>NC_133751.1:45566803-51049303 GCF_036562045.2 Rhinolophus sinicus
GAGAGTAGCACGAACACTGACTGTTCCACCAAGTCACCATTTTGAAAATGGGCCAGATGTGTGGCAGTATTATCGTGGGCAGGGCAGTCTCAAAATAACAGGCTGCAATCTGCCTGTGACTCATCAGCATATGTGTATGTGTGTGTGTGTGTCCCCAAGCAATGTTTTCGGCCAAATGGTGCTTAAAAATACTGACAATATTTTACCTCAGCTTGAATCTTGTGATTATCAACTGTGGATTTTCAAGAGAGATGCAAAAAGGCAAATGACTAAAAGCAGACATAACTAATTGAGGACTGTAGTCCTCCAGGACAAGGGGTAGTTAACGAGAAGCACAAACTGGGAATATCGCTGCATTAGCTTAAATAGAACCCTCGGAAGTAACCATCTAAAAACTATGCATTTGTTGAACTAGTGTTGTAGTTAGGTACTGGAAAGACAAGCTTTGACTTTTGTTGTTCTGCCGTTGTTATGGTCTTGCCTGTGAGGATGAGCTACTATCCTTTTCTGGGATTACTCAAAGATATGGAAAACGACATTAACATTATCCTCATTTTCCAATCTAGAGTGCTAAAAAGACATCGGGGTCACAGGCACATAGAGATACTACAGTGTTTCAAAGGTAGAATGATGGATTCACTTTTATATTTTCCCAGGCTCTTAATTTAATGCTGTGATTTTACCATATTAGGAGAGATATTTATTTTCCATGTGTTTGATTGACATTTTCACTTTGTGTCTTGACTTTTTTTGGCAAGTTATTGCCAGAGGCTTGGAGCGGGGTTCTGGCTTTCACAAAATAATTTTGTTGAGGTGACCCCTACCCGCAAAGAGTTAAAGAGGAAGGGTCTTAAGGAAGCAGGTTAAATTTGGGACTCAAATTCTTGTATTATAAAACAGGAGAAATGAGGGGAGTAGATGTGGAGTAAGGGATGTGGAGCATCTTTTCTGACAGATGCTTGTGGTGCTGCAACAGGAGGGACACTCACCTTTCCCCTGCTAAGGCTGGTGGTATGGACCTTCAGTGTGAAGAAGTGTCACATGCATTTTGCTCAGAAAATCCAGTACATTTTATTTGTTTTAAAAAATGTAATAGTTAAATAGAGCATATAATCATATACTTCAAAATAAGCCAGACACAAGAGGACAAATATTGTGTAATTCCACTAACATGAGCTACCTAGGATAGACAAATTCATAGAGACAGAAAATAGAATAGTGATTGCCAGGGGTTGGGGGGAGGGGGAAATGGAGAATTATTGTTTAATGAGTGCAGGGTTTCTGTTTCAGAAGGTGAAAAACTTCTGAAAATAGACAGTGGTGGTGGTGATACAACAATGCAAATGTACTTAATGCCACTGAATGGTATACTTAAAAATGGTTTACATGGTAGATTTTATGTTATGTATATTTTACCACAATAAAAAAATTGCCAAAAATATGTAAGAGTGCGCATCCTTGTACACCATATTTTGCATGCATGAAGTATATCCTCTTCATAAATTTGTAGGGTATGCAAATGTATGTGCATTTTGATAGTTATTTACCTTTCCACCAACTGTGTATTAGATTTCCTGTTTCCTCACATCTTAACATTATATTTAATTAAACTTTCTCTTTCTGGCAACCTGATAGGTTAAGAATCAATTGCTTTTTTCTTAAGAATGAAAAGGAACTATATCTGTAAATTTCCTTGAGGGGATGGAATTGGGATCCCATTGGTCTTATATGTATGGATGGGCATGATGAGGCACATTAGAACTTTTAACCCATGCTCTGTTGGAGCTGATAGTGCATCACCGACTGAGGGATATATTATTCATTAATTTTTAAATGGCCTCAGCCAGAGGTGAAGTAAAAAGTTTGCCCAAATGACACATACAGTATTGTTTCTATCTGTATGCTTTTTAATGTGGGGGAATTCAACTTTCTTTCCAGTTATTAATTTATCAAGCATTTAATAATAAATAGGACATAATGTCTGCCTTGAGGAGCTTACAGTATAACGGGGGAAGCTGTCCAAATAAACAGGCAATTGCAATTGCAATGTGATAGAAGTGTGAGTGGGTGGGTCCTTATGCCAGATTTGGGTTCTGAGGAGGAAAGAAAGACTTTCCAGAGAGGCTTGCATGTGAACTGTGTGCTTTATGACGAATAGGAGTTAGGCAGGTGGAGTCAGGGAGGGGAAAGAAGGATGGATGATTTGAGGAATCTGGAAAAGGAGAAGACATGTTCATTGCAAGTTTCTGAGGCAAGAGAAAGTGTGGAACCTTGAGAGCACTCCAGGTAGTTCAGGTGGGCTGCAGCCTAAAATGAGGGAGTTCCTCTAACTAGCATTTTTTGTACTCTATCTGATAAGTCCAGACGTTGGACGAGTCTGAAGCTCTTTCTCTTTCCTGTGCAGTTTCTCCTGAACGGGGAGCTTCACAAGGGGTTTTCACTTTCACCCTTGATTAAAAAGGTCAATGACAATTCTTTTTCATATTTTGAAATTCTTTTGATAACAGGGCCTTATTATGTGTGGCAAGCCTACCCTGCTATGTCCCATTTCTCAAATTCTTTTTTTTCTTCTTTGACTTTTATCCCCTTATTTCTTTTTCAAACCCTCCTGAAATCCTAATCTGCATTACCACGCCTTTCTCTGAAGTCTGTCCTTGTTCTGCCTACTGATTGCCTGTAAATCATTTGTTTCTTCTCTGATCATTTATCGAGCATTGCTTTTCTGCTGGACACTGGGTAATGTGCTGAGGATGCAAGGATGAATAAGACCAGTCCCTGCCCTCAGGTTAACATTCTCTGAGTACTTTATTACCTTGATTATAGTGCTTGTCACAGCCTGCCTTGCATTACAGGGCAACTTAATTAATCTGAGAGCATTTTGATTTGTTTGGGTGGTCTTCAGTCATAGAATCGTGCCTAGGACACACAAATGGGTACTGTCCAGTCACTTCAGTTAGGGGTGGGGTGGGGTGGGGAGAGAGCTAGCGAGAGAGATAGAGAGATAGAGACATTTACTGAGCATTTACTCTGTAACAGGTATTTGGATAAGTGCTTTATTGCTATTATCTCATTTAACTTTTATCAAAAACCATAGAGCAGGAATGATTCGTTTCTTCATTTCACATGATGGGAAACTGAGAAATAGAGTGCTTAAGTAACTCGCCCTGGGTCACACTGCTAAGAAGTGCCAGAGCCAGGATTCATCCCCAAAGAGTCTGGTTTCAGGGCTCCTGCTTTTGGCCACTGTGCCAGACTGATTTTCTTCTTGGTCATCATTCCTCAACAGGTCACACAGTCAACAACACAACTGCAGGCTACCGGTAACTTTGCTTTACTCATTTTGATGTCGCCATGGTTCAGTGACCTGTGTGTGTATGTTCTACTAAATGTGAGTCTATAGCCTATGAACTCCAGACATCAGGTAGCATCTATATTTATCTAGTTTTACATGATTCTTGTAGACAGATGTCTGCATTTGTATGAGCCTTTAAATGCCATGTGATGATGATAATGAGGCTGATTTATGCAGCTTACCAGATGGGTCCCCAAGGCTGCTTGGAAACTGGCATCAAATCAAAGTCAACTTGCAGTTAGCTGTGATGTGACAGTAGATCTTTGGGGCTCTGCTTGAGCAGGATTTCAGAGTGGTTTAGACCAGGGCTTCCCAAACTTGCCCACTGAAGTGTCCATCCAGCAGTGGACAGTGAAGCACAGATGTCTGCGATCTGCTGAGGAAGCATGGAATTACCAAGGTCTGCCACACCTTGAAGTCTCCAAGTTTTATCTTAAAACTAAATTTGGACTTTAATAATTAATAATCAGTAATGATCTAATAATAATTGAACAATCTATTCATGCTTATTTAAACATGACAAGGTTTTTGATGTTTTGCCATCAAATTAAATGGGCCCTGTAGGAGGTGTGGGATTCTTTTCTGTAACCCATAGGTCTCTCTGGCACACCATCTCATCAGACTTGACTTGGAGGAGCACAGGTAAACTACAACTGATGTGGTTCAGAACATGTGCGGTGTGGGTACTTAAACCAGCTATCGTCATCTCACGTCAGGGATGGGACGGTCCCCAGGGAGGTCTTTGCCAATGCACAGTCTAGGGATGACTGCCCTTTCTAGTGGCTCTTTTCAGTCATGGCTGTCTGACGTGAGCTCTCCTGTAAGCACTGTGGATGGAGGTAAGCAGGGGTGTCTCCCTGCCCCTGGGATTCTTTTTCTTTCTTTTTTAGTTTTATTAAATTTATTGGGGTGACATTGTCTAATAAGATTATTTAGGTTTCAAGTATGCAATTCTATAATACATCATCTGTATATTACATTGAGTGTTCACCACCGAAAGTCAAATCTCCTTCTGTCATGGTATAGTTGACCCCCTTTACCCTAGGATTCTAAGTTAATATGACTCGAACCCCAGTCCTCAGTGGTCCCCATATTTCTTGACATTCTTAAGGGCTTATTTTCTTGAGGCTTCCTCTGGTGTAGCATTTTGCATCTGCCAAATGTTTTCTGTTTTGTTTTTTTGTCACTTGGATCCAAAATTTAATGCCTCCACTAGTTTACCTCACCAAACCCACTCACACTACCCACTTTCTGATTTTGTTAACTTGATTGAATATCTGAGCATTTCAGTCTCCCAACAGTTTCACTGGCTCTTGTCTCTTCTCTTCCTACCCTGACTTTCTTTGCTTCTTCCCCTTTCCCCTTAAAGAGCAAACAAATTGCTCTCTGTCTCATGCCTTGTAGTTTCACCCTCTCCTCTGAATCCCTGGGTTCAGGTGACATTCCTGCCCTGTCCACTCACCTACCCCAAGTGGGGCTACTAAAGCATTTTCCAAACAAAGGCAGTTTTCTAAGAGGAATTCTCATACCAGCTGTCAAGAGAATTAAATGTTCTTCACCTAACCCGCCCTAATAAGAAAGTAACAAAGGTTAAGAGTGATTTATTTTCTTTTAAAAAATAAATTAGAACAGACTCAAGGTTATCTCTGTAATAACAGCACTCTCTCTCCCTTGCATTCCAATGTGCTGTCTTGAATGGGAAAGAAAGGCATGCAGTTACAGCGTGCTTGAAGGGAGTGGAGTGTAGGGGTGCAATCTGTGTATTGCAGGGGACGAAAGAGGTCCTCTACTTCACCTGATTCCTGAAGAGCTGTTGTCTAGCATCTGCTTTAAACATCCCTGAAGCGGGGTTTACAACCTCCTAGAGAAGCTCACATAGTTCTCTAGGCAATACTGACAATTTAGAAAATTATTCTTTGTATTGAATGGATTTCACCCTTCTGGTGCTTCCAGTCTTGTGTTCTAACCCTATTTACATAAATTCAGACCTGACTAATTTGATTTGTGTTATATTAGTCCAGGATTATAAACCCTCTATCCTAAAATATACATGAAAATATAGTATATATGAGAAACCACTTTCCTGCTCAACAGGTCTTGGTGGCTCCCCTGTTACCCAGAGAATAAAATCTTAACCTCCTTGGCAGAACAGCCAATGTCCTTGATAAACTCATTCAGACATCCCTTTCCATCTTAACCCTGTTTTCCCCTTGTCTTATGTCTCCTGATGTTCAAGTTCCTTTAATTCTCCAAATAGATATGTCACTTATTTGCTTTTGTTCTGCTTTCTCACCATTATAAAAAGCTCCCAACCTGCCTCCTCTCCACTCGCAAGCATCTTATTTATTTTCCTGTGGTACTTTCACCATGAAGCCTTCCTTGATTTCTCCAGTCCAATAAGCTGCCGCTACGTTTGGGCTCCTTGTTGTTGCTTTACACCCGTGCTGTCCAATATGGTAGCCACTGTCCACGTGTGACTTTTGAGCACTTGAAATGTGACTAGGTCAAATGAAGATGGACTGGAAATATGAATTACATACTGGATTCAAAGACAGTACAAAAACAAGATGCCAATATCTCATTAGTCGTTTTTCACATTGATTCTATGTTGAAATGATAAGATTTTGGGTATATTGCTTTACATAAAACATATTATTAAGTTAATTTCACCTTTTCAAAAAACTTTTAAATGTGGCTACAAGTAAATTTAAAATTACATACGTGGCTCCCATTATAATTCAATCAGACAACGCTCTGTTAGACCATTGTATGGGATTCAATTCTAAGACCTTGCACTACCACTCTGTCTGCATTTCAGTTCCTGCCACTAGAGTTTAAGTTCCCTGAGGTCAATGATTTGTAACCTGCTATTTCTCACTGCTCCTCCAAGGAGCCGTTCATTCAGTGGATGTACAATATATGCTAATGAAAGGAAATAGAAAACATTTTATCAGAAAAGGTCAGAAATTCAGATGCCTACAGAAACCAGGCAGGCAACATAATTATATGAAATTAGCTAGGTTTCACAGAGATCTTGGTGTCAGGGACACAGTAGGATTTGGGAGTTGGTTAGCAGGGACTGTGGTCAACTGGAGATTCACTGCTGTGTAAAGGAGGAGGCCGTTCTCCCCATCAGCTGAATTATTGCCATGTAGGGATGCAGGCCCAGGGGGGCCAATATTGCCAATCTTTTGAGAGAAACTGGGTATCAGGACTAATATGTGAATTTAACTGACTTTTATATGTTTGCTTAATTCTTAAAAACTTTGTGGGGGCCAACCAAAAGAGGTCGGTGGCCTGAATACTGAAAGTTACCACTTAGTGCTTCTCATCTAAAGAGTAAAATGAAATTTACCTGTAGTACCATGTTAGAAAAGAGTAAAACAAGATTCATTATTGGAGCTTTCATCAAGAAGGGAGTGGAATTTGGGCCCTTGAATTTGCAGATCATTCAAAAAATTATTGGTGGATGGTATTTCCAAACATTCCCAATAATTTAAGTAAAAAAAAAAAAAACACGTACCCTTCTGCAGAATTTTTCAACTTGGGCTCTTAAGGAAAAAAAAAGGAGGGGTGTGAAGGTCTACAAAATAGGTTGATTGACAGGAATGTGAAACTGTCAACTTAATGCAAAGGGGAAAAAATGTCTCATTCTTAAGTCTATAACTGTTTAGAATTTTGGAAATGGTCAAAGAAACTATCATTTGTTACTATTTGTCTTGTTGATGGTAGCCATTCTGACTGGGGTGAGGTGATATCTCATTGTGGTTTTGATTTGCATTTCTCTGATGATTAGTGATGTTGAGCATTTTTTCATGTGTCTATTTGCCATTTGTATGTCCTCTTTGGAGAAATGTCTCTTCAAGTCCTCTGCCCATTTTTCAATTGGGTTGTTTGTTTTTTTGTTGTCGAGTTGCATGAGCTCAGCATTACTCTCTCAAGATCCATCCATGTTGTCACAAATATTCCTATATCATCTTTTCTTACCGCCGAATAGTATTCCATTGTGTATATATACCACAACTTCTTTATCCATTCATCTATCAAAGGACATTTTGGTTGTTTCCATGTCTTGGCCACCGTAAACAAAGCTGCAATGAACATTGGAGCACACGTGTCTTTATCTCCAAATGTTTTCAGATTTTTTGGGTAGATACCCAGGAGAGGGATTGCTGGGTCATATGGCAATTCTATTCGTAATTTTTTGAGGAACCTCCACACTGCCTTCCATAACGGCTGCACCAGTCTGCATTCCCACCAACCGTGTATGAGGGTTCCTTTTTCTCCACAGCCTCTCCAAAGTCAGACAGAAAAAGCAGAGAACCATGTGATTTCACTGATATGTGGTATATAAACCAAAAACAACAAAAGAATAAGACAAACAAATGAGAAACAGAAACTCATAGACACAGACAATAGTTTAGTGGTTGCCAGAGGGTAAGGGGGGTGGGGGGTGGGGGGTGGGAGATGAGGGTAAGGGAGATCGAATATATGGTGATGGAAGGAGAACTGACTCTGGGTGATGAACACACAATGGGATTTATAGATGATGTAGTACAGAATTGTACACCTGAAATCTATGTGATTTTGCTGACAGTTGTCACCCCAATAAATTTAATAAAAAAAAAAAAAGAAACTATCATTTTCTGAGTTTTCAGAGCTCTTGTGACTTGTGTTTACAGAGGGATTCTTGTGGTTGGCTTTAGCATATACATGAAGTGACAGATTAGAACTGGCTAAATGCTAGTCAGGATAATGTTATTTTTAAATAACAGTGTGCTGCTTCTAAAATAGATTAGCAGTACCTTGGCTGTGGTTTACATTTCTTTGAAATCCAGAATCAATAGACCAAGTAATGCAAAAGAACTCTGGCTTCGAATTGTATTGCATGTTGAACAGGTTCTTATTAGTGATTTACTTTTTTTTTTTTTGGTCATTTTATAAAGCTCAGTAACCTGTAGTCATAACAATATCAGAATTAGCTTACCAAAGGGGTCATTATTCTATTGAGTAGAAAATAAGTGAAGACATATATAACTGCAGTTCAATTTCAGTTTTGTTATTTTGCACGTAAACTGACCACTGAAATCAAAGATTCTATTTACAACATTGTCTTTGAAAGTCATCCATCATGTATCAATGAGTATCTGAGAATAAAAAAAAATCTAAGAAAATAGAAAGAGCATGTTATAAGATATGAAATCAATGAATCAAGATAATACAGCATTCTTAGCTTTTAAGACAGTATAATTTAAGTAAAAGGAACACTGTATTACATTTCTTTTTTTTAAGGAAGGCTCAGCTCAAAGTGGCCCATGGGGGGATTGAACCTGGCAACCTTGGTGTTCTCAGCACTACGCTCTAACCAACTGAGCTAACCAGCTACCCCAACACTATATTATCTTGATTCATTGGTTGTCAAGTATCGATGAGTTGTAAATTCATTCTGACTTGTGGTTAGCATTTGAGTAAGTCCTAAAATCTTTCTGTTCCTCAGTTTCCCCATTTCAAAAGTAGTTGTAATAACCCCATTTACCTATTAGGCTTAACGATATTCTGGTTTGGAAGATGCTATTTCTGGCAAAGTGTACTGATATCGGGGCAGGTAGATGTGGTTGTTATTTCCATAGCATGTTGATATAACAGATATATTTGATAAGAGCAGCTTGGGTTGCTTTATAGCATCTTATTGTTTTCAAATTAAGAAGCAGCTGTTACATTATTATTTAGCTCTTCAAACTTGTTGTGGAGAGTAGATAACCATACAAATTAACCATTACAAATGATATAATAATATTAATAGAAATTTCTTAGTGGGAAAAATTACCCAGAATTCCAATAACAAAAAAACTGTTATTTTTTAATAATCCCTTCCAGTTCTAGTCCCAATGCATTTGACTTTTTTACATAATTATAATCAGAATGAAGATAAAATTTAGTGTTGTCTTTTGTGACAATATACTCTATTTACCAACGTTTCTGCACATAGTTTTCAAAACTACCATTTTATATGGCTGTGCAATGCTCCATTAAGTACAGGTGTCATAGTTTACTTGACTATTTTGCTGGCGATCTGCCTTTATCAACTCTTTAAAGATAGATATTCTAGAAATGGAGAGTTGAAGAGTTAAGTGTTTCACCTTAATTGGTGGGAAAGAGGTGGCTGATAAGGGAAGGCTGTAAGGTGTCTGTCACCTCTCTAAGTCTAGGGTCACCTGCATAGCCCAATGCTCTTGTAAATCAGAGCGCAGCTGAGGACAGCAGTGAAGATGCAGATTTGGGAGACTTTGGCATGTAATGGTCATTCAAGACATGGGGCTCTGAGGAGGTGAGCCAGGTTTACTGTGCATAGTCACCGAGGACAGGACTTTAAAGGGCAGTGACATTTAAAGGAGAAACAGGAAACAAAACGCAAAGGAGACTAAGGAGGAATGGTCAGAAAGCAACAGTAGTGTCCTGGAAACCCCGAGAAACTGAGGCCGGCAGCAGTGTGATGACGTGCTCAGTGGCAGAGCTGACTCCTGAATCTAGGGCTGCTGATATTTACTCCTGGCTTAGTTTCACCACCCTGGGGGTAGGCAGTGTAACCTTTAACACTTTGTATTTCTTGCCTGTTTCCAATCCAGGACAGGGTGCCTCCATCTACCTAGATCTAGTTAATTCTTTCAAATTGTGTTTGTTTCTTAATTTGAACACATTAAAATCTAAGAATAGGATAATTTGGTTTAAAACCATATTTTGTTTATTCTCACTGCTGTATATCAGCAGCGGTTCCCAAAAGCTGGTTCAAGGACATTAGAAGTTCTGTTTCCGTGGGTTTGAGAGGGCGCCAAGGGTTTTCATTTTTAATCAGCTCCCAGGTAATTCTGATGGACATTCAAGTTTGGGAACCTTTGATTTATGAACCAGGAGTATATACAAGCTTCACAGAGAGTTTAGAATAGGACATGCAGCCGTTTGCCAGACCAGGGGTAAATAGATGAGGCATAGTCCCAGTTTTCATGACAGCTTCTTCTCATAAGAATTGGCCTAGAGCACATAGATCTGTTGAACTTTTCCTCTGTTAAGAATATTAGGCAGGATTCTGAGGAAATTAAAAAGAAGGTAGCATGAGTGACTACTTGGATGTACTCATAATGTATGGAGGGAATGAAATCCCTAGGTAGGTATTTGTGAAAAGGAGTATGCTTCAAAGATAATCCCAGCCAGTGGGCAAGGGAGAGTGGGATCAGAGGACACTTCTCGGTAGGGACCCTCAGCTGTCTACTGCTTCATTCCTTGGTCTTCCACATGGGAACCATGTGTTGCAGTAGAAAGTGCCTTGGTATAGAAGCCTGCTCTGCCCTTTGACAGCTCAGTGACGCTCAGACAGTTCGTTTTAATCTTTCTCAGGCTGGGATTCTTTTCTGTTAAACATGATAATACCAGCATGAAAAATGTATTGAAAATGTAAACACGAAATAATATTATTCATAATGAGCTCTGAAAGGAGCTTGCTTTCTAATGAATATTTGTGAAATATCAATATTTACAATGTTTAAAAATGATTGGCTTTACATATCCTTATATTGCTTGGTTGTGGCGTGATTTAAATTGGTGTCTTATACCCTGTTTCCCCCAAAATAAGACCGGGTCTTATATTAATTTTTGCTCCAAAAGATGCCTTAGGGCTGATGTTCAGGGGATGTCATCCTGAAAAATCATGCTAGGGCTTATTTTCCGGTTAGGTCTTATTTTGGGGGAAATATGGTAGCAGTGGTTGCTAAAAGCTGCTTCGAGGGCACCAGAGGTTCTGGCTGGTAGATCTGGACTGGGACCTCTTATCCTATGCTTTTTCCTAATGAGTACAAAAATGTTACCCTCTTCTTTAATGTTATATGAAATTTACAGATGAATTTAAATTCCTGACTAAATTTTAATGATTAGTTTGGGAATAAGCATTAACATTTTACCTCTCATTCTTTGTTCCAGTGAACATTGCTGGACTTTAAATTTGATTTTTTTTTTTTGCAAGAATACCTGCCTTTTAAAGTCTTTAATGAATTATTTCCTTTCATTCGTATTTATTCCTTTTAGCTACGTAAGTTAAAAATATGACCTTTTAATTGCCAATTTAATACTTATTTTTAATTCTTTTGTTTTAAAAGAGATGGTTTTAATTTTAATACAGAAGCTTGTGTGCTTTTAAAATCTTTCCTTCAGTCGTATTATCCCCCATTTTATGTGGCCTCTTTGAAACAACAGGTGTTTCTTTGTGGTGAGATTTGACTTAATTAGAATTGAGGAAAGGAGAGGAAGGGACACTGTTCTGGTAGGTTTGACACACCCAGGAGGGTCTTTAGCAAGTATTTTAACGAACCTCCTTCCATTTGATGAATGAATGTATCTTATCTTTCTTTAGAGACTCTGTTAGATGGAAAGAGCAATGTTGAAAGATTTTGCTTTAAACAATATCTTAAAGCTAAACAAACCAATTTGAGTAACTGATCTTTACCATTGACTTAGGGTTTAAATTCATGAATGCTCTACCACCATTTTTCAGTGTTAGTGATTTCCTGGAGACTCTACATTTAAGGCTTAGTTCTGTCATTTGTTTGAGGTCTGTCAATTTGTCTGATATTTGGTTAATGACTTAATAATTTTAACCTTACGTTTAAGTGTATGTCTTAATATATGAATAATATTCTAATTTTCTTTTGAAAAGCTCCATTACAGAGCTTTTAGTGGCCCTCACCTCCCTCAGGCTTCAGCGCAGAGATATTTTATTTCATCCTGCCTGAAACTACACTTGCTCCTGTCCCTGCTGATCCACTTTGTGTGCTTGGTCACTCCTAACACATTTGGGAGTTGTTTGCTGACTTGTTTTTGTCCCTCTCCCTCCACTAAAATGTGAACCCCATGAGATCAGAGACTTTCATTCACTGCTGTATCCCCATGCATAAACCAATGGTTGGTACTCAAAAATAATGTGAATATATGATTTATTGTTTAAAAACAGGCCATATCCTGGGTTGTCTATCTTCTAATTTTTTGACTAGATTTTTTTTTTCTCTTTGTAATCTGGAAATCTTCCTCCATATTTAAGAGACTTACCATCTGCTGGGGGTTGTTAAAATTCTGATTTTCATCTGTGTAGAAAGGCCAGCAGGAAGTGCTATTGGGTGGAGTTCATTACCAAGGGCATTTTACTGTGATGTGGGCCTTGAGCCTCAGACGTGTATTTCCAGAAGGATGAGTTGGTTAGGACACTGGCAGCAGACCCATCATTCAGAACAAACATTAGCCGGGCTGTGACACTGATGTGTAAAATTAAGATGCCATTTGTGGAGTTATCATGAGAAATAGAGAACTAGAATTCTAGAAGCCTATTTTTTCTATAGGATCCCTCAGCAAGCTGTTTTCCTCTCTATCATAGCACCTTGTCACTTGCTGTATTCTAATCACCTGTTTACTTATCTCAGGCCACAGTGCAAGGTCTTCGAGGGCAGAGACTTGGTCTATCTTGTTTGCTGTTGAGTAGCAGGGCATAGTACAGTGCCTGACACTCAGTGAAGTGTTGGCTAAATAAATGAAAGAATTAAGGGACTAGAAAGTGAACTGAGACTAAAACTGCACAGACATTCCCTTGTGATTATTATTGGTTTCTCTTCTGCGTGGATGTGCTCTTAAAAAAAAATTATACACACACACACACACACACACACACACACACCAGGGGTGCCAAAAAAGTGTATACACATGACTTGTATTCATATTTTGTTATTGGTATATACTGAGTATTACAATTTTAATACAGTTTTTTTCCTTTCTTAAAATGTGTAAGCGTTTCTTTGGCACCCTCTGTATATTCATTCCGAAGTCAGCTCTGCCACTGCGCACGTCATCACACTGCTGCCGGCCTCAGTTTCTCGGGGTTTCCAGGACGCTACTGTTGCTTTCTGACCATTCCTCCTTAGTCTCCTTTGCGTTTTGTTTCCTGTTTCTCCTTTAAATGTCACTGCCCTTTAAAGTCCTGTCCTCGGTGACTATGCACAGTAAACCTGGCTCACCTCCTCAGAGCCCCATGTCTTGAATGACCATTACATGCCAAAGTCTCCCAAATCTGCATCTTCACTACTGTCCTCAGCTGCGCTCTGATTTACAAGAGCATTGGGCTATGCAGGTGACCCTAGACTTAGAGAGGTGACAGACACCTTACAGCCTTCCCTTATCAGCAACCTCTTTCCCACCAATTAAGGTGAAACACTTAACTCTTCAACTCTCCATTTCTAGAATATCTATCTTTAAAGAGTTGATAAAGGCAGATCGCCAGCAAAATAGTCAAGTAAACTATGACACCTGTACTTAATGGAGCATTGCACAGCCATATAAAATGGTAGTTTTGAAAACTATGTGCAGAAACGTTGGTAAATAGAGTATATTGTCACAAAAGACAACACTAAATTTCATCTTTATTCTGATAATAATTATGTAAAAAGGTCAAATGCATTGGGACTAGAATTGGAAGAGAATATAAAAAATAACAGTTTTTTTTGTTATTTGGAATTCTGGAGGTTTTTTTCCACCCAGATGTGGAAATAACCACATCTATATGCCCAAATGTCAGAACACTTTGCTAGAAATAGCCAGAAATATACATATATAATCTGTGTGTGTATATGTGTGTATATATATATATATATATACACACACATATATTAAAGTAATACATGCTAAGTATGAAAAAACTTTCTTTTTGAGATAAACAGTATAGATGTATATAAAGTTAAAATTAAAATCAATACCTTGCACCACTTATTTTCCCTTAGGCCCAATCCAAATTCCCAAAGTCACTCTTAATGGTAGGGTATATTGTTTTAGATACTTTTTGTGCCTATAGAAATGTGTGTGTGTGTGTGTGTGTGTGTGTGTGTGTGTATATATATATATATATATTTAAATACATAAATACATATCTATATACATATACACATACATATACATACATACATATACATTCATACACATACATACATATACACATTCTTTTTTAATTCAAAAATTTTGTCATAGAACTTCCTTACTTTCACTGATAGATTTATATTGTTTCTAGTTTTTTTGTTATTTGTTATATTGCAATTAAATGTTGTTATTTGCCATATTGCAATAAATATACACATGATATATATATATATATATATATATATATATATATATATATATATATATATATGTATGTATTTTATAAGTGAGTCAGTTGGGTACATTCTCTGAGGAATGTTGGGTCAGAGAATGTGCACATTTCTTTTTCTTTCTTTATGAAAAAACGACTGAAATTCAAACATGGGTCATTTCTAACAGACAGGGAAGGATGATTGGAGTCAAGAGCCTAGAAGGTGGAACCGAGGGCTGAGGAAAATAGTGGATAATGGAACAAATGCCAGATTGTAGAACCAGGTCTAATAAATAAAACTCTATGCTCCCAGAGCCAGAGTACTTGAGAACTTGTGTCCAGTTGAATTTCAGAATTAGAACAGTAACTGCTGTGTATTTTCTGTTCCGAACCCTCAACAATCTGTTGACCAAAGCAAGGCATGAAGCCAGCCCAGATTAAGAGGGTAGAGAAAAACAGATGCCCCTCTTGATGGAAGGAAATATCACCATGTAAGGAGTGTCAACAGAGGAGCCCTGATTCATTTGAGGGCTTTTTTTTTTTTTTAATTAAAGTTAATTGGGGTGACAATTGTTAGTAAAGTTATATTTACTAACAATTTTAGGTATACAATGCTGTAATACATCATCTATATATCACATTGTGTGTTCACCACCCAGAGTCAGTTCTTCTTCCATCACCATATATTTGATCTCCCCTCTTTATTTTTGACATTTATCAATTATATACCTCACACAGTGATAACGCTGCATCCCCCATCTACTACCCCTCTGACATCGCACACAGCCATTACATTTCCACTGTCTCTATTCCTAATGCTATACTCCACTTCTTGTAACTATACATATAAATAATATTGTAGTTGACATTCGTTATTGTTCAGCTTCAGCTTCAGGTGTACACTGCAGTGATCAGGCATCTACATCATGCCTGAGGTGGTCTCCCTAATAAGACAAGTGTCCATTGCATACTCTACAAAATCTTTACAACGTTATTGATTATATTCCCCAAATTGACTTTTATATCCCCATGGCAATCTTGTGGTTACCGATTGTGCTTTCTAATCCCCTCACCTTCTCCTTTATCCCCACCCCCCTCCCATCTAGCAACCCTCAGTTTTTCCTCTTATGTCTCTGAGACTGTTTCTGATTAGTTCATTCATTTATTCTTTTCTTTAGATTCCACATATAAGTGAGATCATATGGTATTTGCCTTTCTCTGTCTGACTTATTTCACTTAACATAATGTTCTCTAGGTCCATCTATATTGTTGCAAATGGTAAGATTTCGTTCTTCTTTATGACTGTGTAATACTCCAGTGTATAAATGTACCACAGTTTCTTAATCCAGTCGTCTACCGATGGGCATTTTGGTTGTTTCCATGTCTTGGCTATTGTGTATAGTGCTGCAATAAACATAGGGGTGCATAAATTTTTTTTGAATTAGAGTTTTGGATTTCTCCAGATAGATATCTGGGAGTGGAATTGCTGTGATCCCCTTTCTTGTAATGACCTTTTTTGTCTGTCTGTCTCTCTCATATTTATGTAGTTTAGAATTATTTTTATTTTAAATACTACATACACATAGCTAAAAATCAAATCATAATACTAGTGGTCTTGTATCAAAAACAGTAGCCTCCTCTTTCCTCCTCCGTCCTTACAGGCACGCTACCCAGAGCTAGTCACTTTAAATGCTTTAAGTATTTCTTCTTGTGTTTCTTAAAAATGTTCTTATATTGCAGTCTCTTGATTTATCAATTAGGCAATCTGTTTACTTCCTGTTTGAGAGTTGGGAGTTTGATCCCCCACTCCTCCTGTTATAATTATACCATTTTTTGCTTAAAGTCAATATTTAGAATTTAGACTATTAGACTATATCAATGTTGTTTATATAAGCTAAGCAGTGTACTCTAATTATTTTCCTCTCTCATTCAAATTTCAGTTTTTCTTCTAGTTCAGGGGTCAGCAAAGTAGGCTACATCCAGCTTATCAGTTTTTTGTTGTTGTTAATGATCAAATTTGCCAGTCTTTATTCAGGTCATGCCAACGTAGGAAACATCCAAACATGTAGAGAATTTTAAAAAAGATTTTTATTAAAATATAGCTAACATACGATATTATATTCGTTTCAGGTGTACACAGTAGTTATTCAACAGTTATATACCCAAAACAGTGATCACCACAAGCCCAGGTCGTAGGCATTCTACACTCATTCCTCACATCAGAGGTTGGGTGGTCAAAGTACTTTCTGTGTCCAAACTGGTCAGTGATGCTTGCTAGTCCTGCCCCCTGATAATTTCTCACATTTATCCCCTTCCGATTGTTCCCATGGCCCTTCCTTTTTTCACACTCTCATCTGAATCATCTAATAATTGCTGGGATTCCCTATTCTCATTCTATTATCCACCCTGCAACCCAAGTAATCTTTCTAAATATATAATTGATAATTGTACTTAACTCTTTAAAATTCAATGACTTTATATCAACGGAAGGATTAAACTTCAATTCCTGGCATGGAGCAACTGGGCCTTGTTTACCTTTCCAATTTATGTGCTGCTATGGTGCCTAATGTTGGACTTTCTACTGTTAACCCAGTATACAACCCGTATGTTGGAAATGGAGTTGGATTTCTGAGAATAGGGTACTAATTTATGTTTTTACATTTTAAATGGAGAAAACAGAGCTGATTCAGAGATCATTTGAAATGACTCAAAAGTCTGGTAAAAGGAACCAATGATAAAATGACTGCATTTTTAGAACTGAATACATGACATATATCCTGAGAAAGAATATTTTTGCCTGTTTTTTTGTGTACATTTTTATGAAAAGTATTGCTAAGATATAATATTATTGTTTGAAACAAATGTCTTTTATTAAAATGACAAGAAATTGGGATTATCCTTCCTAGGAAATTCAAGATCTATGATTATCAATGCTGAGGAAAGTTTAATGATTTAAGGCAATTTAGTCTTGTTGGAAGTATAAAAACATGATTTCATAAAGATTGATAAAAGGATGTATCACAAGAAAGGTATAAAATTCATACGTGTTTTAGGATTTCTTAATGAGGACTTATCTAATTTAGTTGTTCCTTATAGTTAACCTAGTAAAATCTATAATTCCTAAATTCATGTGGGATTTTATGTATTTCAAAATTTCACGGTATAATACATATAATTTTAAAAATAATTCAATTGATTTTTTAAAAATGTACTTGAATGTGTGATACACTCACATATTTCACAATCGAAATATATAAAAGCTTATACCATGAAGTCTCCCTCTACCCTGGGTCCATCTTGTCAGTCCCTGTTTCCCAGCTCCAGCCAGGAAACCAGGACTATTAGTTTCTTATGCATTTTTTCCAGAATTTCTTTATGTATATTCAAGTAAATACAAATATGTATTTTTATTTTACAATTTCTAATACAAATGGTAGTATACGTGATGTCATGCATTCTGTGTGATATGTTTACTGCACAGAATACTTGGGAACTAAATTATAAATGGAACTAAATTATTTCATGGAAGTATTAGGATTTGTGGGATATGTGTTTTTAATATTCCCTTATCTACTTAAGGATTACCAGAGGCAAATATTTAATCTGAGGTTGGACTTCCCCAACCCCTCTGAGCAGTCTTTTAAGAATTTCTCCCCTCCCACCAACTTGCTTATATTTCTTGAGGAGAGATTAAGTTTAATATTAGGCTACAGGAACAAAATTGAAAAAGTAAAACTACGACTAAGAACAGAAAACAATAACATAAATTTCTGGCATTAAATATGAATGACATTTATATTATTTGTGACACAGTGCAATTGTGGGCACAATTAAGAATGTTCAAATTCTAACCATGTCAGGATGAGTTTTACAAAAGTAGGCCATAATCACCCCCCCTCCCCTGCCCTCCCACCTCCTGCCACTTCTTACCCCAATCAGTGCTGGATCGAGGACTTTAGTGTGGAGGGGCCACGTTTGCTCACCCAGAACTGCCCCAGGCACTCTCCCAGTCATGTCCTGCAGCAAGGCTGGGAGCAGGTCACAGGAATCGGCACAGGCTGGAGAGAGGCTCTGGATTTGGAATCTGAAGTGTGGGCTCTCATCCTGGCTCTCCCCCTTATTAGCCAGGTAATCTTGTCAATTCATTTAGCTTTTAAAAAGTTTTCTAGGATCCAGTATTTTCATCCGTAAATGAGGCTGATAATTTCCATCCTACCTTCCCTGGCAGGTAGGTAGTGGGTCATACCAAGCATGAAATGTGAAAATGCCTCAAGGCCGCCACAGTGTTATGTGACTATTGTTGCCGCCATGACTTCATTGGGATTTCTGAGGATTTCTTACAGATTTTCCTAGTAGCTCTGTAAATGCTTGTGCCCAACAGTGGGAGAGTAAGAAATTTTCTGGAAAATCAGCCTGAGGGTTTGCCATTTAGAGTTTGTTTGGAGATTAATATTATTTGTTCTGCTCTTGTCCTTTCATTTTTTCTTCATATCCTGATTACTCTTTAACACTCTTTTGATTGTATTTTTGTGGCAAATTTACCTTGTTTTGTAGGTTTTGACTTAGAATAACCTTTTGGCAGGTACTCAAAAATCTTTAGGTTTGCTTCCAGACGCTACTACTCTTTCTATAAGACATGATGCAAAACCTTGGGTGTGCCAGGGGGACCTGATATTTGTAAATGCAGCCCCAAACAGTGGTAAGCTTCATCTAAGGCTAAGGCTGATAGTCAACAAGTACCCTAAGGAAAGTTGAAAAGAACTTTGAAGACTGTGCTTTATCCATATGTTTGTATCTATATGCTTATAATAAGCTCTAAACCTAAAGTTACTTTGCTAACTATGTTTTGCTTAGTCTGAGATTTAAGGGTATTTTTCTTATTCTACATTAACTGGTGATGTGTCTGGTAGCTCTCTGTTCAAATAGCTTATGGATTCACATATGAAAACACTTAGATTGATTCCCTACAGTGGGAGAGGGAAGAAATAAGCGGTCAGCTTAATGTAACAGGGGAGCTGTATGGAGGGAATTTTAAGCAGAGATTGAGTGATTAAGGATGGGCAGAGATGTTGGAGAAGAAAAAGCAAATGCAGGAAGACTTCTTTTGGAGTCTAGGATTCCAAGGCCATGAGGATGTAGGTCGCAGTGAGTGAGGGGTCAGGATAGCTCTTACTGGGTTCTCCTGAACTTTCCAGGACATTTAGAACTTGCTCTTAAAGACACTTTGAACTTCTAGCTGCTTCCTTGGCCATGGAGACCTACCTGGAGTAGGTAGGTCTTGGGACATGAAGCAAACAGTCCTTAGGTGGGTGCATGAGTTGAAGTTCTCAGGACAGTGTCTTGGAACCAACGTGCAGTCCTCTCTCTGCCCAGATTTCACTAGGGCTCTAAGTCTGGAGCTCTGGAGCAGAGATAGTAGACATATGGCATTCATGAAGTTCTCGGACCTATTTATTTTGGAGGTGGCAGTAAGACAGTTCAAGTTGTGTGGTCCAGGAAGTCACACTTTGGCATCAGTGACCTTGTCTTGCGACCACTCCACCAAGTCAAGCTTGATTGAAGCCTGATGAGAGTGTGGACATGAGAGGTCCGTGTAAACATGGGGTGATCCTCAAGGATGGTGTTCTGTTTCTAACAAATGCTATTTCAGGGCAATATTTAGGGGTGGACAGAGTTCAGAGCCATCCAACAGGGGACAGAGGGCTCTGTGTCTGTCACTTCCTTATAGAACCAAATACCTTTCTTCAGTTTTTCTCTTCAGTCTGTGGGGATATTTTTCAGCATAGATTTTACACATGTGGTCCTGAGAAGAATCCACACTGTTGCCATTTACCTGGCAACACTGATCGCAACATTTTTAGTGTTTCTGGAATTCTAACAAATGAAATCAACTTTTTTCAATAGATGTTTCACCCTGCTCTGTGTGTTTGCTCTAGCTGCGCTCTATTCTCACTTGCCAGATGCAGCTTTCCCCATACCAGTTGACTTTTCCAGGCCTCTTCTCTTTACATTGGCCCTGTACGCAGACATTTAAAGCAGTTGTTCTATTTGTTTTCATTATTCTGCTCTCAATAGCTATCCTGAAAAAGCCTGGTTGCGTTGAATTTTGTGTTTGCTTCCTAGTTCCTGGAATGACATCTCTATTCCCTCTCATCTCTGCTCCTGCTACTACTTACCTGAACTCTCTTTCTGTGGCAGCAAAGGAAATGGAACACCAATGGCCAAATATCCCAGGTGGAGTCAGTCTGTTAGTATGATAATTTTTTAATTAATGGTGTACTATTTATACCATTGCAAAGCAAATTGAGATCATGCATTTTCTGTAAAACATCTTTTGTGTTCCAACAAATATTTTCCATTCCTTAGTACTTTGTAATTCTGATTGATTTTGATTATATATTTGTAGAGATTGTTTTTTCCCCTGAAGAGAAATAAAAAGCCCTTAAACATTTTCATTTTTCTCTTTGTTCAGGGAGTCTCTGAAGTATTTACACACATACCTAAATGAATGAATAACTGAGAATGATTGTGCCAGGGGGGAGGCCGCTGGAATTTTCTTGCTCTTCCACCTGCCTCTACTTGGTAGTTTCTTCCTACCCACCACTGTAGACCCCAAAGCTACTCGTGGACCTTCCCCATCCTGCTTCCTGATCTAACTGTAAGGCAATCCAGGGCAGGGTTGGTGGGGTTGGAGGCGTGGTCAGCCTGATAGTAGCAGGGAAGAAGAAAAGAACAAGCACCTGAGCTGCGTACCTGCTGCTCTGGTCCTAGCACAATCTTATTCTGAGCCTCTCTTTCCACAAAGCCCTTTTCCTGGCAGCCCCTACTCCAGCGTTTGCCACAACAAGGGACACTGGTGCTTTGTGGACTCGCTGTGCAGTGTAGAAACTCTTACTCCATTCACAGTGTCCCACGTAGCCCATGAATGACACCTAAGTAGTCTGTGTGTCCTTCTGGGTTTAGGTCTCCATGGGTGGTCTCTTCTGGAAGTCCAGAGACCCACTGAAATTAAATAGAAGAACTTGTTTAAATGTCCATACATACATACATTCCTGTGAATGTATGTTTTCCTAGGGAGAGAGTCCATAGCTCTTATCAGATTTTTAATGAGCTATATTACCCAAAGATATTTTGAAAAGTCAAGAACTAACCACTGATTTGGTAGTGGATTGCCTGGAGGCAGTGTTTAGTTCAACAACAAATATTTATCGGGCACCTACAATGTGCCAGGTATTGTTCTAGACTCTTGGTACATCGGTGAACAAAAAAACCCCAAATCCTTACCTCGTGAAGTTTACGTTTCAGTTGGGAGGAGAAAGACAGCAGACAGTACACATAACACATTCTAAAGTATTTTAGAAGGGTGTTAAATGCCATGGGAAAATAAGCAACGTAAAGGAGATCAGGGTGTGGTTCGGGGGGGGAGAAGTGTTGCTATGATTTCAGGGCAGACCTCATTGAGAAGGTGACATTTTAATGAAATTTTGAAAAGGGAAAGAATCTTGTGTATATGTGAGGGAAGAGTGTATCAAGCAGAAGGAATAGCTAGTTCAGTGACTCTGAGGTAGGAGTAAACCTGGCGTGTGCAGCGTGATGGAGTGGTGCAAGTGACGGAAAGTGGTAGTGAATCGGGGGGTTATAGGGTGTGTGTGTGTGTGTGTGTGTGTGTGTGTATGTGCTCACACGCATGCATGCCCCTGTGTGTGAAAGAGGCAGGGTCGTGCAGGTCTCTGGACATGACTTTGGGGAATCCTTGGAGAGTTTTAGCAGGGGAGAGATATAGCCTGACTTAGGTTATAGGAGGATCACTTTGGTTGTTACAAACAGACTGAGGGACAAGGGCAGGAACAGAGAGCAGGCTGTCTAGTAGTCATCCAGGAGAGAGAGGATGGATAGTGTGGATGAGGGTGGCTGCAGCAGAATGGTGGGAGCTGGTTGTATTTTGAATATACCGGTATTGGGGGCAGAACCAAGAAGATTTGCTGACAGATCAGATGCGGATAGTCAGAGAACAAGGGGGTCAAGGATGACTCCAAGGCTTTTGGTCTGAGCGATTGAAATGGTGGAGTTTAAGGGGAAAGCTAGGGCTTTTGGATCAGACAGGAGTTGGATCTCAGCTCTGCTTCTTATCAGCTGTGTTGTGACCTGACTTGTGAGCAATTAACTTAACCTCTCTGAGTGTCAGTGTTTTCATTCGCAGAATGGGGGCAATCGTATCTAACTCATGCAGATGGTATGAAGAATTCTGATAATGTCCCTGCTGTATATTGCATTCAACAGATGCAAATCCTTTCCCCCAATATTCTTTTAGGAAGGAAAGAAGGAAGAAGGAGAGAGAGAAGATGTGGGTCAGTGGTGGCCCCATCTTAGATGTTTACTTAGGATCCTGTCTTTTTAGCTTCATTAAACTGAGAAATGTGGTCCAATGGCTCTGGTCCTCCAACTGACTAATTTACTCCACCTCCAGGGTGAGAAGTAAGAAGTGGTCAAAATCCAAGAGTATGAAAAATTTTCTCTCTAGCATTATAGGACAGTCACTCTGAGTGTCCTTAAGAGAATCTGATAGCAACTCTCCCTTGATGGGGAAATGTACTCGTGCCTCCTGGAGGCCCTGGGGTAGCCAGTTTTTGGCAGAGGGGATAGTTAGGGGCTGTTGTCTAGGAAAAGAGATGTGATTCCTAATTTTTATGTTTTGAGTGTCTAAAAGGAGATACTATCTATGGAAGCTCTGGGAGAGAAGGTGGGGATAGGTGAGTAATCGATTGTCCTTCTGCCCTTTGGAGAAATAGTGTCAGAGCCAAAATATATTTATTAGGAAAGTATTGGCTTCTGTATGTGTGTGTGTTTGGGAAAGGGTTGGTGGTTGAAGGGGGGGATGGAGGAAAATATAAAGATAATTTATTTTTTAAAAAATGTAAAACGAGGTTGTACATAGGTGTGGCCTTAATTATTTATTTTCTTTTTAAAATAGGAGATAAATAATATAAAAGAGAATAAAAATAAGTATTTTTCTCTCAAAGTTCTCTCAGAGGCAACTACCACTATCAGGTTTTTGTGAATCCTTCCAGAGATGTTTATGCAAAATAAATATTTTGTTTGTTTTGCACAAATGATTAATGTTAAAGCTGCTTCCAGAGAAATACACTGGATAGGCTTTATTAACCTTGTGGGCATGTACGATATATACCCTAAGTGGTACCTACATATAGGAAAAACCGTTTTATTAGGCATGCAATTACAAATTGATAACTTAAAATCTGTTAAAAGAGAAAAAAATCCAAGTAAAATTGTTTATGAAAGGGGCATCATTTGTACCAATGTGTTTCAAAGTGTATATTTCAGATTTGTTTTTCCTGCAGTGTCTCTGTGATATATGCTTCCATGGTTACCAAGTAATAGAAATAATAGGAATAAAAATATATAGAGATCTAAAATGGAACTATTATTGCATATTTCTTCCACAGAGGATATTCATTATCACCACTGTTTTCATAGGGTAGTTTGGAAACTCAGAGGCCCCCAGATATAAAATGTAGATATATGCTTATTGGGTAGCTGGTACTTTTCTCTATGTATGTCTTTACCTACTTACTAGGAATTACCTTATACTGTTTTCTAAAAACTAAATTTGGGATGTAAGCAAAGGAATTAATTTCTAAATAATAACATTTGTTGCATTTGCAAATCTGTAAATTCTGGTAAAAGTTCTGCGAGAATGTGGTACAAAGATGGTCACATTAAAAAAAAAATTTAGACGCTGTTCTTAAGAGCAACTCAAGAGAAAGGTTACACAACTTTCAAAATTCTTAGGTTTAAAAAAAAACAAAAAACAAAAAAACTTTTTTCAACCATAATAGCCAAAGCAGGTACGGTGGGGAAGCAGCCTGGAGAAATGCAAAATGCTGTGCACTAAAAGCAGATGTGAGTTGTTTCCCCAGATTCACCTTCACACATATGACCTTGATCTTGACCAGTTATTCACTATCTCCAGGTGTCAGATTTTTTGTCTGTCAGATTGAGTAAGTAATCTCTCGTGTTGCTTCCAAATACAAAATTTTATCATGTTAGGAAAGGACTTAAAATTCATTTCTCTTTGTCTCAATAAAAAATTGTGACTTCTACATTGAGATTCTTGCCTGATAATTTAAATTATTGCATTTCTCTCAAAATGCTCAAAATGCTAGTGGGTAGTCCCACTAGCAGTAGGTCTTATTTAGTTATTCCTCAGTAGCACAATTAGATAATCACAACTAATGGCACTTGAAAGCGTTTGGTTACCCATAGAAATCACAGCACTTATATGAATTTCTCATGTATTATATATTTTCTTTATCTTTTTAAGTCATTGCTTCTCTCATCAGCTGCAGACTGACTGAGATTAAACTGAGATTTTAGGAATTTGTTTAGGAATAATTTATTATTGCTGAGCATCTGTTTGACTATATTAAAAAATTGTAATGAAATTTAACACAATACAGAAAAGAGCACAAATCAAGAGTTTAAAACTCAACGAATTATCATGTAATCACTGCCCAAGTGTAGAGCTAGAATATTGCCAATGCCCCAGAAACTTTCCTTATGCACCCTCTATACTCCTTCACTCTATTAAACAAGACTAAACTCTCTTTAGGAGGACTAAGCCCCATAGAGTAGTCTTGCCTGTTTTTGAACTTCATGAAAGTGAAGTCATATAGTATATATTTTGTATCGACTTTCATTCAACATTGTGCAATTCATTCATGTTGCTGCATGTACTTGCTATTCTTTCATGTTAAGAGCTTTCTGGCATTCTATTGTATGTCACAGCAATATGTGTTCACTGATTCTGTTAATAGAGATTAGGGTTGTTTTTAGTTTAGGGTTTTTAAGTATAGTGCTGCTATGAACATTTTTGTACAAGTATTTGGGGCACATTACACACTTGCATATTGAGCGTATACCTAAGTGTGAGGTTGCTGGGTCATAGGATACATTCATGTTCAAATTTAGTAGAATGTGAGTCAGTTTGTCCTAGTTTGGGCTGCTCTAACAAAATACTGTAGATTGGATGGCTTATAAACAACAGAAATGTATGTCTCATAGTTCTGGAAGCTGGAAGTCTGAAATTAAGATGCCACCATGGTGAGGTTCTGGTGAGGTCTCTCTTCCTGGTTGTGGACGGCTGACTTTTTGCTATACTCCTATGTTTCAGAAAGAGCGAGGGAGCTCTATGATGATCCTTTTATAAAGGTACTAATTACATTCATTAGGGCGCCAACATCATGGCCTAATTACCTGTCAAAGGCTCTACTTCCTAATACCGTCCTATTGAGGGTTAGGATTCAACATATGGATTTTGGGGGGACAAACATTCGGTTCATTGTAGTGGTTGTGCTAAATTACGTAATTGTAGGTGGTATCTGAGAATTTCCATTGCTCCAAATTCTTGCCAATATTTGGGATTCATAGTCTTAAATTTTAGATATTCCTGTGAATGTGTAGATCTTGTGATTTTAATTTGCATTTCCTTGATTACTGGCAAGGTTGCATTCTCCAGAGAAACAGAACCAGGAGGACATATGTAACTGTATGTATAACTGTATGAGGAATTGGCTGGTGACTATGGAGGCTGAGAAGTCCCAGGATCTCCTGGAGACATAGGAATGCAGGTGATGTAATGCGGTCTGTACCTGAAGGCCTGAGAACCAGAGTTGATAGTGTAAATCCCATTCTGAGGGCCACAGAAAATGAAATGAGATGCCCCAGCTAAAGTGGTGAGGCTGGAAAAAAAAAGGGCATATACCTCCTACCTCCACCTTTTCTATTCAAGCCCTCAAGGAATTGAATGATGCCCACTTACATTGGGGAGGGTGATCTACTGAGCCCACCAATTCAAATGCTGATCTCATCTGAAATCATCTTTTTGGCCATGACCAGAAATGATGTTTAATCTGAGCACCCTGTGGCCAGTCAATTGATGCATAAAATTAACCATCAGAGTTAATTGTTGATTTTCTGAAGTTTATGGGCTATTTATTTTGAATTAAACTTTAAAAC
Source organism: Rhinolophus sinicus (assembly GCF_036562045.2). Taxonomy (NCBI): domain Eukaryota; kingdom Metazoa; phylum Chordata; class Mammalia; order Chiroptera; family Rhinolophidae; genus Rhinolophus; species Rhinolophus sinicus. The sequence continues at coordinate 45,593,344 of NC_133751.1, forward strand.
CTGATGCCATAAATATCAGATTCTCTGATACTTTCATTTAATATACTAATATTAGATCTAAATGGTATTTTGTAAATGCTTAAATTGCTACTAGCCATGACCATTGAACATCTATGATAAATACTAAGTAAATAAGGTCATACGTTAAAAAAATAAGTTATTGGCTATTTAGATTTTCATTTTTGTGAAGAACTTGGTCAAATTTTTTCCTGTTTTTCAATTTCCTTCTGTAAGTTTTAGGTTTCATGCATATCTTTCCCTATAACTTGATTTTTTTTATTTTTTTGTGTATGTTTTGATATGTAGAAATTCTTAATTTTAATGGAGTCCAATTTATTAAATTTCCTTTTATTGTCAATGCTTTTTGTGACCTGTTTAAGAAATCACTCTCTCCCAAAGGTCAGGAATACACTACTAATCTACTACTTCTAGTATTCTTATTGTTTGCTTTTCACAATTAAAACTTCAATCCACCCCAAACTGAATTTTTTATATAAGTTTGAGGAAGGGGTCAAATTTCATTTTTTCCTATGTAAATAGCCAGTTGACTATGCATACCGTAATTGTTTGAAAAGTTGATCATTTCCCCCACTGCTCTAAATGTTCTATTTGATATCATTCAAGTATCTATATCTATATCTGTATTATATCATATCTATGTCTATCATCTATCTATGTATATATGTATCTTTTTTTTATTCTATTACTTTGATATATTGTCTACATTTATACCAATTCTATCCCTTCTTAATTTGTATAGTGGTACAATAAGTTATGTGTGCCACTGGTAGAGTAAGTTCTCCCATATCAAGAGTTTTGGCCATTTTTATTTCCATATGATTTTAAAATCAACTCATCAATTTCACAAAATAAACTGTTAGGATTTTGAATGGGATTTTATTGAACCTATGGATGAATTTTAGGAGACATGATGATATTCTAACAATATTGAGTCTTCCAATTTGAACACAGTATGTCAACTAATTTATTTAGAGTTTCTTTAATTTCTCCCAATAAAATTTAGTTTTTTTTATTTACAGGTCTCACATATTTGTTGTTAAATTGATTCCTAGGCATTTTTTATTTTATTTTTCAGTTTTTATTTTTTTAAAGATTTTATTGGAGAAGGGGAACAGGACTTTAAGGGGAACAGGACTTTATTGGGGAACAGGTGTGTACTTCCAGGACTTTTTTCCAAGTCAAGTTGTTGTCATTTCAATCTTAGTTGTGGAGGGTGCTGTTCAGCTTCAAGTTGTTGTCCTTTCAGTCTTAGTTGTGGAGGGTGCAGCTCAGCTCCAGGTCCAGTTGCTGTTGCTAGTTGCAGGGGCGCAGCCCACCATCCCTTGCGGGAGTGCGGGAGTGGAACCGGCAACCTTGTGGTTGAGAGGACGCGCTCCAATCAACTGAGCCATCCAGGAGCTCAGTGGCAGCTCAGCTCAAGATGCCGTGTTCCATTTTAGTTGCAGGGGGTGCTGCCCACCATCCCTTGCAGGACTCAAGGAATTGAACTGGCAACCTTGTGGTTGAGAGCCCACTGGCCCATGTGGGAATCGAACTGGCAGCCTTCGGAGTTAGGAACATGGAGCTCTAACTGCTTGAGCCACTGGGCCGGCCCCTGGGCATTTATTTTTAAAAATATTATTGCAAATAGTGTCTTTTAAATTTTTTCACATGCTGCTTGTTGCATCTATCTATCTATCTATCTATCTATCTATCTATCTATCTATCTATCTAACTATCTATCTCTATCTATATAATATGTAAATTTTTGTATATTTATATCTGGCAATCTCATTTATTCTAATTCTAATAATTTATCTGTAGATTATTTTTCTGTGTGTACAGCTATATTGTTTGTGAATGATTTTTATGTCTTCCTTTTGAATACCATGTCTCTTACTTCTTTTGTTCCATTTGTACTTGAAAATAAAAATGTGTATTCTTTCATTTTTGCATTCATTGTTAAAAAGTATCAATGAGATCAAGCTTGTCAGTTGTATTCTTCAAATCTCCTATATCCTTTCTAAGTTAAGGTCTACTTGTTCTATCAACTACTGCCAGAGGTATGTTAAAATTTTATGCTATGATTGAGGATTTTTCCATTTCTCTTTTTAATTCTGTCAATTTTAGTATATCAAATATGAATATATGTTTGATACATCAAAAATATATATCATAAATATTCTAGGTTTATATATTATATACAATATACTTATGCTAGGTTTATCTATATACCTATTATACATATCATATATATACTATACTACCTCTAATAGTGATATTTGCATTAATGTTAACTTTATTGACTGATTTACTGATATAATAATATATAAACTTTGTAAGATTTTTTTGGCTAGTGTTTGCATGATATATATATATATATCTATATATATATCTATATATATATATCCATATGTACATATGTGTGTGTATATATATATATATCCATATGTACATATGTGTATATATATATATGGAGATAAAATATATATAATACCTATGTATATATACATATATTTCTACCCTTCTCCTTTTATTTTCTCTATATTCTTATGTATAAGATATGTCTTTTGTAAGCAGCAAATATTTTTATATTTGTAAGTCTAGTATGACATTATTTGTCTTTTAAATGAATGATTTAGCCCATTTATATTTATTGTAATAACTGATGCAATTGGGTTTAAATCTACTATCTTATTATGTCTTTTACCATTTATGCTAAATTCCTTTTAACTTTTTTTGTGTGCCTCCTTTTGTATAGAGTAATTTTTGTTACTTTATTTTTTCCCTTATTATTTTAGTAGTTATACACTCTTTTACTCTTCTTTTACTGGTAAATAATTGGTAATATATCATGAATCTTTGATTTAAAGTCTAATTTGCATTTTTGCTTTTACCACTTCCTGAACAATGCAAGGATCTTAGTATATTTTAACTCCATTAACCCTCCTCTCAATTTATCCATATGTTTACCCCTTTCATGTTATTAATTATGTCTGAACTTATGCACTTCCATCTGGGAGTTTGTGTTTCCCTACGAATACATTTTAGTGTTTCTTTTTAAAAAAAATTTGTTGGTGATAACTCAGTTTTTATTTGTTAATATCTGTATGTCACTTTTATTCTTAAAGGATATTTTGCTGGCTAGAGACTTCTTGGTTGGTAGTTAATCTTCTCAATTTTCACAAAGCTTGGGACAAAGGGTTGCTTGTTTAGGTTGTACCAAGAAGGTTAAGGAAAGATGCTTGATCAAAAGTTACTGACCATGATGCAGCATGTCACACAGTATATTCTTTAGACTGCTAATTCCATGGGCTTCCCTAACAAAAGGACTTCGTGATCTCATAATTTTGTGAATACTTGCATCCTCTATCACTTTTATTGAAATCCATAGTGCATTTTAGCCCCTGAAGAGGCTGCTGTGATAAATTTAACTTGATTAATTCAACATTCCCTCAAATATTTGATCAGTAAACTATTGTTCTGGATAACCTCTAATAAACATTTGAAGTACTTGGTGATATGAAGCATGCATTTTGGGAGAGACTTTTTAAAGACCACATGGTCCTGGGATGGAAATAAAAATTTCTGTGTGAGGTTTTGTTTTTTTAAGATTAGGCTATTCTTTGTCATCTGAAATATTCTTAAAATCTGTTGTTCCAATTTCTGGCTATGGACAAAATCTTTTGTGGAACTCAATTTCATAACTATAGTCACAACATAGCGTGACTAGTAAATACAAGCAGTCCTGGTGCAAATGGGTAAAGCCCCTATAAACCAAGATTTGCACTGGATTAGAGATATCCATAATCTGTGCAGACATGGGCATCCTGATAACCCTCATGTCACACTTTTGTAAAATAAGGAAACAGGCAATTAATCATTGTACTGAGGACTTCAGAAATTCAGGAAGGGCACAGAAGAAGCACTAAGTCAATCTCGTCTAGAGATCTGGTGGGATTTATTTATAGAGCAGTATATTGTGTCTTTGATTTTTTTCAGGCACCTGTGACCCTTTCATTTAAGTCTCTGTGTGGAAAGGACATTATTCCTATCATCTTCAAGCCCAGCTGACATTAAGATCTGATATTAGAGATTACTACTAAAAACACCCCAAAGTTGATGTATCAATCAGATCCCACAGAGAAAGCAGAGGCTCTTACACTAGTGTAAATGGACAATGGTGCTGGTGACCTTGAGTGATTAGAGGACCCAGGAAAGGGCTTCTGGCAAATCAACAAAAGAGCTGCTTCATGTGTCGTCATGTGCCTTTGTGACAGCCAACAGCTTCCATTCTCTCTGCTTTCCTTGTGAATTTTCAAGGAAGTCAAGAAGCAAACCCTTGTTGCAATCCCCTTCTTATCTTTGATGCTGCACACATGCAGCTCTGACACGCATTACATTATTAGTTCCCACTTTCTCAATTTTAATTAAAAACAGAAATGAATTATTTTAATCTACCATTTTTGAGAGTCAGCATTATTGTATGTGATTATCCATTGAAATAGGGTTGGCACAGAAAATTAATGATATTTAAAATATTATCTCTACTATTTTAGTTTGCTCTCCCAGCAAATCTTAATTTAGTCCAAAAACCTTCTCTGTACACATGATCCTAAGTAAATAGGCATTTATCCAATGGATTAAGAATCTAACTGTTAACATTTCAAATGTTATTTGAACTGTTTTCTGTCATTAAAAAAACCTCAAAATATCCTGGAATATGTATCTGTACACTACATAAAAAAAAATCCCAAATACAATTTACGTAGTTAAAAAAAATAAGTCTTCTATAAGGAGAGTAACCCTATGGTTCTCTATTTTACCCACGACAGTCCTGGTTTACTCTTATTATCTTTGGGCCAATCACAAATAGTAAGTGCTTTCACTTTCAAAAGTATCTTTGTTTGGAGTATAAAGTATATGATCACTCTATTCACCAATCCAATTATAGAAATTATTAGGAAACATTTATTTTGATATTGAAGGAAAATAGAAGTTTCTGATTGATCGATGAATATCCTCCTTGGAATTTCCTAAACTAGGTCAGTGGTTCTGGTTGTACGTCAAAATCACATTAAATCATCCATAAACCAATTAAATAAAAATCTCAGGAGGTGGAACACAGGCATCAGTATTTTTTAAAGCTTTGCAGATAATTTCAGCATGTAGTCAAGGTTGAGAACCTCTAGATTATATAGTTTCTGCATTTAAACTGACTTCTTTTGCATGATTGTTCAAAGAAATTTTAAATAATTTTTTTTAGCTAGCATGTCTAATGTTCTAATTCATTAAGATTGAAACTTGCTAGGTATATACAATAGACTGAATTAATGAATTCTTTTTTCTTCTTTAATATATATATATTTTATTTTTCAATTACAGTTGACATACAATATTATATTAATTTCAGGTATACAATATAGTGATTAGACATTTATATAACTTACGAAGTGATTACCCTGATAAGCCTAGTGCCTAAATGAATGCTTTTGGAACCAACTACCATAAGCAAATGATCAAATAAGTCACTGTCCAATTTAATCATGAAGATAACTCTAAAAATTGGGCCAATTTTTGGTTTCCTGTACTTTCTGCTTAAACAATTAGAAAATTTTTAGGTGCTGAATGTGTAGCTTAGAACTCAGCTTGTAAATAGCTGATGCAATTGATCTTTTATATCTAGATAAAAGGCAATTCCTCGGATGAACATTGTCTTGGGAATTATTGGAATCATTCATAAAAAATTCAACGGTACCTGGTAGTTTAGAAGATTCCTTAGAGAAATATATAGTGATATGTACTAGAAATTACCCTGAATATTCACCAAGGATAAGAATTGTTATACCATAGGAATGAGATCTACAAAATTACAGAGTTTGGGGGTTTCTGACTGTGGGGGGAAAAATAGCTGCATGACTTTCATCTAGATATTTCCTATAAGATACCAACGTTGGACCTCCCCTCAGGAGAGACTCAGCAATGAGTTGGGACAGGTAATTCTGTGCCTCCATACAAACTTAAGTTAAATACTTTAGAAGAAAGTAACAGTCTTCAATATTCACAAAATATTCAAAAAAGCTTTTACTGTTTAAAAATGTTTTCATTAAATTTATGATCACTTCACAGCCCCTGTAAATGACTACTTTTATCCTGGATGTAGTTTTCATATTACTGCTTCATTTTATTTTGGTTTAGAGATGAAATCTTCTAACTCTACCCAATTATTATACTTTGAATGGACTGGCAAGTTACGTGCAGTTCTCCATAAAGAAGCCAAAGTCAATTTGTTCTACAATTTTCTAGAGTAGTTGATGCTGTGTAATAAATTTCTTCTGAGTGAAACTATTTGTAAGGTGAAACTATTTAGCTGTACTGTGTTTCCCCGAAAATAAGACCTAGCCGGACAATCAGCTCTAATGAGTCTTTTGGAGCAAAAATTAATGTAAGAGCCGGTATTATATTATATTATATTATATTATATTATATTATATTATATTATATTATATTATATTTATTATATTAATTATATTATGTAAGACCCGGTCTTATAGTAAAATAAGTGAGATAAGGATGAAATGGACTTGCTATAGCTAAGTGATATGGGAATTTGACTGGTTTTACTGTCTTCCTTTAAAAATTCATTAGTGGACTGCCCATGGGTAACTATAATTGCTTATTGTTATAGAACAGTAGGTAATTTTTATAAGCGAATTTACGTACCTTGTGTGCATCTGCTTCATCTTGCTTAATTTTTTATTTCTCTCAATAAATAAAAGCAGTTCATATTTTAACAATAAATAACTACTTAGCAAACAACTGATCCTTTGACTATCTCATGTATCTACTTAAGTTATATAGGTACTTATAAGGTTTTTTTTTTTAAATATAAAGATTTATTGAATAGCTCACGTTTCTTAGATGAATCCTTACAAGACTGGGTAGTAGGTTTTCAGAGATTTTTTTCTGTCTATAATGTAAATTTATCTTAGACAGTGTACTAATACATAATAAATGAAAAATATAGTGTTTAGCACATAGGAAGCATATCACCAAACAAAATAGACAAAGAGTCCCAACCTTGTGGACTTACTTTCTAGCAAACATCATATAATGTAAATTCAGTTTAAAAGCAAAAGTCGTAAGAAATGCTTGAATTGATGGTCTTTATTCTACTGTTATAGGCCCTTTTAGTATGACAAGGTTTCCATGTGTCAGCCTGGGATTATTTATAGAGGTGACAACGTTGTCAATGCTCTGGCTTTGATTTGAGAATCTCAGTCTTTCAGCTCAGAGTTCTATCCTTAATCATTGTCCCCATGTATCCAGTAACTGTTCTCTGCTTCGTTGGTCAGTGCTCTTAACTATGAGTTTAGTAATGGGACACCCAAAAGGAATCAAATGGTTTATAATAGAAGTGTGACTGGAGACCAGCCATTTTTGGCCAGAGCTTCTCTGGGATGCAGGTGTCAGGACCAGGATGGATGTAGATGTGCTCCATGCTGGATAATGAAGGGAGGATCTATAGCTCTTGGTAACTTCATCTTCTCAAGGATGAGCCCTTTGTCCGTTCTGGAATTGTGATTTTCGTGGCCTTTATAATTCCCGCTTTCATATTATGAAAGTGATCATGTGATGTTGTCTTCATAGAATACTTGCTGTCCATCCTGGATTACCCTGTGATTGTTTACCCGCATATGGTAGGTCCAGTAAAAACCTTATAGTCTTTATGGGTCCAGGAGGCCCCTGCCCACCTATGTCTTTTCAGTGACACCGCTTGAATATTCTTCTACAGGTAGTCCATCATTGATTTCAGGAAATGAAGGAATTCTTACATTTTTACTGGATTTGAGATCATTGTTTCAATCAATTCCAGATACTTTTTTTTGGTTATACCCTCCCGTCCCCACAATCCTAGCATTATGAATATTTGTTGCATACACTGCTTTTGATCAGTATATTTATGTCACATAATTGTCTTCAGAGAAGTTGAACAGAGACCCGTGTGGATGAGAGCTATACAGAGAGATTGTATAACTGGGTGAAGGGCCCTCCTGACAAAGGCAGCACCTGAGCAAGCCTTTGTAGAAGATGGTGGCTGGAAGGGATTTCCTTAACTGGAATGTCCTAAAGTCAAGGGAGTTGTTTGCTGGTAGTATGCGTATAGTCCACAAAAAAGGGACAATGGCGTTAGCTCTCCAGGTCACACCCTTAGACAACCTCAAGCTCCTGAGACATGCAGGAGGCTACTGCTAGACGGTGCCTCAGGCAGCTGGGAAGATTTTCAGTGAAGGACCCCCATACAGTAGAACGCAATAACCACCTGAGTTAAGGACTCAATTCCTTTTCCCACTGGGAGTGCACATGGGGAAAGAGGCTCACAATGACTCAACGAAAGTGGTGAGCCTGTATTTTTACATTTTTCACAAACTCTTCTAAATGGTTTTTTGGCTGTTGAGTTTAGATAAGGATTATATGACTAATGAGGATTTTGAGTTTTCACAGGATGGAACTTCCTTTCACAGCAGATTCTCTAAACCCATAGGTGCCTGGACTTGATTCCTTCCCAGGGAAACTGCATTCCAGGGCAGGGAGCTACTCCTGGGCAGACCCATTTTCACTCTGCTCTAGGCTCCTTGTGTCCCCTTGGGTAAGAGGGTGGCTAAGGATGGGTGGTGAGGACAAAATAAAGTTAATAACTCAGGGGCTCCTAATGTCTGCCCTGGGAGAGGGTCGGGAGAAGGGGTGCTTCTCTCAGCTTCCTCAGGGCCCTGGTGTTGGCTGTTAGCCCTTTTTGGGCCGCTTCTTTCTGACATATCTGCTTTCTACTCCATCCCTCTTCCAAGATGTCATCTGCCTGCAAGAATCATGATTAGGGATTATGGTGATGAAATCCTTTACAAAACGTCTATTTTTCAGAGATTCAACTTTTAAACATCTTTCTAGGAGCATATGTACCACCTTATAGGACTGTCTATATAATAGTTAATATGCAAATATTCAAATATCACCCAAGACATTTTTTTTTACTATTAGTTTGAGGTGTACAAAACAATGTAATAGTTAGACATTTATACCCCTCACAAAGTGATGACCCCCCTCCCCCAATCTACTACCCCTCTGACATTGCACACAGCTATTACATTTCTACTGTCCCTATTCCTTATGCTGTGCTCCACTTCCTGTGATGATTATATATATATATATATATATATATATATATATATATATATATATATATATATATATATATATAATTGTTGTTGACATTCATTATTATTCAGCTTCAGCTTCAGGGGTACACTGCAGTGGTCAGGCATCTACACTGTCCATGAAGTGGTCTCCCTAATAAGACAAGTGTCCATCAGATACCCTACAAAATCCTTACAACATTATTGATTACATTCCACAAACTGTCTTTCATATCCCCGTTACAATTTTATGGTTACTGATTGTGCTTTCTAATCCCCTCACCTTCTCCCTCATCACCACCCTCCCTCCCATCTAGCAACCCTCAGTTTTTCCTTTATATCTCTGAGACTATTTCTGATTAGTTTGTTCATTTATTCTATTCATTAGATTTCACATATAAGTGAGATCATATGGTATTTGTCTTTCTCCATCTGACTTATTTCACTTAGCATAATGTTCTCTAGGTCCATCCATATTATTGCAAATGGTAAGATTTCTTTCTTCTTTATGGCTGCGCAATACTCCATTATATAAATGTACCACAGTTTCTTGATCCAGTCATCTACCGATGGGCGATGGGCATTTCTGTTGTTTCCATGTTTTGGCTATTGTGAATAGTGCTGCAATAAACATAGGGGTGCATACATTTTTTCAAATTAGTGTTTTGGATTTCTCTGGATAAATACCTAGGTGTGGAATTGCTGGGTCATAAGGTAATTCAATTCCCAGTTTTTTGAGATACCTTCATACTGATTTCCATAGTGGCTGCACCAATCTGCAATCCCACCAGCAGTGCATGAGGGATCCGTTTTCTCCACATCCTCATCAGCACTTGTTATTTGTTGATTTATTGATGATAGCCATTTTGACTGGGGTGAGGTGGTACCTCATTGTGGTTTTTATTTGCTTTTCTTTAATGATTAGTGAGGTTGAGCATTTTTCATATGTCTGTTTGCCATTTATATGACCTCTTTAGAAAAATGTCTCTTCATGTTCTTTGCCCATTTTTTAATTGGGTTGCTTGTTTTTTTGGTTGAGATGAATGAATGTTTTATAAATTTTGGATATTAACCCATTATCAGATATATCATTGACAAATATCTTCTCCCATACAGTAGCATGCCTTTTTGTTTTATTGATGGTTTCCTTTGCTGTGAAAAACCTTTTTAGTTTGATGAAATTCCACCCAAGACAGTTTTAAGAGGGACCAAAATTCATTTTATATCAATACAATTAATGAGAGAACTATTTTCCAATTACTTGCCCAATAGAAAAAAATTCTCCAATTATGCATTGGAGAAAATCCTTTTATTTTGTGCCCTGAAACTGTAGATGATTTTGGATTATGAAGTGCTTTCTGTGAGTTGTGAGCAGTATGACAGAGATTCTGAGCATTGCCAGAATTGTAGGATATTTTTAGAGCCAGGTATAAACTCAGGGATCACCTAAATCAATCATCTCATTTTTCACATTAGGAATTTTAGCTGGGATTTATTTTTCTAAATAGTGGTAAGAAAATGACCTAAAAATGAACATATGGCTCATCATTCCAATTGTATACCTACTGTCAAAATATTCACTTTGTAGAGTACATTGAACACTTAATAGTTCTCAAATATTGTATTAACTACTTTAAAATATTTTCTCTAATTCTTCCTGGAAAAAAAACAACAACCAAGTTTTATCATTCCCATTTTACAGACTAATCTCTGAGCCATACTTGTTCAAATATCTTTGGAAACAACTTTTTTTTGATGCACCAAATTGGAATTATAGGAATTTACTACATAAAAGGGCCATAATTAAAAACTGTTTGAATTCAGAATGCAATTCCTTAAAGGAACAACATTAGAAGTGGCAGAAATGCTCAGATTAGCCTACAAATTTCAAAATTCTTCCATCTGTGACCTGGCTGCAGTCATGCTCATTTATAATGAAAAAGCAAACTACTGCCATCCTAGTTCTTAGTGAGAGCTCTTTTTAATTTTACATTTTGTTACTTGAGTAAATGAAGTAAATTATTCAATGAAGAGGCAGTAGAGGAAACTTCTGGTGTTACTCTTTCTTCATGTCTTCCATCTCATGACTTTTTTTTTCTTTGATACAAATATGTAACTGGTATTCTCTTCTTATGCTTTTTGCCACAATTAGGCTGGCGTGTTTTTTAAATTTGTTTTTCTCAGAAATTGAACAGAGTACAGAGAAGGTAGGAAGAAGAAGATAAATTTATGAAACAGTAGGGCAAGAATTGGAAAAGAGCAGGGAAGAGAAATGTAAAAAGTTGCTGCCTGAGATAGAGAACTTGTAAGAGACATGGCCATTAACAGATTTGTAAACTAGCCACTAGGTGGAGCCATCATCTAAGGACAGCTTAGTTGCTTTTCAGGGTGAGCTGAAAGCCTGCTCTGGGTGCAAGAGTTATCACAGAGTGGAAAGAATACGGAAGTAACCCTACAGCTGTCTGTTCATGTGTAAGATGTGCAAATCTTATGAAGAAAAGTTTGGTGAATATTTATTAAATTAATTAGTGATGGCTTATAAGTAAGCACCTTTATTTCACCAACTTCATTTCGTTTTTTAGTTTTCTACCCTTTGAAAGGAGCTTCACCTTGTTAATTATCAATACATGTGTAAGACTAAAAATTTATAGTTTAAATCTCTGTAATTGGATTGTTATTTTTATGTGACTTTATGCCCAGCTTTTAAAAAGTGAAGTAAGTAGCTTCATATCTAGAGAATACTTTCGTGAAAGTCTGGGTCACAAGGCAAAAAGCAGAAAGCAAAAAGCAGAAAAGAAAACTAGGTGAAGATTAGAGACCACAAGAAGAAGATATAATTCTTGAGACTTAGTCAGATGGAAAACCAATAGAATTTTAGGGGTGAGAGAGACATAGTTAAAAATGTGATTGTTGGTGGTACCATTTGCACTTAAAGCTGCTGAGACTTGGGAAAGACATGAGAAGATGTTTGCAAACTATTAAGAGGCAAACAGGGATTTTTCTAATGTTGGCTAGATCTTGACTCTGGTTTGGAAAGGAAATATAAGTACCTCTTTGTAAGTCTAACTTTTTTGCTTGTCAGAATATTTAAAACATTTTTATTTTCACTGTAATTGGTGTGAGACATATGAAAATAAGATGTAGAGATGAAATAATTAATTTTTGTTTATAATTTTGTGATGCAGAGTTTAAATTTGGTGCATGTTAACTTCCTAGCATTAATCTAACACTGAATCCCGTTTTTCAAGTCAATGGGTAAATAGCAATTATAGTTAGGAAATGATGACAAAGAACTTTCAACAAAGGAAATGAAGCCTTTGTGAGCATGAAGAGCTAAGTTTGTAGCCACTTGCCCAAAGGATGAACCCTCATTTAGGTTTCAATTGATTGCAGAGTAGATCATCAATAAAAGAAGGCCGTCCAAGCAAGGCAAGATAATACAATAGCAGGAAAAATAAAATTTTATGCCTCGAACCTCAAACTTCTTCTACATTAGCGGCAATTCTTCAAAAAACCACCAAGTATTTTCATTGCCTTCCAAATAATGTATTTCTTAGAGTATTATGAGGAAGAAGAAGGCCACTGGGTAGATGAGAAAGCTGTGTCTAACCCTGACCTTTCTCTTGGGTCTCAGGCCCATATATACCCCTGTTACGATGTCTCCATTTAGATATTGCACACACATCTCAAACATATTATGTCTGAAACGTCTCTCACCACCAAGGAGTTTTCTACTGAATGTTCTGCTTATATTGATTTTTTTAAAAAGATTTTAATTAAAAATATAGCTAAAATATGATATTATATTAGTTTCAGGGGCACACCATAATTATTCAACATTTATATACCTAAAGAAGTAATCACTGTGATAAGTCCAGCAACCATCTGACACTATACTATGCTGCCACAATATTATTGACTATATTCCCTATGCTGTACTTTGTATCCCCATGACTTATTTGTTTTATACCTGGAAATTTGGACCTCTTATTCCCATTGCCCTCTCCTCTTCCCTTTTTAAATTTATCGATTACATTCAGTTTATCAGTTGACATTCAATATTTTATACTAATTTCAGGTGTACAGCATAGTGGTAAGACATTTACACAATTTCAGAAATGGTCCCCCTGACTAGTCTAGTGCCCACCTGGCACTATACATAGTTGTTACCATATTACTGACTATATTCCCTTTGCTTTACTTTACATCCCCATGACTATTTTGTAACTACCAGTTTGTACTTTTTAATCTCTTCACCTTTTAACCTTCCCTTCCAACCCCCTCTCATCTATCACTCCAACAAACTAGTACCCATCTGACCCATAGTTATTACAATATTATTGACTATATTCTCTACGCTATAACCTACATCCCCATAACTAATTTGTAACAGCCAATCTGCACTTTTTAATCCCCTTTTTTCACCCACAGCTCCAAACCCCCTCCCATCTGGCAACCATCAAAACATTTTCAATATCTATGAGTTTGTTTCTGTTTTGTTAATTTTGTTCTTAGATTCCACTTACATATAATCAAAAACACATTGCATCTGTCTTTCTCTGACGCTCCATTCAGCACAATACCGTCCAGGTCCATCCATGCCGCCACAGATGACAATAACCCATTCCATTCCATGGCCAAACAATATTGCACTGTATATATGTACCACCTCTTCTTTATTCATTCATGCATCGACAGACACCCAGGCTGCCTCCACATCTTGACCATTGTAAACAGTGCTGCAATGGACATATGGATGCATATGTCTCCTTGAAGTAGCATTTGGGGTTTCTTCCGATAAATACCTGAAGTGGGATTAATGGATTCTTCTTTGTCTCTTCTTATAGCCTTTGTTTTAAAGACTATTTTGTCTGATGTAAGTATTGCTACCCCAGCTTTTTTTGGTTATTTTCATGAAATATTTTTTTCCATCCCTTTACTTTCTGCCTGTGTTTTTCAATCTGAAGTGAGTCTCTTGTAGGCAGCATATGTAAGGGTTTTATTTTCTTATCCATTCATCCCTCCTATGTCTTTTCATTGTAGCATTTCATCCATTTACATTAAACATTTCCTCCATTTACATCCATTACAACAATTAAAAATAATTATTGATAGATATTTAGCTATTCTCATTTTATTATTCATAATTTAAAACTTTTTTCCATCTTAAAGAAGTCTCTCTAACATTCCTTGTAATACTGGTTTGGTGGTGGGGGCGGGGGACCCTCTGGTGTAAGCTCAGGTCAGCCACTGCCTGTGACCAGCGGGGGACTACCTGGTAGGAGCTACAAAGTGATCTGCAGTTTTTCGCTGCCTGTGCTGGACCTGGAGGCACGTGGGAGAGGCCACAGTGTGAACTGAGCGTGTCTACCATCAGTACCAGGTCTGGGGTGTCTCTGCAAAAAGCCAGGACACCCCTAGGCCTGCTGCCATCTGCCAGCTCCTTTACTGTTCAGCCACTGATAAAGCCTCGTGTGGTGCATGAGTTGGGTGATGCAGGGTCTCAGAGAGTCACTAGAGTGGGAAGAATTGTGGTCACCAGATTAATGTAAATTTTAGTTTGGTGCCAGTGCTGAGCCTGGTGCAACTCAGCAAAAGTCTCTGAGTTCACCAAGGCCAGTCTCCACGTACCTGGGGCCTGTGGGACTCCAGTACTTTTCTGAGAAAGAGTGCAATGGGGGCAGGGCTGACTGCTCCAGAAGAAAGTACCTCTGGTGTTGGGCGAGTTGGGTGGGAGGTGTTCCAGTTACTGTGTTTCCCCGAAAATAAGACCAGGTATTATATTAATTTTTCCTCCAAAAGACACATTAGGGCTTATGTTCAGGGGATGTCATCCTGAAAAATCATGCTAGGACTTATTTTCTGGTTAGGTCTTATTTTTGGGGAAACACAGTAGTCAGCAGGGCAGAGCAGCAGAGCTCACCAGGCCAATCAGATTTAGATTTGCCTGGAGGGGCAGGCTCAACATAGGAAAGATGGTGCCTGTCTGCTGGCTGCAGAGAAGATGAATCCCTCACTGGTAAAATGCCAATAGTCCTCCCCACACAGCCACACACCTCAGTCTGTTCCCCTATTTGTCTCCAGGGCCCCCTGAATCATCGTTCCCCTTCTCTGGAGCCCAAGGCGAGTGCCTGCAAGCGAGTGAGTCTGTGTGTGGGTCGTTTAAGCCTCCCGGCCCACCCAAACGGTCAGAATCCCCACTGTTTTTTACAGCCAGATGTTGTGAGGGCTCCTCTTCTCCAGAGCAGTACTCTGGGTTGGGGAGCCTGGTGTGGGGAGCTTGGGTCCCTCGTTTCTCCAGGGGGAACCAAGGCATCCAAGATACACCTCCTGATTCTCAACTACCAGAGAGGTGTGGGGTCCGTTCCGTGTCTCCACCCCTCCTACCAGTCTGGACGTGGCTTCTTTGTATTTGTAGTTATAGGACTTCTGTTCAGCTAGACTTCAGATGGTTCTCCAGGTTGACTGTTCTATAATTTAGTTGTAATTTTAATGTGTTCATGGAAGAACACAGGCACAGTGTTTATCTGCCATTGTGGATCTCTCCTGGTTATATTGATTTTTCATTTCCTTGTTTAGGCAGTGTTTTCTCTCCTCTTTGTGCCTTTATACACACCCTTCTTTTTTCTCTGAACTATCATTACCCTACCCCCACCAAACCCCAGCCCACCCTGGGGCTTCCATTTTCTAGATTTACATGCTCCTGTAGTAGCCTGTATTTCTACCTGTATAGCTCTTACCACATCTGTGTAGCTCTTATTCACTTGTTAATATCACCCACTGGAATTTAAGCTCTGTGATGGGAGGCCAAATTTACTTTATCTACTACTATATCATTAACAATCACCTGTGCCAGGCATGTTAAATCAGTCATATTTGTTGAATGAAAGAACTCAAGTTTCAGATTTATGGCAAAGCATCAGCATAAACAGCATAGCATATACAACAGGCAGGTTGGATTAATCTCGCTGCACCACCAGCCCATGGAAAGATGGGGTGGGGTGGGTGGAGACAGATGAAAAGTGAGAGGTAGGAGGTGATGGTGGTGTGGAGACAAATATCAGCTTCGTCCTGGAGGGTAATGGAGCTCTCCCCAACTGCTCCCCACTCCTGCTTTCTCTCTCTCTGTTCTGTCCAGTTCTAATTATCCCCAGCTGGAGCCACTTAATCCTAACAGTTTTCATATTACTAAGGCATCTGTGAGGATGAAGCGCTGTAAGCTTTAGATAGCACCAAACCAAATACATTTCCGCTCCCTTCCCTCCCCCCCACAACCCCCCCACCCCCCACCCCCAATTTCTTTTGCTATAACTTTACCTTTTAGAATCGATTACTCTGAGATATGGGAAGAATGATACAGATCAGATTATTTATTAGAAATGTAAGAATCTTCTTGTCACATCTAAGGACCCAGCTGTATCTGGACTCATCCTGAATTGCACTTGATACAGCATCATTACTTAATTTATCGATTCAAATTCCAAAATGTTTATGGGCAAAAATATACATACATATGCATCAAGATGTTTGTCTATCTGTCCTCCTGGAGGAAATCAAAAGGGGGATTTATAAGGACCTAATTCATGCTAAAAAACCAGCTTGTAGATTTGGACATTGGATATTGAAGATTTTTAAAAGACATTAGAAATTAGTTGATTTTCCCCTTGTCTTTGAAAATATCGACCTGCTTCTGCGTCTGCCCAGCCTTTTCTTTTCCTCATTCCTCTGCCTGCAGTGCCTCCCCATGCCCTTCGCGTGGATGACTTCTATATCGCCTGTAAGACGTAATTTCCTCAGCCGTCATCTGACTACTTCATTCCTGTTGTCTCTCGACATTTCTTTAGCATTATGTTTGCCACCACTCTCCATGGTTTATTTCCATGGTACCATATGTCTCCTCAACCAATTCTCTTTGGAGCCTGGGCTTTTTCAGGAAACAGCCTGAGACTTCTACTCTACTGAAAAATTTAGGCAGTGCTGGCCCTTCCCCAGAACATGTCACTTGTGCCCAGAAAGACTAGAGCGTGGTCCACTTCCTTCTGGTCTGTGCCTTCTATTTACCTTCTAAATGTTACTCCATCCCCATCCCTCTTTAGTATTCATGCATTGAGCACAACCGGTCACAGGGAGTAAGCTTACAAGTATTTCCTCCTGAGAGAAAGACATGCCCCTGTTATGGACCGAAAGTTTGTGTACCTGCAAAATCCACATGTTGAAGCCCTAACCCCCAGTGTGATGGTATTTAGAGGCAGGTCTTGGGGCAGTAATTAATTTTAGATGAGGTCCTGAGAGTGGGGCTCCATGATCAACTGGTGTTGTTATAAGAAGAAGATTCTGGAACTCACTTTCTCTTCCTCTGTGTAAGGATACCACAAGAAAGTGACTATCTGCAAGTCAGGAGGAATGCTCTTACCAGACACCCGATCTGCTGGCACCTTGATCTTGGACTTCCCAGTCTCCAGAATGTTGTATAAGCCACCCAGTCGATGGTATTTTGTTATAGCAGCTTGAGATTACTAAGACATAAGCCAGAACCCACTTTTAGAGTGTCATTGGAGCAGTGCCTCTAGGGCTACAATGGCATAGGATAGAATGCCAGCTTCTCTCTTTACTAGCTGTGAGAACTTGGGTAAGTTTCCTACCTTTTATGTGTCTCAGTTTACTCATCTGTAAAATGGGATTGATAATAGTATCTACTTCTGGGGTTGTTATGAGGAACGAATGAATTAATGCATGCAAAGCACTCAAAATGATACCTAACACGTAGCGCTCAGCATGTTATACATGCCCAATAGCTGAACGTATAATACTAATTCCCATGAATGTGACCAGTGCCTCAATCCAGGCATGCTGTGGTTTTTGCAGCCCTGTTTGGCACAAACTTATCTTCCCACTGGCAGATGGCTGAGCTCTCCTGCGTGGCTGGAAGTCTTCCATCCTGGGACATAGAACAGACTCAACATAAACCTTACCAGCCTGTTGTAGTGTTGAGGAGCAGTTGAGCAGCATAGCTCTTGAGACAGTCAGATCCCTCTACCGTTCACATCTCTGCACACTTCTATCCTTACCATCCTCCCACAGACAGACCCACGATATAAAAATTCTTATTCCTCCTGTTACAGTAAAAAATGGTTGATAGTACAGAGGTCCCAGTGATTGTTCTAAAATACACATCTGAGAAGGCTACTCACCTTGTTGGAAAAGCATTGAATAATTCCTTATGTCCCATGGGTTAAACTACAAACGTCCTAGAATGACTTTCCAAATTCTTAAGTTGCTGGCATCTCATGTCTTTCCTTCCTATTGCCCTGTGTTCTCAGACCTGCAAATTCTGTGCCTTCTTTCATACTTCTATGCCTTCTGCACCCTGTCTCCTCTACTAGGAAAGTTCTTTTGGGCCTAGTGAACTCCTACCATTCTTTTCTCTTTTCTTTTCTTTTTTAAATTAGTTTCAGGTGCACAAAACAAAGTAATAGTTAGACATTTATCATTTATATCCCTCACACTGTGTCAACCCCCCTCCCCCCATCCACTATCCCTCTGACATCGCACACAGCCATTACGTTTCCACTGTCTCTATTCCTAATGCTGTACTCCGCTTCTTGTAACTATATACATATATATATATATATATATATATATATACTTGTAGTTGACATTCATTATTGTTCAGCTTCAGCTTCAGGTGTACAGTGCAGTGATCAGCCATCTACATCATCCCTACGATGGCCTCCCTAAAGAGACAAGTGTCCATCTGACACCCTACAAAATCTTTACAACATTATTGATTACATTTCCCAAATTAACTTTTGTAACCCCGTGGCAATCTTGTGGTTACTGACTGTGCTTTCTAATCCCATCACCTTCCCCCTTATCCCCACCCGCCCTCCCATCTACAAACCCTCAGTTTTTCCTCTATGTCTCTGAAACTTTCTGATTAGACGCCTACCATTCTTGAAGACTCAGCTCGAATCTCCCCCTTTATGCTTTATTGACTCTCATAGGCAAGGTTAGCTGTTCTCTTTTCAAATGCAGTCTTTGCACCTACTTATACCTGGTTAGAGGTAGCTTCAGTAAGAGACCTCCATTTAAAAGCTTTCCTGTGTGGGAGGAGACAGCATATCATCTTTCAAAGATCACATGTTCTGTGAAGAATCACTCAAGAGTCCTTTCTTAATTCTAGGTTTGGGACTGATGTGCTTGTTAATCCCTGTGATGAGTGGCTCTGAATTTTTTTCCGAAAATGAATATGGATACTTTTCTTTCTTTCCTGTATATTACAGTGTGGCTGTATTACTAAATGAGTTATATTTTGTTCACTTGGTGAATAAATTTTAGCAGTGAGTGAAATGATTTTCCTCTGTGTCAAGCTGGTAAAATATTGAAAAGATTGAAAAGTACTGCGCTATAAGGCTCTGCCAAGTGCAAATCCATGATGCTAGCTTGGCCTCCTGTTGTATAGTTCCCTCCTATAATTGTGCACGTGCAGTGTGCATTACACTGTTTGTTTCATATACTCTATTGTGGAGATGCCTTTGGCTACACATTTCTAAATTTCTCAGGCTTCACACTTTATGGTGGTTTCATTAACCAAATTGGGGTTAACAACTTGTTAGGCAATTTATTGATTTTGTTTTTCTAAATTTTTCATTTGAATTATAATTACCCAGAATCATAAAAATGTACATTGATAAAATAGTTCCCAGGTATTTTATAGAAAAATCTGGAACCTCAAATAGGAGTTATGAGACATTGTGTGGCACCATTTTTTTGAAAAGTAAAAGCTTTTAAATGCTATAATTTTCTAGACTTCGCCCACTAAAAGGGGAAAGGCGAGGGAAGTGAAAGAAAAATGTTTAGTTCTGAAAATTGTGATAGTGAAAATGCAGACACTCTAGATATAAGATAAGAAAGATAATAAATCTATATTAGGGGGAGGCTTTAATTTCCATTTCACATTTTGATTAATGTCATTTGCAACAATGTCTACCCTACTGTATAACTAGCTGCCAAGGAATGTTGTCTTTGCCAAAACTGTACAAATTAAATTATTGGGGAGGAGGAGTTCCCTTTGAGAATGCATCTGTGAATTTTATAGAGGAAGGAAATTAAGTCATGTTCACATTCAGCTCTTGGGAGGATCTGGTGAGGAAGAAGGGTTTGCACTGACCCAACTCCTGAAGGATTTTCCATAGGTAGAGGAAAAAATGAAAGGCATCCTGAGTTGGGAGGTAGAGAAAGATTATTTTATGGGCAAAGTGTAGAGGCAGGAACTCATCATTCTAGCTGGGAGGATAGCAGATAGACCAAGCGGTTTGACTGGGTTGGATAGTTTGGGAACTTGAGGGTTTTCCCAGAGAGGGCTGGGGCGTATAAAGGGGGGCCAGGTTGGGAAGTGACCTGCATAATATGCATAACTTTCATATTGTCAATATAAAACGTTTGGACTTTACTCTGTAGGAACTACGGAGGCATTGTTCTTGGAAGGAAGAGATGATATCTTACTACTTTTTCTGTCCACTGTCTTTAATCCAGTGCATGGCGCACTGAAGGCATTCAGAGATGTCTGAATTGGATGAATGAGGACGAGCAGTAGCTTCAGTGGCGCATAAATTTCTATCTCTTGCATAGATCTCTCATTCAGGTTCTAGAGTCGTGTATTCAAGTGTCTTGACGTCTTCACTTGGTTGATCCAAAGGTACTTCAAAGTTGATAAAAGTTCCTCACGATTTCATGATTTCCAACCAAAACCTAGGCCTCTGTAGTTTCCTATATTTCAGTGAATGACATAAACTGGAAATCCAGGCGTCAGCCTTAACTTGTCCTCTTATCCATCACATCACCAAATTCAATTGATTTATATTTACCAGTTTATATGTTTCACCAATTTCTATTGATTTAATCTTCTAAATATCCCTCATCTAATCGCATTACACCCTCACTGGTCCGTGCTACAAACAGCCCACCCCAGTACTACAACAATCACTTGTGACCTGGTCTTTTTACAACCACTCTGATCTTCCTTCAGGATAATTTCTACTCAGCAACCAAAGAGAATTTTTTTATAGGCAAATATGATCATGTTCTCCCAAACTCAAAATGCTTAATTAAATCCCTATCACCTGTAGAATAAGACCAAATCCTTAACGTGGCCCACATGGTCCTCTACACTATGGCCCAATTACCATCCCAAGTGCATTTAGCTCTCACTCCTTTATCGCCTACTCAGTCTTTGGATTTCCACTGGGTCTCCATTTATTCAGGCAAGTTTTTCTTGCCCTCCTGCCAGTTCCTCTTCTATAGAGCCATGCACTTTCATTTTGTAACTCTAATCATAGTTGAAACTGTTCATTTATTTATTTCGTTTGGTTATTTCATACTTGTCTTTTCCACAGATTGTGAGCTCTGTGAGAGTAGAGTCTGTCTTAGTTAGCATGAGCTGCTATAACAAAACTACCATAGATTGGATGGCTTAAACCACACATATATTTCTCACAATTCTGGAAGCTGAGGATTCTAAGATCAAGGTAGATTGATGACTGGTGAGAACCTACTTCCTTGGTTGTAGACAACCACCTTCTTGCTGTGTCCTCAGATGGCCTTTTCTTGGTGCATACACATGGAGAGAGAGCTCTCATGTCTCTTCCTCTTATTATAAGGGCACCAACCCCTTGATGAGAGCACAGCTCTTATTACCTTATCTAAATCAAATGACCTCCCAAAGGCCGCATTTCCTCAGAGACATCACATTGGTGGTTAGGGTTTCAACATATGAATTTTTAGGGTATACAAACATTCAACCCATACAGTGTATTCAATATTGAATTTCCAATGGTTAGCACAGCAACCAGTGGTCATTCAATGAATGCTTACTAATTATATATGCAAATATATAAATGTATATGTACATTATATATAGGTATATGAAATATACCTATGCCACCACCAGACTCTCTCTCTCTTTCTATATATATATATATATATATATATATATATATATACACACACACACACACACATACGCAAACATATGTGTATATATATATATGTATGTATGTGTATGTATATGTACATATATGCCAAAAAATTGTATACAATTGGACACTTTGGTCAACATTGCTCAAGCAGTAGTTTGCCGTAATCAAAAGTGTCTGATGGTAACCATTTTTGAGTACCTCTTATAATTGCAGAAGTCAAATGTGACTTGTATTCATCTTTTGTTATTGGTATATATTGGGTATTACAATTTTAACACCGTTTTCCTTCCTTAAAATGTGTATACATTTCTTTTGGCACCGTGTGTGTGTGTGTGTGTGTGTATGTGTGTGTGTGTGTGTGTATAACTATCTATAGTCAAGTGCCACATAATGACATTTGGGTCAATGATGGACTACATATACAGTGGTGGTCCCGTAAGATTATAATGGAGCTGAAAAATTCCTATTGCTTAATGATCTTATAGCTGCCCTAATGTTACAGTGCAATGCATTACTCGCGTGTTGAGGTGATGCTGGTATAAACAACCACCTGCACTGCCAGTCTCATAAAAGTATAGCACACACAATTATGTACAATACATAATACTTGGTAATGATAACAAACAACTATGTTATTGGCTTGTGTATTTTTCTGTACTTTTTATCATTATTTTGGAGTACATGGTTTCTATTCATAAAAGAAGAGTTTACTGTAAAACAGTATGCCGTGCTATGCCAGCAGCAGCCTCATATATCTCATGTTTGAGTCTTTGGATTGTATCATTTTCTCTTGTGCTTGATTTAATCTTGTGTTTTTGTTCACTATGGCTCGTAAGTGTACAAAATCCACTGCTAATATTGCCAGTAAGGGGCCCTCTTGAGCGATTCACTTGGAAATGAAATTAAGATTCAATAAAGACTATGAAGGTGGAAAATCAGTGATGGTTACTGCTTGACAGTCAGGCATGTCCCATTCGACCATAGCTATGATCTTGAAGAACAAGAACAAAATGACAGAATCTGTTAAAGGATCTGCTTCATTGAAGGCAATGAAAATTTGAAGGCAATGAGATGAATGAAAATTTGAGAAGGGCTTATATCAGACGTGGGGAAACTTCTAATAACCTCAATAGAAGACCAGACACAGAAGTATATTCTTTTCAGCAATATAATGATCATGGTCAAAGAAAAATGTTTGTTTGTGATGTTGAAAGAAAAGGCTGCACCTGACTACAAATTTACTACTAGCTCTGCGTGGTTTAAACAATTCAAGAATTGTTACTCATCACATAATGTGAAAGTGAGTGGTAAGTCTGTGAGTGCTGATGTGAATGCAGAAGAATTTTTGGAAACTGGATAAGCTGATTGTGGAGGAAAATTACTTGCCAGAGCAAATATTCAACATGGATGAAATCTCCCTGTTCTGGAAACATGCCTGAAAGGACTTTCATTTATAAGGAGACCAAGTCAGTGCCAGGTTTCAAAGCTTTTAAGGACAGGATAACAATCTTGCTTGGGGACAATGATGCAGGCTACAAATTGAAACCCTTTGTGTCTGGCACAATGAGAATCCAGGGCCTTCAAGCCTATCAGAAAGCATACACTGCGACTGTACTACTGGAGCAATAAGAAGTCATGATTAACCAGCTCCTGTTTCAAGATGCTGTCCAGAATTTCTGTCCCAGCAAAATGGAGATGTACTACTGGAGAATAATATGCCTTTCAAGATTTTGCTTATTGTTAATAATGCACCCGAATATCCTGCTTTTAGTGGTAATTTTTATCCCAATACCGTCTTTCCCCGAAAATAAGACTGGGTCTTATATTAATTTTTGCTCCAAAAGACACATCAAGGCTTATGTTCAGGGGATGTCACCCTGAAAAATCATGCTAGGGCTAATTTTCCAGTTAGGTCTTATTTTCCGGGAAACACAATATCAAAGTGGTGTTTCTCTCTTTAAATTCCAACTCTTTGATCCAACCAATATAGATCCAGGAGTTATAGCAGCTTTTACGGCCTCCTACCTGTGGAGGAACTTTGCCTAGGCTATTGCTGCAACTGAAGAAGATACTGAGAAGACACTGAGGCAATTATAGCAGGATTACAACATCTGTGACTAGATCAAGAACCTAGCTTGGACTTGGGGTGATGTCACCAAGGACTGTATGGGTAGCATCTGAGAAGACACTCAAGATGTTTGTTCATGACTTCAGAGGATTTGCCAAAGATGAGAAGGTTGCAAACCAGCAAAATTATGGTTGAGATGACAAATAACCACTTTAAGCTGGGTGCATATGAGGATGACAGTGCGGAGCTCCTGGAGGTTTTTTCTTTTCTTTTTTAAATTAGTTTCAGGTGTATAAAACAATGTAATAGTTAGACATTTATCATTTATATCCCTCACACAGTGACAACCCCCTCCCCCCATCCACTATCCCTCTGACATTGCATACGGCCATTACATTTCCACTGTCTCTATTCCTAATGCTGTACTCCGCTTCTTGTGTGTGTGTGTGTGTGTGTGTGTGTATATATATATATATATATATATATATATACACATTTATATATGCATATATACATATATATGTATACATAATTTTGCTGATTTTATATATATATATACATATATACATATATATGTATACACATATATATGTATGTGTGTGTGTATATATACATATATATATATAAAATTGTAGTTGACATTCGTTATTGTTCAGCTTCAGCTTCAGGTGTACAGTGCAGTGATCAGGCATCTACATCTTCCCTGATGGGTCTCCCTAATGAGACAAGTGTCCATCGGATACCCTACAAAATCTTTACAACATTATTGATTTCATTCCCCAAATTGACTTTCGTATCCCCGTGGCAATCTTGTGGTTACCGATTGTGCTTTCTAATCCCCTCAGCTTCTCCCTTATCCCCACCCCCCTCCCATCTAGCAACCCTCAGTTTTTCCTCTATGTCACTGAGACTGTTTCTGATTAATTCATTCATTTATTCTTTTCTTTAGATTCCACATATAAGTGAGACCATATGGTATTTGTCTTTCTCTGTCTGATTTATTTCACTTAGCATAATATTCTCTAGGTCTATCCATATTGTTGCAAATGGTAAGATTTCATTCTTCTTTATGGCTGCTTAATATTCCATTGTGTAAATGTAACACAGTTTCTTAATCCAGTCATCTACCGATGGGCATTTCAGTTGTTTCCATGTCTTGGCTATTGTGTATAGTGCTGCAGTAAACATAGGGGTGCATAAATATTTTTGAATTAGAGTTTTGGATTTCCCCAGATAGATACCGAGGAGTGGAATTGCTGGGTCATAAGCTAGTTCCATTTTCAGTTTTTTGAGATATGGAGGTGTTTTCTGAGGAACTGACTTATAAGGAGGTGTTGGAACTGGAACAGGAATACATAGATGAATAAGAGTCACGAGAAAAGGAAACTGTAAGAGAAAAAAAGAACCCCTGGAAAACTCACACTGAACGGGGTTAGCAGAAGCTTTTTCAGACTCTAACAAGCTCCTTAAAAAGTTTGAAAACATGGACCCCAACACTAAAAGGTTTTCATTAATAGTGAGGAATGTTTATAGTGCATTATCTGCTTACAAGGAAATATGTAATGAAAAAAAGAAGCAAACCACCATGAACATATTTCTGAAAAGAGTGACACCTCTTCAGAGAGCCTCAGGCAGGCCCTTCAGGAGCTATTCCAGAAGAAGACAGTGTTACATAGGCGATGACAGCTCCACACGTGTTATTGTCAGTGAAGACCTTCCAGTGGGACAAGACGAGGAGGAGGAGACAGTGATATTGATGGTCCTGACCCTGTGTAGTCCTAGGCTAAGGTGTGTGTGTCTTACCGTGTTTCCCCGAAAATAAGACCTAGCTGGACCATCAGCTCTAATGCATCTTTTAGAGCAAAAATTAATATAAGATTGGTCTTATTTTAATATAATATAAGGCTGGGTCTAATATAATATAAGACTGGGTCTTATATTAATTTTTGCTGCAAAAGATGCATTAGAGCTGATAGTCCAGCTAGGTCTTATTTTTGGGGCAACACGGTACCGTTTTGTAACAAAAGGTTTAAAAAGTAAAAAAAAAATACATTTTAAGTAGAAAAAAGCTTATAGAATAAGGATATAAAGAAAGAAAATATTTTTGTACAGCTGTACAATGTGGTTGTGTTTTAAACTGAGTGTTATTACAAGAGTCAAGAAGTAAAACCATTATGAAGTTTATAAAGTAAAAAACTTACAGTAAGCTAAGGTTAATTTATCATTGGAGCAAGAAAAAAATACTTTTATAAATTCAGTGCAGCCTAAGCGCACAGTGTTTGTAAAGCCACAGCAGTGCCCAGTGATGTCCTGGGCTTTCACATTTGCTCCCCACTCGCTCACTGACTCACCCAGAGCAGCTTCCGGTCCTGCCAGCTCTATTCATGGGAAGTGTGCCATTTTTTATCTTTTATGCTGTATTTTTACTGTACCTTTTCTCTGTTTTGATATGTTTAGATACACGAATACCATTGGGTTACAGTTGCTTACAGTATTCAGTACAGTAACATGCTGTACAGGCTTGTGGCCTGGGAGCAACAGGCTGTACCGTATCACCTAGGAGTGTAGCCGGCTATCTAAGTTTGCGTAGTTGCACCGTCATGTTCTCACAGTGATGAAATTGCCTAAGGTTGCATTTCTCAGAATGCATCTCCATCATTAAGCAACACAGAACTGTACACACACACACACACACACACACACACACACACACACACACACTTTGGTGATTGCATAGAGCCTGAACAGGTAAACAGGTGTATAAGGAGTTGGAGACTATTAGAATGTTCTAGGCATGAAGTAAGAGCCTGAACTGTCTCTGTGGCAATGGCAAGAAAAATCCTAGCTGGATGAAGTATTTGTGAAGAAAGAATTGACGCGGGAGGCAAGTACAACAGGTGAACCAAAATTTCTGAATGTCTGCAGGAGAATGAATGTGGTACAGATGATGACCGCCGTCCCTCCCCTGCACACACACACTCAGAGGAGCCTCCAATATGTGGGTGTTCAGGTGGGACTGAGAAAACTGATGTGAAACAGGTGCTTCAACGTTGTTTCTATTAAGGCTGCTCTTCGATTTGCAGCGGTGGCATCTATTTGTAGAGTTCGACTAATTTTTCATTTCAGATTCACATTCTTCCCATTGTTTTAGTCCAGAAATAAACAGCATGCTCAGAGTCATCAAAAGAAAAGAGGCTGAAAATCCCAGTTTTAGTGTTTTTGAATTGACTGTAGTCAGGGTCCATTCTCCTGGGTTTACTTCTGCAGGATGTCAGTTACACAGAATGCAAAGTGCACACGATTGCTCCGTGGTACAGAGGCCATGATCCAGTTCTCTTGACAGACACAAGGGATATGCCTGGAAATTAAATAAACAGATTTTCCCCTAACTTTTTAAAATCTTAAAAATAAGAACATCATAGAAATGATTTGTGTATTTTTATTTTGCGTATTTTCTTCTAGTCTTTGAGCATTTACATATGCATATATGTCTCACAGTTATACTCATGTTTCCAATTTTATTTTCTACTTTTAATACAGAAAATATGTTCCCATGTTTCTGTATGTTCTTCTGGAATATTCTTTTTCATGAATTCATGATATTTCACAGATTTACGTACCTTGATTTATTTTATCATTCTTCTGCATGAATATTTTAGATTTGTTTCCAAATTTTTACTCTTCGAGAACATTGCAGTGCATATGCTTTTTTCCCCTTGTTAATTTATTTATGCAACATAAATTCCTTAAGATGGGGATACTAAGTTAAACAGTAAAAGACTCTTGAACTCCTGATACATATTATAAATTCCTTTCTTAAAGGGTTACAGCAGTTATATACTAAAAGTGTATGAATGCAAACAAATATAGTTGCATACTTACCATGTACAGTGTCCTGTTTTAGGTATTATGAAGCAAGTGATATGCTTGGGAGAGAAAGAAATGGTATTATAAAGATAAGAGTTGGATTATGCTGTGGTTAGAAAAATACAAACAAGAAACAAGTCTTAGGAGGATACAAAATTATGGTATAAGAAATGTAGGAAGCCCAGGAGATGTTGAGAGGATATCAGGTATGTTGAAGGGCAACTGGATTTCTTAAACCCAGGGCTGAGGTTGCGTGAGACTGCTGCAGGAGAAGGAGGCTGTGTTTTAGGATGAGCCCTGTCTTAGTTTCCTGGGGCTGTAGTAACTAAGTTCCACACACTGTGTAGCTTATACAACAAAAAATTATTGTCTCACAGTTTTGTAAGGCTGGAAATCCAAGATGAAGGTGTTGGCAGTTGGTTCCTTCTGAGGACTGTGAGGGAGAATCAGTTGCATTTCCCTTTCCTACATAGCGTGTGGTAGCCTCTTTCTGGCATTCCTTGGCTTGTAGATAAAAATCTTCCCGAGTCTTGCTTGATGCTGTCTTCCCTCTATGTCTCTGTGTCCAAATTTCCCTTTTTTATAAGGACACAGTCATGCTGGATTAGGGCCCACCCTAATAGCCTCATCTTAACTTGATCATTTGCAAAGACTCTGTTTCCCAATAAGGTTATATTCACAGGTACTGGGTGTCTGTGGACTCCAACCTCCTTTTGGAAGACTCAGTTCAACCCTTAACAAGTCTAAAATGTATATTTGTGAGCACATAAGGATAGATTTAGTGGAGCACAAAGCATGAGCTTTGAAATCAGGCAGTGCTGAGTTTGAGTCTCAGTGTGGCTATTTATTGCTTCTGTGATCTTGAGTAAGTTATTTAATGTCTCTGAGTTTCTAGCTGTCTCATCTTAAAAGAATTAATTATATTTATTTTGCAGTGTTACTATGAGAATTGGAGCTAATTAAAGCAAAGTATCTTAGCACAACACCTGACATTTCCTAAGTGTTTTCATAAATAATAACTTTAAAATGTCATTCTTTAGGGAAAACAGTCCATGTTCAGAGGTGGCGAGTTGTCCCCAAGGCTAATGGGCCAGGGAACCCTTTCTGAATGGGGATCTAATCACCATAGTTAATCTCCGTTTAGGAAAAATTTCTCCCAGAGAAGCTTTAGCATCCCAAGTGGTGATCAAAAGACAGCTGACGTGGGTAGACTCAGACTGGGTGGCGAACAATCACTGAAGACTTTTTCTTTCTTTTATTCTTATTTTCTCCGGATGCCTCCTTTTTCAGATACATGTGTACTTCAAAGATTATGCCTAAAAATATCACGGCACGTCAAGGTGATAAGCCAAGGTGGAGTTTTACAATTTGGTGATGTTTTGTTTTTGATACTAATTTTCCTGGTGTGGATTTGATACTATTCAGCATTCCTAATAGTCCTCAAAAGGTTTTTTAAAAAGACAAACATATGACCAGCCAGAAATTAGGCATCATTTTCTCCATTGACTTGAGGCTGAGGAAAAAGTCAGCCTGGCAGGTGACAGACTGGTGTCTAATGTGATCGGCCCGGTCCAGTCTAATGGATCAACCTGCGAGTAGGGGATCAAGAAGAACTGAGCATTTGATCAGAATCATCTTTCTTTTGCTGACTTGATCTGAATAAGACAAACCCTGGGAAGAGACATGATATGCCTTAATCTTGAATCTTTTGACTTTAATCTGTAGACATAGGGAACGGTCAGTGTAGTCTGAGGTGATAAAGAGAGAGAATGTGTTTTATTTGGCAGATGGAGAAGGGATAATTTTAGCATTTGCTAGATGAAAATAATTAGAGTTATATATGAACTACCTGTGGCATACCCAAATAGGAGCAAATCTTTGTTCAGGGAAAAAGTCGGGCTACTTATCTGCTAGCTGAACCTGGGCTTTGAAATCACCCAATTGTCATTTGAATCCACTTCATTCAGATATGTGTCTTTTAAAAATGATTTTTACTTGGGACTTTTAAAATAAAGATACCAGAAAGAATTAGTTGAGAATAGTTGAAATGATGCTATGAAAAAACTGTGCAAGATTTATTAAACTTAAAATAAGCAACAAACTCCTTCTAAGATTCTAAATGTCTATTTCTAGCCTTGGAATTCGTGGAATCCTTGGGTTGATATAGATACAAAAATATGTCTGCCGGGTCCAGAGTGCATTTGCTTTTGTTGTACTTGTAGCTGTACATTGTCTAGTATTCTTCATCTATAGTCCGTGCTGCTTCATATTCTGTAAATCTTCTGCACTAGTTTGGCCATTGACTTGAACCAAATTCTAAATTATTCCTTGCTTAGAGTTCTCAGCCTTACTCATTGTTCCAAGTTAGAACTTTTGGAACAAATTTTTGGCATGTTGAATGAAACCCTTGGAACGTGTGCTATTTTCTATGTGTTTCGTCCAGAGGGATGGCGAGACTGTCTCTGGTTTGATGGATGCAATGCTTAGTCAGCGCTTAGGTAGGACAGGTCAACTTCTGAAGTTGGCAGGTATACCATTTAAGATACTCAGGGCATTTTTTTCAGTGTGTGGACTTTTCTAAGAAGCCCTGTGAGCTGTATCACTATCTGGGGGTTCCAGGGACCCAGTAATCCACTATGGGTTTAATTGAGCTCAGGAGACTTGAGCTTGGCCTCCTGGGAACTAAGCAACTAGGTCCTCACCTGAATTGTCTAACAATTTCATCCACAGCAGTAGGTCATCTGCTGTCCCACTGTATGCTTTAATGGCCAGCAAACCATATAAAGCACTTAGAAGCCCTGGACTCTTAACCAAAGGTGTAGTCAAGGAAGCAACTCCTGTTTCCTCCTCCCAGCCTGGGTGTCAGAGAAGATACTCTCCAAGTCTTGGCATCCTTTTGTAGGACATATGTGGTTGATATCAGAAGTTGGAGGGAAGGAGCTCCCTGGATTACAGCTCCTATTTGGAAAGTCTGAACTGAAGGGATAAGCCATAGGGTGTCACAGAACAGGGTGGATGAAGACTGCTAGTCCTGCATTCTCTCAGGTCGCCTCTCTTGGTCCAAGTGAAAATCTGTCTCGTGCATCGAGCTCCCCTAAGATTAGTCCATTAGCAGGAGGGGGTTCCCTTTAATTGGCTCAATTACGTTATCTTGCTTACAAAAGCAAAGTTTAATGCCACTGGAAGCTATAACTTTTTTGTGGTGAACATCAATTAAAAAAAAAGTTATTTCTAATTTATTCATTCAAATGGTATATTACAAACTAAAATCTGGTTAATTGTAGAAACATATTCAGTGTGACTTGCTTTGCCTTTACAAAAGTCGAGGAAATCACAATAATGTTTTTTAGAACGTTATTCCATATAATTAGGTTGATATTGTTTAACGAGTGATCCATCATTTTCTCACAAATTTGAAATACCATTTTTATTATGTTATTTTTACACATATACCTGGTTTTGTGTTGGGCTCTTTTCCTTCCACTGACCTGTTTTTCAATTACTGTACCAGGACCACCTTTTTTTGTTTTTAATATAACATTAAGACATATTTTGAATATGTAGAACTAGGCTCTATTATTTATTTTTCATGAATTTCTTTATTAATTCTGTATTCATTATTTTGGAAAATCTTTTTAATTTAAAGCAAATGTGTTAACATCAATTAGATTTTGGTCGTACTTAGATTGAATTGATAGATTAACTAAAGTAAGTGCTGATAACCTTATAACGTTGACTCTTTCCATCCAGGAAGATGATACAGTTCTCCACGTTGGAGGTCTTTTCTCTCCTTCAACAAAGTCTTATGGTTTTTTAAAAATAGAAAATATATTTGTACATTTTTCACTAAGTATTTTCTTGCTTAATCAAATTTTGTTATAATATTTTTATGTCTTTGTTTTGTAAAGTGAATTTAAAAATGTGATCCTTCTGTTATTGCAGGTATATAAAAAAGTTGCTGATTTTGGTATATATACCTTTTATCCAAAATCCTAATAGAACTATCTTAGTACTTCTAATATTATGTCAGTTGATTTTATTTGATTTTTAGATTGTCTTGGGTAGACAATCGTATAGTTTTGTCTCTGTCTGATATTTGTGACCTTGATTTCCTTTTCCTGATTAATTTTATTGGCTAGGATCACCAAAGTAAGAGTTATAGGTACTGGGCGTTTCTGTTTTGTCTCCAGATTCAATGAGAATACTTCTGCATTTTATGTTCTCTTCGTTTCCAACTCTTTCCTTCCTCTGAGTTAGAGGAGTTTAAATTACATAGGACTCATTTATTTTTTGAATTTTTAAAAAAAAGATTTTATTGGGGAAGGGGAACAGGACTTTATTGGGGAACAGTG
The DNA here is from genome assembly GCF_036562045.2 of Rhinolophus sinicus. Lineage (NCBI taxonomy): Eukaryota > Metazoa > Chordata > Mammalia > Chiroptera > Rhinolophidae > Rhinolophus > Rhinolophus sinicus. The sequence goes on from NC_133751.1 coordinate 45,625,799, forward strand.
TGTACTTCCAGGACTTTTTTCCAAGTCAAATTGTTGTCCTTTCAATCTTAGTTGTGGAGGGTGCTGTTCAGTTCCAAGTCCAGTTGCCGTTGTTAGTTGCAGGGGACGCAGCCCACCATCCCTTGCGGGAGTCGAGGAATTGAACAGGCAGCCTTGTGGTTGAGAGCCCACTGGCCCATGTGGGAATCGAACCAGCAGCCTTTGGAATTAGGAGGAGGGAGCTCCAACCACCTTAGCCACCAGGCTGGCCTATTTTTTGAATTTTTGATTGCACATATAAAAATACCTAGGCCTAGTGTATTTTGAAGAAATAAATCTTTGACTACATTTTCCATTTCTTCTGTGGTCATTGGTCTGAATTTTCAGATTTTCTGTCACGTTTGCACTTTGGTATTTTCAATTTTCTTTTCTTTTTTTTTTTTAAATTAAAATTCATTGGGGTGACAATTGTTAGTAAAGTTACATAGATTTCAGGTGTACAATTCTGTATTATATCATCTATAAATCCCATTGTGTGTTCACTACCCAGAGTCAGTTCTCCTTCCATCACCATATAAATTTTCTTATGTAATAATCTCTTATGGTTTCAATTTTATTGGGTAAGGAGTTGTATACACAATATTCTCTTATAATAAAAAAAATCCTCATCTTATTATGTTTCACTTTATTCATCTTTTTATTATTTATGGCTTATCTTCTTTATTGGTTTACTTGTTATACATATTTCTATTTTAGTAGTCTTTTCAAAGACTTTTTATTTCTCCCACTTTTGTTTATCTTTTATTCTGTGAATTTTTGTTTATTGATAAAATTCCTTTTTGAATTATCTTTAGATTTATTTTATTGTCCGTTTTTCTAGCTTTTATTTGAATACTTATCAGTTGTTTTCTAATAAAGTATTTAGGGTTATGCCTTTTCTTCTAAGTATCACCTTAGTTGCACCCCATGTTTTAATATATAGTATTCTCATTGTTGTTTATTTGTAAATAGATTAATTTTGGTGGCTTTAAAAATACTTTACTTTTGTTTTGAACTAATAGTATTTCATTGTGACTAGATAATGTAGCCTGTAAATTTCAACTTTGAAGAATTCATTGAAAGTTTTATTGTGACTTTACACATGCCCATTTTTTTGGTAGTATTTCAGAGTTGTTTGAAAGGAAAGCTATTGTCTCTATGTTTGGAATTCATTCTATATATTTTACATTAATAAAATAAAACTAGTAATAGTGTTATTCAAATACTCTGTAAACTTCTTTATTTTTTTGCCTACTTATCCTGTCCTTTTCTGAGAGAGATGAGTTTTCTATTTTGACTTTGTGGATAAATCCACATTTTTTTCTAATAGCTTTTGCTTTATAGTTTGATGGTATGCTATTTAATTATGATGGTGCATGACTGTAGTTATCTTCTTGGGGGAATTACAGCTTATTTCACTATAAATCCCTCCTTGTCCCATTTCATGCTTTTTGACTTGAACTCTACTTTTTCTCATGCTAATAATACCACATATGTTTTCTTTATTGTGATGTGCTTCGCATATATGTATCTATGCTTTATTTTAACCTTTCTCTGTTTATTGTAAGTAGCTAGAAATTAAATCTTTAACTTTAATTGATATATTTGATCTTATTCCTCACTATCTTATTTTATGGTTTCATTTTATCGTACTTTATTTAATGAGCATATTTCTTATCCATATTTTTTCTCCCTAGATTAAATTATTTTTTCTGTTCTTTTTCCTTTTTTAGTGGCTTGAAAATATTTTTCTATTTCTGTTCTTTATCTTAAAAATTTTAAAGAATATATTGAAACATTTTTCTATGTAAAAAAATTAGTGATTAACTGTATCCTAGTCTCACACCATCTCCATCTTTCATTTTTTATAACCAGGATTTGTTATAATCATCTAGATTTTGTTTCTAAGATGTTGTTTATTTACCAATGTTTACATTTTGAGTAGACTATTTTTAGAGTAGTTTTATATTTACAGAAAAAATTTAAAAGAGTTCACATATACCCCATACCCAGTTTCCCCTATTATTATTACTTTTTTAAACATATTGGGGGTAACATTGGTTAATAACATTACATAAATTTCAGGTGTGCAACATTATAATACAACATCTGTATACTCTACTGTGTGCTCGCCGCCCAAAGTCTAGTCTCCTTTTGTCACCATATATTTGACCCAATTTACCCTCTTCATCCTCCCCCCCTAAACCCCTTTACCTCTGGTAACCACCACTCTGTTGTTTGTGTCTATGAGTTTGTTTGTTTGTCATTTTGTTTGTTCATTTGTTGTTTTTTGTTTTATGTGCCATGTATGAGATTCTTATTAACATCTTATATTTATTAGTATAGTACATTAAGAAAAAATTCTAATATACTTTTTCCATTCCAGGATTCCATCCAGTATGTCATATCACACCTAGTTGTCATATCCCCTTAGCTTTCTCAGACTTTTTTTTTAAACAACTGTATTAATTTCTTGTAACAAATGCTGTAACGAATGACGATAAACTCAAAGGTGTAAAACAATAGAAATGTATTCTTTCACAGTTCTGGGCACTAAGTGTCTGAAAGATAGCAGGGCCATACTCTCTTTAGGGGCTCTAGGAAAGAATCCGTTCCTTCCTCTACCAGTTTCTGGTAGCTTTCCTGGCATTCTTGCGTTTGTGGCTACATCACTCCAATATCTGCCTCCATCTTCACATTGCCTTCTCCTATATATGTCTCTGTGTTAGATCTCCGTTTGCATCTATCTTCTAAGGACACTTGTGATGGCACTTAGGGCCCACTCTGATTATCCAGGGTAATCTCTTCATCTCAAAATCCTAATTTAATAATATCTGCAAAGACCCCTTATCCAAATAAGGTAACACTTACAAATTCCAAAGATTAGGACCTGACATCTTTGGATGACCATTATTTAACTTACTACAATGACCTTGACAGTTTTGAGGAATACTGGTCAGGTAGTTAATAGTATGGTCAGATATTTACTAGAATGCTCTCGATTAGACTTTACCTGATGTTTTTGTATAACTAAGACAGAAAATATACAAGATGAGATGAGTATTTTATGTGCCAGCAAGTTGGGAAGTGCTGGAAAAAAAGAGGGAGAGAGGGAGAGAGGGAGAGAGAGAGAGAGAGAGAGAGAGAGAGAGAGAGAAAACTCTCATGAGTATATGTGAAAGGAACACAAGAGCCAATCGAAAGAGCTCCCAACAGCAAAGATGGAATAGTTTTAGCAATGAAATAAGTAAAGAAATGTTGGATTATAATACAAAGTATAAAGTAAATATCTCTGAGCCCATACTGATATAAATAAATGATTGAATAAGTAAATAAATAGGGGAGATGACACAAATCTAGTGGATTATGGGTTTTTTGGAAGGTAGACCACAGAAGTAGAGTGCTATTTTCATCATATCACATCCAGGGTACATAGCGTCACCGTAATTTATCACTATTGATGTTGACCTTGGTCACCTGGCTGACGTGGTGTATGTCAGAGATCTCCACTGTAAAGTTACTCTTTGTTTCCCACTTTCCATACTTACTTCTTTGGAAGGAAGTCACTACAGATATAGGCTACAATTAAGGGGTGGGGAGTTCTACTTCCTTTCCTTGAGGGCAAAGTATCTACATAAATGATTTAGAAATATGTGAGGCAGATTTGTCTCATCTCCCCCATTTATTTACTTATTCAAGCTTAAATGTAACCTGATCCTAAGAGACTCTATGACTGTATGAAAATTGTACCAGAATTTACACTGCTCTGTTTGACTGATTGCTCATCAACAACACAAAGTCAGGCTTACAGAATGAATTGATTAGAAAAAAAAATATATGGCTCTTTTTAAAAATTATAACAAATACAGAAAATTATAGGCAAAAGAATAAATGTCATATTCAACCCCACTACCAGAGATAACCACTGTTAAGAGGAAATATTTCATTTCATTTGCTTCTTGAAGTATGTTTTGTTTTACCTGGTTGAAATCATATTGCGTTAAAATTTGCAGCTTTCTTTTTTCACTTACATTTTTTATTTGTTTGTTTTTTAACTCCTGTTTTTATTTTTATTTTTTTTTAACTTTTTCAATTTATTTAATTTTTTAAGATTTTTATTAAAATATAACTAACATACACTATTATAGTAGTTTTAGGTGTACAACATAGTTCCTCAACATTTATACACCTAAAGAAGTGATCACCATAAGTCTAGCAGCCATCTGACACCATGCTATGCTATCACATTATTGACTATATTCCCCATGCTGTACATTATATCCCTATGACTTATTTGTTTTATACCTGGAAATTTGGGCCTCTTATTCCCCTTTACTTTTCCTCCCTTTTTAAAAATTTTGAATTACAGTTGACATTCAATAGTATTTTATATTAATTTCAGGTGTACAGCATAGTGGTTAGACTTTCTATAATTTAAGAAATGATCCCCCTGACTAGTCTAGTACCCACCTGGCACTATACATAGTTATTACCATATTATTGACTATATTCCCTGTGCTTTATTTCACAACCCCATAACTGTTTTGTAACTACCAGTGTGTACTTCTTAATCCCTTCATCTTTTTCACCCTGCCCCCAATCCTGTTCCATCTATAACCCCAACAAATCCAGTATCCATATGGCACCATACATAGTTATTACAATATTATTGACTATATTCCTTATGCTATACCCTACATCCCCATAACTACTTTATAACAACCAATTTGTACTTCTTAATCCCTTCCTTATTTTTACTCACCCCAACCCCCCTTCCATCTGGCAACCATCAAAATGTTCTCTGTATCTATGAGTTTGTTTGTATTTTGTTTGTTTATTTTGTTCTTCAGATTCCACATATAAGTGAAATCACATTGCATCTGTCTTTTTCTGTCTTACTCTCTACTCAGTACAGTACCCTGCAGGTCCATCTATGCTGCTGCAGATGGCAAGAACTCATTTCCTTCCATGTCCAAGCAATATTCCATTGTATATATGTATCACTTCTTCTTTATCCATCCATCCATTGACAGACACCCAGGCTGCCTCCACATCTTGGCCATTGTAAACAATGCTGCAATGGACATATGGATGCACATTCCTCTCAAAGTAATGTTTCAGTTAGTTTCTTCAGATAAGTACTCTGAAGTGGGATGACTGGGTCCTTCTTTGTTTTTTGTTGTACCTTTTGTTTTAAAGTCTATTTTGTCTGGTATCAGTATTGCTACTTTGGCCTTTTTTCTTTCTTTCTTTTTGGTTCCATTTTTATGAAATATATTTTTCCATCCCTTTGCTTTCCATCTGTGTGTATCTTTCAATCTGAAATGATTCTTTTGTAGGCAGCATATGTAAGGGTTGTGTTTTCATGTCCTTTCAGCCCTCCTATGTCTTTTGAGTGGTGCATTTGATCCCATTTTATTCATAATTTTAATTCTTTTTCCATCTTAAGGAAGTTCCTATAACATTCCTTATAATAATGCCTTGGTGGTGATGAACTACTTTAGCGTTTTTGTGTCTAGGAAACTCTTTATCTGTCCTTTGATTCTAAATGATGGCTCTGCTGGGTAGAGTAATCTTGGTTGTAGGTACTTGCTTTATATCACGTTGAATATTTTGTGCCAATCCTTTCTGGCCTGCAAAGTTTCTGTTGAGAAATCAGCTGACAATCTTATGGGAGCTCCCTTATAAGTTACTAGTTGTCTTTCTCTTGCTCCTTTTAAGATTTTCTCTTTGTTTTTAACCTTTGCCATTCTAATTGTAATGTATCTTGGTGTGGACCTCTTTGGGTTCATCCTGTTTGGGATTCTCTGTGCTTCCTGGACATGTATGTCTATTTCCCTTACCAGGTTAGGAAAGTTTTCAGTAATTACTTCTTCAAATAGGTTCTCCATCCCTTGCTTTCTCTCTTCTCCTTCTGGTACCCCTATGATGCAAATGTTGTTATGCTTGGTGCTGTCCCAGACGTCTCTTAAACTATCCTCATTTTTGTTGTTGTTTTTTCTTTCCTGTTCTGATTGGGTGTTTTCTGCTACCTTGTCTTCCCAGTCGCTGATGTGATCCTCTGCTTCATCTAGTCTGCTAGTGATTCCTTCTAGTGCATTCTTCATTTCAGTTATTCTTCATTCTAACAGGTTCTTTTTTATGGTTTCTATGTCCTTTTTTATGCTTTCTATATCTTTGTTGAATTTTTCACTAAGTTCATTGAGCATCCTTATAACCATTGTTTTGAACTCTGTCTCTGGTATATTGCTTACCTTTATTTTGTTTAGTTCTATTTCTGGAGTTTTCTCCTGTTCTTTCATTTGGGATGTATTTCTTTGTTTTCTCATTTTGGCTGCTTCTCTGTTTGTTTCTATGTATTAGGTAGATCTCCTATGTCTCCCAGGCTTGGCTGGGTGGCCTTATGTAGTAGGTGCTCTGTGGGGCCTGGCACAGTCTCCCTGGTCACCTTTTCCAGGTGCTCCTGGAGTATCCCTTGTGTGGGCTGTGCATGCCCTTTTGTTATAGTTGAGCCTTGATTGCTATTGGCACATCAGTTGATGGGATTGAACCTCAGGCTGATTGACTGTGGGGTTTTGCCATGTCCATAGCTTACAGGCTGCTGTGGGATGGGGCCTTACCCCACTGAGTGGTATTTGCCCCTGCAGGTTCTGGTGCCACCCGTTGGGGTATGCCACTTGTGGGGCTTATTGGGCAATGCTCTGCTGTGTTCTGAAGCCAACCTCCAGGTATGTTGGTTCTGGGGCCTCTTGGGAGGGACTCTGGTGCAGGCCACGTCACCCACTGCATGTGACCAGCCATGGACTTTCTTGTAGGAGCTACAAAGTGATCCATAGTTGTTTGTTGCCTGTGCTAAACCTGGAGGCTCATGGGAGAGGCCACATTGAGAACTGAGGACATCTACCACCAGTACCCAACCTGGAGTAGCTCTACAAAATGCCAGAACACCCCTACGTTTGCTGCCACCTGCTAGCTCCCTTAGAGTTCAGCCACTAACAAAGCCTCATGTGGTATGCATGTTGGGTTAAGCAGGGTCTCAGGGAGTTACTAGAGTGGGAAGAGTTATGGTCAACATGTTAATGTAAATTCTGGTTTGGTGCCAGTGCTGAGCCTGGAGCTACTCAGCAAAAGTCTCAGAGCACACTGAGGTCATTCACTGCCCACCTGGGGCCTGTGGACTCCCATAGTTTTCCAGGAAAAAGTGCAGTCTGGATGGGGCTGACTGTTCACCAAGAAAGTGCCTCTGGTATTGGTCGAGTTGGGTGGGGTGGGTTCTCAAGGAGTCAGCAGAGGGGACCAGTGGAGCTGATCAGGCCAATCAGATTCAGATTTGGCCCTAATCCTAGGGGTATGGACTCAACACAGTAAAGATGGCGGCTGTCTGCCTGCTGCATGGAAGTAGGACCCCACACAGGGAAACTGGTGACTGATCTCCAGCCCTTGCTCTGGAGCCACACACTTCATTCTACCCCCATATGTCTCTGACACCCCCTGAGTTACTGTTCCTCTTCCCGAGCTCAAGGTGAGTGCCTGTAAGTGAATAAGAGAGTCTATGTGTGAGCCATTTAAGAGGACGTCTGGGTTTTACACAGTCTTCTGTCCCACCGAGATGGTTGAAATCGTCACTGTTTTTCACAGCCATATGTTGTGGGGGCTCCTCTTCCCAGCACTAGTACTCTGGGCTGGGGAGGCCAGCGTGGGGCTGGGATCCCTTGCTCCTCTGGGGTAACCTCCATGGCCAAGATAGCCATCCTGATTCTCAACCACCACATGGAGGTTTGGGGCCAGCCCGTTTCACATCTCCACCCCTCCTACCAGTGCCGATGTGTCTACTTCTTTATATCCTTAGTTATAAAACTTCTGTTCAGCCAGACTTCAGATAGTTCTCCAGGTTGATTGTTCTATAATTTAGTTGTAATTTTTGTGTTCACAGAAAAGGCAAGCGGAGTGTTTATCTATTCTGCCATCTTGGATCTCTCTCCACTTAAAATTTTATAAGCATTTTCTCATGTCATTAAATATGTATAAACATTTTAATAGCTGAATGGTATTCTATCTTATGGATATAGCAGATAATTTTTTATGTAAATTATAAACCTCATTAAAAATGAAGACAAAAAAACCTAGGATTGTGGGTATACTTTATATAGAAAAATTGCATATCAATTTTATGTGCACAAATGTAATGCTATCTCAGTTTCAGATCACATGGGATTATTGAAGTCATGCTGTGGGAGTATAACACATACAGCACACATTTTAATGCCACAGAGTGAAAGAAGTAAATGTTAGTGTATGCAAATGGCATCCAGAGATACCATGAGCAACTTTGAGGCCCAGACACTCCAGGTGGCTTTAGAAGGCCATAGACTAAGTGAGTTTTCCCCAAATTCTTATGTTGGAACCTAATCCTCAATGTGATGGTATTTGGAGGTGGGGCTCTTGGGAGGTGATTAGGTCATAAGGGTAAAGCCCTTATAAATGGAATTAGAGCCCTTATAAAAGAGACCTCAGTGAGTTCCCTATCCCTTCTGTTATGTGAGGATACAGTGAGGAAAAGACAGCTGCTTATGAACTAAGAGGTGGGCTCTCACCAGACACCAAATCTTGGACTTCACACAGCCTCTCGTACTGTGAGAAATAAGTTTCTATTGTTTGTAAACCACCTAATCTATGGTATTCATATTTTGTTATAGTAGCCCAAACAGTTAGACAAGGAATTTGTGTGTTTGGTGGGAGTAAAGTTGTCTGACTCTAACTAATTCATTAAAGAGCTTTTTGTTGATCAGGTATGTGGTATCCCCCATGCACTTCCTTGAGGCAGTAGGAACACAGGGGACTGTAGTCTGACATCAGGATGGGTCTGGATTTAGATACATGGCACTTAATTTTTATTTTTATTTCCATGAAAAATATTTGGGAAGCCCCATTTGATCTCAGTCCCTTCACATACACTGATGGTCAATATGCCATAAACTGTAAATTAAATGAAACATAAGATAGTGTTCCAGCCTTTGAGAGACTAAAGATTTGGAGCAAAAGGTAAGTAAACAAATTGCAGTGAAATGTTATAAGTGATGTATAAATATAGATATGAGAAGAAAAACGTAACTGTCTGGGAAGGTAACTTTTGAGCTTGATCATATAGGCTGAGTGGGCAACTAGAAGATGAAGAAAGGGTGGAGACGTGCAGGTAATTACCCATATGCTGCCCTGAATCCATTCTCCACCAAGCTCTGCCCTATCATGTACCCTAGGGGGCTGTCCCTGAAAGTCCTCATAACCCAGGATCCCTTCTGGCTTCCATCTGGGTTCAGCCAATTGGAGATAATAGCTGGAGGTCAGAAGATAGGAAGAGAGATTGGGATGTTTTAACTCCTGCTCCCTCCCAGCTTTGTTACATTATTCTGCCAGCATCTTGTTTCTCTACCTCTACCTCTGAAAGGGTAAATTGGAGGCTGAAGTGACTCTTTGGGGAAGATAACAGGTGGCAGAAGGTAGTGCCAAGCACAGAGTGAAATGAAAAGAAACAGGGTCAGGGATACCAAAGAGTATCAACTATTATAGTGTTTCCCACAAGAAATAAGGAGGGTCTGTATTAAGGCAGGGGAGGTGGGCTGGAGACAACAGGGTGCATTTGAAGAGACTTTGCTGAAATTTAGTGACTGGTTAATGCAGGAGAGAGAGAAGAGGTGGATGTGACAAGTGTTATCGTTTGGTGTACTAAAGGCGTTGGTGACAAGAACATGGGAAGATGGGGGTGAGAGGGAGAAAGGGGAGAAGATGATGAATTTGGAGTACAGTTTTGACCAGATTTAGATCTTTGTTGACATTGAAAGACATTGGGTTATGCCTACATACCTCTTTGCATTTATCAAGGAATGTAAAAACATTTTAGTGAGTATTTTTTTAAAAACCTTCTGTGTGTAGCCCACTTAACTACTGTGCAGGGGTTATAGGATGGGAATCATCAGTCATGAAAGAGCTCATCTGTGACTCGCAGATAAATTATGGATAATAGGATAAAGGAAATTTGCAGCCTATGCTTTAAAAATATTAAAGCATAACTGAAAATGTTTTTGGTGAATTCAGAAGGGTGAAAATTTATTTTTTAAAGTGTAACTTTATAAACCATTATTGAAGTCAATTTCCAAGGCTAAAGTGTAAGGGACAATTTTCCTGTCATTTGTCTCCCAGGAGCCTGCACTTCCAATGCTGTGATTATTTCAAGGTGAAAGGTGAGAAGATACGCTCCTTACAGTTGATTCAGCTGGGATGTCAGTAATGATAATCTCAGTCACCGTGGTATTTTAGCCTGTTGGCTCTGAAAGGATTTACTCTCTTGCACAAAGAGAGAGCAGAATGGTGGTGTCAAAGATAAAAAGAAATGAGATTTAGAAAAAGTGGATTTCTGTGTCCACAAAATAGCTTTTTATTCAGGGAAACTTTAATAGGAATTAGTAGTATTGTTTCACATAAAGAGCTAGATTAATGCAGTGTGATGAAAGGTAGATGTAGTCATAGTTTAAAAATTTATACTTCTCTGTGGTATCATTTGGTGAATTAAAAAATCAGGATGAGTATTAGGCTATTTCTTGTGCTATAATTAAAACACTTCTATTTTACATTTGTAAATACATACATAGGTTTAGCTTAAATATTATATCTAGAAGGTCTCTTTTACGAGAGCAGGTCAACCCAGGCACTGAGAAACTAGAAGTACCTTCCTTTCTGTAATTTCAGTCACGGGCAAAATCTTTGTTTGACTACAGCTTCTGAAAATGACAACATTAGACAGGCTTTTGAGGAATCATTTCATTTGTTTTGGAAAAGTTACAATGAACAAGAAGATGTAATACCACCTTGCTGGGAGTTTAGAGAAAATCAATAGAAATAAATAGATCTTATTTTTATTTTAATTGCTTAGGATCTTGGAGATAGGATTTTATAATCCTATCCAATCCATTCATTTTACATATGAGAAAGCTGGAGATGTTATGTAACCTGTCTAAGGTCTCATAGCTCATCCATGGCAGAGCTAAGATACTTTCCGTAAAGCCCAGTGTATTTCCTGGGATACCGCACAGCTCACATTGAGCAAATCAGAGGAAACGTGAAGAAAAGCTGGAGAGAAACACTAGTGGGGACACTCTCTTGCCACTAGAGCCTTTGGGCACTTAAGAGTTAATGCTCTCATTTACTATTTTCTCTATGCCGAGTTCACGATTTATTTCAGCGTGCTTGTTAAAGTCAGAAAATCAGACGAGTGGAATGAAAGGGAAAGAGGAGTGATGTATATGTCAAAAGCTTAGGTTTACTTTGACCTTCACTGTCTGTGAGATTGGGCAAGTCACAGCTTCTCTGGACTTAAGGTTCCTCAGCTAACATTTGCTTTTTTGGTATCATTGTGACGGACATTTCTTGGCCACACATCATCCATTTCTCCTTTCTTTGAGACAGCAGCTTGATTTTCTTTTGGGGATTTACTTTTCCCCTTTAGTGAGACTATCATTGAAGGTGTCCTGTGGTTCACTCACCAGAGGGTGGGCATGCCATTCAAGCTAGCCTATCACAATCTCTCTGGGGCTGTATTTCCTGAGAGGATTACAAAACGGTGAAAGAACGCGTCTTATGTCTGGCTCATGTTGGTGGTGATTCCCTAAAGAGGCATCCATCAGTTTCTGCTGCTTGGATTTCTGGAGTTGTCCTTTTTTCTGTCTCCCCCAGGTTATAATGTTTCTTCTCCAGACTTCCCTTCAACTCATTGAATTATTTAGGTTCTTTCTATTTCCGTTTTCTGCTTAAGTTAGCTAGATTTAGTTTCTGTTGCTTACAACCTGGATTGACATACTGACAGATTTACCATGAGGCTAAAATAAAAAGTAAGCCTGTAATTAGATGGGTATTATTATACATATGCATACTACTCCTTTCATTCTTCAGTGTTTTCTAAATTCCATGTTTCGAGGTCCTGACGTGCAGTCTGTTTGGTATTATGTGTCTCAGCCAACTGGATATAGCACATGCCTTTGCCGTCTGGGAATTTTGAGCCAGAAAGTATGTACCCTCCACCTTAATATTTAAGGTTCAAGAGAAGATAGAATCTTATTACTTTTGGGAGGGAAGAGATGTAAGAAAGAAAATGTGCATGAGGTCTCAGACTGCCAAGAATAACTTGGCAAAATCTTGAATGGTGAAGGGCAGGCAGATGCCTATAAGTAGGGGCTGCTTTTTCTCATCTCAGATGATGTCAAGCCAGCAGCCTGGAGTTCAGATGGAGATTCCACTGAGAACTTTCGGAAATGTTGTGCTCCCCAGTTACTTCACATTTGCCTTGCTCATGAACACAGAGGACTGTCTCTTGTATTCCTCCCCCACTCCCATGTCATTACCCACATGAGAGAATGAAGCATTAAACAGGAAATACTATATCAGCCCTGAGGCTGCCCAGAGCGACTCCCCTCCCCCAAATGGTACTGCTACCTCTTCAAGGTTGGTGAAGTCTGTGAGAAACACATTATATACATCTTGACCATATTGAAGGAGACTCTTTTACATGAATACACATAAGGCAGTGGTTCTCAAACTTTAGGATGCATCAGACTCCCCTAGCGGGCTGCAGTTTTGGCGACCCCATCTGTGGAATTTCTGACTCAGTTTGTCTAGGGAAGATTCAACAATCTGCGTTTCTAACAATGCTAGTAATCTGGGGATCATGCTTTGAAGATTGTTGATTTAGGATAATAATTTAAAAGGAAATTAATATGTTTATTGCATACATTTTGGGGTATGTGACCTTCAGATAAAAGAGGGGATTAAATTAGAATTGTAACTTCAGGGATGCAAAGAGAAAGAAAGGATTAAAATCAGCTATTACCAAAATAGAATTTTCAAGCATGCAAGATGACAGACTTGAAAATGAGACTAGATTGATAAAAGGATTTTGTAAACTCCTACGTATCTCCTTCTTTAACATATGAATAGGCAAGGAACTTGATGGTGGAGTTTTTGTTTTATTGCTTTTTTGATGATAGATTTTAAAAGTGAAAGGTCTTGGCAAAAATGGAAGAGGGAAAAAAAAGGAAAAAGCTGGTCGTTTTCACCCTCCTGGACTAAGTGTAGGAAAACTGGTTATGAGATATGTGTTTCTCTCAAGGCTGAAGTCTTAGCTGGAGGGGGAGATCAGAGATATAGGGAATCTTGCCCTACTTCCCACTGTAGTCAGGAAGCAGATAACCTCAGCATCCTGCACAGCCACATCCAAGTTACCTTGGCTCAACAAGGTGGTTGGATGGAGAGAGAATCTGAGTTTAGGTGCCCTGAGTCTCCATTAGATCCCATGTAGTGTGGGATGAATCCAGAAGTTCAATTGTGCCCCATGGAGGGATGGAGAAGGTAGCTGAAGATGCCAATGGACTTATCTAAAGGATCTTTCCTTGTGATGGGGACTAAAACCAAGTGTGGACAACTGAACCAGAGGTGAACTGGGACTCAATCTTGAGATACAGAAAGAGAATGCTCACAGTCCTAGAGACAGCTGGGGTGGGGCCCAGTTCAGGGAGGAGGTGACCAGTGCTCAGGGATAGCTCTGCTCCAGCCAAGAGGACACCTACAGCAGCAACAGATGCCCATCCAGGATGGAACTGGTTGTACCTAACCGGTTAGCAATCCATTAGCAATCAGACTAACCACTCAACTGTAGAGATCAACATGGGCCCAGAGAACTTGTGGCTGAGAAAATCTAATTTCTCCCCTAAAGTCCCCAGACTATATTCCTCTTTCAGACACCTATGTGCTTTCTGAAAGAAGAGTGGGAGGGCTCAGAACTTCGAAACACTGAGATTTACTTGGTCTTTTAAATAGAGACTGAGTTAAATTACTGATTTTAACTGAGGTTACCAGATATGAGGTCTGACAATTAAGTTTGTGAACTCATCCTAAAAAAAAAACACTACATACCTCATTGTTGAATATCACTATGGTCACCTTCAAAATACTCCCTCTGGGAAGCTATGCACTGATGCGAGCACCTAGTCCACCCTTCAAAGCAATTTTGGAACTCTTTCTGGAAAGGCCATCAGAGCTGTCATCATATTACCTTTGATGTCCTGATTGTCATCAAAATGTCTTCCTTTCAATATTTCCTTTCTCTTCAGGTAAAGAAAGAAGTCATTGGGGGCCAGATCAGGTGAGTAGGGAGGGTGTTTCAATACAGTTATTATTTGTTTAATGGCTAAAAACTTCCTCACAGACAGTGCCATGTAAGCTGGTGCATTGTCGTGATGCAAAAGCCATGAATTGTTGGCAAAAAGTTCTGGTCGTTTTTGTCTACTTTTTTATGCAGACTTTTCAGGACTTCCAAATAGTAAACTTGGTTAACTGTCTAGTTAACCAATATGTACAAATTCATAATGAATAATCCCTCTGATAGCAAAAAAGTTTAGCAACTTGTTTTGGCTCTTGATTTAGACTGATGGAACTTTTTTGGTTATGAATTGGCTGACTTCCATTGTGCACTTTGATGCTTTGTTTCAGGGTCATATTGGTACATCCATGTTTCATCACCAGTGACAGATAACACGACTCAAAACATTGTCTTGCCTCTCCAAAAGGTCTTGGCAAATTTCAACTCTCCTTTGTTTTTGTTCATCGGTGAGCAACTTTGGGACCATTTTTGCACACACCCTTCTCATGCCAAGATTTTCAGTTAAGATTTTCCTAACTGTTTCTCTATCGATACTTACTTGGTCTGCTCTGCTTCTCACAGTCAGCTGACAATTTTGACGCACAATTCGACAAATTTTTGCAATGTTTTCATCAGTTCTGCTCATTATTGGCCGCCCTGACCTCTCTTCATCAGTGACGTGTTCTCTCCCCTCAGAAAAATGTTTAATCCATTTGTACACTGCCGTTTTCTTCATGGCATTATCCCCATAAACTTGGACTAACATGTCCCTGATTTCACTTCCACTCTTGCCAAGTTTAACAGGAAATTTAATGTTTGTTTCTTGCTCTAATTCAAGCTCAGACATTCTCGCGACAGCACACAAAAACAAGCAACAACAATAATGAACGCCACTCAGCAAGACACCACCACACGTCAACACAAACACAGCTGTGAGACACTGATATACCAAGGTTATGAAACCTTATGGAGCTGTTTGTACAGTCCAGACAACGTAAGCACATGGTGGCAAGTTCTTGAACCTAATTGTCGAACCTCATAGCATTAGTGTTTTGTCTACCTGCCTTCCCCCACCTGGTACTACACAGTTACAGAGAAATAAAGATAATTTCTTTGTACAGCTGAAGGTGGAATTGTTAACCTGTGTACTGGGAAAATCCAGGAGTATCAGGCATTGTGGAATACAGGGATTCAAAGAACATCTGCAGCATTCTCTTTCTATATCTCAAGTCTGTTTTTATTCTTTGTTGACTTTATTTTTAGGCAGCATTTAAAAAGTGTTGGTCAAGAAGATAACCAGAAGCTCATTATGCTTAGTGATATTCTTGCATACTGGTCAACCAAAAGGCTTCTGGCCTGCTGGGTCACATGCCATCCCATGTGGTGAGAGGGGTGGGGCTATGCAATTGACATCCTTACCTGGTGGGGGAGGAGCCTTTCCTGAGAGGAAAAAAGGCTGGACTAACACTTGTAAAAGATGTTGTCTAGAACTTAATTGTGGAGATAGGCCCCACTGTGGTCACTATTCTGCTTGATGCCTGGGAGGAAGCAGTCTATGAGAAATTATGAAGGGCCCCAGTGTCATTTGCATATGTGCTCCTGGAATCTGGAATCTGTGAAAGACTTATTAAAGGAGTTTGAGGAACCAGGCTCCTCCACAAATGTGACATGACATAATTTGAGTGCACAGTCTTCTGTGTTAGGAAAGTAGTTGACACAGGATGCAGTTAGCTCAGTTTGAGTGTCTGCTAGGTCCTCCACTGCCTTCTTCACTTGTCTAATTCATCCTTTATGACTTACCTCTGGCAGCACTTCCTCCAGGAAGCCCTCTGAGTGCTGGAGTAAGTACCTCCCATTGTAGTCCTACAAATATGATCACATAATTTATTGTCTAAACTGGGACACACTTGAGATTGATACTATTAATATTTATTTTAAAAACATGCTAAATAAGAGGTATAAACTGAAATTGTCTCAGGCAATGGTACATGTGGTCCTCTTAGCTACAGATGCTCCACTATGATAATTACTTACTTGTTTATTTCCCACTCGCTGGTGAACCATTTGATGATGGAGATTTTTTTTAAATTAAAGTTTATTGGAATGACAATTATTAGTAAAGTTACATAGATTTCAGGTGTACAATTCAGTGATACATTATCTATATCTCACATTGTGTATTCACCACCCAGAGTCAGTTCTCTTTCCATTACCATATATTAGACCCTGTTTACCCTCTTCTAGAGCCCCCCTCCCCCATAAATTATTATTACCTGAACTGGTAAACCCTAAACTATTGTCTATGTCTATGAGTTTTTATTCCTTCATTTGTTTGTCTGAGATGTGTCCCTTGGAGGCAGCATATGGTTGGATTTAGTTTTTTGATCCAATCTGCTACTCTGTGCCTTTTTATTGGTGAGTTCAGTTCATTTACATTTAGGGTGATTATTGATATATGAGGATTTCCTGTCATTCTATCTTTGGTTTTCTGGTAAGACTGTATCTCCATTGTTTCTTTGCCTTTTTGTTGTCTGTTATTTCTGTGTGGTGGTATTCTATGTTTTTTCCCTCTGTTTCTTCTTTTATTACATTATATATTTTAGTTCTGGATTTTTCTTTTTGAGTGGCACCATTATGTACCAAGTTTATGTAAAAGAAAGTTTCATATTTAGAGTATTCCATTTTCTTCTGCGTGCTTACTTTCTCCATTCCCATATTCCAGTTCAGGTCTTTACTCTCCCCCCTTTTATGTTTTGGTTGTCACAAATTATCCCTATTTATGCTGGTTGAATAGCCTCCTTCAGTGTTTCTTGTAGTGCAGGTCATGTGTTAGAAAGTTACCTCAGCTTCTGTATGTCTGGAAAAGTCTATATTCCTCCTTCATATCTAAAGAATATTTTTGCTGGATATATTATTCTTGGCTCATAATTTCTCTCTTTCAGTAGTTTGAATATTTGATTCCACTCCCTCCTGGCTTGTAGAGTTTCTGCTGAAAAATCTGATGATAATCTAATGGGCTTTCCTTTGTAGGTTACCGTCTTCTTTTCCCTGGCTGCCTTGAGGATTCTTTCTTTGTCGTTGATTTTAGACAGCTTCAATACAATGTGCCTTGGAGAAGGCCTGTTGGGATTGAGGTAACCAGGTGTTCTATTTGCTTCTTGGACTTGAGGATCCAGTTCTTTCCACAAGTTTGGGAAATTCTCGTCAACTATTTGTTTGAATATACTCTCTGTTCCCTTCTCTCTTTCTTCTTCCGGTATGTCCTTTATTCTGATATTGCTCTTCCTGATGGAGTCAGAAAGTTCTTGTAGAGTTCTTTCATTTCTTTTAAGTCTCAAGTCTCTTCTTCCATCTGTATCATTTCCAGATTTCTATCTTTGATGGCACTGATTCTTTCTTCCATCTGGTCAACTCTACTACCTAGGCTGGCTATTTCATTCTTAATTTCTTCTGTTGAGTTCTTAATCTCCAGAAATTCTATTTGGTTCTTTTTTAAAATTTCAATCTCTTTGGCAAAAATGTTCATTTTGTTCTTTGATTGTGTTTCTGAGTTCATGAAACTGCCTGTCTCTGTTTTCTTGCATCTCATTGAGTTTTTTAAGAACTGCAATCTTGAATTCTGTCATTTAAGTCACATATTTCCATGTGTTTAACTTCATTTTTGGGAGACCTTTCATTTTCTTCTGAGCTGTCTTATTGCCTTGGTTATTCATGGTAATTAGTGATTTATTATTTCTCTTCCTAGGTTCTACAGGAGTGGGTTCTGTAACAGGTTGATAGGAAGAGGTCTTTCTTTCATTTTCCAGTAGGTATTGGTAGAATGTTTTATTTTGTTGTCTGACTGCAGCCTTTTATTCTCTCTCACACTGTAGTGTTATATTTTCTCTGCACTATTCTGGCTTCTCACACAATGGGGGAATTCCCTGGAAGGCAGGCTTCTCCTCTGTGAGCAGTTCACCTGGGTCATAGGGCGCGGCCTCTGTGGGGGGATGTGGAGAGCTTCTGAAGTTCCAAAGCTCTTCCTGCACCAAGTTTAGAGCCTATGTTTTTCAGCAGCTCTGTTTACTCCTGCAGGGATCCGCCCAGATAGGTGGGGACAGGGGCAGGGTAGGTTGTGAGCGGTAGCCCAGAGCAATGGCGGCGACCACCACTGCAACCGGTTCTGCTTCCATGTCTCCCTCCCCTTTGCCGGAACTAGTTGGGCTGTGAGTCTGTGTCTGCAGTCCACAGTTCTCAGAACAGCAAATATTCTGTTCTTTTGATCTGACACTGCTACTGTTCTGCTTCTAGCACTGGGCAGGTGGGGGCGGGGCGAGCTCTGGGAGGGTAGGGAGGGGGTGGCTGGTCTCAGTGCCTAAGTCTTCAGTTCTCTGCTCGGCAGTGAGGGCTTAAACCACCATTTTCAGCCTTCTTCCCTCAGTCTTTTCTCCGAGGTCTCTACCGTGAATGTTGGATTCAGCTGTGTTATATGCTGTCCCCTCAGCCCTGTGGGCCATAAGCAGAGCCCTAGCACTGAGCTAGGTCTGTGTCCTGTGCCCGCTTGTCCCCGTCTCCTCACTTCTCTCTTCCCTCCCCGCCCCTTGCACAATTTGCCTACCTTTAGATGATTTCAGTAGTACGCCTCTTAGTCTTTCCTGTCTGCTGCACAGGGTGTCTTTTGTGGAGTTATAGTTGTTCAGTTTGTTGTAAATTCCAGGGGAGATTTCAAGAGGCTAACCTCATGTTGCCATTTTTATGAGATTATTTTTTTATCCCTCATACTCAACACAGTGCTTGATAAATGCTTTTTAATGTTAAAGAAGCTCCCCCTAGTTCTTGGAGGCTGGCAGATTTCCGTAGTCTCTCTAGAGGTGGAGGGATAATACATTCTTTAGGTACGTTTGATCACTTCCCTTCCTCTGTTTATTCTTGAATGTTGGCACAAATATCTATGTTTTAAAGTTCTTTCTTCTGTTTTCTTCTCAATATGGATGAGGCTAATTACATGATTCTACTTTGTGAGATATGAACCACCAACAGAAGCAAGCTGGGCTGCTTGTACTAGTGTTTAGATCTAGTAACTAACCCTTCCTTTTGATTTATTTGAAAATTCTTATTTCATATACATCACACTATAAACCAACAGTCTCAACATAATAATAGCTTAATTTATTTTGCTTTTTTTATGGAAGGTTTGTATATAAATGCATTTCAAAATATAATCTTCTAAACTCACAGACATTCATAATCATTTAGAAATGATAAAAAAAGTTGTCAAATACGTGTAATTATAGAAATTGTCCCTTAAATTACAGGAAGCTTAGAAAAGCTTTATTGCTGTTTAGTTTTGTTTGAATGCTCCTGAGTGTGCTTTTGAGAGCTTTGATAGATGAAGAGAGCTGAACGATGGAAATGGCCATAGTGTTTAAGTCATGTTTCACTTAAATCCATTTAATTAACTATTTTCACAAGCATGGTGTTCTTTTAAAAAATCATTTTCTTCTGTGCTTTCCTCTATAGAACCCCCCAAAATTATCCCTGCATGCTTTTGTATTTCTCATTTTTTGGTTTTCTTTCAGTGCGTGTATATAATTATATGTTCATGTTGTCATGGTGATTCAGGGCTAGAATTGTGAGACTGTTGTAATCACTTTGCCTAAGTCTGAAACCTGCTGTCCAGTTCAGCTAAATCAGCAATGTAATGATAGATGGGCAATGTATTCTTTGCTGTGAATTAATCTGTTGTTAAGCTATTCTTAAAGATATTTCTTTAACTACTAGAATTTATTCAATCTATAGCCCCATTTTGTATTACAAAACTTGAAAATGTAGTTCTTCAGCTTCTTACATTTAAATTTCATTGTGATCATAATTTTTTTTCTAAAATTGTATTGTCAGAAGGCACCTTTCTCCCCAGCTAAACATATAGTTTCTTGTAAAAGGGAATATATATATATAGTTTAATTTATAAAAGTAAAACATTGGCATTTAAAATATTCAAAAAATACATAACTCTATAAAATAAAAGATTTCTCCACTTCAGCCCCCCCCCCCAGACTTAATAATACCACAAGATAAACACCATTATTTGTTGTGAATATCCTTCCAAGTTTTTCTTTTTTGTTATAAACTGGATCACACATTGTACAGTTTGTCACCTGAGTTTTTTCACTCAATATTTCAGTGACATTGCTTAATGTTAGTGCATGTTAATTTGTTGTTTTAACATCTGCATAATATTCTATTATATAGATGCAGTGTAATATCTCTGATGAGTCCCTTAGTGCCTGGACTTTATATTGTTTCCAATTTATACCTTTATACCTTTCCAATTACGAATTGTAATAGCATGGATGGGCATTGGGTACATATGTTTTGTTTTGGACTTCTATGTGCGTTTTTCTGGGATTCATAATCATCTTTACCTCCAAGCTCAATCATAACAATACGTCTGAATATGCCTGTAGTAGGTTGAAGATACACGTTCTCCTGGAACCTCAGAATATGACCTATTTGGAATAGGGTCTTTGCAGAAGTAATTAAGGATCTCAAGGTGAGATCATCCTGGATTTAGGGTGGACCAATGACTGGTGTCCTTATAAGAGGAAGGAGAGGGAGAGTTGACACACACAGAAACACAGAAGAAAGAAATCCATTTGAAGACAGAAGGAGAGATTGGAGTAATGTATCTAGAATCCAAGAAACACCAAGTATTGCTGGAAGTCACCGGAAGCTAGGAAAGAAGCATGGAATAGATTTTCCCTCAGAGCCTCCAGAAGGAAAGTCAACCCTATTGACCGCTGGCCTCCAGAAATGTGAGAGAATAAATATCTCATTTTAAGCTATTACCAAATTTGTGGTAATTTGTTACAGCAGTCTTGGGAAACTAATTCAGTGCCTCAGCCAGTTCTCCAAATTGGTACCCCCACAATTCCTCACCAAGTCCCAAAGCCAGAATGCCCTACTTCCCTTCCAGCTTCTTGTCTGCCCTTTCTCCCCGACTCCTGCACTCTAGCCCCCTCTAGAATTATTCAAGGATTGTTCCTCATATGAAGACTATTTTCTTTTTTTTCCTGTCTTCTCCCGTGCAGACCACCCATAGCCAGCTGTAAGCCCTCCATGACTCACACCCTTGAAGTCATCTTTACATCAGCTGAACTTTGTGTCTTTCTTGAAGCATTGTGTCTTTCTACTACGTGTGATAAGTGTATGTGTACTCAGCATTCTCACTAGATTATGAGCTTTTCCAGGGCTCAGTCTGGTCTGATCTATTTGTCTAGCCTCCATGGGGCCTGTTGTGGATTGAATGTTTGTGCCCTCCTACCCCCACCCAAATTCATATGTTGAAGACTTTACCCCCATTGTGATGGTATTTAGTGAGACTTTTGGGACGTAATTAGCTTTGGATGAGGTCATACAGGTGAGGCCTCTATGATGACTTAATACCGTTATAAGAAGAGAAAGGACCATGAGAGTTCTCTTTCTCTCTCCATACACACACACTGACGAAAAGCCATGTGAACACACAGCAAGAATGAAGCTGCCTACTAGCCAGGGGAACCCTCACCAATAACTGAATCTGCCAGCGCCTTGATCTTGGACTTTCTAGTCTCCAGCCTGTGAGAAATAAATGTCTATTGTTTAAGCCACCCAGTCTGTATATTTTGTTATAGCATCTCAGGCAAACTCAGATAGGGCCTGATTATGTATATGGAATATTGAAGATAATTAATGTACATATTTTTATGATGTATAATAGACATACAATGTTATGTTTGTTTCATGTGTACAACGTAGTGATTCTACATTTGTATACGTTGCAAAATGATCACCATAATATATTGTTACCGTCTGTCACCATATAAAGTTAATACATTATTGACTATATTCCCATGCTATATGTTATATCCCTGTGATTTATTCATTTTATAACTGAAGTTTGTACCACTTGATCCCCTTCACCCATTACCCCAACTCCTTCCACCTTTGGTAACCATCAGTCTTTTCTCTATGAGTCTGGGTTTTGTTTTGTTTTGTTTTTTAGATTCCACATGTAAGTGAAATCATGCAGTATTTGACTTTCTCTGTCTGACTTATTTTACTTACCTAATACCCACAGTGTCTATCCATGCTGTCACAAATGGCAAACTTTCTTTCTTTCTTTCTTTCTTTCTTTCTTTCTTTCTTTCTTTCTTTCTTTCTTTCTTTCTTTCTTTCTTTCTTTCTTTCTTTCTTTCCTTCCTTCCTTCCTTCCTTCCTTCCTTCCTTCCTTCCTTCCTTCTTTCTTTCCTTCCTTCCTTCCTTCCTTCCTTCCTTCCTTCCTTCCTTCCTTCCTTCCTTCCTTCCTTCCTTCCTTCCTTCCTTCCTTCCTTCCTTCCTTCCTTCCTTCTTTCTTTCTTTCCTTTCTTTCTTTCTTTCTTATGGTTTAGTAGTACAGCCACCCCTTGAAATAACACTGATGAGAAAAAAAATCAATTCCTGGCCAGGGCCACTATTTGTGTTGAGTATCCTCCCTTTGTCTATGTGCATTTTTTCTGGGTTTTCTGGTTTTCTCCCATATCTCGAAGTGCACATTAGGTTAATTGACATGTCTGAATTGTCACAGTATAAGTGAGTGTGTGTGTACATGTGAGTGCACCTGTGATGGAATGGTGTCTTGTCCAGGGCTGGTTTCTACCTTGCGCCCTGAGCTGCTGGGATAGGCTCCAGCCACCTGCGACCCTGAACTGGAATAAGTGGGTTGGAAAAAATTCTTACTGCTTTTTATTACTCTTTCTTAAATATATGTGTATCTCACATTTATTTTAATGTTTAATATTAGAAGGTTTGTTATTTAGAAGTTTGGGGTTTTTGTTTTTTGTTTTTAACCAGAAATATGCTGTGTGAACTTAACTCTTGTTTATATCAATTAACCTATAGTAAAATTGGTTTTGTTCTATCTCATTTTGCTTAAAGTCAGTTTCCAAACACCTATCAATGACATTAAGTGAGCATCTACTGTGTTTCCCTGAAAATAAGACCTAGGTGGACAATCAGCTCTAACACGTCTTTTGGAGCAAAAATTAACATAAGACCTGGTCTTATGTTTTATTATATTATATATATGTTTTATTATATTATATATAATATATATATAAATATATAAATATATAAATATATAAATATATAAATATATAAATATATAAATATATAAATATATATATATATATATATATATATATATATATATATATATATAGACTGGGTCTTTATAATATAACATAAGACAGGGTCTTATATTAATTTTTTGCTCCAAAAGACGCGGTAGAGCTGATTGTCTGGCTAGGTCTTATTTTCAGAGAAAGCCGGTAGTATATGTATTTACCAATACTTGCCAACCTTTGTTATTTCTTGTCTTTTTGATAGCCATTCAGGCAAGTGTGAGAGGATATCTCATTGTGGTTTTGATATGCATTTCCCTGATGATTAGTAATGATGTGTCTTTTCATGTGCCTGTTGGCCATCTGTATTCCTTCTTTGGAAAAATGTCTGTTCAGATTATCTGCATATTTTTAAATCAGATTGTTTTTGTTATTGATTTTTATGAGTTTGTAAATATATTTTGGATATTAAATCTTTATCTAATGTATGACTTAAAAATATCTTGTTCTATTCAATAGGTTGCCTTTTCATTTTATTGATTGTTTCCTTAACTGTGCAGAAGCTTTTTAGTTTGACGTAGTCCCATATGTTTATTTTTACTTTTGCTGCCCTTGACTTTGGAGTCACATTAAAAAAAAATATCATCACTAAGGCTGACATTAAAGAGTTTACCACCTATATTTTCTTCTAGGAGTTTTATAGTTTTAGGTTTTACATTCAAGTTTTTAATCCATTTTGAATTATTTTTTGTATATGATGTGAGATAGTGGTCCAGTTTCATTCTTTTTGCATGCAAATGTTCATTTTTTCCAATACCATTCATGAACAGACTGTCCTTTCTTCTTTGTATATTCTTGTCTTTGTTGTAAATTAATTGACCATATATGCCTAGGTTTATTTTCTGGGCTTTCTATTCTGTTCCATTGATCGATATATCTGTTTTTATGCCAGTAGCATACTGTTTTCATCACTAAAGCATTGTAGTATAGTTTAAAATCAGGGAGCATGATACCTCTGGCTTTGTTCTGGCTTCTCAAGATTGCTTTGACTATTCAGGGCCTTTTGTGGTTTTATGCAAATTTTAGAATTATTTGTTCTAACTCTGTGAAAAATGCCATTGGAATTTCAGTAGGGATTGTATTGAATCTGTAGACTGCTTTGGATAGTATGGACATTTTAACAATATTAATTCTTCCAATCCATGAGCGTGGAATATCTTTTATTTGTGTCTTCTTCAATTTCTTTCATCAATGTCTTATAGTTTTCAGTATAAAGGTCTTTCGCTTTTTGGTTAAACTTATTCATATGTATTTTATTCTTTTTGATGCAAAAAAGGATTGTTTTCTTGATTTCTCTTTCTGATAGTTCATTATTAGTGCATAAAATGCAACAGATTTCTGCCTAATTGCTGTGACTAGGACTTCCAAAACTATGCTGAATAAAAGTGGGGAGAGTTGGCATCCTTGTTGTGTTCCTTATCTTAGACAAAAAGCTTTCAGCTTTTCATTGTTAATTGTGATATTAGCTGTGGGCTTGTCATACATGGCTTTTATTGGGTTGACGTATATTCCCTGTATACCCAATTTGTTGAATTTTTTTATCATGAATAGATGATGAATTTTAATAAATGCATTTTCAACATCTATAGAGATGATTGTATGATTTTATCTTTCATTTTGTTAATGTGGGGTATCATGTAGATGTAGACTTGTAGATGTAGAACTGTGCATGTGTGGAATAAATTCCACTTGATACTGGTATATGATCCTTTAATGTATTGTTCAATTAAGTTTGGTAATATTTTGTTGAGGATTTTTGCATCTAACTTCATCAGGGATATTGGCCTGTAATAATCTTCTACTCTTTCTCCTTCTCCTTCTCCTTTTTTTGTGTGGTGTCTTTATCTGGTTTTGGTATCAGGGTAATGCTGACCTCATAAAATGAGTTTGAAAGTATTCCCTCCTCTTCAATTTTTTGGAAGAGTTTGAGGAGTCCAGGTATTAGATCCTCTGTGAATGTTTGGTAGAATTCACTAGTGAAGCAGTCTGGACCTGGACTTTTGTTTGTTGAAGGTTTTTGATTACCAATTCAACCTCCTTGCTAGTAATTAGTCTATTCAGATTTTCTGTTTTTAAATGATTCAGTCTTGGAAGATTATATATTTCTAGGAATTTATCCATTTCTTCTAGGTTGTTCAATTTGTTTTCCTCTATTTGTTCATAGTAGTCTCTTATGATCCTTTGTAATTCTGTAGTATCAGTTATAACTTCTCTTTCATTTTGATTTAATTTATTTGAGTCCTCTCTCTCTTTTTCCCCCCTTGGTCACACACACACACACACACACACACACACACACACACACAAAGAAAACCCAGAAAATTGTGACTCAAACACAGGAACAAATCAATCAATAGTCATTGTCTCTTGGGGGTCCCAAATTTTGGTAATTTGAAATGCATATTGTAATCTCTAGAACAGCCACTAATGAAATAACTTAAAACTGTAGTTTAAAAAACAACTATGGGACTTCTAGTTTCTGGTCCAGTGTGAAAGGAACTTAGAAGTTTGCCATGCCATCTAACAAGTAAAAAGTTGAACAAACAACACTTCTTACATCTGGCACAAAGTGAG
Source organism: Rhinolophus sinicus (assembly GCF_036562045.2). Taxonomy (NCBI): domain Eukaryota; kingdom Metazoa; phylum Chordata; class Mammalia; order Chiroptera; family Rhinolophidae; genus Rhinolophus; species Rhinolophus sinicus. The sequence continues at coordinate 45,651,755 of NC_133751.1, forward strand.
GACTCAGGGCAAACCACCACTCTCAAAACTGGAGAAATAGGTAGGTTCATACAGGGAATTAAAACTTACCAGAGCAGAAACCCATGAGCAGAAACAAGTGCTGAGGTAAGAAAACCTAGACAGTAATTGAATTTCTTGAGGGTCAGTGTGAACAGCTCTGAGTTAAAAATTCCGAGGGGACCCAGTCATAGGAGAACTCCCACACTTTTGTGACTTTTACCATTAGGTACTCAGAGTTAATGTTGGGAATAAAATCCCTTGCTTCTTCTAGCGGAGTGGTGGGGGGAAGGAACCATTTTGAAATACACAAAAGAATTCTGTTCTTTTTAACAAAATCTGTACTCAGGAGTTACTATCTAATCAGAGCCTAACTTTCTGGGGTTTTAATTAGAGCCTAATCTACCTGGAGGAAGGGAAATATACAACTTCAGCATCTTCCAGCCATTCCATCTCACTTAAGGTGGGGTGGGGGGCTGAGAAGCACAGGTGAAATTTACAGTCCAGGGGAACAGGCTCAAAAAAACCCTGAGACCTAATCATAGGTCTAAAGGGTGCTTCTCTTCCCCTACAACTTATCACTACATTACTAAAGGCCCACTTAGCACAGTTCCTTTCACCCAGTTTATCACATCTACCTTTCAGCAAAAACTTACAAGGCATACTAAATGGCAAAAAACATAGTTTGAAGAGATAGAACAAGTATCACAGCACGAGTCAAATATTTTGGAAATTATGGGAGGAATTTTGGGATTATCAGGCCAGGAATTAAAGAAAAAACTGATTAATATGCTAACAGCTTTAATGGAAAAAGTAGACAATATTTAGGAACTAATGGATAATGTAAGCACAGAGGGAAATTCTAAGAAAGAATCAAAAAGAAATGCTGGAGATCTAAAATACTGCAACAGAGATGAAGAATGCTCTGTTGAAGTTCATTAGTAGACTGGATATGGCTGAGGAAAAATCTGTGAGCTTGAGAATATGACAATATGATCTTTCATAACTGAAAGGCAAAGAGAAAAAAAAAGAGTGAAAAAAACAGAACAGAATCTCCAAGAATTGTGGGACAACTGCAAACATGTAACATATGCGTATGTATAATGGAAATACCAGAAGGAGAAGAAAGAAAGAAACAGAAGCAATATTTGAAGCAATGATGACTGAGAATTTCCCAAAATGAATGTCAGACACCAAACCATAGCTTCAGGAAACTCAGAGACCAACAAAGCAAAACAAAACACAAACAAAAATACCTACACCTCGGCATATGTTTAAACTATAGAAAATCAAAGATAAAGAATCCAGAAGGAAAAAAAATCTTACTTATAGAGGAACAAAGATAAGAATTACATCTGACTTTTCCTCAGAAACCATGCAAGCAAGAAGAGAGTGGAGTGAATATTTAAATTGTTGAGAGAAAAAATTACCAACCCAGAATTTTGTACCCTACAAAATTATCCTTCAAAAGTGAAGGAAAAATAGACTTTCTAAGACAAAAAAAAAAAAAAAAAAAAAAAAATTGAGGGAATTTGTCACCAGTAGTCCTGCCTTGCAAGAAATGTTAAAAGAAGTTCTTCAGAGCAAAGGAAAATGATAGTTCAGAAACTTGGATCTACATCAAGAGCTTCAGAGACAGAATAAGTAAAGGTAAAATGAAAACTTTTATTTTTCTTATTCTTAATTGATTTAACAGATAACAATTTTTTCAAAATAATAATAGTGACAATGTATTTGATACATATGCTTAAGTATATATATGCCATTTGATAGGTAGTGCTAAGTATTCTTAATTCCTTCCTGCTGTCCCTTGTATCACTGCTGTCATTCATTTGACTTATATACTTATGAATGCTTATATATAAGTGAAATGAATGACAGCAGTGTTACAAGGGATATATGTATATATATATGCATTTGCATATATATATATATGCATTTTGTGTATATATAATAGATACATCTATATATGCATATATATAAAACCAATTTTTTTGCCAATAAATTAGATAATATAAATTAAATGGACAAATTCCTTGAAAGAAACAAATTACAAAAGCTGACTAATGAAGAAAAAAATGTTTGTAGTGATGGTTGTATATTTCTATAAATTTACTAAAAATTATTGAATTTACACTTAAAACTTCAGGGTTTTGTTAAGGATGCCTCAGTAATGCTGTTAAAAAACATTGCTGAGGACTTGAAGCCTGTAACGCAACTTCTTCAAGTTCCTAGAACCTCTTAGATCTGAAAATAACATGGGTATGTCACAAAAGCAGGGAAGAAGTTGTAATTTTGCTCTCTGAAAATAAAATCAAGTCAGAGTAAATGGGCAAAAGCTGGAGAAGTACACACTGATCATCATTACTAATTGGCTGTTTAGTTTCAATATGTTGCTGGGCAAAGAACATATTAATAGTCTTGTGCAGTTGTCTTAAAAAACCCGCACTTTTGTTGATAAGGCTTGCTTGTGCTGGGTGTGTGTGCTTGGAGTGGGGAGTAATTGTGGACTTGGGAAAGATGGGACACAAATTCACCATCACCTGGATCGGAAACAGCTAAAACAAGTGTCGTGTTTTGTTGTTGTTGTTGTTGTTGTTTTTTAATAGACTTCATTTTTAGAGCAGTTTTAGGTTCACAGCAAAATTGAGCAGCAAGTACAGAGCGTTCCCATGTTCTCTTTGTCCCCATACATGCAGCTTCCCTCACTATCAATATCCCTCACCACATGGCACATTTGTTATAATCAATGAACCTACATTGACACATCATTATCACCCAAAGTCCCTAGTTTACAGTACGGTCCATGGTTGATGTACATTCTATAGGTTTTGACAAATGACATGTATCCACCATTGTAGTATTATACAGAATAGTTTCACTGCCCTATAAGTCCTCTGTGTGTCACCTATTCATTCCTCCCTCTCCCCAACCCCTTGTCCTTTTACTGTTTCCATAGTTTTACCTTTTTCAAAGGTCATATAATTGGAATCATACAGTCTGTAGCCTTTTTAGATTGGATTCTTTCACCTATTAATATGCATTTAAAGTTTCTCTATGTCTTTTCATGGCTTGATAGCTCATTTCTTTTTAGTGATGAATAATATTCCATTTTATGGATGTGCCACAGTTTATTCTTCCACTCACCTACTGAAAGACATCTTGGTTATTTCTGGGCAATTATGAGTAAAGCTGCTGTGAACATCTGTATACAGGTTTAATTATTTACTGATCTAAATTTTCTACTCATTTGGATGAATACCAAGGAGCACAATTGTTGGCTTGTGTGAACAAGTAAGTATCTTTTTAACCAAGGACAGTATGTTACCATTACTTCAGAAAAGATATATGGATTTAGTAGGGAAGGCTGCTTGGTAAACTTATAAGATTTAGTTTTAACATACGTGCAGATAAGAAACAAGCTTAACTCAGAGAACAGCCTATAAAAAAGTATGTATCATTTCATGGATTTTGATTGTTTGTGGTTTTATCAACTCCAGCCGTCAGAATTTTTTTAAATTGAAATGTTATAAACTTTCTTTTAAAAAAATAAAAAATAAAAGTAGCATTATGTGCCCACTTAGAAAAGGAAAGTTAAAAGTGAAGGCCTTGCCTATTTCTAAGTATTAGCAGTGTGTGTATCCTCTCTGGCATTTTAATGCAGAAACAAAGGTATGTGTATACTGTAATGCCTCTTTCTCTTTTTATTTAATGTATCTTGCACAACCTCTCACATCAGTCCATAAGCTTCACTTCATTTCATAATACTTAACAACAGCCACATGAGTGCAAAAAGATGAGCTGAAGTCAGAAATTGTTAAGAGTGGACTTATTTTTTGTTTTCTGAATTGCCTATTGTCTATGTCTCCTGCTGGAACAGAAACTCCACGAGGAGAGGAGCTTTCTTTATTTTGCCTAATGCTTTACCTCCAGCACCTAAAACGGTGATAACCACAGCATCTAACACTTACTGTGCATTTCATACATCTTCCCTCATTAAATGCTTAAAATGACTTTGTGAAGTGGATACTATCAGTATTCCCATTTCACAGATTAGGAGACTAAGACAGAGAGGTTGGGTAACTTGGTCCAAACCACACACTAGTGTGTGTGGTTTAAGCCCAAGCAGCCTGATTGGACCCACACTTTTAACTTCTGGGCTAGACTGTTAGCTAATGGGTGCAAGGTCAAGAAGAGACATGCCTGGATCCAATGAAGAAAAGTCCATGTCATCTTGAGATGCTGAATTTCTGGCTAGATGCAGGAGACAGCTATTGGTCGTTTCCCTTGTGAGAGGAGTGAGTGCTTATCTTTTCTGTGTGTATATAGGCATGCATGTGAGGTAGTTGCATTATATAGGTGTGTGTGGACTGGCACAGAGTGCAGCTGGACTTCTGTGGTTTTTATCGCCCAGCACACCTTCCTCTCTTCTTTGGTAGTAGCCTCCGCTGTATTTGAAGATTCCTGCTTTCCCCTCCAATCAAAGCAAGCCATCCCTCCTACTTATGTGGGCCTATCAGAGCATTTCTCTGGAATTCTTAACACTAGGGTAAAACAGAAGCCATCTTTCTTCTCCTGCATAAGTGTGTTTGGATTGGCACTTGAATGTAGAATTCTGTAAAGACAGCCAAGAATTTTTCACGATTGAGTGAACCCATGTTATAGAATAAAATTAGATTCCATTCACAATAGAATTAAATTAAGCAAAACTTTTATGTGTTAAACTACAATAATTATGATGGGTTTAATTTCCAATTATCTTCTCATTAAAGCCTTAGGAAAAACACTTAATCAAGTACGGTTTGTCTTCTGGTCCAGGAGGGATTCCTTTTCTTGCACTAAACTCTGCTGTTCTTCTGTAGATTCCATAGTGTTCTTGTGCCTCACTAGTCTATGCTAGGGCTAGCTACTTCCTGTCACCAGAGCACTTTGTACCTGTAGTAGGCTGACATACACCTCACCTCCCAAGAAAAGATATCAGGTCTTAATCTCTGGAACCTGTAACTATTACCTATTTGGAAAAAGAGTCTTTGCACATGTGGTTAAGTTAAGGATCTTGAGATGGGGAAATTGTCCAGGTTTATCCAGGTGGACTCTAAATGTCATCACCTTATAAAGATAAGAGGGGGGCAGAGGGAGATTTTACACACACAGAGGACAAGGTGATGTGAGAACAGAACAGAGAGAGATTTCAAGAGGCTCTCGCCTTGAAGATTGGAGTCATGGGGCCAAAAGTCAAGAAATGCTGGCAGTTAGAAGAAGCTGGAAGAGACGAGGAATGGCTTCTCCGCTGAACTCTCTGGAGGGAATGCAACTATGTGCACACCTTGTTTTCAATCCAGTGATGCTGATTTCAGACTTCTGGGCTCCAGAATGGATGGGCATAAATTTCTATTGTTTGAAGCCATAAACTGTGGTAATTTGTGATTGCAGCCACGGGAAACTAGTACAGTACTTTTTCCTGATGCTTCCTATTTATCCCCAACTTTTTGAATTCAGAATCTTTATCAGTAGTAATGACCAAGGTGGCTTTCATTTTCTGCAAAAATGTTTTGCAATATGTTAGCTGCCTGCTCTGTATATGGACTTACACAGTAGTGCAAGTCTTTCCTTCTTTCTCACCTTCTCTCTCTTTCTCTCTCTTTTATCCAAGTATTTTTTATTCTGGCTATATAACCTTTTGGCCTATATCTGTGCTAGCTGTCCTTCTGGGATGTATTAGGAGAGTCTTATTGTCATCCTTCTGGTAAAAAAAAAACAACAAAAAAAACTTTATTATTGGGTGCCAAATCCCCAGTGAGAAGAAATGTGAACATCCCCAATGGCTGCAAAAGCCTGGCAGTTACTGTTTTATCATTTTATAATCAATACCACATAAAGTAGACTTTTTTGGGGGGCTGTTTTAGAACATTTTTTATATGCTTAGAAATGTCAAAAGGAAATTCAGAGAGCTTTACTTCACATGGATATTTTATTGAGCGAGAAACAAACTGTGAACAGGGAGACTTAGGACAGGGAAACATCAAATGGAAAGTTGTTAGAACTTGCTTTCAGTAATCAGAACTCCATTTATAAAGCATGAGCAAGTAAGCACGTTGTTTTTCTCTTGTGATTGGTTACTAGAAACATACTCCTTTTCATTACATAAACGTACTTATTTGTAGCTGGTTAGCGAGGAAGCTGTAAGGTTATGCTGGAAGGACATGAAAAAAGCTTAAATTTTTCTTAAGGTCAGAGTCAGCGTTTCAGGTAAAGTAGGATAGTTTAAGATTTGGTTATGTGACTATGAGGTTTGGTCTAGTGGTATATTCAAACAGTGGCCTCTATGCTGGTTTTTCTTTAACAGAAATAAATGTGGGCCTCTAGGATCAAAGTACCTGGGATTACATCTCAGCTCTTACACTTGTTCATTGTGTGACTTTTTGTGAACTGCTTACTCTCACCTCTTCAAGCCTTGGAATTTCTCATCTGTAAGTGGAGATAGCAGTAGGTTGTTGTAGGGATTAAAGAGCTGGTACATGCAAAGCACTTAAAACAGTGTCTGGCACATAGAAGGGACTTGATGAGTGCTGTTTGTATCATCATTAACATCATCAAAATCATGGTCATGGTCTAGTGAGAGGGTGGTGCTGTCTCACCTGTATTGCTGTCAGAGCGGAGACAGTTTCCATTTCTTAACCTTACCTTCTCTTTAACCTGGCTCTCCTGCTGTAAGTGGCAGACCCAAGGCAGGACTTACCTTTCTGTTCACACTTGACCAGGAGAAATTTGGTAAAAGGCTTTCAGTTTGAGGTAGGTCTCATTTTTATGAGTTACTGTTGTCTGTTAGAAGCAATAATTTGGTTGAATTAAAATAATATTTGAATTTCCCAGTTTCATTTTCTAGTATAAAGGTTCTGACAAAATTTTCATATTATATATATATATATATATATATATATATATATATATACATACACATACACATAAGTGCAAGTTTTCAGTCACCTTTGAAATCAAGAAATGACTATGGTTTTGTTATATTCATTCATTCTCTCTCTATATATATATCCAGAGGGTATCCCCAAAATTGTATACACATTTTAAGAAAGAAAAAAAACTGTATTAAAATTGTTATACTCAGTATATCCTGATAACAAAAGATGAATACAAGTCATGTGTATACATTTTTTGGCACCCCCGGTAGTCATTGAACTTCTGGGCGCCCAGCCCCTTGTGTTAAGTCCGGTGGGTATTGCAGTGAATGAGACAGACCTGGTTCCTCCCCCATGGAGTTTACAAGCCAGTGAAGACAGACTAAAAAAAAGCTAATAGAATAAGAGTGAATTGAGACAGGTACTATGAAGGCCACAAACAAGGTTCTGAAATCGAGGTAGAGAACAGCAAGGTTGCCTGGGGCAGGATGGGTGCTGGGGTAGCCGGAGAAGACTTCCTGAGGTTGGACATGGAGTAGAAATTGGTAGGATAAGCATGAGTCTGACCTAAGAAGAGCTGCAGAGAGAACATCCTAGGTAGAGACTGTAGTATACATTTATGTGTTGTAAGAAGACAAAGAATACGAGGGCGTCAGGGGAGCAGGCACGGGAAGAGGCTATAGGAGATGGTTTTGTAGGGTGTGCAGGTGCTAGACCTTGCAGGGAAGGATGAGTCTTGGGAAGGAGTTTGGATTTTGTCCTAAATGCAGTGGGAAGCCTTTGAAGAGTTTTAAGCAGTAGAGTTTTAGGAGGGTTATTTTTATGGCTATGAGAGGACTGAGGAGGGAGGCAGGTAGTGATGGAAGGAGGAGGGGAATGAGAGCGGTCAGCTGGATGACCATTGCATCAGTTCAGGCAGAGATGATGTATGGATTAGAGCCCCAGCAGCCCGCAGGAGACAGTTTAGCCATGTATTTCGAAGGGAAAATCAGAAAGACTTATTGATTGATTGGATCTGGGGTCTGAGGGCAAGGGAGGGATCAGTAATCATGTCAGTGTTTTAAAGCATAATAATAAAAGAAATGTAACTCATGACATCACCAGTCATGGATCCCTCTTGTTAGCAAACACTTTTTATCTAGGATGAATGCAGGTAGGTTAGTATATGCAGCTATATTGTATAGCTATCTGTGTTTCCAAATCAATTTGATTTGCTTTAATACCGAAGTTGTTTAATTACTTAAACAGCTCTGCCTTGATTAGTGCCATTAATAGTAATTAATGTAATAGAAGTGTTTTAACTTTTGATTAGAACCATTAAATTTTGCTAAATCAGACTGATTGCATATTTGACTGAAATGGTTTGTTATGTAACATTTTAAGAAAATCTGTTTTGTACTTTGAAACTCACAGAGCATCTGAAACAAACTCAGAAGATACTGCCAAGAAATGATCCCATAGGATCTACCTTGATGGTTGATAAGTTGGTTTTAATTAGCATAGCAAGTATTGGTAATTTAATGTTTCTATAATTGTTGAAATTTTTATTCTCTAGTAGATTAAAGCACATCCATTTCAGTTTTATTTACCTTGTTTCCTTGACAAGATCCTTTTTAAAATAGATAATGCAAATATTATTTTATGTTCAAATTACTCCAACTTGTTATTACTAGAGTACCAGTAACAGAGCTTTACATTTTTATAACATCTTAGTCAAAATTTAAATGTGTTCAAAATATCCAACATTAAAGTCCACTTAAGCATTGAAGTCGAGCAGAACTGCAAAGCGTCTGTGACCTTGCTTAGTGTCCTGTGTCATTATTGATAGTAGACATTCCTTACTTAGCATCCATCCGTGAAATTGTGGCAGGCTAACCTACCCTGCAAACAGGCCCTTCACAGTTCTTGACAGACATCTGGCTAAACTATGAAACAATACTCACGTACTCATCTTCCTTTATAACCTTTGTCCCAAATGGTAGTTCAGCCTTGGTCTGAACATTAAAGTGTTAGCCCTGAATGAGTGCATTCCATTTCTGGACTGTGTGAAATTAGGAACTTTCTTAAGTTGGTATGGAATTTCACTCGGTAGCTTTTCCTCATTAATTTTGGTATGGCTGACGGAGCTCCACAGGGCAAGTCTATTGCCCTTCTCCCCCAGCGTCCTCCCCATCGAGACTGTGCGTCACAGTCCACGTCTGTGTCTGTGTATCTGTATCGATGCTTTTAGAGTCCTCTGGGAACTCCTCTCGTCCAGATTAAATGTCTCTACTTCCTTCAGCAGCGCCTCAGCTTGAATAGTTTTGACCCCTTTTCTCAAGACATTGTATTTTGTCTGTCTTCCCTATGTGGCGTTAAATTAAATTAAATGGGAAGCAAAAAAAAAAGAAAAAGAACTTTTCCTGAAAGGTGTTTTAGTTGACTTTCTCTAGTTGCTAAAGCCTTGTTCCTCATGCTGATAAGCCACAGGGGAAATGGTTGTGCATTTTCAGCCATCCTCTGCTGGACACACATCGTTGCCTTTAGTAAATCTGGGGGCTATCACTATTTGTAGTTCTGCCATCTCAGGTGCATTAGGTTCGTGACTCTGCCATTCTTAGTATTCAAAATTCTGTCTCTACTCTCAGTTTGGGGATCTGACCTTACAGGAATGAGGCCATTTCTCTTCCTCAACCATGGAATGTCCAGCCTTTATGCTTTCCCTCCTGAAACACCCTAGCATGCTGGCTACAGGCTGGCGTGGGGGTGGCCAACCCCATCTGGCTCTTTGCTTTTTCACCAGAAGAGACTCTTAACTCCCCCTCAGGCCAGGACAAGTCCAGAATTGAAGGACATAAAGGCTTAGCCAGTAATTCCTTTACTTCACAAATAATTATGTAGTACCTACTCTCCCAAATCTCTGTCAGGTACTAATTTGGGTGCTTGTATATATAGTAACCAAAGTAGACAGCATTTCTGCCTTCGTGAGGCTTATATTCTGATGGGGGAGACAGATGCTAAATAATAAACATAATATATAAGTAAAGATTATGTAATCGTTAAAAGTGATATGTGCTACAGAGAAAAGGAATACATTAAGATAACTCCTGTGGGGGAAACAGAGAGTCCCATTTTTACTCCCAAGTTAAAATAAGAAATTAGATTTTTCAATAGGTTATTCCATCATATTAAAAGTCCCAGTAAAGTGCCCAGATACAATCATAACTGCTGTTGCTGAGAGCCTTCTGTGTAGCAGATATGTGGTAGATACTGTCATATCGAGTTCTTATACCAATGAAAACATTACAGAGCACTTACTGTGTTCTGTAACGTGTTAAGCACTTTATGCAACATTATCTCTCCTATCTTACCACTCAGAGAGTTAAATATAATATCCCCATATTTCAGAGGAGAAAGTTGAAACTTTATGAGGTTGTACAACACTTAGGTAAGTTGTACAGAGTGACATATAAAGCGAACAAAGTAGGATTCAACACTGCAGTCAGTCTCGCTGAAGCCCATAGCCGCCCTTGGTCCCTGGACTACCTCCCCAAAATTGGAGCCTGTCCCTCTTTTCCCCCCCTTCAACACCCAGCATCTTCTTTTTTTCAGTAATGGGGGGATATATTATTTCATTAATGGTTTCATTTATTCATTCATTCAACAAACATTAGTTTGCTAGTATTTTTTTTTTTTTTGATGGAGAAGTTACAGCCCCCCCCCCCCCCCCACCTCATGGTCTCTTAGGAGACACACCAACAACAACATTTTTCAATTCATCAAACACAGCAAAAAAAAAAAACTCTTCTCTCTGACTCTCAACTTTAAGAAAGAGATTTGTGGGGGGGGGAGTCCCAGAGGAGAGTTCCCAGGCTCTCGTCCTCACGTCGAAAGGTGCTGCTGGGGGTAATAGATGGCCATCAGCTGTGACTAGTTGGCCATCAGCTGTGACTAGTTGGCCATCAGCTGTAACCAGTTAGCCATTAGCAGCCATATATATACCCATGCTATTTTTGTGGTGGTTGGTGGGTTTGGCAGCAGAGCAGATGATGGGTTGCGGCTCCCAAGTGGGGTTAGCCAGGGCAGATGATGGATTACGGATCGATCGTGTCCTGCCTCCTGTGTGTCGCTCAGCAGCAAGCAAGGGCAGCAGGGGGGTGCAGCCCTCGTTGGGGTAATGGCAGATGTTTGCTTTTGTGTCTGTGCCAGCACCAATATAGGGGTATGATATATGACTCTATGTGTTATTTTTTTATTTTTTGTCATTTTGGTTCCCCCATACCCTGTGTTCTTGTGTGACCAGGGAGTGGGACCATGACATTTGCATGACACATTTTTTTACTTTTAGCTTTATTGATTGTTACCTATAGCAAGAAATGCATTTTAGGCCATTACACACACAACTTACACACAATTTTCACAAAAAAAAAAATTAAAACAAAAAAAAAATGAAAAACTGCTCATGCCTGAATTCTACATCTGCCTCTGCCTTTTTGTTTTCTTCTTATTCTTCTCTTGAAATAAAACTTCTGATCTTGACAGATTGTAAGAAGATGTGACAGAAAGGTGCAGCCTGAAAGGCCTCCTGAGATCTTGCCTGCTGAAGTAAGAGAGTGTAAAGACAAAAGGTGGCTGGCGGGCAGGAGGTGAGGCAGGCAAGAGCTGTGAGAGAGGAGGGAGAGGAAGAGAGAAAGAGAAGTGAGGGAGAGAGGGTGAGTGTGGATGGCGGTCAAGTGGAGATGGTGGAGTGGGCAAGTGTGGGTTCTTGAGACTAGTAGACCTTATGAGACCTTAGTGATGGCCTGAACCTAGCCTGGTGGATGTTGGTTTGGCCTCATAATATGATGCAATTGGAGTGAGATCCATCCAGAGACAGAGCTAAGCTGAAATGAGATGATGCAGATTGAAAAGGTAAGCAGATGACTCCTTGTGAAAGTGAAGAAGAGGGAAAAGAACAGTGGCATGAGGAAAGGATTTGAGAGGTTGAGGTAAAGTGATGGTGGAGGTGAGAAGGGAAGATAAGGAGAGAGAGAGAAGATGGGTTTTGGGATGATTGTTCTTGCTCAAATGCAGATTGCTGTCTCTTAAAATGAAATCAACAGGAGTTTGAAAAGAAGAGGTTGGGGAGAGATTAATAATTTGTAAAATCACCTGAAGCACTAGTTGAAATGTTTCACAGATTCAACAGAATCTAAGTGGGATTTGAGATTCTGGCAATCTGATAAGATTTGAGAGAATGAGAAGGAAGATGAAGGATGGGGGTTGGATGGGAAGAAAGGAAGGGAGAAACATTGAAGAGAAGTTTTAAGAGAGAGAAAAGAAGAGAGGAAGGATTTCCAAGGATGACTGGAATGAGGCTTGAGGATTAGGGAGCAGACTTTAATGAGACAGAAGGGAGGTTTAGACAGAGATCAGATCAGAGAGAGATGTGAGAGAGAAGAGTGTTTGAGAGAAGAGTTGAGAGAGTTTAGTAGATATCATTCAGAAGATGTGGTGAGAGAGGATGTAGAGAGAGAGAGGAGAGAGAGGAGACGGGAGAACAGAGGAAGGGAGGTGGATGGGAGATTTATGAGAAGAAGAGGAGAGAGGAGAAAGGAGGGAGAGGGGAGAGAAGAGGGAGGCTTTGAAGAGAAAGGGAGAGAGAAGGAAGAGAGAGAGAGCACAGAGTTAGGGAAGAGAAAGAATTTGAGTTTATGAAGGAGAGAGAGAGAGCTGTCTGTGAGAGAGGAAATAGAGAGAGATTACTAGAGAAGCAATTAAGAAACCTTGAGAGAGAGTGTAGAGAAGAGGAGAGAAGGAGAAGGAGAGATTAGAAGAGAAGAAGAAAGATATTAAATATAATATATGAAGGCCAGAGTGAATAAAGATCGATGGAGATGGAGGCAGGGAAAAAAGGAAAGGGGAATATTTTTTTAGGGGATTGGAGCAGGAAAGGGAGGAACAGGAGTTAGGGAAGAGAGAGAGGGTGAAGGAGGTTAAGATGATTTTTTGAAGGATTTTGATAGAGAGCTATGAGGGATAACCATTTGAAATAATCCTGTTTTCATGGTTTTGTGGGATCCTGAAGTGGGTTAGGAAAATGGGTGAATTTTGGGATTATGTAATCATAAGAGTAAATAAATCCCCTGTACCTTATCCAAGGAAGTGTATGAAAGGAGGGGGTACGAATAGGAGTACAAAAGTGACAAGCACATGGTCTAAACTTTGAGTCAGTTTTTCTTTTCTCATTTAGAATAGTCTAATTATATAAGGGGAAATTACTTATACATTATATGGAACTGTGGATGTGCTTGTATCAGTCAGGAAAGTATTCTGGCAATGCTGATAATAGACTTTGATGGTATTTGGCAGGGAATAAGACAGTGATGATGGATATGGACAACATGTAATACCCTGTAAAATCAATTGATTCCAGGGGACACCGGCCTGTGAATAAAGTAAAGAGCAAATACCATACCCAAAACAAAGGTTGGTTAGTCTTGGACCATGTAGGAAAGTCTACATCACTATCACATACCCTTACCAAAGTTACATATTACTATTCTGGTTTAAACTCTTAAAATGCTTCACCTGGATACATACAAGTAACAATATTGTTGCCTTGATCCAAGGTATTGACTCTATCCCCAGTGCCCTTCCACTTGCCTAGCATAACTGTGGCCTTATTTTTCCCCCCATTTGGCTTCTCCTTCATCTGGGAAACCCATACATTGCACACAAAGGACCCCTTTCCCTCCCCCCCTCCCCCTCCCTCCCTTTCTCTCTTTCTCTCCCTCTCTCAACTCTTCTATTATTAAATTCCACATTTCCAAATCCCTTCATCTTTCAGTAGTATCTCTCAGTTCCCCTAAAACATTTCCTCAGTGTGCTCCCTTCATCAAAATCCATTTGTTTAATCCCACATTCACCAAACTCCCAGGAAACCATTACACTTGCAAACCTGAAAGTACCCATTTATTTTTATACCATTTGGCCCCCTGGGCTCCTGGGTGTTCCATTTGCTCCTCCTTCTCTCTCTCTGAAGTATTGATTATCCTAGGTGCCTCATTTCAGTCTTCCCATTCCCCTTTTCCCTTTTTCTTTTTCTCTCCATCTTTTTATCTCTTCTTCTCTTCTCTTTCATGTTCTTCTTCCCCATTCTTTCTTTTTAAAATGAAAAATATTCCATTGAATTTATATATCATTTTTTGTTCATCCATTTGTTTTTTTGTCTTCCTTTCTTTTGCTTCTGAAAAATATTCCATCATATATATTGTTTTGATTTTGTTTTTACTTTTGGAATTTTAATTCCCTTTTCCTTTGTTTTTGGGATATATTTTCCTTTTTTTTGTTCATGAACATTTGTTTACTCTACTTTTCTTTTTTTTTGCTTTTCATTTTTTTTGGTTCTATTTTTTTTCTAACAGTTTCATTTTTTATTTTTTTTTTCATCTCTTTATTTTTTCTTTGTTATGTCTAATTTTCATTTATTTTTATGTTTTCCATCCTTTGACTTTTTTTTAATATTTTGTCCCTTTTCCATGTAAACAACATCTTGTTTTTTTCCACTTTTTTCTTTTTTTTTTTCCACTTTTACCACCCTGAATTTTGTTAAAATATCTGTTCCCCCCTTCACTCACTTTTTTTTTTATTAAGGAAGGTTGTTTTGTCCTTTTGTTGTTATTTTCCACATTTTCATATTCTTTCCTTTCCTCTCTTTCATCCTGTTTTTTGGAAAGCAGTTCCAACTTTTTTTTTTTTCCATTTCTTGACCATTCCTTTTTGAGTTTCTTCTTTCTACCCTTTGTTTGGGAGATGTAATTTATTTTCCACCTTATTTATTTCTTTGTCTCTTTTTCTTGTTTATTTCCATGTTTGTTCTTTGTCCCTAACTTTTTGGACACTTTGGGTTTGTCCCTAACTTGTCCAGCACTTTTGGTTATGTAAGCTTCTTACTCTTCTCTTCCCTGAGTTGCCCTTCCCCACTCCTGAGTTCCTCACCTGTTTCCCAAAACCTTTTGTCCTAGTTGTGCTCTTCCATTCCTGTTTCTTCCTTTCCTTCCTTTGATTTTCTTGACTTTTATTTTATTTTTTGTTTTTTTTTTATATTTTTTTCTTGTGTTGCTTATATGCCTGTTTTCTCTCTATTCTTGTCTTTTTGGCTAATGCTGGATATCTATTGTTTTTATTTTGTGCCTATTATCTTCCTAATTATTTTTGTCTTAAAAATTTTGTCAACTTTTTGTAATTTTCTGTATGTTTTCTAATTCAAATATAAAGTTAATTTGCAATAAAATAAAAAAAATTTTAAAATTTTAAAAAAAAATTTAAAATTCATTGTGTATATAAATAAATATCAGTTATAATGTTTATTCATATATATTTATTATTATATATATATATTATATATATATATATATATATATATATATATATATATATATATATATATATTAAATATTTAGTTTCATATATATATATTTATATATTTATATATATATATATATATATATATATATATATATTTAACATGGTCTCATATTTAAATCTTTTTGTTTTTTTATTCTATATATTTAAATTTTTAAATTTTAAAAATTTTAAAAAAAAATTGTAATAATTTTTTTTTTTGTTTTTATTAAAATAATAAATTGTTATTTGTAAAATATATATATATATATGTATATATATATATATATATATATATATGATTATATATATTATATATATATTTATATATATATATATATATATATATATATATATATATATATATATATATATATATATATTAAATTATATATATATTTTTCAGTTTAACTCATTTAATTAAATAAATTAATATAATTATTATAGTGGGATATTATATTTTAATAAATGGTGACTTATTTAGCTATATAGCATTAAAATTAAAAAATACATTTGGTATATTTATTTTTATGCTGGAGAAAACAAGGCATTGTTTTACATAATAAAAAACTATGATAATCTGAGTGGAATAAAGGTATCATAATTTTGTAACTCTGTGTATAGAGCTGGTTAATTTGTCTGACTTACTTATTTTAAGTAAGTTGTCTGTTGGATATTTTTATATTGTTAATAGTTTCAAAGGATCCAGGGCTCCCCTAAAAACAAAGAAAGTACAATTTTATACAAATGTGGAGTCTTTTGTATATATGTCTCAGATAATACTATATCCTTGTTTTATTGATCTATACATAAATGACCTTCCTTATGTCATCACTACTATAAACGTGAGTGTGTATGAAGACTGCTTGTGCCCAAGATTTGTGGGTCATTACACCTGTCGAGAGTGTCTTTCAAAATGTAGTTTTATTTTGACAACTGCTGTGACAGGTGATATTCTTGGTATTCTCTCAAGTTTTTTAGGCAGTTGGAAGTCCTTTTATATTAATAATCTTGTATGACTCTTTGGTTTTAAAAAAACAGCACAGTAAAAATACATCCTGCTCACATGTATTTTTACTTTGCATTAGCTTTATGTAATGTACATAAAGTGTTACACTATATGTGCATTTTCAGGTTATAGTAACCTTTGGTAACTTGGGTTTTATCTCTGGAATGTAAATCCCGTACATACTACTATCCTGAAATTCAAGGAATACTAACCCTAGCTGGCAGAAATCCCAATTATATTTTTTAGAAAAGTTGAAGAAAATTTGATGGAAATATACCAGGGAAGGAAATTTTAGCAATTTCTACAAGGATTTGGACAACTGCAATTGGGAATCTAAATTATTCCTTGTGATTAGATGAAAATTAATCACTTATCCTTCACTAGTTTTTTGGATTAGTGTCATCACTTTTCTAAAAGATCTTCATTGAATCACATGTTTCATTATGCTTCATTAAGATTCTGTGTCTTTTAGTTGCAGGTACAACTTCAGTCTTTGAAATGCTTTAGATTCTAAGAAGTAAGTGTGTAAGAGGCAGGCTCGAGAGGCTGATAACATGGAGCAAATAACAAACACAGATTCTGCTGTGTAATATTTTGAAGCCTGTGTTGCTTGTGATTCTTTTTATTTTTTATTTTTAAGTGTGACTCTTGGTAGAAGCTTTGTCTTGAACACAATGACGTTGTTAATAGAGAATGAAATGTCTGAACTTGTGCTGAGGACAAAAGAAAAGTCGGAGGAAGGATTTACAGCAGACCACAGCAAACCAAATGTTGCAATTATCTGCAGCTGAAAACAAGTAGCTTTTAATGTGTCCATTTGGCCAAGGAGAGAGAGCAGAATTATAGGCCACTGCTCTTTTCCTCTTTCGCTCTCATATGCTGTCTTCTTCTCCTTTATAGAGTTTATCATCCATAATTTCAGGATGTATTTTCCTTCTTTAAGCTGTTTTATCTGTAGGCTTATGAGGTCACTCATGTGTGAATTCCTTTGTTAGTCATCTCACCTTTTGCCTTGATGATAGAAAATTGATCAGGCCTAAAGTACAAGTTCAATAGACAACCCCCTTGGTCCTTTGTCTAGGAGAATAGCTACCATTGAAGGCCATGAGCAGGTTGCTATTAATATGACAGGCTGCTCTATCTCCCACTGTAATTTATAATGAAATACCTAATCTCCATTATTTTGATCCAAGCAGGCGATCCCATGAAAAAGTCTTTTCATCCAGTTCCCAATGGCTGTTACATGAGAAATGGCAAACCAATAATTTTTGTCAAGTTTTTTAAGCCAACAGAAATGCTTTTCCACTGCTACAGTTTCAAAAGGCACAGATAAAGCTCATTCACTGAGATGAATGAAAAAGCCATCTGGGGTTTTTCTTTTTGACTTCCTTTCCTTTTCTCCATCCTTGTAATCAAATTTGAGCAAAATCAAATGGGGCTTTCTATGAAAGTACCTTTTGTTGATCTGAACGAGCTGGTAATTTACAAAATACCCTTCCTTTGTGAGGAAGGCTAAAGAAAAAAAGAATCAGTAGCTTTTAAAGCTGGGCCTTAGTGGGACTCTAAATGCAATGAAAGCAGTCTGTGTTGAGAGATTGAAATGCATTTCAAAGCCAGGCCTGACTCGGGGTACAAGGAAGAACAGACCTATGTGCATTTTGTAGGAAGAAAAATGTGAATGGAAAAGGGAGAAAGGGAGAGAAACAAGGAGAAAATCTGGATAATACACTAAAGTAACCATAGTTTTGGAGATGCATTCGTCTTATTGAAATTGTGTACGTAACCAGTGATACTGAAGTCGGATATTTGGTCAGGCAGGATGCTCAGCAATTTTAGCCTTTGCTTTAAAGTTTGGAGCTCCATGGGTCTGTGGAGAAAGTCAGCTTGTGATGTGTGTGCTGTTTTCCTCCAACTTTTCCTTTTCATCTTTGCTTGGGGATCTTGTGGGAAGTACCTCAAGAAAACCTGAAGATGCTCATTTTCAGACAACTAATACGTGCTGTTTTTCCTCTTTTTGCCTGCTAGATTCCTCGTGCCAGCGATCCTTCTTTACCCCTGTGAATTCAGAAGGCTGGCATAGAGATCTTAAAAACAGTAAGTAATGTGTACTATTTTCTTCAGTTATTGGAGGAGTTTAGAATCATATTTGCATGGCTAGAAGAAAAATAGGTTTCGAGCAGCATTTGCAATGTCTGATGTGCCTGACTGACTTTTGGTTTGATTTAACTGTTTATAGTACTATCATGATAATGAGTGTGTTTTTAACTATCGCTGTGTATTCTGTGATAACTAAGTATATTATGTGGCATATAATGTATGTGTTCTTAGCACAGTAGTTTAAGAAACAATGCAAAATGTGCAGGGAACTATCTTTGGAGGTGTTCAGTTTCCTTGCTTCACACACCATCCAATCTTCCTTACACATTTATAATTTTGATTCCTAGCAATCATGTTTTCTAAGGACCTTTCTATTTGTGCTTGAAATGAAATTGTCGTATGTGTTACATGAGCTTATTTTTTCAAAATAAATATCCAGAGAGAAGCAAGAGTTGCTTTGATATTTGGAACAATTTGGAAGGAGGTTTAAGCTGCATTTCTAATAATTTCATCAAGCATAGTAATTATAACAAAGCTTTGTTAAGAGATAGTTCCCCCTTTAGTAAAGTAAAAAGACCATTTCCACCTTCCTGAAAATAAGACAGACATGTGTTATCTGCAAACATAATACTTTAAAGCACGTGTCACAAGTATTTTTTTTTTAATATAGATACATTATTGGTGTTTCTAAGTAACTACCATGCAAGTTTTAAATATGCAAATGCTTTAGTCAAAATGAAGCAGTATGGGGCAGAATGTCTCCTAATGTCTCCATGATGGTTTGAATAGTATCTGCATTAGTGTGGGCACTGCCAAAGCAAGTGCGACCTGAGAATTCCAGGCAGGCAACCGTGAGACCTTTGTTTCTAGAGCCAAGAAACAAAACAAGATTAAATGAAGCCACGATGTATGTTGTTTAACCCTTAAAGTGATTGTCAGTGTTTTTTCTAGAGATGTTGAAATGGGGAATGGGTCCAGATAGTTTCACACAGGTGTCTGCAGGGGCCAAACCCTTTTCCTTCTAACTGTTCCTCAGAGCAAATCTAAATTCCTGGAACTTTGTGTTTAAAAAATCTATTTTCTATGCTTTCGTAGCTTTAGGTCCCTTTTCCAACTTCCTACAACAGTTATCTTTGCCTGTGGTTTTGAGCCATTTGCTGCCTCCTAATGCCTAACTGTAAAATAGCACACATGGTGCTATTTCTTAGCAGTTGGCTAAGAAAGTGGCAGTGGACCATTAAACCTCCAAGGTTGTTGTATCCATAATTTCCAGTGGTTGCTACAAAACAGGTTATTTAAACCTGAGGGGTGGGAAGGAGGGAGAAGAGTAAAATTAGTTGGTATGCATCTTGATGGAGCTAAGTGTTGTTTCTTTCTGTGAGAACAAGTTGGATGGTTGTGTTGTCTATACAAACACGATATTCTATATGATCCGTACAGGACTGTTGTGATCATTGACCACAATCTGAGGCTGATGGAGAAGCCCAGTGGAAAAGAGCTTTTGAGAGATGTAATTAATAATATCGGTTATGCAGAATTTTTTCTCATGGTATTCATTTCATTCCCTTTTACATAAATTAACATAGTTGTTAAATTGAAGTTGTTGCTTTTTTTTTTCTTTTTTTTTTTTTTTGGTTCGTAAAAAAAAAAAAAAAAGTTACTTATTTTAGGAAGTCATTGTTGTTTTATAGCTAATCCAAAGTAGTACCTGGGCAGTGATGCTTTGTCTTTTGCTTACTAGTTTCATATCTAGACAATCTTGTAAGCATTTTGCAAAATTTCTCTTCTATGTTATTTTTAAGTGCTTTTGGTAATAGCTAAAGGTACTTTGTCTTGGTGTAGCTGTAAAGAATCTCTCTACAGGCATGTTAAGGAGTAGATAATCAGCCCTGAAAATCAGTTAAGGTTCCTGCTTGCTCAGTTTATCAAGGGTTAAGTTTCCAAAGCTCTTGTTCATGGAGCAATGAATGTTTCTTCTTTCCCTCAACATAAGTATAAATATTTTTCTGTAAGCACCTGCGTTTGGGGAACTAGAAAGCTAGGTAGTTCCCATCTAACCACTGGGGCAAGGGGAACCTTCTGAAATCTTTTGCTTGCAAGCCTGATATTCCTGGATGTAACAATTGATATACTTTACACTTTGCTAAGCCAAAACAATAACAAAGACAAACAAACAAAATATCACTCCTGGAAAGTTTAGAAATCTAAACCTTTGTGGTGTCTTCAAAAGTTATCAGAGGAAAGGAAAAAGAGCCACTTTTGTAAAGACTCCAAAGCATCTGAGGTTAACTTTAAAGTGTTTTCCTTTTTATAAAATTAAAACTTCCTTGGTTTTTGTGTCAGAAACTAGGTGCTACCTTTCCATTAAAGTGTTGGTATTGAGGTTTCAGTGCTTTCACAGACTAGAAATATAACCAAAACGTGGAAATGAGGCTCGTGCAGCCCCAATCCTTCTGCCAATAGAAGGTATTATCTGAAAATTGTTCTTTTATAATCTTCAGCAGGATCAAGTAAATGTTCCCATGCTTTTTTGTACCGGCAAGCTATAGACTGCTTGGCTAATCAGTTGTGTTAAGAGGCCGCATTCTCTAGGGTTCATAATACAGGGAAGTGGGTGGTCTGGTTTTAATTCCGGTTTTGTATCGATGGCGGCGCTGGGCTGATCCCTGGAATCTTTGAGCCGCCCTCAGGTGTCCAATGGGAAAGGTATTTGCTCCTTGCGTGTTTCTTTCCTTCCCTCCTGTGGGCTGGGCAGAAATTTTGACATGAATATGATGATTGGTCCTGGTCAGCTTAGTCGTTGGTAACATAATGACAAAGGAGACAAGACCAAGTCTCCACAGACACTGCTTCACTGCTAATCCCACACGGGAACCAGCTGCTGGATAAAAGAGTCAAGGCAAGAGAGTATAGGGCAGGTTTTGATCAATGCCAAGGTCATTCCAAAAGTTGGTCAGACAACTCCATGAAATAGTAAGCATGGCAGCAGCATCTGAAGTAGAAGAAAATGCACCAACTCCCATCATGTTCTAAAATTCAGCATGGGGAAACTGGGAGCATGTAAGACAGACAACTCTATGTAACAGCATTTTTAACAAGGGCTTCAATGCAGGTTGTCATATAGCACCATAGGTATAAATAATGACTAAACAATTAGGAAGAGAGAACATATAAACTCAGGGAAAAAACAACAACACACATATGAAGGCCATATATTTCAAAGGTTTTTTTTTGGTCACTTTTTTGTTTGTTTGTTTGTTTGTTTGAGTAACAGACTTGACTCAGGGTTTTCATCAGCTAAAACAAAAACGGGAGAGCATTTGAATCTTTCTCCCTGGCATATGTTGTCAGTTTGGCTCAAATAAACTCTTATATTAGGTTAGTGCAAAAATAATTTAGGTTTTTGCAACTATTTTAACCTTTTAAACCGCAATTACTTTTGCACCAACCTAATACAAATTCTCCAAAACAATAAAATGAAACAAAAATTTGGGGAAATGTCACCATCAAAGGAGTCACTTCCATCTAGTGAGCATTTTACACATATTAGACCTAATCTTCACAACAACCCCCAAACCTTTTATCATTACTCACATTTGACAGTGGAAGAAATGTGTGACCGGAGAGATTCAGTAACCAGCCTCTGGGTAACCGGGTAGCATGTGCCTGTGTGGATTAAATCCAGGTCTCTCTGACTCATAGCCTGGGCCTTCCTTGGGTAACATGTCAGCTGTCTCAGCAGTCTCCTGCACATGTGTAACCTCTTTCTGTTCTTGTCCAAGCCCAACCTACACTATAGACCTCAGCTCTTCAGTGAGGTTCTCTAATAGAATCCACTTTCACCAAGGAGTGAGTGAGCAATGTCGATTTCACTGAGGGAGAACTGGTGTGTGTGCGTGCGTGTGGCATTTCCCACAACAAGCCACTTGAACATCCCTACTGAATATTTTGGTCTGTAAAGTGCCTTCTTAGTTTTCCAGTACTGGAGAACCCTCTCTTTGACCTTTCCCTCATGCTCCACCCAGCTTCCCTCGCTGTTTTCTTCTATTCCTGGGTCCCCCCTTTTCTCTCAATCTTTAAATTCCTCATACCTCTATTATGAAAGGAGCAATGTAGTTTTGGCTCAGCTCCTAAAACTGAACTCGCATATCTAAACCCAGTGCCAAGCTTAACACACTTCCCAAAGTCTTCTGGTAACGATTCTTGCCACACTTAGTAGTGAGGATTATGTAGCAATTGAAAAAAATCCCACTATACATTTTCCACTGGGGAAAACCATACCAGTCTCTGAGCTTCTCAGGCACTTAGTTCTGAAAGATTATTCTTCAGTGGGACTTCATGCAGTATACAGAAGACAGCGTCTCCATCAATAGGCATCATAGGGGATTTTGTTCTGCTTTCACCTGTAGCTACCCCTGCTCATGAATCTAGGATGCTATAGCAAAACTTAGAACATGGTAGTTTGTGTGGGGCTTTGAACAGAAAGTTAAGAATGGAGGGAAAGGTGAAGTTAAGGCTGAGAAAAATAATAAAGGAGGGAGAATCAATTTATGTAGTAATTTAATGCTAGAAGTGAATTTGAGTCTCCTTTTTCAGTTTTGTCCCATAAATCCCATTGTACACTGCAATATGAAACTCTATTCTTAATTTACATATTAAATGAGCAGTGTCAAGTGTACCTAAATGATAATAGAATGCTAATACATAGAAAGAGGCCACAGACACTGATAAATGAAAACCAAGTCTTCAGCTTTAGTATCACAAAGGTTTAGACTTGTGGTAATGCGTTGAATCATGTGATTAGGCATTAGGGCTTTTTCAGTTCAGCTTCTATGTGCTTTTTTAGAAAATTTGAAGAGAGAAGTGCAGGAATCAACTGTAATGTCCCAACATGTATAATTTGTTTGGAGTTTGGGACATGGAGTGAAAATTGAGAAACATTCTACAAAACCTTTTGAAACCCCAGGTTTAGAAAGCTTTCAGTGAGCCATTTTCCTGCACACCAGTATATTTTCTGCATAGGTTTTCTTTTAAGTTACTGGGGTCTTTTCTTCTGCGTTTTGGCTTAAACAGTTGATATTTTGAGGCTCTTGGAGCCTTGAACTTGATTGTCAGCCAGACTAGCTCTTTAGGAAAGGATGTCCAATCTGGTAGCCATCTAAAATGGCCTATATTGTCATAGCTCTAATGAGTATGTCCTTCAAGAGCAAATTGGAGGCTAAAAATAAATGTCTTTGATGTTCACAGACTCCTTATAAAGTGCTCCAAAACCAATATGAAAGATTGTAATTTTTCTCCCACTAGGAGAGTTACAAGAACAGATTTAATAACATGCAATTTCTTTCATTGGAAGGGCAAGCTCTCTTAACAAATATATGTTAGATCATTGGGGGTGAAAAGACATGGGTCATAGTGACAAAAAATGTGCTGCCAAAAATTACCCCATAGCTATTTTCTATTTCCTTTATAAACTGAAGGAAGGGCAAAGTATTTCATCTAGTAGAGTAGTTTTGCATCCTAACAGTTCAAAGGTAGGAGCCAGCAGGACACAATGAAATGAAGATGTGAGCACAAGGAAAATTAAGACTCTCCCTCCAGCTTCTACTGTTTGGAAAATTTGAATTCGGCTATAACTCATTCACGAGTTCAGGGTTTCTCTTGCCTGTTAGAGAAGCCAGATCTGGAAATAAGGCCATTTAAGCAAATAGCAGTCCTCTCTTCTCAACCTTGCTTGGATGACTTCCCTAAAGCAATTTGGAAAATATTTCTTTTTTGGACGCTAGGCATAGCCAAGGAGATAGTCACCTGTATTTCCTCATAGAAAATTCCAAAATGGACAAGTTACTTCTCTAGCCTCCAGAAAAAAGAAAATACCCAGCTGCCCACAGGGATAGCACAGTTCATGATCAATACAGTGGAAATAAGAAAATAAAAATGAAAAATGGAGGTGTTAGAAGTATGAATGGAAGATAGAGGACAGAGGATGGAGAGGAAAGGAAAATTCCAGAAGATCAGAAAGGTTTAAAGATTTTATAACCTAAAGTCACACAATTTTAGAGCTGCACTCTGCCTTAGAGAGCTTCTAGCACTGGGAGATCAGCTGGAATGGTGAGTAATAGGAGGGGAAGGGCGATCCTACCCCCAACCCCAGGTGGGGCAACAGAATCTCCAGGTTGCTGTATATTGTTTCAAAAAGCCCACAAACACATTTACTATTATAATATAATCTTACATTTGGAAAGTTCAACAGATACTATTGTTTTAATCATTTAAACCTCAGAAATGAATGCTCATCTTGGTCTGATGTCTTATGGAAATCATCATCTTGGTCTGATGTCTGATGGAAATGTGCAGGGGTCAGTCATTCTCAGCCTGCAAAAACCTCTGGGTGAAGGGTGGGCAGCTATGTCAGAATGTACTGGTACTGGGGGGAGCATAAGATTTTACATATTTATTAAAAAGAGGGCATAGGATAAAATAGGTTAAGAAACATTGATCTAGACCAAGAAGAGCAGATATTCTTTATTCAAAAAATATTTGTTGAGCTCTCTACTGGGTTTGACACTCAGGTGAGTATGTCTAGTACAGAACTGAATGTGTAAATATGGAGCTCAGGTGAGTTCTGGGCTCCATACAGAAACTTGGACCATCTTTCACTAGAAATGTCAAGTTAAGGAACAAGAAGGACACACTCTATTTAACAACAAAGAGATTGTGATTGACTTTGTGAGAGAATTTGGGGTAGAGGGATTACGCAGAAGCCAGATTGCGGTGGGCTAAGAAGAGAGTGGCAGGTATGAGAGAGGAGACTGTATCCATGGACAATCCCTTTAGGCAGCTTCACTGGGAAACGGAAAAAAGGGCTGGGTCAGAGCTGGAGTGAAACTTGGGAATTAAGGGAGAGTGTGCTTTAGATGAGAGATAATTGAATTGCAAAGTATTTCAATACCTATGAAACACATAAATAACTACTAATTCACTGAATGTTCTTAGAAAATGTATTATGAGGTAGAATCTGAGATGAAGAATGCATAGTTACTGCTCTCAGGGAGTTTGTAAAACTAGATCACTCAGTAAGCCCAATCATTAATAACAATAATAGGCTGGAAACAGTATAGCTCATCAAAGTAGTATAAACAGTGCTATGTGGATTAAAATATTGAAGATCAAAAGTTATTCATCCATGTGGGACCAGAAAAGGTATTATGGAGAAATCAGACCTTGAAAGAATGAAGACTGCAACAGAAGGAGTTTGGGAACCAAAGCACAAAGAATATGAAATGCCATGTTGGGTTTTGGGTTATTATACAAGAGTCTTAAAGATCATACAGGACACATTGGACTTCTGTTGTGGGGGCTTTGAATTCCAAGTTCATACATTTGGCTCAATTCTGTGAGTAATTGGAAGGTTTTTGAATAAGATAAGATCATGATCCAGAGGTCTACATTAGGAAAATGAACTTGGCGACTATACCTGGAAATGTTTGGAGCAGACTGAAAGTGAGGAACCTGGTTAGGAAACTTGTGAAATAAACTAGGTAAGTGGGAACCAGAGGCTCAATCAAGGTAGTGACAGTAGGCATGGAGTAAAAGAGAATTAATTCACTCGTTAATTCACTAGATATTTACGGTAGTTAGTGCATACCCAATGATAAGAGATCCCATAGGAGGGATATGTGTGTGGAGGAAACCACAGCTACTCACCTTATCTTTTGTATCGAGAAAGCAGCCATAGGTAATACATAAACAAATGAGTATAGCTGTGTTCCAATTAAACTTTTGGGC
Organism: Rhinolophus sinicus; assembly: GCF_036562045.2. Taxonomy (NCBI): domain Eukaryota; kingdom Metazoa; phylum Chordata; class Mammalia; order Chiroptera; family Rhinolophidae; genus Rhinolophus; species Rhinolophus sinicus. Next base: position 45,677,921 of record NC_133751.1, read on the forward strand.
AGTGAAAATATTCTGTGTGACACTATAATGACTGACATATATCATCATACTTTTGTCCAAACACATAGAATGAACAACACCAAGAGTGAACCCTAATGTAAACTATGGATTTTGGGTGATAATGATGTGTCAATGTAGGTTTATCAGTTATAACACAAGTCTCACCCTGGTGAGTGAGGTTGATAATGGGGAAGGCTGTGTTTAATAGACTATGGCAAGACCGATCTGATTAGATGGAGAACTCAAATAGAGGCATGGATGGAAAAAGCCTGGTGATACAATGACAAGTTCCAAGTTTTATAGTTCATTTGATCCTGGGAACAACAGAAGGTGTTGTTGTTGTTGTGTTGTTTTGTTTTGTTCTTAGAACAGGAGACCCACAGAATGAAAATTTTGGTTAGGAACTTGAGTGTAGTAGTTGAGATAAGAGGAGAAAGGGAATAACAGAAAGGCTGTTATCCAGGTGTGAAATGTTAGAAGCCTAGATCAGGGGAGTTAAATAGTGTATGAATAGCAGGAATGGAAAGGAAAGAGATGTTTGAAAGAATCTTTAGGACTTGGTAACTACTTAGATACAGAAAATAACATAAAAGGGAAGGGAGAGTCAAAGATGACTAGGATAAGATTTCATTATGTGTGTTTCACAGAAGCTGGTCCTTCCTGAGAGGAGCTTCTAGAAAGTCTCATAATCAAGTATATTTGCAAAGCATATGTACTCAGTCCTCATTCTGGAGACTCATACATTAGCTTATAGAAGGCTCTAAGAAGTCCTACAGAGAAGAAACCTTTAAAATTGTGTTTAACCCATCTTTCTTCCAACGTAGCTGAACATGTATCTCTTTCTCACATGATAGTGTGGATACACAATACATACCTTGGAAAATGCTGGAGAAAATTGTGATGCCATGGTCAAAAAGTAAGGAATCTTTTTTGAAGAGAACGTAATGAGTTCTGTTGGGGCTCTGTTGAATTTGACAGCCAGGTATCTTAGAGTGGAGACATTCTAGAGCTGGGTGAAGAGGTTAGGGCTGGAGGTGTAGATTGGAGAGTCGCAGTATAGAGGGTTTGATGTTGAGACCTTCTAATAAAAGTTGTTTCCTGGGCCAGAGGGGCATAAATGCTTGTCAGTTCTCCAAGTTAGGGAGTGGGAGATGGTAGAGGAGACAGATAAAGGAAATAAGGGATCAATAGCCAGACAAGTATGAGGAGACTCTGGATAGGGCAGTGCCACAAAAGTAAGGGAGGAAATGATTTCGGGACTCTAGGTGTCAAATGCTGTGGAGTATAAGGAAAATCCACTGCATTTGGCAAGAAAGAGGTTACGGGTTATCTAGCAATCAGTTCATGTTGGTGCTAAGCGTTCGTTCCCCAAAAGGGCATTGAACATCTTTTCCAAGAGAACAATGTGGCTCCTGCTCTTCGGTAGCACAAATTGTCTCCTGAGGAGACAGTTGTCACACTCAAGTGCTGCTGAGCATGGGAGGGGGAGGCTGTTCCTACTTGCCGTGGTAACAGAGGTAGCTCTTAGTGATGTAGTGGGGTTGGAGCCGTGTGTCTGTGGTGGTTCCTGAGTCCGAAGTCTCTGGTCTCCTGGTTGGTGCCTTTTCTTTACTTGCTGGAGCTTCCCCGGGGCCCCGTTGCTCTTCAGAAGAATATAAATCACGATCCCCTCAAAGCGATTAGTGATGGAAGGTTCAACAGGCTGCCTCTTTCTAGGTGTTACTACTTTATAAAAAGTGGACAAAGCCAGAAATAAAATGTCTAAACTTCTGAGAAAGTGGAGTTCTTTTCCTAAACACAAATTCATTTGAAGCTTCTAATGAAAATGTTTAAATGACTGTTTCGCATACTAATATGTGAGAAAGTGGTTAAAATATTATATATATAATACATCCATAATATATAGCATATGTGTATACTCATATATGTATAATGAATATATACTTAGTGCTTTTTGCAAAACATGCATTAAATTATACTCACCAGATGATTGAAAGCCTGTCATCAAAACAGGCAATTCAATATATTCATTATTTAACCATTCTTAATACTTTCAAGGCATAACATATGGGAACAAAATAATTAATAGGATATTTATAGTTAATTATTAGAAAACTGTGATGAGAACAGAGAAAGAAATGAAATGAATAGCCTAAATTTAATATAGAGATCTCATTTTACACTATCAATAATATTAATATTAAGCTTTGAAAATTGAAATGTATTCCAAAAAATAAGCCATATTGGTTTTCACAAATAACTGTACTATGTTACGTTGGCTTCAGGTAAGGTTAGTAGTTTCATGGGGTGACCCAGAACAAGAAGACTTGCAGCGAGGTGACAGTCACATATCTCAGAAATGAGAATAGCAGTAATAATTGTCATTTATCAGTACCTACTATGTGCCAGGCAATTTGTAAATTATACTTTATATACCACCTCATTTACAACAACCAGGAGGTGAATATCATTATCCTAGATTTATAGGTGATGAAACCAAGGCTCAGAGAGGACAGGAAACTTGCCCAACATCGTAGAGCTGGGATTTGAATTTAATCTGTGCAAAGCCGTGTTCTTTCCACCTCTCCACCTGTGAAGTCCTGGTACTGCGATGAAATGTCTTCTAAGTTGGTGTCACCATCTTCCCAAAATGACAAAGGATGTGGTAGACTGTCAAAAACTAGTGACAAAAGTACATTGAGCAATCCAGGTATTAGTGAAGAGCTCCAACACATTCCTTCATCACTTTATACTCAGGTGTTGAATTGTGGAACCTTTCAAAAATCCTTGAAGACAGTCGTAAAATTGAACAGGAATAAAGCCAGAATAGGTGAGTATGTGCTCACAGTGGGGAAGGAAATTGCCTGTCAACTTTATTCATGCTGGAGGTAGATGGTGAGTGTATTGTAAACACCAGATGAAATTACACACCATCATGGGAAGCAGTGGACAGGAATCTTGGCCAACCGTGTCCTATGTTTTAAGCTATTTTAACTTACAGAAAAGAAAAGTCTTGCAAGGTCATCATTCAATTTTCTTTTGTTTTGAAATGATTTTACCCAGGGTCAGTTGAACTCCACACCTTTGCATTTCAGGGAAATGTGACCCTCCCTTCTCTCTGCCCAGAGCATGCCCTCCCATTCCCTCATCCCGTACCTCTGCTCACCTCGTAAAGAGATCCACTTTTCTTGCCTGAACTTGCTTGTCCTTTTGTCTTCACATTTGCTTTCCCTCCTCCTACCTTTGGATTGTCATTATTGCACCCTCCTGCTTCCATTTTGTTTTGCCCTTCATAGGAGGGGGGTGCATTTTCTAGGCAAACACCTTCAGTAAAACAGTAAAAGTTTGCTCTTGGCTCTCACAATTTTTGTTGTAATCTTGTAAAACATCACACCGCAATTCTGTTTGTTCTTTTAACTTTAGCCCAAGACATTTTGCAGGTGTCTCTCAAAACTTTTTAATTTTTATTCCTTTTACTTCAGGTGCTCATTTAAGACATTAGTGTCCAACTCTCCAGAATGGACATTAGTGGACATTAGTGTCCAAGTCTTCATTCTTCTTTATTCCCTCATGCTACCTTCTTTTTCTTTCTTATTTCTTTTCTCTCTTACCTCTTGTTTGTATCTTCCTATCCCTGTTTTATTTTCCTCTAGAACTCTGGGCAGAATAAACTGCTCTCTATGGTAGTCTTTTCCCATAACTTTTCTCTGAAACTCTCCTTTATCTTCTACCCTTAGTTCCCTTTTATTAAATACCTCCCCCCAAATCCATTAACTTTTCTTCATTCTTCAGCTATAAACCTTCCCTTCAATCTATTCCAAGCCCATCAGATGTTTGAATCACTTCCTCACCTCTGGCTTTCTTCTTGACCTTCTCCAACTAGTTTCTCACTATCCACTACACTGAAATTGTACTTACCAAAGAAGTTCTAATGACTTCTTCCTGGACAAATTGAATGTTCTTTCATCTCTGATCCTCATCTCTCCTGGCAATAACTCGTCTGAAGGCTGGTACATCATCTTTGAAATACTCTTCAACTAAGGTGGGCTTTTTTTTTTTCCAGAAGTTCAGTTACCTTGCAGTTTATTTAAACTAAGAGAAAAAGGTCATAAAGTTTTCATGCAATACATACTCGGTTCTTTAAATACCAATCGTGATCAATAACAGAAAGAATTAAGGAATGCTGCACCTGTAACCCATGCAAAACAGCAGCATTATGAGTTGTACATAATTTAAACACATGTCTCACTTTTCGAAATACTGTTGTAATCAGTACATAGAGAGGCATACCTTAGTGGGCATAGGAATGCAATTTAGAAAAAAAAGAAAAACAAAATCACACCGGAACTACTCAATTTCTTCAAAATCACTGAGCAAGAAAAACAACATTGAACCACCATACTGATTTTATACAACTTCTATACAGTAACTTGACTTAAATCCTAGAGCAAAAATTAAGATTCTCCTCCTCTATTTTTGGTAAACAACTGCATGGTAAACTTAGATGACTTTTCCCCCTGGATTTTACCTGGGAGCAGCCTTTAAAATTTTTTATTTAAAAGACGGCAGGTTTGGCACTTTTATACTGATGTCATCAATGTTAATATTTCTTGGGATCTCAGGAAGATTCATATTCTTTACAGCTGATAAACAGCTCAGGCTGGAGCTCCTGGCTCAGCCAGCCTCAGATTTCTCCAGTTTATTTCTCTTGTTCGTATTTCTCCAGTGCATTATTTTGTGCATCAATTTGTGTAACAATCTCATTCATGTTGGTCTCCAATACCATTCCCCTCATCACCATTTCTGCAGGAATAGTGTGAACCTTGTCTACATGGAAAATTAAATCCAGTTCACAGACATTTTCAAAGCACTTGTCTAATGTTTCCACAAATACTTGAATTAGATCTAAAATGCCAAGTTCATTTTCTGAAGAATCCACACAAAAGACAAAACATAACATTGCATAATATCTATAAATCAGTTTGTTGTCAGATCCTCCAATTCATAATCCTCCTTCTAGGAAATTACGTTTCCATCTCTCTTAGGTACCAAATGGAATGTCTCCCTTATGATTTGCTGTTGTGTATCTTCACTGTAAGGCTGGTAGAACTTGGAGGGCTGCGGCTTCCCATGGCTGTTGAAGATAAGGGTAGCCTTGATCATGACTGAGCCGGGCTGACCCGGTGGGCGCTGGGGGCCAGGGAGGGGGGCAGGCACGCTAGCCTTGCCTCGGGATCTCACCGGAGATCCTTCCCACCCGCCCCCTTTCGCACCATTTTTTTTTTTTGAACAGAATATCTTCTAGACTGTGCATCATTTTGTTTATTTGACTTATGCAAGTCAGAGATAGCTTGCTGTTTGCATTTCTAATAGCTGTCTTTAAAAGTATCTTTTATTTTTAATTTATTGGGGTGACAATTGTTAGTAAAATTACATAGATTTCAGGTGTACAATTCTGTATTACATCATCTATAAATCCCATTGTGTGTTCACCACCCAGAGTCAGTTCTCCTTCCATCACCATGTATTTTATCCCCCTTACCCTCATCTCCCACTCCCCACCCCCCTTACCCTCTGGTAACCACTAAACTATTGTCTATGTCTATGAGTTTCTGTTTCTCATTTGTTTGTCTTGTTCTTTTGTTGTTTTTGGTTTATATACCACATATCAGTGAAATCACATGATTCTCTGCTTTAAAAGTATCTTGACCTCATAGTGGGCTTTGAATGCTCAGTAAAAGGCCTTCTGAATTTGGGTGGGGTCCTCATCCCTGCAGGACAGACTTCTGAGACAGTATTACACCCACCCACACACATTGAATTCCCCTAAATCTGATTGGCACGTTATCACCACAGTCAGTAAATCTAAATAAATCACTCTTTTGGAAATAATTCCTTTGGTCATTTTGGTTTTTGTAAATAAACTTCAAAGCTACCCAAGCTCAAATTCAGTTGAAAATTAGAACTTTAAATATTTCTGATTTTATTTCTGAGTTTTGAAAGAATAAAAACTCCCTTCCCCAATTATAATTAATGATGAAAATTACCTTATCCTTTATTTGGCTCCATAAATGTATTTTGTCTTTTGTAACTAATTTTGTTCTTGACAAATTTTAATCATTATTATGTACAACCCGCGTGAAAAGTTCCCGTGATAAGGGAAACAATGATTTATAAAGGATTAAGGTTGTGGCTCTGTAACAAAAGCCTTAGAATTCCAAGTTCAGGCTGCTCTGTCTATTTTTCCCTGCTAAGTGCAAGGGGGTGTAGCCTTAGACTTCTCTGATTCCTTCATGCGAGCTTATGTCACTCCTATTAACATTATTTAAATATAGCTTTCTTAATTCCTGAGCATGGTGCTGAAAATAGTGTTTTGACTAGAAAAACGAAGAAGACAAAGATTCCAATGACAAAGGCAAGATATGCACTGACTGATTTATGCCACTTTAATAACATAATTACTTGATGAGCACTTACATGATTTAGTTACTGATCTTCCACCTTTCAGAACTGGGGAATCAGTTGCTGATGTATTGCACCCAGGGACTGTCAAAAATTTTGAGCAGTGGCATATTCTGTGGTATTTTAAGAGGCATATTCCTCAGTTGTATCATTAAGTAGCTCATCATATAAAATAGGGAAGTTTAGTGAAAATATTTCATAGCAGAACAAGACTATTTTCTGAATTGGTACTCTCCTTAATTTCTCCAGGCTGGAGACATTTTAAAGTAGGGAAGAGAATAACGTGCAGTCTTTTTTTCTTCTGATTTATGAATAACTGGGAAAAATTCAAAAGTGTGGTCTATTCAACATTCTACCAGGATTATGCCACGGGCAACATTCTCCAGAATATCAAGTCTCGGTACTGCCTCTGCGTTGAACTTAGACTCACCCCAAAGAAGTATGTCTTCCATGGACTTGAAGAGGAAATAGTGCTGATGCTTCCTAGCAGTAAATATACTAGTTAGTCTACCCACAGTGAAATGCTGTGCCCAGTGTGACCCTGTCCAACTTCTCTTACATAGATGAAGTCAGGGTAAAATGATCACGAATGGCAGTCTTTAAGGAGGTAAATGTCAACATCCATTTATTAATCAACTTGTTTATATGGAGCATAGTTTTGATGCAGATACTCTTCCAGGTGCTGGGGTGAGTACTAAATTGTCCTTAACTCATTAGGGGTAGGAGTAATTAAAATTATAGGTAATTCCTGATTTTATAGGCAATTACAATATAGTAGGGTAAGTGTCACAGTAGTTTTAAGACCAGGATGCAATAGGAACACACAGGAAGCCACCTCTGGAGGTGCATGGGGATGCTTCAGGGAAGAAATAGGGGTCAAGCTGATATTCGAATAATGAACAGTGTTGGGAAGGTGAAAAAATGGCAGGACTGGTAGAATATTCCAGGAAGTAGGAAGAGCATGTGTAAAGTTCCAAAGGTGAGAAAGTGTGACTCACTCAGGGAATGTTATGCAGGGAGAGGAGATGGAGAGAAAAGTAAAGTCCAAATCATAACCCATTTGTATGTCCCGCTAAGGAGCGAGTGCAGTATTTATTCTAAACACAATAGGGAGCTATGGAAGTATTCTGAACAGAGGAGTGACATAGGCATATTAGTGTTTTAGAAAGATCACCTTAGTAATAAAATGATGGTCAGGTGAAGTGGGAGCCGGGTTGGAAACGGAAAATAAAGTCTGGTCAGAAGGCTTTACAGTCATCTAGGAAAGAGATGATTGTACCTGAGATAAAGAAAGTGGATAGATTTGGGCGAAATATAGGAGATAGAATTGATAGACTATGGTGATTGGATATTGGGAATGAGAGAGAGAGAAAACAGGAGAAGGACTTGAGTCTATTCCAGGCAATATGAAGAAAGGATGATGTTATTTAGTGAGAGAGCACAGGGAAGGAAGGTTTGGGCGTAGAGAGTAGAGTTCAACTTTGGATATATTGACTTGAATGAGTATGTAAAAGAGGGTTGGGCAATTCTACACTTGTTTTAGGAGTTGTAAGAGGAAGTTTTTCATGGACCAATTATGGAAATAATATCAAGAAATCTCAGCATTAATTTTGTATTTTAGAAGTATTTCCCAAAGAAAAGCTGATTACTCACAAAAATAGAGTTGAAGCTTGGACACGGACTTGGTCTTAGCACTTCTCTCAAGGTTGGAAACGAGGGATACGTGTGTGAGCAGACTCAGCTGATAATGGAATTCCATGGTTATGAATTACCAATGGGTCACCTGATCCATCTCCTTGAAGGAACAGGCAGGTTGGGTACTTTGGACCACAGCCAGGCTAAGGGAATGTCTTTTCTTAGAGCAGTAGTCAGAAATATAATCAAGGTAAAAATTGAAGTGGAAATGTAATCAAAGTAAAAATTGAAGTTAGGAGTGTGTTGTTGGGGGTGGGGAGAGAGGTGATCTAGAGAAGAAAGTCTGATGTGTCACAAAATGAAAGGAGTAAAGCAAGTAATATGAGCTGGATCACCAAGCAAGACAGGGAAACTCAGAGGCCTAGTGCAGAGAGTGATGGGTTGGGTTTGTAAGCACATGAGCTGCTGTGGGCCTGTCCCAGAGGCTGAAGCTGCTTTTTGGACATTCTCAGGGACTTAGTGCTGGCTGTATTCATGAGCTCAGCAATAAGGCAGATACATACCCATGTTTCCATACTTGGGTCCTCCTTTCCTGTAGGCTTGGAACCTCTTCAGTTTTGGAAGTAGTTTCAGTGTTAGAGTTTCAGCTCTGAATGCTGCTCCAGTGGATGAATTACTTGCTTGGGATATTGAGATAGGGAAGGATGACTGGAATGGGGCACCTATAGAATGTGTAGGAAAAGCTGGTGGCCAAACCAACTCCAAGGAGGAATGCAGATGTGGATCTCCTAGGAAATTTGTAGGGTTGTGGGAATCCTTTAAAGAGAGGGTGAAAATAGGGGGTTAGTATGGATAATAGGTGATAGTTAACAGCAGCTTCTTAGTGGGCCCCTATGTGCAGTTCCAAGGAGGGGGTCTCTTGCATCACTGGCCTTAGCAGGGGAGCTCATTAGCCTCTCCCCCTGGTTAGTTAGGAAACTGAGCTTTAGGGATGGGGCTTTGTAATTGTTGATTTTATGTGTCAACTTTACTGGGACAGATGGTGCTCAGATTAAACATTATTTCTGCATGTGTCTTTGGTCATATTTCTGGATGAGATTAACATTTGAATCGATGGACTAGGAAAAGCAGATTGCCCTCCCCAAGTGGGTGGGTATTGTCCAAGCCATTGAGGGCCTGAATAAAACAGAAAGATGGAAGAAAGGGGACTTCACTCTGCCTGACTGCCTGAGCTCAGACATTGGTCTCCTCCTGCTCTTAACTGGGACTTACATGAACCCACCGGTTCTCAGAACTACACCAGTGGATTTCCTGGGTCTCCAGTTAGCAGATCATGGGACTTCTCAGCCTCCATAATCATCTGAGCTAACTCTTTATAATAAATTTCACACACACACACACACACACACACACACACACACACACACCTTATTCGTTCTGTTTCTCTGGAAAACCCTATATAGGCTTAGAATGAAAAACTCACCTTTGTCTCTCATTATAGTCTGACTTGGACACGGAAGCAGGTGCCCATTACCAGCAAAGGGACACATGATACCTCTGCTGATATGAAAGAGATACATTGCTGTGGGTACAAAAGGCAAGTCCCAATCCATGAATGTGGAGTCTTGTGAACTGAGATCATGTTGAGTGGCCAGACCATTAAAACACAAGCAGATCTGGTTTTCGGCCCATATGTCAGTTGACTAGACACCAGTGAAAGGCAGGTTTGGGTGACCATCTACTGCATTCTTATTTCTCCTTGCTACCCTGGCCCAAGATATGTATAGTTGAGAAGAGATGTGGGAAACACCCAGGTCTGCTTCCAATACTACACACAGGTTGCTGCATTCAGATAGGTCAGAGGGGCACATCACTCTGCTGAGTCATTGTGCGGAATCTCCCTTGCTGGAATTGAGCCCATCGTTCTAAGTCAGCTAACTCTGTTGGCTGTGAAATCCAATGATGTACTGTCCCTATTGAAGTGTGTAAATCATGGCTTCGGATACATTTTGGTTTATGTCAAACACCTATTTTCAGGCTGTAAGAAAACCAGGGGATTTCCTGTGCAGAGGAAAAAAGATTCACACATTCTGCCATTCCATTGAGCATTCCTCAAGGAATGCCTCTTGCTTGAATTTCCAGGGAACTATTAGTTCTTCATTTCTCTAAAAAGTGGCACCTGCAGCAAGAAGCAACACCCTGGTGGAATCCCCTCCAAGAAACTTAGGAGGAAGGACTGTTGGTAACATTCACAGGGGTCTGGCCAGGAACATGTGTGAGCATGAGTTCTACCCCCTTGCAGCTGACCTCAGTTAGTACAGCCCATTCCTTTTCCACTGACAGTCACTTCCTTGAACCAATGTCCTGACCACCTCAGCAGAATGGCTTGGGGTATTCCCTCTAAAGGGTCCTATGGGACACTCCTTCAGCGTAAGATGGTTTTGATCACTTTTAGGCAGAAATCCTAAAAGACACTTACTGGACTTTACTTCCTCTCTAGGAACTGTTGGTTTGGCTTTCGTGAGAATCTACTTGGGAGACAAATCTGGATTTGCTGTTAGCAGATGACTGTAGTCTCTTGTCCTAGTGATTTGGGAGCTTTGACAGAAGGCAGGGGTGATTAATGATGGCATGGATAGCCTAGATATAAATTGGATGGTGTCCATGCACATACAACAGGCAAAATAGATTTTTGGTTCATATTTAAAAAAAACAAAACAAAACAAAACCCCTCATATGCAAGGTCAATATGCTTATTCTGAAAAAGTTCCAAAGAGACAAAATCCCATCAAACCATTATTCATCCGTATCAGGGTCTAACAGCTTTTAAATATCCTCAGATGTTTTTCATTACAGAGACAGGGAGCCATGTTTAGAACATGGAATTAATTAGGATTACAAGGAATGATAAAAATTAAACTTTATTAGTTTCAAACTGTTCTGAAAGATGGAAAAGGAGGTCTAAGCAGGAGGAGCTTGCAGGCTCTTATCCTCTCATCAACTAGATGTAGTGGCTCTGCTTTCTGCTGAACTCTCAGGTAAAATTCCTTTGTACAGTGCATTTCTTGGCTGAAAAACAAGAGTCTAAAAACCATTGGTATAATTTATTTTCTTATTTATAGATGTACAAACTGGTCCTCAGAGCAGTAAAGTGACCGGCTCAAGAACCCATAGGCGTTGGATCAAGGCAGAATTTTGGCCTCCTTACACCAGTGTGGTTCCCCTAGTTGTCTCCTAAATTCTCAGTGTGGTTCCAGGGATAACAATGGCCTGAGTGATTTAGTCTCAAAGGGTGTATTAGAGATACTCTAGTTCCGTGTGAATTTATTAGGGATTATGAAGAGGAAAATGTACAGGTATTAAATGAATATGGAAAATAGGTAACTAACCAAAACTGCACAGTTTTATCTAGTTTAGTTCTCCATGCAATTTTAAATATACTAAGGTTAATATCAAACCTTTAGCAAGGAGAAATGATACATGCAGTTTCTCAAATTTATTTGACTACAGAATCCTCTTTTTATGGAGCAACTTAAGGAGTCAGTTTTCTGTGAAACACACTTTAGGAAGCACTCTGTTTAAATATGGAATTATCAATGAAGATCTTGAATCATTGCAATCTAAGAATATTTTAGATGTAGACTGTCATAAGCAAAATATACTCAGATTGAATGGCATATGTGATATCACTGACTGATCAATTGATAGTTGTGAGGGAAGTTACCTAAATAACCAAATAACTATAATTGTTTAAAATATCCTTTAGGGAAATAATATTTGACAAGGTAAATCTCTCCATGATACCAATAGTATAGATGTTGTAGGTGATATTTGGAGTGGGGGGGAAGGCACCACAGATCCCTTTTCTAATTCCAAATGGTTTCAGCACTTCTTAAGCTTCCACCATTACAGTCATTCTTCTGGGTTATTACCGTTCTAGGTAAAAATATCTTTATAATTACCAATACCAAAGCACTAATTAATGCGCCACTCTAAAATATTCTATTATTTCACTAGCTTGGCTAGTCAGAAGAGACAGTATTTATTGCACATAAGTTAATAGCACAGGCTCCAACAGCAGACTTACTGGATTTGTGTCCCTGCTCTGCCATTTACAAGCTCTGTGATCTTTGGGAAGTTCCATATCTCCTCTGTGCCTCAGCTTCCTCATCTGTGAAATGGGGATACTGTTTTTGGAATGTATTTTTTAATTTTATCATGCGAATTTTTGATTCTTTGAAAGAGGTAAGAAACACTTCATCAAAAATGGAAACTATGGTATCTTGCAATTTTTCTTAGTGTTCCCCATTCCCTACTGTGTGACCTGCTTTGAAGCCTCTCTAGCCTTTATCTTACATGTATTGGATAAAATAAAATCTCTTTCGCAGTTCTTATTTATTCACTTAATGCTTCATTAGCGTTCTTGATGTTCGCTTATACAGCATTTTCTGCATCTTTGAGATCTCTTGCCTTTTGGAGCAGCAGAAAGAGTGTGCTATGAGAACCAAACTGTCCCAGTACCAGGACAGGGGATGACCATTTGGGAAAGATCTAAAATACTTAGCATTGGTCAGTTGGAATAATTCAGTGTGTGGGCCCAGGACTAAGTACCAAGACAAACAGTGCTTCCCCTTGACCTCCTGTGAGCTCTTGAAGCTCCAGCTTCAGGAAAGGAAGGTTAAGGTTAAGAAATGATGAAATATGTTGAAGACATGCTATGAGATTGGACCAGATTTTGCACAGCTGCGACTATTTGTTAATACCTAAAGATGACTGGAGAAGTTATGGGTTTGCTACTGTTAATGAACTGAAGGGGTTCACTGCTTGGGGTGTTCCATTCAAGAATAAGACATGGTTGTGGTCAGATAGTTTTATTTACTTGCAGTAAGTAAAGGAGACTGGGGATTCCCATCCAGAGCTCTCCCTTCCCCCAGAGGGGAGGCTTAGCCATTGCTTCTATGCACTATTTGGTTGATTTCTTTTTTGCAGTTGGCTACATTTATCCTGTTGGGTTCCTGTCAAGCTCATCCTGTTTACAGCTACCTCTGCAAAATACTGCACTACATTTTAACATTTAGCAAGAGTAGCATTTAATAAGAACAGCCCAGACCTTGAGACCTTTGTCCTGTCTAACACTACCTGAGATATTTTCAATAGAGAGGGGAGATTCCACAAAGCAGTGATAAAAGGCCATGCAGGGAGGACAGTTAAGTTGGTACCTGCTCTCATTCTTAGGACTCCAGCTCATCTAATGAACTGGTTACATCTATTTGCTTGTCTGGGTCCTGAATCAGTTCATTGATCATCGATAGCAAATAAAGAGTCCCAACTGTTTTTCTTATAATTCAGATTGAATTTGTGCATTCTACTATGGATTTAACTGCTGTTGAGTAAAATAGTAGTATAAATTTCCAGGATTTTATCAAATCTTCTATATGGGAATATATTCCATATATTCTACATGGGACTATATGAGGCGTCTGGTTTTCTTCCTGTGCCAGACTTGCATGCTGCTTTCACTATCAGTGGCTGAGAAGAAGCATAGCCAACCTCATATGCGTGGCAGTTCCAAGACCTCCTGGTACCATCTGCAGATCAGCGAACAGTAAGCACATGGTTGAATAATTTAGTAATATTGTCAGTTAATTTACAGCCCCCAGAAAAAAATTCTTCTATTCCTCAACTGCTGAATAGTTACAGTAATTGTTAGAAATTTTTTTTTATTATATTTTGTTCCACAAGTACTTTACAATGATAGTATTTAAATGAGCTCTTCATTGCCAGAAATATTTGTGGGCGTTTATCATTGTTCGTCTCATTTTGCTCATGAGGAAACCTGTAAGGACTTGGTTTATGACTTTTGTGAATTCAAGGAATCATTTCTACATTTTATTATCCATTCTATTAAGGTATTTGAAAGGGAAATTGAAAGAATTTGAAAGGGAAATTAAAAGTATTTTACTTAAGCACTAATATATGTGGTAGTAATTGGCTCCTGTTAATTTTAGAAAAATGTTCATGTCAAGTTCCTGGGGATATTTTGTTTTAGACCCTTAGTATTTAGGTGTGTTCAGTGGGCTGGTGCAGAGTGTAATTAGGGAAGTGGTCATATATTTCCCTGTTCATCATTTCATTTGGGGTTTATTATTTGTTAAACAGAGGTTAGAGTACATAGTGTATGTTCATCCAACTTTTTAAAATCTGAAAACCACAATTATATGAGCCATTCCCTGCATCTTGGACTGTAGTTAAGTGAATATAAGGACAAAATAAAGTTCTGAGTCTGACATTAAACATTCAAAATAAGGAAGGAGTAAAGATTCAGGTTTCATGTCAACACCCCAGAGGCTTTGTTCAGATACCTTCTCTTACTCTGTTGTTCAATGTTGCTGTATTTCACTTCCTTTTATATTTATTCAATAAGAAATCAGAGCAAAAGAAACAACTCAGTCAGTTACCAATGTTTATGGAGTGACTACTGGGGCCAGAATGCTGTGGGGAACTGAGAAGCAGCCAAGTCCCCGGTCCTTAGAAAAAAATCTGTTATCTAGTGGGGAGTGGGGATAGATAAATAGATAGCAATCCTGATGCCTTACTTCTGCCTCTCTAGAAGGCCTGAGATGAGATTATTTGATAGGCAAGGATAGAGAAGACTCAGGAAGAAAAGGAGTAACAACTAAATCATGGAAGCAGAAGCAGACAAACTGTGAGTCCAGAATATGTGTTAGTCTAACCGTAAACTTTCTTCAAATTCTAGAAACGAAACTAGCATCTGAGATGTGGTCCTTTAAATGAGTGTGTATTTATGAAGAGATACAGGCTCACAGAGTATGTATAAGCATCGTTGCTAACTCCTCTCATTCCCAAGGTAAAGGAAGGTTCTCTAACTAAAGAAGATCAGTGGGTTATAGTTTCTCACCACTCCAGACAGGGTTTTGTGCCCATCAGAGGGGAAGAGAGTAGGTGGAATTGTTCTAACAGTTGCAAGAAACTTGGAAAGTGGGTCTTTTCTTGTCCAGTCAGAGGGGGACAGCACTTCTGTCAGCTGATCAGTAGGGAGATAAGCAGTGGTAGAAACAGGCCGTTTCTTCTTTCCAAGGCTGGTTTGTAGAGGAGGGCCTTGGGCGTCTTCTCTTATGTGGCCGCAGATGTAGTCCTGATCATTATCTAAGTGACCAGGTGATCAGTGGCTGGACTGTCCCGATGAAAATGACCTCTCAGATTCCTTTAAAACTTGTAGCCAAACACCAATCACAGATATATTTCAAATATTGCCTTTGGGCTCAAATGCAGACTCCTGTAATATAACAAGGTTGCATAAGCCTGCAAGGTCTGTCACTTCAGCTGCTTTAGGGGACAGTCTGTTTGACCTAAGAAAGTTTTATTATAGAGCATCAGTTTCTTGGGGAGTCTCCAAGCCTGACAGAAAATATGGTGAGGGGAGTTGTTATTTTGCTGGGAACATACAGCAGTAATGTGTTTGGAGTTAAGAACAAGAAAGAAAAAGAAGGACTAATTGGCAGAGAAAAATGCTGTCTTTAGTTTTGAATTTTGAGTAAATATTGGGAGAAATTTGGAGTTTTCGTTCTGGAAAGCTGTTGCAGTGGTACTTGATAAAGGTAATTTTTCTGCTGTTTAGAGAGAGGATGGCAAAAGGAAAGTAATAGGGAGGCAGCTTATCCAGATATTAGGTTTTCTTATTTTGGGTAAAAGGGAGACAGATAATACTGTGCTCATTTTACAGATGAGAAAACTAAAGCTCAAATAGCTTAATTATATTTCCTGAGGCTACATGGATATTTAGGATGGATCTGGGGCATGAACAAAGGTGTCTCTGACTCCAAAATCTATGCTTTTATTCTTAAGATAATAAGGTAGATATGATTAACATAATAGATGGAACAATTGTAGAACCTAACAGTGGATTCAGAGGCAGGGAAACAAATTTGCTTGAGGAAATTGGACTATAGTGATACCATACACAACCCTGGGGAAGCATTTCTATGTGTGTCCTCGCTATTACTGCTACGTTGTTAGTCTATATGAAGATACTTTAATGCATCAAGAGTGTTTCTCAAAGATGAAAAATGTATAGATTCTTTTCAGGTTTTCTTTGTCTTTGTAATATATCCAGTGAGAGATATACAATTACCCTGTTTCCCCAAAAGTAAGACCTAGCCAGTCAGCTCTAATGCATCTTTTGGAGCAAAAATTAATATAAGACCTGATCTTATTTTACTATAAGACTGGGTCTTTATAATATGATATGATATGGTATAATATAATATAATATAATATAATATAATATAATATAATATAATATATATATAATTAATACCAGGTCTTATATTAATTTTTGCTCCAAAAGACGCATTAGAGCTAATTATCTGGCTAGGTCTTATTTTCGGGGAAACACGGTAATATTCTGTTTTGAAGTTATTTCAAGTATTTCTGTTCTCTTTGGGATTATGCCACCAAGTTGATATAGAGTTCAGTTCATTTGTTGCCATTTTATTTTAAAAAGAAATGTTTTCCCTTTTTGATCAAATTTTAATTATGTAAAACATTTACAGGGTTCTAAATTCAATCGATTAAAAAGATACATTAAAACAAATGTTTTCATCCCCACTCCTCCACATTCCCTCTTTCCTCTCCCACAGAAGAGAGTTTTTATTAGTATTGGTTTATCCATCTGTTATTTCCTGAAAACATAAACAAAACTGTATATTCACATGAATATCCCCCTTTACCTTTCTTACAAAAAGAAAAGAGCATACCACAAACATAGCTCTATACTTTGCTTCTTAGAAAAACTTAATTATGGATCTTTGAAGTCAGTCCTTGTTAGTATGTAGAGATCTAGCGCATTTCCTTTTACAGTTGCATAGCACTCCACTGTGTGGTAATATCATATTCAGCCAGTCCCCTATTCGTGAACTTTTGATTTATTTCCAATCTTTTGGTATTATAAACAGTGGCATGATAAACATTTTTGTGCGTAGAAATTTCATATTTTGCTTGTTTATCTTTGGGTAGATTCCAAAAAGTAGATTTGGGGTAGGTCCCAATGGTTAAAGGCACAGGAACATTCCCCTCCATATGTGACTGTATCGTTTTTGCATGCCTGCCAACAATATAAGTAGTGCTTGTTTCTCTTAGACTCACTAATAGAATATGTTCTCAAGTTGATGTAAGGACAAACATTTTTTAAAGGGGGGAAATTATTGTAGACACCTAGTGTGGACTTAAGTGACTTTTATTATAATGTTGCTTAAATATGAGAGAACATAAAACTATAAATTCTTTGTGTTTATAGTTTATAAAACTAAACCAAATTAAACATATATTAAATGTAAATAAACTATGAACCCAATACTATTTGTATTAACAAAGTTAATATAACAAATGATGTTATATTTCTGAAATGAAATGGCCACTTAAGAATGTGAATTTGGCACTGACTCTTATAAAATGCACGTTCTACTATATTGTGTGTGGATATGCTGTTCTGTGCCAGGTACATTGGTCAAGCCCCTTTTGGTTATAGGGACAGAAACCCAACTACAACTAGCTTAAGCAAGATAACAGCCAAAAAAAAAGTGGGGGAATATATTGGATCACATACACATAATTGGGAAGATGAAATTAGTATTTAGGAAATGGATGGACCCAGAGGTTATAGTTCTTTTATTTAAACTGTCTCTACCTTTGCCCCTGGTTTCTCCCTGATAACTTCATTCTCAGACAGACTTCATCTTTCTCCATCTGATAGCAAAGATGGTCCATGGGTAGCTCCAGGACAAAGTCATCTTTACAGACGAAGATCATCCCAGAATAAAAAAAGATCTCCTTCTCAGCATCCATAGCTACCCACCCAAAAGGGCTCTGATTGGCTTGTTTGGGTCACATGCTCTTTTTTGAAACAATCACTGAATTCTCTGTTAGCCAGCCTGGGTCACATGCCCAATTCCAGGGAAAGAGGATTAGTAGCTTAATTTTCAAGCCTACCACAAATCCCAAAAGAAAGACCTGTAAGACATAAAAAGTTAACAGATATCTACACCATTATGGAATGACTCAATTTTTCCACTACTTTTTTCTAGAGGAATTATTGAAAAATCTTAGTTTGGATATAGTATACCATTATGTGACTTGTTCTTCACAGGATAAAATTCACTTACACATTAGGTCTGCCTTTGCTCTGTTTTTCAGTCAGACTATAACACAAAGAAAATTACTTGAAAGAAATGCAGTCACTGAAATGATACAACAGTTCGAAGGGGTCATTCAGAAGATACTTACATGATTTTAATTTGAACTGTCATAACAATGAGACCCCAAGATTAAAATATTGTAAGAAAAAACATGCAGAGCACCCTTCCCCCAAATCTGTGTAGACTCCGCTTGAGGATTAACCCTTTAAAGCATGGATAAACATGGAATAATTAATTTCACTGATAAAATTTCTAATGATTTGACAATGTAGTTTTCTAATGATTTTCTAATGATTTGGGTGTTTTTAAATCTGATAATAAACTGAATATCAAATTTGGTGTCCAATTTACAAATATAAGCATAAATATAAAATTAAAACAAGTGTTAATATAAATCTATATATGCTAAGTGCAAAACTTAATTGGGTTGAGTTTAAATCCCATTCTATGAAATGTCTCCTTTGTGTGGTAAGAAATCTAAGATTTCTCTGAACGTCTCTTGTGATTCCTGGGACTGAAGGGGTTCTATTTTCTATAGCTTACCTCAGTCTCCCCTCTTTTGTAATGTGGGGTTATTGGGGTTGAGTTTAAAGACTAGAGAAATCTGCCTGGAAAATTCAATCCCAGGAATTGAGAAAAGACTTTGAGAGACTTAAATATTTTGAAAGTTTGTAGCTAAAGCTTCTGTGAGCACCTGGAGAAAACCTATATCTCTTTTTTTAAAGGTCGTTGTAACCACTTTAGGATGCAGTGGACAGAGATAAAAAGGTTACTGGCTTTGTTCAGCTACAGCACTCAGTAGGGACTGAGAATATCTAGCTAATTGAGCAAGGGCTTCTTGTGGTAGTGCCTGACCACTGTCTACCTCTATGCCCAAGGTTTTCTCATATATAAAATGATAAGCGGGCTATACCATCTCCACAAATCATTGGCATCTTCACTAGTTTATAAGACATGTCTTTAGTGCTGAAGGAATGAGAGAACGCATTAATATGGAGGTTAATGTAAGATACCAGAGAAAATTTGTTTCCCTATGAGTTGTGACTTTTAAGCAAATATACATTTTCCTCCCATAAGAACAGCCATGGTAGAATGGTAAAATATGGAGAATGAGCTGTGTCTGGCACATATTTATTTCAAAGTCTAACCAAATCTTCTCTGAAACCTAATGCTAGCTTTTACAGGAATGGAAGTACAGTTAAAAATGAACTGGAGCCAGTCTTTATAAAGTTTACATAAAAACAAAAACAAAAACAAAAAACCCCATAGAGTTATATTAAAAAAGGAACTTCGACTTTGATGACAGCTTTTACATTTAAAAAAAAAAAAAAAATTTAATGGGAGAAATTGCCACCAACAGCCTATACTGAAACAACTGAAGTGATTGAACTCAGGAATAGAGGTATTGCTTTGCAAATGTGTCCTATGTTGGTGAAAAGTGTAAGATACCAAATTCTGGGGTAAGGTTGACTTCTTGAAGGAGACCTGTCCAAGTAAATGCTTACGTCTTCTTAATATGCCAGAATTTTTGTGGGTGACTTTTATTAATGGTAATGGGACTTAGGTGCGCAAATCCTTTTCATGCCATTTGGAGATGCAAAATCTCTTAGTATGCAAAGTCTACGTTGAAATCAAAGGTATTTTGCATAAGATCCACATTAGTTGCTTAATGGACAGGGTAACTGGCACCTAATGCATGTAGAAAAGCAACTTGAAAACCCAAACACAAAATGGCTTTGTGCATTAATGCTGCCCAGGAAAGTGCTAGCTATTAAATATTTTCACAGTATTAAATATCTTGATATTTAATCCTAAGCAGGATTTAAAAAAATCACATCACATCGCAGTTGATATGTAAAATTTGAAGTAGTATTTCAAAAGGAAGCAAAATAGTGCAACTAAACTGTTCATACATGCATCCATTTTAAAAGTTTGCATTATGTAAGAGTTGATTCCAACTCTCTCATACTGGTAAAATAATTATTTCATCAAGTGGAATTGAATTTTAGTTTCTCAGTTTACACCAAAAAAGAAAATTCAAAAGCAGAACCAGAAATTCAGTTGAAGTGCAAGCCGTGTGTTTTTCAGTCACAAATAACAATAACATAATGTTTGGTGTTTTCAAAGCTTGGTTTTTATTTTATTTTTAAATTTATTTTCATTTTAAAGCTTCAACAGTGTTTTCCAGCAGGTGTCACTGTAGGCAAATATAAAATGATAAATACATAGTTCATACAGCTTGCTGCCAGTGGTTCCTGGAAAAGACAGGAGTTTATAGTCCGACTTCTCAGTGATTGTTTTGTTGCTGCTGCTGTTGTTAATGTCAGTCTCCTCGCGTTGTTTTCTGTCCCTATTGATGCCTTCCCAGCGCAGTGATAGTCCTCAGTGAATGAACAGACGCAGCGGTGTGTGCTATGAAATAATGACTCAACCAACAGTACCCATTTTGGGGGGTAGAACATTTATCGTTTTATAGCAGAGAATCCTGAAGTCTTTAAAAGCTAACGCATAATGTTTTAATTCTGAAACTTTTCTGGAGATCTCCCCTGGTAGTTTAATTAATAATTTCCAATTTTTGTGGTTTCTGTATAAGCTTTGTTACAAAAACTAAAGTTTCATCAGAATAAAAAAGCTTTTAAAAGTGTTCAGCAACCCCCAGCAATCCCAACTAACGATAAGTTAGTGTGGGATAAGTATGAGGAAGGGAAGGAAGGTAATACTATTATTGGTTCCTTGAAATGATGTTTCAATAGTTGGGTAAGAATTGAATTCATATTATTCAACCTGCAAAGAACATCTCCTCAGACCCCAGAGAAACCACTTCTGAGCATATTATCACAAGAAACTCAGAGAATTGATTATTTCTCTTTTCCTTCTTCTTTTTAGTATGCACAGCACAGGGAAAGGAAAGCAGAGTGATAAGGTACTGGCAGGAGAATTTTTTAGGAATTACTTTTGCTGATTTCAAAGTTTTCCTGTTTCCTGGTAGCTGCAAGCATCTCTATAGCTTTCACAGCTTCCATAGCTTTTAACACAGTGTTTGGTCTGCATCTGTTGACTAGCTTTGGCAGTTGACAGTTTGACAAGAGCAGATAGAGTTTAAAGAGAAACACACACAACACGAGTAGAAAGTGGTTTGAAGTACTCTCCTCACCCCACAACCAATGAAAAAGGCCCACATGATTGAAAAAATTATGTCTTATACAATTCATTTGTAGAAGGAAAAAGTTGTATTCCGTGCATCCACGCAGGTAACCAAAAAATAATACTTTTCTCCATATTATAATCAACTCACAAACTCTCAGGGAAATGGCTGGTTCCTGTGACTCAGTTCTTGAGCCCAAAATAGGATTCACATCTCCTGACTCACTTCTTTCCTCTAGAACATGTTGCCTAAAATAGGATTGTTTTCTGGAATCTGAAAACGTTTTCCTTTTAATAATACTGCCAGCGTTAATTAGGGCGTGGCTCTGTACCTAGACTGTTCTAAGTACTTCACATATGTTCTCCCAATGAGTTTTCTCCTTCTTTCCCTTTCTTAGGAGGTGGGTACTATCATCCCCATTACAGTAGTACCCTCTTATCTGTGGGGGTACTTATTTCGAAGTCGAACCAAATCTGATTCAGCTACTTGGAGTCATCCACAGTTCAAAAATACTAAGTGGAAAATTCCAGAAATAAACAATTCAAAAACTGCAAATTGTGAGCCTTTCTGAATAATGTGATGAAATCTCGTGCTGTCCAGCTCCATCCCATCCAGAGCTTGAATCATCCCTTTGGTTTTGTCCAGAGTATCATGCTGTATACACTGCCTGCCTGCTAGTCACTTAGTAGCCATCTCGGTTATCAGATCAACTGTTTTGGTATCGCAGTGCTTGTGTTCAAGTAACACTTATTTTACTTACTAATGGCCCCAAAGCACAAGAGTAGTGATGCTGGCAATTCAAATGCCAAAGAGATGCTGTAAAGTTCTTCCTTTAAGTGAAAAGGTGAGTACAGTACAATAAGATATTTTGAGAGAGAGAGAGAGAGAGAGAGAGGGAGAGACCACATTCACATAACTTTTATTATAGTGTATTGTTAACAACCGTAATATTTTATTATTAGTTATTGTTAATCTGTTACTGTGTCTAATTTATAGATTAAATTTTATTATAGATACGTACGCACGTATAGGAAAAGCTTAGTATACATAAGGCTCGGTACTCTCTGTGGTTTCAGGCACCTACCGCCCAGAATGTATGCCCTGTGGCTAACGGGGGACTATTAGACATTGACACAGGAACAGATGCAAAGAGCTCAACATGTATAGGATCCTGCAGCCGGGAAGGACAGAGAGGGGCCTGAATTGGGGTCTTTTCAAGTCCCCAAACCTTTGTTCTTACACTCTCACAGCCAAAGCAGTATGCTATTTAGGAGAATAACAAAACTATCATTGGGAAGTTACACAAAAAGAACAATGCACGTTTTCTGTGTTTTGGGTGCTTTCGGTTAGCGCACTCTCATCGGGTCTGAGGTGTTCGGCTATAGTCCTGGAGAGTGACCGGTGGTGTTCAGAATAATGATCCCACAACCCCTAAGGGTGTTGCCCTGGTTTTGCTTATGAAGTAGAAACATATATCTATCTATACATTTAAGGGAAGAGTCTCAACAAAATCAAAGTCTTTTCTGGAAAAAGAGAAAACTCAATAACTACAAACTCTGTGCATATTATAATCTCACAGCATATCATGTTTTAAGAAAGTGTAGTAAAAATATTACAAAACTCAGAAAGCTAAGAACTACTCACAGCTTAGTATACAACATGTTAGGACATTTCCATTTGAAGCCTTCAAGGCATTTGGACTATAAGTTCTGTAACTGTAATGTGATTAAAATTTATATTTAAAAAAATATTTAAAGTCTGTTGTGATTCATAATAGTGAGACTTGGCACACTTGGCAATGGAGAAGTCACTGCTGAAAGTGATTTCTTTTGAGCCCAACAGGTTTGTTTTTTTCAGTATTTGAATAGAATAGCTGACTGTCTCTCCCAGCATGTATTAGACGTGCCAGGAGGCTCTTGCAGCACCATTGAAGAGAGATGCCAAGGGATGGAACAAACTAGAGGCCATGTGGACCGAAGGGAGGTGGTGTGCTGGGCAGAATGTAGGGCTCCCACCATCAGGACCTTGCAGGGTTGGGTTAGGGGGCTGATTGTGTAGTTACGGCCTGCCTGTTGAGGAACAAAAGCATGAAACAACAAAGCTCTGAGCGTGATGTCTTAGTTTGTTCGGGTTGACATAAAAGAATACCATAGACTGGGTGACTTCTAAACAGCAGGATTCTATTTCACACAGTTCCAGAGGTTGGAAAATGCAAGGTTAAGGTGTGGGGGCAGATGCCGTGGGTGGTGAGGGCCTGCTTCCTGGGTCATAGGCAGCCATCTTCTGGCTATTTCTTTACCTGGTGAGAGATGGCTTTACCCCGGTGAGGAGCTCTCCGGGGACTCTTTAAGGCATTTATCCTGTTCATGAGGGCTCCAGCCTTATGATATAATCACCTCCTAAAGGCCCCATTTC
The DNA here is from genome assembly GCF_036562045.2 of Rhinolophus sinicus. Lineage (NCBI taxonomy): Eukaryota > Metazoa > Chordata > Mammalia > Chiroptera > Rhinolophidae > Rhinolophus > Rhinolophus sinicus. Next base: position 45,701,792 of record NC_133751.1, read on the forward strand.
CTAATACCATCACATCGGGGGTTAGGACTTCAACATATGAACTTAGGGGGAACACAAACATTCAGTCTATAGCAAGTAACTACTCTTTGAAAGAGGAATACACAATAAACTCAAACTCAGTAGAAGAGCTAAGGTAACAAACTGATGGTTTTCTCTCTTGTAAATATTAGGAGGTTTTTAAAGGCGACAGATGTCAAGACTCCCTGAGGCTTTGAAATACTTGGACAAAAACAACAGAAAGAAGTGGATATGCCTGAGTCTGTGGTTATTTGATGTTAGAATCCAAGATGTGCAAAGTTCAGGGCTTTCACCTCAAAGTAAAATGGAAAACTGAAATTAGATTAAAATGGATTAATACTGGTTGAAACTTAATGGGAAGAAATACTGAATTTAGATTTCTTTCACTTTTGCCTGTTATGGTACAATCTCCTTCATCTGCTTTCGTGCCCTCCAATCACCATTCCATACAGCACCCAAAGTGATCTTATAAAGAAATAAATCCCAACACTTGCCTGCTTAAAAGTTTTCTTGAGGTCGGCCCGGTGGCTCAGGCAGTTAGAGCTCCATGCTCCTAACTCCGAAGGCTGCCGGTTCGATTCCCACATGGGCCAGTGGGCTCTCAACCACAAGGTTGCCAGTTCAACTCCTCGAGTCCCGCAAGGGATGGTGGGCAGCACCGCCTGCAACTAAGAGATTGAACACGGCACCTTGAGCTGAGCTCCCAGAAGGCTCAGTTGGTTGGAGCATGTCCTCTCAACCACAAGGTTGCCAGTTTGACTCCCGCAAGGGATGGTGGGCTGTGCCCTCTACAAGAAAACGGCAACTGGACCTGGAACTGAGCTGTGCCCTCCACAACTAAGACTGAAAGGACAACTTGAAGCTGAACGGCACCCAACACAACTAAGATTGAAAGGACAACAATTTGACTTGGAAAAAAGGCCTGGAAGTACACACTGTTCCCCAATAAAGTCTGGTTCCCCTTCCCCAATAAAATCTTAAAAAAAATAAAAAGTTTTCTTAAATGATTTCCTAATGTGACTGCTAAGAGCCTTCACTCCTAATTCTCAGTCCCAGCGATCTTTTTGAACTTCCCCTGGGCCACTCCAACTCCAAGCCTGCCCCTTCTCCTCCCATTCACTTGGTGGATGTCAGTTCTCAGCTGTGTCTCTGCATCCTGGACAAAGACAGATGTAAACCCTAAAGAGAATAGGTGCATAGTGTTCATGGAAAAGAGAATAGGTTTCCCCATGTCTCCAGGTGCTTAGAGTGATCTATGGCCAGGAAATTATTTACGATCATTTAGGCAGTCACATATAGAGGTACATACACACAGACTCACACACACACTCACACACTCACACACACGATATCATTTCCAGGAGCACAAAGACATGTGATTTTTAGAATGACTTGAAACAAAAATTAGATGAGAGTATCTGAGGTTGAAGTAGTTTTTGTAATTTGGTGTGGGTGTAAGTGTTTGTAATTTGGTGTGGGTGTAAGTGTTTGTAATTTGGTGTGGGTGTCTAATCGATGTTAAATCAGGAGCAAATTTACAGTTATAAAATGAGTAGAGAAGATGCTGGTAAGGAAGAAAAAGCAGTCACAGATTTTTGGGAGACATTTGCTGCAAGATTTTAATGTTAATCCAGGTAAGCATGACTCCTCTGAGGAAAGTGCCTGAGGTGATATTTCATTTATCTATTCATTCCCTTCATTCATATATGTAGCTACCTTCATATTCCAAAAAGATTTAAAGTAACTTTCTACATTTCCCAGAAGTACTGACTTTAAAGAATAAATTCTTTTATCTGGAAAAAAAAAATTGGAAAGATTGTAAATGAGAACTTGTTAACCATTCTGAGAGCCCTGTGCTCTGAAGTGGATTCATCCATTCATCCTTAATCTATCCATTTATCTATACATCCATATGTCCATATATCCATCATTCATTCAATATTTATTCAAGACCAGCTACATTCAGATGCTATGCTAGGAAATGGACATTCAAAGACAAATGTCTTTCCCCACTGATGGAGGGTAAGCTTAAACTATGAAATAGTCTCAGGTTATAGAATGAAGATTGAATTGAAGTTTGTCTTTGTCTCTCACCCCTGTTCATTTTCCTGTTCTCTTTTCTTCCCTAAGCCCCCTAAGCCATGGGTATTCATTTTCTCACTGTGTCTATAAAGAAAATTAGACCCCTGACACTTGAGAGGCATCTTCTTGGCTCTAAGTACAGTGTCCAATATAGAGTCAGCTTTCAATAGCATTTTGTTAAATGAATGAATGAATGAATGAAGACATTATTATATCCTGAGGCCTTCAGGAATCCAATTTTGGTAATGTGATAATAGGATACTTTCCCTATAAAATAAATCAAAATACAACCAGTTGAAATAACCTCTTCAGATGGGACCAGATGGCAAATGTCAAGTTGAGAAGCCCTCTCATGATGCTCTTTCTCCCCAGCTCAGACCGTGTAAACTTTTCTTGCTAAGAGTCACCCAAGATCATCTCTGGGTACTTTCTTCTCAACTCATTCCATCCCTGTCATTTGTTACACTTTATCTCAACCCTCAATCCTCAGTCAGTTCTATCTCAGTCCTGAGCTCCAGAACAATCTCCCTCCTCATGGGCTGTCCCCTCTCATCCTCCTCTCTCCACATTCATTCACTAGCTAAAAAGATTCACAGCTTTCTATAGGACCAATTTCAAACTGAGGCCTCTGCAAAATGAGGAATGATAGCATGACGTGGGCCGGGCCGGGGACTACTGCACTGCGTGGTGTAGGCTGACTCCTGGCTCTGGACGTTGCTTTCCTTCTGTCTGATTTATGCCTTTCTAGCAGTCTGTGTCTATAGGAAACAATCTATAAAACTAATCCCTCCTGCAGTGTGACTGATTGATAATGACTTAACCTTCCCCTGGGAAATTAACCTTTTTCAAAGAGACTCACATATAAAAAAATGCACTCTGTGGTAACAGTTTGGGTTCTGTAGCAGGCCAATGGGGGAGATCTATTTGAATGGTGGCTTTTCCTGGTGCTCTCCACTCAAGAAGAAGCAAGAGAGATGGCTTACATCTGGACCTGTGGAATGTTAGCTCCTTTCATACATTCATTCATTTATCACACTTGTACAGAAGTCTTACTATGCACAAATACTTCATTAGGTTCATAAAGAAGAGGAAAGATAGCCCTACCTCAAAGAGTTCAGAGTGTAGTAAGTATTTAGAGGCACAAATAAATCATTGTGACACAGCATGTTAAATGGAATGATAGAGATACAGCAGAGTATTGGAAGAGCATCTGACCTGGGTAGGAAGTATGGGGTTGGGTAGAGTGGACGGTGGGCAAAACGGCAGGTAAGGTTCTGAATCTACCCTATGTAACTTATGGTAGGACAAGAGAGCTTTAAAGTCTGTCAGTGATTGTAACAGGGTTTAGTCAGAAAAACAGAGCCCATGGCAGGTAGTTTGATGGAGGGGATGTGACATGGGGAAGTAGTTCCAAAGGTGTTGGAAGAGCAGAAAGACCAAACGGGACAGGAAAGCAATCCGGAAATTAGCAACAAGAGGAAGCTACCAACACCCCTAGGATTGGAGGGAAAGGATGGAGGTGTTACAAAGCCCAGAAGCCAGGACTGCCTGGGACCTGTGAAAGTTGGGATCACACAGGATACACAGCTACGGCCAAAGACACTCTGGAAACCGAGAGATGGGGAGAAATTCCCTAGTCTGCTTTCTGTCTGCTCTTGAATAAGGATCTTGAATCCCATTAGCCAAACTAGTTTTAAGCCAGTTTTAGCAAGAGTGCCTGCGATTGGAGTTTGCAGGGATTAGCGCTTAGTGATACAGAACAGAGCAGCAGATATGTGGGAATGATTCTGGGAGCAAACAGACAAATGAATAGCACAGTCACCTTAGCTGTCCTTATCTTACCTACTAATTTACAGAGGACACCAGGACTCAGAGCCGTCATTTGCCAATGTTGTGCTATTCGTTTTTAGTAGAGCCATCTTTGGAACCTGGGTGTGGAGAAAAGTAATGATTTAAGTAGGATTTATGGATTCATTATTATGTTCCAGGCCACATGCGAGGCTCCTCACATATCTTAGGTCATTTAATTCTTCCAGCATCCCTTTGTAGTGACTTTATGACTCTTAGTCCAGTTTGTTTCTAAAACCAAATAACCTAACATTTAGAAAACTTCATCGTTAAGCCATAAAAGATTTATAGGAAAATCTTCAGATGAAGACTAATGAATCTCACAGCATTGTTTAGTATCTATTCCATATTAGACCGGAATACACTTCTTTCTGAATATTAGCTTTCTAAGAGGATAAGACTCAGGGATGCTGAGTGAGTGGATTCGGTGTGTGGGTGGGGAGTCAGTGAGGCCTGTACACACACACTTGTGGCTTCTCAACTGTAGACCTGGGGCTCTGCTCTGTCTTCCTCGAGTGTATTCTGGATCTTTTCAAATGTATGTCATTGCTAATGGGGTGGGGGAAAATATACCTTTGTTTAAAATTATGACTAAATTCAGAGTAGCTTTTTGTGACTTTGCCCCTTCTCAAATAACAGATAAAAAATATACAGCTGCCATCATTTGATGGTGTGAGAAAGTTTTAGAGTTGGAAAAGGGCTGCTCAAGCTTGGAAACATAGGAAAATCATACCGTAAAGTACTACCATGGGGAAATAGGGTATTATAGGGAAAGCTAGACCGAATTAATGATAGCATTTGCTGAGTATTCTGGTGCTTTACCTGCATTAAATAATTAATTCTCATAGCAACCCGATAGTTGAACCCTATTAAAACTCAGATCACCATATTACAAATGGGGAAAGAGAGGGACAAAGTGAGGCCTAAGGTCTTTGAACTAATAAGTGGTAGAGCCAGGATTTGAACCCAGCCAATCTGGTTTCAAGGTTCACATTTTAAACCACTGCTTATTCTGCTTCCAAAACAGGTGTGTTTTTTTTCTCTCTTGCCCTATTTTTGTTAGATCACTTCAAGCTAAAAGTTAAACAGAAATGTGTAGGAAAATTGTTACATACCTGTAAAAGCCATTGGCAGCAAACTATTCGTGTGCTGCTTTTTCAAGAATTTTACTTATATTTAAAAACATCTTTTAAATTTTGGCATTCTGTATAGGTAATGATAAAATATATATTTCTTCTCATTTTCAGGCTCACAATAATTATGTAATTTCCTTCACTTAAGGTAGAGCAAACTGTTAATAAATTGAGTGGTTAGTGCTTAAAGACTGTTAAAAACCACTTCAAATAACATGACAATCTCATCTTTACAGTAATACGAGGTTGTTAATTAGCTGAACTACTCAAATACAGAGATTATAGTTAAAATGGTGCTGAGTGGGAGGTGATAATAATGTACTGCCTGTTTTACAACACGCTCTATGCCGTGCACTTCAACTCCCATTTTTTAAAATAAAAATTTCCAATGCTATTTAAAAGCCCCTTTTTTAAAGAGTGGGATTCCTCTGAAAAAATAAAGGTCGTGCTAATTAAATAGTTCTATAAACAAAGCATCTTGTATCAATGGGGAAATGTGTAAGAATGAAATGCTCAAGCCAGGAAATTGACTCAAGGTACCAAAGAGGAAAAAAAAAAAAAACTATTGCTTTTGGAAATGCAAGTTTTAGAAAACTTAAAAATATGTTCATGGTTGATTTTTTAAAAAAAAAAATCTTTATTTAGAACAAAAACGTCATTTTTACTTTTCAGTAGTGGCTACCCTTGTATGATTTTAAGCACCGTAAAGATCTCTCTAGTCTTAACATCACTGCTCGTCTCCAGTAAAGAACCCATGGTGGTTTGGCTGGGGAAGAAGGATCCATGGCCTCTGATTGTTTCCACATTCCCAATGGCAGTGTTTCTCATCAGGGCTGTGTCTGGAGCAATTTCATCACATCCATTTCATTCTGTAGGCAAACAGCATTTGTTTTGCAAACATTTCTTGAGTATTTTCAATGTTCTAGGCCTTGGGCAAGATGTAGGAGATACATTCATGAGTAAGAAATGGGCCCTGTCCTGAAGGAGCTACCAGTGTAGGAGAGGAGCCTGGAATGGAAATGGAAAACATAATGAACTTATTTATCATGGCAAGAGACGTCCCATGTAGAGTGCTGTGGGAACAGGCAAAAGCAATGACCTGCACCTGGGTTGCGGAGAGGAAGGGAAATAATGGAGTACTGCTGGTCAGAAGTTTTGCAAAGGAAATGAGTGTCTGGGATGACAAGGAAGAGTGTGTTGGACAGTGTCAGGAAGAGCATTTCAGCTAGAAGGAAAGGCAAAGTCTAAGAGGGGGGCTGTGCTGTGCAATCTGAACAAGCTACTTATCCTCTCAGAATAAAATGGGGATCCCCCTAGTGATCCCCATTTTGCAGAATTGCTGGGAGGATTACCCATAATGTATATACTATCCCTGGCCCAGTGCCAAGCACAGATCTTCTCATGGAGGTGAGGGCTCCTTCTCTTCATTCAGGTCACTCATGTACAGTAGTGATGTCACGTCCTGATCACCTTTCTAATGTTACTTCTTACCCCAGCCAGGTACTTTATTTATTTAGTTAAATCGTGATTACCAATCTCCCCCCACTGGAATGTGAGGTCTCTGAGGGCATGGGTTTGTCTTGTTCACTGCAATATCTCTAGCACCTGAACAATGTTTGGCACATAGTAGGTGCTTAATAAATGTTATCACTAACGTCAAAAAGCCATGAAAGTACATGGTGGTTCATAGATACTGTGTGGCTGTAAATCAGGGTTCATTGAATGGGGTGGAGGAGAAGAAGCTGGAGGCACACTCTGAGTTTTAACTGTAAGTTGCTAAAGGGTCTGGATTTTATCGGTCAGGTGTTTCAGTTAGGTCTTTGGACAGGAATCAAAGTTCACCTGGTCAGTAGGCTTTGGGAGTAGAAAGTCAGTAGATTCTTGGTGTTGTGATTTAAGAGATACTAAAGCCTCACCTACTCTGTGAGGAAATTCTCCCAGTTTATTTTCTCTATTTCTTTGTTTTAAGTTCCTGACAGTCTGTGTATTTGGGAGTAGTTACACAGACTTTACATTCAGGCCAAATGTCATTCACCTCTGTCAAGAAAGTAGAATATTATTTAGATAAGCAGGTCATTGCAAAGTTGTTTCATGCAGGAGCAGAGAGTATTGGAGCTGGACTCACTCTTGATTTTGTGAGGCAAGAACAGTCTTCAAAGACGGTTGCAGAGCTACTGATTCTCCAGTGTGTGTTCCTTCCACTGTGCTTCACTGTCTTGCGCTGGTGTTTCGTCTTCCTGTCTCTTCTGCTGAGGCCTTCTGGTGGTGCTGTCATTCACAAATTCATTGCTCTGGACACAGTGACTGGTTCTGGGGTGGGCATCTGACCTACGCAGGGCCAGTGAGAGATATCCCTAGAGAGGATTTACGGATGCCTGCAGAATAACTTAGGTGTTTCAAATTAAATCATTTATTAAATGAATGGATTGAACAGGCCATATTTATGAATATGTTTTGTCAAGTGGAATTGCCAACTCACAAAATAGGAATTTCCCAATTTTATGTTATAATACCTTTCTAAAAACCTGGGATATTGCAGAACAGACTAAAAGATGAGACGTTTCTTTATGTGCTGGATGATGTTAAGTAACAAATAGAGTGGTGAAGGCATTAATATAGTAAAATATGTTTGTTTGGCAACAACAAATGAATACAGCCAAGAAATGATACCCTACACATCGAGTTTATTCTAACCTAATTTATGCTCGGTATTCCCAGTAAGTTTTATGATTATATTAAAAAGACAAAATATTAATTCGTCAAAACAATTTTTGTCTGAAGTTGTGACGCAGGGTGCTTTGACAACATGGATATTTAACCCTTAGAAATATTTTTGTGTACTTCACTAGGAACAGGTAGTGAACCTTGCACCTTAGCAACTGTATTTCATAAGCATTTCTGCCATTAGATACTGTAGTACACAGTAGGCTCCCAGAGGTTCATTTTCTGCCCCATTTTTCTATGGTGTAGTAATACTCATTTACACATGTATTGTCGAGGAGTATTACAGATCTTTGTACTTTTACAGTCTTTTGCTTAAACTGGTGCTTTCAAACAATAGGAAGCTTTATTTATTTATTTATTTATTTATATATTTTTACAGTTTAGTATCTGGTTTCTATGTGGAAGACTAACCTTATGCTTATAGTTAAAGTTGGTGTTTGCCAACTAAATTTAAAATGCAGCATTTCAGAAATTTACATCTCAATGTTTCTATAGTATCGTTTGCTAATTTTTAAATTAAGTCATGATCCATGTGAAAAAATAAAAAATAAACAAAACATGAGGTGAAGGAGAAGCACAAGGTGTTTTTGGTAAAATGAGCCCCAGCAAGGGTCTAGAAGCAAAAGAGAACAGGTCAAGTTTATTGTCTGTCTGAAACTTGAGAGTTAGGGCTGAACAGGAGCGTGCAGAGACTAGAAATACAACTGAAGTGAAAAGCACAGTATGGATTGTAAAGAATTCTGTTATCTCCACACCCCAAATGTATCCTTTTATCCTGGAGCCTGTGATTTAGCCTTGAAAATATAGAAACAATGGAATGACAAGATTAAATTTGAATTTGAAAAGCACTTTGGTGGGAGTTGAGAGCAGATTAGTAGGGATCTGAAATCAGCTGAACTGTGTCCCCTTTGGAAAAAGAGAGTTGAAATCCTAACCTCTAGTACTTCGGAATGTGACCTTGTTTGGAACTGGGGTCATTCTATAGATGTAATTAGTTATGAGGAAATCATGCTAAAGTCGAGTGGTTTCCTAATCTCATATAACTGGTGTTCTTATAAAAAAGGGAAATTTGGACATAGAGACAGGCATGCACAGAGAGACGATGTGAAGAGACAGGGAGAAGATGGCCATCTACAAGTCAAGGAAAGAGGTCTGGACCAGATTGTTCTCTCGAAGCCCTCACCAGGATCCAACCCTGTTGACACAGTGATTTTGGACTTTTCTCCTTCAGAACTGTGAGACTGTAAATTTTTGTTGTTTAAGCCACCCAATTTGCAGTTCTTTGTTGTGGCAGCCCTATGAAACTAATACAGAACCTCAAATTGTAGAGCAGTTAAGAAGACTAAATGAGGGCATAAACTAAGGTGTTGGGATAGGGATGAATAGAAACAATTTGAGAAATATTCAGGAAATAGAATTGACAGACTTGGTGACCAATTGGCTATGTGGAATTAACATAATGGTTAAGATATATCTAGATTTTAGTCTTGCTTCTGTTACTGCTTAGCTGTGTGAACTTGAACAAGCTATTCATCTTCTTTTTTTGTCATCTGTAGAATAAGAGTCACCATTCTTATTTCATTGGATTGGTGTGCTGGACAAGAGAAGGCATGTTAAAAATCTATTACGAGGGTATGGTAAATATTTAATATGGCAGCATTAGTAAATATAGCAAATTTTTTAAACTGTGGGATGTGTGAAAAGAAATTGAGAGTGAAAAGAAATTGCGAATGACTCATTTTTGGCTTGGCCATCAGATGGGCTATATTATTCAGGAAAAATACTGGAGAAATATGGGCTTGGGAGGCTGGATGATAATTCAATTTTAACTCAATTTAAAACATAAAAGGACATGCTTTATTATTAAAAAAATCTACTACCTTGCCTTTTGTGTTGGCATTTATAAGGTTCATGTTTTATATATTTTTAACTTAGCAACACATTTATGTTGTCCATTAAAGATAATCTCACATAGAAAATGAAATGAGCACCATTGTGTTTCTAGAGAAAAAGAATTACAAAATCATATTTGTTTAAAACTCTTTAAAAATCTGTATTGATTGAATTGATTATTGCACTGGAGAGAGAAGTATTGACTTTTGACAACCTGACCAACAATTAGTTCTTAATTAACCTCGGTTGTCAACTTATGACCACCCTCTCTCTTGGATGAATGATTTCAGATGTGGCATTCTATAGCAGAGAAATTGAGTCATCTGACAGAAATTATCATTGGCTGGGTTTCAGTTCTAGGGTTGCCAGATAAAATACAGAACACCCACTTAAATTTGAATTTCAGATAAGTAACAAATACTTTTAAACATAACTATGTCCCAAATATTTATTTATGCTAAAAAAGTATTTGTTGTTTATCTGATATTCAAACTTAAATGGTGTCCTGCATTTTCATATGCTAAATCTGGAAACCCTATCTCAGTTCCCTTCTGTGGAAATATTTAAAAATAGATTAGGTTCATAATCATCATGACTTGAGGTATAGTTTGCCTAAAACTTGGTCTACGTGATGTTTCAAGAGTCTTTCTTGATTTGCAATTAATGATTTAATGGAGAACATATAAATAAGTACATTGGGAGTGAATACTGCCAAAGACAATTCAGTATTTAATAGTGTGCAGAGGTGGAAAGTGTCAGCCACGTATACAGGTTCTCAGAGTGGCATTTTTATAAAACTTTATTTAAAATTAAGACACAATGAGCATATCTGTTTCAGGAAATTGCAAACTTCCATATTTACTTACATTTGTATAATGTGTTTTTATATATAGTTTATAGGGTTATACTCTAAGAAATAAAATCATAAGCTATTTGTAAAATTAGTAGAATCATAGTGACATTTTAAATGAATAGGGGTGTGAGATGAAATGGGATTGAATACCACATGATTTTAATTTGGGCTTTAAATCTATCTATAGGGATTTCTTTGCTTTCTTTCAGCTCATCTATTCCTGTGCCTTTTGAGTTTGACAAGAAGCCACTGTAGGACCATTCTGCCTCAGTCTTGAACATTCACAACCAAAGAATGGCACATGTGAGAAAGCTAAAAAGTTTGTTTGTAAATCGGGGTGCATGATTTGATTTGCAGCAGAAATTGCAGTGGTTAGTTTGTGTTCGTTCATTTAAAATTAATCAGATATTTTGCTATAAGACATGCTACTTTGATTTTTCAGAATGATTTATCTTCTTACTTTCTGTGACTTACTATAATGCTCGTGAAGTGATCATAAAGAGATGAAAATTTTTCTTCTCACTTTCCCCAAATATTTACGTAAGCATTTTAGAATGGCTATCAATTTTTAAAGAGCCTGAGGTAAACTAGAAACACAAATACATTGGTCTTCATTCCTAAGGAAAATAAAGTAACATCAGTAGTTTCCAGACCGCAAATTCTCTGATAAATTTAATTATAAAAGTCTAATATATTTGGGGGGAGGGGAAGGCAATAAAAGGGGCTGTCCTCACCATTTTCACATTGATCACAGAACTGCTCACGACTGCCTTGCCACCTCCAGAGGACACCTGTGAAAAATACCTTCTTTTTTTCTTCAGCAAATAGGCATCCTTTGTTCCTCCATTTTTTGTTCTTCAGCTTTAAGGGGCTAGGGGAAAGCTGGAGGGATAAATTTACTATATGGACCATAAGACTCTATCCCATACTCATTTGTTATTCTCTGGGTTTGGAATAAAACAATGCTATAAAGGAGGGTTATAGAACCCCAACGTGCACTGGGGGCTTTGGAAGCATTTAGGAGTTAGTACCTAACCAATGTCATAAATCAGGGAAGACTTATTAGAGGAAGCGACTTCTAAGTGGAGAAAGAAAGGATGAGAAGGCGTTGAGGGTGAAGAGAGTATTCCAGGTGGAGGAAAAAAGCATGTGAAAAGACCCAGGAGCTGAGAGAGAGCCATTAATTAGTTGGAGAATTGAAATCAATTTGCCAACTAGAGTTCTAGGCCAGATTAAGAAAAGTGTTATAAATCATGGAAAAGAGGATTTTATTCTGAGGGTTTTGCTGAAGAATCAATGGCAGGTTTAATGTTGTGGAGGACATAATAAGATTTATACTTTATGAAAGCATACAATGGAGAATGGACTTGATGGGAATAAAATGAAAGCCAGAAGAGCTGTAACAATGATTTGCTAATAATCCAGGTGAGGTGATAGTAACCTGAACTGGGAAATTGGTTGCAGGAATGAAGAACAGTGACTAGGTCCAAGAAATATTTAACTGGCAGAGTTGACTGAACTTCATTGATGGGTCATGGAGAGTGAAATGAGGGAGGTTGTAAGATGATTTCCAAATTCTGGATTGGGAAACTGGTTGGATGAACTATGATAGGATAAGAAGTAGAAGAACAGGTATGTATGTGGAGGGGTTAAGGAAGAGATAATGAGTTCAATTTTAAGCATATTTGACATGCTGTGGATACTGAATTAACTTATTCAGTCAACAAATTTTTAGAGAGTATCAATTACATGCCAGGCAGTGTGAATGAGGGTACCAGGAGAAGGTCAGTATATATACTATTTAAAAGATTATAGTCTGGTTGCGGAGATGTATATTAAACAACAGATGCATAATATAATAAATGTATGCAGTAAGTCCAAGCACTGAACGTAGTGGAGGAAAACACATTTACGCATTGATTAGTCTCTACTTAAAAGTATGATCACAGACATCAAGTACACACAGTTCTGCCTGGCAATACCTTGTCAATCTCTGATTCACCTTCTCTTTCCTCAGGTTTTCAGCAGCCCCTTTGCCTTCTCACTTTCAGTGCAATTCACAAAAGAGAAACAACTCGTTTATTCACCACCAGATCTACCCGCCTAACTGCATTTGTATCCCACTCTGGACAGGGATAAACTGTCCTTGTCCTCCCCAAGGTCGGGTCCTCTGCTTGGCACAGAAGCCAGTCTCCTCTCGCATACTCGAGCATCATGTAATAATCCCATCCTAAAAGCAAAACTCCTTCTTTGACTTCATGTCTTCCTCTACCCACTTATTTCTCTACTCCCCTTTATAGCAAAACTATCTAAGAGAGTTGTCTGTTCTTTTTTAATTTCAGCTTTATTGCAGTATAATTGACATATAAAATTGTAAGATATTTAAAGTGTACATTGTGATGATTTGATACACGTATATATTGTGAAAGGAATTCCTGCTATCTAATTAATTAACACATCCATCATCTCACATGTTTGTTATTTAGGGCGGAGGGAGAACATTTCAGTTCTATTCTCAGCAAATTTTAATGATATAAATTTCATTGCCAAATGACTTTATGACAAAATAGCCAAGATTATACAACAGGGCTTAAAGAATAGTTTATTCAATAAATGGTGTTGGGAAAACTGGATTGCCACTTGTAAAAGAGTTGTCTATTCTTGACGCTCCACTTCTGCACCTCCCCCTTTTTTTTTTTTTTTTTGTAAACTATGCCAAGCAGGATTTGTCCCCAGCACTCCACTGTAGCCTCTTTTCCCAAGGTGACCAACAACTTCCAAATTGCCAAACCAATGGTCAGTTCTGACTTTATTTTACTTTCTCTCTCAGTTATTATTGACATCTCTCTCCTTGAAATACTATCTTTACTTAGATTCCTAGAGACCACTCTTTCCTAAATTTCCATATGTTGCCCTCAGTCTCCTTTGCCAATTCTTTTTGCTTGCTCTTACGTAATCCTAAATATAAATTGCCCCTTGGTGATTTCACCTAGTCATGTGGCTTTGTATACAACAAACATCCTGATGACTTCCAAATTTATATCTATAGCCCCAACTTTTTTGAACTACACAGTCTTATATGTCTAGTACCTCCAATTGGCAACAGAATTCTTCTTTTCTTTTAATTAGTTTCTAGTGTACAAAGCAACATAATAGACATTTACACCCCTCACAAAGTGATAACCCCCTTCCCCCAAGCTACTATCCCTCTGACATCTTATATAACTGTTACAATATCCTTGACTCCCCATCCCGTGACTATATATATATATATATATATATATATATATATATATATATATATATATATGTAATTATAGTTGACATACGATATTATTTTACGTCAGCTTCAGGTGCACAGCACATTTGTCAGGCATCTACATAGTCTGTCGGGTGATCCCCTTGATAAGTCCGGTACCCATCTGGCATCTTACATAAATCTTTAAAACTTTGTTGATTATATTCCCCATGCTGTATTTCATATCCCCATGACTATGTTGTATCTACTAATTTGCTCTTTCAAATCCCTTCACCTTCTCCCCATCCCCTCCCCACTCCCATCTAGCAATGAACAGTTTTTTTTCCATATCTCTGAATCTATTTCTGTTTTGTTTGCTCATATATTCAGTGCTTCAGATACCACATATAAATGAGATCACAATGGTATTTGTCTTTCTCTATCTGACTTATTTCACTTAGCATAATATTCTCAAGGTCCATCCATGTTGTTGCAAATGGTGAAATTTCATTCTTTTTTATGGCTAAGTAATACTCCATTGTATAAGGGTACCACAGTTTCTTTATCCAATCGTCTATCGATGGGTATTTCAGTTGTTTCTATATCTCAGCTATTGTGAATAGCGCTGCAATAAACATACGAGTGCATATATTATAATATTGTTTTGCATTAGTGTTTTGGCTTTCTTTGAATGGATACCCAGGAGTAGAATTGCTGGATCATAAGGTAGTTCCATTTTCAATTTTTTGAGGTACTTCCATACTGTTTTCCATAGTGGCTGCACCAATCTATAATCCCACCAACAGTGCATGAGGGTTCCCTTTTCTCTACATCCTCGCCAACATTGTTGTTTGTTGATTTATTGATGAGGCAACAGAATTCTTGATTCTACATGTCCCAACCCTTGCTTCTCCTCCGATACCACCAAGCTTGCTCCTCTACCTCCTCTTCATTCTCGTTAAATGGCCCCTCTATTCAACCAGATGTAAGGTTAAAAAACCTAGGCTATATGTATTACCATTCTCTCTCATTTATACTTCCCTTGTTCAGTAGTTTCTGTTAATCTAGGTTGTTAGCTAAATCTAATCAATTTTTACTAACTTTACTACCTAGCCCAAACCGCCACTGTGGATTAATTTTGTGTAGCCTACTATTTCTCCTGTGTTCCTGCTTCTAGCCCCTCACATAATTCTTTCTCCACACAACAGCCAGGATAATCTAATAGCTTCCCATCATATTTGAAACAAAATCCAAACTACTTGCCATGACCTGTAAGGCCCTCTGTGAACAACCCCACCTACCTCTTCATTTTGAATCATTCTCCCCATTGCTTTTTATAATTCAGTGAAGAGAAGTGAAATGATTTATAATACATTTTGGAAGTTGAATTAACTACATATTTGATGAATTAGATTAAGTGATGAGGAAAAGTAATGGATTGAGGATCATAGGTTTTTGGTTTGAGCAACCAGGTAGATGGATGGCAGTTTGCAAAAGTCTGACCATCAAATGAATGGAAACTGTGAAAGAGAAACTTCTGAGATAAAAGAAAAAAGGTACCATTTTTTTTTGTTTACATTTTTCATAGAAGAGCGTAAAAGAAGAAAATTAGGACTAACATACAATAGCTTTGATTCCTTATGATTGGGATACATAGTCAGTTGATTAATTGAAAAAGTCAGTTAAAGAACAGATTCATTAAGAATGGTATATACTTACATTTCTTTGATGATTAGTGATGTTGAGCATATTTTCATATGTCTATTGGACATCTAGATGTCCTCTTTGGAGAAAAGTCTATTTAGGTCCTCTGCCCATTTGTTAATTGGACTGTTTTTTGTGTTTTTTTTTAATTAGTGTTGAGTTGTATGAGATTTTTATAGATTTTGGATATTAACCCCTTATCAGATGTATCATTGGCAAATATCTTCTCCCATTTAATAGAATATCTTTTATTGTGTTGATGGTTTCTTTTAATGTGCAAA
This sequence comes from Rhinolophus sinicus, assembly GCF_036562045.2. Classification (NCBI taxonomy): domain Eukaryota; kingdom Metazoa; phylum Chordata; class Mammalia; order Chiroptera; family Rhinolophidae; genus Rhinolophus; species Rhinolophus sinicus. Next base: position 45,717,566 of record NC_133751.1, read on the forward strand.
AACTTTAGTTTGATGTAGTCCCATTTGTTTATTTTTTCTTTTGTTTCTCTTGCCCAAGGAGATATATAAGTAAAAATATTATTAGGGATAATAACTGAGAGTTTACTGCCTATGTATTTTTCTAGGAGTTTTATAGTTTCAGGTCTTACATTTAATCCATTTTGAGTTTATTATTGTATATGATGTAAGAAGGTAGTCCAGTCTTATTTTTTTGTCCAGTTTTCCCAGTGCCATTTATTGAATAGACTGTCTTTACACCAATGTATATCTTGCTTCCTTTGTCACAGATTAAATGACCATACAGGCATGGATTTATTTCTGGGCACTTTAGTCTGTGCCATTAATCTATGTGTCTGTTTTTATGCTAATACCATGCTGTTTTGATTACTGTGGTCTTATAGTATAGTTTGATATCAGGTTAGCATGATACCTCCAGCTTTATTCTTCTTTTTCAAGATTGCCATGGTTATTCAGAGTCTTTTATCGTTCCACATAAAATTTAGGGTTATTTGTTCTAGTTCTGTGAAAAATGCCACTGGTATTTTTAATGGGGATTGCATTGAATCTATAGATTCCTTTGGGTAGTATGGAAATTTTAACTGTATTAATTCTTCCTATCCATGAACATGGTATATACTTCCATTTATTTGTATCTTCTTTGATTTCTCCCTTCAATGTCTTAGAATTTTCTGAGTACAGGTCTTTTACTTCCTTGGTTAAGTTTATTCCTAGGTATTTTCTTTTTGATGCAATTAAAAAGGGGGTTGTTTTCTTAATTTCTCTTTTTAGTAGCTCATTATTGATATATAAAAATGCAACTGATTTCTGAATATTAAAAACCACAATGAGATATCACCTCACACCTGTCAGAATGGCCATCATCAATAAATCAACAAACAAAAAGTGTTAGCAAGGATGAGGAAAAAAGGGAACCCTTGTGTACTGTTGGTGCAATTGCAAATGGTGAAGCTACTATGGGAAACAGTATGGAGGTTCCTCAAAAAGTCAGAAATAGAACCACTTTATGACCCAGCAGTTCCACTCCTGAGTATTTATCTGAAGAAATCCAAAACACTAATTCGAAAAGATATATGCACCCCTATGTTCACTGTAGCACTATTTCCAAAAGCCACGATATGGAAAAAACTGAAATGCCCATTAATAGATGTGGAATCTAAAGAACAAAATAAACAAACAAAACAGAACAAACTGATGGTTACTAGATGGGAGACGGTTTCAGGGGCTAGATGAAAAAGGAGAAGGGATTAAGAAGTACGAATTGATAGTTACAAAGAGTCACGAAAATGTAAAATACAGTAAGGGGAATATAGTCAATGCCTATATAAGAACTATGTATGGTGTCAGATAGGTACTAGACTTGTCAGGGGGATCACTTCTTAAATTATATAAACGTCTAACCACTTTGCTGTATATCTGAAACTAATGTAAAATAATATTAAATATAAACTATATTTAAAAGAAAATAGTCATGGGGATATATAGTACAACATATCCTGTTTCCTCGAAAATAAGACCTAGCTGGACAATCAGCTCTAATGCGTCTTTTGGAGCAAAAATTAATAAAGACCCGGTATTATATATATTATATTACACCCACTATTATATTATTATATTATATTGTATTATATTATATCATATTATGTTATACCCAGTGTTATGTTATGTTATGTTATGTTATGTTATGTTATGTTATGTTATGTTATGTTATGTTATGTTATGTTACGTTACGTTATGTTATATAAGACCTGGTGTTATTTTTACTATAGTAAAATAAGACCGGGTCTTATGTTAATTTTTGCTCCAAAAGACGCATTAGAGCTGATTGTCTGGCTAGGTCTTGTTTTCGGGGAAACACGGTAGGAGTATAGTCAATAATATTCTAGTAACTATGTACAGTGTCAGATGGGTAATAGACTTAGGATTATTACTTTGTGAAGTATATAAATACCTAATCACTATTGTTTTGTACATGTGAAACTAATAAAGGTTGGTGTTTTTTTTTAAAGAATGGTATATACAGAACTAAAATATTTTATTTTGACCAAGAACATGTGCATGTATATTCCTTCATCAGTTTTTTAATATAAGGCCAAGATATTTTCTTTGGGTATGGATCCATTGATTGAAGTACGCTCTTATTTTTCCTAAACAAACCACATCCATAATATATTGCATAATATTTTGGTTTTAACCTAAGTTGAAACTTAAATTCACATCAGAAGAAATCTCAAGGCAAAAAAATTCTCAACTTTTATAATTTTCTCCAGTCTTTCTCAACTGTGTCCCTCACGTCCAATTCAATAGGAATTTTTAATTACTTGCTGTTATTACAAAGTGTTTATTATATTTTTCAAATAATATCTTTTTGATTTTTCACTTATATTTTATCAGATATACATTAATACTAATTAAAATTACTAACAATAGCAAGTACAACTAAAATAAAGAGGTTTGGAAACAAATTTCGGCTGATTCTTGATAAACCTACAGTGTAACTGGAAAGTGCAATTGTGTTTAGATTTTCTAGGGAGTGATGTAGCTATGACCATTAAGTATATATGCCTTAAGCATCAGCCACAGTATATTTTACAGGGGGACTGAAGTGTCTTGGTTAAGCTGGTAAACAAAATAAGGAAGATCATTTAAGAAAAATTTTACTGTGTATATGTACTAGATCTCACATGCAAATAAATATATGTACACACTGTCCGTATTTTTTTCTGAAAGCCCTAGCTTTTAGAAAACAAAAATTCCCGTAACAGTTTCCCACCCCTTCAGGTGGTAGTATTGACAGGGATGTGCAAGATTGGAGATCAAGATAACAGTCATCAGTCTGAATAGAATTTTGCTAACTGCAGAGGGCTGTCTTTAAAGAGAAACGAGAAATAAAGGAACTAAAATGGTCTTTGTTGGAGTTCAAAGTCAACATTTTAGCTTCCCCAAAATATGCACGTGGACATAATGACTATGTTTGGCAAGAAGGAGGATTTTCTGGGATTGAGGGCATCAGATGGTAAAAACAGCCCTGTCAAGCTTGAGAGCAGGGCTGTGTTCCTGTTTGGGAGGGCCCTGGTATATGTATCAACAGAACATCCTTCACTGTCAGTGTTCAGCAACACAAATGAAGTAGGTAATAATTGTTAGTCAATGACTGGTGTTAGGAAAATTAAAGCCTTGACTATTGTCTTTCAAGTCAACAAACATCTCTTGATTGCCTGCTATAAGCATGGCCCTGTGCTTTCTGCTAGAGATGCACAAATGAAAAACATGCCTCCACCCTAAGTTTACGCTTTTTGCATTTCAGAACTAATGCATTTCAGAACTAATTATGATATAAGTCAAACTAGAAAGTGCTAGGATGGCCATGTCAAATTCTACTAATTTCTACTCCAGGTAATTTGGATGAAAGTCAACTAGTTCCATGCTTCACGACTTGAAGCAACTTATAAAACATAACCACTCTAACGTAGTGTAGCCTTCTCATCTTTCAAATGGATTAGCTGTGTTTTGGGAAGTGGTGTACATTATCCAAAATGATGTTTTCATTAGATAGCTCCATTTAGACAATACCGGTTAATTCTATATTATTTATAGCAAAGGAATTTTTCTTTGGGGTCAAGCTTCTGTGTCTGTTTATCTCTCCATTCACTCGGCTAATTCCAGTTGACTTTAAACTTAACAGAGCAGGAACTAACTGTATATTTTTTTAATTAAAGTTTATTGGGGTGACAATTGTTAGTAAAGTTACATAGGTTTCAGGTGTACAATTCTGTAATACATCATCTATATATCACATTGTGTGTTCACCACTTAGAGTCAGTTCTCCTTCCATCACCATATATTTGACCCCCTTTATCCTTATCTACCACCCCCCACCCCCCTTACCCTCTTTACCACTAAACTATTGTCTGTGTCTATGAGTTTTTGTTTCTTCATTTGTTTGTCTTGTTCCTTTGTTGTTTTCAGTTTTATATCCCACATATCAGTGAAATCACATGGTTCTTAACTTTTTCTTTCTGACTGATTTTGCTTAGTATAATAATCTCAAGATCCATCCATGTACTATTCTGCCATAAGGAGCTAAGTATATTTTGCTCTTTATTATTGCCTCAGCTTTTAGCCCATTGCTTGGCATTGAATAGATGACTTAACTCCTCACTGAACTCCTACCTTTATTTCCTCTCTGTGTTGACTCTTATGGGAGGTAGGGGGTGGAGGAGATGCTGCTGGTGCAGTTGAGTTCCATAAATTTGCTACCCACTTCCTTTTAGCACCCTAATTGTATTTTACTGAAATTTCACAGGATCTCCTCCACCATCCTATTGGGGAACAAGCCGGTGACCACATTACCTAGATTATCTATAACTGTATAAAGTTTAATCAAGTTCCCCATGAAACAGTTGCCTTTCCAGGCTGAAAAGGCCAGTGTTTCAATATACTTCAGGTAGCAAAACCCTGACCCCCCATCCAAACATGCTAGTTACTATTTCCTCTGTTGCTTGTGACTTCTCTGGCTTCATTATTAACATTTTTGATATGTGGTGACCCTAATCTCACATGGCATTCAGAAAAGTATAAGCACTGAAATTTTATAGGATGCTAATTTCAGTTAGACTTCTAGTATTCTTCTTAATGCATTTATGCTTTCTTCCCTTTTCAGCCCTAACGTATGATTCGATCACTGTCCTCAGAGAACTAATAATGACTTCCAGGTATGAACTTTCTCTGCCTGAAGCTGGCAGTTCAGAGATATTAATTTTATACATATCTCATTTATTATAAAATATGTTTCCTTATACTCATTAAGTTGACGTCTAGTTACTACTTTTCTAGCCACTTGTATAGATTGGTAAGATTTTATACCTATACATTCCCTCTTTTCTTAGCTACAAATTTGGATCTTTCACAGGGAATAAATTTGGGCTTTCTGAACATTTACAAATGTGTTAAATGTGGTTGGCATCAATGTTGATTCACAAAGAACTTCACTGTGGATGAAACTACCCATGCATTCCTATTTTGAGTGAAATCTTTCCTGGTTTAGGTCTACCCATGATGGAACCACACTGTCCTGTGAGGATTTCTGTCTTCCTCTTGTTCAAGGGCAAGCCGATATGCAGACAGTGTGTTCCAGTGTGGCCGTGCTGATGGCTTATGGATAGTATACATTATGACTGATTGAGGCTTCTTTCCTGATTGTTTGAAGCCCAAGCATTCCCTGTCATTAATATTTGGAATACCTACAGTAATCACAAAATCATTAAATGGCATCAGGGTCACATTTTAGCTCTTGGTTTTAACACATTGCATGAAACTAATTTTCACTTCTTTTTGCTGGGTAGAAGAGTAAGATGGCTATAAAATAGGTTGAAGTAAAATCACCAGTGTAAAATAGAGGATCTGGATTATTTGCAAAGTATAATCAAGAATAAACGGTGCATTTATAGGTGTGGCTGTAAGGTCATGCTTCTGAGGCTTCTAGGAACTGAAAGTTCTTTGAATCATTCAGGTGATGGGAAGACTCGATTCTTGTCTCAGGGAAAAGGAGTGGATCCATTAACTTGATGTTATTCCACTTGTTTCCTTGTAAAATAGTAGACTTATGACCTGTTTCTGTCAGCAGTGTCAAAATATACCAGAGTTGTCAGAATAATCTAGTAGATTTAGTTTCTTTACGGAGTGGGGCTATAGCTGCTGTGTCTGTGCTAGAGGGTCTGTTTTTCCGTATTTACTTGGGGTCATGTAGACACAGTTGTAAGAAGGGAACATGTCCCTAGATAATCACAGAAACCATGGTGTGAAGATCCAGCTATTTGTTTTGGAATCCTATAAACTCTTAGTAAGAAGGAATTAGTACGAAGAGGTTTGTATTGACTTCAATAGTTTGAGCTCTAGCCGATTAGTTTTCAGTAGTTTTGCTTAAGTGTTTGCTTACGTTTTTTCTTCAGCTGGTTGCTACAGTTTCCCATAGTCTCGGCACTGGTTCCAGAAAAAAACCTGAAAATTTAGATTTCAATGGGTATGCAAAGTCATTTATTTTTGGAGTTAGGATTTTTCTCTGTCACTGGCCCCCTAAGAATGTTTAAGAGAAAGCTTGGGAGTTGGTGGGATGTTGTAAACAAGTGTTTGCTCTTCTAAGTGTGGTCCATGGCATCACCTGAGAGCTTGTTAGCAAAGTAGGCTCCATAAGGCCCTACACCTGCTCAATCACAAGCCACAGTTTGCCGAGATGCCCAGCTGATCTGTGCATACATTGAGATGTGAGAGGCCTGTTATGAAGGATCTAGTTAGGATGGAGTCAGGGAATGGCCCTGCTAAGTCTAAATGACCTTTCAAATTCTGCACGTTAAGGTTCTGTCTTACACTACGAGGGAACGACCTTCAACTGTATGTTATTTGGATCTTTCAACATGTGATTGATGGAAGATGGGAGGTGGCAAGTTCTTAGCGAAGGAGACTTGGGGATGGCACTTTAAGTTTTCCACTGTTGCTGTTCTTCAATGTGTATATATATGGTCCTCGAATGGCTCTTGACATTACCAGTTTTGATTCTGGTCTCTCAAACCGACCACTGTAGTTTTGAAAGCCCTATGGGAAAAAGCTTGAACTAGAGTTGGCATTTTTATGATTTGGCATCAGTTATTAGCATTTATATATTTATATCTTTCTGATTTGTAATTTAAAGGTGGCAACAATGCACTCGTATAATATAATTTCAAAAAATGAAATATGCTAAAAATTAGATATTTTTGGCTCTGTCATAAAAATGTAATCACACTCTTCAAAATTAGTCCTCTAGTCTTTCTACACTCAGAGTAGTTATTCAAATGTTTATTTCATATAGCTATCAGCAGTTCTTGTTTCATAGTTTTTTGTTTGTTACCTTTTGCCGTTGTCTCTGAAAGCAGCTTCAAAATAGGGTAATATTTAAATACACGTACTTGCATCTTGAAAAATTAAATTCCTTCACAAATTCATTTTACAATTCCTTGTAAAGCAAGCAAATGTGGACTAGTACACACACTAACACAATCTTTATGAGAATACTTTGGAAGTCTTTCACAAATGAATTGAAAACGTTCTTTCCTCTTACAACTATTTCTGAAGCCCTTGTCTCTTTAATTTCTTCAAATCTGTTAAGTTAAATCATGCAGGGTGATTTGGCAATGACTGCAGACATTTTTGTTTGTCACACCTGTGGGGGGTTGCCTAGTGGGTAGAGGCTAGGGATCTTGCTTAACATCGTACAATGCTCAGGACATCCCCCCAATAAAGAATTAGCCAGCCCAAAATATCAATAGTGCCAAGTTGAGAACCCCTGTATTAACCTGAATTAGTTAACATTTAAACGTGCAGTTAACTCTGGTGTAAGAGGATACGCTATTTAGAGACATAAAACAATTTATTGACTTCAAACATGAAGTTTAAATGCGGTGTCATTATTTTTACAAAAGCAACTGAAAGGTCAAAATTCAGACTATAAGGTAACATGAATCCAATAGAGCTTGTAAACTGTTACAATATCAGAAGTAAGTTTGGGGGAATCTTCTCCCCTTTTCCCCTTTACCTCAGCAGTGGAATAGGTTTCCTGTTAAGGGAAGCTAAACAAAATACTGTCATGGAAATATTGGATATTTCAATTAATAAATTCCAAATAAAAGTGGAATTAAGCTAAAAATTATAAAGAGTCCTTGAATGGCTTGTTGATTAGAAACTAATGTAACTCCTTGTCTAGGATAAAATACCAAACAGGCAGCAGCTGCTGGTAATTTGGTGCAAGTAATTGTAGAGCCAATAAGTTGAAGAAGTGCTTATTAAAAGAAACTGCTTTCCTATCTGCTTGTAAGTTCAATTGAGTAATGCACTCTACATGTGGTCTGACACTGGGTAAATTATACACCTGATTTAAAAACACTCCATCCATAAGAGCTCCTATTTTGCTCATCCATAAAATTTTTACTTTCTTCATTACTACTTGCAGCAGTGTATGGCATAATATCTATCAAATTAGGCTTTGAGGACATCTCAGGCTGGCACCCTGCTGACTTGAAACATGTGCTTAATATTACTGCAGTGCTTTTAACCCCATGCGTGCCCGGGTTAGCCCACATAGGCACGGAGAATCCGTTCCTCTTTCTGCTGCTGCTGCTGCAATCCTCCACCTACTGAGAATGAGAAACATCAAAGATCAGGGGGTGGGGGTTGGAATGGGGTTTGTCATTGGGTAGGAGAAATAAGTAGCTGAAATTTATAGAAATAAGACAGATAAAATAAAAACTGTGTAATCTACTATTTCACAGTTTTCAAAAATATGACCCAAATGTAAACATTTGAAATCAAGGCGGTCTATCTATTTGACCTAAAGAACTCTGAAAAGCAAGACAAAACATATAGTAGCACTTTCTGAATAACTCCCATGAAAGCCAAGTATGCAATGCATTTTATTTATATTTGTAAACGTCTGGGTGACTTTTATTAATTTTAAAGGGCATTTATTGCTTTCTGTCTACTAAGTGGCAGGCATTATGCTTGATGGTAAGGAACACATGTGGCCCTTGCCGTCTTGCAGCTCAGATCTTGCAAAGGGGTCAGGATTTCAACAAAATAACTGTAATGAAATGGTAAAATATAAATGATCTCAAGACCATGTTCAACATTCATTCATTCATTCATTCATTCATGGGAGATGGAGTTTGACCCAATTACTTTACCTGATGGATTCCCATAGCAGATATTGTTCTATTATGGATCTAGATACACCTGTGAATCTCAGTCTGATGCCATTAAACATGAGTCATGTAACTATTTCTCCCTTTTCTTATTCCATGCTGACCTAACAGTCTTATGACTATAATTTAGCTTCCTATCTGAATTGTCCATTGGAAAAAGAAAACACTAGAGAATTCCAATGTCCACTTTTTTTTTTTGGTAATAATGTTGCTTGTTCTAAATTAACAAACTGGTACACTGATCATAATTTAGTTCCTTATGTAATGCTCTGGATAAAAGTTGCTTTGACAATTTACTTTTCATTATAAATGAATACAGTCTTGTTAGTCTTGTGAGATTTATTACTGTGACTTTATCCCCAAAGAAATGGACCCAACTTTCTGGGTGGTGACAAGTTCGTTTTTGGGGTCAACCAAACTCTAGAAACCAGTGTAAAGAATGGAAGCCACTGAAGGATATGAGACTGTTTTTTAAAAAATAATGCCGAGAGAGAGAGAGAAAAAGAGAGAGAGAAAGAGAGAGAGAATGAGAATGAGGGAGAGACCAAGACTAAATCTTCAGAAATGTCAACCAGCAAAGAGCAGAGGAATAAATGCAAAAGGAAGATGGAGAACCAGGATAAGAGGGACCAAGAGAGAAAAGTGCCCAGAAAGATATTAGGGGTCAGAGGTGGATGAGCCTGAGAAACAGGCCACTGGGTAAGACAGTTCAAAGGTCCTTCAAGAGTAGTGTCTGTAGAGAAGTGAGAAGGGGTGTGGAACCAGATTGCATGACATGGAATAAATAAACAGCTGGTAGAGAAGTGGAAGTGGTGAGCATGGGCTTCCTTTCAAGAAATTTTAAAAGAGAATGTCAGCTTGAAGAGTTACCTTTTGAATAAGAGAAAACCTCAGTGTGTGTGGACAAAATGCAAAGTACTGGTGGAGAGGGAGAGGATAAATGATGGAGCGGAGTTCCAGAGTTCTGTGCATGTCTTTATTTTTCACTCCTTGCTTTTTTCAGATAGAGAGAGCATAGAGGAATGGTTAGGCACACAAATACTGGAGCCAAATGACCTGAGTTTAGATCCCAGTTTCACTATTGCCGTAGAGCCTTGAGCAATTTAACCTCTGTGTCTCTCTGCACCTGTCTCAGAGGGTTGTTGTAAAGATTAAATGAATTAATATTTATAATGCATGTGGAACGGTTTCTGATACATGGTAAGCACTTAAACATGTTTGATAAGTAAACAAAGGAGTTAGTCTGGACAAGGGCAAGATAGTTGATTCTCTAGGAATCCACGACAAAATTTTTTTCTATATTTCATGAACTTCTCACCAGATATATTTGAGATCTGAAATTACTCAGAGCCTGCAGTGACTAAAATTGCTACATACATCCGCACAAAGCATTCTGTTCCTAGGTAAAACTAGGTGAAATTGCAGAACTCTGTTAAAGAGGTATAAGGATTTCCTGAAGAAATTGCAAACTAATTTCTGTCACATTTTTGTGGAATTTGACAGATCTTACTCCAAGCTTCTTTCGGAATACCCATGTCGACCTTTGGCTTCATAGCTTTCTTTGAATTGAACCTGCCCTTCTTACCCTCTCTAGATAGCATTTGGAGCTCAAGGAAGTCAATCTATAAAATCTTTCCAAGTTTTCCAAGTTTATTTTATTCCTTGCTTTTCTCAATTGACATCAGCTCAGACAGTATAGAGTTAACATAATAAATGCATCAAATGGCTCTTCCCTTGGGTATCTCAGTTGATGGGAAAGTAATTGCTTATTAATTGGTTGAGAACATTCTATTATTAATGAAAAAAGGTGGTAGAATAATTCACTAAACTCTTTCCCTCCTTTCCTTCCCTTCCTCTTAGACATATTCTTTCATTTCAGAGTATTACAAGCATTGTTTACTGTGGCTAGCGGTCCACTATTTTTAAAATTCAAATAGGAAAATAAGTACATGATAAATTATCGAAGCTTTCACTTTTCAGAAAAGCCAGCCAGGGTTTGCTCAGAACAGCAAGCCGGTCTCCCCTTTCCCTAGCCGGTGTCTAATCTTGCTTTACTTTTCTCTCTGTTGTGCAAGGAGAGAGAATGCTGATAGTACATATTATTTAATGTTTAAATTGCATGTTGGAGAAGAATCTGGATGGCTCCCTTGAGAGAGAACTGTCAGCAGATGGCTGTTTTAATCCTCACGTCTGTCTGGGGACCGTCTCTAAGGCTATAGTAAAGGATTCTGAGTGGGCTCTTCACAGGGTATACCTGGTTGGGTCATCTGAGAACTTGGGTCTGGGAGTAAGTCTTGGACACTCTTTTGATTGGAAATGGGGGCAGAAAGCGCTGTCCAGTAGGCAGAGGGCATACTATTTAAAATCGTGTACGTTTGCCGATGGCGGCAAAGTACGGACATGTAGATTCCAAGATTGATGGCACCAGGCACCCATGCCCACCAGGATGTGAATCTCAGTCCCGTTGTATTCTAGCTCTGCAATCTGGTCCAAATCGCTTATCTTCCCTTAGGCATTACTTATTCTTAGCCCCTGTAAGGTTCAGGAAACTGTGAGTATTGATGCTTTTCCTGTGTTCGGGATACACTGTGAATTGGATGAAGGAACTTTGTGTACCACATAGAACAATAGTATTATAATTAGGATTCATCTTAACATTAATCTTAGTGTAGGCAGTTAATTAAGTTAGAATAGTAGGTAAAGAAATTAAACTTAAGAGCCGAATTAGCCTTAGTTACTTGATTTAGTAGATTTCAAAAAGTGTTAACACCCCTCCTTTTAAATTACCTGAATGGGGTAGAGAAATAGAGCCATGGAAAGAGAGGACGTGGAGGTGCCAGGACCTGCCACAGTGCCCGACCCGCGTGGACCCGTAAAACGTGTCATAGAGATTTCTCAGTTCTTTTCATTTTCTCATTTATAGTTTTGTTTTTTTTTTCCCCCAAGTTTAATACAATCAGGATATATTAGTTTTTAAATCATAAACACCATTATTTAAAATAAAACACAACATGGAAAGAAAAAAACACAGAAAATGAGAGAACCACGCACAGAGCTAGAATGGTAGCAGTCATCGGAGGAGGAGACTTGGCGAATGACTGAAAGAGCTCACATTTGTTGGACATTTATATTCTAGACACTGTGAAAAGTGCTCTATAAACCTTATTCATAGAAGTGCTCTATAAACTTTTATTTATTTATTTGGTCCTCTTAACAAGCCTACATGGCAGTTACCAGGGAACTGAGACACAAGAGAGGCCAACAGGTTTCCCAAGTCTTATAGTTGGTTGGTGACCAGGTCAGGATTCAAACCCAGTTGGTGTGGCTCTAAACTCTGTGCTGTTACCACTGAGCGATGTTAACTTCTGAGATGATGTGGACAATTTCCCGCATTGGAAGTAACTGTCAGGAATTGCTGCTGCAAGTTCAAGCAAGCACGGAAACAGTTCAAAGTAGCCCACCGTGTTTAGCTCACTCATTATTCAATGAACTGTGCCGTGAACCTCAATATCTCTTCCTTCTTTTTAAGCTACATCCTATTTGCCAGGCTACTCTTGTGACTTGTGAAATTACCCAGCAATCAGTGCGTCTAGCTTTCTCAGCTAGACATGTGCCTTTGGTCTCTCTTTAGAACTCCAAAAGGGCTAGCTTTTGTCTGCCTCGCTCTGTGCCCATGTCCTTCTCCCCAATTCGAGGGTGCACCAAAATCTTGTATGATTAAGGGGCACCTCTTTAAGAAAAAGAGTACACAATTACAAATTCAAGATGGCATCAACAATATTTATTTAAAATAAAAATGAATATCAGTTGACAGCAATTTTTAGAAAAAGCTGACCAATACCTCAGCACCTTGCATGACTAGGGCTGCTCTCGAGACTTGGCAAATGGCCCACACAGGAGAGCGTACCTGCACTGCACTGATCCCCATCTATGCCCCGCCTGCCCCTCAGAATAACTGAGCACTGGTGCCGCACAGCCCCTGTCAGCTCCTCCATCCTAAAGGAAAGAGCAGGTATAAAAGACTTTTCTGTTTGGTCTCACAGACCAACCGAAATAGAAATTAATAATTTAAAAGGAAAGAAAACAAACACCAAAAAGGGTTGGTCACAGTCGAATCTGAAACGATGGATTTGACATCAGATAAACTGGAAAGCAAGGGAAAGGCCCGTAGCAGGTGTGATGCCGCGGGCTTGCTCCCACATTGTGTACATGCGTTGGGGACCATGGGAGCTTTTCAGTTGAATCCCTGGGTGTCCCTGGAGCTAGAGGAATTCCTGAGTAGAGGAGCATGTCTCGAGGCTTCTGTGCATTCTGCCTTAATGCCTCCTGAATTAGCAGGGCAGCTTTGATCTTCCCACTGCCCCTACTTCAAGTAGTGGGACCTACATTGACCTCCTCATGGCTCCTGAGGTTGCAGTTGTCCAGACAGTGAGATAAAGTAGTTCAGATCTCAGCAGAATAGTGGAGAATCAAGATCTCGTCCATATTCTGTCCTTTTTAAAATAAACACAAGCAAACAAAACACTCAGCAACTTTGGGAAATGAAATATCTGGACCAAGGTAAGGCCATAGATTGACGGCTCAACAAAAATCAGATGAAATAAGCCTAGGCTGCTGCTGCCAACAAAAAGATAATATAATGATTTCTCAACGTGGCATACGTAGTGGTTTACTGATACAGAGTCCTTTAATGTGCTATCTTATTCATACAACAGACAACTTTCAGAGATAGGTGTTTTAGTCTAATTTTATTAATAACTAATGTATCTCAAGCCCTTACTATGTAACAGGTATTATGCTAACACCTTTAGGAGTATCTCATTCGTATATAATATCCCTATGGAGTCAGAGTTTTCTCCATTGGACACACTAGGAAGCAGCGGCACAGAAAGCAAAATAACCATCTACAGATCTGTTGGGTGGAGGAAGGGTGCTGGAATTTGCATCCAGGCACCCTTGCTTCATGTTTGGCACTTTTACCATCAATCTGTACTGTCTGTGACTTGTCCTAAGTCACACTGCTACTGAGAAAAGATGGAACTACCTTCAAAACTCAGGTTTTTCATACCAAGTCTGCTTAGTATGGCCAAGAACAAAAAATCATGTCTAGTAGGAATAGTGGGGAAAAAAATGGAGGAAATGGCCTGATTCTAGCCTATTTCAGCAGTGTCACCCCGGGACGTTTCTCTCTTTGGAATAGGTATAATTCTTTCTCCATCTACCCCACCAGGGTTTTTCAAAACTCAAGTGTAGTGAAAATATTTTGTAAAATGAACTTCTCGTCACAGTTTAAAATGTTTGTTCTTAAGTGAAGTTTTATACTGACTGAACACTTTAGAAGAGTCTTGAAGGCATGGGGAATGCTTAAAATCTTACCTTGCTTACATTGGTAGCCATGGTGTATGCTGTCTTACATAGAGACCCAAAGATCAATGAATGAGATTTAGATGTGAAATGAATAAAAATAATCCATTCTATTTGTGCCCTTTATCTTACAATAAGAATAATTCTCCATAATCTGTCTTTACTCAGAGTTATGAAAGTATCACTAGATGTAGGAAACTAATCCTTGGAAGTAGGCACTAAAATGATACAGCATCTAAGAATATTGGATAAAGAGCAGAAATGAGATTTAAAATGCTTTTTGTAAAGATCCTACTTTATATTTAGCTAAGTAATATATGGAAAAATTGGCACCTTTCAGCACCAGAGCAATTACCACCACTGTTACTACGAAGGCTGATGCTTGGCCAACACCTGCAGTGGAACCAAATTAATGGAATTGATTTGTGTGCTGATTTATAGAAAAATATGAAGTTGTTTTCAAGAAAAAATTACAGATTTGCACATAATTTTAAAAATTTCCCCATAAAAATTACCTGTTTCTAATTTTAATAGAGTTTCTGCTATTGAAGACATATTTCTAGAATAGATCAAGACACAATTATTAGACATTTCAAACTTGCTCAGAACAACACAGTGATGAAAGCAAAACTGATAGCACTGTATAGATAAAACATTTAATGAGTGCTTACTATATGCCAACTCTGTGCTAATCACTATACATATGTTGACTCATTTAATTCCTCGAAACAAACAATGTAGGGATTACTATGATTGTATTTTTGCATATAGGAAAACTGAGGCTCAGAGAGGTTAAGTAGGTTGTTCAAAGTCACACAGCTAATACGTGTGTACCTGGACTAGAACCCAGAGTGTCCAAAGCCTTTTCTCTCTAGACTCTTAATTTTATCATTAAATAGTGCTGTGACTTCCTCAAGAAACGAGTGGGCATCTTTAGCTACCTGCCTTTTCATCATTGTCATTTGACTTAATTTTGCTTCAGCAACTTGTATGCTAAGGAGACCTCCAATTCTCCAGGAAAGCCATTGGTCCTTTCCTATTCACTTCAACCTTGTTTTTATGGATATATGGTTGTGAAAAACTGGAAAAATAAAGATAATGAGAAGTTAAAAGGTACATGTTGTACTTTTTGGAATAGAGGAGACGGAATTTTGTCATATTAACAGCCACATTGTGATTCAGAGGAATATTGGTACTGAATAAAAAAGTGAAATCATGTTCTTCATAATATTTTCATCTTTCTTCTATGTTCTACAAATTTATTTTGTTCATAATGGAACCAAACCAAAGTCAGTGAAGTGCAACAATACTAATTATATGTGTGTGTGTGCATACATATATGCATATATACACACATTATTTAGATACATTGTTTGATTGGTGAGGTATATCTACCTTTACTAGGATTAATGTGATAATCCTATACAGCTAAATTCAGGGGGGGATTAATTACTGAACCTGACTTTGAAATCCAAATTTCTCCTTGCAAAAGAATGCAGTCTGGAATTTCATATATAAATAGCTGCAATAATAGTAACAGCTGCCAATATTGAAGCAGCAATGTTTTATGCCCCACATGGTGCTCATTGCTTCACATGCACTGTCTCATTTTCACCCCACCTGGAGACGAGGGAGCTTCTGAAGTGAAGAACCCTGGCAAAGTCTCACCAAGCCTGCACCCTGGTCAGTCCAGCTCTGGCTGACTTTAGAACCTGACCCTTAGTTCCTGTACCCAAATATCGGTCCATTGACAATGAATTACTTTCTTTGGGTGCTCCCTTTTACTTTCCTCTGACCCAAATAGCCTCAGATAAGGGTCTTGAAGGAAAATGTCCTCCTGCCACTTTTTTTTTTTTGCTAAGAAGCAGCCAAATGGTTGGGGCTCATTGTGGCCATCAGCTATGCACTTGGTGTCTTGGCATGTTACTGAAATGCCACCTACATGTGTTTGTGTGACTAGTATCACCCAGACCTCTGAGGAACACCTGCTAATAACCTACAGTGCTGATGGCTTTGTCATTAGCTTCCAAAGGTGGTAACTTGCTGTAGGCTGGATAATTTCTTCCTTCTAATCCAACAGAAAAGGGCAGGATATAGGTAGAAAATATACCAATTTCTTTGATGCATCCAAATACTTGCCAAGTCTTACTAAAATGGAATGAGAGATCTGTTTGGTGCTGCCTTTGTCCTGATTCTAAGAATTCTGTGAATTATTCGATGCTGCCACATTGGTGAAATAAAATAGTTTTGGTGTGACTTTGCAATCATTTATGCAAAGTAGTGTTTTAAAAAACAAAAAACAACAACAAAAAAAGATGAACAACAAATAAACAATATCTATACAAGTTACCTAATTACTGTATTAGAAATTTTTAATAATTTAAACGCCAACAACTTGAGTTAACTTTGGTACCCAGTGATAGAAAAAAGTGTTATTTGTACGACTTTCTTCGCTCCAGATCCAGCTATTAAAGTAGGGAAGTATGCATCTAGCCGATTCATGGAAACTTCTGTCTCCTTCAGTCAAGGAGTGGAGTGCTCTCTAGGAGGACAGGACACAGAACACCAAAGTTGGTTTGGCTTAGCAGAGGCAGAGAGCTGGGAGCAGCTGGGTCCTCTGAGGTGGATTTCACAGGAAGGACCTTATTAACCAGGCCATCCCCCTGGATTTTAATCATAGTCGTGATAACATTAGTACTGTGCTCTGGTGAAAATCATTTAATTCCCTGACTCTCACCCTCATCATCTCTCAAATGAGGCAGTTGCAAGAAATGATACCTAAGGCCTTTCTAACGTGAAAAGTCTAAGAACTCTGACCATGCTCACTCTGACCATTCACCTACTGACATCTCTTGTGGAGTTGTGAGATCTAGATTGTAAAGGTCTTTTGCAAAGGCTTCTATAATAGTTTCAACTTAGGAAATAACTAATTTTACATGTTGACTGACTGAAGTCCCTTATGCATTTTTCAGGAGGGAAATATGACCCCCATGATGTCACTTAATTGTTTTTATTAAATTTATTGGGGTGACGTTGGTTAAAAAAATTATATAGGTTTCAAATGTGTAATTTTATAATACATCATATTGCATTGTGTGTTTACCCAAAGTCAAATATCCTTCCATCACCATATATTTGACCATCTTTACCTTCTTCTGCCTCTTCCCCTCCCGCCAACCCTCTGGTAACCACTAAACTGTTGTCCGTGTCTATGAGTTTCTGTTTGTCTTGTTCATTTGTTGCTTTCAGTTTTATATCCCACATATGAGTGAATGCATTAGTTTGTTCTCCAGTATCTTGTCTTCCTTGAGAGAAGTATGTAACTTTGTGAATGAGACATAGACCTTACATTACAAAGGCAACTTCATCAGTATTTTCGTCTAGGCATACATGATATTATTAAATATGTAAAATGGAAGTCACTGGATAAGATGCTTCTTGATATGAATGAGAAACTTAGTTTGGTTATGGAAAAATTAACAAAAGATAGGAATCAGAAAGGTCTGGCCCTTTTTTCCCTCTAAATAATATGACTAGCATTTCACACTTGAACCTCTATGGAAGCTTTTGCAAGCTTTTTATTTTGACTGTAAATTCACATCTTTATACCATTTCTCACGTTATACTGAAGTCCTGACTTCCAAATAGCCTCTGAATTGTTGCCTGCCACCCATGTTTGCTACAAAAATGTGTGGTGTTTCTTGTAGAAGGACTTAAAATAGGACACATATCTCTGCGTGTTTGTATATTTGGAAAGATAGAATTTCTTAATGTATGTGACTTTTAAATACACATGGCCTCCTGTTTTTATATGTAGGCTTTTGGACTGATGAAACACTTCATTCTGTTGTGCCCATAAGACTTCCCTCTGAATAAAACCTCGCAGAGTTTACAAGAAAAATCCTGCTCCTTGACAAATATTTTTGAGAAACAATGGCTGCTTTTCTGGTTGTGAAAGGCAAACTGAAACCATACAGTGGATCTATTAAGGCAACATGTTATACTCAGAAAAGACATGCAAATTTAAGCAGAGGACTTAAAAAAAATTAAAGACAAGAAGGTTTTTATTTTTGATTTATTGTTTTTATGTTTTTAATATAAAAAGCCCTTTTCCAACAGTGAAAGCTTTCTTTTTTCTCCCATAAGAGATTTAGAACTGTATAGAGATAGTTACATACACAGGCATCTCAAATGAGAGGGCACCATACATACATGTAATTGGTTGCTTTTTTCTTTTTCTCGGCAGTCTGCAAAAAATGTGAAAATGCTCCTGCTTCTGCCTAGCCATTAAAACGCAGTGGCTGCACCATACTGTGATTTGGGAGCTGAAGAAAATGGCCAGAACTGACTGATATCTGATAAACAGTAACAGGAGTCAGTTTATTGCACCAATCGTTAAATAATGGTGCTGATTATAAGGCTGCTAACTGCAGATGCTGTAATTGTCTGTCATAAATCTTAGTCATTTGTGACAGGAGCACAATGAAAGGGAGCATCTGCTTGAGGGCAAATGACTTCTGATAAATATCAGCTCTACGAAAATGTACTTGGATGTGTCTCAATATTTTGGAGAGCCATTCATGTTGCTTCCACAAATGTGAAGTTATTATTGGTTTGTATTGATTTTGCCACCCTTTTTTTTTTTAAAGAGACAGAGAGTGACTCAAGGTTGAGTTGAATAGCATCTCAGCTCTTTATCTGATCTACTCATTTCTCTCAAATGCATGTTTGAGTGAAAAAATAATTGCACTTTTTTCAGTAGATTGCTGTTCAAAAACACAGCCTGGGAAATTCAATATGCAGCTTATAAAAAAATAACAAAAGCTAACATTTGTTGAAGGGGGAGGGGAGGAGGCCTTTGGATTTTTACAAGAGTTATTTTTAAGAAAAGATTTTAAGTTTTAAAATGCCAACCTCTAATGAATTTTAACTGCATGAAAATGAATTATGTATTCTATTATGCATGTAAAAATAGTTAATATTATCATATTCATTATAAAATATACCAAAATAATAAAAACTATGTAACAAGGACTTTTTTACGTTTAAAAAAACTTTTGGGGAAAGTTAGTATTACATAAAACTAATATCCATCTTTTAAAAATAGCTTTTTCCTAAAATATTTCATATTAAACATTAAGTTGCTGCATCACGGACAGCTTAGAAGTACAAAGCAAATAGAGTGAGGAAATCCCCATTTCCTGATGTGAAAATTCAACCTTGTGTTGAGCTCAAATTTAACAAGTGAGGTTTGAAAATGGTGAGAATTATTAATAAGAGCAGTTTGTATCTGTTTATGGCTATCAGTGGTTATCAGAGATGTGAGTCTCTCAACAGATCTTTCCATGTGAAGAAAGTAAAAATTTTTCAGTCTGTTCCACGCAGTTGCTCAATTTGGGAGAGCCCAGCTGAGTGGTCCAGGAGTGGCTCAGAGTACGGGACTGAGTGGATATGAGGACACATCAGGAAGGGGGGATACACTCAGAGAGGGAATCAAAGAACAACTTTCATGTGGGCTGCCTGCAGTCTTTCTTCTGAACCATTCTGCTTCTATTTATAGTTCAGTGCCTCAGGCGGACATACCCGGATAAAGTCATCCATACATCAACAGAACAAAGACTCTAGGGCCTGTAACAGTGACAGTATTTAGGGTTTCACGACCTTACTCACAGGGCGATATAGATATACTTTTTCTAAAATGTTGACAAAGACGCTTCCTCCTGTCCTTGATTATAAAACAACTTGCGCTCTTTGGAATCTCTAATGGCTCTGACAATTTTAGCTACCCAGAGCTTCATGATAATAGCGCCCAGGATGTGAGACTGCCTTTAATTAATTCCTCTTAAAACAAAGAGTCTGGTATTATTGTAACTAAATTTTCTGGGAGAATATCTGAAGCAGAGTGCTCTATAGTGACCCTACTTTTATTTATAAAGGCAAATTTTGCAAGGGAGGTAGTCTCGATTGATATTTTTAAGAAATAGTAAAACAGGTCCTAAATCTCAACCTTGTATAAAGACATGGGAGGAAGGAATATACAGACAAAAAGTATATTTTGGTGTGAGACGAAACTGGATTTGATTCTCAGCTCTTCCAGGCAAGTCCTTAACCTTTCATATCTGCCATTTTTATAAGAGGATGTTTTCTATTACTACTAGGGTTGCAAAATGTAGTATCTATAAATCATTTGGTATAATACTTGACACAAAGGAGACATCCAGTAAATGTCTATAGTTGTTAATTACAATATTACTAATATTGTATATTAACTAATTAATATTATATGTTACTAACAATTATAAATTGTGCATGCTTGTCTGTGTTTGCATTTGCATGTCAGACTTCTTTTCCTGATTTAAATATTGTGATTTATCTCTTCTGGAAAAACAGTGCTAAGAAACTTAGATAAATTGTGGGTTTCTATTTTTATGTGTATATTTCCATGAATAAGTACAGAAATGCAGCAAATATATGTTACATACCTAAGTCTTGTCCTACTGGGGTTGGAGATGACAAAAGGGGTTCGGGGGGAAGATGCGCTAACATTTATCCCTGCTTTCACAGAGCTTGCTGTATTATTGGGGAGAAAGAAAGCAGTTAATTACACATAAATTGTCTCATGTGTACTAAATGGTGTAGTGCAATAGAAGGTTAGAAGGGACTAGAGTAGTCGGAGCAGGGACCTGAGCTGGGGTTTTAAGACCCATTGAGATTTGGATAGGTCTAGTCATCTGATTTCAGTGAGGCCAACAGCATGAACAGAAACATTGATGTAGGTGATGTTGGATCTGCTAGCAGTTTCTAAGTGTGGGCCGGGATCGTGTCTCGTGAAGCCGAAGAATGGAAACACGGACCAGGGAGAGGCAAAAAGTTTTAAAAAGAGGATAGTTTATTAGAGGCAGGAGAAGAGGTTGCAGCTCCCGAGCCGGAGGGAGTCCCGAATGGGGGGTGCCCCATGACTGAGGCAAAAGCTCTTACTTTTATACCTTCCCTTGCCTGCTTGGGGAAGGGGAGCTGTTTGGAGAAGGGAACTTGTTTGAAGAAGGCAACTGGCGCCTTCTAATGAAATTCGTCTACCAGGTTTGCTCTGCTTGCCCATTCTAAAGGAATTAGCAAAGTAACCCACTCTTATCTATCAGATCTGCTCCACTTGTCAGGCCAAAATGAATTTTATGATTAATCTCAAGGTCTTGTTACATTATGTCCTGGAGCGAAGGAGTGATTTCAAAACCTGAAGTTTTAGGATATGACTATCTTTGTTTATTCCACCAGGGACCTCCCTGTCTACCTAGGGACATGCTAACTCTCCTGTATCAACATGAGTATAATCTATGACGTATGGTATAATATGATGTATTTGGGGGGATAGTTGAAAGAACAGCAGAGAGCATATGTTGGGGAAGAGTGGAAAATGAATGAAATTGAATTGATGGTAGTAGTTAAGGTCTTAGTAGTAGTGTTACCATTTTTATCATTAATAGCTAACACTCATTAACTCTCATCATGTGCCAGCCATTAACTAAGTTCTTTCATGCACGATTGTAGTTAAACCCAACAGCAAGCCCTCGTAGGTAATATTATTAGTCTCACTCTTCAGGTAAGGATATTAAAGCTTAGTGAGTTGATGCAAGAGAATCAGTATGGTATGATGGTTAAGAGTGTCAACACTATAGCCAGACTGTCTGGGTTTGAAAGTCTTTACTAATTACCAGCTGTGTGAAGTTGGGCAATTAATTGCTTATCTTTTGTGTTTCAGTTTCCTCACCAATGAAAAGGAATAATAGTAGCACCCAGGACATAGGGTTATTATAAGGATCCAATGAGTTCAATTTACATTTATATGTGCTTTAGAATACTACTCAGTCTATATGTAGTCATGTGTTGTATAAGTATTTGCTCTCATTAAGTAAATAATATATGAATATCAATTTTGTGGAAGATGCAGAGAATCTTTATATGACTCCTCATCAGATAAAGCTGAGACGGTAATATACATAGTAATTTATATTCATTATAGAAAAAATAGAACATACAGATAAGAAAATTAAAAATATTTACCCTATTTCTCACACATAATCATATTTTATTGTATCTTCTTTCAGAATGTATATGTATGTGTATATATATATATATATGTCTTATGACCTGACTTTTCATTAAAAATATTTATAGTTTAAAAACATTTTTTATTTCAACAAATACAGATACGTTATAGTTTTTAATGGTCATGTAGTAATCTGATATATGGATGTGGTATACAAAATTGAACCCAATCACCTACTTTTATAGGCTGTGTCCAATTTCTTTTTTGCTATTACAAACAATACTGCAATGAATAACCTTATGAATTATGGAATTATTTTCTTAGCAAAATTCCCAGAAGTGTAAATCTCGAGACAAAGTTATGCCATTTGTCAGATATATTTATCCATACATATTGTCAAAGCACCCTCCAGAAATTTTGAACAATTTCCAGTTCCGTCAACAGTGTATGACATTTTTCATATCCCTATATCTTTGCTAACACTAGTTATTGCCATACTTCTAAATGTTTTCCAGTCTGATAGATAGATAGATATATATATATATATATATATATATATATATATATATATATATATACACATACATATAGCCATTTCGTCATTTGGAATTGCTTTATTATTACTAGTGACCATAAAACTCTTCATATGCTTATCGTACATTTACATTTTTGTAATTTTTCTGTTTATGTTCTGTCCCCAATTTAAAAAAATTGAAGTGTTTTATTATAAAGATATTTTCATGATTATGATAATAACCTTTTATTTAACATATTTTGAAAATATGTGTGTGGATATGTTTTGGTTAGAATTTGTAAAGGGAAAGGAGTAAATGAGTTTGGATCCACAGGAAAGTAGCAAGGAGACTTTTTCTAAAATTCAAATCTGAATGTGTTCTGCCCTTGCTTTAAAACCTTTGATTGTTTCCCTTTGCCATGGAATAAAGTCTACGTTTGAAAACTTGGCATGCTACATCTGCCATGATCTGGTTCAGTTGACCTGTCTCCCCTCTTTCCCAGCCGCTCTCTCGTCGGTCAGTGGTGCGCTAGAGCACAGCAGCTTGTGAGAGCTGACTGCATACAAACTACTCTTCCCAGCTCCATGGTCAGTGATGTCATAATTGGTAGTTTGAAGTCAGCCATGGGGGAATATTTACATCATGGAAATTGGTAAATTGTAGAAATTAGGGCTATTTTCCCTGGAGACTCAATTGTTAAATATTTGCCAGCATCCCACTACATATACCCTAAACCCCAGGCATCCTCAACTTCTTAGCATTCTTCATCCAGGGCAAGACTGAGACATGCAGGCACCCCAGAAGGGTAATAACCAGTTGCCCCTTAAGCCAGTATTTGGTCATTACACATTAGCAGTGTGGGAGGAACAGGGAAACAGGCCTTGTCGTGGCAGTGCTCAGCCTCTGCCGTGGTTCTGAACAACCCAGTTCCAGCCCAAAGCTGCTTACCCTCTGAAGTCACACCAAGCCTGCAGCTAAGTGACCTGTCCTTCTGAAGCCTTTAGCCTGACCTTGGAGAGTCACTCCACTCCCTCATCCCCACCACCAGTGGCTTATCAAAGCAGTTCCTCCAACCACATATGGTCCTTCCTTGGAGGAATTTTCCTCAATATAGGTTTTTCCATCTTGTTTTAGTGTCCCTTATAGAATAGGACCTAAGGCAACAGTCTGCCTAGCCCAACCTTTAACCTGAATCTGCCCTCAAGATGCTTTCCTTCCCTCTGTGCATACGCACATGTGCTCTTGCTTCCTCTCACCTCCCCCTGCCCACCTGGCTGATATGTTACTACTTCCTCAGTGGACCCTGCTGACAGTACACACTCTTCCTTGTCTGTGCCTACACACCTTGATAGCAATAGCCCTCATCACCATGAGCCACTCCAGAGAGTGACAATGTATCCTCATCACAGAAGCTCACACAGTAAGGCTCAGATCGTGCTTGGCTGGGTGGATGTTCCGAGATGACAGTGACACCAAGGAAGCCTTATATTAAGGAAAATATTTTGGCAGCAGTATGCAAGATGACTGAAGGGAAAGAAAGACAGTGACCATTGTTAGGAAAACTGGCCAGGATGCTGAAATTTTGTAGAGAGCATCATCTAGTCACGAGGGGTGGTGCATGCTAGTAATGCAGATGGACAGAAAGAGCAGACATGAGACATTTTAGGCAAGGAACTGTGGAACTTGGTGAAAGATAGCCTAGAAGAAGAAAGAAGAAATTTAAAATATCTTCAAATTTCTAATTTAGAAACAATTATGGAGTCTCAACTCAAGGATAAGACCTGAAAAGTGAAAAAAGAAACAAAAAAATCAGAAAGTTTTGTGTAGAAAGATCTCTACATCTGGAGAAGGGGAACAGAAAAGGAGAAAGAGGAGAACTGGTTAATGAATTAGAAAAAGAATCTGAAAATTGCAGTATCCAGAAAGATGGAGGAAGAGAGTTTAAAAGAACAAAGATTGCTTCAAGGATTTTGAATTAGTTAATATACTGTCAAAAAGCAAAGAAAAAAAAAGGGGTGAAAGGACTGAAAAGTTATCATTGGATTTGGCAAGAAGGAGGTCACTAGTAGCACGAGACCTGACAGCCTCAGAAATAGAACAGCGGAATGCCGCTGGATCACGACTCAATGGATCCAGTTCAAGTTCCTGTGCCACTTACTGGCTGTTACCTTGGGCGTACGTCTTCATCTCCCACACACTCAATTTCTTCTTTTATAAGGTGGAGATAATCCTCGTCCTCTTACTTCACAGAGTTTTGTGAGGTTCAAAGGGATGATGTTTATGAAAATATTTTGTAAACTAAGTTTAATATGAATGAGACACATTTTGATTTTTACAGTCATAATTGGAGCCAAATGGAAGGCGAGAGGTTAATGTAAAGAAAGTAAAGGATGAAGTGGGAAAAAAAAGGAGTAATTGGGAAGCAGCTAGAAGAAGAAACAGGGTAGAAATGAAGCATTTGTTTACTTTAGTTGGGAGGCAGGGAAACCCTGGGCCTGGCCAAAGATACAGGAGAAAACTTTCCATGTAGAGGAGGGGTGACTGTGGGAGTAGAGCCCAGGTAAATAAAGACCGTGATCTATAGATAAAAGACAGAAACTTCTTCCTCCAAGACTGGTGGGAAGGTTGAGACCCAAATATAGAGATGGGGCATAAATGAAGTTGTGCCTGTGGGACATTCCAACCATGTGCTCGAAGGATAAAGGACGGCTATCCATGGAGGGTTAGGGAGAGCGTGCTGGGATCTGGGAGGAGAGCTAGAAGGCAAATGCTGTCATCTTCTTACGTTGTGAACTATCCTGTCCCTTTAGAGTAGGGGTGTCAAAACTGTGGCCCACAGGCCAACTGCGGCCCACAATCCATTTTTAATTGGCCCGCAGCAAATTCCAAAAATATATTTAGTTTACTTAAATAAACCAGGTGAGACAATACGTACTTCACCTCGAGTGAGTGGCCCGGCTGTTTGTGTATTTTACCGCATATGGCCCTTGGTGAAAAATGTTGAAAAATTTTGGACACCCTTGCTTTAGAGGAAATGAAAAGTCTAATATCCATGATCTATACCCTACATAACCACGGGGCTCAGTCCGAGTAGCACAACAAGGCCTCATAGGAAAAGGAGTGAGGCTTCTCTGCAATTGGGTTAGATAACAAATATGGTAATCTCATTTTCTGAACTCAAGATTTGAGTACGAGTTGAATGCAGGATTTGTATATGTTTTCCAGTTTTGAGAAGCCCTCTGGGCGGTAAAGTTTGTACGTTGAAATGTTCGATTTTCCAGGACAGTTTCATGGTTTATAAGTTGCAAGGGAGAGTCAGTTTGCGAATCAGGCCTGTCTTTGAAATAGGAATCATATGCAGTGTACATCTGTGGTGACTTACGTCGTGGATACTAAGGGACTCCCACTAGGACGTGGAAGCATAAGACAGACGAGGTGGGATGAGGATGTGCCTCTCTTCTAGCGTGGTTGTAATTGGTTGGAGCTGAGTGGTGGCTACCTATAAATGCCTTGTCTTCTACAGTTTACCACAGATGGCACTACTGTCATGGATCTGTCAGATACCAAGGTCAAGGATCAGTTAGTTATCTTTCAACATCACATGAGCTCTGTTGCTTCTTAAAATAAAAAAGAAGTTCTTTGGTTCCATGACTCTATGGGAAAGGGAAAGAATGAGGGATTTACATGGTTTACTTCTTACATGCCTGGTTTGGGTAGGTATCTGAGTTTGGGAGTCCTGATAGAACTCAGTGGTTCTCAAACTCAGCATTATGACACACAAGTCTATTGAGGTCACTCCAAAGCTATGTCATCCACTTACTAAGAGTAGCTAAATTAGGGATATTTGTGAATATTAAACTTTTGACACATTAAACACTATTAAAATTTATCCTATAATACTCTCTCAGTCATTTGTATTCTGGTATAATTTCCTAAGCAGGAGAGGAAGATCCTGTTAAAGTTGGCGCATCCATGCCATGGGATTATGTCACATGGAAATATCATTTGTCATGTGTGACCCAGAGAAAAAGAAATTTGAAAACTGTTGTTTTGGCAGTTGGTGGAGCAATGATTGTATAATCATTTTACACAGCACTAAAATATCATATTTAGTGTAATGTTTTCTGCAAAGCCATACTTTTTTATTAATTTAATTTTATCAAAGTCCAACATGCACATAGTTTACAAAGTCAGATGGTATTATAAGATTAATCATGACAACAATTTCCCACACTGTTCCTGGTCCCTTGAGGCAACATTTGGGTTAAATGAATAATTGGTGTTTACATAGTGGTGATGTACATATTCATAATTGAGCCGTACGATATGCTAGTATCATACTTTGTTTTTTGCTGGACTTAATCATTAGGTTTTCTTCCTTAAACTGTGTTAGAACTACATCCCTCTCAATATGATCAAGCATGCTAGATGATTTGTCAGTTTTGTTTTGTCTTGGGCATCCCTCCTGAAGCCTTCCTTCTTTCTTCCAGCTCTTTCTTCCAGCTTCTTGCAGCTCTGATCCAGACTAGTTGCTCTCTAGACTGGTACATAAGCATCTTCCTGAGATTTCCCACTGCTATAGTTCTAGGAATTTACTACGCTTCTCTCTTGGGTTGAATCCCATGTCTAGTTTTTCTCCTTTACTCTTATTGTGGTGGATATATATATATCCTGATAGTTTACTGAGAAAGTGAGTAAAAGAGGTAAATATTTTAAAATCCATACAGGTCTGAAAATACCTATAATCTACCTTTATACTTCGCTAGGTATAGAACTCTGTTGTGGGAGAAATGTACTCTCAGTATTTTGATGATATTGTTCCATTGTATTCTAGTATTTAAAGTTCTTGTTGAGACTTTAGATTTTGGTTGCTAATCATTCATATATGACCACCTTTTTTTTTTTTTTTCACTCCAGAAGCTTTTAGGATCTTATCTTTATTCCTAAAATTCTGAAATATCACAATGATAGGTTTTGACATACAACTTTTGTTGTATGTTCTGGAATCTGTAAAGTGAAGTCTTTTAGAGATTGGAAAAATATTGTGGGTTAATTCTTGATAATTTCCTTCACCTGTATTTTCTTTTCTGGAACTCCTGTATGTCAGATTTTAAGATTCCTGGATTGATTTCTACTTTTATCTTTTCTACTTTTCTTTTACGTTGCCTTTTTGTTCTACATTCTGGAAGATTTCCTCAACTCTGTCTCCTAAACATCCTACTGATTTTCTTAAAGTTTTGCTATCATATTTTTTAAGATTTCAAAAACTTTTCATTGATCTCTTCTTGTTTCATGGTTGAAATAGTTTTCTTATCTCTTTTAGGATACTAATTATGTATTTAATTGTTGCTCTCTATTGTTTCTGTTTTCAGTTAGTTTTACAAAAATGTTATTTATATTAATATATAATAATTGCTATTGTTATTTAAATGAGTTAAGTTTTTTTTTGTTTTTTTTTACTTTTTTCAGTTGTAATTTGTAATAAGATAAATATTGATATACATAACCAACATAAATAAAAACTTTTAGGTCCTTAAAATTTTTAAGAGTGTAAAGTGGTCCTGAGACCAAAATGTTTGAGAGTACCTGATATACACAATTACTTAAGCTCCCAAGTTTCCTGTATGGTTCCACACCCCCATTCTCTAATATGCTCAATATGTCCTAATCTAGAGTTTTTCTGATAAGTCTTCTGGTCGGTGCTGGGAGAGAAGGATCTATTAGTCTAATTTTTTTCCAAACAGAATTCCAACTACCACTTCCTCCTTGATGCATGAATTAGCAATCTTCTTGTTGCTTCTTCTCAGACAGATACGTAGGTCTCAGCTTTCTCCATTCTGCTAAATCAGTTACTATTTATCATTCAGTTCTAAAATGTTAACCACATCTCTTGGCTTTCGTCATCTCCTCTACCATTCCTTTGTTCTTGTGGGTTTATTAATTATTTTATTCATTTTCTGTATGTTAGTGGAGATTTGAGATGCAGTGGAGTTATAGGCACATATTTGGGAGTAAGCATACTATGTGTTGATTTTTGGCATATGTGCCAACACGTGGAAGCTAATGATTGCGACCTATTTATAATGGGTAAATTGGAAAATATTAAAACAATTCTACAAGGAAATTAAAAATCTTTATTTGATATAAAAAGGATATTTAGACTATCTGTTACATATTTTCAGCTAGAATATCTGCATTTTCTTTAATTACTTAGAAATAATCAGTGAAATTCTCAAAGTGCTTTTGGAAAATGGTCCTGTGTTAAAAAGTGAACATCTATAAAAATCAGATGTTGAGGTCAGAATTAACTGCATGGTCTGCCTAACTACTTTACAGCCCAAAATGGCTTATGTCTACTTTGTGTTTACTTTATATGTGGCTTTTAATATAAAGTTAGTGATGTTTGGGGTTGAATAGTGACCCCTACATCATATTTGAATCTATTTAATAACAGGTTGCATTATTATCAGAGTTTGTGTCATATTTCTAAAGCATGTTATGATGACTGTATTGACCAAGAAAATTATTATGGAGGAGTTTAGTGGATTTATGATTCCGGCCCCATCACATTGCTTACTATGAAGTCAAGGTTACCTCAGCTCTGAGGGACTACAACATGGGGGGAGAGGTGGCTTTAAGTCGTACTCAGATCTAATAACACAAGGAAAATGGTCAGACTAGAGGCTAGAGTTGTTTGATTTTGACAGTTGTGGTACTGGGGGCTCATTGGAGGGGGATTTTAAGGTAAGCTGAGATTGCATCTTAGAAGATAAGGATCAGAATTAAGAACGATCTTGTTAAGTTGGAAATAAACAACTTACAGAATACAGAACTTCATGGAAACTGAGAGCTGGAATGCACCTTGGAAATAATCTTTTCCAAAACTATACTTAATAGATGAGCACATGAAGATCCAGACATGTGGAGTGAATGGTCCAAGGACATACTACTAGTTATCAGTAGATGTACCAGAACCTAGACTTCCAGGCCCCCAGCCCTGTGTTCTTGCCAATGCATCCACTTCCATGTGGGACAAAGTAGCCATCATATCTTGGGGAAGGAAGAAAGCACATTGCCAGTTCTGGCTTCCAGTCTCTTCTCTGTGTCTAGAAGTCTTCTGCCTTCTCTGAGGTCCATCAAAGCTTCCCACTGATTTCACTTTTTCCCCCTTCCCCATTCTCTAAATGTAAATGTTCTGTCTCCCCAGCTAGATAGTAGTACTTCTAAAGGCAGGACCCTGTTTCCGTGTCTCCCCCAAAGTGACTGGACTCTGTAATCAGAGGTGCTCAGCTGTTGTTGCTGTTGAGTCATTGGAAGGTCTGGCTGGTTATGTACACACTACGCAAGAAAAGATCTTCAACATTATGGGGAAGTTAACATCATTGAAGCTGTAACTTAGAAAACAAGCATATAGAAATAAATCGGAAAATGGCATGTAAAAACCAGAAAATTCATGACTTTTTAAATCTTTATCAGGTTATTTTCAAGATTCTGCTAAGCATTGGTTTACACTTTTTCTTTTTTTAAAGTAGAGATAAGAACCTGGAAAAGGTGTGATTTCTGAGCGAGCAATGCTCTATGACACACAGATAACTATATAACTGATCCTATTCTCTAAATACAGATGCCTCAAACACAAGGCTGCCATGTGTATTTGTTCCCCTTGTGCAGTGTGTAAAAGTGCCTGACCAAAGGCAAGGAAGGAACACTTTTTCCTTCACTCAAAGGAATCCTTTTCTAATTAGCCTTCCAGAGAGGGACACTTTTTAAAATAGTCTGCCCAGAGGGTGGCATCCTTTTCTCATTCTCACAAAGGCACCTGAGAGGCAGTTCCACTGAAAAATGAATCCTGGACTAAAGGTCAGAAGGAACAACAAAATGTAAACAGTGGCTCACCCCTTGGCACACACAAACTAGGAGGGGTTAGAGAGAGGAAAGCCATAAGGAGGGATAAAGCAGTTTAAAAAAATAAATACGTCAGAGGAATTGGAGGAGGAACTGAGATTATTTAACTTGGAAAAGAGAGGAGAATGCATATTAAAAGATGTTTAAATAAATAAAAAAGGTGAACTCTTTCAGAGAATAGAATGACTTGCTGCTCTTTTATGTCCTCCTGAAGGTATCAATAGGCCTTTATTGGAGAAACAGAATCCTTCCTGACAATGAAGACTATTAACATGAGCGGTTGTGGCATTTCCTCTTCAAGAGACTTTATACACAGGATGCATTCCCATCAGGGAAGTGTTAGTTGGCTCTGCCTGTAGGTGTTAGAAGATTAACTAAAGGTTCCTAAATATAAAGGTGGTGCTGTTGTTGTTCATTCCTGTGGAAAAGTATGTGAGGGCCTTGATTTTCATGGAGGCTATGTTCTAGACTTTTCCAGTTGGGGGATTCATAAGTGCCTACAATTGCCATGCAGAGAGCTGCTGGAGATGCCAAGAGCCATGGGTCCAGGAATCAGGAGGTGGTTTATGCTAATACAAATCTCTCTTTGCAAAAATGATTTCGTTTTTTTCCCCTTTCTCTTTCTACAATCAAACCTAGTTTTCCTCAGGACAGCCTCATTAGTTTGGATGTTTAATATGTAGTAACTGTTCTTATTTTCATGTACATCCCTTGCTCTGGGCACACAATGTCCTATTTCCAGAGCATGCTACTTACCTTTTCTTACATTCATTTATCGTATTCTTGTATTCACTAAAGAAATATTTATTACAGCTGTGTATGTATCACTAATGTGTTGACCGTTGATTTGATGATTAAATGGCAAATTAGATATAACGCCTACCCTCTTGAATTTTAGTGGAAAGAGAGGCAAGTAAACAAAACTCTCTTTTTGTTTTTTGTTTTGTTTTGTTTTTTTAAAAAGTCTGGCTCCACCGCTCACACTTTCTTTTTTTTTAACTTTTATTTATTTTTTTAAGTATGATTTTCCAGGACCCATCAGCTCCAAGTCAAGTAGTTGTTTCAATCTAGTTTCAATCTGGAGGGTGCAGCTCACAGTGGCCCATGTGGGGATGGAACCAGCTACCTCGTTGTTAAGAGCACCTCGCTCTAGCCAACTGAGCTAACTGGCTGCCCCCCAACACTGTCTTTTTGGATCAGATACTCATATCCTAAAATGGTTTCCTGCATCTGTCAAATAGTGAGATTCTATCCAGTGTACCCACGCAGACACTGACTTTGTTCTACACATGACACTTTTCATTTATTACTTTATATACACAAAACACACACACACACACACACACACACACAACTTGTATATATACAAGGTATGATCAAACAATACGGTGAATATTTGAATAAAAAAATTTATTACAGTAAAAGATATATTGCCATTAACCCCTTCAAAATACTCTTCCTCGCTTGAAACACACGTATCCCATCATTCTTGCCACTTTGTGAAGCAGTTCTGGAAGTCAATGCCGTGTGCCATAAGTGATGTGTGACACAGAGCGTTGTCATGATGGAAGATGATTTACAGCACACTTTAAAACACAGCTTCTCTCAACCGTAGCTCACACCCAACTGACTGCACAGAACAAGTTGAAACGTGTCACACTGTTACTAAGCTTCAATGCGCCGCTTCCCATATTGAAGATCTTTGCCTTTCCATTGGATGGCACTTGGCACCAGCATTTACCATATTTTTGTATCACAACAGAAGGCTCCATGTCACACATTGCTTCTGGTGCAGCAATTTCTGTCAAATAAAAACATCACGGTGTGTCCTTGTCTACCTTATTCACCAGATCTGGCACCGTGCAAGTATGCATTGTGGACTCACACCATGCTAAAAGGAGGAACAATTGCAAACATCAGTCTTCTAATATAGCATCAACTTTGACTGGATTAGCCCAGTAGTTGGGAGGTAATCTGACCCTATGAGTCAAAGGCCTTTCCTAGCTACAGCTTCAGAAGCAGACATGGATGCTTCAGATAATAATAAGAATGGCAACAAAAGTAACAACAGCAGTAATAGCAATTATAGCAGGAATAGTAGTAATTATATGAAGGTTTATTATATTCCAGCCATTATTTTAAGTACTATATTTGTACTTTATTTATTATTCTCAAAGTTTTTCACTCACTTGATAAATATTTATTGAATGCCTACTATATGCAAGGTGTTATGAACAAAATAGACAAAGCTTCTGTCCTTAAGTTTATTTTAGTAAAAAAAAAAAAAGATGATAATTGATAAATACATAAATAAATTACATAGTAACTTGGAAAGTGAGAAATGGTATGGAAAATAAAAAAGACAGAAAGTAGCTAGCATAAGGGGAATCATTAGGAGTGCTGGCTGGGTGAGCTGGATGGGGATCAATTTGCCTTTATTAAATTGAGGAGCCAGAATAGGTCCTTGTTAGAAAGCAAGATTTAAGCAAAGCCTTGAAGGAGAAGATGGTGTCCAAGGGAGGGGGGTTCCAGGCTGTGGGAACAGCTCGAACAAAGGCCTAAACACAGGACTGTGCCTTTTGTGTCCAGCAGCAGGAAGGGAGTGGGAGGGGATCAAAGCAGAGTATAGCAAGATGGAGCAGCGTAAAGGACATTGCAAATCATTGTGGGTCCTCAGACTTTTATGAAGCCATTGCACCACTGCGATCAGAAGAGTGACTTGGTTTCACCAAATTTGAAATGGATCGCTCTTAGCAGCCATGCTGAGAATAGATCTGTAGGGCAGGAAGACTGATGAGGAAACTTTTGAGACAGTGGCAAAAAGGACACAGATGATAAGCCTGGAGGGAATGAGAAGTGGTCAGATTCTAAATTTATGTTGACGGGACAAAGAAAATAAGTAACTTATCTAAGGTTACAAAGCTAATCAGTGGTGAGTTGGGAATTGAACCCAGGCAGTACAGACTCAAGAACAACTCTGAGACACAGCAATAAAAGGAGATGGTGGGAAAGCAGGCATCAACTCAGTCAGTCAGAGTTTTCTCATAATGATGCCTGTAAGGCAGGGATTTTCGATGGTTAGAAACGATTAATAAGTCAGAACTGGAAAGACAACATTTGCCTGTGATGAGTAAGGGAAACTCATGCTTGGGGCGTGGGGGTTGGTAATAAAATGACTTTTAGGCCTCTACTAACTCTTAAGAGTCTATGATCAAAATACAGAATGACATAGTTTATACTATGTGTCAGTAGACGTTGACAACTTGAATAATTACTATTTTGAAAACCATTGTCTTGCCTCCATCTCATATATGAAGGTAGAAACAGTGGTAGATTTGGCCTCTGTCCTCACAGAAAGGATGAAAATTTGATGTCTAATAAGTCTGTGTTGTGATGCAAAATGAACCCATGAAATCGCCCTATGAAATGCAAATCTAAAACATTCACAGATTTGCAGTGTGAATGCTGCTACTAGGCAGAGTTTGGAGGATATAAATTCATCAAATAATAAAGCAATTCATAAAATAATAGATGGTGGTCTTGGATTAGGATTCTTTAAATTCACTGAATAAAACGCTTCAGTACTCTTATGAGTCTTGGTTAATTGTCCATACATTCCTGGTGTGATACCATGTGTGTGTGTCGTGTGTGTATGTGTGTGTATGTGTGTGTATGTGCTGATGACATACCAGTGGAGTATTATATATGTGTTTCTGCTTATGAAAAGTACATGGCTCTGTTCCTGCTGTAGCTGTGGGCTGTGTACTGGGAGGGAATCCAAAAATATGACTTCATCTAAATATACTAAAATGTTCTTTACCATAATATCAAAGAATTCTGAACAAACTCCTACTGGGTGTGGTATTTCCCACTGCAAGCAATGTATAGCAAGTCTGTAGAATCTACCAGGTAATCCCAGGGTATTCAGTGGGATAGGAAATGTGGCAATCTGGGAACAACTTTCTGGAATATTTTTGATTGTACCAAGGAGACTGGAAAGACTAAATGAATGCACGCAGTTTGGTGGAATGGGAAGAGAAGGAAGCAAAATGAAGGTGAAGTAAATCCTAGCAATTGACAAAGAATTACCAGGGCCCCTATTTTGGAAGAAAGTTTCTTAAAATTCAACTATCTCTGAAAGTGGAAAATTGTAGGTTAATATGCTTTACTTGAATTTGAGTATAGCTGGAGTCCAGTTAGTTGGTCTTTTCAAAGAAGGAAAACTAAACCCAAAAAGAGAAAAGAAAAAATTATTCCCTCCCACTACATATAGAATGGAATCTTGGGTAATGTCACTTCATCTTTACATTGTTGGGGGTGTGTGTGTGTGTGTGTGTGTGTACTTCCATCATGCAGATGTTCCAAGACATAACTGGAGAGAGCCATTAGTTACTTGAAGCAATTTACTAGCTGACTGTAGAGCATAAGTTCAGATTTTAATGGTGACTTCTTGCCGTTTGGGACTGTTAGAATGGCATATCAAAGGAAGAGAATCTCAAATAATTTGTCTAAATTTAGTAAAGAAACCTCTTTTCTATGGTGGTTTTGCTTTGTCTTTCTCTTGGAGCACCATAGACATAAAAGGTAGCATTAAGAAATTCAGGCCCCATACTGTACTTTTTGAAAAGGTGTGACTTCCTCTTCAGGTTTTGTTTGATATTAACAACTGATGTATGAACCATGAAACGAGACCATATCAATCCTACTTGTTGCAATATAAAATTGCACTCGCGCTTGGACTTTCGCTGTTTAATTCATAGTGTAATTTTAATGAGTTCTTTTTTTTTTCTTTTCTGTTTTCTTCATATGTAGCATGCAACCTACACACTCTATTAGAATTTTAGGTCAACTTTTACAATTCCCAAAAATTAATTGTGGAAACAAGTTTTGCTTTGTAAATGTGCACATGTAGAGAACTAGCACCCCCTAGTGTATTAAAAGCCCCCAAAGATTTGATCTGGCATTTAATAAGCTAATGACAACAAACAGGAATGTGAACCGGTTGTTAACTTTTTCCACTGGCGTTATGACGTAACTTGTTTAGGCACAGGGCAAGCATGTTTTTGAATTAATAAAAATCATAAATAAACTGAAAAGATGGAAGTCACATTTAAAATATTGGAACTAAAATTAGAAAACCATCATTGGCCATTTGAACTGTTGGTGATATTTTAAGGCTGTGAAATAAAACAGAATAATCTGTGGTCATGTTGCTAATTTTCTAAATTCTCTCTCGTGAAAAATTTCAGCAACACACTTAATTGTTTATGGACGACTGTAAAACTAAAACTGTTTAGGATTTCTCTTCTTTTTGGTGACTGTGTGTTGCCTAATGAAACTGTAAACTGAAAATTATAGCTTCATTCCAGAGAGTGAGAGGACTTATTCCAACAGATGGCATCAAAACACCGGTCTAAACTCTATGATCGCTGATTGTTAATTGCATCTGTAAAACAATCCTTTTAAACAGAGTAATGCATTTTATCATACAGATTATAGTTCTACGCTTTTTGGTTTTTCAATGTGTGTTAACATTTTCTGCTCCAGTATAAGATTCAGCGCTTGCATAATTATCAGATTAAACAACAGAACAACAGTGACTCAATCATTCTTAAGAACCATGCATACAGGAGATAGAGAAGCACATTTTATTTCAGGATATGCTATTTGAGAAACGTTTGTGTTCTTATGTAGTCATATAAAATGGGAAGAATGGGCCAGCTCTCATCCTCATCAAATTAAAACAGTGGAAATCTATAAAAAGACCTTAAATATATAGTAAATATATACTGTGTTTTTAAATACATCTCAATATAGATGAAAATATGTTTAATCTGCATGGATATTTTGAATGAAAAGGAAATATATGAGGCACAGAATAAGAAAGGACTGTTGTCTGAAAGTTTAAGAGCTAAAGGCACATAGCTTCTTTTCTAAAATGGTTGCAGTGAAATTCTACATAGGAACAGAGGGGTGGGTTTGATGACATCGTGAACAGTCTTTCAGAATGATTTTTCCATGTTGTAGATGGCATTGGGAAGGTAGGATATGAAGATTCTTTGGTCAGTTCTTCAGCCTGGGTGATTTGGAACTTGGAGGCTGAGTTTAGAGAGAGGAGAGAATAATCAACATTTATGTCATCATGGGGCAGCTTTTTGGTTTGTGGGTGTCTCATCTGATTCTCCTCCTTATATCTAACACATTAAGCATAAAAAAATTAATGCCCCCTCCAAACTCCTCCTATTTCTATTTCTTGTGTCACCAACTGGGAAGGGACTATCAGAGTAAATTTGCTTGTTGAACAAGAAATACACATTTAGTAAATCAACTGGTGATGATTCCATTTCTAAGTGTTTTGATATCTTCATCTTTCATGTAAGTGTCACTAAAATAATACTTCACTTAGGAAGGGTCACTCCTCAGGCATTATCAATAGTACAGATTCACAAAGCAAGTCCAAACACCAAAAAGACATATCTTTAAAAGTCTACAGTACACCCTTGCCCAGAGTCTACTTTGTTTACTTTGTAAAGAATTCTGCCGAACGAGGTTTTCTGATTTTTAAGCCTACAACAGATTAGAAAGGCAAGTTGCTAGTGGCAAGCATATGTAGTGACATGCTTCACTCTGAAGTAAGAGTTGGAAAACTGTAGTAACAAATCAGGGAAATATTTATTAATTCCTGAAGGAAAAATCGTAACTTGGAATAACCCAGCAGATACCACTTTCACCAAGAGATCAAACAAAGTGAACATCACCAGGAGTAAGACATGCCGTGTCATGAACTCCCTGACAAGATGTACCAAAGAAAGGGGAAAACCTTACTTCTGTAGTAGTTTTGCCCAAAATGTGTAACCTCAATATAATCATTGGAAAAATCAGAGGAATTGAAAGGCATTCTACAGAACAGCTGACCAGTACTCATCAAAAGTGACAGGATTATGGCAAACAAGGACAGACGGGGGATCTGTCGCAGATTGGAGGAGACTAAGGTGACCAAAAGCATTAAACTCACTGTGAGGTTTTGAGTTGGATACTGGAACATAAGTGGAAAAACTGGTGACATTTGAATAAGGCCAGCAGTTTACTTAATAATATTTATTGTACCAATGTTAATTTCTTGGTTTTCATTATTACACTGTAGTTATTGAAGATAGTAGCTTTGGGAAATTGAGTGAAGGGTATATGTAGAGATTCTCTATACTATTTTGCAACTTTAAGACTAAAACTACTTTAATTTTTAAAAATTCTATAGAACTCAAAATGTATAGTAGTCTGGGGCCATTTAATGTAGGGGCAAAAAACCCTGTTATATACCTGATTTGCATAAAATAATTATTGATATCCAATATGATGAACTCAAGAAAGAGTTATTTTCAGTATTATTTCTTTAATATAAATAAGAAAGCATGCAATACAGTTTAGAAACATTTATTAGTATGTAATTTTTTAATATAAAATGTTTTAAAACTGTAAATGAATAAATTTCAGTTATTTGGAAAATCTGCTTTCGGAAAATTGTATTCATTAACGATGCTGCACAATGAACCATTATTCTGCCATAAGAATTTTCCTCCCTGTGCCAGACACTAGAATTCTCCCCCAACCCTTTACCCAAAAATACGTAAGGTATTATATACCTTGTAGCAATTATATGGCTATTTGATGTAATCCATGTCTTAACTTGAACCTGTAATTTAACTAAATTTGAAAACTGAGCAATAAGTTGGCGTTCCATCAACTCTTGATCTTCATTCTTGTGGAAATGGGAAATTCAGATTACTTTCAAGGCTTATCTATGATTTATGCTTTGTAAATAGAGAGATTTGAGTATTTATAGATCAGTTGGTGTTAAACAAGACATCATTCTGAGTCACAAATCCATCTACTAATATTCTCTTATTTTTCAATAAAGAGTGGCAATCAGAGTTCTCACCAAAATCCATGCAAGATGGCCATGAATGGAACAAAGGCTGGAAAGCTCCACTGTTCTGGGCAACTGAATAAGCTGTAAAGTTATGCTTTTTCTTAGCCTATCACTTAGTGATTAAGCCTGAATTTCTTTAAAATATACCATTACCTTTCATTGACTGAGGGAAACCAACACAAGGATTTGTTGAACACCCACCACGTATTCGGTACTGGGTGAGGTGCTGTAGGATTCAGAAGTATGCTCGAGTTCTTCTGTATCTTGTAAGAAACTCTTTGAAGGCCTCACGGGGGCTTACAAGGTTAAAGTACATTACAATTGCAAATCAACAAGATTGTGTGCACTTACGTGTTTAGACCAGTGCTTTCCAACCTTACTGAGATTAAGATTCCTTTTTCATGTGAAACTGTGTCTCAGAGTTGGTATGTTTAATACTTGGAATTAGGAAACTACATCATGGCAAAGAATGAACATGAATTATATCAAATTAATGTGTATTTTATTAACCACAATAGTACCTACTTTTGGAAAATGGTAGCAAATACATGCGAGTTGCGTATCATTTCATATGTGCTTTAGGACACATAGGGAACTAGAGCCCATGGATGCTCCCCCTGCCCTACCTGTCCCATAGCTGCTTGTCCTCAGGCTGTGAGCCACTCTGCTGGAGTGTAAATACTGTAGGAGTCCAACAGTATTTTGGCTTTGTCAAGGAAATCATCACAGCCCCTGGCAGGGCTTAATGCGTGCTTCAGAGATTGGGAAAAGCTAGAGAATGCCCAACGGAAGCCATGGACGAGCAGGAATGAAGAGGACATATTGAGAGGTAACGAGCAGCCAAGGCCGGCCACAGGGAGGGCTATGTTGAAAAATAACATTAGTTAAATGAGGCAAAGGGAGATTATGAGATTCTTGAAATCAAGCACAGGAGCTAAAAACTTCTATTAAAGCAAAGCATTGGACCAGGACGCAAAGGACTAGGTTGTAATCCTGCCTCTACAGTTACTAGTCTTAGGCAAGTTAAATTTTGGAGCCTCAATTTTCATCATTAGTATAACTGGGATAATAATACTTACCACTCAGAAGAGAGCATCTGTGACACTTCCTAGTGGGCTTTTGCTCTGTTTGGGTTGCATCTAAAATAGAGAACTGTCTAAGATTATTGAGCAGGGAATCAGCATGATGAAAGTGATATATTAAAGAAGATTAGTTTGGCAGCTATGTACAGGTTGGATTAGAGTCAGAAAAGCCAATGTGAAAACCGTCCCAGTGATCCAGATTCAGAGGCTGTGAAAGCAGGGACAAAAGGAGGTTGAGATGAAAAATCGATTGGATTTTCAGTTTGATAAGGTATCAGGGATGAGACGAATCAAAAATGATGAGGTTTTAAACAGCTAGTGACTATGGGAGAATGGCTGAAACACTGAAGGAGGAAAGGAAAATAGAGAGGACACGTATTTGGAGAAAAAGGATGTTGGGATGAACATGGTGAATAAATGGAATATGAGAGCCAAGAGTCAAGTGGAAATTGACTCTAAACTATTGGGAACATGCAGTTGGAGTGAAGGTGAAGATTGTACTAGAGATGGCAAGGTGGGAGTCACGCCTAGTGGTGACAGCTGAGCTGTGAAGTGGGAATGTCACTTAACAGAGACTTGAAACAGAAACAGAGGACCTAGGATGAAGCCCGTGTGGTATGTTCTCCTGAGAAACTACTCCATTATTCTGTAGCTAACATGAGATGGAATTGAGTTTTAGTCATCTTATGAGAATATAAACATATATAAACACATTGTTTATCCCTTTCAAGGGAATGACTGATTGCTCACTTACAGCACTCCTCCTAAGATGAGGCATTAAAAGAGATTCCTTTGGGGCCATTTCTTCCTGAGTTATGACAGGGAGTGTGGCACCATTGCTAGAACTGCTGGCTGGCAGAGCCTCTCACAACAGGCATGCAACCAGTGGGGTCTGTCGGGCATTCAGAATTTTTCATGATCTGACCTCTTCCCAGCCTCATTACGTAATATTGCCCAGCTCCTCCAGCTGCCCAGGTTGGGATCCTGACAATGCCAAGTCTTATCTAGCTCAGAGCTCTCTGTGTTTCTCTCTCTCTCTCTCTCTCTCTCTCTCTCTCTCTCTCTCTCTCTCTCTCTCTCTCTCCTTGGAATGCCCTTTTTGCCGAATCCTTCAAGACCCAGTTCCTGCCCGAGCCTGTCTCATTCCAAGATGAGAAAGCATCCCATCTCCTGTGTGCTTCCACCTCTGAGAACACTCCTTCCAGCCTCTCTTGCATCATCCTGACTTGTTTACATCATTGTCTCCTCACATGGCTGTGAGCTCCAGACAGCAGGGGGTTTGTCTGCCCCAGTGCATGCCCCACACAGCGCCTGGCCTAGTCTCTCATGTACTGCTTGCCAAATTGAGAAGAGGATGACATTTTTCCCAGCAGCATTTTAGTAAATCAAAAGGGAAGAAAAGCAGCCATTGGAGAGCAGGGAAAAGAAGAGTCCTCTGTCTTTAGTTGGAAGTTGAATGAAGCAGAACAAGGAGCTGGTGCCAGTGATAGGGTAATAGCTGTTTCTGTGGGTGACCCAGGGGAAAGAGCTGGGAGGCTCCTCGAGAATAAACAGGAAAGTCTGGCTTCTTGTGGAGCGCTGAGTCTCTACGTGTTGGAAGCACATGTGAAGTACAAGACTGCTCCGTGGGGAGTTTTAGGTAATGTGGTGAATTTTAGAAGAGTTACTCAGGGTGACCAAGCTGGACAGGAGGTGGGCAATAGGTTATAAGGCCCAGAGAGGTGTAGTTGGAGGTTGTGGAGTGGTTTGAAAGGAAGAATATCCATTCCATGTACAAAACCAATATTTGATTGTTTAAAAATTCAAAATGGGCTGGAGGGAAAGTAAAGGGATTATTCTGGAAAGAGAAAAATCCATCTCAGGCTTGATTATTCTACCCCCAAAATTATCAAGTGAGTAATAACCTATCACATTGGGTTAAAGCTACCGAGCCTTCAATTAAATAGAGGCTGAATGTTTAAATTTGATTAAGTAAGGTGACTTCTAATAATATAGGCAATTAGCCTGTGGAATGTGCAGGTGTAGAATGAGAAACAGGGAACAATGTTGCATTTTGAAAGCTGGTTTAGTGATTTTTAATATAATAATAATACCTTAAGCTTTTGTAATGCTTTTCAATTTACAATACTGCTTAATCTTAATTATCTCATTTGAGCCATGCATTCACCTGTTGGGCAGGTGAAGAAAGCTGTGGTCACACATGGGTCCTCTCACTTCAAGCCTAGACTGCCTGCGTACCTTCCACAGCACCCTGCTACCTCTCTCATACATGTGAACATAGATCTAGTGTGTTTAGAGTTCTTGGCTGTGATTTAATTAATACGGCAATGTGGTTTGATATAAGCTATTTGAATGCAAGGATTCTTTTACTTTTGCAGTTATTGCACACACCACGTGACACAGTGCTGTGCATGGTAAATACCCAGTAATGTTGGGCAAAAACAATTGACTATTGAACAGTTTCCCTAGGCATCCTAGTGTTTCTAGAAGGTACCTGAGACGTAGTATTGTGGGGGAACGGGGATGGTAAAGATGGGGAGAGGAGGAAAATGGAAGCACAAGCCTGTGAGACTACAGCCCTTTTAACCCCAGCAGCTCCCTTTTATCTGACTTACATATTGTTGTGGGTTGAATCATGCCCCCTCCTCCGCATTCAGGTGCTGAATATAAATGCAGTTGGAGATAGAGTTTTTAGAGGTAAGTTAAACAGAGGTCATTAAGGGTGGCCGTAATTCTATCCTTATAAGAAGAGGAAATTTGTACCCAGACATGTGCAGAGGGAAGACCATGTGAAGACACTAGGAGAAGATAGCCACCTACAAACCAAGGAGAGAGGCCTCAGGAAAACAACAACAAACCTACCAACACCTTAATCTGGGGCTTCTGGCATCCAGAATTATGAGAAAATCAATTTCTGTTGTTTAAGCCACTCAACCTGTGTGCTTTGCTATGGCAGCCTGGGCAAACAAATGTGTTAAGATTCTGAGGAGAGTTTAAAGGGGGGAAAAAGCAGTGGGCGGGGGACTTCATCCACATGCTTAAGAGATTTATAAACCCTGATTCTATGGTGTAAGATTATCATCCATGAGAGTCAGATAAATGCTTTTATCTTTAAATCACATACAGCATCAGTAAGTATAGGACAGGCTCTTTGAAATGACCAAGTCTGCAGCTTTGGTGGGTAAATCAGTCAAAATAGCTTCTAGGTTTTATTTTCCAGCTCTAGAATATTAACAACCCATTATAACACACATTCCATCTTGCAGCATAATTACCACTGTTGTTGAAAAAAGTTAAACAGTTTCTAAACTGTATGTGGCACAAAGCAATGGCTACTTAGCTCCCCACCCTTTTGAACTGACAGTTCAAATTTTGAGGGTCTTCTAAGGTCCACGAAGAAAAAAACTGAATCATTTCACAAAAGCATGAAAAGAAGCAACATACATAAATTTTAAAGCATATTTGAAATCTTATGGTAAGAATTCTAGATCTTTTAATACCACTATTTGTTTCAAAATTATCTTGGCTCCCTGGACTTGAGCAAATTGCCAAAAAAGACAAGCCAGCTCTCCAGCAATTTTTAGGATGCTGTGTGCTGTAACCATCATCAGTTAAGGATGCATTTTGCAGTAGTATCATTGTGAAGAAAACTTCTACTGCTGTTTGCAAAAGGAAATCAGTGGGAAGCCCTGAAATGAAGTCGTTTCTAATACCTTCTGTGGT
The DNA here is from genome assembly GCF_036562045.2 of Rhinolophus sinicus. Classification (NCBI taxonomy): domain Eukaryota; kingdom Metazoa; phylum Chordata; class Mammalia; order Chiroptera; family Rhinolophidae; genus Rhinolophus; species Rhinolophus sinicus. The sequence continues at coordinate 45,760,876 of NC_133751.1, forward strand.
ACAATAACTGCTCTGAAGAACCCATATTTTGTGTTCTCAAATTTGAACCTAAATTTTAAAGAGGTTTTGACTGGAATAAAACACAAAACTTAGTCATTACTTAGTTTAAAAAAAATGCAGGATAACACTACTGTATATACTTACTTCTTTTACTAATAAACACTGTATGCATTCTTTAAGAACATAAGTGGCTGAAGCCTTTTTAAAAACGATCAGACAATTGTCTAATTAGGAAGTGGAGAAGAAAACACTATTTGTTTTATTTACAGTCTAGAAAAATAATGCTTCACGTGAAAGCATAGCTTATTCTGAATGATCTCCTGTGTATCTGGCAAATTTTTAAAATGAAAACAATTATGTGTAAATGTAAATACAGACGATCTATCATAGTCCATTTTCTGGTGATGGAATCTGCAAACTGCTTCTCTCACAGGATCATCCTTCTAGGATGTAAGCCTGCTGGTAACAACCACCAAAATGCATATTTGATTACCTCACTGGCACTCAGAATCCTGGCAGGCTCTTCCAAATAGAAAGGCCTATTGTTTGTAAAAGGTCATTGGTTAGATTGGCTTTTGAGCCCAATATTGTTATTTACATAAGTATTGAAGCACAGATGACCTGTCACCTTGAAGCCTAGACTTGGGCAATGAATGACAAAAGTCAACTGCTATGCAAAGGACAAAAAAGGGGCACATCTTGTGTATGCTGGGAGCTGGCAGCCTTGCAGGAGTGGTTCTAAATTGTCATTCCCAACCCTTTTTCAAAGGCAGGGGTATTTTATAGTATTGCACTTACTGCCACAGATCACATTAGGTTTGCATAATCTAAGCAGCTTGTGAGTGAGACTGACTACAATATCACGACAAAATGCTGTAATTCTCCTATATGAAGAGTCTAAAGCAAATTCCCAATTCAGCATGAGCATGCAGTTGAGCAGGGCGAGTTCTAAATCAGCATCTCTTTATATTTTCTAGTACCATGCAAGGTTTTGAAATAAAGATTTCCCAACTTTTCAACAGTTTAGCTTCATTCATTTACATGTCAGTTGGTTTAGAATCCAGAGCACAATTTTTTCCTATGAAAGCATGATTTTAAATATGCCAATGAAAGCTAGTGCTTATTAGGGCTAATATTGCTGAAATATCGCAAGGCTTAAACTGTATTCTTCACTAATAAAAAGAAGTAGAATAGAATAAAGTGAAATTAGAGTTAGTCTCATATTTATCTTAGTCACTCATATCTAAGGCAAAGGATGTTTGATCAGATAATGATGAGGCATAAAATGGCGATTTCTAGGACCTTGAAGGACCTTAAAAGGATGAAGGCCTTAATGATGCCAAACCTAATGATGGGGATGGTTTTCCTTTCCTTGATATAAATGCATTGATAACCATATTCTAATGCTTAGCAATAATAATTAGTACTGTTCTTTGGGCTCACAGTGGTACATAAGTGGAGAACTTGAGAGAGTAAGCAAAAAAGTGCTTCTGAAGAAAAAAGCAAGGATTCAATGTGTTGGAAAGAGAAATGGGAGCTAAAGAGATACAAGTGTATATGTGAAAAAAAATTTTACCAGGATAGAATTTATGATGATTTTGTGGTTGAGATACAAGAAAATATTATACAGTCTGTCATGCCCTGACTTGCATGGAGAGAAAGGAGGGAAGGGGGCTGTGGCTCGGGGACTCAATGGCCCCCATTACTATTACGGTGACAGCTACCTTCAGTGAGCACAGGAGCAATGGACACCATGAGGAAGAGAGTCTGGAACCAGCTCGCCAGCTATACACACAGGGCATTTGTAGTGCCCGGATGACTTATGACAATAGGTGTTTCCATATTATACCAATAGAAAGATATGTTATTTATGAGATTATAGACAGTGCAGTTTTGTGTGGAGTACTTATTATATTCCAGGCACTGTGTTAGTACCTTTATAAACATTATCTCCTTTAACCCTATTAACCTGAAAGAGAGCTATAATTATTCCCATTTTCCAGATAAAGAAACTGATGCTACATAAAAGTTAAATATCTTGTCCAAGAGAGCAGAGCTAGTAACTGCTGGCCCTGAGACCTGAGCCACGAGCTGGTAGCACTGGCCCAGGAATATGACACGAGGCCCCCTCTCTGGTCCATGTTCAAGTATTCCATTAAAATATGAGAAAAATGTACAGCTAATATAATGCTTGGCACAAAGTACATATTCATTAAGTGTTGTGATTATCATCTACCTAAGAAAAATGTCGCTTGTTAAATATCAACAGGGCCACTGTTGAATCTTGGGATTCATTCTTGTTTTTGCCGCTTTCTGCATTTTGGTAGTTTTTTTCTGCCCTTCAGGCGTCTCACAGTCACACATTTCTATCTTCTTGGAAATCCACTGATTTCTCTTTCATGGCTTTGCCAGCCTACAAGCTCTTCAGGAACAGGGACTATTCCCGACACTAGTAAACACTCATTAAATATTTGTTGGATCAAATCATTTAATCCAACAAGTAAATCATTTACTTTGGGCAGAAGGGACAATAAAAAATTTAGTTCCTTGGACAAACATTTGTACTTTCATGTATTACAATTTAAATTTTTGAAGTAAAACAGTAGAAACATAGGGGATTTTTTTTTTTTTAAATACAGAGGCTGTGATAACACATCCCATGATATACCATTACGCTTTCTAATATGTGTAAATATAAATGGTATGTTTCCATGTTTACACTCAACTAGCAACAAGAAAAATTTAAACATTACCCTTCACTAGTTATATAAGATACTTCATTTGAATTCTATTGCACACATAGCACTATGCCTCGCTTCCTACATTTCAAAATACAACATGTAGAACCAAGAGTGAATAGTGCAGCTAAGCAAGTTCATCATCAAGTTTCTGAGACGTACAGCCTGCCTTTTTGTGCTGGCTGTGTATCCATTCACGGGTGTAGAAAACAAGAATATTTTATTCTTGTTCTGATATGTCCTACTAATACATGTTTATGGAATAAAATTGCCATGGTTATTAAAAGAGTCTATGACATTTTCTAAAGAGTGTGGGTATTGCCTGCACAGCCTGGCTGAATTCCAATTTGGGTAATTACATTCTGCTGTCTGGTTACCTTAGCGATCCTCTCTTTTGCTCCGTGGGTCCTCACAGGGGTTGAGCTCGGCAGAGATATTCCTGTGTGCCATCCCTAGTTTCAAATAATAGGAGCTGAAGGGATCTAATCTTTGGAAATGTATATTCCATCTGTTTTGACAAACTTAAAATTTTGTACACATTCTGGGGTGTGTAGTAAAGCCTGGCTTTCTAATCTGAATTTTCTTACATAGAGTGAGCAATCTAATCAGGGAGAAAATTGTGATCCTTGATTTCAGCCCCCCTTCTATTCTTGATCATATTTATTATTCCTATGAAATTGGAGCAGTTTTCTAAATCTATTTAATCTGTCCTGCTTCTGAACCTTCACAGCAATTTCTGAAACTTTTGTTATTGTTCTTATGCTCTGCCTTGAGGTAGAGCTGCTTACGGGCGTCTTATCTGAGGCCTAGGACAAATGTTAAACTTCTAAACTATAGGGACCTCCATATTTTTTTATACTGATGGAAACTTTCACAGAACTGCATGTTGTAGTTGTTCAATAAATGATGGATGAATGACATTCCCTTTGGGTTAACATTATTTACTATTAAAGACTGCGCCTGTGTTTTGGATGCGAGCAGGCAATTTATTATGCAACCGAATGGGATTGTTTCCGTTGAAATATTTCAGTTCCTGAACGCTGGCATCACTACATTGTGGCATGATGCCCACAGAGGCAGCTGCTTCCACCCCCCACCCCCACTGACTCTTAGAAAGCTTGAGGATAGAAAGCCAGGGCTATTATTATTATAAGATTATTTGTCCAGCAATCACAGTTTACCTTACACTGGAAGATTCAGGTTGCTCAGAAAGGGCAATTCAGAGCAGAGAGTTACCAAAGTGTGATCCATTAAACCAAAAGGAATGGAGACCTAAGTGTAACAGCCCCATCTCTCTGACCCAAGCACATATTTTTCTTTTACTCAAGGAAGCATGTGAGAAAGCAAATGCCTTAGGATGACGTTATGATTGGGTTAAATGTGAATTGACTTTCAGTTTTAAAATGTAAGTAATTCATAAATGTCAGTATCTATTATAAGAAATGAAATTGTTGTGCTACCCATCCCTCAATAGATGTGTTGATGTCTTACTATAGATTCAGTTTGTTCGCAGGGACGTCTAAGGACACTCTTCTACCCTGTTAAGGCTAATCTTGGGGAATTACTCATCCTGTGCTTGGCACTCTAGTAACACAAAACTGCTATTCATTCCCTGCACACAATGAATGTTTCTTTGGCCTAAAATGTCATGTTACTTATCCCTGTCTGGCTGACACTTATGCATCCTTCAAAACTCAGTTTAGGTCTCATCCTGAGAGAAAATCCTAGAGGCAGGGACAGGTCTCCTTCCTCTATGGTTCTATAACTCCTGAGTATACCTTCACATTTATCCTCTTTTATAGAAATGATCTGTTTTTCTGTCTGTCTTTTCCTCTACTGCTGATGGAATGGAACTAACATTCCTTAGATGTTGCCTGCACATAGCAGAAGCACTTCCTGAAGACTTATTACTGTTGTTGAGGGATAATTCTTCTCAGAACTCAGTCTGCAAGGAGAAAGGAAGTACAAAGAGCAATGAAAACAAGATGGAGCCAGAGCAAGGGAGATTATGTTTACCAATGTCTCCTTTTTCTCTTTCCATGCATTTAACTGTAGTTCAGGTATTTACTGTTGTTTTTTTAAATTTATTGGGGTGATAATTATTAGTAAAGTTACATAGATTCTAGGTGTACAATTCTGTAATACATCACCTATATATCACATGGTGCATTCACCATCCAGAGTCAGTTCTCTTTCCATCACCATATATTGGATCCCCTTTACCCTCATCTATCACCTCCTCCCCCCTTACCCTCTGGTAACCACTAAACTATTGTCTGGGTCTATGAGTTTTTGTTTCTTCATTTGTTTGTCTTGTTCTTTTGTTGTTTTCAGTTCTATATCCCACAATTGAGTAAAATCATATGGTTCTCAACTTTTTTAAACTTTTTTCTCTCAGCATAATAATCTCAAGATCCATCCATGTTGTCGCAAATGGTACTATTTCGTCTTTTCTTATGGCAGAATAGTATTCCATTGTGTGTATATACCACAACTTCTTTATCAGATCATCTATCGAAGGACACTTTGGTTGTTTCCATGTCTTGGCCAATATAAATAAAGCTGTAATGAACATTGGAGCACATATACCTTCATGGATAAATGTTTTCAGATTTTTTTGGTAGATACTCAGGAGAGGGAGTACTGGGTCATATGGTAATTGTCTTCTTAATTTTTTGAGGAACCTCCACACTGCCTTCCATAGTGGCTGCACCAGTCTGCATTCCCACCAACAGTGTTTGAGGGTTCCTTTTTCTCCACAGCCTCTCCAACACTTGTTACTATTTGTCTTGTTGATGATAGCCATTCTAACTGGTATGAGGTGATATCTCATTGTGGTTTTTATTTGCATTTCTCTGATGATTAGTGATATTGAACATTTTTTCATGTCTACTGGCCATTTGTATGTCTTTGGAGAAATGTCTCTTCAGGCCCTCTGCCCATTTTATAGTTGGATTGTTTGGTTTTTTGTTGTTGTTGTTGAGTTGTCTGACTTTCTCATGTATTTTGGATATTAGCCCCTTACCGGAGGTGTTGTTTGCAAAATTCTTCTCCTGTTCAGTTGGTTCCCTCTTTGTTTTCTTGATGGTTTCTTTTGCTGTGCAGAAGCTTTTTAATTTGATATAGTCCCATTCATTTATTTAAAAAAATTGAAGAAGACACAAAGAAATGGAAAGACATTCTGTTCATGGACTGGAAGAATCAACATAGTTAAAATGACCATGTTACCCAAAGCAATATACAGATTTAATGCAATCCCCATCAACATCCCAATGTCATTTTTTTAAAGAAATAGAACAAAAAATCGTCAGATTTGTATGGAATCACAAAAAACCCTGAATAGCCAAAGCAATCCTAAGAAAGAAGAACAATGCTGGAGGTATCACACTCCCTGACTTTAGCTTGTACTACATAGGGCAACAATAACCAAAACAGTACGTATTGGCAGAAAAACAGATGCACAGACCAATAGAATAAAATTGGGAACCCAGAAATCAACCCACATATATATGAACAGATAATTTTTGACAAAGAAGCGTAAAACATACGATAAAGAAAAGGCAGCCTCTTCAATAAATGGTGCTGGGAGAATTGTATAGCCACATGCAGAAGAGTGAAACTGGACTGCTGTCTGTCACCATGTACCAAAATTAATTCAAAATGGATCAAAGACCTAAACATAAAACCTGAAACAATAATCTGCATAGAAAAAAACACAGGTACTAAATTTATGGACCTTGGGCTCAAAGAGGATTTTATGAATTTGACCCCAAAGGCAAGGGAAGTAAAAGCTAAAATAAATGAATGTTGTTGTTTTTTAAGATTTATCTGTATCATAGTAAATAAAAAAGGACCTTAATTGCCTTCTAGTTCAGCTCTTAAGTACTTTTTTCTAAAAGATTTATCTGTAAGCCCCATATTTCTAGCTTCTCTTTTGGAATTGCTAATTCCCTGTTTTTTGGAAATTTTCAAAATTGAATCTTTATGCCTTGCCTTTAAGTCCCAGCAGGAATTAATTATTTTGGTAAATACTTCTAATATTTAGGAGTCAGAAGTTCATAGGTTTCACTTCTAGGTTGACTGATTGTTGTGGTGCCATGGTGTCAACGAATACCAAATTAAAAATCTACATTGCACTTAAAAATGATTGTTACATTCCCTCCAGAGGCAGTGTGGTGTTATAGAAGGGTGCTGACCTGGGCGGGGTAAGGCTAACACTCCAGGCTCAGATTTGCCACCAGCTGTGGAATTTTGGGAAAGTCTCTTGGCCTCTTTGAGCCTCAGTTTCCACTTTTGCAAAATGGTGATATTTCGAAATTAGGCTGGTGGTAACAGCAACAACATAAACACAACAATCAAACCTAAAAAATCAGAAGACTTATTTAACTACTCCATGCACGGGAACAATTGGAGGGAATCTAGACATTTTCTAAACATCCTCCCTTTCATATGACACATTGAGGAAACATGTTTCATTTTTCTAGTTTGATAGGGCTACCTAATACATAAGAACACTAATGACAAGGTCAAGATTTAATTTTAAAAATCTTTTGTGTAAACCTGGTGTGCTAGATTGAATGTCGGGAGACACGTGGTCTGGTTCTGGCTTTTGGGAGAAGGCTGGGGTTGTGGTGCCCAAAAGAGACTGGGTAAGGATAACCAGGACAGGCCAGTCTCTGCCAAACCTAGGAATGCGACACCTCCTGGTGGTGAGGGGCAAAGGCTGTAAATCTTGGGTTTGCTCCTTGTTAGCAGCGTGACTTTAGACAACTTGTGTAACCTCAGTGGAAACCAGGCTTTTCATTTGGAAAACGAGGAGAATGTCTACCCATAGGGTTTTAGGAAAGATGACTTGGGTCATTACATGTTAAAGAGGCAACAAATGATAGTAATTATTGTGAGATGGCCTCTGTGAATCTCGGAGTCATAGGAGGGTTGGGCCCCGGCCTTGTCACAGCCATCATCTCAGACTTAGCGGCAAGAGTCCTAACACGTAATGAGGACAATACACACCGTTTACAGAATAGGTTCTAGACTCGCACATAGATTACGTCATTTTCTCATCATCATAATACTGGAAGCAAAGCAGATGTTAATCCATTTTATGGATAAGGAAACCGAAGCTAAGAATTTAAAGAATACAGCTCAAATCACCCAGCTAGTACATAGCCGAGTTGGGGCTCAAACCAAGGTCTTTGTTTCTTTATCCTCTCTGTCCATTGTGATACCAGTTCTACTCAGCACTCATGATCTGTGGCCCTAGGTTAGTTGCCTAACTTCTCTGTTTAGTTTAATTACTGAAATGACTAGAAGTTGTAAAAGTTTTAAAAACCCATCTATGATTTCACAGTTTGGGGGTAGGTACAGTGCAAATTCTGAAGTTGTTTTGAAAAATAACTTTGCCTTAATAAGAAATGTATGCTATTACTAAATATGTAAATAACATATTCAGGATAATTCTGACCTTTGTTTCGGGGGTTGGGGTAGATAGGGGAATTGGGGAGGGATCCGTGAGGCCTTCAACTTTAGAGGGTAACGTTTTATTTCCTAAGCTGGGAGTAAATATACTATAGTTGTCATAGTTTTTTGCCTAATTGCTATCAGAAGTACTGTACTTTTCCAAAAAAGTACAAAAAAAGTGTGTGGAAGGAAACTCACACACAAAAAGAAATACATTGGTGCCTAACAAAAGTATTTTAATATTTTCATAACCTTTTTTACACTGGATGTTCACATTATGGGGGTAAGTTGAAGCATTTACCCATTTACATTTTCTAGTAGGCCTAAGATTTGCCATAGTGAGTCTTTGCTTCACATTGGGCACCAAAAATCTATTTGTATTTCTCTTTGCTGGGACTTTGGGTTTGGTGGCAGGACTCAAGAAAAACTAAGAAGACCGGGATTTTTGAATAAGCTGCCTTGTTTATGAACAGCCTATTTTGAGGAAGAAAATAGATTCCTGTTCTATTAGGAGCCTATTCCTATATGAGGAATAGAATAAGTGTCAAGTTTCTGTTAGTCATGCAAAGGTTCCAATGGACAGACATCTGCCCATGAATCAGAATCCTTACTTTGCTGCTGCCAGTGACCTACGTTCACACTGGCACAATGCTTTACAAAGCACTTCTACACATAAGAGTTAGTAGAACTAGTGTGCTAATAGAACATACTAACAGTGATAAGTGATTTTGCCAATTGAAGAAACCAAGGGGCTACGTCTAGAATCAATCAGCTGGTGAAGTCTAGAGTCAGTACTGGAACCCAAATATTTTAACAGCTGATGTCCAGTACTGTCTCGGTGCACTAGAACCTTTTCTCTATTTGCAGCCTCTGTCTAGTACTTTCTCTTTTTTCTCTCTGACATAGGCCATTGCACCGGGTTGCTATTACCTTTGTTTTGACTTTCACCTTTTCTCCATTTCAAAGGCTTTGACCTCTCTTCTATGGAGATGATTAAACGTGCCTAAGACACTGTAGAGGTTACCAAAGGTGCATGGCTTTTGATGATCCTGGGCTGTTTATATACTTTACCACTATTCCTTACAGCTTTTCTTTGTAGTAGCAGGAAAGGGCCGGTGACTTTTCCATTGGTGTTTGGGAACATGAGGATATCAAGACAAATACTCCACCCCAAATCCTGCCAAAAAAACTAAACTAAATAATCCCGGTCCCTCTCCTGAGGCCCAGGATTTTGTCAGGGATTCAGGTGAAGACAGAGGATTCGCTGAGTTTTTGTCTTGGTTTCCAACATACTGGCTTTTGCATACTTCGAATTCAATTCATTTGCTTTAATTTTACCTAACTGCTTTCATTCTCTGGTTCCAGCCTGCTGCTCTGCTGAGGTAAAAAGCATAGTTGTGTTCAAATTAGTCAAGTAATCATTAAAAAGAGAACAACTTGAATGGTTTTCTGAAATTGGTGAGATTATTAGTACAAGGACTAATGCCTTTTGCTGTTATATTTAAAAACTTTATGCCATATTATTATGATTTCACTGCAAACATCCATTCTTTTGTTTGTTTGTTTTTGTTTTGTTTTGTTTGCTCATTTATTCTGTTCTTTAAGTTCCACATGTAAGTGAGGTCATATGGTATTTGTCTTTCTTTTTTTTAATTAAAGTTTATTGGGGTGACAATTGTTAGTAAAGTTACATAGATTTCAGGTGTACAATTCTGTATTACATTATCTATAAATCTCATTGTGTGTTCACCACCCAGAGTCCTTCCAGCACCAAATATTTGATCCCCCTTACCCTCATCTCCCACCCCCCACCCCCCTTTACCCTCTGGTAACCACTAAACTATTGTCTGTGTCTATGAGTTTTTGTTTCTCATTTGTTTGTCTTGTTCTTTTGTTGTTTTTGGTTTATATACCACATATCAGTGAAATCATATGGTTCTCTGCTTTTTCTGTCTGACTTATTTCGCTTAGCATTATAATCTCAAGATCCATCCAGGTTGTCACAAATGGTCCTATTTCATCTTTTCTTACCGCCGAATAGTATTCCATTGTGTATATATACCACAACTTCTTTATCCATTCGTCTATCGAAGGACATTTTGGTTGTTTCCATGTCTTGGCCACCGTAAATAAAGCTGCAATGAACATTGGAGCACACGTGTCTTTATCTCTAAATGTTTTCAGATTTTTTGGGTAGATACCCAGGAGAGGGATTGCTGGGTCATATGGTAATTCTATTTTAAGTTTCTTGAGGAACCTCCACACTGCCTTCCATAGCGGCTGCGCCAGTCTGCATTCCCACCAACCGTGTATGAGGGTTCCTTTTTCTCCACAGCTTCTCCAATACTTGTTACTATTTGTTTTGTTGATGATAGCCATTCTGACTGGGGTGAGGTGATATCTCATTGTGATTTTTATTTGCATTTCTCTGATGATTAATGATGTTGAGCATTTTTTCTATTTGCCATTTGTATGTCCTCTTTGGAGAAATGTCTCTGCAGGTCCTCTGCCCATTTTCAATTGGGTTGCAAACATCCATTCTTAATGTGAGATTCTCTTTTGGGATACTTAAGTCACATCTTCCAGTTAATATTCTGGGAAATATCTTTTCTTCTTCCTAGTAGTTTATCCAATGGAGAAAATAATATTCTATACTTACCAAAGATGAAGACATACTACGTGAACAATGAGTTTGATGCTTTACCTACATGATTGCTTTTAGTTCTCGTCTCTGACCCTGAGGGGTAGGTCACATTATCCCAGTTTTACAGGTGAGCGAACAGTCTAGTCTGTTAGTGACCTAGTCTTTTCTGCCACACTTTTTGTGCCAAGCACACTCATTGACTTTGTTTTGGGGCTAATATTTAGTTGGTATGTACATGTAAAGAGCACTATCAATTCTGATTGGTCAGTACTCATGTCCTACTGGTTAAATATTTGAATGTCACCCTTCCTTTAGCAAAACTAACCTGTTTTCTGTTTGCCAGTCATGTACTCTGAACAGTCAGTTTCATCTTCCAGGAACATTCTTCCCTTCCTTTCTACCTGGCAGATTAATATTACTCATTCCAGACACTGCTCAAATATCACTTCCTCTTTTATATCTTTCCTGCTCTCCCTCTACACAGGCAGAATTTTTATTCCATCTGGCCTTTCAAAACCACATTGTGCATATGTTGATTAAAGCATTTATCACATTGTATTGCAAACATCATCTACCAAGTTGGGAAATTTTCAAGGAAAAGTATTTTTTTAATCTCCAATTCGGTACACAGTACAGACTCATGTAAAACATTTATTGAATTGATGGATGGATAGATCTAGATCTAGAAAAGTTTCAGAAAATGGGATTCAAGTTGATTTTGAAGACTAGGTGGAAGATTCAGGCTGGCAAGCATTCCAGGATGGAAGACTAGGATGCTCCAAGGGCAGGAAAGGTTAGCGTATTATGGAGTTGTGAACCTAAGTTGAGGATACAGGAGATTATAGATAGTAGTTTAACACAGGTAGGTTGGGATCAAATTGTGGAGGTCTCGGATAACCACATTGAGGAGATAGGACTATCTCCTATGTATATTGAAGATCTTCACATTAGAAGACTGTGAATAGGAACTGTCATTTTCCAAACTACATTTCAGCAGGACCTCTCCAATAACACTGTGCTATGATTATTGATGCCTGGGAGCCTGCAGGTGGCCACAGTCCAAGAAGAGTCAGAAGAAGACTCTAAGTCTGTGACAGTGCAGAGATGGAAATAAAGATGAGATCCATTTTGGAGGCAGAATTGGCAAGATTTTTGTAACTGATAAATTATTGGGCGAAAAGGAGAGTGATAGATAAATTATAATTACAATATTTCAAAATTGAGTGATTAAGAGATGAGATGATATATCATAGGAGACTTTGTAGAGTTGATATTTGGTGAATTAAAACAAGACAGAAGAATATAGATGGTACACTAGCTATAGAGACTCATACTTCCACTCGCCCTCAGATCTCTAATACTAGTTTTATCTCACATGTTTTCTATGTTCTTCTCAATTTCCAGTTGAAAACTCACTGGAAAATTCAGAAGCAATGCTGGTAAATACTTCTAGTCAGTATTGTGTAGACTTGCTAAAGATAATTCAACTAACATACACAATTATGAATGTTTCTTTTTTAATAGGGTTAGGGGAACACAAACTCTATCTTAAACATATTCAGTGACAAAATAATTTCTTTTATATGTTGCAAAATACATTATTTTAGTATCAGGTACACCAAAACATCATTATCTTAGAACACATGAGAAGAGAGTAAATACCCCTTTAGTTAACAGGGTATATATAGATTGTCTGTGCTATTCAATATGGTAACCACTACCACATATGGCTATTGAGCAATTGAAATGTGGTTAGTCCCAACGGAGATGTAATATAAATGTAAAATGCACGCTAGATTTTTGAAAACTTAATACAAAAATGAAATAACATCCAATATCTCAATAATTTGTTATATTCATTACTTGTTGATAATGCTTTGGATACATTGGTCAAAATGAAATGTTTTATCAGAATCATTCTACCTGTTTCTTTTTACTTTTTTTACGTGGTCCCTAGAACATTTAGCATTACATACATGGTTCACATTATATTTCTACTGGACAGTGCTGAAATGTTTTTCTTATGCAACAACCAGCCAATAGGCACTTGTTTACTTCGTAGTGTACAGATGGTTATGCTATGTACTAAAAGCTTTGAAGTGAGCTGAGGAGTAGCAATTGCATAAATTATGTATTTTTTAGGCCTTGATAACATTTCAATCAATATACAGAATATTGGTTACAAAGTAAACTGAAATGTCTGTGGATATGCTCTGTTTTTCCCTTTTAAGCATTAGTTTTGTTCTCTTACACTGTCTCCCCAATATCGTGTTTGGTGATTTGTAAGGATCCACTAATCTTGTTTGTTACAAAAGAGTCAGGAATTTGATTTACAAGTTTCTAGAACCCTTGGGTTAGTGGAAAAGAATTAGCACATATTCACTATGGATGTCCAGGATGCAGAATCCTGGAATATAATCACTATATTTAATACTCAAACTATATTCAACATCCCTTATTCTTTTTCTGAAGAGTCAGAATATAGTTTCCAGTGTCATAGATTTTGGAGTTCATCTAGAATATTATCTGTTAGCCACAGTACAGAAGAAGAGGGAAGAGGACAGCAAGAAGAAGATTATTTGCACTTTATAACACTGGAATTTTAGATAAAAAAGAGTTTACTTTATGTTGATGGCCTTACTCATATTATATTTGCACTACCCTTCCAGATAAACCGTGTGAATATCTGTGATTGTACAGAAACAACTGATTTTTAAGCAGAATGACTTGTCATTGGCCAATATCTTCATTTTTATATTTTGAGCAATGTACTTAGTTTTCCATGTTGGTTCCTTCAAGTTTCAAATGGAAGAGATTTTTACTTTGTCGTGTTTCGTTTTTATGGGAATGAGAAGTAAATGCTTTATTTTTTAAAAAGCTAAGTTTCTAATTATAATGGAAAGTGCTTCAATGCTACAACAATATACTGAATAGATTAAAGTGGCAGAAACAACAGTAATACAGATGATGCAAACCATTCTTTGAAATGGCAGCTTTGTTTTAGAAGAGTTTTAGACTGGGTTAGAGTAGCGCCTATGGAAATAAGTAAGTAGCTGAAAACCATTTATGAATACCGAGATACGAATGCAGTTTAGCCTTGCAATTCTCAATTAATAGCCTGGGTGCGAACATCTCTTATTTAAAAAGGCTGCCTGAATTGAGGTTAAGTTATGTTCGGTTTCCCAAGTGCCAGTCTGGATGTGTTTTTATATTTTGATTACTAAAAAGCGTTTTATTTCCTTTTTAAAAAGAAAATTTGCATCAGTTACTGAATAGCCCCCATCATGGACTAAAATGCTCTAAAAGTATGCACAAAAAGCAAAAACAGGAAAATAGCTAAGTTTTCAAAATGAGTAATATTCATTTTCAGGTATAAAGAATTGAATTATTCAAGGCTAGACTGCATATTCAAATATGAGTTATGCATTTTGACAAAACATTGTTAACATTCTTTTTGACTGTGAATAAGTATTACTAATACACAGATTGTACCTGGGGTGCATTCTGTATGCTGGCTGCATAATAGCCAACTGTACCAATGTTTCTATGCATTTCAGAGTGGGGTGTGTTTCTGAGTCAGTATTAAAATATATGCTACTAACCTCAATGTCTACTCAGTTTCAAAAGAAAACATCTGGAAATGGCTTTTTTTTTTTTTTTTTTTTTACAGAATTTACGTGCTTTGAAGTATCAGTGACACTTAATCATTCTGGATTTTACTTACAGCCTTTAAAATGAAAGGAATTAAGCCATTAAAAAACAAAAAACAAAAGCACCTTACTCACTGAAACAAAGGCACATGAAGCTGTCTGCTAAGCCAAACCACCTCACTAGGTTAAAGCAGTAGCCACAGCTCCCAATATGGAGGAACCGTTTTGGTGGCTCAAGTAACTGACAGATGCAGCTGTCTTCAACTTTCAAACCATGTCTTTATTTTGAGCTAAACGCTCAGTCATTGATTCAATAATTATTTATTGAGTTCTTATTATGGAGCAGGCCTGAGCAAAATACACATGTTCACTGGCCTCATGGCACTTACCAACTAGGGTGTGTGTCAGGGAGGGAGAGGGAGAGCTAACAAACTGTGGTGGACAATTGTGCAAATACATGTGGCAGGAAGAAGTGGCTAAGAGCACACACTCTGGACCTGGACATGGGATTGAATCCTGGCTCCACTACTTGCTCTGGAATCAAGGGCAAGTGATTCCATATTTCTGTGCCTCATTATCCTCTTTAAGGTTGCTGTGAGGTTTTTGTTAGACTGTCTAGTAGCCTGTAAAATAATAAATGGTTTATATTTGCTATTATTATTATTATTATTTTCTTCTTAAACTATAATAAGGGCTATGAGGGTATATAATGATACCACACGATGTTGTCTGGAGCTGGGAGTGGGAGTGGTGGGGGTCCAGAAAAAGCTGTCCTAAGGAAGGATGTTGGAATTGGGAGCTGAGGACTGGGTGGGACTTCAAATTGAGGGGATTGGCGGTGGAGAAGGGAGTGGGGTTGAAGTTGTAAAAGAACCTTCCAAGCAGTGGGAAGAACACGTGCAGGAGGGAATGTGGCATTTTCAGGGCCCCGAGGTAGCCCAGGGTGGCTGGAGTGCAGGGGGAGAAGAGGAATGACAAGAGAAGAAATGGTAATGACTTTTGCTCACAGCAGGAACTTGAGTTTGCTTAGACATTTTTTTTTTTTTGGCAGTTTTTCTTTATCCTCCCATCCCCGCCCAACCCACATCCACCCCATTCTCTTTCTGTCTGTCTGTCTCTCAAGCAAAGGATTGGGTAAATGGGGGCAGGTATTTCTTTTTGTTTTCTCTGCTCAGCCTTGCAAATAAAAATAATTCACAAGTGGCTCTCTCTATATAACTGAAATGCTACATTTTGTCTAAACATTAGATATAAATTAAATTGCCCCTTGGTGTTCAACTTATCTTTTTATATGTATTATAATCCTCTATTTGTGTTTATACTCCACAGCCGGAGTGCTGCAACTAGCTGGGGGAAAAAAATGATAATACTAGATACAAAAGAGGTGGGGTAGATGGGTCCTAATTAAACCTAAGTAGTAAGAGACTTAAGTAAAAGAGATTTCTGTATCTCTCTTAATGGGATGAATGTCATGTTCCAATTCCTACTTTATGTAAAATCCATTATACAGTATGTAAAATAAGTCTCCAAATCTTGATTTCCTCAATTGAAAATGACCCTGGGCATAAACTGTAAGTGGAGGAAGGTTTGAATTTCTTGATCTTTGCACTCTTTTGTTCTCTTGGTACATGATGTCTTAAATCAGCAGAATAATTTAGGAATGGTAGATATTGAAACAACTAATTTTTCTTTTCTGTAATCTGCATAGACTTCAAAATGCCTACAAAGCACAAAGTGCCAGTTCATATAATTTGTTGGCAGGGATAAAAAGAAGAAAGAAAATTATTTCCTAAGCGTGTGAATCAGCCCAGCTTTAACAGATATTTTTCTGTCATGTGCAGCCTGAGGGCTTATGCCTATCTGAGCTTTATTTGACAATTACCACTTGCCAGTATAATTAAATGATAATTTATAAATACTAAGAAAGCATAATGGGGAAGAGCAAATAGGTGCTTATCAGGGCATTGAATAAAGTTGATCTGCTTCAGTGGCAATTTTCATCTCTTATCTTGGTTGTTAACTGGTCTCACTTTTGTGTGTGTTTTGTTTAGGTTTGATATTTGTTAGGGTGATATTATCTACCTACATATACACATTTTACCCCATACAGAATTCTAATATTTCTTTTGCTGTTCTTTTTGCAGCCAATGTATTCGTGTAATATTACTTGTATTTTAATTCATAATGTAGATTTAGCACCTACAATTGTACATATTACCCCATACAAATTAGTTGTTTCTTTCTGTTTCTCTCCCCAAACCTTTTTTTTTTTCCTATGTTGTGTCTGTGCTATTCTTTTAATCGGTTTTTTAATCACCTGGGCCTTTGCAGTTAATTACATTCCACAGAGTCTCTTCATCTGTCCCCTCGAAGGCTGGCAGATTTTTTGTAAGTAAGAGAGAAAGCACACATGTAAGCCAGGACTCTGGTGGGAAGGGCTTCCTAACCCTGCAGTGATAAGAACGATACTTGATATGCAGCATGGAAATTTGGCTATGTCCCTACTGAACATAGAAATTACCCAAAGCAGAATTCTGTAGGCTAGACAGCTTTTGTCCTATCAGTGTCTCTCCTCAAGGTTTCTTACCTATTATAAATATTAGGGCAATCTCTGTGCAAGCTGTTGTTAGGCCACAGACAGAAACACAGATCTGTCCTGGGTAACCTAGATAAAGCAGTGCAAGAGCAATCCTCTATTTGAATGGAAACAAATCGGTCAAATGGCAAAAAAAAAAAAAAAAAAAAAAGAAAAAGAAAAAAGAGAATTTCCACACCTTTAGAAAAAAAGCATTTTTGAAGACGGTGGGGGAAGCAAGACACTGTTAGTGGGATGTAAAGAGACAGAGGGGTTTTTCTTAACCATCATGAAATTAAATAATTTTAGTAACTACCTGTACTGAGTAGGTTGTGTTGGTTTAAGTGAAGAGTGTGGGAATGGCTTCTCAGGAGAATAACAAAATAAAAGGCTTTGGTGTTTAATGTTGTCAGTTTCTTGAATTATTCAGCATTTTGTCCTTATAAATAGCAATTATTTGCCTTTTTCAGAGCTGAAAAATTATTTTTCATATTTAAATATACTGTGCCATCATTGAGGGGGAAAATCGTAATGTCAGAACAGATTTTTAAACAAGGAATAATTTGAAAGTGGTGGATTAGTTTCCACCTTTTGAAACACAGTGGTTTCTATAATCTTCAAACATTATTTAAGATAATGGAAGCCATCATCCTGGTTCTCAAACGTTAGCACTTCCATTAGAATTTGCAGCTACCTCTTATTTTTTATATTAAAATACAAGGCTTAAAAGGTATTATCTTACTAAAGGGGGGCAATTGTAGAGATGATTTGATTGAATAAAGGAAAAAGCTGTACAGGCCTTTTAAGATCAAGGATGTATTGATGGAAAGCTATCATTAGAGACAATTAATGTTCTCCAAGGGAAGAAATTGATTATGGACAAAGATGGACCCTAAGGAGCAGATATGTCTTAATGCTCTAAGGTCTTAAGGATTATGCATTTCATTCACAGCATCTGTATTTTAACCCTTTGTAGTGACTACTAGCTTATTCTTGCAGAATGACATGAATTAGTCTAAAAAAAGTTTGTGCCTTGTAAAGGATGTTCATAGTAATTGACATTTGATTCTGTAAATAATGTTGATAATTAAATTTGTAGTATCATTTCTCTATATTGCTCTGTAGAGTAGATCTAGACATAAATATGTGGAAGAAATAAAATTAGATACTGATGGCCAGTCTTCAACCTTATAGAAATGTGCTAATGCTCAATAATTACATTAAAGATGTGTTTTCTCTTAAGTATCCTCTGAACTTCAGCTTTATTTATGTTTCCAAATAACATATCCCTTTAACGTGCTTGTCCTGCCTATAGATCTTGTACAAAGCATTCATACTGTTGTTAGCCAGTCCCTAGCAGCCGTGGATCACAATTGGGTACTTAATAAGGTGGCAACCCCACTGGGAACATTTCATATAATTATTCTTAGCAGAAAGAAGATTGTTATGGCTTTTTTTTTTTTCCTTTTTGAGTTTGGCAGAATTCCAAGTGGTTTAGTTTGGGCTCCTAAAATCCAGTTATATATCACTGGTGAGTTCTACTTCACGTATAGTCTGCATCCTGACTTTTCTGTAGAATATACTGCAGACCAGCAGAGTCCATTTAATTGTGCAGTTGTTGGCCTCTTTGAATCTGGGACCAGCCCCAGAACAAGTGGGTGATGCAAACGGCTTTTTTAGCCACAAGTTTCAGTTGGTGTCAATCTGAGCACTGGGAGAGCTTTCAGAAATCAATCTCTCTCAAGACTTCACTGTACTCTTGGGTAGTGTGTTATGATTATTGCTAAGTAAATAGGAGAAACGCACATGTCAAACTAGTGAATAGTTTATCCAAAGAGTTCTGTGATTTTAAATACCAGTTAAGGGAAGGGAGATTAGACACTGAGCCCTAAGTCTGGTCTTACAGAGGTGAGAAATAACTTATTTAGTTAGCTCAAATCATTTAAATAATTTGTACTTTAAATTCTCACAATGTAAAGGTACGTCTTGATGTTCTTGCACCTTAAAGATTATATATTTCAGTCATCATTATTTGTTGTTGTCTTTTTCAAAAATTTCAAACAATTTGAAAATAATTATGTTAAACAACAGTGGGTAAATATGCATTATAATGGTGCTGCTGGATATGAGTTTAAGTCTCGCAGCTGCTATTGACAACTTACGTCTGTGAGCACTCAACACTTACATCAATTCAAGTACATGTATTCTGGTGACAATGTCAGTGGCTGTGAGTGGCTTTTTCTGGTAAGACAAGCATCTTTATATGCTCGTTTCCTATAAGACAAGTTTCCTATATGGCTCCTCTTAACAGGAAATAAAGAGCACAGGACAATATATATCCGAAGGTCTAAATTAAAGAAAGATTATGGCTAATTTTTCATGTAATTCTGAGGAGAAGAGGAAAACAACTCAGGAATTTCTGTAATTTTCACTGCTCATGTTGCCAGTGAGAAGTGGCACTATATTAAGGGCTTTTTAGAGAGGGAGTGTGATTTATGAAAAAAAGTGAGAATAAGTAGAAGCTCCAAACTAACTAAATGCCTCCGAAGTTTTGAACCTGAATGCCTGGGGAGGCAGTGGTGCCATTAGCAAAAATAAATGAGGGAAAAGAATGTGCTCGGGTGAGGCCATTTTGTTCTTGAGTGTCTGTCAAATCCAGGCAGACATGCCCTGCAGGCCGTTGGAAAAGGGCTGCAGTTTAGGAAAGAGGCCAAAGTTTAGAATGCTCTTTTAAAGATATAAGAAAGAATCAAAATGGTAAGAGAAAGAACAGGATAGAGCTGCGACATGTAAACCTAGAAGAAAGAAACTTTCAGGGAATGAGTAGTCAGGTGCCATTGATGAGCTAGGGAGACCAAGGAGACTGACAACCTAGGGAAAGGCCATTGGGTTTGACCACTCATAGCTCATTAGTAGGCTGGGAAATCAGATCTGCTTAGGTTTCAATCCTAATTCCCCAATTATTAAGGGAATTGTGTATCCTTGGGGAATTTACTTAATCTGTCTGGGACTAACTCATTTAGTCTTCACAACAACCCTGAGGGGTGGTCAAGTTATTAGGACACAGCTAAGATGCAAAGGAGTAATTTCCCCAAGGTAACACAGCAAGCAATGGCTGAGTAACGGTTAGAACCATGACTTAAGAGTCTCCTTCCTGTTTAATAGATCAGTTGCTAGAGATGCAGGAAGATTAAACCATGATCTCAACTCACGCCCATCAGACTCTCAACTAATACCCGTTCACTGTATCACTTTTCCAGTTACTGACTATGAGATTGGGGAAACAATTCACAGGGATCAGCAATACTGGATCTATTGGCTTAAAGTAGCTCTGCTTAGGGACCTATGACCTCTGCAGCCAGATCACGATGGGAGAACTCAGAGTGTATTCTCTGGGCCAGTCACACAGGCATCACCTGGAAACTTGTTAGGACTGCAGATTCTCTGCTCCACCCCAGACCTGCTGACTCATAAACTCTGGCAGTCTGTGTTTGAGCAAGTCTTCCCAGGTGAGATCCTCACACATGCAGAGGAGTGAGAACTACTGTCTTCATCTAACCTCGCTTCCAAGTATTTCTGTTTCTATTGGTGACTATTGCCAAGCGGCCAGGTGGATCTGATTGTGACTAGAACTGTGGGTCCCACTGTCAGAATCAACTGAGAAGGTTTAAAGGTTACTGAAATCTAGGTGCCATGTCCAGAAATTCTTATTTAATTGGTCTGTGATGTGGCCTAGAAGCTGGGGGGGGGGGGGGTTCTAAAACTTCCCCAGGTGATTTTAATGCATGTCAAGGGCTAGGAACTTCTGGTCTAGAACCATGATTTTCAAACTTTAGTATCAATCAGAATTTCATGTGGGGAGCTGCTGGTTGAAAGGCAGCTTGTTGGGCCCCACTCTAAGAGTTTCTAATTCAGTAGATCTGAGATGGGGCCAAAGAATTTGTATTTCTATCAGGTTTCCAGGTGACGCTGGTCTGGGGACCACCCTATGAGAATTGCTAGTCTAGATGTTACATGTTCCCTTTGTGAGATGTGATGAATTGACAGGCAGTTTCAGTCAGAGAGCTCTCATTCCTGCCTCGGTGAGGGTCCCTGCCAGAGTGTCCTGGTGATGCTTCCATCTGTATCTCAGTGGCAGCAGAGACTTGGTCTGGAAAGACAGGTGTCTGGACAGTGCTTCTCAAAGTTTAAGTAGGGCACAGACCACCAAGGAATCTTGCTGATGCAGGTTCTAATTCAGTGGGCTTTGGCTGGGCCTAACAGTCGGCCGTTTATAACTCCTTCCCTGGAGATGCTGATGCCACAGTCCATGGCCACGCTGGCTAGCAAGGCCCTTCGAGTATTTCTCAAATCAGCCTGATCATCCAAGTCACCTGACGTGCTTGCACTACAGGTTTTTGGCTTCACCTGAGTCCTACTGAATCAGAGTATCCAGGGGAAATAGCTGTATCTCTATCTGTGTTAAGCAAAAAGATCTATTGAGCATTTACTCTGTGCCAGGCTCTGTCTGTGCTAGGCTAGATGTAAACAAGTAGATGCGTAGTTCCCGATCCCACGGGGCTTCCGTTTTAGTCAGAGAAACAAGCCATGCACAAAACTTGTAAAAGGTAACTTATGTTAGTGAGTCACTGTGAACTGTCTGAAAGCACACCGAGCAGGGTGATGAGTCCAAGTTCTATAGTGAAACAACATTGCATAGGGTTTTCAAGAAAGGCCTCTGAAGGAGGAGCCATCTGGTCTCAGCCTGGTGATGTGAAGATGGTGGGAGAGCAGAAGCAGAGCTTCTGGACTGAGCTTGGCTGACTGACTACCTGGAGCTAAGGGGGGTGGGCAGTGGGGCACAGGTGGAGCAGTCGAGTGTCCTGCCGATTTTGATACTTCCTCACATTTGGAAAACACTTTCTTACACCTATCAAGAACAGAGTAATCCTTTGAAAATGTCAACAATCGCCCCATCATTGGTCCCTAGAGGTAGAATGTGGAAGCTATTATATAGTAGTCCCCTAATGGCCAATAGAAAGAAATTATCTCTGAAATTCATAAGGATAAAATTACAATGATGTCCTGCTAATTTTTTAACTACGCGGAAGTGGTCCTGTGCACAGAACATTACAAAAGGCTCAAAGAGTTATATTCCACTTAGAGAAGGTTTCTACAGCTTTGAGGTTCCTATAGCATAACGGATACTTTTTGGAGGGTTTCTGTGATTTCCCAGAAAGACTAACTGGGTTTCTAAAAGGAGCAAGAGAAATTAAAAGAGTCAAGAAAAATGTTAAAAAACAAAGACAGAATAAGTGGGCTTTCTCAGGGAGGAAGGGAACGCCTATGTTTTTAGCATTAAGTTATGCATTTGTTTTATGGCTACTATTTACACAGATAATTTTAAAAGCTTGCTTTTTTGTATATATGCTGCATTCAAGAACTACCGGTACCTAAATGGTAGAGGAAAAATAAATAAGAAGAAATCTTTGGGCAGAGGCAGATTTCACCTGTATTATTTTTTTTTCCAAGCTGTGAGCACTCCTTAATTAGGAGTTTAAAAAAAAAATTTAAGATTGGTAACATATGTTGTTGTCAGCATGTATTTAACACCTGCAGAAATGAACATGAAAAATGTGACAGCGCATAGGTGGAACACCCACTGCGTTCACTGTGAACACTGTCAACAAATTTTACTTTGTTAATTTTTTCTTATTAAAAAAATCCAAGAAAAGAATTTAATAGCGCAGGTGTTCAGAGCATCACAGCAAGATGATATAATGAAAGGGGAGGTTATAAACCTTTAACATGGAAGCCGGGGTCTGGATTTGTGGATCTTTAAGCTCTGCTTCTAGCACACTTCCCTCTACTTTTCTTTTAATTAAAAACAAATCGTCCCCCGCTTGTTGGTCTTGGCAGTTGCTGGTGTCCTGCGAGGCTTTTCCCCTGCAAGTTAGGGTAAGAGGCAGCCAGGGCAGATCAGCTACTACAGACAGGATCCACACTTTGAGCTGCCTTTTCCAGAGGATGGACATTGAGATGTTCCTTGTGCACCTGATTTTCTGATAATGAAGCTGAGATAACTGTAGATAAGAGGTCCCATATCCGCTCCTTCCAAGCAAAGGTTCTATGAGTGTAGGTTCTGTCTTCTGAACTCTGTGGACACCCTTCCGTGGAGCAGAGACTGTTTCATTTAGTGACTGGTGTTCCTCACAGCGCAGGGCAGAGAGCCTGCCCTGGCAGTACTTCCCGAGTGATGCGGCGGTTGCTATGCCCTCTTTTGATCTGACTGGTTTGTTTCATTACTGAATGGGAAGCTTGCAAGTCGCTTCCCATGATTTCCCATCATTGATGATTTCATTTCCTAATTCTATAAACCAGTTTACTCAGGAGGAATGGATAACACTTTTCATTTGAAGAGACATTTCCACCCAAAGAAGTTTCCTATAGGTTAAAAATAAATACTGGTAGGTATGTTAATTTCTACTTTTAAAACTTTGAACTGCTGACGCTGTCAAAGTATCTACAGGACTTTTCCCATTCTTCCCCCCTTCTCTGTCCACATTTTTGCACTGACCTAACTATAGCTAATCCTTCATTCTGGTAGCTTATAAAAAGAAATTCATAAACACAAAGTATTCCAGGGACACAAAATAGAGGGATTTAGGTTAAGTTTAAGTTCTGCCAGTTCTGTGCTTTCCACCAGGCCTAGGCAAAGGCTCTTGATTAAGTCACGGCTCTGACTGTGTGGTGAGGGAAACGTGTACTTCTCACAGCGGAGCGAAGACCCTGGAAATGATACGTTTTACACCTCTTAGATGAGACTCGGGAGCTAGAAAGCACTTCACTCCCATCCCTCTGGGACGAAGAATCTGTTTGCGGTAATCGCTGGCAGTGTTGACAGAATGTTCAAAACCATCTGCTCAAGGGCAAGTGTTAACTCTATCAAATCCTAATATTTTAAGCACACTGATCCCCGGGCCCAGGAGACCTCCTGACAGAGCTCTCCTTGGGCTGTGTGTCAGCTTGCCGTCAATTATTGCCCCACTGCACAAAGGCCTGAGACACCAGCCAAAACTCAGTGAGGAGAGACAGTTAGAAAGAGAAATGCAGCAACAGCATACACTTCATTCAAATCTTGTTAGTTACTGTGAATCCCAAGCTTTCTGATTCTTTAATACAAGAGTTTCTTTGTAACATATGCGTAATTTTTGCCTTTGAATTTATCATTTGTAAATGAGCTTTTTAGGCCCCAATGTATACCATCTTCAGTGTGGGTTTTATATATCCATGTAGATTTACTGTGCTTACATAATTACATACAACTAAGCATACAGGCATATATATCACCAGATTAAAATCTTTTACCAAAATTACCTAATAAAACACAAAATTCAGCTGGTAGATTTTTGGTATATTAGTCTCACAACACTCATTAGCAGCCATAAAAGTGTTTAAACCAGTCAGAATATTTATTTATTTAGTTTTAATATACTTTGCCAGCATAATTGCTCCTTAATATTTCAGAATTAAAAGTATATAAAACATTTAAAAAATCATATAGCAGTAAAAATATTACAAAAGCCCAATGAACTGGAAACATTGCCTTATCAAAGGAAGCCAGTTTAAATTTTCAAGGACAGGTCTGTACCATTTTCCCCAGTAAGGATCCCACACTGGAAAGGAAATGCACTGGCCTGAACCATCTATGAAAATGTCTCCTTGCTTCTCCATCCTTGTCAGAGACATTTCAGTAAAGCTGGTATTATCTGCATAATGGCTTGGAGAAGTTAAGGCAAATACTGAGAAGAAACCCACCACTAATAGAAATTTCTCAGCCACAAACCCCCAGAAGTTCAACTGTAACATTTTTATTGTTTTAATTTTTTTGTGTGTGTGAGAATTTCATCCTATATATCACTTACCATGATAGGCCATTTAAGGCCATCAATAAATAATGTGTGTTGAGTAAATGGATATAGGTTTTGCATTACTATGGCACTAATACTACATGGATTTATGTTCCAGATAAACAGAAGAATTGGTGACAGTCACCACCACCACCAATGCCATCTCCATAGCTAACCATCACAGGTTGTGTGCTACCACGTGCCAGGCACTTGAACGCATATCTCATTACCTAATTACCTCAGATATATTACGTTGGTCCTATTACTATTGTGATAAGCCCATGTCAGAGGTACGGAAACTGAGGCTTAGAAAACTAAATGGATTGTCCAAGGTCACACACTAGTTAGTGGCAGAGTCCTGATTAGAGCCTGGGCAGAAAGTTCCAAAGCTCATTCTCTCAACATAATGCTGAACCATCTCTAAAAGATAACTACCGTCTACAAAATTCTTGGAGGCCAAAGAGCCTGGATGGGTTTGCATGTTTTCTTCTCGAGTCCCATTGAATGCCATCCACTTGTTTCTTGGTCAGACATTTACTGAGTGAGGTCCAAGCACTGTGCTACCCACAGGAAATGGAGATTGGCCCCAGAGCCTAGAGCAGGGCTTCTTAACTGACAGTTGTATATATTTTTGAAAGTCTGAAGAAAGTTATGAAATATTTCCCCAAAAAACACACAATTGTGCATGCATTTGCAAGTGGTTGTTTTGGGGGGTTGGTAGTTTGGCGAACTATAGGTACAGTTGGTGAATTATAGATTTAGAACTTCTAGGAGAGGCTGCCATGGAATTTAACAAGGCAAAAACCTATATTAGACATTTTATTATTATTATTATTATTATTATTCTAAGGAAAGGCTTGGTAACTGCTTGGAGAAGTCAGAAAATGAATCTTAGAGTTCTGTTCGTTAAACAACTAGACTAAAACCTACCTATGGGGTACCCCTCTTACCTACCACCTAAGAGCTCTACATTGCAATTGCTCTATCTAAATATGACCTTCAAGGCTTCTCATTTGACAGTTTCTGAGCCTGATTTTCATGAGATGATGTAATATTTTAGGATTTTGTATTTATTTCTGCCATCCAGAGAACATTACATGTTCTCAGCAGTCAATGTTTTGTTGTAGTTTTTAAACTGTGTGTCTGCCTCTTTCTGTGTGTGTGTGTGTGTGTGTGCGCAGAGAGAGACAGACACAGAAAGAGGAAGACTTGGTGAACACATAGGCATGCAAATTTACTCATAATTAGCAATTCTGGTTCATAGAACCCTTAGACCATCCTTCTCTTGAATCGATTGCTGAAGGTTTCTGAGCTTCAGTTTCCTCATCTAAACAAGAATACTTATTTCTCAGGGTTATTGTAATGATTGAAATAATGTGAGAAAGAGTATCAGTACTTTATCAGGCACATTTTAAATGCTGAATGAATGTTAATTCTCTATTCTCATCCTCTCATCTTGGGTTTTTTTGTTTGCTGCTTGTAAAAGGAAATAATGTTAGCAACCTTGGTTCACAGGGAAGAAAAGGGACGGTAATGGTATATTCATATAAAACTCTTTGGAGAGAGTTTCTCTGAAAATTAACTTGTATTTATGTTTGGATATTGTGACTTTTGTGTTATTATTGCTTGAGATGAAGCTACCAAAAAAAGAAAATCCTATAATTAAAATAATGGACTGGCATAATGATTACTACTCAAAGATTTTTAAAAGGATGATTTTGCCTTTTGCCTACATCTTGAAAGCTAGCCTTTGGAGTTCTGAAATACACAGAATTTTGCAGTGGAGCTCTTCGCCTCAATATCTACCATCTATTCGTTCAGACGCCTATGTAGTGGTGAAATGCAGCACTGTCCTAGGTGCTGAAGGGGCTTAGAAGTGATAGACTCAAAACAAGACTAGGTAACATAAGCAGTAGTTTTTAAATGCCTAAGTGTATACAGGTAACTGTACACAAAAGTGTGTAACTTTTTGTTCTAAAGAACATCCTGTAGAATTCTTTTTTAAAGTATGAAAAGCACTCCCTAAAATTCCAGCTTTAAAAATTGAAGAGGATAATAAATAATAAAACATGTATTAATTGACAGTAGACTGTAAAGCCCTACATTAATGCAAAGGACTATCATTATCTTAATTCCCCCAGGAATAAAATGAGGATCTTTATAAGGTGTGAATGTTTTGTTCTTTTTTTATTTACAACATTAACCATAAAGAAGTTTAATATGTTCTATAAACAGTGGCTTTCAAAAAGTACGGAGCATTCAGCTTTTTCCAGATGGCTGGATTTTTTTTTTCTTTTTCTTTTTTGGAAGGTCTCTGAGGAGTGTTAATTTGTTATTTACTCTTATTCACAAAATGTGTTCTAATCTCTTTGTTGTCCAGAAATTCTGTCCTTTCATGAATCTTGGTCATTTTGATTTTCCTGAATGGCAGGAAGCAGGAGTAGCATTCACCTCTGGGGGTGGGAATGGGAGAGTGAGTCCCTGAGGCCACTTAGAGAGAAGAGTCATAGTAGTGGGCAATCCCTCCCAGTTTTCATGGTCAAGGCCTAATATAGATGAATGGATTTGCCCTTTGGGAAATGAGATACAATAGAAGAATTGCCAGCAGGGATATGTATCTTGGGTGGGCCTTGATCACAGAAGCCATGAATACCCAAAAGGAGCAAATGGAAGATTGAAATGTGAGTGAAATTTTTCTGCAGGCTGTAATGGGAAAGGGGAAATTACCTAAGTCCCGCTTGGGAATTCGTGTCTCCCTCACTCTGTGTGGATACTGAGGAAGTATTGCAAGCTGTGAGCTCTGCGCGCACTTGTCTCTTGTTTTTGCCTCCCTGAGCCCCTTCCCTCTGTGGCTCCATTTTTCCAGCTGCTTCTGTAAACTCTCTTCTGTCGCATCTCATCCCCCAGGGCTACTCCAATGTGATTCCCCCAAGCCTCTCTTCCTCTCCAGCTGCATCTGTTCACCTCCCCTGCTGATCGATACACTTCTTTAGCTCAGGGACAGTGAGAGGAAATGATTCCAGCAGCTAAACAGCTTTTATTCAGAGAGAATATTTAAATATGCTCAGTTTGCATGGTTCCCCTTCACCTCATGTTATGATCAGAGGTTAATGGAGACAGTTTAGGGCTCTCTCTGTTGTACAGACCAGAAGACTTTCAGAAACGAAGGCCAAGATCTTGTCAACACTGTCCCCCATCAGCTCCCCCAAAACATATATTCGTTTAAGAGAGTAGAAATATTTTTCATTCAAACTCCTTTTTAGAGAGTGCTCCATTTTCACCTTAACTCTGGGTAAGACTCCAGCCAAATTAGAAGCTGTTGTTAATATTTATCATTTCTACTAGATGGAATTTTAAAATGAGGACTGAGTTGTCGATGTTAATATCACCAGAATTATCTTTTGATATATAAAGTGTATTTTTTCCGTGGTACTTAGTGGATATTTTTATTTTTTCTATTTTTTTTTTGAAATAGCTTAAATTTGCAAAAATAAACTTGTGAGACATTGTGCAAAATAATCTTCCAGGTATGCTTGTCTTGAGGATTAAACTATGATGATAGCTTAGCACGGTGCCTGACCCATAATGCCCAATAAATACTAATATATATGCATACTCGTATATATCCTTCATGCATCTGTCCACTATACATGTTTATTTTCTAATTAATTACATGGTTCCTCCCTGTGTTGTTATGCCGTTTTCCTTATCTATTTCCTTATTCTTGGGCATTTATTTCAATTTTTTTCTTTATCTCCCTCCCTTTTCTTTCCCTGTTTTCTTCCTTTCTTCCTCTCTCTTTTTTCATTTAAAATTTTTCTTCCTACTGTCATTCTTTTTTTCTGTCCTTCCAACCTTTCTTCCTTTATTTTTTTCTTTGTTTTGTTACTCTGGAAGATTTAAGAAGAAATACCATTTCTTTATCTTTCTGGAGTCTTCTGTTGTGATATAATCTCCCCAAATAAAATTTCTAGTTCAAAGATCTGAGCAATGTTTGTCTAGATCTGAGCAATTGTCAAAGATCTGAGCAATTTCTTTTCTCCAGAGTTGAACATTTTCACAGTAATGTACACTCTCACATGTGCCAGGTTCTCCACAGTCCTGATAACAATGTGTTTTCTTATTTTTCATTTATTTTTGCATGTTCAGTAAGTTTTTAGTGGTATTTTTAAAAGATATTTTTGTTCTGTTAGCAAGGTTATAATTTTTCCATTTAATAATGCTATATTTAAATGTTCTTATATGTAAACTGTCTATCTTCTTATACTACTACTTAGCCAGTGAAATCTGGGTAGTGATATATTTCTTTCAAAGTGTTACATATTTTGAGTAGTAACTCAACCAGTTAATATTAATTTAGTGACTATTTTGTGCTAGGCATTGTTCTAGGAACAATAGGAAACTGGGGATACAATGATAAATGACATGGACCCTGGCTTCCAGGAAGTTTGACAAAATTATCTAGTATATAAACAAAGTGCATCATAGTGTAACAGGTGCTGTGATGGAAATTTGTACAGGTTTCACTGGAAATGGAATGATTAATCAAACTAAGGATTAAAGAAAACTTTTATCATGGAAGATCATAGAGGAAACTTTTACCGGTTACATTTGTCATTTGTTTTCTTTCTGATTCTCATATCCAAGTTTCTTTTGATTGTTCACCAAAGCAACTCCATTGCTTGCATTTACCTGGTAACACCACTGTTTCTATAACTCTATGATATATAACAACATATGTATGTAGAACATAGCATCAAGGTTCATATTACTGTAATAGGCTTTTTAGGATTTAAGGTGCAAATCGAATACCCTGTTTCCCTGAAAATAAGACCTAGCCAGACAATCAGCTCTAATGCGTCTTTTGGAGCAAAAATTAATATAAGACCCAGTCTTATATTAAATTATATAAGACCCGGTCTTATAGTAAAATAAGACCTGGTATTATATTATATTATATTATATTATATTATATTATATTATATTATATATTAT
The DNA here is from genome assembly GCF_036562045.2 of Rhinolophus sinicus. Classification (NCBI taxonomy): domain Eukaryota; kingdom Metazoa; phylum Chordata; class Mammalia; order Chiroptera; family Rhinolophidae; genus Rhinolophus; species Rhinolophus sinicus. The sequence continues at coordinate 45,790,827 of NC_133751.1, forward strand.
ACCCAGTCTTATTTTACTATATTAATTTTTGCTCCAAAAGACGCATTAGAGCTGATGGTCTGGCTAGGTCTTATTTTCCGGGAAACACGGTATGATTCATGCTGAAGGGGACATAGTCACCCATGCTTTATTTATTTGCTTGAGTGCCAAGCTAGTGGTCATGCACAGTCCCAAGTTTGATGCTGATCATCTCATGCCTGCCCACCACAGACTCATCTACCTCTGCCAGGAAGTCCGTGGGATGACCTCATGGGGGTGCATCTTAGGGAGCATAGTGGACTCTGAAATGTGTCCCCTCCAACTCCCCCATTCCTGAGGATTCATCCAACTGCACAGACCCTGACCTTTTTTTTTTTTTTTAATTTATTGGGGTGACAATTGTTAGTAAAATTAAATAGATTTCAGGTGTACAATTCTGTATTACATCATCTATAAATCCCATTGTGTGTTCACCACCTAGAGTCAGTTCTCCTTCCATCACCATATATAGACCCTGACCTTTCTGTTATCAAGATCTTCACTTCTTTCAGAATGATATTGACAGGACCTTCCTTAGGTCCTGCGTTATGGATAACAGAGTTTATCTAGTTTCATCTTCTGCTAGCTTTAACAATCTGTGTGTGTGTGTGTATCTATCATAGGTACTCAAGAACTACTTCCACGCTTGGTTGACTGGTTAGGTTTAGAATCTTTTTTTAAGAGCCGTATGAAAATGTTCATTTTTTTCCTCCTTTGGAGATATAGCTTCCCTTCCATCTTTCTGTTTCTTCCTTCCATATTTACTTTTCTCCAATGTGGTTATGTTAGTCCCTGAGCTGCCCGAGGGCAGAGACTCTGTTCTATCTATCTTTGTGTCCCACACGCATAGCACCAGTGCTGGCTCACGGTGAGCTCCCAACAATGTTTACTGTATAAGTAAAGCATGCCCTCCTTGTCTTTGGAATTACCTTGGTGCTGCCTTCTTTCTCTTAACATCTAATAATAATAATAAGATGTCTTTGGGGGCCCAAATTCCCAACTCCTGACCCTACTCCATGTGAGAAAATTGCTTTGCCGCCAGGTGTTTGTATATCCACTAGAGGGCACTGTTTTGTCAGAGGCTGTTCCAGCCTTCAATACCAAGAGCAAGCTCAGCTTCGTGGTCCATGCCCAGCTTTAAGTTCTTTCTATATCTGCTCATGAATGAATGACTCTGAGCTTTCCATTACAACTGTGCTTGCAAAAGTAGTCACAATAGTAAATCATGGTTTAAAAACAATTGTAATAAGGTTAACTGCAAGCTAACAGTACTAATTGATATGACAAACACGTATTTACTAACAAAAGAGCATATGCTAACTAAGCATGCTCGTATACATTAAGGTCATTCTTATATTTTTCAGATTTTCTTCAGACCAAAACTAGAAGGGCAAGTAAAGTTTTCAGTTAGTCTCCAATTTCATTTTTGCACTTATGTAATAAAAGTATGATATCGTGACTGAACAAAGTCCAAGTTAAACACATTATATCCAAATTTCAAAGGTAACTTCAGTGGAAATTTATTGTGAATGTGAATGGCAGTATCAGGTGTGCTGCTATTTTTTAAAGTCATGAAAGCTACATTTTATGAAAAGTTTTTTTCCTCCTCCATCACTTCTAATCCCACGGAACTATCTTAAAACAGAATCAAATGAGTTTCCTGGGCTTTAATGTTAAACAGCTCAAGTTTGCAAATATTTTCAACTTACACGTGAATCAACACAGGGGATATGTGAGAAGACAAAGCTGCTCTAACTGTCAGCAAGCTTCCAAACACATCATTAACCCAGTGGTGAGTCCCCACTGGAGCTGTCTGAGGAAGCTGCAAAAGAGGGAGAAGCCAACGTGGAACACGGTATCTTTCCCAAGTCGGAAACCTTAACTCGGAATCATGTCATAGAATTGAAGGGGATGGTGGGGCCCAGTACCCCGTCCAATAGTAAGGCACAGAGCATACATAAGAACTCTTTGAGTCAGTCCTGACAAGAAGTGTTGCGATAATCTGTTAGTGAATTTTCCTTTAAATTACACGTAAAGACTTAAAAAAAAAAAAAAAAAAACCTCACTTTTTTTTTTTTTTTTTTGGTGCCAGGCTGCAAAGTCATTCTTGAAATATTTAATCAAGTTTACTCTGATTTAAAATGTAGGCTTAAATATCTGCTGATTTTGTGATAAGCTGTAGATGTTAATTGTCTTGATTGATTTTATTTTGTATTCCCAGGACAACAAGATTATATATGCATAACTGTCATTGGGGAAAAGAAGGAAAAATACATTTTTTAAACAGAATTTCTTAAGTTAGCCAGATGTTACAAAACCACATATATAGGAGGCATCAAGCCTGACAGAAGAGTTTGAAAGACGTAGAAAATAAATTGAAGTTCCTTTCCCTGAGAAGTTATATACAGCAGAAAAAGATGATAGTTTTTTCATGAACTTTGTTTGAAATTTAGAGCCTGTCTAGCATCCTATTCAATAATCCCAACATGTGGATGTTTGTAAATGACATCATGTCTCTTAAATATTATACTTCTTTTCTGAAGGGCTTTATAACTTTAAACAAGAGGAGAAACCACTTCTTTCTACCTATTTGGTGTAGCAGATTATTTATGGAGCCAACATGTTGACACACTATAAACTGTAAAAAAATGAGGCCTAATAAGGTTAATTGTCATCTGAACCTTCCTCTGTAGGCTGCAATCTGTGGGCTTTGATTGTTTCCCTTGGGGAAACTCTGCCCAGATGGCGAAGTCCTCAAGGCCCTGACCCACAAGAGGCTGGTAGAGATGGAGAACAAGGTGCTTCTCCACAGACTAATTAATTTACTAGTATAGCACCTGTTCCAGAATAGATAGGGCTGGAAGGGAAAGCAGTCCCTGGGCACAGTGGCAAGCTTGTGGGTAAATGGATTTCAGCTGATTATATTAAGCTGATGCTTTGATCATCTAAAGGCGTTAAAATGGAAATATGTTTTTTCTGGCTGTTGGCCTCCAAGAGTGTGGTTTGTACTATTATTATTATAAATGTTGGTAATAGAAATGGCTGTTTTAGATTTCAGCACGTCCTGTTTAAAAAGTGTGCAGCGTATTTGTTGATTTCTTTTTCCAGTTTAGAAATGCATGTTGTCATAAAGCTGCACCTTTTAAACAATTATACTTTCTTGTTTCCATTTTATTCCAGCCAAATTACTAGCTGGAAATCAAACACCAACACAGATTCCTTTTAGCTAGAACATTTTATTATGTACTCACACCTTTAATTCAATGTGTGTAATTAGGCTTTAATCAGCTGAACACTATTTGTGAAAAAATATCAGACACTTCTTTAAATGAAATTCTGGTAAAGTCATGCTATTAAGCTTTGGTGACTAGTTACTGGCACGAATAAATCCTTGAGTAAACAAGCCTTGGTAGTAAATGGATTTACAATGTGAGTCTTTCTGCACTCAATTTCACTTTATTGCCTCTTTGATTCCCAAAAGGATTAGAGGTAATTTTTTCAGTCCTTTAGATGCCATAAAACGGTTTCCCTTTCCAAATTAACACTATGATCTTCCATGTAATGTGTTTGGCAAACATGAGGAATTTATAAGGCCACTAGTCTTATGTTGCATAGTAATGGAGATAAAAATCTGGTGTCTTAGACGACATGGCCTTACAGTGGGCTGCTTTCACCAGGATTTTGAAAGGTTAATGTTTTAAAAATAGAAAAAATACTCTTGGTTATCTGGAAGACAGCCTAAAGAATGCTAATGATTTGGTAAATTAAATGATTTGAACTATTTCTATTACCATTTTGTGTTAAAGTGTGACATCGCAACAGTGAAGTGATATTAACATTACAATGGGTAAGACTGGGTCTTTTTTAAGGAAGAAAACAAAGCAAACACACAAATTTAACATATAAACCTAGGGCTTGTTTCCAGATTGTCCTCTCTTGGTTGTGTCCTTATAATCCTTGGAACTATCTGTTTACGGTGGCCAAGAAATTGAAATTTTCATGGCTGCTTTTCCTTGTTTTTTTTCTTCTAAAACTCCAAAAGTATCTTTAAAATTTTTGTTTTAGTGGATTTATTTTTAAATATACTTTCATTTTAAAAATAAAAAGGCACAAAAATGTATATAGTGAAAATAGTTAATTCACTCTTCCACTCTTGAGCCTTGTCCCTCTGTCCAGCTTGCATATTGACCAGTTCTTCGTGTGGCCCTTCTGAGGTGCTGTAATGGTGGTCCGTATGAAATGAGGGACTGTCCAGGGAAATGGGTTCTTTCCAGGGATTTACTTCTATAAACAATGCTGCTGTAATACCCTCAGCATGCATTTCTGGGCCAATGGTACAAATGCACCTGTAGTATATATTCCTAGAAGTAAAATTACGGGTCATGGATGGCAAGTATTTTGAATTTGGATAAACATTATGTTGTGCTCCAGATACTGCATGAGTTTGACTATTTCTCCACAACCAGGTTTGTTTTTTTCCCCAACTTGAAAGTTAAAGATTGCATCGTATTATTTTAATTTGCATTTCTTTAATTATAACTGAGATTGAATATCTTTTCAAATGATTAAAAAGTACTTCATTTTCTTTTGATATGAACCGCCTGCTCAAGTCCTTTGCTAGTCTCTCTTTGGGTCATCAGTCTTATTCTTGTGGTGTTGAAGAGCTCTTTATGGAATAAGGAAATCGGCCGTCTGTCTGCCAGTGTGTCGCATTTGTCTTTTCGGTGGCATTTCCCCTGTCATCTCTCATTTACCACCCCTTATATTCCTCTTCTTTCATCATTGGAAGTCTGGATTTAAGGTTGTTTAATAACTCCTGGAAACTAGATAATGTCATGGGAAAGGGGTTAATTTTGGTGGTTTTCTAACTTTGACTTTTTTTTTTTTTTTAAGAGTTTAGCAAGTGTTTATTAAACACTGACCTCTGGAGTCAGACTTCTTTTTTATTTTATTATTTTTTATTGGGGAATATTGGGGAACAGTGTGTTTCTCCAGGGCCCATCAGCTCCAAGTCATTGTCCTTCAGTCTAGTTGTGGAGGGCACAGCTCAGCTTTAAGTCCAGTCACCTTTTTTCAATCTTAGTTGCAGGGGGCACAGCCCACCATCCCATGAGGGAATTGAACTGGCAACGTTGTTGTTGAGAGCTCGCGCTCTAACCACGTGAACGATCTGACCACCTCTCTGGCAGTTCAGTGGCAGCTCGTTGTCTTCAATCTAGTTGTGGAGGGCGCAGCTCACTGGTCCATGTGGGAATCGAACCAACAACCCTGTTGGTTCAGGTCTCATGTTTTAAACAACTGAGCCTTCCGGCCCCCCTCTAACTTTGACTTTTGATGAAGTAGGAGGAGAAGGCCTGAAAGGGCAAATTGAAAAGAGGGTGAAGTGACTTTAGGGATTTGAAAGTGGGGCTTTTACAATGACAAGACCTTTAAAAAATAATGTTTATACCAAAAAAAAAAAAAAAAAAAGGAATTTATTTTGACCATAATTTTCTGCTTCCTTTTGCCATTATTACAGGTATTTGTGTTAGAGTAAGGATTCTCTTTCTAGGTACTTTGGCCATACAGTCATATTTCTGTGTTTTGGACATCACAATTTGTGGTCATGAAATGGAAGTGATTGTAGGGCCACAAATTCAGCACAATAACCTTGATCCTGGGTGAAGTGGAGAGGGGAGAGAGAACAGCAAGACTGACAGCTCTTGTTTAAGCACAAGTACTTTTTTATGTTCAGTTCCATATGATGACAAAGTAAATACAAAAACAGGTTTTAGGTGTTTATGGCTTTATATCAAAATAAAATATTTTTGTGATATCCCAAAGTTATCACCATTACCTTCAGAGTAATGTATGAAAGCATGAGCTTTGGAATCCAGCTGCTTGGTTCAGATCTTGAGTCTTTCACTTCTTAGCTGTTTGACCTTGGTTAAGTTCTCATCTTTAAAATGAGCAGGATAATGAGAGAAATGACTTCATAGATTGTTATAAGGATAAAAATGAGATAATGCATGTGCCTGGCATAAACTCCATCAGTTCTCATTATTAGCTTTATGAATTATCAAAGACTATTTGTAACATATTATCTAAATTGTGCTACACTCAATCTGGTTTAGAATAAGTGAATGAACATCTAGGAAACTCGTACATGTGCTAAAATATGTTGCAGCCTTCATTAAACCGCACGTTTGAATAGTTTCTCGGTGAAGTTACTTCATGGTGTTTCTTCTCTCTTTGGAATTCTTATTGAAATGTGATTTAAAGGTAAAAACCTGATACTGTAGTAGTAGTGATCAGAATGATGGTAGCCATGGCAAGGGGCCTCATGTACACTTCACTATGTTACAGTGACTATTGGCCAGCTTTGTCCGTCTCGGTCCCCATTGCATTTGTGTGCTTGCTCATGCTATGTCTTCTGTTTGAAATGCTACCCCTGTCTTTACCATTTATGTAGAAACACACACACATGCATGTGTGTATATGTATATATACGTGTGTGTATATATATGTATGTATATATATATATATATTTGTGTGTGTGTATATATATATGTATATATATATATTTGTCAAGGAAATTGGTAGCTAAATTTTATTCTAAGTCACTTCTGCTGATGAACAAGAATAATGCAAGGAAACACTGCTAAATTAAGTATGACTATCCAGTATTATAAGGGAAACGAGTGTGTTTATTTATTAGTTTTAAGTGAATGACTTTCAATCACTCCAGTCAACATTTCTGATATGAATATTTCACATGAAATGATTGCTATTGTGTTGGTTAGTTTTGCAAATCAGAACCTATTTGCAGAACACCATTAGGCCAATATATCTTATCAAAATATTTGCTAGTACCGAAGGTTTTACAAATTAGTTAGTGTGACTGTAGTTTTCTATTAACATGAATTTACTGATTAACTACTTTGTTTACTTTATGAGAATTAATATAGCAGTGCCAGTGTTCCATGACTAAGCGTGATGCACGGATTCTTGGTGTTAAAAACAACTACCTCCCATTGTACGTTTTCAATTCTGTTTCTACATGCCCACAAAGTGCCCTGCGGAAAAGATGATAAAATAGTCCCTTAGGAAATTAATCAGTAACAATTACAGACAAAACCCTGAATCAAATCTACTCTGTTTTTGAGGGTTGTCCCTCAGGAGTGACTGCAACTTCATGAGACGAAGATCACTGCAACTGTAGTTCCTAACATCTTTTTCCCCCAGATAAACAAGTGAAAATAATGATCAAATACCATTTTCATCTATCAAATAGGTAAAGGTTCCAAAAATCATAGTCGGTTCTGCAGACTGTAGTGAGATGGGTACCCTCTGAGTGGTTGGTGAGGCAGTACATCAGTACAACGTTTCTGGAAAGTAATTTGGCAGTACTTATAAGAACCATAAAATGGGCTTCTTGGCAAAATGGTTCATGGAGCACATGCGTATAGCCTCTCCTCTGTGCACGTTCCCATTAAATCACCAATGAAATATAAAAATAGAGACATATCAGTAGCCAGACTATACTACTACTGTAACTGCTACTACTAAGAATAATCTAAACCAAGAATCCAAGATAGTAACAAAAAGTTGGGAAATTGGTAGAAGAAGTGCAATGTGCTATTTCTCATCTAATTCAGGAGTCATTAGATGCTGTTTCATTATAGGAAGAGGTATGTGTGTGTGTGTTAAACTTACAGGTAATCGCCACTAAAATATGAAAAATGTTTTCCAGATTACTAGAGAAACAAATATAGGACATAACAGACATGATTCATGATGCAAAATACATGCCTACATACATACATACATATCATACATAATAAAAAATAGAGAAAATAGTAAGGCAGATATTTCAAACTTGAATTCAGGGATGTGGGCTACATGAACAATAAGACCAATTAAATTTTATAATTTAATTTTTAAATTTTAAATGGTAGATATAAAAGGGGGTACAGTCTGGCAACAAGGGCTGAGAAGACATTCTGGAAGTCCATGAGCATGGCATGGCTCTCACTCCTCGCCAAGAGCTCTGGCTGTAAGTAATTGCAGTTACCCAGAATGAAGTGGTTTCATACCTTCCAGTTTAGAAAGATTTAGAATTAAGTAGCACAGTTAATTGCCAGGGAAATTGTTATCCTTTAGCAAGTATGCATGTTTCAACCCCAGGAAAATTTAATATTAAGTATGCAAAGGTCAAGAGAATCAAACCCATAATATATAAATATTGTTGTATTAAGAAGGTACATGCACGTATTTAGTATCTTATGTACTTGGAATGCTGAAATTAAATTGGTCTATTAGACATCCATTTTTTTCAAAATCTATTAAATTTGGTCTGTTACAGTCTTGTCACTCCAACTTAAATGTGCTAAATTGTGAATTTTATATGTTAAATTGGGTAAGTGATTTACATTTACATTTTTAAGTTGAAATCTGACTAAAGTTAAAGCACAATATTGGCAACCTAAATAGCTATTAATTATATTTATAAATATAAACATTGGATTTTTTGTTTATGCGCATAGGACAGTTAGGTTTGTTAATTCAGACAACTGAAGTCCTTAAAAAAGAAACCAAATATATTAAATACATAAATACAGTTTTAAATATTTAAAAAGGTGTTTCGTTATCTATAAATTGATTGAGCATTACCAAAAGTCCCTTAGAAATTATTTGCTGATATCTTTCAACTTATAAATAGAATTATGTATCTATTAAGCTCAATTTAAAAACAAGGAAAAGCTAGATTTTAAAAAAATTGTGCCTTATTCCATTCAATATAAATTTTAAAACCCAAAATAAACCCAATAATAGACATTTCTGTATTAAATGCCACCCTATGGACAAAAAAAGAAGTCACATTGACAATAATGACAGTGGATAAGAATCAAAATAGGGGTGACAATATCAATATTAGAAAATGTAAAATTCAACGCAAGAAACATCAACTGGGACAAAACAGATCAGTTTATATTAATTTTAAAAATTCAAAATGAGGATAAAATAATCATGAATTATTATATGCAAATAACAGCACTGGAATTTTTTATTGAACAAAAATGTACAGATTTATAAAGAAATCTAACAGAAATATGAGAGTAGAAGTCTTCACACACTAACAGCAAAAGATGCCTTGAACCCATAAAACAAATTCGTATTTTCCTAGCCTGCATTTTCACTTCTAGGAATCCACCCTTATAGTATAATTGGAAATGTAGACAAAGCTTTAGATGCAAGAACATCCATTAAGTGTTAATTATAATAGTGAAAAATTAATTATTCAAATGTATGACAATTGGGAAATGATCAAATTAAGGGTCTTAATTGAAAGGATCTATGAACACCTGAACTTACCAGGCTAAATTTGGTATGCCTGTTCATAACTTTATCAGCCTCACAAAGTGCTGCATGTAATAATAAAATCTCATAATAATAACTAAAGCAAGATTTTGAGCATCTGTAGACTGCTGATTACACAGCCACTAAAAAGTTTCCAAATAATTTTAATAACATTTAATATTAATTTTAATAGTTAAATGTTTCAAAATGATTTTAATAAATATAATAACAAGCATAACAAAATGCTTCTTATGTTGTATGCAGTGAAAATCAGCTAAAATATATCTACATATATGACAATTGAATAAAGCACATAGTCATAGACTCATTGTAGAAATATCTTTGTGGAAGCTTAATTAAGGGCAGGAAAATAATTAAGGGCAGGAAAATTGGGTTGTTTTCGTCACTTCTGTAGACTCAGCATCTAGAGTGGTGTCTAGATGTAGTAGGTGCTTAATAAATAGTTCTTGAATGATTAAATGGAAATTCACCAAAGTGTTAAAAATAGTGGTCTCTAAGTGATAGGATTGTGGGTATTCTTTGTTTTCTTTATATTGCATTTTGCATAGCTGTTCTGCAATACTCAGTTAGAATATTTAGAATGCAAAAAATATCTTCTAAAAACTGGGCCAGTATTTATATGATTACATTACAATACTGATACATTATCAGTATTTATATTAAGGAGAAACTGTTCTTTTCTTCCCCAAGTTTCATTTTTCCAACAGGGGTAACTGGGGTGTAGAGTTCGCTATCTGAAATAAATCATATCACCCTGCTGCTTGCTTAGAAGTCTTGTATGTTTGTAAGCCAAATTTTGCATTCAAATTCTAAAATCTGATCCCAACATACCTCTTCGACTGATTCTCCAATTCTTCCATGTTGGAAAATGCTGTTTCTGTGTTCAATCTCTGTTCTCAGTCTTTGCTTCCAGGATGTTTCTAAGACCATTCCAGCCAAATGATCATCTAGCTCTGCTTCTAACCTGATCTTCAAAAATCCTGCTTATCTTCACACTTCTTCATGCTTTGTCTGACGGTCCCCCCCGAAAGTGAGTTCTGGCTCTGACATTCTTCAGCACCTATAGTAGATGCCTACTGATTCTTGTGACTCTTACTCCTATATCCTTACTGTTTTTCTGAAATGTTTTATAAGTATATGTCTTGATTTCCCCAAGATGCTAGTAAACCCCATGGGATTAGGGAGAAGGCTGCTTACTTCTTTATATCTCTTCTCAAGCCTGGCATGATGCATTGAAAATAGCAGGCAGCAAACACATGTTTATTGAAAATGGCTGTTCAGTTCTGACATTGGTCAGAATATTTGAAAAAGGAGAGCTTGGGAGTCAGACAAATAAACTGAAGTTCATATCCCACATTTGTTGATTATTATTTAGCTTTGTGATCTTACATTAGCAAATTTCTTTGAGCTTTTAACGGTAGCTAACTGCAGTGATTATAAGATATTATAATCTTGGTTCTATCATTTACTAACTATATGACCTTGGGCAAATTATTCTGCCTCTCCAGTCTCAGTTTCCTCATTTGGTAAATAGAGACAACGATACCAGCTAGCTCATAAGGTGTCAGGAAGATTAATGAAATCAAGCTTGGAAAAGCCCTTAGCATAGTTCAGAGCACGTGATCAAGTCTTGCTCAAAAGATAGCGATTATTTGGTGTTTGGGAGGACAACAATAGCAAAGAAATGACATTATTTCTGAACCTACTTAATAGACTTTCTATAAATGTTAAATAAGCTAATGCACAGAGAAGTACTTAGCATGATTCTGGCTCAGTAGTACTGGCGATCATTATTTTAGTTTCAGATACAATGGATTAGTAATACCTACTTTACAAAGTTGTTGGTTAGGGTCAGTGTGAAATTAGTATAATACACGTTCTTGGTAGATCATAATTTTTCTCTTTCTCTTTCTTTATTTTTCTTCTCTCAGCCCCTACACTCCACTACTAATTCTTGGCCACTTTGTGAGATAATATTGAGCATCTGAAGAACTGGTGGGGTACTCTAGTCATGTCTGAATGTCAAAATGGTTTGTGGAGGAATGCAGGACCCCACTGAGGTTCTCTCTGTGTTCTTTGTCCCCAGAGGCAACTACTTTGCGTGCATTATGACTGAACTGAAGATTATATTCAAAAGGTAACTGCTGCATGTGACCAAATAGAATGGCAATTCAATAATTTGCAGATATAGAAAAAGACGCCCAGAGAGATTCTTTGTTTTTGTCAAGGTCACACAGCATCTTGTCTTTGTGGTCCTATGCATTGTGCAGATCTACATTGCCTTTCCTCCCTGGGCTTGATGATTACGTGTTATCGCTCTCAGGACCCACATGAGACCCACACAGCCTTCTGCAGAGCTGCAAGACCTGGCTCATCTCCTGCTGGACCTCCCAGAAAATACATTTAAATAAAAGTTTTCAGCTCTTATTCTTTCCCCAAAGCTCATGTTATTCATTAAAAGGCTATTTAATAGAAGGAAACAAATTAAACAGGGGAGGGGAAGGAAAGCATTCTATAATTTTTTCCCCAGTTGCTTTTTGTGCAGGTGGATTGCTGCAGGAGTCCCCTCTTCCGAAACCCATCTGGGATGTTAGTTTAGCTCTATTGATGTTTCAGACTCCATCTTTCATCATATCCACATGCCAAGACAATAAGTAATTGAACCACATGTTTTGCCTTTTTAAAAAGGTGTAATCTCTTTCTGAAGTGTAGAGATGTTTAGCAGGATTTTTCTAATTTATCTGTCATCACACCACGCGGGCGAGGCTCCAAGCCCCTACTGCAGTGTCTCTTTATCACTGTCTTTTGATGAACACCTGTTTCCAGCATACAAGTATATCTGCTGAAATGCAAAATTAAAATAATTTCAACAGTATATGAATAATTAGGAACCTTTTTTTGAAAGGTCCACCTGTTCCAAATATCAAAATATTGTATTTAGTTGCATATGCATCCTCTTATCACTATATATTCTTTATGGTAGGTATGTGTATATTTGATAATAATTCTCCTCTGATATTCCATTAAATAAAAACTAAATATTTTCATTTTTAAATATTCAATTATAAACAGTTTTTTTTAGAACAACCAGAGTTTTCTATGTTCATTGAAAGAGATAAGGAGAAAGAAGGAAATTATTCCAAAACTTTTTAAGAGAAGAAACTTTTAAAATGTTCTATTCTTTATGCTTAATTGTGCCCTTTGTTAAGGATTTGATTTCAAAACTACAACAATGATTATGTGAGCCTTACCTTAATTATAATTGGCATTATTTTTTAAAGGAAAATATATAAGGACCCTTATAAGAAAAGGCTTTTTGTTCAAATTTGGTATATTAAACAATTAAATCAATATATTTAATATAAAGAATTATTTTTTATAACTATTGTTAATGTCAATTTATATTTAAGGCTTTATCCATCATGCTTCCCTTTAGCTTTCCTATGAACTATGAGCTTGGGGGTTTGAGCCTTTAAGGTGAAATTACATACCGTGTTTCCCCCAAAATAAGACCAGGTTTTATATTAATTTTTGCTCCAAAAGACGCATTAGGGCTTATGTTCAGGGGATGTCATCCTGAAAAATCATGCTAGGTCTTATTTTCTGGTTAGGTCTTATTTTGGGAGAAACATGGTAGCAACTATAATCTTCTACTTCATGGTGCCCTTATCAAGAGTGATTCCCTGTCCTAATACATGAGAGAAAAATCCCCACTTCCAATAATTCATATAAGTAAAAACCTAAAAACAAAGATAACAGCACATAGATTTTTTTTAATCCAGAGTTAAGAGACTTTGATATACAATAACCTACATGATAATTTCCGTTTAACATTAGCCACGACAGTGTTCACTGTGGATAAGAATTAACTCCATATTTAAACAAGCATCCTATAAAGCAAATTCATAAGTGAAAACCAATTTAATATAAAAATGTATGACAATTTGTCTTCATTTTAAAAATGAGAAATCTGAAGTGCCATGTTTTTGGTTGTTTTTCTGACATCCACGCAAAAAAGTAAATCACCAGTTGCCTGGCCCTAACATGCAAAGCTGTCCACAAGGTGTTATATGGCTGGTTGCTTTTTAGCTGTCGGGGACATTTTGGGCAGTGGTTATATACACAAGACTAATTACACTAATTAATCCACACAAACGTGTGAGCAGTAAGCATGTTTTTACAATTAGGATGTAATTTTTTTAAGTCCTTTATTGAGAACATTTAGAGACACAGCAGTTATAGATTTACCATACAATAGGAACAGGAGTGACCCAAATTGAATAAATGTAAATTTGAGCTTGGGCAAATACATTGATATATGGCAAATGAAACCTACACTTGTGTCGCAAATACACACTTGGTAAAAAATGATTTTTCTAAGCAGGTGTATGGATTGTAGCTTTTGTGGTCATTAAATTACAGGGATCTCAAATCACTTTCCTTAATGCGATGTGGTAACTTCACATTACTTGTATAGCTTTCTCTTATATGAGTAGTTGTATTAGACAAAATAATGGCCTTTCAAAGATGGCTACATTCTGATCCCAAAATCTTAAATATGTTACCTTACACAGCATGTAAACAAACAAAAAACAACCCTTGCAAATGTGATTAAGTTAAGGCTCATGAGTTTATCCTAGGTTATCTCGTCAATCCCAAAGTACTCACAAGGGTTCTTCTAAGGGAGAGGAGGAGGCAGGGGAGGCAGTGTCAGTATGATGTGACATGAGAAAGACTCAACCTGAAATTGCTAGCTTTGAAGGTCGAGCTAGACGCCACCAGCCAAGAAATGTAGGTAGCATCTAGAACCTGGAAAAGACAAGGAAACGGATTATTCCCTGAGCCACCAGAAAGGAACTATAGCCTTACCACCTTGATTTTAGCCCACTGAGATCTCCAGAGTTATAATAAATTTGTGTTATTAAGCCACTACGTTTGTTGTAACTTGTTGCAGCAGCGAAAGGAAACTAATACAGTTTTTCTTGGCTTCAGATTCCTCATCTTGAAAATGGTAATATCATTTACTTGTTATTTTTTATAAGAATTAAAACAGTGCATTTGAAATTGCTGTAAAATGTTCAAAACTAAGATATGATCTCTTATAAAATCAGTAAAACTATTTCTAAATTTTACAGTAACTAAGAGACTCTACCAATATAAGACTCAATCTTTTAAAAATCTTCCCCAAATCCCTATCAATTAAGGACTAGCGACTAGAGAACATGGAATATGTCCAACGTCATTAGAAGCATCTGTCAGAATGTATCCAGGCAGCCAGAGAAAGGGATTGAGTAAATGACCTGGACAATATAAAAGCCAAGAACAGAACTGATGTCAACAGGGCAGCAGAGAGTCAGTGGACAGGAAATTATCTCAGCAGGGCCGAGGAACACAGAAAATACAAGGACTCATTAAAAGACCGAGCTAGATTATTTAGAGGGGAAAAAAAATCTTAAATACCCTTTAAATACTATTTTCTAAAAAGATAAGTAGACAACTCTTTTTGTTTAGAAGTATTCAGGACTGATTATTTTAAATAGAAAAAAAATTGAAAACCATATTAAATGTCCAACAATTAGGGAATGATTAAGTAAAATATGGTTTAACGGTAGAATAAGATACTGGAATTAAAAGTACTTACGAAAAACTTTGAGTAACCTTTGGAGGAAAACATACATATATAGAGTAAAATAATAACTATGTAAAAATGCTTTTTAAAAAATGGGTGAAATTTACAAATTAAAATGTTATCAGTGGTTGTCTCTGAATGATTAAGTAATGGTAATGTTTTCCTTTTAATTTTTCTTTTCCAATTATAAAGTGCACATACGTTACTTCCTGTAATTCTCCCAAAACAGTACAAACTTTAGAATATTATACCATAGTCTTAAAATAATCTTCCAGCTAGGCAAATGTATTCACACTTACTACTTCCTGATTAATGACTGTCTCACTTCTAATTTAATTCAGTGACGTTTATTGGATAGCTACTTTGTTTCAGGCACTTTGCTAGGCAGTGGACTATAACAGTGAATAAAATATAGCAATTGACCTCTGGAAATTTATAAGCTAGTGGGCAGGAAATAATAATAAACATTATAGTCCAGGCTGGAGTTGTACAGACAAGACTATGTAAGAATAGGGGAAGGTGAGATGAAGCGTCTCATGGAAGAGGTAGAGTCTCTGCAGGGCCTTTATAAATGATGAGGACATGAGCAAAGAGATTGAGGAGGCCAGGAGCATGTGTGGAGATGCCATTAACACCAGGATAGAAGGAGGAAAGGCATGTTTGGAGAACAGCAATATTCCCAATCAGAGTTTGGGGGGAATCATAAGAGGCTGGAATGGAGGGAGGACAAAGAGTTGGAAAGGAAACTGCAGACCTGGCTGGAAAGGGCCCTGAAGGCTTGGCTGGTAAATCTGGATATCAGCTTTGTCCATACTAGCTTCTTGACACAAAACCACCAAGACAAAAAAGCTAAGAAGAAAAGGTAGAGTCATCTGAATGTTTGACAGCAAAGTGGGTGACTCGATGTTTACCCTTCATTCAAATGTTTAAGATGTTGAAGACACACCCATGGGACAGGTGGCTTTTCCCATTGAGTGTATCTACTGGGAAAGGATTTTAAAGAGGAGATTCCAAATGGCTGGCTCACTTGTCCCAGTCAGACCCCTGGGAAGAATTTTAAAGCAGTACTGTAACTGGGATTCAAATTCAGAAGCTTGAGACTGGCTTCTTCCACATTCAGCAAGTTCTCTCTCTCCCAACTTCTTTAATTTTTATTTAATATTTGTATATCCACTGTCTCCTCCTCAAAAATGTAGCTCTTCAGTCGATAAGAACAGTGTCTTTGGATGTTTGTTCTCCTTTCTCCCATATTTGGACATAGAAATATAACCATAAAGTTTTTTTTACATAAATGGATTGGCATTCTATCCATTTGTGCCAATTCAGGTGCAGCGGCCCCTACTCAGCCTTTAGCTAGAAAAGATTTCTGTTGGATTCAGAAGCCATTGCCTGAGATCTTTAGAAGGACCATGGCAGCATCCCGAGTCCTCCAATGTTATCTTACCATTTTCCCCGTTTCTGCTACATTTTCTGACTGAACGTCTGGTTAGGCATTATGTGTTTTGCATGGTTCATAATTTAATTCTCCTTTTTAAACTACTAATATAAGTGCCTGCACTGAGAAAAAATAATCTCTTTTCTTTTTAGAAGATTTCTTTCCCACGTTATTTTAAATTTTTTTCTGCCTCCATCAGTTATTTGATCATGCTCCATTCTCTTACACTCTTTTTAATGACATGTTTTCCAAGCCTTTTGTCATTATTACTACGCTTTGGATTCTAATTTGGATTCCAAATTAGATTATATCTATCTCTATCTCTCTATCTATCTCTATCTCTATCTCTATCTCTAGCTCTATCTCTAGCTCTATCTCTCCATCTAGAGAGAGCCAAAAGTTACATGCAGTTTTTCAGACAGAGCTTTAGGAATTTGGTAGGTAATGGGATAATTACTTCCCACCTGAGCTTCATTGACACCCAAATGGATTTGTAGATATTCTCTTTTTCCCTTTTTCATACCAAAGGATGGTGTTCACTAAGCAAATGATCAGATCTTTTATTGAGGAAAATGTAATGAGAAAAAGTTTTGCTAAGTAACAAATTAGGTGGTGCCAAAATACTGTTAATTATCTAAAGATGGCCATTTCTGTTGGCAAGTTTTAGATTTGGTACAAATTTCAAGTTCCAACTAAGTAGTATATGTATTTTGTGTTCCATGCAGTAGTAGAGAGGGAGTCGAGAACTCTCAAGTAGTGGTTTGGGGTGGGGAGAATAACTCATTAACACCACATTTAACCATGCAGCATTGGAACTTACATTAAAAGTGGCCAAAAACATAAGAAGAAGTGAAATTGACATCAGTTAGCACTGTATATTCCTACAGAGTTTTATATATGTTTATTAAACAATCATTCCGTTAAGCACTGTTCTATAATCTATGACTATAAATCATATATAAAAGGTCAACAAAACTGTTTCTGACTATAAACCAGATTATTCAATTCTCTCCTCAGAACTTTCTAGTGACTTATTCTCT
This sequence comes from Rhinolophus sinicus, assembly GCF_036562045.2. Taxonomy (NCBI): domain Eukaryota; kingdom Metazoa; phylum Chordata; class Mammalia; order Chiroptera; family Rhinolophidae; genus Rhinolophus; species Rhinolophus sinicus. Next base: position 45,808,309 of record NC_133751.1, read on the forward strand.
CAGAGTACAATCCATGTTCCTCACTGGTTTACAAGGCACCATGTAATCTGGGCCCTGCTCTCTTTTTGACCACATGACCTACCCTCTCCTCAACTCACTCTGCTTTAGTCATCTGGGACCATGGGGCCTCTGCCAGAAGAGCTGGGGCCCTGGGCAGAGCTCTGAGAATCACTGTCTATTAACCCTTACTCTATGCCAGGCATTGTGCTAAGTGCTTTACACACGTTGTTGTATTCATGCTTTACATCAAAGCAGAAAGATGGTTATTACTATTCCTATTATTTTTATTACTAGTATATTAAATATTACTGATATTATTAGTAGTATTAAACCATTATTACTGCCTTAGTGAAGGAGAGAAGCAGTTAAATCAGTAGCTCATGCTCACTCAACTAGTACTTGGTGGAAGCAGATTACTGCTATGCTCTAAAGACCTCCTTGTCCTTAGATGTCCTGTTGAAAGATTCAACTGTAGAAAAACTTGACACCAAGAAGCTTGAAAATCTATCCACTGGATCCTTTATTCATATATTCAGCAGTTACTTTGAGCCTCTTCTTACATGCAAAGCTTATGGGAGGCATTTATGTGTATAATGGGCAAAAAACTCTTCAAGACACTTCCAATTTAGTACAGTTATAGTTATTGTATGGACAGCAGTCATTCAAATGACTTCCTAAGACTGAAGAATTAACTGTTCTACAATTGACTTCCAGTTCAAGATGATTGTTTAGACGGAAGAATTTAATACTCCTCCTTTCCAATTTCCCATTGAAATAAACAAGGAAAAATAAATTAGGAAGAAAACTGTTTCAGTCCTAAAAAAGATGGAAAAGATTGACCGTCAGATCAGGAACTTGGAGTTTATACTATATCCTGCAAACAGAATTGCATAACCTCCTGCTGTTGACCTTGGACTTTGGCCTAGGCACCTTCTCTCTTCAATTATGCATAACGAACCCTGTCTCTATTGCTGCCTGTAATGCTACCCAGGACTATAAACTTGTATTCCCAACTGACCACTTGACATCACCCGTGGATGCTCCATGAGCATCTCCAATTTAAGTTAGTCAAAGTAGAACTCATCAGTCTTCTCCTGTGTATCAAACCTGTCTTTCCCCCAGGCTTTTGTATTTCAGGAAACACCACCGTCTACCCAATTACTGAAAATAAAAATCTCAGTATTATATTTGATTCTGCTCTTGCCCTCACGCTCCGCATCCCCCAAATTCAATCCATCAGCAAATCCTGTGATCTCAGTATCCAAAACATGTCCCAAATCTGGTGACTTCTTTCCATCTCCATTACCTGTCCTGGTGATGCTCTTGCTTCTTCTAGAACAGATTCTCACACAGCAGCAGAGAGAACTTTTACAATAGAAAAACCAGATCACGTTATTCCTTTCCCACAGCAAGAACAAAAACAGAAACAGGACCCCAGTTTAAAACCCGCCAATGGCTTTGCATTACACTTAAAATAAAATCCACAGTCCTTATTGTGATTGATGAAGTCCTCTTTTACCTGGTAACTACTTTTATCACTTTTTCACTCAATTAATATGCTCTAGTTTCTTTCAAATTTTAGAACTCACAACTCTTCCCCATCTCAGGGTCTTTGTGCTCGGGTTTTTCTCTCACCAATATCAGAAGGATCATTACTGGTCATTACTTGTCTGGCTCTTTCCAGTCAGATGGGTCTAGCTCTTTAGAGCGACCTTGCCTGCCCTCCCAATTTAAAGTGGGTACCTGTACTTTAATTTTTCACTAAGTATTACCACTGGTGGAACCAAATTACCGCTGGTATATTTGTCTATTGTTTCTTTTCATCGTCTAAGAAGAAAATCCCCTGAAAATAAGGACCATATCTATTTTGTTTAGAATTTGCTCTACCTATGTGATACATAATAGGTGCTCAATTGATATTTGAATGCATGAATAATTTCATTGTTATTAATATGGTTTTGAAATGTAACACAAATATCAAAAATTAATAATGATTATTATAATCTAAATGTAAAGATCATTTCAACAAAATCTGAACCATATGGTAAATCTACGTAAGAGAAACAAATAATACAAAATACAGAGGAGATAGCACTATCACTAATAGTGTTTAGATAGATAACACTATCTAAAATAGATAATATCTATTTTTCAAACATCAAAAGAAAGTTACAAAAGTTGCTTATATACTAGGATGCAAAGAAAGCTTAAATAAATGCCCAAAAAGTAAAAATAAAAAACATAACATATACAACATAATAAAAATATAAACAAGCCACTAGAAGACTAAACAATCTATTTAAAAAGTGTTTGTCAAAAAAGAACTAAAGTTTAATGGAATCCAAATTTATGGGATGCAGCTACAGATTTGTACAAAGGAAAATTCATAAATTTAAGTGCTGAAGAAAGAAGGATGAATAAATGAACTAGGCATTTGAATAAAGAATTTTAAAGCAACCAAAGATACCTGAGAAAGAATGGAGATTGATGAACAATGAAGCAGAAATTGTTAAACTAGAAAGGAGAAAAATGGTTGAGTTTATAATGCTATAGTACATTCTTTGAAAGGGCCAATAAAATAAAGAAACTTCAGTCTTTTGTGATTAAGAAAAAATAATTGATAGGAGTAGATATATAAATGGAAAAGGGGTGATATAAAATAGAAATAGACCAATGGAACAGAATAGAGAGCCCAGAAATGAATTCATACATTTATGGTAAATTGATTTTTGGCAAAAGTGCCAAGAACACACAGTGGGAAAAAGGCAGTCTCTTTAATAAATGGTGTTGACAAAACTGGTTTTCTATGTGTGGAAGAATGAAATTTGACCCTTATCTCACTCCACATACAAATATCAACCAAAAATGGATTAAAGATTAAAATGTAAGACCCGAAGTCATAAAACTATTAGGAGAAAACACAGGGGTAAACCTCTTGATATTGGTCTGGACATTGATTTTTTTGGATATGACCCCAAAAGCCCAGGCAACAAAAGCAAAACAGATAAACAAGATTGTATCAAACTAAAAGCCTTCTGCACAGCAAAGGAAACAATCAACAGAATGAAGAGGCAACCTATGGAATGGGCAAACATTTGCAAATCCATACCTCTGGTAAGGTGTTGATATCCAAAATATATCAGGAACTCATACAACTCAATAGCAAAAAAAACAGCCCAATTTAAAAAATGGGCAAAGGGCATGAATTGATATTTCTCAAATGATGACGTAAAAATGGACAGCAGGTACATGAAAAGGTACTCGACGTAACCAATCATCAGGGAATAGCAAATCAAAACCACAATGAGATATCACCTTATACCTGTTAGAAGGGAATAACTATTAACATAAAGACAAAAAATAACAAGTATTGGCAAGGATGTGGAGAAAAGGAAACCCTTGTACACTGTTGGTGGACGTGTATATTTGTACATCCAATATGGAAAACAATGTGGAGATCCCTCAAAAAAAAACACAGAACTAGTGTGTGATCCAGCAATCCAACTTCTGGGTATATATCCAAAGGAGAAGAAATTAGTATCTCAAAGAGATATCTGCACTCTATGTTCTTTACAACATTATTTACAATAGTCAAGAAATGAAAACAACCTAAGTGTCTGTCAATGAATAAAGAAGGTATGAGATACACACACACACACACACACACACACACACACACACACACACGCACACACACGCACGAATGTTATTCAGCCATGAGAAAGAAGAAAATCCTGCCATTTGTGACAACATGGATGAACCTGACAGGCATTATGCTAAGTGAAATAAGCCAGACAGAGAAAGACAAATACTGTTTGATATTATTTATATGTGGAAACTTAAAGAAAACAAACAAACAAACAAAAGTTGAACTCATAGTGGCAGAGAGTGAGACAGTAATTACCAGGAACTAGGGGTAGAGGGAACAGGAGGCAATGGGGAGATGTTGGTCAAAGGGAACACATTTGCAGTTATGTAGGATGACTGAGTCTAGAGATCTCATGTGAAAAGCATGATGACTACCTTTAATAATACTGTATTGAACAGTATTGCTAAGAGTAATTTCAGGAGCACTCATCACACACAAAAAAGTAACTATGTGAGGAGATGATCTGTTAATTAGCTTGACTGCACTCGTCACTTCACTGTGTACAGTCATGTGCTGCATAATGTCCTTTGCGTCAACGATGGACAGACAGCATATACAATGGTGGTTTTCTAAGATTGTGATGGAACTGAAAACTTCCTATTGCCTAGTGATGTCGCAGCTGTTATAAAGTCATAGTGAAATGCATTACAGTTGCCTACAGCAATCGGTGCAGTAAAGTGCTCTGTAGGTTTGTAGCCTAGGAGCAATAGGCTATAACATACAACGTAGGTGTGTAGTGGGCTATACCATCTAAGTGTGTTCACTCTGTGATATTCACACCATAAGGAAATCGCCGAACGATGAATTTCTCAGAACATATACCTGTTGTTAACAGATGCATTACTGTATATCAACAGATGCATTACTGTATATCAAGTCATCAATATTTTTCTTTATTTTTTCCCCACACTGGTATTATGTTAGAACATCTTTCCATGTGTCAAGACTATATTTAAGAATTAATCTACATTTTCTTCAAGTACTAGCATATTTTATTTTCATATTTAATATTTAAATATTTAATCCATCTAGAAGTTACTTTGTATAAGATGTAAGGTAGAATTTTAATTTTGTATTTTTTAACTTTGTATTTTTAACTCTGTATTTTTTAACTTTATGTATTTTTCTGCTCGGTTATTCCAATACCATTTATTGAGTGATCCTTTTATCTATCAATTAGAAATTGTACCTTATTGGTATGCTAATTTCTTAAATTTACTCAAATCTGTTTCTAGAATTCACTGAGCCAATTCTGACACCAATATCACACCCTTTCAATTATTATCATGATAATAATATATTGTTTAAAAGAAAGGAAACCCCTCTGTCATTTAAAAATATTTTTTTCTAAATATTCTGTGTTCTTTTATGAACTTAAAAAAATCCTGGAGAAATTTAATTGGATTTCATTAAATTTTCAGAATAATTTGGAGATGCTGGATATTTTTTACAGTATTGAGTTTTGTCATCAATAATATAGTAACTCTAATTATTAATTCAAATCTACTTTACATCTGTCAATATAATTTTATAGCAAATATACAAATCACCAGAGCTAACAATGCTACTGTGAATCTGCTTAACTTACCTCAGAACATCTCAGCAACCAATTAGAAAAGGTAGCTATGATTAGTTATATCATTATTATCTGAGATAATCAGTCTTTTATAAGTTATTCTGGAGATAAAATTTGAGTCAAGTATAGAACTTAGAATACTTTGAAGAATAAATGAAAATAACATATCTCCAACTTTCCCCTCTAATAGCAAATCTATCAGGTGTTTAACTGGGTTCAGATGAATTTTCAGAAGCTGATTGTCAGTTCCTTCATGAACAACCTGAGAGCAGAGCTTTGGGCATAAATAATCTCTGTTGATGAATCAGGGAAGACCCCTGTGCCAGGATTTCATTCTCCTATGAAAGCTGAAGGTCCTGATCATATGAGTTCCTCTGTGCATCACCCATGGACCAACACAGTAGTTAGATTAGATCTATGTCTGAATATACAGAAGCCCTTCCCTTCACATCATTTCATAGACACTGCCTCTGCCCTCCAAGGGCACTCACTGTGTGCCAGGCACTTTGTAATCATAATCTCATTTAATTCCCACAAAGACTGGTAGAGATGAGGAACTTAGAGATCCCCTCTTAGAGACGAGGAACTCTCCCAATTCACACAGCTAATCAGTAGCAGAGCTAGGATTCAAATTCGTATTTACAGGGCAGCCAAGCTGATGGTCCCAACCGCTACCCTACATCACCTCTTCTCCTAAATGTACCAACACTTTGACAATCCAGCATTTACAATACAGTAGTGTTCACCCTAGACACAAAGAAGACGTGCAAGTGAGAACGTTGGCTTTGTCTACTCAGTTTGAATATACGAACTTTTGCATTTTAAAGTAATAAGAAACATTTGGCTTATTTTTAACACTTGGGGTTTCTGGAGTTTGGGCTAGAATAACGCTTCTTAAACTTGAAGATACATGTGCTCGAGGATATTGTTAAAATGCAGATTCTATTTCAGTAAGTCTGGGGTGGGGCTGAGAGTATTTCCTTTTTTTAAAATTAAAGTTTATTGGGGTGACAATTGTTAGTAAAGTTACATAGATTTCAGGTGTACAATTCTGTATTACATCATCTATAAATCCCATGGTGTGTTCACCACCCAGAGTCAGTTCTCCTTCCATCACCATATATATGATCCCCTTTGCCCTCATCTCCCACCCCCCACCCCCCTTACCCTCTGGTAACCACTAAACTGTTGTCTGTGTCTAGGAGTTTTTGTTTCTCATTTGTTTGTCTTGGTTTTTTGTTGTTTTTGTTTCATATACCACATATCAGTGAAATCATATGGTTCTCTGCTTTTTCTGTCTGACTTATTTCGCTTAGCATCATACTCTCAAGATCCATCCATGTTGTCACAAATGGTCCTATTTCATCTTTTCTTATCGTCAAATAGTATTCCATTGTGTATATATACCACAACTTCTTTATCCATTCATCTACCAAAGGACATTTTGGTTGTTTCCATGTGTTGGTTACCATAAATGAAGCTGCATTGGAGCACATGTGTCTTTACGTGTAAATGTTTTCAGATTTTTTGGATTGATACCCAGGAGAGGAATTGCTGGGTCATACGGTAATTCTATTTGTAACTTTCTGAGGCACCTCCCCACTGCCTTCCATAACGGCTGCACCAGTCTGCATTTCCACCAACAGTGTATGAGGGTTCCTTTTTCTCCACAGCCTCTCCAACTTGTTACTATTTGTCTTGTTGATGATAGCCATTCTGACTGGGGTGAGGTGATATCTCATTGTGGTTTTGATTTGCATTTCTCTGATGATTAGTGATGTTGAGCATTTTTTCATATGTCTATTTGCCATTTGTATGTCCTCTTTGGAGAAATGTTTCTTCAGGTCCTCTGCCCATTTTTCAATTGGGTTGTTTTGTTTTTTTTGTTGTTGAGTTGCATGAGTTCCTTGTATATTTTGGATATTAGCCCTTTATCGGAGACACTGTTTGCAAAAATCTTCTCCCATTCAGTTGGTTGCCTCTTTATTTTGCCAATGGTTTCTTTTGCTGTGCAGAAGCTTTTAAGTTTGACATAGTCCCATTCGTTTATTTTAGCTTTTACTTCCCTTGCCTTTGGAGTCAAATTCATAAAATGCTTTTTGAACCCAAGGTCTGTAAGTTTAGTACCTATGTTTTCTTCTATGCAGTTTATTGTTTCAGATCTTATGCTTAAGTCTTTGATCCATTTTGAATTAATTTTGGTACATGGTGAAAGACAGCAGTCCAGTTTCATTCTTTTGCACGTGGCTATCCAATTCTCCCAGCACCATTTATTGAAGAGGCTGTCTTTTATCCCTTGTATGTTTTTTGCTTCTTTGTCAAAAATTATCTGTCCATATTTATGTAGGTTTATTTCTGGGTTCTCAATTCTATTCCATTGGTCTACGTGTCTGTGTTTCTGCCAATACCATGCTGTTTTGATTATTGTAGACCTGTAGTACAAGCTAAAGTCAGGGAGTGTGATACCTCCAGTATTGTTCTTTTTTCTTAAGATTGTTTTGGCTATTTGGGGTCTTTTGTGGTTCCAAACAAGTCTGATGATTTTTTGGTTTTTTCTTTAAAAAATGCCATTGGGATTTTGATGGGGATTGCATTCCATCTGTATATTGCTTTGGGTAATATGGCCATTTTAACTATGTTGATTCTTCCAATCCATGAACACAGAGAGTATTTCTAACAACTTCCCAGATGGTGCTGGTGTGGTGATCCACAAACCTCACTTTGGATAACAAGGGGCTATAAGATATCACCCACTAAAAGTTCTCTACATTCGTGGCACAACTTTCAGGCAGAAAAAATAAGTGGGTGTATAGAAAAGTTCTAAAGGTCTTTATTATATATTTGCCCAGAGGATCTTCGCCAAAATTAGCTCACAAATGAAGGGGTGGGTAAAAGAACAAATATTTACCGAGTGATCGGGGCCAAATCCTGTGCTGCATACTCGTGTCATCCCATGAATCCTCACCAGATCGTTGTCAGGAGGAGGTCTGCCCATCCCGCTTCCCCGCACACGACAGAAGCAGTGCAGTGTGGAGGCCGGAGGAAGGCAAGCGTAGGCAGGGGAGGGCAAACAGCTCACCAGCACCACCATGGTCTTGTACTGCACCAGGCACTTCCATGCATGTCACTTTCGCACTCTCACGACTACATGAAATAAGTATTCTTACCTCTAGTTTTGCTCAATGAGGAAACTGAAGCTCAGAGATGTTAATTAACTTAATTAACATGAGATTGTTGAGCTGTTGGGGGCCAGAGTAGGGTTGAAATCTAGAACTGCCGGACTCCCCCGTTACTGTTTTCTTCCTCACCCTAATGTATTATCAGACCCCTCCCCACTCTGTGGAGATGTGGATATGATATATTTTATTAGAATCATGGCCCATGAGTCATGATTTGTTGCACACCTATTCTCACTCATAAACACAGGTATAAAACAGATCAACACAAGTGCAGTCAGCTTTGTTTACTCATTTTGCAGGAATCTGAGCTTGATTGAAGCCTGTCGTCACCCAGGGGTTAGAAAAAGGAGGTGCTGCTGCCTCAGTAAAGCTGCGGTTCATTGTCCAAGTTGAGTCGCATCCAGTAATGGATTCCATAAGCACTGCAGTACTTTCCTCCTCACATTGTCCCCCTTGGGCCTTACCTCCTTTATCCTGGGGTGTTTGTGGCACCTTCACTTTGATTGTTGAGCTCTAGGGAGGAGAGGGCTCATCTCAGCACCTCATTTGACAGGTCCAAAAGGAAACCAACAAAAGAATAAAAAATTGAGGTGGCATTATCACCCCATTCTCTTCTTTGGAGACATTACTACAGTGAATCCTTTTCCACTTCCTGGACCTTTGGTCCTCTCACATACACTTGGGGATTTTTCTGGACGCACAGCGATGGGATCAAGATGATTTCCTCTGGCAGCTCTGCTCAGAGTGCTTTCACTGGTCACAAGTTAGGTAAGCTGGGGAGAGCACATCAGAAGTAAAAATGTTAGTCTAGAATTAGCTAGTAACTTAAAAGTTCTAAATATTGTGCATGTACATATGTATGTTATATTATAGGATGCCTCTTGTAGCTAATCTGAGTTTTACATCAATGTATTTGTTTCGAAGTAGGCTAGAAAAAAACAAGGTAGGGAAACAAAGTTGAAAGTGGTTGCCACAGATGGCTACTGAGGTGTGACAGTGTTTTCTATGCAGAATCTAAGGATGAATGAGATTGGAGAGGAGGGAGGCAGAGAAAAAAGAGGGGGAGAAACTCTTGTGCTAGAAGTGGGGAACAGAAGCAATGGCCTACTAGCCCCTCCGTAACAGAGGAAGAGAAATCTTGATTAATTACTGGGCAATAATGTAGAAAGACTGAGCCGGAGGTGAGTGTATGAGGGGGTCTAAAAATGAAGAAGGGAACATTACTTCTCTGGAAAAGCAAGTAGAATGCCGAGACATGCGTGCCAAGGAGAAAAAAGTTTTGCTGTGAATAGTCTTAAGGTTTTGCTAACATTGTGAACATAAGCAAACAGAGTGAGATACATTTCTGCCCGCTGCAGGTAACTTCCTTTCAAGATCTACTCCCATATGGTTTTCATTATGTTTGGTTTTGAATTTTGTGAATCATCTTGTGAAACATTCCTATTAAACCATGGGTAGGATATGGAAGTGAGGGGAGAATGCTCCGTAGAGGGATCGCAGGGACACGGGGAGAGAGTAATGTAATGAAACAGTAAGGAGTCCTGTTTCAGTGGGTTATAGGATTCTTGATGTGGAATAGAACAGGAACTGGTTGGAAATTAGATTGGAATAGGCTCACAGAGGCCTTAAACTTTAGGATGAGGAGTGGAGTTTGGAATTGGCTCTCACAGACTTTTGTCCTGAGATCTTGCTTTTTTTTTTTTTTTTTTTAAGTGTGTGTATGACATACTCAAGGGAGGGTGGAAATGTCTCGTGCTCTGGAAAGAGGTCAAGATTAATGATACCAATTTCAGTATCTCTTCCGTAGAAGTAATATTCATGACTTTGGGAGGGATGATGTGGTCCAGAGAGAAGATGTAGGGAAAGAAGAGATCACTTAGAACAGAACTTTAGGGATGCTCATCCTGTTAGATCATCAGGATAAGAAAAACAAAGGTTGTTTATTGATGAAGACAGAGAAGTGGGAAAGCATCTGGTTGCACATTGACATAGGAGCTGAATAAAGTTTTAAGAAGCCAGGCGGTATTTAACCATACTGAAAACTGGGGGGAAATGAGGAATAAAACAGAGAAGAATTTGTGGGGCGTAACAATTTGTAGGTCAAAAAAGCCTGGTGACTACAAGGATCATAGAGATACTCAGGTGTCGATAATTATAAAACCATTTCTTGTCCTCGTTCTGTAATGACCGCGAGGGGCTCAGGGTGCCATTATTCTAACTGACAGAAAAGGCTCCTCTTGGTCTACACATGGAGAATTTTTAAAAACATATTTATGATTTGATCTCTTAGGGGAAAGGGCAGCTAACGTCAACGAGAGGCAGTAAGGTTAAAAAGACATAGGTCTAGAAGAAAACATTTGAGAGGCAGTGGATTTGTTCTTTTGCAGCCCCAATTCTGCTTTATTTTACTTGTAGTGTTGGGGTTAAAAAAAAAATTTTTTTTAAATATGTAAGGGTGTAGAATAGGAGGAGAATAAGGAGCTGGAACATTCTGAATTTGATATCTTTGCGTCTTGTGATCATAGCCAGCCTAAATGTGAGGCTAGGGCTTAATTAATTTCCTTGACTTCTCTGCCCTAAAAATTAAGGACTGCATATTTGGAAGTGCCTAACAGTGGAAGAATGAGAAGAGAAAACCCTTTTAGAACTGTCCCGTTCAATGTGGTCTCGGTTTGTGTTCAATCCCCAAACCTGTCTAGTTTCTCCCCACCATTTCCACCAGCCGCAGACTACCAACAGGGTCTCCCTCACCTTCCCTTTAAGGAACATATCTGTTCCTTGCAGATTTGCTGACTTACAGTTGACAAATTCTAGATGATGCTTTAGGTTGGGCCTGGTACTTTCTGCATATAGAGTGAACTTATAATGTACGACTATATAGTCTTTGAAAGGCCTATGATAAAACACAGTTCTGAGGAATGTATTTCATTGTGTTAATATTTTAAAATACATTTTAGTTGGGAACACATTCAGGACCCCTATCAGCATTATGTTTTTGTTGATTGAAATTTTCATTTGTTGTATATGTCTGTCTTCATTCACCCATTCCTTTTCCAGGAGTGAGACTTGTGTGGTGGTCTTCCATATTTCCATAAACATCTCATAAAGAGATACTATTTGCCCAGTCCCTTTGAAGTTAGGTTTGGCCATATGACTCACTTTGGCCAATTAAATATGGGCAGTCGTAGTATAAGTCACTTCCAGCCGGAAGGTTTAAGGCCTAGGATATAATGCTTCCCACTTCTCTTCCCCCCATCATGGCTTTTGGAAATTCCCCAGATGGTGGCTGCTCTATCAATCTGATCTTGGAGTGAGGACCATGGGGACAGAGATCCCAGCCAACCATGGGAGAGATCCCAAATCTCATGGACATGTAGCTTGAGAGAGAAAAATACACTGAGATTTTTTCCCTGTAGTATAGTTTCCAACAACTTAATATGTTCTTGTGGCTTTAAAAGTGTTCTTGATCCTTGTGCCTCAGGCATACTCTTGGTAACCTGCCCAGCCCCAGACCTGCTACCTGCTGACCTAACAGCTGCCTGCCTGCCTTTTTTAGCATGTTATTATACATAATTTATTGCATGGCATCTAACTCCTTATATCATCCCTGTTGTTTTGTATTGTACTTATCTGGCTCATCTATCATCATCTGTTACTGTTACTATTGTCTCCAGAGGTCCTCTTCTCTTTGGACTCCCCAAACTCTACAGCTGGACCTGTCCTCTAAGTATCTGGCCCACTCCAGTGTTCTGCCTTCGCCAGTTTCTATGGAATCAGTAATGCCCAACAATGTCGCATGATGTGATGAATCCAGGTGACTCTAAACTAATTGATGGTAGGATGATGTCAGAATCAGCACTGTAATACCCCCCTGCCTCAGGACAGGTGTTCTATAAACTTTAAATTAATAAATGCACACGTGTAGTAAATTGCATTAAAATTATTCAAGTTTATTCAAATTTGAGAAAGAGTACCACCTGTTAAGTAGATGGCTTCCATTTTGTTTCAAATTAAACCACAAATTAGAGTGTCTTTTAGTAAATTTCATCAAAATCCATTGTTTGACAAAATCAACAGAATCAATTGTTTGACAATGAGCAACACATGTCACTAATGTTTGATTGGACATTAAGAGGTAAAACCGTTCTTTTTGCATACTATTGCAAGATATTCTTAAAATCGTTAGTAATTCAATATGGATAACTAACACATACCTGTGGTACATAAAATCCGATCTCGTTGGCCCACCTCTGAGTTTAGCTGCTTTCTTCCTCAGACTACTCTCCATCAGGGAGCACATTAGCTAGGCTACAGAACCGGAAGTGCAGGCCCTCACCACCTCTGTGGGAATCCTCAGCCAGGAGATGAACGGAGCCGATGAATGCCTGAGTCTCCCATCTTTGAGGTATTCTGAACAATTTTCAAGAGGCCTGGCAAATCAAGTCCCTATTTTCCACCGCTGTAAATTTGACACTGAACCTCTGTATTGGTCTTCCTCCCCATCTCTCCCTTCCCTGTTCCCTCACTCTTGCATCCTGGGCTTACCTCCCAAATAAATCTTCTTCACCCAAGTCCTTGTCCTAGGCTGTGCTTACGGGGATCCCAAACTAAGATGGTAATACTCTATATCCAGTCAACTACATATATCAGCCTGCCCTGTGCGCTTTTGATTTGTTCTCATTTCAAAGGGAATGTTTTACGTGCTTTTAAATCTTCAACCAATTACTGTATACCTACGATGTGTTCAACACTGCGCAAAGTCTTGTGAGAGAGCACACTGTAAAAAAGCATGAGGTTTGCTCTCAGAAGATCTGGTGTCAGTCTTGGCTTTGCCATATACTATCTAGTTAGTACTTGGCAAATTACTTAAATTCTCTAACATTGCCTATAAAATAGGGAAAATAATAATGCTTTTCTAAGGAAATGGGCAAATATTACCAATGTTTTAATTAACCATGAAAGTATAACACATGTAGTCCACACTGCAAAATATATTGCATAATTATAGAATATCGTCTTGGTGTTGATGTTTCCCTGTTGTGAAGATTGGAAACACATTGAAGCCATGGAGCATATTTTATATTTTTCTAATCCTCAAAAATACTCAATAGTGCTGGATATGTGTTAGTCAGTGAATAAATTATTGGTTGACATAAAACTATAGGATTGTTATTTAGACAAGTGACACAATTAGGGTGCTCATTTTCATTTTGAGTTACTTGTAGATGTATTTTCTAGGTATCTGATTTGTACATTACAGAAAATGGTATATTGTTAGTTTAGTAGTTGTAAGTGGTGATCTGTATAAGAATGTGTATGTGTGTGAGAGAGAGAGAGGGAGGGAAGGAGAGAGAGTGAGAGAGAGGAAGAGGGGAGGGGAGGGAGGGAGGGAGGGAGGGAGGGAGGAGAAGGAAAAGGAGAGGAGAGGAGAGGAGAGGAGAGGAGAGGAGAGGAGAGGAGAGGAGAGGGAAGAGAAGGCAAGAGAAGAGAAGGAATCAATTCATGAATGGCTACTTCTCTCCCCAAAAAACTGTATGTTTGGTGATTCAGGGAAGATCCTATTGAAGTAGATGAAGCGCCACATGCAGACGGTTCTGTTTCTGTTACTGTGAATCCATTTCAAAAACCCGTGTAAAACAACTGAGTCAAGGCTCAACCTTGAACTTTGTGCAAATTGGTTCAGATGACTATTCTAAGAAACATAGCAAGCAAAGGCCAGTGGGATAGAGGATGAGTATAAGCATTTGTGTTCTTATAATAGTTTGACCTCAGTTGATTTTTCAAGGTATTCTCTAAGTAACTTGGAATTTCCAAAGGATCCTATGCAGTGCTACCTGGAGCTACGCAAAAACTAGAAATGTGGTTCTTTGGTTATGGAAAACAAACTGCAGTTAATACTACCCATTTTTTGAAGACAGTGTCTTAAACCATGTCCTCTTGCCTGGTAGATTTATCTTTGTGACCCCCCCCCTCCCATGAGCGGGAATAGGTTATTGACCTGGTTGAAGACTTTGGACTAGAGTTAGAGCCAGGCTTTAGAGGTAGTGGAGATGGTTCTTCTCTGTGGGCCTCAAATGAAGGGGTCCAGAGGCCTGGACCAGATGGTACAGGCTCGTTTTTGGTTGCAGCACTTTGCAAGTCTGGTCCTTGATAAAAATAAAATTAGAAGAACAGACTAATTAAAACAGAGGTAATCTAACCCTAGTATAAGGCTTCCCTAATTACCACTAGTGGTACATGAGATAATTTTAAGTGATTCATAAATGAACAGTTTTTAATTTTAAAAGCTATACATCTATTTCAGTATTTATTTACTAGGTACTTCCTATATATGATTAGTAATTCCAGTTATGGAAAATAAATAAAAAGGAATGAGTCCACTAAAGAAATATTGTCTGCCTTTCTCAAAAGATGTGTTTCAGATGACATATGAGATAATTTGGTTGCTATACGGATGAATATTTCTTAACTTTTTTAAAATTGGGAAATAAAACCTATGCACAGCAATGTGTATAAAACAAGACTTAGAGTTTAATGACTTACCAGAGATCAAACATCCGTGTAACTACTACTCAAGACAAGTAAAAGAATATTGCCATCACCATGGAAACTTTGTGTTTCTCTTCCAATCAGTGCCCTCTGCTTCCCCCTAAGAACCATTGTCTTGACTGTCTTTGTGCTGAATTCCGTACTCTTCGTTAGTTTGTCTATATTAAAATGCACTCCTCAACACCTTCAAATTAGTTTTGAAGATCATTTTAATTCTTTGTAAACGGAACTATGTGCTATGTATTCTTTGTGTCTGGCTATTTTATTTTATTGTTTATGGGATTCATCCATATAGATCTGCTTTTTTCATTTTCATGGCTGTGTAATATTATATTGCTAACTAACCATAATTTACTTATTCATTCTATTGATATACATATATTTGTACTGCTTCCAATTTTTAAGCATTAGCAGTAATACTGCTTTAAACATTCTTATACATGTCTTGGGATCTATATGCACACATTTCTGTTGGATATATACTAAAATAGAATTGTTGAATTACTGGATATGTATAAATTCAACTTTACTTGATGATGAAAACTGTTTTTAAAGTGGTTATACCAATTTCTATCACGAGCAGAATATGATTGCTCTACATCCTCATCATACTTGTCAGTCTTTTTAAATTTTAGCCATTTTGGGGTGTTTGTGTAGGGATATCTCATTATAGTTTTAATTTGCATATTCCTGATTCTTAATGAAAATAAACACATTTTTGGTGTTTATTGGACATTTGGATATGCTGTTTTATAAAGTATCTGTTTAAATCTCTTGCCCATTTTTTTCTATTCAGCCATTTTTCTTCATATTGATTTACTTATATATCTGGATATTACACTTTTTTGGTAAAATACTGGTGTCTTTAATGAGGAGAGGTTCTTAATTTTAATATAATCGATTTTTCAATTGCTTGAGATAAGTGCTTTTTGTCTTCTAAGTAGTATTTCTTATTTTAAGGTCATAAAAATATACTCCTGTATTTGTTTTCCAGCTACTTTGTTGTTTAGCCTGCCATACGAAGTCTGACAATTTGGTTCGTGAACTTGTTGCAACGATGTTGCTAACCTTTTTTGATATTAGAGTGATTATTCATTATAAATTTGTACTAACTAGACAAACAATTAACCAAGTTTACTGTTTGGAAGTGCTGACAAGGCTGTGCGAAAAAGTTAGACGATCTGAACTTTTTGCCAACCATTCATGGCTCTTGCATCATGACAATGCACCAGCTCACACAGCACTATCTATGAGGGAGTTTTTAGCCAGTAAACAAATAACTGTATTGGAACACCCTCCCTACTCACCTGATCTGGCCCCCAATGACTTCTTTCTTTACCCGAAGAGAAAGGAAATATTGAAAGGAAGACATCTTGATGACATTCAGGACATCAAGGGTAATATGACAGCAGCTCTGATGGCCATTCCAGAAAAAGAGTTCCCAAATTGCTTTCAAGGGTGGAGCAGGCGCTGGCATCAGTGCATAGCTTCCCAAGGGGAGTGCTTCAAAGGTGACAGTAGTGATATTCAGCAGTGAGGTATGTAGCACTTTCTCTAGGATGAATTCACGAACTTAATTGTCAGATCTCGTATTTAAATCTGTGATACATCTGGAGTTTCATTTTGAATAATCTGTTAGATAGGACGCAAGTTTCCACTTTTTCATCACCATATATGGAAAACACTGTTCTTTCTCCAGAGCTCTGCAGTGCCATCTCTTCATAAATCATGCCCTCATTTGCATAGGTCTGTGACTGAGATCTCTATTCCATTTCATTGCTCTGTTTGTCTAACCCTTGTCAGTACTATACTGTCTTAAATCTTGTTGCTTTTTAAAATAACTCATGACATCTGGTAAAGCATGTCTTCCCCCCCCCTTTTTTTTAATTCTTCAAGTTCATCTTAACTATTGGATTGGTTCTTTTTTTCCCTTTTCATATCAATTTTAGAATAAGCTCAGTGGTGTGTTGGCCAGTTGGTTCTATGTGAGAAAAAAAAATCTGTCATTTGTCCTTTTTTTTCCCCAATTTCCATAGAGTAAATACTCCCACAATGGCTATTCAAGCCACCACAAACACCACTCTAACACTCTATTTTGATTTGAATCTATAGATCTGTCTGAGAAAAGTCGACACATTTACAATAGGGAGTTGTTCAGCCCATGAATATGATATATCCCACCATTTATTTAGGTCTTCTTTAATTTATCTCAATACTTTATAATTTTTTTCTCTTTCTTGTTCTTTTGATAAAGATCTTGCTCATTCCCTTTAGTTAAATTCATCACTAGAAATTTGGTATTTTTATGATATATTTATATATTTATGTATTTACATGTAAAATATATATACATAATTTATATATAAATAAAAAGTTTGTTTTGTTTTTTAAATGTTTGCTGCTGATATAAAGAAATGGATTTTTTAAAAAGGTTATATTAACCTTGTACCCAATAACATTCCCCAGCCTACATATAGATTTTAAAATTTATCTATATGTGCTTTTTTTTC
This sequence comes from Rhinolophus sinicus, assembly GCF_036562045.2. NCBI lineage: Eukaryota > Metazoa > Chordata > Mammalia > Chiroptera > Rhinolophidae > Rhinolophus > Rhinolophus sinicus. The sequence continues at coordinate 45,825,772 of NC_133751.1, forward strand.
AGTTTATGTGTGCAATCATTTTTGTGTGTGAATGACAGCTTTATTTAATTATTTTCAATCCTTATCTCTCATATGTCTTCTTGCCTTGATGCATTTTATTCCAGTACAATGTTGAATACACTAATTACTGATGGCAGTCTTGTTTTATTCCAGATTTCAGAGTTAGAGCTTTCAGCATTTAACTGTAAAATATAACATTTTGACATAGGACTTTTTTGTTATTGTTTTCTATTTGTTTTTGTTTGTTTGTTTTTGTATATGCCCTTATTAAATTATGGAATTTCACTTCTGGTCTTAGTCTCCTAAGGGTTTTATAATTATGAAGATTGCTGAATTTTATCAAATGCCTTTTCTCCATCTATTTAGACCATATTATTTTTTTCTTTCTTATGCAAATGTAATGAATTGCACTAATCACTGTTTTAATATATACCAATCTCAAATTCTAGATAAGCTAGTAAATACGTATTACTGGTTTCAGTTTGCTAAGTTTGTTTAAAATTTTTACATCTATGGTCATGAGTATGCCTGTTGGTCGTTTGTTTGTTTGTTTGTTTGTTCGTTTGTTTTATGTCCTTCTCAGGTTTTCATATCAAAGACATTCCAGCCTTGTAAAAGAAGTTAAGGTGTGTTTCCCCTTTTTCTAATCTCTGGAAGAATTGGGATTTATTTCTTCCTTAAATGTTTGGTTCAATCTAATATTAAAGATAAACAATTATATTAAAGAAAACAGGACTATTGAAGTTTTATACCTTTTGTGCTAGTTTTAGAAAGTTATATTGTTAGAAATTTCCATTACTTCAGTATTTTCAGATTGATTGACAAAAAGTTGCTCATAATATCCTCTTTAAGCTTTATTTTAAGCTTTTCAATATCTACCACATCTAGAGTGATATTCCCTTTTTGTTGCTAATATTGGTTTTTCACGGCCTTTTCCTTTTTTCTTCATTAATATCAATATGGGTCATTACATTTTACTAATGTCCTAAAAGAAACAATATTGGGATCTTATGGATCTTCTCAACTGTTTATTTTCTATATCATTATTTTCTGCTAACTTACCTCTTCCTTCTTTTGGATTTTATTTTATTGTTTTTTAACTTTTTGAGACAGATGTATACAGAGGGCATTAATTATCAGTTTATCTTTTTTTTTGAATGTGCTTTTAAAGCTTAAATTTTTCTCTGATCATGACTGTAGTTGTATCTCATGTATTTTGATATATTCTAATTTTATTATCTTTTAGTTAAAAATATTTCATAATCTTCAGTACATTCTGTTTATTAAACCATAATTTACTTAAACATATATTTCATAATTTCTAAATCAACAGGGTTATTCCAGTAAAATATTTGTTATTGATTTATAAATTAATGGCATTGTGACCCTAAAATATACTCTGCATGATTTTAATACTTTGAAATTTGTAGAACCTTACTTTGTCACCCATATGGCAAAGTTTTGAAATGTTCCAGGTGTGCTTAAAAGGATTGTGTATTATTCAGTTTTTAGATGTATTATTTTATGCATGTTAATTAGGTCAAGTTTGCTATTTGTGTTATTTCACTGTGTCCTAGCTGATTTTCTGTCTGCTTGCTTTTATTATAAAGAAAAGTATGTTAAATTCTTACGCTGTAATTGTGGGTTTCTCTATCCCTTTTTCTATCAATTGCTACTTTTATTTTAAAGCTATGTTATTAGATACATACAAACATAGAATTGTTACAAAATGTCCTTTTACTTTTTACCTTAAATTCTCCTTTATCTAATGTTATAGTTACACAAATTTTCATTTGGTAAATCTTTTTCATCTTTTTACTTTCAATCTTCTCATGTCTCCTAAAATCTTATCTAGATTTTAGATATGTCTTGTAAAAGAATATAGCTTTGAATGCATTCTGATAATGTTTGTCTTTATCTTTTAATTGGAATATTTAGTCTATTTATATTTAATAAAATTACTGATCTATTTAAATTTAAATCTACCATTCTATTATGAGCTTTCTATTTGTTATGCACACTTTGTTCTTTTCCTCTTCTTTCTCACCATTGTTTATATTGATAATATTTTATTATTCCATTTTACTTCTATTTCCTCAAAAGTTATACATTCTTATATCCTCTCAGTAATTGTCTTAGGGATTATTGTATATATTCCTGGCTTATCAAAATCTAATATTAACAGGTTTTTTTCAGACTCTACGCACACAAGGCAAATAGATCAAAGACATTAGAATAATTTAATTTCATTTACTCTCATTTTAATTAGAATGATGTAATTCTATTTATATATAAATACCATTATTTGGTGTGTATTTTATATATTATATATATATATATATATATATATATATATATATATATATATATGGCCTAACAATACACTATTATGAGTCTCTCTCATAACCAATAATTATTTTTATTTACTCACTTATTTAGCTATCATAGCCACTGTTCAGAAATAGGATAATTCCAGTTTGGTTCAACCAAAATTTGGTTCAGTTCTCAAGACTGATGATGCCACACCCATAAAAAGAGGGTATGGAAAGGTTTATTACTTACCTCATAAAGCTGTGTGGGAAGAGCAGGTCAGAACTCCCAAGCTGGTCTCAAACACTTGGGAGGATAGGAACAAGAGATCAGCTTGGGGTTTTCATGGTGGCCAGTGGGTAGATCTTAGATGAGGGTTCCTGTGCATGAGTAGGGTTTTGGATGGCTTAAATGCCCCACTGGCACCAAAGGAGGAAGCACCCAGGCTTTCTTATTAGCTTGTTCAGATGTGGAGCGGAAGGGACAGAAGGAGGGGATATGGCTGAAAAGCATAGAGCCAGATTCCTTGCTACACCAGCTTTTCCAAAATTGCTCTTCATTACTTCCTATATTTCTTTTCTGTTTTAAAAAACACATTTATTCAGCATGATGACCAGACTGTTACATTTAGCATTCAAAAGCATGGGTCTAAAAAGAACTCTACATTAAAACCCTTTGCTGAAGTGTTTTTACACTTTCCACAGAACAGAAACTAAAATAACCTGTTATGCAATTAGTCACAAATACAGTCCTTGAGTGTTTCACCCGTACACATGAGTATTGCCTATAACACGTCTTCTTTGTAACAGCGAGGCCCTACTGCTACTGTGCTTGGCTGACTTCACAAATTTGTTACAACTTGTAGCTTCCCTGTCACTTCTCTGGCTCTCCTCTCCTGCTAAGCTTTGTTTCCTGGAAGTAATTAAAACCCTCTGCCACTGCCATAGCTGCTGCTGCTGCTGCTGGAATCACCATAGCCACCTTGGTTTTTGGGTTTGCCAAAGTATTGGCCTCCGCTATCCTAGGGGCCAGAGCTTCTGCCTCCAAAGTTTCCTCCTCTCATGGATCCAAAATTTAAAGATCGATTGTTGTAATTGCCAAAATCATTGTAGCTTCTGCCACCTCCAAAACTGCTTCCATCATTACCACATCCATTATAGCCCTCGCCACTGCCAACCTATCCTCCACTATCACGACTGCCTCCAAAGCCACCTCCACCACTGACATTTCCTCCACGTCCAAAGTTGTCATTCTCACCAAAACTGCCTCCATGAACACCACGGAAGTTTCCAGAACCACTTCGACCTCTTGGCTGGATGAAGCACTAGCCATCTCCTGCTTAATAGGGTTTTCCTTACGTCACAGTTGTGCCATTCACAATATAGTGTTTCTGAATGACAGTCTTGTCTACAGAGTCATGGTCATCAAAGGTCTTTTCTTGCCACTGCCTCAGTCAGTCATGATGTCAATCACTTCAATTTCCCGTACTGTTCTAAATCATCTGTTAGGTGATGTTCTTCAGTGTCTTCTTTAATACCACTGAAACAAATCTTTTCCACAGTGAATTGGGCACTGGGTCTTTGAGAATCTTCTCTTGAGCAGCCCACTGTGATTCCACGACTCTTCCAGCCACCTTATGTGGCCTTGCATTCATGACTGCCTCCACCTCCTCCACAGTGGCACAGGCGACAAACCCAAAGCCTCTGGAGTGCTTGGTGTTTGGGTCTCTCATCACCACACAGTCTGTGAGTGTTCCCATTGCTCAGAATGGCTCCTCAACTCTTCTTGGTTGTTTCAAAGCTCAAACCTCTGATGAAGAGCTTCTGCCACTGCTCAGGCTCTTTGGGAGACTCTTAGACATGACAATCACAGGAGGGGAGACCTCAGTGATGCTTACCTGGCAGCGTCCACCGACAGGAAGGCTACTCCCTACATGTCTAAGCTTCCATCTGAGATCTTTTTCAGTCTGCCTGAAAAGCATCCTTTAATATTTATTTTAGTGTGTCTGATTCTGGGAAATTCTCTTATTTTGTTAATCTGAAAAGATTTTTCTCACCATCAATTTCAAAAGGTACAAGTTTGACAGTTGTTTAAACACTTTGAAGATAAAATTTTATTGTTAGGTGAGGTTCATTGTTTCTGCTGAGCAGTCAGCTGTAAGTCTGGTTATTGTTCTTTTCAAGGTAAATCTCTCTGACTGACTTGAGGTTTTTTTTCTTTCCATTTTTGGGTTCTAGCAGTTTTATCATTTAGTGCATCAGTGTAGATTTCTTTTTCAGTTATTCTTCCTGGGGTTTGTGGTGCTTCTTGAATTAATAGCTTGATGTCTTTCTCCAGTTTGGGGAAGTTCTCAGCTATTATGACTTCAAAATTTGCTTTAGTCTGATTCTCTCCTCTCATTCCGCTTCAGGCCTATTATTTTACTCCTCTATTTTTAGGACTCCATTTAAATGTTATTCTTTCTAACTGTATCTTCTATATCTCTTACCATCCTTTCTGTATTTTCTATCATTTAATTTTACAGGCTTCACTGATAATATTCCAGGTAACTAAATCTCTCTTTGGCTGTCTATGATCTACTGTTAGAGCCATCCACTGAGTTTTTGTTTTAATTTATTGAGTTGAAAATGGTTAGTAAAATCACATAGGTTTCTTTTTTTTAAATTAAAGTTTATTGGGGTGACACATTTCTGTAATACATCATCTGTATATCACATTGTGTGCTCACCACCCAGCCATGTGACTTACTCTGGCCAATTGAATGTGAGCAGTAGTGATGCGTACCACTTCTGAGAACTTTAAGAATCATCATGTGCTTCTGCCGTCACCCTTCTCCATCTGCCACAAGCGTGGCATATCCCAGATAGAGGCTGCTTGCTTCATCCTGGAAGAGGACGCAGGGAATAAAGCTGCAGTCAACCTACCGCCAATGTAGAACTATGTAACCTGAGCAAAATATAATTCTTTGTCTTTGTAATCCATAGAGATTTAGAGATTGTTACCATAAAGTAGATGCTACCATAACCAGACCCCTAAAATATGTCCTACTGATTTTGTAGTAGAGTGATAGATAACAAGAAAACTGATATTAGAGGCTGGAAGGATGGCAACCTATTATGCAGTGGTGAAACTTTTTTTTTTCTTCGATGTCTTTTTTTTTCCAATTACAATTGACATTCAATATTATTTTATATTAGTTTCAGGTATACATCATAGTGATTAGACATTTATATAATTTATGAAGTGATCCCTCTGATAAGTCTAGTACCCACATGGCAATATATATATATATATATATATATATGTATGTATGTATATTTATTACAATATTATTGACAATGCTAGCTTTACATCCCCATGACCCTTTTGTAACAACCAATTTGTACTTCTTAATCCCTTCACCTTTTTCATCCAGCCCCTCAACCCTTCCCATCTGGCAACCATCAGTTTGTTCTCTGTGTCTATGAGGCTGTTTCTGTTTTGTTCATTTATTTTGTTCTTTAGATTCCACATATAAGTGAAGTCATATGATATTTGTCTTTGTCTGACTTATTTCACTTAGCATAATACCCCCTAGATCCATCCATGTTGTCACAAATGGTAATATTTTATTATTTTTTATGTCTGAGTAATATTCCATTGTATATATGTACCAGTGATGAAATATTTAATGAAACCACAGATATAATAACATAAAAAGCAGATAACATATAGAATAACTTTGTGACCTTGGGCAAAGATATTGGGAAACAGAATATTACTAGCATGTTCTGGTTACTATAGGCTGCATTTGAAATGTGGTACAGAAAAAGAAATGAGCTCACAAAAGGATTGGCCAATTTGTAAGCACAGATGAAAAAGAAATGAAGTCAGAAATCTGGGGACTTAGGGGGCTGGAAGATACGACTTATTCTCATATCTAAAAGTAAAACTGAGAATGCCTCTGAGTGACAAAGGCTGATTAAAACTCAGCTTTGGGGAGTCACAGACCAAATCCAAGATGTTAGGGGTGCTTTTGTTGAATTATGGCGATAACTGGTAAATGTTTTCAGGCACACAAATGGCTTAAAAGAACCTAAGTGTATAGCTCCCGCAGAGAAGTCTTATAAGCTCACAAAAACCTCTATGTTTAAGTCTAGAGAAAGAGAGGAATGTCTTGAAAAGAATTGCAATGTGGCTGTTGGTACAAAAAGCTAATGAAGTTGTTGGAAGAATTATACTGCCAAAATAACCATCAGTCTATATCAAGAGACGGTGTCTGTTCTAAGTCTAAGAGCATGAAGCATGAAAATCTTAGCTCCTAAGGGAGCATATTCTCCAATGGCTATTTCAGATAGGGTCCAATGAGGATAATGGAAAAGGAAGAACTGCCCAGAGAGGGTGGAGTCAAGAGTTGTCTACAACAATGGACTGGGGAGCTACACATGAGCCTGATCAAGAGGCATTCTCCCTGCTTTCCCTGATGGAGGGCCTTCACCACATTTGCCCTTTGGGGTTTCGGAATTGGTTTGCTGGGCAAATAGTTTTAGTTTTAGTTCATGGATCTACAAACGAAGAGCTATATTTGGACCTGATCGTAAGGGCTTAATCACAAAATCCTGGAATGAAAATCTGATGCTGTGATGGGATTCATCCTTTATGCCGTTTTCCTTGGGCATGGGGGTGGGGGTATTTTATTATGAAGAGAAATGAATATTTAGGACCAAGAGAGCAGAATGTGGTCAGTTTTATTGTTGCTCACTATTCACTCATCGTTTCCCATAGGGGACCACACATCCCTGTCGTTTGCCTGTCTCTTGTAGTGTCCCTCCCTGTGACAGAGCCTCCTCACTGATAATAGGTTTGGCCAATGAAACGTAGAAGTTTTTAGAGCTATCACATGATTTTGCCACTGATCCCTTTCCTTCGCAATGAGACTGACATAGGGGCTGTACCTTTAGCCTGAGTCCTGGAATGAAGAAGACACGGAACAGAGCCAAAGCTGACTCACACACAGCCAACCTGCACCAAATGTGTACTTGAGCAACAAAATCAACATTTCTTTGTATAAGTTGCTTCTGCAGCAGAACTGAGTAAAGCACTAATATAGGATTTACATAAGTGAGAAAAAAATGAAAGGAAAAACAAGAGAATTTTAAACAAAAAAAATGGGATAAATGGTTGTCTTTAGTGGGGAGGCAGGAAAATAAAGGGGGGAGCACCTGGGTATTTAGATGGGGGTATATGGGTGTTTATTTTATAATCCTTTTGCTTTGCAAATATGATCAATCAATCAATAACTATTAATAGATGGTAGATAGATGATAGATAGATAGAGCAAACATATTTTATAGTACATTTATATGTGTGTGCACATATGCATATACATACATGCATATATAAATATATATATTCTATAGACATTATTTTATATGTATCCATATTCTATTGTTTGTCCTAAACATTTCATAATTCTAAAATGGTGAAAGTATATTAAACCTATGGAATAATAAACTGAATATATGCTTTGACTCGTGCTTCTTCCCAAAACCACACTAAAATGACAGTAGAAGGACTAAAAAAACACAAAAGCAAGAAAAATGAAAAGAGGAGAAATAGCAACAAAATGTTGACGTAGCAGACCAGAAAAAGCTGAAAATTAAACTAGCAGCTTCAGAAGCCCAGACTCTAAATGATTCAAGTCAAATTACTCCAGAAAAGCTGTAGGCACAATGTCTTTCGATGATGGGTGTTTGTTTAATTCGTGCTGCAAACAGGAGAGAGCCTGAAAATCCTGTAACTCGCCGTTGGAGCCTCCCAGATCCACTTTCCACCACAAGTGGCCAAGTTACTGCTCCTTCTCTACCCTGCAGAAGACTGGAGGTTTAATTCTGAAGATGCGGAGCTCCACGACATCAGGCAGAGCTGATGACAAAAATATTATTCAAAAACCAGGCAGTTCATACAAGAATCCATTGTGGAAAATGTTCCTCCAGTTTTTTACTGTATTCAATGCCAGAATTACTCTAAAAGAATAAGGAATTAATGCTACCAAGAGATTAAAGTGATCACTCTTCTAGGGCTATTGTAGCTCCTAAAATGTGAATATGTAGGGAATCCTCAATTCAGTCATTCAAAAACATATTTCTTGAATGGCTACGTATGTGGCAAGAACTGCCCTAAGCAGAAGAGATACAAGAAAGAAATTGTTCCTTGCTCTCTCAGGAGGTGAGTGTTGGAGGGGATGAGGAGACATTAAACAGAAATAATAATTATTAGAATAAGTGCTTCATTGCAGAATGGTTTTCTGGTAAACATTTGGTAGATAAAGAACTATATATTTAGCTGCTACGGCACAGATACCAGCTAATCAGAATAGACGCCAGTGGTGAACAGTTCCAGTGCCGCCCAGCTATTAATAAATAGCATCACTGAATATAGTATATATACTATGAATCTAGCTTCTCACTCATAGTTTATTGCACATTTAATATTAAAATTAGTGAAATAAAAGGAAGCTCTTTATGCAGCATCCTTGTCTAAAGGCCATACCTGTGATACTGCAAACAGTTGAACTATAATGCCATTCTTGAATTCAGGTGACTTAAACACAACTGATTTTCCCCACCTGTAGGACAAATGAAGAACAGTGGAAATAATCATAAAACCCTGGATTATTAGATGACCAAACAGCTCTACAGTGCTCACTGTGTTTTTACATAGTATTAAAATAATGATTTGAGGGGCTAGGGATAGTTTGTGAAATGTCAAATGCAGCTTTTGGAGATGACAATATTAAGACTTGTAGCGAATACAGAAGTTATTTTTGTCCCTTCCTTAACTGCAGGATCTGGGGTCTTAAATTTGGATTATGGGAGTCAGAAAGGGTAGGCATCTAAAGGGTTTAAAGAAATCACCTACGGAGTGGAGTTTCAAAAAGAGTCCTCTTGATGTGTTTGGAATTCTTCGAGAGTATCTATCTTGTACAAAGCAGCCTTTTTTCTTTCCTTACTCTGCTCTTTCTGCCTCCCTCATGCTCTTTCTCTCTCCTATCCCCCCATTTCAACCTTCAAGGTGACCTCCTCCTCGTGGTGGGTAAATGATGTATGAGAGAGACCACCCGGCTGGGCCTACCACACTGCAAGTGCCACCCTGGGTCCAGGAGGGTTCAGCAAGACCCCCCCTCCCCCCCATTTAGAACGCTTTGTATTTTGTGTTACATTGTTCTCCCGGCACTGGATAAAAAACATGACATGAACAATAGAGCCGTGTGAGATTTAAAATATCTGAATACATAATAATTTCACCCAGCTTTCAGAAAAAACTGAAAAAGTAAATAACAAAAACCACTCCTCAGAATGTGTGAACCTAAATTTTCGGTCACTTTGGAAGCATTTTCTTCTTTTTCTGTTTTTTCATTATCTAGGCCAGTTGGCAATAAAACAGCATTTAATTATACATAAACGTGAGAACTCTGGTGAGAGAATATGGGTTATGATCTTGTTAGAACTAGTTTGGGGCCAGAAATTGTTCATTCTTGATACCTTCAATCTTATCTGCTTTCCCCCTATTTATTTTGTACCCTTATTTTCCCCTACAGTTTTCCTTTCTTGACTTTTTTTTTTTTTTTAAGATATGGTCATCATTTTCTCATTTTCTGTTCTCTTTCATTATCTTCTTTTAAAAGTCCTACTTTTACTAAGGTGCAAGTAGTTTCCTTACAGGAAAACAAAAAGAAAACTATTTTGTTCAAGAAATAATTACCCAAACTTGGCAAAAAAAAAAAAAAAAAAAAAAAAAAAAAATATATATATATATATATATATATATATATATTTATTATTTTTTTTTTTTGCAGCAATGTAAACTGTAGTCACATTAATGAGATCACATCTTATAGTTTAAGGTACTTTCAGGGAAAGTATGATAAAAATAAGCTCCATTTAAACCTGAAGCTTCTCCTGGAAATGCATCGTGGGCTTCATTTGAATAAAATTTATCCTGTGAATCTGTTGCTTCTTAAGGATTTTGAGAAAGTACCCTGTTCTTCCTGTCAGTGGCAGGCAGCATCTCTTTAATTTTTTTCCCAATAATATTGCAGTACTCCAGTACTCATTTTAAAGATAGATGGATTTTTTTTTTCTCTCATAAAGAAGAACATTGTGGGGGAAAAAACGCTGGATGTGATTTCAAAAAATGTCAAAATATGTCAAACGCAGATACCACTCAAGGGTTTCATTAACTGAAGCTTTGGTGATAAGTGTCATCTTGTCAAAGACCCACCCATCTCTTCCAATACATTACCAAATGTACTAATTTCCTTGCCGAGCTTGATGTTTATTGTATAGCTGAAATTGAAAATGGTCGGTAATGGAGTGAGCTTCAATCCAAGACCAATTCTGAATCTAAATTACTTGCTTCTTTCAATAGCATCGACAGAGGAGAGCTTTATGCACCTTGTACCTAATCAACCCTTACTGTGACCCTAAATTCAGCAGTCTTCAGAGATTAATAATAAAATCCTCAGTTCAAACAATTATTTGCCCTGAACAAGTTGCCCATTTCTTATGCTGAGAATGAAAGAATGTGACATTATTTTTTAAAAGCTCTGCATGTTGTGGCCCACCATTTATTTTTGATCTCTGACCCCCCAGTTGCAGCCTGATTGCAAATCCCACATGCTTACTTGAATATTTTTTTAGGGGGGTAAAGGGGTGGGAGTAGCGAGGAGATTTCTTTGTTAGCATTTTAACATGCCTGTTCTCATTCCATATTCCCTCATGGTTGTGGCTTTTCACAGAATAAATGAGATACATTCTATCAATATATATTTCTAAAGTTTTTTAAATATACAGTGCTATTAATCATGGAAAGCATGGCCTCATTCTGGCTTTGTACAAAACGACTCAGAGTCTCTAGAAAATAAACATAAATTCTCTGGGAAAAATCAACTATATCTCTACGTTCTTAAATAAAAAAATCAATTTCAGAGAATGTCTCTTGAGACTGGAACCACAAAAAATCTTTTAATGAAATGTTTTTTCTTATTCCATACCATTTGGCAGTGTAGCTTATAAGTCTTAAGTGAGATTAGCTGAGCAGTATCGAATTCTTTTTCTCATATTTACAATAAAAAATACTCCTTCATGTTCAATGCCAGAATTTTTTTTTGATTTGGTATTTTTAACTTCCTTATGTTCAATTATTATTCATCAGTGTGGTTACGATGATAGGCTCAGTCCCTTTCTTTATAATATTACGGAGTTGGGGGAAAGTTCTGAAACAAAACAGTGTAGGAAGTATTTGGACACTCTAAATTGCTCCTTGAATTCATCAGCAAGAGTCAGTCCTGTGTCTGGGGCCTGCTGGGGGAGGGAAGAGACTCATGGTGCATTGCTGCCCTAGAAACTCTGCCTGACATTTGACATTGTCAACATTTCTTCTGGCTTTCTGCGTTTGGGGGAAAAACCCTCCCTAAGGACTGCCCTGGTTGACAGAATGAGTGTTTCTAGAAGATTCTCCTGCCTTTTGAGTGTGTTTTTTATGCCCAACAGCAATAATGGCCATCAAGTATTGATTATATGATATGTCTGCTGAGGTAGCCAGTGCATTATTGTTGCAAGAGGCTGAGAGGATGAGAAACTAGGTTATCCAAGAACTCTCTCAGTCACTAAGCATGTCTTCCAGCAAGGGTCAATATACAAAGCTCTCTTTGGACCTTATATTACCTTATTCTGTGATTCCAATTGATAGAAAATACAGTGAGATGGCCAGCATGTTCCAAGTCCTTTGAAAACAGCCTCATGTTTGCCATGGAATGGGCATAATTTGTTCATCACCACAAGGGGACAGTAGTCTTATGGAGGTCTGCTACGCGAGGAAGGCTAGGGATTGCCCAGGGTGGTGCCCTGTTAGGGCACCCAGATGCTAATTAGCGGCAGTGAATTGGTTACGTAGACTTTGAAAGGCAGTCGGGGCATAATCTAATACTTTTTCTTTCATCCAAAAAAATACAATAGATGGTATATAGTAAGTCTGCTGTGTATAGTAACAGCAATAAGGGCACTGAGCTTTTATTATAAACTGAATTACATCCCCTGTGTGGGGACACTAGACAGCCTATCGTGTATTAAGAATTCAGCTGAGATCACAAGCTTGCCTCACCTAAACCTTCTGTGATGTGATGAGAATGACTTTTGGTTACCGTACATCAAAGAGGGGCTAGCAGGCTAAACAGTGATTGATCCATTCTCCTCTTTCAAGTCCTCTATTCAAAAATAGCTTTAAAGCAATCATCTAATAAGTGTCAGAACAGAAGATAGAAAATGTTAGTACAAGCGCTACGCATGTCTACACTAGCTAAATTTTCTGCAAGATGTTCAATGACTGAACAAGGTTTTTAGAGTAAAGGCTCTCATTTCATAAGAGGCAAGAAGTACCAAATGGGCTGCCATTGACACGGAAACAGTGCTGAAATTTAAAGTGATTTAAGGCAAATCCTGTGATTTTCTTGACTGTCAGAGAATTCTGCTAGGAAAATTTTAGAATGGTTTTTATTTATACACAAAATCTGATATAGAAGTTAGCTGCTTGCTTATGTACACAGAAGCAATAGTATTTTCACAATATGTATTCATAAAATTGCATTTATTAAACTTCCTTCTAAAAGATGAATGCTGATTTAAAGGGACCAACCATGTGAGTTACCCAGTGTGGAGGTCATTAGAGCTGTTGACAAATACTGTGATTCTTTTTTTATTCTCTGCTTCCCTGAAGTCAGGTCTGGCCATAAGATTTGCTCTGGACAATGAAAAATGAGACAGAGTGACCTATGTCACATCTGGATGGAAGCTTTAAGAGCTAGTGGAGGATTTGCCATATCCTTGTTTCCCTGTCTTGATGACTGTGGAAGCATGAATCAAGATGGAACATGGCTCCATCTTGGCTCTTTCAACATGGCTCCCTGAGTTATTATTATGAGCAGACCTTCCTGCTGACCTGAACTGGATATGTAGCATGAACAGGAAATATGCCTGCATTATGTTAAGCCACTGAGATTTTAGAGCTGTTTGTTACCACACCATAACCCAGCCTATCCAGACAGATGCATCTAGTGACACTAAGCAACTTGATAGTTCCTTAGGTCTCTGAGTAATGTAAAATTGTATAGAGTAGGACATCATCAGGGCTCATATGCCTTCATTCATCCAGGCAACAAATATTTGTTAAGTATGTATTATGTGCCAGGCAGAGTATATGGGAATAACAAATAATTGCTAAATGTGGTTTGATAGGTTACCCTTTGTTACCTCTGCTAAACCCCTGAGGAGTAGATGAATAATAAGGCTTTAAAGAGTTCACCGCTTTAATGTAACTAATCAAGATAAAAAATAATAAAAAAATAAGTGATGGTTTGACATTTTCTAATGAATGGCATTGTTTCAGAAGACAATTTATGGGGGAAAAAATGGGCTCATTTCAGAAAATCCTGAGACTTCTCACATTGGCCAAAATTTTGTCACTCTTAACCCTTCCAATCCAGCCATTCCCCAACCACATCAGATGTTTCCCAGGTTTGTACTCTTGCTCAGGTTGTGCTCTCAGGCACATAATACATACTTAACTTCTTAGCCCCTTCTCTTCATCTTTCAAAGACCAGTTCAAATGTCTTCTCTTCCACGAAATTATCGTTTCTCTACCTCCTCAGAGCATCAGGTACATACCCCTACTGAGCATTTATTTCCATCTGCTTTACATTATGATTATTGTTTACATGATATAACTTCCCACTGCAAGACTCACCCCCCCCCCAGGCTATACATTCAAAGGGTAAAGTCCTTGTTGTAGTCTTCTTTGTGTATCTCCAATCTGACGCCTCTTTCCAAAGCTCAATACACGTTAATTGATATTTGAATTGATTTGAGAGATTTGTTTGGGTGTGATTGTGGATTTCTTAAAACAGATTGCAACTGCCCTGGTTTGGAATATTGGGAAAACAAAGAAACCCTTTCCACTCAAAAAGGGCGGTTGTGAGGCTGATACTTTTGGCTACTCTTGGGGGAATTAGTTCTTTCTTGGCCAAGGACCAAAGCCTGCCTCCTGAACACCCATCACACTTAACTAATTTCCATTCTCCCCAGGGACCAAGACAGAAAGACAAAAGAGGAAGGAAGTAGGCATTTCAGAGGAGTAACCCACACTCAAAGAAGCAGTTGAAAGGGAGAAATGAGGAGGGAATTGGTGTTTAAAAAAATTACCAAACGAATGCAGAATTTAAATTGTACTTCATTATCCATCTTCTCTGCATCATACCAATAACTCTCTTGACTTGATATCTCTCCCTAGGGTAATAACTAGCTGCTCATAACTTGGAGCAGTGATCAGAAACCCTCAGTGTTGGTGCCAAAGATACCCAGGCTTTACTTTCAGTCTCTACTTCCCATTTCCCCTTCCTCACTTGATTCTAGCATCCAGCAGCAGGACATCTGCTCTTCCCTGAAAGTTTAATACCATGAGTAATAAATATGAGAGAAGAGCATGTGGTTTTTCTCTCCTGGTTTATCAGCCATTTTGACTTTTTCACCACTCTAGACTTTCATTCTTAAGCAAGATTGAGAAAACCCAGGACTTTTGCTTCAAAAAGGTAGAGGATTGAATCCTAGTTCTTCCACAAACTTGCCTTAACTACCTAAGAAAGTTACTCAACCATTTAACCTTTTCCCTCATCTTATAAAATAGAGTTAAGTACACCTGTGCAAAGTGATTGGGATAAGAAGATAAGATAGGGGTTGTGAAGTCACATAGTTGCTGCTCAGTATTACTATTGTTGTTACTAATAAATATTTCTCAATGATTTTTCCTCCTCTCCATAATCTTTCCACTACGATAATCTTGGTTGTGTCCGATCTCATGTCTAATATCATGCAGTCCCTCCTATGTCAGTTTTCTAAAGCTACATATCAGATCATGGCACCTTCACACAACCCCCTTCCACACTTTTAAAACTATTAAAAACTTTACAGTCATTTTTGAGGATCTATAAGAAAAAAACCTTAACCCAATTTAGCACATGAAGGCTGTAGCAATCTGGCATCTGTATCCAGTCTCATTGCCAATTGTTCTCAGCGTAACTGTGAGAGATGGCTTCTCTAAGGAATCCGAAAGAATCGCACTTCTCGGGGTCCGTGTAATAGTCCCCTTCCCTGTTGAGACTGGGCTTGGCCATGTCAGTTGCTTTGACCACTAGGACATCAGTATGTGTGACTCAAGCAGAAGCTTGGTAAGTGCTTACCCAATGGGGCATCCCCTCTTGAAACTCTGCTGATACCATGTGAAGAATGGCAGCCTGGTCCAGCCTCTTGAGAATGAGTGCCTTCTTGGAGAGAGATGCCCAGCCATCCCAGATATCCCAGCTGAGCCTAGCCCAAGCCAAGCTTGCAGAGGAATGCAGCTAAATGGGTGCACCTGGCCAAAGCTAGCTGGAAAACTGTCCAGCCAGCCCACACAATCATGAGGAATATTATAGCGTTGTTGTTTGAATCCACATTTCAGAGTAGTTTCTTACACAGCAGTGGATAAGTGATACAGTGCCTTTTATCTCCAACTGTAGTTCTATGGAAACATCATATTTTGTCACACACCGCATTTCTTTGCAAATACTCTTCTTGTGCTTGTAATGCCCTTCCCTCTTGTCTATTACTCTTTGTATCTCAGTATAAGCAGTGGAGGCTGGCATATACTAGTGTTCAGTAAAGCTTGAATGAATACACTGAAAATGTCAAAATATGCCACAAAACCTCCAAAGGTGTACACTAAATCCACCATTGTTCTGATTGGAATTTTCGATAGAAATGCATCGATGTTGCTGCTTTTATGAAAGAAAATAATGATTTATATGCAACTATATATTCACATTCAAAGCTACCAGAGAAAAATGCCTTAGCTTAAAAAGAGATTTAGCTTTTAATAAGAATGAAACAAGTTCTTTCATTACTTAGCAACTTAAAAATTATAATATCTCGAGCTGGCAGAGGGACTGTAGGGTAGCACTCATATGTTGCTGGTGCTGGGGAAAATCAGGGTGAAGTTTGGAAGGTGAATTCCCAAACATGTTTTAGGAAGCATGAAAAATACAGGTTTCCTTTGTCCAGCAATTTCAATTCAGGCAGCTTAACTCATAGAAATAATCAAAATATAGAAAAGTAGGCACGGAAACATTAATTATGGCATTATTCATTTTGAAAAGTGTAAGTAAGTTAGATTCCCATCACCAGGAACTTGGCTCTGTTAGTTTTGGTGCATCCATTCAGTGAAATATCATGTGGTCATTTAATAGCTAAGAAGTCCATCATTTAAATACAGAAGATCAAATATTAAGAGAGAAAAATAAGGGTGCATAATTGTATATACCCAATGACGACAATGTAAAAGTGTAAATGTGAAAATAATTACAGAGAATTATGGGTCATGTTCCCCTTTTCCCCCCAGAATTTATATAACATTTTATGTTATTTTTTATAATTTAAATAGAACTTTTAGAAGACAAACATAGGTAATATATAATAAATATAAAAATAGAGTGTTACAGAAACAATTTTGAGGTTGGCTTTCAATTTAATTCTCTACCTGAGACTGACACCTTGTCATAATTGCTGTTACATTATAGACTCCAGGAATCATGCCGTTTCACCATTTGGTTTGTGCCATCTCTTTAATTAATATTTAGGAATATACATTGTAGGGGTTTATGTCATTGTACTTATGGAAGATTTTGTTTGTTTTTAAATTATTTTGTGAACATTATTGGTACTAACGCATTTTTTGTGATCATTATTGATATTTATTGCTTTTTGTGTGGGGCAGTTTATGTTGAGAAGGATTCCTCATGATGGTGGTGAAGCTCTGTGCCAAAATGGACCCACATATTCCGTTTAAAGATCTGCAGTGTGGAGAGGGATTTCTCCCCAGTCCCTGGAACAAGACTCGTGCTAAGTTGCCAGTGACTTCAGCTCTTCCTGTGGGCTGGAAGACCTCCTGCATCGCTGTCTCAGCCATTAGGACTTTCCCAAGGTCCAATCACACATTTCCAGATATATTTCAACTGGCATGAGCTGCCTTCATCCAAACTCAGGAGAAACAAAATGGCCCCAACTGATCCTTCTCCTGACTTCCATATTTCTCACATTGGTGCACACGTTGTAAGTCACTTAACCTTCCCAAGTCAGAAAATTAATGATTTCTCTCTCTCCATTCTGTTTTGATAATGCTTCTCAGATCAAAACCCTTCTCTTTGCTTTTCTCTGCCTCTGTGCTCATTTAGGTTTTACGACTATTTCAAAACTCTCCTACTTAGTCGGTCTGCCTCACCTCTTCTTCCCTATTCTATCCCACTGTTACATGAATTTGTCTCGAGTGGTCATGTAACTCCCCAGGACATTCTAAAAAATGTGCATTCCTCATTACCAACTCAGGTAAATCAGCTGCAGCATTTAAAACTCTCTGTAACTTAGAGCTAACCTACTTTTCTAGCATCATTCTCGCAAGGCTGCATTACACAACTCTCAGGGCACAGTTTACATTATAAGATACATCTGCAGAGTATCTACAGTGGGGTGTAACCATACAACACAGTGTGAATGGTGCTCCCTGAAGTTGGGCAACATGTGGCTCTGGAACCCTGTTCTCATTTGTATCCTCCAGACGAACCCCATTCTCTGAAAACACCCCTTCAGCCTCTTCCTCATTGGACCAACTTTGCCTTCTGAGTCTTGCCCACTCATTGATATCCCTTCTCTTGAAAGCCTTTCCAAATTGCCCCAGCCTTTTATCTCTCTCCGGGTACCATTCTAATCATATTTGTTAAGTTCATGTATTGCGATAGAATCGGACAGAAATAATTTTTAATCCTTCCTCATTTCAGCACTGTCTCCATGACTTTGGACAAGTGTCTTTACTGCTCTAAGCCTCATCTGTCATTAAACTGAAGATAATATTACCCATCCCTGAAGAGTATAGGGAAGATTAAACAAGATCTTAAATGTAATATAACACACTTAGCATGGTTCCCGACATATCATAAATGCACACAGTAATTGTAGTGGTGGAGGTGACAGCTACTGCTGAGGTAATGACTGTGGTTTTGGTTTGTTCTCCTGGTTGGGAAAGGGGTGCCCAGGGAGAAGGGTTGTATGCCAGGCTCTGCCACTTACAAGCTGTGAAACCTTGAACAAATTCTCTTTACCTTTCTGAACCTTGTTTTCCTTTTCAATACAATGATCGAATAACACAATGAATAGAAAATGCTTTGTAGACTAGGCAGGCTATGTAAATGTAGTACTCAATCTACTGCTATACATACAACCTATTGAATATTTGAGCAAAACTTTGTATGTAAATCCAAAGACTTATGGAACATAGTTATGTACTTTTAGAGTTTGAAGAGATTTTAGAGATTGTTTGCTTCAGTGCCCCATCTCATCCTCACCTAAAGTCATACCCAGGGTCATAAAGAGATTCAGCAGCTGAACTCAGATCTGCCAATTTCTCAGGTTTTTCTTTCCTCCATTCTTTGCTGAATCCCATATTAAGATCTCATAAATGGAAAAAAGTACACACTTTTTGGCAGATGACATGATGCTATATATAGAAAACCCTAAGGACTCCACCAAAAAGCTATTAGAAACAGTAAACAAATACAGTAAAGTTGCCGGCTACAAAATCAATGTACAAAAGTCCATTGTATTCCTATATACTAACAATGAAATCTCAGAAAAAGAAATAAAAAGAAACAATTACGTTTGCAATTACAACAAAAAGAATAAAATACCTAGGGACAAACTTAACCAAGGATGTGAAAGACTGTATACTGAAAACTATAAGATTTTTAAAAAGAAATCTAAGAAGACACAAAGAAATGGAAAGACATTCCATGTTCATGGATTGGAAGAATCAACATAGTTAAAATGGCCGTATTACCAATATACAGATTTAATGCAATCCCCATCAAAATCCCAATGGCATTTTTTAAAGAAATAGAACAAAAACTTGTCATATTTGTATGGAACCACAGAAGACCCAGAATAGCCAAAGCAATCCTAAGAAAAAATAGCAATGCTGGGATTCTACTCCCTGACTTCAGCTTGTACTACAGAGCAACAATAATCAAAACAGTATGGTATTGGCAGAAAAACAGACACACAGACCAATGGAATAGAATTGAGAACCCAAAAATAAAACCAAATAAATATGGACAGATAATTTTTGACAAAGAAGCAAAAAACATACAATGGATAAAAGACAGCCTCTTCAATAAATGGTGCTGGCAGATTGGAAAGCCACATGCAATAGAATGAAACTGGACTGCTATCTGTCACTGTGTACCAAAATTAACTCAAAGTGGATCAAAGACCTAAACATAAGACCTGAAACTATAAAATGCATAGAAGAAAACATAGGTACTAAACTTATGGATCTTGGGTTCAAAGAGGATGTTATGAATTTGACCCCAAAGGCAAGGGCAGTAAAAGTTAAAATAAATCAATGGGACTATATCAAACTAAAAAGCTTCTGCACAGCAAAAGAAACCACCAACAAAATAAAGAGACAACCAACCAAGTGGGAGAAGATTTTTCCAAACAATACCTCCAATAAGGGGCTAATATCCAAAGTATATGAAGAACTCATACAGCTCAACAACAACAAAAAAACAAACAATCCAATTAAAAAATTGGACCTGAATAGACATTTCTCCAAAAAATATATACAAATGGCAATAGACATATGGAAAAATGTTCAACATCACTAATCATCAGAAAAATGCAAATAAAACCCACAATGAGATACTACCTCACGCCAGTTAGAATGGATATCATCAACAAGTGTTAGAGAGGCTGTGGAGAGAAAGGAACCCTCATACACTGTTGGTGGGAATGCAGATTGGTGCAGCCACTATGGAAGGCAGTGTAGAGGTTCTTCGAAAAAATTACGAATAGAATTACCATATGACCCAGCAATCCCTCTCCTGGGTATCTACCCCAAAAAATCTGAAAACATTTATCCATAAAGACAAGTGTGCTCCAATGTACATTGCAGCTTTATTTATAGTGGTCAAGACATGGAAACAACCAAAGTGTCCTTCGATAGATGATTAGATAAAGAAGTTGTGATATATATACACAATGCAATACTTATTCTGCCATAAGAAAAGATGAACTAGTACCATTTGCGATAACATGGATAGATCTTGAGATTATTATGCTGAGCAAAATAAGTCAGACAGTGAAAGTCGAGAACCATATGATTTCATTGATATGTGGTATATAAAACTGAAACAACAGAAAAACAAGAAAAACAAATGAAGAAACAAAAACTCATAGACCCAGACAATAGTTTAGTGGTTACCAGATGGTAAGGGGGTCGATGAGGGTAAATGGGATAAAATATATGGTGATGGATGGGGAACTGACTCTGGGTGGTGAACAAACAATGTGATATATAGATGATGTAATACAGAATTGTACACCTGAAATCTATGTAACTTTACTAACAATTGTCACTCCAATAAACTTTAATTTAAAAGAAGTACACATTTAAATGTTATCAATTTTTAAATTAACTCCAAACTTAGCAACCTAGTTAAGGAAATCAATGGAAAGTTTTCTTAAATACAGTGGAAGAACTAGGAATAATGACCACTGGAATTTGGTACCATTTTCCTGTTAAATATTTTTCTTCTGCAAGGAACAGGAATCACTGTGGCTTTGAGCCTGAGTCCTCTTGAAAAGAGGCGGGTATAGGTAATGACTGATGTCGGGCAAGCAAGTGCTGTCGGACTCCTGGCCTGGAATAGAGAAAGGGAAGAGGTGGGGGTAGCCATCCTCAAACTGTTTGTTTTTCTTTAATGCCACTCCTACTGTCATCATCATACTGAGAATCTTCATCCTTCTTTACCCTACCCAGCTCTGTTGGCACTCATAGGTACCACCACCCCTAACACCCCTCAGGCAGTAAGAGTTCTTTGAGGTGAGGGATTCTGTCATCTACATCTTTGAAACCTCCTGAACACCCAGTAATTCATTATAGGGGCTTCATGATAGTGGATGGTGGGTGGATGGATGGATGGGTGAATG
The DNA here is from genome assembly GCF_036562045.2 of Rhinolophus sinicus. Lineage (NCBI taxonomy): Eukaryota > Metazoa > Chordata > Mammalia > Chiroptera > Rhinolophidae > Rhinolophus > Rhinolophus sinicus. The sequence continues at coordinate 45,847,188 of NC_133751.1, forward strand.
GATGGATGGATGGGAATAAATACTGATTAAAAATCCAAAGGGAGGAAGAAAAGCAGAACAACTTACTCCTCTGCTACCAGGGTTCAAGCACATTTTAGAGTGACTTTTCAGAGATAGCTTGGATTCATTTCATTTTAGCATCCTTTAATCCAGAGATTACCAACTGGTGCCCATGGGCTAAATTCAACCTATGCATATGTTTTGTTTGACCTTTCCATAGCGGCACACTGTTAAATAAATGAAGAAATAGATACATTTATATTATGTTTAAAAATTGGGAGATGTCATATTTTAAAAGAATCCAGATTTTTCTGGAAAACTCAGCAATAGTGGGCTCATATTTCCATTCCCTTTGGATAGGGCAGACACTGACCTATTTGCCACAGTAATATTCACTAACATAGATAATAGTGAATTGCCATTTATTACTCATGTTCAAACTTTTAAACATCCTGACCCACACTTCTTGCTTGCATCACCTGCTTGGTTCCATTAGGCTTCAGAGTTTATAATTCTGAAGTCACAGCCCCTATCCCACACTAAAGAAGAGAAAAAGATCAAAGGAGAGAAAATTTATGAAGTAATAATAATCTTTTATAATGTTTTGCCAGGTATATAGACTCTGCTATTCTATATATCCTCACCGTGTACTCTATGGATCAGGAGCCAGTCTTATCACCATTTTATAGCTGAGGAAACTGTGGTTTAGATGCCAGGTACCTTGTCCAAGACTACAGTTCATATGTATTTATAATCCAGATAGTTCTGCCGCCAAAGCCTATCGTTGGAACCACTACCCTGCCTTTATACTCTTTCTTAACATATAAATGGTGAAATCAGCACTATAATGTACTTTTTCATCTCTCAGAAAAAACAAATTGATTATACTATACTCAATTTGTATATAGTTAATCCAAATATTGATTAACTATACTTAAGCAATTTGAAATTAGGTAGTCAATTTTGAAGTGCTCCAAATCTTGCTTATTTGTGTGCATGTGTGGTAGGCTGGCATTAATAATATGCCTGGGTGAATTCCCTCAGCATTTGGTACTTTACAACATCCAACATACAGGTGGGAGGATGTGTATAGCAAAGAAGTAACAGAAAATCTCTTTCTTTTCTTTTCAATTGAACTTAGTGTGACATGTAAGGAATCCATTCTGAAAGATGGTGGATTTCTTAAATGGTGGCTAATTCTGATGCATCTGCAAACACTTGACTTGTCAGATACCCAAGATCCTTCTGCAGTCACGTGTGCAGAAGGGGACATTATCCCTGAATTAGTGGAGTTAGAGGCATCCCAGACTCATTGTGTCATATACTCCAGCCCCCTTGTAGCATGGGAAAGCTTCTTGGCGCTCTTTCCAGTTAATAGCTCCTATGTCTTAATCATATACATCTTCCTGGTTCAATTATTTCCTAGTAACATTTCATTTCTTCTTTTAATTGTGTCCTGTGAAATTTTTTTGAGAAATTCTTTTCTAAACCAAACCTCTATCCCCCACCTCCCACCATTATTATGCAGCATTATAATAACAGATCTTATTGGCGGTTCCACATTGTGCTGAAGGCACACAAGGCCTTGTCTGATTGTTTATATCACGGCTGTGCATGGAAAAACCCTAAGCTCATGTAGTGAGATAACAGTGGGGTGGCAAGTTGCTTCATCTAAGCGATAACCAAGGCTATCAGAAGGATTGCTGTTTTGTTTTTATGGGAATGCCTTGCAAGAACACGTGCCCACAGCTAATACAAAAAAAAATTATTAAACCTATTTATTGCACATTTCATTATCATAAACCTTCTAGGGAATCATAGCCTAGGCAGCAGCTTGGCCAACTGGGAACAAATGATTGGTTAAATGTAGTTGGAGACAATTTTATAGGTTCTATATCATTTTTCTCCTAGTAGGAAGAGTTCATTCTTATGGTTAACATAGACAATAGATTGAATCAGAAATTATATTCTTGAGAACAGTCTGGAATATAATCTATGTTAGGTGTTCAGAATGCATATTAATGTCTTCCTAAGTGTCCAGTTCACTTGTTTATGCCCTTTTCGTTTGAGAGCTCCCATAAGAAACTCCTTTTTGAGGCAGATGTCTAGTGATGGGATTTCTGGGGTTGATGATATCTTCTCTTAAATCTACACCCAAGAATATACTCCCCACAAATCTTCCCTGTGGGCTGGGAATTCCCACCATTAGTCACTTCTCTGGTAGTAGAGAGCTCTGTCCTTGGGAAAAGTAGCCCATTAAGATCTACTGAATCTGCCACTATAAAATTAATATATTCAAGATTTCTCTGGACTTGCCATAAATTTTCCCACTTCTGTATGTAGGCAGGAGACACTTGGAATGTTCTTATATCTCTTGATCCCTTGTCCAATTGCTTCTCAAAATCTAAAATCTGGCACAAATATTCTATTTCCCATAAAAATCATTTCTGACTGCCCTCAGCCAAAGGCACTGCCTATCCATTTCAATACCTGGGGTGCATTTTTATGCTGTCACTAATTCATCATTAAATAAAAACTAGGAAGTTAGAAAAATGTTGAAGATAGACAAATAAATATGGGTGTTTGCCCTTGGGTCACGTCCTCCAGGGTAGCTTTTTCTCAAAGTAATAAATGTCCCAAGGAGGTATATGTAATGACTTTAGATGATTTCTGGATTATTGTTTAATTTCAATTATTACTTACTTACTTTTACATTTACTGTCTAAGTGATTCTGGTGTCTTAATCATGGGAGTGATAGAAAGGTTTTTTTCCAAAATAAATTTATTTAACTAAAAAAGAAACACGTAGACTTAATGGAGAACTTATTTAAATCACAAAACAGGTAACCCACAGATATAGGGAAAACAAAAAAACATGAAGTAGGCACTTAGCATTTATAGATGTGAGGAGAATCACTAAGGGAACATGTGAAAAATTAAAAATTGGAAGGTTGTTTTAGAAAAACAGAACTGGAAATAGACAAATGGTAATGCAATTTGGTAAAGGCTGTGATAAAGTTATGAAAATATGTCTTTAGGATCCTACCAGAGGTGTTGGCTGCTAGGGATGGAGCATCAGACCCAAACTGGCTTGTTTGCTGTTCACCTGATCCCCTATATCTGACCTTATTTGAGTATACATACCTTACCAAAAAAGATCCTGTTTAAGAATAACCAAGATCTGGTAAGTGAGGAGGCAGAGTGGGGAGGCTAGGTATAGATCCTGGTGTCAGGCAGAAGATAGGCATGAACAACAGGAAGTTTGGGCAATAATGTAATCCCCAGGTTCACACCCCAGGGACTACCCAGGTCCAATCCTCGGGGACTAATTCCCCCTGAAAAGGGGGAAGTAAAATCCCTCTAGAATTATCTTGTTTTTGACATCTCGCAGAATGTTGAAGCTTACCCTTGCTTTAACCTTAGCCTCATTATAATACAATTGCAATAAATTAGCATTGCGGTTTCAACCCCCCTCCCCACTGTGGCTTTTTCTGTGTGCATTATGGGTAAGGGCATGCGCAAAAAGGAATGGATTATATAACCTACATATGTCAACCAAATGACCCAAGTATGTACATCACACGCAGAGCTGACCCAGAGCCAGCAATATAAAAATCAAAGCCCAAACCCTTTGGGGCCATTGTCTCTCTTGACTCGGACTGTTCTTCCCTTAGAACATATCCTAATAAACTTTCCTTGCTCTATACCTTCACGTTTGCTAGTCTGTAATTCTTTACTGCATCGGCAAAAGGACTGAGCTGTTACACCGGTAACACTGAGAACCCAGGATTTACAATATCCTGTAAGAGATCTCCATAAAACAGCTGCTCTGGAGACCTGACTGACGTCATAGTCTGATGTAAGCCACACACCTTCCTGCGCCTTCCTTTCTGACTTCTGCTTCTTTGTCCTCTGGAGTCTCCTTGGAAGGCAGATCCCCTGGAAAATAGCGTAACCCAGGTTTGGGTCTCAGACATCCTGGGTTTGAGTCCTAGCTCTGCCACTTGTGAGCTGTAGGACCTGGAGCCGGTTACTTAACGTCTCTCTACTTCCTCATCAGTAAAATGAGATGCGTAGCACCTTATTTTTACAGGATTTGTTATGAAGATTTGCGATAAGGACTGTAAAGCACTTGGCCTATATGGTAGGAATCATTTTATAATTATTGTCATAGAAAGGAAAGTTTCCCTGAAAGCAGTGTTATGACAGTAAAAGCTGGAATACCCCTAACATCCAAAGTTCAAGGCCACCTGGAGGTAAAAATGAAGAAGAGGTGAGAGCAGTGAAGGAGCTGTCAGATCCTTGTGCATTCTCTGAGATCTGATTAGAAATGCAGAATTTAGGCCTCACCCCAGACCTACCAGTCAGAATCTGCATTTTATCTCAATCCCGTAGTGATGCTTTTGCATGTTAGCGTAGGAGAAACATTCTTGTTAGATAGTTCCTCTGCTCCTCTGATTCCTTCCTTTTCTACCCAAGACAAGAGGACCTTGTCAGGCAAATGCAACTGCAAACTTCTTTTCTTGAAGCGGCTCAGAAATAATGATAATAACAAAAGAGAGATGGTGAACAACAAGTGCCATGTGCTGATATAAGCACTTGACATGTGTTCATTTGTTTAAGCTCCACAGCAGCCCTGTGAAATGGGTCCTATTATCATCCCTAGTTTACAATTGAGCAACTGTGGCACAGCGAAGTTAAGTTCCTTTCTAGAAGTTATAAAGCTAGTAAATTCAGGTTCTGGGATTACAGCCTAGGAATTTTTGCTCTAGCACCCTTCTCTTAAACACATAGATTTCAGCTTTTCCTCTCTACCACTTCTCCAAATCATGGTCGAACTAAAACACATGATCCAAGTCAAGACGTGCTTTCCTCTTCCCTCCAGGCAAATATTTTGCCCCCAAACTTCCTTGAAATCATCTAGAAGTGAATCTAGGTGAATAGGTTCATAAACCTTAATCTGCCCTGCTTCTGAACACTGCCTCTGTTCAGAGTTCAGAGCTGAATTTCTTCTTCCTAGACTTAGGAAGTAGCTTCCTCGACTGACTTGCTGCCTGTGGTCTTTCTCCCACTCCTGACTTCAAATAGTATAGCTAGAATTATCTTTTTAAAGAAGCAGCTCTGATTACCTGTTTCCCACATCAAAACTTCAAAAGCTTCTCCATTTGAATATAATCCATCTGCCTCTACTTGAGATTCCGGTTTCCTCCTAGATCCTGCTTCAAGCCTGTCTTTCCAAAACTTTCCAACCATCTCCCCCAACACATGCACACTCACGGAGTGACCCAGCTGCATGCTCACTTTTGGGGCTATGTCTTTGTTTCTCTCTGGAATGTCATTTCCCGTATTCCGTCTGCCTAAGGTATACTCAGGCCCCAGACTGATACTACATTCTCAGTAGACTTTTCTTTATGTACAGAGCCAATATTTATCTCTCTCCTCTTTTCCTGTTCAACTCTGTGACTCACAGAGATCCCTTGCATTAATATTGGGTATGTGCTCTGTACTGGTCTAGTTAATTGTTCTTTGAATAAAAATATTGATAATAGGTAATGAATTCTACTTAATCTACTTTCAAACTTGGCTTCCTGAGACATATTTATCCAACTCTGTCTGTGGAGTATGTCTCTGGCATTTAAGTAATTACATGGTAGTACATCAAGGGAGGTGGTAGAAGTCCCTCTTCACCCTGAAGCAAATTGCTCTGAAAAATCTGACTCACTCATTGATTTTCAACAGATGTGAGAAGCAATGAATCTTGCATGAACAACAATGCACAGCTTTACGGCAATCCTACCCCATTCACTTACTCCTCCCTTATACCTAAGTTTATATACATTCATCCATCCACCCATCCATACATGCATACATACATACATACATATGTTTTTAAACACAAGAAAAGTAGTTTAAGCTTAAACCATTATCCAAAGGAATTCATTTTCTAAAAATATGTATACCCTTTGATGTGACAGTTTACTTCTAGAAATCCTGGGAAATTATGATGAATACATGCAAAGATTATGCTGCAATGATGTTCATTGAAGGGTGGTTTATATTAGTAAAAAATTCAAAAATAACCCAAATGTCCAAAATGGTAGTGATAAAGTAAATCATGGTGTGTCCAACCAGTGGCATGCTTTAGATTAAATGATATTGAAAATGTTTGTGGAAATAGGTTCATCATATATATTTAACTGAACAAAAAGTGTATGAAAGAATAGAGAACTCAGAAATAGACCCACACAAATATGCCAACTGATTTTTGACAAAGGTGCAAAAGCAATTCAATGGAGGAAGAATAGTCTTTTTAACAAATGATGTTGGAGCAATTAGACATCCACAGGCAAAATAATAATAATAATAATAAAATAGATAAATCTTGACATAAACCTCACACTTTACAAAAAATTATTTCATAATGGATTATAGATTTAAATGTAAAGTGTAAAACTAGAAAACATAGGAGAAAATATTTAGGATCTGGGAAAGGACAAACAGTCCTTATATAAGAAATAATAAGGAAGATCCACAAAAGAAAAAATTGATAGTTTGGATTTTGTCAAAATTAAAACTTTGGCGCCAAAGAAAGACCCTATTAAAAGGATTGAGAAAGACAACCTACAGGCCAGGAGAAAGTATTTGCAAACCACCTAACTAACAAAGAACTTGAACCTAGAATATGTAAAGAATTCTCAAAAGTCAGCAAGAAAGAGAGAATAAGAAAACCAAAAATCAAATTAGAAAATGGACAAAAGGCATGAATAAACATTTCATTAAAGAAGAGATGGCAAATAAACAATGCAAAGATGTTCAATATCATTAGCAATTAAGGAAATGCAAATTGAACACACAATGAGATGTTACTTCATGTCTAGCAAAATGGATAAATAAAAACTTATGATAATACCAAATGCAGGTGAGGACACGAAGAAACAGAATCACTGGCATTTTGCTGGCTAGAACGTAGAAAGGTACAGTCATTATGAAAACTAGTTTGTCAGTTTCTTCAAAAAACAAACAAACAAAAACAAAAAAAACCTAAACATGAGCTTAATATACAACTCAGCAATCCCATTTCTGGACATTTTTCCCAGAGAAATGAAAACGTATGTCCATACAAAAACCAGTACTTTATTTGTAACAGTCAAAAACTGGAAACAGCCCAAATATCCTTCAGTAACTGAATGATTAAACCAATTGTGGTACATCCATATCTATACTGGAATATTACTCAGCAATATAAAGGAATAAAAAATTGATGTATGCAACAATTTGGATGAATCTCAAGGGAATTATGCTGAATGATAAAAGGCAATCTCAAGCGGTTACTCATGCTTGATTCCACTTATATATATTTGCAAAATGACAAAATTATAGAGGGGGAGAACAGATTAATTGTTGCCAGTGGTTAGAAATGGGGTGGAAGAGGGAACGGGATGGGTGTGACTGGAAAGTGGTAACACAGGGATCTTTGGGGTGATGGAATAGTTCTGAATCTTAACTACAGTGTTAGTTAGATGAATCTACATGTGTCATAATTACATAGAACTATACACAGATACAAACACATGAGTGCAAATGAGTACCTGTAAAACTGATGAAATCTGAATAAGGTGAGGGGATTGTACCAATATCAGTTTCTTGGTTTTTATATTATACTATAGTTATCTAAGATTTTACCATTGGGGAAAACTGGGTGAAAGCTACATGGTACCTCTGTGTACTGATTATGTAATGTCCTGTATATCTATAATTATTTTGAAATAAAAAGTAAAAAAAAAACAAAAAAAAACCTATTTTATTACATGTGATAACTTGGATGGATTTCAAGAGTATTACACTGAGTAAAAAAAAGCCCATCTCCAATTGCTACATAATGTATGATTCCATTTATAGGATGCTGTGTACTGATTGGCTGATGAAAATGTTACCAGAGGCTCACAGGAAGTTAACCTTGAATTTTCCTGAGGAGAAATTATTCAGTATTTGCTAATCAGTGTTTACAGTGACTTTATGGAATATAATTACCATGAATAATGAGAATCAACTCTATCTAATTCTCACAATGGCAGAATTATAGAGACAGAGAATGAATGAGTGGTTCTTTAGGGACAGGGATGAGGAGGGTGATGATGAAGGGGCAGGCTACAGAGGATTTCCAAAGGGAGGATTTGTGTAAAGGAGTAGTTTTGTATATAGATTGTAGTGGTGGTTACACACATCTATACATAGGATCAAATTGCATGCAAGCACACACACACGTGTGTGTGTGTGTGTATGTGTATGTGTTTGTAAAACCTTGTGAATTCTCAACAAGGGAGACTACAGTTAGCGATATTACACAAATGTCAGTTTCTTACTGTTGATACTGTACTACATTTATGTTACCATTGGGGGAAGCTGGGTAAAGGATATGCTGAATTCCGTACTTTTTCCAACTTCCTGTGCTTTATAATTATTTCAAAATTTAAAAAGTATAGAAGACAATATGTGTAATACAACTACATATGTATAATTTTAAGTTGATATCTACAACCTCAAATTTCAAGTCCTAATTGCTGATCAATATAAAAGTTTATGAGGAAATACCAAAATCATGGGGGATGATATCATTGTGTGGAATGATAGGCGCAAAGTAGCTTTTAATTTAGATTAGACTTAGACTTAAGGTTTAAATTTTATTAATAAAGGTTTAAATTTTATTAATAAGGTTTTAATAAAATTTAAACCTAAATAAGCATTTAGGTTTAAATTTTATTAATAAAAGACAATGTTTAATGTAACATAAATTTAATCCATGGTGTTAGTGTTTTTCTATAGGCCTGGGAATCAACTCTACATATTTGATAGTTTACCTTTATATAATAATTAGTTAATTTGGAATATTAGAAATTTATTTACCATTTGAGTGTGTCCAACAGATTAGCTTGTGTTTGTAATTTAAAATGTAATTGATTAAAAGATTTAAAAATTTAATTTCGAGTTGAAAGTAAAGTAATTCTATTAAGATTATAAATATTGGAATGTTTAAGAAAACTTAAGATTTATCATGTTTCAAGGTTTAATATAATATATGTAGAAAAGTTAAACATTAGGGAAAATTTGTTAAACAGTTAAAGTATTTAAAATATTAATTTCATTCAACATATAACATATAGTAAATTTACAAATGCATCATAAAGCTTAGAGAAATTTCATTATTAAACACTTTAAAAAGTGATAAAGATGTACCATTAGAATAGTAAGATTTAAAGTCAAACTTAAAAGCTTAAGGAAAAATTGGGTTTATGAATGTGTGATTTTATTAAATGGAATAATATTTCTAAAGCAGCCCCAGAATGCTCCCTTTTGTATATTATCAAAAATACCCAAATTTCATGTTTGATACTGTAGGATACAGATACTTATTTCGTTGGTATGTAAGCATTACCAAAAAAAAAAATTATGAATCTATGTAGTAACATGGAAAAATGCTAACATAAAGCAGGAAACAAAACAACATAATTTAAATATGATGTATATCACGTTAGGTAAAACCTTACTTATTTGAACTATTTTATATTTTATATTGTTCCCAACACATCCACTGAATTTTCTAACAACCCAGAAATGTATTTTCTCTAATTTTGTTAGTAAGAGGGTATGCTGGCCTCGAAAAACAGTTTTGAGAAGGATGCTTTGTTTTCTGTCCTCCTGCAGAAATAAAGTGAGCACGAGTTTGGTGTCAGAATTGAGTTTGAATCCAAGCCCTGACTGGTACCAGACATACCACCTTGAATGGATGTCACTCGGCTACTCAGCACCTCTGTTTTCCTTTTCTGTAAAATGAAAAATAATAATACTGGCTCATATAACAGTATTTACTACACAGTAGGCACTTTATTAAAGTCCCCCACTTTTTCTCCCCTAAGCTTATGAATATCATGAATCTCAAACCTGATCATGCTTCCCCTTTTGCTTGTGACCTGGAGCAGCACCCCTGGTGACTCTGCTAAAATGGTTATGCATTTCTGCATGTGCATCTTACCCTTGGTCTTACTGTTCTTCAGTTTTATTTTCCTGTGTGTTACCTTTCTCTCGTAAATGTACCTCTCATGTTATATTTATGTTTGTCTAGCCATCTTAAATCCTTTGTGAAAGGTGTTGGGGTGGAAGGTACTGAGTAAGTATTGGCTGGTTCCTTTCCCTTCCACCATGGCTAGACACCAAAAGAGAGCCCCAGCCTCCCTCTCTTTGCAATGGACAGAACTTTCTAAGCAGACCCACAGAGTTTCATTTAGAATGAGTCTAGTAAAGAAGTGGTAGCTGGAATCATCTAATATGGTCAGCACTTGATTCCTGAAGTGACTGCAGATTCTTAGTCCTCAACCAGCTTTCCCCTATCAGCCAGCTGTTTTGTGCTGAGGGAATGAAAGTTGATGTTTGTAAGTAACTAAGAAAAATACAATTAGGAATGAAGTCTGTATTTTAAAGGAGGTGTATGATGCATTTAAAAAATAAGGAAATGTCCCAGATTATAACCTGATTTTTTGTTTCTGTTCGATCTTAGCAGTTAGTTGTAATATATCGTTACAGTAATTGGTCAGATATTTCTTTTTTTCCCATTGAAAAGTGCTGTCATTAAGAGAAAACTCATATTCCCCAAACTTTAAGAGTGAAAAAAATATGCAAATAAGTATGAAAATATTTTCTGTGGTTTTGAATGGGATCAGGATATGTGTGCACTGTGCATGTTTTTAAAATCCTTCCACCTGGTCAAAATGCTTTCAAAAGAGAAAGAATAGCTGATGCCTCTTGTTCAGACTGAAAAGTATTGTGATTGCACTGAAAAGCATGGCCCCTCTTGAAGTTTAGTTTTTTACTTCCTTTATTTAAGTATAAAGCAAAAAGGAGATTTCTCTAAGATGTCCTAATAGAAGCTTTTGAATGATGTGCAGAGGTAGCATTGAGGTGAATGGAGTCCATCAAGATTTGCCAGAGTATGAAATAATTATCGAAAGGATTCCATTAGAGACGAAAGCTACCTAGACTAATAGAGGCAGAAAAGGCTGACCCTTTCCTGGTCCTTAACTTTCTCTAATGGATGGCCTTAAGTTGAAATCAAGACTCAACTGGACCACTGATTCTTAAAAAAAAATATTGAGCATAGTGGCATATAAGCAAAAGCTGGAAAAATGGTCAGCTATATTTATCCTTTAGTTAAAGCTTGATATGAAAATTATTATTTGCTGGGTTTTGGGGGTTTTTATTGAGGTCATAGGAATGGAAGCTAAACAATAGGATATGTTCTCATGGAGTAAATATCAGTTGTAATGAAGAAACAAAGACTTCCTCTAGTAGGTACAACATCAACTCAACCAAAGGAATCTCCAGATTTTTTTAAAGATAGTTGCCATTACACGTTACCTAATAGGTTAAGCAGAGTGTTCTTTGGCTAGTAATTGACCCATGTGTCAAATTCTACACTTTGCTCTGGGGGGATCATGGAAGTGCTTCTCCCACACAAAGTCTTGGGGGTACATTTTGCAATGCATACATCAATAGCCAGCATGTAACACACACACACACACACACACACACACACACACACACACACACAGACACACACACCTAGCTAGGGTAAAATGGGTCAAATACCTGAAATTTCCTGTGTTTGTTGAAAGCAGCAACTGATGCCTATACCTCTAGTTTTTCCAAAGCACTTCATTGCAGCTGGATAAAAGTGTCTTGAGTGTCAGGTTGGTAATTAAGTGGTCTGTTATAGAGGGAAAATTGCAAATGATAAATAAAGGTACTGCCATTGTCTGAGCGTAGGATCAGCTGAAGTCAAGGATGTCAAGGAGAGAGGTGAAATTGTGGATGAGGCATTTTGGTTGTCATTTAAGTTAATATTAGGTTGCTCCTGATAAGCAAGATGGCTGGAGTGGCCAGTAATATGAAAGCAGCAGTAAAGAACCTATTTTAACATCTCAAACATAGCACTAGGATGAATTTTAAAATGCTGTATCATTTAAATAGACATGTCATTATACTAATATACTGGTTAAAAACTAGATCATTAATAACTGTACCAGTACTCAAATTAATATTCTGAGAGAATATAGGAAGACCGAGAGTACATTTAATGAATCTCATTTCTTGAGAATCATATACAATTGATGTAATTTTACACTGAGGATAATAAATAATTCCATAACAATGACTCAGCAGATTCTGGATACATTTCTATCAAGATTTCCTAGTTTATATTACTGAAAACTGCAACTGTTTTAAATTATCAAATAAAGTTATTTAATCAATCAATACATGTTGAATAAATTAATATACATACAAACATATAAGATGGAGTGCAAAAATATATGGTTGCAGTTTTATTAATAAAATAAAATGTTTTCTGACATATAAAGTAATTTCTTTGAAATATAATATGGCCCTAAATATTACTCTCAGTTCTTTAACTTCAGAGTGCTTTTACCCCACTGTGTGTCCATATTATATTTGTTTGGTTATACTTTCAAAACAAGCTTTCATAGTTATATATTTTTCAATTCTTCCTCAACAATTCTATGAAGTAGATGGGACAAATATTATCACTGCTCCATTCTACAGAAGAGAATACCAAGGCTTAGAAGGTTCAAGGAAGTGATTTACCTAAAGTCACATAACAACGAAGTGGCAGTTTGGCATTAAATCTGTTTTCTGATGACTCCAAAACGTGTGGGGTATGGGTATGTGTGTGGGAGGCGGTAGGGCAGTGGTTATTGTCATTACTGTTCATATTTGAAGATGTTCATGCTAATGGCCTTTGTGATAGAGTGATTTACTCAGTGATGGGGCTGAGGGGAGGAGGAAGAAGAGAGAAAATAAAAGAAATACACGTATGGGTCCAGTTCCCACAGTGTATTTGGTGAATACTTGACTGCTTTGGTGAATGCTTGACTGCTTATAAGATATTTTCATCTTTTGTGACTCACTTGTATGCCTTCCGGACTACATGACACCTTTGTTCAAAAAGAGACAGTACATCATAGAAAATGGAAATTGACTTAGTGTCAGCTAATGGAGACTAAGCTATTTGCAAGAGAGCATCATCACAAGAATGGCCTTTGGGAGCATACCATTGGTTGAAATTAAACTAGAATGGACCAGGACTTGATTGTATTAGGAGGTTTATATTAAAGCTGTTGAAATAATACATTTATTGATATTCGAAAATGAGGTTGGAAGGTTTACTATTATATATTTTGCTTAAGAATCTCTTTTATATCTGACTTATGAATATCCTTTATACTATGCTATATCTAGAAATATCTGCAGACCTTGAAGTGTTAAGAGTACAATGATTTCCTGATTCTACATAGTAGAATTTTATAATACCAGGGGTGCCAAAAAATGTATACACATGACTTTTATTCATCTTTTATTATCAGTATATGTTGTGTATTACAATTTTAATACAGGTTTTTCCTTTCTTAAAATGTGTATGCTTTTTTTGGCACCCTCTGTATTTACAGATTTAATGTGTCATGATGGGCTGGGGTAATTTGTAATTACCTGTTAGGAATGTCTTGAGAGGTAAATAAATCAATGATTATGAAGTGTCTTCTCCAGATTGGACCCTTATGATGAGGTAGTGAGCCAAGCTAACTGCCCAGAAGCATATCTTTGGCATCAGACAGAGTTCATAAATTGAGGATTTATCAAAGATTCAAAGATCTTAGGATAAGAAAAATATTGAAATGCCTACTCAGTTCCCTGCATTGTAATGAGAATTTGTTCGAAAGAATTTGTTTAGTGCACAAATTCTATCCCCAAATATGTTTACAACTATAAATAAGGCCCATTCCTTCCCCTACCACCAAATATGTTTACAACTGTAATTTGCTTGCAAGGCAAACTCTAATGGAGTCAGAATATTTAAATATTAGATACTTCATTTGTTGACAGAACTGATCAAGTCCGAATGTTATTTTTGGTTTTGCAGACATCACAGATGAATACTTTGGAAGGAAGAACACTAGAGTAGGAACTGGAAATGCTGAAATGTTTTCAGTGTATGTCAAAATATAAATCCCATTAATTATGCATTTAAGTTATACTCTAGGCAAAAAAAAAAAAAACCAACCTTAATTCTTCTCTAATATGTTTTTTTTAGGTTTCCCAGTAAATAGAGTATGCTGAATAAATAGCCCAACTGGAGTGAGTAGGTCCAAAGTGATAAAAATATGCAGGGCAACAGGCCTAGCATTCTGAAGCTGCTTTGACATGAAGGGGGTTTTAGGTTTCCCAGACATATAAGGGAAAGAAAGGAATAATAATACAGGTTACAGATTATGATAGTCCAAATGTTATGTCAATCATTAAGTAACACTAGTTATGTAATAAACCAAACTAACCGATGAGTACAGTGTTATATATATTCTTAGTAGGAAAGGAGACAAAGCATTTGGCTTTTTGATGAAATTAACGCTGTCAGAATATTTTTAGGACCATATTGACATGTTACTAGGTTCCTTTGCTATTAAATATAGCTAAGTATATTTAGAATATATAGAAAATGGTCAATTTGAAACTGTTGGCGAAAAATCTGCCTACCAAGTCAACTGCACCTAGGACATAGGTCAAGGGCAAGCAGAGGAAGGGAGGAAGGTTCATTTACGTTTAGATTAATAATGAACAATTTTAAATTGGCTTTGCATCACTTTCAAGTGGAAAAACATGGTTCCTTGTTTTTTATATTTTACATAAATAGAAAGAAAAAGAACTCTTAATATCATTAAAGATTTAACAGGTTTGGAGGTCTAAAGAAAGAGCTCATCCTCAAGTTAATAGTTTTACTGGAAATATCTTTAGCTGAAAAATTTTTAAATGTGATTTACATGGAACAAATCAATTTTAGGTTTCAACATAACGTTTCGATCTGAAGCAGTTTGCAAAATCCAGCTATACATATTGGCAAAATATTTCGTTTATTTTAGATAATCATGTGCTTTTGCAAATGAGTTCCCTTTGGAGTAGGGAAATAGCACCAATTTTTACATAGAGTTTCATTTTCTTCTTATTATAATCCTTGTTTTAGTTATTATTGTTTTCACCTGATTAAAAATTAATTTTATTTAGATTCTGTATGTTAGTGATCAATCCCTGCCTCCCTCCAAATTGACCCTGTCTGTTAAGAGTCTGCTTAGTTGAGGTTATATAAACTCAATAGCCAGTTAACTAAATGCATTTTTCATTCCTCAGCTTTTGTTTTGAGCAAATAGAAAAGCAGCTAACATTCATTTCTTTTTCTTTTTGTTTCTCTTCTGAGAGAATCAGTCAAATAATATGTATTTAAATGGAGATGGGAGGAAAGGGACTTATTTATAACTATTGTCCAGTAAAATCTCTTCGTTTTGTCTCTATAAAGATATAGGTTACATAAATGTCAACATGAAAATAATTTGAAGTTTTATTTCAAAATGTTGATGTATGGAGATTGGGGCTGTCATTGTGCTGATAAGAAAATAAATGAAGCATTTCCCGTGATAGATGAAAATCTTGAGTAAGACCTTGAATTTCTGATTTTTTTTTTTTCAATTGTACACATTAGCATTCAGTATATAGATGTTGGCCAGACTATTCTCAAAAAATGGATACTCTCCTCATTTTCCAATCACATGTCGAATGCAAGATTATGTACTACATCTTAGGAAGAGTGAAACAGGATGTCCATTTGGGCTGGCGCAAAATGAAGCCAATATACTAGGAAAAAAATGTTCCACACTTGCTTTCAAACTCCTAAGTCTCTAGTGTTTTACCATTGTTTGAAACATTTAAACATTTTGTCACATATTTAAATTACTGATGGGCCTTTGAATCACACATCACCCACTGTTTGTAAATTATCCATGATCCATGTGAGCTTGGGGCAAACAGCCATATGTGCGTGGGACTGAGTAAGGAAGTTCTCTTCTTTTGTTGCAGAAACTACTGCTTCTGTCTTACTTCATTCATTGACTTAACACTTCAGAAACTGACTTTTTTTTCCCTGTGCATGATTTTTTGCCTGTTTTGTATATGTGATAAGTAACAAATTATGTCTTAAATTAAGATTTAATATCAGATGTGGACATAATTTTCCATGAAAAATAGAATGATTGTATTTTAAAAGTCATTCTTGAAAAATATTAGCCAGAAGAGTAAAAACAAATTTTTAGACTAATAAAATTTTTAGGATGAAAATTTGCTAATCTAATAGGATAACAAGAATAAATTTATTTACTGACATATAGCAGTAAGGAATATTATAGAATTAGAAAATTTAGCCTTAAAGGTGACTTATTTCAACACCCCTATTTATAAGTGAAATACTCCCTGAGTTCTGTGCCTTGCATAAAATTATACAACAAATGACCAGGAGAGTTATCAATTCATTATTCAACAAATATTGTTGGAGAACCTATTATATTTTGAATATGGTGGAAGATCCAAAGATGAAAAAAATCCAGACCATTTTATTTTGTACTCGTAAGAAATTTATAGCATAGTGGAGTAGAAAGACAAATGGAAATAACTAAATTATAAAGATAATATGACTTATAAGGGTGATACAAGTAGAAGGAATTATGGAATTTGAAAGAAAAAGCAAAGTTTAGAACTCAGGTGTTCTTTTTTTCTTGGTTTAACTCTACCCCCAGTAGAGTATAAGCTCCATTAAAGCAGGGACCTTCCCATGCTTGACAAAGTGTTTGGACTACAGTAAATTCACAATGAATGAGTAAATGAATGTTCTTTCCATACTATAATGCCGCCTTTTAAAAATAGCAAGTGTGTTGGGGCGGTCGGATGGCTCAGTTGGTTAGAGTGCAAGCTCTCAACAATAAGGTTGCCGGTTCAATTCCCACATGGGATGGTGGGCTGCGCCCCCTGCACCTAAAGATTGAACACAGCGACTGGACTTGGAGCTGAGCTGCGCCCTCCACAACTAGATTGAAGGACAACAACTTGGAGCTGATGGGCTCTGGAAAGGCACACTGTTACCCAATATGCCCCAATAAAAATTAAAAATAATAATAATAATAAAATAAAAAATAAAATAAAATTAGCAAATGTGTATACTTTTCCTAGGGAGCATTTATCCTCCTCACAATGATTAGAAGATCTGCTGTCTCGTTGACTATCCTGTGTTTAATACCATTCTGGTGATATGCCAGAGTATAATATTCCTATTTTACCATATTTAAGTAATAAAGTAAAATACTCTCATGTTTATCTTTCAGCTTAAAGTATGCAGTTTGCAAATCATGCATCCTAAAGTATGGAGGTAAAAACATGAACCTCATTGTTTCTAACATATTCCTAGCACGTATAAAACATGTGTCTTGTAACTAGGAAGATGGGTTTTTTTATGTAATAACACTTGAAAAAAAGAAATTTGGCCACTTTCCATTGTGAAACTTTTGGCTTCCAGGATACAAATTACTATTTAAATCCTCACATATACATGCTCATAATTAAAGAACTTGAGAAGATTTTTAATAAGAAAAGTAGACGCTGTGATACAACCATGCAAGAAATTCTAACGCTTTTAATTATAATCTGTCTGGTTTAAAGGGGGTGAAAGAGCAAAATGAAATGTCATCTCTAGGTCATGCATTTCAGTGCAAAAGGACTAGAATGACTTAGAAAATGTGACAACCTGTTTGGGTCTCCACATAAAACAAAATGAACAGAAAAAAAATCATGTTAATTATATGTGTAGGTGCTTGTTCTAGCCAGAATTCTTCAAATAGTTTTCTTTGATTTCTTCTTTACTGTTGTGTATACATAATATGCTTTTTAAATTGTTTAGAAATTTTTATGAAAACTGTCCACTTTATATATCATCTTCTTATTGAAGAACATAAAGAGTATTTTTTACAAGAAAAATTATGGCAAATAGGGCAATACTTAAAGTCAGTATTTTTGATAGTTTCCTGTAGTACATTATTTACATAAAGTGAAAATATATAGATGATACCTTCTTTTTACTTCTCTTCCATAATATTCAACTATAGGAATATGTTAAAATTTGGGGGCCAATAGCGGTCATCTCTGAATTCTAAGACATGGAATAACATATAGTATATTATAATCAAATTGGAATTCTGGGCATATCTGATCATTTGATAGAAAATAAATTTTCCTGCCTTTACCCAGAAAGGGGAGAGAGCATTAATTTAAATTTAAGGAAGGGTTAATTTGGATAATTATAGATATCTTTGGTGTTCATACGTTGTGGCTTACTTAAATAGCATATGAATATTTGGGTTTAAATGTGGAAATGTTATATACAAGTACTTATAGAAATCTGACTAAAAATAAAGTATGTATTTAAAATTAAGGAAATAATAGAGATGATATAACATTTTATTTTAAGAAATGCATTTTAAAACTATTCAGCGGTGCTACATTATGTAAAGTACCTCAGTCCTTTTTCACATTTTTACCGTTTCAATAAACAGATTAAAATTTTAAAATATTTAATTATATGTAACCATCAGAGAAGTCCTGTGTCATGAAATACACAAGGAATTTGAGTCATTACATATTTTAAAATATCCTAATCATAAGATTTTTTAAATCACATCAGATTTAGTTAATTGTAAATTACTACAGCATGGAAAGAAGTTATAAAGTCTCCTAGTGCTGGCAAAACTGAAGAAGAGAAGAAAAAGAAGCCCCAACTGATGAAATGCCAAAGTAAGTGTTCCTAGGAGTGGAGTTAAATATTTTAAATTACGCTAGTCTGTGACAGTATTTAGCCTATGCAATCTAGGGATTGTGCAATAAGTAAAAATTGTATGACAAAAAATTTCTAACGAATACCATAGAAATAACTTTAACATTTTATAATTTTGTAAAGAACAGGACACAAAATACATTTTCTGGTTACACAACAAAAGTCTAATAAATGTACATTTGCATGGCAGACTTGGAAGTCCTTGTAAATGGGCAATGCATTTTGTATTTTTTGGTCATTTCCCCCAAGTGCATTTTAGTTATAACAATCTGAGTTCAGTTTCCTAAGAAGCCCCTCTTTCTCATTTGTCACATCTAAGAGGTTAGAGAGTATGTTTAAACAGATATATTTTCTTTTCGTCTAACCTTGTCTGGAAGATATAGGAAAACTAATTTGCCTTATTTACATATGGCACAATCTATCCAGTATTCAAGGGTTTGTCAGAAACAGGAACCTTGTGCATTTCCATGGTAACCGATGGCATGCTGACAGTATCTGGCTTGTTGCAGCTTCGTCTAGGCAGGCCGGCAATTAATCAGCCATCTACATGCACAAAATTCTTTGTGAGTGAATGGCAGCGCGCCTCTGTAGTGCTGTCTGTGCTTTTACAATTTGGTATTCCTGCCGGGCAAAGTACTTTTTTGTCTCTTCTATTCATTTTCCATAGCTCCCCAAAATGTGCTAGAAAAGAGTATGAGGGGGTGGGGAACAGGGAAATGCATCTACCTGTAATTTCAAAATGACATTATTTCTTCCCAGCATCAAATATGATAGGGTGCGTTTCTTCTTTTTATTCCATGCCTCATAGTGGGTTTGCCTTTTATTTTTTTCTGAGTTGTCTTGGGTTTGTGCTACGGTACATAGTCCCTTAATCTGTGTCTCAAGGGCCTTTATTGTTGGTGCAAATAGCACATACCTACTAAAGCAGGTCTATGCATAAATCATGGCTGGACCTGTGTCATGCAGTGTGAAGCCTAGAAGTCCTTTTACATTCTTTATCTAGTTCCGTCCTCTCAGCTACATGGAATGGATATTATTCCCATTTTGCAGACTGAGATGCGAGCAATTAAATGATTCAGCCGCTTTCCAAGGCAAGTTTGGGATGAAATGCTTAAGTGCTCTTGTCACTGTGCCATTACCAACACTGAAACAGTGGCAGTCCCCTTATGTGTAGTGATGTTTTAGGGTACAGGAATCACTGTTACTTCAGTATCTTAGAGCTTTCTTCCTGAAAAAACAGTACCATTTATTTTATTCTTTTGGAAACTTATATTGTCTAGGATCTGAACAAGAGCACGGTGTTTATTAGAAAACTGTTTTTGGATTTTGCTTACAACCCAAACTAACGTTATGTCTGGGGAAGTTGCTTAGCTTCTTCTCTGTAAAACGAAGGGAATGGATTCAATTACCTTGAGGGGTCCACTTAGTACTGAAATTCTATGGTTCTTCAAATTTTCTAAAACATTATTATACATAGTGGTAGGTAAAAATTAAGATCCATAATTCGTTCAGTCTTTTGTCCTTGAAAGATGACAGAATGATTTGCATTGAATTGAATTGAATAAATTTCTTTCTCTAAAAGGAAAAAGAGATTTGACATCTGGGTGGTTGACAAATCTCAGAAAGTCAAAGTTCACTGAAATCAGATTTGGACATTAACATTTCCACAAAATCCACACAGCAAATATTTGGTTGCATTCAAAGTCAAGTTCAAACAAAATAGCTACAGAAGATTATAAGTATATTGGGTCCTAGAGATAGTAAGTTTCTGAAAAGTTTCATACATTAAAATAAAGTTTTTATTGGGAGAGTTTCACTGGGAAGAAAAACTAGCAAAAAAAGGTATTTATTCGTAGAGTAGAGGGAATTAAAGAAAAAATACATGTAAATTTTAATATTCTCTATAAATATAACATAATTTTATTAGTTTAGAAATACAAATTTAATTGTATAAATATATATTATGTATGACTATCTTTTAAATAAGTTCATTACTTTTTATTAAATTCATTTATTCAAGGAAGAATTACGTATTTATACTTTTCTTTTAAATTCAAAAATTTCTTTTATAAAAATGTGACCTCAGTTTAAAAGTAAATTCCATTTCAATAATATAAAGATAAGGATGCTCTTTACATGCAAATATTTTGCCACTGTCTCTTTTCAGTTCTGTTTTATTTGTTTTATGAACGACAAAATTGCTAGTATAACTGTTTTCTCCAATTTTGTCTTTCTGTTAAAAAAAATTTGAAGCATGTGCACGAAGCTTCTGTTTTCTCCTAACTAATGGTTGTCCATCCTTTTGTAGGTGCTGTAAACACAAGGGCTTCATTTATTCTTCCATACTCAGTTCCTCTTCTTTGTTTATGTGCTTACTCTACGTAACACACTAAATAATATCCCATCTAACATTTTAACCCATTTTAAAATATCCTATTTCCTCCAGCATTCAGTTAAATGTGTCAATGGCATTCCAGAACATAGTGGTGGTGTTCTTACAATTAATTCCTTCCCTGACACCATGTTTTTTTCAGAAATCTTATGGTTGTACAAGAAGTTTATCCCTAGTATGTGTAGTCTCTGTAATTTTTTGCTGTTTTAGAAAAGTCAGCCAAAAACATTCTCTACGTGTATAATATTACCATGAGCTTTTGCATATTCTCCCTCAAAGTTCTCACTATTTCATACTGTCTTTTCATTCTGTCACATCATTTAGTCGTTAATCAAGTATTTGTTGATTCCTTACTTGGGTTTTTGGAAATACACCAACACCACCAATGCCACCATTCCCAACAATAAAAAGTATAAGAAATCTTCTCTATGGTAGAAATTATCTTCATTGGTAACTAATTCGGATGTAAGAAATTTGAACTCATGTCAGAATGGATTCGTTTCAGATTAATTTTACATCTACCTTACTTTTTTATTTCCTAGGCTATAAATGAGGATAATATGACCTAATTCATAGAGTTTTATCAGGATTAAATAAAGCCATCTTGCTGATTTTACATACTCAAAAATTGTAGAAATGTAAGTTATCTGAAATATGAGAAACAGAAAGTAGAATGGTGATCACTAAGGGCCAGGGACAAGGGAGAATGGGAAGTGACTGCCTGATGTATGCAGGTTTTAGAACTCGTTTTAGAAATAGAGATAATGGATACACAACATTGTGAGTATGCTAAATACCTTTATATTCTACACTTTAAATGGGTAAATTTATGTTATTTGAATTATATCTCAGCGAAGCTATTATTTTTAAAAAAACTAACATTAAAACTTAGAAAATTTCACACAAAATTCCAGATTGACTTATTTTAGAAAAGTCCTTTGATCTGATACCACCAGCCACATGGTCCTTCATGGGGTCCCTTATTTAATGGATATAGAGTTTCATTTTAGCTTCTTTTTGAATCTCCCCTTTAAGGGTCAATACAAATCATTGGATTGCATTTGCTTTCTGGCTCCTCCAATTTCTGGCTGTGTGATCTTCAGCCCCAGTTTTCTTATCTGTGAAATAAAGATATATAGGATTGACGTCAACATTACATGAACTGAATTATGAAAAACACTAAACCCAGGTCCTGGCACATGGTAGGAGCTCAACAAATGTACTTTCTTTCCCCTGAATAGCAAAATATGAGACAGTATGTCATAGTTAATGACCGTAATTAATTGAGTTAGACAGAGGTGAGTTTCAGCCACCTATTTTAGGCAGATTACTTTTCACGTGTCCTTAGTCTCACCATCTGAGAAGATCTACCTCAAAGGATTTTGAAGATTAAATGCTGTTTCAGACATAAAGCACCTCACCCACTTCTGAGAATATATTAGGTACTCAACAAATTACCTTAACCATGGATGTACTTTTTACATAATCCTTTTTCTCCCCAAATTGTTAATCCACAGAAAGAGGAGAATGTTCTTAGGAACTAACCATACACTCATCTCCTTTCCTCAGAATTTTTCCTACCTTTATTCCTTTTTCTCTACCTGTCTCCCTGACCCCAATCCTATTATGTGGGGCAGGATTCACCTCACTTTACACCTAAGGCCCTTTGTCATGCTCCCAAATCCAAGCAGAGGATGATTAGAAGAAACACTGGAGAGGGCTGTGTACTGGTTCTAGCTCCAATAGCCACTAATTTATGACCTTGGCTAGTCATTGCCCCTCCAAAGAATTGGGAGGCGATTAGAGTTTCCTATATCCAGCATTGACCAGGCTAAGATGAAATGAGGAAATAAGGACAGTATTCTATGTAGCTGTAACGTGTTTATCTATACGTACATCTGTATCTATATCGCTGTAAAGTAGTACATGTCCTTGCTTAGGAGAGGTTGTCATTTATGCAGATGCTACTCTTCTTCCTCTTTTGGTTTCCAAATGCCTATTCATTTATGGAATCACAAATGAGTAGATGGTGGGTTGTACATGACATCCTAATTTGGCAAAATTAGAAGCTGGCAACCCCCCATCTTCCCCATAAAAATTGTAAAATCCAAAGGTCTGCACCTTTTGGATTAGTTCAGTCTAAGGGTTTTTCTCAATCTGATATTCAGTTATTCTAATTAGAATGCAGCAAAGCTGTGGATCCTTCAGTGGTTCCTTAGGTTGAGGATTAGAGAGGCAGCCCCCTTTCATAGTCTCTTTTGTCCACAAACATCTTTGCTTCACTGATATAGAAGCATAGACCTCTTTTATTTTTAAAACTTTATCTTTTTAGAGCACTTTTAGGTTTACAACAAAATCGACAGGCAGGTATAGAGATTTCCCGTATTCCGTCTACATCCACACGTACTACCTCCCCCATTATCAGCATTACTCACCAGAAGGGTACAGTTTTTTGCCAAGGGTGAACCTACAGTGCACATCATCACCACCCAAAGTCCATAGTTTACCTTAGGGTTCACTCTTGGTGTCATGCATTCTATGAGTTTGGACAAATGCATAACGACATATATACATTGTTAAAATATCATACAGCGTAGTTTCACTGCACTGAAAATCTTCTGTGCTGTGTTCTTCTCCCCACCCTCTACCTCTGGCCGCCACTGATCATTGTACTGTCTCCATAGTTCTGCCTTTTCCAGAATGTTATATCTTTAGAATCGTATAGTATGTAGCCTTTTCAGATTGGCTTCTTTCACTTAATAATATGCATTTAAGTTTCCTCCATGTCTTTTCATGGCCTGATGGCTCATTTCTTCTTAGCACTGAATAATATTCCATTGTCTACATGTACCATAGTTTATCCATTCACCTATTGAAGGACATATTGGTTGCTTCCAAGTTTTGGCAATTTTGAATAAATCTGCTATAAATATCCATGTGCAGGATTTTGGGGGACATAAGTTTTCAACTCCTTTGAGTAAATTCCAGGGAACGAAATTGCTGAATTGTGTGGTAAGAGTATGTTGACTTTTGTAAGAAACTGCCCAACTGCTTTCCGAAGTGGATATACCATGTTACAATCCCACTAGCAACGAATGAGAGTTCCTGTTACTCCACATCCTCACCAGCATTGGGTAATGTCAGTGTTCTGGATTTTGACCACTCTAAAAATTGTGTACTGGTATCTTGTTTTAATTTGCATTTTCACATGCTTATCTGCCATTGTACATCTTATTTGGTGAATGTCTGTTAAGGTTTTTGCCCTATTTCTTCATTGGGTTGTTTGTTTTCTTATCGTTGAGTTTTAAGAGTTCTTCGCATATTTTGGATAACAGTCCTTTATCAGATATGTCTTTTGCAACTATTTCCCCCAGTCTGTGGCTTGTCTTCTAATTCTCTTAATGTTGTCTTACACAGAACATAAGATTTTTAAAATTTTAATGAAGCCCAGCTTATTATTTCTTTCATGAATCATGCCTTTGATGTTGTGCCTAAAAAGGCACAGCTATACTCAAGGTCAACTAGTGTTATCTTCTAGGAGCTTTATAGTTTTGCATTTCACATTTAGGTCTGTGACCCAGTTGTCGTTAATTTTTGTGGGTGATGTAAGTTCTGTGTCTATATGCATTTTTTTCTTTTTTTGCATGTAGATGTCCACTTGTTCCAGAACCATTTGCTGAAGTGACTATCTTTGCTCCATTGTATTGCTTTTGTTCCTTCATCAAAAATATATTTATGGGGTCTGTTTCTTGACACTCTGTTCTATTTTACTGATTTGTTTGTCTATTCTTTCACCAATACCACACTGTTTTAATTACTGTAGCTACATAGGAAGGCAGCTGTGCTCACCACTATACCAGCAATGCCGCCCTGCTGTAGCTTTATAGGAAGTCCTGGAGTTGCGTGGTGTCATTCCTCCAACTTGGTTTTTCTACTTCAATATTGTGTTGGCTATTCTGGGTCTTTTGCCTCTCCCTATAAATTTTAGAATCAGTTTGTCAATATCCATAAGGTAACCTGCTGGGATTTTGATTGGGATGATACTGACTACATATCAAGTTGGGAAAAACTGACATCTTGACAATATTGAGTCTTCATGCCCATGAACATTGAATATTTCTCCATTTATTTATTTCTCCTTTGATTTTGTTCATTAGAATGCTGTCGTTTTCCTCGTATAAATGTTGTACATATTTTGTTCATGGTAAACTTTTGAGAAAGATAAACTTTCTTTTTGCATGTTGGGTTCTTTGAGCATGCTAGTAAGTATGAAAATGTGTTAAGTTAGAGAGGGAAACCCATTACCTAGAATTGTGTAAACAGGAAAACAAAAAGTATGCATCATCACTTATTGCGTTTTTATTTTTCTCAACACAATGCATAATAGCAGGAAGTTTGTGATAAATGTAATTATACCTTTATTAGTTGTATGGTTATGGGGTTACCTTGCTAGATTGTAAGTTCCATGAGGGCAAGGATTATGCTGGTACATTCACCACGGTGTGGCTGACATATATTGTGTGCTCTGCAAATATGAATAAAAGGAATAAGTGTCATAAGAAAAGACAGTATTTCAAGTTCTATAACAAGATCAGGGAAAACCTTCAGAAAAAAATAGCTGGTAAACTAGCCTTAAATGGTGGCCAATATGAAATACAGATTTGGCATACAATATGAAAGATTATACAGTACTCAGTATAATTATAGAACTAAGTACATTTTAGTGTAGTAGTCCTTTGAACATTGGTGATCTCCGTATATAAGGTAGCCTCTAAATAATCTTGGGAAAAAAAACAGAATTAATCAGATCAGCTTACCCTAAAGCCAGTGTAGGAAAAGGGGAGTTTTCTCCATATAAAAGGTAACATAGGAAGGACTGTGAAGTCTTAGCCCCTGAAGCATGTA
Source organism: Rhinolophus sinicus (assembly GCF_036562045.2). NCBI lineage: Eukaryota > Metazoa > Chordata > Mammalia > Chiroptera > Rhinolophidae > Rhinolophus > Rhinolophus sinicus. The sequence continues at coordinate 45,873,251 of NC_133751.1, forward strand.
AAGAGTGAGGATTTTCCCAAGAATGCTAGTTTCAGAGACCATCAAGCACAACCTCATTGTGATGAAGACTCTGAGCAAGAGCACATTTTAAATAAGAGATAAGGAGCTCTGTTTCCATCTACCTGCAAAGTAATTGATGAAGTAGAAACTTAGAGACAAACTGCAGACGAGAGGCAGCAGGCCATGTGGAAAGAGCTTTGGTATTAAATAGATTTGGGCTTTATCCTCAGCTCTATCACATACTCGCTGGTAACTTGGGACATAGTAATTAAACTTATTAAATCTCAGTTTCTTCTTTAGTAAAATGAAGATAGTACTCTGTAGGATTATTATTATTATTATTATTGTATAGGTAAAATAATATATATGAAAGGGACTGGCACAGAACTTAAAACATAGTAGGTATTTATGAAACACTTTTCCCTCTCCCCTTTCTTTGTCTACTTCAGCTCTTGAGGTTTGCTCCTTTTCAGGAAGATACCTACCTCTTGGCACCACATAGGTTCTTTGTGTATCCAAGATTTAGAAGCAAATATTTAAATAGAATAACAACCCAGTGAGTTTAACAGTAATGCCAAATTAGTTTAATCTGCAGAATCAAGCCTTAAAAATTAAACCTTGGAATCTTCGCTTCTTTAAAATGCTTAAAACAATTTATCTATATATTTTTTTCTGCCTTCTCTGTTCTTTTCTCAAATTAAAAGAGAATTAAAGGTCAAGTTTACAGCTTGGATGCAGATTACATTATATCAAATTCTCTATTCAAGTTGATAAATTCAGCCAGGTCCTGGAGTGATGGAACAGACTTCTCCGTGGGAGGAGGAGGCTGGAAGGACTATAGAAGTTAAATGGAGCAGGGGCCAAACCATTTGTCACTAGGTTTCGAGAAGCAGCAGGTTACACTGTTTAGACTGCTGGTGTTATAGTCAGAAGAACTCTTCTTGAGCCTTTGGTCTCTTGCTTATTAGCTTGTTGATCCTGAAAAGGACCCATTAGCTCTCTGAGTCCCCAAAAGAAAAATCTGGCACTTCAACAGTTCTAACCCAAAGTAAGTGCTCAATGAATGTTGAATGAATAAATGCTACAGAAAGTGACATCAATACTTACTTTCCATATATTTGTTCTGGGTTTCCTCGTAACCTTCCTTAAGCCCACAGACTATGTAACACCAAACTTAGTTATATCCTACCAATTAGCCAGAAACATGGATGTGCCTGTTATACAATGAAAGTAACTGGCCTAGAAGACTGACACATCACTTGTCATCTTTAATGTTCCTTCATCATACAGCCTCTCCATGGATTCATATATCACCTGTCAGGTAATCTTCTGGAGAAGCTTGACTATAACCATTTGTTCTGTGATTTGGATGATGAATGAGATGGGTTAGATCATTTAATTCACTATATGGCACCCAAATGGTAAAGCTGAAGGAGAAGAATGTCTGACAAATTGTTTGTTGTCATTAAGGTTTATTTCTCATGTGTCTTAGATCGTTTCCTCCACCTCATTCATTGTCCAACACACAAAGCTAACTATTATAAAGAAGACAATACTTAATGGATGCTAGACAAATGATAGTTGAAGCTGTCTGGTGCATGATCCGATAAGTGAGAGCCAAATTATAACGTCATTAGATGGGATGCCTCAAGTTATTATAAAGTTGTGCTTTCGACAATGTCTTTTCTTTATCCTCAGCATGGTTCTTCCTGGCATCTGTTTTCACTCAGCAGCTTTATTATATTTTTTTCTAATGGATCAAGTTTTAAATCTTCTGTTATGCTAATCTTTAAATGCCTAACTGATTCACAAAACATGTCATACAAATATAAACTTTAAAAACTGTAGTTGCAGAAATGTTGGATGCATAGAAGTCCCCACTTACTCCGTCTCCAGGGCCTGTTTTCTCCAGACACGAATTCTCTTCCTAGACTGTGTGTTCTTATATCTATTTCATAGCTAGTTCTTGGAACATTGGCATTCAGTTAATAACTGAAGAATGAATGAATGAGTGAGTTAATGAATGAATGAATGAAAGTACATTCAAAGGTACAGATAGAAGCATTACAAAGGTACTGAATAAATGTTAGTGTAAAATATTTTGCTAATGAGTTCACAATAGAGAAAGTGAATTCCACTACTACCACAGGGGAAGTTAGGATTCCTTAGCTTTTTTATTTGCAACAAACATTATCTTGATTATTCTTTTAAAATAGCTTCATAAGTTCACTTACTTTTCTCAGATATAAATAATACCTGACAAACAGAGCTGTGGATTTATTTGTGTGTATGAACTATACGAAAGAGCAAGTTTCATTCTGTTTTTGGTATTAAGTAGAGCACCCAGCCAACTTAATCATTCACTGACAATACATGCTATATGATGTATTAATGCCTGTTACACTGTCTCCTTAAATAGAGCTCAGCAACAGACCACCCCAAATCTTTTGTATAATGCTAGATAGCACATTTTAAGTATAGCCTTGCTCTTTCACTGGTGTGAAAGCTCTGAAATTAGATATATCTGGGATCAAATCTTGGCTCTGTCAGTTATAAACTGTGAGATAAGCTAAATCAATGGTATGCCTCAGTTTCTTCATTTTACAAATGGGAAGGAAAATAGTGTCAACATAGAGTTGTAATGAAAGCTGTCCACCTGTAAAAAATTGTTGGCACTTAGTAAGTGTCCAGCAAATGTTAACTACCGTGTTTCCCCAAAAATAAGACCTAGCCGGACCATCAGCTCTTATTCATCTTTTGGAACAAAAACAAATGTAAGACCCAGTCTTATTTTTCTATAATATGAGACTGGGTCTTATATAATGTATATAATGTAATGTAATATAATGCAATACCAGGTCTTATATTAAAAATTTCTGTAGCAGTATTGAAGATAAAAAGAAACAGGTGAAATTAATTTTTAAAATATACTTTCTTTAACCATGTATATTAAAAATATTATGTTAATGTGCAAGCCATATAAAATTTAATCAGATATCTTATGTTTTTTGTTCTTTCTAAAGTGTCAAAAATCTGGTGTGTATTTTACACTTACCGCACATCTCAATATGGGAGTTAAATTCTGATTAGAAAGATTTGCTTTAGATTACATAAATTTACAGTTCAAAAAGCAAACTCACATATCCAAGTTGTTCCAAACATATTTAGGAGTTTTCTATTAGATTTAGCTTTTAAATTTAAATTTAATTACATTTAAAACTCAATTCTTCCGTCCCACTAGCCACATTTCCAGTTCTCAGTAGCCTCGTATGGCTACTACCTCCTAAGTTAGACACCATCGTTCTCAGCAATCTCAAGCTGAATATACCCAACACCCTGCCACCCTACCCATCATGAAGCTGAGCTGCATTTTCAGCTCGAGTGTTGGGAAGTGGGAAGTTTGAGCAGAGTGGGACCAAGAAAAGGCACCGAGTCCATGTGACATCCCAAATCCACTATAAAGGAGAAGAAACAATGGTGGGGTTGGTAGTTAGAGTCAAATAACCCACAGCATATCCGGAGAAACAGAAGCTCTGGCTGTGCATTACCCTGCAGACTGCTTTGTCCCCTCTGTGCAATTGTCTGCACTACCCATCCTTTCTGGTTTCTCATGCACATATTGACCTATATCAATATGTCTAGGCTAGAATGTTCAGGCAGTTGTAATAAACCACATCATCACAGTTCTTTGTTAGTGGATAAATAAGTATATAAATATTCAGCTTTGAAGATGTGTGTTCGTCAGAACCAAGGTTCTCTGAATCAGAGGGTTTATTTGTTGGTTTATTTTTATTGTATACGTTCCACTAAAAAAATCTGACCTGACTTCATAATATAAAGCTTTAAAAAAAAACAGTTTACCACCAAGTTCATTTATTTGTACTTCAAGGACTATTTTGAAGTACCTACTTTGTTTCAGGCTCTCTGTTATGTACTGAGAACACAATAGTGAACTGTAGTAGACAAGCCTACATCCTTATATACTGTGTTTCCCCGAAAATAAGACCTGGCTGGACAATCAGCTCTAATGCATCTTTTGGAGGAAAAATTAATATAACACCCAGTCTTATTTTACTATACATAAGACCAGGTCTAATATAATATGATATGATATGATATGATATGATATAATATAATATAATATAATATAATATAATATAATATAATATAATATAATATAATATAATATAATATAATATATAATACCAGGTCTTATGTTAATTTTTGCTCTAAAAGACGCATTAGAGCTGATTGTCCGGCTAGGTCTTATTTTTGGGGAAACACAGTAGCAGTACCTGGTAGGGTTATAGATTAGTAAATGGACAAGTGCATCTCAAGGTGATATAGCTCAGCAATAAGGGCAATGGCGGAGCTAAGCAGCAAAGAGGGAAGGTGGCTAAGCATGAAGCAAAGCATTAGAAGAGGGGGTCAGAAAAGACTTCTAGAAGGAAATGATGTCTACGTGGAGAGAGAAAGAATGATAAAGAATAATTCAGGGAAGAAATGTCAGAAAAAAGGAATAGAAAGTGGGAATGTCTGGAAAAAGGAATGTGCAAGGAAAATTTGGTGTGGCTGAACTATGAGAATCAGGGCTGAGTCAGAATCTGAGGCTGGGGAGGTAAGCAGTGGTCAGATTATCCAAAGCCTCATGAGCACAGAGAGAGTGGATGAGAGCTGGGGAACGGCATGGTGAAATTTGCATTTAAGAACCATTGCTCTGGCTCAGATATGAAAGATGGAGGTGAACAGGCCAAGAGGAAAGTGGGCTTGGTAAGAGACTCTCACATAGTCATCTAGGCAAGATATGAGGCTGGTCTGGAGCTGAGCTTCAGTAGTGGGGCTGGAGAGAAGTGGATGGGCTGCAGAGAGATTCAGGAGGGAGAGTTTACAGGATTCAGTGATCCATGACGGGAGGCACAACAGGGTCAAGAATTGTGCCCAGGCTTCAGACTTGGTAGTGTTTCTATTCATTAGGTCAGGGGGAAAAAGGAGACTTATTAGTTTGGGGATAACAGTTCATATTTTAAGCGTGTTATGTTGAGATATCTTTGGGATAAACTGGTCGTAATTTCCAGTTGGTAGGTATAGCTGCAGGTTTAAAGCTCAGGTAAAAAATCCAACTGATCATCAACAAGACAAATAGTAACAAATGTTGGAGAGGTTGTGGAGAAAAAGGAACCCTCATACACTGTTGGTGGGAATGCAGACTGGTGCAGCCGTTATGGAAGGCAGTGTGGAGGTTCCTCAAAGAATTACGAATAGAATTGCCGTATGACCCAGCAATCCCTCTCCTGGGTATCTACCCAAAAAATCTGAAAACATTTAGAGATAAAGACACGTGTGCTCCAATGTTCATTGCAGCTTTGTTTACGGTGGCCAAGACATGGAAACAACCAAAATGTCCTTCGATAGATGAATGGATAAAGAAGTTGTGGTACATATACACAATGGAATACTATTCGGCAGTGAGAAAAGATGATATAGGAACATTTGTGACAACATGGATGGATCTTGAGAGAGTAATGCTGAGCGAAACAAGTCAGACAGAAAAAGCAGAGAACCATGTGATTTCACTGATATGTGGTATATAAACCAAAAACAACAAAAGAACAAGACAAACAAATGAGAAACAGAAACTCATAGACACGGACAATAGTTTAGTGGTTGCCAGAGGGTAAGAGGGGTGGGGGGGGGAGGTGAGGGTAAGGGGGATCGAATATATGGTGATGGAAGAACTGACTCTGGGTGATGAACATACAATGGGATTTATAGATGATGTAATACAGAATTGTACACCTGAAATCTATGTAATTTTACTAACAATTGTCACCCCAATAAATTTAATTTAAAAAAAAAAAAAAAAATCCAACTGAGATGTGATTCTTGGAATTAGCATGTAGAGAATAACTGAAACTATGGTAATATGTGAGGACACCCAAGGGGACTGTACAAAGGCGGATGAGATCAAAGGCCAGAATAAATCCCTGTGTAATGCCAATGTTAGTGGGACAGACAGAGGAAGCAAAGTATGCAAAGGAGATGGGTAGCCAAACATGTAGGTGGTTATCAGTAACACAGAGTGTCAAGGAAGTAAAAAGGCAAAAATATTTCACAAAGACGTAGTTAATGGTGTCAGAAGTAACAAGATTGTTGGTGACCTTGTTTTGACCTCGATTATTGGTGAGGCCACTTTCACTGGTGTGGTGGAAACACAAACCAAAACGCAGTGGGCTGATGGGAAAGTCAGAGATGAGGACTGTGGCATTCTTTGGCTTCTTGCTTCAATTTCTCATCTTAATTTTTAAACAAAATGCAGCATAGGAATGAAGAATATTGTTTCTTCTTATACACATGGCCAACGCAGCTCGTAATATCACATTTCTGACCTCAATTTCTGACCTCAAGTACTACAGTCTAAAGCAGTCATTAGCCATCTATCTAAGGTAGGTGCCAAGCCTTTGTTAGTCATTCCCTTATGAAAAAACTGGCAGCAGAGAGATGTGAAGACTGGTAGTAATTGAGGTTCTTGGAAACCCCAGACTAGGAATGGAGAGTAGAAATGCACAGTAGGGAAATTCCTAGTATGTCTCCTCCTTGCGTTTCCTCCTTCCCCCTTTTGTGCTCTCCTTTTATTTTTCCTTTATAAAATTCCCTGTTGAAATGTCAGGTCTTTGAAAATTCTTAGTCAGCATCTCAATTAAAGGTGAAGTTTTATTAGAGTGACTGGAAGATGGAATAGAGACTGAGGGAGGAAAGCGGCAGCAAGGGCAGAAGCAAATAGCTACAAAACGAGTTTTGTTTACCTTACAATTTGTACTTAGTGTTGGTTGTCTGTCAGCCTCACTGTTCATACCAGTCGTACTCATTGACTCTCACATGAGAGCCATTGCTGTCACATAGTCAATTATCTCCATGGCCATCCTTTGGAAAGCATAAATGGAGAAAGTATTAATCTGATGAAGGGGCACATTCTAAGGGTCATTCCTAAGAACATTGTATAATAACGGTATATCTAGAGAAAACGGAGTACACCAATTATGTTTTAAAATTAGAATTCACCCAGAGGTTTATGAGAAAGATGGATGGATGGATGGATGGATGGATGGATGGATGGATGGATGGATGGTGAGAAGGAAAGAAGGAGGGAGGGAGGGAAAGAAGGAGGGAGGGAGCAACTCAAAATAGTCCCTGTGGCTGTTATTATTGTTGTTGACCTTGTTTTAACATTAGAACATATTCCATGCCATTCACTACATTTATGGTGGGGAAAGCACAGGTTTTGGAATAAGATGACTATTATCTTCTGACTTGTATTCTGAGGGAAGTGACTTTCCTTTTCTGAACCTCATTATCTCATCTCTTAAGTGGTCTTATACTATGCACGTTACAGGGATGTTATAAGCATCAAGAATATTTTCCGTAAAAGATGATGTATGTAAATCATGATGCACTGTACATACACTAGTTATTATTTTGCCTCTGAGTACAATTTATCTCCTGGAAGGAGGATTGACTGGATATAACCTATTGTGAACAAGTGTGAGAACTTTTAATACACTAATAGCCTTAGGCCTCAAATCCTGGAGAGCTTATTAGTGCTCATTAGTGCCCATGTAGTAAGTCCTCGCTGACTCCTCTGAGAGTTTTGTACACTGTAATACTCTTTTCATACTGGTTTTGGTTATTTTGCCCATATACTTCCCTCAAAAGTGCTACTTTTTCTCTTGCAAACTCTCTTCTCCATGCTTAGCTCTTCCGTTTTATAGAGTAAATAATCGTACCCACTCCCACCCACTGGCATACTTTTAATCGCTGCTAATACTTGAGCATAGTTTTATGCTTCTACTTTACTCTCCGGAACGCTACTCCAAGTGCTAATTAGGACCAACTTGAGCATATGTCAGCAACCCTTTAACTGTTCTCTTTGAAATGGTTCCAGTTAGTCCTTTTAAATGAACTTCAGAAAAGAACTCAAATTAATTTGCTTCTCAATGTCCTATGGTTCAGACATTGGATTTTTTTTTCCCCCATAGTGACTTCTGGTTAGCAATCAAAGAGCTGCTTTTGTACATTATGGTTTTAACTCAACATCCTGGGAATGGAAAGATTCAATCATTTCTTCAAAATCCATAATTATTCTTTGTCTTTACATTTGCTCTTTCTCCAAAATGCTTTCCCTTCCCATTCTGTTTCCCTCCTGTTCTGTTTAGGTTACCATTTGAGGCTGTATGTCTTATGAAGTGTCTCACCAGAAAGTCTAAGACAGGAACATCTCTGCGGGGGTTAAGCTGTTCATACAATCAGAACCGGCTATATTATTTGAGGGTCCCAGTGCAAAATGAAAATACAGGGATCTTTGTTTATAAAAAATTTTTCAGAATTTCAAGACGGGAACCATAGAACATTCAACCAAATGCAGAGCCACAGGCCCCCATGCAGCTGCACACGTCACACTCACGAAGTCCTGTGTATAATGTCCGTGTGGTGATGCAAGCTGACACTCTTGGTCGCTGCGCGTCTTAATCATGGACTTCACATTTTAAAATAAATATATGCCTTTGATCATCTTTGTCATAGGCTCTTATTAGATAGAAAACTATTACTCTATTTGGCAACTTTTAGTAACTCAGTTATTTTATGTGAATTTTCTGACACCTTTGTCTTAGTCAATGCTTACCTGAGCTTCGGGTTGTAAGATTAATTAAGACGTTTCAGGGAAGTAGAATTCTCAGTCACACTGTCATGATGGCATTACATCAGACATTGCATTTATTGCAGTTTTATTTGTTAGCACAAGAACATTTGTAGTGTTGAGAGCTTTTGAAGTCCAAAAACCCTAGAAAGGTATAAACATGAAAGAGTATGCAGTCTGGTAAAACCATGGAAGCATTTCATCATGTTTGGGGGCAACCTACGGTATCTGAATTGATTGTAAAATATATTTAATGCTAAAGTGGACGGCATCATTACAGTGCCATGTGTTCTTGCATGCATATTTTCAGACCTTCTCCTCCTCCACCTGGGCTAGCCACCACTTAGCCCTGCAGGAAGCTGAGTTTCTATGCTTATCTGCTAGGCTAGGGGAGAGCAAGTGGTGTTGATTTTGCTGTATGTGGCCAATTATCTTGACCTTTATGATAGATCAAGCCGTGGTGAGACCAGGAAGCCGAGTCTCCCTCCCATTTACATCTCTTTCGAGGGAGTGTAGCACATTGCAGTCGTGTCAGTTTGTGGTCTTATATTTCACTCCCCAGCAATGTACATCTTGAGACACTGATTAGCATCCCTAATTCCTAAAAATTGACTTGCCTTGTTATCACTAGAGAGCTGTCGCCTAAAATACTTCACCTACTGTTCGAAAGGGTATTATTTTAGTGCCCTGGGGATAGGAAAAGTTTTCAACCCACCAGTGCAGGGATTAGTTTTATTTTAAACTATTTGAAGTGTTTGAGATAACTTAGCTAAGAATGATCCAAGTTCAGTGGCCTCCCAAGAGTCTTTAAAAATGTGCTCCAAGTCCTTATCTGACAACAGTGTTTAAAAATGCCTACTTTCTTACTTTCTCTATATATTTTTGGATATCAAGACCTAGCTTCTTTATATGTCAGACAAATTAAGGCACCTTCTGAATCAACCGAACGCAGAGTGTGATTTCGTCTGGATAAATAGCTTTCTCTTTGAATAGGATTTCTGACTGAACCACGTAGATTGAATCATATGTCTATTGAATAGCATGTGCTCTTTTTCTTGTTTTTCATATCCCTGCCCACTAAGCAAATAAAAGCATTTCTCTTTTTATTAATTGGGGTATTCAGAGTTGCTTGTGTAATTTTAGAGAAAGACATAATTTTGTAATTCACTTAGAGTCAGATAAAGGTTATATCTCCATGAGACTAAAAAAGCATCATCTCTTTTTTAGAGAGGATGGTATAAAAATGATCTCTATACCAGCTTCTTGAACCATTGAATGACTTACCCAATCAGATTAGTTTATGTGTTTAGACTCAGTCTGAGTCAAACAGCTAATGTTAATAGGTTGTGCTTCTTTGGGGGTTTTTGGTTTGTTTTGTTTTGTTTTTGATAATTGAATTCACTATTCCATTCTTTTAACAGAGTTGACTGCACTAACCAGACTTTTCAATGATAATTCAAAGGTGGTATTTTTTCTGTTTCATTTATGAACATGGGCAATAAAGCCACATATCCAGATCATCTGAGGAAAACACGTATTTTCATTTTGTTTCGTAGTTCTTCACTTGGGATAGAAAGTGTGACATGCAGTCCCCTCAATAAAAACAGCATTGGTGAGAGCTGGTATCAGAGATCTTCCATCCTCATTCAAAACTGTGACTCCTCTTCCCAAATCTCATTTTTCAGAGGTAGAAACTGAGACATAGAAAAAACAAACCTATTTTAATAAGTCATACAGCTTAGTCAAATAGCCATTTTGCTTTTGTGAGTTTCTCAGGTATTCTTTTATGCTCCTTATTAGATGGTTGCTCACAGAGCCCCTGAGTGAATATTCAACCTAATCCAACAGAGTGACTCTGCCAGTTATAGCTGGAATGCTAGGCTTCTGTGCTCCTGTTTGTACCTGCAAACTCTTCACCATGTCATGTAAATGGTAGAGTTCTTAGATGACATTGTTAAGAAGACAGGTGTCATGATTTTAGCACTTTCAAGTCATAGGTTACTACTCTATCGATGTATGACTGGTGCCTGTTGGTTACAGAAGAATGATAAACTACATGAAGCTATATAGTTAAACAGGCAGTCACTGTGGGTGCATTGCTTGGGGTTTGATTACAGAAGAAAGCTTTGTGAGACCCTGAACTACAGTATCAACAAACAGTACAAGCAGTGAAGTCAAGGCACTAGTAGCTCACTGCATAGAAGTAGGTGATACTTATTTTTAAAAGTTTAGAGCAGGGTTTCTAAGCCTCAAGACTATTGGCTTTATTTATTTATTTTTTTTATTAAATTTATTGGGGTGACAATTGTTAGTAAAATTACATAGATTTCAGGTGTACAATTCTGTATTACATCATCTATAAATCCCATTGTGTGTTCATCACCCAGAGTCAGTTCTCCTTCCATCACCATATATTCGATCCCCCTTACCCTCATCTCCCACCCCCCACCACCCGCCCCCCTTACTCTCTGGCAACCACTAAACTATTGTCTGTAGGACTATTGGCTTTTTACACTGGATAATTCTTTGTTGTGAGGGGCTGGTCTGTGCATTACGGGATATTTAGCAACATCCCTGGCCTCTACCCATGAGATGCCAGTAGTCCCCCCTCTCCCAATTGTGGCAACTAAAAATGTTTCCAGACACTGCCAAATGCCTTCTGGGACAAAATTGCCTTTATTTCAGAACCACCGGTGTAGAGCCATCTGTGACGGGCCAGCCGCCACGAGTCGATCAGTACCTGAATGGGGGAGTGGGAATGAAATAAAAGACACACACAAATGCTAATGCGGCCGGTCTTCAGTCATGCTGAAGCCCTGAGTTTATTATCTCTAACCAATATATACAGTTTGAGTACGTGCAGTTAAACGAAGAAGATATGCATTATCTCAGCGAAAGTAAATCTTTCCAGCCTCAACCTTACTTTGACATAGAAGATACAAGGTCACTGAAACTCACAAAAGTAAATATCTCAAGGAGACAGAACCTACCAATTGTCCAGAAAGCCCTTAGTCTTCTGTGTCCGGGAACTGGCCGTTTCCACCACATTCCTCAGCAGCCGTTAGGCGCTTCTCAGATAAGGCAGAGACAATGTTATGGGGGCAGAAACCGAGCCAGTCTGCAAGGTTCAGGGTTGCAAGAAACCATGGCTCCCCACAGCCCTCCAATATTTAAAAAACTTGGATCTTCTTAACAACTCTGTTAGGGATTTTTTTTTTTAATCCCTATTTTGCTAAAAGGAAACTGAGACTCAGAAAAGTAAAGGGATTTACCTAAGGTCTTACAAGTAGTATATGATGGAGATGGAATTCAAACTCAGGTCTTTTGAAGCCATATCAGTTGTTCATTTTATTATACCAGTAAAGAAAGATATTGGATCATTCTGAATGGGACTACCTCCATTTGTCTTCTCTGCTTCTTCTTTTTTTGAGGGGTAGGGGTGCGGGGGTTGTCCTGGGCTTTACATTAATAGTATTGAACCAAAATAATTCTTAGTGTCCCAAGGGGCAGCACTCAGTGTTCAGTCTTAGTAAGACATCAACTTCTCATTTGGTCTTTAGTCCCAATAGTCCCAACATATGTTGACAAGAGTAAATCAGATTTCTATTGAGAGCTATAAAATTTTTCTAAGAAATAATCTTAGGGTCCAATAAGATGACGGAATATTTTTACTTCAGTGAGGTTGTAGATCTAAATTTCTCTTCAACTTAAAATTTCTTGTCACTTCAAGCCCACATTAACAAGTCACACTCAGAGTTGGCTTATTAGAAAATATATTCATTTTTTTATGTTAAAATTTCTGGGCAGTCAAGAGAAGAATATGGCTTCAGATGCAAATAAAGAAATGCCCTTAAGAACTAACTTCAAATTGGCCTGTGTTGTGCTGTCCTGGCTGCTTTGATGTCCTGAATTTATTCAAAACATTTACCTTTCATAGTCATTTTGACTTTGGGGAAGAGCCAGAAGTTGCGTGGTACCAGATCCAATGAATAAGGTGGATGAAGACAAACCATCATGTTTTTATTTGATAGAAATTGCCGGACCAGAAGTGATATGTGACACGGAGACTTTCCATTGTGATCACAAAATACAGTGAACGCTACTGCCGAGTGCCATCCAATGGAAAAGCAGGGGTCTTCAATATGGGAAGTGGCATGTCAAACCTTAGCAACAGTAAGTGACAGGTTTCAACTTGTTTGGTGCAGTCAGTCAGGTGTGAGCTACAGTTGAGAGAAGGTGTGTTTTAAAGTGTACGGCAAATCATCCTCCATCATGACAATGCTCCGTGTCACACATCTCTTGTGGTACAGAAATTTCTGTCAAATAAAAACATGATGATGTGTCCTCATCCACCTTATTCACCGGATCTGGTACCGTGCGACTTCTGGCTCTTTCCCAAAGTCAAAATGATTCAGGACATAGAGGCAGCCATGACAAGTGCAACTAAAGACACTCACGAAAGAGGACTTCCAGAACTGCTTCAGAAAGTGGCAAGAATGATGGGATAAGTGTGTTCCAAGCAAGGGGGAGTATTTTGAGGGAGATTGATAGCAATGTGTCTTTTACTGTAATAATTTTTTTTATTAAACATTCACCATATTGTTTGATCACACCTCATGGATGTCCAACAACAGGAAAGAAGTTATGCCAGCCATGGGACAGCTATAAGATAGATTGGGTACTGTGCCATTATTTAAAATTTTATTAAGGAGAATATGTAATGGCAAAATATTTAAGGGGCAAAGGTTCATAATATGTTGTTAAGTGAGAAAAGAAATACACCAAAAAGTTACTGATTCTCTTAGAATATTGAGTTAACAAACGATTTTTATTCTTTTTTATCTTTCATATATCCATATTTCCTACAGTGAAACGTATAACCAACAAAAATGCTACATAAAAGTAACTATTAATGAAACAAAAATTACTGTGCTGAAAGGTGCCTGAGTTGCTGAGGCCATGTTTAGTTGGGAAGAGTATTCAGCAGGAGGTAGGGGAAGCAAAAATCAGAGCAGTCTCTGTACCCACCATGGCACTTGGTGGTCTCTGTGAGGGCTGGGAGGAAAGCATACAGAGAACAAGAAGCCTGGGAAGCCGAGCTCACATGCCAAAAGAGATCACATCAGCCTTGGATGGACATCTGGATGGATGGATTTAAACAAAATTACACCGCTGATTTCTACCAGTCAACATTATTAAAAGACCTGTACCCATTACTGTCCAATAGCCAGATGAGATGAAAGGGTTTGTCCTTATCTCTTTGAATCTTAGATGCTTTCTTGAGCTCTGCTTAAATCATGTACCGGTTAACTGTATAGATTCTGTATAGCTGTAATCATTATATTTTGAATACAAAATAAGTAATACAATATTTTTCTTTAAAAACCTATGATCTTATTTAAGTGGAAAGCCTTATAGATATCCAAAAGTTAAGTCACATTTAGGTCTACATTTAGTGAATACCTTTACATAAAATATTGTGGCTTTCACTAAAAAACAAAACGAACCAGATTTATGATGATCAACGAAATAGTTTGTACTGTCATAGGCTATGGATTTATAAACTCTTTGAGATCAGGGTGTATGTCTTTCCTTTATTTTTCTAATTGGAAAAAGTAATATCTGTTTACTGTAAGCTATTTAGGAAATATAGACAAGCATAAGTTAAAAATGAAAATTATTGGCATTTCCGTCACCCCATATGCTACTGTAAATATTGCAGAATACTTCCTTTCAGACGTCTTTATACACATTTATTCTATACTTTAAAAAAACCTGTATCATGAATTTAAAAACAGTATCATGTTATAGCAAATTGTAACCTGTATTTTTTAACTGAACACATTTAGAAAATGTTTTTATATCATTAGATATTCTTTACAATGTGATTTTTAATAAAACATGGTTTTCTTCATTTGGACATGTTATATTCTACTGAGCCAGTCTCCTTAATTTCAGACATTGAGGTTGTTTCCAGTTTCTACCATTATGAACAGGGTTGTCATAAACATTTCCATATTTCTTCACAGTCATGATAAATTCCTAGGCATGGAATTACTATGTTAAAAGTGTGAATGTTAAGGCTTTTAATTCGTATTGTAAAATTGCTCTCAAGAAAGGTACTGGACTCCCAGCAGTATAGAGAGCTGATTTCCCCATGCTCACACCATCACTACTATCATTTAAAAAAAAAGAAAAGCCAGATGGAAAGATGAAAAATAATATCTCATTAATGTTTGATAAGCATTTTGTTGACTACTGCCGAAGATGAACTTTTATTTTTTAGGTGAACTTTTTTATATAATAATTGAGCACTTATTTGTAATTATTCTTTTAGAAAGTTCCTCATCTTGCCCTTTGTTCATTTTTTCCCGTTTTAATCTGTTTTTCATTGATTTGTAAGAGCTCTTTTTATGTTAAGAATATTACACAAAGGCTCATTTTTTTATACTTCATGACTTCTACAATATCTAGTAAAGAGATAGGCAAATGGTGATGTTTCTTTACAGCAGGACTTTATACTATGACTGTGATTAAATCAATCACATGTATTCCTTTGTTTAAAATAATGTGCAAATCACGTTATTTTTCTTTATTGTCTTTCACTTCAAGCATGGAATGTGATGATTTCAGTATTTCAGAGGATAAAAATAGCCCAAGACTCAGAGAAGAACTTTAAAGGAATTAGAGCTACTAAGCAACAACAAAATGTGAGGTTGAGGGGAGTGACAATACACTTTCAGAATTCTACAAGGTGAGATCACTAATCTTCAATGAGGTCAGGTTGAGGAGAGTACTTAAATTGTACAAAAAAATGTGGCTTAGAAAAAAACACTTTCGAAGAGGATAAATGAGTTAAGCACTGAGTTGGGTTCTTCTAGGGTAATTTTAATGTGCCCTTTCTTAGAATTTTTTAACAAGAGCAACTAGAGGAGGGCAGAGACAGTGTCCTTTATTTTTGTGACAGCAGTGGCTGGATGCCCCTGAGCCCAGTGAGGATGAGGCAGGACAGTGGGCCCCTGGCCCAGACCTTGTGTTCACCGAGATACCTTGACAGATCAGAGAGAAGGGAACTGTGGTGCCCTGGGACCAGGTCATGCCACCTGGGGTGCACTGCAAATTGGAAGTCTTACAAATATATTTTTTAATATAGACAGTCATATAGCATTATATATTGTGTGTTTGTTTATAGCACTGTGTTAGGCATTAGTGCTATAAACATAGCATTTTAAATGCTATACTTTAAATATAAGACAATTTTAGGAACTCTGCTTTAAAGTATTTCAATAAATCAGGAGCATCAAAATATGAAAGGGCCTGGGCTTTGTCCAGTCTCTGACAGGCATTTATCATGGATTAACAAATTGGAAATCTTGAAAATCCCCTTATCAGGTTTGTCAATTTGCAGATTATTTACCTGGATATGTAATTGAGCAATACTGTGTGATTGGCCTACTATTTGTGATTATGGGAGCCTCCCAGGGGATCATATTAATACCAAAATTACTTAGCTTTTTATTAATCAATTATGGGCTGCTTTATTTAGGGAATTTGCAGCTGTGAAAAATCCACTGGGGCTTTAAAATTTCTTATTATATCTTCTGAAGGTTTTTCCCAAAATGTGATTAATAACAGAGTTCTATGATATGATAAGAAAGCAAAGTATACCATTTGTAATTCTAAAAGAAAATTACAGGTAACTTAATTCCCAAAGCAGTAATAATTAGAATAGCAAGAGGTACCAACATAAAATGTGTTAAATCCTTTCGGCATCTTGTGGTTGTTTTGAAGAAATCATTACCCGCTTTAATCATTTGGATTATATGTGCTGGGAATGTACTGGTGATTAGGGGTTTGATAGATGTATAATTTGACTCTGGATGTCAACAGGATTACAATTCTAGATAGTAAATATTGCCAGTTACTGATGATGCCTACATAACAAAGTAGGAAAATCTTCAAGTTGTGACTTGGACCTCATCAATATATTTATGTTAGTAAACTTCTTTATGGGAGGGAACAGCATTGATTTCTCTTTGGGACTTTAATTTCTCTTCTTTTTTTCCTTTTCAATTTTTAAATTCTTTCCAGCCCAAATCACTGTGATATAGAACATTCATACTGGTATTTTCGTTTGCCTACTTGTTTTCTTTAAAAAGGCTAGTCTTTCCTATTGGTTAATCTGTCAATGTAACAGAAAAATAGTGTGTCGGATCAGTGGTTAACACAACCTTATTAAGTTAACAGTATAATTGCACACTGATTAGACCATCCAATAGACATAGAGGATAAAGCCTACTACTGGAGAGAAAGGCAGAGGGACTCATTCATGTAATAGATATGCTTTGAGCCTACTGTGTTCCAGACTTGGTATCAGATGCCCTGGGTATGCCCTCTTACCTGTTATATGGCAAACATCAAAAGTTGCTAAGCTCAACTCTCAGTCTTCACTAGGAAACCACAAGTTTAGGTTGCCTTTGTTGGGTTTGAAGTTGATGAAGAATAAGTGCATGACCAAAAAAGTTTTTCTCATGTGAATTTCCAAAACCTTAAACCCTATCAGAGAAACAATGTTATCTTGTGGAAAACGAAACTACCTTAAAATAAATCAGTATTTTTAAAGCTTTGTTATTTATAGTACAAATGTTACAGTTTTACAGTAGAAAAGTGACTTGCTCTTTGCCTCCTAGAAAAATGACAAAAGCAGAAAGATGTGATGATACATTTAGTGGAAAAAATTTAAACTTTGTATTTATCAGAAATTTGGAAAAATGAAGATGAGGAATGGAGCTACTATAGTCATTTATCTATTCCAAACCTGCATGCTTTTCCCATTATCACCAACCTTATACTACCTTTAATTCAGCCTTGAGGCAAGTAAGCTTAAGATACTGGCGATACTGGCTGTATGCTTTCCTTCCTGGAAGACCCATAGTGTGAGACCCAGCGAGGAAGACACTCATGATGGGGTTAAGAGTGGCCTCAGCGGTGACCTGCACTGGACCAGGCAATCTATTTCTCTTATGCATTTCCAAACCCATCTGACTCCAAAACTGAGGCTTTTTCTGTAGAGCATGAACACTCAGGTGAAAACACAATAAAGGAAATTCCAACTCAAAAGAGTCTCTGCATACATATTGTTACCTCCACCACGACTGTCATCACCAAATTCATAAGGGTGCATCTCCCAAGGATAGTTTGTCCAGTGAGCAAATTAATCTTAAAACAAAAGCCCCTTCTGGAAGTTTCCATTGCTACTGTGTTTCCCCGAAAATAAGACCTAGCCGGACAATCAGCTCTAAGCGTCTTTTGGAGCAAAAATTAATATAAGACCTGGTCTTTTTTACTATAATATAAGACCCGGTATAATGTAATATAATATAATATAATATAATATAATATAATATAATATAATATAAATATAAATATAAAATAAAGGGTCTTATGTTAATTTTTGCTCCAAAAGATGCATTAGAGCTGGTTGTCTGGCTAGGTCTTATTTTCGGGGAAAGAGGTTTTCTGCTCTTTGTGATGAAAACTGAGGAAGTTGATCAACCAGAATCCAAATTCTCCTTGTTCCATTGCTACATAAGAGGTTGGGTAGAAGGTACAAAGAGAGAGA
Organism: Rhinolophus sinicus; assembly: GCF_036562045.2. Taxonomy (NCBI): domain Eukaryota; kingdom Metazoa; phylum Chordata; class Mammalia; order Chiroptera; family Rhinolophidae; genus Rhinolophus; species Rhinolophus sinicus. The sequence continues at coordinate 45,891,565 of NC_133751.1, forward strand.
GAGAGAGAGAGAGAGAGAGAGAGAGAGAGAGAGAGAGAAAGGAAAAGGAATATTTTTTATACCTGCATTTGTTTAGTTTCTCAGGAGACTAATGTTAATAGACTATACTTTTAGAAGAAGTAAATTAACTTTATACAATGTTTAAGGGATATTGTATATGTAGGATCAAATAAGGGGAAAGGATAGTTTTGCCAAAGGCAATTGTTATCAAGGTTCTGAAATTAATTGGATGCTTTAATTGAGGTAGATTACTAGCTAATGCTTGCTTGAATACAGTAATTCTCCTATTAAATTATCTTTGAATAATTACCTGAAATTTCTCGGCTGCAGGGACTGATGGCTATTTAATTGCACAGTGATGTTGCTATATAATTACTTAACAAGGTGTCCTGTAATAGTTTAATTCCCTTTTTACTGAAAAAAAAGTGGATGATAAAGTAACTACAAATACCTCTTTCATAAAAAATAAATTGCTGTAGATTTTTTTCCTTCAGATTATTTAATATTTGAAAGCAAATGAAATTATTTCTAAATTTATTATTTATAATTCAAGTATTGATGGTTTTTTAAAATAGAGCCTCTCTAACACACAATACATTAAATAACATTTCAAAAGGTTGGAATTGTTATTTTTAATTTTTGCTTATCATGAGCATTTTATGTCTGATTATTAAATACCCAAGAAGCTGCACCCTTCTCTTCATTTTTGTTGCATATTTAATCTGAGGTTTTCAAATCAGGTATATAGTGATTCAATGAATAATCAAATATTATTCAAATATGGCCCTATATCATATGACGATGATATCACAGAAAATTGAATGAATTGCCTGAAATTATTTGGCAAACAATCTGCAAAGTAGGTAGTTTCCACCAAGACATCAGTTTATTAACATTTAGAATATTGTTACAAACATTATTGGAATATCAACAACAAATATTATCTGACTCTGATCAAATTAATCTCACTGATGACCTCTATAGTAATCTTAATCTGATCCTAAAATCAAAAGCAAAGGGCACAATATATTTTGACACTTTTGGCCACATAGGAAGTAGTGAAATCTTAGGAAGGTGCAGCTGATTGGGATATTGACTGAAACAGCAAATCCACGTTAGTGCATTGCCAGTCTTAGCACATTAAATGTATTTCCAGGATTTGTCCTAATGATTTAACATTGTATACATGATCTTAATGCCAGAATCACATTCTTCTTAAGCTTAACCATACCAACAATTTGTTGGCCAAAACTAGAATTGAAAAGTGTTTTGATAAATTAAGAAAATGGGTTGCATTAACAAGATGAGGTTTGACAGATTCAAGGCATTTCCATTCATATATAGAGAAGAGACGGAATGGTCTACTTCCAGCATGCCGGAAACAGCACTGAATCGATATGGAAAATGAGCTAAGTATGAAACTTCACATTAGACCCTTCTCTAAGCAAACCTAATACTGAATACATAGAAATCTTACCATCTGAAGCATTGGTTAGATACCAAAGTCAGTTTCTAATTTTCTTTTTAAATCACAATTCATTGATAGAATATATGCACTACATGAGTTAAAAAAAAATAAACCTCTCAGTATCTGCAAGTTATTTGTCCTGCCTCCAGTATGAACAGTTTCATCCTACTTAGGATAAATCTTGGATTAGGTGAACCCCTGGTGATTATTGTGCAAGGAATATAAGAAATGCAGATGGTCCATCCTGTGATGAAATTATCACCACATGTTAAAGCTCTACACGGATTCATTGCCTGAGAAGATACCACACAGGGAAATGCACACTATGACTTGAGAAGATTTTCCTTTCTGCAAGGAAATCTGACCTAACAAACTTGCATTAGGGAAGTAGGTGCATGAATTTAGCAGCTAGTGAGAACTGTACAACAGCCACTGTATCTCTGAGATCTTTAAGATTAAAATGGAGTTTTGAAATTCTGTTAAATGAGGAAACAGAGCCAAGGTGTTTGGTCATTTCAGCCTTTTGGCCTCTTAACATTTCAAAGGTAAAACCAAACAGAAACCATTTGCTACAGAGTCTGTCAGGAAGAAGGAATGAGGTGATGCATGGTGAGGAGGGAATGATGGTGGGGCAGGAATAGTGGAAATGGAAGTGAGGGAGATGCAGAAAGCTAATAATATTCCTGGTGATCCTCGAGAGGTTGTGTACCCCAAGATGAAATCCTTTGGTTGCTTATGAATATTGCAGTTGAGGCCACTGTTTTGTGATCCACGTCACTCTTATATACTTCTGGTTTTGAAGAGAGGGTGCCAAAAGGCAACATGATTCTGCTTTGAACCTGTGATTAAAAGGGAAAATGGTAAATTACTGTTTCTAGGAAATTCTATCCCTAATACTGACACTTAGTGGAGCTTGCGGTGTGCGTGCATGTATGGCATATCCTCCCAGGAAACTGTCCCACTGGCATGCCAGGATAAGACAGTCATGGCACAAGATAACCTTCCTGAGATAGTGGGCCATTAGCACTGTGTACACTCTGGTAATCTTTTTTTCTCTTAAATAATTGTACTATGGCAACAATAATAGCCTCTGAGGTTTCCCGTAGATACTACAATTTCTTATTTTTCCAAGTAGCAATTGTGGATAAATTTTTTTTTCTTTTTTCTTTTTTCCATGTAGGAAATAGATCATGTGCTTCAACAGGAAATACAGTACCATTATCCTTTTTTTAAAGGTCTTAATTTTGGTTATTTAAAATTGGAGCTCTGTTCCAATCACATGATTTAATCAGTGGGTGTGTTAGTCTAATACAACTGTTGTGCTTGACTTTAGAATCAACTATGTTTGCTTTTAAAAATAGAAGCGGTCCTTGAATAAAATGAATAGTCTGATTTATTAAGAATGGACTTCATTTTCTTGTGTGGCTTTTCCTCAAATGGAAATATGTATCTCAGAAATAATTATACAGGAAACCTTCCTTCAACTCACATATCCGCTCACCCCTAAAATAAAATGAAATTTCTTTATGTGGTTCCAAAAGGAAGGAGACATCATCTCTGTTCCCTGTCTCAGTAATGCATCTTCTGCCAAAAGACAAATGTCAAAGTAAATAGACAAGACAAAATAGAAATGTCTTTATTGGGAGCAAGCTGCTTTGTCCTACGGGGGCACGTGTTTACAGTCATGTCACTCACTGTTCAGTGGCGGAGATCGATTCTTCACTGGGACGTACGTTTGCACCATAAATGAGAGACCACAATTAGGTCGAACTTTGATCAATCTTCCTGCCAACAGATCTGGAATCAAATTTTAAGCCTGATCTGAGCTCACGTTCTTCCTTTATTCCAGTACAAAAGCTTGGAACCACAGCCTCACTGAAGCATCCTTGAAATCATTTGTGTTTCACTGGTGATGTGAGATATGGCAATTCTTTCATTCCACAAACTAGATGGGCTCTTTTTTCACTTTCACCTGAGGAGAATTACTTAACCTTTTCTGGCCTTGTTCTCTCATTGGCAGACCTAGGGTTTTTGACTCCAATCAGTAGTTCCCCAACTTTATCGTGCTGAATAATCACCTGGGAGCTTCATAGAAATACATTTTCCTAGGCTCTCCTGCCAGAGATTCCAGTTCAGGAGGGTTGGCGAGGCACTCAATATTCTGCATGTTTAGCAAGCTCCCCAGACGATTCATCATATCTCGAGCACAGTGTTTAGATGATCTCTGAGGTCCCTTCCAAATTCTAACCTGTGCAATCAATTCATGAAATCCTAGAGCTGGAGAGTCTCCTAAAGATCAAATGGAATTATATATAAATTGATTGTGCAATACAGAGGAGATAGTATATCAGGTAACAGTAATATTAAACAGCTAATATTTGTTGAGCATTTCCTAAATCTAGGCTAGCCTTATTTTAGGGCCTTTATAAATATTAACTCATTGATCTTCAAACAATATTAGGAGGGAAGTAACACTATTATGTCCATTTCACAGCTATAGAAGCTGAGGCCCAGAGAAGTTAAGTCATTTACCCAAGATTGGACAGAACTTGGGGATGGTTAGACCCTTTCTAGGCTGAAAAGGACATTCTAGGTAGAGAAAGCAGAAGAAGCAAAGGCCCAGATCTATATAAGCTCATGAATTTTTCAACAATAGTGATTGTTGCTGTGCCTGGGGCCCAAGTGGCTTTGCTGTGTGTGTGACGAGGGAGGAAAGAGGGAAGGAGACAGGGTAGGGAGAGAAGTTCGACAAACCTGCTGAAAAGAGCTCAGAGTCTAGTTTATGGAGGTACTTAGATGTTAGGGAATTTGAGCTTTTTTACTTTTCTATTTTTTACTTTTTTTCTTTTCATTGTATGAACTATGGCCAAAGGTCAGCTGTATTTATAATGTAATATCCTTTATAAACCAACAAATTCCACTCCTAGAATTATAATTCATAAACAGAAATGCACATTAAAAGTTAAGTACAGGGCCATTATTCATCACAGTTATTTATAATACTAAAATCTTGGGAACAACAAAAATGTTCAACAATAGGAGATTCTTGCAATACATCTTTGTGTGTGCATATAATGGAACATCATTTAGTCATTAAAATGTTTTAGAAAAATATGTAATGACAGGAAAATGTTCATGAGTCAGTGTTACATTTTAAAAGCAAAGTTATCAAACACTACAATTCTAACACTGACAGGGTTCTCACAGCAAGTTAGGATAATGTTTGATTTTCATATTTTTTCTATTTGTCCATGTTTTATAATTTTTTCTCTATGAATCAGTGTTACATTTTATTTTGTAAAAAAGTGTAATAAAATATAGTTTAGATAGATTTTCGATGTGAATTGAAGCAAAAAAGATTTTCCAATACCAAAGCATTTAATTGGTAAACGCCATTTTTGCGCATTACAGTTAAGTTTTTAGTTTTCAAGTGCACATGCTTCAGTATCATCTCAAAGTCTGTTTTCATTTTATTTTTCTGGGCCCTCACCCTCATGAAAATTTAGGAAGACTTAACTCGTGCTTCCTCACGAGTATGCAAATTCACAATGAGGTACAAAGCCATAACATAACAATGTATATGCTGTGGGTTTAGGAATTGTCTGTGGTGGGGTTTGAGAAAGTGGGGAATTAGATTGTTTCTTCCTTCTGTTTTGGCCAAGCAATGTAGAAAGTAACCGTGGCTATGGTAGCAGGCTATTTATGCTCGTATAACTTCACAGGCCACCTATTGCCAAGCAGTATCAACACTCACTGAAGAGCGAGATTAACAACTGTTTACAAAAGTATCTTCTGGTAAAGCCTAAGGAGCTTTGCTCAAGAATGACTGGCACCTGAAGTCTAGCAAACTTTTTTTTTTTTTAAGTTTATTGGGGTGACAATGGTTAATAAAGTTACATTGGTTTCAAGTGTACAATTTTGTATTACATCATCTATATATCACATTGTATGTTCACCACCCAGAGTCAATTCTCCTTCCATCACCATATATTTGATCCTTTTACCCTCATCTACCACCCCTGTCCCCCCTTACCCTCTGGTAACCACTGAACTATTGTCTGTGTCTATGAGTTTTTGTTTCTCTATTTGTTTGTCCTTTTCCTTTTTTGCTTTCTGTTTTATGCCCCACATATCAGTGAAATCATACAGTTCTCGAATTTTTCTGTCAGACTTATTTCACTTAGCATAATAATCTCAAGATCCGTCCATGTTGTCACAAAAGGCACTATTTCATCTTTTCTTATGCAGAATAGTATTCACATCATTGTGTATATATACCACATATTCTTTATCCAGTCGTCTATCGAAGGACACTTTGGTTGTTTCCATGTCTTGGCCACTGTAAATAAAGCTGCACACACACACACAAAAATGCAATTAAAAAATGGGCAGAGGACCTGAATAGACTTTTCTCCAAAGAGGACATACAGATGGACAACAGACATATGAAAAGATGCTCAACATCACTAATCATCAGAGAAATGCAAATCAAAACCACAATGAGCTATCACCTCACCCCAGTCAGAATGGCTGTCATCAACAAGACAAATACTAATAACAAGTGTTGGAGAGGTTGTGGAGTAAAAGGAACCCTCATACACTGTTGGTGAGAATGCAGACTGGTGCAGCTGCTATGGAAGGCAGTGTGGAGGTTCCTCAAAAAATTACAAATAGAATTACCATATGACCCAGCAATAGCCAAACTTCTGAAGCACATGGCAGTTGTTGAGATGAAGGAGTAATGATTTACTTAACAATTGAGTTGGAGAGCCTGATGCTTTTCATTCTGGTGACAGCATTCAGGGTGTACTCTCTAGAGCAGGGGTGTCAAAACTGTGGCCCGCGGGCCAACTGCGGCCCGCAATCCATTGTCAATTGGCCTGCAGCAAATTCCAAAAATATATTTAGTTTACTTAAATAAACCTCGAGTGAGTGGCCCGGCTATTTGTGTATTTTACCGCATATGGCCCTTGGTAAAAAATGTTGAAAAAAGTTTGGACACCCCTGCTTTAGAGCTTTTCCATGGTGTTAGCCACGTGTAGGAAAATAATTAAAACGTCAGACCCATCTGGTGCTCTCTGTGTGCTCTACACGTTAACCTGTCATATAATATTCAGTCACCCCTATGTTGTAGGTAACATTATTCCCATTTTACATGTGAAAACAGAGACACAGGGAGGTTTAGAAACTTGTCCGATCCAAGCTTGTCACATTATCACCATTTCTCAGGGTTTTATATGTGCCAGGCACTAGTGCCTGAAGATCACCCAATGCTTTAAGTGCTTTCCAGATTTTTATCTTCGAGCCTTACAGCAATCCTGAGAGGTATCAATATGTCCATTTTTCAGATGAGGAAATTGAGGTTCATTTTTAAAGAACATAAAATACTTGAAAGGGAAATGGCCAGGTGGGGAGGAATAGCCATGCAAGTGGCCCGTTTTTCCTGCCCTGAATTTCCCTTTCCCCTGCTGCTTCCACCTCACAGGCCCCCAAGATATTATTGTTCCATTCCTTAAAGGTCCAAATACAGATTCAAACATTGTCAAGGAAGACTTACATAAGTCCCAGAGTAGAGGAATTCAGGTCTCCAGCGTCAGATAGAAACAGTTAAAACCTGACTCTGCCACTTAATGGTGGTTTGACTTTGGGGAAGTTTTTTAAATTTCTCAAGGCCTCATTTTCCTCATCTGTCACAAGAAGGTTATAATGGTACTTACATCATATAGTCCTGGTGAGGATTAAATGAGATTGTTCTTATAAAGCACTTTGCAAAGTATACTCAGTAAATAATAACATTAACAATAATAATAACTGGAATCATGTTGGTTTTTAAGGGAACTCATTACTAGACCAGTGTCAAGCTGTGTTCCATGAGTCACTAGTTCCTTGAAATAGGGATTGGACTCTATGAAAAGGAAAAGGAGGGTAAAAAAAAAAAAAAGAAACAAATAAATACAGAAAACTCTGGTTTAAACAAAACGAAACCAGATTTTTATTATAGAACTCCTCCAACCCGTTAATATCCAATATTAATTAGTGAAGTTGTAAGAGAGCGATATAGAAAGCGAGTTTTCCGAAACCACTGGAACAATTTTTTCCCCTGGGGACCCTTTGGGAAAATCTCTACCAGACAAAATCCTGGTTATACATTAAATTATTCAGAAAAATAGGAAATGCTTCTATTAGCAAACGGTATGCTTCCATGTCAGAGACTTTGTAATTGAGGTTAAAAATGGTATATTCTAACATTTTCAAATTTATATAACATACCATATGCTAGAAAAAGTTAGGGCCTTAGGAGAAGTGGGATATGATTTCAACATTTTTGATATTGCCTAGAACAGACCTGAACCTCAGCACAGAGGTCAAAGGTAGACTTGGGGAAGCTCAGGGAGGGAGGGAGGAGAGAGCCCCACTGAAGAGATCGGGGAGGGAGAGGATCTGGGGAGCAGAGGCCTGCTGGACAGATGCATATGGGATGGGCTCCAGGAAGCCAGTAAAGGCAGGAAATGTCCTTGGAACCCAAGGGAATCAAAGAGTGGGATCCAGAGCATGCCCAGTGGAGGGTCCTGATTGTGCTAAGCACCACCTTGTTTACCCGCAGCTGTTTCCGTGTAACCAGAGGCAGTGTGTGCAGGAATTTTTGTCCTACACAAGTGCACTTATTTGCAAGTCAATAGAAACAATGCTAGTGAAAGTCAACACGGCTTTGAATGATTTGTAAGTTTCTTTAGAAAACATGGCTGACTGTGTCCTAAGGGCAGCTCCCAGGTGATCCCACAGAAGTATGACTGCATGTTCTTTGCAGTGAAATTGCTATACAACGGTGAGTGAACCCCAGAAAGGTTTCTTAGGGCACCTAAAGCCACCTCACAGCATGAACCTTGAGGAACATTTAATTATGAAATCCACTGCCTAGCTCCTGCTCATCAGCCTCCTCAAGTAAACTCCTCTTAACATCCACTTCTTTTTCCAAGTTGGAAACCACAGAACTATTTGATTTCTCCCTCTCCCAAACCATACATCCAAACAGTCACTCGGTACAACTGATTTAAGTCCAATATGGTATTTTGTTTTGTTGTTAACTTATTAAATCAATGCATCCTCAGAGAAAAATTGACAAGCAGATAAAAAGATGAAGAAGCAGGGAGATTCCTCTTGATTCCACTGCTAATATTTTCTCTCAAGTTCTGTATACAACTTTGAATCCAGATTAGGTGTCTGTGGTTGTTTGTTTGTTTGTTTTTTCAAATCTGTTCTTGACTCTCTTGCTCGCCCTCATTCACCACAACTTTATTCAGACCTTTCCACATCTGAGATCAAATATTTCCTGTCTCTGAGGACGTGGGGGTGATCACAACAAGCATGAGTCCTGTTGTCATGGAGCCTACAAGCAATGTGTGTGTGTGTGTGTGTGTGTGTGTGTGTGTGTGTGTGTGTGTGTGTATCAGTCTTTTCCTCCTTCTTTAACACAAGGTGTTGCATGCAGTCCTTACTCTTCTGCACTTTTCCTCCTAACATGGCATCTTAGAGATCATTTTATATCAGTTTCTCATTCTTTTTTACTTTGTATATTATTTCCTTATATCCTTGCATCATAGTAGAACCAGCCCCTACTGATGGACATTTAAGGTCTTTCCAATCTCTTATATTGCAAACAGTACTACAGTAAACAACCTAATACATATGCCATTTTGCACATGAGGGAGCAGAGCCATAGGCTAGATTCCTGGGAGCAGGGCTTGGGTAGAAATTGCCAAATTGCCCTTAACAGATGTTTACCAAGTAACATTCCATCAGCAACTTATAAGAGTGCCAGTCTCTCTACCAACTTGAAACCCACTCTCTATCCTCATCTGAAAACCACTTGGTGTCCTAGGGAAATCCCATAGCTGATAGAACTGACGAAGTAAAGGTGAAAAGAAAGGATTCTTTTCCTCTCTGGCCCCCAAGGGATTTTTCTTCATGAAAATCTGGGTTTATTTTTAAGGCCCCTTTATTCCTTAAATAAAGAAAACCCTATAATGCTACTATGTAGGTGCTACAAAGAGGAACAGATTTATTTTCTGTGTTTTCAACTAAACTAACCACTTAAAAAGATACAGGGCGGTGTTCAGGGTTGTTGGAGCAGTAGGGGGACACAGAGCTGATCTGCAATCAAATAGCCACTCTGGAGAGCAATCTGTGTGCTCTTACCCACAGAGCAGCCAGTGTCACCTGAGCATATGCAGGGCCCATTTGCCGGCCTCTTTGTGCGGTGCGTACACTCCCCATCTTCGCGGCTGGGGCAGGTTAGGACAGAGCGCCCATGTTGTACAACAGGATATCTGAGCTGCCCTTTATACCTACCTATTTCTTTCCCTGCTTTCACCCCTTTGTGTGTTTTTAATGGGGATAAGTGTGAGATGTACTGGAGTGCAATCACATTGTGGTCTTAAAAGGATCTCTGATGATAGAAAATATGTCAATTTATTATTTCCCTCGGGACAGAGAAAAAAAGTACAAAGGTTCAATGGATGATGAAGATAATACTTGTGCACTGTATAGCATTTTCCAACAAAAGATTTTAAGGTGATTTTCCTTTAAAAAATATTTTAGTCCCATTTTGTAGGTGGGGAGACAAGAAGATTTCGTAGTAACTAAAATGTCCTAGTGGTGGGACCCTGCATAGAGTCAGCATCTCTATGATCCTTTCTGGGCTCTTTTCACTCCCTCTAGTGGAATTTGGTTCTTCACATCAGAGTTTTCTGCAGCAATAGCAAGCACTGTGCTATTGTGCATGATCTTTTGGGTACCAGAGCCACAGTTTCATCAAATCTTCAACCCGATGGCTCTGTCTGTGATCCGAGCTACCTCCTGTACCTACAGCTCCAGTTTCTTTAAATAACAATTAGCCCAGCAGATCCTGGGCTGCTCTCAAATGCAGGACGCATTCTGGGGAGGCTCAGCAAGGAGGTGGCCGCTGGCTTGTTATTTGTCACGCAGGGTCATTCATAATGAATCAACAAAGCATTGACAATAGTTTTCTTGTAAACTGAACAAACCTTATAAATGGTGTGTGGTCTCCCCTCCCCCATGAATTAGTTCCTTTGTCCTGAAATGTGTGGTTAGCACAGATATTCATTCTGCTCTGCTGGGAGAGGGCAGAGTCTAGGGAGGCCCCCGAAATGTGCAAGACAAGTCGACATTTTACATTTCGGTCTTCTGTGTCAGAGCTGGAAATATCTTATTTGTACCTTGAAAAGCCAGAGACAAAAGATAGGTGGAAAGCATAGCAAACTTTCTAGACTGTCTGAGTGATCGGTTTTAGAACATGAATGTGGTAGCTAGGTACTTCCTCTCTTTTATGTGTACAAGGACGAAAGGAAGTTAAGGCTGTAGACACAGTTTTTAAAATGCTTCCTATGACTACTTGAAACGCATTGTATGATGGCCTGTTTTTGAAAAACCTAACTAAGGAGGGCTAAAGTACTTAGAGGGAAACTAACTGCTTTTAGCTTTTCCTCCTCAGTGTATGCTGTTCTCTGCTATTATAAAATCTTGAATATTGAGCAACTGAATGAAAGAACCAGTGTCTTACTTAAAGTGAATGGGCAAACATCATTTGCTCTTGGCATCTTCTTTGGCTCCTCAGGGGAGGGGCAGGAGGAGGAGGAGATTTCATAGTTAAATTTGCCATAACTTAAAAGTTCATAATATCAACCTTGTTATTAAAACACTGAAACAAAAATGCACAGAATTGAAAAGGGCAAATCTATGTGGACGGAGGGTTTTTAAATCTTGTAATGTTCAGATATTGTTGCTTGTCTTTATTAAAAGGAAAATTATGGCATAATTTCTGGAATGTTGTTATCAGATAGATTGTGTTAGAATATATATTAGATCAAATTGATAGATTGCTGCATGAAAAGAACTGCAATACTCAAACTTGATTTTATGTATAAAATAATTGCAGAACTATACCATGTTAATTCCATCTATTTCATTTCAGAATTTTGCTTACTGGTAAATTTTTATTGAATATGTTTTTCTCTTTTAAAAAGAATTGCCAGAATCATTGTTAACACATGAAAACAAGTCAATGATTAAGATCACATAAACACATGTAATATGTATATTCAATCCAGAATTGTTTTAGGGTTATTGTAGCTATAGTGTTTTCAAATAAATTATTTGAATATAAAAGTAGATTATGTATTTCCCCTGTGGCTGGCCAAATGTCTTTTCAACAAAGGGTAAAATAAGAAGGCTATTTTTTGTGTAAAAGAGTGATCTTTTTAGTCATGCTTGGCTGCCTTTTCAGGACTGTCTCCATTTATAATGAGATATTCTTGAACTCATTTGAACCAGAAAGTTTAGTAAATTTGTGGTACATTTTTTACATAAAATATCATGATTTGTTTAAAATAATCAGGGCTAGAGCAAACGGAGAGTAGATTAATGATTGTTTTGATTTCTAGATTATAATTTTGAGCTGACATTGAAATTGGACAAAATCTAGAATATTGAAAATATGTATTTACTTTATTATTTCATACTTCTTGGCAGTTCTAATTTCATCTTATTGTCTGCTTAAAGGTATACTTGCTATTCAAATCTTGGTTAAATCTTCATTGAAGTTATCAGAGCAATAGTTTTTATAGTCGTCATTTTCAGGGTTCCTGACATTGAAAGGTGGCGATGACCCTTCCAGAATAATGAGGAAAAGTGTTTCCTATACATTTTATGGCTCTGATTTGAAGTAGATTTGCCTTACAAGCAAATTTGCAAATACTAACTTTTTCTTTGTCTTTATGAACATAGTATAAAATTCCTGAGAATGGAAACACACACACACACACACACACACACACACACACGCACAGAGTGGTAAAAGGGATCTTTTTGATAACTGAAAGTAAATTTTGACATGTTCATTAACATATGAAAACATGTTTATGTTATTCTCTAGTGTTTCAAGATTCTCTATATTTAATAATTTTTTCTAACATACCTGAAGGTCATTTAAAAAAAAACACAAAAAACTCTTAATTATATATTTTTGCAATTACGAGCAGAAAAATCAGTTAATAGACCTTAACTTGATTTCATAAATCAACTCATATACTCGTTTCCAATCTTATTTCTCTAATTTTACTTTGAAATGGACACATTCCTTGTTTTACGTTTGTATTTCCCTCAAACCTTTTATTTTCTCTTTAATTCCTCTGCAACAAATGCCTTTTTTTCCCTATTCTTTTGCCTTTCCTTGATTTTTACAGCAAATGATGTGTCATATCTCTCCTGAAATTGACCATTCTTTTCAGAAAAGATCTTTTCTTTTTTTTGGCCTGTGGCGTTACACTGAAAAAGTCACCCTGCTAAAATGAGTTACTTCATTTCCAAATAAAAACAATAGTGTTTTTATGCTTGCACTTATTATTATTCTGAGAATGTACTAATTTGTTACATCCAAGATGACGGTTCGTTGGGTCTGTGAAAAGGGCAGTGTGCCAACTATAGCAGGGAAGTAAAAGGACTTCTTTCATGGGAAGTAGTGGGACAGAAAGTAGCCCGCAGTTCAGTGGGTATCAGGAGGCACGCTGCCAGTGGAGTCATCCCAGTATCAAGGTTTCCTGTGTTGGGTTCTGAATCAAGCAAAAACTATGATTTCACTAAATGTCAGCCTGGGCAGCCAAATTTTCAAACCCGCTATTGCTCTAAGGAGCAACTGATAAATGTTTTATCCCTGCAGGCACTGGCTGATGTGACACAGAGTTTTGAATGTGTGCAGTGCATTATTACTTTTGGCATTAAGCTTAGATAATTGTCTACTTACCCTGAGCCGGTAATAGCAAAATACAAGTGAAGGATATTTTTATAAAGTAAAACTACAAAATAGATTTATGTATACTACTATGGATTTCTTTTTTAACTGCTGTTCTTCTCCCTGATTAAATTTGAATGATAATGAAGTTTGATTCTATACCTTTATTCGGCTCTAAACCAGGGTGGTCTCATAATTTTGTTTTACATGCATGACATTGCTTAAGGTCATTAGTTGTAAATCGTAGTATAAAAAGGCTGAAAATATATTCAGCACTTTGTAGTTTCCGAATACACATTTAAGAGCTGCTATGAAAAGTCGAGACCTACATGGCAGATTTTCTGGCACTGAATGGTCAATTTAGTGATGTAGATTAGTGAAACCAAACAGTAAGTGGAGAGACTATAATAATGCTTTGATATGACCCTCTGTAGAAGCATATCCTAGTTGATCCATTTTCTGCTATTGTAATATTTTTTGCCCTATAGCAAAATGCTCTCTTATTTTTTAAGCATACAACCCAGATAAAATTATCAGTTTTTAAAAGTAATTTTCATCTGCTTTTGTACCACTGAACTAATAAATGAAAAACAGATTTGGATTGATGAATTGAATTTTATTTTGTTGGAGTAAAAACTTTTCTTTGGGAATGTTTCCTTGTTGTTCTACATGTATTTGTCAAGTTTTCCTTTATTGTAAAGTTTAAATTCATGGCCCTTTTTATTTTAAAGGGGAGTGTACTTTCAATAACATTTAAACAACCCTTTTAATAATCATAGTGTTATTTCACCTAACTCTCGAGATAGGTCTTACTTAAAAATGTGACTGACCTTATCTTGGAGTTTTGAGTCCTATTTCATTTCTGTAATTAATTATTCATGTTCCTAGGTACTGAAAACAAGTTCTGCCTTTTGTAATTTTTCATAGATTACGAATTTTGTTTTCTCGACACCTTATTTCAAAATTAAGGCCTGTATATATTATTCTTTCTCATTCCAAATGGAAACTAGTCGAATTTACAATGACGATAACTGAAAATTGGAATTATTTAAAAATAAAAAAGAAGATACTCTGTCGTAACAGTTTTTAAATGAAGTACATTATTAAGTGGATGGCTAATTTTGCCTTTCCAAAATGTTGGATATTTAACCCTCAGAATAATTAAATATTTGTAATAAAGCAGTTAATTCAAGCAGTTTATTGCTGTAATTTGCAAAAGTACATTGAGCTGCTTTCTTTTCAGCTCATTGATGGAGGAACAAACATTTCTTTAATAAGACTACAGCACATTCTAATTTTGTTGCAAAAGCTTAGATAAGGATCAGGCCCCCTCTGAATCACTGCATTGACCTATGACATTGAAAGTGCTGAAGCTCTTTGGCAAAAGAAGAGTTAGACAGTCATTATTATGCACAGGACTTTCCAGTTCTAAAGGGGCTCTGTGCTTTCTCTGAGATAGACTTTGTTTGTTGGAAATGAGAACTGTATTTTGGCAGTAAAGGACCAGAACTGAAGCTACTCTGCAGGCAGACTCATTATGACATAATCCTTCATTAATCCTAATTCTCTCTTAATAAATCGTGCAGAAGTTCTGCTTTAGTTTGATCATCTTCATCCAGGAGCTATGGAAAAGCATTACCAGTGAAATGCCTACCTCTGGTTTTAAGGCTGCTGGTTTATATTCACTTTTTTAGTTGCAAAGATTAATGGTGAAAATAATCTCTTGGACTTTGCTTCATATATAAATGACATATGAGCACCTAAAAAATCTAATGTATCTGGATCTTAGTGTTTGGAGGGTAAAACTCACCTGGGAAGAAAATATACCATTTAACCATAAGAAAAAAAGGGTTTATCAGGCTAAAATTTCCCCTAGTGAAATAAAGGGGTTCTAGTTGGAGAAGTGTAGGAATAGTAGCTGAACAGTCTCAGTTCCCCTAGTGCTTCAGAAAACACGTTATTATACAATACTGAGGTGGGTGGGGGTACATCTACTCTAGAAATTATATATATATATATGCTTGTTTTTGTCTAAATTATCTGCCTAGATCAATGATGGGAGACTCAACATCCTATTTTTTGTTAGGTTTTCATCTCACCCTTTTACAGCATTTTGGAACTCATGTAAAAATGTACTATTTAGAAAGAATAAATACATGCGCTTTGTTTGTTTGTTTGTTTGTTTGTTTTAAGTTTTCTAACACCCTTAGAGTCACTGGTGAGCCAGAAGTTCTCATAGCCAGTCTGGCTCGGCATCTCAGCCTGACACCCTCCCTGAGCACCATACTTTCCCTGCCTCTGTCCCTATGCACCAAGTCCTTCCTTACCTTTGTGGACAGACCCAAAACCTCATTGGAAAGTTTAGTTCAGGGACAATAGGAGGAGATTCTAATGATATTCCTTTCATCTTTAGTCTGCAGAGGTTGAGTATTACAAAATAAAATACTATCAATGGGGAGATTATTTGGTTAAGCAATATGTACATTTTCCCAGAGGAATGTGCTGGAAAACCTTTGTCTGTGGTTTGCAGGTGATGGTTCTGGTAGGACTGTGCTTATCGTGTTGAGTCCTTAATGGAGGTTCTGTCTCTATTGGAGCTGGCTGACAGCCCCAGATTGATCCCTGATAATAATACCACTAATACTAGTAATATTAGAAAATATGCATCCTACAAAAAGAAAACGGTAAGGCTTACATTTTTATATTGTCTTGCACATATTTGTGAATTGAACAAAATTCAAAGAAGTTAAAGAAGTTGTCCATGAACACACAAATTGTAATGGTTTAATTTAGCTTCTAATCAAGTCCTTCTCATCTCTTAATGTTTTTATTTACTTTCTACGGTAAAGAGAACTGAGATTTATTAAACAATTATTATAAATGGACCATCTCCCTAGGTACTTTACATGAGTGATCTAAATTTATTATGGGGTTAATACATAGGCTAAGCTAATTGAAAGAGAATCACCACAGAAGTCTAAGGCAAATGCTGCATTTTTCTTAAGCTCTTGACATTCAAATTGTGTTGGAATCTGGGTTTGAACCAGAGATGGTCAGAGGACAGTCCAGTCAAAACCTGAAAGGTGAAAACATGACTGGGGATATTTGTGATCTCTTGGCTCTCCTTTTGTTCATCAGAAGTGGCTGGCAGTGGATGATAAGACAACATAGACGACACCTAGATAACACTAAGCCCCAAAAGGGTGTCTTTACAATAGCAAACGTTCATACTCTTAGAATGTACCAAATAAGAACTCTGAAGTTACCATGACCAAGCCAGGACCTGCAAACCTGAAAAGCTAGTCAATCTCCCCATGGTGGACAGTTTTTCAGAAATGTTTGGCCAGATTTTCATTTGTTTGCTTTGATCTGAGGTTTTGCTTGGCAATAACAACATAACATTTGGTTAGTTTATATACACAACAAAAGTATTATTGCATATAAAAAAAAATAAAGGTTAGAAAATGTTTGAGAAATGTATTTAAATTTTAATAAAAATATAGGTCATAGCAATTTGGTCTTATCTTTTCTTGCTGAGTTTTCTGGTGTTTGCATATTTGAGAGCCACAAAACTCCCCACCGGACCATTTCAAATCGCTCTTGGACAGAATTCATCCTCCCCTATATTATTTTCCTATTGCTGTGGTAATTACTACAAACCTAATGGCTTAAAACAACACAAATTTATTAATTTACAGTTATAGGAGTCAGATGTTGAAAATGAGTCCACAGGGCTGTGTTTCTTTTGGAGGCTGCAGGGAAGAATCTTTCCTTGACCTTTCCAGTTTCAAAGCCACATCCATCCTTTGGCTATGGTACCTTCCTACATCTTCAAAGCCAACATGTAGCATAGCGTGTTTCTATTTCTGTCTCTCTATCCCTTGACTTCTCGTCACACACTTGTCTGAATGATTGCTCCTACATCCCTCTCATAATGACCCCTGCAATTCCATCAGGCCCACCCAGATAATCCAAATAAACTCTCCATCTCATGGTCCTTAACCTGGTCACCCCTATAAAGTCCCTTTGCCATTCAAGGTAGCATTCACAGGGTCCAGAGATTAGGGTGTGGACATCTTTAAGGACCACTGTTCAGCCTACTACATTCCCTGACCCTCAGGGAAGAATAGGGGACTATTTTCATGTCCTCAAGCATGAAATAGGGCTGAGATCAGTGGTTCTCCTCCTTGGCTGGGGAGCTTTTTAAAATCCTAATGCCTGGGGTGCACCCCAGACGCTTTATATTAAATCTCTGGGAGTGGTTTACAAGCATCAGGTATTTTTAAAGCTCTCCAGATGATTCCAATGTGTAACCCAAGTTAAGAACCATTCATCTGGATGTTTTCTTTTCTTTTTGAAGGCCCTCCTGAGACATCGCCTGGATATATGAAGGTGACTCAATGTCACCAAGTTGACTTAAGAGTTTATTATGAGGCAGATGAAAATGTCTAGAAGAATGCATATTTTAATGGCTCAGTATTTGTCAGTTTACATTAGCTTTAAGGTGCTATAGTCAAGAGGACAGGATGAAGACAACCTATTCTGTAATGATCAAGTTCAAGCACTAATGATTTAAAGTACATAAATCTATAGATGAATCTTATATATGCTGATTATGTAAATTAAATAGCACTTTCTTTTTAGAATTTTTTTCTATAATAACGTAAATTCAGTGCAACATCTCACATGCTATTTCAGCTATAAATCAATGATATTAAATATAATTCAATATTCTGGAATGAAACTGGCTTAATGGTACATTACATGGGTTTGAATCTGAAATAATTCCTGCCTCTGTATGATTGCACTATGTCTTCACTTCAAGTTTACCTCTCCTCATGGCTTGAAGGATCTGGTGACTTAGGAGAGCTCAGTTTGGTTGATATTTGGATATTCAATTAACATACAGTCACTGGATCATCAAGACCATTCTCTCTAAAGGGTGCCCAAAACATGTATACGCATTTTAAGAAACGGAAAACCTGTATTAAAATTGTAATATTCAATATATGCCAATAACAAAAGATGAATATAAGTCATGTGTATACATTTTTTTGGCACTCCCGATATATATATATATCTTCAGATAATTACTCCTAAAAAAGGCAGGCAAAAAGAGTTGAGATTATTTTTATTCCATTGACTGAATATTTGGATGGTTCGTGGGTTTTTACTGGTTATTTCTATTTCCTAAGATTGGAGATCATTTGTATACTGAGCTCCACTGAGGAAAATGGTTTAGGAATAGTTACATGATGCCATTAACATAAAATGGTCAGTTAGTGTTTACATTTTGGTGCGACAAAGACAATAAGGAATATAATGGATGCATTTTTCAGATGAGGACATGGAGTCTAATAAATAACGTGTGCCCTACTTTTACATAGAAGAGGAAGTGTGGCAAATGTTGTATACATACTGTATTACTAAATTAAATTGCACAGGGCATTTTCATAGGTCATGGGGGCAATGAATAAAACTTTTTAAATCGCACTGTTCTCCGGATGTATTGCAAAAGTAGGCTTGGTTCTAAGTCATTTGTTAGATTCTTATTAATTTAAATAATGGGAAACATTTATTAATGAATAAATACCAATATAACAAATAATATTATGTAATTGTGTAATATACCAAATTGCTCATCTGTGTTGGACAAAGGAATGTGTTCATTAGCATTTTTTTAAATTTATTTTTTAAATTTATTGTGGTGACAATTGTTAGTAAAATTACATAGATTTCAGGTGTACAATTCTGTATTACATCATCTATAAATCCCATTGTGTGTTCACCACCCAGAGTCAGTTCTCCTTCCATCACCATATATTTGAACCCCCTTACCCTCATCTCCTACCCCCACCCCCCTTACCCTCTGTCATTAGCATTTTTGACAAACACTAAAGACACAAAAAAATCCCACACTCAGCAGACATTGTATCAATGCACATATAGTAAATAGTAGCTACATAATACACTTTAAATAAATTACCTCATTTAATTTAATCCTCCCAATAACTGTTTGATATAAATACAAAAAATACTCCATTTTACAGATGAGAAAACTGATAACTGAAGAGGTTTAGTAACGCTATCAAAATCATACAAGTTATAAGTGGCATAGACGGGATGCACACCTAAATGTGATTCTTAATTTCAGTCCGACCTTATAAAAGACTTTGACTAACTTCCAAGTGCTGTGGATTCACAGTTATAAGGACTAAGATCCCAGATCAAGAGAAAAGAGCAAACACATGCCAAAGCTTTGTGGCCAGGTTAGTTTAAAGGACATAAAACTATTAGAATGAGAAATTTTACTACAAAGGAGAGATCTTCTAGGCACTTGATTTTTCATTTCAAATTATATCTGATGTTTGTTTAAAACGTCCTCCAGATGATATGGATGCCTCTTTGTGTGTGTTCACTTTGAAACTTCTGATCATTTGGAGGTAAATTAATTTGTTTCATTTCATTTTTAGCCTATATATAAAATATCTCAATTTTATTTTCATGAATCAGTGTTTCTCAACCTGATCCTTAAATCACAAGGATTAGAATTACCTGCTTGTTAAAAATATACTTCCTGGACCCACTTTAGACCATCTGAATCAAACTCTCTAAGGTCAGAGCCTGAGGAAGCTGTGTGTCTTTTTACAACTCCATTTGGTGATCTGTGGTGGAAATTAATTTCATTTGCTCAAAATGTAGATTCTGAAATCAATGCTCATTACAATGATTTAAATGGCTGATACAAAGCCTCAGGAAAGTAGGACAATGATCATGATATACTCCATATTCTCTTTTCCTCTATTCCCATTTTCTCACATTAACTTCGGGTACTTCATTCATCAAACATTAGCTGCAGCTTCCACAGGGTAGCCACTAGGCTGGCCTGGGCTACACAAGACCATTGTCAAATAGTTTGGGAGACCCTGTACTTCATCCTTTTGCTCTCGCATGTTAGAGAAGTCCTGCTGTAAAGAAACTTGTTTCTGATTGTTAAATCCACCATTTTCCAAAATTATTTACTCACATATTTACCCATATTTACCCTTTGTTTAAAGAATACCTGTTATCCTGGAGGGTACCTTTAGAAAAAGTGGATATGACAATGACATATTTTTTACATATTCAAATGCAGTCATTAGGTAGTGGGATTTGCTGGTGGTGCATTCATTGCCTTTCAAAAACAACCGTTGCTAAAAAGGTAAAGGGTAAAGGATTGCTCATAGATTATCTATGCCCTGAAACCTCTTAGAAGACTTGATCTGTACTGAAGGAAATAGAGGCAATCCTGAGTTTTATGATTATACCATATCTTATGTAAGGATTCTAAATTAAATATTTTTAATTCTCTTAGAAACATGCAAACTCAACCAATTCAACTATTTTGTCCTAAATTTGGGTAAATGACTCAGTGAGATTAGCCTTTTCTCTGTTTTATTGTTTTGTTTCAGTTTGTCTTATTTGCTTTTTTTTTTGTTCTAACCAATTATTCAGCAAAATGTCCTTTATTAAGCCTCAAGCCTTTGATTAGTGAGTTTATTTTTTAAAAAACATTTTTTATTAGTTTCATGTGTACAAAACAATGCAATAGTTAAACATTTATCATTTATATCCATCACACAGTGATAACCTCCCTCCCCCATCTACTACTCCTCTGACATCGCACACAGCCATTACATTTCCACTGTCTCTATTCCTAATGCTGTACTCTGCTTCTTGTAACTATATATATATTATATATATATATATATATATATATATGTGTATATATATATTATATATATATATATAATTGTGGTTGACATTCATTACTGCACTGTACACCTGAAGCTGAAGCTGAACAATAATGTCTTATTTGCTTTTAAATTATTAAAGCAACATGTGTTCTTTAAGAACTCACAAATAAAACAGAAGCATATAAAGTATACAGTAAAAATCAAAATGGACTCCCCATTCCTACCATGTCAGTCCCATTTCTTTCCATATGTTTTCCTATGTTGTGTTTGTGTATGTGTGCGCACGCATGCACACATACACAAATATATGGTAAAATAAATATATATCATATATAAAACTTTTACAAGTTGGCATCATTTTTGTTCTAAAATTCACTTTTGTCTATTAAGCATATTGCCTCAGGTTTCTGAAGTTCTCTGGAAATAAGTCTCTCGAATACCTAATGCACGTTTCACAATTTTTAAAGTACCATGCCATGAGCTTTGTATAATTCTTGGACCTAGTCTTACAAAGAATTCAAGTGAGTGAACTGCTTGCTCAAACAATCAGGTACCACTTGGTTAGTTAATAATGTCTCAGCACGTTATTACAGGAGGATATATTCTGATGCGTTAATTATAAGTGTGCCACACGATTTTCACAACTGAGTTCTACATAAACATATTTTTGCAAATCAAACACTTTTAAAATACATTAGAAAGGATCACAATTTAAAGGAAAGTTGGTACAAATTCTGTTTTACACCTAAGAATCCTATTGTAAAACAAATAATTGCTCCCTAATTCATGAGTCTGAGTAATACAGGTTTTTATAAATCAAAAATGTGGGTTTGGGAAGACTTTACAATACCCCAAAACAACTAATTAATGGAACCTTACTTTTGTGAGGTCTATGTCCTTTTCATTTACAAAATCATGACCAATAAGAAAGACAAAGCTAAATCTTTACTTTTTAATTTTTAATTTATTTTTCCATTACAGCTGACATATATTAGTTTCAGATGTGCAACATAGTGATTAGACATTTATATACCTTATGAAGTGATTACCCCTCTAAGTGTAGTACCCATTTGACACCAAACATAGATATTACAATATTATTAAGTGTATTCCTTATGCTGCACTTTACACCCCTGTGACTATTTTGTACTGCCCATTTGTACCTCTTAATCCCTTCCTTTTTATCACCCAGCCCCCCAACTATCTTCCCATTTGGCAACCCTCAGTTTGTTCTCTGTATCTATGAGTTTGTTTCTATTTTGTTTGTTAGTTTATTTTGTTTTTTAGAGTCCACATATAAGTGAAATCATATGGTACTTGTCATTCTCTGAGCTATTTCATTCAGTCTAATACTTCTAGGTCCATCTGTGTTGTTGCAAATGGCAAGATTTCATTCTTTTTTAATGGCCAAGTAATATACTATTGTTTATATGTATCATGTCTCTGTATCCATTTGTCTATCCATGGACACTTAGGTTGCTTCCATATCTTGGCTACTGTAAATAACACTACAATGAACGTAGAGATGCATACGCCTTTTCGAAGTAGTCTTTTAGATGTCTTCTGATAAATACCCAGAAGTGGAATTCCTGAGTCATATAGTAGTTCTATTTTTAATTTTTTGAGGAATCGCCATACTGTTTTCCACAGTGGCTGCACCAATTTACAATCCCACCAACAGTGCACAAGGGTTCCCTTTTCTCCACATCCTCTCTAACACTTGTTGTTTGTTGATTTATTGATGATAACCATTCTGACAGGTGTGAGGTGATAGCTCATTGTGGTTTTAATTTGCATTTCTCTGATGATCAGTGATGTTGAGCATCTTTTTCTCAGTGTTAAGTTGTATGAGTTCCTTTTATATTTAGGATATTAACCCTTTATCAGATGTATCACTGGCGAATATCTTGTCTGATTCAGTAGGTTTTTATTTCGTTTTGTTGGTTTCCTTTGCTGCGCCAAAATTTTTTATTTTGATGAAGTTTCATTTGTTTATTTCTTTCTTTTATTTCCCTTGCTTGAAGAGACATATCCAAAAAAATATTGCTAAGAATGATGTCAGAGAGTTTACTGCCTATGATTTCCTCTAGGTTTCAGGTCTTATATTTAAGTGTTTAATCCATTTTGAGTTTATTCTTGTATGTGGTGTAAAAAAATGGTCTAGTTTCATTTTTTTGCATGTGTCTGTCCAGTTTTCCCAACACCATTTATTGAAGAGACTGTCTTTACCCCATTGTACATTCTTGCCTCCTTTGCTAAATCTTTAAATAAAGGAGAATGTTCTTTCCACAGTGTCATTTCTTTCCCTTAGTTTTCACCTTTGGGGAGATAGTAAATGAAGGATTTTTAAAATTTATGTTTACTGAACTATTACTTGGTGAGATTTACATTTAAACCAAAATATTCATTTGATGGGATTAGCTATGATTACACTCAAAATTACACTTACAGTGTTTTGTAAAATAAAGTGAACCATACACTTGATAAAAATGCTTAGGCAGTAAAGAAAGATAGAGACTAAAATCAAAATCTCTCTCTTCAAATCCCACCCCCAACAAGAAGTGGCACTCTCTAAAGATAACTGTGGTTTATAGTATGTTGTGTTTATCCTTTCTGAAAGAAGTCATAGCCAGATCTATATATCATTTTTATTATTCCCTAGATAGTATCATTCCATATACACCACTCTGAGCCTTGTCTTTTTCCCTTAGTATGTTAGAACTCATATTGGCATATACAGATTTATTTTATTTTTTTAAAACAACGTTGTATTTCTCCTTATGACTTACCGTAACTCATTTAATCTAGCCTCGTATTGGGGCATTTAGGTTATTTCTATCTTATTGCTAGTATAAACAATGTTGCAATCAACATTCTTATGCATATTTTGGCAGTTTTGCAAGAAGATGAATGGATAGCATATAGCATTGATATTATTCACATAGATTAAGAGGCATGATAATGTTCAAGGTTCAAAAGCATGACAAGAAACAAGAACTCTCTAATATTGGTCATGCAAAATGGTACAAACTTCTAGACGGCAATTCAATTATATGTTGACAAAATTTGAAATACTCATACAGTTTTATCCAAAAATTTTACTGTAGGAAATTGACCTATCAATCTATATGATCATTTCCTCTGGACATAATCTCTTATATTACATCTGAATTTATAAATTATTTACTCCAATTCCTGAGGTCCAAAGACATTAAGTCACATAGTGAACAAGTGCCCAATAGAGGAGTAGTGCAGAAATTCTGCACTAGCTGCTAGATATTCTAAAAGAGATGGCCAATTAGACAATTCCTTTACCACTTAGGCCTTCATCTCATTGACCATAGTCACTAGATTGCTACCTGTCCTCCTTGCTGTTTGTCCTTGCACTGTTTTTTTTTTCTTTCTGTTTTTTTCTGTTTTTTTTTCTTTTATTAAATTTATTGGGGTGACAATTGTTAGTAAAATTACATAGATTTCAGGTGTACAATTCTGTATTACATCATCTATAAATCCCATTGTGTGTTCATCACCCAGAGTCAGTTCTCCTTCCATCACCATATATTTGATCCCCCTTACCTTCATCTCCCACCCCCCACCCCCCTTACCCTCTGGTAACCACTAAACTATTGTCTGCCTTGCACTGTTTTGTTAGATCTTATCAAAGGTGTAGGTCTATTAGGTTTCTTATCCAAGGAATGCTTTCTCCCAGAGGATGGGTCCACTCCATATGACTGAGCGCAGGAGAGGATATGAGAGTGACCAGGGTTAGGTAGGTGAGTGAGTTAGTGGCCTGGCATTTGTTCTTATAGGATCGAAATTAAGAAAGGTCAGGGGTCAGGATGGTATCCTTAGTGACCAGGACAGGTCCTGATCTATACTGACCTTAGTCCAAAAAGAAAGACATCTGCCAGTCATAGGTTTGTACAAGCCACAATGTGAGTCATAGTTTTCTGCAACTGGCATCAAATGATTGGTCAGTTAGTCAGGGGTTTCATCAAATGATAACTTTGTTGATTTTTAATATTCAGCATCTTAATACATGGTATATAGGGCAAGCAGGCATATATATACACATACCTATACAATAGGGCATCAAGAGGCAATTCAAAGAAAAAAACGAATTACTAACAAAGGGGGGGGGACTGTTCATCCTAATTAAAAACAAAATAAAAACAATCATAAATTGCTATTTTTCTGTCCAACAAGTTAGCAAACAATATTTTTTCATATAATACATAATGTTATTGAGATTTCTTTGAAATGGGTATTCATAGGGGTGGGGGATTGTGAAAACACAGTTGCCAATATAGACATTAAAACATTTGGGACCAATAATCCCACTACTGGGAATTTAGCCTGAGAACATCGTTCAGAGAAAGGAAGTTGCTATGAGCACTAGACTGTTCCGAACAGCTTTATTTTTAACTAGAAAAATTGGAAGCAGCCTAAAATCAAATTAGTGAGGAATGGTGAGCAAAGTTGTGGCAGGTCACATAGACGAAACACTAAATAAATGATGATTATCAAAGCCACGTAACTTCATAAACAGATGTAATGATATATCTGTAAAAGCAAGACGTGAAATTGTACATACACTGTGATCGACAAACTGAATGTATGTGTGTTTACAAATAAATTCTGTAAGGACTACACACACAAACACACACAAAACACAAAGTGGACTTCATAAAGTCTACATATTCTTTGTTGTCCCCACATAGGATGTGAAGAAGAGAAGAGATATGTTTGGCACAATATATGTAATTTCAGGTGTAATATAATTAGACCCTTTCAGAATTTAAGCACAATTCAAATGTTCTCTTTTAATTCGTTCTGGAAAAGGAGGACCCTTAGTGATGTAACAATAGAATCGAATCAAATAAGACTTTCTAATGGTTGCTTTTTTAAAATGTGAGATGTGCATTCATTCAGTGTTTCACTATTTCCAATGACAGGAAAGTCACTAACTCCCATACTTACATTGTAAATTTCGTATCTATGCTCAAGCAGTTCCTTTCTTAAAATATGTATACATTATTTTGGCACCCTTTGTGTGTGTGTGTGTGTGTGTGTGTGTGTGTATTATAATGCTATTTTTTTTAATTGGGGAAGGGGAACGGGACTTTATTGGGGAACAGTGTGTACTTCCAGGACTTTTTCCAAGTCAAGTTGTTGTCCTTTCAGTCTTAGTTGTGGAGGGCTCAGCTCCAGGTCCAATTGCCATTGCTAGTTGCAGGGGCCGCAGCCCACCATCCCTTGTGGGAGTCGTACCAGCAACCTTTGTGGTTGAGAGGACACGCTCCAACCCACTGAGCCATCTGGGAGCTCAGCGGCAGTTCAGCTCAAAGTGCCATGTTCAATCTTAGTTGCAGGGGGTGCTGCCATCCCTTGCGGGAGTCGAGAAATCAAACTGGCAACCTTGTGGTTGAGAGCCCACTGGCCCAGGTGGGAATCGAACCAGCAGCCTTCAGCGTTAGGAGCACGGAGCTCCAACTGCCTGAGCCACTGGGCCAGCTCAAGATTTCTTTAAAATGGGTTTTCATTGGGGGGGGTTGTGAAAACATAGCTTACAGTATAGACGTTGAAACATTGTGGGCCAATAATTAATATACCAAGGGTGCCAAAAAAAAAATGTATACACATGACTTGTATTCATCTTTTTTGTTATTGGTATATATTGAGTATTACAATTTTAATGCAGTTTTCCTTTCTTAAAATGTGTATACATTTTTGGGCATCCTCTGTATATTGAGCCACTTCTCTGTTTAGAATGAACAGTCTGACAGCATCAAGACTGAAAATGTGGAGACCAGTTAGGAAGCTTTCTCATTAGTGTAAGTGAGAGATGATGAAGCCTGAACTAAGTGAGAAGCAAGAGAGGAAACTGGAAGAACAAATGTAAAGCATATTTAGAAAGCAGATCAACTGGACATAATGAATAACTCCAGTCAATATTCAGAGAGGGGATTAGTTTCCACCTGTCAATAAGAGGAATAGAAAATGAAAATCATGGCCATCTTTAACCTGCTACATCTTCCTTCCATCACACCATGCTTTGTGTTGCAAAGCTCTAGGGTATCCTATCTAATCCTGACATTGCTTATGTCACTTTGCTCCATGACACTTTACCAGGAATCATATTATTTCCTAAGCTTTTTCAAGTGATATGAAGTAAGTCAATCAAATGAAAAATGCTCTGCTCTTAGTGAAATATATGCCCAGATAGCTAAAGTCGCCTATCATAAATATATCTTTTCACTGAGCCTATTTTATACTCTTTAAGATACTGATTAAAAATTTTATAGCATCACATAGAAGTGGTATGAAGCAAGTATAATTATCTTCATTTTATAGATGAAGAAACACAGGCTCAGAGAGAACATGTAAGTTGATCCAGGTCAAACAGCTGGTAAGTAGTAAGTGCTGCCTCCCTCATCTGAAACATCAGGCTGATCTGCACCAAGTTGAAAGGAAAAGAGTCTGGTGAAGTTTCCTAAGACAAGCATTGCTTCTCTACTTATTTAAGTGAGATTTCTGGGTATTTGGAAAAATAAAACTATTTATTTGGACATGGCACAGATCCTTCTTGATCCATTTTCCATTACTAGCCATAGATGAAGAAATATTCTCACCGCCCCTAGTTCTCCAAATAGCTATAAAGTCATGAGCAACTTCAAGTCTCCCCCCAACCCGAGTCCTCCAAGAACAGGCTTAGGTGTAGTGATGGCATTGTCATGTTGAAGTTATGTAGAGAGTTTTTCTTCTTTGTTGAACGCCAAGAATCAGGTCTGGGGAAAAATCTGTAAGTATTATAATAACTTCAATTTTAATTTCTGGGTGTCTTTTTTCCTCCTAGCTGCTGCCAAGGTTCTCCTTCAGTCCCATCAGTTAGAGCAGCATTCATGAAGCTCAGGCCGGATTCCCTTTGGTGATTTTTGTTTCAGGGTGATATGCTTGAGCCTTCCTGGGAGACTTGGAGCCAAAAAAAAGGCCACCAATTTCAAGAAACCAGTTTATATTTCTCAGTTTGGGGAAAACCTTTAGGAATTGGGTTTTAATACTTCCTTGTTTTCAAATTGTTTTGGTATATTTTTAATTTTTAGTTCATTTTTTGTAGCTTAATTTTTATTACTCCTTCATTTCCTAATAATATTACTTTTCTGTATATGTGTTTATACATAGCTCTGTGTGTATTTGTTCTGTTATGAATTGAAAGTACTGAAAGCCCCAGAAAATGTGTCCCTCTACCCTACTGTAATGCTGTTTAATTAAGGTCCTCATTTCTTTAAAATCCAATTTATATTACATTTGGATTTTTGGAGCCACGTTTCATATATATGCATTATAATGCCTGTGTACCCACACACTCATAGTGGGCCAGATAGAACCAATGGAATAGAAACAGAATCTATTTGATGAGTTAGGCTTAAGGAATCAAAAGGGCCCACTGTAATTCATCTTAGGGAGAGGATGTGATGAGGGCACACTGTTTACAGGCCCGAAGGCTAGAAGGCAATTCTGTTAAGACATGTACTAAGGAGTGAGAATGTGCATGGTGTACAAGGTGTTCTGGGTTTGAAGAGCATGCACGACATAATTTCAGTCCTTAACATGCTCACAGTCTACACAGGGAGATAGTTAAGAACATAAAAAGCAATGAGTACACTATGAGTGTAACCTAGGAAAGAGATTTCTTTCAAAGGAGGTGGAGGAATTTAGGGAAAGTTCATGGAGATGCTAGCTTGTGTCTGAGCCAAAACCTAAAGGATGGGCAGGAATTCAATCAGCAGGAATGAACAGTAAGGATAGTGAGAAAGAGAAAATAGTTTGTGGTATTATCATCCACGGAGGTGGGAAAGTGAAGGCATGTACAGGGAGCGTGTGATTAATTGAAACATGTGCATGAAGACCTGTAGAATTGGAAGATAGAAAAGTGAATCCCCCCTTTTTATCATTTTTACCAATGGCATATATCTTCTGAGACCAATGCTTTTCATTTCTTTTCGTAAACACATTTCCTTTCCATCGGGCCTCTTAATTGACAATGTTGTATTTGTTGACAGGTATAAGGAAGAGGGTTTTATTTTTTCTTGGGCTTCATAGCAATGTGCTTCCTGTATATACTGTATTTCCCGGAAAATAAGACCTAGCTGGATCATCAGCTGTAATGCGTCTTTTGGAGAAAAAAAAAAATTAATATATTATATAAGATCCGGTCTTATATTGTGTAAGACTTGGTATTATATTATATTATATTATATTATACCCAGTACTGTATTATATTTTGTTATATTATACCTGGTCTTATATTAATTTTTGCTCCAAAAGACACATTAGAGCTGATGGTCCGGCTAGGTCTTATTTTCGGAGAAACACGGTAGTTCCCCATCACTTTCAGGCATGTCAATATTCTTTTAATGTGTGGACATCTAAGCCACTTAAAGATAAGTTATTATTGTGAATATGAGATCTACAGCACACTCTATTTAGTCAGGGCTTAATGAAAGCAGAATATAAGTCATTGAGATGTCTTTTCCTTGTTCAGTTTACTTTTAATTTTATTCTTGTAGTTCATATAGGATATCTCCACTTCTATTATGAGAACTATTGAAAGATACTGATTGAAAAATTCTCTTTGAATTAATTTGACTAGAAGTTAAATTGCCATGTTCTGACTTCTCCAGGCTCAAAAGTGAATATCTGTTTTTGTTCTATAAACGTTGTCAGGTTTAAATTCAATATTACTACCTTCTCAATAATTCCAGCTGATTTGTGTTATCTGATCTAAGTGTATCCATTCCCTGGGCTTCAGTTACTTCAAAGGTAATGTGGATATCATGGATTGTTAGGCGTGCCAGACGTTCTAAACATATGCAAAGTGCCTTATTTTTTTAATGTGTCCCCTTATAGTATATTGCTTAATTATTTAATTCATTATAAAGTTTTCAAGGAAACTTTGGACAGAATAGGAATGGAGGGAGGGTCATCCTCTGACATCTGGAAGCTCTTTCTTGACTCCTAGCTTCAAAATCCTACTTTGGATAGCAAGAAAATTTTGCATCGTTGAAGGCAAGAGAGAAAGAGGGAGAAAGAGAGAGAGAGAAATATATGATTTCTGATAGCTCTCCCTACGCTTACATCTATTATCTTAAGAGCCAGAAGTCCTCATTGTTAGGAAAATGTATCATCCTTATTTTGGATTCATAAAACTATAGTATTTCAAATTCTTGTATCATTTAATGTGACTATTCATGTGCGTATTGAATATATCATAGATAACAGATAACTCTTCATCCACATATTTACTGATAAGTATGTTCGGGTCCTATTTTCACTTCCATTTATACTCTCTTTCAAGATGTGAAGGCAATACATTTTCCTCTTTTCCTCTCTCCTCCATCTGCTTCCCTCACCCCCTCTTCTTTTGCTCACAGCATGGCAACAAGAGTTACAGCTTAGCCTGTTTTGCTTATGGAACTGTGCCAGAAGCAGTTTTGAAGGTGTTTAAAAATGAAGACATCTGGCAGCTGGCATACTTACAATTCATTTGCCAAAGACAAGTTGCACGCTGCTGGAATTTTCAACTGAAGGTCACGCACCAGGTGAGAAGCAGTCAGGTGGAGCTGGTGCATAGGAAGCCACACACTGAAAAATTGTGAGCTCTGTGAAGCTGGGCGGGCTAAATCAAGAAGCATGCTTGTCTCCTTGTCCACCCACCCCCTTGTCACAAGGCCCCTTTAAAAGAGGTAAAAGAAAAAAGAAATCTAAGCCAAGAAAATTGACAGTGAATCACAAGGCAGTGACATGGCAGCAGAAGCCCGGGAAAATAGGCAAGAGGAAAGGGGGCTCAGAAAAAAGAGAGAGAAACAGAGAGGCAGAGAGAGAGAGAGAGAGAGAGAGAGAGAGAGAGAGAGAGAATTTAATACAGTGCTGGACAAACAAATTCCTGTCCATTGAGAGGTCTGGTTTTTCAGAAAGAAATAGCGTAATGGATTATGAGTTTACAGCTCACTGATGATTTCCTAACCGGGCACCAAAGAATGGTCTGTGACTGAAGAGTTACTTGATGCTTAATAGTAGTCGTATAGCATTTGGGGTTTTCTTTTTTAAAATCTTTCCTGGTAACTGGCAGTCATTACTAGTCAAATACTAGTGTCAAATCAATTGGTTTTTGTGATTTTATGCTTGTGTTAAGTGAAAGTATGTTTTATGGTTTTGTTTTGGTCTTTGTTTTCCTGCAGCAGGACTTGAACACAGAAACATGGGCACTTCATTATGACATTAACACTCGACCTAACAGAGCAAAGGCAGGAAATGATCTCACTACATCAACCATCTCTCTCTGACAAATTTCAGCACTTTAAAAGTAATGTGGGCCATCTTTGGCATGCAAGCAATGAGTTATATGTTTATAAAACAGTAATGAGAGATTACTTGCATTAGACCTTGATATATTTCCGTGCAATAAGTCAGGGTGTTTTTCCTTCTGTCCTCTGAAGTTCAGGCCTGTTGTGCTGAGTGCTCCTATCTTCTGTTCAAAATACTATGGATAGAGGTATTAGTTAGAGGAGAAGGAGGAGGAGAGTGTTGCAGTTATAATTTTGTTGTGGAGGACAGTTGCCCTCACGTTACCCCAAATGGAGACAGAATTGCAGGCCCTACAGAGGCTGCAAAGCTGGTGTAAGTGCAGGATCTAGCCTAACATCATGTGCTTTTGACGCACTCACTATTGACCTGCAAAGTGTTTACATTTTTAAAAAACAAGTTGACAGGAGGCTTTACATTTTTAAAAAATTTAGATTGCCAGTATCTTTTTAAAAATTGGAAAACAGGCATCACTGTCCACAATTCTTCATGAGAGCAATCTGCTGGTCCTGGCCCCCCTGCAGGCGATGCAGGAGTCACCCTGTCACCAGGGTCCTACCACCCCATTCTCTCCCCAAAGCTGAATGCAAATTGCTGCCTTGTTGCATTCCAGTTGTTGTTTTTTCCAAAATCAGAGTGAAAAGGAAAGTGACATATTTCTGGCATCTTTGTCTCTGTCAAAAGCAAGGAAATGAAAATAGGCCAGAGGGACAAGTTTTTCTAATATCAGACCCACCGCCCACGACCTCTGCAGCCCCTGCCGTCCTTTGAGTTTGTTTCCTTTCTTACATGAAGCACCTCTTCTCACCAACTTAGGTTCTGTGGGTTGAAACTCCAGGGGCTCAAGCTGCCTGGTGGCTCAGCCTGGATCACTAAACCTACATCAGAACTGCTACAATTTCACAAATGGAGCCTTCTTAAAGATACACAGAGGCCCTTTCTGGCTTTCAAATGCTGTCAATGGGTGGGAGGGCGCATGGATAGGGGACAAGGGGTTAGGAGCAGGGAGGGGGGGTTGTAAACTGTTTGACAGTGTGATGTCACTTAAAATGTAGTCTTTATTCATACATTTTTCTCATAAATTGGTATTGCCTTGGAGAGATTTTTCTGCCATCAGCCCCTGCTTCTTTCATTGGAATTTAGTAGTTACAAAACCTGGGGATATTTCTTTCTTTCTCTCTCTCTCTCTCTCTCTCTCTCTCTCTCTCTCTCTCTCCCTCCCTCCCTCCCTCCCTCCCTCCCTCCCTCCCTCCCTCTCTTCCTCCCTCCCTCCCTTCCTTCCTTTCTTTTTTTAAGAGAAAACACCATAAACATATATGGGGAAAATGGTACCTGGTAGAAATGAAGGTGTCTGCCAGGTGGTTTTAGTGGTCAGGTATGAAATCAATGACGCAGTAACTGCATATCCTTTTCACAGGGCCATCCCTATAGTGTAATTGCTACCTGAGGAGAATTTCCCAGTTCTTAGAATTGTGAACTACGTGAAGTACAAGCACACTCTCCTTCATGTGATCTAAACTAAAAACTCAAGAGTTGAATTATACGTGCTTAGGAATAGGTTTTAGAAAGAATATTGATGATTTGTCAACTCTTCATCTTTCCTTTAAAACTTCTTTGTTTTTGTTTGCTGGCCAAGTACCTATGAGTTGAGACCAATCTGGAATCCCTGCTATGTTTTTCATTCATCACATAAAGCCCTCCATTCAGACCTTCTGATATATGTAGCCAAACCTAAGGAGTATTATTTCCTTGCAGAGTATTGTATCTCCAAAGTCACCTGCAGAATAATTTCTACCACATTAGTTCTCATTCTCCTTGTGCATGATTTTAGGTCTTTTTTATTTATACAGAATTTCATTACTGGGTTAAAGGAAAACAAAGTATAGTTTATAGGCAGCAAATATAATCCCTGGTAAGAAGCATCAAAACAGAGTTGGGAAAGTGAAAAATATAGATTGGAAATAGGTTCATTTTCCAAAGAAACTGTGTGTGTGTGTGTGTGTGTGTGTGTGTGTGTGTGTGTGTGTGTGTAGCAGAATGGCAGGAAGTTAATTTGTTTTTCTTAATTTTTTAATTTTTCAATTACAGTTGATATTCAATATTATATTAGTTTCAGGTGTATAAGCTAGTTATTAGATATTTATATACTTCTGAAGTCATCACCCTGATAAGTCTAGTACCCACCTGGCACTATACATATATATTACAATATTATTAACTATATTCTCTATGCTGTACTTTACATCCCCATGACTATTGTGTAACTGCCCATTTGTACTTCTTAATTCCATCCCCTTTTTACCCAGACCCTAACTCCCCTCCCACCTGGCAACCCTCAGTTTGTTCTCTGTATCTGTGTGTTTGTTTCTGTTTTGTTTGTTTATTTTTTGTTTTACATTCGACATATAAGTAAAATCACATGGCATTTTTCTTTGTCTGACAAATTTCACTCAGCATAATACTTCCAGGTCCATTCATGTTGTCGCAAATGGCAAATTTTCGTTGTTTTTTTATGGCCAAATAATATACTATTGTTTATATGTACCACGTCTCTATCCATTTGTCTATCCGTGGACACCTAGGTTGCTTCCATAGCTTGGCTACTTAAGTAACACTACAATGAACATAGAGGTGCATATGCCCTTCTGAAGTCGTCTTTTGGATTTCTTCTGATAAATACCCAGAAGTAGAATTGCTGAGTCACATGGTAGTTCTAGTTTTAATTTTTTGAGGAATCGCCATGCTGTTTTCCATAGTGGCTGCACCAATTTACAATCCCACCAATAGTGCACAAGGGTTCCCTTTTCTCTACATCCTCCCCAACACTTGCTGTTTGTTGATTTATTGATGATACCCAATCTGAAAGGTGGAAGGTGATACCTCATTGTGGTGTTTATTTATATCTCTTTAATGGTGCTTGACATTGAGCATCTTTTCATATGTCTGTTAGCCATCTGTGTGTCTCCTTTGGAGAAGTGTCTATTCAGATCCTCTGCCCATTTTTCAGTCAGATTATTTGGGTTGTTTTCGTATTAGGTTGTATGAATTCCTTACATAATTTGGATATTAACCCCTTATCGAATGTATCATTGACAAATATCTTCTCCCATTCAGGAGGCTGCTTTTTCGTTTTGTTGATGGTTTCCTTTGCTGTGCAAAAGTTTTTTAGTTTCATATAGTCCCATTTGTTCTTTTTGCTATTGTTTCCCTTGTCCAAGGAGACATATCCAAAAAAATATTACTAAGAGTGATGTCAGAAAGTTTGCTGCCTATGTTTTCTTCAAGGAGTTTTACAGTGTCAGGCCTTTCATTTAAATCTTTAATGCATTTTGAGTTTATTCTTGTATATGATTTAATAAAGTGGTCTAGTTTCATTTTTTTGCATGTTATCTGTCCAGTTTTCCCAATGCCATTTATTGAATAGACTGTCTTTACCCCGTTGTATATTCTTGCTTTCTTTGTCATACATTAACTGACCATATAGGTGTGGGTTTCTTTCTGGTTTCTATTCTGTTCCATTGATCTATGTATCTTTTTATGCCAGTACCATGCTGACATCGTATATAACTGTTACAGTTCCACTGACTCTATTCCTTATGGTGTACTCCACATCCTGTGAATATCTATCTATCTATCTATCTATCTATCTATCTATCTATCTATCTATCTATATACACACACACATATGTATATATCCTGTGAATATATATATATATATATATATATATATATATATATATATATATATATAATTATAGTTGACATTCATTATTATTCAGCTTCAGGTAGTACCATGCTGTTTTGATTACCATAGACTTGGAGTATAGTTTGATATCAGGTAGCATGATACCTCCAACTTTGTTCTTCTTTATCAAAAGATTCATGGTCTTTTGTGGTTCCATATAAATTTTAGTATTATTGTAGTTCAGTGAAAAATGCTGTTGGTATTTTGATAGGGATTGCATTGACAATTTAATGATGTTATTTCTTTCCATACATGAGCACAGTATAGGCTTCCATTTATTTGTATCTTCTTCAATTTCTTTCTTCAGTGTCTTATAATTTTCTAAGTACAGGTCTTTTACCTCCTTTGTTAAATTTATTCCGAAGTATTGTATTCTTTTTGATGCAGTTGTAAATGGGATTGTTTTGTTAATTTTTCTTTCTGATAGTTCATTGCTACTGAATTAAAATAAAACCAAATTCTGAATATTAATTTTGCATCCTACTACTTTACTGAATTCATTTATTCGTTCTAATAGATTTTTGGTGACTCTTTGGGTTCTCTTTGCATGGTATCATGTCATCTGCAAATAATGATAGTTTTACTTCTTCCTTTCTAATTTGGATACCTTTTATATCCTTTTCTTGTCTGATTGTTGTGGTTAGGACTTCCAATACTATGTTAAATAGAAGTGGTGAAAGTGGATATTCTTGTCTTGCTCCTGATCTCAAGGAAACATTTTTATCTTATACCCCTGACTATAGGGTTAGCTGTGGATTTGTCATATATGGCCTTTATTATGTTGAGGTATGTTCCCTCTATTCCCACTGTTTTGAGAGTTTTTTATCATAATGGATCCTGGATTTTGTCAAATGCTTTTCTGCATCTATTGATATGATCATATTATTTATTTTCCTTCATTTTGTTTATGTGGTGTATCGTGGTAATTAATTTGCTGATATTGAACTTTCCTTGCATCCCATGAATAAATCCCATTTGATTATGGTTTATAGTTTTTTAATGTATTGCTGAATTCAGTTTGCTGATATTCTGTTGGATTTTTGCATCTATGTTCATACGTGTATTGGTCCATGATCCTTTTTTTTTTTTTTTTTTGTAATATCTTTGTCTTCTTTTGGAATCAGGGTAATGGCCTCATAAAATGAGCTTAGGAGCATTCCCTCTCTTCAGCTTTTTGGAATAGTTTGAGAAGGATAGGTGTTAATTCTTCTCCGAATATTTGGTAGCATTCACCTGTGAAGCCATCTGGTCCAGGACTCTTGTTTGTTGTGAGTTTTTTGATTACTGATTTGATTTCATTAGTAATTATTCATCTGTTCAGATTTTGTTTCTTCTTGATTCAATCTTAGAAGATTGTAAGTTTCTAGGAATTTCTCCATTTCTTCCAGATTGTTCAGTTTGTCAGTGTATGATTGTCTATAGTATTTTCTTATCCTTTTTATTTACATGGTGTCAGTTGTCACTTGTCCTCTTTCATTTCTGATTTTATTTGTTTGGGTCCTCTCACTTTTTTCTTTTTTTTTCTGATGAGTCTGGTTAAAGGTTTATCAAAGGTTTGGTTATCTTTTCAAAGAAACAGCTCTTTTTTGTATTAACTTTTAAAACTCTATTTTGTATATGTCCTCTTTGATATTTATTATTTCCTTCTTTTTACTTACTTTGGACTTTGTTCTTCTTTATGTAGTTCCTTTAGGTGCAAGTTTAGATTCTTTATTTGAGATGTTTCTTGAGGTAGGGCTGTATTGCTATAAATTTCCCTCTTAGAACTGCTTTGGCTATGTCTCACAGATTTGGATCATTGTGTTTTCATAATCATTTGTCTCAGGGTATCTTTTGATTTCTTCCTTGATCTTGTTGTTAACCCATTCATTGTTTAGTAGCATGTTATTTAGCCTCCATGTGTTTGTGTGTTTTTCAGTTTTCTTCATGTAATTGATTTCTAGTTTCATACCATTGTGATAGGATAAGATGCTTGGTTTAATTTCAGTCTTGTTAAATTCATTGAGAGTTGTTTTGGGGCCTAACATGTGGTCTATCTTGGAAAATGTTCCATGTTCACTTGAATTGAATGTATATTCTGCTGTTTTGGGGTGAAATGTTCTAAAAATATTAATTAAATGCATATGGCATGATGTGTTATTTAAGGCTACTGTTTTCTTGTTGATTTTCTGTCTGGATTATCTAGCCATCATGTCAATGGGGTGTTAAAGTCCTCTACTATGACTGTATTACTGTCAATCTCTCCCTTTATGTCCATCAATATTTGCTTTATATATCTAGGTGCTCCTACATTGGTTGAATAAATGTTTACAAGGGTTATATCCTCTTGTTGGATTGATCCCTTAATCATTATATAATGTCCTTCTTTGTCCCTTGTTATTGCCTTTGTTTTAAAACCTGTTTTGTCTAAGTTTTGCTACTACAGCTTCTTTTTTAATTTCCATTGACATGAAATATCTTTTCCTATCCCTATACTTTCAATCCATATGTATCTTTCGATCTAAAGTTGATCTCTTGTAGGTAGCATATCTATGGGTCTTGTTTTCTTATCCATTCAGTCACCTTATGTCTTTTGATTAGAGTATTTAATCCATTTACATTTAAAGTAGTTATTGACAAGTATGTAGTTATTACCATTTTATTACTCATATTTTTGACAATTTTCCTCTTCCCCCTTTCCTTTCCTCCTCCTCCTTCTCCTTCTCCTTCTTCTTCAAGAAGTCCCTTTAACATTTCTTATAATACTGGTTTGGTGGCAATAAACTCCTTCAACTTTCTCTTGTTTGAGAAGTACTTTATCTCTCCCTCAACTAAATGAAAGCCTTGTTGTGTAGAGTCTTGGTTGTAGGTCCTTACTCTTCACCACTTTGAATATTTTGTGCCAATCCCTTCTAGCCTGTAAAGTTTCTGTTGAGAAAACAGCTGACAGTCTTATGGGAGTTCCCTTGTAGGTAACTAACTGCTTTTTTTCTTGGTGCTTTTAAGATTCTCTCTTTGTCTTTGACCTTTGGCATTTTAATGATGATGTATTTTGGTGTGAGCTTCTTTGGGTTCATCTAGTTTGGAACTCTCTGTGCTGCCTGGGCTTGTATGTCTGTTTCCTTTGCCAGGTTAGGGAAGTTTCCATCACTGCTTCTTTAAATAGGTTTTCAATTCCTTACTCTCTCTCTTCTCCTTCTGGTTTCCCTATGATGTGAATGTTGTTATGCTTCATGTTGTGCCAGAGGTCCCTTAAACTATCCTCATTTTGTTTGGATTTTTTTTTCCTGTTCCAATTGGCTGTTTTCTGTTATCTTGTCTTCCAAATCACTAATTAGATTCTCTACTTCATCTACTCTGCTGTAGATTCCTTCTAGTGTATTCTTCATTTTAGTTATTATATTCTTCATTTCTGACTGTTTCTTTTTTATGGTTTTTATCTCTTTGTATAAGTTCTCACTGAGTTAATTCATTTGTCCCTTAAGTTCATTGAGCATCCTTATAAACAGTGTTTTGAACTCTGTATCTGGTAGATTGCCTGTCTTCATTTTGTTTAGATCTTTTTCTGGAGATTTATCTTTTTTTTTTCATTTGGGACATGTTTTGTTTTTGTTTTTGTTTTGTTTGCTTGTTTGTTTGTTTTTGTCTCTTCATTTTAGCTGCCTCTGTGTTTGTGCTATGTATTACGTATTAGGTAGATTTGCTGTGCCTTTCAGTCTTGATATGGTGGCTTTTTGTAGTAGTTATCCTGTGGGGCTCAGTGGCAAAGTATCCCTGATCACCTGAGCCAGGTCCTCCAGCAGTGTCTGTTGTGTGTGTTGTGTGTGCCTTCCAATTGTAGTTGAGCTTTGATTGCTGTTGGCACATAGGTGGATGGGACTGACCTTAAGGCTGATATCTGTGAGGACTGGCTGTGACTACAGCAGATGAACTATTGTGTAAAGGCTCACTTCATGGAATGGGATTCGCTGTAGCCAGGCTCTGGTGCTTGCTGAGTTCAGCCTTTGGGCATGTTGTCTGTGGATCTGATTGGGTCATGTTCTTGTGTGGTCTGATGCTGATCATCGGGAGTGTTAGTTCTGGGGCCTTTCATTTACTTTGAGTAAACTCCTGAATGTTTCTTTCTGAAGTGGATTTCTTAACATGCCTCCTTTTTATCCTCATATTTGATGCTCATTTGTCTGGATTTAGAATTCTGCATTGTTCCGCTCAGAGGTGACATTTGAATAGAGACTTGAAGATACTGAATACTAAATAATTCCTGGGTTAAAAAGGAATCACAAAATATTTACAAGTGACTGTATTGAAGATACAATATATAAAAAAACATATGATATACTCAGAGGTAAATATGTAGTAGAATATTTAAAGAATAGTGTTTTAAGAAAAGATAACTTAACATATAGAAATCTATTTATGTAATTCACTCTAGTAGCAATAAAGGAAGACAACAATATGATCATCTCAATACATCCTAAATTTTTAAAAAATGAAATTCAACAACACTTGCTTTTTGTTAAAATTCTTAACCATCTAGAAAAAGAGATAAACTTCCATACTTTAATAATGAATGTTTGGGATGGCCGGTTAGCTCAGTTGGTTAGAGCATGTTGCTACTAACACCAAGGTTGCTGGTTCGATCCCCGCATAGGCCACTTTGAGCTGTGCCCTTCTTTAAAAAAAAAAAAAAGGAAGGGAAATAATGAATATTTGTGTCTGCACCTCACAGTACACCAAAATCAGTAATAAAACATTAGAAGTATTCCCATTAAAGTCAAGACTAAGTCTCAGTATACAAGATTGTATAAGGTGCCCTAGGCAACACAATAAGAAATTAATAATAATAATAATAATAATAATAATATTAAATAAGAACTATAAATGTTAGAAAATAAGAAACTAAAAATCTTGATATATAAATAATATGATAATGTTATTTGAAAATCCAAAATAAATAAGTAAACTTACTAGAGCTGGCCAAAAAGTTAATACAGTAAGATTGAAAAAGTAATCCTAGTATTCCTATACATTAATAATAACCAATTAGAAAATATCTTGAATATTGTTCACAATTTCAAAAAGGAAAAAACACACAAAACATGTAGGATATTTACTTAATAAGAAATACACAAGATTTCTGTGAAGAAAGTAGTAATGAATGGAATTACTCAGTAATGAATGAAATTACTCAGTATAGTAAAGTTGGCAATCCACCTAAAATTAATCTGTAATTTAATGCAAAGCCAAACAAACACTTAAAAGCTAATTCTAAAATATATTTGGAAGTGAGACTAGACAATAAAGACAAATGAAGGTAAAATGTCTTCTAAAACCTCCTAATATATCACAGCATGTTTTGAAATTAAAAGAGCTTGAAACTGAGGGAAGACAAAAAGATACATAAATAGTGGAATAGAATAGAGTCCAGAAAGTGAATTTAAAATATCATAAAGTTTGTATTTTAAACTATTAGATACAGGAACATATTTTTATAATATTAGAGTAATTTAAACCCTGTTATGACTAAACCTAGAAGCTAAAAATCAAATGATTGATAGATTTGAGTAAATAACATTTTAAACCTTTGTATGACCCAATAAAATCCATACATAAAGTAGTGACAAGAAATAGATTGGGAGAAAATATTTGCAACCTATATAACAAAGAATCACATACAGGATATAAAAGAATTTCTAATAATTAACAAGAAAAAAATAAACGCAATGGGGAAAAAAAATGGGTGAAGAATACGACCAGGCAATTTTAAAAAGAGGAAACATAGATGGTTAGCTAACAAATAAAAATGTGATTCACCTCAATAGTAGTCAGAGAAACGAAAGTTAAAACAAAAATGAGATGTAATTTTTCAATTATCAGAATGGTAAATTTTTTAAAAATTGCTAAGTTCCACTGTTGAGGAGAATGTGAAGACAGGAGTAATTCAATATCCTTCCCAGCCAGGACTTCCACTTTGAGATACATATAGTGGACACTGTTGGCAACCTGGCCAGCATTTCCTCCCCCTAGAATCCTGATTTCTTCAGTATTGCCCCTCCCCTTCACCACCTTTATGCCTCAAGGGAAGTTCACCCACAGGGATAGTTCTGATTGAACCAGAGATTCAGCGATTGGTCAGCGATTGGTCAAAATTCTGGACAATAAGAGGCAAGGAGAATTTTGCTAGAAGTTTTCAGAAAAGTTCTTCCTCATTCTTAAGGAGCATATCAAGAAGCCAATCTTACTTTCTCCCACAGTTCATGAGCAAGGAAGAAAATAGCCCTGAAGCTTCTCCCACCACTAAAATTCCTCTTATGTGGACTAATAATTTTCCTACCACGTGCCAGATAATAATGTTCTGGGTGCTAGGAACACACAGTGTATAAAACAGACAAAACTCACTGCTTATGAAACAGTCTACTTGGGGAAATAGAAATAATATAAAATAAATACATAAAATACATACTCTGAGAAATTCCAGGGCAGAGAAAGGGGATTGGAAATGTTGCAGTACAATTTCGACAGGATAGTCAGGGGAGACCTCCATGAAAAGGGGATGTTTGCACAAATTCTTGAAGGAGGGAGGAAGAAAGCCATGTTCAAATATGAGAGGAAAAGATTCCAGGGAGAGGAAAAAGTCAGTGCAAAAGTGCAGAGGCCCAAGAATGCCTGGAAAGTTCAAGGAAAAGCAAGAAGCCCTGCGGGGCTAGACCAAAGTGAGCAAGGATAGAAGAGTAGGTGATAAGGTCAGAGAGATAAGAGGGGGCCAGATGTGTGGGGCCTTGTATAACATTATAATGGCTTTGGTTTTTTGCTGTGAATGAAATGAGCAGCCATTGGAGGGTTTAGAGGGGCTGTCTTTAGTTCCATTTTATCAAGATAACCCTGGTTGCTGAGTTGGCTAGGCTATACAGGGACAAGGGCGGAATAAGGAGAGTAAGAGTTCACTGCAATAATCCAGGGAGAAGACTATGGCTTGAATCAGGATGGTGCAGTGCAGTTGTGGAAAATAGTTGAATGCTGGATATATTTTGAAGATAGAGCCAACAAGGTTTGCTAATGGACAAGATATGAGGTGTGAGGAAAAGAGGAAAGTCAAGAAATACTCCAAAGTTTTGAGCGTAAGCAACTTCTGAGAATGGAGTTGCCCTTAACTGAGAAGAAGGAAAGCTGGTTTGGGATGGAGGTGGGTTTGGTTCAATTTTGTTAAGTTTGAGATATTCATGTCTAAATGTGGAAACATCAAGTAGGCATTTGGATATTCGAGTCTGGATTTCAGGGGAAAGATTGATTAGGAGGTAAAAATTTGAGAGTTGTCAGAATTCACAGGTCACTTAAAGTCATGAGATTTGTGATGAGATCACCAAGGAAGTGGAGAGAAAGAGGGAAGAAATTAAAGGATTTAGCTCTGGGGCACACCAATGTTAAGACTTAGGAAAGCCATCAGGGAGGAACCGGCAAGGAGACTGAGAAAGAGCAACCAAGAAGATATGAAAAAAATCCAGGGAAGCATATTGTCCTGAAAGCCAAGTGAAGAAAGTATTTTAAGAAGGAGGGAGCAATCAACAGTCGAATGCTGCCAATCAGTCAGCATAACATAATGGCAAAAATAAAGGCTTTGAAGCTATTCTGCCAGATTCAAATCCAGCTCTGCCATTTATTTGCTATGTGACCTTGAAAAAGTCACTACATCTCTGTGTCTCCTTCATCTGCAAAAGGGCATTATAATGGCTCCTATTTCAGATCATTATTGTGAGGCTTCAGTGTCTAAATTTGCTTAA
This sequence comes from Rhinolophus sinicus, assembly GCF_036562045.2. NCBI lineage: Eukaryota > Metazoa > Chordata > Mammalia > Chiroptera > Rhinolophidae > Rhinolophus > Rhinolophus sinicus. The sequence goes on from NC_133751.1 coordinate 45,934,442, forward strand.
CACACTTAGAGTAGTGCCTAACACATAGTGCCTAGTATTAATGGCAGCTATGATTATTATTTTTGTTGGACATTTTTATTATTTTTTCTTCCAGTTTTATTAAGATATCATTGACATACAGCACTGTATAAGTTTAAGGTGTACAGCATAATAACTTGACTTACATATAATGTGAAATGATTACGACAGTAAGTTTAGTTAACATCCATCATGTCATTTAGATACAAAAAAAAAACAAAAAACGTGTTTTTTTTTTCCTTGTGATGAGAACTCTTAGGATCTGTTCTCCTAACAAGTTTCAAATATACAGTGCCAAATATGATTATTATTACATTTAATAGTAGCAAGAAGTAGTAGGAGGAGGAAGAACAAGGAAAGAACTGAAACTTGACCCTTGGCTTTAGCAATATGGAAGTCATTTGTGACATTGACAAAAAGCAACTTGGATAGAATGGTGAGGGCAAAAGCTTGTTTAAAGTGATGTCGTGTCCAAAAGAAAATGAGAGAAGATGAACTGGAGACAGTAAGTATAGGAACTTTTTTCTTGAAAAAATAAAAGGGGCAGAGAAATAATTTGGTAGCTATAGACAGAAATTTGATATGAGAGGACTTTTTTATTATAGGAGAAATAACAGGTTTCAAATCGTGAGTATATTTATTTTAAATATACCTGAATCAGAGCTTGGCCTCAGAGGAGTCAGTTTGAATTCTTGCCGGTGATGGACAGAGAAAATGGAGGGAGGGCTGTGGAGCACCGTAAAGGAGTTAACCTCCAGTCACCTCACATTATATGAATTCATTTATTATATATCTCTCACATACTACTAGAATGTAAGTCCATAGAACGGGCCCTTGTTTTATCCCCTGCTATCTCTCCATCACCTGGAATAGTAGCTAGTACAGTGTAGGCATTTAATAAATATTTGCTAAATGGAAGCCTATTTCCCGTGAAAATTTGAGACCCAGAAAATAATTGCTTGCCTGGCTCATTATGTCAGAGTTTGATCTAACTGAGTCTCCTGGTTCCCAATACAAGGAACATTCCAGAAGTAGGAAAACCTGGGTTTCAGCATTCACATTCTGTTCTTCAGAGCAGTATTAAGGAAAGTTACATCTATTTAAAAGGTTAAAATGAGGCAGAAAAAAAATGGAACAACTTCCCACTTCTTTTCAAGATTATCCTAAGTCATTGCAAACATTATTTTTATTCTGTTGAAAGTTAAATTTTATTGATGATATGACTGTTAAATAATTAAAACATAGAAGTCTTGAAAAATCTATAAATGATCTAACAAAACTAGTCATTTGCTGAACAATGAAAATGAAATTTTTAAAAATTGCCACAAATCTTGACCTTCTTCCTTTTACACACACTATGTATTTTTCAAGGACTGTAAACAATTGAAAATTTGTAAATATGGTCCTTTGAGGTAAACAGTTAAATTATGTATAAATGTAGCAGACACTTACTTCCACAAAGCTCACCAGTAATAGGAATTTTTATGCAATTAGAAGAGTGACCTTTTTGTCTTATTCCTCAGTTTAATAAACTATATACAGCATAAGATTAGAAGATTAAGAGAAGAATTGTATTTCTCTGTAGTATCTACTCCTGGATGTTTAGTGGTATTATTAAGTAGCAATGAATCAATCTATCCATATATAAAACTTTCACTATATTTATCTATCTGTATCTACATCTATCTATTGATAGATATAGATATAAATATAGACATAGATGTAGATGTAGGTGTAGGCGTAGGCGTAGGCGTAGGCATAGGCATAGGCATAGGCATAGGCATAGGTATAGGTATAGGTATAGGTATAGGTATAGGTATAGGTATAGGTATAGATAGATCTCAAGTCATGTAAAAATAGCACAGTTTTTTTACACATATGTAGTAAATTGGAATTTGCCCAATAGAAGGTTAATTTTACTTTTATTAAATCAAATTTTATAGCTGTTTTATAGTTCTGTAAAACCTCATAACTAGTTAAAACTGGAGAAACATTTTTAGAACGGACAGGGACTATAAAATGAAGCTAATTCATAGAGGTCTCCAGGTAATTATAGAGAGATTACTAGACTATTTCTACAAAAATATACAAAGTATGCCTAAATCAACATAGATGGAGACATGTAATGTGCCTGTACACAGAAGTTAAAAATTGGGTATCCAGGGGCAGCTGGTTAGCTCAGTTGGTTAGAGCGCGATGTTCTTAACAACAAGATTGCCGGTTCGATTCCCACATGGGCCACTGTGAGCTGTGCCCCCTGCAACTAGATTGAAACAACTACTTGACTTGGAACTGATGGGTCCTCGAAAAAACATACTTAAAATAAAAAAAATTTTAATTTTTAAAAATTGGGTCTCCAATCATGTAACCACATAAGTTTCCCTCTTGCTACATCTCTGAAAAGTATAACATTGTGAAATAAGACAGATAGTTTACCGGAGATTTTATCATCTTAGAAGTGGTCTCATCCTTTGACCTAGTAATCTCATTTCTGGAAGATTACTCCAGGCAGATAATCAAAAGGAAAAAAAATCTATGGTGTATGTTTGAAGATGTTCATTGCAGTTTTATTTATATAATTGTAGAATTGGTGGGGGGAACTCTAAATAACCAACCACAGGGAGATGTTTAACTAAATTGGAGTCTATCTACTTAATATAACATGTAATCATTAAATACATAGTATAAAATGTTCATTGTATAGAAATATGCATTTAATCTGTGTGTGTTTCATTAAACAGTTCAGTCTCAATCAATTCAGCTATTGTCATGTCCATATATATATGTAACTGTGTGAATGCTACCTGAGCTTAAGGGTAGGAAAAAAACAGATAAGTGGCACCTCTGATAAAATTTTGTTTTAAGAATGCATAATTCTGTCTGGTTGAGACACATGACACATTGATAAAGACTTTTGGGTTTTCAAGGTAATTATAAGTCATACCTAAGCAATCTCTATTCAGGCTTTCTCATTCATTGCAACTAGCCTTATGAAGCAGAGAAATTTAGTTTATTGATTCTAGGTATTTTGCTACCCTCTTCAAGTCATTTTATAATCCATTTTTCAGGCAATATGAAGTAACTCTATATTTCAGTGCACGTCCCTGCTATAGAAATGTGATTTTTGGCTTTGTAGCCCAAGTATGCGTTCCATGTGTGAATAGGAGTCTTGGTGCAACAAGAGTAAAGTCATCAGCTTCTATGCTATGAAGAAGAAATGTTCATCTTCTAATGTGCATATATGTATGCGACCTCTTTAAAATCAGCCCCCTTAAATGGCACCGAGCACACTTCTGTGTATGATACATCAATGTCCACTAATTGCATGAAGAAAGCTGAGATTCCAAAATCTGTAAAAGTAGATATACAAAGAAAAGTGGAAGCATCTGTTTAATATATACGACATTAGAATTTAATTTTACCTCTGTGATGCTTTTGTGTGGCTGCAGTGTTACAACAGAGCACATAAGCATAGCCGTACAGTGTCAGCAGGTGCATGCCACCAAATTACTGCTTTTAATTTGCATATTCATCTGCTAAGAAGCATGTCATTATCATATCAAAGGGATACTGAGCAACATCTAGCTTGGAGAGATGTGGCATAGTTTCAATAGGAGCAATTAATGCAAGATGAGGACTCTCTTTCTGTCATGTCTCCAGGGCTAGCTGTAATCGGGCTGATTATTGGATACCAATAAGACCAGGCCCAGTTGGCACAGAATAAGAGAAGAACTGGAAAGGGAGCCTGCTAGTCCTCTCCACTGTGCACTTGATGGCAACATGATGCCCTGGTCACTCGGAAGAATACTGTTCTTATTATAGACACTGTCTATCTGCATTCATCTATTTCAGTGGTGGTCATAAAATGACTAAATGCAGTCCAAAGTAATCATGTATTTTTTTTTTTTAAAGAATGATCTGTACTCTGGACTTTAGAGGGCATGTAAAGAAAACATAAAAGAGACATTAGAATTGTATTCATAAATATAGGTTTTGGTACTTAGTTAAATTTCATTCAAACAAACATCATCCTCCTTCAACCAGTTGCTGTTCGCCTACCTATGTGTCAGACAGTGTCAGGTGATGAAGATGCAGACATGGTTTGGTCACAGTCCCTAATCTCAATGAATTTGCAGTTGAACAGGAGAAACAGACATTTCAACCAAACAAAACGTGAATAACATTTGCTTTCTTATTGTTAATGAACTTAGGAAAGGTCATAGATGTGCAAAGCCGTCTTTTGATATGACAGTTATTTGTGGTATCATCTGTTTTCAGGAAAGTCTTTAAGAACAGAATTTTAAATTTTAGTTTAGTTTTAGAAATGATCTCTTTTCTTTTCCTAATGGTAGTAGTTGAAAACAATGTACGTTTATAATATAAAATAATATTGAATGTCAACTCTAATTGAAAAATTTTAAAGGTGGGGGAAGATCAATAATATTGTGGTAGCGTGGTACAGTGTCAGATGGTTGCTGGACTTATCATAGTGATCACTTTTTTAGCATAGGAAATAAATTCAGTAATGTGGTAAAAACACTGTATAGTGCTAGGTAGATACTGTTGAACAACATGATGTACCTGAAATTAATGTTAGCTGTATTTTATATGTTAGCTGTATTTTAATTTTAAAAATCTTTTAAAAAACGTACAAATTTGAATGTTTGAACACTGGAAATATAGATAATTTTTTAAATTGTCCTATTTATTGCTTCTCAGTGTTTCATTGGATGCATTGGTGTGAGTAGTGCTTATAAAAAGCAGGGCCATTAATAGGTTGCTTCCTGCGGTGTCTAGAATGGGATGGTACACACAGAGACTTTTATTAATTTATTCAACAAATATGTTTTGAATACTCACTGTGCCAAGCACTGCTGTAAGCTGGGGATACAGCTGTGAACAAAATGGGCCAATTGCCTGCCCTTGACTTTACATTCATGTATGCTTCTGTGTGTGACTATATGCACCAAGCACATGCCTAATGGAGCTCACTGACATTCGTTCAACAAGCATTTAATAAGCACCTTATGTGTACCAGACTAGGGAAATGAAAGGGTACTCTATAAAGTTTACCTTGAAAACTACAAACCAGCAGTGAGTACAAACAGGCTTTCAAATCACCAGTAAACCTAGAACTAAATGGTTTATGTGAAACCAAACTTAAAAATAACAGGTTTTTTTAATGGGTGTCTAATCTTCCAAGTAGTTTGACATCAACCAGTTAACTCAGTATATTCACCAGCCCCCTTCTTATCAATTGTTAACATTTTAGGGATGCGGCATGGACCATAGTGAGCATCAGAGCCAGGCACTTTGGGTACATTGTCTTATTTAATGCTCAGAGGTATCCTCTAAGATATGTACTAATATGCCCAGTTTGCTGATAAGGAATCCAATGCTTAGAGAGTTTCCGATTCCCAAGGTCACCCAGTTGGTAAGTAGCTGGGTAGGATTGGAAATCAGAGTTTTCTGCTGCCCAGTATGTGTTCTATTCACAGTTCTTTATAACTCAGCTTTCAATATCCTAGTCTATCTACTTTGTGGCAATTAACTTGAATATTAGAACTGACTTACATGATTCTATAGGTACAGATAACCGCGGTATAACACAGCACTTCTATAATACAGTTTCGCTCTAACACGGTTTGAAAATTGAGGAAAACCCTCACAACATGGCATCCTAGAACATGTTTTCACTCTAACACAGTTTGAAACTTAGAGAAATCCCTGAACAACATGGAGCATAATAAGAGCTTTTAAGAGCAAAAGATATCTCATTTAAAATTTTTCATTCGAGCATGGATGTCGTATCAGATTTGACTGCAGAATTTTAAAATTTCTTAGAATTTTAAATCCATTTTGTTCATGGAGTATTAAGTTCAGAGGATGAAGATATCTTGTCAGAAAAAAAATGCCCTCAGTTAATGGTGCTTAGTAGTGATGATGAAGAAAACATTTAATACATATTAATGTTACACTTTTGGTAAAATTGCTTTAATAAAAATATTTCTCTTCATTATAAAAATATAATAGTATGTGGTTTTTTTAATTTTTGTACTAGGTCTTTGTTTTGTATAACATGGATTCACATAACACGGCACTTTTTTAGGAACCTAAGAACCGTGTTATACAGCGGTTACCTGTAATCATTTTGAGTAAGAACACTATTTGCCAGTACCACTCATTTACTTTATTATGGTGGGAGATATGTGTTAAATGATGTACAAGGTGTGATAAAAAAAAAATATGGTGAATGTTTAAAAGGAAAAAATCTTATTATAGTAAAAGACACATTGCCATTAATCCCCCTTAAAATATACTCCCCCTTGCTTGGAACACACTTATCCTGTCGTTCTTGCCAATTCTGAAGCAGTTCTGAAAGTCCTCTTTCATGAGCGTCTTTAGTTGCACTGCCGTGGATGCCTCAATGTCCTGAATCATTTGACTTTGGGAAAGAGCCAGAAGTTGCATGGTGCCAGACCAGGTGAATAAGGTGAATGAGGACACACTGTAATGTTTTTATTTGACAGAAATTGCCATGTACCAGAAGCAATATGTGACACAAAGTGTTGTAATGATGGAGGATGATTTACGGTACACTTTAAAGCACACCTCCTCTCAACCCTAGTTCACACCCAGTTGACTGCAGTGAACAAGTTGAAACTTGTCACACACTGTTACTAAGGTTTGAGGCACCACTTCCTGTATTGTAGATCCCTGCCTTTCCATTGGATGGCACTTGGCAGCAGCATTCACAGCAGCATCACCATATTTTGTGATCACAACAGAAAGGCTCCATGTCACACATCCCTTCTGGTACGACAATTTCTGTCAAATAAAGACATCACGGTGTGTCCTCAACCACCTTAATCACTGGATCTGGCACCGTGCGACTTCTGGCTCTCCTCCAAAGTCAAAATGATCATGAAAGGTAAACATTTTGAATCAGTGCAGGACATCAAGGCCACCAGACAGCACAGCCAAAGCCACTCATGAAAGAGGACTTGCAGAACTGCTTCAGAAAGTGGCAAGAACTATGGGATAAGTGTGTTCAAAGCGAGGGAGATTAATGGCAACGTGTCTTTTACTGTAATAATTTTTAATTTATTCACCTTTTTTTCACACCTCGTATATTATATAAAAACTAAAGGTTGAAAACATAAACAAAAATATAGTCCCTTTACCTGTATGTTACTACTCTGGTTGACTTGTTCACCAAATGAAGAGGATCTTTTATCTTTTTAATTCATCTTATGCTGAGAATTGTGGACTCAGAGTTTTTGTTTTGTTTTGTTTTGTTTAAATTGACAAGTTGAAAGAGCTGTTGACCTGGAGTGAGAAGACCTGGATTTAAATCCTGGTTGTCCTTGGAAGCTATTTCGCTACTCAGAGCTTCAGTCTTCTCATCTGTAAAATGAGGAATTTAATCTATATGCTCTCTTAGGTTGCTTCCAGGTGTAACTTTCTATGATTCCGTGAGAAACAGCTAGCATCAGTCGTACTTCAAACACAGCACATGAAATATTTGAATAGCCCAACTTCCTAAATCCTCTTTCCTACCAAAAAATAAATTTGTTTATGTTTTTAAATAATATATTAGGCAAATCTTCACTAAATGGGAATTATTGATTGTGTTATCTTTTTTTGAAATGATTCATTTTTTTCTTATTGATTTATTGGGGTGACATTGATTAATAAGCTATAAGTTTCAAGTGTACAATTCTATAATACATAATCTGTATATTGCAGTGTGTGAGTATCACCCAAGGTTTAGTCTCCTTCCGTCACCATATATTTGACCCTCTTTACCATTTTCAACCTACCCCCCACTCCTATTTCCCCTCTTGTAACCACCATACTGTTGTCTGTATCTATGAGTTTTTGTTTTTTTGTTTGTTTTGCTTGTTAATTTATTGCATTCTGTTATATATCCCACATATGAGTGAAATCATATAATTCTTGTCTTTTTCCATCTGACTTATTTTACTTAGTGTGATACTCTCAAGATCCATCCATGTTGTCAAAAATGGTGGTATTTCACCTTTTCATATGGCTAAGTAGTATTCCACTGTATATATGTACCACATCTTCTTTATCCAATCGTCCATTGAAGGACACTTGGGTTGTTTCCTTGTTTTGGCTGCAATGAGCATATCTTTATGAATAAATATTTTCAAATTTTTCAGGTTGATACCTAGAAGAGAGGTTGCTGGGTCATATGGTACCTCTAGTCTTAATTTTTTTGAGGAGTCCCCTCCACACTGTTTTCCATAGTGGTTGTACCAATTTATATTTCCACCAATAGTTTGTGAGCATTCCTTTTTCTCCACATTCTTTCCAACACTTGTTATTTTGTCTTGATAATAGTCATTCTAACAGGTGTGAGGTTGTACCTCATTATGGGTTTTATTTGAATTTCCTTTATTGCTGAAGTTGAACATCTTTTCATATATCTGTTGGCTATTAGTATGTCTTCTTGGAAAAAGTATCAGTTCAGGTCCTATGCCCATTTTTTAATTGGATTTGTTGTTGTTGCTGTTGTTGTTGTTGTTGTTGTTGAGTAGAGTAAGTTCTTTACATACTTTGGATATAAACCCCTTATTGGAGGTGTTGTTTGCAAATATCTTCTCCCCCATTTGATTGGTTGCTTATTTGTTCTGTTGATTTCTTTTGCTATGCGGAAACTTTTTATTTTGATATAGTCCCTTTCATTATTTTTTCTTTTATTTCCCTTGCCTTGGGTGTCAAACTCATAAAATAATTCTTTAAGACCATAAGTTTAGTACCTATGTTTTCTTCTATGAATGTGTTTCAGGTCTTATATTTAGTCCTTTGATCCATTTTGAGTTAATTTTGGATTATGGTGACAGATAGCAGTCTAGTTCCATTCTTTTGCAGGTGGCTTTCCAATTTTACTAGCACCATTTATTGAAGAGGCATTCTTTTCTCCATTGTATGTTTTTGGCTCCTTTGTTAAAAATTAGTTGCCCATATACATGTGGGTTTATTTCTGGGCTTTCAATTTTGTTCCATTGGTCTATGTGTCTGTTTTTCTGCCAATACCATGCTGTTTTGCTTATTGTTGCCCTGTAGTACAAGCTGAAGTCAGGCAGTGTGATACCTCCAGTATTGTTCTTTTTTCTTAAGATTGCTTTGGCTATTCGGGGTCTTTAGTGGTTCCATACAAATCTGATGATTTTTTGTTCTATTTCTTTAAAAAAAATGCCATTGGGATTTTGATGGGGATTACATTAAATCTGTATATTGCTTTGGGTAATACGGCCATTTTAACTATGTTGATTCTTCCAATTCATGAGCACGGAATGTCTTTCCATTTCTTTGTGTCTTCTTCAATTTCTTTTAAAAATGTCTTATAGTTTTCAGCATATAGGTATTTCATATCCTTGGTTAAGTTTAAAACTTTCAGTTTTTCACCATTGAGTATGATATTAGCTGAGGGTTTGTCATATATGGCCTTTATTATGTTGAGGTATGTTTTTTCTATACCTATTTTACTGCTCACAAATGGATGTTGTATCTTGTCAAATGCTTTTGCTGCATCTATTGATATTATCATATAATATTGTATAACAAACCCCACTTGATTTTGATGTATTATCTTTTTAATGTATTGTTGTATTCAATTTGCTAGTATGTTGTTTAGGATTTTTGCATCTATATTTATCAGAGATATTGGTCTGTAATTTTTGGTGTGTGTTGTGCTTGCCAGGTTTTGGTATCAGGGTAATGTTGACCACATAAAATGAAATAGGAAGCATTGCCTTTTCAAATTTTTGAAGAGTTTGAGAAGGATGGGTATTAAATCTTACTTGAATGTTTGGTAGAATTCACTCGTGAAGCCATCTAATCCTGGACTTTTGCTTTTGGGCAGGTTTTTGATGACTGTTTCAATTTCCTTACTGTCGATTGGTCTATTTAGCTTTTCCAGTTCTTCATGAGTCAGTCTAGGAAGGTTATATACATCTAAGAACTTGTCCTTAATCTAGGCTATCAGATTTGGTGGTGTATATTCTTTCATAGCATTCTTGTATATTCCTTTGTATTTTGGTGGGGTGCATTGTAACTTCTCCTCTTTCATTTCTGATTTTGTATATTTGAGTCTTTTTTTTTCCTTAGTGAGTCTAGCCAGAGGGTTGTCAATTTTATTAGTCTTTTTCAAGAACCAACTCTTTTTTGCATTAATTATTTTCTATTGTCTTTTTGTTCTCTATTTTGTTTAATTCTGCTCTAATTTTTATTATTTTCTTCCTTCTATTGACTTTGGGCATTGTTTATTCTTTTTCTAGTTCTTTAAGGTGAAATGTTAGGTTATTTATTTGATATTTTTCTTGTATCTTGTGATAGGCCTGTATTGATATAAACTTCCTTTTTATTACAGCTTTTGCTGTATCCAAAATTTTGATATGTTATATCATCATCATTTGTCTCTGTGTATTTTTTATCTCTTCTTTTATTTCTTCTTTAACCTAGTCATTGTTTAGTAACATGTTGTTTAATCTCTGCATATGTGTGGTTTTTCCCACTTTTCTTTTGGTAGTCGATCTCCAATTTCAAAGAATTGTGGTTGGAGAATATGCTTTGTATGATTTCAATCTTCTTAAATTTGTTGAGATTTATTTTGTGTCCCAACATATGGTCTATCCTTGAGAATGTTTCATGTACACTAGAGAAGAATATTCTGGTATTCTGTGAGGAAAAACTGTGTAAATATCTATTATGTCCATTTGGTCTAATGTGTCATTTAAGGCCGATATTTCCTTATTGATTTTCTGTTTGGATGATATAGCCATAGCTGTCAATGAGGTATTTAGATCCCCTAATATAGGTGTGTTTTTGTCAGTTTCTCCCTTTAGTTCTGTTAGTTAGTTGCTTTATATATTTTGGTGCTCCCAGGTTGGGTGAATATTTATTGATAAGTGTTATGTCTTCTTGATGTACTGTCCCCTTATCATTATAAAATGTCCATCTTTGTCTCTTGTTAACTTTTCTATTTTGAAATCTATTTTCTCACATATATTTATGGCAACACCTGCTTTTCTCTGGATGCCATTTACTTGGAATATCATTTTCCACCCATTCAGTTTGAGTCTATGTTTTTCTTGCAGTTGAGATGTGTCTCCTGAAGGCAGCATGTAGTTGGGTTTGGTTTTCTGATCCAAACTGCTTACTATGTGCCTTTTAATTGGAGAGTTCAGTTCATTTACATTTAGGGTGATTACTGATATGTGAGGATTTCCTATAGCCATTTTATGTTTTGGTTTCTGGTAGCTGTGTCTCCATTGTTTCTTTTCCCTTGTGTTTCTGTCTGTTGTTTTACTTTGGTGGTATTCTATTATTTTTTTCCTTCATTTCTTCCCTTTTTATAGTATACATTTCAGTTCTAGATGTATGTGTGTGTGTGTGTGTGTGTGTGTGTGTGTGTGGTTACCATTAGGTTTATTCAAAAGAAAGTTTCACATATACAGTATTCCTTTTTTTTCTGATTGCATCTTATCTCTTCACCTGTGCAAGTACAGTCCTTTGCCTCCTGCCCTTTTATGTTTTGTTGTCACAAATTGTCTCTTTTTATGTTGCGAGATCATTTCCAAATTGCAGTAGCTATTGTCTTCTTCTTTTTTAATGCTTTTACCTTCTTTAATCTTTTCATTATATTTAAGTGTTTGATACCCTATTCTGAACAAAGGTTGCAACTTCCTGCTTCTGTCTGTTAGTCATCTTGCTCATAGTTTTGTACCTTTTTTATCTTTTTGTTTCAGGTAGAAGAGCACCCATCAGTATTTTCTATAATGCAGCTCTTGTGATGGTAAATTCCCTCAGCTTTTGTATGTCTGGGGAAATTTTTATTTTTTCTTCATACCTAAAGGATAGCTTCGCTGGATACATTATTCTTGGCTGGTGATTTCTCTGTTTCAATAATTTGAATATTTGATTCCATTCTGTCCTAGCTTATAGGGTTTCTGCTGAGAAAAACCAATGATAGTCTAATGGTTTTTTCCTTTATAGGTTACCATCTTCTTTTCCCTGGCTGCCTTGAGAATTCTTTCTTTGTTGTTAATTATTGAGAGTTTTAAAATAATGTGCTTTGGAGAAGGCCTTTTGTATTGAGATAATTAGGTGGTCTGTTAGCTTCTTGTATTTGAGCATCCAGGTCTTTCCATAGTTTGGAAAGTTTTCATTTATTATTTGTTTGAATGGGTGCTCTATTCCCTTCTCCCAGTCTTCGCCTTTTGGTATATCCATTATTCTTTTATTGCTCTTTCTAATGGAGTCAGATGGTTCTCATAGAGTTCTTTCACTTTTTTTTTTTTTACTCTTGATTTTCTTTCTCCTTCCACGTGAGTCATTTCTAGATTTCTATCTTTATGCACTAATTCTTTCCTTTATCTGGTCTGCTTTATTTCCTAAGCTTGCTTGTTCATTCTTCATCTCTTTTATTGAGTTCTTCAGCTCCAGAATTTCTGTTTGGTTCTTTTTTCAAAAGTTTCAATCTTTTTAGTGAAGTACTCCTTTTGTTTATTGATTTTGTTTCTCAGTATATTGAATTGCCTTTCTGATTTTCTCATATCTCGTTGAGTTTTTTTCAGAACTGCAATTTGAATTCTGTCATTTAAATAGCATATTTCCATGTGATTTAAGTCTTTAAGTTTATTTTCTGGAGATTTGTTTTTCATTTTCTTTCTGAATCCTCTTTTTATCTTGGTTCTTCATTTTGCTTGATAGATTGTTTCTCTGCCTGAGCATTTGTGGGACTGAAACCCGATTTTTCAAAAATCCTACAGTTCACGATTTATCAGGTTGATAAGTACAGGTTTCTTTTGTTTCCCAGTAGGGGGCGCTGAAGCGCAAGTTTTTATTTTCTCTTACCTGCTTGGCTGGGGCTTGTGGGATCTCTGTGGGGCAGTGTCACCTGGACTGTGGAAAACGCTCCCTATTCCCCAGAAGGTGGATCTCCCTTTTACAGCCTGGTCTTTCAGTCTTGGGGCACCATTCCTATGGATTGGAAGGGACAGGTTATGGGTCTCTTGTGTGTTCTTGGTGCCACCTTCCTGTAGTCAGAAGCTGCTGCAGTGCTGCTCTGAGTTGACCCAGCTACTACTGCGGGGCTGCACCTTGATGGGTGAGGGGTAAGTAGAGTGGGGAGTAGTGAGGTAGTGGGTTGCCATTCTGCTCTTCCTCTTCGGTTTAGCCGCAGTGAGTAAAGACGACTTAGGCTATAAAGCTTTTCAGGCCTTTCACAATGTGCCAAGTGAGGATTTTACTGCCCTGCAGGCCATGGGCATGAGGTGGGTAGATTCCCCATCTGTAGAATCCCTGTTTGATTCTGGTCAACTTTGGAGTGGTTTGATTTTTTTTTTTTTTTTTTTGCACTGTTTCTCTGTCCCTGACCCTGGGCCCCAGCCTCAATGTGCTAGCCATTCAGGCCTAATTGTTGTTCTGCCCCTCCAGTCTGGTCTGCCCAGGGGGGACTGCACTACAGCCCTTCACCGCTGTCACATCCACTGGGCCTTCCATGAGCACAGGACTCTGTGGTTTCCGCCTTTGCCCTTCTCCCTCCCCATTTGTCTCTGCTTTTTGCTCAGATATGGCCACCTTCACATGTCTCTGTTCAATGTCTCAGACGTGTTTGTGTGTTGAGCAGGGAATTTTTTTGTATTATAGTTGTCCAACTTGAATTATAGTTTTTTTTGAATTATATATGTCCACCATATTCACATATATAACATACATAGGTATATGTGTGTTACATATACATGCACAACATGTCTGTTACATACACATGCGTATATGCATATGTGTTACATACATACACAACTTCTTTAAATTCTATGATTTTTTTCCTGTCAGAATGAGTAAAATGTTGCCCTTCAACAAGTTCATATTCCCAGTAGCTTATGGCTTCCTTCCTCTAAGTGAAATGCTGGGTTCCACAAATGCTGGAATTCTACAGAAAAGTTTATTTATTTCATTCTCCTGTTCCATTAACAGGAGTCAGCTTTATGAATCAATCTTGAATTGATTCAAGTTCTAACTATTTGTATTTATAACTATATTATTTATCACCCATAAGTCAAATGTCATTTAATTGTCATCTATTCTGGGCATTTGGAGTCTTTCTAATTGATTTGTTTAAGCCTATATTCACACAAGGGGGTGGGGAGGTCTTCAGGACGACTCTATTATTTTCAAGAGACCCTAATTCAGAACAAGACCTTAACTAATCTCACACAGAAAAACTTTACTCACACACACTATTCTATTGGAGGCATACTTGCAAGACAGTGCCCTTTACAAATAAATCATATCTCCAACTATCAGTTCATTTTGTGCCCTCCCATCAGTCTTGGTACAACTTCCCAACCTTCTATACGTAATTGTAGGCATCAAATAAATGCTACATATTTTAAAACTCTGAATAGGTTTTTCACTCCTAATCCATGAAGGATATTTTTGTGTCATGTATCATCTTCATGGATTTTGATAGTAATGGAGTTTCTTAGTAAGTACACTCACAATCCAGTAACTTCCAAGTTTAGCTGCTGCAGTAGGAAATGATAACATCGATATTGTTATTGGATGGATTCAAAGTACTTCATTCACCTTATGTAAACAAGTGGTATGATACAACATAAGATTTTTATGTTTCTAATGAAAGCTAAAGAAGCTGCTTTTATTCATGTATATATGTATGTATTAGCAACAGTGAATCTAAGTAGTATTATTGGATACAGTAAATAAGAAAATGTGGTGTTCTGTAGAAGAAACTAGGTTGTGTTGGTACAACTCGCATGGCCAGAAATCACTGATTTATCCCAAAAAGAAAAACCAAAAATGAAAAATATTAAGTAATGACTCTAACAAAGTATTGAGATTAAAATTAAAGAAAGAATTCTAATATCACACATTGGATTTACTATTGGTAAGGGGAAAGGAAATATGAATAGAGGAAGATAAAATTGTATCATCAATAACATGAGAAATAGTGCACGGGGAATAAATTTTAACTGCACAAGATCTGAAGAGGAATAAATTTATTATATGCTTATATTATTCAAAGCCATGCTATGCAAAGCTAGAAATCCTTTATCCATTTAGGAAGAAATATCTGCCAGAAAGATAAATACAATTTAATTTTTAATTAAAACTAATCAAAAACAGGAAGAAATTGGACTAATTTAACTGGTCAAATTATTTCAGGTGGATTGGTTTGCATGTGTAGACTATCTACAATATTATATCTGTTTTTGTAGTTTATTAAATTGTTGGAAAAATTCAATGTAATTTTTCTGTAGATCAATTCAAATATTACTAGGCCTGGAAAGGAGGAAAAAAGTGGAAAATATAAGTATTTACTCATGACAAATGTGACACAATTTTTGCTTTTAAATAAACTCCATGCATTATAGATGAGTACTTGTTTTTAGAGGCTTCATTCAGTCACGAGAAATCTTGCAAATTACTTCCTTCTTTTGGAATATGTCTTTACCAGTTGGTGTACTGGAAATGATGATTCTACATTAAGTGGTTTCTGATTTTTAAAAAAAAAGCAGCAGCATCTAAAATTAGAACATTTACTTCAGATATGACTTACTTTGATACATCATAAAATTCTCTGGAGAACAATTTTGAAGCAAAGTTTAAGATTGCGGTGTTCTCTATTTTAGTGAATAGAGCACTGGATAGTAAATTTCAGAATTTGGATATTCATCCAAAATTAGAAGCTAAAGAAGCACTGGAATTTGCCACTATTAAGGGGGCCTCATAAGGCTGCTTTCAGCAGGTCACTAGTATGTGTTACATAATCACTCTGCATCAATAGACTCAGTTAAAATCCCCTAGCTCAACTAATTTTAGCTCATAATTTTCAATGCAGCTTCCTAAGTAAGAATACTGATAAGAATGTTCCATAACACTTTAAGATCCAGCTATTCACGCTTCTTCTCTACCTGAAGGAGAAGGAGCACATGCAGGAAGTGAATATGCCTTGCTGAAGGTGAGGTTGAAATTACATAAAGTTAGGAACTCATACAACTCAACAACAAAAGGACAAACAGTCCAATTAAAAAATGTGAAAAGGGCATGCACAGAAACTTCTCCGAGAAGACATACAAATGGCCAACAGATATATGAAAAAATGCTCAACTTCACTAGCTATTAGGGAAATGCAGATCAAAACCACAATGAGATATCACCTCACATCAGTTAGAATGGCTATCATCAACAAGACAAATAGTAACAAGAATTGGAGAGGATGTGGAGAAAAAGGAACCCTCATACACTGTTGGTGGGAATGCAGACTGGTGCAGCCGCTATGGAAGGCAGTGTGGAGGTTCCTCAAAAATTTAAGAATGGAATTACCATATGACCCAGCAATCCTTCTCCTGGGTATCTACCAAAAAAGAAAAAATCTGAAAACATTTATCCATAAAGATATATGTACACCAATGTTCATTGCAGCTTTGTCTATGGTGGCCAAGACATGGAAACAACCTAAGTGTCCTTCAATAGATGAATGGATAAAGAAGTTGTGGTATATATACACAATGGAATACTATTTGGCAGTAAGAAAAGATGAAATAGTACCATTTGTGACAACATGGATGGATCTTGAGATTATTATGCTAAGCGAAATAATTCAGACAGCAAAAGTCAGGAACCATATGACTTCACTGACATGTGGGATATAAAACTGAAAACAGCAAAGGAACAAGACAAACAAATAAAGAAACAAAAACTCATGGACACAGACAACAGTTTAGTGGTTATCAGAGGGTAAGGGGGGAAGAGAGATGGTAGAAGAGGGTAAAAGGAGGTCAAATATATGGTGATGGAAGGAGAACTGACTGGGTGGTGAGCACACAATGTGATACATACATGATGTATTATAGAATTGTACACCTGAAATCTATGTAATTTTACTAACCATTGTCACCCCAATAAACTTAATTTTTACAAAAAGTTTAGAATGGCATACTGAGCAGAGTATTGTAGCATTTATGACGTAGATAGATAGATATACATATATATATCAAATATACATATACCAAATATACACATATACATACATACATATACCAAATACCAAAGGTGCCAAAAAAAATGTATACATATGACTTGTATTCATCTTTTGTTATTGGTACATGTTGAGTATTACAATTTTAATACAGTTTTTTTTTTCCTTTCTTAAAATGTGTGTACATTTTTTTGGCTCCCTCTGTATATATGTATAATATTTATAAATATAATGTAGATTTTTATATAAATGTCATGAGATCAAATTCTTTATGATACCATAAGTTTTAGTTAGAATCAAGTTGATTGTAAACAAGAAAAACCAATTTAACCTAAACAACAAATGAGATTTATTAGCTAACATACTATAAAATCCAGGAGGCAGACTAGATTCATTCAGTGGCAATTGATGTCATTAGTGCTCTATTTATCTTGGTTACTTTCTCAGACTGTCTTCACTGAAAGCAAGATGGTGCTAAAAAGCCTCCCTCCCCCTGCACCAGCACTTTCATTGTGACAGTCTAGCAACCCCTCTGGAAAGAATAGTTCTTCAACAGCTGTAACAGGAAACTCAGAGCAACACCCCAATTAGGCTGGCTTGGGTCACCTGCCTGCCCTGAACCAATCACTATGGTCTCACTCAGGGATAGGGTCCTCTGATTGCCTAGGCCTAGGTCAGATACCCACTCTGTATCTGGATGGGGGGGTGAAGGGACCAGGGTTATTCCACCTCCCTCAGCCATGTGAAGAGGGTCCTCTCTTAGAAAAGGAAGTTCTGTTACCAAGAGAATGTGGAGAAGGGTAGTTGCTGGACAAAAACAACATATATTCTACTTTTATCTGGCTCTTGCCTACCAGCATAGCTTATTCGCTCTCATTCCACATAAATGCATTAACTCTACCAGACCCAGTTACTAGAGTTTCCTGTGTGTTTGTTGAATGAATTGATGAGCAACGGTAGTGGGAGAGGTGTCTCTATGTTATTACTGGGTAAGTGGAAAACTTGAAGCCTCCTTAGTTAACTGAAAATTCCAGATAACTAGATATTTGATGTCATTCTTAAGTGATCTTTATTATTCCACAGAGTGTTGAGTAAATCGGAAAGTGGGTTTATTAATGATGGTTTTTCTGTGCTGAGTGTGCTTCTATTTATGAATCTAAATATCTGTCTCCTCTCTAAGACTGAAGGCACGAATGCCATTGTCATTGCATCCTTCAAAGTACCTACTATAATGCTGTGCACATACTATATGTTTGGTAAGTTTCTGAACTGAAGTAAATAGTTGATTCCAGTTCTTAGGGCACTCTGTGCTTTCTGAAAATAGGATGGCTATTTTCCCTCAAGCAGCTATCAAATGCTGTAATTTACATAAGTGTATTTGATAAAGAGACTCTGCTCTAAGTGTAATATAAACCTTCTGACCTTATAGTAGTTGTCCAGAGCAGTCTGTGTAACAAAAAATGGCTGCCTGGTTTCTAGATTGAAGTTGAGCACTAGAGTGTTTTAGAAAAATTAGAGTCCATAGGTGATAATGCTCCTACTTATAGAGATTTTCCTCTATTATTTGCAGGCAGATTGGCTTAACTTGTTTTTTGTTTAATGATAAGATTTTTAGAAGTAAGAATACCCACTAATTAAAATTTATTCTGTGAACTTTTTTTGCTTTAATTTTGGGGCAAATCTGCTATTTATGATATTATTAATAAATCACATTAGTATAAAAGTTTGTAGTCTATATATTGCTTTCACATTCATAAATTGCATAATTCATGTGAATAAAAACACTTAGGGTTTTAGCTGAAAGCAAGCATAAAGTGAACCAACAAGTACTTAATTGCCAAGAAACATAATGCAATTTCAGATGATATTAATAGAAGTAAAGTGTCTAAACAAAGGAGGTGATAGTTTTACTGCAGTCTGTACCAGTTAGAAAACATTTGGGGCATTGTGTTGAGCTCCAGGCTTCATGAAGTTTTAAGAGGGACATTGATTGACACAACTGGAGCTTGTCCAAAGGAGAGCAACCTGAGTATGAGATCTGAGGCCAAATCACATGAGGAACAGCTGAAAGAGCTGGAGGTATTTGGTCTAAAAAAGCAACACTTAATTGAAAAAATAGCAACATCCTTTAAATATTAATAGGGCTATTATAAGAAGAATTAGACCTTTCTATATATCTACTTAGAGTACAGTATTAGGTCCAAGAGCTGAAAGTTACACATTTCAGTTCAATATAAAAAAAAAAAAAAAAATCTTAATCCCCAAAATGTTGTTTTCAAATGACATAATGGTTTATCTGTCACTGGAAGTGATAACTCAAAGTCTACATCATCATTTATCAGGAATATCAGCTTCACCATCTATTAGCTATGCGACTTTGGACAAGTTACATTACCTCTTTGAGCCTGTTTTCTAATCATGAAAATAGGTTTTTAGGATTGCTGTAAGGGTTACATGAGATGATGTGAGTCAGGCCGTTAGCAGGGTCTGCTCACTGGATGTGCTCAAGAAAGGGAGGCATTATTATCAGAGTCGCTGGAGAAGGACATCTCTAGACCATGCAAAAGTAGTAGGGAAGGATAGTAACTTCAGGGGTAACTCCCTAAGCTCTTACAATCAAAGGTTGACAAATGTTGGTATGGAAACCTGTGTCCTCATCATGTTGTACAGTAATTGATTTTTTTTAAATTAAAGTTTATTGGGGTGACAGTTGTTAATAAAGTTACATAGATTGCAGGTGTGTGATTTATAGATGATGTAATACAGAATTGTACACAGTGATTGATTTTAGTGATTCTTTTGTCTTGAATTTTATTAGAAGCCTTAGCCATGGGAATTACAGGTTTACTTAATAGCCAAAAAGTATTTGTGGAATAGCTCCCCGACTTTATGGAAGCCATGGAGTATTATTTGTAAGCCCTTGGGAAGGAGAGTTACTCCAGAAGAGGTAGAAGAGATGGAAGAGGGAGGGCAGTTGTTGCCCCAAGCAAAGGACAGTGTAGTTTGTGGTACACATTATACATAAGAAATAACTTAGGACACTCAGAATGGAATGCAGAGAACATAAATGTAATATGTAGCCCAAAGGCAACATAAATTTAAGGGAACTGATTCCATTCAAATTGCAAACATTCATTAAGCACCATGTCAGCCTTTGAAAAATAAAAGTTGAATATAGACAATACAGAAATAACTGTAGGAAATGATCCTTGCCCCAAGAATTTTACATAGTGTAGTCTGAGATACAGAAACATATAGAACTCATCATAAATCCAAACAAAACCATTTAAACCAAATGCTTTGGGAAAATAGGAAGCATTGATTCTGAAAGTACAGTGTAGGTTCTGGGAGTCGGGGACGTTTTGCACACGTGCTATTGGTACTCGTCCTACCTTTCTTTTCATGGTGCAAGAAGGACAAGCACTCAAGACCTTAGGAACAGCATTAGTCAGGGTGAAGAAATGTGGAAGCGCATCGTCTTCCAGGGATGGCAAGCTGCCTAGTGTGGCTTGAATACAGGAAGTTGTGGGGAAGGAAGAAGTGGCAGGACATGAGCCTGGAAAAGCAAGTGTGGTCAGATGTTAAGGAGTGGAAAACTAGGCTAAGGAATTAAATGAAGAAAAAAGTTATAGGGGGAGAAATTTCATGAGAACATATTTACTATTAGGTATCTTATGAAGGGCCCCTGATGACGTCTTTGGGCCAGAGGATAACAAAGCATCTTAGAAAGGTTGCTGAACTTGTGTTGAGACAATTGGTAGAGGTCTCAGACTGAGGTGAGAGAAGATATAACTTGGAGATCCGTACAGGTTCTTGAATGAGATGTGAAATAATGGAAATTGTGTTTGAGAAAGGGCAGACAAAGAGTTTTAAAGATGACACAGGGAAGAGATGAGAGGCAGAGAACTGTGCTGTGAAACAATGGGAAGGAGCCTGTTGTTGCACTCTGGTAGGGAAATGGGTAGGAGGTGGGGGGCTAGGAGGCAATATTGAGGAGTAAGGAAGGACTGGTAAAGAAACATGTAAGGAAGGAGAAGAATAAAAGTTGCAGATAAATACACATTTCCAAAGCTCATGCTGTCTAAGTATATGTTCAGAAAATGCTATGGACCAGGTTGGCTTTTTGGCTTCTGTAGTCAACCACGGTCCTGTTTTAAAAAACAAGCACCCTGTCTTGTTGAAAGTCTGCTTGCTTATTTCCCAGGTTTAGCTCTATCAAGTCACAAGAACTTCTTAACCAAGAATATAGTCTCTGCACTACGGAAGGGAATTTCTGCATCATGGAACAAAAAAAGGATATCTACCTATTATGAATTTCCCCACTTACATTTGTAAGAAGTAAAGCAACAAATAGTATTTTAATTTTTGGAGCTTTGTGAGCAAATCTATAATTTTTGCTATTTAAAAATTGGGATATTCCAGTGATGACTGTGGAACATTCTTTGTTATGTGTGTGCATGGTAAGTTCAGGGCATTTCTAAACTCAACTTTGAGAATCAAGAATGCAATCTCTCCTCAGTTCATTGTCTTAAACTGAAAACATCAAAAGTCATGAATATTTTCAATACCGTTTCTAAGAATTTATCACTCAAATTTTTCATGGATATATTCACAGATATTGTTGCATGAATATTTTGTCTTCAGTAGCAAGAATGAGACAATCTAAATGTCCCATAAAACGAAATTAATTAAATAAATTATGATACAGCTATATGATATACAATACAATACTCTACAGCCTAATAAAAATGTTATATTAATAGAGTATTTAATGCCAGAATGCTCACAGTACAGGGTTAAGTGAAAAGCACATCACAAAATAGTCTGTAGTTATAATCCTATTTTTGTAAACATTAATGTACATGTGTTATATATATATTTATTCATAGAAAAGCAATAGAAGAATATTCATAAAAATGTAACAGTAGTTACCTCTAGGTGGTGATTTCTATATTCTTCTTTAGTATTTCTATATTTCCTAGAATAAATATATAGAAAATAGTACTTTTTAAATAAAGGGAAAATACTTAAAAGTTATTTTTTTAATGGCAGGTCAGTAGACTTTTATTTTGAAGCTTAAAATATTACTGCATTTGTCCCATTCAATTGTGTAAAATTCATTATAATAGTGAGAATAGTATTGGGTGGGTCTCCAAAAGAAAAGAAAGATGACTAGTTTCATGGTAGTTGAGAAATATTTTTTTTCCCCCTGTAACAATGTTAGAATGATTCTTTTGGCCTTCTGGCTCAATCTGACAGTGTCAGCTATCCATTTGTTGGTTGTATAGTGTGACCCACACAAAGTGAGTTTGGAAGAAGCCAGGGGTGTCAAAGTGGTGAAAGAGGAGTTTCTGCACGGCTAGTGTTCTTTCAGTGCTGGTACAACTGTGACAAGAAGGGAAATACCTTTTTACGAATCAGGAAGCTACTGGGGAGAGAAAAGAGAAAGACAGAAGGATCTCTGTTGTTAGAAGGAAAGCTTTATAACAGTATGTTTTCGTGCTAGATTTGGAACAACAAAAAAGGCTTCCCAAAGAGCTGAGCTGAGATTATGCGAAGACTGAGGTGTAACTTTCAAGCATCATGGGCAATGTGACGACTAGGTGAGGCAGGGTCAGTGTGTGGCACAGGCTCAGCAGAACCGGAACTGGTCACCAGAAAAAAGAGAAAGACAAATCTTGAGAAACATGTGCAAGATAATGGCATAAGAAAGCAAGCACAGAAACATGTAGTTTGATGTGGTGTGAAAAGCAAACTAGAGCCCTTAATGAAAACAATTATAGTTTCTCCCATCAGTCAACCTAATAAAAGATAAAATAATACAGATGAGAGGTAAGAGAGCAATGGCATTAATAATAACCATAGGAGCTACTTTTAGAGAGAGATGCAGCAACCGGAGAACGTGGAGTCCTCTTGCATACTATACCAGATGTAACATCCCAATGCACAGCTCTGACAGTTTACAGCACTCCCTCCTCAGCTTTCTTCCATGTCTCCTCTGCCCCCCACCCCGCCCCCATCCCCAATGCCTGTGAGAGGAAGCTCAGACTTCCTGGCCCAGCATTCAAAGTGTTCCCTGATGTGGCATCAACTTCCTCTACAACTACTTCCCGGGGCTCCTTCACACCTTTGCACACACTGTTTTCTCTCTCTGGAAGGTTCTTCCTCATTGTTGGATATCTATCTGCACTCAACTATGCTTCAGGATCCCATCTCAAGTGTCATTGGTCTAAAAAGCTTTATTTGGTTCTTTCCTCTGTTGCAAATAATTTTTTCAACTGTGAACTTCCTCGTTTGTACTCCTCTTAGGGCTCTTTCAATTCAATCTAACCAGAATTTATTGATCGCATATTATGCATGAGGTACTCTACTGGATGCTAGAAACACAACTACACACACACACACACACACACACACACACACATTTATTCCATGTCCTCAAGAAGGTAATATGAATCGGAAATACTGAGACCATAAAATAATAATTCATTGTGAATTAGTGTGAAAAATTCAAGAAGAGAAACATATGCTAAATGAACCAGTGTCCCAAAGGAACGATCAGTCCCCACCTCAGTAAATGGCCCCAGCATTCCACCAGTCGCTGGAGCTAAAAACCCTGGTGGTCGTCTTGGAGTCTCCTCATTCCCTTTGCCTCCACATCCAGGCTGTCAGCAAGCTTGCCAACTGAACTGCCAAAGCATATCCTAAATCCATCTACTTTTCTCCATTTCTACCACTACCACCATCTCTTGCCCTGTGGGTCTCCCTGACTCTCTCTCTGCTTCTGGTCTTTCCTTCCTGTGATCTGTGCTCTACAGAGAAATCATTGTTATCTTTCTAAAACATTAATTAAATCATATCCCTCTACTGCTTATAACTTACTCCAATTGTTTCTGCTGCATTTAAATCGAAACTTCTCTCCACAGCCTACAAAGTCCTGCATGATCCAACCTCTGTTCCTCTCAGCAGGTTCATCTCCTCCTTCTCTCAACCTCTCCATTATTTTCCACCCACACTGGTCCTATTTGTGTTCTCAGACACACCAGATTTGCTCTAATCTTGGCATCTTTGCACAATCTGTTCCTCCTGCCTGGAACAATCTTCCTCCATATCCCCTCATTGCTCTTCTCATTATTCATTATTAACAAAGAAGATTGATATCCTCCTCTCATCACTTACACATCACTTTCCCGACCATTCTACTTAAAGTAAATAACACCCAGCCCCACCCCACTACTCTCTATTGCATCCCTGTGTTTGTATCTTTTATACATAGGTGAAACTATCTTGTTTGTTTGTTTACTGTCTCCTTCACCACGAAGCAGGAAAATATTTATTTCACTTCTGCCTATCAACAAATCTGAGCACAGTCCCTGGCCTCTTGTAGGTGTATAGTAAATATTTTTGAATAATATTAATCCCCGTTATCACCTGTATAATAGCTACTATGTCCCAGGCACTGCTTTTTACATGTGTTAACTTATTTAATGTTTGCAACAATCCTGTAAGATGTTACCATACTTATTTAATCTTTACAATATTCCTATAAGATGGATACCATTATCATCCCTATTTTATAGATAGAAAATAGAAGCACCAAGAGGCTAAGTGACCTGTGCAAAGTTATACAGCTATTAGGTCTCAGAACGAGGGTGTAAACCCAGAGTCTGACGCTGGAGCCCTTGTTCTTCATCTCTACACAATATTTCTTCTGCTGGTGAACTCCGTGTTGAATTCTGTTTATGTCGCAAGGATAATTGCTCAGAGAAGAAAATGCTACAGTGGAATTTTCATGGACAACTAAGAATACGTAAGGGAATAAAGGAGTGAGAGGCATAGAAACTTAGAAAGTTGGAAGAGTATATTCCAAAGCATGCATTTTGTAATAGTAATTTGTGGATATGTTCCTTTCATATTTGTGTATACCTTAAATTTCAAGTAACATTTATTATGTACCTACATGGCCTGAGTGGTGCACATATGCTAGTTTTTAACATCTTTTTCTGGAAAGGTACTTGGACAAGAATCCAGAAAAAACTGTGTTCTAGAAGCCCATTCTAGAATTTTGAATCTCTGAAACACTCTCTGAGCCTTAGTTTCCCTACCAATGAATGGGGAAGGTAATCCTCCATCTCGAGGTGCTTGGAATTCTCAAGGAGGTCATGGATGTGAAAGAGGAGTGCAGCACAAAAGAAACACCATGTCCTTTCCCTCATATAGCTTAGTTTAGCTTAATAATTCTAATAGTTTTCTCACATCTTAAAGGCTCAGATTTTTCACTATTGGATTTCCCTTCTTGACTTAGCTAACTTAGTGAGGCAGTTGAATCTTTTGGGTGGTTCAGCTCAGCTTTCTTTTGATGAGTCCCAATTCTTTACTAATCCTAATACCTGTTTTGGTATACTGTTGAGATTTTGATTGGGATTGTATTAATCTGTGGATCAATTTGGAGACATCAGTAAGTCTTTCAATCCACAAACATGATATATTCTTCCACTAATTAAGGTATTTTAAAAATTCTCCCAATTATGTATGATTTATTTTGTAGAGATCCTGTATATCATTCCTACACATTTAATGATTTTTGGATGTTATTGTATATGGTATTATTTTTTCAATTTGATTTTCTGGTTGCTTTTTGCTGGTTCATAGAAATACAATTGATTTTTATTTATTGACCTTGTATCCATTATTCTTTTGAAAATTATTTATTAGTTCCAAAGTTTATCTGTAGATTATTTTTATTTTCTACATATACAATTATGTCACCTATAAATAATGATACTTTTATTTCTTCCTTTCTAAACATTATACCTCTTATTTTCCTTGTCTTATTGCATTTCCTAAGACTTCCAATACAATGTTGAATAATAGTAACAAAGGACATCCATGTCTCCTTTCAAATTTCAGAGAGAAAGCTTTCAGGATTTCACCATTAATTATCATACTTCTGGTAGGGTTTATATAAATGCCCCTTATCAGCTTTAGAAAGTTTCTTCCTATTTCTGGTTTGCTAAGAATTTTTAACATGGATGGTTGTTGAACGTCATCAAATGTTATTTCTGAACTTATTGAATTGATATGATTTTTCTTCTTATTATTTCATTAATGTGATGATTTAAAATAAATGATTTTCAAATGTTAAACCAACTTTGCATTACCGGAATAAACCCAACTTGGTCGTGGTATAGTATTACCCTTTTTAGACATTGTTGGATTTGGTCTGCTAGTATTTTGTTTAGGATTTTTGCATCTATGCTCCTGAGAAGAAAAAGAGGGAAACAGAAATAGAGACAGAGACAGGGAGAGAGAGAATAAAGATAGAAATTGCCCTGTAATTTTACTTTTTGTAATATTCTTATTAAATTTTGGTATCAAGGTTATGCTGTCTTCATGCAATGAGTTAGGTTTTCCCTCTTTTTTTTTTCTCTGCAGAAGTTTGTGTAATTTGGGGTTTATTTCTTCCTTAAAAGTTTGATAGAAATGTGATATATAGATTCTGTATTACAGAATTGTACACCTGAAACCTATGTGACTTTACAAACAATTGTCACCCTAATAAATTTTAATTTAAAAAAAAAATAAGTTTGGTAGAAGCCACCTGGTTCCAAAGTCTTAAACTATTTATTCAGTTTCTTCAATAAATATGAGATTGTTCAGATTTTTTATTTCCTCCTCAGTTGTATTTTTCTAGGACTCTGTACTTGTCACCTAAATTTGTATATTTGTTGGCATAAAATAGTTTATAATATGTTTTAATTACCATATTTACATCTGTGAGATCTGTAGCGTTCTACTGATATTATTTTTACCTTCTCTCTTTTTTTTCTTGATCAGTCTTACATTATGTAGATTTAATTTGCTTTTCCTTTTCTAGTTTCTTGAGATGCTTAAATATTTCATTTATAATCTTCATCCTTCTCTAATATATGTATTGTTGCTCTAAATTTCCTTTGAAGCATAACTTTAGCTGCGTTCCACAAATTTTGATATGTAGTATTTTCATTATCATTCAAGTCAAATATTTTATGATTTCCAGAGTGATTTTTTTTCTCTGATCCCCTTGATATATAGAAGTGTATTGTTTGCTTCCTAACTTTGTGTATTTTTTAGCATTGTTTTCGTTCATCTCTGATATATTTTCACTGCAGCCATATAAAATGCTCTTAATTATTTTAATCTTTTGAAATTTCTCATGACTTGTTTTACGTCTTAGTTTATGTCAATCTGGATAAATGTCCCATGTGCACATATGAAGAAAGAGGTTTGGGAAGAAAGTGTTCAGTTTGTTAAATGTGTTGTTCAAGTCTTCTATATTCATACCATTTTTTGTCTTCTTGTTCCATCTTGTTCCATCGAGAGAGATGTGTTCAAATGTTCCACTATGATTGTGGATTTGTCTACATCTTCTTTTATTCCTGTCCATTTTTGCTTTATATATTTTGAGGCTATGTTACTAGGTACCCATTTGGTGGGTTGGAACTTTTATTATTGTGAAATGAATAAGTGTGGTGTCTTCTTTCTGTGTAGGATTTACCATGCTTTTAAAAAGTGTTCTTTGATATCTTTTAGCAGTTTGGCAAGTTCTAAACCATCATCTCTTCAAATTTTGTCTTCCTTCTCTACTCTCTTGTCCACAAATATATTTAATACGCCTTTTATATTCTTTCATACTCTTTTCTGTATTTTCCATTCTTTTGTCTCTCTATGCTTGTCTGGTGTTTCTTTTTTTTTCTTTAACTCTATTCTACTTCATTTCTAGAATTTTGATTTAATTTTTTATAGCTTTCCATTTCCTTTTGTAATTCTCCATTTTGCTTTTTAATTCCTCAGCTATATGAAACAGTTATTTTTTAAGCTTATGTTTTATAACTCCTGTTTATTTGTTTCTAGTATTTGCTTCTTTTTTTCTTTTTCTTCTGTCATATCACATCTTCTTTCCATTGTTGTTACTATAGAGACATTTTGAGGCTTTGGACCATAGTGTCTTCCTCTCAAGAAGATTTCCTTTGGTTTCTGGTGAAAAGTTATGCTGAGGCCACTACCAATCTCAGATCTTCTTAATCCAATTAGGAAGTAAATTTATTCAAAGTTGGTTTTTAATCCTGGTAAGAGATACTCAGTTTCCAGCTTATGTTAACTCCTAGATCCAAAGCCTTCTGGTTCACACACCAAAGTCTTGGTTATTACCACAGCATTGCCTCTTCGTGGGCTCTGAGAATCCCAAAAGCTTTGCACAACTTCTCAGCCTTTTTGCCACGGCCATTAGAATTGGCAAGCACCCTGAGGGGAAAGCCAAACAAATGCCAGGCTCAGCTCTCTAGCTTTCGTACTTCCCTACACATTGGACCTACAGATTTCTACTTTCTTGTCTTAATAAGTTGCTTTCAACAAGAAGGTTGGTCCTAACAACCTGGATTGCCATTGCAAGAAGTGTAAATCCCCATCGTCTCTTGACAACTTTATTCTGATAACCCCTTAACTCTTTTTCCTGTTCTGCCCCTGATCCCTTTCTGTCTATTCACAATGTAGCAGTCAGAGTGACCCTTTTACACATTTGTCACATCATTTCATTCTTCTGTTCAAAATCCACTAATGATTTCTTATCTCACCAAAAGAAAAAGTAAAAAAAAAAAAAAAAAAAACTCTTGATGACATATAAGGTCCTACATCATCTGGCTCCTTTTGAGGAAACAGATTCATCAGAAGAAAACTGATAAGACAAAATAGAATTTCAACTAAAAGGCATCAATGGGGATAAAGAATGACATTACACACGATAATAAAGGAGTAATCCTTCAAAAAGATGTAACAATCATGAACTTGTATGCATCTAGCATCAGAGCTGCAAAACATTTCAAGCAAAAAAGTACACATTACAAGTAAAAATTGACAAATCCACCTTCTTAGAGTGATATTTTAACACATTTCTTTCAGAAATTTACAGATTAAGCAGACAAAACATTGACAATAATATAAAGAATTGATGCCAAAAATAATAAATTTTATCTAACAGATACATAGAAGAGAGGGCATACATAAAATAATGTTCAAGGGCATTGAACATTAATAAAAATTTTCCACATACAAAGTCACAAAGCAAATCTCAAAAAAAATCATAAAATAGATATCTTACTTATCTCTAACCATAATGCAATTAAGTTTGAAAGCAACATATATATATATATACACATATATACGTATATATATATTTTAAATATATATACGTATATATATGTGTGTGTGTGTATGTGTGTGTGTGTGTGTATATATATATATATATATATATATATATATATATATATAATATACTTTTTTGAAAAGTGTATTGGAAAACTTTAAAATATGCCCTTAAATATTTTTACCTAAGGCATAAATCACCTGTGAGTTTCAAAATATATTGAAACCAGAATTTCTGAAAATACATGGATTAGGAGTTTAGGAAACTAGAAAAACAATAGAGTAAATTCAATTAAAGTACAGTGAAAGACATACCAGTTATAAGAACAGTCATTAATGAAATAAAAAACAAAAACATTAATGAAAATTGACAAAACCTAAACCTGGTTCCTAGCAAAACAGATGGGGGATGGAGGGAGAGAGAAAGAGAAAGGGAGAGAGAGCATGAGCGAGAGCGAGCAGTTGTATCGACAAATCTTTAATGAATAAATAACCTCTGTTCAATACAAAGTGTTTCAAAGAATAAAATAAGAGGAAAAGCTACCTGTCACAGTTGGGGTCCAGGCAGGAAACAGAAGCCATGCAATAGGAAGGTTAACATAAAGAATTAACTATTTACAGGAGATTAACTGCTAGAGGGAATTTGTTAAACTACTGAGGGAGAGTACCCAAGGAAAGAACAAACATGGAAGGGTATGTAGGTGTGTGGGGTGGAGGAGCAGGAGCCTTCCCCAAGACTAGGATTCAGATCTCATGAAAAAGGAGTCGTAATCCACTGGGTGGAGGACAGGTCTGCTGTGTTGAGTAGAGCCAGAGCTGGTGCTCAAATGGCAGGACTGGTTACCTATGAGCTTGTGGGGGTGGAGTGCTCAGGGACCTCTCTGGGAAGCTTCCCCTGAGGAGTGCTACTGAACTGGGAAGCTGGCCAGGGTGCCTGGGAACTCAGCAGGAACCTGCCCACTGCAGCAGCTGCTGCGTTTGGAAGCCACTTCATATCAGGGGGAAGGGACGTCTGAAATTCGCAAAAGGACCCAGTGAGCAGCACCATAGCTGGGAGAAGAGCACACCAGAACCCAGAAGGAAAGAGTTTGAAAACTGCTCACTGCTACATTGTATCATCAAATAACTGAAAAACTTTCAACAGCAGTGGAATAGATAAATGAAATATATTTATAAAACAGTTTAATATAGAGTTAAAATAAACTGGTCCTGCATGCATCAACATAGACATATCTCAAAATATAATTTTCAGTCAAAAATTGCAGAAGTATTATACAGTACTCTATAATTTATAATAACTTTAAAAATATACAAAACCGAACAAGTGCATATAATGATAGTGTATGTGGGAATGTATCAAATTCAGGATATTGGTTATGTTTGGAAAAAGTGAAAAAGAGAATAGGGTTGGAAAAAGGCATACAGGAGAATTTCATTATTTCAGTAAGATTTTAAAACTTCTTGCCATACCTTATGGGGAAT
The DNA here is from genome assembly GCF_036562045.2 of Rhinolophus sinicus. Taxonomy (NCBI): domain Eukaryota; kingdom Metazoa; phylum Chordata; class Mammalia; order Chiroptera; family Rhinolophidae; genus Rhinolophus; species Rhinolophus sinicus. The sequence goes on from NC_133751.1 coordinate 45,965,154, forward strand.
GACTGACTAGAGCTGAGTAGTGTGTACCCATGTTTCTGTATTACTCTTTGTAATGTTCTATGTCATATTTTATAATAAAATCTTTTTAACAAGAAAGAATGGGTAGAATCTCCATTATCTACCTGCTGTAGAAGACATGTTATAAGTAGTCATGAGCATTACTGTTTCAAGGAAGTCATTCCTATAAGAGGTGGTTGTGCTCTAAGTTTCCCAACCTGTGTTCTGGAGGATTCTATAGATATTCTGTGAGAAGACAACATCTCCATGTTTAATTAAGTTGACTCTTGACTAGTTAACATACATATTGGCATATTCCAAAGGACAAGGGGATCATTTCTTTTACATCTGTTTAACCCAAACTTTTCTGATCCCAGGTTTTTCTAAGATAGTACTCATTGGTATCTTATTAAACCATATTCCATGTAGCACAGATTAGGTAAGTGCTGATTTGCTCAAATAAACTGTAGGTATGACATACATAATTCAGTCAGTACATTTATGAGAAGGAAAGAATTATGCTATTAAAGAAATCATCCCTTTGTTTAAGCTGAGTCTGATTTCTCAAATGATACACAGTTCTCCATGTTTGATCTTTCAGTCATACCTTATCAACTCATTTGTAATACATTAGTTCAAGGTTTGATTTTCAACTGAAGAATCATTTGTAGCAGAAAACATTACAAAAGAAAAGTGGTGTGACCTATATGTCCATTCCAGTCCCACTAATTTTCCTGATTCTACACAAGCTCAATCAGTTGTAACACCCTTTAATTATCCACTAAAATAGTGGTTTTCCAGTTCAAAGCATTCAAAACCTACAAAAGCTTATGTTTGGGGCAGTGATTGACAGTATTCTTTTGGTGGGTGGGGACCAGGGAAATGCAGCTAATTCTTCATTATTTCTTCTTATGAGTGTCTTCATAATTGAAAAGCATGAACTTAGATTTTGTAGATATCACTTGTCTAGTCAGGATGTGATTGTTAGGTGAATCAAGAAATTCACAACGGCAATCTAAATGAAAATATACCATCAGGTCACTGGCTGGTAACATTTGGTGTAATTTACTGACTACAATGTTTGTCAGTTTTTCTATAAACACATAAATGCCAGTGTAATCTTAATTTGTAAAATTGTAAGAAAGGCTTGTCAGGGGTGACTTCAAGAGTTGAAAATTGGCACTACCTTTAAGCTTTTGAAAAGGATTATCTATTCTCCTTTAAAGTTCTGTCTTTCACATCTGAAATTGACTCTGTCTTTCTGGTGTCAGAAAAATGTTCATTCATTCCTATATTCAACAAAGGTTTTGTTTTTGTTTTTTGTTGTTTTTTTTTATGTGACAGGTACTGAATAGCCAATGTACTTTAAGCCAATGTTGGCCAATTCAACTCTTCTTTAAAAATGACCAGTGAGCTTATAGAAAAAGCTGTATGTCCTTGGAATGGTGGTGTCCCTTCATTCAATGATATCTGTTGAGCAACTACTATGTGCCAAACATTGAGCTAGGCACTGATGATTATAACAGGTGAACTAGAAAGACAACATTTTTGACCAGTCTAGTGATGAAGACGGACATTAGTCAAGTACTTATGATAAAGTACGATTAGTGTGGCTATAGGGGAAATGCAGGTTGATCTTTGAGAATGGCCCTTGTTCATTTATTTAACAAATACTTTTTTTATTATCTATTATGTGCTAGGCATTGTTCTAGGAACTGGAAGTACAGCAAGAAACAAATCAAAATACCTGTTCTCACAGAGCTTCCATTCTTATGGAGTTCAAACCTACAACATGAGTCTTCATCAGTACCATGCACCAAACCAGTATTTTCCAAAGGGTAGAACTCATACCGCTAATGAAATATGAAATTATGTAGATTGTGGGCAGACTAATACAATAATAGTTAGCATTTATATTTATATTGTATTTTATTCATGGCCCATGATTTTAGGCTTTCCATTTGTGGTAGTATAGATGATCTCTTCCTAATTGAATTTATTTAATTTTAAACAGCCGAGTTCAGTCAAAGAAAAGTATTTAGTAAATAAGTATAGGTTATATGTAGACTTGGAAAAAATGCACGTTACCAAAAAACAAGAAAACAAACAAAAACAAGAACACAGTTTCACAGCTTTTACCTAAAGTAAGTTGTTGTCTAGGTGTCACCAGTGTAATTCCATTGCCCCAAATTCTCAAGATAAACTTTTCATATTTAAAGTTTCATAACTATATGACATAAACTTAATTCAAGAGAGGGGGAAGAAAAACAGATTTAAAACAGTGTTTATGCCTCTGGTCTGTGAACTGATTGAAAGTAGGGAAAGCCTATCTTATTCATAGTTCTCAACACAGTGTCCTGCACTTGGTAGGGGCTAAACCCATGTTGGAGGAAGGAGTGGAAGAATTAATGAATGAAATGGGAAATGCTCTGCTGCACCATTCAATCGGCAGTGAATGCTCTGGTCTGACGGAATGTAATTAGCCACAGGGCATGAAAAGGAACCGTCTCCCCAAACCAGTCTGTAAGAACAATTTAGGGCTTTGCCCTGAAGATTCGAGATCTGTGTTTCTAACAGAAGGGACATAAAAGAAATTAACCTTTCTGTTATGTAACTACAGATCAGTTGGTACAGCTTGCCTTGGATCACTGCCGTAGAAGAACAGATATAATGAAAAACCCTCACCAAGTTATATACTTTTTTAAGGGACTGATTAAATTAAGACCCCATTAACTAATCTTTTACTACTACCAGGGTCTTTGTATTATGCTAACAATCCAAAGGTAACCCATAGAAAGTGAAAATTGTACACAGAGTTCTCTTTGAATGTACAGAAACTAAAAATTAAGGGGGATGGGAGCAAACTTTGAAAAGTGGCATCCTGACAATTTTTGTGCAGAAAAAAATATATAAAAATGCTTAAGAATAAAATTTCATCTCCCTTATTTCAAAATATTAATCTCTGCCATCTTTAGCTACTGAGGAAACAATTTTCTATTTTGATACTTTGAAGAATTAAAAGGCCATTAAAGCTTTTGCCAATAAAAAAATCTTAAGAAATAGTTTAATTTCAAAGAACTAAGGGTTCATTATGATGAACAGCCCATATTTTTATTTTTTGCTATGACAATTTAAAGAATATTTCTACAACAGGTAATCTCTCATAGTCACATCAGTCCAACCAGGATTTATTCTCTTTTCTTTTCCAAACTGTGATTGTCTCACAGTTACCAACACACAAATGAAGTTAATATCCTGATCCTGTTGATGTCATTCTTGGGTTTTCTCCTCAACTGTCATGAGACATTTTCTCATCAGACAGGTTTGTAGATGCCCACTGCCAAGTCCTTTTGCCTCATTAGACCAATTTCATAAGCCTTTCTAAATCTATTCGGTAAAAATGGGATCCAGACATCCATGTCTGAAATTAAATTTTCCCAGCAGTTATACCTCAAACAGCGGTCATCGTTTTGCTTTCTTTTTTTCTTGGCTATGGTATGAGTAGAGTAGGATAAGGTGAAGATGGACTGCTCGGCTTTTAAACTCTCCATTTTCCAAAGATCATATATATATATAGAGAGAGAGTCTCCTCAATTTGAACAATTTCTGGGAGTAGAGTTTAGTTCCTGGTCCTGCCTAAGTTCATTGTAAATAGCTTGACAAGGGGAAAAAATGGCTTTCTTCCTCTTGATAACACATCTTCGTTATACACTGTGTCTAGATCCACTTACAGGTGTTGCAATGCCAGTGCTTTAACTACCCTGGCAAATCAAAGGATCTACCATTTCTCTGTGACAAAACAAATGATTTCTTAATGCTAACTGACACTTCCATGATAAAAGATCCTTTAGGGAACGTGTATTTTGTAAATCAAAACTATGATAAATTCAACACACAGAGCGTGCTTTCTTTCCAGTGACCAAATAAGCAAGGATTACTTATTCATTTATTTATTTGCATATTTACATTCACATTTCTGTTTGGAGACATGTCAAATAAGAGATTAGAAGGCAATTTTCACACAAAGACCCCAAAGAAGCATGATGTTATTTTGTCGAAGTTACATGATTGTTCTTCGTAGTCTTCCTTTCATTGGCATTTAGAGAAGTAGCCACACAAGCTGCTCTGTAGCTTCCTGCATGATACCATTTCTTCCTGTTCTCCTTATCTGTACCTGCGAGGATGCACAGCTTTCTCTTTTTTCTTTCTTGTGGGTTTGTGCAGTTTCTTGATGTTTGTGACAGGCCACGATAGGGGAAGCTTTTATCACCGTGGGGTTTGGAGGCCTCAGTAAATTGAAAATTGCAAATGAAATCCACTGGGCTTGAATTCATCAGCTATTATGTCAGATGACCTTTGGCAGCTGCTGATAAAAATGAGAGAATGTTAGCTCTGATCCAATTTTCAGCACTAACCATTCCTTTTCAAATCCATTCACAGTCAGGCAGCAGACACATGGGAAGTGAAAATGATAGGGTTTCAAGAGAACAGCATTGTGTTGCAGATTAAGATTTTCTCCCCCTATTTCTAGAGGTCGGCCTCCAGGCCCCTGTCTGGTATCTACCTATTGTCCAATCAGTTTCAATATCTGCTTCAGAGGACATGTTAGCCATCCTTACAGATAAGTGCTTACAGGAGAGAATGTTGGACTTAATAGTTTTGCTTAGGAGGCATCAAGGGTCGCAGTGTAGCAATATTGACTGGCACATGTTAGTTTAATCTGACATTCTAAGGAATGTGACACCAGATTCTTTCAGAGTTGTTGATCTCTAGGTGATTTTTGTTACCGGCTCTGGTTTTATAAAATTTGTTTTTGCACAACTATTTATATTCATGAGTCGGAGATATTCTAAAATGTCTATCATAGCCAAGCAAAGGCAGCCTAAGCGTGTCTAAATAATGTACAGATGCCAAATTATGAAACTGGGAGCCAATTGACTTCTGTGTATTCTGTTTTTGCAATCCACTTAAAAGTAAATGTCATCAGTAGTATTTCAGGAGCTAGATTATCCTGAAATAAATGAGTTCCTACAGACTGGTAGGCTCCCCAATAAATACAACAGATTTTTCTCATGCAGGGGAAATAAATTAGACTTGCTATTTTTCCACTGAGGTAGCATGAACCAGCAAAATAACACTGGATGGCTGAGTCATAAGTATGATTTCCCCACCTATGGAACACAAAAGCCTTCTGAAAATAAAGAAAACGGAAATTAATAATTTTTTCCCTCATTAGGCTGTTCAGAAAAGAAACAAAAATCTCTTTCAACTTTTTGAAAGTGCTGAGTTCATTTAGGGAACAGTCCTAAATGAATGTGAAGTTAAGAAACATCAAATAATTGAAATCCATGTATCATTATAAAGCAAGTTCCAAAAAATCTAATAAACTGAAAAATATTAAATCTGTACTTATCTAGGTTCTCTTGGTATGCAGACTTACATGTTTTCCCTCAACACTCTATTGGTTAACATTACATGAAAACAGGTGTTTATATGCTATAATAGGATTACAAAAATACTTTCCATGGCACAGCAGTTGCTTTCTTTCTGATATACCAGTCCATAGCATTATGGACTATAGACACTTAAATGATTCTTCTAAATGCGAGTGCTTGGGGGTAGGGAGAGAATATAGTTCTATAATCTTCCTTTATAAGAAAAACAAATTAAGTACATATGTATCTACAGGATAGGTATTATCTATGTAACATATCCTACTTTTAAAAAATAATTACTTGAAGTTGCCATCTCAGTGTGGTTTTCCCTATGTTTTCTTGGCACTCTTAAGTCCGTTTAAGAGAAGACAATGATCTGTTGTCCACTGAGCATGTATAAATAAAATGCCTAATGATGATGTCCAAGAAAAACCATATATACATTAAAAGTCAATTATTATTGAATAACATTTTAAAGGACTCAAACTCAAGTTGTAAGCAACAATGGGACCTACACTGAAGAGGGAACACCCAACCAAAAGATACAGATTCAGTATATTTGGGGCTGCCTTTGACTTCCTCAGATGATTGATTTTCTAGACTTTGTTTTCAACCAATGAAAGCACACATTTTAGACTGTCATAGATTTAGAAAGCCTTGATACATGATTTCCTGTCTATTTGGAACCCAGGGAAGTGATGCCTGGCTGGCTCTGTAAAAAAACCACTACAACTTTGGGTGGTTTAGCTAAACCACCCTTCTGACCGAGCAGCTAATAGCTCTTATCAAAAGGCTGAAGTCTGCACATCACAAGTTTGCCAATGACTGTGATCACTCATCGCTCAATTCATCCATTTCATGTAGCAGGACTTGTTTCTCTGAGTTATAGTTTCTTCAAACTTTTTACCTGCCTTTAGGTTTTGCAATGGATACTGCCACTACTTCTAAAGAAGCAAATGACTTAAGAATGTACATGTTGTTAGGGAACTGTAACTGTGACAACCCTAATCCCTTCAGCTTGGACCTAGTCAGCTAACAGGTCCCTGCCAGAAGAAACAGCAGCACCCACACTTGGCTGGGCCCTAGGGCCTGGCTTTCAGCCACTGTGATCTGCACGCTCAGATAGATGAAGCAATTAGATAGGCCTGTTAAGACTTATGTCTTCATTATTGATTTATAGTATGAACTCAGCATGATTATTGAACCAGACCAGCCAGTGAAACAAGTGAGTCATTGATCTTTTTATATAGGCATGTATTTCCAATTTATATTTGGGGAGGAAATACATGAATATACCTTTTTTTTTTTTTTGGTATTTTGTCCAAGGGCTTCAACAGAGATTTGGGTAATTTATTGTTTCCACCTCCTGACCTTTCATTCCTGTTTCTTCTGTAGAACATTCTGTTACGATGGAAATGATCTACTCTATCCTGTTTGATACTAGCCACATGTGGCTATTAAGCATTGGAAATGTGACTAGTGTGACTGAGGAGCTGTATTGTTATCTTTATTTAATTTTAATTTAGATAGCCACATGTGGCAAGTGGCTACCATTGACAGTGTAGCAGCCTTACAGCATACTAAACTTTTCTCCTCCCTCCATCCATAGTACTTGTCAAAATTCTACATCTTTTTCAAGACCCTGTTTAAACACTACCCCATTTATAAAGCCTTTATTGATTCTCCCACTTCTCTCTGAATACATAGACTTTTGTACCTTGGATCATTTCCTGCCTTGTATTATAATTATCTGTTCTATTCTACTGCAAACTTCTTAAGGACAGAGACTGTGCCCACCCAGTGACGTGCTGTCTACAGCAACTAGGAATTAAACCAAGTTGTAGATTTTATAGAAAGAGAATATTATTTTGTTTTTTAATACATACTAATTAGAGAAGTACTGACACTTTGTCATTCTTCTTTTCCTGTTCTCTTTTTAAAATGAATTTAGGAAAAGCCCTATTATTTCCCTCTCCTGATTAATCTATTAGCATGAAGGTGGAAGTGTAAAGCAAAACGATTATATTTTCTTCTTTTGAGGGTAGGAAAGTTGGGCATACTTCTTCCTCACCTTCAGAGACAACAACACCATGTTACACATGTGGGAAAAACTTAGTAAATACTTCTTGAGTCAATGAAAAAATGAGTAAGAACTACTATCCAAGTTTTGAGTATCTTTTAAGTCCCCAAATCAAAGAGATATGTTTATATGGGTTTCTACTGTTAGAAAAATTCCTTGCAGGATATTCACATAAGATTCTTCTCAACAACAAAGTCCAAGAACTGCTCTATGCCTTGATTGTGGTAGTAATTACACAACCAACTTTGTTGTGTCAAACTCAGAGGATGAGTTTTACTATAAGGGGATGAGTTTTACTATATATAAATCATTGAAAGGTGAGTAAAACTAATATGTACTTTAGTGTGTGCTTATAATTTTTAAGTAGCTGTTTAGCATTTTAGCACTAAATGAATGATATTTATATAATATATAATATGACTTTTATTCACTTGAGTGTTTCTGTGATGCCACATGGCATGTAATTGACTTTATACTTCTTGTAAAAACAGCCTTCTGAGAATATACATTTTTTTTAAGTGGGGTAAGGAGAGAAACTTTCATAATCAGAAGGAAATTGTTTTAGTCAATCTGACCAATGTATATTAAGTATGATTCAAGTCTAAAGCCATTCCTTTTGATTGTGAATAATAATAATAAAAGTAGTAGCTTCTATTCCTTGAGTGTTTACCATGTGCAAATGTAATGCAAGGTAAATAACTGTAGTTGCTACAATCAGTAAAGCCCCAATCCTGGTTCTTAATAAAAAAATATCTGATAGATATTAGTAGAGTCTGATAGGGGTCAGGTGGCTCTTTGAGGCTTTCCTCTAAGTGATGATGCAAAGAAACACCTTCCTTCCATTCTGCAACTTTGCCATCTCAGAGTCTCTCGCATCTAGCAGTGTGGGTGGGGTAGAGAGAACTCTTAGATGCCCCAGCCTACAAGTTGCATGTCATTTCTCTTTACGTTGCATTGGTGAGACCTAGTCATATGACCTTACTTAGATTCTCAGAGAGCTAGGAAATACAGTTATCTCCATGCCAAGGAGAAATGAAATAGATGATGAACCTATCATGTTGTGTCTGCCACAGCCAGGCACTGTACTTTACATATATTAACTTATTTAATATTTAATAAGAACCCTGAAAGATAGATGTTATAAACCTCATTTCATAGATGAGAAGCCAGAGATGCAGAAAAATTAAGTAAGCTGCCCAAGACACACAGTTTGTGGATGATGGAACTAAGATTCAGACACAGCCTGTTTTTAATGGATTAAAATTATTTTTTAAATGAACATGCAAATATACATATATATATATATGGACAAGGGATATGAAAATGAAGAAACAAAGCTAATAATTTGGTTATGAGAAATATTCAGGCTCAAAAATAATTAAAGAAATGGACATTTAAGATGAAAAAGACTTTACTTGTGAAATTAACAATAGCATGAGAAAAGTTAATGCTATACACAATGCTGATGAGGGCATGGTAGAAAAAATATGGAAAGGAGTGTCACCAAAGTATTAATAGTGGTTGTTTTATGATAGTGGATTGATGGGTGATATTTCTTACTAATATACCTTTAAACAATTGTTTTTTATTATATATATATGTGTGTGTGTATGTGTGTGTGTGTGTGTGTGTGTGTGTGTGTGTGTGTATACACATGCATACACAGAGAGACTCACTGAATATAACTGTTTTACAGGAAATTTCAGTTTGGGCTACAGCTGGGAGGAAAATCTGTGGTTAGCCCTCACTTCAAACAAGAACTCTGCCCATACAAGAGAACATAGTAATTTAAAGAAATATGGAGGCATGCATGGTATTGAAAACTTCCGCCCTGTCAAAACAAAAAACATACTTCCAACTACAAAAGAATGAGACTGGTTTATTTCTGTGGCTTGTGGAATCTGTCAACATTTTATGGTCATTCATGAAACTTTTCTCTTAAATTCATTTATATGAAGAAATACTGGTTTAGGCATTCATAAAGCTACCAGAACATTAGTGAAGAGATAATATTATTGCATAACAAAAAATAAAATATCACGTGTTACCTGCTAGTAACATCAGTCTTATGGAAAGCATATGAAGACTATAAAAGCAGAATAAAGTGGTATTAAAAGACCAGATCCTGAGAAATTGGGCAGAGATCTATTGGTAGGGAGGGGCAGGGCAGTGGGGTGGTATATTTTACAGTGCCACTGTTTCTAGCCATTTGGAGAAATCCATTTTCAGACATGATTCTTTTACCCCAAAGGAAGACTCTAACCACCTTCATCCATCATGACAGCATGTCAGTGACACTAACTCAAGGCACATATTTAAAGATAAGTCATTTTTCAAGTTTTCTATATTAGAAAGAATTTATATGAAAATCAATTAATAAATATTTGCTCTGTTAAATAAAATTTGAGCAATTCCATTAACAGTGTTCAGAAATAATCTATAAATAGTAAAAAGTCCCCAAATAAGGAAGTGATGAAGGTCAATATAGACCAGCATAAGACCAGTAGAATCTGGGGAAAGCAAAATAAAATTTTAAAAATAGAAAAGCAATCTGTATAACCTGGGAAAAAGGAAAATCCAATTTGAGTAATATTTCCCTGATCAAGGCACAGTGTAAGGTTTTAACTTTAAAGTCAACTTCACTAGACCTAAATAATGGGTTTGCTTTGCTAACTACACGTGGTCCTCAAAAATAAGCTTCCAGGTTTGCATTAGTCAAAGAAACTATGAGCAACAGTTATTTTTATAACATGGCCATTTATTACAGCAGCATTTTAATATTTTAATGCAACATTTCCCAAAGTGTAGTATATATTGTATCAATTTTGAGATATAGTAATAAGATATTATACAAATGAAGATCCTGTGCTGGGTGAAACAAATTATAAAAAGATTTATTTATGACAAGACTTACCAGATCTTTTAATACTAGTACTTATTATGGACCTGCAATGGGTGGAGGAAAGAGGGAAATATAATGTTCAGCATTTCACCAGTGGACCCTTTTCTTGCCATGAAACATATTGAGGGACCACTGTCTTTTGGATCACCCTTTGGAAGCACAGATTTGGCACCACTTCCCTCCAACAGAGACCTCTAACTTCAGTTGTGCAAAGGAGGATAATGCAGTGGGTAGGGGTAGGGACTCTGGAGCCAGACAGCTGGCATTTAAATTCTATGACTTGCTGTGGGCTCTTGGGCAAGTTACTTGACCTCCTTGCTTATTTCTTCATCTCTAGGGTGGGCATAATAGTAGCACCTAGCTAAGAGAAAGTGGTGGCGAGCATTAAATGACTAGATACTTTTAAAGTACCTTGAACATTTTCTAGCATATGGGAAACTCTCAATATTAGCTCTGGGCTACTAAGATATGTAAGCAATTTCCCAAATAAATAAGTATCCTTCTCTAATCTAATTTGGATAATGCTATACAGGACATCTATTTCGTAGGGAAGTTTTACCCCAAAACTGTCTATGATAAACTCATTTTTTAAAAGTCTAAAATTTGTGATTAAAACAAGGAGTTGCCTTTTTTCAGCTTAAAGACATGACCATTTTTTTTATTATTAGTTTAAGGTACACAAGACAAAGTAATATTTAGACGTTTATCATTTATATCCCTCACACTGTTGTGAACCCCCCCTACCCCCATCCACTATCCCTCTGACATCGCACAGAGCCATTACAGGTCCACTGTCTCTATTCCTAATGCTGTACTCCGCTTCTTGTAAGTTTATATATATATATATATATATATATATATATATATATAAAATTATAGTTGACATTCATTATTGTTCAGCTTCAGGTGTACAGTGCAGTGATCAGGCATCTACATCATCCCTGAGGTGGTCTCCCAAATGGGACACGTGTCCATCGGATACCCTACAAAATCTTTACAACAGTATTGATTACGTTCCCCAAATTAATTTTCAAAACCCCGTGGCCATCTTGTGGTTACTGACTGTTTTCTAATCCCCTCACCTTCTCCCTCATCCCCAACCCCCTGCCCATCTAGCAACCCTCAGTTTTTCCTCTATGTCTCCAAAACTCTTTCTGATTAGTTCATTCACTTATTCTTTTCTTTAGATTCCACATATAAGTGAGATCATATGGTATTTGTCTTTCTCTGTCTGACTTATTTCACTTAACATAATGTTCTCTAGGTCCGTCCATGTTGTTGCAAATGGTAAGATTTCTTTCTTTATGGCTGCATAATACTCTATTGTATAAATGTACCACAGTTTCTTAATCCAGTCATCTACCAATGGGCATTTCGGTTGTTTCCATGTCTTGGCTATTGTGTATAGTGTTGCAATAAACATAGGAGTGCATAAAGATTTTTGAATTAGAGTTTTGGATTTCTCCAGATAGATACCTAGGAGTGGAATTGCTGGATCGTAAGGTAGTTCCATTTTCAGATTTTTGAGATACCTCCATACTGTTTTCCATAGTGGCTGCACCAGTCTGCAATCCCACCAACAGTGCACAAGCATTCCCTTTTCTCCACATCCGCGCCAGCACTTGTTGTTTGTTGATTTATTGGTGATAGCCATTTTGACTGGGGTGAGGTGGTATCTCATTGAAGACACGACCATTTGAACCTTTGTTTTTCCCTCTAATTTTCACCATGTTGCAGTGATAGCGTGATAAGTGAGGTTATTTTTATTTTTGTTTTGCTATCAGGGCTCCCAAGATGGCCATATCCTACCACTGAGGAATAGCTCTTAAATTCCACATCCATGAATAATCAGAGCACTAAGGTTTGATTAGTGCTTCATCACTGATGATATGTTTTCGCACACATAAGCTCACTTACGGTTCTTCCTATACCACTTTCCAGGAGCCCAGACTGTCTCCTTGCCCCCACCTGAAGATTCAGTTGTATTTATGTTCACCCCTAAGCAGAAAGTATGAATTATTTATTACTCGTTTGTTTAAATCATTTCATTCCATAAGAAGGATTTCAAACAAAGAACCAGAGATATCAGCATGAGTTTTGCTACTTATCACCCTAACACTCCAACAAATGACCTGAGCAGTAGCTGGATCGGACCCCATCATGCCAGTTCTCTCCTGCAGAGCTCACATGCTGCCATTATCTGGGACCTGTCTTGTTGGCCCCAAGGACCCTTTATTCCAACTCCCAGGTTCCACACAACCAGATCTCCCACATCACAATCTGTTCTAAGGAACTCTTGACCAAACTTTCTTTCACAGACCCTCTTGGGGGGGAAAAATAAGGAAAACAATAAATGGTGATTGTTAATATTCTCAAGAAAGTCATACCAATTTCCATATTCATTTTACTCAGAAAGAAAAATTTCACATTGTTGAATTTATGGGAAGGACAATGCTTGCAACTTCCTTATGGGAAATCTTTGTCCAAAAGTTACCCAGGTTTCTGTTTAATTTTGCAACCTAAGAGCCAAATGGGACCTGTTCAATAAGTCTCATCAATGAAGTAATGGGTGCCATCATTGTCGATCAAAAATGGCCCGTGTGATAAGAAAAGATGAAATAGTACCATTTGTGACAACCTAGATAGAGTGTGAGATTATAATGCTAAGGGAAATAAGACAGACAGAAAAAGTAGAGAACCATATGATTTCACTGATGTGTGGTATATAAAACTGAATACAACAAAGGCACAGGACAAACAAATTAAGAAGCAACAACTCATAAACCTAGACAATAGTTTAGTGGTTACCAGAGGGTAAGGGGGAGCGGGGCTCTAGAAGAGGGTAAACAGGGTCAAATATATGGTAATGGAAGGAGAACTGACTCTGGGTGGTGACCACATAATGTGATATATAGATGATGTATTACAGAATTGTACACCTGAAATCTATGTAACTTTACTAACAGTTGTCACCCCAATAAACTTTAATTTTTTTTTTTTAAAAGGCCAGAGTGCCTCCCATGTCTTTGAAGCTGATGCCCAGATTACTTACAATCTAGAAAATATAGATATGCTCAGACTTGAAAAAAGAGGAAAGCAGGAGCCAGAAACTAATATTTGATATCAGAATGGTATATAATAATGGGTTTTGTGGGATTTTTGACTGAGTGATTTATTCAGATTTTCCCATTTTAAGAATTCCAAGATCCTAAAACACAGATTAATTTTTTGATACCTGCTTCCCCAGCTTCCCTAAATAGTATTGCCCAGCATATTTTTGTTGTGATAAAATATATGTAAAATTTGCAATTTTAACAATTTTTAAGCATACAAGTTATTGGCATTAATTACATCCATAATGTTAAGCAACCATCACTACTATTTCCAAAATTTTTTCATCACCCCAAATAGAAAATCTGTACCCATTGGGCAATAACTCCCATTCTCCCCTCCCCCAGACTCTCATAACATCTTCTGCTTTGTGTCTATGAATTTGCCTATTCTCCATATTTCATATAAGCGGAATTATACAATATTTGTCCTTTTTTATTACAGTTTATTTCACTTAGCAAGTTTTCAAGGTTCATCTATGTTGTAGCAGGTATCAGAACTTAGTTCCTTTTTGTGGCTGAATAATACTTCATTGTATTTCTATACTTCATTTTTTTATCCATTCACATGTTGCTGGCACTTCAGTTGTTTCAACCTGTTGACTGATATGAATAATACTGCAATACAAACAAGCATCTGTTTAAGTCCCTGTGTTCAATTATTTTGGGCATATACCTAGATACCTATGGGTTGATTTGCTGGGTTATATGGTGATTCCTTGTTTTGCTTTTCGAGGAACCTCCAAACTGGTTTCCATAACCACTAAAAGCACTTTACATTCCCACCAGTAACGAGTGAGGGTTCATATTTCTCCACATCCTCACCAATACTTGTTATTTTGTGGGATTTTTTTTTGTATTTTATTATAGCTATCCTAGTAAGTGTGAAGTGCTATCTCATTATGGTTTTTACTTGCACTTTCTAATGGCTAATGATGTTGGGCATATTTTCATGTGCTCATTAATCATTTGTGTATCTCCTTTGGATAAATGTCTATTTAAATCCTTAGCCTATTTTTCAGTTGGGCTGTTTGTCTTTTTGTTGTTGAGTTGCAGGAGTTCTTCATATATTCTGGATATTAAACCCCTATTAGATATTGATTTATAAATATTTCCTTTCATTCAGTAGGTTTTTTTCACTCTCTTAATAATGTTCTTTGATTCGCAAAATTTTTTAAGTTTGATGTAATCAAATTTATCTATTGTTTTTCTTTTGTTACTCATGTGTTTTGTGTCAGATCTAAGAATCCATTGCTAAATCTAAGGCCATGAAGATTTTTCCTTATCTTATGTTTATGTTGTTGATCCATTTTGTGTTAATTTTTGTATATGGTATTTGATAGGAATCAAACTTCTTTCTTTTGCGTGTGGAAATCTAGTTGTCCAGTAACATCTGTTGAAAAAACTTTTCTTTCTCCATCTAATGGATTTAGCCACCTTGTCAAAAATCAATTGGCCATAAATGTTTGGGTTCATTTCTGGACTCTCAATTCTATTCTATTGGCCTGTGTGTCTATCCTTATGCGAGTACCACACTGTTTTGATTACTGTAGCTTTATAGTAAGTTTTGAAATCAAGAAGTATGAGTCATCCAACTTTCTTCTTCTTTTTTAAGATTGTTTTGGCTATTCTGGGTCCTTTATAGTTCCATATGAGTTTGAGGTGTGGCTTTCCCATTTCTGGGGGGGAAAAGCTGTTAGAATTTTTATAGGACTTGTATTGAATGTGCAAATAGCTTTGACTAGTATTGACATCTTAGCGACATTCTTTCTATCCACGAACATGAGATGTCATTCCATTTATTTATATCTTCTTTAATTTTCTTCAGCAATGTTTTATAGTTTTTAGTATATAAGTCTTTTACTTCCATGGTTAAATTTATTCCTAAGTCTTTTATTCCTTTAGATGCTAAAATAAATGGAATTGCCTTCATTCCGTGTTTCCACGAAAATAAGACCTAGCTGAACCATCAGCTCTATTGCATCTTTTGGAGCAAAACTTAATATAAGATCCAGTCTTATTAAGACCCAGTCTTATTTTAATATAAGACCAGGTCTATATACTATAATAATATAATATAATTAATATAATATAATATAATATAATATAATATAATATAATATAATACCAGGTCTTATATCTAATTTTTGTATTAGAGCTGATGGTCCAGCTAAGTCTTATTTTCAGGGAAACATGGTAATTTCCTTTTTGATTGTTCATTTTTGTTGTATACAAAGATACCTGATTTTTGTGATTTGGTTTTGTATTCTGCAACTTTGCCAAATTTGTTCATTAGCTCTAGCAGTGTTCTTGTGTATTCATTGGGAATTTTTATACATAGGATCAGGTCATTTGTGAATAGAGGTATTTTTATTTCCTTCTTTCCAATGTGGATGCCTTGAATTTCTTTTTTTCTTTCCTTCCTTCCTTCCTTCCTTCCTTCCTTCCTTCCTTCCTTCCTTCCTTTCTTTCTTTCTTTCTTTCTTTCTTTCTTTCTTTCTTTCTCTTTTTTCTTGTCTAATTGCTCTGGCTATAAATAGCATAGTATTCTCATCTTGTTCCTGATCTTAGGGGAAAAGATTTTAATCTTTCACCATTAAATACGTTAGCCATGGGTTTTTCCCTTAATGCCCTTTATAATATTGAGGAAATTCCCTTCCATTCCTAGTTTCTTGAGTAGAGAACAACTGGAACACAAAATAACTCTTTCCCTGGTCTCTGGGTCTCTTGCAGACTGAAATTCCTGTCTAGTAGGAACAAAATTAGACCTGACAAATGGAGGGCATCACCTGTGATTCTGGCAGGTATCTGATATACAATCTTTGCTGCTAGCCTGAGCAATTCTACTTTCTTATATCATGATTTATGCCACTTACGTCTCTGAATCCAGACTACACACCTGCCTTGGGACTGGGTCTCTTGAATCACCAAAAACACTTTCATCTCCGATGTCAACTCTTCCCACTAGATTGACATTATCAGCAGAACCCCAACATTAATGACTTCTTTAGACCACACCCCAGCTGTGACCTTCTCTCAGTCCCTCACAATCTACAAAGCCTTAAATCACTCTCAGCATTTCTTGTCAAGCCCCCCATGCATCTACTCCCCAAGCTTTCTGGATATTCCCAATGTCTTGGTTGTTAATGGTCACTTCTGACTTTCAGAGCCTGTCTCCACACAGTTCTCAGTGTCACTTATGCATCACCACTTCTTACTTTATGTTCTGGGCAGATCCCAGGGTAAACCTCAACCCTCTCTGATTTCCACAAAAAAACCACTCACACAAGTACGTGTGTAGAACAAAATACACTGAATGTTTGGGGTCATAGCGCAGTAGCATAACAAAGTATAACATCAGATTTCACCATTTTTAGAAAATCTCCTCAGCCATGTATGCTATTTGGAGGTTCAGCCCTCCACCAGGTTGCATGTCCTCCTCTCGCTTTCACTTCACTGCTCACTTTATTATATAGAGCAGTTCTCTTTAGTCTATTCTAAACTAGGTTCTGGTATCCCATTGCAAATCGACAGACTCATTATTGTGCTAGGTCTTACTCTCGCTTCTTCTTTCCACCAAGAAGAAAAGAATAGTAGAGATGTTTTGTCCACCTCATATAAAGTAGGCTAACTCCCTTAAAAGACGAAAAAGGCTACAGTCAGTTTCAGTTTTAAATAAGAAGTTCTCTCTCTCTCTCTCTCTCTCTCTCTCTCTCTCTCTCTCTCTCTCTCTTAAAGCAGTTTAAATATTTAAACATGTTGTGCTAAATTATAAGCTATCATATATAATGCCGTAATTCCACGATCCCAAACTGTGTGCAGAGGTGCCCCAGCATGCCATAGCGAACCCACAAGGGGAACTATGGCGTATTTTATATTTTTGAGGGAAACACAGACACTGAAGCCACCAGCTCCAGGTGGTTCATAGTTTCAGCATTAGATTGTTATACCTTCCTTTCAATAATTTCATATCTTTGCAAAGCTGAGTTTTCTGTGGTTGTTTTGATAAAAATCAGGACCATACTAAAATCAGCATGGAACAGGACATAAGGGTGGTGCGAACCAGTCTGTTCCAAGGATTGAAAAGTTTTGCGGTGGCCATCAGGTGCTCCTATCCCATTAATTAGTAATTGTGATTTAAGAAGAAAAATACTTTTATTTCAATTTATATGTATTATATTTTTCAAAGGTTACTAAGTTGTTAAGACCTAAATACTTTTAAAGTCCTTTGGATCTCGCTACTTAATAATTGAAACTATTAAGTACTTCCTTTGACCTAGGGGCACTGTGAAAAAAAATGCCAAGAAAGTTTAAGGAATCATGCCATACTCTTTTATATACATGTTAGCTATAAAAAAACCTGTACTTAACATAATGAAAAGGTAACTAGATCAACTAATACAACTACCCACGAAAATTATTACTATAAAAAGCATTAATTAATCAGAATATTATTGTAATTAATGTTACCTCCTTTTTAATGTAAATACCTGAAAAACTTTACAAGGTGTAAAAGCTTTAAATCAGGAAAGTCTTGGAAGAAAACCAAACACTGATTAATAAAACTGTTTAGAGAAATGAGATACTCTGGTTAGTTAAATAATTCTCATTAACAGAATGTTAATGAAAAATTCTGTTTCGGCTTACACAAAAACATGTTGGCCATTCTTCTGTCGTGATGGGTATAATTTGCTAAATATAATTAAATTTCCTTTTTGTGATTAAGCAATTTAATGAGTGGTTAAATCACTTGCTCAGGGCTGTGACCATAGTGAGAGGCAAAGCCAGCATCTGAAACCAGGCCTTGAGGCCCAAGCACTTGAGAGATCAACAAGGCAGTATGTTTGGAAAATATCACGTAATGTATTCCACCTTAGAGAGTCAGTGTCCACCGGCATATTAAAAACTGAGAAATCCTGCCAGAAAGAAGTTTTTATAATTCGGTTTACTCTGCATTTCCAAATTTATTGACCGCAAAATCCTTGTTCACCTAATAGCTCTGCTGTACTAAGTGTGAGCTCTGGAGTCAGATTGCCCGGTTCAAATTCCAGCTCAACTGTGTAACCATGTCACTGCTCTAATTCTCACCTCCCTCATCCACAAAATGGAACTACTACGAATACCACTTCGAAGACTTGTGAGGATTGGATAAGAAAATGCATTGAAAGCACATATTAAGAGGTCAACAAATGTAGCTAAAATCGTTATTGGTAACAGTCCTCAAAGTTAGTGTTTGTAGAACGTAATTTGAAAATGTCGTGTGAGTATTCAGACTAAAGCATATACAAGTAAATTGCTATTAAGTCTATAACATGCCACTGAAAACATAAAATTTATTGTAAGGCTTTCAGGTAGCACATGTTTGTGGAAAAAAAAAAAAAGAAGAAGAAGATAATTTGCCATCCTGGCAAAGTGTGGATTTTTCATTCAGGGAAAAAGGACCAGGCAGTGTTGTGGCCATTGTTGGGATCTGCTGATATCTCTCTAGATGTTTGCAGGCACACAGGTGGTCCATGGAAAGCTAAAGCGAAAGCTGGTGCTCGGAGGCAGATAAAGAAAGGGCCCAAAGAGAGAAGGGAGCACTAACGAATGCTGCTCCTCTTACCCCAAGCAATAGAAAAGGATTATCTGCCTTTCCATTAATTTAACCCTTTTCTTCACTTCACAAAGAGAAAAGATGCTCTTCTTCGTGGTTGCTGTTTCCAAAGAAAGATAAATCGTGTTCTCTTTATTTGCAACAGAAAGTGGAGAATTATGTAGAAAAAATACCAATCGGTTTTCTTCTAAAATGTAGGGAGGTTAGGTGAAACGATACAGAGTAAATACAGCAGGCTGCATTTAGGTTGGTAAATTTGAAAATTCCTAGGGAGACATTAGACAACTTATATTACCATTGTTCATATAATTGTACAGCTATTACATTTCTATACAGCAAAGTATTTTACATACTATTGAAGAACTTTAATTAGATAAGAAACATCCCTTCCATGTAGTCAGTGACAATTTTATCACGTTTACACAATGGAACACTGGAAGACTTTTTAATATTAATGTACAGTTGGTAAACAAATAGTTATACTTAACTCTAATGACCAAATAGATTTTTTTGTCAAAAAAGGAATGAAACATTATGTTTCCTATAGTGTACCTGAGCCACATGCTTTTCTGTGATTAAGCTGTCTCTTTGATGCATTAGTCACACAGTTTATAGGGTTATGGCTCATCAAGAAATCTTTATGAGACACAACATTACATAAGTAGGCTGCCTGATGTATTATTCCTTGTTGTAAAAATGTTTATCTTTCCTAAATGTGATGATGAGCATTTGATTCATTTGTTCATGTCTCTCTGAGGATGATTTATCAATGTCAATGATACTCAGAGATCTGAGAGCAATTAATGTTGCTTCAAGTTGATATGGCAGCCCCACTGAAGGTATCCAGGAAAAATACTGCTTCTTGTATGGTTAAGATCACTTACTTTGTGACTGAAACTCTAACAAGTCAACCTCAAAAGTTCATTATATTTTTGTGGGTAAGTTGGAGAAAAAATGTGTCGTGCCACAAAAAAATATTTCCCCCGTTCAAATGTTACCTTTATACAAAATTAGATAGCAGAGCCAAGATAAGCCATGTAAGCCTGACCTCTTTGCTTTTCCTTTTCTCGTGCGGTATACCATGGCAGTTTAATGTTTCATTTTGACAATTCAGAAACTTACAGTACTATTTGTTCTACAAATAAAAATACATTTGAACTTTGCCATGTTTCAAATTCATCAAAATCATATAGTATGCCGCCCTCTGGTAATTCTGTGCTTTGATCTGGTATATCTCAAAACTTTGCTTTTGCAAAATAGCTACTGAAAAAAAAGCCAAGTCTTTCAGAAGGTTCTGTCTGGCTGTCCAGCCCTCTGATGTGATGGGGGATAAGCAGGCAGTGAGTGGGTAAAGAAGTCTCTCCAGGTAGGAGGGGCTGGGAAGTAGGAAAAGGCGCTGGTGCCAGGTACAACCTCACTTAAGCAGAAACTGGAATTTGATAAGATTACAAGATAAGAAGATAGTGCTTATATTGATTCGCGCCCCCCTGAAGTTGTTGCCACATGCAAGCTGTCATGGAAGTATATTGATAACTTCAATTTTCACTGAAAAAAAATATTCTTCTGACCAGTAGATTTTTCAGCATGCACTTTGCTAGGGCTAAGAGATGTGAACAATTTCTTTCACTCTCCCAGAAAGATTTGTATATTTATTTTCTTTCTTCCCCACCCCCTCTTTTTGGTTTGTATGTTTCAGATTGCTCATGCCTTAAAAAGTCTCAAGGTATTTCTAGGTTGAGGAAAATTGGCTCCATATAGAAATTGAAATATAACACTCTTAACTTCCAAAGCAACTGCATGTATCTGTAGACAAATACATACAAGTCAGGCTTCTTTGGCACTTAGCAAAAATAAAGGAATAAAAACCTTCAAATAACATAAAGGGTTCCTGTGGCACTGTGTTGTTACGGCATATTAATACAGAACTCTTCAGAGTCTTAATTTACTTGAGCAGCCCCTGTAAAAATGTTTGCCAGAGAGTGGGAGAGAAGGTTGGCAGCCAGAGAACTAGCTGCCAAATGGTTCTGCACTGGCAGTGGCATCTGGATGGGAGGTTGGCCTGCCTCCGGGACTCCTGGCCAACAGCACTGTTTGTCTATACAGACGGCTGTGTATCTGTTCAAGAGTCCAATAAATGTGTGTGTGTATTTTGGTAAGCTATTATTTCTGGGCCAAAGATTTCATTTTTGCATCTGTTGGCACCAATTCTGTATTCGGTCCCACCCCATCCCTACCCACTGCTCCATTTTAGTTTTCTGATCCAAAACATCGCACATAAGTGGAAATGCACCAAGAAAAGAAAATATGTTTCTTGATGTTTCTCTTAAATCCAACAAAACATATGTAGGTATGGCATTGATATTATTCTAGATAGACTGTCTCCATTTCTACAAGCCATAAAAAAAAAAAAAATGTGAAAATTCTACTCTCAATGCAAAAATCTTGATCTTGGCAGGATTTTGGTAGAACTTAATTGTACAATTATCAGAAGTTAGTTCATTTCTTTAATCATAAGAAATATAACGGGCCATTAAAAAATTTAAAGTCAAGTTACTCTTTCAATGTTTCCAGAGAAACAAAATTATTTTATAATTTTGTAAATGTAGTCACTGCAATATGACACCAGAAATTGCCACATGTCCAATCAAAATCCTGCTTTATTGTGCAGGGTTACAGCCTCTTGACCTTTTGAGATTCTGTTACCTCAAAGTCCTTTGTTTGACCTTCCCATACTAACTTAATTCAAACAACATCTATTGGATGGCGCATTTATATAAAATACTCTGGGATACAAAATTAAGTAAGATATCTACCAAAAAATGTTTATAACTTTTTTTTTTCCATTTTGATGAAGAAAATTGGAAACACCTTTAATCTAGTAATAAGACCACCAGGAAAAAGAAAAAAAAAAAAAAGCTAAATGGAAGTTCGAAGTGCCACATGGCATATGCCCGAAATGGGGATGAAGAAATGCACCCCATTTTTATGTGTGTCTTGAAGAAACATTTCAGTTGAGCTTAGTATTAAGGCAGGAAGGGTCCATGGAGATCATGTAATCTGATACCCTTTTTCTATATTTTTGATGAGGAAACTGATGGCCAAAGAGAAGAAGTGATCTGGTCACAGTCATATGGTAATTAGTACGAAGACACAGATCCAGTTCTCCCTCAGTGCCACTCGTAATTTTAGACCAATGACATACTTAAAATGAAATTTGCAGCACATTTTTTTAAACATCATGGCATAATTTTGTAAGATAATACTAAAGAGTAAACAAAGACTAGGAAATTACTGTGTGATGATAATGAGAGGAGGAATTAAGTTACTGCCATTATAAGCAATTCTCTGACCAAAGTGGCTAGGGCAGGACTCCCAGAATAACTCAAAATCAGCCTGTAGATGTTGCAGTTAAATGTGCAAAGGGCATCTGCCTCAACTCTTCTCTCTTTCCATGGCCTATAGACATATTTATGGAGAAAGGAGGTATGTCTGGAAGCTTGTTGATGACCACAATATCACCTCCATCCTCTGAGTGACCATAGTGTCATAAAAAATGGCCCAGTCAAATCCACCACTTAAATGTCACCATCACCAATTTGTGACCCTCTGGCACAAACTGAGGTTCTATAGTCTGAATAGTCATATTAAGTTGAAGTTATTGTGTATATTAAATATAGTGTTATCTGTATCAGGAACTATAGAGAAAAGCGCCTCACCAATTTGCTAGTGAGCAAAATGAGATTGTTTTCTGAGTTAAACTAGGTAATCAACACATGACGGATTGGAGCAATATTGAACTTGATAATCAACTACACACAGAATCAACTAAAAGAGGCCAAAGGATCCGTAGACCAGAAGGACTCCTGCATAACCTAAAAGAATAGCAGACTGGTCCACTACAAAACCAGAAAAAAAAATCAAGGAGGTGTGCATGGGCAGTGTCCATCCATAACCAT
The DNA here is from genome assembly GCF_036562045.2 of Rhinolophus sinicus. Taxonomy (NCBI): domain Eukaryota; kingdom Metazoa; phylum Chordata; class Mammalia; order Chiroptera; family Rhinolophidae; genus Rhinolophus; species Rhinolophus sinicus. The sequence continues at coordinate 45,988,230 of NC_133751.1, forward strand.
CCTGGGAAAGAGTGCCCTGGCCCAAGGACCCACCTGTATTAATCATGCCTTTCTATTTTCTGTATTTTCTTCTGTTTTGACATCTGGGGCCCTGATGACACTGGGGAGACCAACCTTCCCAGGAGAAGCGATCTCCTAGAGATAGCAAACAACTCAAAGCACTATGACTCTCACGTGCAAGCCAACCAATTCAGAGCCCGTACCCCCAAGTCCCTCATCTAGCTTGTATACTCTGGGCCACTATCCACCTGCCCTAATCACTCCAGGGCCAGGTACCAGACAGCAAGAGACAGCCCCGAAACAGCAGAGCCTGATGAAAGTATTCACGGTAAACCAGCTGACCCTGCCTCTCCCATTGAAAACCACAACTAAAGCTCTTGCCCCCTTTTTCTCCTTACGCCCTCGGCCTCCTGACCAAACCTGGTGCCTCCCTGTGTGGCCCCCTTGTATAATGTGCTGTGCCTCCTGTTTCTAGGGATCTGGGAACACAAAACTTCTTCTTTCACAACCGTCATTTCCATGTCTGTGTGTTTTACCATACCTGATTAAATCTAATCCCAGATACCACCACTCTGATGCCAGTGACATCAAGATAGCACATCTCTAGTAGCCTGAAGTCTTTGAACAATCTAAATACACAACTATCACCTACTGTTTCCTTTCCATTTTTATCAAATACTCTTCTGTTCTAATTTAGTATCTCAGGTGGCATGTCTACAGGGACAGAGGATTCTGGATCAGTCTGTATCACATTTCTCATTAACAGATTAATAGATTAGATTTCTAGGTTTCTACATTGATCTTTTGAGCTTGGTTAATATGAGTTCATTCCTGATCAGGTCCTGATCCAGCTGACATCAGTCTTGTGAGCCTGTCTGGTGAGGGTCATGGTCTAGAGCCTTACTTCTCAAAATGTGGTCCTTGGACCAGCAGCATCAGCATCACCAGGTAGCCTGTTAGCAATGTACAATTGAATCTCAGGCCCCAGTCTAGACCTACTGAATCAGAATCTGTATTTTAACAAGATCCCAGGTGATTTGTAAGCACATTAAAATTTGAAAAACATTACTCTAAAACAGGAACAAGCAAACTTTTCTTGGAAAGAACTAAATAGTAAATGTTCTAGGTTTTGTGGGATACATGCTCTTTATTGCAACAACTCAACTGTGTCATTTTCGTGCAAAAGCAGGCATAGGCAATATGGAAACAAAGAAGCATGGGTATGTTCCAATAAAACTTCATGTATAGACACAGAAATTTGAATTTTATGTAATTTTCACATCACAAAGATTTTTTTCAACCACTTCAAAGTGTAGAAACCATTCCTAGCTTGCAATACCTTACAAAAATAGGTGGCAGGCAAGATTATCCTACTGGCCATAGTTTGCCTACCTTGCTCTAGACCAGGGGTATCCAAACTGCAACCCACGGGCCAACTGCAGCCCGTAATCCATTGTTAATTGGCCCACAGCAAATTCCAAAAATATATTTAGTTTACTTAAATAAACCAGGTGAGGCAATACGTACTTCACCTCGAGTGAGTAGCCCGGCTGTTTGTGTATTTTACCGCATATGGCCCTTGATGAAAACCGTTGAAAAAAGTTCGGACACCTCTGCTTAGGATCAAGTTTTTCTATGACGTAAGGCATTCCCTGTTGACCAACCCTAAAATCCAATTTGCTGTGTGAAACCTTTCCTTTTTAAATTTCCAGGAATGGATTATGTTTTTTGTTTTGAGCAAACTTGATAAAATACAATTCAGGTTTTTTTCTAATAATTAAACATTTAAATTAAGACTTTATAGGACCACAGGAATTCTAGAATGTAGAAGTTAACAGAGAAGTTAACAGAACTACCTCCCTAATGGAACTGTATCATAATCTGGAATATCAGTGTTTTATTCAAACAGGCAATTTCCAATTTATTTCATGTGGTTGCCTGGGTTGTCTGACCGTGACAAGCAATGAGGAAATGATAGACTAATAAACTCTCCTACAACCATGTACTCATATGCATCAAGAATGATACTAAGCTTATGTAACAAAGTACAGACAGAAGTAGGCGCATAGCACCCATAAGTAATTTTTAATCTATGTTTATATGTGCCAAATGGCAGCAACATTCTGGTCTCTTGATTCTCTGTCACCATTTGTGCAGCAGGATATCCACTTGGAAGCAAACCACATTCACCAGTCAGTCTTGCCACCATCTAGTGAATCCATCAGCCACAGAAACTGTCTGGCCACTTCCACTGGGTTCATTTTTCCCACTGAGATAAGGCAATTGACCATGCAATTCTAATTAATGATATGAAGTGAGTAGTGAATTCAGAATATTATTCTTACTGTTTGAATTATCAGATATTTTTCTCAGATTGGATTAACTAAGAAATAAGGTATTTCACTCATGGTACTTTAAGTAGGGACTTCAGATAACTCCAAAGTTCCCGTATATGGGATGGATGTCAAATTTCTAGACATCAATTCCACAATAATAGTTCCATAATCAGAATGAATTTTTACTTTTTTAAATTAAATCTTATTATATACCGTATTTCACCAAAAATAAGAACTAGCTGGACCATCAGCTCTAATGCGACTTTTGGAGCAAAAATTAGTATAAGACCTGGTCTTATTTTAATGCAATATAAGACCGGGTATGATATGATATATGATATGATATGATATGATATGATATGATATGATATGATATGATATGATATGATACTGGGTGTATAATATAATGTAAAATAATATAATATGGAACAGGGTCTTACATTAATTTTATCTCCAAAAGATGCATTAGAGCTGATGGTCCAGTGAGGTCTTATTTTCGGGGAAACAACGGTACATTTCTAATGTTATATATTTATCCCCAGTTCTAAAGCTTGGAGATATATATATATATATATATATATATATATATCAGAAGCACCTAGGGAATTTTTTTTAAAGTCTACACCCAAGTGGCTCCCCAGACCAATAGAATATCAGTTTGTAGGTCCTGACATCTCCATTAAAAAAAAGTTCTAGAGTTCTGGTCAAGATGACAGAGTAGGTAAATGCTGTGCTTGCGTTCTCTCACCACCACATCAAAATAACAACTAAACTACAGGACAACCATCATTGAGAAGCACCTGAAGTCTAACTGAACACAAGTCCTGTAACTAAGGATATACAGAAGAAGCTATGTTGAGACTGGTGAAAGGGGCAGAGATGCAGAATGGCTGGTCCCACACCCACATAAGGCAGGTAAACTTCAGGAGGGACCCAGCCCAGGGTTCCAGTGCCAAGAAGTCTCCATAACTTCTCTTAAAACCCAGCAGAGATTATGGTTGAGTGAGACAGAGGGCTGCTGGATTCCCAGGTATTCCTCTTAAAAACCTATGCATGTACTTACTTGCTAATAGACTCATTCACTCTGAGCTCCAGTGCTGGGGCAGCAGCTCAAAAGGTGCCAGGGACATATGGGGAGGAACTGAATTTTCTGACTTCAGGACAAGGGCAGGAGGGGCAACTTTCTCCCAGTTCTGGCAGAAACCATTGTTCCTCTGTTAAGCTCTCCCCTCACCCAGGGTGCAGACACAGGTGACTGCTATATCTGAGTCTCCATCAACCTGGCTAATACTGTTCACCATGCCCTGGTGATTCCCTAAGACCCTGCCCCACCCAATTTGTGGGCCCACTCAAGCCCCTTCCAATGGCTTTTCCATATAAATGGCCTGTCTTGGCTCATGCTGTGGACTTTCCTAAAATGTCTCAAAGATTCACTAACCCCAAACAAGCAGAATCTGGGCTCAGTGTGCCTCTTACCTCTTGCTAAGCAGCCACAAGCCCGACACTAATGGCAGCCAGCCTCAGATCATAGCTAAGCCTTTCCCAGGCACCTCCAAGCCCAGCACAAGTGGCAACCATCTGAAGATCACTTTGTAGCTCATGGAAAGTGGCCTTAGGCAGGACACGGGCAGCAACTGACCTTGGCCTGCAACGGAACCCCTCCCAATAGGCCCCAGAATCAACATACCCAGTGGCCAGCTTCAGACCACACCAGAGCACCACCCAACCACCTGCACAAAAGACACATCCAAATGATGGACTGGGTAGGCACCACAGCCCTGCTAAAGCAAATCCTGCTCCTAGGGTCAGCCCTGCACAACAGTTCCTCCACTATAGTCACAGCCAGTCCTAAACACCAGTCAGCCTGTGTGCCAGTCCCTCTCACTGATGTGCGAACAGCAACCAAGGCTCAACTACAACAGGAGAACACACACAAACCACATGCAGGACAAACCTGGAGCACCCAGCTCAGGTGACCAGGGAGACTACACCACAGGGCCCCACCAGGCACCTGCTACATAAGGCCACTCTACTAAGACTTGGAGACATAAAAGCCCTACATAATACATAGAAGCAAACACAGGAGACAGCCAAAATGGGTAGACAAAGCAACATGTCCCAAATGAAAGAATAGAACTAAGCTGCAGAAAAAGAACTAAACAGAATGGAGATAAGCAATCTACCAGACACAGAGTTCAAAATACTGGTTGTAAGGATGCTCAGTGATCTCAGTGAGAACTTCAACAAAGAAATAGGAAACATAAAAATGGAGATAGAAAACATTAAAAAAAATAAGTCACAAATGAAGAATGAAATAACTGAAACGAAGAATACAGTAGAAGGAATCAACAGTAAATTCAATGGATCAGAGGATCAAATCAGCAATTTCAAAGATAAGGTAGCAGAAAACACTCAATTAGAATAGCAAAAAGAATCCAAAAAAATAAGAACAGTTTAAGGGGCCTCTGGGGCATCATCAAGCATATCAACATTCTCATCATAGTGTTACCAGAAGGAGAAGCAAGAGAGCAAGGAATTGAAAACCTATTTGAAGAAATAATGATGGAAAAGTTCCCTAACCTGGTGAAGCAAATAGACATACAAGCCCAGGAAGCACAAAGAGTTCCAAACAAGGATGAATCCAAAGAGGCCCACACCAAGACACATCATAATTAAAATGCCAAAGGTTAAAGACAAAGAGAGAATCTTAAAAGCAGCAAGAGAAAAGCAGTTTGTTACCTACAAGGGCGTTTTCATAAGACTGTCAGCTGATTTCTCAACAGAAACTTTGCAGGCAAGAAGGGATTGGCATGAATTATTCAAAATAATGAAAAATAAGGACCTACAGCCAAGATTACTCTACCCAGCTATGCTATCATTTAGAATCAAAGGACAGATAAAAATGCTTCCCATACAAGAAAAAGCTAAAAGAGTTCACCATCAAACCAGAATTATGAGAAATGTTAAAGGGACTTCTTTAAGAAGATAAAAAATATGAATAATAAAATGGCAATAACTATATACTTATCGATATTACTTTAAATGTAAATGGATTAAATGCTCCAATCAAAAGACTAGGGTGGCTGAATGGATAAGAAAACAAGACCCTTACATATGCTGCCTACAAGAAACTTATTTCAGATCGAAAGACACACAGACTGAAAGTAAAGGGATGGAAAAAGGATATTTTATGAAAATGGAAACAAACAAAAACCTGGGGTAGCAATACTTATACCAGATAAAATAGGCTTTAAAACAAAGGCTATAACAAGAGACAAGTACCCAGTAATCACACTTCTGGGTATTTATCCAAAGAAACCCAAAACACTACTGCTAAGGAACATGTGAATCTATATGTTCATTGCAGCGTTGTTTACAATGGCCAAGACATGGAGGCAGCCTGGGTGAATGGATTCATCAATGGATGAATGAAAAAAGAAGAGGTGAGACATATATACAATGGAATGTTACTCAGCCATTAAAAAAAAAGACTAAAATCTTGCCATCTGCAAGAACAAGTATGGACCTAGAGGATATTGTGCTTAGTGGAATAAGACAGAGAAAGACAAATGTCATATGATTTCATTTATATGTGGAATCTAGAGAACAGGATAAAGGAACAAACAAAACAAAAAAGCTCATAGATACTGAGAATATTTTGATGGTTGCCGGGTGGGAAGTCTGGGAAATGGGTGAACAGGGGAGGAGATTAAGAAGTACAAATTGGTAGTTACAAAACAGTCACAGGGATGTAGAGTATAGCATAGAGAATATAGGCAGTAGTATTGTAGTAACTGTGTGTGGTGTCAGATGGGTACTGGATTTGTCAGGGTAATCACTTCGTGAGGTATACAAATGTCTAATCACTGTGTTGTACATCTGAAACTAATATAATATTGTATTGTATGTCAACTGTAATTGAAAATAAAAATTTTTTTAAAAGTTCTTGTGGATTATTCAAATGTGTTGTAGTTGAGAACCACTGCTTTGGTGATTAAAATACGAGTGTTGTACTTTATTATTAAGCATTGCTAATTTTTTTCTGAAAATTTTATAAGGCACACTTTTTTATAATTTAAAAATGAATTAGAAACTCTATTAAAAGAAAAAAATTTAAATCATTGTGATTCTTCATGAAAACTACTTCCAGATGTTCTTAGGTTCAACGTAGATACTACTGAAGCCCAAGCCTCCTTTATTTTTGCCTTTTTATTTAGATAAATTGGCTTTCAACATTGATTAAATATGATTCAACAGTCACATATGCCCTACTATCCTAGAAACATGGTAGTTTTATTACTTCTTAACAGTTTCAAAACTATAATTGCACTGTTGCCTCTCTCTGTACTTGCATCATTTTCATTCTTGTTAGATGATTAATATCAAAATAGATATATAATAAGTGATAAAATACAAACTTGCTTTCATGTTATTTTCATTTTTGTTTTTCATGCTTTGTTTTTTACTACCTCAATTTCACTAAAATATGGGATTGTGCTAAATAAACATTACTCAGATCTGTATCTACCATCACCGAAAAAGTTTTTGAAGACATTTTTATAGAGAGTTGGGAGAACTAAACAGTCTGCCCTCTTCTAGCCTCTGTCCACCCGCTCAGTTCCAACTTTTGTGCCTCTGAGACACATCTGAATAAATCAGAGTAGCGCCTTGGGATATCTACTACCCAGAGATACCACTCATCTTTTCTCAGTTTTCACTCTGGGATAAATGAGCATAAAGTTTTTTAAAAACAATTTTTGTTATTATTTTGGAGTGTGTGGAGGAAAAAAAATAATTCATTGCTGTTAAAGCACTTCATCATGTAAAATGGAAACTGAAGGTAATTTGACTTCAAATTTCAAACAGTTAGTTGCATTAATAATAATAATCAAATTATTAATTATTGAGTGCTTTTTATTGCTAGGCACTGTGCTAGGGTACTTTACATACATTAGCTCATTTAATTTTTAAAGTAACACTATAATATAGGTTGGAAATGCTCCCATTTTACGGTGGAGAAACGGAAAAATCAAATTAAGTAACTTAGCCTAAGTCACACAGCTAGTTAGCAGAACCAGAGTTTGAATTTCAAAGCCCACAATCCTAACCATTCTACATATACACAGTCCCAAACTAGTACAGTGAAGGCAACCGGCTTCCTTTTCTATGACCTAAGAAAAAGACGGGCTGGGTTCCTTCCATCATTCACACTTTGCTTGCCTGTGCACAAAGCTTGACTCTTGGTTAGTAATCAGTCAGTTCAGACAGGTTAATAACCTCCTGACCAATCTGTTTGTAACTGGTCGATTCAGTGGACGCAGTCAAGCTGGCAGCAGTTTTGAATACTAGCTGCCTCAGGAAGATGGTCTCCTCAGTTTGGACTTCAGACACGGGATTGAGAAGACTCAGACTGCCAATGTTTTCAGGGAAAGTATCCAAATCTGAAAAAAAAATTATTTTTTTTTAAAATAAGTGAACCTCACCCACCCTAAGTTTGTGCCTGTGTTTCTTGAGAATGAACATTTGTTAATCGTTATTGTACGTACCTGTAAATGGATATAATGATTATATGCATGTATGTGTGTGTATGTACACACAGATTACTAGCAGGTGAGTATAAATTAAACCAAGTGTGAATCCTGTTATTTCTTTAGTCTTTTCTTCCACAACTGGTAGATTTAAACCCCTACAGGTCATCTTGTCAAAATACAGTTTTAGTTCTGAAATAAAATAACAGAAGAGAAACAAACACAGTCTATTATAACTCACTGCCAATGTTGCCAGATAACTACAAAAAAATAGAGTGTCTCAGACAGAAATATCAATAACTTTAATGCGTGCGATTTGTTAACAGGGAAGAAAACAAGCAAACTTGCTCTCCACTGACTGTCACTAATATTTATTCGTCCAGTGACTGTTAATCAAACCAAGTTTACAGTCCCGTACAGCACCTGTCACAGGTGCTGATCATTAATCAGCTATTACAGCAGTTTATTCTGCTGCTGACAACTCGCAATTTTCCACTGATTCAGCTAGTTTGTCAGGTGGGAATTATGGCATAGCGCATGTGACAAAACACATCACCCTTTTTTTCTTTTTTTTTCTTTTTTTTTGCATTTTCAGGCTTCTCTCTCCTGCTTTCTCCCCCTTTTTAGACCAACAATATCTGGGAACTCAGAAGTAATAAGGCGGAATGCATAATTAATTACCCAGCTTGCTCTAATTAGGGATGAATAAGTTGTGTCCCTCTCATCATCACAAATGTGGTGATGGGTAATACCAGTTTATGCTGTATTAACTGCAAATATGCAATCCTTCTGAGAGCACTTTTGTTGATGAATTTGATGAATGTGACAATAATTAGCAGAGACAGATGAGAGCTAAATTACTACTGACAATGTAATGCTATCCTGCTCGAGGGCCTGGGAACGTGGCAGGATAACATGGCAGGGACCTGGGCCTCGTTTCTAATTAATAGTCTTTTTTTTCCTTTTTTTTTTTTTTTTTTTTTTGCCGGTAGGGAAAAAAAGGAGTAACGGTAATTGTTTTCGTCAAAGGCTGCAGGGAGTTATCAGGGTAATAAAGTTAATTAGCAGAACAAACATCCTTTCACTGCCTTACCAGTCTGAGGAAAAGAGGGCAATTCGAACTGCAGGAAGATATGACTAGATGGGGTGATATGAAAAGAAATTTTACACAGGAGGCCAACAGAGAAGAATGATTTTCTCCCTTCATTTCTTTGGCTTGATGCATGGAAAGAAATTAGACAGTTCCTTCTTTCAGCGCACAAAGTTGCTCATGTAAAGAACTTTATTGTTATGGTTTTTAGTTTGGAAAATAAAGTTAGCTTAGATCAAACTCCACTATTTACTTATTTCCCAAGTCGTGATTGGTTGTTCAATTTCATCTTTATTTAAGTGACAATTTCGTAATGTCTCAGGCATAGAAGTTCGAACATCTGCCAAACAGACCATTTAGCTGCATTTTGTTCCACAGAAATCTGTTTAGGTCTCTGAATCTTTTGGAGAAAGTAAGAAATTCTTAAATGATTTCCACCAAGTAGTATGTGTTTATTCTCCTGTGTAAATTAAAGTTAAAATGAGATTTTTTTAAAAAAATACAAGCTATTTTATTCTATTTTTGTTGCCTCAGAAAAGCATCTTTATTAAAATGTGGCAACATTGTTTTCATTTCCATTGCAGCATTTTACATACACAAGTAACCAATAAAAAGGGGACCAATCTAATGAATCTCAGTAAATAACACTAGGATAGAAGCCTGCTGCCTTCCAAAATAAGAGCTATAAGAATGTGTTTACAGATTTTTATTCCTTTTAGGTACATGTCAAAAAATTTTCTTATGCTTTTAAAAATCATCAGGTACTCCACAAGTTCTGTACGTGTACCATGAATATAAATGTACACACATTTGTTTGTTGTCAGAGATAAATAAAACAGCCTCCAATAATGATTCTGTGTTGGATTCCAAATTAAAAACATAAGGAGTCAGTAAGTGCTAAACCCTGCTTCTGGATTTGACAGCATGGCACCAGAGTGACTTTCCAGCGTAGGATCCTACATGAATAGACTTCCACCAAACATGGGGAAATGGCCTTAACTCCTAATATCTACATTTTAAAAGTGCTATGTTATCCCCAAAGACAAGAGCAGTAAGAGAGTGGAGGACATAACATTGAGCTAAGAGTCAGAAAGCCTGAGTCCTTTACTGGCCCTGCTACTAACATCTACATGATCGTGAGCATTTCCCCGTCTTGCCTCTGATCCTCAATTTGCTCATCTATGCAATAGGGTCCCTTCCTTACCAAACTTACAGTGTTGCTGTTGATATAAAAGAAATCATTTTTGTACTTTGGAAACTCTGAGATAATCTATGAATATACAGTTAATATTATTACAGTATAGAATAAAATCATGAGAAATAGTCTTGAGAAAATACATCTCCTTTTTATAGCCCTCCCACGTGTGATTAGTCAGAAACCAGAGTTAAAAGACTTGACAAGAAGTTTAAGAGGGACTGAAATCTATCCTTACTTTGTGATTTTGCTGCTGAATTTATTAGAGAAATTATCATTGTAAAAATACCCCCAAATTCATTTGGTTAACGCTATCTACCTTTTCAAGATTTTCTTAATCTCTTGTTAGACGAGCCTATTAAAATCAAGACTAGAAGAAAACTAAACTAATCATTAGTCAATATAGCAAGATCTATTAGGCTTGTCAAGTGAACTTCCATTTGAAAACACCCAAGTTTCTCACAGACAGGCAGACATACACACACACCCCAAACTGAGATTGATATACTTTGCTGTGTATCTTTAAGTTTTTACCATACAATCAAACTATGTTGAAAAGAAAAGTCTGGAGGTGAAAGCAGCATTGGAGACTATTTACAACAAATTGTAACAGTTCTTATTTAGCTACTATATGAGGTAATAAATTATAAGTTCACTGAAAGAGAGAGAGAGAGGAGATGAGACACTATGAAAGGTCACAAAAAGCAAATGTGAAATTGTTTTTTCATTTAGGAAATGGGAGCAAGTAACAGGGATTGTTTGTTTGTTTCCTTTGGCACCAACACTGAATTTACTGAATATTCTGGTCTTTTCCCTCTAGCCACTACCTCCTTCGTTAGACCACAAGGTATGTCCTTTTGGAAATGTAATGGAATCCAATCAATTTAACTTCATTGATTTCCAAGGACTTTTGAAAATTATAAAACTTGCTATGGAATTCTGACATGCCAGAAGCCACTAGAAAAAGAAGTTTGATGTTCAGAACCTCATCAAGAGGTTCTCCTCATCTTTGGATAGAGACCAAAATGATACTTTCAAGTAAGTAATAATTTCCAATACTAGCTTATTGGGTGAGCTAAAAATGCTTAGTTAAAAAATTATGTTAGAGATTCATTAGTCAGATACTGTAGGCACTGGCTGCATATACTTTTGGTATTATTATGAATATTCAAGAAATTTAATTCATTCTTTTCCTATTTACTCTGAATCCTTTGGCCATTGTTTTAGAGTGTTTTGACAAATTCTCAGTTCTTGAGGGCTCTGGGATAGTTTTGTTTCTTATATGAGTGCAGAAGAGTGTTAGGTGATTAAATAATTACAAAGGACTAAAAATAAACCATAATTTATTTTTTCAGATTTTTAAACATTTTATTAAATTTATTGAGGTGACATTGGTTAATAAAATTATATAGGTTTCAAGTGTACAATCCTATATAATACATCATCTGTATATTACATTGTGTGTTCACCACCCAAAGTTACATCTGTCACCATATATTTGACCCCCTTTACCTTGTCTACCTCCCCCTACCTGCCTTTCTCTCTGGTAACCACCATACTGTTGTCTGTGTCTCTGAGTTTTTGTTGGTTTGTCTTGTTTGTTCATTGGTTGCTTTCAGTTTTACATACCACATATGTGTAAAACCATATGGTTCTCAACTTTTTCTATCTGACTTACTTGGCTTAGCATGATGTTCTCAAGATCCATCCTTGTTGTCGCAATGGCACTATTTTATCTTTTCTTATTGTTAGTAGTATTCCATTCTATATATGTACCACATCTTCTTTATCCAATCACATATAAAAGGACACTTCAGTTGTTTCCATGTCTTGGCCACCGTGAATAATGCTGCAGTGAACATAGGGGTACATATATATCTTTATAAATAAATGTTTCCAAAATTTTCAGGTACATACCTAGAAGAGGGATGGCTGGGTCATATGGCACCTCTATTCTTAATTTTTTGAGGAACCTCCATACTGTTTTCCATAGTGGCTGTACCAATTTACATTCTGACCAGCAGTGTATGAGGGTTTCTTTTTCAGATTTTGAATTACAAAATTATTTAAATATCTGTAATTGAAGTGCTATATTACTGTGTAATGAAATTACAATACTGCTTAATGACATTAGGAAACTGCATGCAAAAAAATATTTGTACACAAGGTGGTGATGTTAGCAACCAACTACCGTACTTTTATTCTGCTAAAAACCACAATAAATAACAACAGATTATTTTCCCTGAGTGACCTCCAAAAGATATGTTAAGGTGTTCATATAATGATCATATATAAGAGCACAGAGAACATAAAAAACCTGTCATCACATGTCATTAAAGTAGCAGGGAAAGAAGAGAAAAAGGACAAATCACACACACACACACACACACACACACAAAGAGAGTTAGAAATTTCTAAAGAATAAAATTATATATACATGTAGTAAGGATTCAAATATTCAGCTTTTAATACATTAGTTTCTATTGACACCTATTTGGATATTTCAGTCCAAAGAGTAAATCCTAAATGTAAAATAGTTTCTGTAGCTCCAATAAAATATTCCCACTTCCCAGAAAGATTTCTTCTGCAAGCCTTTGTCTCACAACCCTCCCCTGCCTTTACACACAGGTTTCCTTGTCCCAGTCCTGACTACAGTGTTGATCCACGGAGAGCAACGTCTTTCCCTCCACTCATGTTTCTTACATAGAAATTCAAGTTTTTAGATTTATATTAGCATCATTCAAAATAATTAAGAAGTGAAGCTGATAATAATGTCACAAACCTTTCTCATGAAATACTGAACTTGTTAGTCTTATCACCAATACTAAAATAAAAATTAACTAATATATGCCAACACAAACCAGTTCGTATGCTTTGTACATTGGTACATTAATAATGACCTCTAAGATACAAGTAATTCATTTTATTATTTAGCCCCAAAATCCAATTATTTATTACAGTAAAGTATATTTATTCTCAGATACTTTTTTTTTTTTAAAGTAAATGCTGGCATCAGCAGGAGCACAGAACTTGTTGGTTACAAGGTTATAAGCTGTGTGCCATGAATCAAGGTAGGCAGATGTGTTTTCAATTTTAAGATTCTTCTCCCAAGATGAAAAGAGCAGCAATTGTTATTTGCAAGCTAGAAAGCAAAATATATGTTCTTGGATTATCTAAGGATGAGTCAGAAACTTAAACCCAAAGAAAAGTAATAAATAATGACAACAGATGTTTGTAAACCTGTGCTCCCCTGTTCAATGTTTCTACGTGTTGGTTTTCCTTGATGTGCTGTCAGCCGCCTCTCACCTGGGAGTAGTGATATCTTATCAAAGCCCAAACAGTTCCTCTTCACAACAGACAGATAATAGTGCCTTTCAATTTATCATACTGGAAGTCTAAAAGAACCATGGGAACGATTGGTCAGGTGACAGCTTGATGGACAGTTTGACAGCCCTTAAAGCATCATGGGAAATGGTTGTCACCTGATTTTCAGAGTGACCAGGGAGATAACCTTCAGAATGACGAGGAAAACAAAAATCTGAATATTTGTATAAGATCCAGTGGCAGCATCAATGTTCACTTAAGTGATAATAGGTATGAATTTAGATGACTCCAAATGTTATTACCAAACCTGAGGGGTTTCTCCAAGTCTAGAAGTGCCCTTCATCTCTTTCGATCACTTTTACATTATTTTTCAAATGTCATTGAAAAATATATACATAATATAGGGCTTTTGATTTTTAAAAGACGATATAAAACATGTTAAGTAGTTAACCACACGTTAAATATATTAGCTGACCATTAATAGTCTCCAGCTTTGAAATCTGCTTTCCTTTTGACAAACTTCTCTACACTTTTTCCTAAATATAGTTTGCACATTATAGTTCTAATTAGAAAGGCTGTCATAAAGAATCATTTTACGCTCTGGACTAATTCAGCCTAATGAAGATCAGTGTAGTCTTGGTGTGAGAAACAAAAGAAGCGAAATCAATTTGAAGATCTTTGGCACAAAAAATGTTTGAATCTGTATTCATTCATTCATATTCGTACAGCCACCAAACATGAATTGAGCACTTCCTACACACAAGGGTCTCTACTGGACATATAAAGATGAGAAAGATAAAACTCCAGCTTGTAACTCACTTACAGTTGGGGAATGAGGATAGAGTTTTAGAATAATAGGAGGTAGCCAAACATCAAGAGATCTGCCCAGATCCACTGCCTTCCAGTTGGTGATGCTTACACATGGTTGTTTACACAGTTGCCTTTTGCATATTTTCTTTTGTATATTGTTTATGCAGTTTAAAATAGCTTTATGGTCTGATCAGAAGAAATTCTGCCTGCCTGAAAATTGAGATTCCAAAGAAAAAAAAAAAAAGGCACTCAATGTTTATGCATTTATTGAGTGCCTCCCAAATTTAAAGAATAATTCCAGAAACAGTATGGAGGTAAAAGAGACTTGAGATGTCATTGCCATAGTTGAGGGGGGCTTTAGATATCACAAACCTTCAGTCCCTTAGATAGTTTTCCTGCTTTCTTTTTCAGAGCAGACACTCAATAACTTATTTTCAAATATTATCTCACATACAGGAAAGTTGTAAGAATAGTACAAAGGACTCCTTTTCACTCATTATCCAAAATGCATCAATTGTTAAGGTTTTACCACTTTTGTTTTTTATCACTCCTCTCTTTCACATCTTCCCTCTCTCCTTCCTCCCTCTCTTATTTAGCTCTCTATATATTATATTTTTAAATAATTTTAATAGAACAAAATGAGCTTAGATTTATGTCTGATTTATTTCAACACTCCTTCACAAAACCCAGTAACTGCCTTGTATATTATATATATATATATATATATATATATATATATATATATATATATATATATATATATATACACAATATTCAACCTAAGCCTTCTTGGATCTTTTAGATTTGTGTTTATACATAAATATAAAATGTACACTATTATTTGTCTAAAATGTAATATTTTACAAAATACGAATCTTCCCCCAACTATGTCTGATCAATAACTGATTTAGTAAAATAAAGAAGTAATACAATAAAATAAAGAAATTGCAGCAGAAATGTCAAGTGACTTTCCAAAGGAAGTTAAAGATAAAAGCTTCACGTGCTGCTGGCTCTTTGTCTTTCTCTGAGACAAATAGACCAACTATAGATGCTGGACAAAAAGCAAGGATTTAAACAGAAACTGTCTTCCTGAAAAAACACTCTGGCACCGTTGTTGAAACTGGTACCATTCGGCTGCTTGACACTTTTGGGATAACACTCCACTTTCACAAATTTTGATGCGTTGGACTCACATTCCAACATGATTTTCCAAATCTAGTTGTGCCAAAGCAAGACAAGCCAGACAAATTGTGAGAGCCTCCTTAGTGTTTTCCAAGGAACCGAAAAAAGCCAGTAAATAATTTAAATGACTATGAATAACAAAATGTTCTCCATGTAATTCTTCACAAGAAGACACATTATTTGGGGGGGAAAATGAAGCTGACATTTGCAAATGCAAAACAAAATGCTTTTGAGTGCCATATGCAAATTCAAATAGAGACTGATAAAAACACATTTTGCTTATTTCAAATTGGGAGGGGAAGATGTGGGAGGTGATTTATAATAACTGATACATGGAAAAAGTCCAAATGCTACAGAGCCACTGAATTCTGAATCATTTCTGAATCAGAGCTGTGGTTAAAATGCTCTTACTTTCCTTGTTGAAATAAAGTCATGCAGCATCAGGTCCTAACAGCTCCCAGATGTAGTCCCTAACTCACCTGATATGAATTAAGTTTTATTGTTAACAACTAGTATAGTCCTTTAAGCCAACTAAATAAGCTACATATAAAGCCAGAACCAAAGTCTTATAACATATTTCATAGTAATGCCTCAATTTGTGGTCTGGAATAATAGAATTAATACTAGTGTTGGATTTTCAGTCAAACTACAATTTTCACAGACAGAAATTTTCAGACTAAAAGTTCCACAAAAAAGAAAAAAAGTTCCACAAAGAAAAAAAAATCTATATTAGTTGTCGTAAAACCTTTTTAAAAGTATGACATGCACTTTCCCATTGTAAATTTCAACATATAAAATCAGCTTGACTGTTATGCAGCATTTTTAAGGGCACGAAAGTCTTCAATCTTTGGCTAATGTGAGTTACGTGAATCATGGACTTTTTAAATACCATGCGTACTTAGGGTTATAAAATTGGTGCTCTTTTACCTCAAAACATGTAAGGACCACTGTTTGGACTCTTCTGCTGAGGTACAACAGGGTCTCTGGTGTGAAACCCAAAGAAAACCTTGATTCCTATGACCCAAATTAGAGAAGTAAAGTTATTTCCGTGATCTATTTCTTCTTCCAAGGTAAAGGATGCTTCCAGTGTGGGAAATTCTGGATTCATTTTCCCTTATTTTTCTGACTATGTTTCTGTAGATTTGGTAGATCTTGTTATTCAAAACACAGAGAATTTTCCTTTCGATACCTTATTTTATAGAGACTTTTTTGTTGTTATTTATTTTTAATGATAAAAAAACATTTAGCTTGCACACTTACAAAATAGCTTAAGGTTTTAAAATCTCTTAAGTTCACTATATTTGTTCTGTACCTTTCCAGTAAGCTGGAGGCTTGTCAGAGAAGTGAGTCAATGAGTATGTTGATGGTTTGTTTCTTTTAAAAAGGTATTTAGAAAAGCTGTCTAATTTTCTAAATGCTAGAAAGTAACCACTGAAGAATCGTACCTAAAGTTACCCTGTTGTTTTGGCTTTTACAACTTCTTTACAGCTAAAAATGTTTGATTTTTTTGTTTTTTCAATAAAAATGTAAAAATGCAGGAAGTGAGGGAGATATGATAGCATACCTCACTAATACTATTTTAAACATTTAGTATTGAATTATTTAAGGTGTATATTTACATTCATAAGACTGCTTTCAATGTAGATAGGAAATTGATTCTAGCTTTCTGTGAACTACTTCTCAGAGTTCTGATTTGTGATTATTCAGAGATTTATGATAAACTTTCTGAACTTTGTCGCATATGCTGAATAATCCGAAGGACTATAAAAATGGCACCTTACGTGGTTCAACAGTCACTTCTACCTAGTTCATTCTCATAAATTCTTTTTTTTGAAAGATGTAAGAAGAAAACACATGAAATTAGGTTTAAACTAATTCTTAGAATGCAAGTGGTGTTAGTACCTACATTATAGAACATTTATTTTTCTGGGCTGTAACTATATGGAATGAAGAAAACCTGAAGTGGGAAGTGAAATTATTGCTCAAATAAGTGATTATTTTGTCTACATTTTATCAAATTAACAGTTTGACTTCTTTCACTGCCTATGCATAATTGGCAGTTGTGTTGGAATTTTATAGGTGCAGCCACAGTGTTTTAACAGTCAAGGAACAATGCTTCCCGTTACTTATTCCATAGGGCACTTTAAACCCACCATTTTCTTTCTAGCTTTATAGTTAATAGGGAACAAATGAACATCATTACTTCCCACCCTGGTAATGTTCCTTATCTATTATATTGGAAATTTGCTCTCTCAGTCAAAAAAGGCTTAATTCTTTATTTCTTTCTGTCAGCATCTTAGGAAAGTTACTTACAGTTCTATGAGACTCAGTTTTCTCTCCTATAAAATGGAAATAATTATCCTTACCTCTTAGAGTTGTTATGAAAATTGGAGATTACTACACGTAACTGCATAGTACCTCCTATATATAACACAGTCTGCTCCCAGTAAGAGCTAATTCCCTTCTTCTTGACTAGTATTGCAATCCTTATTAATTGACTTGTGCCAAAAGACAGGCTGGCTATTCAAAGACAATTCAAGAAAAATTTTGCAAAAGGCTTGAACAAGCACTTCACAAAAGAAAATTTAAAAACGACCAATAAGCATATTAAAAGAGGTTCAACATCATTAGTAATCAGGAAGTACAATTTAAAACATTAATGAGATATCATTTCATACCCACTAAATGGCTAAAATAAAAACATTTGACGATTCCCAAATTGTGAGTTGGTAAGGGTGTAGAGCAACTGGTGCTATTATGAAAATAGTTTAAATTTCTTTTTGTGTTAAATTCTGCTTAAAATGATTTGATTTACACGATAAATTTTTAGAAAATATTTATTCATTCATGCACTTATCCAACAATTATGTGTTTAGAATTCATGATAGGTAAAACTTGCAAACTTAAGCCTTGACGAGTTAGCCACCATATAGCAAGTGTTATTTACCATAGTTTTTGGATTCCCAAACACATGAATTATCTTACTACTAATTTCAAAATAAATCTGACAACTGATTGTTCTCAAAAAACAAAGAAAAAAGAGGTTATTCAGTTTTAAATTAACCTCTTTTCCTCAATTACACTGAACTATAAACCAGTGTCAGCAGATACAAATCTTTCTTCTGGATTGATTCAATAAAAAGGATTCGGCACAAAAATAATTCTAAATCATGACTGAACACTGACAATGCTCTGAAAACACAGTCCTTCCCAAAGACAGGGGAAAAAAAATCCTTTGCCTACCTTACTAAAAGCCAATTCTCCATAAATATTATTCCCTACAATTTCATGAAGGAATAGTAGAATATTTGAATTATGTTGTCCGGCACATTTATATAGCTATCTTAAAACCTCAAAAGATATTCACAGTATTATTCACATTTTGTTACTATGAAGTCAAGGAGGGAACTATCCTCAAAACAATAATAATATAGCACATACTTATTCAGTGATAGTCATTGTGCTCAAGTCCTTAACATGGATTATCTCATTTAATCCTCACAACACTACTGAGGTAGGTATTATTATTATTATTATTGTTATTATATAATTGTTATTATTGGTCATGGAGAGAGTAAACAGCCTGGTCAAGGTTATTTATAGTCCATAAGTTTGGGGTTTGAAATTCCAAATGATTTACACAAAACTCATTATGCTTATTTGTACATGAGCTTTTAAAAAAAGAAAGCAGTCCTTTTATTCTTAAGAAAAAATATGATATAATTATTTCTTTAGTTTTTGTCTCTTAGGCAATAATAAAATCTAATCCTAAATATTCACAACATTCATTTAGACTTTGGTTGTCAATTATGTCAGAAACACTTTACATTCTTAAATATTATTTAAGACCCCAAAGAGTTTTGTTTATGTCAGTTATACCTATCAATATTTATTATATTAGAAATTAAAAGTGAGAAACATAAATATTTAACAATTTATTTAAAAATAAAGATAAAGAACCCATTATATGTGACTAGAACTAATATATTTTATTGACAAATAACTACAGTTATTTCATGAAAAAAGTGGCATTACTTTACATTATTTCAAATCCTGTAATATCTGACTTAGTAGAAGACAGCTGAATGCTCATAGCTGCTTCTGCACTCAATCCATTGTGACTTTAAAGTATATCAAGAAAATCTGGCCTCTTGCAAAGTGTAGTTGGAAAAGGAGGGTGTGTTTCAACAGCCTTTCAGATAATTATGGATATTATTCTTTTGTACATTGTTATATTACAATCCATTGTTCATTTGAAACTTTGAATGGACCTTTTACCTTGCATGGTTTGGAAATATCATATTAGTCTTTTGGAAAATATCAGTTCACTTCAAATGCCCAACACATTTATATAGATATCTTAAAACCTCCAAAGATATACAAGGTGTCATTCACACCTAGATGTTGACACATTTCATTATTCAATATTTAAAAATCAAACCATATTGATTAATATCATCACTGATCTCATCAGAAAGTCAGCTTGCAACTCAAACAACCACAATAGTGCTTTCCTGGAGACAACCATCTTGCTTCATTCAGTACACAGCAGAAATGCTCTACGTAGTTCCCATTCTGTAACACAGAATATTAAAAAAGACAAGTACTCAAGGGACAAGATTTAATAAAATTTATAACTTTTACTGTTTAATCAAGAAAATTCGTAAGTGAAACTGGCTTTTTCTTTTTTTAGTTGTAAGTGTGTAGAAGTGAAGGATATAGTAATATAGTTTAGTGCCAGTCTTAAGTCACCATCAGTTTAAACACCATTGTTTGTGCACAATCAGTGCAAAATGCCAGCACAGTGAAAAAGAAAGTAACATCTTTGTATTATCATTAAAATTGTTTTGACTTCATGGACCCTTTGAAAGTGGCTCAGGAACCCCAGGGGTCTGCAGACCACACTTTTAGAACCATTGATTTAAAGTTATACTCTCCTATGAATCAAGTATTCCCTAGGTGATTCTGGAAGAGGAATTAAAATGGGATAGAGAAGTTTCACGCAAAAAATCTTTAATTCCTTTGATTCTTGGTTCTCCTTGTTATACTATATAAGTTAAACAAAATTAGGCCTTTCACATGCTATAAAACTAAATTCATTTCTTTTTAATTGCTTGTCTGGATTATTATGGTCTCATGTCTATGCCTATAAGTTATTACACTGTTTTGAAAGTTTTTTTGAGCAATTTGTTAGGAGGAAGAGAGAATAAACATGTTATAAGATTTTCCCAGTCTGTAAATTAGTTACTGTGTATAAACTGCTCAGCAGGTAAAGCCATTCAGGTCAATAGGGTATCTTTTACTAATCAACCTCTACATTAATTTACTAATTTCTCTGTACCTCCCAAAGTGAGAACTCTATTTAGATGTATTATTTGTGTTTCCTAATTTGAATAGATTGTGAATATATTATGGTGTAATTGAAGATTCACAGATTGTGCATATTAGATCTTTTCCATAATGATTCAAGAGTGAAATAATATATGCTGTTTAGAAGTCAATTGTCATGGATAAATGATAGGAGCTGGCCCTAAATTGAACCTGAGGTGAATTCCTTTAGTCAGGGCCATTGTAAACTATTTAATTCTGAAAATAGATTTTAAATCGTATCCCAACTAATCTTTTATGAATAAAGGTTAAAGACTTAATCCAGTGATTGTATAAATCCATAACGTCTAACACATTGCATGTTTATTTCACTCTATTGTCCAAATCAGTTCAAATAGGTGCTTACATAAGAAGGGTTGTTGCTTATATATAAGATACCTTGTGATCTGTAAACGCTTTGTATTAGAGTCATTTTAGGTTTTGAATATGTCGCTAGTTTATTGTTTTCTTCCTTTTTCTGGTTGTAATCTAATAGTAAAACACAGTAGAGACCTTTTGCCAAATTTTTTACTTTGTATCACAACATTTTAAATAACTATTTTGAGTTCTATTTTTGAGTAAAAATAGAACTAAAATATTTATCACAGGAATGGTGGAGGTGGGGGTAGAGTTAAGTGGGTGTGTTCTCCTTGAGCTTTCAAGTGTCACCTGCCATTTTCTCTACTTAGGCAGCGCTAATCAGGGATCCACATCTAGGCTTTCAGATTTTCCTCTTTCCTGGTATGCCAACACCCCAAACCCTTCTATCTTCCTCTTTAAATACTACTAATTCTTCAAGGTTCTTTTTTAAAAAACCTAGTGATTGTAGGGATACCATACTTCTTCCTCTTGAGTATTTACAGTCTATGGGTATTTCTTATATTCCTTCAGCATTTTCTCTAGCTTATTACTACCATAGTGCTCAGTTCTTAATAGGAACCTAAGGAAAATTGTTATGACCAAATATAAACTGTCAGAAAAAAATGAATGAAAGTTCGTTCCTTAGAAGAATTTTTTTTTTCCAAATGATTTAACATGTATTATGATTTTGGAAAATCACCACAAATTTAGCTATGGACACAATGAAAAGTTCCAAAAAAACCAGTTTCCCTAAAGAACTTATACATTGATTTATCCTCTAAGCACTGAATAATTTTGAGCATTGGGTTCTTGCAAAACAAAGAGTAAAATGTTCGCATAAGCCTGGACAATATTTCTAGTAAAGAGGAAAATAAACAATGTTGTCTGCCTTGTTTTCTCATAAGACCATGTATTTAAAAGAATAAAGCAAGTCTGACAGGTTTGGAAAAGAAAGTGAGATTGAAACTCAGCCCAGTCCAGGTCTGTGGGCTTGAGATTCACAAAGGAGTTGGGACTCATACCTGGAACAAGAACTAAAAGGATCTGTTTCTGTTGAAATATGAACCTGAATAAGGCTACCATAATATCATCACTTTCTTAACTGTGTGATTAGATTTTTAACAGAAATAGGAACTAAAATGTTGGAAGACAGTTTCCATTATTTAGATGTATTGTAAACTTAGAAAGGCCAAAACCAAAAAATTTAATATATAAAACAAAAAAAATTAATATAGAAAATGAATAGGAAACCTAGAAAACAGAAGTTTTAAAGGAGTCATATTTGCAGAAGAAACAAAAATATACTTTTAAATTTCTAAGTAGTTTTATGAAAATCTTCACAGGAAAACTACATAACTTATATGAAGAAAAATAAAATATATTGTTAAAAGATATATTAAAAGACTCTAATAAATGTACAGCTATAGCATATTCATGATTATGAAAACTAAGCACTATGAAGAGAATAACTTTTGCCAAATAATTTATACATGTAATGTTATTACAAATTGGGGTGTGGGATCCTAATATGAACTGGAGGACTAAACAAGCAAAATGCAAAGAAATGTTTGAAAAAGAAATGTGTTAGAGGTAAGGTACCCTATTATTTTTTTAAACTTATTTAAGCTACAATAATAAAAAAGGTAGTGCTGGAATGATAATTAAACATTAGAATAGAATAACTCATACACACATATGCATATAGATTTAATTTTCTACTCCATTTAGTTTCTACTATGTATAAAACAATTTAATATGTGAAAAATAACGTATAACATAACTAGTTCATGAAGAAGGAAAGGATTATTCAACAAATAAGAGTGGAAAAATAACTAAGGGTTTCAAAAATTGCCAATTAAGATGGTCCCTTAATACTACATGCACAAATAAAACGTATATGCTGTGAGAAGAGCTAAAAGGAAAAAGCTATTATGGGAAATCCGAAATTTTGTAATGGGAAGATTCTAAATATTATTCACCTATTCAAAGAGTATCCATTAGATTTTAAATCCCAATCGTTTTTGCCGTGTATGCATCGTTGTCTCCCTCACAACGCGCTAAGCTTTCAACACTGTAAGTGTGCAATGTACTTTTTAATAAGTAGTTGATAAATTTATTCTTTCACTTACTCATTCAAGTAGTATTAATTAAAAATATTTGCCACATTCACTTTTTAAGGTATACTTTTTTCCCTCTAAAAATAGTACATTTTGATCCATCTTTTTATATGTAACACAAATAAGTTGTATCTGTTTTACTTGAACTGTATTTTCCTATAAAAATAAAAGCAATAACAACATCTAAAAACTGAAAACAATCTCATGCCTTTAGCTTTTGGATCATACTGTGCTTTTTATGAATGGAGCAGTTGGGTAAATCAGGCTTTCCGATAAGAGAAACCTGAAGAGTAGAGACTTTCAATGACTTTCTTCATGCCGTAATTCAAATACACTAGTTTGAACTTCAATTTCCCAGCACGATGACTTTGGTCATGGATAATTTGTAACCAAAGTCTCCATACTGGAATTGGTCTCATTTCAGGTTGAAAGTAAGATTTATGTGAGAACAGCAAGATTATGGTCAAAATAATCTTTCAGAAGTCAAGAGATAACCTGATCTCAAGAGAAAAATACTGTCCAGTGATCACATGTTCTAAAATAAGGGTCTTGCTCCTAATCTCACTTTTCTATTATGGAAACTGTAAAAATATGATAAAATAGAAGCTATTACTTGAGTTCAGGGAAAATTGAAGGTATTTTATTTAAATGTTGCTCTTTCCCCCAGTGTGCTATTTGTTGTTGATTTTTTTAACATGATATAATTTCATGGTATTTTGATAGAATTTTTATACCTAAAAGAAATCTTAATGTAATTTGTATTATTGACCTGAAAGTTCACAGGCAACATTAGCAAATAGTGAGAAATATCTGAGTAAAATTTCATTATTTATGACAAAGATATCGCTATCATTTCTAGACATGTTAGTCAATTGTGCTAAAAATGCACTCTTCAGTGCTTTAGAGATTGTGTTTATTTCTTCATGTCAGTCTCCTGTCCTTTTAGAAACCTTACATCTGTATAACTGATATTTTTCTGTTCGAGTAAGGATTACATTTTTTTCTTCCTTCTTCTAGAGGATTGCCTAATTCTCTTCCAGTTTCATGAACCTGTGACTCCTTAGTAAAGTTGAATCTGATATAATTTCTTATAGATGCTCATGTATTACTTTGAATTCCCAGACACATTTATGAAAAAAGAGTTGGTGATATGTACTATCATCTTGTAGCAAGCACTTGCTGTCATGTAGTCTATTTTGCTGAACATTTTAGGGCCTGTAGTGCTCTATTAAAAGCTGGTGATTTTTTGATAGATCGAGAGACAGACTGAGTAATATAGACAGTTTGATGGATAGGTAGATGGATGGATGGATGGATGGATGGATGGATGGATGGATGGATGGATGGTCAGGGAAATGGATATATATTGTTTGGTCTCTTCCTGATGAGGTCAAAGCCTTAAATTAGTTTCCTTCCTAAGTCTTTGTGTCACAGACATCATTTGTTTAGTTGAGTGCTTCCACAGAAGTCTGTTCAATACTACTGTTGTTTTATGAATGGCCTGCTGAGAACCTCTGAAACCATGCCAGAGGTTCAGTCAACTTAGATTATCACCCATGAAGATTCTTCCAAACTTTCGTTGTTAGTATTACTGCTGAATCTTACGTTTCTTCTCCCTCAGAGCAGTGGTGAACAAATCAAGTAAGATAATATAACTCTTTGTTCTTTTTTCTGAAATGAGCTAAAGAACATTTTCCCATATTGTATTTTGAAAATTATGTAAGGAATAAATAGGTCTTTTAAAACAAATATTGATGGTTTGTTAAACAAAATGAAAATTGCTTTATTTTAAAAACTAATTTATCTTGTGTAATCAAAAGAATGAACAAGGAATGATTTATAGAAATAGACTTATTTTTCTGTGCAAAAATTTCGTAAACATTTAAGTCTTTTTAAAAGAAAAATCTAAAATCAAGAGGTAGCACTGCAAGTGATTAACAGCCCTTTGTTATATATGCCCCCACTAAATTAAACACATCATTTTACCTCTACTTCCTCTCTGCAAACTGGGAATAAATTTAGCCACTTGGCATTAAGGTCTTTCAAAGTTGGCATTAGTGATCATTCTAAACTATTCCCAGAACCAATGAGGTTACACAAGCTAATAAAACATTCCTTGACATTATATCCGTTATGATTTATCTTTCTCAGAGATGGACATCAAATAATCTTGGATCAAGGATATTTAGGATGACATTAGATGCTGAAAGACAATATGAGAATAAAGAGATGGCCATTTTCACAGTAATATAGGATCTATGTCTAAAAATAATTTCTAAGTCTTGGCCATCGACATGGGCAATATATCCAGTGCTTCAACATCTCCAGGGCACAAGTCTCCGTGGTGTGCTTTTTCATTGGGGAAATGTAATATACATGCAAAACACATTCATCCAATAATGATTTTAATAGATAGAGAGCATCACAGAAGGCTGAAAAACATAATGAGAATACTTTGGCCATCAAGAGGTTGAGAAACCAGAATTTATCACAATACAAGATAGTTTATAATATCAATGCCATTCAATAAAGGCCTTTCCTGAATATAAAATGGAACTGACATGTTAGAAAGACATGTCAGTGTTCATTCTACCCACCCAGAAGTATCTAGGTACCATGAATACAATAGCAGCAACTGGACACCTCAATTTAATAAAGTTGTGTGATGGGATCTTTGAAGTCTTCTGGCATAGTTCAAAGCAGTGAGAAAGAATGGACCTAACATTTGATGAACAGCTACAATAAACAGGCACTATGAAGACGATTTTGACAATGTGAATCCAGTGAATGTTTAAAATACTCCTCACAAAGCAGACTGTCTATTCCCATTTCACAAGTGGGAAAGAAACTGAGTCTCAGAGAGGCTAAGTGACTTTCTTAAGCTTATATAGCCAGGATATATAGAGGACTTGTTCTTTTGGTTATGTTTGATGCATTCTAGGTGCTATAGAGGACTACAGAGACATACAAAATATTTTCCCTTTCATTAAATTATTTGCAAGTTGGTGAGGTGTATATAGACATACATACAAATGTTAATAACACTGGGATAAAAAGAATGAGAAACACAAAATTTGAAAGAGTGGTTACTCTTTTCTGAGGAAAGAGAGGAATTCGGGAAGGACACTCCACTTCTTAAGTAGAGAGAAAGGTACGTAGGTTCTTGTTTTATTCATATATATATATATATATATATATATATATATATACATACACACACACACATACATATATTCATACACACACATATATGGGTATATATCCATATACATGGATATATATTACATTTATGTGTACAAAACAATATAATATATATTTTTTGTTTTCTTTGTATAAAATAAGGGACTTCATGTTTTAAAAACATTGTTACAAATAGCTAACCTGTATGTGGTTTACAGCTACAGTACCTACTAGTGGAAAAGTCCAAAATATAATTTATATATCAATCTGATGTTATGTGATTTGGAAGAAAATAGTTTTCATGTCCACATAGAATCGATGGGCTCAGTGTCAGCATAAGCAATTTGATAACTGGTGAAACTAAGAAATGCTTAGAGGCAATTAAGCACTTTATCCTCAAACCACTTTTGGGTTATTACCTATTTGTGACAGCTGTTACTACCATAAGATAAGAATATGATGAAATGGCGAATAATGTGATATAATAACTTCCTCCTTCATAATTCGAGATATTCACCAGCCACACTGTAAATCCCTATGTTCCCCATAGCAGGTATCACAAGCCTTAAACATAGTAGACACACACCTGAGGGCTTAATTTAAAATGACTAACATTAATGCATACTTACCAGTAAGCTAATTTTCATATACTGTTTTTTATCTTCACATCCACCCTGAAAGGTAGGGGAACTTTTTCTATTTTCAATGTACAGAAACTGTGGCCCAGAGAGATTCAATATTTTGCTTAAGGTCACAGGCGTAGTACACAGCAGAAACAGTACTTGAACCCTGGACTGTCCCACCTGACAATCACCTAATGGCAAGTAACACTAATCCTCACAACCACCTTGTGCGGTGTGTTCTATTGTCATCCTAAACTTACAGATAGGGAAACTGAGGCACGTAGAGATTGTCACATGTCCATAGTCACACACTTCACTTGGACTCGGGGAGACTTAAGTGGGAAGGAGATTGGACCAGATGTCATGTCCTCAGACCTGGGTTTGTGACAACCACTGAGATAGAAGAGAATGACTATCTCACCAGACCTATCCAAGGCAGACCAAGATAGAAGCCTCACTGAAAGACGAACCCTATTCTCTGGATGTGAGTGGCCTGAGACTGGCAAAAACACCCTCTTCCCTTTGGCCTCTTAAGATCCTCTTATGAGTGTACAGAATCTCCCATGTAGCCAGAACACCAAAATCCACAGCAATATACACTTAACACTTGGGTCCAGTGCCCCCTTAAAGTGAGACCAAAATGCCCCCAAAATTATCTCTATTCCTCCTCTCCTACTCATAACCAGGCTGCTAACATCCAAGTTTATTGTTAAAAGAATCCTTAACAGAAATATTGCTGTATATGTTTTCACTAGAGAGAAGAATGTCAGGGAAATTTGTCATGATAAGTGTTTACCATAAGTTTGACATGCATTATTGTTAGATCATTCTGCTCTCCTTCCATAATTTTCCTATGCAATTTATTTATGTGCATATTTAAATAGTGTGCCACTTAATTGAAATTATAGTGTGTTCAAGCCAGATTTGACACTGACAGGCAGTTGCTGTGAAGGAATACTTGGAACTATGAATGGGTCATTTTCCAAATAGTACAGATGTAAACATGTTATTCAGCAGAATATTTCAGGAAATCAAAGAGCTGATATTACCAATACAAGTAGTGCCAGGCAGGCTTCTGTCTTGCTCACCTTTGTAGCCCACAACCTCAGAACCACATATGACATAACAGATGTGTGCCACTACTGTCTTCTCATGCAGACTCTGCCTACAATCCAAGGGCCTTGGAAATCACTTTTAAAAAATTATTCAATCCTCAGAATACTTCTTTAAAAACGTAGGCATTTGTATTGCATACCAAAAAAAAAACAAAAAAAAACCCTCAGTATTTGATTCTGTTTTTCTTAGTTTTCATCCAGACACCCATTATAAGGAAAAGTACAGCCTGTAGCAAAGGACACAAATCCAGACTATGACAGATAGAAGATTCTTGATAAGGCAACAGCCCAAACAAGTTCAAGGAAACAACAGAAACAATAAATATTAATAGCTTCAGATTTTATTTTTTATTTTAGAAAGACTAAAATTTTATAAAGAGCAACAGATGATTTATCTTCCTTTTTCTTCCCTTGTATCTCCTATTCTACGTGTCTACTCTAGATCTCAGGCATAGCACTTAACCACTCTGTGCCTCCATTTCTTCATCTATAAAATAGGATACTACTAATAATACCCTTCCCCTTGGGTTGTTGGGTGGATAAAACAGTTTAAAGGCACATCAGATACTTGGCATGTGGTAAGTGCTATATTTTAGCTAACATTATTATTTATAATTGTTCCATTAGTATTCCATGATTATTATACATCATACCTTATTTTACGGTAGCTTTTAAAAAAATAAAATTACAACATGGGTAGATCTTGAGATTATAATGCTAAGTGAGATAATTCAGACAGAGAAAGTTGAGAACCATATGATTTCACTCTCATGTGGGATATAAAACTGAATGCTAAAACAAATGAACAGGACAAACAAACAAAAACTCATAGACACAGACAACAGTTTAGTGGTTACCAGAGGGTAAAGGGGGGAAGTAGATGGGGGAAAAAGGGGTCAAATATATGGTGATGGAAGGAGAACTGACTCTGGGTGGTGAACACACAATGTAATACATGTATACAGGTGCTGTATTATAAAATTGTACATTTGAAACCTATACAATTTTATTAATGAATGTCACTCCAATAAATTTAATTTAAAAATTAAAAATATAAAGCTATTCTTTTCAAGATGAAAAGTAAATTCACAAAACATTTGGAGTACCTCTATGAATATAAAAAATATAAATGTCTAACTATTATGTTGTTTTGCACACCTGAAACTAATAAAAAAAATTCTAAAAAAAAAAAAAAAATTATGAACATAATGAAATGAGAATTAGTATATAACCAAAGGTCACTTTGGTGATAATAGTCATAAAAATTATAAAATGGAACCACTATTGAAATGTCTTTTATTTTTCTGCAGACTAGATTATGACTTCCTAATGTATTCTGCAAAGAAACTTCAACCCTATATCAAATGTACCTATAATCCAAAGAACTTTGCTACAAAAACTATCTGACCACTTTGATCTTGGTCTGTTTAATATTATACTTTCCCCTGTAGCCTTTGTTTGTCAATTAGAAATCAAATAAATAGCTAAGTAATTAATCAGTATATTGGCACTATTAAGTAGCTAAGTAATTAATCAGTATAATGCAAAAAGGGAAAGGAACTAACATTTGTTGAATACTTTCTAAATGCCAAAAACATTACTGTGTGCTTTATATGTGGTCGTTATTTGATTTAATTCCCATAACTGTGCCCTGGGTAGATAATATCCCTATTTTACAAAGGACAACATTGTTTTTCAGAGACTTCTTTATCTGATATGATTAATCAGTTAAGAAGAGGAGGATCAGAGTCTAGAACCCAGAGAGTATTATTCTCTGTGTACTATACACTATTATGTTTATTTAGAGCAACTACTTTCGACTGACTACTCTTTTATAGTACATGATAACACATTTCCCCAAATTATCTGAGAATCATCTTCAGAATGACTTCATGACCTATGGGAAATGCTAACAAATTTTCTTATTTTCTGCTTCTAATTAAAAGAATATTTCTGTTTAATTTGAGGGAATCCTGGCAACATTTCTACAGAAAAAGGGTTCCTAGGTAGCAGCTATAGAGAAATCTCCATAAACATTTCATTTGATAGTCCCATATTTTACATTAGTGCAAGTGTTTTGCACACCCCAGGGATGTGAAATGTGCTTTAAGAAATGCAATGAGCTGCCAGTCAATGCTCTGCAGGGGGACTTATGAAATGGAGTCCTACAAACGTTGTTTGTTTCTTTTCTGCCCAAACTGCTTGAGTTATTTGAACCAAATCGGGGGGTGGATGCAGGGGTACAGGAAGCTAACACAGAGCTCTGTGCCCCCATGGATGCGGGATAAATACTTGTAGCCTGAATGACAGACTATTTATTGCAAAAATCTAAAACTTTTTGTTTTGAGATATTGGTTTTATGTGGCTCCTGTGGTTTTTTGAACAACTACTCCAATTATCATCATCATCCTTCTTAAGTGAAAGCCAGACTTGGCTCTTTGAACAGTTCTTCTCCCTGTCTCCAGGAGAGAGGCTGCATGTGAGCTACCAGGTTCTTGATTCTGCTTGGGTTTACCTTCCAAGACAGAAGAAGAAGGGTCGGTTAGTGTCAGGAGGTGGAAGGAGCTAGACTGATTGGAGAAGCATCATAGTTTCATGGAAAAATTTGACCTGTTAAGGGCCTGAGTTTTAGTCGCAGCTCTTCTGCTTTCTAATTGTATGACTTGGGCAAGATTATGTTTCTTCTCAGAGACTCCACTTTCACATCTCTGATATGGGGGAAATAATGTCCTGAGGATAAAATGAGATGGTATTTCTAAAACAACTGGTACACAGAAAGCATAGCTTTCTAAATAGAAGCTATCATTGTTTTCATTATTGGTGAGGTAGCAACACGAAATAGCACCATGTCCTGAATTGATGTCTGAGAGAGTTTACATCATTAGTTGCCACTTAACCAAAGACCTTTGTTTTATTTTAATTTTAAATGTCATAGATCAACTCAGTAGTGCTCCCTTTCCACTTAGTGGCTACACATATAGTCTGAATGGAAATTAACATCCTCTTCTGTATTTCTTCTTCCGCTGCATTAGTCTCCAGGAGTCTATACAGTACATGGCCTCTGATTACCTCACTAATTGCTTAAATCCTGTTGTCTAAGTATGAGGTTGTAAAATCTTCACCTACTTTTAGATATGAGGAACAATATGCAATGTAAGTATGTGGTCAAAAGACTCTATCTTCACCAGACATTTTATTCTGTATGACTAGGGCTCCAGTTGGACCCACGTAGGATTATTATTATTCTCCAGAGCACTGTACTACCTGGAATTAATGTTGAAGCTCTCCATTTTCAAAAGCTAGGCAACATAAATACTCTTTTCAAATTCTTCTTGAGCCATCCTATGTCATTATTTTTGATATAGTGGCAGGTCTTTTAATCTGCAGAGAGCAAAACTCATCTTGAACCGTGGAATGTGTGTGCTTCTTTCGAGTTGTAGAGCATGTTTCCTCCTTAGAGGCAGAATGAGCTTTTCTGTTGACTTTTGTTATAGTAGTAAAAAAAAAAAAAAAAGTGTGGGTTTTGTGTATGTGTGTTTACTGTTTACCAGACCAGTTAAAATTTAAGTTTTGTTGTCATGAATTAAAATACCACATGATGTAACAGAAGTTAGTAAATTAAATTTTCAGTAGACTCTATGAGGCAATAACACAGAAAAAAAGAGGATCTCCAACACTTCAAGTATGAAAACAAAATTTCTGTCATTCATCCCAATATTTTATTTCAGAGAGTCCCAAACTTCTATGTAGTTGTCTCTAACTAGATCAGTTTTCCAAAGTGATAAATGAGATATTAGTAATATATAGTGGTATAAATTTATTTTAATATTTATTTAAGTATGTTTTCCAAAATTTAGACTATTAAATTATAATGTAAAGTTTCCTCTTTAAATAAAATTACTTATGTAAAAAGAGGCTATTAAAATAAAAGTATTAAGAAATTAATATTACAGGAGTTAATGTGGAAATGTCAAAAATTATAGCGGTATAACTAAAATTGAGGAAATACTGATTTAAGTGACTAATTGAAAATGTATTACCACATGTTAACATTGTGTGATGCAGGAATTACTTGTTGGATGCTTTCACAATATTTGAGTGGTATGTACCTGATGACTTAAAGAAACCAGGTTGTGTCATCCTGCAATCAGTCTTGCCTGACTGGATTAGCAGAAGAATGTAGTATGCACTTTTCCCTCCAGCACTCCTTACTCTGAAATAAATCCCAGGTGGAGCAAAGATCTAAGGGGAAAAAAATTTATTTTGTAGGGGTCTTTCAAAGCATGACATAAATTTCAGAACACCAACGAAAACCTATCAATTTGACCATTAAATTTTTTTTTAATTTCTGCATAGTAAGATATGTAAGTAAATAATAAATAAATAAAATCAAAAGGCAAAATTGAAAAATTATTTGCAGCACTTTTGACAGAAAAAAGATAATTTCCATAACATTAAAAGTCCCTACTGTGTTTCCCTGAAAATAAGACCTAGCCGGACAATCAGCTCTAATGTGTCTTTTGGAGCAAAAATTAATATAAGACCCGGTCTTATTTTACTGTAATATAAGATGGGGTCTTATATAATAATAATGTAATATAATACTGGGTCTTATGTTAATTTTTGCTCCAAAAGACACATTAGAACTGATTATCCTGCTAGGTCTTATTTTTGGGGAAACACGGTACATCATGCTAAAATAAAAGACAACTAAAAGATAACGGAAAAAGAAGTTACAAGTACCAGTCACAGACTAGGAAACGCAAAAGGCATTTAAGCATATAGATATGTGCTTAAACTGTCTCATAATAAAAGAAACACAAATTAAAATCAGGCATTCCTTTTTTTACCTGCTTGGCTTAAATAAAAAGTTTGATAAATATATTAATAAATACATTGCGTATTGATGTGCTCAAGATCGAGAGTAAATAATATGGAATAAGACATGAAAGAAAGGAGGAAAGGAAAATAATCTATTGCTCAGAAATAAAATTTTAGCTTTTCTCAATTCAAAAATAAGATCTGAGGCTGTTTGGTGTTTTTGTTGGCTCCTTGACTTGTTTTGCCTATTGCTCTATCAAGAATCTTCTATCTGTAATAGTCTTAATTTGTTTCCTGTTGCCATGGGCTGTATATTTTAAATACAAATATCTGGATGAAAAATACGGAAGACTGAGTCAAATACTGGGGTATATTATGTAACCAATACAAATACCTAGATTTTTAAAAAGAATTTAGAGGACCGAGTAATTTTTTTAAGTGATTTCCAGGGCTGTCGGATTGGTAGGCAGAGCCTTTTTACAAGCAGATAAGGAAGCTGATGGTACTGATATTTATGTAAGTCTGCATTAACCACTGGATCCCAATGCCGCATGCCAGTGCAGACATGGCTGGAGCAAGTGATCAAGAGAGAGAGTGGTAGGAAACGAATTCTGAAATATAACCAGAAGCCAGATTTTTTAGGCTTGTAGGCTAGGTGAAATATTCTGGACTCTCTTCTAATGTCTCTCTTCTAAAATCCTCCAACCACCGGAGGATTTTATTTTTGAGTGTCATTTTTTTATGTGAACTGATCTACATTTTTAACTTAGAGAATTGTATTATAGCCATTTTCTGACCATCTATGGTGTCTCTTATTCTTTATAGCAAAGGGTATTTTACTTTTTATAGCACTTATTGTCTTAATTTTTAGATTATGAAAGTAATGTATGCTTTTCTCACTGTAGAAAATTTAGAAATACAGAAAAAGATAAAAAAGGAAATAAATACATCTGTAAATCTAACCCAGAGTTCGGCAAATTATGGCCAGCAGACTAACTGCCTGTTTTTCATAAATCAATTTTATTGGAACACAGCCACACCCATTTGTTTAATATTATCCATGACAGCTGTCCATACCACAACAGGAGGGTTTAGTGGT
The DNA here is from genome assembly GCF_036562045.2 of Rhinolophus sinicus. Taxonomy (NCBI): domain Eukaryota; kingdom Metazoa; phylum Chordata; class Mammalia; order Chiroptera; family Rhinolophidae; genus Rhinolophus; species Rhinolophus sinicus. The sequence continues at coordinate 46,022,377 of NC_133751.1, forward strand.
TCTGATAGAAACAAATGGCCTGCAAAATCTAAAATGTTGCTACCTGGCCCTTTAGAGAAAGTGTGCTGAGTCCTGTTCTAATCCTCTGAAATAATGTTAATTTATTTGTACACTTTTCAAAGGTATATTCTAGATATTTTTTAAAGAGTCAAGATCATTCTATAAATGCAATTACATATATTGCTGAGTTCATTTACCACTATACCATCAGCATTTTTGCATGTAAATAACATTCATTATGAAATAGCCAGCAGCCAACATTTTTAATGCTTGTAAATGCTTCCCCTATTTCTGACATTTAGATTTTCCAAATTTTCATTTATAAATAATGCTGTAGTGAATATCTTTGTTTATCATTGTTTACATTTTCATCATTTCCTTGGGCTAGACCTTAAGGTGAAATTATGAAATCGAAGGATATCAACATTTTTAAGACTCCTGATAAGTATACTGAGGTTTTAAATCACTGTTCCCCAAAACTCTGGGCCTCTGCAAAGTTGTATACCATCATTTGGGTCAACTACAACCCACTGGAGATTGCTTTGGTATGTCTTGGGGAAATTACTAGTTTTTTCATGTATTAAATGTATATAAAGATAATTCTAAAAATTGCTAATCTTTATTTTGCATCGAGTATTGTTCTAAGTGATTCACATATATTAACTTATTTAGTACGTACAGCAATCCTTTCGGGTAGGTTCTATTATCCCTATTTTAGAGGTGGAGAAAGGATGAGAACCTGGACACTGTGACCCTACAGTTCTTGCGTTTAAGCCAATGTACTAAACTGCTTGAGCATTCCTGTATCTTGTTCCTTCTTCTTTTCATAGTCTCTCCTGTAATACTCTACTACGATCAAGTATTATGTCCTGTGTTAAGTTTCTAGGAAATATGTTTTGACTCTGAAGGTCAAAAATTTGGAAACCCATTCATTTCAAGGGGCACATCCTGTTGGCAGTAGAGTGATTAATTCACATGGGATATTTCTCCTACCATTTTCTCGGGCTTTCCTGGTATGTGTTTCTTCATTTTTCTCATCTCTCAGTACTTTGTCTTGTCGATATTTATCTCCAAAGTTTAAAGTTTATATATCATGCTGTTACTGAAAAAAATAATTTGGTGTTATTCCTGATTATTACTACTGCCATGAACAGGGAGGCAGGCAGAAGCAGCTTCCAGAAGCTGAAGGAAAATTTTATCTCCTATGTTTAAAAAAGATAAATGCAGACACAACTTTTGTTTGATGTTATAATTACTTCTCTCTGGTTTCTAGCTAGCTACTTTTTACAACAAATTTACACCATTTTGTGAGGTTTTGTGAAACCTCAAGGATAACATTCAAGAGATCCTCCAATTATTTTTGCAATGGGTTAGCTCCACCTCTTGCTAATTGTTTTAATTAGCTAACCTACGAGAATTAATTAAAAATTGGCATCATATTTCCAAAATTACATACCACTGACTACTGAACATAAAATCTTAATCAAAACATTGAAAAAGCTTGAATCCAACTTGTTTTAATTGTATAATATGCTTGCTCAAGGGAGAAAATAATGAAAACAATAAGATGAGTAAAAGGAAGATGCCTTTTTCAGGGAGGCTACAGAACCTTTTAATGGATGCTTCACAAAATAATGATAATGATGTTGCCAGGTTCTTTTCCATTCAACCAAGATACAGAGTTTGTTTCCATTGGAGGTGTCCACTCTGATGAGAGGAAAGCAAATCAGTTACACCAGCTTTGTGTGGAGATGAAACGTGAATGTGGCCTCAAGGGCCTCAACTAGGGTTCCAGCAGAGTAAGGAAGGGGAAAGAAAGAGAACCATGTTGTCTGGCTGACAGTAGGAGAGTAAACTGGTACTTCTACTAAGTGCCAGTCACTGAGTCAGGAGCTCTCCTAGAGGCTATCTTGGGTTTGGTTTTGTTTTCTGAGAACAACCAGGCCAAAATTTGTCATTATTAACCTCATTTTACAGATAGTGAAATCAAGTTAAAGGGATTAAGTAACCTGTCTAAAGCCATCCGTACAGAATGCACGTGGCAGGACCCATTTTCTTCTCCATCTGCTCTCTCTCCCTTGGTGGTGCTTGTGCTATGTTATACAATCTGGATCATGTCTCCCCTTCAAGGTCCAGTCTGAATTCCATCCCTGCTATGGCCACTGCAAGGAGGATGGCAGTCATGTGAGGTGGCTCCTAAATAGGTGTAGGTAAAGAATAACAACAAAACAGTGGTAACAACAATGGCTCATTGAAATTTAGAGTTTATTGTATGCCAAGCTAAGTGTTTCCAATAAATTATCTCTTTTATTTCCCCTAACAACTGAAAGAGGCAGCTACTATTACTATCGCTTTTATACATGAGGAAACTAAGTCATCAAGAGCTTAATCTTGGAGTTATAAAGTTAGTAAGGGGCTGAGTAGTCATTCAAACCTAGGTCTAATTCTAGGACTCAGACTTTTAATCATATTTCTTGGAAAACACACACACACACACACACACACACACACACACAGTAACACTCAGCCTGAGTATGGTCAAATATGAGTGACGTTAAGTATTCAGCTTCTTAAAGTACAAGAAAGACTACAAGATGGGGCAGGGGAAGGGAGATATAATAGATATTAAGACCAATAAGGTATAATAAGGCCAAATATTTAACTTTTTAAAGATTCCCACTTATTTTGTTTCATATACATTAAGTCTTTGTTTCTATTTCATCACTAACACTTCATCTGCCTCTGTAAGCATTGCCAAGTTAGACTTTTTCAGCTGATGAAAAATTATCAAAAAGATGTGAAAGCTGGCACAATTATTTTATAGTTGAGACTAGCTAAGTGTGGATTATTATTCATTTGCAATGTTCATATCAACACCTTATTGGGTGAGGGCCAGAAAATTTTAGTTACAAAAAAGTGAATTACAAAACTCAGACTATATTACCCAGTGCACCTAGTAGACAGTTAATAATTGTTTAAAATGTTTAACTCTAAACTATCTTTTATTTAAAGATGAGAGCTTAATAAACTGGTGGTCTGCACAGAATAAATTAAAACTGTTTTTGAAAGAAAACAGCATTTTCTTAAGGGCTAATGCTTGTCTATGCAAGTTTGATGATTCCTCAAACATATTTTCAGTAACAGCTTTTATAAAACAATCACTAGTCCTGCTATTTTCCCTACTATTGCTTTTATACAAGCAGTACAAATACATGTTTCCACATTCTTCCCACCTGATTTGATTTGACAACACTAATCTAAGCATTTTTCCCTGTTATGTATGTGGTATGTATTTCATTTGTAATATATCTCTCCTATTGCTTGCAAAGACATGCAAAATAGAGGGATTGGCAATATCTATACTTTGGCCCATTTGGTTTGGAGTTTTCTTGTAGTATCAACCTTCATACTTATTCTTCTAGCATCACAAATTCATATTTTTGAATTTTCCTCTGGGTGTATTATAAGACAATGGTATCAACTGTCTTCTCTAACAGTCTATCAGTACGCTTAGTATACTTTTCTCCTCTGCCATGGGCATCGCTATCATGTATGATGCAGTAATAGATTTTAATCAATGATACAAAGGCATTTTCATCATCATATTTATCATTTAATTTTGGAATCCTTAAAATCCCTCTCAGAAACCCTGGATTCCAGAACATAGTATGAAAACCATAGCTATAGGAAATGCATATTCATTAAAGGTGAGAGACATAGACAGGTCTGCATTTTAGAAAGACAACTCTGGTCATGAAATAGAGGATGGGTTAAAGAGTGAATATATTAGAAGCCAAGGCATGTGCTAGAAGGTTATTGTGAGAGACAACAGAGGGTTAAACTTTGGAATATGAGTTAGAAAAGATGCAATTTTAAGAAGTAACGTTTCAAAAATTAGACAATTATTAGTTATTAGAATTGATGAATAAGAAGCAATCATGGATGGCGTCTTGCTTTGGAGACCGCCATAGTTAATGGTGAAGCTGGTGAATACAGCATGCTGAAGGCAGAGGCTCATGCTTACAGCAGTTCACAGTGATGCAGATAAAGAATTTGATTCTAAACATAGAAAAGCTGAGGTACTAAATGTCCAGTAGACAGTTAAATACAGATCTAGAACTCAAGAAAAAGTTTAGGGCTGGCTTTGAATTTGATAACCAAATTGATAAAGCCATGGGAGTGATGGTCAAGGAGAAAGTGAAGACTGAAAAGAGAAGAGGGCTGAGGGCAAACTCTAGGGACCATGACCCTAGAGAGCATGTAGAAAAAGAGCCACTGAAAAAAAACAGGAAATCTATGGCAAGTAGGAGATAGTTAACATAGGAGTATGCAAAATAGAGACTTGAAAGTAAGAAGAGGCCAGTGCTAGGCCACAGAGAAATGTATTTTCTCTCCAGTTTTTTCCTGTTCTAAATCCTGGTGTACCTTTACCTTCTGCCATGCCTTCTCGGGGGAAAAAAAAAAAAAAAAAAGAGCTAAAGCCTCACGAAATGATTTTACTCCTACTTCACAAAGGAGATTGATGCCATCAGGCATGACCTATTTCATGCTCCATCATCTTTATCTTCACAAACCATTGTCCCACATGAATCCTTCCATTTTTCCCTTTTTTTTCCACTCCTAAGTCAACTCTGAGTCCTTTTACTCCTTTTCTACTCTTGACTTTATTCTCATGATAGCTTCTTTTCCCCACTGCTTCAATAAATAAGGTCTCCTGCAGTCTCCTTCCTTTAGTTCTTAAGATTATATGTATACTTCTTCTGTCCTTACGCTGGCCTTGAGCCTGCTGCTCCCAATCGCTGCCCTTCTTCCTTCTTTTCCATCCAAAGTCTCAAAAGATAGCATTTATACCCACTACGCCTCATTTCTCTCCTCCCATTCTCTTCTGCATCTCTGCAGTCTGTCTTTTCTTCCACCCCAATATTAAATTCCTCAAGCAGCGGTTATCAATGACTTCCCTTAGCCAACTCCTTCATCTTTTTCTGCACTCAACCCAGTCAGTTTCAGGCCTCATTTGAAATTGCTGATTCATCAGCCTGTCTTTGAGTTTCTACGCCACTATGCTTTTTCAGGTTCTCTTCCTTTCTCTCTGCCCGTTGTCTCTGTCCTTTGCCAGTGTTTCTTCCTCCTCCTAACCCAAACTGCTGTGGGTATTCCCTGAGTTGCTGCCCTTGGGGTTATTTCCTCACTCTACATGCCACATACTTTCAGACAATTCGTCTACTCTGCTAGTTTAAGCTGCCATTTCGATTACCATGTCTCTCAAGTCTATATCTCCTTCCTGACAGAAGGACGACCTCTGTACTTCCATCTCTATCAAACCATCCATAAATTAAAACAACCCCTCCTTCACAAGTGGCCACTATTGGCCTTGAGAGCCAAGCAAGTATGAGGCCATTGCCATGGAGTGATTACTCTAGGGCTGAAGGTCTCCAACAGGTTAGAATAGCAGTTCTCAAATTGTAGCATGCACCAGAATTTACCTGGAGGGCGTGTTAAAACACGTTTCTGGACTCCACCTCTAGAGTTTCCTGATTTGGTAAATCTGAGGTGGGCCCAAGAATTTATATTTTTAACAAGTTTCTAAGTGATGTTGATGCTGCTGGTCCAGACCAATACTATGAGAACCACTGGCTGAAAACAATGGTTCTTAAACTCAGCTGCACGTCAGAATCACAAGGATAGCTTTTCTTTTTAATTACTGCTACTCAGGACCCACTACATACCTATTAAATCAGAATATCTGCCGTGGGGCTCTCCAATTAATTCTAGCATGAAATTATGGTTAAGATCCACCTACTTAAAAGTAGAGAGAAGGGTTTCCCCCCACCCAAAAAAAAGCAGCAGCTTTGCTCAGGGTTTTTTAACCTCCAATCCCATGGTTTCTTCAAGGGTCCATAAATTCCATGAAGTAATATGAGAAAAGGTGTGGGGAGGGAGCCTATAGCCATCAACACATTCTCAAAAGGGTTCATGACTCTTTCCCAAATTAAAAATCACTAAGGTAGCTGATTCTCAGGCAGAGCCTGGGCAATCTCTTAGATCTCACAGATGCCACCATCATATGTGTTTCAAAATTCCTTCTGTTTACACATTGAGGCTTCTATGGAAAGTATTTGCTTTACTTACATAGTTTGGAGGCCTAGAATCTTAATCCTTACATATTCACTTAGGTTAATAAGCATTTTTTTTTCAAAGTGCTCATATGAAAGAAGAATCCAACATCTATCCATCATTCACATGTTTGCAAGAATCACATCAACTAAGTTGGTTTTAATTTCTACATGCACTAACGTAATAGCGATTTTGAATAGGCAGGGTGAGAAGTATGAAGAACACTGAAGATCTAAGTAGGGGTTCACAGAGAAATTTTTTTAAATTAGCATGCTGGGAACCTAAAAGATTAAGGAAAGCATCTGGAACAGTAGGGTGTGTGTGAAGAAAGAGAAATTAGAATATACAAAAAACAATTTTAAACAGTGATTTTCCAGACTAGTTGTATGATAAAGAAATAGATAGAAAACTCTTCCTTTTTCCTTTTCTTCCACCACATTTATCACATACAGACTCCTCAGGATAGATAACTGAGTAATAGACTATTTGCACCATAAGAGTCAGGTTTGAACAACGTTAAGGCATAGAGGCAGACAGGACTGGGCCCCAGTCGTAGCTCTGCCATTTACTGACCATGGAACTTTGAGAGATTAATTTAACCTCTTGTAAAATGGTAATCATAATTCTTCATAAGGTAACCTTGAGAACTACATTTACGTAAATAACTTATTACAGTGCTACGAACTAACAAATGTTCAATAAATGGCTGTGTTACCACAACTCAGCTAGGTTATGGACCAAATAGGCAATTTGTAGACTGATTTAAAAATGCAAGTATGTTGTTATGGGAAATTTCCATGTTCCAAACAATTGGCTTTGATTTAGTCTTCATTTACACAAACATTTAAATACTTACTTTAAAAATTCAATTTACTTTTTAAAGGAACTGCTGATCGTTTCACTGCCAATCCTTTTTACTTACTTAGCTCTTCAGCTACCATCTTAATCTCACAAACAATATAAGCTCCACCCTGAATTGAGAGTTCCTTAGGAACAAGAACTGTGTTTTATTGAATAATCATTTATTGAGTATCTATATGCCAAAAACTGGACATGAAAATATACATACAATATAGTTCCTTTCCTCATGGGGCTTAAATTCTACCTGGGGAAAATGATATGCAAATATAATTCAAGATAGTGTATATTATAATAAAGATGTGTACTAAGAACTATGGAGCACAGTGAAAGAAAAGATTCATTTTATCTGAATTGACAAGGAAATCTTAATAAAGAGGTAACAGTCAAAGTGGGCTAAATGTGCATGAAAGTTAATGAAAAATGTAAAGAACTTCAAGGAATGGAGAGATACACATGAACTGCGACTACAGGGAAAGATTCCTAAGTGGACGAAGGTTTATTTGGACTTTGAATACAGAAGATGAAGATAAAAGGTGGAACAGCTTGCTATGCATCTAGGCATATATGTAGTAGTAAAATATACTATTAACAAATACTAAGCTGGTTGACAGGAAATAAGATTAAAGAGGTGCTACCTTGGAACTAGACTCTGCAGAGCCCTTGGAACGAACCAAGGAAGTTCCCTGGACTGGGGAGTTCCAGAGACTTTTGCAATAAGTAAAAGAGAGGGATTATACATTCTAAAACCAAGGCACTATATGTAACATGGTCAAAGCAGAACTGGAGGAGGTTATTCCAGCAGCGATGTTGTGGGTAAAGATGAAAGATCAGATCGTCTTTAAAGCAGTTTCATTAATGTGGGTATGACGTGCTGTAGGTCTATTCTAGTACATCTTTGGAGAGCAACTATAAAGATTCAAAAATGACATTATGTGAATGTCATCTGGGATATTTGAACAATAATATAACTGACAAATAGCAAAGGTAACATGGAAGAGAATGAATTGTTTCTTAAGTGAACAAAATTTATTTAGTGCCATCTCTATGCCAAGTATCATGTGACGATATATAATGCTATCATACATGTCTATTTATATAATATGCATATTGTTTCACTCAGTAGCTGTGGTCTCCTGTGTATCTTATTTCCTCAAATAAATTATCCATTTTTGCTGGGCAGGATCTCATCTCATTTTTCTTAGATTATTATAGAGCCTACCACCACAAAGAACATGTCAGCATTTAATAAAATCTTATTGTCTGGTCAAATAACTGAGGCCAGAATTATCAGGAAACTAGCCCAAGTCTTAGATGGAGTTGGCAGTGAATAAGAATGGAATCCACTTTCCTTTATTGCTATATAACTTCCTAATATGGATAGAGTGGGACAAGTTCCAAACAGTGCCAAGTCATTCTAGCCAATAAAACCATGGTTCACTCTATCTTGTGATAGTCAGTAGAACAATTTTATTGATCAGAGGAAATAGTGAGAAATCATGTTTCCTGTCTATTTGGGTGTGTTTTCCTCTTTAAAAATGTGATCTTAAAAGGGAGGGAGTGGAGGGCAGGAATGAGAGAGCAGATTAGTCCAATCATTCATAGCAGCATATTTACTTCACCGGGGAAAAAAATGACTTTAATTGCACAGAGATAGAAAAATATGTTTGAATATCCTTCCTGGACAAGATTTGGGGCTTTCACATGAGAATAAAATACACATTTACAGTAACTTTAGATTTGGGGGTAGAATTTAAAGCTTTTGCCCATCAACATATCATAATGGATGAATGCGACACTCGCATAATAGCACTTGTTTGAGTGCTTTTAGAAAGAGCAGGGGAGTGGTTGCAATGCAGTAGGAAGTTTAAAATTTTAAGGTTGTTTGCAATGACAAACAACACCTACTCAAAATAAGTTGGCAAATCCGTGTTCAGAATCTATGTTGTCATTCTAATGTTCAGGAACAGCTAAGGAAGGAACGAGAATCTCAAGGTCACTGGGAATAGTCTTCAGAGTATTCTTTTAGGGCTTATCTGTGCTCACATGACTAATTTCTTTCCAAGTGCAAAGAAAGGCCACTTGCTTGAGACAGGCCCAGTGCCATCCTTTATTCAAGTTCCTTTATATTCCTCTTTTTAAAGAAGCTGTCAAGTTCTTTTTTTGCCGCTGACAGAAAAGGCCAAATCTGTGGTACAGGAAAGGAGGCGCAAAAAGAAACTTTTTTGTGTTGATGTTTTACTAAGTGAGCTAAGGAGAATTTTAGAATCATGTAATTTACTCTGGAGGCATTTACTGTACATAGCTATAGTGATGGTAATTTCTTTCATTGTTGAAGTGAAAAGATAACCATCAATCAGTTGTCAATTGGTCAATTGCAGAAGTGATGAAAAGAAACTAGTAGGAACAATCCCTTCTGTGGCTACCTAGACGTTTGTAGGCTTAAGAAAAGTATGGGAACTGGATTGTGTTTTAAAAAGGGATTGGACCAGATTTTCAAAAAGGTTAATAGACGTAACTTCCTTGTAAAGAATGGCTTTGCAGTTATACATCATAAGGAAATGCATTTGTAAAAATGAAAAATTAAAAAGACATGGGATTAGTTAACAACTTTTTTTATTATTATTAAACTAGATATCAGATAAGTAAGCCCCAAAACCTTGAATTTCAGTGAGTTCTTAATGGAGGAAATATATATATATTTTACTATTAACTCAGCACATGCATTTTAAAACAAATTAATGAAAATTACTTTGTACTTATGCCTTAGCCTCAGTATTGAGCACTTTGAAATAAATAACTTTCAAAGTATTTATCACAAGAAATTGGAAGTCCCAGTTAATTTTGAACACTATTAAGCAAACACCTACAAATAATTTAATTTTTTTAAGGTTAAGATAAATTTAAAAATCATTAACTTGCATAGAAGGCAAATGGCACTTTGGGATTTAGTGTTATAAGCAAGATTTCATTTTAATTTATCCTATTTTCCTAAGAATAGCAGTGTTATTGATTTATTCTGAGAGCTCCCCCCACACACAGTGATTTTTTTTTTTACTGTGGTAGGTAATAAAAAGGATTACAGGCCCCCAGAAGGATGAGATATCATCAGTTTGTAATCCAGCCCATGGTTTCCTAGATACCGTATTGTCTATTCTGTTCCGCTATGTGAAAAATGTTGAATATCAACAATGGGTTTCAGTGCTGTATTGTTGAGTTTTGTATGAACTAATCTAGCTTCACTAAGAAAAAAAAAAGAGAGAAAGAAAAGAAAGAAAGAAGAAAAAAAGGGGGAAAAAAAGAACCACAGCTTTGGACAAAAGTCTATAGCTAGTGCATTTGAAACTCCCCTTGCACAAGAGCTGACTGTAGCTGAGGGAAGACAGTTTACTCATTTGCTCTCTCCTTTCATGCAGTCAGCTGGCCCTCTTCTCAGGTGTAGATCACCTATTATCATTTCACCTGTTTTGATTCTCTGATGAGGAAAGTCCCAGGACTTATCAGCTGGGATAGGCCTCATTTACAAGACAGCTCTGTTCAGTGTTTGGAAGGTAAGCTTTTTGCACAACTTCTCTGCTCTAGTGTGCTGGCCTAGCTCTAGAACTTTACAGCATACCACTTATTTTTAACTTTCACTTTTTCTTCTCTCTTCCTCTTTTGGAGAAAGAAAACCTGACAGGTTTCTCCGGAAAAGTGGCCATCCATGGAATGGATGAAAGGTTCCCTTTCTATTCCAGTAAGTAATTGACTTGTAACTAAAAATTGAACTGGCTGCTATGTCAATTGCAATGTGAGCTGCTGCTGACACAGGTGTTGCTTACTCTTTAGCCTGGAAAGAAAAGGGGCTTAACCTATGATTAAATTTCAAGTCAGTTGACCTCAACATGATAGTACATAATTCTCCCTTGCCTACGGAATGGCCTGAGTTCTTATTTTGACCCTGGTTCTGGCACCTGCTTTTTTAATGTTTGGTGTAGCTAAAGCTAGAGTTGCTCTTTTGGTTGGAAATAAAGTGGGTGGAGAACAGTTCTAAGTAAATAACAAATGTTCAGCCGACTAAGTCTTTTATCCAGTGCTCAATGTGTTCTATTTTTTAATGCATAAACTCTTAAGTATATGTAAACTATTATTTAAACTTTTATTGTAAAAGGTATGGATTCATGGACAACCATTTTATTGCTAGAGATACAAAGCAAATACAAATCAATGAATTACAAACAAGCAAAGAATGTAAGAATTAGGATGCTTAGGGCTTTCAAATTCTTAATTTTGATGATGGAACCTGTCATAGGCTTTCTAAATATGCCTTGCACTTTAGTGATTATTTTAGCCCTAGGAGTGAAATGACAGCTTTGTTTTTCCTAGTTTCTGTAAATCAAACAAAAGACTGTTTAACTTTAGCAAAATGGCACTATTTGAGTTTTAGAGACTCAAATATCTACTTCCCAAAAGCAAAATAAAAATCAGTGACATCTAAAATTACCATTTACACCTGAAGCTATTCTCCATTCATTTTATGTAAAATGGTTGCGCACTAAGAATTGGTCTGTAAGGTGAGAGCAGCGTGGACTGTTGTTTTTCACTTCCTCATTTTCTTTTTAACCTGAGAATCAGAGTAGGTGCTGATGATGCTTGCTTAACCCTGCTTTTGGTGCCAGGCTGTGACCGGCTCTCTGTGAAACCATTTCTGACCCTCTGCTTGCAGTGGTGAGCCTGAATTTTTCCCCTTCCTTGCCCATCACTGTCAGTCAATTATGGGATTGAACTGAACCAGAAAATCTGGTACAGTCTGGTAATTAGTACAAAGGGTTTCCAGTCTAGTGTAAAGACGGAGATGCAAGAGCCCCAGCAGTCACAGAAATCGTTTTGATTGGCCGTGGACGTTGCCTTTTAGTGCTGCTTAGTGACTTTCTAAAGATATTGCATCCTACCCTATAGGTCTTCTCCTTCAAGTACATTATGGACCTTTTTTAAAGTCGTGTGTGTGTGTGTGTGTGTGTGTGTGTGTGTGTGTGTTTCTTTTTTTAGATCCAACTTCTCCCATTTTTAGTCTGTCATTTTTGCCTATCAAACAGACACGTTTTGACTTGCCCAACAAAGAACCAAGTTATCAACACTCACAGAAACTGACATTTTTAATTCAGGCTTCATTATGTCTTTGAATTATGACAGTGAAGTACAAAGACATTTTAAGAGTTTTTTCATTATTTTTTTTAATCCAGCATTGGGATGTTTATCTTTCTTTAGTATTCATATTTCCTTTTCTACCTTTATTCTCAGTAATATATAATTAGCATTATCAAAACCATCAGCTATTATCCTTTATGACTTTTGACCTTTATTTTTTAAATATGTCTCAAGCTAGCATTCTCTAAAATAAGTAAAAACTCCATGAGAGATTTTAATGGAATATTTTAAGGTTATAAAAACAATGAAATAATTAGATACAGAGAAAAAACTGATGGTTGCTAGAAGGGAGGGAGATTGGGGGAATGGGTGAGAGAGGTGAAGGGATTAGGAAGTACAAATTGGTAGTTACAAAATCGTCACAGGGATGTAAAATATAGTAAAGGACATACAGTCAATAATATTGTAAAAACTGTGTATAGTGTCAGATAGGTACTAGACTTATGGGAGGATCACTTCATTAATTATATAAATGTCTAATCACTATACAGTACACCTGAAACTAATATAAAATAATATTGAATGTCAACTATAATTTTAAAAAATATAGTCACAATGTAAAATACAGTATAGGGGTTTTAGTCAATGGTATAATAGCTATGTACAGTGTCAGATGGGTAGTAGACTTGTTGGGGTCATCACTTTGTGAGATGTGTAAATCACTATGTTGTTTTGTACACCTGAAGCTAATGATAAAAAACTAAATTTAAAAACACAGCATCTCTGCAGCACAATAAATTGAAGTGTAATAAAACAAGGTATGCCTGTATAAAGGTTTCACTTTTTTCCATAAACAAAGGAGGTTTGTTTTGGTGACTAATAAAATGTAGTTGCACACCAAAAACAAAAAAACAAAAACAATGAAATAATTTAAAATGTGAATCTCTTTTAAATATCAACAGTACATGACTAGGTAAATAATGAATTATACGATAAACTATAATAACAAAATAAATTTCAGAAAAAAGAATATTTTGTAAATCAAGCTTGCATTTGATGGTAAGTGCAATTTTATAGCCTATTTTTGATTATACATTTTTAACTGCTACTTTGGAGTTCCTGGTTTATTTTCAATGCTAGTTTTGGATAAATTACATTTTTTTGCAAAAGCAAACATCCTCTTTGATTATAGATCACAATTACTCATTAGTCACACATTAGATACAATGAAAGCATTTGGTAGCTTGTCACTGCCCCCAAAAGATAGATATATGTATAGTTAAGGGGACATTTAATTCTGACACCCTGTACAAGACTGCGAAAGCAACAGTGCCCAAAATAACAGAAGCAAAATAAAGCACAAGGACTTTCATTTTCAAGAATGCTATTTTTAGAACAATTTACATCATGATTTTAGTTGTGATGCATGTATGTTGTGAATTTTCTAAAGGGTTCTTTATTTACCCACATCTTAATGTAGCTTTAAATATCTGTTTTATCCTATGTACAATCTTAACAAAAGTAGTTATGTTACCATGTCTGCTACTGATTTTTACATGTCTGACTTTGCTATTAAATTTCAAGAAGGTTATTATTGCTTTTGTAACCCTGTCATGAGTAATGCATTTTCCCACTAAACATGTCATAATTGTAAAGGCTGCCCAAGAAGCACTGTTTCTGTTGTAATAGTTTGGCATTCATTTCTCTATTGTTTTTTAACCATAATATAGTGTAATGCTTTGAAAAGAATACACATTTTTATATAATTAACACTTTTTGTTTTTAACAAAACTTTTCTAAGAAAGTCTTAGAAAATCATATAAATGGGCAATGCTTCAGTGACCATATTTGCACTGAATTTTAATTCATCATCAAGTCTATATCTTGAAATGTATCCATAAAGTAACTCAGGGAAGAGTACATTCTGATATTATTTTTCTTATTTTATTTTTTAATCTAAAATATATGTTGAAATTCAAAGGTGCTTGACACAGGAAGTACGGCAGTGTTCTGTGTTCTCTAATAGCTGAATGCTGTCTGGACCTGTTTAAAATTACAGGGGTTCACAGGCTTTAATATGGACCCAAACGTTCTTTTCTACCTCAGTCTTACTCCTAGTGGCAGGAGTAAGACTTGGAAAGAATCCTAAAAAGTAGCCTCATAATTTTCAAATTCTGTGCCTTTGAGCTCTTACGTTCTTTGAGGATACTCAGGGCCGTAGGGGAAAGGAGGCCAAGTGGCCTCTTAGCTCCTTGAGACCAGAGCATCTCTGCTTTCATCTGCTGTGTTTATTAGAGTTCCATGTAAGATGGAAATCTCATGCTAAAGGGAAAAAATTAAAAAAAAAAAAATTACTAACTGAGGCCATCTTTTCAATAAGGGAAGCAGGGTTTACTTAAGTTAGCACACTGAGTCAGTGACAATATCAATTTTGTAATCCAATCTCTTGTCTCCTAGTCCGAAACTCTCTCTACTAAACTACAATAAACTTTCCCTACATAGTCATGGATCTTTTTGTGTAATCATCCTAAGCTATTTTATTAAAAACACACCCTCAGAGATCCATAGCCCTATGTTGAAAATCAAGATACTTACTAAGGATACAGCATGTAAGTGGCAAATGCAATCCAGTAACATGTTGATGACCAAAATCAGGCCCTTTATTTGGCAACACCATTAAGTGGGGAAGATCATTACAGCCCTTAGGTAAAATATTGATTCACCTCTTATTTAGAAAAGTAATATTTTGGGAGAATTTTTAAAATTTTTAACTGTGGTAAAGCATACATAAAACTTACCATCTTAACTGTTGTTAAGTGTAAAGTTCAGTAGTATTAATTATATTCATGTTGTTTTGGGGGGTGTTTTTCGTAGTGGAAAAACTTAATTAGGACTCAAATCCAAAAGAAAGAGAATTAAAGAAAACACAGCTGAATTAAGATGCTATTTTTCCTTAAAACATGTCTTATGGAATACTATTCCTATATAGACTGGACCAGGTAAAAGAGTGAAATGGTTAAATAATTTTTTGAAATGTAGCATGCTATGTCCCCCTCTAGGAAATTCACAATGAAAATTTGTTTTTGAAAAAACTATGAGAAACTGTACTGCAAAGTTCTCTTTGAGCTTTGTGTAATATAGAGTATCCCAAACTATTTTTCTATAGACTTGCTCTACATTTTTTGGGGGGAAAAAAGTCTGTTTTTGTTCTTTAGGGATGATGTTTTGTTGAACACATTTTGGGAAAATCTCCTCTAACAGAACTTTTGGAGATTTAAAAAAAAAAGAAAAGACCTGTAAGGTAATATTTATGTTAACTGGCTCTGTATTTACCAATCCTTTATCCTCATTTTATAAATAGGATATTAATGGACATCCCATTAATTCAACCACTGAACGAATATTTAGGCACAGTGCCAAATGCTGGGAATGCAGTCATGAGTAAATCAATCAATGCCCCTGACCTTACAGAGCTTTCAATCCTAGTATTTAAAAAAGAAAATACAATGAGTGTATGCAATATTAGCTGTTTCTGGCACTCATAGCTTATCAGGCTATGTTTGTTTTGTTTTCCCTAATTCTAAAATGAGAGAAGGGAGAAAAAAAGCAAAAAAAAAAAAAAAGCAGAACACCATGCAGAAGTTTACAGTCTGCTCTTTGAATAGAGATATCCCATATTTTCCTGAGATCTACTTATGCATCAGCAATTACACCTATCATAAAATTTTCTACTAATCCAAAGATGGACTTCTCTTGTTTAGAAAGAGGAAGATGAAGGAAGGAAGGAAGGAAGGAAAGAAGGAAGGAAGGAAGGAAGGAAGGAAGGAAACAATGTTTCCTGATCTCTCCTCCTATTAGCTATTGATGTCATCCTTAGCTATCGATGTCATCTTCTATATAAGTAGATTCCTTTCAAGTGTCAACTAAAGACCTTATTTGGTCAATAGTCTGCATGTCATTATTGTCTTTCTAAGAATTCAAAGAGTACCTATCAGTCAGATTCAACTCTTGGTGGTAACCATGGGTTCTACCTCTATTAGGAAATATTTTCTCTAACTATCCAACCTTCTCTCCCAGCTTCTGACCTTTATCCTGGGGAATCTGCGTCTTCATGTGAGCAGAAAGTGTCTCCTAAGCAAAGGAAAAGAAAGGCCGAGGGGCATAGACAGTGCATGGGTCTCCAGAACTGTCCCATCCCTAGAATCCCTACACAAAAACATTAGACATGTTCCTACCAAAAGATACCCTTGAAAGTTTCAAGAAGAGCTTGCCTTCTTATTGGACAGTTCCCTCATACCTCATATCCCATTTTCTTGTATGGAAGTGAGTGACTTGATTGGGGTAACTCCTGTGTATACCACTTGAAAATAAATGGGTTACTGACCTTTGGTAACAGACATATGGGAGGAAGGAAAGGTTATAAAATTTAAAAGAAAAAGAGGCTTATAACTAAGACAAAAAAGAAGGAAGGACTTATGCCAACTACGGTTTCTTAACTGCATTTGTTGTCATTGATGTGTTATAGGTGATTCTGTAAATCAGTCCTGAGCTCAATCCTCGGTGATACTGAGAATTTGTTTTGCAATTTCCCTCCTGATCCTCCCAGCATTTCCTTCCATGGGAATAATGTGAGATAAGATCATTGCCAGAATACTATGAGAAAGAACTTAGAAAAGAATTTGGGGTTTTCAGTTAAAATTAAGAACTGTGTTTGTTTTCTTCTAGTTAGCTGGGAATCAATTTTCTAATTCTTCTCCTCTCAGTCATTTGCCTTTTGATAGTATGCTAGGCCATACAGCACTTGTCCCTTTCTATTCCTTTTAATTAACTTTTTTAATCAATTATGATTACTTGCATGGATTTCTGTTCTCTCTTCTCATCAAATTTGTTGGGCTTATTTTTTATTTTCACACCACTACCCACTGCTGTGAATTAACAATAACAAAAAATCTGCACTCTTCCCTTCCACCTCTTGAACTGGAAAAACAGCTAGCTAATAAGAGGCTAAATGAGCCTTAGAGTATAGAGAAGCTGGAATCCTTAAATTATTTAAATTGAAAAATGGCTGGTTTTACAATCAGAAAAACTCAAGTGGACCATAAGCCCTACTTGATTGTCCCCCCTTATCTGGATGATCTTGTAATGACAGCTGGAGTTATCTGCCATCAACATCACTGTCCACAAAAGCTTCTCTGCTCTCTGCTCAACTCTTTAGCAGCCCTGGGAAGCTGGAGCTATTTGAGGAGAGTGGGCCCTATAGGATTGAAAACTTTATTAAAATGCAAAGCTGTCTCTAGTGACATAAAAGCTCAGTAAAAAAAAAAAAAAAAAAGATGGATCTGAGACCACAGAGCCAGAAATCGTCTGTAGGATGAAAACCTGAGATTTCATATACTGCCACCAATAGGCTAGGGTCGGTGTAAAATAAAAAGTCATGTGAAATAAACAGCAGTGTAAAATGAAGAGCAAGAGATAGAGGGAAAGGAAAAAATAATGTTTCAACATGAGTAGTGCAACAGATACCACGTGTCAGATTAGCCCCTTGCAGAATTGTTTCTCAGGAAGCAGCCCTGTGGAATGGATTGTGGGATGTCAGGATACTTGTCTGTTTTAAAAGGTTAGGGAAGTACCCCCAAAACATTCCTGACTTTCTTTTGGTAAATAACTCATCATACATGAATTTTCTGAAACTCTTTGTTACTGACAGAACTAGTAGTAATAAGGTGGGAGTCCATCACATTTTGACTTGAAGTCTGCAAATGGCCCTCCACTTCACTTGTCATATGACCACGAGGAATCATCCTCAAAATACTATATTGTAAGTGCATTTGCCCAATTTGATCCTTTGTACTAAAAAATAACAAAATAAGATCTTAAATGTATTTGACACTAGCTACTTAATTCGAAGAACTCCACATATATTAATCACTAATAAATTGAAATGTTGAAATAAAAAAACTAAAGCATCGAACAATTAAGCAATTTGTTATAAACAAGGAAAATTAAAAACAGGATCCAAGTGGTTTCAATTAGAGTGTGCTAAGTTCTTCATACATCTCTTTATTTTGCATTCAGAATTGCTTACTATAAAAAAATGACTCTAAGCACAAAAAGTCATAAAGAATATTCCAAATAACTCAGTACTCATGAAAACCAAAGTAGTGTATCCACTTCTGTATTTCACTTATTTGAAAAAATTTCTCAGGAGAGATATGTTAACAATATCATCACCACCATATAATTACCAACAGCCTTTTATTGAGTGCTTACCATATTTCTCCCCAGCCCTTCTCCCTTCTCCAAGCCTCATCTTCAAGCCTCATTTTCCCTTCTACTCGGGAACCTGGAAAAGGAAAAAATAAAGTAGTGGTCTAAATTGGCCTAACTGGTAATTTCTCTTTTTATGCAAGTGCAATTTCAGTTAACAAATGAAAAAGCTAGATGAAGCACCCCATCCCTTCTACTTTTGCAGAAGACATTAAAATTACTGGTCAAATCAATTACTCCAAATATCAGGAGAACACCCCCCAAATATGTAATATTTTTGTCCTTATTTTTCCTTAAAATATTGTGCTTACACTTGACATGTTTATAAACTGATTTTTTGTGATGAGAAAAGATTGGCAGAATTCAGAAATGTTTTTTTCCATTTTTAGTTCAGAGATGGCTTAAGGTGTGATCTTGTAAACAAGGTTCCTTCTCCAATGGAGGAAAACAAGGTCCTCTCTGTCCCCCAAAAAGAAACTGGGCACCAGGACGCAGAGAGGCCCCTTTGTCCATTTCTCTCCTCCACGCCTATTAGTATGCACTGCTGCAAACTTGAGGCCCAGTAAGGAACTTCTTTGACTTGGGAGGTTGGTTTTTGCAAAACCCAACCTTTGTTCCACAGGGACACTCATATCAAATGACAGTACCTCATAGCAATGATAACTCCACCATGTTCTCCCATTCAAGACAGTGTATCCAAGTACAAGTGGAGTGAAAGCAATGCTATTACAGGGGAAAACTTGAGTTTGCTGAAATCCATTCTTAAATATGTTCTCTACAAACCCAGAACTTTATTACTATTTCACATGTCTTGTAACGTATCTTAGTAACAGCTGATCACAACACACCACAGTCTCATAACCCTGGGGTTGAAAAATATTCATTTGGTGAAATTGTCAGCCAAACTGGGAGAGCTAATAAATGATAAGAGCTCTGGAGCTAACCTGAGTTCCAGGAGGGCACTGTCCCTCTGAACCAACATTGGCTCATAGGAATCTTTCAGCAAATGACGAGACCACGTCATACTGCTCTCCTCCCTTCAGCCTGGTGCCCCTCACTCCAGGTTGGTTCAACAGACTCCAATGTATGGGGCAGGGCAGGACACAGTGTGTTTACATTAAACTAGGATTTCAAAACGCTTAAGATACCAAAATATTGGTAACCGCATGAAATTAATGTTATTCACCATGACTACATTTCTGTCTTTTTATTAATTATGTTATTGGCATGTGTTAACTTGGACTTTACATGGGAACCAAAGTTATTTTTAAAATTTTCACTGTTCAAAATACAATTTTGATTCTCTGGAGAGCATTTAGGAAGGCCAAAACTGAGACTATATCCCAGACAAGTTAAATCAGAACCTCTGAGAAGAGAACCCAGGCATCAGTGGGTTCTAAAGCTCCACAGGTGATTCCAATGTGTAAGCAAGTTTGAGAACCACTGGTCTAAGGAAGGAAAAGCATGGGAAAGGGAGATCAGTGTAGTGAGATATTAAGAAATTGTGGTCATGCAATTATAATTGGGGTTAGATTTGTCAACCTGATATTCTGAGGGCTGCAATTACCCTGGAGGTGGACCTAAGTCATCCCCAGACAGCAGTCACTTCCTGTTCCTTCTGTGCATCTGTCTGTGGAGCCTTATATCCAGCCAAGGGAGGACAAAAAGGAGATGGTGACTTCTCTATGGCTGCAGGATGCCGTCAAATTGATTCAGTAAAGCCTTTCTCTACTTTTCTCTCTTTAGAGGCAGGTAGAAGTAGAGTCCTAGGCCTACTACAAATTTCCTGAGACTAGACAGATTCAAACCAGAGCTTAAAAAAGTCATACGGAATGTCTGTTGTGGGCAAGGTGCTAACTTAGTCCTTACTACAACCCTATGAGACAGCTGTTAGATGTGCTTCCGTTTCACAGATCAAGGCATCCTGAAACAGCAGCATGAGAAGGCTGCCCAGGGCCACACAGCTCATGTGTGCCTAAGTCTGGACTTCTCACTCTAAGACAGATGGAAAACTGACCAAGGGTCACCCAGCTATTCATGGACAGCTGTCTGTGTCAAAAGAATCTTCCATTCTTTAAGTAGAGAATCAAATTAGTATGCTAATTGTGTTCTTTGCTAGTATGTGTAAGCAAGCATTATACTCACAGACATAGAAAAGAATCTCAGTATTCAGACACCAGTATGGTATTTGTCCTCTTTTGAAACATCATCACTAGTTCTCATGACCAATTGAAGTCTACTGGAGTTTCTTTGATTAAAAAACTATATATGTTTTTTGGAATAACTGAGAAAGCATAGGCATCTAAGCTCAAACTTACATGGAACCTTTTAAAATGGGATATGGCTCCTTCTTGTAACATTTCTGAAAGTGGAATCCTGAATTCATGGTGGTAGAAAGGAAAAAGAAAAAAAATCCATCTTGTATGTTCTCCTAATGAAATCCTAAAGTGTGATAGTGAAATTGGGATTTGGCATCAACCTCAAACAGCTGGAGCCATATGTTTCCTATTTTGTAAACTTTTTCTTAACCAGAAATGGCTAGCTACCTAGACACAGCCCAAGGTAGGACCAGCCCTCAACCAATTTAAAGAAAGCAGTTTATCGTTTATTTACTCATCAGGCATTGCTTTGTGCTGATTGCATATTAGGCGCTATTGCTCTAGCTAGTTCATTTTTAGCCCTTTCCCAACCTGCGAGCACTCTGTGTCCCTCTCTCTCTCACACCTCCAACAGCCTGTCCCTGTCCTTCTACCTCCGGGCCAAACCCTGTTCTCAGATCCTTCATTCATGTGAAGGTCAAAGTGGTTGATAACAGCTAAAAAGAGTTATGATTTCCAGGGTGATGTGCATTTTTAACAGGGATCAAATCTTTTCGGCTAAAAGGGCAGTGCTCTGGTGAGGTAATTACAGGCAGTGCTTCTCTGGAGCCTGATGAAGGCTGCTCCAATCTGGCCACTGCAATGGCACCCACTGCTCTCCTGAGGTCACGTCCATGACTTTCCATGTTTGTATCCCAGTGCTTGGCACGGTGACCAGCATTGGTGGCACTCAATAATGAAGGAAGCTCTGGTCTGAGGAAAACAAGTTGCAACAATAAAGATGCCCTGATACAGATGAATGGTAAGATGCTGCATTAGTTTTGAACCAAAATGCTATGGGGAGAGGCCAGGTAAAGCCGTAAGAGGAGATAAACTAGTCCCATCGTTTGAACTTCCCAAGAAGTCAGTCAGTGTCCATTTTGAGAGACTTCTGGGAGTTCCAGTCAGCTCTCAGATCTACAGGTCTGGTTTCTCAGCAGCAATCTTACACTTTAATTTGCTGCATTTGAGTTGTACTGAAGTCAGGATAAAGACTAAATGTATTATTTAAAAAGTATTTATTGAGTACCCACTATGAACCAGGAATGCTGCTAGGCCTTGTGGAGATGGTACAAGACCCAGTTCCTGCCCTCATGAAGCTAACATTCTACTTAACGAGTCTGATGTGAAATCATTAATTATGTAATTCGATATTTAATCGGAGTCGTATTAAGTGCTGCAAAGGAAAATTGCAGGGTACTGAAAAATCTTATGTCAGAGAGACATGACTCTATAGAAGTCAGGCAAAGCTTCTCAGAAAAAAATAAGTCATTTCAGCTCAGCCCTGAAGGATGAGTCGGAGTTAGCCAAGCAGAGAATTCGTAAAAGGAGTGGACATTTCTAATGAACACCTTTAACATGTGATACCCTAGAGCTAATCCTGAGAACGGTCTTGATTCCTTTTCTTGATGTTGTTCATATAGAAAAGATTTTGAGGTCTTTACGACAAGCTGCCTATTCAAGGCTCTGAGTTCAGACAAAAGAAAACATTGCCATAGAGAAATAAATCATCTCCACAGATGCCGACAGCTTCCTGAGGCACATACAAGTCACCTATGGTCTCATCCACTGCTGCTTCTCTGTGCTCTCGCCTAGGTCATTAGCACGAACACCCATTTGACAGCCCCCATCTGTACACTCTAGGCCAGCAGCTTTCAAATTCTGAAATGTCTGCAGACCAGACTTTCTGTATGGCTCTGTCCAGACACCTTGAGGGGAGTAAAAGAACTTAGGAAAAAGAAAATGAGTCAAGAAACTGAAAACTTCAGAGAGAGCCTGGTCTGTGTAAGGGATACTTGAACCACCCCCACCCAGCCTTCTTTTAATATGGAGCCAGTACTTTGTAAGTTTGCACAATGGCATTCCCAAGCACATCATGCTACTTTATACATCATGATATTTTATATTGCCTTCCCTTGGCCCCGTTCTTCAGCTAATTAAATTCTTGCTCCTAAAAACTCAGTTCTGACATCTTATCCTCTTACCCGACTGGCCCAATCTAATTTAGATATCCTTCCTTTGTGCTCTCATAGCATGCTATACTTTTATACCTTATCACAGCTATGTTATAATCACTGATTTACTTATCTGACTCATCTATTTCTTGAAGGAGTAAGTTCCTTTAGGGCAAGGCTCATGGTTTAATCATTTTTATATCCTAGCTGAGTACTTAAAAAACACACTGAATGAATTAATGTCCGTGCATGGTAGTTACTTTTTCTTTCTTAGCCTCTGGAGAGACGTGGAAACTTGGATTTTGTGTATCTAGTAAACAAGGCTGGTTTTGTGTGTGGGAAACTCTTGACCCCTGCTAGTCTGATATGCGTCCCACTTATAGATAATCTTGTTATATTTACGTTAACCAGGTTGTTGCTCTATAGGCTTCCTTTGGAAACATCCTAAGAACTAAATAGACCAGTATACATGGTCCCAGCTGACCAATACATCAGTCAAGGATAAGGTTGGTTTTGATGTTCAGCACTGAATAAGAAGCAACCATATGCATGTCTGATCTTATAGCCAATGCATTTTAAATAATGTGCATGTTTCACATTAGGAATGGCATAATTTCTAAGATAGAAGCAAGGAAAGAATAAACTATGCCTGGCGGAATATTTTTCAAGTATTTAAATATTTACTTAATGAAAAAAGAAAAGGATAGATTAATAAAGAAATAATTGGATGCATGTAAAAATATAGTACAGTCCGCAGGAATCATCAAACCATAAGTTAAAATAAGGGACTTATCACTGGCAGAAATGACAAAGCCATCAAACATAAAAAATAAAAGCTATTGGAAGATCATTTTCCAACCAAACAGGGTACAACTATCATTCAAATAGTGGAAAAGAAGCACGTGCTGTTAAAAAGTACTAACCCAAAGGAGGCAAAAGTTTGCCGTATGAGGAGACTACATTGTAAACTCTAGAGAAATCCCCATACCATCCAGTCTTTCTCCTCACACTCCTCCCCTTACACACACACACACACACTCACCATCCTCATATACATACATCACACTTATCTTGTCTACTTGCTTTCCTGAAATAACCTTGATTTGAAAAACAGGAAGTTAGAGACAATAGTAAAATAAAAGAAAGTTCCGTCCAACTGAAACTCTCCTTCTTTCTCTGCCTATTTTTCTTCGAAGATAGCATAATTGCCATCTCTTCTATAAAAACCTTTTTGATCCACTATAGCCCGCAGCTAGCTGGCCCCGTCCTCTGCACTGTCACTACAGCTTACCATTTTGCCTCTTTGCACTATTTCACTACCTTTCATTACAGTTGCCTACGTCTGTCCTTCATCTAGAAAAGCTTTCAAAGAGGGGTTGTGTCTTATTTGTCTTTATATTCTATTCTCCCTCTCTACTTTCTCCATTCCAAACCCAAAACCTGGCAAAAAACCTGGAACCCAAAACCTGGAACTCAGAAAATGTTGGATAGGTGGAAGGGAAGAAGAAAAAAGAAGGAGGTTTTATTTCTGAAGAAAAGACCATTTGTCTTCTTTCTTCAAAAATGTTTTATCTTTCTAAAATCAGGGGGCAGCGTTTTTCCCCTAAGTATTAGGGTGTGTGCCCTTGAACACCTCACTTTGGCAAAGGGCCCAAATTCCATCTCCAACCAGCTCAGGCATTTTCAGTTTCTTTGTGGTTCATTCATGCTTTTCCCCTTCATGGACACATTAACATTTCATGGTGAGTGGGTCCCTGTTCAGCTGGCGGCCCCGCTCAGCCCCACACCTCTAAGCTGTCCTCACTTCACTAGCTCCCAATTGCCTGCCTCTTGGGGAGCTCTGTCATCATCCCCACATAGCTGGAGGAGTGTCTGTTTGCTGTTGGCATACCTAAGTTTTGATAATTAACAACATGAAGCAAATTCAGAGAAGCAGAGACATCTGCAAGGCCATCTTCTCTTGCATGTGCTCTTTTCTAAAGCACCCTGTTTGTTTTAAGAAAATGAGAGACATACAGGTAATGAAAGAACTGGACAGATCTAATATCTGCTTAATTTAATATCTGGTCAAAATCTCTAATTTTTTTTCCCTCAAATACCTATGCATCTCTTACTTCCATGCCCACTGCATTAGTGACTCCCAGTGAGTTTCCTGTTCGATCTTGTTTTGTAAGTCAGTAATTTGTACCTTACACTCAAAAATAGCAAAAACCCATGAGCAAATTAGTAATTAAAAACCAGCATCAGTGAAGCACGGCATACAGGGATTTCTGTTCATTGTCTTCCAAAGGGGAATCACACACACACACACACACACACACACACACACACACACACACACAATTTGTTACAAGGCTAGCATTTCAGGATTTACTTTTGTGCCTTAGGCCCTTAGTAGGTGCTCAGTAACTCCCTGCTGACATACTGATGAGTTTTAGTAGCTCCCCGTTATTTCCAAAAGGACAGCATTTTCTAGACTTTTCTGATCAACAAATGAAACGTGCGTTTTTTTAAAGCTGTAGAAATAGAATAATTCCTATTGCGAGGTTATTTATTACCAGCCAGGCCCTCGTCTTGCTCTCCGGGGCTCTGATAATCACCTATTTCAGAAGCCATTAGCCTTCTGTGTGTTGTAAAGCACTCTTCACTATAACGTGTCTGTGCCTTTGTGTTCCAGGGGGCGGAATGGTGTGTACTGAAGGAACAGACCTCTGTTGACCAAGTAAGAAAGTCTTTGATGCACAAATAGTACATTAGACTGCTTTTATTTGATAGTGTTGAAATTAAACAGCGTGTAGAATCCCTGCCCAGCTATAGGAACATATAAAACCTTTGAGAATATGTACATTAATTCAAATGCTTCACATTACGGAAAACCAAACGTGTAAGAAAAATACACATCGAAAGAATGTAACAGTCAAGGCTTAGGCACTTACAGGAGGACAGCAGGAGCTGGATTTAACTTATTGATTTTAGAACCACTGTTTAAAAAAAAATGAGGCAAAATATTGCTTTTACTGTTTTCAGATAATAATGACTGTTGTTGCCAATTATAAAATTTAATTAGCTATATAAATGCCAGAGGAACAAATAGTGTGCTATTGTCTTGATATCTTTCCAGAAATTAGTCTTTTAAAATAAATTTGCCATATTAATCATCTAAAAATATTTTTGATCACTGAATTAATAGTTTGCAGCCTGTTTTCAGGTCCTCATTGCCATAGGTGATTGCTTCTTAATTACTACACGGGCTCTTTCTATTCACTCATATTAATTCATGTTTTCTGGCACAGTCCCAAAAGGCAGCCTTGCCCTATATCTTCTAATTACTTCTATAATTGAATTTGCCCACTTTTTCTAACCTATTTTTTAAACTGACTGTGTTTGTTCATGGTTTATTGTGTCTTTTTTGTGTCAGTTCTCTGCAAGCAGAATGTACATTGATTCTTTCCTCGTTTCTCATTAATTTTCAAGAGCTTTGCTGCATGTCTGTTTTTTCAGTCTGTCAGACCTATTGCTAGACCAAAAAAAAAAAAAAAAAGACTCTTATTATTAAAGGTTAGGTAAAATAGACTGAAGTTAATTAATTCATTAGTAACTCTGAGCCAATTACTGAAGCCTTCTCTTATTTATATACTTGTTAACAAGACAGAAATGAGAAAGGCCAATTACAGGCACATGTCCTTCAGAAGTTCAGCAAGCCCAGAGCTTATGCATTTACTGTCACCCTTCCACAAAAAATTCCAGTTTATGTATCAGATGTTTGAAACTGCATTTAAACATTATTGGCTACCACTCTATTCTATCTATTAATAAATTTTAAAGGGTTCTTCCCCATCCAGATATCTTTACTATGTCTACTATTACTAAATTCTTCTCAAATTATCTCAAGGAGTACTGCTTAGCCTTAGAGCAATTGCAAATATAGAAGAAATTTGACTTACTTTCTGATTTTCATTATTCTCTTTTTTCTAAGCCTGTAAGTTTTTAATTCTTGAACTGAGATCATTGATTAACAGAGCTCATATACTAGCACTCTTTAAAATATGTTGTACTTGATTTTTCTTGAATGTGCCAAAACCTTACAGTATGTGGAAAAGCAGTGTTTTCCAGATTTTTCCTGATAACCAACTTTAAAAAATTTGACTGCTTCATCCATATAAACTACCTGCACAGTACATACTATATCCATTACTTCCCCTCCCCGCCTCAGAAATAGTTTGTTAATTTAATAGGGGTTAGGAGAGAAGGGAGCCAGTGATTGATTAGTTTTCCGTACATCTATATTTTGTTCATATGGTGGTGTCAGGATGGGGCCAACAAATGAACAGAGTCAATTGACACTAATGTCTCAATAAGTTGACTAGTTGTTTGAATTAAAACTAATATGAGTTATATTTTTTTCTTTTTTTTTAACTTTTTTAATATCATGTGGACATGATTTTCCATAGTTAAGTGATGCCAAAATAATATCAGGCTTACTGCTGCCTAACTTTTTAGTTTTTCCTCAGTCCCAAATGTATTAAAATTTAACCAATTATTGTATAGCATAATAATGATAATCACAACATTATAAAATTAGAAAGAATCTCAGCAGGTGATTAGTCCAGGTCCTTGATTCTTGGAAGACCAAAGGAAAAAAGTGTAAAATGTGTAGTGCACCTTATTCAGGAAGCCTTTCTTAATACTTCTTTTCATACCCTCTTTTTTTTTTTGTACCTTCTTATTTAGAACTATTTTTTGGAACTTTTCAGTTTACATCCTGCATTATAATACCTTGTATATTTTTCTCTGCTGAATTATTTTCTAATTGAGGAAGTAACTGTATTTGATACACTCTAGCCCCAGCATGTAGTGCACTGTCTTGCAAATAGTAGGCCCTCAATAAATATATGTCAAAAGAATTAAGGATGAGAAGTCCATAATCTCTCTTTAATGTGTTCAGTGTCTAACATCCCTCACTGTCTAGATTAACTAAAGAATTTCAACCTTGAAATCAGTTAACGTATCTTAATTTTCTGTGGTAACTGCAATAAATTGTTCACAAATATTCCTTATTAATTCATTACGTAAGTTTCTCTGCTCCAAGATTGAAAATCTATACTGATTTTTCCTAGAAGGAGCTGTTTTTCATTCCTTTAATTATATATGATTTTTTTAAGGCTTTACCAACCTCAAGTGTGTTACTTTGGGCCAAGACCACACAAGCCCTTGTTACTCTTCCCAATTCCATGTGCAGTGCCGTCTCTGTGTTTTCAGAAACACCTATGTGAAACAGAAATTAGATTTATTGGACTGCTTTACTCCTTAGAGCTTTTACCCATCAGTTCTTCATGCGCCTGCTTCAATGAAGCTGGTTTTCCTTTGGCTGGCTTTTGGATATTGTCCCTGTCTTTCTGTTAACCCTTTCTCTATCTCTCTATCTCTCTCTCTCTCTCTCCTCCTCCTCCCTCTCCCCTCTCTTCTCTCTCGCCCTCTCCCTCGCCCTCTCCATCTCCCTCTCCATCTCTATCTCTCTCTGTCTTTCCTTCTTTCTTTCTCTCTCTCCCTCCCTCCTTCTTCTCCCCTCTTTTCCTCTCCCCCTTCCTTCCTCCTTTCCTTCCTTCCTTTTTCCTTTTTCTTTGTTTTTTGAAATAAGGTATTTTATAGCTGTGTCTCCTAATATTAGGTTGGTGCAAAAGTAATTATGGTTAAAACGGTTAATAATTGCAAAAAACGCAATTGCTCTTGCACCAACCTAATAATAGCACTACATAGGTTTATAATGATTTCCCAGTGTACAACCTCTTCACAGATACCATCTCATTTCATTCTTACAGACTAAGCATTATGCAGATGAGAAAACTGAAATTCAGAGAGCTTAAGTGACTTGCCTAAGGCCACAAAACTAGTTACACTTTCAATTTTTAAATTCTTGACTTGTTTGCTGTGGGAACAAAATCCAGAAGGCTCCCTTTTCTTCGTTGATTCTTACCTTTTGTGTGAAGGAACTACCTAATGTATTCCCCAAACAGCTAGATAGGTCATTATAAGAAGGAAAATATAGCCTAGTACTTTCATGTGCATATATCATCCTGTGAAATGCAGATTCTAATTCATAGGTCAGAATTTCTAATGAGCTCTCAGGTTACCTGGGTGGGGTAGGGTGGGTGGGAAGCTGCCGGCCCATAGACCTCACTTGGAGTTATGAGGTCCAGTGGACAGAGGGAGGCTTTGGCGTTAGAGACACTTGATTTAAGTCCTGGCTCTTCTGGTTTACTAAGTATGACCTTGGTCAAGCTACTTAGCCCCCGGGAGCCTCAGTTTCTTCATCCTTAAAATGGGGGTAACAATACGTATCTTACTGAAAGGCAAGAATTGACTTTTAGTGAGTTGGCCTGCTTCCTCTCCACGACTGCCTGACTAATCTTCCTAAGGTCTCCCTCCACGCAGAAACTTTGCAGTGAGCCTCACTGCCTGGTGAATGACATACAAACTCCTCCACTTGAACCTCAAATGTTCAGTGTTAAAGCCAAAGTCAGCTTTCTAGCTTGTTCTCTCCCTACTGCCTACTCATACCTTACATGTAGCTAACACATCAGATTTCCTATTTCCTCTTCTTGGTTCACCTTTGTCCCACCCCACCCTTATCATATCTATAGAACTCTGTCCTTCCTTTAAGTCCCTTCTTCCATCCAGGCTCTTCCTGGAAGCATTTCTCCTGATCTCCATTCCCCTGCCACTCCCATCTCCTACTAGGTATGTCTCTCTAGCATCTGAATTTTCATAACACTCTGGTTATATCTTTGGGTGCTTTCTTTGCTTTCTTTTCTAGTTTATTGTATGTTCTGGTTATTTCTGTAACTATCTCATCTCCATGAGGATGGGGATCAGGTGTCACTCAGATATCACTGTGGTAAGAATATAGGTTTGGGGTGCACAGACAGGGGTATGTACTTCAGCTCCACCATTTGCCGGGACAAGCTTAACCTGTCTGAGCTCCAGCTTTCTCATCTTTAAAACTAGGTTCCAATAATACCCAACTTGCAGAATTACTGGGAAGCAGTATTGTATATAAAATACCTCACAAGTATCTAGCATGTAATAAGAGTTCATGTCAGTGAAACTGAATAGATTAGAAGTGACCATGCAATCCCAACTCAACGCAGACATTCATTCTAGTGTGCGAACGTCTGGACCCAAGCCCAGGTTTCCGATTTGTGTGACCATTTTAACATTTTCTTTTCTGGCTATGTTTGTTATGTCAGTGTTGAGTCTGAGAATATTCCATATTTGCCCCTCTTCGAATCAAACTACACTTGTTGATCTAGCACCAATGAGTATAAAGTGATAATGGAAAAGTAACAAAGTATGGTTTAAAAAAAAAAAAGCATGTGGCTTATAGGTAACATCGAGTTTTAATGCAAACTGCCACTCCCCCAGTTTTTCTAACCTTTCCAAGTTATGACAATCTCAGAAGTGGTATTTCGGGTTTTTCACTTTCTTCTTTATGTTTATATTTTTTGGATTTTTTTTTAAAGTAAAGAGCATATTATTTGTATAGGCCAGAAACAATAATAATATTATCGGGGTGACAGCAATAACTTTCAGTGCCCTAAATCTCCATTTTTGTAAATTGAATTCAGAAATTTCACTTGACTGTTCAGTGCCCTTGTGGATTTAAATGTTTTGCTTATTTCAGTAATTGCTAAGGAGCAATCCATTTCTCTTTTAATTATTATCAACTAATTTTAAAAATAACTAAATAAATAAATAAACTGTATCATCATTCAATTTAACCTTGCGGGGGTGGGTACAAACTAATATTATATATATAGAGATACATATATATCTATATATATATCTAGAAGTTAAATGTTGGCAGTGTAGCCAAAGTTGACTCTGCCTGGACACAGTACGAGAGATGGATCTAAGTTGCATCTAAACTTAGGGCTCTCAAAGCCAAAGCCACGGCTATAGTCAGTGTGTTGTTTTGTTGTGGGTAGAGGGATTTCAAAAGAAAAATAGAAAATAGGGCAAACCTTGTTTTAATCAGGGAGTATGTGGAAAGCAAATTAAATGCCTATGTTACAACTTATTCTTTCAGACTACCAATAACGTTTTCCCATAGCCTCAAGAGACAGTTCTAAAACAATGGCTCATAGTGCTTTTAGAACAGGAACTGAAGTTGTGTACTGGGCATGTACAGTCCTACGTAGGAGGAAAGCAGTGTGTAAAGCTGCTCTTGCCTCCTGGAAGAAAAGAAGAAAAAAAAACTGGGATTCTGAGTCAAGTATGTATGCATTTTCTGTTTTTCTGTCTTGTGGGTCTTTATTGCTAAAAATATTTTTATGAAATTGCTCTCTGCCTCTTAAGCTTTATGTGGCCTTGTTTGCTATTCTCAAATCTCAAACCATGATATAGTTATGAAACCTCTTGAATTATTAAAAGTAGAGAAATTGCATTTTGTTTGTGCCAGGCAATGTCTTCAGAAATAAGGATTTTACTTTCTATGAAAAAAAATATATATTCTTTTTCATTATAAGCTAGACTATGGAAGGATACCAGGACATTGTCAGCTTGAAAGCTGTAATGTTGAAGCTGTCTACATAGCTGTAAATGAACTTGAGATTGGGTTCTTTTCATGGCCTGTTTGGCCAATGTAAAGCATCTTACTGGGTGATCAAATCTTGAAAAGTCACTTTGAGATTTAAGCTACCAGTCTGCAGCATACTGATGATCAATGTAACAACAACAGCAAAAAGGTATTTAGTTTTACTTCATGCAGCATAAGCACAGATTGAGACACGCTCTAGCAAATAAACGGCTACTAGCACAGGCTTCAAGTCCGACTAACCTGGACGTGAGCCCTGGTCTACCACTTGGCTGACCACATGATGCTCAGCGACTTAACCTCATGAAATCTGTTTCCTCATCTGTAGTATGGGGATTATAACATTTTATCAGAGTTAGGATGCTCATTCTTTCACATTTTAACATCCCTAATATCAGACTGCATCTTATAACAGATGGCGTGTCTTGGTTTAATTAGCAACATATTTTTCTGTCTTACTGGTACATAAATTAATTGTGTAGTTTACAAACTGTGACCTTGGATATTCAGTTAAATAATTAATATATACTTTATAACGTTGTTTTGAGATATACATAAAATAATGATGTAAAGCCTTGTGCCCTAGAAGCTGGCCCACAAAAGACTCTCAGTAAATAATACCCATTAATGTTGTACAGTATGACTTTTGTAAACGCTGGCATTTCCCTCTCTTTTTAGTCATAATTCATGTTTGCCAAAACTGAAAGTTAATTTCTTTGCAAAATCCTTGTTGTTGGAACAGCCTATTGAATTGTTCATCAAATTTCTTCTAATTTCTCTGGCACCAAGATATTGACCCTAAGGGTTTAAAACTGAAATATGGTCAAAGTAAAGGTTTGTGAAAGTGCACACTGATTTGTCAGATTAAGCTGTCTGCGCACAAAAAGAGGAGCACGCTTCAATGGTGGCTAGCCCTCACCAGCTCTACAGAAGAGTTGCTGAGACATAGCAGCATGTACGGAGTGGTTAAAGAGCATAGATTCTGGAACGGGACTGGCTGGGTCCAAGTCTCGGCTCTTCCCCTTATAAGCTGTGGAACCTTAGATGAGTTACTTATCCTCTCTGTGGCCTCCATTTCCTCCCGGGGTTGTGAAAGTTAAATGAGCAATATCCATAGTCATTGCGTTATAAGGCTGCTGTTACTATTGAAAATACATCCTTCTTGTGTTTAAGGTCCTTAAGAAAGGGCTGAGTTTTCTGACACTGGCAGGGGAATATTACCATCAATTTATTTTTCAAGCAGGTGATTGTTAAAATTCTGTTAGAGGCTTGGACCATATAAAACATATAACCTACAAATAGCATCTTTGAGATATGTGTGATCATGTGACCTAGCTGATAAAATTAGCCTATCTAGCAGTAAACACGTGACAGAAAACAAAGTATCAGATAAGTCTGAGGTTGCTTTCAACAGCCTCTGGCATGTCTGTATATTATCTTGTTATGGCTTAAAATTCAGTATAATATAGGTCAGCCTGTATCCCCAAGAATGGGTCATTATAACTAGAAATTTTAAAATGGCCTCCTTCTAACATTTGTTCACTTATAACCCATATTATTCTAATTTTTTTTTTTAAGTTGTGAACATAACTATTGTGCCTAGAACAAGTCTGGCCATCAAGCATGTAGCTCTAAGCATTGAGATTGGTGTGGCTTTTAACTTATTGATCACACCTTTTAAATATAAGTAATCAACTCTGAAATGAAATAAAGCTTACCAATCGTTAATCATTATTTTTTGAGTGGTAATTATGTGGCAATTTACTTGAATAGTTGTAATCAGTACTATTTTTTCATAACCAAAGCACATTTTTAGCTTTTCTCTTTTCTCTTTTTCACATTTTGTTCACTGTTTAATATTTGTCATCAATGTCAGTATCAATAGACTACATAGCACAGTGTGTTGGAACATTGGTGTCCCAACAACAAGGCTCCAAAACCCAGTCTGTTACTCAACTAACACACAAATCTCCAGAAATATTTGTTCTTGCTCATGTCATATACTATAGGCTGGATGGCCCTTCTTTATCCTGTAGTTCTACCATCTAATGCATGCCTTCCAAGGTCATCCTGGTAGGGAAAGCAGAACCTGGAGGGACTCTTTTGGGAGTCAGTACTGGAACTGACTCCATTCAGTTCCATTAGCTAAAGCACAATCATACGGCCGTAACCAAATTACGAGAGAGACTGAGAAGTATCATCTTCCTTCTTGCCCAGGTAGAGAAAACAGTGTGATGAATACATAGCATTTTCTCTGCCATAGCTCCTTACTAGCCAGTATAACTTTGAGCAAGTTACTTAACTTCTGAGAGCCTCAATTCTCTTATTTGCAAAGTGGCAATAATAATACCTATCTCACAGAGCTTCTGTGTGAAGTGAGGAAAGGAGTGGAAAGCACTTAGCATATAGTAAGTACTTTATAAAATTGTTATGTTTTATTATTAATAATCAAGCACACACCTGCCTAGGACTAGGGCCCCTGAGTTCTCTAGTCCACACCAGTCTAGCTCTCTGCTAATCCCTTAGCCGCTGCCCAGCCTGTCAGGGATGCAGGGCTCAAGGCAGCCAAGATCATACTGCAGGGACTGAGATAAGGGGAAACCAAAGCCAGGGCAGGGCATTGAGAATGGGCTCTAGGTTCTCCAGTAGTCTTGGAGGGGAGGATTTTGAGGAGATGAATTAAAGGGGTGGCGAACAGAGGGGAGAACTAGTTGCATGAACTTGTGCTTAAAGTTGAACCCCAAGTCCCAAGATAGCAGCTGCAATAAAGAGGAAAAATGAACACATATTGAGTACTTACAATGTAGCAGGCATCTTGCTAGGGCTTTCACACAAGTGACTGACCTCATTTAATTCTCACAAGAATCCTTAGGTAAGAATCATTAACCCCCGTTTCCAGTATGGTTAAAGTAACTCACCCAGGCTTACATAGCTAATAAGTGGCACAGTTAGGATTGGGTCTTCAAAGTCCTGGTGCAGTGCTCTTTGTACTACACCAGCACTTTACATCTCCTAGTGATGCTGGATTGTGCTGAGGACCAGGAGATCTCAGAGAATAGACAGGAAGTTTATCGTCCTCAGAGGAGCAGGAAGTAGATCCATGTGCCTCCTCAAGCAGTCCCTCCTAACCCTACTTCCCTCATGACCACAACAGCTTAACTCAGGGTCAACCTATGGTACAATGTATTTTCAGTAGACCCCTCTCAAACACACAAATATACCCCTGTCTGTTTGCTAATGTTTGAAATTGATTTCGCTGAAAGAGGCAATGAGTGTATGGATGGATTTCTATTAATACATATGTGAGATCATTTCCTTTTGTTGGCGGGGGGACACATGGAAGATAAAATGATTTTACTGAGTAGACCAACAATTTAGCTGGAGAAAGCTGATCAAACCAAAGCCAAAGCTCTTTGATTTCATAATCTGACAGCCTCTACACCAAAAACAAAGGTCCAGAAGAAGTTTTGAGTCCTAGAGTCATGCAGGGCTGGAATATGGTGGGAACTAGCCCCATAGTAAAGCCTACTGAAATGAACCCTGAGTATCGTGCCATAAAGTGCCCTCCGGGTATCCAAATGCAGCCATAAAAATGAAGGGCTTGGTATTTTTCAGGAACTGTTAAAACAGAAATACATCTGCAGCAGCAGAACTGAAATTCATCTAAGATTAGTTTTTTCTAATCTGTCAAAATAAATTTACTTGGAATTGTGAACAGCATAAACTGTAAGGTCCAGTCTCTGCTTCTGTTTCTAACACATGAGGATTCTACCTACTAGTTTGGACAAGTACAAGAAATAATTCATGACCCAACATGCCTCTCATCCTTTCAATATGTCTGGGACTCTTGTCATTTCTATGAAATGGTGTCTTCCTTACCATTTTCCTGGATACTACTTAGAACAGGGATTTCATAATCCACATGATACTCAGAGACAATACAGTGGAGTGGTTCATGGTTAAAGATCTGAGCTCTGGAGCCAGAGTACCTTTGTTTGAACCCAGGCTTCATCATTAACAAGCTGTCTAACTTTGGGCAAGA
The DNA here is from genome assembly GCF_036562045.2 of Rhinolophus sinicus. Lineage (NCBI taxonomy): Eukaryota > Metazoa > Chordata > Mammalia > Chiroptera > Rhinolophidae > Rhinolophus > Rhinolophus sinicus. The sequence goes on from NC_133751.1 coordinate 46,057,690, forward strand.
TACTCCTGTGTGCCTCAGTTTCCTCATCTGTCATATTCAGAGGTTAATAGTGCTACCTCATAAGTTTGTTTCAAGCATTAAATAATTTAATATATGTAAAGCACTTAAAAAAGGGACTGACATGTGGTAAGAGCCCAGTTCTCCAGCAAGGACCTCAGGAATGAGGGAAAGGGGCTGAGGAAGAGAAGCGACAAGCTTTAACAGTGTCACCATGCAGTGGGACGGAGAAGAACTACCACAGAGCAGCTGAAATTTGTTTCACTAGTCTATGCCTCAACAGGTGAGAAACAAAGACCAGTGCTTCTCCAATTTTAATGTGCTTGTGAATCACCTGGAGATCTTGTTAAAATGCGATTCTTATTTATGAAGTCCAAGGTGCAGCTTGAGAGTCTGCATTTCTAACAGGCTTCCCTGAGATGCTGATGCAGCTGGTCTGCAGACCTCCCTTTGAGGAACAAGGTTCTTGCAAACACCTAGTTCCCAAATGCCAAATAGGCACTTTCTGTAGGATTAGAAAACACTCTAGGGATCTTTCCTTTTACGCAGCCTCTCGTCATTTTTGTCACATGTAATGGTCAAGAAAATTCTTGACAATAAGTAGGCTTCGGAGGAAAAAGGCATAGATATTCTATCTTATGAATTACATAAGTAGTTTAATCCTTAAGTGTTTGATGATTTGTTCCCTTAGAACTCAAACTGGCTTCTCCTTTCTGCTCATTAATTGTAAACTAAAGGATTAAGATGTTTTTTGAGGTAGGCAAAATGGCTCCATCTACTTTCTAAATAGGGACAGGATCAGCAAAACCAAGCATCCTCTTTCCAAATGATGACCTCTGCCAAGCACCCAGTCCTTTCATTTTAACTTCATGCACATTTCAAGGGAAATGTATACTGCATGTTTGTATTCCACTGATACATAAATCATTGATATTTCTCATGAAAAGATTTTTGATTGTTAAGAAACTTCAAACTACCAGGCAGAGTTTTGCTAAGACCAAAGTTGGGCCTTAGCAAACAGATGGGTTGAACTGCATTCAGACTGGAAAAGTCTAAATCCAGTCAAATGACCATTTTTGACCTTGTGATTTCACACATTCAGGCTAAGTTAATTTTTAGTCCTTTAATCAATTTCTTCACTATCTTCTATAGATGCTTCCTCAGGATATGCAGAGACTGTGTGTGTGTGTGTGTGTGTGTGTGTGTGTGTGTGTGTGTGTGTGTTTTAAAACATACCCACAAGCAAAATCAACCAAGATTAAACCAGAGCCTTACAGCAAGAGTTGGCAAACATTTTTCTGTAAATAGCTATTAGTAAGTATTATAGTCTTTGTGGGTTATATGGTGTATTAGTTTGCTAAAGCAGCTGTAACAAAGGACCACAAACTGGGTGGCTTAAACAACAGAAATTTATTGTCTCTGTTCTAGAGGCGAGAAGCCTGATATCAAGGTGTCAGCAGGGCTGGTTCCTTCTGAGAGCTCCAGGACCCGCCCATGCCTCCCCCTAGCTGCTGGGGGTTTGCTGGACGCCTCTGGCATTCCTTGGCTTCATCACCCAATCCCTGCATTCATTTTCACACAGCTTTTTCCCTGTGTGTACGTCTGTGTCCAAATATCCCCTGTTTATAAGGACACCAGTCATATGGGATCAGGGACCCATCCTACTTTAATATAACTTCCTCCTGACTTACCTAATTACATGTGCACCGACCCTATTATCCAAATAAGGTCACATCCTGAGGTACTGGGGGTTAGGACTTCAACCTATGGATGGGGGGGGTAAGGTGAGGGTGAGGACACAATTCAACCTATAACGCACAATATCTGTCCCATCTACTCAACTCTGTCCTTGTAGTGCAAAAGCAGTGATAGAAAATACATATGCAAATAGGTGTGGCTTTGTTATGATAAAGCTGTATTTAGAAAAAAAAACAAGTGAAGGCCTGCGGGCAGTAGTTTACAGATCCCAGTCTAAGAGTATCTCTGATCCTTTCCAAATATGAAAGGAAACAGGAGGAGATTTGGCACTTGGCAAAAAAGAGAAGAAAAAACTTTGCAAGTTTTGGGAATCCCTACTTTATAATTTGTATTCCAGTCACAATGTTTTACGGTTAGCCTTATGTATTTTATGCTTACATTCAGATATAATCTGGGTTAGTATACATAGTGTAAATTAAGCAAACTGACACAAAGTTTTTAATGGTCACTGTAATTATCATCCTACCCTTTCTCTTTGGGCTGTTCCTATGTTCTAAAATGACAGAGAAATAGACTTTTCCATTTATCATTATGCTGCATGCTTTGATTTTAGTATGAATGTGTCCAAAACATTAATAATCGATTATGATTTTTAATCCCTTTGGAAATGTATGTATATTTATCCTCATGAATATCAATATAATTAATATTTCTAGAGTGCCTACAGGCACTATATTAGGTTGTATATAATGACTCCTAGATAAGACACAAACTTTGCCTCCAGGGATTTACTGTCTTGGAAGATATATACAAAGAAAGCAGCTGATATAGTAGCATATACCTAAAGTCATCCAAAGATTTACATATATATCTGCCTTGGGGGTACTGCTTTGTCCTGCTTGGGTCCATATACATGCATATGTATGTGAATCTTGCATCTTCACTTATGGAACCTTAAATGGAACCAAATTAGAGAGTTCTGTATAGGGTCATAGATGTAAGTGCTTAAAAAACTTTCACAAAAAGCTTACAAGTTAACTAGGCAGTAAAGAAAGGATGTCAATCAGGCACATACTATATATTTTGTGATAGTAGCGGAGGCCATGCTCCCACTTATATTAAAACATAGACTGGGCTTATTAACGTCTTTTTATATTAAAACACTAGGCCTCTGGAAAACCCTGGAACTCTTCCTCCTCGTGGTTATAAAGGTGGTCAGAGTCAGAGGCCAGCATCTGCTTTAAATTTTAAGGGAACAGATGTGCAAGTAGTGAGGGGTCTTGTAGAGGATGAAATGAACCCACTTACAGGTACCAGTATTGGATGTTGGGAGCTCATTTAGCTTCAGCAGAGGTGCCCCATGAGATCACGTACTTGGAATACCCCAAGATTGGCCTTGTATTTAGAATCTGAAACAAAATACCCCCTGGATTGTACCAATTATAAAACAGGTCAAATTTGGGAGCCAGAAAAGTGGACCATATTCCTTTAATAAGGTTTGTTGCCTAAAAGGTTTTCAGTTCAGAGAGAGATTTTCAGAAAAAGTGTTAGCTATGATAAATATATAAATATATATATATATATATATATAAATACTGTATGACCTGAAATGTCAGATATATATGCCTTTAATAATTTTAACCCTTTTAGGCCCAAATAAAACTACTAAAATCATAACTAAAATGCAATTGTTCTCTTTATAATTATAGAAATACCACCACATTTCCTGACTACTACACCTATGACCTCCAATAATACAAGCTAAAATCTGTCTTTACACATACAGTGGATCTCATAACAACATATAATTGACTTTGTATTTTCTGAAATAAGATTTGAGCTCAAGGAATGGAACTAGAATTTGCTCTACAAATAAAACAGAGCGTCCCTAAATGTTTTTACATCTAGAAATTCTTTTAATCTCTTAGATTCCCTGATCTATAGTTTAGAAGCAACTGTCCTATCCTCAGAATCTTGTGCACATTTGTGTGACTATCTGGCAGTTTCTCTTTTTTCTACTTCTACTATAATAAAGGGAAGGACCTTCCACCTTCCCACAGAACTAGAAAAAGCAAGTAGAACTAAATGGCTTTTTTCTTCTCAATACTTTGTAAACTTTAAGGAATGAAGTACTATAGCATGTCAATGCAGAATAATGATAATATTAATAATGATGGTGGTGATGATGATAATGATGAATTAGACAATATAATTCTCTTCTTATTCTAAGTGTGAAAACTGAAGCAAAATGATGAAGTGCCTTTACCAAGATCAGTGTCTCCACAATAAGGACTTAGGCTTTTCCTCCCTTCACACCTCTTCTTCAGAGGAGAACAAATATCACTAATGTTCATCTTCACCAGGAGAAAACCATACTGGCCTATTCAATGGCCAATTAGAATAAATTGTAAATTAGGACAAATATCATAGGTATTACAAAAATCAAAAGCTCTCTAAAGAAAAGGAACAAAAAACCTGAATAAATAAGCCTAACGGTCCATTGTTTGTGGGGAAAATGATGAAATTATCATCAAAATATTCTATGAATTGAAGACAAATTTTTATATGGAAAGATTTTACAAAAGAAAAAAATCTACCTAGAAAAGTATGACTCTTCTAGGACAGGTATTAGTTTTCATAAAAGGGGCATTAGTCTGTCTGATAAGAGATAAAAATATGCTTTGTGTGAATCTTAGTAAACTGGTCAATTAAGATTCTTCATACTAACCCATACTTAGAATAATGTTTGTGATTGTGCTAAGCATTTGGACATTAAAGCCGTGTCTACACAGGAGAGTGTTCTAATTATCCCAGAATCAGCCCCATGGAGTCTGAATCATTCAGGTAAAAAAAAACCCTTTTTCTTTTAGAGCAATTTTAGGGAAGCATGTTAACAGCAAATACTGTAACACTTCTTTTGCCCCGCAAAAAACAAACCTACTCTAAACATCCATCTGTGGATGCAAGCCTGTGTTTAAATAATGTGCCAATCTGCTTCCTCCATCAGAACTCTGGGTGAGGTATTGTTTTCACATTCAGAGACATTAGCCCAGCAATGCAGGGAGAAAAAAATCTTCATTTGGACAGTGCATCTTTGAGACATTCCCTTCTTTTATTGATTTGTTTTCTCCTGTCCCTTTTCTCCTTCTTTTGTTTCCTTATCATAGCTTCAGGTTATTACGTGCAAAGTATTGATGGGAATGGATGGTTTTGGTCGATGGAGAGCTAATGCATCCCTAATCCCACTATTGTTATAGAGTTATGCTTTACTCTGGTCTCTGATGGGGGAAAAGGTGCAAAGCTGTTGATCCTAGTTTTATTTGTCACAAACCCATCCATCAATCAAGTGCAAGCATTTCTGAATGCTGAATGACATGTGGGTCTCAGCTGAAAAAATTCGATAACACTGTATTGTCAGGTCTCTCACTCTTTTTTTGATAAGAAATACATTTGACTGAAATAGATAAGCATGCAACTACTAAAGACTTGAAGAGAGAAAGTGACATATTGGCACCAAAGGTTATATACCTTTGGTATTAATGATACTTATAAGTAAATAAAATGGGAGGGGGCAGCTACAACTAGAGACATACAGCATCCCTTAGGCTTGGTTATGTTTAAGTATCATTGCTCTACTATTATTCAAATTTTCAAATATTAATCTGACCATATTTCACAGTTGGCTACTCTGATTTTAAAATGCAAGCAAATGTGCAATTGGTAAATATGGTGGGGTACATGGAATCAAATATCACTCATTTACACTGCTCCGAACAATACAGACAGATCCCCTTGTGTTATTTTAGGAAGATGAACCCTGGAATGTTTTAGTGTATGTATGAACTCGTAAGTTCACAACTGTCTCCTCTTGTGAGTGAAAGCATTTAGGGGGGAAAAAAGCTTTAATTATTTTAAACTGGAAATATATATGCATGTCATTTTAATGGTGACTTAACTTATAATTACAGTCTCAAAAATGGTTTCTCTGTGTCCATTTTATTCTAGTTACTAAATTAGGTGCTTTAATACATTATGAAAGCCTGTCTTTTTCAGTTATATACAATTTTCTATTCATAGTCATTTCAGGATAATTGCACTTGGAAATAGTTAAAACATTAAAAACAACACTAATATAATTTTAGGGGCAAATTTAATCAACAAATCAGAACATTTTAAAAATCATTTTATTTTCTTGTCATAATATTTTAGAGAAGACAAGGGTTTTTGTTTTGTTTTTAAGGAGGGCACAGCTCACATTGGCCCATGGCAGGGATCAAACCAGCAACCTTGGTGTTATTAGCACCACGCTCTAACCAACTGAGCTTACCGCCCACCCCGAAAACAAGTATTTTTTAAATGACCTAAAAAAAGCCCATCAAGAAAGGTAACAAAAAGACAGTTCTGAATTACAGGGCACTAAGATGAACATTTTGTAGCTCTAAGTATCACCACGCTATGAAAGTAAGCCATTTTTTCACTGTTCAGTGACTAGGGGCTAGAAAACTGCAAAAAAATCAATGTGGGAGTGCTTTAGATTTGTGGGGTAAATTACATGTGCGTGGCTGCTCCATTGTATCTGCCCTATATTCTATACAAGATACTTTAGATGGAACTGTCACATAATACATATACTTCATATTGATTTTTATAGATTTAACAGAACTTGAATTGAACTCCATAATAAAGCAAGAAAAGAAGCCGTATCTCCTTCAAATCCCTAATACCTAAATTATTTTTAAAATTAAATGGTAGCTCCCAATTCTGAGTTCATGGTGGGAGACAAAATAAATAAATAAAATAAAGTTTGATTCCTCGTTCTCCTCATCTTCTGTTTTTGCTTCTCTTATTTACATTTTATCTTAACTTCCCCATATCTTTAAAACATGTTAATCCTTAAATACTTCCCATGAGGGCCAATACTTCCCATGAACGAGCAAACGGGAGCCAATTGAACATTTAGGGGTTGCTAAAAATTCCAGTGACCTTTCTGTTGACTGTTCTTTTGGGTTCCTAACTTGCTTTAGTTTGGCCTCACTCTGCAGTGATTTTTAGGCCACTGTTAATTCTGGTCCCATTTTAATAAAGTATCTGAAGCCACCATAAGGGTTTGAGCAACGATTCAGGGAGTCCATGGTCATTCCAAGGGCAGCCTTTCCCAGCCAGACACTTCCCATAAAGTTCCAAACCATCCTAGTTGAGAGAGAAGCAATTCAGCTCCTATGCAGAAAAATACTATGAGATTTTTCCAATCAAGTCTGGATATCCAGACCTTGGACTCTGGGTAAAACTATAACCCAGCCTCTACACTCCCTTAGAATAAGGATTTCTTGAATCTTTCGTGGCCTTAGTTGCACAGTGAGGCTCCAGGAAGAATATGCACTTCGTAATTTTACTCAGGATAATGAGACACAACAAGATTCCATCTTGAGATTTGGCAGTATTAGGGACTCAGCTCATCCAGAAATGCCTTGGGGGAGAGAATGAAATGTCATGGTCTGATGACATTTCAAAACATTTTTGAAATATTATAGAAAATATAGAATATTATAAAGAGGTAAAACAAATCATTCATAATGGCATCACCCACAAGTAGCATTTGTTGTTTTCTCTGCAATGTGTGGTATGTTATACAATGAAATATTGAGAGAAAGATTAATCAGTTGATCTCATGGTAATTTTTTTTAAGATTCTTATTAAAAATATAGCTAACATACAGTATTAGTTTCAGAGCTACACCATAGTTATCAACATATATATACCTAAAGAAGTGATGACCATGATAAGTCCAGCAACCATCTGACACCATACCACGCTATCACAATATTATTGGCTATATTCTCTATGCTGTACATTGCATCTCATGACTGACTTACTTGTTTTATACCTGGAAACTTGGACCTCTTAATCCCTTCCCCTACCCCTTTTCAAATGTATCAGTTGCAGTTGACATTCAATATTATTTTATATTAATTTCAGGTGTACAGCATAGTGGTTAGACATTTACATAATTTAAGAAGTGATCCCCCTGACTAGTCTAGTACCCACCTGACAGTATACAGTTCTTACCCTATTATTGACTATGCTTTAGTCTGCATCCCCATGACTATTTTATAACTACCAATTTGTACTTCTTAATCATTTCATGTTTCACCCTCTCCCACCCCCTCCTACTTATCACCCCAACACATCTAGTACCCATCTGACACTATACATAGTTATTACTGACTATATTATTGACTATATCCCTTATGCTATAACCTATGTCCCCATGACTATTGTGTAACAAACAATTTGTACTTAATCTCCCCTCCCATCTGGCAACCATCAAAATGTTTTCTGTATTGTTTGGTTCTATTTTGTTTGTTAATTTTGTTCTTAGATTCCACATATAGGCGAAATCACATTGCATCTGGCTTTCTCTGTCTCATATACTCTGCTCAGCACAACACCCTCCAGGTCCATCCATGCCATTGCCCATGACAAGAACCCATTCTCTTCCATAGCCAAACAACATTCCCTTGTATGTATGTACCTAGTCCTTATCCATTCATCCACCAGCAGACACCCAGGCTACCTCCAGATCTTGGCCATTGTAAACAGTGCTGCAATTAATATATGGATGCACATGCTCACATGAAGTAATGTTCGGGGTTTCTTGGGATAAATACCCAGAAGTAGGATGACTGCGTCCTTCATTGTCTCTTCTTATAGCCTTTGTTTTAAAGTCTATTTTGTCTGGTATTAGTATTGCTACCCCAAAATGTTTTATTTTTTTCATTTCCATTTTTATGATACATCTTTTTCCATCCATTTACTTTCTGTCTATGTGAGTCTTTCAATCTGAAATGAGTCTCTTGTAGGCAGCATATGTAAGCATTTTCTCATCCATTCTATGTCTTTTTTTTTAACTTTTATTTATTTTAAGTGTGTTTTTTCCAGGACCCATCAGCTCCAAGTCAAGTAGTTGTTTCAATCTAGTTGTGGGGGGCGCAGCTCACAGTGGGCCACGTGGGGATCAAACCGGCAACCTTGTTAAGAATACCCCACTCTAACCAACTGAGCTGACCGGCTGCCCCCCATTCTATGTCTTTTGAGTGGAACATTTAATATGTTTACATTGAAAGTAATTGATAGATATGTTGCTATTGCCATTTCATTATTCATAATTTTGATTTTTTTTTTTCTTTCTTAAAGATGTTCCTCTAACATTCCTTGTAATACTGGTTTGGTGGTGATGAACTCCTTTAGCTTTTTCTTGTCTTTATCTGTCCTTCTATTTTAAATGATAGCCTTGCTGGGTAGAGTAGTCTTGTTTATAGCTCCTTGCTTTTCATCACGTTGAATATTTCCTGCCAATCCCTTCTGGCCTGAAAAGTTTCTTTTGAGAAATCAACTGACAGTCTTATGGGAGCTCCCTTATAAATTGCTAGTTGCCTTTCTCTTGCTGCTTTTAAATTCTCTCTTTGTCTTTAACCTTTGCCATTGTAATTATAATATGTCTTGGTGTGGGCCTTTTTGGGTTCATCTTGTTTGGGACTCTCTGTGCTTCCTGGACTTGTATTTCTATTTCCTTCATCAGTTTAGGAAAGTTTTCAGTCATTATTTCTTCAAATAGGTTCTCAATCCCTTGCTTTCTCTCTTCTCCTTCTGGTACCCATATGATGCAAATGTTGTTATGCTTGATGTTGCCCCAGAGGTCCCTTAAACTATTCTCATTTTTTTTATTCATTTCAGGTGTACAAAACAATGCAATCCCTTCTGGCCTGAAAAGTTTATTTATATATATATATATATATATATATATATATATATATATATATATATATATGTAAAATTATAGCTGATGTACAATATTACTTAGCTTCAGCTTCAGGTGTACAGTGCAGTGGTCAAGCATCTACACCATCCATGAAGCGGTCTCCCTAATAAAACATGTGCCCATCTGACACCCTACAAAATCTTTACAACATTACTGACTATATTCCCCAAACTGTGTTTCATATCCCTGTGGCAATATTGTAGTTACCAATGTATGCTGTCTAATCCCTTCCCTTCTCCCTCATCCCCACCCCCTCCCTTCTAGCAACCATCAGGTTTTCCTCTATTACTCTGAGACTATTTCTGTTTACTTTGCTAATTTATTCAGTTCTTTAGATTCCACATATAAGTGTGATCATATAATATTTGTCTTTCTCTGTCTGACTTATTTCACTTAGCATAATGTTCTCTAGGTCCATCCATATCGTTGCAAATGGTAAGATTTCATTCTTCTTTATGGCCAAGTAATACTCCATTGTATAAATGTACCATAGTTTCTTAATCCAGTCATCTACCAATGGGTATTTCAGTTGTTTCCAAGTCTTGGCTATTGTAAATAGCACTGCAATAAATATAAGAATGCATATTTTTTTTTGAATTAGCATCTTGGATTTCTCTGGATACATACCTAAGAGTAGAATTGCTGGGTCATAAGGTAATTCCATTTCCAGTTTTTTGAGATACCTCTATACTGATTTCCGTAGTGGCTGCACCAATCTGCAATCCTACCAAGAGTGCACCAAGTTCCCTTTTCTCCACAACCTTGCCAGCACTTGTTGTTTGTTGATTTATTGATGATAGCCATTCTGACTGGAGTGAGGTAGTATCTCACTGTGTTTTTTATTTGCTTTTCTCTAGTGATTAGTGAGGTTGAGCATTTTTTCATATGTCTGTTTGCCGTCTGTATGTCCTCTTTAGAAAAAATGTCTCTTCATGTCCTCTGCCCATTTTTAATTAGGTTACTTGTTTTATTGGTGTTGAGCTGAATGAGTGTTTTATAAATTTTGGATATTAACCCCTTATCAGATGTATCATTGACAAATATCTTCTCCCATTCAGTAGGATGCCTTTTTGTTTTATTGATGGCTTCTTTTGGTGTGAAAAAACTTTTAAGTTTGATGTAATCCCATATGTTTATTTTTTCTTTTATTTCCCCTGCCCAAAGGGATATAGCAGTAAAAATATTACTCAGGATAATGAAAAATATGGAACGCTTCATGAATTTTCGTGTCATCCTTGCACAGGGGCCATGCTAATCTTCTCTGTATCGTTCCAATTTTAGTATATGTGCTGCCAAAGTGAGCACAACTATCCTCGTTTTTTAAATTCTTTTTTCTTTTTGCTGTTCCGATTGGGTGTTTTTGGTAATTTGTCTTGTAAATTGATGATTCGATCTTTTGCTTCATCTAGTCTGCTGGTGACTCCTTCTAGTGCATTCTTCATTTCAGTTATTGTATTCTTCAGTTCTGACTGGTTCTTTTTTATGGTTTCTATGTCCTTTTTTATGCTTGTTGTGTCTTTGTTGAAGTTCTCACTAAGTTCCTTGAGTATCCTTATAACCATTGTTTTCAACTCTAGCTATAGTAGGTTGCTTGCCTCCATTTCATTTAGTTCTTTTTCTGGAGTTTTCTCCTGTTCTTTCATTCAGGATACCTTTCTTTGTTTCTTCCATTTTTTGCTGCCTTTCTGCATTTGTTTCTATGTATGAGGTAGATCTACTATATCTCCCAGTCTTGGCTGAGTGGCCTTATGTAATACATGTTCTGTGGGGCCCAGTGGCATAGTCTCCCTGGTCATCTGAGCTAGGAGGGTCCCTTGTGTGGATTGTATGTGCCCTCCTGTCATAGGTGAGCCTTGATTGCTATTGTCATGTCAATAGGTGGGATTGACCCTCAGGCTGACCAGCTGTGGGGTTTGGCCATATCCACAGCTTATAGGCTGCTGTGCGGGAAGCTTACCCCATGAGTGGGATTTGCCCCAGCAGGTTCTGGTGCCTGTTGAGACCACCCTTTGTGTGTTCCACTTGTGGGTCTAATTGGGCAGTGCTCTGCTGTGGTCTGAAGCCAACCTCCAGGTATGTTGGTTCTGGGGCCTCTTGGGACTGGCTCCAGTGCAGGCCCAGGTCATCCACTGCCTGTGCCTCACTGAGAACAACATGGTAGGAGCTACAAAGTGATCTGCAGTTTTTTGCTGCCTGTGCTAACCCTGAGGCACATGGGAGAGGCCATATTGCGAATCAAGGACAGCTGCCACCAGTACCAGGCCTGGGGTAACTGCAAAAAGCCAGGACACCTGGAGGCCTGATACCACCTGCTGGCTCCCTTAACTTTCAGCCATTGGTAAAGCCTCGTACAGTACACAAGTTCGGTGAGGTAGGGTCTCAGGGAGTCACTAGAGTGGCAAGAGTTATGGTCAGCAGGTTAATGTGGACTCTGGTTTGGTGCCACTGCCGAGCCTGGAGCTACTCAGCAAAAGTTTCAGAGCCCACCAAGATCAGTCACTGTCCACCTGGGGCCCATAGACTCTGATAATCAGTTTTCCAAGAAAGAGTGCTATGTGGGAAGGGCTGGCTGCTCGCAGAGAAAGTACTTCCCTCCGTGTGCGAGTTGGGTGGAGTGGAGTCCCAGCTGAGTCAGCAGAGCGGATCAGCAGAGTTCACCAAGCCAATCAGATTCAATTTGGCCTGGGGGGATGGGCTCAACATAGGAAAGATGACGCCTGCCTGCTGGCTGTGCAGGAGAAGGATCTCCTCACCGGGAAAATGCCAACTGCCCTATAGTCTTCCCCCTGAAGTCACACTCTTCAGTCTGCCCCCCATAAGTCTCCGAGGCCTTCTGACTCACCATCCCTCTGCTGGAACCCAAGGTGAGTGCCTGCAAATGAGAGTCTATGCACGGCTCGTTTAAGAGAACGTCTGGGTTTCCCAAAGCCTTCCATCCCACCCAAACAGTTGGAATTCCCGCTATTTTTCACAGCCAGATGTTGTGGGGGCTCCTCTTGCCACCACCAGTATTCTGGGCTCGGGAGCCTGCTGTGCAGTGCTGGGGTCCCTCACTCCTCTGGGGGAACCTCCGCAGCCAAGATATCCCTTCTGATCTCAACTGCCACACAGAGGTATGGGGCCCGTTTGGCATCTCTGCCCCTCCTACCAGTCTCAAGGTGGTTTCTTTATATTTTCAGTTATAGGACTTCTGTTCAGCTACACTTCAGATGGTTCTCCAGGTTGATTTTTCTATAATTTAGCTGTAATTTTAAGTGTTCTCAGAAGGATGCAAGCACAGTGTTTATCTACTCTGCCATCTTGGATCTCTCTCATGGGAATATTTTTAATGTGGCTAATTTCACATTAGTAACCCTGTTCTAAACCTCCTCTGATTAAAGAAAAATCATTAAGAGGTCTATTATTTATAAGTGACTTGGAACCAATTTTTTTCATAAATACATGTTAAAGGCGTCAAAGATATTAAATGATATCTATTTTCCCATGGGACAGAGAATTTTGAACTCCACTCCTCCAGTGGTGAAAGAGTCTAAAAACAGCTTTTTTCCAATGACTATGAGATAAAGTTCAAAGGACTTCTGATAGCACTATTTATACTTAGCACAGCAACCGTGTGTGTGTGTGTGTGTGTGTGTGTGTGTGTGTGTGTGTGTGTGTGTAAAAACCATTTGACTTTAGGGACATTTACTATAGTAAATAAATATTTTCAATCAAATCTTTTTGAAAATGAGGAAAGGATAAAATTAAGAAAAAAAGATGTGTAAAGACAACTCTAAAGCTACTAAAGAACACAAAAGAAGATTTGAAAAAAATGGAAAGACATACCATTTTTCTGAGTGAGAAGACTCAATATGATATAGAGATTAATTCCTTCCAAGTAAATGTATAGATGTAATACAAACAAAATGAAAACCCGAATACCATTTTCACCTTATAGACTAATTCTAAAGTTCATTTGGAAGAATAAATGTGTGATCATAGCCTATAAATGTTAAGAAAGAAAATTAAGAAAGGACTTGTTCTACCAAATGGCAAAGCATAATGAAGTTTCAGTAATTAAACAGTGTGTGTTCTAGGAATTTGTATCCCCTGGAATACAAATAAGAATGATGATGTTCATTCTTAAATTGTAGCATTCTATAGCCTAAAGCACTCTCCAAATCTCAAAGGGGAGAAAATAAGCAAAGCAGTAGCAGCAATGATGAGACACCTTTACTTCCTACCCCAATTCCTTAGATTTGACCCCTGGCAGAGGACTAAAGGAGGGAGTGACAGCTATCATAAGAGAACATAAAAAACTGGGAAACCTGGGTGCCCTAGCTGTTTTTCTGTTTTACAGATGGGTAGAATTCATTTCAAAAGGGCATGCAGAAAACTATTTTACACTCTCCCTATTCCTGTCTCCATTGCATCAGTCAAAGTTATAGTATCATGCCTTTTTGTAGCGATGCCTTAAAATGGTCCCCCAAATAGTTATTTTAAAACTCCAACACCTTTTTGGAAAAGAAGGGATGACAATTCCAAACCTCACACAACAATTTTTGGAGCTGATTATAGAAAAAAATATTGTCTTACATGATTTGAAAAAGTAGAAACTGTTACATGGCTTTTAGGCCTAGCCCTGGTTCCTGGATTTCCAAATTCTATCAGAGCAGTGAAATGTTAGTAAAACAAACAAAGCAGTAGAATAGAATAGACACTAGAAACAGACTCTGGGAATTTGGTATTGGTAAAGCAAGATTTTAAATAAATAAAGTTGCTCTCATATATTTCTGGTATGAATGTAAAATTGGTAAGCCAATTTAGAAGGCAGTTTTGCAGAATCTGTTAAAACGAAAGACATGCATAGCCCATGACCCAGCAATTCCACTTCTCCATATGTCTCTGAAAAACATTGATGCGCGTGCATAACAAGAGAGGTACAAGGTTGTAGCACTAGCTAAACAGTGAAATACTGGAAACCATAAATGCCCATCAAGAAGGGACTAGCTAAATAACTTCAAGAATCATATTATGAATTTGATGCATAGGTAGAAAAGGCTGAGAAAGATCTCTGTACTCGTACAAAAAGATCTCTGCAACATATCACTGAATGAAAAATAAAAAATACAGCAAGGTTCAGAATAATACTACACAAGGTATTGTATGCTGAGGTATATACACCTCATACATATATGTATACCATACCAATCACCATTTTTTAAATTACATAAATTTTCATTAATATTTATCTGCCTCAAACCATACACAAAAATATGTTTCTTATGTATTAACAACTTAGCTGTGACTTTTTAAACTATAAAATTACTGAAAGGAATTATAAGAGAATATTTAACCTTACTAAGGTAAAATAAAGGCCAGAAACTGTAAATTTCTGACAGCTTTAATTTTATGACAAAGTAACAGCAACAAACTTCTATATAGTAAATAACTCTTTAAAAATTGAAAGAAAACTTGTTGGAAGGAATTTAAATGGCTGCAGCATCTCTTAGGGAGAAATCCATTGATATGTACATTTAAAATGCATGTACCCTGTACCCCAGCAATTCCATTTACAAGAGTTGATGTCACGGAAATAATTGTACTTATTGTCAACTACGTGTGTAAAAGGATGTTTAGTGCAGTAAGTTATGTTTATAACTGCACACAAAAGGGGGGAGGGCACTGAATGTCCATCAATAACTGGTTCAATAGATTATAGCACTTCCATAGAATGGAATACTATACAGCCGTTAAGGTGGAGAATATTAGTATTAACCTCTGTGGATTTCCACTGGCAAAATTCTGTGTTATCTCATTCTATTGCTCTTTCTCTCCCAGTCCTTGCCTTTTTAACAATGCTTTGAGATAGATATGGTTAGAATTCTCATTTTAATGATGATGGGGTTGAAGCTTACAGAGGTTAAGCAACCCAAATCAACTGTCTCACTCCAAATCTGGAACTTCTGGAAGACCCATATGTAGTGACATAGAAAGATATTAGTGAAACACTGATATGAAGAAAAGAAGTTGAACAATAGTATGTATAATGCAATCGCATTTATGTAAATAAATGTAAAAGTCTGTTGGGGAGAGAGAAATGTTGAAGTGGTAGTCTCTAAATGGATGGCATTACAGGTGTTTTCTGCCTTCTCTTTACTTAACTATATTTTCAGATTTTGTTCAACAAGGAACGCATATTGTACTTTTAAAAATAATTAAAGTAAATACTTCTAGGATACAACCAATAGTGTTTTAAAGTACTGGAGATTTTTTTTCCAATTACAGTTGACATTCAATATTATCTTTATTAGTTTGAGGTATACATTGTAGTTGTTAGACATATATATAATTTAAGAAGTGATCGCCCTGACTAGTCTAGTACCCACCTGGCACTATACATTACCATGTTATTGACTATATTCCTTATGCTTTACTTTACATCCCCACAACTACTTTGTAACCACCAATTTGTCCTTCCCAATCCCTCTGCCTTTTTCACCCAGCTCCCCAGCCCCCTTCCCTTCTGGTAACCATCAGCACTGAAGATTATTATTCTAGTAAAGTTAAATATTGAAAAGGCAGTGTTTTGAGAAGCATTTGAGATCTTGCTCCTTGACAATGTCATTAGTTTGGCTTGAATATACTCCTATAAAAAATCTTTTTTAAAAATAATGATAAATAATTATAAATTTATTTTAATAATAGTATAATAAAATGTGGCCTTTTGAGACTTCCTATGGTTTTTTCTAGAGAACATATTTCCATTGGTAGATGCTATATAACTTAGAATACGAAAAGGCAACTGGTCTTTTACAATGATCAAAAATTGATATATCAGTGGAGAGACAAAAATAATCTCTTTCTATTGTCCAACTACCTAGAAATTCAAGTACTGTTTTAAAGTACATTGGAATAAAAATTTTTGAGCAGGCTAATGTGAATTGTGGGTTTCTTGACAAAAAGGATGAACAAAGCAAGTTACTTTATTGTCTCCATTTTTCAAAAACCATCCTCTAAGATCTTTTTTCCAGGCAATGTCCTGATCTAGGGATCCCTAATCCAGTGAGCTGAACCTGCCAGATCAATCTGTACCTGTCACTTCCAGCGGTATAGTTCTTTAGACAAAATTACCATCAAGCAATAACACCCAACCATGATTCTGTCAAACAGCCCTACCACTCTTTTCTTTTATTCTTTTCTTTCTTTCCTTATTTTTTTACTGAAATCAGGTTAGAATGGGTATCAGGAGGAAAACTTGAAGCACTATAACAAGATAATACAGTCCCTACATTCTCAATTGGCAGGTGTGTTAAATAGGGCACAAAGGATCAAATTTCAATCCCCTTAATCCAATAGCTAGACTCAAAGCTAGAACTGCAACCCAGGTCTCCTGATTCCTGGCACAGAATTCTTGGACTGGACAACACTATGTAACATTCAATCTGAGGGGGCTAGTGTATAATGATACACAGGTTTTGGATTAGAGATGGTGTCAGATATTGGTGAGGGTGGGGTGAAGAAACAGGGATGTGGGGTGATTGTAGCCAGGTAAGCTTTAACACCAGCAGTCAGAGCCACTTGCGTTTCCCTTAGTCACATTTTCCTGAGAATGATGAGCCAACAGTTCCACTGGTGTAGATTCCAAAATGCCATACCCTAAGGAAGGTTCATGTCCATTAGTGAAAACCAAGGACTGGGAGAGAAAGAGCAATAGATGTTTTCACTCTTCCTCTAGTCTGAGATTTGATTGAAAGATATGGAAGATTGGATGGAGGCATAGAGAACCGCCTCCCAGTATAATCTGAGAGAAACAGTCCTCTCACCTCTGAAAGAGTATGTCCTCTAGTGACTTGCTGCAGTGCTGTTATAACCCACATTAAAGAGTCATTCCTTTGGGACAAAGAATTATTTACGTATTCAATATTAAAGAAGTATTTATTAAGAACATGTGTGCCAAACACTGTTCTTGGTGCTCCCCTGCCAACAAAAAGTAATGAATGAATAATAAGCAGTCTCTATCTTAAAGGTGCTCAAAATCTAGATGAGAATCAGACAAGACACAAGATAATTTAAATAAAAAACGATGTTAGCACAGGGTTAGGATGTTTGTCAAGCACTCAGGAGACCTGAAGGGCAGTGGCAGAGAAAGCAGGAAAAGGGGAAAGGGCAGGTGACACATACTGAGCAGCAGGCATAGGTGTGGTGGGTCCCAGAGCTGGAAAGGAATGGTAAGAGATGATGACAGAGAATAAACACAGGCTGGACGTGAAGCGCCCTCTTTATCCTGAGAGCCATCAAAGGGGTTTAGGCTGGCAGGGGAGGGGGGGGGGGAGAAGGTGATGTGTAATGTATTATATTGATGTTTATATATCATAATAGTGAGAATACAGTAATAGTCATTAACATATATGAAGAATTTGTTCCAGAAAATAAGTGGGGGCCGGAGAGACCCTTTGGGAATTAATCTCAGAATTAGATTCTTACTCTAAAACTGTGGGAAACCAGAGCTTTTAAATTTTGGCAGAATTTGTAATCTAGTTGAGAAGTTAAAATCCTATCACACAAAAATGTTCAAATACATGCGTTAATCTATAGGGTGGAAGTTTCAGTGTAGTAGTTCAGGAAAAGGCATGCCCTGGAGAAGACTGAAGCAGCCTCCAAGACCCTTATGAAGCAGAGGGGAAAGGCTTGCTGGGGAGAGTGAGAGCAAATGCCTGCTTGGGGTGGTGGGGGAGAGGGTTGTACTCAAAATAACAAAGGCTAGTGATATTCATTCAAGAAACGTTAACCAAGCCCTGTGCTAGGTGATTTTATTGGTACAGGATGAATAGATAAAAATGATATGTCCTCAAGGGTCTTCAGTTTAGTTCTCTGATGGCAAAAGAGAGCTACTGGTCTGATTGGAATAGCAGCTTTGCTGAAAGGGTAATTCAGGGCAAAGGAGAGAGAGAGAGAGAGAGAAGGGACTGGCAGAAAAAGATGATTCAGAGCAATGGACTCAGTGTACAACTTATGAATTCTTTGGGAGATAGATGGGTAAAGACCAGTAAAAACCCTGAAGGCAACCTTGATCATTTCACAGTGTGTTGCTGAGCCAATTAGACATGCATGTACACACACACACATGTGCATATATCCATGCACATGCAAACTTAATGCCTACTGACTGCAGTGTACCTTAGAGGTATATATAGATTGCCCTTAGATGAAAGATTTGCCATAGAATACTTAATTACAATATGTCTGTATTTTAGCTAGACCTGCCTTTCAAAGACTTTATTGCAAAAAAACAACAAAAATGAGAGCCTCTTTTGGTATAAACAGAAGCTTAAAAAAAATATCTTTGGATCATGTTTCATTTAGCTGAAAGATGTTTTGATGATAGAAATAGATGTGAAAGTCTTAGGAAGCATCCTGGACCTTGACTTAAAACAAAAAGTTTTCTACTAAAAAAACAAAAACAAAACAAAATCCATTATCTATTCATTATATTAAATTTATAATGTACATGAAAATGAGGGGGGAAAATCCTCCATAGTTAACCACAGCTAACATTTAATGTAGTTTCTTCTAATTGTGTATCTTTTAACCAATTTAACCAATTGTATCATTAAAGCTGAGTTTGCTATTTATTAGAAGGTACCTTTAGGTGCCCCTCTGACCAGGTTTCTGGTCTGCTAACCTACAGTTTTGTGTTTATGTTCAAGCTGACACAGATTTCAGGTTTGGAGCTGAAAGGAACCTCAGGGATTAAGTTCATTGCCTTAGAACAGTGGTTCTCAAAGTGTGGACCTCAGACCAGCCACTCTGGCTTCCCCTGTGAGCTGGTTAGAAATGCAGCATCATGGGCCCCACTCTCACTAGCTGCATATGAATCTCTGAAAAAGGGGCCCAGGAAAGAGTTTTAACAAGTTCTTCAGGAGGTTCAAGTTGGAGAACCAATGCTGGAGGACATTAGCTAGCTAGTAATAGTCACCAATCCACAGCAAGACCTAAGAATAACATGTTTGATGGGAACCTCGTGTGACCCACACAGAGATTTGCACAGAGTAGGTATTTAATAAGTGCTGTTGAGTGAAAGAACTGTCTCCTAAATTCTCCCAAGTTTTTAACCCTTTCCCTTTTGAACAGATACCTCCTACATTTGCCCTTGACGCAAACATTTATTTCCCCAGAATTCCCTTTGGTCCCTACTAAAGAAACTAAGTATCACAGAGTTTTCCTCTTAACTTTCCTCATTCTAGGGTCTTACTACTCAAAGTGTGGCAGCAGACCAGCAGCGTGGGAATCACGTGTCAGCTCCTTAGAAATATAGAAGCTCAGGCCCCACTCTAGACCTACTGAATCAGAACCTGTATTTTAACACGCTCCGCAGTGATGTCTGTACACACTAATGTTTGAGTAACAATCTTCTAGGGAGCCAGTTGCTACTCTTAATCCTGCTCAGGTGAGTTTTGTAATAAGTACTATGTGACACTTATTTACTCATTCATTCAACAAGTATTTCTTGAGTACCTACTGTGTGCAAGGATGGGTGGTATGGAAAGACAAAGATGAAGAAAACATGGTCTCAGACTCTTTGAGGAATGTATAGCTAATAAAGGAGTAGAATAATAGCTACAATACCAAGCAGCATTTGGTAAGAGTCTTCTGAGTGGTCTAAGATACTGGCATTCAGAGAGGCAGAGAATACTTCCTCCTAGGACAGAAGCAGATAAATAAGTCATTCAATTTATAAATTGGATTATAATATAAAAATAAGAAGTGCATAGTTCTAGCAATGACTTTAGAAGGTTTTGAAGTCATGGCAGAATATAGTAGAAGCATCTTCTTTGAAAACAGAAAGGCCTGAGTTCAAATCCAGCCAGGTGATCTTTACAAATTTGGGCTCCAAAGTAAATTGCCTAGGTAGGCATCCTGCTCTGCCATTTACCAGCTGTGTGAATTTGGGCAATTTACTAACATCTCTGTGCCTGTTTCCTCATCTGTAACATGTGAATAATAGCACTACCTGCCTCATAATTTTACTGTAGGATTAGGTAAGTTAATACCTGTAAAATAGTTAAAAATGTGGTACATAGTAAGTGTTCAATAAATAATTATTACTGTTGCTACTCACTTCCCTAATATGAGTCAGATTGCTTTCAGTTTTCTCACTATTATAAATAATTCTGTGACAAACGTCCTTATAGTAAGTGAGTTTTTAAAGGTATTCTTCACAATCCAAACTCTTCAGCCATTTTTTTTTAAGTTCGTGTTAGCTGTTTGCTTTAAGTACAAAGCAATGGATGAATAGATGCTATTGATCTGAAACCACTGGCTTTGCCAATATGTTTTTTTTAATGAAGAACAATGTCTTTTTCTTTTGTAGTCTTTCTTCTTTTTTTACTGTGGTACAACACACATAAAATTTGCCATTACTGACATTTAGTACATTTACAATGTTGTGCAATTTGCCGATATGTTTTCAGGCCACTTTTCCCAAAGATAGGCAAATATAATGTACAGAAAAGAAGAAAGATTATACCAAATAAAATAGACTTTTAAACAAAGCCTATAAAAAGGGACAAAGTAGGACCCAGTAATCCCATTTCTGGGTATTTATCCGAAGAAACCCAAAATGTTACTTCAAGTGGACATGTGCATCCATATGTTCATTGCAACACTGTTTACAGTGGCCAAGATGTAGGGGCAAGCTCGGTGTCCATCAATAGAAGAATGAATAAAGAGGAGGTGATACACATATACAATGGAATCTTGCTTGGCCATGGAAGAGAATGGGTTCTTGCCATCTGCGGCAGTATGAATAGACCTGGAGGGTGTTGTGCTGAGTGGAGTATTTCAGACAGAGAAAGACAGATGCCATGAGATTTTGCTTATATGTGGAATCTAAAGGACAAAATAGACAAACAAACTCATAGATACGGAGAACATTTTGATGGTTGTCAGATGGGAGGGGGCTTGGAGGTGGGTGAAAAAGGACAAGGGATTAAGAAGTACAAAGTAATTGTTATAAAGTAGTCATACAGGGGGCGGCCAGATGGCTCAGTTGGTTAGAGTGCAAGCTCTTAATAACAAGGTTGCTGGTTCAATTCCCACATGGGATGGTGGGCGGCACCCCCACCAACTAAAGATTGAAAACGGCAACTGGACTTGAAGGACAACGATTTGACTTGGAGCTGATGGGTCCTGGAAAAACACACTGTTCCCTAATATCCTAAATAAAAACAATTTTTAATACATAAAAATAATAAAGTAGTCATAGGGGTGTAGGACATAGCATAAGGAATATAATCAATAAGATTGTAACAACTATGTATGGTGTCAGATGGGTACTAAATTTATCAGGGTGATAGATGGGAGGGGGTTGGGGGACAGGGTGAAAAAGGTGAAGGGATTAAAAAGTACATGTTGGTAGTTACAAAAAAGTCATGGTGATGTACAGCATAAGGAATATAGTTAATAATGTGGTAATAACTATGTATAGTGCCAGGTGGGCACTAGATTAGTCAGGTGGATCACTTCTTAAATTACATAAATATCTAACCACTATGCTGTACACCTGAAAGTAATATAAAATAACACTGAATGTCAGCTGTAACTGAAAAATTACAAAGGTGGGGGACAAAAGGTGACAGGGAATAAGAGGTCCAAATTTCCAGGTATAAAACATAAGTCATGGGGATGTAATATATAGCATAGGGAATATAGTCAATAATACTGTGTTTTTTTGTTTTGCTTTTTAATTAAAATTTATTGGCGTGACAATGGTTAGTAAAATTACATAGGTTTCAAGTGTACAATTCTGTAATACATCATCTATATATCACATTGTGTGTTCACCACCCAGACTCAGTTCTCTTTCCATCACCAGATATTTGACCCCATTTACCCTCATCTATCACCCCGTCACCCCTGACCCTCTAGTAACCACTAAACTATTGTTTGCATCTGAGGTTTTGTTTCTCTATTTGTTTCTTGTTCCTTTGTTGCTTTCAGTCTTATATCCCATGTATCAGTGAAATCATATATTTCTCGACTTTTTCTGTCAGACTTATTTCACTTAGCATAATAATCTCAAGATCCATCCATGTTGTCGCAAATGGCACTATTTCATCTTTTCGTATGGCAGAATCATATTCCATTGTGTATATATTACAACAACTTCTTTATCCATTCATCTATCGAAGGACACTTTGGTTGTTTCCATGTCTTGGCCACTATAAATAGAGCTGCAATGAACATCAGAGCACATATATCTTTATGGATAAATGTTTTCAGATTTTGGGGGTATATACCCAGGAGAGGGATTGCTGGGTCATATGGTAATTCTGTTCTTAATTTGCCTTCCATAGCAGCTGTACCAATCTGCATTCCCACCAACAGTGTATGAGGGTTCCTTTTTCTCCACAACCTCTTCAACACTTCTTTTTATTTGTCTTGTTGATGATAACCATTTAAACTGGTGTGAGGTGATATCTCATTGTGGTTTTTATTTGCATTTCTCTGATATTTAGTGATGTTAAGCATCTTTTCATATGTCTAGTGGCCATCTGTATATCCTCTTTGGAGAAATGGGTCCTCTGCCCAATTTTAATTGGATTGTTTGTTTTTTTGTTGTTGAGTTCTATGAGTTCCTTATATATTTTGGATATTAGCCCCTTGTTGGAGGTGTTGTTTGCAAAAATCTTCTCCCATTTGGTTGGTTGCCTCTTTATTTTTGCTGTGCAGAAGTTTTTAAGTTTGATATAGTCCCATTCATTTATTTTAGCTTTTACTTCCCTTGCCTTTGAGGTCAAATTCACAAAATCCTCTTTGAAACCAAGGTCCATAAATATAGTACTTATGTTTTCCTCTATGCAGTTTATTGTTTCAAGTCTTATGTTTAGATCTTTGATCCATTTTGAATTAATTTTGGTACACAGTGACAGATAGCAGTCTAGTTTCATTCTTTGGCCTGTATCTTTCCAAGTCTCCCAGCACCATTTATTGAATAGGTTTTCTAGTCTCCACTGTATATTTTTGGCTCCTTTGTTGAAAATTATCTGTCCATATTTATGTGGGTTTATTTCTGCGTTTTCAATTCTATTCCATTGGTCTGTGTGTCTGTTTTTCTGCTGATATCATGCTGTTTTGATTATTGTTGCTCTATAGTATAAGCTGAAGTCAATGAGTACGATAGTCACTAATATTGTGAGAGTGTGGTACGGTGTCAGATGGTTGCTGGACTTATCACAGTGATCACTTCTTCAGGTATATAAATGTTGAATAACTGTGATGTACACCTGGAACTAATATAATATTGTATGTTATGTTAGTTATATTTTAATAAAAAATCTTTTTAAAAAGGATGTTTAGCAAAGATCCATAAAATTCCATTTCATAATAAATTCCAGAAAATTTTTTCCCCTTCTTTCGCCTCCCCCCACCCCACTCTAGTTCAAGCCATTGTTTCTCAGTCTAGTTGTGTAGGACACAGCTCCCTGGCCCATGCTGGTGTTATGAGCCTCATGCTCCCCCGCCCCCCCCTCAGGCTGAGGCAGTCGGCCACTCACAGCAGCCTGTGGCAGCTCACTCCAATGTTGCTCACAGCAGCCCAGCTCCAGGGAGAGCTGTTATTCACAATATTAACTATAGAGGGCTCAGGTTACTGGCCCATGTGGGAATAGAACCAGCGACCTCAGCATTAGGAGCGCAGTGCTCCAATCACCTGGGCCACCGGGCCAGCCCAGAAATTTGTTAATATAAATAAAAACTCTGGGTGCTCGAGGCTAGTCTCAGAGGAGGGGACCACCAACTCCTGAGCTCCTATGGGAGAACCTGCTCAGGATCGGGGACGAACGTGACCGAGTTAGGAGTTTTTAACCTTTCCATTCCTGGCAGTGACTCCTGGAGCTAAAGTGATGGAAATATGCAAATCAGTAAGTGGATGGCAGTAGCTAGCATTTTCTCTGAGAAGGTAAAAGCCCCTCTTCTGTTGTCCTCTCCCCTCCCCTCCATCCCTCTCCCTGTCTTTCACTTTCTCCCCCCTCCTCCGTCCTCTATCACTTTACTCCTTTGTTCCTGGCTCTGTGGAGCCAGGCTGCCTGCGTTCAAACTCGTCTCCACCACTGAGTGGTTGTGTGACCTTGAGGAAGTAATTAATCTCTGGACCTCAGTTTCTTTATCTGTAAAATAGGGATAGAATAGTACCCACCTCACAGGATAACTTGAAGACTAAATGAGTTACTACTAAGGTGCATGGAAGAGTGTCTTTCACATAATAAATGCTTAGGTAAATATTATCTTGGATACTTTTCTCCCACCATCAATCTTAAAAAAAAAAAAAATGGGAGAGGTCAGTAATAATCATAACAGGTGTGGACCACTAAATTGTGAGCATTTAATATTGGTGAAGCTGCCACGTCTTATTAGACTTTGTGCCCACCCCAGCCCGATACAGCCTTAGCGCAGTGCCTTTGTACGCCTCCATAAGTGCTTGTTGGAGAACGACGTCCCCATCATCAAGATGGGTAACTAAGTAGCAATCCAGCATCCTCTAGATATAAACTCTGGCTAAGGCTTAGTAAATTGGATGACCTAGGCCTAGTAGGGAAAACTCAAGTATGTTTTATTACACTTTCTCAAAATAACCTCCATATTGTAGACACCTACTGTACACAGTTTTCCTCCTTGTTGATTTAGGAACAAAGGAACAGTAACTGAAATAGCTTGGCTAGAATAGGGCAGTCATTTCAAGTCCCTGACACAAGTGTGTCATGGGAAGGTGTTCTGCTGTGAGTAATCTCTAGGGTCTTTTCCAACCCTGAAGCAAGAAGGTAACCACCCTTCATACCTTTGCATCCCTTTGAATGCATGCACTGATTAGCCAAATTCCTTGTGGATAAAATAGGCTCCTGAGGACCTGGATTGAACTCTTGGTTTTTGAATGTTGGCAAATAATTTTCAGTTTGTGTGAGGTCTGACCCCGCTGTCATAATCCATCAGTATTCTCCTTACTCTTTGATTAGAGGTGACTGGACTATGAGGAAAAAAAGGACAACTCTGATATAAATGTAATCACTTTAATGTGACTCCCTCTAGATCCAAGGGAGCCAGTAGTTATGAGCATTATTTTACCATAGTGTGGAAAAGGGTGTTTTTCGTGACTCTACTGGAAAAGCATTTCCCAAGACCTCAACTTTCCAAAACCTGGAACAGCCATATTTCATCTGCCACCACTCCTGTTCACTTTCTCAACTGCAGTTATGTTATTTGAACTGCTTTTCACTGCTTCCCATAAATGTAAAGATTACAACACGAAGTTTTATAACCTATACTGACTTCTGAGTACTTAATGGAGGTGAATCCCAGAAACATTTCCCAGCACTTATTTGCATATGCTGCTACCCCAGGTGTCCCAACAGTAGCTACTCCTTTGTCAGGAAATACCTCTCAACCACTGGGACCACCTGCAAAAGGCATCTCTACCTTGACCATCTCCTTGTTTTATTGTTTCAGATGCACACACATAGTTTTGATATTTGGCAAAACATAGTTTTAGTTGTTAAAGAAAAACTACCACCCCAGATGGGGAGAAGAAGGTAAAGATTTTCAGTAAGACCTTATTTCCGAAATGGCACCCTTTCCTCCTCCTATTGTTGCATTCCAGTTTCCCACATTTGAATAAAGTTCTGAGCCTTTCAAAAAAAAAAAAATTCCAAGTGGTATCCTACAATGACAGAATTAAAGTAACTCTAGTTCAATTCTTTGGCTTTAAAAAAAAAGAAGAAAGAAAAAGTAAACGTAATTAGTCTTAAAATACCTCTCATGAAAAAGAAAAAAATAAATTCCTCATTTTCAGATTTCATTAGGAAACCATCAGGTCCAATTACTAAAATTATAACCACTTTAAATCCTGTCTGAAATATATACATACTTATTAAAACTTAAATTGCCTGTGTCTGTGTAGTCAGGAACAGGACAGCTGGGATGGGACTAACACTCAAAGAGTCCTATTATAGTTCAGGCATTATAGAAGATGGTTGATGCAAATTACCCTATTTAGTCATTACAAAATCTACAAGTTATAACCATTATCTTCCATATTACAGATAAGGAAACTGAGGTTTGGAGATGTGAAGTAATTTGTCTAAACTTACACAGCTAAAAAGTAGTGGAGAGAGGACTCAGACTCAGGTCCACCTAATTCCCAAGTCCCATGCTCTTTTCTTTATACCATACTGCCTTGTTGATGTAAATGTAATATTATCCTAAGAGGAAGAGATTCTCTGAAAGTTACAGAAATTCCAAGAACCATCTAGATACAAAATCGTGAGTCTACAAACCAGGGAATCCAGTTTTTAGAGCTTTTCTTAGTGGTTGAACTATTTCTCCTAACATGTCATCCTCCTCGATTGCTGTCAGTTTATCACCTACATGTCTCAGTATCTCTGAAAGGGTTATGCCGAATGGATTAGGCTTTGGCATTCTCAGTTCTATGCCAAAACATACACAGACTTGTTGACCCAACAAGAAACTGCTTTACATAAACCAAAATCACAGATCTCAGAAACTTTCTCTCTTCTTCTATCACAGTTTTTTTTTTTCATATCTGACATCAAATATACACAGACTATCAAGAAGAAAAGGAAAAAATGTTTTTTATAGGAAGAGTCACCGTAATTTAGTGATAGAAATTAGCAGTGGCAAGTAGGGTCTTGTGTTCATAATCTCCTTCTGTCCAAAGCCTTGTTTTTTATTTGCTCATGTTCTTGAGTTTTCTGCAATGCTATACTTTCTCATTTATAACACAAGAATAATTTAAAACCAGTGACTCTGGAGCACCATGAAATTCTATTCATAGAGGGCGTCGTTTTGAGAAGGGTTAGAAAGGCATGAGTGCAGGTGTGGAGCCCCTAGCCCTGCACGAAGCACAGGTAAAAGAGAAATACTAATACTGAGTTGGAACCGGCTGCCTTGTGCACATGGTCCCTTCATCCAACCAGCCCTGAATGGATTAGTGTGTTGTGGCTGCTGTATTAATTCCCTGACATTAATACAGCGGGGCTGCGGAAATGTCCTGTAATTCACTGATATTGGCAGCTACTAAATTTTGAATATGTTACATATTAAGTAGGTTGTCTATTCCTGCTATCCTACTTCTCTGTTCCTAACATTTTTATATAAAGGTCTCTTTCTGCTTCCCCTGCTTTTACCTTACTTTCCTTGCACCCTTCACTCCCATTCCACCCACACCTCTCTGAGGCACCATATGGTTTTCCTGAAATATTACTAGCCTTCAAGGAAAAAGAAAAAGAGCTAGCAAATACTGTAAAGCTTAGGGGGGAAAAATTCCTTCCTGGATGACCACAATTGACAACCCTACTATTTAGTCCAAACAGAAATGATCAATTTTAAGTTAACCTTCAATTTTTAAGTGGGGCCACAGTTCCCCACTTTTATATCAGGTTCAGTGCTTGGGGGAAGTAGGGGGCAGGGTCAGCATGTGTCCATAGAGCACAATATTCTTTTTTTCAGAGTGACATTCTTCTGCCCAGACAAAATTAACTCCATCAGCAGGAACAAGTTCACAAAAAAATGTGCAGATTTACAATGAAATCTCCATTAAAATCTAGAATCTTCCAGGGCATTTTAACCAATGAACCTGTGAAGAGTTAAGTTTCTCTTTCCTTCCTTCTCTCTCTTCCTCCCCCACCCACTCCAAAGTGTTATCAACGTTTTGTGTCACTTTCTGAATGTTCCATAGGTTATTATAGTAAAAAGGCAATGGTATTTCACTTCAGTCTTTCAATAGATAAGGAGAAAGTATATACGAGAAAAAGGAAAGTATCGGAGAGGTATTTTGTAGTTTATCAAGATACGAATAATTATTGTAACCAAAAAAGAAAATAAAGCTTTGGGTATGATTATAATGTAGAAAGCTTCTAAGGATTGCCTCAAATGACATTATGACAGACTGGTGATTTCTGGATTTTTGGACACTCAGTGCTCCCTAAATCACTCCACCGACATGGTTGCTAGTCTACCGATGGACTACCAGTTCAATTTTCTAGGGTGTGACTACAGAATATTAAAAAGTCAGCTTGTAAAATAGTCTGAGTCAAGCAAATTTTTATGAAAAAATCATCGAAACCTATCCTTTAGGCAATTTGGAAAATATCTATCAAAATTATAAATGAATATACCTTTAACATAAAACAATTCTACATATAGGAATTTATTCTAATGAAAAAATGTTTATAAATTACATATATACAAAGTTATTTATGGCATCATTGTCTGCAATAGTAAAATATTGGAAATAACTTAAATGTTTATTAATAACGAATTGTTTAAATTGTGGTAGATCCGTGCAGCAGAATATTAAGCCATAAAAAAGATTGAAGAAGCTCTATGTAAATGGATATGGAAAGCTCCACAAGAGCTAAATTTAAATTAGCTGTTAAATTTTAAAAATATAAATTATCTCTATAAAACCACACAGGAAACTAATACATCAACTGTGAGGAGGGGAATTAGGTGGCTGGGAGTCAAGGATCGGAGAGAAAACTTTCTATGTTTTGAATTTTGAACTATAGGAAATATTTTGGTCAGTTAGATCAAAGCAATTAATGTGGACAAGGTCTCAAAAAGCAAACCATTACAATTCATGTATCTTTCAAACTGCCATGCAACAGAAAAACTGCTGTACATATTCCTCTTATAAGTACTCTGACTCCAAGATTTAAAAAAAAATTAGTAAAACATAAGATAAATGGGGCCGGCCCAGTGGCTCAGGCAGTTAGAGCTCCATGCTCCTAACTCCGAAGGCTGCCGGTTCGATTCCCACAGGGGCCAGTAGGCTCTCAACCACAAGGTTGCCAGTTCAATTCCTCGACTCCCGCAAAGGATGGTGGGCAGCACCCCCAGCAACTAAGATTGAACACAGCACCTTGAGCTGAGCTGCTGCTGAGCTCCCGGATGGCTCAATTGGTTGGAGCGCGTCCTCTGAACCACAAGGTTGCCGGTTCAACTCCCGCAAGGGATGGTGGGCTGTGCCCCCTGCAACTAGCAACGGCAACTGGACCTGGAGCTGAGCTGCACCCTCCACAACTAAGACTAAAAGGACAACAACTTGAAGCTGAACAGCACCCTCCACAACTAAGATTGAAAGGACAACAACTTGACTTAAAAAAAAAAAGTGCTGGAAGTACACACTGTTTCCCAATAAAGTCCTGTTCCCCTTCCCCAATAAAATCTTTAAAAAAAAAAAAAAAAAGATAAATGAGCAAATTAACAATAAAAATGCTTTAATTATACATGTTATATACACAAACACAATGAAAGGCAGTTTAACTTTTTACAATCATACTATGTAGGCATCATTATTTATTTTATCATTTAATAGAGCAATGATCCATCTTTACTCTCTTAAATATATTTTACACATCTACAAGCTACCAAGTACCAGGTTGGATTCAGGAAACTTTGTGTTGATTAAAGACAGACATGGTCTCTTACCTCCTGGACAGTTCTGATACTTTAGCTATTAAGGACAGAAAAAGTGCCTTTTTTTAGAATGATACATGCAACATTCAATAACTGCTTTCCCAGCTTAGTAAAATAGTAAACATTCAAATGTGAAATGAAAACAGCTGGAGCAGCTGGGTACAATTTAACTTGACATGAAAAAAATCCTCAGACACAGACTACTTTGTGCACACACACAAGTAACTCCTGAAAGGAGACTCAATGCACAAAGATAAAGTAGGAAAAGACCCCCCCTCATCCTCATATGGCCATCTCCTTCCTGTGCGTGCACACCTCCCGCCCGTCAGAAAGAGGAAAACGCAGGAGAGCTTTTAATAAGATTCCATAATGTATGGTTGGGTTAAACAATAGTTTGCTGGATATAAGCTGTTTGTGTCATATGTGCTCTATTTTTCGAGTCTAGAAACATGTTGCTTAAAACTTATAAAATGATTTCATTGTCTATTAGGATCATTAGTATACTTCTCCTTTTATTTGAGTTTAAACATACGATCGTACAATCATAAATCTCCCCAAATTAGCAAACATACTTTGGTGAAAGGTGACATATGGGATGGTCTTAAAAAAACAAACAAACAAACAAACAAAAAAACGAGCATCAGTGAAGGGAGACCAGGGAAAAGGTGGTGAGAGTAACTTCATCCTCAAGGGCCTGCTTCACACATGAGAGACATTATACTTCAGAAATAAGATGCTCTCCCACCTGAGACAAGTGGAGTCAGGGGAGGAGAGTTGTCCCTTCTGCTCATTCTGAGGGAATTAACACAAGGCATGAATGGCTAATTGATGTACATTCCATTCAAGCCTGAGTAAATCACAGGAAGGAGACATCAGTGAGGCCCACTGCCTGGGGAATACTTGGACTGCAAAAATGGAGGAACAGCATAATCTTAGAGAATGTCAAGAACATGTGGGATAGCTAAATTGGTCTCATCACTGATAATTTGATCAAGTGACTTTCTCTCTTTGCTTCCATGATTCTTTTTAATAATTATTGGACATACACACTTCTGCAGGTATGCACGAGTTTCACAAGTAGTAAGCCTTCAGGAAAGCAATATATACTTTACAAACCCAAGTTCCTCTGCTGAATAAGAGAAATCATTTTTTTAAGTGTTTTGGGGGAATCTTTAATTATACACTGAAAAGGAAACAGCTTCTATTATATCACTGCATTTCTTTTGGCTACCAGAATAGTGGGTGTGATTTGAAGCAACTGTATGTCACTAACTTTATCCTATAAAGAATTCCAATCTGCCTCATGGTTTGCAAGACCACCCACTTTCAAATGTCTAGCACACACAATAGAAATAATTAGTGAGTGCCGTACCTCATGCGTTGAGACAAGGCAGGGAGGAATATAAATATGCTAACATGAGATGAACTAGTGAGAACAAATTTACTGTTGAAAATTCTAATATCCCACAGAAATAGTCCTGTGTTATCACATATATATTGGACACAGAATTTTTTTTATTAGAACCATATGGGCTTTTGTATATTTGAATATTAATATGTCGAGATGCCAATGCAATTCTCTTATGGAAATAACCCACAAAATGGTATCTGTTTTGGTTTATGGGGAAAGTAAGTCCTGTAAAGTGAAGAGAAATTAAACCTAGATCTTATATTTAATTGTATTTCAATAAGCTAATCTGACAAAATGGTGAATTTTCATGTATTTCATTCATACTTATTGCTTACCAAATTTTGACTGTTTGGTCAAGTAACTTCTAAAACACAATAATAAGAAATTGGGTTTTGATAAGTATAAGCAATCTAAAAGGAGGCCTGGTGCAATACAATGCAGAATGTCAATAAGATCCTTGAAAATTGGTTTTATAAAGAAGAAAAGTAATATAGATTGTCTTTGGAATCACCTTCTGACTCTATTCCTCAGTGCTTTTAAGGAGTTGATAATGATTTCAGGGCCATAAATATGTAACTGCAAATGAAATTCTTTGCATAAAGAAAAGGTTCACTAACGTTTTATTTTTTATTTTATTTTTTTAATATAAATTTTATTGGGGAACAGTATGTTTCTCCAGGGCCCATGAGTTCCAAGTCATTGTCCTTCAATCTAGTTGTGAAGGGCACAGCTCAGCTCCAAGTCCAGTCACCATTTTCAATCTTTAGTTGCAGGGGGCACAGCCCACCATCCCATGCAGGAATTGAACCAGCAACCTTATTGTTGAGAGCTCACGCTCTAACCAACTGAGCTATCTGGCTGCCCCTCCGAAGCTCAGTGGCAGCTCATTGTCTTCCATCTAGTTGTGGAGGGCACAGCTCACTGGCCCATGTGGGACTCGAACCAGCAACCCCATTGTTCAGAGCTCATGCTCTAACCAACTGAGCCATCCGGCCACTCCAAGTTCACTAATGTTTTAGAATTTCTAACAGATTTAGGACCATCTTAAACCACAAATTCTGTAGTCTTCTAGTTATGTAAATTCTAGTAGTAGCAGTTGATGGCCAATACAAAATCTTTTCAAATGAATAATTTTCAGTATCAGTATCTATATTGTAGTTGAAAGAACAATTGATAGCAAATAAAATTATGTTGCCTGATTAAAAGAATCCTTCAAACACTCAGAATTTATTAGCTATTCCTAAAATGCATCTTCTGGGTTTTCTGCACAGTTCTGCTTTCCCAGCAGCTACTTTCTCTTCTTTCATGTTTTTTATTCACCAAATATTTATGGAGCACCTACTGGGTACTAGGACAAGAGCAGCACGTAAGACAGGCAAAGATTTTGTTTTCCACGTTTAATTACCTTTGAGTTTTCATTAATCACCAGCTACTTGTACCATTCCTAATCCATCAAGGTTGCAAAAGTGATAATTCTCCTCCTTTAAATCTTAGAATTTGTTGACTAAACATAAAATCTCATTTTTTTTAAAGCCAAGCCCATAAATAATTTCAAAGGCATGGCAAGTGTGACCTATCTTTCAGTTAGCTTCTTCCTTAGCCCATCCATCTCAGGCCAGGGTCACTTGGTACATTTTTTAACTCCCTTTTTAATTCACTCCATCTTACATGTTGGCCATTGGACTATATTCATTCATTATTTAATTTTTGTATTATAGCAGACTATATTTAACTTTTAATTTAAAGCAAATGTCTCAATGCCCTCATGAATAGTGAAATATTTGGTAAAGTAAATGTTGTTTTGCACTAATTTCTGAATTATCACTCTTTAGGTAGATGCTTTAATGTTGTATGAAATACAGCTCCTACATTTCTGGATTTCAAAGCCAATAAAACTTCCCAAAAACTACAGAGATCTACAGAAAACTGCCACCAAAAGATTATCTGTCACCACCATTATACAATAAAAACAAAACGAACATTTTAACGTTTAAAAGTAAGCAATGACAATTTCAGTGTAAAGGATAGTTTTAACTTAAACTGGATCAATTTAATTATGAAAAATTCACTATGTTGTTTTGCTATTCCTATTTTACTATAAATGGGATGAAAATTTAATCATGAATCACTACTTAGGAACCACTGCTATACATAATGCCAAGTCTAGACATGCCAATTATTTTAGGAATTGCATTTGAAAGATATTTGTGAAAATGTGGCTGCCCTTATTTAGGATTAAATAGATTATTGTTATGCTTTGCTGACCAAAATAACTGTAAGTTCTTAAGACATAAAACAATCTTACCTCTGTTTCTAGGTGAAGTTTGTTTATAAACAACAGAAATGTATTTCTCACAGTTCTGGAGGCTGGAAGACTGAGGTCAGGGGCCAACATGGTCCGGGGAGGGTACGTCTTCCAGGCAGCTAACTTCTGGCTGTATCCTTACATTGTGGAAGGCTCTAGGAGACGTTTTAATAAACCATTTTAGAAATGGGGAAATCTATCCTATTCTTAAAAAGCAACTTCTAAGAGCTTCCAACACTTCTTAGGATAAACCATTTCGGGGTTTTTCAACTGTGTTGGAGAACTTTAGAGATCTGTTGCAGTTGTAGCTACGACCTCAAGTTGGGTCTGTAGGGGAGTAAAATATCAGTTACCTATTAAATAGTTTGAGTCTCATGCACTCTCAAAAATGAATTCAAGATGTAGAAACCGCAAGTATCCATAAACATTCTCAGGGAGGGAGACAGTAGAACTTTTCTGTTAAAAATGAAAAAACCTTTGATGGACTTCTCTGTAGCTGTGTTCCAGCTCCTCCCATGTGTGAATGGGAGGCAGTCACTGCAATGGAATTCTCATTCCAATCATATGTGAAAATAGAGCAGTGACACCTCCAAGTTTGAAATGATGCCATTCAGGTACTTCTGTACAACACAGTAAAGATAAAAATGGATTCTGCCCCCATTTGAATTTTTTCTGATTTTTCTTCTAAGTACCGTGTTTTCCCAAAAATAAGACCTAGCAGGACCATCAGCTCTAATGCGTCTTCTGGAGCAAAAATTAATATAAGACCTGGTGTGATATGATGTGATGTGATGTGATGTGATGTGATGTGATGTGATGTGATGTAATATAGTATAATATAATATAATATAATATAATATAATATAATATAATATAAAGACTGGGTCTTATATTAATTTTTGCTCCAGAAGATGCATTAGAGCTGATGGTCCCACTAGGTCTTATTTTCAGGGAAACAAGGTATAAAGGTTTACCTCCTACTTTTCCTAAAACAAAATTAACTTGAAATAAAAATGAAGTAATTTGATCTCATCATGTGGAATAAGTTCAGGAGAATGTTGATCTTAATTCTGTTAGTTATCAAAGTTATAAAGGATAATAATTCTTAGAAAAAGAAGGAACAATTTAGTGATGGAGGTACTATATCCAAAATGAATTCCTACAATTATATCATTTATAAATATGTATTTTTATGAACACCCCATTTTTCATCAATGAAAGCGTTTTAAAAAGTGGTAAATGGATTATTGTGTATCAACATATGTATATGCCCATAAAGACGTATGTAAAACTGTAAAATGCTTCATCAAACTGAATTGCATTTTGCTCTGTTTTCCAATTATATGTCAGAAATTTGACACCACGTAAATGTATTCTGAACTTCAGTTGCTGATAGTAAAAAAAGAAAAATTTATGGCAATTACAGTGTATGATAAAAGGAGTTTATTATAACAATTTGTATTATGTATGATAATTCATGAGAGTTTAATTGAGAAAACAATAAGAGGTTTCTTATTCTGTTATTAGTCACATATAGTAAGTATGTATTATATTACATGATATTGCAGTAAACATATATTTTTCTTTACTAGATTCTAAGTTCTTATGAGATATTTTCTATCTGACCAGGCAATTGACCTGTATGGGAAAAGGGTGTACATTCAGGAACCAATAGATCAATTATAAAAATCTCAAACTCTGGGACTTGTCTCAGAACTCAGCAATCCAGCTTCTGTATACATGTTCAGAGTTTTAAATAAAATTTTCAATTTTCAGTCAGTTTATTTGGTGTAATTTAGACGCTGTCTTATTATTTGGAAAAGAAAATGGGCATAATTCTGAACCACCAGGATCTCATAAGACATCTGTCCATTCAGATGGAGTAGCTCTTCCATCAAACATATTTTTATTCAGGCCTGAGTTTGGAACATGAGTGGAAGCTAATGTTGACAAAAATGAAAAGAAGGAGGAAGGAAGGGTAGGAAAGAAGATAGTGTCCCAAGGAGGAAAGATAGTGAAACTAAAAGTGAAATTTATCTCTGTGTGTACCATTATCATAAAATCTATCTAATAATGCAATGTCGTTGTCTATTTGTTTCATTCACTCAACCAAATATATATTAGGTAATTACTGAAAATAAGATACCATTAGGTATATAATTTCAGTTTCACTTTGCAAAACAGATTAATTCTTTTTCTTCCCATTTTCTATTTTAGTAACTATAAAGGACAAATTTAGTATTTACCAGGTAGTATAGGGAAATTTATTTAATTCTTTTAAAAAATTTAATGGCTAACATATTCAAAAATTTTCAAAATAAAATATATGGAGATAGATATACAGTGAAAAGTATTCCTCCTATTCCCACCCCCAATGTGCCCCATTACCATTAACTCCTTCAACTACTGTTGAACCCCTGTTATTAGTTCCCTACTAATGGACAGTTAGTTGTTTCTACATTTTGGCAAACATAACAAATACCGGGAAAAAAACTATTTAAATGTCATTTTACATATATGGATATGGAAGTCCATTTACAAGCGTATAGGAAAAACTCTCAGAAGTGGAACTGCTGGGGCAAAGTGTAATTTGTAGTTTTGATAGATGTTTTTAAATTGCCCTCCATAGAGGATATACCAATATATACTCCTGGAAGCAGTGTACGAGAATATTCTTTTTCCTATAGTCTTGCCTTTTTGTCAAATTTAAGGATTTTTGTCAGTTGGATAAGTGGGAAATGGTATTTCATTGTAGCTATAATTTGCACTTATGAAGAGTAAGGTTGAGCATTTTTCATGTTGAGGAGCCATTCATATTTCCTTTTCTATGAAATATCTGTTTATATGTTCCATCCATTATTCTCTCATATCTAGGAGTTCTTTATATATTAAGGAGGTTAGTCCTTTGTTTGATATAAGTTACAAATATGTGTCTCTTGACCTTATATTTTTGGTCATGCAGAAGTACCTTTTTTAAAAATGCATTTTTTTATGTAATTTCTGAAGTCATTTTTAAGAATACTTTCCCTACTCAAACACTTGAAGGTTAAAAATAAGTTCTGACATGGAGATTTCTAAAACTGCAATACAGTCAGACTAGAGAATATAATCCAAATACCTCTCTCTCTCTCTCTCTCTCTCTCTCTCTCTCTCTCTCACTGTCTTTCCTATTCCTCCTTCTCTACTTCTTGGTCCTCCTCCTAAGTGTTGTTTTGAGTCCATGGAGGGAAACTGAGCTCTTCTAATTCATGAATTTAGAAACTGGGAAGAGATGGAGGCTGAGGAAGGGTGTATGAAATCAAGTGACAGTTCTCAAAACAGCTGCCACCCTAGCACATATCAAGGTAGTGGCACTAACAGTTGTTCACCTGCATGCAGAGAGGAATGCCAGTTTCATTTAAGAGTGTTCTCAATAAATCAGTAGAAATTATTAATTTTATTAAATTTCAACCCTTGAATATAAATCTTCTTTATATTCTATGTTACCAAATTGGAAGTATGCATAAAGCACTTCTGCAAACTGAACAAAGGACCATGGGTATCTCATCATATTTTGAGTTGCAATTGAGTTGCAAGCTGAACTACTAGCACCTTTTATCATGATATGCCATTTTTATTTGAAAGAACATTGACAAATAAACAGTGGTTTATTCAGACTTGGGTATTTGATGTTTTCTAAAAAATAAAGTGATTCTGTGACCTCAAAGGGAAAAAATGACAGCACTGTTTCCAATGATAACTTTTAAAGTGAAAATTCGAATTTTGCAAAACTTGTATGCTCCACTGTGAGCTTTACAGCTTCTCAATATTTAAGCACTTTTCTGATGAGATCAATGTTATAATTAACATATGATTTTTTTAAATATTGTATAATAGTATGCATAGCTCAGTGAATCAATATTTTCCAAATGACCAATGCATGAAATACAAAATCACGCATGGGTAAAAGATTCATCGAAGTACAACACATACCAATGGATTTTAATATAACAAACTACAGAAAGTTCATTGGTAATAGTTTCAGATTTCACATTGGAAATCACCTTCAAGACACTGCCACTTGTCAAGCTTTGGTGCAGTATCAAAGAAAAATAGCCACAATTATCTGTCAAGGCTGTTAAAATACTCCTCACTTTTCCAACTAGATGTCTGTGTGAAGCTAGATTTTCTAGATATACTTCAATCAAAACAACATTTCACAAGAGATGAATGCAGAAGCAAATATGAGAATCCAGCTGTCTTTTATTAAGTCAGACATCAGAGTGGCATCTTCTCACTCAATGTTTGTGTTGCAAAATACAATTATTTTTTAATTATATTTCATTTTATAATTATTTTTCATTTTTAAATGTTAACATTTAATGGTTTTATAATAGTTTTAAGTTATTAAATATTTCAATTTTTTATTTTTAGTATGGTAAATAACAAAACTTCTTTGAGATCGTCAATAATTTTAAGAGTATAAAGAGATCCAGAGACTAAAATGTTTGCAAGCTAATGAAATAGAGTTTGTCTCTCGGATAACTGAAACTTCAGATCAATCAAGGAGCACATGTACATACCCTGAATGTTTGTTGGGCACATAACTCTAATGCTACTTCTGACTGAAATAACATGAGTTTCTTTTGGGAAAGAATAAGAATAGAGGACATACCCCGGAAATGCATAGTACAAAATAACTGTTTCATTGGTTTTTTATTACAAAATGATGTATGACAAACACAGCAACTGTAACAAGAGATTGAAAACCAAACCAAATGTTTGGTTTGTTGTTGTCGTTAGTTTTTAAACTTCAGATGCACAGGCAGCAGGTTGATTTCATTGTGGTCTTAATTTCTCAGTATGTTGTCATCTTAGGTCCATGCAAGATTCCTCTCCTTCATTTTATTTTGCTCTTTCTTCAATGTTCAGTGTCATTTCCCTCTTCTAAGTACTCATCCACCTTAAAGAGATTGGTATATATCTTTAAACACGTGTAGCATTATAAAATAGGTTTTTGTAAAGAATTATGTGTATTTAAGTAAATAGTATCTGTGCTGTAACTCTGTTTTTTTCTTTCATGATTATGGTTTGTAAATTTCTCCACAATCAAGTAGTTCATTGCTTCTTACTGCTGCACAGCATTTCATAGTACACATCACTATATTTTATTTATCGATTAAGTTTACTTATTGGATATCTCAGATGCACCTAACTCTCTACTTCCATTAGTGATACTAAAACATTCATGAACATGTCCCC
The DNA here is from genome assembly GCF_036562045.2 of Rhinolophus sinicus. Lineage (NCBI taxonomy): Eukaryota > Metazoa > Chordata > Mammalia > Chiroptera > Rhinolophidae > Rhinolophus > Rhinolophus sinicus. The sequence continues at coordinate 46,096,633 of NC_133751.1, forward strand.
ACTCATACTTTTGCTAGTTCTCTGGAAGTATATATCCATGAGTGAGTTTGCTGTGTATATGATTGCTTTCCAGAGTGATTGTACAATTTATACCCCCACCAGCAGTGTAAAGATCTCCACTCCCCATATCCTCTCTAGTACTTAGTATTATCCACCTTTCTAATTGCTGCCATTCAAAGATTTTAAAAATAGTACTTTATTTTTGCGTTCATTTGCATTTCACCTCTTTGTGATGAACTTTAGCAACTCTTTATATATTAGTTATTTATTCAAACCTTTTCTGTGAACTCCCTGTCTACCCTCTTAAGAAACTTATGAATTTTTCTCTTGGAACATCTTTTCTTTCTGACTTAAGGAGTTCTTGCATATTTTGAATATTCTCCCTTGCTGGTTTTAAACATTGCAAATATCCTTTCCCATCTAATATCTGTTTGTTAACTTCATATATGGTGCACTACAATGAACAAAATTCTTAATTTTGGTGTAGCCAAATCCAACCACTCCTTTTGACTTATGTTTGGTGCTTTGAAGATTTTGTTTAAAAAGACTTTCCCTACCCCCTGGTCAGAAAGGTTTTATTTTATACTTTCTTCTATTATTTTTATAGAGTTATCTCTTACATTTCAGTCTTTAATCTATCTGGAGCCAACCTTTGTGTAAGTTAGTGGTTTATGTTGTCCTCCACATAATGAGATAGTTATCTTACCATCATCTACTCAACAATTTGTCTTTTTGAATTGCTTTGTGATACAAACCTCTATCATATAACAAGTCCTTACATATACATAGGTCTATTTCTGAGTTCTTGATTCTGGTCCATTGGTCTATTTTATATTGCTGGGACAACAGCATTGTCATCATCATCGTCATCTATAGGATGTCTTAATATCTGATGAATGAGAGTGACTACTATCTATTTGGCTCATCTTTTTTCTGGACTTTTATTAGAAATTTGGGGGCCTTTAGCCATCCATTTAAATTTTAAAATTGTTATGTTCCTCACAAATCCAGTTGAAAATTTTTATTGGAATTTAATTTACTTGCATGCATATGTGGAGAGAACTGATAACTTTACTAGGTTAAATCATATCAACTGTGAACACAGTATATCTCTCCAGTTATTCAAATCTTATTTATGTCATTTTCTATTTTTCTACTAAAAGAAACAAAAAAATGAGGATTTATATTTCTTAAAATAATCTCATTTTTATTGTAAGAATCATTTGTCAAAAAGGGGTGCTTTTATGAGTTGACTTGTATATTTATATTAACCTTGCTAAACTTTTGTTAGCACTCATAGTCTGTTGATTCAGTCGGATTTTCTGTGTAGATAGTCATCTTCTAATAATGATTTTTTTCTCTTCCAATCCTAACATGCCTTATGCCTTCATCTTGCCTTAAAAGGTAGGACCTCTTTCTCTCTGAGTTCCAGAAATTGCTCCCTCTCTTCATCCTTTTGGGCCTAGGGATGTTAACGACACCCTGCTGTTGCTACTGGGGTACTACATTAATGTTTGGGGCTTCCCAACACCTTGTCTGCCTGTTTGTAAACAGTCTCTTTATTAAACCCTTCTTGATTATCCTAATTTAAATGTGCCATCTGTTTCCTCCTGGGGTCCTGATCAATACGCCTTTTTATACCTGTATAGAGAAAATCTATTCCCCCCCAACACTCCTCCAGATTAACAATTACTAATAGTTTGGTGTGTATCCTTCCAAACACAGAACATATTTGTGAGATATATAACACAAAAACATGCGGATAAAACAAAGACAATATTTTTTAAACTATTATTTTTTATTATTAGTTTCAGGTGTACAAAACAATGTAATAGACATTTACACCCCTCACAAAGTAATAACCCCCTGGCCCCCAATCTACTACCCCTCTGACATCATATATAGCTGTTACATTTCCACTGTCTCTATTCCTTCTGCTGTACTCCACATCCTGTGACTATATATATGTAATAATATAATATAAAATTATATCCCTAATATAGATATTATATTAAATTATATATAATTTTATATATATATACATATATATGTGTGTATATATATACATATATATGTATATATATACATATATATATAATTGTAGTTGACATTTATCATTGTTCAGCTTCAGGTGTACAGCACAGTGGTCAGGCACCTACACTGTCCATGAAGTGGTCTCCCTAATAAGACAAGTGTCCATCGGATACGCTACAAAATCTTTACAACATTATTGATTATATTCCCCAAACTGTCTTTCGTATCCCCATGGCAATCTTGTGGTTACCGATTGTGCTTTCTAATCCCCTCACCTTCTCCCTCATCCCCAGCCCCTCCCATCTAGCAACCCTCAGTTTTTCCTCTATGTCTCTGAGACTGTTTCTGATTAGTTTGTTCATTTATTCTATTCTTTAGATTCTACATATAAGTGAGATCATATGGTATTTGTCTTTCTCTGTCTGACTTATTTCACTTAGCATAATGTTCTAAAGATCCTTCCATATTGTTGCAAATGGTAAGGTTTCATTCTTCTTTATGGCCAAGTAACACTCCATTGTATAAATGTACCACAGTGTCTTAATCCAGTCATCTACCGATGGGCATTTCAGTTGTTTCCATGTTTTGGCTATTGTGAATAGTGCTGCAATAAACATAGGGGTGCATAAATTTTTTTGAATTAGTGTTTTGGATTTCTCTGGATAAGATACATAGAAGTGGAATTGCTAGGTCATAAGGTAGTTCCATTTCCAGTTTTTTGAGATACCTCCATACTGATTTCCATAGTGGCTGCACCAATCTGCAATCCTACCAACAGTGCACCAGAGTTCCCTTTTCGCCATAACCTCTCCAGTACGTGTTGTCTGTTGTTTTATTGATGATAGTCATTCTGACCGGAGTGAGGTGGTATCTCATTGTAGTTTCTATTTGTATGTCTCTAATGATTAGTGAGGTTGAGCATTTTTTCATATGTCTGTTTGCCATCTGTGTGTCCTCTTTAGAAAAATGTCTCATGTCCTCTGCCCATTTTTCAATTGGATTACTTGTTTTTTTGGTGTTGAGCTGAATGAGTGTTTTACAAATTTTGGATATTAACCCCTTACCAGATATATCCCCTTGCCCAAGGGGATATATCAGTAAAAATATTTAAATGAAAACTATTTTTAAAACGTGAACATTTCTGGTTGTTATTGACCTTACCTCATTTTTTAAACCCTTTCTTTTCTTGGTCCCTATAACTCTTCACAATCCTGGTACTTCTTTAATCTTTTTGATGACTACCTCTGTCTCCCTTTGGCTTAGCTTCTTAAGATTAAGTGTCCAGGTTCTGTCCATAGTTTGGTCAAGATTCTCTCATCACTCTCTCTTTCTGAGATCTATTTCTTGCCAGCTTCAATTATCATCACAATGCATATGATACCAAAATCTCTGTCTAGCCCTGACCTCTCTCCCAAATTCCTCCATTTTCATTAGTCTCTGATGGCTATCCCCAACCTGAATGTACTAACAGCAATTCAAATACAATAGGATCAAAACCAAATTCATCTCTTTCCCCCTAATCCAGTTCCTCCATCTGAGCTCCCTCTTTCTATCCCTAATACCCTCAAGCTCCTTGTCTTCCCAGCACAAAATGTTGGTACCATACTTGATTCCTTTTTATTGCTTTTCATCAATCCTCTCTTGGACAGATTTTAGCAGATCATATAGCTATAGCTTTCATCCAGTACTCATCTCCTTCTTTCAATCACCACAGCCAAAATCCAATCGAATGGTCCTGTCCTGGAATCTCACAACAGCCTCCCAACTCAGCTCCCACCACTAGTTTTTTCTCCCCTCGTACCTAGCAATCCAACAGATTGAGAGCCCAATCTTCCTTAAAAATACAACCTTTCCATTTTCTGAATTAAAAAAATACCTTCCCAATATTCCCTGAATGTAAGTCTAAATTTCGTGGTTTGTATCCAAATGTCTCTTTTATATCTCCTTAACCTACACAAGTCTTCATCCCGTGCTCCAGTCACAGAGCCCTAGTATGTGCTGTTTTCTCTGCTTAGAAAGTCTTCCTCACATCTCTGCTGCTTTAAATCCTTCAAGGTACTGCCCAGACCCTACTTCCCTAGTGTGCCTTCTTGAGACATTAATCACGGTCTGCTTTGCATTATGTTAGATATGTACTGTCATTTTGTTCACCAGATTAAAAGTTCCCTGAGGGCAGGGACTATTTCTTATTTATTTTTGTTTCCCTCACAGCACCTACATAACCCCTTTCATAAAATTGGTAGTCAATAAAAATGCATTGAATAAATTAGTCAATGAAAACAAATCAGAAAGAATGAACCAAGTTTTTTCTTTTTTGATGAAGATTTAGAAAGCTTTTTGTTTTTTAAAATAGGCTTTTAAAATGCATGCACACCTATATTCTGTAACAGTTGTTTATTTTAGACTTTTAAAAGATTATAAATCCTATAATGGAGTTCAACCCAAGGTACGATTGATCACAACATGACCCGTAATTGTCGTATGGTCTCTAATCAAAAGTAAATTGTGACTGTGGCACAAGCCAATCTTTCTATAGAGAAAGAATAGAATTAATTGGGCCTTTTACTCTACTGGGACTTTCACTGAAATATTCCTTGTGGTCACTTCCTCTTTAGCGACACTACTATCCAAATCTATTTGAATGGAATTGCCTTACTGTATTTTTGTAGATAATCAGTGCAAACAAAAAATAAACATGGTAAGTCTGTCTGTCAGAAGTTGAATGTGTTATGTGACCAACTCATCTTAAAAGCTAAACTGTGAGGCATTATATAATGTATAAAATAAGAGAACAACTTGTGGTTTCAAAGATGAAGTGACACAGGGAACAATAGGTCTGTTTACTATTTCAGTGTGAAGAAAAGATTAAACACCTTTCTTCCTTCCTTCTTTTCTTCCTTCCTTCCTTCCTTCCTTCCTTCCTTCCTTCCTTCCTTCCTTCCTTCCTTCCCCTATCCCTTGTGCCAGTCATCATGGTAGGCACTGGGGATATCAAGTAGAATAAAGACCTGAAACCTTCTTTAAAAGGGAGACAGATTTATAAGCAAAGATTAGAAAAATTTTAAATGGAAAGTTTGTGCCAAACATAACAGTAGGGCAGAAAAAGAAACCAATGATTGTTACATATGGTTTTCTCCTTGAGAACCTTTGCTGATCTAGTTTTCTATAACTTACTATAAAATATCACCATTGGACAAAATCAGAAATAAGAGAGCATATTATAAGACTTAAGTATTTGAATAATTTGTAATAACGATATTGCCCTGAAAACTTCAATTCATTTTAGCAACGTGATGAGATCATTGGTCTCATAGTTGAAGAAAAAGCATGCAGTACTGCAGGGCCTGAAAAGAACATATGATTATAAGTATTTAAAAGCAAGTGCTAGTCATTATTATTTTCCTTAGTCAGGAGGGAAAATGTTTGTTTACTTCACATCATATTTACCTACCTCAGATTTCTTATCTCTGAGATAGATGAAACATTTTAATTCTAAGCAAAACCACAAAGCACTATTTCTCAAAATACATATTTAATTAATTGGCTATTTACTTGGCGGTGTCCTCATTGGACTGTGAGCTTCTTCTAGGCTGAAGACTATTTCCTATTTACCTTTGCATTTAATGCCTAAGCACAATTCAATTTATGGCACATAGCAAACAATAAATACTTATTAAATGAAAAATGTAAATGTAGACCTTTAGATCCTTACCAGCTCTCAAGATTTCAGTTTTCTAATGCTCATCATTTACATCTTTTTCTTATCCTCATTCAACTAATATGAGCAAGGAGAGGGAAGGATTTCCAAATAGTTTAATATATAGTATATCGGTGTTTCAACAAACTAAAGCCTTAAGGATTACCAGGGAACTTTAATTGGGAAGGAAGGAAGGGAGGAAGGAAGAGAGGGAGGGAGGGAGGGAAAGAGGGAGGGAGGGAGGGAGGGAGGGAGGGAGGGAGGGAGGGAAAAGAAGGGAAGGAGGGAGGAAACCTTATTTATATTTCAACTCAAAATTGTACACTTCCTGAAAATGTTCCTCTTGTTGGGTATCTGTGAGATACCTTGAACAAATAAAAAACTGCAGACATGGCCCTAAACTTCACTTAAATGATTGTATTTATTATTTTTATTTTCCTCCGCACTTTTGTTATAGTTGCTGTGAATGCCTTGGAACATGCAAAATATGTTAAGCAAGAAACAGCCCTTACCTGAAGAGTTAGCAGTTGAAAGGCACAAAGAGGAACAATGGATTTAAAAACCTCTTGAAGAACAGCCTTTTGCTGCATATATGCCAGGCAAGACAGTATGTGGCAGGAAAAGAGTTGGGGAAGCTGCTTTAAAAACCTATTAACTAGAAATGTGAAAAAGCAGGGAACAATTGGGAAAGGAGGGAGGTGCTCACTGCTTAAAAGGCTTTTAAATGTGACCATATTTTTGTTGGCTTTTTGCCTGCGACATAAAATGAGGATGGTGTACTGAATGGCTAGCGGGCTGCTGAAGGTGGAATGAATGGAAGCTAGGCTAGGAAGTCAAGGCTGAATTTTGAGACGCTGCTCTGGACCGTATGCAGCTGGTGAGACAACTCTCAAGAATGATTTAGTGCAGTAAACACAAAATTCGGTCAGCCTGCTCAATCACCGTTTCATTCTTGTTTCTCTTGATCCCATAAATATTTGCCTATGCGGTCTTTGCTGCAGATATTAAGGAGTTAATAAATTAGCCAGCCAACAGGCAGGAATAGAGAAAAGCCGTAGAACTTAGAATTGAACAGCTGACAGCAGATTCTGCAGGTGTGAGATAGGAATCAGCTCTGCATTTTCTCCATAGCACAATTTTCTCTGGGCTGCGGCCTGATTTTTCTGGCCCCTTCAGGACAAGCTGAGTTCTAACGGAGAGAATTGCAGGGGATCTTGCTCTATTGATCCTATGAACTCTAACCTACTTTAAGAAGGAAGCAATCTCCTTCTATGTTTAGACTGATACTATTACATATTGGTGGTGGCCTTGTAGGATTTTAGTATCATGTTAGGAAAGGAAATATACTCTAGAGGCCATCCTGCTGAAATAAGAAATGGTAGCTTAAATGGCACAACACAATGAATCAGCCTCCTGCAATCAGGTGTCAAGGGGCGAGCCTGTGTGTGTGTATGCGTGTGTGTGTGTGTGTGTGTGTGTGAGAGAGAGAGAGAGAGAGAGAGAGAGAGAGAGAGAGAGAGAGAGAACAGGGATCACTACTTGCCTTTAATATGTAAGTCCGACAGCAAATAGTAAGGTCAAAACAGAGTAGGGGAAAGGAGAGGAATGGACTGCATTAAAACGTGTATTTCTTACAGACTACTTTATCATATTCTTCTAGCCATTCCATTTGCTGGTAATGGACATTCAAGGCTAACTCCACATTGTGCCAGTTCTTCCAAATCTTTTTGACTTATAGTGATAAAAATACAACTTGAAAGTGTTCAGTATGATCCCTTGGTTAACAAAACATTCTAGTGTTTCTTCTGGAAAGGGCTTTTGGTTGCCTGCCAGAGTGATAGTGACTGATTAGATTCATAAGAAAATTAATTTCGTTTTTCTTTATGCTGGTGAATATGGCCTATACATCCAAACCCTTTTGACCAAACTCTATTATGAGATACGTATTTGGGAAAAGGATAGAAAAACTCAGAGATCTGAGACTGTTTTCTAGGTAGGATTCCAGAAAGGACAGATAAATGCCTTTAGTTATCGATAGTCAAAATGGAAGCTAGTACCTACATTAAATCTCATTTTGGATCTTCTCTTTCTCTAAGGTCTACTTTGTGTCTCTAAAATCCTATGCTTCCACTTTCTGCTTCTAAAACAGAAGATCCTAGGACTTAGATCATAAAAGATAAGCTGCTTTCAGAAAGACTAGCCTTAGAGAGCTCTGAAAAAAATCTCCCCAATCCAAAAATATCTTCTCAGACTTTTTATGGGGGTCTAAAAAATTCCACCTTTAGAAGTCTTAATATTTAGAATAAGTCTTTTTCCCTTCATGACAAATTAAATTTCAAAACACAGCAAAATTAAATGAACATAAAAATCCAAAGATATGTATACTACATAATTCTTAAGTATTTGTAGTCCAAAGATCAGAAAGGAATATAGAAAATTTAAGTTACTTATGGTGTTATTTTGGTAATATTATAGATTACATTTTCCTTTTAAAATTTCCTTGTGTTTGTAATAAACATCAGTAAGAAAAAAACTAATATCACTTTTAAAGACTAATTCTGCTTGACTACTGTATCCCTCTAGCTATTGGAACCTAAAAAATAAATACATAAAATTTTTAAATAAAAAATTAAAGAGTACTCCTCAATAATATAGAGAGATTGATTGATTTAAGAAGAAACACATAAAGTCAACAAATATTCATTTACAAGTTAATGTGTATTTATTATGGGGATGGCACTTTGTTGGGTGTACTAAAAATGAACAAATCTGTGCCCCACCCCGTTTAAAAGCTTCTGGCATTACAGCTAGTAACTTTGAAGAAAGAATACTGTTATTATCAGTCATTAGTACCTTATGGTGAATCCATTTATTAGCCTTTGTTTCAGATTTTGACAAGCGGAAGCATGGGGCAAGCCTGAGACACTACCTAGGGAAGATCAGCCTGGATTAAGATCCTTAATGAAGGAAAACGAGGGCAGTGGGCATAAGCGGGGAGAAGCGATAGCACAAAAGAGGGAAGAGGATGAGAGCATGCTGACTGCAAACTGTCTGTTTCAGAGGGTTGATCAGAGCTGGCTTTGACTCCTAGGACATAATTTTCAACATATAAAATGGACCCCTAACAAAGTATTTTGCCTATTAATCAAGGAGTGCCAAGTAATTAAGGAGGAATATTTATAGACAAATATGCCTTCACAGTATAAACTCTGAAATAGTATGTATTTCCTTATAAGCCAGCACCGCAGTTTTAGCCCAATAATTTTTGAAGCTCACTCTAATATCTGATGTTGGAAGTACCTTGTTCTATTATTCTGTTCCAAACATTTAAAACCAGAAGGAAAATGTAATGCCCTTAAGGAGTCAAATTCATCATTAAAAATAAAGCATTTCCAAGTAGTTAGGGAAATGGGTTACTTTCTCTTTTTTTCCACCTTTTCTAGACATCAAAATATATTGATTTTCCCTCCCTGGTAAAGAAATGTGGCATTGAGAAGTATCAAATGAACCTACTTTGACAGACTTCGAAATAATACTACTCAGCTATTATTTTTAAATGTTTCTCTTTGTGAGACTCATTTCTTAAGCTGATCACTCTCTTAAGGAAGCGCTAACACTCACAGGCCCTAAATTTCATTTGGTCCCTAATACTCGGTGTGGTAATCAGCTATCTTCCTTTGCTCCCCACCTACCTTACCCCCAACAGCCTTATTCTCTGTCAGTATCTATCACATTTTTCTTTAGTCTCTTTCTTTCACTTTAAATCCTTCCTTTTGGGCCAAGTTTTCTGCCTTTTATATCTATATTCCTCCTTCTCTTTCTCATTTAACCCTTTCTAGACCTTTTTTATGAACATTGAAATTTGTGACTCTTTTTTCTTTGTTTTTTTACTATGGTGGCCTCCTATTAATAAAATGTTCCTTCTTCTCCAAGAATGTTCTAAGAAAGCATAATTTCAAGCCACTATTGTCCAAATAGAGATTTCACTTCATCTGATTCTTCACAATGTGTTAATTCAAAAATATGATTTCCCACTCCTATTCTTACTTAGTATATTCTGTGAGTTTCCTTTATTATACCTTTCAATTGCAGTGTGGAAATTTTAGCTATCTGTGGTCTACTCTGAACTGTACATGGGACAGTGATACTGACCTGCTGACCCTACAGTTCTTCCTGGCTGTGGGTAGAATTGATAGCACTTTTTCAATTTCTCCCTTGTCTTTGCTTGAACATACTGGAATTACAACCTCTGACAAAGGTAACATCCCTTTTGTAGTGGAAACAAAAGGAGTGTGTAATGAATTGGTTAAGATTACACTGCATGTTTAGATGATGAAATCCAACTGCAGCTCAATTCCTTTATTTTCTCTAGCTGGGCCTGGTCTTTCAATAAGACATTATTGACTGGCATCTTCCCCAGAACAGGTGCTTTGGAATATAGTCTTGCTGCTTCGTGTTCCTTAGACTGAAAAACAGCCATAGTACGGGTCAAGGGACTCAGATATGACACAATAATGCCCAGTATCTTAGGATGAGCTCTGTCGATGATCCATATCTAGGTGACACTAAAGAATGAAGGGTCCTTGTGTTGACATGACATGCTAACCCTTTTCAAATTAACTTTAGTTACTAAGATGGCAGGATGTGAATTATAGTTTTATATGTCATTTCTCTGCAAAATTCTAGGATTGAGAGGAGCAAGGAGAGGGGAGGAAGACATTTTCTATAAGTCACCACTACAGATGTTGGTGTACTAACATTACAAAGTGAATTTTTAATCTTTATGACTATGGAATCAACTAATGCCACAATTGTATGGTATTCACAAACTCTATTTTTTAAATCACAAAACATATCATCTTCAGTTGCTCGAAACAAATAGCAAATTATTGGCCTCTTTCCACCTTTCCCCTTATTTTACATGTACTTGTATCTTTACTTAAAAAAAAATCACTTAGAATTTTTGCTTTTCAAATGGTATAATGCCCATATTGACTGCAGAAAATATTTAAAATGTGTTTTTCAAAGAATGCAGATCATTTATTCATCTTTTAGAGAAAAATGATTGTATTCATCTTAATTATTTTTGCCAAGGACTATAACACTAATTTTACTCTTTCTAAAAATTAAAATAGCAAACAGTTTATATAAGGTGTTGATAATTACCTATATTATTGTACTGCTGTGACAGATGTTGGCAAAAAAGCCTAAAATGCCTACAGCTGTGCACTCCATGACATCTAGTTTATACTCAGACAGAAGGCTAACAGATGTTCTGAACTGTCACTTTGCCTAAATGTTTTTTAAAGTCTAAGGACCTGCTTTATAATTCACCAGGGTCTGGTTTGGTTTCACAGAGGTCCTCAGAATTCCCATCTGTGACAATTAATGTTAAAGACATTGATAAATCAACCCATGTTTTCCCTCTTCTTTAACAAACAGCCATCAGTTCATAGATGAGTTGTGGATTGCGAAAGCTGTTTTTTATACACATCCTAGTTGTGATATCTTTCCTTAAACACACATAGAATTGGGCTACCAGAATTCATGGCGATTTATTTTGAGCTGGGTGCATGGGAGGGCCAGGGAATCACCCGTCCTTTTCTTTTCGTCCCTTGGAAGTAAGGTTAACTATTTCCAATGAACTATATTTTTCCTAGTCAATAAAAAAGTGTTTTGTTGTTTTTATTCAGCATTTTAATAACTCTGCTCATAATAATAACTATTATTACTAATTGTGCAGCCTGTTAGGATAATGGAAGGACAACATAAATGGCATTCACAAAGTATACAGCACATCTTCTCCTGCTTCACACCCTTATACTTCCTCCTCCCAAACATACCTTCAGATCCTTCACACGGAATTACTGCCCTGCGCAAAGGCCAGCAATGCCATATTTGCTGTTGCTCTTAATTTTAACAAGCTGGATTCCTGTAGTACACTTGCTTAATAGTTTAAACATTCTGTTAACAATCAGGTGTTTGGCCTATCCTGTTTCTCCTCCATTCTGTATAGAAATATAACTCCAAATAGTACATCTTTCTGGGTTTGTTTCTAAATTAGTCCCCACACTTAATTATGAGGATGAGAGGGATGCCTTATTCCTCTTTGTTATAGGCTAAGCTCTCAGTAATCCCAAACAAAAGAGCCAGTTCTGGAAGATATAGGATTTGCTAGCAGGATTATGGTCTCATAGATAATGATGTGCAGTCAGCAGAAGCGAAGCTTTATTTTAATTCAAATAAGCTAGTAAACAAACCACTGACAAGTCTGCTGGTGAGAGTAACTGGCTGCTGTTGCCACATTGGCAGCTAAATTATAGAAAATCTATTATACCCCTGTTCACCATATGTTTAATTTAATACAAGATACAAATTAAACAACCCACAGTGCCTATTAAAATAACAATACTTTTTTATATTTGAATGTCTTAAAATAATTTCTACTGACCTTTTAAAGGGTGGTTTTGATATAGGTGATTATCTGGGGGGGAAAGGTAGTTAATAGAAGGCAAAAAAATTTAATTGCCTTTCTGAGAAAATAAAAATAGAAATGTTCACTGGCTTGCAGTTGTTAATAAGGTTAATTAGCAGTCATGTGTTCTGTTATTACTGTACTTCCCTCCCATCCTTTTGGTTTCTAAGGCTGGGTTTTAAGAGTGATACTTAGTTTGACCTATGTGTCAAAACCATACTTGTGAAATCATTACCCTGATCAAGTCAGCCTATGGGTAGCCTTAAACCTGATGCCAATTGAAACCTATATTCAGAAAATTGAGTTTAAAGTCTAGGTCCAACTTTGGTATGGCACAGAAATAAGACATAGACTTTTATATTCCTGCCTCAAGTGAATCTCTTCGTAGCTAAAGATCCTAAAGAGAGCCAGAATTAAGAGCCTGCTTTCCTGAGAAAGGAGAGAAGAAGAAAATAAGACTACACACTGTTCACAACCAATTTCCTTCTGTACTCACAACAGTAAGTAACCAATGAAGCTTGCTTGAGTCCATTTGGACTCAGTCCACCAGATTCTACTGTGTTTCCCTGAAAATAAGACCTAGCCAGACCATCAGCTGTAAAGCGTCTTTTGGAGCAAAAATTAATATAAGACCCTGTTATATCATATTATATTATATTATAGACCCGATCTTATAGTAAAATAAGACCGGGTCTTATATTAATTTTTGCTCCAAAAGATGCATTAGAGCTGATTGTCTGGCTAGGTCTTATTTTTCAGGGAAACATGGTAAAGACCAGGCTGGGTTTTAGAATTATAGAGCTAGATTTGAAACCGAGATCTACTATTTCCCAGCTGGGTAACCATAGATATTTAACCCAGCTGGATGTTTCCTTCACTCTTTTTTAAAGGGGAGGTGTGATAATTCCCATTTTATAGAATATCATGAAAATTAGATAAGAAAAGGTATCTGGTACATAATAGATGCTCATTAAAGGTTAGTTCCTTTCTTCTTTTTACCCTCAAGTAAATAGAATGTTTCTGTTGCTTCAAGAGTGAAGGGAGAATGTTAGGACAAGGGATTGGAAAGGGAAATGCAAGTATAAATTTTCCCTAGAATCAGTTTTTTTTGGATCATTAACTCCTTTCCCAAAATAGCTCCTTTTCTCCCCAAATTCACCACTATACTTACTCTCTTTTAAGAATGTATCAGTAAGCTACCCAGAACAACTGCATGTCCTTGGACCTCTGAGAAATAGAGAAACAAAGAATAATCACACTTTGGGATACTTTTTCAAACTTTTATGTACATACAGCTTTTGCACTGGGTCTGTAAGTGTGTTCATGGGGCTGTACTATGTGAATTGTGGTTCAAATACATGCCTATCAAATCCAACTGTGTACAGGTAGTTACAATATTGCATAAGGTGTACATTTGGAAAATATCCTCAATTTAAGTTATTCTTGAAGTCCAGCAGATGATATTTTATCCAAAATGTAAGTTAATTTATCTTAGAGTGATGCAAGAAGTAATTTTGAAAGAATGGTACTGGTAAGGATATGTCAGAGGAACATAAGACAAAAATCTCATGGCCTCTTCCCCTCACTCCACTACCCTGTGACTCAGAGGCTGAGAGACTAGAGATATTTCCATTTATTGAAACTTTGAAATATTGATAAAGTAAGCAATTGAAAAAAAGGGTCACAAAATGTGTGGCATATTTAAATGTTTAGTATTTTAAAAATTAATACTGTTAACATACAAACACAAAAAGTATGATTGCATGTATAACTTCATTATATATATATATATATATATATAACAAGAAAATGTAAGAAGCCATGGATGAATGCTCCCCATAGGTCTTACTACCACTCTAACTTTCCTCTTAGTTATAAAAACACAGCCTTCTCTCTTCCCTGTTGTCAGTCTTAGAATAAAACAAAAGACTTAGAATAAAACAAAGACTGGGGGAACCTCAGTTCCAGAAGTTTGAACACGAGTGGGAAAGAAGACCATGCTGGTATTTGGCCTCTAAGACACCAGGCCACCTTTCGGGCTCGCACTCCCACCTTCAACACCTTGGCTTTCCAAATCGTGGCTCACTGCCTTGTGAGCCGCCCTGAGGAGGGGAGGGCTCTCCATCCCTGAACCTCTCTAGGTGACTCTGGTCCAGCCCTCAGGAGGACGCACGCCTCCCGACGCTCTCCCAGGCTCGCTTTTCCACACGCGGCGGCGCACTGGAGAACGGACCAAACGGGCCGCACTGTGCGCTCAGAGGAACGAGCGGTTCCCAACGTCACTTTGACATTTGAGTCTAATCAGAGAGCTCTTCTTGCCCGCCCGCCCGCGCCTCGGAGCAGCGGAGCCTCGGCGAAGGAACGTAGGCAAGGGCGGTCTGGAAAGCCCGGCCTGAAGGCAACCCGAGGAGCCAGGCTTCCTTTTCGGAGCCGGGCTGTGCAGGCCTCGCGCGGGCTGGGCCTGAGCCGCGCCGGGACGTGCGGGCCGAGAGCGCGGGAAACTGGGCGGCGCGCGAGGGCCGGCGGGCAGCTGGGGGCGCAGCTACTCCCGGGCTCTGGGGGAAACCCAGCCAGGCCGGCCGAGCCTCTGCTTCCTAACGACAGCGAAACCGAATGGGGCTGCCCATTCCGCAGGGCCCGGCAAACCTAGAAGGCCGGCCGGCCGGCGGCTCAGAGAAGACACGTTCATCCTCAGCCCCAGTTGTCCCTCGGTTTCCACTGCCCAAGGCAAGGATGGGTGGGGAGGCTAGAAGGCCGAGGCGCTGTCTAGAAGGTTCGTCCAGAGGCTTTGAAAAAGCAAAGGTCCCCGTCCCTTCACGCGCTCTCGGGTGAGATTTTAGAATCTTAGAGTTTGGATTTAAAGCACGTCCTTTCGCGAGTCGCGTCCCGCGGAGGGTCGGCCTGGTCGCGCTCCCCCGTCACTTGGCAGTGTTGTGTTGTGTAGTTTTGTCGAAGTGAATAACTGAATGGTGTTGGGCGAGTTGAGGGAGCACCATATTCATAGTCTGCGGTTTAGTTACTAGCCCTGGAGGCCACAATTCCCCGCGGGCTGGGGGAGCCGCCACCCACTCCGACGGGGCTCGGGCGGCTCCTCTCCGAGACCCACTCCAGGAAGTCGGGCAGCAGCGGAGGAAAGAACGTGAGGGTCGGCCGCCCAACCCGGCGCCCGTGCCCCCCGAGGCTTCCCTAGGACCCCGAAGCCCGAGCCCGAGGCCGCGGCGGGAGAACCGTGAGCCAGGCCCAGGGTCGGGGACCCGAGCTGTCCGCGTCCGACTTATTTCCATGTGGTAGGGATAGAGCGGCCAGTTGGTGAATGATTGATTGCTTAACGAGAGAGAAGCTACAGCTTTCACCATCGCTGATGGATAAAGCATGTCACTATGCCATCTCGGTGGAACTCGTGATTTGTTATTAGTTCACTGGAACATCCAGACCCTGTTCGTGCGTATAGTGTTTCCTTAGAAGCAGCACTCGCCACTTGAAAACCAGGTTTCGGGCGCCCCTCTTGCTAATCCCTTCGGCCATTAGTCCACTTAAATCCTCTTTTTTTATCCCCTTCCTCCAATTTTCCTCCCTCCCTCTCTGCCCTCCTCCCTGCTTTTTCTTCCTCCCTTCCTCTCTTCCTCCTTCCACCTGAATCTTCGTGCTGAATGCCACTCACTCACGACATCGCCAGTCTAGGAGTGGTGGGGTAAACCCCCCACATCTCCCAGGACAGCTTGCATTTCTAGAATTGGAGAGCTCAGGTTTGGCCCCAAAGCACTTTAGTTAGTGAAGTTTCCAATTCAGAGCCCATAAATAGGTTTACACGGATTCCCCAACCCCTCAGAAAGCCGTTTCTTTATCCTAGAATCTTATTGGTGGTGTGTTTTTGCTCCAACGAGAAAGGAGCTGACCAGTCAACTTAGTTTCTGGATACAGAAAGTTTAGTCTATAAGCAGTTTTCCAGTTGCAGACAACCAGTTCTTAATTCCCTTACCTACCAAGGCAATTAGTCACTGTGGCCCTTCACCATCACACATGACCCATTTTTAAAAGGCTCAAGTCTTCCCCCATGTCAGAATGTCACTGCATTTTGGATTTTGAAACACCTTTTGGGGACAAAACTCTTCCTGATCCTCCACAAGAAAGTAAGGCCAACTGAGAGATTCTAAACTTCTTCATGTCTGGGATTCGGTTGATAAGATGTGTAAGGTTTACTCACCTTTAGTGTCACCTTAGGCAACTCGCTGATGCCTTCCTATCTTACAGACTTAGATTCAGCCCCAAACCCTTCCCTCCATGGAGAGAGGACAGCAGTTCAGATTCTTTCAGTTCTTCATAAAAAGGGAAATAGCATTTAATCAGGTTGGGTTATCCTTTGTAAGTCTTGCTATTCAGAAAAAAAAAAAAAAAAGATTATGATAAGGGAAGCAGAAAGAGATCATTCCATTATTTCAGTGGATTACTTTTTAGTGCAAAGAAAGGCTGGAATAAACATTTTACATTTGCCCTGTCCCCCTCCATCTTTAGTTGGGAAAAGTGTTTCTACTATTGAGATTCAGTTTTGCATAATGCCCCCCACCTTTGCTACAATGCCAAAAGTAACAAACACACACTCCTTAGCCTGTTCTATTGAAGGTCATTCTTGATTTACACTCTTCACTCCCCACTTCCCCAACACACTAACACTTATACAAGCACATTTTTCTTGATCCAGACAGTGTTGGGATGTGCATAACTTTTTTAGTATTTCCCTGTCATTCTTTTCGAACTGATATTAATTAAGGAGTTCACCCTGTTCTGTTTGTGTTTGATGTTCAGGTTTCATAGGAAAGGCTTTAATTGGTTTCTAAGTAAAAGTAATAGTCCCCAAGATTCCCTTCTTAGATGACTTCCAGACCAGTTGTAAATCAGTAACATTATTGTTGCTAAAAGGGAAATAGAAGCTAAGGTCACTTTTGTCAAGGGATTCATTTGAGTATTTATCCTTCTTTTATTTTGGATGGTTTGTGGGAAGAAAGGGGGAACTAAATGGAGCAGGGGACAGAGACTGAGAACCAATGAAAACTTGTTTTTAAAATTGAAGCGATTTTCCCAGACTCTTGTCCTGCCACAAATGAAAACACATAGAGAAGTCATGAAAGTGGATTATTGTCTCTCTGGGTTATTGGAAGCCTGGAGAGACCTGGCATTAATTCCTATTAAACCTAGCCATCTTGCCCTGCCCTTCCCTTGCAACTCCCTCATTGCCCAAGGGTTTGGGACTTTCTCAACATTGATACCAGCCTCAGCGGGATCTAGGTGGCAGGGCTTGCCTGGTGAAGGGAAGCGAATGTTCTCTGTGGAACTGAGGAGGAAGCCAAGTGACTGTAGAACAAGCCTGAGGGAGTGCGGCGCTATGACTGGAGGGCTGTGGCCACCAGTCCCCTGGCAGGATAGCCATCAATGAGTCAAAGCTCACTAACAGTGAATGAAAGAGAGCCAAGAGTAGGACCCATTGGGTGCTAGAGGCTAACAGTTAGCTTGTTCCACTACTCCCCCTGGGCTCCCATCCTGGGTTTCCTGGGATTGAAAACCTATCCAGAGGAGAAGATAAGGATGATAAGGAAACATGCCTAGCCCCTGTCCAACATGCATGCCTGGGTGGGAGCTTGCAGAGACCAGGAGACACACCTCAAGTCCTCAGTGATCTGTGTGTCTGACTCACTCAGTTATGCATGGTCAACAAGGGAGGGGGGAGGAAAGCCTCACTCGTTTTCTTCACTCGCACTCTCTGGGGTTGTGTCTCCGCTCCCCCAACCCTCCGCCTCGCCCCATCAGGACCAAATTGAATTGAAACTCCTTTGCCTTTGCCTGCATTGAGCCTAAAAATTCAAGATTTGATAAGATTACTGCACCGTTGATACAATTGCAGATTTTTAAAAGCCTCCTCAAAGAGACAGATGTTTGGGCTGATTAAGAATTGAGGAGGAAACCTGCAGCTGCACCAAAGAATAATCTATTGCATAAAAATTAAAATATTTTAATAAAAAAATATGAAGAGATCAGCCCGACCTTGCAAGGTCTTCTGCTTTAAAAAAAAAATCTTTATCAAACCCCTATTCTATGGCTTCAATAAACAGAACCCATTACCTCACGGCATCTTTTGTTGGCCCCATACAAGAGAGAACAAAATGGTTATTCAGGGGAACGCTTTCGATTTTTATTGTGGGTAGCCTACACAAAGAGCCGTGTTATTGTATTTAAAAGAACCATCTGTAGCAGAAACAATGGCATCAAATTATCTTTGAATACCCACTGAAAAAACATAAAGCTTTTTTTTTTTATTCTTCTTCTGTACGGTGGGGGGATAGAGCAGTGTTAGGATAACTGACTTTTTTGTTGTTCTCTGGGTGCATTCTTCTCGCTCCCCCTCTCTCCCCCTCACCCTCTCACTCCTCTCTCTCTCTCTCTCCCTCTCCCTCTCTCTCTTTTAAAAAATCAGCCATTTGGGGTTTTAAGCCATAAACGATTTTTCTTGTTGCAGGGGATTGCAGTGGCAAAGCTAGGCTAGGTCTTGGAGGCTGGTGTATGGCGAAGCGGTTGAAGGCAGGACGCTGATGGAGAGACTGGGGGGAAGAAAAGACGAAATGGATTCACAGTGCCTTGGATGGAGGACGAGAGGGGAATTGCAAGCTCCTTCAACTGTTCTGTCCGGTGAGAAGTGATCAAGCTTGGGCTGACAAGAGGCTCAGGGAGCCCTCACGTTCTTTCGCTTTTTTACCTGCCAATCAAACTGCTACAAGACAACACCCTGATCTGGCATGGACATGTAAGTAGCTTGCAACCCAACTTTGACATTCACTGCTAGCTCACTCCTCTCTGCCCACCCCCCAACTCACTTTCTTCCCCTCTCATTCTATTTTTTTTTTCTTTTGACCTTTAAGAGATCTGGAAATACACCCTGTGTGGCAGTTATTTAACACAGGCAAGTTTAAGCCTGAAAACGTTAACTTTTGGGATTAAATGCTAATTTTGATTTTTTTTAACAAATGCAGAAATGAAGTGACATTATTTTATTCTGTTCTGAATAGTTTTAGTGCTGGACATAATTAGTTGCCTTGCAAGGGTGTGTATGTTTCTTTCTTTCTTTCTTTTTTTTTTTTTTTTTTTGCTGTGAAAATGAAGAAATCTGTAAGCCCGCAGAGAGAAATGCAGAAATGAAAAATTCAGGCTTCCATTTTAAGAATGTTAAATTCTAGCATTTCATCCCTACAAAGAACCTCTCCAGACTAAGGTTACTAGAATGGAAAGAGTGATTTAAGCCAAAAGGTACATGTCATTAAGGGGTTGCTACTATTTCATCTGGGTCTTCCTGTTTTGGTGGTGGTTGAAGGGGTGAAAAAAAAGAGAAGGAAAGGGACATGGCGACACCTCGTTCTTTAGAGAGACTGACATTGACATCTAGAGATGCAAGAGGGCAGCTGATAAGCAGGAAATATTACCTGAGAGAAGGAATTACAGAGCATGGAGAAGCTGGAAGCTAGGAGGGCTTCTGCGGGAAGTTGTGCGAGGTGTGATAGGGGCTTGCTCTCTGGCGCCCTCTAATGTTAATTTGAACCAATGTTTTACTTTCTTAATTCAGTACTGGGAAAAGCAGCTGGGTTTTTGTTGTTGCTGTTGGTTTTTTTCCTTCAGAAACTGGAGACGATTAGTGGAGTAAATGGATTGTTTTCATCCCAGAAACTTTATATATATATATATATATATATATATATATATATATATATATATATTTTTTTTTTTTATTTTTTTTTTTTTAATTGTCAATGTTTTCTCCTCAAACATCCTCTCCTCTCCCAAATTTTGTTAGACTAATAGAGGAGGAGAGGCTAATGGCAAATTGATTAATGGAGGGTGACCCGTTTAGTAATTCAGGGAAAGGGATTCCATTGCTACCTGAATATCACTCTGACTCTTCTAATATACTCGGAGAGGTGTAGGGGGATGGGGTGGGGAAGGATGATTTGGAAATTGCAGATTCTGACACGGGCTCATTATAATACAATTTAAAGGGGGCTTTTTGGAACCTCTGTTATTGCGACATGTGGTGGTCAGGGGGCTTTCCTTCCCGCCTCCTTTTTCTTTTTTCTTTTTTTTTTCTTTTTTCTTTTTTCTTTTTTTTAATTTGGTAGATAAAGGTTAATCTTGGGCTGAATGATAGAGCTATGATTGACAAGAGAAAAGGTGTTGAGGGCAGGTCGCGCTGTCTTATTTACAGCCCACTGCTTGCTGTAGAGTCTTTGTTAGGACTGGAAAGCTAATTTAGTACTGATCAAAAGCACCACAGAGTTAAAGGACTGGTAATGACTGCTAATTTCATTTCAGCCTCATGCATCTCCAACTGCTGTAATTAAAGACACGCTATTTAAATACAGGTGAAGGTTTTTGGGGTTTTTTTTAAGGTGGGGTGGGGGTGGGTGGTTTACAATTTTATTTAGATTTC
The DNA here is from genome assembly GCF_036562045.2 of Rhinolophus sinicus. Classification (NCBI taxonomy): domain Eukaryota; kingdom Metazoa; phylum Chordata; class Mammalia; order Chiroptera; family Rhinolophidae; genus Rhinolophus; species Rhinolophus sinicus. The sequence continues at coordinate 46,117,306 of NC_133751.1, forward strand.
ATCTTATACATGGGTGTAATGTAGTCCAACATCAGATTTTTTTAAAGAGCCGCTTCTTGTCGTTTATACCTGGCTTTGCAGAATCGTCAGTGAGAAATGTGTCAATCATATAAAAGCCCTGTTTAAAGAAAGAAAAAAAAAAGGATGCAGAGGAGTAACTGTTTGGGGGGGGGGGGATTTAAATATTTGGGTCTCTTTTTTTCCCCCTTGAAATTAATAGAAGGGCTTCGAAATAGCTAAAGTATTTGAAACTTGGGGCAGGGTTAACAGGCCAAACGGATCAGTGTCAGCTTTTAAGACTTCTAAAAAGATCATGTGAACAGATGGAAAAATATATTTTTAATTAAATAATTTCCCCCACACTGTAGCTGCAGAGTTGGCTCAGAAACCGTGTAATTCCTCAACCGATAGGAGTTTCTTTATGAGAACATCAAAGGATAAAAAGCTCTACATTTTCGTAGTTGGTTAAAATTGATAACCCCCCTACACACACACACACACACACACACACACACGCACGCACGCACACACACGCACGCACACACGGACGCACACCCCAAAAAAAGAATTCAGCCTTTAATCTCTTTTTATCCACGAAGACTAAAGCTCTGTACTCGACCCCGCGAGCGGCTCTCGCCTTCCGGGGCTGGAACCCGGCTCAGATGTGAAGCGGCACTGAGCCGCAGCGCAGGTTCATGCCCAGCGCCCCCTGTTGGACACAGTAGGAGCTGCGCAGCGCCAGTCCTGGAAATCGCTAGAACTTTGCTCTGGGGTTAAGTAAAACTCTATTACTCTCCAAAAAGGAGGTGAGGCAAGGAAACAAGATTTTATATCCTTGAAAGATAATATAATTTTAATTCAATTTTAATAAAAAGGAGAAAATACAATTTTAATTCAATAAAAAATAAAGACTAAATTATTCCTCCTCTTTCTCTTCACATCCCAGCCACCCTCTTGTCCCCGTTTGGATTTGGGACTCTTATTAAAGATTCTGCGACAGTAAAACAGGTAGAGAAGCATGATTTAAAAATCAAAGTTTTTCTTTCTTCTTTAGCGATGGATAACCAAGCAAAAGTTATTTCTCCCGTTCTGTCCAAATTTCAAAAAATAACACGGAAGATGCTGCTGCTGCTGCTGCTTGCTGTTTTGGCGTTGTCAGCAGCATCTTGAATGCCTTCCTTCAGTTGTCCTTCGAGTCTCTGAGTAAACGAAATACTGGCTCCTTTTTATTTGTTAATTTTCAGAATGTAATTAAAAAGCTAATCTGTTCTTTGAATGTTTCCCATCCCCCAAACCAATTTTATCAAACTTTTCTTACCACCACCCCACCACCTCCCTGTTAGCAGTTAAATTACAGATATTATTTAGGAAACAGGTTCCTGACACCTTTCTTCTTTTATCTCAGTCTTAGGATTTCAAGGAAAGTATGCCAATGATAAAGCGTATTTCCTTTTTAAATTTAGCATTTTCATGGACTCCAAATTTCAGGAATCCAAATTATCCTGGAGGAAAGAGGAGTATTTTACACTATCAAAAACAAGCTGTCTATGTAAGAAAGGGTTTTGACTTTTTCTTTGGTCATCAAGTAAGGGCAACAGTACAATCTGAATTTTTTCAGAAAGATAAACTATAAAAATGACACCCTCTGAATTTAAAACAATGGGAAAATATAGGTTTACTTAGGTTTTTAAAATCAAATTGAAACAATTCGTGTGCTACATTAACATATATGATCTCAACAAGGTGTTTTATGATTTCGACCTTCAGGGATGTACTTAGAATTTTAACTTTTAGATAAAACCCTTAAGAAGTCTAGGGCTTACTTTTTTTTGTTTGTTTGCCGATTGAAGGAAACCAGCTAAAAGTACATAACAGAATTACTTTGTAAGATATTTAATACTGTGGCTATGCAAATTGTTTATTCCTCCCACCTCTTCAAATCAGGGGATCCAAGATTGTGTTTTCAGGGGGAATTACTGAAAACAATTTGGTGTGATGAGAGATGACTTCTCCATCTGATTCCAGAATCAAATCTCGGCTGATGTTTCTCAATAAATTAGTTCAGATACAGTGGCAGGAAAAGAATCAAGGCTTTCGGTCCATTTTTACCCAGAATTCTATCGAAATGACGGGCAAGCGGAATTCCCTGCTGCAGACACCCTCGCCCTTTGCTTTACCAAAAGACTAGTCCCATTACAGAAATACTAAGTCCCGGCCAGCTTTGGAACCAGCGCCAACCCCGTAAGGTAACAAACGGTGTGCTGACAGCCGCGATCCCAGGCTGCCCGCGGCGTGGGGAGGCCAAAGCCAGCAGAATCTTGGAAGCGACCCACGAAAGGGGACATATGCCTGCTGTTCGAAGTGATGTAGAATTTGCAACAGCAGAGGCCAGGAGATTTCAACCCGTTCCGCCCCGGGGGTCCCAACTGGTAGGAAGAAGGCTGGAGGAGGAGCCGCACCTGGCTGAGTCCCCAACTTCCCGGAGCCCAAGGAGAAATCTCAACCCTAGTTTAGGAAGAGAACTAAACAAGTGGGTGGCCTAGGCCTGGGAATGCCACCCAGCTCTCCCAGTGCAGTGTCATTTCTGTGGTTTCAAGCAGCCTCAGCCCCTGCCGGAATCCCACACCTCACAGCGGCAAATAGCAAAGCAGCCCTTCCGTCTTTGGGAATTGGGGAGCGGGAAGAGAGTGACTGACTCTTTGGAGCAGGCAAAGCCGCCGCTAGTAACTGGCCGCGCTTCTCCGCAGCAGCAAAGGGCCTTATAGGGGCGGGGCGGGGCGGGTATTTTTTGTCTCTTGTCCCAGCGTCCAGGCCTGAGCCCGTGCCTGCTGGCTGAGCGCCCTGTTTTGTAAGTAGTCAATCTTGCCCAATTCTGAAGGCGATCCAGGAGGATGAGCCAGTCTAGCCTGGGCCCAAGAAGTCTGTGCCAAACCCTCAGCCCCCTCTCCTCTCCATCACACCTTTCCTGAGGAATCCAAGCCTCACTCTGAAAAAATAAAAAAATAAAAAACAATAAACAGTATATGAGGCTTAGAGTTTGGTAGCTGTTTGGGGGTGGAGAAAATGACTGATTATTAAGACCGCGATTCAAGAATGAGCCCTCATTTACTAAGCTTGCTCTTTTACTTTGTTTTTAAACTTTGAAGATACTTTAGTTCCTTTGATCCAACTCTGAGACAAACGAAGGTGTCAGGGAGAAAGCCCAGCCAGGCCTGAAGGAGCTGAAGTATAGACAGATACTCATCTCTCCACCACTCAGCAGATAAACGCTGCCAGACTGTAGGTCCTAATCCAGAGCCCAGCTGCTACATGGGTTGCTGAAGGGTGTTGAAACCACAAGTACAACTTGACACCATTGAGCCCATGGTGCTTGTCAATAATCTGTGAATTAGGTGCAGAGATTGTCACTGTAGATCATAACAGTTTCTGAAGGACTCATTACAGACTATCTTGTCAATGATCTTCAAATTAAGGTGGGGGGGCATGCAGGAGGGAAAAGGAGTGGGGAGAGCCTACAAAAAGGGAAGGGTAGGAGGGGAGATAAAAGTCAGAGCCCCAGCTCCGAAAGAGCCTTTAAAGATTATCAGGCTAGCGATCTGAAAATTCCATTGGGATGGGTTTGGAAGCCCAACTCCATTTGAGCCAGAGCTGGAAGGGGTGCTAGGAGGTGAGCAGAAGTGGGCCCCTGGGAAGGCAGACTTCTCATACATTTCTTTTGAGGCCAGAAGAGCTTTTAGGAGAGGGCTCCAGATGTCAATGGGAGGCCCTGAGGATGCCAGCCCGCCCAGGATGGGTGTACACTTTGATTTAGAGCACTTTCCAGGGCAAGCCACAGCTGCAAATCTTTGGGTACAAAGTGGATAATTGTTTTGTTTAGGGCTGATGGTGCTTATTGGGTGATTTTCCCCCAATGGTTTGCTTTCAGCTTCTTTTCATGCAAACAGGTAAAAGACTTTCTCCCATTCCCTTTGATAGTATTCCTGTCCCTTAAGCAGATCTAATTTCTTTCCCCAGCTTGCTTTTTGGGGTGACAAACACCTCTGCCCTCTGAGATAGTTGGGTTTTGTCACTTTTTGTGATTTTGTATTATGTCTGCTTATACTTCTAGAAAGAGGACTTACAGGTAACACGGGGGCAGTATGCACCATGAGATCTGCAGAAGAACGAAGACTAAATTCCATTGCCAGGCTAAGGTTAAGACCGTCTCCCTGCTTGGTAGATTGCCGGAGCAGTGAGGGTGTAACCGGCATGCATTGGGGTGTCATTCATGCACCATTTAGGTTTGTTTTTCCCACAAAAGTTGTGGTCACAACTGAATTAAATAATCACAATTGGAGAATTTAAAACAATTGTCTTTTTCCTAAAACGAGGGTAGCAATCCTAGTCACTGGAAAATTAGGATTCTCAGGGAGCCCCGTTCCTTTGGCATGATTAATTGCAAAGATAGTGTGGTCAGTCAGGGAGATAGATATTTAGACTCCCAAGTAATGATTTAGAGGCATGAAAGGGCCCATGGGTTTGTTGGGACAGTTGCAGTTTCTGGTGATCAGTTTGCCAGGTTTTGGTTTTGGTTTTTCATTCCCTTATCCTAATTTTTAAAATCAAAATCAGAGGCTCTTTTTTTTTTTTTCAATGCAACTAAAAAACACTGGTGACAGCTCTTTAAATTTTCAGTTTGTCTTTTTTTTAACGGGAATTTCAATTTAAAATTAGATCATTTAATGGGCACAGTGTATTTTTCCCTGGACAACAGCTGCAGAATAGAGACAGAATTTTATGTTAAAATTACTTGATAATTCAAAAATTGAAATGAAATTGTCAAGTGTAAGTCCCCTTTTCCAGAAAATATTTGAACTGACATATATGAAGGATGTAAATATATATGTAATGCTATAAGCAATATGATTATTATATATAGCCCTGAAGACATTCACAAGTAATTATACATTACTTTTATTGCTATAATTTGAAGGGGAAAATATATTTAGTTTTCTAACTATTGAATTCTTTAAAAAAATGTATTTATTTCATCAGTGGGAATTAGATGAAAGAGAGTGGGTATAAAAAGGAGCTGAATGCAGAGCAGCTCTGCATTCCTTAGGTTTCAAGGGTCCTTACAGCTCTTGAGTGAAATTATTTGGTGAAATTGGGTCTGGACTGAAATAGCATTTGCTATCCCCTTGTTCATTTGCTATGTGTAATACCCCTTCTAGAAATTAAAGGCAAGGTGCTGAAGGGACAGACAAGAACTAAAAAATATGATTAAGCAGTTTTAAATTGCCAATCTTGCATGCATCCATATGCATATCTATGCCTTAGTAAATAAAGAGGGATAGAGGTATGTGCTTGTTTTGGTATCATCCAGAAACATTTATTATAGTTCCCGTCAATAATTCTTCACACTTCCAAAATCTGTCAAGTTTGGAAATAGGAAGGAAATGGAGGAAATGTAGATGAAAGAGTTTCTATCATTTTGAAAATTACTTTATAAAATTTGAAGTATCCCCTCTAGGATTTCCTGTGAGGGATCCTTTACAGTCTAAAAGAAATGTAGTTTGATCACAGTACAATTCTATTATAATTTTTGCTCTTACTTTCAATATCCTACTTTTTTCCAGCTTATGGCTTATTGATTATTTTTGGAAAATATGTTATGCTTTCTTAAGGAAAAGAAATCCTCTAATACCTTTAACTCCATGTATCTGTGTATTTCATAAGTCTTAGAGAATCAAGTGTTGATCATGCAGGAAGTCTTGTGGCATGCTCTAATTTGGAATGATTGAAGTGTTTAGTGACTTAGTGGGGAAAAGGAAACATTTTAAAAATTGGCTTAGACCAGTCTCCTTACTCCGTAATTCTCAATTTTCTTGTGTTAGGGAATAAATATCAATAAAATCTCATCTTACCAGATTGCATCAGCATTGTCGTAAACACTGGAATTTTCCTTTATTTTTGGCTTTTAAAATCAGGAAATTTTCTTGGGTTGCCATACCTCTGTTTTTAGTTTTATTTGCCTCTGACTTGCCACACTGGTATGATCTCTTTTACTGCAGTATAATCACTACTATGGTCACTTTCAGTGGAAATGTTTAGAAGGTTAAGATCCAGAGGAAACGTGACCAAAAAAAGGGAGAGAGAAAAAAAAAAAAAAAAAACCTTCATTTGGCCAAATCTGGCTCCTAATACATTTAACCAGTTCCAGAATTAGAAAACCTTTCTGTACATTTTCTTCTATTTTTCTCTTTTTTTCCTTACATAATGAAATTAAAACTTTTGGAGCCCACAGTTGACATTTTTTCAGAAAATTGAGTTATCAAGGCAGTAATTATTTCACGGGGAGATAAAACTCTCATAGCCCTAACTGTCAAATAGGGCCCTTTTCAGATTTTAATTACAAAATAAAATTAGTCTGCTCTTCCTCAGAATGGTTTGTGAGTGGTTAAACAGAGCTTTCCCCCCCAATACTGGTGGTCGTCGTCAAACTCTGCTAATTAGCAATGCTGAGAAATTCCAGTTAACAAGGACATTCTCCAAGACTCTGCAGGTTCCCTGCCGTTTGCCTTCATTTCCATAAGAAGATTAAGAGAGGAGGGGAACACACTCAAATGCAGATGCAGAAAAGAAGCGTTTTTTAACAAGCATCATAATAGTACGATGCTTGGCTAGTTCTCACCTAATTACTGCAAGTTAAACCTCTATTTGCCACTAAGAAGAAAAAATAAGTCTACAGTCCCCTATCCACAAAATTGTTAGTTGGCTTCAGATATAATACTTGAGGAGGGACCAGGGGAGTTTAGGAGAGACATATCAGTGCAAAAGATTTTTAAGTAAAATTGAACTACACTTAATCAGTTAAGGATTCTTGGCAGAGGCCTATAGTAGAACAAAATCAAATCCGAATATCTCAGGAATTATGTATTTTTGTTGTTAATTTCTAATCTTGCTCTAAAAGTATGCAGCTTTTTGCTGCCCATGGAAGGGAAATGTTACACTCTCTTTATATTAAGCACTTCAATTTTCATAAATTGTACAAATGGCAACATTTAAAATTTTTGAAGGATGAAGCACCCTCTTTCAAGTCTTATTTTGATTCCTTAGTAGTCAATGGTGTATTGTTATTAGTACTGTAGCCGTCTGTTATAAATGTAAAACAGTACTGCTTCTATCATACATCGTGATTGTTATAGTTATTATTATATTTAGGGGCCAGTGATGGTGCTGAACTGAAATAGAGTGGCCAGTGATCTGATTTTTTTTAAATGCATATGTTCTAAAAAAATCTAATGAGAAAATTGTTTCTGCTATCACCATCTTCTTTAATCTTATTTTCATTGCACATTATTATGCATAAACGCCATCCAGTTAGTTTATTGCCTTGATAAGTACAGCAGGCTTAATTAAAATAAAGCTGTAAATAAATGCAACCAATGATAACACAATTGTAATGTATTTCCATAGCTTATTTATATGATAAAAGCAATTAACAAAAGACCTAGCCAACCCCTTTAACCTCTTAAATGAATTATTATAGAGTTCAGGCACAAACACAGACATCTGATGATGTATAAAAGCTTTTATATATCATCTTAAGGAAAATTTTGTGCCTCTTACTACTACCCCTTGAGAGAGAGGGAGAGAGAAAGGTTAAAAACATTTGCTTCTATAACCATCCATTATTAACATTTATTTTAATACATATACACCGCCATTACCCATACCAACCCCTTGAGTTTTTTCTTCAAACTTAATTATCCATAAGCTTTTTTTTTTTTGAATAATGCTATTATACTAAGCGCAGATCAATGCATACACAATCATAAAGTGAATGTTTGTCTGCCTTTCGTGGAATCTGGACAATCATAATTCATTCATATGTTGAATCTCACAATTTGTACCTATTTTTTCCCCATGATTTAACCTCCCACTTCTCTCGAGGTTATATATGTACATTTCTAAGTTAAGCAAATTAAATCTGATTCTTATGATTCGGTTCCATAGCTTATATGATATGTTAACTTCTCTTTTGTTTAGATTACGTGTATTTAGTTTGATCTTCCTCCATCCCACCCCCCATTTTATTTCCAAACACCTTCTTTTAAAGGTAAAATCCATAGTCTTGGGAAAACGAATCCACCAGTAGGGGGCGCACCAGCCACATCCCTGAAACCAAGACTCTCAGAAAAGGCCGTGGCCGCCTTTTCTCCAGATCAACTCAACCTTTTCTCTTTCCTAATCTTCATGTGCATGATTAGCTTAATATTACACTTTCAAGAAAAAAAGACATTGCTTTATTTTGAAGAGTGACATACATTTATGTGTTTTGAGAAGGCCAGTCTCGTCCTTCCCGGGTTCCCAAGAACTAAAACAAACTATAACTTAAGAGAAAAAGGAGAACCTGCGGGTGTGTGTGTGTAAGGGGGTGGGGGGTGATTAGAAATAATAAATTATTAAGTCTACAGGATTCTTTTTCTCAACTTTTCTGGGTTTCCAGTGAGCATACTTAATCTTGAGTTTGACAAGAACAGAAAAACTTGGGAGGGCAGGGATTGAAGAAGTTGGAGTGGGGGTGATGACGGTTATGGGAAGAAGGTTAGTAAAGAACAAAACAATGCGAAGTTTTGTAAAGATAATAAATGGAACATGGCCGACAGATACTATTCAGTACATTTTCTTAGGGTGACTAAGGGTGCATCGGGGAGAAAGGGGCGGAGAGTGTTACAGAAGAAAGAAAATAAGTAACCCTGATGGTTTAAGCCCTTTATAAAAAAAAGAAATGGCATCAGGGTTCCCCCCCTTTGTAGTCAAGTGCATTTTAGCCACAAAGATCCCAACAAGAGAGTGGAAGGAAACTTAGACGGGGCTTTGTTTGACTCCGTGTAGCGACAACAAGAGAAACAAAACTACCTATTTGTAACGGACGTGCTGCCATTGCTCTCCGCATTGAGCGCCTACCTATTGAAATCTTTACGTCGGGACAATGGAAGAGCGGCTAAAATTACCCTCTTGGGTCCAGGGCGGGCAGGATTTCTGAGTCCCTACCCCGCCCCCATCCCATCCTCCTTCAGCCCTGGCCCTACTGGGATCCCCTCTTCCCCAGTCCTGGCCTCCATCTTCCTGCCGGCAATGCCTGCACCTGTGCCTGGCGAGCACTACCCTTCCCTCCTCCCAGGCCTAGAGCCCCCTCCGAGCGCACACCCCAGAACCAGGCGGCCCGGGAAATGTGGCCATCACGGTAGAAATCACTAGGGGGAAATGCCAGGGCTGGTTCTGCTCGAGTCCTGTGAACTCTGCGTGGGAGGGAGTTTGTGAGTGCGGCCCAAATGCCACCTCCACACAGTGCCCTGGGATGCCAAGAAGTTGAGCTTAACGCTCCCCCACAGCCTGCACTCTGAGCGTCCTTCTGTTGAGCTCTTTAATTCCCCCCAGCCTCCTTCTGAAACCCGCACAACTGAAAATCCTTTGGGGGAGGCTCAGCAGGAGAATGGGGAGCGAGGACGTGCATTCCCTTTGCACCGACTGAATGGGGAAAGACTGGCAGGAGACGTGGCTGAGGGTGAGGGAACAAGCTGTGGTTTCCCGCGCCAGAGAGCTGAGTTGGAGGCAAGAGCGAGGTTGCGGCAGCTTACCCAGGGCCTGCCTAGCCTTGCGCTAGAGTCGGCCGCATAGTCCGAGCAGGATTTACTTTTAAAACAGAGCAAATTGCGTGGAAGCAAGAAAGATTTGGGGGATAGAGCGTTCCGTCTCCTAACTTCTTGTCGGGACAGTGTGAGAAGTGCGTGAGCGAGTATCGGCACCTGTGGAGAAAGAGGGGCAAGGGGAAGAGCGAGGCTAGGGAAAAGCACGAGAGGCTGGAGTTGGTGGGGGAAGTGTGCAGAGGAGCGGGAGAACAATGACACACCGACTCCATCCAACACTGCCTGTTTCCTGAAATACCAGTAGGACAGTCGCCCTGAACCACCCACTCTCTCCTGCCCCACCCCCACTTTAGCGGCTTCTCGCGCCCCTTCCTCATTTCAAGAGCCCGCACCAAAAAGTAAATCAATATTAAGTTTTAAGAAAGAAGAAAATCGCAGTCTTAGTGCTGTTTACCCACTTCCTTCGAAAAGGCGTGTGGTGTGACCTGTTGCTGCGAGAGGGGATACAAAGGTTTCTCAGTGGCTGGCAGTGGGAGCCGCCTCCCCCTCCCTCCATCCCCCTCCTCCCCCTGCCTCCCCCGCGCGGCCCGCGGACCGGCAGGCCCCGCCCCCTTTCATGCAAAACCCGGCTGCGAGGCTGGGCTCGAGTGGAGGAGCCGATGCGCGCTGATTGGTCGCTGGAAACCCATTTATTCCCTGACAGCCCCCGTCACATGGATGGTTGTCTATTAACTTGTTCAAAAAAGTATCAGGAGTTGTCAAGGCAGAGAAGAGAGTGTTTGCAAAGGGGGAAAGTAGTTTGCTGCCTCTTTAAGACTAGGACTGAGAGAAAGAAGAGGAGAGAGAAAGAAAGCGAGAGAAGTTTGAGCCCCAGGCTTAAGCCTTTCCAAAAAATAATAATAACAATCATCGGCGGCGGCAGGATCGGCCAGAAGAGGAGGGAAGCGCTTTTTTTGATCCTGATTCCAGTTTCCCTCTCTCTCTCTCTCTCTCTCTTTTCTTCCCCCAAATTATTCTTCGTCTGATTTTCCTCGCGGAGCCCTGCGCTCGCGACACCCCCGCCCGCCTCCCCTCCTCCTCTCCCCCCGCCCGCGGGCCCCCAAAGTCGCGGCCGGGCCGAGGGTCGGCGGTCGCCGGCGGGCCGGGCCCGCGTACAGCGCCCGCATGTACAACATGATGGAGACGGAGCTGAAGCCGCCGGGCCCGCAGCAAACTTCGGGGGGCGGCGGCGGCGGCGGCGGCAACTCCACCGCGGCGGCGGCGGGCGGTAACCAGAAGAACAGCCCGGACCGTGTCAAGCGGCCCATGAACGCCTTCATGGTGTGGTCCCGCGGGCAGCGGCGTAAGATGGCCCAAGAGAACCCCAAGATGCACAACTCGGAGATCAGCAAGCGTCTGGGCGCGGAGTGGAAACTTTTGTCGGAGACGGAGAAGCGGCCGTTCATTGACGAGGCCAAGCGGCTGCGAGCGCTGCACATGAAGGAGCACCCGGATTATAAATACCGGCCCCGGCGGAAAACCAAGACGCTCATGAAGAAGGATAAGTACACGCTGCCTGGCGGGCTGCTGGCCCCGGGCGGCAACAGCATGGCTAGCGGGGTCGGGGTGGGCGCCGGCCTCGGCGCGGGCGTGAACCAGCGCATGGACAGCTACGCGCACATGAACGGCTGGAGCAACGGCAGCTACAGCATGATGCAGGACCAGCTGGGCTACCCGCAGCACCCGGGCCTCAACGCGCACGGCGCCGCGCAGATGCAGCCCATGCACCGCTACGACGTGAGCGCCCTGCAGTATAACTCCATGACAAGCTCGCAGACCTACATGAACGGCTCGCCCACCTACAGCATGTCCTATTCGCAGCAGGGCACCCCTGGCATGGCGCTAGGCTCCATGGGCTCGGTGGTCAAGTCCGAGGCCAGCTCCAGCCCCCCTGTGGTTACCTCTTCCTCCCACTCCAGGGCGCCCTGCCAGGCCGGGGACCTCCGGGACATGATCAGCATGTACCTCCCCGGCGCCGAGGTGCCAGAGCCGGCCGCCCCCAGCAGACTTCACATGTCCCAGCATTACCAGAGCGGCCCGGTGCCCGGCACGGCCATTAACGGCACACTGCCCCTCTCGCACATGTGAGGGCCGGACAGTGAACTGGGGGTGGGGGGGTGGGGGGATTTTCAAAGAAAAACGAGGGAAATGGGAGGAGAGTAAGAAACAGCAAGGAGAAAAACCCGGTACGCTCAAAACAAAAAAGTCGTCACCCACAGCAAATGACATCTGCAAAAAAGAACACCAATCCCATCTACACTCACGCAAAGCCGCGATGCCGACAAGAAAACTTTTATGAGAGATCCTGGACTTCTTTTGGGGGGACTATTTTTGTACAGAGAAAACGGGGTGGGGGTGGGGGTAGGGAGGGCGAGGGAATGGACCTTGTATAGATCTGGAGGAAAGAAAACTACACAAAACTTTTTAAAAGTTCTAGTGATACGGTAGGAGCTTTGCAGAAAGTTTGCAAAAGTCTTTACCAATAATATTTAGAGCTAGTCTCCAAGCGACGAAAAAATGTTTTAATATTTGCAAGCAACTTTTGTACAGTATTTATCGAGATAAACATGGCAATCAAAATGTCCATTGTTTATAAGCTGAGAATTTGCCAATATTTTTCAAGGAGAGGCTTCTTGCTGAATTTTGATTCTGCAGCTGAAATTTAGGACAGTTGCAAATGTGGAAAGAAGAAAATTATTCAGATTTTGGACATTTTAATTGTTTAAAAATTGTACAAAAGGAAGAAAAACTAGAACAAGTACTGGCAAAACCATCTCCGTGGTCTTCTTTAAAGGAGCAAAAGTTTTAGATTGTACTAAATTTTTTTTTAACTTACTGTTTAAAAGCAAAAATGGCCATGCAGGTTGACATCATTGGTAATTTATAATAGCTTTTGTTTCCCAACTTTCCATTGTGTTCAGATAAAAATACAACATGAAATTACTGTGTTTGAAATATTTTCTTATGGTTTGTAATATTTCTGTAAATTTATTGTGATATTTTAAGGTTCCCCCCCCCTTTATTTTCCGTAGTTGTATTTTAAAGATTCGGCTCTGAATTATTTGAATCAGTGTGCCGAGAATCCATGTATATATATTTGAACTAATACCATCCTTATAACAGGTACATTTTCAACTTAAGTTTTTACTCCATTATGCACAGTTTGAGATAAATAAATTTTTGAAATATGGACACTGAAATTATTCTTGAGTCTTTCATTTATTTGGATAACACTGTGATTATACATAACTCCTTGGGGAATATACTGTGCTCAGCCAAGAAAGCAAAATACCTAAAACCTTGGTATTCTAGTCCAGTAGCATGTGCTAATGTTAACTGCAACAATTAAATGGCTGGATGATTAATTGAATAAGTACTCGAAAAATTGAAATGCTTATGTCATTTCTAAAGTAGAAACTAGAGACATATATTGTAAATCCACCCCCTCCTTTTCTAAGCAGCATGAATAAGCATGATGGGGACTTAAACTGATTTATGCCACTTGTTGCCAGAAAGGAGTCGATTCTGAAATTTTTCATGTAGTTTAGCAGATGGCGTATTGAGCCAAATCAGAACCAGGTTGGCTGGTTTTTTGTTTTCGTTTTCTTCGCAGCACAATGGCTTTGGAAACCTGGTTATAGGGGAAAATGATGCTTCTTGTATCGGGATAATTGCAAACTAGACATGCAAAGTGCTCATCTGCTGGGTGGGTGTTTGGATTACTCCAGCCCTGCTATTGTCTGAGAGGAAACAAGTGGTTTGCTTTCTTTGTTCCTTGACTTCATAAACTTTCTCCTCTACATTTTCCTGTTTAGGGGCGAGGGAAAGCGAAGAGCGTCTTGCAAAACTCCCCGACTTATCACGGCTATTATTATTATTTATTTTCTTTTTTCCTCTCTCTCCCTCCACGAATTCCATTTCTTAAATTGGCAGCGCGGGTCCAAGCCTGTAGACCCAAATCGGATAATCTCTGCAGCTGATAACAAGCAAAAGAGAAGCCAGGCAACAGCCATATTAACGAAGAAAACAATCAACTCTGAGGTAGATATTTTACTTTGTCTGGTCTAATCACATTTGGAGATGATTATGCTTTTGATCTGTTAACCATGTTTTACTACAGTAGTAGAGAAGGAGGGGAAGGGGAAGGAGTGGGGAAACAAAATTGGGTTTGTTTTCTTTTGCCCTAGGAAAGGTAAAGAAAGACTATAGTTGTCCTCAGTGGGAGCGGAAAAGTTGGGGAATCGCCATGGTCTTTGCGTTAATGATGTTTCTGCATCGCAACCGAATCGCGCTTTGTCGCAGCCGGAGAATCCATAAGAACGACTCTGGGATTTTTCTTCCTTATTTACTACTTACCTCGCTCATCTTCCCCCACCAAAGGGGACCAGAAACCAAGAGTCAGGCTTTCTTAAGAGCTTGGGTTTGCTTCCCGCAATTTGAAGGGCTTGTTATGTCAACTTCTACAACTTTTGGAGAAGTTGGAATCCGGCAGCGCCTTCCAGCCTTGAGTAAAGTACCGGCTGCAGCCACTAAGTTGTAAATTAGTTCATCCCGTTGGTTTGCATCTTCTAGTTTTCCAAGAATTTCTTTCTCGTGGTGTTGCTAATGTGAGTCTGGGCTCAGCCGGGGATATCATCATTTTCTATATTTTGATTTCATGTGGATTGCTTTATTTTAAGTGTATTGGTTTTTATTCATTCCTTTTTTAAAAATCATTTTAAGGGTAATATTGTACTGGAAAAGGAAAATTATTACGCCGGCTCCCAGTTCTAAGCAAGGCATGTCCGTCCGCCCCCCCCCCCCCCAATTAATGCAGAGACTCTAAAAGAATTTCCCCCGGCCTGGCCAGCCATTGTAATGCATATACGGATTATTCACGTGGTAATGAGCACTTTCGACAGTTCTTGCTCACACATAGGAATAAAAGAAACTTTGAATAAAGATCCAAATGATCTTGCTGGGGGGTGGGGAGGATATTCCCCGAATTTAAGCTAATCAACTATATGGAGTGTATATATATGAAAAATAGAGATATGTTAGAAATACGTATTGGGGTTTAGAGTAATTGCACTGCACTAACCACCCCTAAAAAAAAGAGCGCACAGGGTCCGACTAAAAAACAACTTTTTGGCAAAAGGCTCAGGTGCAAATATTTTGCAAAAGGGAGGAGAGAAATAGTTGGGGAAGTTAAACTAGTTTTGTATGATTGTCACTGTCTCCATTAGACAAGAGAATTCCCACTCCCCCTCCTATCCCTCCATATCTCTTAAACAAATGAAAGTCAAAATATTTTTATTTGCAAATATAAATTATTTTGATAAACTGAATTTGAGAAAAAAATGGTACGTTTCATCATTCATTTGCTTGGATTAAATGGTTCCCCAAGATGTGTATAGTTTCATGGCTAGATTAATACTGAACATGTAATATTTTCATTATAATGTGATTTCCAAGAAGGGGGTAAACCCTTAAACTTGCCCGGAGATGATTGTTTCCCGGTGCTGAAGTTAGTTGTTGAGTTCAGTTCCTTCCTTGGGATATTATTCTGCTCACTAAAACCATTCAATTTCCAGTCCAACGGGGTGAATTTAATGTTTTGTTAACCTTATACACTGAATGGAAATGTGCAGCAGGATGAGATTATAGTTCCCTCTGCAATTTTTTTCTCTCCCCGCACCCCCCCCTCCATACTTTAAATAAAGAGCGTTAAAATATTTTGCTGAGCTGTAGTAGATTAGCAAGGTTTCTTGCCAATGCTGGGAAGCTGGTATTACTGCCGGTCCCAGGGGAAAATGGCTCACATTAACCACTAAATGAATATTTGACAAGGGCTCATTCGGAGGTATTATTACTATAAACGTGTCCCTACTGGACTTCTCAAGGGTCAAAGAGCAACGCTTCAATTAATTATTTAGTCTGCTAGTAGATTTGGTTGTAATAGCTGTACTTATTTCTAGAACCGACACATTCTTACAGTAGGAAATCTCAGGAGAATCTTCTCCATCAGTAATGCCTGGGATTGAAATTCAGCACACAGAGCCCTGGTGTTCTAAAGCTGACTTTTTCATAAAACCCTTTCTTGGGCTGGGGGGTGGGGGTGTAGTCTCTTTTGCTATTTCCTTTACTGTTTTTGGTTTAAAAGAAAAAAAAAAAACAAGAATATAAGTTATCTTAATTTCTGTATGTCTGGCAAGGTCTTTTAGAGCCTTGCAATTTGGGGAGAGGGCAGGGGATTTATTTAAAACCTTTGACTTTTCTAAGCGGAGATGTCACACGATTTTAGAGACTCAGGCAGGGTCTGAATGTAGAAAAGGTACCTATTCCTGTTTGCCAATAAAATTTGGGCTTTAAAATAAAAGGCTCCGTAGGCTGAGTACTCTGAGTTCTAGTAGTCTCAGAGTAAATTGGGGTACAAGATAGTCCCTCCTCCCTACCTATTGGTCTGAACACTACCAGGTGTAGTGGGGGGGGGGGGACTGAGTGTTCCATTTCTGCCTTGTCATGAGTTCCTCCATTGCCCTAGGTAAAATGGTAAGGGAATGATTTTCAGAGTAAGATTCCTTAACAATAATATAAGATGAATGAATAAGAGATAAGCTGCAAGGGGTGGGGGGACAGGATGCAGTAATTACAAACCCAATTCATTCAGCTTTTCAGAACTTTTGTGGGAGCTCCATTGACGAATTTTGAGCTGCCAGTTTTCTCACATTAAAAAGAACTGATCAGCGCCTCGGGGGGACAAGAAATACCGCTTAACTGTGTAGTGATGGGGTCTTCATTTAGAACCATTACAAGGAGAAAATTAAACAGTGCCTTTGTGTGCACAAGGTTTACTTTTCAACTGCTAACAGTTTATAGCTAACTGCTCTGAGATTGAAGTTTGACTGGTTTGTCACCTGCTAGTTGGCACTGCTTATTTATTTATTTATTTATTTATTTATTTATTATAATTTAAAAAGCTTTTTATACCCCCATTCCCCTTCATTTCTTACTCTTGGGGAATTTTACAAAACAGGCCTTCATATTTGGCTTTGTGGAAAGAGTTTCCTTTGCCACAAGCTTTAGTAAAGATTTTGGTTAACATTCTCCAACACTCTCCCCCACCTCATTATTGCCTTAAAATAATTTGCATCTCACTGTTTATTATGCTGTCTTTCCTTGCTTTTAGAGCAAAGGCTGCTTTTCAGGATAGCAGCAGTGAGGTTGGGGATGGCGGTTGATTTATTTCTTTTCTTTGCTTTTTTTTTTTCCTTGCTTACTTTCTTTGCATGGCTATTTTTTATTTTATTTTTTTTGACTTAAGTTAGAAGATTGCTGGGTAGATTTCATTTGGGACCTGTCTACAAGGTGGATCCCTTAAAGACAGAAGAAAGGGGTAGAAACTCTTGACCTTTACTGTGGAAAATATGGATAAAGTTCAAAGGGACATAGCCTCTGGAGTCCTAAGTAAGCAGCAGTGGAAGGAGCTTTCCAGAGATAAATAGCCCAAACCAGAGAATTGGTTTGGCGTGTTTCATAGTTATTTTCTATTAAAACTTTCCTGGAAACCTGACCTCTGATATCATCACCCAGGGAGACTTGTAATCTCTCTCCCTTCTCACGATGCTGTCCAGTTTTACAATTCTTGTTTTCAGTTTTTGTTTTTCTGTGGCCTTTAGGAAATAATGAACTTGACTTATTTTGACTAACAGACTTTTCTTTAGGAGGGTGGGTTACTAAGACAAGGCCAAGATTTCCCATGGCAAAGAGCTCTCTCTATGCAGGCTTTTATTTTATATTTTTGGTGTTATGGTGTTATTTTTTATTCCTAGAGTGGTGTACTCAGTGTCTCTTCAAAAGCAAATAGAATGTCCTTTCCTTTCAAGACTGAAAGCTGTTTGGTGCTTTGGGGCTTGGGGACTTGAGATGCTTACTTTGGAAAGAAGTGTCAGGTGATTTAAAAGCTCCAAGGAGTCACTTGTTTCATTACTCTGGTCTGCCTGCATGGACAGAATGCAGTGTGCACTGTCAGTTAGGATTTCGGCGCTCTGAACCATCATATGACTCCCTCTCTGGGCTTCGGTGCTGGGTGCGGTGCTGGGTGCTGGATGCAGCGCAAGGCTGTGAGCGCGCCGGCCTCCCACCCTCCCGCATTAAGGAGCGCCGAGCCCAGCGCCGAGAGCGGATGCGCCAGCCGACTGATGGAAGCTGAGGCCCGCGAGCACCCGGCGGGGACCTGACGTCACCGAGGTCCTGGTCCTGGCCCCCATGCGGTTCCCTGGGAAGCTGCTTCATGGGGCTCAAGTTCTCTACGCCTGGACCCTGCCAAAACGGCCCGATTTCCTCTCTCAGCCCTGATGGGTCCTGCGTCGGGCAAGTCTGGAAAGTCACCTGAGATGTTGCGGCCTTCGCCCCTCCAGAGGCCTCTACCTCCTGCACCCCAGCCCTAGCCCTCGCCACGTGGACCTCATGACCCAGAGGTGGTTTTAGGCCCCAAACTTTCCAAAGCAGAGGTTGTCCGACCCAAGTTCTGCCTTCCTCTTGCTTCTCACCCCAGGCCTTTACTTTAAGGGGTTGTTTGTCCCTGTTTTGTGCCTAGGCTCAGCATTAGTAATCTCGCTGTTAGGCCTTCCTGATGCTAGAGGCTGTGGATTGGCATGGCTGTGGGAAGCCACAGGAGCGGTCTGGGCTCCCCGAAATATTGGGCCCCTCTAGGACCAGAGCAGGTAGGGACGGGGGGGGGGGGGGGGAGAATGCAGACCCTTCACTTTCCTATTGGTAAAATAGGTATAATATATATATTTACCTCGCTGAAGATGAGTGCAAAGCCACAGACACAAACTAGGATTCACTTATAGCTAGTACTTTTCTTACTTTGCAGAGTAATTAGGTGATAGGGAAGGCAAGAAATTTTTATTTTAGACCCCAGAGATCAATGCAGAAATTCGGGTCCTTTCTCTCCTTTCTGGTCTTAGCTTTATTCAGACTGCTCTTCTTACTTTGCCAGTGCTCTACCTGGCCTAGGGTTTGCCTAGGAAGTTACCCTGCAAACTTGCCATCCCTGGGTATCTTCCTGAAGGGATACCGGCATTCCGGGCAGGAGCAGCCCCCACCCGTTGAAGGCAGAAAAAATAATTACTGTATTAAAAAGAGCAGTGAATTCTTCCCGAGGGTTCTTATCGCTGGCGGCCAGGCCAGAAGCGGGACTGCGCCCCCACCCCCACCTCGTGACGTCAGGGTCTGCAGGGCCTCGGGGATAAAGTGATTCGTCTGAGTGTTTCAGAAAGGGCAATCCAAACACTTGCAGGGCGAGGCCAGTGGAGCCAGTCTCCATCCCCTGCTTGTGAGGCTGCGGAGGCTCTCATTGCCCCCCCCCACCCCCCCACCCCAGAGCATAACCAAACAACAAATAGCCAGTCTTAAGCATGTATACTATACAGTCACCACACAACACCCATCACCATGGCACCTGAGCTCATAGGCAGGCCCTTCCTCCATACACACACACACACACACACACACACACACACACACACACACACACATATATATATATGTCATAGTTAAAGTTCCTTGATTTGCTATCTAGAGTTTGTTGCCAGGTTTGAATGAGTTAATTTTGGTTTTTGTTTGATTTGTTTTGAGAGACTGGACCAATTACACCAAAAGCCTTTACAAAGTACACCATAGCTTGATTTTATTTGGCCCTGCATGAGTTTCAGCAGTGGATTAAGAAATGGATTTACAAGAGTTTTCTAGTTCTGATGTGGAGCCACGATTAGGAGAGTTGCTTCTGGCTTGCCATTGCTCTGTCATATCCATTTTCTCTTTTCCCCTCCACTCCTAATAATTTGTATAGCTTTTTATAATCTTTTTAGAATTGAGAAAATATTGTTGAGAGAACTACTTGCAACCATGATTTAAATTTTAAATAAGAGGAACGACATTTGGTCTGTGGACTCGGTAAAGGGATAGAATTATTTGTTGGTTGAAAGAACCTTGACACTTCTAGAAGATGCACTTACCAAATTTTCTTTACAAATTAATTCATTGAATACCCTTCCAATGGGAGGGGTCCTGGGAACTAGGCTTTATGTTCCATTTTGGTCTAAGATCTAAGGGACTAATTATTTGCTGAGAATTAGCCAATATTTCACATGCAGTCAGTTTAGTATCAACTTTACTACCAACTCACATCCAGGTCGATTTGACTATCACACTTAACATCTCAAATCTAGGTTATTGCATAATGTTACAGTTTAATCAGCCTGAAATACTAAGCAAACCTGTCTTGTCTTCTACTCAAAGTCTTCTTCCTTTTCTTTGTTTCCCCTTCCTCCTTCCTCCAAGAAAAATTTCTTAAAACCAAGTTCCCTTGTGAGAGTTTGTTTACCCCAACTTCTGTTAAACTAGACTAACACTCTCTCATCAGCTTTCTAAACACTCTCTCATCAGCTTTGTGAAATGGTGCAAAAACGTCTTGGAGACTAAGATGGCAAAATAAACCTAAGCATATGGGTGGAAGACTTCGTTGTTAGGAAATTGATTTAAATGTTTAGATCACACTTCAGCCTCCATGCCTCCCTTACACCCTCTCTTGCTTTGCTCACTGCCTGCCCCTAGCTCTCGGATACCCCACCTCTATTAGCAAGCTGTTTCACTGGCATAAATTATGAATGCATTTCAAGCCGGTATTTCTGATAAGATAAATCAGGGGCTTTTCTCTTTTGCTCATTTCTGCTTTCATTCCCATTGAAACTCTCCTTGAGCCATGCTGCAGTGCCTCTCTACAAACTTAACTATCCCTGTGTAAGCCATAGAGGTATGTTTTCAATAGGAAAAATCAGGTAATCTTTTTTCAAGACGCCTTACAAGTTAAGGATACAAAATATTTCATGGTTAGTCGTGTGAGCTTCCAAATTAGCTGCATATAAAGTATTTTAAGATTTTTTTTTTTTTTTTTTTTTTGGCTGTCACTGGCTGGCAATACTCATTTTGTGTGTGTGTGTGTTGGTTTGAAAAGCAGGAAGAAATGTAATGAATTGAGTGCTGTCAGAGATGTCTTCTGTTTGAACAATCTGCGATGGGCTGAATGGCAGGGACTCCCTCATCCAGTGCAGGTGCAGTAGAGCTGGGGAAGGGGGGAGGAGGGCTCCCTCTGTTCAGTCAAAAAGCACCATTCTCCACAATAGACCACACACTGACAGCCAGCGTGACATCAACTCGCACTTTCATACCAACCTCCCCCCCATCCATAGTGCTGAGTTCACAAAGTGGCCATACAGTAGCCTTGGTTAGGTTCCTTTAATGAACATTTTTTTGTGGCTCCTATGACCAACATTGAAATTTGCTGAGCCCTGGGAGAAACAACTAGATTTTTAATAGTGAGTTCCAAATCAAAATGTATAGCTATAGATATTTAAAGTTACGCTGGTCTCTCCACTCTCTCCCAATACTAATGCCCACAACAGACCCCGGATGATCTGAAAACTCTCAGTTAAAAGTTACTTAGGTTCCAAGGCACTATTGTCTCATGTCCCGAGAGAGACCAAACAGGAAAGGAGAGAAGGTACGAATTTCGTGAATTTATTTAAACTTAAAAGGACCTCTAGTATTTTATTATGCTGCGTGAGAGGGTTAATCCTGTAAATGAACGGACAATAATCTTGTGGAGTGGCATCTGTCCCCCTTTGAATTGGTTTTACTGGGGAGAGGGGTGGGAGATAGAGAAGGGGGTTAGGAAAGGCAGCAAAGGCAACAATTGTTTTAAAACTCTCTACAAAGATGCGACCACGCTTTGGCGGCCCCACCTCTGCAAGGGCTGGACCTTCCAAAGATTTCATTTTACATTTGTTTAAACTCCTGCCTTGGTGTCTCAGTTTTAAATGGAACTATTCAAGGAGGGAATGCTACCAGAGCTACTATTCTAGTCAATTCCCTTTTTCCCCCTCCAACCCCACCCGATTCCTACTCTTCTCCGCCCCCATCCCCTTCTCCACTTCTTAGTCTGGGGTCTGAACATTTAAGTAGAAAGAGGGAGGAGCGAGGAAAGGGCCGTGCGGGCAAGGACTGTTCCCCCAGCCGTGCCCCCGCGCAGGGCGAGATCCCCACGGCCCTGCCACTGGCACATTTCCCTCTGCCGACACTTGCTGGAGCATCGCGCGGAGGAAAATTGCACCTTGTTTGCGTATTTAAAACCATAACTGTATACATTTTTCATCGCGGAAACAAAAATATCAACTTTCTAGCCCTCGGAGCAAAACCTTTTTTTATCATTTGCCTAAATATTGTTCAGTGGGCGGGGCATGAATAGGCAGACCTCCCAGGGCAGCGGCTACAGCATTCTTCCCACTCGCCTCCTCCGCCGTGGAGGCGAGGAGTTGGGGGTCTGGCGGGGCGGGGCGCAGGGCAAGAGGATTTGGTGTGAGGGGCACATAAAGGCCAAGTTCTGTAAAACCTCAAATAACTCAGGAAGAGATGGGTCTTACTATATCTGTGGAGCGTTTGCTTGTGACTGCGGGCTCCCGGATGACCTGCCTTAAGTATGCCTACGGCGCCTACTAAAGTCTGGGCCTAGGACATAGGCATCTCCCTCCCCTCGACCCACTGCCCACCGCTACTTGATAGCTGCCGCGTCTTTCGGCAGGTACACACCCACAATTAATCTTTCTTATTAAAGCCTCCATTCTGTACCCAAGGGGCGACTCAAACCTATTTAGATTTCCTTGGTTGGCTGCACAAATTTAAGTGGGCAATGAGTTATAAACCTAATAACAGAGGGCGAGAGAGAGTGATTTGAGTCGAGAAAACGGAAGGATTCACGAGAGGTGTAAGGGTGCTGCAGGCCTTGCCCGCCCCAGGCACCCGCCTGGCAGTGCACGCCAGGTTCTGGGAAAGGCAGCGAGCCTCCCGCGCGCGCACACCGCACGCAGCCTGCGTCCACACCCCTACACCTCTACCCTTCTGCTCACAGGTACACTTGCAATGACTTGGCCTCCTCCGGATTTCTTATAGCCCCTCCCAGAAAGGTGGAATTCTCAGAGCATCCCAAAACAGGAAATTTCCAGGGAACCAGAGGAGGTTTGCATTGTGTGGTATTAATTGAGAATAATTAACACTGGAGACCGTTAATCACCACTTTGCCGCCTCATTCCTCCTTTCGGGTCTGCGGCGACTGCCTGTCTCGCTCCGCTGCCGGCACGGGTGGGTTCGCTGGTGAAAGTGAAGACGTCGCGGTAGCTGTCACCCAGTTCGGCTGTACTTTTTTAAACGCTCGCATATTGTTTGATTACTAATTCGAGTTAATATGATCTTTATGGCAACATAACAGTGGATAATTGGCCTTTTTTTCTGAACAACAATGTAAATCACAATCGCTTTATTATTTAATAACGTCAAACGCTTCGTTGGATTGGCCCCGACCGAGAAGACCTTTTCTTTCTAGACAGTGTTGTGGGGGAAGAACAATGACGATCTAATTGTGGAGATTTCATAAGTTGGCTCCCGTAAATGAACAGCTTAGATATGGAAGTTCCAGCAGATGTGGGCACTATTCTCCGTAGAAACTCTACCCCCACCCTCATACACTCTATTGGAGGTTTTTGGTGGTGGTGGTGGTGGTGGTCCTCAGATCCCTGCAACCATCTAAATCTTCCAGTAGCAATTAGAGCGTTTATCTGGCTTGCTCTTCAGCCTTTTATATTGCCGGTTTAGCATTAAGGCATTGAATCCACACAACAAATTAACGCAACGCGCAAAGAGCTACTACCACAAATGCGCCCCTTCGGTCACTTTGTTGGACACCGAGAACTTCGGCCTGGGGCTTTTTAAAAGTCTTATTTTGTTTTGATTTTTTTTTTTTTTTTATAACGGAGTCACCAACGCAGTGCCTTGGAATATACTTGTTTCAGGAAGAGTTTTGCAAGGGACATGAGCCATTATTTTGCAAATGTCTGGAAGAGCAGACAAACCTAGAGACCCCTCCAACGCAGACTGCAACGCTTAGAGGGAATGAGTTCCCGCTGCTCGGATGAAAAATTAATCACATTTGTCCCCAAAGCCTCCATTCTAACGGTTCCCTATCGCGGCTTTTGCGGTCACTGGAGGATCGCTATCTATGGCGTCCTAACACTTAGGAGCCCTTCGCAAATGAATCCCCACCATTTGGAATTCGGGTCAAGGAGAGAGACTCAGAATCTACAGCAGGTTTTGTTTCTGCGTGTGCCCGCCTCTCCATTTGATTCAACTTCTACTGTATGTTGGGAGGCAAAACAATTCGCTGCCCCCACTCCTCACTTCTAAGACAAACAGGAGGTGCGAAATGCGTCGCCTGCACACGCGCCCTCGGGGCCCCTCACCCCCTTCGTACTGACAGTGCAGCTGTCCTCGGCCCAGGCCTGAGTGGAGACATTCCCCCTCTCTCTTTCCACCCGCATTTTAAAACCGTCACATCGACGGTTCTAGAGTTATGCTCACATTTTCGGTCGCCTTCTAATTTCTTTCACTCCCCCACTTTCTGAGAACCTAAAGAGTGACAAGGGGAAGAGTTGAGGAATTAAGAGAAGGCAGTGGATTTTCAACCTCTCCCCGTCCCGTGAAAAGTGTATTTTATACCACAAAGAGTGCACTGGGAAACTTTCCCTAAGAGAAGTTGGGCGCAGTGTTATTCTTCTCCAGGGGCCCCCTGGCCTCCCCGCCCCCTCTGGACAATGCGCGCTTTGAGGCTCGGTGGCCTGCGGGCAGCGGGAGACGAGGGGACTGGGCAGCCTTCCTCCAGGGGCCCGCAGCTGGGGGAGCGACGGGCAGGGAGCAGGTCTGGGGAGGCGGGCCACGCAGGATGAAAAGCCATAAAGGTACAATTTTGCTCCCCCCGGCCTTCCACAGAGGCAGGGTTTGAGGACCTGGGGCAGGGCTGCTGGACAGCGGGATATGACAGGTTTCGAATTTTGTTTCTTATACCCATCTCCCACCCAAACGTTTTATTTTGACACAAGATTACGCATTCTAGGTTTTCCAACCTCCTGGCCCTTACTTTTGGTCACCTGGTTCATGGTTTTTAATATCTGAACCCGGGTCTTTAATGCTCAAATCGACCCCGGCGCTCACGCCTGGCCTCAGCAGGTCTTCTCAACCCCCCACCTCACCCTCGCACTCAGGGTGCAGAGCCGCAGGAAAAGCCCCTTGGCCAGGCACTCTAGGACGCTACATTCTAGTTTGGGATTTTTTCTCCCAAAGAGAACACCGCCACATTCCCCTCCAGGCAGCCTCTAGGAGAGGACCTCCGAGATCAGCAGAAGCCCTCAAAAGGTTACCATCTCGGTGGAATCGTTCGTCTGATGTTTTAAAACGTATGCGAAACGGGGCGTCAGGGCCACGTGCTGGGCCTTCGAAACGCCTCCGTGGGCCCTGGCTTTCAGAGCCGCGGACGCCGGGGCTGGCATGGAGGGGGTGCTGAAGCCACCGGCGGGCGTCAGGGGCCCGCGCTGCGCCGCAGGTCTGGCCGCGGCGCCGAGTGACAGGAATTATCTGGAGCCTGTTTGATCTGGGGCTGCATAGTCAGCCTCTGCTTTATTTGTTTGTTTGTAATCTCATATTTAGCACGCTGGGACGGTGGTAGCAAGAGAAAAAGGAAGGGATGGAGGAGGGGGCTTCTCGATAACCACACCCCTTCCTAATGAGTTCATTTCCATATGTGAGCCTCCCGCATCTAGCGCCCTCTTTTTCCGGACGCCAGCGTGCTGGTGCGTCTTGCGCAGCGCGCGGACGCCTCCACTCTGGATTGAAATGAAAAAGCTCGCGGTGGGAGCAGAAAATTGGTCTATTGATACATTCGCTCCGAGTGTTGATCTTGGCATCACCCGCAGCCGGTTCTTGCTTCCCCGCCCCCAAATGGGGCGCACACGGATTGCCGAGGGCTTGCCGAAACCCAGGCTGGCAGTAGGCAGAAACAGACATTCATTCCTCCCCTTTCCCCGCCTCCAGTTTTCGCACCCTCACGTCCCCTGCTTTTTACCCAACTCCAGATTTTGTTTGTTTGTTTTGCCCTCAAGGTGAGGGCAGAGAGGGCAGGGTCGTGCTAGAAAGGGAGTATAATCCCAAACGAATGAATCAAAAGTGAAAGTTTCAAACCAGACCCTGGTCCTGTTCAAGAAAAATGTAATCCTGCACTCGGGGAGAGGGCTGGCCCTTGTGTGTGCATGTAAGAGAGGGAAGGCGAGAAACTGAGGTTGTGAGATTGTGTCTGTAATCTGAGTCGTTTGAAAGTTGTGGCAAAGACCATGAAGTTTTGGAAGAGTCCTCAGCAGAAAACTTGAGACGGGTTTTAGCTGCTTCTAACCTGGTTTCCTATACATGTTTGTGGTGATTCTGTTCGGAAAATTGGTGAAACAGACTTTTACAATTGGTCGCCACCCCCGTGCTCCCACCACAACACCCACCAAACTTCGCGGTGCGCACTAGAGAGCGGGCTTCGGCTTGAGCCCCAACACAGCTTGCTTGTCAATTGCGAGCTGCAGGTATATCAAAGTGAACTGTCCCAAGTAACTTGTCTAGAAGCTGGGAAGAAGCTTAAGCAGCTTGCTTTAATGATGATTTGTAGCTCGGCGAGGGGCACGGACAGCAAACACCCCGCAGGTGTGTGCCGTAACACCACCATCCGGACTTGAATGTAGATTACTCTGGCGATCGTTTGATCGGCCCTTTGAAACCCTTTACAATTGCCTGTGACGAACGGCCAGTCCCAGTTTTTCCCCGAATAATGCCTTGAGGGTAAGTCCTCCAGGCCTTTAAAGAGCTCCAGTTTTTTGTTGTTGTTGTCTTTTTTTTTTTTTTTTTGAGAAAGAAACACGTTCGATTTTAGTTTAGGCATCGTCAATTTTTAGTCGCTAACAAGCATCACTCAAGCCATTCAATACTTAATGACCGTTACCTTAGCTGTCTTCCCAGCAGCCATATATATGTGTATATACACAACGCATTAATAAGAAGAACAAATTCATTAATTTCGTTTTCTTTACTTCCAAACTGCTCTGCCTGTTTATAGATGTTTGTGTGGGTGTTTATTGTAAACATGCGTTATTATTATTAATGTCATTGTTAATCTTGTTGTAATGCTTTCTCTGTTCTCTCTGAATTATATCTGTTCAGTCAAGTGGGAGTTTAACTTAAACATTAAGGCTTTTTCCAAAGTAAAACTTTGGAGTTTAACCCCGTCAACACCTTCGCGCCAACCCCCACCACCAAAATGAAAAAGAAGGTGCTGTTCAACCTTTAATATTGACTTAGAGTGTTTACATAAGGGGAGGAAAATGAACTTTTGTCTGAAACGTGCAACAAGCGGCACTTTGATTTCATAAAATAAATGTCAACAATTGCAAGAGCTTATCACACTAGGGTAGGGGGTGGAGGGTGGGAGTGCAGTTGAATTAAAGGCCCATTCCTGCCACTTCAGACTACAAAGGGTTACACATAAATAAGTGCCACATTTGCCTATTGCAAAAGTTTTCTCGGTGCTTTCTAAGTCACAACAGGGGAGGGTGGGGGAGAGAAGCTGTCGTTTATTATCCAGTTCTGGGCAGGAGCAGACCCCAGTACCAAGAGGCTCTTAGCTTTGGCTGCAGAAGAGGGGCAGCCTTTCAACAGCAGCCCCCTTTGTTCTTCCGATCTCTTTCCCAATTTCAAGCTTCACTTGCACATCCCAAGTTTGTGTGTTAATGACGCTATTACCATCTGGCTCGCCCTACTTTCCAAAAGATATAAATCTCCTAGCTCCATTGCCTGCATTATCATTTAAGTGCCACCATAGCCAGAAGAAAAAGATGCTTTCAAGGCTCCAGATTCTCTTGCACTGACTACCCCTGGCATGACTTTTCCACTATATTTATAGACTATACATTGGGTGCGGGACAGCTCCTTGAGAGAAATGATTTACCAAGAGCTGTCCCTCTAAGCCAAGGAAGACATGATTCTGGCTGAAAGGAAGGCTTCAAATGAATGTCTCTTTAAAATGTTTTTGTTTTGTTTGCAGCAAGCAGATAGTAGCCCCAACATACTTTATGTGTTTGTGCCTTCGTAAAAGTTGCACCGCAACTCCCAGACATTCAAAATGTGCCACTTTTCAAACTATTTTGAGGGAGAGGATAGATTGGTCTCTCCGTAGGGAGATGGGGTGGGATGGGGTGGGGTGGGGAGCAGGAGTGAAGGGAGATTTAAAAAAAAAAAAGGCCGGTGAAGCAACCTTTGGGAGCTGGGCCAACGGCATCCCTTCTCTTACACCCTCACTTGTGTAGTACCTGCACAGATGTGCAGATGTGGGATTTCCACACTCCTCGCTGCAGATCTACAGCCACTTCTCTCTTTCGATTCTTTCCTGGGTAATCCGTGTTTTGAACGCAACAGCTGAGAAAGTACAACAAAAAGAGTTGGGCTGGCTTGTGCATGGCTCCAAAGTGACTTCATTTATCCGGCCAGGTCTGAGTGAATAGCACAGAGCAAAGTGTGCCTCTAACTGCCTGGGCTTCTGGTTCAGACCCTTCGCTCATTTGAACAGCTAATCTCTCTCTGAGGGCTTCTACTGCTTGTGGCCCTAGACTGCCATATCCGGGCGCATCTCCTTGGGATGCTCTCCCTCTTCTTCTTCTTCCCAGTGTTATCTTCACAGAGGTGAGTTCCACTGATAAGCCAACCCAACAGGTTGGAAAAAGAATTGGAAAGGTGAACTTCACAGGTTCCTAAGAAAAGCTTTTAAAATCAGCAGGATTTGAGCAAACCGCTCTCTCTCTCTCTGAAAAAATAATCTTGTCAGAGAAAACATCTTTAATGAAATACAGTCTTATTGAGGGGTAAAAAAAATATATATCATTTGTTATATATTCCTAATACTTTGAACTGAGCACAGAAAGTGACTAAAACAGTGATCTGTTTATATCACACCGGTGTAGTTATTTGCATGCAAAAGGCATTTTTTGTCTTTCCAGTTCACTTTCCTGCTGTTTCCCCTCAAATTCAAAAACGATCTTGTTTAGAAACTTGTATCCCTTACTTTCTCCTTTTGAGAATATTATCGAGTTGCTATGAACAAATGCAGAGGATATACCTTTTAAGTGAGATGCACTTTTAATCACTGATCATTAAAATGGTTATGTTAAATATACTCAATTACATGCATGAGTTAACTCTAACAGTTCTTTCTATTCTCCCAGCTGCTCACGTATTCCTTAACGATAGTCTGTGGCAGAAACTTGATTATGCTGAATTCATACATTTCGATGGATTTCATCAGCCTAATTAATGTCTCCGTGTGGTCCTGGGGTCTGAATGAACCCTTTACTATGTTTGAGGTTAAAGGCAGTGTTGGAATGTAGGTTTTTCTTTCTTCGATACTTAGGAGGTACTTTGGGATTCCTTCCCCTCGGCAAGGTAGGTAGCAGTTGTTAAATGGAAAGACTGTGCAAAACAAGAAAGCCTATCCCAAATGGCAGAAAAATGAGGCTCATTCCTCATCCTTACTTCCACATCAATATTTTTGGATTGGATACATAATCTCCAATTGGTGGTAAAAAAGATAAAGTTGGAAACAGATTTACAAATGGTGGCCAAATAAATTTCCTTTAACTCATCAAGGCCGTCCCTGTTCCCGCCCTTCTTCCTGCCCCTATAACTTTTAGACTACTTCCCCATCCATTTCAACTTTCATCTTTCCCAAGGAAGCACTCGGGGCCAGTATTCATGAGAAACTCCAGTCACACACACACCCCACCCCACCCCATGTGGGTGCATGCATTCATTCTTTTCAGGTGTAAATTAACATCTGAATACATCTCAACCTTACTGACCCTTACCGCCACCACCATCCGGGCTTCTGCAGAGTTGCAGCTAATCTGCACCTCCACAACTGGCAGGGCAGACTGAGGTCGGATTTCCCAAGCCCCACCTCCAACAAAAGGGTCCAAAAGTGCTTGCATTGCCTATGAGAGAAGTCCTGATATTTGCCCTTGTCCAGTGAAACACCCACGGAAGAATATAATTTAAGACATATTTTCTTGGTGGTCAAGGAAAGAAGAGTACAGAAAGAGGAAGAAAGAGATGGCAGCATCTTGGTTCTTTAAGAAATGTCCCAACTTGGGCAGGTGAAACTTGAAGCTTTTACCGCACTTTGAGTTTCCAGGGACTGTGTTCGCCCCTGTAGAACTTCCCTCAAGCAGGGGTTCCACTGACCCAGATTCTAGTAGTAGTGGGGCAACATCACACCTCAACATAGAACAGGGAGGATTTCGGATCTATAATCAAATCACCGTCTTGGGACTTTGTGCTTGTTATGCTAATGTGATGACTTCTGGAGTAAGAGTATATTTTCAGGGTTGGAAATTAGCTTTTTAGAATGCTTTGTGTAATGACAAACATTAGACAGAAGAGACAAATGCGCCAGCAATGATGGCACAATACTCCTAGCAAACACCCTGGGCTATTTTAACAGATAAATGGAGACCCAGATATATTTGTAAAATTAAGCTGAGAACAAGCAGGGGGAAACTGGGTGAGAAAGCGGGTGCTGGCAGCCAGGCCATTGCAGTGGTGGAGATGCTCTTGCAAACCCCGCCTTTTCTCTCAGACATAGTTGAGTGGTAGCATAGTGCATTGCTCAGTCCCTTGGGGTGGATGCTTAGGGGGAAAAAAAGAGAGACAATTGTTTCATACATAGCACTGCAAATAAGCAGTTACCTCATGGTTTATGCACTCTTAAGGTTAGATTGCAGAGAATACAGGAAATAAATATTTCTGGGTTGGGGCGGGGGGGGGAAGGGAGTGTTTTGGGGAGGTGTATGCAAGTGTAGAGAGAAATGAAAAACTTAGAATTTTAGAGCCGTATATTGTGGAGTTGTCCAGTACATCTGCTGTATCCAGTATATTGTATCTCAGCACTGTGTGGTTAAGAATTTAGGCAAATCCTCAAATTGGTGGTATTGACATCATGTGATTTATGTTTTGGGAATCAAGAACAAGATAGTTTAATGCACCATATTTCTCAAAAAATAAGAATCTTCAGTATGTAGGGCTGGGATGGGATTAGTTGCTTCCCATAATGGTAAATAAGAAATTCACACACTGACCAAGTATCCAAGAGAACTCTTTTTATCAGTTACCTGCCTTTGGTGGACATCAGAGCAAAGTCACTCCCAGCCGAGTTATTGTATGCCCAGTTCTTCCTCTCCCCGTCCTCCTGCTGCCCACTACATCCACCTACCCATGGCGGTTTCTTCAGAAATAAGTGACTTGGTTGCTGGATGGATTTTCACCCCTTCTGCATGACACAGGTAGCAAACATCAACTTGCATCTATGAAGCCTGTGAACTATGATAATGGATAAACTCTGTGTTAACAGTCTTATTTGGGGCTAGAGCAAGGTTGCCAAGACATAGTCTGAATGAGTTGGGGCTTCTGAGATCCTGTAAAATGAGGCCAATTTTAAATGTTGGCACCGAATGCTGAGCTATTTATAATAGCCCACGTTGTCTCATTTTCTACGCGAGTTGAATAGGAGCAAAATACCTGACTTGATGCAGTGGCTCTCTAATGACAAATGAACTAATTAGAGGTGGTGTTTCTTAGTTCATCCCAAAGATCTTAGCGATGGTAGACGTGGGAAAGGCAGGCTCCAACAGCTTTAGTTTTAAGAAAGACAAGTTTTATGCATCCATGCTTTGAAGTTATAAACTGAGTTTGTCTCACCTATCTGATCCCCTCCGTCACTGTTCTTTGTATAGATGGGTCCAGGTAGACTAAGGGTAATACTTAATACATCAATTCACTGACAGAGCAAATTCATGAATCAGATTACCTTTCACCTTTGGTGTGTAAATGATTCGTTGCATGCCAAGGTCATGAGGCTTTTTATAGCAAGGTTCTTCTGAGATAAATTAACACGTTTATCACATAATCTAATCTACCAAGTGGGGTGGATTCCATGGTAGGTCTGCCCAGTACCACTTTTTTGAAAAATGCCCTTGGTGAAACAAGTCATTGAGTGAAAAGTACAGAGTAGTACATCATAGATAAAAGGCGAGAGAATCCAGATAAGGAAGGATTACATCTTCACGCTCTGGTATGATATGGCAGCATTTGTAAGTAAGTGGCAGATTGTAGAGCGAAGGCAGCGAGTGCAACAAGAAACAGTGACATGGAGGCAGTGAAACAGCTTGCTGGAGATTTATGGGCTCATGTTACTTATGATCAGATGCCATTCACTTACTTGTGAGCTAAAGGATTTATATACTGCAGAAATCCTGATCACATCGATGGAAATGACCTAGGACTTCAAAGGATCAGTTTTGAAGTTGTTGGACATTTAGTTTCAGATTTCAATTCCAAAGTCCCAATCTGAATTGCTCATTGGTTTGGAGAGGAAAACGCCTAATTCGAAACTCTATTAGATCAAACAAACTTAGATGAGCTTAGAAACAACTTTGAATCCCAGATTTCAACACTTGTTATACTACTTGTTTATGGAAGAAAAGAGGGAGCGCCTGGTCTCTAACCAGGAGAGAAGCCTATTTGCAACATCTCTGTAGATTTTAGCAGCTTGGTCCTCAGCACTTCATAGAGACCACAGGCATTTAAGCCGACGGGGTAGTTCTGGTCTCATGTCATCCGAACAGCACATTTTTCAAACTCAGAAATGCCAGATCGTGTTATTTCTGTGGCAAAGAGTTGCTTAGGATCTGTGACAGCTGAGTTTTTCCTATTGATTATGTGACAATGCAGTTCATTTATAGAGTTAAGAGAAATGAGAAAAGCCTCTAGTTTAACAAGACGGCCCTTAATTCAAGTGCTGTGTTGTAT
The DNA here is from genome assembly GCF_036562045.2 of Rhinolophus sinicus. Lineage (NCBI taxonomy): Eukaryota > Metazoa > Chordata > Mammalia > Chiroptera > Rhinolophidae > Rhinolophus > Rhinolophus sinicus. The sequence goes on from NC_133751.1 coordinate 46,149,795, forward strand.
ATAAATGCAGAAATCAAAATTCAAGTTGGAGAAAGGAGAAGCGTGAATTAAATTGTGAACCCAAACATTTGTAGATAAATCAACCTCCTAGGAGGTTCTGTGACTGATAATTTAATATGAAATCTTATGATTTAGGTAACTGGATTTGTAAACCATACAAGAACTTATATCTTACATAGAAAATTTATATTTAGATCAATGTGTACATTTAAAGTTGCTCCTAAATTTAAAAGATAGAGTGAGCCCAAAATGTAAAAAACCAAATCAGAGGGCACTTTTGTGAATGTATGTGGGACGTGGTGCAGAAGAGGGGGCTGTTTATAGAGGTGCTAACCTACAAACACTTCGAAAGATTTTTTTTCAGATTTATCAAGTTCTGAAATGATTTAATATGCACACATTCTTCCAATGCCTCCACAGGTAAAAATATTGTTATTATTTATGTTGAGCGTCAAGTCCTAATAATTTTCTGTGTCGTAGGTACAGACAGGCATGCAGAAGTAACTAGAAGTCCGACACATGCCAAGGTCTTGTGGGCTCAGGATTTCAAACAAAAGAAAACTCGGGTAACTGTAAATCAAGGGCTCTTGAGACCATAGACAGGGACACCCAGAAGGGTTAATTGGAGAAGAAGGAAGAGAGAGACTCCTCAGTGCAGTCTGTGTGAGTGACAGGAAGAAAGAGCAAAAGCTGGACCGGCTGCCAGGCGCCTTGCAGTCCCCCTCGAAGCACATCCTCTTGCTGGGGGACAGAGTGGAGCTTTGGGTGGGGGGACACAACCGGAAAGCTACAGACCCGCTGTGGCCTGCATCCTGCCCTCCCCTTCTTGCATCTGTCTGAAAGCCATCCAGCATGTTGAAAGTGCGATTATGGACAATTTGTCAGCCTGGATTTGTCACTGGCAATAACTTTTCATGAAGTTTCACTCTCAGGCACTTGAGTTTAGGAAACTGGCATTATCTTGTGATTTCTCATTTAGACATGGCCCAGGTCGGCAGAAGAAGGAAAAGGAACATTCACCGAACTACAGTCACTCCACCACACCATGGGGACCCAGGGGAGAAACTGGTTCCTTCTCCTATAAAACTCTCTCTTCTCCCAGTGTCCTTTGGGGCATCATTGTCTGTGCTGTCCCTGTGGGTGAGATACGATGGGGAGAGAGGCCTTCCATATCCTCCCCACCTACCCCACAAAAATTTGTGTTCTTGGGACCACACTTCATTTAAGCAACCTGGGACTGAGACCCTGAAGTTTTAAGTGTTTCGTTTTGCCTCTTTTTTTTTTTTTTTTGTATTTGTGGTTGTGAATGACTTTCAAATGCTCAGGGTCAGAGCCCTCACTCTAAGATTGAAATCTTCACTTTTTCTGTAGTTCCTTTTCTTTTCCTATTGGACTGGTGGGTGTGGTGGCCAAACGGCTGGCCTGTCCCTCGGGTGGAGCAGCTGGGGCAGCTGCTCTGGGGCAGCTGCTGTGCCTCACCCCTCTTTTCTGACAGTCATTAAAATTCAATTTCAAAATTTCTGTCTTGAACAATTTCCTAAGGAGCCTATGAAGCACGCCAAAAGAGTGAGACTTTTTTCAAGTGGTCATGTCTTGGCAATAGACGGGCACTGGTCAAGTTGCCCCTGGCTGTGCCCTTGTAGGAGCAGTTCCATGGACAGTGTCTAGTTTGGAGTGCTGTGTCCACCTGGACTGAGGGAATGGCTCGGGGAAAGGCTTAAGGCAGGCCAAGAAGCTAAGGGCGGCAACTAGTCTTTCCCTCATCAGCATTGCCCTTGTAGCACAGCCTGTGCTGTCCTGGGGGTAGAGCCCAGAACCAGGCGGAAAGTTCACTCATTGTTCCTCACTTGCATCTATCTCCCTGCTCAGCTCGCTGGTCTCTCTTCCTGGATTCCCTAAAGAAAAATGTTTGTGTATCAAAAAGTTCCCTTCTGCCAAGAAGCTTCCCTTCCCAGCTCTTTCTCGTTTGGGTGGAGAAGTCTGCTTCTGGGTTAAGAATCACCACTAACGTGTTTTGAGAAATAGAACAATAGATGTACATGGGCAGCATGCAGTAGGCAACTGAGTTTCCTCAGGAGCTTTGGACAGAGAGCTGCCAAACAAACATTCTTCAGACCCAACCTCACAGTAGTTTTTCATTCCCTGCTCCCAAAAGTTAACATGTGATTAGGACAAAAAAATACCTCCCTTAACTAACACCCGTTGGAATCTGTGGAAAGAATATAGCATTTCTTTGAAATTCTAGATGGGCGTTAAGGACTACCTGACTATGACTGCCTTCACTTCTTAACCACATGTAACTATCTTCCTAAACACCAGCCTCCAGCCTCCTTTCCTGCAAAACCATTGGCCCCTCAGTACTTTTTCTCCTCCCTTTAAATTCTTATCCCTTTCTCTTTTTTCCTCTGCCACCCTAAACCAAATTCTCTGAATTAAATTATGATCGTCTCCCAAATGCCATGACAACTTAGAGGGGGAATTTGGGGACTGCCCTGAAAATACATGATATAGAATGTAGATGTTACAGCTGAATGCAATTGACAAGTGGCAGCAATGAATTCCACATTTTAAGTAAAAAGGCTTCTTTTTACTTAATTTTCAGGATCTACTTACTGGTCTTAATAGATACCAGTTAAAACTGAAATAAAATAGAGAACTGCTACAGAAAGACCAGATTAAGCCCTTTCTGGACTGGCAGCCATCGTATCTTATAGAGCTCATAGTTATTTGGACAGAATCTTTTATACTGCTGGAAACCTCCATAGACTAACACCCAAAGCTGTGCTTCTCAGTATTTAATTACAAACCTGGCAGGGTGGAGACTTTGCCGATTAAAGGAAAATCAATCAGTACTTATTAGCCATAACAAATCAATAAAAACAATTATTGTTTCACTACCTGATTTTGTGGAATTTCTGCTTGGGTGGTACTTATAGTTGTTTCCTAGAAGTGTAACTCATTTTATTCCGTGGTCCCAGAATAACTCTGTCTCCAAGGTTTGTTTGTTTCTTTGTGTGTTTTTTTTAGATTTTTATTTGTTTGTTTGTTTTTAATTGGGGAAGGGGAACAGGACTTTATTGGGCAACAGCGTGTACTTCCCAGGACTTTTTCCAAGTCAAGTTGTTGTCCTTTCAATCTTAGTTGTGGAGGGCGCAGCTCAGCTCCAGATCCAGTTACCATTGTTAGTTGCAGGGGGCACAGCCCACCATCCCTTGCAGGAGTCAAACTAGCAACCTTGTGGTTGAGAGCACACTGGCCCATGTGGGAATCGAACCGGCAGCCTTCAGAGTTAGGAGCATGGAGCTCTAACCTCCTGAGCCACCGGGCTGGCCCCTGTCACCAAGGTTTTGAATATGTCTACTGGTGTGGGCTTTTAATTTCTTTCTCCCAGTGAAGAAGAGGCTTCATATTGTAGTAGAGAACACACTAGGCTAGAAACGCCAAGCAGGATCTAGGTTCCAGTTGAGGCATGTTATTAAGGCAGTTCATGTTTCTGGGCTTCAGATTTCTCACATGTAAAGAGATAGGACTGCATAGTCTCTTAGGGCCCTCTCAGTTCCTAAATCCTGTAGTTCAATTACATATTTGTGAATTTTCAACATAAGAGAAGATCCAGATCTAAGAGTTACTAAATAAAATATTTATTTATTTTACAGTTCTTTTAGTAAACATTTACGCAGAAGACTAACAAATGTTTTTTGGTCTTTTCCTGGGAGAGATCCTAAATTTGACGAGAGGAAACCAAGCTAAGAGACTTGGCCTTGTTTTCTTGTGTACAAATGGACCATTGTCTTATACTTTAAGTTCTTTTCCTTTTCAGATCCAACTAAGACATAATGTTTCACTCAAGATAAGGTTTGTGGTTTAGGAGATTCTGGTCTGGCCTGCCTCATTTTAAGACTTCTATCATCTCTTTTCAAAACCTGAGGAGGACCTCATTTCCTGTTTGAGAGTTCCTCATGCTTTGCCAGCCACTGGGTCGTTAAGGAAGCTTGCCAAGAGTTCCCGGCTGGGAAGGACAGTCTGAGTTCATCATAGAGAATGAGCTGGCACCACAGTTGTAGTGACTCACCAGCCTGGTTGCCCACTTTGCAATGGCAAGAACCACACTGTCTAATTGAAAGACCTGTGTTTTAGCAAAGTGCAATTGGATTACAGGGCAAAGTCACCTCAAACGCTATCTCCAATCTTCCCTTTCATTGGCTGTTTTGAACACAAGACAAGAAAGGAAATTATATCCTGAATTATAGTTTGCTTTTTAAAAATTAAGATTAATTAACAGATACTTGGTTTTATATCTATTCTGTTCTAGGAATTTAGTGGTAATCATAAAACAGTGAAAATAGGTCACAGCAAAATGAACATTCAAGATTAGGTTAAAACATTCCTCTGAAATTTCACTGTTCATTTTTGGAGTGTCAGTTACTACACCTCTGTTATTCATCATTTTTTTTCTTGGCCTAGAGTCAAGATGAGAAATGATATTTCGACCAAAAGACATTGTTTTGTTACATAGCCTCTGCTTTTTAAAATGCAAACCCACCCTCCCCTTACCAGTGCTTGATCTTTGTAGGTACTCATGCACTTCTGCCTGCTCCCTCCCCCCTCTCTTTTACACACACACACACACACACACACACACACACACACATACACCACCACCACCACCAAAATGCTAGAGAAAGTCCTGTCAAGACTTACATGAGAAAATTAGAGGGCCAGAGCAATAGCAACACTAAAAGTCAATGATTTCACTTTGCGAAAAGTCATTGTACAGTACACAGGTATTTTTGAAAGCAAGTATTATTATGATTAAAAAATATTATACTTCTAAATTATTACAATTCTCATCTAATCTAAAGGCACACATAGGAACCATTTTAAAGTATTTTGTATTACAATTTGTCACCAAAACTCAACTAGTAGAAGTTGATAATGTGCATAAATAGGTGTACCCCATGAGGAATTAAATTTTAATTCATAAGTCTATTGTTGTGGAACTTTAGGACAAGGCAGCATTTGGTATTAACATGGAAGAATATTCTATGGCTGTTTTAGCTTTAATGTACATTACACTAAAATAAAGTTCACATTGTATTTTTCCCCCCAGTGTTTTTTGTAAATTAAATATGGAATATTTAAATATGGAATATAATAATAATAATAATAACTTCTTGCTTTTCTCCTAATTTTATTATTTCAAATCAAGCAAAAATGGACATTTTTCTCTCAGAAAAAAAAGTATTTTTGATGCAAAAATGATTATTTAGTTACAGTATTTTTCCCTAATAGGTTAGCATTTATGATGGATCTTATTTCAAAGCTGATTATTCTCAAAGAAAAGCAGAGAAATATTAGAATTTGCAAGTAAATTATATGTTTAAAAAGTATTTTAATAGATTATGTAAATTGTTGTCCTCTATTCGTTAAAAAAAAGCAGTATCTGTTGCAAATGTGAAATTTTGCTGTTTGAAATATCTTATAAGTTCCTTTTCTTTAGGACAGCAGTGTAAATTAATATCAAAGACAGACACTTTAGAACTCCCTCAATTTTTTTTTTTTTTTACTTTAACTGTGATAGGCATCTCTGCAAGGTAGGTTTTAACATATTTTTTTCCTAATTTTTTTTCCTTCCTTTCAGTAAGAAGGATAAGCTTTTAGAGTACCCAGTCACCGTGGTAACTGCCAAAAAAATTCTCCTGAAGTTTGAAGAGGTCAGCTGGCAGGGTCAACAGCTCTGGCCTCTCTCTGAGCTCGGTCTAGCATGCCCCAGCCTGCGCTTGGAGTGTCAGGCCAGAGCTGACCCTGGGAGGTGGACTATTCCGGCTCAGATATAAATTTTTCGAGTCAGTTCATGGCCTGGACTCTCCAGGTGGCCTCCAAAATCGATTTTGACCCCCTGACCCTGTCTCACGGAGGCAGAGCATCCACCCTAAGTAAGGATTTAGCCAAGAATGACAGCTTTCCACTGAGTGTTATTGGGGACAGTATAAACAGTTTGGAAAGCAAGTAAGGAGGTGTGAGTGCTAGAAATCATTAAAAGCACATTAAAAAACAATTGAAGGAAATTTTCTTTGTGAAAAAAAGTTTGCAATGCTTATTTGTTACAGAAGTCTTCTGTGATTTGTAGGATTTTTTCATCAAAGGATCGTTTTCAATATAAATACTCAGTAAACCACACATCTTTATCCTTTTATATACTTTGTTACAAATATGCGAGTAAGATAGCCTGACTTGCAACAAAATAGGTACAGCAGGGATGCAACATGTACAGAAAAGGGAAGCTGGTTATTAAAATGCATCCCTAGATTTTTCTAGTATTGTTAATAATTTGTGTGTGTGTCTTGAAATGTTTAAAATGGGAAAATAAGGAACCTTAAAAAAAACAGTCTGGAATGAAGATCAACTTGTGCGGCACTCCAAGTACCTTGAGATTTTATAAAACACATAGCCAGTACACCAGTACACTCATTTGGATACAAATGAGATTTGGGGGGGGGGGGGGGAATATATATATATATATATATATATATATATATATATATATATATATATATATATATAAAGTTAGATCTTGTATAGAGCTAAAGAGGAGAAAACAGTAAATTAATAGTGTCTGAATTAATTTGGAAAATAAAAATAGTGTATTTAAATCATCAGTGACTCTTTTTCCGTCTTTCTTTTTTTCAGGATGCCACCCTGAAAGGTTTATTTTCTCCAGAAAAGTAGAGTTCTCTTTGAGAGTTCTAGCCTGTGAACTCAGTATGTAAATGTGGTCATCAAGCAAGACTGAACTGCCAACAGGGAAGATTTTGAATGTTTCACTGTCTTAAAACCCTTCACAGCATTCCTTCTTCCAGTGGTGCTTTACTCAAAGTTTTCCCCTTTTCCCAGCACTGTTGAAAATGGCTCCAAAGCAACACTGCAGCAGCTAAACCAATTGTACTATGAAGTTGTTGAGATGGCATTTCATCTGAATCCTTTGTAAAAATTTGATTTTAAATAGGGGTGAGTGTCCTTTGGGGAAAGAGGGCAAGGGAGAATGGAAGAAGGGGGGAGGGGACAGAGCAGTTTATATATGTGTATATACTCCTTGTGTTTGAAGGCTTCTGTGTCTTGGCTTCTCACTCTGTTAAATCCCTATTATAAAACTTATCTTCACAAAGCCTATTATAGTATTCTGAGAACAAATTGGACCATGAATAACTTAGTTGGAAGTGTAGATTATTTTCTACTCAGGGAAAGTTAGACATGACAACAGCTTAACAGAAAGAATAGTGATTAATCTTAAATAGATGGATTTCAAAGTTTCACTCTTGATAAAGAGTACCTTTGATATTTCCCCTCTTCAGACTCATGTTTCCACTTTCTTTGTATTAAGAATTGCCCTAGTGATCACACTGTCCACCTAATACGGCATGGCTCTAACTGTAGATCATTTTCTTTCAGGTTGTTAATCTGTCCAAGAGGTGACCAGCACGGCACTCTACTTCCCATTTGGTTAAGTATGTGGTTCCAAAGTGGCACCTGTGCTTAAATATCAAACTCACTGTTAGGAATGATATCTTACATAAATTATAATTTCTCAATTAGATAAAATTACTTAAAAACCATAAATTTGTTTAATGCCCTATAGCTTACAAAACACTTCTTGATTCATGATTTTGTTTGATCCTTAGAATAATGTTATGAAATAAACAAATGTCATTAATCTGATTTTATCAATGAGAACGCTGTGTTATTTGCACACTCTGATCTGGCTGATAAAAGGAAGAACTGGGATACCAACTCAGATGTTATAGCTTCTATTTCAAGTGAGTAACCTATAGCAATAGGCTTTTTAATTATTTTTGTGTTCTATATCCCTGATTTTGTATTAAAGAACAAAGTCTTTATATTTCACAGATTAAAAAGTTAAAAGACTTGATTGAAAAGAATTCTATTCACTTAACGTGAATTTTGCCAGTTATTTTCCTTTGTGCACACATATTTCAATGGTCTTGCAGAGTTGAAGTTCTTAATTTTTAAAAGTCAAACATGAGCAGTCCTATATAAATTATAATAACTACCTGGAATTTGTTTTTAACTTTTATTTATTTTAAGTGTATTTTATCAGGACCCATCAGCTCCAAGTCAAGTAGTTGTTTCAAGGTAGTTGTGGAGGGCGCAGCTCACACTGGCCCATTCAGGGATTGAACCGGCAACCCCAGTGTTATGAGCATCGCACTCTAACCAACTGAGCTAACTGGCCACCCCTGGAATTTTTTTTTAATGTACATGAAAACTACAGATTATCTGTCTCAAAATAAAATATAATAGTAAATAAGGCTTTAGAAGCAGGTTCTGGGGCTGGCCCCTGTGGCTCAGGTGGTTGGAGCGCTGTGCTTCTAACATGGAGGTCGCAGGTTCGATACCCACATGGGCCAGTGAGCTGCGCCCGCCACAACTAGACTGAGAAACAATGGCTTGAATCGGAGGGGAGGGGCGCGGTAGAAGGGTGGAAAGAAAAAAAAGAAGTAGGTTCTGCATAGAAAGTAATTATTTGAGAGCATGAAATTGATCAAGTTCTAGAGTGCTGTAGATAAAGTTTCCCTTCTAGTGGTATAATTGACAAATAAAATGGTAAGATATTTAAAGTATACATCGTGATGATATGACACACATATACATTGTGAAAGGATTCCTCCTGTCTAGTAAATTAACACATCCATCACCTCACATATTTGTCTTTTGTGTGAGGGGAGGGAACATTTAAGTTCTACTCTCTTAACGAATTTCAATTATTTGGTACAGTGTTATCAACTGTAGTCACCATGTTTCACCTTGGATCCTCAGAACTTACTCACCTTATAGCTGAAAGTTTGTACCCTTTTATCAATCTCTTCCCTATTTACTCAGCCCCTGCCCTTCTAAATTTTACAGATTGGTCTCTTTTAACATTGAACAAGTCTGGCTAAACAAAATTGTATAGGACTACTTTTGTTTCTCTTGGGTTTTTACTTAACCCATGTTAAAAAGTGTTTGCAAAACAGTCTAGAAATAATAAGTGAAAGGTTTAGTCAACCTGATATTGATGTCACCTATGTAAACATACAGAAAAGAGTAACACAATGTTATCCTTCTTCGGTTTTTCATTTTATTGTTTTAATTAGGTAATATAGGCAATGTGCACGTAAATGTGGGAATCCTAATTTTATTATTTCTTAACTTGTATACACTTAAATTAGTCATTTTATATATACTTAAATTAAGGTCTTTGCTCCTGAATTATGCTGGCAGCCAGACAAATCCAGTCAAACTTTTTAGGATTGGAAAAAAAGGAAAGGGTCCAGAAAGGAAAATCAACTGTTCTGGTTGGATGTTGTCTTTGTGAGGTTGTAGGTTGTATCAACAATGACATACAACCTTTCTTGTGCTAAGGTTTTTCAATTACAACCTAACTTTAGACTGAGGAGTGTTCATTTTGATTTGGAGGTAAATGCTCAAGCCCTAAAACTCAAACTTCTAGTCGTCTCTACTAATTTGCAAATTAAGAAATGCAAAAATAAGGACTTATATTAACATTAATTTGTCTGTTTAGATGCTCTTTGAACTTTTAAAGTTTCTTTTTATATTACCAACCTCATTCATTTTATGCACATGTATCTTTAACAGCTGCCACTATCCAAATAAGTTTTTTCCCTTCCTCCCTTCCTTTCTTCTTCTTTCCTTCCTAAGTTTCTTCCTTCCTTCCTTCTTCTTTCCTTTTCTTTTTACTTCTCTTCTCTTCCCTCTCTCCCTCCCTCCCTCCCTCTGTCCCTCTTTTTCTTCCTTCCATCTTTTCTCCCTCCCTCCTTCCTGTGTTTTGTTTTAAAATGTAGAGCAGCTGGAATTAAGGAGCTTATCTAATGCCGTATATTACACTAAACTGATATGGTGCACAACAAAACACTCACTTCATTTAAACTTGTAACAAGTCAGAGAATCCTCAAGTATAATATCAAGACTTCTCTGACAACTAAAATCCAATCCTGAGGGATGAACTTTGAGTGTTATAGATCCTGGCAAGTTTCCTCTTGCTATCTTTGTAGTCTTTATAATTCATCTAAGCTATTGGTTAATTTTCATGTAAACTTCTCATGTTGCAAAAGGAGAAGCAGAAGCAGAAGAAGATCAAGAAGAAATAAAACTATTTCAGAAATTTTAAAAGAAATATTGTCAAATTACTACATATAATTTGTATGTGAGTATATGGAAGCATCATGCTAGCATTGGAAAGCAGAAAAAAACATCAGCAACTCCTCAGTTTCCTTTTAAGTCACCCCTGCCCAATATACTGTGGTATCAAAGATAGGTTCTGCCTCTCTCTCTCTCTCTCTCCCCTTCTCCTGAAGCTATTATCAACCTGGACAGATTAATCTAATTTGGCAAAATATGATTTTATTTTAAATGTTATAAGAATTTTACTTAGTGAAGGTTTTAAGCAAGTCAACAAAGGATAAAAAATATTTTGTGTTCTTCTGAAAGGAAAACTATATATCCACATTGTTTTAGAAAATCACAATAAGTAGTGAAAAATTCAGTCAACTATTTGGGTAGTAGTTTCTACAATACCAGATTTTCCTCTGTCTCTCAATATTGTGAATGTATCTAGTGCATTTGAGAGCTGATAGATACAATTCATGATTATGGGACTTAATTTACTAGAGAAACCTAGAGTTGTCCTGTTGAGTATTGTTGGGTGCCTACCCTCCATTGAATGAGGGTAATTGACTACCTCTGTAACAGGTATGAGGCATTCCTCCAAATTATGCAAAGATGAAATGACTAAATCCCTGTGCTAGGTCTTGGGAGGAAGTAGGGATTGGAATTAAAAAATACAAAAAAGACTCAAGATTTGGCCCCAGCTCTGCAGGAAAGAGAAATTAGCATGTACACAAGTGTCTCTTCAGAATAATCTATGTTAAAGGTATGAACAAACAGCTATGAAAATATGGAGTAACCTGGAAAAAGTTATTGGAGAAAATGGGGCTTGAAAGACGAATAGGATTATGTTAGATTGGGACCATATTCCAGGTGGAGAAGAAAGGTAGAGAGGTGAGATTGTACAGTGTACCACAAAATACTATTTAATGAATTTAAAAGAAAGCTTCTAGAATAACACCAAATGAGTCCTAATATTGTTTTGTTGTTGTTATTTTTGTTTGTTTGTTTTGTTTTAAGGAGTGCGCAGCTCACAGTGGCCCATGCAGGGATCGAACCGGCAACCTTGGTGTTATCAGCACCACGCTCTAACCAACTGAGTTAACCTGCCACTCCTATTATCTGTTTTAATAGGCCATTCTATAGCTTTCTTCATTCAGGAAATACTGTCATCATAAGTGCATGAAAGCATTTTACTAGTAATAAAAATGCTTTTTTCTAAAGTTAAAATTCAGTGAAGAGGAGTAAGTGTGAGAAATGTACTGTTTCTCACACTACATTATTCCTGGATCTAGGTGCTTCTGCATTCCTCAGTTATTCTCATCTGGATATCTAGTTCTCAAATGTGAAATAATATTTCAAATATTAAAATTAAGACTTATGGAAAATCAATCATTCTTTTTTTACATCTTTTTTAAAGGTTTATATTTTTTAAAATATAGCTAGCATACAACATTATATCAGTTTCAGGTGTACAAATCAGTCATTCTTTTCAAAGATATTTCATGGGTCACTTATGTGTCACTTGTTACCAGAGTTCCATCATAGAGTTACACATAAAGACTGCATCTTAAAAATGTACTTTTAAGTGAATGACTCTTCAGCTTAAGAGACAAAAAACTAACTTTTTTATTTTGAATTCTGCCATTCAGAAGCCCTACATTCATGCTTTTCATGCTTATGCAAGTGAATGAAAGTTTAGGAATATATTTAAATACCAGAGGTACCAAAAATAATGTATACAAGTGGACATTTTGGTCAACGTTGCTCAAGCAGTAGTTCACCGTCCTCAGACATGTCTGGACGCTCATGGTAACCACTTTGAGCATCTCTTGTAATTGCAGAAGTCAACCGTGACTTGTATTCATCTTTTGGTATTTATTGAGTATTACAATTTATTTTTTAAACTTTTATTTATTTTAAGTGTGTTTTCCCAGGAGCCATCAGCACCAAGTCAAGTAGTTGTTTCAGTCTAGTTGTGGAGGGCGCAGCTCACAGGGGCCCATGCGGGGATCAAACCGGCAACCCTGTTGTTGCGAGCATTACACTCTAACCAACTGAACTAACCAGCCACCCCCTTGAGTATTACAATTTTAATAGTTTTTTTCTTAAAAAGTGTATACATTTTTTTAGCACCCTCTGTATATTGAAATGCCCACAGAGATATATTGAAATCAGGAAGTATCAGCCCATTGCATGAACAACCTCAGAATTTTTGAAAAAGATACTAAAAGGCAAAGAAGCAGGGAATAAACGCACACCAAATACATTCTAGAAACATCAGAGTCATCTGTAATAATCAAAATAGTAAACTAATACAAATGTTTGTGATGTGAAAGCACAAGAGTCCAGGAATAGAGTGTTCGTATAAGCGTCCATCATCCTACTATGAAACTTCATGTCAAGTGGAAATTAAATCCTAGAACTAAAGCTTAGAAATCCAGGCCAAAGGAGTATTTTACAGGGGAAAAGGGTTGAAATAAACACCAAACTAGAATGAAATATAAGCAAATAATGTGGATGGATGGAAGTGTTTGCAAGGGTAATAGAGGCACTCATTCTCATCAGTGGCTGGTTAAGCATGTTGGATAAAGTACTGGTTAATTCTCTAGAACCATATATTTAATTTCAGTTCAACTTTGTTCTGTTACATAGGTTCCTTTCAGTAGTAAACAAAACTTTTGAGTGCTCATAGAGGAGATGTAGGTGCTATCAAAAGAGAAAGATGTTAAAATGAAAAGGAAAAGTGTCATACCTCCTGCCCTCAGATACAAACAATATTCATATTTAAGGCTCCACCCAGAGTAAATTATTGACATTGCTTTCAGTACCCACTTAAAGACAACTTTTCCTTTATAACTCTTGCTGCCGTGTGTCAGATATCCCCAGTACCATAGTTCTAAACTTGCCTATGGCAGTGCAAACAAGACAGAAATTTATAGAAGTAGAATGGAAAGTGATGTATAGAATAAAAAGTGAAAGTTCTCTTTATCATTTCCCCAGAAGTGTACATCCTTCCGGATCCCAGATAAAAAGATGTCTATGTAGATGGAAAGATAGATAGAGGGTAGATAGATAAATGATAGAGATAGTAGATGATAGATAGACAGATAGATAGATAGATAGATAGATAGATAGATAGATAGATAGATAGATGATAGATAGATAGATAGATAGATAGATAACATAGACTCTGGATCTAGACAGTCAAGCTTTGAATCCCAGCCTCTGCGACCTGCTACGTGTATGAGCTCAGTTTTCTCATCTGTAAAAGTGGGGTTGAAAACAGTACTCTCTCATTGGGTTATTGTAAGGATTAAGTGAATTTATATGTGAGTTGCTTAGAGTGCTGCTTGGCACGGAGTAAGCATTTTATAAGGGTTATCTACTCTGATGGATATACACCAAGTTTTTTGTTTTGTTTTTGTTTTTTTAAACAAATCAGATTTTACTGTGTCTTTTTTCACTTCGTAATATGTCAGGGAGACCATACTTATGACACAGATAGATCTATTTCACTCTTTGTAATGACTGCATGCTATGCCACAGTAGAGTAGGGTCACAATTTCTTTAACCATTTTCCTATTGATGATTATTTCAGCTCTTTTCAGGTGTTTCTGTTTCAAAGCAACTGCTAATATCCTTGAATATAAAACAAGGCTCGCAGAAGGGGCAGGCATAAAATATATTCCCATTTTATAAATGTCCAAAATGAAGCTCAGAGAAGTTTAGTAAACTGTGTAAGTTCAGATAGCTAGCAAGTAACCGAGTTCAGAGGAGAATGAGTTTAACCCAGTTTCACACTGTCCTACCTCAAGTGCTCCCATCTGATGTAGAATAGCTTTTCAAATACAGTGGTCTTTATGTCACAATAAGACATTTCTGATTTCTGAAATAGGCATCAGGCAGCTACATGTTTATGTGCTGCCAAAGGGGGCGTGAATCAAGAGATACAAAGGAATATACTGAAAGATGAACTAAAATAGTAAGCCTGGCAACGTCCTAGGTGCTTAAGATAATATTAAAATTATGACACCAATCTTAGTTGCTTAAGTGGTTTGAATTTGGGACAAATAAAACATGGTGTGGGAGAGGGCATAGAGAGGATTACTTGCTATTTGACTATGTAGGAGAATATTATTTGAAAAACTGCCACATCTAACTTTTATTCTTCCCAGATGGCACACCGTTGATTAACTCTGATCTGGCTCTAGTAAGACTGATACCTACACTCCTCTATACCACACTCTCCAACCCTGTCATGGCCTATTAAATAGTGAGGATAATCAAAACTTCACTAAATGCAAATACATAATAAAGCCAATTAAATTGACTAAGTTCTTGTGATCTTAGGACATCGAGTTCTTTTATATACAATGAAGCCTCAGCTGAGTAGTCCTCTGTCTTTCAGACAGGAGACAATGACTTCAAAACGTGCAGGGCTCATTGTGGGAATACCTTTTTAATACCCATGTTTCTAATTCCAGCATTACTTAGGATCCAAGAACAGAGAAAAAAAATTACTATCCTAGTATATTGTTGTTGCTAATCTTGCTATATTCCCAACACTGGGAAAGTGTGATGAAAAGACTAAAAGTTTTAACTCCAGAATTTTATTCTCAGCTAGCTCATTCAATGACTTTAGGATAGAGGCAAACGACTTTTCCAAATTAAAACTTTCTCTTATATAAAACAGGGTTAGTGTATTTTCTTTGTTGCGAAATAGGTGGATTCATTTTGTTGATGTTTATCTGAAAGTCTGAAAAACTCGAGGAGATGCAAATTGTAAAATTTTACTGCAATCAGAGAAATACTAGAATTTACAATTAAAAAACGTGACAGACACACGAGCAGAGAACTTTAAAGCAGAGAACGGAAAAATAAAATGAAGCACCATGGTGTTTTCCATATATATATATATTGCTTAGATACCACTAAATCATTTTATTTATCAACTGTCATTTACCTTTTGCCTCTGTTTTTGAGTTACGGTAACATATAAGAAGCTCACAAAAATGCTTATCAAAATCAGTTGGACACAATGCAACAATTTAACTCCTAATGACAGCCACCTCTAACTATGAATGACATATAATAAATTCTGTTTGCACTGGATTTTCAGCTGCAGGTCCTTATTCTGCCACCCAGACAGCCCTATAAAGTTGCACTTGTGGCCTTAATCCCACTTGGATGTGTGCCCTGCTGCCTCTACTTTCCATCATTCTGGGGCTTTCGTCTTCTTGAATAAGTGAACAATCTTTGTTTCTGTACCTTATTAGGCCAAAGACCATAACAGCTAGTGATGGCATCGGCAAGCCCTTCGGGCAGGATTCTCTGCAGACCCAGCCAACCTCCAACAAACCCCTTTTTATGCTCCTGTTTCTAGGAAGAATTATGATGGCGGTGCCCTGCTGTTGATCAGTCAAATCTGTGGTAGGCCTAGTGATAAGTCCTGTGAGTGTGGTGTACTGTAAAACAGCGGTTCCCATTCATTGGTGGCTTGTGTGTAATAAACCACCAAAAAAAGGAGGGGGGGAGGGGAGGCAGCTGCAGTGTGCAAGAGCAAACAACGCATCTCATTCTTGGGAGCCCAAACTTTGTAATTTGCTACTGGGCAGCCTGCTCTCGCTGACATTCTTTCTGATAACATAGTAGTGGCCTATCTATATTTATAGTTTGACGACTAACCCAAGAGATTCTAGTCGGTAACTATGTATATGTCTTAGAACAGATTGTTATTAAGGAAGAGATCAAAAATACTATCAAAGGACTGACTCTGGCAAACAAATTGCTGGGTTAAAGTGACATTTTCCTCTACCCACTGTTAACCTTAAAAAAATTTATGTTGGCCATTGTTTCATAGTACTGGTGTTATAAGGATGACACTTCAAAAGAGACCAGCTAAAATTCACACAGTGAGAATATTCCCTAGGAATCAATTGTGTCTCTTTTGTAATATATTTTCTAGACATAAAAGTGTTCATCAAATAGAAAGGTATTTTAAGGATGCTTGTCTTTTGAAAATTAAAAAAAAAAAAAGCCTATACAAGTATAAACTAAATTTTATTTTTTGGCTATGAAGTAGCTGAGAAATGCTACTACTTTACAACAGTACTGCAAATTACTCATCTGCCTAAACCAAAATGTGGAAAGCAATTAAATTGTGAAAGGAAGACAATATACCTGTTGGGGGGAGAAAAAAAGGAAAAACTCTCGGTAGGTCCTTTTAATTCAGCATGGGTTAACCTAATAAAAGGGAAACACACTTGAATTTGCTCACGACTACTTAATGAGATAGAAAAAAAAATGCTGCAGTTTCTGTAATAAACTCTTTCTTTTTACATCCAAAGCAGGTGCATGGCATTGTGATATCAACACTGTACTTGTTTCTCATGAGCCCCCTGCTGCTCTTCCAAATGGGAATGGAATACTGTACATTCTAGGCATTTTTCCTTTACCACTCCGCACTCAGGGTCAGGAGAGTGGCTATGGCAGAGTGGAAGGCATGCCAGTTGTTTTGGAATTCTTGCAGGTGTTTAAAAAGCAAAGGATTCTTTTGAGAGGCACATCTGCATTTGTCATATGCCATTTGTGCTAAAGCCTGTGGTGTTTTTGTTTGTTGGTTTGACAGATTGACGTGTAATGGCCAGGACCATTGAGCGGCTGCTCCCAACAAAGTCATTCTGATAGCTGGAGTTCTCTGGAAACCAACTGGCCTGAATTACCCATGATTTTTCTCTGCCCATCAAAGAAAATGCGCTGTTCTAACCTTCTTTTGGCTTTCTGTTTGCTTTCACAATTTTTTTTTTGTTACATTGTTTCAAACTCTAAATTAAGGTGAAATAAGGACTTTAGTAGGTTAATAGCATCTACAGAGTTTTCAAAACCAACCAGTCCTCAAAATTTACTTAGAAATGGTTAAAGAGATTTATGGCATTTGAGCAAATGTTGGGGTATCATAACATTTTAAAACTTAAGAACACCTCTGCATCAGCGATGGATAAGGGAACTTTATTAATAGAGTGGAGCGAAAACTGCAACTTTAAAACTTTTATAACGTTTTTAAACACTAAAACAACATTCCCATTTAAAGTTATTTTTGAAATCCTTTTTTCTTTTTCATCTCAGTGAATAATATACCTGAATTTATATGTAAGCGTGTGTCTTATCAACCATGTTACCACAAAGCCAAGTAAATACGTGTGAAAGCAAACTTTAGTATGGTGTCTTTTGTTGACAAAGTGAAATCAGAAATCCTTATTAACATTCGCTACACGTCGGTAGTGTCTCATGGAATTAAGAGTTCAAAGCTCATGCTTCTAACATTAACTTTATTGTTTGATATAAGTTTCTGAATTTTCTTGTACTGTGATAGGCCTTCACCTTGTCACCCTATTTGGAAGGCATAAAATAACAAAGGAATACCAAGTGTTAATTAAGCAGATGCAAAATGTCATAGATATGTTCCTAGGACCATTCGCGTTACATTTACTCCATTGACCTAAACATTTCCTAGATGTCCATCTTCCCTTAACTACCTAATCCCACTGTACTGGAAAGGGCCATTCCTTTTGACAAAGCATCTCAATTTGGGTATTAGAAACCTATCAGCTCCACAGGTCTGTTGGCATAACCAAGTTTCTGTGGAGCCCTGCCCTGAAAAAAGGGAAGGCAAAACAGAACTCCTTCAGGACCACTAAGCAGTCAGCTCAGAACTGGCCAAAGGGACCAAGAAGCAGCTCATTGCCATGATTTGGGGGAGGGACTATTAAAAACCAAAAGCCGCTTGCTGAACTGTAAAATGGAAAAATAGCAGTTATTTTCCCCTCTTGTATTGACAAGTTATGTTCTGAATATTTAACAAATGTTAATAACAATATCACATTAATTTTTAAAAGCTTTCTGAAAGAAGGATTCCTTTCCTGTTCCCTCAGTAGGGACTTGGGCTAAACGAATTAGGACTTAAATATACTCAGGTCTTTACTGTTTTAGTTAATTTGCCAGATTTAGAAAAAAAACACACAAAAAACAGGATGGTCCGTTAAATTTGAATTTCAGTCAAACAATTTTTTTAGTATAATATTGCATGGGATATACTTATACTAAAAAATATTTGTTGTTCATCAAACTGGGTGTTCTGTTTTTTTCATCTGGCAACCCTACTGGTAGCAGAGCTTGATTAATGACAAATTTGTGATCAGAAGCCTCATGGATTGAAGGGCTTAAAAAAAGTTTTTTTAAAAAAATTAGGTTTTACAAAGGATTCACCAAGGGGTTCACAAAGAATTTCCTGAAGAATTTGTTATGTATTTAGAGTAATGCAATTAATGATAATAACTATTATGATTGAGCACCTGCCTACATATTAGCCAGGTGCTTTCCATTTATTATCTTTTTTAATCCTTAGAGCAACCTGAGGAGACAAAGGATGTTATCTCCATTTTCCAGATGAGAAAACTGAGGCCTAGAAACATCAAACAATTTTTCCTGAGTTAGACAACTAACAAGTGGAAGAACTAAGAAGGGAAACCAGGTCTGCAGATCCCAGAGTTGAGGCTCTTCCTCTTAGCTGTACTAGTTTGTGAAATGTGAAAGTTCATTAAAATCACAAATGTTGGTAATCAACTAATTACCGCTCATATTAAACAACATCAGATTGCTAGTCATCTTTGTGGGGAGGGAGGTCCTCTCTTTCTCATTAGCCTCGAGGGCAGTGTCAGTGTCCTATTTCTTAGTATCACCCCTTAGGTAAGCCATCATATTATGTTATAATGTCACATTACACTAATGTCATATTATTGAAGATTATCAGAAATTTGTCTTTTGATTGAACCAAGTGTATTTTCATTATTTTTCAAAATGGAAAGCATATTCTCACAAAAACCCTCACTTGGTACACAACCTCTGATGCTATTTGTCTACTCTGCACATTCAGTGTTGTTGGACTTCCAAAGTTTTACTTGCTTTATAAACTACTTCAACATCAGTGTTTTCCTTGCCAAAGCCCCAAAATAGAAACGACTATTGCTTCAATGCCTCACCTTTCCTTGCCTAAGGTCCTGGCCATAAAGTATCCAGTTTGAGGCTCTCCTCTCCCAGGAAAGACTTCAACCCGGGTTTACCTTTGCCTGCCGTGCCCTGTCTGATGTAAATACTACTATACACTGATGCTCCTCCCCCTAGTCCTTTTATGGGTGCTTTGATATTACTTAGGAGGTGATTACATAGCTTCATTTATCTCTTTGAATGCACAGGTTTCATGGTCATTAAAATAATCACAGACTCATCAGTGCTCCTCATGCTTAAATAAGATCAATACAAACCAGAACAAGACCTTCTTCCCTCCTCTATTCACCAGGATTTGTCTTTCCCTTCTCTTTCACTCCAACTATCCCTCTACTTCTCTAATCCCTTCCCTTCTTTTCCATCCTCAAACACAGCATAGAGAAGAATACAACAATTTTTTGATAGTTCTTTCTGCGATGGCTCATAACATTTATTCAGCTGTTAGCACAGACGTGGAGAAGTGTTGCCTTTATACAAACTGTCACAGGCAGCTGTTAGCAATTTTGGTGTTTGTTGGAGGAAAAAAAAAAGCTTGCTGGCCCTGCCTTAAAAACCAGTTCAGCAATGAAATGGTTAATAGGATGAGTAAAGGCTATTTTTAAGTCTGGCTCCCCTCTCTGATGCACTCTTGAAAATTCACCCCGTACTGCAGAAATCCTAAATTGCAGTGCCCTGCACCCCACTGGAACTCTTCAGTCTGCTGTAAGTAAGCCTCAGCATGGGCAAGATTGGGGGTGAACAGCTGGAGGAGGGGCTCAAGCCCTGGGCCTTTGTAATGGAGGGGCGAAACACTGAGATCCTGCAGAGAAGGAACACAGAAACCCTCAAGGCACAGAGAAATAGACCCAGACAAAAGCCCTGTTACATGGTTGCAAATCACCCCACTGCTGTTATTTTATTTACTGTGGTCTGCAGGAGGATTGTTTTCTCTTTGCAAAATTTTTAAGCTTCATGGGCTTTTCTCCTCCACAACAGCGGTCACTTATACCACAGTGCCACGTAGAGACAGTCCTCACCTTCCGCTTTCTCAAGGAACCGGGGGAAAAAACCCAACTTGCCTAGTCGGGATGCAATTGACTGAGAATGAAATCGATGAATTTCCAGTCTCTGTTCCCCACCCCACCCCCCAGGGATAAAAAGATTTAAGTACTGTGTATTTAAAATATTGACTTATATTGGTTCTTTCGGTGCGGTTTTATTCCATGATTTTCTGGCTTTATTTGATTATTTTTCTTAAAGATGACACCTATATGCGTGCTTTTGGACCTAAATTTATTTAGATGCGGGAAGGAAAGAAAAGACAACACGATTTTGGATTGGATCAATTAGAAATACATAAATGCACATTTTCCCCCAGGAAAATATATTCTTTTTAGTTTCAAAATTGATGGAAATACAATCCTATCACTATGGTAAGATATATGCTATGAGTTTAAGGGTTTTTATTGTTGGAGGCTTCGTTAAAAGCAGAGGGAGGCTACCCGTAACAGCTATTTTAAAATATAAAGGGAAAGAACTGTCTGCCAGTACCAGTCTCTTTTGTACAAGTTTTTCGGGTATTTGTAAAAAGGGGCTCTTGCCTCATTGCAGAGGGAGGGAGGCCTGCAGAAGAAAAAAGCAGCTCACTTCTCTGAATAGAAATACGTGGCTGACTTTGGTAAACATTTCTCCACAATTGAGCCAGAGCTGCAAGCTCTGCTTTGGGGTAGCTGAGAAGTGAGCGTCAGTCACTTCACGGTAACCAGAGAAGCAGAAGGCTCTTCTGCTCAGGCGGCTTTCTTGTCACGACTACGTAGGAAGTTGAAAGGGGAACTTGCAATAAGCGTGCTCAATTTAAGAAAAATAAAAAAAGTGAAATTTTCCTATGACAAATCCACGGAGGTATTTACAAGGTGTTTGAGCAGGTAATTAGTACCCAAACCAGGTTTCAGGAAATAGTTCTGGTCACCTCAAATGAAGAATATATAATGAGCTGAAGAGCTTGATTTTCAATGGATGATTTACCCAGGACAATAGCCCAAACAGAACCGGGTAAAGGGTTTACAAACGGTAACTTGAGAAGCAGTGGGCTTCCTTCCCGGGAGCTTAATTTTGTCCCCTTCTCCTACCCTTTCCCTTTTCGTCTTCTCTCCTCTCTTCTTCCATCATTTCCACAAAATACATACATACTATAACTTTTCAAAAACATTCTGTTAAAGAAACAGGGAGGGTGCAAAAAAATGGAGTTAAATTTCCTGTTGGCATCTAGACCCAACTAGTTCTGTATTATTTCAAGCTGCAACTTTTGTGAGTGTGTTGTAGCTTACTTGCTGAGGTTCAATTGTGGAGTCTGTCCTTATTGGAGTTTCTTTCACTGGATAATAAACAATGCTGGAAAGATTACCCATTCTTTTCAAAGGCTATTCCAGAAGACTGACAACACGAAGAACCAAGGAGGATCACATAAAAAAATATATTTCAACATTTCTTAACTGTGACAATGTTGCATGATTTTGTTGATTTAAGAAAGTTTCCTTACCGGTAGGCACTATAGTTTGCTATGCTGCAAGCATAGCACTTCTAGCAAATATCCTCTGCCATAGTAACTGGTGACAGAATGAATACCAGTAGTTAACTTTTATCTACTGAGTCTCTTGTTGTATATTGAAAGATGAATTTTACATTATCGTAATCTAAAATGTTTGCATGATTCTTATTGTGCTCCTTTACGGTTAAAATACGTTCCACCGTACACTCCCCCTCCCCCATTGCCTTGGGTAGGCATTTAAAGCTAAAAGAAGGTAACTTAGACATAATTTTATAGACTAGTAAATAGGTTCAGAAAGTTCAAATTATTGCCCAAGTTCACCAGTGTCAGAGTTTGGACCAAAACCAAGATTTCCTAATTCCTAATTTTGACTGTTTTTTCCAGTGCATTAGACCGTCTTCTTATGCGGTTAATAATATATGAGAGCTGCCTAAGAATACCAATTTCTACTGAGGCATGCTCTCTGTCATTAAGTGCTCCAGCAAACTGTTAATTAAGATTGTTTTGAGCTGTTTACCAATTTAGGTGATGTCAGATACTTCTGTTGGATTCTGTTAGCCTCTTGGGATGGCAGAAAATTCTGTTGATTCTGTTGCCTGTGGTTTGGCCATCTGTTCTAAATCATGATTGCGGCTGCCATTTGGAAATGCATAATCTGACACCGTTACCAGAATTGTACATTTAAAATGCATTAAGCTCTTTGTAGGTCACAAGCCCTTCATAAGCTCTCGTTAATTTTATAGGCTGTCCACAGAGAGCACTTAATTTTGGAGTTGAAGGGTTCAGGTTAAAAGAGTGAAGCAGTGCCACTCTTGTTTTCTTCCCCAGGCATTATAGAAACTGTTTTGTTAAAGCGGTCTGAGATAGAAAATAAAACCCTGGAAGGTGCAATGTGATAACTGAGAACAAACAATCAAGAAATGTTGGAAGTAGGAATGAAATCATAGGTATTTCTGGTCATCCTTACAAAGTTCCCCTACAAGGCACACTGGGTCACATCCAGGAAACGATCAGCACTCCTCTGTGTGTGTAGGACTATGAAAGACTTGCAAGACTTAGTCTGTCCTAAGATAAATGTTTACTTAAAAAAAAAAATTTGGATGTCACACTTTGCACTTTTCAGAGTTAATTCTTAGTAACTTTTATTTTATTATTAGTGTCAGGTGTACAAAACAATATAATGATTATACATTTACACCCCTCACAAAGTGATAACCCCAACAAGTCTGCTACCCATTTGACACCGTACACAGCTATTACAACACCACTGACTATATTCCCCACGCTGTATTTTATATCCTGACTATATATACAGAGGGTGCCAAAAAATGGATGCACATTTTGAAAAAGGAAAAAACTGTATTAAAATTACACTGACAGTAACCACTTTGAAGGTCCCTTGTAATTGCAGAAGTCAAACGTGACTTGTACTCATCTTTCGTTATCGGTATATATTGAGTATTACAATTTTAATACAATTTTTTCCTTTCTTAAAATGTGTATACATTTTACATTTTTTTGGCACCCTCTGTACGTGTATGTATGTATACATATATGAATTATAGTTGACATTCAATATTATTTTATATTAGTTTCAGGTGTACAGTGGTTAGTTATATAATTTATGAAGTGATCCTTTTGATAAGTCCAGTACCCATCTGACACCATACAT
Source organism: Rhinolophus sinicus (assembly GCF_036562045.2). Lineage (NCBI taxonomy): Eukaryota > Metazoa > Chordata > Mammalia > Chiroptera > Rhinolophidae > Rhinolophus > Rhinolophus sinicus. The sequence continues at coordinate 46,173,242 of NC_133751.1, forward strand.
AATTTTTACAACATTATTGATTATATTCCCCATACTGTATTTCACATCCCTGTGAATATTGTGCGACTACAAATTTGTACTTCCGAATCCCTTCACCTTTCTCATCCATCCCTCAACCCCCCTCCCATCTAGGAACCATCAGTTTGTTCTCTGTGTCTGTGAGTCTGTTTCTTAGTAACTTGATGTCTTTAATGTCCTTTATCATTCAGGCTATTATGCCCCTAAGGGCTAACCTTCTTTTTTGAAATAGTGAGTTAATGCACAAAAAACACACAGAACAGTGCCTGGTACGTAGTAAGTGCTCTGTAAATATTTGTCATTATTACTCATTTGTTTATGTATAGTTTATTAAGTACTGATTCCAGCCATTGGAGACACACTAAAGGTGAGATTCATGGTTTCTTCCCTCAAAGAATTCAGAGTCACCTGAAGGAAACAGATAAATACATTGGTCATAAGAGAGTTACCTGTAGAAGTATGTAGAAGATGTTGTGGGAACATTTAGGAGGGGCAAACAGATTTCCTGGGCCCCACTCTAGATTTGTTAAATCCCAACATTAGGTGATGAAACCTAGAAATCTTTATTTTCAAAAAGCTCTTCAGGCAATTACAAAGAAGCCCTGGGATGTTAGCCTAATCTAAAGTAGGCTGGAGAAAAAAATCCTGGGAAAACGTTTCTAGAGGAGTTGATATTAGAGTTGGAATCAGGAAGAATAAAAGGTATTCTAGGCTAAGGGAAAAGTGCTCAAAGGAGGTATAAAGGAGCCTCTCCTGTTAGGAGAGGTGCTGGCAGATGGGTCTGGTTAGAGTGAAGGCCGAGCGAAAAGGGTTATTACCTCATATAGGTAAGATGACTATATATATCATTACTCAAATCAGGACACTTGTGAGAGTGAGAGGTGGTAATTACACACAATCATGTGTAATATGAGGGGAACAGGTACCCCTCATAGTAGATGATGCTGGAGTCACGCAAGAGCTCTGACAGACCCTGAGGTCCTTGCGAGTGGAGCGTTAGCGCATTGTCCAGGGCAGGGGCTGCCAGTGAAGAATGTGGCAGGTTGGTGACAAGTTCCCATCTCTGTTTTAAAGTTATCCCTGCTGTCTTGATTCTGGAACATTATTCTAAGTGAAATGTGCCTCTTTTAGAGACTGTTTCCACAATTTCTTTGATTATGTCATTTAGCTTTAATCTTTATAAGGATCCTAACGTAATGCTAAAATTGCACTTAGCAGTTAAAACCAGATGTAAACGTGGCAGTCTGAGGAATCCACAATGCTAATAACTGGTCTGAGAATAACATCATTTCATTTATATGACAATATCTCCATTTATTCACTCATTACTTATTAAGCCCCTGATATTCACCATGTGCTTCTCTCGGTGCTGGGGAAGCAAGAGAGCAAGGCAGACAATGTCCCTGTCTTATGGAGCTTACATTCTAGCGGAAGATATAGACAATAATTAAATTAATATGTAATACAGTTTCAGGTGTTGGTAAATGTTGATGAAAAATCCAATTAAGATAAGGGATTAGGAGGTTGAGGAGTGACTAGTAATTTGGGAGATATTAATAGTATTTTAATTAATTCAGATAAAGATAGCCTTCTTGAAGGAGTGGCATTGAATGCAGCAAGGGAATGAGCCAAGTGACCATCTGCGGTTCAACAGTTTCAAGCAGAGGAAGCAGGAAGTTCAAAGGCCCAGAGGTAGGAACAGGCTTGGTGAGTTGGAGGAACAAAAAGAACTTCAAATCCCTTTCTGATTAGGCCACTCCTAACCCCACAGCCTACAAGGCTTCCCGTGATCTGGCCTTTACCTCTCTCTCCTACCTCCTAGCTGAGTCCCATAGTTGGGAGGGAGCTGTGGTCTGCAAGTGGGGTGTCCTTGAGGAGGGTGAGGGAATCCTAGTACCCCTACTTTTCTTAACCTTATTCTCCTAACTCTAGCTGTTACTCCAACAGTTTTTGTGTTTGTTTTTTTTTGTTTTTTTTTTTCAGGAGAAAGGAAGTCTAACACTTACTGAACATGTACCATCTACTGGCAGAGTGTTTCACCGATGTCATTTATTTAAGCCTTATACAAATCCTAGGAGACTGGCAATATTGTTACCGTTTTGCAGGTGAGGAAACGGAATCAGAGAGGTTAAATAACTTTTCCAGGGTTGTAGTCTATTAAAAGGTGATTTCAAGTCTTTCACTACGTGTCTTTCAATGGCTTGGAGCCACAAGTTGTATTAAACAGGGTGTGCCAATAGTACATTCTACCTAAAAGTCAGCTCCTGACAGCAGCTGCAAGGCACAATTTGTAGAATGGTACTTTTATTTTCATGAGGAAATATCAGAAACTAGGATATAAACCTTGTGCAGTAAAAAAGAAAAAAAGAAAAACAACGACAACCAAAAAAACCACTAGAAATAAAAATGCCAGCATTCGAATTCTGATCCTGCACCTGATGAGCCCCGTGATCTTGGTCTGTCTGAGTCAAGTTTCCTGATCTGCAAAATGGGTGTTATAATTTAGGTCTAGCTCATGTACATGTAAAAGTGTTTTCCAAAGGAAATGACATACACATAAAGAAATTATTAAATTCCCAGAACTTTCTTTGACCAATAACAATACCCTATGAGTGATGGGTTCAGTTTCTGAGGTTTTGAATATTAACACACACACATAAACACACACAACTATTGGAGTGATAAATAACTATAAACTTCTCTCTATTAGCTACACAGGGTATTTTTTTTTCACCCTTCAGTCTTTTTCATCCTTGAAGTTTAAAGACTATACTGAGAGGATACGGAGCTGTTTAGGCTACTGCCAAGTTGAAACGAACTGGCGTGCCTTCTCTTTGGGAGCTAGAAAAAGAACAATTATTTCTAGAAAGTACAAAGGAGACAGAGAAGGAAAGGAAGGAAGAATGGAGGGCAGGGAAGAAAAATTTCTACTTATGTATAGCCATGTGGCCTTCTGTGGAGTGACTCGGTTTTAATCAGCTCGTTTTGACCAATTGAGGTCTAGCTATGCTATCATCAGGGAGTAAGCACAGAATAGAAGAACACAACTCCTTAACACCTTTAAAATCCTAAGGAGCTGTCTACTTAGGACTGCCCAGCAAAGAAAACTTTAGTAGGCATTTGAACTTCTAGGTTGAACTTCCATGTGCCATGACCATTGTTCCTGCAGTCTAGGGAGGGAGGTTCAGCTAACAGCAGGAACGGTTCACTTAGAAGAGTGACGTTTCAGGAAGGCTGTGAAATGGAGAGCTGGTGTGGAAAGATCAGTTAACCTAGGGGGTGGCTGTAGCCTTTCAAAACAGAGTCAGTCTGGTGTAACCTTCTTAACTTTTTGATTCACAGTTTAGTTTTAAACTTTTCTTTGGTTTCCTTCCCCAGAAAAGCATAAGTGCTATTGAAAGAAAGGAAGGAGAATGAAAGATATCAAAACTGTCCCTGTCAACAGTAATCTTTTAGAACTGAAAAATAAAGTTTCCACCTAGAAGAGTTTAAATGGAAAGGAAGGAATCACACTATAATACTACCATTCAGAAGATTGAGCAAGAAATTAATTACTGCCATATTTTTCTTCTTAAAAATTTCCCCTTCTACTTTCGGAAGATTCCAAACATCGCTGTGTTTCCTGTAAGAATTCAAGAGTTCTCCCCATGGGACCTAACGGTGGATGGGGCAGCTGGTGATGTTGGACAAGAGCCACATTACCGGGTTTCAATTCCATCCTCTCCACTTTCTACCTCTTTGGCTATGGGGAGGTTATTGATTCTCTTTGAGCCTCAGTATCTCCATCTAGGACTTGAGACTATTAATGCCTGTCTATTAATTAGAATTTAATGAGATTTCAATGGGAACAAAGATGAGAAATCATTGAGATCTCACATTTAGTGAGTTAATAAGTGTTAATTCCTTTTCCCTTTCTTCCTTATTTGGCAAAGTACCCACACGTTCTCGGTAAATCTTTCTAAAAGCCAATCAATAGAAGAGTATTTTGATCTGAGATTTGCATAGCTAAATTTGTGTAGCCATCCAAATTTTAGCATCAAAGGATAAAACATACTCGTACACATTGTAGAATAATAAATCATAGGCTGTAACCTCCTTAGCTTTTGGGAATACTTCTTTTGTATTTTTATATAAAGCGATTCCCTCAGTATTTGTTATGAGCCAAGAACTGGCTTTTAAGTGATTTACATTTATTCTTTCACTTAATTCTCGCACACTCTAAAATAAGGGGTCTCTATTCCCATTTTAGAGGCTAGAAAACTAAGGCTCAAGATCTTAAACCTGTACAGCCTCCTTGGAACCTCATGCATGGTAGATACTCAACAACTAATTGATGATTGAATGAATAGACTGGCCTGTTACACTTGCAGAGCACTGTCAATTTGCACATCCTTTATACCTACCAGATCTTGATTTATCTTTTTTTTTCAGGCAATCAAATCATTCTTTCCTTCTTCTCTTCCGAATTAGGAGGGACCTCATCGCTTTTAGGTACAACTAAGTGCCTTAAAATATTAATAGATTTGAACAGAGGAAGAAATGTTTTCCAGTTTGGTCATTCTGACTGGTGAAGCTTTCCAAAGGGAGGAGGGAGAAATTGGCAGGAGCATCCCCAATTCTAAACAGCCCAAACCTGCTGCTTACTGTGCTCTATTCCTTGCTAAGAGTGGGAAGCCAAATGACAAGACAAAAGATGAAAGTCAGTTTTGATGTTTAAGTCTGCTTTGGTGCCCTTCGGTGTCCTTGTAATCTTGTCAGAGATCATTTATATTAATTTAATATAATTACTTTAATAGTGGTGCGTATTATAGACTAATCATTCTGAATGCAAACTGTAGAAATTAAACAAAATAAATGTTTAGCTCAAAGGTTTCTTTTTTAATTTCTTCTTTTCTTCTTCTTCTTCTTCTTCCTCCTCTCCTTCTGTGTCTCTTCCTGAACACAGGCAGCCAGAGATTCAGGTCCCCAGATTTCTCTCTGCAGAGTGTACTTTACCTTTTGGATGGGACTTTAAAGACTTTAAACAGCTTGAGACTTATAGTTTGCCACAGGAGCATGTAGCAAATTCCTGTTTCTACTTTTTGAACCAGGAGCTGGAGTATAAGAGCCCCGCGCAGGAAGTCGCAGGTGGTGGGAAAGGGGAAACAAGGTCATTTTCAACCATGTACATTGAGGTTGTACCTTTAAAGTCAATTCTAAATTTAATTGAAAGCCGAGGGCAGAGAAGCCAAGATCGGAGCAATGTGGTGATTTATTCTGAAGCCTGTAAGAAGTCATGCGGCTGAATGTGGGATGAGCTGGGGCTTTAATAAAAATGGCACTGGGGAAGCCAGCGGGAAGAGGCACAAGAATGGAACTGGGTTAGATGAAGGATCTCCAGGCCTGAAAGGGAGCGGGGGTCTCAGAGAGCAGTGTTTGCCCAAACTCTGCTGTTTTTACCATGATGGATGCACATAAGTAATCCGCATCAAAAGGAAAAACCAGGATCAGACAGAAGCCACCAAGACTCTTTAGACAGTGAATTTTTGCATGAAATCATTAAGGTATCCAAATTGCTGAAAGGCTACAGAATGAATGGCAATGAGAACTCATCTAATATTATTTCTAGCTGAAATTTAGCTGAAGAAAAATGACATGTTCCTTTATTAAATCACTGTAGGACTTGACAGCAAAGCACCCACACATTTCTATGGATGTTATTGTCTACTAAATTATATTGGACCATTGCTACAGAAAATCCACAAAATGTTCTCAGAATCAAATCTTCTCTGTTGACAAATGGTTTAGGAACAACTTTCTAAGCTAAATTTTTTTTTTAAAAGAAATTAAAAATAAAAGGAAACAGAAGCTAGTTAGCAGACGTTATTTTAGAGAGAGAACTGCACTGGGCTGGAGATTATACTTTCTGGGTTCTAGGCTCTTTGACCTGAGAGAGCAGCTGGTAGGGACTATGTGATCTGTCTGTGTGACTCATTTTTATAGGCTCTTCTCTTTAGATCAACTTCACACCACATTCGGCATCACTATTATAAATTTTAATCTTATTGCAAACATATTACATAGTCATTGCAGAAAACTCAGCCAATGCAAAAAAGAATCAAGAAGAAAATAAACATCACTTGTAATCTCACTATCTAGAGATAACCACTGTTAACATTTTGGTCAATTTCACTCCGATTAAGATAACATTCAAAGGACCAGGAAGGTTATTATTATACAAATAACTAGGCACTGCTTCCTGTTGAGGGATACTTGACACATTCAGAATTTGGATGTGGTAGTGGTGATTCTTTTAACAATCTTTAGAGGAACGATCACTAGCTTTGAGTAAGTCTTTTCCCTCATTGCTGTCTCTGGTTTCTAGTTGCTTAATTCATGCTATGAAGATCTGTGCTGTCACAGAAGGAACTACGCACACAGTTCTGCTGGACTCTGTCACTCACGTGCTTCTGACCACCAACTTTTGCTCACTATCAAGTTTTGAATGCTTTCCTAGAGGAGTTTAATTATTTATTTGTGTGTGTGTATGCATATACTTTTTTGGTAATATTTGGATAAGGACTAGATAGCAATAATAGAAACCTAAAATAATTGATATGTTGGGGTAATGGAATTATAAATGAACTTTCTTCTAATTATTTCCTTGATTTGTCTTACAATATTTGTGCAACAAATGAGATAGGAAAAAAGTGACGGTGGAGAGGGAAGTATGAGGAAGAGGGAATGGGCTTGAAGTAACTCTTTAGAAACAAGCAGTTCTATACATGGCAGACTTTCAGCTTGTTAGGTTCAAAAAAACTCACACACACACAGAAATGCTTTTGCATTGAAGTTTACTAGATTAGAAAGTAGAAGACCTGGGTTCCAATCCCATTGTTACCTGCTGCTTAGTTTCCCTGAGATTCAATCTTATCCATAAATGAGCTCATAACACTGCTCTACCTCATTTATTTTGCACAAACATAAAAGGAAAGTTCAAGTGAGGTAATTACGTGAAGAAAATGTTATCTTAGGATTCTAAGACAATTGCGTTTTACAATTATATTTGACAATTAGAATTCCTTTGATTAGCCATAGAATTTCCAAAGGTTCTAGATTTCCCTCATGATACTGTTGGTTCTGTTATAGCTGGTGGTGTTTAATTTCTTTCTTTCAGGAAATCGGGGTAAAGCCATGTACGTTTAGACATGGATTTTGGAATCAGATATTATGTGTGTTTGGGAGGCCTTGGACAAGTAATTTAGGCTCACTGAGCCTCAGTTTCCTGTTCTGTAAAATGGGGATAGTAAAACGTACCTTGCAAGGCTGCTAAAAAATTAAGAATAATGTGTGTAAAGTACCAAGCATTGAGTTGGCCACATATAAGTACCCAATCTATGGTGGCTGTTATTATTATAACAAGATCAATTTAAAAATATTTTCCTTAAGCTCCCTACTCCCATAGTTCGTATATAAAAATACAAAGACATGTTGCTTAGAAGCTTCTGATACACTGTTTTTCCAGTCCTTGAGAAAATTTTCTAACTCAGTACCCTAGGAGCAAGGCCAATACCTTAGTGTTCTAAGGAATTATGTTTGCTGATGATTCTGTTCTGAAAAGGCACTTAGCAAACACAGTCAAGACAAAATTTAGTTTTACCAGCAAAGTGGGACTTTGCTATAAACTATCAGCCTGGAGATAAGACTAAATAAAAATAAGGCCCTGTGCCAACCCATACTATGAGAAATACACACATAGTCAAGAGATTTCTGTCAGGATATTATGCTCCTGGCTGTTCATTCATAAACATGTCTTAGCCACTAATTATGAATTATCCAGAACTGGGCCAGCTCTGGGAATTCAAAGCTGAGAGGCAGTGTTCACTGTGGTTACTTTCAGTTTCAATGTTCAGCTTGGGAGTTAGAGGGACATGGGTTTGAATCCCCAGTTTAGCAGCTCAAGGGACTACTACTCCACTGAGTGGCGTGTAAGCCTATCAATCTCTCTGAAAATCAGTTCTTACACTGGTATGTTGGATAGAAAACAAAGTGTGTGCTTCAGAGACAGAAGAATGAATTGAGAAAACGATTTAAAGGGCCTGGGTCTGGCACATAGTAGGTACTCAGGAAATGATAATAATGGTTGTTATCAGTCATGATATAAAGTCTTCCTCTTTGAGGAATGTGCAGCATAGCAGCAGGGGAAAATGTATCAAGTCCCGAATGAAAGTATGTGCTCAGTGTTTCAGTAGTACTGTATGAAGGCAGAAGCATGACGCCTATGTGAAGAGGCTAAGATCAGGGGCGGCTTCAAAGAGGAATATTTGAACGTCACCTTGATAGACGGGTAAAATTTCTCCAGGAGGAAAGGGAGAGAGGGAGGTCCAGGCAGAGGAGGAAGCACAAGGAAGACATAAAGGCACAAAGCACGAGGCTTGGGCAGGGATGTGGCCCTGTGTCCTGAGTGTTGCACTGTCACATGGCTAAGAATGGTGGGAAATGAGGTGGAAAGGCAGTGCTGCTCCAAAAGGGAAATGGCTTTGTCCACCCAAATGCCACGGGTCTTGGTTCCTTGAGCAAGAGACAGACAATGCAGTTGTGCTGAGAATCGTCCATTTGCCCCTCCAGTGTCACCCTTCACTCGCCCCCCCCACACACACTCATGACCTAGGGGGCTGACCTGCAGTAGGACCACATCAGTGAGCTCCTCATCCTCCAGCATCCAGTAGGGTTTGGCCAGTGGGGCACAGGGAAGAAATGAACAGGAAGGAAACTGAGACTGGGGTATTTATTTCTTTGACAAAAGATCACAGCACCAGTCAGTTGACCTTCACACACAGCTTGCCCTCCCTGAGATCCAATCACTCCCTCTTCTGTGGCCTCCCACAGAGAGGCGGGGAAGCACCTCACAGATACTGGCACTAAGGTATGAAACCATCTTTTATTGTTTACAAATAGTCCTTTTATTACCTCTCCCTAAATTACCCAATTTGAGCTACTAAATGTTCTCTGCCAGGCCCCGGACTGGTACATAACTTAAGTAATAAAATCAATGTGTTTGTGGGGGAAGGCCAGGGCAGAGAAATGCCAAAAGACATGAAGTTCCAGGGCATATAATTTATATTAAGTACAATGGTCTGTTCGTTCCTTTGTGGCTGCTAGTCTGGAGCCACATGGAGACATGGCATGGCTCTTGGAGAGTGTCCTCAGCCTTGTAAGACACTCATGACGTGATTGAAGGGGATCACCGTAAAATGCTGTTCCCATTTCAATGGGTGGACTGATTTCAAGAGGAGGGCCTTGAAATAAACTGTCTCATGTCAGGATTGTTCTTATTAGGATAGCAACAGAGCATAGACAAAAGGTGGAAATGGTTGTGGGTGACTGATGTGGCCGACTTAGGAAGAAAAGCCCCCTTTTCTAAGCCGGTTTTTCTTTTGCAAGGAGCCAACAGACTTTTTATTCTCCACCTCTGCCCTTCACCTTAACCCAGGTATGTAGGAACCAGCTCCTCCCTTCTCTTTCCACTCCTGTCCATCCTGTGCTCTGGGAAGGATACCATTTACTTTTTATGGCTTTCCCCGGGGGGTTGAACTTTGAGCCTCAGCTTTAATTATGTAATGAAAACATATGCTTCCTATTGCAAGTATTTGAGACAGCAGTGAGGAGGCGGGAGAGATGGGGTGAGGATATGAGGGTAGAGAGGACTAAGTGACTTCCACTGAGCAGTAATTACAGTGGATAGTAGAAGACCGTTCTCAGACCTCTGAGGCATAGCTGGAAGCATTTCATTCAATAATCATTTAGTATTGAGAGCTGTGTATGCAGGGCACTACTGGGCTTCAGGGAAATGCAAAGTGGAGTCAAGGGGAGATAGTGTGGGAAGAAGGATGAGACCTGTACACACATATGTGAGTAGATGAAGGAACTGGGGTGGGGATTTAGAAGACAGAGGGGTTTAGAAGGCAGTACCAGGTTGTAGGAACTGGGCCGTAGAGACAGTATTTGAACTGGATCTTGAAAGATGGTAGACATGGAAGTAGCAGGGGATTTCTGGGTCCCTCTACCCCATCCTTGCCACCTCCTTCACCCTGCCTCCCCCTCAGAGCAATGAACCTGCTTCATTGTGTGTAGAGAAAAATTTCAAATATTTGGTGAATAAGTAGTACACAGATAAAATTTACCCAGGATATGCTGGGTGTACGTGGTCTAGGACAAATTATATTTTGCATAGGCTACCTTTAGCACCTCAACCACACCAACAGTAAATCCATATTTGCTTCTAATTACAGAATTAACACAAACACTTTTTTTTAACACAAGTAATTCAAGCAGTATAGGCACACCAGAAGTTCCCTTTGAAATCACCACCCCCAAACCCATATTTACTTCTGGAAATACATTGTTCTGTGTGTGGGTCTGTGTTTACATAATGGTATCATACTGTGTGTTCCTTCTACAGTCTGCATTTATCACTCAATGTATCTCAGAGCTCATTCTGAGTTGCTTCACAGAGATCTACCCTCATTCTTTTTAGTCCTGCCTAGCATTTGTTTGTTTCCAGAGATAGTTTTGGAAACACTTGTCATAACTCTTTAAGAAACTTTCTGATGGTATTAATAAAAATCACCCAGAAATATTCAGGGCCCTTACCAAGAGATCTGTTTCCATAGGATTGGGAAGGGGGTTGAAGAAATTATTTTCAACCAATATCCCAGGTGATTTTATTATTTAGGAAGTTTGGAAACACTCTCATGGTTATTTAACCATTTCCCTATCAAAGAACATTTAAGTAGTTTGGATTTTCAACGTTACAAACAATGCTGCAGTGCACATTCTGGTACATTCTTCCCAGTGCACATTTATTTTTCTGAGGATGATAATGAGCAATGGAATTGATGGGTCATGTGTGTATTTTAATATTATATTAGAAACTGCTGCATGACCTTTTAATGTGGCTGTAGCAATTTATGGTCCCATCACTGTCCCAACAATATTCTTCTTATGTTAAAAAGATGAATTACATCCAATCTTTCACCATGTCTTCACATCAGGTTTTACCAGAACGCATTATCATGTCCCGCCACTTCCAATCTGTTCTTTAGGACTCTAGTAAAGGGAACTAAAGCTCACGCAGATATTCAAGCCAGAAAGCTGAGAGGCTTCTTAGATCCCTCCCACTTCTTGGTCACAAAGCTTTAGCAATTTTACTACTTTAGTATCTGTAGACTCCTACATGTCTACTACCACTACCTAATCCCATTCTGCCTTCGTTTTTTGTCTTTTTTCTTATTTTACACAAAGTAGCAAACTCTTCAAGATTCTCCCTGCTCTTCCTTCCACCGTCCCCACCCCAATTCATACATATCATGTCAGCTTACTGACTACAAGTCTTCAACGCCTACCAATTGCCACCCAAATCAACTTTAGACTTCAGCATTTGGAAAGAGTATGAAATCAGCCACTTTTTGCCCAACCCTTATCAAAGTCCTGCTGGATAGAAATGTTATCTATGAAGAATTGTTTGAAGGACATGCAGCCTATCCATTCTAGATTTTATTCATTGAGAAAACCATAAGCAGTATTTGGTCAATACTATTGTGGTTCCCTGTAAAATTGCCTTCTATGAGTTACTATTTTCTTTGTGTATCTTCCTTTTAAGAAGCACTGCAAACAAACAAACAAACAAACAAACAAAAACAGCAAATAAACAAGAAAACAACCGTCACTATTTTCCCCAAATCTAGAACAATGGCTTATTTAAATATTGTCACACACACACACACACACGCACACACACACACGCCCTAACCTGAAACCAATCAGAAAAATCCAAACTTAATCATCTCTCCCAGGATGTCTTTTCTGGTTATTTTTACCTACTGTACATTATGTAACCCCAGACCTACTTACTGTTCCCTGCATGAGCCAAGCTTTGTTATGCCTCTGTGCTGTATCCTCTGCCTGGTCTTCTTCCCCCACCCATCTCTTGTTAAGCTGAGGGACTCCAACTCAGACAGAAGACCAACTCAAAGGCATTCCTTTGAGGTAAGCTGAATTGCTCCTTCACCTGTGCTCCCATAGCCCATTATATACCAATCTTAGCACTTCTCATACTCCTTTGCAGTTATTTATTTTTATGAGTCTGTCCCTTCCCCTAGATTGTGTGTTTTTCTAAGGCAGGTTATATGTCTTCATCTTTGTATCCCTCACATTGCCAAATAGAAACATGGAAGCTCACACAGTAGTTGTTTAATAAGTACTGAACAAATGAATATACAGTCCTAGGTCTTTTTGGTGCGAGCAGAGGCAACTTCTTTTAACCTTCCTCCCCCTCACTGTAGTAACCTGGAGCTCCTGAAATGGCCATGACTGGTCAAACTGTCATAACTTCTGTGGACAGCTGTGATTGGAAACATTTCACCCTCTGGCCTTTGGCACGGAACACATGTGGCTGGGTTTGTGAGGCCAGAGGACACAGCCTGCCATGTCTGAGAATATCCTGCCTAACAGCTGGGGTTGTGGGGTAAGAGCAGAAGCAGGACTGGGGCAGTTTGAATAATTCTATCTTTTTTTTCTTTTGACAGCATCACCTCTTCCTAAGGAAAGCTCAACAGCTCTGGATACCAAGTCATTTCACAAAAGGACAGCTTGCTAAGTTTTTCTTTTCTTTTCTTTTCTTTTCTTTTCTTTTCTTTTCTTTTCTTTTCTTTTCTTTTCTTTTCTTTTCTTTTCTATTCCTTTCCTTTCCTTCCTTTCTTTTAAAATTCTTATTAAAATACAGCTACCACACAATATGATATGAGTTTCAGTTGTACACCATAGTTGTTCAGCACTTATATACCTAAGAAGTGATCACCATGATAAGTCCAGCAACCTTCTGACACTGCACTATGCTATCACAGTATTATGGACTATATTCCCTATGTGGTATGAGTACATTACATCCCCATGACTTATTTGTTTTATACCTGGAAATTTGGACCTCTTATTGCCCTTCACTGTCCCCCTTTTTAATTTTTCAATTACAATTGGCATTGAACATTATTTTATATTAATTTCAGGTGTACAGCATAGTGGTTAGACATTTATATAATTTAAGAAGTGATCCGCCTGACTAGCCTGGTACCCACCTGGCACTACACATACTTATTACCATATTATTGACTATATTCCCTGTGCTTTACTTTACATCCCCATGACTATTTGGTAACTACTAATTTGTACTTCTTAATCCATTCATCTTCTTCACCCTGCCCCCTCCCATCTAACACTCCAACAAATCTAGTATCCATTGATACATACATAGTTATTACAATATGATTGACTATATCCCTTATGCTGTACCCTACATCACCATGACTACTTTGTAACAACCAATTTGTGCTTCTTAATCTCTAGTCCAGGAGCGGGAGGACTGGCTCTGAGTATTTCGTTCAGCCATTTTTCATGCGTTTTCCGCATACTCTGTGCGCCATAAAACAAAATCACCGCCAGACAGGGTGGCGTGAGCTAAAGTGAACCAATCATTTGGCGTTAGCCAACGGTCGGTGAGGCTTTCCAGCAAGGCTACCGTGAAGGGAGCCACAGGGCCATATGTGTGGACCGCAGCCTTTAAGTCTTTTAAATATTTAATGTTTAAAGGGCGGTAGCGCTGTCTGTCTCTTGGGGTTCCGTTTCTTCCTCTGAGGGGGTTATCTTGTTCCTCAGCCTCATTATCGGACTCCTCGCGGTATCCTCCTCTTGGGGGTCCTCAGGGGTCTGAGTATCGGGACCTACCTCTGCAGCCTGTCTGCAGTGACCGGAAAGCGAGGACAGGTTTTTGTTTAGGAGCTCGTTTTAGGGGTAGACGGGGAAAAGGGCAGCCCAGAGAGTGCAGCGAGTTCAGCCTCAAGGGCACGGAGTTCTTTGAGAAGACTAATGTGTTGGCGTTTTCCTGGAGGGCCTCTCGAGAGGCAATCTGTTGTGTTAGGGAAGCGGCTGTTTGAGTAGGGGATTGGAGTGAGGAATAGTAGAAGGGGACCGTGGACGATGGGAGCGAGGAATGGGGGCTGTTGAGGGATGATATAAGGAGGTGGGCGGAAGGGTGGAGGAGGCGATACAGAGGGGTCCTCCTGATGGTAATGAGCGGCCGCATCCTCAAGGGTAGCCTGGTCCTCGGGAGGGAGGGTTGTGTCTGAATCTTGGGGAAGGTTTTTAAGGCAGGGATAAAGTCTTAATGAGGGATGACTAGGGGGTTCAGCTGAATTTTGGGTAGGGCCTTCCTCGAGACAGGGCTTGGGCTTAGGGTCAGTAATAGGGATATCTATAGACACGGAGTCATTTTCTGACGGGGACGGACGATTCCTTTAAGAGGCTCTCCCCTTTTTATAACTTCTCTAACATCCGGGTCATGGGAGTGAACCCTGAGGACGCCATTTATGAGATTCCAGTAAGTAAAAGTAGAAACGGGACCTTTTCAGGCCCAAAGGCTTTATAAAAATCTTGGAACGCATCGCCGACGCGCTTCCAAATCCTAATATCAATCGTTCCTTCTTGGGGGAACCAGGGACAAATATCTGTCAGAAACTCGAAAAATTCACGGAGATCCTTTTTTCTAGCCTTAATTCCACGCACCTTGAGGGAACTCTTTAACCCAGAAATGAACAGTTCATGAGAACTTAATGTCTGACCCATGGTCCCCTTCTCGGCCCTTCAATCAACAAGCGAAACAATCAGATGCCCATCTGGCCGTGACCCTCGCGGGACTAAATCTGTCTTAGCTAAGGCGCTTGTCGCTGTTATGCCGTATGACAGAACCGGAACCTCAGATTAGGGCCCAAGCAAGCTCCGTGGAGAAGTCGTGGAACTATCACTCATTCACACATTCATTCGACCGAGGGGTAATATTAAATCTAAAATCATCCCAAAACATCTATTTTCGTCTGTCTGCTTACCTCTATCAGATCAGGCTCACGGATCGGCTTTTATCCGCGGAGATCAGGAAGCGAGTCAGGCTCGCGGTAAAATCGCGCGGAGACTCAGCAACGCCGTCCGGCGGACTTAAGGCAGACAGTTTTTCAAGGGGTCTGGGATCTTCGGGCCCCACGTTGGACGCCAGAAATGGGCCGACCAGCGGGGCATTCAACAGGGACCGAAGGGAGACACCCTGAAAAGAGAAAATAGGAGGCGCGAAGAAATGGAGGCAAGACAAAGTTCTGATCAAGCCTCAAATTTTTTATTGCAGCTACAAGATTATATGGGTTAGGGTAAACTGGGCGGGGAGTGAATGAGGAAGGAGAGAGCGGAATGAGGAAGGGGCTTTACTTATCAGAGACGTGACCTTCTAAGGGCAAACTGACGGTTCCAGGAATTAGGTCATGTGCTGCCGGATAGCATAGTTTCTCTGAGTCAGGCTCCTACACATGTCTTAACATCAGGTTTTACCAGAACGCATTATCATGTCCCGCCACTTCCAATCTGTTCTTTAGGATTCTAGTAAAGGGAATTAAAGCTCACGCAGATATTCAAGCCAGAAAGCTGAGAGGCTTCTTAGATCCCTCCCACTTCTTGGTCACAAAGCTTTAGCAATTTTACTACTTTAGTATCTGTGGACTCCTACATGTCTACTACCGCTACCTAATCCCATTCTGTCTTCGTTTTTTGTCTTTTTTCTTATTTTACACAAAGTAACAAACTCTTCAAGAATCTCCCTGCTCTTCCTTCCACGCCCCCACCCCAATTCATACATATCATGTCAGCTTACTGACTACAGTTCTTCAACGCCTACCAATTGCCACCCAAATCAACTTTAGACTTAAGCATTTGGAGAGAGTATGAAATGAGCCACTTTTTGCCCAACGCTTATCAAAGTCCTACTGGATAGAAATGTTATCTATGAAGAATTGTTTGAAGGACATGCAGCCTATCCATTCTAGATTTTATTCATTGAGAAAACCATGAGCAGTATTTGGTCAATACTATTGTGGTTCCCTGTAAAATTGCCTTCTATGAGTTACTATTTGCTTTGTGTATCTTCCTTTTAAGAAGCACTGCAAACAAACAAACAAACAAAAAACAGCAAACAAACAAGAAAACAACCATCACTATTTCCCCCAAATCTAGAACAATGGCTTATTTAAATATTGTCATACACACACACACACACACACACACACACACACACACACTAACCTGAAACCAATAAGAAAAATCCAAACTTAATCATCTCTCCCAGGATGTCTTTTCTGGTTATTTTTACCTACTGTACATTATGTAACCCCAGACCTACTTACTGTTCCCTGCATGAGCCAAGCTTTGTTATGCCTCTGTGCTGTATCCTCTGCCTGGTCTTCTTCCCCCACGCATCTCTTGTTAAGCTGAGGGACTCCAACTCAGACAGAAGACCAACTCAAAGGCATTCCTTTGAGGTAAGCTGAGTTGCTCCTTCGCCTGTGCTCCCATAGCCCATTATATACCAATCTTAGCACTTCTCATACTCCTTTGCAGTTATTTGTTTTTATGAGTCTGTCCCTTCCCCTAGATTGTGTGTTTTTCTAAGGCAGGTTATATGTCTTCATCTTTGTATCCCTCACATTGCCAAATAGAAACATGGAAGCTCACACAGTAGTTGTTTAATAAGTACTGAACAAATGCATATACAGTCCTAGGTCTTTTTGGTGCGAGCAGAGGCAACTTCTTTTAACCTTCCTCCCCCTCACTGTAGTAACCTGGAGCTCCTGAAATGGCCATGACTGGTCAAACTGTCATAACTTCTGTGGACAGCTGTGATTGGAAACATTTCACCCCCTGGCCTTTGGCACGGAACACATGTGGCTGGGTTTGTGAGGCCAGAGGACACAGCCTGCCATGTCTGAGAATATCCTGCCTAACAGCTGGGGTTGGGGGGTAAGAGCAGAAGCAGGACTGGGGCAGTTTGAATAATTCTATCTTTTTTTTCTTTTGACAGCATCACCTCTTCCTAAGGAAAGCTCAACAGCTCTGGATACCAAGTCATTTCACAAAAGGACAGCTTGCTAAGTTTTTTCATTCCTTTTCTTTTCTTTTCTTTTCTTTTCTTTTCTTTTCTTTTCTTTTCTTTTCTTTCCTTTCCTTTCCTTTCCTTTCCTTTCCTTTGTTTCTATGTGTGAAAGAGATCTGATATGTCTCCCAGTCTTGGCCAGGTGGCCTTATGTAGAAGGTCCCCTGTGGGGCCCAGGCACAGTCTCCCTGCTCACCTGCTGCAGGTGCTCCAGGCATGTCCCTTGTGTATGTTGTGTGTACTCTCCTGTCATAGTTGAGCCTTGATTATTATTGTCATGTCAGTGGGTGCGATTGACCCTCAAGCTGACTGGCTGTGGGGTTTGGCCATGTCCACAGTTTACAGGCTGCTGTTTGGGGGGGCTTACCTCACCGAGTGGGATTCACTGCAGCAGGCTCTGGTGCCTGTTGAGACCACCCTTTGTGTGTGCCACTTGAGGGTCTACTTAGGTGGTGCTCTGCTGTGGTCTGAAGCCAACCTCCAGGTATGTTGGTTTTGGGGCCTCTTAGGAGGGGTTCTAGAGCAGCCCCAGGTCACCCACCACCTGTGACCAGCTGGGGACTACCTGGTAGGAGCTACAAAGTGATCCACAGTTTTCCACTGCCTGTGCTAAACATGGAGGCATGTGAGAGAGGCCACGCTGTGAACTGAGGACATTTGCCTTCAGTACCAGGCTTGCGGTACCTCTGCAAAACGCCAGGACAGCTTGAGTCCTGCTGCTATCTGCCAGCATTCTTAAAGTTCAGTCACTGATAAAGCCTCATGTGTTATGCAAATTGGATGAGTCAGGGTCTAATGGAGTCACTACAGTAGGAAGTGCTGTGGTCACCAGGTTAATGTAGACTCTGGTTTGGTGCCAGTGCTGAGCCTGGAGCTACTCAGCAATAGTCTCAGAGCACACAAAGGCCAGTCACCTTCTGCCTGGGGCCGTGGACTCAGAGAGTTTTCCATGAAAGAGTGCAATGTGTTTGGGGCTGGCTGCTCACTATGAAAGTGCCTTTGGTGTTGGGGGAGTTGGGTGCAGCAGGATCCCAGTGAGTCAGCAGGGCGGAGTGCCAGAGCTCATCAGACCAATTACATTCAGATTTGGCTGTAAACGTAGGGGGAGGGCTCAAAACATTAAAGATGGCTGCTGCCTACTAGCTGCATTGCAGCAGGACCCCTCACAGGGAAAATGGGGCTGTCCTCCAGCCCTGGCCTTGAAGCCACACACCTCAGTCTGCTTCCCGTATACTTCTGACAGCCCCCGAGTCACTATCCCTCCGCCAGAGCCCAAGGTGAGCGCCTGCGAGTGTATGAGTCTGTGGATGTGCCCTTTAAGAGGACCTCTGGGTTTCCCACAGCCTTCTGTCCCACCCACATGGTTGGAATCCCCACTGTTTTCCACAGCCGGTTGTTGTGGGGACTCCTCTTCATGGCTCCAGTACTCTGGGCTGGGGAGACTTCGCTCCTGGTGGGGGGTGTAGGGGGTGGGAATCTACATGGTAAAGTCATCCTCCCAGTTTTCATCTGCCACACGGAGGTTTGGGACCAGCCCATTTTGCGTCTCTGCCCCTCCTACCAGTCTTGATGTAGCTTCTTTATATGGTTACCATGTTTCCCGAAAATAAGACCTAGCTGTACCATCAGCTCTAATGCATCTTTTGGAGCAAAAATTAATGTAAGACCCGCTTATATTATATTATATTATATTATATTATATTATATTATATTATATTATATTATATTTATTATAGACCCGGTCTTATATTATAGTAAAATAAGACCAGGTCTTATATTAATTTTTGCCCTAAACGACACATTACAGATGATTGTCTGGCTAGGTCTTATGTTCAGGGAAACATAGTATAAAACATCTGTTCAGCCAGACTTCAGATGGTTCTCCACGTTGATTCTTCTATAATTTAGTTGTAATTTTAATGTGTTCATGGAAGGAAGCAGGCACTGTGTTTATCTACTCTGCCATCTTGGGTCTTCTCAATCTGAGTTTGTTTTTTATGCATTAGAAACATATTATTGAATTCCATTAAATTACATAGATATTTTAGCATAAAAAATCAGCAAATATTTTTCATTGTAAGGTGAAGTTATGTTCTTTGATGAGTCAAGCAACATGTCTTTGGTTTTTGCACTATGCATGAGATCAATATTGTAATATGTATTTTGAAAAAAAAAAGCAAATTTAAAAGAAGAAAGAAAGTAAACCAAGCACCCATCACAACTAGTACAATAGAATGAGGAACAATTGGGTATAGAAAGAAGGAAATCTTTATTAGAGCTTCATAGATGCCCCATGCAATGGGGTAAAAGTGTAATGAAACCAGCAGTTTTGACTGGACACTGTGGAGGGGATGGGGAGAGATGGGAAGAGGGCAGATGGTGCCTGCTGACTAGAAAGGCCTTACTCTTGACTTTGGGTGAAGGCATCCCAAAAGACCTTAATTAACCACCAAGGAGTTCCATTCAGAGGTTTTTCTAGTTTTCCATAATGATTTTTAATTTAGGGTTTTTCTCAGTTTTTGAGCCTGAGTTTCGGTGTATGATTGAGTTGGTGCCAAATTGTGTCACTTTAATTACCTGGTTAACAAGAAAATATCATGAGTAGACCTGATACATAAGAGATGTGCTCGTGCCATGCCAAGGCTGAGGAGTTCTGCAGCCAGCTGTGGAAGGAGGACTCACAGAAAAGCAGTGAGAAATTGGGTCATCAACTAGCCCCCAGTGGCCTGGGCATAGATACCCATGAGAACCTGCTAGAGCATGTGCTCTTCCAGAGCCATGATTCAGTTGCAGCAAAATGTCACCAGCTGTCACATCAAACTGGCATTCGTTTGAATTCTACAGGTTTTTTTATTTGGTTTTCATTTAAATTTCTTTTTACTTTATTATTGCTTAAGTTCTATGTATATAAGGAGTTAATACATATAGAAATAATATTGTAATATTTAAAAACATGATTATAGAAATAGTCTGAGTCAACACTGGATCCCTAAGAATTTGGTGTTTTATTTTGTTTCTATTTTGAAACGGTCTGTGCCTTGTTCAAGACTGTGAAACATTGATCTAAAGTCTCCCTCATCAGATGTCTGGGCACTGGTGTAGTTAGAACTCTGCTCTAAGGTCAGAAAACTCTGACTGCTAGTCTCCTACAATGGCCAAGAGACAGGGTGGGAGCCTTGGCCGTTTGATGTGGGAGCTGACATGAATTGTCCAATAAGGGCAAAAGGTCTTGCATATTAAACCTTATTTAATGCTCATAACTGCCATTATCTTGATTTTACAAATGGAAACAAATAGGCTCAGAGAAGTTAAGGAAGTTAATTTTAGCCTGGTTAGATCTAAGTTAGAGCTAAAGTGAGATTCCAACCCAAATATGTATAGCTTTAAAAGCCAGTTCCACCTTTTTTTTTCTCTCAATTTTAAGTTTTTTGATTCTATTCTTGTATCGAAGTTGTATACATGCATAGTTTAAAGAATAAAATGGTTCCAACAGGTTTACAAGGAAAAGCAGTAGTTCTCTATCTCCTGATGCATTACCTCCCTCTCCCTAGGGGCAATTACTTTCATGTATCAGCTTTATATTTACCTCCATGTTTCTATATAACATGCCTATATTGAGAAATTCTTGATTTTTCAATTGTAGGTGCTGATAACTTTTCACTATGGAAGACGAGGTTTAGCTCTCTTTCTCCCTGCCCCACTACACTCTACTATACATACCACTCTTCTCATCCCCCTCTTCACCCCATTTAATTATGTCATAATTTTTGTTTAGTCAGCACGAGGGTTTACATTACAGTGACTATTCACAGCTGAGTCGTTTCATAAACCATGATATTGTATTTCTGAGGGGCCGTAATTTGAATTTGTTGAATTCTTGTATATACACAAAGCAAGCACTTAATAAGCATCTGTTTGCTGAGTCACAATCCAGTTTGGGATTAACATACATTCCTAAAGTAAAAGGACTAAAGTATCATCCCAGCCCCTCAGGGAGTGGGCAGTTATGAGGGGAGACAGACACACAATCTCAACTATAGGAGATAATCTTTGGAGATGTGCTTCAGTGTCCAGAGTTGGAGCACTAGGCTGAGGGGACAGGGGAGGCCGAGGAGGGATGGCTTCTAGCAATGAGCGTTGAAAGCTGAGTAGTGTTTCGCCCCATGAAGTTGAGATCAAGAAGAGACTTCCAGGCCAGAGGTTGCACACTGGCAGCTTGCTTTTGGTCAGCAGATGCGTTTTGATTATTCACAATTGAATTACTTGCCAACATTTAGAAATTGGGAGATTTCACATAAATATGAAGATTTCTGGCTTCTTTTGAAAAATCGGAAGATCTAGAGACCCGGGGCCTTCCTTCCTTCCTGACCACAATTGCTGGACCTGGGTGAGGCCTGCCCCCTCTGAATGGGACAGCTCACTAGTATCGTACCTGACTACTGAATTTTCTACCCCTCTCTAGCAGAGGGGCTTGAGGAGCAAAGAAACAACATGGTGTTTGTACTGACAGCTATTTGCAGTTGCTCAGATGTAAAGTTTCTGACATACTTCTGATGAGGGGCAAAGTAACTTGATCAAAAAATCTTAATGGAATTTGAAAGATGTGTGCAGCCCTATGTTCACCAGCAGCTCTATTTACAATAGCCAAGATATGGAAACAATCAAAACGCCCATCAATACATGACTGGAAAAATAAATTTTAGTACATATATACAATAGAGTATTACTTGGCCATAAAAAAAGAATGAAATCTTACCATTTGCAACAACAAGGATGGAACTAGAGAATATTATGCTATGTGAAATAAGTCAGACAGAGAAAGACAAATACCATACGAATCTAAAGAATAAAATAAATGAACAAACAAAACAGAAATAGACCCATAGATACAGAGAACAAGCTGATTGTTGCTAGATGGGAGGGGGGTTAGGAGGTTGGATGAGAAAGGTGAAGGATTAAGAAGTACAAATTGATAGTTACAGGAGAGTCACAGAGATGTAAAGTACAATATGGGGAATATCGTCAATAATATCGTAAAAGCTATGTATAGTGTCAGATGGGTAGTACCCTTATTGGGGGATCATTTCATAAATTATATATACATACCTAACCACTATATGGTACACCTGAAACTAATACAAAATAATATTGAATGCCAACTATAGTGTAAAAAAACCTAGTCCCAGGGATGTGTAGTGCAGCATGGAGAATATAGTCAGTAATGTTCTAATAACTACGTACAGTGTCGGGTGGGTAGTGGACTTGTTGGGGTCATCACTCTGTGAGGTATGTAAATGCCTGATCACTATGTCGTTCTGTACGCCTGAAACTAATAAAAAAAAAAAAAGGCAAAAAAGTCTTAATGGATTTATAGATGGCTAGTTGATTATATTAAATAACAACAGAATAATTATGAGGAATGGCGATAGTAAGAGATATTTCCTGTTTCTTTTTGATTAATTTTCAGCTCACACGAGGTGAGAATTAATTTACCTTTTACCTTAATTTATGTAAGTTCTAAATGTGAACTTTGTATACTTTAAAACATTGCTCCTCACGCTTTTGTGCTTTTAAAAATACCAAGGCCTAGGTCACATCCCAGACTCATTGTATTGAACCCAGGCGTCTGAGTAGTTTAAACAAACTTAGGTGTCTCTGTGGAGCTGCTAATTTTGACCAGAGGTCTGGCGTCTGCCTTTTCCGTAGTCTCCTGGCAGCACTGACTCATCTCCAGTGACTTGGAAGTTGATGGCAATGCTGTCGTTCAAATGTCAGTTTCCAGACTGCAGAAAAGAAGCTCCAGTTTGAAGTCCCCATGGGTTTGTCCCTCTGATGCAGAGGAAAGCCCAGTTGAAAACCCTAGGGAGAAACATGTCTGTCTGTGCATGCTGAGGACATTTGCTGCTTTTTGGCACCTGAAGCATTTTTACCTGAGGATCCTGACAATTTAAATAATTGTTATGCTGTAACTATTCTGGCTGACAGAAGTGTAGTTTAAAAACATGTAACAAACAAGCTTTGAGTTGAAGATATCTGGATACAAAAAGAAAAAGGGAGAGAGAGGGAAAACAAGAGAGAGGGAAGGAAGTAGAGAAGGGCAGGAAGGAAGGAAGAAAAAGGAAGCAAGTAAGCTAGTTCCCTCATTTTATTCCACTGAGTTATTTAACATTTTAATCAGGTTTCTTCCTTCAGGATAGCAACTTAGTGACTATGGCTGTATTTCCAGATGTCCAGCCGGGTTCTTTTGGATGACTGACTTGTATAAAGCTCAGTTAGGGTGCAGAATAACTTGTTTCAGCATAAACTGAAACGGTTTTTCACAGAAGTATTTCTGTGAAAAAGAATTGCTGAAAAATAGCCCCGACTGCCTAAATTCAATCTATACTTTTTACTAAAGCACTGAATTCTCTAGTCTCCAAGAAGAAAAATCAGTGAAAACTGTAGCCTCTGCCTGCATCATGTTCATTGTAACAATACTTTTTGGCCAACAGACAAATGGATCATTGACTAAAAATGATGAAGAGTGAAGACTTCCTGAACTTTTTTTTTTTTTTCTCTTTTAATCATTTCATGTCTTGGAGCCAAAGTATCTTTCTGTAAGATTTAAAACTGAAAATGTACGAGTTACGAACTTAGCAGCTCTTCTGTGCTTCGAAATAATGTTAGAATGCAGCTCTTAGTTTCTGGGGCAGATCACATACTTGTTTGATACTTGAAAATGAGTCAAGATAAGGTCTTACGTTGGGGAAACTTGGCAGTCACTGGTTGACTGAAGAACTTTTGGAGCTAATCAGAATGTTGAATAGTTGTCTTCAGCTTTAAAAATGATTTTCTTTCAACATATGTTATCTGAAGCAAAAAATAATACAGTAGGAGCTATGCGTCTATCAGAGTGACTGACAGATTGAAACTCTCTAGAAAAATAGATTATTTTCCCTCAAAGAGAGTAAAGTTTTGGTTTTCAAAGTCAATCAGAAAACTAACAATTTGGACAGGAGAGGAATCAGCTTCTCTTTTTGAGACAGTATATTTTTAATGATTTTTATGGAGACTATAATAAGGATCAAGAAACAAAAGCCTGATATGGACATGTTTTTAGCTAGCAGATTGAAAAGAAATAATGGCATGAAATAAAGTATTTTTTTATACTGACAAAGTTCTCATTTCTTTTAAATTGTCTGAAATAAAATTGATAAATGAAAAAAATCTGTAACGGTTCAGTTCTTCAACATTAGCTTATGTTTTTTGTGGTTAAAATTTTATCATAGATATGTTCACATGTATTTGTTTTATTTTGCAGAAGATTCACTTTTGTATAGCAATCTTGCAAATACTCAGTATTTATGACATATGTGTGATGAAATTTCCTGATATTCAGATGTCAACAAAAATTTAAAATGTGATGTATCTTAGCAATGCTGTTTCTAAAACTATTGATAACTGGCAAACATACTTAAGATACTTTAAATACGTATATTTGTAAAAATATCTGCATTTTGTGATCCCTTACATATCTACCTGCCTCATAGTCTTCAATTCCCTTTTCATAAAAAGGCATTTATGGGCTTTAGACAAAAATAGGTCAGCATGTGGAAGAAAGTTTCAGATGCAAACATCACTCTTTTTCATTCCTCCTCTAGGTGTGGAATCTCACCTGGGTGTTTTCTGAAACACCAGAAGACTTTTTGTGTATAGCATCCTTCTACATCATCCTTCCCTAAAGTCCTGGGGATACCACCATCTTCCCTCTGATCCCTGAGAGGAACATGAATTTTCTAAGCTATGATGCTATTACCCTCATTTTGCAAAGTTCTTTTCATGTCAAGCTTTAAACCCACCCTCCTTTCTCTAGCTTGTTAACTCCAGGCTCAGTTGAGGTCTATGGACTCCTTTTCAGGGGAGCCGTCCCTGACCACCCTTTGCCTAACAACGTTGGGATTTTTTTACTTCACTCCCTCTCCAGGCTTCCCTGGCAGCTGCATCTACTTGATGTCACATTCTGTACCTGCCTATTGTAATTCTTTATTACTCACCTTTCTCTCTAGACTGTCCATGTTCACTGTTGCGTGATTCACAGTGCCCAAAGCAGTGCCTGACAAATAGCTCTCGATTAATATTAGTGGAATGAATAACTAAATTAAAGGTCTAAACAAGAATTCTCAGATGATAGAGGTGTAACAGAGCCAGAGATCAGGAAAACCTTAGTGAAATCTGGTTAGCAGTTTGGTTAGCAATGCCAGTTGACCACACAAGCTCCCTTCCATGGGAAATGGGAAAGGAGACAACAGTGGTGTGCACATTTAGCTTTGGAAGCTACTTCCTTTAAATGTCTCCCTTTCATCTCCATTACAGATCCTCCCTGGATCTATAATAGACAAGAATATAAAAGCATCATTCTCTTTCTCATCCCATCCTGTTTACTCAGCAATCCCAGCCCCTGCCTTCGCCTAAACCCACATGTTCTCTATTAATAAAAGTTAGGAAAGGCTAAACTCACCCAGCAGTTTCCCCCTCTTTCTTGTCTCTTCAGGGAGGCCTCAGCCAACGGCCAGAACTCCTGAGTGAAAGGCCTTGCCTGCTCTTGGGAGCTTCTGGGGGAGGGTGAATACAAAGGTGACGTCTGGGCCTCCAGTGTCTCTGAGACCCAAATGGCCTCAAGTGTTTTCAAACCAGCAAGCAACTTATTTAGAATTTGGTGATAAGCCATGGTCGTCATTTGGGGAAATGCAGAGGCACATTTAAAGGAGTAAACATATTTACTATAACTGGAAATAGGGCCAAATTCTGTGCTTTCAGAAAAGTCAGTAAAGCAGACACACCCTGGTGCCTTCTAAGTGAATTAATGTACTGTATTCCATTTGAGAGTCATTTCTCTCTTCATCTCTAATTCCTGCCCTGAGGAGCCATCTGTACTTGGAGGGTATGTGCACAGGATAACTCACTGTGGACCAAGGGCCTTCGTGCTCAGCCCTTGATGAATGACCCTTTCATACACTGGGGGCTCCCACTGGTTTTTCTGACTAACCAGAATTTAGCTGGGCATAGTAATTTCTAATAGCAGAAAGTATCACAGAAATGTAAAAACAAAAGGCAATGGGTGAATTTTCCACATTTTGTTGTTGTTGATATTGTAGTTGTTTTTTAACCTGAAAATGCCATATAGCAACCCAAAATGCAGTTAATATTCTCCCCAGGATCCCATGCTTCTCTTTGAAAAAGACAGATTAAACGTTCAGGTTATTTTAGGGCTTTTAAGTTATTATGGGTAGGGTATTGTGTGAATTCTTCTTTCAGTAGAGGCAAAGTTCCAGAGTCCAGGAAGAGCTAATGCCTTCATAAGGTGAATGGTATGTTTCTTTCTTACCAAAGGCTGAGGCCCAATGCTTAATTAAAAAAAAAAAAAAATCAAGTAAGTAGCTGGAGTCAGGCTGTCCATCAATATGATTGGCAGTCAACTCTGCCAATCAATGGACTTATTTACATTTGAATCTCTTCATTATTTTGTATAGTCTTTTGGAGACCCTTTTTTCTCTTTTAAGATTTTTACTTTATTATTTTCTGCTTATGTTATATATGCCTATTATAGAAAAAAAGTTAGAAAGTATTAAAAAAAGCATAATGAAGATCAAAACCCACAATGCTACCACCCAGAGACATACAGAGACCATTAACATAATGGCCTGTTTCCTTGGAGAATTTTTTCAAGCCTACTTTTTGATTCTTGCCTGCCCTGCTTCTGAAATGCTTTTTTCTTTCTTTCTTCCTTCTTTTTTTTTTTCTTTCCCCAGTATTTTTGCCAACAAAAGAGAATCCTTGTCGTGGCCCCATGTGAATGTCAAGAAAACCATGCGGCTGTTGGTTCTCATGTGGCACATAGTAGGCACACAGGAAAAGTTTGTTTACTAACTGTGACTGATTATTTCCAGACACCCAGTGAATTAATTCTTGACTAACTGGTGCTATTCATCAGCTAGATCACATGAGATATGAAACTGAATGCAGTTAGAACAACATGCTATGAAAATGTTAATAAGTATGGTTATTAATGGTTGCTCAGCAGTTGGGATAAAGAAGTTAAATTGAAGAAGATAAAAATTACTGAACTCTTTTCTTACCAGTATACTTGTAAGCTCTGGGAAGCCATGGGACCCCCAAACTATTCTGAAATCCCAGTTTATGCATTTGGTTTCCGCATTATATATCACCTAAACCTACTCAAAGTCTCCATTCAGGACCAAGAAAATAGCCCTTATTTTATAAAGAATAAAATTTGGGGTTCTGAATTTCTAATTTATGCCTCTTATTTAAGTTCCCACACAAAACGTAGCATTTAGTTTCTGCAGCACCTCCACTGTGTTTCAGCAGATCCTTTTCAGATCATTCACCAGACAGCATCCTACAGCTCTCATTCATAAAGTCCAATTATAAGACAAGAAATGTCAGGAATATACACTTTGAGAGTGGGAGGCAAACAGAACAGTACATTGTGACTTTGTAAGAACAGCCATGCATTTCCTCTGGGCTTGTTTTCAGTTTCTTTGTCAGCTGATTACATGGTCTTTTATAATTTCTCATCTACAGAATGGAGCTATTTGCTTGTGGATTATTTGAAAGACACAGGCTTATGCAAAAGAAAAATGAAATCATCATGAGGTAGAATGATATTTCTAGCTAGATATTTTTGCTTTTCGTTTTCTTTCTTACCATAATTGTGAGAATATAAGTTATAATAGTGACTCTTTAGACGTATGAAACAAGTAAATAGTCTATTAATTCAGTCCTAATGCATATGTAATGGTATATATGCATTTGTTATTTATATAATAGTATGTATCAATAATTTTATTTAGTTTCATGTAAAGCATTTTTCTCAGTCTGTTGAGATCTTGCTTCCAGGTGTATCCTCTGTTTGGCTCAAATATATATATATATGAAAAATGCTGTTTTATGTGCATCTTATTTTCAAAGCACACAAGTTTACAAAGCATACACATTGCGCTCCTAGTCTTTTTAGTTTAGAACAGTACTTTATAATTTATAAAGTGCTTTCCTTATAAATTATGTTACTAAATTCTTGTAACATTCCCCAAATGTAAAACTGGTCCAAATACTTTGGGCTTTAAATCCTCATTTAAATCTACCCTTCCATCCAGACCCCGGATAAGTTTCCCCTTCTCTCTGCCTTGTGTCTCTTTATTTGCTTACCTTTTCGGATTTATCTCAGGGTTACCTCCTCCATGAAACCTTTCCCCAATAAATGAAGTTGAAGTGACCTCATTTCTTCACTGTGTCCCTTTATTACTATATAAATTCAACTTCCATGGGAAGTGTTTTAAAAAATCTAGTTATTTTTTAAAATTTATATAGCACATGACTATAATCTTATATAATTATTATAAAAATCTCTTAGCCTTGAGTCCATAGCCACTTAAAAAGTTAAAAACAAACAAACAAAAATCTTATATCCTTCCGTGTCAGTATAGATAGAATCTTCTAGATTCCTTTAAAATATTTCATAGTATGAGTAGTCTGTATCAGCACCGTTCAACAGAAATTTCTGTGATGATGGAAACGTTCTATTATCGGCCCTGTCCAATATGGTTATCAATAGTCCCATGTGGTAAATGAGCACTTGAAATATGACTAATGAAACTGAGAAACTGAATTTTTCATTTTATTAAATCTAAATAGCCATATATGCCTGGTGGTTACCATAGCGGACAGTACAGATTTATACTTTATGTTAAAATCTATTGTTAGTCATGTAGATTGTTTTCAGTATCCCCCAATATAAGTAAACTAAGTGTTGTCACATAAGTAATGTATGAGAAGAAAAAGGAATTATATTTTGCTTTTTTATATGTATTCTTGATTCATTCTAATGCAGGTTTCTTTGAAGTGCTACAAGAAGTTATTGAATCAAGTAGGTAAAAGGACAATTATACCAAAAGTATTTTGTATGTGAGAGAACGCTTTAAAGTGTGCAGCAAATAATAATATTTATATCAGTGTTTATTAAATAGTGATATATTGGAATCAATCCTACGTCTAACAGTGGGCAATTGGCTGCAATATTTATGATCCTCCATATAATGAAGGGCAAGGCAGTCATTAGAAATTATGATGAAATTGTAATTTACTGAGATGAAACTAAGTCTATGGTACATTTGCAAGTGAGAAAATAAGTAATATGCATAGTATGGTCCCTTTTTCATAATATATATATGCACATATTTATGTAACTTTTGGTTTAGTGATGTCAGATACCTGATTGAGAATATGGTCTTTGGCATCAGACTGATCTGGGTTTGAATTCAGGCTCTGCCACATATCATCTGTGTGACCTTGGACAAGTCTTTCACCTCTCTGAACTTTGGTTTCCTTATCACTAAAAAAGGATGATAATATTTCATCTTGGGGGTTGATATGTTAAGTAACATATGTAAAGCACATAGTACACATGTGGTATTTAATAAATTGTAGTTGTTGTTTTTCTAAGACTCAGGTATAGGAATAGGAAGAAATCAGAAATGATATTGTAAGATGTTATTCTAAGAAATGATATTTCAAGATGGTAAAATGGTCATCTCTCAGTTGTAAAGTTATCATAGATGTTAGTTTAATTAATTAGATGGAACATTGAAATCTTGAATATGAAAAACTCCATTAAAATTATGTATATATGAAACTAATAAAAGTAAGAAAATTCTATATGTAATGCAGAAATATGCCAAGATAATAAACTGCAGAGTAGTATAGATAGTGTGATCCCATTTGGGTTTGAAAAAAAATTTTTTTAAAACAAAACATCAAGTTATTTTTGGTTAGTGACTCAGTGTAACCTAGCAAGGAGAAGAAAAATCTTTTAACTTTTACTTTATGACTTTTGATTCTTTTAAGTTTTACATGATTTTATTAAAATTTTTTTATTGTTAAAATAATAAGTGCTCTGAGATTTTTGAAGAAAAGGAAAGATAAAAAGAGAAAAAAAGATATTGCTTTTCATTCAAGTCTACCGTTGCCTAGCCTGAACAAACATGGTTTCCAAAGCCATAAGAAGGCCCTTGAAATTTCTTCATCATTAAGAATTTTCCAATTCAAATGAAAACTGTGATAATTCTGCCTTTGTATTATAATATTTGTGTAATGTGTTATTTTCTCCTCTGAAATAATACTAATACTACTATTTATAAAACATTTATTAAAATAAAAATGAGAAAGGTGAGAGAAGTTAACTTCATTAAAAAAAAAAAAGATCTAATCTTGCACCATATTCTTGTATTTAAAAAAATTACAGAAAACGGATATGGCACTTTACTCATATCTTTTTGGCCACTTCCCATAAATTTCTACTTTTTCCCTTTAATATTACATTCTACAAACCAAGCTCAGTAGACTTTAAAAAAGCTATTTTTTCTTAATATAGGAGTAATAGGTATTCATTATAAAAAAGAAAAATTAAACAATTATAAGGCCACCCCAGAGCTAATCATTGTTAATAGGTTAGTGTGAAGTCACATTAATATTTTTATATGTATACTATATTCTTTTTATATATTATCTTTAATGGCTGTGTAATATTATCTTTCATGAATTTACATAACTAACCACCTATTGTTGGACATCTAGCTCTTCTCTAGCTTTTTGTCTTTATGATAAACATTCTTATCATTTGACATTTGTACAAAACTATGACTATTTCCTTGTAATAGCTGAGTCAAAGTTCAAACAAGAATTTAGCATTTTGATGTGTCTCAATAAATAGCTATTGAAAAGAATCAATGAATGGTTGGGGGCTTATATCATAAAGAGAAAACACCTGTGGAGGAATTATCCATAGTCAGGCTCGGAAGTTGAGTTGGTGGATCGGAGGTAAGTTGGAGTTCTTAAGACATTTTTGGGTCAGGAAAGTAAAATGGGTGGGAGAATCTCCACATTCATATGAATACAATGACTAACTGCTCAAGAAAGAAGGCTTAACCTTCTTATTACAGCCAGCTCCTGGTACTGCTCTACAGTGTATCTTGTAAAAGAATATTTAAAACAGAAAAAGAACAAGTCTTTATCCAGCTTCTCTTATGCAATTGTGACTATTCAGAATCTACTCATCTTTCAAGGAGTAATTTAAGTCTCACCTTCTTCATGAGACATCCCTGACTCTCAAGGATTTCTTCCTTTATTAATGCATAGCATTTCTTGTCTTCATTCCCATAATCAAGAATGATTTTTAAAAGACTTTTTGAGGACATTATGCTTGTTGATCACATTAATCTTCACAAATATCATGTGAGGTAGTTATTATCATTCTCATTTTACAGATGAGGGCACAGAAGCTGGGATAGATTAAACAATTTGCCGCTGTGATACAAAGAAGAGGCAAACCCAGAATAAAACCAAGGTGTTTCATTGTCCCCAACTTTGTCTAAATCTGTTGCCTACAAGGTGGGTGAAGGCAGAGGGGAGGCATGTATAAAAGCAGAGGGAGAGTGAAAGTGAAAAGATTGGATAAATTAATTGATTCATAAACATTCTTTTGAGGGGCAATATAGACAAAAGCACACCAAAAACATAGCAAAATACTGCTTATAGAATCAGAAGACCTAGTTTTAATACCTTCTCTCTAACTTACAGGTTATGTGATTTTCAGTAATTTATGTAACCTCTTTGACTAGTCTCTTCACTTGAGAACAATACCTCAAAGTATTATTATGAGGATTGAATGAGATTATACTTTTGAATTGCTTAGCACAATACTTGACAAATTGTAGACAGTCAACAAATGTCAATTTCTTCCTTCTATCTTCCTATTATCTAGAATTGAATTGTGTGCTAAGAGAGCTTATACCCAGGTTTAAGGGGTAGCCCTTATTTATAATACTGGTTCTCTTATCAGACCATGGGTTTCAATTTAATATTTAAAAAAATTACTACTGTTTCAAGCTTGTATTATAAACTGACATATATAGATCCTCAATAAACGGACGTTAATGAATGAATTTAATTGGATTGAATACAGTAGTTCCCTCTTATTGGTGGCTTTGCTTTCCGCAGTTTCAGTTACCTGAGGTCAACGGTGGCCCAAAAATATTAAATGGAAAATTCCAGAAATAGACAATTCATAAGTTTCAAATTATACACCATTCTGCGTAGCATAATGAATCTCATAATGTCCTGCTGCATCCCACCCAGGAGGTGAATCATCCCTTTGTCCAACATATCCATGCTGTATATGCTCCCTGCCCATTAGTCACTTAGCAGCCATCTTGGCTAGCAGACCAACTGTCCCAGTATAGCAGTGCTTGTGTTCAAATGACCCTTATTTTTCTTACTAATGGCCCCAAAGTGCAAGGGTAGTGATGCTGGCAATTCAGATATGCCGAAGAGAATCTGTAAAGTGCTTCTTTTAAGTGGAAAAGTATGTATGTATGGGGAAAAAACATAGTATATATAGGGTTTGGTTCTATCCACAGTTTCAAGCATCCACTAGGGGTCTTTGAACATATCTCTCATGCATAAGGAGGGAGACTACTGTACTCGGAATTTTGTCAGAGTATCTATGGCGCTCTTAGGATCCAAAATATATAAATACTTCAGTCACTAGTTCATTGGGTTGCTCTTTAGTTGATTTGAAAGACCCCTCAAAGCCATTAAGTCTCTTGTTTTCATTCTATCTGCACCCAAACAAACTTGTGATGACAAAATCAGTTTCCTAGCTATTTTGATACCAGAATAAGAGGACACCTGGAATCAACAAAAAGAAATAACACCCATTAAAAAATAGTCTTTTGTCACCTGGCTTAAAAGTCAATTTCTTTCTTTTTTTAAAAATAGCTTTATTGAGATAAAATTCACATACCAGACAATTCACTCATTTAGAGTGTACATTTCAATGGTTTGTAATATATTCACAGAGTTGTGCAACTATCACCACAATCTATCATAGTTTTCGATCTTTTTCTTCATCCTTCATCCTCAAAAGAAATCCTGTGCTTATTAGCAGTCACCGCTCATCCCCTCTCTCATCTCCTTAAACCCTAATCTACTTTCTGTCTATAGATTTGCCTGTTTTGGACATTTCATGTGTATGTGTTTTTTTATAACTGGATTCTTTCACTGACCATAGTGTTTTCAAAGTTCATCCATGTTGCAGCATGTGTCCGTTTTTCATTGCTCTTTATTGATGAAAATATTCCATTGTATAGATATACCATATTTTATTTACCCATTCATCTTTGGATTGTTTTGGATTGTTTCCACTTTGGGCTATTATAAAAACTACCGCTATGAGCATTCATGTACATGATTTTATGGAATTATGCCTTCCTTTCTCTGTGGTATATACCTAGTTCCCATCTAAATTCCCTTTGCAGCAGCATTTGACTCTATTAGTCATTCCTTCCCATTTAAAACATGTGCTTACTTTGACTTTCATGATATTATATACTTCTGATTTTACTCCCTCCTACATGACAATGCTTTCTCAGTCTTCCTATGAAGTTTCAATCTGGCCATTAAATGTTGGCACTCTTTAAGTCTCTGTAATAGACCCTTTTCTCATTTTGTAATCTTCCCACTGGCAACCTTATCTCTTCTTATGGCCAGAGTTACCACCTATATGTCAATCATTCCCAAATCTCAGGCCCAATCTTTTTTCTGAGTTCAAACTCATATATCCAAATGTTTACTTGATAACTCTGCTTGAATATCTCAAGGTCACCTTAGTCTTCGTATGTCCAACCTGAACTCATAGTTTTCCTGGTCTTCTTTCCTTTGGTCCTCTCCCTATGTTCTTTTTCTTAGGAAACAGATTGCTGGGGCCCACATTCAGAATTTCTGGAAATCTTGGAGCCATCCCAGCCTCCTTTCTTTACCAACCTACCTCATATACTACCTATTTCAAGCTTTGTATTATAGATTTTACTCCTAAAATAGTACTTGACTCTATCTGCTTTTCTCCATCTCCATTGCCATTGGCTCAGGGCAAGCTACTCTTATCTTTCATCTAGACTCCTGCAGCAGCCGCCTAACTGGCATCCCCACATCCTTATATATTCCCTTCAACAATTTTTCATTTATCAGCCAGTGATATTTGCACAACACATAACACGTTAACCTCTACCCCAGCCTTACCCTGCCATGTTTAATACCTTCCAATACCTTCCCATTGTTTCTAAGGTAGTGTTCAAATCACTATGTATGGTCTTCAGTGCTCAGTAAGTTTTGGCCCCAATGATTGCTCCAGTCCAGTCTTAGACTCTTTACCTCTTGTTCTCTGTGCTCCTTCCACACCATCATTCTCTCACTTCTTCAAAAGAGCTACCTCAAGGAATTTGCATGTGTTCTTCCCTCTTCCTAGAAATCACCACCTCTCTACTCACCCATCTCTCCCATCTTCCACTTAGTTAATTCCAACATATCTTTGAATTCAAATATTTTTTCAGAGATGCATTTTATGAAATGAATCTCCTTGTACATTTCCCCATCCCACCCCTAGCTTGGGTTAGGTTCTCTGTTTTATTCTCTCTTAGCTCCATATTGCTTTCCTTTAAAACATATATCCCAGTTTATAACTATTCATGTATTTGTGTGATCATTTAATCAATGTCCATTTCTCCGTGTGAATAAGTGTTGAAAGTGATTTTTTCCTACTGCATGCCTAACAATAAATGTAGCCATTAGTAGATAATAAATAAATCTTTGCTGACAATGTAAAGAAAGACCACCAGATTTCTGGCTTGAATAACTAACTGATGAATCATAAGGGCATTAACTAAGTTAAAGAATGCAAGATGGGGAACATAACTGACTGGGGCCAGGAAAAGTGAGACATTAAGCATAGGAAAGCTGCAGCTGAGAAAGTCCCAGTGAGCAAGGCCAGCAAGCAGTTGGACTACGGTGAATAGCTTTGAAAAAGATCTGAGATGGAAGCACAGATTATTCAGAGGTGATCAGCATATAGTTTTTGGTTAAGATCTTGGGAGTGGCTGAGCTTGCCCAGGAAGATTATAGCATAAGAATAAAGGGCAGAAGATTAAACTTTGTTTTCTTTTAACTTTTTATTTAAGTGTGTTTTTCCAATCTAGTTGTGTAGGGCATAGCTCACACTGGCCCATGTGGGAATCGAACTGGCAACCTTGTTAAGAGCCCACGTTCTAACCAACTGAGCTAACCGGCTGCCCCCAGAAGATTAAACTTTAAAGACACTCATTAAGAAATGGCAAAAGAAGATTTAGAATAAAGTTTAGAACGAAAAAAAATCAAAGGTATGAGAGAAGAAACGTGTCAAATGCTTCAGAGGGAAGCTTTGAGTTTGATTATTTGGGTGAGGTGATGAGCATCAGATCTTTTCATTTTAAGGGATTTTTGAGTATCCTGTTCAACAATTTTTCATCCAGTGGTTTTAGCACTCATTAATAATCCTTAATTCAATCAATTGTTTCATTGGGGATTCCTGAATGGTGATTTTAAAGTTCCATAATTTCTTCAAGAAGAAATGCTATCCTTCCCCCTCTCTCCTCTTAAAAAAAATTCCTATGTTGTTCTCAGGGAAAATTTCCCTGGACACATCACTCTTCTACTGACCCATTGCTGGGATATTTCACCCATGGGCCCTGGACCACAAAAAGACTCTTTTGTGAGAAGGTTGTAAAGAAATGGAGAATATACTGGACTGAGATTTACTAAACCTTCAGAGAGTACAGCCAAAGAGATGTAGATTACCCCTTTTGGTAAATAATATGATCTTTTTCAGCAGTACACAAAGAATGCAGACAGAGTTGTGATTCCCACAAGGTCGCACCTACTTCCCTTTTGAGCTACTCTCTAGATACAATCTAACTTCTTCAGACAGCTTTCTAAGACCTTCCAAGTCTAGGTAAAATGCCCTTTCTTATGCACTCCTACGGCACCTTGCCCTTCCCTCTTACATCACTCAGCACCCAGAACTGTAAAGGCCACTTTGCTCACCTGAACTTTCACTAGATCTCAGGGTCTTTGACAGCAGGGGCTGTGTGTGTCTGGTTCCATAGTTGTAGTCCCAATATTTAATCCAAGGCCTTACTCATAACAGGGCTCACTTTGTTATTTTTCTTTGCTGTGTGAATGAACAATTGAAGAGACACAAGTGAGGACAACTGTATCTGGGAAAGTGCAAGTAGCATTAGGTGGCTGGAGCCTGGAGAAGGAGAGAGCAAATGGGAGGGGTGCTGGGTAGGCTTCCCAGGGGGTTTGTGTTTTACCAGAAAGGCACAGAAGAGCCCTGGGGGGGCCTACAAGCAGTAAAAGTCAGGCTTCTATTGGATTTGTGATTCAGAAAGATCTCATTTAATCCTCTTAACAATTTGATGAGATAGCTACTCTTATCTTTATTTTACTGATAAGGAAAGGGGCCTCAGAGAAATTAAGCAACTTGTTCAAGGACACCCTGCTGGGAAGTGAGTGGAGTCAAGAATTGTGAAGCCCATTCTCTTCCTGCCTTAGCTGGCCACTCGTCGTTTGTAGGAATGAGAATAGATTCAACAGCAGACTAGGACATATATTAGGTTGGTCAGGACTCTGCCAGGCTGTCATCGCAGGGCTCCCCACTACTCAGTTCCTTCAGTGAGTCGGAGATAAAAACAGACATGTGCGTTTGCTTGTGTTCACATGGTGTACACGCTTAGGGGGACTGCTGCCCATTTTAAAGTTTTGTTTCAATATTTGCATCTTGCTGTACTTTCTCTGTGTGAGATCACAAGATGTAAATTAGGTTTGCCTTGGCACAAGGTCAGAGGGAGAGGTCTATGTGGAGCCATTACAGGTCCCCATGGGAAGTGGGACCTCTGAGTTCTGTACCAAAGAGAAAGGAAAGACTGTCTCCTTTTCCTGAAACCCCACTAAGGCTGCTTAAGGAGCTACATTTTAAAAATAACAGTTATGTGCTAGGCTTTCCGTTGCTATTTTACTGGTCTTGGCTTCACCACTTGTCAGTTGTGTGGTATCACTAAACCTCAGTTTATTCAACTACAAAATAGAGCCCACACTGCCTTTCTCATAGGACAGTGTGAGCAGTCACCACGAGAAGCATATGGAAGGAATATAGCACAGACTGGGCATGTTAGAAGTACTCCGTGCATGTTCACTATTATTATTGTTCGTGCTTAACCCACATAACAACTGCCTCTTGAAGTAAATGGTGTTACTACCTCTTTTTAAGAGGAAATAGACTCTGAAAGGTAAATAATCTGACCAGCTAATAAAGCAAAGCTGCTAGGATTTAAATTCAAATCTAATTCCAAAGCTGTTATTTGTTTTTTAATGACTGTATTGCATTTCCCTTAAGGAAAACAATAATAATGGGAAATGACCAGGGGTTTTTGATTTGAGATAATGAGTCCTAAGTTTCCAGTTCAGAGTCTCTTGCTTAAATTTCTGAGACTTTTCTGATTTGAGTCGCCCGGGTTTTGAATCCTCCCAGGTGGCCCTCTCCCCACTGCAATAGGAAAATGGCAGATTCCACACCCTTTCTGCGTTTAGTCAGAGCCTTTTCTCCAAAACTTTGAAGTAAATCATTATTTCAGCTGAAATAGGTCTCTGGAAGTGTAGCATTAACTTTAAATATGCCCCTTCTTATAATACAGGACCAAAGAGGGAAAATATGGTCGGTCTAGTTTCTTGTCTGATGCAGACCAAGTATCTAACAAACAAAATGTGTGTTGTAGTCAAACATAGAGTCTAGGTATTACCAGGGTTGCCCTTGTTCTTTATTTCCAATTTTTCCCTCTCTTAAACTGCTCATTTATTTATTTTTTGTAGATTTACATGTTAATGAAAACAATAGAAGCAACAATTGTGTAGTCAATTACTGTTTATGGAAATGCTTTACTGCTTATGGAAGTGCTTTCACACACAATTTAATTTTATTCTTACAAAGACTTGTAACATATTGATTACCATTTATTTCAATGGCTATATAATATTTATTTTAGTGTTCTCCTATAATGGGCACTTAAATCATTTCTCATTTTTTCCTATTATGATGAAATCTGTGAAGTATACAGCATGTTCTCAATACATGTGGAATGAATGAATGAGCGTATTCTATGAAATTATTTGTAATTCAGGGTCATTTACCAAACCTAAGTGAAAGTCTTTTTTTCTAAGTTAACTGAAGGCACTAGACATTAATTAAATATATAACTTTAAAAAATGAGCCATACAAAAATCAGTGACCATATTTTTAATCTTCTCTTAGGAATATAACTTAGTCTCCCTGCAACTTATAAAATAAGATTTTGCTCTTAATTTATCTTTAAAAGAATTAATAAAAAGATGATATTTTCACATATAGCATGTGCAAAATAAGACGTATGCATTTAATTTAATATGACTAAATTTCAAAGATACCTATAAATGTAGGCTCAATATGCAAAAAATTTATCCACTCGCAAAGGGACCAGTCCATCTCTAAAGAAAGACTGGAAACATTTTATACAACCTTGGGATATGGGTGGGGACCCATGGAGAGTAATCAGAACCATAAAATGGCCAAATTGATTTCTAACATTTATATTTATTTGGAAATGCATAATTTCAGATGCAAAATAATAAAATAACCTATCTTTTGCATTTATCAGTAAAAGCATTGTCTAACTAATTTGTTTCCTTGTTTAATACTTGTGGATTTAATATTGGCATCAGAGATTTATTAGATTTTAATTCAACTCTTTTTAAAAAATAATTTTATCCTTAAAGTTTTGAATCAACCTTTTTTTATACTCAGATATTTCCATTAATACATGGATTAATTCATGTATGAAGTAGTGTTTCCAGGCTTATGTGGTGTGCATCTAACAAAGATAATGGACCAAATTAGTGTTTGTAGTCATAATAACAGTTTATCCTTATGTCACAACCAGTGCAGGTCATAGCCAGGAGATATAGCAATTTACTTTAAACATATCAACTCATTCACTTGTTAGAACAAGCCATTGATATAGATACTGTTGGCATCCCTATTTCAAGATAAGGAAACTGAGGCAGATAAGGTCATTTAGTTCAAGTAAAGGGTAAAGATGAGGTTTGAATCCAGGCAGCGTTGCTCTGAAGTCCATGCTCTTCTCAGGCATCTAGAAAGACAAGGCTCAGATCCTGGCTCTGTATTTCCACCCGAATGACCTTAAACAAGTCCCTTAACCTCTCTGAGCCTCATTACCCCATTTGTGAAATAAACATTTATGTACAAGTTTTTGTTTTCAAGTCTTTTGGATATATACTTTGGAGTGGAATGTCTGGGTCATATGGTAAATCTATGTTTAATTTATTAAGGAATCACCAAAATGTTTTACATAGTGGCTGCACCATTTTACATTCCTACCAGCAATGTTTGAGTGTTTCAATTTCTCGACATACTCAACATTTATCATTTTCTGCATTTGTTTCTTTCTCTCTTTTCTTTTCTCTCTCTCTCTCTCTCTCTCTCTCTCTCTCTCTCTCTCTCTCTTTCATAATGGGTATGAAGTGATATTTCACCGTGGTTTGGATTTGCATTTCCGTAATGACTAATGAGGGTGAGCATCTTTTAACATGCTTGTTTGGCATTTGTATCTTCTCCTTTGGAGAAATGTCTGCTCGACTCCATTGCCCATTTTTAAATTGGATTGTTTGTCTTTCTGTTGTTGAGTTGTAGATGTTCTTTACATATGTATTCTGGATACTGGACCCTTATTAGATATACGATTTGCAAATAATTTCTCCAATTCTGTGGGTTGTCTTTTCATCCTCTTAATAGTTAATAGTGTCCTTTGAGGCACAATCATTTTAAATTTTGATTCCTATAGTTTTTCATGTATCACTGAAGATATTTTTGAGTGTTGTGTTACTAAACCCCATTTTTCCATAAGCCTTGTGGTTTTTATTGCACAATTTTGCATAGCATGGTGGTTTTTAGGGACACATACATCTCCTGAGAGCAGAACTGGGAAAAGA
This sequence comes from Rhinolophus sinicus, assembly GCF_036562045.2. NCBI lineage: Eukaryota > Metazoa > Chordata > Mammalia > Chiroptera > Rhinolophidae > Rhinolophus > Rhinolophus sinicus. Next base: position 46,213,224 of record NC_133751.1, read on the forward strand.
CCCAGTGGAGGGAAGCTTGGCTCATTTAGATAACTGGAAGTGGTTCAGCATTGCTGGGTTCAGCAGCCACCCCTTACAGAAGCTCAGATTAGAGCTAACCCTCTGTGAGCTTTTACTGTGTGACAGACAATGTTGGAAGCACCCACCATACATGTTAACTCAGTAAATCCTCGCAACACTTGGCGGAAGGTCCTATTTTTATAGATCAGAAACTGAGGTGCAAAATTTGAAAGAAACTTTTCAAAGTCACACAGAGGTAATTGGTAGGGATAGTATCTGAACCCAAGCTGCCCAGAGTGCATGTTCTTAATTAGACCCCAGGCAGAGGCCATTTTGTTTCAGCTTTCTTTCTTTCTTTCAAGATTGTGCTCCGGGAGGGAGAGAAAATTTAGAAAAACAAAAACTGTTCTTCTTTTCTTGTCTCCTTTACCTTTCTCTTTCCAAATCTTTTGTACTTATTTACCAATTATGCCTAAAGAAACAATTGCTAATTCACATGTACTGGAGACGAGGCTGCTCAGCTTAGCGCTTATGAGTCCGTCGGACTTGCGTGGTTCTAACCCTTGGTACCTGTGTATCTGTTTATTAGCCTCAGTTTCCTTTTCTATCAGTTAGTTGTTCACTTATCCTTGACAGCGTCTCTTAGATGTCTAATATACATCTCCAACCGAACAGAGCTCTTGATTCCTAGTCATTCCCCCAATCCACCACGGGAAATCCAGTCCCACTGCTTCCTCACCAAGCCTTCAACAATTCAATCAACTCCACCAATTTCTACCCTGATGATTAAGCCAAAACACTAGGGTCATCCTTGATTACTACTATGTTTCCATTATTCCCCCCCCCCCCAGCTCCACATGCTGTTAATCCACCACCAAGTCCTTTTCATTTAATCTCCAGATGCCATCTTTGCCACGTCTCCTTCTCTCCATCCTTCTCCTTTGCTCTCTTACCCCTGGTCTAAGCAATCACCGTGTCTGCCCTAGAATCATGGAATAACCCCTTCATCTGTTTGCTGATATCTTGCTCTTCTTTAAGCCGTTCTCTACAGGGACTAGAGTAAATGTCTTACAATTTTATTCCGACCAAGCCAACTCCCCTGCTTAAAACACATCAGACTTCTAGCTCAGAGTAAAGTCTAAACTCCTTACTGTACTCTAGTGGGGTCCTATATACTGGGGCCTATTTTTCTAACTTTATTTCAGACCACTCAACCCTGCTCACTATGCAAAAATTGGTCTTATTTTTGCTCCTTGAACAAAAGGCCAGTGCCTTTCCTTCTTCTGCTCTTTTCAGTTTTCAGATCTCAGTTCACAGGTCATCTTCTCAGATAGGATCCTCTGATCTTCCTATGGAGGGACAACGGCCTCCCCCAAGCAGTCTCTGTCTCATCCGTCTGTTTAGGTCCTTCATAGCAATGATCTCAACATGTAATTATCTTGTTTGTTTGTTTACTTGTTTTTGTTTATCTCCCCACTTGTTTGTTTTCTGTTTCCCACATTGTAATGTAAGCTCCATGATGGCTGTGAATTTGTCTAACTTAGTCATCACTAGATCCTGAGAGCTTGACACAAGATCATCCCCAATAAATGAATGCATGCATGAATGAATGAATGAATGAGGGTCTCAACTCATAATATCGACAAACAACTGAGTGTCTCCTATAGATGGGGCACTATACTAGTTGCTGGGATTATTATGATTTACAAGGTATCTTGGCTTTGAAAGCAGAATCAAAACAGATAAGCTAATAACTATATAAAACATGTATATAAATGTGAATATAAAGTGAGAGGAACACATAGATAAAGGAGTAATTACAACTGATAGAAGAAGAGAAATTCCAGAGAAAATATAGAGAGATAGTGAAGTGAGCTGAGTTTTGAAGGATGAAATTGCCAGGAAGACATGGAGGCCGAGGCATTCCAGGGCCGAGGTGACAGGGTGAAACAAGGCATGGAGGTGTAACAAGGGATCATGGTGTGTCTGAGGAGCAGCAAGGAGCCCAGAGTGGCTGGGGCTTAGGATGTTTTGGGAAGGGTGGCTGGAGCTGAGGCCAGGAGTGGTGGGCAGACCCGATTACAAAGGACTTTGGAGGTTCAGCAAAGAACTTGAAATTGTACATGGCAGTGAGGCACTCCTCTGTCAGCATAAGATGACATCTTCAAGGTCTCTAACAACAGTATGGTGAGAGCCAAGCCTGGAGACAGGAAGCTAAGTTAAAAGGAAACCTGAAATAGGGCGGAAGGTAGGGCAAGGGGATGCGAGGTGCATTTCAGTGATGGAGTCCAGAGGATTTTGTCTAATTGGATATGTTTAATGGAGTGGGGTGACGGGGTGGAATTAAAGATCAGTCTATAGGTTCTAGCAAGGGTAAAAGGTGATGTTATTAAGCATAGAAGTATGGTTAATGTCCAGTGTCCACTCCCTACCCCCACCCCACTGTAAATATGAACTTGTACTCCCTGAGAGGAAGTAAATTGTCCATACAGATAGTTGATGAAAGAGCAAAGGTTGGAGCTCAAGACACTTGAATTTTGTCTCGTGTTCCTTTATCTACCAGTGCTTCTCAATCAATGGAGCTCTAGCTCTTTAAAAATTTTTTTTCTAATTCTCAGCTGATATATACTTTTATAAAATAAAATTAAAATGAATTATTAAAAAAGACACACTTAACTTTTTAATTATCAGAGAAAAATTACTTTGTTGGATTGCTAGAAATGTTTCTAAAGGCTTACTCCACATTTCTATACTTACAGCTAACAGGTAACAATCAGGTGGTAAACCAGCACTGGTCCCCAGACCAACTTTGAAGTCTCTGGTCCCCACAGATCTGAAGGAGAAGTGGGATCTGAGTTCATAATGAGACTAAACAAAGTTGAGATCAGCTCTCCTAGGCTACCACAGAGAATGATGCAGCCTGTCCAGTTTATCAATTACTATTTTAATCTCTAGTAAGAGTTCTTTGCATGGCTCCCTCTAGTGCACGGGAGGTCTTACTGTTACAACTGAACTAAAAGGAGCCCCTTAAAGGATTTTCTTCATAAAGAAAAAATTTCCAGTAAACCCCACCGGAACAGTCAGTGGCCATCCTGAATTTCAGTCCCTAGGTTATTGGACATGTTCCATACATGGATTGGCAGTTTGGCAGGCATCTAGTTCAATATTCCTGCCTGCCAAGAGAAAGAAAGGTATTACTCTTTGCTTGCTCATTCCTTCCCTCTGCAAGGACGAAAAAAAAAATCTCAAACACTGCTTGCTGTATGAGCACTGGAGGGAAAGAGCTAACATACACTTACACAATCCAGGTATACTTGCATAATCTACTGGAGGAAACAGCAGAGTGACATTTGCACCTAATCCTTCCATAGAGTGGTGACTAAGACCGCAAACAGCAGAAGGAAAGCACGTAGTTGCCTGGTACCTGGGGGCAAATGAAAGTTATTTGGTAGGTAAGGGGCAGTTGCAATAATAGGAACACATTTTTTTTTCATCTCTATAATCCTCAAAAAAACCCCAAAACAAAACAAAAAACAGAAAAAAACAAAAAAAACCACACACACAACAAACAACCCAATTGGTGGCAGAGCTAGGATGAGAGGGGTAAAGCCCAGGGCTTTAGGGGAGATGTCAGAGGATGACAAGAGGGGCAGAATGTCACAAGGGCTACAAAACCATGTGGCCCTGGCAGAATAGGGTTGTGCTTATTTTACACAAGTGACGCTGACGCTTCTGTACTAGCACCCTGTCACATCTTATATGTGGTATTTCCTTGTTCCTTATTCAGATGAGAAAGGAGGAGGCCAGTGGCGTACATGTAACTGCTCTCAGTTCTGTGAAAAGCAGATGTGAGCACAGCAACTCAGCACACTGGTATCCTTATTCTGCCTTTGGCCATTCAAGTCTGAACTGCCACTGTCTTCTTTTTGCTGGTCTCTTGAATGCCTACGTGTTTTAATGATAGAATGATAGCATTCGGGGGCAAGTATGAAGACTGTGGCTGTTTGGGTAGTATATCATCATCAGTATCCATTTGGATTCTAATATTTGAGTATTTCTTGTGTCAACCCAAGCTTGCTGTCACTCACCAAGGGGAGTGACTCCTTGTCTGCCTTGACCACTCCAGGCACACCTGAATGGATGGGTGCCCACCATTTCATTGATCTTCCCCAAGCAATGGCTCTCACACCAACCGCCCACCTCTACCCCCACCTTACCGACCTGGTTTATCCAAGACAAAAACAATGTGGGGGACACCATGACTACTTCCTTTTTTTCATTTCTGTCTCCATACCCATGTTCAATCAATCACAAAATCTTATCAATTTTATCCTTTACATATTTTTGACTGCTACTGCTTTATTTCTTTCCTATGTTATCTCTTGCCTGGATTATTATTGCATTTCCTGACCCCTCCTACCCACCCCCCCCACATGTCTCACTGCCTCCATTCTTCCCCCCTCTCTTTGTCACCAGGAAATCCATCTAAAACACAATTCTGACCATGTTGCTCTCACGGTTAAAAACTCTCCGATGGTTCTTCATAGTTAAGAGAGTAAAGCTCCAGCTTTCAGCATGGTAAACAAAGCTTTCTTTGACCTGTTTTCTGCTTACCTCTGTCGGATCTTCTCTCCAGACCCTTTGCTGATGCTTTATGACCCCGGGTACTCGGGGTTGCCTGGTGCACCCAGCTACTTCATGCTACTGCTCCTTTGCCTATCTCATCCCCTTCCTGCCACGCTGCCTTGGCTCATGTGTCCTCCGTGACGTCCACAGATTGGGTGAGGGGGTCTCTGTGTTCCTCTATCCTATTTTATAGAAATTGTTTGTACATGGTCTGTCTCCTCTGCTAGGCTGTGAAATCTTTGAGGGTAGGGATTTGGTTTTCATCAACTCTGTATCCTTGGAACATTGTTTAGCACTAAATGCCTACTAGGTAATCAATTAGTATGCACTGAACTGAGTGGAATCCACATTTCTCTTTTTTTCCTTATTTTATGTTTATTCCCCAACATGAGCCAAGTAAATCAAGACTTGTTCTCATATAATAAGAGCATTTGCTTGTAAGAAATGATGGTGAAGGGGAGAAACAGTTACAATGAAAATGTGTGTGTGTGTGTGTGTGTGTGTGTTTGTGTGCATGTGTGTAAATGCTGACAGAATGTGCTTCCAGGGAGTCTGTGTGTGCCTATAACAAACTTAGACATCACCAGAGCCTTTAATTATTCTGTTTTGTTATTTTTGTTTTATTAATAACAAGTAACAATCATATAATATTTAAAAATTACTTTTCCCTTTATTATCTCATTTGAGCCTCACAATAGCTATGTAATGTCACTCTCCTCATTTTAGAGATGAGGAAACAGATTAAATGCCTTGCCGAACATCACTCAGCTAGTTGGCTGAGTATTCTAAGGCAAGTGCTTGTGGTTTTACTGCTCCATGATGCTGAAATTGCTTTGCAGCTAGGGGTTGGCATGTAGAAAAGTCACAGGGAATTGAAAGGAATGAGTATTTTTGTGTTATTTATTTATTTATTTTTACTGGTATTAACAAGGGGGAGACGTTAACAACATGCATTTATAAACTACCCAGCACAGTGTTTGTTTGGCACATATTGCTTAGCAAATTACCTCTCCATGTAAATTTTAGAATACACTTCAACCTTGAACAACTCAGGTTTGAACTGCGTGGGTCCACTTACACATGGATTTTTTTTCAACAAATATTGTATATTTTCTCTTCCTTATGATTTATTTAATAACATTTTCTTTTCTCTAGCCTACTGTATTGAAAGAACACAGTATGTAACATATATAACACACAACATATGTGTTAATCGACTGTTTATGTTATTGGTAAGGCTTCTGGTAGGCTATTAGTAGGCTATTAGTAGTTAAGTTTTTGGGAAGTCAGAAGTTATACACGAGTTTTCAACTGCATGGGAGCCAGTGCCCCTAATCCCTGAGTTGTTCAAAAGTCAACTGTAATCTTGTTTATATCTACAAAAATCTTGCTGGGATTTTGATAGAAATTGAAAGACCGTATATCAATTTGAGAATTAGCATCTTTACTATGTTGAGTCTTTTTAATCCTTTAGCATGGTATGTCTCTCCATTTGTTTAGAACATGTCTCTCCATTTATTTAGAACATCTTTGATTTGTTGTATCAGTGTTTTATAGTTGTCAGTATACAAATCTTTTGTTGTTGTTTTTAAGATTTTATTGGGGAAGGGGAACAGGACTTTATTGGGGAACAGTGTGTACTTCCAGGCCTTTTTCCACATCAAGTTGTCCTTTTTAAATCTTAGCTGTGGAGGGTGCAGCTCAGCTCCAGGTCCAGTCGCCATTGTTAGTTGCAGGGAGCGCAGCCCACCATCCCTTGCGGGAGTCGAGGAATTGAACAGGCAACCTTGTGGTTGAGAGCCCACTGACCCATGTGGGAATCGAACCAGCAGCCTTCGGAGTTAGGAGCACGGAGCTCTAACCACCTGAGCCACCGGGCCGGCCTCGTAAATGGTATATTTTTAATTGTGGTGTCTATGTGTTCCTTGCTAGTATAAAGAAATACAATTGATGTTTGTACTTGATCTTATATCCTGTGATTTTGCTCAGCTAACTTATTAGTGAAGCAGACTCACTAATTGGGGGGGCAGACTGGATTTTCTATGTAGACAATCATGTTATCTTTAAATAGGGGCGGTTTAACCTTTTCCTTTCTGATCTCTATGCCTTTTATTTATGTTTCTTGATTTTCTGTACTGGTTAAAATTTCTAGCACTATGTTGAATAAGAATGGTGAGAGTGGACATCTTTCTCTTGTTTCCCATTTTAGAAGAACAGCCTTCAGTCTTTCTTCATTAAGTATAATGTTACCTGCAAGTTCTTTGTAGATGTTCTTTATCAATTTGAGGAAGCTCCCTCTGATTCTATTTTTCTGAAAGTTTTTATTAAACATGGGTGTTGAATTTTGTCCCATGATTTTTCTACATTCAATGTGATCACGTGATTTTTTTCTTTGTTAGCCTGTTAATATGGTGGATTGCATCAATTGACTTTTGAATATTGAACCAGTCTTACATGGCTGGAATAAACCCCTCTTGGTCATGTGTAGAATTCTTTTTATATATTGCTGAATTCTATTTACTGATAGTTTGTTAAGGTATTTTATGTCTATATTCATGAGGGATATTTGTCAGTAGGATTTTTGTTTGCTTTTTCTAGTCTTTGTCTAGTTTCGGTATCATGATAATTTTAAAGCATATGTTCATTTTCATTCAGTTCAATGTAATTTTTAAATTTCTCTTGAGACTTTCTCTTTGATTTGTAGATTAGTTAGAAGTGTGTTTGTGGATTCTCATGTGAGGATTTATTTATTTATTTATTTTGTAAGGTCCAGAATACAGTCTATCTTGGTATGTGTTTCAGGGGCCTGTGAAAAGAATGTATAGTCTACTGTTGTTGGGTAGAGTGTTCTATAAATGATAAGACACTGTTGGTTGATGATGCTGTTGAGATCTTATATATCCCTACTGACTTTATGTCTATTGTTCTATCAATTGTTGGGGGAGATGTTTAAACTCAAACACCAACTATAATCATTAATTTTTCTATTTCACCTTTTGGTTCTATCAGTTTTACTTCACATATTTTGCAGCTCTGATTTTTGGTTTATATACATTTAGGAATGCTAGCTCTGTTTGATCAGTTGAGCATTTATCATTATATAATATACCTTTCTGTCTCTGGTAATTTTCTTTGTTCTGAAGTCTACTTCATCTGTTATTAATATAAGCCAATCCTGCTTTCCTTTGATTCATGTTTACATGATATATTTTTTCCATCCCTTTACTGCTTATATTGTTATATGTTAAGTGAATTTCTTACAGACAGCTTATAGTTGGGTCACTTTTTAATTTACTCTCTTAATTGGTGTATTTAAACCATTTACATTGAATGCAATTATTGATATGTATGTAATAGGGCTTAATTATGCTATCTTGTATTTTGTTTTCTGTTTTCTTCTTTCTGCCTTCCTGTAGGTTATTTGAATATTTTTTGGAATTTAATTTCTATTTAACTGTAGTGTTTTCAAGTGTATTTCATTGTATAGTTTTGCAAAATGCTGGCTCTTGGTAACATAATATAGAAAACTCAAGAAGAAAAGGAAAGCCTAATGATTTTAACCATATTTTTGCTTGTCACATTCTTTCTTTTTGATATTCCACATTTCCTTTTAAAAGAAGGAAAGCTTGCAGGAATGTAAAGTACAGCATAAAGAATATAGTCAATAATGTTGCAACAACTATGTATAGTGCTAGGTGGGTACTAGACTAATTAGGAGGGATCACTGCATAAATTATATAAATGTCTAATCACTATGCTATACAACTGAAACTAATATAAAATAATATTGAATGTCAACTGTAACTGAGGAAAAAAGAGTTCCAGATCTTAACTCAATAAGTTTTAGTTATATATCATACTTCATAGTCTTGCTTCATCTCTTCATATAATTATCTCATGTAAAATTTTGTATTTGTTTTTAAAATAAAACATATTCTCTGACAAACCAGACCTCACAAAGACTCTTGGCTAAATAAATATATTTTCTATTTAGTGCAAAAAATAAAAAATGAGGAAAACTTGTTTTCTTGCTGTTTAGAGAACTTTCACTTTCATTAGTTATTCTTTTTTTAAAAGGTCTGAGTCAATCTTATAACAACAAATTCTCTTAGTAGTTCTTCATCTGAGAATATCTTGATTTCTCCTTCATTCCTGAAGGATATTTTCATTGGGTATATGATTCGACATTAACATTCTTTTTTTTCTCAGCTCTTGAACAATTTTGAGTCACTTTTTGGCCTTTATGGTTTTTGATGAAAAATCTGTCGTCATTCTCATTCCTTTTGTATGTAGGTAAGGCCTGGCTCATCTCTGGCTGCTTTCAAGATTCTTGTTTTTCAGTTTTCAGAAGTTTAATTATGGTATATTTTGGCATGCATTTTTGGGGTTTACTCTGTTTGGAGATTGCTCAGTTTCTTGAACCTATGAATGTATATTTCCCCCCAAATATGGGAAGTTTTTAGTCATTATTTCTTTGAGAACTTTTTTTTAACACTGCCTTATTTCTCCTCTCCCGGAATGCTGATGATACCAGAGTTAGATCTTTTGGCATGGTCCCAAATGTCTCTGAGGGTCTGTGTTTTTTTTTTTTAAAGTTTATTTCTTTCTCTGTTGTTCATATTGGGTAATTTCTATTGTTCTTTCTCCCAGTTCACTGATTCTTTCCTCTGTCCCTTCCATTATACTGTTCATCTCATCCTCTGAGTCTTTAAATTTTGATTTTGTATTTTTAAGTTCTCAAATTTCCCTTTAGATTTTTTTTTGGGGGGTAATCTATTTCTTTGCTTAGTCTTTTTAATTTTTAAAATTTGTTCCAAGCATATTTATAGTTGCTCATAAAGCATTTTGACAATAGCTGCTTTAAAACCGTCATCAGATAATCCTGACATCTTTGTCACGTTGTTGTTGGCAACCTTTGAATGTCTTTTTTCATTCATTTCAAGATAGTCCTGGTTCTTGGCCTCATTTCTTATTTGAAACAGGATATTTTCATGTTATGTTTTAAGACTTTATATCTTATTTAAATTATTCTGTCTTAGTTGGCTTTCTCTGACCCCTCTCTTACAGGGGAAAAAGGGGCACCATCTTATTACTGCCGGGCTAAGGTAGAAATCCAGGTTATTCATGCAGCCTCTGTTGACACCTGAGATGAGGATGCTGCTTATTACTAATGGGCAGCGAATTCCAGATCCCACATAGTGTCCAATGACGCTGCAGTGAGGTAGCTTTATTATTACTGGGCAGTGCTGAAAATCCTCATTAGGCTCTTCCATAGGCCCTTTCTGACCCTATGCTGATGGGAAGGGGGAGAAGTGCCTTGTTACTGCAGGTGTAGGTGAAAGTCCAGATATATCCCAAGTGTCTCCACTGACAAACCAGGGTGGAAGTTGGGCCTTGCTACTAGCTGGTGGGGATGAAAATCCCAGCTCCCTGCTTGGTTGGCCTTCTCTGACATTATCCCATTTGTGTTGTTGGGGTACCCCCCTGTAGTTTCACAAGAATGGAATTCAAGGCTCCCCACTTGGCTTTTGCTGACTTGGGTGGAGATGGGGCCATAGTTTTTTCTGTGATTTTTGGCTGGAGTTGAGTAATTATTGTCTAAAAGTTTTCTGTTTTACTAAGCTTCCCTTTTCCTCGTTCTTTGGCTAGGTTTTTGTTGGTGGGGTTTTGTCTGCACCTATTGACATTTCTGGGTTGCCAACTTCTTCATATCCAAGTCTGAGATATGTGATGCAAAAAGAAAACCTAAGGAATTCATCACTGTATTTTCTTTTGGATCCCAAGGCTCCTAGCCTTCTCTCTCCACTTTTCAGAGTCTTTTTATGTTTCTTTTGCACACAACAGCCAGAGTTTTAATTGTACTCAGTAGGAATAGTAGGAAAAAATACTTCTACTATATCTTCCCAGAAGTGGAAAATATTACTTTTTTTTTTTTTTTTTTTTTAAGATTTGAGGTATCCGTGTTTGCCAGTGAGAATAATTTAGCATAAAGGGAAAAAAATAACAACACAAAAAGTGAGGTCCTTGAGTTGGTGAGAGAAAATACTATTCTGAGGACAAGTAGAGGGGTTGGTTCTCTGATATAATCAGGACCCTTCTTCCAGTGACATAAGAAAGAAGACAGATGGGTATTTTGCAACCAGTCTAGGAGTCAGACCTGAGTAAATGAAGGAATTCCTCTACACTAGACCAGAAATATTCAGTAGAAATTACTGAGATGATGGAAATATTCTATATCTGTATTGTTCAGTATGGTAGCCACTGGATACATGTACTACTTTGCCCTTATAACATGGCTAGTACAACTGAGGAACTGAGTTTTTGATTGAGCTAATTTAAATTTAGATAGCCACATTTGGCTTGTGCCTACCATATTGGACAGCATAGCACCAGATGAAAGATGAAGTAAATTCCTTGGCTGAGAGTAAAACTGGGAAGAGAGAGTGTGGAAAGGTTGAAAATTTCAAAAGGGCTAGCAAGATATAAAAGAGCGTTCTTGATTTGTAGTCATGACAGGTCAACACAGTTGCGTGATTTTTCTCCAGCAGAATTCAGCTGCAGGAAAATTGTATCATAAAAACATTATGGCACCAAAGCTGTAAATCCCTTACCCCTCTAGTTTTCCAGTTGATGAAACAGATAGTCATGAAAATTAACAACTAAAATTACTGACCCAAGATATTATGACAACTACCTGGCATAACCATGTCTTTTGGCATTTTGTTCCCTCAAGGTTAGTACTCTTTCCCCAATTTGTCTATTTCATCTTGGCACCTTCTAGTTGAACTATTCAAGGTTGTAGGAAATACTTTGGTGTTCTCTGAAATTATACCTGCTCTGGAACCCAGACTAATCTCAGCGAAAGAGATGAATCCCAATACTGCTTATGTAAGGGGCTGCCGGTTAGCTCAATTGAATTGATTAGAGCATGGTGTTGGTAGCACCAACGTTGCTGGTTCAGTTCCTGCATGGGCCATTGTGAGATGCACCCCTCCCCTTAAAAAAAGACAAAACACCTCCAATATTACTCATGTATAAAATGTGAATGGATATTTTGCCTTCCTTCATGTTAAACCATTTTCCCTTGGTTCTTTTGTGACTATGCAGAGTTTTGATATCTTAACAGAGGTGGAAAAGCTGCAACCAGATGAATTATGCAGGAAACTGATGACTAGGAAATGGAAAGACCAGTCATTCAATTGCTTTTTCATAATTTCTGAAACATATACAAGACAATTTGTTGTGCTCTCTTAGTCCCGTGATAATTTGGATGTTGAGTCTTCCATTATATGACTTAGTCTTCTGAAGAGCATGTTGCAATGCAACCTGTCATATACCTGCCTATACTGCTATGGGTCATCTGGAGAGAATCCTTTGCCTCCATGAGAAAGGAGCACAATTGTGTATTTCTTCCATTTTTGTCTCAGTGCCTAAAATTAATTATTTGAGCAATTTTCTGTCTTCTATGGTAGCTTGTTAGTCCTCAATAAGAAAGAAGAAAAGGAAAATAAATGAACATTTATTGAGATCTTACCATATGACAAGTGCTGTCACATAAATCATTTATTTATTCAACAAATAGTATATGCATAATTCAGTGAAATGAATGGAGAATACATACATGATGACAATGAAATCCATGCTTAAAAGAAGCTCCTTGTCTACTGAAGGAAACAGAAAATGTCTAAGGAGAAATAGTAGAAAACTAATGCTATAATTAAGTGTAACAACCCTGTAAATGTTTTTATTCCCATTTTACAGATTCAGAAACTGAGGCCACCAGAGGGTAAGTTATGAATTCATGGTCACAGAATCAGAACCAAGATTTCAACTCAGATTCAAATCATACTAAAAGCGTTTACCATTAAGGAAGAAAAAAAAACCCTGTCAGAAAAAAAAAAAAAATTAAATTTTATTTCAAATATCAGGTTTAGATTATAAGATAATTAACATATATCATTAAAAATTTCTTTTGTTATGCCCTAAAATACTAGTAAAGCTCATCAGCTTTGACTCAAGCAATGTTTAAAAAACACAGGAGTTGGAGTCTTGTATTAGGTTGGTGCAAATGTAACTGTGGTTTTTGCAATTGTTTTTTAACCCTTAAAATGCAATTATGTTTGCACCAACCTAATAAAATGAATACGAGGACTGAGTCAGGCATAAAATCACTGAAATTCACTCCTAGCTTTTGGACATTCTAGCTATATGAACATGGACTTGCCATGTAGTGTCTTCTAAACTTGAGATCCCACATCTTTAAGGTAGAGGTATATTACACCTACTTCACTGGCTGAGGATTATACAAGATATGTCTAGGGACATAGTACATACACATTAAATGTCGGATGACTTTGAATCAAGCAATTTTATTGTTCTGGCTATTCACCAGGATTTGATTTTACTTTATTTGGTTTATTTGCTCAAAAAACAGTTAAGGGCATGGGCAGAGGAATGAAGCAGTGGGGTGGGAAAAGGCATGAGAAGCATTCATGCTGGGGAGGGGAGCATGGACTTGTAGTCTGTAAAACTAAAGCTTCAGTTCCAGGATTGCAAAATGAACTCTGCTAGAGGGTGGAGTTCCATGGTGCTTCACATCATGGTACCTAGGAATGACTTCCCAAGGATGTATAGACTTAACAAATTAAAACCACTGCTACATCAAATGGCATTTTTTTTCAAGCTATATTATCTTTAATTAGAGATGAAGACTCATCCAGTCATGTCACCTAGAGATCACTTCACCCACTGCTCTGTATGGTTGCCAGTCTCTTTTCTCTCTCTTCAGCAATGGTGATGCGGATACCCTTCACACGGGGGAGAGCAATCCATGGTTTGTTGTCTTTGCCAATAACAAAAATGTTGGAGAGCTGAGTGGCAAAGTTCATTGCCACTGGCATCTTTCACATGAACTACCTCAATAGAACCCTGCTGTCTCTTTCTGTCGGTGATCACACCAATTCTTCCCAGGTTAGCAGCTCCGGTCACCACACATAGGTTACCAATGTCAGACTTGATGAAATCCGTCAGTTTGCTAGTCTCCAAATCAATCTGAATGGTGTTGTTCACCTTGATGAAGGGATCAGGGTAGTGGATGGTGTGAGCATCATGGGTCACGAGATGCGGGATTCTTTCGGTGTCGACAAAGATCTTTCTCAGTTTGCACAACTGGTACTTGTCCCCGGGTATAATGCAATGAACAGCAAAGTGATCTTGGTGTTGTAGTTCAGACAGGAGTTCTCTCTGGTCTTGTTGATGCTGATGACATCCATCAAACCAGCAGGGTAGGTGACATCAATTCAGGCCTTGCCATGCATCTCAACAAACTGCTGCATGCAGATCTTCTTTACTTCATCTCCTGTTAAGGCTTACTTCAGTCTGTTCCTTAGGAAGATGATGAGAGGGAGACATTCTCTCAGCTTGTGGGGACCAGTAGATGGATGAGGAGCAAACGCACTGGTCAGTTTATTGATCCAGCATGGAGCTGCCACATGCTTCAGATACTTTTTGGGACCATAAACCATGGGTGCGCTGGGCAGGCAAAGAGGACTGCCTTCTTTCAGTGCTCCAAGAGAAGAGGGTCGAAGACTATGCCTCTAATGTCATTTTAAACCAGTGTATCTGTATCCTACATGGCAATATAAGGTCTTTATGCTCGGAACCACTGGACAAGCCACAAATTGACTTAAATTAGTTGACAAAGCAATATTGGTTGAATAAAATAGACCTAGCAAAATGCAAAATCATTCTAACAATGGGGCTGTTTGTTCATTTCTTGTTGGAGACCCTGAATGCAGCGGGAGCCCCCACACTGTCTAGTGACATCTCTGGGTGTTCTGCTCCGCAAATTAGTGTTTCTCTGAGTGCTAAAGTAGCACTAGAAAGTACTGAATGGCCGACCTTAGGAAGCCATCCACAAATTACTGCCTCCAGCAAGTAATTGCTTCTCAAGGATGCCAAGCCATAGCAAAGACACTTTTGGGGGCCTGCCCACAGATATTTAGATAATTTGAGAACACAAGAGTCTCCACAAAAGCCTTAGGAGAGGTCACTGCCCATATCTGCCCATCTCTACAATTATTTGGGCCCAGGTAAGCTTGGCCTTGAGTAGAAAAGCACTGAATTCACACTTTCTCCAACCTGGTACTAAGATGATTTGTGTGCTGGAAAATTTGCATCCATAGCAATGCCCTGTGTGGGACCTGACCTCTCCATCCCAGTTGACTATGGAAGGAAGCCAAGGAAGGCAGAGGGGGTGTTGGTGCATTTATTTGCATTTGCCATTTTTATTTGCCTCAGGGACATTAGACTGCAGGCCTTCTTAAGCATGAACTGTTTGTTAAAGTCTGGTGTTGGCTTTTGTGGACTGGTCTAGCCAAGAGTTGTTTTAACCCAAATGGGAGATGGGGGTGGGGTTGGGGTGGGGTAAGACATCTGCAGAGCCCAACAACCGTTACCAAGGCCTACCCAGGCTCTGCCTCTACCTGCCAAACGGTAAACAAAGCCCCTGGGAGAACTCGGGCAAGCTGAACACCTTGGTCAAACACTAAGCAAACCACCACCAGGTGTGCTTGCAGAACAGACTCTCCATCAGCGTCCTGTCATGCAGAAAATGTTTATCCAATTTGTCAAGATAATCTTTCCTCAAATAAGCCTTGGGCCTACTCCTTGGAACAGCCTGAATTTAGTCCGTATAATGTAACTCTATTTTTTTCACCCATTTTTGTTTAATCACTGTGTCAACTTTTCACTGGCTTTAAACAAACTGAAAGTAATTATATCATTCTTAAGTGAGTAATCTTTTGACTGGGTTAGCTGATTCGTGAGTTACTCTAAAATTCTTCTAAACTGTGTAGTCCTTTTCCAAACACATTTTCTTAGATGTTTCACAAAGTTCGGCTCATTGATGACCCACGGATGTGTTTATTCTGTCACGTTTTGTGGCTACGTTATGATTATATTAGGACATTTGAAAAGAAGTTGAGTGTAGAAATTTGAGAGAGGGGAAAAAAGGTAACTTCACTCACTAATTTAGGTATTTCTTGGAAATCTTACAGTCATTGTAAATAACTCACAGTTTCAAACTTGAAGAAAGTTTGATTAGTGCTTTGGATCATGGTGTAATATTAAAGGCTGGGCTTGAGGTGCTTAAAAGCATTCACTTCTTCCATTTCATTATATAATTCTTTGCTATTTGATACCCTGTGTGGTATTGTTTTGTTTAAAAAACAGAAACACTCAAGGTTACCACATTTTTCTTAGTTCTACTCATTGACATACTTCCACAGAATTCATATTTAAAAATAGAAAACTCAGCCATCTGGCTATTTGATGGTTTCTATTTTTGTTTCTCTTTGCATTCACAAACTCTGTTGAGTCTGAAATTCCCTATGTTCTGCCCTATATGTAATTGTGTATATGTACACACACTTTCTCATTTAAATTTAGCCATTAGCAATCTGGGTTTGTTTTACCGACCACAGTAGCATTTTGGTGGGAACAATAACCTTGTTTAATCTATGCATTAGCAAATCTGCATTAAATCCTGACTCTGATGATTGTTACCTAAGGTCTAGGGGATGCCAAATCAAAGACATTTCTTATTAATATGTACCCACCCATGTTTACTCAGAAGTTTCATTGATGGAAATATGTTCTTTGCGTTGGCTTTGATAGAAAAGATGGGACCACAGGACCAGAGGGAAATTTAGAGCTCATCTAATTCATCTTCTTCATCTTACACCTGAGGAAACTGGGGTCTAGAGATAAAAAGAGATTTATCCAAGGTCACTTAGCTGGATAATAGCAGAATTTCCATTAGATCCCAGGTCTCCCAAATTTTTCTAACTATCCATTTTCATAAAACTGGACAAGAACTATTAAAGATGTTTTTGTGGTATTCACAAATGTAAATTTTAATTATTTTCATTATAAATCTGTAACTTCTGTTATTTATAGGATTGTATTTATAAGCAAAATTTAAGTGCATTGTTAGGCTTTGATGGCTGGAGAAAAGATTTCCTCACCCCTCAGACGCCAGTGACCCTCAAACTTTATTGCATGCATGAATGAGCTGGTTACAAAGGCAGATTCCTCAAGAGAATGAGAAGACAAGCCACAGACGGGGAGAAAATATTTGTAAAAGACACATCTTATAGAGGACTGTTATCCAAAATATACAAAGAACTCTTAAAACTCAACAATTAAAAAGACAACAGCACCCAATTAAAAAACTGGGCCAAAAACCGGGATCGAAACCTCACCAAAGAAAATAAACAGAGGGTAAATAACTATGAAAAGATGTTCATTATCATGTGCCATTAGGAAATTGCAAATTAAAACAATATACCTCTAAAAAAAAATCCAAAACAGAAACAACACCAAATGCTGGCAAGGATGTGTAGCAACAGGAACTCTGATTCATTGCTGATAGGAATGCAAAATACTACAACACTTTGGAAGTTTCTTACAAAACTAAACATATTCTCACCATACACCAATCAGCAATTATGCTTTTTGGTATTTACCCAAATGAGTTGAAAATTTAATGTTCACACAAAAACCTACATGTGGATGTTTAGAGCAGCTTTATATATAATTGCCAAAACCTGGAAGCAGCTAAGACATCCTTCAGTAGGTAAATGGAGAAACACAATGTGGTACATCCATACAATGGAATATTATTTAGCATTAAAGAGAAATGAGCTATGAAGCCATGAAAAAACATGGCGGAATTTTAACTACATATTATTAAGTGAAAGAAACCTATCTAAAAAAAAATATATATATATATATATATATATATATATATATATATATATATATATATATATATTATGATGCCAACTATATGGCATATATGGCATATATATATATATATATATGTATATATTATGATGCCAACTATATGGCATTCTGGAAAAGACAAAACTATGGAACCAGTAAAAAGATCAGTGGTTACCAGGGGTTAGAGGAGAGAGAGGATGAATAGGCAGAGCACAGAGGATTTTTAGGGCAGTGACACTATTCTGTATGAGACTACAACAGTGGATACATGCCATTACACATTTGTCCAAACCCATAGAATGTATATAACACCAAGAGTGAAGCCATATGCAAACTATGGACTTCGGGTGATAATGATGTGTCAGGTAGGTTCATCCATGTTAACAAATGGACCTCTGTGGTGGAGGATGTTGACAGTGGGGGAGGTTGTGAGTGTGTGGGGGCAGGGGGTGTTTGGGAACTCTGTTCAATTTTGCTGTGAACTTAAAACTCGTTCAAAAAATAAAATTCATTAATTAAAAAACAAAGCAGCTTTCTGCTCTGTTCCACTTCACCATCCCAACCCTCCACCTTTCTACCCCATTCCCATTCCACTATCCTTACCCCTCACTTATTCTGAAGTGAGGCCCTGGAATCTGCATGCTCAGCAATTCTGACAGGGACAGGAAACTGTACTTTCACAATTCCTTGTCTCCATCCTCAAGCCTGCCGAGGATGTGGCTCATTTATGAAGGAGACCCGCTTTTTATGCAGCCTGCAAACCATGCTTGTTTTCAATATGCATTTACTAACCCACAGGCTCCTGAAGCAATCTACTGTCTGGGAATCCCTACTTTGCAATTAAGGTATTAGTTAAACCAGAGGCTGGACTGTTCTGGAAGGAGGCTGCATGCTGGGCAGGGCCGCAGTATGGTTATTTCCGGCTTTTTGCTGGAGGTGAGAACTTGGTAGGGGAGGGCGTTCCCCAACCAGAATGTTCAGCTTGCCCTGGTTGGCTGCACCTGCTTCTGGCCTTCACGTTCCTGTCCTGTGATAAGAGAACAAAGCTTTCAACTGAAGAAGTGCCTGCTGGGAGTGGGTGGGAGCAAAGTATTGCTCAAAGAGTTCGGTCCTTATCAGAGGCTGAGAAGTTCTCTCAGCCAGTTGTAGAAAACGTTAGGTCAAGTAGGAAGTTGTACATCAGCTGGAGAATTTGAGGCCCTTTCTGATTTCTTAGCATTTCTGACTCATTTCTTGGCGTATCATTGTTTACTCTGTGCAGACACTCTTCTAGGCAGCAGGGATACCTCAGGGAGCAAAACCTTGCCCTAAGGGAGCTTATATTCCATCTGTAAGTGCTAACATTTACGTAGTGCCTACTATGCGCTGGGCACTTTTCTAAGTGCTTTATATGTATTAACTCATTCAATCCTCACAACGCTACGAGTCAGGTGGTATTATAGTCCCTGTTTACAGATGCAGATACTGATGCACAGAGAGGTTAAGACGTTTGCCCAAGATCACATGAACCATTCTCTGGGGATGGGTGCCCCCACAGGCATTACTTTCCTCTGGGTCCTTGGGCACAGAGGACTCTCCCCCCAGCAGCATTAAATGATTCATTAGGAGGGAAAGGGGACTAATATCGATGAAATACAGGCCATATGCCAGAGACTTTCTACTCATGACCTTTCTACTCATGACCCTCACAGCAACCTAGGTGAAAAGTTGCAGAGCTGGCGAGAGGTGTTTTTCTGATTCCAATGCCCGCCTAGTGCTGGGAAAATGGGCGCGATTGATCTAATGCAAACTCACCGCCGCTGCTAGAGAAAACCGGCAAACACGCAACTCCTGTTCTTAACTCACAGTGCGCCGATGGCCTTCGGAGGTGTGTGAATGACTTCAAATTGTACCAAAGTACATATGAGGGGGAGCAGGATCTTTGCATGGTCCTAAAGTATCTGCGCACGGACAGTTATGGTTGCAAGAGAGAACAAAGCACAGAAGATAATACTGAGGAGACGTTGGTCAACACCTTTACTGGATGATCAAAATGAACTTCACCCACGAGGAACAGATGGACATAGCCTGTGAAGGACACAGCAACCCTTATGCAGTTTGCCAGCTCCAAATGCAAAGCCTCAATCTAATCACAGAGAACCCTTAGACAAACACGAAATGAAGAATGGTATACCCCATATTTAATTTAAAAAAAAAAAAAAAAGATGAGGGATCTTTATTTTTTTTAAATGTCAAAATCAAAATAACACAAAGAAACTCTGTGGAAATGTTTCAGATTAAAGGACGTAAAGAGACATGACAAATGCAACACCTGACTAGACCGGATACTGTACTGGAGAGAAAAACAATGCTATAAAAGATAATATTAGATCAATTGATGAAATTGGAATAGGGATGATGGATTAGATAAAACTGTAGAAATTTATGGATTTGATAACTGTCCTGTGATTATGTAAGAGAATATCCTTATTCTTAGGAAATATACACTGAAGTATTTAGGAGTAAATGGTTTTGATTATGCAACTAACCCTCAAATTGTTCAGGAAAATATTATATACATATAATTTCAAAAATACACATACACATATACAGAATGAGAATGAAAGAGCTAGAGGGATCAAATGATAAAACAAATGGTATTAATAGGTGAATTTGGGTAAAAGGTATATAGATGTTTCTTATACTATTTTTATTTTTTCAACTTTTTGTAAGTTTGAAATTATTACCAGATAAGAAGTTAAAAAATTATACATAAATATTTGTTTAAAAGTTTACATGAACATTTTTTTATGGGGAGAGGGTCCATTAAGTTTCCCTAGTTTCTCCTCAGAGTGTGTGAGAGAAAAAAGTGGCCCAGACGTAGCATCTTGATTTGTGAAGAACAGTTTCTCCTCATTGGCAAGAAGTTTGTCCTTTGAAAGGAAGAAGCCTGTATTGCCAACTTGTGGATTCCAGTTTCTGGTACTCACATCCGCTTTTAATCTCAGCAACCCAGAGGTGTGTAATAATCAGTCTGCAGTATCTGGTTGACCTTTACTCTTGGTTCATTGAGCATTCATTGAGAACTTGCTATGTAGCATGTATTATGCCACAGATACACAAAGATAAAACAGATGTAATTGTTAGTGATTCTTTGTTCCTTAAATGAATCCTCTGATTTTAGTTAGAAAGTGCTCAATGTCCCCCAAACAAGTGTGAATCAGAAAGTTAAAGGAGTTCTGAAGACTTTAGGCTGAGAAGTGCTAGGTAGGCTTCCCAAGAGAAGAATCATTTACGCTGGAATTTGCAAGATGAGGAGCTCTGCAAAGGCAGAGTGTGTGTGTGTGTGTGTGTGTGTAAAGTAAGTGAAATGTGCAGATGGGTGAGTCTGTGCTGCTTTGGGGCGGCTTTCCATCTCAGTAGAAGTGCCTGGCATATTTTAGGGAGTTGAACTTGGAGGTAAGGCTGATAATGAAGAACGCTAAAGGTTGGGCTAAGAAATTTGGGTTTAATTTAGTAGGAAATAGGGTGACACTGGTAAGTGACATAGAGTAATGCTTTGGGAAGACTGACCCAGTATTGAGGTGGAGGTGGGACTAGATTCAGGGAGGAGGAGGAAAGGGGAAATAGGGCCTGATTCTAGTGCTTCCTTCTGAATTCTGAGGTACTTGAGATGGTGACAGAGGGCAGAAAGTCAGAGAGCCAGGGCTCCCAAGGAAGCCCGATGGAGGAAGGGATGCAGGCTCCCACTAAAGGTAGGATGTGCAGAGATGAGGGCTAAATAGACATCAAAAAACCCTCTTCAGCATCGAGACCAAAGCAGGCTGGCTCCCCTCCCCCCCCCACACACACAGATTTGTGCCACCCCTTGTGAGCACACCTGGCAGAGGACAGGGACTTTTGGATGGTAATAAGTGAAGGCAATGCTGGGGCTTGTAGCCCGCCCCAGGCCCTGGGACATCACAGGTGACATCACAGCCCCAGAGTCTCTATTTGGAAGGTTCTCAAGGCTGCCAAAATCTGAGGGTTCACAGAACCAACCCTTTTGGTGTTCAGCTGTCGCTGCCCACTAATTATGAACATTTCCGCATGGCACACCTATGAGCTTGTTTCTTTGCCATGGAAATAAAAACACAGCTCCAACCATCCAGGAGAAGACAAATGCCAACTCACCTGATGCTTTCAGGCTTTTTATATGGAAGAGTATTTAAGGACTGAATCTATACTTTCACTTCTAAGTTTTCCAAGAGGAAGGCTGGATGGAAATAGTTCACATTTCCCCTGAGACTTAACAGAAAAGTTCCAGTATCTCCTACTGTGAAGGAAGAGCCCATCAGCCCATGCTGGGCCCTCCTGTCACTGACCTTCATAAGGAATTTCTTCTGAGTCAGAGAATTTTAGAACTAGAACAGACTTTAAAGGTCATCTACTTCAATTCTGTCTTCGTACAAATGAGGAAATGGAGGTTCCTAAAAGTTGAGTGACTCGTCCAAGGTCATCTGGACAGGGCAAAGTACAACCAGAATCCAAATCTGGCTCCTTGTCCAGGGTTAACCAGTTGTAGGCCCATAGAAAGTTTCTTATGAATTCTTAGAGCTCATCTTTTTCCTGGAACTTTCTATAGAGGGAGTCTCATGGGCAGCGGATTCTGGGGGATGATTTTCCAAGGTGTTGCCCCAGCGAGATTGGAGAACTAATGGGGGGGGGGGATGTTTAAGTGTGATGACATGACTTGAATCTCCGAAAGTCTTAAATAGAAGGATTTGATATTTTACAAGATGCGAAATAGGTGTCTTGTTTGTTCACAGGATCTTTCCAGAGCAAGCCATAATGCATCCTGAAAGAGAAGAGAAAATCATAAAGTTCTAAGTAGATTAGATAGTTAAGATTAGCTTTTTGTGATCTTGCAGTGTTTTCATTTATTCCCAAATCATATAACGCTGAGCATGTTGAGCAATCAGGAGAAAATCACATGCAAACAGAGTCTAAGTACTGATAAGAATCCTAAAGGTAAACAATGAATTCCTACTAATGGCTAAGTCACTAAGGTAAGATCCAGTCTAAATACACACCCTTAGTTAAATAGGGTTTCATTAGCTCAGGTTACAGTGGCTCAGGGAAAATTTTCCTTTATGCTTGTCAAGTGAAATTAATTATATATCATCCATCAATCATTCCTGCCATAGAAGTTCTATGGGAATATTAAGGATTCCACAGCGGCTCCCCCACTCAGCCCCTGCCCCCCTGCCCCCCAGCAGCACTCTAGGGCATATTTTGGTGCCTGTGGCTAAAAGTTCCTGGGATTTTCTGGGAAGTCACAACTATAGTTTTTACTGATAATCTGTAAAAGTTTCTTTTTTTCAAATTTTTTTTAATTTCATTCTATATATATATATATATATAATTTTATTTATTTATTTATTATTATTTTATTAGTTTCAGGTGCACAAGACAAAGCAAAACTTAGACATTTATCATTTATATCCCTCACACTGTGTGAACCCCCCTCCCCCCATCCACTATCCCTCTGTACGTTCCCCAAATTAATTTTTCTTTTTTTCAAATTTTGACACTTGGTGTGTGCTTCCAGTTACTGGGAAATATTTGACTTAACAGAGTGTATTTCAGACTGCATAGCAAATTAGATTCTTGCAAATTTCTGATAATAATTTTGTTTTCATTGGATAAGTAATGCAGATAATTCAAAAACATTTCAAGATAGAGAAAATAATTTTAAAAAATATAACTCATATTCTCACCACATTAAACAATTATCAGAATTTGAATGTATTTTCTTCCATTTATTTTTCTTTTGTTTTCTCTTTTTTTTCCTTATTACAAAAACAATGTATTGTAGTGTAGAAAATTCAGAAAATATGGATAAGAAAAAAAGAACCTAAAAATTGGCTCTTAACTCATTTATCATGACATAATCAAGCTTCCTAGTCTTTTTTACATTCACGTATTTTACTTTACTTAGTTCTAATTATATTGAAAAGCTGCTTTTTCACTTATCTTGTGAAAAAGTATATACATATATATATTTTAAATTCTCTTTCTTATGAAAGATAAGAAATATGCTTAAAGATCAAATAGCACATAGTAATTTTGTTGATGGTTTGATGTATATTTATTTAATAATTATTCTATTATAGAGAGAGAATTTGATTTTATATTTAAGTTTCCCTTCCCCCCTCTGTTTTTCCCTTATAGTATTTCATTCATCACACACTTAGCATATTTTTGGTCCAGGTACTAGGATAAGAATTAAGGATAAAAATATATTTGTTTATTTTAAAAATTTACTGAGTATCTAATAAATGCCAGACAGTGTTCTAGGCATTTAGGATACAGTGATCACCAAACCAGACAAAAATTTCTGCTTTCTTGGAGTTTAAGTTCTGGTGGAGATGAATAAGAGATGGTCCTTGCTGAGATCAAAATACAACATCTTTAGGAAATACGAGTAGCAAAAATTAGTATACATACTTAATCCTATTTCAGGTGATTAAGACACAACAGTGAACAAAACATCATCCCTTATCCTCAATGGGTTTATGGTTCAGTGTCTCTAAGAAGGCATTTGGGATTCCTGGGAAATTAGCATCCTCAAATGGATAGTGATACTTGTCCTGCTGTCCCATCGGATGAGTGTGAAATCAAATGAAATTAATCTGCAAGTGCTTTGAAAGCTTGTAAGTGAGATACCTGATGGAAGAGTTGGTATTAGTGGTCTTAGCAGTGGAGAGACCTGTAACACATCTGAGAAAATGAGATAATAGTATCTAAGAGCTTAAGGGCCAGGCAGTTAGACTGTTTACTGGGGTGGGTTTTCCCAACGCTGGAAACATTTTTAGACATGACCACGATTCAGAATTTATCCTTCCCAGAAATAAAGTTGTTGAAAAATAAGGCCCTATGATTAAAATGATGACATTTTAGTGGCACTTAACAATGTACTGTATCATCCCACTAATTGTCACGATAGCTATATGTTTTCAAAACACTGCTCTCTTATACTTTTCATAATTTAGTGATTCCCAAACTTTGGTTAGCATCAGAATCCCCAAGGAACTTAATAAACTTACCACATCCAGGTCCTATCCTCCTTGTTCTTCATTAGTTCTCCATGTTAATCTAATATACACCAACACTGAGAATTAGTAAATTCTGGTTTACTTACAATCTGACAGTTTTCAGAGCTGAAACATACTTTGGAAAGCATCTTGTGGATTCCTTCATTTTACAAGAAAGGGGACAGAGGTATAGCTACGTTAAATGGCTTGTCCAGGGTTGCACAGCCAGAGAGTGTCTGAGCCATCACCCAAACATAGGCCTCTGGCTGATTAACCAATGCATTGCATTATCCTTTTTGCTCTTTTGGGGCCTGTAGGTGCAGGAGTGTTCGTGTGACTATTGAGTGTTGGTGGCACACAGCCACCAGCTCTTGTGTTAGAAGCAAGTGTGATTTCTCAGAGAAAAGCTGTCCTTCAGAGTTTCTAGCACTGCCTTACTTAACCACAAAAGTACTTATTTTGTCTGATAACAATGTATTCTATGTATTCTATGTAGTGGCCCCCAAGATAAGCTTTTAAAGCACTGTAAAATTTCCGGCTGAACACTAGAGAATTTAAATTAATCTTTCCAAATTAGGACATTATCATCTCCCATTGAAAAGCATTTCTCCATCCATCAAGATCGTTTGCTTCTTTAGTCTCCTGTCTAAAACTAAAGGCCTTCCTCAATGTTCCCTGGTTCATTCTGAGTCCGATGCCTGGATTCTGACTAATAGCCCCACAGTCTGAATCTGTGCACTGTAAATGATACAGCTGCAAGATGATACTTATTAACGCTATTTCTGTCTCGATTTTGCCTGGGGGACAAAAAGAGTAAGTCCTGATGTGCTTTCTTGTCTTGTGGAAATATGTAGTTGCTCTTATAAAATTTTTGGCTTCCTGGGGCCACAGCAATAAGAATATTCCTGAAATACCCACTATGGGCTCCTCCCCTGAGTTGGCTGGTCTCACTTAAAGGTGATTCCTCAGCAAACAGAATGCTAATACCTGACGTGTGGAGAAAGAGGCATTTTCATCCACTCCGAGTGGTTTGAATATTGGTTCAAATAAAAACGGATTCTTGGAGCAATTCTTTTAAGAAACTATATCATAGTATTATAGCACAGTTGTGCAAACATATGTACAAGGATGTCGAACACAGTATTTTTGTAACAGCAATAAATAAATAAGTAAATGCATAAATAGATAAACAATTGAGGGAAACAATTACCTATAAATGTGGGATTTGATAAGAAAAGTAGGGTTTGTATATACTAGAATACTATATAGCATTAAAAATGAGTAAGAGCTACATTGCTTGGTGATAAAGATTCAAAACAGCGTGTAGTGCTTATTTGTTTATTTATACATGGATTAATGTTATTTATCTCTCTTTATCTCTAATCTAGCAGTCTAAAATTAGTCAGAAATCAGAAGTGATACCACATTTCTAATGTGGGTGGGGTTATGGAGGATTTATTCTCTGGAGTATTCTGTTTACATTTATTCATTGCAGTATAACTTTTGTAATCATATTTAAAAAACTAGTTAAGTAGAGGTTTTTCTTAAAGAGTGATTTTATATATATACATATATAATATATATATATTATATATTATAATATATAATATATATATATTATATATATATATATTATCTATCTACAGTTTTTAAAAGACCATTCCTCCAGCTCAGGCTTTACACCCAGGCAATGCCCCTGAGGTTTTATCTTTCTTTCAACCTTTTGCAGATGATAGTTACATTAGAGCAGCAGGAATCTGGGGGAAGTCAGAAACAGGTGAAGTCACCCTGAGGTAGTAGGGTTAATTTAATGCGAATGGCTAGATTGGTTTGAGGGGAATATTTCCAACCAGAGATTTCTGGTTCCAGGAAGAAGTTAATAAGAATGGGAATGCAGATTTCCTGTGAGGAGGTGACAAAAGCGTACATTTTTTCCAATTAGTCTTGAAGGACAAGAGGTAGGAGCCTGCGGGCTGGGAACTGAATCACTTACCTTTCAGGTCCTGGCTTCCAGGCCCATCACCTGCCAGCCTATTGTGTGCACTTGATGCTTTTCTGTTGGGGAGATTTGGCTTTTGTCAGGTTCTCCTCACTTCATGTCTAAAATGTGTGTGTGCTTTACCTCTCTCACTAGACAATAAACACACTGAAGGCAGGACATATACAATTATTATATTGCCAAGTACCTGGGACACCGTTTTCCTGGAATAGGGACAATTTCCTGATATCAGGTTCAATGACCTTCCCAGTTTTATCTTGCCTCCAGAGAAATGTGACTGTGAGCCAATCCCTAAATATAGTCCAGATCGTCCCTCTAAGCTAGAGCCTCACTCATCATTGCCTTCAGAATAAAATTGAGATTCTGGATTCAGTGCCTTTCCTTGAAGCTCTACCGGGCTAACCAGGGAAAGGGTTAATCATATGGCCTCTGGCCCCCCAACTGGGAACTCTGACCTTGCTTACATTACTCACTCTGGGAAATGGGAATAAGAATACCTGTAGGTTGTTAGAGAGTAATTTGCTTAGCATAGTTCTGGGGCTTGGGCCAAATGCTGGATATTGTTATTATTATTTATTTAATGCCTTTATGTTAATTATTTGCCCTCCCCCTCCCCCAAGGTATTTGAATTTGCTGCAATGAACTAGGAGGAACTGTTGGCTCTGGGGGGTAGGGATAGGGGAAGAATAGCCTGCAGTAAATGAACCTTGTACTTTTTAAAAGTTAGGTTGGAATTAAAGAATGAAGGACTTTGAATACTTGCTAAATAAAGATTTTGAGTTTATGGTATAGTCAATGAACTTTGAGGAGTAATGATATATTTTAAACAGGACACTTTAGATAATTGGCCAACCTCTCCAACCCATCAGATATTTTTCTTTCAATTCTTCCCAGTACATGATGATGATATGACTATTATTAAGAATAATAGTTACATTGCTTAAATACATAGTTTGTGCCATCCACTATATTAAGTGCTTTACATTTTCATTTATTAATCACTCATTCACTTACTCATTCAACAAACGTTTGCTGAGTACTTACTAGAAGCCAGGCACTGAAGTATACTTTTGGGGATAACGGTAAATGGGACTAATGAGGTCCTGCCATCATGGAACTTTCACTGTAAGGAGATTCAGATAATAGACAAGGAAGCACATCATATTATGCCAAGTGTTATGAAAGACAGAGCTTGGCACACGTGTCATTCTTGTTACCCATTGTTATAATCAGTATCTTATCCTAACTCATTTTTCCATCTTGGTTTTCCATGACATAGTCACAAGAATCATGTCCTCCGGATCTATTGAACTTGTTTCTGGACTTTTCTGTCTTTATGCCTATGCCCACACAGTTCCCTCTAACAAAGTTTACTACTGTGTTTTTTTTGCCTGTTGAAGGTCCTATGTATGCATCCTTAAGCTTATTGTAAATCAAAATTAATTTGACTATAATAAAGCATTTATTTGAGCAAAAAGGAGCTCCAGCTGAGGAGACACAGATTCAGGAATTGTGTTCCACCAAGACAAAGGAGAGGCTGCCTTTTATAGCAAACATTCCCACCCAGGTTCTCAATTAGGTCCATTTTATGTAAATAGGGTATCCAAATTGTGCAGTTCTGATTGGACAGGGCAGGTCTCAGTCCGTTGGTAGAAAGATGAAACCAGGATTTCCCTGCAGTGGTGGACTCAGATGGCTGTACAAGCGGGGCAGAGTGCGGGAAGTCAGCTGAGAGTTCAGTCTAAGGATCTTCCCGATACACAGAGTACATGAGGAGCCCCTGCAGGCAAATGGCCGCTCGGCTCTTATTATTTATAAAATTTGGGTCCCTGGTTGACCATGGGGAGTCCATCTTGGCAGCTGAATTCCTTCGTGGGGTTCACATGAAATGAATCTTTTTCCTCATTTCAATTACCATCTCCTCCAGAGCTTTTTTGGTTCTCCCAGTTGGGATCAGCTACTCCTTCCTCCACGCTGCAGGGTTAGTGTTTGAACTTCACTTTGAACATTTGCCTCACCCCACCTGAATATTTAATATGATTATTTGTACATATTGGTTATCTGTTTCCCTTCTCTACCATACTGTCAGCTGCTTATTTCCCACCTCTGATACTTGATTTCTTGCCTGTATTAAATAAACTGGTCTAGCGTAGCCAGACTTGCTCTTCTACAGTCTCTTTTTCCAAACCAGGGATCTGGAATCTTCCCTTCTACCTTTTTCTTTCCAGCTGATCCCATCCCTGTGTCTGAGTACACAACTGAGAACAGCTGCTGACAGAGTGATCTTTCTGAAAGGCAAATCTGAAGATTTCATCACCTTACTTAAAACTTGTCAATGGCTCTCACAGTGAAGATAAAATCCAAATCCTATGGCATGGCACACACAGGCCCTTTCAAAACCTAGACCTGCTTAAACCTCTAGCTTTATATCTCACTCTCTGCCTCCCCCCACCACCTGTACCCATCTGCCCACCAATGATCTCGTTAGCCTCCATCCAGCAGTGTTCTCCTCTGGAAACTCTCTCCTAACTCCTGCTAATCTTCCAGGTCTCAATTTAGATGGTACCCCTTCCAGAAAGCCATTCTTGACTTCTCCTAAGCCTCCTATGTGCCCTATGGGGACCTAATGCTTACTCTTGGCCAAAGTGTTGTCATTCTTTATTATAATCACATATTTAATGGTTTGTGTTCATTGCTAGACTATAAACTCTATGAGAGAAACACCCTGGCTATTGTTCACTATGTTATATTAGTGTCTAATTAATGCTTGATGCAGAGTAGAACGTGAATAAATATTTAACAAATGAGCTCTCTTTGCATCTTCCAAAGTCCTCCCCGAACTTTTAAATGTTTTAAAAAATATATACACATTGAATGTAAAGACATGTTTATTATAAAAGAAATTCAAACAAAACAGAATATTTGAATGCAAATATAGGTTTATGTTACCCCTAACCTTCTCTCTCCAATTCTACTCTCATGCCTGGGGTATTAACAGTCTAATGTGTATCTTTCCATTTCTTTATACTTCACACACACAGGCACACATATATAATACAGCCCCCAGAACAGAAATGGGGTAATATTGTAAGTGGTGTTCTACTCCTTGTCTGCTTTTTCATTCAATATATTTCAGAGATTTTTCCATTCCTCATGTAGATTTACACCTACTACCTTATTCTTTTAATAACTACATGTTTTCCATAATAAGATTGTATCATAGCTGATTTATTAATTTTCCATTGGTAGACTTTGTATGGTCATCTTGTGCTCACAAATGCCAGTATAGTTGTAGGAAAGGCTCCTAGAATGCTGGCTCATAGAATGTATGCATTTAAAAAGTTTTTCAGTTCTCAGCTATCTGTTCACATAGTTCTTAGTGGGAGGATTACAAGTTCTCAAAATGTTTAATTTGTCAGCCTGGTCCTTGGTGCAAATTTGTCTTTATAGCACTTTCCACCACTTTAGAATTACACTCTTCTGCCCCTCCCATTCTATCCAGATGCACCCTACCCACCCCACGTGACTGATAAATCAAGCAATTTCTTGTAGCAGAAGAGCGTCACCACCCTCTTCATGATATTTTCTGTTTCAGTTAATGGAGCCACCACCCAGCAAAGAAATAGCCCTCATGACCTAGAAACCTAGGTTTTCTTAGACTCCTCCCTCTTTTAAACTACCCTCGGGCTAGTACCAAATCCTTTTATTCTCCTCCAGATTAATCTGGAATCTAGCCTAGCTCCTATCACCATCATTTCCAGTCAGAGTTCCATCCAAGGCCTTGGTCTTGGAGGAGCTAATTACAGCCAGAATAATTTTTCTAAAAATCTAATCTGTTTTTATCCATCTTCTGCTTAGAACCTTTCAGAGGTTTTTTTCAGGACACACCCAAGCTCCTTAATATTCTCAGGACCTACTCTCTTTGGCTCTAACCTACTGTGAAGCCTCATCCACAGGAAACATTTCTCACTCTACCCCTATCTCCAGCTCCATTGGCGCCTCTACGGGTGTGATATGTATCTGTGCTGTTGTTCCCTGAAAGGCACCACAACTCCTGTCTATATTTTCTCTTCCCACCGACTGGACTGTCCTTCCCTCTGACCCAGCTTTGCCTCCCTAACTCCCACCGATCCTCTAGGTCTCCGCCAAGATGCCACGTCCTCCTTGGCCCCCTCAGGTTGGCTTAGGTACCTTTTCCTAGTGGTCCTACCTCGTGCTGAACGTCTTCGTGCTGGCCCCTCACATCCCTGGTCACACTTTTAGTGTCAATGCCCACTCACGTCAACTCCCCCACCACATGCAGAATGTAAGCCCTTTGAGGGTGGGATTCCACATGTTCATTGCTGAACACCCTGTGCCTGGATGATTTTTGTCTCAATACAAGTTTGTGGATTTGAGTGAAGGGACACATGAAGGAGTGAGCGAATTAAGTATTTTCTAGCAGCCTAGACATTTAAACTCAGACCTATTAATCATAACAACAATTTCCATCTTAAAAATATATTTTAGGCCAGGTTTAGAGGTTTGTATGTATTATGTAATTTAATCCATACCATCACTTTGTGAAGTAGGTATTGTTAGCACCACTTAATGGGGATGCTGCGATGCAGAGAAGTTAACCTACTTGCCCTCAGTCAGAAAGCCAGTGAGGGGCAAAGCTAGGACTGTAAATTTGTTGGGTCCCAAAGCTTATGCCCTAAGCTAACTCAGCTATCTCTGGACTCTGCCTCTGCTGTTTTCAATTGGTCCTGACTGGAATGGAGGGCTCAGCTGACTATGTACGATGGCTCACATTCTGTCTGCTGGAGATTTCTATGTCCTACAAACTGCAAAGTAGGTACTTGTCACCTTTTCCTTCAGAGTAGGCCTAGTCAAGATGAGGTCATGGAAGTATTTTTGTTCTGTGGGCCAGAATAAAAATATCTAAAATATGCAGTTTAAAAAATATTTTTAAATTTTTTATTTTGAAATCATGTCAATTTACAGAACAGTTGCAAGAATCATACAACCCCTGTGTACCCTTCACCCAGATTTACCAATTGTTAATATTTTGCCAAATTTGCTTTATTTCTTTCTCTTAAAAAAATAATGTGTTTCTTCTGAACTATTCCAGCACAGGTTCCATCCTCTTCACCTCTAAATACTTCAGTGTGTATCTTCTAAGAACAGAAACAGTTTCTTACATAACCACAGTAGTTATCAAATTCAGGAAATTTAACATTTATTAAACACTATTACTGATATTCAAATTTCAAAAAATACTCCAATTATGTCCTATATAGAATTTGTTCCCAATACAGGATCTAGTTTAATGCATTTACCTGTCGTGGTTTTTAAAAGCCCCCGGAGTTTTCCCTGAACCCTTTGAGCATGGCCCCTTGAATCAAGTTCAGAAAATGACCATGGGCTTGTGATCTGTGGCACTAGACCAGGGGTTCTACACTGCAACCCCTGCTCTTGACTTTTAAAAGTCCTTAGGGCCTCCGTTTCTTCATGTATCAGTAGGGAAAAAAAGGAGAATAGGGCTTAAACATGTCCAAAATCCTCTCCAGCCCTTAAAGCACCAAAATAAATAAATAAATAAATAAATAAATAAATAAATAAATAAATAAATAACAAAAAATTATTTTCAAAAGCTTTTCTCCTTTTTTTTTTTTTTTTTTTTTTTTAAATTTGGGTAGGAAGAAACCTGCCTCCTTCAGAACCTGTCAGTTCTGAAAGCCTGCTAAATGATTTTATTTTCCGGATGTCTTACTTCTACGATGTTGTCTTTTCTTTGCCATTATCTTTTGCAAATGCTTGGCTGACAGTCTTTTTCATCTTAGAAGTATTTTGAACATAATATGACTGTTTATTTAATGTCTCGTGCACTTCAGAAGATAATGACCAGAAGTAGGGACTGTTTACCTATTTTTTTCAAGCACTATAGCTTACTCAGCTCTAGACTTCCCAGAGAGCTTATATTAGTTTGTCTTTATTTTGTCAGTTGAAGTTAGATAAGCATTTGTGGGCTTTTATTTTTTCTCTTCTGAAATCTGATGTGAATTTGCCACCCAGATTCTTTGGCATTTACAATCTACTTCCATGGGTTTCACTGCCCAGATATCAATGCTTTGCCAGGAAATCCATAAGGGGGTGGCAAAGTGGTACAACAATGAAGATGACATTTTAAAATAATTTTTTTCCTCCTCCCTGCTGTCCTTAACGAGCTATTTCAAAAGAGTAAGTGGCAAGTTTTAAGGTGGTAGGTATTTGTTATTTCACAAGTTGTTTTCCCTGTGGCAATTACATGCAGATTTAAGCATTTGTGGAGTGGTGAGTACTTGCTGAGTGCCTGCTTTGTTCAGGAACAGCACTGGTCCTGGCCGTGCAGCAAGGAGTGGGGCACTGAGTCCCACGGTTCCAAAACAAGTCCAAAGGTAAGGGAAGTGCTCTGTCAGAGGTACTGACATAGTACACTCCATTACCAATGAGGGTGGGATCAGCTCAGCCAAGAAGGGTGAGATGAGGCTGTTCTCTTATGTTTGTTAGCTTGAAAACCTTAATACTTTGCTTTGTAGACAATTTGTGAATTACTCCCTGAGGGATGTTTCTACTCCATCTTCCCATTTGACACAGACCCACTGAACTCTGAGCTCCTTGAAAGATGCATTGGGGATGGACTTAGGGTGGTGACATTTAAGACATCTCCAAAAGGCTGTGAAACTTTTGAGCTGGGAGAAAGCCAGGAAGTTTTAGAGTAAGCAAGCTGATCCAGCCCAGACTTCTGAAGTGAGTGTAACTGTGTGAGACAGGAGACCACGTGCATATGGTGGAGGGGATAGCTCAATCCAGAAAGTTCTTTCTATAAGATGGGGGTTCCAGGCAAGTTTAAAAGCTGTGTGGTCTTAATTCTACAAAACAAAAATTGTTCTTTGACTTGTGGGTTAGCAAATACTTTTTATTTGCCTCTGTGAGCCTGTCTTTCATTTCCTATATGGAACTTGTACTACTTTGGAAACCAAGATATAAAAACTTGAAAAAAAAAAATAATGTTGGGCCAGCACGGTGACTCAGGCAGTTAGTGCTCCATGCTCCTAACTCTGAGGGCTGCTGGTTCGATTCCCACATGGGCCAGTGGGCTCTCAACCACATGGTTGCTGGTTCAATTCCTCGAGTCCCGCAAGGGATGGTGGGCAGCGCCCCCTGCAACTAGCAACGGGCAACTGGACCTGGAGCTGAGCTGCGCCCTCCACAATTAAGACTGAAAGGACAACTACTTGACTTGGAAAAAAGTCCTGGAAGTACACACTATTCCCCAATAAAGTCCTGTTCCCCTTCTCCAATAAAAATCTTTAAAAAAAAAAAATGTTGATAGGCTTGGAATGATGGGTTACAAACAGTTTTGGGCTCTGCATAGAGGAGGTGTGGTTAAACAGCAACAAGTGTGAAAACGAACGCTCTTTTGGGTGACCCAGAGCTCAGTATGAATAAGCAGTGTGTTTAGGCTGCTGCCCAAATGCTGATGTCCTCCCGGGTATTATCAACATGGCATAACAGACGTGTGGCGTAGTATGTTGAAGAAATAATCAGAAATGAACCTACAAATCTATCAACCAAGATGTTCTTTGGCATTTTATTTATGAGTGAAAAATGAAAGTAAGTTAAATGTTCAATAATAGGGGTTCAGAAGTAAATCATGATGCAGTATGCAGTATGAGCTGTGAAATTTTATTTGAAGAATAATTAGTCATATGGTATTTTTTATATTAATAAATTACGTTAGAAAGATAAAAGCAGGAGGCTTTTGCCTGGAAAACTCTCCTCCAAATGGCAGAAACGAAGGAGAATTAACAGATGCAAAGTGTTCTGAGCAAAGGAGAATGTCTTAGTCTGTTCAGGCTGCTATTACAAAATACCACAGACCAGGTGGCTTAGAAACAACAGAAATTTCTTTCCCAGAATTCTGGGGGCTGGGAAGTCCAGGGTCGTGGTGCCAGCATGGTTGGGTAAGGGCCCTCTTTTGAGTCACAGACTTCTCCTTGTATCCTCACAGGGCAGAAGGGGCTAGGAATCTCCCTGGAGCCTCTTTTATAAGGGGCACTAATTCCATTGACAAGGGCTTCATCCTCATGATTTCAGCACCTCCCAAAGATCACACCTACAATATCAGCATCTTTGGGGATTAGGATATCAACATATGAATTCTGGGGGAACTCAAATATTCAGACTATAGCGGAGAGGATATTAGGTTCATTTTTATATGGCACAAGAGGACCTCATGGATATTATGGATAGAAGTTATAATCCAAAAGAAGGGTTGGCTTTGTTTTACTCTATTGTAATCTTTAGTTACAGTGTTGTAACAGCATTGAAAAATTTTTTAAAAAGGGAAAAACATTAATCATAATTAGATTACCTTTAATGTCTCAGCTGTTCTCTTCTGGTATTTGTCAATTTGCACAAATCCTTTTAGAGTTGCAGTCATTGTATAGTTCACAAATGTTTGGTAGTCATGTGTACCTGTGCTCTCCTATGCCATGACAAACCCCTCTAAGTAACTTATGGCCACTTGGAAACTGCCTTAGTCTTTTTCATCATATGTCTCTGAGAAGTCACACACAAGCAATCACAATGAAACTAACCAACATTGTACCAGGCATTATTCCACAAGTTTTATTTATATTAACTCATTTAAGTTTGTTTTAACAACCTTATAAATGTGATAGTATTATTATCCCCATTTTACAGATGAGGAAACTGAGGCTGACAGAGGTTGAGCCTTTTTACACAATTGATAATGACTTTACTGTACAGCCAAGTTTGAGAATCACTGTCTTCATCCCAGATACTTATGTGTTTTTGTTTGTTTGTTTGCTTTAAACTTCAGGTCTGTAGTCTTTCCTGCTGAGATATTTTAATATGTAATTGTTTTCATCCTCCATGAAAACATTAAAAATGCCTAAAAAGTCATTTGCTATTGCTGGATAGAGTGTTCTATAAATGTTAATAAGATCTAGTTGGTTGGTAGTGTAATCCAAGTCTTCTATAGCCTTTCTGATTTCTGTCTACTTGTTGTATGAACTACTATGTGAAGAATGTTGAAATTGCCAAATATATGGATTAGTTTTTCCTTTCACTTCTGTAAGTTTTTGCCTGATTAACTTTGAAACTTTACTATTGCGTGCATTGTACATTCAATATTGTTTTGCTTTCTTGATGAATTGATCTTAGACTATTATGTCCCTCTTTATCTCTGATAATACTCCTTATTCTGAAATTAATCTGTCTGATATTAATATAGACATTTGTTGACCAAGTGAAAATGAATGAGGAGGCTTAGCTAGAATTAAATGATAAAATTTTATTCAAGGGTCTGAAGATTTGCAAATTGGAAAACACTACCAGGTAACACCCAGAGTATTCAGAAGAAAAGAGAAAATTTGAGAGTTCTTATAGTAAAAAGTACTTCCCTTGAGAAGAATCGTCTTGCATTCTCAGCTTCTGGGTTGGTTCCAAATATGTCCAGTGGTCTGGAAACATGAACATTCTTTCCTAAATTCTTCAGAGGGCAATCTATAGGATTTATATATATCTCCAGGCATTGATGTACAACTGAAAAGTTCAAAAGTTTAAGTCTCAGGATAGTTAAAGTAAAATCTATTTCTCATGTTTCAGCCCATTCTGATTTACGTGGTTTTTGTTAGCTTGGCTATGGTGATTCCATATTGTGTCTTCACTCTTTTCTCACATTTCCTCATCCTTATGCTTTGTATCTTTTTCCATAGTTTTATTTTTAACCTATCTGTGTCTATGCACTTAAAGTGATTTTTCTCCCCCCCACAGATATCTTTCTAAGTGAAAATTTGAAGCCAAATTCAATGCCCAATCCTGGAAAAATTAGACAATGAACTGGGGGTATGCTGTGTATATAATGAAATGTTATGTAACCATTTAAAACAGTTTCCAAAGAACTTTAAAAAGCTGTGCATAAATTATAAACAGATGATGCAAAGTGAAAAAAAAAGCAGGCTATACAATTGCAGTTTGATCCCAATTATGTAAAGATATACATATATTCATAGCAAAAAGATTTGGGGTATATACATAAAAATGTTATCTCTGGGTGGTGAGATTTTATTTATTTATCCATTTGTTCATTTTTTTTCCGGCTTTATTGAGGTATACTCAACAAATAAAAATATGTATGTGTTTAAGGTATACAACATGATGTTTTGACAAGTGGTGTGATTCTGTTGTGAACTCAATTTTCTTCATTATTATTTTTATTATTGTTTTGTATTTTCCAGAATTAACTTTTCTGAGCATGACCACCATTCTAATCAGCAAATAAAACAAAACAAAAATAAAACTGTCAGTAAATATGATTTAAGGGAAAAGCAGGGCCCTGAGTCATCAGACAGACTGATTTCCGGTAAAATTGGGAAGCCTGAACCTTCCGACCACAACTGCCCTGTTGGGCTGTTTTTCCAAACATGTATTATGGTAGGAGTGTACCTCAGCAAATATCTGCCAAGTACTGGACTTTCAAAAGTAATTCCACTTCCTTCTTTTTTAAACAAGAAGGTAGTGACTGCCCTGGGAGTATGTGTCATTTCAGCCTCCAGTTGGCTCTGGATCCTGAATTGTTGCAGCCTGTTTGCCAGGTAATCTCCTTGTCTGTGTGAGTTGTTAGGGTAACCAAAGGCAGCTGATTACTTAATTGTTGAAGGCCGGAAATCAGCTTCTTTCATTAGTTCCCATCAGGATCTTGAGAGCCGCCAGGATTCAGCCTAGCCAGGTTTTCCATCCTTTCTAGTTCAAAGGTATATATTTCTTTTGTGATATATTACTGAGGTTTTATTTAGCTTGCTGAGTTGTATACAGAATCAGCTGCACATTAAAAACAAATAGACATTTTCTATAGTTGATAATAGATAATGATTTAAGGCAGGTAAATGAAACCATCTTGGTGTCATTGAGATACAATTCAGTTTCTTCTTTGCTGAAAAGTTGCATAAAAGTGTTCCATGTTTCCTATTTCATTTTTATTAGATCATGGATTGAAGATCCTTAAGTCCATGGAAGTCGTCAGTACCTAGTATCCATATTAGGCAGACGTAACTGCTCAATGGGTCTGTTTTCTTACGTAGTCTAGAGTATTGCTTGTTATTTGCAAGCACAGTTAAATTTAATGTCCAAGTTCAATTACGTATATGAGTAGCAGGGTTTTAAGAAGCTGAATTGGCATTTAGAAAATAAGATTTCCTTTCCACTCCCTCCCACCACCCCCATGTTTGGTTTTTCTAACACAGAGGCAATGAGAACCTAAGGCCAAAGCAACCAGTTGAAAAAGGAAACATCCACATAATGACTGGCAGTTTTGTCTCCACAGTGTGAAACAAGAAGTTGGCATGATTTTTATTTTTCACCTAGTTGACAGTTTTGTTTTCTTTTGTTTTGTTAGATTTCTTTGGATTGAAATGATTTGTTGATTTGGTATTGTGTAAATCAATCCCAATACCTCTGTGACTGTTAGGGGAAAAAAAATAGTGAAAAGGATAGTTAACCTGAAAGCCAGGAGACTTTGTGATTTTGTTACAGCCTTGTCACCAACAAGTTATATTGAAATGACCTTGGGCAGGTCATTTCACGTCATAGGGCCTTCATTTCCTTATTTGGAAAATGAGGAGGCTGGATAAGACAAGTCCTCAGATGCTTGGTAGTTTCATC
The DNA here is from genome assembly GCF_036562045.2 of Rhinolophus sinicus. NCBI lineage: Eukaryota > Metazoa > Chordata > Mammalia > Chiroptera > Rhinolophidae > Rhinolophus > Rhinolophus sinicus. Next base: position 46,251,402 of record NC_133751.1, read on the forward strand.
TCTTAATTCTTTGACCTGGAGGATGTAAAACAGAGCTCCAGTGTGATCCTCACAGATCACAGGTGACTGACATTTTTGGATGGCTCAGGGAGAGAATCAGTTTTCTAGTTGAGTTTTAAAACCAGGTCACAATTTTTGGCTGGATTTTTAAACTTTAAAAACATATTTTTCCAATTTCTCATTATAAATCAATGTTGCTTGAAGGACATTTAGCAAACACAAATTAACAGAAAGGAGAAACTATAAGTCACTTATAATCCTACAACGAGATAAAACAAATGTCAACACGGTGTACATGTTTCCAGATTTATAAAGATCATCTAATTATTGTCAGTTCTGGAATAACATTTGTTTTAAAACTGTAAATTTGTTCTAACACGATTCATATTATGGAGCAATTTGAGTGGGTTTGTGTATGTATGCACACTTTCTTCTGGGAGAAATGCTAGGTGAACACAGAACACTGAACGCAGCCAAAGTGTGCCTCATAGGAACACATATTATATGTGTGCTCGCGTACACATACACACACACACATGCACACACATACACTATATACACAACCCTTCACAAAGACAATGGGCCACAGCCACTGACATCAGCTGTTAAACTTTTGGACCCATTTCAGATAACCTTCCTTCCACTATTTCACCATAACTGGTAACCTGCAACTCTTCCCTCACTGGCACCCTGGCCCACCTAGTGCCCTCTCTATCTTTAATTTTTTCCCTCTTCCCTCTCAGTGTTTTTCATATTATTCCTCTCCTTTGTCATTTTCCACTTTTTATCTCACCTTTCTCTCACTTTTTTCTCTTTGTTGTTTTTTGCCTCTCCCACACAGGGTGATGGGCGTGGGAACCCAGCTTCCATAACAAACTGCAGGTGTCTTTCAAGGTAAAATGTCATATATATAAAATGCTCATTTAACTTGTGTAAAACTGTGCTGTTGTTTTTTTATTACGTTTCTTTTTTTTTTACGGCGTCTCTGACAAAAAAGTTTTTGCGTGTTGTGCCCCAAACCCATTTTCCCATGTCTTGTAGATTTTTATTGCCTGACTTTGCATATTGCAGAAAGAAATAATACTTAGCAATTAAATAATAATTAATAACTAAACAATAACTAGAGAAGAAAAGATAACTAGTTGAACAGTAATTTATTTACATAATCCTTCAACTAATTGTTTAATTAATAGATATTAATTTTATTTTGTTTCAATCCTTGAGTGCATGTTCTGTTAATATTCTGTGTGATGAAATGAGAAGTACTCATAAAGCACTTCTGCGGCACACTGAACTAACGATGAACATCTGGAGGAAAAGCCCTTGAGCGATTGTTTGAGTTTCTAGTTAAATGTCTCAGTTCAAATTTCTAATATAGCAAATATTAATAGATATAACCTATGTAAACAAAAGTTCTGTGGAGTACTCAATAATTTCTAAGAGTGTAAAGAGGTCCTGAGACCACAATATTTGAGAATACCTGCTAAATCCAGTTTCCTATAATTTTTCAATCCTGTAGTGAAAGTAGAGCATTTCCCTGGCGTAGATTCTCAGAAATGTAACTTCCGAGACTAAGAATGTGAATATTTTTTAAAGGTTTATCTATATAGTGCCACATTGCCCTCCAGAAATGTGGTACAAGTTTATATTCTTATCATTTAATTTTGGTTAAATGTTGCTAATATCCCAGGTCACTGAATACCAGCTAGAGTGCAAAAGTGAGAATCACATTAAAGATATTCCAACTTTTTAGAAATATTTGAAGCTTCTTTGTTTTGAAGTTTAAAATGACTTTGAAATGTACTTATTAATGTATTTGTCAATTTTTAGCCAAAGATGAATTTTTTTTTTTTTACCTTATCCTGAGGGGAAAACATTAGAAAGGGAATATCAAAAATATCTATATGACTTAACAGTTCAGAGCTTAGTATATAACGAAGGGACATACCGTTAAATACTATTGTGGCCAAAGACATTGAGTTATAAGTTAAAAGCTTTCCTTTTGTAAAATCACAACTTGGAGAAAATACTACCATGAAAAACCCTACTTAGGAAACAGGTTAGCATCGTAGAATAAAAACTTGCTCTCCTGGCCCTCCTTGTCTTCCTTTTGGCCTTCCCTTTACTCAGCCTATTCTCTTCCCCTCCTAATGAGACCACTTGAGTCCTTATTCTCAAGGAGGTTTTTCAAACAGGCCTTGTTCTCTCCAAGAGCTGAGAGGAGTTTGATTAGCTGAAAGGGAGTTACAAAAACAAAGCTCGTCTTCTGTTTCTCTTGTTTTTCCTTTCATTACCTTAATTAACAGAGATTTGGGTTCAAATTCTTTTCTAATTTCTCTCAGATGCTTTCTAGTTGCTCTTATTGTATAACATGATACATTATATAATGTTTTGTAATTATGTGGGACAGAGTATATTTCTTAAATCACATCTTTCTGAGAATCTCCAGAAATCCTACATGTACAACTTCACTGACCTTCTTGGTCTTTCTGGGCCGACTTAACGTTCAGGTATCTGAAACAAAGCCATTTATTTCACTGTCGGGAAAACAGACTAAAAGTTAATAGTTTTACTACAAATTGATTCATCCTATAATGGAATATTATGCAGCTATAAACAAGAATGAAGAAGCTCTCTTTGTACCAATATAGAAAGAGTTTTTAAGGTACATTTGTTGGATGACAAAAGTCAAAGTACAAAATAGTAAGCCTCCAATGTTATTCTTTTGTGTAAAAGGTGAGAAAGTGTGACTATGTATTTACATTTGCTTGTTTTTGCATAAATTCTGGAAGAATACACAAAAAACTAAATACAGTGGCAATGTTTGGACAGAAAGAAGGGAAATAGGCAGATGGAAAACAAGGGTAGAAGCAAGACTTTTCACCTTGTATACTGTTTGCTTTGAACATGTCAACGTATTATCTTCTTAAAAAAAATAAAATAAAACAGCAATAAAGAATTATACTTGCGTTCAGGAAACAGAGCCAGGACATAGTAATAGCATGGGAGAGAGCCCAGTACCTGATAGTAAGGAGGCACTTTCTCACAGGTTTATATTTTATTCATAATTCTAGGATTCTTTCCACCATTAACGTGTGTGACAGGCTTGACCTTGGGTCTTGGCAGCTCTTCTTATTTGGAGGGCATCCCTGGAGAGGAGGAAGTGAGTCTTTTCCTTACTCCTCGCAGAGACAGGACCCTCCTATGTCTTCCTTGCATTCTTTAACTGTCTGGTTCATGCTGGAACTGGCACTACCTACTCTGGCAGACAAGGGGAGGAAGCAGCCACGGGTTCTGGCACCGTCCCCAAGGTGAGCTGTTTCTGACTACAGGCATCATAGAGACAGCTTTGAAGAACTGGCAAAACCAACCCCTTGCTTTCTTTGCAGGATGATGAAGATGCTAATACCAGGGCAGTTGAAAGCAAACTCTGAAGGTTTTTATTCAGAAAATATGCTCAGAGGACAATGCTATTAATGATCCTTTGCCAGACCCCAGTTTGTTAATATTCCAAATACCTTAGGAGAGTTCAGCAGCACACGTCTAATTTGAAGTAATTTGTTCTGTTAATATTTTGGTTTCTGCTGCCAGGAAGCCTGGGCATATGGCATTCCCTTAAGACTTGAAGAAGAAAACCATTATGGGTGATAATAAGAAATGCACATTCATTGATATGTTTAACATCTTGGCTTGAAGATGAAATTCTAAGCCATGAATCCCAGTGTCTTCCTAGCTGCGTACAGGTTAAAGTACATTTTCCGGTGACTGCTTTATTTATTCCAATAATGTGTTGACCCCGGGGGGTCTCTCTGAGCCTTGACTTTGTGATGATGGTGGTAAGAATCACCTAGCTGCTTGCTAAAAATAGAGGACATATCAGATATTAAACTGATAAGAACAAATACTACACTTGATCTTAGCCGAAAGGCTGAGAAGCGATCCCCACAGTTCTCTAGTTCATTGGCAGCAAGATTCGGATTCGAACCCAGGTTTTCGGAATCAACTTCTGATAGTCTCTTTGCTGCCTCCCAGTTACCTGCAGGACAAAAGGTGAGGAATGCTGTTAAAGCCTGTGAGTCAACACATGTGAGAATTTAGAGGAGGAAGGGATACCTTCTATTAGCTGAGGGTGGGAAAAGCTTAATGCAGAAACACCATTGGAGTCTGGGCTGAGAAGGCAGGGTGGGATGTTATAGAAAGAGATGTGGAGTGTGTGCATCAGAGGAGTATGGCCCATGTGTGAGGCTGGGCTGGGGGCTAGTGCAGACCTCCTTGTCACCAGCCGCAGCAGCACTGGCTTGGTTTGGCAGCCAGCCTCCGAGTTGTGCATGTTGATTTCACTCATTTATCACTGTGAGGACGAATGGCCTTTGTCATCGGCTCCTCTTGCCCTTTCTTTATCTATCAGTTCATTATGCTTCTATTCCCCTATGTATGCATTTCTCTTTTTTCTCCTTTCATGGAAATAGTCTTTGTAAAGCATATATATCATAAAAGATAACATGTATTACTTGTGTAACTTGAAAGGTAAAATTCCACCATTTAGCAGCTAGTCTCACTCTACACGTTAAGAACTCATTTAATGGGCAAGAACGTTTTCTCCTAATTATCACCTCCTTAGGTTGAGTAGAAATAGGAGGCCTAGACTTGGCCTTGGGGGGTTTTCAAGGTGATAATGAGATAGCATTTTGTCTGACTTGTACCTTATTTTAGTTTTTGGTGTATTTGCTGTATTATCTCTACTAGATTTCAAGTTGTTTCAGCAGGCACTGTGTCATTTCAGCGTTGAATTCCTCACTGTGCCAAGCTCATGCCTGGCACTTAGTAGGTGCTCAGGCAGTCAGAGATTCCAGGTGGGGTTTCCAAAAATTTCTTGATGGTAGAATCAAAGGGAGGTTAAGTGAATAAGGATTATTTTACCTTATGGACAGCAATAGCTCCTAGTTCATGTAAAATGGATTTCTCTATATTTATAAGGGAGGTCTTTTGTTCTGGGCCCAGGAATATTTCTGTGCACTCTACATGGAAACTCTTTTGGGGATCTGGATATTAGTCAGAAGGTGAATGTAGAATCTGAGCAGTAAATGGCTGAGAATCATGAGGATTATTTCATCCAGGTTTTGGTGAAGCCTAAACAAACACACTGCTTTAGGGTTAACATACCATCACTTACCACACTTACCACCATCCCTCTCCCCCACCCCCCAAAGCCTACCTTGTTCTCAGACCCCAGCAGACCTTCCTGGCAGCTTAACTTCAACTGAGTCAGATGCAATCTATTTGCTGACTAAATCTAACATGTAACTATTGATTTTTAAAATTGTTCACTCTGAGTTTAGTTTTATTTCTATCTGGACTGCTGAATAGTGTCCAACGGTGTGAGTATGAATGAATTTAAGAAGAGAAGGTGTCGTTTTCACCATATCTCATTTAATCCTTCAGACTACCTACCTTATGAGGTAGACAAGCTGAGATTCAAACCCTGCTGATTCCAAAGCCCATATTCTTTTTTTTTTTTTTTTTTTCCCCTCCTCCCATTGAAGCCATTGTTTCTCAGTCTAGTTGTAGGGCACAGCTCCCTGGACCATCCTGGTATTATGAAGCTTGCGTTCCACCCAGTTGGTGTCCGGTCATTTGTCGGCCGCTTACAGCAGCTCACGGCAGCTCTCTCGTTGGCTTCCAGCAGCTCACGATGGCTGCCGGCCACTCCCAGCTGCTGGCCACTAATGCCGGCTGCCGGCCAGTGTGGCCCCCGGCTGCTCACGGTAGCACATAGCAGCCCATGGCAGTCTGTGGCAGCACACAGCAGCTCACACCGAGCTCCTACTGTTCACAGCAGCCTAGCTCCAGGGAGAGCCATTGTTCACAGTCTTAGTTGTAAAGTGCGCAGCTCACTGGCCCATGTGGGAATCGAACTGGTGGCCTTCGGTGTCAGGAACATGGTGCTCCAACTGCCTGAGCCACCGGGCCGTCCCCAAAGCCCATATTCTTTACCCTACATTATACTGCCGGCCCATAGACACTCAAGCCCCTCCAGGACCTCACTCCTAACCATCAAAACAGTCTCACCTCTCTCCACTCATGCCTCCCTCTAGGACGGCCAAACTGCTCTAAATCCCTATGTACTGTGTCTACTCCATGCACAGAATGGTCTGGTTGTTCTATACCTGTTTGGCTGAGATTTGAATAGCCAGGACCAGGAAGATAACAATGTTACAATGGATAAAAGGAAGTACAAATTTATTATGTACCATGTACACTATGTAATAGATCCTTGATATAGGTTGTCTTATTTAATCTTCATTATCTCGTGCAACATCAATGAGAGGACATGTATGGAAGGGTCAAGAATATAGATTCTGGAACCTCTTTCCTCAGGTTTGAATCCCAGCTTTGCTCCTTACTAGCTGCATAATCTTGGGCAGGTCACTTACTTGTCTCTGCCTTAGTCTGCTTCTCTGTAAAATGGGAATGATAAGTTATTGAACTTGCCTCATTAGGTTATAATGAGAATCCAATCAACAGTGTCTGGCTCATGGGGAATTCTATCCAAAAATTAGCTATTTTAGTGCCCCAATTTTAGAGTTTATGTATGAATCTGGGCTTGAAGAGGTCATGCCACTTGTTCAAAGTCACACAATTAGCAAATGGGTACACTGATTTTTATATTTAGGTCTGTCCACTTCCAAAGACCATATTATTTCCAGTACACATAACTGTGTTCATTAGGATACAAACAATGAGCTTTTCAGAATGAGGGGCTATATCTTAGGCATGGGCTTACAAGAACAAGGTGAAATATTAAGAAGTTAGAATGGGTTTTAAAATAAATCATAAGAAATTGCCCTCAGTTTACATCCTTTTCATAGTATAGCGTCACCTCCTGGGGTCATGGAAATACAGCTTGGTCACCTGGGAGCAATTAATGGTTGTTAACATGTAACCCTACATAGAGTTTAGTTGTCATCATCAGAGTGTGCCAGTTTTACAGTGCTTAAAGGAGTTAACCTGGGCTTAAAAAGTTAAGTGCAGTACCTGATGGAATGAAATATGCTAAAATGAGACTTGCATGTGAGGCACACACACAGAGAAATGAATTTTGATGGGACGTAGATTGCATGAGTCAATCTAGAGCCAAGAGTCCAGCTTGGGACTGGGAGGCTGACTGCTTAGATTGCTTGCATTAGAAGAGGGCAAAGAAACAGAACAACCACAGAGAAAAGGGGAGGATGTAAGAGGGAAGATGGCAGTCATGGTTAAGATAAAAACTTTTATGGCTGGCGGGAGTGTCGATGTCTATGTTCTTTCTGATGAGGAATATGGCATCATATAGCAAATACCTCAAAAATATGACTATCTTTTTTTATTTTTAAACACTCTCTCTTAAGTCATAATGAATTATGGCCAAAGATTTGTATTCATCAGAGTGTTATTAAAAATTGGGAAAATTTGGAGATGATCTGTTCCACAATAAATTGACAAAATGGAATAGTATGTAGCCATTAATAGTAATTTTAGGAATGGTTTTTAAACTCTATGGGAGCAAGGATCCTTTATAGCTTGTTCAAAATCTGTGTATTTTTTTTGCTTAAGACCATGCCTGGTATATAATAAGAGTTCAATTAATATATGTTTAAGAAATAAATATAATATTTAGTGTGGGGAAAAACATCACCAAAGGACACTAAACTGAATCTCTTGCTTTGAAAATAATTCTGACCATAGAAAAAGGAGTGTTAAAAATCCTCCATATTATATGTGGTTCCCTGGATTGGATCCTGGAACAGAAAAAGAACATTTATTAGTCAAGCCATGAAGACATGGGAGAATCTTAAGTGCATATCTAAGTGAAAGAAGCCAATCTGAAAAAACTATGGACTGTATGATTCCAACTAAATGAGATTTCGGAAAAGGCAAAACTAAAGAGACAGTAAAAAGATCAGTAGTTGTCAGGGATTCCGGGGGTGACTGGGGAAGTGGGGAGTGGGGGATGAATACGTGAAGCACAGGGGATCTTTAGGGCAGTGAACATACTCTGGTACTGTAACGATGGATAAATGATGTCATTAGGCATCTGTTAAAACCCATAGAACTATACAACATGAAGAGTGAAATTTAATGTAAACTATGAGCTTTAGTTAATAACAATGTATCATTGTAGGCTCATTATTTTAACAAATGTACCACACTACTGCAAGATGTTAGTAACAGGGGAAGCTGTATGTTAGGGGTGGAAGGGCAGGGATGGGATGGGTAGGTAAGACTGTACTACCTGCTGAATTTTTCTGTAAATTTAAAGCTATACCCCCAAAATAGTCTATTAATTTCTTTTTTTTTTAAAGTGCATAAGTGGAAAAGCTGTTATACATAAAGTCTGGATTCTAGTTAATAGTAATATACCAATTTTAATTTCTTAGTTTTGACAACTGTACCATGGTTATACGTAGATGTTAATATTATGGGGAAAGAGGTGAAGAGTATATGAGAACTCTCTGTATCATCTTAGTCATTTTTCAGTAAATCTAAAATCAATCCAAAATGAAGTTTATAAAAGAATGCACCATAGCAAATGACAGTCAGGGCCTCGTGCCTACAACCCCCCAGCACTGGTGCTGTCATCAAGCAGAGGGCACTGCCAGGAACACCGTGGCTGTTCAGGTGGTCAGAAGTAGATGATAAAGGGACATCAAATGCTCACATTTCAAGTCTGGGCTTGAGTGACAGCCATGACACCAAACTTCCTAAGAGATGAAGTTAAATGTGGTATACAGCACAAACTCAACAAAGAATTTATACAAATGCCATCATCTATTTTTTGGAAATAAATAGAAACGGCAAAGGAATGACACTTGTAGTTAGTTGTCGCTTCTAAACTTAAGTCTCCCCTTTCCCCTTGGAACGTCTTCCTTTCCTCTGTCCTTCCACATCTATTGAGTGACTAAGTTAGATCCTGGGGGTGTTTCCAAGAACAAGACAGACGTGAGCTCTGCCCCTAAGGACATCAAAACTTGTCTTCAATACTTAAAGAGGACGTGTTTGCCCCTAACTTGGAGCATGGTCTCGTCTTGAATGACCTCAGTGCTGGTTTTATTATTTGTTGGTTTTTAACACATGCTTCTGGGTCATATAGGAAGAGTTGCCAGTACCAGACACCTTGTGTCATTCCACAAGATTTCAATGACTTTCTTGTCTGCGTTTTGTGATATTTTATTGATAGCCACCACCTCTGAAATTGATGTCTTAAGGACTTCTTTAAAAACCCATCAACATGTCATTATCTTTCCTTTGAAAAGAATAGTAGCCATGGTGAGAAGGCCATAGGAGTGGGGAGGGGCAGTCGTTTAGCTGGTGGCCATATAAAGTGTTGAGTTTCACACTAGGACTCCTTAGATTTGGCTCACACCAAACTGGCCCTGATATTGGCTCATGGAAGTTCAAAGAGGAGAATTTTTCATGGGTCACCATTCTGAGCTTTGGCCCTCAGGTTCAAATGCTGGACTGTTACCGCTTCATTCCTTATGGTTCTTGTCTAACACCTGGCTCTTCCTTACCGGCCTATGTGTTTAATCTGTTTCCTTAGAGTAGCAAGGGCAGTGTACCTATTCTTAGTGATTTTGTTTTATTTGATTGGTCAGTGAAGCATTGCAGAGCAAAGCAGACTATTTCCCGAGTCCCTACCTGCCACCACATGTGGTGGAAACTGCGAGGGATCTCCCTAGGGCCTCTTTTCTAAGGGCACTAATCCCATTCACCCACCTAATCACCCACCAAAGTTTCTACTTCCTAATACTGTCATATTAGGATTTCAACCTATGAGTTTGAGAGGGGACACACATTCGGAGCATAGCAGCCCCACTAATTGTGTAGCTAGTCTCATTCATGTGCAATAAGTTCAGAAAAATCAGACAGGTTGGGGTTCAAATTTGAACTCAGCTCCTTGCTAGCAGTGAGATCATGAGTGAATCCTGACTTAAATATCCAAGCTTCAAGTGTCCTCATCAGTTAAATGGGGATACTTCCCCATTATGAGAAATACTAAAATGAGAAAACACAGTTTAAAAAACGTGTGTGGTGCCAGGCACACAATAGATATTTTGCTATCTGTGCATCCATCCATCCATCCATCCATCCATCCATCCATCCATCCACCCACCTAGCCAACCATCTATCCAGATAACCAACAAACCATTTACTGTTTGCCTATTTGTACAATGAAGTATGCTAGGCCCTGTTTGGGCTGCAGAGTTGAAGAAAATGTGTTCTCACATAGCTTATAATATAATAGGAGAGGTAACACCCATCCCTTCACAATGGTCCCTACCAACAGAATTTAAGCATAGTATCACATTTGGAACTAGTTATTATTTCCTGGGAGATAGGGAGAAGGTAAGAGGGGAGTAAGGTGTAAAACTTAGGGATGAGAAAGTTAAGTTTGTAACTTGGGATTGTCTGGGTCATAGAGAAAAGTTAACAGAGAGCTTTGACGAGTGTAATCTCATTTTCACAAGGGAGGGAAAGGATGACAACACGGATGAGGGGAGACAGAGGAAGGAGCCTAGGGAGGGAGGTGGCAGAGTTACAGTTCCAGGAGCAAGAAAAGAACAAAACTGGATAGAATATAACATTTAACACTCCCATTGTCAAACCAAGCAGCAGATTTCAAATAATAACAGATTCCTCGTTTAAACCACAACAGTTTTTATCAGGTTAAGCATGAAAGCAGACTAGCAATGCACATACATGGGGAATTTTACCATCTTGGTTTAATAAATGAGTTTATGTGCTGTGTTGAAACAGTGCAACTTCCTTAATCCAATATCTGATGAAGGAGCAGGGATAGAAGAATTAATTTACCACACACTAATTAAAGAGGGGTATGCACTGGATATACGGTGAAAGTGTCTGAAATGAATATTTGATAAACAATATCTGGTAAATTAAAAACCTGAAATGTTAAATTAAATGCAAATTAAAAATCTGGAATGTTAAATTAATTAAATACAGAAAACTGCATCAAATAACATTACAGGTCTCAGTTAAATCAGGGAGGGAGAAAAAAAAGAGCCAAGTTACTCAGCAGCACGTCTTGCCAGCATGCACTCTTGACTCACCTGTTGGGAATAAATGAGAGTGACAGGAGCTTCAGCTTTATTCATGAATTTACATATCACACACACACAAACATTTCTGGGTACTTTTTACTTGTGAAGCTAAGTGGGGAATAAAATGAACGTTTGTCTTTATCATGGAAGAAATGCCAAGAGCTTTATTCAAGTCATTGGATCTTCTAGCTTGAGATAAGGACAGCCAGACTGTTACATAAAGGGGTTCCTCTCAGGTAGAGTGGTTCACACGGCATGGTGTCTGTGTTTACGTTTGACGTGAAGCAGAAGAGTGAGCTTGGAGACTTGGGCTCAGGATATTCCTGGAGATCGGCCTTTTTCTGTGGTGTAGTGTGGATGAAAGACCAAGCAGTCCTGCCTTGTAAAGAAACCTAATGGGTGGGATCAGCCATATTTTCTAATGTTTCTTGAAAACAGGAGACGCCTCTAAACCATCACTTACTGTCATCTGACTTTTCATTTGAACACAGGATCAGTCCCAGTGGGTCCTTTGAATGTAAAATTCTTCCCCTGCCACTGACTATTGAGCTCTTCTGAACAAGGCACTCATTTTCTCTCTCCACCATTTTGTTTCCTCACCTGTTGGATGAAGCTCACAGTGCTGACACCACAGAGAGCTGCCAGCAGGAATAACTAATCAGACTGAGTGCTTTATAATCTTGGTTCTAACTTCTGCAAATTAACCAGGATTCTAAAGCTGTCCTAAATGACCAAATTAGTGTTTTTTTTACTGTAAGTCTCTGGATGTCTATGTTCTGAACACTTGAGATATATACTTTATTTCTGGGGGGAAAAAAGAATAAATGTATATTTAGTGCATGGGAAACTTTACAGAATAGATTATTTTTGCCTTCCTTTGGCCCACATAGTACCTTGCTCATGTCTCTATTTTAGCAGTTATTCTATATTGAAATTACTTTTTAAAACTTATTAATTGTAAACATTTATTGAAATAACACCAGTAATATATGAAAGAATTCTCTTTAAAATGTTCAAACACTACAGATAAAGATAAAGGCTCCTGAACCTCAACTTTCAGCTAAGATGGACTTTCTGTCATTGGTTTGGTGTGTGTCCCTTTAGACCTTTTTCTTTCTATGCACTTACAAATATATCAACATGTAATTTTTAAGAAAAATTTGTTTATGTAAATAGCTTTATACGATAGCTGTTAATTGGCAACTTGTTTTTTTTTTTAACAACTGTATAATGTCTTGGAGAATCTTATATCATAGAATTATAAATGTATTTCATTTTTTACTTTACTGCCGCACAGTACGCTGTGGCTGTATCACAACTTATTTAATTATTTCTATATTGCTGGCATTTAGGTTGTTTCCAATCTCTTTGTTAACATAAAAAAGCTGCAGTCCTTGGCGACATCCTTTTGTCCAACGTTTCTCAAATACTCAGTTCTATTTATTTCTCTGTTTCTAGTGCTTAGTACAGTGCCTGGCATGTATATGCGTCCAACAAATGTTTATGAACGATTAAGTCAATGAATAAGTAAATAAACTAATTCAAGAAAAAATTTCAGATTTATGAACATGTCTACTATAATACGATTTTGATTGATAGTAGTGAAATTGAGCCAAATAAGCCAAATGATGACATTGTTAGGTATATTAACATATACTGAAATCAAAGATTATTGTACCAAAGTTTCTACCTCTGACCTTATTCTAGTAAGCACTTAAAAAAGAAATGATTTGTGTGAAATCATAGCAAGCATGCTTGGGAAATTTGCAGAATATAAAATGTAAACAGCTAATATAATGATGATTGATTCAACATTCAAAATAATTTTATCTGTTGCAATATTGGACAGGGGGAAAATAATCTCCCAAGACAAAGATTTCTGGAGCACCTGCAATATCAAGTACCTACCCCGTCCCTTCAGTATATACTCAAAACAGATCAATGGATACATCCCTGCTGTCAAGAAGCTCATAGGGAAATTTCTGAATTTAGATACAAGGCTTAGGCAGAAGTCCATGTTAGGGAATGTCTAGATGGATAACAATTCATAGAAAAAAGATGTTGGGGTTTAAGTTGATTCAATATGTGCCAATGATAGAAGCAAATAAAGTTACTCTGGCTAAAATAGCATTTATAGAACTAATATGCACATTTTCCAGAGTAGTAATCCCACTGACTTTGGAGTGTATAAAATATGGTCCATCCTTGGGCATTGTCTGTGACTTGTAGCTGATATAACATTAACTGTTCATCTGAGTGATATTCCAGGTGGAGGGTTCAGGGGAGGCTCTTTGAAAGGAGAGGTCATCTGAACTGTGTCTTTATTTTATTTTATTTTTAAAGATTTTATTGGGGAAGGGGAACAGGACTTTATTGTGGAACAGTGTGTACTTCCAGGACTTTTTTCAAGTCAAGTTGTTGTCTTTTCAATCTTAGTTGTGGAGGGCACAGCTCAGCTCTAGGTCTAGTTGTCATTGTTAGTTGCAGGGGGCACAGTCCACCATCCCTTGCAGGAGTCGAGGAATCAAATTGGCAACCTTCTGGTTGAGAGGCCGCTGGCCCATGTGGGAATCAAACTGGCAGCTTTCGGTGTTAGGAGCACGGAGCTCCAACTGCCTGAGCCACCAGGCCGGCCCTGAACTGTGTCTTTAATGAGAGAAGAGGTAGCAGTGGATGGAAAATCTTAAGCAAATGGTTGGAGAGAGGAAAAGGAGGGGGACCGAAGTGAGCTTCTGTTGAGCTTGAGCCTTCCCTCAGTAGCACAGGACTGGTTGAGGAAGGAGTAGGAAAAAGGTTGGACTGTCCTTATCCTAGGCTCTGGACTGTTCCCAATCCCTTTCCTAACACCCTGTGAGCAGCAACATCTGTCAATGAATCCAGAGATGGAGGTGATGATGGCAGGCTACAGGAATCAATTGTTGAAGCTCATTCACTCACATATCTGTTGGCTGAGAACTCAGCTATGTCTATGGGCCAGAACATCCCCCATGGGACTTCTTTGGCTGGCTGCTTGGACTTCCTTACAGCATGGTAGCCAGGTCCCAGGGTGACTATTCTAAAAGACCCAGGGGGAAGCTATATCACTTTTTTAAGATTAGTGTCAGAAGTCACATAGCATCACTTCTGCAATAAACAAAAGCCTAGATTTAAGGGAATGGAACATAAACCCCACTTCTTGATGGCAGGAATGTCAATATATTATAACGAGAGCATGTGTGATGGAAGATAGTGTTACAGCCATCTTTGGAAAATACAATCTGCCAGAATATATCTCCCATAAAGAGACACTGATATCTCTATGAGTAGGGTTTCCAGGTGGAAATTCCCGCCCTGTTCTCAGGAATTTTTTTTCCGCTTTTCCATTCCCGAATCCCGAGATATAAACTATTTTCTGTTCTCCACAATGAATCGTTTCCACAAAGTGACAGCCGATACTACCAACCACCTGGGTTCAAGGAGCCGATTTTTTTGATTTCCTGACCAATATTTCTTGGGATTCGGGAATGAAAAAGCGAAAAAAATTCCTGAGAACAGCCAGGAATTCCTGCCTGGAAACCCTATCTATGAGAAACCTGTTGCTAAAAGTAGAGTGACACTCTAGACAACCTATAGGAAGCTTGATGTATAAAGCATTTCATCAGAGAAGATGTGTGGAAATTGGTTGGAGATTTGGAAGGTTTGAGTTATGGTCCCAGTTAACCATGTTACCCTTTGAAATTGAGTATATTATGTGACATCTTTAAGCCTCAGTTTTCTCACCTGTAAATAAGGAGGTTGAATAAGATGACCTATAATTCTAAACACAGATAACACCCAATCACATTTAGCCCATGTATTCCAGATTGCTATCTTTTTGCATTAACCTGAGACAGTTCGTGATCTTGTCTAAATACCACATTGATTGAATAATGTTTGACAGCAAGGGATTGGGGTGAATCCAGTGTCACAATGATATATTAGTAATTGAGATAGATTTGGAATTCGCTTTCAGAAAATTCCCAAGTCTAAGACTCAGGTTTACTGAATTTTTTGAGAAATCCATGAAAAGTCCATCAAGTGATGTCATCGTGATAATCTGGAATATACATATATACGGTGTTTCCCCGAAAATAAGACCTAGCCAGACAACCAGCTCTAATGTGTCTTTTGGAGCAAAAAGTAATATAAGACCTAGTATTATATTAATTATATTATATTATATTATATTATATTATATTATATTATATTATATTATTATATTATATTATATTATACCCAGTCTTATATTATAATAAAATAAGACTGGGTCTTATATTAATTTTTGCTCCAAAAGATGCATTACAGCTGATTGTCTGGCTAGGTCTTAGTATTTTCGGGGAAACATGGTGTGTGTGTGTGTGTGTGTGTGTGTGTATGTGTGTGTGTGTGTGTATCAGTGTTTAAATTGCAAATTTAAATTAGCTTAGATAGTTACAAATCATATCAGGTTACTTCTTAAACTAACTCAGTTAACTATGCTCTGAAATTAGATTCTAAGGATCATTCTTATATGATAAAATCAGATCATTTGTGAGAAAAGAGAGGCAGCTGAATTAGTATTAACTGTATTTACACTCTTTATTATTATTATTTTCAATACTCAATTTATCCCAGGTAGTAAGCAGCATGAGCCTATGTTTTCAGATTAATACATCATGCAAGACTAATGTTTAAATTGGGAAGAAGCAGTTAATTAAAATCGGCCCACTCCTTCAATAAAAGATGAAGAAGATAGACATGATTTTGGCTAAGTAAAGATATTTTACATGTATATATATATATATATATATATATATATATATATGTATTTGTGTGTGTACATATCCACATATTTGTTTATGTACATGTATGTGATGCAAACATAATAATAACATGCTAGGGTACATAAAATAGAAAAGTGAACATGATGCAAAGAAGCAAAACCTCAAATGGATGATACTCATTGAAAGTGCAAATTAAATGTGATTTAAAGAACAACTGCAAGGGTATAATTTGTTTGGTAAGCAACCTTGTGTAAGGAAATAAAACATACAGAAAGCTTTGTGGGATTAAAGATACACCCTCCTCCCAGAGTGTGCAAGCGCACGCTCGTGCACATGCACATTTACAGGGAAAGAATTACCAGAATTAATATTAATCCTTTGGTTTCCTTTTCTCTTTAATACTAACCCAATCCTACCTTGAGGTTTTTATTTAAAGAAAAAAATATCTCCGTGTTTACAAACCATACTCCCCCCACCGAAGCACAATATGAGATTGGTCTAGAAATAAAGTTTCGGGTCTGCATTATTCTGTAGTAATTAACAAAGAAACTTCCTATATATTAGTAGCATTTCCCAGTAGTCAATTTCCCACAGCAATAGAAGATATAATTATACTGATGTAAATCACAATGAGATGCCTAGAAGGGACTGGCCTTTCACCTTCTTTAATTCATTGAAAGATCTTATCTTTTTGACAGGTACTGTCAGGCAGAGCAAGGGGCTGGGAGGCAGGATATTTTTCCGGTAACTAATTTGCTTGGAGGAAAAAACAGTATTTATTGCAAACACTCCAAAGCAGCGTGATAATCCAGGTTTAGCAGAGAATTCTCTAAATCTTTTTCTCCCTTGCCTTAATAATTATCCTTATGTGTCTTGCTCGCTCTCCCTCTCTAGGTCTAGAGATCTACCTCGCCCCTAGGTCTCTCTCATTCTCTTTCTCCTCCACAAAACACTAGCTATTCCTTTGGGCTTCATGTTTCCAAAATATTTATAAAGAAATGGGTACATATTTATGCACACAGATGTAGTTTTTTCCTTCCTTACAATGAATCCTTGCTGCCAGCTTTTGTACTTTACATTGTTTGTACAGAAAAATCAACACTGGGACAAGCCAGCATTCTGGGAACGACTTTCTACCCCCACAATATCTGACTTACTTTTACAGTTGCTTCCTGGTTTGCTGCTTTTGTTCAAGAGACATTTCCTTTTGGACGAAACCACCTAGAGTATAACATTGAATGTCAAGGGTTGCGTGAGAGTCAAAGCAGTTCCAATGTCTGAGAACCCCAGAAGCAGAAGATGTAGCATTAGCCACCCAACTGGAAATGAAAAGATGCCTGAAGTTTGGTAGTTTCTCTTACCCTCCCCTACATTCATTTTATTTTTGTGGCAAAACTTGAAACAAAGCTAGAGTAAAAGTGCTTTTCATTTAGTGGGTGGTGGAGGTTCTGACTCAGGCTTTGCAAACATGACATTGCTTGAACCCCAAGATGAACGCTCCCACAGGATTCCAGAGAAACAAAGCTGCCTGCTCCGTTGCGTGACATCATTCACCTTGGGAATTCTGGCTGAGGTGGGGAGGTGGTGGCACAGGTGCAGGTTTTCTGAGGTACATGAATGGAATCGCCAGAGTTCAAAGAGGTTTTGAACTTTTAGATCGAGGCTTTCTTGGTTACATTTAGCCTACTTGGATAACAAGTTTAGGTCTGGAACTACTAAAGCAGAAATTTCTAAAACTCTCAGTAATATTTTTATTATTTTAAGAAATCAGATTACATTAGTGAAAAAATGGAAGCATCCTAGTAGCCAATATAGGGGATTGTTAAATAAATTGTAATATATCCATATCATGGAATAATACATAGCTACTTAAAATGTTAGCATTAGTTATCTGTGGGGGTAGGAAAGCAGGGAATTGAATTTTTTTCATTTTGTTTATCTGAATTTTAAGATACAGAGAATGTATTACTTTGGTAATACTAATGATAACAATATAATTTAAGAAAGGAAACAGATAATGTGGTGCTGTTGGAGCCTCCCACTTTTGTGCTTGGCAGTTGGCACCAATTTAACAAAATGAACAAAACTTGTGATGTGGTTGTGAAAGGACAAATGATAGAAGCACCCAGAAATTCCCTTAGAAAGCCATAGCCTTTGGGGCTAAGTACTTTGGAACTTTGTGTCCATGTTCATTCCCGTCCCCAGCCCATGTTGAGGCAAATGGATACACTGACAAGGTACTGGCATATGCATGGGGGTGTGAGGTTTCATCAGCCAAAGGGAAACTGACTTCATCACGGAAAGAAAATGTTTTAGCCAAATATTTGTTGCTGATGAATGTTCTCAGGATGCCAAAATTCTAGCCCGAATGTTTGAGGTTATATAGGACACTTATTCCCAGCCCACATGCTTGTTAGTTTAGCCTGTAGAAACATTCTAGGTTTACTCATGAACTTGGCCTACTTTTCACCCTATAGACTTACAGTAGATGAATGGACATTTGGGCTGTGGGTCTCATGGATGAATGGCATTGTTTTAGACAAGCCACAGAACCGTGAGTGGACAGTAGGACTCCCTACTGTCCGTAGGCCAAGTAATCCCTCACTGGACATTTTGGTCTTTTTGGCCTTTGGCCTCACTAGACTAAGAGGCAGGCTATTATTTAGTCATGTCCCACTGTGGGCCAGGCATTTCATATACCTTGTCTCATCTCTACATGAACTCTGTAAGGTAGGCATGATTCTTCTTCCTTTTGCAGTTGAGCAAATTGAGGCTCAGAGAAATTAAGTCATTAGGCCTGAAATTTGTAGTGCTTACGAACTGACTGAAAAATCAGTTGCTTATTCAATCATCAATACCTTAATTTCATTATCAACACAATCCTATGGCCTTACTTGATTATTTTCAAGTGGCCTATTTAAATTCAGATACTAGTCTATATTATTCTCTTCTTATGCTGACCTGTGCACTCTCTTCCCTCTTTCCTTCCTTATATTCTTTCTCCTTTCTTTAATCTGTTTCATTCTCTTTGTTTCATATCTTTCAAACAAAGAGAATCAATATTTAAATTTAAGAAAAAGCAGCAAGTGATTTCATTCATTGTTCTATACTCTGTAGGCTACCAAAGACATCAATTGCTCTTTTTAAAAAGTTATGCAGTTAATGACTTTTCTCTTTTAGCCCAGGCTATCATATTAAACTTTTAGTTTACTAAGAAGGGGAAGAAGGAAATTAACATTTATTGATACTAATTTTTTAATGTCTTTATTAAGGAAGATTTTACAATAAATACAAGTGGAAGAGTATAATGAACCCTCATGTACACATCACCAATCAGCTTCAATGTGTGAACACTGTTATTTCATCAAAATTCCCCATTCTTCTCTCCCATATTATTTTGAAGCAAATCTCAGGCATTGTATCATTTCATCCATAAGTAGTTAAGCAAGTATCACTAAAAAAATACTTTTAACAAAAATCACATGATACTGTTATTAAATCTTAAAAAATTTACAATAATTCTTTAATATCATCAAATACTTAGTCAGTATTAAATTTGCAATTGCTTCACAAATTTCCTATTGTTTTTATAGTTTATTTAAATCAGTGTCCAAACACGTTATGATTTGTTGATATGTTTTTTAAAGTCTCTTTTAATCTATAGGTCTCTTTCTCTTTCTCCATGTGATGTAATGACCATTTGGCCTGTAGAATTTTCCATAGTCTGTATTTTGTAGATTGTATCCCATAGTATATTTAACATATTTATCTTCTGCCTGTATTTCTTATAAATGAGTATTTGGATGTGGAGGCTTGACCAGATACAGATTTGATTTTTCTTTTGGCAAGGTTGTTTCACAGGTGGTGTTTGGTTCTTCCATCAGGGGCACATATTGACTGGCTCTCTCTTTTTGTGAGGTTAGCAATTGTTAACAATTTTTGCCTGGATCTATTAATTCATTAGTGGCTATAAAATGGTGATATTCAAATTCATTTCTTCTTCATTTATTATACTATTATTTTGTATAGTATATACATTTATTAGCCAGAACATGTCCATGAAACAACACTTATTCTCATCTACTATTTATTAAAGTGCTACCATATGCTGAGCATTTTAATGTTTCATAAGTCAAAGGACTAATAATTCATCAACCATTTTCCCATAAAAATTAATTCTTAGGTATTTTTAGTTTGGTTGAATTAGTTCCTCTATTCGTTTCATTCTTCTTTTCTCCATTTTGTGTTTTCCCTCTTCCTTCGGTTTTCTCCTTCTGCCCCTTGGATTTATTTCAAGGGCACAGTCATATCAGTGGTCACTATGAGATCAGGAAGAGAGCTGGAGGTTCTGCATGTGCAGAAATTAAATTTGAATGGTGTTCAATTTTTGGCTTATTTTTGGCTGCTCAAGAAAATGTAGCCTTTTCCCAGAAGCACTGGCCACATGTAGCTGGATTTACGGGAGAGGTACCTGATCTGCTCAGGTTTTACTGGAATCCCTGATATTTGGAGGGTAAAGCTCATTCTGGAATTTATAAGTCCAATTTTACCTTTTTGAGGGTGACTCATTATTGCTTTCAGCTCATTCATGAAGTTTATGAATAGATAAGTAAACTTGTTGTTTTTCAGAGTTTAAATCAATATTTTTACTGATACTTGTATGACATAAGATGCTATTCGACACCAAATCAAAGAATGCTGTGATTTCCCACAAAATTGTTCTTGATCTACAGAATTTGGGGTACTTGAAAAAAACCCATGCTGTGTTTGTTGAATAGATGAGAACCAGTGTGCTAGGTGGGGCCTTTTTAGGTAAATGAGCTTTCAATGAATACCAAGGCTCCTCAAAGCCTGGGTTGGGTTAAAGCTCTTTACCCAAATGTCCTGACTAGTCCAGGCTGGAGGAATCAGTCTACTTGAGGTAAGACTAAAGGAAAGAACACCAGAGTAAGGGTCAAGAGGCCGACTTGATTCAAGCCCCAGCACAGCCACTTTATGGGAAGGCCTCTTGACAAGACTAAAATCTCTCTGAGCCTTAGTTTCTCCATTTTCCAAATGGCAATGGATATGCCCTTGGTACCTCTCCAGGGTTGTTGTGAAAATCAAGTAAGATAATACTCATGTTTTGATAGCCTCAAAGCCCTATTCAAATTAAAACTATTTCAATCAATATTTATTTCTTTTAATTGTGAAAAATAGCACAGTGAAGAAAAAATAAAAAATATCTATGTATATCTCACTTTCTTAATATCTTATTTTAATTTTTTCATATTATTTCTGGTCATTATTCACATACCAAATTTTTACAGACTTGAAGTCATGCTAGGATACCATTTTATATTTTGTATGTTTAGTTTGACATTTTATTATTACTATGGTTCTGGGTTGCTGCATTATCTTTAGAATACTTGCTTATTTGCCATAACCATGGTTGAATATTTAAGTGATTTCACTTTTACATATGAAACTGCCATGAACATCTTTGTTCATGAATTATTTCCTTAGAATAAATTCCCAGGGGTATGATGACTGGGTGAAAATACATGGGCATTTTTATGGCTCTTAATAGATTTTGCCATATTGTTTTCCAAAGGCTAGTAATAATGAACTTGACACTAGCAATGAAAGTGTATCATTTAAAGGGGTTATTTTAAATCAACTATTCACCAGCCATATGTGAAGACATGTCCCAGGAACCCTGTGTGCCAGGACCTTCCATTCCTGACTCATTCATTCACAAGAAATAAATAAATGAAACAAGGAGACTGTGTATGGTGAATAAATGAAGCGTTCTATTAATTGAGATTCTAGAAAAGCCAACAGATTGTTGTTGTAGGTAATGCTTGTTAGCCGGTTTGAGTTTACAGATTTACTGATATTTTTGCTAATTTTCTGGAACATGCAGAGAACCAGTATATATTGTATTATCTGAATCTTTTAGAAAAGCATATGTAGAAGTGGGATTGTTTTTCTCATGATGGTTTTTAGGAACTTATATTTCCCCCAAAATAAGACCTAGCCAGACCATCAGCTCTAATGAGTTTTTTGGAGCAAAAATTAATATAAGACCCAGTCTTATTTTAATATAATATTAAGACCAGGTATAATATAATATAATATAATATAATATAATATAATATAATATAATATAATATATACAATACAATATAATACCAGGTCTTATATAAGACCGGGTCTTATATTAATTTTTGCTCCAAAAGACACATTAGAGCTGATGGTCCGGCTAGGTCTTATTTTTGGGGAAACAGTATCTTTTTATACCAATCAAAGTCTTTTTTGTTTTGGGCTATAGGTTAGGTAGGTTATGTTTGAAAAGCATGACTGAACTCCAGTAGATATTAATATATGTGTAATTCCAAACTATGGAATTATAATAATATCCATCATCTGTGCAAATAGATCTTTTAACTTTAAAAGCTCTTTCATGTGTTTTTCTCATTTGATCGTCACAGCCACAGCATAGGGTAGGATGGGATGGCATTGTCATCTCAGTTTGACTGATGGGATACTGAGGTACAAGGACACTTGTCTAGGATTGGACCACTTCTCAGAGCTGCCAGTCTCCTGTCTCTCAGCTTCTGGCTCTTTTTACCCAATTGTACAGTTTTAAAAAGTACTCCTTCATATCAGTATTGTGCTTCTCACTTAGCATGTTAAAAATATATGGTTGTGGGCAGCACCCCCTGCAACTAAAAAAACAAAACAAAACAAAAAATATATGGTTGTATAAAATTAGCTTGTCTTTTTAAAATGCTCCCTTGCAGAATGGTGTTGGCTTTTTTATTTTTTACAAGTTATGGGATGAAAGGAGTTTCTTGGTTAATGTCACGGTAATAGCTGTCATATGCCAAGTGGCTAGTTTGTGTCGGGCGCTTCTTACTGTTTTACTCCACATTGCAGCTCTGTGAAATAGAAGGTGTTATCATTCTCACTGTTACAGGGGAGGAAGTTGCAGTTCAGAGAAGTAAATAACTTTTCCAATTTCATAGAGTTAGGAGGTGATAGAGCTAGGACTTGAACCCCAATCCATTTCAATTTGAATCAAATGAGCTTTCATTTGTACCACATAACTTTCCTCAGTGGTTACTTTTCAAAGAGTTAACATAACAAAAATCATTTTGTTTTATTGTAAAAGAAATATAAGTCCACCAAGCAGCAGTGGAAAATACAAAAAATTACACTTAAACAATGTCAGGCTATGCTTTTTCATGCAGAGTACCTAATGTAAGATATTGTAAAGACATATTTAATTAGCTTTCATCCCAAAGATGAAAGCATGGAGTTTAAGCCTCCAGTCAGCAAATTTTTTTGCCCCCCAAAAGTCTAGCTTTCTGCAAAAGCTTAAAGGTTTAACTCAATTAAATCCTACCTACCTGGTTTATGTACTCTCTAGTTTCCGGTCTTGTACTTATTTTGTTTGTTCACTTGGGAAGAAAGCAAACACGACAAAAAGAAATCAAGCCCTGACTTGGAACAGTAGCTAATAGAGCATCTTAAATCAACACAGCCAATGTAACTTGTACTGATTCAAGTAATAATTTTTGTCTCTAGCATTTCACATTGTCTCTACTACCAAAACTTCCTGATACTTCGACGTGGAACAATAGGAGGCCTACACGGTTATTGGTATAAAGCTCGTCTTCCGTTTATGAAAAGAAGATGCAATTGACAGTCTTGTCTCTTAGACCTCCAGCGTCACGCCCTTTCTTTTGACTACATTAAAGTGGTAGCAGAAAACATTCCTCGATACACAATAGAGCAACTTAGCAGCCACCTAGAGTTGGAGTTGGTATTAGGTTACCATTCTGCAGGTTTTTTTCTTACCATACCTGTTTACAGGAAAGTTGGGACAAGGTCAGGGAAAGTGCGTAGTTGTTATCAGTTTTGCTGAGGCCACACCTGAATGAAAAGTTAGGTGCTGAAACAAGATCGAACTTGAGTGTTATTTGGAACTTAAAACAGCAAACGTCACTGTGGAAATAAGACTGCCTCATAGAGTTGTTTTAAAGGGACCAAAGCCCAGCCTCAGCAATTAATTTCAATTTGGCTGACATTTCTTGTGGGCCTATTATTATGTGCAGCTCTGTGCTACATGGTTCAGGGTGTGCCTGTAGAGCCCAGATTGGCCACAGCTGAGTGTCCCAGCAGTTAGCTGCTCAGGCCCTCGCTGCACATACTGTAGTAGAATTCTACTTATCACACTGACTCAAATCTAAAACAGATTTGCTCCTGTTCTTGGAAACAAATTCCACATAGCAAATGCCTGATAGAGCATAATTAACCTATATCCTGTTCTGTCCCCTGACCCTGGTGATATACAGATCTTCTTTAAGGTTTTCCTCATATTCTAGCTGCAGGCATGCTGATTCTTTTAATGAAATTCATATCTGGTCTGAGGAACCGTCATTGGATGAAAATTATTACTGAGCCTGCAAGCAACTCTCAGATGATTTTGAGAACCTTCAGAATTAATTATGTTAGAGACACTGCAAGCTACATTGGGTCAATCTGTTTCTTCTCATTTCAATTAAATTGAATTTACCAAACATTCATTGTATTCCTACTGTGTGCCAAGTAGTGTGGTTACAAAAATGAATGGGACGTGGTTTGTGCCCTAATAAGTTCCCGATCTAGCAAGTTGTGGAGTCTATCATTTTCCCTTGCTTGTTTTACAGCCATATTCCACCCACCCCCTTATTTGGAGGGGGTGCTGTTTCTTTGTTATACTACACGTGGGTGGGTTTTCTTCCACCTACAGGGGAAAAACTCCTCAGCTCTGTTCCTCAGTAGTCCTCCTGATTCTAGGACCATTGTGGCTTTGCAAGGGTGGGCCTATGCATCTGAATTTGAAAATGAGGCCAGTTGTCATTATCAGAGAAGTGGAGCCACACACTTGGTGAACATGGATTTGTCAGGGAAAATAAATAGTTAGACTGTGTGTTTCTGAGTTATGGGAAGAAAAGTGGTTGTGATGTTGACTCCCCTAAAGTATTTGTAGGGAAAGAAGGAAATATGCAGAAGACTCCAGTCTTTTCATTCCTGTCTCCATTTAGAAGATTCCCCAAGTCATCACAGACTATTTGCTAGCCTGGCTAAGGATGGCCGTTTAGAAGTTTTAATTGAAAATTTGGCTTGAATTTTTCAGTTGAGACCTACCGATGAGAATCTACATTTTGAAGCACAATTCAAAATGAGCAATTTGCCTTAAAAACAGGCATATTTTCCAGCTTCCTATGACTAATGGCACATGAAGGGAGCCTAGTAATCACATAATTAGTTTGCCATTACTAAGAATCATTTTCAGAGTCCATGAGATGTGGTTTGTAATAACTTCACTGGTTCTGCACCAACAACCTAGACTTTGGAGGCCTGCATTTGAAGACAAAGGCCCAATTTTCATTGATAGAGCTATGGGGAATTCATCTAACTGGGGGATAAAGTTTGGTTTAACTAATTTTCTTTGTATTTTGTTTAGAATCCAACCCTTGGATAAGGTTCAGGAAAAAACTTTCCAGAGGATTTGTAAACTTTTCACAGATCTCAGCCCCTGCTCAAGTTCATCAGCCTTGATTCCATGCTGAGCTTGAGAATTTGATGGATCATAAATTTTTTGTTAAAATTTTGCAGCTTGTAATACTAGAAACCATGCTTGCAAAAAGACTAGGCTTTTTATTTTTAAATTTCTTTTAATAAGCAAAATAAAGGGAAGTAAACTGTGAGCAGTGTTTATAACTTGAAAATAATTCCTGGGGTAGTTGAGATTTTCATAAGAGAAACTCAAGTGATCCTATATAACAAGTGAGCTGAAGAGGATTTTTCTATGCAGTGTTAATTTTTAGATTTGCTACAACTTAATAATTGTTGACGCTGGGTGATGGATATTTGAGAGTTTTAGACTCTAATTTTTTTACGTTTAACATTTTCTCCAATAAAAAGTTAAATATAAAATTTCAAAGAAAGAAGAGGCTGATAAAAATATAAAAGGAAATTAGAAAAAAAAAGGAAAAGAAGGAGGAGGAGGAAGAGAAGTGAGAGAGAGAAGTTAACCTTTTGCAATTATGTGGTAAAAATACACCTTTGGAGCCATTGGTCAAATCAGTGAAAATAATATGTAGTAATAATGGTCCCTTACTGAATATTTAATATGTACTAGGACTTTATAAACATTATTAGATTTGCCCTTCACAACCACCCTTTGACTTTGGTAGTGTTGACATCTGTATTTTTAAAAATATAAGCACGGAGGCTTAGAGAGTTTATGTGATTTGCCCTGGGTCACACATCAATAAGTGGCAGATGATCTGCAATCAGAGCCCAGGCCCCAAAGCATGTGGCTGTTTTATAGTTACCTCCTAAAAGGTGAAGAGGCTTCAGTGAGAAAGAACTCCTCATTTAGAGTTATGGAGGTCTATTTCTGTAGATAGCCACAAAAATATAGTGGAAACTACACTAGACTCTCCTCTCCTTGAATTTTGCCTTTGTAGCTTATGTGTGACCTCAGGAAGGACTGAGCATCTCTGGTCCCTGCTTCCCTTCTTTATAAAACAGAGCACATAGTAGGCATTGGAACACATAGTAGGTACTCAATAGAGCACAGCTATCATTTTCTCTTCATGTCTCACTCTGTTCCAGTAAGTGGTCACACTGTTCCAGATTTTCATGATAGAAGAGACCATATTAGATGGACTTCAGAGACTTAAAAACTAACCCTGCCTTATATTAATAGAATATGGAATCTAGGTCTACTTGAAATTTACTGCATCAGCCTGACCTCTGAACTTAAAAACAATTTTTTTTTTAAACCACACACACGGAGGTATTTTTATAATAGCTTGTGAGACAAT
The DNA here is from genome assembly GCF_036562045.2 of Rhinolophus sinicus. NCBI lineage: Eukaryota > Metazoa > Chordata > Mammalia > Chiroptera > Rhinolophidae > Rhinolophus > Rhinolophus sinicus. The sequence goes on from NC_133751.1 coordinate 46,278,150, forward strand.
GGTGAATCATCTTATTACTACTGAATCATCTCTGTCATCTTGGGAGAAAGATGAGCAAGAGCTCGTCAGGAATGAACCCAGCATTCCTCAGAAATCTGGACATTTTTGGGATGGGTTTGATTATTTTCCTATTCTTCCTATGACACAGAGATAGTATAGGGGACATGATGGCATAGGCAGGGTTACCTACTTAGAGGCTAAGTATATTTAGACTTACTGTTCCAGTGCGTAAAAAAAACTCTAAAATTGGTTAACTCCGTGAAAAATCAGATTAGCCACACAAGTTGTTTGAAAGAAATAACAAATTTAATCAAAACAATAACTCGATGACCCCTAGAGACCAGACCAAGGAAAGTAAAATTAATAATATTCTTAAATGTGCCATGCCACATGCTCAGGTGATAAGAACATGAAGAAGAAGAGCACATGAAAGACAGAGATGAACGTTTCTATGTGCATCATGCACGTATCTACAACATCATCAATCTCTCTTGACTTTTCTTCCTCCACCACTACCCCACCCTCCAATTAGGATTATGTTACTTGATTACGAGCTCTTGAATATCTGACTATACAAGGGTTTTCCTCAAACCTCCATAGAAGCATGGAAGAACGCCTTGTTATGAAACAAACATTTTCACACACTTTGTTAAATGGGCTTCCTTCCCAAATAAAGAAAGTGATACTTATTTCCAAGTACTACAGTTAATTTCCACACCATGAGCTGGCTTTCCATAATATGGATTGAGCTATGGTAATAGGTCAAGAACTGAATTAAGTTTGGGACATCCCAGGTAAAGAAGCTGGTGAAAGAATTTTTTCCAGCTTTTCTTTTCCTGTGGGAAATAATTCATATTCTAAGTCATTTATATTATAAAACAGCTTCTTATTTACAGCTTTACTGTTACGTATTGACATGGTAGTAAAGGAGACAAAATAAAACATCAAATAAAAGCACATCGTACCTCTTAAATATTATCCAGCAATTTAAAAAGTTTAATCTTTCTGAGAAGGGAGATTTATAGCTACTTTGAGGAAACCACTCTATGTTATAAATCCACTACCTGATATATGAATATTTTGTCTTTGCAGCATGATTTAGTAGTTCCTTACTTGATCTAATTCCCATTAACATCACTGGGAGTAATATCTAAATAATTACTTTAGAATTCGACCCAACACAGACTCTGAATGAGCAAGTTCTAGATAATGGGTAAAACGTTTTGGTGTCTGTGTGTCAGGTGGGGGAGGGGGAAGTGAAATCTCAGAGCTTCAGATGCTAATACATATTTTATTTTTGTCCTCCATTTGGTGGGACTTCCACAGAATACAAGGGAACTACCTTGTGGAGGCTGCCTGTTGTTTTACGGATAACTAAGACTCTGACATGTGCGAAATCCTGAGAATTATCTTGAAAATCTGTTTTCAGAAAAAACAACCCTTTAGTCAGCTGCCCTTCCGATACAGGTGGTCTCCCAGGCAGCTTTTTCTGTGCGAACAAATGAACAAGTGGAGGAATCTGACTATTCCATTAGTGAATAAGCTGCTTTTGCGGAAAAATGCAAACTGGATTAAGGCTGGATTTTCTCAGAAAAAAGATAGGATCTACGACCTGAAGATTGGTATTTGGTTTTGACGTACACAATACCCTTTTAGCAATTGGTCCAATAGTTGGCAGTAGATCTGGAAAGGAAGTCTAGCCAACTCTCATCCACTTGAGGGGTGGACCTGAAATTAGTACCATGGGAGGAGTCTGGATAGGCTTGAGGGTTAAGTGTGGGCCCAGCTAGCTCAGGGGCAATACTGTGAAGAAGAGAAAGCTTGATTTACAGATTCACTTCCACACTCAATCCAGGTATTTAGTAAGTTCCAATGGGGGTTCCACAACTGTCATTTCCTGCCTGAGCCTAGATTGCTTGGTTGGGATTCAGATTTTAAAAGAAACAAGAAAACAGTAAAACAAACAACAAAAGCCAGCAATTTATATATTTATTTTTGCTTATAAAGATACAGATACTAATTGCAGAAAACATGGAATGTTCAGTAAAGAATAAAGACAATGAGTTACTCTCTATCCATCATGCTTTTCTGATTTCCTATTTCTACCATATATCACACACATTTTGAGTAGGAGTACAGGTCTCACAGTTGACCCTTAAGATTATTTTTTATCTTTCTCCCCATCAAGATTTATTTGTTATATTATATATCTCATTCCTTTAAGATCCTGTTGAATGCTAGTGGTACAGTCAGTTCTGTTATAACGTGATGTATGCAGTCCTAAGAATATCCACGCTCTGCATAATCGCACAATAAAAGCCATAGTGATCATGGGAAAATGAAATTAAAAAGGCAGCCCTCAAAAACTTTGTCAATGACACACATAAAAGATAGGAACCTAATAAAAATGGTAACACAATGTACCAAGGTCAAATAGTTATGAAATACATAAACAGTACAATAAATATGGCACTTTATCTTGAAAAAGAGCTGATGTTTACTTGCAGAACTGGGGGCGCTGGAAGGGTTGCTTCTTGTGAGTTACTGTGACGTGCTAGAAGGTGAGTTACCTGAAATCAGCAACTGCAAAACATTGTAGTACTAGATATGTATGGGTGTAGTTTATTGTCCTCAGTTTGGTATTGGCACCAAAGATCAGAGTTGAGTGGTTGGTCATTCACAGCTTTAAATCCTGGAGCATGGTTTTCTGCTTGTGACATGCAGATGTTTCCAGGCATTTGTTTATAATAAGTAACTTTCATTAAAATTAATAATTTGATCTAATATATTGTCTTCTTCAATTAGCTTTTGTATCATGTCTAGAAATTCATTTGTAGCTTTCTCATTTACTTGAAGCTTCACTGGAGAGCTGAAAGCTTTGGAAATTGTAATAATGTTTGAAGCAACTAAAGCAGCCACCAGTAGCATAAAAAATAACCACTTTTGCAGGGTTTGGTGATTTCCATTTGAGGTCTTTGCACATAGAGGGTGCTTTCTTTTGTGCATGCACTGCTTGGCATTTTGAACCAGGATGTTTAGACAGGTTTGGGATGCTGAATGAGTATTTATTTGTATAGAAAATTCACAAATGTGAGAGAACAGCAAACAAAACACAAACTTGCAGGATAATGTGTGATGAATTGAGGTAGCTGGTAGTTTAAGATGTGTATGTATGTGAGTTTTGTGCATTGCTACTCTTGTTGGATACAATTTTCTATGTTCACCTAGTGTTTCTTGCAGACAAAATTCTGCATAAGCAAATGGGCAATCTGAGTTATACTCAAATTGTTCACTAGTACATCAATGGTGTTGGAATAAATTAGTGGTTGCAAAACAAATGTTATAGCAAAATTAACTAGTCTGACAAAGACATTTATAGCAAGGCGTGAACATGTTGTAGAGATCTGTGATCCTTTATCTACAGTTTTGAAATCCATAAAGCTGTGAGAATTGAAAGGTGGTTTTTGTTTGTTTGTTTGTTCTTTTTTTTTTTTTTTTTAACTCAGCTTAGGTAAAACTTGATCCAACTTAGGTTCAGTTTTTTGGACATGACTTGGTTTAAACTGATGTGAGGCTCTTTTTTTTTTTATTCATTTCACTTAGTGGGAATATATATATACGTTTTGCTGCTGAAATATTTTTGTATTAGATAAATAGATGCTATCTCAGTCCCCCTTGAAGATTTAAATAATATGTGGTATAAGCAGCCTTCTAATATCCCCCAAATTCTGAATTCTGAAGCATATGGCCTCAAAGGTTTTGGATAAAAGACTGGGAGTCTGTAAGGGACAATAATGTGTGACTCATTTTAGGTGACACGTTTCCATTTAACAGGGACCCTTCAGTGCTGTAACACTTAGGGGTGACTAACGGCAGGAAGACTGGTGGAGAGAATGGTGTAACTGACCACACTTTCCCTTTCTGAAGTTTTCTTTTCTGGCTCTAGATTTCCATCTTCCAGTTCTTCTCCTTCCATTCTCACTGCTCTTTCTTAGATTTTATTAAGTGTTTCTCTTCCCCTACCCATCTCTAAAATCAATGTTTCTAAATGTGTGTTCCACAGCTCATCTGCATTAGAATCATCCAGCAAAATGCAAACTCCCAGGCCTCTGGTCACACTTTCTAAATTAGAAACTTATAGGGTGAGGCCCTGTATTTTTAACAATTTATCCCATGATTCAGATGCACTTTCAACTTGGGAATTCACGACCTTAAATAATAGTGTTCCTCAATATCCTTGCCTATATTCACTTCTTAGTCTCACTTTGGTCTTAATCAATGGCCACTTTATCATATATCGCACATCAGCACATAATTGTTTCTACTCCCGTGCTTCAGATGCCTACATGCAACTGCTAACTTGGATGTCCCATGAACATTATAATGTCCGTGTATTCACGGACATCTTCTCCTTACATTTCAATGGATAGGACAACAGTCATTCCAGTTTCCCCAGACAAAACTCTTGGCTCACCTTTGATTGTTCTCTCACTCAACTCCCACACCCTTTCTCCACTTTCAGAATCTCTCTCCAGTCTTTCCCATTTTCTCCTTTCCCTAACCTAGACCACCATCATCTCTTGCCTAGACTATGGCAGCAGCATAATCTTCCCCTTCCAGACTGAGCGTGTCCAATCCAATCTCCAGAATGGATCCTGACTGATCTTTCTAAAATGCAACTTGGAATATATCACTCCCCAGTTTCAAAACACTTGTGAGCAGAAAAGGCCCCACAAATTATCACTCACCAGAGCCCGAACTCCTTGGTAAAGCCTTCAAGGCTCTGCTTAACCCTCCAGCCTATCTCTGTACCCTGTGGTTTCCCATGCCCCTCACCCCCATTTAATTTAGTTCTCCCTGGCACGCGCTCCTGTGAAAATATGACACCTCACATTTTCCTCAGACCACTCATTGCACTGTATGTAATTACTTACCTAATTATCCATTTCCTCCATCATCAGACTTTAAGCTCCACGACAGTAGAATTCTGCCTATCTGGCTTATTGTTGAATTTGCCCGTGGAAAGCACTCAACATCTGATGACCAAATGAATAACAAAGTTATTTTGGCATGTGTGTATGTCAAGGCAGTGGGGAGGCCGTTTATGCCTCTCAAGCAATAGCAGTGAGGATGGCTGGCCAATTCAATTTACTTCAAGACAATTCAACTTAATAAACAGTTATTATTGAGTATTTATTATGCTCTATTGGGCATGTCACAAAGTTGGAGAAGAGAAGACCTCTGCCCTCAGAGACCACTGCCATAACCTAAACTGTCACTGGCCGGCATCCTGCTGTTCATGGACAGATGGCTCAGAGTCACAATGCCACTGATGCTCTGACTTCAAGAACTACCGAATGCCTCCTCTCTGTCCTTGGCGTCCTGCCTATCTCCTCCTCAGGTGTTTCACCAAATTATGCCTGAATTGGCCAGCCCGCTCATGAGCATGAGCAAAGAACTTCATAATGACTGGATTCTTTAAAGAACAGTCCAATCTCCCAATCTCCCACTGCTGTGTGCCCTTGGCCATTGGGAGACAAGCAATTTCTATGTAAGATTACATATATGCCAGAAGTTACAGCAGAAACAGGAGTTAGGCAGACATCTCAATTCCATCATTTAATAGCCGTTAACTTTGGTGGGTCTTGGTTTTCTCATGTATAAATAAAGATAATAATAGCTATCTCATAGGCTTTTGTGAGTATTACTGTTATTAACAAAAAGTAATAATGGCTAAGACTTATAGAGTGCTTACTCCATACTGGGCATTGTCCTAAGGGCTTACCTCATTTAATCTTTGCAACAGTCCTAAGCAGTAGATACTAATATAATCTTCATGTTACAGGTGAGGTTAGTGAGGCTTAAGTAACTTTCCCATGAGCAAGTAGAAGGGCTAGAATTTCATCCAGGCAGCCTGGCTCCAGAATCCATTCCCTCAGTCACTGTTCTATCTCCGTTGGGTTGAGGTTAATTGGAGATATGGATAAAATTTCTATTCTGTTATTGGGGAAAAGACAGCAAAATATTTTTTAAAGGGACTATTTTATTTTATTTTAATTCTAATAGTTAAGCCTAGTGGCTGTCTTTAATCCAAATTTTTGCTGTACTTAATATGTGATTATCTTGATTACATGGTACAACTGAGGTAATTTTACATTGTGATAGTTTTTGTCTAAATGTTTGTAGGCAAATACTGGCTATAAAGGAACATTATAGTTTATAGTGTGGTTAAAACGAAATTATACTAGTTTTTTTAAACCACTTTATTCATTCACAAACTTATACAGTGTCTACTATGTGCTAATGATTTCTACATTTTAGGAATTTTGTGACATAGAAGGTATAGTTAGCGACTGAATGTGGCTAACATCCAATATTCTCTTACTTCCATGGGCCTCAAGCTGCTTTTTTGTTTGTTTGTTTGTTTGTTTTTTATAATATAGGATTCCACTGTGATGAGACACATTTAAGGGAAAAGGGAGATAAATATTTTGGTCAAAGGTCCAGTGTATGGCATATAATTGACTTCAATGACAGTCAAATAACCACATTTTCTTAGTTATACCTGGCTAAAGATAACTGAGGCTATTGACCTATGTATACATATTGTATTCTTTCTAGACAAGACTGAATGTGATGGCAGGAATGTAAGTGACTATGCTATAACTTCATAAGTTTATGTGTATTTATATATTTATGCTTATTAAAGCCTCGATTAAAATATGGCTTATTGCAGTAAATAGGACCACCAGCAAAGGGTTCCTTTTGTGAGTTAGCTGTGTTTAAAGAGGCTAAACGCTTTAAGATTCATATTTAGGTTTGTTGTGCGGGGGACCCTGCTCGCTGCGCCATTTGTCACGCAGGGTGTCAGGCGGGGTCTCTGCTCCCGCTCCCCACATAAGAATGCAGGATGTCGCTAGGCCAAAAAGGAACACCCACGGAGCCATAGGTAGGGGAGTCGTACCACTATATTCTCGCTGGTGGTTGGGTTGGAGAAACAGGAAACAGGAGCCACACAATTCTCAACCCTCGCTGCGCTGCTTGCAGGCTCAGCTACCATCTTCTTGCTGGCTCAGCTACCATCTTCTTGCTAGCCCCCATTTTCTGCTAGCCTAGCCACAGCAGTTATATTAGTGGCCGATGGCTCACTGGTGACAGCTGACGGCCAACTAGCCACAGCTGATGGCCATCCAATCATAGTTGATGGCCATTTACTACCTGAGCCAGCATCTTTCCATGTGAGGCCGAGAGCCTGGAAACTGCTTTCTGGGGCTCTGTCCCCACAAGGTTCAATCCATCAGAAGGCATATTCTGAAGTATAACTCTAAGGCCCTTAAAATGCATGTGAAAACAGGTGTGCATTAAATAAATAACATTGCAAATTTAGTGAGGTTAAAAAATGAGCATGTGGAGAAACTGACATTAAAGGAGCACAGGCCATCTATAACTCAGGACATGGAGAGAAATATCTGAGTGGTGTTTTGGGCTAAATTGTGTTCCCCAAAATTCACAGGTTGAAGTCCTAACCCCCCAGTACTTCATAATGTGACTGTGTTTGGAAATATGGCCTTTAAAAAGGTAATTAAGTTAAAATGAGGCCATCAGGGTGGGCCCTAATCCCACATGACTAGGGTCCTAATAAGAAGAAAAGATTGTGTACAGGCATGTATAGAGGAAAGACCATATGAAGACAAAGGGAGAAGGCCACTTACAAGCCAAGGAGAAAAGTCTCAGAAGAAACCAACCTGGCCGGCCCCTGCATCTCAGAGGTCTAGCCTCCAGAATTGTGAGAAAATAAATTTCTATTTTTTTTTAAAGATTCCCCAGTCTGTGGTACTTTGTTATGGCAGCCTGAGCAAACTAGTGCAAGTGGTTTTACCACTTTCTACCCCTTGACCCTCTTGCCTTTGTTTTTAAACATAATATCTACTTGATTTGGCTCTGAATATGATGTGACTCTCAGAATAGCTGACGAATCACAAGAGTTTCATTTCTGTATTGCAGTGTTAGCTGAGTCAAGTTTATTGCCGAGAGACCCTATACATATTTTCAAGTTTATCTTTGAATGGGAACAACGAAAGGATGCTTACTTTATTTGTAGATCACAAGAAAAACAGAGAGCACGGGCAACCCAAATCATCTTGATTGGTTGAACAAGGAGCTGAACTGAAGAAGAGGAAAATTTGAAAGAGATAAATAGCAGCTCTTGAACTGGGATTTTGAAATGTCAATTGCGTAAGTGCAAGGTGGGCCAGAAATTGTTAACCAGCAGTATGCATTGAAAGCTTATTATGAGCCGACTGAATGACGAGAATGCCCCCAAATCCTGTGTGGTTATAGACTATCATCTGTGGAATTCTCGTTTCCAGAAGTGCCTGGTAAGAACATGAGCTGCCTTAGGAAGCACTGAGTTTCCCATTGCTGGAGGTGTCCAAGCAGTGCCTGGGTGACCAATTCTCAGGGATGTGACAGAGAGCACATCTCCCCCTGAGAGAAATAATTGCTTTAAAGGGGGATTTGGAAACAGTGGTCTTTGGGTGTAATGAGAGTCCGTCCAGTTTGACAACTCCAGATATTGATTGAATTTGATTTATTCTGAACTTAGTATCTTAAATGATGATATGTTGGTCTTGTTTTCACCTCTAACCTCTGTTGCTTTTAAGATAACAAGAAACAGACCAATCTATAACATATGTGTTTACCTGTGTAGATTAGTGAAATCTTATGCTGGGAAAAGCCCCATTTTAATGAGCTTTAAACAAAAAATTCTACCTTAGGTGCTAATTAGAATCTAAATTCAGGTGTTAACCTCTTTAACTGAAAGTGCATGTTGAGTAATTGCAGGAAAGGGGCCAATTTCAGGCACAGCAGTAATTACTGAATTAGTAGAAAAGTTCAAGTAGGGCTTCAGATTTCAGATCATTACTGAGCTTTCTGAGGAACAGCTAATCCTGGAGTGACTGGGCTTCTCACACCTGTGTGTGTGTCCTTGTATTGTGCGTGTCAGTGAGAGTGAGTGTGAAGGGAGCCCACTTAAATTTCAAAGAAATAACCATACAAATGGCCACAGAATTAGATACCACTATTTCTTGTTATTTAAAAATATAGGTGTAAAGACCTCTGAATTGACCTTTAATGCTTTTTTCCCCATTTACTTCAAAAGTAGTGAAAAAAAGAGTATCTGTTTTATCTGATAAAATGGCTTCATTCTTAAAATTTAGTCTCTTGCATTGTTTACGTCCTTAATGTCCTGGGAATTAGCCTTTAATATGCCAGGGAATATCCACCTGTGATCTATGTGTTACACTTGGTGTCTCTGTTGTCACAGAGAGTAGACTAAGCCCGTAAACCTACAGTGGTAACATGCCAGTGAAGTAGAAGAGGAAAGCATGAGAGACTAGAGTTTGTTGGTACATGGTGTGCTGTGCAATCACGATGTTATCTTCCACCTTCAAACAAAATCCAAAGGCCTTGAGAAAAAACAAGACCCATAAAGACAAAATCAACCCACATCTTTGGGGGCACAAAATAGCCTATGCCTTCCTTCACTGTGGTAACTGTTTCATCACCTCTGAGTGTAATTTCAAGTGTTAGCACTGATTTATAAAGTGGTAAATGGTCTGTAGCCTTATAAACAGCTTTTTGCTTATGCTAGAAACAATGATGAATTATTAGTTTCTATTCACTGACCTGAAAAGTAAAATTGTGGACATTTGCAATAGCAAAACTTGTTATGGGCATTTTTCAAGGAGCTTTTCAAATTGAGGGCAAAGTATACACCATCACTGAAGCACACGTTATTTTCTCATGCTTACATTGTGTGACATAAAGGAACATGCCATAAACTTCATGCCCAAATGAAGAGTTCACAATCAAATAAATCAGAAACATGTGGAAATTTAAATAATAATACCTAATAGACAAAAGCGCATAAAACTAGAATAAGTCTAGCTATTCATCAATGTGGAATTAGGTAAATAAATTATGGGACATCCAAATAACAGGATACTGTGTATCTACTCAAAAGAATTAGGTAGGTCTGTATGTATTGGTATGTAAAGAGCCTCATGATATATTTTAAAGATGGAAAAAAGCATAATAAGAGATACAGAATTAGTTTACTTGTGTAATTTAAAAAAGGTGTATCTGTGAATATATGTGTATACTTACATAAGCATACTTTTGAAAATATCCTACAAGGATTATGATAATAGTTAATTTTGGGGAGACAGACTAGGGATAATTATGGGAGGTTAGGAAACCGTGAGTAAAGAAAGAATTACACGCACACACACACACACACACACACACACCACACTTGTATATACATTTTGGCATATTTTGATTTTTTTTTAACTATATATCTTGATTGTATTTTAAAGATAAAAGTCAACTTTAAAAAGGAATGCAAGAGGCAAACTATACTGAAAATAAAATAAGGCGGCATATTATTATTCATGATCAAATGAATGGTATAAGCAGTGGGCATCACAGAATTTCAAGGGAGAAAGAGTGATGAGCTTCTGAATAACTGCTATAATAATAATTCCATTTATGGAACTGTGCCAAGGCCATATTTGATATATTTCTATCCATTGCAGTTATTATCCTTATTGATGCTCACATCATCCCTTCTTCAGCTAGTGGAAGCCTCTTCAAGTTGACTCCTGAGTCCTTTTTATTTTTTAAGATTTTTATTAAACTATAGCTAACATACAATATTGTATTAGTTTCAGGTGTACACCATAGTTATTCAACATTTATATACATAAAGCAGTGATCACCATGATAAGTCCAGCGACCATCTGACACCGTACCACGTTATCACAATAATGTTGACTATATTCCTCATGCTGTATATTACATCCCCTTGACTTATTTCTTTTATACCTGGAGATTTGGACCTCTTATTGCCCTTCACATTTTGTCCCCCCTTTTTAATTTTTCAATTACAGTTGGCATTCAATGTTATTTTATATTAATTTCAGGTATAGAGCATAGTGTTTAGACATTTGTATAATTTAAGAAATGATCCCCCTGACTAGTCTAGTACCACCAGACACTATACATAGTTATTACCATATTATTGACTATATTCCCTTTGCTTTACTTTACATCCCCATGACTATTTTGTAACTACCAGTTTGTGCTTAATCCCATCACCTTTTTCACCCTGTCCTCCAAACTTCTTTCATCTATCACTCCAACAAATCTACTACGAATATTACACCATACATAGTTATTATAATATTATTGTATATACTCCTTATGCTCCTTACGCTATACCCTACATTCCCATCATTACTGTGTAACAACCAATTTGTACTTCTTAATCCCTTTCCCTTTTTCATTCACCCCGACCTCCCTCCTATCTGGCAACCATCAATATGTTTTCTGTATCTATGAGTTTGTTTCCGTTTTGTTTATTTTGTTCTTTATCTTTCAAATATAAGCTAAATCATCTTGCGTCTGTCTTTCTCTGACACTCCACTCAGCACGATACCCTCCAGGTCCATCCATGCCACCGCAGATGGGAAGAACCCATTCCCTTTCCTGTCCAAGCAATATTCCATTGTATATACAGGTATGTATCCCCTCCTCTTTATCCATTCTTCCATCGACGGACAACCAGGCTGCCTCCACATCTTGGACATTGTAAACAATGCTGCAACGAACATATGGATGCACATGTTCTCTCTAAGTAGCATTTGGGTTTCTTCAGATAAATACCCTGAAGTGGGATTACTGGGTCTTTCTTTGTCTCTTGTTATAGCCTTTGTTTTAAAGTCTATTTTGTCTGGTATAAGTATTGCTATCCCAGCTTTTGTTTATTTGTTTGTTTCCATTTTCATGAAATATCTTTTTCCATCTCTTTACTTTCTGTCTGTCTGTGTCTTTCAATCTGAAGTGATTTTTTTGTAGGCAGCATATGTGAAGGTTTTGTTTTCTTATCCATTCAGCCCTCATATGTCTTTTGAGTGGAACATTTAATACATTTACATTGAAAGTAATTATTGATAGGTATGTAGCTATTGCCATTTTATTATTCATAATTTTTATCTTTCCCCCCCCATCTTAAAGAAGTCCCTGTAAGATACCTGGTTTTGTGGTGATGAACTCCTTTAGCTTTTCTTGTCTGGGAATCTCTTTATCTGTCCTTTGATTGTAAATGATAGCTTTACTGAGCAGAGTAATCTTGGTTGTAGGTCTTTGCTTTTTCATCATGTTAAATATTTTTGTACCAATCTCTTCTGGCCTACAAAGTTTCTGTTGAGAAATCAGCTGACAATCTTATGGGAGCTCCCTTATAAGTTCCTAGTTACCTTTGTCTTACTGCTTTTAGGATTCTCTCTTTGTCTTTAACCTTTGCCATTCTAATTATAATATGTCTTGCTGTGGGCCTGTTTGTGTTCATCTTGTTTGGGACTCTGTGCACTTTCTGGACTTGTATGCCTATTTCCTTCATCAGGTTAGGAAAGTTTTCAGTCATTATTTCTTCAGGTAGGTTCTCAATCCCTTGCTTTCTCTCCTCCGTTTGGTACCCGTATGATGTGAATGTTGTTATGCTTGATGTTGTCCCAGAGGTCTCTTAAACTATCGTCATTTTTTTTGGATTCTCTTTTCTTTTTGCTGTTCTGATTGGGCATTTACTGCTACCTTGTCTTCCAAATCTCTGATTCAATCCTTTGCTCAATCTAGTCTGCTGGTGATTCCTTCTAGTGCATTCTTCATTTCAGTTATTGTATTCTTCACTTCTGACTGGTTCTTTTTTATGGTTTCTATGTCTTTTTTTATGTGTGCTATCTCTCTGTTGAAGTTCTCACTAAGTTCCTTGAGCATCCTTATAACCATTGTTTTGATCTCTATCTCTGGTAGGTTGCTTGCCTCCATTTCATTTAGTTCTTTTTCTGAAGTTGTTTCCTGTTCTTTCTTTTGGAATGTATTTCTCTGTGTCCTCATTTTGGCTGCCTCTCTGCATTTGTTTCTATGTATTAGGTAGATCTGCTATGTCTTCTGGTCTTGGCTGGGTGGCTTTATGTAATAGGTGCCCTGTGGGGTCCTGGAACAGTGTTGGGACAGAGTCCCAGAGAACAGTTTCCAGGCTCTCGACCACATGTGGAAAAGTGCTGGCTTGGTTATTAGATAACAATCAGCTGTAATCAGATGGCCATCCACTGTGACTGTGTGGCCATCAGCTATTACTAGTTAGCCATTAGCCACTAATATAACTGCCATGGCTATGCTAGAGGGTTGGTGGGTTGGTTGGCAGAGAAGAGGACGGCAGATTGCACATCGTGTGGAGCCTGCTTCCTGTATCTCCAACCCAGCCGCCAATGAGACTATAGTGGTATGAACTGCCCCCATCCACGGCGCTGTTGGTGTTCCTTTTGGGCTTTGCCATATCCTGCGTTCTTATGTGGGGAGTGGGACCAGAGACCCCGCATGACACAGTTTCCCTGGTCAGCTGTTCTGGGTGTTCCAGGTGTGTCCCTTGTGTGGGTTGTGTATGTCTTCCTGTTATATTTGAGCCTTGATTGCTAGTGTCATGTCAGTAGGTGGGATTGACCCTCAGACTGATTGGCTGTGGGATATGGCTTCATCCACAGCTTACAGGCTGCTGTGCAAGGGGCTTACCCCACTGAGTGGGATTTGCCCCAGTGGGCTCTGGTGCTTGCTGAGACTATCCTTTGGATGTGCCGCTTGTGGGACTAATTGGGCAGTGCTCTGCTGTGGTTTGAGCCAACCTCCAAATATGTTGGTCCTGGGACCTGTTACAAGGGGCTCTGGTGCAGGCCTAGGTCAGCCGCTACCTGTAACAAGCCAGGGACTACCTAGTAGGAGCTACAAAGTGATTCACAGTTGTTTGCTGCCTGTGCTAGCCCTGGAGGCAGGTGGGAGAGACCACACTGAGAACTGAAGATGTCTGTTACCAGTACTGGGCCTGTGGTAGCTCCACACAATCCCAGGACACCTGGAGGCTTGCTACCACCTGTCAGCTCCCTTAAGTTTCAGCCCCTGATAAAGCTTCATGTAGTACACAAGTTGAGTAAGGCAGGGTGTCAGGTGGCCACTAGAGTGGGAAGAGTTGCAGTCAATAGGTTAATGTAGACTCTGGTTTGATTCCAGTGCTAACTCTGGAACTACTCAGCAAAAGTCTCAGAGCACATCAAGCCCAGTCGCTGCCTACCTGGGGCAGTGGACTCTGATAGTTTTCCAATTTGGGTGGGGCTGGCTACTTGTGGAGAAAGTGCTTCTGGTGTTGGGCAAGTTGGGTGGGGTGGGTTCCCAGTCAGTCAGCAGGATGCGGCAAGTGGAGCTCTCACCAGGCCAATCAGATTCAGATTTGGCCTGTAGGGGAGGGCTCAACACAGGAAAGATGGTGCCCACCTACCAGCTGCATGGGAGAAGGACTTCAAACAAGGAAAATGGCTACTGTCTTCCAGTCCTTGCTATGAAGCCACACACCTCAGACTGCCCCCGGTATGTCTCTGACAACCCCCCGAGTTACTGTTCCCCACTAGAGCCCAAGGTGAATGCCTGTGAGTGAGAGAGTCTGTGCACGGGCTGTTTAAAAGGATGTCTGGGTTTCCCGCAGCCTTCTGTCCCACCCGGATGGTCAGAATCCCCACTGTTTTTCACAGCCAGATGTTGTGGGGACTTTTCTTCCCAGCACAAGTACTCTGGGCTGGGGAGAGTGGATTACAGCTGGGGTTCGTCACTCTTCTGGGTGGAACCTCTGCAGCTGAGATATACTTTCTGGCTCTCAACTGCCACACAGAGGTTTGGGGCCAACCCATTTTGCTTTTCTATCCATTCTACCAGTCTCCACATGGCTTCTTCTCTGCATCATTAATTATAAAACTTCTGTTCAGCTAGACTTCAGATGATTCTTCAGGTTGATTGTTCTATAATTTAGTTGTAATTTTAATGCATTCATGGAAGGAAGCAGGCACAGTGTTTATGCACTCCACCATCTTGGATCTCCTCCTGAGTCCTTTTGATATAACCTCAGTAATCTTTGATAGCTTCTTTGTTTTTTGGTATGACAAGATATTCTAGCATCATCTTGAAGATTTCCTACCCCAGACTTGAAATTGGACATTTCTCCAAAGAGCATTGGTCCATTTTATTGGGAAATGGTATTTATAGAGCAAGGTCTGGACACTAGCGGTGCTTATTGCTACTGGGCTAGTTATTTTTTCTAGGCCTTTTCAGTGAATAGATTGAGAAGATGTGTGTGTGTGTGTGTGTGTGTGTGTGTGTGTGTACTTACACAATAAGATACACATGAGTTCATACTGATACTTTCAATTCAGATTCAGAGCTTTTTCTTAACTTCATTGATCTTACATATTTATTTCTTTTTATTCACTCTGAAAATTCCAGTTCTCAAATATATCAACATAATTATACAACAGTCTCAAAATAACAATACCAACATTGCTACTACTGATATAATTACTGAACAGTTATGATTAGTGAAAAGAGTTGTGCTTATAGTGCATGCTGCTAAGAACATACGGACAAATAGCCATTTGTGAAAGTCATTTGGAATACTCCTCTCTGTAAGGTTATGCCATCAACTGGCTATACACGGAGGTTCATTGGTTTCATTTTATTTTTGATTTTTTAGAGATTGCAATTTAACATTCAATTTTGTTTATTAATTATGTAAAATGTTAACTTGATTCCAAAGTCAAATTTATAAAACAATATATACTAAAATATGTCTGGCTATTATATCCCTGGCCCTACCTATAGGTAAACTTAAAAATTTTTATTTTATGATTTGCCTTTCTCTTGTTTTATTTTTTAAAATAATGAAAAGTGTATTCTTAGAGAAATGGGAGCATTTAACTTAGCAACATTTCGTGGAGATCACACCATTGCAGTACGTGAAGACATCTTTCATTTCTTTTTATAGAATCTTTCAAACTCTTTTTTCTCTAAAGTTAATAGCTCTTGCTTTCCATTTACTTATTTTTGTTTAAGTTTGGTTTGTTTTTCTAGATATTCATTACCAATTTATCTTTACACACTCTCCAGTTGTCTAAATCTTTTCTCAATATATTTAAGCACATCCAGTATTCAATCAAGTTCATCTTTTTGGATTCATTCCCCAGAGTGTGCTGCCTGCTATAATCCGCACGGGTAACTCCCCTGGCCTACTGCACAACTGCCATCCCACCCTTTAGAATCTCCCTATACCATCTTTCTGGGTATTTCCTCCTTTTTATTGAGTAAAACCACCTGCTTACTGGTCCCCCTGTCACCTTGCTTTACTCCCTCCTTTTAATAAAGCCTAGTGATCTTCTTTAGCTTGATACCGTGATGAGGTTCGTAACTCTTATTCACTGTGCTTCTTCTGCCATCACCGAAAGATGGGGACGTCACTGGAGCATCATTTAAATAACTTGTTATTATCCCATGTGTCCCATGATGTGCTTTCATATGGCTCTTAAATTGTGTAATGAGTAAATGCTTCACAACCTGATTCCGATTCTACCCTTACTCAGGAAGGCCTTATTTTAAGGCTGTCTCCATGACAATTAACTAGAGAGTCATTTGCTCTAATTTCAGATAGCTCCTTTGCCTACTGCAAAAAAGTTTCTGATAGAATCAAAGCAAAGCTTTGCAACAGGTTAAAAAGACTTGAAAGCTATCTTGCGTATGTAGTAGAGGGCTGAAACGCAACCTCAACAAAGCCTTGAATGTGTTCGACTATCTCAGAGTATGATTGCATCAGATTATCAGTGCATTTGTGGGGATGAGAGTCTATGACAGGTATGATATCTTGATTCCAATAGAACATGATTCTCTCATACAGGTAAAACAAAATTCCCAGGATGAGTTTAAAATAATGAGGGATATAAGCTACTTGTGTCTAAAGCAAACAAATAAACAACACTAACAGGAATCACTGTTAAATGAGAGATGCACCCATGTATGTGTGAATGGATGCATCAGAGAAAAGAGAGAAGAAATTCACAGGGAGGCTTTTGGTTATGTGTTTCAGTAATGTACAGGGTTTGTGGTTTACAACATCATTGGAGTTGTACAATAGAATTATATCCCCGAGAGTTTTGCAGTTATCTCTCCCTCTCTCTTTCTTTTCTTTGCATACAATGGAGGATCTAAGCCTGGATCCATGCCCTACCTAGGACATTTCCTCTTTGTGGCATGTGAGCCGTTACCAACACTAAGATTTACTGCTTTGGGGATCGGTTCAGAACAAATGTTCCAAACAGCCGTCTGCCTCAGGCAAGGTAATTTTGGACAAATTCAACAAGACTTCAAAGGAAGCCACCTACTACAATGCCTAAGGAGGATAAAGACCTGATTTAAATGAATGTATTGCAATTAGTGGGTATTTACTTTATATGTTGCCAAGTTCTGATAGCTTTTCTAACCCTCAGGGAAACAATATATATGTCTACTTCTGGTGAGCTGAAGAAATGGGATATGTGCTTCCCGGAGAGACAGGTGTTGTGAAACATACACAGATCTAAAAGACAGAAAAGACAAAAAGTCCATGAAGGTGGAGACAAAGAATAAGTGCTGTGTTGGTTTTGAAGCAAAAAATAAATAAATAAAAAAAATAAAAAAAATAAAATAAAAAATAAAAGGTGGGTGTGATTTGTACTCTCCCAGCATTACCCTCCCTAAAAAAGAGCTAGACCCTCTTCTGAAAAATTTTGTCTTTGAAAATAGCTTGTATTAATTAAAGTAAGGAGGAGGCAACATTTAATATTGATAAATGCAGAAAATCCAGTTATCAATTAAAGGAGTTTTTGACCACCAAGCTGATTTAGATACATCCTGAAGTGCTGTGAGTTTAATCCAATCATTCAGCATGAAGCATTCCAGAAGTAGAGGAAATTAAGGATTAAACTGTGATGGAAGAATGAGAAAGTAAGACACTGGAAGTATAGTGTGAGTGGACTTTAATCAAATCAAGCCAGAAACAGACCAAAATGGAAATCTAATAGCCCGGTGTTTTCATATACGTGTTCAGTTTCATTCCAGATCTTACACTTAAAAGTGAGGTGTAGTGTAAGAATTGTTGCAGGAAAACACCAGTATGTTTTTGTAGCTTTTCTCAAAGACAAAGTGAATGTAGAGAGAGAGAGAGACAGCCCCAAATTCAGTCTGTAAATAAGTACTTTATGGAGACTTGTACTTGAGGTGAGGAGAGGGCAGAGGAAGCTATATGCCAACCAGTTTTTTAATCTAAAATCTCTTTGCCCTGTAAAGATCCTAAGAGAAGAAAAGCAAAATATACTCACTATAATCTGTGTTCCTGTGTTTTTTTTCAGACATTACACAAATGGGCAAATGATCTCTCACTGGAAAATCTAATCTAAGACACAGATTTAAAAGCAGGTTGATTAGAAGTCCATTAATCAGTAAGATTGCCTTACTCAGATTGGAAAACCTGATTTATCTAGATAATTGCCAACCTGCTCTTCTATTGGAAACACAGCCATATACCTCTATCATGTATATCACTAAACTCTTCTTGAATTTTGGACTCAAAATTATATTTGGATGCTTAGAATTTATCCGATAGATGAAAACACCATCTAAAACTAGCCTCTGCCAAAAAAATCTGCTCAAATATCCTTTTAGTCATGTTACTATCTTTTGCTATTTGAAACACATTCCTCGATCTTTATCACAGGTATTCTGTGAGCCAGCTGAATGTTTTACGGTTGGTGGAGTAGTTTCTCCTTGATGTCCTGCAGCACCCTATCTAGCCCAGGAACTTGGCCATTGCCCCTGTATTTCTGAGCTTTCTAAGACTGTCGCTGTCTAATTACTGGTGTTTTTGAGGAAGTGGAAAAAGAGAGAAACTCATTTAGGGACAGGGAGTGGGGCTTATGACGGCATTGAGACTATTTATTTTCATCAGTGTTAAACCATTCTGACATGTGCTAATGGTTGAAATGTAGGTGTCTGTTAGGTGTGTGGCCTGGCGTTCCTCTCCCCGGCTGTTTACTTTAGCAGCTTGTCTGTCTGAAAGTTATGATACCGCAAAGCCTCTTCAGGGTCTCAGAGCAGGATGCAGCATGCAGACTTAGGAGAAGCAGCCCCCAGGGCTGGCCCTCTAAGCCACTGTAGGTAGAACTACAGAGGTGTGGGCAGGTAAGCCTTCAAGGGAACAATGAGGAGGGGAGCAGGTGAGTGCAGCCAGGCTTCACCTGGATGTCCTGAAACAATTAGCCATCTTCTATCCTAAAAGGCTTTCCTTTGGAAAGATAA
Organism: Rhinolophus sinicus; assembly: GCF_036562045.2. Classification (NCBI taxonomy): domain Eukaryota; kingdom Metazoa; phylum Chordata; class Mammalia; order Chiroptera; family Rhinolophidae; genus Rhinolophus; species Rhinolophus sinicus. Next base: position 46,297,413 of record NC_133751.1, read on the forward strand.
AGCGAACTTTAAGTGACTACTGTCACATTCTGAAATGCCATGTGATGTGAATTTTTCATTTCCTGGGCCTGTCATTCCACCCAAATCAGATTTTGCTCAGTGCACTAGTTAACGAAGTCAATCTCATTGATTGGTGGCTTTTAAGTAAGAAAACTTTCTAATTTTTGAAAACACATTAGCAAAAGAATCTATTCTCAGATAAGGCAGAGTGAAGTAGAAATGTAAACATAATGACCTAAAGGAAAGCAGCCTTTAAACCACACACACACACACACACACACACACACACACACACACACACACAGAGGCAAATGAGAGATTTGAAACAATTTCTTTAATCTGATGGTCAGACTTTGGCAAATGTTTTTGCTTGTATCATTTCTAAAACAATTACTTCTAACAAAATTTAAATTGTTTACCCCCCTTTCACAGTCTATTTTTGTCATTTTTATTATACAGATAATAACAAATATAGGATTATTCTAAAAGATTTAAAGAATACTTCCCCTTCAGACACAATCGTGCAGTCTGTCTTTCCCCCTTTTAGAGGTAAGCGGCTACTGTCAGAAGTTTGCTCTGTATCTTTTGAATTTTTTTCACCACATTTGCATACAAATATAAATTCTTTGGAAGTTTAGCAAATAAACATAAACAGAAATATGTCTACTTTTCTGGAAATTTGTTTTCTTTTTAGAATATGTCTTGGAGAGTTTTCCAAGTCAGTACATACTTGAGTCTCTGCATTTTTAAAGTCTGCATCATATTCCTCAGTGTGGAGTTACCATAACTCATTTACTCAGTCCTCTGTTGATGGATATTGAGGTTGTTTCTTTGAACTTTGAACTTTCTTTTCCTCTACAGTAGTGTGACTATTTTTAGCTGAAATTTCTAACAAGTAGAACTATTGGGTCAAAGAGGTCAATTTTGCTATCCTTATCCAATAAAATCTATATTTTGATTGATAAATCAATTACTAGTATCCCTGATGTATCTGGGCTGCACATTCATTAAGATACCTCGTGTCCCACATCCAGGCTGGGGGGCAGGACTCTGACAGCCCGGCTGACTGTGGGGTGGCAGGCATGAGCCTGATGGCCTCTCTCCAGGACAGCCCAGTGTGACAGGACACCAGGTCTGGGTAAAGTAAGTTGCATGTAGCTAGTGAGTAGTGGGGCAGGGAGTTGAATTCAGGTACTTTGACACTTGAGCCCAAACATTTAACCACTACCGTAAGTTATCCTGCAGCTATCGATACAAAATGTAGTTGCTACCAGTATGAAAAGATTCAGAGGAGGGAGTGTTTGCCATGGGCTAGGATTGCCCTGTAAGGCTTTCAGGAAAGATACAGGTTTAGGTTATGAGGAGGAGTAAAAGGAAAAAGATTACAGGCAACTCAGAAAGGGAAGAAGTGTAAAGATATGGGAGGAGAGAAACAAAAAGCAAAACACAACAACGGCAGCCAAAATAATAGCAGTAAGTCAGCATTACAGATTGCTTTACTTTTGGACTTTGCTAAGTGCTCAGTAGGAAACATTTTGTGTAACTCTTAATAGATTCTGATAGCACTATTTCCTTTTATAAAATAAGAAAATGGAACTTAATGCTATTCTGTAACTGCCCAAAGCCATGGAACCCATAAAGATGCATACCCCAGTAAGCGGACTGCTTGAAGGGCAAAGCACACATGGATGGGAGAACCCTGCTGGGAAGGGTGGAGAGGAGTGTTGGGCCTTGAATGACCATGCTGGTAGGCAATGGGGAATGCTTGGAAATTTTTGGAGCATTGGCGTGACATGATGAAAGTGTATATGATAAAATCCTTTTATGTTTATTTATAAGCTCTCCCTCACTTTCTGATGAGAGGTAAAAACTCTGTATCATTGTAAGTTTGTAAGTGTGTGCAGCGATGGCATGTAGTGATCGCAAAGGATGAGCTAAAGATTAGAAAGCCTAAACCATGTGGCCACACTCCTTCTGTGCCTTCCTTGAGAGCCCCAAGCTGAGACCTAAAATGGTCTAAAATACCTTGAACACATAGTTAGGATCAGCAGTGCCCCAGTGAAAAAAGTCTGAGTCTTGAAACCAGAAAGACCTGGATGCACATGCTGGCTCTACTGCTCTCTAACTTGGAACAAATTCCTGAATGTTGAATTACCAATCTGTGGGACTCTGGTGGGAAGAGACTGGGGCCTGGGCACACTGTGAAAGCCTGACTCATCAGCTCTGTAAGGATTTTTTAAATAACAAGTGAGTAGAGCTTTCTGAACCTTCCTTTCTTCATCTGTAAAATGAGGATCATCAAACCTATTTCATAAAGCCCTGCCTTCCATGAACTGAGGAACTGCAAGCACTCTAGGAGAGAGATGCCTGTGTTTCTGCTACCACAGTAGCTTGCTTTCCAGTGAGTTTTACTACTGAGGAGGAATGATAATTCCTTGTTTGTTGTTTCGAAATGTACTTTCCCCCCCGATTATTAAAGCAATAGGTGTTTATTTTGTAGAGAATTGGAAATATTCAGAGAAGTTAAAAATAGAAAATAAAATATATTACCGTAAGATAATAAATATTAGTGTTCCTGTTTTGGTCAGTTTTCTTCCAGTCTTTTATTTATTGTTTTCTCCACATATTTTTTTATGTAATAAAATTATTATGATACTGAATATAAAACTTACTAACCTTTTTTTCCCCAAACACTGTTTTGTCACGTAAATTTCTCCAGACGTTAAATAGTGTTTGAAAATAAAATTTTGTCTGTATAAAATTTGATTATATGAACTGCCCTTACTTCGTTAAAAGTTTTTATTATGGAACAGTTGCTTGCTTTGTAGGTTTTCAGTATTGTACAGAACGTGGCAATGAACCATCTGACTAGTGGTGCCCTGAGGTGGGTTCTAGGCTGACAACATCCGAATCACTCAGGGAAGCTTTTAGACCTGAGATTTCTGCCTTCCACCCTGAGCAGTAGGGGAGAGAAGTGCTTTAAAAAAAAAAAAAAAAGTTGGTCCTTCTAGGTGATCTTGATAGAGATGAGGGGCACTGATCTTGAGTTCCCCGAGGACTAGGCTTGGGCACAGCTGGAGTTCCGGTGCTGCACACAGCGTCCGGTACACAGGGGGTGCTCACTAAATGCATGTTGACTGAATCAGTAAATCTTGTATTCTACATTTTAATCCTTGTTCCTATCTCCTTAGCATAGAGTCTTGGAAGGGAAATTATTAGCTTAAAATTTTAATTTTTAAAAGAATCTTGCTGTATATATTTATAGTGCTTTCTTAAGAAATCAACACACTATTTTTTTTCTTTTAAAATAAAACATCCCATAATTCTACCTCTTTGGGATATAGATAGATATAGGTATATAGATTTTGATATAGATATAGATTTTTCCATCCAGTTCTTTTCCTGTGTTATGTGTGTGAATATACATGAAAAATACATGTTAGACACGTATTTAAACATAATGTTTTGTAACCTGCTTTTTTCTCTTTGAGGATACTACAATCAGTATTATATATTATGGTTTTGTTGTGTTTATAATTATATTTCTCAATTGTAATAACTAATTCCTAGTCAGTTAAATCTGTGTTCACCAAGGATGTACTTTTATGGCTGAATTTTAATATTTACAAAGCGATTAGCTTTGAAGCGATTATTTTGAAGCACAGTTCAAAAATAATCAGTGCAACGTTTTATTTGGTGTGGTGTAGACTGAAAGTTTTCATGCTTTTTTGTACTTTAAGAACTGGTAAATTATCTTTTGGGAGCCATTATGGAATTGACATTTGCGCAAAGGCCTATAAATAATCTAACTACACCTACTACCATATCACAAAAGGAAAGACATTTTAATGTAAAAAAATTAATTACATTTACCTTTATGAAAATTAGAACATACTCTCTGTTGGGATGTGGAGATCTTACATCACCCTGGAGCTGTAGAGTTGTGCAGTGAGATGGCATGCGGCAATGAGCAAGGATGGAAGCGGATGTGAAGGATAAAGCTGAAGAGAAGTTTGCTTATTTTGCCCCAGACTGGTGATAACATTGTCATTAACCAGTTCTAGCCCTTCAGTAGCAACAGAACAAATCCTTGTCTTGCTTTTCAGTCATTTTATTTTTGTTCGCTAATTTGTGGGCTCCTAGAAGGGAGAGGCCACATCTAATTCATCTTTGTAGGCTTGGTGCTTAAAACTGTGCAGGTAGAGTGAATGGAATAATGACTGAGGGGCCCTGCAAAATAGTGGATTCCAGTGAGGAAACATACCCAATTTCCGAACTGCTCTCTTTTTATTTTATCATTCAAGTTTCCCACAGTTGCTCTTTAAATTGGTGTCCACTGTGAGCAAAAAACTGAGGTCTAAGAGAATTGGGGAACAGGCAGTTTTTATGCAGTACAAACTCGATTTCTAAGCTCTGGCTGGATTAGAGAAAGGCATTTAAGATGTCTTTACAGCATCTTAATAAACCATAAAGAAAGGGACATCTTCAAGAAGGCATGAACACATTGCTGTTGCACAGGTCAGGTTGAAACTGCTTTGTAAATTGGTCCCTGTTGCTTGCATACTTTAATGTCTCATTGCTATTTTGTTTGTGTTTTCTCTGCCCGGGGTCCATCTTCTCTACCTGCTGAACTCTTTCTCCTCTTTGAAAGCCCAGCTTAAATGTCCCTTCCTCTACGGAGCCTTTTCCTCTCACCCCTTTAGTGTCTCCAAAATGGCCAGAATTAGTTATTCTCATTTTTGTGTTCCCATAATGCTTTGTTCACACTTCTGTTTTAACACGTTTTTTTGATTTTTGGTTAAGTGCATGTCATTGTCATTTCAGGCTTCTATAACAAAATAGCAAAGACTGGGTGACTTATAAACAACAAACATTTATTTCTCACAGTTCTGGAGGCTGGAAGTCTGAGAACAAGGTGCCAGCATGGTGAGGTGAGGGCCCTCTTTTGGGCTGCAAATTTCTCCTATTCTCACATGGCAGAGGGAGGAAGGGAGCACTCTGGGGTCTCTTTTATAAGGGCACTAATCCCACTTATGAGGGTTTCACCCTCATGACTTAATGCCCTCCCAAATGCCCCATCTTCTAATGCAATCAGCTTGAGGGTTAGGATTAAACATGAATTTTGGGCGTACATAAATATTCAGCCTATAGCAGTGTATATGGGTCTACCTTTGCTGCAAGGTGGAGTTTCCTGAGGGCTGGAGAGGGTTATTATTTATTTTATATCCTTAGTGTCTAGTACAATACATGATCTAGGGTAGGGACTTCTGAACTTGGACATTTTCAGGGCACTTCTATTCAGCCTCACTAGCTGTAGATACACTTAAGTCCTTATTGTTCTCACTGGCTGCTAAGCTGAATATGTGATGATACACAGCAGACTCAGGATGTCCTTTGTAAATGGGTTCTATTGGCTGGGTGGCTTCCCAGGCATCTTCAACCCATTGTTAAGCCCCATGAGAAGGCGCTGTGGGTGGGGCAGGATGGGACTCTTGAGGCAGATGCAGTACTCAAACTCTCTCTCTTTCCATACTGTTACCAAGCAGAGTGGCTTGCTTTTCACCCCATTGGTCTTCCAAACCCAAATGTATTTAATCACCTACAAGTACCACTCATTAACTGCCCCTAAAAACAATAATTAGATGCCACATTTTAATGTGAAGTGATCCACGTTACTATTGTTTCCTCCACATAGTGACTCTCCCACTGCTGGTATTGTGACAGCTAAATAAAAAGGCCAGTAATATGTGGGTTTCTGTTTTTTGTTTCTTTACCTTGAGGAAACAAAGACTCCCCTGACATAATGAGATAATAGGAATCTCAAAAGAGCCAAGCAGAACAATTCAGATTCTTTTAAAAATATTATTATTATAAAGCTACCAGGAAGAAATTATTTAGCAGTATTATGTGAGAGACTGGTTACTGTTCACAGCCCATGATGGGGGGAGAAACCAAGCTGTTCAAGGCAACCTGTGAGGGGTGGGTGACCACAAATGCACGTAAGTTGTTAGAGTTGAGACTGTCTCCCAAAGACAGACATTAAAAAACAACAAAAATGCTAATGAGAGTTGGTTAATGCACCTTTCCAATAAACCTCTATAGTATTTAACCACAATTTTTAAAAGAATTGAACCTCTCTAATTAAGAAGTATTCTGTAAAGAGTTGCCCTGTACAACATAAGTTTTGGAGACCCTAATTTCCCAGGAATTTCTCCAGTTCTTGGTCGAAAGGTTTGAAATATGTCAGCACCAAGATTCTAATTCATTGACCTAAGGAGTATGCCCTTCCCTGCCCAGCGTCCTCCCTGTGCTTTCAGTGGAAAAACCCTCCTAACTGCCATAGAACGCTCAGGGTAACACAACTGACATCTCACCATTGGACTGGCCTGGTGCCCAAGAGCACCATGGGAAATAATTTGAGTGCTGTTGGCAGTTGAAATTCGGACCTTGATAGTTGTAACTGATGGACTGGGCCGGAGAGCTGCTGATGAAGTCAAATTTTTGAAAGAAAAATTACTCAGTGTAAGGACTTTTGCATGATAGATTAGACTCAGCAGCAGGGATTGTCACTGGAAAGGTGTAGTGTGCTAAGAACAGGCATTTGAACCAACCTGGACCACATCCCCTCAGAGGGCTCTGTGTCTTGTAAATGAGAAGTTGGGCATTAGAAGGGAAATGTTTACTTATTGGATGGAGAGAAGTATTAGGACTGGAGATGAGGAGGCAGGTGATGAGGAAATACAGGCAGGGTGAGAACAGATACAAGTAGGTTCGTTGGAGGTCAGGAGTGCCTCAGTGCCCCCATGGGGCTCTAAGTTGGTACTGAGCATCACATTATTGGGCACTGCTCTGAGGGCTGTGGGGATTTTTCAGAATCAAGAGGAGGTTCTTAATTTTAAAGAGAGAATAATCCATGTGAAAGACTGGGACATAATGACCAACAATGTAGGGCAGTGACATTTTGAAATAGTACCAATAGTAAGAGCACGAGTGATTCAGAAGAAGAAGGGATTTCTGGGAAGGTGATTAGAGAAGGCTTAGAGGAACCTTGATAGAAAAGACTCAAAAAAGAGACATTTAGGTAGCCGGAGGCAACAAACATTGGTGGCAACAAACCTTCCTAAGAGCTGAGATGTACCTTGATTCTGTTAGCACCTTTTTTTGGTGTCCCACGTATTATAACCGTTGGGCTTACTCTGGGGTGTTCAGTGTCTTTTCCAGCTTTCTGGAAGTCCTTATAAGGGGCCCTGACTAACTGGAGATTCTCATACAGAAACCCCTGTCCCCATCACAGCTACCTCATCACCATGTTTCTCCAAGATAGCCACCCCTGAGGAGGACTGTCACTAGGTCTTAGAGAATGGAGAAATCCAAAAGGCCATTAACAACAAACTGAAAATACAAGTTGAAAGGTAAGTCTAAAGATCTGAAGAGTTGTATCTAGTGTGAAGTCATATTCTTAAAGGGAATGAAGTATATCTTTCCTTTCCTTCCTTCTTCCCACCCCCTGCCTTCTCTCTCTCTGTCTCTCTCTCTGTTTTTTTTTTTTTTTTTTTTTTTTTGGTGTCCCCAGTAAACTGAGGACTATATTCTCCTGTAATGACATAGCCTGAGGAGAGTTGTCCCTAAGAGGTCCCTATGAGGGTGCATCTCTATGAGGTGTTCAGAGGAATGTGTGGCATGGACCTCCTGGACCTATCCCATTTCAGGTAGAGCCAACATATGAACTGTAGGTATTGGGAGGGTCTTTGCTTTTCTACTCTAGCTGCTCCATGAACATAACTTTTCATCCCCTACTTTACACCCCTCAAACTTTTATATCCATTGCTTGTTGGTCAGATGCAAAACCTCAGGGGTCAGCGGGGAATTAAATGAAGCCCTTCTTCCTTCTTCTCCTTTCCCAAGGGGATAGATCATCAAGAGTCAAGGGAGAACTGTGTTGTTGGAATAACCTTGGTCTCTCTGAAAGTCATGGGGTTCAAGGAGTTTAAGGGGGGTGGCTACTAATGCCTCTGAAGCTCTTTTTCCCTCATGGCTTTTAGGCGATGGGCCGAGTCAATGTGTGCACAGAGCCTACAGCCACAAGCTTCAAGCTGTGCAGAGAGCCACTGGCCCTAGGTGATTGGTGGTTGTTAAAATGGTAGGTGAAACAGGGAGTAACATGCAATGATGAGTTCACTCACATAAAGAGGAATATGTACAGATAAAAGATCTGAAGTACATTGAAGTATCCGCAGCTGCACGTGAGGTTGTAGTAGTTTTCTTCTTTGTTTTTTTTTTTTTTTTTTTTGCGCTTCCCAACCCTCAAAAAGAGTGTGTTATTTAACCCAACAGAGGGTTTAAAAAAAAGAAGCTTTTAAGAAGAAATAATGTAGGGATAGGAATTGTGCTTCTTTCATTTCATTGTTGTGGTTAATAACTTCTACAGTGGCTACTTGGCCAGGTCCTGGGCCATGATTTACTAACGGGGCAATTTGGGGTCTGCTCTAGAGCTCCTTGGGCAGCAGAAGCAGTTGTGTTTTGGAGACCTGGAAATGGGCCCTGGAATAAGTTCCTGAAATGAATTCCTAACTCATGAAATCCCATGGGCTTGTCATAGTAATCAAGTAACGCTGGCAGCTTGCTAATTTTATTAACAGAATCGTAAAGTTTTAGATCTAGAAATACCTTGAGGAATCATCTACTTTGTTTTCTCATTTTTGTGGCAAAACCTATGTGAGTTTGATAGAAATAATATCTACCTTTTAATAAGCATTTACCATGTGCCAGGAACGGTATAGGTGCTTTATATAGATTAATTTTTAATCATACAATCAAGGTAAGTATTATCCCTTTTTTGATTTTATAGATAAGGAAGTAGAGGCATAGAAACAAAGTGGTTTATCCAATTGGAGTCCAAGGGAGGTTTTGAACTCATGTTTTTCTGGTTCTAAAATGGGCTTTTACTACGCACAACTCTGCCTCTTTATTTCCAGCGTGGGCTACTTAATTCCCAGTCTTAAGAGTTTTATCTCTTGTCTCTACATTTGAAATTCAGGTCTGTTTTAACCTATGTCAGTTAAGCAGATGAAACCCAAATTTCATTCCTCTAGCTGGGATCTTCTGTGTCATCATGAAGAAGCCCACTCCCAAAGTTAAAGGCCTACATTTGCGTTTTCTCAAAGCAATGTGGCCACGGGCCTTCAGCCTGAGCCCAGACTTGCCTTCATTTACTCACTCACTTCCCTGTTTTTGTGAATGTTTCCCGTTCACAGGCTGTGGGAATGCCCAGCCAGAGTGAGGGTGTGGTGACCCGGAGCCGTAGGTGGGGAGCTGGGAGGGGAGGCCTTAGCACCCTGAGGCCTCTGCTGGTAGCCAGCCTCTCAGGCCACCTCCACCTGACCTTTCTGCCCTCAGGTTGTGGGAAGGCTGGGTTGAGCTGGTCTCAGAGGACTGAAGGCTTCCTGAGGTGCAGGTTGAGGGGAGGCAGGGCAGAGAGGTATCTTTTCTTTCAGAGGAAAGTAAAGACTTACAGCCTGAAGGGGATCAATTTAGAGTTAAGTTCTCCATGTTTCAGCCTACCCAGAGGTGTTCTGGTTAATCAAATACTCCTACTAAAGGGTGATGGTGTGCGCGACACATGGCTGAACACTTTTCCAGGGCTTATAACACAGTAAAGTATGAGTAAAACCCAAACTGCACTAAATATAATTAAATCTTTCTTTGATGATTCATAAGGCCTTTAGGATCCTGTAGTGCCTCAGGGTCACCATTGTGCTTACCATCATCCTTGATGAGGCAGGCAGCTGAATAAAAATACAGATTTAAAGTTATAGGCCTTACTCCGACTCTGTCTACCTGGGTGGCCTTGGGCATGGGACTTGACCTGTTAAGCTTCAGAGTCCCCTCCAAAATAGGGGTGGCAACATTACATCATAGGGCTGCCATAGAGAACTACGTGCATAAAGAATATTGTTGTTTTTATCATTACTGTTAAGCTACCAGGACATCAAATTGCTGGCTGATAGAGAATTCTATTACGTTTTTTTTCAAGGTAATTTAGTCTCCTTTTACGAAAAACATGGTTTCCCCAGCAGTAGGTGTTGCTGAGAACTGATGTTTAGTCAAGGGGCCAGTAAGAGCATTTAAACAGTATTTTTAAACTGCAAAAGTGGTACATGCTTTTGTGAAAAAAATTTGAATATTATAGAACATACTGAAAAATAAAAGTTTCCTTCTACCCTCATTGTCTCAACCTTCCCCAGAGGGAAATAAACCTTGTGTAGTTTAGTGTGTGTGTTAGATTTAAATTATATTCATTATTATTTGACTTCACTTTATTTCACTTAGCATATCTTGGGGATCTTTTCATCCTTTTTTACAGCTGCATCTACATAATCTTTCATAATACCGATGAGTTTTGTTTTGTTTAACCATTGCCCAATTGATGAGCATTAGATTATTTCTAGTTTTTCTGTGGCGAACAATGCTGCAAGCGAGCATAGGATGACATTTATGAACTAACTCTGTAGCAGCCACTCAGTAATTTTTTATTACCTCAGGTTTCTTCAACCCACACTTCCTAAAACATATTCTTCTTGATTACATGCCTCCCCAAAAAGCTAGCATCAAATATGAACACAGCAACGGGCCCTTTACAGTTTGGTAATTTCTAATAAATGTATACACTTGTGCAACCACCACCACAACCCAGTTTTAGAGCATTTCCTTTAACCCCCAAAAATTCCATTTTATACCTCTTTGAGGTTAACTCCCATATGCATCCCAGCTCTAGGCAACCCCTGATATGATTTCTGTCTCTGAAGTTTGCCTCACCTAGAAATTTCATAAAAATGGGATAATATGTAGTCTTTTGTGAGGCAGGAGCAAAATGTTTTTTTGAGATTCAGCCATGGTGTTATATGTATAAGTTATTGCTGAATAGTGTTCCATTGCATAGATGTATCACAATTTATTTATTCATTTGGATTGTTTCCACTTTGGCCGATTTTCAGTTTTTCCATAGTATGAATAATAATACTATGAATGTTTGTGTACAGGTTTTTGTATGAACATATATTTTTATTTTTTTTGGATAGATACCTAGAAGTGGAATTATTGGATTTATGATAAAAAAAAAAAAAAGCTGCCAAATTATTTTCTAAAGTGGTTGTTTTATTTTATATTCCTACCAGCAATGTATGAGGGTTCCAGTTTCTCCACATTCTCACCAACACTTGGTATCATCAGTCTTTTTTTATTATACCTATTCTACTGGATATGCAGTGATATCACATTGTCATATAGTTTGCATTTTCCTAATAACTTACCATGTTGGGTACTTTTTCTTGTGCTTATTAGCCATTCATATGTGTTCTGTGGTAAAGTGCTTAATCAAATCTTTTGTCTATTTTTATTTTTTTTACTGGGTCATTTGTCTTTTATTGTTTTAATAGTTCTTTATTCTGAATACAAAACTTATATATATATATATATATATATATATATATATATATATATATATATGTATATATATATATATACTGTATATATTTATCCATATGATTTCTATACAGATGATTTATATTTTCTCCCAATCTGTGGCTTATGTTTCCATTTTCTTAGTGGTGAGTTTTATACAAAAGTATTTTATTTTGATGAAGTCTGAATTGGACAGGTTTTTCTATTATGGATCATACTTTGGGTGTCTTATATAAGAAATCGTTACTCCACTCAAGGTCACAAAGATTTTCTTATATTTTCTTCTAAAAGTTTCAAAAAAGTAATGTAATTTTATAAATTACTTAAAAGACTAGGTGAAGCTAATGTTCTCCATAGCCCCTTCCTAGGCTGAAACCAATGGACCCATGGAGTTATATCTACAGAGCAAGTCTTTCCTACTTTTCCAAGGTAGTTTTCACATGTTGGCTAGATTGTGTACCTACAGAATCAACAACAGTGGCCTTTATTACTAACTCCTCAAAAATTTTCCCAAGGAAAAATGTGAGATCAAACCCATTCAGAAGGATCATAAAAGATTTCCTTTGAAGAGGTCATATTTATTTCCAATACCATGAATAGAATGTTCTCGGTTTTGTTGTGTCATTTAGCAAGTGTAGGGCAGTAGCTCTCAAAACCAAAGCAGTAAAGAGTCATTTCCTATCACTAGTTATTTTGACATGGGCCTAATTCCACTTGCTGCTCTTCATTCCAAATAACTCACTTTATTTCTCTAGATAATGAGTCTATTATTTATTAGCCGTGTGTGTGTGTGTGTGTGTGTGTGTGTGTGTGTGTGTGTGTGTGTGTGTGTGCTCTCAAGAGGTACATTGCTCTTATTTGGGGAACTTGAATCTCATTTCTTTCAAACCTTCTTTGAGCATAGCATATACAGTTTCTGGTTCTTTATTTGACACTCTCAGGACCAGATAAGTTTTTAAATGCACACTTTTTTTTTTTTTAATTTTAGAAAGATACTACAGGGAATAATCTGGATGAATATAATTTCTCCAGGGAGTCAAGATGACAGCATTTCATAATATGGGCATATTAATATTTATAATCATATTGAATATTTACAGTAAATTAAATAAAGACCATAAATAGCTTCAGTTAGTCCAGGTCAGATTTTCTACTACTTGAATTTAGGTCTGGTTAGTTTTGGGGGGCAAATGAGTTACAGAAAATCTCCATGTAGAGCATTTTTGGATTTCTGAATTGAGAGAAGGGCTAGTGGGTTTGTACTGCCTTCCTGGGAACACGCTACACCAGCTGCTTATTGTGGTGTGTTGGGTTCCTAAGCCTTAGTTGACCAATGCTGATTCAGCATTTGAAGCCACTGTGAGTGGCTGTCACATTCCAGGAGATCAGGGGAAACACAGACTGGTGAGCCTTGGTGAGGCTTTCAGCCTAAGAGAGTTTTCCGAATAAACATTTTAAAGAGATAGTTTCCACTGTATAGAATGCTATTGTCTAGAGTGTTTTATGGGGAGAAGGTATTTTGCCATTTGAAATCAATATACGCTTAAAAAAATGCTTCATCTCCCACTAATTCTCGCGCATAAATTCTATCTGCCCAATGGCACAGGTTCTCAAAGGCCGATGCCCAATAAAGATCTGTTGTCGAGGGGGCCTGGATTCCTGGCTTGGGGTGAAATTATACCCTATAAAACAGAATTGAGTCAAGCTGTGATGTATTGGAATCCCATTGAGCGCTAGATTATATGGTCAATGGCAGCTCAGAAGCACGTTTTAATCACCGAGCACTGTGTTGCTGTCCTGACAGTGTGGCGATCTCTGGCCCCTGTTCCTGGGGAAAAGGAGAGCCTCCTTGGTACCCACTAGTTCCTCCTCATCAATGGGAAGAATCTTAGCAATTCATCTCATGGCACTTTATGAAAAATTACATAAGCATTATATACTAGCCATAAAATATTTACACAAGTAAATTGCATACCAAGTTTACATTGGCATAAATGTAAAAGCCCCTCTTTGCTACTCTCCCACTCCATTCCTGCCACCTTCTTTAAGAGGTCACCTCTGATAGTAATTTGGTGTGTGTCACTCTAGGCCTTTTTCTTTGCAGCCAAGTACGTGCACACACAAACACGCATAGTCATATGTACTCTGTTTCCCTGAAAAATAAGACCTAGCCGGACAATCAGTTCTAATGCGTCTTTTGGAGCAAAAATTAATAAAAAGGCCTGGTCTATTTTACTATAAGACCTGGTCTTTAATACAATATAATATGTAATATAATATAATACTGGGTCTTATATTAATTTTTACTCCAAAAGACACATTAGAGCCGATTGTCCAGCTAGGTCTTATTTTCGGGGAAACGTCATACCTTCAAATTGTCCTGTCACTTGCTTTTTAAAATTTATTAGGGACATCTTTCTCTGACATTAGTGTCCTACTGATGGCTGCAGAGCCTTACCAAAAATGCATTTGATCAGTCTTTTTCAAGTGAAAAGCTTGAAGGTAATTTTTGGGGGGCATGACAAATTATGCTTCAATGACCTTTCTTATATTTTTTTGTGTATTCGTGTATTTTTATAGAATACATAGTAAAATTTTCATGGTTTTTGGTGTATCTCCCACGTCTTACTCCCTATGATTGCTTTTAGTTAGTCTGAATGTCAGCATTCTCCTCTGTCCTTTTGCTTATCTAAAAGTCAAAAGTCTTGGGGTGAGGAGGGGGGATGTATAAAGAGGAGGGTTGTTTATGTTTCCAACTTTCGGTACTTTTGACTTTGCTTGCTGGCTATTAACTTAATATCATATATAGGATAGCTTAGATAAAAATCAGAGCATGCCTTCTGCTGTAAATTGTTACAATACTTTTGGACAGCTCTTACAGTATCTACTAAAATTTAAAATGTTCATACATTTTGAATTTGCAATTCTACTGCTACATGATACTATGGAAATAACTTCATTTTGAGACTTGAAGGATTTTGTTCAGATATGAATCTCAGTTAACTTTTGGGAATCTTTTTATTTAAATAGTTCCTGCAATGGAGTGAATGCTTGTGTCCCCCCCAAATTCATATGTTGAAATCCTAACCCTCAGTGTGATGGTATTAGAAGGTGGGACTTTAGGGAGGTAATTAGATCATGAGGGTTCAACCCTTATGAATGGGATTAGTACCCTTGTAAAAGTTACTGCAGAAACTTTCTGCCATGTCAGGATATAATGCCATGTCAGCACTCTGTGGCTTGGAAGAGGGTCCACACCAGAACCCGACCATGCTGGCACTCTGGGCTTGCACTTCCCAAACTGTGAGAAATAAATTTCTGTTGTTGATAAGACATCAATTTATGGTATTCTGTTATAGCAGCCCAAGCTAATTGAGACAGTTCCTTTCATGCAAATGCTGCAAAACCTTTATAGAAATAAATCTTTGAATGTAAGACTTAAAAATTTTCAGAGCCCTAGAATTAAAGCTCTAAAGACCTTTGGACACTGTAAAATGAGTGGATTGCATAAGATGATCTCAAATTTTCCCTTTAACTCTTAACACTCTGTCGTCCTCTGGTCCTGGAAGAAGATGATGGTAAAGGCAGAATGATGACAGTGATCAGTGTATTATAGTGGGGGTACCTTTACTCTTAGCACAGAGGTCCTTTATTGCTTTTATTCCTAAAGCAGAGATTTTCTCATTCCGTTTTTTACTATTGTATCACATTTTTTGTGTGTGTAAGTAATATTGCCATCAATTTAAAAAATCCTTTCACCTGGCCTTATTGTCTTAATTTCACTAACAAAAGTCAATTGGTAGAGATGCAACCAAAGTAAGAAACAGGCTATTCTTTTGAATATGAAGAATGGCTGTTTGTTAACTCTTAAATGTGGATATGCTGTGTTTTTCCTATGGAGTTAATGCTACCTGATGTTATTTAAGACAGTTCAACATTTGTTGGACACAAGAATTATAGTGGGAATTATGGACCCAGAGATAAACGAGACAGAGTCCATATCCTCAAGGAGATTAGAGTTGAGTAGGTCATATTTTGGATTAAAAAAAATCCAGTTAATGCTGGGGACACAATAGGGTCAAAGGGTGAAACATGAAGATAACTTTTAGCACAATTTAAATATAACCCAAATGGACCCAAACTCTATCAGCCTTTTAGTAAAAATGAAGTCCTATTAAAATTATGGGCCAAATTATGATGACTCTTAACGTCCTCTTACATGATTGTAGGACCCCCACTCCCCTCAACATCTCTTCCATGTTCCAGAGTGGGAACAAATTCATGCATGTTTTCCCAGTCTGGTAAACCGTCGTGTCAGCTTGCCTTTGGCCCAGCTGCAGGTCTCTGTGACAAAACTGCTTCACTGGCACAGGGTTCCTTTGCTGAACTTTTAGGGTCCCAAAGAAGTGCAGAGTCTGTGGCTCTTCAGCTCTAGAAGCACTTGTCCTCTGGGTTCTACAGCTGCCATGCTTGTGCCTTGAGGGTCCCAATGAATGATTCTCATGAGAAAATGTTCTTCAGATTCTTGCTCCATAATCTCCCTCATCGTGGTGGATCCAAACCAGTGCTTTAGGCTGTGTGAGGGGGGTATGGACTGATATGCTGACTTTTCATGATCCCTGTCTGTTTTCTCCCCATTTTTCCTCTCCAGTGGCACTACCACTCTTTTCTTTAGAGAAAAACACACTCTCCATGCACATCCCTTCAGGCTAATGCCAAGGAGTATAACCACCCCACTAGTTCCAACCTGACCCCAAACAGACCATGTCATGTTTCACTTTATAACCCTAGTCTCAGCTCAGTGTTTGCCACAGAAAAGGACCTTTACTTGTTAAATTAATGAATCAATGTTGTTAAAGGGGAGTTTAAATATAATCTAGGGAGATGAAACAGATTTCACAGCTTCATGGTTGTGCCCATGGGAGATGCTAGCAAATGTTAAGTGAATGAACAATTAGTATCTTGCACGTTCTGAGATTAATGACCTCATGATTTGTGCTGCCCTGTCTTTATATTCTTATACTGTGAGCTTTGTGACTAAAGGGATATATTTGCAAGATAGTTGACCAGGATTAAAGCTCTATTTTTGTCAGGACCTGTAAAACAGTTTAAAAACATTAACAAGCATTTATTAAGGAAACATGTACAATTTAAGTGCAAAACAACTGTGCGGGGCACTAGAAACTTATTGTTATGGAGAGCAGCAGACACATGGATAAAAGGAGACAGGGAACATGGGGAGTCAGGAAACAAGGGAGGGGGATATAGTGAGAGGGTGGGAGGCAGGGCAAATAGTGACTGAGGACTCAGAACTCCTGACCATCTAGGTTTCAAGTTCTAGCACTGGCACTGGAGTGAGCAAGTTCACTTTGAGTTTGTTTTTTTTTAAGTTATGTTTTAGACTAGTTAGTAAGGAAAGGCTATTTATTTATTTATTTATTTATTTATTTATTTATTTATTTTTCAATTGCTTAAAATGCAAGATAGTATTTATTCTTTTTTAAAATTTAAGTATATAGTTGGTATACAATATTATATTAAGTGTGTAGTTTCAGGTGTACAATATAGTGATTTGACATTTTTATACCTTACATTGTGATCACCCCACTAATTCTAGTAAACATCTGTCACCATGTAAACTTATTATAATATTATTGACTATATTGCCCTTCACTTTTTTCACCCATCCCTACACTCCCTCCATCTGGTAACCATTTCTTTGGTCTTTGTTTCTATGAATCTATTTTTTAATTGCTAAGATGGAATTTTTTAAAAGACGAGATAATGGATTCACATGATTTGGCAATTGAAAGATCCCAAAGCAAAAAAAATATTCCTTCTACCATTTCCTCCAGTCACCTGGCTCCTGGATGGACGTTTTCTATCTCCCAATGGAGTCAAAGAGAAGATAAAGAAAAACTTAAAAAAAATGTTTGGTCTCTTCAGCAAGGTCAAAGCTGACTGATTTGTTTAGGAAAAAACTGTGATCTTGGCTTCATCAGTCTTATGTTCTAACATCCTGACCTATGAGCCTAGAAAGGAGCCCCTGATTGTTCACGGACTAGCAAACCTTCAGAAGTTTTGCACTTTGCTTTAAAATATTTCAGCGACATTTGAATCTGGTGGTTGGGTTTTGAGGAGCCTGTGATGGTGCTGGGGACATGCCCAGGGTGGTTCAGAAGCAAGAAAGAGCCAAAGGCCAGAAGGGAGAGTGGGGACTGAGAATCAGGAAAACCAAGCATTAACAACCTCTGTAGAGGTCCACAGGCAGGTAAGTGGACAAGTGTGTGTGTTCAGATTAACTTAAAGGGTCAGAGGTCATTGGGGAAAATATACCTCTAACATTTAACTCAACCAATGAAAGAGCTAAGAGAACCTAAGTGACTCCCCAACGATAGAGCACCTTGGTATTACTGCGTGACCAAAATATGTTCAGGCTTCAAAAAACCTTTTAGCTGATTTTATATTGTAGAGTAGGAAAATGATTGATTAGAAAGATTGACACTGTTGGCAAAAAGTGAACGATAGTCACATTTTTCTTCTAGTAAACACTTTGTTTTTCTTTCCTCTATGGGACATATTTTATTAATTTTTGTTGGCCCTGAGTTATTTTCAGAAAGACAAATTTATTTAGATATATAGTAACCTGATTACACTTTAATTTCTCAATAAAATGTTTGAATTTTTAAAGTTCAATTCAATTGAAAAATCATTATGTTCTTGGCCTCAAGTAGCTTAAAGAATTACCTTCTATCTTTTCTTCTGGCACTTACCGCATCTGTGAGTAGCTAATTTTGGCTTCATGTCTATTTTCCTCACTAGACCGTAGGCATCCTCAGGGCAGAACTATATTGATCATGCTTATTAACAAATTTTTCTAGAACCTTGTACAGTGTCTGGCACACAGTAGGCTTTACTATTTGCTAAATGACAGAATAAAAGAGATCAGATGAGGTAAAGTGGCTAAACCAATAAATAACACCTCACTTACTATAAGCTTTCTGTTTTAGACCTGGCAATTTAAGGTTTTTGTGGGGCATGCAGTTGGTGGTTACATATATGATTTGGTGGGTCATATGCATATATATATATATATATATATATATATATATATATATATATATATCAATTAGAATAGTCTAGAGAAGTAAGTTCAGGAGTCATCATCACACAGGATGGCTAAAGTAAGGGTGTGGCAAGATCACCTAAAGGTCATATACAGGTATAGTACGAAGAGGGATAAAGAGAGAATCCAGGATGACTGTCGCTTAGTGTGTGAGAGAAAGGAGAAGAGAGGCAAGAGAAAGGTAAAAGATGAGAGTATTGTTCTGGAATCCAAAGGATGAAAGGGCTTCAAACAGATGGTATAAGTGTCAACAGTGTCAATTGCTGCCAAAATGTCCAGCAAGATGAGGACAGAGAAAAGAACAAGACAAACGAATGAAGAAGCAGAAACCGAAATGTCCTTTGATAGATGAATGGATAAAGAAGTTGTGGTATATATACACAATGGAATACTATTCGGCAGTAAGAAAAGATGATATAGGACCATTTGTGACAACATGGATGGATCTTGAGATTATAATGCTAAGCGAAATAAGTCAGACAGAAAAAGTCAAGAACCATATGATTTCACTGATATGTGGGATATAAAACTGAAAACAACAAAAGAACAAGACAAAACAAATGAAGAAACAAAACCTCATAGACGCAGACAATAGTTTAGTGGTTACCAGAGGGTAAGGGGGGAGGGGATTGGTAGATGATGGTAAAGGGGATGAAATATATGGTGATGGAAGGAGAACTGACTCTGGCTGGTGAACACACAATGTGATATAGAGATGATGTAATACAGAAATGTACACCTGAAACCTATGTAACTTTACTAACAATTGTCACCCCAATAAACTTTAATTACAAAAAAAAATGATGAGGACAGAGAAGTGACCATTGGATTTAACAATTCTGAGGTCTTTGGTGAACATGGCAATACCAATTTTAGTGCAGTGGTGGGTGAAGAGGTGACTCTGAGGGTGAGGCAGGGGAGGCCCGGGATGTAGAGGATACTTTTCAGAGGCTTGCTTGTAAGAGAAGAGGCACATAGCTATGGGGGTATGTTAAGGGTATATAGACCCATTGCAGTGTTTTATTTCTAAACTTTTGAATTACAGGTAGAGTACATGTTCAGTGTAGAAAATTGAGACAGTAATTAAAAAGTATTTTAAAAAGTATAAAAAGCCAGAGAGGACATTCATAATTCTACCACTCTAATTCAAACATGCTGCCAAATTTTACTATTCTAATCAGTTTCATGCATTTTAGCCTAGTTGAGAAGAGACCAAATGAGTGATTATAAGCTCTGCTTTTGCACATACAGAGGATTGGCTCTGGCATCTATCCCTGCATTAATTACCAGGGTGGATTTGGCTGATCTAATTGGTTAGAGCCTTTCCTCCCTCACTGCTCCCTGGGTGTTTCTCCATATGGAGTTATTTAATTAGACAGAGATAAAACTTCTTGTTCATTCATTTAACAAATATTTATTAGTTGTCTACCACGTGCACTGCGTTAGTTGCTGAGGGATATAGCAGGGATGCAGACAGACACGTATCACCTCATGATATTTAAAGTGTCATTTACAGAGGGACTTACTTCATTCTATGGTATGTAGATATTATCAACTAGAATTTACAGACAAGCTTTCAATTTCATTTGTGTAACTGACTCCCTTGACATTTTCCCCAACATTAAAAACTCTTCAAAAATGTTACTCTTAATGGTTGATCTTAAATATTTAGTTTTTCTTTTCATTCCCCTGTCCCCCCCATAATAACACTACTGCAAATAGCTTTGAAAGTAAGCTTTGTCCATATTTTGTACTGTTCTCTTACAACTCATTCCTAGAAGAGGAATTTATTGGGTCAAAAGATCTGAACTTTTCTAAGGCCTTTCGATAACTATTGTCAGATTGCTTTCCAGAAAGTTCCTATGAATTTAAATTCTTAACAGTCATAAACAAAGGTGCCTTTTTCACCTAAGGGAGGGTTTATTTGTTTATATGCTGAGTTGACTGAAATAGTACAAAAGGAAAGATTAAAGATAAAGAAGATGGCTTGGGCTCTTACATTTAAATCTTTAATCCATTTAGACTTTATTCTAGTATATGGTGAAAGACAGTGGTCTAGTTTCATTTTTTTTGCATGTTTCTGTCCAGTATTCCTAACACCATTTATTGAATAGACTGTCCTTATCCCATTGTATATGCCTGGCTCCTTTGTTATAAATTAATTGACCATATTTGGCATGGATTTATTTCTGGGCTCTCTCTTCTGTTCCAGTGATCACGAGTGTGTTTTTATGCCTGTACCATGCTGTTTTGATTACTATAGCATTGTAGTATAGTTTGATATCAGGTAGCTGGATACCTTCAACTTTGTTCTTTTTTCTCAAGACTGCTGTGGCTATGGGATCTTATGTGGTTCTATATAAAATTTAGGATTAAAACTCCTAGATGAAAACAGAGGCAGTAAACTCCCTGACATTGCTCTTAGTAATGTTTTTTTATGATACATCTCCTTGGACAAGGGAAATAAAAGAAAAAATAATCAAATGGGACTACATCAAACTAAAAAGTTTTTGCATAGTAAAGGAAGACGTCAACAGAATGAAAAGAAAACCTACTGAATGGGAGAAGATATTTGCCAATGATACTTTTGATAAGGGGTTAATACCTAAAATTTATAAAGAATGCATACAACTCAACACCGAAAGAACAAATAATCCAATAGAAAAATGGGCAGAGGACCTGAATATATATTCCTCCCAACAGGGCATATGAAAAGATGGCCAATAGACATATGAAAAGATGCTCATGTCACTAATCACAGAGAAATGCAAATAAAAACCATGAAGAGATATAACCTCACACTTGTTAGAATAACTGTCATCAATAAATCAACAAAAAACAAATGTTGGCGAGGATGTGGAGAAAAGTGAACACTTGTGCACTGTTTATGGGATTGCAAATTGGTGCAGTCACTATGGAAAACAGTATGGATGTTCATCAAAAAATTAAAAATAGAACTACCATATGACCCAGCAATTCCATTTATGGGTATTTATCTAAAGAAACCGAAAACACTAATTTGAAAAGATATACACACCTCTATGTTCATTGCAGCACTATTTACAATAGCCAAGATATGGAAGCAGCCTAAGTGCCCATCAATAGACAATTGGATAAGGAAGGTGTGGTACATATACACAATGGAATATTACTCGGCCATAAAAATGTATGAAATCTTACCATTTGTGACAACATGGATGGACCTACAGAGTATTATGCTAAGTGAAAAAAGTCAGAGAAAGACAAATGCCATATGATTTCTCTTATGTGTAGAATCTGAAGAACAAAATAAATGAACAAACAAAATAGAAACAGACTCATAGATACAGAGAACAAATTGATGGTTGCCAGTAAGAAGGGTGTTGGGGAGCTTGGTGCAAATGGTGATGGGAATAAGAAGTACAAATTGGTAGTTACAAAGTAGTCACAGGGATGTAAAACACAGTAGAGAGAATATCGTCAATAATATAATAATGAGTATATATAATGCCAGGTGGGTACTAGACTTATCAGGGGAATACTTTGTAAATGAGATAAATGTCTAATCACTATGCTGTTCACCTGAAATGAATATAAAATAATATTGAATGTCAACTGTAATTGAAAAATTAAAAAAAATAAAGAAGATGGAACAGGGTCCTTGAGAAGTAGTAGTGATAAAATCTGGAAAAGGTACTAGAAGGTAATTTTGTAAAAGAAAACAGAAAAGTTTCTTGTTGGGAGAGGAGTTAAGGAGGGTGCAGCTACCAAGAGTGTTTGTGTATGTGTTGAGAGACGGGGAGCTGAGGGAGTTCCTAGCTCATGGCTTCCATTTTCCTCATATGCCAAGAGGCAAGATCATCTTGGCAGGCAGGGGTAGGATAAGGCTGATAGCTTGGAGAGAATGAAGGTGGCTCGGAAGGGCTGTGTAGAAAATGGGACACCATGTAAACGGTGCAGATGCCCAGATAATGTAATGTTGCATTTTGTTTACAATTGTAAGTGAAAACTTGATTATTAATATTGGGACTCTGTTTACAGGGTATAGTGAAATTGAGAATCGGTGATTATTTGATTAATATGATGAATGTTCCAAATTAGGAACACCAGGTCAGGGTACATTTCCGACCTAAATTATACAGTGCAGTTGTCCGCAGTGATCTAATTAACCAGATGATTGCCAAATCTCTACTTCTTTCTGTCCCCTGTGGACATAGCTTAAAGAACTAATAAGTGAACTGGACTCTGCCCCGATCTATTTTGGGATAATTGATGTCTTTGTACTCATATCCCAGCAGCTTGGTATTAAACACTGAAGCTTTGTGGAGAATATGTCAGTAGGCGATTTACTACCTCAAAAAGCAGTCTTTCTCTTGGAAAGCTTATCAATCAGAACTTTGGAGGGAAGTTTCCAAACTCCCTAAGGAAAATTATATTTTATTGCTATGGAAAAATATTTGATTCTGTGCATTTTGCCTCATAAAATGAATTTGGTTTTGATTCTGGGTACTTAACAATTTTTGTTTCCGTCTTCATGAATTTCTTTAGAGCAATTTCAAACACTTATGCTCATTAAAAGTTGGCTTTTTTCTCCCTTAAATAAAAAGTGCCATGATTTTAACATGTTAAAGAATAAGGAAAATCAATTATGGTACAGAAATATTTCATTCCTCCCTTAATTGATGGTTGATGTAATGTAGGCTGTGAAATGAATGGAGGCAGTTACTGAGGTAACTTGGACTCTGAAACCTATTTTGTGAAGTAGCAATGTGATTGGGACATTTTTGGAATTGATCTTAATGCTTTGAGCTTCCTTTCTATGTTCTTAAACAATACCATGACATGTCATTTATTTATACCGTGTTTCCCCGAAAATAAGACCTAGCCAGACCATCAGCTCTAATGGATCTTTTGGAGCAAAAATGAATATAAGACCTGGTCTTATTTTAATATAATATAAGACTGGATCTTTATAATATAACATAATATAATATAATGTAATATAATATAATATAACATAACATAATATCGGGTCTTATATTAATTTTTGCTCCAAAAGATGCATTAGAGCTGATGGTCTGGCTAGGTCTTATTTTCGGGGAAACACAGTATATGAAAGTGAAGATAACAAATGATTTTACTCCAACTTGACTCTTCTCTTCACAGACTCAGCATACCTCCCTTGTTCTCAAGTATTCATCAACGTGCAGTTCTGTGGTGGTGGAAGATGATGATGTAAGAGGGCCTGGCATGAAATTTCAGTTTTCTCAAAGAACTCACAACCAGTTAAAGTTTGGTAGCAAACCAAATTCTGTTAGGTTGGTGTAAAAGTCATTGAGGTTTAAAAGGTTAAAAATAATTGCAAAAACCGCAATTACGTTTGCACCAACCTAGTAACAAACAATAGCCATGTTCCCATTTGAATATTGTTCAAATACAAGTGTAGCCATGAATGCTAAGAACAGTTTTTGGCATTAGAGATCTGTCAAGTGCTTTTATCAATTGTAAAATGGATAAACAAGCTGAAATACAAAATGGCAGAATTATATTCTTTTGCATCTGGATTTTAGTCTGTTCCTGGTCAGAGTCTCAACATTGACAAGAATGATAAGTTTGACTCAGGCTAGTTACTTTTGCAGAAGCTTGAAGGAAATGTGTGCAAAGTCAAATCTCCTTCTGTCACCATATATTTTGATCCATTTTACTCTTTTCTACCTTCTCCCCTACCCCCTTTCCCTGTGGTAACCACTAAACTATTGTCTGTGTCTATGAGTTTTTGTTTATTTGTTTGTCTTGTTTGTTTATTGCTTTCAGTTTTATATCCCACATGAGTGAAATCATATGGTTTTCGACTTTTTCTGTTGACTTATTTTGCTTAGCACGATAATCTCAAGATCCATCCATTTTGTCATAAATGGCTGTATTTCATCTTTTCTTATGGCCAAGTAATACTCCATTGTATGTAGTATGTACCACATCTTCTTTATCCAACCATCTATGGAAGGACACTTTGGTTGTTTCCATGTTTTAGCTATTGTGAATAATGCTGCAATGAACATAGAAGCACATATATCTTTACAAATAAATGTTTTCAAATTTTTGGGGTAGATACCAAGAAGAGGGATTGCTGGGTCATATATAACTCTATTCTTAATTTTTTGAGGAACCTCCGTACTGTTTCCCATAGTGGCTGTACCAATTTACATTCTCACCGGGAGTGTATGAGGGTTCCTTTTTCTCTACAGCCCCTCCAACACTTGTTATTGCTTGTCTTGTAGATAATAGCCAGTCTAACAGGTGTGAGGTGGTATCTCATTGTGGTTTTGATTTGCATTTCTCTAATAGCTAGTGAAGTTGAGCATTTTTTCATATATCTGTTGGCTGTTTGTATGTCTTCTTGGAAAAAGTGTCTGTCGAAGTTCTCTGCCCATTTTTTAAATTGGATTTTTGTTGTTGTTGTTGTTGTTGTTGAGTTGTATGAGTTCTTTATATATTTTGCATATTAGCCCCTTATAGGAGGTGTTGTTTGCAAATATCTTCTCCCATTCTGTTGATTGCCCCTTTGTTTTGTTGATGGTTTCTTTGGCTGTGCAGAAGCTTTTTAGTTTGATATAGTCCCATTCGTTTACTTTTGCTCTTACTTCCCTTGCTTTTGAGGTCAAATTCATAAAATCCTCTCTAAGACCAAGGTCTATAGTTTAGTACCTGTGCTTTCTTCTATGCAATTTATTATGTCAGGTCTTATCTTTAGGTCTTTGATCCTTTTTGAGTTAATTCTGGTGTTTGATGACAGGTAGCAGTCTAGTTTCATTCCTTTGCATGCTGTTTTCCAATATTCCCAGCATCATTTATTGAAGAGGGTTTATTTTCTCCATTTTATGTTTTTGGCTTCTTTGTCAAGTTACTTTGGGTACAGAAATATATATAACTTTGATAGAAGGGAAAAGAAAACCAGTAAAAAAATTCTTATAATTAAGATTTAAAAAATCTTAATATTCTATTAATTGAATTTTGAATATTTGCCAAGAGTGCTATGTGCTTTTTGATTTTACAGTTAACATTTCAGTGTGGATACAGAAGGCAAGATTAGTGCAGATACAGAAGACAAGATTAACAAGGAAAGAAAAAGGGAGACAATACTGGATGATACAGACAGACAACAGGAGGAGAAAACCTGGACCTTGGCAAAAGCTACATTATCCAAAGAGCACTGTAAGTCCTGCCCATGATACTCTTTTTGTGTTATAATAAAGAACCCTTATAACACTTAGTATGTGCCAGGCAGTTCTAAACCTTTATGTATAATAAATCATAGATGAATAAATAGATAGATAAGAGAACTTAAGTTTACCATGGTTATTTTTATTTTTTTCAATGAGCTCTATTTTAGACATCAGTTAAGACCCCATTCAAGTGTTATTGAGAAAAGAAACGTCAGTTCTCAGGAACCAATAGACATTTGGTCACCAGGCCAGAGCCCAGATGGAGTGAGCCAGGTAAGACTCCTTCAGGCAGGAACTACCTACCAACTTTCACCTGGTTCAAACCCATTTACCACTGAACTATTAAAAAACCATTAATCTTTGCTATATCGTTAATATCTTGCAATGTCAGTTGTTGCCAATATGAATAATAATGACCACAATGCTGTACCATGAAATAAATGTTTATTTAAGGTTTTTTAAGACACGTGATACTAGAGAAATGGTTTGGGGGCTTCCATAATGTGGTTATTCAAGCTGTGTGTGTGTGTGTGTGTTTCTGTATATGTATGTGTGTGTTAGCATGCATGCTCACGCACACACCCATGTGTGTATGTTTACATGTAGTTGATGACTTTGCCAAAGAGACAAAGATGAGAAAACTACTGTGTGGCCTTAAAATCCATCAAAACTTGCTGTTGGCTTGTAGAAGAGAGCTCCTAGAATTTCTCATATCTAAGGTCCCTGGAACAGGAGGAGAAAGCTAAGCCTACATGTAGAGTTCAAAAGCTTCTAGGTGGGGTGGAAGGAGAAATGCAAAAACCAAGCAAGGTGGGACACTTTTGGTATCATAGTAAATGACATGGGCGAGTAGCAGGAGGTGGCAAAAAGTCTGAACGGTGGAAGGGTGACGTTGAGCAAGGAGGGAAATAGAGGTTGATGGGCATGACTTTCCCATGAGTCAGGTTTGCTTTGGGTTCCCGGCTCTTTTCTCATTCCCCTCCTGGTCTTGTCAGGACTTGACTAGATAGATACTGGCCCAGGTGATCCTAAGAACTCTCACGTGCACATTTTGAAACCAAATATTATCAGGCAGATCACTTTATAAGGTAGACCTTCACTACGTATTGAATTGAACTTTTGGACCACATTCTGACATGGCATTCCTCCTTCCCTCCCTTTTCCTCTTGTGCTTACTTAGGGACTGCCTTTTATTTTTTATTTTATTTTTTTAAAAGAGCTTTAAATAAATTTTTCACATGCTGGAGTCTAGATGCTTCAAATAAAAAAAAAAATACAAGTAAACCAGGAAAATGTATGCTTTAATTTATTGGTTCAATAAATATTTTCTCAGACTTTGTGCTAAGCACAAGGAACATAACTGTGAACAAGTCAAGGGGCCTGCCCTCCTAGCATCTATAATCTGGTGGGGGCAAGTTAATTTTTTCTTTCTGTTCTTTCACAGGTCCTGTCTAGCAAACTATTTGAATCACCCTTGCGTGTATTAGATTCCCCCATCTCATATGGAAAGTTCAGAAACTCAGTTGGGAGTAGCAATATTAGAATTAGAATTTTCCTCTGGATTCAGTCAATCATAGAATTCCTAAATGTAGTATCTCTTTTTGACAATGAGATAAGCTTTCAGGTCTAGATGTCAGTGTTGATAAGTCAATAGGCAGTGGCTCAAAACAGTGTCCTTCATATTTATGGAGGAATGCAAATGTTAATTTATTCCCCCATTTTAACCTACTCCATAAAATGGGGGGATACTTTAGTAGCTAAAACATTAAATTATTTCCCTGCTTACCTCAGCTCTCATAAGAAGTTTGGGTCATTTTATCAAACAACTATATTTCTCAATGATAATGAGAGTGAAATATAGAAAATTTAATTTTTAAACATATAAGAAACATAATGCAGTTTCTGAAATCAAAGATTTTCTTGTTTTCATCTCTCTAGCCATGGCTCTCTACCCAAGTCCCTAAAAAAAATCTTAGAGAAAGACTCGTCAGACCAGCTTCGTATGAATTAGTAAATCATTTCCATCTTCACTCAGTTAAAAAAATCTACACGTAATTATTAATAATAATATATACTCATAGAATAATTTTTTCTGGTCGTTAAAGGTGCTTTTAAGAGACAGGTAATTTCCTAATGCATGGGGAGCACCTTATTAGAAAGGATTATAATTTAAAAGACCAACGTGCCTTACCCTAATTGCTCCAAGTTTTCTCTTTAGGTCCATGCCTGATTTTTTAAGGCATGCTATATCTTTAAGGCCTCTTAATATAACATACATTATGATGATTCTTTCATCATAATTTGGGCCAGATGACCCTTCTGCATTCTTTGAGCTAATAGTCAACTGATCACTTAGCTTAAGAATTTCATTTAAAATACCTCTGAAGATAGAAGGAATAGAAGGAGCTCTTACCCGGCATTTTGTCATACTCCTCCATTTATTTTTAAAGTGCTTTTTCAGGGAACAGCACTGACAGTGTGGGGAAATGTGTAATGAGCATTGGTGGACAGAACACTACATGAGGGGCTGAGGGAAGCAGGTCCCTCTCTCTGTGCCCTGCTTGTGCCACAACCTGGTCAGGCATACTAGGACATACTTAACAATTTTTTTCCAGCAGCTCTTTTTATTTATCGTCTCTGTAGGTTTGTAAACTGGGGATCCATCTATGGCTGTTAGTGTGCTTCAAGGACTGGCTTTTGGGGGAAGAGTATCTGTAAATCCCCATAAATAGTATGCTTAATTCTGTTTACGGACATTATTTTTTCCCCCCTGGGTCCATAACTTTATATTCAGATTCCCCAGAGGGTATGTGATCTTTAAAAAAACCTCTTCTAGAGGATCACTCAAGTGCTTTTAGTAGTAATGTTCTATGGCTACAGGCTGTGTATATGTTTTCTTCTAGATCATAAAAATGTGTTTAGCTTGTCAGTTACTTGATGGAAAGATTCTGACCAGAACATTTAAGAACATGGCTTACAGATCCTTACTAGAAGGCAAAAAGCTCTGATGCTAAGGAGACTTGTCTGGAAATCCTAGCTCTACTATACAGTGTATAGATATACCTGCATATATACGTGCGCACATACATATATGAAAGTACCATATACACTGCGTTAAAGATAACCCTGATGAAGTTTTTAAAAGTGCTGACTTAGAATGTCAGTGTCTGGTACGGGAAAGCTGTAGCACCTTCAGCCTCCTTCCTAACATCAATTTGTTTTTGATGTGCCTCTTTTAAGTAGCATATACCTGGACTTTATTTTTCCAATTTGAAAACCTCTGTTTTAATTGATACATTTAATTTAATCACATTTATTGTGATTACTCATTTATTTCTTTGTATTCTATTTACTCTGCTTTGTATGCTTCATTCTATTTCCTCATTTCTTGCCTGCTTTTGGATTGATTACATTTTCTAAATTCTTCTTAACTGGGTTAAAATTCTAGTTTTAGAATCTATTTCTAAATTTTTAGTAGTTACTCAAAATTTTAACAGTGATTTATATGGTGTTAGTTTACTTTTTGCTTCCTGCTTCTTCCTTCCTTCCTTCCTTCCTCCTTCCTTCCCTCCTTCCCTCCTTCCTCCCTCCCTCCCTCCTCCCTCCCTCCCTCCCTGCCTCCCTTCTTTCCTTCCTTCCTTCCTTCCTTCCTTCCTTCCTTCCTTCCTTCCTTCCTTCCTTCTTTCCTTCCTTCCTTCCTTCCTTTTTTGTAGTGCTTTCAGATTCCTTTAGCATTTCTTTCAGTGATGATTTCTGCATAGTATGATCTCTAATTCTTATTTGTCTTTCATTTTTGAATGACAGGTCAGTTGGTTATAGAATTCTAGGTTGACAGCTATTTTTCTTTCAACTCTGAAGATATTATCCAATGATCTTTCTGGTCTCTTTTGCTATGGATGAGAAGTCCATATAATCCTTTGCAGATAAAATGTTTATTTTCCCTGGTTGTTTTTGATATTTGATCTTTTTCTTTGATACCTTGCAGTTTCATTCCAAACTGTTCTGGGTGTAGATTTGATAATGTATTTAGATTTTCAATAAAGTGTTATGCTATATTAACTGTTGTGACATTTCCTCCAATCAGTAAAATTTATTACAAAATATCTTCCCATGTCAATAAGTCTTCATCTATTATGTAAATTGAAATGATCGCATTTTTGTACAGTTGGAGATTAAAATATTTAACCTCATTTTTATTTGAATAAATTCATATGCACACACATGCAAAAAAAAAGGGGGGTGATGACCTATATATAAGTATTGGATACAGCTGATGTCCCGACAAGCTCACTGGTGCATTGAAGCCACTCATACTATTTTAGCGATTGCTAACTTGTGCATCTCTTCCCAACTCCATATTCAGTCAGAGCTCTTTTGCCACAATTGGAGTATTTACACTATGAAAATCGACTCATGTTGCCTATCAGGATTTTATTTGCTGGCAAATTGGTTCTTAAACATTTACCAGCACATCACTAGTTATCTTCCTTCTGATAGATACTTGTTACCTCTTTTCAGTATCTATGAAACCCATCTTCTGTAAGTTCAGCTTGGCCTAGGTCTAGAAACCCTCCTGACTTTAGTAAGGTGTCTGTTGCCAGTCTTAAGGCCACTAACTAATGGGCCATAGAGTCATTCATTTATTAGTATATTTATTTAATGGATATTTTTGAAGGCCTAATGTGAACTAAGAAGCATATTGGGAAATAAGAACACATGAATGGCCAAGAACAGGATATCTACTAAGCCAAGGGTCAGCTTTAATTCCCAGTGTACCTTCTCCCTATCACTTAGCGCGATCATCAGTTGGGCTGTGTTCATGAGGCCCAGGGTGCCTTAGCCTAATCTGTCTGCATTATGACATACATGTGAACTAAATAAGGAGAAGATGTGGCTGGATGCTTGTGTGGGTTGTTGCTTTTGTTTATAGACATGTACTTCTCTTAGCAAATATGGCTCCAGCCTTCTAGAGTAAACAGCAGCAGACCTATTGTTTATTTTTAAGCTCTTAACCTCACCAAGTGTCTCTAAGTAAGCAATGTTAATTAAGTTTTCACCTATAAAATTATACAGCTTTTATTGTGATGTCACAGGATTTTTTTATTAGTTTCAGGTGTAAAAAACAATATAATGATTAGACATTTACACCCCTCACAAAGTGATAACCCTAGCAAGTCTACTACCTATTTGACACCATACATAGCTATTGTAACACCATCGACTATATTCCCTATGCTGTACTTTATATCCCATGACTATATACTGGGGGTGCCAAAAAAATGTATACTAGTGGACACATTGGTCAACATTGCTCAAGCAGCAGTTCGCTGTAATCGTGTCTGGATGCTGATAACCACATTGAGTACCTCTTGTGATTACAGAAGTCATACGTGACTTGTCATCTTTTGTTATTGGTATATATTTAGTATTACAATTAATACAGTTTTTTCCATTCTTAAAATGTGTATACATTTTTTTGGCACCCTCTGTGTGTGTGTGTGTGTGTGTATGCATACGCACACACATATATATACATATATACACACATATATATGTAATTAGAGTTGACATTCAGTATTATTTTAGTTTCAGGTGTACAGTGCAGTGGTTAGGCATTTATATAATTTATAAAGTGATCCCCTGATAAGTCCAGTACCCATCTGACACCCTACATAGTCTTCACAATATTATTGACTGTATTCTCATACTGTATTTCACATCCCCATCAGTATTTTGTCATTACCAATTTATACTTCTGAATCCTTTAACTTTGTCACCCATCCCTTAACCCTCCTCCCGTCTAGCAACCATCAGTTTGTTCCTTTTATTTATGTGTCTATTTCTGTTTTGTTTGTTGATTTATTCTGTTCTTCAGATTCCACATGTAAGTGAGATCATATGACATTTGTCTTTCTCAGTCTGACTTATTTCACTTAGTCATAATATCCTCTAGGTCCATTCATGTTATTGCAAATAGTAAGATTTCATTCTTTTTTATGGCAGAGTAATAATCCATTGTACAAGTATACCACAATTTCTTTATCCAACTGTCTGTTGAAGGGCATTTCGGCTGTTTCTGTATTTTGGCTATTGTGAATAGTGCTGCAGTAAACATAGTGCTGCATATATTTTTTCTAATTAGTGTTTTGGATTTCTTTGGATAAATACCTATAATTGGAATTGCTGGGTCATAGAGTAGTTCTGTTTAATTTTTTGAGGAACATCCATACTGTTTTCCATAGTGACTGAACCAATTTGCAATCTCACCAACAGTGCACAAGGGTTCCCTTTTCTCCATATCTTCATCAACACTTATTGTCTGTTGATTTATTGATGATAGCCCTTCTGATAGGAGTGAGGTGGTATCTCACTGTGGTTTTTATTTGCATTTCTCTGATGATTAGTGACATTGAGCATCTTTTCATATGTCTACCAGCCATCTGTATGTCCTCTTTGGAGAAATGTCTACTCAGGTTCTCTGCCCATTTCATAATTGGATTGCTTGTTTTTTTGGTGTTGAATTGTATGAATTTTTTATAAATTTGGGGTATTAACCCTTTATCACATGTATCATTGCCAAATATCTTCTCCCACTCAGTAGGATGTCTTTTCATTTTGTTGATGGTTTCCTTTGGTGTGCAAAAACTTTCTAGTTTGGTGTAGTCCCATTTGTTTATTTTTTCTTTTGTTTCCCTTGCCTGAGGAGATATATCAGTAAAGATATTAATAAAGGTAATATCTGAGAATTTACTTCCTATATTTTCTTCTAAGAGTTTTATGGTTCGGGTGTTACATTTAAATCTTTAATGCATTTTGAGTTTATTCATTTATATGGCATAAGAATTTACTTCCTATATTTTCTTTTAAGAAAATGTGGTCCAGTTTCTTTCTTTTTTTGCATGTATCTGTCCAGTTTTCCCAGCACCATTTATTGAATAGACTGTCGTTACTCCAATGTAAATTTTTGCTTCTTTTGTCATAGATTAAATGACCATATAGTGGGTTCTCTATTCTCTTTCATTGATCTATGTGTCTGTTTTTATGCCAATACCATGCTGTTTTGATTCCTATGGCCTTGTAGTATAATTTGATATCAAGTAGCATGATACCTCCAGCTTTGTTCTTTTTTTTCAAGATTGCTGTGGCTATTCGGGGTCTTTCATTATTCCTTATATATTTTAGGATTATTTGTCTTAGTTCTGTGAAAAACGCCGTTGGTATTTTGATAAGGGTTGCATTGAATCTATAGATTGCTTTGGGTAATATGGACAGTTTAACTAGTATTTTTTCCTGTCCATGAGTGTGTTATATGTTTCCATTTGTTTGGATCTTCTTTAATTTCTCCTTTCAATGTCATATGGTTTTCTATGTACAGGTTTTTTACTTCCTTGGTTAAAGGAAGTAAAGTGCTGATTTTCCCTGTCGGATATTTTGGAAACTATTCTTCCTGGCACAAGACCCCTGGGTTGGGGAGCCCATTGTGAGGCTGGGACCCCTCCCTCTTCTGGGGGGACGCCATTGAGGTGTCCCTCCCTGTGGGTTCGGAATCAGCCCGTTTCACGTCTCCACCCCTCCTACCAGTCTCGATGTGGTCTCTTCTTTATATTTTTAGTTATAGGGGTCCTGTTCAACTAGTCTTCAGATGATTCTTGAGGTTGATTGTTCTATAATTTATTTGTAATTTTGGTGTGATCCTGGGATGCAATAGTCATAACATTTACCAATTCCTCCATCTTGGACCTCAAAGACTCAGGATTAGATTTTGAAATTTTGATGAAGTGATCTCTATTGGAAGGAAATGTTATGTGGTGCATACATCTTGAAGGAAGATGACACCCAAGCTCTGGAGTTTGAGGCACAAATGATGGAGAATGATTGAGAAGAAGGAAGAGACAATAGAGATTTAATAGGTGAGGATTTTAAAAGGACTGTTAATGTTTTTATTAGTGCTCTATTACAAAGTTTTACAGATCTTTAGTGGTCTGCCTAACACTAATTTCCCCATAAACTCTGTTATTTTCATGTCAATTTTGCAGAAGGCAAGGTTTTTTTTCAGTTACACATATATTGTATTATAGCAGAAATGCTGTAGATGAAACATAGGCATGTAAATGAAATCTTATATTTACTTGAAACCTTACTCTTAAAATAATTCCACAAACGACACATAGTTATGAATAAACACAGACAAAATGGTGCAGTGGAAGAGAGCCTTGGATTAGGCCTTTCAGTTGCTGGGTTCTAGTCTGGGTTCTTTACTTACATACTCTGTGTTATGGGCTGAACTGTGTCTCCCAGAAATGTAGTACTAACCCCCAGTACCTCAGAATGTGACTGTATTTGGAGATACGGCCTAAAAGCCTGAGAGAGAAAATGTGGGTATATCCTGATTTGAAAACACCAAAAATGCTACATTAAAACTAAATAAGTGAATGGATAATTATTTACAGGAAAAATTCACAATGTTGCATAATGCCATCAATTGCACAGTACTCTGATGGAATTTCAAATATAATTTGACCCCCTCTTCCCCCAAATTTTAATTTGCATCAACACCTCAGAAACATACATATTGCATAAATATTGCATACTTTTTAAATACTTAAAGTTTGGTTTAATAAAAGATTTCAGGGTGCTGAGAGCTGCCTAGGCCTACCGTTATTGTAATGCATGCAAACGCTGCAGTTGATAATCAGAGCTGTGTTGGGCATTCCACTTTGCACCTCCTAGGGCACCAATTTTCAGAAACTGTTAGAACCCAATAGCAAAATCTCACCTAAGATTAATCTGTGAGCTAAATTACAGGGGAAGCCATTATCATTCATTTTACATACACCCTCGGTCCAAGTTGGCAGCCAAGCACTTCTAGATCACAGGAAAGGATTCTGCTAGCTTTGAGAATCCCGAGAATTGAAATGGTCAACCAAAGTATTTCACTGTTCTTCTGATAAAGAAATAATTCTTTACTGAACCAAACGGATATATTGAGTCTCCACTAGATGCCTAGCCCTGGATGCCTAAGTTCTGGAGTGGAGATAAAGGAGTAGAAATTTAAAATCTGGTGGGAAGAGATCAAAGAAATACTAAACAATCAGAAATCAATGAAATGTTAAGCTACATGGAGTTAAGTGAAAGGGACTTCAGAGGAGGGGAAAGGCAATGTGAGTTTGAGGAAATGGATGAGGGTGAGGGAAGAGGTAGGAAGGATTTGGAAATGGGAAGCTAAAAAGCAGAGGATACTTTGTAGGTTAATTGGGAGTGGGTACCGTTTGAAGGGAACGGCATTGTGTGTGTGTGTGTGTGTGTGTGTGTGTGTGTGTGTGTGTGTGGTGCATATGGGCTTAGATGCAACTTTCTTGGGGGAGTGCTGAGAGGAGAGAGAGCACGAGCAAAGATATGTAAGTAGAAGAACCCAGGTATTGTGCATAATGCACGTAGAGAGCTCTGGCTGTGAGAAAACATGTGCAATTCCATCCCATTTACTGTCAGGATTAGGAATGTGTTAGTCCTAAATCTTGAGAATAATGTACAGTATTGAGTATTACCAACTTTTTGGTTGCAGATAAAAGAACTGAAGTTTAGAGAAATGATGTGACTTGTCTTCAGTCACACATATTAAATGCACAAGACCCCAAAGTCTTCACAAGGTTATCTTGTGAAGGGGGACGGCCATAGGGCCACATGGGTATCACAAATTAATGGATGATGTTAGGCCCACAACAACATCCACCTTATCAGTGGATAGCCACAACCCTCAGCTGCATTCATTCCTGGGGAGGATAAACCCCTGCAGATCTTGACCAGTGACCATTATGCATGGGGTACAAAAGGCCAGCCCCCTTGCGAAGATGAGCCTCACTTTGTTATGTGCTTTGTGCTTCAGAGCTTCTCCACAGGATCAGCCTGAAGCTCACCTGAAGCTGAGATCAGTCTTGCTTTGCTTCTCCTCCCTTTTCACCATATACTCTCTCCTGCATCCTTTAATACCTCTCTCCTGACAGCATGCCCCCCCACCCCAATAAAGCAAACCCTACCTAAGACACAAACATCCCCCAGATATGCCTCTGAGTTACAATCACTGTGTGCAGTGTATCATTACTGCGAGTAAGGACACTGTGCTGGGAAACTGTCAGCCAGCTTTATGCTGAGCAGGCAGTGGGGCCGGTGATGATCAGGAGCACCTCTGCCATCGAGCAGTGTGTACGTGGTAAGCACCGTACCTGCATCTTCTTACCTAAAGCTGGTGTGGCTAACCCCTGTCGGTTAGGTTCTAGGACTATCCCTATATTTACGGAAGAGGAAACTCAGGTCTAGAGAGGATATATTACTTGCTCATGACCACATACTTTGTAAGTCATACAGTCAGGATTCCAACGCATGTGTTTAATCTCAGTCACTTCCCCAAATACTGGAACATGTAATGTACTAAACGTGCAACTTACTGGAATGTTGAAGACCCATGGCTCAGCGCAGTCAGGTCAGTAAACAGCTCTACTCAGTTCTGAAGGGAGAACCAAGTAATAATGGTGGATCCAGTGTAATCCATTAAATGGGTCACTGTTAACACAAAATGATTTGAGAACTACTGAGCATAAAAGAAGATGTCAAACTAGGAAGAGGAGTTTGAAGTGGGTAGAAGATGCAGTGACCACTTAATTAATTATCCAAATTGGACATTATTGAGGATGATAGGAGATGCTATTAGTAATTGCACAAGGATAACAAGTGTAAGCCAAGACTCTCTAGCAAACTAGGGTGTATGATCCCCTCAGTAAGAGGAGACGACTGGGAGCCATAGTAGGTTCTTGAGCAGCAGTGTAAAACAGTTCTTCTGTCAGCGGTATGTGATGTGGTTTAGAAGAAACCTTGGAGGCCGAGAGAATAGCAGACATGAGATTGTTCTAGAGATACTCGTGTGTGATGTGTTGGAGTTTCTGTCCTGGCCCTTGGTTTTTCCTCTAGTTCACTGCTGGAAATGGTTGTCCTTTCTGGATCTCAGTATGCTTGCCCGAAGCTATCAGCCAATCCCCTTGTCCCAGGGGATCAGAGCTCTGTCCAGGCCCTCCCAACCACTGGTTAGATCCTTTGTTTAATCCTGACGGACTCTGCCTTGGAACCAAACTATCCTCATTTTGCTGGCTCTGCTCCCCTGGAGCAGCCTCATCCCCATGGGGTGTCCCATGCCCCATGGGGCCTTGTGATTTTCCCCATGGACAATCCTGGATGAATAAGAGGGTGGGGATACACATCCGCCAGTAAGACACAGGAGTTCTTCCTAGATAGCATTCTCTTCAAGGTCATCTCCCTCTGGCTAATGTAAGAAAGTAAATGAAAAATGCTTGTGTGGGAGGTCCAGTTTTTTGGCTTTTTGTTTGTTTGTTTTTGGCCTTAATGCTCCTCAGAGTTTGCAGCAGTTCCAGGTTAAATGACAAGACCTTCGAGACTCAAGCAGGGCCGTTTGGCCTCCT
The DNA here is from genome assembly GCF_036562045.2 of Rhinolophus sinicus. Classification (NCBI taxonomy): domain Eukaryota; kingdom Metazoa; phylum Chordata; class Mammalia; order Chiroptera; family Rhinolophidae; genus Rhinolophus; species Rhinolophus sinicus. The sequence continues at coordinate 46,334,669 of NC_133751.1, forward strand.
GTCTCCTTGAGTTTTAAACACATTACAATACCTTTACAGAGGTAAGATTAAGGTCAATAGTTCTAATCATGTGGGTTTTAGAGGGGAAAAAGAACAGAAGACCTATTGTTATTGATGGAGAGCTCCTTTGTAAAACGGCAAGTGTAGACTTGCAGCATTAAAAAACGAGAGAGAAACAGAGAAAGAATGGTGTCCTCAGCAAATCTCCAGGGTCCAGAGAGAACCAAAGGAAAAGATTAAACATGTAGCTTGTGTCTTTTGGAATTGAAACACTGTTGCTTTCACGAAGCAGCATTCTGTCCTCCAGGACCTCCTGGTCCTCTGGAAAATGCTGTCTCTTGGTCCACTTGTGTGGAGGGAGTAGAGAAAACGGAAACTGGGGAATAAGTGAAGCAAATTTAAAGAACCCTTCACTGTGAGAATTTGTTTCTGAATGCAGGCAGGTTAGTGGTCTAGTAGTAAAGAACACACACTTGTGAAATGGGCAGAGAGCATATTTTTGTGATTTACGATGAGGTAAAAAGCACCCAAAACTTTGGAATCACACAGACCGGTGCTCAAATCCTAGAAGTATCATTTAAATAATTATGGGACTGTGGATAAGCTCCTTAACCTTTGAGCTCCATCCTCCTCATCTATAAAATGTCTGGGGAAAACAGCCCCCTTGAAGTCATCACGTGGTGTAAATGAAGCACCATGTATCAAGTCTCAGGTGTGGCACCTGGCACCCCGTGCAGGGTAGCTGGTGCTGTAGTGGTTCTTGCTCCCGGGCTGGTTTCTGCCTCTTTTGTGGTTCTGCACCGCCTTGCATGACCTACTGTTACCACTCATGTCACTTTATCTTACCCTTAGTCATCCATGTGCCTCCCCCATCAGATCACCTGCTTTGCCTTGTATTCCAGAGCCTGGCACACAGGTGCTCAGAACACGCTCATTGGATAGAATTTTCTCTTTTATATTTTTGGTCGTAGCAATAATAGCTTCCAGGCAATGTTCTCTTTAAAATCTTGAATCTCGACAAAGTTTTTGTTCCTTTTTTTTTTTCTAAAGAGGCTATCTGAAACTATAATTGCATTTATCAGTTTCTTAAAGACATACACTTCCAAGTCTGTTCCCTCATCAGGAAAATGGAGACACTCATAGAACCCCTTTATTACGGGGTCGCTGTGAGGATGGAATGATTCAGGGTCCGTGAAGGGCTTGGCATGGGCCTAGTACCGAGCAGGCGCTTGACAAGTGCTTATGACGATTATGTCCAATTTGCTGTGTGTTTGCTATTAGAATAGAGACATAGTGTTTGGGCTAGCTTATTTTTTAATTTCTATTTTTGTAAAACTGTGTTTATATTTCAAAACTAATAAGATGTTCATTAGTAAATTTTTGGAAAATAGAGAAAACACTGACACCTCAGCTTAAAGGAGCCTTACAATTGGCTCTTTTCTGAGGCGCTTGTGGAGCAAGTTTGTGGTCAGCAACGCTCTTCTTGAAAGGCATCACAGAATTGGAGGCCAGGACTAGGATCCCCAGGCAGACCAGCAGATGTACAAATTCTCTGGTCTAGGACCTCATATCCTCTTTCTGGGGTTCCTCAATCGGTTTGGAGAACATGATCAGTTATGGGTCCAGCTACGTGACATCTTTCATTCCAGTCTGTGTTTCTGAGGCTGTCTTAATGGGGCCAGAGTATTGCTCTGGGAACTCTGGCATGGGCCTGACTGTCCTATGACATCTAGAATCTGCGTCTGGACTCAGGCTGCCTTGGCTGCTGGTCCAGGCTTCTGGTGCCTGACCCTTTGTTTTGGTGAGGTTTAGCTAATGTTGGTTTGTAAAAGCCTGTAGGGTCAATTAGGCTACGTCCACATTTATGACCATACAGTTTTCTGATCTGCTGCGTGAAATGTATTCCCTCTTTTTAAAACTCTCAACCACACAGGGATCCTGCCGTGTCTCCCACTCATACAACTGACCCTTTAGTAGTGGATCCAGTGACTGCATGTGGAAATAGTCCATATTAGCGGTGTGGCTGCAACACATGTTCATTGTCTTCCCATTCTTTCCATAAATGAGGAGTATCTTCAAGGATATGTCCACAATTACATTCTCTTGATTCAATCTGAGAAAGAGTTGCCAAATTGGCCTTTCCTGTCCAACCACATTGTGTAGCCTTCTTGAAGCCTTAAGAATGTGTTCATGCCATCCAACAGAGCAGTGCCAACCTAGTCCCAACCCACAATTCCAGTCTCATTTCCTGGAAGAAGACGTGGCCAATATCCAGCTGCTCCAGACATTTGCTACCCAAGAGTCTTTCACAATTATCCAAAATCCATGTCTTTCCAATGCTGTTCTCTTTGCCTGGAATAGTCTCCTGTTTTGGAAAAGTCTTGCTCATCCTTTTTTGTCTAATCAGAATGTCATTACAGTTGACATTCTTTGTTGGCTCTGGGAAATAGTTATCCACTCCTTTTCAATGCTCTCACAGTTGTTTTGTCTCTGTTACAACCCTTATGGTGGGCTGTAATTATCCATTTACATATCTGTCTCCTCCCACTGGACTGCGAGACTGTGGACAGCAGATAGAGCACGCATTCAGTGGTTCGTCCCTAGAGCCTAACACATAGTAGGCATGCGATGTGGTTTGGAGGAATAAATAGTGACTGCATGAAAAGTTCTTCTGCTCTTGTAAAATGGCCTCTAGGCTGCTGTGCTTTTGTGATTTACCGTAAAAATGATAAAGTTTAAAGGGGAAAAACTTTCCTAACCTGTTGTGACATACAGCAAGAGATTTTATTGCTTATTTCTGTTCTCTTCTGCCATATGGCTTTCCATTCACAAACTGCTCTAGTGAGAATTACTTTTGAAGGTAATTTTCTAATGATTGTCTTGGGATAAACAAATTTATCAGGCCTGTTTGGCTAATGTATTCAAGGAGGTTCACAGGGGAAAAGATTAATCATCTAAAAAGCAAGCCAGTGTCTGTCATTAGGCGTGAAGGTCCAGAGATGATCAGAGCTGAGAGGGTGGTTGCTATGACTGCAGATACCTTTCTCTCCCTTTGTGAGGTCAACAGCAGCTCCCAAGCTGATTGGCTACAATTAGATTATCCTACTGACCAACCGTGGGGAGTTAATTTCATCAGAAAGAGAAAAATGGTGGGAAACCCTGCCGTGATGCTACAAAGGAATTTTCTTTAGAAACCCACAGTGTCCAAGTTTGCTTTCATTATAATTAATATGTTCCTTCTAATAAAATAACTTAAGGGATGCAGACAATAGCATTAGCCTATTATTTTGTGTATCCACGTAAGCTTTAATCTGGTTTGTCCCAAAACCAACTCTCAAAGTAAAGTAACCTTTATTTTCCTGTAATACCTCCATAACCAAAGACTGTCATCATATATATGTTTATATAATTGGAGATTAGCTAATTGGGAAAGACACAAAAGGAGCTGGCACAGTTAAATTGTTTGCTTGCTCGGCTTCTGCTCTACAGAAATCATGGGCACAAGTATCTTTAAGCAGAACTATTGACCTTTGGATTGGGAGCATCACTGGTATTGAATTTGAAGAGAATCCTGCCTTCCAAAGGGTTCTTTCCTAGAAATCTTTTATGGCCTGTGCTCTGGATTTACAACTGATACATCTTTTGTTCTAGGAATTAATCACCATTGAACTCGCTTATTGTATTTATTTCTGTCAGGAAAGATACAGAGTTAGTTAATTTTGGAAACAAAGATGAGTCTATCTGTGGGCTCTGCTGCGTTGTAAAACTAAGTGGATGTGAAATACAAATCAAGGGAAACCAGCCCAGGATTTATTTGTTTCTTTAGCTCTTAGGTGCTATGGAAACGAGACATGATTAAGGATGAAATGGAAAAAGAGCGAATGTTGATTGAATTCTGGACATTCTACATGCTTCTCTATCTGTAAGATCACCAAATCAGTGTATTTTAAAAATTAAATTAACATGTTATGGCACATTCAGTTGTGTGCTGAGGGACCCATGAAGAGCGACCCCCAAGTTCCCCTTTCCTGAGAGCCATGTTGGGGGAGTTGGGAACCAGTACTTATCAAAGGGAGTGATGAACTCCAGGCAGTGCAGAAACATGCCAAGCAATCATTTCAAGAAGGATGCTCCATAGGAATGCCTAGGAGGGAGAGGGCAAAAACACCATGGCTGAAGTGAGTCAGACCCAGGTGTTTCTCCGAAAGAAGGGGAAGAAAGATGAAGAGGCCATCGTCATGATGTCTGGACAATTAGCACATCACTGAGGATTTAGGAAACAAAGACAAAACGCTATAGCTCCATCCCCCTCAAAATAATCACAATATTCAGCATATCTACTGAGTGCTTATCCTCTTTCAGCCACAGCACTCATTCACTTCCCTACAATACTTCAAAGAAAGCAGTTATTTTATTCTTATTTTTATCACCACATATAATTAATGTGAGGAAACTGGGCCACAGAGATGAACCCATCTGATTTTACATAATTTATAAACTGGAGAGCCAGAATTCAAATCTAGTTTTCTTTGTTAGCATTTTCTGCACAGTCTCTGAACATTTTACATAGGTATTATCATAATGTTCATGTTTTGTTACTATTTCCACTTGTTATGTTATTGTATAAATGTAATAATCATTCTTGATAACTACATACTATTTCATGGAATTTACTTCATATTTCATTGTCACTGAACTTTAAATATTTTCAAAACATTTTCTATATAAGAACTTTTTTTCCTGTCCACATTTAGCCCTATTTTCTTAGTGTTAATTTCTAGGAATGAGAAGGTATGAAGGTTCTTTGAAAAACTATATTGTCAAGAATATGAGAGTGCACAATTTACCACATTCCCTTCAGCACTGGAAAGAATCATTAAAAAAACAAAAGCAGAAAAACAAAAACAGAAATCCAAAACTGTTGATTGATAGGGAACACGAGCTTCCTGTTTTAATATGCCTTTCTAGGCACTAATTAAATTTGTTAAAACCATATTTATTGGCCACCTATTGATTTGAGGACATATCAGTGGGCAAAATAGGTAAGTGATGACACATCTGTTTACTAATTCTATTCAAATATTTCTATTAGAAATACCACTATGGCAGCATGTAGAAGGAAGACTGATTAGAGAGGAGAACAATTTGAGGAAGGGAGGCCATGTTTGGATGCTATATTAATAGAATTATTAAGATAAGTAACTATTTAGCAACCTAGCCATTTTAAAAAGTGACAATGAAGTGCATAGAATATATAGTATCACCAGTTCCATGAGTTATCTAGATCTTTAGTTCTAGTGGAATTTCCTTGTAATGATGTTAACAGAAGTCCCCATCCTAGGCAGTTGAATTTGTTAAGAACTTTGTAGGTAGTAGTGAGAGATTCCAGAGCTCATCTTCACATTTATTTCTCTTGCAAACTCTTCATACTGTGGCTGTTGTGTGGTCGTGTTGAATAGCTTCAAATGTAGGCAGCATTTTCAAACAGGAGTGATGTGGTTGTGATGAGAGATGTTGAAATTTGAGTTTCGGTGGCATAAAAATAAAACTGAGACAGCTTTGTCTCATAGCTTCCCAGGGCTGGGGGTAGCGATTATCCATCCTCATATTTCTGGCTACAGTGCAAGCACCATACAGTCAGAGAGTTTATTCTAGAGTGTGGCTGTCACACAGTTAAAAGGCTGCTTGAAAGCAGTTTTATGGTTGCACAATCAATTATTGTCATCTTAGAAAGTTAACTGTGATAAAACCAACCATAGTTCGTGCTTCCACACACCATTATTTGAGACAAAAATAGCTGCCAAACAGAAAATTTGTTTATTCTGGGTCATGCACACTAGGTATATAGCTCAGTGCCTGGCACAAAGTAAGTGCTCAAGAAATATTTGCCACTTTCATTATTTACATTATTACTATTTTGTTATTAAGTTTGCTGATAAGAGATTTTTTTTTCTCTCATATTTCAAAGGCATCTAGAAGTGAAAGGGGAGAAGGAATAGCATCACAGATGAAAGAGTAGGCAGGATCAAGGGGGGAGCTATTTTTAGGACAGGATTGTAGCTCTCAAGTGCAGGGGAAGGAGCAAGAAGAAAAGAGGCTGATGAGGAGGGCAGAGGGGAGATCAACAGTTAACCATGTGGAGTTGTGGGTGCAAATGAAAGGTCCTGGATGGGAAGAACAGTTCAGTGGAAAAACTAAAGAAATGTAGCAAGTCAGGATGCTGACATCCCTAAGAAATTTATCTGCCTCAGGCTAAGCCCTGTTCTTTACCTCTAAAGCCATAAGGTATCTACCAGTAGGCCATGGCCACTGCTGTAGGCCAGGGGCTGTGGGGATTTGCAAATGAGAGCAAATAGCTCTATTGCTTAAGAGAAATTAAAAGCTGAAGCAAGCTTGAGGATGATGTGTTGATTGACCATTCTTTTGTTTGCTTTAAAGTAAGGTTAACAACGAATGTGGAGATTTCAGTTTAACTCTACAGAGGGGCCATGTTCTCTGTTATATGCAAGAACCGAACTGAAATTTCTAAGATTTGGATCCTTGTCTAACGAGGTGGCAAGGACCACGTGACCTGAGTTACTGCTGAGCACTTCCGCAGAAGGGAGAGGGGGATTTCTGTCTTCCTCTGGCAAGTTTGCTGAATTTTGCCTCAGCTGAGGGGGGAGGAAGTGGCATCTAACTTGTTTGTGGAAGCACAGTTGGTTGGGACCCCCGGATAGGACTGGATAGTGGAGTCTCCATAGACCAAATGATCGTAGCCAGTCCAGGTGTCAACGTCTGCCAGTAGAAGGGACACTGTACTGGCTTCAGACTTCGGACACTGCCAACCCGCCATGTGGCTGGAGGCAAGCTCCTTCACCTTGCTGCCCTTCAGTTTCCACATCTGTAAAATGGGCCTGGGTAAAGAACCCCTGGGGTGCTAAGTCATGATCTAAATGTACCTGCAGGGTGTGGGCCTGGAGAGGCATCGGGTCCACAGACATGTTGGCTGAAATAGGAGGAATACAATAAGGCGTAATTGTATTTTCTCTGGCCCCGGACCAAGTATTTGTTCAACCCTTTCCTTACCTCTGTGTTACAGCCTATTTGATATTTTTAATGAGGTCTTTCCCCTTGTGCACACATTTATCTGTTTTGGCTGTAAGCTATTCAAGGACAGGGATAGTTTTGAATAGGTAATGGACTTACATGATTCAAAAGGTACAAAAGGAAACATAGTGAAGCTGCTTCCCCTGCCACCCATATCCTCTTCCCATTGGCAACCAAATATTATCATTTTCTCATTTTCTTCTGTCTCCTTCCAGAGTTGTTTTATGCATACACAAATCGTATATATTTTCCTCTCCTTGCTCCCAATAGCTTATGTGGAAAAATAGTAGTGTAGTATATGCACAGCTCTGCATTTTCTGAATTCTATATTTTGAAGCTCTTTTTACATAGTATATAATGAGTTTCCTCAGCCTTTTCTTTATTTATTTTTTGGAACTACATGGTATTCCATTTTATGTGTATGCCATAATTTAAACAGTCCCACATTGATAAATATTTAGGTTGTTTTCAGCCTTTTATTATTATAATCACACTGTAATAAAAAATCTTATGTATATAAGTGGTTTTGTAGGTGTGTGTGTGTGTGTGTGTGTGTATGTGTGTGTATAATTCCCAGTAGTAGAATTTTTAGGTCAAGGTATATATGTATCCTTCTGTAGAGGTTGACACTCTCACCATAATAACTGAATGTCTATTTCCCCACACCTTCACCAACACACATGTGCACCTTGACGGGAGCCTGAAATTTTTCAGGGGCTTATGTTCTTTGGTTGGGAAGATCAGCCAAATCGGTCCACTTGTGATTGGTATTTGTCCTCCAGTTTGTCTGAAGTGCCTACCTGCCTCCTACCTTCTACATGAAGCAGTAGTGTGTGTGTGTGTGTGTGTGTGTGTGTGTGTGTGTGTGTGATTTTGTGCTAATGAGAGAAGTGATAGGCATCATTTAGTGTGATTTGGGAAATGCCTGCCACTGGTATCTCTCCCACCCATATACTTACCCCACCAATTTAAGTCGTTTTTTCCAAATTCTAAATTTGGATTCATTCCTTTGCTTAAGATTTTATGTCTTATCAAAACAGCAATCAATTAAATCCTATCAGTCACTTGTGCTATTATGAATTATTAACCTCCCTGAGCAACTTTGCTGAGAAAGAAGTCAGGGAGAAGATGGGAAGTAAAAGACTCTGAAAAGGGAGAATAGAGAGCAATATTCAAATGTCACCAATCATTTTAGCTCCTTCTACTATATTTATAAGAGAGACCTCTCTAATGCCCAAATTTGGTCATGTCATTTTCTGGCACAACGTATTTCTGTGGTCTTCACTGCTTTCAGGGTCAAAGACACATTTGTCAAGCCTTGCGAATCCTTTTACAACCTGGCCCCTGCTCTTCTTTAGAGCTTCTTCTCTTTCAGCCTTGGTCCTTCAAACTGCAGCCACACTTAACTTCCTGCAGCCTCTCAAGTGGATGATGCTTTCTCACCTCCAGACCTTTGCTCACGGTGCATTTCTACTTGGATTACTTTCCCTGCAGCCTCTAGACCTGGTGATGCCTTAGCTCAGTCATCATTTCCCCTGGTCTCGTTGGCCATCTTGCCTACTTTCAGCTCTGAGGGCCATCCTGTGGACTCCCTTAGGCATTTGTGCTTATTTCATCCAAGCAGAAGTTCCTCAGCATTGCAATTCCCCTTAAAAGTGTTTGTTTGTTTGTTTTAGATTCCTATATTCTAATAGAGCATAATCTCCTTATAGGTAGGAACTCTTTTTTTTTTTTTGTCTTTTTATCTCTTCTGCCCATAAAACAATAGATACACAGACTACTCTGTTTCCCCGAAAATAAGACCTAGTCGGACCATCAGCTCAATGCGTCTTTTGGAGCAAAAATTAACATAAGACCCGGTATTATTATATTATATTATATTACATTGTATTGTATTGTATTATATTAATATTATATAAGACCGGGTCTTATAATATAGTAAAATAAGACCGGGTCTTATATTAATTTTTGCTCCAAAAGACACATTAGAGGTGATGGTCCAGCTAGGTCTTATTTTTGAGGAAACACGGTAGGTGTTGGAGTAATGCATTCATGGATTGTCCTTCTGCCCAAGGGAAGAAAAAGTATAATGTGTGTGAATCCTGGGTTGGGGTTTGGTGTTGAGAATATGTGCCAGTTCTCACCTCTCTCCTCACCACCTCACCTCCTCAGGGGAGCCTATAGATGGGATAGCTAGATTAGGGAACCTTAGATGACCTTTGGAGAAGAGCAGGCTCTGCATGATGAACCCAGGCTGTGAAAGGAAGCTTGGCCAGACAGTGAGTAGTTTTCAGGATAGTGCAGGTGTGAATGGGCCATGGTCAGGCTGCTGGAGCTGGTGCCACCACTGTGGGGTTGGGCTTCTCAGTGGAAAATGATAAGGGAAGGCAGATTCTCAGACCTGGAGAAACTGTGTAACTCATGTCTCAGACAAAGGGCTAGATTGCATACTCTATAAAGAACTCTACAAGCCAATTTAAAAAGCCCCAAACCCTATAAAAAGTGAGTGAAGGATATGGACAGTTTGCAGGGGATAAAAAAAAAGGAAATCGCTCTTATAAGCACATGAAACGCTACTCAGCCCCACTCATAAGAAGAGAAATGCAAATTATGACAGTGAAATTTCATTTTTCACCTATCTGATTGGCAAATGTAAAAGAGTTTGATAACACTGAGAAATGGCTCTCTGCCAATTGGTGCAAACTCTGTAGAGAGAAATTTGTTAGTATCTATCAAAATTTTAAATGCACATGCCTTTGACCTAGCAGTTTTACTTGTCCCAATGTATTTCATATATATATTCTCAAACGTGTGAAATGATCCATGTAAAAGATTATTATTAAGGCATTTTATTGTAGCAAAGTTTTCAGACCATCCTGAAAGTCCCCTAGAAAGACTGGTTAAATAAATAATGATGCATCAATTTAATGAAATACCAGCAGCTGTAAACAAGAATGAGGGAGTACTTTGTTTACAGATATGAACTCCAAGATTTCTTGTTTAATGAAAAAGAGCAAAGTGCAGAAATGTGTGTCTAGCGGGCTACTATTTATGTTTAAAAAAGGAAAAAAGACTATGTACATACTATTGCATGTATATACTGTGTTTCTCCGAAAATAAGACCAGGTCTTATATTAATTTTTGCTCCAAAAGACGCATTAGGGCTTATGTTCAGGGGATGTCATCCTGAAAAATCATGCTAGGGCTTATTTTCCGGTTAGGTCTTATTTTTGGGGAAACACGGTATGAAAATTCACAAAATAGATAATAATTTGCCTATTGAGAGGGGAATTGAAAATTGGGGCTTGGGGGATAAGTGAAAGAGAAATTTTCTATTTTGTGCCATTTTGTAGTGCTTGAATTTTGAATCATATTAATTCATTACCTAGTCAAGCTTTAAAAAAATATAAATACTGCATCCTGCTCTCTAATATAGCCATTGAATTTAATGTGAAAAAGTGTGTTATGAAATACTGTCAATGCAATTACTTAATCCTACACCACTTTACTCCAGTTCTTTTTGACACCCACCAATATTTGAATAAATTCGATCCTCAGGAAGATACCACAAGTTTATCCCATGGCTCCCCACATCCCCAGGGTCCACAGTCAAGTACTGCTGGACATGTGTCCCCTCCCCCCCCAGAATAAAATGGCTGTAGTGGCATGAGCAAGTCTTTGGAGGAGACAGAGCTGAGTTTGAATCCTACCCATATTACTTATTGGCTATGTTAACTTGGTTGGGTTGCCTTACCTTTCTAAACCTTGGTTTCTCGATCTATAAAATGGGCATAATAACTTTATTGTTGCATCATAAAGTTGACCTTGGCTGATGTGCCATAGGATTTCAAGTATTTAAGGATCAACCTCACAAGTAACAAGAGCTTTATTGTGGCCCACTTCATCAGTGACCCACATGGCCTCTGTCAGAGTCATAGTTGAGCTAGATGAACTGACCTCTGTTCCTGTTTCACTAACTCACTCAGAAATGACTCAGGCCCACTCTTTTCTGGTCCCTGCTGTCTCCCTGGAGTTGGTTTCTCTTCTTTGTAGCTCAGCCATTTCTCCTTGTAAGCTACCCTAGACTTAGCCTGAAGAACGCACCTCTTACCCTCTTTTGTGTCCAAAGTCTCTGGCAGCTTTTGGATAGTGTGTTATTTTCTCATGTTTGAGAGAAAAGGAGTTCCTTTCCTATTGGGGTTGCAGGGCCAGTTTCTGGTGTCTGGAGCACCAGGGACCTGGTGACAATTACCCTTATCTTGTGGGGATTTGTGCCAGGTACACAGGGAAAGGCTAGTCTCCTCCCTCTCTTCTTCCTCCAGCTACCACTTACCTAGGGAAAATTTCAGACCCCTTTGCTAACTCTTCATCAGCATGAGTTTGGCTTGGTGTGATTTATAATCAAATATGCACAAAATGTATTGCACAAAATGTATCTGTGTCGCGCCAGCTGCTTACTTAAGCAACTCCTGGGACCTGTTACCAAGTGACATGAAAGGCTCTGAGGTGGTGGTTTTATAGTCAGTCTAAAACGGTAGATGGTTCAGGTTTATATGTGTTCCTGTACTTTAATGGGAGAAAAATTCCTATATGGTTAATAGCTTAGTTGCTATGGCGAGATAGAATGCTTTTTGAAAAAGTTTCTTTTTAAAGTCAAAGATTAAACCTTCAAGGAGGAGGGAAAACAAGGAGGAAATAAACCCCAGACTGTGGTAGGCTAGATTTCCCCCAGATATTATTGCTGCTTCTGTCTCTACAGCCGAACGCAACAGCTGGTGAGTAGGGAGAAACTGGAGAAAGATCTTTTTTGCCTTTAATCCAGTATGCTGTTTTCCTGTGCCCGTTTTACTGTAATTCTCAGCGGCTGTGGGACAAAGGCTGTTGACTGATATATGCAATTACCTTCTCTAATATTGCTCTCAACTGTCGGCCCTGACTGACAAAAGTGGATGAGGTTTAGTTAAGGTCTGGGAAAACACTCTTTTAATAAAAGCCATTGCCATCTCTATGATCACCTCCCTCCCTCAGACCTTTTCATCTGTTTTCTGGAAAGATAAGGCCCGGTGATGGAAAGTTAAAAAGCGGTGCTGAACTTGAACGTTCGCAATGCGCCACCGCGGTTTACCTCACAAAAATTCTCCGCAGTGTGTGTGTGTATGTGTGTGTGTGTGTGTCTGTGTGGTGTGCACCAACGAGCACCCAATTTGCATTTGAAATGAGGAAAATCAGTTTGGGTCGTTGGGCAGGGTTTTCCCCGAAAGAATAAGAGGCTATTTTAGAAAGTTAAACCAGATCCTTATTGATTTCGGCCCTCGTTCGGTTTTTGTAGGCAAAAGAAAGCCTTGAGGAGGTATTCCCCTCAGGGCCCTTCCACATGTTGCTGGACTCCATGCTTGGTTCCTAGTGGATGGTGCGCACAAATAAAACTGGGTTTAATGAACTGTAGATGGAAGACTTTTCCTTCCTACTGATGCTGTGCTGCACTCTGGGCCCGCATGGAGCAACACCATCATCAGAAGAGAGGAGCTAAATCCTGGTCGGGAGCCCCTGAGCAGCCCCAAGGTTGAAGAGGGGCATATCTAGTGAGACCCCCCCCATCACCCCCCCCCCATCCACTCTTTGTTTAGAAGAATTCATAGTTCACACAGAATGAGGGTAAGATCACGGAAGTGAGGACGACGGTTTCTTTCCAAGTGTGGTTTGGAATACTGAAGTGGAAACTATGGGAAGATGGCCTTCTAAAAACTGAAAACTGTGTGGATTGGATGGTTTCCCTGTCTTTTGAGAGGGCTGCTGGTTGTTCTGAATGCAAACTGCTGGCCATGGGGCAGATGGAAGCCAGTTCTTTAGGAAGGCCTGGCAGCTCTTGGCAGAAAGTTCCTTTGATGGGTGACAGTGCGCTGAAAGGGTTGCGGCTGAAGAGGTGGCAGTTTATTCACATGCCCAGAAGGAAGCTAGCTTAGGTTGAAGGAAGTCTGCTCCCTTATCAGAAGAGTGAGGCAGCTTTGTCCTATCAGTTTTCCCTTGTGTTGGCACTAGGTTTTCATAATACAATTTGTAACGTGATAAGGCCTACACATTATTAATAGTAGCAATAGTGCGGCAAGGTTATTCCTGTGCAGTTTTAATAAAGAACAAAGGGCCATGCTGCTGGTGAAGTGAGTTACCTAGGATTTCAGAACCAGCATACAACATATTTCTCTCAAGTATCTGTAAACTCTTTACTAAAAACTGTTTCTTTTAGACATGAGCCTGCCTTCCACCCCACCCCACCCCACCCCACTGTCATCCATATGGAAACTCTGCACCAAGTTAACACTCCTTTTGCCTTCTGTAGTGGTCTCAGAGAATGTTAGCTGTAGTCAGGTAGGAACAGGAATCTGCCTCAACAGACTTTTCTTGCGCTCCTGTTGTGTGCCAACAAATACGCTGAAATCTGGGAGCGTTAAGAGAAGAGACTCATTGCCAAGGAGCCCTGACCTGGGAGGAGAGAGTTCAGTTCAGCCTAAGATAGCGAAATGCTGAAATGCTACAAGGTGAGTGCCATGAGTCCATGGAGGAAAAGGAGGATACAGTCCAGCATGGCTAGGTCAGGGATGGTTTTCAGGAAGAAAGAGATGCCTGGCTGAACCATATGAATAATGAAATATCTGTGTTTTTTTAATATTCATAAAATGGAACAAGTGGCAACTGGTTAATTACAGAAGGGGAAGAATATAGAAGTGTGTGTGTGTGTGTGTGTGTGTGTGTGTGTGTGTCCCTATGCAGGGTTTCAAAAGAGTTATTAAAGAGCTACAATTTAGTCCTTTATGCATTCTCCAAGGCACATCTGAGATCTAGTTGGCCCCAGAGAAAGGAAGACAGAGGCAAGGTGGCAGCCATTTGGGGAAATCAGAGTGGCTGCTGCAATCATTGACTGGCTCTCTACTCCAGGAATTCTTTCTCCACTATTCTGTCGTAGCTTACCCTCTGGAGATTCAGTGCTACCTGCAAAGCAGCCTGTTTTTTTTTGAACTAAGTGACTCCTTCCTTGGGACCTTTTACAGGTACACAAAAGACACTGTTCTATGCACAAGGGTCAACAAAAATTTAAATGAGACACAGTGCCTCCCTTAGGGCACTAATGCCCCAGTAATACAGCTAGGCACATAAACAAATAATGGCATTATGGCAAGATTCCATAGGGACAGGAATAGGGTACTATAGCAGCACTTAAATTTGGGCTTCCTGGCTCCCGAGTCCATGTTTACCACCATTCATTACCTACCTTTCCATGGGGAACAAACTCCACTTTGGCCTTTCCTTGTAGGGAGGTGACTGTCTGGGCCCAAAATCTGATATGGCTTCTGGGGAGGAGAAAGCAGGGGAAACTTCTACATGAGGCATACTGGGGAGGAGGAATTATTACTATTATTATTATTTTAGCTATGCCCACCCTCTACCCTGCCACACACAATCACATGTGCACTCACATCTACAACACACACACATACACACACACGCACACACACACTTTTCTCCCACTCCCATGGGTCCTAACACTGCCTTTGCATCAAAATCACCTAGAAAATTTAGATATAATACAAATTCTGAGGCCTGTTTTCAGATATACTGAATAATCATCTCTGGCAGCAGAGCTTGAGCATCTGAATTTTTCCATTAAACACACACACACACACACACACACACACACACACACACACACACACATTAAATGACACACATGCCCAAAGTGAAAAATCACAGTACAGAAAAGAAAGTTGTCATACCCCTTCCACCTAACCCTCAGTCCTCCTCTCCAAAGGCAAATACTTCTAACAGTTTTTGGTGATTTGTTTTCTTCCAGAAAACAATGTTTGCCCATACCTCTCTTATTTTTTTTTAACCTCTGTAGATGATTGTGATGACTAGCTGCCCACCATGAGATGCATCTTCTGTGGGAAAGGAGGGCAGGAAGAGGGAGGCGTGGGAAGCAGGAGCTTTCTGGGTAGACAAGAGACAGGAGAGTCCAAGGCCAGAGCCCAGAGAGAAGTTGCTCAGTGCAGCAGATGGATTCAGAGTGAAAACAGGTGATGACTGCTCTAATACACATTGAGTAAATAAGGCCTAAGAAGGGCACAGTGGCAAGACATAATCAGAATTAAGTGGGGATCAATAAGGGAATGCCTTGCAGAGGGTACTTAAGAAGTCTCGGGCCGGCCCGGTGGCTCAGGCGGTTAGAGCTCCGTGCTCCTAACTCCGTAAGGCTGCCGATTTGATTCCCACATGGGCCAGTGGGCTCTCAACCACAAGGTTGCCAGTTCAATTCCTCAACTCCCACAAGGGATGGTGGGCAGCACCCTCTGCAACTAAGATTGAACACGGCACCTTGAGCTGAGCTGCCGCTGAGCTCCCAGATAGCTCAGTTGGTTGGAGCGTGACCTCTCAACCACAAAGTTGCCCCCTGCAACTAGAAAATGGCAACTGGACCTGGAGCTGAGCTGCGCCCTCCACAACTAAGACTGAAAGGACAACTTGAAGCTGAATGACACCCTCCACAACTAAGATTGAAAGGATAACAACTTGACTTGGAAAAAAGGCCTGGAAGTACACACTGTTCCCCAAAGTCCTGTTCCCCTTCCCCAATAAAAAAACAAAACAAAACAAACTAACAAAAAAAAAAATTGAAAAAAGAAGTCTCAAAATGACAGAGAAGGGTATTCTGGGTGGAAAGAATGGCCTGGGACATGAATGCTCATTCATCCATTTATTCCAGGTAATTTTCCTTCAGTCCTTTGGGAGGCTGTAGATGTAATCACGAGAGCATGCACTTTGGTGTCAGGTGCCCTTGATTGCAGGTGATGAATATGAAATAGGAGTGTCATATATGAGGCACTGGGAAGAGACAGGTGAAGGATGTTCCTTATGCTCAGTCTCAGGTGTAGGCAGACATGCAGAAACCCAAGTGCAATGCGATGAATGTTGTCCTAATGGTAGGTAAGTGTGAGGTGGGTTGGAAAGGTGGAATAGGCCTGGGAACTCCTGGGATGTCTTTTAAGAACCGAATCAGGACCTCGTTAGCCAGAGTCTTGAAATAGGTCGTTAAGTTTTTGGTCACCAGATTCTGGAAGGGGTTCAAACTGATCTGTCACAGACAAAACTTGGGGACATCTGCGGTTTGGTTGACTTTGGCAAACACTTGGTTATTGTACTGTGGTCTGTTTGCTTTCCAGAGTCTCCAGGAGTCTCACGAGGAAACAAGTGGTGCGCCTGCATACCTGTCTCATAGCCCTTCTTGTTCGAAAAGCAGGTGAAGTCTGAGTTAGAAATCAAAGGCTTACTTGAGATTTTTTTTTTTTTTTTGCTTTCAGGACTTTCACAATTGCTTTTCTATCTTCCTAATAATACATTTACATTTCCTGAAGCTATGTACATGGAAAAGATCACTATGTACTCAAATCAATTATTTTGAAAAATGTATCAGAAAGAAATTTTCATGTTGTATCCCAGACTAGCCCAGCTTATGCTCCAGAAATTTTTGCTGAATAGTCATTTCTGCAATAGGAAATACTGTGGATTATTTATTGATGTTTTAACCTGGAAGGACTTTTGGCAGCCATCATTTTTCTTTTTCTCTTCCTTTTTAAATTCCTACTGTGTGCCCAGTGTGGCTGTCTTTGCAGCAGCACTGCAAGGGAACTATTTTGCTCTTGTCATCATTCTAAGACGAGGGAAATGAAGACACCAAAAAAGTGGTATCTTACCTAAGGTCTTGTTCTGATAATGGCCAGGCTGGTATTTGAACTTTGGTGACTTCACATGATAGTCAAGCCTCTCATTTTACAGATATGCCAACTGAAGTCCCAAGGTCACGTGACTCATTGGTGGCAGATGTTGGAGCCTTGAGCTTCTGAATTTGTGACCAGTGTGCTTTGCATGACAAGAGGGTCACCCCTGAGGAATGGCTTCTGCCTTTGGTCTCTTCCCTTCCCCATGCATCCTGCATATAGTTACCCTAGAATCTGCTCCCTCAACCCCATACATATAAACCTGTGCTTGTGGTTTTCCAAAAGCTATAGATGATGGTTTCATCCTGATCTCTAACATCTCTGGCCTGGACCTCACAATCCAGCCACATGGCCACCCTGTAATCCTCTGCATGAACAAAATGCAAGCTTTCCTGCCTCTGTGTTTAGTCACCATTTCTCACTTGTTGGTTTGCTCTCTTCTTGCCAGATCTATAGGTCCATCACAAATGCCACCTCCTTCATGAAGCTTGTTAGGTCTGGGAGTTGTGTACAATTTGTTGCTCATGCTGAGGGATAAGGGACAGGGTGGGGAAGAAAAGGAAATGGAGAAAATAGGTGGAACTCAGGACGGTAGATATGAAGCCTAAAGATGGTTGCAGAGATAGATGACCCCAACAGCCACAAGAGTTTTGGCTTAAAAAGTGCTTACGGTGTCCTGGAGCTGGGCAACGTTGTCATCTCCTTAAACCCTCACAGCAAGTCGTCAGGTTGCTGCAGCTAGGACGCAAGCGTAGCTCTGCCTGATGTCAGAGCTTGTACTCTCCCTTGCTGTGGTATTGTCTCCCAAGACACCTTGCTGTGGGGCAGGAAAAGAATGGAGCAACCTTCAAAATGGAGGATTAAAGAGATGAAACAAAGTCGGGATCATAGTTTGAGATGGTGCGGCGAAGGACATTGGAATTGGAAGAGATGAGGGAGGGCCTTGGCTAGAATGGAGCTCTTTTAAGGCTGTGGCCTTCGGTCCCTGGGCTTCTTATCATGATGCGGAAGCTCAGCTGGCAGTGATCATCTGGGCATCCGGGATAGGACTCACAGCTTGTGCGTCTTGCTTTGTGTTTTAGGCTTTGGGTTCCCAAACTTCCTGAAGGCAGGGGTCATGTCTGTGCTGTTTTGAAGTAAAGACGCAGTCCTTCTACCAAGTTGCCACATGGAAGGTGCAGAGAGGCAAGCACGTTGGTCTGCTTAGGGATATGGGGAGGCATCAGTAAAGAGATGAGGGGTCCAGGCAGAGAGAGGGGATGGGTGAAGGAAATTCAAGGCAGAAAGCAGGGCACACATTTGGTGAATAAGCCTGAAAAAGCATGGGGACAGTGTTTAGGGATATGCCCAGAGTGTAAGTCCAGGGAAAGGAGTGGAGGACGACTCCCTGCTCCCTATTGTTTGACACATAGCCTTGTTTCTGAGCCTTGTGTGGACCCAGAGTACCCTTCTTACTCATCCAGGGAATTCTCCTCATCTTTCCAGGCATTTTAGACACACATCCTGCGAGTCTTGCATTGGCACTCTGAGATAGAATTCACTGTCTCCATGGAAGGGTCTTCTCATAGCTCTCTGTTTTAGCGCTGGTCGTGCTGTTTTGTCTGTCTTCCCTACTATCGTGAGAGCTTCTTTGGGAGGAGGAATTTTGCCTTTTTTTTTGCATTCCCAATGCTAGCACATAGTAGGTACTCAGCACATTTTGATGATGGAATGACTCATCTAGCATTCATGTGTTTTTCAGGCAGACAGTGAGCAGTCAGTGGGAACCTGTGACTCGAGGAAGAGTAGAGGGAATTACCCTGTTTGCCCTGTGAAGGCTGGTGGGGGCAGCTCACTGTTATAGCAGGCCCACATCTTGCTCATCCGGATTCCCCTCAGCCTCCGGGACCTGCCTACCAGGCCATGGAATTTCTCTGCATTTTTCCCCTTTGTCACTTTTTTCTTTCCCTTTCCTGCAAGGGGTGTGGCAATCCCTCAGGAGTTTGATTATACTGCAAGATGAATAAGACATTTGAATTGTGCTCTTTAAACGAGTCATCTAAACCCTAGTGTAACTGTTCACCCCGTCACACTAAATGTGACCTGCATTTCCAAAAGAGTGCCTTTGGCCTGAATAGGCAATTGCTGAAATTGTTGGGTTCCAATTCTCAGCGGCTTTTAGTTTTCATGTGTCTTTTGTTGCACAGCTGGGAGGACGTGGACTTTTAAATGGTCACTCATTAGAGCTACCAGAACTAGTTGCATGTATTTACAAATAGAAGTTGAACTGATTTTTCTGGGTGTATGTACGTGTGTGGTGTGTGTGGAGGGGATTGAGAGAAGCAGGATGATGCCGAAGACGATGTCTGATCTTAGCAAGCAGTTTCTCAATGTATAGGCAAGCTGAAACTGAGCAGATTTAGATTTTGGATTTGTGGTCTGAAATCTCATTTCACCTTTCCTTTTTGGGAGTTTTTGGTAGCTCTGAAAACGAAGGCTGTATTGATGTTCTCACGCCAGGTAGCTCAGCTTTGGTATGCCTTAGCTTTTTTTTTTTTTCTTTTTTCTTTTTTATCTTGGAACTGAGCTATAGGACAAGATTCTTATACTGTCCAAATGGAGTGGGACCACATTTTACTTCATTGTGCATTTCTTTTAATGAAGGGAACATGATTGATTGTGAGACTGGCAAACAGAACCAATTCCAAAGCCACGTTTCAGAGTTTGTGAAAGGTCTCAGTTAGGAACTGGTAGTTATGTTGTCTCAGACACTTCAATTATTCAAACTCTGAATTTGAATCATAGCCCACTGGGCAAAGCCCACATTGAGATAAAAAGGAACTAAACTTTCCAAATTAGGGGTGAGCAGTATTCTTAAAGTGATAGATAGAGTCAGGTGTTACTTTCGTTTAGCAGATATTGATTGTGTACCTATGAATCAAGCATATGCTCAGGGGCTGGTAATACCAGAGAAACAAGCCCTTGAGGCTTCTGCCCTCAAGAAGTTCACAGTCTAGCGCAGTTGACGGGCATGCAAATGGCTACAACATAACGGATGCATGTAAGAAATGCTGTGAGAAATTAGGACAGCAGAGTCTGCCTGAAAAGATTGAGCAAAGTGTTAAAAAGAATGAGATACGTTCATAGGAACTTGAAGAATGAGCAGTGTGTTTACCAAGGTGGACAATTTTGGGGAGGGAATTCTAAGCAAAGGCTAGTGTGGTTAGAGCCTGGTGTATGGTGATGGAGAGGAGGTGGTTAGAACATGAAGAGCCTTGTGTGCCAAACAAAATGTATGTTAGTTTTACACTGTAGATGTATTGCAGTATGTGTTCAGCTACAAGGAAAACCCCAACACTACTGCTTAAACACTACGAAAATTTATTAGCATATATGATATGCTCAAAGATAGGGGAGTTCCAAGACGACTGAATTCAGTGGCTCAACTCTGTCATTAAGGACCTAGGCTCTTTCCACTTTTCTGCCCAGCTGTCCTTGGTGATGCTTTATCCTCAGACTTGCTCTTCTCCCGATTGCAAGATGACTGAAGAAGAAGAGATATTTTCTTTTTTTTCTGTCTTGATATTTGTCTTTGTAATCAGTGAAGAAAACCTTTCTTAGGAACCAACCCCCATCCAGACTCACCCTCATGCCTCAGTGGCCGAAACTGTATCACATACCCAGTCCTAAATCATTCACTGGCAAGGGGAATGCAACCACCATGATTGGCTCAGTCCAATCTTGACTCGCACCCTGATGGGGATGGACCCACTTCTTCTCAAGTACATGGCCAGGTAGAAGATACTGGGACAAAATTGGGCTTCAGATAGAAAGTAGGGGAAAGGGAACAAATGTTTGCCGAGTTGGAAACTAACAGTGTTTGCTGCAGTTGGTGATGAAAAACTGTTGTGGATGACTGAGCGGGAGTCAGCATGGTCAGCTTTTCATGTTAAAAACAAACAAACAAAAAATCACCCTGTCATTAGAGTTTAGAGTTGAGTTTTGTAAATAGGAAAACTGAGAACAAATGGAAGAGACTTATGAAAAGTCAAGCAATTGATCAACATATATATGGAATTGGAGGTGAAGTTTTCCTTGAGCCATGTTCTCTGCTTTAAGGGTGGGAGGAGAGTGGAGGGGTAAGAGGTGACTAGGGCAGAGTAGAAGCTTTCCATTCTGGATTTGCCAAGATGTCCTTTCTGGTACGGTAGCAAGCATGCAACCTCTTTTAAATCCTTATGACAATGCAGTCCACTCAGAAGGGCTGTTGTAATCATAGAATCCTAGCATGTGGGAGCTGGAAGTGACCTTGAAGTCACCTGGCTCAAGACATTTATTTTATAAATGAGTAAATGAACCCAGACAAGCCAAGTGACTAGTTAAGGTCCTATGTTTGGAAAATGGCTGAACTGTAACCACACTCACAGATTTTCTTATCTCCCAGCCCTGTGCTCTTTGTAATGTGTTCTCAGGGCCGTCGTTTCTGGAGGCTTACGGGTGCATTCAGGAGGGCCGGGAAGGCTCCATGGGCCTTTTTCCTCTGTGTCTATTATCATTGACAACAATCTTATTGTTGGAATTTTTTTAAAAAGTAATTCTTTAGTTTCTCTAAAAATGCAAACAACACTGGTAGGTATAATGTTTTAGCTCTTATTATTCATTTATAATACGATCTTAGTGTGAATGTGTCCCTTGATTTTTTTTCTTTGAAGCAGTTTTAATGGGGAATGAGGATGAGAACTTGGGGGGCACTGGGAACGGGAGAGGAAAGGAGACCCTCAGAAAAAGCCCTAAAATGTGGAGTGGGGAACTTCCTCAAGTTCCCCTCAAGTTCCTCATTACATTGTAGAGAGATTTTCCTGTGACACCAAGCCAAATAAAACACTAAACAAGAGCCTTGGTGACTGAGACAGTAATGAGTGGCAATTGGTGTGCTAGTGTGAGGTGGAAAGTCTGACCCATTTTTCTCAGCAACTCAAACATCTATCCACAGGGAGCCATCACACTCTTCTCCACTCTTTCCTTTGGCCTTCAGCGTATCTGTGCCAGTTGCCACCCCTTCTGCCCACTCCAAACATACACTTGTCCTGGCTTAAATTTTTACCGAGAAACCTCTGAAAATTTACCCTTGTAGACAGACCAGTAGGCACAGGAAAATAAAAACCTTGATAAAAACTAGAAATAATTTCAAAATTAAGATTTTACTGACATCGTACTATGTGCAAATCACCAACCTTAACTATAGACTGACCTGTAAAATCCATTTATTTCAACTTTGCTTTTGACAATATTTCTAAAGTACGTTAGTTTGTTTTTCGGATAGTATGCCAAACATTACAAAATTGTTTAGTTTTAGATGTAGATGGTGGGTAAAGATGCCCTTTATATGACCAGGGTATCGTTGGATATTGTGTAAAAGATGATCCTATTTTTGTAAAACAAATAATTAAAAAAAACAAAAAACCTGTATGTATGTATGTGTCTTCTGTATAGGATTATTTAAGCCTGGAGAAAAATATAGAAGATATTTATGTATAATGTTGTTAACATCGGTACTTGGCTGGGTGGTTCTGATGTGGGTGGAAGAAGAGGGCCAGGGAAGCCATACAAAATGCAAGAGAAAAAAGGGAACAGAAAAGCCTATATATGATGATATTTATATAAATTTATGTTTCTGTGTGAATATATATACAAAAAATTGAACAAAATACTTTTAAAGGGTGATCTGGGCAATGAGAAAACAGAAATGACTCTAATTCTCATGTGCATCAAAAATTATAATGTGCTTCAGATGTTTGGCTAGATTGCATGATCAAGGGGAATTCCAACTTGAAATTGTATAGTTGTCTAAATTAAAAGTGCTAAAATGTTGTTGGGAATGCTGCTCTACTTTGATTTACATTTTATTCTACTCGCATCTACTGGTTATGTGGTTTTTCATCTCATTCCATTTCACTTTTGCCTTCTTTATATCACTAAAGGCTGAATTATAATTAAAAATATGTATTATATATATATATTTATACCCATAATTATAATATCTAACTTTATTTCAAAATGTATACAGTTTGTTCGACAGTGTGAATTTGGTCCATCTTAAAAAGTCCTCTAGTATTCCTATGATGTCCTGATTTAAAGGAGCCCCTCAAAGTATTATAGAGATCTCTAAACAAGCTGGTATCACCTGTCATTTTTAATCGAGATCTTGCACTCTCCTTTCAAAAGGTGTGCCTAATGGATGGAAAGTACCCAGTACTTTCGTTTTGCACTTCAATTGTGGAGAGGCTAGAGGCATCCACCTCTCTCGTCCCCACCCACCACCTCCATCACCTCCCAGTGAACACAAGAAAGCCAACAGCATTTATTAAGTACTTGTCATGTGTCAGATACTTTCCTCACAGTAAATCAGTAAGGGCAAATATTTTATGCCCATTTAATAGATCAGAAACCTGAGGCCCAGAGGGATTAAGTAATTTATTCAGAGGTGAATGAGCTGAGCCAGTTTTAAAATCCTGGGCTCTTTGATTTCATAGGACAGTTTTTCTGTTTTTTCTCCCACTACACAAACTCAGCCACATCAGAAGGAAACCTGGAAGAGTTTCTTACTCAGAAGATTTTCTCCTCCTTTGTTTCTTTCCTTATCCACTTTTGAGAGGTGGCAGAGGAGATGAGAGAGAAAGCACAGGAGGGGAAAGACAGTCAATCTCTAACCATTCAAATGCATGGTTTTCCTGTGAGAATTGACTGTTCTGGTTTAGCTCAAACTTGGGGTAATCTTCCTCTAAGAACCTCAACTTTCACTCCTGGAACCAATGCCTTACATCACTTAACCTGGATTTCTGACTATTCTGATCTTCTTAAGGCCTTTTCATTCTTTACAGGTGTGGGCAGTGAGAAGTAGAGCTTAAAGGTGTTCAAAGACACAAAAATGAAAATAAAACGGGGGTGGGGGGGAGGAGGTCATGGTGTGAGTAGACTAACCTTCTTTCCCAAATCTTGGGTCCTTAAGGGTAAGTTTCCTTTTGTTAAGTAGGAAGAGTTGAAGGAAACTTCCAGTAAAAGGAACACTTACTATAATTGCCTATGGTCTACAATAAAATGGAAACAAGGCAATGCAGATTTTTTACTCCACCGCTTTGGACTCTCCACCAACTCTCAGATTCCACTGAGTACAAATGTATTTGTTGCGTTTATTCCCCTGATACATGCATTTTAAAATTAAACTACTCTTTGGCCTATTTGACATGTTTAAGTCATTAATTATCATGTAGGTTTTATCAATTGTTTTAGCAGAAGGTTTTTGTTTGCTTCCCATATATATAAGATTTTTTACTTTTAAATAGGACAAAATAACAGAGGACTAATTTTTACTTCCTGTTGGCTCGAGCAGGAAACCCAAACCAGATTTTGATTTTTCCATGTTGATTGATATCTTTGAGAGTGTCTAGCCAGGTATTCTGAGTGTGACCCAGCAGGTAACAGCTGGAGAGTGTGTGGCAAAAGAACCCACACTGCAGGGGGCCAAATCACATTTTTCGTTTATTATTGAACGATTTTAGGATAAGTTGATACTTAACACATTGCAATCTGATGTTTGACATGGTGTGTAATATATGTTACAGTGTATATAGTCACACTATTATTATGGTCTGTGAGCGATTGCTCACATAATCTATTACAAATCTGGAATAGATGTCATTAAAATGTATCTCTTTTGAATTTTTAGCAGAAAAATTGTATTTGACACAGGTTCATACAAATCATAAGATTGGACAACATGTAGTTGTTTTGGGCATAAGATCCTAAAGATTCTGCACCCAACACCAAAGTGTGGGTGTCCTACAATTCAACTCAATAAATTTCTGCTGTTGTCCACCTGGAGATAGCATCAGATTCCACAGGTTAAGGGCTCAGGCCCACAGACAGCCCTAAGGCAGCTGTCATAAGTCCACTTTTGCTCCTGACCAACTAACGGGCTATAAATCAGAGGTTCCCACGACACCCTCCTTGGATTCAATTTAATTTGCTAGAGCAGCTCACAGAACCCAGAGAACATTTTACTTATTAGATTACCAGTTTATTGTAGAATAGCCAGATGGAAAAGACACATAGGGCAAGGTGTGAGAAAAGGGCTTAGGGGTTCTATGCCCTCTCAGAGCATGTCACTCTCCCCAAATCTCTACGTGTTTGTGGGGACAGAGCCAGGAGTGCAGTTTCTAGGCTCTCGACCTCACATAGAAAGGTGCTGGCTTGGGTAGTAAATGGCCGTCAACTGTGATCTGATGTCCATCAGCTGTGGCTAGTTGGCCGTCAGCTGTAACCAGTGAGCCATTGGTCACTAATATAACTGCCGTGGCTGTGCTAGCAGCGGATGGTGGCTGAGCTAGCAAGTGCCAATGACGGATCGCAGATTGCAGTTAACAAGTGGGGTTGGTTGGTAGAGAAGCGGATGGCAGGTTGTGGATCATGTGGCTCCTGCTTCCTGTGTCTCCAACCCAGCCGCCACCGAAATTATAGTGGTATGACTCCCATAACTATGGCTCTGTGGGTGTTCCTTTTTGGCCTCTCTATGTCCTGTATTCTTATGTGGGGAGAGGGAGCTGACGCCCCGCATGACACCCTTCACCATCCTGGAAGCTCTTCAAACCTTGTCCTTTTTGGTTTCTATGAAGGCTTCATTTCATGGCTATGATTGATTAAATCATTGACCATTGGTGATTGAACTCAATCTCTAGCGCCTCTCTTCTCTGGAGGTCAGGAGAGTGAGACTAAAAGTTTCAACCCTCTAATCACACTTTTGGTTCCCTTGGCAACCAGCCCCCTTCCTAAGGTGTGTTCCAAAAACACCTCATTAACATAACAAAAGACATCCTTACTCCTCTCTTCACTTATAAAATTCCAAGGGTTTTAGAAATGGGGACAAAAACCAAATATGTATTTCTTATTATAAGTCACATTACAGATATCCACTATCTGCCCATTTCATCCTGAAATAACTAAATTCTGCAATAATAAATTATTAGTTCAGATATTTTGCAGGATGAGAAAGATAACAAGATATTTCAAAGGGCAACATCAAAAAAAAATTTAAAGTAATTATAAAATAGAAACACAGTTAAACTGGTGGTGTTCCAACCTTCAATTGCCCTCTTTTGCCTTTTGATTGATTAATTATGGGAAAATAAAAGGCATCTCTACCCAAGGAGTGATTAGCCTTCATGTGACTAATATCGAGGTGTTGTGATCTGTTGCTCTCTAGTTATAAATATGCTCTCAATTGCTTCTAACACACTGTTAAGCATTAAACAGACCCAGGATAAGTAAAAACAATAATCTTTATACTCTTTAAGTTTAAGGAAGCTAATTAATAGCCAATTTTGGGTAGGAAAAAATAACAGAAATGTTCACATTTTTCTTATTGATGATAGGGGCAGCTGGTACCAAAGTTTATTCAACCAGTCTAATTTCTGAATTTGGGGCTCAATCACATGTCAAAATAGAATATTAGAACATTTGAATGAATTCCTCGTTTAATCTTGTCTCAGAATTTAATTGGCATGGATCCTAAATTATGACCCACAGAAAATAACATACTTTCTATTTCATATACCATAAAAACCACCCTTATAAAATGTACAATTTAACGGTTTTAGCATATTTACAAAGTTATTCAACCATCACCACTATCTAATCATAGACTATTTTTATCCCCTCACCCCAAAGAAACCCCATACCCGTTAGCAGTTACTTCCAATTCCTCCCTTCCCCAGCCCCTGGCAATCACTAATCTACTTCCTGTCTCTATGGATTTGTCTGTTCTAGATGCTCCTGTATTTTCAGGTGAACTAAGTCATAATGATTATTCTTGTTTCACCTCTTCTGTTGATTCATACTCTCCTAGAATGTATTATTTCCATATTGAAAGCCTTCCATCTGCAAATATCTATATAAAGAAATTATTATGATTTTATCAACTGTCTTTTTGTCCCATCCAAGTTATTAGTTCCAGGATTTGCCATTTATTGAGCACTTCTTGTGTTATCGGAACTTGACTGAGGTCACATATTTATTGGGCACCTACTGCAGGCTAGGCACTGTGTTATGTGTGAGGGATACAATCTCTGCCTCAGAATTATTTAATCTTCACTACAGCCTTAGACGTTTCATACAGTTGTTACAATCTTATAGACAATGAACTTATTTAATGTCCAGGTTTTCCCAGCTGGCAAGTTAAAGAAGAAGAATATGAACCGAAGGTTGGACAGCCTTTGCAACTTACACTCTCCCTAGTATGGACCCTGTCATAATCGTCACGTAAATATTTACACATATACGTAATTCAGTACCTAACACTCACCGTGTGTTTGGTCTATGTTTAGTACTGGTGTTGGTGCTCTTTACATGCCTCTGTTATAGATAATTTAAGAGTTAGTAAGCATGTTTTAAAGAGTAGGAGAAAAATGTTTAGGTTCACAAATCAGAGAAATACCAAGCTAAAGAAGGCATTGTTTTATATCTGCTGATAAACATTTTTAAAGTGACAATACTTAAGTGCTGGCAAAGTTTTGGTGAAGTTGATATATGCTTACATTTCAGATGGAAGTGTGAATACAATAGCTGTCCAAAAAGAAAAAAATTTAGTCCCCTGACTTATTGAAGGAATGTAATGTAAAGAAGTAATCAAGAGATTTTTATGTACAAAGATGTTCATTACAGCACTATCCTCAATGTCAATGCATTATTTAAATGCCCAAGAATAGTTTGATGAATGATACAGTATGGCAGACATTCTTAACTGGAACATTATGCAGCCACTAAAAATAATTATGAAGACCTGAAAAATGTTTGAAAAAAATGAAAAAAATTGAATTTAGACTATGTTTAAGTCTTAAATACAACTATGTAGTAATTACATATGCAAACAAGTTTTAAAAACTTAGAACAGTATCTGGCACATAGCAAGTAGTAAGTATTGGTTAAATAAATGGGTGACTAAATAGAAGCAGAAAAATATCCTGCATGGTATATAATCTCTTCCCCAGAAGTTACAAGATTTAAATAATACATTATGGTTGAAATAAGATATTTTTAATAAGACTAAAGCTTACAGAGTAGTATCTCAGTAAATGTCAGTTGTTATAAAAGATTACTTCAGGTCTAGAAAAATTTTAATATTTTTGATAATACATATGCATGCAAATGATTTATAACAAATAAAACTGTAGAACAATTTTAGAGAACGGTAGTGACTACATCAACAAGCCTAATAGCCTTATTAAGACTGTATAATAACATCATTTTACATGTTTGCTTATAATTTATCTAATTCACTAATAATATAGATTGACTAGTAATAATTATAACTAAAAATGTAAAACCACCTATTTTTAGAGAAACGAACCATGTGCGAGAAAGAGAGACAATTGTGCAAGCTCTGGAGTTTGAGGGGTTACTACAATTGACAGAGAAAACCACGGGGGAGAGAGACTCCATGGGACTGTGGTTTTGTAACAGTCCCTACCATTTATTGTATGGTGACTCTGCCTACCCTATGCTAGATACATTCTATACGCTATCATGTACAATTACAGAACAGACTAGTAGCTATGAGGGCTGCCTCCAGAGCCAAGCTGTTGGGGTTTATATTCAGCTATACCACTTACTACGTGGCCTTAACTTCTTCTGTAAAATGAAAATAATAGTGTCCACCTCACAGGGTTGTTGTAAAGCCCAATGTTTGGCACACAGTAAAGCGCTCAATATTAGTTATTCTTGGAAATAAATTATCATTCCTTTCTTACAGAGGAGTAAACAGGCTTATTAGAAATTAAAGAAGCAAGATTCAAACCTAAACATATCTGTCTTCAGAGCCCAATACTTTCCACCACACCTTATTGAGTATATTGCTGACTGAAGGGAATGTCCATTTTGATGAGATATCAAAGAAAAAACAAATTCTCACAATTTTATGCATTTGATAATTGGCAAAAATTTCCACAAACCACCTTCTAGTTTTGTCCATTTCAATCTGTATGCTTCTCATTACACGAATACTCCTGGTACTAGGCTCTGTAGGACACATTCATATCATGGCCCAACATCTGGTCTTGTACCTTTGGTTTCTGGTACAATCGGTACAGTGTGCATAGGCGTAGACCAGGAAATCACTCATTATGTTGGGATGGCTAACAAAGCATATAAAGATTTGCCATTAAACCTAAACTAAATGTATCTCCTGATTAATTTCCCCTTAACTGGATTTCAAAGATACATCTACTCTAAGGCTAGTTGACACAAGGAGAAGTGTGACAGAAGGGAGGTCCAAGTGCAAAGAGACCACTATGCTAAATTACTGAGATTAAATTTTCTTTTTCAACATTCCAAAGCATATGACCATGTGAACATATTACCAGGACCTCTCCCAGAGCCTTGGAAGGAGCCTGTGCAAGTGAAGCGACCTGAAATTTAAGCTTTATTAACTTCATGATCAATGCGTCTTTGATTGTTACATTCCCAATGTAAAGGTCAACAATGACATTTTACTTTCCATCTTCTCATTATGTAGTCAATGCTTAAATGTGATGAGTATAATAGTATAAAGAAGCTTACCTATATATTTACATTATAAGTAGATCTATCTCAATTTTGTATAAGACATATAAAAAATAAAACTTGTGTCTAATAAAAAAACTAAACATTTAAGAAATACTTGTAATTTTGAATGGTATAATCTAAGTTTTTTTTTGTGTACATAAAAAGACCTGTACATATAATGCATATTCCAAGGAAAGAGCCTTATTTTCAGGATATTGGAAAGGATATAGCACATTAACTAGCTCTGGCAAGAGGAAAAGCCTATTGGTCATCACAGCCTCTGGTTCTTTGTTATCCGATATCATGGAGGTCCACTCCTGAGTCTCTCCCCACTGTCACCATAGGGTAGCACATCACCACATATTTCAGTCCTTCAGCTGCCGTTGCTAGGATGCTCTGCACCCAGTGACGCACTGGTCACCGGAAACAACCATGAAGAGATTCCGCCGTGTTTCGCCGTTGCACTTCTACCTACCCGGATCTATCTCAGTCCATAGCTTTACCTTAGCTCCTTTGCTTCTGACTTTTTTCAGAGTAGAAATTAACTCAAGTTGTTAGAGGGGGAAGAACTGTAAATTGTAGCACAAAAATAGTCTGTCAAAGGAAAAAGCTGTTCTAATTTTGGGCACTGCAAATACTTTAAACCACTTATTGAAGTTTTCTTGGTGCCTTAATATCACATGGCCTCATGGCCTTCACTCCAGGCACCTGAGATTAATCAGCTTTGGAAGGAAGATAGAAAGTCTCAACTAAACAAGAAATAGGACACCCCAAATCTGGGGACAGTAACTGTGAGACTAGGACATAACAGCACATCTAAATTTTGTAAGGTCACAGAAAAGACATTTCTATTCAGGAAACCTTTAGTAGCAAAAGAAGGCTGTGTGTGGCAAGTGGAGGAGGAGGATAAAGTAGATACGACTCTTTGCTTACATTAATTGGTGAGATATCTGGACTCGGGGAGTAAGAGATGTCTACACTAGCTTTTTGAGGGGGACAGATACCTCTCTAAAGTTACGGCTTTGGGACAAGTTCTGTAGGAAGTTTTGGCTTAGTTATTGGTGACTAAGTAGTAGCTAATTATGACATTTCTTACATCTTGATAGATGTCTTAAAGACTGAATTTGTTTGTCCCTAGTTATTCTTAAATGCAAAGTACCTTGACCTTTTACTGAAATATTACAGAAAAGACTTTAATTAATCAATTGTAGGTATTTCACTTTTTAGATATTGACTGATAACACGAATGTCATTAAAAAAAAAAAATCTGTGGCTTACGTTCTCAGCTGGGTTAGCAGGAGAGATATTTTCAGGAACTTCCAGCATCTGGATAGATCATCACACACACATTTGCTCCCTGCCTCCCCGTCATCATCCCAGAGGAAACATTTAGTTAGATTTGCCTCTAGGGTTTGAAATGTGGATATGGAGTCACAGCAGGTATGGAGACCTGTGGTCTGCTTGGTTCTTAGGGGAGCACACCATCAATATGTATTGGTGTCTATCATCAAGCTTCAGGATGGTAAGGATTCTCCTCCATTGAAGGCAAGTACTTTGCTCTTCAGGACTTCATCCCACACCCCTATCCATCAGGCCCAACTTCTTCTGCCCACCAAAAAAACAAAGAGCATCTCCTACCATATGTCAAACTGATATTAGTGTGCAGCTATTTCAGCATCATTGACAGTTGAATGAAAAATGATGCTAGCAATCTTTCCCAGCTGTATCCAGAGGAACACAGTGGCACTAACTATGTCCTATAGTAGGATTTGTGGTTCATGTCAGCTTTACTCATGTTGTCCCCAAGTCCAGCAGCAAGTCCACACACAAAAGGTCTCACAACTAAGTTTGCAAACTAGGTGGTAGTGGGTCTAGAGCACACTGTGTATTGAGGTGGTTTCTTTCTAAGATCTTTTACTTTATAGATGGTTCTTTTTATCAGTTCAGACTGTTCTGGCAGAGGATTAAACTTCAGCTCCAGGCCGTGACCTGATTCAGCAGAATTTGCTTTTTCCAAATTGGTCCATTTGGCTATTGAGTCATCAGAAGGAAGTGGCAAGAGGAAAAGGGGAAGAAACTGGCCTTTCACGTATGAAAGAGCCTTGGCGTGGGCCTTGGTATTTGCACCACAGACTGGACCATTGATTGTTATTCTTGGCAGACTCAGGACATTATTTATTGGTTTCAAGGAAGACCAGATTTATGAGTTCAGGGAAACGTAAAATGGTAAATTGGAAAGACAGTGCCTCATGGTGAAATGGAGATGGTGACAGAAACTTTGAACCAAAAGTTAATGTGGGCTTGTTGTACTCTTTGTATTTCACCCTGAAACTTTCTGCACAGTTCTAGTTATCCCTGTTCAAGAAATCTGATTCTTCTTTCACAAGCTTTGTTGCTAAGCTATTTGCTAGAGAACTCTGAACATTGGCATCAGGATCTAGTAAGGGGAGACAGTTGCAACTGTTATGCATGAAAAGAGAGAATCCAGCTCCTGTTGTATTGTCAAACTGATGAAGAACAGTGCTGTCCAGAAAATAAAGTGCCATTAGTGGAGGCATCATTTCCAACAAAAGAGAAAAGACAGAATGATGATTCAAAGATCGGGTCATTTGTTTGTTTTGTTTTTTCCCTCATGAGAAGGCATAGCTTAAAAGTGGATCCAATTGCTGTTTCTATTTACTAATACATCTCTTTCTTATTGAAAACACACTGTCTGATCTGAGTTTTCTGACTTCAGGGTAGAGATGGCAGATGTGGACTAAGGCCACCTGACTACAGTGCCTGGAGGTGTTCTTGAGTTTGGTGTCTCTACCTCCAGACCTGTTCTAGACCTAGCAAAATTGAGAGGGAAACCTAGACTGATTTGTAAGTTTATCACCTTGTGTCCTCCTGAGTCTGGGCGAAGGGAGGAAAAATTATATGCCAATTACCTCTATTTTTAAAATTTTAATCACACACTTAAAAATTCTGGGTAGAAATGTCACCAATCACAATAATGAGTTTTTCTGCTCATGGTGTAACATTTCATGCTAGCTCTCATCATTCCTAGGATTTTATTGCTGTATGAAAGCCCAGGATTTGGGAAAAGAAAATAGAAGTTTCTCATTGCAGAGCTAAGGCAAGGGTTGCTGCATTGACAAACTAGAAACCATGTTTGGGAGTATGAAGAAAAGACAGTGATCCCAGTAATGTGTGGTCAAAACCATGAGAGAAAGCACACAATTCCTGTCTAGGACTAAATTTGTAGCATGTCTAATGGAAAGAACATAGGCTTTTAAATCAGACTGAATCTTGGTTTCATTACTTAAAGGCTCTATGACTTTAGGGCAAATTGATTTATCCAGATGTTCTCAAACTTTAGCATGCATTAAGATCCCCTAGAGAAACACACACACACACACACACACACGCACACACACACGAAAGATCTCACAACTAAGTTTGCGAACTTGTTGCAACCATGTTGCTAACCTTTTTTGATATCAGAGGGATTAGTCATTATGAATTTGTACTAATTGGACAAACACTTAACAAAGTTTACTATTTGGAAGTGCTGAAAAGGCTGTGTGAAAAAGTTAGATGGCCTGAACTTTCTGCCAGCAATTCGTGGTTCTTGCATCACGACAATGCCCCAGCTCACACGGCACTGTCTGTGAGGGAGGTTTTAGCCAGTAAACAAATAACTGTATTGGAACACCCTCCCTACTCACCTGTTCTGGCCCCCAATGACTTCTTTCTTTACCCAAAGATAAAGGAAATATTGAAAGGAAGACATTTTGATGACATTCAGGACATCAAGGGTAATACGATGACAACTCTGATAGCCAATCCAGAAAAAGAGTTCCAAAATTGCTTTGAAGGGTGGGCTAGGCACTGGCATTGGTGCATAGCTTCCCAAGGGGAGTACTTCAAAGGTGGTCATAGTGAAATTCAGCAATGAGGTATGTAGCACTTTTTCTAGGATGAGTTCATTAACTTAATTGTCAGACCACGTACACAGATTTCAGGAGCCTGTCCCAAAGCTTCTGATTCAGTAAGTGTTGGACGGGGCTCAAGAATTTGCACTTCTAGGACATTCCCAGGGACCAGACTTTGAGAACCATCAGATTAACCCTGTCTGAGTCTCAATCCTTTCATATATGAAATGGTGCTAATATTACCTACCTCACAAGATTGTTGTGACATTAATATCTAACTTGTATTGATCACTTACTATGTGACAGTCAAACATGTCACAAGTGTTATATCATTTAATTTTCACAGAAACCTCAGTAGGAAGGATTTGCTATCACAGAAGAGGTAACTGAGACATAGAGAGATTGCTTAAGGTCAAAGAGCTAAGAAGCAGAAGGAGCTGAATGTGAACCTAGGCAGTCTTGGGCCCAGAGCCCTGCTCTTAACCATCTTTTGAAATTAAATGAGATCACATGTAAGGTACCTATTATGGTGTCTGGCACATAGTTGCTTAATGCATGTAGTGACTGGTGATAATTTTGAGTTGTTCTTTCTTGAGATGACCCAGGGGCAAAAAAAAAAGCTACTGTGCCTGGGTTTCCAGCGGCTTCTTTTATCAGATGTTGCCAGGCTGGTGGTTTGGCTCCCTGAGCCTCTTTGCTTCATCTGTTTAATAGAATCAGGTATGTTCGAGAAAGGGGATAGTTGAGAGACTCAGTTTTCAGGGGTTTCATGCCACCATTTTGTGTGATGTGACTAAAGCCCTAAATTTCACTCTCTCAGGTTGAGACAAACACCTCAACTCCAAAGCAGTTTTTACACATCATCAGGATTGGCTCAGGGCTTGGCCAGAAGGGAGTGTGTTATCTAGAGCCAAGCTTTAGCATTCTCACTGGAACTTGAAACTACTCAAGTTCAAATATATACCCTGAGCCAAATTTGACTATCTGGCTAATGTAGTAATAACACTTTACAAATATTACTACACCATAGGGTATATAACTACTCTGAAGAGAAAAATAAGAAAAAGACAAAGGGAAGATCCTGACTATTTGTTGCATCATTCTACCTTCAATGAAATTCCTTGGAATGATTTTTTGGGGGAGTGGAAGTCGCTTCCAAGACAGCTGTCTCAAGTTGTCACTAACTTGTCCTAAGAAAAAGTCAAGAGTTTTTATGTTTATCAGCTTGTAGGCCTCAACAAGCCCCAAACCAAACCTTGAATTAAAAATAAATTCCTCTGGTTCAGTACTTTTAATAAAAATCATCGGCAGGAAAAATGGTGACTTATTATGGAATACATTGTGATGATTATGTTTTGTATTTGGCTCTATTTGGAAAACAATGCCTTTAAACTCAAGGCCTTCAATTTTGACTCTGATATTTCTGTATTTACACCTTGAAAACTATGTCATACAGCTTGAACAAATTCAGTGAAACTTATATTGCAAAAATCTGACACTTTGAAAAGTTAAAGGGATTTTTTTCCCAAAGAAGAAAATAAACCAAAATCCAATTATTTATGGTTGTAACTGGAACTATTCCAGTTTGTCGAGATTTAACTATTATTCCCTTGGGGAGGCAATACGGATTACCAAGGACGAAGGGAAGGTGATGAATGGGGACATGGCTTTTACTTCTGTTGACTACGATCATTAAAAAAACAAACATATACACACATACATATATTTATGTATATCTACATCCTACATTGCCTATTAGTTATTACATATTGAAAACTAAGACTTAGGAGAAATTCAGAATAGAAAACATAATTGACAAAACTGGATTTTTTTCATCAGGAAGAACAGATGCATTTTTCTGGTCCTGCTACAATGCTCTGAGCAAGTTGTCCTAGCGCCACACAAGGACTGCGTTTTCCCACCCACACCCCTTAACTCCAGGAGGAGATGTTACAAGGATTATCAGGGCAATGTTAGCAAATGTATCTGGAGCTGACTGGTAGGAGGCAGCGTTGGAAATCAAAGCACACTTATGTATGGCACTTTTGATAATTTGGGGTGTACCTAACTTCTCTGACTAAAGCTTCTTACACAGAGAAACACAAATATCAGATCCTAGTCCCTATAAAAATTCCATCGCCAGTTACTGCTCTCTCCTCATTAGCTGGAGACCTTTGATGTTTCCATCTGCAAAGTTTCTAATCTTTCTGCGAAGTAGATGAAGCACTCATTCCTTTACCGTTTACATTTGGTCCTTTAATTTTGTAATTCCACCTTCCCCTTCCCCCCTTCCTTCCCACTTTGCGGATCTCACAGGTGTCTGGTCAGACCTGTCAGGTGGGTCTCTGTTTGCCTGTCATTTGGGAAGCTGATGGTCTTACCTGGGCATGGCTGATTGCACAAAGCGGAACAGGGGTTAGTTTGAATTGCAGGTGTGAGCGATCAGTGTAGATCAGCTCTAATCCATCAGATATTAGAACTGCCAAGTTGCTGCAGACACGGCAGAAAGAGCCAAATACTAAGTGTGACTGTAGGTGTCTGTGTGTGCAGCCAATGGCTTCCAGTGCTGAGGGATTTTCTGTGTTACAGAATGTGGTCTCCCTGACTCTTACAATGACACTATCTTATTGGGGCTCCATTCTGTTCAAGGCTGTACAAGAAACCTTGGTGGTAGGACACGAGAAACCGATCAGATCTTCAGATAGCTTGTAACCCAGAAGAGAGACAATGACGTACAGCCTAAGGGGTAAGAGCTCAGGCTATTAGAATTCTGGGTTCGAGTATCCATTCTGTCATTTATTGTCTATTTGATCTTGGCTAAGTTTCTTGTTTTCACTGAGCTTCATTTTCTCATATACAAAATACGGATAATACCTACTTAGAAGAGTTATTATCTCTGGCACATAGTAGGTCCTAAATACATGTTAATTGTCATTATTGTTATTTTTTTTACTATTGTCACTAGAAAGTGGCAAATAACCAGAGTGGTGCATATAGAGTGACAACAGGAAGACACCTCTTCCAGTCCAGGAGGCCAAGGAAGCTTTCAGGAGGGGTGGGATGTGAGGAACCTAAGCCTTGAAAATTCAGACAGGATCACAAGGAAATGGCATAAAAAAGGCTGGTGTGGGTTCTGAGACCAGCAACAAGTTTATTTGGGTTGGTGTCCAAGGAAGGATGCAGTTTGTCAAGACTTGTGCTCTTAAGCAGTTTGTCCCTTCAAAACAAATTCTGAGATACGGGAGCCTTAGCAGCCATTTATCAAAAGGTTCAGTTGAAAATACTATCACTGTGGTCCACCTGTTGTGCAGAAAGCCAGGGCACACTTTTCTGTCTTGCCAGTAAATTTGAAAGACTACACGAGTATTTCTCAGATAAAGAATGTATTAGAAGTAACTGCTACATCTGAGGGCATTTGCCTTTGATTAGTTTTAATACTGCAAGCATGAGGAGGAGTCTCCAAGCTATGGGGAATTTGCCCTTGGGATCCTTTAGTGTGTTTATACTTTGCATCAGAATGTGAGGCCATAAGTCCATGAAGGCCACTTAAGACTGACACACACTATATGACATGATGGATGTTTAACTAAACTTAATGTGGTCACCATTTCACAAGATACCTATGGAAGTCAAATCACTGTGCTGTACACCTTAAACTTATTGCTCTATGTCAATTATATCTCAATAAAACGGGAAAAAAGAAAAAGAAATTTAAAAAAGACATATACAAAAGGTGACTTGGGAGCACAATGATGGGTCACAGTGTCAGGTGGAAAATAATATATGAAGTCAGGAAACCTCTGTCATTTATTAATGGGCAGACCCTGAGGCAAGTCATCTCATCTTCTGGGGCCTCAGTTGCCCCACTTAAAAAATTAGGGTATCACACTGATCACGAGTGGAAATCAAACTTTTTATTCTAAGTCTTTCTTAGGTGGCAGTACAAGCCCTTCAGAGCCAATACATCCAATGCAGAGTTGCAACTTACAATGAAGTAAAAGCAGAGCCACTCTGGCTGGTGGGAGCCTCAAAGGCCTGAGTCAGGTAGAGGAGGACAGCTAGTTTCCTTCTGGGCGTGGTGTCCAAGCTGACCGACTACAAGATTGCTGAGATTCTTCATCCTTTCAGCACTCTAAAGTCTTACCATAGCTTAAATTAATGTGACAACAGAGGGTTTGTAGTTTTCAACTTTTCCATTAACATGACTGAAAAGTTTTAGAAAATAAACTCATCTTTGTAGGCCTCTCTTTTAGCAGAATGCATAGTATTTATTTATTTATACATGGCTTTTATTCACAAGATGTATTTAATTTTATTGGTGAATGCCAGAGCGTCAATATTAAGTGTCCTGATAGGAAGGGCATTGAAAAATTATATCTTGTTGTAAGTTGGAGATATTCTTATTTATGAGGGAAGCTGTCTTTGTTAGGAATGGTACTGAAGTATCGTAGCAGTACAAATCTTGCCTGGCAACGAAACAGGGGTGAGGGAATTTAAAGGAAGAGATATCTCTCAGCACCAGAAGAGGCTTCTCCTGAAGTTGGTTGTTGCTTATCTATTGATGGCCAAGTGACATCAATAGTATCACTGGACAAGTGACAGTGGCATGGTCAGACAGAAGGGCAAATGCTCTGTCCCTGAGAAGTTTGAGCAAAAAGGAAAGCAGCTGAAAGACGCTGATATCCTAGCCCTCCAAATAGTCCCAATCCACTTCTGCCCTTGTTAGAGCAGTCAATACTAAACTGGAGAAGACGATACTTTAAGGCATGGCCTTTCCACATCTCCTGGATTGTTACCCCCCAGCAGCAGACCTTCAGTGGAGAAGAAAGTCAAGGTCTTGACGGTCTCTACAAAAACTGGGACTGCACTATAAGTGGGGTTATTATACACACACCATGGAATTCATGCATCATAGACTTAGGAATCAGATCCTATACCAGTCATCAATTGCCATCATAGAATACCTGTGGCCAACTGGCATGCTCTGTCTCAGAGGAGCAGCTGTACAGACCAGAGGGTTCCCGTGGCCTTCTTGAGCCACTCAAACTTCACTGCGGTAGCTGGGAAGGCCCTGTGGCTATCTGAGGCGTGTGGATTTCTCTATGCCTCATTTCTGTCATGTATTCAATGAGTGGGTTTTATTCTGGAAGTTTTACTTTAATAAAATCCCAGGTTCATCAATAATTATTTGAGTTATGCTTGAAATTTTATGCTAATTTCAAATTCTGTACGAATATTGTACTACTATGCTAATTTTTCATGCACCTAAAAGTACATTATTATACATATTATAAAAGGAAAACAAAGAAACAAGCCCTGGCAAACAGAAAAGCTAAATTTTGTGTGTTGGTTCTACCAGAAGGGACAACTGTATGGCTGTATTATTCTTGTTGTGTAAAGATGTTCTAATTCAAATCTTAATACTTTGGAAAGTTCCTTAACCACTCCAAACCTCAGTTTCTTCTTCTTTAAAATAAGTTCAATAAAACTTATGTTGCAGAATTGTTCTGTGAAACAGAAAGTATATTTATACCTTCCTACACAGTACTTGGCCCATATGAAGTAATAAATTCATTAATGTCATTTTTAGTCCCTATTTGTTAATAGATTGATACTGTTGATAATTTGTGTCTGAATCATGAATTCAGTAAACACAAACTACTTATCTGAAATTCTCTAGGAGAGTCATCCTGTCTAGGACTGGGAATTAGACAGCTGGGACCATACCAAGAACACATATGAGAGATGGCCCACGGTCAACCATCTAATAATACATTGACATTCTGTAAATGGGAATTCATTATAAATGAGTTTATTATAAATTTTAAACAAATACTAAATAAATGACTACAATAAATAGTTTAAGATGCTCCTGAGGCATGGTTTAGCCTTTTCAGAGGCAATGCCAATATAGTTTCATTCAGACCAATTCCTAAAACATACGAGATTAATATTAAATAAACACATTGACAAAGTAATATGAGTTAAGTCACTCTCCAGCCTTGCTAGCTTAAAGCTAATGTGGACAAAGCTTAAATGGCTAATTCTACCTAGCAAGGCAAGTTTGAAGAGTTATCTCTTCTCTATTCTTTTGACCCCTTTACTGGCTAAGGTGTTTTTCTTAGCTTATGTGGAAAAAAAATACCCAGAAAAAGATTGCTAGGTATTTCTTTCCTTTGGTTTATTTTTTCAGCCAAAGTATAAGACCTTACTTAGATGACTAGCAATTAAGGAATTTTTGTGGTTTATTTCCTGATCTAACTGCTTACTTCTGAAGAAAGCAATCCTGACAAGCTTATGTTAGCCTGGATCTTACCAAAAGTGTAGAGCCAAAAACATTTTTGAAAGATTTAGATAGTAAAGTCAGGCTGGAATTTTAACAATAAAATGCTTCTCAAGGTTGCTTTTCTTAGATCACATGGACTTTATTTTTTCCCTTTGGATACTGATTTTGTAGAAAATAAACCATTTTCTTATGCATTAACCTCATATTTTAATAACACTGGAGACCCTGTAGCTGAACTAGAAGTAAGGTGAATAATCAAATCAATGATGGTAATTCTACTTACACTAATACTTTGAATTAATAAAACCCTTTACTTATTAAGATCTCACTACTGTTTTTATAAATTTGACCTCATTGCTCTGTAAGCATTGGTTGAATATGAATTTAAATTTTACTTCTTTTTTGAAGCATTATTATAAGGAAGAAATGAACTTCTTAAAAATCCGTTTTCTAGGAGGAGAAACAGAGATGTCCCATTCAGTGTCAAGATTCAGAACTGCACCTTCCTGATTATCATTAATGCCAGGTAGTGCCAGCGTCTGGTTAGGCATGAATCAGCAGCTGAGAATGCCCCCGAGGACCAGACAGTTTCATAGGCTGACCCTAGGAAGCTCTTATTGTTGCAGGATGCCTGCCAGCAACTCCTAGGGCTGTTTGCTGCCTGCCTGACCCAGCAGAGGAGTGCCGCGTGTTTATTCCAGTACCCCTGCAGAGGTTCTCAGGTTCATTTTGATTGGACTGGCTTGGTCATGGCTTAGGGATGCCCACGGACCACATCCACTGGCTAGGAGAACACAGGGTTCTCATTGGCCTAGTTAGAGTCATATTTGGAGGCCTGGGTCAGAGTCAGCTTCACCCAGAGCACATGGCCCAAGATTAGGGAGAAGAGATGTTCCCCCGGAGTGAAATCAGAATGGCTGCCAGGCAGAAAAACCCCAACCAAAACACAGAAATGACCGTGAGCTTGATTACTAATTCACACAGCCATGATTTGGGAAACACTGTTGAAAGTGGAAGTGGTGTGGGAATGAGGTAGGCTGGAGGGGGAGAAGAGGGATGAGAGTAGAGGTACTGGGCTTTTGAGCAGGAATGTGGCAGAGTCAATTTAGGTGTTGAGAATAATGATAATAATAATATCTTCCATGACTAGTGCTTTATATTTCCAAACTGCTTTCACTTACTTGAGCCCTTTGGATCTATCCTCTTGTGAGGTAGGAGGGGTATCATACCTATTTTGCAGATTAAATTGGGGTTCAGATAAATTATTTAGAGCTAGTAAGAGAGGTAGGATGGTGGTTCAGGTCTCTTAACTTTTGGTATACTTCTCTTTTCACTGTATTATCATTTATAATATAAATTATTATTAGATCAACTCCATCAAAGAATATTACTCAGTTTTTGAGGGTTTTCCTAATTTATTCACAGAATATTTATTCAGTGCCTGCTT
Organism: Rhinolophus sinicus; assembly: GCF_036562045.2. NCBI lineage: Eukaryota > Metazoa > Chordata > Mammalia > Chiroptera > Rhinolophidae > Rhinolophus > Rhinolophus sinicus. The sequence goes on from NC_133751.1 coordinate 46,375,748, forward strand.
TATGCTGGGCATCATATTTGGTGTTTGGGGCTCAAGGAATTTAAGAGGTAATAACAAACAGCCACTATTTTGAGTCATTAGCTAAATGAAAGCGCAGGGTGGCACAACATTAATCTAGTCTTAAGAGAGGTGGAGGAGCTGTCACGGAAGGTTTATGGAGGAAATAAAGTCTCAACTAAAACCTAAGGATAAGTGGAGGTGAGCCAGATGAAAGTATGAAAGACCAAGTTTAGCCGTAGCATGTGCTCTGCCTGGGGCCACCTGGTATGAGCCACAAAGCAATCTGCAGATGGCCGCCACCTGAACTGAGTTTAGAGGTGCCTTGGGAGGCCAATCTGCTAACCAAGGCTGGCTGGGTGGGGCGGGGTCTCTGGGAATCACTAGGGCGGGGCAGATGAAAGGTGATAGCCAGTTTGATTGAGAATCAGATATAGCGTCCACCTGCGTCTGCACGCAGGGAGCGGGCATGGATCAACAAAGAAACAATGGTTTCTACCAGCTCCTCCATCTGAGAGAAAGCTGCTCCTCCAGGCCTCGTCCTGCAGCCAGACAATTCAGTTCTTCACCGTATGTCCCTGGTGATTTTTGGAGCCTCTGCCACGGTGCTGGAGCTCAGAGTAAGTCCATGCACCAGCCTTTTAAGAGGAGTGCTTGAAACTCCATCCGCCTTCTGTCTCACTCAGCCACAACGTCCTCTGGGTTTCACAAACAGAATTTATGGGGACTTCTCTCCCCAGCACTAGAACCCTGGGCTGGGGAGCCTAGTGTGGGGCTGGGACCCCTCACTCCTCTGGTGGGGCACCTCTTCAGTTGAGCTATTCCTCTTGATTTTTAATGGTCACACTCAGGTGTGGGACCAGCCCGTTCCATGTCTCTGCCCCTCTTACCAGTCTCAATGTGGCTTTTTCTGTATGTTTGTAGTTGTAGGGTTTTGGTTCAGCTAGACTTCAGGTGATTCTCAATGATGGTTGTTTCTGTGTTCCGTTGTAATTGACGTGGTTCTGAGAGGCAATGAGCAGTGTTTACCTACTCCACCATCTTGATTGGAAATCTCCACCTCATTTTACTTCATTTGGGAATTTTTCTGAATTCCTATTATTTTGTGTGTAGGAGAAAAGGTTTTCAAAGAGAGTGGTGAGATAACGTTTTTTAGTGCCCTTTCCTAAGCTAAAAATCTTGTTTATTTTTCTGATAGTATCTGGGGAAAAGGGCAAAGAAGTTTATTGAACAGATCACTTTACCAATTTATTTAACTGTAGAATTGCGACAAAAATCACTCCCAATATATTTTGTGGGGCTTGCTCAAATTTAAAACCTAGGAGAATTTTATATTCCCACAGATGCAAGTAAGGAAATGTATTTAGCTCCTGAAAGGAATAAAAGGATTTAGGCAAACATGCAGTATGTATTTACTAATTAATTCAGCTAAATTTTGATGAAGTCCAATGCTTAAAAACATTTTATTTATTTATGGAATTAAAAGTCTATACACTCCTTCATTATCACCAGGCTGGGCATATTCTTCACCCAGGTATCACCCTTTAATAATCTCTGGGCTGTTGCAATGCTTTACAACTCTAGCTGATAAAGGCAATTCTAATTTAGTGTTCATGTTAATTATCAGTAATATTAAATGAATATATTGGAGCTATTTACATGTGTCATTCATAGTTGCTCTATTCTAAGGAAAATGATTATAATTGTTCTTATTAGTTATCATGTTTCATGATTCTACAATGAAATTCTTTTTTTCTTTCTTGGTTTTGTTTTGGAATATCTTAATGAGGAAAAAGGCTTATAGTATTTTGAAATGTTCACAAGGCACCAAATAGCACTTTCTAATTCATCAGTCATATGTTATTGGAAAATTCCTTTGTGTTACTTTGTTTCTGAATACCTGTAAAACAGATTAAAAAGAAAAAATAGAGCAGTCAGTCAATTTTCTCAAACTGATAACTGGCAAAGAGATTATAATACAGAATGAAAAACAGAATAGCTCTGAGATTTGCAAGAGTTTACATTTCTCCGTATTTTCCTTTTAGTTCTGTTAGGGATTGAAATATGAAAATATGAAGCATATTTTTGTTCATATTTTTTGCCTAAATATTGCCAAGTTAGAATCCTGACTCATAGGAAGCCTGCAAGATAACTTGTTTTTATAGTACATTTTCCCTAAACGAAAAGAATTCCACTCTACCTTGTATTGAATAAAAACTTTATTTCTAATATGTGAATTACCTGCCTGATACCTGATTAAGTTTCAAAGTTCATTCAATATCCAAAACTTTGCTATGACAATAAAGGCTTCCAGATGTTCACTTACATAGTTTTGACTTATATAGAATAATATCTGTTATTTGGTGCAATTGGGGAAATGAGGTGTTTCAAAAAAATGGATTGCTTCCAAATAGCTGAAGTTCAAGTTTTTAAATTGTTTTCAACCTGAGTACTCCTATTTATCATCTAAAGCTCAATTCAGCATTGCTTTTACTGGAAATTCATCCTTAATCTCTCTGCCAGCCTCGGCCAGAGTTTGTGCTCCCTGGTTTGTATCACCACATGATTTTATATTGTAAGTAACTGTTTTGCTCATCTGTCATTATCAGCCTCCCTCTCCCTTCCCTTCCATGGACTGTAAACTCACTGACAGTTGGCACTCTGTCATGTTCCACTTTTTATTTCCAATTCCTTAATGCCATGTCTCACATATAGTAGGTAGATCCTCATCAATGAAATCCGTTTGAAAATAGACCATACATTTCCCTACCTTCTTAAATAAATATACATAAAATTTTTGACAAACATATCACTATGAGCCATGGAGCTTTGTAAACCCTCCAAACACCCGCCAGTCTCACTCTACATGACCAAGCTGCCTAGGGTTTGTGTGCCCCTTAACAAGCTCCTGGGATGAGGTGGGCTCTTGGTGTCAGATTCTAGAGCTGTAGCACAGTCCTTTGAGGTTGTTTAAGCTGACTCCAAACATCAAGGTGTCTGCTCTTCAATGCTTTAATTGACCTTCATCTTTGTGTTGTCTGGGTCTCAGCCTATTGATAGTAATGCTGTCAGATAGACATGCCTGGAGCAATCACCCTGCTGTATTACTTATAGCAGTCTCCACAGACCTATCCCCAGCAGGGCCATCAAAAACCTTGGAGGAACAAAATTAATGACAGATTCTGGAGGGTACATGGCTCACCCTAGGGAAGAGAGAGGGGTATCGTAGACCTGGGGCTCTGCCTTTATGGTCCAAGGGTAAGGTGTCTAGGGTTTAATGGGTTCACTGTTTATTGGCTAATTTAAAGCATCAGAGAAGGAATTAGGGTGCCGGAAGGGAGAAGTGGGGTCCCTCAAATGGGCAGTTATCTACGGGCTTTCTGAAAGAGGAAACTTTGTGGGTGGGAGCACCCTAATTCCTTATCTGGTTGTTTTGTTGGTAGCTGTGTCATATGGCTGGCAATATATTTATCCAAGATGCGTGTCTTTTGAAATTGATGGAAATTAAAAGCTTAATGTCAGGAAATTACACTATACTCTGCCACTTGCAGTGGTCCCCTGTCTCTTTTCTCTTTTCCATTTAGTTTAAGTAACTGTTGGCTCTTACACCAAATGCCCTGGTTTTCAGAGTAATCACCGTGCTTTCCTCCCAATACATAAGCCAACTGCTTCCATCACATCTTATGACATCTTTTTGGCTAATTTCATTAACGTTTATTTTTCAAATGTTCAATTACTCTGTCCTTCCCCTCCCTCCATTGACAGTAAGGCCCTAATTAAAAAAGGAAAACAACTTTAGATTCAGTTCATTCTGACTACTTAAGCTGAATGTTTATAGAAAACTGCTTTCTGGAAGATAGACGTGTTACTAGAATTGCTTCTCATGTTAAATGATTCCTTAAATTTTAATTTTATATCTAAAGGAAAGACAAATTTAATTCAACTTTGCAAAGGAAAACTAGAATATTGTAAAGATAACCAAATTCATTTAAGTAATTCTATAAACTTTACGTTGAATCACCTTAGGATGAAATCTTTGTCCACTTCCTTTAAATTCTTCTAAAACTCTTAATAGTCATCATTTTAGTATCTCATGCTTCTGATAGTTAACCCAAAGATTTCCTATAGTGATTTTTGTCTCTCTTTACTGCACACTTTGCAGTGAAAACACAGATTCTTCATTTAATACCAATCATAGTTCATCCTTTTAAAACCTTAGTGACTCCTCCGGTCTATTATTCTTAGAGCCAAAAAACTCATTTATTTTTAAATAAATCCCCCTCCCCACCCCCTTAATTGTTACTACTTTCCAAGATGCATATTAGAGTAGCATTTCTTAAAATAAGATCTCTGAACCCCTTGCATCAGAATCACACTTATTCAGTATTTACTATAAAGGAAAATGCCTCAAAACTGCACTCCATATATTCAGTTATCCAGTATCTCACTTTGTATAAAAATAAAAGTAACAATGCAATAAGGTGAGTATTCTATTAATAACTAAGTTTAGATTGTGGTCCACTCTGAGCCCCTGATATTTTCCCCCTTACTTTTCAAAGTCAGTCTGTTTCATTACAAGTTGTGGCATTGAAAAGACCCTATAGATGTCAAGTAGTCCTCAGGTACTTTGGGGGAATTCTCCTGCTTTTCCAATCTGTTTGGATTTTTTTTTTTTTAATCCATATTCTCTCCACATGGATGCATCAGTTTCGTGGCTTTAAGTGACAGCTATAAGCTGGTAGTTTCCAAATTTATAACTCTAGCCGGGCCTTTCCCATGGATTCAGACCTGTTTATTCAATTATCTACTTGTCTCCATTTGAACATCTAATGGCATCTCACATTTAACATGACTGAAATTTAAATTTTGACTTCCATCCCAACATCTAAAACCCATACTTCTTTAAATTTTCCCTATTCATTCATTTTCCTCAGCCAGAAACCTAGGAGTCATTTCAGATTCTTCTTTTTCTCTCATCCCTTATATCCAGTTCATCAGCTCATCCTGTTGGTACAACATCCAACACATACTCTGAATCTGACCACCTCTTGGCCCTTCACTACTAACATGTAGGGCCAAGTCACCATTATCCCTTACCTGGTTCTACAATACTTTCGTCAGTGTTCTCATGGCTTTCACTCATCCCCTCCACTCAGCAGCAAAATCACCTTTTTCTTAGCTTTCATCAGATTGCATTACTCCACTGCTCAAAACCCTGCAGGAGCTGCCAGCCATCTTCAGGACAAAACCTAAAGCCGCTACCATGGCCTACAAAGACCTACATGATGTAGCCTGCCCGCTTCTCCCACCTCATCGCCTACCACTCTGTCCCAGCATGTTCCTACTTCCCGGTCTTGGTACTTGATGTTTCTTCTGCCTGGAATGCCCTTCCCCCACAAATCTATATGACTTTCTGCATCACTTCTTTCAGGCCTCTGCCCACATATCACCTTATTCAAGGGGGCTTTTTAAAATCTAAACTGCCACCCTTCCATCACTCTTTATTTCTTTACCCTGTTTCACTTTTCCTCAAAACATATATACTATCTGGCATTGTATTACATACTTATATTTTATATGTTTGTTGTCTATATTGTTCCTTTCTGTGTTACTCGAAGCATCACTTCTTGTTCACTACTATGTATTCCTCCAAGGCTGAGAGCAATAGCAGCACATAATACCTCTTAAGTGTATGAATTTAAGCCAGGTCCCTTCTTCATACAATGCTTCAGTTAAACTATGCCTGAGAGTTCGAAGGAAACCATTTTGAAAATTTGCCATGACCTAAAATGACAATGAGATGACTCAGCTTTGGGCGATCACTAAAACTGTATGTTAACTATTTCTTTCTTGTTTGAAAATGCTTCCTTAAGTCTAATCAGCTTTATTCTCATATTGAAACTCCTGTCTGCAAATTGGCTGAGGGCTCCTACAGTCTCTTAGCTGGGCCCTCTGCCAATCTAGCCCCTAATCTAAATCATAACACAGTCATAATTGTTTTCATTATTTGATATCACTGTGAATCTGTGGATACAAGTTATCCGCAGAATTTCCTTTACGGCGTTTCTTGATCTTGTTCTTTAATTTGTAGGTTAGATATATTTTGGACATGTTTAGTCATATTTTTACTCCCAGGAGTAAAATATGCTAGTAAGGAAATGTGTTAAATTGGATATCAGGGATATTAAAAGCTCTTATTTCTTAGTGCAGTGTTATCAGCCATGTTTCTGTAGGTAGTTGAATATATTATGCCCAGAATTTAGTATATGCATTAAATATGATCGAGCTCACTAGGAAATGTAAAAATAGAACAAAGTACAACACTCTACTTGCAGATTGGAGGTGAGGTGATTGGTATGTTAATTAAAGGTGACCCCAGCACTCTTAATATTAACCTCCTGATTTTCTTCAGTGTTTCAGGTAGGGAAAAAAATTATGCTTCAATATTCCTAAGAATGAGATTGGATAAAGGACACAAATGAAGTCTAGACTAAGTACAGAAACATGAGCTCCTTCTCCTGGCTGCTCCACTAATGCAGACTAGCCTGGGGATGAGATAGCTATCTCCACAGCCATTCCATCACTCAGACTTCAAATTATAGTAATTATGACAAATTGTACCAATAGCCATGAGGTGGGATTTTTGATGTGGTTAAAAATAACATCTGTAAAACCCAATAAAAATTACATTTTGCTAATTTTCTGATAAGATACTGTTTTAACTATCTTGTGTCTTCTGCTGCCGCCAGTTTTCAATTAGAGCATTCCTTTAAAAGTTTTTTTTAACCCATTTTGTCTCCTGGATCCAATTCTATCCTCAGTAATGCATTTGTTTTACTGCTCTTAATTAATTGTTTTGTGTGAATTTTGCCTTTCAAACTGATACTAATCTTGGAGACTTTATTAACTTGCTGATCGTTAAATCTTGATACAAAAGGACTAATAGTGGGGCTCAGCTTGTTCTTTCTGGCTTAGAAAACTGCGTTCCCATAGAGTCCTGCTCAGCCAAGTCGGTGCAGAAAAGGACAATAATGAAGTGAACAATGGGGCTACTAAAGTAGGTTGGGTTTGCAGTTCTGTCTAGCTTGGAAATCGCTAGCTCACCCTGGGGACACAGTCATTGGTGATAGCTCACAAAGATTTCCCCTCAAGTGCATTTTAACAGTGCCTCGTGTGTCTTTCTATGCCGGGCTTTCTTAAACACCTTTTCTCTCGGTTAATTTTTGATGAAAAAATTACATATTTCCCCATCTTCTTTATTGCATAGATGATAAAATTGATGTTCAGAGAGCTCAAGTGGCCTACCCAAGCACTCTCAGTTGGTGAACAAGTACCAAAGGCAGGGCTAACACAAACACCTTTCGATTCTCTTTCTACTGGTCTTCTAATCAAATCATGTGGACTCTAAGCCAGTATAATTGTGTGTGGGTAGGACCCATCCCTGGCTCCGCAGAAGTCATTTTCCTTCACCTTTGCCCTCTGTCTACTACTTTCCTCTAAACAAATAAATAAACTCTCCTTCAATCCAGCAGCTTCCTCCAGCCACCACCTCACCTTTTTTCTTTCCTTTCCTTTTCTTTACGTCTATAACTTTTTAAAAAGAATAGGATACTTTTGTTGATTCCACATTCTCACATTAACTTGATAACAAGCTACCACACAACTGAGACTAATTAATGAGACTATTTCTCAATTCCAATCTTTCCTCTCTATTACTATCTTCATTGCTCCATTTCTTGCCCTTATCATCTCTCCTCTGACCAAGTGGGTTTTGGGTGAGATGGAAAATAGGAGGTTATTCATTCACCCATGCATCAATTGCTGAGGCTATTAAAGTTAGCAAGACAACTTCTGTCCTCACAGAGCTTACAGTACCTGGGGCCTATTCTGTCTGAGGTGAATGATTAAACGGCTTTCTCATTTACTCTGATTTCCTCTGTCTCTCTGCCTCAAGTAGGTGAACATAATCCTCTCACTCAAAAGTAAAATTGTGTTTCACTATAAAGACCACAGGTCAACACTTGTATCCTTTAACTTCTGAAATGTAACAGCTGAAATAATAGTCTAGTTATTGAATATCAAAATACTAGTCATATTCTCTAGTAGTAATTTTTGACCTCCAAGATTGATGTTTTCTTGGCAAGTATATGTAATATTTCATGTGACATTTCTCTGGTTGATATTTATGTACAAAGACATTTTCTTCTCTATTATTGACTAGTTTAAAACAAGAGCTTGTTTTAAAAAAAAAAAAATTCAGAGGAATGACAGCAATGCAAGATGGCAGCCACCACGGGCTCGGGAGTAAAAGTCCCTCACAATTTCCAACTGTTGGAAAAACTTGAAGAAGGCCAAAAAGGAGGAGGAGATGACACAGTTAGCTGGGGTCTAGAAGATGATGAAGACATGACACTTACAAGATGGACAGGGATGATAATTGGGCCTCCAAGAACAATTTATGAAAACCGAATATACAGCCTTAAACTAGAATGTGGACCTAAATACCCAGAAGCAACCCCCTTTGTAAGATTTGTAACAAAAATGAATATGAGTGGACTTAATAGTTCTAATGGAGTGGTGGACCCAAGAGTCATATCAGTGCTAGCAAAATGGCAGAATTCATATAGCATCAAAGTTGTCCTACAAGAGCTTAGGCACCTAATGATGTCTAAAGAAAATATGAAACTCCCTCAGCCACCTGAAGGACAGTGCTACAGCAATTAATCAAAAAACAAAACAAAACAAAACAAAAAAACCCACAGGCCCTCCCCCTGCCCCCATTCAATTTAAACAGTCTTCATTTTCCACAGTAGTTAAATTTTCTAGGTAGGTCTTATAGACCTCAAAGTACTGGAAAGGAAGCTCCCATTGAAAGGCAGTTGTTTATCTTAAGATACTGTAAATGATACGAATTTTTTGTTCATTTGAAATATATAAGTTATGCTATAACAAAAAAAAATCAGAGATTCAACTTTTCGTCCATTTTTCTCCTACTTAATAATAAATAATCTCTTGCTGACTGGAAAAAAAAACATTGATTTCAATATGTTGCATTATTATCTAATTCACCAGCAATTCTTTTCTGTTAAGGAATCTATTCCCTTCATTATTTTAAACTTTCTCATTGGAAATAGAGTAGACATTTCCAATTATCTTAGCTTAAGTAAAAAATGCAAATATTCTCTTTAGAGTGACTCAATTTTTGTTGTTGTTTTATTTTACTTATGCTTTTGCTCACTCTTCTTTTTAGAATTTGAAGACTTAGACATGCTAAGAAATCAGCTCTTCCTGGATATTTGAGTGACTCGTTAGGAAACCTAACTTTGTGCCTGAGACATGAATAAATATGGCATGAACAGTTCCGATAATCTTAAGAACCATCACAGAGTCCTAAAGGATCATTCCATTCATATCAGTCATAAAGATAGCAGGAAAAAAATAGTCATCTTCAGTTATTATCTCACTGGCTTATCACACAGAGATTGATTTCAGGAGAGACGGTGAACATATCCCACATTTTTCAATCTCATTTAAGCCCTGGGTCACCTGAAACTTGCAGGACTAAAATGGATGGTGGGAGACATTGAGGACAGTAGGAAGAAAGTGCTTAGCCATTATTCACCCCATTCCCCCCAAATCCACCCAGGACATTCAGACTTAAGGGCAACTAGGCCACAGAGCTGTGAGGGCAGTGGCCATGGCTGTTTTGTTTACTGTCAAGATTTTTTTTACTTGGTGAACGCTCATCAGTAAATGATTTCAGGAGATTGTTTTTGCTCCAGTTGCTTTGAGTTGCAAAGTAAATGGAAAGTGAAAAGATAAAGACAAATGTGGCCTCGTCTTTTAAGCAGTTTGGTTGAGTAGGGATGGGGTGATGGGTAGAGGAATTGTGGAAGCAGATGAGTGGTGTTTTTTTTTTTTGATGACTTTAGGGGGTTGGCAGCATCTTAAACATGTTTAAGAGCAGCAAAGAAGCAAAGAGGTTGAAGATAAGGAGAGAATGTTGATAGATTGCGATCCAAGAGAAACAATACAAGACACACATACATTCTTCCATACGCCTTAACAGACATGAGTCTCTTTTCTATATGGCATAGGGGCTTTGGATTTGGGAATCTTTTAACACTTATAGGAAAATCCTTTCTCTTGCTTTTATTTCTCAAAACTTTCTGGTATAAATTCCTAACTCTGGAAAAATGTAAGTAAAGGAAAATAGAATTCCACAAAAGTATCAAACAGAGTGAATAAATAAATAGATACATGCACATGTATACTATATATTTATTATATATTAATGTGAGTTACATATAAATGTATATAATATATTCAGACATGAATCTCTATAGGCAGAGATACATACTAAAATATGACATCATGTCTGGATGAAAAAAATAATCTAGGTTGGGCGAGATCAAAGAAGGTATAGCTACAACAAGGTTGACTATGAATACTCTCTACTTTTGTATATATTTGAAATTTTACTTAATAAAAAAATTTTTATAAAGCTCTAAAGAATTGCTAAAATCAAAAGTGCATTATTCATTCATTCCTTGAGTTTTATTTTGAAGATGTCTATATTTTTCTGAAGTGGTGAAATGTGCTAGCTTCAAGGACTTTGGCCAGTCTACAATGATAGTTAATTCAGTGCTTTAATATCTTTGGTAAAAATTGTACCGGGGACATTTTTAAAAATTCTCAGTCTGATTTTGTGGTCTGATAGACAGCAAACAAGTTAATAATTGCTTTAATTGACAGTTCTTTTAATTATTAGTAACATTAAACATTTTTCATATGTTTATTGGTTATTTTTTTCTTCTGTGGTTGGCTCTTTTACATCCTTTGCCAATTATATCAGTTTCCTGTGGCTGCTGTAACAAATGACCATACTTGGTGGCTTAAAACAACAGAAACTTATTCTCTCACAGTTCTGGAGACCAGAAGTTAAAATCAATATTATGGGGCAGAAATCAAGATGTCAGTAGGACTGCACTCACTCTGGAGATGTTAACTGTGAATGTGTTCTTGCCTCTTCCAGCTTCTGAGGGCTGCTAGAATTCCTTGGTCAGTGGCTGCATCACACTAATCTTCAAGGACAGCATCTTCAAATATCTCTCTGCTCTGTCTCTATATTATCTTCTCCTTTCTATGTGTAAAATTCTTCTGCCTTTTATAAGGATATATGTGATTGCATTTAGGGCTCACCTAGATCATTTCCCCATTTCAAGATTTTTCACTTAATCGTGCCCTCCAAGAGCTCTCCCTATCCCCCGGCTCCCAACCATTCATAGGTTCCAGAGATTTTAGAAGGGATTTTTCAGTCTACCACACTCATTTTAATATTGACTTTTTCTTTGAAAAATTGTTTTATATTGGAATAATTTTAGATTTAGAGAAGTGATACAAAGATAGTGCAGAGTGTTCCCATATAGGTTTCCCTCAATTTTCCTAAGATGATTTTTAAAATGTTTTAGTTCTTAAAATTTTCATTTCATGATTTTAGGTGCTAATAAGATTAGGTGTAGTATTTATTTTTAGAACAAAATGTGTTGAAACAAACCTATATTGTACTTTAAAAAAATTTAAAATGAGATCCCCATTATGAGTATCATACTTTTCTGAACCAAGGAGGGAGAAGAGGACCATAATTCTGGCTAACAAATGAATTGATTGATACAAGCATAGGTTCACACAGTTCTAGCGGCGCAACAATTGGAAAGAGTCATGACTGTCAAATATGGATAAGTTTGCTAGTAATTTTAATATGAGAATGCCCCAAATTTACTTTTTACCTTGCCAAAAAATGTCCACATAGGCTTTGTTTCACATGTATTCAAGAATAGCTTGGGATATATTAAAATTTCTTTTATCAGAAGGGAAAAATTAAAAGTAACAAGCTCATTTTATGTGTCAATGTACACTGTGAAAAGGGTACAGCTTAGTCGTCCCATTTACTAGTCCCACACTATGCCATTAAATGCCATTGAACATATTGAATTAGTTATATTGTTTGTTGAAAATTATCCAGTGTGATTTGGTCTCAACTCTAAGCAATGTCAGTACATATAGGGATTCAGCTAATTCAGTCTAAATTCCATTCAATTTCAGGCATTTGGTGGTGTGGGCAAATTATCAATTGGTTTGGTGTTCGTTTTTATTTAATTTCTGAGACCAGAACTTTATCATCAAATATATTTGTCAACAGAGATCTGTGGACTGATTTGATAGGATTAGGCAAACAAAGTAAAACTCTATCCGAAGACTGGAATTTGGGGATAATAATATTTTTAACTTCCTTATTATCTGTTATGTTGATACTATAGAGGATCGAGCTAATGTTCTAGTGTAGGGAGCAGAAAAATTCCCTGTTTTCACTGGACCATCTGGAGAAAGCTATTGGTTGAATGGCATTATATATGATGTACAAGAGACTAATGGAAAAGCAAACATTTTATTAAAGTTTGAGATCTCAGAGCTCCTCAGGTCACCACTGACTTCAAATATTGTTTTCTCAATGGCTTTGGGCCAATTACTTAGCCTCTTTACCTCAGCTTCTCAATTGGTGAAATGGGAACTGTTATAGTGTGATTAATTTATCTCCTAAGGGGGTTGTTTATATTAATTAACTGCTGTTAAAAGCTTTGAAGATGAAAAGTGCTAACTGCTTATGCCATGATTAGCCATGGAATAGTGGAATATGATAACTGCTTCACTAGATAAATGACTAAACCTGATACACACAAACTGTGAAATCTGTGGGAGGAGTTAAGACCCAGGGCAAGGAGACAGCTGACGAATCAATCTCATCAAGGAATATGTTAGTTAACACTGAGCCTTGTCTTAAATAGTTCAAACCACCTTCTGAAATATATGTTTAAAATGTCATAACACTGGCACTACATTTCTTTCCTGGATATATATTTTCCCCATAAACCCAACTAAATTTACCTTGACTCATATTCTAAAAAGTATCGATTATTTTCAATTTCTCTTTGCATGTGCTCTCACATACACCCACAGACAACACACAAATTGCTATGGTTGACAGGGTAGAACATTCTGCTTTTTATTTGTATTGTTCGAAGCAAACCAAACACATTAGTGGAATATAAACGGCCATTGCTTTCAGCCAATGAATATTTAAGGATATTAATTTACTTCCTCTAATAGTCTTTAACAAATTGTAAAAATAAACATATGGAACAAAGGAATAAAATGTCAGATAAACTTGAGTTCTCACTGAGGACTGCGTTTTGCAGTTGACCGTGTCATTACCTACCTAGTTAGGAGGTCATATTTCTGCACAGTTCACTAGAATTTATCTTTAATTTTATAGCAAACCATAACTGCAAAACCACTATGTCTTAGTCAACATTTATTGCATTGGCATATTTATTTCGAGGCATATATAAAAGAAAACTAAAGAGACAGTCTATCCAAAGTTCTTTGGAGTAGGATTTTTGATAATATTTTTATTATTTTTTTAATTTATTTTATTTTATTTTTTTAATTTATTGGGGTGACAATTGTTCGTAAAATTACATAGATTTCAGGTGTACAACTCTGTATTACATCATCTATAAATCCCATTGTGTGTTCACCACCCAGAGTCAGTTCTCCTTCCATCACCATATATTTGATCCCCCTTACCATCATCTCCCACCCCCGACCCCCCTTACCCTCTGGTAACCACTAAACTATTGTCTGCGTCTATGAGTTTCTGTTTCTCATTTGTTTGTCTTGTTCTTTTGTTGGTTTTGGTTTATATACCACATATCAGTGAAATCACATGGTTCTCTGCTTTTTCTGTCTGACTTATTTCGCTCAGCATTACACTCTCAAGATCCATCCATGTTGTCACAAATGTTCCTATATCATCTTTTCTTACCGCCAAATAGTATTCCATTGTGTATATATACCACAACTTCTTTATCCATTCATCTATTGAAGGACATTTTGGTTGTTTCCACGTCTTGGCCACCATAAACAAAGCTGCAATGAACATTGGAGCACACATGTCTTTATGTATAAATATTTTCAGATTTTTGGGGTAGATACCCAGGAGAGGGATTGCTGGGTCATATGGCAATTCTATTTGTAATTTTTTGATAATATTTTTAAATGATATTTCATTCAGGGTATCATTTTGGGAACCTCCTCTAACTTTCTAATGATTCACAGATAATATATAATTCCATTTTGTGTTCAGACAATTTACAAACTTTTCTTTAATAGTTTTCAATTTTAATTTCTTTTTTATGTATGTGCCCCTTTATTTTAAAAAGAGATTTAAGGCAGTCACCTATACAGGAGAGACACCTTCTCTATATTACAATTTATCCTTGAAGTTTGTATCTGGTATGGGATGAGAAAGAACAATTTTTAAATTAATTCTCATTTCAAAAGTGACCGTTGGAATACTTAATATTCATGCTTAAGAGGTGTCACAGTGTAGTAGAAAGAATACCAAATTTTGAGTCAGAAACCTGATTTTATATTCTGACCCTGATACTTTCTTAGCAGTGCAATTTTGACAAATCATTTGACCTCAGTATTCTTATTTATAAACTGGGATTAATAACACCTTCATTATAGATTTACTCTAGGAGGTAAATGATCAATGCTTATGAGAGAGTAACTGGTATTTAGTGGGTACTACATAATATTTTATTTATCCTTTTTTGCTGGTAGCATCCAGTAGAGATCCCTGCCAAAGGGCCATGATAGATTTTTATCTAAAAGCTCGTGTTTGCATCATTTCTATGTTTCTGAGAATAGTTTGTTCTTGAATAATTTCCACAATTATAATGTGGCTGTAATTTTCTCATGCCACAAGTCATAGCATTCATATTAAAAGCTAATTTGCTTTTAAAGAATTTAATCTAAAGGACAAAAGGTTTATCTCAAATGATTCAAGTGAGAATTCAATGATGTAAAATCTCACAGGGTATTTTATTATTATTAAAAAAGATGTTTTCATAATAGTGAGCTAGGGATATATGACAATTTAGATTTTTACAACTTTTAATTTATATGTCCCTGAATCCACCATTTTGAGGTTCTAGGCACTGAATAAATGAGTAAAACATCAATCCTTTACAACAAATGACAAGGAAATCCTCATATAAACTTAGAGAAAGAGAAAAGAATGGGGAAGTGCCTAAACCTATCAGAGGAGTAAGTCTTTTCGGAATGTAAGCCCAAATAAATATTTGAACAGGAATGGCATCCTTATGTGTGTGGTGAAAAATAGGTCTGTTTTAGGCTGCACATTTTGGCAGGCTGGCGTGTTGACTTTATCACCTCAGCATCACAGGGATTTCAGACGCCTGGCCTTCCCTGGGGTGTTGCCCAGCGCATGAGCACACCCCTACCCAAGTGCCTGAGGCTGCAGGCCCAGGCTTGTGAGCCTCTCCTGGGAATCACCCGTGGCCCAGCCCTCCCTGTGCCCAGACGCCTCTCGTGGACCCCCGCCTTCATCTCCCCCACCTTGTTTTTGAATCACTCTCCATCACATCCCATTTTAGTCACAACTACTTAACATCCCCAGAAGTCAGAATTCTCTTCACAACAGATAGAACTGACAATAATTCTTTCTATCCCTGGGCTTCTTTCTTCATTTGGTTGTGTGGTAAAATTCACGCATTTGAATTGAGAGGAAGGGCAAGAGGCCAATTAAAGGTTTTGAAAGTTTGGATTGCAGTCTATACTAAAAAGAAGCAAGGACCATAGAAGCCTTGTTAGTACAGATCTTTAAAGAGTTTGATTTCTTCACACAATACAGTAGGTAGGATAAAATATCACTTTGGAGGTACCTTAATAATCATAAACATGGACACTGCCCAGGTTGCCCTCTTATTGGATGACAAGTTCAAGAAGATAAGAGATAGGTTCAAGAGATTATTTCTGTTAGCAGAAGACTCTTCTTAACCAGTATTGAAATGCCCAATTGGGTGGCCCCAGTTCCATGACATAACAAATGCCCAAAAGTTAGTTTGAAAAAAATGTCATTACATTCTTTTTTAAAAATTAGTTTCAGGTGTACAAAACAACAGTGTTTAGACATGCATGTGCCTCACAAAATAGTAACCCCAAAAGGTCTATAACCCATCTGATACTGTATGTAGTTATTAGAATATTATTGACTATATATCCTATGCTGTACTGTATATCCTTGTGACTATTTTTTAAAAATTATAGTTAACGTTCAACATTATTTTATATTAGTTTCAGTGTACAGTGTAGTGGTTAGACATTTATATAATTTACTAAGTGATGCCGCGATAAGTCTCGTACCCACCTAACACTATACATAGTTTTTACAGTATTGTTGACTATATTCTCCATACTGTACTTTACATCCCTGTGACTCTTTTGTAACTACAAATTTTTACTTTTTAATCCCTTCACCTTTCTCACCGAGCCCCTCAACCCCTCTCCCATCTAGTAACCATCCGTTTGTTCTCTGTATCTGTGGTCTGTAATCTGTTTTGTTCATTTATTTTGTTCTTTAAATTCCCCATGTAAATGAGATCATATGGCATTTGTCTTTCTCAGTCTGACTTATTTCACTTAGCATAATACCCTCTAGGTCTATCCATGTTGTTGCAAATGGTAAGATTTCACTCTTTTTATGGCAAAGTAATACTCCATTGTATAAATGTACCACAATTTCTTTATCCAGTCATCTATTGATGGGCATTTAGGTTGTTTCAAAACCTTGGCTATTGTTAGTAGCGCTACAGTGAACACAAGGGTGCATATATCTTTTCAAATTAGTGTTTTGGATTTCTTTGGGTAAATATCCAGGAGTGGAATTGCTGGGTCATAAGATAGTTCTATTTTTAGTTTTTTGAGATCCTCCGTATCATTCTCCATAGTATCTGCACCAATCTGCAATCCCACCAACAGTGCACAAGGATTCCCTTTTCTCCACATCTTTGCCAATACTTGTTCATTGATTTATTGACTATGGCCATTCTGACAGGTGTGAGGTGATATCTCATTTTAATTTGTAGTTGCATTTCTGTGATGATTAGTGATGTTGAGCATCTTTTCCTATGTCTATTGGCCATCTATATGTCCTCTTCGGAAAAATGCCTGCTCAAGTTTTCTGCCCATTAATTGAATTGTTTGGGGTTTTTTTGGTGTTGAGTTATATGAGGTTTTTAAACTAAATTTTGGATATTAACCCCTTATCAGATATATCCTTGGTAAATATCTTCTCCCATTTGATAGGATGTCTTTTTGTTTTATTGATGATTTCCTTTGCTGTGCAAAAGCTTTTCAGTTTGTGTAGTGCCATTTATTTTTTCTTTTGTTTCCCTTGCCTGAGGAGATATATCAGGAAAAATATTACTCAGGGTAATAATATCTGAGAGTTTAATGCCTGTGTTTTCTTCTAGGAGTTTTATGGTTCTGGGTCTTACATTTAAGTTTTTAATCCATTTTGAGTTTATTCTTGTATATGGAGTAAGAATGTGGTCATTACATTCTTATAAGAAATAAAAATGCCAAGAAAATTAATCTCTAAATGGGAACAATTTATTGCTTAGAAGTATTTCTAGGTATTTGCAATGTTTTCAGAAAATATATAGCTTTGCTTGCTTATTAAAATTCACTCTACCCTCAAAAAAAAGTCACTCTATAATAAAAATGGTTATGTCACGTGTTTCTTTTTAGTTCATCTTCACCTTTACCTCTCAGAGATTAACAATTACAATTATTATGATTATTATTTTAAAATAACAATCATGTATTATTAGCACTTTGATTTGCTTGCCTTTTTGAACTGCATCCCTGTACTCGCCATATAGTTTGTTCTTCCAGGCCAGTTTTGGGAGAGTTGATAAGGCCTATGTTTTCAACACTCAAATAATCATTAGGCAAGTGAATATGATTTCCTCACCAGTATCCAGCTTATTAGTCAGAGTAGAGGCCAGAATAAATAACCAATCTTAAAGTGGTTTAATTCTTGCAAAATCGTTCACTCACATATGCAAAACTAGTATCTAATGAACCTGTTGTTGACTTCATGGACAAACTGTGAGCTTTTTTCAAGCTTGATTGGATTAGATGAGATAATGTCTGTAAAGTGCTGGGCTCAGAGTCTGGCACAGTGGAAGCATTATATAAATAAAAGCAGTTATAATACTGTAAAACAAGCCTCCAGATTTCATTCAAATCAAAGAGGGAGAGACGTGGAAGATGGTATCAGTCATAGCTCATGTGGCTCGTCTGCTATGCTCCAGTGTGATATGTAATGTACCCTGGGACTCCTTGGATCACTAAGGAAAGATCTCCCCTCTTTATACTTGAATTTACTCTAGAGAAACAATCCAGCACAGTGCTTTTCAGAGGACATTGGCTTGCCTGTTCTGAAACTAACTATATGCCAGTAAGAATAGTGTGAGTTTAACTGACAGAAAGGTGAAGTTCTGGGGGCATGTCATCATTTAGAGCCCCCAAAAGTCAACATCAGTCTTAGCTGGCCAGTTTCCTCCAGGCTTAAGGATACATTATGGGTTTCCCAGGATATTGTCATCAGTTCATTATTCACTTCATTGCCCTGACTCTATTCTTCACAAATGTGCTTTGTAAGAATCCTGGCTTCCAGTGGTTGCTCAAGGCTTGGCAGATGGGCTGATTTCTGAGATGGTGTTTTACAAGAGGGCAGCTCTTGCTATGGCTGAATCGGTATGCAGAAGTTTCACTGGGGAGGCAAATTGTTCAAACTTGTGTGTGTAGGGGAGAAGAGGCAGGAATATGGCTGCCCAGACTGAAACTGGCTCATATCCAAGACTGTCATTTACTTCTCCAAAAGTGAATTCTGATTCAATAACCAACCATCTGAAGCTGACCCTTAGGACTTAGCAGCAATGTCAAAGCACTAGTTTGCACCAACATCTAAAGCATCTCCAGAGGCATTTGGCCTGTAAACTCAGTGAGCAGCCATCCATCCACTTTTGTGGCCATTCTGATTTCAGGAAATAGCAAACCCTGAAATTCTAGGACCAGTATGCCAAGGTCTTCAGAAGCCAGATGCCCCCAACAGCCTCTTTTCAGAGAATAGTGGCAAGAGAGCCCTCCTTTGTCACTTGTGTGTTCTGTTTTTCTGCCATCATGGATTGATAAGGGCCAGTAGTAGGTGAGTGTGTGTGGAATGGGGGTAGAATTAAGGGGGAGCAGAGATTAAACAGGGAGAAAATGGGTTCAAACAGAGAGTATGGATATAATGAGCCTAAACCAGGAGAAGTAGGGCAATGAGGCTGACCTGGGGAAAAGTGAAATCACAGCCTTCTAATGGAGAATTTAACAACCCAGTTATGGCTGAGGCCAGCTCGAGATCAGGTTATTAGAAGAGGCTCTCCCACCCCTTTGCCTGAACCTTAATCCTGTCCTTCCTGCCTCACTTCCTCCACTTCCATCATTCTCTCTCTATTTCTTTTGTGGCTTTAAAAAAGGCTTGAAAGATATACACCAAGCTGTTAACTGGCTAGTCTCAGGGTGGGTATTATTCACTTTAAAAATTCTGTATATTTTTGGATTATATTACTTGCTGCCTTAAACATTTATTACTTTTGAAATTAAAAAAAAAAGTGTTGATAATTACATTTTCTTTTCCCTAATGCTCCCTTCTCCCATGTTTTCTGGCTCAAAAGTAATTCTTCCTTCCATCCCAGCCCAACACAAATTTATATTTTCCAAATACCGCCTGCTCAGTTAGATAGCGATCAAACTATTTGGTTAAAGTAATTTCCCTGCTGTGTATGTGAGAAGCCTTGTTGGATGATGTTGACATTTACTATTACCCAAAGGGTGGCTGCAGGCCATTTGAAGAGCAGTTGGACTGTGTGATAATATTGCTGCCACTGTTAGCTTCATTCAGAACTTTGAGCACATTACTTTGAATGCCTGTATCTTTGCCCTAATTTTTCATCTTACATGCAAAACTAAGAAAATAATACCGCCATTCTTGTGACCTCATAGGACTCTGAAAGTTTGGAAAAGACATTTTTTTCTTAGTCTGTGATTATTCACTGCATTTTCTCCCAGAGCTGGTGGCGATGGTGAAGGTGGCGATGAAGTGCAGGGAGATAAGAGAATGGAGATAAGGGACTACCATATTTCTTTACAAAGGAAAAAAGATATATCCCCATTGACCTAGATGTCATGAGTATTTTTTTTCCTCAAAGGACTATGCACATTCATGATGTACCTTGTGGTTGGTAAACACTGAAACCTGAAACACAAACTACTTTGCCTTGTACTCTTTATAGACTGATAGGACCTACCAATGGTTTTCTTATTGTCATTCCACTTTCCATGGAGCACCATGGTAGAGAATTGGCCTCCTTACAGACATGCTTTCCTTTGTCACACTAAGGAAAGTGGACAGAATCTGAGATACTTTGTTCTCAGATTCTGTTCTTGTACTGGGTTGTTTACAAAACAGAGCTTCTTAAAATGAGAAAATTTAAATGCTCATTTAAGAAGTGAAATGAGAATGAAAGTTCAGTCTCAAGCAAAGCCTATATTATTTTTAAAAGCAATGAATAAAATAAAGGAAATTAAGTCGTAACCTTTACCTGAACCAGTTCCTCCTCCTCTTTTTTTTTTTTTTTTTTAAACTTTATTCCTTTCGTCAGAAAATAATTCATCCAGCCCGCCTCTGTTCGTTACCACATAGCTGGCATGGTTGTCTCACGCAAGCACCAAGAAGATATGAAGCTAAATCAACAGACCCTGATTTGTTGGCTCAACCAAGTATAAACTAGCCACTGGAAAATCAAGTTGAAAACATAGGACAAATATATGAAAGAGACAAGCCACAGCTTGCAAGAAAGAAAACGTTTGCAGAAAACTCCAGCATTACAGGTTTATCTAAGGTGTGGTCTCAAGTAAGCCTCAGTAATTACCCAGGATACCACAGCTAGTGGCTGAAAAATGAAATGCTTCACAGACTTAACCCTTTCACCCCACCCCCAGATAATTTCTTAGAGGAAATCACACTATAGCCAGGTTAGATTAGACTAGAAGAATTATTATTTTATTTTTTGTAACTGAAATTGTTTTTAATTTATTCCTACCAAATATTTTTCTTAACTGTGGCCTTCAGCTTGTTCTTTCTGTAGGTTAGGTTTATGAATGGACAGGCCTTCATCTTATGATGCATCCTAGTTGAAGATCTTATACCACTTGGGGGCTTTTTCACTTAGAAATGATGTGGTTTAGGAAGCAAAAAGGGCTGAAAATGGCGTTCTGGTCTTGTCTCTGGCCTGAAACAAGACCCTTCACAACTTGGTTCTCAGTTTCCATATCCTATGCAGACCATTTTAGCTCTAACTCTCCATTTCTGTATATTGTGGAAGTGTGACATCAAGAAGCAGTTCTTTTGGATTATATTCACAAATGAGTCTAAGTTATTGATTAATCATAGCATCTGAATTTAGATAGCCATAATATTTTGAGGTTGCTTTATTTTTGAGAAAATATAACAAACACTTGTTTTACTTTAAATTGTACCTTAGTAAAAAAAAAAAAAAAAAATTCTATCTACTTTACTTCCCTTGAAAATGAACTGATTACATTTGTCTTACTATATATTTTGCAATTTCACATCATATTAACATTCCTGATTCCCCTGAATATATTTTCATGCTTTCTTTTCAAATAGTTTTAGCTCTGCATCAAATTTAGAGTTTGAGAGAGAAGATACCTATCCCAACATTTATAGTCTTTATAGAATCTACTACTTCATTTTGCTTTCACACCACAAATAGTTCCTTTCCAACAGAAACTATGCAAATACCTATAGCTAGTGGTCCATCAAATCCTATAGTTGAAAGAAAATTTAGGCATAATATTATCCAGCCTGCCCGTTTTTTAATGATAATAATTAATAAGCTGTCATTGTTTGAGTACTTACTATAAAGGCATATACTGTGTTTGGCATGTTGTGTCCACGTCATTCAGTTCTTAAAACAGCCTTGTGAGGTTGAAGTTATTAACCCCATTTTGCATATTAGAAAACCAGAGCAAAGAGAGTTTAACTTTCTCCCGAGTCCATACATTTAATAACTGTGGAATTGAAACTCAAACTCAGGCCTGTCAGAAACTAAAACCCTTCAATTTTCACCTCTAGAATACAATGAGGAAATCAAGGCCAGAGACATTAAATACAGCCCAGGGTAAGAGAACTTTGCACATGCTGTTCCCTTTGCTTGGATTGCTCTTCTCCTGCTCTCAGTCCCCATCTCCAAGCTCTTACACCTCCTGAGATAGCATGGCCTTTTTCAGAGTTGCTTCCCACCCTAATAGATAGATTCTGTCTCCCCACCACCAGTTCATACTTCCATGGTCCCTGTACTTTTCCTCAATGCTACTTACCACAGTCTGTAGGGAAACATTTTTGTGATGACTTGACTAGGGTCAACTCCATAAGGAGAAGTACGGTGTCTGACATTCATTTTTAAAATTAAATTTAAATAAACTTTCCATTTTATAATAGTGTTTTTGTTTTGTTTTGTTTTTTTAAGATTTTATTGGGGAAGGGGAACAGGACTTTATTGGGGAACAGTGTATACTTCTAGGACTTTTTTCCAAGTCAAGTTGTTGTCCTTTCAGTCTTAGGTGTGGAGGGTGCAGCTCAGCTCCAGGTCCAGTTGTGGTTACTAGTTGCAGGGGGCGCAGCCCACCATCCCTTGCGGGAGTCAAGGAACCGAACCGGCAACCTTTTGGTTGAGAGGACACGCTCCAACCAACTGAACCATTCGGGAGCTCAGCGGCAGCTCAGCTCATGGTGCCATGTTCAATCATAGTTGCAGGGGGTGGAGCCCACCATCCCTTGCGGGACTCGAGGAATTGAACTGGCAACCTTGTGGTTGAGAGCCCACGCTCCAACCCACTGAGTCATCCTGGAAGCAGCTCAGCTCAAGGTGCTGTGTTCAATGTTCTTAGTTTCAGGGGGCAGAGTCCACCATCCCTTGCGGGACTCGAGGAATTGAACTGGCAACCTTGTGGTTGAGAGCCCACTGGCCCATGTGGAAATCGAACCGGCAGCCTTTGGAGTTAGGAGCATGGAGCTCTAACCGCCTGAGCCACCAGGCCGGCCCATTTTAGAATAGTTTTAGATTTACAGAAACATGGCAAAGATAATACAGACAGTTCTTGCATATTCTGCATCAAATAATCCCAATTTGAACATTAATTATTATGACACATTTGCCACCACTAAGGTACTGACACTAGTACATGATTATTAACCAAACGCGGCACTTTCTTTGGATTTCGTTAGTTTTTACTTAATGTTCTCTTTTTGTTCTAGGAGCCCATCTAGGATACACATTACATTACATGTCTCCTTAGACTCCTTTGGTCTGTGGTAATTTTTCAGGCTTCCATAACTTTTGATGACCTTTACAGTTTTAAGAAGTATTGGTCAGGTATTTTATAGACAGTCCTTCAACCTGGGTTTGCCTGATATTTTCTCATGGTTATACTGGAGTAAATGTTTTTTGGGGAGGAAGATCTCAGGGGTGAAGTGTTTTCTCATCATACCATATCAAGTGTATATGCTGTTAACACGACTATCACAGACAATATTCAACTGGCTGAAGTAGTGTTTGACAGGGTTCTCTACTGTAAGGTTACTGCCTCTGCCTTACATATTCTAGTCTTTGGAGGTAAATTACTAAGCACAGTTCACCCACATTCAAGGTGTGTGTGGGGGATAGAGGGGAGATCAGTTCCACCTCTTTGAGGAGGGAGTATCTCCATAAATTATTTGTGATTCTTCTGTGTGGGATTTGTCTCTTCTCCCTCATCCATTTATTTATTCCATTATTTACATCAGTATGGACTCCTTGATATTTATTTTATACTTTGGGTTATAATCTAATACGGTGTTATTTATTTTATTACTTAAATTGTTACAGCTTGAGCCATTGAAAGTCTTTCAGGTTGGTTCCTGTGTATCACTGATATGCCCCCATCATTTGTCTTTCAATTATTTCTTCACCTTTTGTCATTACAAGATGCTCCAGGCTCATCTTGTATATTTCCTGCCCCAGCCCTAGAATCAGTCATTTCTTCAAAGAACTCTGTTCTTTTTATTAGAAAGTGTTATTAGAAATCAAGATCTGAGCACTATTGTGCTCATTGTTCCTGGGGTGTCATCACTTCTAGGTCCTCTTAGTGGACAGAACTAGGAAATATATGTGTCTATACAACCCATATATACACAATATCTATAAATATTTTCTCTATATATTCATCTGTATCTATATAAGCAAAAGATGAGTTCACACTGATGTCTGTGAATATAATCCAGTACCACATGGTTCATTCCCTTCTTGTTTATGTATAACCTTTTACTCCAACTGTGAGAAATAGGGCTCCCATCATGCATCAACCATTTACTTGTTTATTTAATCTTAGTATACATATACAGCAATTTCAGAGTTGCTAACCAATACCCCCATGAGAAAGTTACCAACTAGAGTAAACACTATAGTTTCATTTGTCTTTAGTCTTACAGTTTCCAGTCAAGTCAAAACACCATTTTTCAATGTTATTTAGGTCAGCACATTTTCCCTTATTGACTTACTTATTTTTATTCTTCCCAGAACATAGAGCACTAATTGGCATATAGAAAGTATTTAATAAGTGTTTGCTCAATACATAAGTGAATAACACACAAATTCAGAAAGATTCCTTAGTTTTTCAATTGTCACCTTTTAGTGAAACTGCCTTGACAACTGGTACATATTTCCATTCTAACCCCACATTCCCTATATGCCTTCTCTGATCTACTTTTATCCATAGCACTTCTCACCATCTAACATATTACATAGTTTACTTATATAGTTAGTTTACTGTTTATATATCTCACCAGAATTGAAGTTATGACACCTCTTGGGATGTTGGATATTGAATCTATCTATCTATCTATCTATCTATCTATCTATCTATCTATCTATCTATCTATCTGTCATCTTGAAGTCTCTTTCACAAACTAAAGATGGGTAGTTCTAAAGGGTCATAATTGGGGCACATTGGGACAGCAATGATTATTGCAATCGAGTCTACAACTTATTCACTAATAATTCTTGCTAAGAACCTCATTAAGATACTCAACTGCTGCAATATATTTCATACATATACTGCTCATTTAAAAAATTCGTTCACATACAAAATCTTATTGAATCCCCATAAGACCCTGTGAGGTAAACAGGATAAACATGCCTGTATATGAGAAACTGAGGTTCAGAGAAATTACATAATATGTCTCAGATCACATAGTTTATCAATGATGAAGTTGGGATTCTTCTCATAGTGATGCTGGAGCTTGTGCAAAAGGTATCTGGAATTCATGGGGGTACGAGTGAAATGGCCTGACCGAGTGAAGTTAGACATGGTAACCAGGGCCCTTAAGGCAGCTTCCCCTTCTGTCTCTCTCTCTTTCTCTTTCTCTCCTGGGATAGACCCTGTTACTAGGATTGAATGAGCATGGCTTTGTAAAAAGTAAAGTCATGCCTTTGATAAAATTTACCTCTCATCAGGGACAAGTATGGCTGTGATAAAGACAGAAACAGTATAAAAATCCCATACCTCTTAGCCATTACCATTTGGGAATCACTCTAGAGCAATTCTTCATAAGCCCACACAATTTGGCCATCTTCTCTTCTAGGCAGATGAGAGAGTACAAGCTGCGCCCAGGTGACTACTTTTGGGCACTGTCATGAGGGAAATTCATGCAGGGAGGGCATGGAGAGAAGGAAAGGGGGAAGATCAAGTGATCCTAAGGGGATTTACTTTTAAGGACTGCATGTGAGCCGTTCTGCTGGTGTCAGAGAGCAGAGTCAGGGAGGAAGTGGTGAGATAATTTTACTAGCAGTATATATTCAAATATGTGTAGTGATAGATTATCTTGTGTGTTGTAAGGCAAATTCAGATTTAGTGTTGTAAAGCAATTAATTAATAAATATGACTTTGTTCAGACTCTTATTATGTAAATACTCAAAGGATATTTGAATCAGCTCCAATGAGGGTATGTGGTCCTTAAAAGGTTGCAAATTAAAATTGTATCTCTCCAGCTTTCACAACACTCCTCACCTGCCCACTGTCACCCACTGTCAATGCCTCTAAATAGGTTTATAACTGTTTTATGGTAAATGTTTTGGAGGATTCCCTGGGACATCTAGGCTTGACCCAGAAGCTGTGATCTTGACAAAGATTGGGAAGTTGGGCTTTGACAGAAATAAACTGCCTACTTTCTTGAGTAGCTTCCTTTAGTTTTTTTCTTCAAGATAATGTATATGGTAATTATTTACCTACTATAAGAGAATGAGAGAAAACTCGGATAATATTGACCACACATTATACATTGTATTCTGGTCTATATTTATTACATACTACATACCCTAAGTTTCTTTGGTCAAAGGCAGGAAGGCTGAGGTTGGTAATAAAGAAGGGGAAAGATGAGAGAGAAGATTAGAATTGTCACTTCTTTCTGAGTCTTGGAAAATTAATAATCTATTGTTACATAACAAATTGCCCCACAACTTAGTAGCTTAAAACAATAAACATTTATTATCTCAGTGTCTGTAATTCAAGAATTCAGGAATAGTTTATCTGAGTGGTTCTGGCTTAGGGCCTCTATGAAGTTGTAACCACGATATTGGCCAGGACTGCAGTCATCCAAAGGCTTGATTGGGTTGGAAAATCTGCTTCCAAGAGTGTTCACTTACATGGCTTCTATGGTAGCATGGGCTGGTGGCAGGTAGCCTCAGTGTTCTCAGCTTCACAGGGCTGCTTGAGTGTCCTCATGATGTGACAGTTGGTTTCTCCTAGTGTGAATGATCCAAGAAGACTTAAAGTCTTCCATAATCTAGGCTTGGAAGTTACACTGATCATTTTGGCATTATCCTATCGGTTATACATGTTAGTACCATTCAATGTAGGAGCAGACTAGACCGGGGGGAGAGGGGGATACCAGGAGCCTGATTACCCCACTTAGTTTCTATATTCATAAACTTAAGATAACATTTGTCCAGCCTGTCTCCTAGTACTATTGTGAGAATCACATGACACAGTGGATATGAAACCTAGACATGAAAGAGCATATATGTATAGTGAATCATTATAAATGTTATTTTGAACTTATTCTGGAGAAAATAGTTACTGAGCACTAGCCATATCCCCAGGCCTGGAAAACAGTACTGAACAAGATGGACGTGGCTCTGACTTAAGACCTTACCTTCTAGTAGAAAAAAGACCATACGAAGTAAAAGAACAAACAATTAATAATTATGAAATTGTGTTATGTGTCCACCTAAGAAAAAAACAGCATCCTCTGACAGGATAAAATTGGGCACTGAAGCTAACTAGGGGACTATGAAATGCCCCTCTCAGGATTTGACTCCAGGTGAGAGCTGAAGGACAGGCTGCACACAGCCGCATGATGGGAGCTCAGACCTCACTGGAACAGGGCTCACTACTGTAGAGATTTGTAGAGTTCCTAGACTGAATCCACAAGACACCAAAATGTGTATTGTGAAAGCCCAAAGTGCACAACTTGCCTGTAATGCAGGGTGTTAGTCATGGTCTTATACACTAGAATTATAGTGTGCTCATTATGCTTCCCATTGAGGCAAAATCATGTATTGGCCTGTCAGTCAGAGAGGTGGCACCTAAAGGAAACATGGCTTACGCAATATCTGAGTGTCCACAACCCCCCACTCCATACCCTGGCCCCCCACAATGTTGCCAGCCTTAGTATTTGCCAAAATAGATCAAGCCCTGAGGAGAAAACAATGTAGTCTTTTCTGTTCCTCTCACTTCCCTTTTGGGTCTTCATGGAGCCAGCTGAGGGCTGGGTGAAGGGGAGTAGGAGATGAGCATTGGAAATTAAACTCCATGACAGGCGTCCTTGCCTGTTTATTCAGGGTCAGCCTCTTATCCAGATTTTTATCTCTCTCAGTACATTTAAAAATTTTTCAGAGCTGATGGAATCATTACACACAGGGCAGGCTTACCATAACGATGTTGGTTTGGGGGTTATTTTCTAGTTAATTTTTTAAAGCCAGGCACTTGCTTGAATTGTTTTGTTAGTTTTGAATCAGAGCAATAGAGGCAATTCTGTTAAGTCTCAGTCTCGCTAAGTAAGCATAGACCTGGAGAGAAATAGGCCACCCTTAGTTCTGAGGGATATTAAAAGGTAAATTGAAGTATCTCTATCAAGTCCTGACTCAGAATCCTTTTGTCTGAAGTCTAGCAGAAGTGTCCTTTGCGTGAAAAGGTTTCACAAAAGGATCAATGAAAGCACAAGACATTTCGGGGTCCCTTGTGAATGTGTGTCCTTCCCATTTACCCCACCTGTATCAGAACAAGCTGAATGATAATATAATACAACACCTGAGCAGCTGGCAAAAGGTAGGCTTTGGGCTCACAGAAGCTTGAAAAAGAAACCCAAAAGCCCGCAAACTCCCCCAAACAGTTTTGTTTTAAATATGTTTTTCATGTTAATCTCAGTTATAATGGATGATCTAAATCAAAGGAATGCACTATGGAAAATCACTGTAGAGCACAATGGGGCAAGGTGCTGCTTGGCCAAGAAACATACTTTACAAATTGCTTCAGGATCACGCTGGATGAAACCTCATTGTGGTTATGAGGTGTACGACTTAGGGCAGTCATGTGCCACTTTTGATCTAGCCCACTGCTGTCCGTGATTGCAAACAGAAGCCTGGGTTATTGCCACATAGATCCCAGAGCTGACGCTCTTTAGAAGGTTGGCAGTTATAGCCATGGACATTGACATTAAATGGGCCTGAATCTCAGCTTTGCTACTTCCTATGTTTAGAACTTTGGGCAACTCAAATCTCTCTTAGACTGACTTTCCAATGGGAATAAAAATAGAGCTTACTTCCCAGGCATGTCGAGGATTCAGTAAGATAATGTTGATAAACCATTTTTCATAGTAAGCGCTCAATAAATGCTGGTTATTTTTATTATTTGTTATGTGATATTTATTTATTATGTAATTAATTATCACATATTGATTACCTCTTTCTGCTTGCTTCCTACATTTCAAAGAGCCAGTTATGGGCTGTTGGCAGGTGGGTTGTACATCTATTATCGATTGCATCTCTAGCATTCTTTTGCCCCATGGGTTTTATGGTTTTCTTTTTGAGTTAGCAATAACAAGTTTATTCATCAAGAGACTGGAGTATTGCCTCAAACCTATACTCTATAGTTCTGGGATTATACTGCTACTGTGTATTTGGACAACCTCAATAATACTGTTAATGGATGAACACAAACCAGTGCTGAAGTTAAGTTCTAAGAGTCTCATTTAGGAATGTTTTTCAGGGAACGAGTGTATAATTTTGTAAAGTCATTTTAGCCATGTGACAAATCTTCTTATGAACTATTGTATCAGACTAGGCATCCTTTTTAGAGACATTAGCTAAAGACTTTGTGCTATTTAAAATTCACCTTAGAAGATCTGGGAATAGCTGAGCTGATTGGAAAAAGCAGTGGGCACTTCAAGTTCAATGTAAATTATCAATGTGGTTTAGACAAATGAAAGACCTCTTTAACTCTCTTAGTATGAAAAGCATCCAGATTAACACAATAGGTCACACTTAAATGATTCCCTCCTTAAGAATGAAATTGTCTTTGCACCATACATTGGTAGCAGAAGATAATCAAATGCAGCTCTCCTAACTGAATCTTTCTTAAAGGAACTGACCAGGTAAAAGAATGGAGTTACTGTGCATGAAAAAAGAAAAATACAAAAATAATTTGACCTGCTAAAAGAATCAATTTTTCTGTGTACTGGAGCAAGACGCTAACAAGCATGACAGTGAGCACTCCAGCTATTGAAACACTCTGTAAAGGCTTTGCTTCAGCACGGAAGGCATCCGTGGACCCGGTTTCAGTGTGGGCTGATTCTAGCAGCCTTGATCTGAATTCATAAAGAGTTTTAGATAGGCTATGTCTGTAACCACCAGGGCTTGGGATTAGTTACAAGATTGTATGTGTGGGGGAAGAGGGATTATTAGGACATTAAGGATTTAACCCCCTAGAGAAACAGAATATTATTTCTGAGACTGCCAACCACCCCTGAACAGCCCCCTAGTTCAACTCTCGTGTTTTGAAAAATGGGCACTTTTGTTAGCATTCGTATGGAAAGGGCAGAGGACTAAATGGAGTTACAACAGTTAATTTCTTCTGGATCAGGTGGTATTTCACCTGAATTTCACCTGAATAAGGTGGTATCAGGTGGGGATAGAGTTGGGAAGGGGCTCCACGTTTGTAGCGAGGTTACATAAACTGCCTGAAAAACTCTATCATATTTGGTGAATAGGTCTTTTAAGTTCTTCATAAATTTGAAATTATTTCATTCCAGCAAATAAAGGACACAAGCCCACAGTTGTTTCTCAGGGAGAGGACTTGAGATTCAATTTAAAGAGCTAAAGTGTGTCTATCTTTTGTGTGTTTTGAAATGTTAATCATAAATGTATTTACCGACACACATAATATAATATTTTGAATTGGAACTGTCAGACAATACTGGTCACCCTAATTATAAGACATACAGCATAACACATGGTACTGCAATTCCTAGGAACTGACACTGCGGCCCAGGTGGGATGGGTGGTTGAGGACATATTAAATACCTAGATGAATCTCTTTTCTTTTATATGATAAAATTACATAAGCACCACTTAAAACTCCAGGATGGGAACAAGTGATTCTGATCTTTACTCAGACCCACCTACCCTTGAAGACCTTTAGACAGGTTCATCAGTCCCCTGGGCTTCTTGCTAACTGTTGAGATTGTCTTGAATGGCGGTGGATGTGTGAAACCAGACAATGTGAAAATGGTAACTAACAAAATAAACAATGTGAGTAAAATAGAGAAACTGCTAGAGCCACTAAGTGACTGAGATGACTGAAAAAGTGCCAGCGCTCGGCCTCCTGTGTTTAGTTCCTCCACATCATTACCTCCGGGCTGGGCCCTCTGTTCTCTGGGCAAAGTCCTCCTCAAATTTCCCATCCCTGAATGAAACATCCAGGCAGGGAGTCTCAGTCCCATTTTCCTCCAACTAGTTAGCTAGACTCCATCTGAAAAATAAATTCATATATTCCTTCCAAGGATATTTGAATCCAGCAGGTTCAAATGGACCCAAAGTCACCTTGCAAAAAAAGAAAGTATAAAAAGCATATGTTTATTTAAAATCTTTCACATAACGGCTGAGTGCCAGAAATAGAAAAA
The DNA here is from genome assembly GCF_036562045.2 of Rhinolophus sinicus. Taxonomy (NCBI): domain Eukaryota; kingdom Metazoa; phylum Chordata; class Mammalia; order Chiroptera; family Rhinolophidae; genus Rhinolophus; species Rhinolophus sinicus. Next base: position 46,407,027 of record NC_133751.1, read on the forward strand.
TCAGACGTTAAAGTGAATACTACTGGGCCCAGTACTTTAAAGTAACATTTGTTTCAGTTAATGTAACAGTTGTTTCATAAAAGTGTAGACTATTATGACAAAAGTCTAGACAGTATTAGTGACCTTTTACTGTGTTGTAAAAAAAAAAAGGCAGAGGGAGGAGAGGAAGGAAGGGAGGGAGGGAGGGAGGGAGGCAGGAAGGAAGGAAAAGAGCAAGAAAGGAAAGGAGGGAGGGAGGAAGAAAAAAATGTCAACATATTGGGTGCCACGAGCCATGTGCTTTCAGCCAGTTTGTACAAAATATGCACTGGGTTAAATCTAGGTTGGCAGCTAAAGATGTTATATTACAACACATTCCAACGCCTTCAGAATTTGTGAGCTTTGTGGCAGAATCTTGGAGGGAGAAGGAAATTAACCAAAGTTGTTATTTATATAGTAAGTCAAATGTTAGAGACCAGCACAAATCTCTGAAAATAGACTGGATTTGCTTAAAAGCAAATGGTTTTTGTTAGGGGTTTATTTTTCTCGTGTCAAAAATATGAAATTACACTGTGAAAGGAAGTGGTAAAACCTACATCAGTCAAAGCCTTGGGATGTATCCACGTGTTCCCACATGCTCAACAGTTATTGAAAGTGTGATTCTCATTTTACCTGCTAATCCAATACTTGGAACTATTCAACAAGGAGCTTAGCCTTCTCCTCAGTTCTGAATTCTGAGCAATTGCAGAAAATACATTCTACTGAAAAAAACAAACAAAATAAAATTCATTGTTTACAATTATAGAATTTGTTTTATGACCAAATGTTTTATGTGGCTCATCCACTGTGAGAACGAAGTACCAATTTCTGATTAATATACATTGTCTGACTTAAGGTTTCTCTGAAGGGAATTCAAAAATACCTAATGAATTTATACATTTCATCCATATGCATTTTTTGAGGCTCTGTGATATATGATAATAACAAAAATAGGTTTTTTCTAGCTGAAATACATAAATAACGGGATGAGTTTGAACAATTGGGCGAAAAACAACTTTGGCCTTAACTTTCCCAGGTAACTGATTCAGTTATGTCATTCTCCTGCTATAATCTGGCACAGTTTTAAATTCGGGCTCTTGAATAGAAGATGGGGAGAAACATGCACATTTTTATTGCAGCATAAATGATCTCAAAATAGAAGTTCACCTTTAATTTTTTAATGGTACTCTTTCCAAAATTTAAATGGATTAGAATTTTTAAAAATAATTAATTATAAATTATGATATTACTTCTGAGTGTAAGAGTAAGAACATTAAGTCACTTTTTATTAAGCCACTTTTAACATTGTAAATATACACACGTGTGTTTGTGTGTGTGTGTGTTGGTGTATACACATGTATACATGTATATATGTATATTTATTATTTTTAAGAAAGTATCAGGGAGCAATTGATGTCCTCTGTAATTTGTATACAGTCAAAACTTACTAAATTCAAAGGTCATAGTTTTCCCTTACTTGCTGATTTCCTGGGTCCAGGATTTCAGGGCTAAAAGAGGAGCAAAGGATCAATTTACGAGGAGAGATGGAAGCACCAGTAAGACAGGGCTGATCTGATTCTTAGATGACTCTTCTACTGTCTTGAAAGAGAACTTCAAGACCTGCTGAGCAATATCAATGGTATTAGTAATAATAAAAGTCATTAATTATGCTTCATGTGGACACAGGACTGAGACTTTCTGTGGGCTTGCATTGCTGTTATCTAATTTCTGAATTCAAGCAGCAGTCGTGTGCCTTAAACGCAAGACTGATGCACAAAGAAAAATAATAATCCACCCATTGTCTTGAACTAAACAACCATCCTAACTGAATTTCAGTTTTCTTCTGGTACTGTGAAGCACTGGTGAATGGATGATGCATTTTGCATATCATTTCCTTAAGAGATAAAATAAAGATAGTAATTTCTGCCTATTTGGGGGCTTTGTCATGGAAACATGCTATAAAAATAGGCCCTAACCACTTGGGACCAATCTTCCCAAATGGATGTACTGAGCACACTGTTGATTTAGGCTGAAGCATTCACTCAGCTTAGTGATTATCTAGCATTAGCTCAGTGGATAATGATTTTAATACTTCATAACACTCATTATGGCATTAGTGGTTTCATATTAATAAGATATTAGTTTTGTTACTCAGGGAATCTAATATGTGAAAGTAAAAATAAAAATAAAAAAGTCAGCCTTAAAGTCTTTGTTACCCAACAGTGTTTTTGTTTGTTTGTTAATATCTAAATACCTTTCCTTATTGAAGCAATTTGAGCTTTCCATGATTCTATCTCACTATTCTTAGTGTTAATATATCCTGTTCTTTGACAATTTGACACATATAACTGCCATACTTTGCATTTGGCTATCATTGATCCAGGGGAAAATGTTAGATCATCTTAGTTTAACTTTTTATTTTGTTTTTTAATACAAAAGGAACTGATCTTAATGCTTATCTTTTATTCTGTGCAAATCCATTGTAAAATATGCTGTAGCTCAAAAAGCAAAATTTTAGTGATAATATCATTATATTTGGGATCCTTTCAAAGGTTATGAATTAACAGAAAATCCTTTAATATAACATCACCCATCTTGTTCCCATGATGAGGCATGAAAATTGACACAGGAGAGTGCCATGTCAGGGTTTAGAAAAGGTCTGGTAATGTGGATGAGGACTTTTACTGTAAAGACTTGGGAAAATTGCCTGAGGAAAAGACTTCCTTTAAAACCATGTTTTCCAAGGATTTTTCAACTTTTGAATTTAACCCCAAATAAAAAAAAAATGACAAATTTGTGTGCAGCCTTGGAGGAAAAATATAAATATACGTAGCTCAAGTAGGAGGATAGCACTAATAATTAGGTTAAGATGTCTAATATACATTTATAAATAAAAACAACTGATTCACTCATTTAACAAGTATCTATTGAAGGCTTACTGTGTGTCTGGTACTGGGCTAAAAGTTTAGGGATAGGGATACAGTTACAAATAAAATACAGTTCCTGCCCTGAGGAGATGTTTATTCATACAGTTACTTGTGAATCTCACAAGTATAGACCAAATTTTCCAGTATAAATGGTAATTATAGATTCTAAATCTTCTTCACCCAGGATGTACATCATCCTACAATGAACACAAAATAAAGAATTTGGATGGCAGAAAGTCTGATGTAGAAAACAATACTGTTAATAATACCTCTAAATTACGAAGGCTGGGTGAAGGATACACTAAATCTATTCTTTCTTATAAAATTGGAGAGTGAAGAACTGATGCTTCTGGCAAATTTTTGGAAATGCATTTCGTAAAACTAATTTTAAGTATTTTGATTTCCCTCTCCAATTTCTTATTTTATCTATGTCTCCCAATAACAATGAAAAAATACACTCTCAGGGAAATTTGATTATGATACAAGTGACTCATGATGAAGCCTAAGGGGACTTACAAAGAAGATTTATTTTTCCAATGCATTTTTTTTGGCAACTGAACTAAAAGCTTTGAAAATGCAGAGTGCGCAACAAATTCAAACTATGAGAGCTGAAGGGAATGCCACCAACCCAGAAATTATGGTTTTCAATGTCTTGCATTTGGGCAAATACTGATTTTTAGGAGAATTTACTGTGCGTATATGACAAAACCATTGTTAATGGTGGTATTTTTACTGAAGAATGTAAAACAGATTTTTTAAACCTTAAACTTTGTGGAAACCAATGGCTTAAAATATAAATTTTAATTGTGGGACTTGTGGAAATAAGGGATGGGGCCAAGAAGAATTGGGTAAGAAGAACCCATGTCATGGAAGCATTAAAGAAGGGCTGAGGACTCTAAATTCATGAGATAGTTCTTGATAGTACATTAAATACACTTCAGAGATCATACTGACGGCACACTAAATAAAGTAAAAAGGTGGGTTCTAAGTGTTTTCTGTAGTATTTTTCTGGTTTCTCAGTCTAGTCACTGAAGACATTATAAAGATCATAGTGATTCAAGAGCGTATGAGAGCAATTATATACCCCAAGGTGAGCCCCAGAATGAATACAATTCACTTCTATTGCAAGTTTAAAGTTACATATATCAGACGTTGACTTCTAGCCCTTTTGCCACTAGACACAAGTGATCTTTGAGATGAACTGATGCCACTCAGTACTTCAAAGAACACTGGACAGTTTCTCAGAATCCTTGAACAAAGCCAGCCTAGTAACACCAACAAAAGTGCACCATGTTCTCCAGAGTCTAGTGGACCAAACAACAAGATTTGACAATTCTGTGGGTCATGGAGATTGCAACTCAGCTTCGTTTCTATTTGTAATTTATCCTCTAAATTTATTTCTTCTCAGATTTTAGTGGGGATCTGCTGACAGAGAAGAGATGCATATATATTTCAGCAATATTAACTCTTTTAGTGTCAGTCTGAACACCAAAATAAATAACAAGTTTGAAGAATAGCACCCTTTTGCTACAAATCTAACAAGATCCATCTTTGCACATATAACAGGCTCTCATCTATGGCGCTTTACACTAAAGTTTTCTGCGTATGAAATACAGGATGACATAATGGTATATGTTAAAACTCTACATTAGTGCCAAATCATTGCTTTGCCTAAAATTATCATACCAGAGCCTCAGAATTAAATATGTGGAGATTCATATAGTTTCCCAATTTTTGAAAGAAGCAAAAACATTCTAAGGGGCAATTTGTATGACACATGCATGAACAAATATTCTTTTATTCCCCTGTAATTATTTTTCAAATAAGTCTTCTGCATTAGGTGTGATAAACATATGTAAGTGAGCTCTGAAATCCAAAAATTAGGTTGCCTTTTGCTACTGGAAATCAGTGATGATAATGTGGGAATTATGCCTGCCACAAGGATATATCGTTCCAGTGAGCAACTCTGGCTGTTGAATTCTGATCTCGTTACAACCTGAGCTCAATAGCTTGGAGAATAACAAACCAGTAATTGTGTGAATCCAATCAGGGAACAAAATCACAGAATATTTCAGTAAGTAAGAAAATGGAGTTGTAAATATCAGCCTTGTTTATTTCCCATTACCACAGCTGGAGGCAAGAAAAGAACATGGTTTAGTATAATACAGGCAGGTAGGAATTATCACATACAATGAGGTTGAAAATTCTAGAGAAATATTGGTAAAAGAAAGCACAGCACCTTCACGAAACATACTTGGGTATGGCTACCCTGTCCCATTGCTCCATTTAAAAATCACCTCTGGCTTAAGACAAAATTATTTTGAAGTTTACAGCAGTAGCCAACCTGCCCTTTATTTATTTACTTTTTGCTAAGAGTAAATTATCAGAATATTTCTGTGATCCAATTTGATTTTTTAAAGAAGGCAATCTTTTTCACACCATATGCCTTAGTAATTTTTTTCAGAATACTCTAATGGCTGGGTTGTTATTAACAAACAACGATAGCTGATGCCCAGAGGATTATTTTTATATTACTCCGCAAGGATCTTGGGGACAAATTTATGTAACAACCCATTATGTGTACGCCATTCACAAATGCTGATATGAGGTAGCCTGCGTCAGCCAGTTTGACAGCTAGACTTCGTCTGTAAGGAGAGCTGTCACTGAGTGTCCCCCCTGTGATTAAGCAGCGCTTAAGCCTCTCAACGTATACATGGGGCTGGTGAACTTGACTTTCCCGCAAACCTCCCTAAAAAGCCTCTCTTTCTCATACCCTTCCTCTTTCTTATTTCTCCTACTGAGGCATCTCTCATTACCTTTGCGACTCTCACAACAATGACTTCTTATATTATGAAAAGGCCGGACTTTGATTTTCCTATAAATAATGGCAATTAGAAGCCAGTTCTTAACATAATGCGTTAGAGTCTTTGTCTTGCACCCAGTATTAACCTTTTAGTAAAAACAAAGCAGTAAGGATAAAATGTTAGGAGGAATAATAAGGTCATGTAAAGATGACATTAGAACATTTGATATAGAGTCCAAATTCATCTCATAAAAAACTTAGAAGTTCCACAAACTTCCTTCACATATGCCAGAGTTCCTGGCATCATCTATACATTGCGGTGAAGACTAGAAACCTGAGAAAAGCATGATAATGTCCAAGGGCACTTTGTTTATGATTTGGTTATAGCCTTCTTATTCCAGAGGATATAAATTGGCTCACAAAATTACATAGACTGCAGTAAGTTAAATGGAGATGAGAAAGAATAAAATAAAACAAAGATATGAACATACCAAAAACATAAAACAGGAATCAGGCCAGGATAAAATATGCTCCATATAGATCCCTATACTTGCTAAGGATGGGGTGTTTTAGTCAAGGTTCTCCAGAGAAAAGAAATACTACATATATATATATATATATATGTATACATATATATATTCAAATATATATTCATATATATTCAAATATATATATTCAAATATATATAATTTATTATTATAAGGAATTGGTTGACATGATAATGGAGGCTGGCAAGTCCAAAATCGGCAGGGTGGGCCGACATGCTGGAAACCTAGGAAAAAGCTGATGTTACAGTTCAAGTCCAATACTCTGTCCCTTTTAGTATAGCCTGGGAGTGTTTCTGCTGGTATATCCCATCTCTGTTCCTGGCTTCTGCTGAGATGGCTGTCTGGATCCATGAGGCAAACCCTTAGTCTCTTTATGGAGTGATTGTCCAGTAACACCCTTGGTCTTCTCTCCAATATATGCTTTCTCAGGGTTTTTTGTTGTTGTTTTTTTCAATATAGATAGATTAATTTTCCAATTCTTCAAGTACTGGTTCTTTTTGCTTAACAATCCCTTCTATCCTTTTGCATTTTACTATAAGCAGTTAAAAGGACCCAGGCCACATTCGATACTTCACTTAGAAATCTCCTCAGCTAAATATCCAAGTTCATCACTCATAAATCCTACCTTCCACAACACACTAGATTGCAATTCGGCCAAGTTCTTTGTCACTTTATAACAAGGATCACCTTTCCTCCAGTGTCCAAAAATATGTTCCTCACTTCTGTCTGAGACCTCAATCCACAATCACCTTCAATGTTCATTTGTATACCTATCATCACTTGAAGACAATCTTGGCTTTTTCTAACACACACCTCAAAACTCTTCCAGCTTCTACCATTGTCCAGTTTCAAAGTCACTTCCACATATTTATTTATTTTTTACTATTAACTTTCTTAAATTTATTTTTAACTATAGTTGACATACAATATGATATTAGTTTCATGTGTACAACATACTGATGCAATATTTATATACTTTAGAAAGTGCTCACCACAATAAATCTAGTAACCATCTGTCACCATACATAGTTAATATGATATTGCTGACTCCATTCCCTGTGCTGTACATTACGTCCCTGTGACTTATTTTATAATTGGAAGTTTGTACTTAATCCCCTTCTCCTTTTCCACCCATCCCCCACCCCTCACCCCTCTGGCGACCATCAGTTTGTTCTCTGTATGTGTGGAATCTAAAAAACAAAACAAAATGAGTCAGAAACAGACTCACTTCCACATTTTTATAGGTATTTGTTACAACAGTGTCCCACTTCTTGGAACTAAAACTTGTATTAATTTGCAAGAGCTGCTATACCAGTATACCATATTCTGAGTCACTTAAACAACATTATTTTCTTAACTGTTTCTATAGGTTGGAAGTCCAAGGTGAAGTTGCCAGTTAAGTTGGTTTCCTCTCAGACCTCTCTCCTTGACTTGGAGATGGCACCCTTTTGCTGCCTCGTCATGTGGTATTTTCTCTGTGCATGTGCATTCCTGATGTCTCTCAGTGTGTCCTAGTCTTCTCCTCTTGTACGGGCACCAGTCAGATTAGATTAGGGTCTACCCTAATGACCTTATGTTATCTCCAAATACAGCCACATTGGAGGTATTGGGGTTTAGTTTTCAATGTCTGAATCTTGGGGGAAGACGATTCAGTCCATAACATGGGGGGTGGGAGAAAAATTGGTCTAAATTTATTTTGCCACAAAAATGAATAGGAAAAGCTGATCAACTGTGCAATTTCAGGGGTCCATAAGACAAAAACAATTCCTAAGCAGAGCACAACCCTTCCTGATTTTAAGACTTGGCAGTCTTTAAGTCTTGTGAACAAGCAATCTGATGGGCTGCCTCGGCAAACAGAAGATGAGAGCAAACTGGGGTAATATTATTAAGGGTATTGGTTTGTAGCAAGCTCTCCAAAAAGCACTATGGTGTCTGGGTGTATTCAGGAAACTAGAGGCAGAGAAAAGTAGAATTTTAATTATATGCAAATTTGCTAATATTCTAGCTGATGTCCTCTGGGCTAAAGACCCAGTCAAAGAAATGGGTCTCTGAGAGAGAGGGCGCAGAGGAGACCTCCCCAGGAGAGTAGAATGTCTCCTTCCAGGAGAGGGGCCATATCTCAAAGACAAGGGCTCTTCAAGGATGAGTGGGGAATCTTGAAGGCACTGATTGAAACCAGAGGTTCTGCACCGGGGGCTGGATGAGATGATCAAGTGGGAAATTTCTGCAGATGCAGTTTAGGGCTAAAGTTGAGATGGTGATTCAGAAGACTGGAGGGCAAATAAGTATAGCCTGAAGCTGAAGGTAAAATCTTTTAGGTCAGAAAAAAATACTTCCTCCCTATGCACTCATTCAGGGAAGTGGTGTGTGTGTGTGTGTGTGTGTGTGTATGAGAGAGAGAGAGAGAGAGAGAGAGAGAGAGAGAGAGAGAGAGATAGCCCGATTGATTGGTTGGGTCTGGAATTATTCTTCAAAAAACAGTCCAGAAGATTGGATGGCAGGTGATTGGAAGATTGATGAATACTTTGATTTGGAATCTGTAAACAAAACCACAATAACAGTACAAAGTCTGACAATTAGGTTCATGAACACTGTCTGTGAGGGAGTTTTTAGTCAGTAAATAAATAACTGTATTGGAACACCCTCCCTACTCACCTGATCTGGCCCCCAATGACTTCTTTCTTTACCCGAAGAGAAAGGAAATATTGAAGCCATTTTGATGACATTCACAACATCAAGGGTAATACGATGACAGCTCTGCTGGCCATTCCTGAAAAGGAGTTCCAAAATTGCTTTGAAGGGTGGAGCAGGTGCTGGCTTAGATGCACAGCTTCCCAAGTGGAGTACTTCAAAGGTGACCATAGTGATATTCAGCAGTGAGGGATGTAGAACTTTTTCTAGGATGAATTTGCGAACTTAATTGTCCGACCTCGTACATTAAGTTAAGCAATTTTGAGCATGCAGAATACACATTAGTTCATTTGAGTCTCACCAAAGTTTTTTGAGGTCTGCTGAGCAGAGAGTATTCTCTTCAATTCACATTTGAGGAGACTGAGGCTTAGAGGACTTACATGACTTGCTCAAAATCATAATGGAATATGATCTAGTAGTGGAATGGGCTTCCGTGCAGACTAAGTATTCCAAGGCCACACCCAGCGCTCCCTCTTTTGTGCTCAGCTATGGCTCTCTTGAATGGACAGTTGGCCACATTGTGACTTATATCACAACAATGCACTACAGAGAGAGTGGGTGTGGCTCTTGGAAGAGAACCATCTCTTTTACCATCTACGCCCCCCCCCCCCCCCGCACCTTCTACTCTTATGTTCTTTTTTGATACTTGTTGGCAGCAGAAAATAACCCAAAGTGAGTGGCAGTTAATGGCTTGAGGGTGACTGTCTAAGGAGACCTTGTTTCATTGCAATGACCACACTGGGAAATAAAAGAAACGAATAAAACGAATTTTTCTTTTTTTGGCCTGAAGGAAGGCAGAAGTAAGGAGAAGCTGTTTCAACTATCTAATAGTGATTTACAAACGATGTATGTAAGAATAAATTCCCCTCTTGCCTTAACAATAACAATAAAGTAGACATAAATAGCTTTAGGGATATTTTAAATTCAGTGTTCTATTTTCAAATGGAACTCTTCTTTTCTCAGGGCCCAGGGCTCAGCTCATCATGACAAAAGTCCAGTGTCAAGTAATAAGGAGACAGTATTAAAAGTGCAGATTTAAAAAAATTATTAGAACTTATTTAAACCTACAATCATAATTATCTTGTATCTTTGGAGAAGAGAAAAAAAAGCAGACTTTTAAACTATTAATTAATTTAGTCCCGACTCAGATAAAGTTATTCACATTTAAAAGATATGTAGTGATAAGGAGTAGTAAAGTCATCCAGAATGTCAGACGTAGAGCATAGATTAGATTAATTTCATGGAATTAACTTCAGGTTCTGCTATTCCTCTTAAATGGTTGATCTTCATATATTCAATGAAGATTTAGCAAACTAGGAATGAAATTAAATATCTGGATGAGAAATACACCGTCCTCAGTTTGTCCATTCTTATTGACATGAATGAAAATTACTATGCTAATTTTAAACAAAATCCTAATAACACTAAAATAATTAGAAATTTTGTGCTTCATCTCTAATATAGCCATAATTTCCCTCACTTTGTGCTACAAAATCATGGTGCGGTAAGTAAGTCAGGGTGCTTAAGACCATGCTCCAGATGGCTTTAGAGACACTTCATTTCTCCAGGCTTGTCTTGCCTGGTTTATCAATGAGTGTCCCAAAAGGAAACAGATGGCTCACTCAAAACAGGAATTAAGGAGAAAGTAATGAGGAGAATATTCACAAAGGTGTGAAGAGGGTGTGTGGAGACCAATCAAAGATGGTGAAAAATCCTCAGGCTAGCAATAGTGGGGACTTCTTATCACCCCTAAGGATGAAGGAGCAAGCACAGGGAACAATTCTAGGACTCCAGAAAAAGTTGTTGCTTTAGCAGTAGTCTGTAGATACAACTCCGGCAGCCTTGGCAATACATGTAGGAAACACAACACTTTTATACTTAATGCAATCTTTAAAACATGTGTATAAGTTAAATGTGTAACATTTAAACACATTAACTGTTATAAGGGGATTTCCAGTCTCAGAGAGCTAAAAATATAAATGTGGACACAAATTTTAGTGTTGCAATTTCTAGCATTTCACATGTAATTTTAATTTTATTCATTTCCTTCACAGTTGAGTGCCTTAACTCCTTGAAGTATCCAACTGAAACCAAAGATTCCCTCTCTTAAACATGCTTAATGATTTCCATCTTTTTATCGCTTGAATTTCACTTATGAAGTCTACACATCTTATCACTAACATCAGCACTTTCATATCTCCATTTTCAGATAGCTAAATGAAATTGTAGGTGCAAACTACAATAAAATATTCAAAGAATTGAATAAACCCTACCATACAATGATGTCAATGTGGCAGAAACTCAGTTCTCTCTTAGTAGGTGATATTACCATGTAGAAATAGTCATTCATTGCCTGAGGTACGAAAGTCCAGAGTAAGCATACAGCCAATGGATATTGATGGAAGATAATAACTGTAGAAATGTCAAACATAACAAAACTTGAGGACCACCACATATTTGTTAATTAAGCTCACAATAGATTAGAAATAAGAAGTGACAGCTGACAGCCTGATATCAGGGACTGAAAGAGATGCTACAAAAATCAAACACAAAAAAAGCAAATATCAATCTAGGATCATTCTGTAGAGACAAAATTCCCTTACAGATCTGAACCGTCTCTGAGGGCAGCTCTAATAATGACTGTTTATAAGAATAATTCTGTTATATTAAAGCAGTGTGAATTTTTATTTTGTGTGTTTAACCTAAAATATAACTGTATGTTGAGGAAGTTTCTGTTTAAAAATGACTCTTAGAAAGATCCCTGTCAAAAAAATAAATTAATGAGATCGGTCACTCAAAAAGGTAAGCTCCACTGATGAAGAAAATTCATGTAGGCGGGAGGAGAAAGAATAAGAAGTAATTCCTAGAATTGTTAATTATTCCTTCTGTATACAGATACTTTTTTCTAACAAATTGACTTCCTATGCCTCAAATGTCCCAAAGATATAGAGAATCTAGTAAGAAAACATTAGTTTGGGTCTGCTCATGTAAGGTTATAAGAGCTGATTTTGTCCGTAATGCTTTTCCCCATCACAGAAATCAGCAAACACTATTAATCAGGTCCTTTATCTTCTCACCTGTTAGGTAAAAATTTACCAACACATCACTGATTATGACGTCTTTGTATTTTTTCCAGATCTTAGCTCACCTGATGACTTTATCAAAAGAAACTTTTGATTTTGGAAAATTTTAAACATATGAACAAAAGTAGGTAGAATAGTGTAATAAACTCTGAGGTATCCATCAACCAATTTTAATCATTATTAATTCATAGCCAATATTATTTCATTTTAACCCCACCTACTTCTCCCTTCTTCAAATTATTTTGAAAGACATCCAAGATAGTATATCATTTCATTTGTGAATATATTAGTATATATCTCTAAAAGATAAGGACTTTTAATTTTAATTTTTTTCCAGCTTTATTGAGATGAAATTGACATATAACTTTGGGTAAGTTTAAGGGGAATAACATATTGATTTAATACACATATATTCTGAAATGATTACCACAATAGGGTTAGCTAGCACCTCTATCACCTCACATAATTACCATTGTGTGTATGTGGTGAGAACATTTAAGATCTACTCTTACAAACTTTCAAGTGTATAATACAGTATTGTTAATGGTAATCACTATGCTGTACATTAGATCTCCAAAACTTATTCATCTTATAACCGGAAGTTTGTACAATTATCTCCTCATTTTTCCCATCCCTTAACCCCTGGCAACCACCATTTTATTCTCTGTTTCTATGAGTTCGGCTTTTTCAGATTGTGCATATAAGTGATTTCATACAGTATTTGTCTTTTTCTGTCTGACTTATTTCACTTAGCATAACACTCTTAAGACCCATCCATATGGATGGAAATGGCAGGACATCCTTCTTTCCCATGGCTGAAAAATACTTTATCATATATGTCTCACATCATCTGTTCATCCATTGACAGACACTTAGGTTGTTTCCATTTCTTGGCTATTATGAATAACACTGCAGTGAATGTGGCAGTGCAAATCTCTTCAAGATCCTGATTTCATTTCCTTTGGGTATATATCCAGAAGTGGGATTTTTTGATCATATGATAGTTCTATTTTTAATTTTTTGAGGAAGCTCCATACTATTTTTCATAGTGGCTGCGTCAATTTACATTCCAACCATCAGGACATAAAGACTCCCTTTTCTCCACTTCTTCACCAATACGTGTTTTCTCTTGTCTTTTTGATGATAGCCATTCTAACAAATGTGAGGTAATAACTCATTGTGGTCTTGATTTGCATTTCTCTGATGATTAGTGACTGAGTATTTGTATGTCTTCTTTGAAACAATGTCTATTCAGTTCTTCTGCTCATTTCTTAATTGGATTGTTTGTTGTTGTTGTTGTTGTTTTGCTATAGAGTTGTATGAGTTCCTTATATATTTCAGATATTAAGTCCTTATCAGGAATATATGATTTGCAAATATTTACTTCCATCCATAGTTGTCTTTTCATTTTGTTGATTGTTTTGTTGTGCAGAAGACTTTTAATTTGATGTAACACTACATATTAATTTTTGCTTTTGTTGCTTGTGCTTTCAGTGTCATATCCAAAAAAATCATTGCCAAGACCAATGTCAAGGAGTTTCTTTCCTGTTTTCTTCTAGGTGTTTTATGGCATCAATACCTGTGTTTAAGTCTTTAATCCATTTAAAGTTAATTTTTGTGAGTGATATAAAATAGGAGTCCACTTTCATTCTTCTGCATTTGTTTACACAGTTTTCCCAACACCATTTATTAAAGAGACTATGCTTTTCCCATCACATGTTCTTGGCTCCCTTGTCAAATTTTAGTTAATGTACATGTGAGGGTTTATTTCTGGGCTCTCAATTCTGTCCCATTGGTCTATTTGTCTACTTTATGCTAGTTCCATACTGTTTTGATTACTATAGCTTTGTAGTATAATTTGAAATTAGGAAGTGTGATGCCTCTATGTTTGTCTTCTTTCTCAAGAGTGCTTTGGCTATCTAGTGTCTTTTGTGGTTCCATACAAATTAAGAGATTGTTTTTTCTTTTTCCTATTTCTATGAAAAATGCCATTGGGATTTTGATAGGGATTGCACTAAATCTGTAGATTGCTTTGGGTGCTATGGACATTTTAAGTATATTAATTCTTCTAATCCATGAGCACAAAACATCTTTCCATTTATTTGTGTCTTCAATTTTTTTTTTATCAAAGTCTTATAGTTTTCAGTTTATACATCTTTTGACATCTTGGTTAAATTTATTTCTAAGTATTTTATTGTTTTTGCTACTCTTGTAACTGGGATTGTTTTCTTTATTTCTTTTTCAGATATTTCATTGTTAGTGTATAAAAAATGCAACTGATTTCTATATGTTGTTTTATCCTGCATCTTCACTGAATTCACTGATCAGTTCTGATAGATTTTTAATGGAGATTTTAGTACATACCATATAAAAGATCACATACACACAGATACATATATTCTATATATAAGATCATCTGCAAACAAAGACAATTTTACTTTTTCTGATTTGTATATCTTTTATTTCATTTTCTTGTCTGATTGCTCTGGCTAGGAATTCCAGTACTATGTTGAATAGAAGTGAGAGTGGACACCCTCATCTTGTTCCTGATCTTAGAAGAAAAGTTTTCATCTTTCACCATTCAGTATGATGTTAGCTATTGACTTCTCATAGATGGCCTTTAATATATTGAGATACATTCCTTCTATACCCAATTTGTTGAGAGTTGTTATGAAAAGATATTGTAGTTTGTCAAATGCTTCTTCCGTATCTATTTAGATGATTATATGATTTTTAGCTTTCGTTCTATTAATATAGTGTATCACATTTATTGACCTGCATATGTTGAACCATCCTTTCATTCCAGGGATAAAGCTCACTTCATCATGTATACAATCCTTTTAATGTTCTGTTAAGTTCAGTTTGCTAATACTTTGTTAAGAATTTTTACATCTATTGCTCAGGGATATTAGCCTGTAGTTTTCTTTTCTTGTAGCATCCTTATCTGGCTTGGCTATCAGGATAATGCTGACCTTATAAAATGAGTTTGGGAATGATCCTTCCTCTTCAAATATTTAGAAGAGTTTGAGAAGGATTGGAGTTAATTCTTCTTGATATGATTGGTAGAATTCACTGATGAAGCCATCTGGTCCTAGATTTTTCTTTGTTGGGAGATTTTTGATTACTGATTCAATCTCCTAATTCATTATTGGTTGTGCAGGTGTTCTATTACTTAATGATTTTGTCTTGGTAAGTTGTATGTTTCTAGGAATTTATCCATTTCTTCTAAATTATCCAATTTGTTGGCATCTGTTCATCATGGTCTTTTATGATCCTTTGTATTTCTGTGATATTAGTTTTAATGTCTCCTCTTTCATTTCTGATTTTTTTTGCATCCTCTATCATTTTTTTCTTAGTGCAGATAAAGACATATGAGTTTTATTTATCCTTTAAGAAAACCCAGATCTTGGTTTCATTGATTTGTTTGTTTGTTTGTCTTTCTGGTCTCTATTTCATTTATTTCTGCTCTAATCTTTGTTATTTCCTTCCTTTTGTTAGTTTGAAGCCTAGTTTGTTCTTCTAGTTCCTTGAGGTGTAAAGTTGAGTTGTTTAATTGAGATCTTTCTTTATTCTTTATGTAAGCATTTATTGGTACAAAGGTCCCTCTTAGAACTGCTTTTGTTGCATCTCATAATATGCTGTTTCCACATTTGTTTGGTTTAAAATATTTTTAAAAAGTTTTTTGGATTCATGTTTTGATCCATTAGTTGTTCAGGAGTATATTGTTTAATTAGCACATACTTGTGAATTTTCCAATTTTCCTCCTGTTATTGATTTCTAATTCTGTAATTTCTGACCATCACTGTAGTTAGAAAAGGTACTTGGTATGATATCAATCTTTTTAAATTTACTAAGACTTTTTTTTTTTTTAAGACTTATATGATCTACAAGGTCTGACAATTAAGTTTGCGAATTTGTTGCAAGGATGTTGCTAACATTTTTTGACATCAGAGGGATTATTCATTATGAATTTGTACCAACTGGACAGTTAACCAAGTTTACTATTTGGAAGTGCTGAAAAGTCTGCATGAAAAAATTAGATGACCTGAACTTTTCGCCAACAATTCATGGCTCTTGCATCACGACAATGCAGGCATTGTCTGTGAGGGAGTTCTTAGCCAGTAAACAAATAACTGTATTGGAACACCCTCCCTACTCACCTGATCTAGCCCCCAATGACTTCTTTCTTTACCCAAAGATAAAGGAAATATTGAAAGGAAGACATTTTGATGACATTCGGGACATCAAGGGTAATACGACAACAGCTCTCAGGTCCATTCCAGAAAGAGCTCCAAAATTGCTTTGTAGGGTAGACTAAGGCACTGGTGTTGGTGCACAGCTTCCCAAGGAGAGTACTTTGAAGGTGACTGTAGTGATATTCAGCAATGACGGATGTAGCACTTTTTCTAGGAAGAGTTTTCAAACTTAATTGTTCAACCTCATATCCTGGAGAATGTTTCTTGCATGCTTGGGAAGAATGTGTGCTCTGCTGCTATTGGATGGAATGTTCTGTATATATCTATTAGGTCCATTTGGTCTAAAGAATTGTTCAAGTCCAATGTTTCCTTGTTGATTTTCTGTCTGGATAATCTAACCATTTTTGAAAGTGGGGTATTGAAGTCACCTACTATTATTGCATTGTTGTCTATTTATCCCTTCAGATCTGTTAGTATTTGCTTAATATATATTTAGTGCTCCAATATTGGGTGCATATGTATTTATGATTGTTATATCCTCTTGATGAATTGACCCCCTTTTTTATTGTATAATGATTTTCTTTGTCTCTTGTAACTGTTTTTGGCTTAAAGTGCATTTCGTATGATATAAATATAGCTACTTCTGCTCCCTTTTGATTTCAACTTTCACAGACTATCTTTTTCCATCTCTTTAGTTTGAACTTATGAGTATCCTTAAACTGAAGTAAGTCTCTTGTAGGCAACATATGGTTGGATTTTAATTTTTTATCTAGCCAGCCACTCTATGCCTCTTGATTGGAGAGTTTAATCTATTTACAATAAGAATAATTATTGATAGGTAAGGACTTACTAATGTCATCTTATTTTCTGGCTGTTTTGCAGTTCCTTTGTTCCTGTACTCTTTTCTTGTTGCCTTCCTTTGTAAATTAATGGTTTTCCTTGTTAGTATGCTTTGATTCCCTTCTCTATATTTTTTATGTATCTGTTGTAGGTTTTTGCTTTGTGGTTACCATGAGGCTTACATAAGACATCTTACAGACATAACTTTATTTTACACTAACAACTTAATTTTAATTGCATACGAAAGCTCTACACTTTTACTCCTTCTTTTTATGTTTTTGATATCTTTTTATATTTTGTATTCATTAGCAAATTATTGCAGTGATAGTTATTTTAATACTGTTGTCCTCTAATATTTATAGTAAAGTGGTTACATATCCTCATACTACAGTATTAGAGTATTCTGAATTTGACTATACATTTACCTTTACCAGTGTCTTCTATACTTTAATATATTTTTATGTTACTTTTTAGCATCCTTTCATTTCAGCTTGAAAAACTCCTTTCAGAATTTCTTATAAGGCAGGTTTAGGGGAATAAACAACCTCAGCTTTTGTTTGTCTTTCTCTTGCCTTCATTTCTGAAGGACAACTTCATTAGATTAGCGTATTCTAATTATTATTATTTTTTTTTAATTCGAGTTTTATTTTTCAGCATTTTTTTTAAAGGTTTTATTGGGGAAGGGGAACAGGACTTTATTGGGGAACAATGTGTATTTCCAGGACTTTTTTCCAAGTCAAGTTGTCCTTTCAATCTTAGTTGTGGAGGGTTCTGTTCAGCTTCAAGTTGTTGTCCTTTCAGTCTTAGTTGTGGAGGTGCAGCTCAGCTCCAGGTCCAGTTGCCGTTGCTAGTTGCAGGGGGCACAGCCCACCATCCCTTGCGGGAGTCGAACCGGCAACCTTGTGGTTGAGAGGACACGCTCCAACCAACTGAGCCATCCGGGAGCTCAGCAGCAGCTCAACTCAAGGTGCCGTGTTCAATTTTAGTTGCAGGGGGCGCTGCCCACCATCCCTTGCAGGACTCGAGGAGTTGAACTGGCAACCTTGTGGTTGAGAGCCCACTGGCCCATGTGGGAATCGAACCGGCAGCCTTCGGAGTTAGGAGCACGGAGCTCTAACCACCTGAGCCACTGGGCCGGCCCCAATATTTTTCAGCATTTTGAATATATTATCCTACTCTTTTTTGGCCTGCATTGTTTCTGCTGAGAAATCCACTGATAGACTTATGGGGGTGGGAGCGGGGATTCCTTGTAACTTACAAGCTTGTTTTCTCTTGCTGATTTTAAGATTCTCTCTTTGTCTTTGATTTTTGACAGTTTGTTAAAATACGTGTTGTAGAAAATCTCTTTGAATATGTTTGGTGCCTTATAAGCTTCGTGAATTTGGATATCAAAATCACTCCCCAGATTTGGGGAGTTCTCAGCCATTATTTCTTTCTTTTCTTCTTCTTCTTCTTCTTCTTCTTCTTCTTCTTCTTCTTCTTCTTCTTCTTCTTCTTCTTCTTCTTCTTCTCCTCCTCCTCCTCCTCCTCCTCCTCCTCCTCCTCCTCCTCCTCCTCCTTCTCCTTCTTCTTCTTTTTTGAATTCCTTCATACTTCTTTTTTTTTTTTTTTTAAGTTTCAGGTGTATAAAGCAACGTAATAGTTAGACATTTAAACCCCTCATAAAATGATAACCCCCCCCCCAGGCTGCTACCCCTCTGACATCTTATATAGCTATTACAATACCATCGACTGTCTTCCCTATATTGTACTCCACATCCTGTGACTATATATGCCTATATATTTAGTTATAGTTGAGATTCAATATTATTCTACTTCAGCTCTTCAGGTGTATAGCACATTGGTCAGGCATCTACACAGTCTATGATGTGATCCCCGTGATAAGTCCACTGCCCATATGGCACCTTACATGATCTTTACAACATTGTTGATTATATTCCCCATACTGTATTAACTGTCAATTTATATTTCTTAATGCCTTCAGCTTTTTCACTCTAACTCCAACCAACCCCATTCCCTTCCTTTACCCTGATATATATAGGACCTATCTGGCACCATACCTAGTTATTACAATACACTTGCTATATTCCTTATTCTATAACCTACATCCCCATGACTACTATATAACACCCAATTTGTTCTTCTTAATCCCTTTTCCTTTCACCAGTTCTTAACCCCCCCCACCACCACCCATCTTACAGAAGTTCCTCTAAGAGTCCTCGTAATACTGGTTTGGTGGTGATGAACTCCTTTAGCTTTTTCTTGTCTGGGAAGCTCCTTATCTGTCCTTCAATTCTAAATGACAGCTTTACTGGGTACAGC
Organism: Rhinolophus sinicus; assembly: GCF_036562045.2. Taxonomy (NCBI): domain Eukaryota; kingdom Metazoa; phylum Chordata; class Mammalia; order Chiroptera; family Rhinolophidae; genus Rhinolophus; species Rhinolophus sinicus. The sequence continues at coordinate 46,426,455 of NC_133751.1, forward strand.
AATCTTGGTTGTATGTCATTGCTTTTCATCACTTGGAATATTTCCTGCCACTCCCTTCTTGCCTGCAAAGATTCTGTTGAGAAATCAGCTGACAGACTTATGGGGGCTCCCTTGTAGGTAACTAACTGCTTTTCTCTTGCTGCTTTTAAGATTCTCTCTTTGTATTTAACCTTTGGCATTTTAATTATGATGTGTCTTTGTGTTGGCCTCTTTGGGTCTATCTTGTTTGGGACTCTCTGTGCTTCCTGGGCTTGTATGTCCATTTCCTTTACCTGGTTAGGAAATTTTTCTGTCATAATTTCTTTAAATAGGTTTTCACTTCCTTGCTTTCTCTCTTCTCCTTCTGGTGACTCTATAATGCGAATGTTGGTATACTTGATATTGTCCCGGAGGCCCCTCAAACTCTCCTCAGTTTTTTGAATTCTTTTTGCTATTCTTGTTGGGTGTTTTCTTCTACTTTATCTTCTACATCACTGATTGGGTCCTCTGCTTCATCTAATCTACTGTTGATTCCTTCTAATATATTCTTCATTTCCATTATTGTATCCTTTATTTCTGACTGGTTCTTTTTTATGGTTTCCATCTCCATTTTTATGAGATCATTGAGCATTTTTATAACCAGTGTTTGGGACTCTGTTTGATAGATTGCTTATCTCCATTTTGCTTAGTTCTTTTTCTGGTGCTTTGTTCTGTTCTTTCATTTGGGACATGTTTCTTTGTCTCCCCATTTTGGCTGTCTCCCTGTGTTTGTTTCTATATATTATGTAGGGCTGCTATGTCTTCCGATCTTAGTAGAATGGCCTTATGTAGTAGGTGTGGTGTGGGGTTCAGTGGCACAGTCTTTCTGGTCACCTAAACCATGTGCTCCAGATGCATCCCTTGTGTGGGTTGTGTGTGCCCTCCTCTTGTAATTGAGCCTTGGTTGATACTTGCACATCATTATGAGGGACTGACCCTTGGGCTCACTGGTTATAAGGACTGGCCTTGATTACAGTGGAAGAGTTGTTGTGCAGGGGTTGATCCTACAGAGCAGGATCTGCCTCAGTAGGACTCTCGTGCCTGCCCAATTCACCCCTTGGGTATGTCATACTTGGAGATGGCTAGGTGATGCTCCAGCTCATCTTGAAGCTGGCCACTGGGGGCATCAGCCCCAGGACCACCTTGGAGGGGATCCACTTTAGGTCTACTTTAGCCACAGCCTGTGTCCCACCTGGGGCCACCTCATGGGAGCCAAAAAGATGTCTGTTGCCTGTGCTGTGCTTGGAAGTACCTTGAGAGGCCAAGCCATGAACCAAGGCTGGCTGCCACTAGTGCCAGCTTAAGGCTGCCCAGCCAGAGGTACAGGACATGTTTAAGCCAGATGCTACTTGTCTGGGTTCTGAGAACCTTTGAGAGACCCTAGGAAAGTGCAGCTTGATCCAAGGCAAGTGGTCTGCATGAAAAAGCCAATGAAAGCAGCTTGGGTGTGCCCGAAAGTTGGGTGGTGCCAGGTCTCAAATCCCCAGGGTGGGGAGAATGAACAGCATATGCTGGCCACCTGTGTTTGTGTGCTGGGAAGGGGGAGGGCTCAACAAAGAAACAATGGCCTCTGCCAGACCTTCCATCTAGGAGGAAGCTGCCTCTCCAGCCCCCATCCCAAGCCAGACAACTCAATTCCCCATTTGTCCCTGCCATCTTTTCAGCTGCTGCCCCAGTGCTGGAGCTCAGAGTGAGTGATTCCACTGGTGGGTAAGTCCATGCACAATCTCTTTAATAGGAGTGCCTGGAAGTGCAGCTGCAGTGTCTCACTCAGTCACAATCTCCGCTGTTTTTCACAACCAAAAATTATCTCCCGGCACTGGAACCCTCGGTTGGGGTGGAGCTGGTATCTCTCACCCCTTTAGGGGGACCGCCAGAGCTGAAATAGCCCTCCTGATCTTTATGGTCACATGCGGGTGTGGGACAAGCTGGTGCCACGTCTCTGACCTTCCTACCAGTCTGGAGGTGGCTTCTTCAGATGATTCTCAATAATGGTTGTTTTGTAGATGAGTTGTAATTTTGATGTGGTTGTGAGAGATGGTATATACAGTGTTTACCTACTGTACCATCTTGGTTGTCTCTCAGCCATTATTTCTTTAAATAAGCTTTCTGCCCTTGTCATCTCTTCTTAAGGAATTCAAATAATTAAATAATTCACAAATTGTTTCTTTTGATGGTATTCCATAGATGACGTAGGTTTTCTTCCCTTTTTTTTTAAATTTTATTTTATTAAATTTTGTTTACTTGTTTTCTTCTGACTGGATAATTTCAAAGTTTCTGTCTTCTAACTCATAGATTCTTTCTTCTGCTTGATCCATTCTGATGTTGATGTTCTCTATTGCATTTTTTTTCATTCACTGTATTTCTCAGCTTGAGAATTTCTATTTATTTTTTAAATGAATTATCTCTCTTTGTTATACTTCTTATTTTGTTCTTGTATTATTTTCTTAATTTTATTCAATTTTCTTTCTGTGTCTTCTTGTAGCTCTTTGAGATTCTTTAAAACAGTTATTTTGATATCTTTATTGCATAAATTGCAGCTGTCCATGTCTTTGGGATCACTTGGTGGACTTTTTTTGTGACACTCTGGTTATGTTAATGTTTCCTTGGTTTCTCATGTTCCTTAAAGTTTTGTGTTGATGTCTTTACATTTGAAGTAGCAGCCATCTCCTCCAGCCTTTACTGTCTTCTCCAATGCGTCCAAAATTATGTATTTTTTTGCTCCATTGGTCTAGTGGCATTTCTCTCATGGGTATGTGTACTTCTACAATGGGTCTGTCATTCATAGATGATTGTATAAGATGCTGTTTTCCAGGGGCTTCCAGACCATGGTCAAGAGGAGCTAGAGCCAGTTCATGGGCTACTCCAAGATCCATAGCTGGCACTGAAGTCTGTATGTTTGTTACCTGACACATGAGTGTATGAAACTTCTCCTGGGTCCTTTGGTGTGTGGTGCTGGATCCCACGGATCACACAAAGGCACTTTTGTCCATGGATGGATGCCAAATCATTGTGGTTGAGGGGGCATGGGGACACAATGAGGGATGTCTTACTCAGCCATGTTGCTCAGATAAGTACTTTTTAAAAACCCTAAGTGCTTGCCATTGTCGCTCTAAAAAAATGACATTAATTTTTGATATGATTGAATAGCCTTTCAGTGTCAAAATCTCAATGTCTCATAAATGTCATAATTTTAAAACACTGTTTTATATTTAACCAGGAATTAAAAATAATGTCGACATATTGTGATTTGTTGACATATCTTTAAAGTCCATTTCAATCTATAGGTTCTCTCTCTGTCTTTTTTTTTTTTTTTTTTTTTTTAACCTCCCTTGCATTTCTTTGTTGAAGAAACCAGACTGTTTGTCCTGTAGTTTCCCACAGTCAGGATTTTACTGATTGTATCCTTGGAGTTCTTTTGTCCTCTGTATTTGCTCTAAATTGACAGTTGTATCTAGAGGCCTGAAAAGATTCAGATTTTTGTACCAGGGATACTTCAAAGAGTGGCATTTGCTTTTATCAGATATTATATTTTATAATATCTAGTTGCCTCTATTTCTGATGTTAACACAAATTGATGTTCATTATTTAAATGTTTATTTAATTAGGGATTGCAAAGTGGATATTATACTTATCTTATTCCTTCTTCATTTATTAGCTGAAATACCTATATACAGAGAAATTTGTCCTCATTTGATTATTGAGGTATAGTTCACTTAAGAAAGGCAGGATTCTACCCAATACACTATACTTCCAGTGCTTTATTATTATTATTATTATTATTATTATTATTATTATGGAATATTGGACAACAGTGTGTTTTTCCAGGACCCATCAGTCGTTGTCCTTCAATCTAGTTGTAGAGGGCGCAGCTCAGCTCCAAGTCCAGTCACTGTTTTCAATCTTAGTTGCAGAAGGCACAGCCCACCATCCCATGTGGGAATTGAACCAGCAACCTTTTTGTTAAGAGCTCACACTCTAACCAACTGAGCCATCCAGCCGCCTTCCCAGTGCTTTTTAAACTGAATAAGCCACTATCCTTTCCATTTGCTTGTTCGGGTCAGAGGTATGACACTTGTTTTGTTCCAAGCATCTTTTTAAAAAAACAAATAATCATATGAAAATTTCCCTTCTGTTGATATTCTTCAAGACACTTAAAAGTCCTGTTTATTAGAAAAACATGTCCAATTCTGAGGTGTACCACATGATGTGGAAAAAGGCATTGTTGTGACTGAAGTAAATACCCCAAAGTTAAATTGCTTATCTAAAACTTATGAAAATCATTTGATTAGAGAAAAGAACCAGCAACCACATGATTTCAGAGAAAAAAAAAATCTGAATTGATTTGACCTGTTTTATGATTATCAATATATTTAAATATGATAAGAAACTAATACTTCGACTTACATCTCTTAAAAATTTTGGTTCTGGTAGAAATATGTAAATGAAATTCATTATTGGCAGAAAACCTGAGGTAATTTTGTTTGAATTTGCACTCTAATTCCTAATTGTGCTATAGAGACAGCTTTTTGTTTTGAAAAGAGGTCATTGTTCTTGCTCCATTCCCTTTAACATTGTCCCATTTTTAGGCTTTGTACAAGGAATTAACCAACTTCACCATTTGAGACTCTTCCTTCTGAATGTTGATTCTCTGTTACCCATGATTCAAATAGTGTCCTTGAATTTGGAATTTATGGGTAAATCACGCTAAACATTAACTTCAATTTCAAATCTTTTGTCTTATTATCTCATGATTTTTTTCTTAAGTAAAAGGTACAGTTTATATAGAGGTAGTTTTATCAATATTATAAATACCGAGCAGATAGTAAAGAGGCTATTATTGCTATTTGTCAAATTACAATGTATCTTTCTGATGTTTCAGTGGGTATTTGTATTATGTGTGTGCCTTTTTATTTTTTTAAGTTTTTTTCTTAATCTCACAAATCTGCTTATTTAAAGGAACTGTAACCGGCCTCAGACCTTGTAAGTTTACTAAGACCAGATGCCATTTATATAAACCTTTTAAAGATCCACAGTCTTCAGATGAAGAAGTCTTATGTGCTTAAAAAAACAAACAAACAAACAAATAAACAAAGAAAAAAAAAGAGTTTTGAGCTTTTTAAAATCAGTTTTGACACAGAATAAATGCTCAAAAGCTATTTATTGATTGACCACAATTTAGAATCTTATCGATTCCTTATATAACATTTGGATCAACTATAGCTGCAGAAGTGTCATAATAGACATTCAACTTTCAAGCAAACAATTCCTTTTGTCTCTTTCCTTCTCCACCAATACCTGCCCATCCTCTCCAACCCCCCAATCTCAATTCTATCTTTCTCTTTTAATGAAAGATACACACCTAGGAAGAAGGAAAGAAAACAATGACCAAATGTGATTGAAGTCCTTTTCCACCCCTATTGTCAGCTTGGTATTTTGTTAAATGTTACTACTTTTCACTTTCAAAAAGGTTTAGTCAACAGTATTCAATCTACTTTCTAGCAGATAAACTTCATCCACCCCCTAACCTTTAGGTCATTCCAATCGTGTTATTTCTCCCATAATGCCAGAAGTAATGGAATAGGCAGAAAGTGAAAGTAGAAGTTATACAGCTCTGCTTGCCTGTCTTTTGTTTGCTTGTCTCTTACTACTTCCTTCTCATGTTTATAACAATAAGACAAAATGGTTCTATCTAAATAGTTCCAAAGCCAGCCTGGACTTCTGTAACCTATTATTATGACCTTTCACTCATGAGTAATTTTTCAGCAATTTATACCTGAAGAAGCCTTACGGCCTACAATGCCTATATAAGACATGGTAAAAGTAGCTTCAGGGATAGCTTTGGCAATTATCATATACCAGGATGTTACAGGTCACCCAAAAGTAAGAGGCTTGAAATACTTTAAGATATTTGAATAGTGAAGTGTTAAGCTCATTTCTGGAGTGATCTTTTAATTTAATTTTAGTAAGTACCGGTATCTACTCATGTATTCCTGATTTCAGCTTTGTATCTATTATGAAGGCATCTTTTTGGTGAGAAAGTCCAATTAAGATATTTTATGCATATTTGGCAGAATGTGAGAAATAGCCATTCAAAAGTAAGTAATAGAAGAATAAGAAGAAGTGACAAAAGAGAAGGAAGAGATGGAGGAGAAAATACCAACATAAAAACACGTTATTTGTGTTCATCAATTGATTATAAATCACATGCTGTCATTTGCCCATGTGTGGTGACAATGGGGCACCAGTGAGCAGCAGATAAAGCAGTTACAAAAGAAATGATTTCTCTTTATCTTCTTTGAGTGCCACTTTGTATTATTACCTCCACACATACCCTTATTGCCATTGCACTCTCACAGTCAGAATTTTAATAATTATTATGCCTAGAGTAGTTTTATGAACTAAGTGGGTATTTAATAAACAGTAATGATTGTGATGTACTGTGTATTGTGGGCTGTTGTGCTATTCTTGGTTTATAACCCATTAGCCTGATCTGAGTCATAGAGACCTTATAGAAAAGCACATTACTAATGACAGCGGGTCTTTAAAGAACTGCTTTTGTTTTCATGATGTTGAACACTTACGAGAATTCCCACATAGTAGTGAAAAACACTTGAAAAGCATTTGGTAAGAGAAGGTGGGGGTAATTAAGAAGCTGATAGGTGATTAGGTCCACTTCTTCCAGGGGAATTTGGGATTATTCTTTGGTTTAATACCATGCACTGTGCCACCATTCACCATTCCCAATGTTCTTTGCAAGCTCCTCTTAATTCATTCTATTTGTGTCTGTTGATTACGGTGACTTACCCCCAAGTACTGAGAAAGGCAAAATAAGCCAGAAAATTATTTTTGAGTCCCTAAAGCTTTATCCACCAGTGACTATGCACCCCAGGGATATGCAAAATGATCAAGTAGTGGCCCCTTCTACTTTTAGTTTATTTTAACTCTCTTTACTCTTTTTATTTCTCTTTTTGTATGTTTTGTTTTGCATGTATGATTTTAGTAATAAAGTGTATGTATCTGATTTGTTGTCAAGCAAGCAATCAATAAACAAAAAGGTTTTGAGACTACAGATCAAGATAACACAATGTGATAGAAAGTGAATAGGTAATAGTGGTGATGAGATTCAGGAGATAATGAGATAAGTTTGTTAGGTTCAAAATAAACAATCCTTGTTCTCCTGAAACCCAGGAGTAACTTCCGTTATATTTACACTCATGAAAAGAGGAAAAAGAAGGCAGCTGATGGACAATCTTTCTTGCTTTGATTCTGGCTAGTTTTGTGCTGGCTTTTCTGCTTTCTTCACAGAGATTGGAATAGTAGAGAGTACTTAACCCCTTAAAAATTTGTTTTAAAAAATATCCAATTATGGTTGACATATAATATTATATTAGTTTCAGGTGTACAACATAGTGGTTAGATATTTATATACCTTATGGAGTTATCAACCTGGTAAGTCTAGTACCCATCTGACACCATACATGGTTATTATAATATTATTAATTATATTTCCTATGCTGCAGTTTACATCCCAGTGATTGTTTTTATAAGTGGCAATTTATATATCTTTATCCCTTCCCCCAACCCTCCTCCTATCTGGCAACCATGAGGGAATTTGGGATTATTCTGTGGTTTAATACCATGTGCTATTGTACTTACCCTTAACAAGATAAAAAAACAATCTTCTGCAGTTAGGTTTGGCTAAGGTGGGTACATTATATCTATAAATATAATTTTTCATAGACCCTCAGAGCTTTTTGACAATGTAGAAAGTACTTTACTTAAGAATTTCCAATCTAAAAGTAATCACAGACAGGAACCAAGCCATGCTTCCTATGTGGGAATTTCAACTTTGATGGCATTAATAGCTCTGTGAAAGCAGGACACTTTTTCTTAGTCTTTTATTCACAATGTTTGTGCATAGCTTTGAGATGTTTTACCAGAATTATTTACCCCGTCATATCCAACTAAATGTAAGAGCAATGGGATTGTGGAAAGTGCTCATAAGATGAGGTAAATGAAAGTTTTGAAAATAAAGTAGAGCTAGTCAAACAATTAAAGTGGGCAGAAAGTGGTGATTACTGCATGTAACATGGAATGAATCTTTGACCAAATGAATCATTCTAGAGGACAAACAGTGAATCACTTAAAATATAGTACTTACATGGGTTACAATAATTAGAAAATAATTGGGGGGGGGAAGCTTTTGAGGAGGTACCTAGGCAGTAGGTCTCAAACCATTCCAAACAATAAATCATTGTTAACTGTGTATTCCAATATATTTATATTTATGTATTGTACTTAATATACATATACAACTATTATTAGCTAATATCTCAGGGGAAAATACACTTAAGGGAAGATTATTAATAACAGTGAATGTAAATTTTCAAAAATCCTTCTTTATGATAATTTATTTTTCTGGAGAGGGACAATGTCTTGTCATATCCTGTAAGATTATTATTAAGTTTTTTCTTTATAATGTGATCAACAAAGAGCTTATACCAGGAATAAGAGAAGTGTCATCTTGGCCATTTCTTATTGTTTACATTATTAACATTCTTTTTCATCCACAGCTTCTTTGTAGAAAAGCTTTAAAAGCCGTATAGTCATTTTGAGAGGGTTAGCTTACACCAGAAAATATAGTCTGGAAATGCACTGAACTAGGCTCATACATGCAATAAGTTGCAATTTGTCAGAGAATGGAGAGATCACTGACAGCTGCCTTAATATACTTTGATATATTTAGATTTTTAAAAATTTCAGACAATAAGAATCAATGGAGAGAAGTATATGACTAGTTATAAAGTGTTGAAGGACAGATTTAATCTCCTACTTGGTAGAAATTCATTATAACATTCACATCTAGCAGTATAGCCAGCTAGAGATCCTGGTTTACTCGTCTGTTAAACTGAATAAATGCAGTGTAAAAATATATATATATATTATATATATACTATATATATATAATATATATGTATATATAATATATAATATAATTTATATATATATATTTTATATATATACACACACACACACAAGGTGTATATTATATTAGAGGATGCCAAAAAATGTATACACATTTTAAGAAAGGAAAAAACTGTATTAAAATTGTAACAATATATACCGGTAACAAAAAATTAATACAAGTCACATTTGACTTTTGCAATTACAAGAGGTGCTCAAAGTGATTACCAACAGCATAATTTTAATATAGTTTTTTCCTTTCTTAAAATGTGTATATATTTTTTGGCACCCCTCTGTGTGTGTGTGTGTGTGTGTGTGTGTGTGTATAAAACCTGTAGGCTTCAATAAATAAAAATGCATGTTTAAATTACTAGAATTCAGTAACTCATGTAATTACTGAAAGAATATATATATATTTTAAATTATATATATATATATATATATATATATATATATATATATATATATATATATATATTTCTTTTTTAAGTGCTGATGAGCTGGCAAGAACATAAGGATTCCTGAGAGGTCAAATACTAAGTGAGAATAGGAACCCAGAGGGGCAAGCTGAATACACTGAAGCTGGTTGAACCTCAGTGACTTTGAGTTTCAATTTTCACACTGTGGACTGGAGGCAAAACAGGACCTACTCAAGGAGGGAATTTAATTAGGAGACCTCTGACATAAAGCTAAAACCTCAAAAGTTTATAGCCTCAGTAATGGTAAAAATATAAAACCACACATTCCCTGGAGGAAGTAAGAAAAAAAAAGGCCTCTTTCAAGTCTTGGTGATAGAAAGAGGAGAAAAAAAATATCTCTTGAGTATTCTCGGCTACAGTAAATTCTCACCTAGGTTTGTGGCTCAAAAACCTACTATCTGGGTAAGTAGAAAAATCTTAAAGCCAATAATTAGGTGTAAAGGGGCATTAGGTGAGCTGTGCTCATGTGTCTAAGACAAGCAAACACACTTAAAACCCAGACCCAAATAATTCCCATAGATTCAACTTCCAATAAGCATGAGCTCATAGTCAAAAATCAAATAATACCCAGAGCAACAGACTACCATGAACAAGAGCCAATAGATTCAGACCTGCAAAAGCTTCAGATTTAATTGGAAATGTCTGACACAAATGTAAAATAAATATATATTTAAGGAGTAAATGAAGATAATATAATTAGGAGTAAAGAGCAAGAAACTAAAACATTTTCAAACAGATTTGAAAACAGCCAGATATAGTAGTTGAAATGGCAAACTCAAAGAATTAAGAGCAGATTAGACATAACTAAAAACTGAATAATAAACTGAAAGAAAGACCCAGTGAAATTACCTAGAATGCAGTACAGAGAGCTATAGCAATAATGAGTAGTTAAGAAACAAGTAGGTAGGGTTTCAGAAGAAAGGAAAGAGAGATTGTGTGGGAGCAGGAATACGTAAAGAAATGATGGCTGAAATTATGAAAACCTCTTAGATATGAGCAGCCTAGAGAATCTTTAGAATAATAATTTAAAGTAATTAATATCTAGAACAATTTTAGTGAGATTGCAGAACAATGAGGACAAAAAGAGAACTTTAAAGGTATCTAGAGACAAAAGAAGGGTTACCTACAAAGGTATGCCAATTAGACCGTCAGCCAAATTCTCAGCAGTAACAATGGAATCAGTGGAATAATACTGTCAAGGTGTTGAGAAAAGCTAGAATTATATACCCCATAAGATATTTTTCAGAAACAAGAATGGAAAAAATCATTTTAGACAAACACATATTGAGTGAGTTTGCTATTCAAAGAATATACCTTAGGCAGGAAGGATGTTCTCCCAGGTGGAAAGTTTGAGATGCAATAAGAAGTGATTTATTTAAAGTGGTAAATAATAAGTAAATTAAAGCAATCATTTACCATATGAAACAATAATGATCAACTTATGAGGTTAAAAAGCAGAAGGAAAATATAGGACAATAAGAACACACAAGTGGGAAAGTTGTTATTGGAGTTAGTGTTGTATGGTCTACCTGGTTATAGCTTAAGAGAAGTATATAACTATATGATAACATAGTTTAAGAGAAGGACAAAATTATTAACTGTAGACTTCAATAAAGTAAAAATTAATGTTTAAATTACTAGAATGCAGTAACCCTGAAAGAAATTACTGAATTTCAGTAATTACCGAAAGAAAAAGAAATAAAATACGTAACATCTATTTTAGAAGAGGGAAAAATGGAAAGACAAAAATAACCTAAAAAAGTCAAAAAGGAAGAAATGAAAAGGAACATAAAACAAGACAAATAAAAAGAACAAATAATACAGTAGAAATGAATCCAAATATATTAGCAATATAAACTAAATATGCTGATGTAAAGATTATTAGATTGGATTTTGTTAAAACTCTGACTTTATGATGTTTAAGACCCTTCAAAAGCACAGGGATATAGAAAAATTGAAAGTGAAGGAATCCAAAATGCAACTCTTTGTGAATATTAACCAAAAGTAATTAGGCAAAATATAGCAATATCCAGCAAAATGAATGTTAAGGTAAAGCTAAAGAGGGCAACTTGAGGTAAAGAGGACAACTTCATTATGCTAAAATGTTCAATTAACCAAGAAGATATAATACTTTTAAATTTGTATATTTATACTAAAACCTCAAAATATATAAAGTAAAAATTGTTAAAGTTGTAAGAAGATATGAATAGATCCACCATTATAAGTGGAGAAACAGTGCACCGTCCTACATGATTAATAGGTCAAACAGACAAAAAATAAGTATGGTTATACAAGATTAGAACAGTGTCAATAACAAGCCATTCCCAAAGGATGCATACAGAACATGACACTCATCAAAGGGGAAATGCGTAATCTTTTAATAACATACATTCATAATATGTAAGGAAACCAAATACATAGTAGTTCATAAAACAAGTGCATCAAATTCTAAGACTGATATCATACTGATCATATAATCTGGATGCAATGAAATTAAGTAAGCATTTTTTAAAAACTAGAAAACCCTCATAAGATTTGGAAGTAAAGAACATGCTCTGAATACTTTCTAGGTGAAAGTAAAAATTATAAGAAAAATTAGAGAAACCGAGAACTAAAGACAAATGAAAATACTATAAAAATGTGGGTACTGAAAGAGAAATTCATGGCATTAAACTGCTTATATTAGAAAAAAAAGCTAAACATTAATAAATATCCAGTCAATTTAGGAATTTGGAAAAAAATGAACAGAATTATTGAGTGAAATTAAAGAAAATGGAATGAAATAAATAACAGGGATAAGAGCAGAAATTTAAATAAAACTGAAAATAAAGATGTAATAGAGAAGGCATATGAGTGACCTCAGGAAAAACGTATCAAGAAAGAAAAGGAAGACACAATGTTAGAAATAAAAGACAATATAAAGAATGAATAGGAGAACAAAATTACAGTTTCTTCAGAGATTTAAACAACATTAATAGACTATTATGAAAATTTTATGCTAATTAATTTGAAAATTTATTTGAAATGGAAAAAATTTTAGGAAAATATTGTTCTCATGAATCAAAAGAAAAGATATGACCTGAGTAATTCAGAAACAAAGAAATGGAATCAGTAATTAAAACCTTTCCACAAAGAAAACATGGGCCCTGATAGTTTTACTGGAGAGTTATGTTACAATGATAAGAAACATATATGCAAATCTTATGCATATTATTCCAGAGTAAGAAAAAGAAGAAATAGTCATGAACTCATTTTATGAAACTAACATAAACTCATACTAAAAAAGAAAAATTGTAAGCCATCCTCACTTAGAAACATAAAGGCAAAAATCCTAAATAAAACATTAATAAATTGAGCAAAGTAAAAATATAATATATTATGATCAAGTTGGTTTTATCCTGAAAACTTCAGATTCGTTTGACATTAAATTAATTGATGTAATTCATCACATTAACAAATTAAAGAGAAAAATCATATGTTATCTCAATAGATGCAGAAAAATATTTTATAAAATTTACAATAAAAATTTGTGGCAAATTAGAAATAGAAGGGATCTTCCTTAACCTGAAAAATGGTATCTACAAAAGAACCAACATTACACTTAATGTTGACCTAAAAGCTTTCTCTTTAAGATCAGGAATATGACAAGGAGGCCTAAATACCAATGATTCTATTAAAATTATACTGAAGGTTCTAGCCTGTGTAATAACATAAATAATATATAAAAAGATGGATGGGTTGAAACAAAACTATTTATTTCCAAATGATATGGTTGTCCAGTAGAAAACCCAGATGACTCTACAGTAAATCAGGAAAGTTAGATTGGACCTAGATTTTGATAGATATAAAAATCAATATACAAAAATGATAAATTTCTGTACACATGTGATAAACAGTTAAAAATATAACTTAAAAATATCATTGACAATAGCAATAGAAAATACAAATAAACTAAGAATAATATATGGCACATCAGACATTTACAAAGAAAAGACAACTTGACTAAAAGATATGGAAAAATATACTAAGCTTATGTGTGGGAAGACTTAAAGTTTTAAAGATTTCATTTCTCCCTGAACTGATTTGTAGATTCTGATTTGTATAAATTCTGATAAAAATTCCACCGTTTTCCTGTAGAACTTATTAAATTAATTTTTAAATTATATAAAAGAATAAAGGTCACAAATACCCAAGACACTCCTGAAGAAAAAAAGGTGAGGAAATTTGCTGCAGCAGAGTTATACAATTTTTTAAAAGTTATATTAAGTAAGAAAATGCAAGGTGGCTGCTTAGCTCAGTTGGTTAGAGTGCAGTGCTCTTAACAAGGTTGCCAGTTCAATACCCACATGGGCCACTGTGAGCTGTGCCCTCCACAACTAGATTGATGGGTCCTGGAAAAACACACTTAAAATAAATAAAAGTTAAAAAAAATAGTTTCCCAAAATTGAAAAAAAATAAAGAAAAGAAAATGCATTGGCATAGCATTAGACAAATAGATCAACAGTACAGAATCAAGAGTCCAAAAAAAAGAATAACATGTATATTGAAACTTAATTTGTGATTAAACTTGTATTAAAAGTCAGTGTAAAAAAGATGGGCTTTTTAATATATGGTGCCGTGACAATTCACATAGAACAAAATGAAATTGGACAATACGTCATATATACATAAAAATAAATTTGAAATATACTTAAATGTGAAAAAAACTTTTAGAAGAAAATATGGAATATATATCCTTCAGGACAGGGAATTTTTTTTTTTAATTAGACAAAAAAACCCACTAACCTATATAAAGCTAGATTCAATTATATGAAAATTAGGATACTCTGTTCATCAAAAACACAGTAAATAAGGTGAAAAGATATGCCACAAAGTGAGAAAGGATGTTAGTAACACATGATTGACAAAGAATTAATAGTACGCAATGCATAAGAACTCCTGGGAATTAATAAGAAGGCAAAAAATACAAATAGAAAAATAGGTAGAAGAGTTGAAGAGGCACTTCACAGAAGCAGAAAGAGAAATGCACTATAAACATTTGAAAAGATGCTCAAACTCCTTAGTGATTAGGAAACTCAAAAACACAATACTCCATGCACCACTTAACAGATTTGCAGAATGTGAAACATCTAACAATATCAACGGTTAGCAAGGATCTGAAGCCTCAGAAACTCTTATACCCAGTTGGTGGGAGCCCACACTGGTACAACCAGTTTAGAAAAACAATTTGCATTATCTAATAAAATTTAAAATGTACACACTGTGGAAAACTCTGCCTCTGATATCCACATGGCTTCTGTCTCATCTCCTTCACATTTTTGTTCTGGTGAACTGATTACCACTTTGTTCTTCCTGACTGTCCTATTTAAAACTGGGTATTCCCCAAACACTTCCTATCTCCTCTCCTTGCTTCATTTTCTCCACAATACTGTATCCTTCCAACAGATATTATTTACATATTTATTTTATTATTTGTTTCCCTCCACTAGAATGTAAGCACATGAAGGCAGAGATTTCTGTCTAGTTTTTTTTCACGTATGTATGCTTACAGTCTAAAATAGTGCCTGACACAGAGAAAAACTTGCTGAATTAAATATTCTATGACCTAGCAATCATAGAATAGAATAGAGACTCTTGAAACAGGAGACATGTACAAGAATGCTCATAGCAGCATCATTTGTAATGGTAAAAACACAACACAATGCAACAACAATAGAAGGTATTGGATAATACATTGTGGAATATTCATATGGTAAATATTATATAGCAATTAAAATAGATGATCTGTAATATAAATTTGAATCCCTAATGTTAAGCCAAAAAATACGTACAATGTGAATCCATTTATATAAAGTCTAAAAACTTGCAAAACTAAATAACATTATTTAGGGCTACAGAATATGATGAAAAAATTGAGAGACGAACAAGCAGTACAGAAGGGTTTATTCCTGAGTGGGGAGGAAAGGAAGGTGTGCTTAGGTTAGTTGCTGGGTACACAGATGCTCATTCTGCTGATACTCTTACTCTACTCTGGAGTGCATTGGAGCCTGTAAGCTTCTACCAGCCTTTGTTAAGCTGGAGTTTTTAAAAACTGCATTTCACATAGGTCTTGCAACCACTTTGAAGGACAGTTGCTTCTGAACTATGTAAATAAATATTCCTTGTTGAATAAAGCAGCCTTTAAGATATGAAGTGGCCACAGGGTTACTTCTTTGGGATCCCTACCATCTCTAGATTTCTAGACTTCCCAGGAACTGATGCACTTTGGGGTCAAAAGACTTGAATTATTCAAGTTCCAGCTCTAATACTAACAGTTAGTGCTATGTTGGTAAGAAGCACTTTACATAAAGAAGATCCGTGAATTCTTACAGTGATCCTACTATGAGATAGTAAGTACCATTATGCCCATTTTACAAATAAGGGAAATTGAGACACAGAAATTGAGACTCTTGCCCAATATTTATAGTTGTTAAGTTGTAGAACTGAAACTCTTGCCAAGCTTCCTCTGTACCTCTCAGTAACTTTCCACATAGAAAGTGCTTTATGAATTTTCATTAAGAGCAAGAAATTGAGTAGAGAGGAAATCCACTGTTGCTGCGTGAAATGGGCTGCAGCACACCCCATCTTGTTTACCCAGTTGTTTACTGAGCTGGAGGGTGCTGAACGGTTCCCAGCAAGCAGTGTCTGCCTCCTGCATTTGCCTCTTTGGAAGATGTGTCTTGTCCTGCCCCTCACCACCCACTCACTTCCGTCTGGTTTCTCTTCTGCTGGCCCTTTTCCCATAGCAGTTACTGTTTGTTCTGCAAGTGCCAGAGCATTCATCCTTTCTTCCTTGAATGGTGTGTCCATTTGCATATCATGCAAACAGCTCAGCTGCTGGAGTCCCAGTTAGAGTAAATAACGGTCACAGTGTTTGCACGATTCCTCCCTTCTGGAACGTTCAGCACAACTCCAGGGAGAAAATCATTTAGTTGGAATCTCTGCTCAGATCTCCTGACATCATGAATGAACACTTGAGCTAAAAATGCACTTACTCTCTCCAGGTAAACATGAGCTTTAGAGTTCAATGGTGGAGGGAGATTTCTAGACAGAGAGAAATGCTATTATTTTTAGCTTGTCTAATTCCATTTTCTAGTCTTCAGACTTTAAATATGTATCTAAGTATCCATTCACTTCTTAAAAACAATTAAATGAAAAACTCAAGAATTTAATGTATTTCCACAAACATTTATTATTTTCAAATGTAATCAATTACACTCTTTATAAATCTAATATATCAATTTTCTAACATCTTGAGAGACATATCAGTGAAGAAAAAACTGAAACAGATTATAAGGATTCTAACACCATGGATTTACTTTTTTCTTCATTTTCTCTATTCTTAATCTTTTAATCATTAAACAAAAAATTTGCTCTTATTTCTCCTCAGGAATACGACTTACACACCAAATTCTGAGTCAGAGTTACCTTTTCTGGACCAGCTGAGACTGCAGATTATCCAGGGGAACACATCCCCATTTATGGTTACACTTTGTCCATTACAACAGAAATGCTCAATTCATTGGTTTTGTCAAATAGATTTTGGTGTTTTGTGACCCCAATCAGTACTCCCTCAATGAGACTCTTATTTTTGGGATATTTTGCAATTTTTTTCATGTTCCAATTAAGGTCTAAATTTTTTAAATATTCACATGTATATATGAATGCATGAATATCTCTATACTATTCCAGGTCATATGTGCTTTAAAAAAAAAATAATTCATTTAATAAGCTTCTAAAAATCTGACCATTAGTGATTGAGGGTCAGCTTAGAAGAAGCCCTGATTAAAAGTACTCAGTGGTAGGAGAACTGACTCGGGGTGGTGAACACACAATGGGATTTATAGATGATATAATACAGAATTTGTATACCTGAAATCTATGTAATTTCACTAACAATTGTCACCCCAATAAATTAAAAAAAGAAAAAAAAAGTACTCAATGGTGAGATTGCAGCAGTTGCTGAATCTCTGGAAAGCCTAATGAAAATATCTAATTATTTTATACTTTAACGTTTTGGATTACATGTGTAATTCATCATTGCACTCCAATGATTTACCAACTGTTTTGAATCCCGAGACTTAGAATGTAGGAATTTCAGGTAGAAAGAAATAAAGTTAAATCATAACCTATATGATATCAATTCCAGCCAGTTCAGTTCTTTATTTAATGTTTCCAGCATCTCTCTGCTAAGTCCTGTGGAGGACAGAGGTATGTCAGATAGGTTACCTATATGCAGCATACAGCCTGGGTAACACCTCTGAGAAACATACTCACGTGGTGCACATGCCAGCCAACAAACCCAAAATAGCCTTTTTTATTTGTTTGTTTTTACAACCTAGTTTCTGACTTCACTCTAATGCTGGTTATGTCCTCGTTGGTCATCTTGTCCATGTAAATTCATTCTTGTGATATTCTCATCAAGTATCAAGTCTGATGGCTTTACATACTATCCATGTGCTGACAGCTCCCAAACATAACTCTTCAGTCTGGACCACTCCCCTGAATTCTAGACCTATGTGCTCAACTGCCTGATTGAAATCTCCACTTGGATGATTAACAGGTATCTCACATCAAGCTAGTACGCCGAGCTCCTCCTCATCGCTTCCAAACCGTCTCCTGTTGTCTTTATCTCGGCCAATGGCAACCCCACTCTAGTAGTTCTGGATAAAAACCTGTGTCGTTTTTGACTCCTTTCTTTTTCTGCCACCCCATGTCTGATCTGTCAGCAAATTCTCTTGGCCCCATCTTTAAAACAAATCCAACAGTGATCCACTTCTCACCACCTCCACTGCAGCTACTTAAAAGTAGCTCTTCCTCTCAACTGGTTGCATGAAGCATCGTGTCTTGTTTACCCTCATTTCATTTTACTGATCCTTCTGAGTGATACCACATCATGACTTTCCTGTGCCTGTAGAATCTCATCTCCAGCAATTGGCAAGTTGATGGTGAGTGACCAGTCTCTAAGGCAGTCAGTTTAGGGCAGATCCAACGATGTCTTTGTGTTCCATTTGAAGAAACAAATGGAAGGAAGAGAAGCTATCAGCTATCAGTATCAGACAGCAACTCACCTAGTTGTTATTCCAGAGGCAAGATTGATATTTCTGTTGCCCTAGATTTTAGTCGAAACCCCTGAATCTCATCTGTTTCAGTCACACATTCTTAGGCACAGCCAATGAGAAAGTGACTTTTAACACTTAATATTTTGCAGGTTGTTCCCATTAATTATGTCCTGAATTCCTTGTAACGATCATCAATTTTAAAAAGAAGTAGGTTCTTTTGAGGAAGGAGAGTTGCTTCAAAACATCATGGCTAACTTTTAGAACTCTGCCCTAAAGAAATAATGACTAAAGACTCATGAATGGAGATATTAATCACAATTATGTTTGTCATAGTGAAAAATAAAAAGCTAATTGTTTGTAATAGATAAATGGTAAATGGAATCTTTGACAATTAAAATGCAATTTTTGCAGAAATTTTTATAGCTGAGTGTTTAGAAGATATCTTGAAATTTGGCTTATCTCACTGCAAGTAATAAAGAAAGGAGAATACATCTTAACTTGTTTATGAACTGCAAATGGTTTGAGGAAAAAGGAAAAATCATAGCCTTTAATTGGCCAGGAAGATTTCACCATCGGAATGGTTTAGTTCACAGTTTTATTAAATTTTATCCTTCTATACAAGAGAGCAGTTGATTCAATAATAAGATCTTCACTTAGAAGAAAAAGGTCTTAGTCATAAAAGGAGCCATTAAGAAATAAGCCCCATTTCTGATATTTGGATCAGAGAGGAGGGTGGAGGTAACGCTACAAGTTAGTGCCCATATATTTATTGTCTAAACTGGGACAGTTTTGTGAGTGAAAGAAGACATTATTATTAATAACATACCCCAGAACAAAAGGTATAGATTGGGAGTGAATAGGCAAACTGGTACACATGGTCACCTCCCAACCTAAGGAGACAGATTTTGCACAGAGAATCCCCGAAGAGTCTCTGGAGTCTGGTTTCAAGGGACATAATTAACATTATCTCTGGCCCATCCAACCTCATGTCTGGATCACTAGAGAATCCTCCCTCACAGCCAAGGCTAGGATATTAAGGAGAGTTGGGTCATTGGATCCACTTTCTTGCTTGTTCTGTGCACTCCATTTTCCAGTTTTATAAGATGGCTGAATTTGATCCACATAGCTGAGAGGGTTGGGAGAATTAGGTTAAGCTGTTTTCTTCTGTTCAGAAATTACCTGGATACCATAGGACATACTTATTAAATTTGTGTTTCTCAAACTTGTCTGAACATAAAAATCATGTCGCGAAGGGTAGCTGTTAAAAATACCAATTCTTGGGCCTCACCTCAAACTTAGTAAATTGGTTCTCTTGTAGAGAATTCTGAAAGATCTATATTTTAAACATGCTTTTCTATTGAGTAGGCAAGTTCAAGAAATGCTATTTTATGTAATAAGTCTTAAGAACTAGTATGAAGAGTATATTATTAAGTATGCAGATATATGTTTTCATATGTGCATATCGATGGAACAGAGGGAAATACAATGAAAAGGTTAATGTTAAGAAAGCGATGATCTCTAAGATAAGGAATTATGTTCTACTCACTTGTCTGTACTTTCTCTACAGTGTGCAGTGAGTTATAATCAAACATAAAAAAGCATTATTTTAAAATTAGCAAACATAATAACAAGCCTGGTTTATTTTTTTTCCTTTCTATTTGAGTAAAAATACTTTGTATCATGTGGGCTAAGGTTGTTTCTCTGAGGTTTCCCCAACTCAGGGACTTTCATGCAGTCATGCAGGTTGTGCACTGCACAATGATAGGGGGAGTCATTTACATTGTGTTCTATTGAATGCCACCTCCTAGAGTTGTACAATGTGCACCTCTGCTCCATTACCTGAAAAGTCATTTATAATACCTTGAACGGATTCTTTTTTTTAAGGGTTTTATTTTTATTTAATATTTATTTATTTATTTATTTATTTATTTATTTATTTATTTATTTATTTATTTAAAGTCTATTGGGGTGACAATTGTTAGTAAAGTTACATAGATTTCGTGTGTACAATTCTGTATTACATTATCTATAAATCCCATTGTGTGTGTTCACCACCCAGAGTCAGGTCTTCTTCCATCACCATATATTTGATCCCTTTTACCCTTATCTACCTCCCCCTCCCCCCTTACCCTCTGGTAACCACTAAACTATTGTCTGTGTCTATGAATTTTTGTTTCTCATTTGTTTGTCTTGATCTTTTGTTGTTTTTGGTTCATATACCACATATCAGTGAAATCATATGGTTCTCTGTTTTTTCTGTCTGACTTATTTCACTTAGCATTATAATCTCAAGATCCATCCATGTTGTCACGAATGATCCTATTCCATCTTTTCTTACTGCTGAATAGTATTCCATTGTGTATATATACCACAACTTCTTTATCCATTCATCTATCGAAGGACATTTTGGTTGTTTCCATGTCTTGGCCACTGTAAATAAAGCTGCAATGAACATTAGAGCACACGTGTCTTTATGGATAAATGTTTTCAGATTTTTTGGGTAGATACCCAGGAGAGGGATTGCTGGGTCATATGGTAATTCTATTCGTAATTTTTTGAGGAACCTCCACACTGCCTTCCATAATGGCTGCACCAGTCCGCATTCCCACCAACAGTGTATGAGGGTTCCTTTTTCTCCACAGGCTCTTCAACACTTGTTACTATTTGTCTTGTTGATGATAGCCATTCTAACTGGGGTGAGGTGATATCTCACTGTGGTTCTTATTTGCATTTCTCTGATGATTAGTGATGTTGAGCATTTTTTCATATGTCTATTTGCCATTTGTATATCCTCTTTGGAGAAATATCTCTTCAGGTCCTCTGCCCATTTTTCAATTAGGTTGTTTGTTTTTTTGTTGTTGAGTTGCATGAGTCTTGAACTGATTCTTGACTTAGAGATTATGTGTTGAAAAACAAGGTGATCTGTCAATGCTTATGCATATTTAGCCACTTTTATAAGAGGAATTAACAAAGATACCACTAATGTAATGAGTCCTAATGATCATAGAAGGAAAATTCTTTTATGATGGATTTCAAGTTAAAACACCCTGGTTATTTTAATAATGGAATTGATTAAAGCATATACTTTGTTGCAAATCATAATCTCCAGCTGCCCAGAGCCTAAAGAAGAAATAGGATTGATATTAAAAGTAGCTCACACCTCATTGTTTAAATGTCTACCATAAACCTTTCCTTCTCCTGGACACATTGTGTGGTTTTAGTTTTGTCCATTTAAGCATATGCAATTTAAATTTCTGACGTGAGAAGGAATGAGGGGAATTAATTCATTCAAGTAACCATGTTATTACTTGCTAAGCTCTGTATGGGAAACAAAAATGAATCTGGCTTGAATCCTGCTACCAAGGAATTGACAAAATAGAGGGAAAAATAAGGCTTGTATGTACATAATTAAAATTCATGGAAGGAAATAATAAATGCCATATTAGGTAGAATTCAAAAGAGGGAGAGTTGTACACATAGCTTGGGACAGGTGTAATGAGAATTAAGAAAACCTTTCTGAAGGAGAGCCAGTGCAAGAGGGCCCTCAAAGAATGTAGTTTGATGATTTTAGAGACATGAAAGAACCAGCATGTCAGGCTTAGGCCATGAATAAAGGCCCACAGTTGGGGAAATGTAGAGGATAGCATAAATGGTTCTACTGATGGAAGTGAAGAGCAGGCACATTGGGGTGGCAGATGCTGAGTTTCAAGGGTTCTGGGCACAGTAACAAAGAAGCCAAGGCTGAAAGATTCATTCCTCTCTGGGAAAGGTCAGTGTTGCTCTGTTCATGCTCAAAAATGGACCCAGGTAATTCCTGGAAGTAGGTCCTACAGTCACAGCTCAGCTGCTTACCTAGCCTCTCACACGGTAAAGTCCCATTACCTTCCTTTTCTTCTTCTTCTTCTTCTTCTTCTTCTTCTTCTTCTTCTTCTTCTTCTTCTTCTTCTTCTTCTTTTTGCTTTTCTTTTTTTTTTTTAAATTAGTTTCAGGTGTCAAAACAATGCAATAGTTAATAGACATTTCACCCCTCACAACGTGATAGTCCCCCTCCCCCAATTTATTACCCCTCTGACATTGTACATATCTATTACAATTCCATTGGCTCTATTCCCTGTGTTGTACTTCATATCCCGTGACTATATATATTAAATTATAGTTGACATACAATATTATTCAACTTCAGCTTCAGGTGTACAGAGCAGTGGTCAGGCATCTACACCGTCCATGAAGCGGTCTCCCTGATAAGACATGTTCCCATCTGACCCCCTGTAAAATCTTTACAAAATTATTAATTATATTCCCCAAATTGTCTTTCATATCCCTGTGGAAATATTGTAGTTACCAATTTACGCTGTCTAATCGCTTCCCCTTCTTCCTCATCCCTACCTCCCTCCCTTCTAGCAACCATCAGTTTTTCCTCTATATCTCTGAGACTATTTCTGTTTACTTTGCCCATTTATTCAGATCTTTAGATTCCACATACAAGTGAGATCATTTGGTATTTGTCTTTCTCCCACTGACTTATTTTACTTAGCATAATGTTCTCTAGGTCCATTCATATCATTACAAATGTTAAGAATTCATTCTTCTTTTTAGCTGAGTAATACGCCATTGTATAAATGTACCACAGTTTCTTAATCCAGTCATCTACTAATGGGCATTTCGGTTGTTTCCAAGTCTTGACTATTGTAAATAGCACTGCAATAAACATAGGGGTGCATATATTTTTTCGAATTAGCATCTTAGATTTCTCTGGATAGATACCTAAGGGAGGAATTGCTGGGTCATAAGGTAGTTCCATTTCTGTTTTTCTGAGATACCTCCATACTGATTTCCATAGTGGCTGCACCAATCTGCAATCTCACCAACAGTGCATGAGGGTTACCTTTTCTCCACAACCTCGCCAGCACTTTTTGTCTGTTGATTTATTGATAATAGCCATTTTGACTGGAGTGAGGTTGTATCTCATTGTGGTTTTTATTTGCATTTCTCTAATGATTAATGAGGTTGAGCACTTTTTCATATGTCTTTTGGCCATCTGAATGTCCTCTTTGGAGAAATGTCTCTTCATGTCCTCTGCCCATTTTTTAACTGGGTTGCTTGTTTTTTTGGTGTTGAGCTGATAAATAATAAAGTTTCAGAAGGAGAAATCAAGAAATCAGTCCCACTTACAATTGCTTCAAAAACAATAAAATACCTAGGAATAAATTTAACCAAAGAAGTAAAAGACCTATACTCAGAAAATGATAAGACATTGAGGAGAGAAATCAAAGAAGATATAAATAAATGGAAACACATACCATGTTCATGGATAGGAAGAATTAATACAGTTAAAATGTCAATACTACCTAAGGCAATATATAGATTCCATGCAATTCCTATCAAACTACTAATGACATTTTTCTCAGAAATAAAACATATAATCCTAAAATTTATATGGAACCATAAAAGACCCTGAGTAGCCTTGACAATCTTGAGAAATAAGAACAAAGTGGGAGGTATCATGCTACCTAACATCAAATAACACCACAAGGCTATAGTAATCAAAACAGTATGGTACTGGCATAAAAACAGACACACAGATCAATGGAACAGAATAGAGAGCCCAGAAATAAATCCATTCATATATGGTTATTTAATCTATGACAATAGAAGCAAGAATTTACATTGGGGTAAAGACAGTCTATTTACTAAATGGTGTTGGGAAAACTGGACTCACACATGCCAAAAATGAAACTGGACCACCTCCTTATGCCATATACAAGAACAAATTCAAAATGGATTAAAGACTTAAATGTAAGACCTGAAACCCTAAAAGAAAACTCCTAGAAGAAAATATAGGGAGTCAATTTGCAGACATTACGCTAATATTTTTACTGACATATCCCCTCAAGCAAGGAAAGTAAAAGAAAAAATAAACATGAGATTACATCAAACTTAAAAGTTTTTTCACAGCAAAGGAAGCCATCAATAAAGCAAAAAGGCAGCCTATTGAATGGGAGAAGATAATTGTCAATGATACATCTGATAAGGGGTTAATATCCAAAATTTATTAAACACTCATTCAGCTCAACCCCATTACCTTCTTATCAATTGGAAGTGGAGGCTAAAAATTTTATATTACAGAGTGACTGACATGAAATGACCAAAGGTGTGTTGCATAAGGTTGTTTTATTATTCATATATACGTCATAACATTAAGATTTAAAAAGAATATATTGTTGATAGGCCACTGGCTGGGACGTGAACATGCCTTTTACACTGAGTCCTCCTTTGTCGTATATTTGCTGTAAAAGTACCTTACCAGCCTATCAGAGAAAGATTTGTCTTTGTCTTCCTTATATCTTCAAAGAGCAAGATGATTTAAGCCCAATGTGTATGTGCATTTGTGTTTCTGTTGTTGTTGGTGGTGGTGGTGTGATGAGTGTTGCTGCCTTAATTTATTCATCTTTATGGGTCAAAGACTTTGGAAAGATTGATGAGATATGAGTAGGTAGTGATTAAGGCTGATTATAAATGTGAGGGGTACAGGCCTCTGTGGACATAAAACTTGGGGGTCTGAATGGAAAAAATAAATGAAGAGGCTTTTAGTTTTTGGTCATCTGGCAAAGAGGCAATGAAAATAGCTGAATATCACCCTGGTCCCAGAACCAGAAGCCAGCAACCTAACCTAACCTCAGTAACTCCATACCCACTGACCCTCTGTTTCACCACTCCGAGCACCATTTTTTCCTTGGTAAAGTGATCATCATATTTCACCTCATAAAATTAATAAAAGGATAGGATAATTAGTCTAAAAATAAAAGTGCTGTATAATACAAACTAGTAATAATGATTCTTGTTATAATCTATAAAATATCTAATGTATGTTTGGGAATTGTGCTAGGTGCTTTAAATTATCCAAAATCTTCAAAATATCTTTTAAAGGTAGGTATTATTAACTCTTTTACACACAAGGAAAAGGCTCAGGGAAGTTAAGTGACTTAACCAAGGTCATAAAGCTTGGTAAATGTCAACAAGGATTTATACCCAGGCCTGTTTGACTCCCAAGACT
Organism: Rhinolophus sinicus; assembly: GCF_036562045.2. Classification (NCBI taxonomy): domain Eukaryota; kingdom Metazoa; phylum Chordata; class Mammalia; order Chiroptera; family Rhinolophidae; genus Rhinolophus; species Rhinolophus sinicus. Next base: position 46,452,074 of record NC_133751.1, read on the forward strand.
TTGCTCTCTGGCATTTGAACTGTTTTTATTTTCTTGCTTTCATTAATCACCAAAGTTTCTCCTTGGAAGTGAACTAATAATAATAATTAAAAATAATAAAATATGTATTGACTGCTTACTATGTGATGTAACAAGTACTATTCTATAAATTTGACATGTAATAATCCATTTGATTCTTAAAACCCTAGGAGATAAGTTATATTATTATCTCCATTTTATAGATGAGAAAAATTGAGGCCCAGAGAGGTTAACTAACTTATCCAAGCTAGTAAGAAGCTGAGCTAAAATTCAAACCCAGGCAGTCAGGTGATTATATTATTTGGAACATAAATAATTTTTTGGAAAAAAACAAGATTTCCTGACTTATCACTGATATAATGCATGGTATAAAGCTTTCTTAGCTAGTACAATTTACACAGAGATTAATGTACAATATGCTTTTATGTTCCAAAGCCTTGTCAAAAATATTTCTATTTTGGGCCTATTTTTTCTATCATGAAATGAAGTTCAAGAATAAGCCACATCTATGAGCATTTGTGTACATTTAACTCTGTAAAAATTTACTTTCCAGAAGATCAGTATTAATCTATAGCTATAGAAATGGTAAATTAACAAAATGTCTCTTTTTTATTTTGGTTTCAACTTAAAAAGCTATACAAATATTTGTTGTTTTGTCCTGTTAATTTTCCAAAAGAGTTTAAGATTTGGTGGCTTCTTGAAACAAATCTTTTTAGCAACATTAATTTTAAAATTAGACATTATGAGTATCAAATTAAGCTGTCAGCCTGTGAAATGATAGTGAGAAAGATGGGTTACAACCAACCCCACCCCATCCTCTGTAGAGATTGGTAAGTATGAACAGGAAGACCAGAGGCCAGGAATCACATTTTAGTCATTCTTTTCTAGTTATGTCAGATTTCTAGCATGCTATTAGAGACACATGTGTCATCCTTACCATCAACCAACATATCATTGCTGTTTCAAACTGTTACTAGAGCTGTTGACACAGAATATTGTGTCTGTCGACAGCTCCAATTAGTTGGCGTGTCTAACTGGTGACAGCATGGTCTACTTTTGTTTATGGGGATGGTGGGAGCTGTATCTCCGTCTCCCAACCTCCTGTGGCAGACAGATGGATAGAGCTATATAATCATCAATGGAAACGTATGAAATTCTGTCTTCACAAACCATCACACAGAGCAGAACCGACGGCCTTTTGTCTGCTTTTAGAAATGACTGCAAGATCCCTCCCATCTGTCAAGTTATGAGGGTGAATATCCATAAAATTCATCATATGTACATATGTGAGAGCAAATGGATTGGGGTATGAAGAGGAAATAACTACACATTTTTTAAAAAGCCAATGTAATATTTAACTGAGTATCATATCAGCATTGAAAATATTTTTGCTTCAGCACTTTTATAAAAATGTCTTTAATTGAAAAAATTTTTAAATAAACTGATTATTGTTTTATTATTATTTACATCATATCAGTAAGAACTGTTAAATTACATTTCGTAACATTTGACATTCTGTACTGTGAATGGCCTTTCTTTTGACATGTGGTAGAATCATTGGCTTGGAATTCCCTATGGCATTTCATCTTCTCCACTATTTCCCAACCTTTCATCATAGAGACACATGTGAGAGATGATGTTCACAGGCAGAGAAACCCACCTTAATAAGCATATCTGATGTGTGCAGAGTATATACAGAGTATATGGCTCATAACTTCATTCTTTCCAAAAGAATGAGGAGGAATGCACAGCAAGTGATTGGGAATGATAGGGTTATAGGACTAGTCTGGAATTCATTCCATATAAAAGTGCAAACCATTCTTAAACTTTACCAGCTTTATTTTTAAATATAACTCATAATTGACCTTTATGTGGCTGGAAACCACTCACCTAGTTCGTCAGTTCATCTCCTTTCCTCAGTTGACTACAACTCATCCCTCAGGTTTCAGTTCAAGTGCCACTTGATTACAAAAACCTTCCCTGAACCTCTGTTATATACATTCACAACATTCTATGCCTTTCTTCCTAGCACTACTGCAGTTTGGAATATCCATTGTGTAATTATTTGACTAATGTCTGCTCTCCCATGAGAGCAGAGCACAGGTTGATCTTGCTCATCACTGAATCTCTGGTGCCCAACACAGCTGCCTGGTACCCAGCTGGGGCATAATATAGACAGGTCGGATGAATGCTGTTCAGGTTAACTCATGCTAGAACTTTTCAGCCAAAAGAAATACTATTCTCTGGTTTTCTCAGACTACAACTCACTGTAAGGAAGTGCTTCTTTGTGTCTAACTTATTTACACCTGCAATCTAAGTCCAGAACTAGGTTGTTGATGGTGGTGGTGTGGAGGTCAGGGTGTATGTTCTAGGCAGAGGAAGTATGCATGAGTCTTCTGAGACCCAGTTCTACACATGGCAGAATCAAATGAAAGATCTGAGAAGACTGAGAGGGAGGCCTTCAGAAAATGAACCCTCTGCTGCTATAGGGGGCTAACCTGAAACTCTGACTTGGAAGGCTAGAAGGATATTTCTTGTCACCTCCACTCATGGCCAATAAATGTATTAACATTGGTCCTATCCACGCTGTCTCCCAGCAAACTTGAAGATGAGACAGCCTCCTGAAACCTGGTTTGATAGTGATATCCCACCTGAAGTAAATAGGTGACAGGAAGGACAAGTAAACATTTATTGTTTTATGTGGCAGAAATTTTGAAGTTGTTTGTTATGTCAACATAGCCTAGTCCATCCTGACTGATACAGAAATCTTTATATTATACCAAGTTATATATGTATTTCTATGTATCAGAATGTACTGTGAACAACAAACCATGTTTTTAGTTTTACTGCTCCACGTTCAACAAGTTGGCTGCCCGTTAGTAGAAACTTGAAACCTTTATATGAATAAATGTTTGGAATTTAAAAATCAGTACTTACTCAATTAAGAGCTCATTAAGGGCAGAGGCCATGTCTTTTACATTTTTTATACCTCACATCAAGCCCTACACACTTAGTAAATAGTAAACATTAATTGTTTAGTGACTGAATGGATCACCTCTTAAACATTTTTTTTCATGGCTGAAATCTGTCAGTTAAAATTTCAGTTTTCTATATAGGTTCCTCTTCCCAACACTTGCATCCCTTTCTCCAAATTTTCCTTATTCTCTCTCTTTCTGAATTGTAGCCCTCACAAAAGACCTTGGCATGAATACCTATAAGCAGTAGCCCTGCATTTCTGAATTAAGTCCGGCATTTTCTGAACCCTGGATCCAGTTTTGTTGTCTTTACTCAGCCAGACAGTTCTGGTGTATTATCTCTGCACTTCTTTCTTCACGTACTTTGGACCTTGGGAGAGACATTTAAGATTTTCTGTTTATTTAGTGTTCACTTCCCAAGACATTTTCACATTTTTCTTATTTGATTCTCCCTAGAAACCCTAGGAAAAGTAGATGAGGTCGGTATTTTTCCCATCTCATAGATGGGCAAAATAAAGTTCAGAGAAGTCACCCAACTAGCAAAATGGCACATGTACAACTGAATCATTGGCAGGAAGTTTTATTGTACTATAATCAGGAAATTAGATCAATCCTTATCTTCCCAGGCATCACCACCAATTTGATCTTACAGAAGGCATAGGACATTGCTGCTCCGAACTTAATTCTCATTAGCAAGGTGATGCCTGTGAAGGTGATGAGGATTATGGGAGAAAATGAGTACAATTTTTAGATTTAAAAATAGTTGAAGGAGGGAATACTGAGCTTAGTCAAATATGTTCTTTAGGCATTCAAAATGCATTTTTTCCCCTAAATCAAAGAAATGATTCTCAAGAAATGGCATCATTCTATGGACAGAGACTTTAAAAGAGAATGTAGCTCAAAGGCAATAGGGGAGACTGAAAAATCTAATTCTGATCATATATTCATGAATAATCCATATGAATAAAGGTAGGCACATCTAAGGAAGCTTTTGTGACTGCCAAGGGGGCTCTCTGATGAGCTTATATTTAAAAGGACTCATAGGAAAGATGGAAGAAGGAAGGTACAATGATGGCAGAGACTGGCTAGGCAGTACCAGGAGAGAGCCCTGAGAGCGAGAGAACTAGACCCATAGGCTGCTCAGCCAAGTGAATTTCTATGGGCCATTCCTTGCTCATGAGGGACTTGGAGTGGAAATTATATCTCCCAGGATTAAGATTTAATATTCATAAATACTAAAAATGTGAAAGAAGATTCTAAACAGAGTGTATTCAAATGAGATCAGCCCAAAATGAGTTGCAGGGAGTAAAAAAAAAAAAAAAAAAAGAATGCTAAAGAAGTATGAAGTTGTTTTCAAGCAAGAAAAATGAGAAAGAGAGCTGTGAAAATGAAAGTGGATGGCATGGGCAAACATGTCTGTAAACTGTGGGGAGATGCAGAATGTGGGGAGGCCTGGCTCTGATTAATGTTAGGCCCCTTGCTTGGGGAATCTTGCTTCTATTTGCCTGTGGACTGATCTAACAAGAAGAATAATCTTCAAACTGAGACGGTACAGCAAACAATGCAAAGAGGAAACAGCCAAGAGAGATGAAGGGAGAGAGTATCAAGTGCCCTTAATGAGAAAACTTCTGTGTTCGGAAGAATTGCATCCCAGGACACCGAAACACCTTAAAGATATGATCAAAGAACCAGTGTTGCTGCTCTTAGGAAACCACAGAGAACAAGAGAAGAGGCAGAGGACTGCAGGACAAACATCATTCGTTTTCTAAAGAGATAGATACAAGGATAAAGCATTAGTCTGATGAACATTGTGTTGTTCTCTAGCAAAAAACAGAGTAGATTTTTAAATTGGAGAGTTTGTGAGCGCAATGTGATGAAAGCAGCACACAATAAGAGTCAGGGATTAAGATGTGAAAATTGCCAGTTATAAAAATAAGTCACCAGGATGTAAAGTACAGTTTAGGGAATATAGTCAATAATATTGTAACAACTATGTATAGTGCCAGAAGGGCACTAGACTTACCGGCTTGATCACTTCATAAGTTATACAAATGTCGAATCATTATGTTGTACACCTGGATCTAATATAATATTGTATGACAACTGTAATTCACAAATAAAAAAATATTTAAAAAATAAATAAAAATAAAAGCAAGGAAAAAAGAGCCAACATGATTGTCTAAGAACAAATTCTTGCTAGTTACACACACACACATACACACACACACACACACACACACACACACGCCCCATTACTGGATTCCTGGATTGGTGGATGTAGGCAGAATAATAGCTCTCAAAGATATGCTCATTCTCATTCCTAAACCTGTGAATAAATCAGGTTACATGACAAAGAGGAATTAAGGTTGTAGATGGGATTAAAGTTTATAATCAACTGAATTTGAATGGGCAGGTGACCCCTGTATTATCTGGGTGGGCCCAGCATAATCACAAGGCTCCTTAAGTGTGGAAGAGGGAAGCAGAAGAGTCAACGCGAGAACCATGCCCTGTGTGAAGGACCACCAGCCATTGCTGCTTTTGAAGATAAAAGGGCGCCAGAAGTCAAGGAATGCTAACAGCCTCTAAAAACTGGAAAAGACAAGAAAATGATTCTCCTCTAGTGCCTCCAGAAGGGATGCAGCCCTGTAGAAACCTTGATTTTTATCTCAGTGAGATTCATTTTGGACTTCTGATTTCCAGAACTGTAGAATAATAAATGTGTGTTGCTTTAAGCCACTAAATTTGTGGTCATTTGTTACAGCAACAATAGGAAACTAGCACTGTAGGCAACGGGAGTATCTTGACTCCTGACGGGAAAATTAATTAGTACTATTGTTTAGATGGATTTCTAGTTGTTTAAAGGATCATCCCATGTCACTCTGAGAAAAGATGCCCTGTGTCCTGCCACAAGATTCTGCCCTGGGTTCATTTATTCATTCACTTACTCAACAAATATTTACTGAGCATATTTAATGTTGCAGCCACTGCTGTAAGAACTGAGAATTCAACAGGGAACAAGAAAGCAAGTTCCCCACACTCAGAGTTTACATTCCAATGAAACAGACAAAAAATACAGTTTCCAGTAGTGATATGTGCTTTGAAGGAAAAATCAAGCAGATTAAGGGAATAAAGGAATGCAGAGGTGGTCTTTTTTGGATAGTATGGTCAGGAAATGTGTCTTTGGGGTGATATGTAAGCAGACACCTGAAAGCGATGAGAAGGTCTCATGAAAGAACCTTTCTAAGAAAGATTTATGGATAGTGCAAAGACCCTGATAGGAGAAAGAGCTCATATGTTCTGAAGACAGCAAGAAGGTCAGAGGATCAAAATTAAATGAGCAAGGGTGAAAGTAACAGGAGACAAGACAGGAAAGGAAGTAGATCATACAATGTTTGAGCAGAGACTGAGTGATAACCCACGAGGTTAGTCTAAATCTTTGGTTCCCAACCTCAGATGCTTAGACAAGAAAGAGAAATTGTATTGCTTTAAACCCAGTCTCTTCTTGATCAGTTGCCACTGTTGCTATGGCTTGTTACCTCTTACTCTAACACTGTTCACTCTTCTCTTCCTGACTTGAGGGGTGGAGGATATAGAATAATTTTCTCCCCTGCAGTATAATTTTAGTTAAGAGCTGTTTGGCTATATGACTTCTAAAGCCTCTTTAATCTTTAGGGTTCTTTGGTTATGGAATTAGTCATTTCACAGGATCACATTGCTACTGGGCCTTAGCATCTCACAGATGAGAGTAACAATCCACTCTCCCTTTGTCAAAAGATTACTATGGGGATAGACTATGATAAAACATCTTAGAGTATATTACAAAGATTAGAGTTGCACAAATGTAAGTTGCTATCACTAATAAATTAGGTATATTAATAAATTATAATTTTTGGTTTCTTAGTCACTTTTTATAAACCATGATCATTTTGAATTCTTATCTAATGCTCTCAGTGGACAACTTTCCACTTTAATGACACTTATGCACTCAAATAACATTTGCGAATTCAAAGGAAAAAAATAGAACAACAAGAAATGATTCCAGGAAAATTCCCACTGAATATCGTATATTGTGTCATGCTTGAATGTGTGTCCATTGATGTCCCTAACATCAACCTCCTAAGTGATTAGATTGGTGTAATAACCAGGCAGAGTGAGAGGTAATATAGGTAGTGGTTAAGAGTATAGACTTTGGGTTTGGATCTCAGCTCCTTCAATTACTAGGAACCTTAGGAAAGTAACTTAACTATTTTATGCCTCAGCTTTCTCATCTGTAAAAATGATAATAATAACGAATGAGTTAATTTATGTAAAGCATTTAAAATAGTACTTGGCACAGGTAAAATACTTAATGTAAGCTATTATTTATTACTTAATTATTTATCATTGCATAACAATATTGCCACAAACTTAGTGCTTAAAACAACACATTTATTGTCTCACGGTTTCTGTGAGTCGAGTCCAGGCATGGCTTAACTAGATCCTTTGCTTCAGGGTATTACAGGCTGTAATCAAGGTGTTTTCTGGGGCTGCAGTCTCATCTGAGGCTTGACTAAAGAAGCATCTGCCTCCAAACATACATGGTTTCAGTTCCTTGTAGGTTGCTAAAATGAGGATCTCATTTTGGGGGGGGCTGTTTGCCCAAGGCCACTCTCAGCTCCTCGCTTCATAGATCGCTCCATGTAGAAACTCACACATGGCAGCTTGCTTCCTCAAAATGGCGAGGGAGAGAGACTCACACACATACAATCCCATACGTCCAGTTACCTCTGCCATATTTTATTAGCCAGAAGCAAGTCTCAGGTCCTGCCCACACTCAAGGGGAGGGAACAATCCAAGGGTATGAATACTAGGATCACGGGGGTCGTGGCAAAGTCTGTCTTCCATATGACCTTATTTCCTCAACCCACTAATCACTGTGCTTCAGATAAGGGAGATGTATGTGCACGTCTGTTCCTCTAGGAAGTACTGAGAACTTGAGCCAACAATTTCATTGAAACTGTGGTTATCAACGATGGTAAAGCACATTGTCAAACCTTTTCCCCATCAGATCATGAGCTCCTCAAGGGCAAAAGAGCCCTTCAGTTGATACCAATACTGTTGAAATATACATCACAAATTTACTTTTGCCATATATTATATGATGTAAACTCATGACAAGAGAAACCTACATACCTCTCCTGCCTAGGAGTTCATAGTTCTGTTGTTACTTTATAAGTGAATTGGATTAAACCAAATTCACTCAGTTACGTAAATTTGGTATTTATTATATATATATATAAAGCAGGTAGGTAAATGAAAAGAAATACAGGCTCACATTTAGAGGCAATCCTCATCTTTTTTTTAAGTAATGAATATTTCATGAGTGTAAAGTCTTTGATGATTTATATTCTTCATGACTACATGCTGAATCCTTCTGATTCTTGCTGTTTCTTCCAGACACTTACAAACCTTCTGCTTATGACCTGCCCCTACCTGCTCCTTCAACATGATCTCATGTCACTGTCCCCCTGTCTCATGCTGCTCTAGCCACATTGGCCCTCTTTCTGTCTCACACTCACCAAGATTTTCTTCCTCAAGGTCTTTGTAGTACCATTGTCTCTGTATGGAACATGCCTCCCCAAGTTGCATACATGGCTGGCCCCTTCTCAGTATTCAGACCTCAACCCAAACATCCCCAGAGAGAACTTTCCTGAGTTCACAGTCTAAAGCTCCCTCTTGTCCTCCCACAAATCCATCTATCAGAGGAGTTATTAAGCTTTTCTGCACGTCAAATCCCCTCTAGAACTTGTTAAAACAAAGCTTGCTGCGTCAGAGTTTCTGATTCAGTAGGGCCCAAGAATTCACATTTCTAACAAGTTCCCTGGGCTACATTTTGAGAAACACTGGTCTATCACATCATCCTATTTTATTTTTCTCATTGTACTTTTCACTTATTTTTTTAATGTATTTGTTTACTTGTTTGTTAAACTTTAGGACTTATGAACATAAAAATGCTATAACAAGTTACTAGAGCGGTGCCTGGCTGCCTGACATAGAGCTTCTATTGGATGAGTGAACAAATAATAAAGAGGTTGAACTATAGAAGGAAATTCGACTTGAATGCATATTAGCTTTTGGAGCTAAATTGGAGGATCCATTTATGCTCGTGGTTTCACAAATATATATTAAAAATTACCTAGAAAATGTATATTTTAAGCTTAAGTTACAGTAATTAAAAAGTAAGCTTTTGTGACTTCATTTACATATAACACTGTGTTGCCATAATGCTCATAGGAGGACAAGTATAACATTGTATCAGTCATATCATATCATATCATATATTATGTTATATTAATATGAGGGCAAGCATAACATTGAACAGGTTAAGTCTACAAATAGTATGTAGTTGTAAACACATTTCAATGAAAATGCTCAATATATTTTAAACTAAATAGGATAGGTTTTAATTTTATTTGGAAAGTGTCTTTTTCTCATTTTGCATTTTTTTCCTCATTCCTTGTCCCCCAGGAATACCACAAATTATGTTTTTACCCCAACTATAGATTGACTACCTATCTATCCTTCTATCCCTGAAGTATTTCTGTCGTTTTTCTTCCATTATATTATAACTGACATTTTTGTTAACATACACTCGTTACCAATTACCTGTGACATCTGTGGATACCACTTGCAGAATGGAAATCTTTTTAAATGAGCAGTCTGATTAAATAGACTTGGGGTATGCTAATTATGAGGAATATACCTTCCAAAAAGGAGAAGCCAGATAAATTCACACACACACACACACACACACACACACACACACACACACACACACAATCTATATATACAGGGACCCAAAGCAACTGCAAAACTGGCTTTTGCTAAAGGGTGTGTTGTATAGGTTGTGTACACATATCATCAAATGAACTGGAGATTGGGCACTTACTCCTGTGATTTCAACCCTGACTGCCCAGACACCAACTCACAACTTCAGTGGTTCAACTTGTGGTGATCAGGTGACCCTGATACCTTTCAGTCCTCACCCCAATCTTACATTGAAGAGACATTGCCAATGGGCAAAATGAAAACGTTTATGCTCAGGTCTAACAATTTCAGCATGTAGCCAGTACATACAGCCTTCTTCATCTCTGAATAGCTTTTGATTGACTAAATTATGAAGCAAAGTCACAAAATCATAGGTGTTATAGTAAGAAATGGCCCTCAAGATTATTTTTTAAAGGCTTTCCTTTAAGAGATAAGGATATTGACATAGCGATAACTAAAGTGATTTTCCCAAGGTCACACAGGTAGTTAATGGCAGAACTAGGACCATACTCGTGTATCTTAAGGCTCTTTGCCTCTGGCACACTTTTCTCCCCTTGTTCCACATTCCATTTATTGCAAGGTGACTTAGAGGAAACCCACTTGACATAAACTATCATGGATTTTAAACAATGTGAGGAATTAACTAATAATTATGTACACATATGTAATAATTTCATATTTTAATGTAAGTTGTATTAGGACTAAATTGTGTCCCTCACATGACCCCCCCCCCAATTTATTTGTTGAAGCCCTAACCCCCAATGTGACTATATTTGGAAATAGGGCCTATTTGGGAAATAGGTTATTAGGTTAAATGAGGTCATAGGGGTAGGGCCCTAATCCAATAAGACTCGTCCTTATAAAATTAGAAAGAGACACCACGAGTGTACATACACAGAGGAAAGCCCATGAGAGGGCACAACGAGAAGACAGCCATAAGCAAGCCAAGGAGAGAGGCCTCAGGACAAAGCAAACCTGCCAATACCTTGATCTTGGACGTCCAGCTTCCAGAACTGTGAGAAAATACGTTTCTGTTGTTTATGGCAACCTTAATGCAGATTGATGCAGGGCTGATTCAAGGTCAAGTGTTACACCTAGAGAAAACTTCAAAAATGAGACCAATTTTTTCCTTGTTTCTGCCACTAAATGCTAAAAATAAAGTTAACGCATTTTGCCTATCATAGGATTGTTGTTTTTGGTAAATAACTAGAACTCTCAAACACTCTTTTTGAACAAGAAATACTATTCTATGTGGCTGTACTCACACATCACAAGTGAATTGTTGCCACCACAGTCAGAAGGCCATACTCAACCGTTCATCTCCTGGGACGAATCCGTTCTTCCTTCATCTTCTCTCTCCAGTCTCCACCACGCTGAAGTCGTTTTGACAGTCACACTTTTTTTTTTTTTTTAAGAGTAAAAGAAAAGAAGGTGAGGACAGATAAAGAAGTAGAGATCTATGTTTGTTAAGGAGAAATTGTAGTTGTGGGTAAAAATAAGTGAGTAGAAATCTACTCCAAGTCTGGTTTGGAAAATGTCCACCAATTTCAGCGCCTTGGTGTGTGGAATATTGGATTTGTAACCTTATCCCTTTCACATTCTCATCGTCATGCACACAGCTCATACCTTAATTTCATGAGTGATTCACCAGACTAAATGTGGTGGGAGAAAGTTTTGAGACGAGCTGGCTGCAGCTCATCTCTTGGCTGTGAGTAAAAAGAAACATCCTAACAACAGAGGCTGCTTTGAGTTAGTCTCCCTGTGATTCCGGCTCCCAGTTTCCCACCCCATGGTATCTAACTCTTTCGCCTGGTGTTTGATGTTCCTCTGCTTGTCTGTCCCACCCAATTCACCCAGACTGATGTCACAGGCCCTCTCAGCACCAATTCCACCCATAGGGCTTACTCCTGCTGGTCCCCTTCCCAGAAGTACCCTCCTCCTTAACTAAATTCTACCAGTTTTCAAAGCTCACCTTAAGTCCCACCTCCTCTAAGAAATCGACAAAGATACTCAGTCATCCTGATATTTGCTTTTCCCAAATTGCAAAGCAATTTGTCATTACCACACAATTAGTATCTTATTATACACTCCTTGATCCATAAATTGTCTGTTTTTAAGTCTATACAATGCTGGTAGCCATGTATAGTCAGTCCTTCATAGAAGAAAAATGATGGGTTTTAGAAATAGACAGATGTGGGTTGAAATCCCAGACCTGCCATTCATGCCTGAGCTGAGTGATAAGGGGTAAGCTACTTAACCTTCCTAAGTCTTAATGGCTTTGTCTGTAAACAGGGATAATAGTAACTACTTTCTAGTGTTCTTGTAAGATTTAAGTTAAATGAGATCATGTATATGTTGTGCTTCTTTCATGTATATTAGTCTTTTCCTTTCCACTGTTAATAATATTAACAGTCATATCGACTTTTTTGATCTACAAAACACTTTTCTTATAGATTCTATAATTTACGAACTCTTCCCTTCGTGGGACGACTCTAAGACTCTCTGTGGATGGGAATTAAGTTAGCTATGTTTTTCATACTGAAACAGCCAGAGGCATACAGGAAACGCTGTCCTAACTGGGGCAGTTTCAAGCATAAGGCAGGCTGAAACTTCAATTACCCTGTACAGAAGAGAAAAGGAGGAAGATAGCCACAGTGGAAAGAAGCTGGGAAAATTAATGAATTATAGGACTGGCTCCTTGAGGGACCTCAGTTTGTCCAATACATAGTATGCAGAGAGTCACCATTTGAGCAAGGGCCAGTACTCTAGCAGGTCTAATCTGATGGGTAAAAATCAGAAATTCGAATCTTAAGGACAGCTGTCATTGAAAGTCATTTGGATGACAGCACACTTTGAGGACATCAGCACAGTTAAAACAGATGGCATGAAGTTAAGACCCAAGCAATAGGATCCTTAGGGCCAACCCCTGGACCCTGTTTTAGGAAGATTTAGGAAGAGAATCATCTGGGCTCCAGCTAAGCTGTGGGATCCAGGATAGAATCCCATTTCCAATAGAATAGAAGCCAAAGGCATAGCCAAAGTGATGAAGACCAGAAAAGGCTAGAACTCAGAGGCCAGATGTGTGCCGAGGCTCTTGGTAGACAAACAGAGATAGATCCATTGTAACAAGACTAAAATCAGGTCCCACCAGCTGGTTACCTGGACTCTGTTCTCTTCCTACTGCCTGTGTTCCTTTGAGAGCAGCTGACCACCTGGTAACCTTGGCTTAAAGACCAAGTCAAAGTAATAAGAAGTAGCCCTTGACTCAGGAATGTACCAGACTTCTCTCTCATTTACCCTTTTGTTTTTCTTGTCTCTACATACCTGATAGCTCCAACTCTGCATATCTATTTCTCCTCCATCTTTGGACAATTCATTTGAACTACCTTTTCAGACTTAGCCCCTTCACACATACGCACATCCAAAGATTAACCTTGACCCTGCATACATGCATGCACTTAGTTTAAAGCAGTGTCTACCACTCTTGGAAAAGGTGCCTGTAGCATTGCTTCCAGCTCTGGCCATGGTACCCTCTCTCTCTAGTTAGAGCCAACCTTCTGGACAGGCCAAGGCTTGTCCTATCCTGGTTTGGCCCAGGAACTGGTCAGGGGGTAGGGTGAAGACTGACTGAGTCTGCTGGAGAGAACATTAGTGAGTCCAGCTGGAAGAGCCAGGGCAGGGTCACAACTGACAGGCAGATAAAAAGCCATCTTGATTCATTTGTTGGGAGACAACCATGAACTTAGGAACAATTCTGCCCTCGAGAATGGGGGTGTTTAATTTTCAACTTCAGGCTCTTGCCTTGGCTAGGTTCCTGAGCCGCTAATATAAGCCATCTGCTTAACTTCCTATGCCCACTTGCTTGCTGGAGGAATTGTCTGTCTACCCTCCCACCTGGCTAAAACTCAACAGAAAGTACTAAAGATGCCCAGGGACTTTTCCCAATCTCTCCTAAAAGAATCAAAAGACTTCACTATCTGAAAATTTATTTCCTGTCTTAGTCCTTAGTCAATTTTGGGAAAGTTTCCAACATTTTCTTTGGCTTTATTTTCCACTCCATAAAATGGAGAGGGCCTCCTCAGTTCCACAGTGTAGTCAAAATACCCTTACAGTTACCTTGAGCCCAAATTTAAAGCGTCACTGAGGGGTATATATCCTCACAGATAAGAAGGCTTTTAAAGTAATAGCTCCACACTGGAACACTTAATCATTCCCCTACTGATCTGTACTGCAAATCGCTACTACTGCACTCCCTCAGATAGTAACCATGTTGTGATTTCAGAGGGAGCACTTTTAGCACATTTGAACTGTGTCCTAAGTCTTTAAATCTACAAGTTCTAAATAAAAGCCAGGACTTTAAAACAGTACTGTTGGAGCAGGACAAGGAAAATGACCCTTTAGTACAAAAGCCTTCGATGGCTCTCCATTTTGTGTTGCATAAAGTCAGAATTTCCTCATCAACTGCCAGTATCCTTCCTACTTTCCCTCGAAGGTAACTTTCCAGCTTTATTTCTTCCACTCTCCTTTGAGTGACTGGATCAACATAATACACCAACACCCCACAGAAAGAAAAGTGCCCTCCCTCCCCTGAAATCACATGTTTAAATGTAGTGGTTCATTTCTTGTTAAGGAGATTTTAACATACTTATGCAAACTCTGAAACCATGCATTGCTTCTGAGTGAGACGTTCTGGCACAGAACGAACGTGTTCTGCACTGAGGAAGCCACTACTCATGAAACCCCGCAAAAATTATTTCGCTTTTCACAGAGAAAACTCTATGAACATCTCTTTCTAGATTTCTCATAGAATTCTATGAGAACAGAGTACAGAGCTGCTCATAGAACTGCTCCTTCTGGTATCAACCTCCTCCTCCCACTCCAGCTCCAAACTCAGAACTAAAATATGCTAAAGCATTTAATGAGTTTTTAAAGTCCTTATAGTATTTGGTTCTGGGAGTCTGAGTCCCCCTTTGTAAGGGTACAGTCATAAGTGTGTGTGTGTGTGTGTGTGTGTGTGTGTGCAGTTGTGTATTTGTGTTTGGATGCTTGGTGAGTATGTTTACATGCATTTGGCCAGAACTTCGTGATCTGTGTGCTATATTGCCTGCCATTACTAATCCTGGGACCTACCCTAATTCTTGGAGTTCTTGCCCCATTTTTCATTGTAGGATAACAAGTATCTTGACTGTAATCTATTAATTGAATAATTGAATAAACTTGTTTCCCTCCAGTGCGAGCATATTGTTTGCACACAGTGTCATCCTGGGCCCTCCAGCTATGGAAGGCCTGCCAGATATGTTTATTAAACCTCCTGTGCTTGGAAAGAACACAGAAAACTGTCATCTAGAGCAATACAAAAGTGCCTATCTCAGCTGGAGATCTCACTGTTATGAATAAAGGAAGAGTTTGTGGTACAGTTTTGAGATGTAAAGAGAAAAAGCTTCCCCATGGTGCAAATGTGTTGTAACCCTCAGGCGAGAAAAAAATATTGAATTGTTGCTGGCAGTACAATGTAATTATTGAGTTAGCGGCAGCTATGTTTCTAAGCTTCTTAAGGTAAAAATCACATTAATTTGGCCTTCTCCAAAGGACCTTCCAGGTTGTTAAATGGAACTGTTGAAACATTTTTCACTAATGAACCTAGCCAATGAACAGCCATTTCCACCTAAGTCAAATACTGGACAAGTTGGCAGTGAAAAAGGAGATGTGCTACTGTGGGGGCTTCCTTTGTTAGCTTGAAACCACACTGCCCTGAGATATGTTTTCCAAACTCCTGAGGTGCAGGCATTTGACCTAGGTGGTAACTGCGTGGGAGGCATGCTGGAAACCATGGTGTTTTACTCAGAAAATCGAGTGAGTCAGAACTTGGCCACCTCCTTTGCTAGAACTCATGGTGCACCCTCTGGGGTGATGGCAAGAGCCCTGAACTTTTCAAGATGCTATCTTCTAAACAGACAAAACACTCAGCTCCTGAAAAATGGTGGCTTTCGTGTTCTTTCACTCTGATTCCTCAGGGTTAAGTCGTTTCTGAGTCACTGCGGACCTGGCACTTGAATGACACCACCTCTGCTGGCCAGGCAGGGAGAAGAGCTAGTGGTGCTCTGTGTTCCAAACTCAGAGTTGGGGTCATTCTGTCGTGGTCTGCACGTTATGCAGGAACCTATATTCTTATAGTGGGGCCTTCCTTGAAATGTCAGTGAAGGAGGAAAACAAAAGAGACATCTGTGCTTCCTGTTACTAATTTGGGCCAGCCTATGGGAGCCTGGTAGGTTCGTTCCATGTGTTTTGTCTCTTGGATACCGAAGAGGATAATTTTCTTGGCAGCCAGGTCAAGCTCCTTAGTTGCTTCCTCCTCCTTACTCTACTGGGTGGGATCAGGGCAATGTGCTCAACAAAGGAGATTAGTGGGGAAGGAAGGAAGGTTGAGGATCGCTTGACTTTTTATTGTGCTGCAGTATCATTGTACTCGCTGATTCAAGGAGGCAGTGTGGTGTAGTGGAAAGAGCCGACTTGTAAGCCACGCTGAACTAGATTCACATTCCTCAGACTTGTAGGTGTGGGCAAGACACTTATCCTCTCTGAGCCTCAATTTCACCATCCATAAACTGAGCTTAAAAATGCCGAATTTGTAAAGATTAGATATAATGTCTGTAAAGAGACTAGAATCATATCTGGCAAACGGCAGAACCCATGAATTTAGCTATTGCTCTTTTGTTTTTAATTTGATTAAAACAAAGAGTATTTAAAAGAGTGAATCCAGTTTGCAAGGGTGTGTACCTTGCAAGGAGTCTCATGAACATGTGTTTGGTGGAGTCCAAGATGTTCTGTCTCAGTCTGGAGCAACTGGAACCTTGTTTTTAAAGTTCCTCCTGTGGTCTGGCGTGCTGCTGACACTTAACCTGAGCATGAGTCAGCAGGATGACTATGCAACAGACCTTGAGCCTCAAAGCCAGGCATGAGTCCCATTCTGTCTACCAGATGCTTCTGTGGCCTTTGGTGTGAGGTAACCCGCTAGTTCATGTGTATATATGTGTGTGTGTGTGTATATTTATATGAATATCTATATCTATATATATCTACTATCTATCTATCTATCTATCTATCTATCTATCTATCTATGTATAATCTGAAAAGAAGAGCTTAGTAATAAGTTTTTAAAAGGGCTTTCAAAATACAAAGTCTTCAACACCAACATTGTACTAGATGGTTAGTGGGTTGTTATTTTTTTCCTGTTTCTATGATTAATTTTATTTATTTATTTATTTTCATAATTGGCATACAATATTATATTATAATAGTTACATTAGTTTCAGATGTACAATATACGATTTAACATTTTTATATCTTACAATGTGATCATCCCACTAATTCTAGTCATCATCTGTCACCATGCAAACTTATCACGATATTATTGACTATATTCCCCTTCACTTTTTTCACCCACCTCCTTCCCTCTCCCTTGTGGCAACCATCCCTTTGGTCTCTGTTTCTATTAGTGCATTTTAGTTTAGTTTGTTTGTTTAGGTTCTATATATAAGCAGATTGGTGCAGCCACTATGGAAAACAGTACAGAGATTCCTCAAAAAAACTAAAAATAGATCTACCATATGACCTAGCAATTCCACAGTTCTGGGTTAGTGGTTTTTTGGGGGAGGTGCCCCATGTATTCAGGACATTCCTCTGGGCAGGTGGAAGGAGCTATCCAAAGTTCTAAGAGATGATAGGAAAAAGAGAGCGAGACTTGCAAAGGAATGAATCTTTCATTTGTGAAACCAACTTCTTCAGAACTCCAGAAAGTTGAATTTCTACACTGAGCTGATTTTCCTAAAGGGAAAGAGAAGCTCTCCAGGACTTGTGATAGATGCAATACTTTGGTGTTTGAATACTGTATGCTACGTTCTTAGAAGGTAGCACCCTGAACATTAGCTGACTGCCTCTCATGTGGCCAACCATTTAAAGACATTGCCTATTTATTGATATCAATGACTCTGTATACTTATTTTAATAATGGACAAACTATGTTTCAGATAGGTGAAATAATCTGGCCACTTTCACATGGTGTTTAATGTTTGACTCCAAATTTTGACCTGTCCTCAACATCACACTGCCTCTATTAGAGCACAAAGGCAAGTGTTTTTTCTCCTTACATCTTGGTTGGAGCTTCCCAGCATACTTTGCAGCATGAGTGTAACAATAGTCCACCATGCAGGGAACAAAAGCTGGGATAACTTTGTTACGTACTTTGGTATTATTTGCGTGGCCAAATAAAGCTATCTTGCTACAGATGTAACCTTCGATAATTTATTGATGTAAAAGTGGCCTCAGGTACCAGGTTTTTGGCAGCTGTTACACTGTCAGAGTACACTGTAGAACATGGCATCCATGAATATTTTATGTGGAGAAGAAATGGAAAAATACACCTTTCAATATATCAGTTCCCAGCCCTGATCTTCATTACTGAAATATGAATCGAATCCCATCTCTGAATTTGATCAACCAAAACCGTGCAAACTGAGCGCTCCTTAAATTGGGTTTCAGCAGTGAATTGATTTGAACCCTAATTTTTGTTCAGCACATCAGCTGTGTGTCAGCCCATCCTCCAGCGGTGGGTTAGTGACCTCAGTGATATGTTGGAAGCTACGGACTTAACTGTCAATAGGATTGGCTTGGCCCTTTATCCTTCAGCAGCAGATAAATAGAGCCCCATTCAGTAGGTTCATTGTGTAGGGATTTATTGGAGTTTTATTTATGCAGATTTGGAAGCAGTTGGAGATTATAAACATGTAATACATCCTCTGTCAAATATTTCTCTTCCATTGTTGGGTTATTAAAATATGGGTTGGGAGGTTGGAGGATTCTGTCCTTTTTAGAAGCACATATTTAAAAAAAAATAATCAAAAGGGCGTTTTTTATTTGTGTTTTTTTGTTGTTTTTTGTTTGTTTGTTTGTATCCATCTCTGAGTAGTAGATTTTTGATCTCTAGCCTATCCTCAAAACTGAAAACCAATCCTCCATTTCTCTAGGGCTTACCTTTTCATCACTTGAAGACCAGTGGTTACATGATTTGGACCCACTGAGGAAGGTAGAATGATACCAATTCAAAAGTGTTGGATACCTGTGGAGCATTTGCAAGATACTACAGGAGTCTGTGGGCTTTCTACAGAAATACACAGAAGGATTGCTGAGTATGTTGCAATATGAATTCCTTCAATTGGCAGGAATTTGCCATTCTTTTCAGGTGACCATACTAGGTAAGTGCTTCATTTTATCTCAGTTGGTTTGACTGTGCTTTCATTCTATTATTGCATTTAGGTTTTGTGTATTTGGAGGTTTATATTTTTTAACTGATCTTTAATCCCATCTCCTCTGATGAGCAGCTGACTCAGCCTAGCTATACCTTTAATTGATGCTTTCTTCAGCTCTATATGCTAAATTGCAATTCCATGATCTACCTAAAGAGATAGGCAGTTTAATCAATGTACAAGTTACTCTACTTATTTTAAATAAATTTCCTTCAGACTTAGTAAACACTATTAGGGGAACCATGTATGGTTTGAAAAAAGCTAAGTGACATGTTTCTTCAAATAAAGCCCTTAAGCTCATTTAACTAATGAAATACTTATATGGCCCTTAGAAAATTTATTTTTGTGTAAACTGTGCTTTCGTTTTCAGCATTTCATAAATGAGCAAGATTCCTTTAAGACAGATTGAGAGGCACACCCTTGTTGGCAGCTGTTAAATCTTCCGATAATATACTTGGTTCCAAATTTAGAACGATGAGCCTACACACACCAATAATATTTGCTATAACCTAAAATGTATTTCTCAAAAGGGAATAGTTTAATGAACAGCACACTTAATATTTGAGAACTGAAATTCCATAGCTGTCTTTTGGACATATAAGTAAAGGGAGGGCCAAATAATTACTGAGTTTTATGGATAAACCTAAAAGCTTTCATTAAACTTTCAGAGCTACCTAACCTTGTAGCCTTAAGTGAATGCAGATGCTGGGAGAATAAGGCTTCGTGCGCTTCATTTCTCCCCCGTGACTGCCCCTGTCTTATTCCATTCAGAAGGTAATAACTTTCTGTTTTACTTTTTTTGTGCCCAATTTCTCATAACTAACAGGTGCAGAGTCAGAATTAGAACTTCTGATTCTTAACCCAGAGCTCTTTCCACAATTGTGCCTTTCTTGAATTCTCTTTTTCAACATTGATATATGACAGAACAAATCAAACATGAATATCTAGTCTATTCAATTTTAGAAGCAGAGTAAAAACACTGCCCTCTTTCCTACCAATTGGTGAACTTGGGTGTTCACACCAGAGTACTAGAGTATTTCTTTGGTCCGGAGCAATAAAGCTTCAAGGTGTTACGAAAGGTTACTAATTACTAGAGTCTCTTTTCCTGAAAGATTAATGAACTGGATTTTTCCTGGGAGTCCCAACTTCAGTATTTTTTCCTCTTATTCTCATAAATTTATTGGTCCTGATCAGATAATGGGTATAAATTTCTTATCTCAGAAATATAGTATTTAACTATAGGATTCCTTTAAATGGCAGGAATCCTTAGTGGATTTAAACTATTGTTTGATTCAGAAAATAGTTAATCAACACTCACACACAAAAAAATCTAGCTCTAGCAGCTCCAAACTCCCAAATTAGTCAAAATTTGAGTTAAGTCACTGAAAAGCTCTCCTTTAAATGTCAATACAATCATCATAATAATTACCATTTGTTGAATGCCTACTGAGGGGCAGACTAGGTGCTTTACATACATTATATCTTTAATCCCCTTGACTGTCATTCAAAGTCTGCATTATTATCATTATTCTAATGATAAGGATAAGCAACAGCCCAAGACCACACAGCTAGCAAGCCCTAGGACCAGGGCTTGAATCCAGGTCCCTGTGTTTCTGAAGCCTTTTCATTTCTCCCTGGAAGATGGAGTAATGAATGCGTGAAGCTATACTGATCAATGAGACCGAACCCACATTAATTAAAACTAATGCAGGGCCTGAAATAATGGCCCCAGGGAAGATACCACAAAACAGAACTATGGTAGAGTTTCCTTAACGGTTTTACCTCAAATCCTTTGGCCTGCCAGGGTAACTTTGGCTCTTTGGGGTTACTCAGTCTATTCCCCTTCATTCAAATACATGCTTTGATGTAGAAGCAATGTGAGAATTCCAGCAGGATGTGGTGACAAAGAAGGGAATAGCCAATCACCACCTATCAGGCAGTCATAGATAGGAGAATGACCACAGCTGAGCCTGCCTTGGCTGTGGGTCAAAATGTGCCCCTCCCAGCCTGCATTGCCCTGGGGTGACTGGGACTCCAGGCTTCTGTGTGGTGATTCCGTGTAAGGCACAAGGTTTTCCACCAAACTTGGATGGATCAGATTTCACAAGCATGACGACAGTCCTCAGGTGCCCTCATGCTGTATCTCAGCAGGAGTGAGGACGTTTGTTTGTAAGCATTTTGCAGCTTGTACCACATGATGGCTGGATGGTTACTAATGATTATGGCCTCAGTACTTGCAGTTCCCCAGACCTGCCTCTGGATTTTTGTGCATACTCTTTCCTCCTCCTGGATTTTCCTTCCTTCTGGTCTTCACTAGGTTAATGCCTGCACATCCTCAGGACTTGGCTTAGATGTTGCCTCCTCTCACCCACCTTCAAAGCTAGATTTAGTGATTTCCCATATGTCCCCATAGTTGCCCCATGCCTGCTCTTGCTATAGTTATCACGAACCTGAAAATGGCATTTTAAATTATTTTTCTCTCCTAGAAAATTAAGATCACCAAAGGCTGGGACTCAGAGACAATATTGCAAGTAGTTAAGATGGACTGGAGTCAGATAAAACTAGTTTTAAATCCTCATTTCAGCATTTACTTCCCTATTTAACTTTGGGTAAGGTTAGCCTTGAAGTAAGGAACCACCCAGAGCTTTAGTTTCCTCATCACCAAGACTGTGATAACAATAAAAACTATCTTGTTGAACTCTTTTGAGCATTAAATGCAATAATGAACATAATGTACTTAAGACAATACCTTGTATATAATACATGTGTAATAAAAGGGTACAGATATTCTCTTAATTCCTGTCCCACATTTCCTATCATAATACCTGCTTCATAAATGTATTGGGAATTCAGGTTTTACTAGAGAGCTTGAAAAGGACAGAGCAGTTGAGTACATTTAATAGAAGTTCCACCACTGGATGTTAGAAGGGTCTCAGGTCATTTGTTTTCTGTTTCTGTGCTACTGTGAAGAGTCGATACTTGCTTGTTTAGTGACAAAACCCCCCATTTAACATCATAGCTCCCTACTTTTTTGCTCCAAATTAGCAGGAGAGGGAAGAGTAAGACATACAGAAGTTACAATTGAAGATCGAAACCAAGGTCTAGCCAGGGGCCCAAGGACACATCAATGAACCCATCCTCCTCATGTACGACAACCAGACTGCAAGCACCAAGAGATGGAGAATTGTCATTTCTGTTCACTGTATGCCATTGCTATGGCATAGCCATAGTATGGCATTGCTAGCATACTGTATACGTCTGACACATAGTACAAACTCAGTAAATACTTGCTGAATGAAGCAGTAACACATCTCAAAGGTTTGAATCAGCCGGATTTCTGTTAGGAACCATTTAGCCCTGTAATTCACTTTGGTCAACTTTTGAAATATTTTGGTTACATTTCCATTAGTAATACCTGAAGTGATACAGAGAGGACTTTTTGCTGAGCCTGTACTCATCTTACTCAACTTCTAAAAGATTCCCTCTTGTTCTATTATTTTCAGGATTTTGTGACCATGTTACATTAACCATGCTAGTTGTGATTTATAGATTTTGTTCATGTGCCTCCTGTTATGGTCTTTCTGGGCTGAAATGACTAAAACATTTAGACTTTCTCATTTCAATGCTATCAGTTCAATCCTACACTTAAAGAGGATGCACTTAAGGATACATCTGATGCTAGGCACGGTGCAAAGTGCTGGGAATACTGAGACCATGCTCTGGTCCAATCACAGTCTTTTTTTGGATTGGGTAGTGATCCAAACTTCCCTCCAGATACAGCATATTTTACGCTAAGGTCATAGTTTGTGTGGGGTTTTTTTTCCTAATCACCTTCTGGAGATGCTAGATTTGCGTTGGCTTCTTAGATGCATCTATATTGCTTTGTTGCTCTGGTGCGTCTCCCCTTGTTCAGTTACTCTCATCCCAAAAACCCCTATAAGGGGAGATAGCATTATCTCAAAAGTCTCATTGTATTTTCAACTTGTGTTGTTGTGCAGGCCCTGGCTTTCTCTAATTGTCCAGGGGCCCAGTCCTCGCTCTATTTCTGCATGATGCTGTGGGGAGCACTGGATTTGGAGTCAAAAGACTCAGGTTCCAGACTTAATTCTGCTGCATTCTAGCTGCAGACCTTTGGCAATGCATTTAAACTCATGTGTTTCTTTACTTGGAAATGAGCTTAAAACCTACCTTACACATTTTCCGTGAGGATTAAAGAATACTACATATGAAAACATTTTATAAATGGTAAACATAATAAACATAAGTTATTCATTACCATCTGCAGTGACATGTAGAGGATTTACATGGATACACTGGGCTATACAATGTTCTAGTACCTCAAAGAATTGGGCACCTAGAGCTCAAATTTTCCAATCTCTCAGTGAGAATTTGACCTAATGATTGGTATTTGTTTAAAGATTAATGGAACTGCCTATGCAAAATCAATGTCAGGTTTTTGAAGGCAAGAAACTCCTTTTCATGAATTTATAGTTGGCAAATGAAGAAATACTAAAGGAACAAAGGAAGAGGCCTTACTCAACAGTTTTATTTGATCTTCCCCAGCTTGTGCTGTAGGTGAGCTGGAAAGAATAAAGAATGTTCTCTCTCAACAATTCATTCTATAAATGTGTAATTCAGCCAATATTCCAATCAGCAAACATTTATTGGATGTTTGCTTTGCAGGTACTATGCTGCTTATCTAGGTGTAGTTTTCTAGTTGTTAAATTAAGACATTTATATACATTAATTCAAAAGCATCAAATTCTCAGTCTAAAAAGCAAATACAGAGTTAAACACAACTCTTAACATAGAAAGTAAATAAGACATGACCTCTGTTTTCAAGGCACTTATAATTTAGTTGTGGAGAGAGATAAGTAAACAACTCATGATAACACAAGCCAGAATAAAATACAAAGATAAATAAAATGTCAAAAGCCACACTAAGATATCATATAGAAAGTTATTGTCATTGGAGCACTTGGGAAGTGAGAAGGAAAGGTAAGGAGAACATTGAAGAACAGCGTGTCTTGTGAGAGAATTAGACAAAGTATGAAACTAATATGTTATGTGTCAGTTATACCTCAATAATAAAAAATAAAACATAATTTGCTAATAAAAAGTTCTTGTATTTATAAAAGGAAAGATATTAGAAAAGCAATTCCCTATTAAACTTTCCTTGGTTACTGACTTTTGATCTTATCTTGAAGAAAGAATAGGATTATTGTATTCAGAACGGAGTGAGGAAAATCATCTATTCAGAACAAAGTGAGGAAGAATATTCCTGGCTAAGAATGAGGCTCTGCCTGGTTGGTGCAAAAGATGAGTTTGGTAGAAGGGTTGGGGCATGCTAGGGGAGTGGTGAGAAGTGCTGCGTGTGAGATACTTTGAGGCTCATTTATGGAGTGTTCCCCCTAGGCAAAAAAGAGAAATAGACTTTATTTTATGAATGATGGGGGCCTAAGGAGGTTTAGAGGAAGAATTGTGACATAATTCAGGGGAAAGCAACACTTCTGGCAATATAAAGAATGGATTTAAGAGGCAAGGTGAAATGTCAATGGTGTAAAATTATGAGAGATGATTAGAGATCAAGGCAAGAAGAGTTATGGGTAGTCTGTGGTTCTCAGACTGATGGACTTAATTGGTGGACCATCATATGCCAATATGGGTCATCATATCAGCGTTTGCGTCCTATGCCTTAATTTCAAACCAGATCAGACTACATGGTGGTTTATAAAGAGGCACAGAAAATATAAACCATTCATTTCAACAGTCTCATCTTAAATACACTGACTTTAAATGAGAAATGTTAAAATGTAAGCAACACAAAAGTCAAAGGAACCATTTTGAGGAAGTGGGACAGCAACTGACGTACACTAGTATGTGTGTGTGTGCACACGCGTATGTGAATATGTGTAGCCAATGTTCTTCACTAGAGGCAGGGGTTTTAAAGACGCCAATGATGACAGAACAGGATTCCGCAGATAGGATTCCAGAGAACATTTTTGCTTAAACCACCCACAACTGATACTTTATATGGAGTAAAACCTACTTTTTTTTAAATCTCTCTACAATATTATGTATGTTAGAGATAGTCCTATAATAAATATATAACTAAACTGTGTTTCTATAACATACATTTAAAGTACCAGGGTAAAGAAGGAATTGTTTGGGTAATACCAATTAACCACTTAAATATAGCCCTCAAAATTCTTTTAATTTGTTCTTGTTTTACTTTTTGGTAATCATCTATGTCTCATGGATGAAAATAAAGACCTAAAAGAGCTGTCTTGACATAATTGAAACATGAAAATGAAATACCTGATAGTTGATTTTTTAACTATAGGTCTTCAACTCTAAAGGTCAGGAATGTGTTTTCTTACTTGCAAGTGTCTGTTCTCCACACGACAAACTCCATTTCAAACCCCACTTGCTCCAGGAAGCTTGCCCATTGCACTCCCTGTCCTCTGTGTCGTCAAAGCTCTAGGCTTTGGCCTTACCGGGTTCCACATCTACTCTTGGGCAGAGAGAAGAAGACACATCAGTCTATAATTAGTTTACTATTCTAGCAATGCCATGGCTGAATAAACCATACTCAGTATTATCATATGCAAGATAAGACAATCAACAAGAAAGTCAGGTAGTCCATCCATTATCAAGGCTTGGCAACCGCTGATGGGAGCTTGGAAAGTATGCAGTATGTATTAAAAGATACTGAACCACCCAATTATTATAGTTTTAATGAGAGAAGATTGTAGATGTTGTTGATAAATGTTATTTTAAAATGCTCCAATCCCATTCAGTATGATTTAGCAATAGTGGTTCTTAGCACTGAGTGCGCAGAAACAGACCAGAAGAAGGGTGCCCTAGGTCTACCAGTTACTGATTTTGTGATCTTTAGAAAGTCACTTTAACCTGCTTTCCTGTCTATGAAATGAAGATGATGATGTCTCACTCACAGAGTTGTGAGGGATTCAATGGAATAACCCATGTGAAGCTGTAAGGATGCGCCCAGCACATAGTAAATTCCAAGATATTTAGCAAATATTAGTTATGGAAAAGTGCTTTGAACATAGTACAAAGCTGTATATATCAAACCATTATATTATTAAATGTGATGACTAATTCAGTGAATAGCAACTTATATTTGGGTGAGGTAGCTTGAGAAAAAATGGTAACAATCCATATATTACTGCAGTTATATATATATATTTTTTTTACTGGATATATTTCTTTACAACCTTGATAGTTAATCCTCTAAATCTTTGGTTTCTCTTTCTCTGTGAGGGATGTCATAGATGTTAATTATTTTTAAAAATTATAAAATTCATAAATAATTGCTTTTAAAGGTGTCTTGTAGATAGGTATTTTCTCCCAACAATGTATAACAGAGATTTTTATTTTTTATTTTTTTAAACACCAAATGACAAGATGTTCTCTTCATTGCTCTTTCACACACTGCTCAGTTGTAGGATATAGTGTCTGTGCTAGCAGATTGGAGACTTGCAGCCTTCAGTCACAGATTGGAGACTTGCAGCCTTCATGCCTCTTCTGGTGATTTACCTGTCAGCACCATTCCCTGTGGACTGTTTCCTTTGGTGCTGTCAGGTGGAGCTTGCTCTCCTAGTTATGGCAACCTGGTGTGACCTCTAGGCCAAGTGAGCTTGGCTCACTCTCAGGTTTTGTCTATTGCTTTATCTGAAAAATGTAAATGGAAGGAGGGTGGGTACAGTGGAAATTTGAGGGGGCGGGATGGTGAGGAGGGAGGATAAGGCACATCAGGAAAGTAATTGCCCTAAATTACGCATTGTCTGCTAAATAGCCATGAGGAAGAACTTAAGTGAAAACCAGTTCCGGTGCTGGGGAGCTTCCTGGCTCATCTTGGGCCCGGGAGGAGAGAGAGGGAAGGGGCTCATTGGTTCTAAGGCTGGACAGAAATCCTTCCCTAAAATCCCCAGGAGCTCTTTCTCTGAAGATACATTGTTGGAGGGGTTGTAGATTGAGATGTTTGGGATGTAGAGAAAAGAAATTTATTTGACAAACTTGTCTCCTCTACCCTCATTAATTAAGGGAAATTGACACCTTTTACCTATCTGGAGTGTACACTTACCACAGAAATATAAATTTTTAAATAATCTGAATTTGTACTAAATTCCTTTAAGTTTCTTTACAAAATGTCTCCTTTTATTTTTGCTCCGACATCATGGTATCTGTCAAAGCCATGAATTTCTAGTATTACAAAGGAAAAATATGGTGCGTCTCCACCTAAATTAATTCTGAAATATGAGCTTCAGTTTTATAAAAAAGTGGAACTTCCTAATCGTAGGAAAGCTCCCAATCTGAGAGAGGTAAGAAATATTGGAAATAGCAAGGCTTTTAAGACTGACAGGTCTAGATTTGAATCTTTATTCACTGTCTGTGTAACCTTGTGCTCCAGGGCTCACTTACTTTGCCTTTAAAATGGGCATAAGTGTAGTATTAACTTTAAGGATTAGCTAATGTGAAACTCTAAACCCTGCATCTTGTCTGGCCCACAAGAGGCATTTATTTAATAAATAATCCTTGCTGTCTTAAGAATGAAGCTGGCATGAGTTTAGTTGGAATAAATATATCAACATCATCAGAATGTCAAACATAATGCAAATATTTTTTTAAAGTATGGAAATTCCATGCTGCCATCAACTGAGAAGGGCTTTGAATACATAGCTCATAATGTCTTCACAACCTGTTTAACTATTTAAATTTACTTTAATTGGGGTTTATTTGAGTTTGAATGGCCAGAGGGATATATTTGGGCAAATTTGACAATATGAGAAGCATAGTCCTTTGTTTCAGCTCCCCACTTTGGATTCCTGAAGAGATCATCCCAGTCAAAACCTTCTGAATGCATCACAAAGCAGGTTCTGATTCTGAAGAAACCATGCAGTCCCTCTAACCTGCACAAAAATATTTCAAGGGTAACTAGAAAGTATGTAAGACGATTCAGATGTTCCATGACATACATTTAAAATTCTTCCGTTTCCAAATGAGAGCACCATAATATGCTGAAGCAAAGAGCATCAAAAAGCTGAGGGTCCTTTGAGGCAGGCGTTTGGAGAGCTGTCTAAGTATTATTTGAAAAATAATCCTCAAATAAGGATCAGGAGAAGAAAGCATGTAAGTGTGGGGGAACAGAGGCTGAGGTTCTGTATTTGCAAATGAGACTGCAATAGGAACTTGACCTGCTGGTAATTTTACCAAATTCTAAACCCCCAGTGGAGTACCCAGTTACCCAAGCCTCTTACTAAATGTCTGTAAAAGCATGCTTACCTCCACGCAGTGCAAACACGAGAGCCATGAATGTACTTTTGCCTGGGTTGCAAATGGAGAGTTAGGAGCTTCCTGCAGACATGGCTCAGATGGGTCATTCTGCAGAAAGACCTACAGACACAGGCTCACTCAGTCCACTCAGACAGCAAAATGCCAGCAAGACTGCAGCTGAATCAATAGGCGAACACTGCCAAGCTACAAGTTAAAGAAGGCCACCAATAATAACTGTTCTTATGCAGGAGAACCCACTGTGGACTGACCACCACTTGAGCTTATATATTATTTTGACTTGTGCAACAGCTCTGTAAGGATACATCTATTAAAATTCCCCTTTTATAGATAAGGAAGCTGAGGTTCAGTGGTTTAGTGGCTGGTCTGCCATCATAGCTAGTCCGTGGTGAAGCTACAATTTGAACTCAGCTTTGCCTGGCTGCAAGTGTCTGTTTACTATATGAGCATAAGAATATAATAGCAAAATGAAAACAAAATAAAATGTATGATCAGAGGTTTTTGCTTCTCACATCAAGAATCTTCTTTGTGTTTTAAGCTAAGAGCCGCCCCTGACTTTAAAGAGATCCTTCAACGGCCCTCATCATTTTTTTCCTGAAGTTTTCTGACACCCTCCTTTCTTTGGAATATAGTTGAAAGGCAATATAAGCTATCATCCTTTTACCTTCCTCTCTATCTGCTATTTTAAAAATATTTGCTCTCTTTTTAGAGCTATTTTCTTTTGTTAAGTCCCAAATCAAGAGTATGCTAGTTAGGGAAAGCCATTGTAACCAAGTATCAATGATAAACAATGACATAAATAAGATAGAAGTTTATCTTTCTCTCCCAAAAGTCCAGAGAACAGAGGTTCATGCCTGGTGGGCAGCTCTGGCATCGAACTGTCGCCACTTCCCACACAACAGAAAAGATGAAAGGGAAAATGCATGGCAAGTGGACTCATCTTTGAGGACATGACCCAGAGTGGCACACATCACTTCAGCTGTCATCCCATTGGCTCAAATGCAGCCTCAGGGACATACTTAATTGCAAGGGAGCTGGGAAATGCAGACTTTAGTTAGGCAGTCAAATGATTATCTAAAACTTAGGTCTTCTATTACTGAAGGGAAAAGCAAGAGAGCGGACACGGGAAAAATAGCTGACTCTGGCACATTCTGTTTCTAGTCTGGTCACCAGTCTGGTTCTGACTATTAATTAGATGATGGAAGTATTAAGTACCAAGTCTTAAATGCTCTACTTTTAAACAGTGAGCTCAATGATAGGAATCTTAAAACAATAAGCAAATACAACTAAAACAATCTGAGGACCAAGTTTGTGGGTCTTTCACTGGCAAACTGTTCATGGTCAGACCTGCATCAGTAGGTTGGTTTGCCAGTTAATAAAAGAATTAGGGAGTATTATTTATAAAGAGGTAGCAAGCATGTTTGTTTCCCAACTAAGATGAATAATATATTGATATAAATGTCTACATCATGAATTGTTGTTGTTGTTTTTTGAAATTATAGGAAAAAATTACTGGAAGAGCTTTGTCCAATTTTATATTTTAATAGATTAGGAGACTAATGCTCAGAATCATTAAGTGACTTCTCATTTGAGAAGCTGGCTAATGGAAAAGTATTTTGTGAAAGTGTTGGTTTGTAGTAAAGTGCCTATTCAGTGCTAATAGAGTGAATAAATGACTGAATGAATGTTTGAATATCACATAAATATGAAAGGTAGAGAAAGAAGTCACCGAGAAAACTGTAAGTAAACAAAGAAATTGTCATTGACAGGTAAATAGACAGATGGCAGATTTCTGCAGTCATGTGGCAATCATACTTAAATTTTATGAGATTTTTAGTTTTTAAATGGGCCATCCTGAACAAGATATTTACATGTAATTTTCCCTGGGAACTGTTTTGGCTTTGCCTACAAACACATCGTGATGATAGCACGCAGGTTCTCTCTTCTGAAGCTCTGCTTATTCCAGAATTCAATCAAGTTAGGTCAGATACCTTGAAAATCATGAGCAGAGTCTTCAAAAGAAACCTAGCACAACTCTTTGAAAATGTATTTTTCCTATTATTAAGACAGGGCACCGTCTTGCTGAGCTGTTTTTTCTCGTCCCTCGACAAGTGTTTCATGAGTCACCTTTGCTCAGCCTGACAGCCGAACAGTTCAGAAGGTCACACAGCCTTCTTCCTGGCTCAAAAACTCTGCACGTTCCTGGAATGAGGGGCATTGTTTCATGGGAAGAAAGCTAATTAGGTTAAGAGATACAGTAATGAGCTCTGCAGTAGTCTATACATGGTAAATAAAGAAGAAGAGAAAGGATAACAAGAAAAAGAAAGCCAAAACACATAATGAAAGCCTTAGAAAGTTGAGTTTTCACACATAAAACTATCTGAAGAAAACCAGAAAGAAAAATTAATTTGCTTCTTTAGTTCTTAGAACGCTGATTCCCAACCTTGGTTTTGTGACACTCCAGGATGTCCCCAATTATCTCAATGAATGTCATGAAATGTTCCAAAGAATTCTCAAAATGAAATTAGTTTTATTTCATTTAAAAATAGATGGCCAGTAGCTCTTTCAAGAGTAAGGGAATCAAATGAGCAATTGGCTGCCACCAGCTCAAAAGGTTTCCAACCACCAGGTTAGGGTTCATGAAAGTTACACAGCTATTTTAGAATGGAAAATTTTCATACTTATCTAGACGTTTTTATACCCCAAATCCCTTGAGATTTCTTTTTAAAAAACACAATAATAGTAATGATGGCATTGCTGAGATTTACTTCACAAATTGATCATACAGTGTAGGGGAGTGGTGGTGGGGGGGCAAGGTGGGCAGTGGGAAACACTGGCAAGAACAAGAGGTTTGGAATCAGATGGTCCTGCCTTAGAAACTTCCTTGGCCCCTTAATTGTGGAAAGATCTCAATTTCTTCTACACATTGGGAATAATAGTACTTTAAGTACCAACTTCTTAGGGGTGTTATGACATGAAATGAGATAAGGTATATAAAGCATGTAGCTCAGTGGAGAGGTAAGAGCCTGGCCCAGCTGTTTTCTGCTCATTTCCCATTTGTGTAGCTGGGATGCCAGCCTCCCCATGCCTCAGAAATATTTCTACTGCACTTTTTAAAAGGTGGAGGAAAGCATCTGAAGCCAGCAATCTCCAAGTACCTACCAAAACTGAGGCAACACAGAGGTGAGAAGTGCTTTCTCTTGGGCAGGAGATTCTTAGAACATGAGAACGTTGGAAGGTCAATCCTATTCAGCTCCCTCCCCTTAAGGAACAAGGAACCTGAGGGCCCTGATGCCAGGGGAGATGAGGTGGCTTATCTAAAACCATGAAAAAAGTTAGGGACTGTGGTTTCCCATTCAGCCATACTGCTATCCTCTGCCTTGTGGGATGTGTAAGATTCAGAATTAGGGGAAGACATGGATTTCATCAGCCTTAAGTGTCCCTTCTTTGATTTTCACTGAGATAGACAGGTCTTAAGTATCATCCCAATTTTCAAATGGAGAAATTGAGTTATTGGTTGGTAAAATCTTCTGCCTAGCAACACAGAACCTTTAAGAAATGGATTTTCTTTCAGGCGAGCCTTGACATCATGGTGAGTGGAGGGCAGTAATGAAACATGAACATAAAGAAAAATCATAAATACAAGTCAAGAATTAAGGCATGACTGCACAATTAAATATATATGGAATTTCATCTAGCCTTTACTTGAAATCTGACTACGCTGAGAAGAGTCCATGGTTGTCCTTTAACAGTATATAGAAACCTAAGTCATCACAGAAACTGAGTAATTCTAAGGTGCTAATTAGCACTACTACTAAATTATTTGCTTAGAAAAATTAGTATAGTGCTACTTCATGCTGTTTTATAAACTTTTACCAAAGCAATTTGTTTTAGAATTATTTAGCCATAAATATTTGCCTCTCTACCCCTCCCCATAGAATCATAGAATGTCAGGATTTTGAAAGGTCATTTAAATTCAACTTCTGACCCAAAGCAAAAATCCCTTCTCCAGCATTCCAGCCAGCCAGCCTCTGCTTGACCACACTCAGTAACAAGGTAATACCTGGACATATCGCCATCTCCAATGGAAAAGAATACACAGAAACAGGGCTCGGAAAAAGAAAGCATGCATGTGCACCTTAAAGATATGTTTTGCTACATCAGGGTCCATTGAATAATAAAAATAATATTCCCACTGAAGTTCTCCACACCAGGCAGCTCTCTTAAGGATTTCCCCTCCCAGATGCTGTTTACATGTCAGACAGGAGGCTGAGCTCATGGTAGAGTTTTAGCTGTGTTCAGCGCAAATACAGCGGTGTGGACAAAACAAACAACAGAATAACAGAGGAGACTGCAAACAAACAGAGCTGGCTGCCCATTTCTGAGTAGAATGCCTCAGGTATAGAAGTGCCTGAGAGGTTAAAAGGTCATGTCAGCCATGTTTGTCTACTCCCCTTAAAAGGGTAATTGTGACAGATATTGGAGTAAATTGACATTTCAGGGGAAAAGCTATAACCTTACTTAGTGTATATGCTATATTAATCAACAAGTAGCTGAGAAATCCAAATTGCTCAAACTAAATATTTGATTAAATTCAACGTCTTACTATGTCCCGGTCACAAATGTGACCCAAAATACTACGCTTGGGTATCATTGAGAAGCCTGCTGAAGATTTAGCAGTTTGATCCTCTTTCAGTGGGTGGCTAAAAGAGATACAGAGGGTGCCCAAAAAATGTATGCACATTTTAAGAAAGGAAAAAGCTGTATTAAAATAGTAATAATATATACCGATAACAAAAGATGAATACACGTCATGTGTATACATTTTTTGGAGCACCCCGATGTTAAGAATTGGTAACTAGAGGAAGTATTCCTGTTTATAATTTGAACCTCTTGAACACAGGGAAATTAAAAAATATATATGTTTTTCTTAGTTCATTTACACCTCAACACTTCAAATTATGTTTGAAGTTTTAGCAATACCTTAGGGAGTAGTGTCGCAATGTTTTTGGATTTACAGTTCACAGTTCAACAGGCGGTCTAGTTATGAGAATCCTTATTATGTGCCAGGTACTAGCATATAAATATAAGTTAAAATGATCTCTGCTGTCAAAGACTGTAAAAGGTAGAAATGAAGAAATGAAAACAAAATTATATTTCTTCCTCTTTTCATTTAAAAATCATATATTCACAAGTAGATTATAAGTGTATTTACCATAACACTCCATGTTTCTTTGGACACACAAACACTATGTATTACATTAACTGCTTTCATTGTATTTATACAAGGAAAACAGACTTGGGTTTAAAATGTGGCTTTCCTGTTTGCTAGCTGTGACTGAAGAAGATCTTTAACATCTTTGAATCTGTAAAATGGAGTCAATAACACTACCCTTGGAGGCTTGCAAGGCTCTGGAACTCACGGAGCACCCAGTGTAGTGTTGGACACAAAGTAGGTGTTCAATAAATAGTAACTATTATTCATCACTTACTTTATGTTTTCATAGTTCTGAGACTTGTCTACTTGCAAGTACAAAGCACTTAAAGAATATTTTAAATAACTTTTGGTCATAAAAATCTGTCCACACAGAATTTTTCTAATGTTTTTTACATTACCACTTTATATTTTTTAATCATGGAAACACACAAAGGGATATAGATAACAACCATTTGACTTAGAGGATTAAGACATCACCCATAGTATTAACTCTTTTCTGAGAGCTCTTAATATTAAGTATCAATACTTAGTATAAAGTTTTTATTTATTTTATGACTAAATTCATATTTCTGCGAATTACAGGTAATGATGTTGTGAGAATGGTCAAAGAAGTGGTGACAAGAAGGGTGGGATATTTGGGCATGAGGTAGAGGAACTATAAGGAGGTAGACTGTTGCTTTTTCACAGCAATAATATTTAAATGCCCTGGATACCATTTATTGGGAGTTTAAACTGAATCTCAGTATCTCTGTTGAGAACCATTTTTGTTTTATGGTTTTATAAAATATAATAAAATTGCATTTTATTAGCACTTTGTAAATTTAAGTGTATCAAGGAAAATTGCCTTACTTAGCATTGCTTAGTTATCTGAAAGACACATTGTTAGAAACTAATATTTTTGCATAAAAATGACATTAATGATTGGTTATACTTCCCTTAAGAGCGTAATAATCTTTGATGAATAAAAAATTCTCTTCCGAAGAGGAAATAAGAGAACATTTCAGAGAGTAAACAACAGTTGACAGAGAACTCTCCCTGTTCAGTAACCCCAAATGACCATCATGATCACCAATTAATGTCTATACAAGTATCTGTCACAGAAGACAGTTCCATGTAATGATACAGACTTGCTACGTTCAAGGAAAAAAACATTTCCTGCCAATAGTACATAAAATAAGCTTCTCGTATAAAGTTGACAAATGCTGAAGTAAAAAAAAACAAACATGAAGTAAAAAATGCTGAAGTAAAATGTGAACATTGAAAAAGAGGCTTATATTTTATTTGATTTTAAGGTTAAAAATGCAGAGAACCATTAGTTTTGAGTATAACATAAATGCATGTGTTTACCTTTGGGATATCAATTGTGGCTGCTAATTAAAATTTTTGTATTTAATATGTCCTCCTGAAAAATTTTCCTGAAAAGTTATTTTTTGTTTTTGTTTGTATTTTGTCTTATTTTTTACAATTCCAACACACTTACAAATAAGGATAATGCACTTTTTGTTAAACCATAAGCTCAGGGCCAGTAAAAGCAAGATGTTCTGTGTAGTCATGTACATGACAGTGCCTGCCGATCAGCAGTAGTGATCAGATGTTTAAATCACGTGCTTGGGAATATTGTAATCACAAGCGATTCCCTGTGGAAATCAGTGCTCTCGGAAGGGGTAAGGAGCTGCACACTGATGGGGACAAGATTTGTGTTTTTTATTTTAAGCATTAGTCATTTTATTGCTTTGGTAAAGAGATGTAGATATAGATGGAGACGTTGATAAAGAAAGGCCTTAACAGCTGACAAAGAAAATCTTTTGCTTTTAGTTTTTCTTGGAAATCCTTCCTGTAGTGCTTCTCCAGGCCATACCCCTATACCGCCACACCCATCTCTCTCTCTCTCTCTCTCTCTCTCTCACACACACGCACGCACGCACGTGCACACACACACACACACACACACACACACTCACACACACGTTGGTGCATCTCTAGTCTGGTTTACACTGCCTAGGGGCTTCTAAGGCAGCCTTGATATCCTGAAGGGTGTGTGAAATTGAAGACAAACATTTTTACTAGGAGTTTATAGCCTTAACAAAGTAAACTGTAAACCCTCCAGGTGTCCTTGATGGTAGGAACAAAGGCCTGTGGTGTAGCAAAAAGAGACCCGGATTTTGAATTAGGAGGAGGTGTGTTTGAATTCCTGCTCCAAGTTCATGAACTGGGTGAACTTGGGCAATCACTTTCTCTCTCAGAGTCTAAGTTTCCTCATGAAACAACTGGGGGAGCCAGACCACATTATCTCTAAACATCTTTATCCAGAGCTAGGAGTCTATATTCTAATGTTTGCTTTACCTTTTATATTTTATTAGTTGCTTCCCCATAATTTATAAAAATGTCTTAAATGTCTAGACACCAAAGAATGGAATTACATTTCAAACAGAATTATAATTGCTTTGAATGATTTCTTCCTCTTTATTTTTAATAATTACAAGTTGCCTTTAAAAACACAAAAAAATAAGATAGAAGTTGCCTCTACATTTCTCTTTTCAAGAAGCCAAAAGATAATGGTGGTATTTTAGTGCCTCTTCAGAACAAAGGAATTCTTATTTCCTTATTACTGTAAGATAATACATTTTTTTCAAATATTTAATAAGCAATCCTCCTAAGCCATAAAGGTTTCATACATGAATCGCTATTAATTATGAAATTTTATATTATGCACTTTAGTTTACAAACTCTATTTACATGCAATGATCTCACTCTATTAGAAAGGCAAGGGAGGTACTAGTCACTCTATCTGACCAGTGAGGAAATGAGACTCAGAGAGGTTGTGGCTTGGCCAGCGCTGCACAGAGAGCCACAGAGCCAGGACCTGAACACATATCTCTGAGTGTTGGGTCTCATGTAAATGTTAATGTGATGAAACTAAAATTATTTACTTCAAGGCTACTCTATATATCAAGTGATATTTCACTTGGATCAAGTCAAGAAGTTTATGTCATTTCTAGTTTGAAACTTAGATTCCTTGAAGCTATAAAATTGTTCAACAACTGGCCATCATTCAAGTTGAAAGATTGGTATATCAATTCAAAAGTTAGGAGTATCCTATGATGAATAGTATAGAACACCAAAAATAATTGCTATGAAAAAGGAAAAGGAATAAAACACATTTCATCAGAATTTTGGAGCCATTATCGCCTGATTAAAGAATCTGTATGCTGGATGTGAGAGGGAATGAACTTGGATTTTAGAGCTGGGTGGGACTGGCTTGAAACCCTGGCTCTGCTTCTTTCTGGCTCTTACATATAATGTGAGACGTACATTGGTGGCTCTGTTTAGTCATATCCTAAAGTAGCATTAATACAAATATTTAACTTGCAATGTTGTTTGTAAGCATTAGAAATACATAAAGCACCAGTTATGCAGTGCTTGACAAAATAAGCACTTCCTAAATGGTGGGTATTGTTAAGAGGATTCATTTCCTTTCAAATCGTTGTAGGGTCTGTTTTGTGACACATTGTACTATTTAATGTAAGAAATCTAATTTAAGTATAGGGAGAGTTCTGTCAATGGGAGAGCAGTTGAACTACATAATCTATGAGATTCCGTGCAACTCTGACCTCCTATTATTATAATTTATATTTTCCAATGTGCTCTACCTATTAGAAATCTTGATTATGGTAGTGGAATAGATACTATTGTCTTCATATGTGTGATCTGTTACATATTTGCAGCAAACGGCTTTCAAAATAGAACCTGCTCACATGTATAAAGAAAAATGCTGGTTTTCAAGGAAAACAGTGCCAGAAGTTGACCCACACTGATAACAATAGTAATAATAGCAATAATAGCAACAACCATTTCTAACTCATCTACTGTACTGCAGGCATTGTAAGCCACAATCAGGAAACTTGACTGAATCCTCAGGACACTGAGAATCATGGCCCCGCGATGGTGCCAGGAATGGGTGAGGCATGCAGTGCACGTCTGTGCAGCTGAAGTGACCATAAAAGTCTAGAAAGCTTTTCTAAGCAGAAAGTATGTCAAGGAAAACAGCTTGTGATTGGCCTCATAGGACCAGAATTGATGTTTCATTATTCTTAGGTGACTTTGCACAAGTCACAACTATTTCCTCAACTATTAAAAAATAAAATAAAAAGTTGAAATAATGTCTTTTCAAGTCTAACATCCTATGCCGTGAGGTGGTAGTCAGTTATTTTTTTTTTTTTACAATTCACCTGAACCCTTTGGGTTCTTACAAGTGTATAGAATCCTATAGGTGTATACAATTCATAAATTCTTTTTCTTTTTGCCTCCTTAAAATATTAATATTTGTTATTTGACCTGAATAAGCTGGAACATCACATGTTTGCATGAATATCTGAATTGATTCACAAATACGTTTTTTTTTAATTAAAGTTTATTGGGGTGACAATTGTTAGTAAAGTTACATAGATTTCTAATTAAGTTTCAGTTATTAAACTTTAGTTGCAGGATCAACCCCATCAATCTTCTGATGTTTAAATAGTATTTAAAAATAAAAGCTTTCTACTAAGGAGTGACACTGGAGCAAATTTTCTTTTTGTCAACTATACGTAAATTTATTAACCAGCATTGTTGCTTTCACAAATTTCAGAGTGATCAGACCCATAGGAATGAAAGTGAAGTAGGTGTCAAAGATCCAATAACTAACTATACAGTTAAAATGTCTACATAAGACTTTGAACTCTTGACTCAGTCCTTTTCCTTCTTCCTGGGTCCTAAGAAGAGTGATCTATTAAGGAAATATTCAGATATTAGATTGATATAAGAAAGGTAGAAAAACAGTACCAAGGGGTCTTTTTAAAAGTCTCCATAAATATGACAGACATAAAAAAGAAAAAAAAGTGAAGGAAAGTTAAAAATTACCAGAGGGCAGGCAAGACACCTGCTAAAGAACCTATTGCTGCCAGTCACAGCTGGAAAGAAAAATGAAAGAGATGCAAACAACTGTCCTGGAAGCATGAAATCATTCTTTTGTCTTTTTTTCTTGTGAACAATTACAGTATGCAAAAATTAAGGCGGGGATCTCAAAGTCTTGGGATGAAAATTTCAGCGGGCTCTGCATATAAATAGCAGAGGCATGGAAGTGTGCCTCTTTGAAAACAGCCTTGTTTGGGAGCTCCCAGTGCATTGAAGAAAGTGGTAATTAATGCATAGTGAATGACTTTGAATGAAAGATGAATGGGGACATAACAATGGGTAGGTTTTTTCTTTCTCTTTCTTTCCTTCTTTTTTCGTTTTCTTTTCTTTCTTTCTCTTTTTCTTTTTCTTCTTCTTCTTTTTTTTTTTTTTCAGGTTAAAGCATTGAAGAGAGAAAGCTGTTAAAAGATGGCTACTGTGAGGCTACAACTTCAATGTCTGTCTTGTGCAGCTTCCCTTTCCGAGGCTATGGTGGGAGTTTGTTTTGTATCGCTCTCCAATCACAATGGAGTTAATTTGCACCAATTTCATTTTTGTGTGTGCGCCTCAATGTTTTCTTTTCTGCTGGATTTTTTAAAAAAATATTATTTTGGCAGGGCTTGGTCCTTTGATGATCCTTTTGAGCAAATGGTTTGCCCAAAGTTCAGATGGTGCTGGCTTCGTCTTCTTTTTCATTTACAACATCAAGAGGATTACAGAGAATAACTTTGTTGCCCAACATCAATGATATATCTTCACGCTACTAGAAAGGTAGTTCTCAGAAAGTGTGTCTTCTAATAGTTTAGAACCTCCACAGGCTTCAGATAAAACAAGTATTAAATACAGAAAGCTCACAAGGATAGCAAGGAAGGTTAAACTCACGCAACCTCCTTCATCTCCAACACCTGAAATGTATCTTTTTTTTTTTTTCGACTGTGGAAGTGTGATCATGGTGAAGACAGCAGTAAGATCTTATATAACAGAAGACAGAAAAAGGCAGAGAAGGAGTCACGTGGAGATGCACACACATATTAGTGAGAGAACACAAAAACAATCTTGTCAAAAGGCAAGTCATTTATACTGAGCCCAAACCTAAATCTATGTGTCAGTTCAAAAGAAAATAGTACACACAGGGCACTCACAGTGTGATTTTTCTCTTAGTGAAACCATCTGATATAAACCACAATTTGGTTTTAAGGAAATTTTAGGAATTCTCACAGTTTTAACCATTATGAATGTGCAGAGGAATTCCCAAACAGGGCAGGCAATTTAAACCTCTCCCCATGGGGTCTAGTCACCATTTCAGCTGTGGATGGACATTCAAATGTGGATGACTCACTAGCTCCTTCAAACCCTGTCATTTCTTCTGCCCCTTGCTCTTGAACTAGCTTATCTCCCCTTCTGTGAACAGCTATAAATGTCCATAGGAGGGACCTAGTATTATGATTGTGGTAATTAAACATCCCAGAACTGGGCTACAGTCTCAATGTCAGCTAATTGTATTCTTTTTAATACAGTCAGTTTTATTGACTGCATAACTAAATATGATTTTGACTTTACACCTTCATATGGCTTCTCATAAAAATAAATTCAAACTCAGAACAACTTCTTGGTGAGATTATGAGAATGGAAGGATTCTTGACTAGCTTAAAAAATGACTGCACATTTCAAATGCCACTAAAAGCTTTTGCCTAAAGATGTCCCCCACTGACTTGTCACATTACCTGAAATTCCACAATGGAAAATAAATTTCTTTTTGTTTTAGGTATTCAAAGCACCCATATTAAAGCAGCAATCCCTGAGTTGAGAATTTCTGTCAGCTGGGGATGCAAAAGTATCTAAGAGAAAGTTGTTGAGTAACCGAAGGTGCAAGGGGGCCAATGGAATTATGGAACATCACTCGGCACCTGCTCCTCATTTCATCCTTCCTTTTTCATTTCCATTGTTGTCTCCTCAAAACGATCAGTTGTCTTTCCTATCCTCAACTATTTCAATATTTCCAAACAGGTTCCCAGAATTCTTTATCATCCTAATCCAATTTACACTTCTGTTATCACCAAAATAATCTTACAAAAGCATGCCTTTGTTTGTTACCCTACTCAAAAACCTTTGGGCTTCCCTTTTGTCTACCCAAGATATTTCAATCTCTAGCTGAGCATTCAAAGACCTTCTTAATCTGGCTACAATCTGCCTCTCATGCTGTCTTGCCTCCATGCTCCCCTATACCTCAACCACACCAGGATATTTGATTGTCTGAACATGATTTTGTTTACCCACCTTCATGCCTTTGGTCATGCTATTTTCATCACCAAATGTTTTCTCCTAACCACCTAACTTCCTAACCATCCAATAACATAACGCTTGCCAAATATTCTTTTAATTTAAACATTGTTTAAAAGGATGCTGCCCAGCTTTGATGAGGTGCAGGGAAATGGTCAGTTTCTTGTCCTTTGGGGCGGGGGTGTGGGTGAAGATTGTTATAGACTTTCTGGAGCTAGGTCACCCTATCAAAAGACTGGAAATTTTATACACTGTGCGATATCATGATTATACTTCTAGGATTTTTTCCCTAGGACATATCGAGGGGAATAAATATTTGGCAAGATGGATAGTAGCAGAAAATTTGGAGCAATCTTAATGCCCCCAAATGGGGACTTAGTTAAATAAATGATGATACATCCAGAAATGGATCAATCATTAGCCATGATAAGTAATTTTACAAATTGACATTTAATAATACAATATTCTTGATAAATTATTGAGTAACAGGAAGGATTTATAAATAGTATAGACAGTATGATCATTTGATATGTATGTGCCTACCTATCTATCTATGAAAAAAACTGGAAAGAGATGGACCAAGTAGTTATAGTGTCTATCTCTGGCATTATAAATGGTGTTTGTTTTTCTATGTGTACAAAAAAGGACGTGGCTATCAAGTCATGAAAAGATATGGTGCAACCTGAAATGCATATTAAATGAAAGAAGCCAATCTGACGATAACTACATACTGTATGATTCCAACCATGTGACATCCTGGAAAAGCCAAAACTATTGTGGCAGTAAAAAGATCAGTGGTTGCCAGGGGTTTGGGGAAAATGTGAATAGGTAGAGCACAGGAGATTTTTACGGCATTGGAACTATTTTGAATGATATTATAATGATGGACACATACTATGCATTTGACCCATAAAAATGTATAACACAAAAAGAATCCTAATATACACTATGGACTTCAGATAATAATAATAGTGTGTCAATATTGGTTCATCAATTAAAACAAATATATTGTATTAATGCAAGATGTTAATAATAGGGGAAATTGTGTGGGGAAGAGGGAGGAGCTATATGTAAATTCTACTATCTGCTCAATTTTCTGTAAACCTAGAACTGCTCTAGAAAATCATGTCTATTAATTTTTTTAAAAAACATGACACATTTTGTGATAAAAAGGTAATCATTCTCAAAATCATTCCTAATATTCCCTTGGGGCTCAATTTAAGTGCCCACTCCTCCATTAACTTTTCTCTCTCGAGCCAAGTGCTCCTTCCATCGCTGATGTTTCCTAATGCTCCTACAGCACATGCACAGGCCACTGTGGTATTAGGAATAGTGCTAGGATAGTTCCCAAGGGCAGGAACTGCGCCACGTCCTTTCTCCTTAGGCCCAGCACAATGTCTGTCACAGAGGAGACTGCCTGGAAACTCATAGACATGGGTGCAGACAGCACATGAACACACAAAGAAGGCAAAAATAGAAAACAAAACAACAATATATACTTATATATTATATATATTATATATGGACATATATATAATATATATAATATAATATATATATATATATATATATATATATGTATATATATATGTATATACATATACATACTGGGGTGCCAAAAAATGTATACAAGTGGACACTTTGGTCAACGTTGCTCAAGCAGTAGTTCACCATAATCAGAAGTGTCTGGACGCTGATGGTAACCACTTTGAGCACCTCCTGTAATTGCAGAAGTCAAACGTGACTTGTATTCATCTTTTGTTATCGGTGTATATTGAGTATTACAATTTTAATAGTTTTTTCCTTTCTTGAAATGTGTATACATTTTTTTGGCACGGGCTTTCTCTTTCTCTCTTTCTATATATATATATGTACACATATAATATTTGTATATTATATATATAAAACAAAATATATATATGCAATATATGTTGCACATGTTGACTTAGTAAGTTTTGAAATTACGAATTCAGCCTCGGAAAGAGCTACTAATCTACTTGTATGGGGTTAATGGTGATTTAGGCCATTTGAGGGAAGAAAAGTACCCAAGTACTTGATCTTTCTCACAGTGTTTTTAGTAGGTACTATCAGTTGAAAATGCTAGTGCTTTAAAGCTTGGATAACCATAAGTATCTTATCAAGCATATGTGTTTTTTGAATTATTAGCATGATCTGGCTGTAGCCATCATGAACAGTTTTTGTCTCTAACTTTCCCCTAAATATATAATTCTGTGCTTTCAACATACGTAAAAATAGTAAAAAAAAAAAAAAGTATATATATCATTTAACCTCTCAGAATGATTTGAAATGTTGCAATTTAAGAGATTAAAAAAGTCACATTTTTATTCTTCATTTAATTTTTGGATTTAATGGCATTTTGTAAATACAGTGTGACCTATGCACATCATGTCTGGAAGTTATACCTATAATGAATCTGAATTTTATAGTGGAGAAATAGAACAAAGAGAATAACTTTCTGTTGTGTTTTTTAAAAAAGGAATGTATGCATATTCTAGCTACCATGGTCCTTAAATAACCCATTTCCTTTCAAGAAGAAAAGATATACTCCTCACTGCATTACTTCTTTGGTTCTGTCCATCACAATTAATGTAGATACTCTTAAACATAAGGTATATAGTGTTGGCTGCAAAGATGGTTCAGCATTTTGGACTCTTTTCATTATTTTGCTTCCAGTAGCACTTTAAGTCTCTGGTGTCTTACCTCTACTGAGACCTGGCATTTCTTTGTGTTGGAGAGGCAATTTAATCCATTTTTACTGTCTGCAAACAGACTTTCAAACAAAACTTCAAACTCTTTGAATGTGCCCCAAGGATTCTACCAAACCTATAATCCTCCACTCTCTTCTGGGGCTGTGGAGGGTGGTAACAGGAACAGAGCTGGCACCAACTAGGGAGCCTCATTAGTGTTTGCGATTTTGATTTTTTGTTACCATTCTGCTCTGTGTCCATATCAAAGTTGGAGCAATAACTATCCTCACATCTCACTGCACCCCTCCCCTAGCTCCCCCAAATTCCAGCCACGTGGAATGATCTGGAAGAGCAGAGGAGGCCAACAGACGTGCTTTCTCTCACGGAGTCAGGGTCCTGATTATAACTAGATGAGTGTTCAGCATCTGGATGTTGACAAT
Source organism: Rhinolophus sinicus (assembly GCF_036562045.2). Taxonomy (NCBI): domain Eukaryota; kingdom Metazoa; phylum Chordata; class Mammalia; order Chiroptera; family Rhinolophidae; genus Rhinolophus; species Rhinolophus sinicus. The sequence goes on from NC_133751.1 coordinate 46,496,069, forward strand.
TTGAGTGAGCAGCAGAAAGCCAACCCCCAGCAATAATCATCTGAAGTTCTACATATTATGACTACCTGTGGACATAGAGAGGTGAGATAAGGATGCCGGGCCAGATAGGCAAAGCTTGGACAAAGGTGAATTAGGAAGGCGAGATAAGAGAATAATGACCCTTATTGTCTCTTCCTCTGTGGGAAATCACATTTACTGCTTGAAAAATAGTACATTCTGAAGGTAGTCTTTTGAAACAGAGACCAGTGGAGTGGAAGGAACCACAGGCAAACAATATTTAACAAGTGACTGCCATGTGCCCGGCAAGTGATCGCATTTGACTCTCTCAACCATCTAGGTACTATTATCCCATTTCCGAGATGAGGGAACTTAGGTTCAGAAAGATTAAGTTGTAGCTTCCACGTCCTCTGTTCAAAGCGGGTCTCTCTGATCCACAATGCTGGCTCCTAATGCTCCACAGACTGACTTCTGGTGGGAGCGTGCAGGGACTTACTGTGATAAGCTCTAAGATGGCTTTCCCACCTCTTCAAAGATCTTGTACACCCCTCCCCTTCTATGTTGAATGTGTAGTTAACTGTTAATTTTAAATATAGGTAAAATTTTTAAAGTACCTAAAATGTAAACACTTAATATTTATAGGTGCAATTTAATCCTTTGAGTTTATGGGAACAGTCTTTGAATTGCATGTTTGAATTTATGCATTAAGAGCTATAACTGAAGACAAACTTGTCTCAATTTGGGGGGGGGAACGATAACAAAAGCATTGCTCAGATAAGTCCTTTCAGTCCACCGGAATCTTCTAGTAGAAGAGTCAAACTCCTATTTGTTAATGCAGACACTTTGTTTGCTAATATTGACTCTTTTTTTTTTTGCCATAGCCTCCTGCATATTACCCAGAAAACCAGGAGACTGGAAGTCACCAAAAAGAAAAGGGCCCATAATATAAAGGAAAGAGCAGGGACTTCACATTAGCAAGCTCTTGGTTTGAATCTTATTGCCCCTGAATCTGAATGTATAACCAGTTGCTTATCTCTCTGCGCTTCACTCAGGCATATTCATGTGAGAATACAATGACACCTTTCGCCTACACTTTTATTTATTTTATTTATTTATCAGTAAAGGGGTTATCTGGGTGAGTCTGTATTGGCACAAAGACATATTTTTCACAATCAAGATGTGGACACTTATGACTTAGTGGGTGTGGTAATGCTGGTCTGAGCCAACATCCACCTTTTTGTGTGTCAATTTCTATATTTGTAAAATAAGAAATATATACATTATAGGGATACAGGGTTAAGAAACATAAGTATGTAAAATTGCTTTGCTATCATACATGATTCAAACTGGAGGAACTCATCTGTGCATCCTGAAAGATTCTGGGGGGTAGAAGTAACCAGTGCCAGATTCTAATACTTTGAAAAGAATGAGACTGGATCTCTGTAAATAGTAACACAACCACGAAATAAGCTGTCTAGTTAGTCATAAGCCCAATCAGTTTATGTGTCTATTTATAAAGCGTTCATGTTAGCGTTAACATTCTTCAAATGTTAAGCCCTTTTACATTTCATATCAGCTTCTTTAAGAGATTTAAACATATATAAATTTTTTTAACGTATATTATAGGTACACATATAAGATTTCCTTAGGCCAGAAATATGTTATTGTAATTTTTAGAATTTTATATCATACATGGGAGTAATAATCCTAACAGTGAGTGCTTGCTACGTCCCAAACATTGTCTTAACCATTAAATATGGACTATCCCAATTAATCTACAACCCTAATTTACAGATGGGGCAGTTGAGGCACAGAGAGACTAAGTAATGTGTTTTAGCCCTGCTACCTAAGGTCAAAGAACAACAAAGTGGTAGAGCTAAAGTTTGAACCCAAGAGGTTTGAACCCAAGTGGAAGCTTTTAGTCACTGTACTCTATAATCTCTGTGGAAAGTACTCAGTAAATATTTACAAATAAATGAATTAATGGATAGAGTAGTTAGTATTTAGGACAAGAAGCCTATTCCTTGCAATCTTCCTTCTTTCCTTTTCTCTTTTTTAAGATTATATATATATATATATATATATATATATATATATATATATATATATATATATATATAATTTTATTTGAATTTTCTCCTTTTGAGGAATCATTTCCCTTCAAGGGAGGCAGGAATGTGATAGGACAACCAGATGTAAAGTTCAGGAATCTGGCAGAAATACTCATTGTCTACTAATAACTGAGAGCAGGATTCTGTTCCAAATTGGAAAATGCCGGTTCCACACCTCTGCTCTGCTTCTGCAACATTATTGATTTTCTAGAGAATAAATCAGGGGCTGGGGAAGGGACCACATGACAGGAGATGGGACTACGTCTTATTTCAGTGATGTTATTTAATCTATTTGAAATTATAAGTTGTACAACTATTCTTACATTAACAATCCTTTTATTGACAGCTTTCCATCTAGACACAGAACACTTTACCACTTTTTAATAAGAATTTCCAGAAAAAGCTTTAGTTCCCAAAGATTCCCACAAGAAGATCAACACTTGGAGTTCCCATTGCCCCCCGTACTTTGTAGTCGCCCATTGTTTCCCTTAGTGTCCGGGTCTTGTGTTCTACCATAATTTATACTTAAGACTGGAGGACACAAAATGAAATTATGCTTGTCTCATTATTGGAAAAGGACAATAATTCAAAAGGCTGGTGGTCTGTGTTTAACACAACTTCTTAAAAATATAAGTGACAACATGAACTGATGGTTTTCATGTTACTCTCCTAAATTATTTTGGAGTATTTAGCCCATTCAACAAGAAAAGTTAGACAGGCAGTTTCAGACCAGGTTACAAGTGGAAAGACATTTGTCAGGGCTGCTTTCACTGGCAATATACTTTAATGAGATGGCATTGAGAGAAGATGGTTAAAAGAACAAAGTCAGGTTTGTTGTGAGGCCATCAGTAACCCAAGAAGCTGCACTGCTTGGGGGCAGAGGCTGTGGAAAGGGTAATTGCAGGGAGTGCCAATCACACACACATGCTACACAGAAACAACTGGCCATTGATGGTCCATACCCATGGAGGGGCATGCAGGCAGGGAGGATGGAAAACAGCAGATACTTCAAAATTCAGTTCTGTTTGCCTTTTGATTGTGTGTGTATATATATATACACACAATCAAAATATATTCTATCTCTAGGAGAAAAACAAGGAAGAAAATGGTGGCAGGAGCAAGGAAAATACAGCAAGGGAGATTACACAGCAAGAACTGTGAAATGAAAAGGAAAAAAGGTGAGTCCCACAGAGTTTGATTTGATCTAGATGTTCCTATTGGGAATATCTGAAGGTTTGTGAGTTTAGGGAAGAACGTCTGTCATCCACAAAAATCTGGTGAAAGGATGTCCATGGATGTGGATGCAGAATCCCTGGAGTCAGGGCTGGATCCCAAGTCTACTCGAGCATTTATAGGGCAATTCTACAATGTAAGCCCATATCTATGAGGTCATGGGAACTATGGACTCAACTGCCATTGTCAATGGTAGACTTTTCACTTCCTCCCAGAGACCTGGGAAGGATTGCAGTAAAATTCAAAAGTCATATTGCATTACAAGAGAGATTAAGATGAAACACTGGGAGTCCAGGAGCTAAAAGACAGACAAGCAGGTGAAGTGACCATCTTTCAGATAGATGCCATTAGAATGCTTGATTCAAAGGAAGAGAGAATAGAGGGAGAAACTGAAGAAGTGCTTTCAACAGTGCTGGGGCCGGAGTCATTAAGTGGCAACTGCTATTGAGGGAAAGCCTCCTCTATATCAGGCCATTGAGCAGGAAGAGTTGGAAGTTGTTCTAGTGGCAAGAGTACTCCAGAAACAGGATAAAGTTGCAATACTTATTAGGGCTTAAACAGAGATAACAAGGAATAATTTTGATGAGCACAATCATACGTGATTGATTTTTTTTTTTTAACGAAATCCTCTGATCTTGATTACACACTTTGGTATATAAACCACCTTCCCTTTTTAGAAAGCTTAACCCCTCTGAATAAATTCAGCTCATGTTTCAAATTGTTATAATGCCAGGTTGAATTCAAAGTAAACAGAAAATAACAAATGTATGTTCTTGGTCCTCAGGAACTGTAGCATGATTTTTATTGTTGTTTTTCCATTCATTTGCTATGGTATCTTTCATCTAGCAGGTGATCAATAACTATGTCGATTTGCCTAGTTTAATTAGTGTTTGTGATTCTTTTTAACATCCTGTTGTTGACGGCACAGATTCGACCAGTGACCTGGCTTGATAGAGATCTTTTAGTTTGCTACATCCTGTGGACATTTTTCATCTCTTATTTTAATTAATTTCACCTAGAATTTTATACTTTTCCTCTCTTTCCTTTTCTGTTTTTTGTGAAAACTATCTCTTGGTTCTTCTTGTACCTCTGACTGCTCTCCTTTTGGTTTCTTTTACAGATCTTTCCCCTTCTTTTCCAAAACCTCTAAATGCTGCTATTATTTGGTGGCCCATTATGCTCTGATGAGCCCCAAATCTGTATTTCCAGCTTAGAGTGGTTTTCTGAACTCAAAATGAATATATCCAACAGCCTACTAGAAAATCTGCACCTGAATGTCCCAGAGGTAATTCAAAATCAAATTTATATTTTTCTCCACTAACCCGCTTATATTCTTGTCTTGATGAAAGGCTCAACTTTTATCCAGTTACATAAGGCAGGCACTTACAACTTATTTTAGAGTTTTTCTTCCCTGCATCCCTGATGTTCAATCAGTAGACCTCCTAAATGTCTTCCCGTACCTATGACCTCTGCCAGAGTGCAGCCTCTCACCATTTCTTACCTGAACTAGAGCAGTAGTTGCCCTTTTGGGTAGCTAAGCTTATAATTTTCTATCTCCAATTCAGCCTCAATTCTGCCTCCAAGATGATTTCTCTAAAACAAAATTAGAGGCTTGATCAACAGAAAGGGCACAACTGCATTGCTAAGAGGGGGAATCCTAGAGCACCATGTAAGCCCCCAAACAAGTTGCAGTATGGACTCTTCAGTTATGGCACACTCCCCCCAACCTTCCCCTTTTCCCTCATTTAAACCAGTTTGAATTGTTTTTTTTCTGTCAGTTGCAACCCAAACAGACTTGACAGACACATCACTGCGTAAACAAAATAAAAATCATACTTTCCCTCCCTGAAGTTTCGATCTTGTTCCCCTCCTCTCACTCTCTATTCCACTTCCCTCAGCCCAACACCCCTCATGCCTTTATAATTCAGATTTCTCCCCTCATTCAAAATTCCACTCTTCTTCAAGTTTCCTCTGTAAGTCCTTCTTGCACTCTTTCGGGCTGAAATGGGCATTATTAAGTTGTCCTGTGCTCGGTAGGATCACGTACAAAAGAATCCCAATCAATGGATGACACCATCCATGGAGTGAACTGCTAAACACCTTCAACAGCATTTGAGTGAATGAATTCAGGAGGAACTTCCCTAGCTGTCAGGAGACCCTCTGAACTCTTAGAACCTTGGTGCTGCCTTTCAAGAAAGGGATGAATGGGACAGTGTTTTGAAGTGAGAAGACCCTTGATAAATATCTTATCAGGTCAAATAAAAAGAAATTTCGCTGTCTCTATGACAAGTGAACTATGAGAGGCTGGGCAGGAGTAAGAAGTCTCATCCCTCATGTAGTAAAGTCCGTGAAGCAGTGGCTTTAGAATATTACTATAGAATAAACGGACATGTAAAGCACCCCCCTACATTTTCCTAATCCATGAGTGATTTTTCTTCATTTTCTGCCTTTTTCAAATCATTGGTTGTATTCATTTATTTGATTTCTACATTGACGTTTTTAATAAAAATTCATTGCAGAATGCAGTGCAACTTCTTGTCTTTTCAATAATGCCCACAAGACAGATCATAGAGTTCCTACAACGTAAAGAGGGAGAAGAGTGGCAGTGGTTAAGAACTTCATCAAAGATAGAATGATGGGTGAAAAATCCCAGCTTCTTCACTCTTGACCAGCTGTGTGACTGTGAGTAAGTTGCTTAACCAGCCTGAGCCCTGGTTTCATCATCTGTAAGATGAGGGTATTAGCAGTAACTACATCATAAGGTTATTGTGATGATCAAATGAATTAATATTTGAAATGTGCTTAGAAGAGAGCATGGCACTTGGTAAGTGCTACAATATTTGTTAAAATTATTAAAACGTTCCCCAAACATTAACTCTCATCTTTGCAATAAAATAGCAAGGTAATTCTCTCAGTCCGACCAGCATTTCAATACAAGATTTTCAGGTCAATCTTATAAAAATATCTTCAAACCCAACAAACCTTCTGAGTATTTGACTCTCTTTGCCAATCCCACCAGGATAACTGGCGCAAGTCTATGCCATTGGGGAAATGTTTTAGGATTATCAGTCATTGGTGCTCCCCTTTATTCCTGTCTGGAAATCTGAAATATGGAACCCAAATATCCTCTAAAAGAGTCTAACTTGGACCGAGAGATTTTGAGAAGGAGAAAGTATTCCCCCAAATTATTTTCATAATGTATCACCTATAGTGTATATTGAGGATGTTGTATTGAGGATTTTGTAGCCATTTCCAGGCTTACCAAGAAAGAGTGTGGTGTTCAACTAGTGATGACCTCCGTGGGCTCAAAAGTGGCAACGGCAGGAAGCGCGCCACTGACAGACCTGTACCCTCATCTTACAGAGGAAGCAACAAGCACCTAGAGAAAGGGAGTGACTTGTTCAACGTTACAGATGGGCTAGGTTAAAGGTACGAACCTAAAACCAGTGGTGGAATGTGTGTGTGTGTTGGGGGTGGTGGATGGAGTTGGATTTAAAGATCACAACTAAATATTGTCAACCATTTCCCCAAAGTTTGGACTTTCCTACAGGCCAGGCTTCAGGAAAAGGAAAACAGTTTACACTTTGACTCAGGACTAACATATCTAGGTATCAGCAAACTCATTTTAAAAAACACAAGCCCACGACATAGTTAAAGGTAGACTCATCCGATAGGATTGTCTGGGATGACAGAAAAGGAGATCCAGAGTTTCACCCCAGGAAGCTTCAACGACAAGCATGGCAGTGACTCACCCAAAACGCAAAGACAATAATGAAGAATGAAGAGCCAGAAAAGCTGGCCCAAATCTTGACAATGAGAAAAGCCACGCACAACTGCAAACTTGTCATGGAGCTACAGAAAACAAACTGGCCGTGCAGGATCTGGTACCTGGGTGATCCTTTTGTTACTATAGACGCCCTCCTAACATTGAGAAGTCGAATCAAGACACACACAAATTCATCTGCCCCTGAACAGATAGGTTTATGCCAATATTTAAATATTAGCAATGCTGTTATGTGATAACAATGTGTCACTGCGTTTGGAAGAATCAGGGAAGACTTTCTGCTTGAGTTGCTGAAATGCCACCACTTTCCAAAGGATTTCAAGTATAAATAAGTTTTGTTACTCACAGCAAGATGCGGGCTTTGTTTAGCTGCAAAGAAAGAAACACAGTGAAATTCTAATTTAAGTCAAATAGCTTACTGAAGAGGACGAGGCAGGTGTTACTGTCTTCAAGTCGTCATTAACCAGTTTTATACTGGCTATCGTGACACAGGAGAAAGGTTTCAATAATAATTGGATGATTTGGGGTTTGTTTGTTTTTCGTGTGTTTTTTTTTAGTTTGTTTTTTTTTAATTCTCGGGGTTGCTGCAGATGAATACAAATGTAGGCATTTGGTAAGGATAGGTACAATGGTAGCGGACAAAGGGTATTCACCACAGCCCACAGGGAAAAGTATGCTAGTTGATTTCAGAAGTCCCTTTGGCTCCCCTGTGTGTCCCCGGGAAGTCACGGGTCAGTCAGAGTACCTTCACTAGCAGTGTGATGCCAAGAGGAGGGCACAAGTCTGTGAGTCAAAGGCACAGGGTTTTGTCCTGGCTCTGATGCCATTAACTGAGTGACCGTGGGCAGGTCACTCTCAGTCAAACTCTCTGCCAAACCTCAGTTTTCTCATCTGTGAAAAAGGCTAGTATAATCTATCCACCAGATTGTTTTGAGGCCCAAATAAGAAAAATATATGTAAAAATGCACAGCACAGCAGGGGATGCATAGTACGTGTTGTTGAACGTGCATCTAACGATGTTTTGTTTTCATTTTGAACTTGGTGCCTTCTAATAAATACTTTAAATTGCCCTACCTTTGTGTGCTTTCTGGTTTGTGAATAATCTGTAATCAAACTCAAGTGCAGGTTCTACTTGTCAGGAAGACTTAGTTCTGTAATGCTGATGGTCACCTCCAAAGTTAATTGATGAGCGAGTTCAGATTGTGATATAGCAAATAATCTAAAAGAAGATATCTCTGCTTGTACATAATTAGACAAATGGCAAGAGTATTTATCATTAGAATATATTAATGAGAGACTAAATCTTTCGGTTACCTGTTTGAAAACATTTCAGACATCTAATCTCAGGTCCTTAAGACTGAATATACAGTTTTTTTCATTATATTTTTAAATAAACTTTTTGTGGTATAAATAATTTTTATAAAAAATTAAAACAACACACTAATTCATTTAAGTAAAAAATAAAAATCTGTATTTATTTTCTATCTCCTAATCCTACTCATTAAAAGTAAACATTGTTCAGTGTGTTCATCATTCCAAATTCTTTTCTATGCATGTACAAGCACAGAGATTAGATAGATATTTTACAACACAAAAAGGAATTATACTGAGAATATTGTCTTGTAATTTGCTTTCCTTTATGTAGTAATGTACTGTAGGCATTTGCACGTATCCCCCTTCCTTCAACAATGACTGTGGGAAAGTTACTAGAAGTGACTAGAAGTGGCCCCCTTAAATCCAGCTCCCACTATGACATATGTCATAAGCTCTTTTCGATTTAAAAAATAGGAGCATGCATCTAAGGAGGAGAGGGAGTGAACACAAAGCTGTCCGGCTAGAGAATAGGTTGGGCTGACCAGGCCAGGCTTCCTGAAAGATGAGGGCCGTGAGCTGCAGAGGTCAAGGCAGGAAAAGGAAATCAAAATGAGATTGCAGGGCAGGTGTCTGGGACGACATGGAAATAAGCAGTTTGAAAGAAATGGGGAAGGGAAAAAAAGAAGGATTCATGTTTTCTGAATAACTGTTACGTATCAGGCACAGAGCTGGGCTCTCTCTCATACCACCCCACGTGTAATTCTCATCACAATTCTGAGAGGAAGCGCTATAGTCCCCAATTTACAAATAAACTGAGGCTTAGACAGGCTAGTCACTAACAACACCCCTAATAAGCATCAGGTCTGGGATCTAAGCCTGGTCTCTAAAATCCAAAATCCCAGCTTCTTCTGCTGTATTGGGGGGTGGGAATTAAGGTAAACTGCACATACAAATGCAAAACACCAACTTCAATGCCTAACAAATAGGAGTTGCTTGGGAAAATTTGGTCTCTCTTCCCCAGTACATAAAAGTCTGTTTTGAATTGTTTGTGTATCTGAGATTAGGCACATATTCCTTCATACTTACTACTAAATATGCTATTAAACAATAGTCATCCATTCAATCTTTGCAAAGTTGGAGGACCAAATTGGTACCGGTTAAAATGTGATATGTTTAAATTTTTTAAAAAAGGGGAAAAGAATGTATTGTGATTCTACTTACTTATTGGTGGAATGTGAGAGTCGTTACCCTTTCAAGTCGTAGCTATGACAGAAGAATCTTGGATATCCAGTCTTCCTGTCATAACAGCCAAATAAGTATTTAGTGAGTCAGAAACATGTGAGTCGAAATTCCCCTGAAATCTATGGTGAGAAAGTGCTTATGTCAGCTCCTGCTAAGCTCCCACTAAGCGCTCTGCTGATCGTCATTCATCAGGGAAGTTTGCTCACTGACATATCCTGCAGGTCAGTCAGGTTCTTGTGCAATGATCTGGGGAATAGCTCTTGACCCACAGCTATGACAAAGTGGTCAGTGGTGCTACTCACACAGGAGCTTGGTCTGCTTTAGTCATGACTGTATTCTAGACCTGCAGAGAAAGCCTGGGACCCATGAGCATTTGATGAACACATGAATGAATGAATGAATGAATGAATGAATGAATGAATGAATGAACAAACTCAAAACCAATATAGAGCTCTGAGTGCTGGTCTCATTCCGGCCACTAACAACCATATGTCAATGAGCAAGCTTGCAACCTCTTTGCCTTAGTTTTGTCATTAATAAAATGAGAATGTTGGGCATGGTGATTTGCAATGCTCCTTTCAGCTCTTAGCCTCCTTGCTTTCCTTACGTGTAAATCCTACTTGAAAGGATATGCTCCATAAGTATCTTTGTATCTTTACACTTTCTTGGCAACATTTCCTGGGTAAGTTCCTTAAATCTGAGTTTCTCTCTTTTTAACTCCCTCTTGTTAAATAAATTTACAATGAGTACTGTCATCATGGCTCCAGAAACCTAAGCAAAAACACCTTTAGAGCAGATTAACCAAGCATGATTTGGTTTAACAAGAGAATAAGCTTTAGGAGGGGAATTCTAGCACCATAATAATTCTGTCTGGAATTCTATTAACAGGGGTAATAAACTTCATTTCATAATAACTAGTAATAGCTTAAATACAATATCTTGAAGACAAATGTTGACAATTCACACTAAAGTGTGAATGACTGATAGAGATTCCTTTATTTAGATAAGTTTTTATTATGGGAGAGAGAGAGAGAGAGGAGAGGAGGTAGAGGAAGAGGTGGTAGAAAGCTCAAGGAACCTGAATGAGGAAAAGGAAGAAAAATGTGACTTCGAGATAAGACAGAAAATAAATATGACCCATAGGTGGGCTGCCTTTTGTCTTCCTAAAAGGAGAGTTCTACTGATGAGGGGAAGAATTCTTTAGGAAATTAAACACTTTTTTGGGTAATGTTTTTTGTTTCAGTTTTCCATTTTCTTCCCTGTTCAGTTCTCTTTTCTTTGAAATTTTCAGTAAATGAACTAATACTACTCAGAGTTACAACTCTGCTTTAAAAAAAATACACTTTGGAAGACATAACCTAAAATGTTTCCTTACAGCGTCTATTAATGGTTAAGTTGCTAGCTGAATAGTTCTTAATGGAACAGTGCTATGTTCCTACTGAACACACATGGGTCTTAACTGCAGCTAGCATACTCCTGCATTCCAATTTTAAGCAGTAAGTATTTCTAAAATAATTTTCTCTATCATATTTAAATGGTCTTAGGTAGAGAACTGATTTGTTGGCCAGAGAATCCATCTTTTTTTTTTAATCTGTAAAACTTTGTGATTCTAAATTTTAATGGTAAAGCAAAATCCATTTGTAAGAGGCCTGAATACGTAGAAGTCAAGGTCAATTTAGAATTACTACTCAGAATGAATGAACATACAAAAATCATGATCCCTGCTAGTTAAAGGCTTCTATAAATGCCAGCTTCATCTTGGTTTTTAGTAGATACCAAAACATATCTGGCTTCATTTGCACTGATGCAGAGACTTATAATCTGAATTATTTAACAAATGTTCTTGAACATTATGGGACTTTAATAAGTGTTTTCATAGCTGGGTAAAAAACCTCATCCAAAACATTCACATTAATGCAAATATGAATGTCAATGAAAAATAGCAGATTCAAAAAACTTCTTGACAGGGTATATTATTGGAAAGAACTTATTCAATTTCATTCATTAAGAATAAATGTGAAATTACTTGAGTTAAAAACAACAACAACAACTTGTAACAATATAACATGATAGAAGATGTACGAAATACTGGAGATTTTGGTTGACTTCACATTGAATAAATTAACAGTATGTCATGGTATAGATAGATAGATACATATGTGCCCCATTTCCTTGCTCACCCTTTTTGCAAAAGTCCTTAAGAGTTGTGTGTTTTTGCTCTCACATCCCTCCTCTCCTCAACCACTGTGTCAGTCTTTCCTCTCCATCACTTCCCTGAAGCAGCTTTTATCAAATTACTGATGTCTCTCCTTGGCAAATCCGTGGTCATTTCCCCATTCTTATTCTATTTGAGTCTCAATATCATTTGACACAAGTAATTACTCTTTCTTGCTTGATATATTATCTTCTGAGGCTTTGGGGTTACAACATTCTCCTGCTTTGCCTCCAACCTCAGTGGTCACTCCTACATCTCCTCTGCCGTCTAATCTCTAAGTATTAGATAGAGCACCTCACACCTCTGCTCTCCTCTTCTCTTTACTTCCTCCTTTCTCTCCTTGCCTCCCATCTCCATCCTTTACTCTTTTCTCCTTTCCTCCATCTATTCAATCTTATCCAGTCCTACACTTTTCAAAACTCTATTTCTCCAGTCTTGATCCCTCCTCCGAGCTCTAAAGTTCTCTCTCCAATGGTCTACACAAAATCTCTGCCTGGATGTCCAATAGACTCTGTACACTTAATATGTCCACGACAGAACTCATGTTTCCTGTCCTCATTTCCATTCGCTGCTCCCCAGCCTTAACCAGGGGTGCAAAAGGAAGCACTAGCTGCTCTCCCCTTACTAAGACCATACACTTTGGCATCGTCCTTGGCTCCTCTCTTCCCCTTGCAACCCATCAGCAAGATCTATCAGCACCATTTCCAAAATACAATGCAAAGCCCTATCTCCTCCTCCCAATCGTCTCTGCTACTACGGTAGCTTAAGCCTTCATTCTCTCTCTTAGTCCTGGGCTCCCAATTGGTCTGTTTCCACTCTTGCCTCCTGACACCCCTGCAATTGGTTCTATACACAGTAGACAGTGATCTTCTCAAATCAGACACTATCACTGCTCAGCTTACAATTCTCTGATGAAATCCATGAATCTGTTCACCATGAAGCATTAGGCTCTACAGGACCTGATCATCGGTTAACTGACCACCCCACTCACCATCCTCCCCCTCACCCACTCCAGCAAGTTTGGCTTCCTTGCTGTCCCTTGAACACATTGAGCTGCCACGGGGCCGTTGCTTTTGCTGGTGCTTCTGTTGGGAAGATCCACCTCCCTGTGGGTGGTAGGGCTGACTCTCCCTTATCCTTGAGGTTTAGCTCAAATATCATCTCTGCAAGAGGCTTTCCCACCTGCCTTAGCTAAACACACCCACTAATACACCTACAATACCAGTTGTTCTCTACCCAAATGCCCTGTTATATTTTCTTCATCTCACCTACAGCTTTCTTAAATAATAAGTATTTCTGTCTTTCTCCTATACGATGTAAACCCATGCCGTGAGTAAACAATTTTGTCTGTTATATAGATGGATACACATTAGCTGGAGTAGTGCCTGATATGTAGTAAACTCGTAGTAAATTGAATGAGTTTTGACTGTCCTAGGAAAAAGAAAACTTATTGTTTAGAAGTTACATGTTTATTGATTTGTATCACATAGAATTTATTTATAGATTACTATAGGAAGACATGCCACTCTTAACATAGTAAATCCTGACCAGGAACGTCGAATATCTTTCCAATTACCCAAATGTTTACTTTTTAAATAAAAATTCTGGTAGCTCTATTCTAGGATAAACTTTTTTTTTTTTTTTTTTTTTTTAACTTTAGAGGGATATTTATCTCAGAGAAGCATATATTCAAGGTTATTATTACATTTGTCTCCAAAAGTGATGTCCAGCGGGAGAGGGAATTAATTTATTCCTAATATGGTCTTCCATATTCCAAAGACCACAACTGGATGGGAATTAAAAGGGAAGAAAATTCTAGTTCAAGGCAGAAGTTTCAGAAATTAAGATGTATTCCACATGGGCTGAGCTTCCTGGTGAGGGTATGTGCTCTCCATCACTGGAGATGTCCAAGCAGAGACTGTGCTTCTATTATAGAGGAGATTCTTATATCACAGGGGAGATTGGACTAGAAGGCACCTAAGTACCCTGTGAACCTTTAGGGACTATGAGTCACATTCCTACGACAAATCTCCACAGTTTTGATGTATTCCAAAACACTGAGTCAACCCAAATTTTCCCTGGCCAAAGATACTTAGGGTTTTCTGAAACCGAGTGATTTCATGCCTAAGTGCAAATTTCATTCATAAACTTCTAGCTCTCCCCTGTGAGTTAGATATCCTTTCACTAAATAAATCTTTACGACTCCATTCTCCTAGGATCTAACTGTTCCAAAATATTTGACTTTACTAAGACACCATGAAACAGAGATTGTTAAAATCCAAAACTATTTGGTATTTTCCTTAAGAAATCAGATGACAGAGCTGAACAGCCGACAAGATGTTACTTGTTTCTGCAAGTTATTGCTTTCAAATAAGCTAAGTCAAATAGTGTGAAGCTTTATTGAAGAAGTTTTGTCCAAAGTTGTTACTACTGACCTGCAAACCTGATTTTTTTTTTCTGCCTCCAAAACCTTGAAACATTCATGGAGGAAAAAAAAAAGTGAAAAAGTAATAACGATAGTAGCCTTGCTTGCTATTATCTTCATTTGAAAGAAATGATATTGTTTGCAAAAGGTCCAAGGCTGTGGAGCTAAACCACAATTCTAGATAGCTCAGCAAGGCTTACCAGAAAGCAGAGAGTGAGCTTCTTTGTTCCAGGACTTCATGGAAAGGAATCATTTCACAGCTGGTATGGATTTTGCAAAAGCCTCAAGCTAGGAAATGTAAGGTGACCTGCGGGAGGTGTGCAGGGGTCACTCGAATGATATGAGATGTCTCTTCAGGCTGTTGGATTACACCTAAGAGCTCTTAAAATGTGACTGCCACACTGACCTTCTTGCCGCTCAAGTCCAGGTATCTTAGGAGATAAAGAGAGAAATTCCAAACCAACCCACACTCAAGTGGCACAATGTCACTCATTTGTCAACCCAAAATTCAAGCAGAAACGACTACCCATTCTCAAAAAAGTTGTCAGACGTTTGAGTGCATCAAAGGCATATTTTATACAACAGAATCTTCTCTTAGGAAGTGCATTGTGATTTTAGTCGCTGTCAGCAGCCTAGAGAATCCACCAAGCTGGCTTCGTGGAATTTCTAGGAGCTCATCAGAGCTCTGGATGCCATTTCCTTATGTGTTCACTACAGGCTGTAGTTGTTTGTCACAGTCAAGATGATAAGAAATCCCCTTCAGAACCATGGACCATGGATGCCTGCACCATGCAGGAGACACAAGCCACCTGAGACCCACGGAGCTTGCCTTTATCATTTGTTTGATGACTTTTCATTTCAGGGAAAGCAAGGCTAATGCCATGTTCCCTAACGATAGCATCTGTTCAGAAGGAAATCCCATTTGATGGCACTCTGGCTACAGCACAAGCTCTCAGGGGCCATATCTCCTTTCTCTTTTTTTTTTAAGTTTTACTGCATAGCTTTCATTTCTTCGCTTATAACGTGAGGATAATGTTATCCTCCTCTGTACTTCACAAGGGTAATGGAAAAAGCTAATAAAATAGTTCAAGTAAAAATACTTTAAAGAATTTTAAAGCACCATTCAAATATAGAATGATATTATTACTTAAGACCTGGATTTAATTGTAGAAGGTTTTTTGTTTGTTTGTTTGTTTGTTTGTTTGTTTGTTATCTGCTCTTAAAATAAGACTTTTCTGTACAGAGGAGGACATATTGTATGACACATGCCAAGACTTCTTTGGGTGTGGATTTAGAAACTAGTCTCACTTCTTTTAGGCATACCTAAATATGATAACTATGTATATAAGGCTAGTAAATGTCTCAGAAGTTAATTGTAAAGACTGTGAAATGCATAGGTTGCTTCAACATATTCGCTAAGAGGTGCTCCAACATTAAAAAAAAAAAAAAGGTAACGTGTTTACACAAAAATTATTGCTTGACTTTCCGCCACCTCCCTAACATTACCAGCTGTTTCAAATGAGCAAGCAAAATTACAAGTTACCTTATGGAGGAAACCTCAATAGATCATCATCAGATTAACTAACTTACTAATTTTAACCCCCTTTACTTGGAATTTAGAGTATTTTTTTCATCAAGATTTTTGAGTATAAATTATATTCACAGAATACAAAAAAAAAAAAAATTCAGCCCGAGGGGAAATTTCAGAAATAATCCAGTCAATCCTCTTGTTTTATGGAAGAAAACACCAAGCCTCAGAGATGGTAAGTGATTTCACTCAAGACGCACAGCTAATACATGTGAAAGAGAGATTAAGATTCACGTCTTCTGGCTTGCAGCCCATGGCTTGTTCCACCCCATGCTACCTTAGCCCAGGATAAGAAATATTTAATCGAGGGCTAATGATGAAAGACAATGAAGACATATTGTATTTCTTCTTTGGATTTCTTCACATATCAGTGCAGCACCTAGGAACTCAGATAATTATACTGTGAAGAGACAAGTGACAGGAGAGCAAAACACCTCCTCTAATTCCTAGCCCTCTGTCAAATGCAAAGGATGTGGCAAATTGCTACCTATAGGCTTTGGGAGAGGTGCATTACTTGTACAAAGCAGCAGTCTTGGCATCTCCCTTTGTGAGATGTAAATCTAAGATTTGGGTAGATTTCAGGGATGGGGGCTTGGAGAGAGAAAGCCCTTAGCCTCAGGTCGTGGACTCAAAATATTCTTTCCCCAGTTCCTGTCAAATTAACCTGAGCCCTGAAAAACCACCTCAGCAAGGGCACAGAGCCGGATGGAGATCGTGAGGTTGATCCTCTGTTACTTAAACTCTTCAGTTCTTCTATTATCTGATTCAGCTTCCCTCTCCATAATGAAGATCAAATTATATCCAGGATTCTGGTTTGCTGAAAAGAGAGAGAGATCATAGGGACATATCATTTTACAGAGGACAATGCCAGCAATTTCTGAATGAATCTGGAGGCTAAGCCCAGCAATTATTTGGACCAGCAATCACCAGTTCTTTGGCGATGGACTGCACGACCAGGCTTTAGAAAGGGGCAAAGCATACTACTATATAGCATCCAGTCTCTTGGTGCAGAGATCATTGGTTTTCACTGTCCAGCACATTCTATTAAGTCACAACGTTTTCCGAAAATTCCAACATGCTATCATGAAAAGAAAAAAATCAAATCACTATGTTCAGAAAAATGTCGATTTTCTACTTCAAGCCATTAGAAGGAAACATGCCTCCCCAGAACAAGAAGCCACAGGAACATTTTCTACATGAAGATGCTTGGAAATTTTGTTTATAAAGTGAAAGTGTGTGTGTGTGTGTGTGTGTGTGTGTGTGTGTTTTAATTATAAAGAAATTTGGTGCCAGTGAGGAGAAAAAGATTTGTGAAATAGCTAATTCAAACCAGATGCCTAGAGAAACTGAGTTCACTGTTCTTTCTTCCACAGTATTTCAGTAGAATAAGTGTCTGTGGTGCTCAGTGCAAGGACAGGTTCAGCCAACGGATAGAGAGTAAAGTTGAATTCTGATTCCATATTAGGAAGAAATGCCTAATGATCCGAGTTGTCCAAAGATGTGATAGGAGGCACTGGAATGTCCCTGTGGCTGAAAATGTTTATAAAGAGGAAGGGACGCAGCCGAGATGGATCAATGCACTCTATGACCTCTCAATGCCATTGTAGAATTTTCTAAACCCTTTCTTTTATCTCCCAAGAAACATTTCTCCGTATCCATGGCTTTCGTTATTTTAAAATTACGGATTCTTAGAAATGCATATTCAACATCTCTCCAAATACAATAAGGGAAAAATGAGTTCCAAAACAATGGCTTTAGAGAAGGAGGTTTTTATTAAAAAAAAAAAAAAAATGTTTCATCCATGCATCTGTTCTTTCAAGGGAATTTTCTAAAATGGTTCAAAGTTGTGCATAACTACCGAGCATTCAGTCCTATTGTCTTTGGTTGGTTATGGCCTTGAGGTGAGGGGGCCACACCTTGCCTGAAAGCCAGCATAATCACATATTCCCCCCCAATCGTCCCCCCAACCCCCCCACCCCCATCCCCAATGAAAATAGTTGATGTAGGCAACCAACCCTTTTGCCATGTTTCCACAAAGCAGTGTAAATGTTAGTAGGTCACAGTGGAACAGACAAAGAAAATTTGACAAGCAATCTGTTTATTCTTCAGATTATAAAACTGCTTTCAGGGCCACATTAAAGTAACATGCACTGGGCCATGAGAAAGAAGCCATCACTTGGTACAGACAGAATAGTAGTTTCCAGACAATCGGGAGAGCCATGGTGAGTTGTCCCCTGTCTAGGTGGTAACAGAAAGCTGGAGTTCTGTTTCAAAGGCCAGTACTGCAAATACAAAACATAAAATTAGTATAGGCGGTAAAAAATGACAGGCAACGGCGAGGAAGGCAGCCTTCAACATTTAAACCACTTAATATATAAATGAGAGCAAAAGCAAAATAAAAGGAAACTTTCTGATTATTGCAGTACCATAGGCCATTGTAAAGATGCCATCTATTAAATTGCAAACACCCAAAGAAACTTTAAAATATCCAAAACGTACCTTTGTCCTTGAATTCAGGTACTTAGTTGGCATTTGGTTTAGGCTTTTGTGAAATAGCACTGATAACTGCTATTTCAGGTATACTTTATATCTGTCTCTCTCTCCACTCCTCTCTTTCTTGTACCTCTCCTTACGAGCTGCTCCCTCTGCCTGGAAGACTCGTCCTCTTTTGATTTCTCTGCATGAACTCCATCTTATTCTTCATATCTCAGCTCAGTTGTCACTTTTCTTTAGAAAGGCCCATTTTATTCTTTTTCTACGTAACTTTTTTCTTCATGGAACCTACCGCATTTTGCAATTATATTTTCATTCATGTGTTTGCTTAGTGTCTGACTCCAGTAAGCTCCCGGGACCAGGGACCTCATCCTTCATGTTTCCTATACGGTCTCCAGCATCCTGCATGGTACCCAAAGGAATGTTTTTCCATAAATAAGCAAATGTCAAAACAAGATCAGAACGGTAATAACCAACGAGACTCCTCAGCACCAAGCATAAGTGCAGGCGGATGTGCACCCTCTGTGTCTGCCCCAGCAGGTGTGTGCTTTGTACTGTGTGGCATGAACCTCTAGACAGAGAGTGTAGGGTTGAGGTCACAGACGTTTTGGATGGTAAATGATTTCCCAGGATCAGAACAGTCCAACATTTCTCAGTTCTCTGCTGCCCAGGTAGCTACAGCCACATGACCCAGAAGGCTCTCCCACAGCATACTCCCCTGGCAAACAGTAGTGATAAAAATGGCTTAAAGGAAAGAAGACTCTAAGTTCTTTATATCTACCCAACAAAACCAGTTATTTTGCTTTCCAAGAAATACTTTGTTTATTAAAGTATCACATAAGCAGGCAAATAAATACAAGTTTTTAAATATAGAATTGCATCTTGCTTTTTTCAAAGAAGCAGCTTGATTAAGGGACTTCCTGACCCGTCAGAACCTGTCCCTAGGTACCTCTTCTTCCTAACACTTATCACAATTGAAAGGTTACATTTATTATTGTGATTATTTGTTAATATCTGTCTCTCCCAAATAGACTATAAGCTGCCTGAGGGTAGGAGCCTTGTCTGCTTTTGTTACCACTGTAGCCCCAACACCACGCTCAGTAGCAATTCAATGAATGAATGAATGAATGAATGAATGAATGAATGAATAAGACTTACATTCTCCCTGCACTGTGGCTTATCACCAGCTTGCTGAGTATCCTTGAATAAGTCACTTTATCTTGCTAGCGTTCATTCTTTCATTTGAGAAAATGGTGATATCATTCTGACCCCTTCTTTGTAAAGTCTCAAGGATCAAATGGCATAAAAATGACATAGGCAGGAAAGGAACTGAACCTAAATACTAACTTCAGAAATTTAGAATTATTGGAGTCACCCAATAGGAGCTCTACTTGCAGAGGGACTCCCTCTATCACCAAGGGAAGGAACAGTGGAAGCTTCAGGTAACCCCTCGGTTGATACCCCAGAACAACTGAGAAGAGAAAGACCTTCCAGGCCTTGATGGTGGTGAATGACAGAGAGATACACTGAGTCCAGACAGCTCCATCCTAGTCCTTTCGGTCAGGGTTGGCAGGAGATTGTACTGTGGTTGATGCCATCCTGGACACGATCCAGTGTTAGAAAAACTATTTGAAGTGTCCTTAATCAAGTGAATGGTAAACTCAAAGAGCAACATCACACTTGAGGAGAGGGGTGTCTCAAAGCTATAATTATTCAATAATAGTAGTTAATAATAATAAATAGTATTATTTCTAATATGTTAGAAGCTTTACACGTGTTCATTTAAAAATTTTTTCTATTAGAGTTAAAATATTATATTAGTTTCAGGTGTACAACATAGTGATTAGACATTTATATAACTTATGAGCTGATCACCCCAATAAGTATACAAACATTCATTTTTAACATCATCTCTGTAAATAGGTGTCTCTGTGTATACCTAGTTTACAGATGGGGAAACAAAGACTCGATCACACAGCTAGGTGGCAGAGCTGGGATTCAAACGTGCGACTGCCTGACTTCGTGCATCATGGTCTTTTCACTCTGCCTTTCCAAACAAGGCTTCTGCTGGAGAAACCATGAGAACCAGCTACGTAATTTTCAGGGCCAAATGCAAAATGAATGTGTAAGGTTCCTTGCTCAAAATGTATTAAGAATTTTAAATTAGCAAGAGCAGAGCAATAAGCTAAGTACGAGGACCTCCTGAGCATGGGGTCCTGTGCTACACGGATCATAGGTCCATGAAGCTGGTCCTGCAAGCCATTCAAGGCCAGCCAAAAAGTATCGAATAACCACCAGACCCCCACCTCTTGCCAGTTCTGAGGACTCCTCAGAATTCTCTTATGTCTGAGCTTACCCAGAGAAGTAGTGACAACGGTGGTGAGGCAGGGCAAAGGACAGTGATATGGGAAAGGTAGGAGGAAGGGCCACAGAAGTGACGCAGATAATCCCTACTACGCCTTCCAGGGACCCAAGCCATCTGGGACTGGCACCGATGGGAGGGGCCTGGGAGTCCAATTTCCCAGGAGCAGCCTGGGAAGACTGTAGTCAGGCACCATGGCCATTACCATCCACATCCTGGGTATCCCTCGGACAGGTCCCCTGGGGAAACAAGACAGGCAACTATGGCACACACATACAAATATTTAGACAGAATGAAGAGAAAAAATTCCCATGAGAAAGCAAATAAGAAACATTCACTGGTAAAAGCTCAAGTTATGTGGCGGTAGAACGAACAAAACAAGGTTTTTCCAGTCAGGTTTCAGTCAGTCACTGCCACAGCCAAGAGAGTAGGACAATCTGAAGGGAAGAAATTTTCTCAAGAACAAATGAAATCAGTCTAGTGGAGTGCTAGTATCGACTGACCAAAGTTTGTGGGCTCTGAGAATGCAATTTAGGGGGAGGATGGACATAGTGACCTTTTATCAGAATTTATTTATTTTTAAATAAATGAAGTCATACATGCTAGTTTAGAAAACTTGGAAAAAAGAAAATCACAGTGAAAAACAATCATTCATAATTCTACCAGTCAGTGATAACCATAGCTAATTTGACCTTTTGATATGTGTTTTTTTTTTTTTTAATTTTATTTTATTAAATTTATTGGGGTGACAATTGTTAGTAAAATTACATAGATTTCAGGTGTACAATTCTGTATTACATCATCTATAAATCCCATTGTGTGTTCATCAACCAGAGTCAGTTCTCCTTCCATCACCAATGATATATGTTTTCAAACTTTTGTTTCATATATATATATGAACTAAAATGCCAAAGAAATGTATATGCATTTTAAGAAAGGAAAAAACTGTATTATAATGATGCTGATGGTAACCACTTTGAGCACCTCTTGTAATTGTAGAAATTAAACGTGACTCGTAGTCATCTTTTGTTATTGGTATGTATTGATTATTACCATTTTAATACAGTTTTTCCCTTTCTTAAAATGTGTATACATTCTTGGCACCCTCTGTATACATATATATTTTTTTTTCCAAGTATGAAAACCTTAGTAATATATCATAGTATTTTCCCTTGTTAAATATTAATCTATGTGATTTTTAAATAGCTGTAAAGTGGCTTATCAAATAAATCCTCTATGTCAAGTTTCTTTTTTTTTGGTATTTATAAATAATGGTACTATAAACATCTTTTCCCTAATGGCAGTAGCATACACTTTCACCAATATGTTACTTATTTTTGGTGTTGCTCAGAAAACATTTTCATCTGGTGTGACATTTTCTGTTTCCATTCTTAAGACAAGCCACAGAAAAGTGTTAATGACAGAGCACCAGAGGCTTATAGACCGCCTTCTCCATGCTCCTAAGGCTCCCGCTCCCTCGCACTTCACCTGCACATCTTTACATCTTTATGGCACTTAACACCCTCTGCTTTCTTGTTATTTATGCTGTTACTGGATACTCCTTGAGGGAAAGGGCACGTGAGACTCATCTCTGTATCCCCTAGGGCCTTGTCCACATGAGGTGCTCTGTCAATGTTTATGCAATAGCCGAACAAGTTTCTCAAGTCCTGTAGCCCAGTCCTAATTTCAGTCCCCTGCCAACTTTTCTCCATAATTGATGTGACATTTCCTTCTCCACTGAAAGATTGAAGTTTGGGGACGTGTCCTAAGAAGGTCAGTTTGTTCCTTTGATGCATTTACCACCAGATGACTAGAGGTAGATCTTTTGAGAAATTCAGCATCAAAAGTAGTTTATGATTTTCTAGGTAGGTATATAAGAATTAAGAAACCAAGGTTTATACTAGAGTCCATGCTCCCCCGAAATTGTTTGATGTTTTATACTCAAAATTAATTATAGTTTTTTTTTTATTCAGAAAAGCACAGCTAAACTTATTTCTATAGGCCATTCAATATTGTATAAAGGCAAAAGACAATCTTAAGCACCAATGGCATGTTGCCCCCTCTTAAATGGGATGAACCTCTAGGTCTCAACATTTGTTTGGCTTGTTCTATACGTCTCTCAAAAGGCTGCCTTGGTCTATTCCCTGTGTTACCCTTGAAATAGTCTTGGTTGTTCGCACCTGTTAAAAGTGTTAAATCACATTCTGTCTCTTAGGAGTAATATTAATTTCTTTGAATCAACTCTCATGAATGTTTCGTACTGATTAATTCTCTCCTTTCCCTGTATTGGCCTCCTACTAGATTCTATACACTATGTGCTTCCTAGGATGTGCTAAGCTTATGTTAGGTGTGGGGATGCGAACATGAATGAGGCAAGGTCCCTGATTCTTATAAAGTGATGGGAGGGACAGGTTCAGAACAAAGGCCAAAGCCTCTGAGGGCATCCCAGAAAGTTAAGTGAGGCAAACCCACATTCCTGGGTCTCTAGTTAAGGGGATATCTGTCCCCTTAATCCTGAACACCTCTTCCCCAAATTTCCACAAGAAGAGGCATCGTAATGCAAAGAAAACAACTGGGTAAAATCTAGCCTTGAATTTTGGCTCAATTCTTTATTAGCCTTGGGTCTTGCATAAGCCACTTTGCTTCTCTCTGAGCATCCACACACAGGGACAGAGTCGTACTGCTAATGTGATTGCAGTAGTGACTAATGAAGAGCAGGTAGTCTGCAGCCAGACTACTTGGGGCCAAATCTCTCTCAGCGTTATAAATTGTGTGACCTTGGGCAGGTCATTTCAGTTCTCTAGGCTTCAATTCCATCAGCTATAAAATGGGAATATAAACAGTACCTACCTACCTCATAGGATTGTGAAGGTTAAGTATATTAATCTATGTAAAATGCTTTATAGTTACATAACAAAATAATGTTAACTCTTATTACAATGATTGCTGCTAGTAGAAGTCATAATAGTGGTGGTGGGGGTGGGGGTGTGTGTGACAGTTTTAATAGTCTATACCCAATCACAGCCCCGGACCCTGTCTGGCTATATTTAATTTCCTCTGGTTAATTCTATTAGGATTTAAAGAACGTAAATTACTTGCATCTTTCCTAACTTAGTAATGACATCAACGTTTGTTGAGCACTTTTCACCTGTCAGACAAATTCTAAGAGTATTGGAAACACTGGTTTACTTAATTCTCCCAATAATGCCAGGTACTATTATTAGCTCCATTTTACAGAGAGAGAACAACTGAGTTACAGTCTTGTCCAAGAATTAATAACAGGGCTGGTTCCAGGCTCACAAACTAACTCTCAAGTGATAAGACAAATCTCGCCATGCTCGATGAGGAATCGTACTGGGGCTTGATTTGCTCCTGTGAATAGCCAATAGCTATCCAATATTATTCCAGGTTCCAAGTGCCAGCTGTCATATTGCAAGGTGCTAGTCTAAAAAGTACTCACAAAATTGACCAGTTTTGTCAGTGAACATCACAGTATTTTGAGAATTTGGCTGAGCGTTGGTTTCTCTCTGGCCCCTGTGTTGGGATAAGAGGGAGTGCTCCTGTTTGCATTAGCCAGAGAAGGATTGTGAAGTATTATCTTACCTTGTTATCTGAGCTGCTGGTGCACAAGGAAGTTTCCTTTGCTAATGGCTGAACTGCTCTTCAGATAAAGGCCTCCCCTGGATCTCCGCAGCACTAATTAATCAGCTGTTAAAACACTAGTTGATAAAGACAGGCTTACTTAATGTTCGAATTGCCTGCAATCAGAGATAACCAGTGAGTCCCTTTTGGCAGTGAGATATGAAAACAGGAGAATGATCTCTTATCAAAGGGAACATGGCACTCAAATGAAAAATGGGGTTCAAAAAATAGTTAAAACGATGTTCAAATTGGAAAAAAATAAACATATAATTATTTCTTTTAATCTGTGTGGACAAAGTGAAAATGGAACAAAACACATGTACAGACACACATACACATAAACACTAAAACATGACCCACATTTACACTTTGATGTAAGTTGGGTGAGCAGAGCCAGAATAGGTTTCATGAATGTGGTTGCACAGGAGTGTGTGACTTATGTCCACCATTTCCCTTTGACTGTACCTTATTTGCTAACGTTAGTCATTTAAAAAAAAAT
Organism: Rhinolophus sinicus; assembly: GCF_036562045.2. NCBI lineage: Eukaryota > Metazoa > Chordata > Mammalia > Chiroptera > Rhinolophidae > Rhinolophus > Rhinolophus sinicus. The sequence goes on from NC_133751.1 coordinate 46,520,974, forward strand.
TTAAATAAAAAAGTTGATTTCCTCAGGGGCTAAGGACATGATTTTAAAATATATATACTTATAGAAAGGAAAAACGGAAGTTAAGGGGAGGGACAGTTACAATCATGGGCTTTATTGCAAGCACAGAGTTCTTCCTGTAGGAGTCTTGTGATGACAGAGTGAGAACTCCTCCCACAAACCCATGTTCTATAAATACTCCATTTTGGCAGCTGGGCAGTGTGTGCACGTTAGTTGCCATGTCTGCACTCACTGGGTTACAACCCTCTCTTTTTCCCAAATAAGTCCTTTTGGTGATGAAAAAAAATTCATTAAAGAAATCACCTAAAAGAATGAGCATATGGCAGATGAATGGAAATAGACTTTCCTGGAAAAATGCTTCAATGAAGTGGAGTAATAAAGCATGGAAACTAGAAATTTTGATCTTAAAAATACAATGGTAATCTGTAATAATTAAGAAATGTTTTGACAGAATGTCCCTTATTTATATATTTCCATAACGCCGGCACTATGGGAATTAGATTTCACTGAATTTCCATGTCAGTAACCCCATTTTGCATGCTTGAAATTGCTTTCTGCCTTCTGGATGCTTTTTTTCCCCATTCTACTTGATATGTATGTAACATTATCACCACAATAGTCAAGTGCTTTGTAAAATAGGACAGAAATCAGTCATTTTTGTTATTGTTTTAGGCTGTGGGGGTTCAGAAAATGGCAGGTGTGGACAGCTAATAAGGTTGGTATGTGTCCAGTGGTGAGCCTGGGTCTGAGGTCAGAACAGCCTCAATGCCCTGTACAACCTTGGCCATTGCATCCCACCTGCCCTGTGAGTCCTATTCCCCTCACATGAAGTATAGATGACAATAACTCAGCCACCATCACCGTGCACTGCTGGCTGTGCTTCAGATGTGGTTCATCTGATCTAAAAAGCCACAGGAATTCAGAAAAAAAATGGTGGATAAATTCAGGGAACTATTATTATTCTACAGGATGATTTCTTTGTAACCTAAGAAAGAACCAATTGTAGCAAGATATAAATTAGGAAGATATAAATATCCCTTAACTCATTAGCAAGGAGTAGCTTTTGAGAAAAAATAGGTGCTCAAAATTATTTCTCCAAGATTCACAGTTAGGGAACCTGTAAAGCAGGGTTAATATACCTAAAAACAGTTAAAAAAAAACAAAACAAAACAAAACAAAAAACAACTATGAGCACTTACTATATGCCAGGTATGTACTGCCAGTTTATACACAGTATCTCCTCTAATCCTCACAAACTCTGTGAGGGAGATATTATCATTCCTGTTTTATAGATGAGGAAATGAAGCAAAGAGGTTGAGTAACTTGCCCAAGGTCAGAGAGCTAATAAGTTGCAGCGTCTGGGTTTAAACCCGTGTGAGCTGGCTCCAGAACCTGAGATTTTAAACACTACACTAAGTGAGGTGCAGAGAAAAAAATGAAATACAGTAATGGGCCCAAGATTCCATGGCTTGGAAGTGACAGGCCTGGCTGCCAAAACAGGTCTTCCTCAAGCGGAGCCCTCAGGTCAGCAGGATTCTCACCTCAATAGCCACTCCCCTGATGACTTGGGTTTTTCCTCTCACCATCAGAGGACAGGTGAGGTGAACCTTCCAGGGTCATCAGACCCTCCTCATCTTCTACTTGGGTAAATCAAGGCAGAGCCTGAGACATGTATAACAAAGTAACTCCAGATACTGAAGAGAAAGAGAAAGAAAGAAAAAGTGTAAGGGGACAGGACAGTTTCAGGGCAAGAAATTAGGAACAGGAGGTCGGTCTGTCAAAAGCCTCCATCCGTCACGGCTACTTTCCTCCTCTCCCTTCCCCCTTCCCAGCTAGTGGCAGGCCAGCACCAAGTACCATGTGTGTAGCCGGTGTTTAATATACGTTAGTTGCCCTTCCTTCCCTTTCCTCCGTGGGCACAGGGACTGAATATTTATAGATGGACTATCTAGATTTTTCCTATGACCAGTCATGGTGGTGAAAGGTCACACCTGCCAGTAAATGCAAAGTTTACATCTAAATAACAACACTCCCCTTTTCCTTACACACATGTTAAAATGGATAATCCCCACCCAGGAGTGCCCATCTATTCCCAGTCTATTTTTAATTCTTACTCATTTTTGCAAAGAGAATATTCTCACCCAAATGCCACCATCCATTCTGGTGCACTGCAATGCATGAGAGTGTTCAAGAAATGCCATCAACCCATTTGTGATTGCTGTGAGCAATTCAGTATCTTTCTTGGACTACTCACAACTTCTCAGGGACTAAAAAGTGAAATGCTTTCTTCTTAAATTCAATGTGCAGATTCTATCCACTCATTCACTAATTAAATACCAAAGCCATCTGGCCCTGTAAAACTACAGACACAAGTCATACTTGCCTGGATTAGTTTCTGGGCCCACGTCTCTTAGAAGGATTTTCTTTGCATTATTTGCTACATTTTTGCTCCCGGTGCTCAACAACGAGCGATGAGTGAAGCCAGCTCTTCACATGATGCCCTGAATTTGGCTGATGCCTCCTTGTTCCCAAGCACCTGCTTAAACAAAAGGCATGAGGTCCCCCGGCCTTGCATACTATTCACTGTAGCATGCTTTTTCTAATTGGTTTGGGGCTGGGTTCATGTGCACGTGTGTGTCTGCTCATGTTCAACACACTATTTGCTTGGTTCCTTTTTTCCCCTCCCATCTAAATGCTTACTCAGAATGCAAAGATAACCAAGGTGCATGTTTTATGTCAGGGTAGAGAGGAAGGAGGACTTAGAAAGGTTCTATTGGGAACAGAAGCCTTTTGTTATGAAGGTGTTTTAAAATTAGTGTAATGACTTCAGAGGATGAGATAAGGGAAGGAAAGGTAAGATGGGGTGAGATAAGATAAGAGTAGGTGGCAACATCAATAAGTAATGCAGTCTTAAGAGTATAAAAGTTGAACATACTAAAAATGTTTGGCTCTGAAGAGAAACTGTACATTTAACCCAGGTTCTAAACAAGCTCAATGTTATTCTAATCTATGTTATAGAAATTCAATAACTGACTCTATAATCTCCAGAAAGACTTGTTCCTTACAATGCTGCTTGAGAAAGCACAGGTTTGGAATCACTAGCTTTGCAGACACTGTTTTAAAGGGACTGCTCTTACTGGTAAGAAATGCACCAATCCCACTTTGAGGTGGTGCATTAATTTTTTCTAAATGTTGTGTCCTCTTAGTAAATGACTTCCTACAGCTGGGTTTTAAAAAAATCAGTGACATGGTGGAAAAATAAATTCAGACGATGTTAATGTTTTTTTCTTCCTTCCCTAGTGAAAGAGTATAAATGATAAGATAAAAAGTCTTTTGGAAACTTATTGATATAATCACTTCCATTGTATTTATTACAATGCTCACCTGAGACACCATAGTTAGAAGTGGGTTATCTAGTCCAACTCCCTTGTTTTGCAGGTAAGGACACTGAGATCCAGAGAGCAGCATGACTTCCTGAAGTCTGTATGTTGTAATCAGAACTGGCACCTAGCTCCCAGGCTAGCAAAGGGCCCTTGAACACACTGCAGTGTCTTTGGATCATTATTGTTAATGGTGAAAGTTTTGGCTTTCGAACATGATATATTCCAAAGTGCTGCCCAGAAAACTTAAGATGCAGTGCAGTTCTCTTTCATTCTATATAAAACACATTGTCAGTGTGAAAGAACTAGGATTTGCCGGAGATGAGAAGAAAGGAGTCACTTGCAGCAATCATTAGCCAAATCCCCTCATGGTTAGAGCAACAGTATGGGAGTCCTGTGAGCTTGATTCTAAATTCAGATTTGCACTTTCTGCTTCCAGTCTTCCAACTAAGTGTAACACTCAATGGGTAAGAACCTAGCTACACATTTTAAAAACCACTAAGTTTTCAGAGAGGGTGGGTGGGGAGGTAGGGTAGGAGGTGAGCAGAAAGCAAAGAAAGACTCCTCAAATGATTTATTTTTCCCCTCCCTCCTTCCCTCCCTGGCTCCCTTCCTTCCTTTTGCAATAATAAGATTACCTTAATAAAAAAATTTCCTTCTACTTCATGTCCTACCTTTTGTTGTCCTGTTTTCTTGCCCCCTCCCCCCACCGGCCAAGTGGACAAAAGAGGGGTCCAGGGCAAGCAAAACAGCCCTTTTAAAGAAAGGAATTTCTGTCCTCTTTCCTTTGCAATGAGGAATGCCTTGGATTGTTTAACAGTTGGTAACCGTTATATTTCCAAGTCTTGCTTCTGCTGGTCCCCTTTAATTTTGCAGACTATTTGGCCTCATAAAATACAATGGTGGTTTTATGAATACTTAGCGAAAAAAAAAGCAAAACCAACCCAATTTCCAAATCTGCATTTAACTGTAGAAAACAAAAAGGCATAGTATTCATTCATCAATAGCTGATTAACTTGAGTTTAGGAGCAGATTTGCATGGAAAAAACCTTTATACACTCACACATGGTCAAAAGGAAAGCTAAAAGATCATAGGAAGCGTAAATTTTTAATTTGGAGAGTTGACAGCGAGTATGAACCTTGTTATTCTCAGCTACATTTAAAGCAACCTGTTAAATGGGAAATGGGCAGACCACAGCTATCAGTAAAATGCATGAGGTTTGGTATCAGGTAGGTATGGATTCTACTCCTGGCTCTTCCACTTAAAAGCTGCTGATCTTGAAAAGATTCCTTTAGCTGTCTAAGTCTGTTTTCTCATCTTGAAAATGGAGGTGAGGATTCTGATGATAATGTTTTGCAAACAGGTTTGTTGTAAATATTAAATTTTCAGTCATATATGTAAAACCCTTTGTAAAGTGTAATTCACCATGAAATTTTTATTTACTATTATTAGCACCACCTTTTTCATTGTTATTAAATAATATATGGTCCTTTCAGAAGGCTTACATTGCATGACGGAGTGTGCTCCTGGTCACGCTGACAGCTAGAGAAGTATGACAGCCAAATTGGTCTGTCATCCAGAAGTCACTCAATTGTGGCTATATCAGGGAACAAGGATTGGAGCTTCTGGGTTCTAGAGAATTAGGAGGGTGACATCCCAACATTATAAGTGTTCAAAGGGCATGACTTTCAAGATGATCATTTACAGGAAAAGGTAAACTAATACATATGGAGAATCCATAGCGGGCCAGAGTCAACAAAAAAAGTTCAGGCAACTCAAAGAACTGGAGTTTAACGTTAACACTTCAGCTAATACTCCAGAGGACATTGGGCACATTCCTTAGGTTCTCTGGACCAGTCTATTCATAGTTAAGTGTGGACTGTATTAACAGCCTGTGAAACCTTATAGGCTTGTTAAGAAGGCAGAGTGTGTGTCTAGCACACTACTTGTCTTACACAGTGGCCCCTCAATAAACACTTGTTGATGAATTAATGAAAACATAATAAGGCATATTCACAGATAGTGCACAAGCACAAAAGATCTGAATTGTGAGGGAGTTAACTCTGAATAATGGCAAAGGAAATTTTTGAACGTATTAATATTTAGGATTGTAATGTCTTCTTGATGAATTAATTCCTTTATCATTATAAAGTGACTTTCTTTATCCCTGGTAATATTCGTTGTTCTGAAATCAACTGATATTGATATTACTTTTTTAGCTTTTCTTTGATTAGTGTTAGAATGGTGCGTATTTGTGTCTTTATATTTAAGATGTTGCCTATAGACAGCATAAAGTTGAGTTTTGCATTTTAAAATCCAAACTGATAATCTCTGCCTTTTAATCGAAACGTGTAGATCATTTACATGTAATATGATTATTAATAGGTTAGCCTCAAATCTATCATCTTGCTATTTGTTTTCTTTTGTCCTTTGTTTCCTCAGTTACCATTTCCAGTACTCTTCATTCCTTTGTGTAGATGTATATTTCAATTGGATATGGTGGTCCTGTCTGAGGATTTCCTTTCATATTTCTTGTAGTATGGCTCTGCTGATGATGCATTTTTTCAGCTTTTAAATGTCTGAAAAAGTTTTTATTTTGCCTTTGTTTCCAAAGATATTTTAATAAGGTACAGAATCATAGTTTTTCTTCCAGGACTTTAAAGATGTTGCTCCACTGTCTTCTCACTTGCATTGTGTTCAAAAAGAAATCTTTCATTATCGCTATCTTTGTTGCTCTGTATATAATGTCTTTTTTTCCCTCTAGTTGCTTTGAAGATTTTCTCTTTATCATTAGTTTTGAGCAATTTGGTTATGATCTACCTTGGGTAGTTTACTTCATATTTCTCTTGCTTGAGGCTCATCAAGCTTCTTAGATCTGTGAACTTATATTTTTTCATCATATTTGGTAATTTTTAAACCATTGTTTCTTAAATATTTTTTTCTATCCTTCTCCTTTGCTACTTCAGGGAGAGGAATTATATGACTATTAGGCCTCTTAAAGTTGTCTCATAGTTCAGAACAACTATTCTGTTTACTTTTTAAAATTCTGTCCTCTCTGTGTTACTTTTTGGATACATGTGGTTGCTGCTTTCAAGTTCATTAATGTTTCCCCTTACAATGTCTAATCTTTTATCAATCCCATTCAGTGTATTTTTTTTACCCGAACTTATAGTTTTTATCTACAGAAGCTTGATTTGAATTTTTAAATATTTTCCATTTATATATTTTACTTTTTGAATATTTTGAATATAGTTATATTTGAGTAAACTCTATTTTTCTCCTCTACTCTCAATACTGCTGAAACCAGATGCTTGGGTATTTTCCTACACCAAGGTATTCTCCATTTGTCAGTGGATACCAACTGGGTATCTTACAAATTTAACTCAGTTCAAACACTATCTACCTGGAGATAGTATCAGATCCCACAGGTTAAGGGCTCAGTCCCACAAGACTGGCACCACTTCAAATACCAAATGCAAGTCCAGGTTGTCACCTGCACTTCTGAATGACTGGCTATTAGATTGGGTTCCCACAATCTGTTCCTTGGATTTTATAATTTGCTAGAATGGCTTACAAACTTAGGGAAACATTTACTAGTTTATCATAAAAGGATACAACTCAGGAGCAGCCAGATGGAAGAGATACATAGGGCAAGGAGCATGGAGCTTCCATGCCAGTCCAGGTATACCACCTTTCCAGTACCTCCACATGTTCACCAAGCTGAAGCTCATCAAGTCTGAGGAATTCAAGAGTTTTTAATAGAGCTAGTCTCTGGTACTCCCTCCTCCCACTTCCCAGATGTTGGTGGGTGGGGCTGAAAGTTCAAACTCTCTAATCATTTGGTTTTTGGGATACCAGCCTTATCCTAAGGCTATCTAGGGGCCCCTCCCTAAGTCACTTCATTAGCATAAGCTCAGATGTGCTCTAAAGGGGCTCCCTATGAATAATAAAAGACACTTCTATCACTCAGGAAATTCCAAGGGGTTTAGGAGCTCTGTGCCAGAAACTAGGGACAAACACCAAATATATTTATTATACCACAAGTTCAAACTGCTGTTTTAATGTCTTTGTTGATGGATTCTATCATCTATGTCAGTTCAGGGTGAGATTTAATAGGTTAATTTTTCCCTTCATCCTTTCCTGCTTCTTTGCATGCCTGGTAATTTTTTATTGGATTCTAGACATTGTGATTTTAATTTTTCGGGTGCTGGATATTTTTGCATTCTTAAACATCATCTTGAATTTTATTCTCCTATAGGTCTGTAAAACAGGGCCATAGCAGTATTTAGTCTTAGGCTAATTATTATCCTCTACTAAGTTAAGACTCTTTTGTATACTCTGCACAATGCCTTGTGAATCATGAGGTTTTTCAGTTTGGCTGATAGAAAGAGGAACCATCATAAACTTTATGCTAGTACTGCACATATTCCTCTAATCCTTTCTGGTGGTTCTTTCCCAGGCCTCAGGTAGCTCCCTCACGTGCATGCATTGATCACTGTTCTGCTGAGTATTTGAGGAAGATCCTCTACAGATATTCAGAGTTTTCTCCTCTCTCATACTCCCTCCTGTGAATTCTAGACACCTTGGTCTTCCCAGACTCTCAGAGCTATTTTCTCAACTCAGGGACTCCGCTAGACTTCACTTGGGTTCACACTCCCTGTCTTTTTACCACTTTTGCTTTCTCTGTTGACCAAGGACATTAAAAAAAAAAAGGACTCAATCATTACTCTATCATCTCAGCTGGTTAGTAAGTGTTAACATTCTTTTTATGATACCCCATGTGAATTGGAGACTAACATTTACTTAGCATTAACTAGGTGCCAGGGTATGTTGGAAGTTTTATGTTATTTACCTCTTAAATTCTTGAAATTATGCTTTATAACAAATATGTGCATTGTTATGCCAAATTTTCAAGCAAGAAAACTGAGGCATAGAGAAGAAAATTTACCTTACCCAAGTTCATACTAGTAGTGGTGGAGTGAAGATCCAAAGTGCACGTTATTTACACGGTGTCCTGCTACGTTTACAGACCAAGTTATAACCCCAACCAATGGAGCTCCAGAGGTTTTATAGATAAAAAATACAACCCAAAACTTAGAGAGATGAAGTGTTTGGCTTCAGGAGAGGCCAAGGTACAATGGAATCCAGGTCTGTATCCACACAGCCCATGTTCTTTCTAATTCACTTGACTGACCCTGAAGGGCTCTGAGGATGCAGAAATCACCTTCCATTGGTTAAATATTATGTAACCCTGGGTCTTAGTTAAGGCAATTTTTAAATAAAGTCTTTCTTGTAAAATTGTAAGTTACCTTACACAGAATGATGAAAAATCTGTATGCATAGCTTTACTAAGACTAAAAATTTACTACTCTTTTTCTAGTCTTACTTGAGAGGATTATTCTAATTAGCTTTGGATTCTAACTTTGCAAACATAAACAAAAAGGCTGTCCCCAGACAAAACTTGAATATCCCACTTACAGTCTACTTTAATTATTTCCATAGTATTCATATCTATGTAGGAAATATACACTAAGATTGTGAAAAAAATATTTCCAACTTCATTCATAAATTATTTTTTCAGAAGTGATATATACCGATAAATTTCCTCATCTCTTTCTCAAATGAATTTTTACAAAAACAGAAAGTTCATTTTTATGGCATATTTTGTAAACAAATTTTTAAATTATAACAGCAATGCATATACTCCTTGCCAAAAGAAAAATTTAGCAGGATGGAAGAGAATAAAGTGAAAATGTGAAATGCACTATTCTCCTTAAGCCATTGTCAAAGGGTAAAAACTGGTAACAGTCTCTTCTGTGTCCTAGAAATTTTTAATGCATAAACTTGTTATAGAAATAAATACTTATTTTTACAAATTGGAATCATTCTAGAAGGTATATCTATATACTATATAGGTATAATTTCTTTTAACATACATAGCTTTTTGTATCAGATTATATAGATATATTGCATTCCTTATTTCACCAGTATAATGTTTTACATTGTATATGCATGATAATTACAAAAATACCATGATATATTTAACTAGTCTCTTCTACTGGAAGACGTTTAGATTGTGTTCCATTTTCTGCTATTCCAAGTATTGCAGCAATAAATTCATTGTGTAGATACATCCTAAATCAAAAGATGTGTACATTTCAAATTTTGTTAGATATTTTTAAACTGCCTTCCTAAAAGATGCACCAATTTGCAATGTCATCATCAGTGTTTTGCAGTAAGACTCAGTAAATATTTGTTTAATGTGTGTGTGAATGAGCACCCATTTCTCCATGCTGTTGTAAACAATAGCATTGTTGAATTTCTAAAATCTTTATCTGAAGAATAAAAAGTGGTATATTTTTGGTTTAATTTGCATTTTATAATTATGAGTGATGATGAACACTTAGTTACTGGCCATTTATATCTTATTTTCTAAAACTTGCCTATTTGTGCTCTTTGTCCATTTTACATTGATGATTTGTATATTTCTTAATTTCATAAGGGCTATTTGTATATTTATTAAAGTAGTCCCTTTCTTGGCATCTATTAGACAATTTCTTCATAATATGTTGTTATACTTTAACTTTATTTTCGTCTATATTTTATCTTGTCTACAAGCTTTATTATTTTAATGTGATCAGAGTTATCAGCCTTTTCCTTTATAGTTTCTAGATGCCTGATGCCATATTTATACTTTACATGTGGACTTTTTGCGGAGCTATATTTCCAAAACCTTTCTTTTTAACATTGCAAAGACTATTAAAGTAATTTATTAATTAATTAGCCAAATTAAGTAAAAATGAATTTTGTTAAATATATTTTCTTTTCTCTTAAAAGTTGAGGCCACTTAAGATAGTAAGCGCTGCTATTATCATCATATAAATAGAAAAATTAAAGAATTGAAAAATAACTCAATCAAAGTGAGGGAAAGAGGGAGTTGAGTGGTGACTGACACCCAGGCTCACATGCTGAAGGCATTGACACAAAATATGAAAGTAGAAAAGTATTGTGCAAAGAAAAGGAATTAGAGAAGTCAGTGAAGAATAGGAAGAGATAATCCAATGGAGAAGGAAGGCACAATGAGAGTGAGAGATGGGTGTTGAAAAAGAAAGTTTCTAAGACTGAGGAAGATATTTAGTGTAGCTTGAAAATGAGAATAGAAGGTCCAGAAGAAGTATAAGAGGGGAAACCCCCAGGCAAACATCTCCCTTCCATTTAATTTCTAACAGGTCTCTTCCTTCCTATCTCTAAGGCTCTGTAGGCCTTGAGATGAAAGTCAATTCTAAGCTAGCATTACCTGTCACTGTTCCCAGATATACAACTCTTTATTTTATTTTATTTTTTTTTAAATAAGAGATAAATAAGATAAAATTCTGTGTCCTATATACCCCTTAGAAGGCCATCTTCAAGAAGGTAACACTCAGACTAGATATTTATTTTGCCATTTTTTTATTTTTTGGAGTAAGAACAGTTGGAGCACAGAAGAATGAATGACTTAATGTGGGCTATTCAGAAACAGAAGAAAAACTTTAGCCTTCATCCATATTCTTCTGAACATCAATAGGCTTAATTTTCACTTATAAAATGAATCAACACAAATCAACATCTTCACATGAAACACTTTTATGAAGGATTCTTAGAATAGACACTGAGACATAAAACTCCAAGGCCAAGAAATAGACCTTATGATTTGTTCCAGTCTTTAAAAGTTATAATTAATTTAATATTTTATCACTCTGAGGAAGGATTTGCATTCCCCAATGTCACCCAATCACATACTTAAAGCAAAAAGGAATCTCACTATTTCTGTGTCTCAAAATGATCCTGCATATTTGAGGTTTGGCTAGACCTAGCATTAGCTTTGTTATAATAGCATAAGCTCCCTCCTCTCTTAAAAATGGAAATATGGTGTTTCTCCAATTCTTTCCCATCCTTCCCTGCCCCTCCTTTCTTGTCTTTTTTTTTTTAAACTCTAGTATTAGAAGCTATAAGTATATCTATTTCTTCATTTCTCTGAGGTTCAGGACTTAAGTAGTTGACTCTTTCAACTTTATATGATTTTTGCGATTCTGTTTTACTCTTGTCCCCTCTGCACATCCAAGTATGTCTATTTCTTAGCTAGTGATACTTACAAAATATGACTAGTTTCAGTACTACTTCCAACTTCTTTGTTTTGTCTTGTATTTCTACTGTGGCACTAATTACTAGCAATATGATTAATGCACTACTTACTGGTGGCTTTGTTCCCTTTGTTTTTCTGATAATGGTAATTAATCCAATTCTTGAATAAAAAAACACTTTCAGTTCTGCTCACACATGTCAGATTGCAGGTGCTTTTGAAATCACTTTTCCCCTCTTTGGTTTTAAATTAAAGTGAAAAGTAAGAGTAGACAAATTAGTGATGTGGCTGAAAACACTCTTATCAAAATTGTTCATCGGGGACTGTCTAGGACCAGCCATGTTAGAAATGGCTCTGAAGTAATAAAGTTACTATTCAATAGAAGGTTATTTTGCCCTTTACTCATTTCTTAGTGTGTGTGTGTGTGTGTGTGTGTGTGTGTGTGTGTGTGTGTGTTATTGTATGTGGCAGTTGTTACGTAGGTTTGGGTGCAACACACTTTCGATATTTCCAAATGGAAGCATGGTTGAGGACGGCTGCTTAAGATATGGGCACCAATCAACTTTAAGCTCCTTCCTATCCTAATGCATCAGTCTTCTGCAGTCCTCTCTCCTCACGTGCTCATTCGGTTCAGTGTTGGGAGGCTTGATTTTAAACTTGTACTTGATACTTGCTGGGCAATTTGGTTTATGTTCACAGCATTCATTTTTTTCTTTGACAGATCAATAATACTCAATAGTACTCCTTCATTAAATTTCTCTTGGGACTTTTTAAGGGCTCTGCAAAATTACACCATATATATTAAAATTTAGTAGTAACTTGCTTTCCCAGAGAACAAAGATACAGTGATATTTTTTTTCTCTAAGAGATATTATTTAAAAATCCATTCAATTTCTCCTCTTTTTTAAAAAAATAAACATCTTATAGTACTAATTTTTGCGTTTACTTTTTTATAGTTTAGGGGAAAGAAATGCCATAACTTCAGAAACTCTACATAAATAATTACATTATTATTTATGTTTTTATTTAACTTACAGAATTGTATATTATATATGTAATTTCAAAAAATTTTAGCATAAAGTTAGAATGTTTATGAGCATTATGGAATAAGAAAAGGATGCTGATTTTCTCTTGGACTAATCGTTTATGTCATATTGTATCTCATTTTGATCATGCGTACACTAATTTATGATTTGTGTTTCTTATAGAATGACAAGGAGGGTTTTCAGAATGCCTCTGAGAACCCTACCCCTCACCTTTGTTTTTTGTTTCTTTTTTTTTTTTTTCCTAAATAAAGCGGCAGAGGACATCTGCTAAACTCTTTCATTCACTCAGCAGAGGTAGGTTAAAAATGAACATACTGCAAATAGTTAAATATTTCTGTTGAGGTTCAGGTTTGTGCTTTTAATTTTTAAAATTAACTTTGAAAATGGATTCATTTCAGCAAAAGGCAAGAGACTTGGTAAAGTTCCCACCCCCTACACAATTGGATTAAAGTGCTAATTGTTCTATTTGAAATATCACTTTTGACTAATTAATTCATTTTGCCCTTGACTAAATTGATTGGAAACCCCAAAAGATCTTTTGGGAAAGAAACAGAGAGCTGTGTGCTTTGACTTCCCCTCACTCCCAATCACATCTTTATTTACTATATTAAAACATGAAGCTCTGCCATGAAACAAAGGTGGGAAAATTATGTAGGTTCAGGGAGTAGTTTCCCCTTATGAAAAGCAGACTAATAGATTTTCTTTTTTAATAAGATGAAATATATGATTTTGGATGGCTCTAATGGAACTACAATCACACTAATCTAGACTTTCAATTCATTTTCCAATCTTTCTTGGCTCATATTATAGTGAATTATGTTAACAGATTCCATGTCACTCAGTAGTCACCAGATAAATTCAACTGTTTATGGTACAACAATTTGGAGTGGTACAACAGAAGTATTGTTGTTTTGTTTTGTTTCTGAAAATCAGTTAGAAAGATAAATGGGCCCAGGTGAAACGCCCCAATTTTTTTCTTTTTCCACCCTGTTTTTTCAATTTCCAACCTGTTAGGCTGGAGTAGCTTTTCTTACAATAACTTTAAGTTATACTATAGGACTGTTCTAAATCTACTCTTTATTTTGCATGAGGCCCTTTTAACTGATTTTCAAAAGTTGTTAAATACAACAGGTGTTACGCATTTTTTTAAAAGGGTGTAAGTGAAATTCTCTTAGGACAGTAAAATGCCCTCAAGGCATCTTTAAAAAGAATCTCAGATGTTATCACACCAGGCCTCAGAGTATTTGGTAAAGGGTTTTGTGATTGTTTGTGTGGGTTTCTTTTTCACAGCTCATTTGAATTTTTATAATCTTTTACCAGGTCTTTGATTCTTTTAGTTCCTGACCACATTTAACACATGAAATGTGTTTCATAAAATAAGTCTTTGTTGTTAAGTTCTAATATTTCTAGGCATAATTCCTTGTCTTCTTACTTCCACAATTTTTCTATAATGACTAATATCAACAAACATGCCATCTGAGAATTAAATGTATTGACGCTGAGTCCTATAATAGTCCTTTGGTTACCTGGAGCAACATAAATGAACATTTAGGCTATCATTCTGTGTAGCACGAGTTCAATACTATTTGTACCATGCATACAAGAAAATGATGTATTAAATAACTGAGAGCTACTGTTTATGGAATACTTGCTATATGCCAGGCACTATGCCATGGGCTACACAGCCTCACTTCATCTGTACATAAACCCTCTGAAAGAAGTATTATTAGCATTCTTATTTTACAGATGAGGAAACTGAGGCTTAGTGAAATTAATCCAAGGTTACAATTGTTTGTGAGTTACTCAAGCACCTGAGAACTGATTCTTAAATTCTGGAGCAATGACACTGTCCTTTCTGGGATTCAAAAGTTATTTTGATTCTGAAGCAATTGTCCTATTACCAATTCAGTGAGAAATCTTCAAAGGGCTTTGTCTTGTTTGAATCTCTTGTTTGAATTTATCTTGTTTGAATTTATGTATACTTTGTCTTGTTTGAATTTATGTATACTTACAGAAATTTCCAGAAGACAGAATAATTAACAATTTAGATTGCCTATAGTTTGACTACAGGACCCTGGAATATTCAAAAAATTCCATGAACTTTGTTAAAAACAAAGAGAAGGCTGGGAGGGAAAAAGAGAGGGAGGGAAGAGAGAAAGGAAAGAAGTAAGGAAGGGAGAGAAAGGAAAGAAATCCATCAAATTAACACCTAGTTGATCAAATTTCTTCACTTTTTCAACTGCTTGAAGTGGTACTGTACAGATAACGTGAAATGGCTTAAGCACTTCAACAGCCACACAGAATCTTAGGTCTTAATATATTCTGTTGCTGAAAGACAGAGGGCTGGCTTTATTCAAAAGCTATAACCACTTAAACCCTTTTTTTCTGGAAAGTTAAAACAAATACAGTGGAAATATCCGAACATTTTTGTCCAAATGGAAGTATATTCCAGTTGACTAAATTTTAAAAGTTTTTGCTATTTTTATTTTAATATGTAGGTAATCACACCTGATTTATATGATTAAATATAGAAAATAGATACGTAGACATATACTTGTATATATACACACATATAAACATATACACATAGAAAAAGATCTCTTAAATTTTGTCCCTTTATTTGATTTAAAATAATTATGACCTTACCATAAAGCAAGCACCTTTATTGAAAATGGTACATATGAGAAAACAGAAACAATATTAACAATATTCTTCCCATTGCCAAGTATCTTCCCATTTTGTTACATGTTCATTCTCCATGTAATAGCTTGTGTTCAAGAATAGTTCCATGTTTTTTCTTTCATTATAAACAGTACTTATTATTTTAGAAATTGTCTTTTATTTTCGAAATTTAAAATGGAAATTGTCATGTAAAAGTGAGCCTTCTTTTTTTAAGATCATCTTCACTGGTGCAGAAATATATTTATAAAATAATAACCAATCTTACATGTTGGTAAACAACACTAATATTATTAGAAGCATTAAGAAACTGCAACTTAAAATGATTTATTTAAATTTTGTACATACAATTAACTTTCATTAATCATTTTGTATAACACTTAATACAATATAAAGTACAGATAATATTTATGAATTATGTGTATTTTTAAAATTAGTTTTCCTCTGCCAGCTCCAGTATTCTTGGGTTACTTTCCCTCTTTTTATATGAAGGTGAGTGTTTGAGAAATACAAAATATCTTTCACCCAGTTTTAGCAAAATTCATAAGATAATAGTCACTTAAAGAAAGGCAAATATAATTGATTCTCAATTTGGTCTATTCATATTTCCCATTAGAATTGGAATCAAGAGTTGACTATACTTGCCTACATAATCTTGTATTTATCTCTCTTACCATAAGAATTTTTGTACATGTGAAAATACGCTGCCATCCACCTGATAGGTTACTATGCCTCTACAGAAATTTATACTTAGGAAATATTTATGATAATAACTTATAAACACAGGCAATGTTTATTGTATTTATGTTTAGATAAAAGTGAAAATCTGGGTACAAAATTACATATGCAATATGATTACAACCATGTTAAAAAAAAATAGGAAAAACATTAGAAGGTAATATACCAAAATGTTACTAGTGATTATCTTAATGACAAAATTATTAGTAATTATTCTTCTCCTTTTTCTATATTCTCCAAATTTTGGACATATTTTTATAATATAAAAAGCTTCATGTAAAATGAACAGTGTGTTTGAGTCATATTTTGAAGTAATGTTTAAAATCATTCTTTCATTTCACTGGAGTTATTTTACCTGTCGACATGAAAATTCTGAGTCTGTGCCCATAAAGAAGGCTGACCACTAGTTGGTGGCAATGCCCATGTGAAGGATGATCTAGATGCAAAAGAACTGATGGACCGGGAAGGAAAAAAAGAGGGCAAACTGTTAGAATAACCTGCTTATAGGAGTAATGGAACCTTGACTATTTTCATATTAGGGTACTATCAACTGATTCTAGTTTAAGCCTCACAGAGTTTTACTAATCATTATTAGTAATTGGTTTACAAGCCTGTTTTGCATATCCTACCAAGTGAAAATATGTCCCCCCTGAAATAACAATCTAAAGAAAGAGATTCAAAAATAAAACAAGAACAGTAGTGACTGAACTACTTGACTGTGTTTTTTATTTTATTTTTTTCTGCCAGTAGTTATGGGAAAACACAGGCTGCCGGAAAAGAGTTACTAACTGTGACCCTCAGCAACTGAGTTTAATTTTCCTCATCAGTAAAATGAGGGTTATAGCATATATTTTACAAGGTAAACTACTTTGAGAAGTGGTCTCCAAAATCAGGTATGCTCATTATACACACACACACACACACACACACACACACACACACACACACACACATAAATGTGTGTATATATGTTATGCATTATAATTTCATATATAAATGTTTATATACAACTCTGCTCTATGCATGGACTGTCCCTGAGGCCATTGTTTGTCCCACGTGCCAGGTGACCATAGATCTCATACAGCCCAGGACGAATCCTGGGTGAGGGACCACATCCCAGGAGGCTGACCGGGCATCCTCACCCGTTAGGCTGCTTTGGGCATATTGTAAGGCATTACAAGTTTTCATATGGTCAGCTAAAGGGAATTGAGGATTATATTATCTAGTTTTTACTACAGTATGCCTCACAAAATGGACTAATGGTTTAAAGAGATCCCTACAATGAAACCACATATTGAAATGAATATTAATTATATGAATACAATGAATAAGAAATGGCAAAGCTGGTACTTCTTCCCCTAGTATGAGCACATTGATACCCACATTGAGCTAGGAATGATGACAATCTGTTTGAGCTTTAACATCATTAATAACAAGCATAAAAATAACAGAGCCAGAACTTTAATCATAAACTGATGTCAGGATTTTCATAGAACATGAAACATGTTCAATTATATTGTTGCCATTAAACTATTATGTGTTATATTTTTATTGAGAGCAAAATATTATTGTGCCTTTAAGAACAAAAGTAATTATTTAAAATAATGTTTGTTTCATATTCATATGATTCTCTTAAATTTTCTATTTTTGTGCACATTTCATATTGTATGTAATACAGTAGTGGTGCATTAAATGTGTATAATAAATCAGTGAACATACGTATTTTGAGGGTGTGCCAGTGGTTGTCAATTGAACAGACTAATGATATTCTGCTGAGATGACTGTCAGTGAGAACCAAGGCATATTGTTAATTCATTTCAGTTTATACCAGGTGTTTATGAACAACCCCATTCTTACTGGGATATTTACATCACAGTCAAGGGCATGTGAGGATTACCCATGGGATAACCCTACCTTTCATCCTTATGGAGAGAATGGAAGAAGCCTTAGAAACTTAATGGGCTTGAAGCTGGTGACCTTTCATTTCTAACTTCTGCTCAGCATAATTTATCCCGAGAAGTGACAGCAATTTCATTTCCAGGATCGTAAGAGATGGATAATATAAAATAAAAGTACAACCATGCTTAGATAAGCCAAATGGGTTCTAAGTCAGAGAAATTTAGATTTGGGCCATGAAAAAGTTAAGAATATATAGAAATCTGGGAAAATGTTGTTGTTGTTGTTGTTTTTATCGGATGAATTGAAAATATTATTTACTGAGCCTACATCTTCTCAGGCTGAGTAATAAAAAAGTTAGGGGAAAAAAGCAATGGTAGTTATTTTGTCCTCCATTTTAGGATGTTCGTGTCAATACGGGGTTAGAGAATTTACAAAAGATTTACATTTGACAAAAGATTTTCCATAGCTTTCTCACAGCGCTCTTTAATTCAAGGTACTGTTACTTTGAGAGAGACTGACTTCGTGTGTGTGTGTGTGTGTGTGTGTGTGTGTGTGTGTGTGTGTGTGTCTGAGAGAGAGAGAGAGAGAGGCAGAGAGACAGAGAGACAGAGAGACAGAGAGACAGAGAGAGAGACAGTGAGAGAATGTTAAAATGTTCAGGAGCCGGCCACATTTTAACTCAATTCTTGAAAATTTTTTTGTTTGTTGGGCATTCAAATTTGTAACCTGTCAAGAAAATCAGAAACCCTGTATCTTTCTTCCCCATCTCCTCCTTATTTTCCTCAATATATGTACATTTAAAAGAAAATTAATAAACAAAAAAGTACTTAGAAAAATACCTTCTTGGAAAATTATTTTGACCCTTACTCTTATTGGTAAGGGATCTAGTTACAGATCGGAGTGAAGGGGGAAATGGCCAAAGTTTCCTTCGCCTTTTTTTGCTTCCTGCCTTTCCTAGACTCTCCTCTCTGCCTACTGGAATGTTAAAGAAAGAAACTTCTTTGGCCCATACATAGTTGACTCATTCAAATTCCATATGCATTCAGCTGTGCAACTAGAAAAGGACTCTATTTTGTTGGTGCTTTGGGGAAGCCAACATAATTTGATCAGCAAAATTATTGAAGGTGATATTTAAAACAAAGAGCTGAAGGGTTGGGACCTGGAACAAACCAGTGCTTGAGAGATGTGAAAGGATTTCTCCTCACAGTGTTTTGAGATGTGTGTGTTCAAAATCATAATTCACCCGTCGTTTCTAAACACGGCAGCCCCTCTCACCGTTCCAAGGCCTGTGCAGCCGTGTGACTGAATTCGGCCTTGCTACTTTTCCAGTTCTGATTTCCTAGCCCTGTGAGAACATCCAGCCATTTAAGGGAGTGTCACTCAAGCTTATCCTTTTAATCGGAGCCCTTAGAAGAAATGCCAGTTTGTTTTTGGAGACAGTTAATCTGACGGAAGTGAATTCAAGTTTTGGCAAAGATCTGTGGTAAGATAGAGTGAAAAGCTGCCAAACAGTATTATTAGAAGAAGAAAAAAAAGGCATGACCTCCCCAAGTCAAATGCCAAGCACACCTACATCAGTTTCAATCTAGCTATAGAAAAATAAGATATTTTTAGATGTATTAAAGTGCTTCTTTGCCCCAAGGGCTGTTTTATTACTGCAAAAAGAGCTTGTAATCACGTTTACATGAGGTTTTTATAATTTAATATGAAATGAGATTTTTAAAAAACTACAAAACAAACTTAAACAGTTATTCCTCTGCCTCACCCCACTGACCTCAGAGCTTCTGTTGGCTCTCACTTGCCTCACTGTGAGCCCCTCCACATGGTTCTCTCACTTCTGTCTCACCTCTGCAGGGGTACCTCCAAACCTGGGTTCCTTAAGCCCCATTACACTGGGTGAACTGAGAGCCACAACAAACTTAAGGTGTCTTAGTACAGAGCTGAGGAGCAAACCAAAGTCTCCATTGTCAAGGTGACGCACGTATGGGATCTTGGAGGTGCTCTGGTCTAATATCCCCTTCTTACAGATGAGGAGATTGAGGTTCAGGGTGGTTATGCTGCGCCCAAGTCATAAAAGCAATGGTTAAGTATAGAGCATGGCTTAGAGCCCAGGTCTAGCTCACAGGTCTCCATTCTGGGCTTTTTGTGTTTAAACCAGAAAAATAAGAGTGCTAATCCAAGGAATGTAAGTCCTTTTCTCCTCCTCTGTCTGCCTCTTCATGCACTGCCAGGTCACAGGAGTCCACACTGAGCATACATGATTTGTGATTTGTCACTCCCTGGAATACCAAAGACAATGCTTTCCTAAGCCTCCCTTTATAGAATTTACCCTGGATCATGTGATGAGGGTGGGGAAGGAAGTTCTCAGTAACCCCCCCCTCCCGCCCGACCCCCTCCCGCAAAGGAGATGGACTGGGAGTATGGATGATTGCATTCCTTTAATCC
The DNA here is from genome assembly GCF_036562045.2 of Rhinolophus sinicus. Taxonomy (NCBI): domain Eukaryota; kingdom Metazoa; phylum Chordata; class Mammalia; order Chiroptera; family Rhinolophidae; genus Rhinolophus; species Rhinolophus sinicus. The sequence continues at coordinate 46,541,299 of NC_133751.1, forward strand.
CACATACAACTGATTCCACCAAATGGAGCTGGGTATGCACACAACAACTTCCCCTGTTTGCCAGGAACTATAATTAGAACCAAGTGAAACTACCTATATTCAATCATTTTTGACTGTCGAAAACAGCGATCTCATAACTTCAACCTAATTTTATTGAACAGCAGCCATGTGTCAGGAACTCTGCCAAATGCCAAGCAGTGAGTCAACTCTTCCAATGGCCTGTGAGTTCAGTATTTCAGTTCCTCCTATGCAGATACGGTAACAGGGACTCTGAGAGGGGATGTGATTTCCCTAAGGCCGCAGGGCTAGAAAGTGAGGACAACAGGATTTGGCCAACTTGATCTTACTTCATATTCCCATTCTTTCATGTTTTCTCCACTAGAGGAAAAAGGAGCGTATTCTGCCACTCACTTCTCCCCTGCTCTCCACCTCATCTCCCCAGAGCCCTCTTCCCTCTGGGCACCAGGTTCTTATGGTGTCTAGGATTCTGGCAAGGAGTCCATGACCTTTCTCTTGCTAACCCTGCATCATCCATCAGACCGTCACTGAGAGTCCTTCTCTCTCTGCCCCATCACTGTCCTGCGTTTACTCTTCCAGACCTCTGATCTGCATCTGGCCCTATCTGGCCCCTTCTGAGCAGTTCCCTGCCCTCCCCTAGAGAGTGACCCCCTAAACCCCAGGCATCCCTCCTTCCCAGGAGGTGTTTTAAAGCCCCTGCCCCCACCAGTCAAGGCAGCACTGGGGTACAGGGAGGGCCAGGCTGCAAGGACGGTGTCCATCAAGAACATGGCCACAGCAAGACAGCGTAGCCTGGCTCAGGGGTTCCTAACCTAGCATTACTGGGTAGGATTCAGGTGGCTTTCCATCTTTTAACTGAAATTTGGCCTTGTCTTCCACTTTAGCGAACAAAACAGTAGTATTAGTGATACCTATGATTTTGTCATCAGCAGAAATCACAGATATTTTCATATCCCATTATAGTTGTTGCCAATATCCCAAAACATTGTTTACAGTTATCACAACTTCTAAATCATGACCTGCTGCCAGCTTATATCATTTAACCTATTAACAAAGAAGCACATATCTTATTATGTAAAATCTTTGCTTTCTAATATTTTAGTAATTAAATTTTAATATAATTTGTTTTCTTTGTAAACCTGCATATCTATCTATTTTATACATTTAAAAGCACTTTTCTCGGAAGTGGTCCATGGGCTTCACCAAATGGCCAAAGGGGCGTATGGCACACGAATAGTTAAGAACTCCTGACCCAGTGGTTAAGCAGGCAGTCAGTGACAGTTGGCTCTGAATCCTGACTCCATCCTTTACCAGCTGAGAATCTGAGAAACATTTCCTCACTTTTCTAAGCCTCAATTTCCCCAACCTCTAAAGGTGGGATGAGAACCTACCTCCTAGATTTTCTGTGAGGACAAAATGAGATAATCCATGTAATGCACAGAGCATAGTGTCCAGCTGCTCAGAACAAGGCTCAACAATGCCAACCCTCATTGTTGTCAGAAGGCCTGCCCTCACCTATGGTGTCACCTGCCTCATGTGGTCCTCCAGTATTGAGACATGGCCCAGAGGACTGTTTGTGATCCACGTCCACCTCTAGCACCCAGTGCTTGCAGGGTCCTCCCCGGTACCCACAGAGCCTCTTGGATTGTTGCCCTCCCAGAAGCGAGGGGTACATCATTTGTCTCATCCAAGCCACTGGTCATCGGTCAGCAAGGACTGACTGATTTCCACAGGGGCCATCACTCTATCCAAAAAGGTGTTCTACTTGTGGACCTGAAGTCAGTCCTCAGTTGTATTGACCGTCATGTTGTGTCCTAGTTCAATCACCAGCTATGGCGAGTCCCCTACCCTCTCTGTACCCCTATGGAAGTACCCAGGTAACTTTTGCCTTGTCCTCCTCACCCACCCAGCTGTTGTGCAGAACAAATGAGAAAGAGTGTGAAGGCCTCTGAGAATAAAAAGTATGATATAAATATTGGACACACACCTCCCACCCTTCCTCCTCCATGTCTTTGCACATGTTTTCTCCTCTGTCTGGAGAGCTTTTCTTACCATATGTCCAGGTCTGACTCCAATGGCACCTCCTCTAATGCTCCACCCTGATTGTGCCACCTGAAAGATGTAATGGAACCTTCTCTTTCTCTTATCATCCCTTAATCCACATCTGCTTCAGCACTCTTCATTTTCTACTGTACAGCTTTTTGAATCATATCTTCCCTGCCAAGTAAGTATTCTGAGGGTAGGACCATTGTCTAATTTTACTTTGTATTAATAAAACTTATTGTATTATAGACCTCTATCTAAATATTAAAAACTCATCAATTTCTTTTCAAGATGTTGAAGACAATTTCTGCTGTAGAAGGAGTTGATGGCGGGGATAATAAATAAAAATATGGCAGAGCTCAAGGGCAAAACATTATCCAAGCATTATATGAGCTCTGAAGAAAGATCAAACAGTGGACTGTGTGGGCTGGGGATGGGGGTATGATAGATCAGAGAAGGCTTCCTGGAGGAGGTGAATAATGCCAAGAGATAAGTTAATGCCGGGACTAATAACCTGAATGAAGCAGGGAAGATAGGGAGAGTACTAAGCATGAAGAATGACACAGAGACCAGGAATGAAATTTCATCCATTCATTCCTCTAGTTCCTCCTTCTATCAGCAAAGCTTTAGTGAAGACCTATTCTATTTCAGGCAGAGTGCTAGAGGCTAGATAAACACAGATGACAGAGTGTGACAGTGTAGTATGAGAGTTATTGAAATAGTGAGGGTATAGCTGTGTCACTAATCCATATCAAGGACACCCCTGTTGCAGGAATTCTGCCTGGTCAAAGCCTGGCAAATGCCTTTTTAAGGGGGCATCTTCCTGAGCAGACCACGTGTCTGCACCACTGGTAGATGGGTCACGCATGGCACTGTCAGACCTTTCATCTCTCAGTGACACATAGGACACAGGGAGATTATGGAAGTTAATGGTCACTAACGCTATTAGCCTTGGGCACAGCAGTTTTAGGTTTCCTCAAAAAAGGAAATACTCTTTCTTATGAACATTTTTTAAAATCTTTAGTTATCTATTTTTGTAACCAAAAGTTCTTATTTCGAATTGTTCTATTACACATACTTTCTGTTTGTTATCTCATTAAAAGTGCTCAATGACTTTATGGGAGGTGGGTATTTTTTCCCATATTTTCCTACTGAGGGAATAAAGAAAGGTTTAAGTTGTGAAGTCAGTGGTCTTTGCTTTTAAAAAAAAGAAATAAAAAACCCACATATTTTTATATCCACACTTTTTCAAGGTACACCTCTCAGTGAACTTTCTGGGCATATAGAGATGGAATGGAGACATGCTTCACATGTATATTATTTTCACAACCAGAGAAAATGCTCCAAAACTGAAGAAAAGTGCTGATCAAGTCTGTGCTGGGAAAGTCACATGAACCTTATGTTTTAGAATGGATTCTTTAGAATTCAAAAGGACTAATAATAAATATGATGTGGCCATTATTTTTGGTAAGCAATTAGAACAGCAGTATCTTTACAGAATTGAATTCTTATTAATGGAAATAGGAAGAGTACTTCAGAGTTTGGCACATCTTCACTTTCGTGTTTGAAGTAGGCACTGGGAACAATGTTCTCCTAAAAACTTCAAAAGCCCGCTTGTTGTTGGAAATTTGTTCATGGATATATGTAGCTACTCTTTGGCACTTTTTTTGTAGGATGCTTTAATCTCCAATTTCAGAGCATCATTCACTCACACATTTAAAAAAGTTGATTTAAGTTAGAGCAAAGAACCATTTGAAATCTGTAGACGTGTGGCTCAGCTTACTGAGTCACGAATATGCCTGTATTGTCTTCGTAAGGATGTTTGCTGAGCTGTGTGTGTGTGGGTGTGTGTGGGTATGTGTGTGCAGAGGCTGCTGCCCATACAGGTCTGTATGTGTACATGTGTGTATGGACGTGGACACTTTTGCATTCATGTGAGCGCGTGCTGTGGAATTGCCTTTAAAAGGTTCATTGCTTCATTCTTGGAATGAATATTACCTAGCATACTCCATGTGCATTTCTTCTAGACAACTGTATAAAATTCAAAGAATCCTCAGAACCAGTCTATTATGGGAAAGAAGTCAGAGAAAAATGAAATGCTAAATACCTAAGTAAAAAGTGCTACTGGTTACTCTATGACCAATGAGTGATCAGGGTAATAGAAAGAAAAAGAATAGTACTCATGGCCGCGGAAAAGAGGCTATGTCTGTAGCTGCCAGTAACAACTGCCATCTGCTGAATTCGCATCATGTGTCAGACAATTCATAGGCATCATCTGTGGTTCACATGCTTAATTCTTAGCTGAGCAAACAGACAGTGAGGGACTGACCCAAGGATATACAGCAGCCAAGGCAAACCCAGACCCGGTTCTGCAGGCTGCCAAGTCCTCACACTTCTCGCTCCATCCCATTGCTTCTCTTCTTTACTCGTGATCCTCAGAGAAAAAAACAGGCTTTCGTGGAATGGAACAAACCAAGGCTCTCTGCTAGTGCTGTATCTCCCGTATCTGTCGTCTTCACAGGGCGCACACCGTCCAGTGAAACAGGGCCCAAAAGATAGAGCAGGCTGGGAAGTTGGGAAGGGTGTTAACACTAAGACATGAATCTTGGCCTGGGGACAAGCTGATATAGGAGGGATGAGCAGGCCATGTCAGGGACTCTGCCCTGTGCGGGTACTTTTGGTGGCTACCAGGCACTCCCTTCTGTGCTGGACCCTCCAAGTACATGCTCCTTAGGTCACAGGAGAGACTTGGGCTCAACACAAAGTAAAATAAAACATAGGGTCCTCTCACAGGACCTCTGCAACTGTGATGATGGACCAGAGGTCTGTCCATCAAAAGGTAGCTCTCTAATCCGCATATGCACACACCTCATAGATAGTGTATGATGTATACTGATGTACACACAAATGTCCTATATGGATTTTAGATATATGAGTGGTTGGCATCACTAGAGGACAGATCATGTATAAAATAATATTCTTCTGGTAAATTGTCCCTGTTAAGAACTGGCTTCAGGAGTAGAATTTATTATTTCTGTTATTAAAATCAGATATAATGTCAATTTTTCATTGCTACAATACTTGCTTAAGTGCCCTTTTCTAATCACACCTCACTTTTTTTCTTTTTTTAAAAGATGGGGAGTTGATTTTTAAAAAGAATAATTATTGGTGTCTTTCGTGTTAAATGATTATTGTTTGTTGTCCTGTGGCCTCAGAAAATTTAAACCTTGGTCATCTAATATAACATTTCACATCCTGAGGTAAGAACATTGAAGCAATTTGTTTAAGGTGCCCAGTCAAGATGTGGCAGGGCCTCCTGACAACCACCAGGCTGTCTGGGAACCACAGCAATACACGGCCAGGAAGGAGCACTAAGAAGTAGAGTTTATTCCTCTTCCTTCTCCTTCTCCCCCTCATTCTGATTCTCCAAGCAAAGAAAGCATGAGGCTTTTATTTTTAAAATAAAATTTTTATTTAGAAAATTTTCAGATTTACAGAAAAAATGTGAAGGTAGTAGTACAGACTTCCCGTATACACTGTATCCAGTTTCTATTATTAACATATTACATTTGTATAGGACGATTGTCATAATTAATGAACCAATATTGATACATTATTATGAACGAAAATCCACACTCTATTCAGCTTTCCATAGTTTGTATCTGATGTTCTTTTTCTCTTCCAGGATCCCATCTGGGAAACCACGATACATTTATTGGTCATGTTTCCAGGGCTCCTCTTGGCTGTGACAGTCTCTCAGACTTCCTTGTATTTGAAAACCTTGGTAGTTTTGAGGATTACTGCTTAAATATTTTGTGGAATGTCCCTCAATAGAGATTTGTCTGATGGTTTTCTCATCATTAGACTGTAGTTATGAGTTTTGGGGGGGGAAGTCCAAAGATGTAAAGTGACACTATCTTCATCTATGGAGTCTTTCTCTTTTTTTAACATAAATAAAACACCTGGTACATACCAGGCACTCAATAAAAAACAAATGCTTCCTCTTCTCCCACCACGAGGCCAATTTAGTAACCAGAATATAATGTGCATATGAAACATCTTTACTATGTTCCAGTTCCCCCTTCTAGAAAAGGTGTGATCCAGATGCAAAGCAAGTGGAAGAGAAGAAAGTAGAAATTCAGACTTTTGCTACTCACATTCAGGGGCAGTCCCCTGAATACAACTGGTCTCTGTGCTGGACATTTGCCCTTCCCGGGCTTCTCTCACCCTGCCCTATGCCCCAGAGAGGTGATCTCCAGGGCTTAACAGATAGTCTCTTTGCTGGCTAGATTCTTGTGGGGTTTGACCAATAGGGCACCAGCAGGCTTTTCCTGGGCAGGAGGAGTAACCTTGTAAATTGTTCCTTATTTCCCCATTTTGAGTCATTGTTTTGTTATTGGTATGTATTGAGTATTACAATTTTAATACAGTTTTTTTCCTTTCTTCAAATGTGTGTACATATTTTTGGTACGTTTTTTGGCATCCTATATAAATTTGGATACAAAAAGAGTCAAAAGTTCAAGTGGCCAAGTAACATATGTTGAATCATGACCTAATAGTGTGGTTTCATGTGTTTAGAGAATGAATCACTGTGTCAGGCACATCTATGTGACTGCTCTCGGTTAATCTAATTAATACTCTTCAGAATGACCTTTGCAAGTCTATACATTTATTTTAATGATGCTGACATTACACAAAATATTTTTGGAATTTTTAGAACCCCTGTTTGAAAATTATCTTTAGAGACAGTTTAACTTATAGCCGTCTTACCAAACTTGATGCCTCCTTCTTCACCAACCTGGGTTTTGAATTACTTTTGACTGTTCCCCAAAATGAAATCTGACTTCAAAGAATAAAGCTTTTACTGGTGTTATTTAGAACAACAAGCCACAATCTCTGAGGGAAATTAAAAAAAAAGACAAAGAAAGGAAAGAAAGAAAATTACAAAAGAGGAAGCGGGAAAGTTTTGGATTTGTTGAACCATGGCAACATTTGGAATATCTAGATGATTCCTTTGAAGTGGACAGGACTCATTTGAATATACAGATTCTGCTGTGTTTGTTTTAAAATGTGTCACTAGATCACAATAGCGTAGGCTCTGGGGTCTGACTGGCTGGGTTTAAATTCTGGCTTCATCATTTGTTATCTCTGTGTGACCTTAAGCAGGTTATTTAATTCTCTTTGCCTAGAGTCTCTTATCTGTAAAATAGAGACAATAATCATAGTACCAATGTTACAGGGTTGTTTTGATAATGAAAAGAATTAGTAGACATAAAGCATTTTAAAAAGTTCAGGGACATAGGAAGGAACCAAACGTTAGCTATGATGTGTCATGGATCTTGATTCTGACCGTCAATATTCAGCAGATTTATGCATTGTGGTTGTATTCTCATATTCTTCTTCAATCTTGTTTATTTAGTTGATGGCTGCTATCTTCATGAGGTACTGCTACCCTATAAACGTAAGGTTTATTCAAAGATTAATGCAGAAAAGAAATATACTTGTTTTTATATTTATATTTTCATTTTTGTTTCCATAGAAAAAATAGAGTGTCTTCTCTTTAAAAAGAGAAAGTCTCTGATGTGCTAAACTTTCTGAAGATACTCAAATAAATAAACTCTAATGCTGAGAAAGGAATTAGAGTCTGCTAATTCACCAGCTGTTGAGGGATCCTAGTCCCCTACATGGCACAACCAGAGAGAGAGAAAAGAGAGGAATATCATTACCAAGAGTATGTTTTGCAATAAAAAATGGCATACATAAGAATTCTTTTTGTTTCTTAAGATTTCAGATTAACACATTTTCTAATTACTTAATAACAGGTCTAATTACTCAATTTCTAAGTTGCAGTGCACTCCTGGAATATATGCATATATGCATACATACATACACACACATACACATACATATATTTTTAAACTATTGTACAGTCAAATTAAGTTGGCTAGATCTACTGAGTAACCCTATGAACTAATGAAGTAAACATTTGCCCCCACTGGGATGTGGAAGGCTTCCAGGACGCCCGAGCATGCACCTGCAGAAATTGGTGATTCACCTCTGAGTCACTCGGCAAGCATTAGCAGGAGAAGCCAGCCGGGATGCAGAGGGTACACTTGGCTGCCGGTTCTCTCCTGCCCTCTCAGAATAATGACATTAATGACACTTCCAAACAGCTCACCCAGTCACAAAGTGGGAGATTTCAAAATCCATGTGGCAGCTGATTTCCTAATAGGATGCATTAAACAGGACATTGCATGTTTTATGGGCTGGGGTTGATTAGACCATAAGACTTAAAAGATGTAGCTAAAGTGGTTGAAAAATAGGCCTTGGAAGTTCAGATCAAAGCATTACAGGGGGGTGATTAGATAAATAAAAAGTTTAAGCCTAACTGAGCAAATAATTGCACATCCCCTGAAAAGCTCGGTTCACAGGGATTGATCAAATGTGAGTCACCCCAGGCACAGATGTCTTTCTAAGAATATTCCTTTTAATTTTTTTTAATATACATCAAAAGGAAAAAAAATCTGGGTACTGACCAGCAAACACTCCTGTTTGTATAAGAAAAGCCTCTTTAAGATACTGACAAAAAAATATATCCTTCATTGTTTAAAGAGGCCAGTTTTTCCTCTTCTCTTCCTTCTGGGTCTGTAGTAAAAGGTTTTTGCTTAACGCAGACTAATAGAGCTCACCTGAAAAATTCTAAAAGATTTCTAGTGCCTTAGCTTGTCCATTATTCTATAGAAGTCAGATGCAGGTTTATGTTAAAAGCATGTACTGTTATCATTCTAAAGAAATATATGTCAAGGGGAAGATTCATCTTTGTCTAGTTAAAAACAAAAACAGTCTTTGCAATGCTTCTTTGTGCATCGGTATGTGCCAGACACAAGTTATCTCATTTAATCCTCAAGACAATGCTTGAAGGCAGGTTTTCATATTCCCGTTTTATATGTGAGGAAATTAAGGCACGCCTGCAGATTAGGTAACTTGCCCCAAGTCACAAGGCTGGGAAGTGGCAGAATGGAGTGTGAGGCCGGGTGTAACACTGGACTCTGCCCTCCTGAGAGCGCTTCCAGCTGACAGTCGTCCCTGAGTGGCCATGAGGCTCTGTAAGTGCACCTAGATTTCAGTCATTTCTATGAGCCGATCTTGGCTATTCCCTTGAAGCAGGATCCGGTATTGTTACTTATTTTGAAAGTAAGCGATTAAAAGTAGAGATTTCCCAAAAACTTTCCCAAAACTGCACAACACAAAGCAGATGGGCGGGTAGAAATGCATTCAGAGCTGTTAAGTTTCAAGTCTGTAATTTGGTCACTAGTCCCCTGTGGCCAGATGGTGACCAGGCAAGATATCTTGGTAGCAGGAATTCTTGGTGAGCTCTTGTTCACATCTCAGAATCTGTAGTTTCTTGGAAGCAGCATTTATCCCACAATCCCAAGAAAATGCTGATCAGAATCAGGGAGGGAGGATGGAAAACTGATAGCACCAATGCCTATCTATGAATCAATACAAGTTTTAGCCTCTAGGTCTGCCTGTGAGCCACATTTCACAGCATTATTGACGGTATTTTTATATCTTAATTTATACTGCACTGATAACTAACACTTTTTGACTTTTGTTTAAATATTTCTGCAACAGGTGTTGCTTTGTGTTTCAGTTCTGCTCAGACAGCAAGGGGTAGTGAAACGGGTTAGCCCAGAGAAACAACCATTTCCTCAGGGACTCAGCCTGATCCCAATCTTAACTGTGTTAAGTCTGAGAAGGTTGCTAAACTCACTGTGCCTCAGTTTCCTTATTGATAAATAGTATCATCTCGTAGATACTGGCTGCCACAACTAAATGCCATATACTGAGTGGCTTAAACAAAGAAATTTATTTCTCAAAGTTTTGGAACTTGGGAAGTCCAAGGTCAAGGTGCTGTCCATTTAGGATCCTGGTGAGTGCTCTCTTCCTGGCTCTTCTTGTTATGTCCTCAAGTGGTGATGGAGAGAGAACTAGAGCATGCTTTCTGGTCTCTTCTTATAAAGGCCCTAATCCCATCATGAGGATCCCACCCTATGACCTCATCCAAACCTAATTACCTCCCAAGGACCCTACCTCCTACTACCATCACAGTGGGGGTTAGTTCTTCAACTATGAAGGGGTTGGGGGGTGCAAACATTCAGTCCATTGACTGGCTGTAAAGCAATTGGTAGCACTCCATAAATGTTACCCATCACTATTGTTACTCTGGTACTAAAATTAAGGAAACAGATGATATTATAGTAACATGTACCTGTATACTCATTTTGATGAACTCAGAAGGACAAACACTTATGTGCTAGATGCTGGACTACACATGCACAAAGGACACAAATAAGAATAAGGCAAGATTTCTTCGATCAAGCAGCTCCCACTCTCCTTTGGGAGAAACTTCTCCAAAAGACCTCTCCTTGAGTACTACCCTGTTTTGCTGAGGAGGCGACCAGCCATGGGGAAACATCCATAACAGGCCTGGGAGTGCAGTCTGTTACACAACTGTGCAGGCCTTGGGACAGAAAGTCACTAGACAGACATTCAAATCCCAGATGCAATAGTTACTGGCTGCAATTTTAGGCAAGTCACTTAACCTAGTTCAGCTCAGCTTTCTCCTCTGTGAAATAGGAAAAACACTAATTTCTTTATTTAGGTTTTATTTAAGATGCTAATTATTTATTATTATTGAATCAGAGAATGGTGCTCACCTTGCACCTTTGAGTGGTCCTCCAGGAAGAGCCAGGAGACAGTTGTGCAAAGCATTGAGGCTACAGTCTTTGGGGTGAATGGGGTACCTTTATTGTCATCATAATAGTATGTCATAGGATGTAACAATAGCCCTAGTTTGCAGATATGGTGAGAACTACATGAAATACATGTAAAATCAATTAACTGTAGTTATCACATACAAGTACTTGATAAATGTTCTTAAACAAACAAAGCAAGATCAAGCACAGTCTCCCCTTGTCAGGAGTATGTGTGAGAAAAAAGGCTGTGTATTATCAACACATTTATCTGCATCAACAAGCTTCATAAATAGCTATAGCACACTTAGAATGTAGCTACATGAAGTAAAAACAAACTCACAAACAAACAGTGTCTGAGTGTCATAACCTCTGTCATCCTCAGGAATCCACTGGCTGTATCTTCCAAGTTTCGTGTTAAAACTTAATATGCTCTACCACCAAAGACAAAGCAGATAATAAAGCCAGAAGTTTTTCAACAGTGCCACTTAGGTTTCCACTGATTAGTTTACAAATTACCCACATGTTCAAAACCAAACCAAACTAAACCCCACAAGTCTCAAACAGAGCTGGTGGCTTCTCCCCTAGAGCAGTTTTCCACATTTGCTTTGTCTCCTGGAAATGCAGACTCAAAGGAAAGTTTTAAGAGTGATACATGCTCGTTCCACTCTCCCTCAATTTACATTTAAACTTCAATGAATATTAATAGAGAGAGTGAGCCAATGTAGAACAATGTTTTTCAAAGTTAGAGTAACCTTCTCAGAATCAATTCAGGTTCTTGTTAAAAATGTGGATTCCAGACCAGTTAATCTTGACCCTCTCTGGGTGGGGCTCTGGAATCCACCTGTTTAACAAGCTTCCCAGGGGACTCTAGCAAATACAGATATTGGAGAACCTCTGATAAATAGGGATAAAATTCTCTGGATTTGTTTTGCCTTCAGACAACACCTGCCTAGTTTTAAAACAAACAAAACAATAACGGTCTGATTTTAAATGACAAATGAGTAGATGGAGTACCTAAAAACATTTCAGGCTTGAGAAGTAGCAAACTCCAATATTAAAATATAGCAAATGACCCTTTTACCAAGTTTAATGCTAGAGCTCTTCTAAACTTGCCAAATATTAGGAACTATTTCATAACTTGAAAAAAGAAAATGTGTGTGTCTCTGTATGTATTAGAGACCAAAACGTTAAATAACTAAGACAAAGTAGGGTCACAGAATCCTAAGTACCTCTGTTTTTATACATAAAAAGTGTCCAAAATTAATAATTGTCAGTACTGAGAAAGACCCATTGCATATCAGCCAGAATCGTGTGTCCACTCTGCTGGGCACTGCCCTAGCCCTGGACGTACAAAGACAAAGCAAACACAGTCCTGCCTTCTAACTCACCAGTACAGTGGTTCTTAAACAGTTCAAGCTCTCAGAGCCCTTTGGCTTTCACTCCTGAAAAATGTCCCTATGCACAAACACTTGGTTTTGAGTAAGGTTTCAGGGGATTGGCAGAGCCTTCACTTAAAAATCCCTCATCAAGTCTAGACACAGAGTATGAATTGTGCAGGTTCTAAATCCTGGAAGGTTTGTAGTGTTCCCTTCGCTCATGTAATTCAAAATACAATTTAAATGTTTTAAAGACACAAAAGTAAAGTGTTCTAAATTAAAATTACTTCTTTTCAAAACTTCTAATTGCCATTTCTGTTTTGTAGTTATTTGTTTGTTTTCAGTGTTGGTGTCTTTAGTAGTTTGTTTTGTTTAACGCCTCTGCTTTGCTAGAGCCCTCAGTGTACACTTAATTTGCCTGTGGATAATCCAGCATTAATCCGGAGGGAGGCACAGCTCCCCAAACACATTTATTACAATACAGGATGCTATGAGCTCTGTAATGATGTGGGAGTACACAGCAGACTGCTCTAGGAAGAAACTTTCATCTCAACGCATTCGCCCAAGTGTAAGTTTGAGCTCAAATGGAATGTTCCATGAGTGATGCTAAGGAGAGGAAGTGACTTTCAATTAAAAGGCAATGTCCTCCAGGGTACCCTCAACAATCCCTCCACCAAACCAATTAGGAAGGGCGTATATGTAAGGCTGGTGTGGAGAGCAGAAGGGGAAGGCATTTGGGTAGCATCAGATGCTCTGCAGTTTTCCAACAATAGACGCCATTGATCACCTACTAGTGGTGAGGATTAGGGGCAAATTATTGTGAGAGCCACCGTGAAGGGGGCGGGGCAAGCAGAGGAAGGGGAAGGCGGAGGTATTGGCAGGAAGACTAATCAAGTGAGAGAAAATGCCAATGCCCAATAAAGGAATAGAAAGGGAAATGGATAACGGAAGGACAGAGAAAGTAGCTGAGCCAGAAGGACAGTACTTTGCAACTTGTCCTAATGTTGATAACAGAACAACAACCTCCCAGCAGAGATCCCAAGTGACCTGGGTTCCCATTCAAGAAAGATCTTCATCCTTACTGCTCAAGTTATTGACCTCAGAAGACATTTGTTTTTAACTCTCACACACACATTGACCCATGTCTTTTCAATTGCCATCTGCTTTTACCCAAACATCCAGGGAAGAGTTGACTGTTTATTTATTTATGCTCTGCCTATTTCAAAAATGGATTTAAGGTAATGGAACACAAGAGGTAAGTCAAATTTCAATGTTAAAAATTCATCACTATTAGAATTTTCCGTATCTTTATCCAGACAATGCTTAATCATTAGAACGTTATATTAGTCCTGCCAACACTATTTATATTCAGGTGATTCTTTCTGCTTACGTAAAAGAGAAGAAGATCTCTTGCTCTCAGCTCTGTACTGATTTCTTTGAAATATTTCAGGGCAGGTTACCAGGAACCATATTTTCAGATGGAGAGTCTGTCCATGGGTGTGAAGGTCATGATAATCACTACCATTTCAAGGGTGCCTGCCTGCCATTTTACATATAACCACATTGAATCCTCTCAACAACCTTTAAAGGAATTTATTACTATCATTCTACAGGTGAGGAAACTGTGGACCAAAAGACATTTATTAACTTGCCTGAAGTCACGTGGTTAATGGTGACAGGTTTCAAACACAGTTGTGACTGATGTCAAAGCCTGCTCTGCCTTGCTGAAATGGGGAGGAGGTGGGAAGACGGGTAAAGCATCGGAGGTCACCGTCAGCTGTCTGTGGGAGAAAACGCAGGACCAGGGGCCTGAATATAGAGATGGATACTTGGCACAAAGCATTTGTCCTCCCTACTGACAAACACCTTTGCGATTAATCTGTTCCAAAGGTTTGACTCATGTTTTCTGCCTAAATAAACAGGGTTTGCTTTAGCATCACGTAGGTAATGTAAGTATCATCTTTCCCCATGGGAATCTTTTTTTCTGTTCGAGGCTATGGGTTTGGGCCTGGACTTGGCATGTTTTTTCTGGCTGGTCATTGCCATGAGCAACTTAAGTGACGGAGAGAAAAGGTAAACAAGCTATTTTCCAACACCATTGCAGAAGTAAGGTGTAATTAAGACCCTCAGCTACAATTTTTGTATTTTATACAGTAATTTAAAATTTTTAGGGGGTAGTGGAAAAAGCTGGATGTAATTCAAAAGGAAATGGGGATTTAACAGGATCCAATCAGGAGTTAACTAGCCATATACGTGCCAGATAGTCTTAGACTATCTCTCCAGTAATTCCTGCTTCTCTGACTCATGTCTAGAGGAATACTGAGGCCAGGGTAAAAGAGATGCCACCAAGATTCTAAGACAGGTATTCAGACCTGCATTAGGAAATCAGCTCTTTTGTGGAGGGTCCTCTTGTGTCCAAATGAATCGATCTGGTCTTGAATTTCATCAGCCCATGGCTGAGTTCTTTTATAAGTCAGTGACTGAGCAATGGTTCTCAAACTGTTTCTAAAAAATGAAAGAGGGTTTTTCCTCCCCCATTAAGCCTGATATGAATTCCTTGCTCATCATCTTTATATCAATAAAAATAGTGGTGTTTCCAACAAAAAATTTATTTTTGTTCCTAACCTTAACCAACGACAACTTGAAGTTTGCTCCCTACGGCTGTGGGTCTGGATCAAAGATGCTCTTTCCAAAACCAAAGCCTGTAATACATATAGGCTGACAGTGCCGTAAACTTGAAGATAAGCAGGGCAGCACATACAGATGGGCAATCCATAAACAGTTTTGATGACACATAACTAACACTGATTGAAATATACGGACTGTTATTTTCTTAGGCCACTTTCCATTTATTTATGGAAGAACCCTAATACACAAATGCTTGGTCATTCTCAATAACTCAGCACCCGGACCCTTCAGGTACAAGTAACCCTGAGGCAAAATTTAAGCTGCTGCAATATTATCCATCTTTATATTAAGACCTAGAGACTTCAATGAATTTAGAGAACAAAGAACTAAAGTGGCGTTCCAAATTGACCATTAAAAGCATGTTTTTGAGAAGAGACTTTCCTAATTCACACACCCATTCTTGATTGAATACAAGCCATTCCAAAGATTTCTTGAACAGGAAGCGAGTGCTTCATTGGCTTCCTCTAGTGTTAGTTATTTTGACCTTGTTAAGAGCTATAAACTCTAACTCTCCTTTGGACTGAGGATGCATGCTTTCTTCACTGCTAGGTTTAGTGAGCAATGAAGTAACAGTGGGTTCGGGTTTCAGGTTTTTTTGTTTGTTTTGTTTTATTGTGAGTCTATATTCTCTGTGTAAAGACCCATTTCTCTTAGGTCCATCTTCTCTCTTCCGTAAAGACCACTACTGTTAGAGACTCCTCCTCCACTCTGTTCTATTACTTTAAAAAAAACAAAAAAAAAAACCCCACAAAACAGAACAAAAAGTGTCCTCGCTATCTCTATTGCCTAGAGTCACCTTCAGTGGTACAACTCTTTCAGTATTTGGAAAGAACAGGTCCTTGGAGCCATCTATTCTTGATTTCAAAGCCCATTTTTGCTTTTGATAACTATGTGATTTCTGTAAAATGAAATCTTTTGGAACTCTGTGTTTGCACATATTCATGAGTTAGAGTGGTCATTGTCTTTGCCATGAGGGCTAGTTATCACCAACAGCCTGCAGTCATTTTTATCTTTTATGTACTCATTGAGCACCTCCTATGTGCTAGGCATGTACTTGATATGAAAAACACAGAGATGAACAAAATCAACACGGTACTTGCCCACATGTTGCCTCCTGTTTAGATGGGAAAACATATTAAAGAGCTAAGGTCAGTACAGTGAGCATGATGCAGGGTGAGTAAAGGGTGATAGACAAATTTCAGGAAGGAAATCAAATAGCTTTGTAACTCTATTAGAATTTTGTTTCAGTTGTAACTGCACATGTCTCTGCCTCTGCTCTTTGATAAACACTTTGAAAGCAAGGACTGTGCAAACTTCTCAGTCATACAAAGCAAGAGCTTAAAACTCTGTTAATCTCAAGGCTCCTTGGTGAATTGCTAAATGAAACGTCATTGCTAAATGAAACAGACTCACCTGGTCATCACAGAGGGACTAGACGGTGGGTGCCTCAGAACAGCCAGTGCCTCCCTGTTAATCTTGGTACCCTTAGTAGATGCGGCTCTTGTCTAGAGTTGGGTACAGGTGCAGAGTATATATGCAAAACATTATTGTTGAATAAATGAATGAGCAAACCTAGAATCTAAAGTACTTCTGTCCATCACTAAAATTCTCATTTAAAGAGAAGAAACATACTTTATGAATGTTGGTGCTAACTGAACACTTAAAACTAATTATGAGTAAACATAATCCTATCCTAGTATGTCTTAAATATGCCCTGCATGAATAAGGTGTGAGTTTTATAATCTCATTTGCTCTATCTATGTAAAAGCTTTTTTATTTGGCTTCAAAGTCTTCAACTTCACAGCAAAATTTCATTATGTCCCAGCTGAGTTCTGTTTAATGGAATTAAATTTCACCCTTTCTAATTATCTTTTGGAACAGACAATCTTTACAGAATAATTAGTAATAGAAGAACATAATGGATCATTGTCTTTATTACTGCAAAGAAATCCTAGATGCTACTCTAAATCTTAAAAAAAGATCTCATGAAATATAAAATGTATTGAATCCTTCCTCTTAAATTATGTAACATTTAAACTTTGTCAACATAGCTTAAAGATGATGGGAGGTAATTATTTTCCTGCTTCACTTTAAATTATTTTATGTAACTACTTTAATGATCCCATTCAAATTAATTATGCTTACATTTCAAGATTTTTATTGGTAGAACAGTCTATTATCAACCACAATTTAAATGCATATTTTTCTCACTCATCTCAAGATCTATTTTGCTTCCCTGGACAATTTTTTTTTTCTAGACCCTAACCCAAGTTCATTAAATTGTATATACAGAGTATAAGACAAGGCTGAAAATATAGCTACTCCAATAAAAAAAAAAAAAGAATGAAATCTAATTAAAAATCATTTCACTTACTCATCTTAAAAAGCATAGTGTCATTGGAAAAATTTTATAAAACATAGCTCAATATAAAAGAAATGGCCAAACGTGTAGTTTAAGAAAAGCACCAATAGACAAAAATATTATTTTTTTTCCCCTCTCTAAACATGCAAGCAATAAAAACTTACCTTTAAAAATGGAAAATATAGTAGAAAAATGAGTAGGGTCCTTCTTGGACTTCAAGTCTTTATAGTTTAATTTGTTGAGAATTTAAAATTACAGTAATTGCCCTTAAATAACTGACATTATTTGACACTACAACAACAGAGAAGTGGAAATGACTGACAAACACACAAAAGACTTTTGTTATCTTTGTTTGTCTGCCTGAATAAATCTCAACAAGTATTTCAAAGATTTAAATTTATAGCATATTTAATCGCCATTAGATGGCCAATCCTATTGGCTTTCATCTAAGTTTCACTGACACGCAACATTTTTGGTATCAACTTCTTTAACACATCTAGTTTGTCTCAACAGCTATCTTTAAACTAAATTATTACCTCTAAATTAAACATTTTGATAAAATATGTGGAACTAAACAGAATTAACTTGAGTCAAGTAGAGCCTCTTCTTTTTTTCTTTCCCTATACTGAGCACTGAATTGTGAGGGGGAGGGGGATGTTTGAAATGGTAATTTTGAAAAAAATGTAACAGACTGCTTACCCTCCACATACGTGGTAAATTGGTTAATATTTGTTTTAATTATTTAATTTTTAAATCAAATACAGTTAAGAAATGGATACCCGAAGCCATTTATTGTGACTCAGATGTCAAACAGAGGTCACATCTGAGAAAAACCAGGTATGCCATATAATTTAGAATTCCTGCAAAAAATTTAGAATCCAAATGACGTGGTTTAAAGATAGGGTTTTTTTCTTCATTATTTTTACGTAAGTGTTTAGTTCTTGTATGTTCCCACTTCCAAACTAAAATATAATCGACAAATGAGCACAAAACAAGTTTCTTCTTAAAGGTCTTATTTTATTTCCTAGTGAAAATAAACACAAAGAAAACAATTGAATTGCAATAATCCCTTAATGGGTATCACACTTTACATTTTGCAAACTGTTTTTTTCTTTACATCCACTGGACATTTACCTGGCTTGTAAAAATTCAGCTCTCTTTTGTGTTTTGGTTTTGACATCAAGTTTCATCCATACCAAAACAAGAGACACAACACATTCTATGTGCATTATGATGTAGTGACTTTCTGATGGGTAGTAAAGTAAGGAAATACTATGTACCTTGTAAAAAAAGAGTCTTCCGGGGTGTGAGCATGAGTGAAGTAGGAAATGTATTAGGTTTCTAAGAGGTCAGAGGGGTTAGGTCAAGAGGATGAATGGGGCACAGGGGGCTTTAAGCTCAGTAGTGCATGGTTCACTTCATAAGAAACATTCTCTGTTTTTCTTTATAGATGTGTTCCTCTTTGCCCTTTATTACTTTGCCTTAATGGATTAAAAGATACTAGCTTATATATCAGAAAAGAAATTTGTTGTTTGTACTGCTTGAGACTAAGTACACAAAATTATGAAGACTCAGTTTTTCTTTTTTCAGTCCTCCTCTATGATGAAGTCAAGAAAAGCCCACCCTGTTTGTCCTGGCTCTAAGGACATTTTCCCCTGGAGCTGTTTGGTCCATACCAGCTACTTATACTAATTGCCTAATTAACTAATAGACACTAAGATTCATTCTTCTGGCTAAATAAGGGAGTTTCCTTCTCACATCCTCACCTGGTGCAGGTGGAAATCTCTCGTAGGTAGTTTTAGATCTGATATTGTCGTTGCCATGATACTCTTTCCCTTCCTCTCTTTCCAAATGCTAAAGCCTGGGAAAATCTTTTTCTTATGGCTAAAGAAAATTTCACAGGAGACAAGTCTCTTTTCAAATCTGAAGTATATCATCAACTTCTAACTGTGAAATCGTTGATATTCTTTATGTTAAATTGAAACATTGCAGCTCCATCCTTTGAGCTGAAGATATACATAGTTAGGATGTTGAATTCAAAATTAGGGATTGGTCTTCTCTCAGAGACCAGTAACTTCACCTTAATCCATAGTTACACTAATATTTGAGCCAGCATTTAAAGAGAGGCGATTGGCACAAGGTAGAAATTATTTATAGAGACTCGAGGGTAAAATACTAATGGACCTATCAGTTCCCAATATCCAGTTATTTAATCTCAGTCATACTCCAATGAAAAGCAGAGAGTCTGATGTCTTTACCCAGCTTTCAGAAGGGGGACAATGATTCTGGGTGCTAGGCCTTCCTGTGAATGTAGCCGCTCCTAAGCTGATAGGATCAGCAAACCTCTTAAAGCCTACAGGGGATTGATGTTTTTCAAAGAGTTGTTTAGGAAAACAAGGGAAGCAGAAGTTTCTACTCTTTGGAATAGAGAGAAGAGTAGGGAGAATTTTTTTAAAAACATGTAACAAGGGATTATTCCCGTGTTGATTCTCTTCTGACAGGAAAGGACAATGTGTTCTTACATTGTCTCTTTAAAGATTTATTTGAGGTAAATCTGCATTCAAAATAGGGCTTAACAAAAGGGGGACATATTGGTCATGTGAGTGGCAAACACAGAAATATCACCTAAGGAATAATAAATTGATCAATTATATATCAAACTAACATAGCATTTAATTTTGAACTCTCCATGGGCAATTATTTGGCTATAATTATAACAGATATTCTTAATTTTAATATTAGTGTTTGAATATGTGTAATAGTGATAGAATGGCTTTACCACTCTGACTAAGGTAGACTCTAGCAGTAACATTAATTTAGATGAGCAAAAGGACTGTTTTTTTTGTATTTCGACTTATAAAATCTCTATTTGTATTTTATTCAATTCAAAGATTTTATGGTTTGGATCCCTTTGTTAGTGACATCTTGACTCTGGATTGAAATTATTTGAAAGACCACTTTTTACCAAACTTGAGCAGGTATTATTGAGTTTACTTTGTTCTTATCACACTTGTGAGAAATAAAACCAGTTTCCTCCTATAATTACAGGTCAAAAAGATTTATCTACAGTCATTAACTATCTTCTTTATGTTATTCCAAATTCTCAGGGTGAAAACAAAAAAGTTTACTCACAGTTTGCTTGATATCAGAACTTAAGTAATTTGATTATTCCCTTTTTGGCTTAAAACAATTTTTTAAACACCAAGTACAAGAAAAAATCAATTTGTACTTATATTATTGTTTGCATTATGCAAAACTTGGTGAGTGATATGTCAAGACTTTTCCACATATATATGTATATACAAGGATATGTATACACTCATTTAGAAGCACACTCAATTGTAAAACTTTCAGTTAAAGGAATATTTAGCATCAAAATGTTCTGTTTGGAGACATTAATTTTTTTTCAAATCTTATGTTCACAGTTGTCCTCCACTGCTACCAAATAAATTGTATTACTAGAGTAATATATTAAGAAACACAACATATCTTTTTGCTACCGAAAACATTTAACAGTCAAATTGAACTTCATAAAATATTTTTAGGATAAAAATTGGGGGAAAAAGCACCAAGAAACAAACACAAATTTAAATTGAATGGGCTATTCTGTTCTTGCCTGCCGGGGGAATAAACATTTTCATACTATATCCTCTTTTTAAGTATACATAGTAACTGTATAAGTTTTTCCTCCTTACTTCTATTTGATGCTTTTATCAATTAATTAATTAATAGTCTTACCTAGGTAGAAGACCACACAAACATACTAGTATTTTACTAAGTTTCAAACAGCAACATTAGAGAGAAATCGTAATTGATCTGCCCGTTCCTGGATATCTAGCTGTTGATCTCAGTCATACACAGAGATTCTCAGTCATACCCAGGAAACAAAAGGTCCAGAACAGTAGGGCTTTCTTTTGAAAGTAGCTGTATGCTGGCTATTAAATGTTAAGGCTGGTTCTATGCAAGGAAATAGGTTTATTTGCTCCTCGAAGAAAATCCCTGGCGTTTGTAGCACTCTTACACCGAGTAAAGCATTCTGGTGCTTTTTGAGATAATCACATGCTTCTCAGGGTTTTGTTATGATTTCCTCTTAAGCCAAACTACACATAATGTTGGTGAGGATGGCCCAGATGGGATCAACCTTGTGGTAATGCACAATAATATCTAAACCCTTTTTAATGCCTTGCTATAATAACAAGGATACAAAATATTAGTTACTGAAGACCTGTAAATGTGGCAAGCACTGCATATATAGAAGATACTGCAAATATGTTACATGAATTATCCCACCACAACAATCTCATGAGACAGATATTCTTATTATTCCCATTTTACAGATGAGGAAACTGAGACTCAGAAGTAGTAACTTGCCAAAATTTTTAGAATTAAGACAGTGCACAAACCTGATAAACTCTATGATCAATACCTAAAAATGAAAGTCCAGTTGGGCAGAAAATCTTGACAAAGCATTTTCATCTGCATTTTTGTTCAGGACAGTTCAACAAGCTGTTGTAACCAGAGACTCTTTCAGTTTGACTTAGTCACTTGTTTAAAACATGAGATGTTTCCTGACGTTGCTTAAAGCATTAATAGAATGGTTGCCCTGTGATTTTAGTTGCTACATTAAATAAATGGCAGGCTACTCACCACTTACTGTGTATGTCAGTCTATTTTTCTCCCACTGTGGAGTTTTGATTTTGATGCTTCTCTAAAACTGTATTTCAGAGTGTAAGCAGGAGAGAAATATAAAGATACAATGGTGTTTTAAGAAATACCCTATTTTTTAAAAATGTCAAGAGTTTTCCTCATGAATAGCAAATATGGCATGTTTTGCTAAGTCTCCTAGAAATATTCAAGTACTGGATTACTTATATATTAAGATTGGTTCTATCCAAATATATATATAATATATATGACATATATATTATATATATAATATATAAATATATATATATATATATATATATAAATATATTTTATATACACATATTTTATTTTTATTTGCTCCACCAGTCAATAAAGGAAAACCTTTGTCTCTCACATGTACAAGTCTTCTGGTATGCAATTCAGGATAATCTTTACTCTATTCTTCTCAGATTTTTTTTTCTCCCCCGTTAAACCAAAATGCACAAAAGATTGAGGGGAGATTGCCACAGTCCAAATAAATACATAATCTTATTTGGCAATGCAAATAAACTGTATTAAAAATGACACCATAAAAAAATCAAGACTCCTGAAGGCAGATAAAACTCAGACTGGGTTAAGTCAAGCAAATTATTTGCATTGTTTTTGTCACAGCTTTTTAAAAAAGGTTTTATTTCCTTTCTGTCTGCCCATAAGATTTTCCTGGACCTTAAAGAGTCTTTATTATTATTGCCATTATCATTTAACCTAATTGGCATTGTCTACATTTTGAAAAAACAATAAAGAGATGGATAAGTTGGTCCCTGACTTTTGGAAAAATTATTAATAAGTCATTTGAAACTAATAGACTAGAGAATATATTGTGGCCCATATAAATTACAAAATGTCCTGAATTTGAAGATATTGTCTATAGCAGATGTTGGGAGTTGAGGACTCACATGCTTTGATTACCAGTGATAATGAATCCAAACGCAATGACAACAAATAACTCCTTACACAGTTCGTAAAATGATAGTAGCTAACATTTATCGAGGGCTTAGTGTGCCAGGGGTACTCTTCTAAGCGTTTGCATGCACCAATTCATTTAATCTTCACAACAATCTGTATGAGGAAAGAAACAATTATTGATCTCATTTTACCGATGATGAAACTGAGGGTTCTAGAGATCAGGTCACTTGCTCAGTGCTACATAGAAAGTTGTTAAACTGAGATTTAAACCCAGATCGGTTTAAACCCCAAAACTTGTGGGTCTCACCTGCAATACAACCCTGCTCTGACACTCAGAATCCTAAACATTCAAGCTGAATGCAACACCTGGGACTGCACACCAGCCTCTTTCTTTTACAGATGAGGAAACTGAAGTTTTAAAAAGTAACGATGTCTTGCCCGTCACCTACACCACAGATTAATGACTGAGCAGGACTAGAACTCAGGTCTCCTGCCTTCAGTTTCAGAGAGGACCCTGTTCTATCATTTAATGAAATTTGCAGGAGACGAGGGGACTAACTCTGTAGTTTAACACACCCAATAAAATACCAAAGAGCTAAATTCAGGTTGCTGGTGTGTTTTCCAACTTGCAGCTGCTTCGTTGCAGGATCATACAACACATGATGCTACAGGGACTTAAAGCCACACATAAGACATATTAAATGTAGTCAGCAGTGATGAGATTTGGTACCAAATAAGAAGCTTTAATTAATTTTAAATGGTGCTTTTCATAGTGTCAAAAGCTCAGTCCACTGAAGTGGAAAAGGGGGTTGGAATGGCGAGATCCTAGCAACCCAGCTAATCTGGGCCCTTCTGAGCAAGCTCATTTGGAATTCTGACATCAGTGTATCGGCATGCTGAGGTGGGGCTCATGGGGACAAACAAAATAGCAACCCCAGCTCGGCACCACTCAGAATCACGCATCCCGGGGAGTCCTGAGAGTTCAGCTGTATTAAGGGGCCATTGGAGTTTCCCTGTTATTTGTCTACTTTTTGAGGATTAGAACTTCCGCTAGGCTGTGTTCCTCTGTGCTGAGAATTTAAACTCGGTACATGCAACAACAGGAACAGTGAGATCTGCTAGAAATGTTCAAAAAGAAGTCTGTTTTGGCTTTTAAAAGCTTTTTAGATGCACAAAGAGAAGTAAATTGAGGGGTTTCCGATTTCTGCTGGGAGTCGACATTGGGTGGTGGTTTCTTTTTTTCCTATTTCTTTTCCCCCCTCCTTGAGCCTTTGTTTTAAAACTGTGATCATGCAGATATTCACCATGTAGATCGATCTGAGTGGTGTCATGGTAGAAAGGCTGAGATGCTCACATGATTCTTAAACAAGTGGGAACTATCATTAAAGCCCTTCCTCATAGCGACCACAAGAACCTAGAGAACCATATATGTGCATAAAGACTATTTGAAGTTTTCTGTGTAGCAGTTCCCTGGCTTCACAGCTAAGGAAACTGTGTCTTAGGGTGGCATGACAAGGTTAAGGACACATCTCCAGACTTCTCCATTTCCCTGTTCCTTTCTTTATTACGCAGCTCATCATTTATAAGTATTATTTATAAGGGTAGCAGATAAATAGGAAATAGGCGCCACTCGTGAGTGTGACATTTACTATTTTTAATGCAACTACACTATGCATATATATCGATGATGATGATAATAATAATATAAATCATGATTAGCTCTTAACAAATGAAGCATTCATTTGGGTCAGCAATCATGAATCAAAGATATTTATTTTATTTCTCCCTGTTCTTGTAGCTGACACAGGTAAACACCTTGTCACCACAAAAATAACTAACAGCAAACTAATTCTAAGTTCCTGGTGGCCATCCATTTATTAACAAGATCAATAAGGCTTTACTTTTCCAAATTCAGACTTGATTCTTTTTTGTCCTCTACAGAGAAAAAGAATGAGACACCACCTATTCTCCACTCATGTTCTCTGTTCCTTTTGTATGTACAAGAGTCTCCAGAATCACAGGACAGTTCTGCAGCCTAGGTGAGTTGCTATTAGTGGTGGGAATTGCAGACAAAACAATTTAGGCAAGCATCCAAAAGAGTTTGTCTACCCAGTGGTCTACACTCTCAAAAGGAACTAGAAATAATTAGGTTTCCATCACAGGATTTTTAGAACTTGATACTTGCAAGATTGAAAATATTTTAAGGAAATCCCTTCTTAAGGTGTTCCTGCTTTGTTTTGTTTTGTGTGTTTTTTTCTAAATTTCTAGTCAGATCCAATTAGAGTGAGGAAGTAGAGAGAAGAGCAAATAGAATAACAATTATACTTTCCATTAAATTAAGGAAAGACCCATGACATTGATTTTCTAGTATTATTTTAAATATTTTATTAATGAAAAGTCACAGCAACTCAGGTCAACCCTTTATTGGGGATTTCAAGTTTTTTTTGGTAAGGGTATTTGAGATATTCTTCACAGTTATTTAAGTTATTCCATTTACTCTGCGTTGTGTATCCAAATGCCCCCCTCCACCTGCCCCCTGCAAACAATTAGATTTTCTTTTCCACTTGACCCTCTGCCACCTTAAATGCAGCGCATATGTGAGATGCTGGCTTTAGTATGGTTATAGTGAATTATTATACTGAATATGTTATGTTTTGAATTTTATGTTCTTTGTCCAATCTACCAATCACTCCAATTCAGAAGGAAAATAATAAAATTGAAGGGAACTTGCTTATTTTGTTTTATTAGTGGCTCTGACCATAAAAATGTTTTATAGTATACTTGTACTTATTCAAGATCTACTTGCATATACATATAGGTGTATATATACATACGGCAATTTTTAAAAACCAGAATGTTCTTGGTATACATGAAGTATAAAACTACCAAATATTAGAATAACTGAATCAATAGAATTTATAAATAGATGTCTGCTTTGCCCATCTACACAACTAAAATGCAAATAATGCATTAATTACAACTTTGAGCAGAAAACAAATGAATCTTAAACACTAATCTGAAAACACTATTTTTCACATTTGGGAATGTAGAATATAAAACTACTTCCTTCGACTACCTAATAACTAAGTAAGTAATAACATAGCAGGTAGCAGGTTTTGTAAGTATAGAAAATGGAGGGAGGTGGGGGGTGAGTGTGTGGGGAGGAATCCAAAAAGTGTGAGTGGAAAAACAGCAACTTTGTACATGTTTTTAATCATTGCTGAAAAAAAAGGGTAAAGAATTTTTGTTAGCCTTAAATAAGTTCAACAACAAGTGAGTAAAGGTTAAGAATCCTACTTTCAGCTCTAGTGTGGAATTAGAAGTCCATTCTCCTATCAATACACAGGGGATTTGCACACGAGAATGGGAGTTACATGAGCAAATTCTTCAGGGATCTGTGAGAAAATAAACTGTAACAAGAATATTTGAATTACATTTTACAATAGACTGATCATCAAAAAAAGACATGCATATAGAAACTTTAATACTTCAAGAGCAATCTTCAAAATATACATGTAAGGGTACACATGTGCATTTATAGACATATATAAACCACAAACAAATGTATTTGAAACCTGTATGTATGAATGTGATTGGCCTCTAACTCTAATCAGTAAAACCAACTAGCTCGTTAAGTGCTCCAACTGTTCTATGTTATTGTACTCTTTTAAGTTCATGATCATAGCAAATGAAATTTGACTTAAACCACCGAAATAATATTATGGGAAAACTCAAATGCACTTTATATAATTTTTTTTTTCACTTTCTTTTTCTTTTCTCTAGTTGCCTCAACCATAAGACACACATATATGTGCTCATTTCAATTTTTTTTTCAGTTGAGCCTTTTCAGACAGTAGATATAAGCTTCTTTATTTTCTTTTGAAAGGACCAAAGAAACAAATTTTCCATTTTCTACAGCAGTAACACTTTGGGGTTTAGCATGCAGATTTTAGCATAACACATTTCTTCATTGTGGGAAAAGCAGTGCACTTTTAATAAAATTACGATAGACAATTCTTGCACTAACATATCTATTATAATATTAAAATCTCTGAGAACATGGGTGAAATGCTAGTGTTTATCTGATTATTTCAGTTCTTCACAATCCGTTTGCTTACTCCTATTGCAACTTGTTGATAATAGGAAGTCTTTTGTGAGAAACGGCGTGAAAAACAATGCGAAGCATCAGATTTAATAAAGTATCTAAGGAAAGTCTTAAAATGACACCCACACTATGAAGGGAAAGCCAAATTTGCTTTTTCTGAGGGGAATTTGTGTTTGTCAGGAAGGGTTCCTGGAGGCTTTGTTTGGAGGCCTTGATGTGTGACCAGTACGCTATAGGCCGCCCTTCACCCTTGCCCTCCGTCTACCACTGCTCTGCCCACCCATACTGACACCGCAGGGGGAAGGGTTTCAGAGGAGAAAGAATCAAAAGCTGAGGGACAGGGAAAAAAAGTGCTTTTCAGGGTCTGATGTGTGGGAATCAAATGAGAGGCCTAGCTCAAATCCTGTCGCCAGGCAACCAAAGTGATATGCTGAGGGAATATCATTAAAGTTGGAAAGTAAGCAGTCTCTCTGAATTAGTAAACCAACCACAGGATCCACGATGCACCCGAACTCTATCAGTGCTGGAGTGTGATTTCTCCAAGGAGGACAAACGGGGGCTTTGCTAAGTGAAAGGGGGGACTGAGAGGGAGAGAGAGAGAGAGAGAGAACGCAGCTGATTTGTAGAGTTTTTTCATAAAAAAAAAAAAGACAATGGCTGTCCAGACATGGAGTTGGTGGTGAAATATGGTAACTGCCACGGCTGCAGCTGGCTCTCTGACACAAGATTAATAAGTTGCCGTTTCCTAGCCGACCAGAACCTAGTGGGAACTATCCAGCATTTTATCTTGAATTGTGGGTAACAGCCTTACTGCAAGCTGGCCTAGTTTACTGCTCTGTTTTTTCCAGATCTCCCAAAGTGCAGCAAACATCTGTGACTCTAATGAGGTCATCATTGAGGGTGTCCAGAGAGCCGGGCCCTGAGAACTGACCTCACCTCTGCCTGAACATAAAGTACAAGTGCTGTGGGGAAGCAGGACAAATTAAATGGGAGAGCTGGCACTTGGATGTAAGTTAAGCTCTTAAGAAACTTTTTGCTGTGATTAAAAGAGAGAGAGAGAGAGAGAGAGAGAGAGAGAGAGAGAGAGAGAGAGAGAGGAGATTGAGGTTCGGAAATGACAGTACAACAAAGCAGTAGCAAGCCTACAGAATTAGATTTAGGCCTTACTGATGAATATTATCACTGACATGAACAAGCAAAGCTTATCTGGGCCTTCCTTCTTGAAAGGCTGAATAAAATTGAATTGCCAACTTCTGCGTTTTACCATATTTTGGTGGAAATGGCTCAAAGACCTACATGATTTAAAGCGAAGCCTCGGTGAATTCAACCACAAAGCATATGTATGTGTTTCTGACAGCAAAATTTCCAATATTATGCAACATGGCATATCATTTATAAGTAATTTGATTATAGACACAGAAAACAAATCAAACTTCTCCAGGTAGGTATCTCCCCCAAACCCCCTCCCCAGTTATTCCAAGAGTCATAGTTTTTGTAAATAGCACCACCACACAAACATGCAAACACAACCCAAAACTACATTCAAATCAGTGAAATATAATAATTTTGTTTAATCATCTAAGGCAAGAATATCTAAGAGATCACTCGAACTACTGCTTCCTTTAAAAACTCCATTCTTATGGGATGATAAATGTAAGCTTAAAAAGGAAGTTTGGGAGAGGAAAATGTGTTTCTGAAAAGTGTCGCTATCACTTAATTGATAAGTACACTGGCCACATGTTGGTTATGTAATTGTCTGTTTCAGCCATATCTGCCCACAGTGAACAATCAAGGCAGTGGTACCAACCTTGATGCCTAAGGAAATGGCTACGTGGATAGCCAGAGGGAGGAAAAAAAAAAACACGGAGGTCCTCTTCAAAACTCGTCTAGAAAACTTAACTCATGTGCTGACTCACTCTGTGTGCAGATATATTTTCCCCTGAGATTAAAATCAATGAGATCCATCATGTTATGTCCTGGTACTTTTATAAGGAGTTTGATTTTGGGAAAGTGGGACTATTAGGATGGGATTAAATTTGTCATTTATATTTTATTATTCTCATAGCATTATTATTTTTTAGACCAGATCTTAATGCAACATTTACAGAAAAGCAACCACTTTAGAGAAGCAACCACTCTCTCAAAAGCCAGTAAATTTTGCACAGAACTCATTCGACTACGTGGTAAAGGTGACCCAGGAATGAGAGGGCAGGAGCAGATGACTAGCCAGGAGAAAGTGCTAGCTGTTTCTGATAGGTATTGAGCCTTACCACTGTGATGGACAGAGGGAAATCAAAGTACTGTCATAATCTTAATTTATGAATGATGAACATTATGGACTGGGGATGATTATGAACATGTATTTAAAATGTGGGACATTCACGATGAGTCTAAAACAGTAATGCTAAGGGGAAGTTCTAATAATACTAACTGAAAGTTCCTCGATAAAGACAATTTCACCTTAGAAGAAGAAAGGCTGCAGTTCATTGTTTTAAGGTCTTGAGCGACAATTTAATGGAAAGAGAGGCTTACAAAACAACCTCTGCTGGCATGTGAATTGGGGAGAGGAACATTTGGGGAGCAGAGATCTATCCCATTACACTCTTTCTCAATTTTCAGGAAGGGCTTGGCTAATGCCCATTTCAAGGCTGAGTTTATTTTTTAAATGCAAATGAAGGAAGTGTTGCTGTTCAGCTTTGCAAACAGTTTTCAGAAATCCTGTTGGCCTACATTTAGCTGGGAAGCAGCACCGGGTACCAAGTGTAGGGGCTCAAACAATCAAGCAGTTGTTTGCTTCACTCACATTCCTGAGGCAATCTGGTTCCAGCTGAACTCCTTGGGAACAGTCTGGGCTATGTACCCCTGGGGCATCTGCCCCAATTAGCACTGACCCTTGGGGGCCTCCTTGCTGGCCCTAGGTCACTCCCAACCTCTTGGACTCTGGGTAAACTAGATTGCTTTAGGAGCCTCTAAGCTTTCCACAGCCCCAAGATGAACTAACTGGATAGCCAGGCTTACCAAAAAAAATTCAGTTACCCAGGAAAACTCAAACCAACATGGCCTCCTTCAGGTTCTCTGAACTAGAAGAAAGACACATGTGGTGCGATCTTTGCAGTAACTGAGGAACAATAGGAAAGACAGCTCAGAATGTGCTTGGCCAGTCAAAACTCTGTAGTGCATGGAAAGAGTACAGGGCTGCAGAGTTTCACATACCTGGTTTTGCCTCTTGGATCTTCTTTACCTAACTGGGTGACTTTGGGCAAATCACCCAACTTCAGTTTTTTTTCATGTATGAAATGAAGAAAAAGATATCTGTCCTGCAGTGTTTTAATGAAAACCCAATGGCTTAATGTATGTACCATGTTCGGTAAAATGCCTGGCTCATAGAAAGTCTTCAGTAAATTGAAGTTAATTGTGAAAACTGAAACTCATCATGTTTGACCAGGACAATACCGCTCCTGAGAAAATCAGGGGCCACATAATTCTTTAAACCCCTCTGTTTTGCTATGGTTCGTGATCAGTTTGTGACTAGCCGTTCCTTTCTAAGAAATCAAACAACCTACAACCTTTTTGTGTCACTCTCCACCCAGCACTTCTAGGCACTTTGAGGGTGACAGAAGGAATACGTGACATAATCTCCAGCCTTGAAGATTTGTCTGCAAGAACAGTATGAACAGAGCATGAACCAACCCAGGAACATGTTAGGCATCAAACTGCACATTCCTGAGTAGTGTGTGCCGATGGAGTTGAAAGAAGGGAGGAAATGGCATGAGCTACCAAGGTAAGGCAAAGCTCCACAAAAGTGCTGCATTTGGTCAATATTTACCAAGTGTCTACTCTGAGCCAGATACTGAAACAGCCAAATAAGGTCTAGGCTTTGCTCTAAGGAGCTTAGAGCCGAGAGTGGAGAAAGACACATGAATATACCATTCAAAATGGTGCTACGAGTGCTAAGAATAGGCTTGGGGAAGAAAGTGCTATCAGAGTATAAAAGAAAAAATGGCTTAAGTTAGCTTTGAAGGAGAAATTGGGTTTAGGTACATTGTAGCCATGTGGGGAGCAATGAAACTGCTCCTGTGTGTGTTTAGGGGTGGGGGGAGATGAAGCACAGGAGAAGAATAGGACACAGAAGTGGAAGAAAGATAGAACTAAAATTAGATACAAGAGTTAAAGAAGAACCTACTCTAAAGTATCTTTTTTTATAGATATGGCAGATGACCACCCTAAGATGTTACCATGGTCCATAACTGGCAGGTTAGAAAAGCCAAGGATTCTTGGATATAGCTTTAGTGAGAGACCTGACAGGATAGAAGTCAACTATAAGTTCATACACATTTCAATCTACTCCTGTTTTCCATAGAAAAACTTCACAGGCTGGTGGGCTCAACTAGACTGGAACTGGAACCCAGGGTGATTTTGTGGGTTGGTTTTCTGAACAAGATCTTCTTTGGAAATTAGCCAGGAAAGCAGAGATCTGGGCCCACCATCCTTCAGGGGAATCAACTAACCAGGCTCTGATCCTGCGGCAGGATTAAAGGGAGTTTGGGAATTGGGACAGAGATAGTACTGCTGGAGTTGGCTGAGACAAAGGGACTAGAACTAGACCCAGCTTTGAGACTCTTTGAAGACGGCTATATCCCAATCCAATTCCCAGCAAGTCCTCCCTGCTTCTTTGTCTTGAGTTGCTTATGGTTCTTGCCAATTCCTGCTGGCTTGGCTGTCTGCCCTGTATGCCAGGCCAAGAAAGGAAAAGTGTTGAAGTTCTGGGTCATTCTTTGCTGGGTCATTCAAGGCTCTAGCTCATGGAATTCTCTCAATTTATTGGTGATAATCTCTGAGCCATGGTAGCCCAGAAGGTCTCCAGTGCTAGAACAAATGCTCCTTTGAGGAAAAGAAGTATGAGTAATCATGGGCTTCTTCCCTTAGCAGCAAGAGGCCTAGAGATATTTACTTGTTCCCATCATGGGGAGTAGACATACTCAAAAAGTAGTTCAGCTGTGCTATTATTTAAGGAGCATTGGGAAGATCAAGTGGTTGAAATACAATCATGTCATACAGACTAAGAGTCATTTGGGTTTTTCCCTCCTTTCACTTCAGCAAACATTTATTAAGCTCTGATTATGAGCTAGACATTGTACGAGGCACAGATTCAACCCTCAAAACTCAGTCAAGTGGCAGAGACTACCAGACTGAGAAGTGTTGATAGACATAAGCAAGGGACAATGAGGGGGGCCAAAGGAGTGGGTTTTGGGAAAGGTTTTGAGGAGACAGAAGACAATATGGAATAGTTGACCTAGCTGTATGCAGGTGAGAACTGAAACAGGCCAGTGTCAGGGTGGGCAGGCTGATGTCAGGCCCTGAAGAGTCTTGCATAGCAGGCTAACAAGTCAGGGTTTTCCCAAAAAGGTGACAGAGCATCACTGAAGGCCTTAAGCAAGTAAGTGGCACAATCAATATTGCTTTACAGCACTCTCCCTGCAGCTGAGAGGTAGTATACCTTCAGAGGTGGGGATGGGGCAGGAAGATGCTACTAATCTGTGTAGCAGACACTGAAAATATGATTAGTTACCCTTCTACAAATGATGAAATTGAGACTCCAGTCAATTTATTTAATCAAATTTTCGTGGGGGCACATTGGAGTTTCTTGAGGACAGAGACCCATATTTCTTCTTTTTGTGTGCTTTCCTTTGTCTATACAATAGGAGGTACTCTCAAGATGTGTGCTGAATCCATGGCAGACTGAGTTCAAAGAACTGGGTTTTCAGTGCTCTGAACCTGAGCTTTTTCTACAGCCATGCACTGGTTCCCTAAGATAGTTTAATTTTGGAAATGATTAAAGGCTGGGGTAGCAGTTAATATGTAGTACAGTAGCCCCACCCTCATCCACAGGGGATATGTTTCAAGACCCCCAGTGGATGCCTGAAACTGGATAGTACTGAACCCTATATAGACTATGCTTTTTCCTATTCATACATACCAATGATAAAGTTTAATTTATAAATTAGGCACAGTAAGAGAGTAACAATAATAACTAATAATAAAATGGAACAATTATAATAATATACTGTAAAAAGTTATGTCAATGTGGTCTCCCACATTGTACCGCACTGTACTGTACTCTTCTTATGATAACGTGCTGATGGTGGGTCACTGAAATGCCGAAAGCAAAACTGTAGATGACGGGGGCTACCGCACACCCAGGCACTGTTAGGACCTCAGTGAATACTGAGCCAAGCAGGGTAGTCTGGGCAGGAGCTCTGAGGAGATGACAGCGGAAGCATCCCCTTCGTCTCCAGGGGGTGCTAGAGTGTCAAGCCCTCTGGCAGGCCATTAGATTGCTGAAGAAGGGGACTTTGGGCAATCCAAAGTCAGAAAGAGGTCACTAAGCTCCTGGGACAGATGGGGAGAGGGGAGGAAAGCGAGAAGAGAAGTTTCTAAGAGGTAGAAGAGACTCAGGAAGGAGATGAGAGAAGCCTCACTTTGGCACTGGTTACCTACCGTTCTGCCTCTTCTCCACCTCTCCACCCAAAGCCTAAATAAGGAGCTTTGGACCTATTGTCCTTCACGGGGTCAGTTCATTTTGCCAGTAGGCACCTAACAGATCCTGCCCACTCAGAGAGTAAAAGCGAGCTGTGAGAATGTGGGGGTGAGCTGCACAGGAGAGTGGCCTGCGTGGGCTTTGGGGTCTGAGCTCTGGGATCTTTTGGCCTCCATTTCTTCTTCTGTAAAATGGAAACTTCAGAAAGTTGCTCTGAGGATTTAATAGATGATCTTTGTAAAGAGTTTAGCACAGTGTCTGCCACAAGGTAAATACTTAAAAAAGGATAAACCTTGATTATTTTCAGGAGCCAGGAAGGTGGAAAGGTCATGGAACCAATATACATATAATTAATTGTCCCAAAGATGTACCTAACTTTCATCAACTACATTAAACTGATCGGCCACTGGATGGCTCTTGAGAAACTTCCTTTCTGGCCATCTCTGCTCCTCACAGACCTGAGGGATCCGTCCCTGTCGTGACTTACACAGACACCTGGGGCAGTGTATGAGGAAAGACTCCGGGGGACGGCGAGTACATGGACCAACACGGGGCTGCTCAGGGAGCCCTGGCTGGCCACCATGAAAAGCAAGAACCAGCAACTTGAGGGAGTACTTAGAAATTTGTCTGCATAATTATTTTTGAAAAATCCCAGACTAACTAGAATTGGAAAGAAAAAGAAATATGGTCATTTCTTCAAATGCAGCCTATCAAGAGCACCAACCCTAATTTTGACCCAGAAATGTCTGAGGAGTTGAAATACAAAAAAGCTGTATTGCTCTTAAGCATTCTATTTATTTTCATGGGCATAACTTAAAGAAATAAATAAAGCATTAGGAAAAAAACAAGCAAAATTTTAATAACTTTTTAGTATAAATCTTTAATAAAATTTTATATAAATTTTAATAGAAAAAGAACGTTTATTCAAAAGAAAAAATATAGCATTTGATATCACCAGAAAATTTTCTGATTGAAATATTTACTATAAGAATTTTCACTGATACACTTCCCAATTATTATAATAACCTTGGTATTTCTCGTAGACACTAAATTAGCAGAGAGAACAGTAGGGAGCATATATAATAAAGCATGAAAAGGTATTTAAGTTATACCTAAAAAAATTACAACAGAGCTAAAAATTCATGTGTTCTTCAAAAAAAGTTTGTTTCTACTTTGGAATCTAGCTTAAGTCAATGGACAGAAATTAAGCCAATGAATTATGTACAAAGACATTTATTATAGACATTTATTATTTATTATAATGGCAGTAATTGAAAATAAATTGCATGTCCAACAACAGGGGACTGGTTAAATCCACATGATAGAATACTATGCCGTTATTATAAATGATATATGTTAACATTTTAAAAACATGGGGAAAATGCTCAAGATACACTATTAAATAAAAAAAGGATACAGAACTGCAAATGAAGTGTAATATCAAATATATAGTAATAAGAGTGGAAGGAAATGCACTAAAATGTTAACAATGGTTATCTTTGGCTATGATTAATTTTATAAGCTATGTGCATGTAATGCTTTTATAATTGGTTTAAGAACACAATAAAATTATCTGGCATGGTTATAGTTGTTTTAGACATTATAAAAAGAGCAATTACTTTTGCCCATAACAAATTTCACTTAACTCTATCTTGGGAAGACTTAAAACTAATTCTGAATCATGAGTTTTAAACACTTTCTGCTCCCACCTTCAGATCTCCCAGTCCCAAGCCTTTTTAAGTCAGAGTTTCTGATTTCTGAGGCTATTCACAGACTGCATATACCCACCCCAATTGTTCCCCCTTTTCATCCACTGGTGAGTTTATCTCATACCCACCTTAGTCTTTCTCATATTAATGAGAGAGAAAAATATGAAGATTATAAATAGTCACACTGAGCAAGAAAGTATATGTGCCTTGTCTTGAGTACAAAAACAGTACATAAAACCAAAATACATGATAAAAAGAAAGTGATATGATAAATTCACCTTTGGAATCTATTCTAATGAGTTTGAAATACAATTTGATTATTCAAGGTATGAGTTTTTCCAACTTCTCAGGGCCCATCTATTGGTCTGTTCACGTCCCTTCAGTCTCCAGGTTCTCCTGAGGCACATGAGTCTGCCCCTGATGTGTAGAGGCCCAAGCAAGGCTGCAGAGAAGCAGCATGGAAGAGGTTGTTCTTTAGGCCAGGATAAGCCTAAGGTGCACAAGACACTAACTTCAGGCACAAAATTTCAAAGGGAAGACAACAAAAACCCTCATAATCAGAACAAATACTATTTTAATGCAATATGCTTTAAAATCAAAATGATTGCAAAAAGACAAAATAAAACAAAACAAAAAACCCATGATGAAGAAAATGTCAAAATTTTGAGAAGACCATTATTATGCCAAGCCATATTGGAGCCTGAGGGGAAAGTAAAAAATGTGTGCCCCTAGAAATACGTGGTTGTGTATTTTTTAACAATTCATTTTTTCCAGAATATTGAAGTTGTTTAAAAATATTGAAACAGCAAAAACTTGGTGTATGTTCATTCCTGAAGGAATGAAATTACATATGAATCACTCCTCAAATTCTGTCATTTCCTAAAAATTGGCCATGATGAAAAGGCCGAAGCTCTGGGTCAAACACTGAACAAATATGGGCGTCTGAGGTCCCCTTAACTGTGGATTCAAGTGCCTATTCTAGGATCGGTACTGAGGGCTTAGGACCTAGGAGTGGACATCCTACGCCGATAGCCTTCAGTCACAAATATTCATTCAACATCCACTGTATGCAACTCATTTTCTAGGCACTGATGCTACACTGGCACAAAAGACAGACCAGAGACTGATATCACGGAGCTCACATTTTACTGAGCCCTTAATTAACTGATTTTGCTTGCTTATTTGCTTGCTGTTAATGGGTGTTTATTTTTCGCCAAGCTTTGTTTTTGAAGCTACTGTAAATTTACTCTCTGCTGACCTATGTCACTCTTTGGGTCACTGAAATGTGTTGTCTTGCTCTACTGCTTGCAGTTCGCACTGGATCACTACACTTCTGGTGATGGTGTATTTCACACATGTGTAAGTCTTCCTGTCTCACACTGCTTTTGCTTCTGCTTTGCCGAGCCCCATGCTTTGCACATAGTAGGTGTTCACCAAGTATTTGAGAATCACTTGATTACTGATTGAATGAATTGGTAAAAGAATTAATGAAGGAAGGAACAAATGAATGAATGAATGTCCTGGTCCCTAGAGAGGTGGGAGGGAGGGAGGCAGAATCATCAGGAGCCACCTCACAGTTTTTGTATGTTTGATAGAGGAACATGTTATCATGTATGTGTTGTTCGTGTGTTTTGAGGAGCATTCACAGGTGGGATAGGAACATCAGGATAAGCTCTTCTCGGCTGTGGTAGTTCAGAAAGAACACTGGCCTGGCAGATCTGTGTTATGTTGAGCAAGTTGCTCCTTCGCATTGAAAGGGTCTCTGTTTCCTCAAATATAAAATAAGGGAGCTGAACTGTGACGACTAAGGTACTTTTCAGCTGTAACACAGGTTGAATTCATTCCTAATGCTCGAGGTACCAGTTAGTTGTGAGTGCCGATGAGCGCTGCCTGGGATTCTTTGGGGTGTTTGGTGTTCTTAGAAAAGAAATGCCCTATAATTCTACATTATAACCATCAGTCAGGAGAGGGAGGCAATTTTGGAGTTTCCTCTTGATGAAGATTTCAAGAAATAACTGTGTGATTCCAGGATGTCGGTCTGGTAATCAGTTATTTTAAAGTTAAAATGAGGAAAATTCAAAGAATCACCTCAGGTCCCTTCTAGGACAAAATATCTCTGATTTAGCATGTTCTGCTTTTTTTGTATTCATGCAGGGAGTGGTGGTGGGTGGGGGGACGACATTATTTTGCTTTTCATTTAACCCTTGGGAGACTCGGTAAATCAAATCCCAGCTCCTGAATACTATTAACAGTAACTAATATTTATAGAGTATTTTACAGTTTACAGACATTTTCGCATTTATATTCCCATTTATTCCTCATGACAGTCCTGTGATATGGGAATTTCTTATTATAATCCTCTTTTTATATGTGAGAAAAATGAGCAGAGCCTATGATGCTCATCTTTGAACCCCAAACCTGCAGCTCTTTTCAGACACAGATTTTTTTTTTTTTGAATCTCTTTCAAGGAAGAAGTGCCCCAAATGGAACAGGCATCCAGCAGAGTCTGTGCCATTGTCTCTCAGAGATTAGGGGAAAGCTTCCTTCTTTAGAGGACAGGGTGGAATAAATCAGTGGTTCCCCCAAACCTGGCCTCAGCCTAGACCCAGGGAATCAGAATCTTCAGGAAGTGAATTAAATTTTAGTTATGAAAAAATTTCAGAATTTCATAACATTTTTGTATTGAAAATCTTTCATATGAAATTTTAATATATATTTCCTCAGTGACTATTATGTGTCCATTTGCTTTTATTTCTCTAGTTGACAAAAGAAAAAGTTGTAACTCTATATTTGGTTCCCCCATTTTTAGATGTGTGTGTGTGTGTGTGTGTGTGTGTGTGTGTGTGTGTGTGTGTGCATATCTGGAGGTCTATGAATTTCTCAGAAATTTTTTTGGACCGTGAAACTCACAAGTCTAGAAAATAGTGATGAACACCTATTACATTTATGTTACATACTTCCCTCCATAGAAATCTCTAAATGATCCTTCATTACTATCAGATGAAATGCTAATTCCTAAATCTAACTTGATTGCAAACTGTTTGATCTCAACTGTTCTAGGTCTTCATTTTTAAGCTGTAAAATGTGGTTGTTTGACTAAATAGTCTCTAAGATAATTTTCAGCCTTTAAATTCTATGGATTCATAAGTGTCATAGATATGAGTCCTGTGGCATTCAAAGAGCAATAATCCAAGCATTCTCAAGGAAGTCTCTTCCTGAGGCCAAAGCAAGGCTGGTGGGGGAACCCCACCTTCCCTGAGTGGTATTGGCGCAGTGAATGTGGTTTAGGTGACAACTCTCAGCTGCAAGAGTTCTACCCATTTCCATCAGGGTAGCTAAATGGGGCATTTTCCCACTGAATTTAACTCCAATGCATGTTTATCAAAATATCATAATCAAATAGAACATAATGTAGTGAAAGGTAAAAACTAATCATTCAGTATGAACTGTCTAGATGACAGTTCAGTGTTAACTTTCCCTAGTATACTATATTTAGGTCTTTAAAGGCTTTTGTTTTATTTAGAGTTAAGAATCTATTTCAGTTTTGAGTGAATTAATTAATTTCTCTTTCCTCTCTCTTTTCTCTTTCTTTCCTTCCTTCTGTACTTCTTTTCTTTTTTCTTTCTTATTCCATTGGCACCATTAACAAAAAATGAACATCTCCATGACTTATTTTAACCTAGACCCCATCACATGCATGGAAAAAAGTAAATCAGAATAATGAATGTGTGTTGTGAAAATGGATAATGAAGTGGTGATAGATGACAATTATCATGGTTGTTATGATATTGTCAGATTAAATTCACGTACAATATGTCCATTCAGAAATCTAGCCAAACACAAAAACTACTTTTTTTTTTTTTTTTTGCCTATTTTAAAGGTTTGTTTTAAAAAGACACCTTCCTGTCACTGGTGCTTGTAAGTGAATAAAATGAAATTGATGCCTAGCAGGGGAAAAAAAGGAAAATACTTCTTTACTTTGTATTAAGAATACGTGACATCTTTGCTGTCAATGATAGTGAAGTGAAATACACACCAAATATGTCTTGACATAGCTTGACAGGAATGTATGTCTTCTTTTCTCTCATTTATTTTTGTGATAAGAATATGTGATTTTGCTGCCAAGGAAGCTTGTAATGTTGTAGAGAAATGGAAATGAAATTGTGTTGGGTATGTCCAATGTCGCCTGACAGAGTGGCATAAGCTCGAGCATGCATGCAGTTGTGGGAAGTTAACAACAGGCCTCAGCCAGCAAGACCCAGGCACTGACATTTGTCAAAACAACTTTCCTCAACACATCAAAATGTTCCTTTCTCTTTTGTATTATTCAGATGTGTTCGGTAACCGCGTTTTAAAAATGGTAACTGTCAGAATCATTGCCATCCACATATAAACGATATTGAGAGAAACCATCGTATCTTTCCTACTCAAGTATGAGCCTATTCCATTTTGTTTGTTCTTAACCCACCAGTCAAAATCTAATATAACTAAAAATGTTGTCTTTTTGTTTTGGTTTCTTTTTCTCCCATAACCTGTCAAAAGTAAATGACACAAATCGGTTTTTTCTGTTTTTCAAAGTGTTACACAGATGGATGTGTGTGTTGGTGTGAGTTTGATCTATTGTTCTTGAGTTCATTGCTTTTTCTAATTGACACCTTTCTTAGAGAAGAACTCAAATCATTTGGATACCACTGGCCCTTTAGAAAGTGTTGTATTCTTAATTGCTTACTCTATTGTTATGGAGCAATGGATGTTAAGTGAGGTGGGTATTAAGAACAACAAAACAGGACTTTAAGTACACCTCCAATTCTGTCTTTTGGGGGCTCTTTAAAGGATACACGTGCAATTTCTAGAACCCTAGCAACAATTTCTACAATAAATGGTGTTTGAAGCAAGAATCCCTTACCTAGGGCAGACAGAAAGCGAATCAGCCCAGCAGTATAATCATTGCTCTGCTGTTTGAAGGAATATTGAGCTCAGATGCCTCCAGAAAGCCCACCAGGCCCAGAGGCATTGGACAATGAAAGGGGAAAAATAATAGACGCCAATGCTTTATTAAATATATTTTTTCTCACTTAGGTGCCCATTCCCTGGTCAGACAATTAGTTGAAGTTCTTTCCAGAGAAAGTGTTACCCACCAAGAAAAACTCTTTTAAACCTTTCAAAATAACAAATATCTTTAATGACTTTTATCCCCTTTCCATTGACATCACAGATACAATGTGGCCTGTCTTGAAGTCAAGCCCAAATTGAAATCACTGCTGGCAGGGACAGGAAAAATAGAACATTTGACAATAAGAGTGACAGATGAAGCTTTGGGGACCTTGAAAGGGAGAATAACTCAAGCTATGACCTGGGACAGAAATACTGCACCTTCGTAAAATACCTGCCCAATCTGTAAGTTAATAGGCAGGTACATTTGCACATGATAACTGGCTAAATCCAGCGCTTGATAGATATTGGTATTATTTTCCAGGTACATTTTTTAAAAGAAAGCTGAACATGGTTTCTAGCAAGAACCTTTTGATTATAGACCAGCTGTTCACCACCACATTCCCTGGGGAAAACATTTTTATTTGGTTGTATGAAAAGATAACATTTACTAGAAATATTTCTGAAGACAGGGCTTCCTAAATTTCTTCAATACTGCTACAAGTGATTATTAAGCACTTAATATATATTTATATACTATTATTATTATTATATTTTTCCCCAAAGATAAAGGCAACTTCTTATCATATCCCTTGATTTGTTTGCAGGAGGGAGAAACTTTGTTATTTTGTGACCTATAAAATCTATTAGTTGCATCTCAACATTTAATTTATTTTTACTTTTATTGTGCTCCATTTCTAAATGATTACTTGAACTAGGGGAAAATTTAAGTAGGACCTATCAATCTCTAGTGATTTCTGTCACTGATTCCTAATTACCTGTGCTTTCTTGGCTATTCACCTTAGATTCCTTTAAAACACGGTGTGTCTAAGGCTCACTCACTCTTGGTTGTTTTGGTGCTTGGTAGCAAAGTTATATTATCACCTATTGCAGTGAGAATTTTCCCCAGTAATGGTCATTGTAGGTCTTTTATATCAGGTATATTTCACGTCTAGAGCTGTCAGAGAAGAATTTAATTCCAGTAATTAATTATTTGAGATACATTTCCCAAGGAGTCTTCCGTTTAGACTTTAGAAGCATTGCCTTCTATTCAAACAAAATGAAACATTTTAGGTCACATGAATAATTAAGTTTGTGTCGTTGCAAGATGAACACATAAGCCTACTTTACACTGAAGTTCATGAGTCCATAGTTGAAAAGCAAATATAGCAAATAAGTGTTTCTGTGGCTAATAATAGGAGAAAGCCACAATGTTAACTTGCCTTCCATATAAGCTTAAATCAAATAAGGATGGTTCAAACTGATACAGGGAAAATCTGGTTGTATTCCTGGGTCTATCAGCATCTCAACTTGCTTTTGAAATGTTTTGGGGCTTTGCAATTTACCGTAGGCCTTTTCTCTTATTTTATAAACCAGTGTAATTTTAAAGAAAAACTTAATTCATATGTTTCTGATTAATCTTTACTAAAGTCATCAAAATGGTGTTTTGTAAGAGTGATTTGGTATCCAAGAAGTCTTTTGAATTGCTCTGTAACAGGCCTTCTTAATGCCATTTCTCTTTGAAGCTGGAAGTTGTGTTTTGCCAACAGTAAAGAAATTCAACCCCCCAAAGGGTTGAGATCAGTTTAAAACTTGGAGCCTGAGGGGACTGTGGGCTTTTATACTTGGCAGATAGGCTACTTTCCTTCTGACTTTGCAATCCCTTAGGTTCTTCCCACAAGAAATGCTCTATTTATTGTTTTGCTAAAATATATGTTTAAAACTATCTTCGGATTCTTTGATAAATAAAAGGGTATGAACTAGAAAGCAAGGCCTCATATTTAATTTACTCTTAAGCAATTTCATTTGATTGCCCATTTGGATCCTTTTTTTAGTTCCCCTCTTTCCTGACCCCACACACCTCTATAATTTGCGTTTACCCAAAGATTTATCAGAAAAAGGTGACCCTGAAAATCTCACAAGCTGGAAATCAGTTCTAGGCAACCATTGGCTTTTCTTCCCGGGTTGTCCAATAAAGACATATTTCTTGATGTACTAAGCTAAAATCTCATGCTATATTTTGTCCTCTTGTTTATGTTGACAACCAGAAATTCAATGCAGAAAATTTCCAATAATGTGCTTATGTCACAAGGTGAATCATAATTCACAGGTGTAGATGTGTGCTAGTTTTC
Organism: Rhinolophus sinicus; assembly: GCF_036562045.2. Taxonomy (NCBI): domain Eukaryota; kingdom Metazoa; phylum Chordata; class Mammalia; order Chiroptera; family Rhinolophidae; genus Rhinolophus; species Rhinolophus sinicus. The sequence continues at coordinate 46,583,772 of NC_133751.1, forward strand.
CAATGTAGTTCATTTCTATTCATATGTTTAAAGGAAGACCTGTGTAATTTCACTTTGTTTTTTATACAATGGGTGAGAAAAAGGAGGAGAGAGAGTGAGAAAAAAACAAAATAGTAGGTACACAGAGTTAAACATCCAGACCACTCTGGTCCTTTGTCCTTGCTGCCTCTTGGCCATGAAGTGGGAGTGCCCTCTAGTGAAACTTTAAAATCATTGGAAGATATTGGGTATAACATGGTTAAGACTTCTTCCTAAAGTCTTGTTTCAAAAATCTGTCAACATTAACAATTTGCATAAGTTCTGGATGGGATTTAGAGAAAAACAAAACATACTATCAAGTAAAACTTCTTTAGGAAACAAATAGAAATGAATATATTACTGTCAATACCAAAAAAATCTATATCTATATATCTCTTTTTGGCATCTACCTATCTATCATCTATCATCTATCTATCTATCTATCTATCTATCTATCTATCTATCTATCTATCTATTCTATCATCTATTTTATCTATCCATCCATCCATCTCAAGGACACATAAGTAGCATAAAGCTAGAAGGCTGTAGTTATCTAAATGAAAACTTATGTAAAGACATAATTTATCTGCCTCTCAAGAAGATGAATAGTAAATAAATCACTTTGAAATGTGAAAGTAGTATTGCAATACACACAATAAACAAGAAATAAAAAACACATTTTGTTGTTCATATTATTCCAAAGCTCTTTGCAGAAAGTAGCGTATGCTTATTGTGATGAAATTTGATGTGTTCTGGAAAAAGTACAAGACTGGAAGTCCATCTTCTTGCCCTAGATTTCATTTACTAGCTGTGCCAGCTTGGGTAAAACACTTAACCTCTCTGAACCTCAGGGTCATTATCTACAAAACAGACTTAGGAACACCTGCCCTGCCACTTCATTGGATGAGCTAATGTGTGGGCAAGGGCTTTGAAAGTAAAGCATTATATTATGAAGGTATTATTTTTCTGACTTTTCTGTCTTCCTACCGGGAAGATTTCAAGCAAAGTCACCTTTCAGGATGAAGAGGGAGAGAAAGAAGACCCTCCTACAATCCCCATGGAGTCAGAAATAATGGACAAAACGGTTTTCTTTCTAATCAAGAGGGTCACCAAGAAAGAAACACATGGCGTGGCACCGAGGAAAGATGCAGTGAGACTTGCCTACCATGAGACCACTGGCCCTCCTGGGCCAGGCTGAACCCGTGTGGGTGGCCTGTGTGGCAACAGCCGTTGCTGGAGCATCAGGAAAAGCGTCTTCTTGGGTTTGCAGCAGCAAGTGTCAGTGACTCTAATCTCCACCTTACCCAGAGAAGAGCCCAACAGCACGGATGCTCCGTGCATCTGTGTTTTCAGTCTCCGCGTTGGTTACCATCCACACAACAGTTTCCAGTTTTTCTTGTTTTTCTAAAATTGAAAATATTTTAGCTTTATTTATGCCAACAGTAATAAACTCTTCACTGAACAAACAATCTGGTTCTTCCTTTTAGTTATAGTTAGTTTAATTTTAGGTTTGTACTTTTAAAATGTTTTAATTTTCTTTGTATAAAGCTTGTGTGGTTTTTTCTTTGTTTTTTTTTTTTTGTTTTTGTTTTTTTTTTGCAGGACATGGTTTCTCACTAGTTATACTTGCTTTAAAGAGAGCTTTTTTAATTTTCTAAATCAACTTATATAGCACTTAAAACTCATATATTTTAAATTCCAGATATCTCAATACTTCTTTTTCACAACACGGATATCTTCTATGCTCTTACTGCTGGGATTTTCACCATTTATCTTCTGGATGTATGTCTTCTTTCTTTTGTGCAGAGTGAGAAACTGTTTCTAGGTTCTTTACTCAGAGGTACTTCACATTGTCAGATATGCATAATCAATCTTGTACTTAAACCTTTGTGAGGAAACACAACAGATGGATAATGGGAACGTGGTTGCCATTTGGACTCTGGTCGATTCACCAGCCATCTCCACAGCCATGACTCTGGTAGTACAGGAAAAAAAAAAACAAAAAAAACCCATAAAGTTAATCTCTAAGGTTATCTGATGGGTTCCATGCCTGCTGTTTATATCTTCCCTCCCCATCTGACCTAAACAGTTGGCATGGGATGGGACGGGTATTACTTCTTCCTTAGAATAAAATTAAACAAGACACTCAGTAGGTCTTCGATTGCTTGGGGATTTGTGAGCAGTTCCAGTTAAATAACTGGGGTTTCCGTGTCACAGGACAGCTCTGCACTAAACCTGGAGTTCACTTTGTCTAGACTACCTGCTCACGCATTAGTGGAACACCACGACTCCTCATTGAAACTTTGGGTTCCTTCTCTATTAGAACCGTCCCTGACCTTTCCTGAACACCACAAAGAAACCAAATGCTAACCTCTGTTTGTCTCAAATTTTCCCCTATTAATGCTTGGTCCAAGTCTACATTTCCAGCCAGTCTTTCATTTAAAAACACAATCTCATTCAAAACCTGCGTGGTAACTTTATCACTGGGGTAACTGTTACCTATGATGCAGGGCTGACCTGGGTCCTTGTAGCACTTGACATCATCTTTTGGACGGGTTACAGAGCCTTTTGAGGGAGTTGTTAGAAGCAGGCTCACCCTGCAATGCAGAACCAGTCACAGAAGAAAATTAGTGCATTTATCTGTCAGCATTAGACTAGATTTTCAATCCAGTTCACTAGTCACAGGGTCTGGTTTTCTCTTCCTTTGGGAGATGAAACCGATATGCTGGTAGGTAGTAAAGGTGTCAGTTATAAATTGGACCATTGGAGCACGCACACACAAAAAATAGACTAGAAGACTTTAAGGCCATAAATTTAGTTCAAGGCAAAGAATTTCCCTAAAAATAGTCCCGCTTGTTAAAACACTATAGGAAGAATGTATGTCAGGTAACCGCTGGTGTTATCAGAACCAGTTCACATAATTCTTTTATAGGAAGCAGTATTTGCAATTCCCTTTCCAATGTGCTATTCGTTTTAACTGCTTTGAGGGGGAAAAGGATCTTGCTGACTCTGGCACTAAATACATAAATAACTTAATTGGTTCCCTCTTCACTTTCTCATACACGTGTGAAGTTGTAGCAAATCGGAGTGGCAAAGAGAAGGGGCAAGTTTTGGCAGACACCATCAAGCTTTTCCTCGTGTTCTTCCTACTGCTCACCACCTAACTGAATGGGGCTCCAATGCTGACTCCAAAGAAGACTTCTTCTAAACTCAGTGCGTGATTTTGTCCTAAACTGGTTGTTTCCTAACCTCAATCCTATAATAAAACAATCCAGGTGGCAACCCGAAAGACCCACCTTATGTTAATGACTCATTACTGAAACAAAGCACAAAGGAGAAGTTACAGTAAAAATGATTAGAGTGTGCTATGATTCCCATACTTCCTACTAATAGGACCCACCCATGTGCCCACTCAGATCAATAAATATTGAGTGTCTGTTGACCCTGACGCATTGCGCTGAGCTGTGTGGGTTTAGCGATCCAACGCCTTGATTCAAAGAGCTTATACTTTAGATGGAGAGATGATATCCAACAGTCCACCATAGAATAAGCCAGAGTCAAATAAGAATTAGATGGACGTAAGCATCAGAACCATATCATGGAAAGCAAAACGGAAGGAATCCATAATATATCATAGAGGTAGTAGTTTAACTCATTTATTATTCAAATCTTCATATATGTCACCTACTATGTTTCAGATACAGTGCTAGGCATTGGAGACTTTCACAAATCCTGCCTTCATGGAGCTATATTCTCTCCAGGGAAACAGAGGTAAATAACTATGATACATCTTTACATCCAGCCTTTTTACTTGTCACCATACTATAGTCTTCACAGAGGATGGCCTCATTTTATTCATCTTTGTACCTTTGTGTCTCTAGAAAAGCACCTGGCACAGAGCAGTTGCTCAACACATATACTTTAAAGGAAAGAATGAATATTAAAATGTGATAAAATGCTTCATTTTTCTAAAAGGCTTAATTTTTCCTGGATGACGGGGGAAGAGTGTTAAAAATGGAGATGTGTAAAATGACTCCTAAGTTTTAAGTTGAAAACCACATGGGGGACAGGGATGCCATAAACAGAGACAGAGAACACAGAAGAGGATGAATCTGGAGAGAGGGAAAGGTGATGATGCTAAACTGGATTTGGGAAAAATTGCATTGGCGGCACCAGCTGCACAGTTTAAAGAGTTGGTTGGGAGCTCAAAAGAGAACATGGAGCCAATTCATCAGTATATTGAGAACATGTCGATTATGAAGGCTATAAGGGCTGAATTCAATTTAATAAGAATTTACTGAGCACATAATATATTTGAATTTCTGTGGGTATTATATATGTGATTAAGGAAATAATCCTTAGTGTCAAAACACTTAAAATCTAGTAGAAGACACAGATCTATTAATACCTAAGTATGTTGGAGACTAGTGTGAATGGCTGAATGGAGAATGGAGGACCAACATAAAGCAGTAGCATAGCAAAGCAGATAAGCACGTGGGCTCTGGACTCAGACTGTCTGGGCTCGAATCCTGGATCTGTCGTTTATGATCTGGGTAGACTTGGGTAAGTTATTTAATTTCTCTAGGTTATCTTTTCCATGTAAAATAATAATATCTCCTATTGGTGTTCTTCTGAGGATTAAATAAAATGACATGTAAAAAGTAGTTACTTAGTAGAGATTAAGTGCTCAACTATTAGTTATTGGGTGAAACAACATTGTTAGTTGTGAATAAATTTTTGGTCTTTCAGTTCCATATCTCCTTGGCTAAGACTAAGACTTGTTTTCCACATTATTCAGAGAGATAAAAAGATAGTGATGTCCTAACTGAAGAAATAAGAAATACCAGACATGTCAGAGAAATGTATGATGTCAGCTTTATTTCTCTTAGTTCCAATTTCTGATTAAAAATTTAATAAACACAAATATTCAATGCAATTCAAAAGTTAGTATGGAGGCCCTGGATTCCCAAACCGTTAGCAATTGGATAAAGGAAGAAAAACAACACAAAGCCCTTTATAATTGCAATATTGTTGCCACAAAACAAACAGCCCCAACAACCACTGTGAAGTAATACAAACATTAAAAGCCATACTTTTAACTGGATAACAGGTGTGCATGCTGCCCCATAAACTTTGTGTTTTCTGTCACTTTCTGCCTGGAACTTTGGTAGTTTATCTGTTCTGACCCTCATCCCCTGTTATGCGTGAATTCCATATTCATTAAGCAAACCAAATAAAAACAATGGACTCAATAGCAAAATTTCTTTGGAGACTATTTCTCCTGCTGAGGGTGGGGAGCACTGAAAGGTCTTTGGCACAAAGAACAAGGACTGGCGTGCTTGTAGGTGCCTGTGTACGTGCCAGATGATGAACTTGGCCAAAGTCTCTTCATTTCAATGGGAGCACCATATACAGGAAAGGGAGATATACACATTTGTCAGCAAGTACATTCTCCTCGTTACAGGGAGCTTTTAAAACAAGATCAAGATCTAACAAAAGACCATGTACTTCTGATGAGTCTTACTGCGAATTCTAGTTCCCCCGCAAATGATGCCTCTCATGAGGAGCCACCAAGGCCTCTGCTGCCACCTCCCTGTTGTGTACAAGTGGCACACAAGCGAATGGGATGCTTCTGCCTCATAAATCAGCCAACTTGCCCACACTGGTTCTGAGCGTAGATACAATTAAAACATGGCATCCAAAGAGAAAGTGTGAGATAGAAACATTCATCAAAGGAGAGGAGATAATGTTTCTTAAAAGTGAAACAAAACTCTTCAGTGACAGATAAGGAAAAAGGGATCATGGGATTCGGGACCACTGAGGAGCCCTCACACTCTCGATTATGGGGATTTTTGAGGAGACAGTATGTCTTTTGGTTTTTTCAATTAAACTTTTCATGCAAATGGTGTTCTGAGCCCGGAGGTAAAGAGTTAAGCAAGATGGATAATCCTTGAGAGAGAAATTCGTTGTGACTCCTTTTTTTCCGGGACCAGTCTATGGTATTCTTCTTCCTCTCCCCTCAAACTGAATGATGGAGGCCAAAGAATTCATTCACTGGTAAATTAATCTATAAACTAAACTTCCTACCCCGTGTTTGACTAGATACAACAAAATAAAGTGAGACTTTTCACACCTCATTTCACTAGGTAATAATCCTATTAAAAATAAAACTTGATTACATTTTTTAGTATAGATTTTAAGACTTCTCTCTTTCTCCTTTAAGAATGAGTATTATAGATATTCTTACTTTTCCTTCCCCCAGCAAGTTAGAGTTTAGATTGTGTGGCTAGCCATGCATGGAGGTCCACCAGGAGGGACGTAACGGTCAAGCTCCTTTGTTTAATGAAGTTACCTCTTCCATGAAGTTTTTCAGGATATTTTAGAGAATTTCCCTTTGCCAATGTAGTTCTAACTAATGGTGTACCTATCTTGTTATCTCACTTGATTTACCCAATTTCATTTACCTACCATCTAGTATGTGTCAACTCTATGACAAGTGCTTGAGGTACAAGGCAAGGTAAGAGTTCAGACCAGTCCTCAAGAGGCTGGAAAAATAAGCAGTCTCCTTGCTGCTTTTCCTCTCAGTTCAGAAAATCATTCAGACTCAATCTTGGCATGAAAAATAAAATCCCTAAGAGAGATCTAGAGGCTCTCAATTATATAGTATAACTCGCTTGTTGTTGACCCATTTGGCTTAATGTTATTTTGTTTGTTTTTATACATATCTACTTTTGTGGAATTGCATTAGACTATTAACTTGCAGAAACAAAGATGAGTTCTAGGAGATTTTCAATGTCTGTTTAGACAGTTTTTTAGCCTGCCTCTACAGGCAATTTGTTTCTTAATAAATAATTCATGATGATGATAAAAATGCAGATGAGATGCTGCTCCTTGGGAAGGCCTTGGTACAATATTCTTGCTTACATCTTTTTGGTAGAATTTGAGATCACTTAAGAGTGAAATTACCCTTAAGGGAACAAGTTGCTACTGCAGAATGAGAATTGCGTTTGTCCAAATCATTTCCAATTAAACATCTATAGGTCCAAGACCGTTGGCTTTACAAGGGCATCAAAACGATGCTGTTTGGTTTCTTCTGATAGTGAATTACATCAACTTTCTCAGATTTTTTTCCCTCCTGTTTACTTTGCTCAGAAAATCTTTCCATTTTGTGTTTCCCTGTAAGTATAAAACACACTGTATATAAAGAAAGAAAAATTGAGATTAGGTCTCAGTCACATCACATATTACCTATGTGCATTTAGGAAGCCATTTACTATTCTGTGACTCAGTTTCCTAACCTGTGAAATGAGGAGAGTGTATCATTGCTGCCTACCTCCTGTAGTTGCTGGAAGTAAACCACAGAATATAATGCATATACAGTGTCTTCTTTTTCTTCTCCCCCTCCTCTTTCCCCTTCTTCTTCTCTTTCACCTTCATCTTCCGCTTATTATTATTGGAGCTATTTTTAAGGAACACATTACATAAAGAAACAGACAATACAGTAGTCCCCACTTATCCATGGGTGATACATCCCAAGACCTCCAGCAGATGCCTGACACTGCAAGATATACTGAATCCTATAGGTACTATGTTTTTCCCTATATGTACATAGCTTTTCACTTAAAGGAAGCACGTTAAGGCTCCTCTTTGGCATATCCCAATTGCCAACATCATTACTCTTGCACTTTGGGGCCATTATTAAGTAAAATAAGGGTGACTTGAACATCCCACTGCTATACCATGACAGTTGATCTGATAACAGAGGTGGCTACGAAGTGACTAGTGGGCGGGGAGGGTATACAGCATAGATGCATTGGACAAACGGATGACTTAAGTCCCAGTGGGGATGGGTTGGAGCAGGATGGCATGAGATTTCATCATGCTACTCAGAATGGCTCACAATTTAAAACTTGTCAATGATTTATTTATGGAAGTTTCCATTTAGTATTTTTGGACTGCAATTGACCGTGGGTAACTGAAACCGTGGAAAGCAAAACCTTGGATAAGGGAGACTACTCTGCACAGAATGAAAAATAGCCTACTCAAAGTACTCTTTAAATTGTTTCTGCTTCTACATATAAAATACCGCAGCATTATTTGGAGTTGCAGAAGTAATGACAGTAACAACAATCACTTTTTGACTTCTTATTATGAGGGAGACGTAGCACTCAGTCCTTTGCATGGATTATCTCATTTAAGTTTTACCCCAGTGCCAATTTCATGGCATTATTATTATTTATAGTTTACAGAGGTGAATTTCATGGCTTGGAGAGGTTGCATACTTTTTTTGCTCATGGGCACACAGTGGATCTCAGCGCTGGGAATCTGACTCCAGATACCATAGTCTTAATTACGTTTTTAGGTGGTGAGGAAGCTGTAAGGCGAAGTTCTCTCCTGAATCCTATGTTGAGTTTCCCAGCTCTTTGTTAAACGTACAGCATTGAGATCCTAAGGGAAGAGTCAGAGCTCCTATCTTCAGGTCTCATTTAATTGTCAGTACCTAAGAACACATGGAAAGAACATAAAGTCATCAGGTGCTCAGACCAGTGTGAACATTAGAGACAACACGACAATGGCCAAGGACAGAAAGAATTTGTCAGCTGAATCCTGGTGTCAGACCTGTCAATCATGTTCCAACATCATGAAGAGAAAACTCCAATAATCAGCTAGTCATGTGGACAAGAACAAATCAAGCTACTGTGAAAGAAACTACTAAATTTAAAGAAAATTATCAATTTTAGAGAAAAATGTATAACAGCACAAACTTTAGCAATAATCTTTGCTACCCTTGAAAATCCATATGTGATGCATGGTATGAGAAGGGTGATCGCTCTTTTGAGCCATATGTAGAGCAAGACCATGTATTTCCCCTCACTGGGTCCTCTTCAAGCATGGGCACCTGTGTCTTCTCAAGAATGGGCTCCACAGTGCCCTGACCCCCCAGGTGGGTAGCTTGAGGGTCTCCCTAGTCATAGTGGGGGTTTTCTCCCTTTCTCTCACTCCTGTCCTCAATGCAACACAGTTCACCTTTGAATATGAGCACATTTCTCTCCTGAGAGCAATACCCAGGGGATCTTTGGCTTTCTTAGAACCAATATAGCTTCAAATAAAACCACATTAAATCCAGCCAGGTACTCCTTTTCCCTCAGCAATAAAGACGCCTTTGAGCCTCCTCACTTCTGCATGGGATTAGGACTTAGCACTGAGTTCAGGCAGGCACTAACGAGCCCGCAAACATCCTCAGAGCAGAACGGAGGAAGACACAGGTGAAACAAATCAAACAGAACAATCAGGGGTGAATTTTCAGTGTGGCCCAGTGTGGAGATTTCCTGGCAGGATTTCCATTAATGTGAATGGGAGTTGTACCACTAAATCCCTACACACTGTGCGGAAAATGTGCCTCTAAGTGCTTGGCAGTGTTATGCCTGATGGAGCAAAAACACAAACTACCCAAACCAAGGGAAGTGCTCCTGGGGCCGAGGTACCAAGATTCACGGTGGAAGGTGTCTCAAGTCCTAACTGTCCTGGGTGAGATGAAATGGACCTCCATTCAGCTTGACACAGTGCGCTGGAAACAGGAGGGCTCTCCACTAGCTGCCCGATGAGGCTTCTCACTCTCCTTGACACAGGCTTTGATTATGAGTTGATCTGGTGTTCCACACAAATGGCCTGTGTTTGTAAAAATGATTTCCCTCCCACTCTGATTACCTGAAATTTCAGTAAACCTTAGCATTGCTTCAGGCCCACTGGAACCAGAAACTTAGGGGATGATAGTGCGTGATTCATTTCAATGTGGTTTTATGGCCTCTGCAAAGTAAATGTTGCAAAGGACTCTTACCCTAGGATCAAAGAAAATAGTCAAGAAATCACTTAGCCTGCTTGCTTTCAAGGCGTAATTTCCTTTCCATATCATCTATAGGATGGCTCTGAAAAACAAGTCTGATCATGTTGCTTTCCTCCTCAAAAAACTTCATTGGTTCACTTCTTCCTCTAAAATAAGGTTTCAGGCTCTCCATAAATTACCTTTCTCTCTCATATGCCAGTGCATCTCTCCATGTATTCTATCCTCCCAGTGTATTTTTTTAAATTTGCCATTCCTCTAAACAGTCACCTCTCTGATGGACCTTACTCACACACCCAGAATAGCTCCCTCCCAGCGATCCCTGTCCTCTCTTTATCTTCAAAGTCAAGGTCATATGTATGCCATTTTCTCTATTAAACATTTTTCATACTGACTTAACCAGTTACTCTGCCATGCTCTCTTTGAATCTGCATTGTAGAACTCATTGAATTCTGCCCTTAGGCACTTAATTTCTGTTATAATTTTTTTAAAAAATCTTTCTGTTTCTTCAGTTGCATTGTAAGTACTACCAGAGTTCTCCAAATCTTTGTATTTCCCATAATGCCTTGCTTATAGTAGGCTATTGATAAATATCTGTTAAATGAATAAAAGTTAGGGGTAATGTCCCACTACTCCTTCTTACCTCAATACCAAATTTGTCATTTCTTAAAAGCCATGGTGATGAAGATAGCAAGTAAAATGAAGTCATTACTGACACTCCTCTAATTGTTCTTTCATACGAGCGTATACAGCATACCTCACATGTCAGGACACTGTAATGGCAGCTGAGATGCGATCAGGACATAGTCATTGCCATGGAGCAGCTCACAGTCTAGATGGCAATGGAATGATGGGTAAGTGCTAAGGAGCACCACTCTGATAAAATCTGTTTCAATCACGTCCATCTGCATAGAAAGGCTGTGATGAGGAGAATGTGACATCTAGGGGGTTCTCTCCTGAATGGGCAAGTGCCTGAGAAGCTGAGTTGCAGCATCCGGCAGCAGCAGGCTCACCTACAAGTACCTTTGGCAGGGACCAGGCATGATTATGAATGAGGCAGACTGTGCCTTCCGTATCAGGCCAGCTCCCCTCTTCTCCTCCACCCAGTTCCCTCAAACCCACCACCCCCCTATTCCTCACTCTCTCCATCTTGCTCCACTTTGCAAGGCGATTAGTCTATTACTAGTTGTGGATAAACTTATCAAGTAAAAGTGCAACTGGCTTAAGTTTCCCCTAGAAAAGGTTAAAAAGAGGAAGCATGGTTCCATAAAAAGAGTACAGATTTTGGAACCAGACATCTCTCAGTTTTGGGCTTTAGAACACTTTATCTGTGTGACCTGGAACAAATGATTTAAATGATCGGAGCTTCATTTTCCTCCTTGGGTAAGTTCCTTGAACTCTGCTGGCCCTTGGTTGCTTCTTTTGTAAAATTCAGATATTAATACTTACCTGGCAGGGCGATGCGTATTTCAAGAATTAGAAATATTGTATAAAAAATGCTTAGGCAACACAGTAGACACTCAAAGCATGGTGGTTAATAATAGAATCTTAAAGGGGGTTCTTTCAGAGATATCATAACTTGTTCAAACACTTGTCTTGCTAGTGGTGGAAATTCAAGGCATGCTAACAAGCAAATAGTGGAAATGTTTGAGGGCTGAGAGCCATGAGCTCAGAGTGTCCCGCCAGCACCTGTGAGGTGGCCATCCATCCAAACCGCAGGTCATGGGATAAATGGGGCGTTGTGAGTTCCCAGCTCTGCCAATGGTGTTAGCATGGGAATCTGGGTAAGTTGCTAATCTTCTTGCCTTAATTTCCTCCTGCTTAATATGTATCCTGAGATCGCCTCCCCTGACAGGGTGATTTTGACTAATGTACAATTGAGCTTCGAGCTCCTTGGTTATAGGGGAGCTATAAAAGCCAGAGGTATTACTATTCATTTCAAGGCTCCTGTATCTGCTGTGAGACTCAAAGAAGTGGAGTTCCTTCCCCCACCCTCCTTGTAATATTTAGTTTCTTTGAGTTGCTTCATCAGAAGAAATACTGAGTTCTCCATTTCCCTGGCTCACTTTCCCACTGACGAGGGTGATGTTAACATCGAATCCTGAATCACAGCTAGATCAATATTATAGCAGCTGTGAGAGAAGGGCACTAGCCCTAGAACACAAACACACTTTCTTTTCCAAGAAAGACTGTAGTTCCCCTAGTGTTAACTTCCCGTTGTTCCTCTCGATGCCTCCCCTACCCCCTCCTCCCCTCCCGCTACCAGCACGACCCAGATCACATTAGAGTCCCAGAGCACAGGGAACAGTTCTCGTCTATCCGTCACCAAGGAGGCAGACGGGACAGGGGGAACAACAAGTCATTTGTACCTGATGAGGAGGACACTCCTGGGAAACAAACAGATGAGCCACCCCATGAATCTGAGCCATTCTCCGAGGTAAACAGAACTGCATGAGAAACCACCAATTATCTCCAGCATCGCCCTTACCTCTCTCACTGCCCTTCTGGCAGAGGGGTGGGGGACATGAAACTGTAGCTTGGACCAATATCTGATTCTGAGAAAATTAACCCTCGCAAAGGTGATTTTCTTTTCCCTCAGTCTCTTGGAGTTGAATAACCACCCATTTCTATTACTTTTTTTGTCAATTATATTTTTATTGGAGAAGTATATTTTCACAGGAAAGTGACAAAAATAACTTTCAGAATTTGACTGAGTGCTCAGATAGGGAGTGCTAAATTTTAAGTAACCAAATTAGTGAATAGTGAAGTGAAAGTAGAATATATACTTCTAAACATTTTTAGGATGCTTTTCTTAAAACAAAACAAAATAACAGCTGCTTCTAAGGCAGTTAGAATACTGACTCAATCTTCCAAAAGCATTCTAGGACACCCTGTGGGGAATCGGAGTATGTTACCACAAACCACTATAGTTTGTTGTGAATACTCTTATTATCTCTTAATCCCACCAACTGTAATGGTGAATATTAAGAAATACTGATGGCTGAAGAATTGGGTCTGCTGGTCAGGCAGCCTGCTCTGGTGTTTAGAAAATACACTGGGCAATGTTGTTTTATAGAAAAATGATGTCTGTGATATCAGTAAAACAAAAAGTCAGGAGGCAAGTGAATGGTAGGTGAGGGTTCATAGACAAACTTTTAAGAAAGGCAAGCTTGGCAAGCCAAGGTGGCATAAAGCCCCATTTCTAGTTTTAAAGTATGTATTTTTAAAAAAAATATGAAATCCATGCTTGAACTTTGCAGAATTTGAGCAACCATAACACAATTCAAGGGAAGTTTTATCCTGTATTTCACTAGTGCTCAACCAAAACATGCCACTGGAAAATCTTATGTTATTAAGTTTCTTTTATTCAGTGTGAACCTAAATTACTGGCCTAGAAATCACTGATATATCTGAAGAGCGTAACTTAGAGCTCGTCCTTATGTCCACTCCTGAAGCCAAACAGATGACCTATTCCTCTTTGGTAGGAACTGTCATCTGGTTTTTCCCTGTCCCGTAATGAAGGAAAGGTTAGGATGTATGAGTCCAATTAATAAAAAAAGGAGCAGATCCCTTAGGAGAACCACAGGGAAAAATAAAAAAGAAGACATCAGCCAACAACTTCTTAAGATGAGCTGGTCCTATGTTAGTTTTTGAAAAGTCATTAATAATTACATTGTATCTTTGATTACCTAACACCAATAAAACCAGGAAAAAAGGAGGGAGAATGAACTAACCATTATTAGGCATCTACTTTATGTGAGGTCTTGGGCTTTGCCTATATCATTTTACTTAATTTGTATAACATCTATTTAAGTGACACATTATTTTAGATGAGGATGGTGACACACAGGAAAGTTAAAGAACTTGTCTTCTCAGGTTTCTGTATGTTTAAAACTTTTAGAAAACTCAGAAAGCTAGAAACACTAACTAAAAGGTATCATTTAGGATTTTTGCCTTCCCTGATGATCCTTACAACTAATGATTTGAAAGGTCATCCTATGGCTCTTCAGAGAATGGAATGTAAGCTCTCCTACAAGCTCTCAAAACACTGAGCGTCAGGAGATCTACAGAGGGTTCACCGGGTTGGAACATGTTCAAGGTACGCAGAGCTGGGCTACACGAGAGAGTGAATCACCCACAGTAGTACCTGCTCATTCACATTTGTAGAGGAATTCCTTGTCAGGAGGAGAAAGATTCAGGGGAGTGAAAGCAGCAACCATTTTTATAAGGTTCCGCCCATGGAGACACTGCAGAAGAGTGAGAGCAAAATAGCCACTAAAGGAAATGCAACTGTTAGAGCACAGATGCCAGAGGGAAAAAAATCTCAAACCCAGAGTCAGGAAAATTGGGTTCAAGCCCATTTAGTCCATTAACTTGCTGTGTGATCTCAGGCAAATCACTCCACTTTCCCCAAGCCTCAGTTTTCTTATCTCTGAAAAAGAGAACTGGGTCCTGGAAGGTCATCGCCAAGGTTCCTTCCAATTCCAACAGGCCTCTTGAGAAGGAAAAGCCATTTCCTTCCTTCAGATCTTTATGTCACAATGATTTAGGGCAGCAGTTCTCAAATTGAAGGGAATATCAGAATCACCTGGAGGACATGTTCAAATTCAGATAGCTGGAGTTTCTGAAACAATAGGTCTAGGTGGGGCCCCTGAATTTACATTTCTAAGTTCTCAGGTGATATTTGATGCTACTAGTCCAGGGACCACACTTTGAGGACCACTGATTTAGGACTTCAAAGCTTTTGAGTTGACTACAGATAAACAAAAATACCCGCGAATGTTGTACTAACTGCACTTTTAGGTTAAACTAAAAATGCTCTAAAACACATCAGACTGAATGAAAGAGCAGGGGGGAGACTCCTCTGATTGGGAAGGAACATGTCCCCATACCCTAGAAAGGGTGGCTATTTTTCCCTTTAGGTATTTTTTCAGACATATTCTACCAGACATTTTTGAGACTGATAAAAATTGGCAAAATTACATGTGTGCGAAGGTGGGATGGGCATATTGACCTGGTGAGGCTTCTGAGTTTGGGGAGACATAACCCAAATCTTTCCTTTTCCAGTCTCTGACCTACATCAATGACCTATGAGAATCGCATTCCTGAAGTCAATATAGTAACACAGTAGAGTCATACTGCCTTGTTTTTCTTCCTTAATATGTAGTAGCTGTTCACCCTTTAGCTTGCCACGCCTCTTTATCTCACCACTGAAAATGAGAATGGTAGTCTCATAGCTTTGCCATGAAAATTAAATGAGGTAATATATGTGGGGTATTTAGAATGTCTGGCATATAGTAAGTGCTCTATAAAGGCTGAGCTGTTGTTTCACTTCTCTCCACCTCTGGACAAATACCCAGGCATGAAATATTCCAAGAGGACAATTTGAAGGATGTGTTGCCCATACATTTCTCTAAATCAAAGCCATTGTTACAAAAGCCACCTGCTTAGATACACTTTGTTTGCAGGAGGCTGGGGTTCTTTGGAAAACTGCTTTTACTAAATTTAACTTTAGTCTTAGCCATGTACTGAGGAGCATCATGAAAAATAATTAAATGAAACTCACTATCTGAGGTAAGATGGGAAGTTTCCTTTTCAAGGCACCTTGCCCTCTTTATGACGCTCCCCTGGGACAATGTCTGAGCAGGGCTTTCTTGTTATTCCTGAGCCCAGGAAGCTCAGGGCTAAATCCATGCCTGCCTCTAGCTAGTGCTTGACAGAACATAATGACATATGTTAACTTTGCCCTGGTTTCATTTCCATATCATGTCTTCCTTCTCTCTTGATTTATCCTTTGTTTTATCTTTTGGAATTGCATGTATTTTGTAAGCCTCTGAAGAGTCAGGGTATAAATGAATAAAATAAATGATTCAAATCATAGGAGACTACAGAGAATGTCACATTTCAATAATATAGTTTCCGGTGAGAGCGTATCCTTTTAACTTGAATTATAGTTTAACATGAGGATAGAGTATGTTTTCATTCAATAAATGTTTTAATAACCATTCTTCCATAGGTTAACTTAAGGAGAACTTTTGGAAGATTATCTATTTAAGGCACTGGAATAGTTACCAGAAAAAAACATTTCATAAAATGGTGCACAC
The DNA here is from genome assembly GCF_036562045.2 of Rhinolophus sinicus. Lineage (NCBI taxonomy): Eukaryota > Metazoa > Chordata > Mammalia > Chiroptera > Rhinolophidae > Rhinolophus > Rhinolophus sinicus. The sequence goes on from NC_133751.1 coordinate 46,599,735, forward strand.
ATCACAAAGAAAACATAAATCCCATCTAGTCTGGAAACATGCATACGCCTTGGTGATGATGGTCTGTGTTTTCGCCGGCTGGGAGACAGTGGAAGGATTGCTCGTCAGTTCTCTGACCAAGATGGGAAGGGGGAATGATAAAAGGAAACCTGTGGTAAACCATTTTTATAAAGTGAGACGTCCTTTTGCAAGGCACCCCCACACCATGGCACCCCAGTCGGCCATGTGAAAAGTTTTTATAAAGTCTAGGATTTTGCACCTCAGGTTTTCTCAACGTATGAGCCACCATAATAAATAAGTCAAAGCCAGAAGCCTCAGCCCTCTAGGTGATGCCAATTTTTTTGTATTTTTTGTATGGATGTTGTTTCATTACATGGTATGATGAAATCTCTGTCAATGAAGCAATAATCCCTCCGGGAATAACGAGGACAAAACCCTTTAGTTTAGTGAGCTTTCATTCTCAGATCTAAGCAGGAGACACACAGGCCCCTCTCCTAAGAAGTGTTGAGTGCTATGCAATTGCTAGACCTGGGCGGTGCTGGCCCCTCTTTAGATTCAGGTAGTTCCCGGCCCAGGGGCCCAGGCGTGACAGGTGTTGTTGGCCACCAAGCAGAGGACTGCAGAGGGCCCTGCACTGTGAAATCTCCCTGCAGGGCCAACCAGGAAAGGCACTGTTATCATAGCAGATTCCCACCAACCCATCTCCTGATCCCTCCTCTCTCCAGAGAATATACTTAACTGTCTTATAATTTTGTGGGTGGGAGGTTCCCTGGGACCTTTATTCTCATTCTTTCCTGAATTCCCATTGTTTGGATCAGCATCTCCTTACTCCAAACTTTTATATGGAACTTTCTTTCCAGTTCCTCAGTTCCCACCACATTGCTGTTCTTTCTTACAAAAGGGTAAAACAGTCTTTTCATTTTTAGAGGACTCAGTTTAATTCTGAGGAAACAAATTAGACTGTCTCCAAAAAGTGTCTATGATCTTAAAATTCTCACCAGGCTCTAATTCAGATTTTTCTTAAAATTGAAAAGTATAAGTTTAAAATTTTGTTTTCTAGTGATCAATCTCAGTGTCACTAATCATAGGATAACTATGTGCCTGCTGAGAAATGCAATATAAAGTGCGTCGTAGAGTCACCTATTTTTCTCCCCTTTATCAGGCTATTATTTATATATTATAAAACTCAAGGTCGTTCAACGAGTTTTGAAAAATCTGTGCACCCAAGTATGGGGACAGAGCCAGGAGAGCAGTTTCCAGGATCTCGGCCTCACGTGGTCATGTGGATAGGTGCTGGTTTGGGTAGAAGATGGTCATCAGCTGTGACTAGCTGGTCATCAGCTGTTACCAGTTAGCCACTGGCCACTGATATAACTGCCGTGGCGAAGCTAGCAAGCACGGATTGTGGATTGTGGATTGTGGATCGTGGATTGTGGATTGTGGAGAGGCAGATTTCAGTTAGTACAGCAGATTGCAGTTAGCAAGTGAGGTTGGTTGGCAGAGAAGTAGACGGCGGTTTGCAGATCGTGTGGCTCCTGCTTCCTGTGTCTCCAACCCAGCCACCAGTGAGAATATAGCGGTATGACGCCCCTATGTATGGCTCCGTGGGTGTTCCTTTTTGGCCTCACCATGTCCTGCATTCTTATGTGGGGAGAGGGACCAGACACCCTGCATGACACCCTGCATGACACCAACTTACCATCCTCAAATCAAGATATAGAACTTTTCCATCACTCCAGAAAGTTCCCTCATTCCACTTTACAGTTTTCCCTGTGCTCCAAGTCCACCACTGTTCTGATTTCTAATATCATAGGTTAATTTTGCAGGTTCCTGAACTTCAAATAAATGAGATCATATAGTATGTACACTTTTGTGAATAACTTCTTTCACTCCGTATAATGCTTTTAAGGTTTATCCATATTGACATGTGTATCACTAATGTCATGCAGGGTCTCTGGTACCACTCCTCACATAAGGACGCAGGATACGGTGAGGCCAAAAGGGAACACCCACGGAGCCATAGGTAGGGGAGTCATACCACTATAGTCTCGCTGGCGGCTGGGTTGGAGACACAGGAAGCAGGAGCCATGTGATCCGCAATTTGCTGTCCGCTTCTCTGCCAACCAACCCCACTTGCTAGCTGTAATCTGCGCTTGCTAGTGTAGCCACAGCGGTTATATCAGTGGCTAATGGCTAACTGGTTACAGCTGATGGCCAACTAGTCACAGCTGATGGGCATCTACTACCCGAGCCAGCACCTTCCCATGTGAGACTGAGAGCCTGGAAACTGCTCTCTGGGACTCTGTCCCCACAACTAGTTCATTCATTTTTAAGTAGTATTCCATTATATGAATATTTTGCATTTTGTCTACTCTCCTGCTGATGAATATTTGGGTTGTTTCCAATTTGGAGTGATTGTAAATAAAGCTATTATGAACATTCTTGCAATAAAACTTTTTTGTGGCCATGTGCGTTCATTGGTTATATACGCAGGAGTGGAATTGTTAGGTCCTCTATGAAATGTTCTTGCCAAAATATGTTTAACTTGAGTCTAATCAGACCTATAGGCACAACTTCCAGTTTACAGGAAACATGGGAAATGGAAGAATAAGTTAGACCAACACCAGAAAATAATGACATTCTACAGGACAACTGGCTATAGTCATGTAAAAAAGTCAGTGTTATGTAAAAAAGATGATTGTTTGTTGGTGAGGATTGGGGAGTGGATGGGTGGGTGGTACTGGTTTGGATAACAAGAAATTTAAGAGTCATAACTGTCAAATATAATGTGTGGTCTTGATTGATCTTGGTTTAAACAAATCCAGTTATAAAGTATATAATGGGTAAGTTGAGTATGAATTGGGTTTTAGGCAATATTAGGAAATATTTGTTAATTATATTAGTTGTGATACTGGTATTGTGGTTATACCAAAAATATTCATATTTTTTATAGATACATAAAGTGTTTTGAAAAGAAGTGTTATATTGGCAATTTACTTTGAAAGAGAAACAAAATATATGAAACAAACATGGCAAATGTTAAAAATTATTAGATCTAAGTGATAGGTACATGGATATTTATTATAGGATTCTCCCTTATTTTATTACATGTTTGAAAATCTTAATAGTAAAACAACAACAATTACTTTTGATGAGCAATAGTAATTTAATTTTTTATTTCCATCTTGTTTTAATTCATAGAAAAATAAGTCCTTTTATTTCTTTACTATGTTCTTCCAAGTTTAAATCAGTGGACGGCAAAATAGACAGCCAGAGGGGCTGCAGTAACATCTTACAATAAGTTTGCATTTAACGAATGTGCAATTTATAATCTTATCAACATAACTGGCCATTCCTCAGCTTAGATCATTATCCAGTGAGTTACAGCTAGTTGTGAAGCAGAGACAGGATGACAGATTTAGATTTCAATGCATACAGCCCTTTGCAAAAGCTGCAGGAATTTCAAACATTAGGAATTTTCAAGCTATCTCTACCTGTTTCTCCCATATGTTGCAACACACCAGAAAGTTTATTTTACATGAGCAATTTCTGTTCACAATTTTCTAATTATAAGTATCAAATGGAGTTTCACCTTCCACCACCCCAGTGATTCATAGCGTTCTTGTCAGCTAACTTAAACTCCGTTTTGTCCGGTTAAATGATTTTAAATTTTGCACAAACAGATCACAATGTCTTTCTTCCCCATTCTTAAAGGCAGTCTGCTTTGCTCCTTTCAGAGTGCTATGAAGGCAGGTCAGCCCTTCTGCTCTCTTCACCAGCTGGTCAGCTCTCTTTTTCTCCAATGTATTATCACTGTCTCACCACATTCTGCTATTTTAAATTCAGAGAGCCTCATGGTCAAAGAAAGTATGGCTCTTTTCCATAAAATGCCTTCTCAATAGGAGTCTGGAGGTGGAGCGTGGTTTAAGGTAAGCATTTGTTAGGGCTCAGACCTTGTCCTTAGGTCTCTGGTGGGAATGGCAGAGTATGGAACAGAGAGTGCATTAGAAAGCTGTATTGTATCAAAGGATATTGTTACCAGAGAGTGGGCCCTCCTCCGCGGAACGAGACACAGAAATAAAGTGGTGAAAGAATAGTTTATTAAAAGAGATAGTACAGGAGCGGGCCCTGAGCAAAGGCAAGGCTCAAGAGGCCCAAAGGCCCAAGAAGCAGGACCCAAAGCCATGGACATGAGGTGGCTTGTGAGAGGAACTCTGTTTAGCTTCGTGGCTCCTATGGTCTTCTTCTCTGGTTAATCCGGTTATTCAGGTGGTGGAGTTCACCCAGGAGCTGGGTCTGGCATGGCTTTGAGCAGGGGGCAGGGGACTTCCTATGATTCAGGCTAGGAAGATGCTGATTAGCTAAGAAACTGGAGGAAAGGAAACTTGAGGAAAGGGAAATGTAAAATCCCTATAGGAAAGAAAACTTACAAGTTTTTCAGTTGGGCGCTACTCGCTTCACCTGTATCAATATGAGTTGTTTCATTAGCGGCTGTGTGACCGTGTGCAAGTTATTCAACATTTCTGAGGCTCAGTTTCCTGAACTGCTCAGTGAGGAGTTCGGAGGAAATGAACTCCAAGATCATATAAATCTAATATTTAATGTTTAATGACTCAAAAATGAGCAAGTCTGTTGGATTTCTCTGAACAGCCAAAGGTCCACTAAGAATTTGAGGAAATTCATCAGCGAGCAAGACCATATGAAGTCAAATGCATTTTTGCAGAAGCATTAGTGGTAAAAATGGGATGGACCAAATTCACATTCAGAGGTATCATCATAGCTGCGGTGGCATTCCCTCCATAGGGATGCTTTTATCTCTCATCTATTTGTATTCAATAATACTCTGTCATTGTCCTTAATTTCCCCCCAATTATTTATTTATTTTTTTAAACTAGAAACAGACACAACAGATTAAGGATATAAAGTTGAATAGCACAGAGCATTAGTCAAAACAGACTTTTGAAATGGCACACAATAGTCCCCCGAGGTGGTTTGTTTTATCCCCTTTCAGAGCTGGGCTTTTCCCTCACTCCACCTTTCCTGTCTTAGTCAGGTTTTGTACCAACCAACTCCCCTCAACTTGGACCAGGTAAGGTCAGCTGGAGGTGAAGCTCTAGTGAGGTGATGGGAAAGGAAGGGTGCCACCTGGCTGCATGATGGGGCTGTCTGTGGTATCATTTAGAGGTCATGGTTTTTACCCCAGCAGATTTTCATAGGTTCCTTCATTAAAAATTAAGATGCAACTACATTACAAAACAGATTGGCAGGCTGCTGGAAATTGCTATAAATAATTTATCAGCTCGTCCATTCTGATTTCTTCCAAATACGATGTGTGTTATTTTTAGCACAAAAGAAATCACATCTAACTATTGAACTCAGTGGAAATGGGAGAAAAATGCCTCCAAGTATTCCACTTAAGGGAAAACATGTTAATTATCTTCATATCTTATTATATTGATGAATGATAAGACAATATATAATTGAATTTAGTGGGGTGAGATATGTACATGTTCTTAACTGGAAAATGTCATTTGAATTAGGAGAAAGCAGACTACTGAAGCCTTGAAGCTGAGAAAAAGTTTTGCCTACCTCAAGAATGTATTAGCTAAAATACGTGATCCCTACATTACATGATTTAATTCAACCAACATGAGTTGAGTTTATCTTATGGAGTGTAAAATAAAGGAGTCAAGTTCTTCTCCATATAGACCTCCCAGTCTGGCAGATACTGCTGAAGAAAGTGGTTGGTTGGACTATAAATTGCATAGTCCCATGAGACTGATATAATCAATGCAATAAAGGTTAGATCACAACAAAACCACTCAGCCTATACTGCAGCTCATCTAGAATTCTGCGAGTTCTTTGGAAGCCACAGTATGAATAACTTCGTTTCCATGGAAAAGGAGTTTCCTTGTTTCAATTCAAGACAAAAGGACACTTCCTCTTGGGGTCATTTCACCTCCTTTCCTGACACAAGTTTGAAGATGGAAGAACAGTAGTTGAAACTAGAGCTAAAGGGGAGGAGAAAAATGAGGTGGTTTGGGGCCAGCATGCATTCACAGTAATCCTGATGGCAAAGGTAAGTGAGCCAATCAGTGGGATTGACTGGGCAGGTTTAACCCCTGGCTCCCCAAGCCCTGAGCAGGAGTTGGAGCCAGTTACATTAATAAAAATAAGAAGCATTTGTCTAGCTTAGTCCCTTCCCACAGAATAGCAGTGACTCCACTCTTTCTCAAATTCAAGGTGTCTTTAGAATACATTTCCTGTGTGTTCTAGAATATAGATCCCTCGGCCACTACAAGGGGTCTGCCCCACGTGAGATCAGATATGATGGGGCATGTCCCAGGACACGAGGTCAACTCCTCTGCGGCTGTGGTCCTGTTCTATACTGGCCACACGGTTCCCAGTCACACCAGGAAAATGATCAGTTCCTTCTGGTTGTAGCCAAACTTCTAATCCTTGCTTTAATTTGGCGTTTAGTGGTCTCTGAACGACAGAGGAAAAGATACTAAGCCTCCTCTTCCCGCCATTACACTCTGTTAGTGGGCTCACAAAGCAGTTCTGACTTGCATTTCTTAGCATTTTTCTGTAGTAATTCAGCTATCTTAATACACTTTCTCTGTCAAAATGGTAGTATGCGGCCTAAGCCAGAGAATTATCGGAATAAAACAGAACGATATAACATTGTTACTGGGCCCAGTCTGTGAACTCCATTCCCTTGGCCAGTGAAGTTTCTTCCCAGGAGGTTCCTTACTCTCTCCTACGATGAGATCTCCCAAGGCCTGTCCTGTCAACCTTCCAGACCCCGTCTGAATTTGCAGTGGTATACAGCTGAAGTCCTCATTCTACGACCCTTGTTAAAAATGGACTGTTCACAAGTTGGTGTTTATAAGTTAGGGACTTTCTTCATACAGGTATTTCATACAGGAATAACACTGTTCGGAACATAAATTGAGTTAGAAATGTTTTTAATATACTAAGCATATAATCATGTTATAAATGCTCTGGAGTACAACTTTATATGAAGGTGTTCCAGTTTTTCTGTTCTTCCCACTTTTCCTAAGTCTTACTGGAGAGGACAGATTAGGTTGGGAAGGATGGGAAGGTAACAGTGATTCTAGAATGTCATAAAGTGTGACAAGGAGAGAGACAGGGGTGCCAAGTTAAAACAGCCTTAGAATTGTACCATCTACAACCACCCGGCACTAAGAGCCACTCCGATGATTGTGTGTGTCCAGTTGCTTTAGCACCTATCCCAGTACCAACGAACAGCCATAATGCTCACAACTATGAAATAGTAACACATTATCTCATTTAATCCTCACAAGAGCCCAGTGAAATGACTTAGTATTATTCCCAAGGGACAGATGAAAAATTGAGGCTTAGAAAGACTCAGCCATTTGGTCCCAGATTTTCCCAAGTAGGAAGGAAAGCTAGGACCCAAACCCTGCTTTTCTCAGTTTAAACCCTCTTCCCATGTAATGCTTCCTGTCATCCATGGACATTCACTCCATAATCCTCGTCAAGAGCCTGCTGCTTAGTCCCAGTCACTGTTCTGGACCCTTAGGGGAGGGGTGTATAAGGATGAATACCCTTAGGGAACTTATTTAACACTTAACTATCCATTGTGAAGGAATTACAGATTCACAGGAAGTTGCAAAAAAAAAAAAAAAGCTCAGGGAAGTTCTGATCTAAAGGGAAAATAAAATTTATCTGTAGGTGGCTACAATGCAAAGCAGAATGTGTTCTTGCTCTATGTTAATTGAGGGACTCTGGGCAATTTGGGCAGGAGTGATCACATTTGGGTAAGTGGGCAAGGTTTCCTGGAAGAAGTGCCATTTGGATTGACCTAGAAAATACAGTATGATTTCTATAGGTGGACAAGACACAGAGGTGGGAAGGAAAAGCATTCTAGAGGCAGGTGCTAACCTGGGCAAAGATGCAGAGATGGGAAAGTACAGGGCAGGTTTGGGAAAATAGCCAATGTCCAAGGGGGAGAAAAAGTATACTTTTTAATAAGCTCAAGTGCCAAGTTATTCTCTATGGCATGTCCTTTTTAAAGGTCAACATAAATGGAGAAAGACTGACTTAGCTCCTTTTCTTAAACATCCACGGGACGGGCCCAGAAGTGTCAGGGTTAAGAAAGTCACAGCTTTGTACTTTTCTGGTACAGTAATCCAAAAGAACTTTTCTTTGTGGAGTGAAGAAGGTATACTCAAATTTTTTTCACAGAAAAGTGAGACCAAACTGACACTTGGAACACTAAGTAAGAAGGGGGCTTCAGAAGGCTGGGTCTCTAATTCAAACAGGTATATGAGTATTTCCTATCTCTCCACTTATATCAACCTTGTTCAAAGAAATTTAATGTTCTTACAATAATGCATACAATTCAGCAAGATAGTTTAAATTAAAAATAAGAAAATGAGGCAAAGGGTATATATAATAAGGATTTTGTGCACATACTTTTTCTTCTATTTCTAAGAGCAGCTATGGGAGACATTTCTCTTTAGTCTCAATATCCACGTTTTTCTTCTTTAAGACATTGGTTTGTTTTTGCTTTCATGTATACACTGGATCTTGAAACTGGCAGTATTTCCCTCTTTTCATTGGCTGCTAGAAATCACAGAGCCAAATTTGTGCCTCACTTTCTGGAAATACATAAGATTTCAAGGCTTGCGTTTTGTGTATCAACCTTACTTCTGGCTTTAGAGCCATTAAAAACATTCCCCCCTCAGATCAATCTAAAGTTAAGAAATATAGAAATGATTCTAACTTATCTTTGAAGGTTTTTTCCTTAAGAAAATTTGTAAGAGTGTTTTCAAGCAGGACAAATATAATTTCACTAAGAAAATAGAATTTGGGTATTTTCACTATGAAAAGCTATACATGAGTCAGAAAATGGCAAATCCATTGTGTCCCTTTTTAAAAAGAATCAATCTTTTTGAATATTCTCCAACAATTCCCACCCACAACTCTACTCCACCCCGAACAGTCTTCAAATGAGCATTTGGAAAACAAGTGTTAATACTAAAAACAATTTTTTCAGGCACCTTTACACATGCAGCACCACTTTCAGATTGACTGTCCTTAATAAACTATATTGAATATGTACATTATATAGCATTGACTCTATTGAGGGCCAAAACAATACCTTGCTCAGAGTAAGTAGGTGCTCAATAAATATTTGTTAGTTGTATTTAATATGCGTATGTATTTATTATATTGGAGTCCCCCAAAGAAAGGAATTTTGTATTGTGAACAAATTTCAAATATGTGTTTATAATCACTCTTGATGTCATCGTCGTCTCTAATATAAGCTCGTTACAGGACAAGGAGAAGCTTTCCTTTAATTCAGGTGCATTACAGCTTTGGTAAGTTTCAGTTCATCTTGCCTGCTACTTGTTTCCTTTATTACCAAGAGCCCTGTCTGTGGGCTCTTGGTAATAAAGTATTTATGGGTTTTCATCAGGGAAAAGAGCCCAGAGCCACAGATGCAGCTCTCCTGGTTGCTCCACCACCCTACCCGTTTCAGGGTGTGGAGGAGAGGGAGCGGGGACCCACAAAAGGCTTCAGCCCCAGCAGCTTCCTTTCACCTGTTCAGCAGGTGGGCCCCAGGTGAGCGCCAGACTCTTGGGTTCAGCAGAGATACTCTGCTCCTTTGTTTGATCACCAGTTGCTTTCTTTGCCTGTTTGTTTTTCTGGTTTGGTTTCCTGTCCTGTTCATTAGTCAGTTAGTTCTTCCTTGTTTGTTCTATGTCTCTTGTGTGTTTCTGCTCCTCAGAACCGGAAAGCTAATGTCCTTTGTTCCTCATAATTTGCTTTATGGTGGTGGCAGGGAGCAGTTAGACAGATGTCTACATGTTTGGTGTACAAGGGAGAAGGTTATAGACTCACCTGGTAAGTACCATCAGTTTATAGGAATGGCCAAATCCTTGGTAAAGGGGCCATTGTCACCTTCCTCCTTGACCCTAAGTCCTCAAAGTGATTTCTAAAGAGAAAGCTTGGGGGTGGGAGGTTGACTCTCCCAAATGCTAGCTTGATTATGTTAAGCTTTGTTTTTGTTTTCGATTTTTAATTGTTAAGGCAACATTCTGTTTATCAGGTAAACGTATACCTGTGATGTTTAGAAAGTCACACACAACAAAGTGGTATACAAAACTGCTCTCTAAAAAACATTTCCTGTAACCAGCTGCAAAAGGAGTGAGAGAGACTTTTGTGGTCCCAGCTGACACAAATCGAATCATTCGTCACTGGTAAGGACCATCATTTAATTTGCGATCAGTTATAAAGTGTTGGGACAAAAGTAGAATGAGATGTTTTCTAAGTTTCACTATCTGTTTTTGAGCTTTTGTTTAAATTTAATTTGAGCAGACCCAAATCAGAAAATTTGCTCGATCAGAAAATTTGTCAAACAAAAGAATCCTGAGAAATATGGAACCCCGCCCCCATTAATTTGGAAATTTTTTAGTATTTGAAATCATTCTGATGCACTAAGCTAGAATGTACTTTGTATAAACTTAAAAAATGAAAAAGCAAATTCATAATTTTGAATATAAAATGTGGCTATCAGGGTGCTGAGGTAAAACTGCTTTCAAATCACATGAATAGTGTCCCAAACCTTGTGAGTCATAGGGAAATCACCTGAAAAAAAAAAGTGAAAATCCCTGATCCTGGAGATTCTAATGCAGCAGGTCTGGGGTGGGAACAGGAGAGCTAGATTTTTAGCAAATGCCCTTTAGATGATTCTCACTCAGACAAATTTTGGAAACCCTGCTCTGGAAGCATTGATTGATAATTTTTATAAAAATTACAAAACCCGTAGCCTCTGTTGAGAAAACCAATCTCCCTCTACTCCAACTTTTACTCTTTAGGAAATGTTAAGGACCCTATTATAGTTATTGATTATACCTGAAAATAACAATCAGTCCCCACAGCAAGCATTTCTTGCAACACCGCAGTGTGCAAAAGATTGTCCTAGGCATTGAAGATTAATAAATAAGTCAGATATTCTTGTCCTTGGAGAGTTAATAATCTAATGATAAAATTGCAATTATTAATCCAGTAATTCTGAAGAATCTTGAATACAACTTTACAGACTTATCTATTCATTAAGCCAATATACCAAGAATTTCTACTCAGTGCCAAGCATTGGGCTAGGTGCTAGCATTCTGTATAAATTAAAACATCGCTCTGTCTCAGAGCAGGTGTTGGGTAAAGTCAAATAAGGTGACAAGTGACAGTACAGGCTTCACCTGCTGTGATTGAGGCAAGTCCAGAGTGCTATGAGAACTTCGAGAAAGAGTCCCTGACCTAGCCAGAGAGGTGTGTGTGTGTGTGTGTGTGTGTGTGTGTGTGTGTGTGTGTGTTGGGGTACCTGGGGGCTAACCAGGGCCTCGTGGATAAATTGAAATTACTGAGGTAAGATAGGCAGGGAAGAGTATTTCTAGCAATAAAAGCATGACAAGAGCAAAGGCATGGAAGTAGTAAGACACCTGTGCATTGAGTGATGTCAAGTAGTTAAAGAAGACCAGAGCCATAATATTCCTGCTACTTAGGAATATTGACATACACCCCCATTCTAGTTTTCAGATATTAGCCTACTGGGGAGGGTCCCAAAACAAGTCAAACTTTATTTAATGAAAAAAAGTTATCTGTGTACTTGTATGCCAGATTTAACTCCATGTTGGAATTTTGTTGTAAAACTGTTACTTTGAATAAGAAGGTACATCTAATATGTAATCAGATAAATTCAGGAGTAAGAGGGAGAAAGTAGAGAGAGGGGGCGAGACAGCAAGTACACACAGTCACATACTTTCACATCTCCAGAATTCAAATCATTTTACTACTTCTGGGACTTACATGAAGTTCTAAAAGTAAGTTTTCCCCATAATCAGCAATAATATTATAAAACTATGTTTCTACACCTGCCTATTCATTGTTGCTAAACAAAGCTGTTTTATTTTGTATTTAATAATTCTTATGTAAACTTGTTTTACTAATAAAGCCAGTATCACTTTAGTTTCATCCATGTCCACTGTTTCTTAGTTTTTCCGTTTTAAATCATCCATGGTTTTGGTCGGTTTAAATAAGTAAGTAAATAAATAAAAAAACAAAAGTTTGGGTTGGAAATGACTCTAATGCCATCTTAATTCATAGTCCAAAAGATTTCAAAAGAATCCAATTTTATTATAATTATTTTACAACATATTGAGGTAATACAATTTTTCAATATTAGGGTAAAAGTATTTATGAATCAAATATTAAAAACATATTAAGTGTTTGGAATTTTAAGTTTGTAATTTTTAATCACAATTTGTAGCTATAAAAAAATGTATCTAAGCATATCTGTCCAGAGTTCTCATTAGCTATCCATAATATACCATAAATCACCCTTCAGAAATTAGAGTCAGATAGCCAGGTCTCTCCCAAAAAGCTGCCTCAGGGAAGCTACTAGAAGAATGATGTACTTTCATTTCAATGTTAATCAATCCCTGTTGTAAGTACCACCATGTTACTTCCTTTATACAAATCAGACAGAATTCCCACTGCAATGAATTTCTAACACAAAATAATAGTAATACATCACTTTGGTTTCTATTCAATCAGGGAATCAAGCCAACATTTATTAAAATACTGCAATCAAGCAACAAGATCAACAAATTTTTATTGAGCCCAGTAACTGTTAAGCAGGGTCTTACCATTTAGTGTCTACTTATTACTGCAATCAGTGCATTGGAAAGTTTAGGAGACATGCAAGATGTAGCCCTATTTTTTTAAATGCAAATAATTTGGTTCCAAGGATCAAATCCACACACGGAACTATTATCGAGAAAAATAAGCTGGGTTACTGTGTTGCTTTGGTGTGCTCTGGAGTGGACTACTGGTGGTGAGTTGTAAAAAAATAAGGCTAGAAACATAGGATGTTGAGCTGGATTGTAGACTATCTTGCAAGTTACAAAGAGATGCTTATTAGCAGTATAGAGCCACTGTGGGCTCCTGAGTCGGGACTGACACAGTGAAATGGCACTTTTGGAAGATTTTTAGGTCTCTAATTATTTCCTCCCACCTCTCACTCATTTGGGAGCTAAGTAATAGTATAAATTACGTACCTCAAAAGTTGTCATTTGATCTAACTAATGGACTGTGAAACGTAAAACACAGTCCCTGCGCCCTCACATCAAGTGGTGCAGGGTTTTAAACCTTAGACGCATTTACAGATGGTGAAGCCAGTGGCTCATGGGATTAAAGTCTAAATAAAAAGGTCTGAGATGATTTTAGACCTCAGACAGATAAACTTTAATCTACTGAAGACAGCTGCAATTAGTAATAGTAGCCAAAAACAAGAAACCTGTTTGTTTCTGTAATCAACTTGTCCTTTAGAAAAGGTTAATAAGTATATAAATGTGTGCCAACCCTCCCTAACTCTCATTCCCTTGGCAGGTATCACTAAATGATCACAGAGGTTTTTTTCTTGCTGTGTTCTGATAGGCTTTGCAATACTTCTCAAAAGCTCTATAGGAAGCTACTACCAGTTGGTTGCAGTTGGCCCTGGAGATAAAAACTCTTTGCTACTCTACATTAGCAGGTAACTCTGCCTAAGATAATGTTAATGAATTCACCCAATTAGCTGTGTCCACTTACTGCAATATAATATTTTAAAAGCCACAATATCTTTATGTCCTTTGGTTTATCATTTAGCAGTAGAAGAAAGAGTTGGGTAGTTCTCAAAATCCTCTCATATTTAGAAGTTGTCTAATATACTGAAAGAATGATTTGTGATACCCGTGTAGTTCATAATTTAAGTAAACAAGCACAAGAGATCTAAGAGCACCTCACTGGAGAACTCTCGAATGGAGTCTGAGTGACAAGGGGACCACAGCCAAGACCCATCTTCTCCTGTCCTTCCAGAGTCGGCTGAATGGAAATTCAGGAAGCAGAAAATGTCTCTATGATCAATAGACTGTTCAATGCTGAAGATGATGATAGTCCAGAATTTCTGCGTGTTTACCATGTACCAGATACTCACCTAAATGGCTTGCCAACATTATCTCATGTAATCTTCACTGTGGCTCTATGCATAGCTATTATATCCCTATTTTACAAATCAGGAAATTGAGGTTCAGAGACATTAAGTAACTTTTCCAGGATCACACAACTATTAAGTGCTGGAACCGTGATTTGAAGTGAAGTATGTTTGATTCTACTACCAGTGCTGTCCAATGGAATTTTCTGTGAAGATGGAAGTATTCTATATCTGTGCTGTCCAATAGAATAGCACTAGCCATGTATTAAGCACTTGAAACGTGATTAATCCAATTGGATAACTAAATTTAAATTTCATTAAATTTAAGTAGAACTAGCCATATGTGGCTAGTGGCTACCATATTGGATGAAAGTACTAGACTATGAACTCCATGAGAGCAGATATCACATATGTTTTACTAATGACTATATCATTAACATTTAGCACAGTAACCTAGTATATAGAGATACACAGTAATATTTTTAAATGAACAAATAAGTTTAAAATCTGTGCATATAATTCATATAAAAATTGTGTTCTTAAAGCACCAACCCATTAGAAAACCCACTCAGGTTCTTTATACTTGGAGACTCACCATCACTACCAGGATAATATAAGATAATAATAATGTGATTTACCAATCTCAGTATATAAGGAAAAAATGAATCAAAACAAACAAATTATATGAAAAAAAAGTTTTACTTATAAATCATTGGTCAGCAGGAGGACAAAACCTCATTCTTCGTTTCATCTTTCTCAGCAGGAGAAAATGAATTTTTACTTGATATAAAGGAGCAAGTAAAATTAGAAATTATTTGCCCTATTTTCCAAATGTAGTAAAGAACCATCCCAGTGAATGTTTATAAGTATAGCGATATCTATCACTGGATCCAAAAGGAAGTCAAGATGAAGTTTAAGTGTATGTGGATAATTCCCAAAGCATCTTATAGAGAAAAATATAATGCTTTTTTTTTTTTGGTCTGCAAGATGCCAAAGAGATAGACTTATTCTCCCCATAAAAATATATAATACAAATCATTTGATAGATAGCTTTAAAAGATTTTTACATTTTACTAAGATGAAATAAGGTCCATATTAACATGAGAAGTTAATAAGATGGCAACTATTGATAGCTATTTTTGTTCAAGACATTTTGCGAAGGTACGGTAAGAAACTTTATCAAATCTCCCAAAAGCAAGGGGGACAGTCTCCTGATACCTTTACCTTTGAGCAAGTTTCTATGAAATGTCCATACTTTAATGAGCATCAAAACCACCCAGGAAGCTTGCTAAAAATGCAAATTCCCATCTGCCATTCACACAGATCATGATTCAGAAAGTCTTGGGAAGGGCCCAGGAATCTGCATTTAAGCAACCCTTATAATTTGATCCGTGAAGCACACTTTGAGAAATACTGTAAATGCTTCTAAGATAACTCTATTAAAAAAGCAAGGAGAACATTTATTTGAGGGAATGTCTCCTTTCTCAGGACCCATGCAGAATTGACAAGCTTGGTTCATGGCACACATTGTGAACTGCCTTGCCACATCACTCTTCTCCCCGCCACCATTATTTTGCAGTTTGAGGGTCATTGATCCCTTACCCCCAATTCCAGATGTGAGCACTGAATTACTAATCAGTTTGAACCCATTCCCATCACAAACATAAACTAGTCCTATCAGAGTGAAATCCAGGACTTTTGTTTGGTTGGGTGAAAGACAGTCTACCTGTCTCTTTGTCTGGACATATAGAAGAAAGAATGCAGTCCCAGGAGCTGTTGGCAGCCATCGCGCAACCATGTGTGAAATCAGGCTAGGATAAAATTAACACCGTGAACAAAAGGCAGAGCAAAGGGACAGAGTCCTTAGGGGCATTGTTGAGCTAGATCAAACCTCTCTTGGAGCCTGTCCTACCTCCATCTAGACTTCCCAGTTAGGTAAGTCAATAAATTCTTCCATTGTTTTAAACAGTTGAGGTTTTTTATTTGGAACATTAAAAGATCTAATTGATACAAGCTGCTGTTTTAGACTTTATACACCCATTTTTCTTTCTTAGCTTTGCTCCCTGTGTCTCCAAGATGTTTGGCATTCCTTCTGCAGCGCTGTTCTATGTGTTATGTAAGGCTCTGGCTGGATGTCTCAGTTCTCAGTAGTCACTCACCCCCACTATCCCATTGCTACTAATGCCCAGCTATTCCTCTTCTTTCCCTGCCACTTTCTCTTCTCACTAGAACTGAGCCATCAGATAGATACACAAGTACTTATGCCTCCTGGCAAAAGAAAGCTATTAAAGACCCTTTGACGGATGTAATGAAGTCCATATCTTTACAGGAAACTGCCTTTCCAAAGGCTTGATGAATGCATTAGCTCCCTCTCAGAACCCTCCGTGCACTTTTATTCTGTCTGCTCTACGATTTTAGGTGCATTTCAAAAGCATTTAGATATTCTTCACCCTTTGGTTCTTTCATGCAGTATCTTTTCATATTTTGTCTCGTCACAGTAGAAAAAGATAAAGATGGAGGGGAGACCACGTTGGACGTCCAACAGAAGTCAGACGGCCCCTTGCAGGGGCCTCGGGGAATTGAATAGATGAGGCCACCAAAGAAAAACCCTGGCTGTCAATCCATCTGTGCAAGAAGTAGCAACTGTGGGGTTCTCTGCTCTGAAGACAGAAAGCAGAAAAATCCACCCTCTTTTTTTTTTTTTCCTTTCACTTAAGGAGATGAGAGCATATGCAATTTAAAAATCAATAGTAGACACTGAATCCAGGAAGTTTGCAAGGCAGCAAGAGAAAAGTCCAATAGAAATTCAAACCATTTTTTTTTTTTTTTTCACAGCTTTGGGAATATAGATGGGAGAACCTTTGCTAGAAACTTCCTTTAATTACTTCGTGGGCCAAGGAGGGATGGAAACAACTAAGGACTACAGAATATTTTCATTAATCTCTTGTTTCCAAAGGAAAGACCAAAGAATTCAAGTGTTCATCTAGAGAAATGTTATCACCAAACTTATTTGTTTCTATTTATTTAGTTGTTGCTGTCTGCTTTATCACTTATATAATGTTAACATTCTTTTAAAATGGGCAGATGGACCTCATTCAAGTTCTGACAGTAACTCTTTGTTATTGGTACAAGTGGCTTCAGAGGTATTTAATTACCATTAGTAGTCATCCGTTTGCTCCTAGCTGGTGACATTTGGAATAGTAAGCAGGCAGAATTCTTTGTGTCTAGTGAGTTCATAGAAAGTTAAACCTACTTTTGACAACAGACTCAAGCTTAGCTACCATTAACCCCTCTTCAGTTACTGGATGATGTGTTTGAACAGTATGAATGATTAATGAAGGCTAAATAGTCCAGTTTCTATCTTAAAACCTTTTTGTTAACTGCCAGATAGCTGAGTGACTGGCAAGGCAAGTTCAGCTCAAGTAAGAATTCACGCAATCAGTTGCTTGTACTCTAAACAAACAAACAAACAAAACATTCACTTGTCAACCAGTTATTTTCAAGAGATGTACAAAATTGGAAACGCTCATCCTATGCTTTACCTTTTCACAGACCAATACCAGGAATCATGCATTTTTTGCCAGCGCAGCATCAGAAAGCAAATTTTGCTTGTGTGTCTGACAGCATGACTGTTTCCTCTCAAGGAAGCCAAGATAAAATGTTGTCAACTGGTAGCAACCCATTACAGAGCTCCTAAAAGCAACCTGTGAATTTTCCTGCAGCAAATTCTGGGATTGTTCTTGGGGAAAGGGCAGCATGTCATCCATTAAGCTGAGAAAACCACTTAGGTCTGGCAGCTTGTTAATGACAGGTAGATGTGTAAAGATTCTCAGGGCATTGGCTGGTTGATCCATAAGAAGCATCCCTACAGCTGTCTCCTCTGGAGACATCCTTTGCAAAAGAGATTATGGAAGAGGCCAGGCAAAACTGGAAGTTCAAAGGAGGCAGAGATTAAAAATGCGTGCAGAGGCCCAAAAAGGTGAAGATGACCGCTGACTCCAAGAAAGGGAAGCACAAGGGACAAAGAAAGATTTATAAGGTGATAATACAGTCTGGGAACATAGTTAAAACATATCTCTATATACATTTTCAGAGGTTTCTTTGGCTATGTCTTAAATTTTCTCTTCTTTACCTTTATAACTTTATAGCATTTAGGGCATCATTTATGTCATACCTGATCACCCAAAGAGCCCAGAACTTGAGATCTATAGCAAGTGACACAAACACACCTACCCAACAATCTTTTCTAAAACCAACCAACACACAAAACCCTGTTATTTCTTGTTTGATGGTGGTCTATTTGGCATATACCCCTAACAGTTTAGAAACTGTGTGTTTCTACATGAAGTGCCTTGAGGTATTTTAAATTAGTTATTTTATATCACTTATTTTGTAATGTGTTTTTATCCATCATTTTCATGGATATTTCAATTATATATTGATACAGTCCAGGCATTTCCTTCCAGAGAAGAAAGTGAAGTGAGAGCAGAACTAGTGTTTCCTAAAGAGAAGTCACAGGTCCATTTCATTCAGTTATTGATTCAACCAACATTTTAGTGGGCACTTATTATGTGCCAGGCAATGTGCTAGGTATTAGAAATACAGGATGTTTAATATCCAGCCTTTGCCCACACGGATCTCACAATTTGGAGAGATTTACAAGTCAAGGTAACAGCAATACAGAAGGTACTGTAGGAGGACAGAGAAGTGTTTTTTAAAAGCCAGCCTGAAGTGGGGACTGTGGTTTGGAGGTGGCTTTCCAGAGAAAGCAGTATAAAAATGGGTTGTGCAGTGTGACCCACCCCTCGATTTCAGGGACTCCCTGGGCTGCATTTGCTTACTGAGGAATCAGCCTATCCTGGAGGACTTGGAGGACCCTGTTCTATAGCTGACACAGGGATGGGGGTGGTCAGAGGAAACCAGGACCCACAGTGATGTCCAGCGCCCAAAGAAACCCTATTCTGAAGTCAGATTACCTTTAAATACCAAGTATGACACCAGTGGAAACTAGCAACAGTTGCATGAGCAGGATATACAAAATTCAAGAGAGAAAGTCAGGAAGGAAGGGAGGGAAGAGGGTGGGAGAGAGACAAAGAGAGAATGAAGTAAAACATATCAGTCTGAAGGAGTGAAGTGAAAGGGAAAACTACACCACCCGGATGACCTAAAACATTAATCTTGAGCAAAGCTTGGAGACGTTAATAATGCTTGACACAGCTCAGGGCATGCAGACGGTGTCCAGAAAGAGCACATTGTAAATGTGTGGTCGGTTAGAAAGGATTTTGCAGAACCAGCAAATGATATAAATTCTGATGAAGGCCTGATTAGCCTTCAGTGTGGGAATCTTCCCCCGAGTGGATTTGTGGCCGGCTGGGACCGCTCATAAGGTAAGCTGGAGGGAAGGATTCCCTGGGGCCAATCCTCTTAAACCTGACAGCCACTAACAGGAGATGGAAGCAGGAGGGAAAGGAGCGATTTGGGCAGAGTCTGCGAAGTGGCGGGGAGGGTATGTGGGCCACCCAGAAAGTAAAAGAGGCACACCCGTCTCAGCATTCTGATGACCTGTGATTGGGCAATTTCGCTCTTGGCGGAGGCCTTTGTCTCAATGGCTTCTCTATTAGAAGCTTCAACATTAGCTCTTACGATAACTAAGGATCACACCAGAAAGAAGAAATCCCTGCAAAATCAAAGGAGGCTTAAATCTGGAGGCAAACATTTACCCAATACTATTAACTTTAGTTTGGCCCAATAATGAAAAGGAAAAAGTTCTGGCAGGAACACGTGTGTGGGTTATGACGAGAATGGGCCAGAGCTCAGAAATCCTACAAGTGAGGCAGAGCAGGTGCCTCAGGAAAGAAGAGTTCCCCTGGGCAGATCATGAGGGGAAATCCTGAGCTGGGTAGCATGCCCAGCTGTGTATCCACAGTTACCTGGATGAATGGAGTCACCAACCCTGCATTCAACTCCTCTTTCCATCTCACTGGCTGCGTGACTCTCAGAAAATTATTTGTCCTTTTCTAGGCCTCAATTTCCACATCTGAAAAATGGGCAAAGGAAGAAATTGTCTACCTTATACAGTTGTGAGAATTAACTGAGATAATCAATCCACGTCAAGTGTTAGGGCAATCACGTACTGTGTAAGTGTTCAGGAAGCAAGTTAAGGGTATCTCCTAACCTTAGAATGCTCCCGCAACATCGGTACTGTGACCTCCAACAAATAGATGAGGAAACTGAAAGTGACAAGGTCTGGATAAATTACCGAAGGTCACAGAGCTATCCAATGGCAGAGTAAGAATCTGCACCCACATAAAATGGCTGTGTCATCTTGATTCTTTTCCATTAATTCCACACTGCACTCACTAATTTTTTTCCCAGTTGGTTTTCTTGCTTTGCATATTTGTAAATGTCTTTATATTTATATATACTCTTATTCCCCAGAAATCCTGCTTTGGTCTACAACCGCAAGGTTCTATGATGCGAGGCAACTTTAACGTTTCTCATTTTCTTCTGTGAACATGTCCACAGTGCCTCCATAGCAGTGCCTGGGAGTGCCCACTTTACCTAAACGAGCTGCAATAACCTGGACCGGTCTTGCCAAATATCAGGGACCCACAAAACTGGTTTTCAAGGAACCAATTCTAAATAATGTAATTTTATTTACTCTACAATCTGGGCAACGCACACAGACCATGGAATATGTAGACAGGAAGGGATGGCAAGACATGTTTCCGGCTTGGCCAATTTTTACTCTTTTCTGCAAGGTCGGACCCACTCCAAAAGGCTGTTGCTTTCTGTAAGGAGAACTAAAGGGCCAAAGAGAATACATTCATCATAACCTACCCAAAACAAAGGGCTCCCTCTGCTTTAAGCCCCTTAAGCTTCTCAGAGGAAAGGTGTCATTAGAGGTGAAACATGCAGTTGGTATTAAGCCTTTGGCCTAGAACAGTCACTGTAAACATACTCACCACTTTCCTGTTCAATTGTCCTTTGCTGTTTTCTTTTAAGATACTTGTTTCCTCATGTGCCTTGGACAATTTCAGCTTGCCTAGAAATTCTGTCAGGCAGCACTGTTTCTCTTTGTTTCTAATTCAACCTCAGTTTTGTTGAAAGGACATGAAAGTTGTATCTGAGATGTTTTGGGTCGCAAAATTAAAAATAGCCTAAGATAAAAGGAAAATGTACGATTTCACAAAGCAAGGAACTAAGGCAGTCCTAGGCCAGTGAATTCAGCAGTTCACATGCACCATCCTAGCCCCAGGTACTTTCCATCTTTCCTCCCTCTTAATGTGAGCAGGTCAGTTAGATGTCTCTTGATTACAGGTGGCAACAGTATCCAAAGGCCAAAGAGTGTCTCTCTTCTGTGGGCCTATTTTTAAGAGCAAGAAGAATCTTCCTCGAAGCCTCCAGAGCAGATTGCCCTTCATGTTTCATTGGCCAGGTTTGGGTCATTGCCACCCTAAATCCATCATTGGCAAGAGGTCAGTGGACTACTCAAGACTGACAGCCTGAGGCTGGTAAGAAGGCCAGGTGCTACTGAAATACAAAGAACCTCAATGCCTTTGTCCTGTGAACAAAGAAGAATGGCAATGGATGTTGCCTAGGACACCGGCAATGTCGACCACGATATCTGAGGTCATACATACCTGGGTTTGAATCCAGGCTCACCGCTTACAAACCTAGACAATTTTACATCTTGAAATGTTAGTATGCTCACTTGGAAAAGAGGGTTAAACATATCTACTGCAAAGGAGACTGGCGAAGGTTAAACAACATCATGTTTATGAAAGGTACCGTGCATGGCACGTAATACTTATTTCATACCTGTTGGTTTTTCCTGTTTTCCTTTTTGCCTCTCTTTTGGAAAGCTTTCATCGCATCCTTTTCCATTAGAACTAGAGGACTTTCTCTTGTCTCTTCATGGCTGTATGGTCTGTCACTCATTCCCCTGCCTTTTGTGATTTCTGGTTTCGCAACACTATTAGTGATGTTTTTAAACATGTGATTATTACTTGTTATTAATACTACTATGGGAGTAATTGATAAATGTGTAGTATAAACGATAGTCACCCCAAGTTCAGATCTGTTGTCGTATTTGACCTTGATAATGTGGTCAATCGGGGATGCTCCAATTAAAGGTAATGAACCAATTTATTTCCTTGTAATTTGTTATGTTTAATAAGTAAGAGGCTTCCATGCACTTTGTCCAGTGAATATACCCACACATTAATCTTGATCAACTGCTAGCAAGTGTTTAATGAGGCCTTTGTTGGTATGCTCTATGATACTCCTTTGCTCTATTTACCATTTGTGGAGAAACTTAAGAAAGGAAAATTCATATATCTTGTCACTAGATAAGTTTTTCTGCTGCCCTGAGAAACACACAAGTATTCTGTTTGCATACAGAACACAGAAAGGGCTAATAAGGATGCACTGGTTTAGATTATTATTAAAAGACACATTCATTTTTTTTAAATCAAAGATAGCTCTAATATGTATGAGTTGTAACTCTCTTAGGTAAATGCTACAGAAAATATTTATTCTGCATTACAGCAGAGCTGATGGTCTTTTTGTAAAGTTTCCTTACTATTTCTAAATAGCTTTTTGATATCCAAAGAGAAAATTCATTAGTTCATCAGTCAATCATTTATTGAGCACCTACTATGTGCCACACCATGCTATGAAGCAGAGGACACAAAAGTCAAGGAAGACCTGGTTCTGGCTCGGAAGTATGACAGTTCAGTTAGAGGGAGAAGACTCATACAATCATCTTGAACTATGCAGGACAGTAGCATGGAGTGGAAAGAGAACTGGAATGGCTTCCAGAACTGTCATGGCTAGTTGGTGTCCTTGGGCAAAACTACCTGTCTTCTATGAGCCTCCATTTCCCTCCCTTGTAAAATGAGTGATTTCAACCAGAGAATGCCTAAAGGTGGTCAAATTCTAAAATTCTGTGGTTCTCAGAGTGGTCCAAAACTCACTAAAACCTGGAATAGTCGGCAAAGGTTTGCCAACATGAGCTAGACTTGAGGTGGTTTTGAAGGACGGAGAAGATGAAACTGCATGGAGGGAATCTGAGAGAAGGGAGGAGAACACATTCAGGGCAGCAGGAATTAGAAGTAACAAGCAATGATTCTGGGGTCATGAATGGCATCCCAGCTGGAGTAAGAGAACATGCTGAAAAATCACCACAGAAAATCCAACTGGACAATAACTATGGAGCCTGATACAAGGCTAAGAGCGTTAGCCTTGATATTGCGAACACATTGGAGGCTTCACCATCTTACCTTCTTTTTTATTTTCGTCCATATTCTCTTCCTCCTCTGCTTTATCTCCTACTTCTTTTTTCCTACTTCCTCTTTCCTGTCTTGATGTTTTCCTGCTCCTCCCCTTGTCTCTTTTTCCGTGTTTTCTTATTTCTATTATAATAGGGCTTATAGTTTATAAAGTACTTTTCTCTATATGATGCTTTTTAATAAGAAAATAATGCCTACCATTCTCAGACTTCTCAGAATTCAGATTCTGGAGGTAGAGAACTGGGGTTTGAGTCCCTGGTTATGCTGTTTACTAGCTGTCTGGCCTTAAACAAGTTCCACTCCCGGTACTTTAATGTTCTTTCCAGCAAAATGAGGATAACAATGATACCCACCTCACAGAATTGTCCGAATTAAATGAGTAACTAAAACACTTACAGCAATACAGGGCTCTTTGGTACATTCCAGGTGTGGTAACTATTATTTGGAAAGACCTATTAGGTCATTTCTGTTCTGCCTATATAGGTCATAATATGCATGTTTTTCTAAGCTTTTGTGCCCAGCATCCACAGTTTGTGACCTGCTGACAACTTTTAGTTGCGCGAGTTGAAGTACCATCTGAGTCAATCATTTAAATGTGCTAACCAAAATTTCAAGAACATTTTAAAGTCTTCTGAGCAAGGCCCTGGCCTGAAGTTACAGCCATTTTAATTAGTTTCACCTTCTCTGCCCCATAGTCCAGAAATCTCTAATTGCACAGCGGCAGCCTCCGCTCCCTGTCACAGAGCTGACTTGACCTGCTACTATTTACATTTTATGAATCATTCTCCCTCTGTTTGAACTCCCGAAACCTCTGAAACTAAATGACTAATTATCAAGATGCAATTGTCACAGTTTGTAAAAGATGCTGTAAAAATATTTTTTGTTTCCTTTTCTATGAACCTGTTTTTCCCAGTTGTCTTCATTTGCAGCCATGAGCATGAAGAAAATGTCAGCTATTCCTCCAATGAACAGAGGAGATTCTTAGCGTCAAGAAGCCTGACATCCGGTAAGCAAACATTCTTTCCTTCCAAAGGTGTTGGGAGTATGCCACAGCATCCTCTCCTGGTACTTACTTTACAGCTCACCCTTGTGTTTTCCCTGGTACAGCGCCTCAGTGGGAGCCCCTGGAATACACTGATGAGAAGACAAACGAGTGCTGGAGGTCCCCACTAATAGAGCGCGGCTGCTGGACAAGGCAAATGTATTGTGCTCTTAGGAACGATCTCTTTCCTTCAATATCCTGGGCATATTCTCATTCTGTCCACTTGGGCAAATCCTAGGTCTAATTCTACAGGCTGTTAGAACCATTAGATTTAATCGATTTTAGAAAATAGTCAGTAAACAAGGAAATAGGAGCAGATCAGTCTTAATCATTTGCAATTTTCTCTCCCATTTTATTTAGCATTGCATTTTTGAATTTCAGAGAAAAACAATCTGCTCCCTACTTTCAAAAATTCTGTCCTCTTTAGGCAACCAACCACATGGGATAAGATATTTGCAAACAACACCTCCGATAAGGGGCTGATATCCAAAACAGGTAAAGAACTCATAGCACAACAAAAAACCAAACAATCCAATTAAAAAATGGGCAGAGGACCTGATCAGACAATTCTCCCAAGAAGACATGCAAACAGTCAACAGATATATGAAAAAAATGCTCAACTTCACTAGCTCTTAGGGAAATGCAAATCAAAGCCACAATGAGCTATCATCTCACACCTGTTAGAATGGCTATTATCAACAAGTAATAACAAGTGTTTGAGAGGTTCTGGGGGAAACGAAACCCTCATAATTGATGGTGGGAATGTAAATTTGTATTACTGCTATGGAAAGCAGTATGGAGGTCCCTCAAAAAATTAAGAATACAATTGCCATACTACCCAGAAATCCCTCTTCTAGGTATCTACTCAAAAAATCTGAAAACATTTATCCACAAAGATATATGTACCCCTATGTTCATTGCAGCATTATCATGGTGGCCAAGGCATGAAAATAACTACTGTCCTTCAATAGATAATGGGATAAAGAAGATGTGGTATATATATATTATTAAAAGACACTAGAATATTATTCAGCCATAAGAAAAGATGAAATACTGCCATTTGTGGATGGATCTTGTGATTATCATGCTAAGCAAAATAAGTCAGACAAAATAAAACCCATATGACTTCACTCATATGTGGGATATAAAACTGAAAGCAACAAAGGAACAAGACAAACAAAAACTCATACACACAGACAACAGGGTTACCAGAGGGTAAGCGGAGAGGGGGCATGAAGAGGGTAAAGAGGGTCAAATATATGGTGATGGAAGGAGAATTGGCTCTGGGTGGTGACCACACAGTACAATATATAGATGATATATTATAGAATAGTACACCGAATTTCTCATTCATTCACTCATTTATTTAAAACTATAAAAGGTACGTAAAAAATAAATTGATCATGTTCTCCTTTGCCCAAAATAAGACAAAACAACATTCATTTTCTGCTGCCTTTAGGATTATCCAAAGTTCTAAGCCTGACATTTTAAGCCCTTCACAATTCCACCGTGACCCACCTGTCCAGCCTCATATCTTGCCACCTCTGATATACTCACATTCTGCCACAGTGATCACCTCACTGGTCCCCAGAAGTTCCAAGCACTATCAGGTCATTACACATTCGTTCACACATTTCAGTTTCTTCTTCAAATCATTCTTTGCCCATATACCTCTGCTTTACTGCCTATCTTTCTCTAACTTTCTAGGCACTTTCTGTGAGTGTGTGCTCTTGTCAATATTTTTAAATCTCTCATTTTATTATCTCTCTCTCCCTCTAGGTTGGAAACTTGTTGAGTGTTGGAATCATATCTTAATCATCTTTGTATCCAAAGTGCTGTGCTTAGAGCCTGGAACACAACACGTTCTTATTAGTTGTTTGTTGCATACATGGCTGGATGGCTGGATGGCTGGATGGGTGGATAGATGGATGCATGGATGGATGCATGGTTTCTATCACCTCTTTAGTAGGGAAGGGATTAACAATATAAAGTTTTAACCTTATGTATAGGGCTGGATTCTTTCTGCTACAGATGAAAAGAGATCTAACTCAAACTAGCTTAAGCAAATATTTGGCTCACATGGTTGAGAAATTCAAGGCGGGGCTCAGAGATGGCAAGGGACTCAAAAGTTGCCATCAGCTCTTTTCCTCGCACATATGTGCATGCACACACTTTTCTCTTTATCTCTTAGCTCCTCCCCTTCCCCGCCTCCTTCTCCTTCTCTTGATGGCTGGCCTCATTCTCTCCTGTACCTGATGAGCTGGGAGGAGGCTAGACAACCTCAGGATTGCACCATCACACCTTAATGACCCCAGGAGAAAAGAGTGATCTTTTCCTCGTATTTTTATTAATATATAAATCCCAGTGAAGGATTCTAATTGACCACCCAATGTGACCGACACAATGGGATACTCTGATGGGCCAGGCCTAGAACATTTTCTCACCATTTTTGGCCTGGGGAACAGGGAACAGTGCCCTTTGATTAGTACGATCTCATGCAATGAGGGCAAGACAGTTCTTCAGAGAGTAGTAACATAATTTTAAAAAGGTGGGAAATCGATGCAAGAAGGTCAAAAGGAACAGACTTCCACCACACCTTGGAGTTTCTTTATGTGTATAAGCTGCGACTTAGCACACTTCAAAATGTAAAGATATTGAATTTTTAAAAGATAGGCATTAAATATTTGCCGAATAAATGGCATAAATAAAAGTAAGAAAACCATTTTTACTTTTGTTCTTAAAGATTGTGCATTTAAATCCATGACTTTGTTTTAGAACATCTCAAATAGAAGTGTCAACATGAAGAGAATTTCTCCTGAATTTTCTTTTCCTCATCAGAAATTAAGTAGACTCTGGAATTTCACCAGAGGTCTTGATTCCCTTTCGTTTCAGGCTTGTTTTCACCTGTGGCATGTTATTGGGAACACCTGAAATCAGAGCTGCTTCACAGCACCCTCTCAAACTTGGCGAGCTGAAAATCTCATCTTCAAATGCATGTTCTCAACTTCATTCTCCCATACTACATGCTTGGTGGCTCTTGCATTTGTCTGTTTTTGGCAGAACAATGCACAGTCTATTTGCCAGAATAAAAAAATTTTTGAAGTCCCAGGTTATTGCTGTTCCAAAGGCAAGGGGTCCCTGGATCAAAATGGAACCACAAGTTCCATTTGGCATCACTCAATCAACCTTATCAGCAGAGGCCAGGGATGTTTTTCTCTGAAATCAGGGCCTTCATCAAGACCACAGAGCACGAGTGAATCCTGCAATCTGCATTTACAACATTTATGACCTGGAAACCAGCCCCCGGGAGGCAGGAAGACCCTTTTCACCACTCCAAAACCCCCTGCTTGATAACTTCCTAATCTCCCATGACATGCCTTGAAAATGAATTACATTTGCTATTCTTTAATTATTCATGCTTAAATTGCATCTTCCACATTGGTCCCAAAGTTACTTAAGGACAGGAACATACCATGTCTTTCTGTGTCCTGCACAGTGTTCCTAGAGCCTCAGAAAATACTGATTGAGTAACTTAGATCTTGTCACATCCTTTCAATTCTATCAACCCACATAAGACAATCTAAGAGCAGAACTATGGGGGACACATCCAGACTATGTCTTTTATTCCAGAACACTTGAATATAGCTGACATCGTTCCAGATTAAAAGGTACACTGGACAGTTCTTTGAAACTCTGCCATAGTATTGGAATATTTTTCCTTTGAGAGCTTGACCTCCTAATACTAATAGAATTCAGGTAGTTGCCTAATTGCTAGAAAGATAATCTTTTGGAATAATGGGTAAATGACAACCAATCATCATTGCAATATCTCTGCATAATTGGTATCTACCTTAATTATTCCCATGAAAGGTGAGTTGTCTTTCTTAAATTTCTTAAGTATGTCTAGAGGTATCTCATGTAACAGTAGCTAGTCACTGGCTGGTCAACTGTGCAGATATATAAAGTATATTTGGCTGTATTTTAATGAGGTAATAAAAGGCAATATTTGTTTTCCAACTTCTTATTAATTATATTCTATCAGTCCCTTTCTGAAGAAGATATCAACAAGATTCTTAGTTTAGACATCCTAACTTTGGTTCACTTTCTGTTAAATTGGACACTTTTAATATATAAGGGTTTGAAAATAGAATTCACACATGGCATCCTTTTTGTAATCAAAAAATTTTTAATTGCACTATATAATTACAATGTACCATAAGAAACTGTCGAGTGGATAACCTTGTTGCACTGAAATGTTTTTGCTGTAAACAAGTCTATCTTTTAATGGAATATTTGTCAGTGCGTGTATTCAAAGAAACACTCTCAAGGCATGTGCTCAGAAGTTCAGAAATAATTATATTTCCAAACATAATCTTTTCTAATCATCCCATTTTGTTTTACTTAAAAATAACCTGGGGGTTTCTAAGACAGGTACAATTATCTTTGATCTCAACTATGAGGTATCATCCTTCCAAAAAATTATTTGGGGGGAAACAAATAGACTCATAGGTCGACTTTTCTTTTTCTTTCCCTGAAAATCCTCAATCTAATTACAAATAAATATACTAGCAAGGAATGGTCTAAATATAGCCTCTAGGCTTTTAAAGGAGATAAGATAGAGAGCACTGAATTCATAGTAATATTTAACACCTCATCCATGCAGTTTTAATACATAGCGATGTTCACCAGTACATAAATAGGATACAGTTCTGTTCAGTTCAACAAACTTTTATTGAGCCCCTAAATTATGACACGAACTCTGCTGAGGTTTGGGGGGCATCAGGGTGAACATGACAAGGTTCTTGATTGACAGAGCTTATTATTTGGGGGAGTCAAAAAGCAAATATGCAATTCCAGTACAACGACATAAGTTATGCCCAAGTTGATATGAGAACACAGAAAGGTGGGGGTGCTGACAGAGTTCTGCCATACACAGTGCCTGGGCATAGCCTTGGAGGAGAAGTAAGAGTTCCATAGGTGGGAAAAGCGATGGGCAAAAGAAGCAACAAAAACTGTCAGCCCAGTGGTGAAGGAAATAGCCTGATGTATCTGCAATTTTTCTTAGGTTGGAGTGGGTAGGAAATAAGGCCACCAGGTGTCAGGCCCCAAGGTATCTGTGAACCACAGTTAAATAAGAATCTTGCTTCGCTCCAACTAAGAACTTGTCTCTCGCCAGGTCCTGGTCTTCCAGGATGTTACAGCCATGGGGCCAATCCCAAGCTGTACTATTGCGTGTTCCTTACGAAGCCCTTTGTAATGCTTCCTCTAGTACTCAGAATCCTATTCCACCCCACATGCAAGATCCCCAGACTGTTATGGAGACTGTGGGTCTTTCTTCCCACCATCCTGTTTAAAGAAAGACTATCAAACACCTGACACATTTCAGGGACTGTAGACACACATGATAAACAATCAGACCCTGGCCTCAAGGAACCCACAAGCAAGTATTTACCTGGGTCCCATCTCCTTGGGACCCCGAGGGCACTCCAAGGTGACAATCAGTCAAGAAGCCAAACAAAGTCACACAGTGTTAAGGAGAAGACTTTTCTCAGTCCTCCTAACCCTTTGTGAGTAATACGTATACATATATATGTATATATATAAACATGTATATATATACACACACAGAGGGTGTCAAAAATGTATACAAATTTTAAGAAAGGAAAAAAGTGTATTAATATATACTGATAACAAAAGATGAATCAAGTCACGTTTGAGTTCTGTAATTACAAGAGGTGCTCAAAGTGGTTACCATCAGCGTCCAGATACGTCAGATTACGGCGAGCTACTGCTTGAGCAACATTGACCAAAGTGTTAACATCTCTTAGAATGTTATGTATTGTTTTGATACCCCCAGTATATTGTGTCTCCTAAAGACACTACCCATCTTAGTCTAATCAAGAGAAATACAATTTTTGAGTTATCTAGAAATGTTTTTGTATTAGCTTCTCTCATTAGCTTCAGGGTGTTTAACACTTACAAAATCTTCACATTGGTT
This sequence comes from Rhinolophus sinicus, assembly GCF_036562045.2. Lineage (NCBI taxonomy): Eukaryota > Metazoa > Chordata > Mammalia > Chiroptera > Rhinolophidae > Rhinolophus > Rhinolophus sinicus. The sequence goes on from NC_133751.1 coordinate 46,630,091, forward strand.
TATTTTTATCCCAAGGTATGATAAGGAAGAGAGATGTACAAAATATGTAAGCTTTTGGCAAAATGAAGAATGCCAGTCTGTAGTGATTTTATACCAGCTAGAAGGGGAGAATGGCATCAGCACAGAAAGTGGGGGACACAGTTTGTTCATAAAAATTGGCATCATCAATTAACAATTCCTGTGCATCTTCCAGATGCAAGATGCTGGGGATACAAAGGAATCTGGTAAGTGGTGTGTGCCTTCAGTGGGCTCACTTCTCACTGGGAGGACATGTAAGTCTGAGGGCAGGAGCGTGGGAGGTGGGTAGAGAAATGGAAGCACAGAGCTGGAGGTGTGAGAAGGCTTAGCTGACGAGAGGGTTTGCATTTAGAACAGTGAGCGGCAAATGCATGCCTGAGAGACACAGTGGGATGAAGAGGATACTGTCACCCAGAGAATGAGCTCCTGTTGGCTATAATGTGAAACCCAAGACCTTTCAGGAACCAGCCATGGTCATGGAAGTGTGAGCCTTCAGGATGAAGAAATTCTTCCTCCCTGGCAGGAGTTGGCTACTCCCTGAAGGGCTTCTGCTGGGAGGAAGGGCTTCTGGCTCAACTCTTAGTAGGCAATTCCTCATGGGGAGGCTATGGCCTGGAGTTGGCTCTTTAAAGCTCCTGATAGGCTGAGGCCAGGTCTCCCGGGCCTGGAGGAACTCGCATGATTCAGCTCAAGTTCTGCAAAGTCATATTAACCATGGTTAGGGAGACCATGTAATTTACTGATTTAAATGGGAACTTGCCCAGCTTGGGATGCAGTTATCTAGCTATTAATCTTGAACATCTAATGCATGGCTGTGCATGATGCCTGTTGCTGTTTTAGCATATTTCTATCAAACACCCCTTAATAATGGGAAGAATTAGAGAGATTTACGAGAACGACCAATAAACCCTGAAATAGGGAAGCCAAGTTTTGCAACTAGAGAGAACCCAAACAGAGTGCTGTTGATAAAATAATCCAAGATATGATAGAATCACTAATTATTTTTAAGTAAAAACAAACAAACAAACAAAAACCCACCTAAAACAAAAGCCCGGCTGCAATTCATCCCAGATCATACCACACAGAACTGCCCATGTGAGAAGCAGTTCAACTGGTCACACTTGCTCCTTTGTGACATTGGATTGGGGCTCCTACTGGCTACATGCTCAGTTTTCTTTGTCCTCTGTGTTCCCTCTGTCCTTGGTCTCTGCCCCTGGCAGTCACATAGACGTTTCCTGGGTTCCTCAGTTTCAGTTAATCCACATAATCACTGCCTGTATCTTTTGCTCCCCCCACCCCCCAGGAAATTTCATGTATACCATTAGCCTGTGAATTAAATCAGATGATCCCAAACACTTTCTTTAAGTTTGGTAAAACATTTTCTAGCCATTTTTATCTGATGTGATCAGCAATGAACAGACTGCAATTTAATATAATGTATAAAGACTATTGGGAATTTAGAAAAGATTCTTCCCCTGAGATCACCAATTTGTGAAGAAAATGTTTGCTTTGGGGGCAGAGTTTAAGTATTAAAAATTTAAAACTTTACATAGAAGCCAGGCAGCCCTTTTATTTGAAAGATGACCTAGTGTGATAGAAAAGCTTAGATTTTTGAAGTCTGACAGATTTGAGTTTGACCTAGCCACATGACCTTGGAAATATTTTTATTTATCAAAGGGACCAAAATATTCTGGGGGAAGAGAGGTGATATTCTCTACGTGTTCATTTTATAATCACCCCCAAAAATATCCTTATAGAAAAATTTCACTTGAAGGTACACAATTTACATTTATGACATTGCTTTAATTGCAAAAGTTGGTTCAAACGAGCTAATCAGAGGGTTAGGGAGCTATCTTTATTGCGAGGTAAGTTACCATAACCTTCCTCTTCTTATGGAGTTAGACACTGGTGTTACCCAACTGAACAAAAATAAGGAATATTCTTGAACTCACTGTGCCATGTCACTTCCTGCATGGTAGAAGCTCTTCACGGACCACGCAGATTCAATGAGGACTATTAGAGCAATAGAGGGATGAAAGGCACACATTGTTTTCCCCGAGTCCATGGCAGCAACTGAATAATGGCGTTTTCTTATGGATAGGAACAGGTTTGCTTTCAGAACATTTCTCTGTATTTTCCTTGGATCCAGGACTTGTCAGCGAGGACACAGTAAAACCCAAGGATGAGACTCAATCAGCAATAACTCAACACTCATAGGAAGGGTGGCTTTCAAAGACAATTAGGAAGCTGTTTGTAATTTGAGCTCCTGAAACCACTTAGGGAAGTTCACCAAGTTGGAGAAAAGCATGAGTGTCTCTCTTTGTGACTGGACTGCATAATGCTAAGGAAGGCCCCACGGGAGCACCTCATTTGTGCTACTTTATGTTTGGTCCTTATGTTTAAGATCCAGCCTGGTTTCCGTGAAAAGGATCCGAGAGAGGGTTTGTAGTTTAAGGGATTAGGACTCATAGAGTGGATGTCTACACATGGGCAATGATTTCAGAACAACCCTCTCGTCTTCCCCCAAAGCCTCCCCTCATATCTACAGAGGGTCCATGCCTTTCCCTTCATTGTGAGTGGTCAAGTTTATTACCACATACCCTGAGTTTTTACAATGTAAATTATACCAAATTTATAAAAATATTTTAAAGGTAACGTAGGCTTCTCACCAACAGCATTTTTTTTCACCACAACCCTAAGAAGTGATAGGTGCAAGGTTATTTTTACTATATTACATTATTATTGTAGATTATTTAGATTAGCTGTTTTGACAACAGGATAAGGAGATTGATGATGGAACTGGAGTTGGAGGGGAACACAGAAAAAATTCAAAGTAAAAATGTAACAATGCTCACTGCTGCAGTGCTTGGGATCACACCAAAACATCTGGAAACAAAGCAAGGCTCAATTTAAAATAATGTGGAACATTCATAAAATGAGATAACGGGGAACAGTTAAAAAGAATAGGAACTGTAAACCGTGGGCTACCGTGTAAAGATATTAAGAATAAATTCCATACTAGCATGTTTAGTACAACCTCATTTGTGATTATAAAAAATGGGAGCTAACTACATAACTAATCCTGATACACCAGGAGAATTTTCACAATGCTCTGCGATTACCTAGGGAATAGGCCTAGAAGTTTGGGAGCAGAGTGGGATAGTGGAGTTACACTTTCTATTACGAACATACCTGTATACCTAGTATGTACATACCTGTTTGAAATGTTTGCACATGGTAAAAATTTTATGCTTTTTATAGAAAATAAAAAGAAGCCAACGTGTAAGTGTGTGCAAAGTTTTCTATGAAAGGAAAAAGGGGAAGGAAAATAGTCACAGAGTGCTTTATGTACCAGGTACCCAACTCTCTACATGTTATCTCATCTACTCTTTATGACAACTCTGTACATAAACGAGGACTTTTCTTCATTTTGTGGGTGAGAAGTGGAGGTCTCAGAAGGCTGATTCATTACTCTCACAAGCTACATGATTAGATTCAACCCGATTTTCTGAGACCCCCCCAAGTCTCTCTATATGTATATCCATAGACCACGCTAATACGATTGTGTATAAAGGTAATGAGAACACCAAGCAAAAGCAAACATAGTCTAACTTCTGGAACTGGAACCTGAAACATAAGACTTGTCTCACAGGGTCGGCACGTGGTTGTGGAGGCCGCACCTTGATCTCTAACGTTAGCAAGTAATAATTGTGGTGGTACATTTGTCCTTATTAATTGCTTTGCAAATATGCTACTAGGGTTGCTGCATGAAAAAAAAGAAATTAAAGGCAAACTAGAACAAAGCAGATCCAAAGAACAGAGTGGGAAAAACGACTGAAGAGGCGACGACGAGCACTAGCTTTACCATGTTTCAAATATCTTCTGTTGTTCCACTCAGTATTCTAAAATGAAAGCAAATATTTCTTCTTTTACTTTCAAGGTTAAACGGTAAAAATCGAAAACTAATTTAATTTTGTCTTTTTTTTTTACCTTCAAAATAAAATTAAAGTCAACCTTTTATAGAAATGGCTCGTCTTACCAAGGTTAAGAAATAATCGAACAAAATCCTACGAAATTATTCATTTATCTGTGATTTTTTTGTCTTTTGTTCGTCTACTGTTCAGAAAGCTTACTGACTTGTAAGTGACTCTTCATGCTAATATGCACAATATTTATACATCTATAAGTAATACCCACTTGTCAGTGGCATTCCACACAGAAAAAATAGAATTTTATGTATCATTAAGCAGTTTCCAAGGTGTCAGCAATTTCATGCAAAGCACCAGTATAATGACTAGTAGCACTACTTCCTAAGCAGCAAAGTGTTTGGAAATTTTTAAACCACTGCACTGAATACACCTGGACTCCTCGATTGAACTAAACTCTCCCTCCTCCCTCCACATGGATTCTGGAAATATGAGCAGCCCCCAGGCCCTTTACAATTGCTTTCTCTCTAGAGAAGTAAGCCTGGGAAGGAAAGTGAGGGTCAGAAGCTCCAGCATCTTGGTGGCTGTCAGCAGAGACCCAGTGACGAGGGCTGCCGCAGATTTGTAGGACCCAGAGCCAAATGCAAATGTGGGACCCCTTATGCTTAAAAAGCAAAAAAAAATGTACAATTAAAGGTATTAGAACAACATCGGTGGTCTCTTCTTCTCGACTTTTCATGGTGTTTTTTATTTGCTATTTCATGCCCTTCTAAGTAAAGAACAAAATTAGAAATTTAAATTATTAGCATGATTTTTATAATTCATCTTTATATTGTGCAATGCCAGTTTTATAAAAGAGCATTTAACTCAAATGCAAAATCATTGCAATTACACAATTCGTTTTTCATAGCTCATACATGCATATGCAGTTTGTTCTTCTCAGAACAGTCAAAACATTACACAAATCTAACTCAATAGTTTTTATTTCATTTCTTGATACATCCACGTTCTACCAATACTTCTACCTTTGGCTCATTGATGAGTAAAGAAAGACTGAACTAGGTGTTGCCCTATCTTTCACTTTCCTTCTATCATCATTTTCAGCATTAGTGGGTGACTAATACAAGGAAGTAAACAAGTAAGAAAGGATTTAATGGATTCCTTGGAAGAACTGCGAAAGCGCAGTTCTGAGAATGCCATTGCTTTGTTTCTTCATTAGAAGCAAGTTCTGTATTCAATTTGGGTCTCAATGAAGTCCCACACAGCGTGGGTCCACCAGAATTCTGTGCTTATGGGGCATCGTGCATTCTATATGCGAATGAGGAAAGGAATGGTGACACTCACATTCTGTGCATTTCCTTTGCTCAAGCTCATGCTCCATTGCCCCACTGGACTTAACTTAGAAAACACAAGTTCAAACATAAAATTGTTAAGAATTTAAAGACAATAACAGGAAAGCACGAAACCATGTGCTGACCCTTTCGAGAGGGGGGACCTGTGTGACCGCTCAAGTCACATATTCACAAACCTGGCCCTGCTTTTGAATCACCAAAGGCAAGAGTATGTCGCTTCCCATGATAGAGCAATGTTCAGGGGCCAGGGCACAGTGAGTGAAGGGAAATCTCCCCCATTCAGGAAGAACTAGATAATGAAACAGATACACCAAACAATCATTCTAGTCCAATCCCACCCTAGACAAACTAAGTTGGCAAACATTTTATCAGAACATTCAAATGTTTTCTGGTCCTTCACAAAATAACAGTGTGTTGTTAATGCTATTTCCAGCCAATATATATTTAAATATATTTTTCAAGCACAGGAAAATGTTCCTATGTGTTATAATCAGTGGCAACAATTCTCTTCTATCCTGGGATGACAGTTACACTGTGCTAAAATGCCAAATGTGCATACGAGACCTTTATGAGGGATACCCCCCAAGTGCCTAAGCCCAGGCTAGAGAAAATGGAAATGTTTCTACATGATCCTGGATATCCCATAAATTATTTTCTGTGCATATCTTCACACTACAAATTTATTGCTTTTTCAGTTGTCACTAAATCTCATTCATTGGGTATTGTTGGAAAAATAACATTTATTTTTAATTTTTAAGAGTTACTGCATTAAATAACGCATGGAAAAACAAACATTAAAATGATTCATTTTCACAATTCAAAGGCAAAGCTCATGTGATTAACTTTTATGCCTCAGAAAAACTGCAAAATACTCCATACCCTAGGCTGACTAACTGAAATGGCCAGTGTTATACTCGTATCTTCAGATGCCCAGGACATGCTTGTTATACTCGATGTCCCTCAGACCTGAAATGCACACTAACTTTTTCTAAGGAGCTTACAAAAAGTAAGGAAGAATGTTTGCTACTCTTAAGACTTTGGGCTTTTTTTTTAAATTTATTTTTCAATTACAGTTGATATACAATATTATATTAGTTTCAGGTGTATAACACAGTGATTAGGTATTTATACACCTTATGAAGTAATCACCCCGGTAAGTCTCGTGCCCATCTGATAAACATAGTTATTACAATTGGCTTTTATAGCAATTCTTTTAGAACCTACATTCTTTTCAGGTATGAGAACTTCGACTCTATGGGAATATTAATTGATGCTTATAAACTATTTAAAAAAATAATTTTAGTACCACTAACTTTTAACTAAGATATAAAAAAAAACCCATAATAGAGCTACCAGGAAAATCACTAAGTTATGAACACTGTAAATATCATAGAGACACTCTTTAGTCATTCATTTATTCTTTAATTGAACAACAATTTTCCTGGCACTTTGGCGAGAGAGCTACAACGATGAGTAAGAGAGTTGTGGCATCTGCTTTAAGGAGCTTAGGGACTGGTGAGAAGATAAACATTAAGAACAGTGTATTGCTGGCAGAAGTACTTATCTATGTGTGTCTGGGCGCACGTCCATGTGCATCAGATAGGTGAGGAATGGGAGGTAACAGGAAGGAGTGCGAGTGGAATCAGGGAACAGCCGCAGGGAAGGCCTAGAGAAAAAGGAAGGAGTCACCAAGAGAGGTAGGGAATGGAGATTTTTCCAGGTCAAGTTAACTGTGTGTGTGAAGTCGTAGGCAGAAGGCTTTTTAAGCCACACTAAGAAGGTTGGACTATAACCGAGGCAATGGGAACTCAGGAACTCACCTCAGAGGAGGGCATACCATTGACACATTGGGTCTTGCAAAATGGTGGCATAACAAGTATATTGTAATTCAACATAATGCATTGATCCAAAGCTCACAAAGTCCGGGATCTATTCCAGAAGAGCTTCCACAATCTCTGTTCCTTGGCATCTTGGTTTCTCTCTTTCTAAAATGGAGAAATATCAACTGCTTGTTACTTCTTGAAAGAGCACCTTGTGCCACAAATAAATTTCATTGCCCGAGAGCTGTAAAACTGCTTGCACTGAAACAAAAACACCTTATCAGAATACATTACTACTATATTATGAGTTATAAGCTACTGATGTAAAGTTAAACAGCAATTATCTCAGTTAATCCTCTCCCAGAAAACATACATTAAAATTAACTGAACAAAGGCCAAGCAATGAGCCACAACTATTAAGATCTTATCTTAGTAGAGGGCTGCATAGGGAGTAAGATTTTATATCTGTCATAGAAAATTCACTGTGATGTAAAATTTGTCTGCCTCTTGGCTTCCTGGAGTACAATATCATTTTTCATAGGGTTTCTTGAATTCTTTCAATATATAGTCTTTTTCAGTATACCTGTTATCAGCAGCTATTATCAACCTGCTTCTGATGCATCCTAATGGAAGAAAGGTGAGCACCACCTCTCTCAGAATCACTAAAATATTTCAGTTATAATATATAGTCAGTACCACTCGGTTTCGCACCTAATTAGTCTCTAAATGTTCTGTTTCTGTTGCTTTTGGCTCCTTAACCAGACCATTCTCATAACTGCTGTAGGTCTGAATGTCTCATTATGCTCAGGATGATACTCATGGATTAATTTCAAGAGACCCCGCCCAGACCACTGTAGCCATTTCTTGATGGTGTAGTCTGCTTACAGCTGCTTCCTGGTCACATGATCATGGAAGGCAAGCAGAACTGGATCAGATTCCGTATTTCCAGGCCCAGGTGAAACTGTGAAAAAATAAAGTACTGCAGTGACCACAACTGTGGGTCTGCAGAAATCATATCCAGCCACAAACTGGTACAGGTTGTAGCTAAATTTCATTGTTGAAGGAAATGATTGGTAAATGAACCCTTTTTAAAGACTCCAACAAATTAACTGACCATTTAACAATAAATTCTAATAGAAAACTGAATTGAGTGAATTCTGTATTTTACACCAGGATGCTAAGCACAGTCAGCATTTTGCTAAGATTAGAGCAGGAAGTATGTTTAAATACTGTCTTTCTGATGATCAGTTTGGAAAAAGACAATCAAACCTTTGCTAATTATTCTTCCTTGCAACCGTCTTTGGTCTTTTATAACAGTCAGAAGAAAAGCCTACCCACTTTATTATCTATTATGATTTCCATTGAAATCTTTTGCAAAGTATGTACATTCATAACTCTAGTCTCTGGAAAATAGTTTCATGAAAAAAAGAGTTCCATGGCCAAATAAGTTAGTGAAAGACTACAAATTATGTCACTCCTTGGATATTCACAATGGACACTAGCATACTAAAACCACTGAGAAGTCCTACAGTGAAGAAATTTATGTAATTCCATTTGACGCACAGATACCCCAAAACCTGACCACAAAATCCTGTTTTCAAATACAATCTATTAACATCCTGTGGAATAGTAGTCTGAAGAAAGTCCTTTGGAAAGTATGCATTTGAGCAAGGAGACATCCAACAAAACCAAGGAATTTTCTTAGCCTCAACTTTAATAAATAAATGCCATACTTCAAGCGGACCCATTCAATTACCTAACTATTAATTCATTTTAAAAGTACACATTCTTAACATTCTCTATGTTATGCTACATTTCTAGTCATTGAGCACAAGAGCTGTATGCGTATCAATACAGTTATCTGCCCTTAGAAACTTCCAGTATTCTTGGAAAGAAGAAATATATCCTTAAAGGAAGTTGCAGAAAAAGGCCACCTGTGATCATGTAAAAATTAGTGGGGCAGAAATAAGTACTCTGGGAGTTGAATGACCATTATCCATTGTTAGAGACAATGGCAAAATAAACACACCCTTTGTTCCCTTCTGCCTGTCCTTTCCCAGAGACACTCAGAATACAAAATGTGTTATTTGTTCTATGGCCACAGCTTTGGCAGGTTGGGATCCCCGCATTGTTAAGCCAAAAGACATTCAATATTAGAGTTTATTGTCAGGAAGTCACAGTTCTTAGAGAGCCAGGGTGGAAGGAAAGTGCTACCCTCACTTAAGCTACCAAGGTCCCCTGACTGGTCCCCTTGATTTTACCCTGGCTCTCTTACACACACCTCTCCAGGCAACAGCCTGAGTGTTGCCTTTCAAAGGTAAATTTGACTGTGTCTTTTTCCAGTAGCTTCCTATCACACAACAAAACCCAAATTCTTTACCACAAGCTACAAAATCCCACTGTGTCTCCTCCCACTCTCCTGGCTCACTGAGTACCAGCCCCACTGGTCACCCCAATGTGCCTCCTCAGGGCCTGTGTACTTGCTGTTCCTCTTCCCTTGGGACATTTCCCCTCATTTCATTAGGTCTCTGCTTATCTGGTATCTCCTCAGAGAGGCTTTCTCCAGACCCCGCCCTTCATCTTAATAGCCTTATCCCCCACCTCACTCCCACTGTGTCCTCCATTCCCCTTGCTCTCCTTACTTTTCTTCAATAGGATTACTGCTTTTTTTTTTTTTTAATATTTACATATCTACTTGTTTACCTCCGTGAAGGCAGAGCATTATTCTGTATTTCTGTTTTTGCTGCAGTCTATATGCCTGAAACATTTTAGGCACTCTATAAATGTTTGTTGAATGAATGAGTCAATCAATGAATAATTGAATGATGAATTTACAGTAGAATAAACCTGTATAGCAAAACAGGCTATATGTCAAAGAATAGTTTAATGAATTAGAAAATATACACTTCTTGTCAAAATTCAGCAGGTGACAAACTTTGGTGGTGACATAGGACTTTCAAGAACTTGTTGGAGAGAGTCTGCCCCTTTTAGCTGGATGGTTTTGAATAAGCTACTCAATTTTTGTGTGTCTCAACCTCTTAGCTGTAAAAATGGAACAATAATAACTACCCCCAGGGTTATTGTGAGGATTAAATGAGATAAGGGATATGAAGCCCATGGGATAAGTGACTTCCACAATGGATGGTAACTATTATCAATTCCCAAAAGTCACTCTTACAGAACTTTCTCAAATAGAAAGGTAACTTATATTAATTCTAAGTGGCGTTCCTTTGGCCAGCTAATACATGAGAGAGATAATCAGCTATTCATGAAACATATGGTAAGTACCAAGCAAAGAAATTATTGTTTTGAACTATCTAGACAAAAAAAAATCCTCATTCTAAGGATATGGATACATGATACATCATCTTTCCACTAATGTTTTTGGCTTGGAGACTTCTTAGCTTTCTGGGAAAAAGCTGTATGAAGAGTTGTTTTTAATTTTTTAATGACTTTAATTTTGGAATAGTTTAAGGCTGAAGAAGTTGCTAAAATATGCAGTTTCCATGTAATCTTCACTCAGCTTCCACCAATGATTACATTAGACATAACCATAGTACAGTTTCAAAACCAAGAAATTAACCCTAGTGCAATTTTATTAACTCAGATACAGACCTTATTTTAATTTAGAAAAATAATTTTTTTAATCTTAAGGTTAGGAACTAATTAGGATCACATCTTGGCTCCATTAATCAGGCAAATGAGACACACTTCCACATTAGTGTATAAAAACTATAAATTATACAATTCCTTTCTATTTCAAAGAATTTTAGAATTTAAAAAGCTATTAGTTCCAACCTACCTAGAAGTCTGGTCTACCCATTCTGCAAAAGCGAAACACAAAGCCCTTCACTATTTCAAAGGGATATAGACAAGAGAATCCCTGATTTTAATCTGGAAGGTCAAAGACCTTCTGTCTCTGAAAAACTAATTCCTCCTTTTATATTAATTGCTGTGCATTAGTATTGGAATGGAAATAAACTTGAGAGCAGGCCCAAATTTTAAGAAGCACTTCAACTTCTGCTAGACAAGTATTCAGGCAGAGACGCAGGGGAGATCCAGACACGGGTGGAGGGAAGCTTAGGCAGGGCCAGCGCATGTCCATCCTGTCCCTCAGCTTGTACCAGTGCAGAAGCCACCTGCAGTCTGGCTGGTCACATACAAGGGAACACATCCCAGCTGTCCCTTACCCAAACTGCATTCCCCTTGCCCCACGGCCTCCCATCCACCATCCTTTGGATGGAATACTTTAGAGCAAGGAGACATCTCCCAGCTCTGAATGTGTACAAATTAGCATCAAATTAAATTAGTTCATTTGATGGAGCAGAAAGAGGTACAAAAATGTTCTTTAAAGGAAAACAAATCTAAAAGTATAAACACAAACTCAGCTACAGGTGAAGCACTGACACTTCTTTGTTGTTTTGTTAATGAAATGCTTTCTGCTTTTCTCTTTTGTGTAATAGGGTAGTCCTCTTGGGATAATAAAATGCTCCTGTTTGAGGTGATCCACTGTTCATAATTAGAGTATCCTGGGACTGAGAACATCGCTTTTAATTTCCGGTCTATCCTGATTGAATTTTTGGTTCTTTATAAGAGTTTCCTAAAGCGTGATAATCTTAGTCTGAAAAATAAAATAGATTGAGCATGGCAAAATGTCAAGGTACCTTTTTCTGTTGCATGGAATAGAGAAACACAGAATTTAGAACCAGAGGACATAGGTTTGAGTCCTAGTTCCACAACTTATCAAACGTGCAAACTTGAGCAAATCTTATCCTCAGTTTCCTCATCCATAAAATGGGTAATAATAATTATAACAATAATAATAACTGCCTACAGGGTTTGTTAGAGAATCAGATAAGATTATAAATGTGAAAGCCATTTACAAATGAAAGAACTCTACAAGTATAAGTTACTGCTATGTCACCAAAAAGAAATACATGGTCAAAAATCCTATTTAAATACACTGGAACATTTTTATAACAGAACTTTAGATGCCATCCTAATGAAATGATTTAACAGATAAGCTTTTCATTTTTTCCCCCCTTTTCGTCTTAAATGTAGAGTGAAAAGAATACATAGAGAAAGAATGGAAAGCACTTTTCTTAAAAGTCCTTCATGAAGAAATCTTCAAAAAAGTTTTTCTTCACGAAGTTCATCAGGTTTATGAAGTTTGTAGTGTTATTTTTCTCTCCATGAATATCCTTAACAAAACTGTTCCCTGGATCTTGCCTTTATGGAAAATCTGGAGGGAAAACCTAAAGCTAGTCTGCAAGAGAGTTTTCATAAGTCTTCATGGTAATGAGAAAAATAACCGCAAGTTGGTGAGCTAAATTAATTAAATTTACGTGACCGTCATTTATCCTGAGATTATGTCCTTTCTACATTATTTAGTGTAAAAATCCCCTTTCTCTTCTGAAATGATGATGATAGGGATGGCAACTGTTTTGTTTGTTTTCAATGTCCTTACTCTGCAAAATAAAAAGTTGGCTACCCCATGTCAGGCCCCAATTATTTTTGAAATCGCACTGGCCCCTGACATGCCAGCCTCTGGGAACCCTTAGCCTAGAAGGTTAATTGGAGATGGCAGGGATGGCGGTAGGGAAGCCAGTTCAGCTGCCTGTGTTTTGCTCCCCTCCCCAGGTCTTCAGGGCCCACTGCCCCACATCCGGGCTGTTGCTGGTCCCTGGCTGTGAATCTGTGCCCCAGCCCCCCTGGTTCCTCGATCCTGTCCGCTTCACCTCTCAGCCTCTCCTAGCTGGCGTCATCCTTCCAGACACAGCTCCCTAAGTTTGCCATGTGCAGTGACCCTATGTTGACCCTGAGCCATGATACAAACTATGGGATTGTAATGAATCTCTAATTACCCGCAGTACCTCTGTGAGGCCCTGCTGCTCAGCTATATTCCTCACCAATTTGGTCATCACCAACCATTCAGAACACAGCCAAACTCTCAGAGCCCCCAGAGTCTCTGCAAATGAGGCTGGCTTCTGAAAAGGACAGGATGATTTCCTCCCTTGTATGAATCAGAGAGGGCGTTTGCACATGAATCTGTCAGCTCTGCATGGGGAACTTGTCCTTACTTTTCTTTATTCCAGTAGGTCAGGCTGAGTAGATGCTCAGGAACTCAGGGGATTGCCCTTGGGTAAAGGGCTTAGCAGTTTTCATTTCATGTGATAATTCAGAAATCCCACATCTTCTTCTCAGGCCAAAAAAGGGATATTGCCTTAATTTAGTAAAGTGAGGAGTACCAGGTCTTGATTTTCCAGCAGAAAATGTCGTATCTTGCCAGAGGGGAAAACAGATTCATAATGACAATAATAATAGCTCCCCCATGTGCCAGGTATTGTGCTAGAGGTTTCATATACATTCTGTCTAATATTGACTAAAACGGAAACAACAACAAAAGAAAAGACATTAACAGGCAAGGAAACTGAGGTTGACTGGTTAAGCAACGGTTAAGTTTCCAACTTACACAGCTAGGACACAACACTTTGCCTTGCTCCAAAGCACATGTTCTTTAGGAATATTTGATAGTTGGAGCTGGAGAGAAATGACTGGTCTCACAGGGTAGATGGGCTTTTAATTCACTACTGCATCCCAGGTGAAGGATTATTCCTAGTTTTCAAAATAACTCATGGGACTTTATTTTTTTAAAGATTAAATGAGATAATCAACATAAAAGTAATGACTTGAGAAAAATTAGTAAAACACTTGAGAAAGAGCTCTGCTAACTCAAAAATAATTCAATTTAAAAATCCCTGGCACAAATACTAAATATTCTCTTCAATATTTAAATATCCTCTTACCCATGAAAGGTGCTGAGGAAATATAGATGAATAAGCAGTCCCCATTTTCAGGAAGCTCAGAAACCTGAAATTGCTGTTCTTATTTCCTACTTATTAAAGTATTAAAAGTCAGATTTATATAGTACCATATTCGAAACATTTAGAGTACATTACTAATATCTCTCTGGCATTCTAAATGCAAGGTTTGTTATAGCATGAATGATGTCACACTGGTCAACTTGTGTGGGTGGGGAATGTTTGTTGCCGCTCTGTGCCCAGGTTATGCCCAAGCAGTGTGAAAAATATTTTTCAAGGAATAAATGTATGTGTTCAGGGGTTGTGTCTTAAAACAGAAATGGAAGGGGCCATAGGAAATGGTCATGTGCTGTGTTTCTGAGGCCAGCCTGTTTTCCTAGCTTCAGATATTTTGAGTTCATAGATGTCTTGTAGTCCAATTAATTCCTCTAATTTGCAGGTAATGTGTACTTTTGTTGTACAACAAAGCTTTGCGGTTAAAATAGAAATACTCTGTTCTTGAGACTCACAGCCTTCCTCTACCTCCTAGAACAGATACTAGAAAGTAAGTTGCTTCTTAGGGAGCAATTTCATAATTGAAACCCATAGTTCCTAAAAAAAGAATCTAAATCATGCCATCTCTCCCCTCATCAGTAAACTAATAGGAGGTTTGAGCTAGAATAGAATTTGGAGATTAGCTAACACTCTCATTTTACAGATAAAGAAAATGACACACTGAAAAAGGAAATGACTTCAAAGATGTATTGGCACACAGGATGCTAATGGGGTATAAACATAGTTTATTTGGGGTAAAATGTTTGCATTACCCTATTTTTGAAGATTTGCTCCTGCTGTGATATTTCTTATATACCTCTTCAAACTTGACAGTCTCATCTACCTAAAGGAGAGCCATTTCCCAGGTAATCTGTTAACATTCTGGAAATACGGTCCAAGCAAAAGTAAAATTTAGGATGGCCACAGAAATTGAATGTAATGTAGAGTTCCTAATACCTCTTAAGCATCACAGTGAATAACAATAGCTACTATTTACTGAATATCTTTTATATGTCACGTATCACTCATCTTCACAACAACGCAGAATGTATTATGAATCCCAGGTTACAAAATAAAGAAATAAGTAATGTGCTGAGAGTCACACATCTTATAAGTAAAATCAGGTTTCATCTGCCTCTAAAGCTCAGTTTCCCCCCATGTCCCCGCCCACATATACCCATCATGAGAACCCAAGTGCCAAAATGAGAAGGGGAAGAGTAGTCTCACTCCATTTTCAAATATGATAAAGTGTTTGCATCATGAATTTAAGGCTGGGAGGAAATTTAGTCAAAACATGCTTAATTAAGTCTGCAAGGGCTTCACCCTAGATCGTGGGCCCCTCTGGCTCATGACAGCCACTGAGTCAACAAAAGTATTTCTCTCCAGCTCAAGAAGGACGAAAGACATGATGAGTTATCCCTTCAATCCCACTTCCAGATTAGCCTTAAAGGAATAAGGAGCAAGCATCAATTAGGAGAATCTCTCCAGCAAGTATCTGCCTTTAGTATTATTCTATTGCCTGCTATTATTATATTTCTACTTGACAGTCGGAGCCTAACTTCAGAAAGTACTTATTAAAATTCACACATACATCAGAGAGTTAAAGAGAATTGGCTGTTCCATTTTTAGTCCCTCTAGCAACTCACCTGCAGTTGAGGAAAAGAGACAATGGGCCTTCCTACAACTCTGCTGGAAAAACAAAAGAACACACCTACATTGTTAAAGAAGTCAGGTAAAGTGTCTAAAACAAGAGAGCAGACAGTCGGGAGCCAACAGAACAGCTCTAAGTGAATTTTGTCCCAGTCACACAGTTGTATGTAAAGTTTTATAAGGCTTCTATGGATGTCCCTATGTAGTCCAATACCTTGTGCTCCTCCTTAAATAACTTTTAAAGAAGAAATGGATGTTTCCATATGTAAGGGAGTCCTACACAGCCAAAAGTACGTAAGATTTGCATGTTTAAAAGCTTTCCTAGACACTATGGTGGTGTGCTTAAGCTTCTGGGTTCTGGAGCCAGACTGCCAAATCTTACAAGGAGGCACCCAACTCTACTGAAAAGTGAAATGCCCAGAGATACACTTTTCATGTTCACCTTTATGGGGCTACCACTATATATACATATTTTTTGTTGATTGGTCTTAAAATCAAATTGAGTCCAGTCAGCTTTGCAGTTTCTCAGAGTACACATTATGGATTTGAAGGTTTCAAATTATTTTTTTAAAGCCTGATTTATCATTATATAAATGTTAAATCATATATAACATCTTTGAAGAACTTAGGAATAGGAGGTTAATTATTGCTTGTAAACTGAAGCTGATAACTCAAGGACTTAGGAATGCTCAGAACATTAGGTAACAGGTAGTGGATATCCCAGAGACAATGGTATATGATCACCAAATCCTATTTTATTTTCCTCCTTCCTGCATGTCCAGAAAACTATACTTCCCAGTCCACTTGAAGATAATCAGGTTTGTGTGCCTACTAATTATCTATGAAATGTGTGCAGAAGTGATATGAATCACTACAGAACTGAAGCAGTGAAATACTCTGCTCTCTTCCATTCTTTTGCTTTAGCAAATGCCTAGTCACAAGCCGAGATGGCGAAACCTATATCAGACTAGGTTCCTAGGTGATTCAACAGAGCAGAACTCTCCACTAATCTGCTCAAATTAGGCAGTATGAGCAAGAAATAACATGTAAAGCATTCAGAGTTGATTTATTATTGCAACATCACTTAACCTAATCTGACTAATAGTACCCATAACAAACTGAGATATTGTCACCCAATTCTATTAAGGTAGAGAGGAAAGAAGTTCTAAAAACTTAGACCAAGACAGGGACCTCAGACTTTTCCAACATAAGAATTCAAAGTAATGGCCTCTCCATAAAAATGAAACTGCATAAAGGTGACACCTTCAGTCAGTAAACTAAAGAAAACATGTGCCCCACAGAAAGAGATGTTGAATATACATACTGATCGTGGCTTTGGCTCTAGGAAGAGAAGAAAATATGGACCCCTGAATAGTCCCAGCCACCTCAGGCTGCTCTCGTGTAACTTTGGGGCTGGAATTTTTACTGCCTGTGCAGCCACACAGACCTTCCCAGATGAAAATTCAGTTAAAGAGTTCCTGAGTTGGTAACTACTCCAAACACCTGGCAGAAAAGGAGTCCATTATAAAACCAGGCCTGAAAGAATCCTATCAAGTAAAGTGAAAAGCACAAATGCATGAGGAAATACGCTTGCATTAGTGAGAGTCATCAGATATTTGAATTATCAAAATAAGGCTATAGAGTAATACACCTGAAACTGAAGAATACATATTCTTTTAGCAGACATGTAATATTTTTTAAAGTTGCCTGTATTCTAATTTAGACCATAAAGCAATATTCAACATATTTCTGAAATCCGTATTACATAAAATACACTTTCTGAACACAATGCAATTTTAAAAAATCAATAACAAAAGATAATTTTAAATATATATTTAGTAATTTTCCAAGTGCCAATTTAGCCATCTCATAAATTTTGGTTGGTAGTAATTTCATTACTTTTTAATTTGGCTTATCAACCAAAACTTATGAGACATAGCTAATGTGGCACTTGAAAGCAAATTTATTATTTAAATTCTCATTCGAAAGGAAGAAAGGCTGAAAACAGATAAATTAAATATTCAACTTAGTATGTTAGAATCACAGAAGGATAAAAACAAAGAAAGAAACAAAAACTCATAGACAATAGTTTAGTAGTTACCAGAGGATAAGGGGGGGAGCAGGGTGGTAGATGAGGGTAAAAGGGATCAAATACATGGTGATGGAAAGAGAACTGACTCTGGGTGGTGAACACACAATGGGATTTATAGATGATGTATTACAGAATTGTACACCTGAAATCTATGTAACTTTACTAACCATTGTCACCCCAATAAACTTTAATTAAAAAAAAAGAAGTGGGGGTGTGTATTGAAATGGATAGGAAGAGGGGGGTGTTTCAGCCATTTGGGGGAAAAAGAAGGCTCTAGAAACTGTCTACCAATGTGCTGTCATTGGAAGAGGAAGTCTTAACTCTAGAGTCTGAGAATATTTCTGGTGCCTGGTTTGGCTATAAATCAAAGGTCAAAGCAGTTAGCAAGATTATTGTTTGTATTGGATAGATACTTGAAGCTGTTTTTTCTAATTCTTTTAAACATTTTGTTAATATAAAACTCCACTAATATAAAACTCCTGATTCTGTTCGTCAAGCAATCTCCTATTTCCCAAGTGGATCTGTCTATAGGAAGGGAATATACCATTCACCTAGGTTTTGACTATTTCTGATTCCTGAGGATAATTTCTGGTTAAATCCAAAAGCTGGCCTCTGATTATGATTTGGCTTCTCATATACTTTTACTATACAGAGAATTTTATGTCAACCCGAGTATTTGGTTATATTTCTCACTGAATTCATAAAATAGGCATTCTGATTTGTAGGACTCTTGTGTACCCTTGAGTTGGTATGAGTTCTTCCCTCCAGGGTTGATCCTCACTCCAGACCTCCCTCGTGGGGCTGATGCACAAGCGTGATTTCTGGGTCTTCAACAGGGTCCAGATCCAGCTGAGCTCATGTTAAGTGACATCTCTATCTCACTTCCATTTTCCAACCCTTTTTGTTGATTTCTGCATTCATTATTACATCACTGTTCAACTAGCGATGAAAATTAAAGTTTACAAGTTAAAACGATAATATACAAAGTCATTCCTGAAATACCACAAATTTTGAAAAGTCAACTAACTCATTCTATTTTATAAGTATATTCAAAAATTGACATAAAAAATTGCTGAACCAAAACATAAGCATGGGTACACATAAAACCTGTGTTTTGAAGTCACTTTTATGAGAAAGTTATGATTTGGGAGAGAAAATTTAAAACCTAATAAAGATAGGTATATCATGGCTGAGCACTAACCAGTGGGTGAGCTAACTACATGCAGACTTACCTAGTGATAATTTTGTTATGAGACAGTAAGTGGCAACATCGCCATACAAAACCAGCTGAACCTGTTAGGACTTGAATATGATAAGCATGTGTCTCAACAACCACACCTTACACCCCCTTTGGTTGACCTTTTGTTTGTTTTTTATCTGACTTTTTGTTACCTGTCATATAATGCCCACTCAGTGCTACCTCTGGTCCATTAATTCTGCTTGACTCTCTTTTGAAATTTTGGACAACATGCTTCTCAGGTGATTGCAATGTGAGTCAAGTAGAAAACGAGGTTGTCAACAGTACCAGTGAGGTCTTATGCCTTGGCAGTGGGTTTCATGCAAGCCTGGTGCTGTCACCGCATCAGTCAGGCCTGGAGTACGCTGTTATTATCACAACCAGTCATTCCCACTGCCACCACAACAGGAGAGAGGAAAGCCTTCGCTTCACAACTGACTGCAAGCAGCTTGATCCCTGTAACCTTGAGAAGTACAAGAATGTCCCAGGTCGGAGTTTCCCTGTGGCTCAGCTACAGATCCTTTCCTCCCGGCACTGTCCCGTCCCCCTCCCAAGTCTTCATTCTTCTCAGACTAGAAGATAGTCATGAATGAGACTGTCTGAGTACAAGAATTTGGCGACAAGCCAAAAGGACAAACTAAAAGTACCACTCAGGTGAAGGAAAGGTATAATTTTAGACTGCTGCGGAAAAGAATGTGAAATCCAGAGGCAGAAGCACTTGACAGTGCTCTTTGTGGAGGAAAACTGATCAGTAGCTTCAACTGATGATCCTCAGCAAGGCCTGTTTCTGGGCCAAATAATGAAGAAAGTGAAGTTGATCATCTTGGTTTGTCACTTCCATTTCCTGCCTTTCTTCCCTGTCTTCTAATAAGGACCTTTTCTCTCTTGGTGATTAAACTTGCCCTTGATACTTCTTGATGTTGGAAAGAATCCTCCACATTATAATTCACACAAATGATTAAAGGACTGCTATACTTTACCGTGATGCTTTTCCTAGAGGATGTGGATATGAGTAGGGATAATATGTCAATTCAGAGAAATAAGGCTTGATTCGTGAATGTTTGCTCCTCCCAATCCAGGCTTATTTGCTGCTCTGTCCGTCTAGAACTAGATGTCATTTTCTCATGTGTTGGTGAGAACAGCATGTGGACTAAGCATATTTTTAAAGCTAGTAACAATCACAGCCACAGCTGCTATCTGTTAAATGCCTACCTATTCCACTTACCAGATGCTTTATATAAGTTATCTTATTCAGTCATCACAAAAACAATACTAAATGGCTATTATTTCTATTTTACAGATAAGGAAACCAACACAAGTAATTCTAAGCAAATAAATGTTAGAGCTAGTGAAGGGCAGAGCTGGACTTTGAAAGCCCGTGACCCCTCCACTATACAACAACAACCCAGTAAGCAAAAACTTCAGTAAATATTAAAATTAAAACATTTAAACTGGATTTCCAAAGTAGCAATAGAATACAATTACAACACTGAAAGAGGTGATTAGAGCATATTTACCTGCTCTACTCACCTACCTCAAAGGAATATTGTGATGATTAAAGAGATTCTCCAAATATCTGGGCTTTCTTCTAAGATGAAACTCTTAGAATAAATCTCTTGTTTCATTTTTAAAAATTATATTCTTATATGTGGACCACAAAGAAAACCTCAGTGCATTCTAAGAAGAAACACTCTCTGACTAAAATGAAATAAACTAAAATTAACAATAAAATAAAAAACTAAACAGCACCTTCTACTTGGAAATTAAAAACATGTTGTTATATAACACTTGAGTTAAAAACATTATATAGAGTGGAAGAAGCCAAATACTGACAGTACGTATTGTATGACTTATCCATGATGATAAAGATTAGAATAATGGTTACTAAGTATTGACTGAGAATAGGAACACAGGAACTTTCTGGTAGATGAAGAGTCTAAATCTTGATCTAAATGGTAGTTTCTTGGGTGTATGCATATGCAAAAATTAATCAAGTTGTACACTTAAAATGTGTGCATTATAATGTATGTAAATTATTATACTTCAATTAAAAGACATTAATTAAAATTATACCTCAATTAAAATAAATCAATTAATATAATTCACCACATTAAAAGTTAGAATGAAAATTATGTGATCATCCTATAGTTACAGAAAAAGATTTTGATAAAATTCATGATGTGATCATTAAAAAACAAAAACAAAAAACAGAAACTAGGACTAGAAAACTAGGAATAGGAAAAAAACTCTTAATCTGGTAAAAAGTGTAAAAAAAAAAATCCTACTGCAAACCTAATATTTAATGCTGTAGTACTAAAAATTTCCTCTGAGACAGAAATGAAGCTAAGATACACTTTATCACCACTTGTATTCAACATGGTACTGGAGGTCCTAGCCAGGGCAAAAACACTGTCATTATGTATAAATGGCATGATTGTGCATGGAAAAGTCCAAAATAATTTAAAAATAAATTATTATACTTAATAATTGAATTTATCAAGGTTTCAATAGCTAATCAATTTACAAAAATCAATTGTATTTTTATAAATAAACAAAACTATTAGAAAATAACATTTATAATAAATAGCATTGACTTTAAATACCTTAGAATAAATCTAATAAAATATGCACACAACTTCAACACAGAGAATTTAAAAATATTACTGAAAAAATTGTAAAATCCCTGATATAATGAAAGAATATATTCTTTCAATATAATAAATAAATGAAAGAATAATTTGTTCATAAATTAGAAGACTCAGTGTTATAAACATGTCAATTCTCCCCAAATCAACTGATAGACTCAACGCAACAATCAAAACCCCATGGAAAGAGAACTGACTTTGGGTGGTGAACACACAATGTAAGATATAGATAATGTATTACAGAATTGTACACCTGAAATCTATGTAACTTTACTAACAATTGTCGCCCCAATAAACTTTAATTTAAAGGAAAAAAAAACAATCAAAATCCCTGCAAGGCTTTTTGGAAGGGGAAATTCACAAGTTTATAAAATTTATTTTTAAAAATGTAAAGAACCAAGAAGAGACAAAGTAGATTTGAAGAATACATTTGGAGAGCCTACACCACTGGATATCAAACTACATTAATTAAGACAGTGTGACACCAATTCAAGCTTAGCAAATGGACCAATGAAATGCAAGAGGGAAGCCAGAAATAGACCCTGACGTGGACACCTGATTTATGGCAAAAGTCACATTACAAAGTCATAAGTAGAGCAGAATTGTGAACAAACTGTGGCAGGTCAATTGGATATCCATACAAAAAAAAAATTAATCTGGATTCCCACATTATACCACATAAAAATTCAATTCTAGATGGACTGTAGATTTAAATGTGTAAGGTAAAACAATTAAGCTTTTAGAATATGATGTAGAAAAATACCCTTATGATCTTGTAAAAGGCAAAGATTTCTCAAACAGGAATAAGAAAAATCACTAACCATAAAGGAGAAAATGATAAGCTTGACTACATAAAAATTAAGAACTGCTCATGGAAAGACTCATTTAGAGGCTTAAAATGTTAGGATGCAGAGTAGGAGTCCATGTTTGCAATTCTTAGATCTGACACAGGTTTTGTACCTAGAATATATAAAGAACCTCCTTAAATAAAAAAGAGACAATCCAATAGAAACATAGCCAAAGATGTGAACAGGCATTTCAGATATGATCATATCCAAATGGGTAACAAAACGTATGAAAAGATGCTCATTGGTCATCAGGGAAACATAAATCCAAAACTAGAATAATTAAATTTAGAAAGACTAATGCCAAGTGTAATAAAGATGTGGAACAGCAGGAATTTTTATATACTGTTTTGTGTGGTATAAATTGGAACAACCATTTTGGAAAAGTTTTTGGAAGTATTTACCAAAGTTGAACATGGGGCATGATTCATGACCCAGGAAATCACCTCATAGATATATAACACACAGAAATGCTTACATGTGTGCCAGAAGACATGTATAAGAATATTCATAGTAGCATTATTCTTAATTGCCACCACAAACAATATATATGTTAAGCAACAATGGAATAGATATTAAATTGTGGCATATTAGTAAATACAATTTTATTCAGCAATTAAAATAAATGAACTATTGTTACATGAAGCAACATGGAAGAATCTCACAAATGTAATGTCAATAATTCCATTTATATACAGTTGACAAACAGGTGAAATGAATCCATAGTTTTGGAAGTCAGATACTTGTTATCTACCTGAGGAGTAGAGAAGTTGCAGTGACTGGGAGGGGACACAATGGGATTTCTGGATGTTATATATTCCAGTACCGTTCCATTTCTTGATATGGGTAGGGCTTTACAGGTATGTCCACTCTGTGAAAATTAATTGAGATGCATATGTATGACATTTCCTTTTTGTATATCATACATCAGTGAAAAAATTACTTATTTAAAAAATTGAGACAGCACAAACACACAAAATTAAAAATGACAAGTGGAAGATGGTTATTAAAATGAAGGAAACTTTTTTAAAAACATGAGATTACTGTGCACAACTCAATGCAAACAAAATTTAAATGTATTATTTGGAACAATAACAGAATTTAGCAAAGTAGCAATTTAGAAAATCATCATGCAAAAACCAATATACTTCATCCATACAAACAAAACAGTTAGAATATATAATAGAAGACCTCTTATATGATGACCCAAAAAGAAAATAAATACCTAGGAATAAACTTGACTAGAAATGTCTGAGATCTATGTGAGGAAAATTCTAGAACACCCTGAAAGACCAAAAAAAAAAAAAAAAGGCTTGAACAAATGGAGAGATATACTGTGTTTTTGGATTGTAAAACTCAATATCTAAAAATGTCAATGATCTCTCAGTTCAATATTTAAATGCAATGTAATCATAATAAAAATGCCATCGGGAATTTTTCTGAAACTAGACAAAATTATTATAAATTTCATATAGAAGGACAATAACCAAGACAATTCTGAAAAATAAAAAGCAATGTGGTTGAGGGAGCGGGGTAGGGGGCAGGAGGGTAGCCCCCTTGAATAGACAAACTGACCAATGAAATAGAACAGAAAATCCAGAAATCCAATGCATTTGGAACTGTAGTACATGAGAAGGGCAGCATCTCAGATCAATGGGTGAAGATGCAGTTTCTAATAAAAGAGATTGGAATAACTTGACAGCTTTATGGAAAAGATAAAATTGGATCCATTCTTCACAGCACACACAAAAATAAATTCAAATGTAACAGAATTAAATGTTAAAGTCTAATGAAGCCATACAAGTCCTAGAAAAACAACTTGGAAAAACATAGAATAATTTCTCTTTAATTTGGGAATGGGGCTTCTTTCCAAACTATTACTCAAGATCCAAAAGGAAAAAGAAGAAAAGTGATACATATAATAATGCACATATTTTAAAAAATTGAATAGCAAAAATAATTACCATAAGCAAACTAAAAAGTAGAATGGAAAACTGTTTACAATAGTTGCAACTTATATCACGAAGCTGAGAGCCACAAAATGCTATAGGAAAAGGGACTAGAGATAAGAGTAGACACTTCAGTAGGAAAGAAGTATAAATGACACTTAATCATATGAAAAAAAGTTTAACCTCCATCAGAATAAGAGGAATCCCAATTAAATCTATTCTGAGATGTTTGACAACATAATCTTTGTTCGAAGCTGTGGTAAGGCCCTTTCATACTTTATTCAAGGAAATGAAAAATGGTGCAAACCCTTACAGAAAAGAGTTTGACAATAAATATTCTAATACATTTACTCTTTGACACAAAAATCCTACTTACAAAATTCTATCACAAATATACACTGACAAAATAGGAAGACACTCAATATATAAAATACACAAAACCATTCATTAAAACACTTTGTGGAAAGCAAAATGCTATAAACAATCCAAATCAATAAAGAAGAGCTAAATCAATTTTGGCACATCTACACAATGGAGTACTATACTGCTGTAAAAAAGGAATATGGGGTATCTCTATTTACTATTATGCCATGCTAGGAGAAAAAGGAAAAGTGAAAAAGAGGGTTTATGGCAATATAATTGTGTATATATATGTTATACTAGCTCTGTACCTAGAAACTTTCCAGGTATCTTTAATGCAGTATTTTGAATATTCATCTCTAGTGGAATATATTCTAAGACCAAAGAACTACAAACACAACTTAAACTGTTTTCAGTAATTATACTGTTGGTGGTAGTCTTAACATTATTTTGATTCACTTACATGTTTATTGTAGGATTAAGCAAATAAGTAGTTATTTCAGCACCAGGGTCAGGAATGTTGGTATGAAACAAAGGAATTCAGATATAAGAAGAATTTAAATAAAAATCCTATATTCCTGAATTTGAATTGGAAGTATCAGTGTGAAATTATGAGGTATTTGGTCTTTTAAAAAATACTTCTTATCTCTGTCCACTGAAAAGGCCTAGAAGCAATGATCAATACAGAAGTAACAGGCACCCTACCACCCAGATGGCGATCTTTAGATATTACTTCCCATTAAAAGGAAACTGGTTGACTCTAGACATGGGGTAGCCAATGTACAACTCCTGTCACACCAGAAAGCAATAAAAATATTAGGACTATTAGGATTTTGTCAAATGGACTTAACCACCAACTTGTACAGTTCTCCACTGGTTAAAGACAGAACAATATGAGTAGCAATAACAAGAATATCTAAAATGGATTGAAACATCAAGTACGTTTAAATTCATGAGTTCATAATGATACTTTAAAAAATGTATTGGTTACTTTTGGAAAATGTTAGAGATCTAACTAATTATTTTGAAAACTGGTTAATACAGGGAAAGAATTAAATATTTATTCTGCCTTTATTATTGAACTATCATATACTACATTGGTGCAAAAGTAATTATGGCTTAAAAGGTTAAAAATAATGGCAAAAGCAGCAATTACTTTTGCACCAACCTAATATTTCAAGGTAAATAAATAGTTGATAAGGAGTACTTCTTTAGAGAAGTGTTCCAGTTAGTAAATGAAGAAGGAAGCATAGAAGAATGCATTTTGCAGCTCTTAATGAATTAATGGATCTAGGCAATGATCATTAATGGCTGTTAACATCTCAAAAAGAGAGACAACCAGACATTATGTACCTTCTGATGGATGTACACAATATGAAATATCTTGTTAAAAAAAGGTCAAACCTGAATCTGATCAAGCCTCTTTATAAGCTACTAATTTATGGGAAAGAGAGAGATAAGAAAATATTTTAAGCAACATGAAGGGGATATGAATAGCAAAATGCACAAATGAGCAACAACTCTACAGGCAAATAACCTCAACAGATAAAGTTTAAGAAGAAAAAAGATGAAAGAGAACATATAGATTAAATGAGCTTTAAGAGATATATTAATCAATTTGGATCCTAATGTAAACAAACTGTATAGGTGCAAAAGAGCCAGGAAATCTTTAACTGACCAGATATCAAGATATTGATATTTGGTATGATATTGTGATTATGTTTAAAAAAGAGACCTTATTTTTTAGAGATACATATTAAAATATTTACAGATTAAATTATATGACATCTAAATTTGCTTTAAAAGAACCACGCAAGGGGGAGATCCAAGATGGCAGAGTAGATAAACACTGTGCCTGCGCCAATCTGTGAACACATTAAAATCACAACTAAATTATAGAACAATCAACCTGGAGAACCATCGGAAGTCTAGCTGACCAGATGTTCTATAACTATAAAGAAGCCACATCAAGACTGGTAGGAGCCTCAGCATGCCCCATACCTCTTGTTGAGCAGCCCCAAGCTCGGCACTTTCGGCAGCCAGCCTCGGTTCTCAACTTGCCCTACTCCAGGTACCTCCAAGCCCAGCATAGGTGGTGACCATTTGTGGGTTGCTTTGTGGCTCATTCCAGGAGGCCCCAGGGGCCAACATGCCCAGTGGCTGGCTTCAGACCAAACCAGAACACCTCCTGGCTGCTTCCACAGAGGACACACACAAAGGGCAGACTGGGAAGGCACCAGAGCCTTGCTAAATCAAATCCTGCTCCATGGGGTCAGCCCCTACACCACAGCTTCTCCACTGCAGTCATGGCCAGTACTCATAACCAACCAGACTGAAGGTCAGTCCCTCCCACTGACCTGCAAATAGCAACCAAGGCTCAACTACAACAGGAGGGCACACAAAACACACACAAGGGACTCACCTGCAAATGAAAAACAGAAGAAAACTCCAGAAAAAGAACAAAATGAAGGCAAGCAACCTACCAGAGACAGAGTTCAAAACAATGCTTATAAGAATGCTCAAGGAACTTAATGAGAACTTCAACAAAGAGACAGTGAGCATAAAAAAGCATATACAAACCATAGAAAAGAACAAATCAGAAGTGAAGAATACAATAACTGAAATGAAGAATGCACTAGAAGGAATCACCTGCAGACTAGATGAAGCAGAGGATCGAGTCAGTAATTGGAAAACACCCAATCAGAGCAGCAAAAAAAGTAAAAAGAATCCAAAAAAAATGAGGATAGTTTAAGATACCTCTGGGACAACATCAAGTGTAACAATATTCACATCATAGATGTACCAGAAGGAGAAGAGAAAAAGCAAGGGATTGAGAACCTATTTGAAAAAATAATGATGGAAAACTTTCCTAACCCAGTGAAGGAAATAGACATACAAGTCCAGAAAGAGCCGAGAGTCCCAAATAGGATGAACCCAAACAGGCCCACACCTAGACACATTATAATTAAAATGGCAAAGATTAAAGACAAAGAGAATCCTAAATGCAGCAAGAGAAAGGCAAGTAGTAACTTATAAGGGAGCTCCCATCAGACTGTCAGCTAATTTCTCAACAGAAACTTTACAGATCGGAAGGGACTGGCACAAAATATTCAAAGTGATGAAAAGCAAGGACCTACAACAATCAAGACTACTCTACCCAGAAAGGAGAGATAAAATGGAAGGCCAGATAAAAATCTTCCCAGACAAGAAAAAGCTAAAAGAGTTCATCACCACCAAACCAGTGTTATAAGGAATGTTAGTGGGACTTCATGACAGAAAAAAAAAAAAATTGAAATTATGAATAATAAAATGTCAATAGGCATATATCTATCAACGATTACTTTCAATGTAAATGGATTAAATGCCCTAATCAAAAGACATAGGAGGGATGAATGAATAAGAAAACAAAACCTTTACATATGCTGCCTATAGAAGACTCACTTCAGATTGAAAGAAACACACAGAGAGTAAAGAGATGGAAAAAGATATTTCATGAAAATGGAAATGAAAAAGAAATCTGGGGTAGCAATACTTATACCAGACAAAATAGACTTTAAAACAAAGGCTGTAATAAGAGACAATGAAGGACCCAGTAATCCCACTTCAGGGTATTTGTCTGAAGAAACCCAAAATGCTACTTCAAGGAGACATGTGCATCCATATGTTCACTGCAGCATTGTTTACAATGGCCAAGATGTGGAGGCAGCCTGCATGTCTGTCGATGGATAAATGGATAAAGAGTACATATACAATGGAATATTATTTGGCCATGGAAGAGAATGGGTTCTTGCCATCTGTAGTGGCATGGATGGACCTGGAGGGTGTTGTGTTGAGTGGAGTATATCAGACAGGGAAAGCCAGATGCAATGTGATTTCCCTTATATGTAGAATTTAATAACAAAATTAACAAAAAAAAAACAGAAACAAAGTCATAGATAGAACATTTTGATGGTTGCCAGATGGGAGGGAGTTAGGGGTGTGGGTGAAAAAATGGGAAGGGATTAAGAGGTACAAATTGGTTGTTACAAAGTAGTTATGGGGATATAGAGTATAGCATAAGAAATACAGTCAATAATATTGTAATAACTATGTATGTTGTCAGATGGGTACTAGATTTGGTGGTGTGATGGATGGGAGAGGGTTGGGGGTCAGGGTAGAAAAGGTGAAGGGATTAAAAGGTACCAATTGGTAGTTACAAAACAGTCATGGGAATGTAAAGTAAAGCAGAGGGAATATAGTTAATGACATAGTAATAACTATGTATATTGCCAGGTGGTACTGGACTAGTCAGGGGGATAACTTCTTAAATTATATAAATGTCTAACTACTATGCTGTACACCTGAAATTAATATAAAATAATATTGAATATCAACTGTAATTGAAAAATTAAAAGGGGGGTGAAAGGTGAAGAGGAATAAGAGGTCCAAATTTCCAGGTATAAAACAAATAAGTCATGGGAATATAATGTACTATATGGGGATTAGAGTCAATAATATTGTGATAGGGGGCTGGCCCGGTGGCTCAGGTGGTTAGAGCTCCATGCTCGTAACTACGAAGGCTGCCAGTTCGATACCCACATGGGCCAGTGGGCTCTCAACCACAAGGCTGCCAGTTCAATTCCTCAAGTCCCGCAAGGGATGGTGGACAGCACCCCCTGCAACTAAGATTGAACACGGCACCTTGAGCTGAGCTGCCACTGAGCTCCTGGATGGCTCAGTTGGTTGGAGTGAGTCCTCTCAACCACAAGGTTGCCAGTTCAACTCCTGCAAGGGATGGTGGGCTGCGCCCCCTGCAACTAGCAACGGCAACTGGACCTGGAGCTGAGATGCGCCCCCCACAACTAAGACTGAAAGGATAACTTGAAGCTGAACGGCACCCTCCACAACTAAGACTGAAAGGACAACAACTTGACTTGGAAAAAAGTCCTGGAAGTACACACTTTTCCCCAATAAAGTCCTGTTCCCCTTCCCCAATAAAATCTAAAATAATAATAATAATAATAATAATAATAATAATAATATTGTGATGGCATAGTATGGTGTCAGAGGGTTGCTGGACTTATCATGGTGATCACTTCTTTAGGTATATAAATGTTGAATAACTATGGTGTATCCCTGAAACTAATATAATATTGTATGTTAGCTATATTTTTAATACAAATCTTAAAAGAAAAAAGATCATTAGTACTTAATGACACAAAAGGTTGAGAACCATATGATTTCACTGATATGTGGGATATAAAACTGAAAACAACAAAGGGACAAGACAAACAAATAAACAAAAACTCATGGATACAGACAACAGTTTAGTGATGACCAGAGTATATAGGGGGTGGGGGATGGTAGATGAGGGTAAATGGGGTCAAATATATGGTGGTGGAAGGAGAACTGACTATGGATGGTGAACACACAATGTGATGTATAGATGATGTATTACAGAATTGTACACTTGAAACCTATGCAATTTTACAAACCATTGTCACCCCAATAAATTTTAATTAAAAAAAAAATTATCAAAAAGGAAGAAAGAAAAGAAAAGAAAAGAAAAGAAAAGAAAAGAAAAGAAAAGAAAAGAAAAGAACCAAGCAAGAGGACAAAACAAGTGGAGATGAAACAAGATTGGTCATAAATTGATAACTATTGAATCTGGGTGATAGGTTCATGGGAGTTCATTATACTATTCTCTCAACTTGCTCATGTTTGAAATTTCTATAATAAATTTTAAAAGTTTAAAACACCATTGTTCATTTTCCTTCATTCACCCATTGATTCAAAATTTATTGAGCAATCTCTAAAGATTTGAAAGGAACAACAGCAAAAAAATTGAATTTACATAAATCTGGAGGAAAAATTGAGTGTAATAATATGAAACAGAAAAAAAATAAAGGCTGAATCCTTTTCAATAAAGATGTTCTCCTCTTCTCCATCCAGGTAACATTAAAAGCATTCTATTTTATCAGAGTCAAGATAAACCCCTTTGGAATTGCCACTTGCCCCCTCCTCATTTAAAAAACAAAAATAAAACAAAACAAAAACATCGAAACAATTCTTGGATGAGTATCTACAAGGTGAACCTCACTCCATTCCTGGGTAAATTAATGGAATAAGAGAGCTGGTTTTCATTAGTCTCAGAATAACACTTTCAGGGCTTTTTTGTTTGTTTGTTTATTTGTTTGTTTGTTTGTTTTAACCTTCATGCAGATGCCTTTCAGAAATATCACAGTCCTACTATCATTTAGTAAACTTGCCTATCAGTGGGACATGTTATCTTTACAGAATTATTTGATTAAGGCACTTAATGCACTATATTAAATGCCTTGTTAAGTATTCAAGATATGTATTTTAAAATACACATAACTATGTGATTTCTATGCAAAATATCAATTACTATGGTTTTTAAATTAAAATGCTTTCTGGAGCATCTGATATAATTACAGACACTCTGATGAAATTTTCAATTAATCCTAGTTATGATTTATTTTTCATAATATATTCTAAAAGAATATTACTTTTTTCCAAAGAACCCATCTTGAACTGATCACATATAATCTCATTTTTATGTTATTACTATTGGTTTTTTTTTAACTAAACACCAGTTCAGGAAAGCAGGGTACATGGTGAAGAAGACAGATTTAAAATGAACTTTTTAGACATTTTAGATAAAGAAGAGAAAATGATGAGACCTAGGTCAAATTTCATAAAGAAAGGGATTGGATAATTCTTTCATGGATAAAAAAATTCAATTATACACTCACGTAAGGTGGCTCTGGTCTGCTTTACATGGCTGAAAAAAGGTCTGTAGAACATTGGATACCATACGTGAAATGTGTCAAGTGCAGAGCTAGTTAAGTTAAAAAGAAAGCAATATGTATATTGTATATGTATAAATGTATAAATAGATATGTATATGTATTTATACATATATATGTAGATAGAACATGGAGAATATTTTGAAGTAATTGCTTTGATTATTTAGTGTTGGAGGTTGGAGAGGTCGGTGGGCATATGATCTAAATCTATGTCCATGGGCCAGTGACAGTGTACTCCAGTTGAAACACAAATAAGAGGCCAGTGTGTACAAAGCAGAAGAAGCAATAAGCTTTAAGTGGTCCTCAGCATATGCTTATGATGCATGAGTGAAAATTTTATGGTAAACTATGAAATATTTATTGCAGTTGCTCCCAGACTTTGGGGAGACATGTAAGAAAATATTTTAAACAATGACATTGGCATAGGGTTACCAATTTTCTCTGTTCCAAATAAGTATATTTTAAATTACCATCTGCTATCTTTGTCATTGTATTCAAAATGATATTTTAATGAAAAAGGAGAAAAGACATAATTTTGAAAAGAAAAAGAAAATGGTCCCTTTCAAATCACATAGACTTATTAATGACAGGTATCAGTCTGGATACCATTTTAGCAGAGCTGGGTTTTCTTTTATTATACTCTTTTAAAAACTCAAATTACATAAATAATGTATATGCACAATATAGAAAACTTAAAAAAGCACAGACAATCTCTAAAAATATGTTTGAATCTCCCTATCCAAAGATAACCACTATATGGTATGTATACACCTGGCATTTTTAGAAGGTAATTGATCATTTTCATTAACTAAAAGCTATTTTTCTGTGTATACTGTTCTTGGTTTTTTTACTTAGCACTACATGATATTTCTCAAGAAAGCACACAGTCTTCCACATGATTTTTAATAAATACACAATATTGTATTTGTATGAACACAGAATAATTTACTTAACCAATTCTCTAATTTTTGAAATTTTTTTTCCCCCGCTTGTTTCAGTTTTTCTTCTATTATGAGCAATATTTAAATTTCCTCAGGTCTCTTTAGCCAGTGAGTACAGCCGGGGTCAACTTAACAGTAATAACATACTTGTCACCATCTCTTGCTCCCCACCCCCACTCATTCAGAATCTCAGCCTGGAACATTTATAGGAGTCCTTAGGGATAGAAGCTTCATGAATTCATTAAGAGTTTGGCTCCTGTTGGGGTGATGGCTCTTCTTGTGAATATTCTCTGAGTACACTGGAAATCACTGGTGTCCCCAGTAAGCTTTAAGTGGTCCACATTCTGTTTCATTTTGGGGGGATGCTTGACTTCCATTATCATTTATTATTTTGTGTTAGAGGGACTCAGACCACACTTTGCTGCTTAGCCCACATGGCCCCCCATGAAATAGCCCCTTCAGCTTCTGCCTGCAGGCCCTTTTTCTACAGACCTCAGACACTAATGCCTGGATTGGTCAGGGGGGCAGACAAAATGTGTCCCGAGGGTGCCTTACTTCCTCAGACTCACCCAGACAAAGGTTTGAATGCCTTTTTGGCCCAGGCAGAACTCTTGCTACGAGGAACATTTTGGGCACCTCTCTCCTCCCCTGAAATAAATTCCTAGATGTGAATTTCTATGTGCATTTTTAAGGCCTTTCATGTTCTTATGGGCTGAACTGTGTACCCTCATGATTTATGTGTTGAAGTCCTAACCCCTAGTACCTCAGAATGTGACTGCATTTGGAGATAGAGCCTTTAGAGAGGTGGTTAAGTTAAAATGCCCTTAGGGGGGACCCTAACCCAATCCTACTGGTGTCCTTATCAGAGGAGGAAACTTGGACACAAAAAGAGATAGCAGGTGAGCACACAGAGGAAAGATTATGTGAGGACACAGCAAAAAGGGGGCCATCTGCAAGACAAGGAGAGGGACCTCAGGACAAACCAAACCTGCTGACACCTTGAGTTCAGACTTCTAACTCCCAGAATTGTGAGAAATACATTTCTGTTGTTTAAGTCAGTCTGTGGTAATTTGTTATGGCAACCCTAGCAAACAAATACAAATGTATACTCTAGAACTGGGCAAATCACTTTTCACGTCCCATATTATTTTCTTCTCTTATTGTTGCTATGAAATTGCAGACTGTCAAGTTAGAAAGGACCTGAAGATCCATCCCTGGGCACTGACAATAAGCAGTTCTCACTGGGATGGCTCGCAGAGCTTTTTATATAAAAGCGCTGAAGCACCACCCAGACTTCTGAATCATTCTCCAGAAATGGGGCCCAATTTTGTATATTTACAAAACTCTTCCCCAGTATTTACAGAACTTTCCAATTAAAAAGACCACTGACAGATCTCACTAAATAACAGAATAGAGGAAAAAAGGTATCATCCCTAATTAATGGCTGAGCAGGCCTGTTGAGGGCTCTTTCCAAGAATCTGCACCACCTCCTTCTCTAAGTAATGTGGGAGGCCAGCTCCTGCCTCTAGTTCACATCAATAAAGAGTTTTCATTAATTCACCCCTAAGATGTTGCTTGTCCTGAAGTGACAATTACAATAATGATGTTGATAATGATTATAATAGGAGCGAGCATTTGTTGAGCACTTTCATGCTAAGCACTCTGAAAAGGGATTTGCATAAATTAACTCATTTAATCCTTATTACATTCAAGAGATATGTTATTATTCCCATTTTTCATATGAGGAAACGAAGGCTCGGACTTAGCTTCATGACATAGTATCAGAAACTACAAACCCTGACTTGGAACCCCATCAAAATGATTCAAGACGAGAATCTTAATTTTCCAAGGGATTCTGAAGAGAAGAGAGTCATATTTCAAAACACAGATGGGCAAGTCTGTGTTCTCCACATGGAATGAGGCCAACTATGGAAGACCAGGAATAGACTGAGACTCACCCTGCAGAGAGGGCAGGTCCTGAATATGGGTCTTAAGAGGAAGCCCAGGCCATAGGGAACCCACGGCACCCCAAGTGCGTGACAACAGATGACAGATGGTAGACCTTAAAACCTGGGACATGAGGTACATAAAGAGCAACAGGGAGCCTCTACAAATCAAGGAGAGCCAAGGCATTGCAGACTCTTATCCTGGAAAAACCATGGGACAGTCAGACTGTGGCACTGGGATTTCTTGCAGGGAAAGACACAGAGGTCAACAGGGCATGACCAAGGAACAAGGTAAAATAACACAGCCTGCAAGAATGGCCAGTCACAGTGTCACTAAATGCTTGGACTAGGATTGCTTAAAAGTCTCTCCTTAGGTAGCTTACAGGAGAGGGAGGGGGAGAAGGAGGGAGAGAGGGAGGCAGGGAGGGAGAGAGAAGGGAGAGGAAGAGAGACAGAGAGAAAGAAGGAGGGGCTGACTATATAGGACCAAACAAACAAACAAAAAAAATCCAAGAATGTGACCTCTAAAAGCTATATCACCCCACCATTCCTAATTGCAGCATATTTAGCTACAGGAGCTCGTTGATTAAGCAATCCTGCGATCATCACACTGGGGCCAAGAGCACTTCCTTCGGAATCAGTCAAGTGTGAATTCTAGCTCTTTGCTTACTAGCTTTGTAACACTCACAAGTTATTTAACTTATCTGAGCCCAGGATTTATAGGATTCTGTAGAGTTTCACATTGGACTTTCATCAAAACACTCACCTGTTTTCTTTCCAGTTAAAAATATCCATAGTTGTATTGCTAAAATCTCACTTTTGAACCTTCTCATTAGTAATAGAGTACTTGTGGTGTGATGGGGAACTCAAGAAAAAATAGACTAAAATGGACAAATGAATCAATGCATGACGAGCTGAATGAAGCAACAAACACTCTTCACATGTGGCTCTCAGACTTGGGGTTTTTTGAAGGGGAGGGTCATAGCTATGTCTTCTTTGAACATTTTGAAATCTAGCTCTCTAAACTCTAGATTTTATTGGGCATTCCTTTCTTTGACTAGCAGGAATACACTCTAAACATTCCTCCCAAAGTTCCCGTCATTTCCATTTCATAATCTCTTTCCCTCTTGCTCCTTTCACCTTCTCATTTCAATTAAGAAGATAATTGGCCTGGAGAAGGTTGGGAATAAATTCCACTTCTTAGAATTCTAAGAAAAAAAATCATTTTACTGATTTTTTAAAGATATATTAGAGGAAGCATTATTGTTATTGGGATTAAATGTCTGTGTTGTCTGTTTCTGGCATAGAGGTCAGAGAAAGTCCCAGCCTGGGAATAAACTAGAGCTGGTTACGGGAAAGGTACTCAGAATATTGGACTATCCATAGCACTGAGCAAGCCCTAAGTGCTACCCTAGTCCCAACATAATATCTCTCCAGTGAATTTCTTGTCGTCATAGGCAGTCTTTTACACAATTCATGTTTCTGTATGTCACACATTAGAATGAAACAAAGACCAGCTAAATGCCATAAACCACCCAGACGCCTCTTTGCTCCTTTAAGGAAACCAAGAAATCTAT
The DNA here is from genome assembly GCF_036562045.2 of Rhinolophus sinicus. NCBI lineage: Eukaryota > Metazoa > Chordata > Mammalia > Chiroptera > Rhinolophidae > Rhinolophus > Rhinolophus sinicus. The sequence continues at coordinate 46,666,112 of NC_133751.1, forward strand.
TCTTATTGGTGTTCCTGTTAAACCCTTATAAATACTGGTTAGTCTTCCATGGCCATTTAAGAGACTTTTATATGGTTTCTGAAATGCTCTCCAACCATATTGCTTTTATCTTTTTTTTCTTTATTGATTTTTCTCCTTAAGACTTTAATTCACTTTTCTGAGGTTGCTGCAGTCAAGAGAGAAATTCTGCAGATCACGTAGTGATAACATTCTAACCCAGACTGGGTCACATGCATCTCACATAAGAATACCAGCTTCCTGCAGATAACTGGTCCTTTCCTGCGTTTCAAGCCCTTTCGGTCTTTCTTTTTTTTTTCTGTCCCTTAGTATTTGAGACTTAATCTTTCTTCAGTCTTATTCTTCATGCTGAGCTCATCTCAAATGTACCAATAATTGCTACCAGCTAAATCTGGTTTCATCATTCTGAAAACTCCTCATAGAAACCAGCCCTGTAGAATAAGAATCTGATCATTACAGGTTAAAGTGACATTTGGGATGTAGCTTTCCCTATACACGATAGTGTAAGCATAGATAATTCCTGGGTGAATTTGGTAATATTTTTAAGAGGTACAGGCATGTAACATTTAGCTAACTACTTTAACAAAACACCACTTAACTTGATTAAAGCATCATCTAAGTGGAAATATTTTTTTAATCATGTGGTGACTAAACCTTTATAAAGTTTAACCCTCTGATGAAAAGTATCTTTAGTTTTGGTTGTTAGATAGACCAAGTTCTAGATGCACTGGGAGAATGATAGCTTACTATAGTTTATCTTCCAGATGTCATATCTATTAAATTCAACAAATATTTCCTGAGTTCCTATGATATGCTAGGTATTCTGTGAGGTATTGAATATGCAGTTTAAAAGATATCAAGTCACTGTAAATATGGTTATATTACCATATTGCATATGCAAACAAATGAGTGACCTCATGAGAATTATATATTTGAATTATACACTATGGTTGAGTCTTGAAGGCTCCCTGATGGAGGTGACATCTGATATATTAGATTCAAATATCTTTGAGGAAACCATTAATTTATTCTTTTACAAGTTCTGTCTTTCTCCCTTAGGTTGAGGTCATCATCATTATCAATTTCACATTAAATCAGTTACAGTCCTGTCATTTAGAAGGTACTGGCAACATTTCTCAACTCATTCCAATTGTCCTCCCAATATTACTAAATATTAGAGATAAGAGGGGTACAAGACATGTCTGGAAAAAAAGTAAAGTTGATCTGAAGGCTTATTTTCCTTCCTCCGGGTATGCTATTTCTCTCCCTAGCCCAGTAGCATCAACCCTGTGTCTTAATCTGGTTAAACCCTGTAGAAGTTCTAATTGCCAAGTAAAGGGCTAATTTCTATCCTTCCATATGTTTGCATTTTAATTAAGCAATAGGAAGATTATAGTGCCTGGGAATTGCAAAACAGTAAAGCTATAATGGTAGAATGATTGGCAGTAGTACTGACATTTGGAGAGTAAAGTGCCACTGGGGACACTTCTACAGGTCAAACAATGTAGGAAGCCATGGCACCATACACTCATAAAATTTATGATGGGATAAACATCTCTATTCCAGTTTAATGGGTACACTGATTTTCCTCAAGGTAACAATAAAAAATGCAGTTGGCAGGAATCTAAGTCTCTTAACTTCTCTGTTTCTGGTACTTCCTATTAGACCATCTTACATTACCTCTTTGTATTTATTAATTAATTTTATTAATTAAATAGCTAATAATGATATCCTCTGTACAGTGACTTATAATTTGTTCTCATGTTATCTCATTTAACCCTCAAAACAACCAAGTGAGGAAACTGAGGCACTGAGAGGTTAAGAGGCTTGCCCAAGATCACACAGCTGGTAGCAGGAGGCCCAGGGTCTGTGTCACTGTCACCTCTCCTCTGCCAGGGTAGATGCTGCTGATCTATTCAACCTCAACATAATTCTACCACTGTCCACTATGTGGCCAAGGGAAGAAACCAGTATTCCACACAGAGGCAGCTCTTCTGTGGTCAAGGATACAAAAATAGCTGGATTCTGAGGCCAGAACTTTCCCCCAAATCCTCTCAATGTCCATTCCAAGAACATAGCATTTCTGAAGCCCAGGTATTCTAACTTCTATTATTTTTGCATTCATTTTTTTGTAGAAAGAGTACAGAACATGTGGCATATTTATGACACCAAAATAGAAAGCATACAATGTCCACTCCAACTAGTAAGTTCCAAGGCACAAAGGCCCCCGAAGCCCTGGATGCAACAAATCCTCCCCCTGCCGTCTCTTCTCAAGTGGCATTAGTGGACTTCCTGTGTGATTCCAAGGTGGAGTCAGCTGAAGTCGTAAGAGTTGGCAACCGGCTCCCCTCCATAGATGGCATTCATTTAGGAAGCATGACTGGTGGCTTCATAAGATTGGAGAAAGGGGGAGGGGGAACTGAAGAGGGGAGGAGGAGCCCTCGGCAGAATTCCAAGTTCCGTGGCACTGGCCCCACGGAACTTTGGAAACAAGAATCAGGCTTGGGCTGCACAGGTTCCAAGTCACAGGGCTTCCATGGCTGGCAAGCGTCGAGCCGGAAATTCAGTTGAATAGAGCCCTAAATGTTTTTTTGTTTGACATTCATGCTTAACAGAAAATGATGAATCCATTAGCAACTCCTTCCGTTGCCAAAAGAAACAGACTTGCACTTGTAGATTGCTTTCATTCTGCACTATCAAGCCACTGCATGTGCTGCTTTCACAAAGCTGACAGTCATCTATCATTTTTAAATGGGTTTAGAGGTACAGTCGTCTTTGTCTGAAGTGTGTGGATGTGTCAGCGTGAATGCAACTCATTAAAACAGACTGATCCAAACAGTTTAAATAGGATTCACAGTAGGGGGAAAATGTTTTATTTGAGGTTTGTTTGGAATTATTTTGAAGTTTGTCACTAATTTTGAAAAACAATGGGCTCATTTTCCCAACTTCTTTTTCTTCCCTGAGATGTGTGCAAGAGAACAAATAGCTATATTATACCCTGTCTCAGAAAACATGCTCTTTTGGAAGTGAAGAAAGATTCTATGATTATGAAATTTCAAGAGTTCCCTTGTGCTCTAGAACATTTCACATACTTAAATGACTTCATGAAACTACCCCCATTTCTCTATCTCTCCTCAGCCCCTGACCCCCAACCCATAAATGACATCTTTGAACACAATCTTTAGACCCGTTTTTCATCATTTCAATTAGCCTCTCAAGAAATGCCTTTTGAAGTCAATGATTTAACATATGGATTAAATCTTCCATAAAATGGGTTCAAATCTTCGGAGGAAAGCACCTGGCTATATGCATCTGGGTTGCATAGTACATTCTTTTGTTTTAAATGATTCAAGATGTTCAGTAAAATTGAATATGGCCAAGCTCATCCCCAGTGTGAGCGTATGGGCCTTCAACTTGCTTCCCAGCAACTCTCTTCTCTCATCCCACACTAATATTAAGTTCTAAAAGCAATAATAGAAGGGCAAGTGGCAGAAATTAAGATTCAAGAAGATCTGCACATGTCAATGAAGACAAAAGTAATTATCAAGCATTTCAATGCAACTACTGTGTTTCCCTGAAAGTAAGACCCGGTATATTATATTATATTATATTATATTATATTATATTATATTATATTATATTACATTACACTACACTACACTACACTACACTACACTACACTACACTACACTATATTATATTATATTATATTATATTATATTATATTATATTATATTATATTATATTATAAAGACCGGGTCTTACATTAATTTTTGCTCCAAAAGACGCATTAGAGCTGATTGTCTGGCTAGCTCTTATTTTCGGAGAAACACAGCGTATGGTTGATATTTTGAGTTTTATGCGTGGTTACAGAGGGATATTCAAAATATTTAACATCTATAAGTCTTGGGCACAGCCAGTCAGAATAGTCACCAGAGCAGAGCCCTGGAAGCCCCTTGCTAGGGCAAGTATTAACCCTTAGGTTGCTGGATGCAAGAGATTCAAGGAGTTCTAGTTTTGACACCAAGGAGGTTGGGGTACTAGGTATGGGTAGGTGCGGGCAGAGGGTATTTGCTATTTATAAACCAGTAGAGAAGTATTTCAGCCTTTTAATGCACTGCTATGCCAGTGTGTACTGGTTGCATTCCAGTCTTGTTTTTACCATCTCTTGTTCATTGCATAGATTTCTTGGATTAGGAAAAAAAGAAAAAGCAGGAATACCCTTATTTTGTTTTGGCATTGCTCTATAGTCTACCATTTCTCTGAAACCCCAAATCAACCAACCATCTGCTAAGTCACCGAGTGCTGTTCATGCTGCTCCCACTGGCTTAGATGGTTGTTGGAAAGTGAGGGACGAGGAATAACCCATAAGAAAAGGGTGAAATAGTAATTATGGTATCATAACAAACATTTAGAAATAAGAATAATTTCTTAGTCTTCACCCCATTTTGCAAAAAATACTTCTAAATATAGACTATATATTTAAATTGTCACATATTACCTTTAAGAAGCCAAAATAATTCAACATAAATTAACTCATTCAGTTATTCCTCGCCACCATCACTCCCCCAAAAAGGGAAATTCAAGGCAAATATTATGATACCCATTTTGCAGGTGAAAAAATTAAAGCAATTTTCAAGACCGTGAGGCTCAAACCAACCAAGGACCAGTTGAAGTCAAGTCTCTTGCATCCAAAACTACTTTGATGAAATTGCCAAGCCATCTGACAACAAGTAGCAATCATGTAGGAAGAGGAAGGGGGAATGTGAGCGTTCTGAGACCTCATTCTTTACCAGAGTATAATTGGATGCCCCTAGTGTAACTTAAGATACTTCAGAGCTTGGAACACACAACAAATACAAGAAGGAAAAAGAGGAATGCATTGCTTTTATAGGAAAAGCATTGACAAAAACAAAAAAGTTTCTATTTATAGGCACAATTATAGTTAAAAGCATTTGGTAGAGAAAGAGAGCATACGAAGACCAAGAGAGGGACAAAAGTTCCATTCCTTCAAAAGTTACCAAGAACCAGAATGTGGCTGTGACATCTGATTTTCCCAGGCAATGTGCACTATAGCAGGAAATGGTATTTCTGATGAAAATCTCAAAACTCAAGTCCAAAATATTTTTATTTAGACTATCAATTTGTATGCTATATACAATTATAAACTCAGTAATGTTTATGTAAACAAATATATGCTTTATAAAGATTCAAAAGGGCCAAAACTATGCATCCTCATGCATTTTATTTAATAACAGAAAATTAAAGGCAGGCTGTGGAATCAGAACTGGTCAAGTTTATAATCTAGCATTATTGCTTTGTGACTGTATAACCTTGGACAAATTATGCCCTCTGGCCCAGCTTATAAAATGGAGATATTAACACCACATGGTGAGGTGGTGAGGATTAAATGAGATATGTTTGTGAAGTTCCAACAGAATGACTGATGGATAATCGATATTTGGATGCCTCCCTCTCACTGACAAATCCTCGTCTGTTTTAGTGAACATTTCCCTTTAGCAACCAAAGACATTAATGATGGAATTACTAGTCTTCCTGCTGCAAGGTTGGAATTTCCTCAAAAACAATGTCAACGCAGCTTCAAGAATACATGACCTCTCATCCAAATTTTTCTCCATCCTGGACTGTCTGCCTCATTCTCATTGTCATATTTTCTGATAGACCCAGTACTTGGGCACACTGGCACACTGCTGCCACCTTATTGATCACTTGGGTTCTCTTTCACGTGCAGAAGACATACCCAGGCCCTCTACAGAAGCAGGTATAAAGTACCGAACTCTCCCCCAGAATTCATGTGTCGTGAAAAGGCACATCTTGTCTTTTGAGTTTATAGTGAGCAACTACAAGGAAAGACAAGGAAGAAAATTGTCAAATAAGGGAAAATTTCATAAATTATTTATAAAATCCCATTCATTAAGAGTCAATTCTGCTCGTGACTGAATTACAAATGGAACTAAAGTCTTTCTTGGTTCTCATATTATATATTTTTCTTTACTAGTTTAGGCTCTCATCATCTCTGACTTTATTAACTTATTCAGCAAATATGTATTACTTACTACATTCCAGGTGCAGAGTAATTTAGATGTAATTCCTGAACTTGAGATATGTCAAGACTAGTCTTTCTGCTTCCAGTCTACTCGTTCTCAAACTTCAGCGAAACAGAATCTCCTGGATGGATTGTTAAACCACTGGTTACTGGGTTATTTCCTCAGGTTTTCATTCAAGAGGTCTGGGTAGGGGTCTGAACATTTGCATTTCTAACTCCTGGGTGCTAGTCCCGGAAACACTTTGAGATCACTGCTCTAGGCTATGTCTCTAATCTATTGTCTTCACCATCACGTATGTACACTTCCTAAAATATAATCAACCACTCTAGAAAGTAAAGCTCCTATTTGTTTCTCCAATAGAACCAAACCTTCAACTTTTAAGATCTGCCATTCAAAGCTGCTACTTTTCCAGCCTCTATCCTGAGTAAGCATGAGAAAGTAGTCCCCACTGTACTCAGTTAAGTTTAACTCTATCCCTATCAAATATTGTATAGGTCCTTTTGGATAATTAGCTTCTTTGGAAACTAATTATTAAAAGGATTGGACTTGCCATGTATCAAAACAGGGAGAGAGGAGCGGTCTTCCTTTTGCTAGTATATTAGCTCACGGGGCACACAAAACAGGCTTTTAGGAGTAGAAGGAAGCAATGTAGAGGCCTGCCTGTCATAAAGGCCCAAACACTGCAAAAATGTGTTTGAAAAATACGAGTTTGAACTGAAGAAATACCTGATGACACTAATCGCTTTAAAGTACTCATTAATAGATCGCTTTCATTCTACAATTATTTGTCTGAAAATAAAAACAGGAAAAGAGACATCATTGTGTAAACATTAATATGACAAAGAACTGCATCAAAGAGAAACAAGGAACAGCACTATTTTTCGTTTTCATTCAGTGAGACTAACCTAAAATAACTTACTTGTGCTTTGGTTTGAATTCACCAGGTAAAGTTTCAGTATGTGGTAATTCTTAGGAAGCAACATTAAAGGTATTATACACCTTTTTACCAGGGAATGAACTTTCTATGTTGATATGCTCTTCTGAGAAACATTGTTTGCGTTAGAAATGTATACCAAAATAAAGCATTTCTGAACAACTTAAATAAACACACAGGTATCACAAAGATATGGGTTGTGCTGCTGGATTGCTAAAATCATTTGATTTGGGGAATTGGAAGTAAGAGAGATAGAGACAGAGACAGAGACAGAGACAGAGACAGAGACAGAGAGAGAGAATGAATAGACAGATAAGATCAGTTACAATAATTACCATTTTTTTCCTGTCTCTGAAAACTATTGTGTTCATAGCTGTTATTTATTTATTTATTTTTTTAAATTGAAGTTTATTGGGGTGACAATTGTTAGTCAAGTTACATAGGCTTCAGGTGTACAATTCTTTAATACATCATCTGTGTATCACGTTGCGTGCTCACCACCCAGAGTCAGTTCTCCTTCCGTCTCCACATATTTGACCCCATTTATCCTCACCTACCACCGCCTTGCCCCCTTACACTCTGGTGACCACTAAACTATTGTCTGTGTTTATGAGTTTTTGTTTCTTCGTTTGTCTTGTTGCTTTGTTGTTTTCAGGTTTATATCCCACATATCAATGAAATCATATAGTCCTCGACTTTTTCTCTCTGACTTATTTCCCTTAGCATAATAATCTTTAAAAACATCTCGCTTATGGACAAGCTTCTAACTTATCTGTAGGGAGGTGGAAGAAAATGTATCAGTGATGAAGACAAACTTAATAAAAGTGCCCTGGAGTGTACACGTATGTGTGTGTATTGGAGGCCGAGACGGGAGTCGGGGGGTGGGCAGCAAGCCTGAGCTACTGATATTCACTCTTAGAGGTTCAATGTGGTAGCTGTTATTGTGTCTTATTTATTGTGTCCTTACATTTGTAACTGAAGAGTCAAGGGTAGTTTCCAATTCTTCCTATTTTGTCAGCCAGTAAACTGGCCATACTCCATTTTTCCATCTTTGCTTAGTGAGGTCTTGTACAGGCTCTGGAAAGGAAGAGGGCCTCTAAAAGGATTTGTGGCCAACTGTAATCAAACAACACATTTGTAGGATTAGTGAACAAATCCCACTGAATGACATTTGATGGCCACTGTGTCTTCAAATCATTGGAAAGAAAGCTTAAAAAGACAAGCCTGGAATTAAGCTTTTTATCATTATTTATATTAAACATATACATACAAAACAGCAACAGAAACAAAAGGCCTTTTAACAGTAGTCTGGTGTGTGCAAAGAACACTGGATTTGAATCATGCACATATGCGTGTGAATCCTGGCGTCACAACCCTGAACCTTAGTCTTGTTCTCCACTTCTGTTCATTGTAAAATAAAAATAGGATTGTGTTGTGAGTAATTGAATGTGCTAACAAATACAAAGCATTTGGAACAGTGCCTGGCACACAGTAGGCACACAATAAATAACAGTACTAGTGGTAGAGCAGATGTTGAGTAACTTGAACTTTTACATACAGCTCTCCTTCCAGGGCAGGCCAAGGGTCGGGCTAAACCTCCAACTCCACAAACTTCTTTTTTTGAACCAAAGCTGCTCAGTGCATGTGTGTTACATAAAGAAAGAAAGAAATGAGACAATCATATTCCCTAAAGATGATCAGATTGACAGAAGGGAAGATTTCCCAACAGCTGCCATACCAGGTGTATTAGTAAATATTTTTTAAACGCCTACTAGGTGCAAGGCACTGTTCTTAAATCAGAGAAGGATAAGTAAGGATGATCTTAACCTTCTGAAGACAGTGGCTTAATCTTCTTAATTGTGGCTGCAGATAGAATCACCTAGGAAGATTTCAAAAATCTTGATTTCCAGGCTACAGCTCATGCCAATCAAATCTGAATCTCTGGGGCTGAGATTAACACATCAGGATTTTTATGTCCTCCCTGGTGACATAAAAGCCAAGATTAAGAAGCAATGGTCTAGGCAATAGGTGGGCAGACAACATGAATATAGGTACATATAAACTGTATAGGTCAGTGATAAAGGAATATTAGCAGAAAAAAATGAATATAGTGAGAATTGGAAAGCATCTAGCAGGAGAGGTATATTATAGAGGTTTCAGAGAGGAGGCAGAGTTTGAGCAAAATCTACAAAGATCATCTATACAGCTGGAACAGACAGGCTTAACGCCCATGGTGGAGGGATGGCAACACGCCATGTGAAACAGAGAAGATGCATATGGTGTTTTGTGTGCATAAAGAATAATGATGCACTAGGCTTTTTCTTTTTTCCATGAACATACATTTCAACACAACAACCCTGACCCATTTGACTTTGGTTTTACAACAATGTGCACAATCCTAAAGGCCCAAATTTCTAAATTTACCTTCACATCTTAAGGTCAAAACACATAAGAAATTATTTAACAACTCTTACATATTTTTATTTTATGTAGAAATTAAAGCTTTCATAGTCCCACGAAGGATTTGAGGTGAGTTACAATTTTATAGCACTTGTAAGCCAGCGATTTTATTTTTAAGGCAGAACAGAAATCACCTAGCAAAAAAGATATAATTGTACCAGGAAGCTAGAATGACCTTGTACTTGAGATTCAGTACGAAATATAGCCCTGAGATTCCTGGCAGTCAGTGCAACAAGGGAAATGTGAAATCTTATTGTCTGCTAAAAGAAAGTATGTATTTTATTTGAAAAGGCAAAGGCTACCTTATTGCTAACATATGGGAGAAATGTATTCCATATGGAAAGAACACTGTATCACATAGTGAGAAATGCCTTAACTCGTTTATCCAAGTAGTCTTTGACTACTTGGAGAACTTTGCTGATTTCAGCTCACTCTGGGACTAAGGTCTTCCTACCCATTTTTAATCCAGCTTTGTTTGCTAAGATCAGTCAGACAGAATTTATGTGCCCATTTTATTTAGAGAAATGCATTCTCTCTCTAATCACTCAACACAGGAGAAAATACCTGCACTGATCTTTCTGCTTTCTAGTTTTGTTGATGTATTAGCATACGCAATCTGTAAACCTTATATTTTAATTCCTCTTTGGTGCCACATGCAATGCTTAAAGAATCATTTGCCTACCTATATTGTTCCAAATGCATCACGTTCTTAAACGAGAACATGGGTAATAAAACCCTCTTAAAATTTAAGGCATTTGAAGGAGTTATATTCTTAAGGCATTAAAATCACGATATTAAGGTATATAAGCAAATTCTTATAAGCTTTCCCACGCCCAATTTGGCAAGGGATCATCTATATAAATAGTCCTTTGTTTTCACTCCCAAGGTATGTACAGGTTTTTACAGAACTCAAATTGATTCTAGCAATTATTTAAAATTCCTCAGGAATACCTTAAATCTCATATCCTCATTTCTGAGTAGGGACAATGCCAAAACGCCAACAGCTGAGTACTTTTAGATTAAAGGTGACATCACTTTTGACAGTCTTTCACACAGACACAGGCAAACAGTAATTCATATAACTCACACACATCTAGTGTCTCACTCTGTGCATCTTGATGGGGGAATCCTGTGGTTGCCTAATCTAAGATATGAACCTGGGCCATAATTTCTTAATTTAAAGCCCGTATAACTCAAAACCACGCTACACTCAACAGGTCATGTTTTAAAAGGAGGGTAGTACACTTAGGTCTATTATTGCATCGCCTGGCAAGATCACATATCAACTCCTTTGTCACTTTCAATTACAGCCATAGCAGCAAATTACCTCATACCAATCTAAATGTCTACATGTTTAAAGCATCACCCTTTATTTGAGGGATGCTGATGGCAAATATAACTGAGTTATTTTCTAAGACCTACTTCATGCTGAACCATGCTCTCTTATTCTCTTTCTTCAGACTAACAGCTTGTCATGCACAATAGCTGGATGGGTTCAACATTTAGTCAGAAAACTATGGAAACAGTTTCCTGTGAAAATGCAGGTCAGAATAAACTTCTAGGACAGGAATGGCAAACACAGTCAAACACTCACGCTCCTTTATAGAAAGGTTAACATTAACTAATTGATCACAAACATTTCTCCTGAAGAGCTTGGACATGGCCTCAGAATTTTTTCCAACCAAGGGCATTATGTAGGCATTATCAATTGATCAAAGGGACACTTTGCTGAAACTTATTTGCCATCCCTCTCCTAAGACTTCAGATTGGCAGAGACCTTGAAGATAACGTAACTCAACCCAACATCTGGTGCTTAAATCCTCTCTCAAACATCGCCAGCAAGTGACAATTCAATTTCTTCTTAAACACCTTTCAACAATAGGCTGAGTGAACCAGCCACATACAAAAAGGCCCACAAACTAACACGTGCAAAAAGACTGAACAATTAACTGATTGTACATAAGTGAAAACAACAAGGGAGCTCATGAACTGTCTTCTAGTTAGTCTTCTATTGCCATGGCCTACTATTTACTCTTATCACAGCTCTTTGAAAACAAAGGGGAGAAAATAATTTCTTTTGTGTTTTATTTCCTAAGAAGAGCATTTCAGACTCAGGAGTGAACTCTCAACTCTGTGGCATTAGGAGACTGCATTCTAAGAAAGGTTGTAGAGCTCTCCAAGAATAGTGCAGTCTGAAAAGTCTCACAATAAAGAAAAAGAGAGATGACTTGGGGAGAATCCAGGAACAGAAGAGCCTGAGGAAAGAGTAGGAGTCTGAGCCACTGTGGCCCAGAGCTCACCATCACTGTTCTTGACCATTCACTCCCCTTACTAATTTCAGTGCAGTCAGAATCTCTACCTTTCCTCCCCATTCAAAACACTCAATCTAATTGAGCTAATCAAAGAAATTTACACTAACCCATAACTAGCCCTTTCAGAAAACATTTGAGACTTGTCATTGCAAATAAATCTCTATTTTTTAAAAAGCTACTTATCATATAGCTTACCCCTTACTTCCCCTACCTAAATCAATTAGACTCCCAAGAGATAAAATCCATAATACCTGTCATCATTTCATAAATGGCAGCCAAATGATGGACTATTCTCAAATTTTTGAAGTTACTGCGCTTTTCAGCATTCTGGCGTTCAAAAGTACCTGGAAACCTTTGGAATGCTCATATTAAAATAGTCTACCCAAGAAACTATAAATGCCAACACAACATTAACATTGAGGGAAAAGCAAGTTAAATAGCAAGTGGCTATGTGAGCTTTCTAACTATTCTTCATTCACTGTAGCTCTTAACCAAAGGTTAGTATGCAACGGCAACACATACACATGCAAAAGCAAACACACACACACACACACACACGCGCGCACTCGCGCACACATACACGCAAGACACAATGCACTTCTAAGACCTGAGTGACATCACAGAGATCATTCTAATTACATTGTGGCCCAAAAAGACCACAGTGATTATTCTAGTGGCCCATGTGAATTTTAGTGGCTGAATCACACTTTTTGCAGCCAGGGGCTATTTGGAAATTGTTGTTGTGAAGATATACTAAAGGTTTTCATAAATATGGTACATATCCTGTCTCATCTGGTAGTCGTTCCAGGTATTTATTGGAAAGGGCACCCCTTTCTTTAAGTGATTCAGTGAGGCATAAACATTGAGGTTCTTTAAGACTAATATAAAGCAGGCAAAATAGAACAAACGTTAAATCGCACACCCAATATTCAATCTGGAGTTGATCTGTTTTTTGCCTAGGATTTCCTTCAGCTCCTTAGATTGATAATAATAATTAATGGCATGCCTCAAAACATTAGAAAACCAGCTCGTCTGCATCTCAAATAAGCCAAGTCTTACAGAAGTATAAAGTATGAACAGGTAATTTTCATCATGAAAACATTCATATATTTCTTTTTGCACAAATGTAAAATTATCACGTCTCACGTTGAGTTGATTAGAACATATCAATCTCTGATCAGCTAGTACTTTAAGAGCAGATTCTAGAGGACTTGTGCATTCAGCAAGTTTGCATGCATGTTATAATTTATAACTTTACTTTTCCCCTGAACCCTGGGGCAAAATGTCACCTTCTGCTACTGTGCTAATTCAAAAATAAGAGGTGGATAGCTGTCCCTATGGTAACAGAGGCTCATTTTACTCCTGCCCATTTCCAACCTGTTACTAAATTACTAAGCACTGGAGCGATGCATCCAAGAGCACCGGGAGATGCTGTTAACATAATGAAACCAAACACCATCCACTTAAAACATGTTGCGTCAGCTTGGAAATAAGGCCGGATAAGCCCCTTACTTTCTACTCCCACCCTTAGAGCTGACCACCTAGCAACTGTTACATTTTCTAAGTTACAAAACCAGGACCTCATGCTACACAACAAAAATTACTTCCCAAAGGCAGAACTGACTTTCTAGAGCTTCTTGTGGTTTAGGCATAGGAATATTTTTTATTAGGCTAAAAACTATGTATTTTGACTGTGTTCCCTTTTCCATTATTCTACATTAATGATCAATGACTAGATATATTTTCTTTGGAGGCAGTTTTGAAGTTTCTATTAGCTGCAAAAAGCAATTACATTTCTTTCGAGCATCCATGAGTCCAGGAGGCCAAGAACGAGATTTTCCCTTAGTCAAGGTGTTCAAAGGGTCAGCCAAGAGAATTGAGACAGGCTGTATTCCTTACTAATGGTGCACCACGACACTCTAATATCCTGCCGAGAAAAATCTTTTACTTTGGGATTTTAAGTTTCATCTGACAGAACCCATGCCTGCAGGAGCCTCAATTTATTGGCTCTAGAGGAAGAACACTGAAATCCAATCTGAAGGAATCCAAACCTTTGTTTCCATGGTGAGGCTCCCAAAAAGGCTACTGAACATTCAATTCTGTCTACTATAGTTATAGGGTATGGGTATATTTAAGAATCTACCTTAAGGTCGGACAAAGGCACACAAAACATCAGTCATTTCTCAACTAGGAGCCAGGTCATTGTGGAAAGACATTGTAGGTATTTACCTTGAAAGGTATTGGGATTGTGTGCACCTGTTAAGTTCACTTGTCTGAAAAATGAAGGGGTTGAATTATATGATCTCTTGGGTCCATTTGAGGTCTCCAATTTAACTAAGAGGTTAGCTACTGTGACCTTGACCAAGTCACTCAGCTTCACTAATGTGTGAGCTTCCTTCCAGTTTAAAACAAGGCCACGAATTCCCATATAATTTCAGGGATTATAGTTCCCGTAAAATTAACATATACTTTTAGAAATAAGATTAGTATTCTACATACCACCTGAGATTGAGGAGGGAGATGAAGCATAGGGAGTACGTTTTTGTCCTAGGGGTCAATTCTATTGGGCAATCAGATGAGCAAATAACTAACCAAAAAGATGCTTAAGTCGAAAAGTGCTTAAGAATGTAAAGTTATGATAATAAATCAAAGAATAACAATTGATGAAGTGCACTATTTCCCATTGAAAAGAATGTCAATAGGTCTTCACTTATTTGTCTTTTTCATGTTGCAAGTCTCTTCCCTCGCTTATTGTCTTAAGTTCTTCGACAATATACAATAAGCTTTTTCAAGAGCTATTCCTTGAAATGGCTCCTCTACCAGTTTAGTTCGACTTAAGGCCAGTATTAGATTTCTCTATCAACTTGAAGATAATACTTATTGACGTAAGGCCCATACAACAGAATAAAATTCCTGAAGGCAAAGTAGTATGATATAATACAAAGGATGTGGGGATTTGGGTTTAAAGGACACAAGCAAAATGAACTTTGTCCCTTTCTAACTGTGAAGCTAGATAGTGCTCTTAATATCTCTAGGCTTCAGTTCCATCCTAAGTAAAGTCATGGTAATAATGCCTTCTTCAAATAATTGTCATGAGGATTAAATGAGATAATGAGGGGAAACTTTACCTCAACAAATGCTTGAACTAGCTGTTGAATTTATTCAATTTCAACTCAATAATTATTTACTGATGGCCTCCTAAGTGCCAGATACTACATAAGGTGCTATAGATTAAATGATAGAAAAGACTTATCCCTACTCTGTTGAATTACTTTGAATAGAAATGATCCAACATGGCCACTGGAGCGTGAAGAACTGGCCTTGAGATAGAGATCAGAAGCTGTGCTATTCACTTTTTCCATGGAAAAATTCTTGAGAAGAAACTGCTGTTTAAACTAATCAGTCAAATCCTTTTTTAAAGGCATGATATTCTCATTCGCTCAAGAAACATGAATTGATCAACTGCTCTATGGGGAACACAAAAGTATTAGCTATAGTTTTTGCTAAAATGTTTGTAATCTCATAGGGAGAGAAGACATAATCCTATGGCAAGTTAAATGTCAAGACAAAGAAATAATTAACTAAATTCAGAAAATACCCATGATAGCCTCAGAATCCTGCTAGGACTTCTACAGGAGAGAGAAGTAGAAAACATATGTGGCTCCTGACCTCAAGGTAGTAACAATCTATTGTGGGGAAGAACACTAAGGGACATAAAATGCTAGTACAAAGTAGTACGTGATTATGTCAACTGAGTCCACTGAGATGTCCAGGCAGAAGGTCTATCGTGACTGTAGGAATTGAAAGTTGCTCTCTTCAAGGAATGGTTGAAAGAGAAGGTGAGGTTCAGCTTAACTTTGAAGAATGGGTAGGACACATGGATATGAGATAGAGAAAAGTCCAGATTATGAGAACTTGGACTTAAAAGTCTTAGTATTGAAAGAAAAATAAGCACAATATGTTCAGGGGTCAAGGAGCAATATTAGATTAGGGTGGAAAGACAGGGCACCTTACAATGGTACAGCATCTATACAAACACTTGTTTTCCCTTGGTCTGATAGCAGATGGCAAAGAGACATGCTGTTACTTCTTTTCCCTGGCAACTGTTCTTTTAGACCATGAATGACAAGATCTAACAAATGCATTGAATGTTCTGGTTACTGAGAACACAGCCAAAATCACAACTACTCTGTCCATTAAAAATGTACTATTACAGGGCAGAACTTCCATTTGACAGAGAGTAAAGTGAGAGTAAAGCAGGGATATATTCAGATGAGGCCCAGAGTGGGAATTGGATAGGATGCAGAGTATCTAGTTCCCAAAAGTGAGGTTGTTATTACATTACTATTTCCTCTTTCAAAGCAAGAAATAGAGGGGCGTATTGGAGTCAGAGGTAAGGAAAGAGAGCAAGAGTAGACTTGGGAATATGGCTGCTTCTTCTGAATATTCCAGCTTAGTCCAGCAAATAGTCTATGCTTTCCAAAACCCTGTCTTTAGAGATTGCCATCTTCCCAATATATGCCTTTGCAAGTAACTTCTAAGTGTATATTAACTGAAGGTAAGTGCAAACTTTTCAAAAAAGAATCGGTGATATATGCATGGATGGATGAATCCAGTTTGGATTACCGATACATGCATGTATTTATTGACCATTTATTGAGTCAGTGAGGACTTTCAAGTTCTAGAGTAGCAGCAAAGGTCCAAGACTTTTCTGCTAACTACCCCACCTCAACGAACTGGAAATACCAGAGGTATAGAAATAGACACTATGTAGAAAAATAGAAATACTGAATATAAGTCATACAACTCTTTCCCCTTTCTTTCAGTGTCTAATTTCAGCACCTTAACGTTATCGACACTGTCACTAATATGATGTGGCTTAGGCTCAATTTGACTTAAGAAGTAGATTCTAATAAATCTATCTATCCTGGAACTTTGAAGCTAAACATTGACAAAAAGGTACATATAAAAGAAAACCTTAATTTATCTGTTTATAAGATAAGAAAATGTTATTGTAATTTGAAGACTCCTCTAGGTTTTTTCTCCAACCCAGCTACCCAGGAGATCGGACCAAAGAAAAAATAATTTTAGCTAGCTAATATACTAGTATTAGGTTTCTTCCTACAACTGAAATCCAGAATTTAGCTTCTAACTGGAAAATAGTTTTTCCGCACCTCTGCCTCCTAATTGGCTTTACTGTTTCTAAACAAGTCCTTCAGTTGATAGTTTTTGATGTAATCTTACAGGCCCCTGGCCTATCATTCCAATTCATTTGAGCTAGGTTTTTAGGACTGCAAAGGTGAAAATGTTTTAGCCTGGTGGGTTCTATCATCTTGCTATTGCTACTGTCAAAAGATTGGGGTGGGGGGAGGAGGAGAGGGAGGGGAGAAGAGCACATGTACTGTATTACAAAGAAAGAACATATTACATATAATTTCCGTACTGTATACCTAGATAGGAGAGCTGAGCATATGTCCAAGATGCAGGATACAGAGTACAGATCCATATTATATTATGAGACTTACTAAAGGGTTTTAAATTATATCACTGAATTCAAAGTTAAGATATACCTCTTATAGATTAAATAGTGCTGCTACATTGGCAATATATAATAATACTGAAGACGTCTTACCTTCAACCCAGCCATTCCAGCCCTTGGTACATTTCCAGAGGAACTTTCATACCTATACACAAAGAAACGTAAAAGATTTAAAACTTGTATAAACAGTGCCCGTGATGAACAATTAGAAACAACATAAATGCTCATCATTAACAGAGAAATAGCTACATCATGTCATATTTATACAACTGATGAAGTGAAGTGAATTAACTAGAGCTGGGTGAATCAACATCAGTAACAATCTCACACATACAATTAGCAGCAAAAGAAACAACATTTTTACATGGATGTATTCATTACCATGTATGTATATAAACTTTAAAACCATGCAAAACAATATTATCTAATGATTACTGATACAAACGTATGTGGTAAAAACATAAAATCATTGTAGTGTAGTGAATGCAATAGCAGAAAGTTACACAATGGACTACTCCGGTATCTGTAAAAGCACATTTCTTAAAAAATAATTCAAAACAAATATAGTAAAATGATTAGAAGACTAAACAGTGAGTGCTTGGATATTAGTAATATTGTACTTTTCTATAATATTTCATTTAAAAAGAAAATTGAACAAAAACAACAAAATGGTTTCCATTGAATGTTTTTGTTGTTTAGGTTTTGAGAAATTTTATGTACCACATTACTTTTTTTTCTCTTCTGTTTACATTTTGACTTCACCATAAGGATATGCAGGAGTTTTATAAAAAGATTGTATAACAATTCTTCAAAGAAACTATTAAGTAGTAAAGCACAAACTGATGGATCTTCTACATTTCTAGCCCAATTATTTTTCTCTGCACTGAATTTTTTAAATAAGAGGTCACTAATCACAAATGTTAGAGTTGGAGAATTTTCAGTCTCCCCAAAATATCAGAGCCCAGAATTCTTTGAGACTGGTCCAACCATTTGAGAGTAGGTTTCTTTTTGCTCCTCAATCATTCGTAGGGGCTTTAAATTCTTGAGCTTGGCTAAACCCATTCCAATATTGCATCTGCCATTAGTGTCCCTCTGCATCAACATAATATTCTCTGTGGTCACATGTATACTGTTCATTTTTATCTGCATCCACTCGTGAAAGCTTTCAGTAATTACTCTTGAGGCTATAAGGTAAACTTTGCCAGTCTTCTGGAAATATGCATGGAAGTTTACCTCCATACCTGTAGGATAAACAGAATCCAAGTAAAACAACTTACAAATGCCTGGTCTGAAATTTCCTCCTACCATGAAATTTCTATTTGCAGATAAATATTTTCTACTTAATCAATATGAACTTTAGAAATAACTAAAGCAAGCCATCAGTCTGGAGATTCCTCTTAGTAAATATGTATTTCCCATGGTTACATTCCTCTATTCTCTTATTTTTATTTTTGAGGAGTTCAGGGTCATGTAATCTTTAACAGAACTGAAAATTCTCCAACCAGCAATAATCCAGGAAGACATCAAAAACACCCAGACAGAATAAGGCTAATATTTCCTCACCAGGTGTCTAGCCTCTTAATCTAGTGATAATATCACATTCCAAAGCAAAAGGCACCGAGACCCTCCCAACCAGGGCTCTAAGTACTTACTTCTCCACCTAGGATTACCTGCTTGTTGAGCAGCAAACATTCTCACCTGCATTAGAGGTGGGGGCTGATCTCCAGTTGCTAAGAACAGCAGCATTTGAGGAGTAAATAAGAGCTCAGGCAAAACTTTTCTTTAGAAACCAAAACCCAGCAGCAAACTTGCCGGTTTCAGGTGCAGGTGCCAAATTATCTGGAGTTTCATTTCTGCTTCCTGTCACTGTGGCCCTTCTTTGGAATTCGGAATTTAAAAGGTGGTCTCCTCTGAGAGGGCATAGTTTTACAAGGCTGTGTTTTATAGGTATGTTTCAGGTTCAGTGATGAAGAGGGAATGGCCCATCTTCCTTGTCAAAGGATAAATCTGGAGACTCCTCTATAGGAAATTCGACCTCAAACCCTGAGTAGGATCAAAGGTCTTATCTGACAGAATGCTTGATGATGAGAAGTACAGGGAGAGATAAAGCAAAGGACATTTTTGGGATCTGATTTATCACCCTGCTGCCATGAACTCACCTTAAAAAATTCAGTTTTCCCTCTGAAAAATGGAGTGTGGCTACTCGATCCTCAGTAACAGGGTTGCTGAGTGATTACACAGAGACTATAAGGAAACCTGGCTTCTAATCACAATTCAGCCACTCAGCTGCTATCTATAGCATCTGTATCAATAACATTAGAAGAAGGGCCCGAACCAGGGGTTGGCTGCTCTACTTTGGAATCACCCCGGAAGTTAAAAAGCAGTAACAACAACAATGCTCTGCCTGGCTCTCCTCTGAACCAACAAAATCACAAACTCTGGGAGGTGGGGCCTTACACTGATATTTGTAAAAATTTCCCAAGATGATTTTAATATAAAGCCAGACTAAAAATTAGAGTAGTGTTTCTCACACTTTAATGTGCAAGCAAGTCACCTGACAGCTTATTAAAATGCAGATTCTGATTCAGTAGGTTAGGGATGAGGCATTTCTGATAAACTCTGGTGACAAAATGCTGCCAGTACACCGAGTACACTTTGAGTAGCAAGAAAAAAATGATTTCTGTGTTAACTTTCACTTTCGACAGAATTGCCAATTCCCACAGAAGAACACTGATTTTAAAGAGAAATGCCTTTTATAACGCCATGTGCTGTGATAGGCTCTGTGAAATAATTTAATGGTCTTGAGAAGTTAGGAGATACTTCAGAATCTTACGGTGTTTGATGTGACACCATGGACTTTACTTATCACTTAATGGTATGATAGATATAAAAACTACATGGGATTTGTGGAGGATTCACATGAGTTAGGAGGCCACTGTGACATAGAGAATTGAGTACTGTGAGGGGATGTGTACAGGGCCATCTCACTCAGGAATGTGCGTGCGTGTGAGTGCCTGGGGTGAGGGTGCAGGCTGGAGTTTGGAGTGGTTTAGGGAAAGCTTCCTGGAAAAACAAATTACTCTGAAGCTGAGATCCAAAATGAGCAAAATTTGGGAGCTGGGAGGGGTGTCCACACAGGGAATTATGGTATAAATACCTATATGAGTATGAAAGAGAGGCTGAGGAAATAAATAGAACTAATAGTAGCTTTATTTGGCTGGAGCATTAAAAAAAAAGAAAGAAAAAACATGAAAAATGAGCTGAAGGGTAGGCAGTGGCCACAAACAGGACTTCATAAACTGTCGCAAGGAGTTGTGTCATTATCCTGAAGCAACAGAAAGTCTTCAAAGCCTTTTAAGCAGAAAAGCAACATGATTTACATTTTCAGAAATAACTTTCTGTGTGCTGTGTGGGCAATGGATCGTGAAGGGAGACATATCTGTTAAGGGGGCTGTTTCAGTATGCTAATAATAGTTGAGAGTAAATGAGGCCAACTATTCCACTTTCAGGAAATTCTTCTTTAGATACTCATTTGTACACACAGATGTTTGGGCAAGTATGTTCATTGCACTATTGCTTGTAATAACAAAACTTATAAACATAGATAATGTCTATCAACTGGACATTAGTTGTATAGTTATTGGTATATCCATGCTATGAAATATTGGATGGCCAAAAAAAGAATATACAGAAGGTGCCAAAAAATATATATACACATTTTAAGAAAGAATAAAACTGTATTAAAATTGTAATACTCAATATACATCAGTAACAAAAGATGAATACAAGTCATGTGTATACATTTTTTTGGCACCCCCGGTAGTAGATCTGTATATATTAACATGTAGAGATATCCAAGACATATTGTAAAATGAAAAAAGCAAGCCACAAAATAATTTATATAATATGATCCCCATTATACAAAAAGAAAAATATATTCTCTACTATCTGTATAGTATATGTATATATAAATTAATAGAAAAAAGGACTGAGAGTATACTTCTCAAACTAATGACAATGGTTTCCTTTAAGAAAAAGAATGGAAGACGAGAGCAACTTTCACTCTACATGCTTCTGTTTTAAGACATTTTCAAAGAGAAAGTATTTGTCACTCATGTGATAGAAAAAGAAAGGAATGAATTTCTACATTGCACACCTTTTTAAATTCCTCAATAGCGTGAGGTTTGCCTTCATCCAGTCTAGCAATTCCTACAATTTTAAATTAAAAAATTCTTTATAAAAAATTAAAGCTCTAAATCTTTTAAGAATTTAAAAATTTAACAATTTCTCCCCTCTCCCCTCAAGGTTGTGCCCTATGGTTACCTCCCCTGCCTCTTCAATAATCGCCTCTTTCCACTAGTTCTCATTATGCAGCTACCCTAACCTAAGATAACTCCGGACACAATCTAAACTTCTAACACTTGAATATCATTTAAAAAGATTAACAAGCAGAAATCATCAGGGTTTGAAAAAAAGAAGTTTTTCTCTTCACCCTTCTGGGCACTGAGAATTTTCAGTGCTGCCATAATTTTCTAGAAAGATCCTCTGATGACCTCTGAAAACAATCCAGGACCCCCCACAGCTACTCTTGGATCCCAGTATAACCAATTCAGCCGTGCACTGAAGGGAAAGTTATAAATTGCTTAGAGAAGGAGGTTACAAAAGGGAGCGACCAGCCTGGCTTTTGTTAGGGTAAACCTGGGCTCCCCAACCTGTTAAGATGCTTTGAAAGAGGTAACAAAATGATCTATAAAGGCGAACCAGTGGGTGTCATTTCTTTAGATAATCAAAAACCTTTTGATTGGGGAATACACAAAAGGCTGAGGAAGGTTAGTAACCCTGGGATAAAAGAAAAATTTCCTTCATCAATTAAAAAACAGTTATGGAAAAATGGGGACTAGAACTCCAATTTCCCAAATGGAGGAAGATTAAAATGTTGGCATCATTCAACACTTATTGTATTCAATATGCAATTGAATGAAGATCTGTAAGAAATCAATTATCTAAAATTGAGTTTTAAAAATGTTACAAATAAAAAACATAAAATGTAAAAACAAACTTTTATTTTATAATTAATTAATAAAAGTGACAAATACTTGTACTTCCATTCTAGTGCACGCTTTCTGGCATAGCACCCTAAGAAGCATTGATACCCTGATCCTGTATCAGAAACACTGATACAGCGTCACATTCTAATGCTGTTCTTCCTTTTCTCACCAAGCCTTAATTTTTCACTTGAGTTTTATTTAAATAATTTGGAGACTTTCTGATACTTAACGAGGGTCGTTTTTGCTGTTTTACCTAATTCAAAGTTACTGGGTAGTTGTCCAATCTAAACAAAGTCAACACAAAACAACAACACAACGCTTATTATTGATAATAACATTTGTAGCTTACCCATATCATGAAAAATGAATGATGTACTGACATGTTATATGTATTAGGAAGAGAATAACAAAATCTGTATTATACCAACTTAATCCTACAGTGTCTAGGAAACCTCCAAGTTGATGAAGCATCTAGCCATCCAGGGATTGCACTGGGAGCGTACACTCATTTTGTTGGCGACGGAGAGCAGCACGAGGCGATACCAATCGTATAGAAAAGCAGAGCTGACATAGTGATGGCAGGATATCATGTCTGTCTCAACAGCCTGCTCCAAAATACAAAGGCAGTGCAATGAAGCCAGTTTCTTGAAGGCCAAGGACTCTCCTTTGATACTTCACATTCTCGTACAGCAACAAAGATATAAAAACAACTGTCCATCTCCTGGGCTGAATGATAAATAATTCATGGACAAAGCTGCCCCAAACAGGTCAGGCACAATAAAGTACCCATGCAGTAGAGGATGTTACACGAACCAGAAGAACGATGACAACGGCTGGCACTTCTTTGCAGCATGTTAAGAACTTGCAGAGAAGTCCAGCAGTCTGAGCCTGGTCATGGTTCAGCAGCTGACTTGGGATGCACTGAGTCCCTCCTACTGAGTCCAACACGGTTCCAGCCCCAACTCAACACCTAATCCCAGCCCCTGTTCAACAGCCCCTGCCTGTGTCCCTATTTTCACTGCTCCATGGTAAAATCTGAAAAATAGCTGAGTAATGAAGTCAGGTTTCTTTAAAAAATAAAAGTACATTTATTCATTTTGTTTCTTTTTAATACTCTTACCTCTGTGAAATGATGGCTATAAGAGATACTGGAGAGGTAGTAGCAATATTTATTTTATTGCTAAAATAAAATGTGGGTAATCCTGTGTGGGTTTTTTTTTTTTTTTCCATTTTAAAAAGTATTACTTTGTTAAATCTAAAAATATGGAAACTTCTGGTGCCATAGTTAAAAGTTCTGGCTGAAATAAAATGGACTTGGTTCCAGTCCCAGCTCTGCCACTTACTGGCTTTGTGACCTCCTCTAAGTCTCAGTGTCCTCACTTGTTGAAGAGAAATAACAAGACTGCCTACCTGGTAGGTTACCATGAAGATTATGACAATAATGCAGAAGAGGCTTAGCACAGAGCATGGTACACGGTTTAACACTTGAGTGTTAGCTTTTTCTAGAATCATAAGGAAGGTTACTCATCCCCTCTAGCCCTCAGTTTGCTCATCTCTCAGATGAGGCATTTGACCTCAGAGACTGCTACACCCCCTCTAATTGCAACATCCTATATTCTGCCCCATAATTCTAGTCTTTCTACTCCTTCCAGGCTATTCAACTACAAAACTGTTCACAAGTTCAAGTTAAACAAATTATGTTCCATCCATATAATGAACTCCATCCAGCCACGGAATGACATCCATATATATTACTGAGTGGGAAAAACATAGTTACAAACCAGCTACTAAT
This sequence comes from Rhinolophus sinicus, assembly GCF_036562045.2. Lineage (NCBI taxonomy): Eukaryota > Metazoa > Chordata > Mammalia > Chiroptera > Rhinolophidae > Rhinolophus > Rhinolophus sinicus. Next base: position 46,690,283 of record NC_133751.1, read on the forward strand.
AACATAATTCCATTTTTAAAATGCAATGCAGACATACAAATACATACAAATGGTAATTTCTAACTCATCCTCTGAAACCCTCCTTTATTATTCTAGGCCAGTGCTGTCCAATGGAAATACATGAGCCACAATGTGAGCCATATGTAGAATATTAAATTTTCTAGTAGCCACATTAAGAGAAAAAGATGAAATTTGTTTCAGTAAGGTATTTAACCCAATATAAACAAAATATTCTTGTGTCCACATGTAATCATTACAAAAATTATTAATGAGAAATTGTACTTTTTATGTATTAAGTCTTTGAAATCCAGTGTGTACTTTATACTTACACTACATCTTAATATGGACTAACTGCATTTCAAGTGCTCACTAGTCATAAGCGACTCATGGCTACCATATGAGGCAGTGCCACTCTAGGCAGTTAGTCCTGCTCCTCACACTGAATTAGAATTATTAGAATAAAAAGAAACTCATCTTATTCCCTTATATGCCCATTGCCTAAAACAATTTCTGAATCCTATTGGATACTCAATAAATGTTAGTTTGAATGAACACATTTAATTCAGAGTATTCTTGGGTGGGCTTAGCACTTTTTTATTTAAAGTTTAATGGGGTGACAGTTGTTAGTAAAGTTACATAGATTTCAGGTGTATAATTCTGTAACACATCATTGTGGGGACAGAGCCAGGAGTGCAGTTTCCAGGCTCTCGGCCTCACATAGAAAGGTGCTGGCTCAGGTAATAAATGACCATCAACTGTGATTGAATGGCCATCAGCTGTAACCAGTGAGCCATTGGTCACTAATATAACTGCTGTGGCTACGCTAGCAGAAAATTGGGGCTAGCAAGAAGATGGCGGCTGGCAAACGTGGTTTGCAGCTAGCATGACGACTGTGGGTTGCGGATTGCAGAGAAGTGGATGGCAGGTTGTGGATCGTGTGGCTCCTGCTTCCTGTGTCTCCAACCCAGCCGCCAGTGAGAGTATAGTGGTATGACTTCCCTATCTATGGCTCCGTGGGTGTTCCTTTTTGGCCTCACCATGTCCTGCGTTCTTATGTGGGGAGCAGGAGCTGAGACCCTGTGTGACTCCCTGCATGACAATCATTTATATATCACATTGTGTGTTCACCACCCAGAGTCAGTTCTCCTTCCATCACCATATATTTGACCCTGTTTACCCTCATCTCCCACCCCCCACCCCCTTTACCCTCTGACAACCACTAAACTATTGTTTGTCTATGAGTTTTTGTTTCTTCATTTGTTTGTCTTGTTCTTTTGTTGTTTTCAGTTCTATATACCACATATCAATGCTTAGCACTTTTAAGGGGCATACGAATCATAGAATAAAAGGCATTGTACCACTCCCAAAGAGCATAGGAATTTTGGAAAGCATTTTCCGAAAATCATACCTTGCAAGCAGCCTCCTCCTTTCTCTAGGGGCAAAGCCAGCCATAAAGAAATGTAAGATACTCTCATGAATTAACTAAAAAATATCTCTAGAACTAGAGCTAATGCCAAAATGTATATTATAGACAAACAAATGTTGAAAAATAGCAGACTGAGAGAAATGGATAATAAAAACTTTATTAAGTGCCTGCTGTGTGTAAATACTTTACATATATCATTTATAAGCTTCACTAAAACTCTATAAGCTAAGGTGGAGGAATAACAACACACAGGGGGAAACACATTAGCTGTAGAATCATTAAAACAAACAAACAAATGAGAAGTCTCTTGCTTTGAATCCTATCTCTGCCAATTTCTACCTCTAAGACCTAAGGTGACTTCTTAATCTCTCTAGGCTCTGTTTTCTCATTTCTAAAATGGGCATTAAAGTAACTATCCTTGATTATTGTGAGGATTAGATTGACATATGAACTCTCAATAAATGAGGCTTAGTATTATTATAGTAAGACTCAATTAAAATAGGAGCAATCATTGTTATCCTTGGCTTATAGAAGGGGAGACTGAGTTTCAGAGAAATTCAACATCCTCAATGTCATGTAGCAAATAAATAGATAAGCCAGGATTCAAGACCAGGTCTGTCCAACTTAGCAAGCCCATGCGCTTTGCACCCTATCATGCCTGGAAAGGTCTCGTGGCAGGGGCCACAGTATTTGGATATAGAGAAGGCATTCTGCAAGGGTACCCACATAACAAACGATGGAGAGGAACACTATTTGAGGAGAAGGTCATTTCACGTAAGGGGAGCAGGTCAGAATAGAGAACTGGAGGCGCTGAAGCTGAGTCGGTGCAGGGAGTTAGGCTTATGGAAGACCTTGAGCCAGTTGGAGGAGTTGGGACTTGATTACAGCCTAAATCCCATCATAAATCTGTGAACAGTTGATCAGTCTCTGTGCAATTATGAAGTCCTTCTTTTTTTAACTTAATTCTTTAGGCTGATAGGAACATTCCTTTACTCAAGTAAAGTCTGAACATATGACTTTCTATACTCTTCAAATCCTACCTTAAATTTGTCTTAATCCTTTGAGTCTACATGAGTGGCGTTCAGCTTCCCATATGTTAACTGGGTTGTGGAAAAAAAAAAAACCAATCAAACCCTTCTCTGTGGTTAGAGCATTGCAACAACTTTACTCAAGTTAGACCCTCCAGCAGGCCCATTAAACCAACACAGCTGCTCACCATTAGTTGCCCCCCTCATCTGGCTGTTTGCCTGAACCACCTCCTCAATGAGCTATGAGACACCACACCTGGCATGCTCATGTGTTTGAACTGAGTCACGTGAAGAACGTTATCAAAAAACATTTTTTAAAATGAACAAAGTGTATGTATGTGTATAAGAATCTGTATATAAATATGCATGCGCATATAGACATATGATTAACATATGTGTTCAAGAAACATGTGCAAACTAGAGATTCTCTCCAATTAATGATGGAAACAATAAATTATTGACACAAAAATGTCTCCTAATTATTTTGTTTTTCTAAAGACAGTACTCTCTTTTTAAAAATGTGTATTCTTTTTCTCAAATTATTTACTTTTTCCCAAATTATTTACTCCATACACAGAGGGAAACAGAAAAGCTACAAGAAAAATGACCAGTAAAAGGATAGAGAATGAAGTTTTAGGGAAATTGTCATTAACGTTTAGAATGAATAGTTATTCCCTGGGATAAGTTCATAGGCAATTATTTCCTATACTTTTCTAAAACAGATATATATATATATATATATTTCTTTGGGTTGTTCCACAAACCAGCAAAAAGTGCTGTAAAGTGTCATGTAATATATATTATATATATATTATACATATATAATATATAATATATATTATATATATTTATCAATTTGAAAAAACTGAATGGAAGATTAAAAGTGGCATCTTGAAATCTTAAAAGTTTTCATCTTCTAAACAAGAAAACACACCAGAAATTACTAATAAACTGAATCATCGATTGAAAACTGAAAAGTGTTGTAATTACTCTTGTTTGCTGGCCTGTGAGAGTCCTGGTGGTTTCATTATATGACACTTTTCAGCACTTTTAGCTGGTTTGTGGCACAACCCAAAGAAATATGAAGAGTAATTTTCAAAAGGAACCTTTATTTTTAATATGGATTGATTTTTTTAAAAGCAGCTCCAAGCAGCCCAGTATATCAAACAGGAACCATCACACCAATCCCAGCGCATCAAGGAGCAGTTTTAGCACGTGAGGTTTGTTGTTTCTAGCAGGTATCCATGTAGCCAGAGAGGTCACCACTCAGCAAGGTGCTTTCTTTCTGGTGTATAAGAAAAGAAATCACCAGGAATAAGGGGGAAAATGGGCTTGGGAAACAGGAGGGGACCTTGTCAATCTCCAAGATGCTAGAAAATGATTGTGGAAGTCTTTTGTTAGGGAATCCTATAATGGTATCGCTGCTCCGCTCTTGTGGACATGAACAGCAACTAGCCTAAAACGGTGAGGGCGACAGAGGATTAGACAAATTGGGAAAAGGCCCTGGAAAGGACGTTACCGGTGTTTGGAATCATAAAGGCCAAAATTGTATCATTATTTACCTTCGACAGCAGTATCCTTATAACAGGATTTCTTGGGGAAAGAAAACCCGAAGGCATATGTGAAATGTTTACTATGAACGTATGTACATAAACTATTTTACAAATGGGGAAAGGAAAAGGCCCTACAGAACTATTCTTATATATCTGTGGGTCATACACTGATTTTTTTATGTTGAAAATTTACACTGCTTCCAAGAGAAGGACATTAAGCTTGTTCCCAATCCTTTTTATTTTAAACACATGAATCAGTGAGGTTAGCATTGCACTGGAAATGATTTCAATGCATGTAACAAAGCTATAAAAAACAACAACAGGACGAGATGGATCAATCTGAGGTGTCAAGATAGCTAGTAGGAAGGATTATAAGACCACATGGCAGGGTCCCTGGCATTATCCACTAGGCAGGATAACAGAATATTTGTGAATCTTGGATTTTAGGAAACTACATTGTAAAGAGCTCAAGTTTTTAAACACACAAGTTAGTCTCAGTGTATGTCTTTGTCAAACCTTCCATAGGCACTTTAATGAAAAGGAGAATCTTTTATCAATGTTTATATAGGTGTCAGAATCCAAGTTTTGTTGTTTAATAAAGGCAAGTGTATTTTTGAGTAAGATCAAACAATACCTCATTAAATTGGTTGTTATGGGCAATCAAAATTCATGACTTATCAGTAAGTTAGTTCCTTCAGATAATAACAGTAAAGGCAAAAGCAATAATGGTTACAATGATAATCATGAGTGTTTGTCTAACGATGTAGATAGTCACCTATGTTATGTCAGCACGATACTTGAGCCACTGGACATTGGGAGCCAGGACAGAAACCAGTCTCTGCCCTCACAGATTTCAGACTAGTGGGGGAGATAACTTGGACATAAATGATTATGAAACAATTGGTAAGTTAGTTGCCAGGGGACAGAATGACCAGGAATATTGTACGTGCACAAAATGCTTGTTAATTAAGTGCTTGTTGAATGAATGGTGTGGCCTTCTGCCTGCCCACATGCAACCTGCACACTATGCTGGCATTCTCTTCCTCTCTTGGTTGGACTCAACTTATAGCCCATTTGACCTGTGGCCCTGGCCAGCCTTTTGGCCAATCTCCCAGACCTAACCCATTCTACCCACTAATACCCTGTTGTATCCAAGTATCCAAAATGACTTCTCCTGATGAGAGCCAACCCAAAGCTGTCCCTAGTAGCAATGAAATATTTCACCAATCCCATCAACTCTTTTCCACATGTTGAAAAGCAGGGCAATCTTATTATTAGACAATTTAAAAAACGCTGGGCTTGGATTAGGAGACCAACCCATGGTATGACTACTGGCAAGCCATTTCACCAAAATCTGCCTGAGATTTGTATCACCACAGCACTTATCTGGGCTCACAAGGCTCTATCCTGCCATGCAGTTATGTGGCATTTACGGTAAGAAGCCATGAGGTAGGTTCCTGAGCTTTTGTTATAACCTCATGGTCCAAACAGCTAGGCTTCCTACAGATATTATTCACAAAGAAATACAGCTTTTCTCATCATGAAATCATTTTTTTTTTTAATTAAAACAGTTAAATGAAAACATTAGGAACTCTATTTCTAGAAAGGACACACACACAAAGCAAGGCTTGGAGGAATAACACCACCATAGATTTTTAGAGCTGGAAAAGATCTTCCTTCCAAATCAAGCTCAGAAATGATGGCCTGAAGTAGCTTAGTGACTTCACCAAGGCCAATCCTGGGGCCAGCTGAAGAAACACTTAACCTGCACTCTCCTACTAGTGTCCCTCTGCTAAACACATTCTGCATTGAACTCTTATTAGTGACTCTTTAAAGTCCACCAAGGGTTCTCTTTACACTTGAGTACAATAGTAGGGTGCTTCCTTAAATTCACCCTGAATCTCTTCACTCTAAGTCAGTCCTCAACGTTGGGACTTCTGAGGCCATTCCAAGCCTTTGCACAAAGACCCCAGGCTTTAACTCACTCGCAAGACAGCTAGCTTTAAGCCTCCTGCTTAGGGTTCCTTCAGAGCCACCTCAGTTGCCTACACATGCTCCCTGCGCTTTGTCCTTGTTTCTGAGAGAGGGGCAAAGCACAAAAGAAAACTGAAAAGTAGGTATAATAATATCTGTTCATACAACTATAATTGTCTGAAGCAAATGGGGGAGGTTTTATTTCTTTTCCAACTGGATTAATTCACCCCCAGCTTCTCCATTCTTCTCCATATTCTTGCTTTTTGATACTTTCAAACATAAACACATTGCACACTTTTACTCATTCAGCTTTGATTCCTTGAAGAGAAATTTTTCGAGCACCAACTGCCAAGTCGGGGATGCTGGGTACTGGGTATACAATAAAAACACATCGCGTTTGCCTTCATGGAGCTGACGTTCTGAAGGAACTAAACAAATCACACCAATATATATGTAGGCTGAACTTGTACTACGGTGATAGAGGAAAACCACAGGGGGCTGTGAGGACCAATACTGTAAAGATCCTACTTAGATTGGAGGAGAGAAAACTTACTTCCTTCTTGTGGCTTTCTAATTTGTCTTTCGACAAATTAAGCTTTTTAAAAGGCATGATATTTATTTTCTAGGAACAAATCTTTCAGCAAAAGAAACGTGAAATCATTTTTCTCTATTGCCTCAACTTTCTCCTCTATAAAATAAATGATCATAAGATCCTCGCCCTACTTACTTCATAGAGGCACTTTGTGAATAAAATAAGACCATAAAGGAGAGGTTGCCTCCAACATTTCACGTATTATTTAGAACAACACTAACAGAGTTTATACTTAAACACGTTTTTCAAAAACAGCAAAAATAACAGCAATACATTTGGAAACATTTTGATAAACTGAAACTTAAACATCATTTCTCACCACAGGTTTTGATGGTAATAAAAGATGCCAGCTTTCTAAAAATGTACAAAACTTAGGATTTCCAAGAGGACCAGCAAATATGCCCATTAGCTCCTGTGCCAGCAGTATAAAATCTGCCTTTAATTTTGCTTACAGTAATAAAAGCTTATCATGCAGCCAAATCCCTACAGCAATGTTCTCAAAGGTTCTGCATGTGGAAGCCTGCTGCCTTTCAGCTTCCCCGTTAAACACCTGTTCTGGGCTTGGGCCATGCTTCTGGTTTCTCACTCAGGTGGAGAGTCTTGCTTAAGGGGACAGGCAGGTATTTTTGCTGTCACCAAAGACAGCTAATTGGGGGAAGCCTAATCTTGCAAAGGGGCCAAGTTTCAGTTCTCAGAGTGTTGGGTTTAGGGTAGAAGGGACTCCGCCCAGAAATGCAACCTGAATACTTCCCCCTTTGCCCCTCTCTTGTCTTTGCTGAGAATCCCCTCAATAACTGACACGTTTTGTAGATTTCAGGCAACCAGGTCTGCAGTGTATAGCTCCCATTCTTTCTTGTCACCTGGCTAATTTAATACTTTCTTCCTCTGATGGATATAGCAACCCCTGACAAGCAGTTGCCTTGTGGTTTATTTCAGTTAATTCAAGCACAATTATAAGTTGAGAAATTAGTTATGGGGATTGAAGGAAGAAGGGATTTTACAGGTGTGAATTCATACCCATTTCTGACCCAAATATTTCCAAAGGAAGCATATACTAAGCAAAAACCATCTCCCAACTCTCAAGGCCCCTGCATCTCTTAATGGAAAAAATATGTATTTTACAGGCTATAATTTTGCAATTTCTTTTCACCCTAAGGATTAATCTTTGCTTGTCCTCCTTTCAAAAGCACCAGATAAAAAACAACTGCATTCAATAGTTGTTCTGACAATAAAGGGCTGGTAATGCCAGACAGTGATTTCATTTCAAAACTGTGACTTAAAATGCACAGCCGTACTGGTGGCTGCTGCTCATCTTAACGCTGATCAAAAACAAAAGTAGCTACTCTCTGTCCCAGAAGGATTTTGATTTTAGAAAGGGGAATACTGCGCTTAGAGCATTAGCTTGGAGGATTTTTGTCATTAACGTTTCGGACAAAGAGCAAATAATTTCTGCTTACTTGATCATAATCACTATTTCACAAATGGGGAAATGAAGGGTCAAGAGGTTACACGTGATTCTTACAGTCCCAGAGAAATTCTGCTGGAGGATTAGCTCTGAGAACAATTACAATTGACAACATGGTCAGACTCCTGGCTAGTCATTTATTCAACCAATATTTATTGAGCACCTACTATGTTCCAGGAACTCTGGAGAATCAGTGAGCAAAACAAAGATCTTTGACGTCATAGAGCCTACATTCCAGGGTTGTCAGGAATAATGTCCATATATTTTTGGTTAAGTTTGTCGCCATTAAATGCTTCACTGTTGTTTGAGTTCTACTCTACTGGAAGATGAAAACCAACACACCCGAAACTAAAAGAAAACATTTACATGAGCATGTTTATAGAAATTGGAGTAAACCTAAGAGCAATGAGGGCCTCATAAGATTAATCCGGAAAAGCCACAGGGTTTAGTGAGGCTTGAGCTTCCTAAAATGCAAGGGAAAGGGGGAAAAAATGTCCTGGGTAGGAAATGCAAGAGGCAGGGCACACAGAATGGAAAGAGCACATGATTCCACGGGACAAAGGAAACTCTTAATCAGGAAACTATTAACCAGAACTATTAAGGCTAGAATTCAAAAACAACCTGCGGAACTTACCCTATCTCTTTTCTTTACAAACAAATTAAAAGAAACAATATGATATAATATTATACATTGACATAAGATGACACATTTAGGATGACTTTTATACAATGACACAATAATACACACACACACACACACACACACACACACTCCAATAACATATTGCAGGACAACTTTTCAAGAAAGAAATGTGCTTTCCAAAAGAATAGCCATGGATGAAACCATAGGTTAAGGTCTAATTTTAACAAGTTACCAGGCTTTTTGTGCAACAAACAAAAGAATCTTTTAAAGATTTTAATCTTTGTTGTCTTCTCTGGCAATCAGAACTTGACTTTTGATTATTTATCTCAGTTATTTATTAAGTTGAAAAAGATTTAACATGCGATACAAATGTTTAAGATGTCAAATACATTTGTTGTAAGGCCAATACAAAGGACGTTTTGACAAAACATATGTAGGAATAATGTCACCAATAACTAGGGAGACACTTTAAAAATGGTGGTCTGTTGACGGTACCTCTAGAGCCCACTGTGGTCCATTTCAGTTGGCCCACTGGCACTAGTGATTATGATTAAGTAAATAGGTGCTGGAAAAAGCACCAGTGATTTCCAGTGTTTCCAATATGCAAGTCTTTTTTAACACTAAAGAAAGTATCTCCCCAAATAGTAGTCATTCTTTTATTATTCACAATGCAGACAATACTTGGGGCTTGTGCATATTCCAGGATCCCCACAATTCTGGGGTAGAGATGCGGAGCCCCACTTTTCTGATGGTGGCCTCTCACCCATCCCACCTTCCTGGTTATCACAATATTAGCACAATGGCTTATGTAGCCGGCTTAAACTTTTCTGCATTTATTCTGCTCACTTAACACTTGAGGTACTCAACGTAAAGGTTCATTAAGTTATAAATTTGATCTGCTTACCCCCAACTATGTAAATATCTGTTGAATAAAACACAAGAGAATTTATTCCTGACCCAGGTTTGGGCTTTAAAAAATAGTGATAAACAGGAACCCAGGCTGAAGGTTTATTCATTCTAAAAAATATGTGAAGGACATTGGTGTTTCCTGGGCATATGTATTTCCAACTGGTTTTTAGAAGGTTACCTCGACTATAGTAAAAGTCAGAAAGGCTTTCAATGCCATCCAACCAGACGTTCAGCTGGTATTTCCAGTTACTTCCTAGAAGGCTGAGCAACCATGGAATGTCTATTAATGATGAAAAGAATGTGACTGTTTAATTCTGCAGCTCTGCCTCTTTCTCTAACATGTTCTCCCTCTCATCATCATGGAAGGCAGTGCCTAATGCAGGGGAAGGAAAGAACAGTGGTCTTACTCCCAGGGCTCACTCCACTATGTATATTTCTCTCTCTCTCTCTCTCTCTCTCTCTCTCTCTCTCTCTCTCTCTCTCTCTCTCGTCAGCTTTTCAAATGGCACCACAGTGAACTGAATGTGAAGCTCTGATGTACACAGAGCCTCAGTGTACGTCTCCCCTGGCTGGTGGGATGGAAGCTGAGGATTTCTATTTCTAACCACATCATTCCTGGCTCCCTGCCTAAACGGCAGAAAAAAAACTCATCAGGGTATGAAGAAGGATTTACCTGTGTAATCCCTCCCTCACCAATACCTCCCTTGATAATTTGAAAATAGAAAGTCTGGTAGAAAAATATTGAAGAAATAAACAATATAAGTGATGACCCATCTTATCAGCATTTAATTGTAAATGCATGGTAAGCTACATTGCACTGAATCCCCAAATTATTTTCATGGTTTTAACTTTGCAATTGTCATAGGTAAGCAACTCTTCATACCATTGAGCAGACACCCTCCCCCCGTCCCCCCCCCGCCCCAAGGCCTCAGCTTTGGTCATGTGGATGCAAGAGGACATGTGATCGGGTGGTTTGGGCCATTTCCAGTCCTAACCCTTTGTTGTTTCCCCATAATTACATTGCTCTTACATCACCACTCCAGCTCATTACAAAATTGTGTCAGCTGAAGAGAAAAGGGGCATCAGGCAGTACCTCAAGCCAAGTAAAAGGGTTGTTCAAAACCAAAATCCAAGTGAAGAATAGTAATGGAGCACCATCTCCTTAAGGAGGGAGAATAAGCCGCAGCCCCCGTGTCACAGATCTGGTCTAGCTGAATGCTTGGAAGCCATCAGCACTCATAGGAGAACTGTGAGTTTAAAACAATATCCAGCCCAGTGCTCATTTTGATGTTATGTTCAACAGTGAACAGTTTTTATAATAGTGTCTGTCCCAATCCCTTTTACTCAAGTGAAGAAAATTCACCATGACCAGGTAAGGATCTGTGGTGCTGTTCAGATATCTTTTTAGAAAGATCTGGAAATTACACTTCATCGCTCTCCCCCTCCTTCTACATATTTAATGAAGCCGTAATCTTTAGAAAGGCACATCCCTGACTTTCCTCCTGCCCCAGGATATCCCTGAAAGACGTGGTTACACTTCAGAAGAGGTTCCTTAACAAAGCATTAACCGAGGGACCAGCATTTCACTTTTCTTTCAAGTTCCTTAGGAATAGGGCAGTTCTTTGGGCTCCCTGAGATTTTCACACTGCCACTGACTGACAAGGGACCCCAGCCTCACTCTGCTCTGGAGAAGGACCCCTCCACCTACAACAGAACATCAGGCCATGGGTAGCTACTGTGACTGCCACAGGGTTTGTCCCATTCAACAGAGTGAAGAAAGAGGCACCACAGCCTCGCAGTTTCTACACAATCTACAGAGACTGACAGTCCATGGGAGAGAGCATGGAGGCTGGAGAAAAGATATATCATCTTGCTCCCTTGAAAGCCCCAACCAGAATGCCCAGAATTGTGCATTCCATTCTCAGCCCCGATTTTCAGGCTGGTTTCTTCAGGCTTGCCTTAACCAAGACTTCCTACTTCTAAGGAAAAATGGATGAAAAATACCAAAGACACAACAAGGTCTTACAAAATAACTGTCATATGCTTAAGTGTCAGTTAAATAATAGAACATATGGGTTGAATTTTCCTTAAAACACAGAGGGGTTTTACAATTAAATTCTCCTACAAAATGCACTTTGAATTTGAGTTTTTTGCCATGGTCAAAATATTTGCAATAGAACAAAGGTCTCAAAACATAGTTTAAAACTTTTAAGAAACTCAAAACTGGACTTGGTTCTGGCATCCTGGTACTAATAATTCTACTACCATTCTTTACACCATGGCATTGGAGTAACATTCACAAGAGTCTTTCTGGAATTCATTATGTAATTGAATTCATTCATTCATTCATTTTAACAAACTTTTACTGGTCACCTACTATGGGCCAGGTAATGTGCTAAACTTTTTCTTGCTAGATCTATTAGACAACATTGCATTCTAACGGTAGTTTGGTATTGGAATTAACCCTGAAAAGAGTAAGTCCAAAAAATGTGCATTAAATAATGGACTAAATTACATAGTGGTGGAGGTTATGTTGTTTTTCAGCACATTTAGTAAAAATCTGCTAGTGAAGAGGTAAGGAACTAGCTAACATGCATTTTCTTACTTAATTGTAATTACTCATGTGAGCTATGACAAGTGAACAGATAACTTGCTGTGGTAAATATAAAGACGCACCATCAGAATTCACTTTAAGAAAATGGTCAGTACCCAGCTGTGGGGAATGTGGGGAGCTGACTGCTTCTAGCTGTAGGGTCCTTTGGGACCAGCTTCAGTGTTGGATCCAAGGTCACATTTTATTCCAGGGTCCCTTGGCCAACACCTGAGCAAGGCAATGACACAAGGGCCTGGACCAGTGGGGCACAGGCCAATGTAGGGCTCTTCTAATGGCAAATCCCTGCTTCAGAGCTCCCCATTGGATTGACAGAGACCTTGTCAGGCCTACAGTACAGTCTAATGGGTCCCTTTGCCGACTCTTGCCTCTCTGCCCTTTCTTTTCCCAGGTGTAATTCAGGGTCGGCCTCCTGGAAAACCCAACCTGCAGCACTTTCTGGCAGCAAACGGAATGATAGTTAAGGTCGACATTCTAATGAAAGTCTTCATTCAGGAAAATGTCATTCCCTACACTGTAAGTACTACTTTTCTATGTTGGAAAATGAACAATAGATATCTAGACATCTGCTACCTGTTTGACAGGTTTCTTTCTTTTTGATTTCTCTGACATGGAAATTTCAGGACAGGCTTTCCAAAAATTCAACACTAAAATAACCCAACAATAATGACCACATGGGCATCTTAATAGAGCATAAAAATAAGATAAACCTCTGTATTATTTTCCACACATTATGGTTTACTGAAGAAAGAAGGGAAAAGAAGAGAGGAGGTAAGCAGTGAGAGGGAGGGAGGGAAACACACAGGTGGCCAGGAATAAAAGTAACCTGTATTTTTCTTCTTAAATTCAACCACCAACTATGGCATTCAGACCAATTATTTTTCTATTATTGTCACAATTTCTTGAAAGTAAAAAAAAAATCTGCACCCCAATTATAAAATGTAACAAGAGAGTTAAACTTTTTGGTCTCCCTGGAACAGGTATCCTATACACGTAAGATTTCTTTTTAATATTAAACGTGAGATTAGACCTCTTTAAGATTGTCCTTTAATGCTATCTTGAAGTCATGGAACATATACTGATGATATTTATATAATTTTATACTTTTTGTTTGAATTCTCCAGAAATAGTAGGAGTTTTTGAAAGATCATTTGGTTGACAGCATTATGCATAGAACTTTTTTACCCACATTCAAATGATAAAAACAATACATAACAAACATCTCTTTCTTATTTGTTCTTAACTTTCCCTTATATTAATGATTTTCCTCAACCTTTGCACATTAGAATTACCTTCAGGGAAGGGGAGGTATTTAAAAAAACTTGTAGACACAAACAATAGTTTAGTGGTTACCAGAGGAGAGGGTAAGAGGGGAAGGGGCTGGTAGATGAGGGTAAATGGGGTCAAATATATGGTGATGGAAGAACGGACTCTGGGTGGTAACACACACAATGTAATATATAGATGATGTATTACAGAATTGTACACTTGAAACCTATGTAATTTTACTAACCATTGTCACCCCAATAAATTTTAATTTAAAAAATATAGATAAAAGCATGTCAGAAATTCTACTTAACGCTTGAAATATATATATATATATATATATATATATATATATATATATATATATATGCCTTACAAAACACTTGAACATACATCTTTCCAGAAAAGATATAAAAAAGATATATAAACAGCCAATAAGCACATGAATAGAGGCTCATTAGTCATTAGGGAAATACACACCAAAACCACAGTGAAGTACCACTATACAACTTCACTCCCATAGGATATCTGTCATTTCTTTTTTTTAAGGAAAATAACAAGATATGGAGAAATTGAAACCCTTGTACATTGCTGATAGGATGCAAAATGGTTCAATGCTGTGGAAAAGTTTTCAGGTTCCTCAAAAAATTAAGCATAGAATTACCAAATGATTCAGCAATCCCACTCTTAGATACGTATGCAAAAGAATTAAAGACAGGTACTCAAACAAGTGTATGCACGTGCATGTTCACAGAAGCACAATTCATGTATGGATATCCAAAAGGTGGAAAATTAACAGATGAATGGATAAACAAATGACGGTATATCCATACAATGGAATATTATTTAACCATAAAAAGGAATGAAGTACTGCTACATGATACAGCATAAATGAACCTCAAAGACTTCATGCTAAGCAAAAGTAGCCAGACACAAAAGACCACATATTGTATTGATTCCATTTATGCAAAATAGCCAGATTTGGTAAATCCATAGAAACCAAACATATATTGATGGTTGCCAGGGGCTAGAGAGAGGAAGAGAATGGGAAGCATCTATTCAACGGGAATGAGGTTTCCTTTTGGGGTGATGAAATGTTTTGGAACTAGATAGAGGTGCTGGTCACACAACATTGTGAATGTACTAAATGCACTGAATTGTTCACTTAAATGGTTAATTTTATGTTTTGTGCATTTCACCTTAATTTTTAAAAAAGCAAGTATATATGTACCTGGTGGCTTCCCTGGACTGAGTGAATCAAAATCTCTTGAAGCCCAGGATTCAGTCATTTTAAAATTTCCCCTAGTGATTATGCTGGGAATCAAGGGTTTAACTTGAACCTGCAATTGTATCTTTATTAAGATGACAAGTTAGATAGTAAAAATCTCAACAATGTGGACTCTGAAGGTCATTATTTTTTTGTTTGTTTTGTTATTTACTCAGAAAATTAACAGAGTATCTACAATGTGCACTACCCTATCTGGTACTTTGCATAGATATTTAGAAAGAAAGAAAGGAAAGGAAGCTCATTTTTATTGAGAGCCCTGAGCAAGCACAAGCTTTATCAAACAGTGTCTCAGTGATTCCCACCGTTGCTCTGGGAGGTAGACACCAGACTCGCCGTACCCATCAGGAAAAGGAGGATCCAAAGTTACATAAGTGCACTAGGGTTAACCATCTGTTGAGGAGCAAAGCAGGGATCATGCTCAGTTCTTAAGTGTGTAATGGGCAACCTGAGGTTCCTGACATGTCAGCCTCACTGGGGAGTTGAGCAAATCCACATGAATTGTGGGTGAGGGCAGAAGCTTTGGATTGAGATAGCCCTGGGTTCATACCCCAGCTCTGCCACTTCTTTATTGGCCATATGACAGGAGCTGGGCTAAATAACACAGGTTTCCTCATCTGTATGAGATGGTAATTCCTACCTCCTATAGTTATTGTAAAAAGTACATGAGATAATGTCTGCAAAGCATTTTGGCATAGTACACGTCTCAAATAAATACTCTATAAATGGTACCTTCTTTTTCTTTTTTTTTTTTTTTTTAACTAATACTGCTACTAATACTATCTAGACAAGGGCGAATTCTGACCCACCAACTATCCCTTCTCATATTGGGCAGTAAATGTCACCAGTTCTGGAACTCCAACCATCCCATTTATTCTCCTCTGAGCAACCTAATATTATTGTTCTCTCCTATTGTTCTATCCAAATGCTAATTTTTGAAAGACGTAAGAAAATTTACATTGCAGAATTTACTGGCACAAGTTGATCATAAATTCAACAGACATAGGAACTAAAGAAATGCATCTATTTTAGGGATAAACAAGCAAATTCTAGTCTAATTTTGTTTATTCTTATAAGCACACTTTTTGGTAATGTACACAGATGAATTTTACTGTAGAACTCAAATTTTTTCTCATTATAGTTTTTTTTTTTTTTTTGAGATATGCTAAAGGACACATTCCAAGAAGCAAGAGTGTAATTATAGATTGAGCATTTCCTATATGGCCTGACAGAAGTCTACCGTCACTTAAGAAGCCAT
The DNA here is from genome assembly GCF_036562045.2 of Rhinolophus sinicus. Taxonomy (NCBI): domain Eukaryota; kingdom Metazoa; phylum Chordata; class Mammalia; order Chiroptera; family Rhinolophidae; genus Rhinolophus; species Rhinolophus sinicus. Next base: position 46,706,293 of record NC_133751.1, read on the forward strand.
TACAGCATATACTTAATGTCAGCTTGATAGAAAAAAACACTTTCATAGGTTCTTTTGATTGACACATTTGAAATGACATCAGTTTCCAGCGTTAAAACCTACTGTTATTAGGTCTCTGTTGCTATTTATGTTAGAAATATGTGCACGTGTGTCAAAACAATATATCAACTTTGCTGATTGGCTGCATCTAGATTCTGTTGCCAAGGGTAACAGAACAATTGCTTTTAATCTTTCTTAAATTGCTTCTTTTTTTTTTCCCTTAATACTTGGAGTTTTCAGATTTTTCTTTTTTAACCCCAGAGCAAAAATAAAGAAATATTATGTAGCGACTAAACAAATACATATTGTCTGTGTGTGTTTAAAAGAAAACTAAATTCAAAAGGCATCACTGGTATATATGTTCATTTGTATTGCCATCTGTCATAGATTCTGTGAAAGTACTGATTCTTAAGGCCGAGTCCATTAGGAAAAGACCATCTCCACTCCCAAATGTTGCTGGATCCAACCATTCGTTGTTCAGGATCCAGGTCTTCTCTCTTTTGGCAAAAAGCCAACTTCAGAGATTCTTCACTGAAAAACAGGACTGTATGAGAGAGAAAATAATGTGTCTTCAAAGCTTTGTACAATCTTTCCTGCATCACTGGTTGAGCAAAGAGTCATGAGCAAGCGCTTATTGAGTGTGAACCCTAACTCCAGTCTCTGGGCTTTTGAAAGACTGAGAAAACGGATCGACCTGCTCACATACATGCCATGTCTATACTTTAACCAGACAGTTTCCTTTGTATAATCTGTCTTATTTTGTTGTATTACCATCTCTCAAACTTCACTGCATTACTTGCTAGAAAGGTCCTAGACAACAACTCTCAGAGATTTCAGTTTCTTAGGCCTGGGGTGGGGCCCAGGAATTTAAATGACAATTCTGAGACAAGTGGTCCAAGGTCCACATATTAAGAAATACTGCTTTGTTTGTACTTTCCAATCACCACAGTCTTCCCTAAAACAGTTAAGCAAAGGTTCCTATTATGGACAGTCCTGTGCGTGGGTGAAATAAAGCACCTACATAGTAAGATTCTCCTGGAAGGTACCATGTCCCCTAGCCCTTAAAGTTGACCCCTTCCCTGCAAAATTAATTAATTAATTAATTTCTCATTCAATTAATTACAAACTAAATATCCCCCAATTTAACCACTTGATGTCTTCTTCTATCATTTTTTTTTTTTTTTGAAGACTTTAAGAGAATGTAAGTATACTTAGGAGTTGTAAAACCTGAAGCTATGATTTATCACCTCTGTTGAATGTGTTGGTGGTTTTGATGTGATGAGAAAGAGAATAAAAACAAGAAAACTGCTATGTGTGAATTGTGTAACACCCCCCCTCCAATTCACATGTTGACATCCTAATTCCAGTACCTCTGAATGTCACCTTACCTGGAAATAGGGTAACTACAGATGTAATAGTTAAGGTGATGTCATTACGGTGGACCCTAATCCAATATAACTGGTGTTCTTAGAAAAAGGATAAAGACACACGCAGAGGGAGAATGATATGAAGACATAAGGAGAGCATCATCTATAAGCCAAAGAGCGAGGCCTGGAACAAATTCTTCCCTCACAACCCTCAGGAGAAAGCAACCCTGCTGACACCTTGATTTTGGACTTCTAGCCTCCATAAATGTGATCCAGTAAATTTCTGTTGCTTAAGCCACCCAGTTTGTGTTACTTTGTTACAGGGGCCCTAGAATATTAACACAGTGAGCTAACAAGTAAGCGGAGGAATAATATGGCCAAAGTTCAGTGTTGCCAAAAACAAACTCTACCTATTTATACTTTTGTTTCTGTCTATAGCTGTCTTGTTTAAGAGAGTAAAACAAAATTAGTATTCCTAGTTAAGATTGATCCTAATAATCCTAGAAATGAGGAGGGCCATTATTATCTAGATGCAAGCCAAAAATCATCTAACTTTTATAAGTTATACATTTTCTAACTGGCAGGGAGGAAATTGCTCCCTGCCCAGCAATGCCACCCAAAGCACCGTTCTGAAAATTGATAGCAAGAGTTTCACATAAAAAATTAAAATAAAACAAGCTGTTGTTTAAAATGTGGTGAAGGGATGTACTCTGTAAAAGAGAAACAATTGCATCCACTAGCTGTGGGAACCAGCTTCTCATGGCAAACATTCCATTTCAGCAAACAGTGAAAGAAATCACTTGGAGCTTTCCAAGGTAGCACCACAGGAATCAGATTTCTCTGAAATTGTTGTGGGCCCTGCCAAGTCTGTCTTTAATGTTGTCTCACCACTGCTTCTACTTTCTACCCAAAGATGTCTGTTATGGTACAACACTAGGCCAAGAACTGATACAATCTCAATCACCAAGCTCAGACTGCAATCTATCTGCATAAACCTGCAGACAGAGGGTTTCAGGAAAAGTACACTGAGGTGGCAGTAGAGGGGGCGGGGGGAGCAACAAAAAAGCAGGGGATTGAGTTATAGACTTAAAAACAAAAGAGGGTGTAAGGTATGCTATCACAAATTTCACCGGTGAAATAATCAATGTGAAAAGCTCCTTATCTATGACAAAACAAGGCAAAAGAACCACTGTGGTAGACTTTAAGTGACCTAGGAAAAAAAAGAAGAAAACAATATAATCAGATCAACATGCAAAGAGCAACAATTAAAATGTAATAACACCAAATTCTTCATTTATAATGTGAGGAGTTGAATGGAATGGTGGACCAGTTATATGTTCAATATGGTAGTAAAAAATGGCAAGCTTGGGAGAAAAAGAGAATTTAAGTCTCATAAAATGAAGGAAGTGATGAGAGGTGAGAAATATACTAAAACATCTGTCTAATTTCATAACCTTAAAGCCGTTCACAGACTTTTTATTATACCTCCAGATGTAATTTGGTGTTTGAGGGTCAGGAAAACAAGTTAGTTTCAATGTTCAACACATTTACACCATTAACTTTCTATATGATTATTTCAGCAAGAAAATGATGAAGCTCAGTATTTAATTTTTATGTCCACCATTGAAATGTGAACATATAAAAGTATTTAACCCTTTTCCACTACAGAATTAATCCTAACCAATTAAATAGGAGTCTTTCCCTCCCTTTCAGCAACTATGTTAAAAAATGAAAACAAAAACAAAAACAGAAAAGAACACCTGGAGACACTTCCTGTTACAATCAATTTGATTTTGTTACTCATTATGGCTTATTGTAGAACAAGATCTAAATTACATTTTGTTGAAAGAAAAAACCAGCTTCATTTTTCCAATTCTTTGACTTTATTCCCTTTCTCTGTCAGTCTCTTTCATTTCTCCCCTCCCCCCCTTTTGTTTCCCCAATTCACTTTCAGATTTTAAATTACCCAAGATCCCAACATCATGAGGGACATTGTACTCAATCCCTAGACAGCACGGCACAGGATTGTTGAGGATTAAAGGAGATAACCAGGTACAGCCTGCGAGCCTACACCCATGCAGTAGTCAGCGCTCAGGAATTATCATTATTCTCTGGAGTTCTGCTCCTCTAAATTCTTTCCTCTGATTCTCAAATTCATTTCTTCAGATCCAGGTTTTATTATGACTGCCGAAGGCTTGTTTAGAAGGAGAGGGTTTCAGGTCAGTCATATGCCCAGGGAAGACTGGGCTGAGTGAGCATAAATCTCAAACATGTAGAAAGGAGCGGTCTTTCAGGACCAATTCAATTGTGCATTTATGTTGGGGAGAGGAGGCTGAGGAAAGATTTAGGCAGGCCAGAGGTGGTAACCAGCTATGAAAGCATAAAACAAAACCTAACCAAAAGGAGGTCCAGGGGAATGGGGGCAGGTGTGCAAGTGAGGAACTGACATCAGGACCCAATGGTCGGGAAGAGACCACAGAGAGTCTGATGGGCTGGGACCTGGCCGTTTACTGGAGGTGGAGGAGGTAAAGGAAGCAGCAACAAGGCTGTCTTGAGGTAAAGGCCGAAGCCGTTTTTTAAAAGGGGACGTGTGCCAAAATAGATTCATTCTGAATGCCACCTTTAAAAGGGTAACCCAGGGCTCCTTGGAGCCACCTACCCTGGGCATAGAGGTCTATGTTCATCTTCTCTACCTACTGGATGTGTGCTTCTGTGGTGGCCAAGGCTCAGGCGTGTTCCAGTCTTGTGTTCTTCAACTCAGGACTAAGGAGCAGCACTGCTTCTGCAGGATGATGCGTAGACTCTGCTGGAGGCGGACGAAGACAGAGGGTCCCAAATCCACTGCCCCCTGCCCCATGCCCTGGATCATAACCACTTTCCTCATTAAATGTTCACAGGGTCTGCTCAAGACTCATTCAAGTGGGTGCTCAATAAATGCCATTTGGGTGTGTGAAGGAATAAGCATTCATGAGGTCTATTATAAAAATCCTTTCTGTCTTTTTCCTCTCCCTTCTTTTGACAAAAATCTCACACAATCTCCCAAACCTTCTAAGCTTTAGCTTGAAACGAGATGAGGTCTTTCTAGGCTCCCTCCCTGGGGCCCTGAGAGGAAGGTGGTGTGGGCAAGTGGAATGAGCACACACTTTGATGTTGGGTGCATCTGGGTTCAAATCCTAGTTCCACTTTTTAGAACTTCTCTGAGGTTTGCACTTGTTCATTGACAAAAAAGTAGAAATAAGAACTTCCAAGTGATCACGCTAAGGGCTCAATGAGATATGTTTCAATTCCTAGTAGAGTCTCTGAAACATAGGAAGTGCTCAGTAAATACAGCTCTCATCCCTTAATAGCTCTGGTATTTAACCATTTCACTCTCTCTCCAATATTTCGGATTAACACTCCCCCACCCCTCTTTTTCACAGATAAAAAAAGAGATTAATTGTTCAAATTGACTCATTTCATGCCTGAACCTTTGGGAAGTTAAATGGTGAGGCTAATAAAATATATTACCCTGTGGAACATCATGTCATATTTTAGAAACAAATATGGAAGGAATAGGCTTGTACTAGAAAAACAGAATCAATATTATAAGAACAGTAAAATAAACAAACCAACAAGAGTAACCAAATAGATTAGTTTAAAATGAATCTCGACATTGACCTTACACCTTTCACAAAAATTAACCTAAAATGAGTCATAGACCTAAATGTAAAACGCAAAAGTGTAAAATCTCTGGAAGACAACATAAGAAAAGCATCTAGGTGGCTATGGCAATGAGTTTAGGTACAATACGAAAAGCACAATCGATGAAAACAAATGGTAAGTTGGATTTTATTAAAATTTAAAACTTCTGCTCTGCAAAAGACACTGTTAAGATCATGAAAATACAAGCCAAAAACTAGGAGAAAATATTTGCAAAACGCATAACTGATAAAGGATTTATATCCAAAACACACAAAGACCTCTTAAAACTCAACAATAAGAAACAAACAATCCCATTAAAATTCAGCAAAAGACCTAAATAAGCACATGACCACAGATATACAGACAGCAAGGAAACATGTGAAAAGGTACTCAGCATCACATGCCACGAGGGAACTGCAAATTCAAACACAACAAGATCCTACCACATACCTATTAGAATGGTAAAAATCTGAAACAGTGACAGCATCAAATGCTGGCAAGGATGTGAAGCAACAGTTACAGCCACTTTGGAGGACAGTGTGGCAGTCTCTTGCAAAACTAAACCTAGTCTTATTTGATCAAGCAATCACACTCCTAGGTATTTACCCAAATGAGCTGAAAACTTAGATTCACACAGGAACCTGCACGTGGATGCTTCTAGCACTTTTATTCATAATTGCCAAAACTTGGAAGCAATTATTTTAACAGGTAGCTGGGTCAACAAACTGTGGTGTTTCTATGTAGGTATTAGAATATTATTCAGCAGTAAAAAGAAGTGAGCTGTCAAGCAATGAAGACGGGAGAACCTTACATGCACATTGCTAAGTGGAAGATGCCAATCTAAAATGACTACATCCTGAATGATTCCAACTATGTAACATTCAGGACAAAGAAAACTACAGGGACAGGTAAAAAAAAAATCAGTGGTTTCCAGGGTTTGAGGGGTAGGGAAGGGTGAACCGGTGGAACATAGGGGACTTTTAGGGCAGTGAAACTATACTGTAATGGTGGATACATGACATGTTTTTGGCAAACCCATGAAATTATACAGCACAAGGAGTGAATCTCCATCTAAACTATGCAATTTAGTTTATAATAATGTTTCAATATCAGTTCACACATTGTAACAAATGTACCACACACAGGTGAGATGTTAACAGTAGTGCAAACTGTGTGGGGAGAGAAGGGCGAGGGGGCATATAGGAACTCTCGGTACTTTCTGCTTAAGTTTTCTGTGAGCCTAAACCTGCCCACAGAAATAAGGTCCATTCATGTAAAAAGAGAGAGAGAGAGAGAGAGACAGCGAGAGAGAACGATACCCAACTGGTGTCTATAAAATCTAACTGTTTATCTATTTTTACATAATTTTGATTATTTTGCATAATCTTCTTTGGGCCTGAGGCCTCTGTGTTTCTCTCTACACAATTCCCAACCAACCCAAATGAGGCCCACACCTCTCAGTACCTTTCCATTGTTTTTCTTTTTATTTAATTTAACACTCATTCATTAAGTAATAACTTTGTGCCAAGCACTATGTGAATTGTCGTTGATATGGAAAGGGAATAAGATCAGACTTGAGAATCTCACAGTCTAGCAACAGAGGCATGTTAATTAGAGTAGAACAACATATTAAGTGTCATAAATAAAGGTAAGAAAAATCTCTGAGAACCACAATCACCCAGTATTTTAAACTCTACAAGGTACTAGGAAACTATATTAAAGCTCAAATAGTCTGCTTTTTTTGTACTGCTCTACCTTGCTTTTTGCCAGTGCCTCACATTTAACTTTATTTTAAACCTCTCCCAACTATTCATATTCTTTAGCCTTTTGCTTCTTCCTCAAGATTGCTAACTCCAGCTGATTTTCTAATTTAGTCAAACTACTTTGCCAAATATGTATGTCTGTCTAACATAATCACTGATTCTTTCAACTACAAAAAAAAAAAAAGGGGGAGAGATGAACTCTACTCGAGGTGCAGTGTCATTAAGCTGGAAGGATGACCTACATGCAATCTCAAGGCCATATTCCACAAGGAGGGTGGTGCCGTCAGAAGCGAATTGCTGCTATGGAGTTTAGAGGAAGAGCCTGGCCTTCCCTTCCCACTGCACACCCCTGCATCGGGGACCAAGCTCTGAGATAGGACAGGGTTGGGGGAGGGGCTTTGAGCAGGAGGCATCTAGTCAGAAGCCCCCGTGCCAGGTCTGCCTTCCGGCAGTGGATAAGAGGGAGAATCCGGTATTGAGAACTTCATGTTTTCCATGCTGCCAAGGGTAGGCTCTATCAAACACTTTGTCTTCACTCTTGTGGAGACAACCTATCGCCAAACACCTGCCACTAACCCCCTGCCTACTTCTCTACATTCACCTCCCGCCACTGCCCACATTCCCACTTTGCACTGTAGTGATACGATGTGAGGGGACTCTGCTCACACCACACGGTGGGTTCCTGACTTGCTGCCTCACTAATGCTCTTCCTCCCTTCTGAAATCCTCTGCGTTAAATGCGACACAATCTTCATCTGGCCTGGCCCCTACCTCCAGAGATGGCTCCTCAAACAGCCCCCATCCCCATGTGTCCTTCCTCTGCATCCTCTTTGGATTGAATTAACCTGTTTCCACTTTCGATCCTTCACTAGGCTGAGCAACTTACAGGTAGGGGAGTGACCGTGCCTGGGGTTTCATAAGCAATAATATGTTTGCACCCCTGTCTCTGTCCTTCATTGTGTAAATATAGGTTATACAGCATATGGTTAAAAGTAAAAACTTTGGAGCCACCGTGACTAGTTTTCAATCCTAATTGCCATTTACTAGCTGTTTACCTTGAATTGGGGTTATTGTCCCTCAGGTTCCTTAGATGTGAAACAGGCAGAATACCTTACAGGTTTGTTGTAAGATTTGAGTGACTAGATAGAGGACAAACTAGTTAGAAAGAGGATAGATGATAGATGATTGAGAGAGAGAGAGAGAGGGATGCTACATATGTTGAATGATACTTGACACATTGTAAGTGCTGGTTAAGTGTTAACTACCATCACTGCTGTCATCGTCATCATCATCATCATCACCAGACCTGTAGTCCTGGCAGTAGATGCTTGGTTCCCTACAATGCCTCCCTCAGGATTACCATGATTCTTGCTTGGATTTGTCTGATTTCCAGATTATTCAGATTAAGTGATGACTACTCACCCTTTTGTGTCAGATCCACTGACAATCCAGAGAGAGCTCTGGTGATCCAAATAAATAGAACTACTGATCAACAGCACCCTGAACAAAAACACAATCTCTTCTCTCAAAGCATTTGTAATAATAAAAAATATATATATAAAAAAAAAACCCAAACAAAAAGAAAACTAGTTATTTATGTGGGGGAGAGACAAGAAATGAAGAGAAAAGAAGGGAAAAAAAGAAAGAAAATTGTGGTATTATTGGTAATGACCTTGGAAAGATAAAAAAGGTTTCTTAAAAAAAGAATTAGTAAAGCTGTTAATTTTAGCAGATTGTGTTCAAAATGCTGAATTTCTTTAGAATGACACATTTCTTGAGAAGAAAAGTGCTAAAGGGAAGAAAAAAATACTGGGGGGAAAAAAAGCCAGCCAGGGAACTGCAAGAAACTCAAGCCAATATGTAGCTTGCATCTGCTGGCAATACCCTCATCAAAGGAGGAAATAAGATACAAAACTGAAATTGCTATTCAAAGAAACTTGATAAACAAAATAATCCATTCAATATAACAGATGGCTGTACAATAGTGTGTGCCATGACTAAAATATCTGACCCACCCACCTACCCACTGGTAATGCTACCAAAAACATCAATTTAAACTGGGTAACCTGAAATGTACAGAATAAAACTGGCTATAACTACAATGTCAGCAAAATATATTCATGTGGAAAAGAATGGAAATATTCAAAAGGCATCATCTAAAAAGTATACTTCCTTATGCTATATTCTCTCTGTTTGGCCTTGGTACATCTGTCCTGAGAATTTTACCTCTATCTAGTTCAGTTCGTTAGTTCTGTAATTCTAACAAGATCATCAAAGCCGTGCTCAATCTAGTTCACCTCAAGAGATTATTTATGTTACCTCTGCTGTGTCCCAAACACTGTGCAGGAGATAGTAAGGTGAATACAACATTGCCCCAGATCTTGCAGTTTGCACCCCAGTTTATCTACTGAGCAGTAAACTGAAGCATCACTTTGAATATAGCTAAGTCTCTGGAAATCTGGAATTGCTAAATTAATGGTTTGCATTGATTCACTTGATGAAAAATTATGGTCAGAACTTACTAGACTTCCATGCACGCCACCTCATTTAAAGTTGCCATTATTGACTGGTCTAAAAGATTTAGTAGAAGGCAAAAGAAACTATCACTTTGCAACCCAAATCTGATCAATCTGAAAGTTACTTATTATTTTTAATGCTTTCATGTATAAAACTGAATGTCTGAGCAATGGCATTTTATACTTATAGCTATGCCTTTCATGGATACTGTAAACACGACCAGGGTGAAGCAATGTCATACTTCAGGAAAAACAAAACCTGAAGCACAAACAGAATGTATCAGAAAAAATTAATCACCACATTTCCCTGTTGCCTAATTTCCTGATTAACTTCTGATGGGCCTCTGAGGCAGTGAATTCAAACACTCAAACAAAAAGGACTTAAACAGGAGGTGAACTGTCATCACACAGTATTTCTGACAGCTTGTTCCTGAGCAAAGCAACTGCTGTCCCCAGGGACTCATTCAACATTCATTCGAATCATGGAGAAAGAGACCCAGTTTGGAAGATGTTTTTCTGGAGTACAGAGGGGGACTTTGATCCTAGCTCAGATAACAGCTGCCCTCCATGGGAGGGTTTTCTGGTCGCTCTATCCCTCAGGCCAGGTAAGTCTCAGGGGAGGTGTCTAGTTGACCTCAAAGCTCAGCCAAGCAACTGATACCTGAGGGAGGGTCTTTGAGTGGGCAAGGGAGCCTGGCATCGAGTGTTATCATTCTGTCAGTCTCTCTCCTGGCTAGACACAGAGCACACAGGAAAGGGACTCCTAAAGGGAATCAAGTCTCACCTTGATTTTCCCCCCATTGTAAAATTAAAGGAAGGCAGGACGCCAAAATACCATGATAGATTTTAGTCTCTGCCATTGTGTTTTCTCACTATTCTGGAATTGTAACCAAGTGTTTCCTTTGAAATTCCTGACCCCTGACTTTTAAATACAAAAGCAAAGGTGAATATGGATGATTAATATCTTACAAAAAAATAAAATGTGTCATGCAATTTATAAAGTAGGTGTGGAAGAATATAAGACAATTTTTTTTCTTTTAGAATGAGGGGAATTTGAGAACAAGTTGGAACGTCTCCTTTAAAATGTAAGAGATTAATCTAAGCATTGACACTGTGAAGTAAAATTATGTCTTTGTCATTATTGGTTGGAATCACTGAAGTTAGAGACATGAAAAATAATTTGAATGATAATTTGTTTGAAAAGGTGAATATAAACTAGATCTCCAGCCATCACAAAATCATCCTGCTATTCATAACTGGATATGCCTTTGTTTATCCTGAATCATGTTCTCGTTTAATAAATATTTATTGAGCACTTATTATGTGCAAGGCATTGTTTCAGACACTATAGGGCATAAAGATATTAGTGACAGCCCCTATACCTAATGGGGGCATTAAGACTGTACATGGTAGGAAATGATAAATCTATAGAAACAACATAAACTGGAGGACTTAATAGATCTCTCAATGACCGTCAGACCAAGGTGCAGTTTTGGCTCCAACTGGTACTTCAATTAAAAGCTAATTTCAAGATGACAGGAGTATTTAGCCAATCTCCTCCTCTGTCACAAAAGGGAAAATGGGCTGCTATCAGCCCACACAGAGAGCTATTAAGCCTCCACAGACTTACAAAGGCAAATGTAGGGAATTTGCCTGCCTCTGGCCTCTCTCATCTTCCAACTCTTATCCTCAAATGCGAAGTGTGGCATTGGCTGAAGTAAAGACAGCTGAGACAAGAGGTCTTGGGCAGACCTCCCTGGCGCTATGGGAATATGTGTTTGAGGACCCACCACCCAAATGGAAGTCTGGCATCACAAAGGGCATCTCCAGCTGAGGCTCCTCAGCGAAGAGCCAGAGGCTTGATAATGGGAAGAGAGGTGATACTTGTCATTTCTCCCAAGAAAGGCACCTTCCTTTGAGTTCTGCAAAGCTAAAAAGGTTGTTCTTAATAAAAACTATTGACAAGCATTCAGCAGGAGTGTGTGGAAAACACACAAATGTGAAGAAAGCACAAACTCCACGTGCTGGTTTTTGTGTTGTAACTCAATAAGCCAGGAGACGTGCTGCAGGGTATGCTGGACACCTGTTCAATAATTCCGTTTGCTTTGGAGGAGATGTTTAATGTTTAAAACAACAAGACCAGCAGAAGAGACCCACATTTTTTATCTAGTGTTTATACCAGTTATAGCCAGATGTGTCCATTCTTTCTCCTTTTTCCTTATTCTTTTAAACACTCAATTGCCTGTGATAGGATTCAATTAGGAAATCTACTTTCTGCTTTGATTTATTTGTTCATCCTTGTGACATCACTTGGATTCTTAATCTTTTTTTTTAATCCCTTTATGATGGTTTTACTTTATCCTCCCTTTCTGATGTTAGCTTTCTGGAGACTTCCAACGTGAATATCTTTTAAAATCATTCTTACATCATAGTGCTTTTTCTACATAGGTCCACCTACTTATATCTATATATCTATGTATCTACATACATATCTATATATACCGGGGGTGCCAAAAAAAGTATATACATTTTAAGAGATGTGATCTATGTCTAAGCAGTAGTTCGCCATAATCAGAAGTGTCTGGAGGCTGATGGTAACCACTTTGAATACCTCTTATCATTGCAGAAGTCAAACGTGACTTGTGTTCATCTTTTGTTATGGGTATATATTATCACAATTTTAATACAGTTTTTTTCTTTCTTAAAATGTGTATACTTTTTTTGGCACCCTCTGTAGATAGATTAGATCGATCGATCGATAGAAAGCACTATCATGCTGAGGTTCCAGGACAGGCATTACCCCGTATTCTACATGGAGTCCTCTTTTCTACAGCCAACTAAAACATCCTTGATTGTTTTCAAGATATACCCTTGCCTTTTCTCTCTTTTTCTTTGTTATTTTGCCTCCCTCAAAATTTTTTATTTTTTCTCTTCATAATTACCATTTTCAAGTTCAACTCTGTCTTCAGACCTCAGCATGAAGTAATCTTTTCTTAATTTGTCATTAGTTAATGCACACTAAGCAATTACAGTGTTTCAAGAAACAACTCCTGAAAGATTTAGAGTGGGCCCCAGATATTGTTCAATAAAGGCTGATGATGATAAGCAGAATCAGTCCCTTGGAAATGCCCATGTTTGTTTGCAAATATGATCCATCCCACAGGGCTCTTTGTAGCCAGACTTTACCCTTGCCCATCAGGAGGTAGAGTCTTTCCCTCCCTTTGCATCTGGGCTGTCCAAGGCACTGGCTTTGACCAGTTAAATGCAATGGACATGTCTCTGGACAGGCGTCTGAACCTGGGCTTCAAGAACCCTTGCAAGTCTTGTTCTTGTTGTCATGGAGCCCTGCAGCCACCATGCTGTGAAGACGTCCTGAATAAAAGGTCAGATGGAGAAAGAAGTCAGTCATCCCAGTCATTCCTGCATCCCAAATGACACTCCAGAGGTGCGAGTGAGACCCTCTAAGACCATCAACCCCAACTGAGCCCCAAGCTGAGTGCAGCCACAAGAATGAGACCAGTTGAAACCAGCAGAATAGCCCAATCAACTCACAGGATAGTGAGAAAAAATAAACTGCTATTGTGTTAAGTAATGAAGTTTCTGGTGGTTTGTTATTCAACAATAGATAACTGGTACCGCCTCTAACACACCTACTACCCTACTCGCTTATAGTAGTGCACAAAATACAGGATTGAAAATATGTATCCCAAACAGGCCAAGAGACGTAGTCATACATATTCATTTGATATTTAGTGATACTTATACATTAAAAAAAATATTGATATTACATAGGTATACAGTCGTCCCTCAGCATCTGCAGGGGATTGATTCTAGGGCCCTCATGGATACCAAACTCTGCAGATGTTCACACCTCTTATAGAAAATGGCACACTCCTGTATGCTTTAAATTATCTCCAGATTACTTATAATACTGTGCTTCCCTGAAAAATAAGACCAGCTGGACAATCAGCTCTAATGCTTCTTTTGGAGCAAAAATTAATATAAGACCTGGTATTACATTATATATTATATTATATTAATTATATTATATTATATTAATTATATTATTTATATTATATTAATTATAGTATTTATATTATATTACATTACATTACATTACATTACATTATATTATATTATAGACCCGATCTTATATTACAGTAAAATAAGACCGGGTCTTATATTAATTTTTGCTCCAAAAGACGCATTAGAGCTGATTGTCCGGCTACATCCTATTTTTGGGGAAACACGGTACATAGTACAATGGAAACACTATGTAAATAGTTGTTACACTGTATTATTTAGAAAATACGACAAGAAAAAAGGTCCACACACGTTCAGTACAGATGAGACTGCATAGTACCTGTGAGCAACAACGTGGCATTCTTTTTTGTGAACATTTTCCATCTTCAGCTAGTTGAATCTGAGGATGTGGAACCAGTGGATACAAAGGTCTATCTGTAAATATAAATATTTGTTTATATAATTAATCTTAGGTTGATGCAAAAGCAATTGTGGTTTAAAAGGTTAAAATTATTGCAAAAACCACAATTACTTTTGCACCAACCTAATAATATATGATAAAAATATATATGCTATACATAATCACATGCACAGGCCCAAGCTTCAGCACTGGGGTGCAAGATAAATAAAATTACGTCCTCACCATCAGAAGTCTCCTTATCTAGTCAGACGTGGTACAGATGAATTACACCGCCATGTGAAAATTTTGGTAGAGTGCTACAGGAACACAAAGAAAGGAGTGATTCACCTGAACTAAGAAAAGAGAAGTGTGGGTAGGGAGAATTGAAAAGAAAAAAATCAGAGAGTAGTTAGTTACTGGGTTAAAAATGGCAGCAGCAAGGTGTTTAGAACCACATCTGGAGGTGGCCAGTCATACCTCCAAAGGCCATCTTCTGCCATAAGGACCTGGAGTTGAACTATTTGAACAGGAAATTGCCTGAAATTATTCTAGGTGACATCTTCACCCTCTCTTCCCTCGCCTATTTCAAACACTATTTTTACACTATATAATTAACTCCTAATATTAACTGGATGAGTCTTGCTATTGGTTAGCTATGTAATTTAACACTGTTTTTTCACAATATAACATACACCTGTTTATCCAGTTGGTACACTAATGCATACTGCATTAGGTACCCAATTAGGCCATGAGTATCTAAACCTCAACGTGTCCCAAATTGAATTCACTGTTCTCTAAAGTTTGTTCTACTCTATTTCCCATCACAATAAAGGGCACCATTAACCACCCAGTCACTCCAGCCATGAACCTGGGAGTCGTCCTTAACTCTCACTCCCCTGAGGTTCCCTCACAAATTCCATCCCCATTTACTCTCTGAAATCTAATCCCTTATCAAATCCTGTTGATTCCTACCTCCTAAACACCTCTCAAATCCACCCCATCCTATTATTCCCACTTCCTGAGTTCAAGAGTCAAGATCCTTTCTTGAACCATTGCCATAGCTTCAACTATCTGTCATTCTGCTTCTACGCATGCTTTCCTTCATTCTATCTACCACACTACAATCAGAGGCATCTTTGGAAAATGCAAATCTCATCATATTAGTTCCATGATTAAAGCCTTTCCATGGCTCCTCCTGCGTCAGAATAAAATGCAAACTTCCAGGGACAGCTTTTAAGGTCCTTCATGACAGATCTACCTCATGGTCTCATTTCCATATGCCCCCATCCCCAACATACACACCCTACCTTCCAGCCATAGCAATTATTTGTATTTCCCTTTGCTATCTGAACAATGGCTTGAGCTACCACTTCAACTTCTAAATACCATTTGTAGACTGATCTGATTCAAGAACAGCAACTCGTTGTTTAAGACACATCTCATTTCCTCTGGAAGCCTATCTCCACATCTGTGTTCCCCTACCTTGGGCCCCGCAGTGTAGAATAGACCACTCTTGCCTTTATGCCCTCAATTATATTATGAACATACTTGTATATCTATAGAGTTCATACTACACTTTATTCTACTTATTTGTTTATGTTTCTGCCCTTCCTCCCTCCCCACATCCTGCCGTCACCAGGCTGACATCATTATAGATACAAAATATCATTTATTCCTTTGGTATTTCTACCACATCACACATTGCCTGGCTCATAGTAGGTGTTCCGTAATGAAGATTAAAATTTTTCAGATGATTTGAATACCATAAATTCAGAAACACAAAAAAACGGTACCAAGCATAACTTAAATTTGTTTTCTTGACTTGTGATTTTGTTCACTTTCTTCTGGTTGTTTGAATTATAGAAGTGTTTAAATTTTGGATAAATGAGAATTTACTGTGTCTTTTTCCTAGCTGATATAATAACCAAATCTTTATATATAATAAATAATTTACTGCTTTTGTAAAATAGTATATTTGCAAGCCAATACATTGAGGGTATTCAGAGGCAAGCTATCCGGCACAAATTGAGAACCACTAGCCAAATAAATAACAAAAATGTCTCAAAATTCTTCACTAAAACATACATAGGAAAACTCACCCCTTAGAACTCTGCAATATATTATAATATAAATCAGAGAATGCGCTACAGGCAAACCTACAAGCTACAGCAAGAAATGACAGCCGTTAGCCAGGGAGAAGACATAAAATTAAAAGAGCAGATCTAAGACTGCAAAAAGGAAAATTATTTAAGTTCAGTAAGGATAGGAAAAAAAGTCATCTGTACCTTAACTAGTCTGTGGCCATTGCTGAATTATTCTATACAAGTAGTATATAGCATACTGTACAGTTATTATTTATATTGATGATCATGATTTTTCAATTAAAATTATGTTCATTATATTCTGAATAAAACTAAAAGGAATGGTATAAAACATTTTAGAATTTTTTTCAAAATTAATATTTTTTAAAAATCTGTTTAAATTTTATTTTTCCAAGATATACAGAATAACCCCTTCTTAAGTCTTTTTTCAATTTGAATAAATACTAATTAAACATACCACTTATTCAATACCTAACTGTTATACATTCTGCACTCTACACTAGAACCCATAGGATAAATATGATTATTCCCATTTTACAGATGAGGAAACCAAGGTCCCAAAAGGTCAGGTAAATCACCCAGGGTCACACAGCTAGTAAGCAGCTAAGTAGAGATCTGATGCATATAATATGCTTTCATTCCTGTCGCCATTGAAATTTGAATGATGGAGAATTCATACAATTACTTGTTCATAAATTGATTTGTAGGAGTTCACCTTGAATGCTAGACTTCAATTCACATATCTGTACCACAACTGAGTTTCCTTTCACAGTGAAGAAAACATTTAAAATAATTGCTTCACCAAGATAATCTCAGCAAAAGCAGAAAGTACCCAGGATGAAATGTTTCATATATAGTAATGCCATACACTTTTGCTGATAGAGGTCTAAGCATTTACAAAGTAACCTGTTGGGGAAAAGCACATAAACTTATTGATATTTTTCACAGGCAGTCAAGAGTTGGGCAGATTTTTAGTTAGGATCTAATACAGTCATAATCATCTACAAACAACAATGATTCTTCTAAATTAAGATCCAAAACAACGGCTAGAGCTGATATCTTAATAAAAAAAATAAAAACAAACAAAACTTTGGAGGCAATTTTAATTAAAAAAAATAGGTTATTATTAACCGTTTAAATTGTTAGCATAATAGTTAAAACACTAGAAATGTCCCCAAGAGTTATTTACTTAAGGGCTTTGTTCTTGAAAGTCATTACATTATTCCAATAAAGACTAAAGAGGTTATTTTCTCTAAATTATTTAGGTGTAAGAATTAGCCTTCAGCCAGGTGCTCTGTTTATGCAGATGGTAAAATAAATTATTCAGAAATAGAGACAGGTAAAACAGATGGAAAAGCAGAGTAAACCAAGAAAGCCGTGGGCAGCTGCTTACCAGGCCCCCAGGAAAACACCCAGTTCTATGTCTTGGGCCAAGTAACCAGTTAGGAGTTCTAGATGCATACGCTGTTGTACTTTCCTCTAAAACACCTTTGGGACCTTGCACTTGTTTCAGGGACCTTGCACTTGTTTCAGTATTTAAACGTATGTCATCTAAAATTCTTTATGAAAACAAATAATCTTAATCTAAACCGCGAAATATTTCTGAGGGCAGGTTTCCTTCCAGATCAGAGAGCTAAACTGTATTTCCAAATCATTTGAGGCTCTTTTTAAAAAGTGTGTTAAGAACTAGATATATCTATCACCTTGCACAGACTGATGGAGTTACCTATAAGACCTCCTTTGAACAGCTAAGGTTTGTCTCTTACCTGACTGAGTCATTGATTCAAACCCGATAGGTACAAATGCCAGAAAGACCTACTTTTTGGTAAATTCTACACTGGAAGAGTATTAATAGTGGCAGGCCATCTTATAATGTGGTGATCTGCTGAAGAAATTCTGGGAAATAACCTGCTTACAAAAATGGATCACTAAGGGAAAAAAATGTTCAGAGCTCTATACATACCTGCCTTAGTTCAGCTCATTTAATAACGCAAACAAATTAAACAGAAGAGGTTAATTCAAGCACAAGAATAATCTGGACAGGGAGGAAGGAATGCTCAAGGAAAGAGGAACAGCATTCCATAGAGTGAAGTACACTGGACGCCAGGAGATCTGGCTTCTAGTCTCAACTGTGCCTTAATCTGGCCTTAAGGCCAGAGCATATTAACCTCTCTCAGCGCCAGTGTTTTTATTGACCAAATAAGGTCAGACCATCCCAAGATACTTTAAGCTCTTGTACTCTACAAGTCTGTATGAATTTGGAGAAGGGAAAAAGATAACAGTGAAAGCAAATGAAATCCAAGGCCATACATCCATAGATAAAAGCACTTAAAAAAGCACTTTGTCTGCATCTTGTACTTTCATTTTTAATCTAATTTATAGACTTTAGAGCTATTATTTTGGAGGACAATTTTTTACAGATCAAAAGAGGAAGGCTAATGATGTAAGCTAAAGATTCGATGTTCTAAATGGTTTCTATGATTTGGATGTTTGGAACTGTGAAAACTAACCATCCAAATAATCAACTGAATTTTTCATTTTTTACTGAAACCTGTGGTATTACATAGACACTGCCTAAAAAACTTGTTTGAACCAGCTTCCAAAACACATGTCTGAATAGGCACTGAAGCATTCCAAAGGTCGGATATTGAAGATGCTATCTTTATTGACACTGCCATTTTATAATCCTAGCAATTACCATTAACCCAGGCCCTTGTTCTGACACTATCCAACCAAATTTGTCTGATTTCATTCACTCAAAAATTAGTTTACTTTTCCCATGTGGCCAGCATTGTGAGAGGGCTATCACTGCTCTAGCAAAACCCACAGTCTCATCAGGGAGACAAATATGTAGGCAAATTCAACGAGATGGATTATTATTGTTGTTCTGGTTTCTCAGTGTGGGTCTTAGACCCAGTTCACCTCTACTTTCCTTTACTTAATATTCTTTCTTTAAATGAACCTGCTATTATAACCTAAGATGTTTATGTTACATTTTATGTCAGTAACACTTGTCAATAACAGACAGTGACTCAAAAAATAAATATATAACCACTCAAGTAAATATATTTGTTGGTAAATGACCTAACCCCCCCCCCTTACATATCATTGGTGAAATGTATATTATAGAAGGGGTAGTTTTATTGGTCATAAGGACCCTGGCTTAAAGGATTCATTTTTTTTCCCTTTCATTTAACGAGTATGTATTAAGCACCTATTATGTGCCAGGCACGATTCTCTGATGGCAATAACAATCGATTTAAGGACTTTAAATAGTACAATGACAGAAACAGTTTTGCACTTCAGAAAGTTTTAGTTTTTAATTCGGTTTGGAAGATCAACTGAATGGGTTTTGAAACTACAAGAACAGAGATTTAGACAAAAATGGTGACAGTAACAGTTGACACAGATGGAGAAAATCATTTCAACATATGTATAAGAGGTCAAGTCAACAGGATTTGGGGATTACTTGGTTGTGGGGAGTAAAAGAGATAAAGGTGTCAAAGCTGATCGCCAGGCTTCTTAGTCCCAGGTGACTTAGTGCAGTTAGGTATCACATTCCCGGTTTCATCTGGTACCTGGCATGTTTAGTGGATCATTAAAGGTCTTTATCTCCACCTTAGAGATCTACTGATGAGATATTATGGTATCAGTTTCACTATGCACTACTATAAGAGTAAATTAGAAAAATAAATGTATAGATATTGGTATATGGGGGCAGGGAGATAAATTGAACCAATAGATTCAAGACACGAAGTAGATCCCAAATTGCATTTTGCCTTTTGAATGCGCTCAAAGACTTTGTATGGAGGCAGTCTCAGATGGCCTCCAGGCTCAAGCTTAAGCTCAATCGACTGGCTAAAAGAAAATAAAAACCCAAGTCTCTGAAGAAATAATGCAGCCCTCAACTTGATCATTCCCTTTTAAAAACAAAACAAAAATAAAACAAGAATTGCTACAGATGAGGAGGAACAGATGGAGAACTCCAGGTAATGTCACTGGAAGACTGTCCCCATCCTTGAGGTGTGGCCTCCACTCGCACTGCCTCAGTCAATAATGTATGTTGCCGATGAAGCAAGCAAAGATATAGAGATACCGAATTATTACTCAGAACAGAGATGTCAGTCAGCACAGTGAGAACAACCACATTGACCTTCTGTTAACAGGAAGAGGATCCTGTTACAGTCACTCTTCGCTGTGGATCTACCAGGTTAGTAAAGCCATTCTTCAGAGGAAAAACAAATAAGTCAAACACACAGTTGCTTCAGTAAAAACTTGCTTATAAATTATGGGACACTATGCATACTCTTAAGGTAACACTTTCATCATTACGAACCCATCATGTAATCTTCTAGGCAGGGCCTATTGAAAGTGGAAGATGTAGGAACGTGATAGACAGAGTGACTTGGAGAATCAGAAACCCCAAAACACTAAGATTGTGGAAATGTTTAGGATCTTGGACTTTTTAAAATACGTTTTCTGTAGCGATGAGATCCAGAAAGAAAAAATGACAGGCATAAGTAGAAAGTAACAAGAGTGGGGAGGAAAACACAGACGGGCTGATGTCTAATCCATTGCACACTAACAAGAAGCAGTTTTCCTGAATGTCTCCCAAGCAGGCATCCAGCTTTTAGAAATTAAATTCAAACATATATCTACGCTTCAAGAACACCGGAGCCTACATCCCAGCCCCAGGCAGTCATCCTTCACATGTGGCTCTAATAGCATTGTTGAGAAAACAGCTCAAAGTGCCAAAGACATTGATTCAAAGTCCAAAGCATCATCTATCATCTTTATACAAGAAAGCACAATGCATTCGATTTTTTTAAATGTATCTATTAATTTCTACAGTGAGTTCTTAGAGTTCCACTGTAACAAAATAGACACTTCACCATTAATGAGGGAATGATTTTCAAGCAAATCTTTGATCTAGGAAAATCATTCTGTTTCTGTGAAAGAGCTAGTGTGCATACGTTTACAAAAATGAAGCTAACATTTAAACACTTCTTCACAGAATCTCACTTGAGAAAGGGTGGCTTATAATGGCTAATCAAAATTTTTATTTCCTCTCAGAATTGCTTTATAAGGAAAGCCAAACACAGATCCCACCAGCTTTTAGTGCTGACATAATTCAGAAGAGTTTCTTCTGCAGGAGACTGGGAAGCTCTGTTTCTACAGTGCCTGGGGCTGAGGAACAGGAGCTGGGAAATGAAGTGTTATTCAGATATCTCTATACTCAAGAAGAGAAACACCCTGAAGTACTCAACTGATTGTTTTTTTAATCCTTGAAAAAATGTATGGTATACGTAGCATAACCATATCATATTTAATATCACAGTGACATTCTCGATTAGGTTAGACAACTACAAAAGCTATGCTGGATTGTGTCAGTTTGCTCTGTTTAATGAAAGTATAAGAGCCCACTGAGTGCTACTCAGTGCTAAGAGAATGTGTGGAGGATAAAAGGAAAAGATACAGAAACACAAGAGTCACCCACTACCAAAAACAGATGGTAAAACAAAGAGTAGGAAGAGATGCTGAACATTTGAAAGTATTTACCTTCTGTCCTGGAATTAAGTTAAGTGAGTCCTACCGTGTTTCCCCAAAAATAAGACCTGACCGGACAATCAGCTCTAATGCATCTTTTGAAGCAAAAATTAATATAAGACTCGGTATTATATTATTATATTATATATTATATTATATTATATTAGACCCGGCCTTATATTATAGTAAAATAAGACCAGGTCTTATATTAATTTTTGCTCCAAAAAACGCATTAGAGCTGATTGTCTGGCTAGGTCTTATTTTTGGGGAAACACAGTATCCCGGTCCAGAGTAAAGGAGGAAGTATTTTTAAATCCTCTTTGTGAGCATTAATTCATTTGTTCAATCATTTAATCATTCATTCAACAAATAGTTACTGAGGATCAACTGCAAGAACAAAACAAAATCCCTTGCCCAATAAAACTTCATTCTAATGAAAAGAGACAAACAATAAGTAAAAATAAACAAATAAATAAATCTTTTGTTTTTGTTGCTTTCCAATTGGTGACAGCACTATGGAAAACAGTTAATAGGCTAGGGTGTACAAGGGGACACAGGAGATCAGAAGAATTAAGGATTTTACTATTGCATAAATGGTGTAAGAGCAACACTTGCTAATGAGACCTGAGCTGAAAGGAGAAGATATTGAGTGAGATACGTGGGTATCTAGGGAAACAGTGTTTGATGGCAAAGGCCCAGAGACGTACCAGGGAGGCCTGTGTGGCTGGAGCCGAGTGACCAGAGAGCAGAGTGGTCGAAGATGAGGTCAAAGAAGTAACCAAACAATAGATGGAGGTTTAGGACATCTTCACTAGCAACAGTCACTAACTCAATATCAGGCCCTAGTTTTATATGACTCTCCATCATGTCTTAATAGGAAAACAGTAGGCGATAAAATCACAGAGGATACAACTAGAAGGTTTCACAGGAAAAGTAAGTATATTAAATTAATGTTTAAGTCACTGACAATCCAGTTATACCACAAAGAAAAGGTGACTAAGGAACAATGATTAATAAAAATCAAAAGAAGATGATGACTAGAATGTGATGCCAACTTTCAAGAAACTCACAGTCCAGTAGACGTCTTTATTCCCACAAAAGCCTAAGGAAGTGTTATTAGCCCCAATTTATAATCAAAGGAACTGATGTAAGCAATGTGTTCTAAATTACACATATGGTGGACGAGCCAGAATTTAATCCCACATTTTTTATGTCTAAATCTTATGCATTTTTACCTGGAAAAAAATGCTTCCTATTTAAAAATATCATCTTTTCTCTTGGCCCTACCTTTGTAGAAACTGTTTTAGGCCAATTCAATTTTTTAAAAAGCCAAAGAACTATTTTATAACTAACAGGTTGCTTCTTTACAGAAGAGAACTAAAGAATGCTCTTAATTGTGTCTATAAGTATTTACAGTTTTATACTGAAAAAAAGTCCCTGTATTACATTCAAAAGTACCCATAATTTGTTTCAGAGAAGTCCACCTGACTTACGATATAATCAAAAAAGGTGGGAACCCTTAACTGTCTAGCAATTTTTATTAGTGGAGCAATTTATACAAAACAATCTGTTTTTCAAAAGTTAAAAGCAAACAAAAAACCTGGCAGAATCCTACTGTCCTATTAATTTTATTCTAAGGACTTTTTTTTAAATGTAAAGAAAAACGTTCAATAATTATTTCCTAATATTCTATGCTGTCCCACAGACGATGTGGTTAGAAGATTTCAGAGGGAAAGCAAGTACATTAAAATTAATAATGGGGTCGAGCTTACTTAATGAGCTGAGCTAATTTCTTACAATTAATATCATTTCAAGACTGAAATACATGTAAGGTTAAAATTCACCTTCTATATGCATCCCCTTCTTTCACTCTGATGGGGTGGGGTTGCCTCAGGGAGAAGATAATGAAAGAAAGAAAAAAAAAAACACAAAGTAAAACAACCAAAAAACAAAAAAAAAAACCTTGGATATGTCCATTCACAAGTGATAGGTTACTAACTCCTTCCTTGAAGAGCTGAAATTTCCCCTGCAGTTAAAAGATGTTCCTGTCTTCTTTATCACCCTTTGTAATCAGATAACTAAGGGAGATCACAAGTGTCATGTCCCAACCCTGCGGCAGTATCAGACTAAGCAAAAAGCAGCTTTCTTTGCTCTAGCTTGCCATATGTATTTTCACATCCCCAGGTTCTTCACTGCTTGAAAAATTAACACTGGTGAATACTCTTAATTGGCCCTGACTGGCTGAACTCAGGAAAGGTGCCAATTATACAATCTTCCTGATTTCCAGCATTTACAGAGTACACATTGTCTGAGAGACAGTCACATCTTATTTTCTGATTTACTTTTAAAGTTGTCTACCACGAAGCAATAGAACTTCTCTGACTACTTTAATAAAGGGATGTTTGATTCGTTAAGCTTGTTATGGTTCAGAATGAACAAATCTGAAGAACACATTAAGCAGGAATGTAAACTCGAGAAGAAATACTGTCTAGGAAAGAGAAGACTGACTCCAACTCTGGTTGTCTCACTGTAAAACTGGTGATGATGGTGACGATGAACAAATTACCACTAAGGGTTTCTCCAGCTCTAAGGCTCCAAAAGATGTGCTAGCCACTTGGGAGCTTCCTGCTCAGATGTCTAGATGTGCCTTTCATCTATGACAGGGGTGTCCAAACTGCGGCCTGCGGGCCAACTGCGGCCCGCAATCCATTTTTAATTGGCCCACAGCAAATTCCAAAAATATATTTAGTTTACTTAAATAAACCAGGTGAGGCAATACGTACTTTACCTCAAGTGAGTGGCCTGGCTGTTTGTGTATATTACCGCATGTGGCCCTTGGTGAAAAACGTTGAAAAAAGTTTGGACACCCCTGATCAATGGCTTTCTCATTCAGCAGTGCTGAACTGGTTTACTGAATGCCTGTTCTAGAGTTTCTGGGGACTAGTCCAGTTAAATGGCAGTACAATTTGTCATAGTAAGTTGACATTACCTATCTAGAGATTTTTCTTTCATTGAAATGATTTCCTAAGATGGTTATGTGCTTCTCCCTAACTTTGGGGAGGGAGATACATAAGATTAAGCCTAATTTTTTAATGTTTTATTCCTCCAAATGTAAATAGAGACAGATTCATATCTGTTATCTTTTTAAAAACCATTTTCATTATTTCAGCAATTTAATTTTAATATGGGTTTGGCAGCCACTGCTCCAGGCATGATAAAGTTTTTAGTGCCCCATTCTCTGACATTTCCCTTAAATTAGCCTTTTTGGAATAAAGGTATACAGCCACAGGATGGTTTAAGTTGGGAGGTACAGAGTATCAGTTCAATGATGTCAACCCTGTAATCCCAGTGAAATGTCAGATTTTTGCTATTTTAATTGATTTTGAAGAATAGTTTGTATGTTCTAAGTGGATAGGCGGGGTTTTTTGTGGGGGGGGGTTGTTTTGGTTTTTTTGCTATTCTTATTAGTTTCTCATTTTGTTGCTTTGTGCTCAGAAAATATGTTCTGTATGATTTCTGCTTTCTGTAATTAGTTGAAATTTTCTTTATACACTAATTATATGGTTAGTTTTCTGTGCTATATGTGTTTGACAAGACAGTATATTCATTGTTTTTTGGATACAAAGTTAAGTATTAAACATGTTAATAGTGTTATTTAAAACTCTAGATCCTTTCTTGTTTTTGTCTAATTGTTCTGTTTATTTTCTAGGGAGCTGTCTCCCACTGTGATTGGAGAGTGATGATTTTTCCTTTGTACTTTTGACAGTTTTTGATTTATATACTTTAAAGCTATGTTGTTAGATACATAATGTTCATGACTGTTGTATATTATGGATTTTTCCTTTTCTCAGTATGAAATAACTTTCTTTGTCCCTTTTGATGCTTTTTTTTCCTCGGACTCTATTTTGTCTTATGTTAATTTAACAATACTGAAAACTTTATTTTAGTTAGCTTTAACCTGGCATGTTTTTTTTGTCTTTGATGTTAAATTTACCTACGTAATTTATTTTGGATAGCTCTTATAAATAAAATATAGTTCGTGTTTTTGTTTTTGTTTTCTAACCCAAGCTGAGTCTTTTACTGGTAGAAATACATTTATTATGATTACTTATATACTAGGACTTCTTCTTGCCATTATAATTTAAATTTTGTGTTTTCTTTGTTACTAATTGTATTTTTTTCTTCATATCCTCCTTTTGTTCTATTGATTAATGGTGAAGTGGAATTATTGTACTAATTTGGGAGTAGAAAGATTTGTTCTATTGATCTTCCTATGTGGTTTGAATGTTATGTATTCTATTTTTCAATTTTTACCCTTATATTTCCAACACATATATTTAAGGAGTATTTTCTACCAGTGGTAATATTTAATCAGAAATGAGATCCCTTAACATAATTTTCATGATGTTATTCAACTAATACTATTGAGTTTTCTTATTGTGGTATCAATTTTGAAAAACTATTTTATTTTTTGAATTGGCAATATACACACAGAAAAAACCTCCAAAGTACAAAGAGGGATACAGTCAAGTAAAATTCTCTCTACCATCCCTATCTCACAGCCTTCCAGTTCACTTCCCCAGAGACAATTGCTGGTATAATTTCTTGTGTGTCTTTCCAGAGACAGTTTACGCATATGCAGTCTTAGAGTCAGGCTTTTTTTTTTTTTTTTTAACACAGTGGTATCACACTCCATACGTTATTCTGCTTTTTGTGTTTTGCTTATTTATTTTGCTTAAGTTTTACTTAGCAACATATTTTGGATATCTTTCAATATAAATATACATGGAGCCATTTCATTTTTGTCTAATTTGTGTTACTTTTCTTTAAAAAAAATTAAAGAGGTAATATATCCATTGAAGAATCAATATATTAATATTGTTCAATTTTTTTCATTAGGATATAGTGTGAAAACTCTCTAGCTCTTATTCCCCTTACCATACACATGTATATATTTTCCTCCTCTTTATTCTCTAAAGATAGCATAACGTATACTTGCCTTTTCACTTACCAATGTATCTGAAAAGAACCATGACTATCTTACCCATAGACTTTCTACATTCATTTTTACAATGGAATGGCACTTAATCATTTGAATATACCATAGTTTATTTAACCAATCTACTATTAATGAACATTTGGTTTATTTCTAGCTTTTTGTAATTATAAGAAATGCTTCAATAAATGGCCTTCTTTATATATTATTTCATTCATTTTGCAAGCATATCTGTATACGTACATCACTAACATGCAAGAATATTTATAGGATAAATTCCCAAATGTAGAATTAATCTTTTTAAGGCATGCTTTTCCCTTTTATGGATTACTATAATTTATTTAACCATTTCCTATTGGTAGATATTTTGATTGTTTCCAATACTGCAATTAATACCTTTATATGCATGCAAGTAAAATTTCATTGTGTACATGCACATCTGTAACCTGCCATTGCTGGGTCAAAGGCATTTTATAACTTGACATGTATTAGCTAACTGTCCTAACTGCTCTTCACACAGATTGTGCTGATCTTACTCTCAACCAGCAACATATGGGAGCTTATTTTCTCACACTTCAACCAAATTAGTGTGTTTTCAAAACCTTCCAACTTCATTAATCTTATAGGTGAGAATGTTATCTAATTGTATGTTTTGCTTGCATTTTTTTTTACCATGATGGGTCTGAGCATACTGTCAAATATTTAAAGAATCATTTATATTCTCACCCACTTTTGCCACTGTTGGGGTTTTATTGATTTATACAAACTCTTCATATATTGAGGATATTAGTCTTTTGTGACAAATATTTAATCTCCAAAATCTCTAGTTTATTTTTGATGGATGCAATAATCTCTTGGAATTCTCTAATATTAATCGTACTTATTTTAAATTCTTCTTCTGTTTGTTCTAGTACTCCAAGAATGTGAGCTGATCTTTGAAAATCCCTGTACACCTGCTTGCTGTGTTTACTCTAAGCCAGCTTCGGTGATTATGGGAGAAAGATAGGATGTACTGCCAAGAGCCTACTGGTATCTTATTTTCTGAGTGTAGAGGCTCCCAGCCTTCCTGGGGTGGGGGATTGCAGGGGAATGAGGAACTGCCTGGCGCAACTGCATGCCCTTCGGCGTCAGAGGCGTCTCACTTTATTTAGCCTGTGGGCCAGCTCACCTGCTGCCCACAATCAGCACAGGTGGGAGAGAGAAGCGGGGAGGACTCCCCTACAGCAATAGAGGGGGCTGCCAATTACACACTCAGATATGTGCCCAGGGACCCTTCTTTTTCCTAGTAACTATTGACTCTGAGCTTGGCTTTCCCCCGAATTATTCTTACCTGTTAAAAGTATAAGTAATCTTTTGTGCATATTTTGGGCCATATTTCCTCCAGATAATTTCTCCCATGATCTGATCCTATGCAACTGGTTTGTTGGTTGACTGGCTGGCTGGTTTCTTGATTCTCAGCACAGTTACTGATTTTTCACTCTATTGCTTCTCTCATTTTGTGGCATTTTGGGCAGCAAGAAAGTTGTATGTTTAGCATATTATCTTGATGTAATCTTCCGACATTACTCTGAAAACCCAAAAGGTAGGAACAGTATCTGTCTTTTCAACTACATGGCTTTGCCCGTGGGCTTCTTAAAGTTAGGTATGAAAAAATATATAATTTGGTACTTGCTTAGCATGGTGTCTGGCTCATAAGAGGAATGCATTAAGTGTTTATGGTATGATGAAAGGAAGGAAAGAAGAAGGAAAAGAGGAATTTTAAGAAATCTCTATTAGTGCCAAATATATGGTGACGGAAGGAGATTAGTCTTTGGGTCCTGAACACACAATGCAATATACAGGTGATGTATTACAGAATTGTACATTTGAAACCTATATAATTTTATTAACCAATGTCACCGCAATAAATTTAATAAAATAAAAAAATAAGGCCAATTCAACATGTTATTGAATAAATAGATGACTACGTGCCAGGCACCAGGAGGCACAAGTGTTACAGAAATGAACAAAACACTCTTCTCGCCCTCCTAAAGCATGTGCGTATGGGCAAGGGAGGTAGACAAGATTAGAAGCACGCTTCCTAAAGTCCAAGGTTAATGTCCTAACAGAAATACATTGTGACTCCACAGGCTTGAGAAGAGAGCAGAGAAGGTAATCACTTGATAATACGGACAAATAGAGAAGGCTATTTCAAGGTGATTAAAACTAAAGATGGAGGAGGAGAAGATAAAGATCTAACCATGTTTTATTATATGCATAGAAAAGGTTTTGCAGATGAATTTCCAATTCTTCTATATACTCACTGTCATAAAAATGAGCATTTTAAAAAAAGATGGCCTAAAAGAAACATTTCCTGGAAATACAGGTAACACATAAACTACTGCAGGCAAAAATCGTTTCAAATAGTAAAATTAATTACCTTTGGAACTTTGTTAATGTTAAAGTAAATTTTGCTTTTGGCTTGTGCTCCTAGGTAGTGCAGTGACACACTGAAGTTCTGCTGGAAAAGTGGCTCAACGTCAGCGAAAGAGAGGTTTGCATCTCTGGTGCATACTCCACTCTGAAAAATGTACTAGCTCACTTCTGCCCTCCAGCATGAGTACTTGTAATTTTTAGACTCTGTATTTTTATTACAAAGGGGATAGGAAGATTTAGAGTATGAAAGTAACTAAAGGATTAAATATCCTATAATTAAACCATTCAGTGACAGACATTATTAATATTTTGGCATATATCCCTCTGATGTTTAGTCCATTCATACATCATGCATATAGAATTAAAGTGGAAGATGAAATGATAAATATTTTGAAACTTTTTACTTAACACGCAATATCTATCCATATCATCAACTGCTCTACAATAGCCTTTATAAGGACTGCATTCTCGTTTGTTTCATTAAGCTCCTGTTTTGGGACATTTATGTTATTTTTTCATGTTAAAAACACTGTTACAGCAAACATTCTGTCTATACATACTTGATTATTTCTTAGAATAAATTCCTAGAAGTAGAATTATTGCATACTGCCTTAAAAAATATGCATCAAGACAATGCATATTTTTAAGGCAGTATGTCGCCAAATTGCTCTTCTGAAATGTCTTGCCAGTACATGTTAGCAGTTTACATTTGATACCCTTGCTATTAGCCATTATTTCATATTGTCAATCTGATAGTTTGAAAGTAGTATTTTATTGCTGTAATTTACATTTCTTTGATTGCTAGTATGTTTGACTATTTTTTCATATGTATTTTGGCTTTTTATATTGGCTTATGTATCAAGTTCCATGGGATGGGATGGGATGCGTAGAGTAGGGACATAGGGTAGAGAGGGTAGGATAAAATAGGGGAAGGGAGGGGAGGAGAAGGGAAGATAGAGCCACCTGACACCTTGGCAAACAATGGTATCCACAGAGCATTAGATGGGCATTGGCTGAAGCAAGAGAACCATGAGGCAGTGAACCAATCTAAAGTTGGGCTGGGATGAGTCATACATAATTCCAGGATGCATGCTTCTTCCCTCTCTCCTAGACCCCTATCTGAGGCTAACATAAGTGAGAAAGGGTCTGTGGGGAAGATACAGGAAAGAGCTGAGCAGAGCAGCCCCAGATAGGGTCCCAGGACAGTGAAGGACTCCCACAGGTAGAGAAACCTATGCTGATTTCCTCGCTCAGTCCACGTCATGAGGGCAGAAGAGTTCTGTGGAGCCAGGGGCACATCTCACACTAATTCAATAATAGCAAGTTCCTAAATGCCCCCTGTCCTTGTTAAGAAAGGCTAAGGAAGTAAGTTAGACAAAGGCTGTCGCTAAGAGGAACTGGGTAAGGGATACGCCAACTGAATACCAGCCACTTGTAATGGCTTCTAATGCCACTAATCTCATTGTGCCCCTGAAACTCCAGGCAGAATCCTGCACACAGTGTGGCCTGAAATATCTGCTGAATGAAAAAAATAAAATAAAATGAGGAAATAAATGAATAGATGAAATTTGCAAAACCTTTTAAATTAAGTAACAAATGATGAGCATTCTTAAGAATTTTTGTTAACTCTTCAAAATAGATTTTTTAAACTAAAAATAATGGGAAAATAAAATCTTTACCTCCATTTATGTCAATGGTCATTGCATGTGTTTAAAGTTTCCTACCAGGAATCCTAATAAATATTTAAGCCATTCCAATTTACTTTGCCAGTTGGTACTTAAGGGGAATTAAGCAGTGGATTACAAGAATGGTTTCTTCGGAAGCTTTGAAGTCTACTGTTTTAGGCTGCATGATCACAGGGATGTCTCATCCACTTCCCTTTCTCCTTTCTTTTCTAATCTTTTGTTAAAGAAAAGTAGCTATAAACATACCAACCTATGTTGCTATAATGATTTTCTTAGTTAACACTGTAGTTAAGGTTACATACAGACTTTTATTGTAATCCCCATCTTCACTAGTTGCCAAGGTTTTGAACATCCCTTCAGCCTAAAGCTTTCCAGGCTTTGTTCCTTATTCAGATAAACTTTAAACTCAGTCTGTTCAGCTGCTTCTGAGAAGAGAGAAAACAAGAGGTGCAATGTTTTGCCCATGAGTGTTAGAAAGACTGCTCACAAAAGTTGACATATTCATCATGGCTACTCGTTACTTGGAAAAGACGTCATCTTCCAGGGAATTATCAGGGAATCAAAAGAGCCAAGAGAGAATAATCAGGTGATGTCTAAAAGTCAATTTGGCTCTTTTGACTGAACCTACTCAGATGTCTTCACAACTTCAAAAAGTCTGAAAAACAGCCTATTGATAGGTAGGTACTCACACATACTAGAATCATCTACTCAAAGGATGAATATGGTTAAATGTGAGCTCTTTTACGCACTTGAGGGTAATTTTTGTACACAGACAACTCTATTCAGTGGTTTACTTTGGTTTAAAAATTAATATTCAATTCATTATGGCTACAAAATCAAAACTTCCTTACACTTTTAAATTCACCACACAAAACTTGTAAGTCTAACACATTTCAGAAAATATTTTTAAAGGCCTTAGATTAATATTTGGTTCCATTTACAGACTTCATTAAATACCTTAAAATATTCTTAAATGTATTTATAAATTGAATACATTGAATAAGTATATTTCATTTTAAGTATAAATTTGACTGAATAAACCCTTCCAAAGTGCTTAAGTAAATCATGTAAATGTCATAAATTAAACTTTTAACTTTAAAATCTCAAGTCAAAACCAATTAATCAATTTCACATTTAAAATTTGAACCATAAGTCTGACATTTACTCTAAGAAGCCAAATTCTTTTAAATACAGATGCTTAAAATACCAAATATGTACATTTCTTTATGCAAAACTATTAATACTATGGGTTTGATTTTTATGAACACTATGTATTTAATTCCATACTGAGGAGGAGGTAAAAGTTGTTTATTCACTAATAAGTAATAAGTCATCCTACGCAAATTTGGAGGATAAATCCTGAGGCCCTCAAGACCCCCGACTGCTTCTATCATGCTAACAATGCTTCTTTCCTGAGTCACTTTTCTCCATTTCTTTCTTCTTTTCTGAGTTCTAGTACCTGCTAGCTACCACCAGAAAATCCAGAATTAATGTTAACTTCTGAATGTACAGAAATTTAGCCATTCTGGCTAAACTTCTGCTAATCGGGCTTTGTCAAAGACAGTCTTATCTTTCTCATCCCAAAAGTCCTATCAAGCTTAACAACAACAAAACAATCCAGTGGCCTCTGAGATATCTGGTGTCTTAACTAATACTTTTTCCTCCTTTAGACTGCAGAATAAAATAACTTTTTTTTTTCCTAAATAGCATTTGTTTTCCTTCCAGGTTAGTTAGGTGTTCAGATTCTTCAGTACAAGGATCAAAATTTTTACTCTCTTTTTAACTCCACACTTACAGTTGTCTTCTAACAATGTTTCTGCTCGTTTGTATGGACCCAGAAATCATGCTGGTCGCCTACATGGTGTTGTCTTTTGAGAACAGGAACAGTAAATTAAAGATAGTTGCAAAGTTTTTGCTACTCATCCCATTGAGAAGTGGAGTCTATTTCCCTCCCCCTGAATCTGATTGACATGAATCACTTACTTGATCAACAGAGTATGACAGAAGTAAAGTTGGACCAGTTCCAGGCCTATCCTTTAAGACGACTGGTAGCTTTGCCTTGCCCTCTTGGATCCCTGAGCCACCAACTAAGAAGTCTGATTTCCCTGAGGCTGCTATAAAGGGAGGAAGCTCAAGGCTCGCAGAGAGATTATGTGTAGGTGCTCTAGACAGTCACCATCACTACCAGACATTTGAATGAATCCTGCAGTTTAGTCAAGACTTCAGATGACTCTAGCTAGTCTCTGACTACACTATATGAAAGACCCCAAGCAAGAACCGTCAAGCTGACCACAGTCAACCACAGATACACAAGATGATAAATTATTTTTGTAAGCCACCATATTCTGGAGTGATTTTTGCTAGGCAGCAATACGTAACTGGCATAGCAATTAATCACGACTATGGTTTTAAACCTGAGCCTTTGTTTATTTGTGTGTGTGTGTGTGTGTGTGTGTGTGTTTTGGAGCCAAAAGCCAGTGCTTGGTTGTTGAAATACATTACAGTCTTGTACACTCAGAGAAACTCTCAGCTTCCAATGGCATCTGGCAAGCTCTGTACCGTTATTCATAGCATGCTAGTAGTTAGTTGTCTTCTCTTTATTTTTTGTCTTTTTATCTTTTTAAAAATATCTTTATCTCTCTTTTCCATTTTCTTCCTTTCTTTTTCTTCATCCCTATGTTTTCTTTTACATTTTTCTTCTCTTTTCCCTTCTGTTCTTTCTCCTTCTATATCTCACCCTTCTCTTTTCATTATTCATCATTCCTTTACAGAGCTAATTCTAAGAAATACAAGGTGTGATCAACAAATACGGTGAATGTTTAAATAAATAATTTACCACAGCCAAAGACACATTACCATTAATCTTCCTCAAAATACTTCTCCTCACTTCAAACACTTATCCCATTGTTCTTGCCACTTGCTGAAGCAGTTTTGGAATCCTCTTTAAGTTGCGCTGTCATGGCTGCCTCCATGTCCTGAATTGATTCAAAACGTTTACCTTTCATGGTCATTTAGACTTTGAGGAGGAGCCAGAAGTTGTACGGTGGATGAGGACACACCATCATGTTTTTATTTGACAGAAACTGCTGTACCAGAAGCAATGACACAGAGCCTTTCTTCCATTGTGATCACAAAATACGGCGAATGCCGCTGCCGAGTGCCATCCAACAGAAAGGCAGGGATCTTCAATACAGGAAGTAGCACATCGAACCTTAGTAATAGTGTGTGACAAGTTTCGACTTGTTTGGTGTAGTCAGTTGGGTGTTAGCCACAGTGGAGAGAAGGTGTGTTTTAAAGTGTGCCGTAAATCATCCTCCATCATGACAACGTTCCGTGTCACACATTGCTTCTGGTATATGGCAATTTCTGTCAAATAAAAACATTGCGGTGTGTCCTCATCCACTTTATTCACTGGATCTGGCACTGTGTGACTTCTGGTTCTTCCCCAAAGTCAAAATGACCATGAAAAGTAAACGTTTTGAATTTATTCAGGACATCGAGGCAGTCACAACAGCGCAACTAAAGGTACTCATGAAAAAGGATTTCCAGAACTACTTCAGAAAGTGGCAAGAACAATGGGATAAATGCGTTTGAAGCAAGGGGGAGTATTTTGAGGGGGATTAATGGCAATATGTCTTTTACTGTAATAATTTTTTAGATTTAAACGTTCACCATATTATTTGATCATACCTTGTATATTTAAAAAAAAGTCCTGCTGGGTCAAAAAAAAAAAAAAAAAAAAAGCAACATTAGCTCTAGCATTAACACTGTGATTAGCATGAATTGAGAATATACTAGATGCCCTCATTATCTCATTTAATTCTCATTACAACTCTATGAAGTACGTGCAATTAATATTTCCATGTTACAGGAAGAAACTGAAGCTTAAACTATCACCTGGAATCCTTAAGTCCAAGCATTCCACAGAGCCATAATGGCATGTGGCCACCATTGTGTCCTCTGGTATGAGTGACAGCTCAAGCTCTATAACCAACTGGCTTTGAAAGTTCTTGGTATTCTTTTTTCCATAGTGTGCATTTATTCTTTTAAAGGAACTAACTAAAGACCATTTCACAAAATGAATCCAATGGCCCCAATTGTTCGCTTGTCACTTCCCAAGTCCCTATGCACATATATTTAGCAGCTGTTAGAAGCCTTTTAGTGGTTCCTGGAAATGTGCAGTAAGAGCTTTTATAATAAAAATGGCCAAGCGGAAGTTCCTGCAACTACACCCCATCTCCTGGCTAAAATAATAAATTAGAAGCAATGCTACATACATGGAGGAATTGAAAATATTAGTCCCGTCATAAAGGACTTTTAGAAGGTAGGGTCAAGAGAATGAGAAAACCAGTCACAGACTAGGAGAAAAGATTGCAAAAGATATTTCTGATATGGGACTGCTGCCTAAAATACATAAAAAAACTTTTAAAACTCAGCAATTAGAAAAACAAACAA
Source organism: Rhinolophus sinicus (assembly GCF_036562045.2). Classification (NCBI taxonomy): domain Eukaryota; kingdom Metazoa; phylum Chordata; class Mammalia; order Chiroptera; family Rhinolophidae; genus Rhinolophus; species Rhinolophus sinicus. The sequence continues at coordinate 46,741,281 of NC_133751.1, forward strand.
CTCAATTAAAAATTGGGCAAAGACCTGAAAAGAGACCTTACCAAAGAAGATATACAAATGGTACATAAGCATATGAAAAGATGCTCAACACCATTGGTCATGAGGGAATTGAAAATTAAAACAACAGCAAGATATTGCTGTACACTTATTAGAATGGCAAAAATCCAAAATGCTGACATCACCAAATGTTGAAGAGGATGTAGAACAACAGGAATTATCATTCATTGCTGGTGGGAATGCAAATTGGTACAGCAACTCTGGAAGACAATTTGGCAGTTTCTTATAAAACTAAACATACCCTTACCATATCATTAAGAAATAGTACTCCTTGGTAATTGCCCAAATGAATTGAAAACTTACATTCACAAGATTCCTGTCAAGATGGAGGAGTAGGTAAATGCTCTGATTACCTCCTCTGGTGACCACATCAAAATTACAACTAAACTACAGAACACCCATCATTGAGAATTGCCTGAAGTCTAGCTGAACTGAAGCCCTACAACTATGGACATACAGAAGAAGCCACCTCAAGACTGACAGGAGGGGTAGAAACACAGAATGGGCTGGTCCCACACCCACGTGTGACCATTAAAAATCAGGAGGGATATCTCAGCTGTGGAGGTCCCCCCTGAGAAGGGGTCCAAGTCCCACACTGGGCTCCCCAGCCCAGGGTTTCAGTGCTAGGAAGAGAAGTCCCTATAACTTCTGGCTGTGAAAACCAGCAGAATACAGAGAAAAACTGCATCTTACATGCCCTACCAATAAGAAAAAGACATAGTGCTCAGTGACCCATTTTGGGTTTTGGAAGCAACATATACTGCTCTTTGGAATACAAAATGCTGGTGAACACGTGGAACAATAGCAATTCTCTGATTTAGTTATTGGACAACTTAGAAGGCTGACAATTTCTAATGGAGCCCAGAGCAAAAAAGAAGGCTCAGCAGCAAATCCAGTCTGCCCTGCAAGATACCCTCCCCTCCAGACTATACAACCCAACAGATTCAATGGCACTAGGGATATCCATAGTGAATACACGGATTCTTGGTGAACACAAGTATGAAATCTCTGGAAAATGATAACACAAAAGCTACAGTAGAGAGACACTTCAGATTTTGGAATAAGACTCTGTCTTCTGTGGCAGAAACTCCATGCTTTATGCAAAGCATCCCCTGGCTGTTACCAAGCACTGATAGAGATTAAATACTGACTGAATGGCTATGTAAGTGTTGCAGCCCTTACATAGCCATTCATTAACTGGTATTTTCAGATCTACCAAGTCATAAGATCATACAAGTGCAGCAGTAATCCATCACTTTATGGAAATGGTACAAAATCAGGACCAACCAAAGTCAGAGGATATAAAAAAGCTGTATGAACATAACTTCTGACTCCCACACACTTACTTCTACTACACCAATGCCTAACCCTCAATTCACACCTAACATCTAATTGAAGGGGTGGGAAGTATTCCTGAAGCTAGCTGATGGAGGAGGAAAAATCCTGGGTCTGGTTTACAGCTGGGTCAGTACAATATGTTGGTACAAACTGAAAGTGGACTGTTGCTGCATTATAGTCCTACTTGGGGATAGCCCTAAATATCATTTGTGAGAGACAATGCTTCTAATGGACAGAGCTCAGAGCAGTACATTTGTTTTTTACACTTTATGCAGGAAGAAATAGCTTGAGAAAGATATACATGGACTCCTGAGTATTGGCAAATGGCTTAGTTGGTGGGTCAGGGCCTAGAAGGATTAAGTTTTGGAAGACCAAAGAGAAAAAATAGCCTAGGTAAGAAGCATATAATGGACCCACTGGAATGGGTACAAAGTGGGCAGAGATCTCATGCTACTGCCAACCATAAAGCATCCAACTCAGGGGAGACACTCAACAACAAAGATGAGTCATCCTATGGATGTCAGCCAGCCTCCCTCCTCTGTCACCCACATGCTTGTGTGCTTGCACAGTAGGGCCAAGAATGAAGTCACCACGGTGGCATGAATAGAGCCTACGCATGGGCCTAGTGGTATGGACTCCCACTTATCAATGCTGAACACCTAACCTGCCAAGGTGTTAACTTGATGCAAAGCCCTTGATAAAGCAGCAAAATGTGAAGTCAGCCAGACACTTGGTGGCAGGTTGATCACACCAGACCCCTTCTACCCTGGAGGAGGCAGTGGTTCATCACTACTCGAATTGATACTTATTCCCATATAACTTTTGCCATGTCTCTACCAGCACCACCATTCAAGGGCATATAGAATGCACGGTTTACTGTCATGGGATTCCCACATAATATCACTTCAAATAAAGGGACCCATTTTAAAGGGAAGGATACAAAATGCAACAATCAATGCATGACCACGGGATCCATTACTTCTACCACAAAGTACATCACCTGGAAGTAGTCAGCCGACTAGAACAATGGAATTGCTTACTAAAGGTTCAATTAAGGTGCTAACTCAAGACAACGACCTCTATGCAATTGGGACATTGCTCATCAATATAAAGTATATGAACTAAACAAACAGCTGTGCCCCCAATAACTAGAATAAACAGGTCTAGAAACCAAGTAGTAGGATTTGTCCCTCTCACCTTCATTCATAGTGGTCTACTTATAGAATGTGTGCTTTCTGTCCCCACATCATTAGGTTTTACAGGATTAGAGGTCCTGGTTCCCAGGGGACTGCTGCTTCCACTAAGGAAAACAGTGAGAGTGCTGCCTGTTAACTTTGGGTTCCTCATACCAGTGACCTAGCAGGCAAAGAAAGGAGTTACTATACTGGTGAGGAGAGAAGAGTAATTGAATACGATTATCTTGAGGAGTAGAGTTTCTTGCTACACAATGAAGGGCAGAGAGAACATGTCTGGAATATGGGGGATTCACTGCGTGTCTCTGGGTACTTCTATGCAAGGTAATATTGGTAAATAGCCAATTATAGCAATAACAGCTCAACAAGGACAAGGAAATAAAGGGCTCAGACCCTCAAGGATGGAAATACTGGCATACCACCAAGCAAGCAACCTAGGGAAAAACTGAAGTGCAGGGCAAGGACGAGGGAAACGTAGCGTGCGTATTGGAGTAGTTAGATGATGAATCCAGTCATGACCTCAGGCCCAGTTGCAGCAGCGGGGACTGTAGCTTGTACTAATTCTTTGTATTAAGCTCCTTTTTCGTGTGATTGCAGCTGCCAGCACTTTGAAAATTCAGTGACAACTGGGTCTTAATGTGTGGTGCAAGCAAGGAGTGGACTGTATCAGACTCCTGTGCCCTGCCTCTCTTCCTCTTGGTCTTACTCTGATCTCATTTGCAATTGTGGTTGTGGGGAAGTTACGTGGCAAAGGGTAAAGAGTTCCAATACTGACCACATCTTGCCTCAAGCTTGTCTTCAGCTTGTCGTGGTGTTTTTCTGATACTGAAGGAGAGGGAAACCCAAGTTTACTGGACATGGATTCTTGCAGAGCCCAAGTATAGGAGAGTTAACATTCCACTACCCTCAACCAATGGGAGATGGGAGCCAATGGACAAGTGCTTCCACTTGCTGAATCCTGGGATCACTTCCCAAACAAACTATCTGAATGCAAGTTCTCTTCTCAGGTTCTGCTCTCTCGGGTAACCCAGACTAAGAAAGAAACCAATGAGAGTCAACATAGCTCTTGCATATAAGATATAAAATACTGCATAACAATAAAAGCTTTCATTCTGCAGACACATCAGCTTCAAGGGCTACCGAAAAATATCAGTTTTGACTCATTCTATCCAATTCCCCCTTTTATTATAAGCCAAGAGTATAAGAGAGTATTTGTTTTCTATTGCTCCTGTAAATTACCACAAACTTAGTAGCTTAAAATAATACAATTGTATTACTTTACAGTTCTGTAGGTTAGAAGTTCAACACAGGTCTTAGTGGGCTAAAATCAAGGTGTGAGCAGGGCTGAAATCGCTTCTGTAGACTCTAGGAAAGAATTGGTTGTCTTGTCTTTCCAGCTTTTAGAGGCTTCCCACATTCCTTGGCTCATAGTCCCCTTTCTCTGTCTTCAAAGCAAGCAATGGCATATCAAGTCCTTTCCATGTCACATCACTTCCTTCTAGCCTCCCTCTTCTACTTTTGAAGACCCTTGTGATTACACTGGGTCCACCCAGATTATTCATGCGGGATAATCTTTCTACCATAGAATCACTGGATTAACAACCTTAATTCTACCTGCAAATTTCACTTTGCTGTATAATGTAACATATTCATAGGTTCCAGGTATTACAACATGGACACCCCTGGGGGTAGGGGAGTGAGCATTATTCTGCCTACTGTAATATTAGAGTAAATAAAAAGGGAGTTTATAAATTTTCTTTTAATTTTACCCTCATATTTACTTTAGACCCAAACTCTCATTCAATTTAATCCAACTTCAATTTCTTAGTTATCACATTGATTTATAACATTTGATTACAACAGGCCAGTGAGTCCATTTTCATTTTATAGGTGAACAGAATGGGATATCAAAAGCAAAATAAATGACCAAAAAAAAGTAAGAGAGGGAGAAGGTGGGAGGAAGGAAGGAAGGAAGGAAGGAAGGAAGGAAGGAAGGAAGGAAGGAAGGAAGGAAGAGGGAGACAAACAACTTCAATTTTATTTTCACATGTGGAAAGTATGCTTAGCTACTGGACCCTGAAGTCATTGGGTTGGTGTGATGGTTAATTTTATGTGACTGGGCTAAAGGATAACTAGATAGCTAATAAAACATCATTTCTGAGTGTGTCTGTGAGGATGTTTCTGGAAGAAATTAGTATTTGATTCAGTAGACTCAGTAAAGAGATTCACTCTCACCAATGTAGATGGATATCATCCAATCCATTGGGGGCCCAAATATAACAAAAAGGCAAAGGAATATCAAATTGTCTCTTTCTTCTTGAGCTGAGACATGGGAGCTCCTCGTTCTTGGGCCTTTGGACCTCAACTGGAACTATACCTCCAACTTTTCTGGTTCTCCAGCTTGCAGATGCCCGATTGTAGGACTTAACCTCCATGACTGCATAAATAAACTCTTATGAGAAATCTCCTCTTAAATATATCTCTATATATCCTAATTCTTCTGTTTCTCTGAAGAACCCTGACTAATATAGGGAGAAGGCTGTCTGAAGAGGAAGCAACCATCTGCTTGAAGTGAATAATCTTGTTCAAACTCAAAGCTCTGATGAGAGATTCTGGTCATCACAGCTAGTCAAAAATCTAATCAAGTATGAACTTTCATTAGCATTATTTCTTTAACACTATAATTTAAATTATTAGCACATGTAAGCTTTATTCAGCTCAAATTTTCTTGAAACAATTCACATCCTTCTTGATTCTGATATGTATAATATTGAAGAATCAATGGCAGACCACAATAGCCTTTGGAAAAACAAATGGGCATTAACCAATAAAGTACATTTTATAGACATCTTCAGTAATTATCATTCATTGTTCTCATGTGAATTGTTCATATTTTATAACCTCTCAAATCTGATCTGAAAGATTAAATGTGATGAAATGTTTTAATTGACAACATGTAATATTTTATTTTACCATTGATCTCAATCCATGTGATTAAGATTTAATTCTGCAAAACATATTTCTTTTGAACCAGTAAATCCAACAAAGGTGGTAAAGAAATGGCATGGATGCAACATCCTGAATATGCATTTGGCACTTCAAAACAAATGGATTGTTAAAAAGTTATTTGAGATTAGTTGAGCATGAGTAGGTATTTATTGCTTTCTTCTTGGCCAGAAAATTATTAGGGAAATAAGGCTAATGGTAGAAATATTTCCTCTTGTAAAGCATAATCATCTTTTCTTGAGAAGATTGGCTTTAAAATATCCTAGTGCTTTTAGATATTGTGTCTTTTTGGTTATACCAAATACCAGTTTACTTGGGAAGCAGTAATATAAACTATAATGTATTTAATACAGGGGATTAAAGAGAAAACGGGAACCAGAAAGATGTTTCAGGAAGGAAAGTCCATGCTTATGTCTGTGTTTAATTATGCCATTCCCCTCCTAATTAGATACTTTGAATTCCTTTTGAGACTGAATTTCCACTCCTGAAAGTATCTATTCCTAGAGAAGCTTTCCCTCTGCCCAACTCCCAAATTATTTCCCTTTTTGGTTGTCCTGATCTCTATTGGCAAAAGTATCTACTGATGTTCAAACAAGATTAAGGCAAAAGAGTTATGAGCCAGGTTTATGATTGATCATATTTTTAAATGGGAATAGACGGAGACTTCCTGTAAGAAAAAGCATTTAAATCCACTAATTTGTGTTTTTTATAATTGGGGGTTGGGGAGGTCTCTGTTGGGAACTATGTGCATATAAGTGGCCTTGGGAGCCTATATTTACTAGTCCCTCCTTAAAGAACATTCCATCTTTAAGAACATTATTAAGTCAACTTGAAAAGCAAACATATCCACTGCTTATTTATTCCAGGGTTACGTTCTTGAAAAGTTGAAGGTAATTAAATCACAGTTAATTTTCTCAGAAGAAATGAAGGTAGAACAGGTAATATATTCCAACATGGAGAAAATAATGTAAGTTGTCCATCCACCCTCCATGTTTCCTTAGTATAAGCAGTAATTAAAAGGATTTAGAGAAAATAAAGTGAACACATGAGAAAATTATAAATTACATTTAATCATAAATTACATTTTAAAAAGTCACTAACAAGGTCCAGTTAATCTGCAGACATTAGTCTCATTAGTTGTTTTATTTTTCATCATACCCATTAACGAAATTCTGGCACATAAAGTTTTTGACATGTATTTGTTCACCAAATTCTAGTGTGTAACCCTTGAAGGAAAAATATAGGGCACACAATTAGGACACTAAAATGAGGAAATGTATTTTACCAAGGAAGACGGCAACTTGAGTGAATTTCTTACATTTGTATGGTGCTCTGTCCATAGAACTCTTTGATACCCACTATCTCATTTGATTTTCACAAACTCCCTGTGAACTTGGAATTGCTTGGGAGGCACGTCCATTCATATTTATAGAAGAAAAAAGTGAACTCACGAAATCTCAGTTGCTCACCAAGTAAGTGCACATTTGAGTATGAAATTCTGTTTTATGTAATTCACTGGTAACTGATCAGAGAAATTATGTTAAAACCTAATAGAAATTGAAAACATAACTATGCCTTTAAAAAACTTAGGTAAAATTCATATACAGTTGACTCTTGAACAATATGTGGGTTAGGGGTGCTGACCTCCATGCAGTTGAAAGTCCACAGATAACTTTTGGCTTCCCCAAAACTTTATACCAATTGTTCCTCAGTATCTGCAGGGGATTGGTTCAGGACTCCCAAAGATACCAAAATACATGGATGCTCCATTTCCCTATATAAAATGGTGTAGATCAATGCACATAGTTAGTTTTCTGCATCGGTAGACTCCCAACCATGGATCAAAAACAGTACAGGTATCTACTGAAAAAAATCCGCATACAAGTGGACCCATGCAGTTCAAACCCGTGTTGTTCAAGCATCAACTGTATAACAAACCTTTAGTGTGTTGATTTGTATGTAGCTATTTAATTATCCCTTTAAGATAAAAATAATTTCCTTTATGAAATACTTTTCATATTGCATAGTTTTGTCTGGTAAAACCACTGTATTTGCTATATTAAGTCTAGAACAAGTTTTAGCAGCACAGTTCTTTAATAATATGTCACATATACACATTCTTTTGGTGATGAATAAGAAAATTACAGTACCGTATATTCTTGGTTTACTTACTTGAATTAATCATAGCTTAGTACTAATGCAAACGTGAAGCATACCTTAATACGAATACTGACATCTATCGTAACATCTGTATTATATATAGGGGTTTGTCTGCATGTAAAGATTTAATATAAGCATCTTCATGTATTCCCAATTCTATGAGAATTATCAGATTAGGAGGTTAGCTGATTTCCATTTCCAATCATCATCATGTTAAAAAATATTTGTATATTATGATTGGTGCCCTTTTGAGGTTTTGAGAATTTTCACTTCAGAATAATATTGCTAACTCCCATCTAGTCAAAACACTAAAAAATGAGCACTGCTCTCTAGGACTAATAATAATAAATTTCATCAAGTGAGTGTCACGTACCAGGAGCACTCACTAGACAAGTTACCTTATTTAATCCTTACCCCCCCAAACAAACTCTATAAGTAGGTGTTATCCTACTTTACAGATGAGATATATAAGACTTAGAGACACATGTAACTTGCCCAAAAATATACAGCTAATAAATGGTAGAGTTGGCAGTTGACTAGGGTCAGGTAACTCAAAAGTATTGGACTACTAATTTAAATGCTAAAAGATATTATCATTTCAACAATTATCACAGAAGCTTTAATGAGTTTTATTTACCATGATATTAAAATGTCATTACTATAACAAACCCAGTTACACTGACTTTCTCTGCAAGTTTCTCACACGCATTGAAATTATCCTCTCCTTAGAAGATAGCCTGTTCTGTCAATATTGCTTAAATGACAAAACACAAAAGAACTTTCAAGCACTGTATTCAAAAATATGTAGTAGGAGGCAAGAAATATTTTGGCACACACATATTATACATATTGGCCGATAAAATTAAACGGTATCTTGTTGTAGTGAATCACAGAGATAGTAAACAGGATTATCAGTTGAAAAGAGACACAACTCTTCTTTCAAATCATGGTAGACCAATCAAACGACTGCATAAAATTCCATAGCAATTTACTCTAAACAAGATAAAACATGACTAGTGCACAGAACCATCAAATTTAATTTTTAAATGAAAAACATTTTTAAATAAGTTAAAATGAATTTTTATTTAAAAAAATTTAAAAAACATCAAATTAAAATTTTTTAAAAACTAAAAAATTTTTTAATCTAAATAAATGTGTACATAATCTCAGCACACATTTGTGGAAGACAGCAGAAGAATGTACAGCTTAGCAGAATAAGCAATAGAAGTCTTTCTTTCCAAAGATTATTTTTCTTTTTTTTTAAGGTTTAGAAAGAATAAAGAAATTAGTAAAGGTTTTGTCACTCACAGTGAATTGTGGGCCCAATGTTGTGGCTGGTAGGTATTCCCGAGAAAGGGCCATGCAGGTGCAACAGCCCCACCCACAGACGGCCACACTGCACCTATATTTTCCTCCTGGTGAGTACAAGTGGCTTCTCTGCTGCACAGCTCTGAAGATGAACTGTTAACTGGCATTGCTTTGAGTTCTCCCCAGCAGGGAGGGCATCAAAGCCTCCCACAGATTGAACTCTGGACTAGTTTTAGTTGGAGATCCTGTAGTCAATACCAGACCCCAGAATAATCCGAAAGGCGTGAGGGAAAACACTGTTGGGACAGATTACCTAAATTCAGATCTTGTTTGTGCCCCTTATTTCTGCATCTTTACAGAAATTGCCCAACCCCTGGGAGTATCTGTTTGCTAATCTGCAAAATTGAGATTGAAAAATAAAACTATAAACAGCATTGTAAAGATTAGCTGATATAACGCCAGAAGTACCGTGTCTTGACGTAGTGGATTCTCAGTACCTTTTTCTCCCTTGCCCCTCTCTTCCTCTCTCCCTCTCTCCCTTCCTACATATCTATGAATATATCCAGGGCTCCTCCTGTCTCCTGGTGGAAAGATGGGTAACCTTCAGAGACTGCTTTTCTCTGTCATTTAAGGCTTGCACTCCTCAACTTTCTCATTTGGCTCCATGTCCATTTTTGCAGTTTCCCTTAAGAAGGGACTTTAAATGGAGAAGTGAGAACTGGTAACCCTCCTGCTCAGTCTTTTGTGGAGCCCTAGGGTCATTGTGAGCAGGCCGGGGGAGGCTTTTTTCACTAATGCCAAACTAAATGATGCATTAAATTGGGTGAGGGCTGCCTTCAGGTGAAGATGAAAAGGACCCTGGCTGCCCCAGGAGAGAACATTTCCTCCAGGATGTTTTCAGCTGCACTTTTCCATTCCACTTTAAATAGCACAGGTGATAAGGACTTGATGTGTGTAACCCCCTGAACCAGCCCAGCAGCCCTGTGTCACTTGCTACTACAGAGACAGAGAGAGGGGAAGGTTGTGCAAGAAGAGATGCTTTAGCTTTCCTTTCAATTTTTTTTTCTTCCTCAATTCCCCATTGGAAAGAAAGAAAATACAAGCACAAAGAAAGTACCACTTATTTTACCAAAACTTCAAAAGACACCAAATCCAGGTCTCCAGGTAACTTTCTGGAGCATTCCAGTAACCTTTGATTATAGTTCCAATTAGGATAAGTTTTGCTAAAATGAGTTAGGTATTTCTCTGTGTCTGCCGGGGTCATAAAACAGAGACAATCTGTTACTTACTGTACATGTCAGTGAGAACCAATGGAAGACTTTTAGAAGATATGGGTCTGGGTCTCGCCTAAGGGTCAAAGGGCAGATATTTTCACAATCAAGGGCAGTGAGATTTGGACCTCAAGGTTATGGGAGAAACCCTGCTATCAGATCAGAGTGCAAATTGCTCTAAGGTTTGGCTGTCAATCACAGGAGAATAAGTAGACCATTATATTTTACTGTCTACTGCTTGCATAGACTAAATGGGAGCAGTTTGTATACTTTTGATCACTTTCTTTGTACTTTGTGCTGTTAAAAAATGAATATGGCATATGATAATATGGGGAATTGTAACGGTGGCACTAAATCTTCTATTTTGAGTTTTGGACCTCTGGTATAATTTGATTTAACAAGTGAAATTTAGCTTCAAACTGTTTGAAAGTTTTCTTTCTTTTTTTTCCCTCCCTCCCCTCCCGCCAAATCTTATATCCAAAGTTTGGTCAGCAAAGCTCAAATATAAAGAAAATTGACAAAATACTTTTTAAAAATAATTTTTAAAAACCTTCCCTTGCTATATAAGAGATAAAGCAGCTTTTTGAACCATGCAAATATAGAATATAGGAATTAAGCATACAAATATGGGTACTGCCTACCTATATGCTTACATATTTCTACAGATAAATGGTAGAGCAGATTTAAATGCAGATCTGTCCAAACTCCTACCTCACACACCTGTTGTGAAAATTAAATGTAACAAACTCTAAAAACTAACTTAGAACAGTGCACTGCATGTAATAAGCACTCAGTAAAGAAAATGCCCCACCCAACACACACACACACACACACACACACACACACACACACTTCATTTTTACATTTATCTGCAGGGCCCTACTCACTCCACATTCTACAGTCACCTGAGCGACAAAGGAACCCAACAACTAGTTAACCATCAAGTAGACATAACAGAAAAATGTTCACAGACGAGGATATAGAGAAAGGAAGAAGTCATTTTTAAAGTGGAGAATCAACAAGGCTCTGTGATAGTCTAGATGAGGATATATTAAAAAAAAAAAAGTCCGAAAAAGACACCAGGTAAGGGAAGTGGTACTGGTTTGGTGGCAAGTAAGGTAAGTACAGTATGCAGCATGAAACTGAGCTTTGCCATACGCTAGAACTGGGTAAGAGTCTATCTCTCCGTCCCTTTTACTGCAAATGGAGGTCGCAGGTGAAAAGATGATACATCAAAACCTTGAGTGGGTACCTGACAGAAATGGAAACAAGGTCTCCTCGTTGTTTGCCCTGAAATGTAACCATATTTCCTTATGACCATGCGCCTGGTCTGGCTTTCATGCTATATAATTCTCCCATTTTTTTCCCCTCAGAAATGACTCACAAATGCTATATTATTTTACTCTACGCAAATTGCTATCCATAAACCCAGAGGGAAAAAAAGTGCTTGGAGCCTTCATTATAAATACGACACATCTGTTTTAAATAACTGAAGAAGTAAAGAAAACCTTTACTTTAGGAGAATATCCAGAGTTTTATCCTAAAGAAAAATTATATCCATCTGGTCCCAAGAGAGTCAGTTTTTGCATTAAGAGATATTTGTTGGTTGGGTGATTGGAGAGTGGGAGTGAGGAAAAGGGGGAAGTTGTTAGATCCAACACTCATCGTTAAGTGGAGTTAGTTTCTAAAAATGTAGCATCCAGAAACTGGTGAGTAATCCTTCTTCATAGTGCAATATTATGTCACTAGATCTGCTGATCCAATGCACAATAAAATTAATCCTCCATTCTGCAATGCTGGTGATATGGCAATCACAGATGTGCTGAAACAGAAGTGTTCATGCCAGGCAGAGTTCATGAGCCACAGACCTAGCCTACAGTTGTTGAGTTTCCGGTCCACACTTGATTCCAAGCCTACAATATCTGAAGAGTAAAGGAGGTGGCTGAGGATTCACTAGACAGCCTTCCAATCCTTTCTATTTCTTCTCTTTTCCCAGAGTTGTAATTGCACATTATTTTAAACTACCCACCAATCTGGCAACATAGTAATTATGAAAACAGTATGACAGGGGGTGGGTATGGAGAAGAAACAGGTAAGGAAAAAGAACTGACACTTGTGGCTATGTGCACTACATCAGGCCGTCTACATTTAAACCGCCCATCAACCCCATGGAGTTGATGCTGTACATGTTACACAACTCCCCAGTAACAAAGCATTATTTGGGACCCAAATCTGTGCAACTCCCAAACTCTTTCCTGTACACCATGCGGAGCTAATCATCCTGTGGTCTATGCTTAAATTCTTCTTCTTAATGACCCCTATTGATTTCTAAAAAGGGGGAACCAGATAAAGGGAATTTAAGGTCAGTATAGTTTAATAACTTGTTCCTATCCAAGGCAAGACTTACAGGTAGCGCATGGGTCTAGTCCATTATGGCTGTTTGTGACTAGTCCATGAGATCAATGGTAGCCTTTTTTTTTTTCCAGAAATTAGCCATATGCCCATGGTATCAACACTCAGACCTTCAAATATCCAGGAAAGAGATTCTGACTGGTCAAGCTTGGGTCACATGCCCACTTTGTGGCTTGGGAAAGGCAGGATCACTTGGTCTCCCAAGTCCATATGCCAGGGAAAATCAGGTTGCTGTTACCAAAAAGTGAAAATAAAAGATATCCACCAGAATAGAAGATATCCACCAGAATGGTTCTACAGACACCTGCAATTACCTTGTCCATTATTTAGATTTTTATTATGTCCCTCTCCAACTAATATGTAAACTCCATGCAGGCAGGGAAGTAGACTGCCTTATTCCTTTCTATAAACCAAACAGGTAATACAGAGCCTGATACACAGTAGGGGCTCAATAAATGTTTGTTACAATGAGTGGGCCAGGCAAGATCCATATGTTCTCTGAAGCCTCATTATGAGACATTAATGAATAAAGAAGTTTGGTGCCTACTTAAAACCCAGTAATTCATGGAAAGGAAGAAGTAAAAGTGTCATTATTTGCAGGTGACATGATACTGTATATAGAAAACCCTAAAGATTTCCACCAAAAAACTATTAGAACTAATAAATGAATTCAGTAATGTACCAGGATACAAAATTAATATTCAGAAATTTGTTGTATTTTTATACACCAATAATCAATTATCAGAGAAATTAAGAAAATAATCCCATTTACAGTTGCATCAAAAAACAAACAGAAAAAAAAAACTAGGAATAAATTTAACCAAGGAGGTAACAGACCTGTACTTGAAAAATTATAAGACACTGAAGAAAGAAACTAAAGAAGACACAAATAAATGGAAGCATATACTGTGCTCATGGATAGAAAGAATTAACATCATTAAAATGTCCAAACTGCCCAAGGCAATCTACAGATTCAATGCAATTCCTATCAAATTTCCAATGGCATTTTTTCACAGAACTAGAACAAAGAATCCTAAAATTTACACAAAAGACCCCCGAATAGCCACAGAAATCTTGAGAAAGAACAAAGTTGGAGGTATCACCCTACCTGATATCAAACTATACTACCAGGCTATAGTAATCAAAACAGCATGGTACAGGCATAAAAACAGACACATAGTTCAATGGAACAGAATAGAGAGCTCAGAAAAAGCCATACCTGTATGGTCAATTAATCTATGACAAAGGAGACAAGAATATACCATAGGGTAAAGACAGTCTCTTCAATAATGGTGTTGAGAAACTGGACAGATAAATGCAGAAAAATGAAACTGGATCACTTTCTTATACCATGTATAAGAATAAACTCAAAGTGGGTTAAAGACTTAAATGTAAGACCCAAAACTCCTAGAAGAAAACATAAGCAGTAAACTCTTAACATTGCTCTTACTAATATTTTTTTTGGATATGTCTTCTCGGGCAAGGGAAACAAAAGAAAAAAAATGAACAAATGGGACTACATCAAACTAAAAAGCTTTTGCATAGGGAAAGAAACCATCAACAAAACAAAAAGACAACTTACAAAATGGGAAAAGATATTAAATAATGATACATCCGATAAGCAGTTAATATCCAAAATAAGGAACTCATACAATTTATTACCAAAAAAAAAAAAAAAAAAAAAAAAAAAAAAATCAACAACGAAAAAACAATTTGATTAAAAAATGAGTAGAGGACCTGAATAGACATTTTTCCAAAGAGGCCACACAAATGACCGACAGACATATGAAAAGATGCTCAACACCACTAATCATCAGGAAAATGCAAATTAAAACCACGAGATATCACCTCACACCTGTCGGAAAGGCTATCACCAATAAATCAACAAACAATAAGTGTTAGCAAGGATGTGGAGAAAAAGAAACCCTTGTACACTGTGGGTGAGATTGTAAATTGGTGCAGCCACTATGGAAAATAGTATGAAGATTCCTCAAAAAAATTAAAACTAGAACTACCACATGACCCAGAAATTCCACTTCTGGGTATTTATCCAAAGAAATCCAAAACACTAATGCAAAAAGATATACGCACTCCTATGTTCACTGATGCATTATTTACCACAGCCAAGATATGGACGCACTGATAGATGAATGGATAAAGAAGAAGAGGTACATATATACAATAGAATATTACTCAGCCATAAAAAGAGTGAAATCTTACCATTTGCGGCCATGGCAAATATAGCGGGTCCACTAAGTGAAATAAGTCAGACAGAGAAAGAGAAATACCATACAATTTCACATCTATATGGGAATCTGAAAAACAGAATAAATGAACAAACTATACAGAAACAAATTCATAGATACAGAGAACAAATTGATGGTTGCCAGGTGTGAGGGGGGCTGGGAAGATGGGTGAAAGTGGGGAAGGGACTAAGAAGTACAAATTGCCAGTTCTAAGAATAGTCGCAGGGATGTAAAAGTATAGCATAGGGAATATAGTCAATAATATTCTAATAACTATGTATGGTGTCAGATGGGTACTAGACTTTGTACGTTATATAAATATTTAATTATTATGTTGTACACCTGAAACTAATATAATATTGCATGTCAACTATAATTTTAAAAACTTAAAAACATAAATTAAAAAAAAACAACAGTGGCTCGGACAGCCTCCATTAAAACTTAGTCTCCTATCAGTTGAATCTCAAAATTGAACATGAATCCTAGCAGGTCCAACAACAGCAAGGAGAAAACTGGTGACGTTAGCCCCTTCACAGAAGGAACACTCACTGATTCTCCGTGCTTGGACCGCCAATCACCTCAGCCAGTCCGCTCAGCTATAGCAGTTCCCATTAAACATCCTTTACTTTTAAATAGCTCAAGAATGTTAACTACCAAATACAATGCTGTAACTCCATTGCCATAAAGCTTTTGCTTGTCTCCATGCCATAAAAGAAAATCCCTTTTAATAAGAAGATTGATACATTTTTTAAAATGGAAATCAGGAATTTCCTCCAGCTCATTTTTACCAACACTCTACCCCTTGAAAATGTCATTTTGGGGTTTCTTTTCATTGGCCTTCTCTGTAGCTCTTTGCACTCAGAGAGAATGTCTTTCTTACTTCCTCTTATATCCCTGTCATCCAGTGCAGTCCATGCTCAACACATGGTTAGCACTAAATAGCTGCTGCACTTAATAAATAAATACATCAATGTGCCTTTACTTTAAATCAATTTCAATTAAATGCAACTACTGATTGAATGCTAACTTTATGCGAGGCAATACCTCACTGGGAACCCAGAGGAAATGTGATATTAATGTTCTTATTAATTTGTATAGTCATTTTTTTTCGCTCAAATACTCTCAGTAAGATCTACAGAAAATAGGAGAACAGGTTGTCTAATGAAATAATTTACCTTGTTTAGCACTCCCCCACACACACCCAGTGCTATTGGTATGTGGCCTCTTTGGGGCAGGACCACATGAGGATTTTCACCAGCTTAGGCATTTT
The DNA here is from genome assembly GCF_036562045.2 of Rhinolophus sinicus. Taxonomy (NCBI): domain Eukaryota; kingdom Metazoa; phylum Chordata; class Mammalia; order Chiroptera; family Rhinolophidae; genus Rhinolophus; species Rhinolophus sinicus. The sequence continues at coordinate 46,757,542 of NC_133751.1, forward strand.
GCCATCGTGGCTCCCTTCCTCTGTGAGCATAATTAAAAGTTGTACTTTACAACTGTGCTGGTGTAAAGACAAATATAAGTCAGGTTGGATTTATTGTTATATAGCCATTATTATTTTGTTCATATTTTTCTTCTTGTTGTAAATGGAATTAAAATAAAAACATTTAAGTGAGGCACTAAAAGTACCTTGGGCCTCACAGGCACTTTGCCTAATGGGTAAGTGGGCCTTGCTCTGGGGGCCACTTGTAGGGACCATGTCCCCACCAGACCAAGTCCTCCTACTCCCGCCTTTCCCGATGGATGTAGTTTCGAAGCAAGGAGCTGGTCCAGGCTTTCTAGCTGGAATCCTAACTCAGGAGGTCTCTCCTTTTCTTGTCTGACAGGAGAAGAATAAACTGAGCCCTAACGGGGAATATCCCTATCTGCGGTAACCTTCCACCGGGTTGTAATCATGCTGACGCTCACCTTTTCTGTTGCTAAGCTGTGGGGAAATTATGCCTCCACAACACTACAGAGCCCTCCTCTTGTTTATGTAAAGACCCCAATTAAGCTAGAAATAGAATTTAGCACTGCAAACATTGTTTAAAAAATGTTAAGACAGCCAGTCCAGTTCTCCTGTTCATTATTCTCTGGTGAAACCTAATATTAGTAACAGCATGTACCGAGGACCTGGACCATGAATTAATAATGAAGCACTTGTACTGGAAAATATGCGAGCACCTAGTTACTTTCTTTGGCAGGCACCCGTGGGGACAAGTTCACTCTGTCTTACACAGCACTTTCAGTGAGAGTTCTGCAGGATAAAAGTAGTTACCAGTTACTTCTGAGGGATTACCTTCAGGGGAAAAGATAACCAAGCATTCATCTACCACCCACCCTCCGCCCTGTTCTGCTGCCCAACCATTTCTTCTGTGAAACTTTCACTTTCCTCAAGCATTTAGTCGCACCAATGTTTTAACACGTGTACCTGCAATTATTGCTTCATCTGGCTTACTCCACCCCGAGATGAAAAATGCCATAAGGACAAAGAAAGAATTGTACAGAGAGGCCATGTGGGATAGCGGTAGGGGACAGAGATCACAGAGTAAATCAGATGTAGGCTGGAATTCTATCTTTGTGGACCACCATGTAACAGTTGCATGATCTTGAAAGAATCATTTAACATTTCTGATATACCAGCTCTCTTCTGTAAGGGGGGATGATAATAATTACCTTTCCAGATAATGTAAGGATTAGGAGGAATGCAGTGGAACACCTAGTACAGTGTGGTACGTAGTGGGCATTTCCGGAGTACTAGCTGTTATCACCAACATTATCATTTTCCCCATCACCTTCTTGGTACCCCTATCCCCTAGCGTAATAATTAGCACATTCCAATGCTTGCGGTATACATCATGAAATACATTTTACATGTAGCCCTTTCGTCCAAGAGAAAAGGCTTGAGAGGGCAATTTGTTTTGTTTGGCTTGGTTTTTGACAAAATTAATTTTCACCTGAGATTCCTCCTTCTTTACTGCATCATCCCTCCCTCCTGGATGGAAGAATCTTTGAATATTTTGATAACAATGTATCAAGGATGCTTTCCAATGGATTCTCCATTTCTCATGGGTTTTACTTACAAGAGAGTTTGGAAGAAATTCTCAGTCACAAATGATCACAGCACCTATTGTAGCAATCAAGAGAAAGGTAAAGCTGGACATGAAAATAGGTTTTTTGTGTGTAGCAGTGTCAAGCTTTTGGCTCTGTATGTGTCACGACAACTTTAAGGATTATTTGGTTTATTCCTTGCAAGGCAACTCACTCACCTATCCCCTAAGACCAAGTTTTTTGTTGCTTCCTGCACATGTAAAAAAACGCCTTTCTACATCTGCAGAAAACAAGTAATTGTTGTCATCACTATACTTGCCCTGTGAAACCTTAGCAAGGTGATAGAGTTACACATTCCGTTTCTTTAAGAGGAGCACAGCATTTCAGCCCCACCATCGGGGCGTTACATCCAGTGGACCAGATAAACCTGGCTTTTGAGTTTTGTGGATTTAGACATTAAATAATTTTAAAAAATAGAATAAAACCCAAAACACTTTTCAAAAACAAACAAAAAATGATTAAAGGAAAAGGAAGGGGTGAAAATTCTTTCTGCTGATGAAAACTAATTCATGGGGAAAAGTCCAGTTTTTTGTTTTGTTTTGTTTTTAAGCTATTACATAACTGAGTGTAGTATGCAGTACAGGAAATAATTTTGGCCATGCACCTGCACAGAAAAACCCACATCAACAAGTTTGCTTCGGCCGTCAATCTATGGGACCAAGAACTAAGCCTGAAAGCAAAGGTGAAATAAAATACGAAAATTGCACAGCAGCCACAGAGGAGTCAGCTATCCAGAGGCCCCTACTGAAACCCCATCTTTAGGGTAGAGTTTCAGACGCATTTTGATGTTTTGGTCACCTGACCCAAGCTCTGAAGCCCAATTGGCCTCCGAGTTTACAAGCTAAGTAATGATGTAACCAGAGTGTGTGGGAACCAGAAGGATGAGACAGATACAATTTTTCCCAGTCATTTATTAGACTTGGCTACTAATTCTGCTTGTTCCTCGGTTTGACTGCTGGTTATCAGGAAATTCGAACTACTTAAAGGACATAATGAGTTTATCTATACTCAGGGTAGAATTTAGTCACATTCATATAAAATTAAACCACAGTTACAGAGAATAGTAATTAGTAAAATTCAATTATTTATATTTGAATTTTTTAAATGTATCTATATTTTGTTATGCATTCCTTTTTTTTACTAAACATTATTTACAATATCATTCTTTCGATGTCTAAAAAAATGCATCAAATAAATATGTTGATTCATCCATGATATTTTCTATTCCTTTTCTTAATTTACAGGGTTTTTGTCCATAAAGAACAAATGTTTATACTCATGTAATTTGTCACTATGGCAACTTTTGGCCTTTAAAATGCTGACACTATATCAGAGACAACCAAGAGAAGAAATTATCCTTGTTTGACAAGAATAAGCAGAACCAGTTTGGCAAACTTCAGGTATAACCAAACATAGCAGGGCAAGGATGCCTAAGGATAAAAAGCATTTGTTCTACCTACACGACTTCATGTCAAGGAAAACTAGAGCATATTCGGGTTTCATGGCAAAAACAGGAGATCAAAAGCTGATAGCAAAACTTAAAGGGAATTTTTTTTTTTCTCTCTAAATTTCCTATACTTGTCCCCCGAACCAAAGAAATCATGTAAGTGATTTCTAACACACTATATTATCTTTCTGATGTGTCAGCATGAGTTCGTGTAGTTTTTCAACTCATAATTCCAAATCTCTTAAAGACAGTCTTGCAGTTAAACCTCACAAGATCTCATCAAAACTTTCACAATGGACGGAAAATGTCATAGGTCTCAAAACTGATGGTATGGCTGGACTTTATAATAAACTCCCTACACAATTTTTAAAATTAATTGATGTTATATTTTTGGTGACATTTATACTTATAAATACTATTTCACATTCTCAAAATAATCTAGTTAGCAAAAATGTCATTAGAAAAGGAATCCCTAAAGAACAATTCTTTATCTTTCTCCTTGTACACATCATGTCCTACACATATGCAATAGATATGGTGTCTGACATCTACTTAAACTTGTTTGGAACTATATCAAACATTAATGGGGATTAGTGTTAGAACTGGTGTAAACATAGCAAACAATCTGGTGAAAGTACATACTCACATTTCCATATGTTATGTGGTAAGCAGAGTCATTTAAGAAGTGAGATACTCAGAGAGATGGTGTTCAGGTAGCGAGTATTTGGCAGGTGAGAAGTAAACACATCCTGGATATATTTACTTCATAACACCGGCATATACATACTTACCCAACTACAGCCCTTCAGCTTCTCAAGAGACAGGTCAAGTTCAAGATATGCAAGTTCATTATGAAAAGCTTCTACAACATAGATAAAAATGATATAGTACTTCCAGGTGCACTGTAATTCTTGGCAGAAAATGTTAATTCCAGGTGTGTAATCTCCTAAAGAAATCTGTTGTCAAAGCTGGATAAAAGCATCACATTAGGAAAACAGAAGTTCACCCATGAACAAAGTACAAGGTATGGCTAGGAAAACTCTCTGCTCCATGTAGAAATTACAGCATAAAAGTGAAACTCCCTTTTACTTATGTAAACATTGCTTGGTTTTGGGCACCATTTCAAAAAAGGTAGAGCTGAACATGCACGAGCATATAGAAATATGACATAGTCTTGGTGGGAGGTTTGGGGTAGGGCGCTAGTGCCAAGCCAGACTCTAATACACACACACAAAGGAAAAAAGAAGATGCATTTTATAGCTTACAGATTTTTCTTCATTTTTTTTTTTTTTTTCAAGCAGCCGGAACAACCAAATAACTCAATCAATAACAACAAAACCAAGATGTGCCACACAGTAGAAAATGTTATAACAGCTTGAATAACAAGGGGGCCCTGGCAGGGGTGGGAATGTGGATGGAGGAGGCAGGAAGAGAGATTCTCATATTATGGAATATTTAAACTTCCTAATTCAATGCACATTTATTAATTGATTTCCTTTTAAGAGGCACTTATTTAGGACAAGTTTATGAATATAGCATGTACAGAGCACTGAAATTCTCCCATGACTTATTTTTATTTCCATATGTTCAGATGAAATGAATATCACATTTAATAGTATTACTAGCTGCTCTTGAAGTGCCTGCCAGTGCTATATCCCTTGGGAGTTGTTACCACCAGATTAATATCCTGTGGGTCACTAAATTTAAAAAACCACATTATAGAGGCATTATGTGATTAGATGTACTGCTTTTATAAGCCAGTTGGGGTGTGTACTTCGCATCTGGTTCAGAAAGGGCTGGTGAGGCTCACTTATGAAGACCTCCAACCTGGAGTCTCTGACAGGCCAAACAGACACATGGACAAGCAGAGAAAAATGTGTCCTCCACCTACCATCAGAAACTGTCTTGAAAACAGGATCTACAAGGAACAACTCGCTTAGTCAGAAACAGGCCTGAACAACTGGTCAGAACTGGCTGCTTCTGAGAGGAAAGAGAGCTGCTATCAATCCCCCATCAGACCTGCTTGTCACCAAATGTTCATAGTCATAGAGAATCATGCTATTTCCACATTATGTTATCAACACCAAGTTCTACCAATTGTAAAGTATTTCACTTGCGAATTTAAAAGATGCTCTTCATTCTCCCTTTAAACATTTTTCAAAGCTAGGCATTGGACAGACCACCCAAGACAACAGGAAGTGTGCCTTTCGAGTGATCTACAGGAATTTCCCATTGGCTCCAGGACACCCTGGAATAGGATGCCCAGCAGTTCCCACAGACGTTTCAAATGGCAGCAAGTGCAAAGGCTCCAGGCAACATGGAAGCATCAATCATCATTTATGGATCACTATTGGTTATCTGTAAGGAGATAATTCATTTAGGCTTCCTCCAGGCCAGGCCCAAAAAAGCCTCAGGCTACCTTCAAGAGGGGAAGAAACTCTGAAAGGCATCCCAGGTTGGCCATTGTGAGCTGGAGAACCTATGTCTGAGTTACATTGTGGGTATTTCTGGTTACATTCACCGTCAAATAAAAATGATGTTTGCCTTCATTAGAACAAATCTGCAATAGTTACTTGTTACTGTACACTGAAATGATTGTTTTTAAAATAAAGTCATTTTGATCAGTCCTTCAAGCTGTCAATGGAAAAGGTTTTTTTTCAAATAAAAATGGAACAGATCAATTGTGAAGTATACGTATTTCACTCTGTAGAGGAAAAGGAATTTATTCGGAATCAAGACTGTAGGAGATGAATTGGAAAACAGAAATGATGTGCCGATGGAGTTGCCAAAGCAGAAAATTCTCAACAGCCTCCCAGAAATTTCAATCGAGATCTTATTCCTCGGAGGAAGGTAAAGTCTTACAGACAATAGGCAGCTCCAGAGGCTGCTTTGGAAGCCCTGCTTATAGGTGTAAGCAGTGAGGATCACAAGTGTTTCAGCCCAAACACAACCATCCAGATTTGCCATTACTTTACTTTTTAACCTGACGCAACAGGGAAAACATGGAGGTGAGAAAGGGAAGGGTGAAAAGATAAATCACACTCTTTGTACTGTGTTCTGCCATTTGCCACATTTCTAAAATACCAAGATTTCCAATCTCAAGAGGATGCATGAACCTTTTGTTCTATTCATTATTTGATAAAGAATAATTCCCAATGGCAGAATAATTACTGACGACAATTTCCAGTTTCTTGCATTTGTATTTTTAAACTGATAACAGGTGGAGACCACTCCCGATTTGCACTGATATGGACATTGGAATACTGTCCCAACCTGTGCCACCCTGAGTGGGTCTCAGAGCATCTCTGTGTGTTTCCTACTGTGTAAAATCATATTATTTCACCTGTGAAATTCACAAGGTTGTTGAGAAGCATTGAGTTCATGACTATGAGAATGCCTTCAAAAATATGAAGGACTGCAACAAATTCAAGGAACAGGGGCAGTTATGAAGATGATGGTGACAACGAGAGAGAATGCAGGTGGAAATTGTATATATTTCTGAAATTCTGGCTTAGTGTTTGTGCCATCTGGGAATTTTTTGACATCCAGGACTAAGATACTAATAAAATTTCTGAGCACAACCCTGATCCTTGAATGAAACATGTTCTCACGCACACTTTTCAAAAGAAAATTCATGGCATGCCTATTTCTATGTTTACTAGCACTTTCAAAGGTCACAAAGACATGAATGCAAAGTGCTCAACTTGCAGTCTTCTACACGGTAACTTTCCCTGCTTTGTCTCCATGAACCACCTGCTCTAGAACGATGCTTGGAAAGGCCTGGTGCTGGTCATCGTTAGACCTTTAGTCTGACTGAGATACTGTCCTGTCCTATTCAGATGCTGTGGTTTCTGCCAAAGGGTGAAGTGAACATGCTTCTTAGTATCATTACCCAAGAGATTTTACTTTGGACCCACTGGGTCTGCCTCAAGTGGTTGCTAAGTGATGGAAGGACGAAAAAGAGGAAGAGTGTATAATAGAATGAAAAATATGCCCTAAAAGAAACTATAGTTTTCCCAGGGTGAGGATATTTAATTTTACAATATCAGTTGCTACCCTGTTAAGCAACTACACTATAAAAACTTTATCTTTCTAGATATCTGCACATATCAGTGTCCACAGTACACTCCCATCACTAAGGCAAAGGAAGAACATATTGATCTTTCTGCAAAGTTCCTTTTAAGTTGACTAGCTGGAAATCTGCTCTTTAAATAGGAAGCTATGTCCTGCATAGGTAGCTAAAGTTGCCAGAAGAACTTTAATTGATAGGCCATTCAAGGACAAAAGCACTGGGCCAAAATCAAATGCACGGGGCACATTCTTGGGGCTGCTCTCAGATGAACGGTAATTATTTATACTCCACCTTACTACTCAGACACACAAAATAAGGCTGGAGCAAGAGGTGCAATGCTATCCACGGAAAAATGAGAATTCCAGCATTCTGGATGGATAGCATTTTATTATCCCTGTAAGTTACTCGGCGAATGGAGGGCAGTGCAAAGCCTGTGCCCTATTTTCTTATCCACCTTCAATATCCTGTCTTCAATATCAAGAACACTTGAAATCCTCTTGCCTTCTTCTTTTTACCCATTATATTCCTTGTTTACAGCAGGCATTTTCAGCTGTGACAACAATGTCTGTGAATCTGTGCTCTGAATGTCAGGAGCCTGCCCATGAGGTTTGCTGCTTAGCCTACCTCCCCCTGCTGGTGGGTTTAACTACAACCCAAACTTAAACACCCTGCTCTCCTTAGAACACAGTAACTGTTAAAAATATTCTTCAAGTTAATCCACATAATAAAAGAATAGGTCAGAAGCAGCAAGAAAATTTTAAAAGACAGTGAATTTTACATGAGAATGTAACTCACTATAATACAAATAAATTGCAAGTTTGATATTATTTCTAAAACTAGCCTTTGTGATTACATTTGTGAACTGTAAAATAGATACACTGCTCTAATTTTTCCCTTATTCTCTTTTGCTCTCACACCCCTTCTCATTTTTGTGGTTTGCGATATTTCCCTTTGTCTCTAAGCTCTAGACTTCTACTTAATAAGTACCAATAAAGATTGGATGTTATCCTTAAACAGAGGTAGCATTCCCCACCTGCTAATTGCTTTATTTGTACTCACTGTTTCCGCCCTCTCATCAACAGGGGCTTTAGCATAAAGGGCAATGAAGTAGAACGTGATGAGGCGAACAGGAGCCAGGCGAGTGAATGCTTCTATAATTACACAGTAGCCTGGAGTAGCTCTTCTCAAATCAAATTACGAGCCTGGATTACCTAAAACTCTCAGGACACAGCCCAGGTTTTCATTTGTCTGTATGTTACTGTCGACAAGCAGCTCTCTTTCCTCCTGCCTTTATTCTTCACAGAGATTGTTAAAGCTCCAGTTCCAAAACAACATTCCCAAAGCAATGAGACATTGTGGAGGACGCTGTTTTCTCAAATGGCTCACCTGACCCCATGTGTTTTATAACTGATTTAAAAATTTTAAAAAGAAAATTTATTTTTCATGTTTATGACCACCTTTCATTTGCATATCCAAGTTTAATCACAGCTGAATTTATTCATGATTCTTTGGCAAATATTTATGCCTTGTCAACATCCCAACTACCATAAGGTAAGTGGAACAAAAGTCACTAGGTCTCAGTAACGTTTGGGTCCTTGTTTGAACAGCTGACCATAGCCTCAGAAATGTTCATTGCGCCGGAAATAACAGTAATAGGAGGACCAGTCTCCAGGTCAGGCCATCTGGAGTAGGAACTCAAATCTGTGGCTGACAAGCTGCATGGCCTTGAACCAGTCGCTTAAGTTCTCTCTCATTTTCTCCATGAAACCCAAGGAGATTGAACTAGATAATCTCTAAGGTCTCCACTAGTTCTATGGTTTCATATATTCATAGTACTATATGGATAATGTATACAGGAGACAGTACATATTTGATCGCAGTAGCTAAGCAAAGCAAGATAAGAATCTATCTCTGGTTTAAATGGTTATTAAATCAAGATTTGGTGTGTCCAAGATCAGGTCAAAAAGTAAACAAAATGTGGTCACGTGTGGCTGGTAGATTGCTCCTGGAGAAAGAAAGCTGGGATTTACGGCTTAGCTCTGCCAGGCTCTGTGCAGTGTTGGGTCTGTCCACCAAAACATCTAGAGGGGTGGGCTAGGTGATCTCTAAAGTTGTTTCCAACATTGAAATCATGGCTTAAACAGAAAAAAATTCAAACCACCACATTCCTATATGTACTATTCAATGAATTTTACTCTATATTCTTGATGAAAAATGGATATTGGTCTGAATAATTATGAAACAAATATTCTCTGTTCCATATTACTCTGTACTGAGGAAATTTCAGTTGGTTTACAAATATATATTTAAAGTGGGCATCCTGATGGGGAAGATAGTTAAGATTATAACCATCACAAAGGTAAGAAAATTTTGCAGATATGGTCATCATAGCAATGTGTTCTGACAGCACAGGCCAATTTGTCAAGGTTTTAGCTACCATCAAAAAGATAACGAGTTTTTATTTTCATGGCTAATAATTTAGAAAGTCATACTTAACTGAAAATATTAGTTGCATGTCCATTCTTTTTTGACAAAGCTATAAGTTATTCATACTAAAGCCTTTTATAAAGCCATCCGTTAGCTAAAATGTCACAAAATGAGTTTTAAATTGATTCCACTTGAGAACTAAAGGACTTAGTTAATGATGCAAATTTAATTTAGTTTTCCATATTATTATTCTTAATTTAAGAAATTATAAAAATGAGTGCTAGCACCTTCTAAGTACTTTTCATGTTTTCTTCAAACAAAGGTTATATCTATAAGACTGAAACACGCAACAGATATCAATAGAGCCACTCAATGTATGAAATGGCAATGGCCCCAACGTGGACATGTCCTTGTGCTGGACTATTATTGTCCTTTGTGAGGTTAACTGAGATAGATGGGCAAAAGAACACCATTTGAGAATGCATTAGATGAGCAGATTACAAAAGAATTTAGAGCTTCCAAGTGTACAAATTATACACAGATAGGATAACAGGAACTTGACTTCTGGTATTTCAGGTCAAACCTGAATCCCTCATTCCAGAATATTCCTGAAACATTTGAAGACCTTTTAAACCTCCTTTACAAACTTGAAAAGCTACAAAAATGTTAAGGTGAGCCCATTTGGGGTTTGCTCTTAACCACTGTTTCTCTCTTTTATTTGTGGATGAAGTAGGCAGAGAAAATAAGTTTTACCAAACGTTAATTATATAGTGTTTGTTATTCTCCAATTATAATATATTTTCCTTTCTACCTCATTTGCTTGCCATTAACAATACTACATCTGACTTGCTGGTCTCATAAAGGTGGAAATTTATATGTGTGTGTATGTGTACATAATATGTATTTTTTACATATAAAATATGTATTTTATATACAGCATGGATAAGGAAGTGTTGCTTGGTTTTCAGGCTATTCTTTTTAAAATACAATGTATCGCTTTTTGTGCCTCCATTTCAAGCCAGCAACTTACTCTCAAAACCACTATATATATATATATATATATATATATATACATACACATATAGATACATATATACATATATGTATATATACATACACACATATATACATAAAATATTTATTATTAATATTTAAATATTAATAATAAACATTATCTTTATTATTATATATAATATTTATTATTCATGTATGGAATAATAGTTATACTACATGAATAGTTATAGTACATGAATAATCTTATATGGAATAAAAGTTCCAATAGAACGGAAATATTCTAGACCTGCCCTGTCCGATACAGTAGTCACTAGCCACATGAAGCTAATGAGCATTTGAAATGTGGCTACTTTGACTACAGAATTGAATACTTCATTTTATCTTATTTAAATTAGAATTGAAAGAGCCACAGTGGCTAATAGGGCTACCATATTAGACAGCACCATTATAAAGCAGCTTGAAGTCACACCTAGACTTAAACTCACGGCCCTGACACTTACTACCTCTATGACCTTTGATCTCTTGGAGCTTCAGTTTCTTAATATGTAAAATAGGACAAGTAAAATCTATCACCTAAAATAAATGCAATAATATTTGTAAATGGCCTGGTGTAATGCAATTTATAAATATTAGTCTTCCTGATTCTCTACCCTCCTTTACCTTGGTATTATTTGGACAGGACAGCTCTTAGAAGGACTAAGCAAAAAGCAGAGAGAAGCTTTTAGCTCTTTTTAGATTTAAAAATGAAAAACATTCAGCCCCTCAATGTTCTCATTTCCTTCACTGTAACTGTCACTCTTGAGTGGAAATTGCAATGTTCTGTTTTGACAGAGACTCGTGAAATGCCTGAGCATGTTTCAAAAGACACTAAACTACGAGACTCCTCAGGACCTTCTCACACTCAGACAGCTGCCCCTGGGGTCCTCCGCAGGCTGAGGTCATGGAGAGCCCAACTGTATGCGCGTGCATGGATGGTGGACCACAATCCACGCTGCCTCTTATTGCCTCTATCCAAAAGTAATCACTGTGGGCCAGTGTTCCAATAATCTTGTGACCTGGCATCAATAGCTTCCCCAAATAATTGATCTGAAATAGTTGGGGGTTCCCAGGATAACCTCCATATATTGAAAACTCCTCACAATTACATTTCTAAATGGTGGTAAAGAAATTTTCATTATTGAAATAGAAGTGCAGTCCCTTTCAATACCTTCAAGGACATGTGGCTAAGAGTCTGAGATACACGACCTCAGGGAAAATCTGAGCAGAAAATTACAACCCCTGGTCTAGAATGAAGAACGTTGGAAGTATAAATTGCAGTATCAGCACTCCTAAAATTGGGACTTGACATCAGAAGGGCAGGATGGGGTCCAAAATACTTTGTCAGCAGCCTCAGCCCATTTCTGAAGTTATCCTCTCTGGTGAGAAAACCTTTTACTATCAAACCTTGTATTTGATGCTTTAAAGATTTTAGCCAAGTTGGCTCCTTACCAGGTCTTGAGCATAAAGACTTTCTGGACATCCACAGCCTCATGAGAATAATGTACCACGATTACAATCCAAAAATAGGAAAGACCACATATCCACTCAACTATTATAACTTGTATGCCAGATCAATTGTTGGGAAGAGAGATGCATGGGTGAGAAATACCGATTTCATCCAACTCTGGACTAATACATATCTAACGGGAAGAGAACAACAAAAAAAGTGTCTTGGTGTCATAAGTTTTAAGACCCACTCCTCATCACCCAGTGACTGTGCAATTTGGTCCAGTCACTTGATGTTTTAAGCCTCAGTATCTGTAATATTGGGATAATACTACTTTGAGGATTATTATAAGGATTAATTAGACAATGTACAGAGTGCTTAGCACAATAACTACCACGGGTTGATAGTCAACAAAGATTTGTATTCTTCACTCCTTAGACATTTTTAAATGAAATTAGGTTGGTGCAAAATATTATGTTCATTTCATTTAGTTTCCACAGTTAACCCAGTCTAGCCAGAAGTATTTATTTAAGCTTTTACCCAGATTTCAAAAATGCATTAATCATATATTAAGCTAGGATAACAATTTCAGCAAATTTTGATGAAGTTTTGGGATTTAGTATTCCTGGGCCTCAAATGAAGTGCAGGTAATAAGGATTTGATTTTTCTCTGATGCCTGAATTAGAGGAACAAGACATCCACAACAAAGGCACTGAGCACCATTTGCCTAAATTAGCATAATTTCTTTTTCACTGATCAGCCCTTTATCATTGTTACCAATGAGAGCTTTTCCACTGTGGGTTTTGACTACATCAACCTTCTTCTCCTCTAAGACTTCTTATTGCATTTGAATAAGGAATAAGACCCTTGTAAGTGACTTCCGGAACTTCTTTTGGGTCACAATTATACCCAAAGAAGGCCCCACTTTCTGTGTTTCTACCTATATCCCTTGACTGGCTTTTCTCATACCAGCTTTACCATCATCTTATTCTTCCACTACACAAACTCACCTCTGAGTGGGCCTCAATGTTTTAGATGGAATTAAACAGAGAGTGGGAAGAATTGAGAAAATGATTTTTCAGCACCATTCCAACTCTGCAATGTTGTGATTTTAAGTTACAAAATCCAACTATTTAAACCATCACTTCCTTCCCCTCCCATATTATAGCCATTCTATTCTTTTCAATAAGTACCAAAATGAGGATGCATAACCCCCCCCATATACTTGCTTCCACAAAGCCTATCCAGAATAGAAAATAAACCTCTTTTGTTTCTCATTTCTTAAAACTGTGATTTATAAAAATACTTCCTGATCTCTAGCCCCTTCACTTGTAAAGCACCCAAGCCCAACGCTGAGCATGTAATTAGCACACCACAAATACCTGTTAATTGATTGACAATGTTATTATTCATTCTTTTCATTTCACATACTTGTTCAGTGTTTTACCTGTTGTCTATTTATCCTCTGCGCTTACCTCCATTGTTGTTTTCTTTAAAACTACAAGCTGCAAAGTGTAGGAGCCACGTTTCTTTGACTCACTGTGGATAATGGGCTGTAGAGAGATGCTTAAACAGCCTTTTCAATTGATTGATTAATAGAGCGATTGATGGATGGATAGAGGAAAGGGTGAATGCATTACAGCATTCTCCATTTGCTATTCCAACAGGCTGAATTTACCAAAGGGGTCCTGTTCTGCCCTTGCCCCCTGAACAAAGCACAGAGGTAGGTGAGTGAGGCGGTCAAGACCAGCCGCCCCTACCGCATACAATAGAGGAGGGCGTCTTGCAGAGGATACAGCTTCTTCTTCCACTAATTGCTGCAAAACATCTTTTGAGGCAAGGTGGTTACTTTCTATTATTTCTTGGTCATTTTCTTAGAATAGCTTGTGTTTTTTAAGTTAAAAAAAAAAGAAGAAAAAAAAAAAACTAACACGCACCACACTTTTTTTAACCCCACATTTTTAAACTTTGAGTCGTACTAAGTGCAACTAATTCCCCTGTCACTGATAACTTATTCATTCATTTTCTAGTATACATTCAATCTATAGATGGACTTTGTTTCATAAATCTAAAAAGGACAAAAGAGCTACACAAAATATTTAAATCTTTAAACTGCCAGATTTAATTTAGAATGCATGTTAATTTCAAGTCCAAACTAAGGACCTCGGGGCTCAAAAGTATTAATTTTTTTCCAGATTGTTTTAAACAAACAGAGGAGCAGATAGGACTAGACACATGGAAGCAAGCAATAGATTTCAGGGTTTTCATGAATTCTGGCTAGAGATATAGAGCCATGTCTCTGTTCGTGTTTATTTCTACCAGCACTACATGTAACATACAAGAGGTATGACTTCCCGCAGGAGCTAAACTTTGTAGGCGTTCCTGGGGCACTAACTAAAACTCCGTTCTTCTCTGCCACTCAACAAAATATATCAGAATGTAATAAGTGAACAAAATAGAATACAGTCAAATTTATTTTTTAATTGTTCACTCATTTATTCAAAAATACATATTGAGTACCTACTATGTGCTGGATATGGCCCTCGGCACTACAGATACACAGGTGAGAAAGTATACAAGTTCTCCACTCTCATGAAGCTCGTGTTCACATTGTTTGGCCCTTTCTTTGCTAGCAATTAATACAGATACATAACACCACTGGTATATTCATTCCTTCTCTTTGGCTCCTTAGCACTGTTCTATATACTGTGGAGAGAACAGAGAAGTGGGATCTGAGCTAAGGGAGGTCTCTAACTCAATCCTCAACAAATCCTAAATGTCGCCCCCTATGGAGGGCCTGGCCAGGATAATGCCTGTATCCTTCCTTTAGTATTCGGATCATCATAATAATATGGCTCTATAATCACTCTAGACATCTCCATGAACCAGAAATGGTAATGGAGATGCATGGATCTTATCAGACGTTCTCATAATACGCCACTGTAGAAGAATATGTCACAATAAATTTGTTAGATTTTTAATGAAAAAAAAAAAGTTTCTAAAACATTAAATGCAGTTATAACATTATATATGCAGTGAAAACACTATAATACAGTTTTGTTAAAAGACAAAGAATAATTACGCATAGAAAAAGAAAGCTAGAATATATAGCAACATGTTGCCAGAAGATAGTTCTGGTTAGGATTGTGGGTGCTGTGCATGTCTGCATGTATGTGAACTCACGTGTACATGTACTTTTCAATGTTTTCTAAATTTTCTACAATGAAAATATTTACTAAATTATCTAATCACTGGGAGAAAAACTTTACCCCTCGTCCCAGAAAACTACATCGAATATTACTACAACAGAAGGCGGGCTCCAATGACAGAAGAGCCAGCCTCCTTGTCCAGGTGGCCTCCTTTTGTAGCTTATGAGGTGATATTGTTAGGCCTAGTCACACTGGAAATAACGCTCTGAAGTTTCCCTTGTCAAATTTCACTTGGACCTATTAGCCCACAGCAACCCAATGACCATAATTTTTTAAACCCTGCTATTAGGAGCCGTGCATAGGTGATATTTCATCACCTATGAATAATTGGTAATTTTTACAATAGCACTTGTTCTGCTGAAATAAATTATGCATTTTTTACAAACATCATCAAAAGAAACTTACCACAATGTTATCAAACACAAGACCTTCCAACAAGTAAAATTTTTTTCAAGGGGGTCGTGAATTTCTAAATCAGCCAAGGTACTATCCTTACTTGAGATATATATATGAAAAAAAAATATATATATATATACATATACATACATACATATATATATATATATATATATATATATATATATATATGAAAGAGCCTGCTAAAACAGAAACAATGACACATAGCATACCTCCTTTCATTTCAGTCTGTTTCTTCCAAACTGAATCACTCCCCCTTTCACTCTACCTTTTGGAGAAAGTACAAGGCCATTCACCAGTGGAGAGAAAATAAATGACTGTGTAAACTCATAGAATCAGCTTATCACAAATTGGCAAATACACTTAATGGTTAATTATCTGCAAAGACTTCAGTCTTGTCACTTTTCAGTTTTCTGGTCAGCATTTAAAAAAAGGAACCAACTCTAATTAGTAAAATAATTTTCAGGTCCCTATAGAGCTGATTCTTTATAAAGCTCTTAGAAAAGCTGGCTTTTGTTTTGTGTGTGTGTGTGTGTGTGTGTGTGTGTGTGTGTGTGTTTTAAGTTAATATAATTCCCTTACTCCTATATGTGAGCTAAGAGCACTTGCACACTTAACCCACCTCCTAATCAGGAAAATATCTTTTTAAAGCTTCCTATTTTTTTTTTTAGGCACAAATCTAACAGCTCTAAATTTCTTCTGCCATTCATCTACGCTGAATGGCAAGAAGAGAGCCTAAACCTCCCAGATAGAAAGTTGTATTTGAGAGTTAGGATGAGATTTGCTTCACCCATGTAAATTATCTCAGGATAATAATAATAGAATCTGAGGAGATGACATGTATAACTATTATGGAGTCAAAATTATAGATATACATGTAGATAGTTCCAATTAACTACTGGTTCCATTTAGAAAAGAATCTCCCCTGAGAAAAGAGGGTTTGAGTTTATCTCTCTGTTCCTCGCTCCTTTACCTTTGAGCTTTTGGGGGGCCAGAAATGCTAACCTTAATTAATGGAAGAGCCACTAGACCCCAGGCAAGGGTTTGGGTCCCAGACCCGGGTCTCCTCCTGTGCCTCTCCCTGGAGTAACGAGCAAGCAGGCTTCATTACTGGCAGCTGAGGGGAAGGGTCACTGGGAATGGATTTGCAGGGCCCTCATTGAGCGATCACTCCATGCTGAGAGGAGCTGGCCATGCTCTCGGACACCTGGTCATTAACATTGCTAATTAGCAGCCATTAATCAGGGCGCTCGCTTTTTTTTGTTGTTGTTGCATGTCACCGGCTCAGAGGAACCAAGTGAATAAGAAGATTGTTTCATTACCTCCACAAGAGGTGGAATGAAAGCAGTTCCCATCAGCTCAAGATGAGATGGATTAAGGGAAAGGTTAGACAACAGTTTGAGATGAGCTGGGGCGGGCAGGGGGTTGTTGGAGGGGCCAGGAGACCTGAGCTGTCTGCTCAGGGAAAATCAGTCACCTATAATTAATGAAATCTACTGCAACCTAATTCTAATCACTGTGTGAGCGGTCCTTCAACAACCAAATTTTTGTATCTTAAGAGCTTTATTTTCTTCTGTTAGTGCAGGGAATTAGCTTTAAGTCGTTTTAATTGTTTCGAACTCAGTAAGTTTAAGTTTGATATTTTCTGCCTTCTCATTCTAACTTCATTTTTCCTTCTAAAAGATTATGACATAATTTAAATTTTTAAGTAGTTATAGCTAAAGCACTTTTAGAATAACTTCACGTATTTACCCAAATGTATACATTCCAACCAACAGTCAAAGGGTAAATTAAAAAATAATTATTCTACAGTTTTTAGAATGGAAATAATAAAAATAAGTGGTTCATTCTTACTCGTAACTGCCCTTAAAAGGCAACAGGAAATGAAAAGACACTATACAGATTTATACATAATGACAGCGAGAAGAATAACGTCATTAAAAAGGGCTAAAGACTGTGTGACTATGTGTGTAAATTTATTTTTGTTGTTAATTTAAATGCAATGTAATAAACCTGTTTAATGGAGCGTTTTCTCTTCTGGAACGTGGAGTGTCGTGTGTATATGTCACATCATATGCATATTTACCTTAGTTTCTGGAAAATGGAAATCTTGGTAACAGGTTGCATGTCCCGGTGTTATCATTGTCATTGTTTTTTATCTAGAAAAAATATATATTTAAGAATATTTATTTAATTAGCAGTTAGTTAGCTGCTATGAATTCATTTGTTTATTTGTTAAAATGTGCTCACCCAGGAGCTGCAAACCAGATCTCCTCAACTTATGTGGGAAGTTCCTTTCATTAAACAGTGAGCACTTCAACAAGCTTTTTGCTGTTTCTGCTCTAGTCTCTCTGTAGTGGGTTACAAAATGTGGTTTGCAGTGGCACTGAGTGACTAGGACGCAGAGATTCCCTAAGTATTTATTAGTGTTGCAGCCTCATTTGGACATGTGTAATAAATATACATTTGCACATGTAATACGTACCCCTGCACTTTCAAAGCAAAATTATTCATTTAATGCGCCCTACATTTCCAAACAATAAAAAGCTAAACCTGTTTTTTATGTACTAATTTGCTCTGTTTACAAAGAACTATGAAGTTGTTGGGGAAAGGAAGCAAGTATGTAAAACTAATCTGAGGCGCATTTCAGTTGGGTTGGAAATCTGTAATATGATTTCTAGGACTTCATGGGAAAGTTGAACGCTCAAGGGGAAGTTACACAAAGAACAGCTGAGAAAAAGTTGCATTCTGGCACAGAATCATGCAAATGGGGCACATTCTTCAGTTTTCTCATGACGGATTGCCTCTGAAACCACTGAGCCAAGCTGCAGCAATGCTAATGAGGGAGATGCATCAATGAACAGTGTCATCCCAGGGGCTTCCAAAGGGGATGGGGACGGGGGAGGAGGAGGGGCCCGGAGGGAGCTGAAGGAGGAAGAAGGAAGAAAGGAAGAAAAAAGTGAGGGGTGGGGGAGGAAAAAAAAAAGAAAAAGGAGGGAGAGCAGTCGAACTTTGAATTATTAGGGCTAGACCATTAAAAAAAACAAAAGGAACTTAGCAGGTAGCGATGGAAGATACAAAATGAACAGCACTACAATTATATCCTGTTAAGTGTTTAGAGATTTTAAGAAACAAAATAGGATGGGAGATAGAAAACTGTTGAAACTGCCTGTTGGACTAAACACGAAATTAAAGTTGGGAGCTAAAATGCTTCTACCCAGAGAATAGCTTGTGGTTTCTTTATTGAGTGCTCTAGACTATAATGGAAAAGACTAGGGGACCGACTATGCCAGGAAAAAAGTAGCACTTTTCAGTCTTAACTTCTTTGTGGTTGCAGATTTCTCATTTGAATTTTTCTTCTTTAATTTCTGTAAATGCATACATTTGTAGTTCATTTACCACAAATGAAAGACAGTTTGCTTGTCATCCCAATTGTGTTTTGAAAGATTTTTTTATCTTTAACCGCATTAACACAAAGACTAGTTTTTTAAACGGAATGTTTCTCTGGAGATTAACAAATGATACTTTTGTAGAGATCTGTGAGATTTCTCTTTCTTGAGTTCCTAAAACCATCCCACCTAGTGAATGCAAAATTATTAATTTACTTTGAATTTACCTTCCATTCTGAGCTTCCAATGCACACTTCTCATGGAAATCAATCAATAGTTATTTATTGAGCACTTATTATATTAAAGACACTTGAAAGGATTTTTATAAAGAAATTTCTAAAAATATATAACACTTAAGTTTCAGACCGTTTAAAGTGGTATAAAGTTTACAAACATTATGAATTAACTCCCTTTAGAACAACACCATGGTGAGAACAGCCAATTTGGTATTGATGTGACTTGTGTGGTACACTTTCAATATGTCCCACTGAAACTTACTCAGTGCTAGTTCAATCAAAAGTATAGTTAAAATGTATCATGTTTTTCATTTCAGTATCTTATTTTATTAGCATCTGATTTTTAAAATGTAAACAGCCAGTTGTGCCCCCTGTTTGATAGCCATTTCAGCCCCTTTAGCTAGGTAAATAAACAACTTAAATAGAAAAAATAACGACTGGTAGATTTAAATTCTTTAATCAATGAGGAGTATATAAGGAGCTCTGCTCTAACCCATCAACATAGTTTGAGGGTAAAATCAGGTCCCTTTTATTCTTTTGCTCGATTTCAACCAATAGGAACTGCAAGATTCAGAATTAAAGATCCCCAACTCACCCTATTGTGTATTACAGTTCATATGGTATAGTTTCCAAGACCACCCACAGTTCTGAGACTGCCTAATGGAAGATTGTATCAGCTGCTGCACCTAATGACAACTAGATGAGTTAAGAATGAAGTGTTAGCATTCATAGTACTTGTGGGCATAAAACAGATTATTCACATCATTTAAAAGATAACCTTTGTAGCAAAATGCATTCATTCGTGGAACACATTTCTAACTAATCAGCTACGTTAACTATGGAAATTGGCTTTAAAATTTTAAATTTCTCAGATAAAAAAATTAACATCTATTGGCATTAGAGGATCTCTTATATATTTAGACAATTTGAAATTATATGTTAATGGAAACTACAAAGCATGTTTCTGGCATCTCACAATGTCCTTTAACAGCATAATTCTGAACAACATTATTAATTGGCAGTTCACTATTGTTCATCACACACCTACGAGATCCCACAGTGTCTCAAAAAACTTTCCCTCTGAAAAATCTGTAACGGCAGAGAGAATACATTTGAACCACATGACATCTGGGAGTAAGGGCTGAGGTAGCCCCTCTTCTTCCTCCCCTGCCTTCCTTTCCAAGAAGGGACATTTCTTCGAAGTCTCCTGTTTTGTTTATTAATTCTCTATGATTTACTCCACAATATGTCCACATTCATTTTAATATAATTTTTTAAAATTACTATTTAATTTGCTAGCCCGCTTGCTTGCTTGCTTGATTCTAAATCTTAAAGTAAAACTAATACTCCAAGAAGATGCACCAAGTTAATACCCCTGGAATACTGTTGTCTGGAGTGAGAGGGTGCTGCAATCAATGAGCCTTCCTTTGGGCTAAGAGACTCTGGTCTTAAGCCCTGCTGCAGACTCCTGGTGGGGTTTCGGCACCTAAGTCCCTTAGTTGCTTTGGTTCTTGGCTTCCTCATGTGTAAAAGGAGGTGGGTAGACTAGGTGTTGTTCTTTAAAGTCTTTTCACTACTAGGATGCTATAAGAATTCTGGTAACACATTTTGTTTTTTCAATGGAGAGGAATGGCTACTAAGCCATTAATGTAGATTAACTCTGTGAATCTCTTCCAATAAAAGGAGTTTAAGAGTGCATGGCCTCCACATGTGAAATATAAAAATAAAAACCTACTTACTGTTTTGGCAAATTTAATCCCAAAACTTTAAAAATAAAAACCTCTTTGTATTTCCCTCAGTTTTTGCATGTTCAATAAAGCCATGCTTAGTTGGAAATAAGTAATCAAAGCTTTTTCTTTGAGCATAATTCCAAGAGGAAGATGCAGAAAGAAACCCAAAAAACCTCAAAATTAGTTTTTTGTGTGTCTACATTTTGTACAGTTATTCACGAGACTCAGTGTCCAGCACACTGTACATCTTTAACTATGGAATTCTGATTTTGAGCTCAGGCTCTGGAGTCAACCCTAGGTTGAAATCCTACTTCCACCATTTAGTTATGGAGTTAATCATCCTACGTCTCAGTGCTCTCATCTTGAGATGACGATAATAACAATACCTCACAGAGCTGAGGGGATATTAAATGAGATAAGTCAAGTGCTTAGCACAGTGTTTGGTGCAAGACCAGTGCCTCACTAATGTTCTCTCTTATTAATACCATTACTAGACAGTGGAAATTGATATTTCCCTTAACATTAAAGACCCATTGTCAAGACAAGATATGTGGAACATACCAGAGATACAATAATAGGAAAGTAACCCAGAATACTTAGCCAAATGTTGTCCAAATTATCTTCCCCAAATACCTTCTCTGACCAAAAACAAAAGGCTTCCATCTCCCTCCCCCTCCCCAGCTTCCCTGATCCCACCCCAGCCACTAACATGGTGCAAGGTCTGCACGGACACCCCTCTCTGCTGGCATGGTGACTAGCTGCACATTCAGAAGCAGTCCCTAGGGGTCATCAGGAGGCTACTTCCTGTCCTGGGCGCCTCACCAGCACCCTCAGGCTGAATCTGGCCAGGTTCGCGCTTACCTCTCTGCCATTGCTGGTGTGCCCCTCCCTCACTCCACCTCAGGGCAGTCTCTTTCCTCCCAGGTTTCATTTTGGCACCCTTCACCCCTTCGTTAGCTCCCTGTTTCTTTCAGTATCAAGTCTAAATTCCTTCACGTGACCTTCCAGGCCCTTCTTTCTTTCTCAGCCTCAATCTCCTTCTCTGCCCTCCACCCACTACCCAATCTCCAGCCATATCAAACTACTGAAAGTTCTCAAAATTCCCCAATATTCACCTGCACCTCCAGGCCTTCAGGGTTCTCTTTTTTCTGAAATGCTCTTTGTCTCTTTCTCCAAACCTCCCCTCGCAGGCTCCCTGTAGCTAATTTCTGTTTGGCTTTTAGTTCTCAGCTTATAGGGGAGACTTTTCTGATGGCAGAAGATTTGGTTAGGGACCTGCTCATGTGTTCCATGGTTTTCCAGTCCTCGCCCTTATCAGAGCTTTTATCAAATGTCACTGCAATAGGCTATGTGCTTATTCATCCTACTCCAAATAATAAATTCCCTGACAGCAGGGGCTGGTTTACTACTGTACCCTTAGCCCTGAGCACAGAGCCTTCCCCACATTAGGTTCTCGGTAAACATTTGTTACATAGATTTATTTTATATCTATCTTCATATGATCATCTTTGGTGCCCAACATAAATAGTTACTTTGATTATAAAAGTCATTTTTAATAAGTTGCATCAACATTAGAAACTGCTGTTAACTAGCCAACCATAGAAGCGATATTGACCTAGTGAAACACATTGACACTTCTTGCCCTACTGTCCTGGAGAATGTTGCAGAGAGGCCCTGGAAGAGCTACTAAATTGGTACTGAAGAAAAATTTCCTGGCTTATTTATACATCTTCAAGGCTGCCCCATCTTAAAGGCTAAAGAACATGGTGGGAGAGTATTATGCAGAGATGAAGAGCATAGAACCATTAGGAGTAACGGAGACGGTACCTATTTGAAGTTCTGATTGGCTGTGTAGAAGAATTTAGAACATAAACCTTTTTAAAATGTTTCGTTTATGATTAAGAAAAACTGTGAGGTTGTCTGGGCTCTGTACCTCTCCAGTGTATATGTGTGGACGTAGAAGTGAGGTGGGCAGTTCTCTTCATCATGTCTTATGATTCATAGTATTTAAGTGTTTTCTTTATATCTTTCTCTACCCTGATTTTACCCAGTGTTTGACCCAGCCAGGCCCTCCTACACATTACATGCCAGTAAAGGAACATCTCAAATACCTCAGCTCCAATCACCGACACTTCTTTCTGAAATACCTTTCTCACTTCACTTCTGACTTTATTCCCATTCCACTTTCTCCTGACTTTTGATCCCATTTTCATGCTCATTTTTGGCTCCCTTTCCGGATCCTGGAACTTGCTTTTTCTCAAGTGTTCCCCCTTGATGCTCTTTTAGAACTTTGTTTACTGATACTCAATGTTTGACTAATTCCAATACTAGACCCTAATTCCCCTGAAGGAGTAGATTTTTAAAATCTCTCTTTTACTAGACATAAGAATTTCACATACATCAAGAGCCAACTTAAAAAAATAAATAGCCATTCTAGAACTAAATATTCATAATGGACTTTGGACCACCTGAGCCCCCGACCACATGATGGATTGCTTTTTCCTGAAGTATAGGACATGCGCCACCTGTGGACATGCCACCAGAGACGATAAGTACGTATGCAGGTGGTAGGCTGGCATGGCACTGGATACCAGAGGTCCACAGAGTGTGTGCAAGTTATTCTTTTCAGTTTTTTCACTCCTTCTGATTACAGTAAGAACAAAGTCTCAGCTAATCTTGAACACCTTTGCTATGCTTTACAATACCTCTAACACAAAAGAATTTAATAACAATTGTTTTCATTTGTTTACTTTAATAGTTACATTCTCTTTATGGCATATCAGATTTGTTTATCATTTATTTAGTGCTACTTTCATAGCAGTAGTTTTCCTTGCAACTAAATTACATTTAACCGATAAGTCCATATAAAGAAAATATTCTTTAAAAAATAGTGCAGGCACAAGTCGTGTGGGGCCATGATAAAAACAAAACAAAACAAAACAGAAACATGACAGTGGTCATGAATTGCTGAATTTCGGTAAACAATTAAAATATAGGCCAAAGCTGTACATCAAAATTACAAACTAGACTTACGTATCAATAACAGGTTAGATATTTTCTGACCCTTCACATGCTAGGTTTTCTTTAAATCAGCAATACAAACATTTTCATTAATTCTCTAAGAATTTCTTAAGGGCATTTTAAAAGATAGAAGCTCCCCATACTTTCATCCATGGCTTTTTCTTCCTCAAAACCATGAAATGATTATTCCATAGACTACAGCATGGGTCAACGAAAAAAAAAAAAAAAAGAATGCTTCAGTCCCGTAATTGCCAAAAGAATAAACAGAACCTTGAGAAAACAAGCTGGTGTTCAAGAAAATAATTTTCATTGCCAGCACCTAACCACCGGCCTCTTTCTTAAAAAGAGGATGAGGCCCGCGGGGTAATAAAAGGCCCTATAGAACCACATAAAAGTTCCACATGTGCTACTCCCTGAGTGGTCCTCAAGGGTGTAAGGGTTGGAGGGGGCAGGGGAACAGAGCTAAGAACAAGACAAAAAAATCTTGCTTCTGGAGAAGCAGTTCATCTTACACACAAAAACTAATGAACATGACTCGTTCCTGTTTGCAGAAGATTTTTATCAGTGAAAAACAACAACAAAAATAATAATCGCAAAAATAACAAGATGAACCCTAGCAGTGGTTGGGGTTTCTGCAATTACAGTGTGAATTGCATGAGAGGATTATATGAAGTGCTCTTGGCTTGGAGGGGGAAGTAGGACGCTTCAGCTTGCGACTCGCAAGCAGCTGCTTGGGGGTCATGCACCTGCCGGGTCCAAGGCTGTTTTCACCTCGAAAGGAAAACAGGCCCTTCTCTTTCCCTTTCACAGCCCCCAATCCAAAACCCACCTCTAAGGAGGGGGGAGAATTGGGGAGAAAAACAGAGAGGAGAGAAAAGTGTGGTGGGGAATAAAACTAAAAAAGTTCGTCCATAACAGTGAGAACGGCTCCCGGACTTAGTGAGACAATAGTGGGACTGGAGGGCTGGGGAAAGGTACGGGTGGGAGGAGGGAGACGAGTGGGAGGGAATGACTTCATTTTAATGCAGCAACAGACAGAGTGCGATCTGATATTGGCAAAGTTTCAACGAAAATGGGGGGCGAGGGCGGGAGGAGAAGAAAGGGCTCTTTTACTGTTTCAGGCGGCTAAGTCTTCCCGAGGAGCATAAGCTCAGCTCGACATTCTGGGAATAGCAATGAGGCACACACAACAATCAAAACACACTACATCTGTTTGATGATTCAAACACATCATGCATCTGCACCCACAAAATAGGGCTTCAATTAAATAACCTTGCCGATTTGAGCAGGAAAAGAAGGGAGAGCTTGAGGAGTTTTAATTCGTACCTCCAAAATACAAGCCGTTCTGTAAAAATTAGGTGTTTGCACTACACTTCATTCTAACGTGAGTTGTAAGCGTGTGCTGCTAAGAAGCACGACCAGCTCCTCTCTAGCACTGGCTTGAAGCTGTGTTTCCTGCCTTGTCAACAAGACTATAGGAAGCTGCTTCCAGGAGGCCTTTACCAAAAAGGTGAGAAGAGTCTGCCTGAGGCTTTTTCATACACATTCACACAAACAGATGCATATACACAGACCTTTTCCAGTATTACAGGAAAACTCTATACAGTTTATGAAAACAACACACACACACACACACACACACACACACACACACACAAAGAATAAAGCCCATGTCATTCTACAAACTATAATTTCTGTTCCCAAGAAGTTTTACTTATAAGGATTTCTATTTCTATGGTAGGGATAAATTATTTCACTACACAATTATTACTTGGTCTTTGAGCATATGATCTATCATATATGTTTGTATCCACACAGTAGAATAACACACAACTGTGAATGATGTACTTGAGTGCCCCAGAAAAGGCCTTTTTTTGTTGTTGTTAGAAAGATCTAGATTCACTTATTTTCAGACTGATTTCCAAATAAGCTTGGCACCATCTCTGCTTGCTTTAAAAAAAAAAAAAAATCAAAAGAAATAATTCATATTGAAGAGTGGGAAAGCATTTGTAAGGCTCTCTCTTTGGACTCTTAGAAACACTTCTTTTATTGAAAATTTATTCTACCGTCAACCTAAGCAGAAATTTGGAGAAATGAGTACAAGTTTTTGAAATTTCCTAGACTACACTCCCCCCCCCACTACACACACAGAACGACTCCAAAGGTGTCAGTTATCTGACAGAATATAAATAAAATCTATTTGAGATGTAAGCTTTTTTCTCAACATGAGTCTCTGAGGTTAATCCACAAACTATTTAGTAGAGCAAGAAAGCCAAACTTGCAAACTAATAAGACATGAAAATTGACTAAATCATTCTTTAGGCCCTAAAAATAGAAATGAATCACAGAAAGGGAGGCAGGAGGTCAAGAGTTGGAGCATGAACATCAAACGTCTCACCACATTTATATTTTCAAAGAGGAATCGGAACAGTTGGGAGGTTTGAACCATGGTGGTTTTACTTACTAGAAAGCACACAACTTTGGGTCAAAACCAGAGCTCCAGCCAGGGACATTGGATATACCCATCGGTCCCAGTGAATATGAACCCCCTTTACAAGACTTAGGTAAAATATGATATAAAGGATGGACAATTTTGTTCATCATGGAAGTGGAAAGTAACTTCTGAAAATGACAAAGTGTAGGGACTTAAGAGTATCCTTCAGTAAATGAGTGAAGCTTTACCTCCTGCTGCAGAATGAGGCCAAATTTGGGGTGAGTTCTTCCCTAATGGAATTGAGGAACGGGCTTAAACCTGGGAGGGAGGAATCCTGAGGCTCAACCCTAACTCAGTGTAGCCTCGAGGAAATAACTGGGTCTGTCTGGCCTCAGTATTTTCACCTATGAAACAGGGGAATTGAATCACTAGAAAGTCTCGGAGATGTCATCTGGTTCTAAAATCCTGTGATTCTATGGGTAGAATCAGTCAAGACATAAAATATTTTGCACCAAGTGGTACACAAGCCAATTTCTATTTCTCTCTCACTGCTATGATTAAAATCCCCAAAAAGATGAATCTCCAATAACTCACAGCTTCGAAGGCAGCTCTTCAATTAGGCTGCGTAATCTCAAAAAAGTCTAACAAAATAAAAATTGTCAGTTATGGAGTCCCGGGAAGTTCTGAGTGCTCACCCATCTTTAAAGCCCCAGTATTTTTCAAGGTGCATTATGTGAGGTGAGGGTTCAGCATCTCAATGGAAAATGGAGTGAAAGGCATTTTTTTTAGCCTACTCACAACTCCACCCCCTCAGCTCAACCTTCATCCCACAGTGAGACTGCTATTAATGGGAGTGTGTCCTCACCAGGTACAGGGAGAAAAAAAGATGAAAAACGTTGGCGCTACCTTACCTCCCACCTAGCCAGATTTAATCTGTCCTTCAAGCTTCTGTTTTCCTTCAAGATTTTACAGACTGCTCCTCATTAATCTTTCTCCTTTATAAATTGGTACCATAGAGAATGTAGCACACATCTGACATTAATTATGCCTTGTGACATCTCATATTCTTTATTTAACTAAAAGCAGCATTTCTTCGAGTATGATACTACTTTGGTGTTCCTCAACATGATGCTGTGGTCAGAATCTAGTACAGACTGGATCAAACAAGGTTGAACACATTTTACAGCAACATGTCTCACAGCAATTAATACACTGATGTGCAGAATGACACTCCAAGTGATGTAGGTAAGCACTTGATCGCCCCAAGCTTACTTTTTTTGAAAAAAAAAAGCCTTTACCAGAAAATATTGTCCAATTTCTATAATAGGATTTCACTTAAGAATTAGGATTCCAAGGTTCACTTATTCATTTGATCATTAATGCCATAAATATTTACCCAGTACCTGCTTCATGTCAGAATAGGTGTGGAGCCATCAGCTGGGTAATTCCCAGGCCCTCAGTCCAGTGGGGAAGATGTAACAACTAATCATAATCCGATGTGATGAGTGCAGTGACAGCAATATGCACATATGTCAATGGAGAAGTACCCCCCTTGTGGGAGAAGAGTCATCAGGAAGATAGAAAGCTTTCTCCATGAGATGACATCAGAAGTGAGAATAGGAGGGAACTATCATATTATTGATATACGTATAACGATTCACAATTTATGAAGTTTTTCTCATAAATTAGTACAATACCTACTTTTTCATATTCCATGACCACTGCAATATATTAGATATCTTAAATGTATTTGTACTTTATTTTACCTTTCTGAGAAGGTGCGTTTTCTTTAGCATTTCCCCATATAGTCTTCCTATCTGTGAAATGCTTCTATCTCAACTTGAGATGATAGTGAAAGGAAACTTAGCTTGGGCCTCTCCTGTATGTATCTTTTTCATATATCCTTACAGCCAAAACTCATAAAGCAATACCTATGAAATTTTCAAGGAAAGAATGTGGTAGTATTTTTCAAAATAGTGAGATTTAAACATTGAAAGCCTCATGAGCAGCACAAATCACAGAAAGGAACTTTTTGTTTTTTTCTGGTAGAGATATGATTTGGAATTTCTCGGGGGAGTACCAACAGAGAGACCCTGGACCCTGGAAGGAGGCTAGCGTGACAAAGACAAGGTATTGTTGCCCAGTGGAACCCTTAAAGACACTGCCACTGAAAGGAGGACCAAAGCTTGACTTGTTGGCTAATGGGTATTGCTAATCTTTCAAGCCACGTGATAAGATAACTTACGGAACATGTTTGGACCATGGACCATCCAAAGTCATTTGATAATAACCTGTGGTTTATCAGGATTCTGTAATAGTTACACTATTATCACTTCTCACACATATGTAAACATAATGGATCATCGACATAGGACACATCTCTGATTGCTCCTTTAAAATAGAGATTTAACACCACCTACCTTCCTCCAGTGTCATGTTAGACTCATGACATAATCGCTCACATTTTTCCTTTCATTAGGGTAATTTATGAGAAAGGATATAAGATAGGTCCTCCCCCTCCCTACCAGGCACAGGGAAAAAGAGATCCTCCTCCTGATTCCTACCTAGCTGTGTAGAGAAATTTTAAAATCAAATAAGGAAACTTAGTGGTGGGAGGATGGGACAGCACAAGTGAGGATCAGTGTGTGGGAAACATAACAAAAGCTTCAATGCATGTGACAGACTCCATTCATTCTGTAGTGAACAGAGCACTAAACTAGAAGCCAAACAGCTGGAGTCCTGGCCCAGCTCTACCTCTTACTCACTGCGTGACATTTTCCTTGTCTTCAAATGGAATAATAATGTCCTTCCAGTGTCATCCTTAGGGTGCTTAAAGGTTCAGATGAGTCACAATAGGAGAAAGGACTGTGAAAAGTCTACAGTGCCAAGTGCAGTACCCAGGCCTCTCTCCACTATATACGCTACTTGGTCAAGAGTATGGGGTCCCAGTCAGACCCACCTGAGTTAGAATCCTGCTTCTGCCTCACAGCAGCTGTATGACCTGGGCCAGTTTCACTCTCTAAGCTTCATATGCTTCATCTGTAAAGTGGAGAGTACTAACCCCAAAGAGCTGTGAGGATTTAATGGATCATAAACATCGCACCCTGACAGTAGCTGAAATAAAGGTTTCTCAGTGAACACTGCTTCATGTCCTTGGTGAAGAGTTACTGCCACATGGATCACCTTATTGCCACGGTGTGGGAGAAGGAGACTCATCAAATGTGCTTGGCAACCCCATCACATATGAAAGTCATACATCACTTCCTCGTGAGAGGCTTTCCTCCCTCCTCCAGACCCCTGCCCAAGTTCATTAGTCCTCTCCCATAACACCTCTGTTTCAATATTCTATCGTATTTATTAGGCACCGTTTTGTAATTAATTAATTTATTTAGGCATTTCCTCTACTAGATTATAAGAAACTTGATGGCAGGACTCTGTCCTAGTCATCTCAAAGTCCTCCGTGCCTAAGACAGTGCCTACCTCACAGTAGGCTTTGAATGATACCCCATGGATAGCATCTTACGGCATTGAATATGTAAATATATAATGTTCTGCTACAACTTAACCCTCAAATAAGTGATAGAGACATAAATACAAAGGTGACGTGATACAGGAAAAGAGCGAAGGGCTCAGGATCTAGGAGAGCCTTAACTCTGGCATTCTCTCCTGCCAACTTCGTAGCATGATCTTATGCAGGTCTGGTGCCCGGCTATGCAGTTCAACCAGTTATAACTCATTCGTTTTACTGACCCTGTAAGGCCAATAAAAAGGAAGCAAGACAGTACTGGGAGTAAATTTTTAAAATTCAGCTAACTTCATCTTTCTTCAGATTTTGCATCCCTAATATAATGTCACAATATCCTGAACTCCAAACCAAGGAGAACAAACATAAACTGTCTAAAAACCAGGAGATTAAAGCAGAGGCTAAAACTAGATGGAGTTGATGGCTTCCCACATAGTGGGATTTCCAGATAGAACAGCAAGACCCTCCCCTTTCAATAACTTTTTTCCCACGAATCTTTCCCTCCTTCCAAACCAGCTTGAAATTCTTGCCTTTGTAAGTTTATGTGTAAGTATGTGTATTTGAGGTGGTGGTAGGGGTGGGCTGGACATGGCATCTTCAGAAAACCTTTGCAAAAATGCCTATCTTTTCACTTGCCTTTTCTCATTAGCATATTTGCATCATCCCTAGGAATGTGCCTTTTAAATCATAAAAAAGTATCATTATTAACACAGAATAAATTACCAGATCAGCTTTGTGGTCCCAGCTTGGCCTTGGGGCAAGAGAAATTGGAAAGAACAGATAGATTTTAATCATGGGCCTCAGATCTCTATGGGATCGGAACCATGTGCAGCCTAGAAAAGGTGGACCAGAGAGAAGTAACTTACTTAGAGCCTGGGCCCTGGGCCCTGGGCCCTGGGCCTTGGGCGAGAAAGCCTAATGATGAAAGTCAAGGTCAATATTCCATCTTGTGGTCCCTGGAATCCTCTCATTATTCTTTGCGTTACTGTTGTTTTCAAGTAAGGCTTATTGAGTAGTGAGCACGCCCTAGCACTAGGACAGGTCTTGGTATACAGTGATGTGAATGCAGATATGGTACCTCCCTTTTTTGGAGCATATAATCCTAATGTGAGAGACAGATACTTAACCAGGCAAGCATACTGATTGATATTTAATTTTAAAACACGCTGAGAGTAAAAGGAGAAAGGACAATTGATCATGAGAGAATAATGGAGCACAGGAACCTAACTTTAGGATTGAGTGTGAAAGTCCCATTTATTTCTAATCACACTTGTTTAATTATAAAAATAATGCATACTCATTGTAGTAAATTTGACAAGATCAAAGTTTATGTTGAGAAATCAGCTGATAATCTTATGGGAGCTCCCTTATAAGCAACTAACTGCTTTCCCCTTGCTGCTTTTAAGATTTTTCTCTTTGTCTTTAACTTTTGGCACTTTCATTATGATGTGTCTTGGTGTGGGCCTGTTTGGGTTCACCTTGCTTGGGACTCTCTGCACTGGGCTTGTATGTCTATTTCTTTTGCCAGACAATGCACAAACTATTTTAGTAGAGCAAGAAAGACATATTTGCAAATTAATAAGACATCAAAATTAGCTAAATCATTCTTTAGGGCAAGTTAGGGAAGTTTTCCATCATTATTTCTTCAAGTAGTTGTTCAATTCCTTGCTCTCTCTCTTCTCCTTCTGGTACCTCTATGATGCAAATGTTGGTACACTTGATGTTGTCCCAGAGATCCTTTAAACTATCCTCATTTTTTTAAATTCTTTTTTCTTTTTGCTGTTCTGATTGAGTGTTTTCAGCTACCTTATCTTTCAAATTGCTGATTCGATTCTCTGCTTCATTTAATTCTCTGCTGACTCCCTCTAATGTATCCTTCATTTAAGTTATTGTATTCTTCATTTCCGAGGGTTTTTTTTTTTTTTTTTTTTTTTTTAATGTTTTCTAGCTCCATTTTTATGTGTCCTATCTCTTTGGTGAAGTTCTCATTGAGATCATTGAGCATCCTTATAACCAGTATTTTGAACTCTGCATCTGGGAGATTGCTTATCTCCTTTTTGATTAGTTCTTTTTCTGGAGCTTTGTTCTGATCTTTCATTTAGGACATGTTTCTTTGTCTCTCCATATTGTCTGTCTCCCTGTGTTTGTTTCTATGTATTAGTTAGGGCTGTTATGTCTCCCATTCTTGGTAGAGTAGCTTCATGTAGGAGGTGTCATGTGAGGCCCAGTAGTGCAATCTCTCTGGTCACCCAAGCTGGGTGCTCCAGGTGTGTCCCTAGTGTGGGTTGTGTGTGCCCTCTTGTTATAGTTGAACCTTGATTGCTGTTGTCACATTAATGGGAAGGATTGACCCTTGGGCTGATTGGTTGTGAGGACTGGTTTTGATTATGGTAAAGGAGCTGTTGTGCAGAGGCTGACCCTGCAGAGTAGGACTCACTTTAGTGAGGCGCTGGTACTTTCCCAGTCTTCCCTTTGACTATGTCATTTGCAGAGGTGGTTAGGTGGTGCTCTGGTGTGGTCTGAAGGTGGCGACCAGGTGTGCTGGTTCTGTGGTCTCTTTGGAGGGCTTGTAGTGCAGGCCAAGGTCCCTGTACCTGCCAGGGCCCATGTGGTATAAGTAAAAAGTAATCTGAAGATTGTTGCCCCTTGTGCTGGGATTGGAAGTGTCTGGGAGAGGCTAACATGTGAAATGAAGCTGTCTACTGATAGTTTCAGGCCTGGGGCTGCTCAGCAAGAGGTATGGGGCACACTGAGGCTAGATGCTTCTTGTTTGGGGTTTGTGACCTTTGAAAGATTTTTAGGAAAGTCCACAGTATGAGCCAAACAAGACAGGTAATTCGTATAGAAAAGTCACTGGAGGCAGCTTGGGTGGGTCCAAAAATTGGGTCTCAGGGAATTACCAGGGTAGGGTGAATGGTGTTAGCTAGGTTGATGGAGACTCAGATATGGCGCTCACCTGCACGTGCAGGCTGGGTGAAGGGAGTTCTCAACAAATGAACAATGGCTTTTGCCAGCATTTCTGTCTAAGAGAAACCTGCCTCTCCAGCCCTTGCCCTGTAGCCAGACAATTCAGTTCCCCCCTGTATGTCCCTGGTGCTTTTCTAGCTGCTGCCCCAGTGCTAGAGCTCAGAACAAGTGAGTCTGTCAGTGAGTAAATCTTTGTGTGGGCCCTTTAAAAGGAGTACCTGGGACTCCAGCTGCCCATTTTCTTACTCAGCCACAATCTCTGCTGGTTTTCACAGCCAGAAGTTATGGGGACTTATCTTCCCAGCACTAGAGTCTGGGCTGGGCACTCTGATGTGGGGCTGGGACCCCTCACTCCTCAGAGGGGACCTCTGCAGCCAAGATATCTCTCCCGATTTTTAACCACCACACATGGGTGTGGGACTAACCTGTTCCATGTCTTCGTCCCCCCCCCCCCCCGCACCAACTGGTCTTGACGTGGTTTCTTCTGTGTGTCTTTAGTTATAGGACTTCAGTTAAGCTAAACTTCAGGTGATTCTCAATGATGGTAGTTCTGTAGTTTACTTGTAATTCTGAGGTGGTAGTGGGAAGAGGTATGCACAGTGTTTACCTACTCTGCCATCTTGACTGGATGCCAAACCTGGCAGATTTTTAAAGCACTGTACCAATATAAAGAATCTGCTAAGTGAAATAAGTCAGACAGATAAAGACAAATATCACATAATTTCACTTATACATAGAATCTAAAAAAAATTTAAAAATTTAAGAAAACAAATAAATAAAACAGAAACAGACTCATAGATACAGAGAACAAACTGATGGTTGTCAAAGGGGAAGGAGTGGAGTAAAAGACGAAAAAGGTGAAGGGGACTGAGAGGTGCAAACTTTTTTTGTTATTAAAATTTATTGGGGTGACAATGGTCAACAAAACCATAGGTTTCAAGTGTACAATTCTACAATACATCATCTGTATATTGCATTGTGTGTTCACCACCCAGAGTCAGTTCTCTTTCCATCACCATACATTTGACCCCCTTTACCCTCTTCTACCTTCTATAACTTCTAATTATAAAATAAATTAGTTACAGGAATGTTAATGTATATGACAAGGAATCTCATCAATAACATTGTAATAACTTTGTATGGTGACAGTCAGTTACTAGGCTTATCGCGATCATTTCATAAGTTACTATGTTGTATACCTGAAACTGATACGATGTTGCATGTCAACTGTACTTTAAGTAAAAATTATTTAATTGAAAAAATAATCTGGTTGCTCTCATCATCATCATCTTCACTATCATCATAATTATAAATGCTTAATCAGAAAAACAAAATTAAAATGCCCTCTTTTAAATCTTTTGCCAAGATCACCCAGCTATGAAAATCTACATAGCACCTCTGTGGCAGTAAAGACATAGATGAAGAGAGGTCCTTTAGGGTTCCTAGGAAGTGAATATTTACTGTTCTGCTGTCCAACACCCTCCCTTACTCTAGAAACAGCCCCTCTCTTTTTAGGGAGCTAACCTTTCCACTGTTTCAGCTATACAAGTTTAATAGAAAGTAGCAATCACAGTTCCTCTTCCCAGCTCCCAACCTCAGTTGATGGTTTGGGAATGGGTACATGACCCATTTGGGCCAATCTGAATTCTACCCCCCCAGTTTCTAGCTGGAGCTTAGAGAGGACTGGCCCACTCTGTAGTGGTAAAGATCAGAGATGTGGGCCTGAGAGCAGTAGAAGGCCATGTTTCAAACCAAGTAGAAGTTAGTCTGAGAAAATAAGGCTGAAGATCTGGGAAAGGAGCAGATAAGAAAGATAAAAGAGTGTCCTCTCCCCAGAGAATTCCTGTTTCTTGGCATCTCTGAGACCTAGCAGCCCTAACAGCTTTTCCTGCTGATTGTCTGATGACATAGTAAATAATCCCCCTCTTGCCTACGTTAGTTCAAGTTGTATGTCTGCTACTTGAAGCCAAATTATTCCCCAATGTGCTAAGTTTGAATGCCTCCTGGGGATCTCTATCAAGTATGTCACCCTGCTGGATTTAGGGTTTCTAACAAAGAAGAAAGGGACAAGAACTAACATATACTGTCTACTGCATTTCAGGATCTACACGCAAATTTCTTAATTTCTTCCTCATAGAAACTCTAGCAAGTAGGTATTGTTTTTAGGAAACTGAGTCTTAGTGTGGTTAGTAATTTGTTCAAGCTCTCACAAGAAGTAAGTGAGGCAAAATTTGAACTTAGATCTGACTGTGCATTCCATTCTTATTCCTCTGCTACATGATGCCCATCATGGGGTCTTATAA
The DNA here is from genome assembly GCF_036562045.2 of Rhinolophus sinicus. Taxonomy (NCBI): domain Eukaryota; kingdom Metazoa; phylum Chordata; class Mammalia; order Chiroptera; family Rhinolophidae; genus Rhinolophus; species Rhinolophus sinicus. The sequence goes on from NC_133751.1 coordinate 46,792,863, forward strand.
GACAATTCAGAAAAGAGAATTTTATGCAAATAATATAATGTAATATGAGCAAACAGGGAAAGAGGAAGCAGTGGGTATGGACTGACTCACTGCCCAAAGGATCACCCATTTCTAGGTACCAAACTGGAATCTTGAAGCGCTATTATTGCTTTTAAATCCTGTCCTTACCATGAACCTGTCATTGTTATTAGGTAAGAGCTTTAATCAAAGCTCCTCACTTACATATGTTCAGATCTATGAGCTGGAGGTGGGGGAAAAAATCTTCAAAGACTTAGCAATTTTATTGGGAGAAGAGTAATGTTTAACCAAGTCTATAATAAAATGTGGGATGATCAACAAAATACAGCCATCCAAAAACAGGGCAGAGAAAATGGGTCTAAACTACAGCAGAATTACTTAAGTCCTTTATATGGGAAAACTGTTGGCTAATAGTAAGGGCTGTTAAACAATGAAATGCGTTACCAGGGCAAGCTAAGGAATCTCCTCATCTACAGGCCTTTAAAATAGTTAAATTTTCTTGGTCTGAATGGCTTTACGTGTGGTCTTCCTTGAGGTGGGGTGGGGTCAGAGAGCTACAGAGGGAGGGATGACCCCTCCAAATGCCTTCCCAAAGCCTGGGATTCTCCCTACCTGACCATCATCACCTTGAGGAAAGGGCTCTTTGCTATTCGTCAATCTGCCCCCTCTTTTAGTTCTTGCCTACCTTAGTAATGCACTAATTCACAACTTTTTAGAAATGACTGAACATTTAGACCTAACGAAGGAAGTTTAATAGGGTCCAATGGGAAACCCAGGTGTTTAGATCAGCTTAAAAATAATAACCACCTCCCCTGCCGGGGGCTTTCTATTCACAATCAACTCTGCTTTTATTCTTAACCATAAAGGCTACCTCAGACAGGAAATTATTCACGTGATTGGTCTTTACAAGTGCTGTTGGGTTTAAACTGAGGGTTGTAGAGGTCATTAGTGGGCAGCCATGTGATTAACCTTTGCTAGCCCATTGCTTTTCACACTTTGTTAACAGCTTCCATTATTGCCCCTCTGAGTCTTGAGGAAGCCGTTTATTGACAGTATTAAAAATACATAGCTACAAATTCTTAAGAGCCTCATGTTAAAGGAAAAAACACACACACAAAAAAAACACCCTCCCAACATCTTATAGCCATCCAAATGGGGAAATGGGAAACCTCTAATTTGCCATAAAGGTTTATCAAGAACTGCATTAAGTTCTTGATAAACTACGTTTACCTCAATGGTGGTCCCTAACATCACTCCTTTCTTTCATATTTATGGATGTTATGGTGACACCAGAGAATTTTAAAATTTGACACAGGAGCTGTAAAACCTCTGGAAGTATTTGAGGCTTGGAGTCTGTTATTTTTGAGGAAATTAGTTTGTACACAAGTTTGAGGAGGAGAGAGGGAAAGACGTTGATAAGAAAAATGTCCCTCTTAAGGAAAAGAAAACTCCTTGCCCACATAGAACAACCAAAAGTTTCAGAAAGAATTTTTATGTGTGAATCAGTAATCAATCTCATGTGAATAAACGATGGCTGTTTAGTTTTCACCCCTCTCGTCACCCCCACTCTGGGCTATAAAATGTCTTGGGAGGCATTTCCTAGAATTGTTTGTGTAAGAAAGACCACATTGATGTTTCCCAACCAGTGATATGCATAAAACCTACTTAAAGGATGGCACTTTTCAATTAATCCTCAATCCACTGCCCTCCCACTGCCCCAATGACCTGCCTGCTAGAATTGAATGGCCTTTCTATGACACCCCACCTCAGCATAAGACGTTTTCCCAAGCACATTCCTTTTACTTTCTGAATTCTCGTGAAGAATTTAACTCTCACCTTCAGAAGTATCTAAAGCTTCCCCCCTCCATATTCAAGGTGGGAAAAATCCAAAAGATGACTCTTCAAGAGATTTATCACATGGTTTTATATATATATATATATATACACACACACATATATATGTATATACACACACATAAATATATATGTGTATATATATATACACACAAACACAAACTGATTGATTACAGATATATAAAATAAATGCATATATACTACATTGTGCATGTATATAATATATATAATATATACATACATAAATACATATATATTATATATAATAAATGAGAAGGGAAGAAAAATTAAAATTCCTTATAAAATTTCTATGCCGAAAAGATACAGAAAAAGAGATAATATACAAAAGGAGAGATGAATCTCCTTCAGAGGTCTCGAGTTTTCATTTGTTCTCTATTTTGATGCTACTGCTCTAACTTTTTCATGTGCTGTTTCAAATGTGCTGCTATAGACCCAAATTCTTTTCCTGGGAAAAATCACAGGGCAAGTATTATTTCTTCCAAAAAAAAATTAATTAATTAATGTTCTTATTAAAAGAAGACAAGCATAGTAAATGAGATTATTGCCTTCCCCCCAGAACCATATGTTATATGCTCTGATTTTTGTGTGAATTATACTGTATGTAGCAAGACTTTAGTTCCCACATATATACTCTGGTCAACAAATCCAAGCAAATAAAGGTTCGATTTCCTTTTTTAATTCCTCTATAACTTTTAAAACTGACAAGCCTCATATTCTTCTTTTTCATGATGAAAGAGTGGAGGGGAAATTGTTGCTAGGATAAGACTTTGTATTTTATGTCAAATTCTATCTGGAAGCTCATTTTAAAAGTGGAATTATAACCCGCCCACCCCCCAAAAGCAGGGATTTGAGATGAAAATGCCAAAATAACTTTAATTATAGGTTTCTTGGGGGTGTGACATTAAAATATCAGTCAGTGGAAAACTTCACATTGTTAATGTGTCACTCAAAAAATTTGAAATTTGTGTTATACCATTACTATTTATTTGTACATTCTTCATCTCCAAAGCACACGCTTGCTAGATAAGAGCCCAAATAACTTTAGCAAGTGGTCCAACATTTTCAAATTTCTTTTAAGATCATAGTTAAATATAAATCATTGTAGTCCTCTTAATGTAAAAACCTTGCTTCTACTTATTGCAGATTTTGGAAATTGGGCTAAATCATATCTAATTTTTTAAAATAGAAAAATAAATTTCAATTTCACCAAAAATCTTTTCATTTGGTTCTATAAAATACAAAACAATATGTGGCATTGGGGAAAAATATACAGTAGCCTCTAATATCGAACTACTATTTCTTGCCCTAGACTTATGGAGACAGTAATTAGTTTTCTCTGCTCCCTCTCCCAAGCTCCATGAGAAAGGTAACCATGGAAACTGGGCCACCATAAAGCAATGCTTTCTAACCTCAGCTGAGCTTTCACTGATCCTCAGAAATGGTTTTATACACATCCCTTGTTGACTAATTATTACAGGGAACCATAGTGGATGTTTGAAACACTCTTCATCTTCAAGGGCCCACCCCTTGACTTCCTCCAACTTCACCTCACTAATATAAGACGACATCATGGCCTACTTCCCTGAGGAAAGTCAGTCAGCATGAGCTCCTTGCACTGGTCCTTGGTCAAACTAGACCTGTGCCTGACCTGCCTGGCTCACCTAGCTGGGTCAGCACGTGTAGCTGGCTTAAGTTCTCTCCACCTATATTGCCTCCGTTCACCAGGCAGCCCCAACTTGACAGTCTTAAGGTCTGTATGTCACTGCCTAGTCCCAGCTAACCTTGATTAAAAGCCATTACGACTCTTAACAGCATTTTCTCTCTTCTGCCAATGGCCCCCTATCTATATCTGAGAATATGGCCAGCTTCCCATCCTTATTGTCGGGTGGGAGACCTTGCTCGCTCCGCCATTTGTCGTGCGTGGCGGCCTGCGGGGTCTCTCGTCCCGCTCCCAACATAAGAACGCAGGATACGGTGAGGCCAACAAGGAACACCCACGGAGCCATAGGTAAGGGAGCCACACCACCGCGGTCTCACTGGAGGCTGGGCCCACCGGACGCCGACCTGCCGGCCGCTTTTCCGCCAACTGACCAACAGACGACTCTTCTCCACTCTCTCCTCTGTTCCTCTCTCTAGGCTCTCCTCTTCCGCTCTCTTCGGCTCTCCTCTTCCGCTCTCTATGTCATAACACTTATAATGAAATTCTAACTCCTTTCCATGGCCTAAAAACTCTCTCTGTAATCTCTAATTTCATATCCATATACTCTTCCATGGCTCACCATGATTTAGCCTTGTTTCTGCTTCTCAAACCCACCACTTGGGTGTTTTATGCATTATCTTCTCTGCTCCTAGAACTCTCTAACCCCCAGATCATTCCAAGGTGGCTTCTTGTCATTTGGCCAATATGTCACCTTGTCAGAGACACGGTCCCAGAAACTCTGTCATTTCACACTATTTATATTTTTCCTATAACAACTTTTATGACTGATGTTAATCAGCTAGGATTTTAAAAAAAATGATGAGTAGCTAAACTTCAGTAACAACAGGCAGGCAAAGGAAAAGACAGGCTGGAGAATTCAGAAACAAAATCAAGAGAATTTGATGACAATTATACAAGTAGCAAGGGTGAAAGACTCTGACATGGAGGACCGTATGTCTGGTGGACTTACTAAGCAGAATCAAAAATGCAACACAAATAACTGATTTTGGAGAAGAGACAATCAGTTCAGTTTAGGACGTGCTGAAGTTGTGTCTTCCACACAGACTGAAAGATTTCCACAAGGCAACCCAAAACATGGGTCCAGAGCTCAGGAGAAACGACATGAAACTATAGGAGTACAAGACATAGAGCATGAAGAATAAGAGCAAAAGAGGGACCCCCGAGTCCACAGGAGAACACCAACATGAAAGGGAAAAGAAACTCATGAAACAGGGGACAGCAAGGTAAGAAGGGATTGTGGAAGACAAGTGGGAGTTCCAAGAAAAATGAGGGAATCAACAGTGTCAGAAACAAACAAACAAACAAAAAATAGCTACAGTACCTAAGGTAAGAAGTTTCACATGCCATTGGATTTGGCAACTGTGCCATTAATGAATTCAGTGACGGCAGTTTCAGAGGCAAGGTGGAGGCAAAAGTCAGGTCACGCAAGGTTGAAGAGCTTAGAAGCCAATGTAAGGGGAAGAAAGAAACTTCAGAGGAGTCTCAAGCTTTTAACTCAAAGCAAGAGTTAAAGAGGAATACAGGATGGAGACGGGTTCTTCTTTTACACGATTAGAGAGACTTAGTTGTGTTGGTATATTGAGAAGAAAAACTGGCAAATTGAGACAGAAAGGGATTTTCAAGGTCTCTCTGAGTGACACTGGCGTATTATTTCCAGCCTTACCTCTCACTCCTCTGTTCCTTACCCCGCATGCCCCCAAATTGGAGCTGTGAGGCTGGAGGAAGGCACTTGAAGGGGAGGAGGTACACAAGACCTAGGATCCCTTCCTCATCATTATGCCTCACACCAGCTCCAAATACCTGACGTGCAACTGACGGATGACTCAGCTATTTCTCCAGGTGTGCTACCACATGTTTACCCCACCCGGAATGAATGCTGCTTGGGATTCAGAGGGTGTATAAGGAAAAGTATGTGTGTCTTGGAAGAGAAAGCCCTCCCTGTGTGTTAAACTTAAAATGATGCAGTTTCATCCTCCCCCAAGGTCCTCCATATTCTAAAAAAAAAACATGTATCTATGCATTGTAGAGTCTCAGTATATTGTAAATAAATTTCAAACTTTCAGCTATAAAATTACTTAATGTCCCTTAATATCGTTCCTAATTTGAGAAGAAAAAAGGAAGAAAAACTAGTCCTTAAGAAGATCTCAATATTCTTCTTGCTCTCGTGATACCATGCTTCTCAGAAAAGCATTGCAATCTTTTTTATAATCCTCTTCCATTTGGGCCTTCTTGATCTTAGCCTGTTTAACTGCCCTATTTCCCTGAAAATAAGACTAGTTGGACCATTAGCTCTAATGTATCTTTTGGAGCAAAAATTAATATAAGACCCAGTATTATATTGTATTGTATTATATTATATTATATCATATTATATAATAATATATTATTATGTAACACCTGGTGTTATATTATAGTAAAATAAGGCCAGGTCTTATATTAATTTTGCTCTAAAAGATGCATTAGAGCTGATGGTCTGGCTAGGTCTTATTTTTGGGGAAACACAGTAGCTTCCACATAATAACTACAGACATGGCACCTGAAGCAAGTCCATTGGCTATGTGACCTTGAGCAAGTCATTTTACTTCTCAGAATGTAAAATATCCTATCCAATCTACTCTCAGTTCAGTTACATCATGAGATAAAACATAATACCCTTATCACTCATTTTACTGCAGGTGAGACATACTGCAAACTTACTGGAAAAAATCTTTTGGGATATATCAGAGGTTTACCATTTCAGTTTCTAAGTTACAGCAGAAAGTTGAACCTTCCAGCTTTGGGAGGCGTTTATAAGGTCATTCTACATGAGAAAAAGACAAATAATGTTACTGCAAATTGCTATTGTAATTCATTCTTCCATAAAAATTACCTCTGTTGTACTAGCAAGTTCAGCAAGACCTTGGGTTATCAGCCAAATAAATGCCACTTCAGTAAGTTATTGCTGCCTGGGGCCAGCTTTAACTTGCATCGTCAACTTTTTTCCTGTCTAAAGTTCTACTGTAAGTTTTGCATTCATAAACCGTGTTCCCCTTGTCTTTATTGCTTGCCCTTTTATGACTTTTCCCCTCCTTGTGGTTGCTAAAGAGAGCCTGATTGTGTGTACTAACACCAGACAGCTTCACCCAGTGATGTAAAAGAGTTACAGTCAAATAGTTTTTTGTTTTTTTGTTGTTGTTTTTTTAGGTAGAACAAAATGCAAAAGCCCACTGAATATTTCCTTAATATGTGAAAATTGTTTCTTGCAACTTCGCACCACAGTTCTGGGAATTCAATTCAAGAGATGTGTTCAAAAATATATGACTTTGGCTCCCATGTATAATCATGAGACAATAAAGGAACACTAAACTTTGTGACAGGTTTTCAAATTTGTGGTTCTATGCAAAATTTCACCAACTTCCCATCACTTGAACTGAACTCAAAATGGAGTCAGAAAATGTGATACTTGTCTAAATGAAAATAAGAGTTTCAACAGTCTTTTTTCCGCCTTTAAATTGATGGTTAAGTGTACAACAAAAGAAGACAATAAGCAACATATACATACTTGTCTGAAAAAGCCCCCCAAAATGCCACCCACATACAGAGAATACCACACACAGTTGCTTTATGAAGAAAAGTCAGATCCATATAGGGTAACTATTGAATATTGATGACATTTTTTTCTACCTCATACGAATTTCTCCTGCTAAAGTGCACCCAGTTTGTTTTTTGCCAGTGTTTCCCTCCATTATATTGTCAAGTGTAGATTAAGGACACATCCTGGGAGCATTCTTCATAAGAACATTTCTCTCAGTGCTATTTACACGTGGCCTCTCACATACATTCTCTGCGTCACTGGCCTTTGATAATCAGGAAAGCATCTTTGCTTGAAGAAAAATGAGTAGAATAAGCCTCTTCTAGGAAAAATCAACACATGTAAGTAGGTAATGGAGGTTGAGCGTACAAAGCCCAGAAACCTAATATAAATTCTCCTTAAGGACATAGCCTTCTCCTGCAACGTGAGAATGACTGGCATTGCCCTAATATGTCCCCTATGCATCTTAAGCAATTTTAAGTTGCTGGAACTGATGCATTTAAAGGCATTATTCCAGTCCCTCATGTTAATAAAGAAAAACCTGATTAATCCCAAAAGGCAGATTATACTGATTTGAGGAGGATATTGTTGTACTTACATCAAGTAAGAGTATGCCTGATGTTGGAGAATTGGTAACTCAGCAGAGAAATAAAACTACACTGTGAAGCTCTGAGTTCTCCACTTTGCCTGCTGTGCTAAACTCTCTCCTTCCAACTCCATACTAAGCTTGTATTCATTACTTCAACAAATACTTACTGAGTACTGCACGTGTGCCTGGTACTCTTCTAGGCACTAGAAATACAGTCATGAACAAAACAGACAAAAAGCCCTGCTTACGTCCTTCATCTCTCAGACTTGTGCCAAACTAAAGTGGAGCTGTCTTCTCTCTTGCAAGTCTTGCTGATCTGAACTTTTACTCAGAAAAGGGGTCAGTTGTCTAAGAAAGAAAGGCGTCTCATTCATTAGAATAAACAAAGGTCATCAACAATCATACATCCATTCACCCAACAATTATTGCTGAGCGCCCCTATATTCTGGGATTCAGGCTTCAAACCGGGGACAGTAAGATGAAAAGCCATACTCTGTCTTGTATGGAACACAGTAACACTTGAGTTTTTAAAATTGAATTTGAATGTTTGAGGTCTGCTGATAGCTGAGAGTTAGTTGCTTTTCTTTTTTCCCAGGCCAAGTATTTCTCCTGATACACTTGAGTATAGACTCTAGGGATAACAGCCATTTCTCAAAAATATGCCATTGCCCAACTTGAAAAGGGTGAGCTAGACTTGGACGTGCATCTGAGTGTTCTCACTCCATTTTCCATAGTCACAACTCCTGCTATGTTTTCAATTAGCTACAGTAACTGAAATTAATATTCCATTACACTTTTTTTTTATTGTGCTTTAATTTAACCAACAATAATGATCAGAGCGTAAAATAGCCCAAGTCCTTTGTCTGTGGCCTAGTGAATAGAACCACATGCCTGACCTCAACCCTTTGGGGAATGGACATTCAGAAAGTATTTACATGGTCCCTCAATTTTGTGTATTATTTTCCTGTTGCTTTTTTAGTCTATGTGGCTTTGTTTACTCACTACATGTGGGAGGTGAGGCTGAAGTCAGGGGTTTTGCTTTTCTTCTGGAATTATGGCATTGGAAAATGTCGCCCCATTTGTCATCCATTATGCCTCTTTTCTGGTAAGTATTTATTCCAGAAGCCTCTAGTCAAAGTATACACAAAAATTAACAAATTTTTCGTTTTATTTTTCTAGTTGAGTGTGTGTGTGTGTGTGTGTGTGTGTGTGTGTGTGTGTGTGTGTCTGAATCAGCAGATTAGTTACCTGGGTTAAACTGTTGATATCTAGATATCCCACCTAAAGTGGGAAGTTGACAATCTATAATCCAAATACCCTGCAGGAGGCATGCAGGCCCCTGGTGGTACCTCTCCATCATTCCTCACCAGGTGAACATACTATGGCTTTGAGCCAGACACTCCTGAGAGCAAATCCTGGCTTTACTTCGCAGCAGTACAGCAGTATGTGAGTGGGCAAGTTACTTATTAACATCTCGGAGCCTGTCTGCTCATCTACACAGTGAAAATAATGTTTCTGACCTGGCTGCCTGGGTTATGAAGATTAGAGATAATCATGCGTTGAACAGAATCTCTATGAAAGACACTCAATAACTGGCAGGCATCACAAGTATTATCATTATTATTTCTCCTCCATTCTTTCCCTTGCTCTCATCACCTGCCCTCTCTCATTTCCCTTTTTTCTTTTCTTCTTGCTTTCTCATTCTCCTGTTCTCTACTCTCTCCTGCTAGTGCCTCAGCTCTCTGAGTTGTGTTCAAAGGCATTGCTCAGTCCCAACAGTAACACTCGGAGACAAATGTGTCGCAGATCTTTGTTCTCCATGACCAGCCAAACAAGAAACAGCCAGAGAAATTGCCATCACGGAAATATTGTCTCATGTAGAAAGATGTCCGATGTAGCTAAAGTTATCCTATTGCTTAAAAATGCTGAGTTTCTCTTCTGCAGGTAATATCAAGCCCCAGAAATGTAACATTCCTTCATTCATTTAGAAAATGTATTAAAGATGTATAATGTGCTGGATCCTCTGCTAAAATTGAAGCTATGACAGGTTTGTTTCTTATTGATCTTTGTATCAACTTACTCTACAGATATTTGTTGAATAAGTAGCAAATGAATGATGAACAACCCAAAGTTTCCAGTTTTGAAGACACTGAAAAGAAAAAAGTGCATTCCGTATTCATGAATGTAGGTCATGTATACATGCCATAGTTTTTTGTTTTGTTTTGTTTTTTGTTTTCCAATTAAAATGAGTAAGCACCCTCTATGTGGCAAGTTCTGAACTGGATGCTAAGATACAAGATAAAAAACAAGACATGGCCCCTGCTCTTCATTCGTCCATTTATTCACTCATTCATTCAGTAAACATTTCAAATACCTACTTTGTATTGGGCAGGGGGCTGCAGATGTAGCCCTGATCAAGACAGACATGGACCCTGATCTCATGAAACTTATTTCCTAGTATGGAAAAATATACAAGAAAACAAACATAATCTCCCTAAAGGAAATAAATTCATTACAAATTACGAAGAGAGCCACCAATGAGACAATAATGGGCTGAGATGGGCAGGGCATCTACTTTAGACAATTTAGTGGGAGACAGAAGAGTAATTTGATAATTATAATTCAATATTTGCTTTTCTGCCTATCAACCTATAGGCTCATTATTCCCTCCTTCACCCTCAAAAAGTTTTGAAGATGCAGTGAAATAATCTAAGAGTAGTAAAGGCGCATACAGCACTATGTGGACAGAGCTGAATGAGGAATCAAAACCACATGGAATCCCAATAGTAACAAAGAAACACAGAAGGGCAAGTAATATACTTGCCAAAAAAGACCAGGGAAAGGGCAAGTCATGAGGGTGGGGTTGGTGGAATGCCACCTACTTCCAGTCCAGGCCCATGGAGAATAGCAACAACTCTTACTTGGTAATGTAGTCAGAGCACCTCGGTGGCACCCAGACCTTGGATCTGCACGTGTGGTTTCTCAGTACCCGCTCCAGTAGCCCTGGCAGTTTCCATGGCTGTTCCCTGCGTTTGCTGCATGTCCTCCTGCTGAAGGAGCCCTTACTTGGCATCGAAGGCCCTAAGCTCAGTCTATCCCTGCCACTCATTAGCTGTGGGACCTTGAGCAGGTCACTTCCTAGCTCCAAGTCTCAGTTTCCTCTGCTGTACAATGGGTGTATTTGTGAGAGCACAATTACAGACAACAAAATCCACTCTAACTTGTTAACACAAAAAGGACTTTCTTACGGAGTAAGAATAACCTTCCAAATCATTGAAACGGCTAGATGACTGGGCTCCAGGCTCAGTTTCCAGGTACAGTTTTCAGCCCCTAGAACCACTTAATCTCTGGGATCATCTTTGCTAGAAATACTGATGCCTCACACCCAATCTCTCTCCCTTTATTTAACCTGTGACTAATCCAAGTCTCTTAACAGTACAAGTGATAAAATAGAAATTACATCCAAAATCATAGCAGCAAGGGCATGTGGAAAATGTTATTTTTAGTTGTACAGCTTCTGTAGATCACGAAGGCACACCAGAAGGGGTTGGAACAGGTGGAGCAAGCCCATCTACACAATTTGCCACAAGTTACAACAATGCATCCCTCACATGGTTGTTACAAATACTGGTGTTTGTGAAGAGGTTTCCACATAGTAAGTACTGGCTTGGCCCGGCACCACTGGCTAGCATGCCTTGTGCACCAACACTGAGTCTAGCCTGGGAGCCCAGCTCCATAACGCCAGGCACCTCCCAATGCCCTGAGGCCGGACCTTGCTTTCAGCAAGCCAGCCCTCCTGTCTGATGGACCTTATAGCCTGGACCCATTCAGAAAGAGAGAGGTTCCTGCTCCTCAGCAAATTAAGCGCACAAGGTAGAATGGTTAAGTGCTGGATTTGAGTCTTCAGCGAATACTATGAAAATCCAAAGTGGCGGGGGAGGCAACTAATTCTGCCTGGAAGAGTTAGGTAAGACTTCATGTTTTGTCATCCCTGATAATAAGTCTAATAGACAGAATAGAACATCACTCTATTTGGCTTTCTTTTTTGACCTATAATCCATCACACATTTTTGGTGCTTAAAGCTGCTTCTATGACATATAAACTCTGTTGTATGCAAAGTTAGGCAGCTGTTTAAGAATCTGACCTCAAAGAATTAAGCCTGACCAGAAAGGAGGCTCTCTCTCGACTCTTTGTCATTTTTACATTAGATTTTTAATACAATTTTCCTAGTTATGAAAGTAATGCATACTTATCACATTTGGACAATACTGAAAAGCATAAAGAAAATACAATTACTTCTCATCTCATAATCTAGCATTTAACCACTGTTAACCATTTCAGACCATTTCCTTCCAAGCAAATACTAACCAAAAGAAAGCCAGTCTAGTTGTATTATCATACAAAATTGACTTTAAGGTAAAAATAATTATTAGAAATAAGTATGGTCACTATACAATAATAAGAGTTTCACTTCACAAGGGACATATAACAGTTTTAAACTCTTAGGCATGTGTTATACCTTCAAAACATAAGAATACAAAATTGAGATATCTATTAAGAAAAATTTTTTGTTCACACACTTCAACACACTTCTCAGAATTCATACCTAGATCAAGCCAACAAAGAACAGCAAGGACACATATTTGAACACAAATAGCAAGCCTAATCTAAAGCGTATGTTATGTATCCAACTACTTGGTGAACACACAGAGTTATTTACAAAAATAGACCATGCATTGGGCTATAAAACAAGTCTAATAAATTTCAAAGACTCTCTGTAGGCCATATCCATGAGTCACAATGTAATAAATATAACTCTTCAAAAGCAACAGAATAAAATCAAATATTTCATTGGAAATTTTAAAATACATTTTAAATAATTCATGACAAAAGAGAAATAATAATGGAAATTAGATTATTATATAATATTTCAAAAGAAATAATATGAAACATCAACATATCAAAACTTGAGGGTTTCAGCTAAAACATTTCTTAAAAAGAAACATAGGCTTAAATGCTTAAAGTATGAAAAAAGGACTCAAAATTAATGAGTTAAATACATACCATGAAATTAGAAAATACTTAGAATTAAACAAAGACAACTGGGGACATTAAAAAGAGTAATAAAATTGAAAGTTTTCCAACTGAAATGCCCATCAGTAGATGACTGGATAAAGAATTTGTGGTACATTTACACAATGGAGTATTACTCTGCCATAAAAAGGAATGAAATCTTACCATTTGCAACAATATAGATGGACTACAGGGTATTATGCTAAGTGAAATAAGTCAGACTGAGAAAGACAAATATCATATCATCTCATTTATATGTGGAATCTAAAGAACAGAATAAACAAGCAAACAAAACAGAAATAGACTCATGGATACAGAGAACAAACTGATGGTTGCCAGATGGGAGAAGGATTGGGAGATGCGTGAGAAGGTAAAGGAATTAGAAAGTACAAATTGGGAGTCACAAAATAGTCCCAGGGATGTGAAATACAGTATGGGGAATATAGTCAATAATGATATAAGGACTACGTAGGTTGTCAGATAAGTACTGGACTTACCAGAGGGATCACTGCAAAGATTATATAAATGCCTAACTACTGTGCTATACACTTGAAACTAATATAGTCAATGCTATTGTAAGAGCTATGTATGATGTCAAAGGGGTAGTAGACTTGGTGGGGTTATCACTTTCTGAGGGGTGTAAATAAATGTCTAATCTTTATGTTGTTTTTGTACACCTGAAACTAACAATAAAATTAAATTAAATTTTAAAAAATGGAAAGTTTTCTTGTAATGTTAATCAAGATGGAAAAAGAAATAAGTAAACAATATTAATGAAGAGGGCATAACTTCAGATGCTATATAAATTTAAAAGATAATAAATTAATAGTATGAATAACTATATGCAAATACACTTAAAAACTCAGATGAAACAAATTCTACAAATATACAATTTAACAAGAGTGATCGGAGAATTATAAAAATTTAAAAATAAAAGAAAATCTGAATAGGCTATAAAAGTATAAAAGTATGTTTCATCCTAAAAATGCAAGGTTGGTTTAATATTAGAAAATATTACATTACAGATTATTATTCAGTATCCACATTAATAAGAAAAAAAGAAACATAATCTTCATATGTAGAAAAATCATACAAATAGATGTAGAAAAAACAATTGAAATAAATGCAGATTCATTCATGAATTTCTTTAAAAACTCTTAGCAAACTAGAGTAGGGTTCTTTGTTTCCTTAAAGAGAGTAATCAATCATAAGCATCTACTGCAATGTCATACTTAATGGTGAAATGTTGAAAATATTCCTTTGAAATATGTTCATACCTCTATTATAGCACTTATTGTGAATTACAATGATCTAGTTATATTTGTCTCCCTGTCTCCCCTGTTCCACTTCCCCCAACTCTGCCCCCAATGCTTAGTACAGTTCCTGGCATAGAGCAGGCATGCAACTCATGTGTGTTGAATGAATGGATGAATGAATAACCAGAACTCCTTAGTACTAAAATGCAGGTTGCATAAAGGTCACCAGGTAAGTTCTGACTCCCCAACTGAATCCATTTAGCACTCAAGGACTTTTTGAATGGAATTTGAGTACTGCAAATGTGTTGCCCTGTGAAATTTAAGACATTCCAGATGGCTCTTGTACCTTCCCAACTTTACTGTGTAAACACATATCCCCAACTTGTTTTCATTTACTTAACCTTTCTGAGATTAAGTTCTTTCCCTTCTAAGTGGAAATTATAATAATAGTATGTTTGCCTCACAGGGTTGCTGTGAGAATTAAATGAATACTCATGAAACAACTTAGTGCTTGTCACCTAGTTAGTATTCAATAAATGTTGGCTATTGTTGTATGATTGTAATAGTTAATAACATCATAGTTAGTACAGATTTCCATGGTATCTGGTATAATGCTTTGCACATAAAAGCAACTTCTCAAAAAAATTTTGCTAAATGAATGAATGAGTGGTCTGTGATGCTGCAATACATTAGTGGACTTTGTGCAACCAGCATTTACTCATTCGTTCATTCATTCAGCCAAAATGAATTGGACAGCTGCTGCATGTCAGATGCTATACTAAGCATTGGGAACACAACAATCATTAATGATTAAGACATGATTCTAGCCTTTGAGGAGCTCATAACATATCTGAAATCACTCGGCAGGATGAATTTATTTTAATTTGAAAATTCTACATTGACAGCTCTCTATTTTTATACCTACCTCTTACAAGTAAAGTCCATTGACCCTTGTCAAGGTGGAGTCAACATGGAGAAAGTTCAAGCTATATCAGAGCAGAGATCCTCTCACAAACACCGGAGTCTCAGACGAGGGTCAACTCACTTGGCTATAGGGGTTGGTCTTAAAGGAAAACCCAGAAAATAAAGGGCACGGTATTCAAAGAGAGTCATGAGCTGAGGCATAGCTCAGAAAACTATTGGTAATTAAAGGTCTCATCTTAAAGCTGAACCATGGACATAAGGGATGGTATGCAGGGTCCCAATAGGAAGTAACCAGTAGAAAACATGACCCACGCATCACCACCACCACCCCACCCGATATCCCCAGTATGTGGGAGAATGAATTTGCGAGAAGAGACGATGTGAAGAAAGTAATAAAGAACAGGGTCCTTCATTAGGAAAGAGAGGTATCAGGGATGGGAAAGATGGTCTCTACCACAAACTCTCCCAAAAAAGTTTCAAATACTACTAAGTTACCAGACAGACTAAGGAAATTAGTATAACAATGTCATATAGTTTTATGTTGGTTAAAATAAAACATTAATGTCTTATAGAAGATAGATTATTCTCACTTTTTCTAGTTGCTCACTGCCTTTTCAGAGCCCTTGTAATATCTGGAAAACTTTCTGCCTTATGAATTTCAAGTCCTCAAGGTAGAAACCAGAAAACAAGTCTCCTCAATTCCTTAGCTGCTAAGATGTACACATGAGACCATGGATCCACCAATCAAGTGCAGCCATGTAATGCTTGTATTCAAAAGTAAGCAATGTGAAAAAGGAAGCCTGTAAAATTCACCTTCTAAAGAATATATGGCTAATTTGTCCCATGTCTTAGAGAGCAGACGAGTCAACGTTCTTCATGTCTAGTCCCTTATTTCATTAGTGACAGCTGCCCAGTATTTGTTGAGCTATGGAGTTGATGCATGGTAGGTGAGGAGTTATACTCTCAAGATACATTTGATATAAGAAACTTCATTTCATTTCTCCACCTTGACATCAAAGGCCTAACTTGCTCATACTTTTGTGATAGGAAGGCTAAAGCCTTCGCTTCCTGGAGTAACCCCTGAGCGAAACACTGGCGTATAAAAATGAAGAAGGCTCAGCTTCTGCCCTTAGGAAGTTGGGTTGAGTGGGAAATACAGACAAATGTACCACAATGGAAAAATGTATAATAGACACATAGACAAAGTGTTATGGAAGTCATGCTCATCTTCTCCACAGGTGGGGAGAGAGAAGCCTTTAGAAGACTTTACAGAAAGAAGTGACATTCTGGCTTTTATGCATGAACAGAACTTTGATGAAAAAATAAAGACATCCCAGGAAGAGAAAGCAACATAAACATAGGCACAGAAATATAGACTTGAAAGTCATGTTCAGGAAATGTTGACTGTTTGATGGGTATAGTGTGTACATAACAGAGGAAAGGGGTGGTGGGGAGGACAGACTGTTCTCTGGGCTACTTCCTTAGTTAGAAAGCAGCCAGACATTACACTTGTTGATTGAGAGATTAGGGCCTAGAGTCACTAAAAAATTGAAACAGTAAAAACAAAACAAAACAAAAATCCAGACACTTCACCCCAATGTCCCAGCTGCTGAACTCTTCAAAACTTTCTGACAGAACTCCAATATTGCTTGGTAAGACATTATTATTTTAAAGGGGGAGTTCTTCTATAAAATTTAATTAAGCTATTTTACTCAGTTAAAAATCAGTATAAAGATAATAGTGAGGAACTCACTGGAGACTGAAGTGCTACTGAACTGTGAAGAGAAAGAGGTCCTAAAAGGGAAATATTCAAACCTGGAACACTGAGTTTATGCTCTGGACCTTGAAATGGCTAAATTTTCAGGATACTCTAATTTCCTCTTGACTGGTTCACACACTTCTAGTTCCTCCCCTATCTCACCCTAAGCCCTCGCTGCCTCCCAGAAAGTGGGAAATGTCCCTCTTAAAGAGATCAAATGAAACAGGGAAAGAAACTATATATTTTAGTCTGAATCCCCCATCAGCTCAGAAAGGAGGCAGCATTGACCTAACTTAGCACCATATACCTCACCTTTCAGCTGGTACCTTTGTGTACCCCTAACTGATGCCAGCAACTCCGCCCCACGTCTCCCACTCAGCTCTCCCAGGCTTCTTAGAACTCAGATTCCCAAGACAAAGCACAATTGAGGCCCAGTTAGTGCTCAAGTTTACTGAGAATTAAACCATAGGCAGATACCATCAAAACACATTTCACTTGTGACCTTTCACAGCCAACGAATGGGAAGGATTTTCCTTTGCCGGGATTGAATTTAAAACGACTTCCCAGGAGCGAAAGGTCAGCCCATGGAATCATGATATCCAGTTAAACACAGCTAAATAGAACGTTTTAGCATGACAATAAATGGAGTTATATTTAGCTGATTTGGGAAACTATCTGGCTGAGGGAAAAGGAGGAGTACAGAGATTCTTCATCTACCACCCCTCCTCCCCCAGCTAGAAAAAGTAATGGAGTAGTGCAGGAAAGCACAAAGGTGAAGAATTTTACTAAGTCTGTCCAGTGAGACCGTTTCTGCTTTCCCAACATTTACCATGTTCTGAGTAGGACGTGTTCGTTGAACTGCATAAAGGCTATATTGTCTTCTTGACACACACATGAAATTCCTATTAGCATGACTGGAGCAAGATGGGCTCCAAAGGGAGAACATACCCTCAAATAACTTTCTAGGCAGCTTTGATTTCTAGATATGTATGAGGTGAAAGCACATTAGCCAACTGGCTTTGATAACAAATGCATTCTTTTTTAACAAGGAAAGACTGAAGGGAAAAAAATAGTTGGCACCCGTCTGCCCTTAACTTGAAATGCCCCATGCCATTTTGAAATAGCCTCATATTTTGCTGTTGTTAACTAAAGATGGTTTTGTTAGCTGATGACTGTTTCTCTAAATAACTCCTGACAATAAAAGGCTGTGATACATGAGAGCAAAACGGGGACCATAAGTGGTAGCCTTTTACCTCCAGAATCTTACCTTGTCGTCCATCCTGAAATTTGATGTGTGTAATTGCAGCCACTGGGAAGGTGTGGAGTGCTATAGCATCACAGATCTGCCAAGAGTTAGAAGAGATTATAGATGTATATTGTTTTCTTAGAAGGAAAAAAATATTTAATTGAAACCAATTTAGAAATCAGGATCCCTGTGAGTTTACAGTGAGAATGTTTTCAATGAAATACTGTTTTACCCTGGCTGAGAGACCCATAACATTTCTCTCCCAGGCTAAGTGAGCTATTTGATAGGGAATCCACTGTTTGTACTTGTACCCCAAGACTCTACTACACAATAAACTGGTGCTCTGGGTAAATATAATCCATAGTGATTTAGCAAAATCCATCAGCCTGAGCCTTGTGGATTCCATCTAACATTGTTTCAGTTACAGTGACTGATCTCTCTGCTTATAAGGTCTTTTTTATATAAATCTGCCTTCTTTCATTTTATCTTTTAAAAAATCTAACCTGATTTGACTATCTAAAACTCTGTTACTTATCTTTTACTCTGCCGATGGACAGTCCAAAATTGGCATGACCTAACCTGTTTGGGAACAATATTGGCCACTTTCAATCTCTAGCTAAAGAAAAAAAAAAGATCTGGCCAGGGAGCATTACTCAATTCATAGAACTGATACTCAGGCTTCAAGCCCTTGGTTACTAAAGGTCTATATTGGTTCAACCACTTTGAGTCTACCCTCAATCTGGGAAGACCTTGATACAACATAAAGGAGAATATGGCCGTACACAAGTCAACAAATACGTCCTACTTAGAACATGGCAAATATTAGGAAAGTTATGATCTTATCTCTCCAACTTTTCTTGTTCTTTTCTCTTCATATACTGCTGACCTCCCACTGTTCTCTTAATACCTTACTTAGCTTCTACAGTGTAGCACACTGATCTGTTATGCCCAGTATCCAAACCCAGCTCCATTTTCTGCTTATTGATTTAATCTCTTACCCTTGGCTCAAAGGGTTCCATAATGATTTTTGCCTGCCACTAAAATGAACCACCCCAACTTGTATTCTCTCCTCATAGATGGTCTCTCATCTGGCTCTATGACCACCCATTATCACTCAATCCCACCGTGCTCTATACCCCTCTAGGAGCATAAATCATTCCCAGACATCTATGGCTCCAAGAGGCCTAGATAAGCATAGATTACCTAAGATATTTCATTTTAGGTACAGCTGGCATGTTGTTGCAGTAACCCGTCATTGAGATGAGGAGATAATGGTGAATTGAAGTTTAGCACTGGCAGTAGAAAAGAAGAAATACAGTCCTATTCAAATTATATTTTTGACAAGATTTGATAACTTATTCACAAAAAGGAATAAAAAAGAGGGAAAGTTCAAGGGTAACTCTCAGATTTCTGACTTAGCAAAGCTGTTGGATGCTGGATGTGATAAAAGAATAGGGGCAAAGAGTTTGAGATTTTAAAATCATTGAAACAAGTGCTATCTAGTCACATGCCCTGCTTTTATCCTTTTTAAAAAAAATCAAGATTCTTATGTAAAATCGCTGCATGAATGTATATGACTAGCGTATCTTTCACTTGAATAAACTGTCAAAAAACTGAGTAGGGAAATCTTTATCCAATCGTTGAACTTTGAAACCCAGTCCCCTTGTCTATAAATGGTGATAAAATATTTATTCAGGATATTGGTGAAAATCAAACACGCTTTTTACAGTGCCTGGCATATATATATATATATATATATATATATATATATATATATATATATATATATATATATATATATATATATATAAATGATAGCTACTAGTGTACTTATGCTTCGAAATAGCATACTACACAAGATCCAAGGATTGAGTCAGGCAATTTGAAAACCAAAAACTGAACCAACACTAAAGTGTTAAAGCATGCAGAGGGCACCCAACTTAGACTGTGATCTCACGGAGTCACTGCTATTATTTACTGTTTACCTAGCACTTTAGCTCGGCAAAATTCAAGGTCAGTCATTGTCATTTATCGAACACAGGAAATGAGAATATCACTTCACAGATGGGGAAAACACAGGATCCTTGCTGGTAGGAGTTGTATAGTTCAACTCAAACAAGTTCAAACACTTGATGGCCTAAAGCCATTGTCTGTGAACAAATCTCCACACCAAGACATCAAAGAAAACCACCCCAAAGTACCTCTGGCTTTCTTTGCTATAAAGACAGAGGCTGAGTAATTGTGTTGTATATACAGAATATACAACCTCAGATAACCTTGTGGATGAAGTGGTCAAGTTATGCAGGCTTTTCCCTCAAAGAAGGCCTTATGTTCTCTCTTTCTGAAAATGACAAATTATGAGTAATCTGTCTTTCACATAAAAATAAACAACTCTGAGAATGATTGTACCTATAAATACATAAAACAAATAGAAAAACTAAATGTGCCTCCAAAAAAAACCCCAACCTCTTTTGTGAATAAATAGGACACACATCTCCCACACCCCTTGTTACTGACTGAAATCTTCTCTAAAAGAACTGATCATGTCATCGTGTAAATAATTTTCAGAATCATCTGCCATGGTTACAGTATAAGCTGCTGGCAACCCACATATCCACCCACAAAGATGTGTGTATCGGTTAGAATTATCTGTTTGCAGGTAACAGAAATGGACTCTGGTTAACTTAAACAAAATAATGATAATAATAATAATAATAAACAATAATAATAAACAATAATAAAATAGATTACAGAATCTAATGAAAAAGTGAACACTGAGGTCTAGGATCAAAGATGCTCCAAAAAACTAGGAAATAGGCAATGTGGATCCCGAGAAGAAAGATTCATTTGACATGAACCCCAGGAAGGAATTTATCTTTTGAGATGGACTCCCCATGGTCAACCAGGGACCCAAATTTTATAAATAATAAGAGCCTAGCGGCCATTTGCCTGCAGGGGCTCCTCATGTACTCTGTGCACCGGGAAGATCCTTAGACTGAACTCTCAGCTTCCCACACTCTGCCCCGCTTGTACATGCCGTCTGAGTCCACCACTGCAGGGAAATCCTGGTTTCATCTTTCCACCAACGGACTGAGACCTGCCCTAGCCAATCAGAACCGCACAATTTGGATGCCCTATTTACATTAAACAGACCTAATTGAGAAGCTGGGTGGGAACTTTCACCATAAATGGCAACCTCTCCTTTGTCTCAATGGAATACAATTTAGATTGCTACCTGAATCTGTGTCTCCTGGGCTGCAGCTCCTTTTGCTCAAATAGATGCATTTTCTTCTTTATTAGAGTCTAAAATTACTATTGGTTTGCAGCATTAACAGACTACTTCTGCTTCAGGAGATGGCCATTGGAAGGACGAATTTCAGTGTTTTGTGTCAATGTCCACCCACTGAAGACTTACCCTCCCGGGAGCGTAGGATTAGTCTTACCTCAGACATGTGTCTGAGGAGGATGAGGAAAATGCACGTGTCTATCCCACCAGAACATCATGGAAGGAGGGAAGCAGAGTCCTCAGAAGGAAAACTAGAGCACTATTCACAAAGAAAAGGGGACGGGCTGCCGGCCAGGTCAAAACCACAGATTCCACCATAGCCCATCTCAGAGAACACTGGTACTGAACAGAAACAAGCCCGGGTTTATGAAACCTATTTGTGCACTTCGATGCATAGAGCTCATGCAACATGAAAACTTATTAAACATTTTTAATTTAGAAAAAAATTCTGTTGTGAGCTCAGACTCTTAAAAACATCTTTCCCAGCACAATCTACAACCGCAGCATTTGTGTACACAGCTTCCCGGCATGAGCCCTCGTAAAGCTCAGGTTATGGTTTCAAATCACACTCAGAGGATCCAGGGCTCCTTGGAAGGCACCTGCTTACATGTCTTAGGGCAGACAAAATGGGGATGGTGACATGATGGTACTGCCTGTGGTTACAGAAGATCAAGCATCTTTTTAAGATGACAGGATATGCTGAAAAGACAACAGCCAGCTGAAACAGCTGCCACTCACCAAGCTATGATAATTCAAACATCCAAACCAAACAAAAATGTAATAATGGTTATGGTTAATTAGAAAGAAGAGTTAATTTTTAAAATGTGCAAAAGTAATTGTAATGTAAAAATGGTATTTGTACTTAATAAGTAGTGAAGTATTGACATAAGTGGGTATTTTTTTTCTTACTTCTATAAGGATATGTGTATTTTAAAGTACAGCTATGTACTTATTTCTATCTGTGTGTAGTATGACCACAGGAAACTTGAATAAGTAAAATAAATCTGTAAAAAAGATAGTTTGTTACAGGGGCGGTTGGTTAGCTCACTTGGTTAGAGTGCAGTGCTCTTAACAACAAGGTTGCTGGTTCGATCCCCACATGTGCTACTCTGAGCTGTGCCCTCCACAACTAGATTGAAACAACTACTTGACTTAGAGCTGATGGGACCTGGAAAAACACACTTAAAAAAAATAAACCTTTTAATAAAAAAGTTTAAAAAAAAAGGTAGAGTACTAACAACAAGAACTAATTAATGCCTGTGGTCACAGATAATAACCAACTAGAAAAAGAGTCTTTGGTAAGTCATATACAACAACAAATTGTTTTAAAATGGCTGACAGTGTGTTACACAATGAATAGATACACCGAAAGCCCAAAGAGAATAAACTGAGCAAACTTGATCCCTTGATGTCTGATACAGAAAATCTCTAGGTTTTCTAATAAGGTTAGTTAACCTTATTAACTATAATTAAATACTAATTTGATATATAATTTGGTTCCAATGAGATCAAAACAAGATCAATATATCATAATGGCAAGACAATATCCAATCTGGGGGGAGGCATTTCCAATTTCAAAAATAGTAAAAAGTTAAGGATTTTAAAATTCCACTATTAACCACCAAGTATGAGACTTAACCATAAAAAAGGCTTCATCCTAATGATCACAGACTTGGGTTTCATTCAACTTGGGCTGTGTAACCAAGTGTCCCCTTATCAGGAATCAATCCAGATCCTGCCTCAGTTAGTCTTTCCTTTCGTTTTTTTCCCCCCCACCTTGGTGTCTGGTAATATTACTGCAACTAGGAAGATTACTGCAACCCCAGAAATAGTTTCTGCTTAATTATAATAACCAGGAAGGTAACTTGAGAAAGGTATAAAGTTAAAATTAAGAATAAGGATATCAATAGAGATAATGAAGAAACAGACTCAAATCTATGGTGTTAGAACTTTTGTAAATAGTTTTAGTATAACAGTTTGTATGAGTTTTGTAATCACTATGATATTTTGTAGTCATTATTGACATTTTCTTTGTTTGGATTATTTGGTGGGGAATATGTTAAAATATTTAGGAGAATAAGATATTTTAAGTCTGTGGATTTAATTAAAAGTCAAGACAGTGTGATTAAATATGTAATCAATGTTTTTATTTTGATAAGGCGATAAGTTATTTCATACTAACTGGGTCAGCAGAAGGAAAATATTCGAACTAGAGGTCAGCAATGTAAAAGGCCACAGAGTAAATACAGAGGGTGCAAAAAAAAATGCACACACATTTGAAGAAAGGAAAACTGTATTAAAATTGTAATATTCAATATATACCAAAAACAAAAGATGAATACAAGTCACGTTTGACTTCTGCAATTACAAGAGGTGTTCAAAGTGGTTACCATCAGCGTCCAGACACTTCTGATTATGGCAAACGTTGACCAAAGTATCCAATTGTATACAATTTTTGGCACCCCCAGTATTTTAGGCTTGTAGGACAGATCGTCTCTGTCACAACTACTCAACTCCACTGTTGTAGCATAAAAAAAACACACCATAAATAATACCTAAATGAATGTACATGGCTTTTTCCCAATAAAACTTTACAAAAACAGACATCAGACTGGATTTGGTCCATGGGCCATAGCTTTCCAACTCCTGACTTAGAGGAACATTAACTGTTTAATATTTAAAAGATCATTAGAGTGTGTGTTTTTTTAAATAAATTCAAAAGGTAAACAAGATACAAATGGTATTGAGTATGCTTTTCCACATGCAAAATTCCCTGGGGTATGAAAGAAACCAGTCCCTCTAATTCCAAGTCAAACCTGCAGCCAACCACAGATGTTGACAGCCCCAGTTTCCCCCTTTTCCACTGTTCAGTACTGATCATGTATCAGTATTTTTAATTCCTTCCAAGTTGTGCTGTGCTTTGCCTTTATTGAGGTGAAGGTACAATCTCCAGATGTACTCTCATCTATAAGTTTTCTTTCATTAGAAACATATATTATTAATTATTCTGATGGGAGGAGGGAGGGAAGAAAGAAAGGATAGAATGAAGAAAGGAAGGAAAAGGACAAGGACATAAAGACAGCAAGTTGCTAAGAATTAGAACATAGTCATGAGCCACAAAACCTTATGGGTTAAAACAGAAATAATAAACATAAAGTGAAAAACACTAATCAGTTTTAGTTTTCTTATATATATAGATTCTATTCAAAACATTGATCTTGTCTGCCTGGTTCAATCCCTACATCGTCAGTATTAGAATACAGGTGTTTACAGACAATAGTTTAGTGGTTACCAGAGGGTAAGGGGGGAGGGGGTGGGAGATGAGGGTAAGGGGGATCAAATATATGGTGATGGAAGGAGAACTGACTCTGGGTGGTGAACACACAATGGGATTTATAGGTGATGTAATACAGAATTGTACACCTGAAATCTATGTAATTTTACTAACAATTGTCACCCCAATAAATTTAAAAAAAAGAATAGAGGTGTTTAGCACATAGTAAATGCTCAAAAATATTTGTAAAATAAAATAAATGAATGAACTCATGAGTGTAGGTACTCAGATCCAATTCTGTCCTGATGATTGGTCAACATGATAGCCAGCCTGAAGCTGTATCAGTTCAGGTACTCCTGGATGCAGATACAAAGATATAATTAGAAGTGCAGAGATGTATTGGGGGAAATAAATTGCTGTAAAGGATAAAGGGAGTAATTACTAGGAAAGAAGAGCCTTATATCACAATGCTGATTTGACACTTGTGGAAGGCGAGAGGAAAGGAAGGAGGATTGGGTAGGAAGAGCCTCAGTCTGCAGTGTAACTTGAGAAAATGCCAGCCAGGCCAATGGGGAGCCCCAGAGTAAAGATTGCCTATGGGAGGTACCCCATATTGGGCAAAAATGACCTGAAGAACCCTTGCTGTGCTGTTACTGGCTGTGAGCAGCCCTAGAAAAGTGTGAACTTGGAATTGAAAGCTGTGGTGGAACCCAAAATTGCAATATCTGGAGTCAGTCTGTTAATTACACTCTCAAGCAGGTTCTCTCTTGATGGGGGATTTGCGAGCACATCTCTATGACCACAGAAATCAAAAAGTTCCCTGTTTCTAATGATGAGTAGATCAGATTCAACATCAACACTTAATTTTCTCTCCTCATTTCTGCCATAAATTCTGTAAACTTTCCTCCTTGAATATAGGAGATCATTCCTTTCTTCTCATTCAAATATGGGCCTGGATTTGAAAACTTTCACTTATGTTTCTTTCATCAAGAGAGTTGACAGATTACAACTTCGAAAATTACACGTAGAAAGAGCATTTCTATGTTCCAATACCATCAAAGACTACAGTCATTCCATCATTTTTCAAATATCCCCCACTTAGCATTTAAAATTTAGGAACCAAGAGCTTCCTAAAATTTGTCAGTTAATTCGTCTTGCTGCCATAAAGTTTTATGCCCTAAGTTTTTGTTTTTGTTTTTTACAAGGTTGTGCTTTATTGGCCTCATGCTTTTGAGCATATGATTCACTATCATTTACCTCATCTCCACATGCACAAATCTTACTCATCTTCTTAAATGACATCTCCTACATGAAACTCTCCCCCAGTCCTCCCAGTTGGAAGTAATCTCTCCTTTCTTTGAATACCATAGTATTTATTTATACTTCATTAGCACTTTTTGAGGATACATTTTATTAGCACGTGCAACAAATGTTAAAAGAATGAACTGAAGACACCCATGGAGTGTAGCTATTGCGTGACAGGTAGAGTGTTTAAAAATAAGTTTAAGAGAGTGTCATTAGTTCAAGTGGTGGCTCTGACACCAAATAGCTGCTATTTGACTGATCTAAGAATGAACTCATTCTCTCCCTACAGTGTTCCATTAGCGATTTTAATTGCATGCTAAGCTTTATAATGTGTTGCTGTCATTTAGGTTCATGTACTGTACTAATATTTATTCTGCATACTATATAACACCTTATTAAGTTTATTGCCCGCTTTCTATAAATTTTTTCATCTGACTTGCGTGTGAGGAGCTAACTTTCATATCTATTAAAAGTAGTGCTTGAGTTATAGGTCCTCTTAGTATTCTCAACAGTATTTAAATTGCTTAAGTCTATGGAAGGAAAAAGGAAATTATTTGCTTCCTAAATAGAAAAAAACACAAAAAACCTATATATACATCAATTACACAATAGCTATGCCCTGAGGACCACCAATAATATAAGTGTAATTACTTAATGTGTCTTTTCCATGTCCTTCATGGAGCCGCCTCTGACACATGGGACCAGTATATGCACTCTTCTTGAACTCACATCCAGTTAAGTGATGCGTGCTTCATTTTTAAGTGCCTAGCACAATGCCTCAGACATTAAAGTTTAATGAAAGAAAGAAATATTTAACAATTAAGATTTACTTTCTAGACATCCTTTGTGTCACATCATATCATATGGTATAGTCTCGATAAATCAGCATGGTAGAGACACAAATTCAGAACAGAGTTACAGAGCAACAGCAAACTCCTCATCATAGTAGGAACCATATATCCTTGACTGTCCTATCAATTTCCTTTAATTCTTTCTCCACTCCTTTCTAAACTTAACTCTTTGATGCATCAACCCCTGCTGAACATCTGCCATGTAAATATTAAGAAGAATGTGTGAGCACTCAAGAACATTTCTGTGAGTCTTGTCTCTTTTCTTCCCTTGCTTTCCCCCCAAGTTCTTTCTTGAAAAATATCTTCAATAATGAATATGCAAGTCCACAGGTTCTACTCACCCCAGCAAACCAAAACTGTTTATTACAGGCCAGAGATGATCACCATATATGAAAGTTTTTAAGATGACAGGCACTCTTTTCCTACAAATATAAGGTAAGTTAGATTTTAAAAATCTATGAAGAAACATTCTTTGTTTATGCTCTAGAGACTATAAAGCATTTTGAATGATGGCACGCTGATCCCTTTTTCATAATTGGGCTGATATTCAAATTATTGTCTCTATCCTTGCTGACTTTTTGGCAGAAGCAGGGTCTAGTGAAAGAACAGGCTAATCCACATGACTCCCCCCATTGATAAAAATAAAATGTGTCACTGTTTTTCTGTTAATAAGTCTGTCACATGGAAGGAGCTCCAGAGTTAGCTATACCGGGGTTTAAATCCCAGTTCTTCTATTTTGTATGTCATCCAACCTCTCTGTCCTGCCAGTTCTTCAGCTAGGAAATAAAGTAATAATACACACTTTATAAGGCTATTGTTAGGGCTAAATGAGAAAATGTATATGACGCAACTGGTACAGAGCCGGTACTCGATAAATGGTCATTTTTATTCCGAAGTTATTTTATTCTTTTTTCTTATATTTGTTCAACACTCTTTAAAATTGCCCTATAATCTGTTACACATGTGCAGCTACAGATTTCCTAGAAAGCTCTTGTCACATCATTGCATCATTGGTATGTGTAGCAACCCTCAAATCAGTCAGGGAAGGGAGAGCCAATTAAAACAGGTTTACATTTTCTTAGAATACAATTTAGGGAAATGACATGTGTATCACAAAATGTGTGTTTTAGAAGGTGAGTTTTACATTTTAAAATAAAGGAATCCAGAATCTAAATTATTAATAAATTGCTGCTACTTTAAAATGCTTTTTTAAAGCCATGCATTTCTTATCAATACCTATGAATAAAAATGCTAGACAAGTAGAGAAGTGACAGGAAAAAGATGGAACTGATGGTGTTAATTTATGACCCTGTGTCATCTATTGTTGAAGAACAAAATCAACAGAGAAGGGGTCAGGAAGTACAAGAAGGAAAAGAATGAGAGATGCATTTGGCATTGCAGTATATCAAGATGCCAGTATCTGTAGCTTATTTTTTAAGAATGCACAGAAAATACATAATTTTAGAAAATAAATACAGTCCTTCCCATCAGGAAGCTTATAATGAACAAATCAGTATTTTGATTAACACAAATATAGATGTTTTCAGGAGAAGCATAGGTTAATTTCCCACCCTAGATGTTGAACACATGGTCAGAGAGCTGAGAGTGGGGCCTAAAGACAAGATTTCAAACCTGCATATATTGTCAGTTATAAACCTAAAAGTCTTTTGAATGTATCATATAATCCATCATAATTTCTCCAAGATAAATAGCCGTGTACTTTTAAATCTATATTAAGCAGCTGAGGGAAACAAACTATTGGTTTACTCCAACCAGTATAAGTTGATTGATTGTCCTACCTTATCTCTTTGAAGTAAAGAAAAAGTAATTAGATTTCCAGTCAAGATGGCAGAGTAGGTAAACACTGTGCTTACCTCCTCTCACAACCACATCAAAATTACAACTAAACTACAGAACACCCATCACTGAGAATTGCCTGAAGTATAGCTGAACAGAAGCTCTACAACTAAGGATATACAGAAGAAGCCACTTTGAGACTGGTAGGAGGGGCAGAGATGCGGAACAGGCAGGTCCCACACCTGTTTGTGGTGGTTAAAAATCAGGAGGGCTATCTCGGCTGCAGAATTGCCCCACCATCCCCACCCCAGGAGGAGGAAGGGATCCCAGTCCCACAAAAGGCTCCCCAGCCCAGGGTTCCAGGGCCAGGGAGAGAAGTCCCCATAACTTCTGGCTGTAAAAACCAGCAGAGATTGAGGCTGAGTGAGAAAATGGGTGGCTGGAATCTCAAGTACTCCTCTTAAAGGGTCCACACACAGGCTTACTCGCTGACAGACCCACTTGCTCTGAGCTTCAGTGCTACAGCAACAGCTTGAAAGGTGCCCAAGACATATAGGGAGAGACTGAACAATCTGGCTCCAAGACAAGGGCTGGGGAGTCAGCTATCTCCCATACTGAAGTGCTGGCAGAATCCACAGTTCCCTTATTGAGTCCTCCCCCATCCCAGCATGCAGACTTAGGCAGATGCCATATCTGAGTCTCCATCAACCTGGCTAACAATGTTCACCCCGTCCTGGTGATCCCCTGAGACCTGACTGCACCCAATTGTGGGCCCACCAAAGCCACTTCCAGGGGCTTTTCCATACAAATGGCCTATCTTGGCATATGCTGCAGACTTTCCTAAAATCTCTCAAAGGTTCACAAACACCACACAAGCCACATCTGGCCTCAGCATGCCCTGTACCTCTTTCTGATCAGCCCCAAGCCTGACACTAGCAGCAGTCTGCCTCCGTTCATGACTTGCCCTATCCCAGGCACCTCCAAGCCCAGTTGGTAACCATCTGCAGATTGCTTTGTGGCTCATTCCAGGAGGTCCCAGGGACTGACACACCCAGTGGCTGGCCTCAGACCTAGCCAGAGCACCACCTGGCTGTTTCCACAGACAACACACACAAAGGACAGACTGGGAAGGCACCAGAGCCTTGCTAAATCAAGTCCTGCTCCATAGGGTCAGCCACACCATGGAGCTGCACCACAGCTCCTCTACTGTAGTCACCATCAGTACTCATAACCAACCAGCCAGAGGGTCAGTCCCTCCCACTGACCTGAAAACAGCAACCAAGGCTTAACTACAATAGGAGGGCATACACATCCCACACAAGAGACACACCTGCAATACACAACTCAGATGACCAGGGAGACTGCGCCACTGGGCTCCACAGGACACCTATTACATTAGGCCACTCTACCAAGACTGGGAGACATAGCAGTTTCACTTAATACCTACATAGAAACAGACATAGGGAGGCAGCCAAAATGGGAAACAAAGAAACATGTCCCAAATGAAAGAATAGACCAAAGCTTCAGAAAAAAGAACTAAACAAAATGGAGACAAGCAATCTACCAGATGCAGAGTTCAAAACACTGGATATAGGGAGACTTCCAAGATGGTGGAGTAGATTAAACACTGTGCCTACATCCTTTCATGAACACATTAAAATTACCACTAAATTACAGAACAATCAATCTTAGAACCTGAAGTCTGGCTGAACAGAAGTCCTATAACTAAAAACATAAAGAAGAAGTCATCTTAGACTGGCAGGAGCAGCAGAGACATGGAACGGGCCACAGAACTCCGTGTGGCAATTGACAATCAGGAGGGATACATCAACCATGGAGGTTCCCCACCAGAGGAGCAAGGGACCCTGGCCCCACACCAAGCTCCCCAGCCCAAAGTACTGGTGCCGGGAAGAAGAACCCCCACAACATTTGGCTGTGAAACACAGTGGGACTTCTGGGTGGGACAGAAGGCTGCAGGAAACCCAGACATCCTCTTAAAGGGCCCACACAGACCTGTTCGCAGGCACTCACCCTGGGTTCCAATAAAGGGATAGTGTCTTGGGAGGCATCAGAGACATATGGGGGCAGACTGAGGTGTGTGGCTTTGGACAGGGCTGGAAAATAGATAGCTGCCATTTCCCCTGTGTGGGTGTCCTCCTCTCATTAGACTGGAAGGTAGGAGCCATCTTTCTTGTGTTGAGCCTTCCCCCCACACACACAGCCAAATCTTAATCTGATTGGTCTGATGAGCTCTGCTGCTCCACCCTGCTAACTTACTGGAACCCTAAGTCACCCAACTCCCCCAGTGCTGAAGGCATTTTATCAGCGAGAAGTCAGTCCTACCCATATTGCTCTCTTCCTTGGAAACCTATCGGAGTTCAGCAGGCTCCAAATGTGCAGTGACTGGCATCAGTGTACTCTGGGACTTTTGCTGAGTCGTTCCAGGATCAGCACTGGCAACAAACCAGAATTTACATTAACGTGGTAACCACAACTCTTCCCACTTTAGTGACTTCCTGAGACCCTGCCTCACCCAACTTGTGTACTACATGAGGCTCTATCAGCAACTAACTGATAAGGGAGCTGGAAGGTGGCAGCAGGCCTCAGAGTGTCCTGGATTTTTGCGGAGCTACCCCCGGCCTGATATTGGTGGCAGACATCCTCAGTTCACAGAGTAGCCTCTCCCACGTGCCTCCAGGTCCAGTACAGGCAGCAAACAACTGTTGATTGCCTTGTAGCTTCTACCAGGTAGCCCCTGACTGGTCACAGGCAGTGGGTTACCTGGGCCTACACTGGAGCCCCTCTGAAGAAGCCCCAGAACCAACATACTTGGAGGTTGGCTTCAGATCACAGCAGAGCACCACCCAATTAGTCCCATAAATGGGTGGTCTCAACAGGCACCAGAGCCCACTGGGGCTAATCCCACTCAGTGGCATAAGGCCCCCACACAGCAGTCCATAAACTGTAAACAGGCCAAACACCATAGCCAATCAGCCTGAGGGTCAATCGCAACCACTGACATGTCAGTAGCAATAAGAGCTCAACTATAACAGGAGGACACACACAACACACACAAGCGATACTCCTGGAGTACCCAGCAAAGGTGACCAGGGAGACTGTGCCAGGGCCCCACAGGGTAGCTACTACATAAGGCCACCCAGCCAAGACTGGGAGACATAGCAGATCTACTTAATACACAGAAACAAACAGAGACAGGCAGCTAAACTGAGAAACAAAGAAATGCATCTCAAATGAAAGAACAGGAGAAAACTCCAAAAATGAACTAAACAAAATGGAGGCAAGCAACCTACCAGATACAGAGTTCAAAACAATGGTCATAAGGATGCTCAAGGAACTTAGTGAGAACTTCAACAAAGAGATAGCAAGCATAAAAAAGAACATAGAAACCATAAAGAAGAACCAATCAGGGGTGAAGAATACAATAACTTAAATGAAAAATGCACTAAAGGGAATCACCTACAGACTAAATGAAGCAGAGGATCAAATTAATGATTTGGAAGACAGAAAACACCCAAATGGAACAGTGAAAAAAAAAAGAAGAAGAAGAAGATAGTTTAAGAACCTCTGGGACAACATCAAGCCTAACAACATTTGCATCATAGGAGTATCAGGAGAAGAGAAAAAGCAAGGAATTGAGAACCTATTTGAAGAAATAATGACTGAAAACTTTCCTAACCTGGCAAAGGAAATACACATACAAGTCCAGCAAGTGCAGAGAGTCCCAAACAGGATAAACCCAAACAGTCCCACACCAAGACACATTACAATTAAAATGCCAAAGGTTAAAGACAAAGAGGGAATCCTGAAAGCAACAAGAGAAAGCCAACTAGTAACTTATAAGGGAGCTCCCATAAGACTGTCACCTGATTTCTCAACAGAAACTTTGTAGGCCAGAGGGGATTGGCAAGAAATATTCAATGTGATGAAAAGAAAGGACCTACAACCAAGACTATTCTACCCAGTAAGGCTATCATTTAAAATTGAAGGACAGATAAAGAGCTTCACAGACGGGAAAAGGCTAAAGGAGTTCATCACCACCAAACCAGTATTACAAGGCATCTTAGAGGGACTTCTTTAAGATGAAAAAAATATATATATGTGAATAAAATGGCAATAACCACATATCTATCAACAATTACTTTCAATGTAAATGGATTAAATGCTCCAATTAAAAGAGAAAGGGTGGCTTAATGGATAAGAAAACAAGATGCTTGCGTATGCTGCTTACAAGAGACCCACATCAGGTCAAAAACCACACAGAGACTGAAAGGGATGGAAAAAGATATTTCATGAAGATGGAAACAAAAGAGAGAAAAAAAATCTGGGCAACAATATTTATACCAGACAAAACAAATGTTAAAGGCTGTAACAAGAGACAAAGAAGAACCTCGTAATCCCACTTCCGGGTATTTATTTAAAGAAACCCAAAACACTACTTCGAAGTGACATGTACATCAATATGTTCATTGCAGCATTATTTACAATAGCCAAGATATAGAACCAAGTTCATCAATGGCTGAATGGATAATGAAAAGGTGAAATATACATATATACATATATATATATATATAGATATAGATATAGATATAGATAGATATAGATATAGATATAGATATAGATATAGATATAGATATAGATATAGATATAGATATAGATATAGATATAGACATATAGATATAGATATAATGGAATATTATTGAGCCATAAAAAAGAATGAAATCTTGCCATTTGCAACAACAAGGATAGACCTAGAGGATGTTGCGCTGAGTGGAGTTAAGTCAGACAAAAGAAAGACAAACGCCACATTATTACTTTAAATGTGGAACCTGATGAACAAAATAAACAGACAAAACAGAAACAATTTCAATGATACAGAGAACATTTTGATGGTTACCAGATGGGAGGGGGGTTTAGGGGGATGAGTGAAAAAGGGGAAGAAATTAAGAAATACAAATTGGTAGTTACAAAATAGTCATGGGGATATAAAGTACAGCATAAGGAATATAGTCAATAATATTGTAATAACTGTGTATGGTGTCAGATGGGTACTAGATTTATCAGGGTGATCACCTCATAAGTTACACAAATGTCTAATCACTATTTTGTACACTTGAAACTAATATAATATTATATGTCAACTGTAATTGAAAAATAAAAATATTAAAATTAGTAAGAGAAGTAATTAGATGACTTCTGAAAAATTAGCCCATAGTTATTAAAATCTTTAAAATGAGTCCTGTTTAATATGTTTGTTTTTGCTGTGGTTGTCTTGTGCTACTGTTATTTAAAGGGAAATCTATTTTTTAAAAGATGTCCAGAATGATGAGAATGAGATCCAATTAAGACCTCATGACAATGAAACATAATATCTTCAAAGAAAAATTCCCAGACACACCTTGTCAAACATTAGGGGTTCATTCTCCCAGAGGATGGAACTATCTGTGATGGTAAAGAAAAAAAGACCTATATTCTCAAGGTCAATGAACCAGAGGTGCAAATATAGTTAATGATGTGTTTTTACAACAAATCCCTGTTTTTCCTTTCATCCTTACTGAGACCGTGGTCATTCTGACATTGCCATATTTGATGCTAACCTAACAGTTAATGTGTGCTCTCAAATGGAAGAGCTAAAGAATTTTAAAATAGAGGTTCTACCACAATGCAGCTTTTAAATATACTTTCAACTATTGTTTGATCTTTTTGCAAGGAAAACTTCTTATGAACTCTAAAGTATTCTTTCATCTATTCCACTTTAGGTGACCTATTCATTTTATTTTTACCTTCATCACGCATATCCATCACCAAAAAATATATATGCTTTATTTGTTTTATTCAGTCACAGCATTTCATTTTCAATTTGAGTTTATAGGCTCCCTGAGAGTACACGATATCAAAAAAGATAGATTTGCATGTCTTACCTGACTTACAATTAGGGTTATTAGCAACAATATATCCAAGAAAGATTTTGTGTAAGCTAAGTTCTGGGCTCCTTGGCAACAGATAAAAAAAGAAATCCAGGACATTTCCTTCACAACAATCTCCTTCCATCTTATAGTCTTTTGTTGAGTCTTTTCATTTTAGATTTTCTTCCCAAGAAAGTAGGTAGATACGGCTGCTGGCATCCCTAGAGTCTTTGTTAATACTGAAATGACAGAAGTAGACCATTGAAAGATGTGCTTGAAGTATGCAATTTCCAGTTCCTTTTGAATGATTCAATACAAACCCTTTGCTTTTGATTCAGACTAAACATAATCATAAGTATACTGTAGAAATTACGGATTGTATGCTTTCCAACTCCATATCCATATTTCCCATTTGCACAGAACTGGAAATCAGGTTATCAATATCACACCTAAGAAAATGTGGGAAGGTGAGGATCTCCTTTCTTTTTAATGAACCCTAAGAACTCCATTACATTCATGGTGATTTTTCTCTATACCATTTCACCATGATGCCAAACCATCATGATCCTACTTCACTACAATAAAGTATCCAAAATATTGGGTGAAGCAACCAGGAGACACACCTTTGCCATGCCACCAAAGTAAGTTTTACTATACAAATAGTAATGATATGAATACTTAGGGGAAAAGTTGAGATCAACATACTGATTCCAAAATGAATTCTGCTACATATTTCCAAAACCTAACATTTAATAACATTTATTAATAACAGCATTTATTACAAATTATTTATTTTATTATGTGTGTGGTCCAGTAATAATAACACAGAAATCTGTATAATGTAATGGCTAATCAGATCTTCTATTTGTTTAATAAAGCTTTAGGAAAATTATCAAAGCCTTGCAAATTTGGGATTAAGTACCTATGGGAGGGTGTGTGTATGATATTGCACTGTGGTAAAAATTTCCATTTTTCTGATAACTAATGATGTTGGATATCTTTCATGTCCTTACTGGTCATTTACATATATTTTTTGACGAGGTGTCTGTTCAAATCTTTTGCTCATTTTTTATTGGGTTGCCTTGTTATTATTGAATTTTAAAACTTTTTATGTTTTGGATTTGAATCCTTTTTTGAACATAAATTTTGTAAATGTTTCCTCCCTGTCTGTGGTTTGCCTTTTTAATTAAAAAAATGATGTCTTTGAACAGCAGAAAACTTTTGTTTTATTGAAGATTTTGATTTAAATCACTTCAAAATATTTATTTTGATCAATTTTTTATGGTGAAGTCTTTTATGTCCTGCCTGAGAAATCTGTGCCTACTTCAAGGTCATAAAGATTTTCCCCTGTTTTTTTTTCTAGATGTTTTGTAGTTTTAGCTTTTGCATTAGGTCTATGATTCATTTGACCTAGTTTTTATGTATAGGATAGAGGTATAAGTCAAGGTTCATTCTTTTCTAATAGAATAGTCAGCTATTCTAGTATGATTTGTTGAAAAGACTTCCTTTCTCATTATCCCAGCATCTTTGTCAAAAATCAGTTAACCTTAAATGTGTATATCTATTTCTAGAGTCTCTGTTCTGTTCCATTGATATATGTTTATTCTTAGGCTAATACTACACTCTCTTAGTCACTATAGCTTTATAGTAAGTCTTAAAACAAGGTAGTAGAACTCTTTTGCATATCCATATATGTTTTTAGCATCAATTGGTCAACTTCTGCAAAAAAAAAAAAAAAAAGGAACGAAGGAAAGAAAAGAGGAGAAAAAGAAGGAGAAGGTTGCTGGGTTTGGGGTTTGGGGAGATTTTATGTTAAATCTATAAATCAATTTTCGGGAGAACTGACATTTAACAAAAGTGAATCATCTGATTCTTGAATATATCTCTCCATTTATTTAGGTCTTATTTAATTTCACTCAGCAATACTTTGTGCTTTTCAGTGCATACATTTTGTTAAATATACCCCTAAGTAGTTCATGTTTTTTGATCTACTGTGATTTAATTTTTGTAATTTCCATTTTAATGATTAGGTTGCTAGTATGTGTACAATTGATTGTTTTATATTAACCTTGTATCCATGACTTTGCTAAATTCATTTATTAGTTTCAATAGTTTTCTTATGGATTTTTTTAGAATTTTCTACATATATGTTCATGTCATTCTTGAATCAAGTTTTACTTCTTTCTTTCCAATACATGAGTATGTGCTTTTTATTTACTTTTCTTCTTTTTTTTTTTTTTCTTGACTTATTGTACTGGCTAGGAACTTCCAGTGGGAAAGCAAACATTGTTTTCTTGTTCCTAAACTTGGAAGGAAAGTTTGCATTCTCCAACATTAAGTATGATGTTAACTATAGGTTTTTAGTAGATGCCCTATATCAAGCTGAGAAAGCATCCTCCTATTCCTAATTTGCTAAGAGATTTTATCCTGAATGAATGTTTAGTTTTGTCAAATGCTTTTTATAAGTATCTATAGAAACTATCATATGCATTTTCTAATTTATTTTGTTAATATGGTGAATTACATTGCTTATTTTTGTTTATAAAACCAAGTTTATATTTCTTGGATTAAAATCCATTAGTCATGATAGATTATCAATTTTATATATTGTTATATTCAAGCAGTTAACATTTGTAAAGGATTGTTGCATTTATGTTGATGAGGGATGTTGGCTGAAATTTTCTTTCAGTATTTGTCTGATTTTGGTATCAGAATAATGCTGGCATAAAAAAAATACAATGGGAAGTCTTCCCTCCTCTTCTATATTTTGAAAGAATTTGTTTCAAGTCAGTACCATTACTTCATTAAATGTTTAAGTGAATTCATCAATTGAAAGCATCTAAGTCACCTGTTTTTATATACGAAAAAATTTTAAACTATGAATGCAATTTATTTCTACTTCTTCTATATCTTTCAAGGAAATTGTCCTTTACATCAAGTTGTTGAATTTATTAACACTATTCATAGTAATGTCCTATAATTTTAATGTCCATAGTAGGTGTCTCTACTTTTTACTTTCATTATTTGTGAACATTATTGCATCCCTGAACTTCGGGTACTCTTTTCTGTTCAAAATTAAAACAGCTTTATTATAGTTTTTATTATAAAAGGAATAAATTCTGATGTAAAAAAATCAAGCAATACAGAAAAACAATAAGTAAAAATCACTTAAAAGTCTGACACCCCAAAGTAAGCACAGTTGAAATCTGTACATTCCGTCTTATCACCTATTTTTCAATTCAACAATAAATCATGGACAACTTACCATGTAAATGAATAGTGCATATATAGCATCAGTTTTATGATTATTATTATTATATTATTATACCATAAGTTCATCAGTTACTGTTGAATATTTATTTTGTTGCTTTTTTCAAAACAACTTTGTTGAGGGATAATTGACACACAAAAAGCTGTACATATTTTCTATGATTTCAACACTTTAAAATTTGTTCAAGTTTTTGTTTGGGCCCAAAATATGGTATACCGTGGTTAATGTTTCATGTGAACTTGAAAAGAATATATATTCTGCTATTATTTACTACAATGTTCTAAAAATGCAAATTAGTTGGTTAGTAGTGTTGTTCAATTCAGTCCCCTATATACTTCCTAAATTTTTGTCCATTTGTACCAACAATTACTAAGAGTGAATTGTTAAAATCTCCAACTGTAAATTTGGAGTTTTCTATTTCTCCTTTCAGTTCTGACAGTTTTTTAAATCAGGTCTGTTATTAGGAGTATACATTTCAGGTTGTTATGGTTTCTTCATAAATTGACTCTTTAACCATTATAAAATCTTCCTATTTTCATCAAAGTGTATAGTCCATTTATTGATATAGCTGGTTCTAAATCTCCCATGTTACTATTTGTTTTGTTTGGTCCCATTTGTATTTGTTACTATTTTGCCCTTTCATGATTTATTTAGGACTGTTACCTTTATGATTTCATTTTATCCATCTATTAGGTTATTAGTTAAAACTCTCTGTTCCATTAATGATTTTCTAGATTTTAAAATATGCATGTTTAACTTTTTACAGTCTACATGCAAATATTACACCACTTCATGTATAAAATCCTCACAAGAATATTCTTCCACTTACCACTGCCATGTCTTTTGTGGTGTTGTCATAAATTTTACTTCCACATATGTTGTAATCTCCTTAATACACTGTTTTGCTTTAAACACAAAATTATCTCTTAAAGAGATTAAAATGATTTTAAAAATTCCTTTATATTACTCACGTATTTTCCATTCCTGGTACTTTTCATTCTTTTGTATATATACTAGTTTCCATGTGGTATTATTTTCCCTCAGCTTGAAAATTTTCTTTTAATATTTTTGTAATGCTCATGCAATATTTTATAATACTGGTAATAATTCTCTCAGCTTTGGATTATCTGAATACGTCTTTATTTTACTTCATTTTGTATATTATTTTTGCTGTCTGCAGAATTCAAGGGTAATGTTATGGATAAATGTTTGTGTCTCCCCCCAAATCCAATGTTAAAGCCCTAAGCCTCAGTGCTGCTGTATTTGGAAATGGGACCTTTTAAGTTGAGGCCATAGTGGGAGCCTGATCCTCTCCCCATCCCCTGCCATGCACAGAGGACAAACCATGTGAGGACACAGCAAGAAGGCAGCTGTCTACAAACAAGGAAGAGAGTCTCACCAGAGACCAACTCAGCTGGCACTTTTCCAATCTCCAGAATCGTGAGAAAATAAATTCCTGTTATTTAAACCACCCAGTCCATGGTATTTTCTTAAGGCAGACTGCACTAACTAATGAGGTTCATAGTTCTTTTCTTTTCACATTTTAAAGATGTTTTTCCTTTTCTTCTTGTTTGCATTGTTTCTGATAAGACATTGGTACCCTTCTGTATAACATGTAGTTTTCCTCTAGCTGCCTTGACGATTTTTCTCTGTACAACTGGTTTCCAAAATTTTATTATGGTGTCTCTTGTGGTTTCAGTTGTGTACATCCTATTTAAAATTTGATTTCCTTCGAATGTAGGTTAATAGTTTTTTTCAAATTTATAAAGTTTTGGGCAAAATTTTCTTCAAATTATTTTCTCCATCCTATCTCCTTCACATTTTTTCCTGTCAACATATGTTAGGAGGCTTGATACTATTTCCTAGATCACTGAGGTTCTGGGAGAGGGTTTGGTGATTGTGGGGTGTTTGGCCTTTTTCCTCTCTGATATTTCTTTACTGATATTTTTTTCTGTAGTATCTAATATGCTGCTAGACCCATGCTGTCAATTTTTCATTTCAAATTTTTATTGTTTTTTATCTCTAGGAGTTCCATACAATTTTTAAAAAAATGTATTCATATTACTTTGCTAGGGCTGCCATAACAAATACCACAGACTCAGTGGCTTAAAAAACAGAAATTTACTTCCTCACATTCTGACATCTGAAAGTCCAAAATCAAGGCGTTAGCAGGGTTGGCTGCCTTTCTAATTACAAATCCTCATCTAGCTATTTTGAGGTTGCCTCCCTCTGTCTCCAGGCTCCTAGACCAGAATCATGTTGTGTAATAACATTTCAGACCTCTTCTCCAATAATGATAAATGAGGCTGTGGATTTCATCTGTGCCACCCTCCTCTTGCTAAACCACCCCCACCTCACTGGAGCCTGATAGTTGTTAAAGCCAGAGCCCCAAGTAGTGATCAGTTCCTGAGTTAAAACTGTTAGCCTGTATATAATGCAAGGAGGTGGTCCAGCTTCATTTTTTGTTTGGGGAATATAATCAATAATGTTGTAAAGATTTTGTAGGGTCTCAGATGGCACTTGTCTTATTAGGGAGACCACTTCATGGAGAGTGTAGATGCCTGACCACTGTGCTGTACGCCTGAAGCTGAAGCTAAATAATATTGAATGTCAACTATAATTTTACATATATATATATGTGTGTGTATGTGTGTGTGTGTGTGTGTGTGTATATATATATATATGTTGTGTATATATAGAGATATATGTATATCTATCACTTTGAGAGGGGTATAAATGCCTAACTACTGTGTTTCCCCGAAAATAAGACCTACCCCAAAAATAAGCCCCAGTTAAGATCGTCAGCCAGACGGATGCATTTAGTATGTTATGACGATGTTCCAGAAGAAGATGCCATGACTGTATTTGAATAAATGTCGATTGTTGTACATGAAAAAATAAGACATCCCCTGAAAACATGCCCTAATGTGTCTTTTGGAGGAACAATTAATATAAGACCCGGTCTTATTTTGGGGGAAACACGGTATTACATTGTTTTGTACACCTGAAACTAATTTTTAAAAAGTGCACATAACAGATTTAAAAAACTGTTAGCCTGGCTGTGACTACTTCTTTCCCCACAGGACTCCTCATACCTTTTCCTATTCCTAGGTCTAGAGTTCCCATGCTTGTGAAATCAGGCCCACAGGTCTACAGTGTTGTTTGTCTTGAGTTTTCATCAGCATATGCCTCTCTTCAGTTTTCTATTTTCGTGTTTTATCTACCATTGCTCTGTATTTGATGAAGTGAGTTGAAGCAGAAACTTACTGAGCCATTCTACTGAAAATCTTCCCCCTTTCTCTTTACTTTTTCCTTTCTTTTACTTTTTAAAAATTATCCTTTCCTTCTTTTCTTCTACTCCTTCATGCATTTTCTTCATAAAAGCTAAGAATGCATAATAAACATAATTTAAAGGTTAAAGAAATAGAGACTTCTGTTTTTAATTTCATATAATAGAATTTTTCCTGTTTCTGCTCTTCCTCTATCACCTTGCGCAATGTTCATACTAATAATACAGAAAACAGAAGTAATATTTAGTACAAGGCATGGCTTTTTCACATAAAATGAGGTAGTGATGCTGGTGTTCTTTGAGGGAGAATTTAATGCGAAATGCCTAAGCTAAAGTTCTGACTTTTCAGCAGATGAATGAAGGGAGAGACTCTCTGTGATGACCACCACAATCCCTACTCAGCTATCTCAGAAGGAAAACGAACTCTCAGCCTTTACAAAAGCTAATGATGGGCCACTGTACTCATCCAGATTCTTCAGAAGCAGGAGAGTGTTCTGTGGTGTTGAAGGACAGCTGTTCCCTCTGCCTGTCTGGTATTTCCTGTTCTTGTTTGTCCTCCTTCACTTTCCCCACTTTTAGTAATGACCATCTCTCTTTGTATTATCTGTCTCCCTATTAGATTTAATGGCTCTTTAACGGTACTTAGAAATTAAGACATGAAAAGGTGAAAGGTTCATATTAGCTGTCTCTTGTTGCATAACAGAATATCCTCAATTTAGAGATTGGAAACAATAAACATTTGTTATCTTAGTTTCTGTGGGTCAGGAATCCGGGAGTGGCTTAGCTGGGTAGTTCTGGCTCAGGGTCTATTATAAGGCTGCAATCAAGGTGTCAACTGAGGGTACCAGCATCTCGGGGCTCAACCGTAGGAGGATCTGCTTCTTAGCTCACTTACGTGGCTCTTGTCAGGCCTTAACAGACCTGCTTCCAAACTCACACACACAGGGGTGCCTCGTTGTATGGCAGCTGGCTCTCTTCAGAGCAAATGATCCAAAAGAGTTCCCCAAAACTGGAAACCACAACCCTTATATAACCTCATCTCAGAAATGACATCCCATTCACTACTGCCATATTCTGTTCATTAGAAGGGAGTCAATAAATCCAAGCTATGCTCGGGGGTGGGAGGGGAAGTAGATGACAAAATCGCATGAATACTAGAAGTCAGGGATCACAGGGGATCCTCTTAGAAGATGCCTAAGGATCTTCTAGACCAGGGGTTCTCAAATTTTCATCACCAAGAAACAAACATCCCATAAGTATTTTGTGTTTTGAGTTTTTGCTCCTGGCAGACTTTATTTTATAAAGCTTCATTGTATTCATATAAAACTATAATATACAATATAGTAAAGTGCAATAGTTAATCAGCAATATTTAAAATTAATGAAGATATGTAATTAGATGGCTGACTCATTAATTTACTTGTAGGGCCTCTTCTAACATACACGTGACATTTTGTTCAGACTTTCTGAAATACTAAAAATGGTCCGCAGCTTCTCATTATTTCTTTTATGAATTCTTAGAGGTTTAGATAATCCAGATGAAGTAAAATTGATCTAGTCAAACCCCATTATTTCATAGATTAGGAAACTGGGCCCCAGAAAGGTGATGTCGGAGCTAGAACTAGAGTCTCTATCTCCTGACCCTGTATCCGTTACAGCACAGTGCCATTCGTGGTCTCCTCCTTCACTCCAAAGCTGAGCAAAGGGCTCTTAATAGCTCATAATGATGATTATAATAATGATATTAAGATTTTATGGTATGATAATCATTTCATAATATATGTAAGTTAAATCATTATGCTGTACACCTTAAACTGACACATTGCTGTATATCAATTATATCTCAATAAAACAGGGTTGGGGAGATTTATATGTAAAGCTAATGTTATTAAGCATTATCACCTCAAAGGGATTAACTTATACCACAGTAATGGGGCATTTTATTCCACCTGATACAAATCCAATCCTGCTCTTAGGATTTTCATTATTCTAATTGGTAAAAAGTTGACTTTTATAATGTTTAATGGTAATTTATTGTGCTAAACAATTTGCTTATCAAATGGAAAATAAGTTGGAGGAATCACTATAAGCCTGTGAATCACCCGTAGTTCCAACGTGGTTAAAAATCAGTAACTATGGATAAGAATGACCCAAACAATTAATCTAGTTAAAGGCTCGTTGTTAACCAATGTCACCCCAGTAAACTTAATAAATTTTTTTAAAAAGCTCATTAACCCCACTCACCAACACGAGGACAGTGAGGAGGTTTAAAACAGGCAGGTTTTCCATGCCCCAGCTCTTGGTGTTAAGTACTGGATCATTATGGCTCAATGTGGAATAGCGTGAGCACCATACAGATGTTACAAAATAGCACAAGTTACAATGATAATGAGTTTTACTACCTCTTCTCCCAAAGTAAAATAGTACACAGAAACAAAACTTTGCTTTGTCGTTTTTACCGAG
Organism: Rhinolophus sinicus; assembly: GCF_036562045.2. Taxonomy (NCBI): domain Eukaryota; kingdom Metazoa; phylum Chordata; class Mammalia; order Chiroptera; family Rhinolophidae; genus Rhinolophus; species Rhinolophus sinicus. The sequence goes on from NC_133751.1 coordinate 46,836,354, forward strand.
CAGAGCTCTTTGAAATAAAGTAATGAAGAAGTTAATCAGAGAGTGTGTTTGAGAGGTGTGCACAGAAAAAAAAAGAAAACAAACTCTATTCTTATATTTATAAAAGGTTGTGAAAACTAGAACATATGAAATTTATGCTTTCTTTGCTCTGAAAAAATAAGAGTTGATGGAAACAGAGTCACTAATGCTTGCAGTGGTAGGTGTGCGTGTGTGTGTGTATGTGTGTGTGTGTGTGTGTGTGTTAACCCTCCTATTTTTTTATTAAATTACTAGGTTGACATTGGTTAGTAAAATTATATAGGTTTCAAGTGCACAATTCTATAATACATCTCTCTCTATATATATGTACACAATTATATATTGCATTGTGTGTTCACCACCCAAAGTCAATTCTCTTCCCATCACCATATATTTGACCCCCTTTACCATCTTCTACCACCCTCTCTCTCCCCTTACTCTCTGGTAAACACTAAACTGTTGCCTGTGTCTATGAGTTTTTGTTTATTTGTCTTGTTCGTTTGTTGCATTTAGTTTTATATCCCACATACGAGCGAAATCATATGGCTCTTGACTTTTTCTGTCTACAATCTCAACATCCATCTATGTTGCTGCAAATGGCAGTTATTTCATCTTTTCTTATGGCTGAGAAATATTCCATTGTATATATATACCACATCTTCTTTACCCAATCATCTATCAAAGGACACTTTGTTTCCATGTTTTGGCCATTGTGAATAATGCTGCAATGAACATAGAGGTACATATATCTTTACAGATAAATGTTTACAAATTCTTCAAAGAGATACACAGAAGAAGAACTGCTGGGTCACATGGTAACTCTATTCTTAATTTTTTGAGAAACTTCTATACTGCTTTCCGTAGAGCCCGTACCAATTTACATTCCCACCAGCAGTGTATGAGGGTTCCTTTTTCTTCACAACCTGTCCAATATTTGTTATTACTTGTCTTGTTGGTAATAGCCCTTCTAAATCTCATTGTGGTTTTGATTTGCATTTCCCTAATAGCTAGTGAAGTTGAGTGTCTTTTCATATACATATATATCCACTGGCTATTTGTATGTCTTCTTGAGAGAAGTCTGTTCAGGTCCTTTGCCCATTTTTTAATTGGATTCTTTTTGTTGTTGTTGAGTTGTATGAGTTCTTTATATATTTTGGATGTTAGCCCCTTGTCGGAGGTGTTGTTTGAAAATACCTTCTCCCATTCTGTTGGTTGCCCCTTTGTTTGGTTGATGGTTTCTCTGGCTGTACAGAAGCTTTTTAGTTTGATATAGTCCCACTCATTTATTTTTGCTTTTACTTCACTTGCCTTTGAGGTCAAATTCATAAAATCCTCTCTAATGCCAAGGGCCATAGTTTAGTACCTATTCTTTTGTCTATGCAACTTATTGTTTCCGGTCTTATATTTAGGTCTTTGATCCATTTTGAGTTAATTTTGATGTATGGTGAGAGATAGTAGTCCAGTTTCATTCTTTTGCACATGGCTTTCCAATTTTCCCAGCACCATTTATTGAATGAACAGATTCCAGGCCATGTCTCAAATGTGACCAGCATGGTTCACTAGCACATAACTAACAGGAACTCAAAAACTTTTGACCCTCACCTGCCTAACACTATGAGATTTAGATGAGATTATATTCACACCTCAGCATCTCTGCAAGGAATCACCTCTATAAGATCAGAATAAAAGAAAATGATCAGGGAAAAAACAAAGATGAAATAAGATATTAGGAAGAAGCAAAGAGAATAATGAAATATTTGTAGAGATGTTATTTGCTCTCTCTGTTTTTGAAGAAGTCTGAGAAGCCAAATCTAAATGGAATTGCCTAAAAGGTGAACCACTATTTTAGGAAGGCTAATAGAATTGGATTCAGAATATCTGGATTCAAGGACCAGCTCTACATTTAGCATCTGTGTAATCTCAGCTGAGTCACTGCACTTCGCTGGATTCCTATTTATTTATAAAATGACATGATACCAGTGGTTTTCAAACTGCTCTATGAAGGCCTAAGAGTTTTTTAGAGACAGTTTTTGGAGTTCAGTAGGGAAAGGTGATAAGGTAAAGAAGAGGCTTTCACCACTATTTTCAGTTTGGTCTATGTTCTCACAGCCCTTTTTTCCATGCATATGTATTTTATACATTTATATGCACATACATTTTTTAAAAAATAAACTATGCATTGTTATGCAATTTGCTCTATTTACTTATCAACATGTCTGGGAAATTTTCTGTATCAGTACATGTACATCTGTCCTTTCTAAAATAATTTAACTCTATTTCATAATATAGATATGCCATATTCACGTAATAATTCCCAATTAAGGGTTTTAAAGTTGTTTGCATCTTTTTATTAATATAACCAATCAGCATCATTGTATGAGTTGTGATCGAAAAATATGGTGAATGTTTAAATTTTAAAAAATTATTACAGTAAAAGACACATTGCCATTAATCCCCCTCAAAGTACTTCGCCTCACTTCGAACTTGCCACTTTCTAAAGCAGTTCTGGAAGTCCTGTTTCATGAGTGTCTTTAGTTGTACTGTCGCAGCTGCCTCGATATCCTGAATTGATTCAAAACGTTTGCCTTTCGTGGTCATTTTGACTTTGGGGAAGAGCCAGAAGTTTCACTGTGCCAGATCCAGTGAAGAAGGGTGGATGAGGACACACCGTAATGTTTTTATGTGACAAAAATTGCCGAACCAGAAGCAACGACAGCACAACTAAAGACACTCACGAAAGAGGACTTCCAGAACTGCTTCAGAAAGTGATAAGAACAATGGCATAAGTGTGTTCAAAGTGAGGGGGAGTATTTTGAGGGGAATTAATGACAATATGTCTTTTACTATAATACATTTTTTAAATTTAAACATTCAGTGCATTTTCTGATCACACCTAATACACACATCTTTATGTACAAATTTGAGTTTTTCTGTAGGTAGATTACTAAAAGTGAAAAGCTATGTTAAAAAGCATGAAAAAATTTTAAACCGCATCTATTCACATGAACACCAACAGTGTGTTTCTCTATATATTTGCCCAGAATGAATATTAATTCTCTTCATTTTTACCAAAGTGATGATAAAAATTTTGATATGATAATTTGTATTTCCCTGGTTACCAGGGAGGTTGATCATCATTTCATCTATCATTGCCCATTTAAGTTTGTATTAGTTAAAGGGAAGCCTGACTGGGAATCTAGAGACTAGATTTTAGTCCTAGGTTTGTAATTAGCTTTGCAGACTTTGATTAACTAAATTCATCCTTCTGAACCTCAGTTTCTTAATCTGACAAATGGAAATAATAATCCCAGTCCGGCCTCATTCCACAAAACTATTGTGAGTGTTTAGAAAATAATGGATGAAAAAGCAAGTGGCAAAGTCTAAAATGCTACACATATAAATGGGATTTCTTTTAGTTTTAAAAACATGTGCAACATTATTGAATAACTCTGCACTTGGGAGTTTTTCTAAGCAAAAGAAGCCTGGTGTCTGCCACTGCTCATTTACCTACCAACTTCAGGGTGTCCTCAGACAAGCTGTGCGAGGAGAATAGAAGGCAAAGTTACTTGTTCTGCTCCAACACTGCTCCGCATTCCAACCTGACCTGGGTGAACACAGAAGCTTACTCCTTGTGAGATTTCTAATCCAAGTTTGTTATTTTAAGGAGCTGGGGGAGGGTGGGGGTGTTCCCTCCCACATCTTCTCTGGTTCATCCATCAGCAATAACAATGCCATCTGGTTACCGGGGACCAGTGAGGCATAAAATGCCCAGAAAAGCAGCTGTCTTCCCCTTTACCTGTGTCAGAATTACTAATTAAGTAACAAATTTGCCTTTAGCTATAAATTAAATTTCATGCTGCTGAAACTAGTGCAGCTTTTACTCTTTATTAACCACACCTTCTTGCAACTACAACTCTTCTTTTAAAAGAAACTTACACTCTGTGAAACCAGAATAAAAATTTTCATCTGGCCATCTGTTTTTCTTGAGGTTTTGTTTTGTTTTGTTTTTAGAATAATGTATGCAGTAATTTGTATAAACCTTTAAATGTCATTTTACCTTTTGCTTTTTATCATGAGGTGAAACCAAATTGCCTGTTTATACTTAGTTTCCTTTCTCTGGTATAGGTTCCTACTATTGCACATGGCAGAATTCTCATTTCGTTTTTCTACTTGCCAATGTATCACATAAACCTGGATGTGAGGGCGGTGTGACTGAGCTCTCATAGTGTTATCCTTCCGAAACTTTGTAAAACTTCATATAAATATAAGTAGACTATTTCATACTCCCAAAATGTTAGCACTTCATCTGTATAATCTGTTGAGTAAACCAGGAAATAGAAAGTCTGAATTCGATTGGATTTTCTACAAACAACAATTCTACTTAAAAAGATCTACATATTTTTGGTAACTAATATGCAAAGGAGCACAATATATTATTCTTCAATGTACTGAAGTCTTCCCCAGATGCCAATCTTCATGTGTAGCAAACCACTTCCCTCATAAAAACTCTGGGTATTTTTTTTTTCATCACTTAACAGGATTAATAGACTGATTAAAAACCATTAAAATAATATCTCTTCCATTTTTAGAAGTTCATCCTTCTATGCAACCATTTTGGATGCACATCTAGCCCTTGCATAGCCAAAATCAAAAGGATGCTCCAAATTATGGTATCTTTCATAATTGCCTTCCGGACCTGGCCTATTTGGTAATAGACAGGACTGACTTGGACCAGACTGTTCTGTTTGCAACATGACCCAAATGCCCAGAATCACCAAGGCACACTTTCCCCTCAGTGCTTTATGTTAGGTCATTATCAAGGTCTTTCTCATTCTCCCTAGAAAGAGCGATGTCATGCCCCTTTTAAACATACTGCATATTGATAATGTTATCAAATCAATGCAACCATCATATGTTGAGCTTCTATTACGATAAAAACCCTGGGCTAGGAATATGAAAGGGATAAATATGAGTACTTATATTTAAGGATATTAATATTTACTGCCTCAAGAAGTTTTTCATCTAACAGGAGAGTTGTCATACATAAAAATAACTACACTATATGACAAAATGTAGCATTTTCCCTAAAATGGGTAACAAGAAGATATACGAAGTAGAGAAAACCATCTGAGTCTATTGGGTCATGTGGAAGCACTGGGTTGTCGTGTCTGTGAATACCCGTTAACAGAGACATGTGGGCACTCTCTCCATTTGTGTTCAAATCCCTTTGTTGCCCCTGTGACTCATCCTCTAAGTTTACCTCAATACTGTTGAGAGTAGGGAGTGTTTAATGTTTTAGAGGAAATGTCAATAGGAATATCCATTTTCAGCTAGTACTCTCCACAGGAAGCAAATCGTTGAACCAAAAAGATTTACAACGTTCCTTGAACCTCAATGTGCATATGAATCATCTGGGTAACTTGTTAAAATGCAGATTCTGATTCAGTAGTTCCTGGGTGGAGCCTGAGATTCTATATTTATAACAAGTCCCCAGGTGATGCTGATGCACTTCAGCCCATACTGTGAATAAGGGGGGAGTTAGAACATCACTCCCACAGCTGCAGAAGACGCTAGAAGTTGTTGGAGAGAGACCAACCTAAAGAGAGCTGGACAAATAAAGCACACAGCCAGCATTTTACAGAGCATAATGGAGGGAAGCAAAGCCTTTTACACAAATCAACTGAGCAGGACTCAGTATTAAAAGCTACATTTTGAGCAAGGACATGGGCAAATGTTTAGAACAATTCTGTCATTAGCAATAATAGCAGATATGAAGGAGAGCTGGCATTCCAGGCAACAGTGAGACTGTGGAACCAACGGAAGAGAAACTAAACTGGATCACAATTTCCCCACAAGTTACTAGTCTCACTAGTTCCTCAGTGCTGAGATGAGAACACACTCTGTATCCTTCATGCACATATTGTACGTATGTGCAGTAATCTGTACAGAATTTTTATTGAAGAGTGAGGATTCAGTCCCACTCAACACATCCTATTGCTGTCTGCCTGAAGTACTAAGCTAAGGACCTCCACTGTTATTGAGAGAGGTATGAACTTGGTAGGTCCTACCTGTATATTAAAAATCAAGATCCAGGAGCTTGGATCATTGACTTGATGCTTGAGTCTCCACATATGGCTGCTATAGAAAAAAATAATTGAAATAAGATGTGTTTGCAGCCAGGCTTTTGGTTCTAAAGTACATGACAAAGCAAAAGGATCTTGTAAGATTTTTATACTTCTAAGGAAAAAGCTCCACAACATGGACCTTATAACCAAGGTGGATATTATAACTAAGTTCCAGAGTAGTATATTTTCTTAATGATAATAGACATTATGCCTGGCTGCTGACTCTGAGTAGAAGTCAAAGGCAGACAAAGCAGAATTCCTCTCCTTCTGAAGGGGGATTTTTACCATTATTCTCAGGGAAGAAGCTAAGTAATCTTCAGTTGAATTCTGAACTTATTACCCAATAGGCTTAAGGTTTCTTATACTACCCAAAGGTCCTCAGAATATTTTATCTAATAAAGGGATAGTTATATCAATCTCAGATTGCTTTATTTAAAACAACGACTTTAAAAGTTCAATTTAAATAGTTTCAATAAGAACTGGCCCATCATCAAATTCTGTTGAATCCTTCTGACCTCCTATTCACAATGGGCATTATGGTTTATTCTTTAATGTACATTAATTTGGTTCAAGCAGGATCCAGACTGCACATCTCAGCATTCTACTTGAATAAAGAAGAAAGCATTCAATTCCCCTCTATAGCAAATTCAGCCTTCCACAAGTCAGTTCTGCCAGTCAGTGATGGCTGCATTGCAAAAACTGCTTTGCGAATGTTTTGCTGGGTTTTGTTGCTAGGTGATGACCGGGAAAACTTTGCAATTCCTGCTGAGAGGTTTTAAAAAAATGTGCCTGTAACCAGTTTCATATTAAAGAGGAGGGAAAAAAATAGGGCAGCCTGCACCTTAATTCCTCCAGATTTACTCCTTGCCCTCCACTCCCCCTTAGCTGTCATATAGAGAAATTGTCACCATTCAGAAACGTATATACACAACACTGAAAAAAAATAAAAAGAAAACAATATTCAGTTTATCATCAAACAATCCAAAGTAGAGTTAATAAAACGGAACCTGTCAAATGTCTTTCATATAGTCTGAACTAGAACTTAAATAACTTAGGGATGGGGGAGGAAAGTGTAGAGGAAGGGATTGAATGAAAGGACACCAACGACTCTCCCAACATTCTTTTCTGTTCCACATATTAGCAAAGACTCTGCTTAAGAAATTGGCCTGAAGCTAGAGTCAGCTTGTACCTGAACTGTGTTTCAGAAACCCTTGGCCTGGACCCGACTTTCCAGCCAAGCAGCAGGGATTCCTGGGAAAACCCAGAGGCCTGTCTGAGGCCTGGTCCTGTGTCAGTGATTGATGAGGAGAAGTGCGAGAGGTGACACACTGTGAAATCAGACTGAGGCACAAAGAGTTAATCCTTGGGCTTTTTCCAAACAGGGTTCTTTGACAGAAAAAATAATATTTATTCCTTCCTCTAATTTTGCAGCTAGAAAAGCATTCTTGATATCTTATTCACTAGGCTAGATGCCAGCTTGCGACCTCCTGAAACTTCGGGAGACAAATACCATACTAGTGGCAGTAATTATTTGTCCTTGTTGCAGTATCATCATAAAATTATTTTGAACTGCTCATTTAACGAGTACCATATTATAACCAGTAGAGAGAGGAGAGCACTTGTGTCTGCATACAAATTTCTTTTCACAAATTAAAGGACCTACCTATAAATCACAGGAGAGAAAAAACTGAGAAATTACAACTTTGCGACCTCGGCTTCTCTATTCTCAGAAACATGGCAACAGCTTGGTAGTAAGCGTTCCCTTCTCTCCTTCACTAACTCATTCGCTTGCACTTACTCCCCACTGGGTCCTCTCCTGGGAGGATAGGAAAGGCCATGTGTGTCTTTGACTTGGCGACACAGGCGAGTTTCTTGTACTTTCGTACCCTCCACAGCAGATGCACAAACTTTAGCAGCATCTTTTTAACACTTCATTAATTATTGAGCTGTGCCAAGAGTAATTATTGAGCTATGCCAGGAGTCCTTTTCTCCCACATCAGTAAACAGTAATTTAGAGAAGGGGGGTTATAACCTTAGGGTGAGCAACGTATTCCCCCCACAGCTGTGTGGTGAGCTCAACAATACTGCATATGCTTCAACAAATGAAGAGGTCCACAGCCCAGCCTCTGTTGCACGCAGGAAATGTTAGGACCAAAGAAAAGAAACCCACCACACTAATTGTGTGACATACAATTTGGAATATCTCATTTGCTCACAGATCCAAGTTATCTGTTCTGACTTTGTGCTTTTGCCTTAATAATGATAATAACGGTAATAGTAATAACAATAATAATAAATCCAATAATAGCAAGGGAATTGACTTTCAGGATTTTGCTCATATATTGTAATGGAAACATGCTAACATGAATATAATACGAGTACTTTTTCAATTGCTAAGAATTCTTTTTTTTGCCATTATTCAGTAAGACTTTCATTCTCTCCTTTTCCTTCAATTAATAGATATTACTTCATGATCACTGGAAAACCCTAATTCTGGGACTTGACAAAATACAAATGTCTTTTTCCTAATTTTCAAAGTGAAATCGGACACAGAAAAGGCTAATTGGAGCTAAATGTTCCTCTGGCTGTTTGGACCAAGGGTTTTTCTGCTTCCATTTCAGAACAATAGAACCTGAGGGATAGAAGTTTACTTAGTCCATATAACACTCTTCCCATCCCATATGATGTTTAAATTCCCTCCAAATAATTCCCCCAAAAATGTGGTTATCCAGTCTCTGCTTCAATGGAAGAGAACTTACTTCTGTCAAACAAAACTCATTCTGCTTTAAGATGACCAGTATTTGAATGTTCCATCTCGTGTGTAGCAAAAATCTACTTTTAGCCTCTGTTTATCAGTCTGTCAGTTGGAGATGCAGAACAATTTTGTGACTATTTCATGTCAAGTAAGAATCCCTATAAATCAGCAGTTTTCAATCTTTAGGGTGAAGAAAAACTCCTAGGGCTAAAAATGCAGATACCAGGTCTCCATGTCCCTGGAGATCTGATTTCAGGAGGCTTTCAGATGGTCCACAATTACACTGCTCTAAAACTTTTCTTCCCAAGGGTAGCTGTCTCCAGGCTCTTTCATCTAATTCTCATGAGGAACCACAAAGTCACCAGCAAGCTCTACATTGCCAAAAGTAATGATGCGTTCTCCATTCTCATTTTTTTAATTCACATTTGTTACTCTGTCCTTCTTGAGATGCTTCATTCCCCTGACCTCTGTCACAACCTCGTCATGCTTTTCCCTGCATCACCCCCTGCTAACACAGTGCAAGGATTCCTTAAGTTTCTTCCAGAACACAGAACACGAACTCCCACCTTAGGGTTTTGTGTTTCTTTTTCCTCCACGTGGAGTTTTCTTCTTTCATTTACGATGGCCTTTCTTAGTTATGACAGGTCTCTGATCAAACGACATTCAAAGATACTTCCCTAACCATCTCATCTGAAATAGCTTTCACCTTATTTTCTATCCCCTTACACGGCTTTATTTTATTCCATCAGTTATCACTATCTGACATTATAATACACATTTATTTGTTTATTTGTTTTTTTTTGTTGTTTTTTTGCCTCCCCAGTAAGAACATAAGCTACAAGAGGGCTGTTTTGTAAACTTCCATTACCTCAGTGCCTAACACAATGCCTGGCACATAGTAATCCCTCAAACAAAAATACTTACCAAAAGGATGAAAGAAAAATAGTACTGAATCCTTTCACAATCTGTCTCCCTCCAAAGGTGTACTACCCAGAACGACTCACAGGATCCACGTAAAACAAAACAATCTATCTCCTTGTTTAGAATTCTAGATTTGTACAAATGCAGCATCCATTTTCATTCACTTTTAGGGCAGCAATGTCACACTATGGAATCACACTGAGCTCACCTTGCCCTGTGCAGCTGGAAATTGGGAACCCAGCTCAGGATGTAACATGTATCTCCGTCAAATGTTCTCTGATTAAATTGGCTGCAGCCTATTAAAATCCTTTTAGATACTAATTCTGTCGTTAAGCACATTCCCCTATCAGTATCTCTTCCACGTTCATTTTATATGCCTATTGATTCATTTTCTTGTTCTAATCACTAATGTTAAAAATAGACAGTGAAGCAGAATCAACAGACCGAGATTTGTATTTGGGCACTGCCACTCATGGCTGTATGGCCAACCTTAGTTAACCTTCTCCCACTTTCCATTTCCTCACCTATAAAATGAAGAGAACAATACCTGTCTGGTTAGGTTACTGTGAGAATAACATAAGATTATGAAGTGCTGAGCACAGTTCCTAGCACATGTGAGCCAGTGTTATCCGAACACTCAGCACAGTGGCGGACACAGAGTAGACATTAAACAACACTTTGTCAGCTAGTGATCAGGACACAGGCCGTCTGTGTGGTAGGATCCTAGAACCGTGCAGCAAGGTCGGAGTGAGCAATTAATTAGCCTACTTTGGGGTTCATTGATTTCCTCAGCCAGCTATGAATACATTTCCTGGTACTGACATCATATTCGCCTTTCTCCATTTTCTTATTAAAAAAAAAGCAGAGAACCATATGATTTCACTGATTTGTGGTATATGAACCAAAAACAACAAAAGAACAAGACAAACAAATGAGAAACAAAAACTCATAGACACAGACAATAGTTTAGTGGTTACCAGAGGGTAAGGGGGGAGGGCGGTGGGAGATGAGGGTAAAGGGGATCAAATATATGGTGATGGAAGGAGAACTCACTCTGGGTGCTGAACACACAATGTGATTTATAGATGATGTAATACATAATTATACACCTGAAATCTATGTAACTTTACTAACAATTGTCACCCCAATAAACTTTAATTTAAAAAAAAGAAAAGTTCAAGACGGACTGCTAACCACAATCCTAAAATATGGCTATGCTATCTATGTTTAGTTTACTCTCCTGAGCTACTAAGCTACCGTGTTCCCCAAGAATAAGACCTAGCCAGACAATGAGCTCTAATGCGTCTTTTGGAGCAAAAATTAATATAAGACCCGATCTTATTTTACTATAATATAAGCCCAGGTCTTTGATATGATATGATATGATATGATATGATATGATATGATATGATATGATATGATATGATGTAATATAATATAATATAATACCGGGTCTTAACATTAATTTTTGCTTCAAAAGACGCATTAGAGCAGATTGTCCCTCTAGGTCTTATTTTCAGGGAAACACGGTAGTATCTCTGTCAAAACAAAGAAGAAAATTTAACTTATTTAGCATGACTTAGTGAACCCACAGCTTTCTTTATAATATGTTCACAAATTATACTTTCATCTGGGTTGGATGCCTCGATTCCCAGTTTGTCACTGAATTACCAGTAAGTCATATGTCCCTTTTTAGTGCTTCTTCCATTCTCCACAGTTCCCTAAGGACTAAGCTCATGTACAATTTTTCTCAGTGCCCTGGGATAGGTAACCCCAAACAGGAAACCAGTACTCACTTGTTGCAACTAAGACACTCACTTACAAGTTCCTCACATACCTGAAGTTTCACGAGTCTCTTACTAATACTATTCCTACATTTGATAGTTTATTCCTATCCATTTCCAAGATCTACATTGGCACTTTGAGAATACCAATCACTGAAGCAGGGTTTGTAGTAGACGAAGTGTCTGTTTCTTCTTTCTATCAAAAAAATAGGAAGGCAAAAGCCTCCTTTGTAAACACATAAATATTCAGGAGAATTTCTTGTTCCATTAACTAGGAACTAAAGCTTAATGCCAGGTGGTAGTATTGGACAACCTCTACCCAGAAGGCACGGCAAGTTCTCATCAGCTTTGGGTATAAACCTTCTATAGCAGGTTTTCCAAGATTCTTCATTTAGTTGGCATTCTTTAAATGTTAGTTTTCATTATTAAGATTAGTCTCCAAAAAACCTAGTATTGCTCTCTCCCAACTCTCATAACACTTTATATATACCTCACTTAGGAGCTTAGTCTGATATTCTTTCTATATTGTGAGAGCCTCAAATAGAGAGACTGCAGTTTATTCATCTTCACTAAAAACTGAATCTATTAATTAGTGATGGCACAAAAAATAACTGTGATTTTATTAATATCTTTATTGTTTATAGTAACTAAATGTTTCTAAAATATTTTAAAATAGTACTCATTTTTCTTTAATTGCTTTAAACAGTTAATCTTCATTTACTTGGCAAATACTTTATGGAGAATACAAAAATAAATATTACTCTGAATTTCTGAATTATTGTAAATGTTGCCGTTTAGTGGACTGCTCACTGGCTATGTTTCATTTATTTATATGGCTTTTTAAATATGTACCCATTTAGCCTCAGGGCTCAACACCAGAAAATATAAGTTTTTTTAACACTTTGAAATTAATTAAATGAAGTAGAGGAAAATATGTATTTTTCATCACCATAGTTTATTTTATTATTATTATTAATGGATTTAAAGCTTGATAACAAATAGTCTGAACATTTTATTGTACCTCTCCAGAGTAATTAGAACCCAGATTATAAGAAATGCTTCTACTCTTAGCCATCAATAGCTCAGAACACCAGGAAGACCTATATTTTTAGGTAAGATAAACACAACCTGCAAGGCTCTTCCGGGTTCACCTCAAAGAGCTAACACACAGCTGAATAGTTTTCCTGTGAATATTCATTGGTTTGAACCTTGGCTAATTTCACTCCAAAGCTACACCTTTCCACTATGCCACAGTAGCACCCTCGGATACAACATGTCCTCTGCTCACCAGGAGCTTCATTCACCCAAAACAGTATCAAGAAAATCTGTCAGAACTGCAACTGTTCTTACTGACAATCATTTACTGTTAGAAGAAAATAATTTAATCAATTAGACCCAAAGTTCAAGAAATATCCATATGGTGGTGTGCTGTCATTTGAGATCAAATAAGACCGTTACAACATGTATAGTAGTGGAAGGAACTGTGTCTTCACTGCTTCTCTTCGTTATAATTGTGATTTAACTGAAATTTTGCCTGCATCAACATGAATAAAAACATGTATAAAACCATATTGGAGACATCTAGGGAAAGAAGGCCAAATGAATCAGTATCACAAAATTTCCTTCCCCTATAACCTAGTAGCTTACGTTAAACAAACAAACAAACAAAAAATGCTTAAAAGACAATAGTTTAGTGGTTACCAGAGGGTAAGGGGGTGGGGGGTGGGAGATGAGGGTAAGGGGGATCGAATATATGGTGATGGAAGGAGAACTGACTCTGGGTGATGAACACACAATGGGATTTATAGATGATGTAATACAGAATTGTACACCTGAAATCTATGTAATTTTACTAACAATTGTCACCCCAATAAATTTAATAAAATAAAATAAAAATAAAAAAAAAAAGAAAAGAAAGTTATAAAAAAGGAAAAAGTCACCAACAGCTACCAAACCCACAAAGGATTTTATCCTTACCACCCAAACTCAGAAAAACGGCAGCCAGGGAAGAAATAAAAAGTTCCAGTTTATCATAGCCCAACTTCTAAACTCGCACCGACAATCTCTAACCTTTTAAAATAAAAATAAAGTGTGCCAACAAAAGCTTGTGAATTTTGAACAGTAAGTACTCTTGGAGCAAAGGAGACTCAGGTGGGTAAAGGATATTCTAAGGAAGAACTCCTATAAGTAAACACTCCTTTAAATGACCAAGATGACACGGGAGTAGTAGCCTGAGCTTGCCACATCCCAGGGTTCTGCGCTAGTTGGGGGAACGAGCTAAACCTCATGGAATTATGATACACTCTTGGCAGATGGAGTGGATTCCGGTACAGAACACTCAGCAGGTTCTCAAAACAGAGAGCAGATCTCTGAGCCCCCAGGGTGTGGCATGCTGGGCACCAAGGGAGCTCCACCCACTCCACCCATACTCCCTCAGGCTTTCAGAAACTACATAGAAAGCAACACTTCGTCCTCACACAGATCAGAGGAAGACCAAAAAAATGGAGGAGAATGTTGTCAAGGAAAAGTCAGAGTAAATGTAAGATGCAGACTGAGCTTCCCACATTAAGCTTCAGTAAATTAAAAAGAAATGATATGGCAACTTTGTAATCATAGTGCAGAAAAATATTTTCAAGTATATCAAATATCCTAGGAGGCAAAAGCCTCCTTGGTGAACAACTCAGAAAAGATTATCCAAGAGTAGAAAATGCCCAAGGCTGCTTTAACGCTAAAGGAACTTAAAAGAATATCTATTCAAAGATGGAGTGGTAAAACAACAAAATTAAATGCAAAGAAAATATCAGATCAATAAACAAATTTAGAAGCAAGATAACATTGAAGATCTAATAAATAAATTAGAAACAGCAATCATATGGCAAAAAATCAAATTAATGGCCAAGAAGAATGGCTTGAGACAATTACATATAAAGGAAATATATATATAATAAATTATAAAGTTTTAATATAAAAGGAAGAAGACAAGCTATTAAAGCAATTACAAAGAAATTAAAGGAGAGATAAAATCTTCACAACACCATAATAATCAGTGACAGAGAACCAAACAAATCAGAGATATATAGGAATACTAACATGAAGGAAGAACTAAATCTAAAGATCGAAAGAGCACATTATATATACCTGGGAAAACTGACACAAAACCATCTAAATAAAGGCAAATCTTGATTAAGTTATTGAATTTTAAGGCTAAAGAAAGAACTCTTATCACATCTAGGCAGAAAAAAGAAAAGAAAAAAGAAGAAGAAATATCAGCCTTGCCTCTGACATCTATGCAACATTATTCAATGACTGAATTTAATTTTTCCCCCTAAAGAGTGCAGGGGAAAAAATGTGTGTGACCAAGAATATTATATCCAATCATGTTGCCATTTAAACAGAAAGGCAATAGGCCAGATGTATTTAAACATGAAAAAACTTAGGAAATACAATACCCACAATACCATGTGAAACCTAAATAAAGAAATCATCATTTAAAAAGTTACGGTAAGAGAAGTAATGGTGAAATTTTAATCAATTTAAATATATGACAAAGACTATTCCTCTGGGGAAAATTTGCAACCAAATAAAATGAAAATATTAGAATCCTAACATAGTAAAAATTAATGTCTAGTTTCTGTTTTCAGTAATAACAGAGTAGCTTATATCATACTAGCCCTCCCACAGATAACAATTACAAACTCTAGACAAAATATTTTTTTAATTAGTTTAATACATTGGAGAATGACAAAAGGCAGACATACTGGAAAGGAGTTGACTCTTGATAAAAGGAAAATTTGCTGGGCAAAGTACAACTTTTTACTTATAGTTACTTTCTGTTCTATACGGCACATAACAACTATTACTAAGCAGGAAGCGACATTCTTCCTGGCTTGAGAAGTCAGAGAACATAGTTTGGGGCTGCCAAAGTAGCTGAAAGTGAGGAAGTGAGGGGAAAACTCACGGAAACTGGAGAATCACAGAAAAAATTACTCTAAAATCTGCATGTACATTCTACCCAACCTTTGGCTCACCCTGAACTACACATAAATGTGGGAACTTCAAAGACAAAATAAAATGTTTCACCAGGAACCTGAGAGGTGATAAGTACAAGTCTACATGCACTGAGCAGAGGCTGTGGAACCTGAGTGTGGCTTGTAGATTGTGGAGTTTGTGTTAACGGACATTAAAGGCTTACTAGAACAAAAATCAGCACATTTCAGAAGTAGGTAAGAGAAGTCAAAATCTTTACAGCACATCACCCACAATATCCAGCATACAGTCAAAACATCAGTAGACATTCAAACAAGCAGAAAAATTTGACCCATACTCAAGAAAAAAATAGTCGAGAGAAACCAACTCTGAGTTGACCTACATGTTAGAATTAGAAGGCAAGGAATTTAAAGCAGCTAGTATGAGTATGTCCAAGAACTTTTTAAAAATCAATCAAAATAAATAAATAAATGGAGAACCTCAAAGATATGAAACTATAAAAGGGAATCCAGTAGAAATTCTAAAATGATGAAGTACAATATTTTAAATTATATTCACCATATAAACTACTGCAGAAAAAAGAAGCAAGTGTCTACAAACTTGAAGATAGATCAATAGAAATTATCCAATCAGAAAAGAGGGAGAAAAAAGGAGGAAAATGTGAGCAGCCATTCAGTGACCTGTGGAATGGATAGAGAGAATAGAGGGGAAAAAAAGAAGAAAATATCACCAGAAATTTCCCAAATTTAGTGAAAAACATAAACTTAAGAGATCCAAAAAGTTCAATAAACCTGAAGCAAGATGAATACAAAGAAAATCACAACTACATACATTGTAGTCATACAGTTGAAAATTAAAGATAAAATCTTGAAACAAAGAAAACAACACATTACATAAGATAAACAATGATAGTAATGATGGCTGACTTCTCGTCAGAAACAAGGGAGACCAAAAGAAAATTGTGGAGGACTTTGGTAGATAAAAAATGGAAAAACTTCTTTGGTACTCCTCCCTTTGAGAGATTCCCCACCCCTCTTTGAATCTGAGTGGGCTATGTAATATCACAAGAAAAAGAATACGATGGAAGTGATGTTGTATACATTAATGACCTGATTCCTAAGAGAATGGCAACTTCTTCTCAGCTCTGGAAACACTTGCTCTTGAAGTCCTGAGGTGTCAAATACAAATCCAATTGTCCTGCTCAAAAGAGCATATGGAGAGGCTCCATGGTTTGGGAGAAATATATAGCTGAGCCCCAGCTTCCATACATTTACCAAGGTGACAGGTATTTGAATGGACCTTCCTGACTAGCCTTATCTTAACTTGGTTAAATCTACAAAGACCTTATTTCCATAAAAGTCACATTCTGAGGTGCTGGGGCTTAGGACTACAACATAGCTATCTGGGGGAATGAGGGAGACACAATTCAATACCTAAGTGCATAGTGCAATGAAAATATAAGAAATGACGGATAAAGTAAAATGCTTCTTTATAGTAGAAAACCAACCAATAAATATAGAAGGAACTATGGAAATAGAAAATCATCAATGGACGCTAAAACTAGTGAGCACATTCTGATGCTCTGGGATATTAAATAGTCTTAGAATATCTCTGCTCACTATACTTATTCATTAAAAAGAGGGAAATGCTACCTTTACAGCAGAGAAACCTGGTGGACGCCACCTGAATTATGTGATTAAAGTTAACATCACCAATGCTGGGACACAAACACACACACACACACACACACACACACGCACACGCACACACACATCCAACCTTTGCCTCGTAACATGGTGCACTGAGAAAAACACATTGCCTCAGTGGTATTCTTGCCAACATGCATGACTTCAGTCGAATCATGAGGAAACATTAGACAAATCCAAATTGAGGGACATTCTACAAAATAACTGGCCTAAACTCCTCAAAACTGTCAAGATCAAGAAATATGAAAGGCTGAAGAGTCACTTCAGTTAAAGGAGACTGAAACAACATGCTAACTAAACAAGGCATGATCCCAGATTGAATCCTGTACTAGGAAAAAGATATCAATAAAAAGCATCTTGGGACAACTGACAAATTTGAATATGAACTGCAGACTAGATAATAGTATTGTATCAATGTTAAATTTCTTTGCTTTTGAAAATTGCACTGTGACTATTTAAAAGAATGTCCTTGTTCTTCAGCAATACGTCTTTAACTATGTATTAAGTACGGTTCAGAAAAGAATAACATGCATATGTGTAAAATACAGAAAAAGAATAATTTAAAAACTGGGGCAAAATATAAATATTTGGCCGATCTGGGTAAAGCGTGCACAGGAATGCTTTGCACTATTCACACAACATTGCAGCAAGTTTGAAATTATATTAAAATTAAATAAAATCAGAACAAAAAACAGAGATGAAGGAAAGAGGTAGAAGAAGGATAAAAGTATTAAAGGCTTCATCCTTCATAGCAGGAAACCAATGTTAAAAATGGCAACATTTATTTCAGTTAAAAAAAATAATGTTTCTAATGTCTTGATGGTTTTCAAAATCTTTCTTTAAGCTTGGGACCTTTAAGCAAGGGAGTAGTGTCTCTTGAGGAGAAAAATATCAAAAACTCGAAAATCCTGCATTTCAAAATCAAATAAATTAGAATAAAATCAAAAATATTTTTAATGGTGGTGGACTACGACCTCAATCTTATAATATTATCTATCTATCTATCTATCTATCTATCTATCTATCTATCTATCTATCTAATGCCCTGCCTATCAATTCATCTGTCAATCTCTATATGTGCGTATAGAGTTGTATGAAGCAATGTTCACCAAATGTTATACTCAGTTATTTAGAAGTAGTTTTTTTCTTTTTTTGTACCTTTCATCCTACATGAAATTTTGAAAGTATGTATCATTTTTATCAAAAATAAAGCACATACTCTAACATATATAATGGCATTTTACATTATGATTCTCAAAACATAATGATATTAATTTTAATTTTATAAAATATTAACATGCTAAAGTCATTTCCAGTTCTATAAACAAACTAAAAAACCAACACAAAGTATCTGCTCCACATTTCAACAGTAATGAGTTCAATCATGTTAAGGTTATAATTTTGTTAGTCTATTAATTTTTTTCCTCTCAATGCAACTAGAAATTAATTCTTTGTCAGTCTTAACAATTAGTGTTCTTATCTTTTTTCTGAAATAAAGATGACATTAGATCAAAATCTTTTCATTTTTCTTCTTGTAAAAAATTCACAGTAATAGCCTACTCGTGACAAGCATATGATAATACCATCTGCATAGAAAAATAAAATTCTGTGATTTCACAACTAACTACCTCATTGGCTATGTGGCTAAATTAGAAGTACTCTCACTCACATTTATCCCAAAGCTTCCTTTATTACCATTTTCTCCCACATTCCCAGCTTCTCTCAGAACATCCTCCGTATTCTTATTCCCTATGTCTTGTTCTCCAGAAATGTCTTAAAGTCTCAAGATTCTCCTCTACGACATGGAGTCTTAAGGTTGAGAAAATAGACTGGAGGCGAGATGTGGTAGATTACATTGGTGTTCATCAATATTCACTGCCCCTCCCTGTGGGATGATTACACTTACTTAGCCTATTGAATTCAGGCTTGCCCATGTGACCTGCTTTGGCTGATGAAATGTGTGAACTGAAAAACGTCACTTCCAGAAAGAAGTTAAGAGCCAGTGCACACCTCTGCCATAATGACCAGCAACGGTCCACGTGGGAAACATAATCTATTCAGCCTGGGTCCCTGAGTGAAGACAACATGCAGTAGAGCTGCAGCCAACCCACAATGGACAAAAACTGTCCTAGGGAACCACTGAGCTGTGGACATTGCTTGTTGTTGTCACAGCATAACCTGGCCCATCCTGAATAATCCACGTGGGTATACTGGTAGCACAATTACCCACCCTTTTTGAGTGGTAGGTTTCTTCTGCACCCATCTGGTACACGTGATGAACTCTCACGAACCTAAGCTCCTTGGGAGGGGGCACCTTATCCTAATCATGTCTAGACCTCCAGAAAATTAGCAAAACTTCTGACATTGAAAGATCCTTTTCTGGTTGTCCAAGAGCAGTCTGCTTACAAAAACCAACAGATATAATGGATCTGCGGAACTGCAGTGCTGGGGCTGATTTTATGTATCTGCCTTCTATAAAATAAATGTCGTACGTGGTCAGAGACTCAGACCTACTAGATAAATCAAAGAGGTTTGAGTGTTTACTTAATGGTCATGTTTTGTCCTCCTAATGACCAATTATTGCTCTTACGTTCAACTCAAGAAACAACTGAGTGTCAGAGTTTTGAATGGCTCCCTAACTGCCCACAAAGGCAGCATATGACCTTTAATAAATAGCTGTATTTGCCCTCTATAATCCAAGAAATTCTGGGAACTAAGCGAAGCCTGATAAAGCCACACCCTCAAGAGAGTCACCTGGGACACTGAGTGAATTCCATAGATTCTTGGCTGTTTCCTTATAGTTATTGCATCCAATTAATGGCCATGCCCTCTCCATTCTCTCTTCAGTTCTTCTCACATTCATTTCCTCCTTTTCTTTCCCACTGATACTGTTTTACTTCACAACTTCATAACATAACCTTCATCACTTTAATCCTTTCTTGACAATTTATGTTCATGTTTTGATTCACCTCCAAGAACCTGTTATTAGAAAGAGGGTGCATGCCTGGTTTGTCTCTGTATCTCTGACAGAGCCTACTCCAGATCCTTGTGTGCTGTAAGCATGCAATCAACTTTTCCTGAATGAAATCGGAAATCTTATCACACAATAAATTCATCCTTCACAATCAATATTGATTACAAAGCCAATCAAAAGGAATAGTTTTGTGTAACTGGAGTCACCTGGAATCTTTACACTGACCCCAAAAATGAGAACTGCCACATTTACTGCTAGGCCATAAAATCTAGCAAGCAACATCATCCAAGCTGCCTCACGACTCATAATTCAGCCCATCAATAGGATTGTAGCTTTGTCTTCTGTAGTTTCTGACTGAGCTTCAACCCTTGACATCAGATCACTAGTTCCCTTATGAAGTAACTTCTAGTGTCTCCTCAGGAGACTCATTATGACCCACCTATGTACCCACTGTGACATGACCTCCTGGATTTTGCCCAAAGCCAGAGGATGGAAAGAATACTCATATTCCTAATTCACCATGCAACCATATTTTATTTCTGCCATATTCTAAGTCTGGTTTGCACTTTTTGATAAGAATTGCCTACCCTTTAGTTTTAATTGTTTCATATGATTTAAGCATCCCTTTAAAATCTGGGCAAACATAATGCTTGATGACAGAACGTAAGATCTTCAAATCAAATGTAAAGATCTTTGATCAGAATTAAGATAATCATTATTTACTGATACATATTTTATTTATAAACATAATACATGATATATGCATATACAATTTTAGAAGTATATCAAGTAATAGTGTCTATGTATATATATATGAGGATCAAATTTTATTTGACAGATGTAAGTCACTCAGAAGAGCTCATTTTCATTTATTGGTTACATAATAATATGCCTCTCAAAAGAAAAACATGTTCATATATATTTGCTTGACAGATTGAAATGCTGCAGAACTAGTGCTTTGTTCTTTCAGAAATATATATAGATAAACAGATAGATAGAGGTATATATCTTTCTCAGTGTGTTCCTGGACTAATCATCCAAGTGAATCCAAAGAAGGTATTCTAGGTTCTTGAATAAATATTACTCATTTTATAACTTTTCATTAAAGTAAAATATAAATATCACATACTCTTTACAGACATCATCTACAAACCTGTAATTGGTGTATAGATATATGCAAATTACTTAGACTCATGTACTCACACCTACTATCCAAAAGCAAAACCAAAGCTAGGACATAAGAGTGGAATTTCTTTCTTAATTCTAAGGATTCTATGATACTTCTTTTTCCACATCAGTTATTCTACACTGGAATCTTGTAAATTTTGCTTCCCTTGGTTTGTATCGCAACCAAATTTTGTAGTTTATTGGACCTTCGTAAATTTAGCTGTGTGTTGCTCTGCGCTCGGAAGGGTCAAGGGAAACCAACACACTTCCTGATTCACTGAAGCCTCAGAGAAGAGATGAGAAACATCCACGGGTATGGCTGCAACGGAAACTGCACTTGAGATGAAAAGTCAACATCCCTTCCTTAGGCTCTGTTGTGGTTTAGCTTCAAACCTGTCCCCCTGACGCCTTGCTTCTCCAGAATGTGGGAAGCAGCTCGTCCCAGGGAGGACCAGGCAGCAAGACCCAGTGGTTTAGGCCAGCTTCAGGGAGCGATCAAGACCTGACAAATCAAAGTCATATGTGAGGAGCAATGTTTGAAGCAGATGTCCAGAGCCTCAGAAGCTTGGAGCACAGATGAAAGCCCAGAGAGCCAAATGAGAAAATGGAGGGCAAAATTGCTGTAACTCAAGCTTTTTAGACTCAGGAATGAGACATCATAGTTCTCTTAGCCACACAGAGCCAGACAGGGCAGAGTGAAATGGGCCTGGGCAAAACCAGCCCCAAGTGTGATGGTAGATAAAGAGCTGGAAGCCAGGCCTGAGGTAAAGGCAGAGTTCCTGACCATGAAAGGCATGATCTCAGCCCAAAGACAAAGGCAGAGAAATGAGTGTTAACAGGTGTGAGGCAGGACTCTTCCCCAGTCTAGACAAGGATACTCGACTTTATTCATTCAACAAGTATTTATTGAGCATCTATTACATGCCAGGCATTGTTCCAAGCACAGGAGATTCACTAATGAGGAAAACAAAAGCTCTGACCTCATGGAAGTTACTCCCTAAGAGAGAAAGGCATATAATAAATAATAAGTATATAATAAATAACAATAAAAATCTTTTTAGAAAGTTAAATAATGATTTATGCTAGAGAGGAAATAATACAGGACAATTTGACTGAGAGTGACCTTAGATAGGTTTCAGTAAAGGCCTTTCTGAGGGAGTGATATTTGAGCTGCAACCTAAAGAATGAGGCAGAGGCAGTCACGCAAAGATATGAGGAAGAGTAGGCTTGGCAGAGGAAGCAGTAAATGCAAGGGGTCTGCTGTAGGAGAAACCTGGCAATTTCAGGGAACAGAAGGAAGAAAGTGTGAAATGATTTCAGAAGGTGAGAAGGATTGGATCAGGTGGGGCCAATGGACCATGTGGAAGAGTCTAGATGTTATTACAGGGGCAATGGGAAGCTACAGGGGGTTTCAAATTGGGAAATGATCTAGTCCTGATTTTCGTTTTTTAAAAAAGCACCCTGCCTGCTCTGTGAAGAACATATGCAAGGGCAGGAGCAGAAGCAAGGAGGATAAGTGAGGAGGGTATAACCATAGTTTAGTGGAGAGATGATACTGGTTTGGAGCTGGAGAAAAGTTAACACATCGGAAATCTATTTTACGTATGGGAACCTCCAGGACTCACTGATGGACTGTATGTGAGGGTGAGGAAAAGAGAATAATCAAGGATGATTCCTAGGTTTTTAGCCTTAGCAACTGATATAGCGATTATTAATAACTTAGTGGAAGAAAAGAGCAAGACAGATTTCAAGAAAGCAAGCCCAAGTTCCTTTTAAGCTATGATATGTTTAAGATGCCTCTTATACCCTAAGATGCTACTTGGGCATTTGGCTATGAGTCAAGAGCTCAGGAGAAAGGTCAAGACTAGAGATGCTACATGGGGGCACATCAGTGTGTGCAAATGGGATTTAAAACCATGGAGACAAATGAGAGCATCTAGATAGAGAAGAGAAGGAAATAGAGACAGACGGGGTGCGGCAGGAGGGAGAGATACTAGCCTATGATTGGTCCCTTGTCTCTCCAACTCTTAGAAGCTGGGAAGGGATCAGAGAGAAAACCTGTTAGTGAGAGAGGAGAAAAATGAGGCAATTTGGTGTCAAGGAAGCTAAGAAGGCAATGACCGCCAACCAGGAATCCAGCAGGGCCATCTGGGCAGAATCTTAACCTTGTGTCCTGGGCTAATACAAGAGGGCTAGAAGCACTCTATTATCAGGGGACAGATATATGGAGCCCAGGACTTGCCCTTAGAGAAGCAGTTCATGGGTTTCCTTGGCGGTCAAGGAAAGTGAAAACAGGAACCTAGGAGTTGTAACATGACAACTAGACAATTCAGTTCTGACAGAAGAACTTTAATAATAGATCTGCATGAGCAAGTTGGGGAGGACTGCTTACATTCATTCTGCCTTTGTTGGCATCAGCTTAGGAGGTGGGCTATGTCTGAGCCCACACTCCCACGTTAGGGTGATTGGGAGTGGAGATATCAGCAGCAGCCAATCTTGACTATCAAACCTTAGGGAAAGCAGCAACAAGAGAAATAAGATAGAGGATGGCAAAAGGAAGCCCGAAGGTATAAGCCCTGGCCATGAGAAACCAGGGGAATTGCAGGATGACAAGAGGGTAGAACAGGTGGGCAAAGCACCCAGGCAAACATCCAGGTGGCAGGCCGTGCTCGGGAACAAAGGATAGTCTTATATTGGTAATCACTCAGTTGCCTTAACCCGGAGAACCAGAACTGGCCCAAGAAGAAAAGGGAAGCCTGAAATTAGACTTGGGAGGGAAGGGAACCACAATGGCAGATGTAAAATACATAGCACAGTGCCAGACAGATAGTAGGGCTTCAGTTGATGACAGGCACATTCATATTACCATAGTTTTAACCAGAGAAAGGTCCCACTACCTACGGGGTAATCACACATCATACTGACTGGTTTCCGTATTCAAAGCCTACAAGAGAATGGCCTGCCTGGGATTTTGACCCCAAAATTACTTTCTTTACAGCAAAAACCTTGAAATGGAATTTCAAGGTTTCTGCTGAGTCTCTGTGTGCTGCAAATATACCTATAATATGTCCACACTCTCTTCAAAAGTCAGATTCTCTTCCTCTGAGTATACCTTCAACTCTGAATCCAGCCCCCAACAATGTTGCTAGGGAAGAAGATTAAATCAAAAAGCACTGGTGAGCCTTGGGATTATCTATGGATTTCATTCATGGGGACTCTATTTCCTCCCAGGAATATTGATACCTGAGAGACGCCTGTTCAATATGTTGTGTTTATGTTATATGAGCCCTGTAACGGGCCAAAGAAAGAAACCCCGAACTCGGTTGTGGTGGAATTTAATACAGTTTTTAGTTCCTTCCACTAGCGTGAAACCCAGCTGCATACACGTATTTTGAAAGACTATTTCAGCAGGGTGAGCCACTGAGCTTTTCTTTGCCCAGCCTCAAAATGCCTCCGTGCTCTCACATTGACCCACCTTCCCCATGTAATACAGATGATGTAAATGTTTAATTTCAAACAGCATATTTCTAAGTTCCTGTAAGGACTAGCCAAACCTAGTTAATGTGAGACTCTTTGGGGGAAACAAACTTCTTTGTGGCAGAACTATCAGCCTGACATGCTGTCTGGAATTATATTTCATCACGTGCCCAAGGCTTGAACTTGCTGCAGAACTGGCTTCTCTACTCTCTTTCTGACTGTCAAAACTCCAAGGTGTCATTTAGTTCAGTGCATTACCCTATTGGTCAAGCAGAGCTAAGCAAGCCAATGGCAAAAACTGGGTGAGCTACATGCTGCTGTGTTTCCCCGAAAATAAGACCAGGTCTTATCTTAAGTTTTGCTCCAAAAGACGCATTAGGACTTATGGTCAGGGGATGTCATCCTGAAAAATCATGCTAGGGCTTATTTTCCGGTTAGGTCTTATTTTCAGGGAATCACGGTAGGAAGCAGATGCTATTAGTGTCAAAGACCATTCATCTAAATTCCTGTATTTTCCAGCAAAACCTATGTGGATGCCTCACTCCCCAGAGAGAAGTGCAGATGACATGGAAAGAGCGAAGGGGCATGTGCTACAGACAGCTAGGCCACACCACCCTAGAAAATTCACATTATCAGTTAGCAAGTTCAAAAAGTTCTGAAGTCGGCACTTAGCTTTTTTCATAAATCCTGCTAATGGTGAGCAGGGTCGCAGGAAATCCTAAACAACCACTGTTTTCTTTATATTGGCATTAATGGGCAACATGAAGCATTTAAGAAAACTTTGTTGGAAAATTTCCACTTTGAACACCAAGGGATTAAGTGTCTATTCCAATTTCTCTCTGACTCCTTCCCTTTCTGAGAAGGGAGTTCACTCTTAAGTTGAAAAGCAAACAGCCACAAAAAGCATTTCCAGGTACAAAACCACTGGGTATGTTCCGGCCTTTAGGTAGAGCCTTGCAGGTTTCTAACCACAGCCGGTTTTATGTTCCGTGCATCAATCCACACGCATGATTGTTACCTACACCTGTATGACATTCAGAGGTTCACCCAGCTCAAGCAAATTATATTTTAAAACTGCACTGATAAAAAAAAAAAAAACTTCAGGGAAAGGGATTTCCTAGCTCTCAAATAAAAATGTGCAGTAGAGCGCTTACTAAGTAAACAGAAAACATGGGCAGCTGAGAAATCAATTTAGCTGAACAAACAATGTTCCATGTAATGAACTACTAATTATCCTTTTATGCCATGTCAGTCTGAGTGATTACAGAGCTGTGCAGTTTAATTTGACGTTTGAGCATTGCCTTGCTCCATTAGCTTCATATAAAGCTACAACACATTGAAAAAAGGAGGGGGGTTCCGTATTTATCTGGAACTGAGTAAGCACCTGTATTAATAATAAGAGAAGCATCTGAGAACCTTTTTTAAAACTATGTTTTTAATATGAGGATAAATAAAGCACGGGGAACCTAAGGGAGTGAGATGAAATTGGGTGCCTTATGGTCAGTGGATGAAACACCTTGAAGCAGTGACATGTGCTGGGCTCCTCTTGGTAACTCCTGCCACTGAAAACACCCCTGCCTTCATGCTAAAATACCCCCCTCTCCAGCCCAGGCTCCAATCAACTGCAGGACTTCGGAGCAGGACGAGCAAGAGGATGCAGAGTGGGAGTGGAATAAGGAAGGTGCATTTTCAAACTACATTCATTAAATTGCACGGATTATTTTATAAATGAAACTGTGTTGTAGTGAAAAGATGATGGAGGAGAAAACATGGGCTAGAACTCTTCACTTCACCTGCTTTCACATCCTATCATATAGTTAGTGAAATGGCTGAGGGAGGAAATGACGATCTGGGAATTTTTTTTTAATTCCATTTAATTCAAAAACTTCATTTTGAGTTCCAGCCATGTGCCAGTGCTAAGTGCTATGGTAGCTGGAGAGTGCAATAAAGATACAATGCAAGTCCTTCAAGGATCGGGCAACCTTTAATACTTGGGTCATCCTCTTTTCTTCAAATTACTGATGGGAAAAAAAAACAACTGGCCCTCGTAAGGCAGTGATTCTCCGCTTTGGCTGCACATTGGAATGACCTAGGGACTTTCAAAAAAAAAAAAAAAAAAAAATGACCCCTGGATCCTATCCCCAGAGATTCCAATAGAAGAGCCATGATTTTTAAAGCTCCTCAGGTGACTCTAACTGGAAGCCACTGTTGCAATCCACTGCTGTGTTGACTAAAGTTGTATCTTCAAATTATGCCATTAACTCAGTTGACAAATATTTATTGAGTACTTGGGAGGTACTTAGGTGATGTGGGAAAGACATACAGTGGTGATAAAATGGTCCCCAAGAGAAGGAAGAATCGCATGCCTCTTCAGAAAGCATAACAGCCTGATTTGCACAGCATGTCAGAAAGAACAATCCCCACCAGTGCTCACCGTCCTTCTGAGGTGAAGCTTCCCCATCCCCATTTAACAGACGGGAAACGAGCCATGGCAAGATTACGTGGCTCACTCGACGTCGAACATTTAATAAGTGAAAAACTGGGATTCAAAAGGATCATAGAATTTTAGAGCCGGATGAAGTCTCAAAGGTGACCTAATTCAAACTCTTCATTTTTGTGTTAGGAGAGTTCCCTGAGTTCTGGAGAAATTAAGTTAATTTTTAATTAGAGTGTGTGCTGAGTTCCAGAGAGATTAAGTGACGTGGCCAGCCAGTGGTCAAATGGCTTTTAAAACCCTAAGACTGAAACCCAGTTCCCCAATTCCCAGTTCAATGTTTTTATCTGAACAATACATTGCACTTCTGAATGGTCAGTTCTGATCACTAGACAACCAGAATTAGGATAGTCAGTAAGAAACAGGGTTCCATAGCTCACTTGTTTTAGCCTCACATCAGACTGATGAGTAAGGAAACAAATCCACTCTTGGCACTCAGTTTTTAAACTACTTAAGAAAAGTAAGTAAACAGAATAATACTGTCAGTTAAACCCATATAAAGAGACTTTTCCAGGATCCCAAATCTCAAATCCTTGACCAGTTACGTACCTGAGGCCTAGTCTTTGTCCATGGCTATATCTAGAATTCTTAGGCAAATATGTTCTTTATGTCTAGTGAAGTCTGCAGCTCATAATCTTGGATGCACATTCGAATCACCTGCTGGGCTGGTGAAAAGGACCCAGGCCTGGGCCACATCCCCCAAAATTCTGATTTCACTGGTCTCGGGTGAGTCTGGGAATCAGTATTTTTCAAAGTTCCCCCAAGTGATTCTAATGTGCAGTGGGTGAGACCACTGACTCCAGGAGTTGCCCTAAAAAATGCTGGACCATCAATGGTCCTCAGATGCTCTTCGTGCCCTTTAGCAGATCAGAGTGAGAGAAGGCTCACGTATCCTCCTCCATGTCTCTCTCCCCCAGGCTCTACCATGATTCCTCTCTGACCTTCCAACACAGAAAGCAGTTTCTCCCAAGCAAGAGAGGATCAGGCCTCATTTTCAAATACAGTTTTTTGTTGTTGTTATTGTTTTTTCACATTTTACAACATACCTAGCCAATACTCCTCAAAACTATGAAAAACAAGGAAAGACTGGAAAACTGTCAGACATAAGGAAACATGACACATAAATGGAATATAATATCCTGGACTGGATCCTGGGACAGAAAAAAAAAAGACATTAATGAAAAACACTGATGAAGTCTAGAG
Organism: Rhinolophus sinicus; assembly: GCF_036562045.2. NCBI lineage: Eukaryota > Metazoa > Chordata > Mammalia > Chiroptera > Rhinolophidae > Rhinolophus > Rhinolophus sinicus. Next base: position 46,864,965 of record NC_133751.1, read on the forward strand.
TTATGTTACTATTAATGCACCAATATTGGTCTCTTATTTTTGACAAATGTATCATGATACTGTAAGATCACAACATTAGTGAAAATGGAAACTGTATGAGGGGTATAAGGGAACTCTATACTGCCTTTGCAACTTCTCCATAAATCTAAAACTATTTCAAAATAAAAAAAAGTTTAGTAAAATAAAAAGTAACTTTTTAGGAGCACTGAATGAGAGTTTAAGATTGCTTACCAGGCCTAGTTTTAATCATGCCATTTACTTTCCCCCTAGAATCTTTATCCCTAGCTAGTGTGGCATACTGTCTGTATTTGAGGATTTTGTCTTTAAATATATCATCCTTAAACTATCTCATAGATGGGGAGGGAGGGCTTGAGTTCTCCCCAGAGGTTACAAGTTACCACTGACAATTCTGTCAGTGTTGTGTATTAATCATGTAGGAAAAGGGAGGATTGTAGCATTAGACCTCAGTGAGTCTCACCTCTAAAGCACATAGCCTGGCTGCCATGGTTTGAGACATGAAGCCACGTGGGTTAGCCAGCATAACAATGTGTTTCCATTGTGTGGGCAGCACCATTTTTACTGTCATGTTCTTACCACACTCACATGCATATTTTATGAACTTACTGAATGCAATGTGTTCTCTACATAGCACATATGTAGTCTCCAAGCACATTAAAAACAGCTGCTTCCCGAATCCCTGTCTGCTTTCCCAGCCTATAGGCCTAGTTCCCAGGTCTGTCTTCCAAGACAGTTCCACTTAAGAAAAAAAAAAATGAATGAATTCTTAGCAAGTGGTATCTTGCTACCAGATCTCCAAGATGATCTCCATGAGAGCTCACTGACGTTGAAAGGAGTCTAACTTGTACACGGAAGAAACGGGAGCTAGCGATCTTCACTTCTTTTCAGATCCAAAGAGAAACCAGCTTATGGTGAGTACAGTAGTTTTGCTGCTAAAAATATAAACCCACTTGGTTCTGATCCGAGGCCCACTAGAATCATACCACCTTCATCCCAGAAGCAAAGAACGTTCCAGGAGCCTCCTAGTCACTGCTTCTGGGAGGTGAAACAAAAACAGGAAGCTAGGGAGGAAATATGCTGAAGTAGGGCTTTAAAAAGAGGAACTTTTATCCAACTGGGTGTGTTCTTCCGTCCCCAGAACACATGTAGTCTCCAAGCATAAGGTACCTCAGCTTTGACCACCCTGCTGGGATAATGCTTTAAATCAGTCCTCTCCATCAGGCCTCCTGGTTTTCCATGTGGCCAGCATGGCATTTCCATTATGCTATGTTCCAAGTTGGCATCCAGAGCCTGGGTGTTTCCGGATTTGGCCCGTGTTCAAACTTGTCCTTCCGGTCACCCTCCCACGTTCTTGTGTTGCTTCAGTGCCTATCGACTTCTCCAATAGATTAGAAACCCCCATGGAGGAGAGAACCATGTCTTACTCATTTTTGGGTCCCTTGCTATGCCTACCACGATGCCTGTCAAATAGCAAGTGTTCAACAAATGTTGGTGAAATACGTTTTGTAGTTCTTTCAGTGGCAATGCTTCCTATGCGGCTGGTTTATGGCTGCAGAAGGCTGCAGGCCCTGTGGTCACACCAGTGCGGGGATCAGAGCAGCGCTCAGTCAGAACTCAGCAGGAGGACCCTACATTTCTCCTGCCCACCCTGGAAAGAGTAAGGGTTGATTCATTGGAGCCCAAGGCAGTGCTAGAAGCTCCTCAGAATTACGCACCAAAGAGACAAATTTTCTTTCATCCTGAAGCTGGAGGGAAGTTATGGTTGCAAATTTTCTCCACGGTGCAAAATTCATTAGCTGAGAAGTCATGGTACAAGTATGTCTCATAAAGGAGACACATAATCCAAGGGCGAGCCCTGAAGGCCAAGAGGAGACAAGCTCTTGTAGCATGGTGATATATAGATGACTTGCAAGTAGGAGGCGGGTCACAGCACTTCCAACAACATAGTCTTACTGACAACAAAGCACAACAAGACCAGGAGGAAACACAATTTTTTTTTATGTGAAGTTGGAGCAACATTTTCCAACCTGAGTGATGGAGATTAAAGGAAGGCCTCCCTCGTCTATTCCGTCCCTCCCCAGCCCTAGCATAAGTTTTAGTTCTATACTCTAGGGCTTTCCTAAAAAGTCACCCCCTTGTGGTCCATTCCCACACAGCCACCCATTCACTCAATCTTTTTTTCCCCCCACACCATTTTTGCTTTTAAAATATTTTTGTTGCCTCCTGCCAGGGCTCTACCTGGCGCTAAGCATCCAGGTGGCTTGTCAATCATCAGCAATAGTCATGTTCCCGGACTCTAAAGGTGGAGAAGCAGAAAGAGTAGAGGGTCCTTGGTAATTACCTGCCTCAGAAGGTGTTATGAATTATGAATTCATACCCATCATACTGCTGTGATTAACCTCTTGCTAGCATATATCCTTTGTGTCATTAAGCTAAAATGGTTCAGATTCCTTCTTTACCTCAAATCTTGCTACTTTCTTGTTTATAAGAACCCCCTTTGTATTTCCTGTGTATGTATGTATATATGTATGCACATATGGCCATATGTCTTGTTTATTAAACGTACTTTGAGGGAAACCCGTATCTCCAATGTTTACTTGGTATGTACTGGGATCCCACAAAAGGGGTGGGAGAGAGAAGGAAAAATACCTGAGACATCCATGCTTTTATTCCAAGTACATAACTTTGTAGGTTTTTCATAAATCTTATGTAAGATGCCTTGTTAAAATCATCTTGGCCATTTTGGCAGACAAAAATCCAACAAAATCTGAGTAACATTAACCATTGTTTTCATGTCTTAAGTTAAATTTTGCTCTATACAGGTGCAAGCATACATGTATATTCGTCAGCCAAACTGGACAATTACCTTCTCTTCTAATTTGACCTATCCTTTCTGACCTTGTATTAATCAGATTTTTTTTCTGAAATTATGCTACATAACAAACAACCCAAAAAATCTCAGGGTTTCATAAAAATTGACATTTCTTTTACACTCACAATTTTGCATGTCTGCCGAAGTTTACATGATCTCATCTGGGCCAGGTCAATTTCAGGTCTGCCTCCATGTGCCTTTATTTTGGATCCCAGGCTGAAGTAGTCACAGTTACCTGAGACGCGTTCTTCTCATGGCGGAGGGAAGAAGCTCCAAGAGGCTGGCAGAAACTTATCAATCCTCTTTTAAGGCCTGGACTCACAAGTATCATGAAGCTACTCCCACCCACATTCCATTGGCCCAGGAAAGTCACAAGGCAAAGCCCAAAGTGACTGAGGCTAAGGGAGTATACTCCACCCCACACAATTTGGACAATGAAATAAATCTTAACTGCTGTACAAAGATCTAATCTACCACAAGTCTCTACAGCTTTATTCTTACTACGTATGGCATTTGGCTGAAATGCCTTTACTATCCACAAAGCTACCTGTTTAAATCTGGCCTGTCCTTCAATTCCCAGTTCAAATGTCACCTCTTCCATCAAATTCTCCCTGGTGTCATGGGGCAAATATAAGCATTCTGTTTTCCAAACACCATAATCCATATAGCTCCAATAGTGTTTATTATACATAGAATTGCACTGCAATCATAAGCCGTAGAACTTTAAAAAAAAAAAGGGGGGGGTGACTATGAACAATTCATTTTTTTATTACCAACATCATCCAATGCCTTTGGCATGGTTAATGCTCATTTTATATTGCATAAAGAAATGCATACATATGCATATGTGTGTACATGTGACTGTGGGGGGGGGCTGCCTGCATAAAAGAGAAAATATAACGTAATGATTAAGGGTTTCAAGTTCTGGCATCAGCCAGAGCTTGGTTCAAATCCTGTCTTTCCCTCTCCTTGTCTGTATGCCCTCTGGGAAGGTACTTGAACTCTCTGCCTCAGTTTCCTCATCTACAAAATGGAGATTATAATAATCTATGTAAAGGGTTGAGTACAAGACAAGCACTCAATAAGTTCTACTATTTATTATTATTATATGTACATTACAGTAATAATAAATGGTAAAATGTTATTTTATTATATACAATGTGATGGAAATATTTTTTAAATAAGTACATAATGACAGGGACTAAAAGGGAACATGTGTTAGGGTAGTAGGTTTGTAAGTAAAACATCCTCTTTTTGTATTTCCTTCAAGAATAATATGGTTTTATTTATGCAATTAGAGAATTAAACACTTATTTTCCTTGGTGTTTAGCCAATTCTGTTGTGGTTACACCCATATGGACCTACCGCTCCATAGAAATGATTTTTAAACAGATGCTACATGCCAGACCCACTATAAATGCTTTTTTCCTAATTCTCACAACAACCCTACAGAGTAACTACTATGATGCCCATTTTATAGATGAGAAAAGTGAGATCCTGAAAAGTTAAATTATTTGTCCAGGGCTCTGCAGTTAGTAAGTGGGAAATACGGGAAACAGTTATAAGGCCTGACTCTGAAGTTCAGACTTCCTTCTCCACCCCACATTTCTGTTCAGTCACTACTTCACAGGTAATTTATAGTGTGAAAAATAAACCAGTGGTACCCAGACAAGTCTTGGTTTCTAATACCATTCTCCAATAAAAGAAACCAGAGCTCCTTGGAGAAATGGTTAAGTCTAGGACTGTAACAGGAAATACGTAAGATAAGCTTGGAGCATCTTATAGTGCCAGAAAGTAAGGTAGTACTAAAAACATTTACAAACAGAAAACACGCACACTAAGAGGGGCACAAGAGCCACCTGAAAGGGCTTCCAATGGCCAACGCTAGAGCAACCTGAGCAACAAAGTCAAGGAACATTGGATTATAATCCAAAGTGTAAAATAAATATCCCATGAGTCCATACTAATATAAATAAAGGATTGAATAAAGAAATACATGGGGAGAATATACAAATTTCCCATGCAGAAAACTGCCAAATAATTGATGTGGATACTATCTACCCTCAAGGAGGTGGATCATAACTCCCCACTCCTTAAGTGCAAGCTGCACATGCTAATAACTTCTTTCCACGGAGCACAGCATGGGAAAGGGAGAAAAGAGTAACCTCCCAGTGCAGAAACCTAACATACACGACTGCAGCCAGGTGATCAAAGTCAACCTCAACACTGATGTCATGTTGGTAGCAAGCACACCTGATATGATGTGATGAGAATACTTTATAGTCCTCTTCCTACAAACCTATAACTCCATCTAATCATAAGAAAAACATCAGACAAATTCCACTACTGGGGCATCCTACAAAATGCCTGACCAGTCCTCCTCAAAACTGTCATGGTCATCAAAATAAGGGAAGTCTGAGAAACTATCACAGCCAAAGAGCTAAGGAGACCTGACAAATATCAATATGTGTAATGTGGTATCCTGGATGGGAATCTAGAGCAGAAAGAACATTAGGTAAAAACTCAGGAAATCTGCACAAAAAGATGAACTTCAGTTAATAGCATGAGTATCAATATTGGTTCACTAATTACGACAAATGTCCTACACTAATGTAAGATGTTAATAACAGGGGAAACTGGGCGTGGGGTATACGGGAACTCTGGATTCTCTGCACAACTTTTCTATAAATCTAAAACTATACTAAAACTAAAAGTATATTTTTAAAAAATACAGGTCCTGGATGTGAAGACAAGTTACAACTCTGGGATTATTTCCGGAAAAATCTTAAGAAAGTATCACCTCACAAAATGCTTGCACACTGTCACTCTGAAAGCGGACTCACCAACCCAGTGGATAGTCTATCTGGTGATCCTAAATGAGGGCCCTATGTGCCAAATCATAAAGCAATTCATTCCATGGGTATCCAATGACATCTACCAAAGTCCCCACTATTATATTTTCTTATGGCACACATTGTGAATAATTATTGGAGCAACTACCTGTTCAGTGTCTGTCTTCCCCAGACATGGGGAGTTCCAAGAAGGGAGGGACTCCTTTCACCACATTTCCCCAGAACTAAGCCGCATGACACCTACTCGGTGCTCAGTAATTATTTCCTGAATTCATGGGCTGCCGCTGCAGTCTAGAGGAACAATGATAAACATTGCCAACTGTGGTCCATGGGAAATGACAAGCCTTGGGTTTCTGAAGATTCAGAGGCCATTGGGACAGACGTACCTTCTCTTGCAGTCTTCCCAATCTCTCTAAGACCCCAAATACCATTCTTTCTAAGTCTTTCAAGCAAAATCAGAGTGAGGAATTTTATCTCTTATTATCATATCTAGTCCTAGAAAACACTAAATTTTCCTAAATCCAAGGAAAGTATAATAAGAGCCACTTATTTTGGCCCATCTAAGCCAAAGAACTGAGCCTGTTCCAGGCATCACAAGGAAAACTTAGACTCCTAAAAACCATAGGAAACAGGTAGCCAAAAGCGCTTCAGGGAAAAACTGTGAGCATAAAACAGATTTCATTAGGGGCGGTTGGTATTAAGTCTCTCTGGTACATCAATCTTCATTATTGTTATTTTATTCTATCAGTGCGTTCCAGGTCACAGCAAGTTAGTAATTTTGCCATATCTTTCACTGCCTGGCTTTATGTAAGTGCTGCTAAGAATAAAATTAAGCAGTGGGAGAAAAACATCAGTTTGGTGTCTAAATTTAGAAAACTTGATGAATAAATCTATTAAATTCATTGTGGGGAAGAGAGAAGAGCAAATCACTCCTTATTGGAAAGATAAAATAAATAGAAAACAAAAGGTGATTGTCTTTATAATTTAGAACAACAGATTTAAAGCCCCCCCCTAAACTTTTTTATTTACGAATGAGTGTATTGGATGATTTTGTTATGTTCATTCACGTAACCCTCAACCTGAATTTTTAAAAAGACATAATCCCAGGCAAGAAACCACGCAGAAAACAGTTATATAAATCCTGGATTCAGTATTGACTGGGGAGGGGTAGAACCTTTATGAGATCCTATGGATGTGACATAAATCATCTTCTGAAGATCATGGAAAGCAGGTGCCCCACACTGCACTGCAGACATCTGGCAGGCTTTTATTCTCACTCCACCCTCCCGCTCAACATCTGGCAGCCCCTTCATCCCTGTGCCCCACCCCCATCCCCAACTGCCTCTCAACATCTGCCACACACTTCTCTTAACCTCAGAAGCAAATCCAGTCAAAAGCTCAAAGCACAATGTTCCAAGGGTGGTGACCTGGAGTCACATGCTGGGCGGGGGTGGAGCAGGGTTTGTTTTTATTTTGTTCCCCTAAACTTTAAACGAATACACAGTTCACTTAGAAGTATGCTTTCATGTCTAACTGGATCTCACTGAGAAGCTTGTTTAAAATTGAAATCCACAGTTAATATTAACTTCTTAAAAAGTTTTATAATGACCTGGGAATTGGAGGATACAATAAAAAAAATTATGGGGAAAAAAAAATTTTTATGCTGATGACACGTGTCTTATGAGCAAAGAAAATTATTGCTGACTGGGAAAAAATGGACAAAACACCTATGTCTTCCCTGTAAAGTACAAATTACTTAAAGAAAGTGTCTGAAACCTAGTCCAAAAATGTTTTGTAACCTATTTAAGGAAATGAGTGGTATTTGAATTCCACCTTAGCTTAGAAATTCCCTCCTAGTGTCTCCAACACCTTATGGCACTTTCACAGAGCCATCTCACATGTGGTCTCCCCGGTTCTGAACAAGAAGATAACTTCCTGGTTAGGCTCTCCCTGAAACATCTCCCCTCACCTGGAATAAGTCACCTGATCTAGGATTCCTACTATCCAAATTTTATCCTGGGCTATACCACTCTGACAATTTGCTGTTAACCATTTCATGGTATTTATCTTAGGGCTACACCTGAATGAGTCAACTCCCCAACAATTCCCTTCCTCCCTGCCCCCCACCCCAATACATTCACAATTATTTATTCCCTCCTTTCTTTAGACCAATCCCTATTCCTTTCCTCCAAATGAAGCTCTTTCATTTTCAACAGGAACGTGGATAACACCATGTAACCCTGAGTGTGCTAGACACAGGTGAATTCCTGAGGTGGTCTTAGTTTCTGATGAGGTAGATATTCCAAACTTGAAGCCACTCTGAGATTTGGATAGCTGCCAAGCTGCTGGATATATCACAGAGACTCTGCAGGCCAAAGGCCTATCAAAGCATTTTATCATTTTATTACATACTTAAATTAGTAATTACTTCTGGGACATTATTTAGATTCTGTTGTAGTGTACGTTTCTTGCTTAAAAGTTTAATATGTTTAGGGACTGTTCATCAGTTGAAATTCCTTGCACATGTCATTCTGTTTTGTTCCCTGTTAACACTTTATTTTGGTCCCTAAGAATACTATAAAACAAAGAGTTATATCAACATTGTTCTCTTTTGATTGTTACCTGGAGTGGGGAAATCTTTGCGCTTATTAAAATCATAGGGAACAGTAAACTAAGATAGGTTGGAAGCAGACTAGAATCATAAACAGTATTTGCATGTGAAAGTTATCATTAGCAGGATGAAGATGACATGAATAAAGCCTACAAAGAATGCAAAACAAGGTGAACTAATATACGTATTATACTGGAAAGAGCATTTGAGTGGGAGATACCCTGCTAGTGCAAGTTCTCCATTATTTAGCTTTGTGGTGTTAGGTATGCCCCCTCACCTCTCTGGGCCTTAGTTTCTCATCTAGAATAAGTAGGTTTGTCTACATACATTTTTCTTAACTTTCTATTATAAAAAAAAATCACTCACAAAAGTAGAGAGAATTATCAATATATCTTGTTTCATCTATACTGCCTCAATTTCCCCCCATTCTTTCCTGCTGACATTTTTAAAGCAAACCTTAGACATCATAACATTTCATCTGTAAATACATGAGTATTTCTGAGAGATAAAGACTTTTGCCTTAACTATATTATCAGCATTACATCAAAACAAAACACCAAACAAAACCAAAAACAAAAGAACAAAAACATTTCGCAATACTTCCTTCGATCCCTTCAACTCTAGCATTTCAAGGCCCAAAGCCTCTCACAAGCTACTAAGTCAGTTATAGCCACACCCTCCTAAAAACTGAAGCGTTTTTTACTCTGTTCTAGAAATGAGAAAGAGTTTTAGCATGTGTACCTAATAGCTCCACTGATCTCCAATTCTGGGCTCCCACCCAAACGGGAACATGAAAAACTTAGAGATGATTGAGTAAAGAGGCAACCTGAAAGTTCAGATGTTCAAAAGAAGGCAAATTCCTCATGAAACATTAAATAACTAGAATTGTTCTGCCCAGAAAGGAGACACACCAATTGGGTAAACTAGAAGCAAGAAATATTCATTCATTCATGCACCTTTTTCATTCATTCATTCATTCATTCATTCATTCAAGACATACTAACTGAATGCCTGCCTTGTGCCAATGACAATGGTAAGTGACGGGAATGCAAATATGAATATGACACAAAGTATCATCCACAGAAGTGGGGCAATAAGCTAGTCTCCATCTTCAATTAGGGAAAAATTAATAGCCGTGAGACTAGATCTATGCAGTGGGAAGGAAGACAAGCAACACATTGAAGTGAGATGTCAAGGGACTCTGGGAATCTCCTCTCCGAGACACGGGAATTTCATTGTTATTTAAGGTGGTTTAACTATGTATAGAAGATGGAAAATACTTTATCTTTCAATTCTAAGATTTTTATAAACACTGATATTTTGGCAAGAAAGGTATAAAACACAGAGCAGATACTATAATGATTATTTTTAACTGATATTTGTACCTGTCTGATATTGGGAATTTTCCAGTATGTAAGGGTAAAAATCACCTTGATTATTGAGGACTGCTTCTGTCTGAAATTGAAAATACATAACCTAACCTCACCTCTCCAAACAGAAGTCATAGATGTGTGAAACACAATTGGAAGATACAGAAACTGATTAACTCATTTCAATCTCCCCCCCCCCCACACTCTCTCCCCCTTGAATTCCTGCTACTGGGATATCAGGCTCTACGATCTGATAACTATAAATCTGTAAGTTGCTAGGTCACCACAGTAACTTTGGTATCAACAGCTTGTAAAACCAGTGACTAAGAAAGACCATGTGAGGTAACTCAGAAACCTGCAAAAGGACAGCCCTGGGCCAAACTTTGATATGAGAAATGTTCGTCCTGACTGACCCCTTCTTACTCTTCGCCTGTAGCCCCAACCCATGGCCTTCATACTGATTGGCTGTTGAGACCCTCTCTTAGGTGAGGCTCTGGCTCCTGACTTGCCATTCTTTCCCTGCCTCTCACTCACCCCAACAAAGAAATGCCCCTCCCCTATGCCCTATTCACCCAGAGCCATCCATTATCATAAACCAATTTTTAAAAGATAATGTGGGTATAAAAATAACTACACTTGTTTGCTCTCCCAGAATGTGTATTTTCATTTTAACATGGACCTCCTGAATACATCAGTTGTTCCTTAATGGAGAACGGGTGTGTCTAAGGCTGCATTTACAAAGGGTTTTCAGTGACATCGTCCAATTTAACCTAATTACCACGGCAGCCCTGTAAGATATATCATTTTACAGATTAAGAAACTGAGGTCCAAACAGATGAAGTAGCTCTTCCATGATCATCTAACAGTCAGAGGCCGAGTTATTTCTGATTTCAAATCTCGTCTCAACATCTGGAAACCTGAGCACTTACAGGTTCTCTGCTAGAGCGCCAGCAGGGCCATCCCCTGCTTCCCTGGGAAGGAAGCAGCACACACCTCATGCCGACCCTTTCCTGCCAGTCCTCTGGCTTTCAGATTCCAAACGCTCTGTTGTGTCGTTGTATTGTTGTAATTGTTGTTGTTGTTGTCACTATTCATTTATTTTGTTTTGTTTCCACAATCTCAGCACACTTAGGTCTCTTACCCTGAGACCTTTCATGGTGGATGTTTCAGACCCCTGTGACCCCCAAGTGGCAGAGAGGCTTCCAAATGACACCACAAAGGCAACACACAGCCAACCAAAGGCCAGCCAGCTCTCCACACCATGGTGGTCACATAAGAGAGCAAAGTCAACCACAGAAGAGGGAATGTCTCTGGTGCATGAATGGACAACTTCGGCACCCTTGGTTACCCTGGTCGGAGATTCAGAAACATTAAAGTAAGGAGTCACGTAGATGCCAAACTGAGATGAGTATTACTGGATCAGCCAATGAGCGAAGAGAGAGGTAGTCAGATCTTTATAAAGCAGACAACGCTAACACATCTAGGGTCCACTGAGCTGCCTCTGGCTTTCACTATACACAGAACTTAAGTTTAAGGCAACCTAGCTAGATTCATGTATATCCAAATCTGTGTGATAACATACTGCCTTCTAACAGGGGCCCTATAGAGTGGGAGTCCAGATATCTGTGGTCTAATCCCAGATCTCCCTGGCTCTGTGATCCTGGATAAGTCACTTAACCTCATTGGGCCTCAGTTCATTCATCTGTAAAATAGGGGCACTGAGAAGGTTTGGACTGAATGAAAATTTCTATTTCTTACACTGCCCAGGGGACACTGTACTATGCTCTCTTCTGGAAGAACATAACTTTGCACAGAGACAGAAGGGTATATGCACTAAAGTTAGTCAACCTGGGTTCAAATCCTGGTTCTGCCACTTACTAGCCATGTGTCTTTGAGCAACTTACTAAACTTTTCTAAGACTCAGTTTTGTTATCTATAAAATGGAAATAATATTTATTGGGAGGCCAAATGAAGTAATGCATGCCAACTGATGAGGAGGATGCCTGGCATACAATAAGTGCTCAATAAGTGTTAGCAGGAGTGCATATTACATTTAAACATGTTTCTCATCCTTTACTGTCAACAGTCCACAGACTCATGTGCATCAAGAATGGAAATGATTCATTCTGCCTTTTAAGCTTTCTGGTTTCTATATAAACCTGGAAATATGGTTCTCCAGCTCAGAAATTCAAAACAGTCTGATTAAAAACTTCCTTTGCCTCATTGTGAAACCTCATTTGCTGTGATACTGCATTCAAGTAGCTATGAGCTGGCTGACGAAATACCCACTATGTGTCAAACACATCTGAAAGAAGGTAATTGTTTGAAAAAGACCATTGAAGCAAAACCTACATAAAGAAATATACTCCTAATTGCTTTATTATTGACGCTATTATTTTATATTATCGGCCCTTCGACACGTTATTAATATTAGTCCAGCAAGGCAGTGTGGTATTTTATGTTATCCCTGACCACATATTGTGTACATAATGCAGTGCAAACCACGGAGGCAGACTCAGATCACCTAATCCCCAGTGCCTGGGAGCCTGGAGTCGTGCAGGGAAGACGCTGCCTTCATAAGCACCTACTCACCAAAGCAGGATCCAAGTGTCATAAAAGAGGTACAATGTTCCAAAAGATGAAAAAATTACCTGTGCCTCAAAGCAGAGGAGAATCAAGGAGAACTTCTTGAAGAAGGTGGAATTAAAACAGGTCCTTCAGTGGTGAACAGGATTCCAATGAGAAGAAATGGGTTTGGGGAGCAGCATCCCTGAGTATCTGGGAAGGATGACAGGCCTCCTCAAAGGCTGCGAATGACAAATCTGGAATCCCATTTTTTCAGTGTGTGAGATAGAGGGGAGCATGAGCACGCAGCCTGGAAAAGGCAAAATTAGGTGAGGGAAAGGTTTTGTCTCCACTAAGTTGCAGCATTATTTAGCAAACAACGGCAAAACACCAAAGCTTTCAAGAGCGAGGGTGCCTTAGGAAGATCAATCTGGCAACGAAAAGGCGATCTTTCTTCTGAAAGCTAAAACAGATTATTGAGGGCCTTTAGTGCTTAAATGTTAACGTGTAAGGTCAAATCTTCCTCTGGGAAGCAGCACTGCTGTATTTGCACCAACAGATAGCACACAGACACCTTGCTAGGGTTTGGTAAAGACCTGCAGGCATGTTGGACGAGAGCAACACTATCCACGCACATGATCGATTTCGCATTTCCCCTGAGAAAAGCACTGCAATCTGTAGCTCTCAAAACAATTTGTTTATACTCACATCCCTAGAAAGTGCTAGAGCCATCACTAATAGCGTAGTACCTGTTCAAATCAAAGCGTTATGTTAAAGTCTGTGGCCTTTATGTCAAGGTAGCAGTGAAGGTGCAAGGCCCATGTCATAAAATTAAATAAACTCACAAAGCCTATCCCCTCTCGAGTCCTAGATTTATATTCAGGTTGCATGATAAATGAAATGGGCTTGGTGGCCTCCGCCTATTGCCTGGGAACATTTGTTTGATTTACAATTATAGGACATGATTTGACATACTCGGTGTAATTAGTATTCACGGCTTAGGAGAATGCTCCAACAGTTAGAATTTTAATGTACCGACGGCAGCCCTGAATTTCTCTCTGTCCCTCTTCTCTCTCCCATTCCGTCCTCAAGGGACCATGCAAGCGGGAGATGTGAGTGAGCAAATCCAGATGTCAAGGGTGCTCTACACCGAAACAAGGAACAAAGTGCACGTTCCAGCCATGACTGTTCTGCGTCACTGGCAGAGGCTGCTGTGATCTGTGCTGCTCCCCAAAGCTCTTCATGCAACTGCTGATTACATAGCCTTGGTTTCACTTAAAGAATATTCTGGAAGAAGCCCCAGCTTAGAGAGGGGTACTGAGCATTTACCAGTGCTTTGCTAACAGTCATTAAAGTTATTACTCTTACTTAAATAAAGCAGGGCATAAATACACAGGAGATGTGGTAACTACTGCTCACAACATATGAAAACGTCCTCTGTTCCCAAGCGCCAAAGAGTTGGCCTGTTCACTTTAAATCAGCTTAATTCCTGTTTTAGGAGGCCTTGTGACAGTCTTCCAAAAGAGAGCTGCCAAAACTGTGACTATATTTAGTTGTTTGTTACACACCAACTCAAGGTGGTGCGTGCTGGGAGACACACAGAGAAGCAAAGAAAATTGGAGCTCATTAGTAAGGGAGGCCAGGAAAGCTTTATAGTAAAATTCTGGACTGGGAAATATTTGTTAGGGAATTTTGGTTGTGTTACTTCTAAGGACAAAAAAAAAAAAAAAAGAAAAAAGAAAAAGAATCTAAGTTACAAACAAGCAATGTAAAACAAGTATAACAAGCAGCACAAACAAGCTAATTTTAAAGTTATAATGGACAATGAAGAAGTGATGATAAATAGAAAAAACCGACCCCAAACTCTGAGATAATGGATGAAATCTTTGATATCTTGATCCTTTGGTCTGATATGGTTGACACACATCCCCTGACTCATAGCCTGAAAATGCAAGGGCAGAAAATTATTTTGAATTTTTTTTCTATCCAAGTCACATGCCATTTAGGAATCATCACAAGTTTCAACTGGGTGGCATGCAGATAAATGACCACTTCCTGTGAGTATGTGGCAATTAGAGCAACGCAGAAATGGAATCACAACTGACCTAGAAGACAAGGCGCAGTGTCTGCAAACTGCCGGACCAGATGAACACATTGCATTTAGTTTCTTCTCGGCAGTGACTAATTTTTATTAAATTGGAAGGCCCAACTTAAGCTTGGCTTAGAAATTGCTTCGAGTGCTCATTAGTGGTCTATGCCTTCATTAGCTATCATTGAAGAGAGGGAAACTTATACATTTAAGACCATCTACGCTACATTCAAAACCACAACATTTTATTTTATCCTTTGGTTTGGTGAAGGCTTGGCAGGGGGAGCAGTTCATGTTTTCCTTCATGTCTTGGAATAGAAGTAGAAACTAACTACATGTTGCTCTTAAAATCAGTTTAAAAAATAGTTTGAAACTAGTTAATAAAGTCACATAGCCATAGGTGACAACTGACCCCTAATTGTACCTCAAAGGTTGGTCACTGGTAGTTCATTTATACTTTCTTTCCCAATACACACACTACTCCCCCGACTCCCCACAATACCCCAAACAAAACATGCAACTTTTGAATTAGGATTTGTGGAAACGGCTAAATGGAGTAGCATAGATGAGTAAACAGTGCCACCTAGTGGACAGGAAAAGAAGAAAACTAGTGAACGGGCACAAATGGAAATTTGGACCAGTTGTCAACTTTTGGCCACATTTTCCCCTCACTCCAGCCCTCCATTATCACCCACGAGCAAATATGAATATCTTCTTCCCTCAAGAAGATACCAAACACAAATACAAACAAATAAACCAAAACATGCAAATTTGCGTGACTGTCTCATCAGGTTCATGGAGGGATGAAGGTCTGAAAACTCCATTTGGAGCCTTAACCCCTAGGCTAAGGAGGTTTGGAAATTTATTCTAATAAAATAAGCACAGATCGTATCTGATACTTCCTCTTGCTTTTATTTGGGCCACTCGAGACTGTGGACTAAAGCTTTAGTGTAAGAATAGGACAGAGGTCCCAGAGTAGAATTCAGTTTGCGAAAAACTAGGCTGGCTCTCCCAGGTTTCTTGACGATGAGCACGTCAAGTTACAACTCCATTCAACAAGCACCTACTAGGAGCCAAGCACTGAGCCAAGTGCTAGAAACGCAAAAATAAACAAGTAAAGCACATTCCTTGTGCATGAAATTTTATAATTTAGCAGCAAAGAGAGACTATTAAGTGAGGAATTACAATTTAGTGACATCAGTATTTTGGTCTGGGAAGCACGCAGTGTGGACACAGTGAGCAGAAGCATACGAAGGTCTGACAATTAAGTTCACAAACTTGTTGCAACGATGTCTCTAACCTTTTCTTGACATCAGAGGGATCATTCATTATGAATTTGTACCAACTGGACAAGCAGTTAACCAAGTTGACTATTTGGAAGTGCTGAAAAGGCTGCATGAAAAAGACAAAAACGATCTGAACTTTTTGCCAACAATTCATAGCTCTTGCATCACAACAACGCACCAGCTCACACATCACTGGCTATGAGGGAGTTTTTAGCCAGTAAACAAATAACTGTATGGGAACACCCTCCTTACTCACCTGATCTGGTCCCCAATGAGTTCTTTCTTTACCCAAAGATAATGGAAATATTGAAAGGAAGACATTTTGATGACATTCAGGACATCATGGGTAATACGACGACAGCTCTGATGGCCATTCCAGAAAAAGAGTTCCAAAATTGCTTTGAAGAGTGGACTAGGCACTGGGGTGGGTGCATAGCTTCCCAAGGGCAGTACTTCAAAGGTGACCGTAGTGATATTCAGCAACGAGTAGCACTTTTTCTATGATGAGTTCATGAATTTAATTGTCAGACCTTGTATGACTTAGTGTACTGGAGTCCAGGACCAGTCCCCCACCCCAAGGAAATGCCTCTGAGACCTGAAACACAAGTGTAATTTACCAAGTAAAGTAGGGAAAAATAAGGAACACCATGTGCAAAGACATGGAGATATGACAAAGCACAGCTTGGAGAACTGGGAGAAATCCAGTGTGGCTCAAGTGTGAAGGACAAAGACTAGGCTTCATTCCCTTTCTACACTCTGGGTTTCTTTCACTGGCCCTGTGAACCGCTTGTCTCTCCCCCAACAGTCTTAGGAAACAAATGGAGAAGTAGAAGGTGAGAAAGAATTAGAAAAAGGTAAAAATTAATTGGAAATAGAAGTGAGGAGGAAAAGAAGGCAAGAGGAAATGACTGAGGAGACAAGAATGGAGAGGAAAGAAGGGAGAGTGGTGGGGGGACAGGCAAAGAGGTGATGTAACTGCAGGTATTCCTAAAACCTAGGGCACTGGTAAAGATTAAAATGCCCTGGGGGAAGGCGTGAAGGGGGGAGAAATTAAACTGCTCTGGAAGTTAAAAGAAGTAAACAGTGGGTATCCTTAACAGTGCGGGCTTTGCCTTCCTCTGAGTGTTCCTGGAAATGACAAGCTCAAATTCTGATAGCAGTGGAAAGGATTCCTTTGAGGATGAATTAGATGAAGAAAGTGTGATTCTCACATTGGTTCCACTTAATGAAGAACCTAATGAAGAACATCAAATGGAACCAAGCGTTTCTTCAACCTCAGAAGCCAATGTGAAGACACCTAGGACAAATGACAAACTTTATCTTCCTCAAAAAATAAATAATTCAAAGCTTGCCAAAAACCAATCCTCCCCTTGCCAACCATTTTGCCTCCAATTAAGAAAGTGCATTGGGACACTTTGCAGTATGGATATCAACAATTTGAATACCAATGGCAAGAAAACAGAAGTTTATCTGAGGCTCAAGGAACATGCTTTCTCTGAAGAAAAACAAGTGAGTGAGGAGTATGAAGAAGTGGAAAGAATATTCCTGAAACACCACAGGAGACCGCATTGCAGGCATGCTCAAGGAAATGCAAGTTGGCGACCAAGAGAGCAAGGAGTCAGAAAAGTTGTAAGATGAGAGAGAGCGGAAGGGACCAATACAGTTGATGTGACTTCAGCTCAGGAAGCCACGCTGACAGCATGGGCAAGAATTGCTACAAGAGCCATTCAACCTAAGGCTGTTAGTTCATGTTCTGTTTCTACTTCTGCTGAGAACTTTCTGCTGCAAACCTTTGGTGTCAGGTTATGCGTGATCCATGGCAGACCTCCCTTGGCAGACACAAAAGGTTGGATTCACCTGCAGTTCCTTCCAGGTCAGTCCTGGGTGCCTGACACTCCCAAGAAGATGATCTCTCTGTTCCTGTTATCAGCCTGTACTCTCCCCTACCCAGACCTAGAATATAATATGTCTTGCCCTGAATGTGTTAAGAGGAGTAAGAGGATGGAAAGATTAATTACAATATGAAAGGAGAAGCAATCTAGTTTGAACACACCCACATCATTTCTTTTAGATGGGCCATGTCTTAATAAAGAATAAATGGTGGAGAGCTCACAGCTAAAATAAATAAATAGATAGATAAATTAAATAAATAAATAAGTACGTAAGTAAATAAATAAATAAATAAATACTGTTCTGAGAACAGCAAAACCCAAAAGCATGTTTGAGAGAATCCTCAGAAAGGACCAGAAGAAAACAGCCACTGAGCATCCACAGTGCATACTAAGTATTTTCACACATGGTATCTCAATCTTCACAAAAGTCCTGCTAGATGGATACTATTGTGTCACTTACAAAAAAACTAAGGCTCTGGAAGACTCAATGAGTGTTCCAATTTTATATGGTTGGTGACTGAGGAAGCTGGCATTCGTCATGCCTGAGTCTACATGAAAATCTCTACCATTCAAGACAAGAGAATGGGGACACTTTCTTACCATTTTCCTCAAGTGCTTTCTTTGAACCTGGGAAAGGAGTCATCTGCATTCTAACATGAAACTCTTGAAATTATACATTATTAATAGTAAAATATATCTTTAATCTACTCGTGACTGTACACGTTATCCATGATAATAAAATCATGGGAAACAAGAAGAAAACAGATACATGAACTCTAATACTAACCCACAACTTCAAATTCAACTTCAATTTATACACAGACACACACACACACGCTGTAGGGAAGAAAAGAGGCATAGGCACAAGTGCTAAGAAATGCCGAATTAAGTTAGCTATTATTTCATCTTCCTGTGACATACATAATCCAAAATGGCAAAAGGCAAGAGAAAATATTAGAGCTGTAGATGGTCAGCTAATTATATAATCATCCCACTCCATTTTCTTTTTCCATAGATAGCCACTCTTAACTATTTGGTGTGTATCCTTCCAGACCTTTCTCTATAAATATAAATATATATGAATATATATTTATACACACACACACACACACACACAGAAAATATATAAGTGTGTGCATATATATTTGATAATACACAGAACACACACAACATACGCTAATACATAGGGGTTTTTAACTATATAATCATACTATGCAAACTACTCAGCCCCTTGCATATTAAATAAAAAATATATCCTGGATTTCCCTGATTCCTTTAACTTGATGAATAATATTCTATTGCATAGATATACCATAATTTACCAATTTCCTTCTTAATGGACTTACAATGACTTCAGTTTCTATTATTACAAATCATGTGGCATTTTGCACCTTTGCAATTATACCCTTGTACACTATGTATTTCTGTAATTTAGCTTTCTGGAACTGAAGTTACTGGATCAAAGTGTTTATACTTCTTTTTTGATAGATATTGCCAAGTTGCCTCCAAAAAACTAAACTTTTTACTTCTTTTGCTAAAACTTCTGATACCTAAAAATTTTCTCATAACCACCACCATATATGTGGAGTCTCATGTTGTTACAAAAATCATTTATTTCTCAAATAGTTTTCTAAAAGGGCCTTCATTTTTTCCAGAATGGGTTGGGTTTTATTGTAAATAAATGAAAAACTGAGAAATTTTGAAACAGGCTACCTGACAAGCATTCCGTCCGAATCTCAGCACAGGCAGCAGGTTGGGCTGCCAGAAGGACGGGCTGGGGGCCCACACAGGCTCCCAAAGCCAGGCAAAGCCTGGGGTCCCACAAATGGTAGCAAGATCAGAAGGCAATTCTAGCGGCAGCCATCAGGCAGGGCCAGCAGTTGGAACTGGGAGCTTGACCCACGGAGGAAAAGGCAGGTGAGGTTAGTAAAGGCCCACACCAGTTTATTGTCATTCCCTCAACTATGTATTCAGCAACTACTACTATCTGCCTGGCACTACACGAGGCTTGAAAACTATACAAATGAATAGAGAGTTTCTCCCTAATGTTAGAGTTGCTCACACTCTAGCAGGAAACACTCTGTGTGGTCTTCTGGAACTCAAGGGCTCCGTGATCCCGCTTTTGCTCTGAGCCCCCTACCTTCACTCCACACCCCTAGCTCCCTTTCCTCTCTCCACACTGCACATCTTACACATCTTACAGTCCTGGTACAACAAGAGGGCGATGGCCAGAGTGTCAGGGGAGATGTGGTGAAACGTAGGATGTATCTTAGCTCCTCCAAAGTTTCTGGCCAGGGCGATGGAAAATCATCCGCCTTTGCCTCTTCCCCAGCCATGAGTCAGTCTCACTTTATATTTTTGGTTCGTTGAACGTGTTGAACATTTAAATACTTCCTGCTGTCCTGCGTGGCTTAGGACAGCCAATTTGGGACTGCCAATCACACTCAGATTTAGAGAATTTCAAAAAGCAAGTTCTGTGTTTGTATCCATGGAGACAGGGCTGGGGGTGGTTCACGTACTGCATGTAACAGGTAACCTAAAGCAGTCTCTGGGGAGGACCTCACAAGGTGACACTTCAAGCTTGTCAGAACACCTCCCTGTACCATTACATCGCCAATTTACAAAAGAGGGGGGACATCATATTTTCTTAGATAATTACACTGAACCGGCAGAATGACTAATCCATCCATTCAAAGCCATCGCTTGTATTCCGAGAGTAACCTCAGTCCCTGCTCAAGATCAGAGTTCAAGGCAGGCTAGGAGCTCAGCTCAGGGTTCAAGTGCTCAGTGCACTCCTCCCAAAGCCCGCCCCGATGTGCTTCAGAAAGAGCGCAGAGCTCTCAGTTAGAAAGTCTAGATTATTTTCTTTGCTCTGATACTAGGTATATGATTTTAGAGATTCAGCTTATTCATACCTTAAATGGTAAGACAATCAACACCCTTCTGGGCCTCAAAGAACAGCCATAATGACCAAACAAGGCAATGCATGAGAAAGTGCTTGGAGTTGCAAAGCGCAATAGCTACATAAGAGATGAGGAAGAGGAGGATGATGATCCTGAAGGAGGAGGAGGAGTGGGGGAGGGGACATGACGAAAGTCCACCAACTGGATAAGGTTGGTCAGCAAATAATTCAGTTTTGTCAGAGGAAGTACATTAACTCTCAACTTGAACGCTTATTTCACTTATTGTTCTAAGGGCCAACTTAAGCCTTAGAAACCAAAGAGTAACCCAAACACAGTGTATCACTTTCTTGGGTTCAGCAACTCCTGAGGAGCTAGCACTCACACACAAAGTCACTCCACCCAGTGTAAGTTCCCCTGGATATACAAAAGTAAAATTATGAAAGCTTCAAGTGCGAGAATCATGAGGCCACACAAGTTGCTTAATCTTTGTGCTAAATAACTACAATTCCAAGGAGCAGAAAGAAAACAATCACACTCTCTTGCTAGTGACCCAGCTGTCCAGGTGAGTATGAGTTCATGTGAATGCCCACGTTATTGGGGAGTGGGCTGGGGTGACCTAGACAGACACTAACGAATGATCTTCCTTCGTGGAGTTCTCACTGCAGACCACGGCAGCCTGTTCCTCTTTTTGTTAATTGAAAAGCTACCCTCCTGCCTCAATCCTATGATCTCTACACTGCCCTAAAATACTGCAGATGAAGTCCCAAGGCCTCCTTAAGCTAAGATTTTTAGAATTGGCTTGCTTTCCTAAAGCAATGAGAGGATTAGAAAGGGTTTGAGGAAGATGGGGGGCTGTGAGTGGATGGGAACACAGATGTAAATTCCCTTGTATAAAATTATTGCATAATGGAACTTTTTGCAAAACCAGAGATTATGTAAGTCATAAAAAGCAACGATTCCAAATCAAAGCACTGTATTTGTCAAAGTAACTAAAATAGTTGTTTAAAACACACACGTGCGCGCACACACACACACATACTGTTTTCCAAAGGGTGATATTTTCTGCCTGAGCCCTTTCTTCTCACTTGGCAGCCCTGTTGTGTACACTATCTCTACAGGAATGCAGAAAAACCACCTGAGGGAGAAAATTACTAATCACTAAAAATTACTAATCACTCTCTCACACTAAACAAATCCCACTGGGAGGTTTTTAGTTACACGTCGGGATATGGGTTCTTTTTTTTTTTTTCCTCTCAGGTTAATGACACAAAGGCATACAAAATAAAAAAAAGGAAGCATGTCACATCTTAATATGCATTAGCAGGGATATTTTTACATGATAGCATCTAGGTCTCAGTCCAAAATAAAGGCAAAGTAGACTGAAAGTCTCTAATGCCCACCACTGGGTCTCTCAGAAAGAAAAGAGGTTAGAAAGAGAATTGTACTTCCCACAGCACTGAATGCAGGGCCTGTCATCCCCAGGCGGTGGTCCCTATCGTTTACGCTAACATTCAACAACCTTCTTTTCACATGATATTCAATTCACAAGCTCATCGGGTGCCTGTCATATATTATTTCATTAAATAGATTGGCGTGTTATTTATGGCAGTCCCCACCAATTTATATCATATCTCTGCACTGTTTATCTCATACTTGTTTATCTTTTACTGTTTCTTTAGTCCATTGTAAATAGCCCAGGCCCGTGTACCTACTTAGCCGATCAGAAGTTGCATGTATCCAGTTCGATGGTCATATTACAAATGAGAGAAATTAGTAGAAGCAGTAGAATTCAGAGTTTCTTTCATTTGAGTGTCCTTTGGGTTCTTTTCTTTATTGTTATGGTTTGGCTGATTATAAAACATAACACCATTCACAATAAAAAAAATGTTTAAGGGGGTCAAAGGTGTATAAAGTACAAACTGAAAGTCACAATAACCCCCTCCTCCAAAGACCGTTAATATACAAATACATTCTTTTTTTTTTTTTTTTTTTTGGGTTTAGTTCTTTTTTTTTTTTTTTTTTTTTTTTTTATTAATTAGTTTCAGGTGCACAAGACAAAGCAAAACTTAGACATTTATCATTTATATCCCTCACACTGTGTGAACCCCCCTCCCCCCATCCACTATCCCTCTGTACGTTCCCAAAACCTCTCACCTTCCCCTTATCCCCACCCCCCTGCCCATCTAGCAACCCTCAGTTTTTCCTCCATTTTTCCAAAACTGTTTCTGATTAGTTCATTCACTTATTCTTTTCTTTAGATTCCACATATAAGTGAGATCATATGTACAAATACATTCTTTACCTACATAAATATAATTAGAGGTATAATATATATTCATCCAAGTGGAATAATATTTAAAACATAGTTCTATAATTCACTTTTCACTCAGGAATATATTCTAGACATCTTTCCATATCGATAAATATAGATTTACATCCTCCTTTTGAACAGCCACTGAGTATTTATTCCATTTGGGGTATATCATAATTCATTTAAATAATTTCCTATTAGTGGGCAAGTATCTTGTTCCCCATTTTTCACTCTTATTAATGAAGTTGAGATGAATAAGCTTATAAATTGTCTTTGAATACCTTTCTTATTTTCTCCTGAGAATAAATTTCTAGAAAAGGGATCACTTCATCAAGTCATGACCATTTTAAATTCTGAAATATATTTACAATATACTCTGCAAAAAAGTTGATCCAATATACCTGTATTCTCACAAAAAACTACCTATGATCAATATTTTTTATCTTCGCCAATCGGATAGATAATGATCAAATACAATGTCATTATTCTTTCGGGTGCATTCCTTTGTTAGTGAAACAATATTTTCAGATGACTATTTCATTAATGTGGTAATGAAATCTAATATTTTTTTAAGGTTAAAATTCTTCACATGCTATTTTAGACTGAAACTACCCCTTGCTTTTATTAGCTATTATCCGTTTATCACAACATTGAAGAATCATTCCCATTTTAAAGATGAAGAAGCTGAGTCCAAAAGCAGTTAAGCAGAGGGCTAAAAGAGTGAACAGTTGACAAGCCTCCTAATGCTACCACTACTTCTGGGGGCAATAAATGGATGGAAGGTACTCTGCTCTAGACAGGAAGTGGAAAGCCGAAATATTAAGTGACTCACATTTATCCCCATTCTAATCTGAGCCATATAAGAGTCTAACTGCATATACAGCAAAAAGCAACCTAACTGGCAAAGCATTTGAGTTTGTGTTCCAAAACTCCAAATTCTAGACCCCCTGTTTTGTGTGCTGCACTAGCACCTAAACTGCCCATAGTAACTGTGTTCTATGTTCAGTTCTTTTTCAATGTGTGGTTTAAAACTTGGGACAGATTGCATTCGGTGCTGAGAAAAAAAGGAGTGATTGAACCCCACTGAAAAATGAGCTACATCTAGAGGCAATCCACCTATGACCTGTGGCTCTAACAGTGCATGGGGTTAACCGGATGGAGTCTTTCAGTCTTTAATTTTCTAGGTGAAGGAAGAGCAACTGCCTGAGAAAGAAAATGCAGAAGAGGGTGTACGTCAGAGAGAAAAAGGGGAAGAGGGATAAGTGGGCATGTGTGCTCATGCACACATGTTAAAATTCTACTTCCTGGTGACATTTGCCATTTTAATTACATTTTGGCACTCAGAGTAATTAAGCAACATCTGCTAAACACCCTGTGGAAGAAGTGTGTCCTTCCCCCATCCCAACCCCCACTGGCTTTGTTTTTCCCCTCTTTATTTGGAGGCTTGTTGAGGCGCCCAGTCACCACCTGTGTGGCAAAACCAGCCTTCCCTCAAGATTGGCTGCTCTGCAACAGTGCACAGGTGTGTCCTGAAGCAATCTGGGCATTCTTGTTTTTCACTTAGGCAGAAAGAAAACAAAGAGGCAGAAGATTAAGTTATACCCAGGTACTAACAGATGAGAGAGAGAACATAAGAGAAACCATGTAAGCTAGAACCTTATGTAGATAAATGGTCCTGGAGGGTTCCTAGTGATATAACTGGGATCCAAATAAACTTAAAAATAAACAACTACAGAGACAGACACAGAAACCTGACTTTTGTGTGACAGCACCAATTAAATTTAGTTGTTAGGGAAATGGCAAGTCTATAGCAAATGACATTATTGGAGGGAAAGAAGAATAAATAGAATTGACGTGTATCGAGCACACCTACTGTGTGCCATACAGTGCTTATGCCAAGACGTTAGGTGTTTTTCTTGGAAGGTTGAACTTTGTTTCTAGGACAGAAAGTACATGAATCTATCAAAATAAGGCTCTCCGGCCTTTTCTCCTACCCCTCACCAGTTTGCTGGCAGTTCCTGATGCCTCAGATCTGCTCTTTCAATGTGAAAACATTTCTCTAATTCTGGCTCTCTCATACACATGCACATGTTGTGATAATAAATATGAAGATGCTGCATTCTTAGAAAAGTACTACACCCACCCAAGGATCACTGAGCCCTGTTGATATAATGTGTAAATCCAAGAAGATAATAACTACAATATTATATTGCATTGAAGGAAGGCAAATTAAAATCCTTAAAGAAAAATGGTTGTTTTTTTTTTCAATAGAGGACAGCGGGCTTCTTCCTTCTCCCCCCCACCATCTCTCTCTGTCTCTCCCTCCCTCCCTCCCTCCGTCCTTCCCTCCCTCTTTCCCTCTCGCTTTTAGGCCTCTCCCCCTCGCCCCCGACCCCCCTCCCCCTCTCTTTTGGGCTGACTCCCATGTTGCAATAACGTTTCCACAACCTTGGGCAACTAAAATACCAGTCCTTAGCTACAGAGTATTACTCATTCTGTGTTGAGTTTTCTCAGGCATTGGCATGCCAGGATATCAGAAAATCATAGAGAAAAGGCTAGCGTAATTAATTTTTCATATGTCTACAAAAAGAAAATATATTTTAAGTAAACAACCTCAGCCAACATAAATAATTCATAACAATATTTTAGAGAGGCTTCTCATTCAAGGGAAACTCACACTTGGTTTTGTTTCTGGGTTTTTTCATCCCTGAAGATGGAGAAGCTGATACCAAAACTGCCCTAAGACCATTTCTGGTAGAAACTGACTCTTGCTACCTGAACGTTTGCTGGCTGCTTCATACAGGCTAGGAGAGCGTGCGTAGGCTCAGCACAGAGGTGGGAAATTGAGGAGCACAAACACACAGGTCTCCAAGGATGCTGCCGTCACACTAATCACAAATGATATGCACATGGTCCTCCTGAGCCCTTAAAGCTGCTGCTGAATTGAGAGGCCATAGAACTGAGCAGCACAGGGTTGGGGGGTAAGGGGTGCACAGCCCTGTGGTTCGGAGCACGGGCGCTCAGACCACTTGGCTTCAAATCCCAGCTCAGCTACTTACAAACAAGTTATTTAATCTCTCTAAGTTACCATCTCTTCTTCTGTAAAATGAGCACAGCAATAAGACCTTCCTTGTGACTTGGTTAGAATGATTGAATGGCATGATGCCTGTGATGCTGTGGGTTGTACAGTGCCAGAGTCAGTGCTTGACAGATGGTAGCAGTGGGCATTGCTAGCCAGTGTCACCCTCTGGGAGAGGACACAGGACTTGCCCAAGGTCTCCCAGCTAATTAGCCAGAACTAAGACTCAGTTAAGTCTACTTCCTCTATTGCCACCTGTCACCTACCAGCTCTGCCATCACCAGGCCCAACTGATTTAGAGAAACAAGTCAGTTTCCCATGCAGTCCAGCCACACCCAGCTCTACTCACCCCACCTTTACTTCACCCCAGCCCTGCCCTGCCCTGCCCTGCCCTGCCTTCCCCAGCCAGCCCGGCTAAGTCTCTGTGGGAGGCTCTAGATGAGCCAGGCTTGAGCACCAGTCTAACTGGGTAGTGAGGCCAAGGTCTAAAACCAAAACCTTGACCCACAAACCCAGGTTGAAAACTGCTGCCATTGCCGGCAAAAGGCAGGGGCTTTCAAACTAGGAGAAAGGGGAGTAGAAACAAATAAATGATCCCCAACCAGCTCTTGCCAAACAGCTATGTAAGAGGTTTGTCAAGGTTTTGTTGACAATAGAAAGCCCAACAAACAAAATAAAAAAAATAAATAAATAAATTTCCACATAAGGGTGGAATGAAGGAAAGGCAAGGCAAGGCGCCCAGGCCACCAACTCTAGGGTTCCTGAGACACAGAGGCCGCGGTTGAGAAAGTGAAAAAGAGCAAAGGGAGACTGAGAGGGCACAGGTATGGGCAGAGAATGTCATGTTTGCAGCTGTCAGGCGCACACAGAATTCTGTATTCACAGCTGGGACCCTACAAGATAAAAGACAGACAAACATTGGGATGTGTCCACGAGACAGCCAGCAGGCTAGTGGTGAGTCTCAACACTGTGCAGGAGGAAGAACAGAGAAAAGCTTTTAAGGCATTTATCCTGGAAAAGAGACGTCTCGGATGTGTGATGTCAGCTTTCTCTGAATTGATGCTTTCTCAGCTAGCCCAACTTTGTCTCTGTGGCTCTTGAGGGCAGAGCTAGGCTTGGTGTGTGGGACTTATAGGCAGACAAATTTCAACACAATATGAGAAAGGTATCTCCAACTGGCATACAAAGTATTCTGGCAGTTGTCAAGAGGATGGTGGAAATCGTACAGGTGAGATTCCTGCATTGGGTAACAGGGGTTGGAAGAGCTGACCTCTGACACCTGAGGTCCCTTTCTATCCTGGCATGGCAAAGCGAGGAAAGTCAGCAAGCACACCCAGAGGTACTTATCTTCAGAATTAATAGCAACTTATGTTTCCTCCCCCCCTTTCACCACTTGATATTTTTCTAAATAAGTAAATTGTTTTTTAATGCTCAGATTCAATAACATTTAGAGGCTGTTTATTAGCTTGGCTGAAAACAGTGGATTACCTCTCTCTCTCTCTTATTCTCATGTGTTGGAAACAGGGAAAATAAGAAGTAATTTAAAAGAAACCCACATTTTTAAAAAGGTCAAAATTGAAAGGTTCAATTATACACATTTCTAATTTTCCATTTAAGAAATAAAACTAAAAGGCAAACACACTGGAAAATGTAATGTTTGAAACATGTAGGACAAAAGGATAGTGTCTTAATATATAAAGAGTTCATATAAATCAACATGGAGACAATCATATCATTAGAAAAGAATGCAAAGGGCATGGAGTAGAAAATAATTAAAATTTTGTGTATGCACATATACATATACAAAACCAATAACTACATGGAGAAATGTTCAGACTCGAAAATAATCAAAGAAATGCCAGTTCAAACAATAATGAGACAGTATGTTGCATCTCTAATACTAGTTTCTACTTTTTTAAAATCAAATATCCAAACAGATCTGGATCCTATTTTTTATAGAATAAACACAGTTTTACATACAAGGGTGTTTGTTTCAGAGGGGGAAGGCATTCTGACCCCTTTCTGACGCTTGTTAGAAACAATGCCAATGGAGAAGTATAATCATAGTATGATTATACAAGACGAGTTCAGTGGGCAGACCCTCTTCTCATCTGTAGTTGTACCATTGAAAAAGAAGCTGGCGCGATTTTTGCAGAAAGATTTCTTTCAAGGATTTCATTAAGCATTACATGTTTTTTCTGCTGAAATGTAAAATTTATGTTTCTGAGAAAGGTGCAGACAGATCTTGGTGAGACATACTAGGAAACAGTAGATAAGAGTCACAACTTACTTTTCCCAGATCTTTGCAAGAGAAAAGTAAACATCATTAAGTGTGTGGCAAGTGTCAGGACTCTGTAGGCTTGTAACAGGAAATCCAGCCAAGGGTCTCTGAAACACAATTTCAAATAGCTAATTTCTCTTCTATATTGCTTGTCATATAGGTAGAATTTAAAAACACACAAACAAACAAAACCACTAAAATTCCACTCTAATGCCTATAAAAAGCTTATGTGAAAAGTTTTGTTCAGGTAAAGTTTCTAAGCACTAACTTAAAAAGGATCCCTGGTTATCTTCAAATTTCAGTGGTATGTGATTTCCCTGTCCCCCATCAGTGAAACAAAGTCAGGGGTAACTGAGTGGAAGACAGAAAAAAATCACTGTGTTGAGGAAAACGTGGAAAGAAGGGTGGACAACCTTCTCTGAAAGAAGTAAACTGGAACAGAGGGACTGAACGATTGTCAGGAAGGCAGGTATGATAGGTGAAAAAAAGGAAAAAAACAAAAGTATAAAAAAGGGAAGCAGAGAAGGAAATAGAAGAGCTGGAAGAAAGAAATGGAAAATTTCAGTAGAGCAGCTGAAGGAGTATTTTCTTTAGGGGTCTTCTCTGATCAGATAGTTTTCTGGATGTCCATCTCCTTGAAGGCAAGGAACAGTCAGTCCACTTTTGAATGCTCCTCCTTCCCAACCATCATTGCTTATTGAATCTTGTTGATTAGAACTGAATTTAAAGAACACTGAAGTTGTTCTTATATTCTTCTATAAATTATAATAATTTTTTATTATTACAAGGTACATTAATTGTAGAAAATTCAGAGAATACAGATGAAACAAAAAGAGTAACATAAAATTCACTTTTACCTATCTCACAGATAAAATATTAGGCTCAGGTATAGTCTTACTGTCGTTTTTCTATTGTTTTTGTTTACAAAATGAGAGCCAAAATCAATGAGCAATATCTAAATATTGTACCATACTTTCAGATAAATTTTAAAAAGGAAGAGTAGAAACCATTTGACATTTTCAAGATTTTTCAATGGTATATAAGGGGGATCGAATATATGGTGATGGAAGGAGAACTGACTCTGGGTGGTGGACACACAATGGGATTTATAGATGATGTAATAGAGAATTGTACACCTGAAATCTATGTAATTTTACTAACAATTGTCACCCCAATAAATTTAAAAAATAAATTAAAAAAAAAACTTCCAATTTATTGTTTCTTTAAAAAAAGAAGGATGAAATAGGACCATTTGTGACAACATGGATGGATCTTGAGATTATAATGCTAAGAGAAATAAGTCAGACAGAAAAAGCAGAGAACCATGTGATTTCACTGATTTGTGGTATATAAACCAAAAACAACAAAAGAACAAGACAAACAAATGACAAACAAAAACTCATAGACACAGACAATAGTTTAGTGGTTACCAGAGGGTAAGAGGGGAGAGGGGTGATAGATGAGGGTAAAAGGGATCAAATATATGGTGATGGAAGGAGAACTGACTCTGGGTGGTGAACACACAATGGGATTTATAGATGATGTAATACAGAATTGTACACCTGAAATCTATGTAACTTTACTAACAATTGTCACCCCAATAAACTTTAATTTAAAAAAAAAGAAATAAAAAGGAGTCAGTCCTGATTTTGTACCTTTCTCAACACCAATGTACAACTAGTTAAGAAAATACCATTATTTTATAGTTTTCAGGGTAACAATTTTCATTTCAATCATTATTAGAAGCTGTACTGCATCCTAACACGTTTTTGCAAAACAGTCTAAGGACCTCAGGACAAACCTCCCCAAGAAATTATAAATAAACTGAGACCTGAGGGATATGTAGACTAGATACAAGCAAGCTGACAGGCTGGGCCTGTGACTATGGAAGCAAAGAAAGAGGATTCCAAGTAGAAGGAATAGTGTGCCAAAGATGGAGGAAAGGCTGTCACATTCTAAGACCTAAAAGGCTTCATCATGAATGGAAGTGGGATTCCAGGATGATGTGGCATGAGATGAGGCCGGCGGACAAGCCAAATCAGGCAGGGTTTCACCTCGTTCCACAACAGTCCTGGTGCAGTGCTTGTTCCAAATTAGAAATGTTAGCCATAGAAGCCATTTCTGTGTGAGCCATAAGCAATGTTATCTATAGGGAAAGCCACTGATCTGGAGCCTTCTCACTTGTAGCACTCTACCACAAAATGTACTATTGCCGCCAATGTGTGGCTCCTGCAAATTCTGTCAAGGTTGGTCAAAATCAACTACCAAGTGCACTAGCCAGTCGGCCCTTCTACAGCATTCCCTATGCTGCTGGCACTGTGCTAAGAGCTATGCATGAATTGACTTATTTAATCTGCACCATACTCATATGGGATAGGTACTATTATTAGCCCCATTTTACTGATTATAAAGCACAGAGAAGTTAATGAAGTTTCCCAAAGTCACAAAGCTGGTAAGTAGCAGAAGCAGGCAATTCCGCTCCAGCAGCCATGCTCTTAAGGATTACCCCACATCTTTTTCTCATGGGCATTACGTGCCTGCCATATGGCTTGGACTCTGCATCGGTGAGAAACAAACAAACCAGAGTGGGGAATGCACCCCGGTGACAAGAGGCCTCAGTCGGTATTCTGCTGCAGAAGACAAAACTATAGGGCAAGATCCTCAGCTAAACATTTCAGTAATACACCAACAGGTGTGCCTCACTCAGTGGCAACAAAGTGATAATGATTCCCTCTGGTATTTGTATAACGCGCTGTCATTTAGGAAGCACTTTCCCATATTGTCTCATGGCCATGGTTGTCACAACAACCTTGTGAAGCCAGAAAGACTAGATTAGCCTGAGAATCAGAGGGAAGTGACTGCCAGGATCATTAGCTGCAAAGCTCAGTCGCAAACCCTGGGGTCCTGACTCACTGCCAGAGGCTCCAAGGAGCCTCACAGCACCTGCCGGCCTTGGGGTGGAATCTTGACTGGGACGTCCAGAAACTACTTAATTTGCCATGTGACCTCTATGCCTCAATTTCCTCACCTCCAGAATGGGAATTGTACTGTCTACAATATACAGTTGTTGTGAAGACTCAATGAGGTAACAGAAGATAAGGCTCGCTCACCAAATTCTGTTTCCTGTCTCCTGTCCATTACGTGTGTCTCCCACGAAGAAGGTGTACGCTACCTTCTCTTTATAAATTCAGTGATCATTTAGATGTGGTGATATAAAGGAACACATGTGGTAGCCTGAATATTCAACACTCCCTTCTTCCCGTACCATTTTCACAAATTCACGTCTTCTGTTTGAGGTTTTCTTAAAGTAGGTCACTTAGCGTACAGCCTCCAGAAAATATGCATGTATGAGAGTGGCGTGCACAGACCCCCCCCCCCCCCCATATTTCTGAAGGGACAAAGCGCCTGTAGCTGGCTCAGCTTCAAACTCCCACGGCCAGAAACAGCCCAAGATGGAAGGGACCTGCTCCAGGATCCGTCCCCAGAGACACTACCAGACCACTGCCTTCCTGCAGCCCAGCCCAGAACGCAGGTCACTGAACACACTCTGTGCTTCCCCAGGCCCCAGGGATTCCACTGTCTCAAAAATAATAAAAGCCTGCACATCAGGGTAAGATGCTCCACCAGAGCATTTAAACCCCCAGGGACAAGCATCATAATCCTGCCACTGGCCCTTGGGCTTCCTTCTGGCAGCTGCAGCTGCGAAAGTTTGTTCTGTGTTCTCCTATAGAAGCGACCAGCAGAAAACGCTGGGAATTGAGGAAATTCACTGTCACCTTAAAAAAAATATATAAAAAAGAAAACATATGTCATGCTTTTTATGTGAAATAAATTCAGACACTGAAATGTCTGAGGGAGAAAATGAACCTTTGAATAGGAGCTTGCAGCAGGGAGAGAATGGAGGGAAAAGACCGAATTTCGAAAATAGCTACGTTTCTTTTCTTTCTTTTAAACACTGCCTGTTCAAGCAAGAATAAGCAGTCTCCAACAGTATCCTCCCCTCCGCTCTTCCTAGGGCCTCTAAATCTGGGGAGGAAGAAATGGAGTAGTTTGCTTTGCATCTTTCTGCTGTATTTTTATTGCATTTGATTGCCCTGGTGGTGTTTACCTTACAAATGCAGCCTAGTTCAGGCCAGAGAGGAGGCAAAGCCAGTGAAAAGCACTCCGCGGGCTAGAAGGTGAGCAGGCTGGACATCGAACAGTGGAAGCCTTTTCAGAGGCAATCAATCAGAACTAGTGGTAGCTCTGGCTGCAAAGGATGCAGTGTTTGTTGGGGGATGGTTAGAGTACGCGCAAGGGACAGCCGACCTTGCGTTACAGGCAAGGACTCCATTATCTTAGAGGGTGGGCCGGAGCATAGATGGCCTCCCTCATTTCTGCCTCAACTGGAGCCTAGTTCGCCCTCCTTTGAAGGAGTAGGAGGAGAGCATCACTTACAAAAAGATCTAGAAGGTTTGTAATGGGCTATCACATTCTATCCTCCACCACTCCACATCCTACAGGATTCTCTCTATGGCTCTGTGCTTTAAATCCCATCCTTTCCAGGAAGCCTTTGTGGATCCCCCAGGGCAGAGCTAGGGCTCCTTTGGGGTCTCTCATTGCAAGCTGTTTCCTTTCATTTGTGGCATTTCACTATGCTGTATTTTAACTATCTTTTGACTTGTCTCTCTCCTCTCTCTGGCTCTAGCTTCCTTAAGGACAAGAACTGGCTTGTTCACTATTGTATTCCTGCACCCCATTATGGTCACTCAATAATTATCAGTTGAAGGTTGAAATTTGAAAAGAGAAAGAAAGATGTTAGGCATCTACTGACCAGGTTGGTCCCCTCCATCTATCCTACCCATCGCCCACACCCATTCATTGCTTTCCCTGAAATGCTTTGGGTCATTTACATGGGAGGAAAATGTTAGTATATGAGGGTGATTATGAGCTGTAATGGGTAAAACATGGGCTTTAGTGTCAGAACAGATCTGGCTTTGGATTCCTGGTTCTACCAACACGTAATATCTGTATTTTTTGTAATGTCTCTTAACGAACTTTCTTATTTACAAAGTAGTAGTAAGATAAAACTCATAAAACCTACATAAAGAACAAAGGAAATCAGCATGTGATAGGTAATGTATGAAGTGTCAGTCCATGCACTGCACTGCCCACTGGTTTTCCACTCCTGTACCCTCTACCCAGCTCTTCAAATGAGGCCCTGGCCTCTGCTATACCCCAACCTCTACAACTTCCCATTGCTCTCTGCCTAGTACCTATGAAACAAGGAAATTCTTGATTTTATTTTTTCAAAGGACCAGCTCCTAAAAAACAATAGATTTGGAAAGAACACAGGCTGAGTGGGGCCCCCTTCCAGTTCCTCCACTTTTGCCTCCAGGTCCTTCAGAAACAAAAGCCATCTACAAAATGAGAGAAGTGCAGAGAACAAGTTAGATGCTGATATACTCATATAGGCCAAGATCCTGCACCCTCAGACCAAGTCCCAGTAAGGAGAGGCACTGCTTGAGGAGGGAGATGACAGAACTTTGCATAGGTTTGAGGATCCCTGAAGAGAGGGACTTGTACACCACTTGTTCTGAAAGGTTCTACTGGGAGACGTATAAGGGGGTCTCCAGGCTGAATGAGGAGACACTGCAGGAAGGATACAGAACGTCTACTCCCTTGGTGGAGCTAATGAGAATGTAGTTATTTCTCAGGACACCACCAATGCACAGAAGGATATGCCCAAAGATCAAACCAACCAGCTTTATTTCGTGGGAGACGGAACAAGATCTTAACAGATCAGGATCGAGAAAGCTTTCCATCCTCTCAGTCCCATCTATAGCAGCACATTTACAAATTTCTGCAGTTTTGAGGATCAATACCAGGAAGACGAGAGAAAGCCCAGATTTGAATGAGTTTATATATAAACCGACTAATGTAATCACGGAAGGAACTGAATTGACATAGATATAACTAGACTTAAGTTTTTTACATCAGAAAAAAAAGAAAATTGAAGACAAAATTTAAGTTCACTTTTAGAAAAATGAAGCTTTTTTCTTGGGCCTTGAAACTCATACTCACAACAAATATAAAGCACCTAAAATGGGACCTAGTACAGAGGAGGTTCTGAAGAAAGTAACTTCCCTCGCCTAGATTACCTTAATTTTTTATGCTACTATTTCTCTCTCTTTAAAGTCTGTGACATTTGTTGCTTAGCTCAAGAAACCAGCTAGGTTCACTTTGAGAATACAAACAAATCAATCAGCAGTAATTATAATATCCAACAAGTATAAAAGGAGAGCACTGACCTTCCAGGAACTGACGTTGTAATTAGTAAAACAAGATAATGTTTTCACATTCCCCAAGTAGCAGTGAGGGAGAAAAAAACGCCATATAAGTCCTGTAGGCGGTACCTCCTATGTATATGCAGATTTCAACCACTCTCATCATTTCTACAACTCTCACCCTGGTCCAAGCTGCCATCTCTCACCTGGCTGCTGCCTAGTCTCCCTCCTTCCCACTCTCACCCCTACAGTTGTCTCTCTGTGTAGAACCTAAAACACTCAGCTTAAAATACTCCAAAGGAGCTTAATTCCCAGCACCGCTCTTTTCCTGAGAGTGAGCTAGATTCTAAAGAATAGAGTAGGAAAAGGAAAATATAGTAACTTGGTATCGTGGAGAAACCTGGAAAACCTACTTTAACCTAGTAATAAAAGTTAACATCACCAGTGAGCTCATATGGCTATCAGGTACTACTTGCTAAGATATGATGAGACATACTTTCCAAAAACCCACAGCCCTAATCTAATCACAAGAAAATTAACAGATTAATCCATATTGGAGGACATTCTACAGGATACCTGACAAATACTCAAGAGAGTAAAAGTCATGAAACACAAGGAAAGACTGGGAAACTGCCACCAACCCAGGAGACATGGCAACTAAATGCAGTGTGGTACCGTGGATTGGATCCTAGAACAGAAAGAAGACATTAATGGGAAAACGAATGAAATCCAAATAAAATTTGGAGTTTACTTAATAGTAATATACCAATATCAATTTCCTGGTCTTGACAAATGAACCATGGTAATTTAAGATGCTAGCAACAGGGATAAGGGATATATAGCAACTCTGTACTATCTTTGCAACATTTCTGTAAATTTAAACTTTTTCCTAAAAAGAAGTTTATTTTATAAACTCATGCAGAAATGTAATTTTCTTTATATTTCTGTAATCAACTTCAGTGTTTGAAACCCACTTCTATAAATGATGGAAAACTTTTTAGTTTTATTATGTTAGGTAACCAAGTTACCTCCAGAATAAAATTTACTTACTTTTCGTTTAAAAAGACAAGACTCAACTTAATTCCCACATTCCCAAAGCCATGGCCTAGAACATCCTATACGGCCTGATGGTGTGACCCCTCTTCTTTCCCCAGCATCTTTGCTGTTCTTGGAAGTGTCAAGCATTTTCTCACCTCAAGGCTTATGCATCTGCTGTTTTGAGAAACCTACATGGTGTCATTCCTTCATTTTTCTCAGCCCTCTACTCAAATACCACTTTTTCAGCGAGGCTTACCATCATCACACTAAAATCACATTCTCACCTTCATCCCCATCACTCCCAAGTGCCTTACCTTGCTTTATTTTTCTTCATATTTCTCATTCCCTAACATCATTCTAATACGGACTCATCTGAGGTGGGTTTTATGGTTTGTTTGGTTTAGGGGATTTTTGTTGTTGTTGTTGTTTATCACTTTTTCCGTTAGGAGAGGGATTTTATCTGTTTTGATCACTGCTGTAACCCCAGTACTTAGCAGTTCCTCATACATAGTAAAAGTTTAGTCTGTTGAATCAGTGAAAATTAAATCTGTGCCGTTCTTTCAGTCCATCTCTCTTCAGGTGGCATTGGTCCACTTCAACAGGAAAACTAAAACTGCTTTGGGGCCCCAGAGATACAAATGATGGACATGTTTGATGTAAATAAAACAAAACCCCCTGCCTTGGACTAATTATAAGAAGCTATTATAATTAGCTCATTGGTAAATTGATCACCAAGCTTTTGCTGCCTCAGGAGTAAAGTTTTCCCCAAATGATTCCGGCACTGCTGATAAGCCCATGGGTAATGGACAATATTCAACTGCCCGTAAATAAAGAAAATTACTTGCTTGGTTAAAATGCTAGTAAAATGCATTAATGAGACCTATCTTTTTAACTTACTGTCATGAATAAGCCATATTTCTTACTGCAATTATTTTTATAAGCAAATAGAGTCTATATACTTCAAACTACGCCCCTACATTAGGGAATTTTCTGGAAGGATGGAAATGTTCTGTATCTTGATTGGAGTGGTGGTCACATAGATTCATTGAACATGACACTTAAGACATGTACACTTAACTGTACGTAAATTCTACCTTGATTTTTTTTAAAGTATGGCCCTGAATTTCTTATAATCCCAATGTACACAACCCATGTTAACATTTTCACTGCGACGTTCATCCATAGTCGAATGATATTCCATGCTGCTGACTGTGGCATTTGACTTCACCCCACGAGCTCAGCGACCCAGAAAGGAAGTTTAGGAAAGCAGATGTGCATTTTTCTACATTTTTGTGTTTTTCAAGAATGAATAACAATAGGACATTTTTATACTTTAAAGTAATAATTTATTTTAATAAAATGTAGCACCTTAACTGTATTTACTTAAAAATATAAATACTGTAATTATTTTCTGTGGATTTTGACACATTTGGGAGAACTAACTTGAAATCAATTAACACAGTGAAAAGATTAAGAAAACCCAATTTATAAAGAGAACTGTACATGTTTATAGATAAGTCTATCAGTTGTGGAGGGGATATATATGCCATGGGGACTAACCTTTGAAGTATATTTCCTGTTTGGAAGTTTCTCACTAAAAAGTACTGTACTAGTATTTGCCATTATCACCATCAATATCTTTTTTTCAGTTTAAATACAAATCATCTTGAAACTATGTCACCCTTGTGAAATAAAATGCACAACAATAGGTAACAAAAACTATTCCCCCAATTCTAAATATAATTTTAGCAGCACAATCTTAACTGCAGGCAAAATTTACTTGAATACTTTCAATTGCAGGGAGAATTTGCATAGAGAAAAGGTAAATTGGAATAAATCCAGGTGAAACCCCTAATTTCTTAAAGGGGGAAATAAGGACACCTGCAGGTAATTAGAACAATTATTAACACAAAGGGAAACACAAGGTAATGAGCCAAGATATAAGCACTTAGCTCAACTCTGGGAGCAATACTGTGAATCTAGAATTTTAACAGTAAATTAGTTCTTAAAATTATTCCAATACAATAACTTTATAATATACATTTCTGTGTCTAAGTTATCAGATCATAACCTGTAAGCAACTGACATCAGATTTTCCCAAGAAGGGCACTTACATAAAAGCAGAATAAATATTTGCAACACTTCCACTTTCAATTTCACAAAGATAACCTAATATACTACCAATTGCAACATGAAAAGTTTTTTCGTTATATTTTTACTAAAGAAGGTCCCTTCAGGTAGGAATTGGATGTGTAACGCTGACATCCTTCCCCTCCTAAGTATTTGCTTTGGTCTTCAACCTTCCTAACGTTACTTATGCACTTCACAGCACATCTCCCATCTGAAATCACATGATCCATGCCTGTTGTCTGACTTGTTTATGGGTGGGCTCCTCCATTGCCATGTGAGCTCTATGAGGGCGAAACTTGGATTCTCTTGTCTTGTTGTGTGTCCCAGCGCCTACAATAGTGGTCAGGCACATAGTAGACACAGAAACCACCCAATTCAGCCACCCTAATGGTTTGTGAATACGCTGGGGAAAGGCTGCTGTGGGTAACACTAAAAGACCTATACTACCTCAGTCCCCAATGCAAGTGTGTGTGGGGCCACTCCAAAGTGACTCACACGGGGCGGTGCAATGGCCAGAGAAGCAGTGGACCAGGGGAGGCAGTATGGTGGCAAGAGGGTTTGAAGGGGGGTGGTCAGGGCCATGAGCAGTGAGGAGAGGGCCTGGGTTGGCTGAGGCTACGGAATATCATGCCCAGCAGATCTGAAGTGGGTGACCTGGGCAAAGCATACAAAAGCATGGCTTGTAGGCCAACGATGTCAGCGGCACAGAGGGATCACGAGGCTGGGCCTGGAGTAGAGCAGTGACAATGACACAAGAGGCAGTATGAGGCACAGTGGACTGATTCACAGGCAAGGCCAAAGGACATGTAGGGTACACAGGAAACATTGGAAGAAAAGACAGAAAAAATTAGTTATAATCCATCTGCAATACACAGTCATCATTACTTTATGGGCATTTCATTCCCAGTCCTTTTTGCTAGCCCACACAGTACACAAACACATTACGTCCTAGGGAGGCAGTATAATTACTTCCCCTGGGCCCATGCACTGCTCACACCCGTTCCCCAGAAATGTTCTCCAGTGTCCTCATGTCTGCCCTCACTCTGTTCCTTCTGCCCGAAATGTCCTTTCCTTGGATTCCACTTTCCTTGTGATTCCATTCCACCTGCTTGTCAAAGGCCAGCTCCAGTGTTGTACTCATATAAATTAAATTATTTCTTATGTCCTTTTAGGAAATGGGTCTCTTTAATTAGCTGTATCTTCAGAAAGAGGCAGTGAGGTGTAATAGAAAGTTCTAGGCTTTGGAGTCATAAACATCTGGGTTCAAACCAGCAAAAATCACACTGACACAGCATCAGGTGAACTATCCACTCAGTTTTCCTTCTGCCATTAACCCATGATCAAAGGGCTAATCATATTTGATTAGTGATAAGTTTAGATTCTCTAAAGGCAGGAGGTGGGTTTCTGGGATGACTCCTTTGGGTTACCATCTGTCAGTAGACTAGATATAGAAGCTGACTCTGGTATCATTTTAAGTTCAACATTTTCGATACAAGACTTCTCATACCCTGTGTCAGGCGGCTGGCACAAATCACCAGGGCACAGGTGGGTATCTGTCTTGCTGCTTCAAATAGTGCTCTATTTGAAGGCAATGAAAGATGAGGACACCTTGGGTGTCACTGTCTACCTGAAAGGCCCCCGGAAGTCCTCCAGCTTCTTAGTGTAAAAACACTAGGAGAGGAATCAGAAATTATTTTGTTCTTAGATGGTGCTCTGAAGCTCCCATGCTAGAGAGTATGCTTCAGGTCTTGACTTTGGCAGGCCAGAAGGCGTCCTGGAGGTCTACAAAATATACCAGATATGGTGAGCTGCCAGGGCCCTGCTGACACTGCAGAAATAGTGCGGAGGTGCCCAGAGGTAGCAGAGGCAAATGCCATAACTGCTCCAAATTCAGATGTCCTGATCAAAGCTCAGTTCTCATTATGTGAGAATTTCCTTGTGTGTGACTTGCCCTGTGGCAAGGGAGGTCTATACAGGCATACTAAGTCAGGCCTCTTAGAGCTCCTGGTAGCAGTTTTACTGGACTATCAGTGTAGATTACACAAGATGGACAGGTTTTGAGGGTCTTGACCAGTGAGATTCAGGTCACACATTAGGACTTTGGGTGATCCATGAGAGCAGACTGGTCATGATGACAATAATGATAATAGCTAATATTTTGTAGGCTTTCCATGTGCCAGACACTGTTCTGTCCCATGTGGGACATACTGTTATTATTGCCATTTTATAGATGTAGAAACTGAAGCCTAGAAGTAAAGTGATTTGCATAACTGAACACAATGAGTAAACACTGAAGGTGGGACCTAAATCCATGCAGTCTGAATCCAGAACCTACCCTGAAAACTAGGCTGGGAGCAGGGCCTGGGCAGTGCAGGGTGATGAGTGCAGTCTTGGTGAGAATACCCTCTACCTCACAGTGGTCAGTCAGCATGAGAGACGTTGGTCAGAGATTGGAATAAGGGAAGAAGTAGAGGGACTCAGCCCAGATCATCAAAAACCATGTTCCTTAGCCCTTCGTAACACCAAGTCCTAAGACTCTGAAACTACGAATTACAGCTGGCCATTTTCCCACTTCTGGGCAAAACCATCATAACACTAAAGCCAAGATACACCAAGCACAAACCCAAATTTGTGCCTTAATGATGCTAAAAGTTTCAGGAAGTCTTCTAATGGAGGCTTACTAATCAGGAAGAAAAGTTCTATTTAACTCTCTGCTTCTTTCACCAAATAAAAGGCAAAGCATATCACCTCCCTGGGATCATATTTCTATATGTTCTGATAAATTGGACCTGCAGGAAAAAGCACAGCAATGTTTT
Organism: Rhinolophus sinicus; assembly: GCF_036562045.2. Classification (NCBI taxonomy): domain Eukaryota; kingdom Metazoa; phylum Chordata; class Mammalia; order Chiroptera; family Rhinolophidae; genus Rhinolophus; species Rhinolophus sinicus. The sequence continues at coordinate 46,905,344 of NC_133751.1, forward strand.
TGAGTTGCAGGTAAACTGTCCCCAGAACAGCTATTGCAGGATTAGGGCAGCAGGAATGCCAGCAGGACCAGGTGTCCTAGGCTATGCACTTGAATATGAACTCCCTTGGCTACAACCTGAGGAGGAGGCCATAGGGCTCACTGCCACCGTGCCATGTCCCTCTGTGGCCTCTTGAGGTATCTGAGACCTAGAGTTGAGTCATCTGGTCCTAAACACCGAGGTACACCTTCTGAAGACACCTAAGACGGGCTCTACGCTACTCCCAAATCTGCTGCAATTGGAAGCCTGGGTAGGTCTTCGAAAACACCAGGATTGCAAAATTTGAGAATAATAGTGTGACATTGTCTCCCTGTGGCTTCAGGGTATTGGGATCAGCACCCATGGGGGAGATGGATCTGGGAGCCAAGGCAGATACAAAGAGCCAGGTCTGGGTGAGTGGGCAGAGAAGAGGACAAAATCCACAGCGCAAAGTTAACAACAAATAAAAGCAGTACAGGAAAGATTTCGAAGGTGGAGCCCAGGCGGAGAGCAAGAGCCTGACATAGAGACCTCTAAGTTCTTGCCACAGTAACTGTGGCTGAGCCCGTGGACAGGGAAGCCCAGATAAGGGCACTGAGTCTATTCAGACAAGCGTCCATAAACCCCAATTCATCCTCACACTTTTTCTGACAAAACTGGTATTGTCTTCCTCCATAAAAGATAAAAGGAATTTATGTTTGTCCATTCAAGGACAGATTAAGAGTTTCCTTTTACTTGGGGTTTATAAGTATTTAGGACACAGACCCTACATGTTTTATATAATTAGTCAACTGTTTCTATAGGTAATGTACACATAATGTCTAGGAAATATATACATAACACATCTGTGACTATAAGTATTTAGTTGATGAAGACATAAGAAGAGAGACATAGAGACAAAGAGAAAGAGACTGAAAACGACAGAGACACAGAGAAAAAGAGTTAGAGACTTTAAAAAATGGGAGAAATTTACAGATCTGAGTTCCACATGAAGGAAGGAACCAAAGTCTTGTTTGTTTTTTGAGAGGGGTGGTGCACTTTGGATTCGGAATGCCATGTCAAGAAAACAATGTCCACATGTCTGGATTATGTTTGGGTTATCTGCACCCTCCGATCTTAGTGCAACAGGATTTGCCAGTGGACCATGTCCCCTGGAACAAAGACGTAAAAAGGATGCACATTCCTTCACACACGCCATCACACAGTGACCTCCAGGGTCCAAGGGCCACTTCTGTCTGTGGCATGTCCATCTCCTGTCATTAGGCTTCCATGCCATCAACCATGAAGAGCTGACTCACAAGGAGAAGGAAAAGAAGCTTTACACCTTGACCAATTAAGTAAAAGCCCCTTTATGGGTATATTTGCTTCAGTATTGCTGTTTCCACCTTTATTACCCAAGGCTACACTTGACTACAGGTGAGGTGGAGGCTACCGTGATCGTAATCATTATGCTTCAGGATGTCATTATTTGTTGATATGTATGGAGTACTGGTCACTGTCTTCCTTTGCTAGATACAATGCATTTGGGTGAAGGGTCCTAACTGCTAGCTGATATCCCCACTCAGTGTCAGAGTGTCAGAGTGCTAGGGTATGCATGCTACTCTTTAGTGTGGGTCACTTGAAATGATAAATGTTAGAGGATGTTAGATTAGCTTTTCCTGAAATTCTAGCTTTCATTTGTGTAAGTAAATGTCATCTGATGCTTAGCAAAAGCATTCAACTGAAATGAATAAGAATCTTGGGTTTCAGGCAGAAATCACCAATTGAGATAATTTGTGTCAGTGAATAAAGGTTGCTAGAACTCTTCCATTTCTTTTTTTTAAGAAGTCTAAGGCTTAGCAAATAGTGCCTATATGCCAATGAAAACATGATTAGTGAAAGAAGGATCAATGTACTGCAAGAAAATTTAATTTTTATTTTAATAATTTTAAGGAAATTAATTCATGAGAAACTTAGTTTAAAAGACAAATGAGTTGATTTCCACAAGCTGTCCAAAATCATAATCACCCATCACATTTTAATTCATAAGCAAAAATAATCTGACGAAAGTGTATATCCTTCATCACTGCAGACATTTCTCTCTGCCCTCATTTTCCCATCCCATTTATCTTTTCTAACTCACCAAAGTATGCAATTATTCATATGGAGAAAGGCTTTGTGACCCCCAAACTACCTTCTGAGAAATCCCATAAGAATACATAGTGACACTGAATGCCTTTGCTTATTAGTTATTTCTGTAACCCACAATCAATCTATTTATTCTTTCATTCATTCAGAAAATATTTATTGACTAACTACTACGCCAGGCATTGTCTATGCTGTGAATGCAATAGGAGTAATATAAACAGGTTTCCTACCTTCATGAAATTTATAGTTTGCTGGGAGAGAAGATGCTAATCAAAAATCACATAAATAAATGCAAATTTTCGATTGTGGTAAGTGCTATGAGTAAAAATTACATGATCCGAAAAGAGCTTACAGTCAATGGATTTGACCTAGAAATAGCAGAGAATACTTCCTTAAGCAAATGACAACTGCAATCTGTATAAAGATTGCAGAAGGGAGAACCAAGTAATAGGTAAAGGGACTGGGTAAAAGGGTACTAACTACACATGGAAAGATTGTGCCAATAGGGAATATGATGCATTTTAGAAATTAAAAGTAAACCAGGAACTGCATTAGTCACTAGGGAAATGAAAATCAAAACCACAATGACCTACCACTTCATAACTATTAATATGGTTATGATAAAAACGATGAGGACAACAAGTTGGCAAAGATATGGTGACACTGGAACCTTCATACAATGCTAGTGGGAATGTCAACTGATGTGGCCACTTTGGAAAACAGAATTAATGTACGACCAAGCAATTCTATCCCTAGGTATATACCCAAAAGGATATGTCCACACAAAAATGTGTACATGAATATTCATAGAAACAGTATTTATAATAGCCAAAACATGGAAACGACTCAAATGTCCACCAACTGATGAATGGATGCATAAAATGGGCTATGTCCATACAATTTGACATAAAAAGGAATTAAGTACTAATACATACTACAACATGGATAAACCTTGAAAACAGTGTGCAAAGTAAAAGAAAGCCAAACACAAAAGTCCACATTTCATTTATGATTCCATTTATATGAACTGTCCGAAATAGGCAAATCCATAGAGGCAGAACATACATTAGTAGTGGCCAGAAGCTGGGAGAGTGGGAAATGGGAATGACTGCTAATGGACTTCTCTTTGGGGTGATGAAATGATCTGAAATTAGTTAGTGGTAATGGTTGCACAACCTTGAAACTATATTAAGATGACTGAGCTGTACACTTCAAAAGAGTGAATTTCATGGTACGTTATACTATAAAAAAGTGAATACCAAAAAGAGTGAATTACAATTCTTTTTTTTTTTTTTAAGTCAGGATGAGAGAAGCAAAGAGGGTTATGAATAATATAATGTAAAATGAGGCTGAAACAAGAGATAGGACCCTGATCTCACAGGGCCTTTGTGACTTAAGGATTTGTTCTTTGTTCTAAGAGTAATGAAGTCTTTTAAGGGGAAGGAAGATATTAGATTTGTGGTAAGAACCATCACTCCAACTTCATTATAGATAATGGGATAGAGAGGGCATGAGTGAATGCGACAAGGCCAGATAAGCCTTTGTAGGAGTCCAGGTGTGAAAAGTTGGTAACATGGACCAAATGAGGGAAGATAGAGATGTAGAGAAGTAGATGGATTTAAGATTCTTAGGAAGTCATATCTATATGATATGAGTGTGATGGAGGGTAGTGTCAAGGATGACTCCAGGTTTCTGATTTGCATAACAGAATAAATTATAATACCATTTACTGAGAAAAGGAACACTACAAGAATACTGGCAAAGACAGGAAGACAACGATCTTGATTCAACATTGAGTTGGAAGATCTTTCACGCGTCCTAGTAGAGATTTCAAGTAAGTTCATGGATATACAGGGCTGAGGCCCAGAGGAAAGATATAGACTGGAGCCAGACATTTGTGAGACATCTCTATGAGGCAATCATTAAAGCCATAGGCATGGGAGAGAGATGAGGAGAATAAGAAATGAAAACAGGAGAAGGTCTAGGGCTAAACCTTGAGGAAATCCAATATCTAATGACCAAACAGAAGACAATGAACCAGCAAAGGACACAGAAGGAGAGTCCAGACAAGTAAGAGGAAAACTAAGAATGTGATATCATAAAAGTAAAAGAAGAAATTATTTCAAAAAAGATGTGCTTGTGTTCTCCATATGTCAATCTTGTTTCGTGAAAAACATGTCCCATAAAACTGAAAGCAACAAAGGAACAAGACACACAAAGAAACAAAACCTGATAGACACAGAAAATTAGTTTAGTGGTTACTAGAGGGTAAGGAGGGAGGGGGGTAGGTGAGGGTAAAGGGGATCAAATATATGGTGATAGAAGGAGAACTGCCTCTGGGTGGTGAACACACAATGTGATATATAGATGACGTAATACAGAATTGTATACCTGAAATCTATGTGACTTTACTAATATTGTCACTCCAATAAACTTTAATTTAAAAAAAGTAAAAAAATAAAAATAAAATGAAATAGACTCAAAAAAAAAAAGAAAAAGAAAAACATATCCCATGAGGAGAAAAAGGTGTCTATAGTCAAATCCAGTGGGAAAAACTGGATTAAGCAAAGTTAAGTAATTTTCTGTACTGAAGGAATACTCAAATTTCTTTTTGATCCTGTTAATGTATACTATAGTGAATCTCCTATGGCATACAACATACCCCAAACTTATCTGGCCATAGCGCCTTTTCTTGGGGTGGAACACCTACTAATATTGTTTGAGACACTGTCTGGGGAACACTGTAGGAGGCATGTGTAGGTGGAGCTCAGCTGTCAGCCCGTCCTTGAAGTAAGCATCATTGTCCTCTGCAACTGACAGATTTGAAACACAGGTCATTTGTCCTTGTGTTTCACTTTCCTTTGTCCTCCAACACACCAGCACACAAGCCTGTTCAGACACATCAGATCCCACTGAATGGTTGAAGTAACTAAAAATAATAAAACAGGGGGGTGAAGTGGGCAAGAGAGTGGGTTGATGGACATAAAATTTCGTGTGACTTTTCTCACATCCAAGGGTCAACCATCCAATAAAACACTGTATGGTGGGAGGAGGGTCCTCAGTCACAGCATCCTAGCTCCTAAGGTTGCTCCTCCAAACCTACATCTCTACTGGAGCATCTCTACAGTGAGAACCTCCCCCTATCCGCAGCAAATCCTACTTACCTTCTAGAGAGGATCTCACCTCAAGTATCTTCCCTCTTTACCCCAGAATACCTTTCCCTGAACCCAAGGTTTTCAGTCTAGAGAAGAACATTCCCAGGACTCCAGGAAACAGACTGGGTAGCATTTGACACATGAGGCCCTAAAACACAGTGTGGGGTTGGGGTAGGGGTGGGAGTGCAGATGTATTAATAGCTTAAGGCTCAAAGATCACAAAGTAGTCCAGAGTGGTCCTAAGCATCCTAAATAGGCATCTTTTGGTATCGCATCTCCATCATACAACTGTTTAGTAGACAGCTGTTGAAACAGGAACACACACACACAAACTTCCCAACATTAATACTCCGAGGCAGCATAACTTGTAAAGGGAAAATATGTTTTCCTAAATTCTTTCACATCTTGCAGTAACAACCATCTCATAATAGAACTGGTAGTTGACATTTTTATGAAGGCCAATTCTTTAGTTAGTTTCTTTGCACCCCAGCCTGATTTAAATTTTACTCCCTGAGATCTGCGAAGAGCAATAAACCATCCCATTGTTGAGCCATACATCTTTTGATAATTACCAAACGACTCAGCTTATAAGAGGCCCCATCAAATTTTTCTTACAGTGGGAGAGTTTGATGCTGCTAGGAAAACATAGCTTGGTTCTTCATATTCTTAGAAAAACATCTGGAAAAAGGAGTTGCAATGAAAACTTCTTCAACTCTTAAATGCATTAAATACAACTAAATTCACACATGTAATTTTCATGCATCATTGAATCTTCTCGTAAGAGATCGTTAAAACTCTGGAACTTCCTAAAAGGTGGCAATGGGTTCCATGTGCCATTTTCATATTTATAAATGTCTAAAAGAAATTATATACTTGGTTACCATAAAGGAGTCTATGATATCTGCAACATATTTCTTTGGTTTGGGTGGGAATTATAGCAATTCAGTGTTTCATATAGCAATGCATTGTTTCACATTCATTACAATGGTAAACTGGTAGCTACAACTGTCTTTGCTTATTAAAATGAAAAAACTCACAATTATTTAATACAATTTCATGGGGGAAAAAAATCTTTCAAAATTTGCAGATCATGGTGCAGGTGGGTGATGGGACTTTTGCTACTAACAATGTTGGAAACTACCACTTCTGTGGTTTCACTGGAGTCCTCTGTCCCCTGAACAATGTATTAAATAAAACAGCTGCTTTCTGGCTTAGTAGTCACATAAGCAGGCGGTCTTCTGTGACAAATTTTTGTTTTGTTTTCTGTATTGGTGTTTACAGTTATAAACATGTCTTTCCTTGTATCTACAAGGGTGTAATTATTAGGTGTTCCAATTAAAGCCATCTAAGGACTCATCTATTGTTGCATGATTTTGAAAACATGCTATCTCTTTTGATGACTATGATATTACTAATTGGCTAACTATCATCATTGGAAAAATATGTGTCCAAGTACTTTTAAACACAACTTCTAAAAACAAAGTAATTTGAAGTCTTAAAACGCATACGTTATTTACAGAGAAGATGCATTTTTCTATGTAATTGTTCAGCTCCAAGCAATGGCAAAAATAAGCATAGGACCCCACAGGAACTGTGTCACCTTGTCGACTTCTGATGTTTTTGTGACATTCCCTCCAAGCTCAGCACCAGGTATGTGTCTGTCAGCAATGGTCAGCTAAAGGATTAGCTGACACAGCTCTTCACTCTATGGGTCACTGGCAGAACAGACAAGTTCAAATATACAAGATGTTGGCTCTAGCTCTTCCTGAATGCCTTTCCTACTTCATTAAGCTTTGAGCATAGCTGATTGTGTCAGAAAATAATGCACATTGGCACTCAAAAATATAAACCCACTGCTTAAATGCAATGGATCTGTGTAGGAATAATCTAACAGACTGATTCTCAAGAAAGAGTTGTGTAAGGCTTAGATAAGAAAAGATTTCAACTATGTTTCATTTTGAACTGTGTTTTATCCACACGACCATACAATTATGACACAGCGGTAGACACAAATGGGGTCACAATATCTGTTCCCCTTCCCTAAATCATACCCATGTATGCAGACAATATCAACAACAATTCATCAAAATAAATTATGACCAATAAAATATGTTTGGCATTTTCTCAGCACATCTTATAAGACAAGTGTTTGATGTAGTACCATGGCATTGTATTACTCTGGAAATGATTGAGGAAGCCCAACAAATAGAAAAAAAGATAAAAGAAGCGTGACTTATATAAGATGAGACAATCCAAAGGCTAATGTTAAACTAAAACTCTTATTAAATGTCATCGGCAGTCTTCCTTCCATAGACAGACTATTAAATATGAGACTACCCCTGAATTCTGGGAGACTGGAGGCCCTGTCTCCCTCGTGCATCACTTCATCCCGAGATCCTGGAACTTGTTGGTACTCATACATACCTGTTGACAAATAAGTGGAGTTTGAAAGAATCTTAGAGAATCTATAACTGCATTTCACAGAGAAAGAAATTGAAACTCAGAGGGGTAAAGTGATTTGCCAAAGTCCTAAGTACCTGGCAATCGAACCACAGATACGGTTGTAGTGCTTCTACAACATCTTGCTAGTGTTTCTTGGAGGAGGGCCTCATGCTCCACCCTCCAAAGAAGGTGTTCATCCTTTTATTCCAAGATTCTACTTCCCCTGGAAGCTACAGAGTTAAAAGTGGCCACCCCTAATGTGAGATACGATTTAATCTTAGTCCACATTCCGGTGGCACCGGAATAGTTTCCTTTGCGCTCAGAACTGCCCCAATTTATGCTCCTCTTGCAGTGATAATATTTGCTGATGAAAGCAGAGGGATGGGCTCAAGATGATCCTGCCAATCCAAAAAAAAAGGAAATCAGTGTGAAGATGAAGGAATTTTAAAAGCCATTTTCGTAAAATAGAAAGTATAATTGAAAACCAAGGATATATTTAGACAAAAAAATATCTTATCCCAATGCCTAGTTTCCATAGTGTTGAAATGTAAGCTAAAGTCCTTATATAAATAAAGGGAGTCATTTCCTTTCTCATTTTGAATATGCTTGAGTGGTAATGACAGAAGATTCTGTCATCAGAAAAAAAAGAATATTACCATTTGTACAGGGTTTTGTAGTGGAAGGATACCACTTTATAAACACAAAATTGAATGTGAGAGATATAAACCAATGTATAAATTCTATAGCCTGTAAGAAGGGATTTAACAACCAGCTATTGACTTATAGCCAAAATAGGTATGTCCACAAACCTGTGGGGCTGGATTCAGCCTTTTAGGACAATGCCAGTCAGACCCAAAGGGAGAACATTCCCTCCCATCAGTAGGAAGTGCCCAGCTGCATGCCGCTCTAGATGAGTGCCATTCAGACCAGGTCAAACACACATCCTGAGCTCCAGGCCCTTACAATCAAAGACAACTCTTTACACAACTGAACCAAGTAGCATAGGAACAGTTAGATACACATAAACCAAAGAAATCACCACATAGGTCGTAGTATATCCCCATTAATCCCACTTACACAGGGTAGATATGTTTCACAGAGAAGTGATGGAAAGGGGGGAGAAATCGTGGCATTTACTTATGCAAACAGCTTGAAGCCTGAAAGAGTTGGGACCTATTGCAAGAGTATTCAGGATGACATCATGACAGTTACTGGGCATTCCAGAAGACCCTGACTGCAGGGTATCTGATGTGCACATGAGGTGAGGATAGTGTAAACAGGAAACAACAGCCTAGAAGACCTCTCAGGAGTGAGACGGAGATGATTTGACAGGTTACTAAATAAATTTGCTTGGGAAGCCTGAGGGTGTGCGGCTACGGGGAAGCAGGGAAGACGGGAGAAAGCAGAATAGGCCATACATGGAAAGGACTGCTACGGCCCAGGTAAAGCGTTTGGTCCTGACCCTGCAGAGAACAACCACTGGACTCCTAGTTTACCTGCAGATATATTTGAGAATTCAGGAACAATATTCACTTTGATAAGCCTGGTTCCCTACCCAGGCTATAAGCACTTTGGAGGTAAGAACAATTATCTCCTGTTTCATTTTCATTTACACATATTGGGGGGTGGGGGGGGAAGCAAAATAGGAAACTCAGACACGTGGCCAGACCTGGGAACGTAGGAAAATCAAACCACCAGGCTCAGGAAGTGACAAGGTCTGAACTGAAAGGCCACTCCAGATCCAAGGAAGCTCTAACAGTCCAGTTATTGTCACCCACAGGTGTCCCTAGTCCCTTAATCTAGTGTTCAGTTGCAGAGTTGTAATCAAATACATCCCTAAAGAAATTTCTACTTTCTGGAATGATGTTTGCAAAACACCCTCTACAAGACACTTACCATCCCAGAAATGGCTGGGGCTCTTGTCTACGTGGCTCTATAAATGCCTGTTCTGGCCCAGAGGGCTCTCGGTGCTCTCCCCCAGGTGTGCTCTGCCATGCTATCACAGGGGAGGGTATCACATGTGCCTCCCTCCCCACCTCTCAGCCCCCACCTCCCATAGCACTGTGGCCATAGAGTCCTAGGTATGCCCTCCGCATCGCCTACAGGCCCACCACCAACAGATTCAATGGTCTTGTTAGAGCTCATCAGTCTATAAATACATAGTGTTAGCTCTTTTTCCTTAAGTGTGATAATATGCACATACGAAAAAAATTTTGATGAAAAAAACTTCAATGGCTGAATTATCTTCTTTCCCCTTAGTTTACTGTTAGTAAAAAAAATGTGCTTCCATTAAAAGCTATCTGGATAGCTAAAGGCTAATCTATTTTAAACAAAGGAAGTGAGCTTAGAAACTAGTAAACAGGACGAAAGTGGGTATTTTAAATAAATTCAGAACTAAAGCAAGTGTATGATATTTAAAATTCTAGATGTCAAACTCCATTTTTCCAACCCTAAATTAATTTTTTTCTAGGACCAAAGTTTAAAAAGAGAAGGCTTTACTGTACATCTGTACTTCACGGGGGCCTTGTTATATCACAACACTCTTGTGTATTGCTGTATACTTAGCAAATGCCCAGTGAGCAGAAGGAGAAATAACAGAATTTTTTCTGTGATTAAACAGAATCAGTAGAAGCACAGATAAAAGAATTTGACTCTATATTAAATTTTAAAACATGATCATTGTTTCTGTGCAGGAGGGTTGGATGTGAATAATTTGGTACAAGTCCACATTTTACTTAGATAATTTGCCCACAATCCTTGCCTTGACCCTCCCATTTGACTTAATAGGTATACCAACTTTCAATTTCCGGAACAGCAGATTAACACAAAGATTAGCCTAAATACTAGGGTAATGTTCAAAGTAAATTAAAATACCAAATTACAAAATACAGCACTACCCACTGACGAGTTTATTCCCTTTTTAAGTCTTGATTGTACCATTCTTGATTTCCTAATTAACCAGTTGTCACTAGCAAGAGAATGTTCCTGTCTCCTTAATTGAATTGAACATTTAACATCTCTTGGATTACAGCAGTGACTTTCAAACTTCACTGATCATCAGAATCAGCCAGTAGATTTCTTAAAACACAGATCGCTGGGCCCCACCCCCAGTATTTCTGATTCAGTAGGTCTGGGGTAGGACTGGAGAAATTGCATTTCCAACAAGTTCCCAGTTAATGCTGATGCTGCTGGTCCAGGGATGAAATTTTCAGAACCACCAGATTAGAGGATGTTATTATTGACCACTAGCTTTCACAGACAGAAGAAACTTCACTACCCAGAACTACCAGGATCTATGGTTTTCCAATGAGTATTTCAATAATGTTGTTATTGTCATCTTCAGCAACAGGCTGGTAGGCCAGAGGCAAGCAACTGCTGAATCTGCTGAGGGGTTAGGAAGTGGGGATTGGTCAGTTCCATGGGGTAGAGAAAGGAATCTAAGATAAACTAACAAAATCAAGTCAACCATAACTTAAGTTTCCCCAACTCTGAACGCCATTAGAAGATATGCCAGCTAAAGACCAAATCTGAATAATACCTTACTTTGAATACATGACTTGCCTGGTTGAGTGAGGGAGTCCAGGGAGTTGTGGGGCGGTAAGGAATGGGAATCAAGTCAGGGAGACGGCTCGTCCAGAACAGAGTAGAAATAGTGTGAACACTAAACCCAGGCCAGATTGTTCCAAGAATTTCACTAGACTGAATAAAGAAAAGTGTCTTCCACAGGTATTGTAGGTGTTTATGATGTGACACTGGAAAAAAATTGAAAATTCTGAATATCCAGAAGTACCTGTAATATATCACCTGGGGAACTTTTCAAATATACCAATGTCCAGTCACCACTGTAGACCTTAAATAGAATCCCTAGTGATGAAACCTGAATATTAATATTTTTTTTAAATCTTCTAGATGATTCTGATTGCTAGAGGATTGAAAATCACTGGTTTAGAATAACAACATTGCATGTTCATGGTAGTAAATAAGGAACCGAAGACGAAAAGTAGAACCAAAAGATAAAAACAAACCCAAATTAATAATTAAAAAAATAAAAACTTCAGTAAACTAAACAATTTAAAGACAAAGAAAGGTACTGGCATACTGGACAAAAATACAAAGAGCCAAACATATGCTGTTTACAAGAGACACATTAGAAACAAAGTAGAAATCTATTATTCCTGAAAAACAGAAATCTGGAGTTGCTACATTATCAGCCAAACCCGAATTTGAAAGCATAATTAGAGATCAGAGGGTTCCTACATGATGATAAAATGCTCAACTGCTCAGAGTAATACAACAATTTTAAGCTTATATGCACCCAAAATAGCCTCAAAAAATATAAAGCAAATATTGATAGAACTACATGGAGAAATTAACAAATCCATGCTATATTCAGAAGTAATTGCCTATTCAAGAGATTCTATTAAAAAAAAAACTATCTTATGCAAGTGGTCATTATAATCAGTTGCTCTGGACCAGATAAACTTACACATAGTCAGAAAAGTGGCATACATTTTTTTCCGTATGGATACAGAGTGCCAAACATATCCAAAATTGGGATGAAAATTTAAAATCTGAATAATCTACTCAATCTTGGATACAGATATCTTAGATGAAAGGTAATTTTCAACAGCAGTTTGGATTACTAACCACAGCATCCTAAGTATACTCCCCGTATCTTTTATTCTTGACCTATCATGCAAGGCTGCAAAGAGCACCCTGTTTTCTTTTATAACTCTTTTTATAATCTTGCTCATAATTTATAATAGTATTCATAATACTCTTTATTGTTGTATGTTGATTTCTGTGCTCATTCCTTCACTGTCTCTCTCTCCCATAAACTATAAGCCATGAGGACCAGGACCAAGTCTATTTTTCTCAACAGCACATACCCTAGCAATTAACAGAGTATCTGACAGGCATCTAATAAATGGTTCTTAAAGAATATAATCAGAGCAAGAGAGAGACTAAGAGGCTCAATGCCTGCTAGCTAACTAAAAGTTTACACTGCACCAGAAAACAATCAACTCAAGTTTTGTTTCAAAACATGAAGCGAAATAACCACAATCAATTCAATGGACAAAGAAAAAAACATTTCCCATTTTTTATTCTCTGCCAGATTAAAATACACCTTTGAAGCACATTAGAATGAAAATACTGAGATACCTTCAACTGCCATAGCAGAAGAAAGCCCGGGAGAGGATAGTGATACTGTATTTTAGCAAAGCTATGATCCACTCTTTCAAAAAGGATCAGGTCTTAGTGAGTAGACAAATCTATTTATAAGCTTTGTCGTGGCAACCAAACATAGTGACAACACAACAACAATTTGGTAAGGTGATTATATATTCTAAGATACTACTGAGAAAATTTTTAATTTTTATTCTTTCTTTCTTCTGGAGGAAGTATATACTTTTTATAAAAATATAGGGGGGACTATGAGACAAAAGAAAAGTCAAGACAACTTGGACAAGATGGGGTCAACTGAGTTACACGAAGGCAGAGTAAACTGAATTTTACACCAGCTCACATGGGAAGCTTTGGAACAGATGAATCAGTTTCATACACTATTCTTGTTTGGCAAAAGTCTTCCTAACTGTATACTTTATATAGAAAAAGACAGTTATTCTTCCATTCACAAAGAAAAAGGATATATGCTAATGTTCCTTAAGTAATGATTATGCATTAAAAAGGGCTAAAAGATAGGATTAGCATAAAATACAAAGGGGATAAAATTTCAAGTTTTATTTTCAATTTTTCTGCTGGGAACTATTTACAGAAACAACATTTTAGTGTGGGTAACATAAAATAGTGCCTTGGACATCTCTATATTGTTCTTATAATTTGGGCTAATATACTATAAGATACAAAATGTCAATAATGGAAACAAAATTTATTGACTACACGAACTCTTTACTTTTTGAAACAACTTCTAACCTCATTTTCACTTTCATTTATGTATGTTTATTTGTTCAGTTTACGTTCAAAACTGACCTTGTCAACTTCCATTTAAGTTCTTACTTGGAATTTCTCTGTCATGGTTCATTCAAGTATAGAATCACATGGAGCATTTTTTATTTGTCCTGGTTGTGTGTTGATGTGTGTGTGTTGAATGTGTGTGTGTGTGTGTGTGTGTGTATAATAAATCCTATTAATACTGCTTAAAAATGCTTAAATCTAAAATCTATTGATACCATTTACTCAGTAACTCCTTTCTGCTAAAGAAAAGTCAAAATTAAATGACAAGTTGAACCAAGACATTTATAGCAGCATGATATATAACAGTATAAATTCATGCATGATCTCTGGCACATATGTCCACTAATGGCAAATGAATAAATTGATTGCTTATGAAAGGAAGTGCTTTCATTTTTGCAAAGATATTTAATATGTGAAAATACTGATTAAACATATTGATTGATATACTGACAAAGACTGAAAAATATATAGTAAAATATTAAGTTTTTATATTTCTATATTTACAAATTTTCTACTATGAAATGTTTTGTATGTTTGTTTTTTTAATAAAGGGGAAAAGCAAGTTATTGAGAAGGAAGAGAATGAGAAAGAGAGGGAGGGAAAGAGGAAAGAGAGGAAGTGGGGAGAATTTCTTAGAGTTATTCCTTCCTGTCTATGCTCATTTGTCCCCCACTGAAGTTCAGTACCTGGTCATGGCACCTCTGCATTGCTGTATGGCTCCAGCATCTCTTCCTCCCATCCCGCCACCTGCTGCTGCCAGATGGCTCTTCCTCTGATCAACACCTCCACTGTGTCCGGACTTCCCTGCAGAGAATGAAATGAAATTCACACTCTCAGATTCTGTTAGTGGAAATATATATTGGCACAAGCTTACAGTAAAGTAATTTAACAAAATATTATCAATAACTTTAAACATATTCATATATTTTGGACCAAGACGTGTCCTTTCTAGTAATTCCTCCTATGGAAAAAAATCAGATTATTTTTTAAATCATCCTCATGGTAGTGTCTTACATTAGAAGAGAAAAAAATACAGCAACCGAAAAGTCCAACAATAATAGACTTAATAACTTACAAGAAGATCACAAAATGTGGTAGTATGTGGCCATCAGAAATCATGCTTCCAAAAAATAAACAATGGCATGCAAAAATGCTGATAACGTATGGTTAAATATAATGCTAGAAGCAAGTTACAAAAACGTATATATGTTTTAAATAGAAAAGTAGGTATTTGCCTAGGGAAAAAAGCTACAAGGAAGTATAGCAAAGTAGTTATCTCTGGGTGGTAGAATCATGGGATATTATTCTTCTCTCCTTTGTTTATGTCTGTTTTCCAATTTGATGAAGTATAATAGATCTACTTAATCAAGCTTGTCTTTCATGACCCACATCTTCAGGTCTCCTCTTGTCCCTCCATGATCTTTCCCTTCTCCACACCTTTGCTTACTTACACTGATCCTCATACCTGGAATTCTCATCATTTTGTTTTCCAAGAGCAAGTTTGAATCGCTCCCTCTCTATAAAGGTTTCCCTGGATATAATGATCTTTAGCCATCACTTCTTCTCTGGACCTCCGTCATTCCTCAGTAGGTGGCATTATATGCCACTTACCAAGGGCATGGATTATCTCCTTTAATCCTCAAACCTCCCTGGGAGACTTACATTATTATATCCATTTCGTTGGTGAGGATACTGTGTGATCCAGAGCGATTAGGTAACTTGTACAAGAACACTGTTTCATTACTCTTTAATTATTTCATGTCTTTACATGCTTTGTCTCTCCACCAAGATTATAAGCACTTCGTGTTCAAGGATCTTATTTTACGCAACAGTACCTGACTTATCTGGTATCCAGGAATTACTTTTTGCCATAATTGTATTTTCCAAACAATTGTTTGCTTTAATTATCAAACAGTATTTGTGTTAACCATGTTTAGTCATTTTAACAATTTCCTGCCTTCTTAAATTGAGTATTTTGAGCATAATTAACTTTTTTCTAATATGTATTATCAGTATGAATATCACTTACGACCCAATGCTGTAACATAGTGATGCTATCAGAAAATATTGGGAAATAGAATTTGCCCTTAAACCAAGTGTCAGCCATAGAATCCTAGTATGTGTTACATTAAGTGTTACCAGTGAGATACATGTACCTAGTAATTCCTTTTCTCTTTTTCCCCCTATTAAAATGGACAAATGAGCTCATTTTAACAAGTATCATCTCTATGCATTTCCAGTTGTATCTGTCTGTTGATAAAGGGAACTTAGCACTGAAACACAACAGCTGGGCTGACTGTAATTGAAACTAATGAAAAGTGAGCAATTTAAAGAATGGGTCAGATAACAAAAATCTGTTCTATTTCAAGAATCCATATGTGGTATTTACATTTCAAATCTCCAGTTAAACTCTCAGATAGGTATAGGTGAGTAGGTAGGTAGACAGACAGACAGATAGGCAGACAATGCATTATATATTATATACACTCAGACACACACACACACAGTGCAAAGTTTACTGCTTACTGAAAGTCTATTCACTCATTTGCTGAAAGATTAGATTCAGAGTTTTCCAAACTTGCCTTATGATTATAATTACATGAGGTCCCTCTGAAATACTCACTTTAACATTTTGAAATATTCATATTCCAGGTCTTTCCTCAAGAAATCCTGATTCCATTGATCTGAGTTGAAGCCTAAGAATCTATCCTTTTTTAACAAGCATTCTAGGTGATTCCAAGGTCTCTCTCAAGAAGTTAATGAATTTATGTTTGCGGGTAGTCTAGTCTCTGAGTCCCTGAATATCAGCATCCTTTTTTTTTTTTTCCATGAAGGAGAATTATCTTGGCTACACATAGGACCTTCTCCCTTCATTGGACAAATGGTGAATGATCATAAGGGCCAGTTCTAGGAGGTAACAGGAAACACACAAATCCTTTGTCCTCACGGCACTCATCTTCTGGTGGGAGAAAAGATACAATAAACAAATACACAGGAAAGCAGATAGCAATAAGTGCTCCATAGGAAGTAAAACAGAGAAAGGAGATAGAGAGTGACCAGGGAGGGGGAATTGCTATTTTATTAAAATACAGGGAGTTAGAAAAGGCTTCCTTGGTAAGACAAGAATTAAACAAAGACCTGAAGGCAGGGAGGACGCCACATGGGAGTCCGGCAAGTGACTCTCCAGCAAGGCCAAGAGCAAGAAGGCCACTGTGGTTGGTGAGCTGTGAGCAAGGGGAGAGGAGTCGCAAATGAGAGAAGGAAGGGGAGAGCCGCTGAGATGAGAACCACTACGGGGGTTTAAGCACAGAAGTGATGCAATCTGACCAGTCTTTGAAAAGGTTCCTTCTGGCTGTTGTGTGGAGAACAGGCTCATGAGTCGGCTATTGCAGTAATCCAGGGGCAAGATCTGGGTGGCCTGGACCAGTGTTTGGGGCAAAGGTTCACAGGTTTGTTTCTTTTTCCTCTCGTATGAATTAGATGACAATAATCTTATCTCAATCTTCTATAGATGCCATATTCCACATTTCAAAGAAAAGAACAAGGCCTGTCTGACTCTTTTTACATTTTTACATAACTCCTTTGTTTGGAAGCTTGTAAGACTTTTCTGTTTATCCTCGAACTAAGATTTTTTTTTAATGAAGCAGCTAAAGATGTATTAAGTGGGGTAACCAAAGGACAGAGACGGGTTGTCACAGATCAGAAAAACACAAAGCTGGGAAAAAGAAAACTATTGGAAGCCCTGGGCCTGAAACACAGGCAAATGGATAGGGGCAGAAAGTCAGCTTTCAAAATCTTTCCTTGGGCCTTCCTTACTTGGCTGCAGGGGGGCTGCCCTTCCCCCACCAGCCTCAGCTCAAACCAATTAACCTCAGATCACAGCCTCCAAGCTGGACTAACATCCTACACATCACATGCTTTTACTCTCTCTTTCCTTTGCCAAGAAAAAGATGTGGTAAGATTTAGATTTGGAGATAATTTCATTGGCTACATATGTTGCCAACATTTAATTTCTATATATCTACTTCCATTTCTATTAATAAGCATCTGTTCTAGATACTTACTTAGTACTTAGATAGATCTAAGTATCTATTCACACATATCTGTGGCCCTGAAAGAACTTGGATATATTTATTCAAATATATAAGTAGAAATGCTGCTTTATTTAGATGCATCTCTTGATTTTTTTAATTTCATATTTGGCTAAAAGCTGAGTTCGTGTCTATAAAAAGTTAGTCTCATTTTGGATGTAGACAAGGAAGAGCCTTGAAGAAATTATTTATGTCTTGTGCTATTTGGTTGGGGAGAGGCGGGGCTAAACAGGGAAGCCTGATTAAAGTGAGACAAAAGGCTCCTCCATCTACCATGGAGGGTGAGTGAATGCATAGCCTCCAGAACTACGTCAAGAAATGAGCAGCTAGTCTAATGGGAGATCACTGCATGAAAGTAAACGATAATATTTGATAGTGATCCACAGAAAGACAGAAGTGCAATGAAAACAAATAACTTCTTATTTTATTCTGCATGTCCTGCCCTCCTCTGTCTCCTCGACTACTGGGATCTGTCTTGCTTTCACTCTTTCAGTCACCCAGAATCAACATTTTCTCTCCCACCCATTCCATGAACATCTTCATCTGCTATTTCTGTGTCTGCAGGTGAAGAAACACTTCAATGCATATAATGTGCAGCATAGGAGGTACATAGGCATATGCAGTTGTGGATGAAGCTAAGTGCCCAAGGAACACCAGGAGGACACGAAGACCTAAAGAACCAGGTGGGTGAAATGCCCAGTCAGTGGACAGAAGATGAATAAAATCCAAAGTGCCACCTGGAGTACAGATGGGGACCAGGGACAAGAATGATCTTCCCAACTCAAACAGAAAATAGGAAGGCTGTCCAAAAATGGGGTGGGTGGGGGAGGGGAGGTGGGCAGGGAGAGTGAGCAATGCAGACAGAATCATGACCAATGAGCTTCTTTCCTACAGAATGGATCTAAAGCAGGTGCAGGCACAATAGGGGATTCCCATTGTCACGCAGGGTGGCCTGTGGGGTCTCTGCTCCCGCTCTCCACACAAAAACAGGATGTGTCTAGGCCAAAAAGGAACACCCACAGAGCCATAGGTAGGGGAGTCATACCACTATAGTCTCACTGGAGGCTGGATTCATACAACGTGCGACCTACTGTCCGCTTTTCTGCCAACCGACAGACTCTCTGACTTCCCTCTACTCTCCTTGACTCTCCTCGACTCCCCAAGGTAGCCGCAGCAGTTATATTAGTGGCCAATGACTCAATGGTTACAGCTGACGGCCAACTAGCCACAGCTGATGGCCATCTACTACCGGAGCCAGCATCCCTCCATGTGAGGCCGAGAGCCTGGAAACTGCTCTCTGGGGCTCTGTCCCCACACCCATTAAATGTTTATAATATGTCCAACCAGTTCTAGTGAGAAATCTCAAAGGATGCCACGATTTTCAACCTTAAAATACCCTTCTTCTTCACTGGTACATTTGTTTGTAAGAATAAAGGTACAATAAAATACTCATGGTGGAGAGTATTTGATAGTAAAACGGTATCCCAGGGGTATCTTCTGGTGCTGCATTGTCACCTTGTGTGGAACTTTCTCCCTCTCACTTCATTCTTCATTAGGTTGGAATTGGGATAAAAGAGCAGAATGGGTCATAAGGTCCCGTTCCAAGTAATTAGAGAGTTTTTTTCTTTTATCTAAATGTGCCTTGTTAAAGTATATCAGTGTCAGCCAGGTTAATTGGAACTTTAATACATAATTGATGTTAATTTATGGCCCTTTTTGTTCCAGGATGCTACTGCAGACCTTAAAGTCAGGATACAGTTTTCTTGTTATTAATTATATACAGAAAGCCAATATCCCCTTTGAGAAGAGACCCATGTCCTCTGTAGCTTATTAAAGATACAGTGTGTCAGCCATAGGTCACTTTTACTGAGTAAGTTCTCCCCAAATTCCATATTACTCTGTAATAACATAATACACTAATCACAGTAAGTGAAATTAAGAGTTTTGAGCTAAGGCTCAAGCATGCTGAACATTAAAATGTTTAACACACAATGTTAAAATATATTCTATTTCTATGGACTCACTGTATGCCACAGGCCACAGAATCCTCGTTTCATTTTGGAAATCAGTACACCATCCTGGAACCCAAAATATCTTCATAAATATAAAGGCAATACTGCCATAACTGAGGCTGCTATGAATACAGAGTGCCAAATGAAGCCTATGAACTTTGGATTTTCCTGCAGTTTTCACTGCAGTTCATTGTTTTGGAGACAGAGCAAGAGAAATGGTGTGTCCCAAATCCAATAAAAAGACCTGTGTTCTAAATGTTTTCCACTGTGAGAACTAATGCTGCCTTAAGAATTCAATGGACAAAAGTACAGAATCATGCAAAAACTGTAAGCCACCTAAGCCCATATGTTGCCCAAAGTGACTTAACCAAAATTGAGAGAAAGTCCAGCGTATGTACTGACTTGCTGAATAGCAGCTCTAGATATGCTGCCAGTTAAAAGATGCTAAATTTGCCAATTTCACCTAGTGACTATACCATTTGAAAGAGTGAAGGATGGATGACTTTATATAAATCTAATGCACTGGATTTTTCCTGATATGTCACTCTTTCTTGTTCAACTTAACAGTGGCACCATGTGATCAGATATGACATAATGTGAGAAACAGCAGGGGTGTCCCACAATGGAACATGACACAACATGATGTGTCAAGTTTCTTTTGAACCTTTCTTGGGATCCAATATCAGCCAAAAGGAGGTCATTTTAATTATCAGATGATTAATTAATTAGACAGTTAATTGTCAGAGGTAGATGAATCCAAAGACAATGGGGTTCTGCACATGCATGTTTGTACACAGAGGGAAACGTGACTTTTTTAAATCTACCAACTAAACAAAAAGATACCGAGGTTTAAGGATATTCAAGGAACATGCAGGAATAGCTACTATGTATTACACCAGATGCTGTGTCAAGCACGCTCCGAAATAGAGAATCTTTCCTGTCCTCAAAAAGCTGATGTTCAAGTTAGAAACACAATGCCTTTCTAGAAACAATCTGGACATTTAGACAGTGCTTGCTAAATAGGTATATAGTTTTTAAATCAACAACAAAGGAACAAGTTCTAAAGTAATGAGTAAAACAATATGACCTACACTGCACCGTAGTGCTTTGCCACCATTGCTTTTTAGGGGAAACTACCACATTCCAGGAACAAGGTTGACTGACATAGCAAAAGTTTTTTTTAAAACATAGTAACGAAACCCCAGCGTCAAACACTCTTATGAGTTAGGTATAAACCTAAAAAAAAAATGAAGATCCAACGTAAAATTTTAAAAGACAGTATTTTGAAGTTATTGTCTACTTTTTATTTTTTGGCTAAAAACGAGATTCAGGATATGCCAAATACTCAAGTTTCACGTTTTTATCTAATGAAGAGTATTTTACCTGTGGGACACCTAAGTCTCCATCTCTCTTGCTTCCAGGAAAAGCTGGAGACTCAGAACCCTAATGTAAGAGACTGTTAATATTGTAAGTCCCTTTACACATATTTAGAAGGATTTTGTGTTTGTTTAAACAATCTGTGGCAATTAATGCATTATACAGACTCATTGACAAATACATTTCTTATCTATTTGCATTAGATTCTGTCATAAGCATTATACAAAACAAAAAAGCATGTAGTAATGATCTGCAATCTAATACGTAAAGTGCTTGTCATCATTCTAAATTAATGAAGCGGTTTTTGTTTGATTTTTATCCCCAACATTTGTAACTAGCTCTGTTGACCTTTCTGGGTCTCAGTCTCTTCATCTGCAAAATGAAGATGTATTATACCCACTCAGAGCCCAATGACTGCCAAGAACTTCTCTAAATCATGTGTGCTGTTTTTTAACCGTTCTGTTAAAAATAAAAGATAACCACAATGTTAGAAGGGGGGTTTAGATAAGAGCTATAGTGTGCCCAGTTATGTGAGCCAAGATGGTAACGGCTCCCAGGCCTTCATTTCGATGTAGCTAAAACAATTGTAATTTACTGCCTTTTTAGGATGCTTTTCAAAGCAGTGTTATGATTGCTCCTCCCCTTTCCCTCACATTCATCCAAATCCATCACCAAGTCGGCACGTCCTAGCTCTGAACATACCTGGACTGATGCATTCTCTCCATGTCTAGTACCCCCGCCCTACCCACGTCCTCAGCATTTCTGGCTGCAAATGACTGCAATGGTGTCTTCTCCTGGGCGTTGCCTCACCCAGCCCACCCCCCACACGGCCACAAGCATGATGTGCTTTCAACACAGCTCAGTGGGTCTACGTCAGCCCCTTTATTTTTAATTGATAATCTTACTTCTTATTTCACTGAGAAAAATAGAAGCAAATTAAACAGAATTTCCACAAAGCTCCGCCACCACATCTACTCACATACCTGCATCCACACCCTCCCATTCTGCCTTTCTTCCTGTTACTCCAGGTGAATGGTTTTCATTCCTATCTAAAAGCAACCCTTCCACTTACTTGTCTTCTAGATCACACTCCTTCTTCCCTACCTTATGGCATTGCTCCCATGATTCTCTTCTCTCCGGCATCACCAGTGTCTCCTTTTCTACTGAATCATCCGGTCAACAATCGTACACCATACAGTTGACTCCTGAGCGCTGGGGTTCCGGGCCCCACCTCCACGCAGGCGCACAATCGAACATCCGGGTATAACTCTTGATTTCGTCAATCGGCAACTGCGCATCCGCAGATTGAACCAACTGCAGGTGAAAACAATATTTTCAATCCCCAGGCAGGGAATCCACAGCTGAGAAAGCAAAACTATTCTCAATCCAGGGTTGGCTGCGAAACTCACAGATTTGAAGGGTCAGCTGTATTTATTGAAAAAACATCTGCCTGTAAGTGGACCAGCACAGCTCAAACGTGTGTTGTTCAAGGGTCAACTGTAATTTATCACATCATAAAAAGAAAATTCTCCCTAACCCTCACCTACTCACCTCCCTAAACCTCTACATTGAACTTGATTCATGCATTCAGCTCCCCATATATCACCTCCATGTGGATGTCTAAGTGGCATCTCAAAGATGACATGTCCGGGATAGTGGATGGGGGGAGGAGGGTTCACACAGTGTGAGGGATATAAATGATAAATGTCTAAGTAGTGCTTTGTCTTGTGCACCTGAAACTAATAAAATTAAAAAAAAAAAATCGAACTACCAGATCACCTAGCAATTAAACTTCTGGGTACTTATCCGAAGAAATCCAAAACACCAAAAGGATATATGCATCCCTATG
Organism: Rhinolophus sinicus; assembly: GCF_036562045.2. Classification (NCBI taxonomy): domain Eukaryota; kingdom Metazoa; phylum Chordata; class Mammalia; order Chiroptera; family Rhinolophidae; genus Rhinolophus; species Rhinolophus sinicus. The sequence continues at coordinate 46,928,391 of NC_133751.1, forward strand.
CGCACTGCAGCACTATTTACAATACCTAAGATATGGAAGCAACCTAAGTACTCATAAATAGACAAATGGATAAAGACAATGTGGTACATTTATACAATGGAATATTACTCAGCAATATAAAGAATGAAGTCTTGTCATTTGCGAAAACATGGCTGGACCTAGAGGATATTATGCTAAGAGAAATAAGTCAGACAGAAAAAGACAAATACCATATTATTTCACTTATTTGTGGAATCTAGAAAACAAAGTAAATGAACAAACAAAAAAGAAACAAACCCACAGATACAAAGAACAAACTGATGGTTGCCTGATGGATGAAAAAGATGAAGGGATTAAGAAACACAAATTGCCAATTATAAAAATAGTCATTGGACATAAAGTACAGCATAGGAAATATAGTCAATAATATTTTAATAACTAAGTATGGTGTCAGATAAGTACTAGACTTATCAGGGTGATCACTTTGTAAGTTATATAAATGTCTAATTACTATGTTGTATACCTAAAACTAATATTATATGTCAACCGTTATTGAAAAGTAAAAAGATAATTTAGAAAAAGAAAAAGAAAAAAAAATGACATGTCCCAACTGCACTCCTAACGTTCCCCTCAGCTTGGCACATTTAAGAAATAGCTAGGAGTCTTCCTCATCTTAGTGGATGGTAACTCCATCCTTCCAGCTGCTCAAGTCAAAACCTGACTTCTCCCTTCCTCATCAGCAAATCTGTCATTTCACTGCACCTACTTTTGGACTTTTCACCAACCATACTGCTACCCCCCTAGGCTAAGCCACAATTTCCCATCTTCTAAACTATGCAATAGCCTTCTAACCAGCCTCCCTAGTACTTCCACCCTTGCCCCCCTTCAATCTATTCTCAACACAGCAGCCAGAGTAATCCTTTGAAATATAAGTTAGATGATTCTTCTTCTCTACTCAAAACCGTGCAATGACTCATCTCATGTAGAGTGACAGTCAGAATCTTAGAAATGGTGTACTATTCCCTACATGAGCTGAGCCCCAGTTATCTCTCTGACTTCATCACCTTCTCTTCTCCTCTTTATGCATCACACTCCAGCTATACTGGTCTCGTAGCTATTTCTTAAACATGCCAAGAATGCTTCTGCCTCAAGATGTTTGCACTTGCTCTTCCCTCTGCCTGAAAAGCTCACTCCGTAGAGAGCCTCAAGGCCCACTTTCTCACATCCTTCAGTTCTTTGCCCAAATTCAGTTTCTCAGTGAGGCCTTCCCGATGCCTATATGAAGTTGCACCTTCCCCACGTCATAAACCAGACACTGTATCTTCTTGCCCTGCTTTATTTTCCTCCATAGCACCTACGTCATCTAACATACTCTATGTTAGTTTTTTGAGAGCAAGGAGATTTTTGTCTGTTTTATTCACTGCTGTACCATCATGCCTAGAATAGTGCCTGGTCTACATAGGCTGTCAAAAAGTATTACGGGAATGAATGAAAAATGTGTTTTAAGAGCTAATGCCTTTGGTGAGAGTACAGGGCAACAGTTACTCTCATATTCTGCTGATAAAAATACCAGTTTCAACAATTTTCTGGTGGCTAATTGGACAGTTAGAATGCAAACCCTAAAACCATAAGCATTATTCAATGCAACAACTACACTTTTATAATTGAGCCAAAGAAATTATCATGGATATGTGAAAGGAAAGTTTGTATAAAAATGTTTATTGTAGCACTTTCTGCAATAGTAAAAAAATTGGGAACAATTATAAAAGTCAAACAAAAGGGGCATGGTAGGATAAATTATAGTACAGTATACCTATATGATGGAGTTTTATTCATCTAGTCATGATAATATTTTAGAAGATCATATAATGACATACAAAGTTGTAATAGACACCATATATTAAATTAAATTTTGTGAAAATGATTGGAAGTAGATATCTGTTTATTTCTGTGTGATGGAATTATATATAATTTTCTTTCCTTTTGTTATAATGAATAGGAATCACTACTATAATAACAAAGTGTTGCTAATAACACCCATTAACATTTACTGAGCATTTATAATATTCCAAAAACTTCATATGTATGATCTCATTTAATTCTCAAAGGAGTACTATGAAATATTGTCTTCGTCTGTTCAGCTGCTATAACAAAAATATAGACAGAAATTTATTTCTCACAGTCTAGACTCAGAAGCCCAAGATCAAGGCACAGATTGGTGTCTGGTGAGAGGCTGCTTCCTGATTTATAGACATCATCTTCTCACTGTGTCCACACACTGCAGAAGGTCAGAAGGAGCTCTCTGGGAATGCTTCTATAAGGTAACAAATCGCATTCAGAAGGGTTCCACCCTATGACCTAGCTACCTCACAAAGGCCCACACTTCCAAAGACCATCACTTGGGAGGTAGGTTTCAATATATGAATTTTAGGGGACTACAAATAGTCAGTCTATATTAGCTGTGTACTTTGATTATCCCCATATTCCTGCTTTGGAAATTGAGGCTTAACGAGTTTAAAAAATTTGTTCAAGTTCCCACAGTAAATGGCAAAGCCCTGATTGGAACCCAGTTATCTCTGACACCAAAGTCTGTGCTCTTCATTATTACAGGGGTAAGATAGATAAGAAGTGAAATATTCTTTTTTCTCTCATAATCCAAAGCAGACATCCACTCAAAGCCAACCGTAAAAGGGACCACCAATTTCTGATTCTGAATTTCTATTTGACTTCACCCCTTCACTCTGCTAGCAACTGCCACAATCCCCTAACCTCTTTCTTGCCTCCCCTTCCAAAGCAGCAGCTTCTCCCATCTTGGCATTCACCTAGTGTAAGCTGGCACAGAATATCATGAGTAATTACTGTGAACATCTCAGGACGTACCCAAGCACCTCCATGGTTAGGGCTGATGAATTAGGAGACTCCAGAATTACAACCATAAATAGAATATACAAAAATGAAGGCTATTTATACTGTGTCAACTAAAGATATGCTTTCTTTATTGAGCTCTCTGACAGCACTAAGTAGGAACTTAGCAAAATGGGTAGTTGGTTTAAAGGCAGTGATTAATCATTCCTACTGAAGAGTGAAGAAAAATTCACAAGATGAACCGACTATTCTGTCTCCATGTAACTATAAAAGGCCACCAACCATTCAATTACTATATTAAATATGTAACAATGACTAGATTCAAGAAGGAGAAAATATTCATTGTGGTGAATGAATGTTAAGAAAATACCACTTCGAGGGAGGGACCAAGATGGCAACTTCAGGGGCTCCTAGAACCTCCCTTCTCCCATGCACACACCAAATGCACAGCTAACACAGAGTAATTCCCTCTGAGAGAATTCCAGAAAGTAACTGAATGCCTCCTATCCATAGGGTAAATGAGAAAATACCCACATCTAAACAGGTAGGAAAAGCTGAAACAGAAACCTTGCCATATGACTCTTGCCATAAACCTCATCCCCCACACAGCATATAATCGGGAGGGAACCCCCAACTGCCAACTTCTTCCTGGGGAGCAAAGGGTAGTACCCTGTCTTCTAAGGATCCCATCCAAGGGATGGGCCTCAAAATATCTACCTCTGAAAGCCAGTGGGGCTTGGGTCCTTGAAACCCATAGGAGTATAGCAAACAAAGAAGCCGTTCTTAACAGGAACATAAGTGCTCACCACTTTTATCCCTCCAGGACTCAGTGCAGAGAGAGTAGGCAAAAATTCCCATCTCCCAATTTTTCCCTGGAAGGGGCTTAACTGCATACTTTCGCAGCTGTTGTCTAAGTGTCTGGCTTCTGATCAGCCTCCATCTAGGTGCTGACTAGGATCCTCCCCTTTGGGACACTGACAGGTCTTGGCACACCCTCAAATATTGGCTGCCACAAAGAACAAAGATGGCAACTTGGACAATCACAAAAGTTTGAGAGACAACCAGGAGCTTGGGCTGAGCTGATTGACGAGATTTGTCTCCTTCATGAGACCATTCTGTCAAAACTGGGAGAGGTGGTTGTTTTATCACAAAAACTAACACAGACAGTCAAGGAAAAGAAAGAAACAAAAGAACTAAAAAAAAAAAAAAACTATTCCCAAAGCTAGTAGAAGGAAGAAAATAAAGATGAGAGTGGATGTAAATGAAATAGAGACTCAAAAGACAAAAGAAAAAATTGATAAAACTAAGAGCTTTTATTAAAGATAAATAAAATTGGCAAACCTGTAGCTAGACTAACAGGAAAAAAGAGAGAAGACTCAAATAAATAAAACTCAAAAATGATAGAGGAGACATTACAACTGATAACACAGAAATACTAAGGATCATAAGCAATTGCTAGGGACAAATACACACAATAATTTAGATAATCTAGAAAATTCCTAGAAACTAGGACCTAACAAAATTGAATCATAAAGAAATAGAAAATCTGAACAGATTTGAATCAGTAATCAAAAACCTCCTAACAAATAAAAGTCCAGGACCAGATGGCTTCACTGGTGAATTCTACTAAACATTTAAAGAAAAATTAATATCAATCCTTCTCAAACTTTTCCAAAAAATAGAAAAGAACGCCTCCAAACTCATTTTATGAGCCCAGCATTACCCTGATACCCAAGCCAAACAAGCACACTACAAGAAAAGAAAATTACAGACCAATATCCCTGATGAATATAGATGCAAAAATTCTCAACAAAGCATTAGCAAACCAAATTCAACAGTATATTAAAAGTATCATATACCATGATCAAGTTGGATTTATTCCAGAGATGCAAGGATGGTTCAACATCCATAAGTCAATAAATGTAATAGACCACATTACCAAACTGAAGGCTAACAATTATATATGACCATCTCAATAGATGAAAAAAAAGCATTTGACAAAATTCAAACTTATTTTCATGTAAAAACTGTCAACAAACTAAGTATAGAAGGAACAAATTCAACGTAATAAAGGCCATATATGACAAGCCGACAGCTAACATCATACTCAGTGATTAAAAACTGAAAACGTTTCCCCTAAGAAACAAGACAAGGATGCCCACTCGCACCACTTTTATTCAACATAGTACAGGAAGTCATAGCCCGAGCAATTAGTCAAGAAAAAGAAAGAAAAGGCATTGAAATCAGAAAGGAAGAAGTAAAATGGTCTCTCTTTGCATATGAAATGATATTATATATAGAAAACCCTAAAGATTCCACCAAAAAATTGTTAGAACTAATAAATTCAGTCAAGTTGCAGGATACGAAATCAATATACAAAACTTAGTCCCTCCCCTGATCCAGTTGGCTCCTTATTTTCAGTAAGATCTCAAGTTCTCTGTGAGAAAGACCTTCCCTACTCATAGAGCATCAGCCAGCACCTTACCACACATGTGACACTCTCTGGCTTGCGTTTTCTTTACAGCACTTTTCACCATCTAAAATTGTCCTATTTAGTTGTGTCCTTATTTATTGTCTGTTTCCTCTGCTGCAAAGTCAACTCCATGAAAGCACCAACCATGCCTGTATTGTCCACTACCTGTACTTGGCTTCAATAAATATTTATGGAATAAGCAGATGAATGAAAGGTAGGCAGAAAGAAGCATGTCAGTGTTGATGAGTTATCCAAGAGGACTCCAGAAACTCAATGGGCCTTGAAGGACAAGGAGTGGTAAACCACTCAGAATCTGACTAAGCTGGCTTTCCTTCACTGTTTCTTTCACTGGGAAAGGCTATCTCCCTCAACATCTGCAAAAGTCAAACAAGTAACCCAGAACTGTTAAATGCTTATTAAATTTAATAACTTTATTTTTAAATAATTTCACACAATGTATATCACTTCTCAGTAGAAGCTGTAAGAACTAGTGTGAGGTTGAGAGGTTTTTCAAGTTCAGGCCTTCAGTGTCCCAGATAGATTGTTCTGTGAGGTCTGACACTTAAATTCATGAACTCGTTTCAATGATGTTACTATCCTTTTCTTGACATCAGAGGAAGTATTCATTATGAATTTATACCAGCTGGACAAACAGTTAACCAAGTTGACTATTTGGAAGTGCTGAAAAGGCTGCATGAAAAAGTTAGACAACCTGAACTTTTCGCCAACAATTCATGGCTGTTGCATCATGACAATGCACTAGCTCACACAGCACTGTCTGTGAGGGAGTTTTTAGCCAGTAAACAAATAATTGTATTGGAACATCCTCCCTACTCACCTGATCTGGCCCCCAATGACTTCTTTCTTTACCTGAAGAGAAACAAAATATTGAAAGGAAGACAAAGGAAATATTGAAAGGAAGACATTTTGATGACATTCAGGACATGACGTGTAATACGACGACAGCTCTGATGGCCATCCCAGAAAAAAGAGTCCCAAAATAGCTTTGAAGGGTGGACTAGGCATTGGTGACGGTGCATAGCTTCCCAAGGGGAGTACTTCGAAGGTGACTGTAGTGATATTCAGCAATGATGTATGTAGCACTTTTTCTAGGATGAGTTCGTGAATGTAATTGTCAGAACACGTAGGTCTAGAGTAACGACAAAATCAAGTAGAGCTGCAGGTAACCCAAACCAGTGTTGATGTAAAAAGAAAGAAAGATCTACTCCAATAAAGCTCTTTTCCCATCTCTAAGCCTCAAGCCTAACCTTATAAAAGTACATGGGATGTGGAATCTTCTCAGCTTTTGTGACTTAGACCAGTTTTTGCCTTTTATAATATATCATGCTTTTATTTCTAGGAATACTTACATAAAGAAATGTAAGGCTTAATCTTTCTCCCCATTAAACATCCATACTCCTGAACTTTTTTTTTTTTTTTAAAGCTTGTGTTAGGGAAGGGGAACAGGACTTTATTGGAGAACAGTGTGTACTTCCAGGACTTTTTTTTCCAAGTCAAATTGCTGTCCTTTCAATCTTAGTTGTGGAGGGTGCCGTTCAGCTTCAAGTTGTTGTCCTTTCAGTCTTAGTTTTGGAGGGCGCAGCTCAGCTCCAGGTCAAGTTGCTGATGCTAGTTGCAGGGGGTGCAGCCCACCATCCCTTGCGGGAGTTGAACCGGCAACCTTGTGGTTGAGAGCCCACTGGCCCATGTGGGAATCGAACCGGCAGCCTTCGGAGTTAGGAGCATGGAGCTCTAACCGCTTGAGCCACCGGGCCGGCCCATGCTCCTGAACTTGTAAATCATTACTACTTGGAATAGTTGCACCCCATTCCCATCCCATGTCCCTAACATTATGTCATTTCAACCATAACCAGGAAGAATACCAATGGGTATTATATGTTCAGTTAAAATGAGATATAGTCGGAAAATCCTAAAGAAACAAAGACCCTTTTTCTATTCATGTGTTTAATAGTAATGAACAAGAAAGAAAAACCACAAATGGAAGAGCAGCAAGAAGCATTTGTTGCGTTGTTGTTTTGGAACTAAGGGGTTGACAGATCTTTCCCTCGTATGACAAGAGGTCTTGAGCCTAGTGTTTGTCAGACTGAGATTGTGATAACTTTTTAATTGACACATTATGTCCTGAAAAAAACTCTAAGGGCAAGGGAAACTTAGTAAATAAGAGAAGGAAAATGTGCTATATAAAATACATAAAACTGCCTCAAATCTTAGATTACAGAGCTTAGAGCGAATTAATTTGTATATGTGGCAAACAGTGTCACAAATACTTATGAAATTATTTCTTTTTACTTCTGGAGATCAAAAACTACTCAAACACACACACATAAACATACATACTTTGTATGTGGCAAAAGGTTAAGTCCTTATTATGTAAAACACAGTTTACAAATTAATAAGAAAAAGACTGCTGGGGCAGCCGGTTGGCTCAGTTGGTTAGAGCGCAGCGCTCATAACACCAAGGTCGCGGGTTCAGTTCTCACATGGGCCAGAGAGCTGCGCCCTCCACAACTAGATTGAAAATGACTTGACTTGGAGCTGATGGGTCCTGGAAAAACACACTGTTCCCCAATAAAATAAATTTTTTTAAAAAAACTGCTATCACGATAATAAATGAACAACATGAAAAAAGCAACTGACAAACTAGAAATTCAAATGTCCTGCTAATATTTATTCATCTTTCATTCATTCAAACAACGAATATTTATTGAGTACCAAGTATGTGCCTACCATTACACAAGACACCAGGTATATGGTGATAAGCAAAAAAATGGCCATGCTCTGCAAGAACTCAGTATAATGTTAAGCCTGACTAGTAACCAACGAAATTCACATTAAAATGGTATTTTACCTATTAAATGCCTTCAATTTACATCCTATAAATTTGGCAAGATACTCTAAGAAGTTTAAAATTTTTCATATGCCTTGTCTTAGTTAGTTACACACCTGGGAATTTTCCCTAAAGGAATAATTAGAAAGATGCAAACAGATTTATGCACAAGAATGTTAACTGTGGTACTTATAATAGTAGAAGCTGGAAACTACCTTAGTATTCAACAATTGATAATTTTTTCTAAAAGTATTTAATGTCATTAGAAAATTCTTGCCAAAAAAGTGTTCCTGAAAAACACATGATACAAAACTGGGCTGAATGTTAACGTGATATTGATGTTTGGATATATGTGTATTCTACATTTTTTTGCAGTTAAAGTGTTAGTATAATATTAAGAAAACACCTTTTAAAATAACCAGTATGAATGTTTTGATAACAATGCTACCTTTTAAGTTAATTGCTAAATATACCATCTGAACATGTTTTTTTTTAATGTTCACAATTTGGGTATATTTTGGAGCATACTGGGGCTAAGAAAATCCTCCTAATGTTGGAAGCAATACAAACCAATCCTCTTAACTGCTTGAGCAATGAAATGCTACTTGATTGTTTCAGTTGCTCTTGAGGGAAGGTTCAAAGTTAAGCTCGACATTCACCTCTGCCTTTATAAAAGAAACATAGCCTATAAAATCATTTCAAGCCCCAGACCACCAAGTTTGACTCAGGACTGGGGTTTTCTCTGTTTTGCTCTGACACAAAAATCCCCAGCCAACCCGCCTTCTGCAGATGGCAGCCTCCAGCGCGAAGCCCCGCAACTCCACTTCCTGCCTGGGGGAGGCACCTCAGGCCCTCGCCGACATTTCAGAAACCTGTTCGAGCCTTTCCTTTATGGCTGAACGTTCTTATTTACTAAATGTTTATTTAGCTCTCTGAGGACTCAGAACTAATCACTGCCACTTCTCTTTAATAATAAATGGTGAACTTCAAATGCGGCAGAACTCAACCGACTAATCAGTGCTCGCCGGGAGGTGCAGAACTGCAACCCACCAGTGGACATGAAAGACTGAATATTTCCTGTGCCAGCTCACGGCGGCCCAGAATAAACTTACACCAAGTGGGATGGTGTGGATGCAACCGCCCCCCGCGCGCCGGCCGCGGGAGCCCGGCATCCATCTGCCCACGGCCGGGCGGCCCGCCCTTTCCCCTTTCGCCTCCGGGACCCTCAAAGCGTGTCGCTCTGTCCGCTCCACAGTCGGGGCTGCGGCTCCCTTGGGCTTTTAATGCTGCCTTTTAAATTCGCTGTACAGTTGGAAACCAATTAGCCCTTTCCGTTTGCTCGGGCGAGCGGCGGAGAGGCGAGAGCGCCCCGCGCGCCCCTCGCCAGCGGCAATGCGTGGGCCCTGCACAGTGGGCTCCCCGGCCGCCGCGCCTCGCAGCGGCCAAAGCGGGTCAGCGCTGCGGGCGGCGTTTACGCCCGCGTTCCAGGCTTTGGTCTTCAAGGTCTTTTTCTTTTATTTACTAGGAAAAGTAAGGGTCGCCCCTTTGATGGTTTCACTGTATAATGTGAAGTGTAAGGGCTACCCCATACGCTTGTGTTCCCATCATCTCCCACCTGCATGCACTGCTGATCTGGAAATGCTATCCGGCCTTTGGAAATCTTGAAAGACTTTTGTCCCAGACACAGGGATAAAGATACTGAATATATGTTAGGACATAATTCATATTTATCTAAAATTCTGTTTATCCATGATGTACTGATGTAATTTGAATTCTATATTGCCCATGCTAATGAAGGCATGAGCATTTGAAGTACAGCTGACTACAGTTTTCTGATAATCCACACTATAGCTTTAAATGAGAACTATACTGTCCCCAAATTACTCCATCTTTTGTATAATTATAATCATATATTGTATGTATAACCTTTTTTGTGTAATGGAGACCAAAACAGATCTTAAGTGAAACTTGTTTTCATATTTAACACATTTCGGTTACATTTTTAAACGTGAATTAATTCCGACTAGGTTGCTAGTAATATAGGGATTGATATTAAAATGCCTTTGCCTCGTTCACACAGAGCCCTGCCAACGTAGTTTTAACTTTGCCTACTTAATCATCCCTAGGTATAGAGCAAAGATTGGAAGCGCTCCTCCAACCGCTCGCTCACGGCAAACACGGGGCATTTTAGTGATGAGCTTCGAGTGCCTCTCTGTGGAAGAAGGTGAGCACTACAGTTTCTCTCTTAACAGGTGAGCGCGTTGCTGCTGCTGGTTTGGGAACCTTGTAGTTCTTTACCTTTGCCCAACATCAGGTCGGATGTTACTTTTCCGTTAACATCTGAGTTGAATCTCATTTCTTTCCTTCCATGGAAACATAAATATTTGTTGAAAATAATGAATGCATGAAATCTTTTGTCTCCTCTCCTCCCAAAGTTTTCCACCTGATAAAAGGCGAGAGTATTTTCCTGCAAAACCCGTAGCTGTGTTAGCCCCCATTCTGACATTTAGTAGTAGATAGGATGAAACGACAAGGACCACAAATAGGTGTTATCTCGTGTCCCAGAGGCTGCCATAGAAGGATACAGAGGCCAAGTGTGAGCTGGAAAGGAAAAGAATGGTGTGATGAGTGAGCAGATGCAGAAAGGAAGTTAATCACTCTGTGCCCTGGGAGCTGCAACCTGCATTATTGATCTATCACAGTGCTGGCTATTGGCTTGTACTCATGGAGTTTATTTGTAAATTTATTTCAGACTTTGTTTTTATCTCAAAAGTCAAAACAGTATATTCATCATCTCCCCTTAATCCTGCCAAACAATAAATCCCATGTTTATTTATATTTATAAATTAAACAGCTCTCTACCTAATTACTGCTATAGCCTCTACCCTTGTTTTCTAGAAGCTGACCGGTTCTGTCCTTCATATACTGTTCTATTCCACAAATTTGCTTTGATCTGTGTGCCTCCATGTGCTAGCGCTTATGAAGCTCATGAAGCTTGTAAGTAGGAACAGGTAGAGGGCGCTGTTAGTAATTATGATGGCATAAAGTGGGCAAATTGGGACATATGGTCACCCTGCTTATAAATTCTGAGGTTCAAGGGCCAGGGTCTCTATGCACTCCGGAATGTGATGAGTAATTACACCTGATAAGCTCGCATCTTGGTGAATTCCCCTTAATAAATGTTCAGAAACAGTGTATGTGCTGCCTAGTTATTCACTCTTGTTTGCTTGACAGCAGATCTGTCTAACTACAAATCTCAGACTCTTTGCAAGCTTCAAGCTAACTCCTGGAGGAAACTTAGACACCTGCTACAGAAAGTTTCCTACTACTAAGTCCTCAGAAGTTGAGTACAGAGATGACATTTTAAGTACCCACAAGCACAGAACAGGCATGCTTCCACTTTATACAACTGATATGTCCCTGAAAAAAGTATACAGCAGGTGAATCACATTCTGAATTCACTGGTGAAAATGGCTAAATAATGAAACCTTGGAGTGAAGCTCCCATTAAAAAAAATAACTTTGTAAAATGCAAGTAATTATTTTATAAATCTGGATTTAAAAAAAAAAATTAGCTGACTTTTTTAAAAATAAATTTTATTGGGGAATATTGGGGGACAGTGTGTTTCTCCAGGGCCCATCAGCTCCAAGTCATTGTCCTTCAATCTAGCTGTGGAGGGCACAGCTCAGCTCCAAGTCCAGTTGCCATTTTCAATCTTTAGTTGCAGGGGGCACAGCCCACCATCCCATGCGGGAATTGAACCAGCAACCTTGTTGTTGACAGCTTGTGCTCTAAAAACTGAGCCATCCGGCCACCCCTTTGGAAGCTCAGAGGCAGCTCGTTGTCTTCAATCTAGTTGTGGAGGGCACAGCTCACTGGCCCATGTGGGAATCGAACCGGCAACCCTGTTGCTCAGAGCTCACGCTCTAACCAACTGAGCCAACTGGCTGCCCCTAAATCTGAATTTGTGTAGCATTTGTTTTCTTAAAGCAAAAAGTGTGGCCTAGAACTTTGGTTTCCCTCAGAGATGATGAACCTTTATCTGAGTTATATGTTCAAGTTGTACTTGAAATGGAGATCTTCCATTAGGATGCTTTTAACTGCAAGTGACTAAACCCCATATCTGTCTTATACAGTGAAGGTGATGGATGCATTGGCTCGTAATACTGAAAATTCCAGCTCAAACCTGAAGCAAGACTTGCTCCAGAGGCTCCAGTACTGTTGCCAAAGTGCCAGTTCCTTTCCCTTTTTCTGCTTTATCTTCCCAGGTATTGGCTTCATTCTAAAGGTGAATGAATGAAATCCCCAACATTATCATAGCTGCATGAAGGAGGTAACTCAATGTTCTCTAAGAAGGAATAACAGATGAAAATGGCTCAGTTGTTTGATTTGAGATATTTTTTCATGAAATAATCTATAAATTAAACAGTATTTAAGAAGAAAAATAAAAGCTTTGTGTGAGCCTGTTGAGATCCATGATGGAGAAACCTGTCCTCCCTTTTTGCTACTGTATTGTATTTAGTGTGGTAGTAAGGGGAGGCTGTGGTGAATACCAACACGTACCCCAAGCTTCACATATTGCACCAGACCGGTAGTGCTAGGAGAAACCTTAGAGAACACTTGGTCCTGCCTCTTTAATGTACTGGGAACATAACTGAGACCCAGTGACAAGGAGTGAATATAAACTTCATTTTATGAGACTAAACAGACGCCTTAAAATGTGAATGGGAATCAAGTTTCTGCACACCCAGACTTATTTATTTGTCAAGAAATAGCACCTGCAATTCAGAGCCTTACCTAGAACTTCAACCACTCCAGACCAACAAGCCCCCCCCCCCCCAGTGAAGACTCTTGTGCAACTTCAGAAAGCAAGCTGGTTCTGATACCACAGCTTCTTTTTGGCCTTAATATAGTGTTTTATAAATTGAAATATGCAAAGGATACATTGTGTATTGTAGGAAAATATAATCGGTATATCAAGCTCATGATTTCACCAAGATTATTGTTTAAGATGTATCATTGGTATTCTGCCTATACAATCCATTTTTTAACTTGAAGTGTAGGATTCAGAAATACCTATGAACATTCTACCTAGTTAACTTTATGCTTGAAAGCTATATTCACAGAAAAGCTTTGAATGTGCTGGATATTTATGAAGATTTAAGAGAAAATTTTTATAAAGCTTTGAAGACTTAATCTCATTGATGTCAAGCCATTGATTTCTTTGCTGTTTTCTTTATTTAACTATTTTAAGAAATGGGACTCATTGGCTTTCACTCAATAATGATCACACTCCACTATTTGTTTTGCGAGTCTCTTCTATATGTAATCTTTAATCTGACAGATGGTCACATGACTTGTGCTGGGGTTAAAAGATAATTGCTCAGGCCAGCCCGGTGGCTCAGGCAGTTGGAGCTCCGTGCTCCTAACTCCAAAGGCTGTCGGTTCGATTCCCACAGGGGCCAGTGGGCTCTCAACAGCAAGGTTGCTGGTTCAACTCCTCGAGTCCCACAAGGGATGGTGGGCTCCACCCTCTGCAACTAAGATTGAACACGGCACCTTGAGCTGAGCTGCCGCTGAGCTCCCGGATGGCTCAATTGGTTGGAGCACATCTTCGCAACCACAAGGTTGCCAGTTCGATTCCTCGAGTCCCACAAGGGATGGTGGGCAGTGCCCCCTGCAACTAAGATTGAACACGGCACCTTGAGCTGAGCTGCCACTGAGCTCCCGGATGGCTCAGTTGGTTGGAATGCGTCCTCTCAACCACAAAGTTGCTGGTTTGACTCCCGCAAGGGATGGTGGGCTGTGCCCCCTGCAACTAGCAATGGCAACTGGACCTGGAGCTGAGCTGCGCCCTCCACAACTAAGACTGAAAGGACAACAACTTGAAGCTGAACGGCACCCTCCACAACTAAGATTGAAAGGACAACAACTTGACTTGGAAAAAACGTCCTGGAAGTACACACTGTTCCCCAATAAAGTCCTGTTCCCCTTCCTCAATAAAATCTTAAACAAAAAAAAAGTCATATATTCTACCTATTAAAAAAAAAAAAAGATAATTGCTCATTTGAACATTCTAAATCTAGGCTCCCATGGCAAGTTTACATTCCATGACAAGATAAAGTGAATGAGAAGTTCATTAAACTGAAGCTATGAGAAACACTGTTTGATCATGGCAGTTTTATTCTCTTAATTACCTTGTTTAATTCTGCTGAAGAATTAATTGTAAATATTTTAAACCTTATTAAAGAAACACTTAGAAAAAAGCCTCAAATTTCTGCTTCTGGCAGGAAGAGGGACTAAATATTCTGAAAGGTCCTCCTACCACAAAAGAAGAAGATCCTGGATAAGCCATCCTTTATTGCATTTCTGAATTTGCAAGAAAAAAGGGGAAATTTCCAGATATTCTATCCAAAAATAAATATTTAAAATGCAGGACAATGAGCAGTAATAAAAAGGGAAGAGTGGACTGGCATAAAGCCAAAAGCCAATATCAGAGCTGTAATAGCTAGACTAAGTCTTGGGCTAGAAACACGTACAAGAGTTGAATCTAAGAGTCCCACATTAAGCTGATATCTTCAAAGGGAACTAAAATGTTCCAGATCAATAGTCTCCATGTTTCCTAGTAAAAGCAAAAATATTTTCTGGAGAAAACCATCCCCACTGTATTCTCACAGGATTCCCACAGATTAAGGGCCAGCAAATATTAAGTCAAAACCAAAATCAGAAAATACACGTGGAAAGAAGACACCACTACTGCAAGTCATCTGTAACCACAAACAGATTAAAGTCCCCAAGGAATTCATATTTTGAAATTGTCAGACACAGAATATAAAATTGCTATATATAAACTTTAAATAATTAAAGATGTGTTCACAAAAATGAGTAATCATTAGGAGACTGTCAAAAATATCCTGCAGATTTGAAAAATAAAAACAAAAAGAACTTTTGGAAATTAAAAATATTGTTGAAAAAGAAAACTTAACAGATGACTTAGATTGCAGGTTAAAAATCAATGAAGAGATAATTAGTAAAGTGAAATATATATATGGAAAAAATCTAGGATCCTGTATAGAGAAAATGGGAGATAGAAATTATGACAGATTGAAAGATGTGGAAAGATGGAATAAAAGAGTTTAATACACATCAAGTCAGAAAATAGAGAGAATGGAGGCACTACAATATTTGAAGAGAAAATAACCAAGAATTGTCCAGAATTGATGAAACATATAAACTCACAGGTAAAGGAAGTCAATATATAACAAGCGAGACAAATAAAAAGAAATTCACAACACAGAATTTTTTGTAAAATTGCAGACCACAAAAGACAAAAAGAAGATTTTAAAAACAACCTGAAAAAAAGGAATGATGATTAGACTCTCAACAGTAACACCAAAATACAAAAGAAAGGAGAATAATAACTTCAAAGTGTTGAGAGAAATTAGCTGTCAACTTAAAATTATGTATTCAACAAAACTGTCTTTTCAGAAACAATGAGAAACAAACAGTTTTCAGTGGAACAAAAACCTAGAGAGTTTGCCACCAACCATAGGAATTTTTAAAGAATGTCCTTCAGTGAGAAAGAAATTTATTAAAGGAGAGTCTGAAATGCAAAACAAATAGTAAGTAAATGGGTACAGATGTGGATAATGCTAAAGATATATGTGCTCCAAAGTTCATTGCAGCTTTATTTATGGTGGCCAAGACATGGAAACAAGCAATAGATGACTAGATAAAGAAGAAGTGGTATATATACACCATAGAATACTATTCTGCCATAAGAAAAGATGAAATAGTGCCATTAGCAACAATATGAATGGATCTTGAGATTTTTATGCTTAGTGAAATAAGTCACCCAGAAAAAGTCAAGAACCATATGATTTCACTGATATGTGAACAAGGGAACAAGACAAACAAATAAAGAAACAAAAACTTATAGACACAGACAATAGTTTAGTGGTTACCAGAGGGTAATGGAGCAGGGGAGGTGGTAGATGAGGGTAAATAGGGTCAAATATATGGTGATGGAAGGAGAACTGACTCTGGGTGGTGAACATGCAATGTGATATATAAATCATGTATGACAGAACTGTACACTTGAAACCTATGTAATTTTACTAACCATTATCACCCCAATAAATTTTAATTTAAAAAGAAAGGTGTGGATAATTCTAAAATGACATGATATGTATGAAAAAAAGAAAAGGACAAGGAGGAGGAAGAAGAGACAGAAAGGAGAGGGGAGAGGAGGAGACTTAATTTACAGTGTTTAAAAATAAAGTCAGAACTAAAGTTATAGCCTCTGATAGCATCTGAATCAGAAGTGAGTAGCTAATGGAAAGTATTCTAAGAAAAAGGGGAAATTCCCTTTTACTTGTACTTTTGCATCCTAATGAAATAGCTTTGTACTTTTCAGGAAAACATTGAACATATTGACTTACTTTAAACTTAAATTTAATATGTATGCTAGACTTTCAGTGTTAATTACTAAAAATAAAACAAATTATTTTTAACTAGTAAAGGGGACATTTTGGTTAAGAAAAATTTTAACTAAAAAATGAATTTTAAAAAGGCAAGGGGAGGAAAGAAGCAAGAGTGAAACAGATGTGGGAAACTTTACACTGATAGTAACAAGTCCAAATATATCAATAATCACAATAAATGTAAATGAATTAAATACATTAAAAGAAAAATATCAATTTTTCAAAATCTAGCTATACAGACTATAATACTTATATCTAAAATATAAAACTTTAGGTAGGTTAAAAGTAGAAAGACTAAAAAGTAAATACCAGGAAAATACCAAAATAATGCAGAGATCACAACATAATTAATATTAGGTAAAATGGAATGTAAGAAAAAGAGTATTATTGGAACTAGAGAAGGTTGCTGTATAACAATAAAAGTTTTCATTTATTATGTGATTATAATAATTTTTAACTTGAATGCACAAAATAAAATTGCCTCAAAATTATTGTAGGATATTTTAGCACACCTCTAGCTATTAATAATTGTTTAGAAAATAGCAAATTAATACAGAGAAAGAATATTTAAAGAATATATACAACAGGATTGCTATAATTAACATTTAAAATTATGTACCTAACAACTAAAGAATACACATTCTTCTCAAGCTCACAAGCAATTTTTCCAAAAATCAAGCATATGGCCATAAAGCAAGTCTCAACACATCTCAAAGAATCAGTACAATAAAGACTACATTCTCTGGCAACAGTATAGTTGAAATGTTACGGGACAATAATACAAACTTGATGGAAGCCATCAAGCCACACATTCAGCAAGTTCCATAAATCCTAAAAAGAATAACTACAAAGAAAAGAAAGCATAACCAGCACATCAAAGTAGAAGATCTGAAAACCAAAGACAAGAAGCAAATTTTACAACCAGCCAGAAAGAAAAGACATTATCCTCAAAGGGGCTAAAGTAAGATGAATAGCCATCTTCTTAACAGAAACCATAAAAGTTATACGACAATATGCTAAAAAGAAAATAACGGGGCAGCCAGATGGCTCAGTTGGTTAGAGTGCAAACTCTTAACAACAAAGTTGCCGGTTCAATTCCCGCATGGGATGCTGGGCTGTGCCCCCTGCAACTAAAGATTGAAAACAACGGCAACTGGACTTGGAGCTGAGCTGTGCCCTCCACAACTAGATTGAAGGACAACGACTTAGAGCTGATGGGCCCTGGAGAAACACACTGTCCCCCAATATTCCCCAGTAAAAAAATGTTTTAAAGAAAATAAGAGTAAGCTAAAGTTTTATATTCACCAAAACTATCCTTCACAGATAAAAGAAAAATAAAGACAGTTTCAGACATACAAAAATTGAGTGAATTCATACCTAGCAGACCTGCATTAAAGAAAATGATACAGGGTGTTCTTTAGGCAGAAAGACAAATAATTTCAGAAGGAAGCTCAAAGGAGGAAGAAAAGAAAAACAGATAGGATAATATATGGGTAAATATAAATAAATATTTACTATATAAAACAAGGATATTGCTTTTTATGGGGAAATATATATGATTATGTATTATATATAGAAATGTACATATACATGAGTTAGTGTACACACACATGTTTCTTTGCTCTGTCAACTGAGCAGACTTAAAAAAACAAACAAACAACATTTCGATAGCAATGAAGACATCTAGCACCCAGATCTTGGTTTCTAATGCCATTCTCCAATGAAAAGAACAAGGGCTCCCTGGAGAAATGGCTGGCTAGGACTAAGGCAAGAAATGTACAAGACCAGCCTGTAGTATCTTGTAGTGCCAGAAAGAATGGAAATCTTTAAAAAAAAAATAAATAAAAGTTTGTGGGGCTATCTCAAGGGGGTACATACAGGAGCTAACTGAAAGAGCTCCCAATGGCCAAAGCTAGAGCAATTAGAGCAACAAAATAAAATAGTATTGGTTTATAGACCAAAGTACAAAATAAATATCCATGAGCCCATACTGATATAAATAAATGATTGAATAAATTAACAAATACAGAAAAAAATATTCTAAAAATGAATTCTAAATATACTGTATAGATACTCCACCCTTAAGGAGGGAGAACGTAACTCCCCAATTGAAGTAAGGGCTATGTGTAGAAAATATCTTAAACTGAACAACAAATAAAGTACATTTCCAAACATATGGGTTGCATACAAAGCCAATGGAAATTTTTAGGTTTAAATAGTTATGTTAGAAAAGAGAGTGAAAATCAATAATCTAAGAATTTATTCTCACGAAGCTAGAAAAGAGAATAGCAAAATAATCCCAAAGAAAATTAAAAGAAATAAATAAAGATAAAAGCAGAAATTTATGTAGTAGAAAATAGACATACAATGTAGAAGAAAAAGAACACACAACTTATCAATATCAGCATTGGTTTGAAGAGGAGATATCACTATAGATACTACAGATATTTAAAAAATAATTTAAAAGACACAATAAATAATGTATGCCAATAAGTTTGACAATTTAAATGACATGGACAAATTCTTTGAAAACATAATTTACCAAATGTAACACAAGAAAGAACAGAAAAATTTTCTTTATGGGAAGGTTTTTACCTATATATTCAATTTCTTTAATAGATATAAGACTATTTAGTTATTTGTTTGATCTTTCATGAGCTTTGGGCACTTGTGCCTTCAAGGAATGTAACAACCTGAGTTGTGAAATTTATGAACATAAAGTTGCATGTGATATTGCAATTATCCTATCAAAGTCTGTAAGCTTGGTAGTTATGGCCTCTTTTTCATAACTGACATTCATAACTTTGTCTTCTCTCTATTTTTCTCAGTCTGACAGAAGGTGTGTCCTTTTTATGGATTTCCTCAAATAACCAGTTTTGATTACATTGTTTTTTTAAATTAAAGTTTATTGGGGTGACAATTATTAGTATAGTTACAGATTTCAGGTGTACAATTCTGTAATACATCATCTATATATCACATTGTGTATTCACCACCCGAGGCAGTTCTCCTTCCATCACTATATATTTGATCTCCTTTACCCTCATCTACCATCCTCCTCCCCCCTTACCCTCTGGTAACCACTAAACTACTGTCTGTGTCTACATTGATTTTTATTATTATTATTATTGGGGAAGGGGAACAGGACTTTATTGGGGAACAATGTGTAATACAATGTGTACTTCCAGGACTTTTTTTTTTCCAAGTCAAGTTCTCGTCCTTTCAATCTTAGTTGTGGAGGGTGCTGTTCATCTTCAAGTTGTTATCCTTTCAGTCTTAGTTGTGGAGGGCGCAGCTGAGCTCCAGGTCTAGTTGCCGTTGTTAGTTGCTAGTTGCAGGGGGCGCAGCCCACCATCCCTTGCAGGACTCGAGGAATTGAACTGGCAACCTTGTGGTTGAGAGCCTGCGCTCCAACCAACTGAGCCATTCGGGAGGCAGCTCAGCTCAAGGTGCCATATTTAATCTTAGTTGCAGGGCACACTGCCCACCATCCCTTGCAGGACTCGAGGAATTGAACTGGCAACCTTGTGGTTGAGAGCCCACTGGCCCATGTGGGAATCGAACAGGCAGCCTTCGGAGTTAGGAGCACAGAGCTCCAACCGCCTGAGCCACCAGGCTGGCCCCTCTACATTGATTTTTGCTATTGTTTTCCTGTTGTTGTTTCACAGATTTCTGCTATCTTTATTTTTTCCTCTTTATTCTGCTTACTTTAGGCTTAATTTTCTCTTCTTTTTCTAGTTTCTTAAGATAGAAGTTGATAAAGGGCATCTTTAAAAACCTTACATTTAATATAATACTTAATAAAATCACTGAATGCCTTTCCCCCTAAGATCAGGAACAAGACAAAGATGTCTACTCACTGCTGCGATTCTACATCATAATAGAGAGCCAATGGAATAAAGAAAGAAAAGAAATAGAAGGCATTATATTCGAAATAAATAAGCCAACCTTTATTTGCAGAAGACATCATTTTCTACATAGGAAATCATAAAGAATCTACAGAAAAACTAAACTATGAGTTTGGCAATATTGCAGGATACAAAAATCAATATAAAATATTAATTGTAATTTTATATACTAGGAGTGAACAATTGGAAATTGACATTTAAAAGCAGAATTATTTATAATAACATCCAAAAACATGAAATGTTTAGGGATAAATCTAACAAAATAGTGCAAAAGCTGTATACTGAAAAGTATAAAGCAGTGCTAAGATAAATTAAAGAACTAGATGCACTGAATTCACAGATCAGAATATTTAATATTGTTACATTTTCAATTCTTGCCAAATAGATCTACAGATTCAACACATTCCCAATTAATATCCCAGGAGGACTTTTTTGTAGAAATAGACAAGCTGATTCCAAAATGTATATGGAAAAGAAAAAGACCTAGAATAACCTATTTTCCTACCAGCCACCAACAGAGACCCTATACCCAAGTTTTATACTACTTTATGGTTTAGAGTTTTCCCTTAACTAAATCTATGAGGTTGGTAAAAAGTAATTGTGGTTTTTGCAATTGTCTTTAACCTTTTAAACTGCAATTACCAACCTACTATTTGTTCTGTTCTCATTGCTTAATTTATCGTACATTGAATGATTATACATTCTTTAAACTGCATAAAATCACATTTTATTATGAGCAATAGTTGACATCAATACATTCAATTAAAATAACTTTCCCATCTTGACTGGCTTGTTGGGAAGAATCAAGAAATTCACATGTCAATATGTGAATTTACCAAATAATCCTTTTGCTAGAAAATAAAAGTGTGAATCTGTATTTTCTCACTCATAAGCAGTGAAAGTAATGAGTGCATTTTTTTCCATGTATTTTTTTGCACAAAATCTTTGTGGCCTTCATTCAACATCTAATCTTTTTAAAAAAAATTTTCAGTTACAGTTAACATTCAATATAACTTTATATTAGTTTCAAGTGTACAGCATAGTGGTTAGATTTCCATATTTTTCACAGCAGCTTCTGTCACTAATATCTGCTGCTCTTTATATGATGTTTATATGAAGATACATACCAGTTATTGTAAGCTCTATAAAAAAAGATTATAAGTAGAGCATGTGTGAACAAACACCTTAAAATATGAATAATAAGTGTTTTTAAAGCACTACCTATGTTGTTTTCTGTTATGGACTGAATTGGGTTCCCCCAAAATTCATATATTGAAGCCTAATTCCCAATGTGACTATATTTGGAGACGGCCTATAGAGAGGTAATTAAGGTTAGGTGAGGTGATAAAGGTGAGGCTCAAACCCAATATGACTTGTGTCCTTAGAAGAAGAAGATGAGACACCAAGGAATCTGGGGTGGTAAGGCCATGGGAAGACACAGAAAGAAGGTGACTGTCCACAAAGCTAAGGAGAGAGGAACCAAACCGGCCGGACCTTGATCTTGGACTTCCAGCCTCCAGAGCTGTGAGAAAATAAGCCTCTGTTTTTTAAGCCACCCAGACAGTGGTATTTTGTCATGATAACCTTAGCAGACTGAGACATAGTCTATCAAGCATTTGCCACTAGTTTTGGTTTTACCTATTTCTGTGGATGTTTCTGTAAAATAATCTCTCCAAACTCATGTCATTTGGCCTCCTCACCCCTTACATTATCCCATTTGTTTGAGGAGCTAGTCATCTCCTGTGTGCGGCTTTCCTGTATGTGGTATGTCTCCAAAACCTCCCAGGTTAGGTTTCTGCTGCAGCTATTTGATTAGCTCATTTTGCACGTTTCGGGGGTGACGCAGACCATCACAAAGGCTGCTTGGTCAAGGGATAGAAATCAATAAGGAGGGAGACAGCAGGAACGACAGGGGTTGGGTTCAGAAACCTTGCCACACAGTGCGCTGGCTTTGTTGAGCTTCATGGCACAGGCCCATGTTCTGTAAACTTTTTATCTGCACACAAATTGCATTTCACAGCATACTAAAAGGGTGGGTTACTGATGCTGCATGTGGGAGGCATGTGCACAAATCCTGTTATCAGATAATAGGATTACCATGCATGCCTTCTGAGCATGCTTTGAAAGTTAACTCCTAAATCTACATATACAGCCACGGGCCAGCCATTTTATTGCACAACAAATAAAATTGCTGCGAAATCATTTTTAAAGTTACTATTATTTTCCTCATTATTTCTGTCATCGTTTCTGAGTTGAGCTGCAATAACAGCCATATCCAAGTGAGCATTTTCTTTTTCCCACATCCACACCATCACACCTCAACCCACCCAAGTAACACAAAATTATTTCTTAATTATTTGTTCTGAAGACCACAGGAAATTATACGAAACTAAGGAAAGAAAATCAACAGAAAAGAAAATGCCAGGTACTTTAGCAATATAGATGAGGAGTCTTCTTCAAAACTTATAACCAGAAAGTTATTTTAAATGGTCATTTACCATACAGGGTGTCATCGGCTTTGATTTGACCCTTTTACTTAGTCTTAGCTTATGGATAGCACAGGTGCCGGTTCAAAAATTTCAAAAATGTGATGTGCATGACTCTGCCCTCTTGCGGCTAGGAGGACTTCATGCTGTGCTTCAGCTTCAGCGCTCGGGCTGAGAAAACTGCTCTGCCTGGGAAGGCCAGGGACGTGAGCCCAGCGCCGTGGTGATGACGATCAAAGTCCCTGAACCAACCATCAGAATGCCCTGATCCAGCAAAGATTTTTCTCTCAAATGTGAATTTGTTTATTTGGAAATTATTCAAGGGGTACAAATAAATCTCATTTACATGTACATTTAACAAATCATTTTTGCTGTAAATTCTTTAATGAACAATACAAAATAAAATATTCAATTCAGTGAATGCTATACCTGTTTCAGGTCACAGACGAACACTTGAAATCTAGAGTATCCTAAAATATCTAGGTTGTACCATTACCTCGTATGCAAGATGAGTCTAAGGAGAAATTGCGAAACACCTAACGTTATTCAATACCAATACCATTCAAAACCCTCATGGGGTCCTTTGACCAGTCAGAGCCTCTCCTTCAGCTGCCGTTCTAACTTCCAGATTATTCCCACTCACCCTTCTTTCGCTACCTGCCCTGAATCTCATTGCCTCAGGATTTTACTTTAAGTCTATATTGGAAAAGAGTATTCCATTCCATACCCCTTAGAGGTGTCACACTGCTGTATTCATCAACGTAGGTTTAGATTCTAATAAATTTTGCAGCTCACCACCTTCTTGATTTGGCCAAATCCTGGAAATGCCCTGACCCAATCAATCACTTACCCCTCCCCTAAAAACTCTCTTGAATTTTATGGTAATTCTCTCCCTGCTTTACTTTATAGTTTTACTACCCAAGTATGAATTCCTAATCAATATAATTCAGTTTTGGCTACTTTTGAACCTTATTTAAAAAGAGTATTTATAAAATAAGGGGTTTGAGGGGGTTTTCTGCATCTAGCTTCTTTCACTCAAAATTATGTACATGAAATTCATCTATGTCCTTGTGTGTGGTTGTTGTTCCTTCATGTTTTTCTTGCTGTATAGTATTTTATTTTCTGAATACACTATAATTTGTTTATCTCTTCTTTTGTTAATAGTTATTTGACTTGTTTCCAATTGGGGCTATTTTAATCAATCCTGCTCTAAATATTCTTGTATTATACCTGAATCCTGGTAAACATAATTTCTTCAGGGTACATACTTAGGAATTTCTGGGTCATAGTATATGCAAATCTACAACTTTACTGGATAATGTCAAATAGTTTTCTGGGATGGTTGAATCAGTTTACCTCATTCCACCCCACCAACAGTATATGAAATTTCCTGTTGCTCCACATCTTCACCAACAGTTCTTACGGTTAGAATTTATATTTTACCCAATCTGATGGATATGTAGTTATACCTCTCTGTAGTTTTAATTTGCATGATCTCGATTATGTACTAATGAGTCTGAATGTCTTTACATACATGTTTATCTGTCATTTAGACATCCTCTTTCGTGAACTCTCTGTTCAGGTCTTTTCCTCCATTTTTCTATTTGGGTGTCTACTGGGCTGTTTTTTCATTATTGAATTGTAGCTATTTATATATTTGGATGTGAGCCTCTTGTCTGTTAAGTGTGTTGCAAGTGTTTTCTCCTCTCTGTGACTTTCCTTTTCCTTCTCTTATATGTCTTCTGACACATGTAGTAAAATTTAGCAATCTTTTTTCCTGAGCCTTATTTTAAATTATCTTTTCCTAGCTCATGAATATAAAGATAGTCTTGTAGATTACCTTCAAAAAGCTATATTGTTTTGCATTTGACATTGAAATCTACTTTCCACCTAAAATTGACTTCTGTCATATTGTTAATTATTAGTCTTCTTTTCTTTTTCTTCTTTTTTGTTTTGTTTGAGGTGGGGGTGGGGGGTGGTCACTGAATTATCAGATCCATAAACATTTACTTAAGTTCCCTTTATTTTATTTCATTAAGTTTTATAGTTGTCTTCACACAGGTCTTGCATATTTTTTTATAGTGTACCTAGGTACATGACTTCTTATGCTATTTTGAATGGTATCTTTCATTTCCTTTTCTAAGTATTGGTTGCTGGTACTGAAATACAATTAAATTTTATATTGGTTTTGTATCCACTGTTCAATATGGTTATACATTCTAATAATGTAGTCACAGTTTTTTGGATTTTGCATGTCAGAATCGAATCATCTTTAAATAATGACAGGTTTTTTTCATCCTTTCCAATCCTTATAATTCTTATTTATTTTTCTTTCCTGATGGCTCTGACTGGGATTTAGCTAAAATTCTGAATGGGAATAGTAATAGGGGGCATCCTTATATTTTCCATGATTGTCTCATTTATAAGCATGGGATTTTAATTTATGGTGATGACTGGGAGATGACATGGAGAGGTTAATGGCATTGAAAGAATGGCATTACTTATATTTCCTGAGAGAAAGGACCACACCATTCACACAGGATCACACGAAGAGCACCACGTGTAGTGAGGAGGCAGAATACAAGGGAGGGAAAAGCCTAGGCCCAGAGCTCTTATTGGAGTTTCCGTGGGAAAGGCAAGGCACAATACACAGTTTAGGATTAGCTAGTTTAATAATAAATGTTGGACTTTGGACTAGGTAATCTCTATATAGCTGCCTGGTTACTGGCCTTGGGATGATTTAGGCCAGGGGAAATATTAGCTTAGTGTGTGAGAGTTAGATAAAGCAGGTGATTGGCTCACACATGAAAGGCATGTTCCTGTAAGTTATTTACTAATTTTAGGAATTAGCTAGCCCTGGGAAGCCAGCCCCTCCTCAGCCAGCAAGATTTCAAAATATCATAAGATATAGAAAATTTTAAATACAATTAATACACTGATCTCAAAAAGAAAGCTTCCAATGTTTCATCACTTCTGTTTTGTTTTATTTTGTTGTTTTGTTCTAGATGTCCTTTATCCTTAAAAAGTTCTTTGCTATTTTTCTAGGAATCGCAATATGTCATTAAATTTTTTGTGTTTTTGGTATGAGGTTGTTCATATTATGTTCTTACAATCTTTTTATATATTGATTTATTGTTTAATTATCTTTTCTCTTTTTTTCTTGATAAGTCCCCCAAAAGTTAATTGATTTTATTAGTCTTTTCAAATAACTACATTTTCGCTTTGTCAACCTTTTTTATTGAATTTTTTCTATTTCATTAGTTCGTATTCTCGTCTGTTTTTATTTCCTGCCTTCCAATTTCCGTGGGTTCACTTTTCCGTTCTTTTCTAACTTCTTGAGATTGACAAATCGCTAAGTAGTTCTCAGCCTTTTTTCCTTCTTAATATATACATTTAAGGCAATACATTTTCTGCTAAGTACTGGTCTAACCTTATCTTAAGAGATTTAATTTATATCATTTTCTCTATTATGTAGGTAAAAATATTTTCTAATTTACATTGTCATTTGTTCTTAGACCTATGGGCTATTTAGATGCATATTGATTAAACATATGGGGATTTTTATCTTTTTGTTATTGATTTCTAGCATAAATACACTGTGTTAGAGAATATATTCTGTATGATTTCAGTTCTTTTAAATTTGTTAAGACTTTCTCAGTATAATGTTAATTTTTGTAAATATTCTACATGACTTTGTGAAGTGCAATATGCAACTATTGGTGCAATACTCTATATGTCTATTTGGTCAAATGTGTTAAGCATATTTTTCGAATGATTGATATACCTACTGCTTTTTTGTCTCCCTGCTTTATCAATGAATAAAAAAGATGTACTGAAATCTTCCCTATGTTGGTGAATTTGTTTCTCCTCATAGCTCTGCCAGGGTTTGCTCTATATATATTGCTGTTGTTGTACTAAAAGCAATGTAGAATGCAAATGTAGAATTGCCATATCTTCCTGGTGAGTTTAACCTTCCATCATTATAAAGTAAAGCCCTTTAGCTCTATTACCGTTTTTTTCCTAAATTCTGTTTTATCTGATGTTAATGTCGCTGCTCCAGTTTTAAAACAAACTGAGCAGGGGGTTAATATTTTACTTTCTATCTTTCTATATCCTTATCATCTTTTTTGTATGGGTATATTGCTTGAAAAATACATATATATCCAGTCATACGTACAATTTTTTAACTGCAGCATTGAGTCCATTTATATTTAATGTAATTACCATTGTCTTTGGGGTTATACTTACTATCTTACTGTGTGTTTTCTATTTGTCTACCAGCTCTATGTTCCTTTTTATTTCTCTCTTCTCTTGCCTTCTTGTGTAGTAAATTTGTATGTGTGTGTCATTTCCCTATTAGTTTGAAAAATATGACACTTTCAGATTTTTAGATTTAGATACTCTCTTTAGATTTTTTTTAGTGATTACAATAGAATTTACAAAATGGATTAAACTTACAAAGTCTAATGTATATTGAAAAATTATTTGTAGAAATAATATAAGGCCAACAGCAAGATTATAATATTCCAGGTGTTATTTTTTATTTGCTTCATTCAGACACCTGGAGACAATAGCAGTCAGTATCACCTTGCTTGGGGTTTTCTAGGCTCCCCCTATGACTGGAAAAGACCACACAAGATCTGATTCACTTCTGCTTCATGTCCCAGTCCAAGGAGTAGTGGGGGTGTGTTATTTATCAAGACACACACCCTTTGCCTGCCCTGGATCCCAATTCTGACACCCCCTAATTCAGCGAGACCTCAGCTCAGCCTCAGGGCTACCTCCTGCAAAAGTGATCAAATGATATATTCCCATTCTGAGCTCCCATCCTCTGCCACATCTCAGTCTAATAAGAGTTCACCATGTTGTTTGCTCTTTGATGCTGTCATATTGTGATTTATAATAAATATATTTTTGTGCTCCTATTTCTAGCACAGAATTTCCTAAGTGATGAGAACAACAAAGGTGTCTTTTATTATGTTAATGAGGGCTTTTGAACTGCACCTAAGGATGGTGGCTGGTTGCCAGGGGAACCAACTACCTCATTAGAGCGTTAATATTTTCAGAACCCCCCTCCCCAACTCAGGGAAGGGGAGTGGGGCTGAAGGTTGAGTCAGTTGCTAATGGCCAGTGATTTAATCAGTCATGCCTATGTAATGAAGCCTGTATTAAAAACCCAAAAGGACAGCTTCTGGATTGGAGAACAGAGGGAGGTTCTGGGAGATGGTGTACCTGGAGAGGGCATAGAAGCTCCTTTCCCATACCTTGCCCTATGCATCTCTTCCATCTGGTTGTTCCTGAGTTACATCCTTTCATAATAAGCCAGTAATCTCGTAAATAAAATGTTTCTCCGAGTTCTGTGAGCCATTCTAATAAATTAATCCAACCCAACGTGGGGTCATTGGATCTCCAATCTGTCAGTCAGAAGCACAGAACTTGGACTTGTGATTTGCATCTGAATTGAGGGACAGTCTTGTAGGGCTGAGCCCTGAACCTGTAGGATCTGACGCTATCTCCAGGTAGACAGTGTCAGAATTAAGTTGAATCATAGAACACCCAGCTGGTGTTGGAGAATTGCTTGGTGGTGTGGGAACTCACACACACACACACACACACACACACACACACACGTATCAGAATTGCTGACCAGAACCTTTATTTAGATGCTTTTTAGAAAACATTTTAATATATTTCATTCAGCTCTTTCATTCCAGGTCTTTAGAGATTACTGCTTGTTACTGTCACTGAGATTCCTGGAGTTACTTATAACCTGATTATCCATTGAGCCAGTACTGATTGAGAGCCTACTATGTGCCTGGCCCTGTTCTAGGCTCTGGAAATTCAGCAGTAAAGTCCTGCCCTCTTAGAGTTGACAATCTAGTTGGAGAAAGAGAAGATAAGCAAGTAAACATATCTATATAAAGAGTGAATGGATTGGCAGATGAAAGAAGTTCAAAGCAAGTTCATAGGCCCTGAGGCAAGAGAATGCTTGGTTCATGGTGTAACAGTAGGGAGGGCAGACTAGTAAAATGTGGGTAACAGAGACAAGGTCAAAGTAGCCAAAGCCAGATGGTGGAGGAGCTGGTAGTGTTTTAGTCTAGGTGTAATAAAAAGCCCTTGGTGTGTTTTGAGTAAGGGAGACACTGGAAATGATTTGTGTTTGTATTAAACTGCTCTAGCCACTTTATGGAAAAGAGACTGAATCTTTTCTCTGATTCTGACAACACACTCCAACAAATTCCTTTTCCTTCCTAAATTAGCTATAGTTGTAAAACCAAAATAAATAAACAAACAAACAAATAAATAAATATTAACTAGTTTAACTAGAGAAGAGACTACATAGAAATGAGAGGTATTTCATTAGACTTGGTGAAAAACAGTGACGAATCCTATTCATATTCCAGACTACGAAATTAGTACCCCTTGGTATGTAGGACTCCAGCCCTGCTATCCTGGATCTGGCCTCCCCAGGTAGCTTGCTTCTCCTTATTTGATACAGCCACACCTACATCAAGAGAGTGAGGAAAGTGCTGCAGCCTCAGCCCCAGGCTGTTCCAGGAACCAGCCACATACCTGAAACAATCAAGATCCTGTTTTCAACCTAGATCTCCAGTCCTGATTTCTCCCACCTTCATCCCTAGAGGGGACTTTGGTATCCTCTGTCAACCACTGCTTCAGTTGAGGTCACCTCTGTCACCTGAGATGTTCTCAGAATGGAAAGAGATCGGGCAAGGGTACAGCAGTTACAGATTGCACAAAATAGGTACCCAGTAAGTAGTAGTTGAACACCCACTCAATCTCACTGCCGCAGAGACAGCACGCTAATAGGCTGGCCAGAAAACTTCACAGAGTAGTTTTCTGACCACTCTTGAAAAACGGAGGAGTAAAGCATGGTAAAAACTCTAATGAGCACTGTTCACCATTCCTAGATTAAGTGTCTGAATATAACTATCCCAAGATGGGCCATGAAGTCAAAATAGCCATTTTATTCCCATGGATGGTAACATTTCATCTTCAGAATCCAGCATCCTAGCTATTTCAGCTATCCAGAGTTCAGATGAGAAAGGTAGAAAACAAAAAATTATCCAAAGACCTCAAATAAATTCAACAAGGTTTGTTCACTAACACCCATATCTTTTAC
Source organism: Rhinolophus sinicus (assembly GCF_036562045.2). Classification (NCBI taxonomy): domain Eukaryota; kingdom Metazoa; phylum Chordata; class Mammalia; order Chiroptera; family Rhinolophidae; genus Rhinolophus; species Rhinolophus sinicus. The sequence continues at coordinate 46,958,574 of NC_133751.1, forward strand.
TCAGAGGAGAGCCCCTTGCGCCCTCTTTCAGCCTTTCTTTTCTCTTAGTGTACTCACATTTCTCTCGGTTCTCTCTTATTCTTGTTCTTTTATCTCTTAGTTATGTTACCGGCATTCGGGTTCTTGGGTTTCTCAAGATAGAAATCGAGAGGAAACCCCAGAAAAATTTTCCAGGCAAATTTCATTAAGCTTATGCCTGAGCACAAGGGAGGCACAGCCCGGAGGAGAGGAAGGAGGTGACTTGGGAGCTGGGCCGGCTTGGCTGCTTTTATAAGCTAGGTACAAAGCAGGCTGAAGCAAAGGGGCGGGCTTTTTGAAAACGGAGGGCTTTCTTTACCCGTTATGTTGCCTGGTAACCATGGTTGCACCTGCCCTGTGGGGCAAAATGGCAGATTGCTCATTATCCCCGCCCCAAGAATGTTGTATAGCGGTCTAACCTTGATCAACTGTGCATGCAAAATAGTGCTTTTGACATCTGTATGGAAGTAAACAGTTAGAAGGGAGATAATAATCAGCTATTGCTGCATTTTTGTGTAAGGGATGACAGGATGGTGGCATTCTTGTGGTCAGCTTATCTAGCGTTTTCTCCTGGCCATCTATTACTGCAGCTGGGGCCCAAGTCCCTCTGCTGTCTCTGTTATACACAACATATTGATAGTAGAAGTAAGAGATGGGCTACCGTATGAAATGCACAGAAAGCAAACAGAAAAAAATAGTCTGACATCAAGATGCCAGAGTAAAAATTTGAAAATACAGATGTAATATCTCAAAAAAATATGGCAGTTTGGATTAATTTTGGATTAATTTTGTGATTGGGCAAATGGCACTTAGATGTGTAGATGTGATCAAAAACCATCTCCATCTTTGCGTCCCGGATTTGACTTCATTTCATTTTTAAGTTTCATGTTGTGACCTTGGACCAACTTCGGTGTTCTTGGCAAGCATATCAAAGCTTTCTAGTTGATGATTATCTGTGTTCCTTAAAAGGTAGCCATAAATATTGTGAGCAACAGCTGGAATGGCATGACAACCAAGATAAATACCGAGCTGGTAATAGTATGATTGTAAACAATCATCTATCATAAGACCACCAGGAGGTATGGCCCTTGGAGCTACTGAATTTTTCGTCTCTTTGCCCTGTCAATCATTAGTACCCAAGTTATACTACTTAAAAAGTACTGTAACAGGAGTCTAGTAGCAGAGAATAATCTGTCTAGAATTGCTGGGTCATCTGTTCCTCTCTGACCCGATCTTCCCTAAATAAATTACCCTATAATAAATTATGTTATATTCTATGGAGTTGTCTGCTTCATTGTTCAGTCTGAAGATTCCTTCCCCTTGTGGTGGCTATTATACCTTTGCCCCATCGCCAGACAGCACTACAATTGTCAATTACAGCATCAGGCAATAGCTGAAGTGCATAATGATTTCCCTTAAAGATCAAGAAAAAGTTAATTTTTTTTTTGAAAAGGGCAAGAAATGTGTATTACACTGTAGAAAGAGTCCCACTAAAACATAATGAAGAATCATTTTTAAATGAGGGCATGTGGGAGTATAACTCACCTATTCCGAACCATTATTTTACTGTAGTCATTTTTTCTTGTCTTCACATGGTGAATAGATAACACTTTATGATGCCGTATGATCATGTCATTAAGAAATCGGGCTCTAAAACAGCATGGTATTGGCAGAAAAACAGACACATAGACCAATGGAATAGAATTGAGAACCCAGAAATAAAACCACATAAATATGGACAGATAATTTTTGACAAAGAAGCTAAAAACATACAATGGAGGAAAGACAGCCTCTTCAATAAATGGTGCTGGGAGAATTGGATAGCCACATGCAAAAGAATGAAACTGGACTGCTATTTGTCACCATGTACCAAAGTTAATTCAAAATGGATCAAAGACTTAAGCATAAGACCTGACACAATAAACTGCATAGAAGAAAACATAGGTACTAAACTTATGGACCTTGGGTTCAAAGAGCATTTTATGAATTTGAATCCAAAGGCAATGGAAGTAAAAGCTAAAATAAACGAATGGGACTATATGAAACTTAAAAGCTTCTGCACAGCAAAAGAAACCATCAACAAAATAAAAAGGCCACCAACTGAATGGGAGAAGATTTTTGCAAATAGTGCCTCCAATAAGGGGGCTAATATCCAGAATATACAAGGAACTCATGAAACTCAACAATAAAAAAACAAACAACCCAATTGAAAAATGGGCAGAGGACTTGAAGAGACATTTCTCCAAAGAGGACATACAAATGGCAAATAGACATATGAAAAAATGCTCAACATCACTAATCATCAGAGAAATGCAAATCAAAACCACAATGAGATATCACCTCACCCCAGTCAGAATGACTATCATCAACAAGACAAATAGTAACAAATGTTGGAGAGGCTGTGGAGAAAAAGGAACCCTCATACACTGTTGGTGGGAATGCGGACTGGTGCAGCCGTTATGGAAGGCAGTGTGGAGGTTCCTCAAAAAATTACAAATAGAATTGCCATATGACCCAGCAATCCCTCTCCTGGGTATCTACCCAAAAAATCTGAAAACATTTATACATAAAGACACATGTGCTCCAATGTTCATTGCAGCTTTGTCTATGGTGGCCAAGACATGGAAACAACCAAAATGTCCTTCGATAGATGAATGGATAAAGAAGTTGTGGTATATATATATACACAATGGAATAATATTTGGCGGTAAGAAAAGATGATATAGGAACATTTGTGACAACATGGATGGATCTTGAGAGTGTAATGCTGAGTGAAATAAGTCAGACAGAAAAAGCAGAGAACCATGTGATTTCACTGACATGTGGTATATAAACAAAAAACAACAAAAGAACAAGACAAACAAATGAGAAACAGAAACTCATAGACACAGATAATAGTTTAGTGGTTACCAGAGGGTAAGGGGGGGTGGGGGATGGGAGATGAGGGTAAGGGAGATCAAATATATGGTGATGGAAGGAGAACTGACTCTAGGTGGTGAACACACAATGGGATTTATAGATGACGTAATACAGAATTGTACACCTGAAATCTATGTAATTTTACTAACAATTGTCACCCCAATAAATTTAAAAAATAAATTATAAAAAAAAAAAAAGAAATCGGGCTCTGAAATCAGATTGATCTGGACTCAGTTATTTAAGAACTGTATGATTTTGGACAAGTTACTTAACTACCCTGAGCCTAGGCTCCTGATATCTAAAATGAGATAATTACGACGTCCTTCATCAGGTTAGTGTGAGGCTGAAATAAGGTGAAGCACGTGAGGCACTTAGTCCACATGGTCACTGCTCATGATCACTTCTATCATCTTAGTGCTGGAGGTAGTGTCACCTAATGGCTATGGACTCTGCAGCCCAAATGCACACTTTTAAAGTTCAAATCTTGACGTGGCTATTTACTGAACTGTGTGACCTTGAGTAAGTTACTAAATCTCCCTGTGCCCCCATTTCTTGGTCTTTAAAATGGACATAGAGAGTGTACCTATCTCGTAAGGTGGTTGGGAGGATTAAGTGAGTTGATGCATACAAAGGGTTTAGATCAGGGCCTGGCACACGGAAAGCACCAGTAAGTGTTGGCTGTCATTGTTATTAATGACTGACCATACCATTTTTACGAAGGACTTTCCTCCTTCAATTCACTGTGACTTCCTAGCTTCATCCTCCACTGGCAATCATGTCATATACAAAATGCTCTCGTGTGCATTGTGCCAAGTGAATCTTAGGATGTGCTTGTGACACAAATAGGAAAACCTGATACAAATGTATATAAATGCCACACACATATTTGTCCAAACAAGTGTTTCACTGAATCAGGAATCCTAGTATCAAACAATTCAAGTATCACATTACATAACGGTAAATTTTGAAAAAGGAAAGAAATTAACTGTGTAGTTACAAAAATCGTTTCCGTATCTCTCTAATTCAAGGGGAATTATAGCTGCTGAGTCTAATACAGTGAAACCTAGTCTACATAGGTGCAATTCATGCAATTTAGCATAAGATGGCGCCAAAGAATGTTTTACTCTGTGGTTCTACGCATTGGACAAGGTGTTTCAGCCTCACCAGAAAGTCTAGGAATACAGTAAGAGCTTCCAAGTTAACTTGGGCATTCCCAAGGAGCCTCCGCTGTCAGCAGCTTTCGTGAAGCTTCTGTGCCTCACCTCCTGAAGTTACTTCATTCTGGGTAAGATTGGGAAAGTTCCTCTACAAAAGCATGCCTGAAAGTAACCTAACCTACAGTTGTACTAATTTTATTAAACTGGGGTATATATGTTTGACACCTGCCAGGGAGCTGTGCTGTTTTTCCTTTGTTTTTTTGGTTTCATGTCTGGTAAACAAAAGTAACAGATACACAATACAGGAAACTCATCCAATTTTAAATACTAGAAGATAATCATTCATAATACCACAATCCAGAGATAATCATTAACCTCCTGCCCAAAATTTCAGCCTCCCAAATTCCTTATTTCTGTCAGAGGACCAGTATTTTCCAGTTGGCTAAATTCACAACATTTGTGGGATTTTATTCTTTCCTAACAACAATAATAATATCCACCTAACACTTTGTTTTAACTGTTTAAGATCTGTTGCACAACAACAACGTGAATATACTTAACACTACTGAACTGTATACTAAAAGCTGGTAAAAGTGAGATGGTGAATTCTATTCTGTGTTTTTTTTAATCACAATTTAATTTTTTTTTTTAAGTTTTAAAAAGAAAATAAACCAATAAAGTATTTAACCATTAACATTTTGATGCATTTAGTTCAAATTGATTTAAGCAATCCTGTCCATAGTCTAGAGAGGCAGTAGAAAATGGGCCAATAAGCAAGCTCGTACTAAGGAAATAAATAAAAACAATCTGTGACTTTGGGAGTCACCGGGCACGTGTCCCAAGGAACACGCACCAGGCCTAGTGCTATGGGTAATAAGAGGGCAAGATGTATGTGGAGGATGAGGGTAGACCTTCAGCTGCAACCTCAACTTCTCCAACGACTTGGCCACAGGGGCCATGTGACCCTCAGCACTTCTTTAGGAGGTCAGATGGTGAGCAAAACTGGAAGAGTCCTAGGTTAGTCATTGGCACCACAAGAATTTTTAGAAATCTAAGATGTGGGAAATAATGAGACAAAAGTAAACGAGTTGCTTTTTTCCATCTGGATTTCAGGTGGGGTTGGAGGTGGGGGCATTTAAATGATTGACAGCTGGAATTCATACCAAAGTGAGATTATGGAATCTGCTAGACTGCTAGAGGCAGACTGCGTGGGTTCAAATCCTGGCCCTGCCACTCACCAGGTATATGGCTAGTTATGCAAATCACTTCATTATTATGTTCCCTGCTATCCTCCTTTGTAAAGTGAGAATGATAATGGTAATAGTGATACCTCATAGAACTGATAAGTAAATTAAATGAATTAATATGCATAAAACTCTTAGTTATGGCACTTGACATACAGAAAGCACCTGGTAAGTGGTAGCTATTAGGACAGATTTTGGAGGGCCTTGAAAATTGATCTGAAAAGTCTGAGTGGTAAGAAACAAATTCAGAAAGGTAGGATGAAGAGAAAGCACGCTAGAAGATCAGTGTTGACCTAAGAGTGGGCTGGAGGGAAAGACAGAAATAGAGACTCTCTCAGTAAGTTGAGCTTTCAAGGATTTAGCCTGTGGTGGTGCAGGAGAGAGCAATGTCTGTGAGAAATTAACTGTTTACCATGAGGAACAAATGTTAGCAGGTTTAGAAGTGGAAAGAGCACCCTACTAGGAGCTGGGTGACTTGGGCCCGGCAGGGACTCCACTCGCTATGGGATCTTAGGTGAGTCACCAAGTCACCCCTCCCAACCTCCAGTTATTCCTCTGTCAGTCTAGAGAATATCTCTAAGGCTTCCCTTACAGGGTATTAGGAGAAGAAAATTGCATGGTTTGCATGAAAATATTTTTATAACAATAGAAGTACTGGGCTGTCCGACTGCTAGTTGGTTACCTATTTCGTGCCATCTGTAACTGTTTTGTTCTTGCCTGATCTTTTTCAATTCTGAGAACATCTCAGGTGACAGAGGTGATCTCAACTGGGTGACAGAGGACACCAAAGCTCCCTCTGGGGATGAAGGATGGATATTATTATTGTTTTTATTAGGAAAGAATAAAATGCCTCAAAGGTGAATTTAGCCAAGTGGGAAATATCAACAAAAATTTCTAACAGAAATATGGTATTGGGGAGGCTGAAATTTCGGGAGATAAATGAAATTTTTGAATTATGGACTGGAAGTTTTTGGAAGACTAAAGCTAAAGAACTGGGTTTAAAACATTTGATATGTAGTCTTCTACCTTGGAATTAAAGGAAGAATTCAAAATGTCCTATAAAAGTGACATAACCCAAAGGATTCAACAGAGAATAACAATATATAGATGTACCAATCAAAACAATAAAAGAGCTAAATTTCCCTGTTAAAATGACAAGGATCATGGAAAGGATTTTTTTTTTTAATTCCATCATTTGTTGCCCTGAAGAGACATAATGGAGAACAAACTGAACCACTCCAAGTACAGGCTGATTTCTGGTTAAACAGATAGATCACATACGAGTACATTTATCACCTTTCCATTTCAAGTCCTCACTAAAATGTCAGTAAGTGAGGAAAAAGGTATAAATCTATCATAAGGCAAAGAGCATAGGAGAGGAGATACCAGTAAATGTAACAAATTTTTACAAGATAAAAAGCACATTGTTTTAGTAAAGGGGGGAGAGCTATGGAAACTGTCTGTAGAAGGAGACCCCAAGGAGAATAAAAACTGATTTGCCTTGTAGAACCATTAAGAAGCTTAGGATTGGGAGACACCAGGCGCCACAGAAGGTGGGAGATGCTGTGAAGTTCTAAAACAGAGAATTGGTTGAAAGTCCATACATGGAGCTTTGGACACCGCCCCCCCCCCCCCATATGGTTGTGATTCAAAGTGTTTGCAGGTGATGGGAAGGCGGTGGAGCAGGGGACAACTGCCTGGGCAAGCAATAGTTCTGTTTTCCTATTGTTTGTCAAATACTCAGAGGGACCTGTGCATTGAGGGAGTGGACTCGGGATTCAAGGTCAACACTGCCAGCCATGTCTTCCCAAAAAGAGGCGAGAAAAAGGGATGAGCTCCCTTCTCTGAAGCAGTTTCCTAGAGAGTGCCCCACCTTGTGAGTGCAATCCTCTCTCCACTCAAACCCAAAAATTGAGGAGTAAAACTTCTCAAACATTCAGAAGGATGATGAGGAGGAGAGAAAAGAAGGTTCACAAGCAGAGGGTTGAAAACAGCAAAATACCATGTTGTTATTGAGCATTGGTTTGAATGCACATAGGAGTAGCAGTTAAATACCCCTTTGACTGATTTAATCTCTTTGTGTTCAGAGGTTTCCACCTTAATGCTCACCCAATAGCAGCAGCCTAGAGAAGACAGTCACCCCTGATTTGGGTTTGTGATTCAAAACACAAAAACTGAAACTTGGAGACAGAAAAGGAAAGGTGGGAACCCACCACCCCTCCAGAAACCGGAAAGACAAGGTGTGCCTCTGTTTCAGAAGTGAAACAATCTGAGAAAAGGAAAAGTAATTGTCTGCTTTCCATGTTCTCCTTATTCTTCCTATGTTGGTTAAGACCCTAGAAAATAATTGGTGACCTGAGCATCTACCCGTATCCTAGCCCTATTACTTGCACATGGCATCAGGCAAGTGCTTACGTCTTTGTGACTCAGCTCTCAACAATAAAATGCACAGAACAATATGGAAAAAGTGCATAGTCACTAACAGGACAAGCTCCCTAACGTAAGACAATGCCTCCCTGCTAATTAGCTGATGATCCTGGGCCATTCAGTACTTAACCTCTCTCTCTGAACCTCAGTTTCCTCAACTATAGAATGGTTATGGCAGCATCGAAGCCATAAAGTCATTGTGGGGGTCCAGTGAGATTATAAGTATAGCAAAGCTTTGGGGAGAAAACAAAACTTCATCACATGTAAGGTTCTGTGTGAGTTTCCTGTGGCTGCTGTAACAAATCACCACTTGCTTTGGGGCTGAAACAACACATCTGTTCTCTAACAGTTCTGCAAGTCCCAAGTCTGAAATGGCTTCTTAGGGCCACATGAATGTGTCGGCCGGGCAGTGCGCCCTCCAGAGGCTCTAGGGCTGAGTCCATTTCCTTGCCTTTTTCAGCCTCGAAAGCATCATTCCTTTCATTCGTTTTCAGGGCCCCATCCTCCATCTTCAAGGCCTGCAGTGTAGCATTTTGCTTCAGTGTCAACTTGCCACCTTCTATGTCAAATCTCTCCCTGCCTCTTTCTTAAAAGGACACTGGTGAGTGCAGTTTAGGGCTCACCTGTATAATCCAGAATAATCACCCCATCTGAAGATCTTTTAACTTAATCACACCAGCAAAGACATTTTTTGCCATATAAGTTGACAATCCCAGATTCCAGAGGTTAGGCCTGGATATCTTTGGGGCCATGATTCAGCTTACCACAGGTTTTAGCTACATTCTATGCTTCCAAGAGGAGGAAATTCCAGTGATTTACTTTTAAACTCATCCAGTATATTGAACATAAAATGCCCCTGCCAGCCAGGCTCCCCCGTAGCCTGTTTCCCCCTGGCTTTTAACCAGCTAACTGGGAAGATAGCTCTATCCTGGCCACAACAAGCCAAGAAAGGAAGTTTCACAAGCTACCCTATCATAGGCTTGTCACCCTTCCATCACAAAGCCTGGGAAAAGGGACACAGCTAGCCCAGCAGATTCTCCACAGGTGTTGCTTTGTCACCTGTGCTTTGCCTGCCCAGCTGGAGCTATTTGCAAATGCCAAGAGTGTGAAGGCAGGCAGCGGAACTCTAACAAAAGTATGGGAAGGTTTCTTGCCTCTGGAGTACAAACCTGGAGGTCAGCCAAAGCCAACACCAAACATGGAGACTACACACTCTTTTCCCTTGGCCAGGGACAGGGGTATCAGAACCTCTGGAAAAGCATTACTTTTTAGACAGCACCATCTGGCATGGTTCCCTGTCACTAGTAATTAAAGATTTTTGTTTTAATTCGGCATGGCTTATGTCATGTAATTTCCAAGCCATGTAATTCTCAAGTGTTGGCAGTATTGTACACACTCGGCAATTCACTCAGTGTATTTGATTGGCTCTACAAGCGAGAGAATCAGGAAGCCAAGGAACCAGCATTTGTTGAGGGCTTACTATGTGCCAGGCACTATATCAAATGCTTTACTTAGATAATTTCATTTCTTACAACAAACACATCATGCAAGTGAGGAAATTGGGGCTCAGCTAGGTTAAAGGTTAAGTCACTTTCTCAAAATCATAAAGTTAATAAGAGACAGAGTCTGGAGTCATACTAAGGGGTTTCCCACTCCTAAACAATTGTTTCCCCACTGTATCTCTCCACCTAAGAGAAGGAGAGCTAGAAAGCAGCTGACCATGGCCACAACTCTGATTTGATTTGGAGTTCCTCAATTACTGGCAGCAGATTCTTCTTTATAGTCTTAATATCCTAACCACCAAACCAACAGCTAAATGACAAGTAAATAGCACACAAGTGAGAGATTGCTCAGCAAACTAAAATCTAATATGATTCTGCTCTGTATGCCTAACTGATTGCTTTATGGGCCCGTGGTCTCCAATACTTTTTGATTATGCATCCTAGTCAGTAAAAATTTGTTGAGAACACACCCTCAACAATGTATATTTATTTTTTATGAAGTATATTCAGGCACTATCCATAGAAAAAATACACAAAGTAAACATCTACAATGTGAGATTTTAGCAATTAGAATTCTGATATTTTCTTTCCACATTTGAATGGGTCAGCTTGCGTCATTGCGGTATGAATAGTCCACCTGGAAGACCACAGTTATGTGCAGTGACTGTTGAGATACAAACTCACTGCTATATACCAAGACTCATTCATCTACATCTAAGAAAACCCCAACAATGGTCAGAAATGCCTATAATAAAACATTAACTACTTCTGTAGCCAAAACACTCAGGTGACTCTGCAGTATCTTCCACATGGCCAAACAGAACCTTCCCAGATCCCTTCACGCCCAAGTGGAGCTAGAGTCCCTGGACACATTTGCCTCGCTCCTCCCTGAAAGTTCTGATTCCCATAGTAACTATGTTCAAAAATGGTCCTCAGCTGAGGAATATACCATTGAATCTGATTTTTGCTTAAACTTTGGCCATGAAAAAATTGCCCTGAATCGGGGGTGGAGAGTATGTCAAATCTGCATTATGTCTATATTGTAGGAGATTATTCGGTCACAAAAGAGCATCCATTCTCTACCACACTGAGTCTAATTTATGTTTTCTTGTCAGGAACAAGTACCCCTGGGTTTGTCTGTCCTATGGGATGTCTAAAGCTCTCCTCCCTGAGTGAAGAAGCTTTCTGTAATGTCTTTGTAAGTTACCCCTTGTCCATGGCTTGTCTGAGCTAAAGAGAGAGGCTGGCCTGACAGGTAGGTCTCACTAACAGGGGTTTCTTTCTCCTGGACCACAGATGAATGCAAATGAACCCACTATACTGGGCAAAGCAGCCTATGTAGTGTGTGTGGTCTTGGGGATGAAAGACTGGGGGAGGAAAAGGGTGATTATCTGGGGGAGATCTGTTCAAGAAAGTAATTAAACAAGGAGAGTCTAAGATAAGTATCACAACTCAAAGTTCAAATCCAAAAGCTCAAAGAACTTGGGATTTCCAGCAGAGCTGAAATTTCATGGGCCATCTGGGTGAATACCTCAGAGGAGGCATATTCCTTCAGCTGGCTTTTCCACGCTGAGACATGGGTAGAGAAGACCAACTCCAAGGTGAAATGAATTCCCTGGCTGTCAAACTTTACTGGGTCCAGAATCTCATGGGGACCTTGCTAAAAATGGTGGGCAGCAGCAACCTACAACACCCTTTAGGAGTCATCTTACAAGAATTATGTCATAGATCACAAAATTGAGTTTACATTATTCCTATAATAATTTCTAATATCACATTATATATTTTTTGTTTCATAACTCATGGCTCAAAAACAATACAACATTTCTCTAACATTAGAGTCAGGCTTAATGTTTTAAGACTTCAAGAGAAATGACTAATAGGGTTGCCAAGTGATAGTCAGATGTGACAACAGCAAGAAAAGTATAGACTTCAAAATAAGAAGAGAAGCACTGAGTTGATAGTAAACACACTGTTATAAAGCAAACGATAGTGGTGAAATCTGTCTGGAAATGAGGATTTACTTCACTTGCTTCATTTCTAGTGCAGTGATACCCAACAATGAAGAGACCCATCAGGATTCAGCAATGACAAAGGGTTTGAGCTTCATGTTTGCTGGTGTTGAAGGAGGTTCTGAGGACAGAGTAAACCTCCACCACGTCTTTTTGTCACATTTCTGCTCATTGTTATGGGGATATGGTATTCATTGTAATACGGATTTCTGTTGGAATTCAATTTGTTTCCTGTTGCTTTTTCTATACTAATATTCTGTGAACAATTTGATTTAACTGCCTCCATGACTATGATATTGACATTCCTTCCAATGCAATAATTTATTCCTGTACCTTTCCTAGTTTTTACTGAAATATTTGTTTGGCTACATGTCTCCCTATATAGAAACGTATTCAAATTTATTTTATCTTGCCAATTACTTTGTGCCCATTTTTATTGATATATTTACTCTGTAGAGACTATCAGAAATTTATTCTAATGTATTTCATATTATAACTCAACTTTTTAGTATTAGCATTCAACAAAATATAGTCTCATTATTGGCTTTTACAACACAACATGTAGAGTAGGGGATTTAATTTACCAGTTTGGATGTTTTACTCTCTTCTGGGTACCAGTATTCAATAGTAATCAATATATTTCCTTAGAATTATGTACTTTTTTATTTTTCCAGGGTTAATAGAATATTATATATTATATACAGTATTTTATGAATAAAACTATCTTTTCCCCTACAAAAGCCACTTTAAATTCACTTTTAATACAAGTTTAGAAATAGATTATTGAATATTTCCAATGTTGCAGTCAATCTTACATGGGTTATTTTATTGAATTCTTACGGAAAGTCTAAGAGGTAGGTACTATCATCATTCCTATTTTGTAGATAGTGGAACTAAAACTCAGTAGATAGTGGAACTAAGACTCAGCAGAGGATGTGGCTGGTCCAAGTAACACAGTAAGTAAGTAAGTGGGCTTTGGGAAGAGAACCAGGACTTCTCCAGCTTTGATACTATCTACAACCTCGTCTGCCCCAGGGGACCCTCCTAGTTTCTATTGTGTACATGGGCCAAGGAAAGGAGCAGATGGAAATCGGAGACCTCTGTTCCGTGTGCTATCAACAGTGAGTAGAAAGAGTCCCAAACAGGGGTTAGACCACTTAGATTCCACTTCTGTCTCTAATTCACCACTAGTTACCAAGGGAAACCAGAGAAGTCAGTACCTTCGCTTGTCTTGAGCTTCTCCAAAGTACAAAATAAGTATCTTGACTGGATTCTCATTGAGAGCTTGCCAGTTCTAAATGTTAGGAATTAATTTCCTTTCCATGTTTGTAAGTTCAGGAAAGAGGTGTTGGAAAGCCAAACTTCTTGTAAGCCTGTTTAGTCCCGTTCTTACAGCATTCTGATATCATATGCCTTATTCAGCACTTACTATACACCAAGCATCAGACATTCTCTCATGTAATCCCCAAAGAACTTTAAATGGCCAGTAGTATGATTCTCATTTTACAAGAAAGGAGATTGAACCTCCAATACAGCCAGTAAATAGCAGAAACAGGAGTGGAACACAGATTTGTCTCCCTCCAAAGCCCCTGCAGAGAACCACCACACTCGCCTGCCTCTTCCAGCCATGCTGTGCATGGGTCCAAGAGAGGGATGAAGGAGATGGAATGCACTGGCAGGTGACTCTCCCTCTTCTCTGTCTGTGGCTACAATTTTGTGCATATGAATGTGTATATAGTATGAGTTGTAATCTCTCCAAGCATCCCACTTCCTCCCTCTTCCATCCTCCAAGGCAGCTAAGATGAACTGCATTAGAGAGAATGCAGCACAGAGGACTTAGAAGTCCTGGGTTCTGTCCTAGCTCTACCACTTATATGGTTTGGGCAAGGACAGATATTCTAAAATATATCAGTAAAATAGGATTGAGAATATTTTCTCTCCCTGTCTCACAGGACTGTTAAGAAAATCAAATTTATTCTTTCATGTCTTGATCCATTGAACAAATATTTTTTGAGTGCCTAATATGTGAAAGGTACTATTCTGGATGCTGGTAACAAAATGAACAAAATAGGTAACACCCTACCCTCATGGAGCTTATATTCCAATAAAGGAAAATAAACAAAAAATGTGAACAAATAAACAGGTTAATTTCAGACTAAGATAAATATTGTAATTGCAGTAAACAGTGACTAGGAGAAGGGAGGCCATTTTAGATGAGGATGGGGAGAGGACCAGGAAGGAATCTGGAAAAGGTGACATTCAGTTCTAGCTATGAAGCATGTGAAACAGGTAGCCATTTAAAGAGCATTCAAGGCAGAGAGAACAGTCAAGTGCAAAGATCCCAGGTGGGTTCAGCCGAGCGTGTATGGGGAAGAGAAGGAAGGCCAGAGCAGCGAGAGCACAGTGAGCAAAGGGCACGGGATGGAAACGAGGACAAAGAGAGGCATGTAAGGAGGTGGTTTTTATTCTAAGGGCAAAGGTGGGTGTTAAAAGGTTTGAAACTAAATGGTGACATGATGTGGATAATTTTTAAAAGAGATCTTTATGGCTGGTGTGTGGAGAAGAGATTGGGGGTGGAGGGAAAAGTCTAGGAGACTAGGTTGAAGGCTATCGCTGGAGTCTGCCAGAGAGAAGATGTTGGCTTCGGCCTGGGTGAGGCTGGGTCGCCGCGGAGAGGTGGTGCACAAGGGGAAGGGTGGGATCAGGATGACAAATGAGACAACAAACCTGCAAAGGATTGCTCAGCTGTCATGCGCTGTATGTACCAAGCTAAAGAATTATTGTTAGATTATGGTTTGCTGGTAGGAGGATGTATGGCAGAGAAGATTCCTGCTGGGAAAGAGGTAGAAGTACAAAAAGGGTGATGATCAGGGACCCTAAATATAAACTTCTCTTCCACAATTTCCTTAAGTCTGCCCCTGCTATATGAAAATTCTGTTTCATTTGGTGGTTGCCAGAGGGTAAGGGGGGTGGGGGGTGGGGGGTGGGAGATGAGGGTAAGGGGGATCGAATATATGGTGATGGAAGGAGAACTGACTCTGGGTGATGAACACACAATGGGATTTATAGATGATGTAATACAGAATTGTACACCTGAAATCTATGTAATTTTACTAACAATTGTCACCCCAATAAATTTAATAAAATAAAATTAAAAAAAAAAGAAAAGAAAAAGAAAATTCTGTTTCAAAGGTTTGAAATGAGGGAGCCTGACCAATTCCCAAACCATTTGTGCCTTTTAAAATATTTTATTATTTCACTGAAGTTCTTTTTTCATGGCAAAAAAAACACATAACATTAAATTTACCATCTTAACCATTTTGAAGCATGGGGTTCAGTAGTGCTAAGTATGTTCATGTTGTTGTGCCAACAGATCTCTAGAATTTTTCAACTTGCAAAACTGAAACTTTATACCCGTGAAACACTAACCCCCATCTCCCTCTCTCATTTATGTCTTATTTTGAATGTAGCTTCAAACACCTTAATGCATTCTCCACAAACTCAAGCTTCATCACTTGGTATTTGTCTTTCATATTTGAAAATGGCATTGAAATCCATCAATGTCCAATAGATCCAACTTCATTGGCTTTTGTTTTCAAAGAAGATGACTCATTAAATTAAAATCTATGAATCTAGTGCTGATGACTTGGTGTTTTTCAACAGGGTGCTATTAGCATGTTCAGTGGGACCATTCTTCCCTGTGCTGCACTCTATATGCAGTCAGCACAGGACATTTAGCATCCCTGCCCTCTACTCCACTGAACACCAGTAGCACCCCCAATCGTTGTGACAACCAGAAACACCCCTCACATTTCCAAACACTCCTTAGAGAGTGTTGACCCATCCCGGCAGAGATCCACAAGCTGTGCATTTAGTAGGACCCCTTGACCCTGGGGAATCGTGTCGATCATGGTCATGTGACCTAATTTAATTATATCATCACAAGTCCATGATACAGACATGGTCCCAGCTACTTGTTTTGCAAGACATCATTATGTTTTCCCACGCTCTCTTCTCCTACAAGCATCAGCTTAATTTTTTTTTTTTTTTGGGGGGGGAAGCTGCAATTCCCTTGAGCTCACACTTCTTAGAAGTCACTATCATTAAGGTCTTAATAAGAGAGTCCTGCCCTGTTTGCTTACCTGCTCACCCAGTCCTGCCACTACTTGTGCTTTTTATTTCCTTATATAGATCCAAGAAAGGGTGTGTCCAGGAGCACAGAGGGTGCTAGGAAGAGACAGGGTTAGAGGGGCATGCATGCCAAATGAGTGTTTCCAAAAGGGAGGGAGGGGCTGGTTAGGGGCCATCACCACCATCACACCATTGGCACAGACTCCCTTTGCAGGGCAAAAGGTATTGCCTTGAAGAATAGTCCGGTTTTGTCACAAAGAGAGAGAGAATACAGTAACTTTTATCAGACAAGACACAATGAGTCACTCCTACCCAGCTGGTTTCTCAGGTTTTTCTGGCATTGGGTAGTTTGATCTGATAGTAAGAACCAGAAACAGAGCACCTCCTGACTCTGCTTCTGATTCATAGCAAGGCTTTCTTCTTCTTGTGATGAATTTATTACTCACCAAAGTAAGCCACAGCCACCACACTTGATAATTGGCTTCTCTGGGATCCTCCCAGAGAAAGGAGCATATATATTCCACCGCATACAATTATGAAATTTGTCACCTCCGACTATGTCTATACTTTTACTTCATATAAGCGATGACAGGTTGTATGTATCATGTCATGATGAGATTGCATCATCTGCTTCTTGTTATGACAATTGTCCCATTTTCAATGAAAGCTACAAAGCTAAGGTGTGCATCAGACTGAGTAGCCTTTTATTTTTTTATTTTTTTTTCCTAGCTCAAACATCAGTTTACAGTAACATAAGCTTCTGTGAAGTCTCACGGGGAGAAAAGCAATTTGGACATCCCCACTGTAACTCGATTCACAGACTGTTGAATGCAGCAAGCACCTCATGTTACTATCTTATCGATCCTGGAAACACCTGATAGATGCCTCACCTCCTCTCCATTCGGCCTCCGAGAGTCTCTCTTTACACCGTTTTTCTCATCCTTTCCACCAGTCTCCGACGGGGGTTGTACTGCTTCCTTTCTCATCTGCTCTCTCCACCACTGTCTGCCTTACCTCCTTCCTTATTCAGGGGAATCCTCTCTCCATAGCTTCTTCACTCCCTTCTAATTCACTGGCCCTTTCTTCTGTCTGCCCTCTGAAACAAGCCTCCTCTGTTCTAGAAATAAAACAAAGGAAACAAAAAACAACCTTGGCTGAGCTGCTCCATTAGTTAACTCGCCTGTTCCTTTCTTTCCTTTCTCTGCCAAACTTCTGTTCTCCACCCACTGCTTCCACTTTTGTATCATCCATTCCCTTTAATCTAGTTCCACCTCCAGAGTTCCAAGGAACCCGTATTCTCCAGTGATGTTCCCTTGTCTCTCTGCAGTTCTCTGCAGCTGGCTGGCTATCCACTGTTCCAGAGGTTCTCTTTCTTTGAATTTCAAAAGACTTCTCTAACCAGTCCTCCCATCTGTGTTTTCTTTATTCTCTACAAACAGTCCCCCCAGAAATCTCACCTACACTCAAGTCTTCAAGCGGCTCAATTCTTGTAAGGGTACTTACAAGCAGCTGGGCCTTCCCGAGAGCATGCCCCCGTTTCACAGACTTTGCTCCCTGAGCTGCAGCAGGTGGAGACTAGATGTCTGGCAGGGGAGAAAGGCCTGATTCATTCCCAGCCCTGTTCCCCTTCACATTCCTGTCCATCAGCCCATTGCTCGTTCTACTGTTACAGACTTACCTCTCCCCTCAGATCATCACATTGTTCCATCTTGGCAGCACATTTACTTATTGTATCTTGGATCCTGAGTTTTCTCCTGAGGTTTACTCGACATTTTAACTACCTCCTAAATATTTCCATTTTATTCTCCTCTTATCACCTCAAACTCAAAGCCAAAAAATAAAGAGGAAAGGACGTTTTAGGCCACATTAGGGTACAAGGATCTAGAATGCCAGACTAAAGGAATATAACTGTATTATATAGTCATGGGAGAGTGCATTGGACATCTGTCGCTTTGCCTACCCGGAACCCATCTCCTCACCTTGTAATTGCGCCTTTATTTCCTACTGGAACCAAGCTTTTCCCCCACTCTTTTTCCCACTCTTCAGGGAATGGGGGAGAACATGGTATTCTTTCTGAATTCAAATTTCTGCCGATGGGACCATCATTCTCTAAGACTCAGTGAGTCTCTAAATTCCAGTCATTTTTGCTTCCTCTTCCTATTCTAGTTACCAGGCCCTCTTCCTTCTTCCTCCATACTTCTTTTTTTTTCCCCTTTCTATTTCCATTACCAGCATCTTGATTTCTGTATCTCATCTGCCACTAGATTAGTCCTTATAAAACCCTGCTCACAAACACTGATTGTCTATATTAATCAGATGTCAAATAAAACTCCCAGTTCAAACCGACAAATTGAAAAAGAAATGTTTTGACACACACCTAACCAAAAGACCAAGGGTATCTGCCTCCAAGCATGGTTGGATCTAGGTATTGAAGCGACGTCACTGGGAATCTTTCTCCCTCCATCTCTTGGCTACGGGTTGGCTTCATTCTCAGGCACACTCTTCTTGAGTGGAAAACAGCCACCACTACCTGCAGACTTAAACTGAAGAAATTTAGCATCATTAGCAGAAACAGAGTACTGTTTCTCAATTGTCCAGCAGAAATCCTAACACTGACTCTGATTTGCAAGACGGGGGTCATAGACCCACCCCTGGAGCCTGGGTTGATGTCAAGCCACTGAACCCAGCTAGATCAAGAGTAGGGAAAAGCTTGGCTCCTATAGAAAATAAAGGTGCTATTGCAAGATGAGGAGATGGGTTCTGGGGAGGCAAAGGCAACAGATGGCCAATACACTCTCCCATGACTATGTAATACAGTTAAATTCCCTTAGTCTGACATCCCAGATCCTTGTACCCATGTGGCCTAAAACTTCCTTTCCTATTTTCTCACCCCCTATTAAACACAAGACTGTCACTTGAGCCAATCATTTCTTTCCGGCTTTGCTGAGTTAAAATTGACATATGACAATGTATAATTTTAAGGTGTACAACATACTGATTTTACATATGCATATATTGCAAAATGATTATCACAATAATGTTAGTTAACATATCCATCACCTCACATAGTTACAATATTTTTTTAAGCCAGTCTGACCTATGTGTTATCCTCTGATCTCTCCATGGTCTTGCTATCTCTACATCTTTGCTCATGCCACTACCCTTGTCACCTCTTCAAATGCTACCCATCTTCCAAACTCAAGGTTAGTACACTCTCTTTTGGGCCCACTTACCCAACCAGATTGCAATGATTAATACTTTTATTCACTCAACTAACATTTATTGACTATGAGCTAGTCCAAACAGAATGTCACTCAAAATTCAGAAGTAGGAGACAGTGTCTGTTGTGAGATTGTAGACATTTAACCCAAAACTTGGTAAAGATGAAAAAAGCTGGTATGAAAGTGAATATTTATTTAGAAAGAAAATAAATTACAACTAGTTACAAATTTTGAAAATTTGATACATCACAAAATCATAAGATCCAAAAACAATATTTTTCATTAATTAACTGTCTATCATGCCTCTATAATGCGTGTTTGGTATAGTTTTGACTATAGATTCTTTGATAAGCTCTTCATTTGACAATTATTTTGTAACATTTCCTATAAAGAAAACATAAAGATAATTTAGGGTTTTCTCACTGAGGCTTTTTGCTCTTTATTATTGATGTATTACAGAACTTACTTCAGCTTCACAACTCATATTTGGTAATGTCATGTAAATATTTAGGATGCTGTCAAATTTGGGGAAAAACGCCATCTTCAAGTATTTTTCTATTTATGATTTATTTATGATCTTTGGAAATCTTTTCACAGACTAGCTTCTGGCTCCTAATATTTTAAACCTTGTTGCTCCAACATACTGCCACTGGTACCAGTCTGTGTGGAACACATACCGCTCATGATGACAATCTGTCCCTGCACTTTTGGGTGGAGAATGGCATTGGAGAGGTTGGCAGGAATGTTTTTAGAAGCCTTTTCACATTTTACACTGGGATAGCTAGCAATAATTTTACCCATGGAAGAGACAGTGAACTTTGTAAATGTATCTTACTAAAATCTCCACTAAATATATTTGCACCTCGCTTCTGTCCCTGACCTTTTGTGAATAGGGGTGACCTTGTATGCTATGTTAGACTGAAGTTACTGGTGGAATCCAAAACGAAAAAAGACAAGAAAGAGATGGGGAACTGATGCAGCCATATTCAGGGCAATAACAGCTCCCACCACCACTTGAGACTGAGTGTAGCACCTAGGAATCAAATCCCGGGTCTCCTTCCAGCAGCCTTCTTCCCATATTCTCCAAATCTGATGCTCTTTATTCCAAGGCATCTCCTTTCCCAAAAGGGAACACCCTAGATCAGCAGCAACAGGTATTTTACTGCCAGAGTTTGTCTAAGCACCTAGACCAGTTCCACCAGTCCTTCCCAGTTCAAAGAACTGTGAATGCAAGGGAATTAGCCAAAAACATGCAAGCGAATACTTGTAGGGACAAAGAAGTGATGCTGAGTAACAGTATAGTATCCTAAATGGACAAATGTAAAATTCTAGTACCTGTTTACTAAATGATGTCTTCCAGACAATAAGTGCCTACATAGACTAACTGTCAGACTAGAGTGGCAGCTGCCACCCACAGCCCTACAACTGATCACGAAGGGCATCAACTTTTCCCCCTTCCCTTTAACTAACCTGAGAAAAGTTGCAGTTTGTTCAAAAAGAATTTTTAATATGTGAAAAGCAAAATAGAGCTCTGTTTTTAGTGTTCTTTTTTTAGAGCTGAAACTCAAATTTCAGGTGCCATTCATTCCCCTTGTGCTTCTGACATGGAAGACACAGACCTCAAAGAACTGTGCCAGGAAAGCCTAGCCCAGACAATCTGAATTTTTTGAAAACTACAGGCCTCCATCCTTGATCCTTAATCACTCTTTTGAGTGGCTTTAAGGCCAAATATGTGGTTAATATAAAGGTGAGAGAAATAGTGAACTAAGAAAAGGAGCTAAGAGGTCTCCTCCTGTTAGTTCGATGAAGTTGAAATTTTTTAAAAAAAGAAAAGAATAAATGTGGAATACTATAGCTGAGCCAAAAATTCTCCAAATGCTAAAAAAAAGAAAGAAAAAAAGAACAACAAAAAATCCAATTGCTTGCAGAAGTACAAGAAGATAAAAACAGTTAACATTTATTGAAAGTTCTATGTATCAGCCACTATTTTAAGGGCTTTCCTTGTGTTTACCACATCTTTATGAGTTGATGGTAAAGGCTATGTATTAGCTATCATTAACTCACTTGGCAAGGTTGTAAGGGTTAAAAATGGTGTGGGTACAGTGCCTGGCACACATGAGGTACTCGGTAAATGTTAGCTAATATTTGTTTCTAAAGGATTCTTGAAGGACCCTGTACATTTTAATATAGAGTGATTCTTTATTCTTAGGTGGAGGAATGTGATAATAATTGCCTCTAGTTAGTTGTAGAACTATCAGTCTGAGGAGGGAATGAATTTCTTTTGTGTGGCCCTGGAGAAAGCGTAAAAAACAATGGGTTGATGTTGTAAGAAGCTGGTAAAAAGAAAGGGAGAAAAAGAAGAACAGAAGAAGGACATTAGGAGCAGCCTTAGAAGTAATGAGTTCCCAGATGTCTATGGGGCTACTGTAGAATGGGCAGGACAGACCTTTGACAAGCATAATTATAAGGGTAATTCAAGCATCATACAAGCTTGCAGATGGGATATTTTTAACCACTAGCTTAATACCAAGTCTCACCTCAAATCCACCCAGATGGCTTGAGATACGAAAGCTAACATTATGGAGACTTTTCACCAGGCCTCATGCTACACAGGACAGTTTTCTACAAAATGGAGTTCTCATTAATGAAGCAAAGAATAAGGCTGGTTCCTGTATAAACCAACAGGTAATGTCCACACTGTTGATTTTTTAAAGCCCCTTTAAAATTAACAAGAAAGTAAACTTTCCCCTATCAGCCCAACATTCCCTGAGGCCAGTAATTCAGTGACACACATATATATTTTTTCCTTTCTGCTGCCAGAAGACAGTGGATAATATTTGTAAAGCTTTAGGGAGTTCATTTGTTAAATGAATGTAATAAAGTAATATGGAAAATGCTGGATATTTTTTGCAAAGTAAAGAACTGTTCCGCTTATTATAGAGAATTCAACACTATAAACATTTTATAAATAAAACACTAAAGAACTATAAAGTGCCATTTTTATTATTTTCAGTCTCATTCAATACATTCCTTGACAAAGTGAGCTTCATTATAAAACCTAGTTTTTTAAAGTTTTTTTTTTCATTATAAAGAACCAGCTTAGAGGTTAAAAACAAAATCTATGTTAGTTAGATAAGACATATATCAATATAAAATATTTTACAAAAATATTATAAAAGTTCATTATAACATAGTCTCTGAGTCACACTTTTGATTTTCATTTGATTTAAAATCAACCTCTAGTCAGGCATTTTGTAAACATTACACATTTAACTCATTGATATGTAACTTAGCATATAGTATGGTATACTGAGTTGTAAAATGAGTTGGTGTTAAGGCCTGACTATCTGGTTCAAATCATGGCTCCACCACTCACTAGCTATTAACCTTAGGCAAAGTACTCAAACTTCTGTGCCTCACTTCTAAAATGGAAATAATGAATATCCAGCTCATAGGGTTGTTGCAAGTTAATACAAAGAAAGCATAGGCATGCAGTAACGAGTCAGTTATCGTCAGGTACCACTGTTACTAGTATAAAGGGTAAAGAAGTAAGAAAATGCATCACATTTCAGAAAGATTGACTGATGCTGAATTAAAATACAATACCCTAAATAACCAATTGGAAAATTCTAATGCCTGTTTACTAAATTATGTTCTCCCAAACAATAAATACCTATATTGGCATGAAAAATTCACATTTTATTTCAGAGACATAGATTTCTTGTTGTGTCTTGCATGCAGACATTGAGGCAAGCAATACCTTCTGCTATATACGTGTGAGAGTGTAAGTGAGTGTGTAGGTGTTGTTTAGGGGGTGGGTGTGTCTCATGGCAGAGAGTCTCATGACAGAGTTCCATGTGATGCTATAGTAAGGTTTTTCTACTCTGATGATTGAGATCACACTTAATAGCTCTTTAAGACAATCACATTTGATAACACATGGTGAATTTTCTGAAGCTTCATTATTATAAGAAGCAAATATGTTAAATATATCATATGCATTACTTTTTAACAAATGAATAAATAACAGTTATCCATAAATAATTGGTAGGGTGGATTACATACTGTGATCATTTACAATGGTGCCTCATTCTATTAAAAAATTAGTAACATTTACTAAGTACTAAATATGTGTCAGGCATAGTTCTAAGTGCTTTACATTTGTTTTTTTCCTTCTATCCTCACAACAACCCTGTGAAGTAGATATTATCATCATTTTATGGATGTTCTGAGAGGCTAAGTAATTTGTTCAACATCAAGCAGAAATTAGGATTCAAAACCATGCACTCCGATTTCTGAGCCATTATTATTAACCATCTCATCATGTTGCAAAGAGATAAATTATTGGTCAACTCTTCACTTTCCAAAAATAAGTTTCTAAGAAGAGTTTTATTAGCATATCCTAATACTTTTTTTTTTAATTTTATTTTATTAAATGTATTGGGGTGGCAACTGTTAGTAAAATTACATAGATTTCAGGTGTACAATTCTGTATTACATCATCTATAAAGCATATCCTAATACTTTTAAAATATGATTTAATTTATAAAATTCTGTCTCACACACATCTCAGGAGCACATAATTTGCATAAGATTCTTTTATTAGTTCACTCTGGAAAATGACATATTGTTCTCCTTTTAAAATGATTTTCACCTTCAAGTTATGTAGTTAAATGCCATTAAATCAATCTATACATGGATATTTATTTAATATACCTAAAATACAAATGTAAAATATGCAAATCTAAAAATATGATTATCTATTTGGAAATGCATATATATAAAACATAGTTTCCTGTGCTAGAGAATACTGCAGGGTACAAAAATTATTTCAAAAGACTGTGATTATTATCTTCAAAGAAAAAAGATAAAATATTGAATCCCTGAAGTGAAAACAGAATGATATATATCATATATACCAGATATATGATATACATATTTCACATATACATACATGATACATATATAGAGCAGGAGGAATGGTTAGTGATATTACAAAGCAAATGCTTTGGGAATCTATTTATCCCTTGGACACCAAGTAATGAATGTCTTTTCCTAACATACAAAGTTTGAAATGCCTCCACGAGCTGAAGTAAGAGAGGAAATGCCACAGAAGAACACAGATCAGACCTAAACCTGGGCTACAAGTTCTTTCCAGTCCCAGGAGGTCCTGGAAATTTATATCACATCATATATTTGTCTTTAACATAGTTTATAGTAAAGTATCTATACAGAACTTTCATTCTAGAGTAGATTTAATCAAACATAAATGACTTTATTTTCTTCATAAAATCCCAAGATAAAAATCTTTTTGAGGGACTGGTAGGACCTGTGTTAAGATAATTTTTATTTTAAATTTTAAATTTTAATTTATCCAATTCTCCTCCTCCAGTCTCAAGAAAGAAGGAAAGTCCTTTGTAACTTCTTACATTAGGAATTTTTACAGAGCTGCAAACATATATATATGAAGTCAGAGGTGCTTCTGGTCTTTTGAAAAACCTAAGTCTATAGAAGACATAACCCTGGGTGTCTTGGAGAGGAAGAAGAGAGAAGAAAGTATTTTTAAAATCAGAAAGGAGAGAGAGATGAGATTCTGGGAGAATGGCGAGTGGACAGGAGAGACCTGTTACATAGCTTGATAGCAATGTCAGCTTCTAGTGCTCCAAAGGAGGACAGACTCTAGGCACAGGGGCCCAAAGCCTCCCCCAAGACTCTCCTTCCCTAGGCATGGTCCAGAAGCAGCTAAGCCCTCAGAACACACTGATGAGACACAGACATGTCAGCAGAAACCAGAGTGGGCCGCTGGTCACTAACCAGAACTGTCAGTATCTCCCCAGGATCTGAGCACAGTTCTGTGGCCAGAGCCACTCAGACAGTTGAATGAATTATCTGCCTGTTCTGCAGGATGGGGGCTCAGAGTCAGATTTCAGTAGATTTAGGGAAGATAAAGAAATGTGATATTTCCTGCACAGCTGTTTATGAACTGAAATTCATTCCCACAACAGATAGGTAGGTATCTACAATAGATGGATACCACCACCTTTCATAGACACAGTTATGGTGCTCAGAGAGGATAAACTCAGATATTCATCCTGTCTTACAAAATGATATCTTAACAAGTTTAAACAAATAAGTGGAGTGGTTTCTAAAAGTTACTTATGGGAGCAGTTATCCTATTTCTACTTGTTTGGGAATGTTATCTAGTGAATTAAGCTTCAAAGTATAGAAAAA
This sequence comes from Rhinolophus sinicus, assembly GCF_036562045.2. Lineage (NCBI taxonomy): Eukaryota > Metazoa > Chordata > Mammalia > Chiroptera > Rhinolophidae > Rhinolophus > Rhinolophus sinicus. Next base: position 46,983,436 of record NC_133751.1, read on the forward strand.
ATGGTAATAGAGGAAAAATTGGTATTAAAAAATTATTAACTTTGATAGTTCAAATATGAAACATATCTGTACTCACAGTATATATCATGGGCTCTTCAACAGACTTAATTAAGAATCTTAAAAAGGTAAAATATTTGCCTCTAAGAAAGATCCTCCCAAAAGATTAAAAATCTGTCTGTGGTTCCAGCTTACCTCTTACTGCTTAATAACATTATACAGGAATGTAATGTATATTCTACATGGGTCAATTATTAGATTTTATTTATTTTGATCTATATGGAATGATTGGTGTAATTATTAAAATCTATACTAGAAACTCAAATATTTCCGTTAATGTTTTCATGCCTTTTAAACTTCAAAGTACATAGTTAGGGAGTTTATTAACATAGCAAAAAAATTAAGACATCATGATTAGTGCAAAAGACAAAATATGAGATACTGTGACAGATCCAACATGGCAGAGTAGGTAAACACTGTACCTGCTTCCTCCCGTAACAAATTAAAATTACAATTAAATTATAGAACTATCAACCTGGAGAGCCATCTGAAGTCTGAATGAACAGAAGTTTTATAACTAAGGATATAAAAAAGCTACATCAAGACTGGTAGGAGTGATGGAGACACGGAATTGGCTAATCCCAGACTTCCATGTGGCGGTTGAGAACAGGGGATATCTCGGCTACAGAGGTTCCCCCCAGAGGAGCGAGGGACCCCATCCCCACACTGGCCTCCGAAGCCCAGAGTACTGGTGCCGAAAAGAGGAGCTCCCACAACATCTGGCTGTGAAAAACAGTGGGGATTCCGACCACCCAGATAGAAACCCAGGCAGCAGGAAACCCAAGCGTCCTCTTAACGAGCCCACACACAGACTCTCTCACTCCCAGGCACTCACCTTGGGCTCCAGTGGAGGGATGATGGCTCAGGGGAGTTGAAGACATATGGAGAGCTGACTGAATTGTGTGGCTCGGGAGGAAGGCTGGAGGACTGTCAGCATTTTCCCTGCGAGGAGTCCTCTTCCCGTGAAGCCAGCAGGCGGCCGCCATCTTTAATGTGTTCAGCCCTCCCCCTATGCTTACGACCAAATCTGAATCTGATTGGTCTGGTGAGCTCCCAAGCTCCACCTGCTGACTCATTGGAACCCCACTCCACCCAACTTCTCCAATATTGGTTGCACTTTCTCCAAGAGGAGCCAGCCCCATCCTCACTGTACTCTTTCTTGGAAAGCTATCAGAGTCTAACAGACCCCAGGAGGGCGGCAACTGACCTCAGTGTGCTCTGAGACTTTTGTGAGTAGCTCCAGGCTCAGCACTGGCACCAAACCAGAATTTACATTAACCTGGTGACCACAACTCTTCCCACTCTAGTGATTCCCTGAGACCCTGCCTAACCCAACTTGCATATCGCATGAGGCTTTATTAGTGGCTGAACCTTAAGGGAGCTGGCAGGTGGCAGTAGGCCTTGTGGTGTCCTGGCATTTTGTGGAGCTACCGCAGGCCTGGTACTGGTGGCAGACGTCCTTGGTTTGTAGCGTGGCCTCTTCTACGCACCTCCAGAGTTAGCACAGGCAGCAAATAACTGCAATCACTTTGTAGCTTTTACCAGGTAGTCCCGCCCAGTCACAGGCAGTGGGTGACCTGGATCTATACCGGAACTCATCCCAAGAGGCCCCAGAACCTACGTACTTGGATGTTGGCTTCAGACCATAGAGAACACTGCTCAATTAGCCCCACAAGCAGCACACCCAAAGGACGGTCTCAACAGGCACCATAGCCCACTGGGGCTAATCACACCCAGGGGGATAAGCCCCACACACAGCAGCCTACAAGCTGTGGACATGGCAAAACCCCACAGCCAATAAGCCCGAGGGTCAATCCCACTCACTGATGTGCCAAAAATAACCAAGGCTCAAATATAACAGGAGGGCACACACAACTGCACAAAGAACACTCCTGGAGCACCCGGTGTAGGTTACCAGGGAGACTGTGTCACTGGGTCCCACAGGGCACCTACTACATGAGGCTACCTGGCCAAGACTGGGGGACATAGCAGATCTACTTAATACAGATGTAGAAACAAACACAGAGAGGCAGCCAAAATGAGGAAACAAAGAAATACATCCTGAATGAAAGAACAGAAGAAAACTCCAGAAAAAGAACTAGACGAAATGGAGGCAAGCAACCTACCAGATACAAAACAATGGTTATAAGGATGCTCAAGGAACTTAGTGAGGACTTCATTAAAGAGATAGCAAGCATAAAAAAGGACATAGAAACCATGAAAAAGAGCCAGTCAGAAGTGAAAAATATAATAACTGAAATGAAGAATACACTACAAGGAATCACCAGACTAGATGAAGCAGAGGACTGAAACAATGATTTAGAAGACAAGTTAGCAGAAAACACCCAATCGGAACAGCAAAAAGAAAAAAGAATCCAAAAAACTGAGAATAGTTTAAGAGACCTCTGGGACAACATCACATGTAACAAGATTCGCATCATAAGGGTACCAGAAGAAGAGAGAAAGCAAGGGATTGAGAACCTATATGAAGAAATAATGATGGAAAACTTTCCTAACCTGGTGAAGGAAATAGACATACAAATCCAGGAAGTACACAGAGTCCCAAACAAGATGAACCCAAACAGGCCCACACCAAGACACATTATAATTAAAATGACAAAGGTTAAAGACAAAGAGAGAGTCCTAAAGGTAGCACGAGAAAGGCAACTAGTAACTCATAAGGGAGCTCTCATAAAATTGTCAGCTGATTTCTCAACAGTACCTTTGAGGCCAGAGGGATTGGCACAAAATATTCCATGTGATGAAAAGCAAAGACCTACAACCAAGGTTACTCTACCCAGCAAAGCTATCATTTGTAACCACAGGACAGATATAGAGCTTCCCAGACAAGAAAAAGCTAAAGGAGTCCAACACCAAACCACTATTACAAAAAATGTTAGAGGGACTTCTTTAACATGGAAAAAAAGATCAAAATTATGAATAAAATGGCAATAGCAACATACATATCTATAAGTAATTACTTTCAATGTAAATGGATTAAATGACCTACTCAAAAGACATAGGAGGGCTGAATGGATAAGAAAACAAGACCCTTACATATGCTGCCTACAAGAGACTCACTTCAGATCAAAAGATACACAGAGATGGGAAGTAAAGGAATGGAAAATGATACATCATGAAAATGGAAATGAAAACAAAACAAACAAAAAAGGCTGGAGTAGCAATGCTTATACCAGACAAAATAGACTTTAAAACAAAGGCTATAACATGAGACAAAGAAGAACCCAGTAATCCCACTTCAGGGTATTTATCTGAAGAAACACAGATGCTACTTCAAGGGAACGTGTATGCATCCATATGTTCATTGCAGCATTGTTTACAATGGCCAAGATGTGGAGGAAGCCTGGGTCCCTGTCGATAGAAAAATGGTTCAAGAGGAGGTGGTACATATACACAATGAAATATTGCTTGGCCACGGAAGGGAATTGGTTCTTTCCTCTGCAGCAGCATGGATGGACCTAGAGGGTATTGTGCTGAGTGAAGTATGTCAGACAGAGAAAGACGCAAAGAGATTTTGTTTATATGTGGAATCTAAAGAACAAAACAAACAAACAAAACAGAAACAAACTCATAGATACAGAGAACATTTTGATGGTTGCCAGATGGGAGGAGGAAGGGGATGAGTGAAAGAAAAAGGAGAAGGGATTAAGAAGTACAGATTGGTTGTTACACAGTAATCATGGGGATGTAAAGCAAAGCATAGGGAATATAGTCAATAGTATGGTAATAACTATGTTGAGTGCCAGGTGAGTACTAGACCTGTCAGGAGGATAATTTCTTAAATTATACAAATGTCTAACCACTGTGCTTTACACCTGAAATTAATATAATATTGAATGGCAACTGTAATTGAAAAAATTAAAAAGGGGAGGAAAGGTGAAGGGTACTAAGAGATTCAAATCTTCAGATATAAAACAAATAAGTCATGGGGATATAACGTACAGCATAGGAAATACAATCAATAATATTGTGATAGCGTGGTACGGCGTCAGAGGGTCGCTGGACTAAACATACTGATCACTTCTTTAGGTATATATATGTTGAGTAACTGTTTACACCTGAAACTAATATATGTTAGGTATATTTTAATAAAAATGTTTTAAAAAAGATATGATATTGTCTCTTGATCTAAAATGAAATGGATTTCTTGATCAAATCAAGAGACGCATTAAAATAAAACATAATCTGTTCATGGCAGATGAACTAAAATTATTAAATAACCTGAAGTTAAATTTAATTTCCCATTCCAGAAGTACAAATACTGTGGGTTTTTTTACCCCTTGCCATTAGTAAGCTAGGACGGAAGGAGGGAGGGAGGGAGAAGCTGCCTTTCCCTAACCATCTTGCAATCTAGTTTAGAGAAGAAATACACCTGAAAAAGCCTCATGAACAAAGCAAAGCAATCACATGCTGGGTTCGATGCCACAATCAGCTGATAGATACATAATTTCATTAAACAGGCTGCAAACTAAATAACCACTTTATGTTTGTGGAATATTTTATCATCATTTATTAGGTGTCAAAATATATGTCAATATCAAATAAAGGGCAAGGAACCTGAAAAAGAATTGAAGTCAGCTGGAATTGGTCATCAAGGAAGTGGTTCTCTACTGATTTCATTGCAACTCAAGGTTACCTTCAATGTTTTCATGTCTCTCTTTTTGTTTGGTTTTGTTTTCATTTTCCACTCTTTTTTTCACTTTTGTCTTCTTCTGGAGCAGTAAAAGCCAGTAGGCCCATGTGGTTTTGAAGTAGTGCAAAGCATTCAGGCAAAAAGACTTGAGTTTGAGGCTGACCTGGGTCATTCCTACTTGCTCTTGGGCCAGGGACTTAACTTCCCTTGTCTCCATTTCTTCACAGGTAAAGGAGGGCCAACCTCTCAGAGTGAGGATGAGGGAAACAGCAGTCAAGAACCCAGCATCTGGTACAGGGTGGCATGCAGTCAGTGGTGCCCATTATTCTTTCCCCTTTGGAAAAAGGATAGAAAGAGAAGGAGTCTTTGTTTTAGAGCAGTTTTTCTCAAATTTTAACATGTATACGAAACATCTGGAAATGCTGTTAAAATGCCCCTTCTGATTTAATAGGTCCAGTGGGGAGAGTATGAGATTTGACAATTCCAATGTTACTGGTCCTTGGACCACATTTTGAGTAGCAAAGTTTTAGAGGTAAATGGTAATGCTCAGAGGAGAAAGATTAATATGTAGAAAAATAAACCAATACTTATAAGATGCCTACTGTATGCCTAAAAATGTATATATAAATACATCTCTTTTTTTAATACTCAAAATAACTCTGAGAAGTAGGTTTTATTGCCATTTTACAGAGCAGGAAATTGAGCATTAGATGCATAGGAGATCTTTGTAAATTCAAAGCTCACCTTCACTGTCCACCTGAGAGAGGACACAGCCAGACACAGCGACAAAAGGAAGTAAAGACAAATGAGTCTAAGTGGAAGAGAAGGATCAAGTAGGGGTGGACATCAGTGACCTGCAGAGGGAAAAGTGAAGGGGCTCAGGGGATTTTGGGGTGCATTTAACGGTGAAAGCAAGATAAGAGGGCAAGGGCAGTAAGCCCTGCACCCTGTCTCTTTCTCCCACACTCCTTCAAAAGCTAAAATAGCTGCTGTTCAAGATTCAACCCTTCATCTTTCCCTTCAGGTCAGCATTGACAAAGCACTAGTGCAGTTGCCATGTTCCATGCAATAAAGGAATGGATCTTGGCCAACTTTTACTTCTCTTAGTTATTTCTGTGGTTACCAAGATAAGAAAGAAACTGCAAAGAGAAGGTCAAAAGGAGGACAATCAAGTACTGCACTTCTGAAGGGACTTTTTCAACCACTGAGTTTAGCAAAGAGTTCATATCTAATCAAAGTTCCACACTGCCCTAGCAAACAAGAGGTGGAGCCAAAGGTATGAGTCCATGATTATAATGAGGTCTAACCGGTGATAATCATATGACAAGGACATGCTGCCATAAATGTCTTACTGTAAGGCAGCAAGTATTGCAGTGTTTGGGGTCTGTAAACTGTGGTTTCATTAGGGAAGACACAAAAAATATAACTATTTTAATACACTCCATCCTTAGTTTTCCAGATGACACACTTAACTGTTTTTAAGGCATCATTCAGGAGTATAGCAATTTGTCCCCAAATTAGTAAATTTCTTCAAAAGTTTTCATGAGACCCATTAATTGTTAAATGCCAAGAATTCATATAATATGTTTTATTACACTACCAACTTCTTCCCTGGAGGGTACAGGATCTGAGAGGAATTGCATTGGATGAGTCCCCTTCCTTATTTTCATGGATAGTATCCGGCTATTTTGATTAAGGAATCAAAATAACACCAGGAAAATGGTCAAAAGAAAAGCAGAACAAGATTTATGAGCAAAGAAAAGCAGAACCAGCTTTAGTACCATCTCTATATAATTTTATTTCATCTTCACAAACCTGTGGACTAGGCAGTGATATGTTCATTTTATTGATGTTAAGACTGAGATTCAGATAAATTCATGGACTCTGGCAAGTGGCAGAGTCAGGATTTAAAAAGAAAAAGCCAAGGCTCTTCTTACAAAGGATGTGAGGATTGTGGCAGAAAGTGGTAACTGCCTCCCTGTATCAATTCTCCTCTCCTTCCTTAACGGAATCCCTGTCACTTGGAATAAAAATCTATGTTTCCCAGCCTTTTGCTGCTAGCTGTGGCCATGTGCCTAAGTTCTCTCTCTCTCTCTCTCTCTCTCTCTCTCTCTCTCTCTCTCTCTCTCTCTCTCTAACCCATCATGTGCAGATGATGATACCTATTTATGGATTTAACTGGTCTCAGATTCTAGGATTTTCCTTTTATGATGAGAATGCCAGGGGCAGTACTACTTTTTAATAAAAGAATGTGTGCTCATGTTTTTTTTGTGTGTGTGTTTTTTTTAAAGAAACAACTATGGAAAATAGTTCATATACTACTGAAGCAGTAGGAGAAGCTAGACAAAATCCATGAAGCAGAAATAAGCTTCAAAAAGGCTCTGGTGAAAAAAGATAAGGTCCTTCAAAAGAATAACTAAGTTTATAAATGGAAAGGTCTAGAGCACACGTGCAGCATTCTACAGGCTTCAGTTGCTTAACAAAATTGATGCGAGTTCTATTTGAAGAAACGCCAGATTATTTTGAAACAAATCCAAGATATCATAGCATTTCTTCGACATATATTTCAATATGCATCACTTTTTATTTAAAAAAGGACTTTCCTTTTTAATAGTCACAATCAACCCACCCATCCCAATCAAGAAAAATTCCTTAATACTATTAATACCCAGTGTGCACGCTTTGCTTTCCTTATTGTAATTATAAAACCTTTTTAAAAACACTTTGTTCAACTCTAGATAATACAAACAAGGTCCATACATTGTTACTGGCTGGTATATACCTTGAAGGCTTTTTTCTTTAATCCATAAGTTTTCCCTGGATCTCGTTTTTTCTTGCAATTTTACTGTTGACAAAAAAAGGTCATAGTTTTGCAGAAGTCTTCACTGTCTAGATTTTGCTGATTGAATATCCATGGACTCAGTGAACATATACCTCTAGCCTGTGTACTTTCTGTAAATTAAAATCTGAAACTTCATCATTTTTAGATTTTTGTTGAAGGACAAAACTACCTCCTAGATGTTTATATATTTCCATTAGAAATTACATGTCTGGTTATCTCCCTGAGATACAAGCAGCCATGATTAAGCAATGCCTATATCGTGATATTCTAATTCTATTATTTCTTCCTAATTTATTGGCTGTGAAAGATAAAAGAAAAAATTTTCTACTATAAAAGAAAAATTTTCCCTCATTACTATAAGGTTATTCTGAGGTACAGGTCATAATAGGATCATTGACTATTGAAACTATGCTTTTATTAAAATTTTAGTAATTAAATTTTATGTTTGACATTATATTGTAGAATCAATCATTGCTCACTACTGTCAGCTACTAGATTGTGTCTATAGTCTCTGTACTACACATATATGTCATGAAATAGATGCTCATTTTCAGTTAAGGTTGATAAAGGAATGTGGTACCTAGTTTATAAAGATGAGCAACCAAAATTTTAATATACCCCTCTATATTGAATATTTACTTAATACCAATGTCTTCTTATTTTGGAGGAAGAGGTAATGAATGTACTCATATTCATGTATAGCATCTCTTTTGAATCATTTTCTTGGGACAAATTCCTCAAAGTAGAATTAATGAAACAAAAGACTTTATTATATCTATGTCTGTTCTTTATTGCTATATTCCTTTACAAAAGGATTGTATTAATTTACCCTCAAGAATGAGTACATAATTTCACTTCAACATTCACAACTGTTATAATGAAAAGACACATTTTAGTTACGTTAATAGACATGAAATGCTATCTTAAAGTTGCTTTCACTTGCATTCCTTTGATTATTATCAAAGATGAGGATTTTTTTCCATGTTTGTTTACTCTTCAGTAGAAGAGATACTTTTCTTAAACTATAAAAAGGCATTTCTGAACAACATATCTATATAATGGAGCAGGGAATTTCAGAATCTGAATTCTCAGTTTTCACAAATTGGTTTATAAATATTTATGGTTTTAATTTCCTTTTTTGTACAGTTAAGCTGATTATACTTTATCCACAACAGAAGGCTATTCAGAAAATTTGATAAGTTTACATACGTTAAATTCTTATGAAAGCGACTATATCCAATCATTATTTTAAGTATTTTTAAAAGTTTAACTTTAAAATATGAATTTAGCATTACAAAAACAATGTTAATCCAAGATCAACTCTGAATTTTCTTACATCTAATTATATCCCTGAATTTGGGATCAGGAATTTACTCAGATTAACAAAACTATTTGCTTCTATACATTCCTATTTAGGAAACAAAATGGAGTAGATATTAAGTTAAAGGGCTTTTTTTGTTTTTTTGGTTGTTTTTTAAAAAAACAGTTCTTCTGGGAAAAAAATCAATTTATTTAGCTAATATTAATTAACACGTAGGGTTTCTTGAGGATGGGAGTAGGGGGTGCTGTTTTGGAAAGGAAGCCTCCCTGAGGGTTTGAATATATGATGACATTCCTTCCCATTTTTTTCCCAGTCGGAAAACCCAGCACATTTAACAACCAATACGGTGGCTGTCCAGATACAAGTCAATGTACTGCCTGCTCCCCTGGGAAGATGACTTTCCAAGCCAAACTTGGCCCTGGCTAATCTAGAGACGTGACCAAGAAGAGAAGGCTGAAGAAAACATTCACAAAGTAGTTACTAGCTGGATCTGGCTCTAGCTGGACTTGTGTACTAGTCGGGGTACTCAGTGTCAAGCAACCAAATTGACTCGAACTTACTTGAAAATGACAGGGATTGTTGCTTATCCATTTTGAACAGTGTACTGGCCTTAGCAATTTTCTTGACCCATTGAGACACAATCACAGTGAGAGAATGCCCAGATGAAAATGATTTTATAGAATATTTTATATCTCCTATGAATTCTAGGAAATTTAATCAATTGTTTTCCCTAGTAAATAATAGACTTCTTCTTTTAATTGGCACCTTAGTGCCCAATTACTAAGCATGTTCTTTAAAATAGCAACTAATAACATACAATTAACTTTTGAAACCAGTAAATTTATCAAAGGCTTAGGCATTAGGAAACCCTAATTTTAAACTTAGCTTGTTAACGATACACTCTACTTCCATGCTCTTTATCTCTTTCATTTCTGAAACTAATGTAAAACTGGAAATAATGTCAAAATAATTAATAGCTAAAAGTCCAGTAATTACTCTATAAGTAGTACATGGGATAAGGAGATAGTCTCAAAGAATGGGAAATAAGATTGCCCTCGGGGTATTAAACCAAAATCAACACTGAGATGCACCTTAAAGAAACAAAAAAGCCTGCCACCCAATTAATATAGTGGTGGTAAGAATGAGAAAAACCTGGTCTACCACAAAAATACAGGAAAAGGAGATTCACAGTGTAAATGTCGGTAGAACCCCCAGTGAATTTGTAAGCGTTTTGATCACAAAACAGGGTGAATTGGTCGGCCAGATGGCTCAGTTGGTTAGAGCATGAGTTCTGAACAACAGAGTTTACGGTTCGATTCCCACATGGGCCATTGAGCTGTGCCCTCCACAACTAGATTGAAGACGAGCTGCCACTGAGCTTCCAGAGGGGTGGCCGGATGACTCCCTTGGTTAGAGCATAGGCTCTCAACAACAAGGTTGCTGGTTCAATTCCCACATGGGATGATGGGCTGAGCCCCTGCAACTAAAGATTGAAAACGGCAATTGAACTTGGAGCTCAGCTGCGCCCTCCACAACTAGATTGAAGAACAACTACTTGGAGTTGTTGGGCCCTGGAGACACATGCTATTCCCCAATAAAATTTATTTAAAAAAAAAAATATGGTGAATGGTGCTGCCAAGTGCCATCTAATGGAAAGGCAGGGATCTTCAATACGGGAAGTGGCATGACGAACCTTAGTAACAGTGTGTGACAAGTTTCAACTTGCTTGGTGCAGTCGGATGTGAGCTACGGTTGAGCAAAAGTGTGTTTTAAAGTGTGCCGTACATCATCCTCCATCATGACAACGCTCTGTGTCACACATCACTTCTGGTAAGTGACAATTCTGTCAAATAAAAACATTATGGTGTATCCTCATCCACCTTATTCACCGGATCTGGCACAGTGTGACTTCTGGCTGTTCCCCAAAGTCAAAATAATTCAAGACATCGAGACAGCCATGACAGTGCAACTAAACTAAACTCATGACTTCCAGAAGTGCTTCAGAAAGTGGCAAGATTGATGGGATAAGTGTGTTCAATGTGATGAGGAATATTTTGAGGGAGATTAATGGCAATGTGTCTTTTACTGTAATAATTTTTTTTAAATTTAAACATTCACCGTATTATTTGATCACACCTCCTATCTTGAGGAAAGGGAACCCAGCCACCTTCTAAGTATCTGGTCTGCCTGGTAGGTTATTTCCTTAGAGCAGAGATGTGTGCACTAAGCTCTCTTAACATACTACTATTAAATGTAAGTCTCTCATAAATACCTCCTCTTTTAAGCCTATACTCCTCAAGGCTATCTTCTGATAGTTTGGCTTCTTATGGGGTTTCCGTTCCGAGAATGAGAGGAAGGAAAAATAAACAATGGACTCCTCAGTCTGTGAAGCTTTTATTTCTCATTGCAAATGAATAAAATACCTTTCTGGTTTCATATGTCAGTTTTTTGTGAGGTTTGCTAACTTGAACATCCCCAGTCTGATCAACTTCAAAATACTGATGAAACATTTTCTAATCTGTGATGTATGGAGCAGGTTGTATGGAACAATGAGTTCTTCAAGTCTTCTCCAGATAAGCCCCTCTGCACTGATGAGTGTCAAGCAAACTTTTTCCATTCCAAAATGTACATACCTTTACTGGTGAGCATGGTGCTCCAGGCCACACTTCAGAATGTAAGCATAATGGTGGATGCACAGGGACCAATCACGTCCAAAAGTTAACTTCCTTTTCTGTCTCTTTGAGGTAAAACAGACCTCACTTGCCCCATCTCCCTTGAACTATATAGTAGCAAATACAGCTCCTAGCACATAGTAGGGCCTCAGTAAATATGTATTAAAATGATGGCTTCTCTTGTGCATGTTTGATTGTCTCTCACGAAGGCTAGGAGGCAGCTCACCATTCTGAGAATATTTTTATGACTACGTATGACTGGACCATTTAGTCTCACAGTGTGGCCCTAACGTCAACAGAACTTCCCACAATTTGGGGCACTTTTTTTTTCTTTTAACACACACTCCTCCGGTTCCCAGGGAAAAAATAACAATGCAAGAAAATGAGGATAACAAAACCATCACCAGCTCAGGCCCTCTCCGGGGTACTTGCTAGAGATTCAACTTCTCCTCTCAGGTCCCTTCTGTCTCCCATCAGGGTCCCACGGGATTCCCACACTCTCCTTGCTCCAGCCCTCAGCAACCACAACAGCTCCTACCAATTATGATCTCCCTGGGTGGAGTAGTGAGGAACAGCTCCAGCTTCAGGTGTGTTCTTACAACTTTCTGAGCTCAGATCCTACCTGCTGCCACCTTGCACCTGCGGAAAGGTGCCCGTGGAGCAGCCTGCATCCCTCCCTAAATGCTACTGAAAGTCCCAGGATTAACTATCACCAGCGAGCCATTCAGCCACAGCCTTAGAGCACCAGGTGTGGCTCAGGGCCCAGGAGAGATAACAGATGAGTACTTCATCCCTGCTGCTGCTTTGGGGTGAGGTTGCTTTGTGCTGCTGCCGGCTGACTCCTCCACTGGTCCCAGGGGTTTCATACAGAGCCAAAAGCCCCACCATGATCTTGAATGGGTCAGCAAGAGATAGGCACAGGGTGCTGTTCCAGAAAGAGAGCCAGACTGGGGCCTCCATTGAGACACCTCCTTGGCCCTGCCCCTGATGCCAGGAATATTTTCCAAAGGTCTTCTGCTTATTCCTTCTCCAAATGCTATGATACGTATGGATAAAATATACTGCTTCTCTCAACACATACAGGGTATTTCTGCTTTTTCCCTAGTAAATGTTCCTGCTTTGGTGCATGGATATAGCATATTTAATATTGGGAGACCTACTGCATTTTGTTAAATAAAAGTGAAATTTGTAGCTGGCAGATTTGTTAATTCATGTGTCAGTGCTAAGTAACTGCCTTTAAAAGATACATAGCACTATAATAATAGCATTCGAATTTCCTTTAATACTAAGGATAGGGTTGTATTAAGTGACCTGGACATTTACGTACGCTAAATTGGAGGCTGGCTTTTTATCAGAATGGAGAAAAAGACATGGAGATGAGACATAGAAGTAGAGAAACAAAATATAATGCAAAGGGTTTTTCTTTTTTTTTTTGCCTTTGGTATTTAGATTTTGGACATTATTATATAAAATTTGGACAAAATTATATTAAAAATACATACAGTTTTATTGTTTTATATATTGTATATAAAAATGTTACTTTTGTAATTTACAATTCTTGGTTAGACTGAATATCAAGGTTGCTATTTTGGGGGCCCACTCATAAAATGAATAAGAATGAATACATATAGAGAGATGATCACAAAATTCAACATTGGCTAAATTAGCGCATATAGGCTTGTTGGCAGAATAAGGAAAAGCGATGCCCATCATCCTACTACTTAAACACATATTTTTATGGCTGGGAACCAGTTCGGTGAACAGTATTCTCACAGCTTTAGGTAAATATTGAAAACATTATGAAATTTAAAATTCACTGTGCAAATAGTCAGACACAGGGCACAGAGTTCCAAAGCTACTCATGTTGGGCCTGGGAAGTCAACATCAAAAGTCAGCTGACATTTTTTAGTACACTGTAGTAAAGAACAGGGATTTTAACCTGAGAGGGACCTGGGTTTGAATCCTGGCTCCGACACTTGATTTTGGGCAAGTCACTTAACTTGTATGGCCTTATATGAATTTCCCCACCTGCAAAATGGGAATGATTATATTTACATCCCTACTAACAGTCAATTATTTAACAACTGGTACAGCTTCGGCACTAACCATTCAGAATAAACTCTGGCCTTGACCCTGGAGCAGGGTCCTGGAGGGCTGCTGTGCCCACTATTAACTCTTTAGTTTCTAGATTAGAGGACAAGGCTGATGGGTCTGCAGGAGAAGAGCTGGGCAATCAGGGAAACAGGGTGGGGAGGGCACCTGGGGAATTTAGGGCAGCAGCTCTCCACTGCCCACTATGAAAGTATTTCAGTGTTTTAACAACCAGTTTGGCCATCTGGCCGTGTAACCTCATTATGCAGAGCTGATGTGAGGATTAAAGGATAAAATATAGGTAAAGCACTCAGCATATATTAAGCTCAATAAATGGTATTTATACTACTACTAATAATAGTGTCATGACAGGAATAAAATAATGCCAACTTCAGGACTACAGTGAGGATTAAATAAGAAAACGTGTTATTTAGTTCAGGGTTTGTCTCCTAGTAAGTGCTTAACACATAATAGGCATTATTATTGATATTATTATTGCTGTTACTATTATTATTATATAATGTCTGATGTGTGCATTAATTTGGATTCAGTGGATTGAAAGATCAATCAGGGCCAAGCAAATATTGCATATATCACAGCTTTTCTAGCTACTAAATGATTACTGCACTCAGGTTGTAAAATTATGGAAAATAATATGAAAAACTAGTGAATAATTTAAAAAAAAACAGAGTTTTTCTTTTTCAACTCCTACAAAACATCTTACAATCTGGGAATACACCTAGCTTGTCAAATAGCGCAAAATAAAATTAAATTCATAAGTGTAATTGCATCTGACAAATTATTGACTGTAAACCCAGAGAAAGTACAATATAAAGTGACAAAATGATCAAATGAATTCTAGCATCCTTGAAGCAACTTCAATTTTCATTGTTACTGATAACTTAAAATTCAATGGTATATATTTTATCATTTCTGGGAGTTTATATTAGAGAAAAAAATAATGTTTCTGGCTAAATTAGCAAACAGGTAATGATTTTTCCTTAATGAAATACATCAGCTCAAATCTTGAGAGTCTTCTGAAAGCTTTCCCAGACTGCTCAATTTAACAGTTCCTCAGACTGTGGTTACGCAAAATGAAATAGCTATTTTAAAATCCCCTGCTTATTTTTCTTAAAATAGACATCCAAAACAGGACATTTAATGGATTTGGGGTTTGTGGGTTTTGAGCCTCAATGGTGTCTTGGAACTCAATATTAAAGCAATTAATTACCAAATTGCTATTTCATTTTACAATGACTTAAAGTCTCCAGGGTATAGTTAGTGGTCTAGTGGTTTGGAAAATGTGAGTGAGATGAAGTGAAAACTCTACTGAACTTATCCACAACTAAAATTAACAGTATTTTCTTATTAGCAGCTTTATTTTAGGTATGACAGTAAAGGTCAACAGATTATTTATTTTACTCCACAAAATAACAATCTTCCCCACTGTTATGAGGGAGCGGTGTCCGAGGGCATCAACCACCCCCGGAAGCCCAGAGCCAGAACCGAGGGTCTTACTTTCAATTTTGATTCAAATTTATTTTTTCCACATTTTGATGGTAAGCTCAAAGTTAATTTTCATTACCAATGAACCAATATTATATTATACCACAAGTTCTGTTATCGCTTTAAAAGGGATTTTCCCATTCAAGTCATACTAAGAGAACAGGCTGCCATCACAAACTCTGTTTCAACAGAAAAAAAATTTAAATGGTACTGATAGGTAATCAGATGCACACCATTAGTAAACATACAATGCACGTATATAATTTTCTGGCTTCTGTTGATTCACTAGCCTTCAAAAGGCTCACTCTATCTGAATGATGAAATAAAGACAATTGCTTGCAAAGAAAGAAGACGGCACCAGTTGGGGATATGGAGAAAATAGGTAAGAGCAAGATATTGATGAGCTACTATTCTCAACAGAGATGATATTGTTGGAGAGAGAAATACAGAGAAGCAACACAGACTTTGAGAACCCCCAGCACTGCATATTCCAAAACATGTCTTTTATTCCACAATTCTTTTATCTGAGCACCATATTGAAGAGATCGCCTCACTTACTACTAATTAAATTTGTTATGAAGAAAAACTGGATTAGTCACAAGAATGTGTAGTGTTTAATAGTGTGATTATTGCATCACAGTTAAACTGCATCTTTCTAGATGTAGCCAAATTTAATTAGTTTAAGTAAGCATACTTGTACTGCCAGTCTAACAATCAATAGGAATTTGAGCCAGCTGAATAAAGAAGAATTAAAGAGCAAGCTATATTTGCTCACCTTGGATATTAATAATGATATTAAATAAAACATTAAAATTAATGAAGCATTCAAGTTATATTAAACCAGATGATCCACAGCAGCAAATGTCCCACTTTGAAGAACGCAGATGTAGTACATACTTTCTGTCATTCCCCCAGGTTGGATGCAGTGATGCATCGCCTCAGACTCTGAGCCAAGAGCCAGGGAGAGGCTGGGAACTGGAATTCTGGGGAAGAAGAGAAATCCAAGAAAAAGGCTTCCAGGTTTCAACTGGAAACAAATTCCAGCTATATGCTCTGCAAAGAGCCCCAATGAGAATTGTTAAGACTCTGAGATGTTCGCTCATCTGTCCATGATCTGGCCCTCAAATAAGAATAGGCTATCTCTGGAACTGGACCAGCACACTCAGCCCAGTGCTGAGGACCATAAGGCATGAGTAGGGGTTAGTAATGGAGTATCAGTTTTAGGGAATCTAATGGGGACAATATTGAAACTACAAACTATCCAGAGTTTGAAGAGCAACTTGATAAAACGTAACAGATGGAGCTAAAACTGATAGATGCAACCTAAAAACTGGCATCTATCCCAATATGCTATTTAATTAACACAGAATAACAGCTGCATTTTCTTGCCTGACATAGCAAAACAACTCAATAAAGTAAGAACAAGATGCCATTCATAATTCTAATGCAACCTTGTGGCGCTCTCATATTCACTAAAGTTGTCATTAATTACTGAGTGGGACTAAGTCCTATGAATTAGACTTCACACACATTACAATATTCACGGTTAAATTTATTTACATCTTTCTATACTTAAAAACAACATATAGAAAAATAATACAGAGGAAAACATATCCGTAGTGTGTGTTTGAAAAGTTGTTTACCTTTCCTATTATGATCGTGAGGGAGTTTTTCCCTTTTTCCCACAGTACAGTGGAAAGTCACGGAACAATGCATCTAACAATAATCTCCCCTTTATTTACAATGATAATATTGATCCACCTTTACATGATTGAGCTGAATTTCTGGTCATGCTGATGATACCACTTAGTTCCATGCTCCCTCTTGTCCTATTTTGGGACTAGAAGTGCAAGCTATGGTCATGGGACAGAGTTTTCCTCTGTGTAAAGAGGAAGACTAATAATCATCTCTAAGCGTTGAACCTACAATTTTAAACTCATTAATACCTCTGGAAAAAAATCCAGTGAGCTACGTAATAAAACATGCACATATCACCTGCCCATATCTTCCCCTCTGGGCAAGCGCATACACACCTCCATGCATAAATATACACGCACACACTGACAACCATCACCCCTGCTCTGTGTGGATGAGCTGCAAGCTCCTTTTCTGCAGACAGGGTGTTTCTTCAAGCAAGGTCACTGACTGATGACTGGCAAGAAATATTGCCCCATCCAGAAAAGTTACCATGCCTCAGCTGAATCATTGAGGACCTGGTCAATGAACAAGGAGGTCTTAAGTTGGAGGTATCAGAACTAAGAAATTTCTAAACTTTATCTTCTACGGACCCTCTTTATTTTATGTACCTAGAAATTTCCTACCTAGGTATAGTTAGTACATTTCTAAATAGTTTCACATGTAACATTTTTATGACAGACATAACATTGTGTTGCTGTTAATAACATAATTCTAAGACAGTGCCCCAGGTCTTAAACTATGAACTTGAGGGCAAGGTCTGTGGGAATGTTAGTCCAGGCATTTATCGCAATGGCTAGCATTTGCTGAATGCTTAACAAATACTTGTTGAATAACTGAATGGTGGCAGAAGAGATGAGGTGGAGGGAGAGCCCCAATCCAGCATCTGGACCAGAATAGGACAGACTTTAATAAGATTTTATGAATGGGTCTTACAAAATTGTCAATAACAAATTCATTGTAATGACAGATTTATTACATATTTGACTAGGAATTGTCTAGAGGAATCAATTTACCTCACCAGGGTAGCAACTTTAAGTAGTCTGTGAAGTCTTTGATTAAATCAATATTGTGAAGAAGAATGCTTCTTATGTCCTTTGTCTTCACCTAGTAAGTCATGATCTTATTTTATCCCCTTTTTACTCATGAAAGTTTAATTTACCACTCCAGAATATTCCCTGATTTCTTAACTGTTGTTTATATTTTATATTCACTTAAAAGTTGTTTATATTTTAGAGTAGCTGGTAAATCACAAATATTTAGCTCTTGAATGTCACAAACGGAGTCTCTGCCCTACAGAAGAATAGTGTCAGAAGACACACATTAAATAGATTGCAGCAAACAATTACATGATCACCAGTGTGCAAAGTACTTGGAGAGGTTCAGGATACTGGGAATGCTCTATGGGGAGAGTGCAGAACAGCTGACTCAGCACTTGCTTGGGGCACCAGCAGAGGTGGGAGGGAGGGAGGAAGGGAGGAAAGGAGGGAAGGAGAGGGAGGGAGGGAGGGAGGGAGAGAGAGAGAGAGAGAGAGAGAATAGGGCAGCATGTGAGAGAGAGAAAGAGAGAGAATAGGAGAGAGAGAGAGATAATTTGAATCAGAAGACAATCTAGAATTTATTTAGGATCTATACGCTTATGTTTTGTTGCACGTCATGTCAAAAAAAAGTAAATGTTTATTTCATACTTCTACTTTGTCTTTGAATTCATATGGGGGGCGGCCAATAGAATCTTTCATGTGCTTAGGGTTTATAAATGTCTTAACCTAGCTCTGCAAGGGGACCTAACCTTCTCTGAAGGGTAACTTATAAGCTGAGACTTAAATGATGAAGATGAATTAGCTGAGTAAGAAGACAGAAGATGTGAGAAACGATTCCCAAACAGAGGGTACATACAGAATGTGAACTGTCCCACAGGTGACTGAGGCCACAGTCCTGGTTCCATTCATCTATTTCTTCTCCTCTGTAGGGAATCATTTCCAAAGGCAGACTTATCAGATCCTGTCTGTATACATGAGGAAAAGCCATGTTGCTGTGAGAGTCATGTTGGGACATTAACCACAGCAGTCACAGTGACACAGATACAGAGTTCAATTTCGTCTAGCTTTATTTATATGACAAAAATTTTGAAAACGTACTATGTGCCAGGCTAAGTGCTAGGGATACCCAAGGATGTCTCCTGCTCTGGGTTCTTGTAGATCTACTGCCAGATCTCCGTGCTCTCCAGTTGAGGTCTTCCTCTCACCTGACTCCCTAAGAAGTGTGGCTTCTCCTCACCCCAGAGCCCTTCTTCTCAGGCAACCCGAACACGAAGGAAGCAACAGGCTTTCTGCCTGCCATCCAGGATTGCCCAGGATTCTGCCCCGTTGCACCCTCACCTGCTCTCTGATACCCCCTTGCTGTTATTACCATGACTCTCCCACACCCTTCCATAGGGGTAAGCTATTACCAAAATCAGACGTTCAGGCTAACCCCTTGTACAAACAGCCACTGTTCTTCCTGTTTCCCACTTTTCTTCCTGTCTCTTTGAACTAGTATTTCTCAATACTCACCTTCCAACCCATTCTACTTCTGCAATCTTAATGAGCACAGTTCTTGATTCTTCTCTTTGACTCAGCACGTTTTCTTCTTGCTCACATTGTTTTCCTCCTTTCACATAGGCCGTACCTGGCTTCAGCCTTTATTCATTGTTTTGTTTCCTTCCAGTCAATCTCCTACTCATACCAATGAACATTTATAGTCATTGTAAGGTAGTGAAAATACATACACAATTATGGTGTAAAGGACTTCAAATTACATAATCTTCAGACTAGATTATTTGGGGTTCATTGTTATATCATCTTAAAACCAGTTTTTATGACTTCTAATAATGAATGGTTATCTTTTACTTCCCTTTATTCCTTCTATTCAAAATAGATTGAAGATGGCTTACAAAATATATACAGTATAATAAGATATTAAGGAAGTGGAGTAAACAACCAAAGGGAAACTAAGAGTAGACAAATAAGAAGTCAGGGTAAAAATAGTTCACAAAATGTACACTGCAGAGTCTGGGAACTTGCTGTAAGTAAGCTTCTGAATTTTCAAACTACCAACACACAATAGAAGGAAGCACATTCAGTTACACAATTCAAAATGCTCAGAAGATTATAAAGCAAACTAGTTGCACAAGAGAAGCACAGTCATATGTGGTAATGAATTTCTGCAGGCTCTTATTACGAGAACACAGTGAGATGAGTGAGTGGCGTTCTCAGCTGCACCTCCACAGTAACAACAGTCATGGGGTTCCTGAGGCTGCGCCTCCACCACCCCTAGACTTCAGGTGCTCATATGATCCTGAACTGCAGCCCAGTAGAAGTGATCACGGGAGGGGTCAGAACAAGACTATGCAAAGACAGATTTGCGGCCATTTTTCTTAATCTCAAGATAAAATTTAGATCACCTAAGTAGAGTGCATAGTCTTCAGGAAATCCTCCATTAACACTCCTTCTCCCAACGGATCATGTCAGCAAACCAGACAGGTGTGTTGGCAATTTAGGGCATATTCATTTCCATTAGCAGTCAGCAGAATTGGGGATAGGGTTAACGCTGGTTTATCCAAGTTAAGGAAACAGAGGGGAACTGAGGAAACATTTGTGGGCTAAGCCAGGATTTTCCCAAAAAAACAATTTTAGATCCATTCTAACATACATATATATACACATATATATATATACATATCTATATATCTTTTATCTGACATATATCAGATATATGTCAGATACATATGTCAGATAAAAGGGCAAATGCCAAGACTTTGCCCTTGAACTCAGATGTGATGGTTAAGCCTAGAAAATCTATGAAGCAGCTGTTAGTAAATACTTATCTGTGCAGTCATTTTTTCATTTTTTTCACTGTGGTAAAATACACATAAAATTTAACATCTTAACTATTTTAAGTGTACAGTTCAGTAGTATTAAATATATTCATAATGTGCAATCATCACCACAACCCATCTCCATAACTCTTTTCATCTTGTAAAACTGAAACTCGATACCCATTAAATAATAACTCTTCATTCCCCCTTTTCCCAGCCCCTGACAACTACCACGTTACTTTCTGTCTTGAAGACTAAGACTGTCTCTAAGATCTAATGCAGTCATTTTAATCAGGAAAACACACACACACACACACACACACACACACACACACACTCATAAAATACCTAATCTCAAGCAATGAAACTTCCTCCTTTCCTCCATAACACAAAGTGTTACAAAACAAACGCCTCTAGATGGCTAAATAATTTGATCTATTGTGTAGCACATGAAACCAAAAGTTGTCTTAAGTATTGGAGACTATTAGTAGCAGTTTTGGTTTTGCTGCAGCTGCTCTGAGGCCATCAATCTTTCCATCAGTAATTCCATCACAGGCTGCTTGTCAATTTAAGCTCCTCCTCTCTAAGGACAAGTACAACTAAGTCAAAAAGTAGACAAGTTCACTTTTCTGTTTTTTACAAGAGAAATGACAGAACACTGTATCTAGTACATGCAAAAAGTAGTATCAAGTTATTAAAGGGCAACTTAAAAATAAGGAAGAAGGAAGGTGTAGAACATACTTACGCTTTACATATTTGGCTTTTTAAGAAAAAGATTGTTTTTGTGGGTCCTAACTCCCATAGCGGTTTTCAGTTTCAGTTCTGTATATGTAAATAGTGAAAAATTAAAACTAAATTGATATAACTTAGTCCACCACTGATAACTGTTTGAGAAACTTTCAAGAAAAGTTGCAAAAATGTAATGTGGTATATTCCTAATGAATTTCTTCACAAAGTGATAAAATATGTAATCCTGGTCAGTATTGGAAAAAGCTTGCCTGAAGTCTGTTTTTTCTTTGCATAAAGTCTGGTCTATAAATTCTGGAAGGATAAGCAATTACAAGAAAACTGCTTTTTAAGTGGATTATTTTATAATATACTAGATTTATGATATTGAGAAAGTAGAAAATTGCCCTTTTAAAAAATGAGATACAGCAGAGTCAGTGCCCATCTGACGACTCTGTACCTATAGAAATAATTAAAGCAATGGATTGGCACGTCTCAGTGTCCTCCAATCAGACTGACCCTTGAAGAGTTGTGCCCCAAGTCCGAAGAACGGTGACCACCGGTCTTACTCTATAGCTTAGAATCTATGGAAATCATTCAGTATGCTTTGCTTTATTATATCACTTCGATATTCCTGAACTAGATATTTTGTCCCAGCTACTCAGTTATTGACATTAAATTATTAATTCATTTAACAAATATTTATCAAGTACCCTTTAGACACCAGCGGTACCAAAATGAATAAGCCAGGAATCTTGACCTTAACAAGCTCACAGTCTGTGCTTTCTTTTCTATTGATGGTCTGAGATGTTCTGATGCAGAAAAATATCCCTCTTTGTTTTGTCTGTGTTACACCTGAGAATCTCTATTACACCAACCTAGGATGTGCTTTTCCTGGGAATGAACACATCTCACAAGTATATCAAGTACAGAAGTATAGTAACAAGTTTACTCAACAAAAAGAACCATATTTACCATGAATTCAGTGGCTGTTATGTGCTGCTGGTAAATTTACTCTCTTGGAAGATCACCTCACTTGGAATGGTTTAAGTTTCAATTTCCTTGTCTATCACCAGAGCACAACTTCCTATAACATGCTTTACTTTTGGCTGTTTGCCATTTCAGCACTTTTGAACTTAGTGCTTCACACTAGTAATAATTTCTGCCTGACCATTCTTGTTTCTCCAACCTATCACATAGAATGTCTGTCGGATAACATTCTAATTTCATTATGTCATTTCATTGTTCAGAAAATTCCAGGGATTGCCCGTTTCCTGTAAACTCTTGTGACTAGCCAGAAATTCTCCCAGTACCACGCCACACCTTACTTCCCAACCCCACTTCTTATTACTCCTAATTACATAGTATTATGTTGGTGCAAAAATAATTGCGGTTTTTGCAATTTTTTTTTAAACCTTTTAAACCGCAATTACTTTTGCACCAACCTAATAGTTGTACCTTAAACACCTTGAACTTCCTTTGCTCTTTAAGGATTTATTCCTGTAGTTCTTCCTGCTGGAAAGCAACCCCCTTCCCCTTATCCTCCCATTTCAAATTGTTTAAATTCAGCTGCTTTCTTCTGAACTCTCCCCAATTGCTATTGCCCATATCAATTTTTTTTTTGTAATTATTGGCTATTATCGGTATAGCTCTTTAGGACTTAATCCCATACTGGATTAATCCCATACTTGGATTGTTAGTTAACTGATTCCTTTCTGCATCTTCTCTTTCCAATTAAATCGTGAACTCCACCCAGAGAGAAGGGGCTCACCTTAAAAGTTGCATGTGTGTGTCTCCTCCTACTTTTAGGTAGTTGTTATGCAGACATTTGGCACACAATACATTTAAGAAATAGCTGTGGAATGAATGAATTACCACTGACTCCAAATACCTTTTTTTTCCTTTCTTTTATAGCTGGTGCCTGTCTTAAATTCTGTGTATTCCCAAAGCAAAGCTTTTCAAACCTTTCCAACCACAGCCGAGAGGAAGAAATTCTTACTGTGACAAAATAATACATATTACTTACACTGTGCTATATATTCTGATGCTTTGTATCTTATTTTTCAAAATATTGATCATGATAAACTAAATTGATTTCCTCATCACTAAAGGGTTATAATTTATAGCATAAAAACACTCTATGCTCCTTGAATTAGGATGAGGTATAGAATATTGCTCTTGAAAAATGCTTAGAACAAAACAGTGCTTTGTGTGCTTATTCTTTTCCTGACAGTTTGAGTTAAAATTATGATCTTTACACAGTTATCTTGAGATCATTTCTCACCATATTCCACCATAGCATTTAAAATCAATTCCTCCTCCCACATCAACCTTTTGAAATTTGGAACACAGTTAAATAATAATTCACAAAGTGTCCTCTAGATTTCTATTTCTTATGTTGTCTTCACAAACTTTAGTGGCATATAAATATAAATTTCCAGGCCTAATTTTAATCAGACAACTTGCAGGTGAATAAAAATAGGTATGGTCATATTTTTGTATCTTTACATATCTTAAGAGCTTGCATGAGCTTTGTTACATGACCATCCAGAATCTGAATCCCAGCTTTACCAAGTTACTTAACCTGAACAAGTTACTGAACCTGAGCCTTTATTTCCACATCCATACAATTGGAAATAATATGAACTTCAAAGGGTTTATGGGGGTTAAATTAGACCATGCAAGTACAGAGCTTAGGGCAGGGCCTGGGACACACAAGCGTCCCACGAATGGTAGTGATGTTTTATCACTATAACAAATAAGTAAATATATTTCAAACTTCCTTTTAGTGTCATAAAGCAAGGTTCAGTCACAAGAACAAAAGTAAGATTTTTTTTATCTTTAAATAGCTAATTTTTGTGGTTGGCTTATTTATAATATGAAATTCTACTGCTGGTTTTATAGATCACAAATATCCCTAAGGAAAGACTCTATTTGTGGTGCTGGATAATCATTATTTAATAAGGAATGTCCATTGAACCTAAAAGACCATATATATATATGGTCTTTTATATGTATTATATATAATATATATGATATATATAATAACTTGCCTAGTCATACTAATCTCATTTAGATGTTTTCACTTTATAAAATGTTTTTTTAAAAAAAACAAAAATTCCTCATGCACTGTTGGTGGGATTGCAAACTGGTGCACCCACTATGGAAAATAGTTTGGAGGGTCCACAAAAAATTGAAAATAGAACTACCTTGTGACTCAGCAATTCCACTTCTGGGTATTTATTCAAAGAACTCCAAAACACTAATTCGAAAGATATATGCACCTCTATGTTCATTGCAGCACTATTTACAATAGCGAAGATATGTAAGCAACCCAAGTGTCTGTCAACAGACGGTTGGATAAAGAAGATGTGGTACATATATACAATGGAATATTACTCAGCTATAAAAAAGAAAATCTTACCATTTGCGACAACATAGATGGACCTAGAGGGTATTATGCTAAGTGAAATTAAGCCAGACTGAGAAAGACAAAACCATATGATCTCACATATATGTGAAATCTAAAGAATAAAATAAACCCCAACAAACAAAACAGAAACAGACTCATAGATACAGAGAACAAATTGATGGTTGCCAGAGGGGAGGGAGTTTGGGCAGCTGGGTGAAAAAAGTGAAGGGATTAAGAAATACAAATTGGTAGTTACAAAATAGTCACAGGGGTGTAAAGTACAACATAGAAAATATAGTCAATAATATTGCAACAACTATGTATAATGCCCGCTGGGTAATAGACTACTGGAGGGATCACTGCATTAATTATATAAATGTCTAACCACTATGCTGTACACCTGAAACTAATATAAAATAATATTGACTATCAACTGTAACTAAAAAAAATAACTTAAAAAGGAAAAATAAACACCAGAAACTCTTGTGTGTTGAATGATGTGTGCTTTAACTCAGTAAAATTATTGCACACCGTACATGTATGTAACACTCAAGATGTCTATTGACTGCTTTTGAACAAAGCGAGATTTGGCACTTCATTTCAGCTTCCCAAAGCCCTGCTCCAGCTGCTTTTACATTCCTTCTTACTTCTATTTATTGTTCCTCATCTTACCGAAGTCTTGCTACTTCTAGTGTTTTTGATTGCAGGAGTTTGGCAGTTAACAGTAGTAAACAACTATCTTTCCATAAAGTATTTTTCACCCTAACCTGTTCCATTTAGCATGGCAAAACAGAATATCTTGTCTATTCTCCCAGAAACACTGGTCCAAACTGGACCAGGCACAGGGAAATTGTAATCCCTTTCAAAATCACTTACAGGGAGTGATCAAGATTCCCCAACTCAGTCGTTTGCTAAAGAAGAGAGCTGCGTTATGCATTGAGACTAAGGCTTTGACAATCTAATTGAACCAAAAGTGGAGACCTCAGGATTAACCTTCAGCCACTACTCTTGAGATTGTTGCGTTTGTGTGTTGGGGAGTGGGGGAACCAAAGGGAGCAAAGGGGCAGAAACAGACCTGCAACAGGAGATAGAAACAGAGGAGTCGGCCAGAAGCGGCAGACTCCACGGACATGCAGACACACAGTCGCGACTTAATCCTACCTCTGAAAAGGGGGGAGGGGGCAGAACGCAACAACCACTTTCGAGAAGCCCGCACCTGTCCCCGCCTGCTGCTGACCTCGCCCACACGGCTGAGCCCAGCACAGGACAGGGGCCGAGAGCGCGGAGAGCCTGGGTTCGAGCAGCCCCTTTCGTCACGTCCGGGGGCCGGGCCGGGGCGCCGGGGGGCGGGCCCGGGTGGGGCCGGGCCTGGCGGGGGTGGGGTTGTGGCGGTGCTTCGGGTGACAACGGTCAATAATGAAGGTGGCTGCGGCGCCTCGGCAGGCTCAGCAGCACCGGGCGGGGGCGGCGCCGTGGCTGCGCCTGTAGGACCTCGGGGCAGAAGCGGCGAGATGGGAACCCGGCTCAGGGAGTGAGGTGGCGGCGGCGGCCAGCAGAACTTCAGCCAGAGGGGATCTTCCGCTCACCCCTCTGGCTGATCGGCCTCCACCTGCAGCCCCTCGGCCCCCGCGTCCCGCGGGACCGGGACGGCGACAGTGGGGGCATGTGGCGCTGGGTCCGGCAGCAGCTGGTAGGTGCCTCCATCTCCTGTCCCGCCCGCGCGGCCTCCCAGGCTTGGGTGGCCGGGGAGGGCCGGCGGCGCGGAGCCGCGAGGCTGGGGCGCGGGCGCCTGGCTAGGCCGCGGCAGAGGCGGGCGCGGGGGCCGGAGCCGTGAAGCCCCGCGCAGCCCCGCTGCGCGACTCGCCTCCAAGCCGCGGCCGCTCGGGCGGCGGGAGGTGGCTGCTTCCTGGCCGCGCTACTCGGTTACTCGCTCCTCCTCGCCGATCTTAGGCGCCGCGGCCAGAAGCGGGGGTCCGGAGCGGGGTTGGCGTCCCCCGAGGAAACGGCGAGGGAACGGCGAGAGAGTAGGCCTTGGGGAGAGGAAAGAGGCTTGCGTTTCCTGTCTCTAGCAATTTGGGACACGTTTGAGTGCAGAGAAGAGGGCAGGACTTGTCTTCAGCCCCCTTTCGTCACTGATTTCAATTAGTGTCACGATTCAGTGTTGCGTTGATTATCCAGGAGGAGGGGACCTTATCTCGTCTAACCCCTCTCGACAAAAGAAACGTTACCCATGGCCTGGGTGAGGGAAAGAAAATACTCCCAACACCCTCGTTTAGTTTCGGAAAAGATTTGTACGACAGTTACGAAGGACTACGTTTTCCTTCTTACCTTGCCCGCTCCCCACCCCCAAGTGAAACTTTTGGAATGTAGGCCTTACTTTTTTCCGTTCTTCTGAAGGCAGTTTGAGCGAGACAGGTCTGGAACCAATGGAATATCTGGAGGAAAAAGAAATCTTAGAAGAGGGTGATTTAAGGCATATCAAAAGCGCCACCTTTCTCAGAATCAATTCAGAGAGAAAAATCTTTCCTGCCTCCTGGCAACTACAACAGGAAGGCAACAGTGGCATATTAGGACAGAAATTGCTCCTGGCTGAAGAAGCCCAACCTTGTCTCTATTTTGAGGTTTGTTACTGGGTGCTGCTAAATTTCTAAATCGCACTAATTAAGTGCTTCTACAATTCATTGGTTTCATTTACTAATTAAAAAGGCAATGAAACCAAAACGATTTTTGTGAGACTAAAGCATGGATAACTCTTCTCCTGCTCTAGAACAGCATTTTAATGTTAAGGCTAAGACGTATACTATTTCAGATCCAATCTTCTGTTAATTCATTTTGCAGTGGACATCAATCTCAAAAAAAAAACAATCTTATAAATAAAACTAGACTGCTTGCATCTTTCTCAAACAAATGTTGGTTCTCTGTTTTTAGCTAATTGTAAATTCAGATATCCCAGATGTATAACTTATTAGGAAACAGAGCTAATGATATCAGTATAATACAGTATTATGGTAATAGTTCGACTTTGTTTCAGTAAGCCATAGAACAGTAACTTGACTCTGGGAGTTAATTATTACAGGTCTGATCTTACGCTTTTGATTTGGCAATCTTCATGTATAGAAAAGGCTTATTTCCCTGATGGTGTTTTTGTATGGTAGGAATATCATTCTAAAGTGGTTCTCTTAAAGCTTTTCCTAGTAGATTTAGTAAGACACCACTTCTCAATGTTAGGTATTTTTGTTAACCTGAATAAAATCCTGGTTGTGTAACCACTCATCCTTAATATAGACAATTGGTAATGTTTTTTTAAAATGGCTTCATATGAATACAACTGAAAGGAAGGGCAGGAAGTTGTGTGGTTAATTTACAAGACAACTGCCTCACCAGGTGGTTAACAAGCTGAACAAGTTGCTATGCATAAAAAATACTATCTCTGACATTTAGCTGCCCACCTCACTGGCTTTATTTTTAAGTTATCAGATCTTCTAAGTATGTAATCAGACCTGTGCCAGTGTAGGACTTTGCGTCTC
This sequence comes from Rhinolophus sinicus, assembly GCF_036562045.2. NCBI lineage: Eukaryota > Metazoa > Chordata > Mammalia > Chiroptera > Rhinolophidae > Rhinolophus > Rhinolophus sinicus. The sequence continues at coordinate 47,011,795 of NC_133751.1, forward strand.
TGATTAACTTTGTACAGTCACTTAAATTATACATTGAGGATAGTGGATACACAGAGTAATAAAAGTATGTTTTACTATCCCAGTTATAAACAGTAGCTCTAGTTACTATACCAGGAATTACTTAACTCAAAGTCTAGTTTAGATAATACTTCCATTTGCTCGATGGATTGAGTCACCATGTGTTTTAGCAATAGGTTCATTTTTAAAATTCAGATAAGTGAGACAAATTTGGGGAAATTAATAAATCACAAGAACAGGTTTTTGGAGTCATAAACACTATTCATTATATGAATCCTGATTTTCAACAATTTCTCTTCTCTTGCCTAAGAAAATTTATTGTCATTTTATTACAGAAACAACTTCTGTGCTCTAGTAATTTCTCTCTAATTAAAGAAATATTTGACTCCCTTATCTCCACAAAACATTTTCACTATTTGACATGGTGAGACAAATCAGGAGATTGTCAGAAGTTTGATGTTTTCCCTTGTGGAAGTAAAGTGAAAAGATTGGAATATCCTTTCATTTTTCTTTGTCTTTTATTCTTTTTCGATTCACAATGCTAGTTATTTCACACTAAGACTTTCTTATGGTGTCTTTCTGGTACAATTAGTATTATCCATAGTGTACCCATTTCTAACAGCATGTTATGTGTATTAACCGATTAAAGATGACAGCACCTTGATTAGACTACTGGAAATGCCATTAGCTACTCACTATTCTAATATTTACATTTGTATGGTAGTCGTTGACTACATTGGCTATTAAAATTCTAATTTATTAGATTAAAAATTAATGCGACTATTAGCTACTGTCACAAATCAGAGTAGAACATTTTTATTATCACAAAAAACTCTACTGGACGGCACTACTTTATACACTTTTAAATGAAAGTCTTTGTAAATACACGTTAGTTGATTTGTAATATTTACAGGGCAATGTAATGCTATGTTTTTAAAGCACTTACTTTGTGCAGCCATTATAATATTCTAAATGCTGAGGATACAAATGTAGGTCGTTGAAGGCCTTTTTCATCTCTGTATGCTCAGTCCCATACAGTACTTAACGTAGAGTAGACATTGGATACATGTTTGCTGAATAGGTGACCAGTCCAGAAGAAAGCTAGAAAACTGTGATTTTACAAAAGTACAACTTAATGTTGTCATACTAAGATACCATTTCTTAAATTGTTCCATAAATGTAGTCCCTTCAGATTTGTATTGGCAAAGATGGAAGAGCTGGTAAGATTGTCTTTTGATTCACTGAGAAAAACGGGATGCTCTTAAAACTCTCTTAACTTCCTGTTCTCTCATCAATCACACTCACCAAACTTGCTTTTAACTGTACTTAATTCTTCCCTTTCCACCTGTCACAAGGGAGGGTGTGATTATCCTCTTTTTAAGCTAACCATTTGTCCTCTTAATCCCATTCTCCACAGTCCCCATCAATTATCTGTACTAGTACATTTACTCTCTTTTCCTTCAACCTGTGAACATGTTCAAGCCTCCCTCTACTATTTTAGTTTGTCTTATACCTGCAAATGTCAAATTGTTTTCCATTTTCTTTAAAAGAAAAATCGGTCTGTTCTGCATAACGGAGCTGTCTGATGCATTGAAACATGACTAGTTCAAACAGGATTTCAAAAAGAGTATTAAAAAAAATGTAAAATATCTCAATTTTTTTATATTGCTTACATATTGAGATAATATTTTGGGTATATTGGGTAAAGTAAAATATTATTACAAGTAATTTCACCTGTTTTTACTTTTAAAAAAAGGTGGTTAACAGAAAATTTTAAATTATATATGTGGCTTGCATTTGTGGCTCATGTTATATTTCTACTAGTGCCACTGTGTTTCTATATAATACATTATCTAAGTCTAGATATCTCACTCACTAGACTATACACTGTAAATATCTTAGGACGGGGCCGTATCTCGTTCTTCTTTATATCCCTTGCGCTCACGAGAACAGCTGGCCCACTGTAAGTACTCACATACCAAATGTTGGTTGAATACATGAATGAGTGTCAGATTTATTTCAGTATCAGTTTGGAAGTACCTGCATTCTTTGCCTTTCTCTCAAGGAATGAATAAAGAGTAGGAAAAGGAAGCACAGGCCTATGGTGGTATTATTTTGGTGTGGCTAAAAGTTTTAACCTCAGGAATTAATGTTTAAGAACCTAGATCTTTGAAGATTTGCTTCTATCCATATATTCAGACATATTCCTAGATACCCAGTTTTTCATTTGGTTAGGGAGCATTACAGGAATCCCAAGTATCCCGGCAGCACTGAAGTTAGGGGACCTTGACCAGATCCTCCAAAGAACCTAAGGATTGCCATTATTGTTATTCAGTATCCCTTCTATCCCTGCGGTCTGTTTTCAACATAGCAGCCAGAGTGATCTTATTAAAACACAAGTTAGATCATGTAATTCCTGTGTTTAAAACCTGCTATGGATTTGCTTTCTTGCTCAGAGTAAAAACCAAAGTCTCAACTTGATCTGTATCATTCCCCCCTCCCACCCCACCCTCCAACCACTTTTCATTTCCCATCATTCTTCACTCACTTGCTTTATCCACACTGGCAGCCTTGCAATTCATCAGAAGTGTCAGGCATACAGTACTTCACTCTCAGGATCTTTACCCTGGCTGTTACCTCTCTGCCTGGAATGTTCTTCCTCCAGTTATCTGTTTTTTTCACTCCCTTCAAGTCTTTATTCAGTTGTTACCTTATAAGTGAGGCCTTTTCTGGACATCCAATATAAAATTGTAACCTTCCCCAGTACTTCCCTATCCCCCTTCCCTGCTTTATATTTCTCTTAGCACTTACACTATTTAATATACTCTGTAATTTTCTTATTTGTCTCATTTATCTCCTGTAGGTAGCGATTTTGGTCTGTTTTTAATTCTCCATGTAGCAAAGACAGTTTCTCAACTCTACATCCACTTTAGGTAACACCATTTCTCTCATGTTTACATATTAATTCACTCAGACATTTTCTGAACACCTACTCTGTGATAGCATGTTGCTAGGCTCTGGAATGACCAAAATGAACCCCTGTCCTAGACAGCCTTCTCGGCGGCTCTTCTTCCCTAATGGATATTTACATTATTGTCATTTTTTTCCTATTACAAAAAAATGCTTCAGTGACCATTCTTATGTGTATTTTCTTTATTTTATTGGAATACTTAGAAGTGGAATTGCTGGGTCATGGGGTATAACATTATGACGTACTAGATATTGCCAAATCATTTTCCAAACCATGAGAGTTCCCCTTTACCTACATCTTGGTCAACACCTTGTACTGTCAGACTTGAAAAAATTTAGCAATCTGATGGGTGTGAATTATATCTCATTTTGCTTTGATTTGCATTTTCCTGATTGCTAGTGAGATTCAAGTATCCTATATTTCATTCATATGAATAGATTACCCATTTTTCTATTGGATAGTTTGACTTTATTAGTTCTTTCTGTAATCGGTGCTAATTCTTTGTATCATATGTTGTAAATATCTTCTTTCAGTCTGTCCCTTGTATTTAACTTTGTTGATGGTGTCTTTTTTGGTACAGAAATTTTAAATTTATTGGTAGGTAAATTTATTAGGCACATGATTTCTGCTTTTTATTACTTGTTTAGGAATTCCTTTCCACTGTCAAGATCATAAAGCTATATTTCTAATGTTTTCTTCAAATTGTCTTAAAACTTAGTTTTTCAACATTTAGGTCCTTAATGTATCTGGAATGATTTTTATATATGGAATAAACTAGATAATTTATTTTCTTCCATGTGTACAGTTGATTGACCCAATGCTGTTTATTGAATAAGTCATCTTTTCCCCACTCATCTGTGTTGTTTGCCTTCTGTGTCATAAACCAGCATTCTCTTTTGCATAGCTTGTTCTCTTTCTAGGTCTTCTATTCTGTTTCATTCATCTGTTGATCTATTGGTGCACCAATAATGCACTGTCTTAAATATAGTATTTTTATGATAAGTCTTGATAACTGGCCTGGCAGAACCCCCAATCCCTTTTTTTTTTTCTTTAGAATTTCATCTTTACTCCTCCATATACTATTTATAAGTAGTCTAATTTGGTGGAAAATCTTTCTAGAATTTTCATTGGCTTTGCATTGAATTTAAGTTTATTCTATTTTCCCTTTTGGTGATGTAGAAGCTATGGATTGTATTTTCATCCTTTATTTTCCAGCTATGCCTGTGTATTGAGTATCTCTGTCTGCTTATAAATAATATATGGATTTAGATTTTAATGCCAATATTCCCTCTCTCACCTTCTACATCACTATTACATAATAGTTTAGTTCTTTTTTCTCTTTTTTTAGCTGTATTGAAATACAACTAACATACCATACCATTTACTCATTTATAGTATACATTTCAATTTTTTTAGTATATTCAGAGTTGTGCAGCCATTGCCACGCTCTAATTTTAGAACATTTTTATACCCTCTCTAAAAGAGACTTTCAACCCATTAACTCACACTCTATTCCGGCAAACCTAATCAATCACTAATCTACTTCTGTCTGTAGATTTGCCCACTCTGGACATTTCATATAAATGGCATCATACAATATGTGGTATTTTATGATTGGCTTCTTTCACCTAGCATAATGTTTTTAAGTTTCATCCATGTTGTAGCATTTATCAGTACTTCCTTTTATATTGCCAAATAATATTCCATTATGGATACACACATTTTGTTTATCCATTCATCAATTAGTGGATATTTAGTTTGTTTCCACCTTTTGGAAATAATACTGTTTTGACTATTCATGTGCAAGTTTTTGTGTGGATGTTTATTTTTCACTTCTCTTGGTTATATACCTAAGGAGTATAATTATTGGGTCATATGTTAACTCTATTTTTAACTTTGAGAGGAATTGCCAAATTGTTTTCCAAAGTGGCTGCACCATTTTACATTCCCACTAGCAATGTGTAACGAGTCCTCATATTCTTGTCAACACTTGCTTTTCTCTTTTTGATTACAGATTATAGTGGTTGAGAATTTGTGGTTTTGATTTACATTTCCCTAATGACTAATGATTTCAAACATCTTTTCATGTCCCTTTTAGCAGTTTGTATATCTTTTTGGAGAAATGCCTATTCAGATCTCTTTGCCCATTAAAAAAATTCTTTTAAGTGAATTGTAAGTTTTTTTTACATGTTCTAGATACAAGAGCCTTGTCAGGTATGTGATTTGCAAATGTTTTCTCCCACAATGTGTGGTGGTGTTCTACGCATATGTCTTTTTAAACTCGAAACATTTTCTAACTGTTTAACAGTTATTCATTTTGATTTGCTACAAGGATTTTAGTGATTTCTTTTACTCACCATTGTTTCTTCTATACCATCCCTTCCCTCTGGATTTACTTTTATTCTTGTTGAAATACATCCTTTAGTTATTTTAAGGCAAGAATTACTATGTACGTAAACTCTCTTAGTTTTTATGTCTTAAAATGTCTTGATTTCATAATTATTATTGAATAGTAATTTAGGTAGATACAGAATTCTAGATTAACAATTACTTTTGCTCAACATATTGAAGATACTACTTATTCCAGTGCTTTCTGGCATTTATTATTGCTGACGTAAAATATGCTTTTAATCTGATTGTCATTACTTTGTTGGTAATCTCTCAATTGTTTTCAAGATTGCCTCTGTCAATAATTCGTAACTTTACTATGCTGTATCATCATATTTTTCAAAATTTTGTTTTTCCAGCTCTATAGTTATATGTGCTTTCAATCTGAAGGTTCGTATTTCTACATTCAGAAAATTTTTCAGCCTTTTTTTTCTTTTAAATATTACTTCTCAGCCTTTAACTTTCTCATTCTAGAATTCTTGCTTGACGTTAATGTGTCCTGTATGGTTCTTAATTTCTTTTTCATATTTCTCGTCTAATTTCATTCTGTGCCACTTTCAGTGTAAATTTCTTAGTTCTTTCCTCTAGTGCATTAATTCTCTCACCTGTGTCCAATCTAGAGTTTATCCTGTCTTTTGAATTTTTTATTTAAATGACTTTTCATATCCAGAATTTATTATCGGACTTCGTTCATTTCCATCTGTTCTTGATGTATATCTGCCTGATTTGTCACAGTATTACGTTCTTTAAAAAAACAAAAACAAAAAGAAACCCAAAAAACATATTATTCTGTTATCTCTTAGAAGGTTTAATACATATTTAAAGGTACACAGCTTTTTTCAGCCTCCTTTCACCTGACCATTAATAATTAGAGTCTCTAATTTCCTAATTATATTTTATATTTATTATACTTGTACAATAAATATCTATTAGTAATAAAAAAGTGAATATGAAGTTTAGAGTTAATTGAATCTTAAAGGAAAGAATTGATGATCTGATTTGTGACAGTAGTCTGAGCATTCACTAGAGACACAAGTGTGTACAGAAAGCCATAGCATGATAGGAAGTCTGTAAACACACACTGAGTAACTGAATGTAATTACTCAGTTGATGAGAGTATATCAACTCATCACAAAGGTTTCTTAGAATTACCAATATAGAAAATGTAATTGTATATGATTTCAGCTCTCTTCGTTTTTCATGTTTCAAATAAAAAAATTCTCTCCATTTCAAATAAGGCGAGATCTTACCCATTTCCCAAGTTAATGTTTTACACCTTGGCTTTTGATCGTTTTTTTCCTCTTCTTTTATCCTCCTATAACTTTTTCTTTCCCATAAATTAATTTTTCTCCATCCTTCATTTTAAACCTAAAAATATGCTTATGATTTGCTTACACTAAAAATCTTTCATTTGATCCAGCTTTTCGATAGTTAGCCACTGTTCCCACTTCCTCACTCTCGTCTTCATCCCTATTCATCAATACATGGTAGCCCTTTTAACTATTTTCAAACAGTATTGGCAAAGCCAGCAATGATTTCCTAATTATTAAGTGCAGTAGTCATTCTTTTTTCGGTTGAAATAATTCCTTTCTGCAACTTTTTCTTGGGTTTCTGCCACCGTGCTCTTCTTGTTTTTCTTCCTGTCTGGTGATCTTTCTCCTTTGTGTATTCCTTTTCTCCGACGTGTATCTTAAATGATAGCCCAGAGAATTCCATCTCTTATCCTTATTCTCGTCCTCCTCTGTACACTCTTAATTGGCAGTCTCAGACATATATTTGACTTTAACCATCATCATTATGTTTGTTGGGTTCTAATCTCAAGTCCAAACCTTTTTCCTAACATCTATACAAATATAACTAGTTGCTTACTAGGTATCTGTGCTGGGTGTCCCACATTGAAACCAGAAGATAATCCTAGTTTGATCTTAAATAGGAAATAGGGAACTAGAGACTAAATAGGAAACTAGATTATTTCTAAGTTAAATAAGGCCTAAATCCCCAAGGTTTCATCAACTCCAAGTGGGTAGGGACTAAGTCATATATTTCTTTTTATCATCAGTGGTCCTTAGCACACTACAAAGCACATAGTACTTGGTAAATACTTTTTGATTGGTTACTAAAGTGCATTCTTTTCATTTTATGCAGAAAGACAGCAGAAGGCAGGAATTTCAGATCACCAGTACAATTTTAATAGTCATTATGCAGGATAAATTAACTGCTTGCTGAAAGAGCTGAAAATATGCTAAAATATTCTTTTGTGTTTTTTTAAATACATTTTCAGGATTATGTCAATTTGACCTAGTGTTGCTAAATAATCACTTCTCTGCTTAAAGTTTAATTTTCAAATTTTCATAGCAATAGTTTAGGATTTGCTGCTTTTTCTTTTAAAACCTTGTATAGACATGTTTTACTTTCTTCTGAAACATGTTTCTCAGGTTCCTAGCATATAAAATTAATAAGCCCAATGTGTTGATTTCTTTGACATCCAGAAATGAACCCCCACCAACGGTAAAGCTATAATAAATGGCTTTGATGAATAAAGGACAACTAGGATTACCAGAATAAAAAGTTTACCATTAACCCCTCTTTCACCAATAATGGTAGATTTCTCTTTACAGAATCACTTTTAAGGTTTTTTCTTTCAATTTAAATATTGTTGAATTTAAATTCAATTTGGTAGAAAATTTATTAAGATATTTTAAAATCAAACTCAGAACCTGAAAAACTAAAGAATTTAACCCATTCAGTAAATGTTTGTTAAATAACTAGCATATGCTCCCTTTAAGACTCTTATATCAAAAAAACTACTTATTTTACTATAAGACCAGGTCTTTAATATAATATAATGTAATGTAATACTGGGTCTTATATTAATTTTTGCTCCAAAAGACGCATTAAAACTGATTGTCTGCCTAGATCTTATTTTCGGGGAAACACGGTATTAGAAACAATAAACACATATAGTAAAGCTACAGTACAGTAGCAGATCTACTTAATACGTAGAAAACAAACACAGAGAGGCAGCCAAAATGAGGAAACAAAGAAAAACATCCCAAATGAAAGGCCAAAAGAAAATTCCAGAAAAAGTACTAAATGAAACGGAGACAAGCAACCTACCAGATACAGAGTTCACAGCAGTGGTTATAAGGATACTCAAGGAACTTAGAACTTCAACAGAGATAGCAAGCATATAAAAGGACATGGAAACCATAAAAAAGAACCTGTTAGACATGAAGAATACAATAACTGAAATGAAGAATTCACTAGAAAGCTATCACCAGCAGGCTAAATGAAGCAGGGGATCAAATCAACGATTTGGAGGACAAGGTAGCAGAAAACACCCAATCGGAACAGCAAAAAGAAAAGAATCCAAAAACTGAGGTAGTTTAAGGGACCTCTGAGACAACATCAAGTGTAACAACATTCGCATCATAGGGGTACCAGAAAGAAGAGAGAAAGCAAGGGATTGAGAACCTATTTGAAGAAATAATGCCTGAAAACTTTCCTAATCTGGGGAAGGAACTAGACCTACAAGCTCAGGGATCACAGAGTCAAGATGTGACCCAAACAGGTCCACACCAAAACACATTACAATTAGAGTGCTAGAGACAGAGAATCCTAAAAGCAAGAGGAAAGCCACAACTAGTTACTTGTAAGGGAGCTCCCATAAGACTGTCAGCAGATTACTCAACAAACTTTGCAGGCCAGAAGGGATTGGCACACAATATTCCACGTGCCGTCTGTAGCAGCATGGATGGACCTGGAGGGTATTGTGCTGAGTGGCGTACGTTAGAGAAAGACTGATGCAATGTCAGATTTCTCTTATATGTGGAATCTAAAGAACAAAATAAAACAGAAACAAACTCATAGATACAGAGAACATTTTGATGGTTGCCAGGTGGGAGGCGAGTTAGGGGGCTGGGTGAAAACGGGAAGGGACTAAGAAGTACAAATTGATTGTTACAAAGTAGTCATGGGGATGTAGGGTATAGTATAAGGAATATAATCAATAATAGTATAATAATTATGTATGGTGTCAGATGGGCACTAGATTTATTGGGGTGATAGTTGGGAGGGGTCTTGAGGGGCAGGGTGAAGGGATTAAGAAGTACAAATTTCTAGTTACAAAATAGTCTTGGGGATGTAAAGTAAAGCACAGGGAATATAGTCAATAATATGATAATAACTATGTATAGTGCCAGGTGGTACTAGACTAGTCAGGGGGATCATTTCTTAAATTATATAAATGTCTACTCACCATGCTGTACCCCTGAAATTAATATAAAATAATATTGAATGTCAACTGTAATTGAAAAACTTAAAAAAAGGTCCAAGTTTCCAGGTATAAAACAGATAAGTCATAGGGTTGTAATATACAGCATAGGAAATATAGTCAATATTGCAATAGCGTGGTACGGTGTCACATGGTTGGTAGACTTATGGTAATCTGTTCCTGAAGTATATAAACGTTGGATAACTGTGGTATACACCTGAAAGTAATATAATATTGCTTGTTAGCTATATTTTTAATAAAAATATTTAAAAGAAGAAGAAAGAGTCCATTGTGTTCCTGTATACTAAGAATGAAATTTCAGAAAAAGGAAATGAAAACAATATTTTTGCAGTTGCAACAAAAAGAATAAAATATCTAGAAATAAACTTAACAAAGGATGTGAAGGATGTATACACTGAAAGCTATAAGACATTTTTAAAAGAAATTGAGGAAGACACAAAGAAGTGGAAAGATAATCTGTGTTCATCAATTGAAAGAATCAACATAATTAAAATGGTCATATTACTCAAAGCAATATACTGATTTAATGTAATCTCCATCAAAATCCCAATGGCATTTTTTAGAGAAATAGAACAAAAATTAATCAGATTTGTATGGAATCACGAAAGACCCCCAATAGCCAAAGGAATCCTGAGAACAAAGACAGCCAGAGGTAATACACTCCCTGACTGCAAGTTATACTACAAAACAACAATATCAATACCAATATGGTATTGGCAGAAAAACAGAAACTCCGACCAATGGAACAGAATTAAAACTCAGAAATAAACTTACATATATATGAGCAAATAATTTTCGAAAAAGGAGCCAAAAACATACAGTGGAGAAAAGAAAGCCTCTTCAATATATGGTGCTGGGAAAATTGGAAAGCCACATACAAAAGAATGAAATTAGACTGCTGTTTGTTACCATATACAAAAATTAACTAAAAATGGATCAAAGACCTAAATATAAGACCTGAAACAATAAAATACATAGACGAAAACAAGTACTACATTTACGGACCTTGTTCTTAGAGAGGATTTTATGAATTTGACCTCAAAGGCAAGGGAACTAAAAGCAAAAGCAAATGAACGGGACTGTAGCCAACTAAAAGTCTTCTGCTCAGCAAAAGAAACCATCAACAAAGCAAAGAGACAACCAAATGAATGGGAGAAGATGTTTGCAAACAACACCTCCAATAAGGGGCTAATATCCAAAATATATAAAGAACCCATACTACTTAACAACAACAACAGAAAAATCCAATTAAAAAATGGGCAGAAGACCTGAACAGATACTTCTCCCAAGAAGATATACAAACAGCCAACAGATGTATGAAAAGATGATCAACCTCACTAGCTTTTAGGGAACTGCAAATCAAAACCACAATAAGATACCACCTCACACCTGTTAGAACGACTGTTATCAACAAGACAAGTAATAAAAAGTGTTGGAAAGGTTGTGAAGAAAAAGGAACTCTCATACACTGCTGGTCAGGATGTAGATTGATACAGCCACTGTGGGAAACAGTATGGAGGTTCCTCAAAAAATTAAGACTAGAGTTATCATGACACAGCAATCCCTCTTCTGGCTACGTACCCAAAAAATTTGAAAACATTTGTGAAGATTCATGTACCCATATGTTCATTGCAGTAGCATTCACAAAACATGGAAACAAGTGTCCTTCGATAGAAGATTGTATAAAGAAGATGTGGTACATATGTACAATGGAATATTACTCAGCAATAACAAAAGGTGAAATACTGCCATTTGCGACAACATGAATGGATCTTGAGAATATGTCAAGCAAAATAAGTCAGACGGGAAAAGTCGAGAACCATATGATTTCACTTGTATGTGGGATATAAAACTGAAAGCAACAAATGAACAAGACGAAGAAACAGAAACTCATAGACACAGACAACGGTTTAGTGGTTACCAGAGGGTTGAGAGGCTGGTAGGAGAGGGAAAAGGGGGTCAAATAAATGGTGATGGAAGGAGAACTGACTCTGGGTGGTGAACACAGGATGCAAAGTATAAATAATGTATTATAGAATTGTACACTTGAAACCTACACAATTTTTTTAACCATTGTCACTCCAATAACTTTTAAAAGACTCACAATTTGCAGGGTGATATGGATATACAGACAATCAATTGCAATTCAGTGTCATAAAATCTATATAACGGGAGTATATAAAAGGTTGGGTGGGGATAGTAAATAACAAATGCCTTTCTTTGTTTCTGGAGGAGCAGGAGTGTCAGGTAAAGCTCCTTTGAGAAGGAAATTCTTAAGCTGAAATTTAAAGGATGAATAGGCTTTTGCTGGAGGTACATGTTGGAGTAGGCAATCAAGTTTGGGAAGTAATGTAACCTGTCAGAGATGAGCTTTCTTGTAGTAAAGCATTGGCAGATGATTTAAGAATTTTGAAATGAAAGATCACTCTAAATTTTATATGCTATCGCTAGAGAGCAAATCCCAACTCATTCCTGCACTAAGCCAAAGTTCTTGGAAGTCCAGAAATCTGGTAGATTTGGCAAACTACCTTAAGTCCTAAAATGAAAATTAGGTAACATGAAACAAAAAGTAAGATTATTGTGTTTGTGTATATCATGGGCATTTTAAGTTATTCTCTGTCAACTTGCTTTGTAACAGTGTAATATTCTCTTGGTCTTACAATACCTTCATATAGGTGTATTTTATTCAAAGTCTGTGTCCAGGAAACAGTAATTCACAACTAGTTTGTAGATGTGGTGAAATACATTAAATCATTCTTCCTCAGAAACATTGTACTTTTTCTAGGCCATTTTCACATACATGTGGATGTTGGAACAGGTAGCCAACTAAAATAAAAGGCATAAATTTACTTTGATCACTGTGAACTCTAAAGATGATGTTTTCTTGTTATGTTAAGAAATGTGACAATAATCATAGGAGTATGGTTTTAGTCTCTGAACTCTTCATAATGCTTATATTTTTCATAAAATCTTTGGGATTTTAAGATAATGCAAAGGCTGGTATATTTGGTAAGATAATGTAACACGTTGTTATGATTCATTTCCAAGTACTGCTTTATGCCAGATAATGTAAGATGTTGTGATTCATTTCCAGTACTGCTTCTAGCTTCTGAATATTATAAAGCTGGTTGCTGGTTTGGTTTCTCTAAGTCTCAACAGTTTGCTGTTACAAAAGGAGTCTCTTTCAAATAATCCTGTGTCATCAGTTCTTCACCTAATTGCCACCATGAGATTTTTTTCCACCCTAAATCATTACTTTTTTTTTTTTAAAGTACCTGTAGCTTTAACATATGCTCACAAATCCAAACAGAAAAGAGGTTTGGAATTCCATATTATAGAGTATGAGAATTTTTTTTTTCAAATAATTTAAAATTATGTGCTTCCAATGCCTATACTCTACTTTTTAGCATCAGGCATTAAAATAAAACCACCGTGGCTAGAATACCATTAATCTATCTCTGTTCCTTTGCTTGGGACAGTATGAAGCCAGAGGAGAAAGGAGCAGGCAAGCATCAAAGGGTTGAGGGTGTGAATGGGTAGTCTGGGATGACCACAGAAAATGTAATACGTGCCAAAGGTTTCTGAACCCTGGCATGTAGCCTAGTGATTAGGGAGTTCAGATTGTATTTCTTTCTCAGTGCCATAGAATTGCTGATAGTGCTTGCTAGAAATAGTTTGAAACTACACTTGAACTTTACCCTAACAGTATAGTTATACAATTAACTTGGTAATAGATGTTTGTTTTAAACTCCTGTTAAAGAAAGTAGAGGTTATTGAAACATAGCTTCTCTGGTGTCATTTTAAAACTACGGAATATTGAGATGGGGAACTGATTACAAAAGCAAGACTTCAGGTAAATAGTTTTAAGCTTCTTTACATCATGAAAATCTGATGAAAACTATGCTCACTCTCATCAGAAAATGCACATATGTGCAAATTTGCATACAGTTTCAGAGATTCACAGACCCTGAGCTCATTTATGGACCCTGCTATGAGTCAGTTTCTTTATTTCTGCTCAATTGTATTCTTTTATTTTTATTTAGTTTGTGGCTAGTGTAATTTGTTGCAGAGAAGATGATGCTAATGAACTGAAGTTATAGGTTTAATTTCCACGAGGGACATTTAGCTATACTACAGTCACAAATATAAAATTTAACTATTTTGTGTGTGGAAAAAACATACCCACACGTATGTGCGTGCCATTGATTATAACATGATTGGATGAAATGTGAATTAAATCAACTGAAACAAATGCAAAATGCATAAGTGGATGTTGTAGCATAGGATGTTATTTGGGGAAAAGGACAAACTTAGTCTTCTTTTGAAATTGTCTTCTTTAAATTATGATGTTTTGGAATATGGTCATACAGAATTTAAAATTGATTTTATTTTTTGAACATTTCAATATATCCTCATAAAATATTAGTAGAAACTTCAGGAGTTCCAAATCTGGAGTATGTGATAACTGGTACATCCAGTACAGAGAGTGGAGAACGATGAGCAAGCATTTGCTTCCTTGGAAATATATATATGTATATACTAGTGAATGAAATGTTGCAATAGTATATACATTATATGTATTTTTGGGGAGGGTCTTTGTTTTGTTTTTTGTGTCTTAACTTTAGATGAACATAGTAATAAATTCCAGTCTTGGTGGAATTTATTAGCAAAAAATAAAATTCCGTATGAGTGTTTCTCAGTCTCAGTTGTCTAAACAGCTTCATAAAGATTTATATATTCTTTTAGACCCTCAAATTTACTTTCTTACTTCTTTCATTTATCCCAGAAACTTACATGCATGGTATGTAACTTAGTTTTATGTTACAGAGTAGATACTGAATAAATATGCCTCATGCAGTGTAATGCTGCAGTTACCTGTACGCCCCTCTTTTAACGTGATGAAGATTACAGGCGAACTTCCTATGAACCCCCTTAGAGAAATACAGCCATAGACTATACATAGAAATACAGCCATTAACTTTGAAACTATTTGTTCATTTATTTATTTAGTTGGAACATGTTATGATTTGCTTGAGTATATAACAAGTCACATATTCCTTCATGACTTAACAGACTTAAATTGAATAAATATTTGTTGAATGAATAAATGTCACGTATCATTAAGATGAGCAATAAGATCCAATTCTGATTTTGAGACCCTCGTGGGGAAGAAAAGGCATAATTGTGAAGTGTTTAAAAAAGAAAATAAGTATGCATGCCATATTTTATCCTTCAAGAAACTGATTTTGAAATTAGACACATAATGGCACGTTCACATCCACATCCACAAAATGTGGTCATCGCTATAAATAGCATAAACAAATAAAATTAAACATCATGTTTTTTTATCATGTTTTTTTATGACCAGAATAACAGCAGTTGAAAACTGTATACCACACTGTTAATATTCTGATATACTAAACAAAATATCCCTCCAAGTAATATGGGAATTTCCACTATCTGTATGTCTGTGCTTAATGGAAATTTCACAGGGATGCTAACCATTGAATGGCAGCCATATTACTTAGTAGAGTAGTAAATTAGAGTCCTTAATATTTAAAAATAGATTATTGTAGTTCATGAATTCCAAGTTTAATTGACCTTTTAATAACTTAGCAGTGCTAGTCAATAGTCCTTGGCCACCATGAGAAAAAGGAAAATCTAAGAAATTCCAAATCATTGCCTGTTGGAACCAAAAAAAGGTCTTGGCATTTGGTGACTGCTTTCAGCCTGGCAAGGGGATCCCGAGAGCTACCAAAGGAGTATTGGAGATTCACTGGCCACCCAGGAAAAAAGAGTACAACACTATAACCACTAGAGATCATTACTAAATGTGTCTTGAGAGAGAGTCTCCTAAACTTGAGGCCAGAATTATAACATGAATCAATTATGTATCCATATTTCAGGGGGTCAATTGATAATGTAGCTAGCACAAAGGGAGGATTATGAAATGAATCTGGGCAAGACCCTAATCCAATGCATTGTAAATTCTCTGGGAACAAAGCTCTTTGAAGTCAAGTTGATCTGGGTGTGGAAGAAATAAAATGTAAACTTTTGTCATCAGACGTGGTAGGTGCTAACTCTGCCATAGCTACACAGGGCTTCCACGTCTTTGAGTAGGAATCCATCCTGGGAAAAAGGAAAGGAGCCCCCAAGAATAATAGGAAAGGAAAGAAGCTTCATCTTCAAATGCTTCTGTAGGTCTTCTATATTATTTTTCTCTAGTAGTAGCATTTCTGACAGAGTATGGACGGTTTTTCATTACCAGAACTATTACCTAGTTAGTTTGTATCTGAAGAAAATGTGCCTGTTTACCTGTGAAAGAAAAACATATATGACTTAACTCTGCTAATAAATAAATAGAGACTATATGAAGTTCAAAGCCAGTAATAATATGTGTAATCTGATCAGTTAAATAAAACCAAAAGTAAAGAATCATGACCACTAACCTTGTTGACCATGATTACTTTTTCTCTGCTTGGTACTTAGGGTTTTGACCCACCACATCAAAGTGACACAAGAACTATTTACATAGCCAACAGATTTCCTCAGAATGGCCTTTACACACCTCAGAAATTTATAGATAACCGGATCATTTCATCTAAGGTAAGAATTAATACTTTTATTTTTAAAATTGTAGATAAGTACCATTTTGTTTTGAAAGGTGATTTATTTGTATATTCTAGTATACATTTATAACCTTAAAACTTCAAGGAAATAGTGGTTGGTAGATTTATCTTAACCAAAATTGTGAACTATAAAATAAAAGGAGTTGCCAATTATTAATGTCAGGTAGCCAACATGCCAACATTATGCTTAGTTGAAATCAAACTAAAGAACTCATATTCATATCACGTTTCTCCGAAAATAAGACCAGGTCTTATATTAAGTTGTGCTCCAAAAGACGCATGAGGGTTTATGTTCAGGGGATGTCATCCTGAAAAATCTGCTAAGACTTATTTTCTGATTAGGTCTTATTTTTGGGGAAACACGGTACTATGTCATTCACAGTGTTAGGTACGTCTCACATCATGTAATACGACAGCTCTGAGATGGCTTTACAAAGTGTTTGTTGTTATACTCATTTTGTTATACCCATTTCTTCAATTGAAGTGCTGAGGAATAATTTACTAATTTACTCAGTGTTGTACATTAGTACGTGATAAGATTGGAGTTTGATCTCAGTTCTGTGCGACTTTAAAGCCCGACTTTCTCCAGTTCTATCACTCTTCTGTAAGTATTTTATAGTACCAAAGTACTGTTTCACTCTTACATACTCTTCCTTGTTTCTTTTTCTTCTGTGGCATTTTTATGATGTCTTAGTTTATTTTGAAACTGAAGGCTGTAGAGTAATGCTGTCCAATAACTTTTCTCTCGTGATGGAAACATTTTCCATACTATTCTGATAGCCATTAGCCCCACAGGGCTATTTAGGCCTTTAAATATGGCTAATGTAACCAAGGAACTTAATTTATTTTAAATTAAATGTCAGTGGTTACCTTATTGGACAGTGCAGTTACAGAGGATGTGAGTCTAAGAAACTAAGACTAAAGTTCTCCTTAGATCGCGACTATTGCTTAATAGACCACCTTAAGAAGCTTTTTTGTATTGCTCCTTCCCTCCCTTCCAAAGTGACTAGTAATTCTTGCTCTAATCCTGATCTCATCTTTGCCAAGGATGTTGTTTTAGGCCAGTAGTTCCTTTGCTCTGCCCCTTTATTTCAGCCTTCTGTTATTTACATATGCAACACACCCATTAGTGACACCTCTCATTTTGGACGATGGTTCTGAAGCAGAAGGAAGAAGGGGAAATAACAGAATCTAGGTTAATAGAGAAGTTCTAGATTAATGGCACCGTTCTTAGTCAATTATGCCAGAAACAAAAGTCCTTGAAAATTTTAAGTTTTTTTAAAACTGGGTATAATTTATGGACAATAAATTCACCAATTTTAAGTGTACAATTTTATGTGTTTTAACAACTCATCAAATATATAAACTCATCATTTATAACATCATGAGACTACCACCACAATCACAATGTAGAATATATTTGTCACTACGAAAAGCAGCCAATCAATCCCCCTCCTCCTCCTCTAGTGCTGGCAACCACGGACCTGCTTTCTGTAACTACGGTTTTGTCTTTTCTGGAATGTCATATAAATACAGTCATCCAGTATGAGCCTTTAGTGTCTGACTTCTTTTCACTTAACATAATACTCTTAAGACTCATCTTGATTGTTGCAAGTATCAGTATCAGTAATCCATCCCTGTTTAGTACATAGTTTAGCTATCGGTCTGGGTTTAGATATTGTATGTTCTGAATTTGGGTCATTTTTCTTGCGTTGTTCTTTCACTACCAGTATTTTCCCCTTAAATTTCCAGCTAACTTTCCAGCCCTGAACTCTAATCTCTGTCGTATTTTGTTGATAAGGGTGTAGTTTCCCCTACTGTGTTGCTGCCACAGGTGTGAGAGTTTGCATAGTATCTCCAGATTAAGCCATAGTTCACAATTCAAACTCCTTCCATTCGCGATTTTCAAAAAACTTAAACTCTCTTTCAGTTTGTATCTATATTTTGGCCACTTTCCAGAATTTAAAATAGTTGTTTTTTGTTTTTTTGGTTTCTTTTTTTTAATCTAGTGTTTGTATAATGATTTTTACCTGCTAGGAACTCACAGACCACTTAACTCTTCTGCCAACACTGGGAGCTGAGTGTCCTGGAAAACTTTTGGGATTTAATATCTTTATATGACTGTTTTCATATGCAACCATATTAGGTTTAATGTTTTTGACTACAGTTTAAAAATGCAGATATTTAAATAAACATTGCCTTTTTTTTTAGCATACATGAGGACTCTCTCATTACTTCCTTATTACTTCTTTATTCCACTACTGCTTTCTTAAACTCCTTCCAAGCCAGATTACCTGCTATGCCATAAATTCATGTTGAACTTACCTACCACTGTACCTTTGCTATGATTTCATGTTGGTAACCACAATTTTTTAATATAGATTTTGTTCTTGCAGAGATTGTAGGTTTCATGTTTCTGTAGAAATGTAGAATTCATTTTTTGACCACAATTTCAAGAATGTAGATATTTATATAGACAGTGTCAATTTTGTCCTGACCATAAATGAGGCTGGCTGACTTATTATTTCCTGTATACTACCTTTTCACTCCCGTTGTTCCCTGAAACGCCTTCCAGACTGTATTATCTTTTACCCCACAAAGCCACGATAAACTTTCCTCCTCTCTGCCTTTGTTCATGCTGTTCTTCTTCCTCAGATGTTCTCCCTCTATTTGCCCCCTATTTTCAGCCTTTTGAATGTTCCTCTCTTAAAGCTCATGTCAAATATGACCTCTTTTATTAAATTTTTCTTACTGACGGCTTTTCCTTTGAATTCTTTGTATATCCCTTCATTTAACTTTGAATGCAGCTACTGGTGTTTTAGTCTCAATCGCCTCTATTTAATATTGGACTTATAATTGATTCTCTTATAGTGCAAGTGTCTTGTACATTGTAGATGTATGATACGTCTTTACTTAATTTACCATAGCAACTACTTTATCTTAAATTTAAACTGTTTGGAAAAGATTTAATTTTATAACTGTATTTTGGTTTCCTTTCTAATGTCAGACCTTAGGAGGAAAAAAGGTTAATTTTACAGTCATATCCATAACTACAGAAAAGTTATACTTCTAATTCACTTTTCTTGACCATTATTACATAATAATTTAAAACATTTTAAAGCATAATAAATCATTATTTTTCTTAGAATATTTTCATATTGTTTAATATTATTCTACTAGAGTCCCTTTTCTATACATGACAGGACAAGCACAGAATTCAATCTCTTAATATGTTTGTATTTCAGAAAACTTGGAAACAATTCCTAGCATTTGTAAGGTAGTTTTCCTAAGAAATTTTTATTCTGAGTTTTTCGATTGCATTATTGAAGGATATATCCTGAACCCAATGACCTTACTGTCAATCTACGTAGTTGCTCTTTTTAAGATTCTGGAAGACAATATATTGTCACTACTATAATTTAAATAGATTGACGTAAACTTAGAACAGTGCCAACTTAATTCTTACATATTTTATACATTGGCCTTGATAACTGAGGAAGTTACCTGGAATACTCTGACCCCTGTAAGGACAACTGTGTTTTTACTCCAGTTAGTATCAGCTGGAGATGATTTGACCTCGTTACCCACTGTCTCAGATGTAGGCATTGAGCAGTGACTTCTTTTGGTTCCAGGAACTATCTACCTCTCTTCTCTCTAGGGCCCTGAACCTAATTCCCAATTCCAGAATCTGGAGCCGCTACTGCAGGAAAATATGTTTCAGATATCCCAGATTAGAACTGAAAATATAATTTCACCTATGAAAGAAAGGTTGTTAGGTATTATACTACTCTTTATATACCCTTGGGTCAGATAAGCTTTTGTGGGCTCTCCTGGGAACCTAACCCTATTTATAAAATTGTTCATATGGGAAAGGGTGTTTCAAGTCGCAAACCAACTGATTAAAAAGTGAACTTTTGACATACAAAAATTTAGAAATTAGAACCATTTTACCTTGCACCAGAGA
This sequence comes from Rhinolophus sinicus, assembly GCF_036562045.2. Classification (NCBI taxonomy): domain Eukaryota; kingdom Metazoa; phylum Chordata; class Mammalia; order Chiroptera; family Rhinolophidae; genus Rhinolophus; species Rhinolophus sinicus. The sequence goes on from NC_133751.1 coordinate 47,032,059, forward strand.
AAATTAGGTAAAATGTCTCTTAAAAACCTTGGATTATCATAATCATTAAGGCTTCATTGCTTGACATCAGGATAGTTATCTGAAACAAAAATTTTTTTTCAACTTTATCCATCTATCTATCTATCTATCTATCTATCTATCTATCTAATCAGCTAAAGTTCTAATTGCCAACTATGTTCCAAGTAGTAGAGTAAGTGCTGGTTAGAGCAATAAATAAAACAAGGTTTCTAACCTCAGGGATTTTACTTTCTACTTGGAGAATGTACATAGGGTAAAGTAGTAGTGCTGTAAGTGTTTCCCTGTTTTGTGTAGGAACTTGTGTTGTGATTAGTGGGGGACACAAGTAAAATTTGTGCTGTATTTGTACCCTGCCCCTATGATATATAGGCTTGATTAATAATGTAAGCTGATTAATAATATAACAACAGACACATAGCAATTAATATGAGCCAGGTTTTGTCTTTTTAACAACCCTCTACAATATGTTTATTGTTGGCCTCATTTTATGAAGGTACAAAGTGGGGCGCAGAGAGATTAGGTCCAAGGTCACTTACTGACTTTGGATTAGGACTTAGGCCACAGGAGTTTAACTCACTACCATCTATATTCTTAACCATTATACTCTACTGTTTTACTTTCAAAATTGACATTGAGAAAGATTTTTATGTCTTTTATGAGATTTTTCTTGGTGATTATACCAGTGATCACTTATCTATTTTTTCATCTTTTTCATATTCTAGGTTATTTTTCCATATTCTCTACTTAACAAAGAATAATTGAATAATTATACTGTTTCCTCTATTTCTGACACTGAGCTAAATAAAATGTAAAATAAATTTATCTGGTGTTAGCATTTCTATCAGCTCTTATTTATCTTTTTCATTAGGTTTAGTTTGGTGTAACCAGAATCCAAAGTAAATTATTTAGATCTACCACCTCCAGTTTCTAAAAAATAAAAAATTTCATAGCAAAATCGATAGATCACAGTTTATCTCATTTAAAAAAATTATATTAAAATTACCAGTAAATAGTAAAAGAAAGAAAATAGAATAGAATAAAAGTCCAGAAACTCTAAAAACCAGATAGTTTCTGTCAAACCAAGAGTTACATGAATTTGTCTAAGGGCTTAGTATATCTGATCTCACGTGTATTATTATTATATCTATATAGTATGTATTATTTTTAAATATTAATTCATTGTTCTTTTCTCTCTCTTTTTTTTAGTATACTGTGTGGAATTTTGTTCCAAAAAATTTATTTGAACAATTCAGAAGAGTGGCAAACTTTTATTTTCTTATTATATTTTTGGTTCAGGTAAGCATTATCACTCAATACATTGTGAAGTTCACAGATAGGATTTCTGAAAATATGTCTTCAGGGAAAAGTTACACTGCGTTCTAAATAATTTGACGATGGGACTATTTTCTTCTGCAGAGCTTCCCCAGTGAATACAATGATTTAAACCACATCTAGGTTTCTACAAACTAGCCTATAAATTTTAAGATTAATTGTATTTTGTTTCATCACTGAAGTACTGTGATGCTGATAACTGTAATCAAAGCCAAGAAAATAACATCATCTTTCAGATGTTTTTCCTCAGAATATAAATATTTTGGCTTTTAATATACAACAATGTTTTGGGCACATTTCTGCCTATAGAACCATGGTGGTACAAAGTAAAATTTTTTTTTAATGTAAATTCTACTTTCTTAATTTTAAAAGTTTTAATTTTTAAGAATCCCCATGAGTATAGATTTATTTTTCCAGATCATTTTCTTAACTCTGTGTTCATTATAAGCTGTTGCTGTTTAACAGTTTAATTTCACATTGTGCTTTTTTCCTAACATCAAAATATCAAGAGGATAGGTTATGAAACTTGAGTATAAGTCAAGACTTATTTTCTTTTAAAGAGGTTATTCTTTTCTGATAGTACCTTAGCAGTCTCTTTTAATGTGGCATTGAATTTTTGTATGAACTCTGAACTTTTCTCTCAGTAGAACCTGGGATTTCAAAAGAGAAAAAAACTTGTCAAGTTATTATTTTAACACTTGAGGAAACATTTACTTAAAAAAAAATTGTTTTCCTTCATGAACAGAGAAGAAACTTCTGATTTTCTATCAACAGAACATCAGCTTGGTTTTCTCGGAAAAGTGAGAAATTTATACTAACCATGTCCATGTAACACATGCATTTGTGAAATTACTAAATAAGATGAGGAATTCAGCTTGTCTCTGGAATAGAACAAATCAAATTGACCTATGTGGCATAAGGGAACATTAATAAATCATTAGATCCATTTTTCTAACTAACCAAACGTAATTACTGCAAAAACTTCTCCAGCAATTTATTGAAACCTCAGTTGTATGATTTAGATCATAATTGTCGTATTATTTTCCAAGCTGTACCCTCTGGCTCTGCTAAGATGTAACAGAATCACTTGTGGAAGAAAAACCCTTTTCCTAGCCCCATTCTGAGTTTATTCTGAATCCCAGAGTAAAAATTACTGAAAGACTTTTCAATATTTACCAGGATGGACAAAGAAAAGTGAAATGAAATTCTGAGCAGTTGTAGCTCCACTCCTAGGCAAATATTGAGGAAAAACTTAAAGTACTCTGTGTGAAGAAGGCAGAGTGACTGAGTCTACCTTAGCAATATTTGTGGGTATATAATAGATTTAGATATTCTATTAACCCCATGTAATAGCCAGCAAAGTGAACTTCTGAAACTGAACTAAACTCTACTCACTGCATAATATGTCTCTCCTATTACTGTTTTACTGTGGACCATGATACACATTTTATATGGTGTTACCAGAAATCCCAATATGTCTGAGATTTAAGATGTTATAGTGTGATGTGTACAATATAAATATATAATACTCTGCATTCTTTTTTTAAAATCCAGCTTATGATTGATACACCTACCAGCCCAATTACCAGTGGACTTCCATTATTCTTTGTGATAACAGTAACTGCCATAAAGCAGGTATGAAATACTTTATATTCTTATTCCCCCGTTAATCATAATTTGCTAAATATGTCCACTCCAAAGTAACCTCTATTGTTCTGAAAATAATTTCCATAAGAAGGCAAATTTTTTTGATATTGTATATGGTAAAATGAAACTGAGTTAAGCCACTCTGTTTTAGGTAGCTGGTGACTTATAGTTTGATTACCATTATTAAAATATGTCATTCCCTTGACACACCTAGGAAGCATCCAAAAACAAGCATTTTATATGTACAAACCAATTTGTATATTAAATAAATTAATTATCATCATTTTTGTAGAGTTTGGCAATATTTATAGGAAAGACAATTCAAGAGGGATATGTTTATGGGCAGTAGAGTGTGCACTTCTGACATGAACGTTTTGAATAAAAATTGTGTAGTGTTTTCCTACTTTTTACCACTTTCTTTGGTGAAGTTGAGTTTTTATGTAAAGTAGTATCATAGGGGAAATAGCTTCAATCAAATTCTGATTTGGTATTTCTAGGTATAGAATTGGTATCTGAATTGGTAAATTTAGGTATGGAAAAACAGTATTATTGAGTAAACATATCGAGTAAGAAATAAAGAAATTCATAGAAATGTCAGGTGTTTATAGCTACCACTTAGAAAATCTTGGCAGGGGCTCAATTATACAGAGATGGTCCCTTCCATCTGAAAGAGAGTTAATGGAATTCCCATGTGTAAATATGATCAATTTTCGTTTTATAAGATTAGGGATAAGGTTTAAATTGCCATGGAAATAAAATTGACAAACACTTATAATCCTTGGATGTAGGATATTCCTCGTTACTTACATAAGAAGGGTAAGAGCAGTCCATAGATAAACAATTACATTTTGTATCTAGTGTCAGAATATCATGCTACTGCTTTTAAAAGTTTGATTTCCGTTTCTTCACTGTTCTGGTGGAGACTATGTAAGACAATAGCATCCATATCACTTCATACAATTATGTATTTACTTGGGTTTACAGATGTCATTTAATTCATCAGCGTTAACACATATTTTTCCATTGGACCTATTTTCTATATGTAGTATTCTCTTAGGTGATTTCATCCATTCTTAAAGTACCATTTATATGTTGATGGTTCTCAAATTTATATGTATTCTGAAACTATTCCCTGAACTCCTGACATACAGCTGTTTGTGCAACATTTCCACTTGGATAGCTTAGGCTTTCCCTGATCACCATGTCACCCTCTAATTTCCTACTCTTGTTTTTTTCTCCATGTCGTTTGTCAGTACCTGTTGTTCTAGTGAATAAATGTTTATTAGTTTGTTGCCTTCATTTGAATATTTAGCTCTATGAAGGCAGAGACTTCGTTTTATAAACCAGTTTATTTCCAGTGACCACAAGGCTGTGTACTTATTGGACCTTCAGTAAATAATTTGCTTGACAGATAAATAAATGAATTAGTGAATCTATTGAATAGTTGAATGTTTTTTAAGGCAGTGTAAAATGTTGCAACACATCTTGTCCTGTTTCCCAATGTATATTTGGCCAAATATAGACTGGGTTTAATTGGAATGTGATACCGTTAGCCAAGTTGAAAAATTGCTGGTGAATTTACTATCTGCAAAATGGGAGAGTTTAACGTGATAATAACAATAATAATAACAGTAATAATTGACATTCTGTGTCCTTCTAAAATAGGTTAAGTAAAAACACAAAATCTAAAAGTAGGAATCAGGATGATTATACCTCAAATCTGTGTTACGATGGGTATTGCAGTTAAGTACTAAATTTACATGAGAGCTTGACAACTTAATCAAAAGGGAAAATATAAAAGATCATATAATTTTCAAAGAGAACATTTGATATATAAGGATTTTCTCCCATTACAACTTCAGGACGCAGAGTTTTCTGTTCTGTAACAACTGTTCCTAAATTGTGCTCATTTAATAAAACACAACATACTAGAATATACTGTTCAGGTTTTTATGTCCATTACTATAGATCATTCGAACAAATTTTGGAAAAATTGTGAAAATGAAAGTTGCCATGCTCCAATCTTTCATTCTTCTCTTCACCCGTTTTAGTCTGCCTTTGTCCTTTTGCACGTTTATCAAAATAGGAAAAGCTGTATTATCAGTTATTTATACTTTGAGTAAAGTTGTTAGTTTTTTTAACTTCTGCCTGCCATACTTGCATATGAAGTTTTCTCTCTAGTTGTGTGAATCAAGATATAGTGCTCTGGTAAACAGTCTTTGCCCTCTGTGAGCTTATAACCTATGAAGTAGCGAACGGAAGACCAAACACAGAAATAATTACAGTTTAATAATGTAGTAGGAAGAGCCAGTGCTCTGTAGGTTTGCAGAGAAAGGGTGGAACACTTTGTCTGGATAATCAAGAAAGATTTTGTGGCAGAAACATTATTAGAGATGAGACTTGGAATATAGGTAAAATGACAATTGGTGATGAAGGTGAAGTAGCAACAAACAACTTGAGTAACGGCCCAAATGGAAGTAACGGCAAGACCTATTTTGGGGAATGATATATCTGACTAATATATGACCCTGTATAGGAAAGTATGCTTATTACTAAAAGGTAATAATGGAAATAGAGGTTGGTAAATTAAGCAGGCTGATAGATTCTTTGTTTTAAGCATTGAGATTTTATTAAGGGGGTTTTGAACAGCGTAGTGAATTAAAACAATGCTTTGAAAAGATTAATTTGGCAGTAATATGTAGGATGAATTAGAATTTTTGAACTTGTGTTAAAAAAGATAATGTTTTTATTATTATTGCTCTGCTGTTAATGTCATCTGACTATAAAAGGAAGTATGCTTTTTGACAATTTCAGAAGAGATTTTTTTGACCTTCAATTGAATTTCTCTAAAATTGACACACCACATCGTAAGTGGGGCCAATATAATTTAAGTATCTTAAGAATGCTTTCCCAAAAGGTTTCTTCTGAAAAAAAATAGACCTTCAAAATGTTATTTAATATTTGCTTTATATTTTATAGTTTTATAATATTTTTAGGTAATTGATGTATATATTTAAAAAAATGGAAACAGTACAAAATAGCATATAGTAAAAGTCTCTTATACTCCTAACCCCAAGTCTCCTAATTCTCCTCCCCTGAGGGAGCCATTATTTTTACATTAGTCCATATACAGAGTGTTTGCATAGGCAAGCATATTTTTTTCACAAATGATAGCATAGAACACAACACATTCTATACCTTACTTTTGTCACTTCATGCTATCGATGTCATTTTGTTATCTGTACTTGTACTGTACCTCTGAGTTCTTGAATTTTCTCTAAAATAACACAAAAAGTCTTTTCCACTTAAAATTTGCCACTTCTTAACATTTAATCAAAATATTCTTTGTGCAATGCTTATGTCTCCCTTTTTAATAATGATCCATGTAACCTACCATATTGCTTTGCTTTGTACAAATTATAATTCTGTTGATCTATTGTTTAAGAAAGTGAAAGAACTCAACCTCAGTTTTAAAATCTGTTCATTTTTTTTCTATTTATTGTCTGTAGTGCTCTGTGAATTTATATTTTATGTTTAAAATATCATTTGTATGTAGAAACAGTGGAACTTACTGACTGAATACATGTTAGCAAAAAGGTAATCAAAAATGACTCCCCAGATTTCTAGTATGAGCAGCACAGCAGATGGTGATGTCATTTGGCAAGATGGGAGACACTGGAAATGCAACAGATTGGGATGATAACATTATCTATTTAGTTTTGAAATGTTTAATATATTCATGAGACATCAAAATGAAGATATTAAGAATACACATGGATATTCAACTTTAGAGTACAAAGGAAAGATACAAGCTAGAGATATACATTTCAGAATTTTTGAAGACACAGGGATAGAAGAAATCTTGTAGTGAGAAAGTGAAGGGTGAAGAAGGGCCAGTAAAGATGACATAGAAGGAACCCCATAAGGAAATTGAGAAGGAGTAACAAAGAGATACTATAAAAATCGGGAATATATGTGTGATGAAAACCGAAAGAAAGTGTTTCTAGTGCAAATGAATGTCATATACCTATAAGTATATGCATCAAAATAGTCTAATATAATTCTGGTGAATGAAATGGTTTGGGGAAATTTTTATGTTTCTTTTTCTCATTTAATAAAAGTATCTTCTAATTATACTAAAAAGGGTACTTTTTTATTATTTTGATATTTACAGGGATATGAAGATTGGTTACGACATAACTCAGATAATGAAGTAAATGGAGCTCCTGTATATGTTGTTCGAAGTGGTGGCCTTGTTAAAACTAGATCTAAAAACATTCGGGTATGCATTTAGTAAATAATGGAAATCAACTGTATTGTGGTATCACAAATTCTGATCTGATTATATTTTAGTTAAAAGCCTGTTTTCCTGTATTAAAATATTGTGATAGACCACTTGTTTAGAACCCAGTAAAATAAGTCCTTGCCTTTTAAAAGTATATTCACTTTCCCCCAAAATTCTTCATAGGTGGGTGATATTGTTCGAATAGCCAAAGATGAAATTTTCCCTGCAGATTTGGTGCTTTTGTCCTCAGATCGACCTGATGGTTCTTGTCACATTACAACTGCTAGTTTGGATGGAGAAACTAACCTGAAGGTTTGTGTGTGTATATATATACACATATATATATATTTGAGTGTTTGTCTTGGTGAACAAAATGTCTTTGGATTATAGTGATATTTCCTTTGGTTAAGGTAATAAAGTTTCTCCTGGTAAAGGAGACTTTTTTTAAATTACCGGAACTTAAAAATTTAGTTTTTTTAAAAGAAGTAATGTTGTTATATACTTATTTCGAGGGTTGGCCTCAGATGGTTTAGTTAAGTCAAGTTAAAAATGGAAAGTGTTTTTAGGAAAAACAAAATGTTTTAATATTTGATGCTTTTTTAGATAAGAGAGATTTTGAAATAGATGATATATAAGGTCCATTTGGATCTTGAAACTGCAATTTAAATTTTTTATTTTGTTTTGTTTTAGACACATGTGGCAGTTCCAGAAACAGCAGTATTACAAACAGTTGCCAACTTGGACACTCTTATAGCTGTGATAGAATGTCAGCAACCAGAAGCAGACTTGTACAGGTACAGTGTGATAGTCAACATACTCATTTTAAGTTCTGTTTATAGAGATCATTTTTATAATATAAACATACAATGAAACCTTTAGCTAATTGAAGACATTATGGGGGCGGGCGGGTGGTTTGGGGAGACGAATTAAAGGGAAAAAAGACTTAAAGCAGAACTTGCCAGAATTCTAATCCAAAGTTTTAATTCAAAAACAGTGCTTTTATTCAAACGTTCTTTCCCGTTACCTTCCATCTTGATATGGACTGGCTTTATAACTATAATAGTAGCTATAGGAGAAGTAAGATTGTTTCCTTAGAAAAAAATAATCGTGCGTGTGTATACTTCGTGAAGGCAAAGGCTATGTCCTTATGTTCACTTTTAATATTACAATTGACGAAATATAATGTAAATAATCTTTCAGTGATACACTAATTATTGTGGGCAATGGTAGAAACAAATTTTTATTATTAATGACTTAAGTGAGATACTAAATTTAAATTCATTTTTACTCAATAACTGGTGATAGACTATATATTACAACCACATTGTAAAAAATCACTGTCAGCTTCTTGTCATATCATGTATCTCTCTGTATTGGTTGAAATGTTTCAAATCTTATCATTAGTCATTAACTATTCCATATCTCTTACATACCTTTGTTCTGGATCCATATACTATTTATAATGGCATTTTCTCTATGTGATTTCATCCATACTTAAAGTACCATTTAAATGTTGATGGTTCTCAAATTTATATGTATCCTGAAACTATTCCCTGAACTCCTGATGTATGCATACATACATAAAGTACCATTATAAAAATTTGCATTTTCATCAGTCAAATGAGGTATAGTTTTCCAATTAACTGTAAAAATTTGAGTCCTATGCTTTAAGAGCATTTAAACTATAAGATTTAACTGAAGAATTTAGTACTTTAAGATTTCTATATTGCTATCATTTCTTTGTCTTAGACAATGGTGAGTTATAAAAAAATTATTAAAAACTTGAAAATGATGGAGTATTAAGCAGGCATAAGCTTAACATGAGATTAAATATGACTAATGCATTAGTGGATGGTTTTTATATTATTTTGGAAAATAGGGAAAAAATTAAAAGTTTTTCTAATAGGAAATAATTCACTGTTAAATATAAGCTGTTCCTCTTTATGTTCTCCTTTTCTCTTCCGTATTGAAAGTCTGTATTTTGTTTTAAGTATAACTACTGCGGAAGACTTTTGTAATGAAAAGATAACTCATAATTGTATCACTACTTACATTTATTGCTGTTTTTATTTATTCACTCATTCAACAAGTTATTGTTGAGCACTTTTGTGCTCATTATGGTTAGTGAGAAATAAGATGAGTTGGCATAGTTTCTGTCTTTGAGGAACTCGTAGCTGTAAAGATATTAGATATATATAATTTGTATTTTGTCACTTTACTATATACCATATATAACGGAAATATTGAAAGCATTTTAAATGTCCACATAGGAGAATGCTTAAATGGGTATATGGTATAGATATGAGAGAAATATGTAGATTATAAAAATGATGTTTTCAAAGAATTTAATGACATAGGAGCATACATATAATGTTAAATAAGAAATAGAGGTGTAGCTCTCATATGATCCCAGTTATATTAAAAAATGTGTGTGTCTGTGTATTTGATAGGTAGTTGACTAGCAGGATAGAAAAATAGGTAGGTACAGAGAGAAAGAAAAACCTGGAATTACATGTCAAAATGTTAGTTATTTCTTGATGTTAGAATTTCAGCTGCTTTTTACTTACCTTTTGTGTTCTTTAAATTTTATAATGTTTCTTAAAAGAATATGGATTACTTTTGTGATTACAAAAAGGATTTTCCATGTTACTTCACAGTATTCTTAATGCTCATTTTTAATGGCTGTGAAATAGTCTGAGTGTGAACAAAGGCATTTCCTAATATTTCAATACCTAACTCTTCTACTCTTTTGCTATTATAAATATTACATTCGAAATCCAGCGGTTGGATAATTCACTATTTCTCTTCTTTGAACAGGTAGTTCACTTGGCATCCAAGACACTCCCCGCTCTTGGTTTTCCTCCTACTTCACTAGTCCCTCTTTGGTCCCTTTTGCTGATTTCTCCTCTTCCCTGACTTCTTGGTGTTAGAGTGACCCAGTACTGTCCTCGGTCCTCTTCCCTTCTCCCTGTACCTTTTCCTTTCTACACTCCCTTGGTGATCTCAGCCAAGCAGATGGCTGTAAAGACCATCTACACGCTAACTCCCAGATTTCTATCTCTGTCCCAGACTTCTTTCCCAAATTCCAGACTTTTATATCCAACTTTCTGTTCTATGGTTCCACTTGGACACTTAGTAAAAATCTCAAAGTAATCATGTTGAAAACTGAATTCCTCATCTTCCCTCAGAAACTTTTTATGCCAATAGCCTTTCCCATCTCAGCTGACGACAGTCCATCCTTCCAGTTGTTCAGGCCAAAAACCATAGTGTTAGCCATGACTCACCCCATACCCTCTCTGCTAACCTTTCCTCACCTTCCCTCCCACATCGCATCCCTATCCATTAGAACGTTTTAATTGGTTTACCTTCAAAATAACATTCAGAATTTGATCATCTTTCACCAATTTCACTGCTACTATTTGTGTCCAAACCAGCGTCATCTCCTGCCTGGTTTACTGCTCTCAAAGGCATCCTCGTCACTTTTTCTGTTTTTAGTCTTCTTTCCCTTGCAGTTTGTTCTCACAAAACCAGCAGAGTGATCCTTTTAAAATGTAAGTCAGATCATGTCATTCCTCTGCTCAGACCATGCAGTGGCTTTTCCATCTCACTCCGAGTCAAAACCCATATCTTTATAAGGATCTATAAGCCTTGACTGATTGTCCCTATCCGCAAGCTTTCCTCTCTGACCTAATTTCTGACCCATCTCCCTCTTAAGAGCTCACCCTCCAGCTACACCGGCCTCCATATTTTCCCTTGAACGTGCCATGTTCACTGTCACCTTTTCACTAGGAGTTCCTTGTCTTAACTCCTTGATCACCTTCTAGAGCCTCCTCCACAGTGAGGCCCACTTTGACTAATACTGCAGCCTAATCCTTACTCTGTCCTGCTTTTTTTTTTTTAATAACGCATAATACCTCCTAGTATACTGTGTAATTTAATTACCTATTATGTTTATTGCTGATTATCTCTTCAACTACAAGGTAAACTCAAAGGTCAGCATCTTTGTGTGTCTTGTGCACCGACGTGGCCTAAGCACTTAGGACCGATCTGGCAAGTAGGAGTCCGTACTATGTGTTTGTCGACAGCTGAAAGAATAAATACCTTTATGTACTTAATTTTGAGCACTTAAATTTTCCCTTTTATTGAATTGTCTATGACGTATGCAAGCAAGATTTGTGTGTAGCTCACTCTACTGTTGAATCGAAGTACTTGAACAGTATGTAGGCACATAGGCACATAGTAGCAAACGGTACAGGGAGAACAGGCACATCGTTGACACTCAGTAAATACCTGTTGGATGAATGGATGAATGATAGAGTTCCAAATTATTCTTAGATCAAAGGACGGGCGAATGTGTTCATTACCCATTCATTCATCAGATATCGAGTGCCTCCAATAATTGAGGCGTAGTGCTGGATACTGAGAATCCTCCACTCGTTTCGGCAGCATATATACTAACATTGAGACTATAACAGTAAAGAAACAGTGATAGCTGTTGCCTCCTAGAGTTTATAATCTAGTACTAGATTATTAAGAACAGACAGAACTGCACAAAACGAATTACTGGATTAAAGCCCTAAGAGAGTTTGGCCTTTAATAAACATACTGACACTTACTTTACAAAAACATTGGACTAGTTTTTATTGTCATGAGCAAAGTATAAGTTTATGAGGTCTTCTTTGTTTCAGAATTTTACTGGTATTAAGTATTATAGTTTTAAATTTTTTGCTAATTTTGTACATAATAGTATCATAATTTTAAAACTAATTTTAATTTATTTTTTATTAGAAAGGCTAAACATTTATTAATTCTTCCCCCCTTGAACATTGTTGATTCCTTTCTAGTTACCTACTTATTAAATGGGATTACATTATTCCTCCTTAGTAGTTTTTTGAGAGAGGCTAGAATACAGTAAGAAATGAACTCTGCCAAACCACCAGAAGAAATAAAAACGAGGAGAGCCTTTTGTTGAGGAGCAGCCGCTAGCAGGTGTCTGTTTCACAGTTCTCCATTATCCTTTTCCTTGGCTCCTTAATCCTTTAGTTCTTTATTCTTTCCACCTCTTAACTTTTTAGACTCTTAACTTAGCACTTCCACTTCTAGGAATTTTTCCTAACTAAATAATGAAACTACTCCTAGGAATTTATCTTAATGAAAATATGAAAAGATATGTACACAGGTTGTTTAGGGCTGCATTGTTTAGACTACAAGTTGAAAAAAACAAACTTCCATCCGTAGTGTATTATTTACATAAATTATATAAGTAATCAAAAATGCGCTGTTATGTGCAGCCATTAAAAATAATGATGTAGATCTGTGTTTATGGCAGGAAATGCTAAGTGGGGGGGAAAATGTTACCAACATTATATATGGTATGATCCCATTTTTGTTTTTAAGATACGTATTTATTTATATGTGACTGGAAAAAAGCCTAGGAAACATATCCCAAAATATTAGCAGTGTTTGTATTTGAGTAGTAGGATTACCAGTCATGATTATTTCCCTTTTGGTATCCTTTTTATATTGTCTGAATCATTTTATAAAATGTGGTGCTTGAGTCTATAATCAGAAAAGAGAATAAAGATCTTTTCACTTTGAAACAAATCAAACTATGGGTTGGAGAAAGGGCTAAGGAAAGTGCAGGATGAGTTAATCCAGTATGGAACTGGCATGAACTGATGAGAAGTACCTTAGAATCAAGGATAACAGGACAGATAAATTGAAGGATACAGGTCTCTTGTTGGAATTTAGCTCAGGAAAATCAAAAGAGTGATCACACATTATCTGTGAAAGATGCCTAGGGTGACAGTAGCTGAATTGGTTCTTTGAATCAGTCCAAAGTTGAGGCTGAAACCAAGGCTACATAAAATTCCATTAAGTGGAGATAGTAAAAGTAATACTACTTCTCCCTGATACAGGGAGTTGAAGGAAGCAGAAGTAAGAGATTAGCAAGAAACAATGAAACCAAAAGGGATAAAGCATCTGTGACCTGAAAACAGGAAGAATAATAAGGACATTTGGAAGGAAATGCTTAGTATTTCTTTGCCTAGTTAAATGATTAACATTAAGTTCTGTCTAGAATTTGCTTCAACTCAGGATTCAATTCTCAATATAATAGAAAGTAATTATACGCTTGAATTCACTATGCTGTGGAGCTGTTTTGATAGTGGAAGTTAGAACTGAAAGGCTAGGCTATGAAAATTCATGGATAACAGGCCACTTACTCTAGATTTCAGGCAACTGAAAGTTAAAGACGCTCTGGAGATCACCGAGAGGTTTTTGCTTACTATTCTATTTCCAGCACTTAACTCACACATAGTAATTGCGCAATGAATATTTGTTGGTTGAATGAATACATGAATAAGTGAATGATTCTGGTCACAGGAAGTTTTATTTAGTAAATTGCAATGAAATATGTGAGCATTCATTGTTGGCTAATTAACGTATGCATCTAGCAATATAAATTTTCATGCTGATGAAACCGAAAATAGTAATAATATATAACATTTGCATACCATTTTCAAAACATGTTTTCATTCATTACCTCATTCTTTACTGGAATAGAGAAGGCAAGAATTAAAAAAATGTTAAAGCTTAATGAGTGATAAGCATTTACTTTTATAATTTCTAACATGAATATTGGAACACTCATATATACAAAAGGTTGGTTTGTTTCATGTATAAAAATAGTGCCAAAAGTATCTAAAATTTTCTACCCATTGATGTCAGAAGTAATGTATTATTAGTTTTTTTGTAACGTGGTGAATTCTTTGATAGATTCATGGGACGAATGATAATAACTCAACAAATGGAAGAAATTGTAAGGTAAGAATAAAGCTAAAGATATATTAGCCAAGTAAGCAGCATATCATAGAAAAGGATTCATTTAAAAGCATTTAGCCCTCCATCTTCTAGTAATTTGTAGTAGCAGCAGGTAAGGATGAAACAAATTCCATGAAGTGATACCAGAATAATTTAGAAAGATCATTTGTGTACTTGTATTTCTTTTTCTAATGTTAGATAGTAACATAAAAGGAAACATAGCTGTTTTTATTCAAATCCTTACCCACCACACTTAAAGTCTAGAATACAAAAAATGTCTTTATAATGTTTAACAAGTATAGATATTGTGGTCTTCTTTATTTCAAAATAATTCAGCACAAATTAGAGTATTTACTGGACCATCCAGAACCTCTTATTTACTCTTCTGATTGGTTGGTTGTTTTGATACATTCACCTTCAATATTTAGGTTAATTTCTGGCGCCTATATGAAAGGCTTTGGGTCATTTCAAAGATTTGCTGATGGGATGAGATTACATTGTTATTCATGACCACAAATCAAATTTAGAATGAATCTTGGAATCATCCCTTGAACTTCTATTCAAATTAGCATTCCACCTCTTTTCTGGAGACACATATTCAATTAAATTGGCTGCTTGAAATAAGTCACTGACAAAGAATTGAGCATTTTTAAATGACATCCTCAAGACAAGCCACTGAAAATATCATGCATCAGCACTGATTCACATTTTTAAGAAACATTAACATAGGAGCACATTCAATAAACTCTGTAACAAGGTCTTTTTAAGTGTAGGACCCCTGCTTGAATAACTATGACTAGGTTTTATTTTGATTTCTGTAGTGACATAGTGGGATACATGTGAGGATACATAGTCTAATTTGCATTACGAAACTGTGGCTGGTAAAGGAAAAGCTCAGTTATGTTACCTCAGCCCCTAGAATGGTTAAAAAAGGAGCCATGTTCTTTGCTGAAGCAATCAGAGTTTGCTGATGTGTTACCTTTTAATTTGAAGCTTTCTAACCTTATATTACAATTGTATATGCCAGTGTGAGCTCAGAGTTTTTCTATGCATTGTTGGAACCAACACCAAATGAAAAAGAGCTATTTTATGGCTCCTGATTAATTGATTTTGGAATATCTATGAAATGTGCTCCAGATATGACTAGTTAATAAAACCATATTTGTTAACCATGTCCCAAACACCTGACCTTCCTTCTATTGGATTTTTTAGAGTGTTTGGGTTTTGCAGATATCTTCAGAATTTGTTTAGATTCTGTTCGATTTGGATGACTGTGTATGTACGTTTCAGGAAAGCATAAGGGATATCAACAAAATTAAGGCTTTTTTATTTATACATAATAGATTCGTATTGTTTTGCTATCACTAAGAAAATAAAATTTCCTTTCTAGTTATTCCTTATCATTTTATATCTCCTTCATGGAGAGAAATTCAAACAGCAAGAAGACCGGTACTCCAAGAAGTATGCAATGCAAGTAGTCAAGTTGTAGTGTCAATCTTGCCTAGAAAAGTACTAACTCACTTACTATGTTACGTCTTATAATCCATTTAATTTTAATTATTCAGAGCTCATGCATCTATATACAAATCATGCTACAACTTATGTTTACATTGCATTGTAACTCTATTTTCTTTGAAAACTGTGTATTGATTTTGCTCAAAATTTTAAAATTTCACCTTCTTTTAAACATTTTTAAATCATTGCTTATTCTTTTATTTTGTTGTGTTTTATGTTTAAAAATTTTGAATCTGGTGGCTTTGTGAGTTTATTTACCAGCAAAATTTTATTTCTGAGCCACTGACCTTAAAGTAACTGAAATGCTAAAGCAGGTGTTTTTATCATGGTAACTAATATCATGACTGACCTAGAAAGCTTTATAGGGGCTGAGATTTTGGTTTTATATAAAAGCAGTGTTGTAACTATATCTCAGATACCTTCTACTGATGATGTCATTTTAGAATCTAATTGAATTTTTAATATATTTACTGCTTTTTTTTTTTTCCTAGACCTCTGGGTCCAGAGAGTCTTTTGCTTCGTGGAGCCAGATTAAAAAACACAAAAGAAATTTTTGGTTTGTATATGTTGAAAGTTTTAAATTATAGATTCACATTGATGCTTTATATGAAGTATTTTTAAAAGCAGCATTTGTGGTCTTTTGGTTGGATAATTTATTACTTAGTTAACTTTTGCCTACGATAATTTCCTTACAGAGATTGTATTAATATAATTTTGTGTTGTAGTTTTTGTTCTTAATCTCTATTTTTGAGTAATAGACTAGAACTTTGCTTTTATATGTTTGTTTGTTTTTTGCATATAGTTGTGAAATTGAGTGCTAAGAAAATAGTTCTGGCACTTCTGTTCATGATGGATGAGAACCAGTATAATAATCTGGCATCATGTGCAGTAAACCACCTATATAATTCCGTTATGATTATTCTTAGATTGGATGAATAAAACTGCTGATTCATTCATTCAACAAATTCTTATTGACCTATGACTATATACTAGGTACTGTTGGAACATGTACTGACTGGATCAAAAGGGTGAATAAATAATGTTCTTGCTTTAGAAATCAATCAATTAATTAACAATTAATTAATTCACTGTGCTCTGAATCAATTCTAGGCAAATTGTGAAGTCCATAATAACCTTAGCTGTCATCTAGTTCTTCCCATTTCAGGAATGACCCTTCATATACTGGCTAGCATATGTTATTCACTGCATGTTTACAGCTCTTGAGGTTCTCTTCTCTTTCCTGTATCTTATCTCTCATTATTAGGCTCTCTGATAAAAAATTTTTTAACAAGAACATATACTTTTAAAAAATGGAAAATAATGAGTGTTGGTGAGGTTGTGGAGAAATTAGAAGCCTCATATACTGCTTGTGGGAATGTAGATGTTGTAGCTGCCGTAGAAAACAGTTTGGCAGTTCCTCAATAAGTTACACATAGAATTACCATGTAACCCAGCAATTCTCCTAGATATGTACCCCAGAAGAACTGAAAATAGGTGTTCAAACAAAGACTTGTACAAGAATGTTCATAGCAGCACTATTTATAACAGTCAAAGGGTAGAAACTGCCCAACTGTTCATCAACTAATGAATGTATAAACAAAATGTAGGCTATCCATAATGGACAGTTATTTACTCATACAAAATGAATAACTGATGCATGTTACATACAATATGGACAAACCTTGAAAACATTATGCTGAGTAAAAGAAGCCAGACACAAAACGCCACATACTGTATGATCCCATTTGCTGGAAGTACCCAGAATAGGGAAATTCATAGAGACAGAGGATAGATTAGTGGGCTGGGGAGTGAAGGGGAATGGGGAATGACGCTTAATAGGTACAGGAAGATGAAAATTTTTTTCAAGTTAGGTTGTGAGGATGGTTGCACAATATTGTGAATACACTAAGTACCACTAAATTCTACATTTTTAAATGATTAAAATGGTAAATTGTGTCTATTTTACCACAATTTTTTTTAAAAAGAAAACTATAATAACGTTCTTTTGGCAAAAGCCAGAGAAAACCTCCAAGGCTTTTAGGTCCTCTCACGTAGTGCTATATTTTAACTCATCTCCATAGCTGTAACTCCTTTCATGCTCTAAAAAGAAAATGTGTATTTGAATGCCTTTAGATGGGTCTGCTATTGTTTGCCTCTGTACCACCGCTCTGTTGTATCATTCTGGCTGATTTTTCACATTTCTATAATTTTGGTGCCTTTTGTTGTTTGAGTTGCAATTCCTGCCTTTATGGAATAATGCTAGTGGTGAAAATTCTAGGATAAATCTTTAGGAAGAAGACGTGATGAATCCTACACTACTTCTCAAATCTTACTGTTCAGGAATGGGTATAAACACTTATTGATTATGTTTCTAGGAATTTTGTTAATTTTCCATATAAAGCTCACAACAATTCTGTGAGGATGTTTTGTTTTTTTGTTTTTCCATTTAAAGATGGGGAAATTGAGATTCAGAGAGATGAAATAATTTGCCCAGGACCCAGAACTAACAAGTGGAAGAGCTAGAATTAAAACCAAGGTCTAACTCCAAAGTGTTTTACAAGGCTCATCTTGCCTAATTTCATTCACTCCCCAGTTTTAGTCCCATTATTACTGTCATTCTTGTTCATCTCAGAGTCATTCACATAGGCACAAGTTTTAAAAATAACACTTTCCTTGTGTTTATTTATGCTGACAGATTTCTGTATTATCACTCCAGTGCTTGTGAAATTATGTCTAGACTCCAGAATCTGGCATTGAGGGCCTTTCAAATTCTGGTCCTAATCTATTGTTCCAACCTAACAGAAAGTGCTTTTTCATTTCTGTCTTTGTTAACACTTTGCTCTTACTATACTGGCCTTCCCTGCCATTTTGATCTTTCCAAATTCTTTTCCTCCATCAGTTCCAACTCAAATAGTATCTCTTTCATTCACGTATCTCAGTTATAACTCAGAAATAGAACCCCCCATGCCTTCCCTATCCAGCAGTTTAAGTGACTAGAGTTCCCCAAAATTGGATTTGGAGAGCCTTTTACAAATTCCAGTCAAAATTAAAAGGAAGCCAAATTGCAATAACTGTCAAACAATACATTTTCTTAGATGCTTTCATGCTAGTGCGTACATTTGTCTTGTGAAATATGCTAGGGGATTGTTTCAAAGGACTGTTTTGTTTTGCAGGTGTTGCTGTATACACCGGAATGGAAACAAAGATGGCATTAAATTACAAGAGCAAGTCACAGAAACGATCTGCAGTAGAAAAGTAAGAACACTGTCCATTTTCGTTCGTTTGCACAGAAATATGACTATGGATATGTGTATTATTCATATATAAATTATATGTATAAAATATATTTAATACATAAAAATATATTTAAAACATATATAATGTCAAGCCAACACAAAATGGTATCCTTGAAGATAGGGATTTTTGTACACATGTACCATTTTACATAATGTTTGGCATATAGTAGATGCTAAGTTATGACTTTAAGTAAATATTATTGAGTAATAATGGAATCACTTGATCAGACTAATCCTCCTGCAAATAGCAATTATAAAATCTAGACAAAATATTTTTTAAAATAACTCTTTGAAAGCACTGGAGAATGACCAAAAAAAAAACGGAAAAGGGCAAAGAATCTACGCTCGAAAGATGTCATCAGCAAGAAGAAAGATTTAAGAGTGTAGCTTTTTGCCTGAGGGCACTACAAATTCACGTACTACATAGGGTATCAGAGAGCCTGTGGTTTTATAGGATTTAGGTGTCAGAGGACAAGGGAAGAGCAGCTAGAAAGGAGAAAATCATGTAAGGGAAGGAGCCACAGAAGGAAATGAACTCTAAAACCTGCACATAAATTACATCCAGATCTTTGGCTGGCTAGGAAAACTATACATGTGCAGGGAGACCCCAGTGGGCTTGGCAGTAAAACAGTATCAGGAGGCTAAAAGAACTGAACAGATGGTGTTGTTGCCTGTTGCAGTACAGTGTTTGGTGTTTGAGCCTAACCAAGTTAACTTCTGGTGGAATGAAAATTCATACTCTTCTGAGGAACATAAAAGAATACAGAGTCTCTACAACCTATTATTTCTAAAATCTACTATGTAATGAAAAATAAGCAGACATGAAGAAAATGTAACTTGTACTCAAGAGAAAAAGCACTCAATAACAACTGTCTCCATAATAATCTAGATCTTGTAATTAGCAGACAAAAACTTTATAGCAGATATTATAAATATCTTCAAGGGCCTAAAGAAAGATGTGAAGGAGTATGTGAGAAATCTCAGCAGAGAAATGGAAACTATAAAAAAGAACTCAGTGGAAATTCTTGAGTTTGAAATTCTTGAGGAAAATGTAATTACTGAAAAGTAAATGTTACTGGATGGGCTCAACACCAGATTGAGGAAAGCAAAAGAAATTGTCAGTGGACTTGAAAGAGCAATAGAAATTATTCAATCTGAAGAACAGATAGAAAAAAAGATTAAAGAAAAATGAAGTTTCAGTGCTGTGTGGGACAACATTAAGCTATCTAGCATAAGTCTAATTGAGTCTCCCAAAAAAGAAAAAAGGGGCAGAATAAAAATGTTTGAAAAAATAATTACTGAACATTTCTAAATTTTGAGAAAAAAAACAGAATGGTAATTTAAATCCAACTTTATCAAAATTTGTGAACTCAAGGGAAAGCGTAGGTTCAAGGGAAATTTCTAATTATAAATGTGTATATAAGAGAAGAAAAGCTTAAAATTAGTCATCTAAGTTTCTACCTTAAGAAGCTAGAAAAAGAGGAGCAATTATAGCCAATTTAAGAAGAAATGTTATAGATGTGAGCTGAAACCAATGGAATAGAAAACAAATCATAGACAGTTAACAAGGCCAAAAGTTGGTTCTTTGAAAATATTAGTAAAATGGATAAATCGCTACCTAGATTGGGGTATCAAGGGGGAGAAAAATACTACCACAGAAGTGGTAGGAGAGAAATACTAAAAAATTACCAGTATTAGGGATGAAAGAAAGGCTGTCACTATAGATCCTATATACTGTGGTCACTTTATCCACAGATAAACAAATATGAACAATTTTATGTCACTAAATTCTCCAACTCAGATGAAATGGACAAATTCTTTGAAAACACAATTTACAGAAATTGACACAGTTATTTATTATCTAAATATCCCTGCATCAGAGATTTAATTTATTATAAAAACTATCTCGACACAAAAGGATCACTTTCAACATGTGGTATGGAAATGGTTGGACCATCCATGTTCCAAAAACTAACCCTTGACCCTTACCTCCCATCATATATAAAAACTAACTTAAAATGTAAGATTTAAAACAAGAGTTAAATCTATAAAATACAGGAGAAAATATTTGGTAGCTTGGGTTAAGGAAAGATTTCTTGGAAAAACATAGCAATAAATGAACCAAAAGCAAAACCAAAAATTGGTATGTTAAACTTCGTCAAAATGAAAAACTTCTGCATTTCAAAAGACACTATTAAAAAAATGAAAAGACAGGCCACAGAATATGAAAAAAATATTTGCAAAGTACATATCTTATAAAGGACTCATATCCAGAATATCCAGTCTCACCACTTTTCAACTTTATCCTAGAAGCCTTATTTAATGCCAAAAAACAAAGAAATAAAAGGCATAAATATTAGAAAGTAAGAAGTAAAATTGTCCCTGTTGGAAGACATGATTTTTCACATCGACAGTCATAAGCAGTCAACAAAAAAAACTATTAGAATTAATAAATGAGTGTAGCAAGTTTTCAGGATACAAGGTCAATTTAAAAATATTACTTTTATATCTATATACCAGCAGGAAACAGTAGGAAAATTACGTTTTAAAAAATTCTATTTTACAATAGTGTCAAAAAGCATAGAATATTTCAAAACAAATTTTTAAGAACTTGTGCAAGATCTCTATAATGAAAACTACAAAACATGGCTAGAAATATTAAAGAAGACGAAAAATCACTATTGTTAAACTGTCAGTTGATGTGTAGATTCTTTCAATCCTAATTAAAATCCCAGGAAGTTTTTTCGTAGTGATTGACAAGGTGATTCTAAAATGAATATTGAAATACAGTAGCCAAAATCTATCTTCAAAGTGCATAATGAAAACAATCTTTTATGAAAGCAGGAGAATTTACATTATCTGACTTTAAAACTTACTATAAAGCTATAGTAAGTAGAGTACGGTATTAGCAAAAAAGATAGTTCAATGGAATAAATTAGAGATTTGAGAAATAGACCTATTCATATATGATCAATTGATTTTCAACGATGCTTAATGAGGAAAATGATAGCTTTTTCAACAAATGGTAAAACAACAATTGGCTATCCATGGAAAAAAATAATAATCCTCAACTTCTACCTCACACCACACACCAAAGAGTTTTTCAGGATGGATCATAGATCTAAACATAAAAGCTAAAACTGGAAAACTTAGGAAGATATATTCATAACCTGAGGATAGGTAAAGATTTCTTAGGAAAGCAATAATCATAAAAGAAAAAAATTGATAAGCTATACTTCTACGAAATTAATAACTTTTGCTCATCAGACTACTCAGTTAAGGAAGTGAACAAGCCATGAATTGGGAAACAATATTCACAAAACATATATCTGATAAAGGACTTGTATCCAGAATATATACTAATATATTAAAAACTTTCATAAATCATCAATAAAAAGAAAAACCACCCAGTGTGGGGGGAATATGGGTAAAAGGCTGGAGCAGACACTTCACACACAAAAAAATATACAAATGGCTAATAAGCACATGAAAAAGTGTACAACATCATGAGTCATGAGAGCGATACAAACTAAAACTGCAAGGACAGACCAATATACACTTACTGGAATGGTGAAAATTAAAAAGGCAAAGTTCCAAGCATTGGTAAGGATATGGAGCAACTGGATCGCTTGCTTATAAATAATCTATAGGTCAAAGAGGAAATCTGAAAGAAAGTTTTTAAAAATATCGAAAAGTTAGTGAAAATACAGTGTGTTAAATTTTGTAGGACGCAGCTAAAGGGAAACAGAACCAGTAGGTCATATAGATATATGTAAGAGGAGGCTTATTACAGAAATTGGCTCGAGTGGTTGTGTAGGCCATGAAGTCCCACACCTGCCTTCTGCAAGATGGAGACCCAGGAAAACGGATGATATAACTCAGTCTGAGTCGAAGGCCAGAGAACCAGGAGGCCACTGGTATAACCAGGAATCCATAGGCCTAAGAACCAGGAGCTCTGGTGTCCCCGCTGAAGAAGAGAGAGATTTCGCCCTACCTTTGCCTTTTTGTTCCACTTGGGCCCTCAGTGGATTGAATGATGCTCAGCTACGTTAGTGAAAGTGTATCTCTTTATTAAGGCTACTGAATCAAATACAAATCTCTTCCAAAAACACCCGCACAGACACACTGAAAAATAATGTTTTACCAGCTATCTGGGCCTCCCTTCGCCTGGTCAATTTGATATATAACATTAATCATCACAGCACTGGATACTTATATTAGAAAAGAAACACCAGTGACAGAAACTGAAATTAAAAACTATACCATTTGCAGTCATTCCCCCAAAAAACACCTAGGTGTATAGCCAATAGAATGCATACAGGACCTAAAAACGACAACATGCTGATGAAAGAAATCTAATATTAGGCTTGCTTAGTAAAATATTGTAATATTAGGTAAGTTTGCCTGGTGAAAAGAAGAGGGATTCTAAAGTCAATTCCTGACTTCTATGATTTTTTTGGGAAATTTACAGAATGGTTTTTGGGCTCTGGTCTTCAGCATTAAAAAGGATGTAGTCTCTTCTTCACAGAGTTTTTATAAAGATTAGACAAGTTAGTGAATGTGACAAGTTTTATAAAATCTTAATGCTATACAAATGTTAGTTATGTTTATACTTAAAATTAGCTGGGTCCTGAAAATATGTAAAATCTTAGAATAATTACTTATGCAAAAATAACTGGCCAAAACTGTCATTTACCTATTGGCATTTTGAACAGTAATATATCTAGGAAACAGGCTTGTAATCTTATGTAGTGGTTATTTTATTGCTAGTAAATAGATTCTATTTATTGAATGGTCATTTCTTAAAAACAAAGACTGTGTCCTTTAAATAGCTACCATCATATCCTAAATATTTTTGCATCTTACTTAATACCAGTATTTCCAAGATGCATGTAGTAACACATTTTGATATGTTTTATATTCTCTTTTTCTCATTTCAGGTCAATGAATACATTTTTGATAATTTATCTAATAATACTTATTTCTGAAGCCATCATCAGTACTATCTTGAAATATACATGGCAAGCTGAAGAAAAATGGGATGAACCTTGGTATAACCAAAAAACAGAACATCAAAGAAATAGTAGTAAGGTACTTTTTGGTGTTCTTGGTTCTGCTGTAAAGGAAACTTTATTCTTTAGCACAATTACTGCTTTGGTAGTCACTTCTAATAGGAGTGACCACTGTGATCACCTAACATCATTACTAGTGAAGGGTCACAAAAGAACACTGCAAATGAAGAGTAGTCAGCATGTTTGTACTGGTATGCTTTGTGCATTTTAGGGCATAAGCAATTGTATTTTCTTTGGCATGACTTGAATAGTTGCAAGAGATCACAAAACTTTAAATTGTCTATATTGGCATTCCACTTGGATAGTGCAAATTCAGTTTTTTATTCCATTTACTGTATGTTACAAGTAAAATAGAGTAAATTGATTTTATTTTCAGTTCTGTCAGAATAATTCAAGGAGTCTTACTATTGTCGTCTATTGATGGTGTGAAGTAATAGCACAAATTAGATCATATAAAGTTTTAAACTGATTAAATATGAACGACCAAGAAAATTTAACCTGCAATTTTGGTAAATAATTGTCCAGATTTCACCTTAGATTAAAACATAAATATTGGAAGACAAATTTGGATCTCAAGAGACCACAAAGCAGATAATCACAGTAACATATTTTCAGTATCATTCATTATTAGGTCTTTTACCAGAATGCATGTTAAAATGTGGTACTGCTATGCCATTAAAGTAGGCTATTCCTGTATAATCTGTATTTAAGAGTTGTGAATTCTAGTAGTTCTAGCCTAGCAATTTTATAATTTTTTTTTTTAAAAATTACAGTCAAGTTTTAGTTATCTGTGATTTTGAAGGGCAGGAGTAGAATGGTAAGTATATTCCAGAGGTTATAATTATAATTTTGCCAAAAGCAGTTTCAGTCACAACAGGCTTTTTGGTAGCTTCTGAAAAGTAACAAATTAAGTAGTTTGAATTTAACCTTTTTTTTTTTTTTTAACTTTGTTCAAGAGTCTAATGAGCAATAAAACTACCAAAGGAAATGTGTTAAAAAGAGAAATCAATAAATGAATTTCAGTTCATGAGACTATTCTGATTCACAATGTAGTTAATGGTCTATTTAGACATGAAACTTTCTGATAATTTTCTTCAGTAATACTGAAGAAATTTTTGTATTTTCTCTTATCAAATGATCATTTTTTTCCCTCTAGATTCTGAGATTTATTTCAGACTTCCTTGCCTTTTTGGTACTCTACAATTTCATCATTCCAATTTCATTATATGTGACAGTTGAAATGCAGAAATTTCTTGGATCATTTTTTATTGGCTGGGATCTTGATCTCTATCATGAAGAAACAGATCAGAAAGCTCAAGTCAATACTTCTGACCTGAATGAAGAGCTTGGACAGGTAAATAAATGATCCTTTTATTTTGTTTTTCTAATTTGTTATTTTTTATCAAAATAATACATGTACAAAGACTAGTAAAATATTAGAGTTTATACCAAAAAACAGCCCTACTTTGTTCCACATGTAATTTTGTTTTCTATTTTTAAATCTTAAGCCATTTCTTCCATTATTTAGCACTATATTTCTATATAGGATTCTTTCTTGATTTTTAAATTTTAGGCATTATTTAAATACCCAGACACATACCCACTTTGCCTCCCCATAGCTCCCCAATATTATTATATCACAATTTGGGATTTAATAAACATTTGTTTATTGACATTGTTTTGGCTGTTTTAGTATTGCTCACTAATTTCTAGTTCTTTATGTACGCCCTGCAATGCTCTAATTACATTTTCTTTCTTTTATATATTTTTTCCCTAGAGCTAATTGCTGTTTTATCATTTGTTTAATTTCCATGTACCACAAACAATTCTCTGACAAATATATGAAACCTTTCTCTCTCCCTCTCTCCCTCTCCCCCTCCTTCTCCCCTCCCACCCCCATCCCCTGTCTTTGGTGGCAGCTTTTTTGGATCCTTTTATCTTTCTGCTTCAATTTGGATTCTTTCTGGGCTTGCTGCTTAGCTCTCACCCTGGACTTCCCTTTACCATCACCCTGGAACTTCTTTGCCTCTCTCTTGTTTTGGATCTTCTGTCTCCTGGATCTCGTGTCTTCCCACTTGTGGCTTATTCTCTCATTTGGGGGGAATACATCTAATAACTTCCTTAAGAAGAATGTAAGAGGGGGAAATATTTTGAGAGTTTGCATGTCTGAAAATATCTTTATTCCGTTTCTACATTTGATTAATAATTTAGCTGGGTAATACATCCCAGGTTGGAAATTATTTTTCCTCAGAATTTCAAAAACATTTCTCCACTTTTTGTCTAGCTTCCAGTTTTGCTGTTGAGAAATCTAGTACCATTCTGATTCCTAGTTCTTTATGTGTGATTTGTTTTATCTCTAAAAGTGTTTAGGGTCTTTTCTTTGTGCTATAATTCTAAAATCTTATGATGTACCTTGGTGAGTCTCTCTCTCTCTCTCTCTCTCTCTCTCTCTCTCTCTCTCTCTCTTTTTTTTCTTTTCTTTCCTTCATTGGGCAATGAACTCTAAACCCTTTCAATCTGGAAACACATGTCCCTCAATTCTGGGAATATTTCTTGTATTTCTTTGATAACATGTCTTTTCATGTTTTTGGGTTGGTTTTTTTTTTGTAATTTATTGTTTAAGTGTCAGATCATTTATCTCTTGTTTCTCTAATTCTTACTTTCAATTTTCATTTACTTGTTTGTTTTTATAATCTGCTTTCTGGGAGAATTCATCAACTTGATCTTTCTACCCACCTTTTGATTTATTTTTGTTGTATATTTTTAATTTCTAATGCTCCAGTGTGTCTGAATCGTCTTCTTTTAATTGCATCATATTCCTATAAAATAATGGAATATAATCTATTATTTTACCTTTCTGAGGATATTAATGACTATTTATTTAAAGTCTGCTCCCTGCATTTTCTGTTTCCTCCTAGTTCCTTTTTCAGTATAGTCAGTTCTGCTTTAATGTGACTATACATTCCTAAAACTCACTGCGCTATGCAAAATTTCTTAGTAAAAACCACAGGGCTTATGGAAAAATGGGACTTGGGGGGTACAACAGAAACTTTGTAACATATTTAAAATAAAAAGATAGGAACCTAAACAAATGATACTTACTTGTTAAGAAACTTGTTTGGTAAATTGTTAAGAAATAAATAAATACTGTAATAAATATGGCACTTTATCTTGAAAAAGACCTGAAGTTTACTTGTGGAAGTGACCAGCAGAGGTATTTTGACTTGTGTGTTATTGTGAAGTATTGGAAGGAAGGTTATCTGAAAATAGAAGGAAAGTTGTAACACCAGATGTGGATGGGTGTGGCTCATAACACACATGATGACCTGAGGTAGCTGGTACCTGTGTGAGGTTTATACAATTCTTACAAATATGTGCATATTCCTGCACGTGGGTGCGGCAGTTTTCTGCATTCACCTAGTGTTTCTCACAGATGAAATTATGCATAATTAATTGCAAATTTCATGTTATGCTTAAATTGTTGCCTTATATACCAGTGTCATTGTAAAAAATAAATTCATGTTTTTAAGATGGTGCAATAGCAGAACTGACCATAATTTGTATAGACTCTAACTTTAATGTAAGAGGAGATACTCAAATGCTTTTTCTGCATCTATTGAGATGATCATTTTATTAATAGAATAAAGGACAAAATATTATGTTACTCTTATGGTGGGTTTCATTGATTGAATTTTGGATGTTGAACCAATCTTTCATTCCAGGGATAAATCCCACATGTTCATGATGTATAGTCCTTTTTATATGTTTCTGGATTTGGTTTGTGTCTATTTTCATAAGGCATATTGGTCTATAGTTTGTTTGTTTGTTTGTTTGTTTTTTTCCTTGTGATAGCTCCTCCCTTTTTAAATGACTTTTTTCTCAAATCATCATTGCTATAATCAAATTCTCATCATAATCCTAATTGTTTCAAGACTTAACTATTTTAAAAAAAAAACCACCTCAACTATTTCATCCTTCTCTCTAAGGACCTACTTTCTTTTAGGGTTAATTTTTTAGAATTAGTCTCAAAGACTAATAAAATTGTTTGTCTTACCTACTTTTTAAAATATTTTCTTTTAAACATTTTTCCCTTTTCACTGAGTTTGTTTCCTGCCCTTGACTTTAGTTTCCTCTGTCTATTTTAGACAACTTTCTGCCTCTGACTTCTTTGTCGCTGTCCTTTTGTGTTCCTGTTCCAGTTCTGCATCATTTCTCCTGGACCAGACACCCTTCACATTCTAGGTTAATTAAGCATCCTTTCCACCCTTGGTCAGAGGTCATTCTTGAGTCCTACTACTTAAAAACACCTTATCCAGCAGATAGAAAAGTACGAATACTACATTGTCAGTCAGCTCTACAGATGAACATGTACCTAAAGATGCCACAAACTTCAAAATGTATATAGATTTAAAATATTTTGTTACCTTGTTTTGTTTCCACAACATCTTTAATTATTTAATTGTGCTGGATTATAAGAATCAGCATCAATATATCAATTTTAATAGGTAAACTTGACTTTCAAAGACAGAGGCTAAGATTTTTTTTGTTTAACATAAGACCATGTACACAAAGGTTTGTTTTCTTTTGTTTTCTATCTCTAGGTGGAGTATGTGTTTACAGATAAAACTGGTACACTGACGGAAAATGAGATGCAGTTTCGAGAATGTTCAATTAATGGCATAAAATACCAAGAAATCAATGGTAGACTTGTATCCGAAGGACCAACACCAGATTCTTCACAAGGAAACTTAACTTATCTTAGTAGTTTATCCCATCTTAACAGCTTATCCCATCTTACATCCAGTTCTTTTAGAACCAGTCCTGAAAATGAAACTGAACTAGTAAGCAATTTTTAAATTAATAAATAGGAGTTTCCTTTGAAATAATTCTCTTTGTGTTTCTGGGACAAGGAATATATATTTGAAGTGCATATCCTTTGATTTAATACTGAGAATTTGTAGTCATAACCGAGTTTAATTTGTCACTTAATATGTGTTTGCCTTAGTTCTCTATGTAATTAAATGGAACTAAGTTAAGGAAAACCCTTACTGCCTTGAAGTAAAGAAGACTTTGCTGAGAAATAGTGTTTCAATTTATTTAATAATTTTTGAGACATCACTTCTTCCACAAAAGGGTTTTCACCTTTACTTGCAATTTGGTTATGCCTCCTGAAAATTGAAGGGTCATAAACAGATGTGACATTTTACTCTTTGGAGTCAGAAGCAACCAGCTGTTATTTAGGCAATTCAAGATTGTAGCATTCTTGTTCTAAATCTTAAAGGTTACCAAATTCGTAACTGTATTTGTTGGCACATTTTAGAATTCTGTTTCTGGTTTCCTAAATGTTACTTGGTAGTGATATTTATGGTGTGAAAATTAATTATGTTTCTACAGATTAAAGAACACGATCTCTTCTTTAAAGCAGTCAGCCTCTGTCACACTGTACAGATTAGCAATGTTCAGACTGATGGCATTGGTGATGGGCCCTGGCAGTCCAGCCTTGCACCCTCCCAGTTGGAGTACTATGCATCTTCACCGGATGAAAAGGCTCTAGTGGAAGCTGCTGCAAGGTAGTATAGTCTGATTTCCAAATCATCAGGAAAACACCTTTTAAAATAAAGATGTGAAAATACTAGAAAATTATTTTAAATTGTCAGACAAACTTCATAAACACATAAATGTAGAAGTGTATTTTAAATTGTTAATGAAAATTTGAAATGTCTTATTAATTTTGTTCAGGTTGCAGTAGAGTCATATTTTGAAGTGATCCTCTTTAAAAGTGGTTACTATGAAATACGAATAATATAATTTGTGAGAATACTTTTATATGTATTATTTTGGTACTTACTCATATCCCTCAAGTTCTTAATGATGCTGTGTTCAAAGGAAATATTTTAAAATAATGTCAAACTTATGTTTTAAGTGTTTTTGTGGAAGCTAAGTTATAATGACATTGTGAATATGAAATATCATTTCTTAAATCTTATATTTCTTTCTCCTCTTACTCCCTAGAATCGGCATTGTGTTTGTTGGCAATACTGAAGAAACTATGGAAGTTAAAACACTTGGAAAACTGGAACGGTAATTTTTTTCTATATTGTAATTATTTATATATTAAGCATTTAACTTAGAATAAAAATAGGTAAACTATGGCCCACAGCCCATATCTGGCCTACAGCCTATTTTCGTACAGCCCACAAATTACATTATATTTTTAAGGGGTTGTTTACAAAAGACTATACAACAGAGACCGTATATGGCCTACAAAGCCTAAAATAGTCACTGTCTAGCCCTTAACAGACAAAGTTTATTGACCTTTGCTCTAGAATGATGTCTGTATTACGTTGTATCTCATCACACTAATAACAATATTCTACTCTGAAGCTTTCATCTGTATTTTAGCTTAATGGTTCTTGAATTTGCTTATCTGTTTATTTTTACACTCTCCTGGGGTAATGAGTTTCATAAGTTTCTACTCACTAAATAAAGAAAAACTTTCTGCTATTTCTTATATCTTTTAAACATTAAGGAACGGCTGTCTTATTTCTACTTTTTGATAAATTAGTCTAGTCCTATATGTATTCATATGTTTCATGGTTTTATCAATTCCAATCATATCTCAACTCCAGCTGTGCATTTTCAACCTATGCTTTTCCAAACTAAAAAGAGCCCATTCTTTGGCCACTTTCATGTTGGAACCTGTCTAGCTCATTCCATCAATTTACAAACCATCATTCCAGTTAGTGCTTTTTTTGAGATGGCAAAGCATTGCATTTGTACATCATTGTATAAATTTATCCGGAAGACTTCAGGCTACACCTGACCCATCCGCACAAATTCTTTTACGGTTCCCTAAAGAGACATTTGTTCACCACATCTACACACATATACCCTCTCTCAGATTCAGATTCACTGCTATAATGAACCTCTGTTACTAATGTGAGTATGTTGTATTTCTCAGGTGTGTTTGGGCAGAAAAAGGGAGTAAGAATGAGTCATCTTTTTTAGTAAGAAAAACATGGAGTTGGGCAGATTCCAATCCTTGCTGTGTGACTCACAAGCCTTTTTGACTTTAGGCAAATTACTTAATCTTTATGAGTTTAATAGTCCTTATTTGTAAAAAAACAAAACAAAAAAAAAGACCTACCTTCTTTGGTTCTCATGGGTATTAAATGACAAGATACGTAAAGTATATGGTGTTTGGTAAGTATTTAATAAATGTCTGTTCCTTCTATTTATATTTTGGGTTGTTAGTAATGACTCATAACCAGTCATCTTGAAAATGTAGTTGAGGTTAACTTCTTCTTCTAAATTAACCATTTTTATCTTTTTTAGGGATTCTTTCTAAATATTTACTCATTATTATTCAAAAAAGTAAAATTTTATCTTTCTTTTTTTTTTCCCCTTAGGTACAAACTGCTTCATATTCTGGAATTTGATTCAGACCGTAGAAGAATGAGTGTAATTGTTCAGGCACCTTCAGGTAACCAACCTAAACTTTCATGAATTCTTATTTATCTAATATGAAGCGCTTGCTAACTCATTTTTCTTTTTAGGTGAGAAGATTTTATTTGCTAAAGGAGCTGAATCATCAATTCTCCCTAAATGTATAGGTGGAGAAATAGAGAAAACCAGAATTCATGTAGATGAATTTGCTTTGGTGAGTGCAAATTTCTGTGATTTAAAAACTAAAAAGACATGCATATTTGAAAGATTTGGGGTTTTATCTTTGCATTAATAATTTATCAAAAATTACGGAAATTCTGCAGTTCTGTTACATTATGTGTTCTCTCCACATTCTTTGGTTAAAATTTGCTAAAATACAAATCTTCTTTTTGAACCTATTACAGTCAGGGCACTTCTGGCCGCAAGGATTACTCAAATTACTATATTGAAAAGGGGGGTTACTAAAAGAACACAGGGATGTAGAGAACCCTCATGCATCGCTGGTGGGAATATAAATGAGACAGCCACTTTAGTAAATAGTTTGGTAGTTCCTCATAGAATATAGAGTAATATAGTTACCATATGACCCAGCAATACACCCGAAAGAATTAAAAACATATGTCTACGTAAAAACTTGTACGCAAATGTTCCTAGTATTAGTCCTAATAGCTGAAAAATGGAAACACCCAAATGTCCATCAGTGAGTGAATTAAACAATGTGTCAGTGTCCATATAATGGACTGTTATTTGGCCACTAAAAGAAATAAAGTACTGATATATGCTGCAACATGGATGAACCTTGAAAAGATTATGCTGAGTGAAAGAAGCCAGTCACAAAAGGCTACGTATTCCATTTATATACATTATCCAAAATAAGCAAATTCACAGTGGTTGCCAGAGTCTGGAAGAAGGAGGGAAAGGGAAGTGTCTTCTAATGGGTATGAGATTCCTTTGGATGTGATGAAAATGTTCCTTTAACTTGAATTTCATGGTATATGAATTATGTCTCTCTTAATAAAAGAATGTAGGAGAATCTTACAGAAGCATAGTGCTACAATTCATGTGAACCATTATAAAGCAGCTGTCTCTCAGTCTTAGGACCTTATCAGAATCGCTCATTTCTGCATTTCTATAAATGTATACTCCATACTCATCTCTGCTCACCATCCTCCTTTGCTTACCTATGGTTTCTTTTCTCCCATTACTTGTTCCCTCAGTGTTTATGATCTGGTTCATCTACCACACTGTAACAGCCACGAGAGCAAAGACATTGTTCCTCCTAGCTGTCATTTATATCAATACTCAGAACAGTGCTGGCACATAGTTGGCACTCAGTAAATATTGTAGAATGAATGAATAAATTTCATATAGTAATAACTCATGGTCCCTTAACTGTTATTTAAGAGAAACAGTGATTTATAAGGTCATTTGTAAATCAAGGAATGTCAATATTTAGAAATCTGCTAAATAGTGTCATAATAGTATTTTAAAATCTACTTTTTCCAAGTTCTGTAAATAAACATTTATTTGGGGTTTTACTGAGGGAAATATGTAGCAAGAAAAGGAACTTTTACAAGGCTTTAGATTTAGATACCAACTTGCAAATACTAATACCATTAAAAAAAATTTGAACCCAGTAGAATCAGATAATCAAATATATATTCCTAAGTTTTGTGTAATTCCAATTCACCAGTGAAGATACAATGATATAGTTTTATAACATTCAGGAAGTATTGTTTGTTTGATAATGGCCACCTTACAGACTTCTTTATTTGCATTGCAAGTTTGTCAAACCATGAACCCCCAGGAAATTATGGTTCCCTTTGCTTAAAATACAAATTCTTAGAGTAGAATCTGGGGCTGCCTCTCTCCTGACAAACCTGAAGGTAACCATTAAAGAACTTTCTGTCTTCCCAGGTAAAGCAGTTTTAAAACCACAGTTAAGATCATCTTTATGATTCTATCTAGGCTCTAACTAAATATTCTACAATTCAAAGACCTTAATTATTTTGAGCAACTTTTTAAGACTCATCAGAAATTGAAAGAGCTATGATAATAAGTGCCTGTGTGTCTCATAACTCAGGTCCCTAGGACTTTGTGACACATCAATTATCTCCTGTCACTAGCTGGTAGTACTTTTATATTATTTGTAATTGATTTTTAGTAATGAGGTCCTCGGTTTATTTCAATGACTTCTTGATTTCCCATTAGTTATTTTTGTTCAATTTTTGTCTTTAATTTTTCTGTTTTAGAAAGGACTAAGAACTCTGTGCATGGCTTACAGACAATTGACATCTAAAGAGTATGAGGTAATAGATAGATGCCTATTTGAAGCCAGGACTGCCTTGCAGCAAAGAGAAGAGAAATTGGCAAATGTCTTCCAGTTTATAGAGAAAGACCTGATATTACTTGGAGCCACAGCAGTAGAAGACAGGTAAGTATCAGATAAATAGGCAATGTCATTTTTTTCTCATAAGAATTTTCATAGCCACGTGTTTCTATTTTAAGACAAATTCCATTTATTCACATCCTATAATACTAACATATTTAAAATCAACATAGAGAGTTAAAGCCTTAATTTTTCCCAGTTAGTTTTATACATTTATATACAGTGTTTCTTCTAGCCAGATATCTGAAATAGATGAAAGAATCCAGCTATGTATAATTTTGCCAATAGATTTGAATTTTTAGAATACTCCTCAGTGTGTGCGTACAAAGACTAAGCAGCTGCTAATTCTCCAGCCTCACTTCCCACCACTGCCTCCTTCCATTTCATGCTTCAACAGTACCAAACTGTCTGTAGTTCTCCTCTGAACAACAACTATAGTTAAAACTGTTTCTGCCTTGTGGCTTTGTTCCTTGGCAAAGCTATGCCTTCTGCTTGATCAGTTTTCTCTTATGCATTTGTGAATACCTATTCATAAACTATAGCTCGGATATTACCCCCACTCCAGTAAGACCTTTTCTTACCCCTGACAGGATTAAAAATTCTGTTTTTTGTGAAGTCTCCATGTTTTGTAGGTAGTTCTGTGTTGTCCTTACATTAAGTATATTATAATTATTTGTTTAAAGTCTTCTCTGTTAGCCTGTGAATTCCTTGAGATTCATTTATTCTTTGTCTTTGTTCCTCAGCATCAATCTCAATGTGTGTTTCAGTTTCTTGAATGAAATTGAATTCTATGGATTAAATTGAATGCTACAAATTAATCCTGTTATGTTTTCCTCTGCCTCCTAGATCTACCGGTGTTTGCCTTTTGTAATCTAGGTTTTCATTTACTTTTCAGTTTTCCTCATAAGATTTCTGAGACTCACCTGAAGTTACGTAGTCCTTTATTGTCCAGTCTGATTTTTGAACTACTGATATGAGAGATTTCCTTATCAAAAATGAAAAATCTCCTAATTTGAAATTTAAGACTTTTCTAATAAAATAGGAGTTTGTGAAGACCATATACATAATTTGGTTCTATACAAATGAACCTTGAAGATACACTCTTAAAATATAAGGTTGTAAATTTTATGTTAACTAGGTGATCACTAATTTGGTTATTCCTGTTTCTTGCCTAATGGGGAAGAAATTCATTTATATTACTGAACTGAATGTTATTGTAACATTCCTAGGTCAAGAAGTCCAAAATTTACCTTACTTGTACTTCATGGTTAATACTTAAAATACAGTCCAAAAAGTATTCTCTAATTTTGTTTCTTTTATTTTCAGACTACAAGATAAAGTACGAGAAACTATTGAAGCATTGAGAATGGCTGGTATCAAAGTATGGGTACTTACTGGAGATAAACATGAAACAGCTGTTAGTGTGAGTTTATCATGTGGACATTTTCACAGAACCATGAATATCCTTGAACTTATAAACCAGAAATCAGACAGTGAATGTGCTGAACAATTGAGGCAGCTTGCCAGAAGGTAAGAATATATAATTATCTGAACCATAGAGTTCAGGGGTAAGCAAACTATGGCCCAATGCCTGTTTTTTATAGCCCATGAACTCAAAGTAATTTTTACATCTTTTGGTGGATGAAAAAGAATCCAAAGAATAATATTTCGTGTTGTAAAAATTATATGAAATTCAAATTTTGGTTTCTATAAAGTTTTATTGGAACACAGCCACATTCATTCACTTACGTATCATCAGTGAAGGCTTTTTGTACTACAGCAGCACAGTTGAGTAGTTACAACAGACACCTTATAAAGCACTTTTATAATTTCTCACTATGCTTGATACACTGCAAATTACTGACACAGTTATATCCCTATAGTGTTTTGAGTGCCACGGATATTGCCATATGATAATATTTTACTAATATTATCAGTATTTACTCATCATGTCCAAACAAGAAAAACGGGCTTTTAATATCACACTTTTAAAGCACAGTGGAGTGTTGATTATCTTATTATCATATTAGATGCAAAGCATTGCACTTATTTATTTGATG
The DNA here is from genome assembly GCF_036562045.2 of Rhinolophus sinicus. Lineage (NCBI taxonomy): Eukaryota > Metazoa > Chordata > Mammalia > Chiroptera > Rhinolophidae > Rhinolophus > Rhinolophus sinicus. The sequence continues at coordinate 47,067,941 of NC_133751.1, forward strand.
ACACTTTAATATGCTACGTGCTCGAAAAGATATCCAAGATGAAATATAAAATCTCATTACAGATAGTTCTATGGTGTTAAAATGTAAAATCTCATTACAGATCAGCATTAACATAGGGACATTTGCAGTTGATTTTGATGATAGGGAACATTGAGTTTGAACCCCAATTAAACAAAATGTTATTTACCCCCCAAAAAAGATTTCCTTTCTTCTCATTAGTAGACTCATATTATTTAATCAAATTATACTCTATTATTATTACATTTTTTACTTAGTCAATAAAAATGTCAAAATTTATTTCCTCTTTTTTAATGTAGGTACCTACATAATACTCTCAATTTAGCCTCTTGGCCCACATAACCTAAAACGGAAATACTTACTTTGGCTCTTTACTGAAAACATTTGCTAATCCCTAATCTAGTTCACATGACTAAACTGAGAAATCAGTCTGCATTTTACTGTTCAAAGATAATTTCATGAGTGTTTATGGAGGGGTATTTCTCAGTGGCTGTGTGCTCTCCTGTAAACCCATTGGTGAGCTGTAGTGTATTTTTGTGGTGCATGGAGCACAGCGCTGGCTTTCCACAACATAGAGGAGCTCGCACCAGAATAGATGTGTGGGTACTGCTGCTTTCTTCGAGAAAATCTTGGGGGATGAGGAGAAACAGTTGAACAAAATAATGTGCTCAGTAACATAGTTGATATACATACTGATGCAAGCTTCTTATCTCTTCCTGGCAACAAATAGTTTGCCTGGCTGCCAGTTACCAGACCATATGGACCATATGAGACATACTCATCTAGCGTATGCCCACAAGGGCGGTGTGAACCATGTTCTACCATAGTAATATCTGGCGTCACAGTCTGTTGTAGGGGTTAATATCAAGAGACAGTTAGAATTCCTTCATTCCTTTCCTTCCTACTTACACAGATGGTGAATCTAGCTCATGAATTTTCCTGAATATTGTTGATTTCATTTAATTTTTAAAAGTTAGGATTTGTTAAATGTAACTAATAATATTTTTATTTTTAGAAGACTTTTCATACTCACAGTTTGGGAGAGAATGTACTCAGATTATGTGTTACAATTCACATTATAGAAAATCTGTTTAACCATATATATATATATATATATGTGTGTGTGTGTGTGTATATATATATATGTATCAATTGTAAAGTTGAATATCATCTGTTTTACTCATCATATGAGTCACTCTCCGTTCTGGTTAATCTTAACTTTCAAGTAATACAACTCTGTTCCCTGACCTCTCAGTTTTGTAATAATAAAGTCTGTGGATAAATGGTTGTGAGACTCTTTTGTTTACTAAATGAGATACTTCAAAGTATCTGACAGAGGATATAATTATTTTTTCTTTTAGAATTACAGAGGATCATGTGATTCAGCACGGGCTGGTTGTGGATGGGACCAGCCTGTCTCTTGCCCTCAGGGAGCATGAAAAACTATTTATGGATGTTTGCAGAAGTTGTTCAGCTGTATTGTGCTGTCGTATGGCACCACTACAGAAAGCCAAGGTATGTTTATGTTATAAAAAGTTCCATAAAGATATATAGATCTAAAAATATTCTTTAAGGTTAATGCCTTAATCTAGTTTCATTTGGTGGCACACAGTCTATGAATCTTACTAGGAGTCAGTCACTTCTCATTCTCATGAATTTGAACCACGTATATATTAAACCTTCAGAATTTTCAGAGTGAATATGCAAGTTTCAACTGTTCGTAATAACCTAAAATGTCTGTGGTGTGTAGCAGTTTGTCACTTTCCTGAGACACAAATTTGAACTGTGGTAACTAAGGTTTCATAAGTTAGTTACTTAACTAGTGAGGGAGCCTGTAGCTTCAGTTCATCTGCACCTTCAGGTGGTTCTGTTGATCTCTGCTTATTCTTGCATTCTCATAAAGGGATAGTTCTCTTTGTTAAAAATGACTAAGTGATATAACTTTAGTAAGAAGTGGAAAAGCCAATTAACTTGTGAGAAGAAGCTTTATACAGAAAATATTTAAATTTCAGCTATGATTCAAATGAAAACCTATAAAAATATTTTTTCTAACTCCTGATTTATAATTTGAGGTCTGAGACTGTATCCTTCATGAATATCCTTTGAAATGCACATCTAAACACTGATTGTTTCACATATAGATCTAATAAATTAGACATTCAGTTTTTTTTGGCTTCATGGAATTTTATTACAATGTCTATATTATTATAATTTATATCCCCAATCTATGGAGACTAAAACTGGAGGCCAAACAGAGCTAATGCCTAGGTTCTTTATAAAAGTACACTCAGAATTCCAAAGAAACATTTTTTTTATGTTATTGGATTTAATCTTGATTGCTTTTAAACATTTTTAAATGTTATTACAGGAGAAAATAATTATCTTCTATATCAAATGAAAAGAATAATTTTTTGAAAGAAAAAGTTTTTCCTGACAAAGTTCAATTAAATGTAATTATTTTTTTACACAATCATTATTAAGCTTTTTACAAGCTTAAGCTGTATTTAAAGATTCTTGTTCCCATTATAAAATCCAAGATAATACAGTTTTGCAATGTTGTTTCTGAAAGACATTCCTAACATCTTAGTGGAGACAGCCCTCAAAAACATGAACCCCAGTGCATATTATTGTCTAATATAAAATTAATTATTTTCTACTTCCTACAACAGTCATTTTAGACAAGTGACTTTATATAAATAAAAGAAATTTGAAATTTTAATCATAAATAACTAGTTGTATGTCTTTCAGGTAATAAGACTGATAAAAATCTCACCTGAGAAACCTATAACATTGGCTGTTGGCGATGGTGCTAATGATGTAAGCATGATTCAAGAAGCACATGTTGGCATAGGTGATTGATTTTTTTCCTGAACTTTTAAAGTTGGTATAATTATTTGGGGATTTTGAATTTTCCTTTTGTAGACAAAGTGCAATATCAAATACATGAACGAAAACTAAATGCAACATGATATCATAGTATATCCCCATCAGAAGCCTATTATAAATTGCCCAATATTTTAATTCCAAATTTTCAAGGAAATTAATACCCATTAGTGAATTTTATCTTTGCCAGTTCTCTTTCGTAATAAAGTAACTTTATTTTGACATGCCATGTTACTTATACCTTTTAAAGTACTTTCACACACTATTTTATCACTTTTGAACTCTAAACTTGTAATTTACATCATTGCCCTCGTGGTTTTAAATTCTTATTTTAGAATGTTATTATTATTTATTTGTTAATCTAAAGATTCTGCAGTTCATTTTAAAGATAATTTTAGAGACAGGAAATTACACCAAACTAATAGAAAATTTCAAATAATTTTATAATTTAATAACATTTATTCTAATTTATTTTCTATTTTTGCCTAGAATTTTTATTGGATTTAGAATACTAACATTTTATTATGTTTAAATTATCAATCATTTCCTATTTAAACCATATTCTGACCTGTCTTCCTCAATAATTTTATTATACAAATACAGAAGCAAAAGAGGAAAGTATGGGTTTTTCATTAAAGGATAAATTTTTAGAGTTAGAAAAGAGTTAAGCTAGTCCCTGTTCTGGAATCGTCTCTGTAATGTCCTGTGATGAGTACTTATTGTATCTAATATTTCTAGTGTATGTCTCAAATCAACTCTTTCCTCTTTAGGATAATTAACTCTTCATTTTGAAAACTAAATTTTCTTTCTAGTTTGTGTATTGTTGTTTCCCATAAATCTCCGTAACAATTTGATGGTATGTTCCTATACCATATATTAAAGCATAAAAAGGTCCAGTACTTATGACAATTTGATTCTATTGTGGTAACAGACAGACCAGTGAATAGAATAGACTCAAACATCTGGAAATTTAGTATGTACAAAGGAGATGTTTCAAATAAGTAGGGCAACAAATTATTTGATAAAACTGATCAGTTACTTAGAAAAATTTGAAGTTGGATCCCTTTCCATTATTTATAGCAAAACAAATTTCAGATGAATTAAGGACTTAAATAATTTTTAAAGACCATAAAAAGTAATAGAATAGAAATTTAATGAATAATCCTATAATTTGAGGCCTGGAAGGGTTTTTTAAGTACAAATCAAAGTAAGGACTTATAAAATAGAAAAAGATTAATATGTGTGGCAGAAGTAAATACTCCCCCAAGACAATTTTAAGGACAAAGTAGTAAAGAACATTTGCAAAATAGATGACAAAGTCTTAATATTCCTAATATGTGAGATCTTAACAAATTAAGGAGAATAAGAAAAATACTGTAGTAGAAATATGTGGAAGGATTTGAGCCATCAGTTGTCACAAAAAGAGAAATCTAAAATGAATACTAAATGCATGAAAAAGTATTGTCTCACTAATAATCAAAAGAATGCAAGTATGAATTGCCTATCAGGTTGACAAAAATTACAATGATTGAGAAAACCTGGAATTGGTAAAGGGATAGATAAACAAAGCTCTATACAATGTTAGTGAGAGTGTCAATTGTTACATGCTGCATTATTATTTATAACAAAATTTTAAATGCATGCCTGTTGACCTGGCAATCATGCATCCAGGACTTCTTTTAAGAAAATAAATGAATGTGTTGACAAATGTATATGTTATAAACAATGTCCAGATATATTGAGTGATAAAAGCAGATTGCAAACAAATACCATGTTTCCCTGAAAATAAGACCTAGCTGGACAATCAGCTCTAATGCATCTTTTGGAGCAAAAATTAATATAAGATCTAGTCTTATTTTACTATACTATAAGACCGGATCTTACATAATATGATATGATATGACATAATAAGATATGATATGATATGATATGATATGATATGATATGATATGATATGATATAATATAATATCGGGTCTTATATTAATTTTTGCTCCAAAAGACGCATTTGAGCTGATTATCCAGCTAGGTCTTATTTTCGGGAAAACAGAGTAATCCTGTTTGTACAAATTTGTTTATATATATACATATATATATTAAATACACAGAAAATATGCAGAAGGAAAAATTCTAAAAGGATATAGACACATAGTCATGGTTTTTCTCTAGGTGCTATGAATATAGGTGATTGTCTTTACCTATATACTTTGGAACGTTTTGATCCTTTTATGACAAAAATAAAAAATTTTAATTTTGATAAACAATTTTTCAAAGCTGCTTCCAGACTGAAAAAACAAACTTGGCAATAATCCTTTTGAAACCTAAAGGATTATCATAACCTAAAAAAAAGTACTGTACTCCATATTTATCAGATAAAATTATGTACTGATTTCAGATGATATTGTACACTTTTCTTTTAAGAAGCACATTTTGTTTGATTTATGCATGAAAGTTATAAAACAATCATGCTCATTTTTTCTAAGTTCAGATTACTAATTTGGATATTTTTTATGTTTGTTAGAACTAGTGAAAGTAAAACTTTCACAGCATTCTCTCCTTTAGAAATATATTAACTAGTACTTTGTACTTATTAGTGTAAAAATGGATGTTCTTATTAGATCTTGAACTTTCAATTTATTTTTATATTAATTGTATTTGATATTATATTCTAATTCTTTGAAAATTGGTGTTACATGCCTCTATATATTGTATTAATAGCTTTGTATTAATTACATATTTGATTTCAGTACAACAACCTTTTGGGAATCTATCTGCTGTATGCTAGGATATAGTGACCCTAAGTCCAGGTTCAACTGCTATAAATAATTAACATATTCGCAGGTATATAATGAAAATTATACCTACCAATTATCAGTGAACTTGCTTTTGTCCCTTTGTTACAGGAATCATGGGTAAAGAAGGAAGACAAGCTGCAAGAAACAGTGACTATGCAATAGCTAGATTTAAATTCCTCTCCAAATTGCTTTTTGTTCATGGTCATTTTTATTATATTAGAATAGCTACCCTTGTACAGTTTTTTTTTTATAAGGTAAGTTTCATGGAGATGGTTTATAATCAATTATTGACATAGTAATTGGAGGTTTCAATTTAAGGAGTACTATTACCATACAAATTATCCTTAAAAATTATTTCTATAAGTAAAAATAACAGTTTATGGAATATACTTTGATTATTTTGTCACAAATCTAATGTGTACTAACAGAAAGCAAAGCCAAGGGTGCAGGTGGTAGAATTGACTGGAAAGGGATATAAGAGAACTTTGCACGATAGAAAAGTTCTCTAATTTGATTGTGGTGGTGGTTACACGGGTATATAAATTTGTCAAAACATATCAAACGTTACACTTTAAATTAGTATGTTTTAGTCTATGCAAATTAAAACTGAATTAATTTGATTTTTTTTTTATGTTATTTTGTTCTGAACCAGTAATAAGTTTTAATTTAACTTCATTATAATGGTTTCAAGCAGAGGTTCTTAATCTTTTTTGTTCCATGAGTGACTGTTTGGTAGTCTAGTGAGATGGATAAACTACTCAATATAGGACTTTTAGATGCATAGAATAAAATACATAAGATTGCAAGGAAAGTAATTATGTGAAGTACTGGTCTGTCTCTTGACCATTTGAGGAAAGGTGGGTTCTGTGGAACTCGAGCCCCTAAGTACCAAGACATTTAATACACCAGAGTGTTCTATATTGTACATACACCTATAATTAAGTAATAGCTGCAAGCCAATGAAAGAACACAGGTAGTTTACTTATTGCTAATAAATGATGATGGCATTTTTTTTTCTAGCTTATTATAGCTTTTGCTGGCACATAAGTGTATTGAAATGGAAAGATGTTTTGATAGTTCCATTTATTGTTTTAAAAATTTTGGCGTTTTAAAGCTATTACAGCCCTGAAGTTTAACCTTACTTATTGTACTATATATGAAAAGTATTGAATGATAGTTGGAAGGTATAAATTCAAAATTATGGTATTGCTCGGCAGTTATAGGAGTCAGTGGTGTTTTATTCTGACATTTGCAGTGCTACTTCCAATACTTTTAGACATTTTTTAATAAAATGGGAATCCTGTTTTCTCATTTTATATGGACAAATTCTTATGGGCAGATTTGCCTTCCATACCAACTGAGATGGTGTTTCTAGATTCTTTAATAGCCATTTTTAGAAATTTTCTTTTATACTATTTTAATTTAATTATCTCCATTTAATTTTGTTTTTCAGAATGTGTGCTTTATCACACCCCAATTTTTATATCAGTTCTACTGTTTGTTTTCTCAACAAGTAAGTAAATAGAAGCTTTTGTTTTATCCTTTTATAATAAAGTGTGTGCGTTCAGTCTTTGATAGATACTTGGAGGGACTTTTTCCATTTTTCCTAGTTCTGCTGATTACTAGATAAAACTTTTCTAATTAGTGTATTTAGTCAGTATAACATTAATAATATTTATTTACTCTAATTTTCAGTTTGGAGTGTTAATACCAAAATATATTTTATTTCTGGATGTTTCATTTTAAAAAATAGATATTTTAACTCTTAACAGCTTAAGAGAGAATTTTGGTAATTTTTTTCAATTTGTGTGTAATGTATTCATAACATCCAAATCAAGCCAGGCCAGATAACTATTGGGGGATTACCTCTTTTTTTTTTCCTACTTATAGAATTTCTTTAGATTTGGAAGGAACCTTAGTGATTGAGTTCAGAGATGAGGTTTCATCTCAGAAACTAATTAAACAATTAATAGAGACCACCAAGAGTGCTGTATTGAAAAGGGTTTTGAAGCTAAAGGCTCAGAGGAAAACCCTATAATTGGTTAACAATAGCTGTAATGAGCGTATGGTGATGGGTCTTTGATTATATACATGTCACTATTTACCATTCTCTGTCTTACTTTATAGAAAAGGAAATTGAATTACACAAAGATTAAGTAACTTGCCCAGGATCAGTATAACATTGATCAGTATAGCTAAGTTAATAACTAAACCATGCTTGGACCTACTGCTTTTGCCTAGTTGAGCACCCTCTTCACGTATCACAGTATACATCTCTAATTGGTGAAGACATTTGTTCGAATTTGTTGAAATAACAAGAGCTTAATTATCTTAGGGTTTTTTTCATGACTTTTTATTGTCCTTAATCACTGTTCTCTCCTCTCTTTACAATCTCTAACTCTAAATTCCAAATATCTGCTTAGGCATTGATTGCCAATAACAGCGTTTGCTTATTTGAATAAAATAAAGAATGCTGTAAGAGCATATGACAAAGAGAACTAACCTAATTTTATTAGGTTTTCAGGGAGTTTACAGTGTAATTAGAGAGAAAGTATTATTAACGATGAAAACAGTACATGAAGCATAGGTAAAGTGCTAAGCAACTAGTACCAACAGTAGCACTTTTGACTGTTTAGAAAAAGCTATCATCAAGGACTTGAGCCAGTGTTTAAAATTTAATGCATCAGGGGCCTGCCCAGTGGCTCAGGCGGTTAGAGCTCCATGCTCCTAACTCCAAAGGCTGCTGGTGCGATTCCCACATGGGCCAGTGGGCTCTCAACCACAAGGTTGCCGGTTCAACTCCTGGAGTCCTGCAAGGGATGGTGGGCTTCGCCCCCTGCAACTAAGATTAAACATGGCACCTTGAGCTGAGCTGCCTCCCGGATGGGCTCTGTTGGTTGGAGTGCATCCTCTCAACCACCAGGTTGCCAGTTCGATTCCTCAACTACCGCAAGGCATGGTGGGCAGCGCCCCCCGCAACTAAAATTGAACACGGCACCTTGAGCTGAGCTGCCACTGAGCTCCCTATGGCTCAGTTGGTTGGAATGCATCCTCTCAACCACAAGGTTGCTGGTTCAACTCCCGCAGGGATGGTGGGCTGTGCCCCCTGCAACCAGAAAACGGCAACTGGACCAACAGCTTGAAGCTGAACGGCACCCTCCACAACTAAGATTGAAAGGACAACAACTTGACTTGGAAAAAAGGCCTGGAAGTACACACTGTTCCCCAATAAAGGCTTGTCCCCTTCCCCAATTAAAAAAAAAAAAAAGAATTTAATGCATCAGGCCTTAAAGAAAGTATTGTACTTAGATGGGAAGACAAAGCCATGAAAGCAAAATTATATGTGTAACATATCAAGAGAATAGTAAGAAACCTAGAATGCATGTAAGAGAATTGTGTAAAATTACATCACAGTGACCAAATTATGGAGAATCTTGAAATGTAGATGCAATTCACTATAATTCCAGAATTACTTGATATTAAATATTCCAAGTCCCACAAAGAATATAAATCTGTGAACATTATATCTATGTTTATATAAGAAATTAGAATTATTAAAGTGAATTTTTGTATAAATTGAAAAAACTACATAATTTTTATGCTTAGTTTTGATATACTTTGTTTTTATATGCATAAGTGTAATACTAATACATTGTTTAGAATCTCAGAATTTCTATCAATTTCTCTTTTCTAGACACTGTATGACAGCGTGTACCTGACTTTGTACAATATTTGTTTTACCTCTTTACCTATTCTGATATATAGTCTACTAGAACAGCACGTAGACCCTCATGTATTACAGAGTAAGCCCACCCTCTATCGGTAAGTATTTGGCAGTGTTAAATAAATGTCTGTAACATTTCTGATTCCCAGTAGTATATTATATAGTTATCAATTTTTAAAAGTACTTTAAAAATAAGCAAATATATTAGGTAGTATATTAGTGATTAATACTTTACTAAAGAAAATGCTTTAGTTGTTGTATGGTTTATAATTGTTGAACACAGTAATTTTTCTAGTGTTTTTAGGTATAAACACTTTCATCCTAGTAATACATTGAACAGTTGTGTAATTTGCACTTACACTTGTAAACCAGTAATATTCTATTTCATGTGTACAAAAGAAGTTATTCAGTAATTGGTTGTCTCTAGAATTCCTAAAAAATTAGTGCATGTCTTAGCATTGCCAAATTTATGAGTAGTAGTCAATGCACAATGTAGAGTTGAGGACATTAATTTCTGTCCTAGATCCCCTGGGTTATTTCTACTGCCTCGGAACCGAGGAATCACAGATGTAGAACTATTCCTCAGGACCAGCTTATGATTTCCACATTACCGTGACCTCCACTCTTCTAGAGTTATTCAGTTATCCAGAAATGGCAGTAACTTACCTTGATTTCCCTAGGATATCTAGGACTGTGCTTGACCCTACGTTGGCAAAGACTGTTCTTCTCATAATTAGCTATATTGATGGACACGAAGTCGATTGGGAGCCTCAGTACTGAACCTGACGCAAATTACTCCACTGAAAAGAAACAATCATGGCAGAGTGACTAAATGTTGAGAACAGATATAATACAGATAAATCAACTTTTCACAATTAAACTCAAGTGTTAGGCCTGTGTTATATTTCTTTATGAAATGAGAAAATGTTTTTGAATATAAGCTACTACATAGGTATATGAAACTACAAGCAGTGGTTTATAAATTTGAATTTATTCTTTCTACAGATATTTTCAAACTTTTCAAACAATTTTAAAGATCCATCTTGTTTTCTAATTATCAAATTGTAATAATTATTTACTAGTTAAATAATAAATGAGTCTTAATGTGTTCCTTTTTCTTTTTTTTTACTTTACAGAGACATTAGTAAAAACCGTCAACTGAGCATTAAAACTTTTCTTTATTGGACCATCCTTGGTTTCAGTCATGCCTTTATTTTCTTTTTTGGATCCTATTTTCTAATGGGGAAAGATATATCACTGCTTGGAAATGGCCAGGTAAAATATATAATTTTTAAAAAATGTTTGTTAATTTGATTTCATTTGGTTTTTGATGACTTTCTGTCATAAAAAATTCAATTTAAATTGTAAAAATGCAGATATTAAAATGCAATTATAAAAAGGTGTTAAACTTTTTTTACGTAATATAATTTCATACAAATGAAAATTAAAATGAAAAAGGCAATACAGTGTAATCTTAATATGAAATTCAAGTTACTAGGCAATTTTGCTATTCAAAATGTATTATACAAGCGGATATGTTCATTTCCCTGCATGCAGTTCACTTCAGGGTTGTGTTTTAATAATAGCTACTGTTTATTTAGTGCTTGCTATTGTGCTAAGTGCTTTACATGCCCCATCTCCATTAATCCCCACAGTAATCCTGTTGAAGAGGTATTATGACCCACCTTTTTCAGATGAGAAATGAGGACTTAGTGTTTCGTTTTTGGCTTTTAATTGCATGAGTTATTTTTTTGGTATGCTTAGGAAGTGCTACCATACTCTTCAGTGCACACTAGCAATTCTGAAGAAATCTCTAGTTACTGTTTAGAATGGCCACTTTTCTGAAATGTGAAATGGGGAAACAGTGCTACACAGTATGTTGTTACTGTGTCCTAATTGGAGTGTTCGTGTTGAGAGATTCTTGGCAGAACTAGGCCTCTCTTTCTAGGCTTAGCTAGATGGGTTAGGAGGTGACAGCAAGTGGGCCTGTGGTGGACTGGAAATGCTTGTCACCTTTAGTTTCCCTTTTCCATTGGTAGTACTTAAGTTTCGTAGAATATATTTGGAGTCACAGAGATACAAGAATTGCAAGAAAGAGAATATTATGTTTCATCTGTTCAACAAACATTTATTGAGGACCAGCCATTCCCATGAAATACAGTACTGGACTCTGGCTACATGACAGTAACTAACCATCATAGAGCTTAGAGTCTTGTGAGGGATACAAAAAATAAGCAAGCAAAATAATAACAAAATGTGTAAGTGCAATGAAGAAAATGGATTTCAATTGTAGAGAGGCTTGAATTATGCAAATCCCTTTAGGATGTAGAGTAGGAACACATTACTGCCATTTCACTTTTGAGGACATATTTAGCCTGATTTGGACAAAAAAATGAATCTAGCTTGTGTAGCATAAAGGATAGCACTTCCCAAATAATAACTGCCTTTCATTGAGATTTTTCTCTGGGCCAGGTGTATTACGTATGTTCGCTTATTAAATTGTAATAACCTTGTGAGGAAAATATCACCTATTACTTTTGCTGTTAGACAATTAACCTCATACAGGTTAAGAAACTCGCATCAGGCCACACAGTAAGTAAATTACAAGAATAGAATTGAAACTCAGATCTGTTTGACTTCAAAGCCTGTGTGTTTAACCACTATTTAAACTCCTTTGAAAAAAGCGGTAGCCTGGTATCCTTCTGCACAGTATTGCCACCCACCTGTGCACAGGACCATCAAACATGTGGGCATAGGAGTGAGTATGCTCATTTTCACCTGAAATGTTAGGGTGAAAACTGGACAGAATGAACAGAGGAAAAGAGTTAAGAAGGAAGATGTCATTGGATGAAAAGGAAATTAAAGAGATCTTTTATTGATAGTTACTATTTTTTTTATTTTAAAAGTAATATATGCCCTTTTTTATAAATTTAAAATATATAGAAAAAAAATAAAAGAAAGCAAATCACCTGTTGTCCTTCTACCCACATATAATTCTATCATTTTAACATATTTCCTTCCATCCTTTTTTATTTTTTGCTATTTTTCATTAACCTCATAATTTATGTCTCCTTATTTCTCAATTATAATCTTATTACAATTATCCTCTTATAGCCTAAATGATTTCACGTGTTATTAAAAATGCTTCAAAAAGCATTTTTCACAGCTGCATAATATCCTGTTACATGTCATAACTTATTTAAGTATTCCCTTAATTTGAGAATTTACATTTGTTTTGAATTTTCAGTGGCTTTTTAAAATTAAATGTTGAGCATGCTTTATAGAAAAGATAAAATATTAATGAAGAGTACATTGTTGGCCTTGAGTATGACAGGTGTTTTTTTTTTCTCTTTACCATTTATTACTTATTGATTTCTTTCTTTTTTTTTTTTTAACTCAAATTGAAAATCATTAACTTCTTTCCCCTTTTAGCCTACCAGTCCTACCACTCAGATATATACTACTAGAAATTAGTCCATCACTGCCTGCCACCAATACTAGGTAGAGTGGAAAAGAAACGCACATTGGCATCAGTCAAATTGGATTTATATCCTGGCACCTGAAGTTATCACTTTAGGGATTTGAGATGAGTTAGTTAACCTGTCAAAGACTCAGTTTCCTCACTTGCAAAATGAGAAGCATAATGCCTACCGTCTAGATTTGCTGTGAGGATTAAATGACATATGGAGAGAATTAGGGATAGTAGCTAGCATATAGAAGTACTTAATAAGTTTGGCAGTATTCATTATTTTTATTATTAAGTCATTACATTGAAGACCCTGTCCTACCCAATCCCACCTGATCTACTTCTCCCAGAAACTCTCTCCTCTTTAACTGTGTAAGTTAAACTGTCCTTGCTGGCTCTCTGAGAACATGCTGTGCCCGATTCTAATGCCATTGCTATGTTTCCTCTCTAGAGTGCTCTTGCCTCCTTTTCCCCCAAATCTCTCTTACAACCATCTATTCTTCAGAGTTGAGCCCGCAGACCCCTGTCCTTTTGCTCCAGCTCTTATGTCTCTCTTGATTGAAAATCTTTTTAGACGTCTAGTCCATAACCCATTGTTCAGCGCTGGATGTGTTGAATGCTTCCTACTTTCCAATAATTGTTCTTGTATGGCAAGAAATATACAAATAATTGAGGGCCTGGAATAGAAAACATTATTAGTGGGAAGTACTAGGAAGAGGAGTGGCTGGAGGTAAAGATGAAGTCAGTGAAAACAAGTGAACCTGAGAGAGGAGCAGGAGAAAAAACTGCAATAGATCCTCTGTTGTGAGTGTCAGTTGCACTGTCGTGGCTGCCTCAATGTCCTGAATCGATTGAAAAAGGTTTACCTTTCATGGTCATTTTGACTTTGAGGAAGACCCAGAAGTTGCATGGTGCCAGATCTGGTGAATAAGGTGGATGAGGACACACTGTAATGTTTTTATTTGACAGAAATTGCTGTACTAGAAACGATGTGACATGGAGCCTTTCTGTTGTTATAAAAAACTACAGTGAAGGCTGCTGCCGTGTACCATCCAACGGAAAGGCAGGGATCTTCAATATGGGAAGCAGCGCATCGAACCTTAGTTAACAGTGAGTGACAAGTTTCAACTAGTTCGGTGCAGTCAGTCGGGTGTGAGCTACGGTTGAGAGAAGGTGTATTTTAAAGTGGGCTGTAAATCATCCTTCATCATGACAATGCTCCATGTCACACATCACTTCTGGTACATGGCAATTTCTGTCAAATAAAAACATTACGGTGTGTCCTCATCCACCTTGTTCACCGGATCTGGCACTGTGTGACTTCTGGCTCATCCCCAAAGTCAAAATGATTCAGGACATCAGGGCAGCTACAGCAGAGCAACAAAAGACATGAAAGAGGACTTCCAGAACTGCTTCAGAATGTGGCATAATGATGGGATAAGTGTGTTCAAAGCGAGGGGGAGTATTTTGAGGGGGATTAATGGCAATGTGTCTTTTACTATAATAAATTTATTTTATTTAAACATTTACTGTACTGTTTGATTACACCTTGAATATTAGAAGAGTAAAAACATTATAATGAAGGTAACAGAAAGGAGGGAATTGTACTCATAGTGAGAGTAGAAAACTAGGATGATGTAGGGAGGAAAATATTTGGAGACTATTCTGCTTCCAAGTTGTTTTAGCCGGAGGCTTCAGAAGAACAAGAACAAAGTAAAAAGGATCCTTTGCTAACTCAGGAACTCAGATGCTAATATCTCTTCCACTCATTCTGAGGTCTGATATGAAAATTACAAACTGGATAACTACTTTGTAAAGTAAGATTCTACCCAAATAAGGATTTTTAAAAATTTATTTGTTCATTTTGTTTTTGTTTTACTGAAGTGTACAGGAACTCAAAGGAAAATGTCTACCATTAATGATTGTTTTTCTCTTTATGGAATTATACCAGATTTGAAAAACTAAAATAATTAAAATTCAAAGAACAATAGGTTTGGGAGAAAAAGGGAAAAGCTAGTAGAGTATTTTAATTCCACTTAGACTTCTCCAATACAGATGTTGGAATTGTTAGATCCTTGGTACCATTCTAAAATACATATTTACACTATCATACCACATTAAAAATTAAATGAGAAAGAAAGGATTAAGGAAGAAAAAGTAATTCTTCATTCCTTCATCAAGCTTTCTAGGTCTGGACCATTTGCGATTAATTGGGGGGAAATAATTAGCAACACAAAGTAGACTGAGGAGGTGAAATTTCAGGTTGTAATTTTAAGAGAAAGAAAATTAAACCTTTTTGTAGTGCTACTACTATTTTTTTCTTGAAATTTTAATTTCTCCCCTTATTTCCTGTCCTTAATTAATTTCTCTTTCACACTATACAGTCATCAACTGTTGAAACCTAACCATCAAGTGGTAGGATCTCTGTGTTAGGACTACAAATATACTATTTTGTATCTGTATTCCAGAGAGAATACAGAATCCTTTATTTCAGTTCAAATAATTTAGCAACTATAATTACCAATTAGGTCATTCAAACATACATGCAATTTAATTCCTATAAGTAGGTACAGATTTCTTTTAATAAAGGTTATATGATTAAAATATCTTGGATTATCTCATTTATTATAGAGTTTTCCTATATGTTCACTTATTCATGAGACAAATGTTAAATAATATATATTATTACTTTATTATATATTATATATCTTAATATATAATATATTATAAATATATCATATGTTGTTATATATTATATATTAATATATATAGTAACTAATAATATTCCAGGCAATTAAGAGAACATGAGATATAGTATACATTAGATGATAACAGAAAAAATATACCTTACTTCTTATGGTATCATCCAACCATTTGTCAAATGTTTAAAATCTGTGATAAAGGCAGTTTGTACTGTGAACTGAACAATTGATTAATTCCAGGGAAGGTAATTCTTTTATAGATCAGTATACAGTTAAGTTAATTAAACCTGATACAGAAAAAGTTCTCATCTTTTGTTTTTTTCTTAAAACTCTTCTTACCTAACCTAGGACTTTACTCCTGCAATTATCCTCTTTTTTTCCTTCACCATCAATCTGTCATCCTCTGTTGGATCAAACAGATCATCATGCAAATATGCTCTAATATCTCCCATCTTCTAATAAAAACCACAGTTCCTTGACCCATAAACTGCCCTGGTTACATTACTCTGTATCTTTAGAGCAGAATTTGAAGAAGTTACCTTTTTTCGTTGTTTCTATTTCCTCGCCTCCTCTTCTCCCTTGAATGTACTACTATGGGGCTTTCCACCCCATTTCCCCCCCACCCCCAGCACTCCCATCAAAACCATTTTCTTTATAGTCCCAGCCACCTCTACATTGCTAAGTTCAAGAGCATGTTTCAGTCCTTCAGAACTTGATCGTTGGGCACAATTTATGAAGCCTTCCTATCTGCCACATTATCTTCTCTTAGCTTCTATAACTTTGGTTTCCTTACCAACTGTTGTTTTCAGCCTTCTCTTCCCACCCTTAGAATCAGGGTTTCTCATCCTCTGCACTAATGACATTTTGAACCAGATAATTTTGTTGTGGGGGTTTATCCTATGACTTATAGAATGTTTAGCAGTATGCCTAGCCTCTCCCCAGTAAATACCAGTAGCACACGCATGCATCCGCCAGTTATGACAACCAAAAATATCTTTAGATGCAGCCAAATGTCCCCTGAAAGGCAAAATCACCCACTTTTAAAACCACTCTAAATGTAGAAGTGGCCTAGGGCTCAGTGCTTTGCCACCTTTTCTTTATACGTATACAGGGTGAACTCGGCCTTTGTGGTGTAAATACTACTTAAGTGCTGAAAACTCCCAAATTTACATCTCTGCCAATCTGCTCAGATTCAAATAAGAAACTACCTTCTCCATCAAATCCCCTAGGAATCGCAAACTTAATATAGCTTAACAGAATTTTTTTATGTCTTCTGCAAACCGATTTCCCTTCTAATTCTCCCAATATTAATAAATGGGGATCAGCTTTTACCCAACTGCTCAGGCAGAAATCTAGGAATCATCTTTGATTTCACTTCTCCCACAACCCAAATGCAGTCACATTGGTTCTCATGTTGCACTTATCCTGAATGTTCGCACTTCTCTCCTTCTGCACAAATTTCAGATCACTACCATCTCCTTCTGGACCATAACCACTGCCTCCTTCCTGCTCCTGCTTTTCTGTTCCTCCCCTTCTGACTGTCTGTTCTCCACATAGCCCACGTGATCTTTTAAAAGATGAAATATCATCTATCTAATGATCCACCCAAAATCACCTAGTGGCTTCTTAGCACAATATAAGCCACACTGATTTTCTTGTAACTTGAACAGACCAACTTGTTCCTGCCTTAGGACCTCTGCACTTGCTGTTTCTCTGCCTGAATGCTTTTCTCTTACACGGTGATATGACTGACTCCCCTACTCATTCAGCATTGCTGAAACATCACTGGCTCAAGTAGGCCTTTCTAGCCCACTTCTATTAAGTGCCATCTCCCTCACCTTGCATCACTTCCTGACCCGTTACTCTACATTTACTTTTCTTCACAGCGCTAATCTTTACCTGAAGGTATATATTTTTAGGTTTATTTGTTTGTTCCGCTCTGTGTAAGCTCCATGAGGTCAGCAACTTGATCTTAACCACTGCTTTATTCCCAAGGCCTGGAATGGTACTTAGCATGTAGTAGGTGCTCATTTAGTGTTTGTTGAGTATACAAATGAATAATGAATGATTCTTTTTTAATTTGGAATACAAGTTGGGCTTTATTAAATAATTAGGTAACAAATTCTGTTAGAGTAAATTATCCAGAAAACAGGCAGATAGTGATAGAAAGTGTTTAGAGTAACTGTCTCTTCTGAGCAGGGACAGTGAGGTTTAGTAAAATCTAAACGGTGCATATTTTGGCAGGCCCTCTTTGAGGGAAAAAAAACAACTATCAATACAAACTTAAGTGTACATGAAAATAACTGTGAATGACACAAATAGGTCCCACTTAACCCAACTCATCTTCTCTTTAGCTGGATCCCCAAAATGCCTTCTGCCACTACTTCATAACCTGTTCAAGGGGAAGTCAGAATGGAAAGAAACAGCAGTCTTAACTAATTGATTGCAGGGGGCGGGGAAGAAAAGACCATGTAAATGTGTTTCTACAGCTCCCTCTAGAGCCTTGAATGCAAAAGGGAGCCCTGAATCCTCCTCTGCTTCTAAGATAGATGCCATGTTGTGAGTCCCTGTCTGGGTCCAGTAAAACCCAATACTGAAGGATAGACATGCAGTTGTTATCACTTCTAGGCACAGGTTCCCTGGCTGCATTAAATATCTGTCCCTGAAAAAGGAGACTGGCACTTCTCTCAGAGCTGAGTTAAGTGAGATGTATAAACTACTCAGTACAGTGCTTTTAGATGCATAAAATAAAATACGTAAGATTACAAGGAAAGTAATTATGTGAAGTACTGTTCTGTCTCTTAACCATTTGGGGGAAGGTGGGGTCTGTGGAACTCAAGCCCCTGAGTACCAAGACATTCAATACACCAGAGTGTCCTATATTGTATATATACCTATAATTAATAGCTGCAAGCCAATGAAAGAACACAGGTAGTTTACATAGTGCTAATAAATGATAGCAGTTTTTTTCTAGCTTATTATTACAGCTTTTGCTGGCACATAAGTGTATTGAAATGGAACGATGTTTTGATGGTTAAGTGAAAGCCACTGATTTTCAATATTTACAGGTCATTTCTAGAGATGATAAAAGCAGGAAAATAAGGGGTTCAATATGACTTTTCCATTCTTTTCCCCTTGACAAACTCCCCAAATACCCTCAAATAAAGGAATATTTATTGATGTTTTATTGTTGATAACCTATTTATTACTTTTTATATACCAGGCACCTTTTGGCATACCCTAATTCTTATAAAAACCTATAAAGTTTTCCCCCATTTTACAAATGAAAAATGGGAGGTACAGAGAGGTTAAATAACAAGTAATTTGTCAAGTAAATGCTAATTGTTAGAAATCTGAAATAATAAAAAAGCCTGTTGAGTAATTTTTTTAAGCCAATGGTGAAGACTATGCTAATTTATAAATTAACATGAACTTCTGGTTCTGTTTTTATCTGTGGAACTTAAATTCTGACATTCTTTGGGGATTCTGCATTTGTAATAAACTGTGTTTGTCATAAAGCCCAAGGGAATACTTTCTGACTGACATTACCTGCATTTTTTCAAGGAACCCTTTGAGGAGTAATTCCATTGGCCATTATCTTTCCTTTCAGATATTGGTTTTGTGTATAATTTATTTTTTCCTGCTCTGCCTATGCTGTGTCCAGAAATACAGTGGCAAGTTATCAGCTGTAACTTTTGGTTTCAGAAAATAATTGTCATTGAACAGGGTTTTTTGGGGGGTTTTTTTGTTGTTGTTTTTTTATAGTTTTTACTATGTGACAGGAATAAAGCAGTTACTATATCATTCTAACTAGAAACCGTCTGTGTCACACAATTCTAAACCCATCTTTGGGTTTCCAGTCTGATAATGTTACACAAAGAATCATTTTACATAATAATGCTTATGGTGTTTCTTTCATACACCTTTAACTCTACTAATCTAGTCACAGACTTCAACTGTAATTGGCCTAAATAATGCAAGTGATTTTTAGTAATAAATAATGAAGTTACTTTTTGTCTTACATCTGATTCAGCATCATGGTAACATAATGCAATACTTGTTTATTCTTTTTGTTTAGATGTTTGGAAACTGGACATTTGGCACCTTGGTCTTCACAGTCATGGTTATTACAGTCACAGTAAAGGTATGGTAGCGAGATTAGACACATGGACACATTTGGTGTCTGTATAATTCATACATTTCTTCATTTTTTCAGCCATAGGTATTTTTCTCTTTTCCTTTTTCAGTCATGAATACTTTCACTGATTGCTATTTAGTAATTCATTTTCATTTTTGTTAAAAGTCTTTTAAGTTCATTATGTTGGAAAGCCTCTGTTGATTTTTATGGTCAAATAAAGGTTAATCCTACAATACTCATCTCTGAAATTTTGCTTCTCTGTATATAATGAAAGACAAAACAATTGTAGGCAATAGAGCTGAGAATAAAGTAGTCATAAAATTTCAATGCTGCTTCCTCATAGAAGAAAAATATTATAAACTTGAAATTGTTCAATTTCATACTAGGATCCTTGCATTAATTTTTATCTTCTCAGAGTCTTTACCATCAGAATCTTAGTCACTTATAATTACTGTATTTTGCCGTGTATAATGCACACCCACAGTTTTGGCCCAAACTTTCAGGGAAAAAAAATCTTTCGTTTTAATTTTTTAATTCAAATTTTTATTTGTTTACATTTAGGTATTCATTTTTTGTATTACAAAGGAATTTTAACATTTATTTTTTAACATATTATGGTACAAGAAATTTTATGTACCGGTAACAAATTTATAGTATTTACGCATTGTAGAAGGCCAAGAACTCTTTGTTGTTGCAAGTTCGTTGTAAATTCACAAAACCAATTATCATATTCCCAGGTATTATTTTGCATATGGATATTGTTATTGATTTCTAGAGTTACACTTTTAACTCATAAGCATAAATAAAAGAATTTAAAAAAACATTTATATAGATACGGAATTAGTACTACCCATGTATAATGTGCACCCTTATTTTTCCCTCACAAATTTGGACAAAAAAGTACGCATTATACACGGCAAAATACAGTATTACATTTTGTTCATGAGTTTTATCTGAGAGGTTAAAGTAAAGATTTACTATTTTAGTGCTCGCTTCGGCAGCACATATACTAAAAAAGATTTACTATTTTATATTAAGAATTTTTTTTTTTTTTTTTTTTTTTTTTTTTAGATGGCTTTGGAAACTCATTTTTGGACCTGGATCAACCATCTTGTTACCTGGGGCTCTATTATATTCTATTTTGTATTTTCTTTGTTTTATGGAGGAATTCTCTGGTGAGTGACTATATTGTATTTTAATTATATTGATTTAACTCTAATAAATATTTATTGTGATAGGTTATATTATGAACAAATAATTTTGAGATCCTATCCTGATAATAAATACACTTCTTTCAGTTGACCTTATATGGGGTAAAAAAGAAGCTAACAATTACTGAATACTTACTATGTTCTAGGTGTTTTACCTAAGATGTTATTATGTTGGTGCAAAAGTAATTGCAGTTTAAAAGGTTATAAATAATCACAAAAACCGCAATTACTTTTGTACCAATCTAATACATTGATTCATCACAATAATCTTATTATCCCCATTTTTTCTATTTGGAAACTCAGCCCCAAGATCACAAAGGTTAAAAAGAGCAAAGCTAGGATTTAAACCTCAATTGTTTTACTCCACAATTAATGTTCTTTTACACGAACCATATTATCTCTAAATTATTTATTAATGTACATGATAAAATAAGTCATTGAGCCATTAAGTTTTCAGAATTGAGTTAACTTCTCTATCAACATTAAATAGTATGCTTCATCTTCATTGGTAAAATCTGACATTCAGCTACTCTGATAGATTAAAAATTAATGCCTCTCCTAGGATTCTTTTGTAAGTGATAGACAACTGAAGTCTCTGATTTGGAGAACTTATGTAACATTTGCCTGCTGTGTCTTTGATCCCTGTATTAGGCAAAAAAAATTATAGAAGTTAGGTAAAAAGAAGTTGAATTAGCTAAATAGTTAACTTCCATTTAGGATCATAAAAGGATACTCTTATGAATATGTTTGGTGTGTAACGTTTGTTTTTAATGCTCTTCATTTTTTCATTTCATTCTGTATTTCCCCATATTCTTTTCTTGAAGCGATATACACCAAAACCCAAAAAGAGTATCTTGACTATACCTACTGCTATGTAGAACTATTATTTGTGAGTGTGTTTATTTTAAAATATATTTGTAAAGAAGAACTTCTAAGTAGATCTTTTCAACCTACGATTTGGGTAGTCAATCTTTTAGTTACTTAGTAGAAAATTTTTTTTACGTAGTTTTTCTTGTTTTTCTTGGTCTCTTAAGTCTGCATTCCTACATAATTTTGATATCCTACCACTAAGAGAGAGTTACCTAGTCAACTACTTGCCACTTTCCTAATAATAAAAACTATAGTTGTCATTGAAAGTAGTTAAATTGAATTTTAGTTTTAACAATTAAAGTCTTATCTTGTTTTATTAGTTATTCAATTAATTAAAGTATACTGATTGCAATTTTTGAACATTATCCCAAACTTGTATTCCAAATTAAAATTGTAACCTTCAAGCATAGTGGGTTTACATGATATCTTGATAAGAAACTATCTTGTCAGTTTCTACTTTTATTAAGCCCACTTTCTTTCTTTGCAGGCCATTTTCAGACTCCCAGAATATGTACTTTGTATTTTTTCAGCTCCTATCAAGTGGTTCTGTTTGGTTTGCCATAATCCTCATGGTTGTTACATGTCTGTTTCTTGATATTGTGAAGAAAGTATTTGACAGACAGCTTCATCCTACGAATACTGAAAAGGCACAGGTAACCATTTTCTATATAGAAAACCTTTTATTTAGGGGTTTTAAACAATGACTAGCTACCATTATAATTTGCTTATATCAGAAAATAGAAAATTATCCATTCCTGTTTCAGGCATTTTGCAATATAAATATTGTTAAATCTGATGTTTTTAAAGTTGTTTCTTATTGTTTCTGTTAATTTTATGACTCCTGACAAATTATAATTTTTTTAAATTACATTGTGTTAATGATAGAATTTCAGGTTTTTAAATATAAAATTATTATGTCCAGATAATAATAGTAAATATGTTTTAAATAGTATTGTCACAGCATTTTATCAGGTATATATAATTGGGATAGATATCCATGTCTTTAGAAACATTAGAATTTGAGTAATACTTTTTTCAGGTTATATTGTTTTCAACTAGAGTATGAAATATATATTCTTTAACCTAAATAATTTAAAGAATGAATTTTTATAAAACACATTCACTAAGCACATGTTAATAAATATTATGCTACATACAGCATGTTATATAGTGTGATCTGTCACTTGGTAGCTCTGTGACTTGAAGTCTCAGGATCTACGTGGATGAAATTATGATAGAAATGTCTATTTCATTACCTTTGTAATAAGAATTAAATAAAATAATGTCTAAACACATAGTAGATGGTCAAGAAATGGTAGCTATTAAGTTGAATGGGCCTTTTTTGTATATTTGACTTGTACGTGACCTGGAAGTCTATCTTAACTTGTCTTATTATCCTCAAGAATACATTCTAATTAACTTTTATGCATTGTTAAACAGTGAGTTTATTATCATTTAGTTCTGCCTAGGTTGAGATTTTTTTCTACACGTTTGCTACATGCCAAGTAAATTTTGTTTAAATTTTGGAAATTTAGTTGCATATTCTACACATAGAAAAGCGCTTCCTAAGTAGTGATTTGAGTTAGGCTTCCTAAACGGTGTATTGGTTTTAATTTCAGTTGATCATATGAACATTTCTTTAACATTTATTTGCTTTGGTAACTCAATCTTAACCCATATACATTTTAACACTATTGAAGCAGCATAGGCCTCTGAAACCTGACAAAAATTTAATTCAAATACTGTTTTAACCATTTATAAAATATGTCTTTAAGTAACTTTCCTAAGCTTCAATTTCCTCCTCTGTAAAATAAGAATAATACTTACTACCTTACATGACTGTTAGACCTAATGAATATAAAGCACCTAACCCTGGGCCTGTATGTAGTAAGTCCTCAGTAAAAACATTATAAGGACGATGAGGATGTTGCTTTGTAATGTGGGTCTCCAAATGGGGCTGAAAAAATTTGCATAATTGGTTCCTCTGACTGCCAATGCATATATTTATATCAGTATGGAAAAACTATTCCACTCTGCAATATTTACTTAAATATATATCAGAAAGATTTGCCTATCTTTTTTAATCTTCAGAGATAAGTATAGTAACAATACTATTTTTAATACACTGTCTATTATACTTTTTCTGACCTTTATGGAGAACACAAACTCCCTCTCTTGGCCTATATAAAGTTATATTTCACCAAAATATATTAATGGCATCACTTTAAAAATTTTATTCTTTATTAAAGTAAATAATTAGACTTATTTATATTTACCCTTAGGAATTCTACATTAGGCAGTGCATTTGCAAACTGATGTATTTTCTTGTTGTCTTTTCTATAGCCTTTTTCTAAAGGATTACATAGGAAATATTTGGTACCTTAAGGTGGACCCTTAGACAAGAAAAGGGTAAAAGTACTTCATATATTTTGGTTTTTTTACCATAGATTCAAATTGATTAAAAATGGAATGTGCAAATAAGTCAATCATCTTATCTCTGTGAAAGCTGGTATAATCTCTTTTTTTGCCCCACTAATTTACACTTAAATGACTTGAGAGACGTTTTACTGTCTGGTCCAAAGAGGAAATCTCTACTTTTACTCAGGGATCTTCTGGCCTGTTTGGAGTTTGTTTTTGCTTTGTTTTGTTTTTTGCTTAAACAGTATATGGTCATTCAACTCCCATGTGTGACATTATTCTTTTGCTATAGGCTGTAATCTTTATTATTTCAGCCTTATACTGTCACCTGTGATTTTAAATGATGAAGAAATGGTTAGAAAGTTGTTAGCTACTTCATTGTTTACCAAAAGTAGCAAGAAAAATCGTATCAGAGGAAGAGTTGTCAGCATTTATTTTGAACTTTGTTTTTCTCCAGAGTTAAAATGTGGTGTTAAG
The DNA here is from genome assembly GCF_036562045.2 of Rhinolophus sinicus. Lineage (NCBI taxonomy): Eukaryota > Metazoa > Chordata > Mammalia > Chiroptera > Rhinolophidae > Rhinolophus > Rhinolophus sinicus. The sequence continues at coordinate 47,092,642 of NC_133751.1, forward strand.
AATGAAGAAAGCCAACAGCCTACAAATGTCAGTCATGTATGTGTATCATGTATGATATTTCCTACTCTTAGAGGAACAGATGTGTCTTTACAAAGCTTGTCCTGTGTCTGTCTCTTAGGTGATGAATACAGCTCACTGACTTGTTGTATGTCCCATCCCTTTTCTGTCCATTTATAGATGTACTCCAACACAGTTGCTTTAAGTGACGAGTTCATCGCACTGCAGCCATTGTCGAGGGCAAGGAATCAGCTGAGCAAACTTAGGTAGAGTAGGAGTAGACCCTTGTTAACTTCTGCATGCTAAAGGTCAATTAAACAACATTTAAAAGATGGGCAGAGGCATGAATTAAGAGTGTGGCATTTTTTGTTAGCACAGCTCTGTCTCTAATTTGACCTTTATGAATATGTATGTTAAAACCTTAAAAAAATCCATTTCTTCTTTGAGATGAAAATTCAGCATGATAACAGGACAGATCTGTACCTTGTTATATGTTTTACACCTTAATTACCTTTTGTAGCACAATTCTAATGCTTCTGCTTGTCATATTATTAATATTTTAAAATGCTCCTGCATGTTGAGTAATTTAAGCTACAGAAATGCATAAAATTTAAAGTTTTAAGTTTCATTTATTGGAAAGTGAGAGTTGCCCATTTTTTATCTCACCTTAATCTGTGTTGTAAATACATGTGCATATTTGTCTTTGTACATTGTAATGGCTGCTGAAGCATTTCATATCCTTGCTACTATTTAGTGCATCTATAAATAGAACAATAGATTTTATATCTCTTACATATACCTTATTTCCACAGACAGACTCATTCTGTCAGTTACCACAAAAATTAACCAGTAGTTTAGAGCTGTCTTTTGATAGAAGAGAATGAAAGCTTAAATCCTAGAACTCTTGATATTTAGATACCAAAACTATATAGTATTAATTTTAACTACAGTCAGGTTTGAAGAGAAAGAGTAATATAACTAAATTTTTTAGTTTTGACACTCTTCAATTTCTCATCCTGTATCTTGAGAATTTTCAATTACATATATATGTATTTTTTAAATTCTTTTTTATTCTCAAGTTTTCTAATCTCAATATTCACTTGATCAAATAAATGGCTTTGACAAAGCACCATTTAACCTCTTATGTAACTGTGAGTTCATCATTTTAAGATCTTCTAAAATTTTATCAAACTTTTCAATTTTATGATTTTTACTAGCCTCAAGATTTTTGAAATATTCTACTTTGAATTAGAAAGGTATAATAATTGTAGGTGAATATACAAATGAGTGTTTAAATAGTAGTTAACTAAGTTTTATGTTTAAAACAAGAACTAAAATCAAAACGCACTTGAAGATTTGTCTTCACCTTTGGTAAAGCCAAGTATATATCACATTTTATCTGTATTTTCCTTTCTGAAAAGAGTGAGTATTCATCGCATTTCTGAACATCTATTTAATTCTAAGGCAGTAAGGGAACTCATTTTTTAAAAAACATTCTGGCAAACTTTTGTCAACTGAAGATAACTTTTGCATATAGAATAATCTTAATATTTTTATGAAATCATAGTTTTACATATCATGTTGGCTTAAATCAAGCTGCAAGAAAATGAGGTAAAGAGATCATAAATTAGAGATCCCAGGCTCTGTAATAATATAAGAGAGCAGGAAGCTTGACAGTCATCTGTGAAGGAACACAGTGAGAGCAGGACATATTTGTCAGGTAGCCTTTGCCACAAGCCAGTCTCCAGTCAGGTGGTATAACAAAAGGGGAAGTGCCCTGTTGTGGCCACAGCCAGCCTGAATGCTCACTGCTCTTGGCACTGCTTCCAGTATGTCCTAACCAAATTAGTTCACCTCTCTAGCCTCCAGGTTCTTCACTATCAAATGACCATTGTCCATACTGTGATCGGTTTACTTAACTATTAGCATCAGAGAAAAACAGAAAGAAGAAATACAACCAAAGGCCAGGCAGAAATAACAGTTGCTTAATTAATTGAGCAGTGAGTAACAACTGGGTGGGCATTTGCTCACAGCTGCACAGGAAGAACAAGTTCCCACATACATCTGTCTGCTGATGCATCCTATGAATTTTGAATACATCTTGTTTCTGAACTGCATTGAACAGTATTCCTGGGTACGATCCTTGGTAGCTTAATCATTTACAGAGAGGAAAATTGTGCGGATAGTGAATATCTTTAAGTGCTTTCAAATCTTTAATCAGGTTAGTTCTTCTGAAGAACCATTAACACAAGCCTATTAACAATTTACTTTTGAATAAAAGAAAACTCATTTTGAGTATTTTCCCCTCCCCTGTATTATAGGCAAAGCTGTCTTTACATAAACTTATTGTACTTATGAAACCAAGGAATTCGACTACTTTTTTATATATGTAAGAAATTCACCATAGCATTTTTTTCTTAGAAATAATTACTGGTCAGTCCTAAGACTGAGAAAATATATAGAAATGAGGACAATTTTGTTTTTTATTTATTTACGACATTATTTTTATAATTTAGCTTGGCTATGGGCACATACTCCTTAGAAGGTCTCTAATACAAATACAGAAAAACTAAAGAAGAGAAATTTGTATAAATTAGTTAACACTCACACAAAAAAAAGTATTTCAAATTAAGGATTAAATTTGTTCCGTTAAATCAAGTCAAGCCCCCTTTACCCACATGTGTCACACTTGAAAGGCCATGTGATTAGAGTAGAGAAGTCTTCCGAGAAGGGAGCATAAGAAGTGCAAAATGCAGCGTACCTTTGCAATAAGAAGCTTACATCTTGGTGGCAAGGAATTTGTGTAATAGAAGACATTTAATTTTTTTGAAGGAAACCTGGTTTTTATTTAACTTTGTGCTCTGGAAAATCATGGCTTTAGTTTGTGTGCTTTGTCGTATGCCCCTTAAGAAGCTGCTATTAGCTCTCTTGTGACAGTAAATGAATGTAGTGGTGTGTGAACATTCATTTGTGCCTCTCAAATTGTGGACCCCACTTGCCGTTTTGATTCTCAACCTGTATACAGTGAGAGTATTGCTCAGTAATACAAGATTTGTTGCTTTTCTGTCCTTCCAGATGGAAGAAGATAAGGGTTCAGTCAGCTCAGCATATGAATTTGCTGAAAGCAAGCGCAGAGGGGAGGACAGTGGGCACCTGCTAGCTGAGGCTTGCAGTCAGCAGGGCAGTTCCTGCGTGCACTCGGTAGTACTGCGCTGGACCTTCTGGGGACGTATCTGCTGAGTTCTCGTGGGGGGCGTGCTGCGGCAGAACTGCCTGGCGTTCCACTTCTTACTTGACTAATGCCTTCACGGTTTCTCATACGTTGTTTTTGCTCACTCGTTTCCTTTTGTGATCTTTACTTTTTTTATGTGTCCATTCTGAATCTTTTGTTCATCTTCCTTTGGAGTTACAGTGCTAATCATACTTCATCTCAGATTCTAATCTAGTAAAGTAATCCACAAAGCAGATAATGCACTTGGGACCTAACTCTACGAAAGCTGTAAAGTTATGTATGTCCTCTGTCATCATCGGTATTCTCCCAACCAGTTGTGTTATATTCGAGAACTTATTCCTTGTCACTTCTCCTTTTGAAAGTATGTCACGCTAGTTCTATTATTTCTAAACTCAGTTTCTCACTTCAAGCTGTAGTTATGTATCATTTTACACACCTCGATTTAGTTAGACACTGAATTACTTATCTAAGTCTACTTCTTGAGTCAAGTGATCACATGAATGAGTGCTTAGGCTTAGTGCTGAATAACTTTCTTTTGACTGATATTCACCAAACTCTCCATTCTTTTCACAAGCTTTCATAGTTATACTTTTGTAATAAAAAAAAAAAAAAAGTATGAATTGGTGAGGGCTTGATTCCCCTCTTGAGGGATAAACCCTAACAACCACTTCTAGACCTAATTGGGGTATGCAGAATATTTTGATTGGTAGTTACTATGGAGGATGGAAATTCTTACCACTGATAATTATTTCTTTATTTGGCCTGTTTGCTATTTTGTATATTGTACACCATATCGTTTCATTAGAACGTTGATGAGACGCTTAGGAACTTAACTCTTATTTATATCAATTAGTCTATAGTAAAATTGGTTATACAGTCACAGAACCCAGGTATCAACAACTATAAGTGAGGCCTTACAGTAATTACTGGTCAAGAAGGTGCTATTGTCTCATCTGCGATAAGCCCACATAAACAGTAAAACTTGAAAACAAAGCTACTTGAAGATTGTAAATATTAACTCACTATAAATCAGACCACAGAACAGGTACAATAATTTGAAAAATCTGAATTATTCTGGAAGACATATTTTTAAAATTAGGCTCCTCTGGTGAATTGTCATAAATGGAAAATGTTGAAGATAATTAATCAACTCTCAGTTATTATTATTAATTGAAAAGAAATTCAAAAGAATTCTGAATTTTTATTTTGTTTTGGGGTGCTTCATATGATTATCTTTACAATGTATTTATCTTGTATTTTGCTTTGATAAATATAAAAAGATTTTTAGCTTTTAAAATATGCCCTAATTGGGCTGCATGGGAAACTCAGCTGAAGAACTCGCTGGGTAAAGAAGTGAGTTCTTGGCCGGGAATTGTATTATGTCCTGAATAATCCACAAAGCAGATAATCCACTTGGGACCTAACTATACAAAAGCTGTAAAGTTATGTCCTCTGTGATAAAAGTTCCCCAAAGGTTCAAGTTCAAGTGGATATTTCGTAAGACATGGATCTGGTGCTCCTTTGCTTTAATATGTCCATTAAAATGTACAATACAGTTGAGAATTGGGTTCTTAAAATGCACTTATTAAGTAACAGGGGCCTTGTTATAATTACTTTTATAAAGTAAATATTCTCATCATCCTGTGATATTTGGTCTCTTCCTATAAACAAGAAGCCAGAGAATTCTCAAACCATGAATATAATTTTAGTAAAATTGCTGGGGGTATTACTCTGATCTGCAATTTTTTTCCTGCTTATCACTGAATTTTAATTGGTTGAATGAAATATATCTTGAATATTTTTCTTGTATATTTCTGCCTTTGGCATGTATTTTTAGATAAAAATCACTTATAAAAAATAAGTGTCATATAATACCCCTCTTCTATTTTTTTCTGTCTTGAAATTGCATCTGTTTATCTAATCAAAATTTGGTCAGCCTTGTCAAATCAGGCAGAAAGTTATGCTGAGCCCTGAATGTCACTGTGGGTTTGGGTCTTCTGGTCGTCTCCCTCTACGGGGTCCCCTGCCTCTTAGGCCTCTATCATTTTGTCATTTGTTTTGTCTCTGGATTCCTGTTCTGAATACCCTCTTTCCAGCAACCCTAGTGATAGCAATAGGATGCCAGGGCGACTGACCTTTCACACTGTGTACCAAGGTGCTTCAGCCTCAGTCCTGGAACCTGCCACTACCAAAAACAATACATTTTAAACAGTTTCAACCAATTACAAGTCACCTTCCTCTCCTTCTGTGACAAAGATCCAGCTACTGCCTCATTTACCACAGTAGTGAACTACAAAAGGCACAGGAAATCTTAATGTCCTTTACTCAGTTGTTCGTCACTAAAAGCTACACTTTTCTGAATGAGTAAAATTCTGTAAGTAAATAGAATCGAACATTTAAAAGACCAATATTAATAAGGCTGCCACCAGTGGCCGGACCTAGAGGCATATGACACTTTACAAAAATGTTATTTTCAAATCTGTGCTGACTTATTGAGCAGCTTTTTCATCTAGAGATTGAAATTAAGAAAAATATTAGTATTGACATTATTTCTACCAGTTATCCTGTGACATGCTGTAAATGATTGATACCTAGAAAACTGAATTCTTAATAGCTGTGCCATGACTTGGTTCATTAATTAGTGCTATTCTGCTTTACGCTCGCCATTGAAATTGAGCATTTTATTATTTTTCACAGATGCTGACAATTTTCTTTACCTAAACTACAAATTCCTAGTCATATTTGTTATTTATGTAACCACATTATAAAAGTAAAGGAGCCTCAGTCTTTTTGAAACTAGGAATAAACCAAACTATTAAAATATGCTTCCCTAATAAATATAATTATCGCATGCTTGTTTTCATAGTTAAATTTATGCCAAACATACAGAAATCTCTCTGGAGATCCCTAAAAGACAATATGGAGTTATTTTATCTATATTTATAACTATCTTTCAAAGTTGTTGTTTCTTTTACTTGGAGAGAAGGAAAAAGGGAAGAGAGTTTAGAGGAGTGAACGTGAGCTTGAGACATTTTGGTGAAATAGGCCTTGAGTAAGACAGGGCAGTTATCTAACTGCCATCATTAAATGACTCCGTCTTACAATTCTGAATAGTGAGATAAAGCTATTACTTGTTTTAGGGGTATTATTCTTAACCAGATTTGGAAATCAGTAATGTTTGATTACTTTTGATCTCATATTAAAAAACTTTCTTGAACACAAACTTTTCTTTCTCATAATATTAGTTTAAGGCTTCTTTCCAAATAGCTCTGTTAAGGCTATGCAAAAGGCACACTTTGACTATCAAGTGTATAAAACAGTTTTAAGGGCAAAAGAACAAATATGGTTAGTAGTTCAATAATTCTTATCTAAATTTAAAAAATTATTTGATTTGATTGGTAAGGTGTCATAGGAGTGATTAAAAACTTTAGAAATATATAACAATTCTCTAACATTTACAAGATTTAAGGGAGATATTTTGTAGGAGCAATAAGAGAAACTTCTAAATGTTTACCATCATTGATATAAAAATAATGGAAATAAGAGCAGTGAGCCAAAATTTATTTCAAAAGCCAAATTCTGTAAAGATGAAAATTTGTATTAGCCATACATAGTCATGTTCAATCTCCATAGTTGTTTGGCTTGGCAGCCCTCCTGGCTCTAAGTTACATGGTTGTTCCTGGGAAGCAAGTGTAGTGGAGAGTGAGTCTCACCAATAAATCAAAATTTCTGGTAAATTATAAGTTACTTTTGATGCCACCAGGAAAGGTCTCACTCCGATTACCATACTTTGCTTTTTTTCTTTTCTAGTATTTACAATTAGTCAAAAAACAAAAACAAAAAGCACTGTTTCCCTCTTCTTGCTTTAAATGAAATGAGATCTAAATGCTCCACCCCAACCCCACCCCCAGTTATACTGGCAACTATGGCTCCATGTACTCTGGCTGGGCTCCCAGTTCCTGAATATGAGATCAAAGATGTGTATATGGGAAAGTGGTGGAGCTTGGAGGGTTGCTAGAGAAGAGTGTGGTGTTTTCTACATAGCTATGCAGAAACACAGTTAACCAGCCTTCAGCATTTTCAAAGCAGCCAGGGTTTTTATCTCTTTAGGGAATAAAAAGGAAATATATTTTCCTAGTTCAAAACATGATTTAAAGAATTTTTTTTTTATAATTTTGACATTTCAAGATGGTTACTCTGTTAGATTGCCCATATATTAATACTTTTCCTTAGGTTTCAAAGTGAAAGGTGACGAATGCAAAGCAAGATCATTACTTAAAGTCAGATCCAGAAATAAGCAGTGATCTGCACATACGTGGACACTCAGAAAGAAGTTGCTGAGGTTACAGCTGTCATCTCAGTGCATCCCCCCAGCTGGCTGAGCACCAGCTATACAGGCAAAGCACATGTTAACCTGAGAAGTGCCAGACAAATTCCCTGCTCACTCTAGTTTCTGGTCAAGTTCAGTGCTCCCCAGATAAATGTGAAGGACCACTTTTGTTGTCTTCAGTTTCCAGTCCATCACAGGCCGATACTTTTATAAAATACAATAAAAATTAATTACTAGGAAATGAAATTTTTGAATTATTTTTAAATTATTTTTAGATTCAAAAGTTAACAAAGGTATCCTGTCAAATTGCCATAACATTTTCTAAACTCCTACTCTCACAGACTAGAAACACTTATCTACTTATGAGCCATCAACAATGTTTTTGGACCAACACTGATGCATGGATCGCGCTTTGAGTCTCACTGGTCTTTTTGCAAGGGGGCAGGAGTAACAACTACTCTCTCTTACGCTTAGACTAAACATGATGAATACACATCGTACTTTTCTGCCCACACACAATTATTACTCATTCTTTTCACTTAGCCTGGAATGCTTTCTCCCCCATCTTCAGCTATTGAAATCCCATCCAGTCTTCAGGATGTATTACAAGTGCCATCTTTTTCTTCAAATCTCTCATACCCTCCTACCAATACAACAGCTGTGTTTGAACTTCCCCTCTTCTTTCTGATGTCTGTAGTGTGCCTCATATCATGATTAAAAGAAGGCAGTATAATGGCATGGTAAAGAAGTTTGGGCTCTGGAATCAAAGACACTAAGACTCAAGCCACAGCTGGAGTGACCTTAAACAAATTCTTAACTTCTCTGTTTCCTTCTCTGTGAAATGTATAGGAGTATGGTGCCTATCCCAAAAGGTTGTTACGAGTTTTAAGTGAGATGATCCATGAGAAGCATCTTACATAGGAACTGACACATACATCATAAACATTCCATTAATATAGTTGCCATTATTTGTTCCTGACTATCTCCCACACTTTTCTTTACTCTTAACTCACTAGATTGAGAGCAGGGTTGCTATTCCCAATAGGAACCAGCACAGTGCCTTGCTCAAGAAATAGCAGTTGAATTTAAGTGCTTGTGCCATTTAAGTGATGCAGTAGAATCCAGAAAAAGATTATTGCTAGTTGGAGAGGTGGGGGAGGTTTTGTGGAGATGATGGTATTTAAACTGAACTTGGTGCATAGGGGCAGCGTTCTGACCCTAAATAATGACAGGCACTGACTCATTCCTCCTGATAAGGATTCATGTTCCCTTTGGGGTCAGGGTCTGTTACTGAATAAACAAGTTTGAGAATTGCACTCTGTCTAGCTCTTCCCTTGGAGACTGACCATGCATCCTGATTTGTTGACAATCCTTCACTCACAGTGTGTTTAGACCTTTACTGAACTAGTGTTCCCCAAACTTAATTGGCCACAGAACTGTTTTTCCTGAAATGTCTGTAAACATCACACAAAATACAGTTTAAGAAACAGTACCATAACGTCCTGAACCAAGGGTATAGTAAAGAAAGAACAGGCAAAATTTCACTCTTTCTCAGTGCTTATCAGGTCCCAGGACATTGGTGCAATCGGGTAATTGCCAAACAGGAATCACGTTGTGTTGCACGGCTTGGTATTTGACAGGATTACTCTGAGCGGGGATTTTGCGGGACGTCCCCAGTTCCTCAGGTTGAGAATGCCAGGTTATTTCCATCCCATCACATCCATCTCTTCTGCCCATTGTGAGCATGTCTACAAATGTTGCCATGCCTGTACTCAACACTTGGTGATTCCCAACCTTCGTGAATTGCAAAACTCTAATGAATTTATTTGTTCTCCTTCCTCTATACTTTTGAAAGATTTGGTGTACAGTATGTTATAAATGTAAAGGAAAGGGACCAAAAATAAGTGTTTAAAATGACAAACTTGGAGAAATTTAGGAATACCCTTGACTATCAAAACCAGGGTTGGGATTCATTGAGCTATGTGGTCATACCATTTTTCACCCCTAATTTAACAGGATTAAAATTATTAGAAGTGTGGCTTAAAGTTATCTTGCTGGATTATTTAGGTCTGAGACAATATAAATCTTGCATACTTTCAGAAATTCATTTTTAAATCTTAATAGTACTACTTAGTCATTTTGATCTATTTTAATACTTGTTCCACCACTTGATTTTTAAAAAGTAAGATGAGCCGATTATAGGCATGGTTGGCACTTAATATTGCTTAGCAATTTGCTTTTTTTTTTCCAATTGTAATTATGAGTGGTATATGTAGAGAACCTGGCACATAGCAACACTATGTAAAGTCTTTGCTACTATTGTTGTGGTTTCTGTTGTAGTTGTTGTTGAAGACTGGGGTTAGGCCCTGCTTGGTTATTTCCCAGTCTTCAAAATAGTTCACACTCCATTTTTCTTAATTGCTAGACATTTTTAATTGAAATTGCAGGAACATTTTACCTGTACAAACACTCAAAAATTAGAATTCATTAAGTTTCTGAGTGGTTGATATAAATCACTTTGACCATAATAAATTATTAAAATAAGACATTAAAATCTTTGCAGATTTAAATAATATCCAGCTGCTTGTTTTTATATAATTATTTTACTTGACCTCTAATTTGGGACACAGGGCCTTTTAAATATTTCTGTATGATTACTCTTATTTAAATAAGCCTTCCATATATTTCCATATTATACAAAACATGTATATACATTACTTTTAGTTTTAAAGTGTTTGTCATAATTTTCTTAAATGCTTTTTGGAATTCCAAATCTATAAATAACTAATTTTTTTCTGCTTCACCTTCTCTAGCTTACTGAAACAAATTCAAGTATCAAGTGCTTGGACTCCATGTGCTGTTTCTCAGGAGAAGCAGCGTGCACATCTGTTGGAAGAATGCTGGAACGAGTGATAGGACGATGTAGTCCGGCCCATGTCAGCAGGTGTGAAATTTCTCTAAGTAGCCTTTGCTGCAGACGAGTAGCCTATAAACTGGAGCAGATGAACACGCATGTCTAGACACCTAATAAATCAGCAGCTGGTTTTTACCAACTGAAGCAGAAAGTGTGATAAGTACTAGTACTCTTTGATGGTAGACTTCATTTTGTGGTTTGGGGTAAGGGGTACTTTTACTAACAAAGGAAGAGAAAGTACCTTTGAAGAGACTTTGCATCTAATGAACAAAAATTTTGCTTTACAATCTTTCTAAAATGTGAATAGGAGTATATATGTATGTGGTACTCACATTTGGTTTTTATAGCTTTCTTTTTTTGATTATACTGATACTACTATTTTAGTTCCTATATTTGTTTTTTTTGTTTGTTTGTCTTTTGTATTTATAAAATAATCTACCTATAATAGTAAAATCAAGATTTTGCTTTTCTTATTCTTCATGTATATTTTCTAGTCAGTCATTTGAGACTGAGGTATTTATAAACACACAAGGCTGTATTGTTGCTCTCCTACCCCTTCTTATTAATATCTCTGTAATGAGGTTTTAAAATGAGTTGTGGTTTTTAAGTTTTTATTTGGTATTTATGGTCTAATTAAAGTCTATAAGTTAGAACAGGCTCTTTAAATTACGATTTAAAAGAATCTTAGCATTTTTGTCTCCTCCCAAATCTGTTTCTTAAAAGATTTATCAGTGCTTGATTTTGTGGATCACACAAAACAATATAATATTTTGGTAAATTCCACTTAAATTTATTTAAATGTGAAATGGATTCATTTCTTCATACATTTACCCAAGAGACATAATATTATTTAGGATATTAACTTTAATATTATTTAGGGGATATTAACTAAATATTACTATTTAAAGGATATCAACTTTTCACACTTTGGTGTTCTTTAGGTAAATGAGATCCTATTCCTAAAATCAGCAGCAGTGCACTAGTGTGCACGAAGGATTACAGATGGGCAGGGGTAGGTGGTGATTTTCATTGTCCCCAGTATGCCATGTGAATAGAGTGACGGCACTTCTATGTGTGCCATGGCTTGGAAAAGGTTGGAAAGTATCCTAAGAGTGCTACTTTTACTTGTTGATAAAGAAATTTTTAGCATTTGGTTATCTTTGTGTTTTAAAAATGATGAATATGATATATCCTTCATGTATGATAAAATTCAGGTAACAGTTACTAGCAAACTTGTTCACTCCCACTCTGCCTTTTGTTATGGCCATGTCTTTATGGTACAGTTGCATATATTATAAATAGCATTCGTATGTTAACACAATGTCTGGTGTCAGTCCCCATTTTTTTATTATAACATGTAATCAAAAATATTTCTATAATGCTGATATCATTTTGTAGTAATTTTATTTTAAATAAGAGAATTATTATGAGCAGTTAAATTTATTGAGACTTATATGTTATGACTTACACAAATATACTGTAAAATGCATAATGAGAAAGCAGCTCTGTCATGTCCCCAGACTAACAAGTTTCCCAAAGGAAGTTCCAGAAAGACCTAATTTATAATATTATTTTACTTAAGACAGCTTTACTGTACAGAGCTAAGGTGGGAATTAGACTACTATAGAACTTCACAGAATTTATAAAATGTCTACTTAAACAGGAAGTTCTCAAATATACATCTTCACTATTAAAAACGAACAAAAAAACAAACATCTAGAACTAATGTTAAATGAGCCAAAAATATTTTTCTGCTTTATGTATATTCCCATTTTCCTGATATCAATATTTAGGTAATATGTCCCCATTACTTTTCACATTGCCATTTTTTTGTTGCATTATCCCTTTTGGACCTGCCCCAGAAATTATGGGATTTGTTTCAGTATGTTCTCTTGAAGGTAGCTGTTATCATCTGTACTTCTTTTCACTTAAAATTATACCATAGTCTTTTCTTTTGTAGGATTTTAATTTTTTAATTTACCTAATAAAATGTTTAACAGTAATTAATATCCTATTTGGCAGATTATTAATACCTTTCCAATTTTGTCCAACATCTCAGGTTATAATTATTGGTTACTACTGTCATTATCTCCGTTTTTTCTTCAAATGAGTAATCTAAAAAGTCTTTTGAGATCTGTTTATTTTTTTTCCTAGTGAATAACATCATACGATATACAAAACCACTTGGTACTTTTCATAGGGCTATATGAAAATTGCCATAGATCCATTAACATTCTATTTAAACTTTGAAAGTCATTTTTCTAAAGTCAAGTTCTATTTTTCACATATAGTTGTATTAGTGAACTATGTTTGGCATTGCTATTTTGATTTGGAGCAGCCTGTAGTCTACATTTCTATTTCGTGTCTAATTTAAAAGGTAGGGCAATGCTGGTCCCTCTATCACCAGATGTAGACGCTCTTGGGCATTTGTTCCACTAACATATTAAACATAAAAGATAATGGGCATCACTTGAGAAGCACCACTAGTGCTTTCATATGACAGATTTTTGTGAATATTAAACTTTTACCATCCAAGCACAAAAATACTACTTATATTTTATTAATTGATATTGCCAGAGGACTGTGCCATATTGCAAGCTTGGTTTCAAAGGTAGCATCATGGTGCTATATAGAGGATATGCCATGTTATACCCTAAAGGGTTGTACTTTCCCAATAAATGATTTTCTGTATGGGTTTTATCAGCAGTTACTTTATCCTAATCAAAACTATTTTCTAAATAGAATGGAGTTAATAGTTAATATGTAATTCAGGTATTTAATGTTCTGTCAAATATGGTATTTAACATATGAATGCACATATGTGCTTTGAAAGGGTAAAAAAAATGAAGGAAATCTTACCTAACAAGATTTTTCTATGTAAGCAGTGGTTGGAAAGAGCAAAAATTAATATAAAACATTGGCAGTTTGGGAGTGGAACCGACTCCAGATAATAGGGGTGTTGGTACTTAAGTTTTATCATATGGGTCTGAGCATATTTTTTCTTGTATGAATACTTATTCTAAGAAATGTTCATAGTCTCATTTCATTCATATATTTTACAAATACGGAGTGCCTACAATGTACCAGGTACAGTTGTAGGTGCTAGAGAGATAGTAGTGAATAAGCCTTTCCTTAAACTAAGGTGGATATTGTCTAAGGTTTTCTGGGAACTATAAATTCTGTAAACCACTGGTAGAGCTGTTGCTTGTTCGTCTTCCTCTTTGTCAGCTTTGTAAAATTTCTAGGTCCCAAACTTCATTAAGACTGTACTACTCACTTATTCAATTTAAATTTGAACTATATACAAACAGAGTCTCTAGGAAACAGCAGATATTTGACAAAAGCGAATTTGGACCATTTTAAACGCTAGTCTCTTCCTCCAACATCTTTGTTTAGGGAAAGTGGGAACCCTAGAAAATTACATAAAATATATGATTGTTAAGTGCTTTTAATTTTCTAAGAAAACCCACCTTTGACTTGGTAATCCTAATATTGTCATTAAAATAGCGTAGGCTGTTTTAAGTGTGGCAGGCTATTTTTGATCTTCAGTTATTTTAGCTTAAATTAATACAGCTGCAAATTAAGTATTATGTAATGAATTGCTATGGGCTTTATCATTCAGACAGTAGTTAACTTTTCCAGACTAGTGGAGGATCATTTGTTCTTAGTTAAGTGAAAAGCCTAGTGACTTACAGGTATCTTTGATATCGGTTGAATAAACCATTCACTACATTCAAGCTAATTATACTAAAATCTTTAGAATAGAATTGATAGCTAAAAAATACTAGTGACTTACAGGTATCTTTGATATCGGTTGAATAAACCATTCACTACATTCAAGCTAATTATACTAAAATCTTTAGAATAGAATTGATAGCTAAAAAATAATAATAATATATGAACATACTGCTATTGTATACCAAAGCTTTTGGTAAGAGTGATTTTTGTTTGCTTGCTTCTGTGATGTCAAAATATACCCTAGCTGCTTTTCAGTAAAACGGAATGTGCATAACTCTTAATAATACACTTATTTCTCATTGAATTAAGATTTTAAGAGCATCTCATGCTTTCCTACCTATAGAAATCGTTTTAATGTTAATGAATGTTTGAATTTTGGCTAATATTTTATATGATGAGTAGAGTATTGTTTTCCCCAAGTTTTTGTATAATATAAATGGAATGTTTGGTCCGTCAATGCTAGTGTGAAGAACTTCTCTTTAGCAATTAAAAATGAATCAATCGTTTTAATACTCAAATTGCATTTTGGTCCTAAGTTTTAGAGTAAATTTTTTTCTCAATTAAAACATAGGTCCTGGTGAGCCAAACTTTTCTCTTATTGTTCCCTTAGATCGTGGAGTGCATCGGATCCTTTCTATACCAACGACAGGAGCATCTTGACTCTCTCCACAATGGACTCATCTACTTGTTAACAGGGCAGTAGTACTTTGTGGGAGCCATTTCAACTCCTTTTCTAAAATTCAATATGATCATCCTGGTAATGGTCAGGACTGAAGAGTTACTTTCTGAAATCTCTGGAATCGTTCATACCCACTCAGAGTTACAATGGCAAACAAACAAAAAGGCATCACGTGAACCACTGTCAACCCTCATAATTTTAATCTGAACATGTTAAAATTTGTGAATAAAGAGACACTTTCCATTTCTCGTCTGGGTTATCCCTGTGCTTATGGGACTCCTAATGGCATTTCAGACTCTTGCTAAGGCCACTATATTTTACTATCAAGGTAGAAAAAAGAGATAATCCCTAGTTAATTGTATTTTTAGTATTAGCTTATTGAGTCTTCTATTTAAATCTGCTTCTGTAAATTATGCTGAAAAGTTTGCCTTGAAAACTCTATTTTTTTATTAGAGTTATATTTGAAGCTTTTCATGGGAAAAGTAAGTGTGAATAGTAAGGAATTTTGGTCCCTCAGTGACCCATGTTGTTAATTCATTAGTGCTTTCTAAGTTCATAGAGCAAATTAGGACAATGCATTTCTAACCATTATTTACTGCACTGTGGGTAGTAAACATACCAATACCAAACTCCTCTAAATATACTGTAACACAACCAGTAAAGTTAACCATATACATGCAAAGGGTATATCATATCTTACACGTAAATTGGAAATCAAGTCCGTTCAACAGATTTCAAATTGATGTTTACTAATATTTTATGACAGAATATGAAGTGAGTAAATTAGGTATCATTAGCCTGTTATGATTTAATGTGTTTATCATTGGCTCTTTTGCATGCTTTAATCTGGTTAATATATTTAAATTTGCTTTTTTCCCTCCATCTGAAGGCTCTGTTTATAGTATTTTATGACACTGTTGTAAAGTTCAACTATATCAATAAAAAACAAGTTTGGACAGTATTTAAATATTGCAAATACTTTTAATTATATAAATCAAAATATTACGGTAATTAAATCAATAAAAAGTGAAGAGCCTCTGTCTGTGGCTTAGAATTGCTCTTGCCTTTCAGTAAGCTGGATTTTAGAATAAAGGATTTCAGATAAGAATCCTGTTATTTTTAGGTTAGTATATGTAAGTTGTAGCGGACTGCCACAGTAAAGTGAAATCTGTCCAGGGTTCCATTAGAAGGCATATTTCTAGGTGTGGCTATAGAATGTAAATGAAACAAAGTCTAAAATGCTAAATTTTATGAGGAAATGGCAGCAATAAATTAAAATGCTAAGAATCATTCATTAATCAAGTACATATTACTGTATTAACTCACTGCACTTTGATACTTAATTTCCATCCTGAAGATATCATGTAGATCCATTGTTGTTGTTTTGATCAAAAGTAATGTTGTTTTAAAGTTTGAAAATGATTGTTGGTTTAGAACTATTGCCCAGCTCTAAGCATATAATGATTGTGTACCTAGACATTTTAAACTGTATGGAAATGGTTAAATAAGGTTTTGCCAAATTTTTCCCTTGAGAATATAATTCCTTTTCGTAGACTTATTGTGCAACCCTCCACCCCTTTCCCATTTCATGAATATAAGACTTCTTGAATTGGGCCAATGGGGAAAGATTGTTAGAGTCAAGAATTAAGACTTTACCTTTGTTCACTGGTAAACTATTTTCTTCCTAATGTCACATTTGCCTGTTTCAATGTTAGGATATTAGGTTATGAATTTCAGCCTAAATACTAATTTTCATAAATAGCCCGTCTTTAACTTAGATATTCCAAAGTTGGGTTTAAGAAGAAACTGTTATTCTGCAAATACATTAAAGGGATAATAAACTACAGTATGTACACTCACCAATTCAGTTCCAGAAGAGGACATATTGCAGAAAATATTCAGCAATTTAGTGGAGGATAATTTGCTTTTCTCAGAATGTCTCATAAAGTGTTCATATAAGAAGATGACATTCAGTAGTCCTGCATTACGTCTCCCTTACAGTGTTTTATTTGCCGTCAGCTAAACTGACTACTGAACTACAGGACAGCAGAGCCATCAGGCGGTCTCTGACCAGCTGCAAAAGGCAGGGAGATCAGCTAACATACGTATGGTGCCTACGGTGTGACTGATGTCAGTTTTTGCATTCACTGTTTGAACTTATTTAAGAACTTGATGTAAAAACAAGTAAATGCATCATCCACTGATAATGCTCATCCTACTCTGTTGTTCAAAACCTATTCCACTTCAAGGAAGATTCTTATAATTGTAAGTCAAGGGGTTTCTTCTATTTATTTAAGAAAGTACCAGTGTTGTCTATAAGCTTTCAATAGTTTTCTAGTGGTGAGAGTCATATTGTGAAACTATTACTACATAACCAGTAATCACAGAAAATTTCCCCTTTGCATATTCTTTAAAATTCTTTGGAAAGTACGATGTTGGTAATTAATTTACTCTTATCTGCCAAAACCAGAGGAAGATGCTGCATATGGTATCGCTAGTGGATGGTCTCACATCTGTTTGCCCACTTGCCTTTGCCTGTCTGAAGGCTGTAGCCCTGAAGATAGCAGCAAGCACCAAGTGAGCCTCCAGAACCGCCCATCAGCTGCTTTTGGTGACTCGGCAGCCTGCCTCAGCCTTAGCAAACATTAGGCTCCCCCTAGCAGGTGAGTGTGGGCCAGGAGAGCTACCCGGGCCTACTGGGGGATTGAGAAGAAAAGGGTTTGAATTTCTCTTAAATACCCTCCTCCTTGGATCTTAATCTCCATGATATCCTAAGGCTTCTGGACCTCTTCCAGACTCTGGCCCTGTCCTGAGTTGGAAATTTAAACAGAGGCACATCGCCCTTTTAGGAAATACCTTTACTTAGACCAGGCTCGTTTCTACTGCATGAGACTGAAATCGGGCTTGTGTGTGACACTTGAGACTCCTTGCTGGTAGGCAGGAGTCAAGGCCAGTAAAAAATTTTAAATTAACACCAAAAGTTTTTAAAATACGCTATTCTGAAAAGTTACTGGAGTCTGGGGAAAAAGAAAATGACCCATGTTTTGTTTTTCCTATAAAGATCAATTTGGAGTACGATATAAGCAGGTATTGATAAAACTAACACACCAAAGACTTATATAAAACATGTTTTATTAATTTTGGTCCCTGTTTAGAGACATTTTCATTTCTATCTTGAAATTAGTCATCACTTTTCATAAAAATAAAACATTATTAACAATTTGTTTATATTAGATAACTTGAATGATGTTCCTACAAAAATAGATCATAACTAATGATATGGTTGTAATAATGGTGATTGTTAGATCTTTATGAGGAATTCGTACTGGAGCAACACTTAGTTTAATATTTTGGACCTTAGACACTGTGGCTGTCTAATACAATCCTTTCAATTTTTTCTGCATTTTCAGTAAATTTAGTATATTTATTGTACAGTTCTCAGTAATTTTTTAAAGTTTATGAAATTATATTTATCAAATAAAAATTTTCCTATATAATTAAAAAAGTGGTTTTCAATCATTTAAGCGTGTTAATAAGCCTCTCTGCTCATCACAACCAGCACTGCCAGATTTGTTTCAAGTGAAATTTTACTACATTTATCCTCCATTATAGTACCGGAATACCACTATACCTTTCACTGACTGCACCTTTTAAAAATCTAGAAGTTTTTGGGTTATACAGGTTTTATACATCATCAGTACAGCTCTTGAAAAGGGGCCTGATAGAAATGCATCAACTGTAAAGACTGACACACCTCAACTAGAAACTGGATCATTCATGAATGGCCAGCCAGTGTGCATTTCGAAATGCGTTGGTCCATTGAAAATATGTGCTTTCTTTAAAATATATAATGTATATTTATATATAAAATATTCTAACCTAATGACAATTGTCATGCCTAATGCTTTCTCAGTTGCCAGTTAAAACACAATTGTTTAACCTACTTGTTATTAAAAAGGTTAGCTGTTGTCTTTGCCCAAGTGTTAGTATTTGCAAAGGATGACAATGTAGGATATATAATGTATTTTTCTTTCTGAAATGAAATATGATCCTGGACAAGTCAGTTTATCTAAGCGTCTGTTTTTATTTTAAAAGGAGTTGAAGGTTTAGATGATCTTTAGGATAACTTCAGTTTTTAACTATTGTACAATAGGACAAATGATGTTTTTTAATGGATAAGAAACTTAGGACAAAAAAATTTTTTTGAGCATTTGACCTTAAATTTAGTGAATTCAAAAACAATTTGTTTTATTTTGAAGTGGTGATTCAAAGAACGAAGCTACTACTGTAAGTGGGGATAAGTTCATGTGTCCGAACAGCTCTTTTTGGAAGTGGCAGAGGGCCCTCTGATAAATCAGACTTTTTAATGTAATTTTTTTAAGGTAAAATGGTTTGTATTTGAGTAAAACTTGTAGACAACGAAGCCCACAGAGTGTAGGAGTATATTCTGTCACTCTTTACAAATCTGCACGTCTGTGTAATCCCTGCTCAGGTCCAGATAAAGGACCTTTCCTGCCCAGGAAGTTCCCTTTGCTGCTTCCCCATTGTCCCCATTGTCTTCCTGCCTTTGGCAACCATTCTTCTGTTTCCTGTTTCATAGGTAAGTTTTACCTGATCTTCAATTTCAAAAAAATGGACGTATTCAACGTGTTCATTTTTGCATCTGGCTTTGTTGCTCAAAATGTCTGTGCGATTCATCAATGTTGTTACATATATCCATAATTTGTTTTGCTACTCAGTAGTGTTCAGTTTCAGGAACATCCTACAATTTATCCTTTCCCTTGTTAACTATAAATAACCTGGGTTATTATAAAGTTCTGAACATGCTTTATGGACATGTTTTCATTCCTCTTACAAAATAACTAGAATTGCTGGGTCATAAGGTAGGTTTATGTTTCATTTTATTAAAAACTGCCAAAAAATTTCCAAAGTGATTATATGTGCCATTTTATGTGTATTTGTATGCAATTGAGAATTCCAGTTCTATCTCATGATTTTAATTTACATGACAAATTATGTTTAACTTCTTTTTGCATGCTTATTGGCAATTTGTCTTTTTCTGAAATGTCTGTTCATGTCTCTGGCCATTTTTTAATTAGGCTGCTTGTCTCATTACAGAATGGTTGGAATCCTTTACCTGGGGACCTAAGTCTTTTGTCAGTTGTATGTATGTATTGCTAGCTTTCCCCTCCATCTGTGGTTTACCTATATATTTTCTTCCTGGTGACTTATGGGAGCAGAGGTACTTTGTTTTGATGAAGTCCAATTTTTTTCCTTTGTTATGGTAATGTGTTTTTTGTCTTATCTAAAATATCTTTGTCAATCCCAAGATCATGAAGATACTTTCCTGTTTTCTTCTGAAAGCATTATAGTCTTAACCTTTATATTTAAGTCTATGATCCATCTCAAATTCATTTGTGTGTAGGATGTGAGGTCAGGATTGAGGATATTCCTTCCTCCTAACCCCCCTAAGGGTTATTCTTCATCTCCGTTTAATTCATTTGGTACCTCTGTTTAAAATTAATTGACTGTATATAAGTTTGGGTCTATTTCTGGATTCTCTGTTTTGTTCATTTATCCTTACACCAGTAGCCCACTGTCTTGATTAGTATAGCTTTTTTATACTTAGATTTGAAACCAGGTAGCATAAATTCTAACTCTGTTTTCAAGATTGTTTGTCTATCCTGGGCCCTTTGCATTTCCATATAAATTTTGAAATCAGCTGATCAATTTCAAAAAAAATTGCTGATCTGATTTGGATTTGGATTGCTCTGAATCTAGATCAATTTGAAAAGAACTGATAATATTGAGTCTTCTAATCCATGAGCATGATATATCTCTCTCTCTCAGGAATGTTTTGTAGCTTCACTGTAGACATCTGGCAACCCTTTATTAATAAACTTAAAATGTTGATGGGTTTTGATGCTATGGTAAGTGAAACTTAATTTTCCAATTACTCACTACTTGAATATAGAAATGCAATGAATTTTTGTACTTTTGAGTTTGTAACCTACAACCTTGCTAAATTCATTCAGTTGTTCTAGTATTTGTGTGTGTGTGTGTGTGTGTGTGTGTGTGTGTGTGTATAGAATCCCACTTGCAATAGCATCAAAAAAAAGTACCTAGCAATAAAGTTAACCAAGAAAGTGAAAGATCTTTACAAGGAAGTGACATATCTGTACAGTGAAAACTACAAGACCTTGCTGAAAGAAATTGAATAAGACGAACAAATGGAAAGACATCCCATGTTCATGGATTGGAAGAATTAATATTGTTAAATGGCCATACTAACCAAAGCCATCTACAGCTTCAACATAATCCCCATCAAAATACCAAAGGCATTCTTCACAGAAATAGAACAATCCTAGAATTTGTGTGAAACCACAAAAGACACCCAAATAGCCAAAACAATCCTGAGAAAAAAGAACAATGCTGGAGGTATCACACTTCCATGTTTCAAACTATACTACAGGCCATAGTGATTTAAAAAAATAAAATAAAATCAAAAAAAAAATCACAGTATGGTACTAGAACAATAATAGACATATCAACAAATGGGGCAGAATAGAGAGCCCAGAATTAAATCCCAGAATATACAGTCAGCTAATTTTTGACAAGGGAACCAAATCCACTGAAAGGGGATAGTCCCTTCAACACATAGTGCTGGAAAAACGAGACACACATGAAGAACAGTGAAATCAGAACCCTATATCTCACACCACTCACAAAAATGAACTCAAAATGGATCAAAGACTTAAACATAAGATCTGATACCATAAAACTCCTAGATAAAAAAGTAGGGAAGAAGTTCATCAATATTGGTCATGGCTATGATTTTTTAGCTGACACCAAAGGCACATACAACAAAAGTAAAAATCAACAAATAGGACTATATCAAACTCAAAAGCTTCTGCACACAAAAGACATCATTAACAAAATGAAAAGACAACCTGCAGAATGGGAGAAAATTTTTGCAAACCACATTGAATAAAAGGTCAATATCCAAAATATATATATAGAACTCATACAACTTAATACAAAAAAATACGATTAAAAAATGGGCAGAAGAACTAAAGAAACATTTTTCCAAAGAGGATATCAAAATGGCCAACAAGGAAATGAAAAGATGCTCCTCATTGCTAATCATCGGGAAAATGCAACTCAAAACCACAATGAGACAGCACTTCACTCCTGTTAGAATGACTAAGTATCAAGAAGACAAGAGATAGGTGGTGGTGAGGATGTGAGAAGGAAACCTTCATACATTGTTGGTAACATAAATTGGTCCAAGCATTATGAAAAACAATACAGTTTCCTCAAAAAATTAAAAATTGATCTACCATAAAATTCAGCAATTCCACTTCTGGGTACATACCCAAAGGAAATGAAAACAGGATTTTGACAAGATATATGCACTTCCAGGTTTATCGCAGCATTATTCACAATAGTCAAGATAAGGAAACAACTCAAATGCCTATCAACAGATGTATAGATTTTAAAAAGATGTGGTACATGTGCATAATTGAATATTATTTAGCCATGAGAAAGGTTATCCTGCCATTTGGAACAACATGGCTAGACCTTGAGCACATTGTGCTAAGAAAGGTAAGTCAGAAAAACAAGTACTGAATTATCACTTACATGTGGCTCCTGCCTGCCCTTTGATCTCATGCCACTCTTCCCAGCGCACACTGTTCCCTGCCTTCCCTTCTGTTCCTCAGACTTGCCAAGTTCATTCATGTGACAGGGAATTTGCACTCCTGTTCTCTCTGCATGGAATGTTCTCTGCTAGATCTTCATATGGCTGTCTCCTATTCTTTTGGAGCTCTGGCCTGTTGAACCAATTCAGAATCTCTAGAAGCAGAACTAGGTGGTTAGGTTAAAAATAAACTAAAAAAACTCCAATACACTAAAGTTTGTGAACCAGTGAGCTAAAGTTTCTTTTCCTCATGTCTGTAAGCAAGTTACAGATTTGTTAATGAACCTGGAAATTAAAGGCATTTAAGTATCCAATTCTCATTTTTCTTGTTTCCCTTAGAAAAAAATTTCACATTCAGTGCTTATAGTGATTAGATAAACCCACATTGCTGCAGGCACCCAACAACAATAAATAGGCTTAAAGATGTGCAACATTCTATTACTACATTCCATGGAGAGCTCCAGTCAGCAGCCAGCCCTGTTCCATGAACTCATTCAGGGATCCACGTGTTTTTGTTTTTCATCCTGATGATCTGCCACCTAGGACATTATCAGCACCTGTTTGGTTAAAATGGGGTTTACATGGGTTCTAGCTGACAGGAAGAGAAAAGATAACTTGGGAGTCATGCTGTTTAAGGCATTGGTCCAGAACTAAGACACACCGAATCTGCTTATTCTATCGGTAAGAACTTAGTCATATGGCTACACCTGACTAGAGGCAGGAACCAAGCAACATCTCCAGACAGATAATCACATGCCAGCTAGAACTAACTATGGAACGTAGGGAAGATCAGATTGTGACGGACTCTGCCACAGTGTATGTGGAGCAAGGTTTTATGTAACAGTTTAAAACAAGTTACCCGACACCTATTCCACCAGAGAAGGATCCAAAGGATCAGAGGTAGTTTGATGCATGTATTTCACATGAAGGAATTAAGGAGTCAGAGACTGCTGATACAGAATGAACCCTCATTTGACAGATGTGAAAACGGACTCAGTTGAAACAGACCCACCCTCAAGGTCACAATCATCAGTAGGGGAATCAAGCTGTATCTGTTTTTCTGATACTCGCTGGAATGCAACCATTGAAAAACCACTACGTTCTCAATTCCCACGGTTGCCAACTCTAAGCTAATATCAAAATGTACACATTAAATAAGTGGCTATTCATACAGCCACCTCTAAACCACTTGTGGAACATAGTTGAGTTCATTCCATGTCTCTATCTCATACACTGAAAGCAGTATGTCATTATGTTGAATTCATAAAAATCTTAATGATAAAAAATAAAATCTATCCATTTCTTTCCAAAAATCTTGCCTTAGACAAAAATACTGAGATTTAATAATTCAAAAATTGAAAATTATATACAAAACACAACATGAAATAGCTATTCTACAGTAGAGCGCTAGTCCTTTTTAAGACTTCTCCTTCAAGGGCTGATTGTAAAGGTAGAAATCAGGTTCTACGAACTAGAAGGCCGTAACAAGGTTTAAAAGCTTTGGCATTAAGCCCAGGTTCAGATTTTCACTCTATCATTTATTAGCTAGTTACAAGTTACCCTCTTAGAGCCTCGTTTTTTTCTCATTGTAAAATGGGGAAAATAATAGCTGCGCCTCAGTGTTTTGAAGACTGAACAATATATATTGTTGATAAAATGCTCAGCACAATATAGAGCCTGGTAAGTGCTCAGTAAAGGAAGGCAAAACACCAAAGAGAAGGGGCACTTCACAGAATTTCATTTGTAATGCTTGGACTGCTTTTCAAAATCTCAACACCAATACCAATTCTCTTTTTATGAGAAAATAATGACCAATATCATTCGTTTATCAAGCATTTAATGCCTCCAGATTTCTAGAGTTGGAGAAAGTCAACGATAACCACAATCTCTGGGCGTCTACAGTCTTGGGAACACTTTAGGCACTAATGTCTGCCCTACTTGTAGTAGAACTCCATGGCTACCCTACATAGCTCCGAGAAATTAGATCTCAGAATTACTCTACTGCCTTTCCCCTCAGACTGAGTGGAGTAGCTCCAGACCAATGTTTCCTAATAGTTATGAACAAAGTCATTTTGATTTAGGGTTACTTTACAAGTGACAATCTAAATCCACCTGCTTCCCATCTGTAGGGAGGAGTGGGAAGGATCTGACCAGCGACTTCAGAATGAGGCCAAACCACAGTCAACTCTCACGCACCGTAGTTATGTTCTATAAAGTTGCCACAAATACTGAAACATGGCTTCCAGGGAAAATCAGGGTTAGGTTCCTGTGAGCCTCTAGTCACATCTTCATCAACCAATAAAACATAACTTAGTTTTATGTGCGTTTCTCTTTAAAGACGCTTTATTTCATATACAGAGGGTACCAAAAATATTATACACATTTTAAGAAAGGAAACAACTATTAAAATTACACTGATGGTAACCACTTTGAGAACCCCTTGTAATTGCAGAAGTCAAACGTGACTTGTATTCACCTTTTGTTATATATTGAGTATGCAATTTTAAGTTTTTTCCTTAAAATGTGTACACATTTTTTTGGCGCCCTCTGTATATTGTTGATTCACTAACATTGAACTCCCAGCCCCAGAATTAGAACTCATGCTGAACACAGCTTATCTAACACATGGATTTTCTCTGTAAGGCACATCAGCCTTCTTGCACTCAAGAACACTAGACAGCACTTCAGCACTACCCTTGGGGGCCATTTTAAACACCAAAATCACTGAAAAAGCACAAAAATGTGGGAAACTAAATGTATCACGAAAAAGACATTTGTTTACAGTATAAGAGCTGAAACATGAAGGCAGAGGCATTGTCTCATTCAACCTTAGCTGAGAATGTGCCTGACTGTCAACCCAAAAGTTTTGCCACTGCACATGGCCATGAATGACTGCTGCAGTGCCGCGTTGATTTGGGGGTTACAGATAGATTTTAGTGAATAGGCAAATTCACAAAGGACAGAATCAGCACAGTAAGAATCAATTATATAGGGCCGGCCCGGTGGCTCAGGCGGTTAGAGCTCCGTGCTCCTAACTCTGAAGGCTGCCGATTCGATTCCCACATGGGCCAGTGGGCTCTCAACCAGGTTGCCAGTTCAATTCCTCGAGGACTCCTGCAAGGGATGGTGGGCTCCGCCCCCTGCAACTAAGATTGAACACGGCATCTTGAGCTGAGCTGCCTCCCGGATGGCTCAGTTGTTGGTTGGAGCAGGGCTCTCAACCACAAGGTTGCCAGTTCAATTCCTCGACTCCCACAAGGGATGGAGGGCAGTGCCCCCTGCAACTAAAATTGAACATGGCACCTTGAGCTAAGCTCCCGGATGGCTCAGTTGGTTGGAGCGTGTCCTCTCAACCACAAGGTTGCCGGTTCGACTCCCGCAGGGGATGGTGGGTTGTGCCCCCTGCAACTAGCAATGGCAACTGGACCTGGAGCTGAGCTGCGCCCTCCACAACTAAGACTGGAAGGACAACAACTTGAAGCTGAACAGAACCCTCCACAACTAAGATTGAAAGGACGGCAACTTGACTTGGAAAAAAGTCCTGGAAGCACACACTGTTCTCCAATAAAGTCCTGAAAAAACAAAACAAAAAAAACAAAAACAAAAAAAATCAATTATATATATTCTTAACACCAAAGATTTAATGTATATATTCACTATGTGTGAAAAACTATGTGCTGAGAATTCAGAGTAAGGTAAGACCTGGTCTTTATCACTATTGCCCTATGGTCTAATGGAAGATACACAGGTGTTACCATGCTTGGTGTATTATGGTAAGTGCTATAAAAATAAAAATAAAAAATAAGGAGAGGAGCACAGAGGAAACCCACCTAAATCAGACTGAGACATCAGAGAAAAGCTTCCCAGGAGGGTGGCACTCAAGAATAGCATTTGCTGCTGTTTTAAAAATGTATATGAGTTATGTAAAGGAAAGGGTTTGAAAAGTGGAAACTCTAAGGAAAGAATGTGAAACGTCTCCAAGGTGCATAAACCCAACTACACAAAGGTGCACATGAGATGGGAGGCAGGCAGCAAGTGTTAGGCAGAGGGTGTTTGATGTTCAACAGTAAGAGCTTCACCTTGCTGACTGTAGGACAACCACCAGCAAGTCTCTCCTGTAGCATCAATTTTTCTGTCTACTGCATCCTTATCAGCATACAACCAAACTGTTATTTTTCCCATTTTTTACAAAATCTTTTCTTGACTACTCTTCCCCTGCCAGCTACCATGTTTTTTTCTTTGCTCCCTTTTGCAGCAAAACTATGAGATTGGTCTGTACTCACTGTCCCAACTCCTCTTCTTTACTTCTTTACTTTCCATTATTCCACTGAAATCTATTCATCCAAGGCAACGATGACTTCCATGTTGCTGAATCCAGTATTCAGTTTGCTTTTGTTTTTGTTTGTTCTTTTGAGGTATCCGCAGGCTTTGACGTAATTTATCACTCCCTCCTCATTGGAACAATCTCTTCCCATGGCTCCTACACTTTTCCCGTTTTCCTCTTACCTCAATGGCTGCTCCATCTCAGATTTCCTTGCTGTTTGCTCCACACCAACATGGTCTCCTAATGTTGGAGAGCTTCAGGGCTCACTCCTCAAACTTCTTTTCTGTCCATATTCATTCTCAGTGATCTCATCCTGTCTGAAAGCTTTAAATATCATTAATAATCTGATGACTCATGTTTATCTCCCAACTCTTACCCTTTATCACCTGATTCGTACATCTAAATACCTATTCAAAATTTTACTGAGTCCTATTGGCACCATAAACATGTATCCTGAACTGAGCTCCTGATCTTTTCCTCCAAAACCTGTTTCTCTCACATCTTCTGAATCTTGGCTAATAGCAATTCCATCCCTGCAGTTGCTCAGGCCAAACACCTTGGAATCATCTTTGAACTCTCCTGTTACATTATGACAATCACTACCCCTCCTCCCACTTGTATCTAGTTCCTCAGAAAATCTGGTTAAATCTAGCTTTAAAGTATGTCCAGAGTTCAACTACTTTTTGCCACTGTTATCACCCTTGCCTAAATCACCATCATCTCTCATCAACTGTTAACTTTTTAGTTGACATATTAATTACTGCTGTGTAATCAATTATCCCAAAACTTAGCATCCGAAAACAACAGACATTATCCCAGTTTCTGTGGATTCAGAATCTGAGTGCAGATTCTCTGGGCACGTCACATTCAAGGTCCCTCACAAAGCCACAGTCAAGCTGTTAGAACTGCAGTCTAATCTGAAGGCTAAGCTGAGAGGTTGTTTCCAAGCTTACTGATGTGGTTGTTGGCAGGATTTAGTTCCACATGGGTTGTTGGACCACAAGCCTGTTTCTCACTGGCTTAGCTAGAGGTCACCTTCCGTTTCTTCCCACCTGGGCCTCTTAAAGGCAGCTCACAAAATGGCAGCTGGCTTTCAACAGTGAGCAAGCAAGAGAGAACATGCAAAATGGAAGCTATTGTCTCTTTATAACATAATCTCAAATGATATCCCATCACTTTGCCATATTCTATTAGAAGCATGTCACTAGGTCATGAGGGAAGGGATTACACAGGGTGAGTCTCATGAGCCAGGGATCCGTGAGGGTATTTCAGAGGCTGCCTGCCTCAACTGGTCTCCTGCTTTCCCCTTACTCCTCCCGCCACACACACACACACACACACACACACACATTTTCTCAACACATCAGCTAAAACAATTTTATTAGAACTCAAGTAAGAAGCTGTGACTCTTCTGCTCAAACATTCCAGTGATTTCCCACCTGTAAAAGCCACAGAGTAACAGTGGCTACCCCAGTGAGGTCCCCCCTGATCACTCTATTTAAAATTGCACATTCCCGTATCCCCTTCCCTTTATTTTCCCCTGCCAGAGCACTCCTCACTATATATCACAGTATATATTTTACTTATTATATCTCCCAATACTAGAAGGTAAGCTCCATGAGGCCAATTATTTTGGTATGTTTTGTTCACTGCTAGATTTCCTGACACATTAAAGGATTAGAGACATTTAAATGAATGAGTGATAAATTGTGAAAGCTCTGGGGAGTCACCAAAGTTATCTTAATTAAGCCTTTCAGATAAGTCATCCTGTTAACAATAACAAGTAATTGGAAGAAAAACAGACTAAAGGCAGAGAATATATAGGAAGCCACAGCAGGCACTTAGGCAATACATGAAAACTTAATGAAGGCAGTTACACCAGGAATGAAGAATATCATATGGACATGTGAAATAGTGAGGCAAAATTACGAGTGCTCCCAAAACTGGCCTGCAAATTCAACACAACCCTCAAAATCCTGACTGGATTTTTCTTTTTTTTTTTTTTTTTTTTGCAGAAATTGACAAGCTGATCTTAATATTTGTATGGAAATGCAAGGGACCCAAAATAGCCAAGACAATTTTGAAAAGAAGTTGAGGGGCTCATACTGCCTGACTTCAAAACTTAACTATAAAGTTACAGTAATAAAACTATGTGGTTCTGACATAGGAAGATCACACAGATTGATGGGAACTGAGAATCCAGAAAAAAAATCCATACATTTATGGACAGTTATTTTCAGCAAGGGTGCCAAGGCCATTCAAAAGGGAAAGAGTAGTCTTAACAAAAATGGTATGGGGACAACTGGATATTCACAGGCAAAAGAATCTGAACCCCTACTTCACACAGTATACATAAATTAACAGACATGAAGGTAAAAAGCTAAAACTATAATACTGTTAGAAAACATAAATGTAAACTTTCTGATATTGGATTAGGCAGTGGTTTCTTAGATTTGATACCTAAAGTGCAAGCAACCAAAGAAAAAAATAAATTGGACTTTACCCAAATTCAACTTTTGTGCCACAACAGACACTTGTGAAAAGTTAAAAAACAATCCACAGGATAGAAAATATTTGTAAATCATATATCTGATCTAGTATCTAGAATATGTAAAGAACTCTTACAAGTCAATAAAAAGACAACTCAGTATTTAAAAAATGGGCACACAACACACCAAAACTGAATAATGAAGAAATGGAAAACCCAAACAGGTTAATAATTAGTAAGGAAATTGAATCTGTAATCAAAAATCCTCCAACAAAAAGCACAGGACCAGATGGCTTCACTGGAAATTCTACCAAACATTTAAAGGATTAACACCAATCCTCCTCAAACTCTTCCAAAAAAATGGAAGAAAAGGGAATGCTTCCAAACTCATTCTGTGAGACCAGCATTACCCTGGTATCAAAGCCAAAGAAATGGTACAAGAAAACTACACACCAATATACCTGATGAATATCAATACACAAATTCTCAACAAAATACTAGCAAACCAAATTCAACAGCACATTAAGGAATTATACACGACGGAGCGGGAGTTGTTCCCTGGAATGCAAAGATGGTTCAACATATGAAAATCAATTATTCTAATACACATTAAAAGAATTAAAGATAAAAACCACACGAACATCCTAATTGATGGAAAAATGCATTTGACAAGACTCAATGCCCTCTCCTGATTTAAAAAAATCAACAAAGTAGGAATAAAAGGAAACTATCTCAACATAATAAAGACCACATACGAAAAGTCCACAGCTAACATTATACTCAGTGGTGAAAGATGCAAAGCTTTTCCTCTAACATCAGGAACAAAAGACAAGGATGCCCACTTTTGACACTCCTATTCAACATGGTACCGGAAGTCCTGGCCAGAGGAATTAGGCACAAAAAAGAAATAAAAGACATCACAAAAAGTGATATTATGTTTGCAAATGACAATCTTTTGTGTAGAAAACCCTAAAGATTCCATACAAACACACACAAAAAAACCTTATATAAAGCAAGTATTAACAGACCTAAACTGAGAAATAGACAGTAATAGTAGGGGGCACTTCAATACCCCACTTTCATCAATGGATAAATCATCCAGACAGAAAACCAATAAGGAAACACTGGACTTAATGACATGTTAGACAAGATGGTTAATACCTACAGTGTTTCCCAGAAAATAAGACCTAGCTGGGCCATCAGCTCTAATGCATCTTTTGGAGCAAATATTAATATAAGACCGGGTCTTACATTATATTATATATTATATTATGTAAGACCCGGTCTTATATTATAGTAAAATAAGACCGGGTCTTATATTAATTTTTGCTCCAAAAGACACATTAGAGCTGATGGTCCGGCTAGGTCTTATTTTCGGGGAAACACAGTAGAATATCAAAAGAACTCCTACAACTCAACAAAACAAAAAATCAAATAACCCAGTTCAAAAATGGGCAAAGGACTTAAATAGACATTTCTCCAAATATGATATACAAATGGTCAACAAGCAGGTGAAACATACTCATCATCAGAGAAATGCAAATCAAAACCACAATGAGATATCACCTCATACACAGTAGGATGGCTAGTATCAAAAAAAAAAACACTGAAAAATAATTGTTGCTGAAGATGTGGACAAATTGGAACCTTTGTGTACTGTTAGAATTGTAAAATGACGCAACTGCTACAGAAAACTGTATGAAGTTTTCTCAAAAACTTAAAAATAGAACTACCATATGATCCAGCAATCTCATTTCTGGCTATATATCCGTAAGAATTGAAAGTAGGGTCTTGAAGAGATATTTGCACACTTATGTTCACAGCAGCACTATTCACAATAGCCAAATGTCCACTGACAGATAAATGGATAAACAAAATGTGGTGTATACATACAGTGGAATATTTAGCGTTTAAAAGGAAGAAAATTGTTACATGCTACAACATGGATGAAGCTTGAGGACATTATGCCAAGTGAAATAAGCCAGTCACAAAAAGACAAATACTGTGTGATTCCATTTATATATCTAAAAACAGTCAAATTCATAGACACACAAAGTAGAATTGTGCTTCCCTGGGGCTGGAGCGTGCACACAGATTTTCAATTCCTTTATATTCTTAAATAAGAGTGGAATTGCTGGATAATATGCTGTTTAACTTTTTGAGCAACAGCCAAACTGTGTTCCAAAGTGGCTACACCACTTATAGTCCCACCAATGTTGCAATTTATCCACATTCTCATCCACTTACTGTGTTTTTGATTAAAGCAATCCTAGTGGGTGTGATAATTCACTGTAGTTTTTATTTGCATTTCCCTATTTACTAATGATGCTGAGAATCATTTTATGTGCTTATTGGCCATTTGTATATCTTTTTTGGAGAAATATCTTCCAAATCCTTTGCTCACTTGTAAATTGGGTTGTCTTTGTTAAGTTGTAAAAGTTCTTTTTATATTCTGGATGTAAGTCCCACTATATTTTTAAATTAATGGAATGCTTGTTGATACAATTATCATAGCTTTTTATACCACACTTAGAAAATATTTTCAGGTTAGAATGTATTTTTAGGTATATCAAATGTCACCTTAAGTATAAACTGCATACAAATTTAAAATTTTAAAGCAACCACTCCTTTTTCAAACAAATGAATTGCAAGCCTAGGAGTGTGGGATATGGGGACCCATAGATTAAAAGATTTAGAGATATACGCAATGTATGGACCTTCTTTGACTCCTGACTTGAAGTGGGGAAAAACTAAGACCATTTAAAATACTGACTGGGTAATTATTAAGAAACTGTTAACATTTAAGTGTGGTGACAGTATTGTGGTTACATGTAACAGTCTTTATCTTTTAAACATACATACTGAAATATTTACAAATGAATTTGTTTGCTGAGACTTACTTCAAA
Organism: Rhinolophus sinicus; assembly: GCF_036562045.2. Lineage (NCBI taxonomy): Eukaryota > Metazoa > Chordata > Mammalia > Chiroptera > Rhinolophidae > Rhinolophus > Rhinolophus sinicus. The sequence continues at coordinate 47,124,949 of NC_133751.1, forward strand.
ATAAATCGGGGTTGGGAAGGCGGACGGCATATTGATAAATCAAGATTGGCCATGAACTGAGCAAGTTCAAGTAGGCTCATTACACCGTTCTACTTCTGTGTATGTCTGAAATTTTCCATTAAAAAATAAAAAGCACGACTGCAATGTCCACTATATATCTGAACAGAGGTAAGCTGGCGGCACTTAAATAACACCAACTACACTTTTACAAATTTATGAATTCCCAAAGCTATACCAGAGCAAAAGAGCTCTGGGAAACCTAACAAGACTGACATATCTATGCAGTTATTTGTGCACTGTTTTCATACCCCCAGTCACAGGCTAACTGGGTAGCCATAGCAACCATGGTGTACACACTTGCACAAACACCAGCCTCACTCTGCACCTACGCACTCCATCTCGTCACCAGAGTTCACTAAGGGACCAGAACTCCCACTGGAAGGTGTCATCACTACCCTCACTGGCTACAGAAAATACTACCTTCAAGCAAGTACATGTCTATTGTAAGCAATTTTACAGCCATCCCTCAGGCACCTATACTCACCCAAATTGCACACCCAACAGACACACGAGGTAGGATGGCCAGGTAAAACTTGCACTCTTAAAATGCATACCCACCAGAATCACTACAGTAAAAGACAAGTATTCACAAGGATGTGGAGAAACTGCGACCCTTATGCATTGTGGTAAGAATACTTTTAAATGGTACAGCCATTTTGGAAGACAGTTTGGCAGTTTTTTAGAAAGGTAAACATAAATTTCCCAACCAATACAATTACACTCCTAGGAATCTAAGAGTGTAATGAATGAAAACTTATGTCCACACTAAGACACATCCATGAATGTTCACGGCATTCAAACCAAATATGTGAACAATCCAAATGTCCATCAACTGGTGAATGGATAAACAACTGTAGACACTCCATACAACAGGAACCGTACAGCAATAAAAGAACTCAGTACAGGCATATGCTACAACACGGATGAACCTCAAAATCATGCCAACTGAAAGAAGCCAGATACACAAGACTTCAAATTGTAAACTCCATTTATGTGTAATTTCTAGACCGGAAAAACTCATAGAAACAGATCAGTGTGGTTGCCTAGGGTTGGGGGTGGCAGCCGAAATCAACTGCAAAAGAGCATGAGGGCAACTTTTATGGGCTGATGGAAATGTTCTAAAACTAGATTGTGGTGATGGTTGCAACTCTACACATTTACTAAAACTACTGAATCGTACACTTACAATGGGTGGACTTTATGGTGTGCAAATTATATTTCAATAAAGCTACATTTTTAAAGTTCCATTACAATAGACAACTAAGAATGACTGTTCAAGCTCTGGCTAACAGCCTATTCATTTCATATCAATACACTGAATTCTAATGTGCTACCAGGATTAAGAATATTATTAGCATTTGCTTAAAAACTAAACATGCTATTTTTGAAGGATTCCAAGTATACACATCTCTAAACCTCACTGATCAAATACTGCTTTTAGCCATGTGTCATGTAATAAATCATTGTATACAGCTTACATTAGTATTTTCTCTTAGCCATTTCATTTTCCCCTTATCTTATGCCCTACAGTTTCCTTTTAGTCATAACCTCTTGTTTGGTATTGCCCAAGTTTTCCATTAGACACAAAGGTTTCTCAGAATATTTCATAATTTGAAATAAAAATTTAGGTAAATATTTCTATTGAACATGCATCTAAATACATATGGACATTCCAAATCTATCATCCTTCTTTTACTTCTTTTGTTTGGCCATTAAGCCACTCACATGCTGCCTCTGATAAGTTTAAGACTTTTCAGTATTTCAAATCAAGCTCTGCTTTCATTATTTTGTTTCGAAATTCTTTTTTACTTTAACTTATTTGATCGACTCTTCAAAGCAGTGCTGCCTTGTGATCAGACCCGCTTTAATTTTGCTCTGACTCCATCTCTTTCCATTTCCCTGAAAAATCTGCCAAAGAGAAAATGTTCCCCCTAGCCATTAAAAAACAATTTTTTAAGCCAAACATTTCCCCCAAAACCAAATCTCATATGAAATGTCAATATTCTACAAGGAATAAAGTAGAAAGTTATAAATGAAGTAAAAGGAAAGGCATCCTGTCTGCTATGGCCCAACCTCATGAACAGCCTTAAGTTACGGCTTGTAAACCAATGATCTAAGACAAACAACACTGATTTCTGCACAGCACAAATATAAAAAAAACAACCTGAAAATACTTAAGCAATACTCGTAAGAAAAACTTGGATATACTTCTTAAAAACATACATTTTAGAGTCTCAATTTTAAACATGGGTAATTATTATGATTCACAAAACAATTTGTCCTTAAAATTCCATATAGATATTACTTTTAGGAATTCCATCTACTACAAATGCTGTGCACCTCTTATCTTAATTTCCGTATTTTGACATTTTTTTAAAAGATCAACCAAGGAGAAGTCAAAGCCACAATAACACAAAACACTGAGCCCAGTGGAAAGTTGCCAAATGAATGAGTTGGTCAGCAGGAAATGCCAATTGCCCAACAGGGCGTGGAGAAAATAAGATGGCAAGAATGCTCTGGTAAAACCATTCATGTAACTGTATTAGGACTTTAAAAAAACAGCACTATCTGCCTCCAGAATCAGATACAAATCAAGCCAAGTATTCAACTAAAACAGCAACAGATAGGATAAACCTGGAAAAGGGGATGTGTACTATTAGGAATTTTCGAATTTATCGTAACTGTAAAATATAAACCCCTTCCCCTCGGAAATCAAAGGCAAAGGTATCATGATATATAACTTCACCACATTTCTATATAGAAATTATTGCTATGTGATTGTAAAAATGGAGGCAAGTAAAGAGTTCAGAATATACTCGTTTATAATTAAATGATGAGCCAAAACTGGAACCCTAATTATCACATTATGTAGAAATCACAATGCAGGTATTGTGTTCTCAGGTATTAAGAGATATGTTAAATAGTTCACATTTTAAAAACATTTTATCATTACATTATCAAATTTGATAAAATCTTATCAAAACATCTATGTACTCAATATAAATCATATTGTTAAAAGTATAAAGTGACATTTAAAGAAAACTGCTGAGGTGCCAAATAAGTATTTTCTATTAAATATACACAATTTAACATTTAGAACTACATAAATTAATTCTTGCTAGAAGTTGATTCAGGTTTACAAAGGCATACCTTGTGAACTGTAATAAATTTCCCCAGCACCACTTTCCTTTTTCATTCCAAAATTCTTTCATTAGTTGAACTTTCTTCTGTCATCCATATGTAAAAGTTACAGAAGGTTTACAAAATGTAGTCTTAATAGTAACATGTTTAAAAAAATCTAAGCAAAGTGCACGTTAAACTAGCTACAACTACTCAAACTTATCATCAAATAAAAAATAAACACTTCATTCACTTAAATCTTTCTGAGAAAAAAATAGTATACCTTGCTTAAATAATTCCCAGTAAGGATATTATATAAAAGACTTCCCCTGTTATTTTATTAAGTTTACTTTCTCTCATTAAAACTTTTTAAAAGTCTAATGAAGAACACACACTTACAATGCCATATTACACAACTACAGTACTGTTAATTAAATAAAGCAGCCCAGTATAGTTGTAAACATTTTAAACGTAGTAAACAAGAGTTGGCATGTCTTTTCTCCCTAAAACTTGCCATTACAATGCTCTTTCCACGAATAAGTATTCTTCCTGGAAAAGTTTTCAGGTATATTTTTTAGTCTTTAAAAATATTACACTGAAATAATATGTGAAAAGATTTGATCATGGCAATTTCACTGAAGCTTTTATTGCCTCTGTTGGTAGTATGACAGGGATTGTAAGAAACACAATTGAACTTACAGAGATACGCAGATGATAGTCACTAAAGATAACCTTGATCTCAAGTACTTTTATGTGTGGGCACTTCTAATTTTATACACTTTACTATTTAAAAAGCATTACATTTTAAAATGTGTACCTGTTTTGACATTTGGCAAAAAGGAAACTGTACCTGTGGTTCAGTTTAAAACAAAGAATCAGCATGGGGAGTTCACCAGAATGAAGACTGAAACACTAATGAATTAAAGCAATTCAAGTTGTGTGTGTGTGGGGGGGGGTGTCTCCTTCAACCTCTCTTCCACACACACACACATACACACACACACTCATATGTATAAGCATTTTTTAGTACAAAATATTCCCTGTAACCAGACATTTATCCTCAGAATAATCATAGCATATTAAATCAGTCTTTTTTTCAGCCCTAGTAATAGTATTGTTTAATTCTAAGATGCCATCATAGAGTGAACAACCTTACCTTTTATGCTACATAATTATATTCAAAGATTTATGTATTTTTTGTTTATAATTACACAGTAATTATAAATGTCTAGTACCACACTGATGACAAATACTATTTTGTTGAAAAGGTCTTGCATTTAAAAGGAAAAGTCTGTAAAACCCAAGGCACTAGGCCATGAACCAATATCAGACTTTATGAAAAACAATTTATATTGGAAAGAAAAGCTAATGGGATCTCATTCAAAACACAGCATATTTGAATTAATTAGTCAATCTAAAAACAATACCATAACTCAAAATCTTCAAGACAGGAAACAAAATAGTACATATATATCTTTTTAAATTTTTCATAATTGAAGTTCCTCTTTATATTTACAAATATGAAATCAGGAAATACTTGAAAGGAAAGCAGCAGGATTCTTCTTCTTTTTTCTTCCACCCCCCTTTTTTTTAAATAACCAATGCCAGTAACCTGAATAGAAATTTTCAAAATTTTCTTTTGGCATAATTGTATTCTTAATTAAAGTTATGATTGGAATATTAATATAATATCCATGGGAAAAGCTTTCTAGTCAATTTCAAAATCATGTAAATAAAAAGTAGTTTTAATATGTCATTGTTCTTAAAATCATTTCCACATCTACACAAAATGTACTGCTAATCTGAAGTACATTCCTTTGATAATTTCAACATTAGACCTTAGAGAATGCCTGGATACACCAAGCAAAATCTATTCCTGCTAAAGACCATAGGCATGTAATATTTGAAGTTTTACTTTTTTTTAACCTGCCTTACAGAAATATTTTAAAAAGCAATAAACCCTTCTTCATGTGTCAGGAAGTGAACAGGGAAATCAGCATTTTCCGCACAAAAGCAGTTCAAAGGTCTTGTAATGAAAATCATACATACAAGATAGAATTCTGCTTTGATGTGAAAACTGAGCTAATTTGATGAAACAAACAGTAAAGAGACTAAATAATTTATGAAAATAGAAGCCAGATTGGTATTTTGCATCAAGTGTATGCTTGCTTGAAAATCTTTGCTCTTCAAGTAAGTATTTGGCAACCACAGTGATTAGCAGTTAAAGCAATTTCAACAAAATAAGAAGTCATCAAAAATGGACTATTTGTATGAAAGAGCAGTACCTATAAGGATTGAACTTCATGGCTCATCACGACCATTTTCAAAATTTAATTCCTACTATCATCTTATAAATTAAGAGAATTTCATTTGTGCTCCATAGTGTGCTGACAAAAACAAAAACAAAAAATAAACCCTCATGCCTAAATTTAGAATATTGTATTGTGTAGCAATCTGAAACATTCAAAACAAATTAAATAGTATGACTTATTCGACAGGCATATAAGCATTTCAAAATCATAATGAAATCCAATTATGTAGTGCATAATGTAGACAGGAGACTCTGACATTATGCAGATATTTTCTAAATAAAAGCTCCCTGTAGGACAACTATATATAAACATGGCTAAGATAAGTGCAGACTAGTTCTGTGGAACCTTTTAAAATCGAGGGTCTGAAACACAATAAAATTTTCAGGTAGGCACACGAAATTATCCTAAAAATTTTTCACGTTGGTTATTTTGGTATTTTTTCATCAGATTCTCTACTCACATCAACAATACATGTGATTTGCCAGGAAAAAATAAAATCCCCCAAACGAAAACACCATTCCAGATCTGGTACACTTAAATATATCACTCTCATTGGAAGTGCTATCAGCATAGTCTTTGCAACTAGCCCAAAGCATATATTTAAGAAGTTTTTATAAATTGTGATGTTCATGTGTTTAATTCTTATGCCAAACTGTTTTCTGATGAAGACAGCATTGTGCTTTATGCAAGAATGGAAACCTCAAAATAATCACCATAAAGCCTCTAAGTCTTATGGGAGAATAACCTAGGATGGTCCACAGATATAAGATGAAATCCACAATGTTGGAATTATGAATGTTTAGAGCGGTCCAGACTAGAAGACAAGCCCAAACCACCATTAGGAGAATGAAATACGATATGGTCCAAGATGTATCCTTAAAGTTTTGTCTCAACCCTCAGTCTGACTTGCGAGGATTGATCTTCAGTTCAGTCCAGCCAGCAGAAATTGACTGTGCAATTTTCCGTTGTATTTATTGTACAGACTATGTACATTCTAGAAAGTTCCTTTAGTGCTACACTGTTGTACTTTTTGTCCCAGCAATTTGAGGGCGTGCAAATTCCACAAAGTCATCAATAAGAACAGGCCATGCTCCTAGGGAAAAGAAATATATGGAAGAAAGAAAAGCAGAAATAAGACTAACATTGTAATAGGATCCATTATTTTATAAGTACCTTCCCCATAATAGTTAAAATACATCATAAGTATTTCCACTGATAGGACTTCAAAAATTCTAGCTTTTTAGAGTTTCTACCAAAAGTATTCCTTTTATCCTCTCCACTCTATTATTCCAACACTTTATCATTCCTCAAATGATAAAAATAACTCTTTTGGTACTCAATAATATGGTTTTGTGAAAGTCACTGAAGTCAGACCACTGAAGTAATCTGGTCAAAACTGGCAGCCTAAGGAACGGCCATGATCTGAGGGCATGCTGCCAGTGCTGAAAGCATAGTAGGTAGGAGGAAACAAAATTTCAGGCATTTTGTGGCAATCTTACAAAGCAAATTAACAGCAAGTATCAAATCTATCCTATTTCATAGTTACTAAAAGACTTAAATTCCACATATGCATGCCTCTATACATCCAAGTGCCAACCTCTAAATCAGAAAGTTCTCCAGTTCTGTGTAAGGCCTAAGAGCACAATTATCAGCCATATGCAAGATTAGACATTTCTTACTTTTTAGTGCAAACTATAAATGACAATGAAAACAAAGAATAAAATAACATCATCTCTGGTTAGATTAAATGGCTCCAGGACACTTTTAAGGAGGCAAGGTCACTAAAGATTTTTCAAAGAATACCTCTGTCTATTCAACAATCTCAAAAATGCATCCTGCAAATTCTCAAGGGGAACTAGGTAAGTATGTGTGAAGAAATCATTGATCACTGCCACTTATAGAAAAACCAATAGTAAATAGAAAAGTAGCATCAGCTTTATACACACATGAAAACAGAAAAGCATTCAATCAGTGAATACTTATTGAATGAATGCCAATAGTGCTACGGTACTATTAGCATTACAAAACAACTCCTAAATCCTGAAACTTCAAGGAATCTTGCCTATTGTCGATAGTATAGCTGAAGTACATTTCAAGTTAGACAAAGTCACTAAACTTAAGGAGTTTACAATCAACTTCACAGACAAGACAAACAGGTAACAAGTTAAAAGTACATTTAGATAATAGGTTCCTAAAGTAAACTTAAAATCTAAAGCATGGATGAAAATTACTTATGCCTTTCTGGAAGACATGAATACTGAGTTGATATTTAAAGAAACAAAACAATACAGATTGGTAAAGAGTATAAAGGTATTTCATACATTCAGAAGAGCATAAATAAAAACTCAGAAGAGGGAAATCCAACTCCAAGAATAAAAGAAACAGACTAGAAGTTCAACAGTGTGTGATAGAAGAATGCAGGTAAAAAAACTGGGAGGGCAAAAATTTTCATTACCTTCCTCGTCATAATTAGACATGTCATCTGCAATCATTGTACTGAAGTCTAAAAGAAGATTCCAAGTATCTTTTGGTATTGATCGTTTATGATGTTCCTATTAAGAAAAATCCAAATCACTAAAAAGAGTTTAAAAAAACAGTCGATGATGCTAATACAAGAATGCAAAACAACTTGTGTAATGAAATTCTGGTAATCAAATTTCTCATCTATGTCCATTACATGCTCTGAGATGAGTCAGTCATGCTTTAAAATGTTAATTTATCTTCAAACAAATCAAAATTTTAGAGAAAATAAACTTACCAACAAAAATTTATTCCATAAGTCTAAGAATTTAAATCTTCCATTAAGCACTAAATTCCAGTAGGCAATGGCCATTTCTAGATCTGTAATATTAAAAATAAATTATGTATTTCAAATGTCATAAATATTTGTCCCTAAAAAACAAAACAGGTAAGACCAAAGATAGCCTTAAAAAATTGGGGGTGGAGGTGGGGGGGGGCTGTGTCCTGAATCTTATGTATTAAAGTTTTCCTAAAGAGATAAGCCCAAGGTTTGTATCTTGCCTCCATCCTTCAGGACAAGAAGGATACCACTTACCTCATAGGGGGTGTTTCTGAAGTTTCAATTTAATAATGTAGATAAGCATGCTTGACTAATTCATAAATATTCAAGTGTTAGTTCATGTACACCAGTATTTCTCAACCTCAGCAATTATGACATTTTGAGCAGGTACTTTTTTGTTACGGGGGCTGTCCTACGCATTGTAACATCAACAGCATCCCTGGCCTCTACCCACTAAATGCCAGTAATAGCTCCATCCTACCCCCAGTGGTAACAACCAAAGATGTCTCCACACATTGCCAAAGGTGCCGAGGGAGTGAAAATTGCCCCCAGCTGAGAACCACTGATGCACACCTATAAGTTGTAATGCAAAGAATTTCTACCCACAATCCTAATCAATTTTACACTCCAAGTTGTTGGCTGTCTGATCCTGTCCATCAAGGAGACTATTAAGAATACTTACTTAAAAATTAAAATTAAATAAACTAAGATTTGCTTTTTCAAGTTTGATGAAATGATATAAATGGTCATTTAATTGGGTTTGAAGCAGAGAAGGGTAAGGAAGGAATACTGCCAAATGAAAAAGAACTACACCTGTCATATGACAGAGTGAAAGACCTATGACCTCTCTCAAAGAACTAAAGTAGTTAAAGTATCAAGCTTTTATGAGTAAATTTATATCTCTAGGTCAGAAAAAATTACATCCCAAGTAACTTAAAAGTCCTTTTGAATATGATTTCCAAACTACTCCTGATAATCTGAGGAATCATGAGAGACTAAGAAAGACTCCAAAAAGGCTCACATCCTGCCTCAAAGAAAAATATATAGGCCACAGGCAAAAAATTCCCATCATCACTGGCCCTTAACCTCGCCAAGGATAGGGACTACATATACCCAAACTAGCAGACTGAAATACATAGCACGCATTCAGAAACTGCTTAGTGAACTTCCTGTGGTTCCATATGCAAATGTACTTACCCTGAAATCCATCATTACTTCTTCCTTCACACTCAATGGAAAAGGTGCCTTTTTTCTCCTATCCAAAGATAAGCCCCCAAACACCACTATTCTAGATCTAATACCATCCTGCCTCTTCAAGGAATCTTGTCTATTGTCTATTAATTTTCCTCTCTCCCTACCTCTTCAACTTTGCCATCTTCTGGCTGTCCCCTTCCACAAACAGACATGCTTAGCTTATCATCTATCTTAAAAAAAATCTTTCTTGGGTCTCTCATTCCCTTACTAGCTACCCTTTTTCTCCTTCCCTTCACAGATAATATTGTACATGGAGTCTTTTACTTTTACACAAAATGTGCTCCTAAAACATGTCTGAAAATCAAACTCAGATCCCCACGGTTTAAGAGAACTAGAAACATCACATCCATTCCTAATTACAATTCCTTTTTAATCTTTAGTCTTTAAAGCTCTACAGCCAATGTTCCTTCCAGGTTCGTTTTCTGTACCAAATAAACATAATTGTCTAGTTTAAGTGCAGTAAAATTGTTGTTATTAGCACATGCAGTACGATTTACCGTTCTGCATGCTTAATGATTTTCTTCACTTCAAATGCATTAAATGTATGAGAACTAAGCTTATTATTAGTGTTAACATTTCTTCAACTAATTTTTATAAAATAACGATGAGAAAGTGAAGTATATTCAAATCACTGCATAGCATGCGACGCCTATAAATGCCCACTTGTCAGCTGATACACTAACATAAGCATCTGACAAGAGTAGGAGTGCACGTGTGTGATGTTTGAAGGTTCAAGTTGTACAAGAGAACTTTTTATAATCTACATTCATTGCCCTATTTCTTCACCTCCCATATCCTATTTAATTCTGTAAGCTAGTGTTCACCTCTGCCACTCACCCTAGCGAAAGTAATCTCTGGAGGGTCACCAGATCCTTCTGGTTGCCAAATAAACACTTTTATGTCCTTAATTTACTTGGCTCTCTGCCACATTTGACAGAATTGAGCACACCTCCTGGATGGAATTGTCATTCTTTTGGCTTTAATGATAGCACACTATTGCTTGTCCCCTGTCCTTTCTGGCCTTATTTTTTTTACTGTCTCCTCTTCCTCCATTCATCCATTAAATACAGTGTTATATAACAGTGTATGTCAGCAATAACCACTTCTACTTCCCTCAGTAAAATTTTCAAACCTTTACCTTTTTTCATATTATATGTTCAACCACCTCTAACAACTCCTAAATCTGAAACTTATATCTCTATTTTTATAGCTACATATATCTAATTTCCTAAGGACATCTTCAACTGGTATCCACAAAAAACTCAAATTCAGCAGGGCTCAGACTGCACTCATTACCTTACCTCTATACACTTGCTATTTCATTTCACACAATGCATGTCATCACCCTACAGTGCTTCTCAATAAAATTTGTCATTGTGAGGAACTGTCCTATGCATTGCGGGACATTTAGCACTCCCCCCATGCCAACAGAAACCCTTAGTCATTATCATAACCAAAAAACACCTCCACGCACTTCCAAACACCTCCTAACTGTGCTGAGAATCACTAGGGGAATTCCTTTCTTCCTCATCAAATACTTCCCATCGAAGCCCTCTCATTCTGGCTTCTCTTCTCCTACTGGCAGGGCCTCTTCATGCCTAGTTCCTTTTCACGGCTAGCTACATCACTGTAACAGCTTATAACCAGTCTCTCTTCCTCTAGTTCTGCCTCCGCTCCTTTTAAAGGACCACACTGCTTTCAGATGGAGCTTTGAGGCATATAAATTTGGTGTCACTTCCACGTTAAAATTCTTCAATGATTAAAACGACGACATACCACTACACACCTTTGGAATGGCCAAAATCCGAAACACTGACGCCAAATGCTGGCGAGGGTGTGGATCAACAGGAACTCTCATTCATGGCAACATGGCACAGCTACTTTGGAAGACAGTTTGGCAGTTTCTTACAAAACTAAACATACTCTGAGCATAAAATCCAGCAATCACTCCTTGGTCTTTACCCAAGTGCACCGAAAAGTTATGTCTCCACAAAAACCTGCACATGGATATTCACAGCAGATTTATTCATAATTGCCAAAACTTGGAAGCAACCAAGATGTCCTTTAGAAGGTGAACAGATATATAAACTGTGCTACATCCAAACGAATATTCTTCACTACTAAAACAAAATGAGCTATCAAGCCATGAAAAGACATGGAGGGAAACAAACGCATATTAATATCATTAAGTGAAAGAAGCTAATCTAAAAAGGCTACATACTGTATGATTCCAACTATCTGACATTCTGGAAAAGGCAAAACTCTGGAAACAGTAAAAAGATCAGTGGTTGCCAGGGGTTAGGATGGAGGACAGGATGAGTAAGCAGAGCACACAGGGTTTTTAGGGCAGTGGAACATCTCTGTACAATGCTACAATGGTAAATACATGATATTATACATTTGTCCAAACCCATAGAATGCACAACACCAAGAGTGAACCCTAATGTAAACTTGAACTTTGGGTGATACTGATGTGCAATGTAGGTAAATATAACACATGCACCACTCCAGTGGGTGATGCTGACAATGGGAGAAGCCATGCATATATGAAGGCAGGGGAATACGTGGGAAATCTCTGTACCTTCTGTTCAATTTTGCTGTAAACCTAAGACAGCTCAAAAAATAGCCTATTAAAAAATGTTTTTTAATCTCCAGTGATTTCCTATAGCCTTCAGATAAAATCTACACTTCTAACCCAATGGACTTACAGTTCCTCACAGGTTCCATGTCTCTCACCTCTGAGCACTTAAACTTGCTACTCTCTCCACATTAGAGATGGCTTCTTTTCTTTTGGCCTTGAAAATACATATTCATTCTTCAAGGCTCAAAAAGTATAATCTTTGTGAAGACTTTGCAAACTCACCCAGACTTAAGACGCTTCTGACTCCACACTCTCAGAGTACGCAGTCAATAAATGTTTTTGAGTTAAAAAGGAATACTCAAAAAGATTAGTAAGTTATAATTTAGAGTTGAAACACATAAAGTTGAACAGAGATAAAACGTCAATTGCCACAAGCATAGTAAAAAAACTGCCTTTAAACAGAAACGTCTGTATGACAGAAAGAACAATCTAGCTAGAAAAAAGTGGTTTAACATAGTACTTTAGCCTCTTAAATCCCAAATACAGCATACCACTAGTTAAGTGATCTCAGGCAACCAAGCTCACCTCTCTGAAATTCAGTTTAAAATAAAAATAATAGGGAGACAACCACGATGGCGCAGTAGGTAAACGCTGTGTTTACTTTTCTCACAACCACATCAAAATTACAACGAACCTACAAAACAACCATTATTGAGAATCGCCTAAAATCAAGCTGAACTGAAGCCTTTCAACTAAGGACGTGCAGAAGCAGCCACCATCACACTGGTAAGAGGGGCAGAGACACGGAACGGGCTGGTCCCACACCTGCGTGTGACCATTAACGATCAGGAGGGCTATTTCGGCTGTGGGGGTCCCCCCATCCCCTAGAAGAGTGAGAGATCCCAGCCTCACCCCAGCCTAGGGTTCCAGTGCTGGGAAGAGAAATCCCCATAATTTCTGGTTGTGAAAAACAGCAGAGACTGTGACTGAGTGAGACTGAGGGTGGCTGCACTCACAAGCGCCGCGTGGACTTACCCACCAGTGGAGTCACTCGCTCTGGGGCAGCAGCTGGAGAGGCAGCAGGGACACATGGTGGGAACTGAGTTGTCTGCCTTGGGTCGGGGGCTGGAGAGGTGGCTTTCTACTGGACATGGGAACTGATGGAGGCCATTGTTTCTTTGTTGAGCCCTCCCCCTTTCTGGCAGGCAAACACAGGAGGATGCAATACCTGAGTCTCCTCGGATCATTCCCCACATTCCCCATGCACTGGCAATGCAAGACCTGGCCCCACCCAACTTTTGGGCACACCCAGGCTGCTTTCAGTGGCTTTTTCATGCAGATCGCCTGCCTTGGCTCAAGCTGCAGACTTTCCTAGACTCTCAAAGGTTCGCAGAACACAGACAAGCAGCATCTGGCTTGAGTGTGTCCTGTGCCGCTGGCTGAGCAGCCCTACGCTAGCACTAGTGGCAGCCGGCCTTGGTTTGCGGCTTGGCCTCTCAGAGCGCTTCCAAGCGTGGCACCAGTGGCAGCCATCTGTAGATTTCTTTGTGGCTCCTGCCAGGTGGTCCCGGGTGGGGCACAGACTATGGTTGAACTTGACCAAGGTGGTCCTGGGGCTGGCGCCCCCAGTAGCCAGCTTCAAAAAGAGCTGGTGCCATAGGGTCAGCCCCTGAACAACAACTCTTCTGCTGTAGTCAAGGCCAGTCCTCCCAATCAGCCCAAGGGTCAGTCCCTCACATTGATGTGCAGTGATCAACTACAAGAGGAGGGCACACACAACCCACACAAAGGACACCCGAGCACATGGCTCAGGTGACCAGGAAGACTGCACCACTGAACCCCATAGCACACCTAATACATAAGTCCACTCTACTAAGACCAGAAGATATAGCAGCCCTACCTAATATATAGAAACAAACATAGGGAGGCAGCCAAAATGGGGACACAAAGAAGCATGCCCAAATAAAAGAACAGAACAAAGCTCCAGAAAAAGAACTAAGCGAAATGGAGATAAGCAGTCTCCAAACACTGCTATAAGAAATGCTCAGTGATCTCAGGGAGAATTTCAACAGAGAGATAGGCAGCACGAAAACAGAGATGAAAACCATACAAAAGAACGAGTCAGAAATAAAGGATACAATAACAGAAATGAAAAGTATATTACAGGGAATCAACAGATTAGATGAAGCAGAGGATCCAACCAGTGATTTAGAAGATAAGGTATCATGTTACCCCAAAAATAAAACCAGGTCTATTAATTTTTGCTCCAAAAGACGCATTAGGGTGTATTTTCAAGGGCTGTCTTATTTTTTCATGTACAACAATCTACATTTATTCAAATACAGTCATGTCATCTTCTTCTGGAACATCATCATAACATACTACCTGCTGACGATCTTAACTGGGGCTTATTTTCAGGGGAACACAGTACCGTAATAGAAAATACCCAACCAGAACAGCAAAAAGAAAAAAGAATCCAAAAAATTGAGGAAAGTTTAAGGGGCCTCCAGGACAACATCAAGCGTACCAACATTCACATTACAGGGGTACCTAGGAGGAGAAGAGAACAAGGAACTGAAAACCTATTTAAAGAAATAATGACAGAAAACTTCCCTAGCCTGGTGAAGGAAATAGACATTCAAGCCCAGGAAGCACATAGAGTCCCAAACGAGATGAACCCAAAGAGACCAACACCGAGACACATTATAATTAAACTGTCAAAGGTTAAATACAGAGAGAGAATCTTAAAAGCAGCAAGAGAAAAGCAATTACTTACATACAAGGGAGCCCCCATACCACTGTCAGCTGATTTCTCAACAGAAACTTTGCAGGCAAGAAGGGAGTGGCAGGAAATATTCCAAGTGATGAAAAGTAAGGACATACCACCAAGATTGCTCTACCCAGAAAAGCTATCATTTATAATCAAAGGACAGATAAAGAGCTTCCCAGACAAGAAAAAGCTGAAGGAGTTCATCACCTCCAAACCAGAATTACAAGGAATCTTAGAGGGCCCTCTTTAAGATGGGGGGGGGGGGGGGGGGGAGTCAAGGATGGGTGAAAGGGGAAGGGGTTAAGAAGTACAAATCAGTTGTTACACAGTAGTCATGGAAATGTAGGTTACAGCATAAGGAATATACTTGATAATATTGTAATAACTAGATATGGTGCCAGATAGGTACTAGATCTATCAGGGTGATAGCTGGGAATGGGGTTGGGGACAGGATGAAAAAGGTGAAGGCATTAAGAAATACAAATTGGAGGGGGGGGCAGACGGGTGACTCAGTTGGTTAGCGAGTGAGCTCTGGGCAATAGGGCTACTGGTTTGATTCCCACAGGGGCCAGCAAGCTGCACCCTCTGCAACGAGAATGAAGTCAACGAGCTGCCGCTCAGCTCCTAGGTGGCCAGATGGCTCAGTTGGTTGGATCACAGGTTCTCAACCACAAGGTTGCCAGTTCGACTCCTCGACTCCTGCAATGGTGGGCTGTGCCCCCTGCAACTAAGATTGAACACGGCACCTTGAGCTGAGCTGCCGCTGAGCTCCCGGATGGCTCAGTTGGTTGGAACGTGTCCTCTCAACCACAAGGTTGCCGGTTCGACTCCCACAAGGGATGGTGGGCTGCAATTAACAACGGCAACTGGACCTGGAGCTGGGCTGCGCCCTCCACAACTAAGATTGAAAGGACAACTCGACTTGGAAAAGTCCTGGAAGTACACACTGTTCCCCAATAAAGTCCTGTTCCCCTTCCCCAATAAAACCTTAAAAATAAATAACTTTTTTTAAAAAATAAAGAAATACAAATTGGTAGTTAATACAGTATGGAGTATATAATCAACAAGGTTGCAAAGATCACGTAAGGTGCCAGATGGGCACTGGACTTATCAGAGGGATCGTGTCAGAGACTGTGTAGATGCCTGACCAATGTGCATACACCTGAAGCTGAAGTAGAATAATATTGAATCTCAACTATAACTAACTACATAGGTATCTATAGTCACGGGATGTGGAGCACAACATAGGGAAGATAGTCCATGGTATTGTAACAGTTATATAAGTTGTTGGAGGGGTAGTAGCTTGATGGGGGGGTTATCACTTTATGAGGGGTTTAAATATCTAACTAGTACATTGCTTTGTACACCTGAAACTAATTTAAAAAATGGAAAAAAATAAAATAGAAAATAAAAAAACAACTTCCCCAGAAAAAATAAAAATAATAGTACCTACTCTCACAGGGTTGTTATAAGGATTAAATGAGTTAATACACATAAAACATTTAGAACAGTGGTAAATAATGAGTCCTTATTATATTTTTAATAATTTTTAAAATTATGATTATAGATTCTGAAGCAGTATTGAAAAGAGAGCAAATTCAATAATAAGGTAACAAGGAGATATAAAAGCAGTTAGAAGGACAATACAGAGAAAAAAACAAGTTCTAATAACAGTATTGTCAAAAACTGACACTTATAGAATGAATCCTTAAGCCCTTATAGTCAAATTAAAAATTCAAACAGATGTAATCCCAGTGTAATTCTTTCAAACAGAATCAACAGGGCAATGAGGGATTTCAGAAGAGATCAACTGAGTGCCAGATGAACATGAAAATGAATTGAGACTGGATCCAAACACTGTCCCTAAGGGAAACAAATGTTGCCAACTCACTAGGGAGGATGGAATGATGATTAAAAATCCAGTTCACGATGTTTTAATTTACTTAGAAATAGCTACAGTTAGCACAATACAGAGTAATAAAAATACAGAAATTGGAGTCATAAGATCTGAAGTTGAGTCCCAGCTTTCACGTAACTCTAAAGTTACGTGACCTTAATAAATCAGCCTCTCTGACCTTGAGTTTCCTCATCTTTATGAGAACAGGATAACAGGTTTGTTTTTTGTTTTTTTACTTAGCTCAAAGGGTTGTTAGGAGAACCAAATAGGATTATATAGATGAAAATACGCTTTAAAAACATTCTATAAAATTATTTCTAAATATTAAACTAAATGTCTAACAAATAATGTTAATTTTTAAATCAACTGCACAGGTATACCATGTTTCCCCGAAAATAAGACCTATCCGGAAAATAAGACCTATCCGGACCATCAGCTCTAATGCATCTTTTGGAGCAAAAATTAATATAAGACCCAGTATTACATTACATTACATTATATCATATTGTATTATACCCGGTATTATATTATTATATTATATATTATATTATGTATTATATAAGACCCAGTCTTATATTATACTAAAATAAGACCGGGTCGTATATTAATTTTTGCTCCAAAAGATGCATTAGAGCTGATGGTCCAGCTAGGTCTTATTTTCGGGGAAACATGGTAGGATTCTAACTGAACCACAGTTCAAAGCAAATAACCTCCAGACTTTAGCCTAATTAATGTTCAGGATGGTCCTAAAAATTACATAGCTGCTAAAGGACAAATGTAATTTTTGACCAAATTAATAAATAGTCCCACAAAAAAATAACAAGCCCATGGTGTTCTACATTAAATAGCCTCCGTCTGGAGTACTATGTTCAGGATTAAGAGCTCTATTCTGAGAGAAACTGTAAAACTGGAAATGTTTCAGGGGTGGGGGAACAGAAACAGGAATAATGAAGGTCTCCTCAAATGAAGAACAGTTAAAATAATTGGAATGCTGACCTGGAAAAGAAAAAAGAGAAGGGGTAAGTGATAGCGATCTTTGAAGGTTGGGCTACCTCTGTGCTGCAGCAGAGGACAAATAAGAGCAATGGTAGAAGTTCTGAAGACAAAGATGTGTTAGCTTAATAAGGAAGAACTGTGTGATAACAAGAGTATTTTGTGAAGAGAATGGACCACTTCCTAAAACCATGTGTGTCCAATCCCTGTATGTTCAAAAGTAAACGCTAAATGAGCATCAGGTACTTTGGATAGGTTAGATTTAATAGAGGACTTACGAAATCCCTTCCAAATTTAAGATTCAGAAGACTATACGAAATGACAGGTGACTAAAGCAGATGGTGACAGAGGAAGCACTATCCTGTGTCACAGAAATAAGGTTATAGAAAATGAGAAAAAATGGAAAACACCAGCACAGCTATTTATAAGTAAACCACAGTGATGTCACTGTCTCTCTCCCTATTTGTTTGGGGCCTCACCTCCTCTCCTATGATCTTCTAATTCCTCTCTGCCAAATACTTTAATATATGAGCCCTATAAACCCTTAGAAAGGCAGTCAAGAAAAATGTTTTCTTTTTAATTAAGTTCTTCAACTAAGCAAGTCATTACTTTTCCTGACACCCAACACCAATGCAAAACAAAAGGAGAAACTATAATTTACTTTTATTACATTTTTCTTTTCATTAAGATGTTTTTAGCTTTAGTTTTATTTAAAAATTCATGGGGATGTAATGTACAGCATAGGGAATATAGTCAATAATACTGTGATACAGTGGTACGGTGTCAGATGGTTGTTGGACTTATGGTGATCACTTCTTTTAGGTATACAAATGTTGAATAATTACGGTGTACACCTGAACCTAATATAATATTGTATGTTAGCTATATTTTAATAAAAATATTTTAAAAAATTTAAAAAACGTATCTTAACCATTTTTAAGTGTACAGGTTCAGTAGTGTTAGGTATATTCACATAACGACGTGCAACTCATCTTCAGAACTCTTTTCATCTTGCAAAACAAAAACTCTATACCCATTAAGCAATACTACATTTTTCTTAAGCTCAATACTTATTAGATAAATAAACATAATTTTTAGATCTAATTCTTCTGCTTAATCTTTTTCTCAATATTTCCTGTAATCTAAAACTCTAATTTACCACATTAATACATGCAATATCTATAAACATAATTTTGCTTTATTGTTGCCACATAATAAAAACTAAGATTCAGAATCAAAACTACACATTCACCGAAAAATATCATTTATTTTGTGCTTCAATAAGGGGTAAGGATATAACTAAGTAATAGGTTTAGCCCCTTTAAATCACCATTGATATTCACAACATTTTCTTTAATCTTACGAAAATATTGTGCTATATTTCTAAACACAACAAAAATAATCACTTTAGTATATACATGTTAATCAAAGATTTTAATCGGCTTGTATTTGTGGGAAGGAAAAAGGAAACTAGAAACAATAGCCCAGTTAACTGGTGGCCACAGATAGAAGATAGAGAAACCAACCCTAAGTATCTCAGCTTTTTTTGCTGGCAAAATGAGGAATTTTCCTTTAAGAATGGACTCCAACCTAAACTGAAGAAGCAGTTGGAAAGGAGGCTTCATTATTTAGAATTTCACTTTACAGATATTTTGTAAATCTTTAATCAATTTCATGTTTAGTCACCCTTTGGGTCAATTCACCAATACAAATGTTGGACATTCATCCCTTCCTCACTAGTTTTCAATCACTTCCTCAGACTAAACCCTATTCAGATAATTCTTTCTCAATGTTTCCCCTCTAACCTAAAATATAAAGAAGAATTAGTACAAGAGGCCCCTATTAGCCACTCCAACTACCATATCTTCAATATAAAAAACAAGTTCACTTCCATCATTGGATCAGTTATTTAACCTTCCTTTACCTCAGTTTCCTCATCTGCAAAGTAAAGATGAAAAATAGCTAGCACTCTATTATTATGTATCTGACACATCGCAGGTGGTGACTTATTGAATGAAAGAATATAACTCATGTTTGCTAAAAATTAAATGTAGCACTATGCAGAGTACTTAGCACACTGCCAGGCATACCGAAAGCTCACACTGAATGGAAGTTACTGCCATCATCAAAATCTTCAGGGTGTCCCCACGGCCCACAAATTCCAATTTAAACTTTTCTGTCCTGTTTTTAAAAGAAGCCTGTGGTTACTGAGCCTTAATGTGTCTCACTAATTTAATCTCCAAACAAGCATTCCCACTAAAATCAACTCACCGTTTTCTATCTTCCGCTAAGAAGCCAAGCTTATTTCTCAAGTTTCAGACCTTCATTCATTCGTAACTATCCTCTCATTGGAACACCTCTGATCTTCTCTTGCGCAGCCAAAGCAAACCCTTTAGTTCACATCCCATCTTGCCCAGAAAGCATTTCCCAACCATTCCTGCTTTTACTCATTTCTACTTTTATCTAAAACCCTCACACACGTTTTATTATTTTGTATTATCTCCTACTGTCCAATCTTACTGAGGAAACTGTAAATTACACTGTAGCTTTTAGTTACATTCCCCTAGTTATCCCCAAAGCAAATGTATAGATATTACATACAGTATAAATTGATCTAAACTGTTAACAGTGGTTATTTCTGGGTAAGATTATGAGTAATAATCATCTTTTTCATTCTTTCTTATAGTTTCCAAATAAATCATAACCAGAAAGAACAGACTTATCTGGCATTCTCAGACTCGGAAATGTTACAACGCTATTTCTACAGAGCCATAATGAAATAACTTATGATCCTAAAATCCTACAATATCCTCTGGAAAATAAATAAACAAACAAATGTATGTACATATGTCAGGAATTTTAACAACTATTTATTTTCTTTGTTGTAGGTCTAAAAAAAAAAATCAGAGGTTCATATATGGTATCCAGGGTAACCAACCCTATTATTGAATGTGCACAGTATTTTTGAATAAGCAGAAGTTCATTGTTTCTCATTGTTTTTCAGTAATTGGTATTTTCATGATGACTTTATGCTCAAAACATTTAACTTTCTATTATAAAACAAATGTATTTGAATATATTTGAAATGCCAAATATAATTTTTAAAAATTCTTACCTAATCCTTTTTGTCCTGGATTCTTTGCAAAATTAAAAGTAAACTGGTAAAAATCCTTAAATCGTCCTGGTTCTTTCAATTCTTGTTCCATCTTGGGTATCTGGGCCTTTAGTTTTTCTATGCTGTCACATCTACATTGTAAAATTAAGTTTATAAAAGATAAACTTTTTGACTATAAATTAAGGACTTAACTTATTCCTATGACACCTTATATTTATTTCATAGAACTTTTTAAAAATCAGAGTTGTAGTTCATCTTTTTACATTACATAAACAAGTATGGCGTTGGCTGGAGGAAGAAAAGGTCTGGAGTGATTAAATGTTAGAAATAATTACTATTTTTAAAAGAACTGGGCTATTACTTTTAATTACATAATTCACTGGACTATTAACACATCTGTAGAAATCAGCTGCATTGGACAGATGAGAATGTATAGTAATCAACATAACAATTACCAGTTTAAACTGTAGTAGATACTCCTTACATGGTAACAAATCACATGTCTAGCTTGCAAACTGAAAACAGTTTCCTGCTTAGGTGAGGAAGCAGTCCTCTGGAACACTTACTTCGTTATATACAAAGTATAATAAATATCAGCTGAGCCTCCTACCATTTCCAACTGAAGTTATCTCAAATCAATATTAAGTTTTTTCTATATTTTGCAAAGCATTCCACTTCCAAGGAGCTGAAAGGGTCCAAGTACCAAGTCTTACTTCCCACATAGTAGCCTTAAGGTAGGAATATTCTATTTCTTACAGATTCCACAAAACCAATCATTCCATTTTTCTTCTGATCCTTTTTGCTTTTTTTTTCCTTCTGTGTTCTTTGTAACATCTCCCAGATCATTAGTTTGTAAATTAAAATTTTGATTTGGAAGTTCATTACGTTTTACATGAATTCAGTTTCAAATGAAAAAAAGTGAGTTCTAATGAAAACTATCCTAGCATAGAAAATTCCAGCAAGTTGAGGATAGGGCCGGCTTTGGCTGTAGAACATAGGGTCTAGGCCAGTTATTAATTTATTGTTTCTCAGCTTTAAACCCACCCTTCTTTGCACTACACTGGGACTATTTGTAGTGGACTACAAAGTATGAGACTTCATTTTTCTTGCCCACTGGCTCACTGTTAAGTTCTACCAATAGAGGGCAATGAAAGGCTGAAAGAGGAAGAAGGAACTTCTCTTATCCCAGTTTATTTTCTGCAGAGAGCAAGGGTTTCAGTGTGGTGGAAGGTCCCAGCAGTGTTCAGCAATGGTGGCAGCTCGCATGTCTCCGCAGCAGTGGCCTCTAGCCAGTTTCTTCTTCATCAGAGTGGCAGCAGGCAAGGCAGGCAGCGGTAGCCACACCCTCTGCTCTGAGGGGATCTCTTTTCTAGATTCCTTCCTTGTTCACTTCCCTCAGCTCCAGGAGTAGTGGCAGCTTCTAGTAACTGCCACCTGTTACAATTTAGAGCTTTCTTTTACCCCTTTTACACAATAAAACCAATTTTTAAACATACCCTACTTTGAATAAATTACTGATATGTTTTTGTGTCTTGCCTAGACCCTGACATATAAATTACTGATATGTTTTTGTGTCTTGCGATGTCCCTCAGGCTCAAGATCAGAATGCCTGGGTTCAAATCCTGGCTTTAATACTACCTACCTCTATTTCTCTGTGCCTCGGTTTCCTCATCTCTGAAATGGGCTTAAAACACTACTCAAAGTTATTGTGAACTGATAGGTGAAGTACTTACTTGGCATAGTTCCTGAAATAAATGTTCAACAAATGTTATCTATTATTATTCAATAGTTACCCACTGAAAACAAAGGGCAGCCTGTTACCTATCCACAGACTGAATACTTTTGTAGCCTCATTAAATACAGATAGGAGGCCATAGGTAAAACCTCCACCCATGACTTTTCAATCTATTTATCCCAAGACATTTACCTGATCAGCTGCCAAGGTATAAATTGAACAAAAAGTGATTAGTATCTTCCAAGATTTTAAACTCTAGGAGTTTGTTTATAAATTCAGAATTTGCAGGCTCACATTAGGACATGAGTTATATAACTCAAAACTTGCTCATTTCACTTTTTCACTTATCCATGTTAAATATTAGAACACAGTAATTTATTTTCATATTGGAGAACCTCCATTAGAAACAAATGATCAAGTACAACGCAAAAGGAATAGGCTGTACTACCTATTAAGGTAACTTGACAAACCCAGAAAACTGGTAACATGGGAAGGAACCAGCAGATTAACCATTTCTACTTCTATCAACTTTTGTGGGCTGGTAGGTTTATAAATGTACATCTAAAAATTTGTCACATAATTCAGTTCCACAGTCATTCTCATAGTAATGTACCTAAGTCCTTCTGGTAACCGCACACTCACCCTAGTTCTGTCATGCCCTCCATGAACTCCTGTTTGGAGAACTCGCACTGTGTCGCTGCTCTGAACTTCCACGCAATGATCAACACACTAATGCTGGCGGGGTCGAGGGCCAGGTCATCACAGAACTGCTGTATACCATCTATTCCAATTTTATTTTCATCTTGAGGATCTTTAAAAATAACAACGCAATATTAAATTAGCACCATACTTTATCATGCTATGCCTAAAACTGAAAAAGGTAACAACTCACGTTCCGTTTAAAAAAGTGATCTCAATAGACCACAGACATGAAGCAACATTACACTAACAGATATTTCCCCCTATAATATTCAAAGTCACTTTGCCCCCAAAATAGCATTCTTAAGACTAACAGAATATGTATACAGATGGGCACTTGATTTTTAACTCTCATTTATTCATGTAAAAATGTGCCATAATCATAAACATTCAGAAAATCAGACATTCCTATATAGGGATAAAGGGGTTTTACTGAACATATCCATACTTTTTTAAGTAGGCATTCTAAATTACCAGCATTATATACAGAAATTTTCTTTCTTAAAAGTTCATTTTACCACAGCAATCACTTCTTGAGAGTATTGGAAAAACCATATACTCTGCAATTGAATCCTAATCTCAACAATATAAATATCTGTTGTTCAAATTAAAGAAAAAAACCAACTATCAATATTTACTTATCAGGGAGCAAAAACTTTAAGTAATGACAAATAGAAAGAGAAAGGCACTCTGGCACTCTTGTCACATGCGATTTGCTAACATCTGTAGGAACAAAAAATGTGACTTTTTTGACTTTGAGGCATGAGTTATGTATAAAACATCCCATTTTTGGAAAAATTTTGAAATTCTGTATTTATATTTCTACATAAACATAAAAGACATGGAAGAATTCACACCAGGCTATTAAATATTGGTTCCCTCAAGAGAATAAATAAGGAAAAGATGGAGAAACTATTTACTTTTCCTTTATTCATCTATTATGTATTGTTTAAATTTTTTAAAGTATATACTACTTTGGGTTCTTTAAAGGTTATTAATCAAAATTATTATGCAGGTTTTCTTAAAATCAGTTCAGCTGAGTTTTGTGAGCGAAAAATAAACAGCCCCCCGCCCCAGCCCCCATTCTCAAATTGGATCATGGGGGAAGACATAGGTGGGGGATAAATGGGGAGGAAATGAAGAGGCTAAGAAGGAATTTTAGTGAAAAGAGGAAAATAATTTCTCTCAGATCTCTTGAAGCAATTCTAAGATCTACAGAGCTCTGCTGACACATCCACCCAACTTATGTTCTATGTATAGATTATTTCTCACAAGCAGCATGTAACTTTAGAAAACCTGGTTCAAAATATTTAAAATCACAAACACTCACCTTTGTATCTATTGTACAGTTGTTCTAACTTCTTCCTGTCCAATGATCCTTTTACACTCTCTCGTATATAAAGTTCAGGATTTTGGAAAAAATTGTCTGTTGCAACATCTAACTTCCAGTCATTTTGAGACAGACAACTTACTGCTGTTTTTTCACTAGATTGTGTGAAGATCATAAACTGACGAACTTTATCCTTCTGCGATGATTTCAACTTGTTCTATTGAGACCAGAAAATAAACTGAAACACTATGTAAAATCACAGAAGACTAAGTATTTCTATATGCCTGACTAATCATTCCCAGCAATACATTTTCCTCATAAACTATTAAACCATTTTAGCTCAACTTATTTTTGATCTACTATCAGAAAGACAATTAAAAAAAAATCGAAAACACAAAATATGGTATCATTTTGGAAAAGAAACTAGGACAGAAGCAAAGGAAGTACAATCACCCTGCAATTCTTCAAGAAGAAGAAATGAGAGCATTGTATAAAGGCTCTAGGAGGGAAGTACAGCCCCTCTCACAACCTTGACCAAGCACAAAGTTCTGCATAACAACTGGGAAGAAGGTGATGCTATCTAGCCAGCCAGAGCCGTCAAACCCTGGGTAACAAGGAGATTAACGGGTGTTTGCTGCAGTCCTAAAACCCACTATAAAGGATTCAGGAAACAGTTCTCCTCCCAACTTCACCTCCCTTGTTTTCTTGCTATTTTTACCAAATGTGAGAAAGCAAGAGTATGAATCCACTGCACTTCTCCTAGTGGTGTCCAGAAACCAAAATAATCATCACTAGAATTTCCTCATGTTTTCACTCAAATCAGAAGCCCTGAAATATAAACAAGTACCCCCATCCTTCCCACCAAGGTAATTTTGATAGGATTCTCCCTTTTTACCACTGAAAGAATCACCTTTTTCCCTAAGCCTGAGCCTACCAAAGGCTCTCTCCAAATAGCTTCTCACTGGAATAGCCTCTTCTCACTTGCCTTGTGTTGTCACAGATTTAATTCTCATCTGACCTGAACCCTAAGTAAATTGAAGCAGGGCAATTAGCCCCCTCCACTCTCTTCCAGTACCAAGGACCATGTTCTCCCTCCCCTCCCACCCAAGCCAGTCTCCTGTGGAATGTCTGCCTTCCCACTATTATTGTTCTCCCTCACAAGTCCAAATACCATTTCTCAGAAAACACTTGGGTTCTTCCTGCACTACTGCAAATGAAAGGGGTAAAGCATGTTATAGGACACACATTAATAGATACAGAGGTCTGTGGTATAAGCAACACATCTGAGAACCAAAGCATCTTTGATCTGGCCCAAATCTCAAAAACTCCCACTGTACAGATGAGAAAAACAGACCCAGAAGGTTAAGGAATTTGTTCAAAAATCACCCAGATTATTAGGAGAAATGGAACAAGAACAGAAAGGTCTCATGAATCCAAGTATTAGTAACCTTTCCATAAACCATACTGTTTGCTGTACATATTTATAAGCCTTTGAAATTTGCAGAAAAAAGACTACCAAATATATAAATATTTCCATTTGTCACAGAATAAAAAAATAAGACTATACAAAATCAAATGTGAAGAACAACCCCATCTCTAGGAATATGAAAATGTTTATGCAGTTTTCATACGCCTCGAGTGTGACCTTTCGGCCATATTCGTCTACCTCTGTAAATATGCTATTGCTTAGGGTTAGATTAAAATCTCAACCTCTGTTCTCCATTTAAATCGAGAAACTATAAATTCACTAACTTCTTGTTACTTCACTACCATCTCTGGACCCCAGATAATTCATATCCCATTACACATCTCTCAAATGTCTAGGATTCTTGCCTTTTGAAAAACATCTCCTCAAGACTTATTCAATTACAATAAACTCACAGTGACATCAAATCCCAAGGAAGATACCTGTCTTATTGTAATATACTCTTTAACTGAAAGGAAACTACTTTGATTTCAACTTTCTATTAAAAACTATTTTTTAAATTAGTATACCTTTCTCCTTTGAGAGATACAGTATACTGACACATTTTAATCCTTCTCTGAAGAACAGGGAAGTCACGGAGGGTCACTATGATCATCAGTGACCACTCTATATTGTTGGACTAAGTGTTGGACATTAACATAGAAGTACAGGCCACATCCAGAAAACTATTTTTTAATTAAACCTGACATAACTTCTTTTTTATAACTTTTTCCCATTCTCCTAACTGCTATTAAAGGCAGCAAAACAATCAGGATTATTTGGGGCTTTATCATACAGTATTAAATCCAGTGCACTGTTCCCTGAAACTTGAATCACTTTTGTTGATGAAAAGGAAGGAAAAACACAGCTTAAGTCAATTCTGTAAGCCAAAAAGTGCTGTTCGTTCTACTGACTTCCTGTCAGAGAGCAAGATATTAGAAAATTGGAGGAACAAAGATAAAAATCATCTTACCCACACAAATTAGTAACAAAATTATACAAGTGAATATTTAATCCAATGTCATATCTTATTTGAAAAAAAGTATGTAATAAATGTCTATGTATATGAAAATGTAAAAATTTAAGTGGTTTAAAATTCCAGTATATGAACAACATCAATTTATTTTCAGAAGGACCGCAGCCTCCCCATTTCCAATACCATAGAAGCTAATGAGTGATACCTGGCAGAGAACACTGGTTCCTGGTAGGCCAAGTGATAATAAGCAACCCCATTCCTGCAAAGTCTGATTAAGTACCCTCCCCTTCTTGTACGTATCATATACTCTCAACATTTCTCTGTCCATTCTCTCTGCCTAGGATAAATCTTAACACTTGTTTCCTACTAGGGAACATGCACTCAATTCCGTGGTCTCAAAGACTGTCCCAGAGCAAAGCTAGAGTAGATTACACAGAACTGCCCTCTTCCCAAGCCTGTTTAGGAGAACTGTAACACCCCCAACCCCCTATCCCCAGGCCATATAGGGGCGCCAGGCAAGGTGTTTTGAGAGTATGGCACCAAAGGTTTAAATTTCTGTCAATTTAAGGAAGAGAAAAAGGATTTTTTTTTTGTCTTCCTTAAATTGACAGAAATTTAAGGAAACAAAGAATTATATTATAGGAGATGAGAGGATAGATAGAAAACTGAAGTGGAAAAAAAAAGATGGATTTTCTGTATTTCTACTACAAACCCAGTGGGGATCTTCCTAAGAGCAAAAACACGTGACTACAATGATTCAGCACTCAAATGTAGGATATGCCATTCACTTAAGACCTACGTAAAAGGAATTACAGTAGTCACTAAATAAAACCAGGCAATACAATCTGCAGCACTCACATGTGAAAACTATCCAGATATCATCAAATTTTCAAGGAAATTCAAGTAAGTATGTAAAATGTATAAAATACAGAACATATGCGTATTCTGATTGTTTCTGATTTTAGCAGAAAATGGGGAGGAAGAAGGGGGAGAAGAGGAGAGAGGAAGAGAGGGAGAAGAGGAAATAAATGCTATCTCGTGTAATAGGAAGCTAATTACAATTGTACCAAAGATTACCAAAGTTAGAAATACTATCATGATTTGGAAAGTAAAAAGCACTTACTTGCTCATCTTTCCAAAATGAAAAATCTGGTTATCAATATATGTTATTTAATACTTAAATCTAGCACATGTTTGCAATTTTTTTCATCCAAGAAATTTAAGAATCACATTTAAAAGAATAGCTTATCTGGGGGGAAAAAATCAGACAAATACTTTGAATGCAGCCAAGTACCATATAAATAGTTGAGTATATTTTACCACTGAACTTACAAAATCTATTGTGATTGAAGAACAGGGACTCAGAAGGGCTCTCTAATAATAACCATAAAGTTAAGAAATTCCTCATATAAGTATTTCCCTCAAGAAAAGTAATAAGCATGGAAAATGATTTTCTAGTTAACAAAGTCCTAACACTTTCAAAATAGAAATAATTTTAATGAGTGATATTTTTAAAAGCAAAAAAATTAAGATCCATTTTATTATTTCTATTATTCTGCATTATCTTCTTACCCTTAAGTTTAAAATTGTCTGAACTCTAAAACACCAAAACCTTTATATTTTTACCAAAACCTTTTTATGTTTTTAAAGGAATTAATTTTCTAATTCAATTCTAATTATCTCAGGAGTTGATAAATATAGCTCATAAAAGGCAATGTTTTAAAAATCAAAACAATATAATGATCACCCATAATTCTCACTAAAAGCTCTGTGTGTTGATTCTCATGTGTTTACCATAGGATTAACAGTTTAACTTCATCTGAAATTTAGCACAGCTAGTTTAAGTCCAGAAAATCATACTTTCCATATATGATACACAGTATTCAGTAAAGTCAAATGTTACCAGTTTCCAAACCACTCATTTATAAAAGGCCTTCCCATAAATTATAGGTCTCAAGTCAAAAGTGCAGCAAAAATCAATTCAACTGAGACCACCTACTTCTAGAGAAGACTTTCATCTAGGAGCAAAGTTCTGCAAGAAAGCCATGCTAATAATTTCACAGGAACACCTAGGAATCCTATTCTCTTCTACCTGCACAGAGAGGCAGGATATGGTTAGTGAAGAGTGCAGACTCTCAAGCCAGACAGGATTTTAATTCTACCGGTGCCTCATAATTGCTGTATGACTTTGGGAAAATTATTTAATCTCTGCATGCTTCAATTTCTTCATCTGTAAACAGGGTGTGAAGGTTACATGAATTAACTCAGGTTAAACTTAGCACTGTAACTATAGCAAGTATTCCTCACAAGTTCACCAAGCAAAGAAGAATACTCCACAGAAAAAAAGTTAATTTCATGTAAATGGTAAAGAAAAAATAATAACCATAATCAGAAAACTAGCAGCTAACATTTATTTGAGCTCCTACTGTGCCAACTATGTGCTAGGTATTTAATTACTAACAATTCTGCAAGGTGGTTATCATTGATTCCATTTTACCAAGGAGGAAACCAAGCCTCAGAGCTCGGTTTATCTACAGACAGACTTGTCCAAAAAGTAGCAGAGCCAGGAATGAAACCCTGGAGCCTAACTTCAAGGTATGGTCTTTATATTTATTCTACATTGTCATCAAGTGAAAGGACGAAAAAGGGCAAAAGTGCAACCACTGACTAATTATGTGTGCACTGGGGTGAGGTGAACTGTGAGCAATATTTTTTCATGTATTTTTATGGAAAAGTTAAATAAGTAATCAATTGACCTTTCACCTTTAAAATGTAAACAATCTGCATTCTGACTAAAAATTGCCCATTACACATTCCCTCAAGACCTAACTAAAAAGACTAATTTAGGGACGGAAACTTCCCTTTAGAGATTTTTGGGAGGGAGAGGAGGAGAGAAGAGGGTATAGGCTATTTTTAAGACAAGTAATTCAACAGGAAGAAAAATAAGTTTCTAGTCCTGTCAGTCTATTTTTTTAAAAAGAGGGCCACAATCTATATTTTTAAATGTACAGAAGTGGCAAATTAAAGGGCACTGAAGATAAGGGTTTCCTTTTCTAATGAGTAGACTTTGGAACCCAGAGAAAATACAAATACATGTACAAGTTATGGCCAGAAAATATAAGTAAATGTGTACAATTTCAAATATTAAGCAAAACAAAACAAAAACCTTCCGTATTCTTTCAGATTAAAAGCTGCAGTTTAGAATAATGACTTATGGTTAGGCCTGTGACTCTTTACTTATTCATCTGTAAACTTCCTGCACTCTGAATGACAGTTAAAATGAACTCTTCTTTAAAAGGCACTGTCCTACTACCAAGTCAAACGTGGAAAAGTACACTACACTGTGTAATTACTTTACCCAATGATGTTTTATATAATGGCAATTTACTCAAAAAAATGTTTCAGAAAGTGTACTTGTAAGATCCAAACTGGTTTTGTATGTTTTTAAAGGACTTTCCTCATAGGTTTTAAAAAAGTATTCTGTTAACGGAAATTTAAAGGATTTTTTCTTCTCCCCACACTTAATTATTATTCAGAAGTTGACTACTAACATAAATGGGATAAATTTTTTGATTTTGGTTTAGAGAAGACTGTTTTGACTATTAAAATATTATTGTTGCTAGTTCCTAATAATCTACAATAGGATAGAAATAACCTCCTTAAAATACTTGTGTTCGCCATCATATTTCAATTGATTCTCCCAAACTTATTGCTTAAGCAGTAGTCAAGAGAGCTAATTTAAACTTGCTTCTCCTCTCCATACACGTGTTTTCTAAAGAAACCTCAAATTAACAAAGATTACTAAGGCAAAAACAAAGAAAGAATTAAATGAGATTTTTAAGTTCCATAAAGAACTTATAATAATGACTAGATTAACAGTCATGTGAGATTTGTTTCATAAAGAAAATAAATGATCCTTGAAAAATAAAATCTCCTAATTCTAAGATTTAATATCTATTCAAATCCTATATCCAGAAATATTAGAATCCTATGAATAATAAATAAGCACTCTAAATGTTAAATGAAATGAAAATATCCTAATATAACAAAAAGGAATGGGCCTTGTACATCAACTTATCTCTGTTGCTGAACACTGTTCAGTGTTGAGGGATTCAGAAGTGTAACGCAATAGAATTCTTTAGAAAACTCTTAATTCTCTCTTAAAATTTTACAAAGCAAACAGGCAGCCTAATCACTCTCAGTGATTAGGTACTAATTTTATAATACGGGTTCAACAAAGTGATGAAAGATGCTTTAGTGGCACTTTTTTCCCTTCTGTTTTTGCTTTTTTTAGGTGAGGGGTATGCACCTCAAGTGACTAGGTAAACTAGACAGTCAGCAGGTTATTCAAGAGCTTGTTTGTGTCCACAAAGCAACCGTATCCTATTTGGAACTATTTCTCTTCATCAAATGTCACGGCTAATACTATCACAACACATACTGAAACTTAAAAGGGGGCTTTCTCACAGATTTTCATTGTGCTTGACCCAACCTCAGGCCATAATCAAAATAGCCACTTGACTCAAATGAGTTCAGTTGTTTTAAAACTTAAAACCACCACCACCACAATGAGCTACTTTTACTTTCAACTTTTTATCTATCTGTACCAAAAGTTTTCATTTTTCAATGACTTAAATGTTTAAATCAGATCATTTGATTATAAATGGAAACAATTATTCAGTATAGGGAAGAAACCAGGGTGAAACTAATCAAAAATTCCACACATACACTGAAAGGGTGCTTGCTGGGTTGTTTTCTTTTTGGATGTTTGTTTTGTTTTTAAAGATGAGGGGTAAAGTATGTTAGCAGAGACCAGGCTTCTAATCCCTCCTCTGCCACATACTAGCCCTTTCCCTTGGTCAAATCATTTAGAACTGCTAAACCTCCATTTCCAGGAACCACATGAAGCCTGAATTCATGAACAGGTGATGCGCATTATCAAGACCTTGGATTCCAAAGGATGCTGCCGACTGGGAGACTATTATGAACAGAACACCTTTCAGTGCTTGAATTGGGTGTTTACCAGGGAACTACATTTCATTACTTTATGTTCAAAGGAGGTAGCAATATCTATCTCACAAATTGGAGTGGAGATTAAATAACAGTGGTAAATTGTCTGACTAGCAGACAATAGGTTCTCAATAAATATGGATGTCCTCCTTTCTCCTCAAAGGCCCAGTTTTCTGCATATAGCCATTAAACTACATACAAACCACTAGAATATATTCAAAAGCACTCTATGAAAGGTTTTGTTGTATTGTTTTGTGAACTAGTTTTTATTGAATATTGGACAGTCATGTTAAACAATTCAAAACTGTACATAGAAGCTGCATGGTAAAGAAAATTATAACATGGGTATTGTTGTGTTTAAAAACTGCTTAAAAAATTATCTATAATATTGCAATAGGACACTATGGCACAGCAGAAACAAGATCATGTTACTCAGAATCCTTCAGTGGTTTCCCATTTCTTTTGGAATAAAAAGCCAATATCCTTACAATGCCCACCCAGGCCCACCTCCACGCCTCTCCACACAGACCTCATCTTCTCCAATACCCCTCTCCCCCATAAAAACTGCTCAAGCCACATTGGTCTCAATAGTCCTCAAACTGTCTCCCCACATTTCTGCATGACTTACTCCATCTCCTAGTCTCCTCAAAATTCACCACATCAGTGGTACAGACACCATTTTGCAACCCCACATTCACTGTGCCCCAACACTCCCAAGTCCCCTCCCTAACACTGCTTTTCTTCCAGAACACTTAACAACTTCTAACATAGTAAGGAAGAAAAAGATATACTATGTTTATAATTTGTCTCTCCCTACTTAAACATAACCCTCAACAGAGCAGGGATTTTTTCTTTCAGTGGAAAAAAAAAAAATATATATATATACACATATATATATACACACACACATACACACTTCCATATCCCCAGTGTCTAAAACAGTGTCTGGCACATAGTAGCTATTTAATAATTAATTACCAAAACAAATTAAGGCCCTCCTTTAATTTACTTATATATGTATGCAAAAGAATGTGAAACAAATTCTTAAGAGACAATCTTGAACAGGCCTACATTCAGCGGGACTTATAAACTCTGGTATTTATTCAAAATACAATCTTAAATTTCAAAGTGCACACATTTTAAAAAAATATATTAAAAACATAGTAATTAACATTATTAATCATCCATTAATTTGAATTTTGCTATTTAAAATATTCATTAATAATACTTGGGTTTTCCTCTGTTTAAATGAGTAATATATTTCATTTCAATCCAATTTTCAACCATTTCTCTAGATTTCATATACGTTAAAAGATTACATGTACCACAAATACTGGGAGAAACAGTAAACAGGAGAAAACAGTTTCAGTTCTGCAACAAACAATTTTGTAACCTTGAACCTCAAAACCTCGTTGGTCCTCAATTTCTTCTTCTGTAAAAGGGAAAATTAGTAAATAAGATGATCTCTGAAGCCATTCGGGTCTAGAAATTCTATGATGCTGTGAATCTATAAAAATCTAGAGGTTACACAGTCTACACACGTCTCACCTATCTAATAAAAATCATTACAGCCAACATTTTTATAGCTGAATCGAACTTTAGAAATCATTAAATCCAATCCTGTCATCTTACAAATAAGAAACACAGAAAATTTGTACACTTCTTACAAAATTTTTCTGGAGTAACAGGATATTGTCTAGTTTTAGAGTTATTTTTGGTCTGTGTGTGTGTCAGGTAGGTTAACTGAAAAATTTTTTTTCATATACAAATTATTTCTGATTATCCCATCATTTAAGCTTGGTCAAGAATTGACAAAAATATGTGCTCTTGCAATGAGCTGCACTGCACTACACTACACACGCCAAAAAAATTACCCCAAAAATCATATCAAGAAACAAAAGATAAATTTATAATGAAAAACTTAACTAGAAAATTTTTATGGCCTAACTTAAATTAAGGTCCATGGTGATTTAGTTTCTACACTAACAAGAGCATACCACGACAATTCTAGTGACATAATCTGAGTTCAGCCACAATATTTTTAAATTAGTAATATCTTGTCACTTCTGGTATAACTAGATGAGTTAGGACTAAATTCCAAAACTGGCTAATTTAATACTAACAAAAGGACAGGCGCTTGCTTACAAGCTCCAATCCAAGCTGAACTCTCATATGAACCACAAGGAAGCCTGAATTCCTGAACAGGTGATGCGCATTATCAAGACCTTGGTTGGATTCCAAAGGATGCTGCCGACTGGGAGACTATTATGAACAGAACACCTTTCAGTGCTCGCATCGGGTGTTTACCAGGGAATTACATTTCATTACTTTAAGCTCGTCCCTAACACGCCTAGAGTCTGGAAACTTTAGGAGTAATGTCTATGACCGTCAAAATACTTAAGAAATTAGAAACTGTTTGGATGCCCTGGTGGATCTTTGAACAGTCTTATCAATCCAAACATAACCTCTACTTTATGGCAAAGTTTTCTTACAAATGCAAACGGTCAATTTTTATGGAACTTAACCATAAAACAGAAATCTTGAATATATGGCAAATTAAATCACATATCCATACATGACACCAAAATTCTGCCAAGTTGGAGGCTGGGAGTAGGTAAGTGTCAGCAGAAATATGACCAACTGAAAACAAAAAACATGGGGCCATTCCCTTAAAGCAGACACACACATACACCCTCCTCAAAGAGGCCTTTATGTTCCCTATGAGCAAACGGACAGTATCATTTTTACTGTCTATTCATACAGTAACCTGCGTGGAATGCAACTCATGCTCAGACTATAAGGCCAACATCGCTTCTGAAAAACAAAAAAGAATCCAAGAGCGTCAGGTACGTAATTACCCAAATGTAAACATAACTTGACTACCACGTCAAGCCTGTAAGACCATTTTTTTCCCCCAAACAAAAAAAGGGAAATAACTTGACAAACTGTTTTTTAAAAATCACAAATGGTCTTTAACCGGCGTAATAAAGCAATTACTCCTCCCACCCCAAGCAAATAAAATACGTGCTCAAAAGGCAGCAAGTCAGTTTCTCCTAATTTTATGAAATGAGAACAGGTTGCACTTCCGTACTCCCCCCTCATCCTCCAAGCTCAGCGGTCTCCCATGTTCTCAGTAGAGAAGTAAATATAACCTCCACCAACTGGCAAGTGAAACTCATTTTCCAAAAGCATGGGACGCATCGAGAAATGATGGAGAAACGAAAAGGACTGATACCCCTCCCCAAGCAAAACTGCCCGGAGACTTGAGGGGTGTTGGAGGCAGGAGCGGACGAAGAAGAGCCCCGGGCAAGTGTCCCCCTCTACCGGGCCGGCGGCGGGGGAAGCCCCGGCTCCCGGGCGGGGGGAGGCTCCTCACCCGGAACCCCGGACCCCGGTCCCCGGCCAGACACAATGGAGCCGGCGAGGGCACCGGGCAGCAGCAGGGCCGTTGCCCCATCCCCTCCCCCCGCACCAACGCCTCCCCCACCCGCACCCGACCCGGCGAGGGGCGCCAGAGGCCGCTCCCCGCGCCCCCAACTCCCCGGGGTTCCCGACTAGGCCCGGCTCCGCTCCGCCTCCTCGGCTCTCACGTAGCGGCGGCGCCCGGGCGGGAAGGGGCGAAGAAGGAAGGGAGAGGCGGGGAGGAGAGCCCGCCGGAGAGCGGGACGGAGGCCGCGGGCCGCGGCTCGGGGCAGCCGGGTCGCCGCGGGGCGGAGGGCGGCCGGGGCGGGGGTGCGCGGCGGCGCCGGCCCCCAGCCGGCGGGGCGGGCGGGCGGGAGGACGGCCGCAGTGCCTCACCATGTTGGTGTCCTCCAGGCCTCTCCCCTCCTCCTCCGGCTCCGCAGCGAATGGACGGCGGCGGCGGCGGCGGCTCCTCTCACGGGCTCGCCCGGCTCCCGCTCATGCGCAGTGCGGGGCGGCCCCGGCGCGGCCCGGGGAGGCAGCCCCGGGCCTCGGGAAGGCGGAGGGACGGGGGCGGCGGTGGGGAGCCCCGCGCGGGGGTTTCCCCGGGTGCTGGGGTCCCCCTGGGCGGGGGGCGGTAGACGCGGGCGGAGCAGGGGGCGACCCACGCCCTCCGCGCGCCGACATCCTCCCGCTGCGCCCGGCGGGCTCCGGCGGGGTGGGGGCCTGGGGACACCCACCTCCCCTTCCTACGCGCTCCTTCCGCTGTCAGACCGCCCCAGCCGTGTCTACACGGGCTCGAGCGGGGACTAGAGGTGGCCAATGACGAGCAGCTGGGAGCGACTGTAAGGTGTAAGATTGAGGCGCTAGATCTATCCCAAACCACCCTCCCCATAAATACCAAAAAAAAAGAAGAATCCTGTGAAAACACCACCCGGTGTTTTCTGCCCCCTACCCCACGTTCCAGGATCTGGACTGCAGTAGGTCCCCCTGGTAGACATACCAGAGGAGACCTTGGTGTAGCCATGTGGAAGCTGTACTGCCCTGTGCTGTGGCACAGACTCTTCCCCAGACCTGTGTCCACGGGGAGACCAATAGGATAGCCCTAGGGTTCCAGGGGAGAAGGACTGGCTATTCAAGGCCACATGCATGCAGCTAATGGTGGAACGTTCAGTATCAGCGCCACTGATGGCTTCTAAAGATTATCCACTCAGTTCAGCCTTCCTAGAATAAGTCTGGGGAAGTAATGAACATTTTTTTCACTGAGGGTTGACGGGTGTCCCAACAGGCGGACAGTCCAGGCTTGATCTATTTATGCTTCTAAGTCTGGTGAGGCTGAGGGTACCAGGATTCTGAGCTGGGGGTCAAGTGGACAAGTACGTGGTGCACGGAGTACAAAAGACTCTTTGGAGTGGTCCCTGCCCTTAAGAAATTGACTATCCAATTAGAGAGATGAGACACTTTCACAAGGAAGGAAGGGAATAAGAAAACAGTAATAAAGCAAACATCAGAAAATCACAAATAAGATTGAGCCAAAAGTTAGTATGTTTCAGAACAGAATCAACTTGACTGGGGGTGTTATCATCCTCACCTATTATCACCATGGTCACTAGTACCCTATTCCCCCCAACACAGACATTAGCTACCAGATCAGCCCTATAACTTAAGGACTTTGAAGTTCTTATTAAAGTAACAGAACTTCTTTGCCAACTTCTGGAGGGCCTTATAATGCTTTCTGGAACCAGCCACATACCAGGAGCTACCAAGACTCTATGAAGACAGATCCCCAGCCAACACAGACCATTAATCCATTTTTTCCACCAACCTTTAGTGGGCACATACCGTGTTTCCCCGAAAATAAGACCTAACTGGAAAATAAGCTCTAGCGTGATTTTTCAGAATGACATCCCCTAAACATAAGCCCTAATGTGTCTTTTGGAGCAAAAATTAATATAAGACCCGGTCTTATTTTCGGGGAAACATGATGCTAATGTGCAAAGCTCCTTGCTAGGCTCTGGGAAATCAGCTTAGAGAGAAAAGGTCAGATCTGTCTCATGCAGCAAGCCTTAAACTGGACCATATCCATGGATGTTCTCCAGGAATTTACTAAGCATCTGACCTAAGATAGTAACTAACATCTAGGGTCTTGAAGAAGATTCACTCTCTTTCACACTGTTATATTTCACTAAGGTAATAGCTCATGGGTTTTCTTAAGCTTTTGCCTAATTGCCATTTACAAGCAGACAGTTCTTAGTTATTCTACTTGACATGTCTCCTGCACTTGAACACTTTCTCAAGTTTCCTGTCCATCATTTTCCATGATCCACTTTCTTCCACATATCCTCGTTCTTCTGTGACCACTCTTCTTTCCTGGCTCAGCAATCTTTGGTTCTTAAAAGTTGGGCTTTCCAGAACCATCACTGAATCTCTTCCTGTATACAACCCTGTGTCAGACTCCCACTCACATTCCCACAATGTCAGCTACTACTTCTATCCTGAGGAGTCCTAAATCTTGACTTCCAGCTCTTGAGTGGCTGGTCTAAACATTAAATTTGGTTATTCCAGAGACCCATCAATGTTGACAAATCCAAAACCTTATCCCCCAAACCTACTTTTCCTCCTGTCTTTTTACCAAACCATCCAACCTAGAAATCTGAGTCATCCACAACTCCCTCTACCCAATCCCCCTTAATCTAGTCGATCACCAAGACTATCAATTTTACCTCCTAAATAACTTTGAATCTGTACTCTACCCATCCCTCAGCCAAGTGTTTATCATAACTCTTCTCATCAGTAGCTTCTTAATTAACCTTCTGGCCTCTACTCTTCCTCCACTGTTCCAGAATTGTTTTTCAATACTACAAATCTGAATCTGTTCCTTAAAATTCTCCAGCGACTCCATAAACATGAACCTATAAGGCTCTCTCCCCGTAATCTGTTCACTCACCTTGCCATTTCCCACTTCCTTCCTTCCATATGTGAGTTTCAAAAATCCAAGCCTGCCTACTCATTCATGTCTCCTTGCTTTCTCTCATTCTGCTCTCCCTGGCATACTAGCTAACACTGACTGAGGGCTTTCCATGTACTATGCACTGTTTTAAACCCATGATACATACTGACTCACATAATTCTCACTTCAGCCCTATGAGCTATGCCCAGTGACTATGCCCATTCTACAGAGGAGGAAAATAAGCACAGGAGG
This sequence comes from Rhinolophus sinicus, assembly GCF_036562045.2. Classification (NCBI taxonomy): domain Eukaryota; kingdom Metazoa; phylum Chordata; class Mammalia; order Chiroptera; family Rhinolophidae; genus Rhinolophus; species Rhinolophus sinicus. Next base: position 47,163,670 of record NC_133751.1, read on the forward strand.
TTAAATAACATGCCTACATTTCCTCGGATGGTATGTAGTACAGCTGGGACTTAAACCCAGACGGTATGGCTAGAGTCCATTCTCTTAACTACCACACTGTATTTCCTACCAAAACCTCATACTCAAAGACCATCTTCTCTGTGATTGTCTCCTGATCTCATCCCTGGATTCCAGGAGTGAGGTATATTTCTCCTGCACTTCTGTGACACCTGGTATATAACTTCTATTATACTTATGACATCACACGATAATCATTTGCCTACATAACCACCTCCCCTGCCAGATTGTGCACTGCTCCAGTCCAGAGACCCAGTTGCACACATCTTTGAGTTTTCAATGTACATGACTACCATAAATGACATGTATGTGCTATATGGTAATGGTTGGATAAATTGAAAGAAGATACCTAACTGATGTTGGTCAATCTGTCTTAACACTGTGCCTATATTGTTTGCTATTGTAATGGAATGTCTGTCCTCCTTGGCAGATGTATGTTATTTATACCATATACCATTCAGATGGTAACTGTAGTAGCAACTGTACCCATTACTGCACTTCCAAGCTACAGTACTGAATGTGAAATGGAGAATTATTACTCAGTCTTCGTTACTGAGTGCGAGAAACATATTGTTAAAATTGTCCTGATTATTTTTAAAATGGGAAAGCCCTGAAAATGAAACATAAATTACAAGATTTTATTAACTAAAGAATATCCATTAACATGTTCATAGTACTTTTTTGTTATGTCTTTTCAGATATTTAAGTTAAGGCTTTGAAGTTGTTTTAAGTACAGAATTTGTAAAGGTTAGTTTTTATAGTGACAATCTTGATATGATAATAAGAAATAAGATGGACTCAACCGTAATTGAAAAATAAAGAAAAAAGATGAAAACATCTAGCTGAAATCCACTATTCTCATTCTCCCTTTCTATATATTAGGTTGGTGCAAAAGTAATTGTGGTTTTTGCAATTGTTTTTAAACTTCTAAACTGCAATTACTTTTGCAACAACCTAATAGATCGATAGATACAGATATGTAGATATATATACATACATGTGTATACATATATACTCATGTGTACAAATGTGCATATACAGAGAAAGCACGTATACACATATATATTCATTGTACACCTCTAGCTACATAGACAAATTAGAGTATTTGTCGATAGCGTAATTTTTCAAGGTAAAACAGGCAACTATTTAAAAACGATTGTTGCCTCAGATCCTTAAAAATGCATGTTAAGCTAAATATATTCACTGACAAAATTGTTGCAATTCTATTTAAGGAAACATGTTTAAATAAAAAATACAAGGACTCCATATTTTAAAAATCTGTCTTTTAGCAAAGAGCAAGAGTAATCTGAAAAGACAGATTGCTAACATTTCTGATAGTTCATCTAGCTAAAATTAAGCCTGCAGAGTAACTGTGTACACACAGTCACAGTTCACAGGCACTCGTCAGGGATGCACAGCCACCACCTTCCCACACTTAACTTGGGTAAACTCAATTTTGCCCAGTATTTACATAAATGTGCTTACTGAATTCAAGCTTGCCTGTTTATAAATATGTAAGAATAAAATTTTTTAAAGGGGGAGGCAGATGGGTTTAGGCTTCAGGGACAGGGATGTGCCCTAATGTGGCTGCAGGAAGTCTAATGTGAGAGCCATAGTCCCAAATTAATGCCAAACTCACCAGAAAAGGGCAAGAAGTGGAAGGCTTTTTGCTCTCCCCTCCCTGACAAGTATTCCCAGTGAAGCCAAAGAAATGACTGACTGCCTGGGACTTTTCCCCCCACATTCTGAACCCTTTGAAGAGGAATCCTTAATCGGGACAAAGGGATAAACCTCAAGGACTGTCCCTAGGAAACTGGGCACCATTGTCCTCTTCGTACAAAAGGACCGTCTAAAGCAGTCCAGTGGGTCACCTTCTAAATAGGAAAATGGGAATATTCACCAAAGCCAGTCTGTCACCTCAAGGTACATGTGGGTCTGTTGATTTTAGCTGCTCCACACTCATGGTAGAGGAATGGACTTACTGTAACAGCTGAGACTGGAGGGCCAGTGATGGAAAACTGACTATCCAAGACCATCACTGATGATGTCACAATGTCCCATTGTCCTAAGGTGTCCATCCTGGACCTCCCTTCCTAGTCCAGCTTGGTCCCTCCTACATAACACTGTGGCTCAGCCCAGGTGTGTGTCTTGGACAGCTCTGGTCAGTTGCAAAGAGTGAATTCATTGAAATTGTAGAGGCTGAATCAGTTCTACAAGTAGTAGAGTAGACGACTCACTAGTACTCTAGAATCCGGGGTGTTTGTCCCTGGATGCTTATGGTATCCTCACCAAGGCATTTTCCACTGGGAATGACAGGAAATGCTGGTATTGAATCAACACCTTGCTTTCCTGTCTTCATACAGTGGGTAGAGCATAAGGTGTACAGATTTATCTGGGACTCAGTATTCTCAGTTACAAAATGAGAAGATTGGATTGCACTGTAATGAGTTTCTATCAAACCCTCAGTTTGTTTGATTCCTTCCTGGTAGACTAGTATGAGCTGTCCTCAAAGATCAGGAAAAGATAGTTTGTCTTATTCATTCACTCATTCATTCATTTCTAAGTGTATGAAGCACCTAAGCTACCACTGTCTGACAAATACAATGCAAGCCACAAATGTGAGACATATGTGAAACTTAAATCTTTACAGAATGACATTTCAAAAAGAAAAGGTTCCACTTGTTTTTAATATTTAACCTAAGACATCCAAAATATCAGCATTTCAACATGTACACAATAAAATATTGAGATACCTTACATTCTTTTTTTCATAGTAACTCTTTGAAATCTGATGTGCATTTTACACTTAACGTACATCTTAATTTAGACTAGTCACATTTCAAGTGTTCACTTGCTACATATGGTAATGGCTACTATACTGGCCAGCACAGGCTGAGGCTGTGGCTTATCTGGAGTAGATGCTCAACAAATGGGAGTATTAAGTATTCTTACTTCCAGGAAATAAATGAAAACCAAAGTAAATCTGAAATATCTATACATAACCAATGGTAAGCACAAAAATATTTAGCATTTGGGAAGCAAACATAGTTCAATTGGAGAAAAAATATATCTGAGACAAATATTTTCAGTGTAGATAGCAAACTAGGAAAATGACCTGTACAGATTTATGTCTACCAAGCACCAAACATTTCCCTGACCCTGAACATGTCTTTCTATTAAGTGTGATTTCTGCACAAAAATTTTTATAATCAAAGTAGCAGAATCAAAGTAGCCGAATCAAAATAAGACATATAAAACACTGAAACACATTTCACAAGCACTGTAGAGTTCTGAGGAGTTTTTTACAGGACTATCCGGTAAAGAAGTAAATGCCATTTTCTCAATTTCCTTCAAGATATGTCTCCCTTTTCAAAGAAATTGTTTGGGATGGGTGAAGAGACAAGAGTTTAGTGAAAGGGAAGTTTTCTGTGCAAATATTGTAAAACTTTTAAAAAGTTAATACCAGGGTCAGTGTAGCCTCTATCACTGTGAAAGAGAAAAACAAAAATAAGCAAATACTAATATTTTGAGATTATCATTTTGAGATTAAATACAGAAAGAAGAAGCCAATGAAGGAATCTAAAGACAAAGCCCAAATGGGTTAATCTGTTGTAGGAGACCAGGGAGAACCCCTCAGGACATTTGGGAAAGGAGATCATTAGGCAAAGTTCTTTAGAGATAAAATGTGACAGGGCCACTCTTAATTGCACACAAGTAAAAGAACGGAAAATGTTGTGACTATAGATCACCACTTTGAAATAAACTAATGAGTTTTAGAGAATTTGAAGAGGTCTCTTGATTTTGTTGACAGCCTGACCTGGAAGAAGGGTGCGTGGGATGGGGGTTGAATGGAGAGAAAGGTCCAGGGTCAGGCCTAACAGGTGAGCTCTGGGGTGGCAGTGACGGCACCATTGGCAGATCAGGTCTGGCTGGAAAGAACAGCCAGTGGGAGGGGTCAGGAGAGAGGAAGGGATTATTTTCATTCCTGATCAGTAGGATATAGCCCTGCAGAGTAACAACATAGCTGTGAAATGTGTAAGAGAACACCTCGCTGGGATGGGCACATGTGACAGGGCAACATACCTTGGGTGAGTGTATGGCTCAGGGCCCAGGTTCTTAGTCCTCCACTCCAGAGCCAGGTGTTTTGTTTGGTTGGTTGATTTTTGTGGCTGAGAAGGGTCTCAGATTTGATTCCACTCCTTCAGGTGGATGAGTTCTCAAAAGCAATAATGAATAGTAATAAGTCAGTGATGAAGTCACTGCAGTTGAAATTTTTTTTTTCATGCAATGTTATCTTTACATTATTTGAAGTTCAGATCCCTTGTTATTTTCTTTTTACACTTGTATTCTTTTTATATAAGTTATAAACTGAGGACTATCATTGGCTTTGAAACTTCTGAAATAGGCCTATGGCATTACATGAAAGAGTCATGGATGAGACAACTATGTTCTGGTTAGGTTATCTCCATAAGACTGGACAAATCAGATCTGTCTTTTTTGAGCCTCAATTCCTCTGACTGGCAATTTTTGAATAGATAAACTTTTGGTTTGCTTCCAACTTCAAATCTGAGCTCTCCTCAAAATTCCAGGAAGTATCATTGTTCTCATTCAGGCATCTATTTCAACATTCATTGAACACTTGTCAATGAATACATGTGAGCCACAGTAGGAAGTAGTAGGAATACAATGAAAGAACCAAACAGTCCCTGCATCCCTGCCCACCCACCGCAGGGACTCAGGATCAGGCAATGTGGAAACTACAGGAGGTGGGAAAAGGGCCTTGGGGAAGGTTGTACAAGCACTGCCTCTGGGAAGCCCAGCGCGACTGTGGGCAGAGGGAAGGCTGGGTGGAGCAGGACAACGTGAGCTTCGAGTTACCTGGATCTGTGCTTGAACCAGACGCTACCATGTATTATAACGGTGATGTTGGCATATTGCTTAACATGAACCCCAAGTCTTTCATCTATAAAATACCTACCTCAGAGTATTATGTGAAGAATAAAGGAAACAGAATATATAATGCTAGTGATAGTCGCTTGGTATGTTATGGATGCTCATTCTAGAAGAGGTGACATATGATGGATTTCTAAAGAATACTACAGTCTCACTGTCCTTAAGGTCAGTTCACTCTTATCACTTCTGGCTCCAAAAAAAAGGAAGGAAGGAAGGAAGGAAGGAAGGAAGGAAGGAAGGAAGGAAGGAAGGAAGGAAGGAAGGAAGGAAGAAAAAAATTCCACGTACTTGTTGTCTGTATCATCCAAACTCTTTAGCTTGATTTTCAGAAGCTCCATACTTTGGAAACAACTTATGATGGCTTAGAATACACCTGACCTACATTTTCCTGAATTTGCTTTCTTGTTTGTTTCCCATTAGGCTGGGTCACTAGGAAGACTTTTGAGAGAGTTGGAGGGCAGAAGGGAAGCAGCAAGCATTTTATGGCTCACACACATTTTGGCTGATCTGCTGATTCACCTCATTGGCATGAAGCAGCAACAAAGCCTACAACTTCTCTCCTTTCCCCTGGATCCTCCTTCAGCCTCTCCAACTCCTGAGCCAGATGTTTGGGTTCAGCTCTGTGACATACAACCCTAGCTTCTGCGGAATAGCCTTGACACCAAGGTCAGAGAGGAACAAGAACTGACACCGCGTTCAGTCCATCCTTGTGGGACTCCAGCTTATCCTGTGGCTCTCAGCCTTCTCTTGATCGCCCCCACTTTACACTCATCATCCCTTGCTGACTGGCTACACTGTAGACTTCAAGTTCCAACATTAGACATGGAGAAACAGCCTTATAGAGAATGCACAACCAGCTTTCACAATTGTGCAAGGCCGATTCCCTGTAACGACAGAGAGAGAGATGAGAGAGAGAGAGAGAGAGAGAGAGAGAGAGAGAGAGAGAGAGAGAGATGATAGATCTATTGGTTCTGCTTCTCTGTCAGGAACACCCAAATCTCCTCCTCTACTTCCACAGGCCACAGGCACCCTCTTCTTTCAACACTCAGTTTTCCATGAAGCTGCCCCAGAGCTTAGCGCTGGAAGTGTGTGACACACACACAGACATACACATACAATTGTGCAGCCCAAGCAGGCTAGTTCAAATCCCTAGAGCATGTGGCTCATTTTGCCTCACATCTTAGATATTTCTGCCCATATCATTTTTCCTCTATTAACTACCAGACGGTATGTTCTCCAAGGGCAGGGACCATGTGTCATACATTTTTAGGTCTCCTAGAGTATTTTCTATTGGCCTACGACTCTGTGCAATGAACTGAATTGAACTGGACCAAAGTGTTAAGGGGAGAAGAGAGTGTTGGTAAGGAGATTGAAGGACTTCAAAATCAACCACTTTTTTAAATTTTACCTGGTGAGTGCACGTCCATAGGTCAGCCTCAGGATTCCTCTTCTCTCCAGCAACAGCCAGGGACATCAGTTTTATAGCAAGAAAACCAGAAAGAAAAGAATGTAAAAAGGCATATACTCCTAAAATTATTTACTAGTTCATGCAATTTGATGTGTAATAATGCCTATCAATGAGAAGGGGAAAAAGTCATCTGCAAGAATATCCTTTTTTTTTTTTTTTTGCTACCAAGTCTCTTTTAGAGGAGCCTTAATGATATAATTGAATGAGTAGAGCTATTACCCCAACTACCATTTGCAAGGTAGTCATATGGATCACAGACCATTTTCAATATGTAAAAAAAGTCTTTACAGTAATGGTTTAGCTAAAGAAAAAGAGCATTCTACTGCCAACAGATTGAAATTCTTTCATTTTAGTTGGAACTATTTTAGTTCAGGGTGGTAATACACATTACTCCAAGTTCATTATCAACCCTATCTGTTCTTTGATTACTTAAAAACAAATGGAGAAATTACTTGATGACTTCTTAATAAATACATGCAGTTTGTTAGGGAAAAAATTGTTTTAACACCAAAAGTCCCTGTTGATAGAAATAAGTAAGGAGAATCTAAAAGGGTAAAGAGGTTGGGAACCACTAAACATGATATTAATATATATTAGACTATATAGATATTAGAAACTGAGCCTTCAAAATATTAAAAATTTACTCCCTTCTCATTGATGGGAGCATTATGAATAGTATGAATTTAAAATCAAATAACGCAGTGAAGGAAGGGGAACAATTTCAACAAAGACAGAATACAACAAAAGAAGTGGTTTCTGAGAATATTCCAGTTTTATACTATCAATTTCAATATTAATTCAAAACAATTCAAATCAAAAGAAACTGAATCATTTCACCTTAACTGAAAACTGCAGGAAGTTAAGCTTTTATTTTGTAATTTTCCATTTGGCTTATTGGAAAAGTTTTTATTTGGATTTTTTTGTTCTGTTAGTTATATACTCTATGGATTAATTCAACCCAATGCCAAGGAAGGCAGGGATTGAGATGATGGCAGGTGTTGCTAGTTATAACAGATAGAATACATAAGAGAAGAGCCAACTGGTTTCCACATTGTGGTTTCAGTTAGAGCTTAGAATGAATAAACTCATCCAAGAGACTCAGAATTCCACTGGCCCTCAGGAAACTCATAAGATGAATCATTTCTGTTTTATTCCCAAATAAACATAGATTTTAAAGTTCAGGCAGGAGTCGAGTAATCACAGTTTCTCACTAACAAAGCTTCTGTGTCAACATCTCCTTTCCAGGTAGATGTCTCTAAGTAATGCAGGGCAGACAGATACTGAGACCCCATCACAGGAGTCTTGTAGGCCCAGTGGAAAGGAGAGGCAGGCAGGCTAGTGACGTGAAGGTGGAGAAAGTGTCAAACGGTATGTGGTGGATCATCGAGATTCAGGTCATATTTAGTGTTTTAATTTCACAATTGAAAGAAGACTAAATAAGATATAATGATTTTTTATTATAAAAGTTTTCAAATGTAGGAGGCCCTTCGTATCTGTGGGTTCAACCAAACATGGATCAAAAATACTTGGAAAAAAATGTTACATTGTTGCTGACTGTACTATATAGTTAAGTCTAGGATGGTTGCATCTGTAGTGAACATAAACAGATTTTTTTTCTTGTCATTATTCCCTAAAAAATACAGTATAATAACTATTTACATGGCAATTACATTGTATTAAGTGCTATAAGTAACTTAGAGATGATTTAAATTATACAGGAGGATGTATGTAGGTTACATGCAAAGACTCCACCATTTTATATAAGAGACTTGAGCATCTTCAGGTTTTGCTATCTTCAGGGGTCCTGGAACCAATCCCCCACAAATACGAAGGGACTGTTGTGAATACAAAAGCACATCAAATGGTATAATTAGCTTCCATGTATCCATCATCCAACTTCTACAATTACCAACTTAAGGCTGGCCTTGTCTCATCTACATACCCTCTTCATTCCCATGGCCTGCATAATTTTGATGCAAATCTCAGATATTATAACATTTCATTTGTATGTGTTTCAGTATCTCTAAAAGAAGTGGCCTTCATGGAAAAAAACATCCAAAATACCACTAACTCATTTAAAAAATTAACAATAATTCCTAAATATCTTCAAGTATCCAGTTTGTGTTTGTATTTCCTTGGAGTATCTTCTACATTTTTTAAGAACTTAAACTATACTTAGAAAGTTAATTGAGTCAAGTTTATTTTCTTGATTTCCTATGAAATTATAAACTACTTGAGCAGAGGGACGATGTTTTGTTTATGCCTGCCTCTGAGTGCTCTGCCAATACTTATGCCCAGAATTCATGGGAAAGGTCATTAATTAAATGTATAATAAAAGAGCTCTTTATGACTTTTCATGTAACTATATTCACAAATCAGAAAAAAAATCACCATAATACCTGTCCAGGTTTTTTGGTACAAAAAATAGGGATACTTTTGATCCTCAATCTTGAATTCAATTGGAATGAAAATGTCATATATGGCATAATCAGACAATTGCAAATCTGAAACATCTGGCTACTAAAAATCTCTCTTGACAGCTGTCATAATTTCTGGCAACCAGAGAAATGGATTCTCCAGGGAGTGACCTACTCTGTCAGTTTGGGCACAATATCCACGATCACCAAAGAAAGAAAGAGACGACCCCTGATAGGAGAAAGATGCATGCTGTGAATTTTAATACAAAAATTGAAATTTTATCTTGGAGTAAATCGAGGTAAATAGTTTTGAATATCATTGCATGAGGGATTTTCCCTTTTTGTACCATCTCCCCCATATCCCCTTTCCCACTGCTATCCCGATTCTAGTTCTTTTTTAGAGTGACAAATTAAATACATGAGTTTCTAGGGGAAAAAAATGGTGAGATATGTATTCTTGGTGAGATATGGCATATGACCCTAATATGAAGAAAACTATATACACTAAAATGTTAAGTGCTGTATTCTTTTATAATAGCAAAAATTAAAAATAATCTGGGAAAAACATAATCTGAATGTCCGAGAATCGGAGAATGGTTATATAAATTACATTCTATCCATTTCCTGGGAATAGGAAAGGATTAATTACTCAGTTTTTAAAATTAGAATTATGAAGACCATGTAACAACATGGAAAATGCTTATGTGTTAAGTAAAAGCAATCAGGATTGAAACTTTATCCACACTATGATTTTAACTGTGTAAAAAGTGTGCCTATAAATAAAAGGTTGAAAGGAAATACAATAAAATAATAATAGTGATTATGTTAGTGTAGTGAAATTATGAATGATTTTTAGAACATTATGATGTATGTCTGGCCTTTAGTAGATGCTAACTAATTTCTTTTTGTTTTCCCATTTCTTCTACTTAACATTCTTTAAAATTGTATGGTTGTAAATTAAACATTTTTAAAGCTAAAAACAATAGAACTTTGGTTAAAGGTGTTAAATTTCAATGTTTTCTTCTTTTTAAAGTCTGTATCCAGCATATATATGTATGTATATGCTGGATACAGACTTTAAAAAGAAGCAAGGCCCATGAATCACCTCTCTGACTAGTCCCTCCAGGGTAGAGTTGCTAACTGAAGGCTAGCCTGGTAAATACACAGAATATTTACAACGTATCTGAGTAGTTTGCCAACATTTAAAAATCAAGAGATTTCATGCAAAAAGTGAGCTTTCTGACTTCTTTTTAGCAGTTGGAAGGTGTGACCACTCTGGGCCCATATTCCCACCTGGTGGGAATGTGAAGGGCAAACCCAAACCATTATATATATTTATATTTTTAGTTTATATATAAAACAATAGTGAAAGAATAAGATTAACTTTTAAAACATGGTGGAATAAAATAAAATATAATTATTTTATTGTTTTCATTAAACTTTACTTATCCTTTTACTTAAATATTAAATAACAAATACTATAATGTATTTAATAACACAATACCTAGCAGGGGACCTTACACATTTAGGCCTTTGAAATATATTGGCTGAATAGATGTGATATCACTCATTCATTTATTTGTTCATTAAACAAACATTTGTTGACGACCTACTTCACCCAGTGAAATGAGTATTTTTGCTGGCTTATAAAAGGGCCAAATGATTTTCTAAATTATTAAATTTAACTGGTGTACATAAAGGTGCAAAAAACATGTGTATAGCTTATCAAATTGTTGTACGATGAACCTCCATGTAATCAACCTTCCCACCCAAGTCACAAAATAGAATATCCCAGCACCCCAGAGCACCAACACCTCAGGTGCATCCTAACTCCTGCCTGCACCCCAGTGGTCACCAGGACAGAGGCCAAGGTGGTCGGATACTCTGGCAGCTCCAGGACCCTGGCTTGTGTGGGCCTTCCCAGAGCATTTGCTTTTTGTAAAGTCTGCAAAAGAAAACACTTTTCCACATGCGATTAAGACCTCTTTGAACTCTCATAGCTAACTTTGTATTCATAATTTCACATTCTTTTTCTTAAATAGTGCCGCCCTCCTCCCCCCGGAACTGTATGAGCTTCAGGACCACAAAATCTGGATCTGCCCCTAGACCCACTATAATGACTGTGAGGTAGTCTTTGCTTCCAGAAGGATCACACAATGTGAAACTGGTCATTTTCCATTTAAAAATGTTCCAGGATGTCCATGGGCTCTAACTCTACTTAGAGAGAAGAATGGACTGGCCTTCACAGAAGCATGGTAAATGGTTTGGGTTTGCACTTCACACAAGTGGACCAACACAGCTGGGGACAGACTCAGCACTGAGTTCGCTGCTTTATGAGACAGCGACACACAGAGCTAGAGCAAGGCCCGTGAATCACCTCTCTGACTAGGCCCTCCAGGGTAGAGTTGCTAACAGAATGCTAGCCTGGTAAATACACAGAATATTTACAACGCATCTGAATAGTTTGCCAACATTTAAAAATCAAGAGATTTCATGCAAAAAGTGAGCTTTCTGACTTATTTTTAGCAGTTGGAAGGTGTGACCATTCTGGGCCCACCATTCACACCTGCCGGGCTCTGGCTAGGGGGGCTCAGGAGCAGCTCCTTTCAGAGGCCAGCCTCCTGCTTGAACCGGTTACCCATAGGTGATATGGGTGTTACCTGAGTTTTGGTTCCTTTAGGCATTTGCAAGCACTGCTCTAACCTATTACCTTGTATTAATACAAAATGATTTCTTCGGTGATTTTTACAAATTAAATTTAAAGATAACAAGGAACAAGTTCCCCAAAATACTCCAAGACGACCTTCTTGCCAATATTTCCTGAACCCTGTACAAAGGTGTTAGTAGGGTACCACCCCAAATGGAGTTAAACTATCTGAATGTACACAAAATGAATTAAATTAGAAATGTGCAAAGGTTCATCTCAAAGGAAATAGCTTCCCATTCAGAAGCAGGGAGAAGCAGCTAAGCCTAATTATAGATCTGTGTTTCTTGAATTTTAGTGTGTATCAGAATCTCACCTGGAGACCTTGTTAACAACAGACTGTTGGGCCCATCCCCAGAGCTTCTGATCCCTAGGCCTGGGGTGGAGCTGAGAACTTGCACTCATTTCTAAGAGGTTTCCGGGTATTGATTGCCCTTACTGTCAGCCCTGGGGCACTTTTTGAGAATCACTGAGGCATGCTACTCAACATGTGGTCTCCAGGCTAGCCGCCCTGGCCTTATTTGGAATGGAGAATTTCTGGCCCTTTCTGGAATCAGGATCTGCAGGTGGTTTGTAGAAATATTACATTTTGAGATGCACTGGACTAACTCGTCCTTCCCAGGTCTGGCTGGAAAAATAAATCACTTGGGGCATTTGTTAAATATGCAGAATTTCCAGCCTTTCCCTTAGAAACTCTTATTCAGAAATCTATTTTTTCAAGCATTCTAGGTGATTCTTATCATCAGGAAATGTTAGGGGAAATAGGCTAATCGTGGTAGTAATAAGAAAGAATTTGTTAATAAAATGGGGATGAGCAAATGAAACAGAAAAATGGCAGGTCCTGGGGGAGACAATTGATAGATAGCATTTCCTCAACAATTTTGGGCTTTGTGGCTGCAAAGGTATGCATTCCTTTCCTACAGAAATATGCATCAAATTGGCAATTCCTCTATCATGCATCAACCTCCTTTTATCCCTGCTGCTCAGGAAAACTGGTCCTTCTAATTTGGCTTGCATGTGCTTTTCACACCAGGAGACACACACCACTTAAATCAATATAAGTATTCTGATTTGAGTGATCAGTACATTTCTCACTGTGAATCAAGAAATCATCATTAAGGTTTTGACATATTTTTCTGTGGGTTCTATAGGTGTTGACATATTTTTCTGTGGGATCAAACCACTTTTGTTTTAATAACAAAATCAAATTTCTGGGCATGTATATTATTGTATTTGAGGAAAGGACAAATAAAGTTTCCTTATATGTAGATTTCACTATGTAGTTTTTAAATTTTTTATACATTCATTTAAGCAAGTCAGAATTTTTTGAAAGAATTACATTAGCAAATAATAAAAGTATGCAAAATATACAAGAAATAAAACATCTCATAAAACAAGAGTTGATGATGAAGAAATTGTAAATTAATAAAAGCGTTCAGTTTTTATAAGTGAAATAATGGCTTTAGTGAGTGAGTCACATCTTTTCCCTTAATCTAGCTCCACAACCCTCCAGGAGGAGAGTGCAATTTTACCCCACTGCTTAAAAGACCTAAAGTGTCATTGAATCCACCAACTCTACATTTTTTCCAAATATCAGATATTTCCAAAGTCCTTTCACAAAATGCAAATCTCTGAGAATTGGACCTTGTTGCCTGCTGCTCTATCCATCCACCACCCAAACCCACAAACTTCATCTTGGAAATTAACAAATTCCTTGTCAATGTTGAAACATGGTATTTCTATTAAGGTTTTCAGTGAATAACCTTATTCTAAATGAAGCAATCAGGGGGTCAGTTTGTCTGGAGGATGTGTTAACACTAACACCCATCCTGAATAGAACGATTTATATTTCCAACATTCAATCTCACCTTAAGTTGCACTGAGTTTTTAAAGTCGACTGGTTTGGTCAAACAAGCTTGGGGGCCATGGAGAGCTCCAGTTGGAGATCTGAAAGAATAAGAAGATACACAGATAAGGAGGGAATGTTTTCAGAAAATAGGTAAGAGGGGAACATGAGTTCTGGATGAATAAAATTGCTTTTTTCCCTCTGCCTGGCTACTTTAAGAGACAGCATTATATAGTTAGAAAGCAGAGAATTTTGAAATAAAAATTCCTGGTTTCAGTTTTGGTCCCAATAACTATGAAAAGTATGATTGTGTGCAAGTTACTCTCATAATCTCAATTTCCTCAAGTTTGTATGAGGGTAATACTGGTGATGTCTCCCACAGTACATAAATAAATTGGTGATAAAATGTCAGTACATCATAAACTGCTTCATAAATGTGAGTTGTTACTGTGGGCACACAAACAATACCTTCCAAAAAAGGTAATTTTATCTTAATTTTTTGACAATTCATTATTAGTCTTCAACCCAGCCATTGACTTCTAGCAGTTTATCCAAACAGATATAATTGCATACATGCAAAATGAGATATTTTCAAGTTACTCACTGAAGCATTTTTTGATAATAGCAAAATTTTGAAAGCAATCTAAATGTCCACCAGTATGGGTCTGGTTGAATAAATTATATCCATTTAGTGGAACAAATGGAATATCATACAGCTGTGAAACAGAATGAGGAAATTATATATTGTTATGGAAGGATCTCTAAGACACATTATTAAAAAGAAAAAGCAAAGTGCAGAGCTTGACTTTTACTGTAGAAGGGAGGAAATTAGACTATACAGTTGTACTTGATTTTGAGTACATAAGGAAACACTGGAAGGATACACAACAAAAAAATAACAATGGTTAACTGCTGGCAGAGGTGGGAGGCAGATTTTCACTGTATACCTTTTAATACATATTTTCAGATTTTAGACCATGGGAATATATTACCTATTCAAATATTAAATTAATACTTCTTTGAGAAGACACTAATAATATTTACATGACCATATAATAGATGTTCAATAATTATTTGATGTCTTGTATTAATGTGAAATGGTTCAGGCATGTAATACGTCGGGCCCATGAGAGGAGGAGGGAAGGGTGAGGGCAAATGCTGCCCATCGTGGATGAGGCAGCCTGCTCAGCCTGGCACACCAAAAATGGAAGCTCCAAGTGGGGCCAGATGGGCAATCGGGGAACAAACTTGGGTGGAATGCCAGTTTGAATTACAATGAACATGAAGCCTGCTATCAGCAATGGAAGAAACCACAATGCTTTCATGACATAGGTGGAAATGATAAAGGAATAAGAATAATTGGGAAGAGAAGTCCCAAGGTATCTTTTTGTTGTTGTTGGTAGTGGCTATTTTGGTGGGGTGGGGTGGTGGATTTGGAATGAGAATTCTTTCTAATCTAATCAAAGGGTGCTGTGAGTGGAGAATGATGTTAGCCATCTTAGGAGGGAGGGAGTTATGTCAGGGCTATGGCTTGAAGGTTTAAGCGGAAGGCACTCCCTGGACTTGGCAACTCACTTCAGGAGACTGAGCCAGTTAGAGGCACCAAGGCATTCTGATTCCTGGCATTCGCAGATGGGAGACAAATGTCAGGGTGACACAGTAATCACTGGTATCAGGGCTGTGACCTGCTAACAGCCTAAAGCATCCCCTGGTCCAGAAGGAATGGTGTCCCCAGGGTTATTCACAGGGGGGTGGGGGCAGATAGGCAAACTGCGCCCACCCAGCCTGCATGCAACTTTGAGAGCTGTGGGCAGGGCCTCCTGGGACGCCCTAAACTCAGAGTCTGGTGGGGAAGAAGTACTAACCCCAAGGCTGCGCAACGTGGGGCCAGCCCTCAGGGAGCAGTATGTCATCAGCAGGAGAAAGCTAGTGGCCCAAGGCTCCTCGCTCTGGTTCTGGGAGTGTAGCAAAGCATTTGGGTACATCCATCTCCTCCCCTCTCACCACACAGGTCAAATCACATTTTCCTCTTTCTGGGTATTCTGAAGGTTGGTGTGAATATCTAGGAGTGCTTTTTGAGATCCTCTGATGGAAGGTGCAACAGAAGTACAAAGTCTTACTATTAACACTGTAAATATTTTAACGGTAAGAGCAGAAGTACACATTTCAACTCCTAATATTCCTAAGAGAACAATGTAAGGGTTAAGAACAGTAAGAGTGCAAGAGTGTTAAGAGAAGCCAATTGTGGAGGGGGAAAAAAAGATAGTGAGTTCAGCTAAGTAAGAGGCCTCCCTACTCTGGGCCCAGCAGACGTGGCAATGCCCACCCAACCTGAGACTGAAGCCAGACACAAAAGCTTCCCCCAACACACATATGCCTGACAATGATGTGGCAGATGGAGCAAGTGCAGGCCTAGCCTTCCTGCAAGAGGCAAGCTGCTTCTGGGTGTGCTGCTGTCCCATTCGTACACCATCTCCAGGACATGCTAGCCTGGAAGCTGATTGTCCCAGAGGGAGGGCATGATGGCGGCTCCCCCGCAACCCCGAACACCACAATCTGCCTATAGTTGACAGGTGCCTGGGTGACACTGGAGCAGGCTAGAGCTGGGGGAGGGAGGATGCCTGTCCAGGCAGGGTTTTTAACCCCTGTGGGACCTGGGAGTTTTGCTGGCAATAGTAATCAACTGGGGTAAATTTAGAGCATTTTCTTAATTGTTCTCAAGCAGCAACTGGAGTTAGAAATTAATAATAATGACCAGCTGAATATAAATGATGTTCCAGACACAGGGCTAAAGGCAACCTCTCCATTTTCTCATTTAATCTCCAAAGCAACCCAATGAGGTAGTGCTGCTACCCCCATTTTCCAAGTTAAGTTCAGTGAGATTAAATGGCTTGCCCAACACACTACTGTGAGTAGCAGAGCAATGCTATGTGGCTTCGCCAATGATTAAAAAGCAACCATCAGGGCTCTTAAATTTTGTTGTTTTCTAGGTTATTATAAACCTGAACACATGGTCCCCAGAATGCTGTTGTCCAAGATAAGGTTCTAGACTGCTCTCTTCCAATATATGACTCAGGTTTTGATCCATGCCTACAAATGGATCTTATCCCAAAGAAGAGCTACACTGAAGTCTATAAGATGTGTACCGAGGTCTCTCTTCCCTACCAGACCCACCAGCCAGGCTTCCATATTTGATGCCTCTTTTGGATTCACCGTCTCCAGCCACACTCCACTTTCCGATCTGTACTCCAGGCTGTAAACAGAAATAACTTCGAAACACTCATCCATTTGAAAATCTCTGGGCTCCCAACTGCCTTTAGAATGAAATCTTTCCCTGCTGGGCGGCCACTTCCCAGGCTCTCTCTGCCATGCCCTCTGTGGTCCAGCCCAGGCTGGCATGCTCTGTGCCCCAACACAGCGTGCACTTCATGCCTTCCTGCTATTATTAGCCCTTACCAGTTCCTCTCCCTGTAATGGCCTTGTCTTACCTTCTTTCTCCATCTGGCAAATGGCTATCCCACAATGCCCAGTTCAGACGTCACTGCCACTCCTGACCCAAAGTAGAATTTATTACTCCACTCACCTGGCCCACCTTGGCACCTGGTGCACATGTGTATCACTTACTATCAATCAATTATACTACCTTTTTTTATGTGGCTGGATCCTGTTTCCCATTAATTAGGGCGGGGGTGGAGGGGAGGGCAAACACTATTTCTTATCATCTTTGTTTCCAGAGGCCATGGTACACAGTAAATGCTCTCTTTTAGGAGAAACAGATGCAGTATGTGCACAGGAACTCTGCTTACACAGCACCACAAATGGCCATGAGCTTAAAGAATTCCACGAGGATGTGGGAAAATGGGCGAGCGGGCTTCAAATTCCTTCTGCACACATTGTCACCTGTGATCAACAGTCACTTAACACTGAAAGAAACTCTACCTGTTCCACTGAAGGCGATGAGCAACCCCAAATTTTTACAGGGCACCTTTGCTTTTCCCTCTTGGAAATGATGTTTGGACAGGCGAAAGGACTCTGTTGCTGAAAATATAATTTAAAACGCACTAGTTTGGATGACCAAGTCCTTTACTACCTCAAACTTCTTCCTAACTAGGTTCCAATCTCTAGTCTTTTCTTCCTCCATCCACCTTGCATATTGCTTCCAGATGAAATTTTTAAAGATATTACTTAAATTACAAAAAGTGTAAAGGTAACATGTCAGTTATAAAATGCAACTGCATAATAAATATAACCAACCAACCATGCAGCCCCACGACTGGAACATTCATAGTAGCTTGTCAGTATATACCTCACCTATCTCAACCATATGCCTCACACCTACAGCTAGTCACTGTCTGTAACTTCGATTTTTTTAATTCTACAGTCATGCATCGCTTAACAACGGGGAAGCATTCTGAGAAATGTGCCATTAGGTGGTCTTGTCATGCACAAACATCATAGAGGGCACTGAGACACACCTAGATGGTACAGCCCACTGCACACCTAGGCCGTGTGGTACAGTCTGTTGCTCCCAGGCCACAAGCCTGTACAGCATGTTACTGTACTGAATACTGTAAGCAACTGTAACCCAATGGAATTCGTGTATCTAAACATATCAAAACAGAGAAAAGGAACAATAAAAATATAGTATAAAAGATAAAAAATGGTACACTTCCCATGAATGGAGCTGGCAGGACCAGAAGCTGCTCTGGGTGAGTCAGTGAGCGAGTGGGGAGTGAATGTGAAAGCCCAGGACATCACTGTCCACTGCTGTGGCTTTACAAACACTGTGCGCTTAGGCTGCACTGATTTAAAATTTTTTTTCTTCCCCCAATAATAAATTACCTTAACTTACTGTAAGTTTTTTACTTTATAAACTTTTTTTAAGTTTAAAAA
Organism: Rhinolophus sinicus; assembly: GCF_036562045.2. Classification (NCBI taxonomy): domain Eukaryota; kingdom Metazoa; phylum Chordata; class Mammalia; order Chiroptera; family Rhinolophidae; genus Rhinolophus; species Rhinolophus sinicus. The sequence continues at coordinate 47,182,008 of NC_133751.1, forward strand.
ATTTTTGTCTGTTGTAATAACTTAGCTTAAAACAAACACATCGTACAACTACACAAAAATATTTTTTCTTTGTATCCTTATTCTATAAGCTTTTTTTTTCTTTTTTTTACTTTTTAAACTTTGTTAAAGACAAAGACACACACACCTTAGCCTCAGCCTACACAGGGTCACTGTCTCCTCCTCCTCATCTTGTCCCACTGGAAAGTCTTCACTGACAATAACACGCGTGGAGCTGTCATCTCCTATGGTAACACTGCCTTCTTCTGGAATAGCTCCTGAAGGGCCTGCCTGAGGCTCTCTGAAGGGGTGTCACTCTTTTCAGAAATATGTTCATGGTGGTTTGCTTGGTTTGTTTCTTGTTTTTCATCACAGATTCACTTGTAAGCAGATAATGCACCATAAACATTCCTCTCCATTAATGAAAACCTTGTAGTGTTGAGGTCCATGTTCTCAAACTTTTTAAGGAGCTTGATGATGTCTGCAAAAGCTTCTGCTAACCCCATGAAGTGTGAGTTTCCTTGGGTCTTCTTTTCTTTCTCCTGCACTTTCCCTTTCTCTTACCTCTTCATCGTGCCTTCTGGTTCCAGTTCCAACACCTCCTCACGAGTCAGTTCCTCAGGAACCCTCTCTGGGCGCTCCTCACTGTCATCCTCACCCACACCACAGCTTTGTTGATTTTTGCAACCTTTGTGCTATGATATTACAATGGGTATGACACCAGCCGATAGGAATTTTTTCGGCTCCATTATAATCTTATGGGACCACTGTCGTAGATGTGGTCCATCTTGGACCAAAACTTCATTATGCAGCACATAACTGAAGACACATACATAACACTGTGTTGTTGATTTTGCTGATTGTGGAAGTCTGTAACGGTAGTACCGTACTGTGTATCTCCGGAAACATGCTACTTCACTCAGCATATTGATTCCAAGATTCATCCATGTTGATGCTCTAAAAGCTTTGTTGTTGTTACATAGTACTCCAGCGTGTGCCACACCAGTTATTTACTTACCCCTTTTCCTGCCAACCAACTCAGGTTGTTTCCAATGCTTTGCTATTATGGGTAATGTGGCTATGAACCTTCTTGGTGCACACATGCATTTGTGCATTTCTAAAAGTGGGATGTTAGGTCATAGGGTATGCAAATGCTCAACCTTGTGAAATAATGTTCAAGTTTCTTAAAGGGGCTCTAGTTGCCAGATAAACTTTCCCTGCTAAAAAATAATTCACTGTAACCACTACTTGGCAAGATAAAATCCAAACCTGCTATTCCATCTGGCCCCAACCTAAATTTCACATCTTTCTCTTAGAGTGTGGCCTCCTCCCCAAGCACTCCCATCCAGTTGGACAGGTCTACCCCGAATACAGAACCTACTTTGCTCATTTTCAACAATGTAGCCCTGCTCCTTCATTTCTAGGCTATGACTCTCACTCTCCATTACTGCCCCTGGGTTCTCCTTCCTTTATGAAACCTATCCTGATTTTACCTGCCCACAGAATTTTCACACCCCAGCTCCAAAAATACCTATTTTCTGCACCAGTCACATGACACCACTCTTCACCTTTACACAAATCTTAGGATATTGAGTTTCATGTTGCCTTATTGGAAAAATGAACATTCTAAGCTGTGTTATCAGATTTATTTGAGAACTCAGCATTTCCAATTTTAGTATTTGGTAACTTTCTCACTACTCTCTTGACAATGGAGTTGCTTCCTTGGCAACCAGGAGATAGATTGATTTTGGACTTCATATTTCCCATGCAACTTTTGACATGATTATGTCTTATTTTCAGAGACCATCTTTTATATTTCCTTGTATTCCCCACAACATATAACAATCTATGTACATTCAACAAATATTTAATACTTTAGTGGGTATGTGAAAATGCAGAGGGCTGAATATCTGTTCCTAATTGTGACAAACAGAATATGAACAAAAATGAAGAAATACAATTGAATGTTTTGTTTTCCTTAATGAAATCATGAAAAAAGTATTCAGCACAGTGAGGCTTTCTACACTTACTCACTTTCTGTAAAATTATTTTTTCAAATTTATCCAAATAATACATTCTAGCATACAGAACATTATATATACATAAATTTGTTTGTGTATGTGTGTATATATACATATATAGTCACATGCAGCAGAACATTTCAGTAAATCACAGACTACATACATGATAGTGGTCCCATAAGATTATAACGGAGCTGAAAAATGCCTATCGCCTAGCTGTCACAATGTCAACACACAACCTACTGTTTCCCCGAAAACAAGACCTAGCCGGACAGTCAGCTCTAATGCATCTTTTGGAGCAAAAATTAATACAAGACCTGGTATATTATATTATTATATTATATTATTATATTATACCCAGTCTTATATTACAGTAAAATAAGACGGGATCTTATATTAATTTTTGCTCCAAAAGACGCATTAGAGCTGATTGTCCAACTAGGTCTTATTTTCGAGGAAACACGGTATGTGTCTGTGGTGATGCTGGTGTAAACAAACCTACTACACTGCCAGTCACATGAAAGTATAGCACATACAATTATACACAGTACATAATACTTGATGATAATAAACGACTACTGTTTCCCTGAAAATAAGACCTAGCCAGACATTCAGCTCTAATGCGTCTTTTGGAGCAAAAATTAATATAAGAACCAGTCTTATTTTACTATAATACAAGACTGGGTCTTACATAATAATATAATATAATATAATATAATATAATATAATATAATATAATATAATATAATATAATATATAATACTGGGTCTTACATTAATTTTTGTTCCAAAAGATGCGTTAGAGCTGACTATCCAGTTAAGTCTTATTTTCGGGGAAACACGGTATGTTACTGGTTTATATATTAACTATATTGTACTTTTTTATTGTTAGTTACTCTTTCTACTCATAAAAAAAATAGTTTGCTGTAAAACAGTATGTCATATTATGCTACAGCAGCCTCATTCATCTTGTATTTATTGTATCTCTTGATTGCAGCAGCATTTTTTTGTGTTTGATTTACTCTCAGGCTGTTTTGTACAGTCACATGCTGTAGAGGCTTGTAGCCAGGAGCAACAGTCTATACCATACAGCCTACACGTGCAGTAGGCTATACCATCTAGGTTTGTGTAAGTATAGTCCATGATGCTCGCATGATGAATCACCTAACGATGCACTTCTCAGAACGTATCCCCATAGTTAAGTGGTGCACAACCATCTATATATATAGATATATGAATATAAATATATAAATATATATATATTTGTACAATCTTAGAAAGTACAATAAAAGCAGAGGCACTATAGACAGAAACTTTCCAATCACAAACACAAGAAATAACACCCATGTTGTAAGCTCCCTAATACTCTTTAGTGAAAACAAAATCTTGATTGAGTTTAGCTCTGTCATCTGTCTCTGAAATATGCTACTGTCCATTTTTATCATGATTGTAACTGGGAAATGATTCATTTAGTTAAACGACCTTTCTCTTCCATTCATTCTCTTTTGATAAAGTTGCTGCCCAACTTCCTAAAAGATACCACACTGTATAAAATCTGAGGCAGAAATAAGTCACATTACTTCCAATAAAAAAAGTATAATCCAATTTTATTAGTATGAAATATTGAGACAATTTATTATATTTATGACCCAAGTGCATGATTCTCAAATACGAAAGGGTTTTAACATAATCATACAATCATTTAGTAAAACTGCTGTAATCAGACCCCAAGAAAAGCAGGAAGGCACTTTCTCTTTTTGGTGTAGATACTATACTTAAGATCTGCTTTATCGGCTATTTCTTTGATGCAGTTCATTCTACTTCACTTTTGTCAGATTCCTCTTTCTCAAACTCGACTAAAGGAGCATGTCTGTTGGCCTGAGAACCTTCTTTGTAGAACACTTTCTTGATCGTGCCATCCTTTGGAGCCTTTATGGTATGCTGCAGAGACACAAGACACGACAAACAATGGTTGCGATACTAATGAGGACCAAGCATGTACCAAGTCAAGAAAATCAGACGCAAAGTGAAAAATGAAGCCAATTGTTTGGATAGTTTGTTGTTTGTCAGAGCTTTCCCACTCTTTCCATGTCAGAGTACACAGGGAAAACAACATTTTCATGGTGTGCTCAGGGTTGAGACACCTGTAACCCATTCAAGGTCACTAACTGGGAAGCTCCCAAGTTTCACAGTAGAATCTCACCTGGGATGCTTTTAAAAACAACTGATCCTTGGGGTCCACTCTGGGAGATCCCAGTTCAACTGGTCTGGGGAAGTAGTTCTTTTTTGTTTTTTTGCATGTGTTTGTGGAATATTTAGTTTACTGTAACAGATGACAAGACAGCTGCCCCTCCATGAGACCCTGGCCGAAACATATTTGCTTTCCTTATACAGCAAGAGGATAACATTAAACATGGAAGCTTTTGATTTGTGGCACTGAATGGTGATCTACACAGGGCATCCTTCAAAGGCTGTAGGGATCCGTTCAGCTCTTTAGCAATACAAGCCTTTGAGGTCTTCTGGCCCATTTGCTTGACATTCATGTTTTATGCCTTGGAATTTCTTTTTTACTTGCATTCTTGGAGCTAGCATAGATCATTTTACTTTTTAGAGGTGTTAGTTCTGGTACCCTCCCCCCCCCCCCCCCCCAACACACACACAAACATCAACTCCTCTTTTCTGGATTCCTTCATTTCAAAGCTTGTATCATACAAAACACAGTGGCAATCTTTTCCAGGAAGCACTCCTGCAAAATTCTTCAAAAGATCCGTTATGGTCACACCAACAACTCCAACCAACATCCCTGTCTTCTACAAGGATGCACCTTTTGTCTGCACTGACACTTAAAATGACAGCCTTCTTTTTTTTCTGATTTCTTCTGGTGTGGAACACTTCTGAACTATTATGTCATAAAAGATACGACATATTTCATCAGCAACTTGTACTCCTGAGGCCATTTTCACTGCAGTGGTCACAGAGACACAGAGAAGGGAGCCGGCTGGCTGCACCAAGGCGCTGAGTCTGCTGAGTGTCCTCGTCACAGCAGCCAGAGGACAGACTGAGCAAGGAGGTGACATAGGGCATGAGCCTATTAGGGGCCAGGGCCGCTGGCAAGTCGTTTTTTAAAAGCTCCCAGGTGACTGTAATATGTGGCCAGGGTTGAGAACTACTGGCCTATAATTCCCAACCACCTAAAACCCAAACAGCTAATTTAATATGATTGAGGTTTTCACTTTGCTATTGCTGGTTGGCACCCTAGGTTTGGCCTTAGAATATACTCATAGTTAACATTCAGTTGGGTTACTGCCTGAATCTAAGCTTTCATTAAGTTCGGAATCAAATGACAGGTGCGATTTCACAAAATTAAAGCGAGAAGGATGGTTTAGTTTTGTTTCCTGCAGTTAATGCTTCATCAATGCATGGCTCTTAATATTGAAAAGTACCAAATAAGGCAAAAGAACAGTTAGGTCTGATAGGTCCCAAAGTTTACTTGGCAGCTGAACTCATGATTTCACTTACCTCCATTTTCATGGCGATCATAACCATTAGAGAATCTCCAGCTTTTACTTTGTCTCCAGCTTTCACAAACACCTAGAGATTCAGAGTGACAGGTTAATACTTGAAGACACAGAGTATCTGGCCCAGAGTTGACATATACAACAGTGCCTCGGTTTTCGAACGTCTCGGTTGACGAACATTTCAGTTTATGAATGCCGTAACTTTTATGGATCTCTGGTATCATTAGATAGTAAAATGCATGATAAATTTGCAGTTTTAGAGGTTGATTTTAAAGGTCTGGAACAGATTAATCCATTTTGCATTACTTTCTATGGGGAAACTGTGCCTCGGTTTTCGAACGCTTCAGAACTCGAATGGACTTCTGGGAACAGATTACGTTAGAAAACCGAGGTACCACTGTAAATGTACACAGCAGAAGTAAGAGTCAACGTGGTTGTCTCATCTGCCAAAGATAAGTGTGCTGGCGCAAATCAGAGACCTGCAGGTCGGTGTGGCCTCGCTAGCACTGTTATCAGTGGAAGACATGACTAAGCTCCCCCTCCCTACGCCCCCAAGTCATCTAGTTTTCCTTGAGATGGAGGAATGTTTTATGTATCTTGGGACCCTTTTGTATGTTCATGAATGCACAGACAAGACAAAGCACCAACAGGAAGGACTACTATACTTAAATGTCTGCACCACAGGCAGGGTAGAGGGTCTTGCCCAGTTTTCTAGTTCTGAGGTTGTCTAGGATAGTGTTTCAGGTCTTCGTGGCCCCATGTAGTAAATGTATAGATAATCTTCATGTGTAAGAATTAAACTGATTGGCAACCCCCAAAAACTCTGTTTTCCTTTTCATACGTATAAATGAACTCATATATCCCATTTGGTCACACTGCCTTCTTGGTTAACACAGTTATCAAAGAGTGTGATGTATCCACGTCACACAGGGGAGTTAGGGTGTAAAGTCAACCTGCAGAACCAAAATTGTGAAAAATGAGAAACAGCCTTGAAAGCCCCAGAATCACTCAATGCTGGGTGAAGCCTTAGTGTCAGATGAAATCAGTGGTCTGGGTTTATGGGCCAGCTTTGGGGAGAATATACATCTCTGCACACGCTGTGTAGGACACTCACGTTGTGAGAGGCCTGTGGGAACGGAGGCTGAATGCGCTAAAAGGCAGAGAATGCCCCCGCTCACACTCCCTATGTAGCAAACATTTCCAGAGGGGAACGGTTGATGAAATCACTCAAACTATTTAAATAGTTATTTTCTTCTTTTTGGGGGTACCAAGAATATGCAGTTGAATTTTTATGACTTAAATGCATTTGAGGGGACTCTACTATATTCAAGTATATAAAAGGAGACTACTAATCTATCACCATTTGAAGGTATATCAGTATGGACCTTAACTCTGAACATATACTGCATTCAACACCAAATCATGTTGTTCTTCACCAATACCAGCCTTTCATATTTTAACACAGATACAATTATGTACATTAGGGAAAAGTCATTATTTCATGATAAATTGTTCGCCGTTAAATTTAACATAAAAAATAGCCCTTTTGGATGATGCTTGGTGAATACTCTATTTTAATCATGAAAAGACAATTTAAATTATTTGTACTTTCATGGAAATTCCCACTTTCAAAAACAACAGTGTTTATCATAAATTAGGTAAATGGGTATTTTCATTGAAGACTGTAATATAGAATTTGAATCTATCTTAGAGTTTCTTGATTTCTTGAAATGGATGCTTTTCCAATGAGTAAGATTTAGAAAGGGAAAAAGAATATATATGACAAAGTTCGACAAAGACATTTACCAGACACTATTCTACATACATTCACGTGATTACCTTCTCAATGGTTCCAGCCATAGGAGCTACGGGACCTCCCTGAGTTCCTTCTGAAGCCACTGAAGACAAGTATTTGGGGATTGGAATGTCAATCTGAACAGTTCCTTCCTATAAATAGAAAACAAACCAGATATAAAATCAAGATCTTATCCCTATAGTTTTACTAATATACCTGAGGTTATGATTGTTTTCAAGTTATCTGTTCAATGTTAGTCACCTTTACTATCAGGGTTCTAATCTAGCTTTGTGACCCTGAGCAAATTATCAAATCCCTCTCAGTTTTGGTTTCCCATTGTAAAGGACTGATGGTATACATGCCTCAGAGAGGATTAAAGGAATTGATGTATATAACTTTAGCCACCGTCTGGAAGCCATTTTTAGTAGCCCACTATCAAGTGCTTAGTCTAAGTCAAGAACTATTCTTAAGAGTTTTATATAGTATATAAATAATATCATTAATTGTCACAACAACCTTATGAGGTAGGTACTGTTATTATTCCTATTTATAGATGGGGAGGCCTGAAGCTCAGCGAGTTTAACTTGTCCAAGGTCATATGGCTACTCAGTGGTAGGACCAGAATTTGAACCAAAGCAGCCTCGTATCCCAGAACTGATGCTCTTCACCACTCATGCTGCCGCTACCATCATATTGCTATAGCATGTTGTCTATGGAAAGGAATGCCTGGGAAAGTGACATCATCCTTGACTCCATATACAGTAGTTTAATTACTGGAATACTAAAGGCATCTCATCACAAAGGACTGCGATCTGTAAGACGGTGCCGAAATGTGAGAAGACTTTAAGAGGCCACAGTATATTTGATAATCCATTCTCTTTCTTCTGCCAGGGCAGAACGCTAAGGTCTCCCAATAAACTCTCAACGACATCCATGCAAAGCCTGCCGCAATCATCCAAAAGAACACCACTAACCCCACCCACCTTCCTACTGCACACCTTCCCCACAGGAACACCTGGTTCCAACTCCTCTCCCAATAGTCACCTTCTCCCACATCCCAGGATTCCAAGTACCAGAAGGATGGTGGTTAGGGAAAGTGTTCAGGCATCAAATCCCTGAGAGAACAGGGCCCACTGAGCAGGGCGATACTCTCTGGTAAGGGCATGAGCACGTATGTCAGAATTAAAAAAGAAAATGCATATCTGTCTATCGATGAGAACCCATGTGAACAAAGAATGAGAGAAGGCAGAAATGCGGCAAAGAAACAGAGTGGAGAGGGACACAGAGAAAAGGTCATTGTAGTGATTGAAGGAAGTGGGATCTTTCTAATCTCTTTCAACGGGATGCCTCTGGTCAAGCAATTTTCTCCCAAATCCCAACAGTGTTATTATACAGAAGAGACATTACCATGGAAAATAGGTAAATTGTGTTTTCCAGGATAATCAGCTTAGCTTTACTATCAGCTCCATTAATAGAACATTTCAGGTAAGTGCAATCTCCTTCATTGTAAAGATCACCAAGGACTTGGAAAACTTTATCTTCAATCTGAAACAAATAAACAAACAAAGATCCTTAAAATAAATGAATAACCCTACAGGGTTAATAAAACCAGAATCAGTTCTATACTATTTCAATAGTTTCAGAAGGTAACAGGTAAAATGTTTTTTAAAAAAAGTCATGTAGAAACTTTCCCTCTAATATTCATAAACAAAGCACTCTAGATAGAGACAGCAGTAAGATAATTAAAAGAAAAAAAAGTTATATAACACATCTATCGCACCATAATGCTACAAATAAAGGTTCATGTAAGAATAGCAATAAAAATGTGAAATAGAAATATAAATCAAATTAAGTAAAATTATTAAAATTTGGTTGAGTGCATTACATGTTAGTATTCATTTCTGAGTACCCAAAGTCAAATTTAGTTTTACTGTGCCAAAGTGAGTAATGAAAAATGCCAGAACCACATAATTAGATGGTATTTCTTTTATCTCACTAGCATGTAGATCCAATTTATGGGTTTCAGTTATGATTTAGGAAGAAAAATTAGCTGGAGATTGACCACAATTTTCTCTAAGAGAGAGAGTGCCAAAGAACAGATTTCACACTTAAATCTTTCAAGGAAGATGACAAAAGGACATGAAAGCTTTCTGGTCCAGAGAATGTTTTTTTTCCATATACACTCAAGAAAATTTTCCCTTACACACAGAAAATCCATTTAAATCCTCTCTCTCTACTGTTCACCTCAATTCCCATGATTTTAGTGTCAAAGTCCTGTGGCTATTCTTTTCAAATATATTATGTAGCCTAAGGTGAAATAGGTCACACTGCAGTATTTATACATTGCTTCTCATCTATTCTAAGTTAAATATGACATTTCATTCTGCTTTGTAACCTACTAAAACAGCCATTTGAATTTTGTGAAATTCTCAGGACATAAAGGTTAGACTGCGAACAGTTTGTTCAAAGATTTAGAAAAGCACATTCTAAATTTGTGAATGTAGTTCAATGAGCCAATTAGAATAGACCTGAGATTTACTTTACCATTTATCAAAAGACAAAAAGGGGCTCCAAACCAGAGGTACCGATATGAATTACAACTCTCATATACTGAAGGACGTGGAGTTCCCAGTTTTTCTAAATCTCAGAGAAAGAAAACCAATGTGTCTCAAAGTGTTGGGAGATACAAAGCATATCATTGATAAATCCATTCTGCAAGATTTGCAATCTCTTAGTTCATATTAAAAACGATTTATTCTATTCTCTGAATTTGTACTTTACTGTAGGAATTTGGTTGAGTTCTTACATTAGTCATTAAGGAAATGCAAATCAAAACCATAATGAGATATTACTTCACACTCATTGTTATAAAAAATAAGAAAAAGAATCAGAAAATAAATGTAAGCAAAGATGTAGAGAAATTGAAACGCTTGTATACTGTTGGTGAAAATGTTAAATTGTGTAGCCCCTATGGAAAACAGTACGGTAGCCCCTCAAAAAGTTAAAAATAGAACTAACATATTTATGATCCAGCAATTCTACTGCTGGATACATGCCCAAAAGAATTGAAAATAGGGTCTCAAAGAGATATTAGTACCCCTGTGTTCACAGTAACGTTCTTCTCAGTAGCCAAAAGGTGGAAGCAACCCAAGTATCCCCCAACAGATAAACAAATAAACAAAGTGTGGAATACACAGTCAATAAAATATTAGTCAGCTTTAACAAGGAAGGAAATTTATATACATGATACAACATGGAAGAACTTTAAAGACACTATGCTAAGTGACATAAGCCAGTCACAAAAAGGCAAATAATGAATGATTTCACTTACATGAGGTATCCATAACAGTCACATTCATAGAGACAGAAAGTGAATGGTGGTTGCCAGGGGCTGGGGGGAAAGGGAGGAACAGGGTGGCGGGAGGGAGGGGTGCTATTGTTTAATGGGTACAGAGCTTCAGTTTTACAAGAGCAGAAAAGTTCTGCAGATGAACGGTGGTGATGGTTATACAACAATGTGAATGTATTTAATGCCACTGAACTGTACACTTAAAAATGGCTAAAATGGTAAATTTTATGTTATGTATATTTAAAAATATACATTAAAAGTAATAAAACATAAAAATGTTCTCATTGAATAATAAATATTAATAGATGAAACTAATATAAACAAAAGCTCTTTGGGGAGTCTCAACAATTTCTAAGAATATACAGCGGTCCTGAGACCAAAAAGTCTGAGAACTGCTGCTTTAGATATAAATACTTGCACATACTTTAGGGGTTCGATAGGTGTCTGATTCAAAGCTATTATTTTTTGCCAAGTTGTTATTCTTAAAGGAACCACAACCAAAATGAGTAAACAATCAGAAACTGTACAGGGGATCATTTCCTCAAATTGTTCTGAAATAAATGCCCACGCCATCCTCCTCACTACAGACATAATGATCAATGGCTTAAGAGAAACCAGAGAGTGAAAAAAGACCATGATCAGTGTGAGAGAGACCAGATTTAGCTCTGAACTGGAGAACAACACCAGTAGGGCTTACCTGCATGCTATATGACCCATCATGGTTATATGTTACAGCTATGGCTACATCTTCAGGGAAAAAAAAATTAAGAAAAATTAGAAGACCTTCATTTATTCAATAACTGAAATTACTAACATCTCATTTTCAACCTAAAGATAACTAGCTGCAAGGGATAGCAACATCTTTTAATTTCCTGGCAATAAAAATGAAAAACAAAACAAACCAAAAAAAAAAAACAAAAAAAAAAACACCAAACTATCAGGCGCTTTTCAATAAAGGTGAATTTCAAACTTTTTTAAAAATGGAGTTTTAATTCTTTTAAGGTCGCAGGCTATTTTAGATATTTTCTCCGCCACTAGGAAAGGCTTCCGTGTTACAGAAAATGCAATTAATTGGGAAAGAGAAGTTCTGGTGTAAGACCCCAACCTGCCATCTGTGGCATGATCGGTGATTTTGACTAAGTCATTCAAAATCTCTGAGTCAATTTTCTGATCCATTCTGACCCATTAAATGAGTATGAGAATGTAACAATGATTAAATAAATGTGAGATTATAAACTGCAACAGACTATACAAATATACAATATGTCCGTATTATTATGTGACTACAGAATTGGTTAAAGACTATCCTTGGAGATGGCAAAGCTTTTGCAGGGTAGAGAATATAAACTGAAGTCATTTCATCCAGTCCTGACACTTCAACCATCATTTTGATGCTGTCAGCTCAAGTCTGTTTCCAGCCCTGCTCTTCCTTCTCCAGAACTCTGATTAGTGATTCCCAGCGAGATGTTCCGTCCGTACTTTAAAATGAACATGCTTTCTCTCCTGACCTGTGAGCTCCATGACTGGCACGGCTAGTCTTCTGTCATTCAGGTTTAAAATCTGCCATTCTTGCCCTCACCTTCTCCTATGCTTTCCACCTCCAATAGTCACCACAAAGCTGCCAAATTCTTCCCTTTGAGTACCTGTCCTATGCATTTCTTCCTTTCCATTTCCATGAGGGAGATGGCCTCAGGCCTGCCTGCCTCTGAGAAGGTCCTTCCAGGACCTCTGCTTCCTGTCTCAACCCTTCCAGCTGATGTATCTAGTATGTCCCCACTACATTCCACATACTTGGCCTTGAATTGAGAGCACCAACGCAGTCTTATTTCTTACCCTTCGCCTACACAGCCCTATGTCCAACCAAATGGGGAAATAGGCCGATCAATATTCTCCATACGCGTCTCGAGCCTTCCCCTCACTGTGCCTCTTTGCTTTCTCCTCCATCACTGCATTGCTGGTCCCCGGCAGCACCCGCTGAGACCCTGCCCCTTGTTCATATCAAGCTTACTTGGGAAGAGCCTGTTCAGATAGAATGAATTCTCTCTCTGAACAGTTAGACTTCTGCATATAAACACTAGTATGATTCTCCCCTCATCCAGTGTTATAATAGAGTGACTTTTCTCTTTAAAAAATTGCAAAAATAAAAAGGTTTACAGGGCCTGAAAGACCTCTTTATTGCCCAGATGTAACTACTATTAAACATTTGAATGTGTGAATCCTTTTGGACCGTTTAAAATGCACAGTCACGCTTGTATTTTTCTTTTATAAAAACAGGACATTGCTATACATTGTTCTGCAAACAACTTTATTTTAGTTAACATGTGACACGCATATCTACCTTGTCCTTTCAATAGTAGCAAGGGGATCGTTTAATAATAATGATGATGATGACAGCTAATGTCTGTGGACTGCTTGCTATATGCCACACAATGAGCTAAGTGCTTTACGTGTTGTTTCATTTAATATCTACAATAACCCAAGGAATCCATCACCTTTGCCATCCCCCTGTACGGCTGCAGACACTTGATGCTTAGACAGCGTGTGAGTTGCCCAAGGGTGACAGACAAGAAGAGAGCCAGAATTCAAACCCACACAGTCTAACTCTGGGGGCTGTGTTATTAACCACTACGCCATCCATTTCCCAACACACACTTCTCCTTTGCCAAGTGGTAAATTCCTTAAGAGAAAAAAACAGGGACAAAGACATTTTTACTCTTCTTCACATTACTCAGAATATCTATTTTTTCAAAATTTTGTACTGAATGTATGAATGAATGAAACTTCTCCACCCTATATCTTGTCAATATCTTTAACCCTTCTTAAGAGAAAATGCATCCAATTATACCTGATCAGTTTTCTTTCAATTTATAAAATATGAAAAGGCCTTAATGACATGAATGTCAATAGAATCCTAGTAAAGACACTTCCAGGAAAAGTCTAAATTCAATCATAAATTATGGGGTAACTCAGTCTGTTCCTCCCTCCCCTAGGTATCACCTGATCCCCACAAGAGAATCTTAAATATCTTCTTACCTATGTAATAAAGTATGGAAGTCTGCATGATGCAGTGTTAGGTAAGCACAGGTACCCCGAAATGTGGGTTCAAATTCTGGCTCCATCAATTACTTTCGGTGTGATTTTAGGAAAATTATTAATCTTTCTAAGCTATGGTTCCCCCATTTATAAAATTGACACCAATAATAACACTGATTTCATTGGCCTGTTCTGAGAAATGCAAAGTAAATTAATTAATGGCGAGAGCCTAACACAATGTGTGCCATATACCACTCAGTAAATCTCAGCTATTGTTGATTATTATTATTATTGTTATTATTATTAAGGGGAAGAAAGGGTTCTGTGACACATGGCCACTAGTAACTAAGGGAGAATATTTTTCAAGCCTTAAGTATTTAAAATACTTGGTCATTTTTACTGAGATCATTAAGAGCTGGTTCTATTTTAGATTCAGAAATGGTTCGGGCCCTTAGATTTCCTGTTTCGTGTACTGTCCTGTTCAACCATGGCCACTGCTGATTAGCATAACACTTCTGAAAGCTACATTCTATAACATTCAGACCTGGATTACTGTTGAAAAATACTGCCAAAAAGATGTAGTGAACAGCTATCATGTTGGCTTTTCAATTATATATTTCTTTAATTAAAATTTTAAAAAATTCCAAGAAATGCAACATAATTCAAAACACCATTCAGCGATTTAGTGCCAAATAACTCAGTTGGCTCATCTGAGTGATAATCACGCATGTGATTTTTCCGTTTCATTTAGGTTAAAGAGGCCACTGAAACTCTGTTGCTACCGGTACTGGTATTTAGGAGTCTAGAGTAAGATACTTCCACATTTTGGAGGCTGTTTTTTAGGATGAAATGAATAAACACACGAGCATTTGCAGAATGATACTCTATAAGGGATCTTTGCAAACTTTCTTTCCAAGTACTCAATGTACTTAAGGTAATGATGATCTAAGCTCAGGATGAAAAAACACCTAAGGAGTTATAACCCCATCAACTTTTGTGAACAAAAAATTTGTTAAGACGTGAGTAGATGTCTACATACGAGGGGTGCCAAAAAAAATGTATACAAGTGGACACTTTGCTCAACGTTGCTCAAGCAATAGTTCACCATAATCAGAATTGTCTGGAGGCAGATGGTAACCACTTTGAGCACCTCTTATAATCGCAGAAGTCATACGTGACTTGTATTTATCTTTTGTTATCGGTATATATTGAGTATTACAATTTTAATACAGTTTTCCTTTCTTAAAATGTGTATACATTTTTTTGGCACCCTCTGTAGAGTTGAGGTAAAGAGCAGGGTGCTGTGATGAGCTGGCAGGAAGATTCTGTTCTACCTGGGAGGCACCTTATAACAGAGCTGTCACAGGTCAGTAACACCTCTAACACCTCACACCCAAGGTTACCCAGCCTGCCCACCTCTGACTCTGCCCCCATCTGGCTCCCAACGCAAACTGTACTGCAGCAGAAGGGATGCCACAGCCAGCTATCACATGATTCTGGTCCTTCTGGTACATTGCTCCAGACAGAAATTTATAAACTCTGGCTTAGGTGTCAGCCTCTCCTGACTTCAGTTATAGTAAATCAGTCCCCGCCCTGAGCCTACTGAAATTAGTTTGCAACCAGAAATCAATTTTCCACTGGAAAAGTGGTAGAAATAGCACAGGAGTCAAAGTCAGAAAGACTGGGTGTCAATCATGGCTCTGCCACTGACTTGCCTCGAGTAAGTCATTTCACCTTCCCCACCTCAGGTTCATCAGCCATACGTGGGTATAACACTGACTCCCCCTCATTAAGTTGTGAAGATAAAAACTTAGATGTGATAATAAGGCACTTAATAAATTATGGCTCTTTAGTTGCCTACTTCCCCCTGAAACGCTGCCTGAGCAGTCGGTGATCTTCCCTCCTTGGAGTAGTGCTGGATGTTGCTTTTCTTATTTAAAAGTGATATGCTCACTGAAGAAAACTTATAAAGCAAAGAAAGTACAAAGAAGTGAGGAGAAAAGAGGTCACCTCAAATCCCACCACCCAATGGTAACCTCCCTAACATTTTGGCAAATTTCATTTAAGTCATTTTGTTATGTATGTTTTATGACATATTTTTAGAATATTTGCAAAATATAGAAAAAGTGTAATGAAGAAAAAGAAAAATCATTAACTCTACCACCCAGAGCCAATGAACTCTTATCAATCTGGCATACTTCCTTCCAATGTCTAGGAATCTTAAAAAAGGTTAATTGACTGATTGTGGCCAAGCTGAATCCTTTTTTCAGGTAAATGTGATATATTTCTATAAAGCACACTTCTAATAAAACATTACTTACTGTTTTTACCGTCCCTAAGAGTCATGTTTCTGGTGTAAGAGATATTCAGTCTTCTTCCACTGCTGGATGCAAAAGGAGAATATTGATCTAGAAAAAAATTCAACAACAAATTTATAAACATCAAGCCAACTACATTTATACATTACAAAAGAAAACATAAAACACAATACCTACACTGGCAACTCAAATGTGTTTTCTTTGTTCTTCTCATTGCTTTAAATTTAAATTACATATTTTGATTTACATCTGAGGAAATTGCATGTGATAAATCCCAGCTTCTCTTGAAAAACGAGAATATTTGCAGCTTAAACTCTCGTCCTCTGATAGCATAAGCGGCACAGGGGTCACCCCTTTCTGATAGGGCTAATGCATCCAGGTCACCCAAATCTCTACCACTCACTATTTTTCTTTTGCCTGGCCTCTTTTATTCTATGTCACTGGTCCAGCCCAGAGGTTTTCCAGTGTATATCCTCTGTTGGACAATACCCAGGAGTTACAGCATAGCTAAACTGAAACAATTTATTCTGAAGCTTATAAATTTTAAAAAGGTGAGAGCAAGAGGACACCCCATTCTAAAAATGCTAAGCACATGGTAGGAATACACTATGGGGCATATTTACATGCATTTCATTAAAAATTTTTTTTTTTAAATTGGGAAACAGCCATGGTCATTGGTTACATATTGCTTTCATGCTACAATGGCATAGTTGACTCTTTTTAAGGAGGGCGCAGTTCCCAGTGACCCATGCGGGGATCGATCGGGCAACCTTGGTGCTACCAGCACCACGCTCTAACCAACTGAGCCAACCAGTCACCCCTAGATGCATTTCATTTAATGGAAAAGGACAAAGTGACGATAGAGCACTCATCTCCTAAAGATGTAATTATATATTTAAAATTTTCAATGTAACTTTCTTGAATAAATCTAGAAATTAATGATCCTAAAAATAGGATCCTACAATAATACAATAATCCTAACAATAACAAAGAGAGAAATGGCTTCAATTTTTTTATTTCCTGTTTGCTCCAAAAGTCAGAGTTAGCATAAGTAAATATTATGGGACAAGTTTGGGAGGGCTCAGATTTTGCTCAATTTAGAGGGAAGAACTTTTGAATGGAGAACTGGCCAAAACTGTAATAAGTTAATGAATTTTCATTATGAATTCCGAGCTTCCTGAGGCATTAGGAAGAGGTTGGGCAACAACTTAGTGGGGATGCTGAAGCAGCGACGTATGTGGCAGCCAGGTTAAATCTCTGCCACAGTCTTCTCCAAGCTCAGATTCTATGACATAATGAAGTACCTATGTCTCCAGTTAGTCATAAATTTGATCACAGAATGGAAAAAGACAGGAGGAAAATACTCAACAATAATCATGGGTAACCCAAGGGAATCTGAGAGTCTCCAGTATTCTGTCTTTAGTTCCCAGGACCCTCGAAGGTGCTGGAGGCACGCAGGCTACAACAAAGGAGGCCACACGTGGCGAATATAAGAAGCTGGCAGGGATCAGTATGGGCTGCGGCAAGAACTAGTGTTTGGTTGAAAGGAGATCCATCTTGACGCTGTCAGGTGATTAGTTAAGTTACATTTAATGGGTTAGAAAGTATTTAGGGGTGCATCCATAATATCCAAAGGGCTCTACTTCATCCCCAAAACCACATTAGCAGAGGATGGTGTCAATCACCGAGAGAAGGAAAGGGAGGTAAGAGTGGCATCCAGAAAGAAAAGCACATTCAACAACTATTCATAGAATCTTGACAAGCAAAGGAAAGAGAAAAGCATTTCACACCTTGTGTCTGAATTTTGAAAACATCAGACATAGCTTTCTCCTTGAGGATGAGACCCAGAGCTGCCTGGCATAGAAACTCTTTGGCTGCAGCCTTCCGACTGGGCAGCAGTGCTTCACGGTGTTGAGGGATGAAATCAGTGTGCACGTTCCCAGCTGCAAACTCCGGGTGGCCAGACAGACGGAGAAGGAAGTCAATGTTGGTGTGCAGGCCGACGATCTAGGGGGAGAATAAAGCCATGTCCCCAGGGAGTGGGGAAAACAGCACATTCAGAAAAACATTCCTATGGCTTTTGCTAAGCGTTTTCTACCAGGGACAACTCTCAGGAAAACAAAGCAGAAAAGCCCACGTCACCATCACTCTATGTCTGGACTTTACATTTAAAACGACATTTTACTATAACAAAGAGGACACAGCAAATGGTGTTACTGTAGGTAGTGGGGAGACATTTAATTGACTCTGGTTGGGAAAGCGATAAATATTAAGAAACTTAAATGAGATTTATTTGCACGATATTGAAGACCTGCTGCTCAGAACGCTCCCACAGCAGAGGACGACTGCAAACAGAGGGCAGGATTACTACACTGGGGAGGGGATAGGAGTAAATGAGTTCCTTCCAACACTAAAATCCAAAGTTTACACACTGATATAAAAATAGAAAAGGCATAAAACTTAACCCAAATCCACCCAATAAATGGAATCATGGGTAAAATCAGTTATCTGAGCCTTGGATTCATTCACTCAATCATTTAATGGCCATTTACTGAGCACTTGCAGGTGCCAGGCCCTGATCCAGATACTGGAGACACAGTAGAGAACAAGACAGAATCCTTGCCCTCACAGCGCTTACATTCTAGGGACAGGTAATAAACAATATTTGTAAACAAATATCTAATATTAGGTCAGGTGATATGAAGAAAAATCAGGCTGGCTAAGAGGACAGAACAGCAACAGGTTCTATTTTAAATGGGGCAGCCCTGAAAGGGCTCTGAGGAGGTGAGCAGTGGCTGAGGACCGTGAGGAGGGAGTCCTGTAATCATGTGGGGAAGAACACTCTGGAAGAGAAAATACGAACACATGGCTCCATACTGTGTGTCTAAGGAATGAAAAGGAGGCCAGTGTGGTTGGAGCCACATAAATCAGAGATTTGATCAAAGTAATGACATATAACAATTTGAATATCATGGGTTAATAAGAAATTTTCTATGAAGCTCAGACAGTTACCGTGTTTCCCCGAAAATAAGACCCAGCCAGACAATCTGCTCTAATGCATCTTTTGGAGCAAAAATTAATGTAAGATCTGGTATTATATTATATTACATTACATTACATTATATTATATTACATGAGACCTGGTCTTACATTATAGTAAAATAAGACCAGGTCTTATATTAGTTTTTGCTCCAAAAGACGCATTAGAGCTGATTGTCTGGCTAGGTCTTATTTTCAGGGAAACATGGTAGTATAGAACTTAACTGCTCCAAGAAAACTAATGTGCTACAGAAAAAAAAGAAGCTATCAAATGGATAAGACTAAACAATTATTTCCCTTTGGAGAAAATAATGCCAGACTGTAGGCCACACTTGCATAGCTGGCCTTATCTACAGGATGAATAGGAATTTCATATCAGATTTCACTGAAGTATAACAATGACACTAATAGTTCTAGTCCTGTAATCTCTCTTTTCTAGCTGAAATCAGGAAGTCCTCAAACCCTATTCTGACCCATGGGAAATTCTCCCATGGGAAATTATTGTGTGACATAGGGGTAATTTGTGGAAATGAGTTGACAAGGACAGAGGCTAACCAATCCTAACCGACGTGCTTGGCTGTAGAGCTACAGAGAGCATCACGGTCGCTGACATGGCCCCAGGTCACTCACGTGGTACTGACGAAGGCTGTACCTCAGTTTTGTCAAGGCCGCCTGGCGATCTGCAGCCCACACAACCAGCTTTGCAATCATGGGGTCATAATGCACTGACACTTCATCTCCTGAAATTGAAAAACCACAGTAACCATTCCAAGGTAAAACCAAAGGGATAAAATATGACTAGTGAGACATGCTGCTGGGGCGTTATATACTTAATCCTCACAAACCACTACATCATAGATATTATCACCATTTTATTCATGAGGAACGGAGGCTTACAGGGGTTTAAAAGCTTAAGTTTAAGGAGGGTGTGGCCATCCAAGGGTATCAGGCCCTAAACTAGTGGTTCAATGACACATAGGCTGCTTTTCCCATCCTATCTTCTGAAACTTCTTTTCCCTTCTCATTTTGGAAGTCAGTGCAAACTCCCTCTACCCTCTCATCTCACAATCACTGACACCTGCAGCATTTCCTTCCCTCCACCCTGTTTCCTTATCAGAAAAATAAGGATAATAATTCCTCTATCCTGTAGTTGTTGGGAGGATTGACAATAAAGTGCCAAGTGCCACACTTGGCTGAACTGATAAACAAATAGCAGTTATCATTATTACGATAGTCTTAGAGGATAAGAATCTGAACCACATACATCTCACTAGTTAGACTGGTTCAAGTCAAAAGGATGTGTTGTAGTATAAACATACTGTTCTAGGGCCTTTTTGTGATTTTGGCAGGTCACTTGAGCCCTCTGAAACCCAGGGTCTTCATCTATCAAATCAAGGGATTGGATTACACTGCCTTCATCCATCCATCCATTGGATTACACTGCTTTTATCCATCCATCCATCCATCCATCCATTGGATTACACTGCATCCATCCATCCATCCATCCATCCATCCATCCATCCACCCACCTACCCACCCACCCACACAACTACCAACATATACTGAACACCTTCAAGGCCTAGGCTTGAGCAAGGTGCTGCAAATATAACATGGAAGACAGAGCCTCTCCCTTAAGAATCTTATAATCCGATGGGGAAACTAGACAAGGAGTAGTTTACCGTAAGATAATATAATTAAGGCAATGTCTGGGGAATGCACAACAGGCTCAGGGAACACAAAAGAGTGTTGGGGGACGCTTCTTGGACTAGATTCTTCTTCCCAGTGCCATGATGTGAGTCTGGGAGTCCTTCTCAGAATCATATGTTATCCTTTCAGCATCTTTATTAAATTGCACTGCAGGCTTTGCTTGCCCCACAGGTTCTTTCTTTTCTATTGCAAGGACTCGCTTTTCTTTCCAAGATGTTCTGCTGTTACGTTAAATAATTTACTGATTAGCAAATCTTGCTGTGACTTAGCCAGAGCTATCAAAATGTTGCCAATTTGTCACCAAGAAGTCCTAGTTCCTCATTTGGCTTTCAAGACTCTGTATGATTTGCTCTCTACCTGTTTCCAGCCACATCTCCAACTACTTAGTGTCCTGAAATGTTTTCCTGCCACATATCATATTTTCTTATACTTCTTCAAATATATGTTTCGTTAAATTCTCTTTCACTTTTCTTTATGTTGTTAAATCTCTCTTTTGTGAAATTCTCTTTCACTTTTCTTTATGTTGTTAAATCTGTCTACTCAAATCCACTCTAGACTTCCTCATAAAAACGTGTCTTAATTATACGAGCCTAACATAATCTCTTTGTCCTAAGAATTGCTATATTCCATTACTCACCATCTGTATAACTTCTCTGCAACTAAAGTTAAAGGTGGCAGCAGACAGTGGTGGCTCAGAACATGGACTCTGGAGCCAGACATCCTGGGTCTGCATCTTGGCTCCAAGGGTGACAGTGGGCAAGTCACCTAACTTCTCTGTGCCCTGGTTTCCTCAACTAGAAAGTGATAATAATAATCCCTAATCATAGGTTAGTTTTCCTGCTTAAAGGAGCCCACACAGAAAAATCACCTAGAACAGCATCTGTACACAGTAAGTGCTAACTAATTGTTAGTTATGACCACCATTACTAATCATATGCTGAACTGTGATAGCTCTTACACTGTTGTTGTTTTTTTAACTTAAAATTTTTTTTATTATTGTTTAGCTTGCACTAAGTTTGTATTTTAATTCTCTAGTTTGACTTGAAGGCAGAGTGCCTTAGGCATAGCAAATATCAGCCGCCTTAAATCATTTTTGGAACCAGGCAAAGTAAACATATAAAACGGCACCCCCAAAATATCTGTTGCTTAGATTTGTACTACTGCATATCAAAAAAGAATGTATTGTTTAAAAACACAAGTCATTCTTTAAAATAACTATTCCAGAAGGAAAAATAAAGGTTAATGAAGAAATTAAATGCTTTATTTTAGAACATACTAGACATTTCCACAAGACACAGGGAAGACACCATGTCCGAAAATAATAATGCACTAAAACTTCAAAAGACCTCTTGCTTTATTTGCCTTTACCTTGCCGTACTCCAGTTTCAATCCTAGTGGAAAGGTCCGCTTGAGGGACAGAGAGATGCACTAATGGTCCAGCTCCTGGCATGAAGTTATTGTGAGGGTCTTCTGCATATATTCTAGCTTCAAACGCATGGCCCTGCAGAGTTATTTCTTCCTGGCTCAAAGGAATCTTCTCTCCTGCTGCAATCTGGTAATAGAAGAGTATGTGCTTCTTATGAAAAATCCACCTTAAAGCAGCTATGAGACTAGTTAAGTTGATGGTCTTGCCTTTTTCTATGTAAAAATGTATATTTGGGCTTTAAAATGTAAGCCAAATTAATGTGATTATTTTATCCACCCCCTCGAATATTAGGCAAAAAAGAGATTTAAAAAGAGATGCAAGTTGAAAATAATGTATTAATTATGTTTCTAGAGTTTTAAAATACAGAAAGCAGAAAAATTGATAATTAAATTATAAACATAAAAATCAGTGTTTTTCAATATAATTGAAAAAGATAATTATATTGAAAAATTATAATTGAAACTAAGATTGTTTTTTTGGCAAGATAGTCTCAGTTTTCATCTAAAACATTAGAACTCTGTCACCAAATCAATCTTGTTTTAATAGTAAATTATTAGTTGGTGCGTAGGTCTATATTCACAGCTACGGGTAAAGAGCGACATTAGTCATCTTTGGAATCTTTATCAGCAAATGAGTGATAAAGCAAAACAGAAACACATGGTTGTTGTTTGTTTTTTTTCAAATTTGATTTTTATGTTGAAGTTACACTGACTTGGGATCTACTTCTTTTTTTTTTTTTTTTTTTTTTTTTTTTTTAAGGTTTTATTGGGGAAGGGGAACCGTGTGTATTTCCAGGACTTTATAGGGGAACAGTGTGTTTTTCCCAGGACCCATAAGCTCCAAGTCAAGTTGTTGTCCTTCAGTCTTAGTTGTGGAGGGCGCAGCTCAGCTCCAAGTCCAGTTGCCGTGCTCAATCTAGTTGCAGAGGGCACAGCCTACCATCCCATGTGGGAGTCGAACCTGCAACCTTGTTGTTAAGAGCACGCGCTCTAACCAACTTAGCCATCTGGCCGCCCAACATAATGGTTTTTTAATTTTATTATGTTTACTGCATGGCACCAGATTATAAACAGGATGATTATTACCGTTTAATGATGAGAAAATGACAACCTGAGAAAGCGAAAGGTACAGGGAATAAAACTCTAAGTAACTTAGCATCCCATTGAACTAAACAGATAAGCATAAAACAGAGGCAAAGGTCTCATCTCTTTAAATCTGTATATAAGAAAAATCAGGAATCACAGCAGTTAAGAATAAAAGGAAAATGGACTGAATTAAATGTCTTTATGGCATGGTGTTTCAAACCATAGACTCTGCAACCATATTCCTTAGAAACCTTTTATCCTCCCTGATTTCAAGTTTCTGGATTCTCCTGGGCTACTGCTTCAGAAAAAAAAACACAAAAAACAAACAAACATATATATATATATCCATCCTTGTTTTCCTTGAATGCTGGAAACATAAGCAGCTTTCCAGAAGTTTCTAAATCCACTAGAGTTTTCCTGACATTCACTAACACTTACTAGCCTAATATGCCTGGTTTTCATTAGCTCCCAAGGCTATAGAGGCCCAAAAGAATCTTCTGGTTCTGAAAAGACAAAATTATCAAAATATCAAGACATTAGCATCACAACATGAAAACAACAATTTAGATGCAGGATATGTAAAGAACCAAGAATCCCACAGAGATCAAGATTATTCATACGAACTTAAAAAAAATTTTTTGTATTTAAAAAAATGAAGACTGAGGTAAAATCTATTGTTTCCTATAATGAGAAAAACACTAAGCTATTATTGTTCACATTTGAAGTAATATGCTTTGTGGAACTCTGGTGTAGGCCAGTGCATCTCACACTATCTATAATAAACAGTTGTGAACTTATACTGTTGTAAAACCAGAAGATAATATCCTAGCAATGCCAAAAATGCTTTAAAAATTTCTAAACATTTACTGTGAATGTCCATACTTATCCCACCATGAGGCTGCAACAGTTTGTAAGTCAGCACTTGGCAAATGCACCACTCTATTGGTCTAGACCATTTCCTTGGCTCTTCATTCTAAACCCTGCCTTAGCTCATTTCATCTTGGCTACCATCTGTCCTGCCTCAAAAATCGAACGATGGCCTAGCCCAGAATGATGTGGCCTTATATAGAGCACATCATATAGAGTGTTGAGTCGATGTGGTTGCAAGAAGCCTCCGTGGCAGCAGCTCACCTGCTGGCTTCCCCAGGCCTAAGGGGGAAATGATGGTAATTGACAGATTAGGAATCTGTGTCCACAAAGGGACAATAGCATCAAATGCTGTGTTACATTTAACCTCCCATTTTCCTGTCCTCATCACAACCAGCAAGAATTGAACCCTTATCCAAAGTGACACTTCCTTTTCAGAGGCCAGAAGGCAACATATTCTCAAGACTGATATTTAATAGGAAAAGTGTTCCCACCTTAAGCTGCCACTCCACCAAGTCAGTTCCTGTGATCATCTCCGTAACAGGATGTTCCACTTGCAGCCTTGTATTCATCTCCATGAAGTAGAAATTGTGCTTTGAGTCCATAATAAACTCCACAGTTCCTAAGAGGTAACATACAATGATTACATTTCAATAGTATATAATCAGTAGCAAATCAAAACCTTCCATGATGTATCACAGAGTTTTACTGCTGCCTTCATTCAATGGCAAACACTGGTATTTCATGAAGAAAACACTTCACATTTTGCAGCAGCAAGTGAATCTGTCAGAAACAGGGAGCCACATGCAATTTTGCAAAACAAAAAATATATTCAGGGTTTTGAGCAAATGGTAAGCCCAGCTATGAATCAGGCTCAGCGGTCGCAGCAGGGAGAACACGGTGGGCCAGGTGGGGCTGCTGCACTGGGCCTCGATCCCTGGGAACCTCACCCTGGCACACCCCATCTCCCTCTCACCCAGTGAAGAAAAATACTTTTGTGTTTCCTGATTGTGGGCTCTTGGAAGTTTCTTTTCAAAGTCCCATTGCTGGTGACCCACTGAAAAATTGCTTATCAACTAAATTTTATGTTAATAATATTTTATCGGCATTTGATTGAGCACTACAAAACTTCCCCCAGCTTTATTAAGGTATAAGCACTTATCCATTTTCAGTATAGGTGGGATGAGTTTCAGCAATTGAATACAGTCATGTAACCACCCCTGCAATAAAAATACAGAACATATCCATCATCCAAAATGTTCCCTTGTTCCCCTTTTGCAGGCAGTCCCCTCCCTGGGCCCCTGACTCCAGGCAACCACTAGTCTGCTTTCTGTTGTTATGCTTTGTTTTTGTTTCTAGAATGCCATATAAATAAAATAATATAGAATGTAGTATTTTGTGTTTGAGTTTTTTTCACTTGGCCTAAAGTTAGTTCATATACAGGTGACTCTTAAACCACAATGGTTTGAACTGTGATGGTCCACTTACACACAGATTTTTTTTAATAAGTATATATTGAAAAAATTTTTGGAGATTTGTGATAATTTGAAAAAACTTGCAGATGAACCATGTAGCCTAGAAATACTGAAAAATTTTGAGAAATAGGTATGTCACGAATGTATAAACTGTATATAGATATCAGTCTATTTTTATCATTTACTATCATAATAAATACACAAATTTAATATAAAAAGTTAAGATTTACCAAAACTTACACAGTTATAGACTGTACATGGTGCCATTCACAGTCGAGGGAAATGTAAACAAATCTAAAGATGCAGTATTAAGTTATAACTGCATAAAATTAACTGTAGTACACACTGTCCTACTGTAATAATTTCGCAGCCACCTCCTATTGCGTGCAGTGAGCTCAAGTGTTCCATTTAAAACGTCATGTGATACTAATCATCTCCTCGTGAGCCATTTGTCTCCTCAGTAAATTGCACATCACAGTAAAAAGTGACCTCTCATAGTTCTCATGTGTTTTTCATCATGTTTAGTGCAATACCGTAAACCCTGAATAACACCGTGGGACGCATACAAAGCAATGCCACTAGTGATGCTGGAAGTGCTCCCAAGAAGCAGAGAAAAGTCATGATGTTACGAGAAAAAGCTGAATTGCTTGATAGGTACAGTAAAGTGAGGTCTGCAGCTGTGCTTGCTCACCATTTCAAGATAAATGGATCCAGAGTAATGACTACTGCAAAAAAAAAAGGAAATTTGTGAAGTTGTTGGGGCAGCTACACAAGCAGGTGCAAAAACCTTGCACTTTTTGCACAATCCCTTTCTATCTTATACTGAAAAAGTAGCTTTTACATAGGTGCAGTGTGCCTATAAGAAAGGCTTAGTAACAGACTCTAACATGATTCGAGGAAAAGCAGTCATTAGATGACAACTTAAACGGCAAAGGCTCTAAAGCTGGAGAATTTAATCAGCAAAGGATGGTTTGATAATTTTACAAAGAGGTTTGGAGTGAAAAAAAAAAAGTCAAGATAACAGGAGAAGCAGTTTCTGCCGACCAAGAGGCAGCACACGAGTTCCCAGACACCATTAAGAAAATCAATGATGAGAAAGGATATCTGCCTGAACAGGTTTTTAACGCAATACTGTAAACCTTGAATAAAACCATGGAATGAAAGTGCCTTATTCTGGAAAAAAATACCACAGAGGACATTTATTAGTAAGGAAGAGAAGTGAGCACCAGAATTTAAGGCAGGAAGGGATAGGCTGACTCTACTGTTTGTGGAGACACAGTCGGGTTCCTTGAAGGGGGAAGATAAACAACAAGGCGTGAACAACGTGAACACTTTTTCTGCATTGGTTTCCTCGATGCTTTGTCCCTAAAGTCAGGAAGTACCCTGCCAGGAAGGGGCTGCCTTTTATAATTCTTTTGATACGGGACAATGCCCCTGGCCACCCAGAACCCCATGAGTTCAACACTGGAGGCGTCAAAGTGGTCTAGTTGCTCCCAAACACAATGTCTCTAATTCAGCCATTAGATCAGGGGGTTATAAGGAGCCTTAGGCTCATTACACAAGGCATTCTATGGAAAGGGCTGTCAATGCTGTGGAAGAGAACCCCATGAGAAAAAGAGATCATCATGAAAGTCTGGAAGGATTACACCACCGACGATGCCAATGTTGTTCTAGAAAAAGCCGTGAAAACCATCAAGCCCAAAAAATAAATTCCTGCAGGAGAAAACTGCGCTGAGATGTAGTGCATGACTTCACAGGATATATGGCAGAGCCAATCAAGAAATCAGGAAAGAGATTGTGGAGGAATTCAAGAGCTAATAATAGATATCACACCAGAGGAATTAACAGAAGATGACTTGATGGAGATGAGTGCTTCTGACCCAGTGCCGGATGATGAGGAAAAAGACATAGAAGAAGCAGTGTCGGGAAGCACATTGACATTAGACTATCTAGCAGAAGGGTTCCAATTATTCAAGACTGCTTTAGACTTCTTTTACGACGTGGACCCTTCTCTGATATGGGCACTGAAACTAACGGAAATGGTGAAGAAGGATTGGTACCATACAGAAACATTTTTAGGCAAATGAAAAAGCAAAAGTCAGGTAGAAATTATGATGCATTTGCGTAAAGTTATATTGAGTGTGCCTGCTCCTCCTGCCTCCCCTTCCACCGCCTCTGTCTCTTCCTCCTCAGCCTACTCAACATGAAGATGAAGATGAAGACCTTTAAGATGATCTACCTCCATTTAATCAATAGTAAATAATCATCATGCCGTACAGTTAATGAACTTACCTGTTGTATGTGTGAGTGTGTGAGTGTGTGTGTGTGTCTTTGTTTGAAAACCTAATAACTATACAGCAAGAACTGTAAGAAATGTTTTTGTGTCCTCATCATCACCTAAAGGTTCACCATGCAGAACACTGTGTGTAACTTTTGTATTGGAGTGGAGAGCCTACCCTTAGATAGGCATAAAGTTAGTGATATTTCATATAAAATTAACAAAAATGTGCTCTCCCTCTGCTTGGTGGTGGGCTGGTTGAAGATGGAATCCACTGAGGAAAGGCCTGGGTCTTCGTCACCTTGTGTGCCGGCCCAGAGTGGCACTGGGGAAGCCTGTATAACATCTGCTGCAGACCCCCTGAAAATCAAATAGGCTTGGATTTGGACATTCTCAGTAGGAATGATTAAAGGCTGATGTGACCATAAAGAGATAATGCTAAGCAGCTGATAGATTCTGTAGTTCTGCTTCATTCCCAGATAGACACTGGATTCATCTGATACCAGAATTTTATATCCCACGAATCAGTGAAGTCATATAATTTTTTAAAAAGGAGCCAGTAACATACAATGGAAAAAAGAAAGCCTCTTCAGTAAATGGTGCTGGGAAAATTGGAAAGACACATGCAAAGGAGTGAAACTAGACTGCTGTCTGTCATCATGTACCAAAATTAACTAAAAATGGGTCGAAGACTTACACATAAGATGTGAAACTATAAACTGCATAGAAGAAAACAGAAATGAAATTTCAGGAGACTGAAACTAGACCTGAGTTTCTTTCTAGAAACTTCTTTCCCAACCTTGGAACTCTTGGCTGCTGTAAATTCTGGATATACAATAGCTGATGACATTTTTTTTTTATGTATGAAGGTAGATGATTCTTCCAATTGAACCTGGAAGCTGAGTTTTCTCACCAGAAATGGTTTATAGAATCAACTTGCAAAAAGGAGCACCCTAGAAACAAGTCAGTGAAGGGTTTGTCTATGAGAACAGAACACATGCCATGAAGAAGCAGCATACTTTGCAGCATCTGGAGACCTCACTATCGATTACGTCTTTGTGTGAAGACATGCTGCTTTGTAATTATTGCAAGTGTCGCATCAAACTCTGTGGTTATGCAGGGGTCACTGCCTGCTCTCACATTTTCTGTGATCATAGCATGGCAATGGTGAGTTTAGTCGCTCACCAGGTATCTGCCCTGCCTGCAACAGTACCCTTTCTGGTAAGCTAGATATTGTCCAAAGAGAACTCAGTCCATCAGAGAAATATAAAGCCATGGCACTGGCAGGACTTCGACCAGAGACTGTGTTGGACATTAGCTCCCCAGCACTGGCCTTCTGGACTTACCAGGTATATCAGGAGTGTCTCTATCAAGAACACAAATTCAGCAAGGCTGAGGGGCCATCTGAAGCAGATGGAGAAGACATATACTCAGCAAATACAGAACAAGGATGTAGAATTGACCTCTACGAAAGGGGAAGTCACTTCCATGAAAAAAGTGCTAGAAGAGTACAAGAAAAAGTTCAGCGACATTTCTGAGAAATTTACGGAGTGAAATCGTCAGTATCAAAAGCTTCAAGGCCTCTATGACAGCCTTACGCTACAAAACATCACTATTGCTAATGAAGAAGGTACCTACCCTTGAGCCATCCATGATCTATCACAATCTGGTATTTTTGGCTTCCCATTAGGGAACAACTCCAAGTTTCCTTTGGGCAGTACACCAGTTCGAAATCGAGGTGGTGGAGATGGAGATTTTCAGTTCAGACCATTTTCTGTGGGTTCTTCCAGAGTACCTGAACCCAGCAATCGCTTTTTTGGTTTTGCCTCCCCAATTCATGAATTAGAACAACAGCAAGTCTCTAGCATAGCCTTTAAAGTAGAAAGAATTTAGCTCACTTTATAGAATGTTTACTTTCAGTGATGTCATAGCAAATAATCTTTATTCTAGATCCCTGTGCTGTTGGTGACTTCCACCCTGTGCTATTAAGTCTTTGAAGCTGCCTTCACATTTTCAATTTATAAGAAACTCAGTGGCAGGGAGGAGTGGCTTTCGAGTCTGGTTTCTTTTTCTATTTCCATTATTTAAAGCATGAGCATTTTATTAAACTCAATTTCATTGTGAACTGTTGAGTTTTCACCACTAGCAAAATGGTTACAAAATTATTGGATGTTTTATAGATCACCTGTTGTGGCTGTCTGGGCTATGTGACTGAGCTATATGTTTTTGCATATGTATAAAAGCACCTATGTTATATGTCTACATGTCACTTTGGGTTTTGGTATTTATGCATATATGTACAGGTATGTCCCTTTCCTTATATTGATATTTTGCTGCATTTGCAGGTATATTTATGTGAATATTTTCGTCTCAGGAAACGGCGGTGTGTCTATAGTTTATTATTTGGGTACGTACATTTATTTTTATATATTTAGGTACTTCCCCTTGTACTAACTTGTTTGGAGTGTTTATGCTCAGTCAGTGAGTGAGAGTACAATTTGATGCACATCTGATCATTCCCTATTTCTATTTAAAAATAATTCACATTGATAAAGTTATTTTGTAAAGTTGATTTTTTTGTCATTTATTTTAAAATAAAATTACTCTTCCTTTACTGTTTTGCCAGCTGTTGCCTTGGGTTTACTTATTTAGGAGTACACTTCTAAAGCAGAAAACGTACAATGTGTTATTGATGTTGAGAGATTAATTAAAATACTTTTAAAAATTAAAAAAACAAACAAGTAATGTGTTACTTTTCTTACTGTTTTATAACTTTGCTTTCAAAAAACTGCATTACCATACAGTACGCCTCTCTTGCGTATAATTGGAGAAAACCTGTATCAGCCTATCACAGGTAAGTGGTTTTAAAAAAATGTTAACAATGTTTCCAGTACTGTATTATAAATATGATTGTAATACTGTATGCCATAAAAATTTTATAATGATTCATTTGTTAGAATATAGGCTACGCTACCGTGAAGCAATCATTTCAATTACACTAGGCTACCATAAAGCAGTCATATTGCTGCTTCTTTGTTTTCAATGCATGAATTGTTATACCTGTAAATGAACATGAATTTCTTTTTCACATTATCTTTTCATTTTTGATGTCTAGTGTTAGTAATATATATAACATCTATAGTGCTTTCTATCATATAAGACCATATTGATGTGAGTATTGACAGATGATTCATCTTATAAACAGATGATGTAAATTTATTGTAGCGATAAATACAACAAAGTACTATAAATGCATTTTCTCTTCCTTATGATTTTCTTAATAACTTTTTTCTCTAGCTTAATTTATTGGAAGACTACAGTATATAATACATATAATGTACAAAATATGTGTTAATTGACTGTTACCTATAGTGTTTTGCATCACATAAAACCATATTGATGTAGGTAAAGTAAGGCTTCCAGTCAACAGTAGGCTATTAATATTTAAGTTTTGGGGGAGTCAAATGCTATATATGGATTTCCAATGGTGTGGGGGATCAGTTCCCCTAATCCTCGCATTGCTCAAAGGGTCAACTGTAATTTAAAACTGTTTTTCAAACTCTGTGTTACAATTCATTAGTGGATGGTACAAATTTAGTGAAGGCTTTCAAGTTTGTGGCTCAGCATGTAAATAACTTAGAAGTCACCATTCTGTCCTCACAACATGTAATTAGCTGAATAGACTGAAAAACCAATGACTCTTCTTAGAACCATCAGAGACATGAGGTTACAGGGCAAATCAGGAGCCCCAAAACTGGAGTGACAGATAGACAAATACAGAGATTGACAACTTACTGGAGCAGAAATCTACAAGCAAAAATCTCTGCAGGAACAAATACCAGAGTAGGACACCTGGACTGTAATTGATGAATTGCTGAAGGCTCAGCATGGACCGTAAAAACTCCAGGCGCACCTAGTC
Organism: Rhinolophus sinicus; assembly: GCF_036562045.2. Lineage (NCBI taxonomy): Eukaryota > Metazoa > Chordata > Mammalia > Chiroptera > Rhinolophidae > Rhinolophus > Rhinolophus sinicus. The sequence goes on from NC_133751.1 coordinate 47,213,834, forward strand.
ATGGGAAGGGTCCTCACACTTTTGTGATTTTTACATCCAGGAGCTCTACCAGGTCCTCACAGTGAATCCCCTTGAGCTTTCAGCAATAGTAGGGGAAAAGGAACCAGTTCAAAGATTCCAGAGTTCTGTTCTTCTTAACAAGATGTGCCTTTAAGAAAAACTATTTTACAAGAGCCTAAACTTTTGGGGTTTTATCAGAGACTAACTAACACAACTAGGGGGAGGGAAGTGCACAACTCTAGCAGCCTTCAGTCACCCCATCCCACCTTCGCAAATAAATAAAAAAACAAACAAAACAAACTAAGAAGCACTTGATGAAGTTCATAGTTTAGGGCACAAGCTCACCAAAGACCCAGATCTCATCATAGAACTACCCTCACCTTCCCCCATACCTTCCCACTACATTACTAAAGACCTAGTTACCACACTTCCTTTTACCCAGTACATCATGTCTGGCTATCAAAATAATTACGAGGCATACTAATAGGCAAACAACACAATTTAAAAAGACTGAACAAACATCAGAACAACACTCATATGGCAGGAATGTTGGAATTATCAAACCAGGAACTTCAAAAAACTGATTAATATGCCAAGGGCTTTTATGGAAAAAGCAGACAACATACAAGAACAGATAATGAAAGTAGAGAGATGAAAATTCTAAGAAAATTTTTTTAAAAACTAGAGATCGAAAATACTATAACAGTAAAGAATGTCTTTGATGGGCTCATCAGGAGACAGGACACAGCTGGGGAAGAATCTTAGAGCTTGAAAATATGACAATAGAAAGTTCCAAAACTAAAAGCAAAGAGAAAAAAAGACTGGAGGAAAATAACCAGAACAGAATATCCAAGAACTGTGGGACAACTAAACATATGTGTAATGGGAATATCAGAAGGAGAAGAAAGAAACAAGCAATCTTTAAAGCAACAATGACTGAGAATTTTCCCAAATTAATGTGTGACATCAAAGCACAGCTCCAGAAAGCTCGAAGAACACCAAGCAGGATAAATTCCAGAAAAACTATACCTAACCATGTTATTTTCAAAGTACAGAAAAATCAAAGATAAAGAAAAAAATCCTGGAAGAACTCAAAGAAGGGGGAAAATCCCGAAATCTTACATATAAAGGAGAAAAGAATCACTTCTGACTTATTCTCAGAAACTGCAAAGCAAGAACACTGGAGTGAAATATTAAAGTATTGTGAGGGGAGAAAAAGTCACCAACCTACAACTCTGTACCCTGGGAAGTTATCCTTCAGAAGTTCAGTTGAAATAAAGACCGTCTCAGTTCAACAAAAATTGACAGAATTTATTGTCAACAGACTTGCCTTGCAATAAATGATAAAAGAAGTTCTTTGGAGAGAAAGAAAATGATATAGGGTCAATATTCCAAGAAGATATAACGATCCTTAGTGTGTATGTACCTAACAACAGTGCATCAAAATACATGAGGCAAAAACTAAGAACTGAAAAGAGAATAGATAAAACCACTAATACAGTTGGAGACTTTAACACCCCTCTACCAGAAATGAACAAATCCAATAGGCAGAAAATTAGTAAGGACATAATTGAACTCAACAGCATGAACAATAAACTGGATATAATTGACATCTACAGACTACTTTATACAACAGAAGATTACATATTCTCAAGCTTACATGGAACATTCACCAAGATAGACTACATTCAGGGGCATAAGAAATACCTTAACATATTTAAAAGAATAAATATACAATGTCTGCTCTCAGATCACAATTAAACTAAAAATCAATAAACTGAACTAAAAATCATTAACAGAAAGATAGCTGAAAAAAATTCCAAAATATTTGTACATGAAACAACACACTACTAAATAACACATGAGTCAAAGAACTCTCAAGAGAAATTAAATGAAAATGGAAATACAATTTATCAAAACCTTTGGGATGCACCAAAGACAGTGTTTAGAAGGAAATTTATAGCATTGAATCCATATATTTAAGAGAAAAAATATCTAAAATCAATAATCTAAGCTTCCATTTTAGGAAACTAGATAAAGAAGAGCAAATCAGTTCCAAAATAAGCAGAAGAAACAATAAAAATAACAGTAGAAATCCACAAGGTAAAAGCAGACAGAATACTTCCTAACCCGTTCTATGAGGCCAGCATTACCCTAATACCCAAACCAGACAAAGACATTACAAGAAAAGAAATCTACAGACCAATATCTCTTATGAACAAGAATGCAAAAATCCTCGACAAAATATGAGCAAATCGAATTCAAAATGTATAAAAAAAAATTATGCACCACAACCAATTGGGACTTATCCCAGGTATGCAAGGCTGATTCAACATCTGAAAATCAACTAATGTAATCCATCACATTAACAGACTGAAGAACCACATGATTATGTCAACAGACGCAGAAGCATTTGATGAAACCCAACATCCAAGTATAATAAAAATTCTCAACTAACTAGGAACAAAGGGGGATTTCCTCGATAAAGATTTACAAAAAAAAACCTTCAACTTACATCATACTTACTGGTAAGAAACTAGAAGTTTTCCCACTAAGATCAGAAACAAGGCAAAGACATCTGTTCTCACCACTCCTTTTCAACATTGCACTGGAAGTCCTAGCTAATACAATAAGGCACGTAAAGGAAATGAAAGGTATACAGATTGGGAAGGAAGAAATAAAAGTGTCTTTGTTCACAGATGATCACATATGTAGAAAATCTGAAAGAATCGACAACAATAACAACAAAAAACTGGAACTAATAAATGATTATAGCGAGGGTGCAGGATACAAGATTAATATACAAAAGTCAATTGTTTTCCTATACATCAATGATGAACAAGTGGAATTTGAAATTAAAAATACAATACCATTTATATTAGCACCGCCAAAAATAAAATAGGTATAAATTTAACAAGTTATGTGTAAAATCTATATGAAAAAACTATAAAATTCTGATGAAAGAAGTCAAAGAACTAAATAAATGGAGAGGTATTTCATGTTCATGGGTAGGAAGACTCAACAGTGTCAAGATGTCAGTTCTTCTAAACTAAATCTATAAATTCAACACAATCCCAATCAAAATCCCAGCAACTTATTTTGTGGCTATCCAAAACGTAAGTTTATATGCAGAGGCAAAAGACTCAGGATAGCCAACTCAATACTGAAGAAGAACAAAGTTGGAGGACTGAAACTACCTTACTTCAAGACTTACTATAAAGCTACTGTAGTTAAAATAATGAAGTACTGGTGAAAGAACAGATAAATAGATCAATGGAACAGAATAGAGAGCCCAGAAATAGACCCACATGAATACAGTCAACTGATCTTTGACAAAGGAGGAATGGTAATACAATGGTGCAAAGATAGTCTTTTCAACAAATGATGAAACTGGACATCCACATACAAAAAAAATGAATCCAGACACAGACCTTACACCTTTCACAACTATTAATTCAAAATGGATCATTGACTTAAATGTAAAACCCCAAACTATAGAACTCCTAGGAGATAACATAGAATATCTAGATGACCTTGGATATGGTGATGCTTTTTTAGATACAACAAAAAAGGCACAATCCATGGAAGAAATAATTGATAAACAGATGGCAAGTAAGCATATGAGAAGATGCTTCACATCATATGTCATCAGGGAAATGCAAATTAAAACAAGAAGAAACAAGAAGGCCGGCCCGGTGGCTCAGGCAGTTGGAACTCCGTGCTCCTAACTCCAAAGGCTGCCGGTTCGATTCCCACATGTGCCAGTGGGCTCTCAACCACAAGGTTGCCAGGTCGATTCCTCGAGTCCGGCAAGGGATGGTGGGCTGCGCCCCCTGCAACTAGCAACAGCAACTAGACCTGGAGCTGAGCTGCGCTCTCCACAACCAAGACTGAAAGGACAACAACTTGACTTGGAAGAAAATCCTGGAAGTACACACTGTTCCCCAATAAAGTCCTGTTCCCCTTTCCCAATAAAATCTTTAAAAAACAAAGCAAAACAAAAACACAAGAAAACAAGAAGAAACAAAATTTGGAACACTGAATACTAAATGCTGGTGAGGATGTGGAGCAACAATGTAGGAATTCTCATACATTGTTGCTGAAAATATGGTATATCCACTTTGGAAGACAGTTTGACAGTTTCTTACATAACTAATCATAATTTTACCATACAATCCAGCAATCCTGCTCCTGGTATTTATTGGATAAATACCAACCCAAATGAACTGAAACTTACATCCATGCAAAATTCTACATGCCGTCTTTATAGCAGCTTTATTTATAATTGCCAAAATTTGGAAGCAACCAAGATGTCCTTCAGTGGGTGAGAGGATAAATAAACTGTGGTGATACAGCCAGACAACGGAATGTTATTCAGCACTGAAAGGAAATGAGATATCAAGCCATGAAGAGACATGGAAGCAACTTAGATTCATATTAGTAAGGGATAGAAGCCGATCTTAAAAGGCTACATACTGTATAGTTCCAAATATATAACATTCTGGAAAGGCAAAACTATGGAGGCGATGAAAAAGATCAGTGTTTGTCATGGGTTGGAGGGAAGGATGAAGAGTAGAGCACATAGGATTTTTATGGCAATGAAACCGTTCTGTATGAGACTACAATGGTAGACACATGTCATTATACATTTGTGCAAACTCAGAATGTACAAGCGTGTACCCTAATGTGAACTATGTTCTGTGAGCGACAATGATGTGTCAATATAGGTTTGTTGACTATAAAAAATGTACCACTCTGATGTGGAATGTTGATAGTGGGAGAGGCTGTACGTGTTTGGGGATGGGGGTATATGGGATAATCTCTGTGCTTTCTGCTCAATTTTGTTGTGAATCTAAAACTGCTGTAAAAAAATAAAGTTTATGAATTTTTAAAAATGCAAAAAAATCATTTAGTGATTTTAATTTAAAATAGAATAGAAAATATCAAACAGCATTTTACATAATTAGGATAAGTACTATTTGGTAAAATACTTTTCTCAAACATATATGAATATAAATACAAACACTTATGTGTATAGAAGAGGTCTCAATGTGAAATGTATTTCTTTTCTGTGGATCTGGTCAAAAAAGTTTGAATGTCATTAAAAAATATGTTTCTTTTGCCTCTGAAACATAAATAAATTCTTTTTCCTTCTCTATTAGAAACAAATCTTAACATACCTGCTCCGACATAATTTACAGCTTTAGCAGCTCTGACTGCAGCTTCTCCAAGCTTTTTTCTTACTTCAGGTTTAATACCAGGCTATGAAAAAACATTTAAAATAAATGTCCATTGGTACCTTGCCCCACTAAACATTTCCGTTAAGACCCAATATTGCATCTCTGTGTATCAAATATTACAATGAAGAAATTATAAGGATAAAAAACTAATGTATACATTTCATCAAGAAATACTGTCCTATACTACAGTTTCACTGTCACAATACCAAGGTTTAATGGTTCTGCTAGTAATTTCTATGAATTGCAGATATTACTCAGCATAATGACATATCTTTGTCCCTTGTATCTAAATAACAACTTATGTAACTATATGTCCACTTAAAATTACATCTGTCAATATGAAAACTTTGAACGATCCCTATTTTAAGATAATAAAACAAACCCAATAATCATGATGGTGAACCTTGAGATTCCAAGTTAATAAGATAGGTTCATACATAAAAAGAAATGTATGCCAATAAATAGGCAAAGCTTCTAACATTTGAAAAATTGCTCTACAGATACTTATATTTAAGTAGCCTGTTTAAAAATAAGGATTTACTGAAATTATTATTGATATTTACTTCAAATGGTAACATATACTCAAATTAAATTTGAATATGAGAATAACAAACTGATTAACCAGAAACCTCAGATCCCTGACCTGATAGAAATACATATTGATAAAATCATGTATGGTAGCCCCCCCCCTTATCCATGGGGGATATGTTCCAAGACCCCTGAAACCATGGATAGTACCACACCCTATATATGTGTTTTCCAATACAAACATACCTTTTCACTTAAAGGAAGCACTTTACAGCATCTCTTTGGCATAACCGAATTGCCAGCATCACTACTCTAGCACTCTGGAACCATTATTAAGTAAAATAAGGGTTGCTTGAACACAAGAAATGTGATAGTTGATCTGATAACCAAGATAACTACTAAGTGACGAACGGGCAGGTGCTTGGATCAGACTAGATTTTCCTAGAAACTATCAAATGGAACATGGCCCTCTGTGCCCTCTGGATGGAAGCCCCAGAACATCAACCCTTCTCATCCCCAATACTGTGGTGGGGGCCTTATCCTTACATTACTACTGGGAAGTGGTTGTCCAGCAGGACTTGGGGAGAGATACTAGCTTCACAGATTTCATGTGAAAAATCGAAGCGACCAAGGTTTCCATTACGGAGAAGCTTCCAAGTTTCTTTACCGGGTACTTACCCCTGGAGCTTCCTCAATGATCTTCTGGTGTCTCCTCTGTACACTGCAGTCTCTTTCAAACAAGTACACAGCATTGCCATAGTGATCACCGAACACCTGGACTTCCACGTGCCTAATTAAAAGCAAACACATGTTAATATACTTTGTTAAAGATGACAAATATCACATGCATTGAGCCAAAGTGTTGGCCAAGATAACCAGGATTCCTATATTTTCATTTTAAGACAGGGTATTTTGATTTCAAAATAGAAGATATGAATTAACAGAACTATAGTTAATCTTGTAAATACCTAATGAAAAATTTTACATTTATTGGATGAATATAAAAAAATGAAATGACTGGGAAATAAGAAAAGACAGAAAACATAGAAGACTGTATTTATGACCTCAGAGTAGGGGCAAGTTAAAAAAGTACAAACTGCTAAGGGAAAGAATGATAAATCTGACTATATCAAAATTATAAGTTATAGTTTCATTTCATATATCCCTAAAAAGTCAATGAAACTATTTTTATGACCAGGAGATTTTTAAAAATCAGCTCTTTATAAACTATGGTAGATTGAAAATTAAAATGGCTCATCATAAAATGTTAAGAAATAAATTAATATGGATCATTAAAGACTATACTAACATTAAATCAACAAAACAAAAAAAAAACAAAAAAGAGCACATTAATGTTGAGTATAAAACATCAAAATTATGAGAAATCATATTACGAGTAAATGCACATAACACTTATGAAAACAAGATAACACAGACCATCTGGTGAACATAAAGCATTCTTCTCAGTAGGCTTATTTTGATATGTTCACACTGCAGTTCACCTCACATATTCACCACCATCATACAGAAATGAGCAATCAGCAAATGTTTTCCCTGTTGATATTTCAAAATAAAAATTGTCAAACATAGAGAAAAAATTAAAAAACCCAGGAAGTCTTGTAAATGTACTCTTCAGCACAGTGGCTCATAAGTGTTCCTTTTTGTTCACCTCATGAAGCACTTTATTAAATGGCTTAGGAGAATTTATTTTCTTGATATATCATTTCTACTGAATGTTCCATTTGAAAATATTCCTGCCTGCCCAACACAACAGGAGCTGATTTCTTCCTTTTGGATTTAACTTCTTGACATTTCCTCCTCTTTTTATTTATCCTTAAGCTATTATCACCAAATACATCCTTGCTATTATTATTTTGAACCAACTGTTAACTGTAAGATCAAATAAGAATAAGAAAAATAAGAGATTTTATTTTACCTTCATCTATTCCTTCTCTAATGCTCTTCTTGATCTGAGTTTTTGATCTGTATCATTTTCCTTCTCTTTGAACAACTTTTGTTATCATTTCTTGTGAGGCAAGTCTACTGGAGAAATTCCCTCAATTTTTGTTTGTCTGAGGACATCTTTATTTCTCATGATTTCATTGCATGCAGAATTCTAGGTTTGTGTTTTTTTTTTCTTTCAATACTTTATATATATTTCTTGCTTGCATGGTTTCTGGTGAGAAGTCTGATGTAATTCATACCCTTGTTCCTCTGTAAGTAAGGTGTTTTTCCCCTCTGGTTTTTTTCAAGATTTCCTATTTGTTTGTCTTTGTTTTCCAGAAGTTTGAATATAATTTTTACAATTCTTTGATATTTATCCTGTTTCATATCCTCTGAACTTCCTTGTTCTACAGGCTGGTGTCTGTCATTAATTTTGGAAAAATTTTGGCCATTATTACTTGAATTCGTTCTCCCACTCCTTTCTTTCTTCTCCTTAGATTAATATAAAATAGTATTCAAATAACCACCTGTTATACCTTTTAAAATTGTCCCACAGTTCTTGGAAAGTTCATTTATGTTGTGTTTGTTTTCATCCTTGTTTCTCTTTGTATTTGTTTGGGAAGTTTCCATTGACATATGTTCGAGGTCACTAGTTCTTTCCTAAGCTTGTCCATCCAGTTTACTGATGAGTCCATCAAGTGCATTTTTCGTTTCTGTTACAATGTTTTTGATTTCTAGCATTTCCTTTTGATTTTTAACTTAGAATTTCCATCTCTCTGCTTACACTACCCATCTGTTCTTGCATGTTGTCAACTTGCTCCATTATAGCCCTTCATATATTAACGAGTTCCTTTAAATTCCATATGATAATCCCAAAATTTGTGCCACTTCTCAGTCTGGTTCTGATGCTTCCATTTGTCTTCAGACTGTGCTTTTTCTTGCCTTTTAGTATGCCTTGTAATTCTTTTCCTAAAAGCCAGACGTGATGTATAATAGGAACTGAGGTAAACAGGCCTTTAGTGTGACATTTTATATTGCTCTGACTTGGAGATGTGTTGTGTTTAATGTTTGCAGTAGCTATAGGTGCCAGAGGCTTCACTTTCATCTAATGTCCTTGTTTTACTTTGTTTTCTCCTATTGTGTTTGGGTTTCTCTAAGAACTGCTTCTTACACAGCATTGGTGTCTTGCAACTCTTTCAGTTGTAATCCACTGTTACTATACATGAGCCCTGGTGACACGGCAGGGTATAAAGGAGGGAAAGCATTCCATAATCTAATGATTAAATTTTAGTGTTCCAGTGGCTATGTGACTCAGTGCCTCAGAAGTTTTTCTTACCTTCCCCCCACCCTGCTTTGGTGAAACAGGAAGTTCAGAGGTTAGACTCGGCTAACTGCCCTTCCCCCAGAACAGAAAAGTTTCTGGCAAAGTTTCCCTTGGAGTGCTGGCCTTTGTAATGGAGAACTGCTCTTGGCCTATTTCAAAATGGTTACTTTTCTCTTCCCCTGGCCCAAAATGTGAGGAAATTTTTCTCAGATTTTCACTGTAAGGACCCAATGATGTTCCTGACAATTAAACCTATGAAAATTTGGGAGGGGAGGGGAATCCCCCTAACACTGGGCTCCATGGAGTTTGTCACTATCAAGCTAGTACACACTCAGCCACCAGTAAAGTGTCAAAATTCCCATATAAGTGTTCCTACCAGTTTATGGCTCCAGCAGCTTCTGCTTCCAGTAAGCCGGATCTCAGAAGATTCGTTGTCTTCACAGGCCTGTCCAGATTTCAGGGAGGCGATTTGCCCTGTAACCTCATTTCTCTGATGGGTCTAAAAGTCGTTGACTTTCATTCTGCTCAGGTTTTTACTTAATCTTCATATGTAACGGCTTCCAAACTTTTTACATGTTCAAGCTGAACCGTTTGTTTTTCAAATTCCAATTGTAAAATTCTACCATTTCTACTGACTCTCCCTTATCTTTTAGCTGCTCCAGGGAAGGAGACACTATAGCAGGACTCCAGGTTCTGAAAGGAACATGTGGGGCCACACCAGGGGCCACACAGTTTTTATTCTGAGTTCTCAAAAGTTGAAAACACTTTTGCTTTGGCTGCTTACAAAGGAAGGTCATTGAGGATGTGTGGTCGGTTTTGATTTCTGTACTCATCAACTCACTTGTGTTATTTTACTTTTGCTGACTGACCTTTTCTGTTGCTTTATCTAACTTAGATGTTCTGGAGCACAGTGTCTGAGAAGCAGGAGGTGCATCAAATCCTAGCCCCTCCAATCAGCCACTGCGGAGGTCTGGCTAAACAGGTAGGTCCAGCCGGAGTCTACCAGGAATGCCTTGAAATGTTCTAATAGGTCTAAAGTTTTTATTTTCCTATTTACTCATATATTTTTAATTCATCTAGAATATATATTGAATATGAAGTGAGGAAGGAATATGGTTTCTTTTATTATCCTCCAAATAGTACACTTTGAAGACTATTTTCTATCCTAGCCTTTCAGATAAACTCAATAGTTCTCATCAGATTTTTGTTAATGTTTGTGACACACACACACACATATATATAATTATTTCTTTTTTTCAGTTACAATTAACATTCAATATTATTTTAATTTCAGGTGTACAGCACAGTGATGAGACATTTATATAATTTATGCAGTGACCCCCCTTTAGTTTAGTACCCTCCTGGCACTATACTAGTTGCTGCAACATTACTGACTATATTCTCTATGTGGTACTTTACATCCCCATGACTATTTTGTAACTGCCAATTTGTGTTTCTTAATCCCTTCACAGTTCTGATGAGATCTGTAAAACATTGATATCTACTTTTCTCAGTTATCAGAACCTCCTCGACAATTTTCTGCCATCCCATTAATTCAACAGGTAATTATTTAGTGGGATATAACATAATATACACAGCATGATTATCATGATAGTAAAATACTACTAGAAAATGCAGCATAGAAATATATAGAAATGCTAATACTTTAGAGGAATGAGACTGAGTGACTTTGTTTTCCAACTCCTGTATTTTCCAAAAGTGTGTAATGTATTCATGTTACTTCTATATTTCAAAAAATATTGACACCTATCATGAAGAAAGTAGCATTCTAGGTAGTATATAGGGAAAATTAAAAAGAAATATACTAGCAGGTCCTTAATTCCCAGGAATTTCCCAGCTATTGGGGGAATAAATTATTATGTGAGGTAATATATGCCTAACATTTTATAAGGAAAGAATTTACAACTCAAAAAGAAGTTTCAGGCATTAAGTTACAGTCACTGAAACAGCTGGCTGATGTCCCCACAACAATTCTAACTCAAGAGTATGCCAATTTGGATAGCCAGGCTATTGTTTTTTGGAAGGGAGCCCTCAATTTACCTTAGTATCTCCTCTGTTTTTTCCTTACTTCCGCTAACTGGTGGCATGTGCTGTGCTCTCCAAATCAACTGGCCTTTGGAGGTCGACTTTTTTTTTTTTAACTAACAAACTCTAAATGAATTTAATTTACCATGCCATGCTCAGGGATAGTTCTAAGCTTTGTACAGCCTAAAACAAAAACAATCTGGGGACCAGCTTTAAGAATACAAAATTAGGTACAGGATCTTGGAAGAGGCTCAAACAAGGGAAGGGCCTAAAGCTTCAGTATATTACCTTCAAGGTAAATCCCCTCTGGTTATGGGTCTTAAATGAGTTATTCTTTATAAAATCACTTGACTTACAGGATATCTATATCTATATCTATATATCTTTATCTATATCTATATCTATATCTATATTCTATATCAATAGATAGCTATATATATATCGATATCTATATCTCTATATCTATATACATATAAATTACCACAAAATCTATGAAACAGGAAAGTTTTATAATCAGTATCTTATTTTAAGCAATAGACATGAAAATAAAACTCCAGAAAATAAAAACATTTTAGAAATTTACATGGCATTTGTTATGGTACCTAGAGAAGCAGCTTAGTGCAGTGGTCAAGTATGAATTTTGGAATCAAACCACCTGGGTTCAAATCCAGGCGTCACTGTTTCCTAGCTGGGAGACCTCAAGCAAGTCACATGACCACTCTGTTTGCTCAGTATCCTCATTTGCAAAATGGGAATAATACCCAACTACTGGGGTTCTTGTAATAATTAGACTAGAATTAGGATAGCAAAATTAGTTACTGTATGTAAAATACTTAGAATCTAGTACACAGTAAGTGCAATATAAGTGTGAGCTGTTAGTATTATTTATTAACAACACAACTACAATTCGATTTGGGTAACTACTTCCATTTTCTGAGCATCTCAACTGATGGAGTTCCACAAAATATAGCTTAATTTCTTACAATAATTTTTTTTATTTTGAAAAGACCCTAAATTCCCTTAACAAGAAATGAACTGAATGAATTAATAGCATTATCAATACCATGGAACCATTAAGCCCAATAAAAAAGAATGAGGTAGATCAATATTTATTGACATGGAAAGATGCCTATGATAGAATATTAGCTTACAATATTACATAAGATTCTATTCACTGCTCTTCTATATGTATTTTGTATGCTGTATGTATATGTATAAATGTTTCTATTCACATAGAAAATGTCTGAAAGAATGAATATCATACTATAAAAGTGGTTACATCAGGGGGTGAGATTGGGGAACTTATGTACTTATATCCTATTAGAACTTATATTTTACATAATGTGCATGCATTTCTTTTACAATTTAAAAAATATGAGTCAGAAAAGAAAGCTGAACCCACCGTGGCGTGTCCACAAACTTCTCAATCAGCATAGCATCATCATTGAAAGACTTCTTGGCTTCCCTCCGTGCTGATTCTAACTGCTCTTGAAATTCTTTTTCGAATCTGGCAATCCTCATACCCTAAGATGGAAAGATAGTTATGACTACAACATAAATAAAACAAAGAAGACTAGCCTGAAATGGAAAACGCGAGCACACACAATCTTACTTTTCCTCCTCCACCACGGACTGCTTTAATCATGACGGGATAACCGATTCTCCCAGCTTGCTCTTTCAGGCATTGGTCTGATTGGTCCTCGCCATGATAACCTTCCACAACAGGTACTCCAGCAGCAGCCATTATGGATTTGGATGTGCTTTAGAATAAAAAAATAAATAAAAAATAGAAAAAAACCCTTGATGTACCCCAATTCTATGTTGAAATATTTCCTACAAGAGAAATGAATACAACCCAGTCTATAAAATACAATGGAACTTTTTAAAGAAAATATCCCATATATAAAAAAAGGACTACAGCCTGAGACAAAAAATACTAATACAAATATTAAAATATCTGCTAATTTTCTTCAATCCAGTTTTTCATATGGTAGCTCAATACTAATTAGTTAAGTATTTTCTGTAATTTACTGGAGTGTCAGATAACTTATGCCTATGACAACAAAAGCATACAATTAACATGTCTGTTATAGTTAAAACAAACCATTTCAATCGACCCTCCTCTATGGTTGTATTTAAAAGATATAAATTCAGGGCCGGCCCGGTGGCTCAGGCAGTTGGAGCTCCGTGCTCCTAACTCCGAAGGCTGCCGGTTCAAAGCCCGCAGTGAGCTGTCAACCACAAGGTTGCCCGTTCGACTCCTACAAGGGATGCTGGACTGAGCCCCCCAGTAGCAACAGCAACTGGACCTGCAGCTGAGCTGTGCCCCCCACAACTAAGACTGAAAGGACAACTTGAAGCTGAATGGCACCCTCCACAACTAAGATTGAAAGGACAACAACTTGACTTGGAAAAAAGTCCTGGAAGTACACTGTTCCCCAATAAAGTCCTGTTCCCCTTCCCCAATTAAAAAAAAAAGATATAAATTCATACCTCTTTATTCCCATGTCTCTAATTGCAGATGAAGGAGGACCTACAAAAATAATTCCTTCTTGCTTACACAGTTCGGCAAATTCCATATTTTCTGAAAGAAAACCATATCCTGGATGGATAGCCTAGAAGTGAGCAATAAAAAGATAAATTTACTAGCCCTCCACTGGCAAACTGTGATGTAGGTAAAGTCATCTTCCTCTGAGAGGTCTCCTCCCACACTTGTGATAGGTACACTGGGGTCTCTACGAAATCTGTTTCCAAACAGATGTATAAAACATTCATACTGAAGTTCTGAAGCCTTACCTGAACCAGAAGAATTTGTATTTCTCTTTATTGTAGTGACGTATACATAGCATAAACTATTAATACCATCTTCACCACTTTTAAAGTGTACAGTCAGTGGCATGAAGTACATTCACAATGTTGTGCAACCATTACCACCAGCCATCTCCAGAACATTTTCATTATTCCATACAGAAACTCTGTATCCATTCAACATTAATTCTCCATTCCTTGGTAAATTTCTGTCTTAGGAATTTTACTTTCTGTCTCTATGTGTTCGTTTATTCTAGGAACCTGACGTAAGTGGAATTGTATAATATTTGTCCTTTGTGTCTGGCTTATGCCCCTTAGCATATTGTTTTTGGGGTTCATCCACATAGTAGGATGTATCATAATTTCATTCCTTTTTAAGGCTGAATAATATTCCACTGTACGTATATTCCACGTTTTGTTTACCATTCAGGTGTTGATGGATATGTGGATTGTTTCTACCTCTTGGCTATTATGAATAATGCTGCTATGAACATCGGTGTACATGTATCTGAGTCTGCTTTAAATCCTCTTAGGTATCTTAGGTATATATCTAGAAGTGGAATTGCTGGATCATATAGTAGAGAAGAATCTGTATTTTAATTTAAAATAATACTGCTATTAGGGTAGCATGCCAGGGAATATTTGTAAGTAGGAGTCAAGGTAAGGGGGATTTGTTGACTCTGCCATCATATAAAGCTGGCCTAGAACTGAAACCAGGGTACCCAAAAGTTGAAAAAGAGCACACAAGAGCAATACTTTTCAGTTCAGGTCATTACGTGCCCATGTCTTCTTTCTCAAAAAAAAAAAAAAGCTAAGAAGCAAATATAAAGTCATATATTAATGCCTATAAGAGGACATACTTTAGTGAAAGAGGACTATCTCAGACCTTTGCCTAGTTACTTGCATCTTATTCAGAGTTTTAACAATTTATCTGGCTTTCTAGCTCACAGAAGAGGAAAATCAGAGACTGAAAGACAGCATGATTTCTAAATGCAAACATACTGACAGGAAAAAGGGAAGAAACAAGAAAGCAAACAGCAGCTTAAACGATTTAATGAGGGATGAAGCCACTCTCTCTCCAACTTCAATAGCCCACTTTTGTCCTTTTTCAAAAATGTTACATTCAAAGATCACTTGAAAATCAAAGGGGTAAACTTCCAATGTCTGGGAAACTCATATGAAAAGAAAAACCCACATCTTAGACAGCAAACAACAAAATGCTAAATACTGAATAAAATGCCAGAAAGTCAGAGTTTGACATTAGTCTGAAATTTTGTGTGTTTTTTTAATCAATGTTCAGTTTTAGATGTTTTCCATGAAATGTCCCAACATTATTTATGCTAGGCAAAGTGAAAAGGTCTACACTGAGTCCTCTGGTTTTTTATCAGGGTTTTTTTTTTTACAATACATAACATTCACCTATTTATAGTTCCCTGAATTTAGTAAATGTATACAACTGTGCAACTATCACTTTAATCCAGTTTTAGAATGCTTCCATTACTTAAACTGTTCCTATGTGTTAGGTGCATAACTAATTCTTGCTTTCAGAACCAAGCAACTACTAGACCAGCTTTTGCCTTTTTTATAGTTTTGCCTTTTTTACAAATTTCATGGAATCATGCAGTACACAGTATTATGTGTCTGATTTCTTTAACTTAGTGTAATTTTTTGAGGCTCATCCATGTTGTTGTATGCATCAGTAATTCATTTCTTTTTATAGAAGTGATTCCACTGTATGGGCATACCACATTTAATTTATGCATACATTTGGATTTCTTCCAGTTTGGGGCTATTATGAATAATGCTATTATGAACATTCATTCAAGTCTGTGAACACATTTTTCACTTCTTTTGGATAAATGCTCAGGAGTGCAACTGTTGGGTCAAAATATGGTTAAGTATATGTTGAACTTTTAAAAAACCAGTCAAACAGTTTTCTAAAGTAGCTGTCCTATTTTGCATTTCTACCAGCAATGTAGATGGTTCCAAGTTTCTCCACATCCCCATCCACACATGGTATTGTCGGTCTCTTTTGATTTTAGCCATTCTAGTGGGTGCATTGTACTACTGCATTTTTAAAAAACATTTTATTGATACATTATTCATATACCATAAACTTACCCAATCCAATGATTTTTAATGTAT
This sequence comes from Rhinolophus sinicus, assembly GCF_036562045.2. Taxonomy (NCBI): domain Eukaryota; kingdom Metazoa; phylum Chordata; class Mammalia; order Chiroptera; family Rhinolophidae; genus Rhinolophus; species Rhinolophus sinicus. Next base: position 47,229,869 of record NC_133751.1, read on the forward strand.
TCAAAGTTGTGCAATTATCACCATAATCTAATATACTGAGTGAGATCTAATAATGTAAGTTTTCATTACCCCAAAAAGAAACAGCATGCCTCTAAGCTGTTATTCCCCATTCCCCACATATCCTCAGCCCTAGGTAACCACTAATTTACTTTGTCTCTATAGACTTTTCTGGTCTGGATATTTCATATAAATGGAATCATACAATATATAAAGTCTTTTATGACTGGCTTCTTTTACGGAACACAATATTTTCAAGGTCCATCAGTTTTTTAGCATGTATCAGGACTTCATTCCTTTTTATTGTTGAATAATATTCCATTGCATGGATATACCACATTTTAATTACTCATTCATTAGTTGATGGACATTTGCATGATTTCCACTTTTTGGCTATTATTAATGCTGCTATAAACATTCATGTGTAAGTTTTTGTATAAGTTTTCTTTTGGATATATATCTAAGAAGTAGAGTTACTGTTTCATATTGTAACTCCATGTTTAAGCTTTCGAGGAACTGATAAATTGTCTTCCAAAGTGGCTGCACCAATTTACATTCCCACCAGTAATGTATGAGAGTTCCAATTTCTCCAAATCCTTGCCAACACTTGTTATTATCTGTCTTTTTTATAGTAGCATCTTAATGAGTGAAGTGGTACCTAACTGTGGTTTTAATATCCATTTCCCTAATGGCTAATGATACCAAGTATCTTTTAATGAGCTTGTTGACATTTGTGTATCTTCTCTGGTAACATGTGTATTGAAATCTTTTGCCCATTTTTTTTCAATTGGGCTGTTTGTCTTCTTATTATTGAGTTGTAAACTGTCCCTTATATATTCTGGTTAAAAGTCTTTTAGCAAATAAAAGTTTTGCACATATTTTCTCCCAGTCCATGGCTGGTCTTTTTATGTTCTAAATGTTTTATTTCGAAGAGCAAAAGTTTTAAGTTTTAGTGAAGTCTATTTTATCAATTTTTTCTTTTATGGATCTTGCTAATGGTATTATAGCTAATACATCTTTGCCTAACCCTGTCAAAGATTTTCTCCTGTGTTTTCTCCTAGAAGTTTTATGTATTCCATTTAGGTCTATGATACATTTCAAGACAATTTTTTTTTTTTATGAAAGGTGTAAGAAAGGGTGTAGGAACTAGTCTTTAGATTTATCTTATTGCATATAGATATCCAGTTGTTCTAGCACTGTTCGTTGAAAAGACTACCCCTTCCCCATTGAATTACTTTAGCACCTTTATTCAAAAATTAATTGACCATATATGTAAAACTTTCTATTCTGTTCCACTGACCTATATGTTTATCCTTCTGATACCACACTGTAGCTTTATAATGAGTTTTGAAATCCGAGAGCTTAAACCATACAAATTTGTTAGTCTATCAAAATTGTTTTAATGGTATACTAAGCCATTTGGCTATTTTAGGACCAGCTTGTCAATTTCTACAAAAAAGCCTGTCGGGATTTTGATAGAGAGTGCATTAAAGCTACAGACCAATTTGTAAAGAATTGCCATCTTAACAAAATTGACTTTTCCAATGATATATCTGTTCATTTATTTAGGATTTCTTTAATTTCACTCAACAATGTTTTCTAGTCTTCAACACATTTGTCTTGAAATGCTTTTTCTAACTTTATTACTAAGTGTTTGATTTTTATTGATGCTATTATTAATGTAATTATTGCCTTAATTTCATTTTCAAAGTATTTGTTGCTAGCCTCCCTTCTTTTGAACAGATACATAATTTGATAGAATACTGATGAACTAGATAAATCCTCTCCCTTCATTAACTAAAGAAAAGCACTTGCAAATATAAAGTTCAACCACCCACTCTGGGAATGGCATCAAGAAGTTTGATTTCTCTGAGGAAGAACAATTTAATACATCCAAACCATAGCATTTTTGAGCAGCTGAATGGACTAAAAAGGAAAAAGCAACAACACTACTACTGTCAGCAATGGGCTAATTGCCTAGCTGTCAGGCATGTATTTAGCTGCCAATTCACCCTGGTGGGTCACAGGGTTGCAAGACTGTCTAGACTGTTCATTCCATAGTATTAACAGGAAAGAGAGAAAACTGACACAATATCTCCTACCCTGAAATCTCTACCAAAACAATCTCTTCCACTCCTGTAATTTTCCCCATTCTGCCCTGTGCACGTTCAAGCATATGCACAGATCCAAGGCTGGTGGTGGTGGTGACTCTGCCTTCAGGCACAAATGAGATGCATCCTTTCCGTGGTGGAGGGAACAAGTACTACTCTTTAAATTCCTATTACCAAGCATTTCCTACCCACATCTGTGATACTTAAGACATGGCTTTCCTTTTGGTCAACCAATTTGCTTAATCGAAACTTCTAATTAAACAACACCTTCCCTTTTCCCAAACTTTCTATATTCATTAAAGTTATTTGCCAGTGATTTTGAAATGCTTATAAGAAAGTTATTCATCCTGGTGGCGCATTAAAAGAGACTGGAGCCCTTTTACAAAACATTCAGAATCAGGAGCTAATCAAGATAACCGAGGGGATGAGGCCAACACAATAGCATTTGAACTTTATACACAAAGAGAAAAGTACACCTCACAGTGTACAGCTTTCATATGCATAATTTTCATAAACTGAATATACCTACCGTGTTTCCCCGAAAGTAAGACCTAGTCGGACAATCAGCTCTAATGTGTCTTTTGGAGCAAAATTAATATAAGACCCGGTATCATTATAATAATAATTATATTATATTATATTATATTATATTATATTATATTATATTATACTATATTATATAAGACCCGGTATTATATTATATTATATAAGATCCAGTCTTATAGTAAAATAAAAAAGGACCTTATATAAATTTTTGCTCCAAAAGACGCATTAGAGATGATTGCCTGGCTAGGTCTTATTTTTGCGTAAACACGTTTCCCATCGAGAAACAAAACATCACTAACATTCCAGAAGACCCCTTTATGCTCCCTTCTAGGTTACCCTAGACCCCTCCCCCAAGGCACTATCTCTCTTTAAAAGGCACCTGAGGTGTTCTAATCTACAGCCAGCACTTACCACTACTTCTTTTCCAGCCAGAGGGTTCGAGACAATTGACAATCAAGAGAACTAGCCCAATGAACATGCTCACCATTATATCTGCTAGATACTCTCAATGCAGTCATATCAGTAGGCAAATCATCCAGAAAGTTAGCTCGCTTATAAATTTTACTCTAGCATGTATAAAAATGCCTATGTCAAAATAGACACATTAAGAACAACTCTACAGTTACAGCAAACTTTGTTCAAAATCATTATACACAATATCCTTTATTAGAATGATCGGTAAGTTTCTTCGAAAGTCAAAGTTAGAGCTTTGCTTGCTCCCCTAATTGGCAAGTATCCTTTTATTAGAGAGCCTTGTAAATTGTAACCTACCAAATTTCCTTTTTGATCAGGGCAGCCAGGAAGAACTAAAGTAGCTTTCCTTGGCCTAAAGTTTTCTAACTTAATCCCAGCCCCTATCTCCCAATAATAGTGCCATATTACTTATTTTTTGCTTTTATCCTTTGTTTTAACCATTATCTGTAATGTTTGCAAGTCATCTTAAATCTTAAATATCCAGATAAAATGTGTAAAAGTTATTCTTTTCTCATTGTTTGTGTTATTATAGCATCCAGCATAATACTAAGCCACATAGATACACAGTTGACAAATTCCCTGGAATTAGCATACCATACATGTGCTACAGGGTTGTTATTTAAATGGAAAAATGGTATCAGCAAACTAGCATTAGAAAGGGAGAGAATTTTCACCTTTGAGGAAAAGAATAATTACAGGAGAAAGCAATGATAAAATAAGTAATCTGGCTAACCTACAAGAAGTTATTTTTAATTACTTGAAACTTCTGATTAAACAACACCTTCCCTTTTCCCAAAATGCAGGGCAACAAAGTTCTAAAGAACAGGGAATAGGGCTGGGAGTCAGGAGATTCTTGTCTAATCCTTTCTCTTTCAATGATAAAACAAGTTTTACTTTCAAAGCACCTGGGATCTGCAAATTATGCATGAAAAAGTAAATCAAAGTGGGTTTGGGGTGAGGCATAAGAGCCCGCACTTGAGTACTGAGACTAAAAGACTTTGGATATCATATAACCTTCTGTGCATTAGATTTTACATTATATCTGAAAAACAGAGGAAATAATACTATGTCATATATGCTCAAACATATGATAAATACATTACGTGATTTTTACGTTAAAGTACCTGGTTTCCAAAGGAATATGTAAAGTCCACATATTATTATCATCTCCTTACCCTCCTATCAGTCTTTTACTCCAAACAATAACTAAAAAACTTTAGAAACAAGCATATTTTATTTGTTTGAATACCTGTGTGTACAAATTAAAGCCTAAATTAGTATAGAACGCTACACTAAAGAAGAGGACACTGATGCAGGTACACATAAATACAAAATAACTATATATATATTCCTAATGCAAATTAATAACCTGTGTGTACTAGATCTTTGGGTTTCTAGGAGGTAAAATAATGAGTCTCAGAAGTGGGTTCTTCTCAGAACAGTGGAGAGAAGAAGCCAAGATAATGTACTAAATTCGTTAAACAAAATAATGGCTAACTAACTAAGTCTGACACATGACTGGAACAGGAAATCAAATGCTGAAGGAAAAGGGAGACATCAAAGTGAACAGAGAAAACATGAAGGAAATTATAAAAGGCAGGAATTCATGTGGCAGTGAATGGCAAGGCAGTGAATGGCAATTAGCTCCTGTCATCCTGTTACTGCAGAAGCAGCTCAAACTGGCCCGATCCTGTTTCTTACAAGATACTGAGTTGTTTTTCACAGACGACAGAATAAAACTGCAAGTCATGCAGCCAAAGCACGCACAGGACAGAAAATGTTGCAAATTACACCCAGAACCAAAGTTTGTCCCCCTATGGAACCAAAAGACCAGGACATGAGCGGGACATGGCCAGAACCTAAATGCTGGGACCCTATCGGAAGCGAAGGGTCTGCTGTCCATGAAGATCCGGTGCTGAAACCCCTTTATATCTCGCCCTGAACCCTGGATCAGGGAGACAGATTTGAGTCTTGCCGCCACCACAAGTCCGCCTATTCCCCACCAGCTGCCACAATCATCTTATTAAAATGTAAATCTGATCACTTCACTCCCCTGCTTAAAATTGTCCAATAGCTACTTAGAATGAAATGCAAACTCCTTCCCAAGGCCTCTGCTGCCCTCAATGATGCTGCTTTTACCTCTGAGCTTCCTCATCTCCCACCACTTCCTTCTTGTCAGTTGGTTTTCTCAGCTCCAAAGCCAACCTTCCACTATGCGTTGTGATGGCACTCTGCAAATGGCCTTTCTTGCCGGCTGGCTTCCTGTTGGGTTCTGCCAGCAGGGGTCCTGGTACGAAAATTGGAAGCAGGGGAAGCCTTCCTGTTCTTCCACCCTGGGCAGGGGCAGTTCCAGTTTTCAGCTTCCTTTGGAACTCCCAGACCAGCCTCATTATGCCCCTGCAGGCAGGTAGGACCCCTTCACAGACACCTGAGCAACATGACCCAAGGTGCCTCCTCCCACCCCTTCCCCAGCCCAAGGGGTGGCTGTCAATTTTTTTAGCTTTTGTCACCGGGTAATTTCAACATACTCTTTTTTTCTCTTTTAGCCCTTAAACACTGGTGGAACTAATTCCTAAATCAAATTCCCTCTGATGAAATTTCTAATGGAATTTCAGTTTTACTGACTATCCTGAAAGACACAGCCCATCACTGCCTTCACTTTATCCACACTAAATATTTTTGTCCCTTGAACACCAAGCTTGTTGTCATCTCAAAGTTTTAGCAATCCCATCTGCCTGCACCTTCCTCTGCAAGTTCTTCATATGGCTGGCTCTTCGTCAGTTAGGTCTCTGTTCAACTGTCACCTCCTCAGAGAGCCCTCCACTGACCACCCTATTTAAAAGCATCTCCTAAATAGTCTTCTTCATCCCCTTATTCTGCTTTATGTTCTTCTCACCAATTATAACATTCTTAGTTGTATTATTTCTCTGCTTGGTTAAGTATTTATTATCTGTCTCACCTACTAAAGTGTAGCTTCATAGGAGAGTGAGACAGGATGGTTAGTACGTTGGCTAGACAGATAGGGAGGTCCCTGGTGGAATAAACATAAAAGAAGCCATATCCTGGAATGTCTCCTTCACCTCTGGGACAGGGACATGAGAATATGCCTTGAGGTTAATAGATAATCTCAAATCCCTTCTGGCCAGACAAAGGAGCAGATCTAATAGATAGGAATGGGTTGGTTGGTTAATCCCTTCAGGATGGCACACAGGACAAACCTGATAGATGAATTCAATTAGAAGGCTCCAGCCCCCTTCCACAAGCAGGCAAGGGAAGGTATAAAAGTAAGAGCTTTTGCTTCAGTCACTGGGCACCCCCTTTCGGGAACCCCTCCCGCTTGGGAGCTGCAACCTCTTCTCCTGCCTCTAATAAACTATCCTCTTTTTAAAACTTTTTGCCTCTCCCTGGTCCGTGTGTCCATTCTTCGGCTTCACGAGACACAATCCCGGCCCACACCCAGAAACTGCTAGCAGATCCAACATCATTTACATAATTTGGGGACTCACAGAAAAATATTCCTAATTCAAAAGGAACTGTGTTATTCTTTGCTGTATCTATGGTTAGAAGCTGGCACAAAGCAGGAGACCAATTAATGCTTGCTGAGAGAATAAATGCATGAATGCTAAGAGAAGGGGAAAAGAGCATTTCAGGCAGGTGGAACAATATAAGCAAATGCTTAGAAGTAGAAATAAGTATGGTGTGAAAAGAAGATGGAGAAAAGTTCATTATAGCTATAATAAAGAATTGGCAATGAGAAATAAGTTTTGACAGATATTGCAAACTCTTTTAAATGTTTGGCTGAAGACTTTGAACTTTATCGTGTAACCACTGAAGATTTACTCACTAGGGAATAGGACAAGAAGGGTGTGAGATTATTTTAAAAAGAGAGAAAGCACAGGATAATAATGAAACAAGTGTTTAAGAAACATTCGTAGCAGTATGGAGAACTCACTGGATGGATAAGGGATTTAGAAGGGAAACCAGCTAAGAATCAAAAATCCAGATAATAGATCACAAGGTTTGGCAGTGTGATTGAAAAGAACTACTTCTGGAAACATTTCAAAGAAAAATGCAACATAAGAAGGTTCCTATTTTATTTTATTTATTTTTCATTTTTTCTCTTTATTTTGAAGGAGGAATAAGAGATGTGAAAACATCAAAGTTCTGAGTCTGGAATATTGGAAAAAAAAGGTAGTGGGGCCCTAGAGTGAGGCTGGGAAGTCAAGCGGGAAAAAGATTTCTTTTGATTATGTTTTATCTTGTAAATTAGAGAACCATCTAGTTCCCCCAAAGGATCTGATTTCCTAAGATCTGTATTTGAAGGTGAAAGAGCTGCATTCCCTCTTAATTTTAATTTATAATTTAGACCCACCCTTCAATTTCCCAGATCTAAAGTACACTGGATTCAGTAAGAAGGTGGAGTGACTGAGGAATGAGAAGAGACACGCTGTATGATTATATAGATGATGTATTACAGAACCGTACAATTAAAACCTGTGTAATTTTACTAACCATTGTCACCCCCATAAAACTTAATTCAATAAATAAATAAATAAATAAATAAATAAATAAATAAAAGAAGAAGAAAAAGAAGAAGAGACACGCCTAATTTACAATAACCCAATAATCAAATGTAAAAATCTCGGGAAAGGCTAAAAATAGAAAATGAGTTCTATCAATAAGTAGTTTTGTGAAAATTATACAGTATTATTCCTTTTGTATTCCTCTTACCTGAGCAGCAGAGATCTTGGCCACGTGAATGATTTTCTCCATAGAAAGGTAGCTCTGCTGAGAGGGAGCAGGACCAATGAAATACGCTTCGTCTGCCTGTTTAAGAAACATCACGTGCTTAAAAAACCACACACCTAGTACACGCTAGTACACGGCATGGAACTGCTTCAGGGTCCTCTTATTATTAAAACTAAAAACGCTGACTCCCCAAGAACAATGCAAGAACTGGGAAACAAAAGTACCAGCTTATGTCTATGTCATAAAAAATAAGCCAGTTTGGAATCTGTTGCATGAAGAGGATGTGAAAACTTGATTTCTATGTATAAATCACACACGAGAATGAAATGAAAGTGCCTCAGGATAGAAAGCAACAGGAATTGGTCACAGAATGGGAAAGAAAAGTGGCTGGAGAGCTGCACGGGCCTGTTGGGCGATGCTGAAAGTGCAGGGGAAGCTGGTCGTCATGAATCGCTGTCGGGGACGGAGGCTGTGAGCATAAAGAAGGCCAGCAGCTGAATTCATCCACGCCTGGGTTTCGTGTGGTGGATAATAGCTAGTTATACTAACTGACGACACTTACAAACCTCAGGGGAGTAGGGTCCTTTTAGTTAGAATTTTCCAGTTAAGCCAAGGCTCTGAAACATGGGGTGACTTGTCTAAGATCCCTTGGCCAGTAAGTGGTAGTTGCTAAGTCTAGAATCTTAATTCTTCTCCTTGTACATCAGGGATCTGGATGTGTGCCAATCAAAGTGTGGTCTGCGCTTCAGCCCCATTCCGTGAACTGTTTTTCGTTCAGTTCCGTGAACCCGTCCTTGATGATAGGACCTTGACTGGAAGTCAACTACACCACAAAGCATACTGTCTCCTTCAACGGGTGTGACTGGAAAATGTTCCTAAGAGGAATTATTAGTGAGCAGTTTCAATTCACCTACTTATACACTGTTAACACTAGCACATACAAACTGTCAACATAACGAACTAAAAGACTGACACTCTAAACAAATATGGTCACTTACAAAATTTAACTTCCAGTTTTGAACAACATACCATGTCCACATGCATGGAGTTCCTGTCAGCCTCGCTGTAAACAGCCACGGACTGTACACCCATTCTTTTGGCTGTTCGCATCACCCTGCAGGCGATTTCTCCTCTGTTGGCAATGAGGACCTTGGTAATGTTTCGTCCTGTTTAAAACACCACGAAAATCATACAAAAATGTTACTGGAAGCAAGGAATGAGATTGTGAAAGTATTCTGTGATATTAACCAGCTGATAAACATTTGTTTTGGTAAAGTCAGCATAACAGAGACTAAAATAACCATTGTAATTAAGACAGTGCCTTACTTTTCACTGAAATTCAAGATACCCTTATTAACATAAACTTTTAAATTACTCAGCTTTTTCAACGTAAAATAAAATTAAAGGATGCCTTGTTATACCAAGATCAAATTACAATAACTAATCTTTAAGTAAGTACTTTCTATGTTCCAGGTCCCGTGCTAAAGACTATCAGGACTTAAATCCTCACAATAATCATACCAAGTGGGTATTATTATTATTATCTCAATTTTAATGATGAAGAAGTCAAGGTTGAAAGAGATACTACTTTCCTGAAATTATACAGCTATAGAAATGTGGATCTAGGATTTGAACAGGATCCAAGATTTGAACCCAGGTTAGCTTCACTCCAGAATCTGCGCTCTTGGACATTGCGCTGAACACAGGGATGTGTGGTTCTTTTGCAATATAAATAAATGAATATTGCACCAATTCACTGGCACCAATGCTATAATGACATGACACTGTCTTAATATGTAAGGTCCCCTTCCATCAACAAGCATGAAATAAATGTTCTTTGACAGTTTGTAATAGTTATTTTTCTGAAAAAATAACATTTTATACGATTCAAAACAATGTTTTGCAACAGGGATCTACAGAGCCTAAGCATTGTCACAGGTCACAGGGGCTGCTGGGATGAAGTATGCATGTATGTGTGTCAAGGGAGCTACACCCAATCAACCAAGTTACACTTTAATGTTTTATAGCTGAAAATTCTATGTAAAATTTTATTTGAAAACAAGGTTCTGCTACTTTTAGCACTGTTATAAAGTATTGATTTAGATCATCATAGTTATGTTTTTCTTTTTTTTTTTTATTAGGTAACCACCAAATGATGGGAATTCTTTTTTTATTTTTTAATTTATTGGGGTGACAATTGTTAGTGAAATTACATAGATTTCAGGTGTACAATTCTGTATTACATCATCTATAAATCCCATTGTGTGTTCACCACCCAGAGTCAGTTCTCCTTCCATCACCATATATTTGATCCCCTTACCCTCATCTCCCACCCCCCAACACCCCATAGTTATGTTTTTCAATTCAATACACTATTAGAGTCAGACAGAAATAACAAATATAAAACGTTCTCCATTATCTTCCTACATATTTTAGACTCAACAGCAAGAGATTTGATATAGAACAGGTGAAAACCATGACTCAATACTAAGAAAATTATGAAAACCCGAAACTTCAAAATTATACGAGAACTAATTCTATTATGTACAAATTAAGGGATTAAACATTTCCCTTTCTTAATTCACAATCTGCAGCAAAACCAAATAGTATAACAAAGACCGTTCATACCTGTGGTTGTTGTATACTTCATGGTTCTTTGCTTCCAAGCCCATGTCCTACAAAATGAGCCCAAATGGAGTTATAATTAAGCAGGATATGCAAAATCAGTCAATATTCTTTCAAAACAGTCTAAATTTTTAAAAACTTGAAACCAAATCCAGATGTGACCTTAATTAAACCTTAAGTCTACAAAGTTATTTGTTAAGACATTCTTTGTGGAAAGAAAACTAATCTAGAAACCAGAAGTTATAGTTCTGGCTGTTCTCGCTGGCAGTATGTGTCCTTGTATGGATCATTTCACCTGCTTGCTCCTGAGGCTCACATATGACCGCAGAGGGAGTCAAAGATGACTGATTGCAAAGCCAGCATATTTCAAGACCATCTAGTCAGCTGTTTTCAAACTTTTTTTTGACTAGAACCCAAAGTGAAAACTGTATTTGACTTCACAACCAAGTACACATACAAAACAGAAGTTTCATAAAAGAAGACTTTCCCTGCATTTTGTTTCTGTTCTATTCTGTTCCATTTTATTAAATAAAATATGCTGGTCAAACTACAGTTTGAAGCATACCAATCTAACTTCTCCCTCTAATAAGATGGGTTTGAAGGGTAGAGGAAAATTTTTTCTCCTCATCATAAGGCAATCTACACACTTACTGTCCTATGATGTACACTCAAACAGATGTTACCATCCAGGAAGGGCTGATGGGAAGACCCACAGGTTTAACACTAGACTTCCACACGAGGCTACTGCTTTCCCATCTTTCCAACGCAGCTTACCCCACTTTCTTGATCTTCAAGGAGGGGGATCAGTTTTCTTGATATTTATAAGGTATTTTCTAGTTCATAGCATCTTCCCATCATATTCTTCAGATAGGTTTCTGATAAGATTCAAGGCCTGTCCTGGGTAGAAGTGTCTATAAAATGGCTGCTTTTTGTTAAACCCAGCTTAAGACTCAGGTTCCAAGGCCAATGCTGACCTAAAATTTTCTTCTGCCACCTTCTAGTGAAGACAGACAGACAACCACACACATATACTCATACACCACATAACTACAATCCTCTGTCATCAATGTTCTCATTAGTCTATTCCATTTTGCACCATTATATAAGCTATAATTTTAAAAATTGGCTTAAAAAACAAGATTAAGAAGTTGCTTCCGTAAAATCATTCCATCCTGATCAAGGTAACTTCTATACTAGCTTATTCTCATTTCTAAAACTCTACCACTAGATTTCTATTCTGTGAGTTACTAGAGAATCATGATCTAAATAGAAATGTAAACACCCTCTATATTGATAAGGTTTTTAATTCTATATGCCATTACAACTCTAACATTTTCCAGGTGACAGCTACTTAAGAACAATTCTATATAAATAGCTAAGTTTTGAGAGAGAAGAGAGAAAATGTGTCTGCAGTAGTATCACGAAGAGCCCTGAAACCTCAGAAAATAAACATCAGGAGAAAGAAAAGAATACTAACATTGCTTTTACTAATTGCCTTGTTTTGCTCTAGGGTGAGTCCTACAATTAAGTATCTGGAAATCCAAGGCATCTGCAATAACTTGTGGAAAACAGAAACAAACAAAAAAATCGATCTAAATGACTGAGTTTGCAAAGGCTACATCTATGAATTGATTCGTATGCTCAGATTCTGTTTAAGCCTCTTTCTATGTATTAATTCATTTAATTTGCACAATCCAAGGTACTAAGTACTAGTATTATCTCCTGTAGGTATCATCATCATCTCCTCCTAGGCCAGGAAACTGAAGCATAGAGATATTAAGTAATTTGCCCAAGGTTGCTCACACACCTAGTGAGTAGCAAAGGTGAGACCTGCCTTCAGACGGCAGATTTTGTGCCTTTCAGCACCACGCTGTACTGTCTTTCCAGAATGATGGAGAATGTTGTTGATGATGATGAAGCAAAGGAAGATAAAGACGCTTACTACCTGGAAGCATGAGAGTATCCTCACTGTCAAAGTTATTGTAACCGAAGCTTACAGCTCAAAATTTGACAATGATGTGGAACCAGGTTAGCTAGAGTGAGTCATCTGCTACTTTATTTAAACATGCATACAGAACATGGACAAAATAACTGCTAAGCTCCCTGTAAGGTAAACTTGCTTTTGTTAACTTGATTCATTCCAACAATGAGAAAGAACTCCAGGAGTCTGTCTGAACTGGACACCTGAAAAGGAATAGCTGAACTGAAAGGGACTTTGAGGGCATCCTGGTTTCACCTCTTATGACTTGTTTCACCTTGGGCAAGTCGTTGACTCCTTTGGACTTCATCAGAAACCAGATTATGAACAACGCTTTCCTTCACAGGCAATGCAGTGAAAGCACAACGTAAATGGTTAAGATCTGGACAAGCGTTATTATGGCGAGGGCTAGGACGGGAAGGAGATGGCAGGCCCAGCTCCACCCCTCCCCGACTCCTCATAAATGGAAAAATAGAGCCAAACCGAGAGCTGAAGTGTAGAAGAAGGGTAAGGGGGAAGAAAAGGAAGGACTGGGTATGGGGACGTCTCCACTCGATGCCCAGACGGAAAACAGAGAATCCCCACGAAAGGGGCTGTTACCTCGGCGGCGGCAGCAGGCTCGGGAAACGCTGCCACTGGTTCCTTTCCGCCGCCACCAGCAGCACCGACACCGCAGAGGCCACCGCCATGGCCCTGCAGCCCCGCGGCTCTCCAACTCCTAGGCACAACAGCTGCGTCCCACACGCTGCAATACCTTTGCTTCGCTCAGCAAACCTCTTGTCCTCCGCCGGCCACCGTCCGGGTCAAAACCAAGCAATGGGCCCAACCTAGTACGGGGGAGTGTCTCCACCAAAACCAATCAAAACACAGAGCAGGGCTTCAGTGCGGCGATTGGCCAATCGGGCCGCGTGCCCGCGGGGGTGTGGCCCCTGCCTCCTTGGCCTCTAGAGTTCGGCCTGGAGACACCTGGCTCTGTCCTCAGCCTCCTTAGGACCGTGGTCCTGGGTCGGTGTTTCTTCTCACGGCCTGCGCGGTTTCTCCGTTCTCGTCCGACTTCAATTAGTAGAACCTTCCTCCTGATCTTTATCAGTAAAGCCGCAGGGATATAATGGAGGCAGTCATGGGACAAAAGTTAAATGGGGTGGAGAACAAGATATAAAATTCTCTAGTGTTCTCAAAAAATGGAGACAATAAATAACTAAAATAAAAAATTTAAAACCTCCTGAGCGTTTGAAAACAATGTTTTAATTGACTATTGGGGGAAAAGAGTCAAAAATTTGATTATTAGGAAGTCAAAACCGACATTGAAGAATATCTAGAAAATAAACATACTGAATTTACTACATGTAGCTGCTAAAAGTGGTTAAAGCAGGGCTCATAAGAAAATTCATAGTGAAAGTAAACATCTAATTCAAGGGTTAGAAAAAATACAAAAATAAACATAAGTAAAGCAGAATAGAATCAGTAAATTAGTAAAGGTTAAAGAAGAAATCAATGAATTAAGAAAACTAATATCAAAGGAGTAATAAATCTAGAAGTTAAAAAGAACACCTAATAAAATAGATGAATGGTTAACTAATTTAAGCAAAAGAAAGAGGGGGGATGAACACTTGCCATTAAAAAAAAAAGTGGGAAAAGTATCTCAGATCTAGAAAACAAAGTATAGAGTTATAAGAGACTAATTGTGCTCATCTTTAAGCAAACAAACTTGAAAACCTTGATGAAACAGATAATATTACAAGAAAATACAACTTAGCAAAATAGATCCTGGAAGAGATAGAAAAATCTAATGAACCAACTACCGTAGAAGAACTAGAGCAGAATACTATCAAAGAACCGTCTTTCCTACTACCCTCACTTCCACCCTTACCTCCACCCCCAAAGCAGGTGGCCCACCTTGTCTCACAAGGAAATTCCACCCAAATGGTAGAGTAGTTGATGCCAGTGCTATTCTTCTGTCCCAGAGTACAGAAAAAGATAACTACGTGAGATGATGATGTGTTAATTAACCCAATTGTGGTAATCACTTCACAATGTATACCTAAACCAAATCATCACATTGTGCACTTTAAATATATACAATTTTATGCTTATACCTCAATAAAGCTGTGTGTGGGGAAGACTAACAAGTATAAAGAAAAAAAAAAGAATATGAGGCATTCAAAGAATAGGAAACAAAGAAATATAAAAGGCACTTAACCTCATACCAAATCAGAGAAATACAAGTTAAAACTATAATGATATACCATATTTCACCTATCACATTAGCAAATATCAAAAAGTTTAACAACACACTGTAATTTGTAAGAATATTATCATGTTTTACTGTTGTAAAAATGGGCACAACCATTATGCAGAATACTTTGGTAATATTTATCAAAATTGCAAGTTCGCAAACTCTGACCTAGCAAAGCTGTTTCTTGGAATTCACCTAAAAACATACTCAGAGATGTTTGAAATGATGTCTGATTAAGGAAATTTATTGTAGTATTGTTGGAAATAGCGAACTGATTATATATATATATATATATATATATATATATATATTTAATATATATTTATATACATAAAATACATTTATATTTAACCAATGTCTTTGTCTTTTAATCAGTTTACTATTTGCAATAATACTACATATATATAATATGATATATATAATTACTATGCAGTAACTAAAAAGAATGAGACAGCACTATATTTACTCATGTATTAACATTTATTCATGAGTGAAAAAACAATAATGGCAGAACTGTGGTTATTAGTCCCCAGTTTGTATAAAAATAGTGGAAAGAAAATACATACATGCTTGTATATGCAGAGATATCCTTTGGGAAAGAAAAGTTGATGGCTCCATGTCAGGGATAGGATGGAGACTCACTTTTTATTATATACCCTTTTGCATCTTTTGAATTTAATACCACAGGCCTGTATTAGCTATTCCAAAGTACAACATTTTTAAGCATTTTGTTTTGACATAACTTCAGACTTACAGAAAAGCTGCAAGAATAGTACCCTTCTCCTAGATTTGCCAAATGTTCATATACCATATTTGCTTTAGCTGTCTTTCTCTCTCCATATACACATATGTACACACACACAAATACACACCCATGCACTCGCATTTTTTAAGAACCATTTGCAAGTAAGTTGCAGACATGACTCCTTTTTTCACTCCTACTTCAGTGTGTATTTCCTAAAACAAGGAGATTCTCTCACCTCTCCACAGAACAATGATCAAAGTCAGAAATCAACGTGGATAAAATACTATTATTTATTCTACAAACCTGATTTGAATTTCCCCAATTGTTCCAATAATGGCTTTTATAGAAAAAAAAAAATCCTGTGTCACACATTGCATTGAATTATGTCCCTTAATCTGTAATGGTTTCTCAGTTTTTCTTGGGTTCTCATGTTGTTGACATTTTTGAAGAGTGCAGGCCAGATCTCTCTCTCTCTCTGATCATTTCCCCTGGAAAAAGCCAGCTGTCATGTTGTGAGCACCCCTATGGATATGCCACAGGATGTGAAGTTGGAAGCAGAACCTTCAGCTCCATTTGAACCTTCAGATGCAGCTGTGGCCAACAGCTTACCTGCCACCGGGTGAGAGACTCTAAGCCAGAACCACCCAGCTAAACTGCTTCCAGATTTTTTACCCTCCAAAACTGAGTGAGATAATAAATGTTTGTTGTTTTAAACTGCTAAGTTGGGGTATTGTTACACAGCTATAGGTCTTCTTATTTATCTCATCCCCTACCAGAGTGTCTGGCATTTACTAAGTCCTTAATCAATGTTGGTTGAATGAATGAATGAATGAACGAACGATGGCAGCACTTAAGTAAACCAGTAACCCAATCAATTATTCTGGACTGAGTTGAGAGATTTAATTTGTAACTTTAATGTGGTTTATCTTCTCAGAAATTCAGTTTCTCTTAAATAAGTCTTCCTACCAAGTACTAATGTGGCAATGAAGAATAGAACAAAATTCTTTATAGAAAGATAATTTAACTTATTGATTCAGGTGACAACCTCCATATTTAAAAGACAACCGCTAAGATTAAAAACAAAAAACTGCATTATAAGAAATGAATGAGTCTCCAAAATAGGTTTTTATTACAAAAACTTTTAATACAATTCAATATTCTATTAAGAATAAAGTCAGGACCTTGCCAACCCTATTGACTCATCAGAGAACAAGTTAGGAAAGTCAATGTGTACTCCAGGGTGACTGAAATTATTCCTTTACTAAAGAATGCCTGGGGCATGTGGTCTTTTCTGTTAATGTCCTCACTTCGTTCCTTTCTTTAGCAGTAAAAACAAACAGGGATTTTTTTTGGGGGGGGGTGGGTGGAGGAGGGGCAGGCTGCTCCACAGAATAAAGTAAACTAGTATTGAAAATGTGACTATAAAAGTGCAAAAGACGCAAGCTACCACTAGAGGGGGGAGCTACATTCAAGAAAGAAAAGTTGGTTAGTGGTTAGAAAATTGCTGTTTTCAAAGAAATAAAAAATACCTTGAGAAGTTTACTCCTTTATCTTTAGAGACACAGCTAAACAACCCCTTCAGTATCTTATTTTATCTTTGATCTTTTCCGTTTAAAAAAATTCCTCTGCTTTATCTCTAAAATGGAATTTCAGTGCTTTTACTATTCATGTTTTATATGATAAACATATGCCTGGCTGTCTACTAACTCCTTTCCCACTTTCCATGCTTTTTTTAAAATCATCAAAATGAACAACATACCACAGGTAGCCTAGGTTTTTCATCTGATACCAACAAGAGGAACAAGTAGTTTTGATTACAATTGATGCTTTGGTTTATAAATTGGAGACATACACACCACTTTACATAGATTGTGCTGTTTTAACATATCTCAAATGTTGACTTTGAATAATTAAAATCTTCTGAAGGAAACTAGAAAATACTCAAACAGCTCACTAGATCTTTCATAGAATAAACAAAAAATATTTAGAAATCCATATGCTGCTTGAACTTAAATCAGAAATGACTCAGTTTTGGTGAAAGATGGTTTACATTGTTGGAAGGACCCACACTCTAAGGGAAGTCCCTAATATCCTGGAAAATGAAGAAAAAATTCTCCAAGCTCCATTATTTTCTTTTCCCCCTGGGCACCAATTAGATTCTCTGGTATCCAGATGATTCACGCCTTAGGCGGATTCCATAGACAATCAAACCCACAGCGCAAAGACCCAGCACGATGGCCCCAATCACAGGAAGCACAGCTGTGTAGTCAGAGGAACACTCGTCCACTAAGAGAAAAAACAAATACAATATAGCAGGTAAGGTTTGATGAGGACAGACCAAAGAGCAGGCTAGAATAGGAAGAACATGCGCTTGGGAGTCAAACCTGGGCTTGACTTTTAATTCCACCACTAACTGTGTGAACTTGGGGGTGTTATTTAACCTTGCAATTTCCTCTCTTTATAAAGTAAGCAAACAATATATAAGATTGCTGGAGGGCTAAAGAAGATAACCTTATCTTCTCAGCAATTCATAGATATTTAACAAGGTTAACTACTTTTTCTTCCTCACCACTCTCTGCAAATCGGAATGTGTTTGCATAAAAGTGTGTCATTAGATTACACATGATCTCTTGAAAATACGTGATGTTTATCCACTTTATGAAACATTTCTTGTCACACTTAAAGTTGTTTTGTATTGCTTGTAGTGAGCTAAAAATATTAGAAATTAGCCCTAATTATTTAGGAACACTTAAAAGGAAAGTTTGTAAATTAGTCAAAACTTTTTTATTTTTATTCCATTAGAGAAGTACTTATTCAGTTCATTTAAAATGTAATCAGTCTTGACTAGAGAAAGATGAAGGGCCCTGGGGATAAAGGGGAGTTTGATTGAAAACAAATAAATGGAGACCTATATATCTCATTCAAGGATAGATAAGAAGATATATCCCTGAGGTCCTTGCATGAACCAATGTTGAAATGAACCAAGGATCACCATTAAAACCCAATTCTCACCTGAGGTCCAAGAAAAAAGAATCAGAAGGGGCCAGGGGAGAGGGAATGGCAATTCTCTCTCCAGGAAAAAAACCCAAATATGTAGAATACAGGAACTGTGCTCATCATACACTATTTGATTTCGCAGTGGAAAATACATAACTATAATAATATATACCTTATCGATGTAACAATAAATGGAGCTATGACCATAAAAGGGATGGTGTAAGAGTATTAAACCCTTATCTGCCATAGCAAGAAGTTTAAAGCTGATAAATTAAGAAATAATAAGCTTTTTAATATGTTTTAAAAGAATTATGGGGATAGCTACCATAAGAAATTGTTAAAATTAGTTAAAAGTGCTTTGTCTCTAAGAGGAAGGACATGGAAGTGTTGCTTTTCATGGTAAAGCTCTTTTGTGATACATGACAATTTTGTTTTATATATGTAATGTATTATATATATATATGTAATTCTTAGATAAAAAGAACATTAACAAGTTAAGAATTTAAAATGATTTGAAAAAAAATACAAGTTAAAACAAAATGTAAAGCACATACCTACTGACCCAGCAATTTCACCACTAGGAATTTATACTAAAGAGATATTCACATAAGTACACCACGATATGTTAAAATAATCCCCATTTTATGAGAGCAAAGTGGACAATCTGGATATACATCAAAAATTTTAAGTGGTACAATCATAAGAGTAGAATATAACATAGTCGTTAAGAAGAATGTGGGACCTCAATGTTTTTTCTGGGATACACTGGGCTCTTTCAATCTGCAGCTTCAATTATTGATCTTAAGGAAAATCTCTTAAATTATCAAATATATCTTCATTCTATTTTAGAGCACTCTGCTTCAAAGGCACCAATTATCCTCATGTAGGATGGTCTGAATATCTTCCATACCTAGCAGCTTCCCTGTAATATTATAATCTTAATTTTTATCTGCATTAACTGAGCATCTGAGTCATTTTCTCTGTGAAGATAATTCAGTTTTCAGCTCTATCTGTTCTGCCTCTTACTATTTCTATTTATTATGTAAGTGCGTTTCTTTGATACTCAATTTGTTTTCTTAGGAGTAAAATCTATCTATCTCACTCTTTCATTATACCATCTCATCTATGAGCTCTAGTTATAAGGAATTCACATTCTTACTAAGTAATTCTCAGTATAAATCAATTGTCAGGGATTTTTCCCTGTTCCTTGAGTTTCATTTTCTTTGTATTTTATCAAATACATTCCTTTCCAACCCTTCCCCTTTTAATTTAATTTCATTTTAGAAAATTGTGGTAAAATATACATAATATAAAACTTACCATTTTAACTGTTTTTAAGGGTACACTTCAGTATCATTAACTACATTGTCATTGTTGTGTAACCATCACCACCATCCATCTCCAGAATGTTTTTCAAAACTAAAACTTGGTACCCATAATTTAATGTGATTTAATCTTATATTATTCTTATTGTTATTTTGCTGCAGTAATTTTGAATAGTGGTCACATTGCTTGTTTTTATTTTGCTCATGCTTTGAGCATCTCATCCAGACATTGAATTTCCTGTGATATCATTTGAATAGATGAGGGCCTTTCTTCTTATTGTGTTTGAGATCAGTTCATGTTCCCTGCTGAGCTACCTGTTTGGATTCTACCTTCTTGTCTGTACCTTGGCAACTAGCTACAACCTGAGACTATCCTCTGGTTGGAGATTGGCTCCTCAGGTCACTTCCATCAGTCTCCATGTTTACTCTGCCTAGTATTCCCAGTAGCCATTTTCCTAGATTAGAAGAGATAAACTGACAGCTCCTTTTCTCTCCAGTTTTAGGAATGGTAGTAAACATTCCAGAATTTTTCTCTCTCATCATATGGCTTCTTGGGGTAAGTGTTTGGGGAAGCAGGGTTAGGAGACCAGCTCTGCTCTGATTCTTGTTTCTTTTTTGTTCACCAGTTTAAAGGTATTGTGTTAGATTATATCTCTTTGACTCCTATTGGTGATTTTTAAAAACCTTTTACTCCTCAATCTATTAGATAATGAGAAAGGAAAATACTAGTCACTGTTTTAACTCTAAATTTTCATTTCATATATTTCTGTAGTGCTTTGAAAATTTTTAAATCATCTACATGTATTATTTTGTTTCTGTTTTTTTCTTTAAAAATAAGAATTAATACTGAGGAATAAATTGTAACCATTTTAAAGAATTTACTCTATGGTGCAAAAACAAAATTCAGGCATATATTTATACACATTTGTTAAAGTTTGTTTTGTATGCAATTCATATGTAATTCTTTAATCATAACATAATTGTGAAGACCTAGACACAATAAAAATTCTCAATAAGAACAAGACTAGCTAAGTAAATTGTTATATAAAGTTGATAGCATATTCACAATAGCAAACATATTAATGATACTTTGTACCTTTAATAGCATGGAGCTTATGATGCACAGGAAAAAAGAATAACAAACTGTTTACTCTGTATGCTTCCAGGAAGTAAAACAATATCCATGAGAGGGAAATACATCAAAATTAACAATGAATAGGTTATCTCCAGGTGGCCATTAGGGAAGGTTTCTATTATCTCTAGGGGGATTTGTATGCTCTCTAATGGGGGTGCAGAGACAGGGGTAAATTTAGGACAACCTACTCACAGCAGAAGAGAAAAATTGAGTTGAAACTAGATGAATGAGCAAGCAGCAGGAGAACTAAAGGCAGGGACAAGTGACGCCAGAGAGGTCAGAAAAGGCCCCTGCAAGGTTTCCCAGGGTCAGTCACAGCAGCGTCCTGCTCCCACCCAGGAAGCCATGGGCAGGGCCCCTGCTATAAGCCTCCTGTGGTCAGAACACACAGACCTGGGCGCAGCCTAAGGCAGAACCCCAGGGGCAGAGGAGGCTACATCCATCCTCACAGTTTCCCCACAGTTTCAATCCCAGCACTTTTACCCTGGGCATCTTCTGGGATGTCACTGCAAAAAGTGGGCAGAACTGTGAGGCAATAAGGCATCTGGGCATTTATTTACTACTCATTCAAATGAAACCTTTTTTCTTTTTGGTTACCAGAATGTCAATTCTAATTAATTTTAAAGATAATTGGCTTTGGGGGGGAGTGGGGCAGGTAGATAACAGGAGTCTAAGCAGCGGCCATCACCCCAAAGAACTCATCCAAGATGGTAGAGGAAAATGAAACTTAAGTGAACTATCTTATCCCTCTCCTCCTGATTTTAATTCCATTTCTTTTTCTGTCAGCTGTGGGAGAAATTTCCACACATTAGAAGATGAACTTAACTTTAGTCATTCTATAGGATGTACAGTGAATAAACAACTCATGTTCTGCAGTATAGAACCTCCAGGTACACTTGAGGCAGAACTGGAAACGAGAGTCCAAGAGGGAGGAGATGGAGAAAAATGGCATCTCTCCAAAGCCCTCGTTATTCAACCTGAGTCACATTGGGGAACACCGGGTCCTCATGTCCCAGATTTTCATTAATGTCTGTTGCAAGGAGGAAACAGGAATTTCCTGAGACTCTAGACATCTTCAGGGGCTCTTGAAGCTCTCTGAAAGCTATTACGTGCCCTCCCCACCCCTTCACTTCTGAGAGGGTGAAGAGAACTAAACTACGTCAAGGGAAAGCCAGTACATGCCCTAGGTAAACAGTGGTTACAGAGTTGTTGCCAAGTTTCATAAACTTTCTGGTAAAAATAATGAGTGGCACCTCTGAAAAACATAGAAAAACAAGAAACTTCCTGTTGATAAAAGCAGTTAACATCCAGAAATCCATGACTCTCCTCTTTCTCTGAAATAAAAATCCCAATTCTCCTAAACAGTCAATGTAACAGAAAACCATGAATAACATTCTGAATCTTATTTTAATAGAACTTTTCCTCCAGATATCAATCTCTCCCAATCAGGAATTTCCTGGTTTACAATTTTTTTTTTTTTTTGTAAATGTTTGCTAAAAAAGGAAAGTGGGTCAGAATCTGGGTAGAGCTACCTTTTCTGCTCACCATTTCTGATTGTTTGGACGCTTTGCCCACTCCTTTCCCGCAATGGTCCAAATTAATTAATTTGTGAGAATAGACTAGAATCAAAGAGAAACAGAGATCAAGCAGGAAAAAAAAAGTGTTAAGAAGGCAGAAAACAACTGCAGGTGAAGGAGTTGGAGAACTAACATATATTGAGTCTCTTTTGTTTGCCAAGAGCTTTAGTACATGCTTTATATTAAAAAAATGAAATATTCGGAAGTTTTCTAGTTTTTTACTAATAATACATTATAATTGTGTAGACTATGTCTTTTTAAAAATAATAATCTATTCAGACCATCTGTAATTTACATAAATCAAAATTTGGGCAAAATCCAGGAGTTTAAAATCACGTGAGAATTTATTTGGAAATGGATTGGGTTTTTTAAAAATAGTGTTTTAAAAACTGGATATTGAGACTCTTAAAAATGTGTAAGAAAAATCGGTGCAGTTTGAAAACGTCTTTCCCACAATTCTCCCTTTGGGTATTTGGTTTCTCCTCACAAGCTCCCTGCTCACCCTAATTCTCGGAGTGGAGGAAGGAATTCAAGCTCTTTTGGCACAACCTCCCTATGCTAACAGGAGAAAGTTGGGTGGGGGCTACCTTTTAGTCAGCCTTCAGATGGTGCTTTGGTGAAAAACTAGGTTTCCTAATCAGATTGGGAGGGTGGGACAGTCAACTAGAAAAGTCAATCCCTTCGCTTCAGGCCCAATATGAAGCCAGAATTCCCAAGGCCTTAACCTTTCACATTCTGAAGAAGCTGGGGCTTTACATGCGTTCATATCCTCTACTGGGCCTCTTTCTGGCCACCAGGCATGCTGTTAGCAAAACGACAAGCAGTCCTGCGATACTCAGACCCACGGCCACAGGGATTTCTCTCCTGTTTCTGTCACTGAAGCATTCATCCGCTGCAATTGAAGTCAGAGTAACAGGTGTTATATGCTGGCCACAATGCAGGGAACTGATCCTGCCCCTGCCTGGCTCTGCTTCACAGAAAAGGAAACCAAGGGAGACAGAGAGCAGCTGGGCCTCCCACCTGCTGCATCAGACAAACCGATGGGTACAAATGAGGAGGGACAGGCTCAGCACGATGACCTGGAACACACAGTGCTTGGGATCACTTACGGAGTGTATGAAATTGCAGATACCCAAGAAATTATGATTCAGTGGGGTGGAGATGGGGCCCAGGTAAGTCTGATGCAGCTGGAAGGCAGATCCAATTCTGAAAAATGGTGATTTGATCTGGAGGGTCAGGATCAGAATTGTGTCTTGACTCCCAAGCCAGGGTAAGCCTTGGAGCCATGGTTCCCAACTCCAGAAACAGGGCCCTGTATCAAATCATAGGGCCAACGTTTTCTATTCAAACTCTGTGCCTCTTAAAGAGGCTGTTGGATAGCCTGGGGCTCCTTTGGGAGGCTCCAGGATTTTAGGGAGGAGGGGCTGAGAATGTAGGAGTCAAAGCCAATTGTTTGGGGTGACCAGGCTGAGCATTTACACTTACTGGATTCTTCTCTGGTTCTTCCTGCTCCTGTTGAATTGTCACCCATTGGTCAGTTCTGGCCCCTCCTCACAACACTGTGCCTCTTTCTGCTCCCACAGCCCTCTGTACATTCATCTTTTCTAACACCATATTGTAAGGTAACTTGCATATTTTCACTCACTTCTTTTTTCTATTTCTGTTACTCTCTGGTAGAAAATATTATTTACAGAAAGACACACATCTTCACATGTGAGAGTCTTTGGTGAAATTTGAAGCACAAAGTCTGGGAATATGGGGAGCTGAGGTAATGATAGTGGAATGAACAAGAGAAATAATTTGGAGGTAGAATTGATAGGGTTTTGTGACTAGTTACATGAGAAAGAGAGAGAGGAAAAAAGGAAAAGACAGCTTTTCTACATCTCCCTGTGGGCTATGCTCATAGAGGCCAGGGGTGTGCTGCTGAAAAGTTTTGTTTCTCTCCTGGGCCACTAAGGTTTCCCAGACCTGCTCACTTCCTGCTTCACAGTGGTTCTGAGGGGTGGGGTTCTGAAGGGTGGGGTTCTGAGGGGTGGGGAAAGCAAGCCTGTACCTTATTTTTAAAATCACATGATTAATTGCAGAGGTGTTTTTCCCAAACCTTCATAATGAATTGAAAGTTTTGAGACAAGATGACAAAGTGGGGACAACACCTACTCGCAAATTTTAATATTTAATTTTAGCACTGTGGTAAAGGTCCAAAATGAAGGCAGAGATTGTGAGACTTGGACAAAACCTACAGAAATCAGGGGAGCCAAGATAAGTAACACTTTGATCCTTCCTTTGTTACATGCTTTCCAGCAAGTTTATTAGAAGTTTTCTGCAGACACATCTTCAACTTTATAACGGAGCTCAAAGAGAAATTAGACTCACATTACAGAAATTTAGTTTACAGCTAAACTTCCAGCTAAATCTTTATGATAATTCAGAGGTTCTCATAATGTCATCGAGTTATGAAAGGGATGTTTTAGAAACTGAAGTTCTAAATATGTAGGAAGCTTTGTAACACAGCTTTCCCAGCAGAGAAAAAAGGGATTTTTTTTTTGGAAAGTCACCCTGGTCTGCCCCTGACCTTCTTGCTAGGAACTGCTTCCCTCTGTGGTGGTTAAAAGTCAAAGCAGAAGTTGCATGGAAACTAAGACTAACTATGAGGAAGCATTCGCCAGGTGGAATAGTATAAGAGGGGATCAAACAGAGTGTATTTCTATCTTGAATTATGATATCTTTCTCTTTTCTAACTGCACGTGGGGAAGAATCTATTCTGAAATTTTGAATTTTAGACATCACTAATACTCAGGATCTTTAAAGTGTTCTCCAAATATACCTGAGTGTACTAATAATAGTACTCAACAGCTTATAAAGGGGAGGTTGCAGCTGGTGTTTTCTGACTTGTTGGGTATGTTGGGGGTGTGTGTGTGTGTGTGTGTGTGTGTGTTTAAATGATTCAGAATAAGTGTTGGTCAGACAAGGAGGTTATATTCACCTGTGGGAGAGCAGTGGACATGAGTGGGCTAAGGTGTCTGGTTTTGAGGTTGACACTGACTCAGAGAGAAATGGTAGGAGGGAGGGTTGGTCAGAGAAACTTGGCCCTAAGAGCTTTGCAAAATCATACTGTTCTAGGAAGCTCATGTGATCCCTTCGACAGTTTCAGACAAAAAAACAACTTGAAACTACCCATGGGTCTCTGAAGTTTATGTTTGTGACGTGTTGAATCCTGAACTTACCATTTCCAAAGTGGTCATCTTCGAAATCAAAGACTTGAAGTTGGACATTCATTGTTTTCAGTTGAAGGTGGGCAGACAGCTGGATGCTCTGTTCACTCACACACTTGAAGGAATGCCCAATCACAGTCTCAAACATCATCGCAGTACTTTTCATTCCTTGGTAAATTTTCTCTGAAAACACAAAGGTATTTCACAAAGGTATAGGCATATAAGAATCTTGGCATCTAGCTGTTGAGTTCCAGCTATTGCTGGGTGGCCCAGGAAGAGTTAAATGGACTTCCTTTAGATGTGGATTTCTGGAGTCTGCCTTCTCATGAAAAATCACCCTCGTACTCGTTGGGGACTTTTTCTGGTGCTCTGTTTGGAGAATAAGGGGGTAGCCTCACGTAAATTGGAATGTGACAACATGGAAATGAGAACTTCTGGAAATGTTTTCTTCAATTATTTTAAATGATTGAGACAGAGTTGGTGGGGACTATTGTCAATGTTTGGGGAACACAGAAAAGTGCCCACAAAAACTTCAGAAATGAATCAGAGCAGAGACATGCCAAGTCACCAAGTGGAGTATGTCACCAGACTGACTATTAAAATAGCAAAAGGAGGGGCTAAGCCCATTATTAGGAGGGTTGTTGCATCCATCCGTGAGAACACAGAGAAAGGGGAGGCCCCTCTCTACCCATCTGAGTGCTGGCATGGAGAGAAGCATCTGCTCAGAGACTGCCCTGTTTTATGACAGGTACACATACCCTTTTCAAAGAGTCATCTGCTTCAAGGCAGATGGGGGTTAAACATTTAATCACATAATTAACTTCATCTCCTCTAATTCCATGCTTGCCAAGCACCCTTCTGATTTTACTTTGGTTTTGAAAATGGGAGAAAATTTACTAGCTGGAGGACCCAACTGTCTGTGGTCCCCTTGACAGTTACGGTGAGAAATAGTCACATGATCATGAACAAATTGGCATTCTGATTTTATACATCGGTGTCATGACCTTGAGTTAACATCTGTCTCTTTGAAGAGGCAGTTGCTACCTAGGGTGTGCTGACAGCTTCCAGGACTGAGGACCAGACTATGGACCTCAGTAAATTCAGCAAATTTTGCCTCCAAGGAATGCTCACAGCTGTTAGTGAGGGAACCTGGAGGGTGCCCTCTGCTCCTGCCTCTGTGGGTATGTCTGCCTGTGTTTGAGATAATATCACACATGGAGGGTTTGCTTACTGTGTGCCAGGCGCTGTGCAAGTGCTTTACATACACTTTTTTTTTAATTCCCCTAACAATTTTTTGAAGTAGGTATTGCTGTCTCCATGTTACGGATGAGGAAGTGGCGAGTCAGAGGATGGAAAACATGTGCTTAAAACCATACAGCTAATAAGCGGTATTTGTACTCAAGGAGTCTGATTCTAGAGCTTGTTGTCTTAACCATTATGCAGTTGTATCTCCTGCTCATTACTGTAGTAATTACTGTAGACTCTTGGATTTATACATGCAAATGTCCTACATGGTGCACTGAATTATCCGTGTACACTACTGTATCATGTGTTATATCCCAGGGCAGTCTACCACTACCTCCTCTACTAACATGACAATGGTCATTACCTCTGTAATTACAACTGACTACTGTCATTACATAATGCTACCACCACCACCACCTCGGACATGAGAATTATCATAACTGTGACTACTACAAGTGCTGCTACTGCTGCTGAGTTTTCATTAGTGGGACCTGGTATTGTTTTACCCTTCCCTTAGTCTCTAAATTAGTTTCTGGCCTGACTTTCCCTTCTCCTGCCTCTTGAGACATTACTACCCTATTACTGGCTAAAATTTGGTTCATGTCTACTGATAACATTAGCAAACTTACGTTCCGAGTATTTATTCCCACGTCTAAGTGAGTTCATGTATATGAAAGTTAGTTGTCAACTATGACATCTTACTTATATTTAACCAATAGCCATTGACAACATCCTCTTGAACACTGTCCATATAATATAGCTAATATTTTAAATAAACATTTCTCCACATTTCATTTCTTGGTATGTTTCTTTAGTATTAGTTGCTGAATAAGATAAGTTTTAATCAGTCAAAAGACATAATTTTGAAAAGGAGAAAACAGACATGAAAACTCTTGGTAAAGTACCTGGTACAGAGGAGATGCCGAATAACAGTTTGTTACCTAAGTTGTGGCATTCTGGGCTCTGAGATACTCCCCCGACTTGATTGAGAGCATTACCTTCCTAGAAGCGAACATTGTAGAAGTTCTCTCAACGTGCCCCACTATGAGCAACTCTTCATACAGGAACCAAAGTGAAGCTTTATAAAGGTAAATCTGATATATCATTTTTTGTCACCAAACCCTCTAATGGCATCCTTTCACACTTTAGAATAAAATCTAAAGGCCTCACCTTGCCTTGCTCACAGGCCCTGCATGCTCTAGCCTAGCGGCCCTTCAGACCTCATCTGCTGCTTTGCTCACTCTCCTGGGCTCACTGGCTCCCGCTGGCCCCTGAACACACTAGCAAGTTTACTCCTTGGGGCTTGTGCATCTATTGTTCCTGCCACCTGGAAAGAGCTTCCCCAGGCCAACATGTCCCCAGATGGGGATATCCCTCTGCTCCAACCTCACCTCTACAGAGAGGCCTCCCTCCCTGGAGGGCTTCCTGAGGCCCTACCTAGAATATTTTTCCAGTCCTCTCCATCCCCACCCTGCTTGTGTTTGCTCACAGGACTTATCACTACTTAACTGTGCATTATAATTTAATGTGTCTGTTTATGGTCCTCTCCCCCCTCCTAGAAGGTAAGCTCCATGAGGGCAGGGACGACACATCTGGATAATTATGGATCTCCAGTGCTTATTCCAGGGCTTGGCAGTTAGCAGTCACTAACTACAGTTTTTGTAGCATGAATACATGATTCCATGGTTATATAGAATAAACTGCACCATCAACAGCAAATCTGTCCCAAATCACTCTCCTCTTTACTGTGGATAATGATTTCTGACATAATGTAGCGCAAGCTCCTTCACGAGTAGACGAGCAAATGGAAGCACACAAAGATGTCGTAAGTGCTCCCAAAGTTATATCACGAGCTACTCTCTCAGTCTGTTTTTCAAAAGCAGCATCAAAGATTCACAAATTCAGTGGAATGAAAAATGAGCTAACTTGGGGAATACAATCAATAATGTTGTAAAGATTTTGCAGGGAGTCAGATGGGCACTTGTCTTATCAGGGAGACCACTTCATGGATGGTGTAGAGGCCTGACCACTGCACTGTACGCCTGAAGCTAAAGTTGAATAATATTGTATGTCAACTATAATTATATATATATTATATAGTCACAGGATATGGAGTATAGCAAAGGGAATAGAGTCAATGGAATTATAATAGATATATACGATGTCAGAGGGGCAATAGACTGAGGGAGGGGGTTATCACTTTGTGAGGGGTGAAATATCTAACTATTGCATTGTTTTGTACACCTGAAACTAATAAAAAGAAAAAGAAAGAAAATGAGCTAACCAGAAACATAGTGTCATCGCTGGTGGAATGGCCTTCCGTAACTACTTACCTGGGTTTGAGACGGTCAAATAGGCTCCCACTTCATTCATATAATACGAGTTTTCATCCTGTAAAACAGCAGAGTGTTAATCTTTGAGTGACCTCTGTTTTTATATTCATGATCCTGGCTTACAGACTTTGTTTAGGCAGGATTCCAGCTATGAAACCCTTGATATAGGGGTTTGGGGGTGTGCTGGTACAGAGCCATAACTGTGTTTGAAAATTTCAAAACAAGTAAATATACCACACAACAAATAAATAATAAGAAATGCTTTGCCCCTGCCCCAAATTTCTCGACTGCACACTTGTTGCTAGAGCCTGAAATTCAAATTACACTGAAATTATGTTATGAGTCCCTTTGGTTGGGCCCAGTTTCCCTCTGGTAAAATGCAAATTATCTGGAAGGGGGAGGGCTTGGAGGAGCATACATTAAGCTTTTACTAGTAATTAATATCTTAGGGTAGGGATTCAAACTGAGACCACTCATCCATAGGCCTATCATGAGTGGCCTTCATGGGCTCCATAAACCCTCTGGGAAAAATGGTTTATGCAAAATTTTGCCTATATTTTCCTAGGTAGACTATCAACTTCTTTAAACAGATTAATGGGTTCATGTTTCCAAAATGGTTAGTTGGGGCCACAGTGAGTGATTCTGGGGAGAAATGGTTTACCCTGAGATCCCTGGGTGTTCTCTACAAGAGGACCCCAGCTGGTTGTGAACAGAAATATAAAGCAGGGCTTCACATTTCGTCCAGAGGTTGTTCTTTTGGAAACACAAAACAAACAAATTACAAACAGCCCTATAACCTCAGAGAGACTGAGGGTGTGAAACAAAAAGAATTGACTTGAGATATGGAAGGGTAAGATAAAAAAGGAGTTTTTATTTTTTAAAGTAGGTGCTGTATAGTGTAATAGCTTTTAAACATTCATTGGAAAACTGTACATAAGTAAGGGGTGCAAAAAAATGGTGGAGCAGCCAAAATCAGAATCTGAAACTGAATTACCTTTAGCAGTTTCAAATCTAGTCACTAAATACATTTAACAATAATAATTTTGACCACATTATAGTCCATTTGTCCATTTGTGGATGAAATGATGATTCCTTCCACAATATAAGGGTTCCAGAAATACAAATTGTTTCAGTAAGCTCACTGCTATTGATACACTGAACTCCAGATATGATAATTCATTGAATTCACCTACCACATACTAGCTTCTTACCTTGTGCCAGGCACTGTAGCAGGCATTACTATGCTGTGCCTTATTTAATCCTCACAACAACTACAAGAGGAAATGGAGGCTCAGATTTGCCCAAGGTCATAACCCTGTTAGGTGGCAGGAAAGATATGACCCCAAGTTGCCTGTCTCCAAGTCTAGCCTTTAACTTCTCTTGCATCCGCTCCAGACCAGGCATTGCTCTAGGCCCAGGGAGAAGAATAAGACCTGGCTCCTTCCTTCGAGGTCCTCAGTTTTGGGTTTCAAAGTCTAGCTGAACAATGTGTTTGGACCATCCATTTATTTTAGAGAGAAACATCTGTGACCCAATCCCTTCTTGGGTTGCTTCCACTTACCACTTACTCAGGTTTTTATTTGGGTTCCCTTTTAGTGTAAGAGACGCCTGGACTTCAGGGCCCAAAGTCACTGTTACAAGAACCCTACTCCATCCAAAGGGCAGAGAGGATCCATTGAAGGGTTTTAAGCAGACAGTGACATAAGCATGACTTTGTTTTTTGGAAATTGCTTGGACTGCAGTGCGAGAATGATTTAAGGAGCAGCAGAAGAAGAGTGATGAGGCCAGCTCTGAGCCCCACGGGAGACTTCCTGGATTCTCCCCTTTCTGGGGGCATATCCTTGATCTATCTTTACATGAGGAGAGGATGCTTTGCATTTCTATAAAGATTTCAGTTTACTAAGTGCATGCTTTCACATACATTGCCTCCTTTGATCCTCACAACTCCCTGAGACAGAATAAATATTATTAGCTCATTTTACAGCCAAGAACAAAGAGACTCAGAGAAGTTAAGCCTCTACCTCTGATTTACATTGTCTGTAGGTGAGACAAGCAAGATATGAGTATGTCAGCAGGATCCTCTCCCTAGATTTTCCTCCATGGGATATGTGGGTATAGAGAAAAAAACTCACTGTGCAAGAAATTTCTTTCACATTCCCTGAAAGGCAGTTGCCTATATATGCTATAACCATCTATTGGAAGCAGGACCAGCTGCATATTTGTGGGGCCTAGTCCCAAGTGAGAATGTAGGATCTCTTGTTCAAAATCATTAAGTGTTTCAATCAGTGACAACACAGCATTAAGCCAGGCATGAGTCCTTCTGACTGTAAGGGTCCCACATTTCTGAAAAGCCAGCCCTCATAGGAAGGGCCCTTCCCACTCCATAAGAACTGGTGCTCTATAGAGCTAATGCCAAAAGCGGGTCCTTCCAAAGCAGATGACAAGAGTGCTCACGTTTCACTGCGAGGTCATCTGAATGATGGAATGGGACAGAGCCTGGAGCCTGCCTCCAGGTTCCCTTCCATTTTGAGTGAGTCAAAATTAACCAGTGGAGCTGATGTCTAGCTTTACGGTAAAGGAAACGCATTTGTTAGGCAAACTCATGTAAACCAAAGGGCAAGAGGTGTTTATACTTTTCCTGAGATTCCAATTTTACATCATTCATGCTGTTGATATCAAATGAGTCTTATCTAGACAATTGTGCCCACTTTTTCCGTAGTGGTGTAGTGTTATTGATGGTTAAAGGAAATAAAGTTATCCCTTCTTTAAACTAGAGCAAAGCAATTTTTTGGACGTGGAAATTAAGAATTTGGCATAATTTGAATGGTAATAGGGCTGAAGTTTCTTCTAGATGAGGAGCTGGCAAGTTTTTTCTGTAAAGAGCCAGATAGTAAATATTTTAGTTTCTCTGGTTCTTTGTAGCAACTATTCAACTGCCATTGTAGCACAACACAGCCAGAGACGACACATACACTTACAAAAAAACTTCATTTATGGACACTGAAATTTGAATTTCATATGATTTTCATGTGTCATATAATATTCTTCTTTTCCCCCCAATCTTTTAAATCATTCTTAGCTTGTAAACTGTACATTTTTTGGTGGCAGTCTGGGTTTGATCTGGGGGCCATAGCTTGTTGACTCCGGGTCCATCCTACCGATGAAAAATAAGGTTGTTAAGCAAATCAGTTAGTTATGAAATATTATAGGGTGGCTTTCCTCCTATTTGGGAGAATAAAGTGTTGCCAAGAATTTTTTAATACTATTTTGAAAATGTCTCTTTGTTCCCTTGCATCCTTAGTTTGACTTGTCAAATCTATGAACATTCCAAAAATTTAATTTTCTCATTTATTCAGTAGAAGAATGGGGATAATAATAACAAAACTTACCGCTGAGGTTGATGTGAGGATTAAATGAAGGAATCCATGTAAGAAACTTATCACAGAGTCTTTACTCAAATTCTAACTGGTGTTACCAACAATGGTAATAATAAATTAGGTTGCCCTTCCCAATAAGCTTCTCTCATTGAAGTCAAATAATATTTCTTATCTGTTTCCTAGAGCTCAGATTACCACAAATAGAAAGAGAGAGAACAAACAAGTGAGCTAAGTTTAGGTCCTCTTGATTAAATAAGCTGAAACCTCAGCTCTGGGAGGTGGAAGGCGCATGGATACAGAGCAGGGGGTAGGAGGTTCGGAAGCTTCAAGCAGGTGTCAGGGTTAACCCAAAGCCAAAGGGAAATTAATGACATGCCACACATTAGGCAGTTTATAGTGTCTGCTTTCTCCTTTGATACCCACACCCACAGGATCATTCCCTGCCAAATGTTTTTCTTATTTGGGGTTTGGTTTGGAGGCTGACAAACCTCTTCCATGCCAGATTCTTGAAAACAAAGGGAAAATCCTTTTTACCCATCAACATTGATGAAAGGGGGCCAGGGACTCCTAATAGTTGAATATGGTACTTGAGCACATAACAGCAGCACATCCATTTCAATGGACCACGTGCAAAAGGCCCATTTTCTCTTCCGCCAATGGAATACTAACACAGTGGCTCTTCACTGCCAGTATTTCATCAAAGAGATCCTAATTCCTCAAGGAACCTAAACACCCTCCTTAGCAAAACACGGGGCCCAGAGCAAGCCTGCCAAGCAAGCCTGCTGAGAAAGGCCGCAGGCCAGTGACCACAAGGCCCAGGGTCCTCTCCGGGACGTTTGCAAAATGGATTGTAGGCATTTCGTAATCACAGATGTTCGGGTTGTGAATATTGTCTTCAACATCAATCAGGCTCAGCTTGTTATGATTACATCAAGGCACCTTTGCTCTGGATATAGACAAAGGAAGCCAAAGAGGCCGTTTCTTCAGAGCTGCTGATCTACCTTTTGGCGACCTGGCCCAGAGAGCTCTGTGAAATTTAAATTCACCTCTTTATTGATTTATTTCCTCATCAAACATTTGCTAAAGCTATACTACGTATCAAGGCAGTGTTGGCATTAGAGACACCACTGTGAATAAGTCATACACTTGCCTTCAGGATGGCAAAATGTGCAGTACGTGTGCTAACGGAGGCTGAGGAATAACAAACGGAGGCTCAGGGAACCGAGAGAAGAAAAGTCTCCCAGTTTTACCTGGGATGGAGGTGGGGTGTGGGGCTAGGGAGACTTCTTAGGGTGAAGATAAATACGCCATCTTAAAGGATGAATGCAAAAGGGAGCTGAGGGGTTGGGAGGGTCATTCCAGGCAGAGAAGCTGAAAGGAAAACGGCATGAAATGGTAGCTCACATGAGGGAAGTTCTAAATAGTGTGCTTGCTCAGGGTTAACACGTGAGCACTGATAACACTTCCCAGGAGTCTATAGGCTGAGAGGGCCCCACACACCCCTGAAATGCTCTGGGAAACATCAGGAGGGTTAGCAGCATTAGTTTTCCAGACCTCCGAGGGCCAACACACCTCCTGGCCCTGGTCCCCTCCCTCCTGGGTGACTGATTTCTCCAACCAAGTGAATGAGAAAAGGATAATGTTGAGCTCAGAAAAATGAACTCTAAACAAAGT
Source organism: Rhinolophus sinicus (assembly GCF_036562045.2). Taxonomy (NCBI): domain Eukaryota; kingdom Metazoa; phylum Chordata; class Mammalia; order Chiroptera; family Rhinolophidae; genus Rhinolophus; species Rhinolophus sinicus. The sequence continues at coordinate 47,264,205 of NC_133751.1, forward strand.
TCTGAAAGATGTTTTTAAAACAAACTATCTAATGGGGGCAGCTGGATGGCTCAGTTGGTTAGAATGTGAGCTCTGAGCAACAGGGTTGCTGATTCGATTCCCACATGAGCCAGTGAGCTGCGCCCTCCACAACTAGATAGAAGGACAACGACTTGGAGCTGATGGGCCCTGGAGAAACACACTGTCCCCCAATATTCTCCGATAAAATTAAAACAAACAAACAAAAAACATCCCAAACTATTTAAGCAGGAAGGAAGTTAGCGGTGGGGGAAAGGAGATATATTTATCTTGCTCCTGAAAGGTCTGAACAACTTTCAGCACGTCACCTTAATCAAATGAGACACTGTCACAGAAAGGTTTTCAGTTTTTGTAAAACATGGGAAATGAGAAAGGAAGCCCACTTCTCCTAACCCCGCTATGGGCCAGAAACCATGCTGAGCACTTTTATATGTGCTAACCCCGGTCACCCTCAGAGCAGCCCAACAAAGACATACTGGTTGGCTCTGTCTTATAGAAGAGGAAACTGAGGCTCAGAGAGAGTGCTAGTGACTGGTCCATGGTCACCTGGAAATGGTATGGATAACTGAAATTTTGATTGAACACCATCAAGTGACAACTTAGGAGGCAGATTTTTCTTTACATTTCTGTCTTTGGCAGTACTTCAATTTTAAAATTATAAATTTGTTCATTATTTGAAACCTGGAGCCTGTATTGCTTTTCTCACATGTCTAGCTCAGTGTGGAGGACAAAGCAGGTGCTCAGTAAATTCTTATTGCTAGATTAGTTGATAAATCAGCCTTGCTAATCAGCATCTATTTTATCATTCTATAATTTGGTTCTCATTTGTAACATCTATAATACTATAACTAACTTATACTCCTATTTTCCAAGGCCCTGTGGACAAAGAAAAAGGGGCTTTATGGAAAGGAACCTCACAGGGTCATCTGATTATAAATTCCTAACTGGGCAGGTCATGGTGAGTAGTCATGCCCGAGGCCTATAGCTTCTTTAGTGAAAGGTTTTAAGCCCTGCCCATTGTTTTTGTGCATCTAGGTTAACACACCTTTGAAATGCCAGAAGTAATACCCCTGAAGAGAACACATAAACGTGTTAACTATCCTACAGTCTGGCAATACTGCCTTGCTTTCTCCCACCTCCATGTATTTTCCCACCTTAATTTCAAATGCATAAAAGAAGCTGCAAAACTGTTTTTCTTGGGAGCATTTGAGATCCTGCTCCCTGGCATATGTCATCAGTTTGGCTCAAATAAACTTACAAAATGTCTCTATTGGTTTGGAGGTTTCTTACGTTGACAGCTCTCTTTTTTTTCTAGGGCACTGGTTCTCACCAGGGGTGATTTTGGTCCTCTACACACACACATACCCAGGGTACATTTGGAAATGTCTGGAGATATTTTGGGTTGTGACCACTGGGGTTGGCATCTAGTAGGTAGAGGCCAGAAATGCTGTTCAAGATTTCACAAGGCACATGACAGACCTACCACGAAGACGTATCTGGCCCCAAATGGTATGGCTGCGGCTGTTGGCTGTTGAGAAACACTGGTGCAGAAGATAGCAACCTTTGAAAAGTGGCTGACTGAATTGCTGAGCCCATTTCTCTTGTGAAGGAATCTAGGCAGCTTTCCTGCCCAAATGCATTTCACACAGCCCACCTGCTGGGGGCAGAAGGTACCTTCACCACAGACTAAATCTGGCCTACAGCTTCGGTTTGTTTGGCCAGGAGAGTGTTCAAATTTTTAACATGTGTTACCAACACTTAAAAATCATGTGCTTTTATAAAAAGATTTGGATTTTTGCCTTCTCTTGAACAATCAGATCAGGCAACACTGGTCTCTCATTACCACCCAATAGAGGTGACAGGTAAAATATTTAACAACTGGCACCGGAGGGCAGCAGCCACTCAGAACGGACACCCGGCCATTCAGAATGAACGCCCGCCATAAAAGACAGTGTCAGTCTCCCAGGCTAGATGCCGGCCCTGCCACTGGCACCACCAGCCATGGCTGTGGAGGGGCTGTCCCCTAGGAGGAGGATGGCACTCCCTACCCTTCCTTTTGTCCCCTCACTACTGAGGACTATCAGTTGCCACTTACCATCCCACACTTACTCTAATGTTTCTCTTATGCCGATTTAATGGAAGAATGAAATCTTCCTTCACATTGTCATCAAAAGTGAGAAAATATTTTAACTGTAAGATCTGGAAGAAGACCCAGAAGACCTAGAGTCATAGGGCACAAATGCAAACGCCTTCCAGGAATGTTTGAGAGTTAGTTCCTGGTTCTATACATCCCTGCCAACGTTAGGTATTACGCTGTTTAAAAATCTTTGTTAATTAGATTAATTAAAAATAATGTCTCATTATTTAAAAAGTGAGAAAATATAAAAAAGACTGCCTGTGTTGAGGAAAAAGCAATGTTTCTTAGCCTACGTCACTCATTAAATTCTATGCTTAGCCCCTGTAATCTTTGAACTTGTGGCTGTTTTTGGGCGCTTAAACAAATTCTCTTTTTCAATGTAGAAATTCCTCAGAAGCACTTAGGCTGGTGGGAACTCTCATCTTCTGTGAGCCTCCTGGTTTCTTCTTGTCGCAGAGCTATGTCAGCTGTTTGGGGAACTGGTGCTGAGGAATAAAGTGAATCTGGTTGGTGAGACTCAGAGCAGCTACCACCGCACTGGGGGCTATGGACTGAGAGTGGCTCACGGCTCCTTCCTGCAGGCTGGTGGACAGAGGGAGGCCCTGCTTGTCCTTTGAGCTCCACCTGGGCGCTCATTTCCAGCCCACATGTCTGGAGGCACAGAGGATTTCCAGAAAGGCAGGAATTCAGCACTTGGGTGGAGTTTGATCAAATAGAGTCCAGCCTGAAGGCATCAGAAAGAGGGACAGGAGGCATCAGGAGACAGGAAAGTAGCAAAAAAAGAGGTTGAGGGTGTCAAGGAAAGTCCTGCGGGCAGTTCTGCCTAAGGCCTGGCAGCAGGGGAGTTGTGTGCTGCAGACAAATGCTGGAGATTTTGATGCCTTCCCTGAAGCAGTTATTCACACGGGCAGTGGTCTGGGTGGAATTGAGCCTGAACTAAAGCACAGGTGCTTATGTCTGTATCCTCTGCCATTTTGCCGAAGTGACTTTTAAAAAAATTCTTGACACCTCTATAGTTTAACCTCATTTGTTGAGGGATACAGCACTTATTCTTCCCTAAATGTCCTTCTGACAAGAGGGATTATGTCTTGTCTTTCCCATTTGGTAGTGAAAGGAAACCACTGACTTCTCGAGTGTATCTCTAACCTAAGAAGAAAAGTGTGCACCAGGAGGATGAAGCCTTTGAGACCAAGCTAACAACAACAACAACACCCCCCCTTTATTAAACATTGTGCTGGACTGTTCATATATACCATTTCTAATCCTCTCAAGGGTCCTACTACATAGGTGTAATTATTTCCATTTTATAGATGAGGAAACAGGTCCGACTAGCCAGAGATCATGCTAGTCTATGTATTACGGTTGAGAGTCAATCTTGATTTGTCTGACAAAAGTCTATGCTCATTCTTCTCTAAAATCTGCTAACCAAGGTCCCTCTAACCTCAGCGGTCATGTTAGACAGGTAAGGAGGAGGCCCACACAGAGCCCCAGCTGAAAGGTCCTCTCAGAACTTCCCCCTCGGCTCTTCCTCAGCCTATCTGAAAGACACTTTGGGGCACGAGTGGGAGGACCAACATTGTCTCCCCATGATATTTGCCCATTTCAGTCATTGCGATCATAGCCACTGGTTATCAAATATCTATCTACTTTCCACATATTGGACAGCACTCTTTACAGAGGTGATCTCTACTCCCTTTCCTCCATTTTTCAAAAGATAAAATAAATCTCAAACAGGTTAAGTTGCCTACCTGATGTCACAAGGAGAACAAGTGACAGAATCAAATTTGCAGCCCAGACTCTGACCTCACGTGCGTGCTCTCTCCACTCTATTCTGTTGTCTGCTCCCCTCCATGCTATGGTCAGGAAAACCCGTGCTGGGTTAGTCCCTGAATTTTGCCTGCTGTGGTTGGAAAGAACCCATTCTGACATTTGGTTTTGGTCTTAGAACAATTCTGTTTCTCAGGTGTCCCCTGGGAATTTCTACAGGTCTGCTCATCTGTACAACTTCCTCCTTTGGGTTGTTTGCAAAGAGCACTTGTGTCCAGCTTCCCCAAGGCCAAATCTCCCCTAAGAGACATCAAAGGCCTTCTGAAGCTGCACAGAAGAGGCTGAAGGGGGAAGAAGGCAAACATAAGATGTCGACACTTCCCTCCTCTCCATCTCCATGCCCCTCATTCTTATCAGAGAATATCTCAAAAGGCTCTGAGATCCATTTCCTCTGGAACTTAAAGTGAAGTGTGGGATTGCACCACTGGGCCCCAGGGTGAGGGAAAGGAAAAGTGATGGTAGAGTCAGTCAGTGTAAAGGAGCTCAGCCCTCACCTTGATGAATGTGAGATTCACAAATCCGCCCTGGAAATTCAAGAGAAGGTTGGATTCTCGGGAGCCACAATTCCCAGAGGCTTGAGTTGTATTGGGGTCGATATTGAAGTATCTCTGAGGTGAAAAAACCTAAATCAAATAAAATCATCAACTCAATGAGATATAGAAGAAAACTCGAGGTAGGAAACCAGCACAATAAATGAGCCTGAAATTCAAGGCTAGTGGGTGTTCAATTGAGAATTTCAAAGTCCCTCGACAAAACCTCACATTTTCAAACTGTTATGTTCATTTAAAAGACCTTTTAAAGGAGGAGCTCTCCCATAGAAAGGAGCAGCTTGGTAGATAATTCATGGTGGGTGTACTCCTGATGAGCTGCGTGAAATTTAATCTTTGTGAAATTACATATGCTGAAAGGTACTGCAGGAAAGGTTTGCTATCTAATGCACTTTTGTTTCAAATGTGGAAGTTTTACTTGAAATCAAAAACTGTGCAAAAAAAAGTATTAATTTTATGATGATTCCTTTAGTAAATCAAATCATCTTAATCCCACTTCATCCCCTCAAATCTTTTTGTTAATCTGGATTTTTCATATTAGCGTCACAGTTGGCTGGAACCATGGACATCATCTAATCTAAACTTCTCGTTTCTCAGGGAAGTTGAAGAGGCTAGAGAGTCGCTGGGGTGGGGCCAGGCTGGGTCAATGGTGAACATACCCCAACACTCTGCCCATGTTGGCCAAAAGTGAGGGGTGTGTGTATTTAAATTTTTGGTGTGTGCCTTCCTCTCTCCAAGCAGCCACTGTCAGTTTCTATTTTTTATATATATTCTAAAACAGATTCACCATTTAATGGAGCACCTTGGAGAAAGAGGGGCTCATGGCTATTTATTCATTAAAAGACGTGGGGTACCGGGAAATGCTCATTCTGAGCAAAGCAAACTCCACTCAAACTGTTTTAAGGCTAGTGTTACAGTCCTATGGCCCCAACTTACCGACTCTGTGTCTTGAACTGCCAGCTCTATCCCCATCTCTGCTTTGAGACAGAGCCTGCTTCCATTTAGAACTTGATAAATTCCAGTCTTAGCTGTTGATGGCTGAGGTGCAAGGGTGGGCCCAGGAGTTGTGGTGGCAGGTGAGGTAGTTTGAGTGGCATTGTGTGCAACTGTGGTTGTTCCTGAAGCAGGGGTGGGTTGAGTGGGCTTCTGACTGGTTGTGCTGTTGGGTGGTGAGGTGGACAAAGTTGATGGAAGGGTGGTCAGGTTACCGGGTTGGGTGGTCTTCGTAGTTGTGTGGCTGACAGTCGCTGGGCTGGTTCCAGTTGTATGGACTGGTGGAGTGATGGTGGTTGGGGGTGAACTGCGAGCTGCACTCGAGCCAATTGTAGCCTCAGTGACTGGAGTAGTTGTGTGAGAGGTGTTGGGTGTAGCGAGGGTTGTAATGAGGGTGTAGATTATTGGGCTGGTGGATGGGGTGCTGTTGGTAGTTACAGTGGAGGTTGTTGTTAGAGTTTGTATCGTTGTGTGTGTGGTTGGGGTCTCCGAGTTAGAGGTTGTAGCAGCTATCGGAGAGGTACTGTGACCACCCGTTGACCTTGCTGCTATTGTTCTGTGAGGCACTTGGTTAGTTGGTTGCAGGAAAAGTTTTGCTGTGTCCTGTACTGTTGCTGTTCCCATAGGCTGAGAAGAATCTGTGATTTCTGAAAACGCTTTTGCTCTTATTTGACTGCCATAATGCAAAATCACTGCAAATTAGGACACAAAAAAAGTGTTAACACACTAATAGCTCACCAGGTCCCTCCCCCCACTCCCATATGAATGTTTCTTCATTAAAAATGAACATGCATATTTCCAGATTTGGAGGAAATTTGCAAGGATATAATGATCAAATACAGATTACCCCAAGAGTCTACCATGAGGCCACAAATGTAATGTTTTGGTTGCATCCATGCTTTTGACAGGGTTGTGATCACACTGCAGACATTCTTCTGCATCCAGTCGCTGGGTGTGGTACTACTAACTAAGTGATCATGCTCAGTGAGATCTTAAGTGTCAATGCCTCTTTATCCCCCATCTTCAAATGTAAATCCAGACAGTTCCTGGATAGAGGGGAGGGTGTTCCTGGGAAGAGCACAGCTGTGATGACCTGATAGAGCTGGGGCAGCATGAATAATCGTAATAAAGATTTACACAGAGTTGTATAGTTTGCACAGAACCATATAATCCCAGACTTGAAAGGGGTCCTAAAGATCATCTAGTCCAAACGCTAATCCGATGTGTGAATTGGACCTATGAATATTTGCCACATATACATCTACTGTATGCTTAATTACTTCCAATAATGGGAGATTCAGTATCCTGTAATTTTTTTTATCTTGCCACCAGGTTTTCTAAATATAGACCAGTTCCTGTCATTTCCTTACTTAACCTTTTGACTGGCCCAGCCTTTCTTAACTAAGAAAGGAAATTGAGCCATAATTGCTCTGACACACCTGGTGGCCCGTCCTTCATATTTTGGCTTATATGGCAGTTCCTCACAGAGTCTTTCCTATATAAACTAGCTCCCTGCCCCTGGGATTCTCCATTGCAGTGTTATATTTATTGCTTTCATCACACTGATCACAACTGGTAATTGAATAAGGGGACGGTATTCAAATAGTTAACAATAAGCCTGGCCAGACAGTGTGTCCCTGCAGAATATCAGTTCTGATTAAATGTTTATTTGTTGATTGTACATCTCTCCCACTAGACTAAAAGCAATCTTGAGGTGAGAACTGTGTGTATTTTTGTCACCACCAGTGCCTGTGCAAAGAACACGTTCAGTGGATATAGATTGAATGAATAAATAACTGAATGGGTAAATGAAGATAATAGAATAATAGTAGACCTCTCAGATTACTGTAAGGCTCAGAAGAATTGGTTTAAGTGAAAGCCTTCATGGACCATTAAGCAGCACGTGTTACTGTCACAGGTTCTCTCTCCTGGGCCGTCCCTGAAGGCCAGAAAGCTTCTGGCTCCTTTTCAACCAAAATAGTTCCATTCTTGTCTCCTTCCAGGCACCTTGCAAGTCAGAAAAATGGACAAACTACAGATGATGTTCCTTGGGAGTTTATGATCAGGTATGTGAGAGATGGTTTTGTCTCTTGAATGCTGCGGTTTCCTTGTATTTACCCATTGTATTTACACTCATTGGAGCTGTAGCTGCCTGATGCTGGGCAGTAACTTGGGAAAACACAGGGAAAACGCAAATGAGATCCCTCTACAATTGGTGTTTATAGTCCTGAAGTCCGTATCTAATCAAAATCATCCATAAACTCCTTTACTATCTCCCTCTTTCATTCGATACATTTCCGAGTACTTTCCCTATAATAATAACAACAATAAAAAATTCCAAGTTTACTAGACACTTACTATATGGCAAGCAGGCTTCAGGTCAAAGGTCAGCTTTCACCAACTTCTCTCAAAACCCTCAGATGGGTACTATCTTTATTTTATCCCTTTCAGATGAGGAAACTCAGGTTTAGAAAATTCTATCAACTTGACCATAATCACACAACTAGTACATTTTGGAGCTGAGACTCAAACCCCTATCTGAACCAAAGTGTGCCCTTGGATTTGGGGATGGGTGGAGGTGGTGTTTGCCACTGGGAAGAATGGTGAGAGAAGAGAGAAAAGCAGAGTTGAGCGGAATAGTAGGGTGTCCCTCTAGTGACCCCCACTCACCCAACCCTCATAATGGTGGTCCTTGGTGAGGCTCACATGCTGAAATAGTGATTATTTTTCCAGAAGAAAAATTCTAACTTTAAGCACAGTAGTAACAGTTATGAATTATTTCTGTGTAGCTGGCTTGCGAGATGGAAAAGACAAAAGTATCAGTTCAAATGTCTTTGAATAACCTTTAAAAAAGACAGTATTAATGACATGAAGTTACCCAAGACTAGTATTAAAGGGTCTTTTTTGTATCTAAATGTTCATTTGGATAACTGCAATGTATAACACTTAAGAAGTGTGGATTTTATGGGCTTTAGGTTCACTATACGCAAATCCTTTATTTCCAAAGCCCACATTGCAGAGCTTGGAGCAAGACTTTCCTTTCAAGATTGTTATGAAAGTGGACAGTTGTTGAAGATATATTTTCACAATTCACTTGGTCAAAATGTGAGTTGCTAGTTCGTTGGTCCAGCACCAAACAGGAACCCCATTAAGTGCATACTCTTACTATGGAAAATGAGAATTCATTCCCAGATGTGGTTTCCAGGAATATCTCGCAGTGAAAAGCAAAAATTGATGCAGAAAAATTTGGGAGACTGGAAACCACTTGCCTTTTGTTCCCTTGCAGAGATCATTAGATTCTTGATAAAATCCCACTGTGTATGGCTTATGCTTATGAGCTAAAGTAGTGTATCCTTTAACAGGGGGAGCCTTTCTCATAAGACCATTAGAACTCCTCTCTTAGTAGTGCTGACTGGATGCAAATGAGGGGGGGAAAGCACATTGGTCATTCACCAGTGCACAGCATCCAAAACAGAAACAAGAAAACTCATGGTAGCCATCAAGGTATGCTTGGTGTCTAGGGTGGCTAGAGGTGATGGAGTCATGATGTCTTGATATGGTGTGTGCAACTTTGTGGTGGACAGAATGCTGGGCCGGCAGGTGGCTGGACCCAAAGTGACCAGACATGTCAGAGTGTGTTACAGATTGAACCAGTCTGGGAAATATTATTCTAATATCTTTCTCCTTCCCCTCTCTGGCCCCTTCCCTCCACCCTCCATTTCCCTCTAGGAATGTGGGCTATAAAAGATGGGCAAGTGATTAGATGCAAAACTGACAGAGATAAGTGTACTGTGCATTGTAATACGTCCCAGAAAGTTCATGTATTTGTTAGGTACTCAGTGGAAATACTCTGAGAAATACTGTTTTACGAAATCTATGCATATGACCACACATATATGAGCAATCTTTGCCAAAATTGGGTCACAGTTTTTAAATGAGACCTATGGCCCTATAGAGGTCAAGTTCACCAGTCTGTCTGAAACCCAAAAGAGAGCAGTGGACAGAAACAAAGGCAGGGTGTAGCTCAGAATCTGTCTCAACCCTCCCTCTCCTCAAAAAAAAACCACACACAGCCCTGGAGCCCACACACTGATTGCCAGGCCCCCCAACCCTCCAGCCTCTCTACCGGATTCCGGAGACTCAGCAAACAAGTACCCCAGGGCCTTGATCAATTGCTTGGACTCTTCTAGCAGGTGAGTCACAGGAAGAGGCGTGAGAAGGTTTTGGTTCCCCTACAACCTTCAGGAGAGGCTGAGAGATGACTCCTCAGCCAGGCCCTGGGAAAGTCAGTGGCCACACAAGGGCATCTACTCTAGTATTCCCCGGACAGTGAGTCCTTCCCAGATAGACTTTGGTTTCCCTGCCACACTGAATTCCACAGAAACGTAGGCGCCCCCTGTGAGCCCAGCTCCATGCCAGGCACTGTGGGTAGGCCTTTGTTCTCAGGGGCTCAAAGCCTCAGGAGTCTGACTCGCAAATAGACCAGACTCCCCAGTGTGGCAAGTGTTACTACTGAAGTAGGCCCCAAGTACTATGGGGTGGGGTGGGGAATCCAAAGCAAGGAGAAATGCTTCAGGCAGTCAAGAAAGGAACTGCTATCCCAGGTAGGAGGAAGCGCACGTGCAAAGGCATGGAGACCTCAGAGCCTGGTGTGCCTGGAAAATACCCGGGGGTGGGGGTGGGGGGGAGCATGATGGGGACATAAGGAGGGTGTGGAGAAGCGGGATGAGGAGGGGTTCAGCAGGGAGCAGGCCTGGCAGGTCTTGGAGGCTACACTTTGTCTGCAGAGCTCTGAGGAACAGTTGGGGAGTAAGTGGAGCACTGCAGCCATATCCAGGGGCAGGGCACTGTCCAGGGGCAGGGAACTGTGTTCAGCCCCCTAGCACTTAGCGCCCCCCCACCTCAGCACTTTCTTTGGCACCTCCCCAGGCAGCATAAGCAGACACAGCTGGGTGCAGCAGGAAGACTTTCTGGGTGTGTGGGTGCCAGGGGTGGGCCCTTAGCAAGATTGTGCTGTTTCCGTTTAGACATAGATCTTTTAGCAAAAAGATGTAAATCCTTCCTCTGTTAGTTTCCTGTGGGACTTGCGATTAAAAGAGAACCCTTGAACAGAAGGGGCTCTAGCCCTGTGGCAGACTGCTGGCTGACAAATCCAAAATCCAGCCTTCCCTTTTCCCTTAGTAACAGAACCACAGTTTAAGCTGAGCACCTACTGCCTGGGATAAAAAAAACCCTACATTCAAGCCTCTTTTTCAACTGGGTGGGAATGTGTGACTGAGTTTGAGCCAAAGCACTAGACGTGGTAGGGTTTTGTGGGCCTTCTGGGAAGGCTGCTTGAAGGGAGCCCAGTCTCCTATGTGGCTTCTCTATTGCCTTTCTGTTTTCCTTCTTTAACAAGCCTGTAACTTGTATGTGATGGCTGGAGTTCCAGCAGACATCTAGAACCAGGAGGAGACCTTCTGGGCACAAGTCACACATCGGGTGGTGGGCCCATGATAATGAGTCCCCACACCAGACCTGGTCCGAGTTCCTCTGGACTTGTTATCACATGAGAAAAAAACAAACATTTATCTGGTTTGATTCACTATTATTTGGGGCTTGTCACGTATGTGCAACTGGACTTAAAGTTAACTGATACAAACTTCAATTGTCTCATTTTAGGAGGGAGGCATTTGTGACCAGGGAAGTAAAGTGACTTGATCACGATTACCCAGCTAGTTTACCCAGAAGCTGTGTCTCTTCTAGCAAAATGTCAAGGGTTTTCTCACCTCCAATTCAAAGTATTTCTTGAATCTAGGCATGCAGGGCCATGTGGTGCAGTAGTTCAGAGCGAGGATCATGAAGCTGGACCTCCTGGATGCAAATCTCAGGGCTACCACTTGCTAGCTGAGTGACCATGAGCAGTTCCTTAGCCAACCTCAGTATTCTCATCTGGAAAATGGGGCACTTTTATGCTTCATTCACTTAGTTCACCTCCGAGAATTTGCAGCTCAAAGAGGAAAGGGCAACCTGCCCTTGCATTTATTGAGAGCACTCATTGCAGTCATGAATCCAGCAGACATCTGTCAGCCATTGAATTGGCACTCGCACACGGGTTGCCGAGGGTTACTGCTACACTGAGATCTTTCACTTTTTTATTAGCTTGCCCTGCTAAATGAAATGGTGACTTCCCCTTTTGCCTCCAAAAGAACGTGAAACCCGAATTCCAGAAATATGACACAAGGAAAAGCAGCCTTGAATAAGGCAACTGGCCTGACCCTTCACCCAACCTTCATAACAATTGATGTTACAATCAAGTGCCACTGTGTCCCCATTTGAGTATGCTCACAGGACTATGTGGACAGAGCTAGTTCCCTCACGTGTTAAATTCAGTGGTTCCAGAAGGAATTGTAAGCCAACGAGCAAATGTCATAACAGCACACAAGAGGACTGTGTTTTTTAGACAGAAAATGCTCTTCGTGAAAGCAGGGGGTGGAGACATAAAATAGTCATTAAAAGCTCAGTTTCCCAGGCAATTTCTCTGATCTGAAATATATATATAATGGTAAATTTTAAAAATCGTTGACCACCTGGTTTACACCTTTCTGAAATGACACAATTTGTCAGACCATATCTCATTCACCTTCACAATTCACTGTATAGATAAACATAGCATTTCCATTTGAGAAAAACAGGAAAAGCAAGACATGTTGTACTTTTCCCAGACAATGTAGCAAGAGCCCCATTTCTAAACCCTGGCTCAGTTCTCTCTCTCTTAAATCTAAGCAATATCTACAAGCTCTCCTTGAGAAGGCGCCCAGAACCCATTTTGGAATAAGGGACAGTGTCTTTGTATTCTGGGGTTGACACCTACTCTGCCTAACTCACGGAAAACAAGTCCACATGGTGAAAGCCCTTGGCAAAAATGAAGTGTGCCCCACATGTGTAAGATAATAAAGAAGAGACGTTCCGGAGGTAAATACCCACAGTAACTGAAGATACTACAGCTATCTACAGCTTGTCCTGTCTCACCTTGGTCGGTGGCAGCAGAATGCATTTAGCTTAATAATACCAGACATAGCAGAGTCATGTGTGTCACTCACCAGCCAGGGACACGAAGAGCACCACCGCCGGAGATTGCTGCCAGGGCATGACTGCGGCTGCCAGAGGGAGCCGTGGCCTTGCCAAGGGCGGGTGCCGCTGCTCTGTTGCTGCCACGCTTAGCACAGCTGGGTCTTCCCTAACGGCTGGAGGAGGCTAACTCCTGGGCAGCTTTCCTCATTCACTTTTGGCAAAGGAACCGAAGTCATTTACATAATGAGAAGTAGCTGAAAGCCCCTCCCATCCAGCTGGTGTGCTGAGTGGGGAAGGAAACCACAAGTGGCCCTTGGGAGAAAGCAGACACTTTCATCTTTGCTTTAGTGTTTGTGAGGGCAGGGATGGGGGATGAGGGATGGAGGCTGGGGGTACCCCTCACTCCCCCTGCCAAGGTAAAGGGCATCTGAGATCATTTCTCCACAAGAGTGGGTGGATCTGTCATAGTGCCAGCACCTTCTCTCATAAGTTGGGGCTTCACTTTCCTCTAAGACCTTGAGTATATTTCTGTAAACCCAGAGACTCTTCTCAGCCAGGAGACAATCAGGGCCTCAGTCATGAGGGTGGGCATGAGTCTAAACTCTGGCTAGAGCACTGTCTTTCAATGTGTGGATTCACAAAATGTCCGGGGCAGCTCTGGTGGATGCATGGCCACCTTATCAGGGCCTCACCCGAGAACCTCAGCTTGTGAGGAGGGGAGGAGCATCAGCTTAGAGTCTGGGTTTGAACCTGGCCCCACCAACTCCCAGCTCTATGACCTGGGTAATCTCTCTGAGCCTCGGTTTCTTCTGCTATATTATGGGGAAAATAATGCCTCCTCCCAGGTTGTTTTACAAACCAAAACTTCCTGGAACACAAAAAATACTCAATATCTCTGAAAGGCAACTTTTTCATGTCTTATATCCTTCCTTTATTCATTAGGCAAAATGGTGCTACTCTATCTCTGAGGCCTGTGAATTCAAGTGGAGAATATACATCAGGGCAGTATATTAGGGTACCCTCCTGGTTAGTGGGTTTAGGGCTTCCAGCTTAGTTTCAAACCATTTCCGTAAAAACAACTTTGGCTGTAACTATTTTATTTTACTATGTTGCACCTAACATTCAAACTTATCAACGCGAGTAGTATATTTCCAAATTGAACTTGTGTGGTTGACGGTGAAGATTAACTTTTGCCAGTCAACCTAATTTCAGCAACTACCTTTGTCATGTGATGGTCTTTGAGCCAATTTATTCAACAGACAGTAATCGAGCAGATGGGTCTAGTCTGTTCCACTGATAGAATTTTCTATGCTTATTTCGAGATCAAATGGCCTTGATTGCTGTAGCTTTATAATAAACCTTGAAATCAGGTATTATTAGCCTTCCAACTTTGTTCTTCTTTAACATTCTTTTGGTTTCTCCCTTCTGACTCCCTAATTCCTTCTCTTATGCTTTAAATTAGCCAATAGAGAGTGAACCTGAAAAACCCTACACACTCTGAGACAGGTTAGTTAGCACGTTGTTAGGGTGGTCCCTGGTGGAATAAACAAAAGGCAGCCATATTCTGGAATGTCTCCTTCACTCCAGGACAAAGATATAAGAATGCGCCTTGAGGTTAATAAATTATCTCATAAATCCCTTTTGGCCAAAAAGAGCAGATCTGATAGATAGGAATGAGTTCATTAATCCCTTTAGGGTGGGCAAACAGGACAGATCTGATAGATGAATTCCATTAGAAGACACCAGCTCCCTTCTCCAAGCAGACAAGGGAAGATATAAAAGTAAGAGCTTTAGACTCAGTCACTGGGCACCCCATTCAGGATTCCCTTCCCGATAGGGAGCTGTAACCCTTTACTTTTAATAAACGATCCTCTTTTACAACTCTCACCTCTCCTTGGTCCATGCTTCCATTCTTCTCTTTCACGAGACACGATCCCGGCACACTCATGGAGAAATATTCCTACGTGGACTCTACCCTCAGACCCTAATAACAGCAAAGCCCCATGTCTGCTACTCTCTGTCGCTGTCTCTGATGGCCTCACTGTATGGCCCTCGTGTGTGCCATGTACCCTCCAGGACCTGTGAGTAATAAACTTTGTTCCTCGAAGTTCCCCCATGGTTTCTTGCTGAAGTGTGTCCTGCAATTATAATAAGAACCACAAGGACTGGCCAGTCACAAAATTGGCCCCACAGCACTGGTGGGGTAAATGTCTGTGGGGGCTCACCATGAGGAACACAACCTGGGCAAGTGCCTCAGGTATTCCTAGCCTGTAGCATCACTATCAAGAGAATGAGACCAACACAGCAGAGGGGGAACACAATTCAGCCCGCAACTATTATCTGTCTCATTAAATGTTCTGTGTACACTTCAGAAGAGTGTGTGTTTTCTTCTGTTGTTCTATAAATGTTAATTAGGTTAAATTGGTTGATAATAATCAAATATTCTATATTCTTACTGATTTTCTTTTGTTTTATCCATTCTTGCAAGAAAGGAGTTGAAATATCTGACTATAATTGTGAATTTGACTATTTTTTCCTTGCAGTTCTGTTTTTGCATTGTGTATTCCAAAGTTCTGTTATTGATGTGTAAGCATTTAGAATTGATATGTCCTCTTCATGGATTAACCACTTTATCATTATAAAATAATCTTTATTCTTGGTTATATTCTTTGTTCTGAGACCCACTGTGTTTTACAATAACATAGTCATTCTGGTTTTCTTTTGAATAGTGGTCTATCTTTCTCCATCCTTTAAATCTATTTGTGTCTTTATACTTTGAGTGTATTTCTTGTAGGCCATAGGGTAATTTTTTTGTTATTAAATATCCAATTTAACAATCAATCCTTTTTTTGCATTTAAAAAAAAGATTTTTACTAAAATATAGCTAACAGAACAATATTTATTAGTTTCAGGTATACACAATCACTCCTTTTTAATTGGTGTGTTTAGACCTAATATTGATATGATTATGTTTATATCTAGTGTGTTGGCAATTGTTTTCTATTGTTCCTCTGTTCATGGTTTCATTTCTCCTCTTTCTTTGCCAACTCTTGGATTACTTGTCTTTAAAATTCTATTTTATCTCATTTGTTGGTTTATTAGTTATAACTCTGTCATGTTATTTTAGTGTTTGCGTTAGAGTTTATAGTATATATCTTTAAGGTATCACAGTGCACTTTCAAATGATATTATACCACTTCATATATCAGAACCTACAACACTACACTTCAATGTCTTCCCGCCTGGCCCCTGTTCTATTGCATGCATTTTAATTCTGCACATTATAAACTCCGTAACATATTGTTACTATTTTTTTATTTAAACAGTCAATTATATTTTAAAGAGACATAAATAATAAGGGAAAAATTGTTTATACTCATGTGATTACCGTTTCTGGCAGTATTCAGTCCTTTGTGTAGAACCTTGGGTTTTTTGTTGCTATAGTTACCCTAGGCACACCACACATTTCAGATTCCTCAAGTGTTGTTTGTGTTTAGGATATGAACTTGCTTGTCCACATGTTTTTCTCAATCTCTGCTCCACCCTCAGCTTGAAGTCTTCCCTGCTGTGTCAGAAAGTCTCTCCATGCACCAGTAGCTCTCCCAGCTACCAGTATCCATTGTTACTCAGTAGTAGTCAATGCTTATTAGTTAGCCTGGAGGTGGTTAGGGGCTGAGGGGTGAGGTGTTTTGTCAAGAATACCCCTCAGTCGTGCAGGTACTATATCCCTGGGTTTTTCAGGGTGTGACCTTCAAAGTGTTTCTGTCTCTTCCCCCGCAGTAGTTTTGGGCCCAGCACATAGCCCACCCCTCCCCCACGATCAGAGGTTTGGTTTTTAGTCTGCTATCTTTCCCCAGCTGTGTTAGATTTACCAGACTCTAAGGGTGTTAAGTGTTCATTGCCCTTCCCTCAGCAGTCGGTTCTGCTTTTGTTCTTTAGGAGAGATGGGGCACTGGGATCTGAGCATGTTTCAGACCTTTCCTGTAGCAACTGGTATTCCCCTCCACCAGGTCTGTGCCAGGAAGGAAGCTCCCTCAAGATTTACACTAATCTTCTTTGAGAGCTCATTGAGATCATTGGAGAAAAGTCTGCAAGTGGATGCAAATTTCCTTTACACCTGTGGTCCCCAGGGTTTCTACTTTCTCTTGCAAGCCCACCCACACTGGGCCATGAACAATTTTACCTGAATTCTCCCTGACAGTGTTTACCAGCACCTGTCCCAGGTAAGCAAGTGCTGGTGTCCCTTCTCTCTTTGTAGGTGTCTGTTTTTCTTTAGATTTCAGGTTAGATGTTGCCTTGTGAACTCAGCTTTCTCATGAGTTCAAGTGTTGTGAATTTGCATATTTTCCAGATCTTTTTTTTATCTTGCAAGTGTGGGGATAGTACTCTTTCTAGATTTCTACTTCTCAAGCAGAAGATATTTTTAACAGCTGCATAGAGTTCCATTGTATGTCAGTACAATACTTTATTAACCAGCTTTTAATTATTTAATATTATATTTGTTATCTACTGTTGCTTAACAAATGACCCCCAAACTTAGCAGCTTAAAACAACGAACGTTTATTATATCTCATGATCCTCTGGTAATGAATTCAAAAGCAGCTTAGCTGGCTTCTTCTGGCTCCGGTCTCTCATGAGGTTTCAGCCAAGACATCAGGTGGAGCTAAAGCCATCTGTAGGCTTGACTGGGCTGGAGAATCTACTTTCAAGGTGGTTCATTCACATGGCTGTCAGAAAAAGTCTTCACTTCCTGCCACATGGGTCATAGGGCTCCTTCAGTGTCTTCTCAACGTGGTAGCCGGCTTCTTCCTCAGTGAGTAATCTAAAAGAGAGAATGAGATAGAAGCCAAAAATGTTTTTTATAACCCAGTCTTGAAACTCTGTTACCATCACTTCTACCACATTCTATTTATTGTGTTTCCCTGGAAATAAGACCTAGCAGGACAACAGCTCTAATGCATCTTTTGGAGCAAAAATTAATATAAGACCTGGTCTTATATTATATAAGACTTGGTATTATTATATTATATTATATTATATTATATTATATTATATTATATTACAGGACCAGGTCTTATATAAGACTGGGTCTTATATTATAGTAAAATAAGACCAGGTCTTATATTAATTTTTGCTCCAAGAGTCATATTAGAGCTGATTGTCCGGCTAGGTCTTATTTTCAGGGAAACACGGTATTAGAATCACTACTACAGCCCACGCTCAAAGGGAGGAGTGTCAATATGGGGTACATTTTAACACTAACACAGACATTTAGGTAGTTCCACATCTCCCATCACTTGTTTTCCTAGTAAAAGTAATGTTAAAATGAACACGTATGTGTGTGTGTTTGTGTGTGTGTGTGTGTGTGTGTCTGTGTGCATTCATTTGTATGAGTATATCATTAAATTCCTAGAAGTGGAATTGCCAGATAAAATATACATATTTTACATTTTGATTGCCATTGCAAATTGTTTCCCAAAATTCTAGTACTAATTTAGTCTCACCAATAGTGATTTTGGCTTTCCTATAACCTCTCCAACACTGGATATTATCAAAGTTTTAAATATTGGACTGTCTGATCATGAAAAATGAATCTCACTGTTTTGCTTCTTTTTTTTTATTTATTAGATTTTGAATTTATTTTCCTGTGCATATTCATGTACTTTGCCCATTTCTTTTTCTATCATTGTTATTGATTTGTAAAGTCTCTTTATATACCAAGGAAATAGTCTTTGCCATATGTTTTGAAAATGTATTTATGATTTGACTGTTTGTTCTTTTATATTTTTTTCTACATATAAGTTTTTGCCTCTAACATACCCTAATTTTCTTCTGTAGCTTCTGGTTATAGTTTCTGCCTGGAAAGATTTCACCCTATTCAAAACTATTTTTCACATGTTTTGACTTTCATGATTCCTTTAAGTCACATAGTTGAATAATATGAATCATTTTAAGGTCTGAGGTAAATTTTTTCTTTCCACATTGCTACCACTTTCACACATAATTTATCCTTTTCCATTGTTCAGAACTAATTTGAAATGCCTCTATTCATACTCTGAATTTTGAGATGTATTTGGGTCCATTACAAGATTTTTACACTTTGTTCTTCTTGTGGTTGTTTATTCTCACAGTACAGTAAGTCCTCACTGAACATCAGAGTCAGGTTCTTGGAAACTGTGACTTTCAGCAAAATGGTGTATAATGAAACCAATTTACCATAGGCTATTGATAGAAACAAGAGTTAAGTTCCTACAGCATATTTCTGGTCACAAAAACATCACCAAACTTCTGAACAAAGACCCCAAGCACCTCTAATGTTAAACATTAAAATAAATGTTAGCTATACAGACATTTAAGAAAGATTAATAAAAACAAGTGAGAGAATTATTTCCTAACCCGCTTCTTCCATTTCAGTGTCATGGAGGGCTGGAACCCATCCCTGCAGGTCAGGATGCAAGAACCAGCCGTGGACAGGAAGCCCTTCCATTGCAGGGCACACTCACCCACAGTCACTCAGACAGGGACAACTGAGGCCTGCATCTTCACCTCACATGTACATCTTTGGGATGTAGGAGGAAACCCATGCAGACATGGGGAGAACATGCAAACTCCAACCAAACAGTGGCCCTGGCCAGGAATTGATTTTTTTTTCTTCTCATCAATGAAACAACATTGAATGAAACAACACTATTTGAGGATCTGATATATGTGTTCCCTGGCAAATTAAAATATGACATAAATTTATGATTTTTTGCTACTTTAATAGTCATATTTGAAAGTTTATCCATAAAAACCACTAGCAGATTAAAGATGCAGTTAATAAATGTGTTATAGAGACTCAGTGAAATAATGTTTAATAAAGCTTTCTTATCTCATCTGACTATAAAATTGGAACTTAAGAGGTACTTCATACATGTTGAAAGAGCAAGCAAACGCTAGTGTGGTAATTAGCATCCTGGCCTACGAGTCGGAAGACCTGGTTTCTAGTCCCTGCTTGGACACATGTTGGCTGGGTGACATTGACACAGTAATAAAGTTGTAGCTGGGCAGTGGCCTCCTAGCTACTTTCCCAATCCCTTTTGTAGCTTGTTGGGGCCATTCAACAAAGGTGTTGTGTGCCATCTGCAGGTGGGCCTTCAAACATTATACATGCAATCTTCCAAGTTCTTTCTGCTTCCTGCGAGCTGGAAATCGGACATTCTGAGACCTGCTTCTGACTTTGTAGATACGGACAATATTCCAGGGGATGGTGGAAAAACTAGAAGGAAGGAACCTGGGACCCCAAATGAATACATGGAGCCAAGCAGCCTGCATATCCAAATCAGGGCTGTTTCATGAGACAGAAATATTCTTGAAGTCACTATATTGTTGGCACTCTTTGTTACAGCAGCTCATCCCTTCCCTTTACCAACCCAGAAGGGATATTACATTCCAAAAAGAAAAGGGTTCTGTGATCAAATAAGCTTGGGAGATGATGAGCTTAACAAAAGCATGCAGACTTCCTTCTGCAAGAGTTCTCATATCCTTTAACCTACTAATTGGGATCAACCAAGGGAGGAATAGAATATGTGGAATTTTAAAAATGTATTTATAATTAGATAATTTTGTTATTGTGGGATTAACTCACTGAACCCTTACACTCTTCTGGCTATTCTGCAGAATATACTCTGGGAAATGCTGGTTTAGAGGATCTCTGATTTTTCTAATTATTTCCCAATGCGTGGCTGGTGTTTAGTATGGACTCAGATTCCTGCCAGATTTTACAGATCCAGGGCTGGTTTTAGCCAAGACACTTTCATTTGGGGCTACGGCATTCGCACTTCTCAGCAACCTGTTGAACTCTGAGTCCCTCTAGTGGGCAACAGGCTACATTGTAAAGCCATGAATGATTTGAACAACTTGGAAAAGAAGGCTGGAGGGTTTTATCTGATGGTTTTAGATTCTTTTCCATTTACTCAGATGGAAAGATGACACAAATTTCACTCACAGAAGAGCCACCTTTCCCCTCTCTGTTTTTAAGGAGTTGAAAAAATTGACAACTATTCCTGAGTGAGCTGTGTGTCCAGGCCCTGCGGCAGGGGACACAGTGTCTTCTGGGGGGCCTGTGTATCTGGCATGGCTTTATGAGAGTTATTCCATGGTTCCTGTCCCATACCACAGTCTACTATGAACTCAGAAGAAGTCTGATTTCCCAAACCTAGCTTTCTCCCAGAGGACACCTGCAGGCAGAGTAAGCAGTGTGGGGCTTGGGCAAGGAAGCTGGAATGGAAGGTCAGAGTGGACCATCCTGTAGTACCTGATGGTGGCATCTGGGAACACTAGCCATGATGACTGGTATTGAAATGGCTCCTCTGGTCACCCACCTGTGATGTGAGGTTTGTGGAGAGGGTTGTCCTGCAAGGCTTTAGAGATCTGGGAACTTTGCACTCAGCCAGCACCATCAAGTGTGGCCATTTCAAAGATTCAGAAAACAACTGAAGTCCAAAAGATTGAGGAAGCTGGGCTGTTTCTGTAACGAGTGGCTGGCTAGTCAATGGTCAAAAGTGCTTCAGAGGATCCAAGTGATGTGTTTTCTGACTATTTAATAATCAGAATCCTGAAGATTCTGCTGTCCAGCTCTAGTTCTTATGTATTCTCATTGAGAAATGTATATATTGTGATTGATAATTGGAGAGACCAAAACAGAGAACTTTGCTCAGCAACCCATATTCAAGACTGACTGTATGAATATGTGTTATAAAAAGTGTGACCAGGGGCGGCCTGATGGCTCAGTTGGTTAGAGCACGAGCTCTGAACAACAAGGTTGCCGGTTCAATTCCCACATGGGATGGTGGGCTGCGCCCCCTGCAACTAAGATTGAAAACAGCGACTAGACTTGGAGTTGAGCTGCACCTTCCACAACTAGATTGAAGGACAATGACTTGGAGATGATGGGCCCTGGAGAAACACACTGTTCCACAATATTCCCCAATAAAACTTAAAAAAAAAAAAAAAGTGTGACCTAAGGCCAGAGGAAGGGAGAGGGACACAAGGAAAATGACATTTCCAGTAGCTGCAGTTTTCCATTTTCCCAACAGTCTCATCACACCCCTTCACAGACCCCACTACCAGCTGGCAGTGCCTGCTCCTCAGAGGGCTAACCTCAGCCATGGGGGACACCTCCAACCTCTTCCCTTTGTTCCCTCAGCCCTCCAGGTGGATAGCTGCTTCCTGCTGTTAAAATCTGCATGATATTTCATTGTTGGTTTTGTTTTCCTTTTAAAGTCTCCAATAGCTGAATAACAGTTATTTATATTAAATTCTCTCTGTCAAAATAACTAGTATGGTATCTCTCTCTAGATTGGATCCTGAATGATAGAATAAGTAATTCTAAACTAAATAATTCTGAAAATAAATATGTCTGGAAAATAAAATAAGTAAAAATACAGAAGGGAAAAAATTCAGAAAATAAAATGCTCAAAAATTAATAACTCTGAAAATAAAATAATTTAAATCAAATTTTAAAAAAACCAAATGACTAATAAAATGTAACAGTAAACAACCCAGAACCTAAGAGAACCAAAGTAAACAACTGAACATAAGTAACTCTAAAACTAATAACTAGGAGAAAACCCTTAAAATAACTGAAAATATCTTACTCTAAAACTAAATAACTCAAAAATATGCAAAACATCTAGTGAGTTTTTAGTAGTCAAATAAACTTTTAAAACAAACAACTAAAACCTCCAATAACTAAAAAGAGAATAACTATGAAAATAAATAACTCAGATATTAATCATTGGAAAGATAATTAAAAATAAATAATTCTATAGCTAATTAATTTGGAAATATATAACTCAAAACAAAAGTTATAAATAAGTAACTAAAAATGAATTAACTCGAAAATTAATCTTTAAAATAAATATAAACAGGTAACTTTAAAGCTACGAAATTAAATAAAACTAAAAATTAACTAATAAAACTTAAAAAATAGCTGAAATTGATTAAAAAATGAATAAATCTAAACGTAAATATCTCAGAAGTTACGTTGTAACCAGCCCCCTCTGAAAGGAAACAATCCTGGAACAAAGTACCACATGCACCACAAGCAGGTTCTCGTGGGGATTAGGGGAGAGGAGTGGGGCGGGGAGAGGGGGGGCACTCGTCCACCCCTGTCGGGTGTGAGCCGGTTCTCCCCCCAACCCCCGCCCCCAGGAGAAACTTGGCAACGTCTGGAGGCATTTTTGATCATAACAATTTGGGAAAGTGGGTGGGGGTAGAGGCCAGGGTTGCTGCTAAACAACGCACAGGACAGCACTCACCTCAACTATCTGGCCCCAAACTCAAGTGCCGACACTGAGAAACCCTGGGCTGAGCCCTCCAGGCACGTGTGGGGCAGTTGGAAGTTACCACCCCTCTTCCTCCCCCCCCACCCCCATGCAGAGGGGTGAGACTGGACCGCTCCTGAGTCTCCAAGAAGGCGTCCCGTTGCTGACCTCTGCCTAAGGGTGGGCACCGCCTCTGCTAGCAGCAGCCTCCCCCCACCCGCAATGAGGATGACTTGGGGCCGGGAAGCGCTGTTGTGTGGATGGAGTGTCAGTTCCCGGAGGAGGGGTCCTCAGGCACCCTTCCCTCCTCCGCACTGCTTTTGTCGGGAAACTAGTCGTCTCCCCCGCAGGGGCCAAGCCAGTGGACACCCTAACGCTCTCCTCAGTTTGTTCTGTTGCCCTGAGATTCCAAGAACAAAGTCAGAGCAGCACTGGCTAACACATCGGCTTACTTTTCTTTCCTCTTTCACACTCACGTGTCCTTCTCATCACCACCGTCTTTTCCTCCCTGGATGCGTTCTCCCGCTTCCAGGACAGGCTTGGCGGAACACGTTTCATAACTGTCGTCCAGCTGGAAAAGTCTGGAGAGCTGGAAGGGGACGGACAGTGATGCACCGTCAGCGTCAGCAGAGCCGGGTGCCCCCCAAGGTGATTCCCTGGGTGGGGCCGCCCCCGCTCTCCTAGGAGGCCGCTCAGGGTCCCAGTGGGAGCCCCTCATCACGGCCCCAAGCCAGCGCATTGCTAAGCAGACGGTGATATGAGCCATGCGGGCTGGCAGGGTCTGAGCCACTTTGCAGATGCAGTGATATCAGCGTCCTGGATTAGGCCAGGTCCTGAAGGGTAAGAATCATGAACAGGAGGGAGAGAGGGCTGGAGAGAGGCAGAGGAGGCAGGGGAAGCTCATGAACTGGAAGGAGAGAGAATATGAAAGAGGTAAAAAGGAAACAAATTACAGTCAGAGTGCTGCTCTCCTCCATATCTTCTGCCCCTTCACAGTCGTCAAAGGTTTCCATGGAGATAAACTCCCTGCTGGAGCAGCCTTGGGAAAGAAGGGAAGAGTTTGGGGGTCTGTGGGGGACGGGTTGGGAGGAGGGGTCCTGCTGCCAATGACAGGATGTTCCCAGGCACCCATGATCCCATCTCTAACTCCTACTCTCCCGACTTCTTTATCTGGGTGGGTGTGTGGTCTCCAGGTTCCCTTTTCCAACTGCAATTCTGTAACTGTGACTGAGAAGACGTGTTCACATGGCGTTCCCAGTCCTGTCTTGTGTCCTCCAAGAAAGTGCTGTCTTTTTGTGGTCGATGACCTTCATCTTCCCTCCTCCTTCCTCTCCCTCCTTCCCCACCTCTTGTCTTCTTGCCTCCAGTGCTCTCCCCTGATTCCTGCCCATTTCTCTTCTCCTTGGCAGCCTCTGCCAAATGTTGCTGAGCTCCCCATGGGAAATACAGAGAGACCAGTAAGTACATCCCGCCTCTCTCTCCATTGAATGGATTAATTAACCAGTCAGACACCACTGTGCACCTGTTATGTGCCCAGGCTCTTCCACACTGTGGGGAACAGCACACCCCCCCCCAAATACTGAGGCTGCTCTGTGCCTGGGGGGGAGGGGTCAGGACAACCGTGTAAGGGCCTTGGCCTGTTTTACAAATGAGGAAACTTAGATGAGAAAGGACTAGTCACTCGGCCAAGTTCCCTTGGCCTGTAAGCACTGCAGCTGGACTCTGTACCATCCCTGCTCTTTACCCCACTCTCTAAAGAGACGCCGTCTCTGCCCCACGCTGCTCAGGAAGCAGGTCAGGGAGGCAGCGGAAAGATCCCACACGGCAGCCCAGGCAGATGCTCAGCCCTCCCTTGGGAATCTGAGTGCTGGAGAGTTTCTGTTCAATGAGAAATCAGGGGGAAGGGGCAGGGGATATAGGGAGGGAGGGCATTCCAGGCTGAGGAAAGACTGAAGACAGGGAGCAGAAGGAGCCTACGGCTGGGGGTGCGGTGGGGGCTCAGATATCTTTGGGAATAGGCAGCAAGCAAGTGGGAGGTCCCCAACCTGCTGCTCAGAGCACATACCCGCTCCCACCCCCAGCTTCCTTCTAGGGCGGGGCCCTGCCCAGAGCAGGTCAGTGGGGGCTGTGCAGGCAGCCAGACGTCCCCTTCCAGTCAGCCTTCAGAAACCCGCCTGTCACCTGAGGTTTCCAGGCAGCTGGACAGTCCTCTCAGATTAAATGAAGCAAAGCCTGGTTTAATTCCTGGTGCCAGGACTTGGTAGGGATGAGGCAGGAAGGGCAGAGGAGAAACTGGCTCAGGGAGATGCCTCCCACCACCGTCCTCCAAGTGTGACTCAGAGGTATTCGAGGTGACCCCCAGAGACCCCTCTTTAGGGTAGTCATCCAACCTGGGCCCCTGCATTGGGAGCAGACAGTGAGGATGAGGAATGGTGGTCCTGCCGAAAGGCTGTAGGGAAGGATCGGAGCAGCCCTGTCCTGGACCACCCCCTGCGAACACAAGGGGTTGTGTCATCTGGGTCCGCAGCCTCAGGTCCCCAGATAATGCTGGTGCCAGGGACCCCGAGCCACCTGCTGGGAGGCTGGGGTGGGGCCCTGACCTCCATCAGCTGTAGAACACCCACAGCCTGGGGTGGGAAGGGCTGGGAAGCAACAGGGAACTGAAGGACCTGACAAGTTTCAGGCACTCCGCAGTGCAACTGAAGGGAGATGCACATTTTACATCCCAACACAGTGTACACACTTAAGTGCATTTATAAAATTAAAAGTTATGCACCAATATTACCCTTATAGTGTGTGACGTCATCTATTATTTTGTTCTGTTCTATTTTATTGTTCTGTTGTGTTACTTTCTATTCTGTCCTACTCTGGGAGATCGAGGAGGAGAGGGGCTGTAGGAGGTGGTGGGGTCACCCACAGTTACCTCACCAGACCCTTTGAGGGAGCGTTTCTCCTGAGACAAACTGCAGCTGCTGTGCGTGTGCCCTCAGGTGTCTCCCCCTGGGCCCTGGGTGGCAGAGACAGTGCCCTATTCATCTAGTACTCCCATGGGCCCTGGAAGAAACCAGAATTCTTAGAACCAGCAAACCTTGGAGAACGTCCCTCAGTCAAGCCCCTGGTTTTATAGGGGAGGAAAATGTAGCTCACAGGCTGCCATTTACTGTACCTTTGTCATGTCCACATTTAATCCCTTCCTCTTGGATTCACTGGCCATGGGTTCTGTGATCCCAAGTCTTAGGTATTGTCTTAGGTACCATGGAGGTGACAGCACTGAGGGAACCCCAGAATCTTGGACTCAGGCTCTGGTACCATGTTTCCCCGAAAATAAGACCGGGTCTTATATTGATTTTTGCTCCAAAAGACACATTAGGGCGTATTCTCAGGGGATGCCTTATTTTTTCATGTACAACAATCTACATTTATTCAAATACAGTCATGTCATCTTCTTCTGGAACATCGTCATAACGTATTTAATGCTCTGTCTTAACTGGGGCTTATTTTCGGTGAAACATGGTAGGTTACAGGCACATGAATGAACAAATGAGGCCCACTGCCGGTGGCAGGAGCAGGGGCTTTGTGGTCAGTCAGGCCTGAGTGCAGTTCTGACTTTGCCAATCACTCACTAGCTGTGTGATCTTGGATAAACCACTGACCCTCTCTGAATATCAGTTTCCTTGTCTCTAAAATGGGGGTAATATTTATTTTGCAGTGTTGATGTTAGCAAAAGTGCTTATAAACTAAAATGTCTGGTACATCATAGAACTTTAACAAATGATACCTATTATGATTATTATTAATAGTAATTATAATGACACTGAACAGAAGTTCTCAGAACAGCTCTGGGCATTTCAAGTGTGCTGTTATTACTCACATTTGGGGGAGATTTGTCTGCCATTGTCTTCATCTTCATAAATATCTGGAGGAGGAAATAAATTATAAAGGTAATAAATGAACGGCTTTAAAAGGAAATACAGAGCACACAAACACACACACACACACACACACACACACACACACACATCAGAAAAAACAAACCAAAACCTAGGCCCGTGACAAATATTCAATTTGAATACAGCAATATATTAACTGATGGTTTCATTCTTGGAAAATGAACAGAATAGTACCTCAAGGTCCAGCAGTGAGTTGGGAAGATATACCCTGAGTCTCTGGGCACGCCCAGCCCATGTACCAGAATAAGCATAACGTGGTGGAGAAGGACAAGAGGAATGGGAAAGGTGGGCCATGAAAATACATGCTCCTAAGGACTGGGGTGTGGCCTCTTTGCCTCCAGGGGACGATCTTTATACCTCACGTCACATAAATTCTAAATGGTTTGGAGAATTTAGTTTTAGCACTTACTGTTTAGAATTCTAATCTTTTATTTTGCTTAAAATATCGAACGAAACTTATTAACAAGTGAACTCATTCGTGAGTTTAAATTATCCTCATCAGAATGCCTGTTTTGGACAAATTGCAGACTTTGAAGATGAAGTCATGGCATTTCCCGCGCCATGCACTAGATGGCACAAAGGGACCACAGTGGAGCCTGCCGGTTCAGAGGCAGCTCTCACCCCATAGATTTCAAATGGGCAAACTATTTTTATTTTCTTTCAAACTAGATTTTTCTCTACTCTTTACAATTATGCAAAAACTTTTTAAGGACCATCTCTACCACATGAACTAAAGTACATAATTTTCACGTGGGGGCGGGGGTGGATGGGTGGAGAGCTGCCTTCAAGTAAATGCCTAAGCCCCTGGAGGAACAAACGTGGGGAACTAGTTGCTAAAGATAATAAGCTAACACTAGCCTAGATCATCTCACTGAATCCTCACAGGCAGACTTTACAGTATTACCTTTTGTACAATAAACGATGAAAAGAACGTAAGCACAAAGAGGTTAAGTAATTCATCCCAAGAGATGGAGCTGGATTTGAGCTGGGGTCCGTAAGCCTTCAGCGCTTGAACCCTTAACTGTCAGTGCTGTGCTGCTCACCAAGCTTCTTCCCTGCCTTCTAGGAGGTAACTCAAGGGGTCACTTTCTGCCTAATCCCTCCCAGGAGCTCTCCAGAGCTCACAAAGGAGCAATCTCCAGGATGTTTTCATGGGTAGTAGGCTGGGTTAGCGTCATTTGCTTGCTGGCCCAGAGTATAAACTTGTACATTAGGTTGGTCTATATCTGAAGTGTCCATTTCCTTTGCAAACCTGTCTTTGGCCCAGAGAAAGGGAAGCACTCCTAAACATCATTCAATTAATTGTTTTCAGAGTCTACATATTCTCATGACACTTTTTTTTTTAAAGTGCATTTTCTTAAGTCGTCAAAGTCCTTGCCCGCTTCTAGGGGAGTCTGAGCTGGCTGTCTTCGTGGCTAGAAACTGGGGTCAAAGTGGCTAGGAACTTGGGTCAAAGGAATTTCACAACTGGGAAACCATCTTGTAGCTCAGCAACCAGCTGCTTTCAAATGTTCCGGGTTGGAACAGGCCCACCGTTGGGTAGTAGATGTAAAGGACAAGCTATGTGCCTAGTTGGGTTCAGTCAAAGCCTTGCCCATTTCAATCAGAGATTTAAAGGGAATTTTTCAATACGACTGAAATGTAAAGCCCCCCAAACTGTTTGTGTAGTATAGCTCCAAATTTTTTTAAAGTATGCATTTCTATAACAAAAAGTCTGGGTAAAATATTTACAGTGGTTATCTTGTTTATGTATGATTTGCATTTTATTTCTATATATTCTACATTTTTTATAATCTACATATGTATTCTCTTTATAATCAGAAAAGGAAACTTCAAATAGTTAAAACCAATTGGTCAGATATCTAAAATAACCCACAACTTCACCAGAGACGACTGTTTGCTAGAACTCATTTTCTTCATCATAAGAGGGCATGAAATAATTTTGAATAACAAAAAAGTAATAAGAAAAATAATGAAAGTAACTACATTATCTAAGTCTAAAAGGAAATCCCACAAAAACCAGCAAGCAATCCTAAGTACTACATTGGATGGTTCACAGGTATTAAAGCAGTCCTGCCACCCCCAAGACCCTGAGGGACCAGATAAAGGACCCACAGTTAGACTTGTAAGGATGGGTGTGGGGAGAGGGAAGGTGGAGGGGAGGGGAGAGGGGGAGCTGTGGCTCTCCAGGGTTAGCAGACAGGTTCTTCCTCTGATACCTTTGTGGCAGAATGGTTATTCACATTTTATGTATGTTTAAATGGCCAGGGCTTTGCCAGTCAGGGACAAAACTGAATTCAGAATTCAAAATTTTCAGCACAATCCAAGAGGCTAAAATACTATGCACTTCACTCCTTTATGTTAACCAACAGCACTGGAATAAATAGCATACTCATCAGTTCTGTGAGAGCCATCATGAAATCGCCCGGGCTCTGTGCAGAATTCCCACCTTCCCACCTTCTCCCACCCCGGCCTTATTGCCACTGGCACCAGGAATCCTATCACGTGGTCATTTGACCAGCAGGCAAAGAAAGCAGTTGCCACCCTAGAGGAACTGATCACGCTGAGGGGTCAGGCTGTTACTAAATAGAGGCAGAGAGGAAGGTGTCGGGCGCTCTGGTGACTCATGGGACATTTCCCAATACTCCCATGCCCACTTGTAATTGTAAATGGGCAAGTAAAAGAGCAATAGCCAGACAAGAGTCTGGGACGCCTACTACGCACGCCACCAGCAGGACTGCCGGATGAGGAGGAGGGGGATCTAGAACTAGTGGGAGGGACATGGTGACTTAAAGGTACAACCCAAGGACCCACGGCAGTAGCACAGACACAGATTCAAGTTAAGTGTGATTCTTACTATGTCTCCTGGCGGAAATGTCCTTGTTGGGAACCAATACCTCTAGACCCACTGAGACTAAAATTGGGGACAGGGAGTATGATAATGAATAAGGTCACAACTCATTTGACCTCTTGGCTCCCAGATTCATATAATTCTGCCTACCAGGGGGCACGGTGCCATAAAAATGGCCATGGGTTTAAGGTACATACTACATCCTGAAGGTTAGTACCCTAACCTCACAGTGTCCTGTCCAAAACTGCTGCTCATTCAAGAGGCTACTCTGCAGCTCTGTCAGGCTGGCCGCTCCCGAATGGGGTGGTGTAAGGTAGGATCGGTGGGCTGATTCTGTAATTATACATCCATGGCTGAGTCTCTCGATCAAAGCAATGTTCTGTGGTTGACGAGACACTAAGTGAATCCTCCAATAATGATGCTGACTGAGGCACTGTGAGCAGCAAAGGCACACGTGTCAACCCCGCTCAGGATGAATCACTGTATTTTCCAGCATGGAGGGGGTCTCATGAAATCAACCATTCTCAAGGGATGGCATCCAGCTGGGGCTCAGCATCGGTCTCATGCTGGCAGGTTGGAGGGTCAACACTGGTAGTAGCTAGATCAGGCCCGATGGCAGGGAGCCCGTGCTGCTGGACCCACGCACAGCCTCCTGTTCTGCGCCCAAGGCTTCTTCACATATGAGTCCATTGTGCAGACACTGGGGTCCCGAGGAGGAAGCTGGCTGGCACCTGGTAACATCACCCAGTCGGCTTGGTAGTTTGGTAGCTGTTCTGCAGTGGTGGACACTAACGCATGATACAAAGATCCTCACATTTTGAGGTCATGTCCATAAAACTATGTGCCTCTTCCCCAGTCCAATTGTGTAACTGGTGCTAGTTATTGTCCTAAAAGGGGTTGGGAGGGGAGGTGAGGATATATCCTGAGAAGGGTAAGCATTCTCTTGTATGTCTCATTTCAGCCTTCTGCATAATCCTGAGAGGCGGGGAGAAGAAAGGTCTATCTCCAACCAGGAGGAATGGGTCGTTTCTGCCAGCCCAGCAGGGTGGGGGGCAAGGGCATGTACCCAGATTCCTCATCGCAAGTTTTAGGGTCCCGTTTCTTCTTTATCAAGGCCTGCCTTTCCTACTCATCTTCTGGCATTAGGACCCCAAAATGATCAGGCGCAGACTTGCCTCAGCAGAGATTTCATCCTTCTCTCAAGTCCTGCCCTCTGCTGTAGGAGGGGAGGGGCCAGACATTGGCAATGAGGCCGCCTGAGTCTCACACTGTGTCTGCCATGTGTCCATCATAATATACAGAATAGTTTCACTGCCCTAAAAGTCTCCTGTGTGCCATCTATTCATCCCCCACCCCCCACCCCAAACCCCTGGCAACCACTGATCTTTTTGCTATCTCCATAGTTTTGCCTTTTCCAGAATGTCATATAGATGGAATCATACAGTATGTAGCCTTTTTAAAACTGGCTTCTTTTACTTGGCAATATGCATTTAAGTTTCCTCCATGTCTTTTTGTGACTTGACAGCTCATTTCTTTTCGTTGCTGAATAACATCCCATTATGTAGATATACCATCGTTTGCAACTCATTTGAGTAAATATGAAGGAGTATGATTGCTGGACTTATATGGCAAAACTATCTCCAGCTTCATATGAAGCCGCCAAACTGTACCATTTTAAATTTCCACCAGCAATGAATGAGAGTTCCTGTTGCTCCATATACTCACCAGCATTTGGTATTTCCAGTGTACTGCACTAGTCTTCACAACATAACTGAGGTTTTTCTGTTTTGTTTTGTTTTAGGTTTGGCCAATCTTCTAAAGCGTTGACTGGTTTTGTGAACCTAACTAGTGAAAAAGTCTCCAAACTCACATCGACATGACAGTCATTCCCTCTCTTTCTGTCTCCTGAAACCAGCCTGCTTTCCGCATGTGTGTGCACACAGATACACACAGACATCTATGTACACAGTCTATAACCAAGCATAGATGAGGACACACAACTAAATATTACCCATTCTTCTGCTCACCTCACTCCTTTGGGTTTGATGACCTTAATTTAGCAGGATAAAGACAGGAGGAAAAAAAGAAAGGCACCTGGACAATCCACATCCTTAGGTTTTGGGTGAAGGAGGAGTTATAACTCTATTAATTGGCTCATGTCTGCAAGTTTGTAGATTGTGCCAATGTTAACCCTTTTGTCCTCAAGCAAAGAGCCACGTAAAGGTCTCTTTAAGTGATCCTTGGCCCAGGAAAAAAGGAGTTGAATGCCTCAAGAACAAAACATACTTTATGACTAGACAAGGTTGATAGGCTCAATTTTCTAATAGTCCTTCATAATCCGGAGAGTCTCCTGTTAAATAAATAACCTACAAGGTTGAGAATGGAATTCTTAACACATGCTTTACTCATCTGTAGGGCCCCAGCTGAAAGAGGGGCCCAGGGGTCTTCTTTTCGTTTTGAGTTTTTCAAAATAGAAAAGGAAACTGGGATATGACTTCAGCAGAGATAGTATTGGGGAATAAAGCCAATTGTTTAGGAAATGAAAAGGTGACTTTAGCTTTTCTTTAAAAAGTTTTCCACAAGCCAATAGAAAGTCTCCATGGAAAACAAAACATAAACATGTCATACCTCCCAGATACCTCCCAGAGTCGGCTACAATCCACAGAGGGACAGGCCTTATCATGCAAAGAAAATTTAGGAACCAAATTCTATGAACTCTCACCAGCCAAGATCGTTCTCAGGCCTCACTTCTCCTGGTCTGTACTAAGAAGAAAATAGGTGATGTTTTGTTTTCCAAATACAAAATTATGTAACAAACATATACATCCTGATTGAGAACCACTGCTTTATCAAATGGCATTGCTATTAATATTTGTTAACTAAGACTGAACATCTAATTTCTTAATTCTGTGACCACCTTCCTGTTAATTAGCCATTTCATGATTCGCAGAGTTGAGGGGCTAGAAGTCTGATGAAAAAACATACATTAGTTAGCCTTGCCCGGCAGTAGAAGGTGGGGTCTGCGTAGCTTTCGTCAATGACTTTTTGTGCTTTGTAGGTGCTCAATAAATATATTCATATTTTGAACTGAAACTCCTTCCAGAGGCCTTTTCTAAATAAGTTATATGCCCGAATACATACTTCATGTCCCACCAAATTGATCACATCATAGTCCAAAACCAAAATCTCAACTACTAAATAACTTCCCAAGAGTTTGATTGTGGGCAAAAGCATAAAGTAGAAAATCTTTTGGAAAAGATTATGTTTAATTTAAATAGGTGAGGAAAGAAAAGACGACAACAAAAAAACAGCACATTCAATGCCCCATAAATATATAAAACAGAAAAACGTTTCCACACTTGTTTTTCTTTTTGAGCCCATACCCAATTCTGCCCACCAGAAACCTGACACAGAAAGAAATTAGGGGTGAAGCCTTGTGGGGAAGCACCTAGATGAATTGCTGCTAACCTTTCCTGACAGGAGCCACCCGTAAATCTTGGATAGAGCAAGAAGTAAGGTGCCACCACCCAGTGTCTTTATTCCCAAGAAGCCATTTTGGCAATACTCTTATCCCTACACTCATTTCCTTAAGAGGTCAACTTTTCTTTCCAAAGAGGGAGTCACTTCTCAGTGTGAAATATTTGCCCTTCATTTAAATTTTGGCCTAATTAGATCTATGCAAATGAATAGCAGGAAATCAATTGTATGCCTTTCTTCTCAGTCACACAATCAAGGCAGGGCTGAGACTCAGGCATGTCTTCCTCTGCTTCTAAGCTGCGGGTATCAACCATTGCTTCCATGCCCCACTCGCCCACTGGATCCTACCTTTAACCCCACATGTGCTGGGGACTGGATCTTCCTTCCTCCTCCTCCTCCTCCTCCTCCTCCTCCTCCTCCTCCTGTGGTACTGGTAGCTCTTCCCATATTTTCAATCCAGGATGCAAATTGCACGTTCTTGCCTTTGCTTTAGAGAACTACACATGAACATTGAACCATTGGGAAACATGGCACATGCATTCCTCCACCAGCTGGAGTGGTGCTGACTTACACCTGTTCTCTTGGTCTGAAGTCTCAAGGACCTCCTTCATCCTCCTTCGTTACTTTAGTCTGATACCTGCCCTGGCTCTGTGCACAGCGTTCAACAAGGGAACGTTCAAGGGCACTGCTTGCTGGATTAGATTATACAGTTAACATCTAACTGGCTGCAAGTCTTAAAGCAGGAGAGGTCAGGAGGAGGAATCCACTTTGATCTTCTTGAAAGCTGTTCCATTGGCTCCGGATAGTTTGCTCCTTCCCTTTTCCCTGTCCTGAAATGCCAACTATCATATAACTCTTTTGGCTTAGATTAGCTCAGCAAATAAACACTTGTTGGGCATTGGAGGTCAGGGATGAAAAAAGTGCGCCTCGAGCTAAACCTCATCAGAGTAGCTTGCCAGCCTGATAGGATTATTCAATGAGTTCTTTTACTTGTTTGTTCACTGAGCACCTACAAGTATATGAGTGCCAGGCCCTTGTATAAAATGAGGCCCAAGGGAAGCTCAGACTAGTACAACTTTCATGCCCTGGAGGAATTCATGGTCTGGGAGGGAGAAAAACTTAACCACATCATAAAATTATAAGGCAGCATGTTAAATGCTACACAAGAATGCTCCATAAGAGTGTGGGTGCAGAGGGGAAGGAGAGGGACTCAGCTGTCTACCACAGCCCTCAGCCCTTCCCACCTTTACCATTTCTCTGTTTGAGGGCCTGGGGTGCCTCCATTAGGATCAGGCCAAATAAGCCAGAACAACTATGCAGGGTCCTGTGCCTGAACTGGATCATAGTCTACAAGTTCATTCAACAAGCATTTATTAAGTACTCCCCGAGTGCCTCGCGCAAAGACAGGAATTACAGACTAAGTGGGCAGGAGCACCAGTGAGAATTAACAGATAAGGAGGAATGAGGAACAGAGGAAGAACCATCAGGGACTTCCAAATGGAGTGAGGGAAGCTGAATGAATTTACATCAGAGGGTCTATTTGTCTACCCTGCAAACTAGGAGGTAGGGCAACAGAAAATAGCAGTGGAGTTGGTTCTCACATGAAAGCTCAAGAAAATAGCCAGAAACAAGGGTAATTCAGGGAGGTTTCAAAATGGCAACATTTTGACTCAACTGGCAACACAGCAAGCAAGCATGAGGAAAGATATCCTAAGCTGGCAGTGGGGTCCGGCAACTAATGTTTTTTTTTTAATTGGAAATCCCTTATAATAAGCTGAGTGTTATAAATATCAATAAGTAAAATCACATAGAATCAGTATGGACTATCTGCAATATTTGACACTTTAAAAAAGAATCAGTATACACCTAGTGCTTTTCAAACTGTGGATTCCCTTGGCTTAAAATTAAAAAAGAAAAATCAGCACTCTCAAATGTAAGCCAATTTGAACTGATTTTATGTATTGATTTTTCACACATATGTACCCATAGAGAGAATACTATAAAAATACATGAAAGTGTGGAGACCTGAGTCTTACTGTCTTAAGTCATTCAGGGAGCATTTCAGCAGTCATGGCTCACCTGGCCCTGGCGTCCTCCCCCACTTCTTGGCCCATCTTGCTGCGTTCCCTGTGTGCCTCGACCCTGGGACCCTCCCAATTTCCACAGTTCATTCCATTAATATTGAACTAAGGAATAAATAATATACCCATCAAGCACTCACATTTTCTACCTGAGCCCCAATTATCTGACTTGGTGAGGGAAAGATCCGTTATTTCAGAGACAGTGTGAAGAATCACATTCTTTGTTCGGGTGTTGTCCCCGCTATGAGAATGACACCAGGTATCAACCTCCAGTGGCTCCCCACTGCTCACACCAGCATACAAGCCAAACTCCCCAGCCTAATACATATTTGAGACCTACCTCCCCTCTCTAACCTCATTTACTTTCACTCGATCCATGAACCTCTCAAGCAAGGCTCCAGATCATCACTGAACATACTCACGTGGAGGCAACTCGGTGACTTTCAATGGTCTCTGGATCCACCCTTTATTACCCATGTGAATGGCATGAGTTGCCCAGTTGCAAGGATGGGGCTGCAGCCTTCCTTTCCCAGCCCGTGACCTGACTGTCTGCCAGGGCTGGGGCTCTGTCATGTAGCCCACACACTGCACTGAGCTGTCCCTGCAAAGCTGCCTGGCACCAGAGCCTGATCTTTCCCCCAGTCTCCCTAGGCCTCCTGGTCACAGGTGATCAGGCCACAAATGAAGAGGTTGTCCCCAAATCACAGTGCCTGCCTCCTGCCTTGACTTGTCACACTGCTGTGTCCCACCCATCAGGTTCCACTACTCTTCCCTGCCCACGCCCTCCCTGACTCTGTAACTCCCTCTGGGCACAAGGCTATCTCCACATACCTCAGGGGCTGCCAGCATCCTTCCTGTCGCCTTAGAGGCCCATGTGGCGGGGGTCCCTGGATGCCTCTACCAGAGCGCACAGAGTTATTACGCCCAGCAATCCCGGGTTGAAGGTGGTATAGGGAGGAGTTGGAATGAACTGTGGTGATAATGTTGTATGTGTCAGAGCTTTGTAAAGTGCTGGACAGATGTAAGGTCCTGGTATTCCTGATCTTAGAAGCTTTGAAACCTCGCTTCCCTCTTGCCTGAAGCCCCTGCGTCTGTTCTGCCCCTGGAGTCTCCTCTTCTCTCAGGGCCCAGTCCAAGGCCCCTGCTCCTGCTCACGCACACAGGGCACTGTGGGGCCCTCTGAATTCCTAGAGCCCGTGTCGCTGCCATCACTTGCAGTGACATTTCATCAGCCCCTGCTGGGTGAGTCAGGCTCAGGAGACCCAGTTCTGCTGCCAAAAGGTTGTGTGAAATTGACCTTCGGTTTGCTTGTATGAAAAAGGAAGGGGCCGGGGCCACACCTCTGAGCCTGTCTTTCAGTTGAGTGGGGCTTTTTTAACCCAATCTAAACTATATGTCAGGTTCTGGTGCTGCTTCTTCTCTAGATTTGCACACTAGGGAGCACAGTGCTAGGAATTGAGGAGGATCTGAGAAAAGTGTTCTTCAGTTGTAAACTGAATAAATATCACATCCTCCTAACACACGTGTCTTTTTCTTCAGGGCAGAGCAGGGGGATTCAGTTAAAATCTAAATTGTAGATTAAGCTTAATATCGTTAAGATGTCAGTTATTACCAAATTGCTCTACAGATTTTACGCAATCCCAGTGAAAATACCAGCAAGCATTGTTTCTTTTTTAAGAAATTGACAAGCTGATTCTAAAACACACATAGAAATGTAAAGGATATAGAATAGTCAAAACAACATTTAAAAGAAAAAAATTGGAGGACTCCAATGATCTGATTTTAAGACTTATTATAAAGCTACAGTGTTCAAGATAGGAAGGTACTAATGTCAAGGTAGATACAGATCAATGGAACAGAACAGAGCAGCCACAAATGTTAGGTTGGTGCAAAAGTCATTGCGGTGTTTGCAATTATTTTTAACCTTTTAAACCGCAATGACTTTTGCACCAACCTAATATATGCATTTATATAAACAGTCAAATGGAGAACTGGCAGTGGGACAACTAGACATCAATAAGCAATAAACTAAACTTTGATCCACGCTTCACACCCTATACCCAAAACAAAACAAAATGAAACCTCCAAATGGATGAGAGTTTTAAATGTAAATCTTAAGCTATAAAACAATAGCATTTCTAAGAGAAAACATAGGAGAAATATTTGTGACCATTAGACAAAGATTTCTTAGACACAACACCGACCCATACATTTTTAAAAATTGGATTTCATCAAAATTAAAATCTGCTCTTCAAAAGATACTATTAAGAGAATGAAAAGATAAGCCACACAATGAAAGAAAATATATCTAATAAAGGACTTGTATCTAGGAGATATATATATATATATATATATATATATATATATATATATATATATATATATACACATATATACATACACACATGTATATATATAAACATATATATCTATACATTCTCAAAACTCAATAATAAGAAAACAATGAGCAAAATATTTGAATGGCCACTTCACCAAAGAAGATATATAGATGGCAAAGAAGTACATGGAAATATGCTCAACCATAGTCACCATGGAAAAGCAAGTTAAAACCTCAACGACAACCCAGTATATACACCTATTAGAAGACTTAACGGTAAAAAGACTGACAATACCAAGTGTTGGTGAGGATGTGGAGCAAGTGAAACTTTCATATGCTCTGTGGGAATATAAAAAAATAGTTCAGCAATAATTTAAAAAGTTAAACATGCACCTGCCATATGATCTAACCATTGCTCTCTTAGGTATCTACCCAAGAGAAATGAAAACATATGTCTACAAGAAGATTTGTACTTGAATAGTCATAGCAGTATTATTCAAAATTGCCCAAAAGGGTAGAAACCAACCAAAGGTTCATTAATAGGTAAATGGATAAATAAATTGGGTATATCCAAACATTGGAATACTACAAAGTAATTACAAGAAATGTACTATTGTTACACTAAGCAACATGAAAGAATCTCACAATAAGTATGTAGAGTAAAAGAAACCTGCTGTATGATTCTCCTTATGGAATTCTAGAAAATTCAACCTAATTGATAGTGACAGAAAGAAGATCAGAGATCACCTGGAAAGCAGTGAGGGAGGGGGTGAGGGAGGAGCAAGAGGAAAGTAACTAAAAAGGGGCACAAGGAAACTTTCTGGTGTGACATATGCATTCATTATCTTGCTTATACTGATGCTTTCAGAGGTGTGTACATATATCAAAACATCAAGTTGTATACTTTAAATATGTTTGTTATGCCAATAAAGCTTCTATATTATTTATGAAAAATATAATTTACATAAAATTATATAAAATAAATTTTACACTATACCTCAATAGAGCTTTTAAAAGTAGTAGTTTAAGGCTTCTGCCTAGAAAATTTAATAAGCTAAATATTCCCAGGCATTAACTCTCACTATTCCAATTCCACAGTTCTAGGGTAGGACCCAGAAATCTACATTTGTAACAAGCCCTCCAAGCAATTCTCATGCAGGTAGTCCCTAAACCACCATTTGTGAAACACTGGTCTAGGGAGTAAGGATTTCTAGAACAATCTTGTGACTAGAATATTGTTTCTGGGGAAAACAAGTAACTTTTTCTCCTAGGGTGGTTACAATTTTCTGTTTTCTGCTTCCCAAGCACTCATACTCAACTACCATAAAATATATTTAGCATAGTATTAATAGTTCAAAAGCAAAAATAAATGATAGTGTTTTCCCACATTACCTTTATGTAAATTAAAATCAATTACATAATCTTGTTACTATTTCCTAGCAGAGGCCTACAGTTTAAATCAAGAGCTATCTCACTTTGTCATGACGGAAAACCAATGTGGTGGTTTTCCAATCACACTTCTTAGTTTATCTTTTTCCATATGACGCACACTCACCCTCACATCCTCCTGACCACCTGAGAGCAGAGAAGACACAGGAAGAGCATGAAATGGTTACATTGCTGCTAAGTCTCTGAAGATAGTTTATCTTTTCATATTTATATAATTTTCCTTACCATGCACAAAAACCATTGCCAGCTTAAATGATAGGAGATAGATTTCCCACATGAGACTAGCATTTTTTAACCCTAGCAACACTACCTGAAGGAAATATTAGAACTCAATTGATGAAGCTTGTTGTGGATTTCCCTACCAAAATATCCCTGCTGTTATGAGGACTGGGTAAAGCCTACTCAAAGATGATTTTTTAAATTATTTAAATGAGTATAGCAAGTGACATCTGTGAAAATGTTGCAGAAAAAAAAAGAAAGAAAGAAAAAACCCTTCAAAATTCTCTCCTCCATGAAAACATGAAAAAAACTGGCACAAAGAGTCAGAAACAATATTTTCAGAACACTGGAAATTAAACAAAAGCTTACAGCATTCAGGAGAGGCTTTATTCAAGAAAAATGGCTGAATCTCAGTATGAACAGCGAGCTTTGTGGTGTTTTAGTTGCCCTATTCCCATGCTACCTCTCCTTCTTGGCAATAGCTCTGGAAACCAATAGGTTGTCATTATGGTGAAAATTAGCAACCTGGCAGCCATAGGAGCAGCCAGACAGGGTTAGAGCTCCATCAAATTCTCATTCCTGAGAATTGTCATTAGTTGACTTATCTGGGATTCCTTGGAATATCCTACTTACAAGACTGTCTTTATTAGACCTGATTCAAAGCTTGCCTAGTGTGAAAAGCCTTTTCCCTGGGGCATTGATAGAAAAGGAGTAGAAGTAATTGTTTAATTTCTTGGCTGCTGGAGGCATGGGATAATAGCTGGGGCAAAAACAGGCCAAATCAAAAAGTCTAAAAGGAAAAGTTGCAAATGAGGTATCCATAGTGGCTTTGAAAAGCTCCAAAATATTCCTGGGAACCTATCTAGAAGGCAATGTGTACATGCCCAGGGCTGTGGGCATGATCAGGAAAGATCTGAGTGGGCCTTATACTCTCACCTCTGGCTGACTATGAGGCTTTGCACAAACAGGAAGTGAAGGCTCACATCACCAGCACTGGATAGGAGGCGTTAGTGAAAATATAGGGCTGGCCTGGGCAGGGTCACACACTCTTCCACCAGGAGCCATGAGTCCCTTAGCTGAGAAAAGTTGGTTTCTGGGACGTTAGGAGGCCAGCCTTCTGATGAAGATGCTGAGATGGACAGTCACACAAGGGGCAGTGAATGATGAGATGAGGGTCCTGAGTCATCAGACTGAAGTCAAACCTGGTCTAGAAGTGACGGGAAATGCCCAGCCAGATGTGGGGGTGGCACTAGGCCTGTGGTTCTCAACATGGGGCAATTTTACCTTTTCTAGGGAACTTTTGGAAGTGTCTAGGGACAGTTTTAATTGTGATGACAGGGGGAGGGGGTTGGTGTGCTATTGGCATCTTGTAGATAGAAGCCAGGATGCTGCTAAACATCCTAAAATTTGCAGGACAGCCCCAACAATAAAGAATAACTTGGTCCCAAAAGTCAGTGGTACTGAAGTTATGAAACCTTGGTCTAGGGGTACTGGGAACTAAGTTGGAAAGTCAAATAGGGTAGAAGGGATGGCCGGTGTCAGAATGTACAGAGGACAGTTCATCCTAAAATAGAGCTGCACCATGCATGCCATCTGCGGTTATTGCTGGTGACTGGCTATACCTGGCTCTCTGAGAGTGCTGGGTTCCCTGTTGTAAGTCATGCCTGTTCATATGTGTGCTTGCGAGACCTGGTCTGTGATTATTGACAGAAAATGTCTTGAGACCAGCAGCTGAGACATGGGAACCAAGGTGGAGATGATTTGTGGTATAATGGATCCTTAGTTTGGGTCCTAAAGTGTTCAAATTCTAGTT
Source organism: Rhinolophus sinicus (assembly GCF_036562045.2). Classification (NCBI taxonomy): domain Eukaryota; kingdom Metazoa; phylum Chordata; class Mammalia; order Chiroptera; family Rhinolophidae; genus Rhinolophus; species Rhinolophus sinicus. The sequence continues at coordinate 47,305,266 of NC_133751.1, forward strand.
CTACCTGGCTGAGTGTTTGAGGTGTGCCCCAATATCCACACAGAGCCCCTTGGCAAATACTAGAATATTTACTGGTTTCAGGTATTTAAGAAAATCTCTGCCCAATCATTAACTGAACAGAGACTTCGATGTCACACATGAAAATGAATACAGATTTTACAGAATTAGTTCAGAAAAGTCACTAAAAAAACAATCAACAATAAAAACAAATGGTAACAAGTATTGGAGATAGAGGAGAATCTGAACTTCAGAATTGCCACATTATGTTATTTTAAATGTCCAGTTTTCAACAGAAAACTATGAGACATTCAAGGAAACAAGTATGACCCATGCACAGAAAAAAAGAAAAGAAGAAAAGCAGTCAATAGAAACTGTTGCTGAGGAAGCCAAGATGTTGGACTTCCTAGACCAAGAATTTAAATCAGCTCTTTAAAAAATGTTCAGAGTTAAAGAATACCATATATAAAGAACCAAAGGCAAGTATGAGAAAAACTCTCATCAGATAGAGAATATAAATAAAGAAAAATTATATTTAAAAAGGGCCAAATATAAATTCTGAGTTGAAAAGTATAATAACTGAAATGAAAAATTCACTAGAGTGGCTCAGTAGCAGATTTGAGCCGGCAGAAGAAAGAATGAGAGACCTTAGATATAGGTCAATTGAAACTATCCAGTTTGAGGAAGAGAAAGAAAAAGAGAGAAAGAAATGACAAGAGCCTTAAAGACTTGTAAGATACCATTAAGCATACCAATACACACATAATGGGAGTTCCAGAAGAATAAGAGAGCAAGAGGCTGAAAAAATATTTAAAGAAATTATGTCCAAAGACTTCTGAAATTTGATGAAAAACACTAATCTACACATCCAAGATGATCTATAAACTCCAAGAAATATAAACTCAAAGAGATCCACACCTAGACATATCATAATCAAACTGTCAAAAGACAGAAAGAATGTGGAAAGCAGCAGGAGAAAAGCAACTTGTCACACACATGCAAAACAATCTTCAATAAGATTAATAGCCTATTTGTTATCAGAAACTGGAGGCTGCAATACAGTAGGATGACATATTCAGAGTGCTTAATGAAAAAGACTATCAACCAAGTATACTACATTTATGGCCAACTTATTATCAACAAGTGTGTTGTCTTGATTTGGGCTGCTATGACGAAGTACCATAGACTGGGTGGCTTACAAACAACAGAAATTTATTTCTTACAGATTTGGAGGCTGGAAATCTGAGATCATGGTGCCAACACAGCTGAGTTCTGGTGAAGACCCTCTTCTGGGTTGCAGATTGCTGACTTCTCATTGTATGCTAACATAGCAGAGAGCAGAAAGAAGAAGCAAGCTCTCCCATGGCATTTATAAGAACACTAATCCCATTCAAGTGGTTTCCACCCTCATGACCTCATCTACTCCTAATTACCTCACAAAGGCTTCACTTCCTATACCATGACATGGTGGTGGGGTGGTTAGAGTTTCAACATATGAATTTGGGGGAAACACAAACATTGTTATAGTACTTGAGTCCATAACAAGTGTCAAGACCATTCAGTGGGGGAAAGAACAGTCTTTTTAACAAATGGTTCAGAAACAACAGGCTATCCACATGCAAAAAATGAACTTAGACCCCAAATTCACACCGTATACAAAAATTAACTCAAAATGGATCAAAGACCTAAATATTAGTTAAAACTAAACCCTTAGAAGTTAAAACTAAATCCTTAGAGGAAAACATAGGTGTAAATATTTATGACCTTGGATTAGGCAATGGTTTCTCAGATATGACACCAAAGCATAAGCGACCAAAGAAAAAAATCTATAAATTAGACTTCATCAAAAGTAAAAACCTTTGTGCTTCAAGAGATATCATTAAGAAAGTACAAAGACAACCCATAGAATGGGAAAAAATATTTGCAAATCATATATCTGATTTATGGGATCAGATTACATAAATAATCTAGATCTAGGTTATTTAGGAGTTTAGGATCTTGGAGTTTAGGATCTAGAATACATAAATAATTTTTCCAACTCAACCATGAAGGACAAAACAACCTAATTTAAAAATGGGCAAAGAAGTCAAACAGACATTTATTCAAAGAAAATATATAAATGGCCAATAAGCACATGAAAAGATGCTAACTATCACTTGCATTAGGGAAATGCAAATCAAAACCATGATGAGCTACCACTTCACACCCACTAGAATGGTGATTGTAATAATGAAAAAGGACAACAAGCTGGAATGAAGGAGAAATGGTGCTGCTTCAGAAAACAATTTGGAAATTCCTCAGAAAGTTAACACAGAGTTATCATATGGCACAGCATATACTGGGGGTGCCAAAAAATGTATACAAATGGACACTTTGGTAAACGTTGCTCAAGCAGTAGTTCACCGTAATCAGAAGTGTCTGGACACTGATGGTAACCACTTTGAGCACCTCTCATAACTGCAGAAGTCAGACGTGACTTGTATTCATTTTTTGATATCGGTATATATTGAGTATTACAATTTTAATAGTTTTCCTTTCTTAAAATGTATATACATTTTTGGCACTATATACACACACACACACACACACACACACACACACACACACACATATCCCATGGGATCACATAAAAATTTGTGCACAAGTTTCCATAGTAGCATTATTCACAATATCCAAAAACTGTAAACAACTCAAATATTCATCAACAGGTGAATGAATAAGCAAATATGGTATATCCATACAATGCACTTTTATTCAGCTATGAAAAAAATGAAGTATTGATATATGCTACCACAAGGATAAACAATGAAAAAATTATGATGAGTGAAAAAACTAGACAGAAAGTACCATCATTTTATATGATTCCATTTATATAAAATGTCTGGAATAAGAAAATCCATAGAGACAGAAGGTAGATTAGCAGTTGCCAGGGGCTGGGGTGAGGGAGAAGATGGGGAACGATTGCTAAGGGATATAGGGTTTTATTGGGAAGAGAGCAATGAAAATATTCTGGAATCAGATAGCAATGATAGTTGCACAACCTTGCGAACAGACTAAAACCCAATGAATTGTACACTTTAAGAATGTGAATTTTATGTTATATTAATTATATCTCAACTTAAAAAAAAATGTAGTACAGCATCTGAAAGTAGTATTGGCCATTTAAATCTCCATTAACATTTTCTTGGGTGGCTTTGGGATATTGGAGTGAGAAAGTTGATCTTGGCAATTAGGTATGTTGTGTGAGACACAACTACAAGGGACACACTCACAAAACAACCCACACAATCTAAAGCAAGCACAGGTGCGTCCAGATACTATAAAAATACGTCCACAGTTATTTTCCTGGCAAGCCATTTTCTTTAACAATATCCCCAATCGGCACATCAACCTCAATGTTGTAAACAGTATAACTCTCCAGGCTAAAGTCAACTGGGGTAACCTTACCTTTAATATTGTTTTGTGGTTCCATCAATAATTTACTTATTTCTGAAAACCAACAATCTCTGATTTCTTTTGAAGCTGCCTGTAATTACAGATAAGAAAATACTGTAAGCATCACATCACATGCACAGAGATTTTATTCTCTGGGTGACCTTTAGAATAATGAGACAGAAAACACTTGTCAAGTCATGGGAACACCATAGGGAGAGTAGAGGTCACTTGTGAGGAAGGCATGAGCTCTACCTGCAGGATGTATTTCTCAAGTCCATTTCGGTTGGCAATTTCAAACTTTCTGTTGCTCCCCCTTTCAAGTTGGTGAATTGAAAGTGTCATCAACTGTTGTAAAGAAATAGGAACATTTTCTATATCATCAATTTCCGATTTCAAAATTGTCTGCATCAGCCTATCCTAATCCTTTCTATCCCCAAAAACTCTCTCCTTCCATCTTCCTTCCAAATGTTTTGCTGTGTACAAGGAGTATAAAGTACAATTTGGTACAGTGTCATCTGTCTTACCTATTTCAGAGGACAACACAGACTACATAGTTCTATATGTAGTAGAGCTGTAGCCGCAACTTTAAGCAAAGAGATCATCTCTCTTTAACACTTAAGTATCTCACAAATCTCTATGGAATGGTAACTGAATTAGCATCCATTAAGAAACATAAATAACAAAAGTTACTATGAATAAATTAACAAGTTTACTCACAAGTACACAGATGTGTGTGTGTGTGGGTGTGTCTCATTGCTAGCTAGGAAACATTTCCTATCTAGGTGAGAGACAATGCTTGGTGTGGACATGGGTTCCTAGAATCCCCAGTGTCACAACGCTTCCTATACTTGTATGCAGAAGAGCCCATGCTCTGATCACTGAGTCTTTCATTCCTCTGCCTAAAGGAAAGAGGGTACTTGTTAATGACTTTGTCCAAACAGAAGGTTATACGGTTCTTTTTCTCTAGTTAGCATAAAGTCACCTCTGTTCCAGCCCTGGCCATGTCTAGGGACTGATTACAGGCCTTAACTCTGGAGTCAGATCTGGGTGTGGATTCTAGCTTTGTTGTGTGGCATTTGGCAAGTTAACCTCACCTCTCTAAGCTTCAGTTTCCTATTTGTAAAAGAACGATAACCATGTTTCTCTCCATAGGGTTGTGCTGACTCCCAGGTGCAATAGGATCCCTTTACCTTCATAGACTTCTTAAAGCTGTAATGCGGAGATGGGCCCTGGTCGCTGGGCTCCATTCGTATCTTACAGAACACTATTCCTCTTTCAAATAGGTAGATTTGCCTCTGGCTGGGCTTAAATCGAATAAAATCCTTCATCTTATAACGATCCTTGTGAATTGTCCAGACGTTGAAAGAGTCATGCATCAACAGCTTACCCAGTTTTCCAACATCGTCCTTTTAGAAACAGACACGCAACAGAAAGACACTGTTAAATTACGTGACAGGGAAAGAACGCTTAAGGGTCCCTTTTCAAATGATAAATCATGCTTATTTGAAGTTTACAATCTTCAAAGTGTCACTCGGGCTAATCCGTCACGAAATCAATTTTGTGAGCTTTACTGAGCATGGCACCATTTAGTTATATAAGGAAATAGTGCAGCGGTGTGAGGTAATAAACATAAAGCATGTTAGAAATACTTGAATTCAAGACATTGGTACTCTGATATTTTGTCTTGTAATTAATTTTAACTAACTGAATTCTATTTCCTTTTCTTTGTTTTTGATACATGACACTACTTAAAAAAGGCAAGAAATTAACATTTTAATTGTGTTCAGGAGAGACAATTTTTGCTGCATTATGGATCTTTGATAATCCATGTTTTCCCTCTGTGTCCTAACAGCTGCTTCATTTGTACGAGAACCTGAGAACTGAGATCTGTTCTGAAAGGAAAAACCTTAGTAGACTTAATCTTCATAACATTGTAATGGAAATTATTTTCAATGCTGTGTTTTTCAGAGTGAGTGAACAGTGTAAAGATAATCTCAAATGACAAAATTTTTTTTAAAAAGTCTATTTGCCTCTCTCTCCACCAGCAAGCCCACCTTTCTCATTGAAAGTTGAAAGTCCAAATGAGGTGGCCCTGACTTCTCTGAGCTCTCTCTAAAGGGTAGGGGAGTGAGATGAGCTGGAAATGTGGTATTTTTCAAAAATCATAGCAGTCAAAGCAGATAATCAAGAATTTATTTCCTTGTATCAAAACACCAAAAGGAAATATTATTTGAACAGGACTAGGACAGAGAAATTTCCCTGAGTTACATCTAGCTGAGCTAAATCCCTACAATTTCTGATGGTTAATACTAAAAATATGTATATTATGTAGAAGTGATTAAGCATTTTTATAGTTTATTGTTTATATTGAACAAACTGAGTATCTTCTTTCAAGAATTGACTATACTTCTGAAATTCTAAAATAAAACTTCGCAAGCAATAAACTATTTCTCTGGTGTTTGTGACACATTTTCTGTGCTAATTTTCTCTTTTTGCTTTGTAAAATTTGCATGTGTTAACGCCTCAGGGAGAAACAATGAGCCAACGAGCCCCAGCTATAAGGTCTTCTTTCCTGAAAGCTTGATGGTCCTGTTTTGGTTGCACAGGCTCAGCTTGACCAGTTTCCAAGACAGATGGGGGGACGGATCCCTGAGGACCCTTCTGTGAGAATGTTTTCACTCCATCCACATCCTTCAAGGAGCCATGCAAATGTAGCCACTTCAGCCCACAGTGATTGCTTTCTCCTGTTTAAACCCTTTCAACTTGTACTATATAGACATAAATAGTATAGGAAATACGTTTTAGTCAAGGCAACTGGCTAAAGTAGGTGTTTCATATTTGCCACATGAACAACTGTAACCAGTAGTTTCTATTGTAAAATGTATTTATACGCTGCCTGATTTCAAAAATTTGACACAGCTTATAAAAATATGTACATTATGGCAGACAGAAAATAACTGAGGAAATTAGGGTGGAGAAAAAAAGATTAAAAGATGAAGAGGTTGTACATAAAACTCGTACAATAAAGACATATAAACTTGCTGCAGACTCAGCTCTGACTTTCTATTCTAGTAGACAGTACAGACAGAAACACAGTGAGTTGCATGATTCATTATGTCGAAAGACATACTGAAAACCAGTTGTTCAGGAAAAGCATGGAAATTCCTGTTAATAAGACGTGAAAGAAATTTCTCCCATGGGTCCTCATAAAGGGTCACTAAGTCAATACTGAGCACATCCTCAAACACATCCCAGAGCAGATAGATGAATGGATTCTAGGTAAAGCTGTTTCAAAGAACACATTTGCCAAATGTGGAGGGATCACTTCATAGTCATAGCTATAAAAGCAATTTTTAAAGAGGCCAGAACAATGGGGGTGCAGGGAAGTCCAGGTGTCCACTCTCTAATGACCTGTAGAGGGCTGGGCAATGTTAGTTAAGATGTCTGCCAAGGCCATGGCCATAGAGAAACAGCTCTGTCCACAGCCCCACTGAAGAGACAACCGTAGGCAGCGATGTTTTTGTCCTTTATCAGCTCTGTACTTTCCTCCCCATTCCATATGCAGCCTCAGCTGTTCACATCTTAGGAGGCAACTGACCAAAGGATGTGACTCCAGTAAGGGGCCATCCCCTGACTACAGTGGCCTGGTGTAAAAAAGATGTCAGCCAGCCAATCTGATCCTTGTCTCCACCAAGGAGAACTGAGGGGGAGGCAGTAAGCAGCAGGAGCTATCGCTACGCGATGCTTTACCAGAGGTCGGGGGTGGAATGAACAGTAAGAAGCAGAGCAGTGAAGAAGATGAGTCACCAGAAACTATGAGGAAGAGGAAAAGACACAGATGGAGGGAAAGAACAGGTCTGTGGGTGGGGAAAGGACTGGACAGCAGGCGCGTACTCATACCTGCACAAATAGGCAGAGCACACAGGTGAGAACATTATTCCCTCCCAGGCCAAAGCCCCAGAGCTGCCAGGAATCCTAGAATTGTCCAGTTCCCACCTCTGTGAGCTGGGCTCTGCTATTGTTCTGACTCCTCCCGAGGTTCCGTGGTCAGCTTTTTCAGGAAGTCTGTCATCACTGGAGGTTACTGAAGGCCATCACTGGGTCTGAGTCCATCTGAAACAGATGAGCTGCATATCCTCCAGGCATTTCGCATAAACTTTTTCAGGACCATGCTTGTGGTGGGACTAAAGAGTCAGGATTCATGCCTGTTTGGAGGTGACCCACTGCCGGGGGAAGCGGGTGGACGGATTCCCCAGAGCAGGACCAAGGATGGACCAGAGGCCATCTTTTCAACCATGTATATTCTTTCTTTCCAATCAGATTGTAGTTGGTCCCAAAGCCAGAGACCACATGTACAACCTCTTGTAGATATTTGTCCCTTAGAAAGTATTTATTTATTTATTAGCATTTAGTAAGTGCCTGGGGGGTCATGAAAGTAAATGTTCAGCACTGAGAGGGAGCCAACGCAGTGCTGCCGCGGCGCTGGGTTGAATAGCATCTCCTCAAAAACTCAGATCCACCCAGAACCTCAGAATGTGACCTTATTGGAAATAGGGTCCCACATGTAACTAGTTAAAATGAGGTCATATCGGACTACAGTGGTCCCTAATCTAAAACCTGGTGTCCTTATGGGAAGACAAAAAACAGACACAGAGACACACACACAGAGAAGACAGTCATGTGAAGACAGAAGCAGAAATTGGAGTGATGCAGTCGTAAGCGAAGGGATGCCACACGTTGCCAGACGCTATTACAAGTCAGGAGAGGAGCCAGGAAGGGTTCTTTCCTAGAGCCTTCTGAGGGAGCATGGACCTCTCGACACCTTAGTTTTGGACATTTAGCCTCCCGAACCGTGAGAGAACAGGTTTCTGTGGGTTTAAGCCACCAATTTGTAGTGAATTGTTCTGGCAGCTCCAGGAAATGAATATACCCCCAAAGAGTTTTTCCACCAGGGACAGAATGTGAGGCGGCCCTCGCTTTGGTGGTGTGGTCCTCACTTTGGTGTGTTGAAGAATCTGATGGATGTGAGCTCAGAGATAGAACAGGGACTACCCCCAAACAAACGAGCAAGTCAAAAGCTGGCATATGGGAAATGATGGCAAAAATAAACTAGCAATGCTACCATTTTCACGTATAGACATCTCTTGGTAAGAGCTCTGATGCAAGAACTTCAAATGTGACTACATGGGCAAAATGAAGAATCTGGCTGAGAGAGTGAATGTAGGGAAGACAGCTTCCTTAAAGAGACCTCTTTTCATTCCTGGAAATGACAGCTATTGTGACAGACCTATATATGTCTTGCACAAAGAAGCAGGAAACCTCCGATAAATGACTCAGCACAAAGCCCCATCCAGAAATGAAAAGCGGAAGCTGTGGGAGAGAGGAGCCCATGATTACAATCGCCAGAAGCAGAGGGGCTCCTTCCCTGCAGCCTGGTACCCAAACAAGTCTGCCCTAGGGCCCCTGTATTCAACACCTACAAGGTGCTGGCATAGGCTACATGCCTTAATTATGACGTATTCTCACTTACTCCTTACAACCTCTCTTAGACATAGGTGTCATAAGGGCAGGAAGATGCACAAGGCAGCTCCCTTGAGTGACTGAGATGATTTACTCAGCCTTACCGCGGCAGCCAACACTATGTAAGGAAAGTGGGATGTAAAATAGAAATAAAATACCTGGCCTTAGCTCACAGTATAAACTTGCAATAAAATAACTTCTTTTAATAAATTATGTAAATTTATTCCAGGAAATAAAAATGTTTCATTCAACCTTTACTATTCAACTTTGGAACTTGTTCCTGGCAAGTCAGGATTTAAAAGGACTCTAAATGTATCTCTATTTTATGCATTGGATTGAAAAAGGGGAAAGTTTTTTGGCAAATGCAGGCAAGTAAATTAGATCTCAGCATTCCACAAAACAACCTTCCTTTTAAAAATAATTTTTTAAAAGTTTTTTTGTGATTAAATAAACTAAGAACCAAGTAAACACAAGGAAAAAGTGTAAATATCAGAAGGGAATTTGTTTTAGTTGTCTTAAGTGTGAATTCATCCACTCAAGTTCAATTTCTTTCCTTTACAAAACCAGGTTGATATTGGATGTCGAGTAGAAAAACTAAGAGGTTAACCTAAAAAAACATACATATAGCATATGACTGTAAACACCCTGTAATAAAGTTCTACAAAATTGAGGCAAAGAATCTCAGGATCATTAGATCTGAGTTAATGGCAGTTGTGTTGTTAGTAAACTCTACACAGAATCAGATGAAGACTGTGTTGAGAGGATGGCACCTTGAATAGGGAGAAAAGAGATCCAAGAAATAGTCTAAGCTGATGCCACTGTGATCTTGGGCAAGTTAACTCTTTTTTCCATGGATCTGTTGCTCAAGCAGAAAGTTGAAAATTCCAATACCTGCTCCTTCATAATTCAATAGGATTATACAAAACTGTCAGGATAAGTTAGCTAATGTATGGGACGTAAAGCAAGCTAAAGTCTTAGCAAAAAAGAAACCTTAGGGTGTATGCCAAAGGTGCAATTCTGAGGACACACGGGGAAAGACAGCTTTTTGCACTTGGTATAACATCTCTAAAATGCTATAAACTCGTTCATCTTATTTGCACAGAAGCTGGCTTGGAATGAAATCAGGGTTGATTGCTATTTACTCACAGTTTAATCATTCTTTTCTCATAACTCCCTCCTCCTATGTTACTTACTCTCAGAATAATAGCTGGGAGTTTCCTGCCCTGTGTCCGGGATATTCGTTTGATTCAGGCAAATGGATATCTAATAGGGGTAGGTGACACATGTTCAGAGATAAGAAGAACAGAATGATGTCCCAAAATGATTAGACAAATTGTTCCCTTGACTTTCCTTAGCCCAAGAAGGAAAAAATTATTACCAAGAAAATGATCTCCTCTCACACACACCCCCTGTGGTTCATGAATACCCTCTTGAATCATGCATCAGTAGTAAGCAGAGAGCACTCTGGGGTCTCAAGGGAATGTGACAGCATCACTGCCCAGATCACCACAAACCCAGTGGGGCTGTTTCCGAGATGTTCTCTAGAGAAATACTAGGACAGAGGGGAATAAAAAAAAAAATGACAGTTTTTTTGCCCCTAATTATTTTGCATGGCTTGATTTATAACAAGGGAAAAAAAGGAAGGTCATTTCCTCTGCCCAGACCTCAGCAGTATGTTACAGTATTTTAATAGTATGTTAAAACCAGGTAAAAATGAAAAGGAAAAAAAGAGAAGGAAAGTGTCTGTGTGAAACATAATTCTCGGAATGCTTGACCCCTGTATGGCAGGCAGAGTAATAGCCTCCCAAAGAGGTGCACGCCCTAATCCCTGGAGTCTTACAATATGTCAGGTTACATGTTGAATGGAATTGTGGTTGTTAACCAGCTCACTTTGAGATGGGGAGATTATCATGGACTATCTGGGTGGGTCCCATGTAATCACAAGAGTCCTTAAAAGTGGAAGAGAAGCAGAAGAAAAGGCTAGAGTGATGCAATCAGAGCCGGAAGAACTCAACCCACTGTTACTGATTTTGAAGGGGAGACAGTGGCCATGAGCCAAGAAATGTGGGTTGGTTTTTGTAAGATGGAAAGGCAAGGAAAGGATTCTCGCCCAGAGCCTCCAAAAAAGGAGGGCAGACACCTTGATTTCAGTCTGGTGAGAGTGTGTTATACTTCTGCCTCACGGAACTGTAAGATAATAAATTTGTGCCATTCTAAGCCTCTAGGCTTGCAGAGGTTTATGACAATGATAGAAAACGAATACACCTGAGTCAAAATCTGAGTGCTTCACAGTGAAACCAGTTGAATGTTACTTATGTTCCAGTCCTCAGGCGATCACACAGTTATGAAGGATGCTTTGCCTGGAACGCCTGGGACTGGCCTGTTCAGGATGAAGCCTAATGCTCGAGTCGAGACGGCTCAACTCCCCGGCACTGCCTCTCGTGGTATTTTCTTTCCACCTTTTGGATGAAGGGATATACAATATATGCTTCTTGGACCTCTTCTGGGATCTGTGGTGTAAAATGGAGTTAGACTTTCACTTAGGACCCATTTTCAAAGTAATTTTCAGGGAGAAAATCTGAGTCAAGAGGAAAGTCTTTTAATATTTTAATAGTGTCATGAGTCAGAAAATTAATTACTCTTTTAGCAATTTCCCCTGGTCATCTATATTCTGGGCCCTGAGTTCTTGGTTTTTGAGTGCATGGGTCAATCTCAATAGTCTGGACCATGAGGAATACAACCCAAGAATCCTGAAAACGCTGAGGGGCTGTTTGGAATCTCATAGCACAGGTCTGTTGACCGATATAGGCTACTTTTCCCACAGTCAGATTCCTTTACCATAAATCATTTTTTAAACTTTGTCACAGCATCTCCTACCTTTGTAATATTGTGCCTGCCTTTCATGTGAAACATGCCAAAACTTGTTATGGAACATGACATACCGGATAACCAGTGACTGCTGCCAGGTCTACGGCCAACTCACAGGACTTGATCAAATCCTCCATCACAGCCAAAGCTTGGTGCAGTTCAGCTAAGAATGCTGAATCCTTGGTCCTCTTTGTCCCATTCTGTGGAAACCAAATGCCTTGTTGGAAATCAAAGGGTAAACCGTTTACCAAGTGAAGAAGGAAAACAGGACAGAGATAAGGAACCGCAGATCCAGCCAGCACAGAGTGTCTGAGGTGGGTACATCGATCTATTTCCCAGCTCCCAAAGAATGGTCGTAAAGATATTTGCTGGTTTATCATCACCCATACCTGTGTACATTATACTAATGAAGAATGAAGCTCATAAAATTATGGGCATTATATTCCTGCTGTATAAGAAACATACTGAGATTTTTTTAAAGCATGAAAAAACACCATTCCCTTTAATTTGGCTGCTCTCTCTTTTACAGCCCTATCCCTGGGGCCTATGGAAAAGTACAATCTGAGTATCAGATTCCTATCTTAATGTGAAACTCTTATTCTTATGGGTAAAACAACACTTAAAACCATCCCAGAAGAGGATATTTGTAAAATCCTATAGAAGCAAAGAGTAGGCTGCCAGGTGGAGGTTTACTAATGATTTACGTGTAAATGCTGTGAGGACTGCATGTGCCACATAGAATCTCCCGCAGCTTTGCACTTCCTCTCTCCTGGCCTCCAAGCCCTCCCCACGTGCTACTATCTTTAAAAATGCCAAAAAGGTAAACCAACGAGGTCTGCACCTCCCGAACATGAAGATTCAACATTAAGTGGAAAAGCCGGAACTGTTAATTCAAGAGACCAAGGTTCAAATTTTACCACTGTTATACTTAGGACATAATACGGATGATTGTTTCAGCTTAAAAGACTTTTGCTTAGATTTTCAGTATTTTATTCCCCTGCTACCTACATAGCACATTTATCTGTTATCAAGTCAATGCAAACAAACAGATTTTGGTTTCTTCCTTTTTTTTTTTTTAACACATCAACTTCTACAACAAAGAACAGATAGCTCTTTGCTGCCCGCCATGTATCCCCACATCTTTTTGTCCTGTACTGCATGATGTCAGCAAAGGGTTGTGCATTTTCTTAATTTCTGCCAAAGTGCTGGGGATTAGTATTTTTGGATCCGAGATATGAGTGACAGGACTGGTAAGTGGAGCCGAGCATGCTGCCTCCATTAAACAGTTTGTCATGGATTCCTACCTTCTTCCTCAAAATAAATATGCTCCAGGTCCTGGTGAAAGACAGCAGACTCTCACCTGACTTAGTCACGTCATCAGTAAAGGATTAAACATTCTTACATAGCCATCTTTCTCTTTACCCAACACTTAACACTCAACTTCTTTTTAGAGACTCAACTGCTCCTATTCTCTCTCCTTCCTAGTTCTACCTTGATCATGTGAGGCTCAGAAAAATCCTTACAAGTATTACTGAAGCCCTCTGACTTGGGTTAGCTCTCCTTGCTCCAGGCTATAAAATTATTACCTGTGTCTGGAGCTTCTTCTAAGTTCAAGGGATCCCCACCACACATTCTGAGCAGAGAGGGCATGCAAATGACTGCTAACCCTGAGACATATGCCTCACATTTTTCTTGTTAAAACCAGAGTATTCAAGAGGAAATTGGAAAGAAACTCCACTGCTAAACCAGACTCCTTCCTCATCTGGTTGGCTGTCATTTCCTCCAAGGGAACCTTGACTGTCTCTCTTAAAATTCACACACACACACACACTTGGAGGGGAACAGGGCATAATGTATACAAATTAAATATATAAAGAAATAAATGTAAATCATTCACAATCCTACCATGCAGGAAAACCACAGTAGAGATTTTATCATATTTACCTCCAGTCTTCTATGTTTGTATTCCTGTTAGAACATTTTTATGTGAAAGGAAGAAAGCATTACTATTTAATCCTGCTACAAATTCCACTTTGAATTGCCTTTAATTTTTTTTGTTTTTTCTCCTGACTATGAACTATAGGATACGTACAATTTTAGAAAATTTAGACAATAAAGATCTTAAGCAAGGAAACAAAACTGTCATAAATCCTCCCACCCATGGGCAAACTCCATTAACAGTTAGTTATATAAAACAATATTTAACATCCAGTACCTTAGACGAACCTCCTAGGTCACCTGGATCTATCTCCAAATCCTCAGGAGACTTAAAATCCAGCAGACCCTGCATTAACCCAAAAGCCTTATTGAAAATCAAAAAATAGAACGCCAACTAAATCTACTGTGCAAACAACGTTCAGACAAAGTAACTGAGAATGTATGTGAATTTTTCATGAGTAAGAGGGAGCCCCACCACACATTCTGAGCAGAGAGGACATGCAAATGACTGCTAACCTTGAGACACAAGAATGAATGAATGGCATATGAATGAAAGACTTCTTTCCACAAACATAGAATCATATTGGACATACTACTTTGCAGCCTGCTTTTTTTCACTCAACAACATATCATGAAAGTTTATTTTCTCATGGTATTATATATTTTTAAAAACATGGTTTTGGTTGTGGCAGTGCTGCATTCTGTAGATAAATCATAATTGATTAATCTCCTCCATTGTTAAATATTTAGGTTCAACAATTTTTCCGAAGGATAAATTCCTAGAAGTGGAATTGTCAATGTTAGGAGTTTTCATGCATATTTCCAAGTTCTGTACAGAAGGACTATGTTCCTGCCCCCGACTTAGGAAACCTTGTTTCACTTGCTCCTAACCTACACTGAGTACTACCATTTAATCAAAAGTTTTGGCCAATTGAATCATCAGAGCAATCCTACCTTACTGTTGTTTTAATTTGAATTTCTTAGATAACTAGTGAGGTAGAACTTTCAAAAAAGTGTTTGCTATTAGCGTTTATTTTTTGGTAAATTGCCAATGTCCCTTGTTCTTCTTTCTTATTAATTTCTTTTTTCAATATCAGCTTTATTGAGGAATACCTGATGTATAAAGTTGTTAGCTATTTAAAGTGTACATCACGATGATTTAATACACTTACACTGTGAAAGGATTCCCCCCAACTTGTTAACACAGCCATCACCTCACATATTTCTCTCTTTTTTTGTTTTTTGCGAGGACAATTTAAGTTCTACTCTCTTAGTAAACTTCAATTATACAATACAGTGTTACCAACTGTAGTTGCTATGCATTACATTAGATTCTCAAACCTTATTCATTTTATTGCTGAAAGTTGGTACCATTTACCAATCGCTCCCTATTAATTATTTTTTAAAATAGTAAACTATTTAACTTTTTTTTAAAAGAAGAAAAATGAATGTTGCTCTTATGATTGGAAATGCTCTTACACAGGAAATCAGAATGAACACCTATTCCAGAATATCCTTGCAATAAGCAAAACTTACAGTAAATAAATAACACACCATTTTCCAAACCATACCTTGATCAAATAAAATCCAGGCAAGAAAAATTCTCTACATTAAATTCGATAGTTTCCATCCATCACTTAGCCTATTTGACAGAAATCATGAGCTTGATGAAAGTGAGTTCCTGCTATCCCTACATATATGTATTTCTAGTGTTTGCTGATGATAATATATATCAATATTCTCTAATTGACTTGTCATGACTCATTAGACATTCTGTACTCAAAAAACTCTTGGTCATGATTATTAATGTTTACAATATCTCAGATAAGATATTAAGCATCTCATAGATATCATCTCTTTTGTTTCTTATTATGAATTTCTATGTGCTCACTATTAAGCACGCTAAACATTTGTCACACATCTTGCTAATATAACATTTTCCCCAATTTTTCATGACTTCATTTTTAATGGTATAATCTATCATTCCTTCCCCTTTCTTTCATGCTTAGCAAAGCTCTCCCACATCAGGATCCCATGATCCTTTCTAAGTGGTGAGGCAGTGGGTCCCACATCCATACTCTCAAAGAGGCCGATGACAGGCACTGCAGAATGAGCTCGTTCCTCAGGGTGGAGAAAACCACGGCGTTCTTGCTCTCTTCTCAGCTGTGCCAGAAGTTTGAACTTGTTTTTCCAGGCACCTAGCAAGCTTTGTGATGGGAAAAACTGTTCTGCCCTGAGCAGCCCTCCCACACCTCCCCACAGATCCCCAAGGAACATTTTATAGTGATTCTGTCTCTTGTTTCCTCAGCGACATAAAGCCAGTATAATCTTTTAAGTATTTTTAACATGTATTACCTCATACAATGCTCCAAAAAAACATACCAGGAAAGTATTATTACTACCTTCATTGTACAGATGAGAGGCAGAGAGAGGTTATGTGACTTGCCTGAGTTCACACAGCTGTCAGAGCCCAGATCCACAACCAGGAGTTCTAACTCCCGAATCTGCGTTTCTAATTACTATGCCCTACAGCCTGCTGTATATGGTACAGAACTTAGCTATTGTGTCAACATCACTTGAGTAGGAAAACCTGAGCCCTTCAGTCCCCGATGCATCAGGCCCAGCGAGTGAAGACCCCACCTTAGGTCCTGCCCTCTCCTCAATGAGCCCAGTGGTAGGACTTCATGACAGTAAGGATAGGACAGTCAGAGGACTATGAGGCCCTAAGTGAACGCTGTATCTAAACATGCTCACAGGTACCACTCATGGGAAGAACCAATGAGTCATCATCCTCATGCAGACACTAACGTGACATCTTCATGTATATAATGGTTACAGGTCCTGGGAGCTCTCTCCATGCATCACTCCCTGCTCCCCCAGCTAGCCTAAGGAGGAGGTTCTGGTATCCTCATTTTACCTACAAGAAAACCAAGTCCAGCCTCGGCTGGGACTGCTGATGCAAAGCTGAAAGGGGTAATGTTTTCTGAGAGCAGAATGCTGGGCCATGAGCTTAACTTCCCCAAGCCTCAGTTTCTTCACACTCTAGAGCCTTTCTGACACATCTGATTGTGGGGATTAAATAAGAAATACACGTGGGAAGGTACCCAGTAAATAGCAGCGGCTCATTTTGTTGTTGTTGTTGTTTGTTTTTGTTTTAAGAGGTAGTAGCCACTGGGCAAGAGCTGCTTATAAAGGTTAATTCAAAACACAACCTGGAGGAGTGGCCCAAACCTTCGCCTCAGCTCACACGTGGGGAAGCAGCCTTGATAGCACCTCCTGTCCTGTTTGGGGTGTGTGGGAGAGCTCTCCTGTCTGAAGCTCCTTGCCAAACGACGGTATCTTACCCGGAGGTATCTTACAAGAGAATAGAGGCCTGGCTGCCTCCCCACCCTTCCGGTTGTCTGCAGTGAGGCTGCATCTGCCTTCCCCACTTTGCTCCCAAGGACCTCTCCTCCCCTAAACCAGGCTTCTTAGAGATTCATGCCCCGGCTGCATGCTAGACTAGCCAGGCTCCCAGGTCTCTTTCAACTC
Organism: Rhinolophus sinicus; assembly: GCF_036562045.2. NCBI lineage: Eukaryota > Metazoa > Chordata > Mammalia > Chiroptera > Rhinolophidae > Rhinolophus > Rhinolophus sinicus. The sequence goes on from NC_133751.1 coordinate 47,322,555, forward strand.
TTAGGATTCTTGGGTCTTACCCTTCATGGAGGAGGACTGCTTTAGACTTGGAGGACAGAAAAAGCCCAGAGGATAGTCACCTTCGTGTTTGGAAGACAAAGTCACAACTCTACATGTCTCAGGAAAAACGCAGCACAGCGCAGGCATCTGTTTTCCCCACATTGAACAGCACCATCTTACTGAGTTTACCTTCAACAGCGTCTGGTATTTTATAAGTCTCTGGCTTGGTCCTCTAAGGTACTTAAAGAGAGGGAGATTGTGATCCAATTGGCGCTGGCATACCTTTGAAAACCAAACAGAAACAACAGAAAACAAAACAAACAACACACACAGAGAACAAAAGTGGCAGCCTTTAAACACAAGAAAGGAAACGGGCCCTTCCTGGACAGAGGCACAGCTGTGCTGACAAGTTGTGTGTTGTTACTGAGTTGTCCAGTCCCTCAGGAACAGTGTGTGGAATGAGAGAAAGAGCAAAGGGGACAACTCGGCTAGTATTTTTATAGGCAACCCAGGAAGCAGGACCATTTATTTCTTTTAGAAAGCAAGTCCACTAGAAGACAGTGGGGCATTTCAAATCCTTCTGAAAAGGAGGTAGCCTGTCTTCGAGTTGCAGTGTGGTAGGGTGTATTCAGGTCATTTTGAGCCCCGAGGGTACATGATGGCTTATTGATATCATTCCAGGGAGCCCCAAAGTGTAACCTTTTTCTGATATTTTCCATTTTAAAACCCATCCTAGAAGAGAACTCTGGTTTTTTCACGAGGCTACAGCTGCACCTCACAGCCCTGTCCCGCAGAGATCCAGGGCAGTGTTGAAAGCACTGGAAGCAGTATGCGATTTCAAAATAGGAGAGACTTTTAATGAACATCAATCCTAACACTAATTTCTCTGCTTAATTCATCATTTTGATATCTTTAAAACTTTGATACACATAAACATTTAAACATTGTTCTGGGAAAACAATTTGTGGGAGACCTTGTAATCTCAACATTACCCCAAAGTAGGCACAGTCTTGACACTCTTGCCAGATTTCCGTAGCTCGGGGCAGATTCTTATGGTATTTAAAATATATTTGAAGATCTTCTTTCTGAGTGGGAAAAAGTAGAACAAATTAATCGGTAGAATTTTTCAGGACAGGATAATACAAGTTCATTCATTCAACAAGCCTGAGATATTCAATGTATGAGGAAGTGGGGGTGCACAATAAACAACTTTATGTTGGGATGTGTGTGTGATACGGGGACACCAAGAGGGCTATGAATAACCAGAAGCACTAAGCACAGATACGATCAAAGTGCTGTGAGAGCAGTTTCAGGACTCAGGTAAATAAAGAAGTAAATTCATGAACAGGAGTTGGGTTTTATCTGTATCATTCCTCCTTTGCTCTTTATTCAGGACACCAGTATCTCCCCAAAATAGTTATGTTTTTCTTTCTAAAATAGTTCTGCAGTGAGTGTTAAAACTAACAGAAAGGAGTGATGGCCCCTCCTTCCTCTCTTCCCACCCTCCCTTTTTACATCATCATGACACCAACTCTAGGGAAAAACCTAAGAAACAACCACAAGAGAGAAACACCCCAGGTGGAAAATGTGGCAGTTTGGACAAAGCAACACAGATCTAAATCACGTGGGCAAGCCCCAAAGCTGCAGCTCTGCCTCAGACATCACCTTCAACCTGCAGCGCAAGATTCGGAGAAGGAAAAGGCACATGACTAGCTCAGAGCTAGAGATAACAGGGATTCCAAGCTCCTGTGCGACCCATATTCTCATTGTATCAAAGACTGTGCGAGGCGGCCCACATCTGCCAATACCCCAGACAGAAGGGCTACCGTAAGTCTATGGAGTCAGCTTGCAGTTTCATCCGCTCTAGCAGGAGAACCTGTGCTTGCCACAGAGCCCATGCTGCTCCGGCAGAGAAGCCCAAGTGGCCACTTCCTTTTAGATTTCAGTGTCCCTATCTTTCTGCTAAGGCCAACTCTTGATGTCCTTCATGTGGACATGGGCTATTTTTCCCCTCCCAGCTTCAACTTTGTCTATTCTACTTCCAAACACATTGCTGCACGGAATGATTTCCATTTCCGTACCTCTTCCCCTGTCCTCATGGATTGTAAGTGGTCATTTCACCATAAGAACTACAGCAACTCTGTCCTTTGCTACTCCCTCCAGGAAAAACCTCTCTCTCTCTCTCTCTCTCTCTCTCTCTCTCTCTCTCTCTCACACACACACACACACACACACACACATAGGAAGAGAAATGTACAGACAGGTTAAGAAACTAGCATAATAATTCAGAGCTTGACAATAATACATTCATGCTGCATTCACTCAAGAACTACCTACTGTGTGCCTTTGATGTACCGGCACCATGCTAAATATATTTGTTAAACTCAGTGTCTCCCATAGCATCGTAGCCTAGACACAGGGAACATTCCTGCCATCCTGAGGGCCAGGCTTATAAAACATTACAAATTGATGAAGGCATCCCACCCACATTTGGTCTGTCAGAGCACAAAAACATTGGCCTTTAGCTTCTAAAAGAATTCAAGCATTCACTGCTTTCAGCACTCACCACCGGAAGATTCTCAGAAGCTGAAGGAGACTTTGGAGATCCAGCTCCCCACCCAGTGAAACACCCTCAACAGTCAGCCATCTTTCCCCAAACTTTCCCAGTAACAGAGAGGGGATCTGGTGCTCTTGCTGGGTGCTGAGCTGAAACCTGTGTTTCTGAAACCTTCATCTCTTGGTCATGTGCCCGTACTTTCAGCAACACAGAGCATTATACACTTTCAAGTACCAAAACGCAACCTTTGACCTAAAGTTGCTCTTCAGTCCAAACTTCCTTAGAGAAAGGATGTGCACGAGTCAGCAGCATATGCAAGTGCCCGATTCCCCCTACCCCCTCATAGAATAAAGCAGGAGGCTAAAAAATTGCTCATATTCACACAGGGAGACATGATTGGTTATTAATTAAGACTGTGGGCACTGGTGGTGGGTGATCCAAGTTCAGTTCTTGGCTTTGTCAATTACAAACTATATCACCTGAAGTCAGTTACTTAACATTCCTACACTTCAGTTTTCTCATCTGTTAAGTGGGTTCACAACAGCACTCAACTCCTATGATTGCTGTGAGATTAAATGAGATAACATACAGAAACCTCTCAACAAATGCCTGATACATACAGAGTACCCAACCAATGGTAACTATTGTCAAAGCACTTTTTATTTTGTAGAACCCTCCTGCATGCATTATTTTCTGATTTCCACAACAAATTTACATATTAATATTATTAAGCCTGTTGTATGGAGGAGAAAAGTGAGACTCCACGGGTTTAAGTGACTTACTTGAGGTCATGCAGATAGCAAGTGTCTTGACTTAGATAAGAAATTACATTTCCTGAGTCCCATTGGGCAAATGGAACTCAAAGGAAACCACTAACAAGTATTATTCTATGTAGAGGTTGGTCTCTGGGGCAGAATCTCCCTGGATGCTATAGGCTACAGAATCTGATTAAAACGCTTGGCAGGAGCAGTATTTTGAAATTTAGTTCCATAATGAGTGGTATTCTGCAAATGCTATTGAGAAAAGGTAAACTGCTATACTAAATAAAGGATGATGGGCCCACCTTGTAGTCTAACAAACATAAGTCTGCACAGCAGCAGTCAATTCCCTCAAGGATTCTCAAAGATTAGATAATTGTGGTTTTTAATTACTCCATTTGTCCCAGAGTCATAACTTTGTGCTTCATAAGAATTTATTACCTGTATTTTGTCTCCAACATCATAAATCATATAGGATTATATGAGTTCTGACAATTAAATTCGTGAACTTTTTGCAACAACGTTGTTAACATTTTTGATATCAGCGGGATTATTCATTATGAATTTGTACCAACTGGACAAACAGTTAACCAAGATTAATATCTGGAAGTGCTGAAAAGTCTGCGTGAAAAATACGAAAATGACCTGAACTTTTTGCCAGCAATTTATGGCTCTTGCATCACGACAATGCACCAGCTCACATGGCACTGTCTGTGAGTTTTTAGCCAGTAAACAAATCACTCGCCTAATCTGGCCCCCAATGACTTCTTTCTTTACCTGAAGATAAAGGAAATATTAAAAGGAAGACATTTTGATGACATTCAGGACATCAAGGGTAATACAATGACAGCTCTGATGGCCATTCCAGAAAAAGTGTTCCAAAATTGCTTTGAAGGGTGGACTAGGCACTGGTGTTGGTGCATAGCTTCCCAAGGGGAGTACTTAGAAGGTGACCATAGTGATATTCAGCAATAAGGAATGTAGCACTTTTTCTAGGATGAGTTCGCGAACTTAATTGTCAGACCTTGTACGCAGACTTTGTGGTCTGCATTAATGATTTCTAAGGTGTTTCTCAACATGGGGGACTATAAAATGCCTTGTAAAACTTCAGGAGAGGAAATCTTCCAAGAAAAGATGTTCAGTTGGCAACACCCTGACCATTTCCTCATAGTTGGATAATTTTTATTGGATAACATCCATTTTTCCGCACTGGAATTCGGTCCTTTTCTCATTCAAAAATTTAAATAAGTCTTTGCAATAACAACATAAACAATTATAGAATATTTCTAAACTCTGAAACTAGATTTCACATTGGTAGTTTGATGAGTGCAAAATTGCAAAATAGTATAAAACATTAATAATGGTATACAAGTAATTCAAAAGGAAATTAATCAGATCGAATACAAAACAGTTTTTAGTGTGCTATCTTGAATTCTAGCACTTGAAAACCTCTCACGGGACTGTGGTGGAAAGCCCAGAGAGGGCCACAGAAGGGGCTTTTTAAGCTAGTCAGGAGCTCTGTAGGTTGAAGGCTTTTTGCATTATGTCGAATACCTTGAAACCTGGGGATTTTTGTTTGCTTGCTTTCAGTTTATCACAAGTACCGCTCTTAAACTGTATCAGTCATAATTTGGGTTGTTGAAAATTTTGAAGTTGTTTGATCTGTTGTCTCAGCATCACAAAAAGAAAAACAAGGAAGTGCATGAAAAGAAGGGCTAGCCAGGGGAGAGAGAAGGAATGGGAAAGACTTAGAGAGCGGAAGGCACCCAAGGGTCTGCATAGTCTTCCTACAGGGAAGAAAGCATTTGGTGGGGAATAGTGTTGGGTAAAACATTTCTCTGTGGCAGCGCCCAGGGAGAACTACTGGCCCAAACAGCCTATTTATTGCCCAAGGCAGAGGTGGAGAAGCGAGGAGAGGGAAGTGGTGTGTGCAGTTGGAAGGGGAGGTGGTCAGAGGTATGTTGCTGTAGGATAGGACATTCACAAATTGGGTGCTAAACCAAGATTTAACATTTTCTAACCACCCTCTATGCTGTAAAAAATAAAATGGAAGTAAATACATTGGGGGGATTTTTAGTTTAACATCAGTACTTCTCTTCAGAGCGTAAATATAGCTAGTGAGGAATGTAAGTGTGATTCTTGTCCTAAAGGGGTTAGCTTAGTCATTCAGAGTCATTCGGGTCACCTGCTTTGGGTTGCCCGGGGGGCCAGTCTTTCATTTACCGGACTTTGCGAGAAGCGAGGCTGGTAAGTGGCTCCCACCATCAGTGTGAGCTCAGACAAACTGGACTCATATCCACTGGGGGACATACTGCAAAAGACTCCTGCTTTGCACTCAAAAGGCAGATAGAAGTTTTCAGATATTGGTGTTTCTGTTAGTCCTTGTTACGTACACAGAAAATTAAAGGCTGACTTTAATCACAGTTATTTTAAGTTATTGGGAACACAGACTTACTCTCTTGAGAAAGCAACGTGCCAGAAGTTCAGGGTTTTCAATGCACTTTTCCAATTCTTTTAGAAAAGTCCTAGGGAAAGGAAAGTATGCTTTGATTTTTACACATATGGGGTTACAATTTCTTTTTAAGTAAAATCATATGAGGTTTTAAGAGGTGCCTAGAAAAATGTTGTTTTCCAGGCTTTATTGCTCTTGACTCATCTTCAACACACTGACTTGGAAGAAAAAAATGTAATCTGTCACATTACTAGGACGCCCTCAAAGCACCCACAGCTGTTCTGCCCGTTCTAAGCACTAGCCATAGACAGAATGGATGCATCCAGGCTCCCTATGACATGATAAGAATGTTAATAAAAATTGCTGCTGTTGCCACTGCTACTACCAATAATCACTGAGCACTTACTATAAGCCAGGCATGAGCTAAGTGCTTTGCAAACAAGATCTCATTTAATCCTCTACCAAACCTTGCAAGATAAGGTTTGGTTAATGTGAAATCTGAGGTTCAAAGAGGTGGCATAATTTCTCCAGGGAAAGTAGCAGAAATGAGATTTTTACTTCAGTTTTGACAACAGATTCAGAGAGATGACATGTAGTCAGGATACAACTGTGGTTCTTTTCCTTTCCATTAATTAGATGTGGATTTTGAGGTCATTATAGTGAGTAAAGTGAATAAACAAGGTGCAGTTTCCTCATCTGTAAAATGAAAGGGTTGGAAGATGATTTCCAAAGTCCCTTCCACCTCTAATTCTCTGGAATGCAGCACCCAAGTAGCCATGGGCTAAAAGGAGCACTTGTTGAAACAGTTCGCATTTTTTAACTCCCTAGTTCCCAGCACTACCCTATGATAATAGGTATGCAGATGTGGTGTCTCCATCATCTTTGTATTCCCAATGCTGAACGCAGTGCCTGAAACCAAACAGGTGATCAGTAAATGCTAGTGTAGAAAGAGATAAATAAGAACTCAAATGAATACAACATTGGTGCCTGACCCCTGGCACACACTCCATTAATGTCCTTTCCCTTCTTCCTTAGGGATCTTGTGGCACGAGAATTCTCCCCTCCTTCTCATCCCAACCCAACCCAACTCAACCCATTGACTCTGGGCTACTTACTTAAGCCTGAAAATATCTAAACACTTTCATCTCCAAATTCTATCAATGTGGTTTCCATCTGTCTCTTACTTTCCATTTTTCCTGATAATTTGAATTATCATATATACCTGTTGTGGAATTCGTAAAGTTCTTCAATATTCCCAAAGAGAAAGTCCTTCTTATTCTGAAGAACATCGGGAATCAGATGCTTCAGCCAAATAAAATCCATTGGAGTGATATATCCCTGCAGAGGTGGAAACAAGGTAGGTTTTCCAGATAGGGACATTAAGAGATGATCTGAATTAGCTACTCCAGGGAAACAAACTTTAATAAAATAATTGGGGAATATAGTACACATATTCCCTGAAAGCCATTCCATCAAACACTTTCTTTTGATATTATTTTATTCATGTATCCATCTTCAGTTGGCAATGATAATTAAATGGCATTTTTATAGAAAGAACAAATGTATTTTGAAAATGTTTGTGTTATACAAGTGTGAAAGGAAAATATTTACCCATCATGTTATGACCTGACACAATTACTATTTTATTATACTACCTTCATGATTTTTTAAAAGCTTATTTTATATGGCTATAATCTCAGTATATATATATACATATATATATATGTAATTTGTATTGTTTTGCCATATACATTCTAGAGTCTGCTTGTAAATTTCTACATATATTGCTTTTAATTTAATCTTATAAGCATTTTTCAGTGTTGCTACATATTATTCAAAATAATTATTTTGTAACAGTTGAATAAGATTTAATTTAGCATGTATATCAGACTTAATTAACCATTCCCTTTTTAAAAAAGATTTTATTGGGGAAAGGGAACAGGACTTTATTGGGGAACAGTGTGTTTTTTCCCAGGACTCATCAACTCCAAGTCAAGTAGTTGTCCTTTCAATCTTAGTCAAACCAGCAACCTTGTTGTTGAGAGCATGTGCTCTAGCCAACTGAGTAACCATTCCCTTTTTAACTGGATATTTAGTTGTCTTCTGATATTTTATAGTAAAAAAACAAAAACAAAAAAAAACTATTATAACTTTGCACATATATAGTTTATTCCTCATGTTTCCCCTTAGGAAAATACACATTTCCACTCTAAAGCAAATAGTGCTACTTAAAAAATGAGAAACAATTCTCCCTTATTAACTTATCAAAAACATTTCAATTATCATATCCATTGTTGGTAAGCATATGGTGAACCTCACTGGGCATTGCTAGAATCAGCATGAATTGGCACAACCCTTTGGAAGTTAGTTAACATGGATCAATAGTCATAAGAATGCTCGTATTCCCACTGGAAAGACACTTGTGAAATTAAAAGACCTGAAACCTTGGGGGGAATTCTGGAGACAAATGGCAGCTATTTTGAATCTGTTTGTGCAACAAAACGTCTTCAGTTGGAATACATGCTTAACGCCCCCCTCCATTCTACTTACATCAATTATGCTCTTAATCTCTTTTATATAAATCTCTTCAGTCTCAAGCAAGTCGTGTATAATGTGCCTGAATCACAGCAGCAGGTGGGAAGATGAAAGAGAGAGAGACAGAGGGAGGGAGAAAAGCTTTTTAGAATTCTTTTAGGCGTGATGCTCATCAACAGTTCCCCTTAGTGGCTCCACTACTTAGGCTGTAGTCAGTTCATTCTGTTCTGTGGAACACCCAAGACCAAGCCGTACTCTAATCACAGTGACATAAAAAGAAATGGCAAGGTTAGAGGACTCAAAATCCATTTGTAGAGCCGGCGAACGACTTATCCTCTGGTGGGCCATATTGTGGAGGTCAAGAGGGCAGACGTTGGAGTCAAAAATCCCTAGTTTGGATCCTTGGTCAGGAAGGTCTGCCTGACCCCCACGTTGTACACGTAGATGTTTTTCCCCAGCTTTGTGCTGTGTCATTGCTCACATGGATCTTTGACCCACAGGGATGTACTTTGTTGTGCAGAGTTAGAGAAGTGCCAGTCCTCCCCCCTTCTTCTGGCATTCGATGTTTCAGTGTGATTGATTTCGTCAGCCAAACGACAGGAGTTCTGTATGCTCCTCTTGAGGAAGGCAGGTGTGGGGTGCAGTGGGCAGAATTCTAAGATGGACCCCAAGATTCCTGTCCCCTGGTGTACACATAGCCCCTCCCGGTTAGTCAATCAAACACTAATTTAGGTGCAACTGTGAAGGGATCTGGCCATTCTGACTTGTTCCAAATCAGCGGACCTTAAGATGGGTAGATTACCAGGTTGGGCCTGTCCTCGTCACATGCACTCTGTAGATCTGGGTCTAGAATTCAGACAGAGTGAAATCACAAGAAGGATTTAACAATTTAGCACAAGGGAGATTCTCCTTTGCTGGCTTTGGTGGGGGACATGTGGCAAAAAGCACAGGTAACCTTTAGGAGCTAAGTGGCCCCCAGCTGATAGCCAGCAAGGAAACAGTGACTTTAGTCCTACAGTTGCAAGGAACTAAACTCAGGTACAACCACTTGAACTTAGAAGAGGATACCGAGTGCAGCTGACCAACCAACACCTTGAATTTAGCTCTGCGGAACCTGAGCAAAAAGCCAGTCATGCTGTGCCCGGACTCCTGCCCCAGCGAAATTTTGAGCTGAGTCTAAGTTTCCAGTCATTTTTTTAAGCAGCAAAGAAGGACCTAGTAATCCCACTTCAGGGTATTTATGTGAAGAAACCCAAAACGCTACTTCGAGGGGATATGTGCATCCGTATGTTCATTGCAGCATTGTTTACAGTGGCCAAGATGTGGAGGCAGCCTGGATGTCCATCGATGGATGAATGGATAAAGAGGAGGTGGTACATATATACAATGGAATATTGCTCAGCCATGAAAGGGAATGGGTTCTTGCCATCTGCAGTGGCATGCATGGACCTGGAAGGTATTGTGCTGAGTGGAATATGTCAGACAGAAAGAAGGCTGCAATGTGATTTCGCTTATATGAGGAATCTAAAGAACAAAATGAACAAATAAAACAGAAACAACCTCAGATACAGAGAACATTTTGAGGGTTTCTAGATGGAAGGGGCATTATGGAGTGGGTGAAAAAGGGGAAGGGATTAAGAAGTACAAATTGGTTGTTACAAAGCAATCATGGGGATGTAGGATATAGCATAAGGAATATAGTCAATAATATTGTAATAACTATGTATGGTGTTAGATGGGTACTAGATTTATCGGGGTGATAGATGGGTGGGGAGTTGGGGGGCAGGGTGAGAAAGGTGAAGTAAGAAGTACAAATTGGTAGTTACAAAATAGTCATGGGGATGAAAAGTACAGCAGAGGGAATATAGTCAATAATATGGTAATAACTATATACGCGTATAGTGTCAGGTAGGTACTAGACTAGTCAGGTGAATCACTTCTTAAATTATATAAACTACTAACCACTATGCTGTACACCTGAAATTAATATAAAATAATATTGAATGTCAACTGTAATGTCAACTGAAAAATTTTAAAAGGGAGGAAAAAGGTGAAGGGGAATAAGAAGTTCAAATTTCCAGCTATAAAACAAGTAAGTCATGAGCATGTAATGTACAGCAGAGGGAATATAGTCAATAATATTGTGTAGCATGGTACAGTGTCAGATGGTTGCTGGACTTATCATGGTGATCACTTCTTTAGGTATATATATATTGAGTAACTATGTCTATACCTGAAACTAATATAATATTGTATGTTAGCTATATTTTAATACAAATCTTTTTTTAAAAAAGAAAGAAAACCAATAGAAAGAGTAAGGCTAGTCCCCACATCTATCTCCAGACAGACTTCTCTTCTCTTCTCAGGCTTTGTGGCCATACTTTCTTTTTCAGGCTTTCTCTTAGGCCTCCAAGTGAGTCAGTGTTTGTACCGTGGTTCCCTGAAAATAAGACCTAGCCGGACCATCAGCTCTAATGCATCTTTTGAAGCAAAAATTAATATAAGACCCGATCTTATTTTACTATAAGACCAGGTATAATATAATATAATATAATATAATATAATATAATATAATATAATATAATATAATATAATACAAGACTGGGTCTTATATTACTTTTGCTCCAAAAGACGCATTAGAGCTGATTGTCTGGCTAGGTCTTATTTTTAGGGAAACACAGTACAAGTGTTCATGTGTAGAATATATACATTTATGGTTTCCTCTGAACTGTTGGTGGGTGATCTATTAAACAGTAACCTATCCTAGTAATAGCTTTTTCCTTTCATAAAATGGACATGGCAAGGGAGAAATAATCAAGACACGATATAGGAAATTCACACCAATACACAAATAACTATTAGTCTTATGTAAAAAAGATTCTCAATACACTAATCCAACAAAGGCATAGTAAAAAGGAGTGGCAATATTCAACTACTAAAATGACAGAAATTTCAAATCTCAGAGTAAGACTGATAGATGAGGATGTGGAAACACTCTGACAATATTGGCTGAAGTGAAAATTTGTTCAAGATAACTTGGAAATATCTCATCAAAATTGAAAACGTGCTCCTTGACTCAGTAATTTCACTTCTAAGACTGTTTATTATTTGTGTTAGAACAATACCACTTCAACAAAAACCAGATATAAACTGGAAATTTCTTAAATGCTCATCAATAAATTATGGTACATACATAGGATGAAATGCTATGCAGTTTTTAAAAAGAATGAAACCAATTGATTCATGCTGATATGACATAGTTCAGGTATTTTAAGGGAATTAAATAAAAACCAAAAAAAAGATGCAGAAAAGTACGCATAGTATAAAAACAAGTATGTATGCATATATATGTATATGCATATATATGCATATATATATATATACACACACAGCAGTGCCAAAAAAATGTATACAAGTGGACACTTTGGTCAATGTTGCTCAAGCAGTAGTTTGCCATAATCAGAAGTGTCTGGACGCTGATGGTAACAACTTTGAGCACCTCTTGGTTGCAGAAGTCAAACGTGACTTGTATTTATCTTTTGTTATCGGTATATATTGAGTATTACAATTTTAATAGTTTTTTTCCTTTCTTAAAATGTGTATACAGTTTTTGGCACCCTCCGTATATGTAAAACTGTATATGCTTAGAAAATTCATGCAAAGAAACTTAAGACATTGTCAACAGTGATTGCTTTTGGAAAGAGGTACTGAAAGCTAGAATATAGGGAAGGAGAATTTCTATATTTTACTCTACACCCTTTGATTAAAAAAAATAAATAAACATTTATCACTTTTATAAATTAAAAAATGGTTTACATGACACCCTAACATGAACGTTATTGGAGGTGATGACATATAAACCCTGTTTGAGAGTTGTAAATAAGTTCTACAATTTACATATTTTATAGCGCAACAATTATTCTTTCTTAAAATGGCAATTTTTGTATCTATTTACAAAAGCTTGTTGTATGACAAGACTGACAAAGGACAGCCATTGACAGAGGATACAATTTCAAGAAAGATAAACACTACCAAAAAGTTTCTTTAAGATCATACCTAGTGAACAGCGTCACTGAGTAACAGGTTTCTTTGTTTTTTTTTATAATCATCCTGAAAATGATGACAGTTGCTATGTCAGAAGGAAATATAAGCCTTGATACCAATCTATTTCTATCAGTCCTGATACCAAGTAGGACCACAGCAACAGGTAAGCGTTCATAGGAAACCAGAGTAAAGCCAGCCTCCTATGCCCTCATGAAGCATTGGGCTTAAGCAACTTGGCAAGTCTGTTTAAGGATGAATTAATGATTAAATGAAGTCTGAAGGCAGAAAGATGGTGGGCAGAAATGAATTTTATTATCTAACAGTTATGTAAGAACTTAGAGACTCCAGAGTTTTTAAGAATCTGAAACAAGAAAATACTCACAACTTAGAAGAAAAAAAAAATCCCTTGTCAGGTCATGTCCCAGTTTATAGTTTTGGAAAATGGTCTACAGATCTCATCCAACTGCTTCATTTTACTTTTTCAACTGCAATGACTGCGACAGATGAAACTCCAACAATAGGAAGTCCCCTGAACATTGGTCGCCTACATTTCAGTTCAGGTTTTAAAAATAAAATAGCCCTCATATTACTGTTAAGCTGTTCTTTTCCCTTTCCTCTCCTTTGTTTTCCTTTCAAATAACTATAAAATGGGAGAAATATTATGATTCTATCTGAGGAGTGCCTGCTTTATTATTCCAAAATACATGTCTTTGTTCACAGAAAAGACTCTCAAGGATTTAACATCTAATGTCACAAATTACTGGCGGTGCCAAAAAAAGATATACACATGACTTGTGTTCATCTTTTGTTAACGGCATATATTGAGTATTACAATTTTAATACAGTTTTTTCCTTTCTTAAAATGTGTATACATTTTTGTGGCACCCTCTGTGTGTGTAGTGTAGATGAAGAATGGAAAACATTGCGAGTTCTCAAGTAATGTAAAAACATTAAACGCCTAGAGCAATTTGCTCCTATGTCCTGATGGGTATCTGCCCGGAGGTGAGCACTGTAATTAGGACACCAAATGAGTCACCAAGTCAGATCAGCCTGCACTAATGCACCCTGCACTAGTGTACATTCTGGCACTTTGTTTTTCATTTAAAAGTGGATCTCCCTTCACCCCCACCCCAGGTCATTAAGGAAGAAATGGAGGCATAATATGTTTGAAGGGACCGCTGTTTTCTCTGAAGTCATATTTTAAGGTAGTGTCAAAACAGAGCTTTGGTATCCGGTTTCATCCTATATGACACATCATGTTTGTCTCAGATGACACTATAACCGAGGAACAAGAATGGAACCTTTTAAATAATAAATGCAACCTTATTCGGTAAACAAGATCATTAAAATACATACATGTTAGAATTTCCTGGTAAGTTTCTTCTTTGTCCATGCACCCTAATCTGTTCCCCCTTTTAATCCTAGCCCCTCATCCTCCCTAGCCCCTACCCATCCCCAGTTTCCCAGCTCTCAAATAGAAGAATATCCTTTTGGGAACCAGATTGTCAGAAGTATATTTCTGCTCATTCATTGTCAACACAATTTGTTATCAAGAGTTTTTGTTTTCTCCTGGTCTGACAGATCACATCACACACATCAGAAAATATTATTGATTTTCACTTTTTAAAAATTTAGTTTTCATCTAATACCCTCTTTGCCAAGTTGAAAGATCTGTTCTTATCCTTCTCAAATTCTAGAACATCTGATATAATGGGTATCCACCTTCTTCACCCTTTCTCTTTCTTTGGTGTCTCTTTATTATTCAATCCTCATAACTCTGTTTCTTCTCTGTTTCTTCCTTGCTTCATCTTCCTCCTCCTGTCTAATGTTCCTGCTCCCCTAAGGTCAGCTCAGGTTTCCAGGCTTTCTTCCCTCCTCTTCACTCATGCTATTGACTCTCCCCCATCTTTATTTTCTTCCCAGACCTTCGGCCACACTCAAATCCACATTGCCAATCCACGTCTTTATCTGGATGCCTTCCAGACACCTCAGTCACCTCAGGCTGAAGCAGAACTCATTAGACAGAAATAGCATGTACATCAGTGGGACTGCCATTTTCCTGGGGTCCCTAAAACACAGTTGTCATTTCAGACCCCTTCCTGTCATTATCACTTATATTCAATCTGTCACCAAGCCTCATCATTTCACTGCTCAACATGCCTCTTGGAGTCAGTTTACTCTCCATTTCTGGTGCTACCAATAGAGAGCAAAATCTCCATTTTTAAGTACTTTGGTGCACTCCGAGCATCCCACCCTTGCTTCTGAAAATCCACTGCCATCAATCTGTTTTGCAGACCACCAGTCTTCCTAAAGCTCCATCGTCATCGTGCCATAATTCTCCATCTTCAAAAACTTAACATAGCTTTCAATTGCCCACAACTGCTAATGTTCCTTCCAGGAATTCAAGACTCTCCATTCATGTGATAAGAATCTACTTAGGGAGCTTGCTTTAAAAGTAAATCTAGACCTACAGATTCAGAATGAGGAATGGTGGGTGGGAGCTACAGGTGGAATCTGTAATTTTCACAAGTACACAGACGAGTCTAAAATAGATGTTCTGCTTCAACTAAGTAACACTGATTTGACCCACTCCCTTTAGCCACCTTCCTCACTTTCGTTACTCCAGTGTTATTATTTTACACCTGCTTTCAAATTCCAATCATCCTTGAAAACCCAGTTTCAATAAGCTCCTCCAAGAAAACTCTAACAGCTTCAGATGAAATTAGTACCACAGTCTTGTCCGTGCTTCCCAGGCAAAAATAATTAGATTTTAGCACTTATTGGTTCCTTACTATAAACCAGGCATCATTATATTATAGGCACTTGGGCTAGAGCAATGTACCATAATCCCGGAACTTAGTCAGTTCACCGTCTAATGGCACAGACAAGAAAGTCTGTGACTCCAGTGCAGTGTGATAAGGTAGTGAGGGGAGTCAGGTGCAGAGGAGGGGCCATAAGTAGGCCAAGCATGGAGGAAGACACTATCTATTTTGAGTTGAGTGAAGTTTAAGATGAGTTTTAAAAAGAAAGGAAGCCAGGGGATAAAAAGGAGGAAGTGTGTCCCGAGGCCGAGGGAAACAGTGTGGAGGAGGGAGCAGAAGCCAGAGACGTAAGCTCCTATCAGTACTTGTAAGTTCTTTGGTGGGGCGGGGCCAACAGTCTATAGGTTCATAAAATGTTAGAAGCAGCTATAACTTCAATTCCATCCAATTTATCCTTATTGGACAGAGGAAAAGACAGGACCCGAGCCATAAAGCGACTTGACCAAGGTCAATGGCTTTGGCTAAGCCAATGTTCTTCCCACTACATTACATTGTGTCTCCTGGCCCATGTTTGAGGAGCATCTGAAGTCTTGTTTGCTGACTATTAAATAAAACACAAATTAAAGGAAACTAGCATGGCATTATAGAAATACACATTTTCAGGAAAGTAGGTTTCCACGTCTACTTCTAGTTTGAAAATACAAGGTAACCTTGAGCAAGTCATTTTCTTTCTCAGGGTCTGTTTCTTTATGTGTCAAGAGGCTGAATTAGATAATCTTGAGTATCCCCCTGGCTCTCATAGATCATTCTTTAAATATGTTATCATTTCTTTTCTTTTCTTTTCTTTTTTTTTAAAGGGGAGTCAGGCTGGACAGGGAGGCTTCTATTGTTAAAACTGCCCCTTTTGAATTTTTTTTTAAGATTTTTTTTTATTTTTA
Organism: Rhinolophus sinicus; assembly: GCF_036562045.2. Classification (NCBI taxonomy): domain Eukaryota; kingdom Metazoa; phylum Chordata; class Mammalia; order Chiroptera; family Rhinolophidae; genus Rhinolophus; species Rhinolophus sinicus. Next base: position 47,338,601 of record NC_133751.1, read on the forward strand.
TTATTGGGCAAGGGGAACAGGACTTTATTGGGGAAAAGTGTGTACTTCCAGGACTTTTTTCCAAGTCAAGACCACATCAATCTTAGTTGTGGAGGGTGCCATTCAGCTTCAAGTGGTGGTCCTTTCAGTCTTAGTTGTGGGGGGTGCAGCTCAGCTCTAGGTCCAGTTGCCATTGCTAGATGCAGGGGGCACAGCCCACCATCCCTTGTGGGAGTTGAACTGGCAACCCTGTGGTTGAGAGGACGCTCTCCAACCAACTGAGCCATCGGGGAGCTCAGCGGCAGCTCAGCTCAAGGTGCTGTGTTCAATTTTAGTTGCAGGGAGCGCTGCCCACCATCCCTTGCGGGACTCGAGGAATTGAAGGCAACCTTGTGGTTGAGAGCCCACTGGCCCATGTGGGAATCGAACCAGCAGCCTTCGGAGTTAGGAGCATGGAGCTCTAACCGCCTGAGTCACTGGGCAGGCCCCCTATCATTTATAATAAAATGTATGATGTGGTCTTTGGTCTAATTGCACCTCGCTTTTCACTTTTACAAGAAACGAAACACAGGTCGAAAGACTTTCTGTTCATTTACAACTCAGTTAACTAGTTAATGTGTAACTGAAGTGTGCAGTAGGTTAGCATCAGGAGAAGGGGAATCAATGTGACCGAGAGGTCTTGGAGAAGGTGAAATCTGAACTGTCCTCTGTAGGAGGTGAGGACCTGGCCAGGAAGACAGGAGGGTGTTTCAGAAAGGACACCTGAGCACGGTGTAGGAGTCCAGGCTCCACAGGGGCCTTGAGGGAAGCAGGCTGCTGGGGCAGAGTCTGGATGGGGAGCGTGAGAGGCAGGGGGCGCCTGGATGGAGGACATGGCTGTCACACCAGCTACAGTGTGGACTTGATGCAGGAGCTCAGGGCAAGGCGTAGGAGATTGATTTGGCCAGCAGGGCAGATATCGCTCCAGGAGCCTGTTTCATTAAGTGCAGAATAGGTCTTGAGGGCTCAGACTTAGGAAAACACGTTCTTAGTTTTACATCCTTCTTCGGTTTCAATTAGGTGTTCTGTAATTATACAATAAATTCTCAGCACTGTGAACTATTACAACGTGAAACACTATAGACACACACAATGATCATGTTCAAGCCAATGGTATTTTAAAGCATTTGTAAAAGGCCTGAAGAATCTTAACAGTTCCCTGATTCCTGGGAGGCTAACAGGTGAGTGTTTTCCTCAATTGCTGTTCCCTCTTTTCCACTGTTGTATCTCAGTTTCTATATTTTGTCTTATGTTAATTGGATTTGATCTCATTACTCTGATGTGTTTAGGGTAAATTACCTCAAATTCTTTTTGGGAGAGGCTGGGGCCTAAATAAATGATTACTGAAGTTTATCTCGATGGACGCCCACTCTTCAATACCACATAATAAATAACGACAGAGTAATTTCATGCATACTGCACTTTTTAAAAGAGGGGTTGATTATAAACACAATCCCATGAATCCTATTTCAAGTTAACAATGCTGCATTTGTGTAGCATATCAGGCATTATAAATTTTTTTAAAAAATTGTGGTGAAATACAGATGACATAAAACGTAACCATTTAAATGATGTTTCAGCGCACGGTTCAGTGGTATTAAATACACCCACAATGTTGTATCACCATCACCAGAACTTCTCCATCACCCCAAACTGAAGCTCTGTGCTCATTAATCACTAACTCCTCATTCCTCCCTCTCCCCATCCCCTCATAACCTCTATTCTACTTGCTGTCTCTCTGAATTTGCCTGTTCTAGCTACCTCATGTAAGTGGAATCATACAATATTCGTCCTTTTGTGTCTGACTTATTTCACTTAGCATAATGTTTTCAAGATTCATCCATATTGTAGCATGTATCAAAATTCATTCCTGTTTAAGGCTGAGTATCTTTCACTGTCTGTATACACCACATCTGTTTAACCATTTGTCTGTTGACAGAAACTTGGGTTTGTTCCACCTTTGGGCTACCCACTGAAATAGCGCCCAGTATTCTGACTCTGCAGCATCGCTCCCTAAACGACAGGGCCTGCACAGGAAGGACACAGGGAGTAAGCAGGTTGGAGCAAAAGGGCTGCTGGCTCAGCCCATATGAGTTTATGACTGGGATTCAAGGAATCAGGTTCAAATCTCGGAGCCACGACGCACAGGCGCACCTGCAATCCAAACATAACGAGACACAGTGGGAGAGATCGCTGGTGCCCCAAGGAGATTCCTGGGACACTGCTGGTAGGAAAAGCATTGTTACTCAGTTAATGGGAAAGGTAGTCCTGGTACTCACTCCAATAGGAGTGTCCAGCAGCTTGATCATCTTCCGTAAAGACAAGATATTGGGAAACAGTGACTAAGCTTCCACTTCATGCAAATGAAAAGAAGTCTATTGTACAAAGGAAATTGCTAAAAAAGTGTGTGCTTAAAAAGGTCAAAGATCAAAAAACATTGAGAAGAGACACACTGCTTTCTCTGCCTTGTGCACCTTTATTGCAGACCTAGTTGCATCTTTATCTCTCCTGCGGATACCCTCCTATTCTATCAATTCCTCTCCCCCCAAGAGGTTTGTTTGTTTGTTCATTTATTGTGGTAGAAACATATGGCTCAGAAATATGCTCTCTCTTTCTAGGATTACTTAACTCTGTATCTGCAGGTTCAAATAGGTGTTTAATACAGGTTTAGGACCTGAGATCATCAGACCAACCATACTGACTCAAAAAATATGTATTGTTTCAGATCAAATGATTTACCAACGATTTTAGAATTGGTTTTTTAGAAGGGCTGTTATACCAAAAATCTCAATATAGCAAAACTGTTTCTAACCCTTAACTAACGGTCTGCTTATTTTAAATAATACTCAATATGAAACCCAGGCAAGCATATAACTACCTTATGAATTGGTTTAAGTGGGATTTGAACCACATATGCTCCATAAAGCGGGCGATGAGCACCTAGGAATTATTAACTATAGAAAAGGAAATAGAGAATGACAGTTGTCCTTAAAATATCAGCACAACCAAACTGAAGAGCACAATTCCTAACACAAATGACTGCGTCTGCGCTAGGCCTGTAATCCCCACAGTGATTTTCTGAATGTCTCCATGCGCTGACCTTTTCTTGTTTTCCGTGGTACCACCCAAATCATTTCAGGTCATGGGACCCAAACCATTTTGTTCAGTTTAGATAGCTGTGGCAAGGCTGGTACCAATTGTCTTTTAAAATAGAAGTATTAATTGGACAGCATTCACTATCATCCCTACATAAATGTCAGTCAGTCCCTCAAGTTGGATAAATCTTCCTGAGTAGGAGAGAAGGGGGTGCAGTTAGAGGCGGCCCCTTGGAACTTGCACAGAACCCCGAATGGCCCTGGGATGTGCAGTGGTGGGAGGGGAGAGGAAATGCTGCGAGACCCAGTGTCAGGGAGTGGTATCGGGCCACTGTCACGGGGGCTGTCTGAGCATTTGCAACATGGAGGGAAACTGTGCCTGCCTCACTCCTGCCCCCAGCTCTCTCCCCTCCCCTCCTTCCCTGAGAGAGGCCCACCCTCTCCACAGCACAGCTCTACTGGGCCAAGGAGAGGCCCAGCAACCAGAGCCTGCCTCTCCAAGGCTGTCCCTGTTCTGTGGGCCCTGCTGAGGGTTCCATGGACACGTAGAGATGCCCTTATGTGTTGATGTGGAAGGAAATGGTCAGTGTAGGAGGCCCCAGCCCCTTGCAGATGAGACGAGAAAGGAAGAAAATGGGTTCTGAGAATGGCCTGCAGCGAGTGCCTCCGTACGGTCAGTTCCCTTCATCTTCCACATCTGGGTGTGCCTACTATGGCTTCTTCCAACTGCCACGGTCCTGGAATTGAAGGAGGATGCCAAACGTGCCAAACCACAGGAGCAGAAGCAAGGGCTGTTCGAGACGGGTGAGAGTGGCTCCAGTGTCAGCTTTGGGGCCTGTTGGCATCACAGGAGAAGTACACTGGGGCCATTGTACTGTGACAAGGCTTCTTGGAACGAAAGTTTGAACATTCGGTGACTGTGGGAAGCATTCAGCAAAAATTGAATTCAACCAGCAGTAATACATACCCACTCTGTGCAGAGCTTGTGTGTGGGGGTTTCTTCAGGGACACTGGAGACGAGCAGGATGTGGGCTCCACCCTCAAAAGGTCTGAGGGGAACACAGATCCACAGACAGCTTACACAGTGACAGAATGCCACCAACTGTTATGGACACGTACAACCCTGGGCTGGGTCCCCTGGTGAGAAGAGGAGGATTCTGGCCCTTGGGATATTCAAGTGCCATCCGGTCACCGTTCCACAACGTGTTTAGATATTTCATTTTAGACATGTTAAGCTTCAGACTGAAGTGACACATTTAAATGAAGACATTCAAGAGTGGAGCTCAGAATCTAGACTAGCAGTATAAATCAGGATTAAAGGCAATGAGTGAGACCACTGAGGAGCAAGTGTGGGGAGGAAAGAACACCCAGAGGGATGTGGGTGGGTGGGAGGGGAAGGCGGGCAGTAAAGGAGGAGGAGGCATCAAGGAGATGCTGCCTTATTTTATCAGGCGATGCTGGATTAACAGAAACGCGTTTCCAGAGCCGTGAAGCACAGCAGGTCCTCCTATAGCAATGACGATGGGATGCAGCAGGAAGACCGCAGTGAGACAGCGGAGCTTTCTGTTATCCGTGGAGGGCGTGAGGGTAACAGCCGTCCACACAGCCCACAAGGATGGCCTGATGCCATGCTCAGCACTTCAAACACGTTATTGTGATTGCGCTTAGTCCTCACTGCACCCTTCCTGGCAGAAGGTACCGTGGGGTGTAGAGAAGTTGGGTCACTTGTCCAGACCCGGTGGTCAGCAGGCAGCTAGGTCAGGATTCCACCTCATCCCTCTCACAGCCCAGCCTTACACCACACCAGTTTTAGAGCACACAGGCTGTGCTGTGTCTGCATTCATAGGGCAGGGCCTGTATAGGGTCTATGAGGAAATGTCCTAGCTCACCGAATTCAGAAAGAGCCCATTAACTGGACAAGTGAAGCCTGGCACCATGGCGAAATGCTTCAGTTGCTAGATAGTAAGCCGGTCAGGTATCAAACCCGTTTTCTCCTCTCATAATTTCAGTAACACTTGCCTCTTTCTTGGGTGTCTTTTGCTCCAAGCACCTCCTAGCTTCTCTTGTACTCAGGTTTCAAATCTTCTTTCCCCACAACTAATGATGCATGCCCCTCTGCAGTCCTCCCTGGTCCTGTCTCGTTCATTTGCTTCACACTCTGCTCTTTCTCTGCCTCATCTTATCCTTTCTAACAAGCAAATCTTACAAGCAAATTGCAATTCTTTTCATTTTTCAAGTTTACCATCTTGATGTTACAGTTTTCTTTTTCTAGTACTTTCTGTAGTTTTCTAGTGCCTGGTGGTGAGATTGAAAGTCATTTATAAATCTAATCATAGTGGTCTTTGTTCACAAGCAGCTACTGTGTACACTGAGGGCAAAGTGACACTGCCCTCCGTAGTGGTCAAATCACCACTGTCATCTAATTTTATTTTCAGTTAACTTCAAATTTTTCATGTATTCCCTCCTAATAGAAGAAACTGAGTACTTTGTTCTATACCATCAAGTCTATCATTCTCTTCCTCTCTCTCTGGGTTGTTATGGGGAGATAGCGTGCTGTAGGAAATCCTCCCAGATGGGCAAAGCGGCCTCCCAGATCACTGCCCACTTCCCTGTGTAGTGTGTGCATGAATGGGCACCAGGGAAGGCATTCTAGGCTACTCTGTTCATCCCTGTCTCTCATCTACAGTGTCTGCCTTCCTCTCAACAAAAGCCACACATCTCACCACTGTCCCGACTTACTTTTTTTTAACTCTTGAGTGTTTCCTCTTTTCTAATTTTTTTTTGGGGGGGAATATTGGGGAACAATGTGTTTCTCCAGGACCCATCAGCTCGAAGTCATTGTCCTTCAGTCTAGTTGTGGAGGGCACAGCTCAGCTCCAAGTCCAGTTGCTGTTTTCAGTCTTTAGTTGCAGGGGGCGTAGCCCATCATCCCATGTGGGAATTGAACCGGCAACCTTGCTGTTAAGAGCTCCCACTCTAACCAACTGAGCCATCCGGCTGCCCTCTCCTGACTTACTTTTGAAATCATTTATCTGTCTGGGGTGTCTATATCCATATTGAATGGTGTGCATATGTGATTTTCATATGTGTTTATCAATGTTCGGGTCAGTTTGCGTTTCTTGTGGGTACAGTCCTGTGCATTCATTTTGTGGAATACACATGTACTGACACATGGACCTATGTGGGCCTAGTTTCAAATGACCTGAAAGGAATATAATGGTAATTGAACACTTATGCATAAATACAACATACACATACGATACCTGGGGGAATACATGTAGGATTACCATCAGGGTTTTATTTCAAATAGGTAAAGAAGGGAGGGGATTTGCACTGTACCAACAAATGAGTCAGCCTATTTATGGGTCACTGTCAGTGACCCCCTTACCAATGACATTATATACATATTCCTGTGAGGGTGTGACCTGCATGTGGCACTATAGTCTCTGAGTTGATCATACAGGTAATCAGTTCTTTCTACAGGTAATATATGAAAAGAATTGCATGGTGTGAGATATCCTAAAGAGATTAAGGAAAGCAGTTACAAAACTTCCTAAAAATCTAGTTTAAAATAACAAGTACAATGTTGTGTCCGGTTTCAAACTCTGATTCAGCAATCTATTTTTAACCCATCTTATTCCTTTTACAATAAGAAACCCAACGTTTATTTTACTGACATATATGCATTAATCTTTTGTTTTCTGTCCTCTTTTGAAATATGTACGATTACAAAATTGTTCAAAATATCACCTGTTAAACGATAATGTTTGTTCTATAAGAAGCCTAGAACAACATTTGGGGAATAAGAAACCAAGCCCATAAAATATTTATTTATCACCTCTTTCCTTTGGTAGAAATTTACATTCTCCTGATTTTGTCCAGTGACGAGCATCAAGTACTTTAACTTGGGAAAACAGCTCACAGAGGGCATTCATGCAGATTCTGACTCACCGTTGATCATCTTGAGTCAATGGTCTCAACTACAGCGGCGCGGGGAAGCACGTCCTCGAGTTGTCATGCACTCACAAGAACAGAATCCGGCGAGACCCATCACCTTCACCTACATGCCGGGTAGGTGGCGGAGGGGCAGGCCAGGCTGGCGTTGGCAGTGACGCCAAGAGGTGCAGGAAACGCGGGCTGGCGGCGCGGCGGGAGAGGCTCCGGGCTGCGGCGCCCCCGCCCTCGCCGGGAGCCCCTGATTGGGTCCTCCCGGGTCTGCCCGCTTCAGCCCGCTCCCCGCCGGGGAAGCGAGCCCACCGAGCGCTGGCTGCCCAGTCATCGCCCAAGATTTAAAGCGGGCAAGTTTTGTGCTTGAGACCAAAGACTTTCGCTCCGAGTCTGGGCAGAGGGCAGACCTTCGATTTGGAAGTTAAGGAGCTGGACTTGGACTTTGTGAGTTTTGCTTTAGGCTCTCTTTGAAATTAAACTGGGCTTGATGGTAAAATCGTTAGGGGGGCGGGTGATCCCCTCCCCCATTTGCATTTTTAAAACTAACCGCTGTACTGAAGCTTTAGTTTGCTGTAAGTTAGAGTTTCCTTCCTTTGTCATTGAGAAGCTCAAGGCATAAGTGTTGTGACTAGAGCTCTTTTTAACAAGATTAGCCTGCTCTTAGAACTCGTGCTCTGAAATGGAAAATAAAATGATGAGGGAACTGCAAACTCGGTTAAAACTTAATCTTCCATAGATAAGTAACTGTCGCTTGTTCTTAACGAATGGATTGTTAGTTAACAGATTCTACCTCCTCATGGAAAGTGTATTCAGACCAGTTGTTTCATAGCTAATTAACATGTGATTGCTCATACAATTTTTAAAAATTACTCTAGAGCCCACCGCATCCTAACTGCGGCCGAGGTCCGCCGGGGGTGGAAATGTTGTCTTCCCTTCCGGATCACTAAGTGACGGAAGCTCTAGCACGCCCGAGGGGATCAACCTCAATTCCTGGCACGGGTAGTTCTTTGTGCGGGGGACCAGAGACCGGCTCGGGGTCCGCAGCGAGGGCGCGGGGCCGCCCAGCCTCCGCCCCTCCCCTGCCGGGCCCGCCGCCCTGCGACGCCTCCTCGCTGGAGCAGCTCTCGGACCACGGAGAGCCTGGAGTCTCTTCTGCTTGCTCTAGACCAGGCGAGGTCTCTGTAGAGCCGAGAGGGGAAGAGAGTCGCGAGGTGAGGGCACACTGGTTCGCACTGGGAACTGCAGGACTTCAGGTTGGAATTGCACGCTGGGGCCGGGGCGCGCAGCCGGGGCAGATCCCCGGGCCCCTGCTGTCTGTCCCGGCGCAGAGCGCGCGGTCCCGCGTTGGGAAGAGGGGGCGGCCCTACCCGCCGCGGGCCAGGGCTGCCGGCACCGAAAGCGCGGCGGGGAAAGGAGGCGCGTTCTCTCCGGAGCGCCTTTGTTTGCTCCTGCCTGCGGGCGGGCGTCAGACCCCCGAGACCCCAGGCCCAGCCGCCGCCCAGGTGCGGCAGGTAGGCTGGGGGGTCCGGAGCTCCGGTTGGGGTTAAGCTTCCCGGGGCCGGGCGGGTTCCCCCTCCCTAGGGAGTTGCAGCCAGGCGGCCGCGGAGCAGCGATGCCGCGACCGGCCGGAGCGCGGGAGACCCGAGGAGAACGCCGCGCCCTGCGGGCCTCGGTTTCCGGCTGGGGTCTCCCAACCTTGCTGCCGCCCCTAGACTGCCGGGATGAATTCGGTTAGAAAGCCTGCGCCGGGGTGGAAATCGGTAATCACGAGAATGGGGAAGGTTTCGGCGAGTTTCTGGCTGGGGAAATGGAGGCGAGGAAGTGGGCTGAGGGGACACTGGGAAAGGACACCTCTTCCTAGCGGGAAGGTCTCTGCTACTTTGTTCGGCTCTGCCGAAATTTATTTTGCATCCCGAAGTGATATAGTCAGCTGCTTCCTCGGAGACCCTCCAGGTGAAAGTAGCAACTCTTCCTCGGACTCTGACTACACGCCCTATATTTTATCTTTCCCGGTGTTGGTTTTCATAGATTAAGGGTCATGTTAAAGGGACATCTGTGTTGAAACCGCACAGTGGCTGGTGGTGGCTGGTCGCTCATATTTAGGGTAATTCTCTGATGAATGTACATCCTTTAGAATTGGATTTGTTCCTCTGTGCCTTTATTTTGGGAAACTTTGCCTGGTCCCTATGGGGGAAGGGAGAGGGATGTGTGAGGAGCTGAAACTGACCCAGAAAAGGATGACTGAAGGTAGTTGTATTAAATAGTGGCGCTAGAAAGATCCCATCCTGAACTTTCTGAAAGGGGGATTGGTGATTAGCAGCCGAGGTTGTAACTTTCTCAAGAGAAACTTACGGTAGATTTTATATGTTGGCGGAGGGCAGTTGGTGGTGGCTGCTTTCATGGGCCAACTCTTTTATTTTAAAGCAAGATAAACTCAATACCTGAAATATTTCCCTTTTATACTTAAAATGACCTTTCTCTCTCCTGCGGCATCCCTCTCTTCCCCGTGCCCACGGGCACTCTCCCTGAGTATTTATTGAGCACTCTGAGGACGAGGCTGACTAACCCATCTGTGTCCCCCAGGGGCTCACCCTGACACCTAAAGATAGGGATGAGTGATGAGTATGATCATAGGGAAAGTTCAAGCTGAAGCTCAGAGAAGCTAGCTCTTCCTGGGGAAGTGAGAAATGAGGCATGGTTAGGAGGCATAAAAGATACTGTGTGTAAATGCTTTGCCACCCCCCACCCACCCTCAAAAAATGGAGAAGAATTTTCAAAATAATGTGTAGGCTCTGGCAAGTAAAAATGTCACATATTTCACTGAAATGGAGATCAAGTTTCCCTTTTATAAAAGGCTGATTCAAATAGGGAGATTGTAGGAAAAGGAAATAACTTTCTAATTCTCAAATATAGAACAGCTTGAATAATAACTCATGGGTTTTGAAATGGGTCATCTTTTTTAAATGGGTCATTTTGGCTAGAATCATTGCACTTGGTGACTTTCAAATTGTAAAAGAAGAGTTCTTTCTGACGACCAACTGCACTACTAGAATCTACATAACAGAATAGGATGTGGTAGTGGTAGAAAGAAACTGGGAGAAACTCAGAAGGAAATAGTCTCTTCTAAAGTAGCAAAATGTATCCTACCTTTTTGGAATTTTCTTTGTGCTCAGTTGAATAGATCTAAACTTTGCATCTGATGTCACATTATACATTTTGGGGTGGGGGGAAATATTTCCATAGCCATTTTTTATTCTATTGTTAGAATAATCTTGTGAAGAGATGCATATATTGTATCTATGTTCCAGAAATCGAGACACAGCAAATTATTACAAGAGTTCGGCCATTTGACAGAATCTCTGCTAGCAAAGATTTAGCTAGAACAGTGTAAATCTGAAATATTTTTCTTACAATATACATACATAGTGGATATAAGAATCTTCGTGTTTTAAAGATAAGAAAGTTGATCAAGTGAGATGTAAACTTTGAATAAACAAGCGATTTTTTTTAAACATCAGAAGCTGACTTTGCTCTGTAACTTATTTTTAAGATTTATCTTCCATCGTATAGGCTTTAACACTAGAAGTCAGTTTTCTACAGAAAGGAATGTTCTACCCATTCTGCAGGTAATCAGTCCCCAAAAGTTCAAGTTTAAAATCCTATTACACAGCTTAAGATCCACCTAAGCTTTTATATTTTATCTCTTATTCCTTTCCTCCTACTCTTCCTACAACTTTCTGATAGTTCTCTAGACAAAGTAAGTTAAAAGGTTGACTCAACTTAAGTTTCCTTCTCCATAATTTAGAGGGCCTTAAAATCTTTGGTTTTGTCATCATTATTGAAATGTATTTTTAAGTGCTTGTGGGAACCATATTGTTCTTTCCTGTCGAGGACAATGGTAGACCATATTCAGTCAATTAGTAGTGATACTTCTGTTCTCAGTCTCAACCTATCTGGGATGTGCTAAGTGGCCCTTAGCAATCAGATCAGTATTTTAAAAAGTTCATATCTAATATTCTTTTAAGAAGAAGAATATTAAGAACCTATCTCATTATTTTGAAAGGAAAATAATCCTGGATGAATATCAGCCATCTGCTCTCTAAACCATCATGGTAAAGATGCATGAACAATTTCTAGAGTAAGGAAATTAGGGTATGTTGCACACCTGATCTGGACCACACTTTGTCAATAAATTATCTCAAATAATCCTCAGAAAACACTGTGTGATATACAGTTTAGAGACATGTGACCAGAAAATGGAAACAACCAGAATATAAATCTACCTTTGTTCACATTCTAAAACTCTTGGTTTTTCCACTCGCTTTCCTCCCTTAGGTTGGTTCCAGGTTGCACTGGAATGTTTACTTACTCCAGTAAGGGATCGATACTGGAAACAACTCTGAAGCCTTCCCAACATCCCACCTGTGGCCATACTACACAGTATGTGAGAAATTAATATTTATTGAATTAATTCAATGTAGGCATTACCTATTTGCTGAGCTGCAAATGCCTGGAGCAGGGTAGGTGCGTAATAAATGATAGTTAGCTCATTATAATAAATGTTGATCAACCAAGACAGAAAGGTGTTATATATGTGTTATATACACCTCTCATGTTTTACACCATTATTTCCTTTTTGTACTCTGTAAACCCTCAATCAAATGTTGTTTCCAAATATCATGTCCAGAACAGGACATATGAACTGCAGTTGGACAAAGGGCTTATATGTGTAACTTATGCAACAGGCGTATACTGGGTTATATTGTCAGCTTATTTCTAAATCACTATTTTTCATATCATATTTTGGCCTCAGCTCTGTATGACTCTTTCATTTCGTCTAATACTTATTCATCAAATATTTGCTTAAAACATTTGCTCTGAGTCCTATACTTTTTTTCTCTTCTTCCATCCTTCTCACCTCTTTTAAAAAACAACAACAAATCCTTCTGCCACTTTGGATCTCTTCCCTTAAGTCCCCCAATCCTCTTTATAGAGGAAAGACTTTGCGCACCAAAGGTCACAGATTCATGTGGTCACTTTCCCCATTATCTCGTGCTACAGGAATCAATAAAAGGAAGGAGGGAAAACTGAGATGAAGGGTTAAGAAACTGGTATGTTACAAAGAAAATGAGAAAAAGCTCTGACAAAATGCAGGTGGGAGCAAAACATAAGTAAGTGACTCCAAACTTCAAACAGTGGAGCAAGTTCTTTGCCTTCTTGGGTCACTTGTCTTGGCCCTGCCCCACCTACTCCCCTGCCCTCCCATCCTGATGGGAGCTCCAGGAAGACCAGCTGTGCCAGTGCCAGGCAGGAAGGGCAGGTGAGGAGCTCAGGGACGGGCCTGGAACTGATCAGCTGCTTCTGAGCTGCCCCGGTGTCTGGAATTTATAGAGATCATGTAGTGAACCCCATGGTTCAGTGCCTCAGTTTCTTATTCTGCAAAATTGGGAGATCATTTCTCCCTCATAGGTCATCTGAGGAGTAAAGAGTTACTATATATGTAACACATTCCAAACGTGCCTGCTATACAATAAAGCACACCCATGTTAATAACTGTTGCTAGAGTGAGCAAAAGGAGTTTGTTTCTTAAGTAGGCAAGAACAAAACCGACAAGAATTGTATTTAAAAGAGCAAGCATCCCTGTCAACCCAAACAACTGTGCCTCAAGAATGAATACAGAAGGCCAAACTTAGAAAAACAAATGTTTGACCTTTATGAAGCCTACTTTATATTTCAGGGTTTTTTGTTTGTTTTAAATTCTATATAATCACTCATTGCTGGAAATTATTAATACCTTTTCATGTAACTCCTCTGAAATAGAATAATACGTCCTCTGTAGCCCTGTGCTACCAGTTTCCTTACCATCTGTCTTTACATAGGGCCTGTCTATATTTGTTTGTTCATTTGGTATTTCCCTGTCTTTATTTGTCACATAACCAGCAAACAAGTCTACACCTTTGTTTAACTTATAAAGAAGCATATAACTTCGTTTCTGTGGGTGAGGAGCTTATTACTGGATTCACACTGTAGGTTATATAACCGAATTTGATCCAATACTTACTCATCAAATATTTGCTTAAAACATCCCCTCTAAATCCTATACTTTTTTCTTTCCTTTCCTTCCCTCTTTCTCACTTCTTTTTGTTCCCCCCTTCTGTCAGTTTGGATCTCCTCCCTTCAATCCCCCAATCTTCTTTGTGGAGGAAAGACTTTTTGCACCCAAAGGACACAGACTCCTGAGGTCTTTTCTTCTGTCTCACATCCATGCTTGCTAGGTTGGAATTTAAAGTCTTTGCACTAACACTGAATGACACTAACACTAACTCTTTAAATGCATTCTTTGTGGAGGAATAACAACTCCCAATAGCTTCTAACCGTTGCCCATTGCTTGAGCAAAATTTCATAGCTAGTCACAGCCATAAAAATGCCTAAACATAGCTGGTGGGCAGAATTTTTCCTTTTTCACAGGAAACACTCAATGTGATTAAAGAATAAAATAAAATTGAGAGAATGTCTATTTTTCATGTTTAAAATGTGAGCTGTGAATTCAAATTTCAGATTGCTTTCTTCCTTCCTGAGCAAATAAAAAGGCAACTGGTACTAAACATTAACCAGTTGTGTGTCGTAGCACCAATTACTACAACTAATTTACTAAGAAAAATCTATGAAAATCAAATTATAGCCTCTCCAGTAAATTCAGGGCTTTCTACTTCTGATTTCTTTTAACATGGCAATTTGGCTCCTGAGACTTGGTCCTAGCTATGTATAACAGGGAATATAGATGATCAGACAAGCCAGGTAAAAATTCTTGGAATGTAGAACAAAATGCAAGATTAAGATGGGACAGAAAATGTTATCTTTATTCTCTTCGTGTTATGCCTGGACACGAAACAAAAATTGTCTCCCTGGGACTTTAAGTCATAAAAGTTTAAATGTAAAAGGTCTAAAGTATTCAGGCATTTTTTTTTCAAACTGACTCACTGAAAGAGCATCATTAGTTTATAGTCATACTTTTATCACTTTAAAATTTTGTGCCTCAAATGAGTGCCTCCCGTGCCTCTCCCTAGTGCTCATCCTGACTATCAGTGTGCTTTATGGAGGGAATGGACAGGGCCGGGGAGCCTGGGAAATCATGGGGAGGAGAAGCTGACAATGTGTGTGACGTCTTCTTTATGAGGTAGGAGGTGACATCTGCCAAGAGAGGAAGACAGGCCTTGGGAGAGGCAGGGGAGACAGCGTGGCTGGTGAAGAGACTAGGAGAGAAAGAAGGTCCAAAGCAAGTGAAGGATGCTCACATAGCATAGGGCACCTGCACAGTGAGAGATGGCCATGTGCAGTGATGCTGCCTGCCTGGGCGCTCCGTGTCTCCAGCAGCCCCTCAGGTACAGGAGCAGAGGAGACAGGAGGACCCAAGGTCTGGAGTTGTTGGGATGGAAAGACGGGAACCAGGGAGGGACGGCAAAGGTGTCAGATGATTTCTCACCTGAGACAGGGAGGTGGGTAAGAAGAAAAGTCTTACCGAGTGGAGCTTGCTTAGTGGGTGGGGGGCTTAGGGGACAAGCAGGAGGTGGCAGAGGATTCTAGATGAATGTTTAGAGGTTGTGGTTGAAGGGTGAGTGTACTGGAAAATGCGCGTAGAATTCAGAATTCCAGAGGAAATGCACTTCTAAGTGAAGCCCAATAAAGGACTTTCTTGCTGATTAGTTGTCTTGTGTAGGGGGAGGTAATGTGAACACATGGTATATACCTCATAAAATAAGGGTTCCTTAAAATTCTGAGTGTTGTATGTCTGCTAAATCAGATGTAGAAATATAGTATCCCTAAGATTAGATGTTGTTACTATATTACAATCATGGCCAGAAACAGGGGACGAGAGACATATGGATGGACAGAAAAATACGTGCATTTTGAATTCAAACGCAATGGCTTTCTCTAGTTAACACTACTCAGCCCCAGGTCTCAGATTCACTATTGCTTCTCCTCCTGGAAGATGCCTCCCCAACCTCCACCCAGCTCCCAAACGGGTCCGTGGCCGTCGTCAGACCCCACTGTGTTCCCAACACAGCTGTCACTATGGGCCCCACATGGATCTTCCCACTCAGAGCTCCGTGACTCAGCCTTGTCTGTCCTGCCTTGCGACTTGCTTCCTCTACCCACGTGTTACCCCATCTTCATTTTCTCATGAACTACCCTTTGAAAATAGTTCCTTTTCTCTTTGACTCCTCCCTCTTCTCCTTCTCTGAGTTTATTTTCCTCCAGGCCTCTCTGCTCACCTCTCCCTGGAAAGCTCATCCAAATTCACAGCAGCCGCAGTCTTTATGCTCAGAGTGCCCCCTGATCTTCGCTCCTGTCTCTCTCCAGTCTCATTACCTGCTGGACTTTACCTGTTGTGTCTCCAACACCTCACACTCAACGCAGATCTAAAACCAACCATGTTCTCCCTTCACTGTAACTCAGGAAACCAGATTTTGTTTTTCTTGAGAGGGACTTCTTTGTCTCTGCCTTCCCTCCCCACTTCCACCACCAGACTAGGCCCTCCTCACCTTATCCTGCTTCAGCATGAGGTCCTGACAGAACCCGTGTCATCTCTAGACACCTTGAATCCATCTCATGCCACGGCCAGATTAATCGCTTTTGCATAAAGCTTAATATTTACTGACAAGGGAGTTGTTAAAAATGGAAACAAATACTTCTGTGACTTCCTGCTTCCCTCAGTACTCCCTGGCTCCTCGGCCTTATTTTCAAGGTTCTCTGTAAACCCCAACCTGTCTTCTTTCCAATACATGCCTGTTTCTCAAATGTTGGCCACATGGCAATTCTTTCCTTTCTTGCCTGAAATGGGTGGTTTCTCTTCCAGCAACCACCCAAATCCTGTTATCCTGGGGTCCTTCTGATCCTCTGTCGCTGATGTCTACTCCTAGGGACGCTCCTGTTGTGCCTGGAGCTGGTATTGCCCAAATCAGCACTGACACACGACACGGTCTGTCCCTTACTGTGACGTGCCGACTGCCATCCACGGGAACTGTGCTTTCATGTGGGCACTGCGCGTCTTGTCTCAACTGGACTGTAGGTGCTTTCAGATTGGAGACTATAAAACACTGCGTCATGACGCCCACCATGCTAGCACAGGTATTTCCACAGCAAATACTCACATGCTTGTAGGATGAATGGAAACACTGGACACTGAGGTTGTTTAACTTAAAGTGCAGACCTCAGCATCCTCATTGACACTTCAAAATTTATAGCAGGTTTTGCATAATATTTTAGGATCACAAAAGTAGACTCAGCAAAGGAATGAGTTGACAGCATGGTGAAGTAGAAAAAACAATCAGGGGTCATTTAGGGAAACTTGTAGCCTGTAGGTACACTAACTCGAAGAAATATTGTTGAGTAACTGAGGGGCACAGCTCCAGTCTGAGGAGTATTTGGGGTGGGGTCTGCCACCTTTTCTGATGTTCCTACTTCTATTCTTTATTCTTCTGACGACTTCTGTCTATTAGGAAAGAGAATGTGAAAGCTATCTGTTCCTTCTTCTTAATTGCAGTAGAAACAACCCCAAATTATAGTCCAAATATTTGCATATTTTCTTTTAAGTAGTTTTTTGTCCTGTTCTCTCCTATAGTTTTTTGTGTTTCCTATTTTCAGCAGGCTCTGAGTCATCTGTAATTGTTATATACTCTCATTAACAATACATTGATACTTGCCCCCAATTTGCAGAGGAAGTCATCAAATCAGAATGCAGTGAGCGGTGCCTGAGGTTTGGTGCCCGGCCACAAACAGGGGTAGCCCTGGAGTTTCCAGCCTGTTAATTGGTCACTGAAAGAGCTTCGGGCACACAAAGGAACCTGCACCCACAGCATTCTGTTGTGGATGGTTGCAATGCATTGTTGGGATTGCTTTGTTTCCTGTAATGCCCAGCATTTTCTTTCTCCAGTTTGGGCAGGCCTGTGGGCTTCTCCCCAGCCCCCTCCCCTGCACTTTAAATACTGAAGGCAGAAGATGTGCTTTGGAGAAGCTGTAAGACTGAAAACCAGAAGAGTGCTTGGTCTCCGATGGCAAAGCCAGAGTTAGTGGCAACATTGCTTAGCTGTAATTAATGAATTTAGATCTCAGAGGTGCTTTTGCTTTGGGTTGGGAAAGGCTGGCCAGTGACTGGGTTCAATGTGCAGGAGTTCAGATGTCCTTTCGTTATAAAAGCTGGGTACTGTAAAAGAGCAGTTTACCTTTCCTAAATCTTCCCCTCATCAGATCTGTACTCTCCATGGAGTTTAGTTATGATTGATGTAAACGGCAGGTAAATAATTCAGGTGACTGTGGGTGGAGAAACCTTTTTCAGAACTTTACATTCTGAACTGAACCTAAATAAGTAGAGTGGGTTGCTGGCTTCGTGATAGGTTCTTTGTCATTTTTCAGAAACCTTTTGACTCTTCGAGGTCAATTCGGAACAGTTGAAGAAATACAGGAAACTAGGTAAATCTTTTCCCATATTTACCTTATGGTGTGTGGGGGGGTGGATAAAATGAACGTTGTGGGCTGGCTGCTAAGCTGGAGTACCAACGTTCGCAGCAGCAACACACCAACCAAATGAGTAATAGACCCCATTCATTGGAGAGAGAGTAGGGCCTCTGTGAGTGAAGGGTCCATGTGGGAGCAGCGGAGGTTCGCTTGTGGGCCGATTGTCCTGCAAGAAGCTCAGGCTTGTAAATGACTGTGAGTGTGCCAAGCGAGCTGGCACCGGCACGCTGAGCACAGCTGCTCAGAAACGGGAAGCTAGCTTTGCCTGTGGTTCCAAAGGTTACTCTCCTCTTTGGTTCCTTCCCCAAGTCTGCTGGAATAGAAACTGAAGCTTAGTTTCAATTGAGAATTTTCTTAAAATTCTTAAAAAACTGACGCGGTCTTAACATCTGCCAATAAGTGTTCTCTGTCACTTTGTGTTAAGCCTCCAATGCCTTCAGTATATCTGATGGAGTAGGCAGAAGAGGCTTTCCTCTTCAGAGGTGGGCCATTCTCAAAGTGAGCACTGTTAGGACTGAGAGGAAGTGAGGAAGTGCCCCACCTTCCACTACCCCCACCCCCACCCCGCCCCACAACAAATGAAAGTGATTTTGCAAAGTTGAGGCAGATGCCAGCATCAGAAACTGATGTTTCCTGTTGCCTTTCTTACCCTTCTTAGAACATCTGGTCCATGACCAGCCAAAACAATGGGGGGAATTGACTGATAATTGATCTATCCCTAACAGCAGTATTTCTCACCTTTTTGATGGTAAAGCACAACAAAAATGCATTTTATGTTACAACCCTGAAGGTACTACTTTCAGTACACTCTGCCAGTCTCTAGTCTGTTCTTTCTTTTTCTGTTTTAATGCTAGTAGTGACTTCCTAACTGATGCAGCAGTTTTAAAACCTATGCCCTAGGGGATAAGATATTCCCTGTGCAAAGTCTCAGTGGGGCTTAGCTCTGATCTCTGGTCCTCCTTGGACTTTTCACATGCCTGGCCTTTGCAGTTATCACCCTAATGTACAGTAATCATAGGGGATGGGAAATGTGAAGGTCTGACAATTAAGTTCTCGAACTCGTCCTAAAAAAATGCCATATACCTCATTGCTGAATATCACTACAGTCACCTTCGAAGCACTCCCCTTGGGAAGATATGCACCAACACCAGTGCCTAGTCCACCCTTCAAAGCAATTTTGGAACTCTTTTTCTGGAATAGCCATCAGAGCTGTCGTCATATTACCCTTAATGTCCTGAATGTCATCAAAATGTCTTCCTTTCAACATTTCCTTTATCTTTGGGTAAAGAAAGAAGCCCTTGGGGGCCATATCAGGTGAGTAGGGAAGTTGTCCCAATACAGTGATTTGTTTACTGGATAAAAACTCCCTCACAGACAGTGCCGTGTGAGCTGGTGCATTGTCATGACACAAGAGCCATGAATTGTTGGCGAAAAGTTTAGGTCGTCTCACTTTTTCACGCAGCCTTTTCAGCACTTCCAAATGGTAAACTTGGTTAACTTTGTCCAGTTGGTACAAATTCATAATGAATAATCCCTCTGATATCAAAAAAGGTTAGCAACATCGTTGCAACAAGTTTGCGAACTTCATTGTCAGACCTTGTATGACTGGATGCTAAAGACCTAAAGGTGGGAAGGAAGCCCCACAGCCAAGGTTAGGCTGTGCTCTCTGGGTACGCAGTGGTTTCTATCAGGTGCAGAGGGTGGGGGATGTGAAGATGGGGTCTTTGGGCGCAGAAGCAGGCCTTTGCCCTGGGGCTTGTGACGTGGGCTCTGCCGCTCAGCCAGCCTGGACCCTGGAGAGCTTGCATTGTCCTTTCCCTGTCAATCTGTTGAAAGACCAGGATACGGATGTGTTAACCCTGAGGGGAGAGCCTACTTCTCCAGGCAAAACGATGTGTTTTAATTGTGGTTGACACTGGGGACGGAATCCTTGAGGGAGGAAGGTGCTGTTTCGTCTCCTAGTGGTGGAAGAAAAGGGAGGACGTGACAGGCTGGGCATCCTGACCCCCAGATTTTTCCAAGTGACCGGCTGTTTGAGTGAAAGGTGGCTCTATGCCCAGCATGGTTCTTTGTACCAACATTCAGAAAATGTAGCTGTCAGGCGCAAACCTGGATGCTGAGGGTAGGCTCTTTCCAACATCATGCCTTTTGTCAAGGAGTTCACCTTAGTGTAATTGGGGGCGGCAAATAAATAAAAAGTCTCAGTACAGGAAGGGAGGTGTAAGAAGGTGATGTGCTAATTAATACAGATCAGAAACACCTTTGGGAGGGGGGTGGCCCCGGTTCAGACTTCCCAGAGACGGATGTAGAACTCAGGCAGGATTAGTAGACTTCTTATTAGCAAGGGGGCTTGCCAGGCCACAGGACTGCTGGAACCAAAGCTGGCGGGTAGGAAATAGCCAGTGTGGTTTAGCTTGCAGCCAGCAATTTGGTGTTGTCGATTCTTAGAAAGCATCAGAAGGGGTTTAAAGAACTCAGTCTCATAGTTAGATCTGAGTTTTAGAAAGGTTGCTGTGGCTGGAGAGCGGAGGAGGGCTCGGCCCGGGATCATTTAGTCTGCCGTCCTGGCCGGCGTAAGAAGCGATGATGACGTGAAGGGGTGAAGAGAGATTTCAAAGAAGCAATTCCCAGGTTAAATAACTGGATATGGAATGGAGGGACAGGAAGACTTTCAGATTTCTGGCGTGGATGCATGAAGTGCAGGCAGACATAACTAAGGAAACAATGGAAACAGAAGGTTTTAGGGGAGAAGACAGCAGAATGGGTTAGACATGGCAGTTGAGTAACCCCCTGTGTCAGTAATTATCTACTTCTATCTATGTATCTATGTATATGCCCATTTAACGTGCACAAAGACTGAGTTAAAGGGTGTTATTCCAACTTTTCAGATTTGTGGGTTCGGTGCCTGATACGGTACAACACACAGTAGGTGACTGAGCCCACGTGGGGTTCAAACTACAACTCTACAAAAACAGTGCTTTTTGGCTATAATCTTACAGCTTCGCAGTTTTGAACATGTTAAATGCGAGGTGTCTGTTGAGTGTCCAAATGAAAATGTACAGAAAGAACATTACTGTATAGAATTGGGCTCACAAAGCCACTTTGGTTAGAGAGAGTTTGGACTGTGCTTTTGAGAAGCATACCTCAATTCCTTGATTAAAAAAAAAAATCTTACTCTAATTCCTGCTTTGCCTAGAGTAAGCTTTAGTGTTTTTTCACTATTAGGAACTTTCTTTTCATCATTCATCTATTTTGTCTTGAACTATATAGCTATATAGTTCGATATATTCATGGACATACCCATTTGAGAGATTTGCACTTTAAGTGTAGAAGACGATAGCCATTTTGGAGGGCTTTTTCATTTGTTTGTTTTTAAGTTGAGAAGAGAAAAAGGTCTCTGTCTTATGCATAAGACAATGGACAATACTTCCCCTTTCCCTCTATTCCCCTAAAACTGATAAGTACTAGCTGTCTCATCACTTCTTGTCCAGATCAGTCCGGTTACAATTAGTTTTTCAGGAACTAAGAGTAGTTGGTTTCTTTTTGGTAACTCGCTAACCCATGCATTTGTCATCTTTTCTCATCCTAACTTTAATAGATCGCACTTAACTTTCACAAAAGGAAGTACATGGAACAGCTGCATGAGACGTGTTGCCGACGTTAACGAAGGATGCCAGAGTGGAGACATTTTGATGTGCCAGTGTCCTCATTCTACAATGTCTTCCGTTCTTTTGCAATCTTAGCACAAATGGAATTAAAAGAAAACATTTTGCGAAATAAGAAGCTCCTTTTACATTTTTAATGACCAACATACATTAAGATGGACATCTGTTCTACAGAAGACAAAGCTCTATGGTCTCGAAGAAGCAAAGGCCCATTGGACCCTGATCCTAAATAAAAAATGGACATCAGAATGTTTGTTAGTGGCAGAAGAGTAAAAAAACGTCAGTTTGTTCGGTTATTTGCCACCTGCTTTATACTCAGCCTCATGTTTTTTTGGGGACCATTAGATAATCACATTGTGAGCCATATGAAGTCCTACTCTTACAGATACTTCATAAATAGCTACGACTTTGTGAATGCGAGCCTGTCTCTGAAGCGTAGCAAGAATGGAGCCCCTCGCTACCAATACTTGATTAACCATGAGGAAAAGTGTCAAACACAGGATGTCCTCCTTTTACTGTTTATAAAGACACCTCCTGAAAACTACCATCGACGGTCTGCAATTAGGAGAACATGGGGCAATGAGAAGTATGTTCGGTCTCAACTCAATGCCAACATCAAAACTCTGTTTGCCTTAGGAACACCTTCTAATCCACTGAGGAGAGAAACACTGCAAAGGGAACTGGTTTTGGAAGACCAGATGTACAATGATATAATTCAGCAAGACTTTGCTGATTCTTTCTATAATCTTACTCTGAAATTACTTCTGCAGTTCAGTTGGGCAAATACCTTTTGTCCACATGCCAAATTCCTTATGACTGCAGATGACGACATATTTATTCACATGCCAAATCTTATTGGATACCTTCAAAGTTTAGAACAAATTGGTGTTCAAGACCTTTGGATTGGTCGTGTTCACCGTGGTGCCCCGCCTGTGAGAGACAAACGCAGCAAATACTACGTCTCCTATGAAATGTACCAGTGGCCCGCTTACCCTGATTACACTGCTGGAGCTGCCTACGTGATCTCCAGTGACGTAGCCGCCAAAGTCTATGAGGCCTCACAGACACTTAACTCTAGTCTTTACATCGACGACGTGTTCATGGGCCTCTGTGCCAATAAAATGGGGATAGTACCACAATACCATGTGTTTTTCTCTGGGGAAGGTAAAACTCCTTATCATCCCTGCATTTACGAAAAAATGATGACATCTCATGGTCATGTAGGAGATCTTCAGGACCTTTGGGAGGACGCCACAGACCCTAAAGTGAAAACGATTTCCAAAGGTTTTTTTGGCCAGATGTATTGTAGGATAATTAAAATAGTTCTCCTTTGCAAACTGACCTATGTGGACACGTATCCTTGTAGAGCTGCCTTTGTCTAACAGTACTTGAATGTTGTATGTTCTTACTGTTACTGAGCCAAACCTGGATGAAAAAAACCTTTACATGTTTGTCTACACCCTAAATGAAATGAATATGAAAAAACAAAGAAATATTTTGAAAGCCCAGTCTTTCAGAATGTTTCTTTGATTCTAGAAGCTATTCGATATTTTATCTACTTCATTGCCTAAATCCATTTCAAGGAATTTATATTTAGAAAAGGTTTATGAAAACCAAGCTAAAGGGAAATTCAAGTTCTCAATGCCGCATATATATTTGAGGCATAGAAAAGTTATTAAGGAGCCTTGGTATTAGAATAACTGCTTTTGGAAAATACCAAGTGAATGTAGATAGAGTGCAACATTTCCAAGAAATGAATATATTGTTAGATTAGGTGTACAAGTTACTTTTTTATTAAAGAGCACTTGATGGAAATTTTGGGGGTAAGGGAAGGTTGGCATAGGAGAAATGTGAATCTGATAAAAGTAAGTCCCGTGTTCTTCAGAGAAGATTTAGGAAAATGTAAAGCAAGTCCTCACATAACCTGATTTTATTAAGCATCATTTTGTCATAATGTTGATAAAATGCATAGGAACTTAACTTTTCAATTAGCCTACTGTAAAATTGTTTCATTATACCTTGTTTCACTGCAGTTCCAACAAGCTATCAACAATGTTAAGTGAGGACTTATTGTACACAATTTCTTTATAAACAGCCAAATCATTTATTGTCACATCCATGTAGCTATTTTACCTAGATAGTGTTGAAGTCATTTAAAACATATTTATGTCTTTTTTTCAAAGTTTAATGTAAAATTTGAGAAGTCATTAGCTCTGCCCTAATGAGTACTTTAAATGGTTTTTGTTTTTTGTTTTTTGATTATTAGAAAATGACCCAAAACTTGGGCAGTTTGTTACTTATAGGGTCCTTCTGTAGGGAGAAATCATTGTTCATTCAAATAAGCTTACTTTAGTTAAATGAATTTTTCAACTGGTTTTTACATATTCAATATCAGTCTGTTTTTAAGGTAGTTATTTGAATGTAGTTCGCATAGAGGAATGTAATAATGGAGAAGACTTCAAAAGGAAAGATAGAATACTAAAAGCACCTTTTCTCCATAATTTATAAAATTCTTATCCTCTAAATTATTGTAATGATTACTAAAATTAACCCATCCCTCCCCAATAAGGTCTCATAAACCATAGTCCTTTGTTCCAAGTTCAATTTTAAAATTGAGAGTATTAACCATCATATCAAAGCTATAGTATCTTTAAAAATCTATTCTTTCATCAAAATAATTATCAGAGGTATTGTCAACTTTTAAATATTTCAAAAGTGAAGGCAGAATGAAAGATAGAAAAGTTGCCAGAATGAGTTTTAAGGCATGTCTAAAGCCGCGAGTGTTCCTTATAATCAGAGATGGCTGAGATCTAATAGCGTAAGTTACATTTATTTTACAAAGCAGGATAGAAATGTGGCTAAGATGCAAACAACCTCCCCTCACTACAGAAAGTACTAGGTGATGTCTAGTATGGGGATTATCTGAAGGCCAAAATAGTGACTTCAGCAAAAGCAGTTGAACTGATTATAGAACCTTTGTCTGCAGAGGTGCCTATTAGGAAAAACTAAGATGTTTAATTTAATTAGATGATGTCTGAAACATGCAAAACAAAATAACTGAAAAAGAATTCTCAGTAAACACAACTGGATGATGACATATATAATTTTTTGGAGGTAGCTTTTTAATGTTTACAGACTGTTTTTGTTTTTTTCTATTTTGGAAATTGAGGCTTGTTTACATTGATTGCTCAGATAATCTAGAATTTTTAGCTAATGTCAAAACTAGTGTCAGCCATTCTAGTTTGTAATTACTTTCCGAGTAGGTTCTGGGTTTTTAGATCATTACAATCTAAATGTTCTGACCAATTAAAAAAACTGCAGAGAACAAAAATCACATTTTGACAAAGTAGATTGATAACTACTTTGTATTAGTTGATTCTTTAATAACCATTTGCCTTTTGGCCGTACATACCCTGTGTATCTATACTTGTAACTGTTTAAATTCACTATTGATTGAAAACATCGGCGTTTCTCTGGCCATCGAAATGATCTTGTTTACAGCAATCCTTTTATGAAAATTATTTATTTGTGAAAGTGCTCTCCTCAACTGTGTTCATCTTTTTATTTTTGCTTAGAATAGAATGGACAGATTTAAATGTAAAGGAAAGATGAAGGCACTTCCTTTTTTAATAAGGAAATTGCTAGATGCTTCCTTCATCAGACTTCAAGTACTGAGAAGAATATATTGTACATACCGTGAAAGGATTTCAACCTTTTAAAAAGGAAGGAAAAAACTTTTTGGTGCTCCAATGTAGGATTGTCTTAAAAATCATAAACAAAGGGAAAATAAACTATCAGCCTGGACGGTCACTTGAGTAGAAGACGGTTGTGCACAGTGTTATTGCTAAAACCTTTTTACCTCTTGGTTGGTTTGCATCTTTTTTCCATATTATTAATTTTATACCAAAATGTTAGATATTTATATTATTTGAATTTTGCTCTTCTATGGCAAAATAGTGGTTTTTAAAAAATAAATCTGTGATTTCCAATAAACAACTTGAAAATTGTCCACAGATGTGTATTTTCACAAGGGTTTTTAAACTCCTGTGTGAACATCTTTTGTTTATATAATCAATTTGTCCTGTTCAACGTCAGAGAGGCCGGTAGTGCACAGTCTTCATCCTATGAGGATTGCTGCCCTGACCTGCTCCTGTGCCCAGGATGGAAGATGTGTCCTCTGTATTATGGAGCCACCTAAAATGCCTCTTCTGTTTGTTAAATGACTTAGGCCAGAATGTCTAAGGAGGGAGTTCTTCTCCTAATGGATTGTTTGGGAAGGGATGAAATAGGAATCTGGAGCCACAGTGCCTTTAGACACCATTTAGAAAGATGTCTAATGGTGGAATCCTTAGCTGTCTGAAAGTAGATTCCAACTTAGCTGTCTCTTAATGGCAGGAAAGTTTTTAGGCCTTGCTTTGGAGCCTTTGGTGCTTAGTATATGAGTCTTTGTACATGGGGTGTTCCCATCTGCTCTTCACCTGATTCCGGCTCACTTCTTAGAAGGGTAGATGGTGTCATTCATTCAATATATATATTTGTAAAACTTGGAAGCAGCTCAGTAAATTTGGTTGTATTAGAATGTTTTACCTGCAGGATATAATTGAGGTGTTTGGTTGGGTCTGAAATGACGAACGCTTGGAAGAATTAATTAACCTGTCCTATGTTTGGGACTTCAGTTGAACACCATAGCTGCAATGAAAATCAGAACAGAGAACTCTTGCTATGTGGGGCTATTCTGCTGTAGTGAGGAGAAAAATGTTAGGTGTCTCCCTGACTCTGTTTCCCTGTAATCACTGCATGGTGCACTGAGACAAGCCTCCATCACAGCACGCTTTACGATAATCCTTTGCTCCAGAACTCAAAGGCTCCTGACTGCCTCCAGCATCAAATCTAATCTCTCCCATCTGCTTTTCAAGGCCTTTTGTACTCTTGCTTTCCTTCCTCATTCCCTGTAGCTTTATTTTTCCCACTGTCACTATTATCCCGCACAAATCTCATTCATGACCATACCTGTGTCAGTTCATTTATCTGACAGGAACAACATTTGTCCAGTACCTGGTGAAATCTTGGAAGTCCCCAACTGTTCTTCCTGCCCACCCCCCAAAATATACTTAATCACATATTATTGTGCTACCTGCAAATTGTTTCATGTGGCTTTTTCCTAGCTGAAATATAGGTTCTGAAGGTAGGGACTGTGCATAGCACCGTCACACAGTGCTTAAAAATCATTATTTCCTCCAAATATAATAACGTTATTCTGGCAAGCCATCCAAATATGAAAAGAGATTAATTATTCAGAGCCCTAATGGATACTGTCTGACATAACATTTTACCTAAACTACTTACAAGTTTATAATTATTTGACAAAGTCTGAATGCTTACTGTATGCCAAGCATATTTTATCTATCAACTCGAGCCCCAACAAATTTGTATTAGTTTTGCACAAAACCTCAACTCTATAAAATCAAAAGTGAATAAGGAAATAAAAATTAAACTGTTACAGCAAAGAGTAGTGATTTTAAGGTATTCAAAGCTAGTGGTAAAATGAAAACAGTAGTCTCATAGATTCTCCCATCTCCTGCTTAATCCATTAGCTAATTTTGCCTTTTCTCAAAGTTATTTTGCAAGAGTCACACAGATATTTTTGTTGCATTAAGTGCTGCAACTTTAACTTTGGATTTCTCATTAGAAGTATGATTTAACGGTCTGTAAATTAATACAATAATTCATCAACTAAAAGGACCCACTTCACTAAGACTTTTAAAAAAGACTTATCATTCTAAAAGTAAAATTACAATTATAGAAATAAGTATGCATTGTAGTAATAGAAAAGTCCCAAAAGATATACCATCACTCGAGGAAAACAGTAGAACACATTGCCAAGTACTGCTTTTCAGAGACAACCCAATTAAACATACTTTCAAATATACTGAATTGGGTTATTTATTAATATTTTCAATCAGTAAGAGCCCATATGTTTCCTTGAGTACAGCTTAAAGTGAAAGAATATGAAGTAGTCCTAATTAAACTAATATTGGCTTTAATCAAGGCGCAATTCCTAAAGATGTTTGTTCATTCCACAGGCATTTTTTGGGAGGCCTACTAAAAGCTAAACATTATGATAGACCCCAGGAATAAAAGCAACTTAAAAGACAGTAAGTCAGATGGTGTAAGAACCAATGTGATAAGTGCTAGAACACAGATACAGAGGTAGTGATGGGAATTCTAAATATAGAGAAGATTTGTTTAAAAAATGAATTTCCCCTTACGCCTTAGGTCTTTGCAACTGAACTGCTAACCATTTACATGCATTGCAAACACCCCCCTGTAAGCCAAAAATAACATTAAATTTGTATAAATTGTGTCTTTTGGGAACCTATTGCCTTTAAATGCTTTTAAACCAATAATTAATATCAACAATAGTTTAAATTTACTATTTTCTTGATAATTCATGTTTTTAAAAACACTGAGTATCCTTGGAAACTTGGTTTATAGGATGTCATTTTCAGTTCTTGCTTGTTGCTTTTTTGAGCTCCATGAGTTTTGTTCTCAGGTATATAAGTGAAGGTTAGTATATAGAATAAATATGTGATTTTATCTGGGAAAGATAAGTGATGAGATTTAAAATTGAGGATAGGATACTCTACCCTGTACCCCCCAGCGCTCCCTAAGGAGTTAAAATGACTTCTACAAAGGAATCTGCAATCTTACCTGATGGGGGAAAGATTTTCTGGACTGTC
Organism: Rhinolophus sinicus; assembly: GCF_036562045.2. Classification (NCBI taxonomy): domain Eukaryota; kingdom Metazoa; phylum Chordata; class Mammalia; order Chiroptera; family Rhinolophidae; genus Rhinolophus; species Rhinolophus sinicus. The sequence continues at coordinate 47,366,582 of NC_133751.1, forward strand.
TAGCTGCTCCAGCTCAGCGTTCTCCCCACCAAGCCTGCTTTCAAGTATTTCTTCATTCTGACGTAAAAGAAATTTTGGTAAGAATAGTGTATTTTCTGTGGAGGAGCCCTAAGTCTTTCTCTCTCTTCCCTCCAGTTTTTTGGTTTGGTATTGGTTTTGTTTTTAATTCTCTAGATGAGCATCATATTCTGTTTCTCATCTTTTCTTTCTTGGGTTCCCCCCACCCACCCCCACCCCCCGCCGTGCTGTGTGTGGATCTGTTACAGTCGGCCCTTCAGACTTCCTTTAGGAACATCAAAACCTCATTCTCGAAAGCAGGTATCCTTTTTCCTTAATGATGGGTCATTAACATTATTCCCTTCCCCTCCCAGCACCATGATTCACAGAAAAGATTCAGAGTTTGAGCTAAAAGATAAAGAAATCAAGGTCTAGAGAAGTTGCAACCTGCCCGAGGCCAGAAAGACCTAGAGGCAGAGATAAGCCCGGAGTCCACTTTCACAGGCTAGTAATCACATGTCTGTTCTATCACACCACCTCCTAAAGCAGTTGGTTCCTTAGGAAGTGCAACGTGCCACCAGTACAGGCTCAAAGCCAGCTGGTCGGAGGGCCTGGCCCACTACATGCCAGCTCTGAGACCTCGGGCAAGCTCACTGAACCTCTGCCTTGATTTCCTCCCCTTGAACGCGAATTCCATCGCACTATCTACTGCAATAAGGCTGTGGCTCTTTTTCAGCACAGAAGTGGGCATTTAATTCTCAGAAAGAGCCAAGACTCCTACTTGCCTCTTTCTTGAAAGTTTGCTTTCAAGAAAATAGCATTTTAACAAGGAAGTGAATTTGTATAACATTGATAGCAACGAGAACATCGTAAAAGTATTAACTAAGAATGAACAAGTAGATAATTAACCAGCATTTGAGTTCTTTCTGCTTGCTAGGTGCTGTTTAAATGAGTGATTTTACATTATCAAAAAAGGGAAGATAGGTTTAGAAAGTACCCTCTTGCGGAAGTATTGTTAGGGAAAAGTTTAACGAGTAAACATAAAGATTCCTTGTAAATTAGAGCTGGAAGTTGAAAGATGAGCTTTCCCCAGACTGAGGAACAGATGGGAAACCTTGTAAAATAGGTGAGATGGACCTGCTTCTCAATGTGTTGGCAGAGTAGGAAGAGTCCTCTCCCTGGATTAACAGGAAGCAGTCTCAGTAAGCGTTAGTACCCACAATGCTAACCAGAGACAGCAATTCAAAAATGTTCAGTGGGTGAAAGAAAATTGCAGGTCTTTGACCTTTTTCGTAGATGTCTTCCCAAATCTGGCATCAAGATCCAGAAAGCAAGCTAACACATTAAGGAGTATTTGGGGCACTAACTGCTAATTCAGCTCTAACACACAAGGGAAATCTTACTTTCCAAGTTTATATATATATATATAATTTAGATTTTATTGGGGAAGGGGAACAGGACTTTATTGGGGAACAGTGTGTACTTCCAGGACTTTTTTCCAAGTCAAGTTGTTGTCCTTCAATCCTAGCCGTGGAGGGTGCCGTTCACCTTCAAGTTGCTGTCCTTTCAGTCCTAGTTGTGGAGGGCGCAGCTCAGCTCCAGGTCCAATTGCCGTTGCTAGTTGCAGGGGGCACAGCCCACCATCCCTTGTGGGAGTTGAACCAGCAACCTTGTGGTTGAGAGGACGCTCTCCAACCAACTGAGCCATCCCGGAGCTCAGTGGCAGCTCAGCTCAAGGTGCCGTGTTCAATCTTAATTGCAGGGGGCAGAACCCACCATCCCTTGCAGGACTCCAGGAATTGAACCAGCAACCTTGCGGTTGAGAGCCCACTGGCCCACGTGGGAATCGAACAGGCAGCCTTCGGAGTTAGGAGCACGGAGCTCCAACTGCCTGAGCCACCGGGCCGGCCCCTATTTTTTTCTTTTAAAGTAGGATATAATTTCAATAAGAAACTAAATTTTTAGTTTCCTCTACTACGTATATTTGACCAGAGACTAGAATATATTTTTCATTTCAGTTAATACAGAAATAAATACTAATCCTTGGAATTCAAACCAATCTAGTTATTTTCACTACATTACCAAAGTTGTTTCTTCACATTTTCTAGATAATGTTGAACTAATTACTATGGCAGTTAATGTTACAATTCATCCCTTTCTAGTTCCTCCTCTGAAGTTATTGTGCCTGAAACACCTGCTGAACTTTGAGCCCTGGCCTTATTTATCTTTGGATCCCTACTACGTAATACAGGCTTTCGTATAGAGTAACCACTCTCACATACAAACCTCTTCTCACCATGAAACTTGCTACTGCTTGTAAAATGAATTGTGCTCTTTCCAACTCTACTGATCTATTGTTAATGTGGTGGATTGTAGAGTCTCTTATTTCATGACAACCTAGTGATGGAAAAATAACAATGACTCAAGGTGTAGGTACAGACTTTGTCATCTTTTACACTGAGTGCTGACATCCCTCTAATTTACAGATTTTGTCATCTATGAGATGCCCTCATGGGCTTGTTGAAATGCCTGGGCAGGGACTTGGTTGTGTCAACTCATGTTCCTGTGACCACATGTCAGACAACTGGTGTCAGGTTAGAAGGAGAATCTTCTGCCAACCAGGTTGGATGGAATATAACACTGGTCCCACTGAGTTGTGATCTGAGGACAGCTTTAATAAAAACCTGCAGTGAGGTTTTTAACTACAGGCAGACCTCGGAGACATGGGTTCAGGTCCAGACCACCACAGTAAAGTGAGGAGCAAAATAAAGCAAGTCATATTTTTTTTGCTGGTGGAGGTTCTTGCCTTAAATTTGTAAAAATGGAACATCTGTGAAGTGCAATAAAATGAGGTATGCCTGTATACTCTATAACAATGTTTTACTAAGGCTTAGGCAGATAAGTTGTGTTCTAGTGCAGTGGCTTTCAAATTCTGACCACACCCACAAGAAAAACATTTACATCATAACACACATACATATTGTGATTTATAATACGAAATATATACTTGGTCTTTGTCCTGTTTCTAGCACAGAGCTCCTAAAACCCTTGGAATCTCAAAAGTGGTAAGAGCGATAAAGATGTCTTCATATTCATAAGAAACCCCTTACCACCAAAGATGAGTTTTGTTTTAATGATGTGACTTTTGGAAACGACCTAAGAATGGGGGCTGGTTACCAGGGGAACCAACTATGTAATTAAAGGGTTGGAATTTTCAGGTCCTTCCCCCACCCCACCCCCACCCACTCTCTCACAAGGAGGGGAGAGAGGCTGGAGATTGAGTTCAATCACCAGTGGCCAATGGTTTAATCAATCATTTGATGTAATGAAACTTTCATAAAAACCCCCAAAGAGAGCTTCCACGTTGCTGCATGTGTGTAGCTTGCGGGAGAGTGGCTTGCTCAGACAGCATGGAAATTCCACTCCCCTTCCCACATACCTTGGCCTGTGCATCTCTTCCATCTGGCCATTCCCGAATTATAGCCTTTTTATAATAAACTGGTAATCTTGTAAGTAAACTGTTTCTCTGAGTTCTATGAGTTGTTCTAGCAAATTAATCTAACCCAAGGAGGGGGTCCTGGGAACCTCTAATCTATAGCTGATGGGTCAGAAGCACCAATGACAACCTGGACTTGTGACTGGTGTCTGAGGGGGTGGGGGGAGTCTTATAGGACTGAGCTCTTAACCCGTGGACTCTAATGCTATCTTCAGGTAGATAGTGTCAGAATTGAGTTAATTGCTTGGTAGTGTTGGGGAAAACTCTCTCTCTCTCTCTCTCTCTCTCTCTCTCTCTCTCTCTCCATATTTTTCGACAGACATTTTCAATCTGAAAATCTAGGAGGCAATAATTGAACATAACGTGTTTATTTGGGGTCAAGGGAATTGCAATTCAGGAAGTACAGATGCAGGCAGAAGCCCAAAGAGTGTCCCCCACCCATTGCAGGAGGGCAGCTTAGGGTTTTTAATGGGAAAAGGGAGGAAGGTGAGCTAAATTATATTAAAAAAGAGTCCTTTGGTGCTAGATAAGGTCAGGTTTGTATTTCATAGATTGGCTTGAGATTTAGTAACCAGGGATAAGGCTAGATTTGTACTTCATTGATTAGGTTAGCGATTAGGTTCGTTATTGGCAAAGTCCAATTTCATCAGTCCTTCCAAACAGGATATTCTCGTTCTTACTGACTTCTTGGAATGTTGGCAGTTTGGTCCAGTTGAGAAGATAAAGAAAAAAGATGTGTAGGGCAGTTCCTCTGAAATGGATACTCTAGCTCTATTTTAATATGGCTCCGCTCATGTTATCTTCCACATGCAAAAAACTGATATGATATACTCTATTTTTATTTTTCAATTACAGCTGACATTCAATATTAGTTACATTAGTTTCAGGTGTACAGCATAGTGGTTAGATACACTCTATTTTTTTTATTTTATTATACTATCCCATTGCATTCTTTTCATTTATTTATTTTTAAATGCTGGTTAACCCACCAAACTGAGTTTACTATCACCATTGTGACCTGAAATTTGAAAGCCTCTTAGAGAGTGAAAAGAACACAAACTTAGATGTGAGAGGCAGACCTGGGTGGGAATCCCTGGCTTCCTTTTTGTTTAAAAGTGGCCTTGGGAAGACTTCTCTGCACCTTAGTTTTGTATCTATAAAATAATGTACATCTGATTACATGTACATCAGAGGGTTGTTGTGTTGGTGAGAGATTATGTATTAAAATACTTAACACAAAGAAAAGACTCAATGGCATTTGTAGTTGGCTCTTTTAATATCTGCATTGTGGGGATTAAAATGGATATAATGTATGTAAAGTACCCAGCATGCTGACCTTCAGTAATTGCTGGGCAATTCTTCCCTGCTCACATATAACATAGACCCCATATTTCTCACTAGCTGGGAAATGTTGCCCAAGTTGCTTAATCTCCCTGGGCGTCCATTTACGTCTGTGTAAAATGAGGGAGATGTGTGATTTGGCTGTGAAACATTACTCTGCTTCTAATACAAAATAACAACATAGTGTTACTGCTTCCGATTTTGAGATGAAAAGCTAAACTGTAGCCAGAGTACTTTTGGGAAAAATTCAAATAAAGCTTCCTGAAAGCTCTAGGAGGAAGACAGCATATTCAAATAAATGCTTGCTTTTTTCAAATATTGGTTCTTTTATTCAAATAATGGACCAAGAAAATTGACCACAGACCAACCCACCAATTGCTGCTGTGTTTCTTTGTTAGGGATTCCTTATGAGCCTCACTGAATTATAAAGTGATGCTCTTTCAAGGCAGAGCAGCAAGGTCCTTGTGAAATCATATCCTGTTTCCCTTCAGTGACCCTGACTTGGAGCTGCCCCTAGGGTATCCTGAAGGGTGGATTTTCTCAGCCAACTGGTGTTTTAAAATGGAGCCAACTCATGAACTACCCTATTGAGAGGCCAGTCAGGTAGAAAAGCCCCTTCCCCTTTATGTTCATCTCATTCTGAAGAAAAAGGGTGGAGTTGAAAGCAGTGGGCCCCTGTACCTCATCTCCGCCCCAACCCCTCTCGTTTCAAAGTGACACCAACCCACATACATGTTCTCTAGGAGTTCCTTTCACATGACTTCCTGTTTTTCCTGTTTTCTCAACAAGAATACAATCTGAAAGTTTTGCTCCCCCTGTATTTGGAAGAAAGACATGTTTCAAAATTGAGAGAACAGCCCAGCTTGAAGGAATTTTGTAAAAAAAAGTTATTTCAATTTCTCTGGGAATATATCTTTTTAAGAGTTATCAATCAAATTTTAAAAAGTCCTACATTCTTTAAAGTATCAATAGCTAATTTTCAATTGATTACTAATTTTTTTCTTCCTCAAATGACAGACAGCAACATTTTAACTGAATCAGATTAGTGTCCCCTGAAGTTAAATGATTTTATTTTATGATTTTAGGGACGCTTGGAAAGCAATTTCAGTTCCAACTCTTTTAAAGCAATGGTGTTTGATAATTTAAAGTGAAAGTATTATATGATCACATTTCTTAAAAGGAGACGCTATTAGACTTCAATCTGAGAAAAGGTTAAGGTAGACAAGGGGTTGAACCACTTAAAGTATGAAGAGCGATCATTACAAGAAGTGTTTAAGCATTTTCTGGTATTGTAAATTAAATATGAAAATCTGACAAAATAAATGAAGAGGTATGACAAGTAAGAATCACTGAGAAAGTATAGAATGATAGGGCGTAGGGGAGGATAGTGGGAAAGAAAGGAAAGGCAACCTATTCGGAGGGCAGTACCCTCTGACTTCAGTCCACAGTGGTCTTAGAGATACAATCCCAGAGTGAAAAACACCAGCCTCGGGAAGGGCGGGCTCTGCTTCCCCCTCTCCATTGCTGGAACTCCTGCGGAAGAGGGGGAAACCCTCTCTTTTTCCTTTTCTTTCTTTCTTTTTTTTTTTTTTTTTTTGAGATTTGGTTGGTTCTGATGCAGAGAATAGGACGAACTTTTGAAAAACAAGAACCACTGAGAGAATCTATCCTGAGAATGGATTCCTACTGGCTGGTGTGCCCTGTTTGCTCTCTCTCACTGGCCCTTTCCAGCACATCTCATCTTTTCCTACTCTTTCTTGACACTGCCTGAAGAAGCCATTGCCTAAAGATTTATTTGGCTAATAGGGCAGTCCTTTTTAAAACGGCAAGTATTTGGAGGGTTACGGGGATGTCAGCCACTCATCTTTCACATCTTGCTGTGAATCAGCTCCTTCAGATTTCCTGCTAGCTCTGGTCCAGGTCCCCTGCATTGGGAAGGGGTTTTCAAGGGGGAGGGGACAGGGCAGTTTTAGGACATTTTATGGACTGAAGTTCTTTGGGGAGGAGACAGCCCTGAGTGGTCCTGAGGCTTTATGGAAATGGGAAATAATTTCCATAGAGAAAGATAGATCCCACATGCAAACTTTGCCTATTTTACAATTTTTCAGTGTCTCTTTTATCTACAGTCTTGAATTTCCCAGCTAGCACTGTTAGTAATTAGTTCAATGTTTTTACTGGTTATTATACATTGGACTAATATTCTAAACACTATTTATAATATTTTGTGTAGGGAGAAATATCTTCTTTAAAAAACTGCAAGCACTGCAACATTGTTTTAACAATGTCTGTAGTTCTGAATCAATTATCAGAAAGTGAGAAACACATCACAAGATATCTTTCTTCTATTCCTAAACCAAGAAAATGTGATGAGAATAAATGTGTCAAGGACATTAAAAAGAAATTCCTCTTAAACTGTGAATTTTCTCAGGCTATTTGATTTCATGTGATTTTAACCTCAATGCATAAATGTCAATGTAACTTAATTTTTATATGCCTGTAAATCTTAACTCATAAATAAAATCACAACTTTGAAAAGTGCTTTACTAGACTTATCTTTCATCCCTAATGTAGTTCAAAAATGATTTCCACATAACCACAAAGCCAATCAGTTCACTCACTTTACAGCCTCTGGGCAGAATTAGCTCAGCTAACAGAAAAAGAGGGAATGGGCTGCTGTTAAGAGACTTATAAAATGCTACAAATGCTGAACTCAGTCTTCACAAGACCTCACTTTCTCCTGTTCTTCCTGAGTGTTCTATGTTGGCCAACAAATTCATCCAATGAGGAATCCAAGATGGAAACCTTAAAGTATTTTCAGTATCTTCCCTCCTTATTAAGTCTCCCTCCTTCTCTTCTCTGCCTTGGTCTACTCCTTCATTCATCAAACTTTCTCTGACAGGCTAGTGTAGTCCAGGCATGAGGGAGAACATCTAGAGTGATAGGTATGAGCCCTGCCCATCTCCCTTTTGGCCACTGCTGTAGTAGGCTCTCAACACCGAACTCTCTCACCTAGACCATGATGATTGTGGGCAGCTGGGCAGCCTACCTGCCTTCGTCTAATCTACTCTTCATTGTAGTACCAGTTATCTTTCTAAAATATGGGTGCCCTCCCTGGCAACAACCCTCAGCTAAAGTCTTCAGCAGCCTGTCTTTGTTCTACCTTCCTAGCTTTCTCAAACCATTCCCAGGGTACCCTCTGCCTCTTCAGACTTCCTACTGTTATTTTTTCTTTTTAGCTCCCTCAGTGAAAATACCTTCTCATAGATTAGTATAATCATGCCCTCACTCCCCTGAATTTTGGATTCCATGTTAGCCTAAGAGATCCATAATCGCTTTATAGAGTTCTCCTTTATCCCAAGTCCTCGTAGCCTAGGAATATAGCCTCTCGGCCAATGTGACTAAAACATGATCCTTGTACCTCCCTACCCCAGACTCCCTGAATCAGAATCTCTGAGGATGGAGCCTGAGAATATGCATTATTAATAAGCTTCTCAGGGCTGCAGCAATAAGAAGCCTTGAGAATCTCCATTCTAAAAATTCTTCAAAGAGCTCGGTTGGGGGCTACCCCAAGAATTTTGTGGGTTGTCTGAATCTCTTATGAGCTCTAAGAATGACTAGATTTCAAACATCATAGACAGTGATTACTGAAATGTACTTCATGTAGCTCATGCAGTTCTCTTGTGGAGAATCAGAAAGGTAAATGAAAACTTGTGGGATTCAAAGGAGGGAGAAAGCAAGGAACTGAATTTGGCCCTGATCTGTTATCACTTGGCAAAAATGTATATATTTGAGATAAGGAGAAACTATTCAGTTTAAGACCTGAATCTGACCTTCCTTCGGCTCCGTTTCATCTTTTACACAGAACATGCTATTTATAAACATAGGACTAAATGGGAAACTAAAATGTAAAAAACTAAAAATAAACTAAAATTACTAAGAATCTGCTCGATATCAGGCATCCTGCTAGGGGCTTTCCATGTATTTCTCATGTACTCAGCCACCTGTGAGGTTACTTTATCTGTCCCCATTTTGTAGAAGAGGAAATGTAGAGTATGAGAGATTAAAGAAACTGCTAGTTAGGGAGCTTCAATAAGGAGTCAGGTATATGGGTTAAGTTAGATAAGTAAACTGCTCTGAAGTAAATGGCTAGTTTCAAATTCCAGTTCCACCATGTACTATTAATAGTTGTATGCCCCTTGGGGAAACTCACTTAACTTCTCAGAGTGTCAACAGCATCAGGGATAAAACAAAGGACACACATCATCTTCCTCATGAGGTACTAAGGACTTGCGATGACATCAGGTCCTGACAGCACTTGGCACAATGTCTGGCCCTCAGTAAGTGTCAGCAACCCTTCCTTCACCTCTTGGTTCCCTTCCAGCCTTGGCTTTTGTTTGTTTGTCGGTTTGTTTCGGTAAATCTTTATAAAGGAGCCTGTTTGCTCAGAAGCCTAAAAGGCCTGTTACTTTAAAACACTTTAATAGGTGTCCAGAAACACTGTTCAGTGGCATTCACAGCCAGTAGCTGCTTCCTTCATCCTGAGGGTTCATTCAGGAAAAAGGAATTCTCATCAACCTCTGGCTTCTTTCCAGCTCCAAAGAGGCTGTGATGTGAGCAGCGGAGGGGTGGGGAAAGCAGCCCCCGTAAGACATGCTTTCAGCTTCCAGCTGGCAAGAGGGAAGGACAGGAAGGAAGTACCTACATCACTTTTGCCAGCAACTATAGCGAATCTCCACCTTTCCACCCCCAGGGCTTTCCCAGATCATGTCAGGGAACCCAGGGCATGGCCGCGTAGCTGCCACATGGTCTCGGCAGCCTTGCCACGATTCCTTTGCCAAGTTCCTGCAAACTGTAAGAAGAAGGATCACTCCGTCCGGAAGACAGAAATCCTTTTTGGAAAGGAGTTCTCTGATAGTGATAAAATCATACCATGATTTTGTTGCAGGTAGTGAGTATCAGTGACTCTAGTAGCAATCATGAATGATTTTGGTTTATAGCTTTTTTTTTTTTTTTTTTTCTGTGAGCATTTCCTCTTGAGGACATTTATCACAGTGCTGTGATTCGCTCTCCTAGACTGGCTGTAGTTTCATTTCATCTTTGAGTCTAGCCTGAAAGCCAAAAAGAGGTTGGAAGTGGCACCCAAGTCAGATGTGGGTTCTCCATCCTGGCTGTCTGTCTTGGGCAGTGGCCACGTAACACCAGCAGCAGTGAATGTTTTCGGTGTCGGTCAGCCTCCTTGTTCTCCTTTTAGTAACCATGCAGAAGTCAATCTAAACCTTTTTTCTCTTTTTTTCTAACCCACCTTTTTCTTACTAGTTTTCCTATGTATTTTTAGAATGATGATTTCCTTCCCTGTGTACTGCCCACCTTGGGAAACACTAATTATTACATTTATTGATCCTAAATTAATTTCTGAGCCTCGGATTTGGGGATCAAGTGCATCTATCCCCTTTCTTCCTACTTAATGCTGTTCACGATATATGGGTTCTGCTCTCTCTGCTTCTCATAGCCTTGGTCTTTTTAGAAGCAGACGTCTGACCCGCTTCTGTTTGCCACAATGAGGAAGTCTGGCAGCCTCTGTCCCTACCCAGCTTTCTCTACCATCTTGAATATGAACATACATGTTGTTGTGGAGAGCCGTTCATTAAAGATACAAAGCAACAGTAAGGAAAACAACAGGAGCCCCGAAGGATGATTGCAACGGACTTGGGCCTACTTAACAGTACCTGCTGCCGGCCCCTCTCAACAAGGGATCTGGCATCTTAGCAGGACCGGCTTGGAGTCTGAATTAAATAACAGCAGAAGGAAGAAACCGAAAGTCTGGTTGTCAGAGCTTCATGGATTCCACTCAACATTTTCCATCCTCACCTTTGCTCCTGCATTGTCTATTTTTACCAATATGTAAATAGGCATAAATAATAAATGTAGTTTATGGAAACCTTTTGTCTTAAATACGTTAAGGTCTTCCCTGAGGAAAGGTGCTTTATGTTAATTAACTATATGTACTTTTTTTTACAACAAATAAAACAATAGCACTTATTTTTATTGTTCACAATTACTGAAATAATTCACTCTCATTTGAACTCTTATATATGAGAACCTCCACAGACTAACAACTCCCATGGCATTTTTATAAAGTGTGCAGGCCATCAATGTGTTATCTAAGATGGGCAAAGGAGGCCACAGATATACGAAGGGAGTTCAGATCACATCATGAGTCGACGGCTATGGCATGAGTTCCGGAGCTGGATCTGGACACAACCCTCACCTTCCAGGATGACATTCTCTGAAGCCCACGACGCAAACGAGTAGGGTGATGCTCATTTTAAAAACAATTTTTTTTTTAATGTCACTTAATGATTCCACCGACTTCATGGATGTCAAGTCAGGTGAAGTTTAATTACACTGATCATTTCCAAAAATTTCTATTTTTTTTAAATGGCTAATCAAGACTCATCAAATTGCAGATTGTTTCCTAACTCTGGAAGACGTGGTAGTGCAATTCCTCTGAAACAGCAATGATAATGTCCTAATCTGCCCAGAATACAGCAGGATGACTAAACAAATTATAAAAGCATGCAGCTTTCTCACTCTAGGAAATGTTTACTGGGTACTGTAATTCCCACAGTGTTTCTGCCTCCAGGAAGAAAAACCTAAGACTTGCTTTCTGCCTGACTCTTTAATGGTCAGTGGAGTCCCTGTGGGGACTATATTCGGACACATTAGGAATTAATTGATGATGGATCCAAACTGTTGGTGAAGTGCATTGGAGCCCATGGTCTGCTGGCCTCTGGTTTCAGAACTATTCCGTCAGCCAGATATTTAATTTTTGGTGAGGTAGGGGAAAGGGTACTCCTCTGGGTTTTTTACGAAGCAACATATATTCCCTACATATATTACGGGTTTTTAAATATGTTACTTTTCAATTATACAATGTTTGGCAATTTTGAAATTTTCATTTGATGCTCAAAATAGTTTCAGGAGGTAGCTGTTGTTATCCCCGTTTTTACAGGTGAAAAACTGAGGTTTAGAGAGGTGACGTTGCTTCAATCCAGGTCTGACTGATTCCAAGGCTTATGCTCCTTTTCTTTTTAAGTCTTCTTTTAATTATAGATTCACATGAGGTTGCAAAGAAGCACAGAGAAGTCCCATGTACCTTTCCCTCAGCATCCTCCGATGTTAATGTCTTGCACAGAGTATAATATTAAAACCAAGAAAATGACATTGGCACAATCCACAGGGTTTATTCAGAATTCAACAGTTATACATGCACTCTGTGTGTGTGTGTGTCTGTGTGTGTGTGTGTGTGTGTAGCTCTATGCAGTTTTGTCATGTGCTTTTTAAACATAAACTACATACTGTTCTACCAATTTTAAATATGAAGTCAGATTATAGGAATGAATAAAATGATTTCCTTCAATAAAACAATATCTACCAACAATTACGTACATGACGAACAGTTTTTCATATCTAGTTGCAATGAAGAGGAAAGAAAAGGAAGAAATCCCACAATCCTCTGCTCTTGGGAGCACTAGTCTGTGCTACGTGTCTTTATGGGCACGTCTTTGGAAGGTGATGATAGGTACGAAACAGGGAAACTTGATTTATTGATAATTATGGCAGCAATAATCTCTCATGTCAGAAACTTCTATCAGTAAAAGGAAGGTGATTTTACCTTGCCTTCACATTTAGTCTTGTCATCTTCCTTTTCAAAGGAGTTCACATCTGTCTCCACATAAAGTTCCTCAGATGTTTTCTGAAGAGGACCTAGAGGGAAAAAGAAAACCGGCCATCATTCATTTGATGATTCGGCTTATAAATAATTCAGAGAACTTTGCCTGATTTGGACAAGCAGCTGGATTGTGCTGAGCTGTTGATTAACAAAGCTAAATTGAGTTGCTGCGCTGATATCTGAGGTGGAAGATGTAATTGGAGGTGAAGGGGAGATGCAGAGATGAAAGAGTCCTTGACCCCAGGCACTTGACATTTGATCCGAAGAGACAAAAGTCATATCCAACACCACATGAAACATCAAAACACAACAAATCAGTAAATGTAATGTGATAAAAATGATAGCGTTTTCATCATTCCCATTTTTAAGGTCCAGCTAAAGGGTCACTGTCTCTGTGAAGTCTTCCTTATATTGCACTTGATGTTATTCTTGGATTAGAAGATCAGACTCAATTCTAGGTACCACATTCTACTGAGTATTTTCCCCCATTATACAGGTAATTAATTTGTGCTTTTTATAGGAAATTTGAAAAATACTAAAATCTTACTACTCAAATACAACCACTTGGTACATTTCCTTGCAGTCTTTGACATGTGCTCTCTCTCTCTCTCTCTCTCCACACACACATACACATGCACATACATATACTATGATTATATAAGGGGATATCCAGGTATGCCTTAGTCAGAAGGAATTGTTGATAATTTGAGGATCTAACAGTTGGATTCCAGAACTGATGGAACCACATTTATTAGTGGATGATATGACTGTGGGAAGAATCAGTTGGCTGAATCAGGGGGGAGTTGGGCATTCTTGCTCTTGTTCTCTTCTTTCCATCACTCTATCTCCCTGCTCCCCTGCCCACAGGATTCTCAGACACCTGGGGGATATCCTTTCTTCAGGCTCCATGGCCATTGGCAGTAAGATTGGGATTTGGGGAGGAGAAGCCCTGGTTAGGCCTGGAGTTTTTCTGACCCATAACGTAGCTTTCCCAGAGAGATACATTGGGGGTGATGGCTACAAGGCGAATAATTAAGTGGTACTTTGAGTTCTTATTTGTCACCATCACCACCCATGTATATACAGTTTCTTTGGGAAACTCACAATATACATGTGATCAACCTGAGACAGGATTTAGCATTTCTAGGTCCCATGGCCAAAATGCCATCCATCTAATGCCATCAATACATCATCTTGAGTCTTATCTGTGGTGGCCTTGGTGGAGGTTGACCATCTAACTTCCAGAAATCCCTCATAACCCTCAGATTCTGTGAGCCAACTGGAAGCATCTTGGGCTTTTCCATGGGTTTTTCATGGAGGTTATGATGAAATCTGTAGTGAACTACACTGTTTGGTGTCCAGGTTATATGACCACTAAAGCTACTTTACAACAATGGACAATCCTTTGAGCCCCTCACTTTCTGCAGGATCTCCGTGAGCTGAGGAATTCCAGGTATAATAACCGGATGCAAGAAATGCATACACTGTAACTGGTGATGCCCCTGACTAGAAGCACTTGCCTGTAACACCATTAAGTACAAGACAAAATTAAAGGCAGGGATGTGGAGCCATACTGCCAGCATTGCTCTTTCATGTATGAGACACACATTACAGACAAATCTCTGGGCCTTAGTGTCTTCATCTGGAAAGAGGGGAATAATGCGAAAGCCTATAGGCTTCATATGTATCAAGTGCTTAGATCATGGTAAGCACTCAGTACATTTTAGCTATTGTGATAGCCAGATGGCATTAAGAAGAATTTTTCACATTCCTTACAAACTTCAGAGAGGTTAAATGTTGTACTCAAGACACATAGCTAACAAGAATCAGAGCTGACATTCCAGCTCCCATCTGTAAGCTCCCTGCCCTTGTACCTTACAGTGTGAAATAGAAGTTTATCTTGGCATGGACTCAGTTACTAAGGAATCAGACAAATGTGTTTGAAAATCCTGTTAGTGACCTGCCTGAGTCCACACTCAGTTGTTAGGTTCCAAGACAAAAGTATGGGATTGTTGTGCAAAATGAGCTAGTTACTGGACCAAGGTCGATGATATCTGTTCAGACATGATGAAGATCTGTTTACCCTAGGAAGGTCATTACCTAGTATGAAATTGTGTGTTTGAAAAGCCAAGAAACAGTCCATCATTCCTGTTTTGTTTACTTGTAACAAACATATATCCCTTAAAAGAAAGGCAAAGTCATAGAATTGAACATTATTTAGTCTTGGGTAAGAGCCCTAGAGGAGAGGTCAGGAGAACCAAGTCTTGTTTCCAGCCACCCAAAAAGGATTTCTCTATGTGTGCAACTGTGTCTGTTGGAGTGTGCATGTATGTGTGTGTTGAGAGTATACATAGAAAAATTCAGGAAAGAAATGCACTAAACTGTTATCAAGGCTTACTTCTAAAAAGTGGAATATATGATAAGAGACGGGATTGTAAATGGTACTAAATGGAGAATTACCAAAAACCCCTTAATTTTCAGATGAATGACAACTGAAAGAATTTGTTGCACAGCAAGGAAATTTTTCAGCTTGAAGATGGTAATTCAGATCTACAATAAAGAACAAAAGAACACCGGAAACAGTGAATAGAAGGATAAATATAAAATAATGCATGTGTTTTCTATTCCTTTCTCTTAATTTCTTTAAAAGATGTGATTATTTAAAGCAAAAATTATAACACAGTACTGGATGATTTAACATATGTAGATGCAATATTTATGATAAGAATAGCACAGAGGATGGGTCAGGGGTGTGTAGAACCATACTGTTGCAAATTTCCTGTAGTTTACATGAAGTGCTACAATATTAACTCAAAGTAGATTGTGATAAATCAAGGTTGCATTATGATAATCCCTAGGAGAAACATCTGGGGGGAAAATGCAAAGAGGTATGTATATTAAAAAGATGACAGAGAAATTAAAACAGAACATGTAATCCATTTGCTAACCCAGAAGAAGGCAGGAAAGGAAAAACAGAAGAATAAAAATAAATGAGACAAATAGACAACAAATAACAAAATGGTAGCTCTAAATCTAACTCTGTCAATAATTACATCATCTGTAAATGAACTAAACACTCCGATTACAAGACAGAGGTTAACAGAATGTTTTAAAAAGGTAAGACCCAACTACATGGGGCCTACAAGAAATATACTTTGAAAACAAAAACAGAAATAGAAAAATGGAAAAAGTATATCATGCAAGCACTAAGCATAAGAAAGGTGGAATGGCTGTATTAATTTTAAGACAAAGAGTTTTACTAAAAATAAGGAGGGGAGAAGAGACATTTCATAATTATAGAAGGGCCAGTATTTCTGGAAGATAAAACAATTATGAATATGCATGTACTTAATAACGGAGTTTCAAAATACACAAAGCAACAAATAACACATATATCATGTCCAACAGCAGTTTATCCCAAGAATGTATGATTGTTTTAACATTTGACAGTAAATCGTTATAATCCACGATATTAATGAAAAAAGGAGAAAACCATATGATCTCCTCAATATACAGCACTAAAAAGAACATCTGAAAAATTCAACAATCGTTCATGTTGAAAACTCTCATCAGACTAGGAATAGAAGGGAATGTCCTCAATCTGATAAAAGCCATCTGTGAAAAAGTTACTAACATCATACTTCAAGGTGAACCGTGAACTCTTTCTTTTAACATTAGGACAAGACAGGGATGTTCTCTCTCACTACTTCATTCAACATGGTACTGGACATCTCAGCCATTAGAATAAGGCAAGGGAAATAAAAACATAAAGATTGAAATAGAACTAAAATTGTCCCTACTCACAAATGACATGATTGTATTTCTATACAAAAATATATTCTGATTGAGAGTTATATATGGTAATTCTGTTTACTGTAGGGTTAAAAAAAAAAGCAAACATAAAATCCCTAAGACCTTTACACTGAAAACTGGTATATTGCCAAGAGAAATTAAAGAGGACCGAACTAGATGGAGAGTCAATAATATTTATGAATTAGAAGACTTAATATTGGTACAATAACAGTTCTTCCAAATTGATCCATATATTCAGTGCAATCTCAATCATAATCCTAGCAGAAATCACAAGGTGATTCTAAAATTTATATAGAAATGAAAAGGATCTAAAACAGCCAAAACAATGTTGAAAAAGAACAAAGTTGGAAGACCTACACTAACTGATCTCAAGGCTTAGTAATAAACTATAGTAGTCAAGGCCATGTGGCATTTGTGTAAGGACTTATCTAGTTTTTAAATCTTTTCATTAATCTTTTCAAAGAATCACCTTTACCACTCCATTGCTTAGAATCTGGTGGGACTTTTTTTAAAGGTCCTTACTGGAGTCTATTTTATGCTAATGTTATTTGTGCATTTATATTATTCCTCTGCTAGACTGTGAGCTTCTCCTTGCATCTAGGCACTCAGTTTTACAGAGCTTTGTAAGTCTTCAATGCCTGTACTATTTCATATGTGTAGTTTGTTTTAAACAACGTCTGTCAAAACAACAATCATTATGCATTTTAAATAATGACAATCTCCAGCTTCATGGGTACTGATGAAACATAACGCCATAGGCTTCCTTCCTCAAATAACCTACCCAAGGCAGAGGGCTGGCTGGTTTTTGGTGACACCCATTTTGGGGAGGATTCAGGATGGGGGGCCACAGGTTGCACTGGACGAGTCTGTCTGGCTGCCAGTTTCATCAGACTCATTTGCCTCTTGTGAAATATTTCCTGTACATCACCCAGCTTGTGCAGGACTTTCTGAGCTTTGGCCTGTAGGAACAAAAGCAAATCATGAGCAGATCACTCGGCACTGAGCCTGAGGATATGACACATTCCCTTCCAAGCATCTTCTCCCTCCCTCCACCCCCAACCTCCCTCAGGTGAGCTTTCTCTCGGTACCCATATACAAGTCAGCACATGTCCCACGTTGCACCGGAATTGTGCTTCTAAGAGTCTGCATCTCTCTCTTGAGTGGCAATGGTTGTATCATTTTCACTAATGTATGCCCAGTGTTGGGGGCACTGCCTCACACAGCGTAGTGCTCGGTACATCTGTATGGAGTGGGTGCATGTTCACTAAGCCACGTCCATTAACTGCAGGAAAGGATGCCACTGGCCATGGATGAAAGGCCTTAGGCTAATGTATAAAACAGGAGAATTTAAAAATAAGAAATGTACCCTGAATAAAGGCTCTGATGGAGAAAAGAGTTTAAGTGTTCTGGGGGAAAGAGTTGGCTAAATTCTGAAGCAGAATCAAGGTAACCACAAGCACCGGTAATAAAAAGGATACACATTTATTCTGTGTGATTTCTTCTCTATATATAAGTAGGAAAGAAATAAACTGAAGAAATACCAGGGGAGAGATGAAACTCACAGATTTTCCCATACCTGACTATATGTTCTAAGGAAGAGGTTCCAGAGAATAAGAATCAAGACTAGATGTCTGAGTTTCACCAAGGCCTGAATTCAGTTGAATATGTTTCTTCTGCCCACGCTTCCAGCATGACATCCCTGTAGCTCTGGTGGGTCAAGGGAAGTAGGAAGCCTCTTCTTTGTCAGGCTTGACTCTGACATCCGTCTTATGCATGATGTGTTTTAAAATTAAAGTTTATTGGGGTGACAATTGTCAGTAAAGTTACATAGATTTCAGGTGTACAATTCTGTAATACATCATCTATATCTCACATTATGTATTCACCACCCAGAGTCAGTTCTCCTCCCATCACCGTATATTTGACCTTGTGCGTGATTTTAACCATCAAAGAAAGGACCCAGACTTAGGAGAGCCGAACCACCATAAGCCACGCAGGGTGTTCTGAGGACGCCTAATTTTGAAAGTACAGGCTCAGCACACACCCAGGGAAGGGGCCACATTTTGCAAATGGAAAAGTAAATTTATCTTTTCTTATGCGGGGCCATCTTCTGAGGGAAAGCCAATACCCTGAGGCAGACTGGAGTGTCAGCTATGGAAAACTGTTCCTCTACAGCCTGAGAGTCCCATCAAAGCTGCCGTCTGCTCCAAGATCTGAGGCTTTGGAGGGTCTGAGCGCAGACCTGCACTGTCCATACCGGAAGCACTAGCTACACGAGGCTATTGAGCACCTGAAACGTGGCTGGTCTGAACTGAACTGTGCTGTCAGGGTAAAACATACACTGGATGTTAAAGACGCAGCATGAAAAAAGAACATACAATATCTCATTAATCATCTTTTTTATATCAATTATATGTTGAAATGATATTTTGGACATAGGTTAAATAAAACATTAAAATTGATTTCACTTGTTTCACTTTTTAAAATGTGGCTGCTAGAAAATCTTACTAGCTTACCTATGCGACTTGCATTTTATTTCTAGTGGACAGTGTGGGTCTACACCAGGGGTTGGCAATCTTTTTCTGTAAGGACCAAACAATAAATCTTTCAGGATTTGCAGACCATCTGGTCTCTGCTATTGCAGCATAAAAGCAGTCGTAGATAATAAATTACACATGAATGAGTGCAACTATGTTTGGATAACACTTTAAGTACATAAGCAAGCAGTTTGGGCTCACAGGCTACAGGTTGCTGAGCCCCTAGTCTAGATCACATTTAGGGTCTGTGTTTAAAGGGTCTCCTTAGAGAATGTGCCTCTGGCCTCAGGAAGTTCAGTTATACAGTGCATCAGAGGTTCTGATAACACAGCTCTGAGTCCAAGTCCCCCCCAAAAAAACAAATTCCCTTACATCAGGGTGATGGCAATGCTAGCTTGTATTTCTCGGGGGATGGTTATAAGACTTGGTGACCAGCCACTACTACCCTGCCCTGTCTGGCCCAGTCATAAGCTTGAGGAAATTGAGATGTGGGTGTTTACTGTGGCACAAAGATAAGAAATATGACTGAATGAATGATTGTCAAATTAGTGACGTATAGTGTGTAGCCCCAGGGTGAGGTAAGTGCCACACGCTAGAGACCAACAGCTCATCATTTGGACTGGACAGGACTCAAATCACCTTTGCCCTATTGCTTCTAACCCAGAATCCTAGAGTTAACCCTGGAAATGGTGAGGCAGTCAGAAGAGACCCTGAATTCTTAAGCTCAGACCAGGGGGAGGTTGGTACAAGATGAAGAACCGCATTCCCCCTTTTCCTCTTTCCTCTTTTTACTTGCAAATCCATTCTTCATACCACAATCAGAATAATCTTTCTAAAATGTAAATCTGATCCTGGAACTTACCTGCTTAAAAGCCCTGCAGTGGCACCCCACTTCTTATTCTGCGTCACTGGTCTCTTCATACTTGACCCTGACTATTGCTTCCCCTGTGTCCCACCATCCCTCCATTTTATATGCTCTCCGACCAAGGAGCATCCCTGGGGACATGTTTGCCTCCCACTACTGCTAGCATCTTGATTGCAGGGACTGTGGTTTTCATTATTGTAACCACAGAATAAAGCACAAAGTGGCTACCCAATAAATATTTGAACAGTTGAATTTTGCTATTTGCTACTGAGATGGTTTCATTCTCTAGACTGGGTGGTGAAAGAGAATGAGGGAGAAAAATCAAAACAGCAGCCCTAAGGGTCAGCACAGTTGCCATGGATTAGGGAAAAGCCTTGACAAGCCTCAGAGACAGAGTGGCTGCTGCAGGGTCAACCGTTTAAGGGCTGATGTCGCTTTGATAATCATTATGTCTTAAATGTAACAGATTCAATCTTTTAGACAGAGTACCAGTTTTTTTCAGAAACAAATTTTATTTTTTAGAATAGTTTTAGATTTACAGAAAAATTGCAAAATAGTACAGAGCGTTTTCATATATACCACACCCAGGTTTCCCTACTAACAGCTTACATTACTATGGTACATTTGTTATAATTAATGAATCAATATTGATACATTATTTTTATTATTAAAATAAATTATTATTACCATTAAATAAAGTACATACTTTACTTAGGTTTCCTTAGTTTTTACCCAGTGTGCCTTTCTTCCCCAGGGTTCCATCCAGGACACCATATTACATTTAGTTGTCGTCTTTAGCTCCTCTTAGCTGTGACAGTTTCTCAGCTTGTCCTGGTTTTTGATGACCTTGACTCTTTTCAGGATTATTTATTGGTCAGATATTTTGTAGAATGTCCCTCAGTTGATATTTACCTGATGTTTTTCTCATGATTAGACTGAAGTTACAGTTTTTTTGAGGGAAGACCACGGAAGTAAAGTGCTATTTTCATCACAGCGTATCAAGGGTATGTACTATCTGCATGACTTAATACTGTTGATGTTGACCTTGGTCACCTGGCTGAGGTAGTATGTGTTTCTTTTCTCTGTTGTAAAGTCATCCTTTTATTTCTCCCTTCTCGCTCGTACTCTTGGGAAGGAAGTCACTATGGGCAGCCCACTTACGGACGGGAAGTTTGGCTCCATCTCCCCGATGGCAAAACATCTACATAATTTGGAATTGTTTTGCATGTGAGATAAGTTTCCTCTCCCGCATTTATTTATTTATGTATTCCACCATTTATTTATATCAGTATAGATTCATGGATATCTATTTTATACTTTGAGTTGTAATCAATCCTCCGTTACTGATTTTGTTGCTCAAACTGTTCCAGCATTGGCCACAGGGAGCGCTATCATTTGCCTCCTGTGCCCCATCTTTGTGGTTTGTTTTGTTTCTAGCAGCTCCTTACTTCCTGGCACTGCAAGATGCTCTAGGATCATCTTGTATATTTCCTGCCCCAGTCCTAGAATCAGTCATTTTTCCAAGGAGCCTGGACTGATTGGAGAATGGTATTAGAAACCAAGATCTGGGTGTTAATTGTGCTCACTGATACTGGGGGTCTCATTGCCTCTAGGCTCTCTCTACCATCCGAGTGAGGAGGTACATGTGTCTATGCCAACCTGTATATATATATATATGTTTTGAAATCTGTATGTATGTATGATTGTATGTATGTATATATGTATCTATCCAGTACCAGTTTTAACAACAAAGTCATTAGCCCTCAGTGGACAAAACTTTCTCTGACACAACAGGATATTTAACTTTATAAGATAGAATTTTACCTCAAATCAAAAGAAGACTAGATGGGCTTTGGGGATATTTTGGTCTGTTTTACATATAGGATTTTTTTTTTTTTTTAATTAGTTTTGTTTTAATCCTTTCCTTCCCCCATGTTTCTACCTGTTTCTCAGAAGTGGCTTGTTAAGTGTTACTCATTTTCTGGTGGGTGGTGAGGAAGTTTTCTGAATTTGGCTGTAACTGCAGCTGCAGCCACCAGTCTCCCCAGCTGATACATTTACTTGAACAGCAAATGGAGCTGGAGCTGGGTGAGACTGTTCTGCTTTAGGCATTTGACCTGGGGCTCCTGATACTGGGCCCACAATGTAGTACCTACACTAGATGGGGCCTTCTCTTCGTCCCCTCTGCAGGGAAGTAGAAGGTCCTTGTGTTGGGGGAAGGTGGTCTGCCAAACCCACTCCCCACCCCTTTTCTAGATCGCACCTTCCCACCAAAACTCACTGGGAGGAGTCAGGGAAAGATCACTAAGGTAAATTGCACACTGCCCATGCTGCATTCAGCCCACTCTGCCACCTGTCTGCCCACTTGTTCAACAAGCATGGATTGGACACAAGGCACAGGCTAGGCACAGGGACACAGAGATGGACGAGGCTCCTCCCCTGTAGGCGCTCCCAGTGTAATAAGCAAGACTGACACTAAAAATCAATGACTGGAAAACAGTGTGGTATGTGTCATATTAGACAAAAGGCTCTTAGCCTGGGTCCATGGATAGAATTCAGGGTGTCCCCTAAAATCAATTATACAAATCTATATATGCTGAATATTCCATTGCCCGCCCCATGCCCCACTCACTACACCTTTTCTACTCTGTTCTGTGTCTTAGGAAGCTGACCTGTACAGACTTTGTCAGATGGGTTCTCATGCCTGTGGGCTTTTAATTGGCTTTGACCAATGGGAAGCACCATCAGGAAATCCGAGAGAAGGAAAGAGAAAAGTAGGGGTATATATTTCTGCACCAGTGGTTGCATTCCTTTTCCCAGAGCCACAGCCCTTACTCACAGGTGTAGCACTTCCTGGGTCCCTTTTGTCTTTCAGGATTAGAAGTGGTGACTGTTCCCTGTTTCTTGCTAGCCCCAAGGTGCTTCACCATCCCTGTTGGTTTCCCTCAAATCCTGCCCATATCTTTGTATAAAGTATCTTTCACCACTTTGAGTGTGTAGACCCTAAATGTAAGTGAATCAGATTCTCAAAAGCGTCCACGACTCAAAAGAGGTAACGAAGCTGCTACATCAGAGGCGCATACAAGGTGATGTAGCTTTCAGAGGAAGGTGTGCTATACGTATAACTCCACTGGCTTCACAGAAGCACGCTCCCCTCAAAATGCAAATCTAGTCAAGTTATTGCCTTGCTTCAGTTTTGCAGTGGCTTCTTCCTGCTCTTAAATAAAGGCCAAACTCCTTAATATGGCCCACAAAGCCCCAACGCTCTAATCTCACCCCAAAAACTCTTCACTTGCTCTCTACACTCCAGACACCCTGACCCTTGGGTTCTACATTTGTGTCAGGCTCACTCCAGCCTTCTGGCCTCTGCCCATGCTATTCCTTCTGTCTGGAAAGGATCCGCCATCTTATCTACTCATTCTCCACACCTTGGTTCAAATGGCCCCCAGCCCAGGTCAAATTTCTTTGTCACATGCTCAGTAGGATCCCGAATCCGAATTCCAGAGCACTTACCTCAGCTTGGGACACATTTTTGCACTTCATGTCTGACATTGATATCAGCCTCTCCCACTAAATTGTAAGTTCCATGAGGAATGGAACCACGTCTATTTCTGTTCATCGTTGTGACCTCAGCACAGTACATGACACACCAGAGATGCTCATAAAGATTTGTAGAGAAATGAACAACTGAAGGTGATATTTTAATCAGACCATGAAAGGTCAGTTTGCCAGGAGTTTGAGAGGCCACCTGAGGGTTCAAGAAGTGGTTAACCTGCTCAGTACATCCTATCTGGATTCTCTGAGGCAATAGGCAAAGCCCCCCCCCACACACGTCCTTCTCAATCACAGGATCAAAATTACCCAATAACATTACCTTCACTTCGAGGGTGAGCATGAACTCAAACTGGTTGTGAAATTCCTCGGGGCTGGGCAACTGGTACTCCTTGGCTGTGTCCAGGAATGCCTCGATGTCATTCAAGGCAACATCAACCCCCTCTCGCGACTGGCAATTATCTACAGCTTGGGAAGCCAAGAGGTAGATTCCTGCTTCACACCACTGGCTGACCTTTGGAAAAGAAACACAGTGCCTATGCAGTTAGCCTGACCACAACTCAGCCACCTCAATCCTCAGGCAGTCTGAGCTCATCTGGATCTACAAGGATTCTGAGACAATGTGGTACAGCATCAAGTTAGAGGTCTAACCACTGCCAGTACAACTGTGAGGTGGACAAACCGAAACCAATTTTACATGTGTCTACTTCTCAGGGACGTCATCAAGTCAGTAAAATGAATCAGGTAAACATTCTTCTCTTTTCTGCTGACAGTAATTGCTACACCTCCAGGAGGAGAGAGTTAAGTATTTCTAAGTTTGGTCCAACTGTATAGAAATGTAACCAATGAGTTTTCAGGTGGACCTTCTAGGCCACTTGTCTTGCATCCTAATTGGTTACAAAAGCACAGGGTGATTGATGAGGCATTAGATCTGGCCCCTACACGCTTTCCTGGGGGAGAGACTGCCCTTTCAACAGAAACACCATTTTCCTCTGCCCATATTTCCATTTATTGTCATTTGTCTTTCCCGGGGAAGCATCTAAGAATGCAAAGCTCTGAAACGCAGAACAGCAACACTCAGACTTTCCAGAATGCTAGGATGAAATCAGATAGGTGATAAATTCTAATAGTTCAATTTTTAAAAGATGTAAATAGACATACAGAGGCCCTTGTGCTGCCTGAATATTTATCTGAAAAGCAGCTGCCAGTGCACATACGTCTGCATTTCCATTTACCGGGGGACCTGAAGAGCTATGTAAAATAAATATATAGGGGAGAAAAAGACCCTAAGGGAATGAGCGCCCCAAAGGAGTTATCGCTAAGTGGGAAATTATAGGCCACTTACATTTGTCTTCATTTCCCCCTAAATTACCTACACGGAATGTGTACTACTTTTGGAATAACAGAAAACAATAAAGACATTTAACAATCAATGATTGCCGCTGTGTGGGGACGAGGAGGGGAGCCCCGTGCAGGTGTCCATGAGTAACTTTTAAAACCCTCTTTTCTACATTTTTAGATTTTCAAAATAATATGAAAGCATGCTTCGACATATACTGTGAACACTTTCTCTTGAAACATCATGCCTAGATTAACAGCACACACTCTTCTACAGAATCACAGCAGCTAGTTGCTCTCCCAGACACACACACACACACACACACACACACACACACACACACACACACACACACCCCATCTCAGTGTTAGGCTATTATCTCGGGAGCAGAAATGGAGTGAGGAAAACAGTCGTTGATCCTGCAAAGAGCTCACAGAGCAGGCTGCATGCCAGGTCCTTCTGCGGAACATGTGGAACAGCTGTATTTCATTGACATTAAAAGCCTTTTGGCAACGGGACGTGATAAAAAGCCTGGGCGGGTGCCCCCAGCCATCAGAGAGAAAGAGCTGTGAAGAATGGAGCAAGCTGACTCCTGGCCATGAGCCACATGCTGCCCGGGAGTAGCTGACAGGGAAGCCTCCAGAAGTCAGTGTCCCTGCTAACGGGGCACACTTGCCCTCGAGATCACTGCCGAGTGCTAGGGGCTGCACCCCCTCCTGTGAGCCCTCTTCACACAGTGTTACTGTCCCATCTAAGGAGCCGGGGGTTTGGAATTTGGCAGTCTTGACTTCAGGTCTGTGAGCCCCTATTTGCCCCACATGCTGTCTTGGGCAATCACTTATCCCAGGGTTTCTCAGCATTGTCCCTGTACACCTGCACCAACGTCACCTGGGCATTTGATGAAGATACTGATTCCTGGGCATCATCCCAGACTTACTGACTCTGAGTGCCCACAATGGTACATCAGGGAATCTGCAGTACAGCAAGCTCACCAGGCGGTTCCCATGCACTAAACGTTGCGACCCATTGACCTAACCCCGCTGAGTATCAGTTTCTGCCTCTGCAAAATGAGGTCGTTAATACCTTCCTCATAGCTTGTCTTGACGATTACCTAGATGACATAATTATGCTCCTTGTAGGAACATAGTAAGTGCTCAGTACATGGTAGGTGTGTATAATGGTCATTATTACTGAAGCTTCTCCAAAAGGATTCATAATCTGATGTACGTATGAAGAGAAGCACTTTGCAAATATAGTGCTTGGTTCTCTGTATGCCTGAAGAAGAATCAAGAACTGTCCCACAGGGCCAGGCCAAAACACACTCTTTACGTCAGGGTCCACATGGAGGGAAATGGGTTGTAGTTCATTCTAACAGGATATGGTAGGGTGGCTGAGGCACCTTAGACCTTCAATACCCTCTATGACCTAGAATCTGCACAGGTTTTAACACCTCTTGAGCATGGTTTCACATGAAGTTCGTTATCATCTCAGCATCTTTACCATGTGGGGGAGGGAAGGCAAGTATGATACTTGACAGAATTTTGCAAACGTCATGGTTGCAGCTTTGCTCTCCTCACCTTGTCCAGCTGTCTGTGCAACTCCAAAGATTTTCTTAAGATGTCATATTTTCTCTTGTTTTCATTGATGAAGTCATCGCAGAGGTGCCTGAGCTCCACACACTTGGGTCTGACGGAGGCCACTGCATAGTGGTGGCTTTGGGTGAGCCGGTCCCCTGTCATTGCAAGCAGCTGGGCTTTTGCCAAGGACTCCTGCAGAGTGAACATGCACAGCCACGCATCAGATGCCAGGTCACAAGAAGCTGATATTTGCCTGGCACTGTGTGCTCCAGTCCTAGAGGGAGGCTAAGGGACCTGATTCAGGTCTTAGGCTGAGAGTCTGGGGCTGGGCGCCCTGGGAAAGCTCTTCCTGTCCTAAGAAGTCTAGCCTCGCCCTGGGTCATCTGCACTCTGAAGAAGAGCGAGTCAGTCCCTCAGATGTTTGTTGAGCTCTGGGGTAAGCACTGAGGAGCTAGTGTTAACAAGCCAGGGAATTTTGAGTCTAATGGAGAACTCAGATACTGAATAAATTATACAAATAATGAAATTATTACAGCTGTGCTAAGTTCAAGGGCAGAAGAGCATAAAGTGTTACACTGCGTAGAATAAGAAACTCTGAACTTCCCTGTCCACTAATGAAAAAGGAAGAAGGACAGACACGTGGCCCGGAGGAGAGTGGGGATGAGCTGAAGTCGAAAACTGATAAAGATGTGGTTTGCACGAGTTGTGAGACTTAAGAAATGTGTTTGTCTAAACCCCTTCCTGTGACCCACAAAGAATCCAATCTGCTTTGACCTCATCTGCTCAGCAAACGTATCTCCTCCCTCTCTTCATGGCTTGCTTTGTTCTAACTACATGGGCCATGTTTTCCTGTTTTCAGTTCCTTTATAACATAGTATTGCAGGTTGCCATGTATGCTCCAGGTGCTCAGGGTTTGGTGGTAAAAAAAAAAATAGCAGACAAAACTCCCTGCCTTCATGAAGCATACATTTTAACGGGAGACACAGGGAATAAACAATGAAACACGTAGATTATATAATATCTCGGACAGTGATGAGTGCCACGGAGAAAAATTAAATAGGGAAGAGAGCGCAGGGAGTGCTGGTGGAGCAGTTGTTATTTGAAATAGGACGGTGAGAGAATGGGCTCACTGAGAAGGTGCTGTCTGAGCTGTACAGAAGGGTTAACACTGCAGGCCTGAGACGACTGTCCCAAGAAAGACCTGCTTGTAAGGTCGGCCCTTGAGTGCCATTTAGGGCTGTCAGGAGGGCTCCTACCAGCCCCATGGAGAATGGCTTACAATATGCTTTATGCTAAAGACCTGCTTCCTTTCCAGGAGTCTGGAATTCTGGTATACGCCAGGCAGAGGCTACTTACGTGACCAGCTCCCAGTAAAAACTCTGAGCACTGAGCCCCTAATGAGCTTCCCGGTCAGCATGCTCTGCGGGAGGGATTAAGTGCATTGCAGGGAGTCCACAGGGAGAGGACGCTCGGAAGCTTGTGCCTGGTTTCCTCCAGGGTTCGCCCCATGAGCCTTTCTCTTTGCTGATTTTGCTTGGTATCCTTTTGCTATAATACAGCATAACCATGAGTATAATTATATGCTGAGTTCTATGAGTCCTCCTAGCAAATCTTCACACCTAGGTGTGTCCTGGGAACACTTGACACAGGAGCCAAGACCTGAAGTGAGAGACAAGCCAAGCAGTATTTGGCCGAGAGGTTGGGGGGCATGTTTGACATGGGGGCATGTGTTCAGGTAGCAGGAGGAAGCCACTGTGGCTGGAGCAGTGGAGTAAGCAGGACAGGAGTAGGATATGCAATCGGAGGGGAAAGAGAGGATGGGACCGGGTAGGGTCTTGCTGCCATTGTGATCACTTTGGCATTTGCTCTGTGACATGGGAAGCACTGGGGGGTTCTGAGGAGAGGATCTCATTCCTAAAACAACTGCTGCAGCTGTGGTGTTGAGAATGACAGAGAAGAGGCAGTGCAGGAGACCAGGTAAGGGGCAGTCGTCCAGGTGAAAGACGGGGCTTAAACAAGGCAGGCAACCCAACCAGCTCCTGTCTCATCACTTCCCCAGGATGCTCCTCCCAGGACTATTCAGGTCTAAGGTCTCATTCACCTCCCGGCAGGACCTGCTCAGACTGCTGTATCTAAAGCCTCTCCCCACAACCACCCACCCAGGCCTTCTCCCTCACTTTGCTTTCATTTTCTAGCAGCACTTATCCCCACCTGAAAGTATTGTTGTTTACTTTAACGTATGATTTTTCCTTCCTCTGCTCACTCCCACCAATATGTAAGATCCATGAGAGCGCTTAGTAAGCATCGCATAAATATTTGATCAACAAAATGGATGGATGGATGGATGGACCAATGCATCAGATGATGAGGTCATCTGGCTAGAATTGTGTGAAACCACATGGACCTGTGAGTCACACAGATGACTGACACATTCCCCAAAGTCTCCAGGAGCAGGAAGTTCCCATGTACCTCTCTGACCACACTGAGCATCCAGCACCTCACACCTGCCCCGGCTTCACCTTTTTATAGCAAGACAAGGCGTCACGATGACTCGAGGTGATGACAACCTGCCCCTTGCTTAAGTTACAGTGGTTCGTGATTTCAACCATCTCAAAACCCCTGCCCCAGCCCAGCCAGTCATTCACCAAGCCCTGCAGAGCCCGCCTCCTTCTTAATACCTTTTGAATTCCGAGCCCTTCCCCATCATTTCCTTGTCCCTGTCCCTTCAGGCCTTCATGCTTTCTGACTGGGACAGCTGGCCTCTTTGCACTCCCTCAGGCCGTCCTCTAAATCACGCTCCACATTGCTGAGGAAGTAGCAATTTCATTACGAAGCGTATCGTGCCCACATCTCTCCCAAGCTCCAAGTCCTTGCGTGTCTGCCTGCAGTCCTCAGGAGAAAGTTCCTCAGGCGAAAGTTCCTCAGGAGAAAGTTCCTCAGGAGAAAGTTCCTCAGGAGAAAGTTCCTCAGGAGAAAGTTCAAACTCCCGAGCAGTGCACAGAAAGCCTTTCCTTATCAGGCTCCTCTGCCTCCACTTCTCTCACCCCTCCTCTGCTGTAAACAGACGAGTGACCCATTTGTGGTTCAGGCCTCCACGCCTTGTCTACTCGCTCTCTCTGTCGCAACAGCGCCCCATCCTTCCATCATCATCCTTGCCCCCACCTCTCCACCCCCACCTCCTGATGCCCGCACTCCTCTGGAGCTAACTCTAAATCAGCCTTCAGAGTTCTTCTCCAGGACACTTTCTCTAACTCCATCATTCATTCTGATGCCCCTCCTCTGTGCTCCCCAAACACTCCCCAAATACTTCACTGTATTGTGCTCACTTATCTACCACGCTCACTATGTCACTGACCCTTGCAGGCATACACTAGCTCTTATTCAACTTAAAGCAGTACATAGCACAAATTAGGTACTTAAGAACAAAGGATTGTTGTGCAAAACAAAAAGGAGTAATGATATGGGAATAAAGTGACACAAATCAAGCAGTGGCTGTTTAAAAGAACTCAGGGATAAAAACCCAGTGCGCTCGCTCTGAACAGCAAAGGCCCAGACGCACTGGTCACCGTGCCTGAAAGGAAGTTAGAATGCTAATTCCTCAGGCTGTGGTTTTTAACTGTGTTGCTCTTTGCTGTGTCCTCAGAACTTAGAACGGTGCTTGGCATGGTAGGAGATCAGTTAGTATTTGCAGAATGAATGCAGAATGAGTAAGACATTGACGAGAACAGCGCAGCCACTGCAGTTGAATCTCGGAGACGTGGTGCAGCACAGAATTGACCCCACTACCTCTGAGATGTTAATGACCACAGCTAACACCACGATGACCACAGCTAACACCACGAGAGCTTACTATACGCCAGGCCCTATTGTGAACGCTTACACCGATTGTTTCTTTTACTCTTCACAGCACACCCTTTAATAGCGGTGATGTTTTACAAAAGAGGAGTGAAGGCACAACGGCTCAAGGTAACCCCAGGTAGGGAAGAGAAGAACGAGGCTTCGATCTCAGGCCGTCTGGCTCTAGAACCTGACTCTGACCACCTCACACAGAGAGAAATGGCTGCATTTGTTCTGCCTAAGCTTAGAGACCTCCCTGGATTGGTCAAACCTATCTGACTTTAGTCAAATAAAGACTCATGAAAACTTGACAAGGAAGTATCTGTAGGCTCTTTTTTTTGTTTTTTTGTTTTTTTGTAAGTCCAGCTGGCTGCCGAATTTATTAAGAATAGCACAGGTTTTCTGGGTCCAAGGAACTTGACCACAGGATATTTCCTAAGTGCTCTATGGCGATCACAGCTTGCCCTTCACTTGGCATGTGGCATCTCACCTTTTAAAACTTCCTAAAACATTTGAGATGTTAGAGGAAAGATGTAACAGATCCAAATGGATCTTGGGGAAAGATCCATAAATATAACTTGGGAGCCATGACTGGATGGCTGGAAGACCGCTCTACTGAAATGAAGGGATAATAATAGCTTCTGAGTTCTGACCATCTACTATGTTCCATACACTCACTAAGTCCTTACTGCACCTCTAACTGATTTCATCTTCACAGGAACGCTGTGGGGTAGAAAGTATTATTACCCATTTTACCGATGAGGGGATAAGTTCAGAGACGCTAAGAAACTTGGCTAGCATCACACAGCTGGTAGCTGTTAGAGCCGAGATTTGAATCCAGTTATGTCTGACTCCAAAGCCTGCCTCTTGTCACCTTCCAGACACTTGGCCTCCGCACATGTGCTATGAATGATGGTTGCACAACCACTTCTACCAAATCCTTCAAAGAACTTGACTGTAAAATCTCCAAACCACAGCTTACTTTTCAGTCTATACAGTTTCTGCTCGTGATAAATAATCAATAAAACCTATGTGAAAAAAATATAGTGAGAAAGAAATGGCTGAAATCTGGTGCTCTAATCACAAGCCTTTCAGATGCTAAAAATTCCAGAGGCTGGATAGTCAAATTACAACATAATTCAAAAATCTTTATTGTAATAACAGCTTATTTTTTCCCAAGGACTCTACTGCTATGACAGATGAAAGATGAGCGTGTGTACTGTGGAAGAAAATGGTGAGAAACAGTGATGCTGCTATATCAGGGAGTCCAGAATGGACCCACAGATAATGGCAAAGGATGGAATATATGTATGGGGAAGTGGGCCTGGTGAAACAAGAGAGGCAGGAAGTTAATGGCTACTGAAACTGAGCAACAGCTACATGGGAGTTCATTACCAGTCAATCTACTTCTGCGTGTGTTGGAAAATTTTCACTTAAAAAAAAAAAGCCATGCCACTCTAGTTAGATTATGGCCTTGGGAGGTTAATGACCTGGGTTCCATGCCTTTGGGACATAGTAGTCTAACTGCTGGCCCCTGGCCTTGAGGGAAGAGGTCAAGGCTCAAATCGGGTTGGTTCTCCCTGCCCTGTCCTGGTCTGTTCCTTGCTGACTCCTCACCGAAGGCCCTAGCATGCTTTACAGCCAAAAATCCTGCAGCAATTCTGCTTTTAGAAGTAAAAGTGGAGGCTGAAACCACTGTTTCCCAGAATTAGAAATGAGCACTCAGCAGATGCTAAACTCTCAAACTAGAATAAGATAAAAGAATAGGCTCAATTATCATTCAACAGAAATCTGGTTAGTGAAGTGGCTCAGGGTTTACCCACAACGATTATATCACTGCACAGAATAAGGAAGTCAGCAACAAACCAGAAAGCAGTGTGTGGCTATGTCAGACACCTGAGTGCAGAGAGAAGGACAAACCCTAAGCAAGTTTTGGTGGATTCTAGCCAGACATCACCTTGTTCCTTTAACACTTTACAGGACAAAGGGAAAGACTAGCCAAGCCCTGATCATCGGAAGAAACAATGCCTCTTAGAAATATGAGCGAAGACAATGTTTAAAAGGTCCTAGTTATGATAGGATAGCTTTGCTCAGTTCAGCCAAAGGCAGAGGAATAGGTCTACTGTATCCTTTAGAAAATAAGTAAAAAAACAGGGTAAGCAAGGCACAGGATGGGTAGAAGGAACCTGCCTGGGCTCTGCGGGTCATCTGCAGTGATTAGTCCCGCTGGTTCAGGAACTTTGCCCATGAAAGGTGGGCCATGGGTTCACAGAGTATTCCTATGTCCCATGATCGCAGGTTGAGCCCCTAGCTTCAGTTAGCAATCTTTAAAGTATATGCCATGGGTCACAAACCCAGAGAGGCAAGCAGAAGAGAGAATGTGATGTGCAGTCAGGCAGATCCAGCCCACTATTTAAAACACAGCTCCAATGGCTTCCCATCCACTGAGGATAAAATCCAGTCCTCACGGCCGTTGCTCCCACCTTGTTCCTACATGGCTCCCTGTGCTCCAGCTATATTCCTCGAACTCATCAACCTCATTCCTGCCTCAAGACCTGTCATTTGCAGCTTCTCTGCCTTGAGTGCTAGTCCCCAAATTTTTGTATGGCGATGCAGATCTCAGATCAAAAGTCAGCTTCCTAGAGAGGACTTTCCTGACTCTCCTGGCTGATGTAGCACTCCCCATCACTTTCTACGATACGCTGTCATTTTATTCATATCACTTGTCACTACCTGATATTAGTATTTATTTGATTACTTTTTACTTATCTATCTCTCCCTAGTAGAGTGTAAGCTCCACGAGAGCAGAGTCTTGACTGTCTGGTTTGCCACCATATCCATGAAACCAGGGCAAGGAATGCCTGGTGATAAATGAATGCCTTCCTGGTAGGTCAGTAGGATATATATCTATATCTATTATATATTGCCAAAAAGTGTGTGCACATTTTAAGGAAAAAACCTGTATTAAAATTGTAATACTCAATATATACTGATAACAAAACTAATGCAAATCATATTTGACTTCTGCAATTATAAGAGGTACTCAAAGTGGTTACCACCAGTGTAATTTTAATACAGTTTCTTCCTTTCTTAAAGGAAAGTGTATACTCTCTCTCTCTCTCTCTCTCTCTCTCTCTCTCTATATATATATATATATATATATATATATATATATATATAATATATATATATATATATATACACACACACACACACACCAAAAACAAAAAATAAAGACACTGAGCTTGATGAGGCATTTTTTTCTAATATATGAACGCATGTAAGTAAAAATACATGGTATCTGCATTTAATAAGGAGTTCTTTTGAAAAAAACTAAAATTACATACAATTGGGACTACCTTGGAGAACGTAAGACATATCCGATACATTCCATTTTTTCATTATCTGACAAACATTTCTGATGACGTGTGCCTTCAGTACCAGAGTGTTTCGCTGTCAGTGATCACTGATATCAGCAGCAATGCTCCCTAGGGAAGGATGGGACTCCTGAGTGATTGGCCATGGACAGGTAGGGTCCTTGTGTTCACGCGTGTGCAGAAACACCTCCAGCTTAGAATGCACAGCTGACAGATGTTAGAGCCAGAATGGCCGTAGTTTACATTTGTTACTATTCTTTAGGGGAATATGTCTCTAACTATAATGTGCACGTCAATCACCTGAGGATCTTATTAAAATATAGATTCTGAGGTGGGGCCAGAAAGTTTGTATTTCTAACAAGTTCTCACTCAGATAACACCTATGTTACTAACCAGAGGATCACACATTGAAAAGCAAACCTCTAGTACTAAAAAAGTTACTATTTAGGAAACGTGCCTCTCTCTAGATTAGCTCAGAAGGAAAGGCTAACCGTAGAGTACTTGGTCCCCAAGAGACAAACACATAAAGAACCTAAAGAAAAGCACAAAGAAACTTCTCTGGAAAAAGATGACTGGGCTTTCTTAACTGGTAATAAAGCAACATTTATAAGGACTTAGAACAGAATCCATCCTAAGTGCTGACCTGTGTGCAGATCTGGAAAACTCTGTAATGCTGGCATGAGAATTGTGAAACATGCGTTCTTTGACAAATTTGATATTTACAACTCTTGGGGCATGAGAACGGCAAAAGCATTGCCAACTCTGTATTGCCAACAGAACTAATGAGGACCTGTTTCCCCCTTTTGACCATCATGCTTGCTATAAAACTGGTTTTTTGGTGTGTGTGTTTTTTCTGGTTTCCTGTCCTTAACCAACCTCCATCCCCTGACTCTACATCCAGCCTAGGGGGTAATGTGGCCATTGTGGATTTCCCCCCTGCTGCTCCTCCACTGGGCTGCCACCCCGACAGGGGGCAGGGCCACCCAGGCCTCTCATCTCACCTGAACCTCCAGCCTCAACCAGGTGCTCTGGAAGCCTTCACAGAACTCTGCACTGCAGGCATTCTTCCTCATCATTCGTAATGTGCACATCACCTTAGGGACCTGGGGTGACTGAAAGGGCAGGGTTTGGGCATTCCTATGTCCTTTGGCAACCTTCCGACAATGAATGGCCATGATCTGTCACTGTCCACAGCAACGACCTTCCCAGTCCACAAAACACCAAAAAAACAAAAAAACAAACAAACAACAAACCTGGCCTTTTTCTTCCAGTTTTTTGTGTTCCTTAAGAAGTTGTTCCACACACATCACACTGTCTCCAATGTCTGTAAACTCTGCTTGCTCTGCCAACAAGTTGTCCAGGGCAAGCTTAACCTATAAGACACATTAGAATAGTCCAGAAATAAGCCAATGAACACCCATCTGGAGGTAGAGGTTTGCTATACTTGAAAACCCAAAAACGATTCAGGACAAATGTATATATATTACAGCTCATTGGCTTTTAGAGTAAGTTGGGGGAGGGTGGGTGCTGAGACACTTGTAGATGGAATATTAAACCTATATCCAACAGATTATCAATCAAGAAGGAAGAGAAACCATTATCCAAATACCACATATGCCAACAGGAAAATGGGATTCTAGAACATTGCTACCCCACTGAAAAAAGTGACAAGAGAATGTCTGTGAGGAAGAAGGATTTAAGGACAGGGCTGGATTAGGAAGAGGAGGGACGCCCAGAGTTCAAGGTGGAAAAGAGACCTGTAACTCACTGAACCATAAAAGGAAGTTCTATTAAACAAGAAAATAACACCTCACAAAAGTTGTACTCAAAGTGCTGTAGTTGTAGGCATTGGTTAAGCTTCAGGTGATGCTTGGACCAAAACTGACTAAAGGCTTTTTCGGTTTCATCCAATTGACCTAGTAACCTGTCAAGAAAGAATGAGAAAGTGACATTGTTGTTAATATTCATTTCCACAGGAGTCTGTATAGGCTTATGGAGATAACATCTATGTAACATCTATGTTTTGAGTCACTGTTATAAATTGTGGCAATGGCTTTATTGTGAAAGTCTTTGTTACCTAGGACTTTCTCACGGTTCAGCTGGTTCTCATATTTTCTGTTTTCAATCAGGACACCCTCAGTGCTAGGCAGAAACTTCACTTCAGCTGCTGCTGCTGTGCTTTAAAACATACCCCTGGTAACCTTACCTTCGTTTCTTTTCTTTGACAAGTGTGCAAAGCACAGCACCCAGCCAAACTGTTATTTGGAAATGAAACTCAACCAATACTTCCATCTCCCTTGAAATCCTGGGATGACACCATCTCAAAAGAGAAGGGAATGGCTTTCTCATAAAAACATCTCTGTAGCTGAATGCCAGATGAGTACCATCTATTTTCCTTTGTTGTTTCTAATATTATCCTTTCTTGACCCTACCAAGACCCAATAGTTGCTGTTCTATTCTGTCCTTGGTTGTTTCAGATCATCTAGTGCTGTTCTCTCCTAAAAAAAAAAAAAAAAGCATATTCCACCTTCACTCACCTTTCCATGGTAGCTACATTCTCAAGTTCATTGGGATTGAGCTTACTGGTGGAATTTTTGGTTGCTGGTTCTTGAATGCATGACAACAATGTGGCCCCTTGCTTTTCAAGTAATTTCAGCTCTTCCTAGAGAAAGGAAAATACAGTCTCTCTTATAAGGAATTAATGAAAGAAAATTCTTGGTAGATTTGGGGTAAGGTGAATGGTAGATATCTTTCATTTAGGAATTTAAATGCTATAAAAAGTCAAGCTGCAGCTTTATAAAATTAGTTAACTTTTGTATCTCACATGATACAAAATTCAAAATATACAAAAGGGCATATATTGGAATAAGAAAGTCTTTTGTCCCCAGCCCATCTACTTTCCCTCTCCAAAAGCAACAACTGTTAAATTTTGTGTGTATCTTAAGCTGCTGTTGTAAATTAAAAGCAAAATTAGTTAATAAAAGCTGGTCCTAATCCAAGATAGTGACCAGAAATAAGAAAATGACAGATATTGGGGTTTCTGGTCAAGATGGTGGAGTAAATTACCTCCTCTCACAACAATATCAAAATTACAACTAAACTACAGAACCATCATTCAGAATCACCAGAAGTCTAGCTGAACCAAAGCCCTACAACTAAGGACATACAGAAGAGGCCACTTCGATACTGGTAGGAGGGGCAGAGATGCAAAATGAGCTGGTCCCACACAAACATGTGACCATTAAAAATTGGAAGGGACATCTCGGCTGCAGAGGACCCCCTAGAGGAGCAAAGGGTCCCAGCCCCACATCAGGCTTCCCAGCCCAGGGTTCTGGTGCTGGGAGAGAAGTCCCCATCTGGCTGTGAAAACCAGCACAGATTGTGGCTGAGTGAGAGGGAAGATGGCTACATCCCAGATGATCCTCTTAAAGGGTCTGCACATGAACATACTCGCTGATGGACTCACTTGCTCTAAGCCCCAGCACTGGGGCAGCAGCTCATAAGATGCCAGAGATATATGGGTAGGAACTGAGTTGTCCAGCTTCAGAGTGAGGTCTGGAGGGGAAGCTTTCTCCTGGATGGAGGAGCTGGAAGAAGATATTGTTCCTTTGTTGAGCCTGCCCTCTCCCAGCATGCAGACACAGGTGGCTGCCATATACAATATGTGAATCTCCATGAACCTGTCTAAGACCATTCATTCACCCTGCCCTGGTGATTCCGAGACCCTGCCCCACCCAACTTTTGGGCACCAGAGGCCCTTTCCAATAGCTTATTCATACAAATGACCTTCCTTGGCTCATGCTGCAGACTTTCCTAAAATCTCTCAAAGGTTCACAATACCCAAACAAGGAGCACCTCACTTTGGTGTGTCTTGTACATCTTGCCGAGCAGCCCCAAGCCTGGCACTAGACACAGCTGGCCTCAGTTTGTGGTTTGGCCTCTCAAGGCACCTTCAAGACCAGCTCAGGTGGTGGCCATCTGTGGATTGCTTTATGGCTCATGCCAGGTGTCCTTGGGCAGGGCACAGACTATGGCTGAACTTGTCCTGTGGCAGGGCCTCTCCAAGGAGACCCCCAGGCTGGCATGCCCAGTGGTCAGCTTCAGACCGAGCCAGAGTATTACCCAGCAACCTCCAAGGACAGCATAGCCAAAGGGCAGGCTGGGCAGGCACCAGAGCCCTGCTAAAGTGAATTCTGTTGTATAGGGTCAGCCTCTGCACCACAGCTCCTCCACTGTCGTCACGGCCAGTCCCCACAACCAATCAGCCCAAGGGTCAATCCCTCCAAATGATGTGCAAACAGAAACCAAGGCTCAACTGCAATAGGAGGGCACACACAACCTACCTGGAGCACCCAACTCTGATGACCAGGGAGACTGTGCCACTGGGCCTCACAGGACACCTACTACATAAAGCCACTCTACTAAGACTGGTAGCAGTTCTACCTAATATACAGAAACAAACACAGAGAGGCAGCCAAAATTGGGAGATAAAGAAGCATGTCCCAAATGAAAGAACAGAACAAAACTCCAGAAAAAGAACTAAACAAAATGGATACAAGCAACCTACCAGGTGCAGAGTTCAAAACTCAGATTATAAGGACGCTCAATGATCTCAGGCAGAACAAAGAGGAAGGAAACATAAAAATAGAGATAGAAAACATAAAAAAGAACCAGTCGGAAATAAAGAATACAGTAACTGAAATGAAGAACACATTAGAGGAAATCAACAGTAGATTAGATGAAGCAGAGGATTGAATAAGCAATTTAGAAGATAAGGTAGCAGAAAATACCCAAACAGAACCAAAAAAAAGATAAAAAGAAGAGAAAACAATGAGGATAGTTTAAGGGGCCTCTGGGAATACAGCAAGCATACTAACATTTGCATCATAGGGGCACCAGAAGGAGAAGAGAGAAAGCAATTAATTGAAAACCTATTTGAAGAAATAATGAAGGAAGATTTCCCTAACCCAACAAGGGAAATAAATATACAAGCCCAGGAAGTGCAGAGTCCCAAAGAGGATGAACCCAAACAGGCCCACACCAAGACACATCATAATTAAAATGCCAAAGGTTAAAGACAAAGAAAGAATCTTATAAGCAGCAAGAGAAAAGCAGTTAGTTACCAACAAGAGAACTCCCATAAGACTGTCAGCTAATTTCTCAACAGAAACTTTTCAGGCCAGAAGGGAGTGACAAGATATTCAGTGATGAAAAGCAAGGACATACTACCAAGATTACTCTACCCAGCAAAGCTATCACTTAGAATCAAGGACAGATAGAGATTCCCAGATGAGAAAAAGCTAAAGGAGTTCATCACCAACAAACCAATATTACAAGGAATGTTAGAGGGACTTCTTTAAGATAAAATAAAATAAAATAAAAAATATGAATAATAAAATGGCATTAACTACACATCTACCAACAATTACTTTCAATGTAAATGGATTACATGCTACAATCAAAACAGAGTGGCTGAATGAATAAGAAAACAAGACCTTTACATATGCTGTTTACCAGACTCACTTCGATTGAAAGACACACATTTGAATTTAAAGGGGTGGATAAAGATATTTCATGAAAATGGAAATGAAAAAAAAGCTGGGGTAACAATACTTATACTAGAGAAAGAGACTTTAAAACAAAGGCTATAACAAGAAACAAAGAAGAACCCAGTAATCCCACTTCTGGGGGCAGGGTGTGGTATTTATCTGAAGAAACCCAAAACACTACTTTGAGGGGACGTGTGCGTCCATATGTTCATTGCAGCATTGTTTACAATGGCCAAGATGTGGAGGCAGCCTGGGTGTCCGTTGATGGATGAATGGATAAAGAGGAGATGTTACATTTATACAGAGGGATATTACTCGGCCATGGAAGGGAATGGGTTTTGTCATCTGTGGCAGCATGGATGGATGTGGAGGAAATTGTGCTGAGTGGACTATGTCAGAGAGAGCAAGATAGGTGCAATGTGATTTTGCTTATATGTGGAATCTAAAAAACAAAACAAACAAAATGGAAACAAACTCATAGATACAGAGAACATTTGATGGTTGCCAGATGGGAGGGGTAATGTGGGGGTGGGTGAAAAAGGGGAAGGGATTAAGAAGTACAAATTGGTTGTTACAAAGAGCCATGGGGACGTAAAGTAAAGCATAGGGAATATAGTCAATAAAACAGTAATAACTATGTATAGTGACAGGTGGGAACTAGACTAGTCAGGAAGCTCACTTCTTAAATTATATAAATGTCTAACCACTATGCTGTATACCTGAAATTAATATAAAATAATATGGAATGTCAACTGTAATGGAAAACTTTTTTTTAAGGGGCAGAAGGTGAAGGGGAATAAGAGGTTCAAATTTCCAGGTATAAAACAAATAAATCATGGGAATAGAACATATAGCATAGGGGATATAGTCAATAATACTGTGATAGCGTGGATAGCACGGTGTCAGATGGTTAATGGACTTATAATGGTGATCACTTCTTTAGGTATATAAATGTTGAATAACTGTGGCATACCCCTGAAACTAATATAATATTGTATGCTATCTATATTTTAATCAAAATCTTAAAAAAGAAAAGACAGATTGAATGTTACATGCTAGAAACTGCCATGCAATAATAATGTAATAATTGCTAGCTGACCATGAAAACAACTTCATCTGATCTTGTCAAAAAACCTACCTCTCCTTCCACCTACTCCCAAAGTGTGGCCTTATTCAATTATTGAAGTTTGGCTGAGATAGGCAACAGTTTCAGTTTGACATGGAAAGATTCCTACTTCCAAAGCAATTCTATTCTGTTGTTTTTACATAGAGACTGACTTAGAGCTTTTCAATTGGGGAAGATGTCAAGCTACCTCCTTCCAAATCCAGTAGCTCTAGTCCTCTACTCACACAGTGCAGGGTTAACATCTTATGTTAACCATAAGGCAAGGCAAAAGAGGCAGAGCCTGACCTAGAATTTTGCTGCCGGGAGTTCTGGGTTTGGTTCCTGGATAACACAGAATGATGGCTGGGTATGCCCTGGGAGTTAGAAGAGTCCCATAGTTACCAAACAATCCCCTCCACGCACATGAACACTGAATCTCCTTTACCTACCCCGGCCACCTCCAGTCTTCACAGAGCCTCCAGCTCACTCCCCGCAGAATTTTATACTCTCCACTCTGTTCATACTGAAATCTGTCCCTCTCAACCTCATGCCTTTGCTCTTTGGATCCCACCCCACGCCAGTATTCACCCCCTTGAATGCTTCCATTATCCATATCCAGCCTCGTGATAGATTTGACTTCTCCGATTTAGCCCCTCAAAATCTTTGGATACCCCCTGTGTCTCTGTTCACTCCAGGTAACGCCACATGTCAGCCACTTGGCTGGTATTCCTGCCTGGGAACTGGACATATCCCTTCTTTTCCATTCTAGGTATCGGCCACATTTCTTCTTACCTCATCAATGTTCATTAAATATTTGTAAGTTAGATGAATTAATAATGGCTTGAAAGTAATCAGGTTACAGAAAGTATAGGATAAAGACAAAAAAGATATGACAGGGGTGGGAAAGCACTCATTAGTAAATGCTCTTAGCTTTTCCTTCTTCTTCTTACTCACTAGAAAGGGTCCTGGCTTTTGTCACTCAGTTTCTTAACTGCCCCTGAGCTTCCAGCATTACAGCAGTATTCTGGCATTAGCCACTATAATAAAAAAATATTATATATATATATAATGTGTGTGTGTGTGTGTGTGTGTGTGATGCAGAGTTGGGAGGAAAGATGGAGGGGCCAAAAAGAAGTATATTGCTAGGGAAGCTTGAAAGAGAAACACACACAAAAGGCTGCAGAGTGTGAGGAAAAGTGTGTGAGAGAGGGAACGTGAATCTTAGTAAGTGATGTCATACATTGTGTATCCCCTTCACGTGGTTAAAAAAAAACACAAAGGAAAATCGCGACTTGATTACTGCTTTGGGACTACACCACATGGTCAACTTCAGCAGGGTCACCAAAATGTGCCATAAACACAGGGAAAGTTTGAGCAACTATAATACTTGAAAAATACAAAGGTAAGTTGCTCAGCCCCAAAATGGAATTTGCCCTTGTCCACAGTAGTAACAGCTCAAAATATTGAACACCTGTACAGAGCAGACACTGGCCAATCAGCACAGACGGCAGATGCAATGCTGAAGCAATCATGACACCAACTGTGGTCCAGGTGCTAACCCTTTAGTTGCACCTGGGTTAGACTACTGACGAGATCTTGTGGGTCCCAGGAAAATGGGCCAGGGAAATGGAGTGGGGCACTCAAGGGATGTAAATATTTAACTCTTTTAACAATGGATATGGCTGTCCCAGTGTGTACTCATCATTATGGTTCTATCATTATGGGAAAAAGCAATTGGTTCAGAAGAAGACCCACTGAACAGGGCAAGGGGGACTATGTCAGGCTCAAAAGAATTTAAATTTTCTGGAAGAATTCTTTCCCAAGACAAAGGTAAGAATGAATTTGGACATTCATTCAAAATATATTTATAAAGACCTATTATTATATGCCAAGCATTGTGCTCGCCTGTGTCATGCCCTGGGGGTGGAGGTGGGGTAGGAAGGAAAGGGATGAATCAGAGCCTAAAGAATACATGAATAATTAATGCTTTATATTCCTTATTTCACTTCTATTACCCCATTTCTGCCACTAAATGTTAGCTCTACTATTCTACTTTGTTTATCATGCTAACTAATGAATTCCAGAATCTGGCCTTTAAAATGCAAGGCTTCATAAGTTAGAAAAAAAGAAGTCCCTGAAAAACATGAGATGTCCCCTGTCCTCAGAAACTACGGAGAGAGAGCTTCCTGTGGCACAAAACTAGTTCAAAACACTGATTTGTTAAGGTATTAACATTGAAAATATTCATAAGAATACCAATTTTATCTTCCTGTGCAAGAGTGATACCTGTGTCCCAATTCACTTCTAACTTACGTTCTCTGAAAAGCAGAGTTTGAACAAAGGGGTCTTAAAAAATTTCTAAGACTATAAAATTATTTCTAGGGCCTACGAAAATAACTTTTAATTCTGATTATTTTCTCGTAATAATTGTTTGTTGCCCTGGTAATATTGATGGAATTGTAATCTCTGAATACAAAATGGAATGAATACTGAATAGAACAAATACTGAATACTAAGCAGTATTCCTATTTGTGGAGATTACTCTATCACATGATTTAAGGACCACTGGCACTTTCCTCTCTCCCCTTGCATGATGAGAAAAGGCGCACAGCTCTGTTAAACTTCGTATTTTAACAACAACAACAACAACAACAAAACTGAGAGTCCTACTCCCTTTAAATGAACGTATGATACAGTTG
Source organism: Rhinolophus sinicus (assembly GCF_036562045.2). Classification (NCBI taxonomy): domain Eukaryota; kingdom Metazoa; phylum Chordata; class Mammalia; order Chiroptera; family Rhinolophidae; genus Rhinolophus; species Rhinolophus sinicus. Next base: position 47,409,398 of record NC_133751.1, read on the forward strand.
ACTAGACCATCTATGAGCAGAAGGCCAACAGTGTTTCTTGCCTAAAGAAGACCAGACAAAAGGTGAGAATCACCCCCTTTGAGGATAGGAGGGAGACTGTCTGCTTCTGTGAACTGCTTCTAAAACCAGCAGGAAATAAAACAATGGGACGAGCTTTTTGCTAGGAAAGAAAGTCTGCAGGGCCTTTATAAATAGGATAAGAAAAGAACATAACCTGCAAAGTTATTTTATTGTACTCTTAGAGTCTGAGGGGCTTGTCTTGTTTTCAACTGAGATATAACTTCTATACCTTAAAATTTACCCTTTTAAAGTATATCATTCCATGTTTTTCTTCCAAAACATTTTCGTTTCCTCCCAAAAGAAACCCATACCTATTAGCAGTCCTCCATTTCACCCTCTTCCCAGCCTCTGGCAACCTCTCCTCTACCTGCTTTCTCAATGGATTTGCCTGCTCTCAACATTTCCTATAAATTGAGTCATACAATACGTAGCTTTTTGTGTCTGCTTCTTTCACTTCACGTTGTAGCATGTTTCAGTACTTCATTCCTTTCTGTAGCTGAGTAAGATTCCTTTGTATGGATACACAACATTTTGTTTATCCATTCATAAGTTGGACATGTGGATTGTTTCCGCTTTTGGGGTGTGATGAAAAAGGCTCCTGTACGTTTTTGTGTGAAGTATATGTTTCAATTCTCTTGTGTATATATCTAGAAGCAGAAATGCTGGTCATACGGTAACTATATTTAACTTTTTGAGGACTTACCAGACAGTTGACATTCCTATCTGCAGTGTATGCGGATTCATATTTCTTCACATCCTTACCAACACTTGCTATTATCCATCTTCTTTGTGATCGCCACTCTAGTGGATATATCACTGTAGTTTTGATTTGCATTTCTCTAATGACTAATGATATTGCACATATTCTCATGTGCTTAATTGCCATTTGTATATCTTCTTCAGAGATAGGTCTATTCAAATACTTTGCCCATTTTTTAACTGGGTTTCTTGTCTTTTTATATTGAGTTGTAAGAGTCATTTTTACTCGTATGTTCTGGGTACTAGACTCTTATCAGATATATGATTGGCAAGTATTTTCTCTCATTCTGTGGGTTGTCTTTTCACCTTCTTGATAGTGCCCTTTGAAACACAGCGGTTCTTAATTTTGATAATGTTTGATTTATTTGTTTTTTCTTTGGTTGCTTATACTTTTGGTGTCATATCTAAGAAACCATTGCCTAATCTAAGGTTATGAAGATTACATCTATATTTTCATCTAAGAGTTTTATAGTTTTAGAATTTACATTTAGTTTTTTTATCAATTTTGAGTTAATTTTTATATATGGTGTGAAGTAAGCATCCAATTTCCTTCTTTTCCATGTGGATATCCAGTTGTCCCATGGCCAAAGGATCTTAAGCAGCTTCAGTTCCCATGAAGAGAAAACATCCTTAATCATTTTGGGCATTTAATTTTTGTACTGCCAGCACTCATGGAATAGCTTAGGGACCTTCTTCTGGGAACATCTGTACAAAGTCACAGGAGTTTTGGTAGGTTTCTTCTCTTTATACAGACAGGCAGAAGATGAGTGCTACCATACTGCTTGTAAACTGAGAGATGGCCTATCATCTGTCAAGTTACCTTTCCTCAGGAAATGGGAGCTCTCCTTGGAGAAGGATCCCATAGGCTGAAGAGTTTGGGACACCTGTATGAACATGCTCTGAATATGTGCTCTAACTCTCCATCTGTGTGTGAAAAGTATATGCAGAGATGGGATAAGTGTGCTGAGTTGTACGTGCTTGTCTGGACTCACAGGATGTTGGCTTCTCCCAGAGAAGGCCAAAGCTGCGTGTGTATACAAGTCTCTCTCTCTTCCTTTCTGTCCCTCAGATGGTATAGCGAAATCAAGAGAAAATAAGGTTTCAAATCTTAGCATGAAGCCCAAGTGCTTACAATCTGATTGGACAGAAAATGACATATATTGAAACTGGGAGTACTCTATGACTATAAACATGGGTTAAGAGCCAACTTATCGTTCAGCCTTAGGAAAAGGAATTTATGCTTCTAGAGAGGAGCCTTCTTTAAAGTCATAAATTGGCTTGAAAGTTTGAATCAAACTTTCTGTGAATGTTTATGAAATTTTTTGCTGTGAATGTGCTGAAATTTTTTTATTCGTAAACAGATTGGTTTGATACACCAGTGTGGCCAAAAGAGAAGAGATTCTTTTGGAAGATAATTTTGAAGAAGTCAGAATAAATAAATTAGAATTATTCTAATTCCATAAAGCATTAGCAAATGAGACTGGGCTGTAAAAGTTCTCAAATTCGATGAATCTCCTACTCTGATTGGTTGATTGTAGAGGCAACTGGGTGCTTATGTGGATCTAAAATAAGGGGTCTCAAAGATCCCCAGGAGAAAGGAAATCAAGATATTAAGCCAAATTTCTTAATGCTGTGCTATTTAGACAAAAACTTTCCAGGGTGGGAGAAAGCCATAAATCATACCCTGTAACTTCTATAGATATTTAAATAAATTTAAAAATTCACTGATCTGAGGAATTAATCTTACATTGGTTGTTCAGTTGGAAAAGGTTTTTTTCCAAATGGAAAAAAAATTTAATTAGTTATAGAAATTTTGGTTAAAAGGTAAGTAATATACTCTAACAAGAATAAAATAAAATGTGTATAAATAACCACAAAAGTTACTAAGTTTTTAATAAAAGTTTAAATGTATTCCTTTTAAAAATATAAACCCTTTCTCTCTTTAAAGCATTTTTGGATGGGAAAAAAAATGTAACTCTAAATGATTTTGGTGTTTTTGCTTCTAATATATAAGGGACAAAGAAATCAAATTTGTGTTAGGCCAATAATTAGTAATAACAAAAGGCTTTAACACCCTGTCTTGTCTTTAAAAGGATGTTAATATTACTTGGCAAAATAAAGACAAAATTATATTTTAATCCAGGTAAAACTTAATCAAGGTAGACACTTGGACAAATTAAACTCTTTGAGAATTTTATCTTAAAATAGTTATACTCATAGGTCTTCTCCATGATTTTGGAGACGTGTGGAATATAAATGCAAGTATAACAGTTTTGTTTATGCAAGACTTTGCATTTATTTTCTTACTAAATGGCTACTTAAATGAAATCTCCTAAATTTCTTTCACTTGTCTTACTGGCTAGATATGGGTGTTGAACCAAATTGAGATAAGATAATTAGAGTATGAAGTTATTTCTTATAGATGTCAGACAATACCGCAAATTATTCTACAAAGTTACTCCACTACATAATCTGAGCGAACTTTTAGCCTTCTTTGTGCAGCGTTGTATGTTTTCATACCAATAACAGCTTGTCACCATGCCCAAGAAAATGACCTTGTTCCATCTTGGAGAGTGGCCCTTTCCCTCCGTGGAACCCTTTGCTTGTGTAGAAGTGACAGAACACCCACTCATCCGCCCTTCCTGGGAACCCTCACTGCACCGTGCAGCAGGACCTCACTAGCTGGTTTCATCCCTCAGATACGTGTCCTCATCTAACATCCAAAATATTTTGCCTTTTCCCCAGAGACCTCCCTGATTGACCACGTTGTTGTCTCAGTGCTTCTGCTCTGTTCCTCTCCAAACCCTCCTTGGAACGAGGCAGGGAGCACGCTGACACGCCTAGGCCAGGAGCTCCGTGCACAGAGCTCTCCTGTTATGTTTGGCGTGCTCAGTGCCGCTCCCATGGACTAACGGACCACTTTGCAGGCTCCTGTGGTCTGTGACCTGTGGGCCTGGACCGCCAGCCCTTTTCTGGCAAACTTCTCAGAGGCACCCTACACCTGGTCTTCTGCAACCCATGCCATCTCTTCCGAGAATCATGGGAGGTGAACTTGGGCCATATATTTGGCAAAGAAAAGGATCAAACTTCTGAGAGACATTTCTAGGGAAAATTTCCAGGATGCTTTCAGGTTTTCACAGCTCCAATCCAGATCTTTTGGTAACTCAGAGTCACTTTAGGAATATATTTTGAACTCTTTTTCAATATCAAGCTCCTTTAAAAAAGAATTAAACAGAGCTCCCTGGCCCATGGAAGAATTAATTTTCCTCAACTACTAGACTCTGAGATTCCCCTAAATAAACTATGTGTTCCTTGAGTTTGCATTTTTTGTTTGTTTCCCAGGTATGTAGTAGTGGGTAGTCAATACATGTTGAATAAATGAACAAATCAAATGCCTAGCAGGCATTTTTTCAAATTTTGGGTCACAGATAAGAGTGCAGCTCTTCTCAAACTCCGTGCAGCAAGAATACATATAATGCTAAGATGTATCAACCTTCGAAGCCTCAGTTTGCAGCCCTCTTCAGTTCTTGTCTTTTGTGAAAAAATGGATTCCATCTGTTTGTGTTTCTGGAGGCAGAAGGGGACTGACACCCCATCCAGTCAGCCCCAGGGAGACTTCCTTTTATTGCGTGACCTAAAGAACCTGCCAAGCTCCCTTCTCAGCAACTCATAAAAGCAGTTTCGACGTGCTTTTATGAGTCATTTAATAGGTGCCTCTACTTAAACCCAGTTCAAAGCACCTTCCATAGTCTTCTTTCTCAGATTAGTCCCCAAATAAAAAGACACGTCCCTGAGAAAGTGAAGCAATATGTCAGCTTATTAGTCTGCCCCAATTTTACAACAGCCACAGAAAAGCTTATGCTTCAAAAGCCAACTGACTTTCTGCTCTCCCTACAATTTCAGCCATTGTATCTTGTTCTGTCCTTAGCGGATCCTAGGCGTGCTGCCCTTGAAGGGATGCTCCCACAGCTCATTTTGCCAGCACACAAGGCCAGAATGAGTTTCCCTTTGCTGGCATGCTTCTCACAGGTCTTCATTGCAATTCTTTTACATGTACCTCCCAGACTCAAGAGATTTTTCTCTTCATGTACTGTCTGTCGGGAAGGTTGAAGACGATCAGCGGCTGCCAAGTCACGGGAGAAGAGGGAAGAAAAGGACTGAATACTTCTCCCGGCTCTCGCCAGGAGGCTGACCATCTGCTGGCACAGAGGCTGGACTGTGAGAGGCCGCTGACCACTCACCTGCAGCTTGTCCCACTGCCTTGTGTGGGACACGAGAAGCTCTTCAGTGGACGGCACGCCTCTGGGCAACTCCGTCGTGGCCAGGCAGGCCCCAAACGTCTGAAGCATCCGGGCAGTGGTCTTCAATGTCAAGGCAAAGTTTTCGATGGCCTGGAAGGTCAGACAATCATAGTAACGTGGAGGGATCAACATTTGCCAACATGCTTTCTCAGTGGAAGGACAGTAGAACTAGCTACTGAGTACCTGCAAGGGGCCATGCATCATACTTGGTGCTATACGTTTGCCTATCATCTCAACGATCCAGAGTGGGAGGTATTTTATCTCCATTTTATAGAAACAGGAACTCCAAAAGGTCAAATGACTTGCCCAAGATCATGTTACTTGGGCAGTGAGGCAGGAAGGCAGATAGGATTCAAACAGGGTCAGCTCTTTCCATTTCAGAGCATTGTTCGTGATCCTAAGGAGACCTAACATTAAATCTGACCCAGGATTAACACGGTAAAATGCTAAACAGGGCAGCGCCACCCACCCCTCTCTAATAAACCTTTCTTTCTCTCCTACACTGTACTCTACCCTCCCCGTCCGTGCACACGCACAGCCAGGCTTCCTGGCATCTCTAAGAAGCTTGTCAAATGTGGCTGAGAGGATATGACACTGAGGAAAAAGATGAAAGCAGTGATTAAGTCAGTAGTGACCTTTAAGAGTCATTTCTGTCACACGTGGGGAAAGGTCGGGGACCTCTTTCTCTCTTCTCCTTTACAAAAATTGACCTTGTTCTGCGTTCCCTTCCACTTAAGGACCCTACTCTGCCAATGGGTTAGTGACTTTGCAGCTAATATCCTTGTGAGATACCTGCATTTCAGCAGGGTGCTTTAGGAAACATGTGGCCTTGCCTAGAAAAAGTGACAGTGACCATCAGAAGGTGAATGGCTTTTCAGAGTCCCCAAATCATTCCACTCTGCTTTTGAGTGGAATGGCACAGCCTCACCCACTTCCTTCTGCTTCTGAGACAATTTTAGCCCTGGAGGGCCAGCACAATATTACCTTCATCTCTGTTCCCCCAGGGCACGGAACTACACGTGGCACAGAGGTAGGTGGCCCATAAACGCTGAATGGATGAATAGTAGGAGCAAAGAGGCCAAACCTAATTTTCATTTGGGACAGTTACTTCTGTTCCTGCATCATCGGAGAACATTTCTAAAAATCTAAACACACATCATAAAGAACGTGCCAGATCCGTGGTGGCCTTTCTTTATGCCAGAGGCCAGAGCTCAGGTGGGCATAATAAGGATTCCAGAGCATGGCACACTTCCCCTTACTGTCTAAACCTGGTTTTGTCTACACCATTTTCATACTTGAAACATTGCTGTGGGTGGAGTCTCCCCTACTAGCACAAGTACTGATAAAGCCACAATCTTTTATTTTTTAAAGTTTTTTATTTTTCAATTATAGTTTACATATAATATTATATTAGTTTCAGGTGTACCACACAGTGATTAGACATTTACATACCTTAGGAAGTGATCATGATAAGTCTAGTACCCATCTAACACCACACATAATTATTACAATATTATTTATTGACTATATTTCTTAGGCTGTACTTTACATCCCTGTGACTATTTTTATAACTGCCAATTTGTACTCCTTAATCCCTTCCCCATTTCACCCTTCCCCTCAAACCTCCTCTCATCTTGCAACTATCAATTTGTTCTCTGTATCTGTGAGTTTGTTTTGACATAGCAACAATATTTAGGCCTGGAAAGTCAAACACTAACTTTTATAAAAATCATTCTTTCAAGTGTATCAGTATTATTAGTTTCACATAATCTAACATCCATATAAGATACTTTCAACTGCATTCACTAATAGCCTATGATAAATAACATAAAAATCCAATTTATCAGGGAATTATAAGAAAATATGAGGTTATTCAGTATTTAGCTTCACATGTACTATCTCTTATGATGCGTCTCAATTAGGTGTTATTCTTATCACTACCTCACATTCTGTAGATGAGGAAACTGATGCACATTGAGGTTAAGTAACTTCCTCAAAATCACACCAAAAATAAGTGGCAGAACTGGAATTGCACCTGGGTGATCTGGCTTAGGGCTGGCTCTCTGAAGCACTATGCTACATCATCTCTTGGCAGCAAAACTAGACTTAATAAAACTAGATTTAAATCTAGATCAATGAAAGATCTTGGCTTTGAGAGCTGAAGACTTAAATTAGAGTCCCGATTCTAATCGTCTCTACTGTGGGATCTTGGGTAAGGTATATAATGCCTCTGAGTCCCAGTGTTCTCATTTGAAATATAGGGATAATGCTTGCTCTGTTTTTGCAGGGTTTTTCTGAGGGCCAAAAGGAATAGCAAATGTGAAAGGATCTTGGACACAGTAAAGTACCACACATGTGTAATAACAAGAATAGTAATATCTCGGTGAGTCAAGTGTGAGTCCTGCAAATATTACCCTGGAAGTAGAGGAAAGCCAGAGACTTTCTATGGAGGGGCCTATTAACAAATTAACTTGATTCCATGTGTGTGAGTAGTGAATAATCACCTTGGAAGTGGCACAGAGGACCTTATCCTGATGGGGTGATGAAAAAGAGCTTGGCCTTAGTCTTGGCTCTGCCCCTACTTGACTATATGGCCGTGGATAAGTCACCTCTGCACTTTGAAAGTCAGTTTCCTTATCTATAATAAGGTGATTGAAATAAATGATCTTTAAGGTTCTTTTCAGTTCTAACTTTGTATGAGTCTCAAAGATCTGACACCCAGAAAGCACACTACTACAAAAAAAAAAAAAAAGTTCTATACATTCACAACATGTAAGAGTATGTATATGTGTGAATATGTATTTCTAATTATATGTGCATATACAAAATATATACATAAAACATGCAAAAGATACACAAAGAGTATCTCTGATGTTTCAACACTACTTGTGTTTTTTAAAGTTTACAATAATATGTATAGCACATGCACAAACACAAACCATGGATACAAACTAGGCCTGGGGGAAGAGGGGATGTGTGTACATGTCTGCTCATGTCAAGTCTTTAAATAATCAATTTCATGACCGTAATCTTCTTAACTTCTCTAAGTTCTTAAAGAACTATTTTTGTCTTTGGTGTCAAAGTGCATTAGTTTTCTTCTTTATTTGTTGCAAATGTGTGTTATTTCAAAAAATAAAAAAGATCTGAGGCAACTTGAAAAACATGAACAACATAATAAAATAAAGGACTGGAAGAGAAATCAGAGCAAAAGGGAGAGTTGGCTAGCCCACTATGGCTGGTGGGATAGTAAATTCTTTTGATTTTTTAAAGCAATGTATTAAAAGTCTTGCAAGCAAAGAAAGAAAGCCTAGAAGTACTCCAGGTTCCACGTTTTATACTCGTATGATTTAAAGAAATTGCATCCCGGAACGACCCTCATCACACTCAGGTATGGTGTTCTGCATTAGCTTTCCTCTGTAACTTTCAGGTTTAAGCTAATTTAGAATTATATGTTTGTGAAGAATTTCACATTCCATTTTTTGTTGTTGTTGTTGTTGTTTGTGTTTTTAGCAAAATTTTCTTGGAATCACCATTATTATGGTAAAACTGATGAGAAGTTTAAAGGGTTCTTGCCCCATTCATGGGCCTTCCTCTAGGTTTTGGGAACGGACATGCCTTCTTTGAAATTACATGGCATACAAAGAAGTGAGGGATTAGAATCTGTTGCTTTGAAATTGTGTTACTAGAAATCTACTTTTGTTTAACTCTTAAATTTCCTTTTTTTAAAAAAAGAAAAGTCAGAAAACAATATGCTCTAAAACAAAGTGTATTCTCCTACCTAATTAAATGTAGTTCAGGTATTGGGCAACATGTTTCCAAAGTGACCAGATACAGAGAGGTATGCTGACACCACAAGTTGTCATCAGAATGGTGAAGGGAGCTTCTGATTTTGCTTAGAAAAACCTCGTTTTTTCAAGGGTATCGGTTTAGGAGAGCAGGGAAAGGGGAGTGACAACTTTACATAGCAACACTTATCTGCTGAATTTCTACTTTTTCCTCAATCTTACTGACACTTCCAGTTTAGCATCTTAACCACCAATCTGAGTAAGTGGGAAAAGTAAAATATTATGTGTCAGGTGCTTTCACAGCTTTCAATCTGTCTATATACATTAGAATCATCTGGGGAGTTTTGTGGAAAACTAATGACTGAGACCCATCCCAACTCAAGTAAATTAATTTCTCTGAGGTATAGTAGGGTATTAGTATTTTGAAAATTCCCCAGATGCACTCTAAGTGAAATTCCCAAACCCCCGTGCCAGAAGATGAGGTAAGGTGAAGACAGTCAGCAGGAAAAACTCCAGCCTCTTCCCTTCGCTCTATTTCTCCCCCAGCCTGTGGCTTGGAAAACCCAACCTTCCCGATGTTAGCTGGTCATGGGCAAAGACCTCCAACAGTTGATCTTATACTCCCCTGTCTTGTGCTAAACAAGGAGAGACGATGAAAAGGGCACACACGTTGGTACTCACAGTTCGATGATTTATCCACTGGCTGTGGCGATATTCCAAAGTTCCCCCTAAGTCCTCTGTCAGTTGGCTTTTGTCAATGTAGCCGTGAAGGTCGGAGATAGAATTTAACACAACAATCTATAAGGGGAAACAAATGAGTATATTCTTCACAGGTAATTAAATAATAGTTCATCTGGAGTCTACTGTTATTGATGTAGTACTTCAATTTTGCCTTCTCTGGCATTTGTCTTTAAAATGATTACTACAGCCAGCAGAGGAACATTTTAACGTCCCTTTCCGTTTCCCCGCTTTGAGAGAATACCGAAGTGTGGAATATCTGTGACAAAATGGTAACTTGGAGCAGGAAGCTCAGACCTAAGCTACCGAAAAGTCAGGTCCTGCTTGAGATGAATTTCTGTTCAAAGTTCCCAGGCTAAGGTATCATCTTCAGCCAACAAAATCAAGTGCTGTACTGAGACCTAAATGTCTGAGATGAGACGCCCAATAAAGGATGGACTGGTGAATGTAAAAATAAAATTAGAATACCGGGACCTACTGAGGAGTATGTATGAAAAACATCACTACCTTGATGCAACTCCCCTCCCATGAAGAATGTTGATGTGCCCCGAATTTATCTTTGAAGGTAATAGGGATGGGTTTTCATAAATTAGCAATTCTGCTGTTGAACACAGCCATGCTGGTCAATGAATGCCCACACATCTAGAGGAAGACGACACATTCCAAGTTGCACTTTTCTACTCAGCTGCAGTGGCCCTCACGAGGGCAGGATCCTGGCTCTCTGTCCCAGACACTATATCACACCCCCTACTCAATCCCTAACTGGGAGCAAGGACTGTCACTCCTATCTCTGAAGGACCTCCCCCTAAAGCCTTTAACTGATGATTTTATATTCATTCACACCTTGTTGATTATTTCAAAAATTGATTTTTGGTCAGAGAACATAAGAATACAGGCTTTCTTCTATTGTTATACAGAATTAGTCAAGTGATAAATCTACTTTGGAGTAAAAAGAATATAAGTTAGGGCCCAGCATCTACAGGTGGAAACCAAACTGATTTATGCATGCAATAAATACGTATTGAACTTCTAACAAATGCCAGGCTCTGAGGGGTAAAGTAGTAAGCATGACAGGCCCTGCCTTCAAGGAACTGAGGTTTTAATAGGATTTGATTATCACAAATCACTATGTTCAGGCCCTATGCCTTTCTCCTTCATTTCTGAAAAAGAGTTTGGAAATTTATAAAATTATTGTTATGAGAAAAAGGAAAAAAACAACAACCCTGAATCTATCTATGCCTTTCTCTCCTAATAATTTCAAACCACTTTGGGGAATTTCAAAAAGATTTTTAGTCTTTCTAAAATTAGAAATTATAGGACACGTAACAAGAAATTATCAAGTGAAAAACGGATTTTCTTCTGGAAATATTAGTTGCTATGGTAACACTCGGAATTTTTTTTAAATACCATTATGCAACATCATATTGGGCTGAAGCAACTCTGCCCCACAGCCTGGAGTTTCAGAAACCTATCCTGCCAGCTGTACATCTTCTGTTCCACTTAACTGAACGAGAGAGGGAGGCGTGCTTTCCACACTTGCCAGGACTCTGCTTTCTCATCTTTTCCGCGGAAACCCCAATAAAGGTCAAGGCTTTTCCCTTCATCTCGCTTCTGCCTCCTGGCCAAAACCTGGTGCTTCCTCTATGGGCCTGCATGGCATGAGGTGACTGCCCTCGCTGGGACCTGTGAGTATGATAAACTTTGCCCTTCGAACCTCATTCTCATTTCCTCCTGTGGCAGCACCAGCTTTATCGTACCACATCCAACATGTACATTCTTAGAACAGCTGTTATAGATTAGGAATATCTTACTTTTTTCCTTTTCAGTATATGTTTATGTTATCTATAACTGCTTAAAGCTGTCCTTTCAAGGAGATATGCAATGTTTTAATTATGAGTTTCCTGTATTCTGTCACAAACTCCATTTTAAGAAACCAGTTTGCACGTCCATAGCCTCTGTAGGGATTTTTACCAGATTTTCTTAGCCACTTCACATAACAATTTGGACAGGCTGCTATGAGTACAGCTGCTCCAGAATAGATTAAGTGCCAGCAATAAGCACTCCGGAATGCTTTGCTATTTCAAAGCCCCCTCTCCTTGGGTAAAGGTGCAGCGAGGCTATGACTTAACTACAATTACATCCTGGTCTACCTGATTCTTCTAAGAGTCATGCAAAATGAACTCCTTTCCCTTCAACCTGTGACAATGTAACTATTATCTAACTAGCAATGAGCAGGGAGATGTTATAACAAGAGAGGACAGGAAGCTACAAAGCAAAGTGCTAATATCCCAACTATGTTTTTAAAACAAAGTAAGGAAGACAAACCAACAGTTTGAACTGTCATTTAAAAGGCAAAATATATTTTGAAGTTTGATTACATCAAGCTTGGTTACCTAGGACTCTGCATTCTGTGACACATCTGTGCTATGAGGGGAGTGCAACCTTCCCTGTAAAGTAGTTCGTAGAATAAACTTTTTGCATTAAAAAATACTCTGCTAAATGTGCCAATAGTTTGGGTGACAGAGTTTTCTAAAACGTTGATTTTAGTTTAAAATTAAAAGTATAATGGAAGACTTGAAACCATAAAACTCCTAGAAGAAAATATAGGAAGTAAACTCTCAGACATTACCCTTAATAACATTTTTACCAATGTATCTCCTTGGGCAAGGGAAACAAAAGTAAAAATAAACAAATGGGTCTGTATCTAACTAAAAAGGTTTTTCACAGCAAAAGATAACATCAACAAAACAAAAAGACATCCTACTGAATGGGAGAAGATATTTGCCAATGAAGCATCCGCTAAGGGGTTAATATCTAAAATTTATATATATATATAAAAAACTCACACAACTCAACACCAAAAAACCAAATAATCCAATTAAAAAATGCACAGAGGACATGAAGAGATATTTCTCCAAAGAGGACATACAGATGGCCAACAGACACATGAAAATATGCTCAACATCACTAATCATCAGAGAAATACAAATAAAAACCACAGTGAGATACCACCTCACTCCAGTCAGAATGGCTACTATCAATAAATCAACAAACAACAAGTGTTGGCGAGGATGTGGAGAAAAGGGAACCCTTGTGCACTGTTGGTGGGATTGCAGATTGGTGCAGCCACTATAAAAAACAGTATGGAGTTTCCTCAAAAAATTGAAACTGAACTACCTTATGACCCAGCAACTCCACTCCTGGGTATTTATCCAAAGAAATCCAAACCACTAATTCAAAAAATATATATGCACCCCTATATTTACTGCAGCACTATTCATAATAGCTAAGATATGGAGACAACTGAAATGCCCATCAATAGACGACTGGATAAGACACTGTGGTATATTTATACAACGGAGTATTACTCTGCCATAAAAAGGAATGAAATCTTATGATTTGCAACAACATGGATGGACCTAGAGGATATTATGCTAAGTGAAATGAGTCAGATTGAGAAAGACAAATACCATATAGTCTCAGTTATATATGGAATCTAAAGAATAAACGAACAAGCAAAACAGAAATAGACTCATAGTTACAGAAAATAAACTGATGATTGCTAGATGGCAAGGGGTTTGGGTGATGGGTGAGAAAGTTAAAGGATTAGAAAATACAAATTGGTAGTCACAAAATAGTCATGGGGATGTGAAATACAGTATGGGGAATATAATCAATAATGTTGTAAGGACTATGTGGGATGTCAGATGGGTACTGGACTTATCGGGGGGGTCCCTTCATAGATTATATATTATAAATGCCTAACCACTGTGCTACATACCTTGAAGCTAATATACAATAAAGTTGAATGTCAACTATAATTAAATACGTGTGTGTGCGCGCACACGTATAATGTTCACAGTATGTCAAGTCCAGCATAGGGAATATAGCCAATGGTATTGTAATCGCTATGTACGGTATCAAGGGGTAATAGACTTGGTGGGGTTGTCGCCTTGTGCGGAGTGTAAATGTCTAACCATTATGTTGTTTTGTACACCTGAAACTAATAACAAATGTATTTTTAAAAAGTACGATGGGTAGGGAATCACCATATTACCATGAATAGAAGTAGCTAAAGGTATAGTATCAAGATAAAGTAGACGTCCATTCTCTCCTTAGTATAGATGCATCACATGAGAAACAGGGTGCGAATCACATATGTATCTACATGGATAACAGCACTTGGAAAGGTGTGTTTTATACACAACCAGGGAAACACATACGGCATTTAGTCAAATGTTCAGTTCAAACTCCAAAGCCCTTACAGTGACAAGAAGCAACTGACTAGTCTTCATTTCTGAAGGGGAAGAAGCTTGTGAGTATCATGACAAATTCATTAACTTCTCGTAAGTCATCATCTCTCCCGCATAAGAATTGCTACTCAACTCAGGAGAACAATAAGAAACTCACGGCTTACATTTCCCTTAAACTCTCAAATATTTTAAAATAAGTATTTAAAGTAGAGTGAGAAATCCATTTTGAGTTTGGTTAATACCCAAAGTAGAGGGAAAGTATTTCAATAATTTGATTAGTAATATAAAATGGAACCAAAAGAGGGAAAATAAGAATAAAAAGGAAAGAGAAAAATATGAGACAAATCCCTTGTCCAAGATGGTCAGTTATCACTGACATGGGTTAAATATTTTCCCAGAGCAGTTTCAATTAAAGTGGGGTTTTTCTGTTTGCTTTGAACAGATAATATGTGTAGGTGGTACCAAATCCAAACAGAAAAAGAATCTATCTAAATAGAAAACTAGTCTTCTTCTTGTAAAGAATATCATTGTATATATAGCTTTGTGCACACATGGGAGAGAATCCGTAGAGTAACTTGTATAGGTAGGTCAAAGAGTGTACATTTTTATTTTTGATAAGCACTGCCAACTAGTCCTTCATACAGGTCATTATCAACTTCATCCCATTGGCAAAGTACGAAGGCGCCTGTTTCCCCCACATCTCTGCCAAAGTTATAGGTAAAATTTTTAATCTTGTCATTTTAATTTGTTTTCCTTTTATGAGTATTGCAATATTGGTTTTTATTTTTACTCAACAGTTGCCTATATTTATGTCACCCCTAAATTTTATTTTTTATTTTTTTTTAAGGAGGGCGCAGCTCACAGTGGGCCATGCAGGGATCGAACCAGCAATCTTGGTGTTATTAGTACCATGCTCTAACCAACTGAGCTAACCGGCCTCCCCATCACCCCCACGTTTTAGATTCTTATTTTCTTTCACCCGTACTACTACAATTTCTATTCTTCCTTCAATCTCTTTCTACAGTCTTGAACAACACCTTCAGGTTTGTATAACTCCAGTATCACTTACCCAAGTCACTCCCTGACTCAAAAACCTTCACTGGATCCCCATTGTCTACTGAATAAAATTCAGACACTTTATCCTTATATTTAAGACCTGTTCCACGTTTCCTACTTTTTCTTCCAAAAGATAATCCTATATGTATTCCAACAAAGAGCTTCCCCCATGGACCTCACGTAAAGTGTGTACTTCCTGCCTCCAGGTCCTTACACATGCTGCTCTCTCTGCCCAGATGTCTTCCTCTCCCTCCCTGCCTGTGGAGTCCTGCCTTCTTAGCAACCCAGCTCCATGCCATCTTATCCACATGCCCTAACCAAATGGAGATAAGATGAAAGGTCATGCTTACCGGCACTTTCATTTTAAATTCCTCTCGATAGTATTTAATGCCAATGTCAGTGATTGTCCGCTGGATAAAGCGAGATGGACGAAGGATGAATATGAGCTGCAAGTTTCCTGGAAATGCTACCTGGAAGGATCAAGAAAAGTGTCAAGGCAAATACCACATCCATTGGTCTCCGCTTGTCCAAGACCACAGCTGACAAAGTTAAAGTAGACACCATGAATGCCAAAGAATTGGAATGTATTTCACAGGATTTCAGAGCTGAAAGAGATCTTGGAGATCAGATAATCCAAACCCCTTCTTAAAAACCAAACCAAATAAAAACAGACACCAAAAAAAAGTTTCTGATTATAAAAATAATTCATACTCCTTTTTTAAAAAAATTGGGAAATTAATAAAAGTATACATAGAAAAAGAAAACTACTCATGATCTCAACCATTTTGAATATTTTAATCTAATTGCCTATAGGCTATTTTCTCTGCTTAAGTATTTTTATCATGGTTGAACTCATATTGTAGAAAAGTTTTGTAACATGCCATTTCACTTAATATTAATACCATGAGCTTTCATTCTTGTTATTAAAAATTCTTTGTAAATATTATTTTTCATGGGTGCACAATTTATTTAACTATACTTTATTGCTACTGATTTAGGTTTTTCCACATTTTTGCTACTATAAATAACATTGAAATGAACATCTTTATCCACATTTGGGAACATTTTCTCTGGCACAGCTTCCTAGAAGAATTACTGAGCCAAAGACCTGGTATTTTAGGGGTTATTGATGCATATTATTCCTAAGCTGCTTTCAGAAAGTTGCTCTCATCTTGAGGTGAGATCCTAAGAAATGAGATAACTCAGATTTATATAACGACTTAGTGACAAAGTTGGAAATCCATGTCCATTGCACATGGTTTTCCAATCTTCCAGTGGTTCCCAAAAGCAACCTCTTGAGGTGCTTGTTAGAAAAAAAATCTGGTCTTTGCCCTGAAATGTTTTGATTCATTAGGACTGGGATGAAATCCAGGTATCTGTATTTTCAACAAGCACATGAAGAGATTCTGATTGGTAGCCCAGTTTTGGGATCCTGCACAAGAGTATCTTTTAGGCACAAAGTGACCAGTGCAATTCTTGAACAAATTAGGCTCAAGTATTAGATGAGTCAAGTATTGTCTATGGACCTGGGACATCAGAACCCTCTTGAGGCCAGACCTCTGGATAAGTAATGGGCATTGTCAAGTGTCCAGATCCTTAGGGCATCAACCATCATTGTAGTTATCCCCAAAATAAATCCTGTAACCAAAACCAAACCAAAGGGACAAAACAATCCATGCACAAAGGAAGGGAGACTTATCTTCTCCCCTCTTCGAAATGCAAGGTCCCAAACAGAAGAACCTTCTATTTTGTTATGTCATGACAGGACAAGTGAGACATTATTTGTGTATCTGGCTGAGGCTCTAAAGCAATCTGAGAGAGACTTTGTCTACGTGCATGTCTGTGGGTGTGACTGCCTCTGTAAGCAGGCATAGGTGAGACTTCAAATGTCCCTCTCCTGTCCCAAGCTCTCCACACACATTACCTGCCTACCATGTCCCATTTTCTTCAGCCAGTCCCAACTGCCTCAGGGAGCCTGTGCTTTGGTGGAAATCCTGGTGTAGCTTGCCCTGAGGTGTCTCTGCCTGCTAAGTCCCTGATCTGAGGTCCCCACAGAGAAGGACACATATACTTGCTGAAAGGTAACAAATAGGGATCAAAATCAGACTAGTGAGATAGAAAGGGAAACCCCACAAAGGTTTAATACCAAAAAGAAGTTAATGCCAAAAGCAAGCACACCTCCAATAAAGCTACTTAAATACCAATTTGTCTGGTTTATCCAAGTGTCTTTGTAATAGGTGAAAAAATAATTTGAATACTAAAATGAAAACTCTCTTAAACTGAGTGATCCCAAAGCAAACTCTATGACAAGGATTCAGGTATAAAGTATTTATTGAGGAGGTGATCCCAGGAAACACAGTGAGGATTTGGGACAGGGAGGGTGATAGTGAGACAGTGACGGCTGGAGAACTAATGTATTAATGAGGGGGTACTGCTGCTGGCAAGAAGGGCTGGGACTCTCTGAGATATTGGGAACATACCTCACAATTGTCCCACTGGAGCTGGGGTATTTACCTACCAACTCCCATGACTCCATAGCTGCAGGTCACATCTGCAACATTAACTTCCCAGCATTCTCTACCTGCACCTTTTCAGTGACCAGAGAAATCAATAAAGTAGAGAGACTCAGGAAGCCTTTGACATGCTCAGGAATTCTCTGCAGTGACCTTCAGGTGGTAGAGGGGATACAGACGTGACACAACAGCCTCTGCTACAAAGACTTCCCCAAAATTTAACATAAAATAATCGCCTTTTCCTTGTGACTTTGATATAAAATAACTGAATAAAAATTTGAATTCCTTGTATAGAAAAGCACAAAAATAAATATTTACAGCTATCCGTGTCAAGGATGCTTTTATGGAGCTCCACTTGTCCCTCCGTCTGTCGATTACAATGATGAATCCAATGCTAGCAGCCTCCACACTGCAAAACAAAAAAAACAAAAAAAAGGAAAAAAAATGTGGTCAGTATCAGAGACCAGGTGAGACCCACGGGTCCTTGGTGGCTTCCTCAGAGAACACATTCGACAGCCTCCGTGGCACTCCAGGCTCATATGTAAACACCTTGCACTGCAAAAGGGAATAACTGAGTCTGACTCCCCCGACAGAGGAACCCGCTTCTTTGCCTCATCTCACTCTGGAAGCCTTAATAACAGCAATATTTAGTGTCTCAAATCCTCTCAAGGCCTCCGTTTCTGGCTGGCAAATGCATGAGATAGTCAAGAGCACACATGCTCATCCCAGAGGAAGATATGCATGTTAGTTGGGCACCACATGTCCCAGTGCAGGCAGAGGACCTCAGGGCTGAGCTCTGCCATCTTTCCCCTCCCAAGACTGACATTCATGAAAATATCAATATCCTTCCCCAGGAGTCATTCTGAGGTGCTCAGAATTAACACATGTCAGTGGGAAAAATACTCCCTTCCAGTGCCTGGCCATAAATGCCCAGCAAACCATGTGCATGAGAAGATATCATTAATCTTCATTAAGACCAAAAGGAAGCTGTCTGATCGCCTCTTAAATCCTCACAAAATTCTCATAAAATCCTTTCAAACTAAAGTCCTAAAAGGGAAAACTTTTGTTTTTCTCTTTCTTTGGGAAGAAGTATGGTATAAAAAAAAAAGAGCAAGGGCTTTGGAGCCTGGTTCAAATCCTAGTTCTGCCATTATCAGTGCTAACAATGGAGAGATCACCTAACCACTCTAAAGTTCAGTTTTCTTATCTGTAAAATGAGAACAATACCACCAACAGGGAAGCCCGAAAAGCACATTTTCTGAAGCCAGACTGCCAAGGTTTGAAATATAAATTCTACCATTTATAGATTGTGCATTTTCGAGGGAACAGGGTATTAGTCTCTATAGTTTCTCAGACTACTCATTTGTAAAGCAGAAACAATAATAGTACCTACCAACAGGGTTGAAGTGAGGATTAAATGGGTATGTAAAATATTACATGAGATGTACGAAATGCTCAGAACAATGCCTGGCACTTGGTAACACTGTGTAAGTACTATTATTTCTTATGTGCTTTTTATGGAGATTACAAGAGATCAAGTGTACAAAAAGTATATGGCCTGCAATAAACCTTCAATAACTCTCTGATATTGGTGAAAAGGGATCTTGACTCTAAACATGATATGTATGTGAATAAGGCAGAAGATCTAAGCAAAATCTGCAAGAAAACGTAAGTAGCTGATCTGAAATAAGCCTTACTGGGCCAACCCATTCATTATCACAGCCCCATATCCATCCAGGTTCTCTCACTAGGAACATTTTCCAGGCAATGGTGCAAGGAGAGGGGGGTCTCACTAGGTGGAAGAGGCAGAGATTGGAGATTATGAACGGAAAAGTGGCCAGGATTTGAGGGGGGTGACTGTCAAGAAGGGAAGGCTCAGAGAGGGAACCCCAGAAGTCTTCAATGGAAATTCCACTTTTATGCTTGGTCAATTCTTGGGCCCCACATGTTTAGGTGAGAATCTAGGAGGCTGGCAGAGAATAGCAACTGCACGTGTGAGAACTGATGAGAATTATAAAACTTCCATAGTTCTGGAGAGAGACAAGTGGTGTTTAGGCCCAGCCAGAAGTGACAGACTTTGATGAACCCCTTGGACATTCAGGTGAAACTCTATAAAGGCCACATTCCAGGGTAAGTGAAATACCATAGGAGTTGACAAAGGATTAAGGTTACACTCTAAGAACAAAATAGAAATGGAGTTGCCCTAAGAAAATGTAAGTCCAGTCCTCAGAAAGATCAAGGTGATCCACCCGTAATTTAATTGTAGGGCAGATCAAAAACTCAATACTGTTTGTAAATAAATAAGCCTCTACAACATATTATCCACTATATCCAGCATAAAATTAAAAATGAATAGAAATGCAAAAAAAGCAGGAAAAGTAAATAATAAACAAGAGATAAAATAGTCAACAAAGATGTCCCTGTTGTTGGCAGATAAAAATTTCAAAATAATGCTAAAGGAAACAGAGGAAAAGTAAACAAAATGGATTAAAAGAAGCATTATTTTAACAGAGAACTAGAATTGATAATAAAGAAACAAACAGACCTTCTGGAATTACAAAACATCAATATCTGAAATTAAGAACTCATTGGATTTGTTTCATAGCACACTGAATATAGCAGAAGACAGGATAGGTGAAACTGAAAACAGATCAATTAAAAATATTCAAAATGAAACACAAACAGAGAGAAAATGGAAAGAACAGAATGTGAAAGAAATGTGGAACATGAACAGAAGTCCTGAAAAGAGGGGAGAGAATATATTACAGAAATAATATTTTTTAAAATAATGGTAAGTAATTTTCCATATCTGATCAAAGACATGAATCACAGATTCAAGCAGCTCCTCCAATTCCAAGCAGAATAAATACAAAGAAAACTTCACTTAGGCCTATCAGAGCCAAAGGGATGAAAATTAAAGATAAGAAGAAAATCTTAAAAGCAACCAGTGAAAAAAGATGCATTACCTTCAAAAAAATTACAAAAATAATGACTTTTCGACAGAAACTATGGAAGCTACAACTGAATGGAATGATATTTTTGGAGTACTGACCTGAAAAACTACCCATTTAGAATTCTGTACCCATTGAAAATTCAGCTTAAGAAATTAAGGTGAAATAAGGACATTTCCAGACATACAGAGCTGAGAGAATTTATTGCCAGTAAACATACACTTCAAGAAATATCAAAGGATATTCTCCAGGCTGAATGAAGCTAGAAGCACAAAGGTGCAAGAAAAATAAACACCCTGAAAAGGATAAATATATGGGTAATGAAGTTGAGCTGCTGATTAGGAAGACTTTCATTCCTATCAAAAACAAAACAAAACAAAACAACCCTGGTTAACTTAAAAACTCATATTTGTCCTTAAAGACATTAGAGAACTCTGAAGACAAAGAAATCTAAATGAACAAATTCTAGAGAGAGTTAAGACCTTCCACAGTGAGCAAATACTAGAGGAAACTTTCATATGAAGTGGTGGTTGCCTTTTCTGGTATTGTTCCTGAAAGGCAATAATCCCACACAGCAACCTGAATGTCCAAGGAGTGAAGAACACTGTAAACATTAAATATGTGGATAAATATTATCAGCTATGTTTTTTATTTCACTAAAAGACTATCAATAATTCAAAGCAAAATAATAAAGTATTATTAAGTATATTACATATGTAAAAGTAAAATACATCACAACAATAGCATTAAAAATGGTATGCAGTAAATGAAATTATACTATTTATATTGTATATAAAGTGGTATGAAATTAATTCAAGATAGTGCTAACTTTAGAATACATACTGTAACACTAGAGAAACGATTGCTAAATATCCAATAGAGGAGATAGAATGAAATACTCAAACTATTTAAATAATTCAAAAGAGAGCAAGTGCTATCAACTAAATTGTATCCCTCCACCCCCAAATTCATATGTTGAACCTCTAACTCCCAATGTGACCATAATTAGAGATAGGGCATGTGGGGAGGTGATAAAGTTTAAATAGGGTCATTAAGAGTGAAGCCCTAATTCCAAAGGACCAGTGCCCTTATAAAAGGAAGAAACACCAGAGCACTCTCTTTGCCATGTGAGAACTCAGCAAGGAGGCAATCGTCTACAGCCAAAAAGAGAACCTTCACCAGAAATGGAATTGGCCAGAATCTTGATCTTGGACTCCCAGCATCCAGAACTGGAAAGAAATAAATTTCTGTTGTTTAAGCCACCAAGTCTATGGTATTTTGTTATGGCAGCCCAAGCAGACAAATACAGCAGGAGATGAGAAATAAAGGAACAAGTCACAGATGGTACAAATAGCAAGATGGTAGATTTAAACCAACCAATCTCAATAATCACATGGAGCGGAAATGGTCTATACTACTCCATTTAAAAGGTAAATATTGTCAGAGTGAAAATACTGATTACAATATATATATACTTTAAACTTACAGAGCTAGATTGGAAGAAAAATGATGGTAAAAGATATACTATGCAATAACTAATCAGAAGAAAGCCTTATTAATAAAGAAGGCTTTATTAATATTAGAAAATAACAGTATTCAAGACAAGGAGTATTGGCAGAGATAAATGATTCATAAAGATAAAAGGGTCAGTTTTTCAGGAAGACATAACAATCCTAAATGCCTATGTATGAAATAACATTGCTTCAAAATAATCCACAAATGATAGAACTAAAAGAAAAATAAGTAAATACACAATTAGGATTAGAGAATTTTAACACTTCTCTCTTAGTAATTGATAGAACAAGCAACCAAAAAATCAGTAAGGATATAGACCTGACTTTCAAGAACTTGACCTCCAACAACTGTAGATATCCAACAACATTCTTTTCAAATGCACATTTGTCAAGTCTATTATTTGTCAAACTAGTTCATTATCCTAGGCCATAAAGCAAATCTCAGCAAATTTTAAAGGATTGCAAAGGGTGTATTTCTGATCACGGTGGCATTAAACTGGAATTCTATTATTCTTCTGTTTTCCGACATATTTTTCTTTCTTTACAATTTCCTTCCTTCTCCTTTTTTAGGGATTTAATTGCCATTCTCTTTTTTGAATTTCTTAAGGTAAAAGATTAAATGATTGATTTTAAACTTTCCATCTTTTCTAATATAAGTATTCAAAGCTACAATTTCCTCCTAAGTACTGCTTAGCTACATCACATAAATGTTTATTGTTTTATTATTCAGTTAAAAATTTTTTTAATTTCCTTTGTGATTTCTTCTTTAGACTATGGATTATTTAGAGGCAGTTGCTTAACTTCCAAGTATTTTGCGATTTTTCCTTGGGGGAGGGAAGTAAAGTAGTGAGGGGGTAAAGTGTGCAGATATTGATGGAAAAGAAGCAGGAGGGAATCATCACAGAAATATTCTATACCTGATCTAGATAGCTGTTACATGGTACATAAACAGGTAAATATTCATTGAGTTATACAGTGAAGATCTGTATACTTTACTATATGTAAATTATAACGCAGTTTAAAAACTGAAAGAATCAAATGAATTCGACTTGTGAAAAAAGAAAAATATTATAAAACTTAAAAACAAAGATCCATACTTATCAAGTGCTCAATATGTGTCAGACGGATCAAAGAGGATACAAGATTGAACAAAACAGCTCTGTAGTACAGCAAAAACAAACTGACTTTAATAATAAATAAGTTTAGATAATAGCTACTATATATTCAGCGCCTATCATTTGTCAGGCACATTTATTTTTTAATCTCAATCTTACAAAATAGATATTTTACCTAAGATATCTATTTAAAATATATACTGTTATCTATAAAACAGATATGGCTATCTCCATTTTGCAGATGAGGAAACAAACAACAGAAATAAAACTTGGGTGGTCAGATGGCTCAGTTGGTTGGAGCGCAAGCTCTGGGGCAGCAGAGTTGCCGGTTCGATTCCCACAAGGGCCAGTGAGCAGCGCCCTCCACACCTAGATTGAAGACAATGAGCTGCCACTGAGCTGCCGGAGAGGTGGCCGGATGGCTCAGTTGGTTTGGGTATGAGCTAAGATTGAAAACGGCGACTGGACTTGGAGCTGAGCTGCACCCTCCACAACTAGATTGAAGGACAACGACTTGGAGCTGATGGGCCCTGGAGAGGCACACTGTTCCCCAATATTCTCCAATAAAAAAATTTTTTTTTAAATAAAAAAATTGAAAAAAATAAAACTTGCCTGCTATCACATTAGCAAACTGAATTTCAAGCTTGGAACTCTCTGATACCAATACACATGCTCTGAACCTGTTCCCAGTGTTTTTCTTTTGTTTTCTTCTTTAAATCAAATAATCATTAGTGAATGTTGTAAAGGAGCATCCTGGACTTTTAAGCAAGGTGGAGCTGAGAGAGGCTCGGAAAATATTGTATAGTACATACACACACTTTGATCTATGAAATAAGCAGCTGTCAGCGTATGTGATCTCCCCAGCCAGACTGAGGGCAAATGTCCTTCACAACAAGACTCTTGTTGGCTCCACACAGGCCGAGTCCCAAGACCAGAGCATCTGGATAAACAGTGTAGGATCTACTTGGAAAATACCTGTGTACATAAAGGGCTGTGTCTCCTGACACATTGTATTCAGGCCACAGTTCAGAAAGAAGAGATAATAAATCACAATGATTTTGAAGATAGTCCTCCCATTAGGTATACATTCTAAACAACATACAGTAATATCAACTGCTGTGGTTTTTGGTTTTTTTCCCACCCTATCAGGTTCAACAAAATCGCCAAAACCTCAACTAAACCAAATGCACAGGAAGTGGAGTTTCTGAGCAATGTATTTCTTTAGGTAACAGTTGGCTGTTTTAACATCTACTGTTCTTTTTAACACTAAGGCCCTATGATGTGCTAGACACCTGCATAAATGTCATGTAATGTAATCGTCACAACCAGGTTGGTGATAATATTAATATTTCCACTTATACATGAGGAAAGTAATACTCAGAGACATGTGAAAACTAACAACTTGCCCAGAGTCACACACTATGTGCAAAGTTAAGATTCCATTGAAGCCTTCAGACTCTGAGGCCAATGCTCAGGCCACAAAATTCGTAATCTCTGGGCATGAGAAATATTTTAACACATATTCCTTCATTTTCCAATCTTAGTCACTCCTCTGTAACAAATATAATTAAAAGTTTGATGCATCAAACCTGACATTTTGAATATAACTAAATATAAATATATAAGTGTAAGAGGTTGAGGTAAATGTGTTCTGACCCCAAAATATCAGAAAATTTTTGTGGTTGATGTGGTATTTGTTTTCTTAATTAAGCTTTGATATTGATATATTTGCCTATGATTTGCCTTTTTCAGTAAGCTAGGTCAAATAGGAAATATTTCGGTTAACTGAAACTTTACTGCATTGCCATAAGAACTGAATCAACTGTAGGGTTACCAACCATCCCGGTGTTTCCAGGATTGAGGAGTTCCTGGAGACACAGGACTTTCAGTGCTTACACAGTCAGGAAAACCAGGGTAATTGGTAACCCTAATTCAAACGCCTAATTCTAGGCACGAATATGACAGCCACAGGCATACTGCCTGTGGAGCTTTTTACTGAAGGAAGTCAAACTATTATTTAGAGTCATTTATGTTTGTTGACAGGTACTCTGTGCTCGTAAATAGTCTTAGGAATTCCCATTTGAATGGCAGTGCTCAAGGTCATTGTGGGGATAGGAGCTAAAATGATTGACCTGTGGTTTGTTGTTTGTTGTTAATATTATTCTAATTCAGAAGCAAAGAACTCATAAGTTTTCCAGTCTTAATGTCCCTCTTGGCATCTTCCTCTGCAAAATGGTGGGCCGGCACAAGCTTCTCTCAAACACTCCTTCCAACTTTAACATTCTGTGACTCTTTAATTCTATATAGTGACTCAAGCCCCTAGGGACTACAGATATACTTATGCAAATTCCGTTTTGATAATTTTTATAGAGTATGAAAGAGACCATGAGAAAATCTCACATTAAGAATGGAACACATAGGGGACAATTAGTTTAGTCTCCTGACTATCTCAGAATCTTCACTGCATCTTCCCTCTCTCCCCAAACCTGAAACCTCACCTAACCTTATCTTTTGCTCTACAGCCACACATCCCTTGACAACAGGGAGACATTCTGAGAAATGCATTGTTAGGCGATTTTCTCATTGTACAAGCACAAACCTGGATGATACTTACACAAACCTAGATGGCATAGCCTACGGCACACCTAGGTTGTATGGCACTGCCTATTGCTCCTAGGCTACAAACCTATACAGATTGTTATTGTACTGAAGACTGTAGGCAATGGCATTTATGTAACTAAACATATCTAAACAGAAAAAGTACAGTAAAAACATGGTATCAAAGATAAAAAATAGTACATCTATAAAGGGCACATACCATGAATGGAGCTGGCAGGATCGGAAGTCGCCCTGGGTGAGTCAGTGAATGAGTGGGGAGCGAATGTGAAGGCCTAGGACATCACTGTCCACTGCTGTGGCTTTACAAACACTGTGCGCTTAGGCTGCACTGAATTTATTTTTTTAAATTTTCTTTCTTCAATAATAAATTAACCTTAGCTTACTGTAACATTTTTACTTTATAAACTTTGTCTTTAACTTTTTGACCTGTAATAACCACTTGAAACACAACCACATTGTATAGTTGTACAAAAATATTTTCTTTCTTTATCTCCTTATTCTACAAACCTTCTTCTATTTTTTTTTTTTTTTTTTTTTTTGACTTTTAAACTTAAAATCTAAGACACACACACCTTAGCCTAGGCCTACACAGGGTCAGGACCATCAATATCACTGTCTCCTCCTCCTCGTCTTGTCCCACGGGAAGGTCTTCAATGACAATAACATGCGTGGAGCTGTCATCTCCTATGGTAACACTGCCTTCTTCTGGAATAGCTCCTGAAGGGCCTGCCTGAGACTCTCTGAAGAGGTGTCACTCTTTTCAGAAATATGTTCATGGTGGTTTGCTTCTTTTTTTCATTACAGATTTCCTTGTAAGCAGATAATGCACTATAAACATTCCTCACTATTAATGAAAACCTTTTAGTGTTGGGGTCCATGTTTTCAAAGTTTTTAAGGAGCTTGTTAGAGTCTGAAAAAGCTTCTGCTAACCCCATTCAGTGTGAGTTTTCTAGGAGCAATAGTTTCCTTTTCCCTGCAGTTTCCTTTTCTCATGCCTCTTCTTCTTCTATGAGTTTCAGTTCCAACACCTCAATGGGGTATTATCCATGACTTCTTATTGTTCCTATAGTACAAAGGCAGTGTGTGCTTATTGCTATGTTTGAAGGTCCTGGGGTCTTCTCTGTGCCAGACACAAAGAGTTTCAATTTGTGGCCTACAACATTGCCTCCAAACAAGACTGTTATCCTGTCCTTAAAAGCCTTGAAACCTGGCACTGACTTGGCCTCCTTATAGATGAAAGTCCTTTCTGACATATGTTTTCAGAACAAGGAGATTTCATTCATATTGAATATTTGCCTGACAAGTAATTTTCCTCCACAATCAGCTTATCTAGAGCTTCCAAAAACTCTTCAGTTGCCTTCACATAGGCACTTGCAGACTCTCCACTCACTTTCATGTTATATAACGAATAACAATTCTTGACTCGTTCAAATCACCCAGAGTTAGCAGTAAATTCAACATTCCAGTCAGCTTTAGCCTTTCCTTTTAACATCACAAACAAACTTCTAGCTTTGGCTGTGATCATCATGGTGCTAGGAGGGATATGTTTCTGTGTCTGGTCTTCAATCCAGGTCATTAGTAGTTTCCCCATGTCTGATATAAGCACTTTTCAAATTTTTGTTGGTCTTGTTGCCTTCAGTGAAGCAGATCCTTTAACAGCTTTCATCACTTTGCTCTTATTCTTCAAGATCATAGCTATCATGGAATGGGGACATGCCTGACTAGCGAGCAAAAACCATCACTGATTTTCCACCTTTGTAGTCCTTGATCACTCTTAATTTTGCTTCTAGGTCTATCATTCAATGTGGCCTCTTACTAGCAACATTGGCAGTGGATTTTGTACACGTAGGGGCCATGATGAGATTAAATCAAGCACATGAGAAAATGATGTAATCAACAGACAAGGTAAACATGAGATATGTGAGGCTGCTGCCAGCAAAACAGGGCATACTGTTTCACAGCAAACTTTTTTTAAGTAGGAAGAGTACACTCTAAAATAATAAAAAGTTAAGCATAGTAAATATAAGGCAAGAGATGTCTCATCTCAAGCAGAGAGAGAATTCACCCTTCTTACACGATTTTGTTCTATTGGGGGCACTCAAGAGATTGGATGATACCCATCCACCTTTAGGAGGGTAATTGGCTTTTCTCAGTTGATCAATTCAAATGTTAATCTCTTCCACAAACACCCTCATAGGCACACCTAGAAATAACATTTTACCAACTATCTGGGCGTTCCTTAGCCCAGTCAAGTCAAGTTGATCATAAAATTATCACATATCTCCCACTGGTTTTATTTCTCTGAAGAACCCTGACTAATGTAGAGATAGTGTCAAGAGAAGAAGAGATTGAGATATAACCACTGCCAGAAGAAAGAAAGAAAAAAGTCCACCCTAAGTGCAAAGATAACTGAAAAAAAGTCCTGGTAAATTAGAGTACTGAGTAGAGAAGGCTTCAAAGAGGCAGTC
This sequence comes from Rhinolophus sinicus, assembly GCF_036562045.2. NCBI lineage: Eukaryota > Metazoa > Chordata > Mammalia > Chiroptera > Rhinolophidae > Rhinolophus > Rhinolophus sinicus. Next base: position 47,437,530 of record NC_133751.1, read on the forward strand.
TTGAAAAGGCAGTGTCTAGGAGAGAAAAGAAAATGAAAGGAAAAGTAGTGCCTGTGTGATTAAAGGCAAAATTTTACCCTCCTATAAGACAAAAAAAAAAAAAAAATCAAATGAAGGATACAAACCCGTTCCCTTAATTTCTCCCCCAAAATATCTAAGGTCATTGATAAAAGAAATTATTTAGATATACTAACAAAAGATGGTCTTCTTGAACTAGAAATCTTGTAAACCACCCCAAACTACCAATCCTGTCCACTAAATGCAGAGATGTAAGCAGTATCCGTGTATACAAAGTTACTATGCAAAGTTACTATAAAGAGGGCAAAAAATGAGAATCAAAACTTTGTAGATTAAAGAGAATGAGATCACAAGCCACAAATTGGATGAAATATTTGAAAAAGACATATCTGATTAAAAAATTAAAAAACTGTACACAAAAAACTCTTAAAACTCAGCATTAAATAACAAACAACCTAATTTAAAAATGGGCAGAAAACCAAAACAAACACCTCACCAAAGAAGATATACAGATGACAAATAAGCATATTAAAGATGTTTAACAACATATGTCACTAAGAAATTGCAAATTAAAACAACAATGAGATACCACTACACACCTATTAAAATGATCAAAATTCAAAACACTGACAACACCAAATATTAACAAGGATGTGGAGCAACAGGAACTCTCGCTCATTGCTGGTGGGAATTCTAAACAGTACAGCCACTTTGGAAGACGGTTTGGCAGTTTCTTACAAAATTAAACATACTTGTACCACATGCTCCTTGGTATTTACCTAAATGAACTGAAAATTGATGCCCACAAAGAAACTCACACATAAATGTTTACAGCAGCTTTATTCATAATTGCTAAAATTTGGAAGTAACCAAGATGTCCTTCAGTAGGTGAGTGAATAAACTGTGTTTCATCCAGATAATGGAACATTATTCAGTACTAAAAAGAAACGAACTATCAAGTCATGAAAAGACATGGAGCAAACTTAAATGTATATTACTAAGTGAAAGAGTGTGGAAGAGAGACTGTTCCATGATGTGATTACTGCCAGACCCACGAGCTAGATCTGCGCCAGAACAGAGATTACATCCTACAAATCCCCTCAAAGACTATCTGGTTGACCTCTCCCCTATGCCCCAGATGTGCTGGTTCCTAGAACAGGCTGTTGCCCTGCCCTAGGGCAAGCATGTAAGGCATGTTCCCTTATCTGAGATGTGTCACATACCAGTGTCCCATCCATCTTGCCTTGTTCTATATAATTCTTTAGTGCCTGACAAGCAGTATGGAGGAGATCCGTTTTGTTTTGCTGATGCCCAAGATACGTCTCATATGTAAGTTTCCCTTAATAAACTCTGATAATTGCCAGGCTGGAGTAGACTACCTCTTTCTTTAGTCTTTCTCTACCCTCCACATATGGAGGGGATTTTCAGTCTCAGGTATTTTCCCTGGGTCTATGTGTACAAACAAGAAGCTAATCTGAAAAGGCTATAGATACTGTAGGATTTCAACTATATAACATTCTGGAAACAGCAAAACTATGGAGGCAGCAAAAGGATCAGTGGTTGCCAAGGGTTGGGGGTTGGGAGCATGGGCGGGATAAATAGGCAGAGCACAGAGGGTGTTTAGGGCAGTGAAGCAATTCTGTGTAATGGTGGATATATGTCATTATACATTTGTCCAAATCCATAGTATGTACAACACCAAGAGTGAACCTTAATATAAAGTATGGACTTTGGGGGACAATGTAGGTTCATCAATTGTACCACTCTGGTGTGGGAGGTTGTGCCTTGGAAGGGGGGCAGGGAGTAGATAGGAAATTTCTGAATTTTCCACTCAATTTTGCTGTGAACTTAAAACTGCTCTAAAAAAATAAAGTCCATTTTATATTTTAAAAAAAAATTCCTCCAAAAAGTTAGTCATTAAGCAGGAAAATATAACATAGCTCTCCAAACTGAATTAGATATCTACAAACAAGCACTCGAGGGTATGGGGAGAGAACACCTTAAATAAGAAACTCAAAAACCAAGGACAGAAATGAATCTTTTAATACATAAAGAAAATAAGAAATAAAACAAGAGTTTATTAAAGTCAGAAAAATAAAAGGAAAAGACAGAATTATATGAGAAATGCAGTCTAAATTATAAGATACACAAGGGATAATATATTTGAACAAAAATTGAATAAGGGGCAATGAATGACAAAAAGAAAACAAACAAGTGAACAAAAACAGGGGGAAAAAAAGGAAACAGTAAAAAAGCTGAGAAAGTGGTTGAAATTGAAGTCAGACAAAAAAGAACCAACATACTTATAATGAAGTCCTTAAAGACTAAAAGCAAAACAAAGAAACAGAAATAATATTTACAAGTATAATCCCAGAAAACTTCCCCAAAACAAAACAAAACAAAACAAAAAAGACCTGAATCTACAAGTACCTGAAGAGTCTAGCAGGCATCTGGGAAAATTGATCTGAAATTATCAACTCTGAGACTCTAGTAAACTCTAGTAAAACTGTTAGATTTTAAAAATAAACTGTTAGATTTTAAAAATAAAGCAAAACTTCTAAGCACTTCCAGGCAAAAAGGTAAAATAATTTATTAGGACAAGAGAAATATACAGGCATCATACTTCACAAAAGCAACATACAAATCATGGCAAGAATGAAACAGCATTCTGTAACAATTCATGACCAAAAAGTGTGAACCAAGAATTTTATATCCTAGACAGAGAGATAGAGAAGGAGGAGGAGGAGGAGGAGGAGGAGGAGGAGGAGGAGAAGGAGAAGAAAGAGAGACAGAGAGAGAGAGAGAGAGAGAGAGAGAGAGAGAGAGAACATAAATGGAGAGGAAACAAATACATAAGGGAGTAACCTATGGAAACCAAAAGAGGCAGAAAATAGGCATTAACACTTAATTCAATAGAGATCCAAGATGGCAAAGTAGATAAATGCCGTGCCTACCTCCTTCTGTAAACACATTATAATTACAACTAAATTATAGAACAATCAACCTGGAGAACCATCTGAAGTCTAATGGTTTTACAACCAAGGATATAAAAAAGAAACCACGTCAAGACTGGTAGGAGGGGTGGAGACCTGTCCCACACCTGTGGTTGGTGGTTGAGAATCAGGAGGGATATCTTAACCACAGAGGTTCTCCCTGGAGGAGTGAGGGACCCCAGTCTCACAACAGGATGCCCAGCCTGAAGTATTGGTGCCAGGAAGAGGAGCCACAACAACATCTGGCTATAAAAAACAGTGGATATTCTAATCATCTGGGTGGGACAGAAGGCTGTGGGAAACCCAGACATCCTCTTAAAGGGTCTGTACAACAGACTTACTCACTCACAGGCACTCACCCTGGCCTCCCGCAGAGGGAGAGTGACTCAAGGGGTGTGGAGACATAGGTGAGAGACTGAAGTGTGGCTTCAAGGCAAGGACTGGAGAGACTGTCACCATTTTCCCTGTGTGGTCCTTCTCCTGTGCAGCCAGCAGGTGGACCCTACCTGTGTTGAGCCCTCCCCCACACTGTCAAATCTGAATCTGAATTGGTCTGGTGAGCACTGTACTCCACCCTGCTGACTCCCTGGGACCCCACCCTACCCAACTCCCCCAACACTGGAAGCTCTGCTTAGGCCAACAGCCACCCACATCCATACTGCACTCTTAGAAAACTATAGGGGTCCACAGGCTCCAAGGGGGAGGTGACTAACTCAGTGTGCTCTGAGACTTGTTAAGTAGCTCCAAGCTTAGCACTGGCACCAAACCAGAATCTACATTAACCTAGTGAACACAACTCTTCCCACACTAGTGATTCCCTGAGACCCTGACTCATCCAACTTGCACACCACATGAGGCTTTATCAGCGGCTGAGCCTCACAAGACCTGACAGGCAGCAGCAGGCTTCAGGGTGTCCTCACTTTTTGCAGAGCGCACCCCCCCACACCAGGTCCATTACTGGTGGCAGCCATCCTTGGTTCACAGTGTGGCCTCTCTCATGCACATCCAAGCACAGGCAGCAAACAACCAGGGATCACTTTGTAGCTTCTACAAGGTAGTTCCTGGCTGGTGACAGGCAGTGGGCGACCTGGGCCTACATTGGAGCCCTTCCCAAGAGGCCCCAGAACCAAAATATTTGAAGGATGACTTCAGACCACAGCAGAGCACCACTCAATTAGTCCAACAAGCAGCACATCCAAAGGGCAGTCTCAACAGCCACCAGAGCCCAGTGGAGTGAATACCACTCAGTGGGGTAAGCGTCCCTCATAGCAGCCCATAAGCTGTGGATGTGGCCAAATGCCACAGCCAGTCAGCCTGAGCATCAGTCCCATCCACTGATATGTCGATAGCAATCAAGGCTCAACTATAACAGGAGGGCACAGACAACTCACACAAGAGACACTCCTGGAGCACTCAGGGGAGGAGATTGGGCCAGGTCCCCACAGGGAACCTATTACATAGGCCACTGGGCCAGGACTGGGAGACATAGCAGATCTACCTAATACATAGCAATAAATAGAAAGGCAGCCAAAATGAGGAAAGAAAGAAATATATCCCAAATGAAAGAACAGGAGAAAATTCTAGAAATAGAACTAAATGAAATGGAAGCAAACAACTTACTAGATACAGAGTTCAAACCAATGGTTGCAAGGATGCTCAAGGAACTTAGTGAGAACTTCAACAAAGAGAGAGAGCAAGCATAAAAGAGGACATGGAAATCATAAAAAAGAACCAGTCAGAAGTGAATAATACAATAACTGAAATGAAGAATACACTAGAAGGAATCACCAGCAGACTACATGAAGCAGAGGATCAAATCAGAGATTTGGAAGACAAGGTAGCAGAAAACCCAATCAGAACAGCAAAAAGTAAAAAGAATCCAAAAAAATGAGGATACTATAAGGGGCTTCTGGGACAACATCAAGTGTAACAACATTCACATCATAGGAGCACCAAAAAGAGAAGTGAGAAAGAAAGGGGTTGAGAAAGTATTTGAAGAAATAATGACTGAAAACGTTCCTACTTTGGTGAAGGAAATAGACATACAAGCCCAGGAAGTGCAGAGTACCAAATAAGATGAACAAAAACAGGCCCACATGAAGACATATTATAATTAAAACAGCAAAGGTTAAAGACAAAGAGAGAACCTAAAAGCAGCAAGAAAAAGGCAACTAGTAACTTATAAGGAAGCTCCCATAAGATTGTCAGTTGACTTCTCAACAGAAATTTTGCAGGCCAGAGGGATTGGCACAAAATATTCAACGTGACAAAAAACAAGAATTTATAACCAAGAGTACTCTAATCATCAAAGCTATCATTTAAAATCAAATGACAGATAAAGAGTTTCCCAGACTAAAAAAAAGAGCTAAAGGAGTTCAGCACCACCAAACCAGTATTACAAGAAATCCTAGAGGGACTTCTTTAAGACAAAAAAAGAAAGAAAAGAAAGAAAGATAAAGATAAAAAATATTAATAATTAAATGGCAATAGCTACATATCTATCAACAATTACTTTCAATGTAAATGGATAAATGCTCCCATCAAAAGACATAGGAGGGCTGAATGGATAAGAAAACAAGACCCTTACATATGCTGCCTAAAGAGACCCACTTCAGATTGAAGGAGACACACAGACTGAAAGTAAAGCGATGGAAAAAGATATTTCATGAAAATGGAGAGGGGGAGGGAGGTTGGATATTAATACTTATACCAGACAAAGCAGACTTTAAAACAAAGAGTCAAAGAAAGACCCAGTAATCCCACTTCAGGGTATTTGTCCAAAGAAACCCCAAACACTATTTTGAGGGAATGTGTGCTCCCATATATATGTTCATTGCAGCATTATTTATTATACAATGGCCAAGATGTGGAGGCAGCCTAATACCCATTTATGGATGAATGCATAAAGAGAAAGTGGTACATATCTGAGGTGTGATCATAAAATATGGCAAATGCTGCTGCCGTACAATGGAAAGGCAGAGATCTTCAATACTGGAAGCGGTGCGACGAACCTTAGTAAGTGTTTGACAAGTTTAAAGTTGTTGTTCAGTGCTGTCAGTCAGGTGTGAGCTAGGGTTGAGAGAAGGTGTGTTTTAAAGTGTGCCGTAAATCATCCTCCCTTCATGACAACGCTTCGTGTCACACATCGTTTCTGGTATACAATTTCTGTCAAATAAAAATATTATAGTGTGTCCTCATCCACCTTATTCACCAGATCTGGTACCGTGAGACTTCTGACTCTTCTCCAAAGTCAAAATGACCATGAAAGGTAAATGTTTTAAATCAATTCAGGTCATCAAGGCAGCCATGACAGTGCAACGAAAGACATAAAAGAGGACTCCCAGAACTGCTTCAGAAAGTGGCAAGAACGATGGGACAAGTATGTTCCAAGTGAGGGGAAGTATTTTGAGGGGGATTAATGGCAGTGTGTCTTTTACTGTAATTTTTTTAAAATTTAAACATCACTGTAGATTTTGATCACATCTCATATATAATGGAATATTGCTCAGCCAGGGAAAGGAATGGGTTCTTGCCATCTACAGAGGCATGAATGGACTTGGAGGAAATTGTGCTGAGTGGACTATGTCAAAGAGAGCAAGACAGATGCAATGTGATTTCACTTATATGTGGAATCTAAAGAACAAAATAAACAAAACAGAGATACAGAGAACATTTTGATGGATGCCAGATGGGAGGGGTATTAGAGGTGTGGGTGAAAAAGGGGAAGGGATTAAGAAGTACCAATTGGTTGTTACACAGTAGTCATGGGGATGTAGGGTATAGCATAAGGAATATTGTCAATAATATTATAATAACTATGTATGGTGTCGGATGGGTACTAGATTTATCAGGGTGATAGATGGGAGGGGGTTAGGGGGTAGGTGAAAAAGTGAAGGCATTGAGAAGTACGAATTGGTAATTACAAAATAGTCACGGAGATGTGAAGTAAAGCATAGGGAATATAGTCAATAATATGGTAATAACTATGTATAGTATCAGGTGGGTACTAGACTAGTCAGGGGGAATCACTTCTTAAATTATATAAATATCTAACCACTATGCTGTACCCCGAAATAAATATAAAGTAATAGGTAATGTCAACTGTAATTTAAAAATTAGAAAGGTGGGCAAAAGGTGAAGGGGAATAAGAGGTTAATATTTCCAGGCATAAAACAAATAAGTTATGGGGATGTAATATACAGTATGGGGAATATAGTCAATACTATCGTGATAGCGTGGTACAACATCAAATGGTTGCTGGACTTATCATGGTGATCACCTTTTTAGGTATATAAATATTGAATAACTATGGTGTACAACTGAAATTAATATAATATGGCATGTTAGCTATATTTTTAATAAAAATCTTAAAAAAAGAATTTATATCCTGATAAGGTGGCTTTCAAGTATTAAAGCAATATAAAAAGCTATAAACATGTAAAAGCTCAGGAAATTCTGTACCTATGAGCCCTTTTTGAAGAATCTAGTAAAGCTTCAATCAAAAGATAACTTGGCGAAACTTCCGCAAAGGGATTAATTTAATATATATAATGGAAAGTCTAATACTACATAGGATGGAAGAATAATATATAGAAATAGTGCAAGTTAAAAGATGGAAGAAGAGAGGACAGGAGAGGAAAAATGAGATGGTCATTGACTGTTGTAGAGGCAATAGGTGGGAATTAAAGGTTAGTATTGAAAACTGACAAACCAGATAATAAAAGGTTACACTTAAAAACAAGGACTAATAGCACTAAAATGGGTATAAATACAAGGACAAAAATCACAAATTTTCTTAAATACCAAGTTAAAAATAAAAAACAGCAAAGAAAATGTATAATGTAGAAAAATATAGTAAATATAATACATCTGGTAGTTACAACAAAATGATGACAAAATTGAAACTGAATGTATCAGTCATATCAATAAATAGTATCAATTCATCTAATATAAGAAAAAGGTTTTCAATTTTACTCACAAAGAACCAACTATATACTATATACCAGAGAAAAATCTAGAACAAAATGATTCAGAACGGCTAAAACTAAAGGAAGGGGAAAAGTATACCAAGCAAATGGAAACAATAGCAAGGGGTTTCAGTCTTGATATCAGACACGGTATAATTCAAGCCATAAAGCATTAAACATAAAAAGGAACACTTTTTAATACTAAAAGTCACATTTCACAATGAAGATATGATAGTTATAAATAAATGCTCCAAGTACTATAATAACCAACTTTTTAAGGCAGACGCTAAAGGAGATATGAGGAGACAGAAATACACTTTACATAGGATATTTTAATACACCACTTTCAGTGTAAGACAGAGCAAACAGACAACACATCCATAAAGTTATACAAGACCTAAACAACATAATAAGGAAGATCTAATGCGTATGTGTAGAAATATACATCCTGATACTTGAGGATTCATCTTTTCTTCAAGCACACATGGAACATCTACAAAAATTGATCCTGCTATAAGGCCACAAAGAAAATACCTGAAAATTTAAAAACCTTCTATTAAACAACTCTTCAGTAAGAGGAAAAATATAAAATAGAATACAGAATTTCTAAAATACAGTGATAAAAATACTACAGAATTTTTGGGATACAGAATTTATGGGATACATTTAAAGCAGGGATCAGAGAAAATTCGTAACTTTAAACATTTATATCAATAAAATGAAAATAAATATAATTTTCAACTCAACAAAATGACAAAAATTAAGCAAACCAAAAAAAACACAAGGAAGAAGATGTTAAAGATAAAGGCAGAAATGAATAAGGTAGAGATGAGGAAAGCAACAGATCTAATTAACATATGAGCATCCTTTCCCTTTCCCCGTCCTGCGTATCCTGTCATTCTCTTCTACTGCGTCAGTTCTTCCTGTTTCTATGTCATGAGCCCTCTGCCAACTGCCTATAAAACATTTTGCAAACTGGGAAGGGCTCTGGTGCCTGGAAACCACTGGTAACATTTAGGAAAATGCAAATTTTGATGAATAGGAATCATAAAAGGAACGAAGGTGGCTTCATTCTTTGGAATCTGAACCAGGAAACTGGATGATAAGGTTCAGGTCAATTCCCCTTTCAAGCCTCTTACCCTGGTTGTCTCTGTTTTATGCTGAAACCAAGGGGTGGGGCAGCAAACACCAGAAAGAGGAAGGGGAATAACTGGTCAGACAGCTACTTTCTCAAGAGACAAACGGCACTTGAGGAAAGGAAAATACTCCCTAGTTTACCAACAATTATATAAGGAACATAGAACAGAAAAAAGAAATCAAGCCCAAAGAGGAACCCCTTGTTTTGTCTTAGCTTCTGCTTCTGTGACATAGGGGTCTCTACCCTTCAGTGCTTCTCTCTACCCTGTTTGAGATGGCACTTAATGTACAGTCCTCAGTGCGACTCAGAAAAGGCTGCAAGGACAAGATGAAAGTCACCTGTTTCATTTAGTGTATGACTACTTCCAGGGATTCAGTAAAATGAGATAGTGAGATTAAAACAAATATAATGGCTGGGGGACACACCCACCTGTTGCCTACCTCCCTGCTCACTCTCTTCCTTGCTGCTCCCCATAGAAGGAGAAGATGCTAAAATGATGGGTTATTGTTTTGGAATGTAATTGAGCCAAAGATGGAGACCAAGTTCAACTCCCTACAACCCAGGGAAGTCGAGGCACAAATGAGGAACAGGGTTTGACTCTCTCTGTCAGTGTCCCTCTTCTCACCCTATGAAAATACTTTTTGACTGAAATGAATCATACCAGAACTGGAAATTCTACCAACATTATTTCTTGAGAATCTACTGTGTGCTGGGCACTGTGCTAGGGCTACAGATTTAAAAAAAAAAAAAGACATTGGTCCCTCATCTTGAGTAGTTCACAGTATAGTGGAAGAGGCAGAAGTCATTTCCATCCACCGTGGTGTTACATAAGGGTTCTGTGAAAATGAAGTCTGTGAGAGAAGAAATGGGGTCAAGAAAGGTTTCCCTGAAGAAATGGGATCAAACTGAGGATTGATAAATGTGGACAAGTTAGCCAGGTCTAGAAGGGTGGGAAAGGTAGTTCCTGCAGAGAGAACAGAATGAGCAAAGCCCAGAGACCACAGTATCTTTCCCTCAAATCAACAAAGCCCCAAATGCTCATGTTTGCATGTGCATACCATATGTGGGGAGGGGAGGAAGAGAGGGATGGAATTGGTGAAATAGAATTTAAGTACTGAACTTAGAAGAAGTACATTAAAAAGAAATACATAACCTTCTCTCAAAAAGTAAGAAGGATAAAAACAAAAACAAAAAAACCCTTTAGAGAGGGTTGGGGTGAAGCAAACAAACCAACTTCCTAATCTCTACAGGTGGGATCACACTCCAGGTGGCCTTTCCATCGCAAAGTTGGCATTTACCTCTAAATCATATGAGGCAGATGGAAAGCAACCACAACAGCACAGGCGTGCGCGCCGCTGTTGTGTAAATTCCAAACCACACAGCAGTTAGTAAGAGATGATACCAAAGCAATACAAACCCATGGAGGGTGGGGCCAGTCTGCTCTGCTGGACAGTGGATATAGTGCTACCCAAGAATCGGGTTTGGACCACACTCCCAGATCCATCTCTGTCTGTGAAATGATTGTTACCAATATGAACTCTGTCCCACACTCCATCCCTTGGAGATCAGGGTATTTATTAACTTAAATGGTGTAAAGATGTGAGACTAGGGCTGGAGAGGGTGGAAGTAGCAGATGCCCGAAAACATCTCTGCCATGGCCTTCACTATAAGCACAGTTTTTACTCTCAGCCTTTCAGCTTCCTTACTGTGTGCTTTAGTTTCTCCATCTGACAATGACAGTTATAAAATCTGTCCCTGAATTTCTTATTTAGGGGAGATGAATGAAATAACTCCTAACATGGTTTGAGCTCCTTGAGCAATGGCTGTGTGTCAGACAACAGGCCCCAGGAAGCCAGAATGACCTTCATCTAAAATAATGAAACTGACGGAACAAAGACAGCTTCAGTTGTTCAATAAATTTTTCATTCACTCCACATTTATTAAATACCTCCTATGTGGACAGTTTAGACAGAACTGATGCTTGTTTATCATTGTTTTCTAGTCTCATTCCACATCCCTTGTCTATGACTGATGGATAAGAGAAAGTCATCGAGTGACATACTAGTGAGCTGTGCTCATAGAAGATTCCATCTTAACTCAGCCCTGCCACACGGGAAATGTGGAATAAAGCCAGCGACGAGGAAGGTAGCAGAATGCTGTGTTCACCTTACCTGGGGATGCTAGTCAGGTAGGTCATGACATTCAGGAAGTCCTCGTCGGGGATGTGTTTGAACCCCACAATCTCTGGAAAAGTAATGATGGGGGCATCGTCTTTCCCTCGGCCTCCTGCAACAAAAATGGGTAGTCAAGATGTTAGTGAACTGTTTTCACATGATGCCTCTGCAGATAAAGGACTTTCACTAATACCAAGTCGGAAGATGTGTATTGGCCTCCCCATTTTCTACCTATATTATTTCAGAGTAGAATGTGGGAAGGTTGACATTGAACTATTTTGAGCAAGTCTCTCTACTCCTTCATGCTTGCTCAGTGGTGTTGTGAGAATTTGATTTTTGAATCCTTTGAAGATAGTTCCCATGTTTCCCTGAAAATAAGACCTAGCCAGACCACCAGCTCTAATGCGTCTTTTGGAGCAAAACTTAATATAAGACCTCGCATTATATTATATTATATTATATTATATTATATTATATTATATTATACCCAGTTTTATATTATATTGAAATAAGATTGGGTATATTAATTTTTGCTCCAAAAGACACATTAGATGGTCTGGCTAGGTTTTATTTTTGGGAAACATGGTACTACCATATAAAAAGTAATATTGATTTAATTATTTTGGCATAGGTAGGATAGTAAACAATGCCAACACAAATACATAATATTTCTCTTCATTGTTTTATTTTTTAAAGACTTTTATTAAAGTATAGCTAACACACAATATTATATTAGTTTCAGATGTACACAATAATTATTCAACATGAATATACCTAGAAGTGATCACCATAAGTCCAGCAACCATCTAACACTGTACCTTGCTATCACAATATTATTGACTATATTTCCTATGCTGTACATTACATCCCCATGATTTACTTATTTTATACCTGGAAATTTGGACCACTTATACCCCTTCACCCTTTTTCTCCCCTTTTAAAATTTTTCAACTACAGTTGACATTCCATATTATTTTATATTAATTCCAGGTGTACAGCATAGTGATTAGACACTATATAACTTAAAAAGTTATCCCCTGACTAATCTAGTACCCATCTGGCACTATACATAGTTATTACAATATTATTGATTATATTCTCTATGCTTTGCTTTACATCCCCGTGACTATTTTGTAACTATCAATTGATGTAAATGTTGGTATACTTGATGTTGTCCCAGAGACCCCTTAAACTATTCTCATTTTTTTGAATTCTTTTTTCTTTTTCCTGTCCTGTTTGGGTGTTTTCTGCTACCTTATCTTCTAAATCGCTGATTTGCTCCTCTGCTTCATCTAATCAGTGTTGATTCCTTCCAATGTATTCTTCATTTCAGTTATTGTATTCTTTATTTCTGACTGGTTCTTTTTTATGTTTTCAATCTCTATTTTTATGTTTCCTATCTCTTTGTTTAAGTTCTCCCTGAGATCATTGAGCATTCTTATAACCGGTGTTTTGAGCTCTGCATCTGGTAGATTGCTTGTCTCCACTCTGTTTAGTTCTTTTTCTGGAGCTTTGCCCTATTCTTTCATTTGGGATGTGTTTCTTTGTCTCCCCATTTTGGCTGCCTACCTGTGTTTGTTTCTATGTATTAAGTAGGGCTTCTATGTCTCCTGGTCTTAGTAGAGTGGCCTTATATAGTAGGTGTCCTGTGGGGTCCAGTGGCACAATCTTCCCATCACCAGAGCCAGATAATCCAGCTGTGTCCCTTGTGTGGGTTGTGTGTACCCTCCTATTGTAGTTGAGCCTCGGATGCTGTTTGCATATCACTGGGAAGGAGTCACCCTCAGACTGATTACTTGTGAATACTGGCCATGACTATAGTGGAGGAACTATTGTGCAGGAGCTGACCCTACAGAGCCTGCCCAGTCTGCCTTTTGGGTGTGTCGTCCCCAGAGGTGGCTGGATGATGCTTTAGCTCAGTCCAAAGCTGGCCTCCAGGTGTGCCAGTTCCCAGGGCCTCCTGGGAGTGGCCTTTCCTCAGGCCAAGTTCAGCCACAGCTTATGCCCTGCCCAAGGCTACCTGGCACGAGCCACAAAGCCATTCACAGATGACTGCCACCCACACTGGGCTTGGAGGTGCCTTGTGAGGCCAAGCCACAAACCGAGGCTGGCTGTGGCTAGTGCCAGGTTTAGGGCTGCTCAGCAAGTGGTATGGGACACACTGATGCCAGATGCTGCTTGTCTGGATTTTGAGAGATTTTAGGAAAGTCTGAGCCAAGACAGGCTGTTTGTACTGAAAAGCCACTAGAGGCAGCAGCTTGGGTGTGCCTGAAAGTTGAATGGGGCTGGGTCTCAGGGAATCACTAGGGGCAGGGAGAAAGAAGAGTGTTAGTCAGGTTGATAGAGACTCAGATACGGCAGCTGCCTGTGTCTATAGGCCAGGAGGTCGGAGGGCTCAACAAAGAAACAATGGCTTCTGCCAACTCTTCTGTCCAAGAGAAAGATGCCCTTTCAGCCCTTGCCCTGAAGCTAGACAACTCAAGTTCCTCCCTGTATGTCCCTGGTGCCTTATGAGCTGCTTCTCCAGCACTAGGGCTCAGAGCGAGTGAGTCCGTCAGCGAGTAAGTCCATGTGCAGGCTCTTTTGGAGGAGCTCCTAGGACTACAGCCTCCCTCGTCTCAGCCACAATTTCTTCTGGTTTTCACAGCCAGAAAGTATGGGGTCTTCTCTTCCCAGCACTGGAACCCTGGGCTAGGGAGCCTGTTATAGGGCTGGGACCCCTCGCTCCTCCCACAGGGAGACATCCACAGCTGAGATACACCTTCTGATTTTTAATGGTCACATGAGGGTATGGGACCAGCCCATTCCACTTCTCTGCCTCTCCTACCGGTATTGAGTATCTTCTGTATGTCCTTAGTTGTAGCCCTACAGTCAGCTCAGCTAGACATCAGGCAATGCTCAGTGATGGTGGTTCTGTAGTTTAGTTGTAATTTTGATGCGGTCATGAGAGGAAGCAAGCACAGTGTTTACCTACTCCACCATCTTGACCAGAAATCCTATTTCTCCTCATTGTTGTAGTCAGTAAGTATCAAAGCTAAAATACATGGTGGTTAAGAGAGTTAGCTCTAAAATCAGACAATTTTGTTCAAATCCTGCTTTGCCACTTAATTTCCATGTGAGTTTAGGTAAGATACTTAACCTAAATAGGAATTTCCGCGTGTGTGTGTGTCTATACCACTCACACACACACACACACACACATATATATATACACACATATGATATATATGATATATAATATTATATATCATATATATATATATATATATATAGTACAAGATATATATATATATATATATATATATATATATATATATATATATATCTTACACCTACCTCAAAAAGTATTGTGAGGATTAAGTGAAAACATAGATAAAAAGCACCTTAGTAGAGTGCTTATTACATATAAGTGCTCAATAAATGGTGACCATTATTATGGTTATTATTATTACAAAGAGGCATAATCAGCTGCACTTCAATAACTTATACAAAGACATAAGACATCGCTGTGAGAATAAAAATGTAAAATTAATATTGAAATATTTAATTCATTGGAACAGAGGCCACCAGATTAAATTAAATAGACTGTATTTCCCAACCTCCTTGCAGCTAGAGGTAGCCACATGACTAAGTTCTAGCCCCACAGTTCCCAAACTGTATGCCAGGTACCCAGGAAACCAGAGTGAACTCACAGAAGCCCCATGAACGTTTTACATTTTTTGAGAGAAACAGCAATAGTTGGCATCTGTCAGATGGCATGTATGCTACTAACTTGAGGTGGTTCACAAATTCAACATTAAATTGCACTATATTCTTCTGAATGACATTGCATCTTTGTGAAGGTGGGTTTTGGTGGCTGCTGGAATAAAAGCAAGGGCAGAATGAAAATCAATGTACAACAGGAAATGAGGGTGGTGACATCTAGTCTGATTCCAAGGTTTGAGATAATTGTAGTTGTCTAAGAATGAAACTTGAATATTACTTTTTCTTTCAATTTGTGTGTGTTTATTTTTTCAAACAGCTACTAAGTTGTTAGGACTTATAGACTTATTAAGATATTTTAACTGTTAGCCAAGAAAGGCTGTGAAAAAAGTTACTGCGATACTAAGGCATCAAGAACTGAGACAATTGGGGACCCTATGCCCTAGCCAATGGGATATGAGCTGAAGTGCTGCGACTACCTTCCAGGTTATGTCCATGGAGGGGAACTACGTTAAGAGGAATAATGGCTCCCAAGTGAGGCCAACAACTACAAATGTCTGCATGTATTTCACATACCTAACGAAAGTTATCGGTGTAGGGTGTGGTTAGTGAAGACTGTGTGATTAATGTGGGTGTGGGATTTTTGAGGAAATTACAGAACAGAAACTCTGAGAAGCAAAGGTGTGCAGTCTATCTGATGACATCACCATTAAGATCATCCAACCCATTCTGCTGTTCTGAGTCTACACTCTAACTTTCCATGTAAATTTGTTTCAAGGGAGAAAACGTGCTATTGAGCAAACATGACTATTTGTATCATGTAAAGTCAACATCGTGGTTTTACTATACAAGTCTCTTCTGAGCATTGTTAATATGAGTCTTAGGTTCTCAGAGACCAATCACTAAGAAACAAAATGTGAGATTTGTTGAATGAGTAGTCATTCTTCTCCAGAAAGTTCCTCTTTATTAATCTTGCATGCTGATTTGCAAGTTAAAAAAATACACCGAGCTTTGACAAGCAGTGATTGAGCTATGTCTTTATATTGACTGAAAACAATTTAGATCAGGATTCTACCGTGTTTCCCTGAAAATAAGACCTAACTGGACAATCAGCTCTAATGCATCTTTTGGAGCAAAAATTAATATAAGACCCAGTATTTATATTATATTATATTATATTATATTATATTATATTATATTATATTATATTATATTATATTATATTAATGATATTATTATATTATATAAGACCCGGTCTTATTTTACTATTAATTTTTGCTCCAAAAGATGCCATGGAGCCGATGGTCCAGTTAGGTCTTATTTTCAGGGAAACACAGTATCAGCTATCACCCAAGCTTCTTCTTTTTTGCAGTTTCACAGCCATAGGAAGTTCCAGAGAAACCTAAATTAAGAGAATTTGCATGTCTAGTAAGGCTAACTTTAGAGGTGCTGTAACAACTGTATTAATTGTATAACAATATTTGCCAACAGAATAGCTAAAACACTTCAACGAACCAAACAACACACCCTAAAATATTAGGATATGATTCCACCATTTAATGATCTTATCTTTTGTCATTAATTATAAATTAAAGGTAGTCACACCTAAATGGAGAAAGGTAGGTGGAGTTTTCTTGTATCTTACTTATACAAATATTGACCACCAAAGAAGCCCTCCCCACCACCCAGGTTAACCGGGGGACACCACCTGCTGTTGAATATCAGTCTTAAGAGGAAGAAGCACCAAAGAAACAAAGCTAAGCCTGCCCATAGCCTTGACAACCACGACAATGCATTCACTGCCACCTTGTGAGGAAATATGGAAAGGCAAAAGGAAGAAAGTGCAAAAGAAGTCTCTTTCAAGAAAGATAAAGAAAACCAAACTACTTGGAACTAAGTTAAATGATTATTTAAATAAAATAAATGTCACTCCTCCCAGTATAATTTTTACCTGTTCATTAAATGGCAGTGAGACTTCGTTATACAGAGGAGATTTTGAAACACTGGGAAATCCTACAGGAACAGAGTGAAGATCAACAATGGGAGAGAGAGTGAAGCCGTTACTGTTATTTGTTTCCCAGTATCTATTTTCCCTTTCTCCTCTCCAAAAGAACTGATTTTATCTGGAAAAAAGGCAGCCCCACTCCTTGGCAGGCATTTTGGAAATCTCAGGGCCTGGGATAATAAATAATGTGTCCTACATAATAAACAATTGTCCTACATCCTGTATGATTACCTAATGTCTTACCAGAAACTCAATATAAGTGAAAAATCCATTTCTAGTGATCTGATCCTAGACTCTAACTCTATTTTACATATAATCACAAAGTTTTAAAATACTTTTTCCAGTTTTATTGAGATATAATTGTCATATAACGTTGTATTAGTTTAAGATGTACAACGTAATAATTTGATATATGTATATATACTGTGAAATGATCACCACAATTAAGTTTAGTTAACATTCACTACCTCACATAGTTACATTTTTTCCTGTAGTGAGAACTTCTAAAATCTACTCTCTTATCAATTTGCAAATATACAATACAGTATTGTTAACTATAATCGTCGTTCTGCACATTACAACTCCAGAACTCATTTATGTTATACTGGAGTTTTGTACCTTTTGACCACCTTCACCCATTTCCCCACCCACGACACACCCCCACCTCTGGTAACCATCAAATCTGTTGCTTCTAGGAGCTTGATTTTTCTTAGATTTTATATATAAGAGAGATCATAAGGTATTTGTCTTTCTGTGTGGGACTTATTTCACTTAGCACAATGCTCCCAAGGTCTATCTATACTGTCACAAATCATAAAGTATTTTTAAACAGTTTTAATATATACTGAATTTTCCAGGATTGTAACGACCCTATAAATGGAGAGAAGATAATACTTTACTTCCTTCAGAACTTTATCAACAATTGTTTACTATTTCAGAAAACCTCTATGATAAGGCCACTCAGGAGTGTCTGGTCACCCATACCTCAACTCAGTATTTGGACCTGTCACATTCATGATGAATACAGGGGCAAGCACATGACTATTTCATTATTTTTTCTAGTGTAGCTAGAAATACATATTGAAATACATTTATTTTACTATGCTTACTTTTATTTCTTTCACATTACTGTTCTTTACATTTCATTTTTTAACATTTTAAAAAGATTTTTATTAAACTATAGCTAACATACAATATTATATTAGTTTCAGGTGTACACAAGTTATTCGACATTTATATACCTGAAGACCTGATCACCATAAGTCAAGTAACCATCTGACACCGTACCACACTATCACAATATTATTGACTGTCTTCCCTATGCTGTACATTACATCCCCATGACTTGATTTATACATGAAATTTTTAACTTCTTATTCCGCTTCACATTTTTCCACCTTTTAAAATTTTTCAATTACAGTTGACATTCCATATTCTATTATATTAATCTCAGTGTACAGCATAGTGGTTAGACATTTCTATAATTTAAGAAACAGTCTCCCTGATTAGACTAGTACCCTCCTTGCACTATACATAGCTATTACCATGTCATTGACTATATTCTCTATGTTGTACTTTACATCCCCATGACTGCCGTAACTACCAATTTGTACTTCTTAATCCCTTCACCTTTTTCACCTTACCCCCCAACACCCTCCCATCTATCACCCTGATAAATCTAGTACCCATCTGACACCATACGTAGTTATTATAATATTACTGACTGTATTCCTTATGCTATATCCTACATCCCCATGACTGCTTTGTAACAACCAATTTGTACTTATTCACTTTCCCTTTTCCACCCACCCCATATGGCAACCATTAAAATGTTCTATGTATCTATGAGTTTGTTTCTGTTTTGTTTGTTCGTTTTGTTCTTTAGATTTCACATATAAGTGAAATCCCATTGCATCTGTCTTTCTCTGTCTGACCTACTCCATTCAGCACAATACCCTCCAGATCCATCCATGCCACTGCAGATGGCAAGAACTCATTCCCTTTCCTGGTCAAGCAATATCCCTTTGGATATATGTACTATCTCCTCTTTATCCATTCATTCATCCAGACACCAGGGCTGCCACATCTTGGCCATTGAAAACAATGCTACAATGAATATATGGATGCACATGTCCCCTTGAAGTAGCGTTTGTGTTTCTTCAGATAAATACCCTGAAGTGGGATTACTAGGTCCTTCTTTGTTGCAGGCTCTGTTTTAAAGTCTATTTTGTCTGGTATAAGTATTGCTACCTCAGCTTTTTTTTTTTTTTCCATTTTCATGAAATACTGTTTTCCATTTCTTTACTTTCAGTCTGTGTGTGTGGTCTTTCAATCTGAAGGGTGTCTCTTGTAGGCAGCATATGTAAGGGTCTTGTTTTCTTATCCATTCAGCCACCCTATCTTTTGATGGGCGCATTTAATCCATTTGCATTTAAAGTAATTATTGATAAATATGTAGTTACTGCCACTTTATTATCCATACGAGTATTTTTTATCTCCCCCCCCACCCCCATCTTAAAGAAATCCCTCTAACATTCCTTGTAATACTTGTTTGGTACTGAACTCCTTTAGCTTTTCCTTGTCCAGCCAGTCCTTTACCTATTCTTCGATTTTAAGTGATAGCCTTGCTGGGTAGAGTAGTCCTGGTTGTAAACACTTACTTTTCATCACTTTGAAAATTTCATGCCAATCCCTTCTGGCCTGCAAAGTTTCTGTTGAGAAATCAGATAACAATCTTATGGGAGCTCCCTTATTCGTCACTAGTTGCCTTTCTCTTGCTGCTTTTAGGATTCTCTCTTTGTCTTTAACCTTTGGCATTTTAATTATGATTTATCTTGGTGTGGGCCTGTTTGGCTTCATCTTGTTTGGGATTCTCTGTGCTTCCTGAGCTTGTATATTTATTTCCTTCACCAGATTATGGAAGTTTTACGTTATTATTTCTTCAAATAGGTTTTCAATTCCTTGCCCTCTCTCTTCTCCTTCTGGTACCCCTACGATGTGAATGTTGTTACACTTGATGTTGTCCCAGAGATCTCTTAAACTATCCTCATTTTTTTTGGGGGGGGGGGGATTTTTTTTCTTTTTGCTGTTCTGATTGTGTATTTTCTGCTCTTTATCTTCTATATTGCTGATTTGATCATCTGCTTCATCTAATCTATTGTTGATTCCTTCTAATATATTCTTCATTTTAGTTATTGTATTCTTTATTTCTGACTGGTTCTTTTCTATGTTTACTATCTCCATTTTTATGTTTCCTATCTCTTTGTTTAAGTTCTCCCTGAGATCATTGAACGTCCTTATAACCAGTGTTTTGAGCTCTGCATCTGGTAGATTGCTCGTCTCCATTTTGTGTAGTTCTTTCTGGAGCTTTGTCCTATTCTTTCATTTGGGATGTGTTTCTTTGTCTCCCCATTTTGGCTGTGTTTGTTTCTATGTATTAGGTAGGGCTTCTACATCTCCCAGTCTTACTAGAGTGGCCTTACTTAGGTAGTAGGTGCCCTGGGTGGCTCAGTGGAGCATTTCCTGGTCACTTAAGCTGGGTACTCCAGGCTTTGAGGGTTGTGTCTGTCCTCCTGTTGTAGTTGAGCCTTTGTTGCTATTTGCATGTCAATGGAAGGGATTGACCCTCAGGCTGATTAGCTGTGAGGACTAGCCATGACTATAGTAGAGGAGTTGTTGGGCAGGGGTTGAAACTCCAGTGCAGGATTAGCTTTAGCAAGGCTCCGGTGCCTGTCCAGTGTGCACTTTGGGTGTATTGTCCCTGGGGATGGCCAGGTGATATTCTGGCCGAATCTGAAGCTGGACACCTGGTGTGTCAGCAATGGTGCCTCCTAGGAGGGGACCCACCACAGACCAAATTCAGCCCAGGTTCAGCCACAATCTGTGTTATGCCCAGGGCCACCTGGCATGAGTCACAAAGCAATCCACAGATGGCAGCCACCCACACTGGGCTTGGAGGTTCTTTGAGAGGCCAAGCCACAAACTGAGGCCAGCTGTGGCTAGTGCCAGGCTTGGGGCTGCTCAGCAAGAGGTATGGGACATGCCAAAGCCAGATGTTGCTTGTTTGGGTTTTGTGAGCCTTTGAGAGATTTTAGGAAAGCCTGCAACATGAACCAAGAAAGGCCATTTGTACGGGAAAGCCACTGGAAGCAGCTTGGGTGGCATAGGGTCTCAGGGAATCAGGGCAAACAAATGGTGTTAGCCAAGTTGATGGAGACTCAGATATGGTGGCCGTCTGCATCTATACACCGGGAAGGGGGAGGGCTCAACAAAGAAACAATGGCTTCTGCCAGCCTCTCCGTTAGGAGAAGGCTGCCCCTCTAGCCCTTGTCCTGAAGCCAGATAGTTCAGTTCCTCCTCGTAGGTCCCTGGTGACTTTTGAGCTGCTGCCCTAGCACTGGAGCTCGGAGTGAGTGAGTCTGTCAGCGAGTCTGTGTGGGGGCCCTTTAAGAGGATCGCCTGGGACTCTAGCCATCCTGTTTCTCTTAGCCACAATCTCTGCTGGTTTTCAGAGCCAGAAATTATGGAGACTTCTCATCCTGGCACTGAAACCCTGGACTGGAGAACCAGGTGTGGATCTGGGACCCCTCACTCCTCTGGGGATACCTCTGCAGCCAAGATATCCCTCCTGATTTTTAATGGTCACATACAGGTGTGGGACCAGCCCATTCCCCATCTCCACCCCACCTACCAAGCTTGAGGTGGCTTCTTCTGTGTGTCCTTAGTTGTAGGGCTTTGGTTCAGGTAGATTTCAGGTGATTCTCAATGATGGTTGTTCTGTACTTTAGTTGTAATTTTGATGTGGTCATGAGAGGAGGTAAGCACAGCATTTACCTACTCTGCCATCTTGATCAGATCTAATTTTTTAATATTTTTAAGTATATGAATAAGTAATGGGGTAGCTGTTCATGCTCTGTGGGTGCACAGCTAACTACATTTCCCAGGTTACCTTGCTATTAAGTGCATCCGTATTACTAAGCCAGGTTCCAGTCAATGAAATGTGGTGTGTGCTGTTGCTGAACTGAGGCTTTTAAGAAGCAGTATGCTCTCTTTCCCGGCTGCTTTCTGGACGCAGACAATAAGAAGGCCACAAAATGGATAACGCAGATAATAATAAGAACCACAAAGGGAAAGGAACCTCCATTAGTGAGCCTTCACTTGAAGAAAAGTCACCTGCTGACCAGAACCATACATGCTGGACGGTTCCAAGAGTAAGAACTAAGTTTCTATTGTGTTTGTCTCAGCTACTATACACTTTGAAGTATATTTGTTATAGGTTATGATATCTATAAATTTCACTTCGAGATAGTGAAGAGCAATACAAATCATTTGATATGAAAAAAAAGGCATTTGGTCCAACATGATTGAGAACCATTTCTGTAGCCTGCACTGCCCAACGCAATGGCCACGAGACACATGCGGTTGTTGAGCATTTGAAACGTGACCAGTCCAAATTGAGATGTGCTGTAAGTACAAAATACAAACTAAATTTCCAACACTTAATACAAAAAAAGTAAAGTATCTCATTAATAATTTTGCATGTTGATGACATGCTGAATAATATTTTAGATTATTGGGTTAAATAAAATATATCAAAATTAATTTCACATGTTCCTTTGCTTTTTTAATCTGGTTACTATAAAATTTAAAAGAACATATGTGGGTCACTTTATATTTCTATTACATAGCACTGCTCTATACCTTCTTGAATTGGTTCTTATTTCCCAGGTGCCAAGTTACTATTTCCATCTCTTATTTTGATATGAGTTTTGACTCTGCTCACTTCCTTGGTGAGAACTCCCCACTTGTCTCTGGGAATATGACCTCTACCTACCCTGGGCTCCACTGGTTGGAGTATGGGGAAAATTAATCAGTCACTCAACTCCTTCCCCAGTTCAGCCACTGTGTAATTATATACTCATTATATACTCACTGCATAATTATATACTCATATACTGAGTTTTGGTATAAAGCTGCAGGAATCCACCTTGCCCCACCACATCATCTATTCCAGACCTTGATGCACATTGGCCTTGGGGACTTCTGTGGTGTAGGACCACAGCAGCGGTTGCCAGAAACCCAGAGACAGTCCCCATCCTGCCTTTTGTTTTGTACAGTCCTAGGCTCGATGTGGGAAGCTATGAGACGGCACCTTCAAGAGGTTGATTAGGACTCTTGCCAGGGCCGACACCAGGGATGCAGGGAGCAGGGAGTATTCTGGTCACAGCACAGACCAGGAGGACTTGGACAGTTTTGAACTGAGCACCTGCTATGTTTCAGTCTCTGTTCTAAGCACTGGCAATACAGGCAGAAATAAGAAAAATGAGGGCTTTCTACTTACGGAGCTTTCGGTGACTATATGAGCAGCGACTAATGTGGAGGAAAGGCCAGAGAATTCCCCAGACATTCTGGATTGTGTAAGATGTCACCACTTAGGGTATAACTTTGGGATGGGAAGAAGTATCCAAATAACAGAGATTGAATTTTCCTTAAACTTAGTAGACTAAGGAGTTTGGAGCAGATAAAATATGATTTAGAGAAAGGAAAGAAATGTGATTTTTTTTTTTACATCTCATGTTGTAGAATAAAATAATCCATACCAACCGTATATTCTTTCTGTGATGTAACTAAGATGGCTTTGTTGCTTTTTTCAGAAGAGATATAAAAGATGAGAAGAGTGACTTGTCACCTATTCCTCTGTGATATGTACTAAGAACATTCATTTAATCTCACTATCCCATGCTCCCAAGTTTGGTCTAACTATAATTTAGGGCTTGGTATGTACTTCCAGTTTCAGTAATTAAAGTCATGTCACCCTTTGTTAAGTGAATAAAAAAGAATAGTATTTTAGTAATGACCACTTTTCAGGGCTGTGCTCACGCTCAAAATTTCTAGCATTTTATTAATATTAGCCTTTCTTTATGCTGCATCAAATGCTTAATGGAAAACAATGTATTAAAATTAGGTCCTTAAGAGCTAAGAGTAAAAGACAAATATATTTGTTCTGTCTTAGAGAACAAATGACCTCAGCAATGTTCATGAACCCTTAAAACCAAGTCTCTCTGAAGGTTGGACGCTGGAAGAACATCGTCAAGAACATTGGAAGAACATCATGGTGGCGGCTGATATCACTAGTTATTTCCTTTTTCTTCCTCAAAATCTTTTCAGCTCTGTTTTTTTACAACCTCAAAGAAATGCACTCCTTTGAAAAACATCAAATTGCACCCAACAGCGAACAGAATGACATCTATGAGATCCCACCGTCCTCTAGCTGGATGGTCCTCATTTTATTCTAGTCCTGGGTGAGACTTTAAGGGGTGACTGAGACTTGAGTATAATGTTCACCAAGATTCAAGAAATTCGGCCCTCCCCAGCAGGACCCCACCACCACCACCAACAACAACGAAATCTAGAAATGCAAATGAATTTGCCCCTTACCTGAAAGAATGGCAAATTGTCTGTGAAGTTGTTCAATTATATCCACTGCCAACAAGGGCCTGATTTCCTGCTGCATAATTTCATCTGCACAAATGAAATAAAATTAGGTTAAATCCTTGCAAATTCAAAGAGAAATTAAAAGGAAGAAAGGCAAGCTCCACTACTAGAGAAATGTGAGACTTATAAAGATATGGTTACAGATGCATTATTCTCTTGAGAACTCTATTCTTGACATGGATGCATGGATCTGGGTTTTGAGCAGTTTGAAGCTAACACACATGAGGACAGGAACACATTCCTAGAGCTTCTCCCAAGCTTTTGGAAGAGATCAGTACAAGGAAGGGGCCCTGAGGTTTAAGCTTCAGTAGCTTCACAGTGAACCTTCTGGGATGGTTTCATTACCAAGGCAGGTATTTAGGTATCTGCTTACGCCTCTGGGTCTGCAGGACATTTTAAACATAAACAACCTAAGTTACCAGAGTTTGTCGCAAGCTGGGTCATAAAATCAATCTGGATTTATGAAGGTTCTTTGATTTTTGTTTCCCTCCCTCCCTCCCTTCTTTCCTTTTTGTCTCCTTCCTTATTCACCTCCATGTTTGTCCTGCCAGAGGTCTCTTCCCACTATCAAGCATGTTTCGGGAGGCACTTCTTCATTTTGCTGTTTAAAGATGCCCCTTACTAAATAGAAGGTTACATAGGTTTCCAAGGAAAAAAATCAGATCTTTCAAGCACAAATCTATGAATGTCCTCTAAGTCTAACAGGTGATATACAAGCCCTATGATTTGCATTCTATCCATTTGGGGAAAGGGGATTAGAGAGAGGGGAAGACTAAGTGGAATCCCTTAGCCTGGCCTGGGAAGAGGAAGACATTTTCACGCTCTCTCTGTCTGATACACTATTATCCTCCTTTAACTATTTCCCAGGGAATCTCAAAGAATGAATTGGTTATTGTTTCTAAAGAGGTTAAACATCTGGTTAGAATAAGGCACAAATTCACTAGCCTGTACACTAACACTGACGAGGAATCGCCTATTGATTCAGCACGGAGTCAGGGTAATGTCGTGGTACTCATGTTGACCATTCAGGTTATATTTGGGAAGCTCCTCCCAGAGCCTTGGTTTCTACTTCTGGGCCCTGGAGTGTGAAGGTTCAAGGAGTTGATGCATATGGAGATGTACATAGTAGGTACTCAATAAATGCTGGTTATATTCATTGCTCTGTACAGGTCTTTCCCATATTTGCTTTCTGAAAGTTGTATAAGGGGTTGGGCAAGTGCCAGCTTAAACCTCAAGACCCTTCTCAATGAATTGCACCATTTTTTTTAGAGGAAAAGGTGTAAACTCAGGCCAGAACTCCTTCATTCCCATACTCTTTCCGCTCTGAATTCACTAAAAATTCAAAGGACTCCTGCATTGCTATTAATTGTGTGAGTGCAATAATGGCATTGTTGTTATATTCTATAAAAAGGGACAGTCTTCTCTGTTAGAAACATGAAGTTAAAGTATTTAACAGTAAAATTATATGAAGTCTGAGATCTGCTTTAAAATACTCCAGCATTTCTCTCTGCCAAAAATGTACAGGGAGGAGTGGAGATGAAACCAGATTGACAAAATGTGGATAATTGTTGAAGCTGGTTGATGGGCTATGGGGGTTCATTATACAATTCTTTCACATGTTTCAAATGTTCCATAATAAAATGTAAATTACAACTGGACAATAATATAAAGAATTTAAGCAGAAACAGTTGTTACTCATTTGTAACTG
Organism: Rhinolophus sinicus; assembly: GCF_036562045.2. Lineage (NCBI taxonomy): Eukaryota > Metazoa > Chordata > Mammalia > Chiroptera > Rhinolophidae > Rhinolophus > Rhinolophus sinicus. The sequence continues at coordinate 47,463,729 of NC_133751.1, forward strand.
AAGAGTTTTTCAGAATACAATTTCACAGTGTTATAGAAAAGTGGCACACTAAAAAATAGAGCTGAAATATTATTTTTTCATACTGAGGGAGCATATTTAAGAGGCAATGACCCTAGAGAAAAATGAAGATCATAAGATGCAATTTATTGTTATTGTACCTCAGTATTTGAGGTTTGATTTAAACATTTTAAAGAGTTAAGATGTCAAAGAAACAACAAAAGTGAGTAAACCAGCCATCCTTTGCCCCATCTCATTTTTATTTTAACATTTTTATTAAAATATAGTTAATATACAATATTTTATTAGTTTCAGGTATACAACATACCATATTATGCAGTGTATAATGTGCACTTTTATGCCCAAATTTGTGAGGGGAAAATAAAGATGCGCATTATACAAGGGTAGTACTAATTCTGTATCTATATAAATGTTTTTAATTCTTTTATTTATTCTTATGAGTTAAAAGTGTAACTTCAGAAATCAATAATGACATCCATATGCAAAATAATGCCCTAGAATATGAAAGTTTTGTTGAATTACGACGAACTTGCAACCACAAAGAGTTCTTGGCCTTCTATGGTGAGTTGATATCGTAAATTTGTTACCGGTATATAAACTTTCTTGTATCTTGTATTTGTTCTTGTGTTTTGCAATTATTTGTTACATAAAATTTCTTGTACCATAATATGTTAAAAAATAAATGCCAAAATTCCTTTGTAGTACAAAAAACAAGTACCTAAATGTAAACAAATAAAAATTTGAATTAAAAAATTATAATGAAAGATTTTTTCCCCTGAAATTTTGGGCCAAAAACGTAAGTGTGCATCATACACAGCAAAATACGGTAGTTATTCAACATTAATATACCTAACAAAGGGATCATCAAGCTAAGTCTAGTATTCACCTGTCATTGTACAAAGTTATTGCAATATTATTAACTATATTCCCTATGTTGTACATACTCATCTCATTTTTTTCCATGCCCTCTGCTTTGGCAATCATCAGTTTGTTCTCTATATCTATGAGTCTGTTTCTGTTTTGTTTTGTTTATTAATTTATTTTTATTTTTTTAGATTCCACATAGGTGAGTTCATGTAATTTGTCTTTCTCTGTACGACTTACTTCACTTCACATAATACCCTCTATATAATACAATCCACATTGTCGCAAATGGCAAGATTTCATGTTTTTTATTACTGAATAATATGCCATTGTATATGTATATACCACATCTTCTTTATCTATTCTTCTGTTGACATCTAGGTTGTTTCCATATCTTGGCTATTACTAGTAATGCTACAATGAACACAGGGGTGCATATACAAGCATCTTTTGGAATTAGTGTTTTTGTTTTCTTAGGATGAATACCCAGAAGTAGGATTGCTGGATCATATGGCAGCTTTATTTTTAATTTTTTTTTTTTGAGGAACCTCCATACTGTTTTCCAATTTCATTTTTTTGCATGTATCCATCAAGTTTTGCTAACACCACTTATTGAAGAGACTGTCTTTACCCCACTGTATAGTCTACTTTGTCATACATTAAGTGACCATATAAAAGATGATTTATTTCTAGGCTCTTTGTTCTATTCCATTGATTTATATATCTGTTTTTATACCAGTATCATATTGTTCTGCTTATTGCAGGTTTATCGTAGCTTTTGAAACCTGGGCATGTGCTACCTCCCACTTTGCTCTTTCTCAAGATTTCTTTGGCTATTGAGGGTGTTTTGTGGTTCCATATAAATTTTAGGATTAGTTGCTCTAATCCTGACAAGAGTGCCATTGGTATTTTAATAGAGATTGCATTGAATCTGCATATTACTTTAGGTAGTAAGGACATTTTAACAACATTAATCCTTCCAATCCATGAGCAAGGTATATCCTTCCATTTATTTGTGTCTTATTCAATTTCTTTCTTCAGTATCTCATAGTTTTCAGAGTACAGGTCTGTTGCGTCTTTGGTTAAATTTATTTCTAGGTACTTTATACTTTTTGATGCATTGTAAATGTGATTGTTATTTTGATTTCTTCTGATCTTGCATTTCTGGTGTATAGAAATGCAACAGATTTCTGTTTATTGATTCTGTGTCCTGCAACATTACTGAATTCATTCATTAGTTCTAATAGTTTTTTTTGTGGCGTCTTCAGGGTTTTCTACATATAGCATCATGTAATCTGCAAATAATCAGAGTTTAACTTCTTCCTTTCCAATTGGGATGCCTTCTATTTCTTTATCTTGTCTGATTTCCGTGGCTAGGACTTCCAGTACTATGCTGAATTGCAGTGGTGATAGTGGGCGTGCTTGTCTTGTTCTTTATCTTAGAGGAAAGGCTCTCAGCTTTTCACCACTGGGTAGGATATTAGCTGTGGGTTTGTCATTTATGGCCTTTATTATGTTGAGATATGTTTCTTCTATATTCATTCTGTTGAGAGTTTTTATCATAAAAGGATACTGAATTTTCTCAAGTGCTTTTTCTGCATCTATTGAGATGATCATATGGTTTCAATCCTTTATTTTGTTAATGTGATGTAGCGCACTGATTGATTATGGATGTTGAACCATCCTAGGATGAATCCCCCTTGGACATGGTGTATAATCAATCCTTTTAATACATTGTTGAATTCAGTTTGCTAATATTTTGTTGAGAACTTTTGCATCTGTGTTCATCAAGCATATTGGCCTGTCATTTTCTCTTTTTGTAATGTCTTCATCTGGTTTTGGTATTAGGGTAATGTTAGCTTCACAAAATGACTATCTTAAAGTCAAAAAATAATTCATTAAGTCAAACGATCATTAGTCAAGGACCATCTGTATAATTATTAAGACTATGTCCACAGAGAAAGATTTAAGATAGAATATCAAGGACATAAAAATTGCATGTAGGGTGGGATTGCAGCCAGGTTTTTAAAAAACAAAAGCATGTAAGTGATGTGTTTGTGCACATGCAGGCAGGCATATGAAAAAAGAACACATGAAAGAGTTGTGCTAGAGTGATGAAATCATACTGTAGTTACCCCCCTTTAATTTACATAAAAAGGTATTCTTTGGTAGCCATCATTTTTTTATGCTAACAGGGCTTTATTGAAGTATAATTTACATGCAGTACAATGCACAAATCTTAAGTGTACAGTTCGATGAATTTTGACAAATATACACACTGATTTAACCATCAAACAGATCAAGATATGGAACATTTCCATTACCCCAGACAGTTTTCTTGTGACCCCCGGGCCCCACATTTTCGAGAGCTCAACATATCACAACCCCCCCGTCCCATAAATATCTGAGTTAAACACCACGTGGGTGCCTCTGTCACTCATGATCCAGACCTCAGTGCTGGCCGGGCGCCACAGCTCTAAATATCTACTCTTTTAACCCCACTGGGGCCCCAGGTAAGTACTTCTCCACATCTCCTGGTCTAGATCCTCAAAAGAAAAGGTGCCGACATCCAAATGCTACGACGGATTATGGGCTATGCCACTGCTGACATCAGGGACAGACATTGCTTCTGAGTGCTGGGAGGATTTGAGCCGTGAGGATTTGAGCAGCGGAATTGCTTAGGTAAGAGAAAAGACAAATTAATGAACTTGGCGAATCCTTCCTCTCACATGACATAAACGCTGCAGATTCTTATATAATGAAATATCATGTCCAGTACTACCAAGTATCAACGTTCTTACTTTTATCCTTCCAATTCATTATGCAAACCTTCAAATTTTGAACTCCTTAAATACAATTACATTTTACTCAGATCACATTTACTTCAGATCATTGCTCTCAACAGAGCTCAAATTATGGAAAATCTCAATTATAACAATATACCGTGTTTCTCCAAAAATAAGACCTAGCTGGACAATCAACTCTAATGCATCTTTTGGAGCAAAAATTAATATAAGACCCGGTCTTATATTACATAAGACCCGGTATTATATTATAGTAAAATAAGACCAGGTATATTATATTATTATTATATTATATTATATTATACCTGGTCTTATAGTAAAATAAGGGGTCTTATGTTAATTTTTGCTCCAAAAGACACATTAGAGCTGATTGTCTGGCTAGGTCTTATTTTCAGGGAAACACAGTAGTGCTTTTGCTGAGATGAAGGCAAGAAAAAATATTTTATGGATTAATTAATGCTTTGTATATAATGGATATGTTTATTACTCATCCAAATTTCACTAGCTAATCAACACAGCACTCAGACACAAGCAATAATTCAATTTAGTCATCTTTGCTATTTTCTGATTTTTAGTCATATAAAAACCACAGCTTCACATATTTTAATTTTGTTCTTATGAGCGTATGTCTGTCAAGGTAAGAAGATAGAACATGTTTTATTTAACCGTGGCATGTCACCCTCCATTTGTACTCTTGCCCCAGGCTCTGCAAATGCCTCCTTAAAATTGCTTTGAGAACTGATAAAATATTACTAGGCATACACATTCCTGTTTTTGAATACTTATCCAATCCCTTTTCTCTTTTTTTTTTTTTCATTACATATACATTTTTTTAAAGCTTCTTAATTTCTGCTGACATTTCCCATTGTACCCTTGTGTGAGATAAGCCCTGCAGAGGTGGAAGTTTGTAAGGAACGAGTTTCCTTAGCAACAAAGCTGGAGATGAAGTTCTCCTGTAGCACTTCGGAACTCCAGGAGAGATGAAACCAGCTCTGCCGCCTGGGGTATTTTGAATAAAAAGCAATCAAGGCCCTGGAGGAAATTAAGAAAATCTCTGAAAATACCTAATCCCTCCTTTCTGTTATGCTCTCAAGTTTTAGCACTAGATTTCAAAGTGCGCCCCCACCAGCGTTTTAATCAACACTCCCCCAGAGCTGTGCTCAAGTTATAACGGATATTTAAATCACCTGGGTTTTAAAATGTAGATTCTGATTCTGTAGACTTGGGGTAGGGCATTTCTAACAAGCACTCCTGACAGTTGCTGATGCAACAGAGAAGCAAGCACACATTGATTCCAAGGCCTTAGACTATTCTTGGTCCTTTCCTGTTGCTTATGAAAGTGCAACTCAGGAAAAGAAAAAGGGTTTATTTGGGTTGTCCACTAGTCTGCTTCTCTTATTCTATAAAAATAATCATCTATGTGTATTCAATCTATGTGTATTCAAAGTATTCTTGAAACAGGCCTGCATGGTATAACTTTTGGCCTAACATCTTCTTCTGTGCTGTTTTTGGAGTCAGCACCCTGGGAAACAAGCCACCCCTGGCTTGAGCTCCTGCTTACCTCTCCTTCCAGCACACTTCCCGCCCTACCCCACTACGCAGTGTGGGCCCCTTAATGCCTATGCTTTCCCATTCTTAGCCCACTCCCAGCCCTGGATTTAGTCAAGTCTCTCAGCTGGAAGCAGTGTCTTGGGCACGACAATAATTATGGTATTAACACAAGGAGGTGAGAAGACTTGATATGAGTCATGATCATTGAATGTGGCCTTCTTCCAAGAGTTTCTGTACTTTCCTTTCTTTCTAAAGCTCCTTAGAGGAAAAAAAATCTTGACACAAAGGAATCAACATGCTAGGATGTTAGACATTTGAGCAATACAATAGAAAAATGATTTTATTTTTGTTTAAGTAAAAGCTCTGGAGGCGGTGGCCCAACATTCCTTCCTTCCTCTCTCAATTAATTAATTCACCCAGATACCAGGGAAGCAGAATGAAAAGAACTGGACTTGCATTCCCAACTCTGCCACTGAGCAGCCCCTCCATCTTCAGGTTCCTCCTCTATGAAATGGGAATCGATAATAATAATATCTCTTTAGAGGGCTGTTCTGAGGATTAACACTACCATTTATTAAGCACTTAGTACATACCAGGCGCTGTGCTATATGCTTTACGTACATTAGCTAATTTAATTAACTTAAAATAACATGTGGAAGCAGTTTGAATATAATAGATTCGATTTAAATAGAAGCCAATGAAATTTATCATTCAGGCCTTTCAGCCATGATCCCAAAGAGACCACGACAGATTTTTCTCAAACACCCATGCTATTGCCATGTATTGGTGGTTTGCTTTGAAATTCTGCTCATAAAGTCCCCACTGATGTCATATTACCTCTTTCTCTTTCACTACAGAGTAAGTATGATAGAACTTGTTATGAGTTTGAAAGAACTCAGGAGCATAACTGAGATTAGAATTAGACCAAAATATAAATTGGGATGTAGTACATGATAAAAGTGGCGTTTCAAATGGGGCCAGGGGGAGATTACTCAAGAAACAGTGTTGGGTCAATCTGCTGGTCATAACAGGACATAAAGTGTAGTGATGAAGAGCATGACCTCTGGTGCCACAATGCCTGAGTTCAAATCCTGGCTCTGCCACATAGAGCAGAGTACCCTCAAGCAAACTGCTTAATCTCCCTGTGCCTTAATTTCCTGATCTGAAAATGGGGGAAATTACGATATATCCACGTGGTATGGTTGTTATAAGAACTGAGTGATAGAGCTAGAGAACTTAAAACTCCTGGTATATGGTAGGTGCTATGTAAGGGTATTTTATTATTTTCAAAATGTTTAAGTTGTGTCCATATTTCACTTCTTGCATTGAAATAAACTCCAGTGAGATTAAATAATGAAAACACAAAAGCGCTAGAAGAAAATATGGGAGAACAATTTTTATAATACTATAATTGGAACAGCCTTTCAAAGTATGATAGAAATCCCAATAAGAAAAGACTGATAAAGATAACTAATTTAAAAACTACTTTGGCAGGGCAAACACGCCTTGAACAAACTCAAAAGACTGGAAAATTTACAGCACATATGGTTGATAAAAGGTTTATTTTCCTAGAAGGTAAACAGCCTTTACAAATTAATAAGAAATCAGTATAGTGGGCTGAATGGTGCGTCCCCCCACACACACACCCACACCCCTCAAAAAAGAAGATATGGCCATGTCCTAATCCCAATACCTGTGAACATGTGAACATTACCTTATTTGGAAAAAGGGTCTTTACAGATGTGATTAAGTTAAGCATCTTGAAAAGAAGAGCCTATGCTGAATTATCCCCATGGGCCCTAAATGCAATCACAGTATTCTTTTATGAGAGAGAGAGAGAGAGAGAGAGAGAGAGAGAGAGAGAGAGAGAGAGAGAGAATGTGAAGATGGAGACAGACTGGAATGATGCAGCCATCAACCAAGAAATGCCTGTAGCCACCAGAGGCTGGGAGACAAGAAACCTTGATTCTGAACTTCTGGCCTTTGGAACTGTGAGAAAATTAATTTCTGTTGTTTAAAGCCATTAAGTTTGTGGACAACAGCCCCAGGAAACTTATACAATAGACACAGGCTAAGAACAGACAATTCACAGAATAAATACAGTCAATAACACATATATGTATATATGTTGAACCTCACAAATAAATGTAAATTAAAACAGAATGAGGTCTTTTCTGCCTGATGGATTGGCAATTATTTTAAAGATAAATAACATAGAGTGGGCAAGAGTACAGGCAGATTCTCTATAGGTAAAAGTATAAATAGGTACTTTTTAAAAAAGTTGATCAATTTGATTAATTTAGAAATATCTGTCAAAATGTTAAATACATCATCTTTAGCCAAGAAATGTCACATTAGGAATTTAACATAAGGGAATATTAACGCAAGTGCAAGATAAGTGGGTACTAAGACGCTTATTACAGTATTGTTCTTTTACTGCAAATGTCCATTAATGGGCGTTAGTTAAATAAATTATGATACAGCCATACAATGGAATACTATGGAGCCATCAAATATAATCAGATAGATCTAATATATACTAACAGGAAATGAAGTTCAAAATATATTGTTTTATTTTTAAAAATGGAAGCAAGATATAAAAAAGAATGTTGTCACTTAGTGAAATTTACATATATGTACGTATAGAGGAACTTATATTATTTGAATGTTTTTGCAGTGACAATTGAGGCAGAGATGGCTAGCTGCCAACCATTCACAGTTCCTCTTCAATACAGTAGCATTATCACTGCAAGGTGACTCCTTGATCAGGGACTCAATCTCCCAGTCACCCCACCCCCATCAACAGTTATGGCCTTGTGAATAGTAAACGCCAATGGCAGATGAGCAAAAATGTGTTACTTCTGAGCTGGGGTATGTAAGAAATAGGTGTACCTTCACCACTGTCTTTTTGCCCTCCTGCAGGATGCAAGGTAACAACTCTGAGGCCAGTAGATGGCAGACTTAAAAGACAGCAGCAGGCAGGGTCCCCAAAATACTGAGGAAAATGGTCCTTTGACCAGGACAGAGTATTGGAGTGTATTAATCCAATGAAATTTGGGGTTGTTGCAGCAGTTGGGGTTACCCTAACTTACAGGCATGCATTCATTTTATATTTTAAATACATTTTGCTCTTTTAAAATTTTATTTATTTTTAAATTAAATTTACTGGGCTGACATTGATTAATAAGATTATATAAGTTTTGAGTGTACGATTCCATAAGACGTCACCTGTATGTTGCATTGTGTGCTCACCTACTCATAGTCTAGTCTCCCCCCATCACCATATATTTGATCCCCTTTACCCTCTTCATCCTCCCCTTATCCCTCTCCCCCTCTGGTAACCTTCATATTATTGTCTGCGTCTATGAGTTTGTTTGTTGGTTTTGTTTTTTAAAAAGAAAAAAACGGGGACAGTCAGTGGAAAAACAAATCTTCAACTGATGACTATTCCTGACCCTCAACAATGAAATAAAATATGGGTCTTGGTTAACACATATTTCAATCAGTATGTCATCTCCTGAGTTTCATTCCTCTAATCCCAATAAATTAATATTATGCCAAGAAGTCTACTGACAGCATCCCATAAATCAAAGATTGCAGTAATATCAGAAAAGCCATTTAGACATTCATAAAACATTCATTATTGTCTCGAGTCACAGATAGAATAAAACTATTGACAGCTAAAGCAGGTAGGTGAACCTTTCATAACCTTTGATAGTGGGGGGAAGAAAGCAACAATACTGTATATTATGCTGTCAGTTTAGGATTCAAAGATTCTTCATATTCTTCTTTCAAATTACTTCCTCTCTTCACTATTAACAAAACTGTAAAGCTCTTATGATTTAGCTTTAGGAAAATTAGGGCAATAATTTACAACTGAATTCAAGTCCTGTAAGGCTTTATGTGCACGCACAGGTGAGCACCTATGTTTTAAGTATGAAAAGCAAAATCTGACTATCAAGTCATTCTTTCTTAGGTAGCAAATACATAGTAGTCCTTGCCTTTGAGAATACAGTGTGTCTTTATTATATACTGTAAAAGGTATAGAATAAAGTAAAAGCATGGATCATGTCTCAACCAGAAAGTATATTGCAACAATGATGAGTTTATTTGAAAAGCACATTTCTCTAGTCAACAATTCTCCTCTCTTGCAAAATAGGTTCCAAGTATAAATAAAGAGTAATGAGACAGACAAAGGCATTTCTTTTAATCACCTTTCCTAGCCTGTGATCCAAGGGGAATAAATGTATTATAAACATTTTCAAGGCAAAAAAATAAATTAAAAATGTGGGACTATATTAATAAGCCCATCCATAAAAGAAGTAGTTTTAGAAACAAGTAGTTGCTTCAGCTCCTAGAGCGTTGGCTTCCAAATACATGTAAGACAGACTTAAGATATCCCTGTTCCTTCTCACTCAGCCCACTGAAGGGAAGTGTTTCTCTTTTTTCTATTCTTAAACCACCAGTCTGTTATCAGCTCAGTTGTCTAACATGAAGCCTTAGCCTTTCAGATTTAACATTTCTCTTCAGGCTTAACATTTTTCTTGGGTACGTGAATTTCACAATCTGGATTCTCATGTTCATTTTACAAAAGCAATATATGTTAGTTGCTTTTTAAAAATAAAAATACAACAGAAAATAAGTAAAACTCCTTATCATTCCTTCATCCCAAATCAAATAGTTATCTTATTGGCATATAAAAGTCAGTACATATATATGTATACATAGACATATATGCTTTTAAAATGGATTCATACTTATACATTCTATCTTATAGCCTGATTTTTTCAGAATATTTGATCATCTCTTTTTATTATGAATTTTTAAATAAATGACCATCTACAATATAGTTAATAACTGATTAATGTTTTTTTAAAGTCCTTTTTAAACTCCTTAGCAACCTTGCGTTCGCGTTGCAAAGTAAAATTTTTTAATGTAAAATTTGTTAGTTAAACCATTATTCCACTGAGAAGGAGGATGAATAACAAAACATACGTAAAAGAAAGGCATCATTGCTCTCACAGTACCTTTTTTTGCCATATATTCTAGCCTGATGCAACTTCCTAGGAAATGGTGGTAAGCCCTCATCTCTGCCTCTGTTATCCGCACCGAGGTGTAAGGTAAGTATCTGGGGTCTTGCTGCCCACACTTCTTACACCAGGAGGCCATTGGATTCCAGGAGACAGTGCCAGCGTCACTCGCCCTCTATTCCTCTCTGAGCATGGCACTCACAGAGGTGTGTTTAATTCTTTCTCCTGGCTAATCTCTCTGTTCACTCAAGGTCATTTCGTTGCTGAGAGCTGCTCAGAGGATTACAGGCCCAACAGATTACCAGATTTTCTCATTTGGAAATAAAAGGAAATCTGGGGGATGAGGACGTCGATGGAGCTAGAGAGGGAAATCCTAGAGTCTGTGAGAATCAGAATGATTTTTGGTTTCTTTTTTTAGAGGAATCATACCATGAGACATACAAGTATATCAGGCCATTGGATATTTAAAATAAAATAGACAGGGATAAATCTTTTATAGGATGCTCTGAATAAAATTTATTCCAGGCCACAATTCTCTCCTCTTTCTCTTCCAACCTCTCCAGACTGCCAAGGAAACCAATCCAGAGAATTAACAATGCAACCAATAGAAGTTGCTATCTAGGCAACATAGACACATTGCACTATCTATGCAATATGGTTTGGCACAACAATGGTAAAGCTTTGAATTCTAAAATGGGATGTAGCATCTACTTCTAAAGATCACATGCAAGTATAACATTATAACTGTAAAGAAGGAAGTTCTTTGATCTAAGATTCCACTTACTACCTCTCGGGGGAAAAATGAGTTCACCTTTCAGAACTGTGTGGTATACTCAGAGAGGTCAAATTTTCATAATGCCTTTTATTTTGGTTCTATACGCTTCACGTTTTTGCTTATTATTAATGTTGTGTTCCAAGATTTAAAGAAAGGGTACAATGTGAAATATCTGATCAGTAATAAGTTTGTATGCGAACTTCTAATTTTTATTGTATAATTCAAGCTAAAATTTCAGAGTAAGGCTTGCAATTGGCCAAGGAGAAACCAGAAGACCTTTTGTATTAAAAAAGAAAATTTTAGGGACAGGGTAAACTTTACGTATGCTGAAATACTCAAATCTGAAGTGAAATTTATTTTAATGAATTTTGACAAATGGACACATCCATGTAACCTTCGCCCCTTTCAAGATACAGGACATTTCCATCTATGGAGGGTACCTTCACATGGCCCTTTCCAGCCCACCCTAGCTCCTAGTCCCCAAGCGACTGACCACTGTTGTGATTTTTTTCCCCAAGAAACTAGTTTTGCCTACTAGCAAGACTTCATATAATGTAATCTTACAGTATGTTTTCTTTTGTGTCTAGCTTCTATCTCTCAGGATACTGCTTTTGAGATTCATCCATGTTGTATTTATCACTAGTTCATTCATTTTTATTTGCTGAGTTGTAGCCATCATATGGATGGCCACAATTCGTCCATTCTCTAGTTCATAGACATTCAGGGTTTTTTGTTTTGTTTTTCCCAGTTTGGGCTATTATGAATACAGTTGTTGTGAATGTTTGTGTAAAGGTCTATGTTTGCATTTCTCTTGGATAAATAACGAAGAGTGGTATTGCTGAGTCAAAGGGGAGGTGTATGTTTAACTTGTAAGAAACTACCAAATCTTTACCCAAATTGGTTACACCAGAAGGCCTCTTACGATTACAGTCTGCTTTGTCTAGTAATCCTCAGAGCCAGTTCTTTGTTGGTATTAACTGCATGGGAAGTACTTTAAGAAAATACCTAAATTAAGACAAAGAAATTGAATATAATTTGAGACTCTAAAACTTATGAAAGCTCATTTTTTTTCTCTACCATTAAATATTGTGAATATGCTAACTCTGACTAAATGCAAAATCTGAATATCTTCTAATACAGGGAGGCAAACAGAGCAGTCTTCAAACAACGGTCAGTCAGGTATTGCCAAATTTCCCTCCCAAATACCCCACCAGTTGGCATTCTCACCAGCAACATAGAAAGTGCCTGATTCCCCACATGGAGGCTTTTTGTTTGTTTGTTTTTACTAAACATTGACTTCTTTACCCTTCCACTCAGATGTGAAGAGCCATGAATGCTTGGCTGGCATCACAGCTCCTCTGAACAGAAGAGCTAACTTTGCTGACCACATAAACCCACAATGGTGCGTGTGTGCAACTACACACATCCAGAGACAACATAATTTTATGTTTTTGCCGTTTACAGGAGGCAGATTGTAAAATTTTGGAAACTCAATTACATTTGAATCTCTATTATATGCACAAACTGTACAACTCTTATAAACCCTATATTCCATGCATTGACCTTCATCATTTGACTAACATCAGCTATCCAATAAAGGACCGCATTTTCTTTATGTTTAACAATGGATTCTGAAATAAAGTAGGTACTAGGTAATTCTCCTTAGAAATGAACTGCTTGTTTCAGTAGTAATGGCAACAGGAGGTGAATGTTTCCTCCACTTCCCCCCCACCCCCAACCCAAGAAACTATTGTTATAGGTATAAAAGAAAGAAAGTTTTAGCACTTCTATATTTGCCCCTATTATTTAAAAAGTTGTGTGTGTTTGTATCTGTGTAGCAGAATGAACTAAAGCCATTTACCTATCAGGTCAAAATGGAGAATGAGAACTAATCTGCAAGCTCAAAAAAGACTGGAATTATCCATAGCACAAGAGTCTCAGGATTATAATTTTACCAGAAGTACGACCAAAGTCATATTAGAGGGAGGAATAGTTTTTTCTTATACAGTCTAGACTTTGTTTTCTTTGGAGAAATATAAAGATTGGAATGGCCAGGTGTATTTTCTGGTGATGCTGAACTGAATTTCCCTCGGAGTTGAGCTGGGGGTGAAGGGAGTAACAGGACTCTCTTGGCAGTGGGGCTGAGAGGACATTCCCACCAGTTGACTACTGGGCTGCAAGGACTACAGACCCACTCATCTCCTGATCTTCCCCCTCTACAGGGGGGCAGGGACGCTTCCCTGGCTTTGGATCAGGTAGGAGGGGCTTGCCACATCCAATTACATACACGCCAAGGAACCCGTAGAAGAAGCGTGTTAAATGGATATGGGGAGTGGGACTAGAGTTCATGGGGCATAGGGCCCTTCTGTACTATTTGTAATTTATACAAACATCATGGATTACTTTCATTAGAAAACTAAAAATGTACTAATAAAGAGTTTTGAAAATTATTTTATTTGGGTTACTGGCTCCAACATGCTGCATCCTCACTAATATTTTGAGAATATTGCCTGTCCTTTACAAATGTTATTGACCACTATGGCAAAGTGTTGATGGTTGTTGAAGCTGAGTACTGAGTAACTCAAATCACTGCTGATATGAGCATATTTTCATGTGCTTATTTTTCATCTGTATATCTTCTTTGGTAAAGTATCCAGTCAATATTTTGCCCATTGTAAAATTGGGTTTGTATTTATTGTTAAGAGCTCTTTATTAATTCTGGATATAAGTCCTTTGTCAGATAAGTGATTCCCAATTTTTTTTCCCAGTTGGTGGGTTGTCTTTTCATTGTCTTAACAGTGCCTATGTGGGCAAAAATTTTTAATTTTGATGAAGTCCAATTTATCAAATTATTCTTTCAGGAATCACACTTTTGTTGTCGGCCTAAGAACTCTTTGTCCAACCAAAGTCACAAAGATATTTTCCTATGTTTTCTAAAAGAGTTCTAATTCAGTTTTGCATTTAGGTCCATGATCCACTTTTAGTTAATTTTTGTATATGGGGTGAGACATAGGTGAAAGTCATTTTTTTGTACATGGATGTCTAATTTTTGAAGAACCTTTTGTTGAAATTGCCTTTACATTTTTTTCTATTGAATTTCCTTCACACCTTTGTCAAAAACAATTAACCATATTTTGTGGGACTATGTCTGGATTCTTTATTCTGTTCCACTGAGCTACGTCCTTTTGCTAATACCACACTGTCTTGATTATTTTGCCTTACAATAAGTCTTGAAATTAGGTAGTGTGAGCCCTCCAATTTTGTTCTTTTTCAAAAAAAAAATTGGTTGTTATAGTACTTTTTGCCTATTATAGTAGTTTTTAGCTATTCTAAATCTTAAATCAACTGTAATTGAAAAAAATTTTAAAGGGGAAAGGGAATAAGAGGCTCAGATTTCCAGGTATAAAACAAGTAAGTCATGGGGATGTGATGTACAGCATGGGGAATATAGTCAATAATATTGTGATAGCGTGGTACAGTGTCAGATGGTTGCTGGACTTATGGACTTCTTTAGCTATATAAATGTTGAATAACTATGGTGTACCCATGAAACTAGTATAATATTGTATGTTAGCTATATTTTAAATAAAAATCTTTAAAAAAATAAATCTTAAAATCAGCTGGTTGATTACTACAAAAAAATCTTGATAAGACTTTTGACTGGAGTTGTGTTTAATTTATAGATCAATTTGGGGAGAATTGACATTTTAATATCGATTCTTCCAAACCTCAAACACAGATCATGTATTATTTTTATAAGGAGAGTTTTTAAAGCCCTTATGAAAAACCACATAATGCTCATTCCACTCTCATTTCTTCTGTGTCTTTTTCATATTGTACCACAAATCCATAGAAAATGATGAACATAATCATTCTCTTTAAATCTGGGTTAGTTTACCCAAGGGACTGAGGGAGAAAATGCTCACGCCACCCCTGAAGGGCAAATCAGATTTGAGTAGTGGAATTTTCCTTCCTGTCTCTCTGCACCATATGTCAAGGGCTAAAATCCCACTTCACAGCCTGAGAGATTTTTCCACCTTTGTAAGCAAAGCTTCTTTTGGTTGCCAGAGGGATAAATACTGCAATAGAAACAAAATGAAATGAAAAGTAGAGGGAGAGTTCTCCACCCGGGAGAGTTCAGGAGGCCCATCTTTCTAGTCTAGGTCCTGCACCAGATCTTCCTCACCCGTCAGGAAGAAAAGAAGAGGAAAGGGAAGAGAAGGGAGCCACAGGGGAGCAAGGGAGCCACAGGGGAGCGAAGGAGCCAGTGAAATGGTGAAGGGAAGGGCCTGTGAAACCCCGAGGAGCTGGCGTGGTCGAGGACATTTTAAAAACAGTGATGCCTTCAGCTCCATTCCAAAGGGTCTGCATTGCTAGACCATAAATATCCACTCTCCCATCTTCAGAAAATTCCTCTGCACCCTAGCACCCAATCTTCTGTATACATGAGTTCTGAGTAAGATACTGGGGAAAGAGTTGAATTTCACAACTGAATCACCCCAGTACCAATCGAGGCAGCACACGCAGAAGCCAGAGAAGCAGAGAGGCCCGATGAAATGGAGGAGGAACTGGGGACTGATGAGCTAATGGCTGACTCTGCCTAAAATTTTCTTATCTTTGCTTAATATCAACCTCCCCCACAGGACTGTGAGCTCTAGGAGGACACTCATTTATTCCTCCACGCCCTCAGTACACACAGGAACAGCACAGAGCTCGAGGGCTGCAGCTGTGGGGGAGGCTGCCTGGCTCTGGCCCTCACAGGGGCAGGCGCCATGGCTGCTCCCTCCCCAGCACCTGACCAGATCCAGACCAGAAGGCCCCCAGTAATGTGGTTAGTCTTAAATTGGGGGCGTAAATAAGGAGAAGCAGGCAGAAGAACCTCTTTCCCCTCAGTAATTGAATTAATTATAGCTTCCTTGGGCACAGAAAGAAGAGTTAAAATGAATTTAAACTGATTTGATAATGGGTTAAAAAAAAATTAAAAAACAGACACACAAACTAAAATCTGGGCTGGACAAGATCTGGGATCAGATAACTGGACAAAGAAATCCAGAAGTAAGTCTTCTAAGCTGGACAAGACCAGCATACTAAAACATTTTGGGCACATGTAGTGTATCCACCTATATACGTCTTGTACTTGAATCTACCTCATAGTAAAGTTCTCTAAATACAGAGACTCTTCTATACTAAATAAAAGTGCATCCTGGTGCTGTTACCTTGCTGTTATAACTGGGCATTAAAACTTTATTACACTTTTTCCCCCCAATACTCCGGTGCTTAGCACAGGAAGTACAGCTGGCAGCATTCCTAAAAATTTCTTCCTTAACAAAGTCTTATTCCTAGCTAAGTGTTACACGTTTATTATCTCTGCATGTTTAAAGATTATAAAGCAAATTCTTAAGTTTTAAATGATAGTTTTCCTTTGGAAGAAAGTGACAATAAATGAATGTTTCAAATGGCTTGTAAAATACTTACACTCAGAGGACTAATGCTTTTCACTTCCATTAGTGTTTTCAAAATATTTTTTGTTTTTTACTTTTTTTTAATTTTATTGGGGAATATTGGGGAACAGTGTTTCTCCAGGGCCCATTGGCTCCGAGTCGTTGTCCTTTAATTTAGTTGTGGAGGGCGCAGCTCAACTCCAAGTCTAGTCGCCATTTTTAATCTTAGTTGCAGGGGGCACAGCCCACCATCCCATGTGGGAATTGAACCGGCAACCTTGTTGTTGAGAGCTCGTGCTCTAACCAATTGAGCCATCCAGCTGCCCCTCAAAAGATTTTTTTAATTCACTAATAAAGCATCTATGATTTACTGGTTTATATTCCATTCTGTAATGGGAAATTAAACCAAGTATGACTATCGGCCTTAAGGCCAGCCATACCTGACTTTTAATTCTGACCTTTCACTTGGCATGACATTGGCAAACTTCCTAACCTGTTTCAGCCTCAAATTTATCCTCCATAAAAATGGACTATACCTCAGAATAAATGTACTTAAATCACAATATCTATAAAGCACAATATGTAACACTAAATAGGCAGGAAATAAATATCTATAATCACATCATTTTTTATATTATTCATATAACCTCTAGCCTCTCCAACCTCTTTCTCCCCAGAAAAGGATCTATATGAACAAGGAAAAGAAGTGAGACACCATAGATCTGCCTTTCAGCTTGAGGTCATGTTTTCCTTCAAGGCAAAGCTCACAGCTTCTCAACTGTCCAGGCGAAGTTCCCTGACCAGGGAAGTCTGAGCAAAGAATGGAATAAATGGGACAACCAGTACAGGAAGACTAACACAGTTACTAAGTGGCCATTCCCCTTATTCCACCCACCCCAGTGAGAAAGCTTTCCCCTCTCTACCTTCCTAAATCGTCTCCTTCCCTCAAGGTCCAGTTCAAGTCACACATCTACTAGCATGAAGATTTCTGGAATCACTGGAGCTCAAAACCACTTCAGCCTCCAAATGTTTATAGTACTGTCTGGATTGGCAACTAACTTGTGACTTGTCTGCCCTGTCTCCTGATATAACTATCAGATTGGGCCTTGGACTCTCCTCCAGTCCAGTGGCTCACAGCCCCCCTCCCCGAGCCCCTCAGTCTTTGTTAGCTGTTGCAGCGGGGCTGGTTGGTTACTCAGCTGGTGTTAGACCTCAGGGCCTCAGGTTCCCCATCTAACGATCTCTCTACAACACTCATGGTCTGTAGGCCTGGCACAATGCCTTGCTCATGGTGGGCACTCTAAAAATCTGTTCAGTGACCAACTGGTATCTTAAGGTACCTGTGGCGCCTGAGCACTAGGTAGCCACGTAAGAGCAGTGGACCTTGGAGTGTACGCCAAAGAAAGGAGAAGCACACTGAACATAGGGCAAGGTTTCTATTTTGCCCAGAGTCAGCCCTTAACACTGCTCAAGTATTTCATACTCCTACTGATTTAAAGATCGAAAGCATCAAATCAGTGTTTTCCAAGTCATTACATTGTTTTGAGGTGACTACACAGCCTAAAGCCCTCTTCTCTGAAGACTTTTCCCCAATCCCTAGACCAAGCCAGTTTCTGAACCCACAGCTGATAGGACACCTCTGGTGTCTGTACCATTCTTCTGCTTGTCTCTGCAGACCAGCTCTCTATTCATTTATCAGTGGGTTTGGGCCCCAGATGGCTGCTCCCAGCCTCTGTTCCCTTCAAGCGCCAGAGACAAACACTAACTGACTCTCAGTCTCAGGGTTTCTCTGTACAGATTCTCTTTCTGGAGAATCTGATTGGACTCGCTTGAAGGAAACTTAGGCATTTCTGGTCATATCAGGTGTGTTTCTCCCCTCCAACAGGTACTAAGCACTCACAAGGCACAATTTAGATATTCATCTTCCATCAATCCTGTGGAGTGGGTATTATTACCCTCATTTTACAGATGAGGGAACTAAGACTCAGAGGCAAAGTGATGTGCTAAAGGCTACACAGCTGTTTGCTGGTAAAGCCTGGGTGCAGCCTTATTTCATGTCTGGAAAGGCAGGACTTGCCATTGATATTCTCCACAGCAGAGAAAATGATCACCTCTAGAATAAATATTATTTAGACTGATTCTAAGGAATCCTGATTTAATAAATAACCATTCTCTATAACATGAATAGTTGTTACGACAAAATTTTGATCAATAGTTGCTTGGTACCCTTCAGCAAAAGCTGACATTTCACATCATAAATACAGCACCACATTATATCTGAGTAAATCCAATGCCTGACTCAGGTTACCACTAAACTGAAATTCTATTCCTCCTCCTCCTTCACAATCCAAATATGAACAGTTCAAAGGCATAAGTCACAGTATACATCACCAATGCTCAATGGAACAATGAGGTAGCTAGTCTCCTAAGTGGCAACTGTGGTGGGCAGACAAAAGCCTTCCCCCACCCCCCAAGATATCTGCACCCAGAAACTGTAGGTTAGGCTACATGGCAAGGGAAATTAAGGTTACAGGTGGAATTAGAGCTGCTAATGAGCTGATCTCAAAATAAGGAGGACCCAATATAATCAGTAGGGTCCTTAAAAGGGAAAGAGGGCAACAAGAGAGAAAACCATAAAGATGGCAACACAAGGAACACTGGCCAGATGTCACTGCCTTTGAAGATGGAGGAAAGGCATCCAGAATGCAAGCCCAAGAATGCAGGGCGCTTCTGAAAAGCTGTAAAAGGCAAGGAAAAGGATTTTCCCACAGCACCTCCAGAAAGAAATGTCACCATGCTGATGCCTTGATTTTAGCCCAGCGAGACCTGTGTCAATGTCTGAGCTACAGAACTGTAAGAAAATGAATTTGTGCTGTTTTAAGCCACTCAGTTTGCGGTATTTGTTACAGCAGCCATAGAAAATGAATACAGCAACCAACAATTCCACCCCTCTCTGGATGGGCATGCCCATCTTCCCATTAAGAAGTGGGACTTATGCTCCCCTCCCCCTTGAATCTGGGCTGGGCCTAGAACTGCTTTGACTAATAGACTTCAGAAGAAGTGACTAAATGGGACTTCAAGCCTAATTATCAAGAAGTCCTAGCAGCTTCTGCTTCATCCCTATTGGAAACCTGAGTTTCCAGGTAAAAAGTCCAAACTACTCTGCTGGAGAAAGGGCCACAAAGAGAGGCCCTGAAAGATGAGATACCACCATGAAGAGAGAGACCATATGAGGGAACACCAAGGTGACAGCCATACAGCCCCAACTACAGCCCCAGTTGCTGTCTGATTACAACCACTTAAGGGAATCATGAGACATTATTAAATTGTGGTTGTTTTAATGCACTAAATTTTGGAGTAGTTTATTACCCAACAACAGATAAACAAAACACTATCCAACAACACAAACAACAAAAGCTCATGACTTATTATGAATGTTGTAACCCAAAAATAAATCCAGTTTAAATAAGCCTCCAATAAGGAAAAGTAATTTTCACTTAAGAAACTAGGATATGCTTTTCACTCTGAAGTCTTTGTTGAATAAGTCAGGGAATATTACCATCTTAACAAATTAAGTCTTCTAATCTGCGAACATGAGATGCCTTTCAACTTACTTAGGGCTTCTTTAATTTTTTCAATGATGATTTATAGTTCTTATAGTACATGTTTTGCACCTCTTTTATTAAAATTATTCCTGAGTATCTTGTTCTTTCTGATGACATTGTAAATTTAAATGTTTCTTAATTTCATTTTCAGATTGTTCATTGCTAATGTTCAGAAATTTTTTTTGTATACTGACCTTGTATATTGAAACACTGAACTCATGTATTAATTCTAATAGTTTTTTTGTGCATTACTTAGGATTTTCTACATACAAGATGTCATCTGCAAATACAGAT
Source organism: Rhinolophus sinicus (assembly GCF_036562045.2). Taxonomy (NCBI): domain Eukaryota; kingdom Metazoa; phylum Chordata; class Mammalia; order Chiroptera; family Rhinolophidae; genus Rhinolophus; species Rhinolophus sinicus. Next base: position 47,484,111 of record NC_133751.1, read on the forward strand.
AGTTGTACCTCTTCCTTTACTATCTGGAGGTCTTTTATTTCATTTTCTTGCCTAATTGCCCTAGCTAGAATCTCTAGTACAATGCTGAATAGAAGTGGTGAGGATAGACATCCTCATCTTGTTCCCAATCTTAAGGAGAAAGCATTCAATATTAACTATGATGTTAGCTATGGGTTTTTAAAAAATAGCCTTTGTGAAGTTGAGGAAACTCCCTTCTAGTCCTAGTTTGTTGAGTGTTTTGTTTTGTTTTGTTTATAACAAAAAGGTATGAAATTTTGTCAAATGCTTTTTCTGCCTTTACAGAGATGATTATGCGGTTTTTGTCCTTTATTGTTATGGTGTATTACATCAATTGATTTTCAGATGTTAAACCAACCTTGCATTACTGGGATAAACCCCACTTGACATGGTGTATAATCCTTTTACATATGATGCTGGATTTGGTGCTAGTATTTTGTTGAGGCTTTTTGTGTCTATATGCTTAAGAGATAATGGCCTGTAGTTTTCTTTTCTTGTCTTTGTCTGGTTTTGGTGTTAGGGTAATACTGGCCTTATAAAATGATTTGAGGAATATTCTCTCCTTTTCTATTTTTTTGGAAGATCTTCTGAAAAATTGGTATTAATTCTTCTTTAAATGTTTGGTAGAATTCACCAGTGAAGCCATCTGCTGCTGAACTTTTCTCTGTGGGAAGTTTTTTTTTTAATTTCTAATTCAGTCTTTTGTTATAGGTCTACTTAGATTTTCTATTTCTTCCTGAGTCAGCTTTGGTAGTTTGTGTATTTCTAGGAATTTGTCCACTTCATCTAGATTATCTAATTTGTGGCATACAGTTCTTCATAGTATTCCCTTACAATCCTTTTATTTTTGTAAATTGGTAGTAATGTCCCACCTTTCATTCCTGATTTTAGTCATGTGAGTTCTTTTTTTTCCATTTTGTTCATTCTAGCAAAAGGTTTGTCAATTTTAATTTTTTCAATTAACCAACATCTGGTTATGTTAATTTTCTATATTGTTTTTCTATTCTCTATTCCATTAATTTCCTCTAATTTTGATTATTTCCCTTCCTCTGCTTTAGATTTAGGTTGCTCTTCTTTTTCCAGTATCTTAATGTGAAAGGTTGGGCTACTCATTTGATATCTTTCATTCTTATTTTGTAATGTGGGCACGTGCAACAACAGTTGACCCTTGAACAATGTGGGAGTTATAAGCTCTGACTTCCCACACAGTTGAAAATCTATATATAACTTTTGGCTTCCCCCAAACTTAACTATAGTTGTCCCTCAGTATCTGCGGGGATTTGGTCCCAGGAAACCCCACAGATACCAAAATCTGTGGATGCTCAAGTCCTTTATATAAAATGGCAGAGATCAATGCATACAGTCAGCCCTCTGCATCCACAGATTCCCAACCTACAGATCAAAAATACTTTTCAATCTGCATTTTTTGGATATCATGTTTTGTATTTTCACATCCCATCATGTCTATAAAACCTCCATCTGTGTCTCCTAGTGAGAGAAGAAGAAGGCAACAATTCTTGAGATGAAACTCAAGATAACTGTCCAACTGTAGGCTAATGTAAGTGTTCTGAGTGCATTTAAGGTAAGCAATGCTGTGATGTTCAGTATGTTAGGTGTATTAAATGCATTTTTGACTTATGATATTTTCAACTTACAATAGGTTTATCAAGACATAACCCCATCATAAGTCGAGGAGCATTTGTAGTGGAATTCCAACTATACATTGTTATTTTATGCAATGAAATATTATTTTATTGTGGGCAAGAGAGCTTTTGTAGATATTTAATCATTTCTTAAATTTTATTTGTACTTTGCAATTTAGTTGTCAATCAATTTCTTTTAGTTTTCAAACATTTTTAACAGACCTTGAAGAATTCATAAGCCCTAGGCACAGCGTCTAGAGAGCCTAATAGAAAAGTGGCTCAGATGAAGTTAATTCACTTTGGGGGTAGATGAAGTCACTATTCTAGGTTGCCTAGTTGTCCCCATTGGGTTCATTCCCACCTGAGCAGCAAATACTCTAATTAGATCCTCCCTTTCGCACCAATAGCTGAGGCATGCATCCTAAGCATTTTAGCCACTACTACACCGTAGAATAATAAGTCATGGCTGAATTTCTCAGTCTGGCTTTCTTCTGGTTGCATGTTACCAATGCCGATAGCATCCTAAAAGTAGTGACCTGGGTTACAAGTCAAAATCCTACAGCTTTTATCACCAAAACAGCCACCAATCCAATCTCCAATTATTTAAGAAATGTCTCAAAGGATATTCTCTTCTGCTTTACAGTTTAATTGGGCATAAGCAAACATATGAAACTATTTTAGAACAATGATAGAGTAAGATCAAAATCATTACTTCTAATACCGTGTTTCCCAGAAAATAAGACCTAGCCAGACAATCAGCTTTAATACGTCTTTTGGAGCAAAAATTAATATAAGACCCAGTATTATATGACCCAGTCATATATTATAGTAAAATAAGACCCAGTCTTATATTAATTTTTGCTCCAAAAGACGCATTAGAGCTGATTATCTGGTTAGGTCTTATTTTCGGGGAAACACGGTATGAGATGACAAGGTGGGACATGAGCTGGAGGGGAAATGTGAAGCCTTCGTGAGAGATTACTGACACATAATCCCAGCTGGATGACTAAAGTTTTCCACTGACTGGAAGCCCCATGTGAGCCATATGTGCACTGTCTATCAAAATCCTAGAGGAATCTGAGGTACATTAGCAGAAAATCCATGTGTACTTAGGCAGCACCTCTGCATATAAATAGCTGTGCAGCAATAGTTGCAGAGAGGATTAAAGAAATGAAAGGGATGCAGTGGAGAAAATCAAACAACTCTTTTCTGATTCTGAAATTCTGTAATTGAAACAATGTGGTTCTATAGTCCAGAATAAAGGGGAGAAGATAGTCCTAGTTGTCCTGCATGGGTAAAAACACATCTGGACAGTATTCACATGTGAGCTGCATATTTTAGGAGGGTTCCTAACAAACTAACAAAATCCAAAGAAGGAAGTCTCCCCAGTGAACCTCATCATATGGAGAACACTTGAAGGGCTTAATGTTAACTTGAAAATGGGGTTTAGGAGGCAAAAGAGATATCCACAAATATTTCGGAGCTGTCCTTAAAAGTGTAAAACTTGCCCAGCATTACTCAATACTCAAGGTCCATTCCAAGGCACAACAAGTCATTAATTTACTCAGGAATTTATTTTTCATCTTTTTCTAGGAAGGCCCTGTGCTAGGACACACAGGGGAACTACTTGGGAAATCAAAAACAGGAGTCATTATGCCCCACTCATAGGATCAGAGAAAGTACCTGGAGAGAAGGACTGAATTGGGCTTGAAAGGTGTATACTATTTCTGTGAGAAGAAATATATTAAGGGATCATTCCAGATGGAGGGAAAGCAAAAGTTTACAGGTGGGAACCGAGTTGGACAAGACAGTGGAACAAAGCTGAAGAGCTGAATGGCCCAAGTTGACTAACGATAAGTATAGAAATACCAGTATTGGGAGATAAGACAAGAAGAGTGCCAAATAGTAAAGAGCTTGCACTTCAGACGACAGAGAATGACTACGTAAGGGTATCACTAAAGGTTTTGGAATACACAAGTGCTGTGTTCTTAGTGGGTTCTTTTATTCCTGGTATAGGTTAGAGGCAAACACAGGAGAGGAAAAAGGCTTGTACAATAGTTAGTCAGGAGGTAAAGAAGTCCTGAAGCCCATCAGAGGCAGGTAGCAGTGGGAATAAACATGAGGAAGGAGACTCATGAGATATTTCAGAAACTGAATCAACAGGACCCAGACCTGAGCTGTCAAATTTCAGTGACTGTGGAAAGAGCAGAGACCCAGGCTGGAGGAGGAACTGGCTAAGGGACAGAGATGGCAGAGTGAATATGGATGTGCAGTGTTGTTACCCAGATGAGTGCCTAGCATAGGACCAAGGGAATGTTCTAAGCTAAGCCTTGTTCCAAGCACTTCTCAACCATTCCCCAACTCATGATCACACCTTTCAGAAGCTGCTCCCCAAGGAAACTCCTGAAAAGAGCAGTCAAATGCAGAGCCAACCCACTCTACCAGAAGCTCCACTGGCTACTCAATGCAACCCACATGAAGGCAGGGCTGTTGCAGGGTTAGAGACCCCCTCAATGAGATTCCCCAAACAGAGCCTCTGAAGAGCTGCCGTCTGGTCCCAAGCCTACCACTTACCCCTGAAACCTTAAAAGATGAATGAACCTCCTAAATCTCAATTCCTTCGCTTGTAAGATGGGGATAATAATGTCTGCCCCACCAATTTCACAGGTTTGTCAAATCAGATTTCACAGGAAACAGAATGCTGCAAAGGGGTCAGTAGAAGTTCTTTGAGGGCAAAAACTACACAAGTTCATGTTTGCATCCTGCGTGGAGCTGACTCTGAAAGAAGGGTGGGAACAAGGTGGGCAGAAAATACCATAGCTTGGGCCCCATAGGCAGCCTTGTGTTAGCCAAGGAATGTTGCCTACCAAATCTTTGAGAAGATCTCCATCCAGAAAAATAGGAGGGAACTTAATAATCATCCAGGTCTACTTCCTTATTTAACAGATGAAAGAGGCCCAGTCACCTGCCCAAGATCTTTAGTGACACAGGGCCCAGAGAGATGGCCAATAACACATTCACAGAGTACACAGTGTTTTTACCCACATCGTATTTCAAAGAACTGGGTAAGCAATAATTATTCAAATCCCCATTTTTCAGCCTGAGGTTAAATGACTTATCCAGGGAAGGATTTAAATGCAGCTGGTCATACCCCCAGTCCACTGATCTTTCTCTTGCACCACAATTTCATGCACAGGCTGGTATTTAGCACAATCATTTTTGCATTCAATATATTTCAAACTCCAAATTCTGTTTTATTAGAAAATATTTTTCTTCTTATTTCATCCTGTTTTCAGCAATATTTCACATTCACCATCCCCTGGTAGGACTCTACTGACCTTTGCTCTTACAGAAAATCCAGTTCAGTGGCCACATTTGGCACCAGAAACATTTTTTGAAGACGCAATCACCAAAACTGGGCCTTGCCATATGAGTCACCTTCACAAAATATATCCTCACATGTGTCTCATTCAAGATGCACATCGTTATGGTACCAAACACACCGGACTAGATGCTCAAAGAGCAATGATGGCTCACTGACTGAATCAAGATTTAACAAATACATACAAAGAAGGCAGTTTTAACAAATGGATGGAACACTGAGTTAAAAACGTACTGACTTTATCAATGAAAACTGATTCGCGTTCATGGTAGGGTCTCAAAGTGAAGTGAGCAACAGAGAAAATCAGTAATTCTAGTCATTTCCATCCAAAGGCTTTCAACCTGAAGTGTCTTTATTTGGGGAGGTCCAGAGAAAGGCTGAGGGAATAACATGCATTTCACTTCGGTCTCTTGTGAACAAGCCTCCAGTGGTTTGGCAGTACTTTCTTCTGGAAAGCACCGGCCTTCGTCCCTCCGGTTCCCTCTCCTTTCCCATTACTATAGAAACTACGACACAACTCCCCACACCCTGGCCCGCGGTCAGAAGCGAGTAACGGATGGCAACAGTCCAGTTGTTCTCGATTTAGGGCTCAACAGACTTGGCAACCAGCTGGTGAAGGCACCCGCCTCACGGCCAGGCTGGGCCCCCAGGGATGCCAGTTACTGTAGACGTGAGGACCCCGGGGCCGCGAGCGCCGCGCCCCCAGGGATGCCTGTTACTTATCGCCCCAAGCAGCAGTGGAGGCACGCGCCCCATGGTCTTCGCAGGGAGGGCGCTCCCCCTGGGCTGCGAGTGAGGACATGGGGAGACCAGGCTCCAGACTGCACCCCCACCCTCCATCAATAAAACGCAAGGGAAAATAAGCTTCATTTACCGACATGAGTGATCACTGTGGCCAGTCGCCGGGTGAGTTCCTGGGGGGCCATTTCTTCTTTTAACCAAAATAGCATTTCACCGAAAAAATCCAGTCAGTATAAGCAAAACAAAGCAACACGAAACTCTTTCTACTGCTGCTCTGGATGATTTCCAAAACGATGCTCTGCCCTCACACTCTTCCTCGCTCTCTCCAGGCACAAAACGACAGTCACTCCCAGCCAAGGCCAACTCTCCTGGGTCGCTCAGCCAGACGACGCCCGCTACGCCCTGCACGGGATTATATTAAAGATTAAGTCGAGCGGCTTTCCCAACATAACGTCTGGCTTTGAGAAGGAAAAAGCAGCTCTGAAAGTGAGAAAAGCAAGTTGCCCCAATCTTGCTGTAATTGCGCATCGGGCTTCCGGGCCGAGGAAGCACGTAGGTCTCTGGATTTGTGGTCCTGGGCTGTCGGGGTTTTTTTGCCTCCCAGGAGGGTCTAGATGGAGGATGCTCGGCCAGCGGGTGGTGGGGTGCGCTGAGCCTGCCTGCGCGGAGGGCTGAGGATCAGAGGCGGCCGGGCTGCTCCGCGCCGCCCACTCCACGCCTGGCGGCTGGCGCCGCGCTACCCGCCTCAGCGCCCACCTCTTCCCTCCTGCTAGAGGCTCCAGGGGCTCCCGGGGAGGCGCGCAGGCGCCGAAGCACCGCCCGTTTTCGCGTGCCTAAGCTGCGCCGCTTCCCCTGCTGGAAGCCTGCGCTCCGGCCCGGGGAGTGATGGGGAGTCACCGTGTGTGCTTATCACTGTGCGGGAGAGGAGACAGAGACTTAGGTGCTCCTGCCAGCACTGGGGTTCTGAAAGCACACCGCGCGCCTTCCTGCCTCGCCCCTCCTCCTTCCCCGCCAGGTTTCTGCCGAGAAGCAGAGGCAAGAGGGGCCTGAGTGAGAGGGGCAACCGTCCCGCCAGAGCTAGGAAAGCAGGGATGGGTGAGGTTCTGCTGCCCTCCCCCTTCTCCTGACTAGGCTGGGAGGCCGTGGGGGCGGGGTGGGGGCGGATAGAGACCCACCCCTCCCACTTAGGGGTTGTCTCACGCCGTCATCAGTGTCCACTGGACACTCCCTCACTTGCAGCTGCGAGTGCGGGCTGTGCACGGACTGGGCTGGGTACACATGTGCATACATATATCTCCACCGTGTGGGCCTTTTCCTTTGTGCTGCTACCGCCGTGCGCTACTGCTCTGTCTGCCAACTGTGAGGCGCGCCAGGGCTCTATCGAGAAAAGGCTCTGGCACAGCACCCGTTTTGGCCCTCCTCCCCATCAGTCCCAGGAGCGTCTTTGAGCAGCTATCAGGTGGGAGACGCCGTCCCATGGCTTCCTTAGGTGGCTGCAGATACCACCTGACAGGCAGCAAAAGATTAACCCCTTAGTACAGCAGAGCTCCACGGGAAAAGCCTAAGCAAACACGAATCTGATCAGATGGTCCCTCAATCCTCTACAACGGGGACCCTGAATATCCGGTCACCAGAGTACCAGGACTAACTACCCACATGTTCTGAGCCAATGCCGGGATTTCAGCTTTCCTCTTCACACGCAAAACAAAACAAAACAAAACAAAAACAAAATGCCAAACCCCAAACACCCTGGATCCAATTTCTAGTAGTAGCCACTCATCCCAGGATTTGGGGACATTTTTAAATGCTTTCTGGAACAATTTGGGCTGTGCTTAAGAGATGTTAGTGCACGTGCGACGTGAGATTTGTGCAGAGGTTCCTCCCTTCTCTTTGCACTCTGCCTGCACAGGTAAAGCAACCATTTTTATAGCAACCTCTTGCAAGAAATTCAGAAAGGGTTAAAGACTCAAAGGAGTAAGACAGATCCGGATTGTGTTTCCATGGTGGTTTCTGGCTATTCAAAGGTCATAAGTATTTTTGAGGATCCAAATGAGGTGCTTCCTATTGGTAGTAAAGAACCCTGGTGCCCAGTCATAGCCAATTGTGAATTTGGGCCACTAGAAACCAACACATTGCTAAGGAGACTGATCGTGTGGAACATCCTGGACTTTGCAGATCTACAGCATTATTTGTGACAACATGGATGGATCTTGAGAGTGTAATGCTGAGCGAAATAAGTCAGACAGAAAAAGCAGAGAACCATGTGATTTCACTGATGTGTGGTATATAAAGCAAAAACAACAAAAGAACAAGACAAACAAATGAGAAACAGAAACTCATAGACACAGACAATAGTTTAGTGGTTACCAGAGGGTAAGGGGGGTGGGGGGGTGGGAGAAGAGGGTAAGGGGGATCAAATATATGGTGATGGAAGGAGAACTGACTGTGGGTGGTGAACACACAATGGGATTTATAGATGATGTAATACAGAATTGTACACCTGAAATCTATGTAATTTTACTAACAATTGTCACCCCAATAAATTTTTTAAAAAAATTCTGTAATTTTGATTTTGAGATGATTAAGAGGATTTTTCAAATACATGTTTTTTACATTCTTGAAAACATTATAAAATGTTGTATTCTTCTTACCACACACCTTTTTATGCCCTACAACAGCTACTCTCTGCCCTTCGAGGCTTTAAAGATTAAAGGTCATGACGTGTTTCTCGCCCTGGAGCCCACCAGAGAGAAACAACCCACAGACCACTAGACACACGGATGCAGCGCTCTGAGCGCCTAAGGAGGATGAGCGCACTGCAAACCCCTTGGGAGCTGGAGCCCAGCCCAAGGGGTGGAGGAAGCAGCGGCCACACCCCAGCGGGCACGCAGCCCGATTGGCCAATCGCCACTGAAACCCTGCGCTTGTCTTCGATTGGTTTCAGCGGTGACGCGCCCTCCCGAATCCTCGCTGGGATTGGCCTATTTCTTGGTTCTGACCTGGACGGTGGCCAGAGGAGGACAAGAGACTTCTGTACAGGATGGAGGGACGATTTCGGTGACATCTGAGACATAAACGCTCGTCAACAAGCGACAGGACTCCAGGGACATGGCGGCGGCCTCTGCAGTGTCGGTGCTGCTGGTGGCAACTGAGAGGAACCCGTGGCAGAGTGTCCCCAGCCTGCTGCTATAGCTGCTGGGCGGCGTAGGTAACTGGGCTGGGGGGCGGGGGCGGTTGCCTTCCCGCCCAGGGGCGGGGCGGGGGCTGTTTGGTCCTCCTGGGCAGTGAGAGATGCAGGGCGGCGGTACCCGGGGGTCGAAGGGGAGGAGGAGAACAAGAAGGTAGAATCTACTTGTCAGGGGATCCTGTTTTCTATTCCACCTGTGAGAGGGAGTCCTACACCCAACCCTTCTCTTTCTTACCCCTCCCTGGGGTCATCCTTCAGCCCGCCGTTTGCCTCAGTTTCTCTATTTATGAGGTGGGGGGAAAGGCTCTGGGCCTGCCATCCTTTATGCGCCCCTCGCCATGCAGGCAAGAGTAGGGTCTCCAGATTTAGCATTAAAAATACAGGACGCTAATTACATTTACATTTCAGCTCAACAAACAATTTTCTAGTGTAAATATATCCCCAATTTAAACAACAAATAATTTTAGTATATGTTCCCAATATAAAATAAAATATAAAACATTATTTGTTATTTTTCTGAAATTTAACTGAGCGTCCTGTTTTTTATCTGGCAACCCTAGGCAAGAATAACACTTGTGTACACCTCCTAACCATTTACAGTACTTTTATAGCACTGGCTGTGTGGGGAGCATTGTGATAATCTATGTTTTGATGAAACCCAAAGGGACTTGCCCAAGGTTACAAAACTAGTAAATAATGGGGCCAGGACACCTTAAAAGTCCATTTCAGTTCTGCTATCCTTCATCAGGTGTGCAATTCAAAGAGAGACTCTGGGGAATTCTTTCTCATTGTTAGAATGAAACTAGTTACTTTATCTTTCAGAGAGGATGGAGAGGTTTTTTTATAGTTAACATACAGTTTCAGGTGTACACAATAGTTCACTAACATTTATATACTAGCTTCAGGTGTACACAATAGTTTCAGATGTACACAATAGTTATTCAACATTTATATACCTAAAGAAGTGATCACCGTAAGTCCAGCAACCATCTGACACTGTATCACGCTATCACAATATTATTGACTATTTTCCCTATGCTGTACATGACATCACCATGATTTACTTGTTTTATACCTGGAAATTTGGACCTCTTATTCCCTTCACCTTTTGCCCCCATTTTTAAAATTTTCAATTACAGTTGACATTCAATATTAATTTTATATTAATTTTAGGTTTACATAGTGGTTAGATATTTCTATAATTTAGGAAGTGATCCCCCTGACTAGTTTGTACCCTCCTTGCACTATACATAGTTATTACCATATTATTGACTATATTCCCTAGGCTTTACTTTACATCCCCATGACTATAACTACCAATTTGTACTTCTTAATGCCATCACATTTTTCACCCTGCTCCTTAGCCCCCCTTCTATTACCCTGATAAATCTAGGATGCATCTAACACCATACATAATTATTATAATATTACTGACTATATTCCTTATGCTATACCCTACATCCCCATGACTACTTTGTAACAGCCAGCTTGTACTTCTTAATCCCTTCTCCTTTTTTTACCCAACACCCCAAACCACCCTCCCATCTGGCAACTATCAAAATGTTCTATGTGTCTATGAGTTTGTTTCTGGTTTGTTTGTTTGTTTGTTTGTTTGTTTGAAACCCTGGGGCTGGGATCCCCTCATTCCTTGGGGGCAAGGGGCCGTCACTACCAAGATATCCCTCGTGACTTTTAATGGTCACATGCAGGTGTGGGACCAGCCTGATCCACATCTCCACCTCTCCTACCAGTCTCAAGGTGGCTGCTTCTCTATGTCCTTAGTTGTAGGGCTTCAGTTCAGTTAGACTGCAGGTGATTCTCAATGATGGTTGTTCTGTTGATTAGTTGTAATTTTAACATGGTCATGACCGGAGGTAAGCACAACATTTACTTATTCTGCCATCTTGACCGAATCTCGATGGGGAGTTGTTTTATATTCAAGTTCTGCACTGTGGCATTTGCCTGATATTTTGGGGGGAAATAACTGCATTAAACTGTCGAGGAACATTTATTTACTATATGATGTTGAAAGTATATTTAGTATGTTAAATCACAGTGGCATATCATTTGGCTTTGATGTCCATGAGAAGGTTATATTCATATGTATTGCAAAAGATCCACACATCCCTGTCGAGGTAGCAACTAAAGAAGTGTGGTGTATAGAAGCTAAGAGCTCAAATTCTAGAATGAGACACACCTGGGTTCAAAGCGTAGTTCTACCATTTGATGACAGTAGATAAGTTACATAATCTCTCTGGGCCTCAGTTTCTTCTTCTTTAAAGTAGAGATGATAATAATTGTACCCATTTCATAGGATTGTTCTTTGCCAAGGAACAGTTAAATCCTTGTCAAGTGCCTAGGACATTGAAAGTAGTTATTTAATTTTAGCTATTATTAGCTATTATAATTTGACCTTTAGTAACTGTGAATCTTTGGACTAAAACATTAAATAATTAATTTTAAAAATTTTAATTTTATCATAAAATTTTAATCTTACATTGAAAAAAGCCAAGCAATTAAGAATAGTATGAATATGTTGAATTTCAGTGAAAAGAAACATACTGTTCAATAATTGTTAAAGCAGATATTTTTAGGCCATAATATACTGATTTTACCAAATCAAATATCTGTAGCTGGGCTAATGTAATCATATATGTGTGTAGCCATCTCATTCATTCCTCCCATATATAATTTTATGTGATTTTTCATTTTCACTGTGTTACCAATAGGAAGAATTGTTAGCAAGCACCAAGGGAGAGAAAATGACTCCAGGGTGATGGTTAAAGCCAGCAAATGGGTTTACAGTCAGTGGCTGTTTCTAGTGAGGTAGACTGAGTATTTTTTTTAAACTAAAGGTCAAACTTTGTAGAAGTTTTATATTTCTTTGTATATCATTTTATTTCCTTAGTGTTTACAATGTTAAAATAGTTTACTTACAAACTATTCCCTAAAATTCCTCTTGGGAACTTTTCCCTTTTTATCTCCAAAATACTATGAAAGAAACCTTTTTTACCACTAAGAAAGGAATATGGGATTTTGAATATTCAAGTCCTAATCTTATCAACTACTATTTATTACCCAAGTGATTGTAAACAAGTCATTTAACATATCTAAGCCTTGGTTTATTTGTAATATCATAACTAACGAAAACCTACTTCCCACACCCAAGGTTTATACATAATATTATTACTATATATTATTATCCACCAGGGAAAACTTCAACCAGAGATGAATCCAACTGTCTGTCTTTGTGCCTGCAGCAAGCCTCTCACCATGTTTCCCCGAAAATAAGACCTAGCCAGACCATCAGCTCTAATGCATCTTTTGGAGCAAAAATTAATGTAAGACCCGGTCTTATTTTAATATAAGATATATTTATTTTAATATAATAAATATATATAATAAATACATTATATATTATATAATATAATATAATATATAATATAATAAATATATATAATAAATACATTATATATAATATAATATAATATAATATGTTATATATTATATAATAAATATATAATATATAATATAATATAAGACACATTAGAGCTGATGGTCTGGCTAGGTCTTATTTTCGGGGAAACATGGTAGAAGAGCTGGAGAACTTGAACACTGGGAAAGATTTCGTACTAAAATTAATTCATGGTAGTCAACTTCCCTGGGCTTTCAGCACTGCACTGCAAGTCCATTGTTTCTCCAGCCACCTCATTCTTTCATTTTATGTAATTGCTGTTTCAAATCCTCTTCACTCTTTTCAAACCTCTGATATCTCTTACAAGCCATTCTCAAGTGATCTGCGTTATTGAGAAAATATAGTACCTGAGCTTCTGAGCTTCCTGCCAGCAAATCTGCCCACACCCTCATCTGCATCCATCCAACTTTCATCAGTCTAGCCCCTTTGTCCATGCTCTGGATCCTTCCCCTCTCACCATCTCAGGGGTCTGTACCATTGGGTACCCCTTCGGTCAGCTGCATGGTTAACCAATCCCTCTTTACTAAATCCTTCCCATCAGCACTGAAATGTTTTGCAGTCTCTGCCTTCTTCAGGGAACAATTTTAAGTCCCCACCCTTCCCCACACCTAACACTCTTTCTTCTCTCACTTACAATTTTTATGAATTGTCTGCCCTGCTGTTTCTATTTCTTTGCTTCCCATTCTGTTCTCAACTCACTCCTTTTCTGGTTCTTTCCGCACCCCTCTTCTAAAACTATTCCTGCTAAGGTCACCAATAACTTCCTTGTCCCTAAATCCATTGGACTTTTGACCTCTTAGCAACATTTAACACTCTAGAAGTATTCCAGCAAACGACAGCATGTGGACCAAATCCAGCTTCTGCATGTTTTTATATGGACTGTGAGCTAAGAATGGGTTTTTACATTTTTAAGGAATTGTAAAAGAAAAACAAAGACCATATGGGACAGAGATTCTACAGCCTGCAAAATCTAAAATATTTATTTTCGGGCCCTTGACAGAAAAAGGTTGCCAACTCCTTTTAGAGATCCCTCCCTCCTTTTAGCAATCAATTCTTCTCTTGGCTCTTACAGAGTTTAGATTTCCTTTCACTCATTCCTCCCCTCCTTCTGAGTCTCTTGCTGGATCACCAGACCCATAGATGTTAGAATTCCTCAACACTTCATGTTGTAAGTGAGGCCTCACTGTACACTCTGGATCTCAACTCATAGCTTTGTTGACAACCCCCAAATTTCTATTTCTAACTCAAGTTTTCTTCTGAGCATTATACACGTGTATTCAACTGCCTACTCAGCATCCTCACTTGGTGTGCTACAGGTGTCCTGAGCTCAGTATATTTGAAGTTAAGCTCACAGTCCTGTACTAATCCTGCTTTTCCTGCAGACTCTCATAAGATTATACATAGCATCACGCTCATAAAGTTAAAGCCAGAAATTTGGCATATTTCTCCCTCTCCCTTCCCCAATCTTGTTCCACCCACATCTAAGCAATCACCAAGTGCTATTAAATACATTGTCTACATACAAAGCTTGCCCAAAGAAATGTATATACATTTTAAGAAAGGAAAAAACTGTATTAAAATTGTAATACTCAATATATACCGATAACAAAAGATGAATACAAGTCATGTGTATATATATATATTTTTGGCACCCCTGGGCTTTTTAAATCTCATTACTTCGTTGTGCCCAACACCACTGTACCCTTAAGTGAAAACCACCATCTCTTTCCTGGTCAAATGCTTTAACCTCCTATGTGGTCTTCCTATTTCTCTCTTCTCTTTTAAAAAACATTTTTTATAATTCACATACCATAAAAGTTACCCCAAGATGTATAATTTAATGATTTGCAGTATATTCACAAGGTTTAAACATCATCACTATCTCATTCTAGAATATTTTCATCACCACAAGAAGAAATGTCATACCCATTAGCAGTCACTTCCCATTCTCCCCTTCCCTCAGCCTCTGGTAACCACTAATCTACTTTCTGTCTATGGATTTGCCTTTTCTGGGCACTTTGTATAAATGGAATCACATAATATGTGCTCCTTTTGCCTGGCTTCTTTCACTTAGCATAATGTTTTCAAGGTTTAGCCACATTGTAGCATGTATGAATATTTCATTCCTTTTATGGCTAAATACTATTATATATATCCTCATAGAAATATACTACATTTTGTTTATCCATTTTTCAGTTGATGGACATTTGGTTTGTGTTTTCATTTTTGGCCATATGAATAATGCTTCTATGAACACTTATTTACAAATTTTTGTGTGGACATATGGTTTCACATTTTTTAGATGCATATGTAGGAATGGGATTGCTGGTCATTCTATTTAATCTTTTGAAAAACTGCCAAACTGTTTTCCAAAGTGGCTGTACCTTTGACATTCCCATCAGCAATTTATGAGGATTATAGTTTCTCCACATTTTCACATTTTGCCAACCCTTGTAGAGAGATATTGGTCTCTAGTTTTCTTTTCTTCTTCTTCCTTTCTTTAAAAATTTTTTTTATTATCTGTCTATATTTGGTGCCAGGGTAAAATTAGTTGGAAAGTGTTTCCTCTTCTTCTGTTTTCTGGAAAAGACTGTATAAATCAATGTTAATTCTTTGAGTGGTAGGATTCTTCAGTAAAAGCATCTGGGCCTGAAGATTTCTCTTTTGGGAGCTTTTTAATTACAAATGTGTATTTTAATGGTTATAAGATTATTCAGGTTATCTATTTCATATTAGTTTATTTTTGGTAGTTGGTGGTTTTCAAGGATCTGATTTCTTTTAAGTTGTTGAATGTATGTGCTTCAATTTATGAGTAATCATTGAAAGTTTTCATATTAGCATATTTCTAAAATGGGCCCATGGTCATACAATTAATTACATAAGTATAGTTGACAAAGATACATAATTATGTGAGTAAGATCTAGAATTTATAGAAATTATGCAGAACCATTCATCTGTGACATAGAAACATTTTCTAAGATGAACATTTCTTCATAAAATGTATAACATGGGCTTTTCCCTTTATCTTCTTACATTTGATATGTAAAAATATAATACTGAGTTTATTGGAAATTTCTGCTAAAGGTGTTTTAAAGTGAGATTTATTTAAATTAACCATTATTCTTTTTTTTCCCCCACATCCAGGAATTGAACCTAAAGTAGCGCTTCCTCCCTCACTTTACTGAGGTCTCTGCTCCGTTGTCACCAATTCGGCGGGTCCTTCCCTGATTCTCCTGTACATTTTTCATTCCTCATATCAGGGGATAAAATTCAAATCTTAAATTTGAAAAGAAGCTCCTTTGAAGTCATCTAGTCTAATCCCCTCCCAGGTTAGCAATCCTGCCTGCTGTGGACAGTCTTTCTATTTTGTGGGAACATTCTGAGTGACAAGTGACAAGGCTTATTACTGAGTTCTTAGTGCTCTCCCAACATGAGCCAACCAGATGTTTGCACCCCACTGCTCTGTGACCTCTTTGTCATACCATAACTCTGTTTTGACTCCTGCAAGTCCACAGCAGTTTAGTGGAACACGTGCCCTATAAGCATTTTTCATGAAAATGGTATTTTCGCATTTGTTAGGGACTAATTTGTGGTTTTCTTTTCCAAGATTGTCAGACTGCACACCACACTGACGTTGACTCCGCCTGTCAGACCACCCAGAGTTTGAGGCTGGAAATGCGCACACAAGAATTGTTCAGTCACGATGATCAAAGGCCCCTCAAAGGGCCTCAGCCAGAGAAATTTTCTGCCGGGCATCTCTGGGTCTCATTCTCAAGGAGGAAGCTGGGACCGATGCTTTCAAAGTTCAGACATGACACAAGGTAGAGAATGCTTTGTTGTTTCCTGATTATCAAGTTTTGTCAAGTTGATTATCAACATTTTTTGAAGACTCATTGAAATCTGCTTCTATTTCTTTGACACCATTTTCTGCTGATATGTTTTATTTAGAGTAGAACTTTTCACACGTCGTGGATGTACCCATAACGGCTAAATATAACTGAATCATTCCGCTAACGTCGCAATGGGTCTCTTTCATCCACACACTAGGTCTTCCCACACCCCGAAGAAAATGTTGGAAATGTTTGTTTTGGTTCTTTAATTCTCTAGCTGGTATCTTTAGGAAAGTGAGGATCCCAAGTTTGAAAAGGCATGAAAAAGTAATTAAAAATGAAACACCTAAAGGGATTTTATCATGCAGCAGTTTGACGAGTTGTAATCGTGGAAGTGATTCTGTGTTGTGCTGTACAAAAGTTGATTGCAGACCAGAATTTTAAACTAAGTATGAACAGTTCAGCATTTAACCATGTGCTTCCGAAGTCATTTGATGGAGCCTTTATTTCTACAACATAATAATTTAAGCTTTTGACTTTTAGACCCAAAAGGTAATCCTGGCACTTGAATATTATCTGGAAGCAACTTGTCATGCCTGCATTGTGGAATCTGTGTTCAAAATGAAATGCAAGAAATGCAGGCTGTCACAGCACGTACTCAGTATTGGTACTCCAGAGAGAACATGATATGTTACATAGAAGATATCTTCGTAAATATTGCCATACTTTTTCTAAGGTATTTTTTAACCAGTGATATTTGGGGTATGGGAAAGAAAAATAATTAACATAATTCTTTAAGCCATTTGCCAGCATGAATACCTAGAGGTAATACTAAGATTTTTCTTTAATAGATATTATGTTTTAGAACGGCTTTAGGCTTATAGAAAAATTAAGAAGATAGCACATAGAGTTCCCATATACCTTGTGTTGTATCCAGTTTCCCATACTATTAACATCTTACATTAGTATGGTACATTTGTTAAAATTAATGAACCAACATTGATACATTATTATGAACTAAAGTCCAAGGTTTATTCAGATTTCATTAGTTTTTACCTAATATCTTTTTCTGTTCCAGGATCCCACCCAGTATACCACATTACATTTAATTGTCATGTCTCCTCTTAGCTATGACAGTTTCTCAAATTTGCCTTGTTTTTTTTTTTTCTGATTTGGACAATTTTGAGGAGTGTTGGTCCAATAGTTAGTAGAATGCCCTTGCATTGAAATTTGATGTTTTTCTTAAGGTTAGACTTGAGGGTTATGGATTTGGGGGAGGAAGACCACAGGTGAAGTGCCATTTTCATCTCATGAGATCAAGGGTTATGACTGTGGATGTTGCCCGCGAGCATCTGGCTGAGGTAGTGTTTGTGAGGTTTCTCCACTGTAAAGTTCCTCTTCCACCTCCCCTTCCATACCATAGTCTTTGGAAGAAAGTCTCTAAGTGCAACCCACACTTATTTATTTATTTATTTATTTTACTTTCCAAAATGGATCAAGATGCTTGCTTTTGGATGAAGCAGATAAATAGGTTGAGCCAAGGGACGAAGGATCAAATCCATGAGATTTACCAGAAAGGAAATGCAAGTATTCAGGCATGCACATGATTTTTCTGTAGCTGGCAGGTTGGGTTAATTGTTACAATATAGCTGTGCAGTGCTATATTGTCCTTTCCCCTGCTAAAAGCAATTGTTTCCTACAATCTCTGTCTGGCTCATTTCTATAGTAAGACAG
The DNA here is from genome assembly GCF_036562045.2 of Rhinolophus sinicus. NCBI lineage: Eukaryota > Metazoa > Chordata > Mammalia > Chiroptera > Rhinolophidae > Rhinolophus > Rhinolophus sinicus. The sequence continues at coordinate 47,502,121 of NC_133751.1, forward strand.
GGACGCTTGGTCTCAAACATGGTTTCTCCAAGTATTATTATGAAAACTGTTATATCTGCTTAATGATGTGTCAACATATGGTCTCTTTTTTAAGGCTGTGTTGCTTTCTGCCTCAATGCCAATGGATCTGTCGCAAGTCATCAAAAAGTTCATGAGAGATCCATTTCAAATTCTGGTGAAGAAGGAGGAATTGACCTTCGAAAAGGTCAACATTTTATAATAATTTTGAAAGAGGGTAATGTTTTTCTAATTGATCTACCTAAAAATTACAGCCAGATTTTTTTTTTTAACCTTCTTATTTAAGCTCTGTGCTAAAGTAGTGGAAACTAGTATCATGTCTAAGTATTTGTAATAAAGCTAGCGGAGTAAACACAAGGAAAAAACAACTGTACCAGATAGTAGAAAAACTAAGATGAACCTCTTTAATAAGTCCAGTGCACTTTGTTCTGAGATTTGGTACAATAATATCTGTTTAGACAGAATTAATAGAATGAAGTTCTAACTTGTCTCTTCCAAAGGTAGGGATGGTTTTTTATCACAACTCTGATATGGTCTAACATTTTCCTCTCTGAAATACTGTAGGGAAGGAAATTGTACATATGTTCTTTGTGACGTATGAGAGACAGACTGGTGCATAGTCTGTTCTTTTTCAGAGCACAAGGCAATGAGTAGACTGGCCTGAGCAAAATACGTGTCAGGGATTTCAATTTCTGATGTCATAAGAGCAGCTCTTCCCCAGTATTGCTAGTTAAGACACTATTCATATCTAATTATTTCATTGATAAACTGACAGCAGGATCTAGTTACAATGTAGCTGTGAAGTGCTACATTGTCTTTGCCCCCTGCACAAAATAAAACTGTTTCCTTTCTAGCCCTGTCGCCCATGGTACCATAGCCATCGGGGATGCATGGTCTCACACATGTTTACCAATTTAAATGCTGACTTGATGGATGACTCATGAGCATTAAGTCTTGTTAATATTTCACAGGTAAATGGTGACAGAGACACTTTCAAGAGGGAACTCAGATAAGGGACAAGCCGCATTTTGATTACTACTGACTTATTGGGAGTTCAATTCCTTATTTAATTACAATATTTATCTCCCAAAACTTGGTTTTGAGGGGAAGAATTTTAGTCGTCTTGGTCAACTCACGCAATGTGGGGGGCTAAAGACCACCTTCTGCAGTGATCTACATGCTGTCTACGCAGTTCATTACTATTTTGTGGCCTAGCAGACTGTACAGCAGTTGCTTTTGAATCAAAATGGGAACATGCTTTCGTACGTCAGGCTCATGATTTTTCCCACTAGTACTTATGGTTATAAACTATGATGAAAGCTATATTCTTGTGAAAACTATATTCTTTGTTGAGTGTTTGTCCTCTTCATTGAATTACTTGCTTTTATTCTTGTGAGTTAAAGTCACGTATTGCTTTTCAAGTGTGATTTTGTCAGCCAACCTTGAAAATCAAATAAATGAATCAGGAGTAATCTTATCATCTAGTAATGTGACAAGATGTATTTAAATTATAGTTTGGGAAGATTCATGCTTATCAGAACACAATGTAAAAGCAAATGTAAAATTAAAAGTCTACATTTTGGACTTTATACAGTTGATATTCAAAAGAAAATCAATAATACTGTTATATCTGGTTGTCTTAGCTTACATGTGAATCTTTTTTTAGCCATGTTGCCCATATCTTGTGCTGTCTTGGTGATTCCTCTATAATTAGGATTTTCTCAGCATTTTCTGATAGCAATTTGTGTTGACCCTGGAGTAGGTATAGTGGCTTTATCACTACCATGTTTCCCTGAAAATAAGACCTATCCGGACAATCAGCTCTAATGCAGTTTTTGGAGCAAAAATGAATATAAGACCTGGTATTATATTATATTACACCCATTCTTATAATAAAATAAGACCAAGTCTTATATTAATTTTTGCTCCAAAAGACACATTAGAGCTGATTGTCCGGCTAGATCTTATTTTGGGGGAAACACAGTAAATAAATTGAATTATGTCATGCTACTCATGTAAAAATAACTTTAAAAATATATAGTAATTGATAAAAATAGGTGATGAGGTGGTGCTCAAAAACTACATTGGCCTGATTTAGGACATATAGTCATAAGTGAAACAAGTTTGGATAAAGAGCGAGGCAGTATTTCCATATTTGTTTTTTTCTTGTCCTGGTTATTTGATATTTTAAGTTGCTCCTGCCAAGGCATTTTTGATTGGTTGTATTATGTGTTTTGGTGGAGAGCTGTGGTGGTAAACATATCTCAGTCATTGGTATTACGGTGTATGAGATGATCAGAAAGCAGTGATAAATACAGGTTGCCATTACAAATTTTTGAAGGTCCTCCACACACTGGAAAAAGTTTTAAGCTGGAACTTAAAACTTTCTGTCCAATAGAAATTTCTGCAGTGGTGGAAATGTTCTATATCTGCGCTGCCCAGCACAGTCATGACAGGCCACATGCAGCTGCTGAAATGTGCGTAATGCAACTGAGGAACTGAATTTTCTATTTTATTAAATTTTAATTAATTTAAAGTTAAATAGCCACACGTGGCTAATGGTTATTGTATCGGACAGCATAGTCCTAAATAATAGATAACATTCCAGAGTTTCTGTTTGCAGTTTATAGTTCCAAAAGTGTGTCAAACTAGATTACATAACTGTTCTTTGTGTTGTGTCCTTGGTGTTTACATCTGTCCCAGGCTGACACCTGATCTTCGCCCACTTTGGTATGGGATTTAATTTCACTGCCCCAAGCACAATACTGTCATCTGCTTTAAAATAATAATGCTCAAGATGCTTAATAGGCTCTGATCTTGCAGCCAGATGAATTCTTCTGCACTGACTACAAAAGAAATCTTTTCCTTTTCCCTAGATATTGTGATTAGCATCTAGTGCTCCAGTTGCAAGTACTCTATGTACAATCTTGGCCAATGATGGGTCAACAAGTAGCTCAATTGTTAGTAGCTCCTGTAATATTTGGTAATATTCTGATTAATAATTTTTCTTTTGTTCAGAATTGGCAGTGGGAAGAGAACTGGGGTAGAAACCTATGGCCATTGCATTGAATGGGACAAGAGGATTCTTCATGACACTGGGACTTCCTGCCACCCTGCAGTGGAGGAAATTTCAATGAATGTGGCTGACCTGATTCCTGGGATGCAACAATTTTGAATGCAGTGTTCACTGTTGCTGAGCAGGAAACCACCACATGTACTGAGCTTCTTTCTTTGGGAATTTGAATCTTGTCTCAATGCTCATAACGGATCAGAAATAGTGATGTTTGATAGCAAAGCGACATTAGTCGTGAGTCTTGTGAGGAAAGTCATTGGCTTTATCCTCTTTCGAGTTAGACTGTTGGGGTTGGGTGTAAAAGATGAGGTTATAGAATCTTTCTTCGATATTTATTTTATAGTTCTGTAAAAATTATTATATTGAGTGTTTACTATCATGTAATAATATACTTGTGGACTGAAAGATAAGTGCTGTATAAAAACAGCCAATTATATCCAGCTAGTAAATCTGACTTTATTGTGTTAGTCATTAGACTGAATAGAATAAACTTTAGAATGATTTTTTAAAGAAAATATTTTAATTCATTTTAATAATGCTGTATTTTTATTCAGTTAAGCATTCTATTAGTGGTAAATGTGAACTGGAGCCTTTTGCTAAGCGCCAATCATATCCTAGGATTAAACCCCAGAAAAAATGCCATACTGTATATTGAATGTTCAACAAATTGTAATAAAACATATTTTCTCTAAAGCTGTTTGGTCCTTATTCCTTAATTATTAGTATTTGTACTTTTTGCCACAACTCCGTATTTTCAAAGAAAGAAGATAAAACAGCACTCTACAGTAAATATTTTGTTCCAGTTACAAAATTACACACAAAGGATATAATAAAGATAGCTTTTCATAAAAAGGTTTACTAGTTCCAAGTTAGCTGCTACTTGGCAGTAGCACAAAAATGATCAATTGCAGGTATTTATCAGCACCATTTGCTAAACATCATCTGCTTCTTTAAGAAAAAAGAAGCAATAAAATGTAAGATTTCTCCTCCTTCTAGCATGGCAAACATTTCCTGATACATACAAAATAGCTACTTAACAGCAAGATGTTTTGTTTTGTTTTTTCTGTTAATAAACCAATTAATCAGTAAAATTCTTTTCCATAACAATAGCATGGAGTTGCTGTAATAGGTCCTATTACCAAAGGATTGACATTATGATCCTTGTTTTTTCCTACTCACAAATTACTTATTTAACAATCTTTGTCTTGACCACAGTTTACAATTTGTCAAAAGAAACACACAGGCAGTGAACATTACACCAGTTGTTTCGATTTGTATCACCTAGAAAACAATATACTAATGATTTTCTGGGTGGCAGCCCCCTCTGTCCTTTCTCGGTCCTTGTACCAATTCTTGCCACTTTCTTTATCATAAAACTACTGTAACAAAACTAATGCCAGAATCCTTGGAAGTGTCAGATCAGTGAAAAGTCATCACTGTCTCCAGTATGTGTGCAAAAGGAGACCCTAAAGAATGATATGTAGGGGATGGCACCCACCCTGGTGTCCATTCCCTACCAAGATTGGAAGGCAGGTGGAGAGAACTACATCAAAACGAGAAAAAAACAAGCAAAATTTCTGTTGTATTAGGAAAAGGTATAACTACAAAATTTGCAGGAAGGTCTTCACAGCCTTGTTTAATGATGTGGATTTTATTTAGGATTAATGTCATCCATTATCACCATCCAGGGACACCTTTGATTACTTTTTTGACAGTCTCATGAGGCACTACTTCCCCCACCACACTTCCCCCCTCCCAGGGCTCCACTCCTGATTTCTTCCTCCTCTGTATGTGGCCAACTGCTCCCTGGATGTTTTCAGTCTGAAGACTCACTGGCACTTCAATATATTCAAAACCAAATTTACCATCTTGCTCCAGTGATACCTACCTCATTACCCTGAACCTTCTCTTAGCTAGACTTTGGCAATGGTCTCCAAAGTTGTTTCCCTGCCCTTATTCTTGCTTTATCCAATCCTTTACCAGTCAGTTCCTGGGTGATCTCATAAACATACCAATTACTCAATGGCTTTTCTTTCTTCCTCAGAATTAAGTCCACAGTTTTTAGTTTTTATATCTGAAAAGTTACCACTAAGTCCAAGGTTATTGAGATTTTCTCCTATGTTATCTTCTAGGGGTTTTACAGTTGTGTGTTTTACATTTAGGTATGTGATCTATTTTGAGTTCATCTTTATAAAGGATATAAAGTCTGTGTCTAGATTAATTTTTTTGCATGTGATGGCCAATTGCAGCAGCATTTGTTGAAAAGACTGTCTTTTCTCCATTGTATTGTCTTTGCTCCCTTGTTGATGTAAGAAACACCCAAACCTCTAGAGAATTTTAATGAGTGTATTTGAGCCAAACTGATTAAAATTGCCAAGAAGCAAAATCTCAGCAGATTGAGAAAATGCTCCAGAGAATGACAGTTTTGCAGCTTATTTTATACATTAGAATCAAAGAAGAAGATGTAAGCAGAGTTACATGAAATCCATTGGTAGTACATTAAGGGGGCAGGAGAATCTCTGGAATTGGATATAACGTAAAACAGAGAGACACATACTTCTTTTACATTGGTGGGCACAGGGTGGTTAATAATTAACATTTACAGCACATAGAAATGATATGCAGGGAACAAGATAATAATGAGGAGTTCTGTGGTCTCCAGCTCTGGTGCAGTGGGTGTATGCTGAGGGGTCTGGAAAAGGGGATTACTCTGACATTCCAAGGGTATGGTATCTTAGATGCAAAAAGACAATGGACAGGCTTACTTAGGGGAAAGATTGTCCTTTGTCAAGGAAGCTTCAGGCCCAGGATGTGACTACCTGCCATGACCCACTTTTAGTTAGGAATTTTTATGTTCAAACCATCCTGTGTGGTTACTTTTGGTCTCTGAGCTTGTAAAGCCCACCATACTGGCCTCCCTGAGAGTGGTAGGTTTAGTATGTGGCCTTTTTTTTGTCCATGCCTTTGTCAAAGATTAGATCAATATAGTTAACTGTATTTATGTGGATCTATTTCTGGACTCTTGTAAGGGAATTTCTATTTGTCTCCCTTACTCCCAAAATTCTACTCACAGAATACTTCACTTTTGGCATTCTGGTCATCAAGTGTTGGGTTTTTTTTGTTTTTTGTGTTTTTTTTTACGTGAAACAACTCTGATACCAGCTAGGTGTCTTACAATTTAATTCATTTCTGACACTATCTCACCTGGAGGTAGCATCAGATCCCACAGGTTAAGGGCTCAGTCCCACAAGACTGCCCTTTCCCACACACAGATGCTAAATGCAAGTCCACATTGTTACTTATGCTTCTGAACGACTGGCTATAAATTGGACATTCCCATGACCCTCTCCTCAGCTTCTATTAACTTGCTAGAGTAGCTCACAGAACTCAGGAGAACATTTTACTTACCAGATTAGCAGTCTATTATAGAAGGATGTATCTCAGGAACAGCCAGATGGAAAAGATGCATATGACAATGTATGGGAGGAAGGGACATAGAGCATCCCTGACCCTTTGGTTGTACCACTCACCTAGCACATCCACGTGCTCACCAATCCAGAAACTCTTCAAACCCTGTCCTTTTGGATTTTTATGAAGGCTTCTTTATGTAGACATGGTTGATTACATCACTGGTCATGGGTGATAAATTCAACCTCTGGCCTCTCTCCCATGCCCAAAGGTCAGGGGGTAGGTCTACACATTCCAACCCTCTAATCACATGGTTGGTTCCCCTGACAACCAGCCTCCATCCTTAGGGGCTATCCAAAAGTCATCTCATTACCATAAACTCAGGTATGATTGAAAGGAGCTTGTTATGAATAACGAAAGACGCTCTTTTTATCTTTATCCTCTGTAGCTATTTCAGGAACTGAGAACAAAACTAAATATCATAACAAAAGATGTTCCCTTGGCTGTTGTATTGGAAATTACATGGATTTTAGGAGCTATGTGCCAAGAGCAGTGGACAAAGACAAATATATATTTCTTATAAATCACAATATCACAGCTCTCTTTTCTGTTCCATTAATCTTCCATCTATTCTTTCACCAATATGACACTGTCTTGATTATGGAAGCTTTACAGTATATCTTCGATTTGGGTAACATCAGTCCTCCAAGTTTGTTTTTCTTCAATATTGTGTTGGTTATTCTGGGTCTTTTGCTACTCCATATGAACTTTAGAGTCAGTTTTTCGATATCCACAAAATAACCTGCTAGGCAGCTACCTTGAATCTATAGATCAAGTTGGGAAGAACTAATATCTTTACAATATGGAGTCTTCCTATCCATGAACATAGAATATCTCTCTGTTCATGTAGTTCTTTGATTTCTTTGATCAGTTTTGTAGTTTTCTTCATATAGATCATGTACATAGTCTGTTAAATTTATACCTAAGTAGTTCATTTTGGGGGGTGCTAAGTGGTATTGTATTTTAAATTTCAAATTCCAGTTGTTCATTGCTGGTATATAGGAAAGCAATTGACTTTTGTGTATTAGTCTTGTATCCTGCAACCCTGCTATAATGACTTATTATTTCTTGGAGAGTTTTTGTTGTTGTTAATTCTTTTGGATTTTACATCATGATCGTGTCATCTGCAAACAAAGACAGTTTTATATTTCCTTTCCAATCTGGATACCTTTTATTTCCCTTTTTTGTCTTATTGCATTAGCTAGGACTTTTAGTACAATGTTGAAAAGCAGTGGTGAGATCTTTTACAAAGTGTTCTGTTGTCTTATGAGTAGGTGTCAGTCTTTTAGTGAGCCTGTGCCCTTCAGCTGTGAACTTCATGTATGTTTCTCCTTTCTTCCATTCACTCCCAATCCTGACCTTCAATGGGACAGTATGACTAGATAATCTATGCCATATGCATTCAATACTAAAAGCAATATTGCTTTCAGGCTAATTTGGGAGGGCTGCCATATGGATTTATAATTTTTCCCCAACCTTCAGCACTCATTGCCTAAAACTGAGATTTTTCTGTACTGGGGAAGGGGTTTCTTGGGAGGCAGGACTTGCAGTGCTAACTGAATAGTCCCGGGAAAATAGGAACACTTGGTCACCCTCCTCAGTTTGGTGTAGACAGGAAGTTTTAAAGTCAAAACCTCCCATTCAGAGCAGCTTGAATCATTTAGTCACTGTTCACATTAATCATAACTACACTTCACTGGTAGTATTGATCTGTTGAGGGGAAGATTTAGAAACAGTAAACTTCTCTTTTATAGTACCCAGCTTCTCTTTTATAACAAACAAAAACAAAAAACAAAAAAGCAACACCTGAACTCCTCCAAATTGAACATAGTCACTAGGTGGCCTGTCCCAACCAAAAGCTAAAGCACCTCTGTGATCTAAATACATTAATTACAACTAAACAATGTTGCACCTAATTCTGTTTTGCTAATGGAGACCATGCACATGCAATCCACATCCACTCTTCTGGTTCGCACAGATCCTAAAGGCTTCTCAAAAGCACACCTTCTACTGTCTGTATTTAAAGTGCAGGGGAGGGGGATAGGAGCAAGATAGCAGATTAGGTAAACGCTATGCCTACTGCATTTCAGGATCACACCAAAATAACAAATAAATTATAGAACAATCAACCCCAAGAATTATCTGAAGATTAGCTGAACAGAACACCTATAATTAAGGATATAAAGAAAAGGCCACATCCAGACTGGTAGGAGGGGCAGAGACACAAAATGGGTTGATCCCAAACCCACAGATAGTGGTTGAATGCTGGGAGATGACACCTCGGTGGCAGAGGGCCCCCCTGAAGAAGAAGGAGTCCTAGCCCCAGGCTGGGCTCCCCAGTCTACGGGTCCTGTGCCGGGAAGAGGAATTCCCATGACATCTGGCAGTGAAAATTATCAAGGACTCTGCCCTTCCCAGTGGGGTGGAGGGTGGCTGGAAACCCAGATGTCCTCTTGTAGAGCAAGCACATGGACTTGCTCACTTGCAGGTACTCACCTGGTCTCTAGTGAAGGAATGGCAGCTGGGGAGGCCCAGGGACATGTGGAGAAGGACTGAGTTGTGTGGCTTTAGCATGGGAGCTGGAGGTACAGGAGCCATTGTTGTCCTTGTGTGGAACTTGATATACGTGTGGTCTACAGGAAAGCACCATCTTCTCAGAGTAAAGCCCTTCCCCAAAGGGCCAAGTCTGGGACTGCATTGGTCTGGTGGAATCAGCACGTGTACACCACCTTGGTGATGCCCTGGGTTCCGGCCCCCTGCACAGATGGTGCTACATCGACCAGGAAACTTGACTGCTGGGCTTCTCCCACCACCCCACAAGCTGGGGAAGCTTTTTGTGCCACTGCTGCAGGCCTTCAGCAGTTGACCCAGGGCATTTGCTGGTGGGCAGGAACCCAAGACCTGTGCCGCAACGTCTCTTGGGGAGCTCACAGGAACCTGTGGACCTGAGAGGGGTGGTGACTGGCCATGGTGTTCTCAGAGCATTTTTGCAAGGTGGTCACAGGCCCAGCACCAGTACAGGAGACAAGACTGTATTGACTCTATAGAAACCACCGATCATACCCCGTAGCTCCCTGGAACCCCATGCTGCCCACCTAGAGCTGCATTGCCAGGGGTATTCTGGGCTCCTGAGTGGCCAGCCCCACCCAACAAGCCACAGAGGCCTTTTACAGCAGTGAACAGTCCATGGTGGCCTGGGGAGATTTTGGTGGTAAACAGTGACCCAAAACCTGTGCCACAGCCACTCTGGGACAACTCTCAGGAATTTGCGAGCCTGAGGCGGTGGCTGGCTGTGGTGTTCTTAAGGCATTGCACAGTGGTCCCAGGTCAGGCATGGCATAAGAAATGAATCTGCATTAACTTTGTAAGAACCACCAGCCACATCTCATGACTCCCTGGGACTCCACCCCACCCAGCTAGTGCTGCAGCACTCTCAATACCAGGTCAACCAGTCCGGCCCATGCTCATAAAGAGGCTCTTTTAATGGCTGGGCTTGACGGGCAGCTGGCAGGTGGCAGTAGGCCTGGGGGGCCCTGGACCTTTTGCTAAGTTGTCTTAGGCCCACTATTGGTGGCAGCAGGCCTTGGTTCACAATGAGGCCACCCCCACATGCCTCCAACACAGTCAGCAGCCAACCACATATAGCTTTGTGGCTCCTACCAGGTAGCTGTGGGCCAGTAACAGGCTGCAATTGGCCTGCATGGGAGCCCCTCCCAAGAGATACCAGAAACAACACACCCAGAGGCCAGCTTCAGACCACACCAGAGCACTACCTGTTTAGCCCTACAAGCAGTACACCCGACTCCACAGGTGAAGCCTCCGCTAAGGAGTCAGGCCCCACATAGCAGCTCATGCACTGTGGGTATAGCCAATCCTCACAGTCAGTCAGCCTGGGAGTCAATCCCACCCACTGATGCACCAAAAGCAATCAAGACTCAACTACAACAGGAGAACACACACAACACACTCAATGGACACTCCTGGAAAACACGCACAAAAGATCAGGAAGACCGCACCATTGAATCACACAGGACGCATACAATATAAGGTCACCTTGCAAAGACTGAGAGACATAGGAGACTTAAATACATAGAGGCAAACACAGAGCAGCAGCCAGAATGAGGAAACAAAAGCACATATCCCAAATAAAAGAACAGAAGAAACCTCCAGAAATAGAACTAAATAAAATGGAGGCAATCAACCTACCAGAGACAGAGTTTAAAACACTGATTATAAGAAGGCTTAAGGAATTTAATGAGAATTTCAACAAAAAGATAGCAAGCATAAAGAAGGACATTGAAACCATAAAAAAGAACCAGTTAGAAATAAAGAATACAATAACTGAAATGAAGGACACACTAGGAGGAAACAACAGCTGATTAGATAAAGCAGAGGACCGAATCAGCGATTTAGAAGACAATGTAGTAGAATACACCCAGTCAGAACAACAAAAAGATAAAGGAATGAAAAACAATGAAGATAGTTTAAGGGACAACATCAAGCATAACAATATTTGCATCATAGGAGTGCCAGAAGGAGACGAGAGGGAGCAAGTGATCAAGAATCTTTCCTAACATGGTAAAGGAAATAATATACAAGCCCAGGAAGCACAGAGAGTCCCAAACAAAATGAACTCAAACAGGCCCACACCAAGACACATCATAATTAAAATGGCAAAGGTTAAAGACAAAGAGAGGATGCTAAAAGCAGAAAGAGAAAGACAACTAGTGACTCGCAAGGGAGCTCCTGTCTGCTGATTTCTCAACAGAAACTTTTCAGGCCAGAAGGGAGTGGCAGGAAATATTCAAGGTGACGAAAAACAAGGGTGTACAACCAACACTACTCTACCCACCAAAGCCATCATTTAAAACTGAAGGAGAGATACAGAGCTTCCCAGACAAGAAAAAGCTAAGGGAATTCATTACCATCAAGCAGTATCACAAGAAATGTTAAAAGGACTTCTTTAAGCAGAAGAAAGGAGAAAACTAACAAATGAAGATCAAATATATGAATAATAAAATGGCAATAACTATGTACCTATCAAGAATCACTTTAAATGTAAATGGAATAAATGTTCCAATCTAAGGACACAGGGTGGCTGAGTTAATAAGAAAACAAGATCCCTGCATATGCTGTCTACAAGAGACCCACCTCAGATCAAAAGACAGACACAGACTGAAAGTAAAGGCATGAAAAAAGATATTTCACACAAATGGAAATGAGAAAAGAGCTGGGGAAGCAATACTTATATCGGACAAAATAGACTTTAAAACAAAGACTATAATAAGAGAAAAAGAAGGACATTACATAATAATAAAGGGATCAATCCAACAAGAGGACATAACCCTAGTAAATATCTATACACCCAACATAGGAGCACCTAAATATATAAAACAAATAGTGACCAACATAAAGGCAGAGATCAACAGTAACACAATCAAAGTAGGGGACTTTAACACCCCACTGACACCACTGGACAGATCCCCCAGACAGAAAATCAACATAGAAAAAGTGGCCTTATATGACACACTAGACCAGATGGATTTAATTGATATTTTTAGAGCATTTCACCCCAAAGCAGCAGATTATATATTCTTTCAAGTGCACATGGAACATTTTCCAAGATATACTACATGTTAGGCCACAAAACAAGTCTCAATAAATTTAAGAAGACTAAAATCATATCAAGCATCTTCTCTGATTACAGTGGTATGAAACTAGAAATCAATTACAAGAAAAAAACTGAAAAACATACAAACACATGGAGACTAGATAACATGCTATTAAATAATGAAAAGGTCAACAATAAGATCAAGGAAGAAATCAAGATACCTTGAAACAAACTAAAATGAAAACACAACAACCCCAAATGTATGGGACACAGCAAAAGCAGTCCTAAGAAGGAAATTCATAGCAATACAGGACTACATAAAGAAACAAGAAAAATCTCAAATCAACAGTCTATATTTACACCTAAGGGAACTGGAAACAGAACAACAAACAAAGCCCAAATTGAGTAAAAGGGAGGAAATAAAGATCAGAGTAGAAATAAACAAAATAGAGACAAAAATATACACATATATAATACATACATATATTAAGTATATGTATGTATGTATATACACATACACACACACACACACACACACACACACACACACTGTGTTTCCCCAAAAATAAGACCTAGCCAGGCAATCAGCTCTAATGTGTCTTTTGGAGCAAAAATTAATATAAGATCCAGTCTTATTTTACTATAACATAAGACTGGGTCTTTATAATATAATATAATATAATATAACATAATATAATATAATACCCGGTCTTATTTTACTATAAGACCAGGTAATATAATATAATATAATATAATATAATATAATATAATATAATTAATATAATATAATATAATACTTGGTCTTACCTTAATTTTTGTTCCAAAAGACGCATTAGAGCTGATTGTCTGGCTACATCTTATTTTGGGGGAAACAGGGTATATATATATACATATATATACACACATATACATATATATGAAAGATCAATGAAACCAAGAGTTGTTTTTTTGAAAAAGATAAACAAAATTGACAATCCTTTAACTAGACTCATCAAGAAAAAAAGAGAGGACCCAAATCAATAAAATCATAAATAAAAGAGAAGTGACAACAAACACCACAGAAATACAAAAAATTTTAAGAAAATACTATGAGCAACTATATGCCAATACATTAGACAATCTGGAAAAAATGGATAAATTCCTAGGAGCATAAAATCTTCCAAGGTGGAATCAAGAAGAAACAGAAAATCTGAACAGACCAATTACTATCAACAAAATTGAATCAGTAATCAACAAGCTCCCAACAAACAAAAGTCCTGGACCAGATGGCTTCACAGATGAATTTTACCCAACATTCAAAAAAGAGTTAATACCTATTCTCCTCAAACTATTCCAAAAACTCCAGAAGGACGAAAGTTTCCCAGGCTCATTTCATGAGGCCACTATCACCCTGACTCCAAAACCAAAGCTATTACAAAAAAAGAAAACTAGGTCAATATCCTTAGTGAACACAGATGCAAAAATCCTCAACAAAATATTAGCAAACCGAATTCAGAAATACATTAAAAAGATCATATCCCACGATCAAATGGGATTCATTCCTGGTATGCAAGCTTGGTTCAATACTTGCAAATCAATTAATGTGATACACCACATAAAGACAATTAAAAAATAAAAATCATATGGTCATCAACAGATACAGAAATGGCATTTGACAAAAACCAGCATCAATTTATGATAAAACTCTCAGCAAAGTGTGAATAGAGGGAACATATCTCAACATAATAAAGATATATATATACCCACAGCTAATATTAACTCAATGGGAAAAACCTAAAAGCATTCCCCTTAACATCAGAAACAAGACAAGGATGCTCATTTTCACCACTTTTATTCAACATAATACTGGAAGTTCTAGCCACAGCAATCAGACAAGAAATAAAAAGCATCCAAATAGGAAAGAAGGAAGTAAAATTGTCCTTATTTACAGATGACATCATATTATATAGAGAAAATCCCAAAGGTTGCACCAACAACCTACCAGAGTTGATAAATGAATTTAGTAGAGTAGTAGGATACAAAATTAATATTCAGAAATTGGATGCATACTGGATATCAATAATGAACTATCAGAAAGAGAAATTTAGAAAACAATCTCATTTACAATTGCACCAAAAAAATAAAATACTTAGGAATAAATTTAACCCAGGAGGTGAAAGACCAGTACTCAGAAAATCATTAGACATTGAAGAGAGAAATTTTAAAAAGATACCAATAAATGGAAACCATGCTCATTAATAGGAAGAATTAATATAGTTAAAACGTCCATACTACCCAAAGCAATCTATATATTCAATGCAATCCCTATCAAAATACCAATGGCATTTTTCACAGAGCTAGAATAAATACTCTTAAAATTTATGTGGAACCATAAACAATCCTGAATAGCCACGGCAATCCTGAGAAATAAGAACAAAGCTGGAGGTATCACGCTACCTGATATCAAATTATACCACAAGGCCATAGTAATCAAACAGCATGGTATTGGCATAAACAGACACATAGATCAATGGAACAGAATAGAGAACCCAGAAATAAATCCATGCCTATATGGTTGTTTCATCTATGACAACGGAAGCAAGAATTTACATTTGGGTATAAAGACAATCTATTTAATAAATGGTGCTGGGAAAACTAGATAGACACATGCAAAAAATGAAACTGGACCAGCTTCTTATGCCATATACAAGAATAAACTTAAAATGGATTAAAGACTTAATTGTACGACCCAAAATCATAAAACTCCTAGAAGAAAATATAGGAAGTAAACTTTCAGACATGACCCTTAGTAATATTTTTACTGATACATCCCCTCAGGCAAGGGAAGCAAAAGAAAAAGAAAAAAAACATATGGGACTACATCAAACAAAAAAGATTTTTTACAGCAAAGGAAACCATCAACAAAACAAACAGACATCCTACTGAATGGGAGGAGATATTTGCCAATGATATATCTGATAAGGTGTTACTATCCAAAATTTATGGGGAAAAAACACCTCATACAACTCAACACCACTCAACACCAAAAAACCCCAAACAATCCAATTTAAAAATGGGCAGAGGCCATAAATAGACATTTCTCCAAAGAGGACATACAGATGGCCAATAGACATATGAAAAGATGCTCAATATCACTCACCATCAAAGAAATGCAAATAAAAGCCACAATGAGATACCGCCTCACTCTGGTCAGAGTGACTATCATCAATAAATCAACAAACAACAAATGTTGGCCAGGATGTAGACAAAAGGGAATCCTCGTGCATTGATGCTGGGAATGTAGATTGGTGCAGCCACTATGGAAAACAGTATGGAGGTTCCTCAAAAAATTAAAAATAGAACTACCTTATGACTCAGCAATTCCATTCCTGAGTATTTATCCAAAGAAATCCAAACCACTAATTTGAAAAAATGTATGCACCCCTATGTTTACTGCAGTGCTATTCACAATAGCCAATATATGGAAACAACCAAAATGCCCATTAATAGATGATTGGATAAAGAAATTGTGGTATATTTATACAATGGAGTATTACTACTCTGCCTTAAAAAAGAATGAAATCTTACTATTTGCAACATAGATGGACCTAGAGGATATTATGTTAACTGAAATAAGTCAGACTGAGAAAGACAAATATCATATGATCTCACTTATATGTGCAATCTAAAGAACAGAATAAATGAGCAAGCAAAACAGAAATAGACTCATAGACACAGAGAAAAAAACTGATGGCTGCTAGATGGGAGGGGGATTGGAGATAGGTGAGAAGGTGAAGAGATTAAAAAGTACACATTGGTGGTCACAAAATAGTCATGGGGATGTGAAATACATCCCCGTGGGGATGTATGGGGAATATAGTCAATAATGTTGTAAGGACTACGTGGGATGTCAGATGGGTACTGGACTTATTGGGAGAATCTCTTTATAGATTATGTAAATGCCTAACCACTGCTCTGTACACTTGAAGTAATATAAAATAATACTGAATGTCAACTATTATTAAATAGGTAGGTAGATAGATAGAGTCACAATATGTAAAGTACAGCATAAAGAATATAGTCAATGATATTGTCATAGCTATGTATGGTGTAAGAGGGGTAGTAGAATGGTGGGGTTATCGCTTTATGAGGGGTGTCTAACCATTATGTTGTTTTGTACACCTGAAACTAATAAAATTAAAGTAAATTGAAATAAATAAAGTGCAGGGGAGGGGACTGGGTAGAAGTCCACAGGCCTGCCCAACCTGGAGAAAGAAAACACTGGGCATTACAGGAAACAAAGCAATCCCAACAATGCATGCAGAGGGAGCGAGTCGCAAGGCAGGACGGACAAGGCCGAGTCACGGAGCTCTGAGTGGGAAGATCCACGTGGGGCCCATAGTCACAGCTGTGCTGGGAACACAGCGGGGTCTGATGACGGCCACGGACCCGTTTGGGAGCTGGGTGGAGGTTGGGGAGGCATCTTCCAGGAGGAGAAGCAATAGTGAATCTGAGACCTGGGGCTGAGTAGTGTTAACTAGAGAAAGCCAGTGCGTTTGAATTCAAAATGCACGTATTTTTCTGTCCATCCATATGTCTCTCGTCCCCTGTTTCTGGCCATGATTGTAATGTAGTAACAACATCTAATCTTAGGGATACTATATTTCTACATCTGATTTAGTAGACATACAACACTCAGAATTTTAAGGAACCCTTATTTTATGAGGTATATACCATGTGTTCACATTACCTCCCCCTACACAAGACAACTAATCAGCAAGAAAGTCCTTTATTGGGCTTCACTTAGAAGTGCATTTCCTCTGGAATTCTGAATTCTACGCGCATTTTCCAGTACACTCACCCTTCAACCACAACCTCTAAACATTCATCTAGAATCCTCTGCCACCTCCTGCTTGCCCCCTAAGCCCCCCACCCCACTAAGCAAGCTCCACTCGGTAAGACTTTTCTTTTTACCCACTTCCCTGTCTCAGGTGAGAAATCATCTGACACCTTTGCCTTCCCTCCCTGGGAGGGAGTTGTCTTTCCATCCCAACAACTCCAGACCTTGGGTCCTCCTGTCTCCTCTGCTCCTGTACCTGAGGGGCTGCTGGAGACACGGAGCGCCCAGGCAGGCAGCATCACTGCACATGGCCATCCCTCACTGCGCAGGTGCCCTATGCTATGTGAGCATCCTTCACTTGCTTTGGACCTTCTTTCTCTCCTAGTCTCTACACCAGCCATGCTGTCTCCCCTGCCTCTCCCAAGGCCTGTCTTCCTCACTCTTGGCTGATGTCACCTCCTACCTCATAAAAGGAGAAGACGTCACACACATTGCCAGCTTCTCCTCTCCATGATTTCCCAGGCTCCCCGGCCCTGTCCATTCCCTCCATAAAGTACACTGACAGTCAGGATGAGGAATAGGGAGAGGCACGGGGGGCACTCATTTGAGGCACAAAATTTAAGGGAACATCAAAAAGCACAGTAATCAAAACTCAATCGTTTTTTAATGCAAAGCACTTTTAAAAATCAAAATTATCCAAAGAAATCCATGATGAACAAAATGTCAGAACTAAATAGAGACAGGATCCAACCCTGCATTTACTGAGCCCTCCCTCATCACCTCCCCTAACCCTGGCCTGCTGACTGCAGCCCACTCGTGCTAAATGTTTCAAACTGGAAAGTAATTTTGATTCTGCATTCATCTACACATAATGGAAACAAGGTTTCAACCTTTACACTTACTATAGCCAATACATATTTTCACTTAAAAAAAAAATTCTGATGGCAACTCACTAAATGGATATCATGAACCATTAATGAGTAGAGGCCAGCAATTTGAAGAAACCACAAGTAGAGGAATCCCAAATTCTCTCCTACTGTAAAGTGATCATGTCACCTGCTGACCATTGCCAAAACAAAAACAAACCTCAAAGCTCCATATAAGTAGGTAAAGTAATCCAAAGGGAAGACTAGAGGACTAGAATTAGGAGATATTATATGACTATCAGAAAAAAAAAGTCATTTAATTATTCCATTATGACTCCAGGTTCCTCCTTATTGGGGAAACAAAGTATTATAATGAAACCTGCCCCTCTGAATATCCCTATATCATCTCTTTAGAAACACTCTCAAATTTTAGGTCCCTTAGTTTAGTCTGAGTAGTTTCATATGAATTAGGAAATAAGACTTGTGTTCTCGTTAAAAAGAAAAACAATCTACTATTCAAAATACCCCATGAACCATTAGCGTTAAAGATGAAAGTGCTAGGTTTAAAAGTTATGAATATAAACTGGTGAAGATCCTCTAAGAAGCCACAGTAAAAAATCAGTTTTACTACTTTGTTCCTTTTACTTTTAATCTTTCAAGTCCCATGTAGAATAATGTTTGGCTCTTGTCCAAGGATGGCAAAAGAAAGAAAATTGCCTGTAAATTCTTTATGTTATGTCAATTTCTACATTCTAAGATTTTTTTTTCCTAGCTTTTTCTGATGATCTATTATTCCCTGTTAAATAAATGTGCCCCTGCTAAGTAGAGTCCTGGAGTCAATTTGGCATGTTAAAAGAAACCACAAATCATCCAGAATTTATTAGAAAGCTTGTAGTTGCAACTTGGTAGATTTTTCTCAGTAAATCCATTGTACCAACTGGTGCTGAGAAGCATAAATGGTTACTGTTACATCATTGCTTAGCTTATCCACCTCAGAATAAAGGGAACGGCCTGAAGTTGAATTTATAATCCACATTTTTTTAAGTATGGAAAATTAAGTATTCTCTTAGTCATTATATCATTTATTAATTCAAATTTGAGGGGTTCCAATTAGTATGACTTCTACAAAAGACAAAAATCTACTCAATAACGGTCTTTGGGTATTTTGTGGCTATGACTTGAGCTAAGAAATTTTAGCTTATGCCATCATTAGGGGCCATTTGGAGTTATCTCTGCACAATGAACACGTTAGTTCTTGATTCTGCGTTAGTCCAAAGACTTTAAATTCCAACTTAGCATGGATGTGGGCAGAGGGGAAACTTGGGTTATGTCACTATTTTTCACTGTTAGCCACTTGAGGCTTACTGTGTGAGTTCAGCCTCAAGATCCCCACCAACATAAACTGTGTTTACCTTGCTTCACGAGTTACTCATGGGAATAGATTTCTGTTCACTCATATGGAAAAATGAACGCCGAAATGTCAAATGAACAAATAGGAAAAGACAAACCCTGAGTTTTTGCTAAGGAAACTAGTAGCACTAGGATTATGGAGTACTATTAGGTTTTAAAGAGTGTCATGCAGGGTCTCAGCTCCAGCTCCCCGCACAAGAACGCAGGATACGGTGAGGCCAAAAAGGAAACCCCACAGAGCCATAGATAGGGGAGTCATACCAGTATAAGCTTGCTGGTGGCTAGGTTGGAGACACAGGGAACAGGATCCACACAATCCACAATCTGCCGTCCGCTTTCTGCCAACCAACCAACCAACCCAACCTGCCCCATACCATAGCTACGGCAGTTATATTAGTGGCTAACGGCTAACCAGTAGCAGCTGATGGCCACCCAATAACCAAGCCAACACCTTTCCACGTGAGGTTGAGAGCCTGGAAACTGCTCTCTGGGACTCTGTCCCCACACTCCATCCCCCAGGGTCTCGCCTCACAATCTACGCGACAAGCATCTTCCGCGAGGGGCCCTGTGTCAGGAACCCAACTCATGAGAAAAAATTTCAGTCCAGTTCAAGTAATGTCCCAGGGAGTGTTCTTCGATGTCCACCTACTTTCTGGGCACAACCAGGGTTTCTCAGGGCACTGCCAGTCTTTCTGGGCACAGCCAGGGTTCTCACATAGTCTCGAAGGCGGAGACACAGGAAGTAAACATCTGCCTGCACCCCAACAAGGGGTCTTCCTGCACCAGTCTCGCTGGCAGCTGGACAAGACAAAGGAAGCAAACATCCGCCTGTACCCCAACAACGTGTCTTCCGGTACCACATTCTCACTGGCAGCCAGGTGAGACACAGGAAGTAAACTACATGGTGGAGTGTTCCCAAGCAAACAGTCAAGTGGTCCACCAGTTAGGGATGGAAGGCAATTCCCCATAGTCCACAGTCATTCACCAGGGCTGTACATTGGCCTCATAATGTGTGTCCTGCCCGCAGGATGAGGGCTCCAAGTCCTCCCCAACCTGGGGGTGAAGAGCGACCTTGACCTCACCCACATCCTCCACCAAGGACTCAGAGAGCGTTTCCTCCTGGGACTACAAGTCCCACATCTGAGCTGCCTCAGCAAGCACTTCCCAGCCCACACGGCCACAACCACCTTCGCTTTCTCTGTCCTATGCTGTTTGGAGAAACGTCCATGTCCTCCCACCCCTCCACGGGGGTCCAGCTCCTGAAAACAGTGGCCACCAGGCACCACACACTGTGTGGGGACCACCTGTCCTCCTGCCCAGAGTCAGACATCATTCCTACCTTGTCGGAGTCCCTCTCACTGTGCCAGGTATCTGAGTGGGTGGAGGCCTCCGTGTCAGATGTCCACAACTCTAGGAGCCTACGGCAGCAGCCGCCCACCAAAAGGAAGGTGACGCTCACCACAGCCAACAGGGTGGTGTGCCATGCAGAGGCTCAAGAGACCCACCAATTCACCAAGGAGTCACATTTCTCCCAAGCAGATCGCGCCTCCTGTTCCTGGCGCCACTCCTCATGGGCTTCCCAAAACTGAGCGCGCATATGCACAAGCTGCTCCACCACCTTCCGGAGAGTTTTGGCCAGCACCATACCCTGCTCACTACGCCATGTGTCATGCAGGGTCTCTAGTCCTGCTCCCCACACAAGAACGCAGGATATGATGAGACCAAAAAGGAACACCCATGGAGCCATAGATACAGGAGTCATACCGCTATATTCTCGCTGGCCGCTGGGACAGGAAGCAGGAGCCACATGATCCACAGACTGCCGTCCGCTTCTCTGCCAACCTACCTACCCCTTGCTAACTGCAATCCGCCATCTGCTTCTCTGCCAACCAACAACCATCCCCACTAGTGTAGTTACGACAGTTATATTAGTGGCTAATGGCTAACTGGTAACAGCTGATGGCCACCCAATAACTGAGCCAGCACCTTTCCACGTGAGGCCGAGAGCCAGATTCACTTGCAGGCACTCACCTTGGGCTCCAGCAAAGGGACAGTGGCTGGGGGGGGGGGGGCAGTGGAGGCATGCAGGGGGCAGACTGAGGTGGGTAGTTTCAACGTGAGAGCTGGAGAACAGTCACCATTCTGTGTGAGGTCATTCTCCTGTGCAGATGGCAGACAGGTGCCATCTTTCCTGTGTTGAGCCCTCCCCCTCATGGACAAATCTGAATCTGATTGGTCTGGTGAGCTCTGGGTCTCCAGCAGTGAGAGCAGGCCTGTCACTGCTCTCATCAGCACCTGGGTACAGGAGCCAACATGTCTCTGTGCCTGCTGGGCAGAAGCTGACTCACCCTACACAACTCCCCTACCCAACTCCCTCAATGCTGGAGGCACCTTCTCCAAGAGCAGCCAGCCCCGCCCACATTGCACTCTTTCTTGAAGAACTATCAGAGTCTGCAGGACCCACACAGGCAGAAGCTGGCCTTAGTGTACTCTGAGACTTTTGCTGAGTAGCTCCAAGCTCAGCACTGGCACCAAACCAGAGTCTACATTAACCTGGTAACCACAACTCTTCTCACTCTAGTAGCTTCCTGAGACCGTGCCTAATCCAACTCATGTACCACTTGAGGCTTTATCAGTGGCTGAACCTTAAGGCAGCAGGCAGGTGCAGCAGGCTTGGGGTGTCCTGGCTTTTGGGGGAGCTACCGCAGGCCTGGTACTGGTGGCAGCTGTCCACAGTTTACAGTATTGCCTTTCCCACCTGCCTCCAGGGTTAGCACAGGCAATGAACAACCATGGATCACTTTGTAGCTCCTACCAGGTAGCCCCCAGCTGGTCACAGGCAGTGGGTGACCTGGGCCTGCACCAAAGTCCTTCCAAGGGGCCCCAGAACCAACATACTTGTCAGTTGGCTTCACACCACAGCAGAGTACTGCCCAATTACCCCACAAGTGGCACACACAAACGGCAGTTTCAACAGGCACCAGAGCCTGCACAGGCGAATGCCATTCAGTGGGGTAAACCCCCTGCACAGCAGCCTGTAAGCCAATCAGCCTGAGGGTTAATCCCACCAACTGACGTGCCAATAGCAACCAAGGCTGAACTATAACAGGAAGGCACATACAACCCACACAAGGAACGCTCCTGGAGCACCTGGAACAGGTGACCAGGGAGACTGTGTCAGGGCCCCACAGGACACCTGCTACTTAAGGCCACCCATCCAAGACCGGGAGACATAGTAGATCTACCTAATACATAGAAACAAACAGAGAGGCAGCAAAAATGAGGAAACAAAGCAATACATACCAAATAAAAGAATAGGAGAAAACTACAGAAAAATAACTAAATGAAATGGAGGCAAGCAACCTACCAGAGACAGAGTTCAAAACAATGCTCAAGGAACTTAGTGAGAACTACAACAAAGAGATACCAAGCATAAAAAAGGACATAGAAACCATCAAAAGAACCGGTCAGAAGTGAAGAATACAATAACTGAACTGAGAATGCATTAGAAGGAATCACCAGCAGACTAGATGAAACAGAGGATCGAATAGATTTGGAAGAGAAGGTAGCATAAAACAACCAATCTGAACAGTGAAAGAAAAAAGAATCCAAAAAAAATGACGATAGTGTAAGGGGCCTCTGGGACAACATCAAGTGTAACAACATGCGCATCATAGGGGCACCAGAAGGAGAAGAGAGAGAGCAAAGGATTGAGAACCTATTTGAAGAAATAATGACAGAAAATTTTCCTAACCTGGTGAAGGAAATAGACATACAAGTCCAGGAAGTACAAAGAGGGTGTTGGGGGGCCAGGGTGAAAAATGTGAGGGGATTGAGGAGTAGAAACTGGTAGTTACAACATGGTCGTGAGGATGTAAAGTAAAGCACAGGGAATATAGTCAATAATATGGTAACAACCATGTCTAGTGCCAGGTGAGTATTAGTCTAGAATATTAGACTAGGGGGATCATTGCTTAAATTATATAAATGTCTAACCACTATGCTGTACAACTATAATTGAAAATTTTTTAAAAAGAGGGGAAGGGGGAAGGGGAATAAGAGATTCAAATTTCCAGGTATAAAATAAGTAAGTCATGGGGATGTAATATACAGCTTAGGGAATATAGTCAATAATATTGTGATAGCGTGGTACGGCGTCAGATGGTTGCTGGACTTATCATGGTGATCACTTCTTTAGGTATATAAATGTTGAGTAACTATGGTATACCCCTGAAACTAATATAATATTGTATGTTAGCTATATTTTAATAAAAATATATTTTTTAAAAATCTTAAGGAGCCGGAATCCTCATGCAGACCACTCTGCAGCCAGTGGCTGAGGCCTGTCACTGCTCTCAGCAGCACCTGGGTACAGGAGCCAACATGTCTCTGTGCCTGCTGGGCAGAAGCCACAGTTGCAACATGCTTTCAGAAAACTGGGCCAGACCAAAGGAGCTCCTTGTCAATGCTTTTCAATGTTCCCAGTGCAAAGATAAAATGTTACTTCCATGGGACTACACAAACTGAAAATAAAATGGAAAAAAGCTAAGAAAAGAAAAGAGAAAGAAAGAAACAAACTTCTCCTTTTGCCCACTCTAGCCACAGTTACTAACATGGGTGTGTTTACTGTATAGCAGGCACGTCTGAATGTGTTACATATATAGCAACTCTTTACGCCTCAGACGACCTATGAGGGAGAAATGATCTCTCATTTTGCAGAATAAGAAACTGGCACCGAGCCATGGGGTTCACCACATGATCGCTATAAATTCCAGACACCGGGGCAGCTCATAAGCAGCTGATCAGTTCCAGGCCCGTCCCTGAGCTCCTCACCTGCCCTTCCCTCCTGGCACTGGCACAGCTGGTCTTCCTGGAGCTCCCATCAGGATGGGAGGGCAGGGGCCCGGGTGGGGCAGGGCCAAGACAAGTGACCCAAGAAGGCAAAGAACATGCTCCACTGTTTGAAGTTTGGAATCACTCACTTATGTTTTGCTCCCACCTTCATTTTGTCAGAGCTTTTTCTCATTTTCTTTGTAACACGCCTGTTTATTAACCCTTCATCTCACTTTGCTAACTAGCACTGCTCACTAGATAAGGGGTAGAACTACCCTCCATTGTGTACATACAAAGTTTCCCCCAGAAAGAGAATTGGCACACCTGGGGAAGTGGTAAACACTGCTATCAGGCATAATGGTAGAGATAGAGACAGAGAGAACAGGGAGAGAAGAGGCGAGAAAAGGATAAAATACAGCAATCAGCACATTATCTGTTAAGGTGAAAGTCATCTAAACTTATTTGCTGACCCCTCTCTCTCTCTCTCTCTCTCTCTCTCTCTCTCTCTCTCTCTCTCTCTCTCTCAATCTCTGTCTCTCTTTCTCTCCCCCTCCTCCTAGAAAAATCTGTCCTTCGTCCTTCAGTTATTAGAAAGCAAAATAAAAACAGTTTTTAAACCTATGTTTGCCTTCTTTTTTTATTTTATTTTTTCTATGATTGAATCATATATTTCAATCCTTCCATTCTTTCTGTAGACTCCATACAGGGCATGGCACAGTATTTGGTCCCAGTACCAAATGCCTCTGTAGAAAATGCTATTTGCCCATCAAATCGCAGAAAGTAATAATTTATAGTTGGTAATTTGTTAAAAAGCCATTGGCACTAACCCACAAATAAGCTGATTTGTTGTTGGTGGAGAACAAATACATATGTTCCTTTACCCACTCCAGTTATAAATCCTGAGCCGAAGTAGGCATTGTATTAGATACTGTGTATATGTGCAAATGTTTGCACAAGTTTGTATTCTTTTCAGGTCCAAGCTGAACAATGCCCACCCAGGTCCCCATGTCAGCCTTGCACTCAAAAAAAACCGAAAAACGAAAAACAAAACCATACACCTAGAACTATACCCCTACCCCAAAATGTCTGCCCTGGTGCCTACACATGCACACTCCACACAGAGAAGAGGGCAGTGGTTTGTGAGGCCCCTTCACCCATCTGGGAGGATTTCCTACAGCAGCCTGACTTCCCAAGGAGGCCCCTGAAAGAAAAAAAAGGGAAAGAGGAAAAACCACAATAACGCGGGTCAGGACAAAGTACTATTACTTTTATTGGGAAAAAGTATGCAAAGATTTTGAAATCGTTTGGAAATAAACACAGAGAACAGTGATGATGGTAATGTGACCAAAATGAAGATAGCGGACAAGGCAGTAGCTGCTTTAAAGAAAGAAAGTTAGAAATTTGATTTTCAGAGCAGAACAGCTTTTCTACAAAAGACAATCAGAAAAGGAATATTGTAGCTTCAAGATGATGGGCTTGGAAATGAGAGGAGTTGTGATGTGCACATCAGAATGAGGAAGGAGAGATAAGGCAGAGGAAGAATCGGGAGAAGCAGCCTTATGGGAAAAATTCAGTGAAGAGGGTGAGTTTTATTAACTGTGGAAGAAGATGACCAAAACCTGAAAGGAAGAGAACACATGAGTAATCACGAAACCAGCTTTGATACCTGACCGGCTTACTATCTAGCAACTGAAGCATTTCGCCATGGTGCCAGGCTTCACTTGTCCAGTTAACGGGCTCTTTCTGAATTCGGTGAGCTAGGACATTTCCTCATAGACCCTATACAGGCCCTGCCCTATGAATGCAGACACAGCACAGCCTGTGTGCTCTAAAACTGGTGTGGTGTAAGGCTGGGCTGTGAGAGGGATGAGGTGGAATCCTGACCTAGCTGCCTGCTGACCACCGGGTCTGGACAAGTGACCCAACTTCTCTACACCCCACGGTACCTTCTGCCAGGAAGGGTGCAGTGAGGACTAAGCGCAATCACAATAACGTGTTTGAAGTGCTGAGCATGGCATCAGGCCATCCTTGTGGGCTGTGTGGACGGCTGTTACCCTCACGCCCTCCACGGATAACAGAAAGGTCCGCTGTCTCACTGCGGTCTTCCTGCTGCATCCCATCGTCATTGCTATAGGAGGACCTGCTGTGCTTCACGGCTCTGGAAACGCGTTTCTGTTAATCCAGCATCGCCTGATAAAATAAGGCAGCATCTCCACGATGCCTCCTCCTCCTTTACTGCCCGCCTTCCCCTCCCACCCACCCACATCCCTCTGGGTGTTCTTTCCTCCCCACACTTGCTCCTCAGTGGTCTCACTCATTGCCTTTAATCCTGATTTATATTGCTAGTCTAGATTCTGAGCTCCACTCTTGAATGTCTTCATTTAAATGTGTCACTTCAGTCTGAAGCTTAACATGTCTAAAATGAAATATCCAAACACGTTGTGGAACGGTGACCGGGTGGGACTTGAATGTCCCAAGGGCCAGAATCCTCCTCTTCTCACCAGGGGACCCAGCCCAGGGTTGTACGTGTCCATAACAGTTGGTGGCATTCTGTCACTGTGGAAGCTGTCTGTGGATCTGTGTTCCCCTCAGACCTTTTGAGGGTGGAGCCCACATCCTGCTCGTCTCCAGTGTCCCTGAAGAAACCCCCACACACAAGCTCTGCACAGAGTGGATATGTATTACTGCTGGTTGAATTCAATTTTTGCTGAATGCTTCCCACAGTCACCGAATGTTCAAACTTTCGTTCCAAGAAGCCTTGTCACAGTACAATGGCCCCAGTGTACTTCTCCTGTGATGCCAACAGGCCCCAAAGCTGACACTGGAGCCACTCTCACCCGTCTCGAACAGCCCTTGCTTCTGCTCCTGTGGTTTGGCACGTTTGGCATCCTCCTTCAATTCCAGGACCGTGGCAGTTGGAAGAAGCCATAGTAGACACACCCAGATGTGGAAGATGAAGGGAACTGACCGTACAGAGGCACTCGCTGCAGGCCATTCTCAGAACCCATTTTCTTCCTTTCTCGTCTCATCTGCAAGGGGCTGGGGCCTCCTACACTGACCATTTCCTTCCACATCAACACATAAGGGCATCTCTACATGTCCATGGAACCCTCAGCAGGGCCCACAGAACAGGGACAGCCTTGGAGAGGCAGGCTCTGGTTGCTGGGACCCTCCTTGGCCCAGTAGAGCTGTGCTGTGGAGAGGGTGGGCCTCTCTCAGGGAAGGAGGGGAGGGGAGAGGGCTGGGGGCAGAAGTGAGGCAGGCACAGTTTCCCTCCATGTTGCAAATGCTCAGACAGCCCGTGACAGTGGCCCGATACCACTCCCGGACACTGGGTCTCTCAGCATTTCCTCTCCCCTCCCACCACTGCACATCCCAGGGCCATTCGGGGTTCTGTGCAAGTTCCAAGGGGCCGCCTCTAACTGCACCCCCTTCTCTCCTACTCAGGAAGACATATCCAACTTGAGGGACTGACTGACATTTGTGTAGGGATGATAGTGAATGCTGTCCAATTAATATTTCTATTTTAAAAGACAATTGGTACCAGCCTTGCCACAGCTATCTAAACTGAACAAAATGGTTTGGGTCCCGTGACCTGAAATGATTTGGGTGGTACCACGGAAAACAAGAAAAGGTCAGCGCATAGAGACATTCAGAAAATCACTGTGGGGATTACAGGCCTAGCGCAGACGCAGTCATTTGTGTTAGGAATTGTGCTCTTCAGTTTGCTTGTGCTGATATTTTAAGGACAACTGTCATTCTCTATTTCCTTTTCTATAGTTAATAATTCCTAGGTGCTCATTGCCCGCTTTATGGAGAATATGTGGTTCAAATCCCACTTAAACCAATTCATAAGGTAGTTATTATATGCTTGCCTGGGATTCATATTGAGTATCATTTGAAATAAGCAGACCATTAGTTAAGGGTTAGAAACAGTTTTGCTATATTGAGATTTTTGGTATAACAGCCCTTCTAAAAAACCAATTCTAAAATCGTTGGTAAATCATTTGATCTGAAACAATACATATTTTTTGAGTCAGTATGGTTGGTCTGATGATCTCAGGTCCTAAACCTGTATTAAACACCTATTTGATCCTGCAGATACAGAGTTAAGTAATCCTAGAAAGAGAGAGCATATTTCTGAGCCATATGTTTCTACCACAATAAATGAACAAACAAACCTCTTGGGGGAGGAGGAATTAATAGAATAATAGGATATCGGCAGGAGAGATAAAGCTGCAACTAGGTCTGCAATAAAGGTGCACAGGGCAGAGAAAGCAGTGTGTCTCTTCTCAACATTTTTTGATCTTTGACTATTTTAAGCACACACTTTTTTGGGAATTTCCTTTGTACAATAGACTTCTTTTCATTTGCATGAAGTGGAAGCTTATTCACTGTTTCCCAATATCTTGTCTTTATGGAAGATTCTCAAGTTGCTGGACACTCCTATTGGAGTGAGTACCAGGACTCCCCTTTCCCATTAACTGAGTAACAATGCTTTTCCTACCAGCAGTGTCCCAGGAATCTCCTTGGGGCACCAGCGATCTCTCCCACTGTGTCTCGTTATGTTTGGGTTGCAGGTGCGCCTGTGCATTGTGGCTCCGAGATTTGAACCTGATTCCTTGAATCCCAGTCATAAACTCATATGGGCTGAGCCAGCAGCCCTTTTGCTCCAACCTGCTTACTACCTGTGTCCTTCCTGTGCAGGCCCTGTCGTTTAGGGAGCTATGCTGCAGAGTCAGAATACTGACATTCATCCTTGGCACACCAGTTCCTATCACCGGGTTTAGAGCTGGAAGGCCCACACTAGGGCTCTTGCTGGCAGTGCCCAGACAGCAGTTTGATCCCAGTCAAGTCACTTAATGCTCTGAGTCCCAATTTCTTCTGTGAAATGAGAATAACAGTACCTACTATTGCTCACAGAATTGGTGTCTGTCTGTTCCTTAAATCTGACATTCATCCATTCTATAAATATTTGAGAATTTACCTACTTGGAAGACATGGGGACACAGTTGAATAAGACAGTACATCTGCCCTGGAGGAGCTCTGTGTCTGGTGTTGAATGGATCAAGGAATATGATGCACATATCAAAAAAATAACTTTATTTCACACCCATTAAGCTGGCTGTTATAAAAAATGGAAAATAGTAAGTGTTGACGAGGATGTGGAGAAAGTAGAACGTGGTACATTGTTGGTGGTACTATGAAACGGTACAGCTGCTATGGAAAACAGTATGGTAGGTAGTTTCTTAAAAAGTTAAAAATAGAATTACCATGGGATCCAGCAATACCACTCCTGGGTATATACCCAAAATAATAGAAAACAAGGACTCAAGCAGACACGTGCACACCAACGATCATAGCAGCATCGTTCACAAGATCCCAAAGGTGGAACGAACTCAAGTGTCTGTCAACAGATAAATGGTTAAACAAGACGTGGTGCATACAGACAGTGACAGATACTCAGCCTTCAACAGGAATGAATTTTGATGCATGCTACAATATAGATGAATCTTAAAAACATTATGCTAAGTGAAATAAGTCAGACACAAAAGGACGAATATTGTATGATTCCACTTACATGAGGAACCTAGAACAGGCAAATTCAGAGAGACAGCAAGTAGAATAGAGGTTATGAGGGGATGGGGAGAGGGAGGAATGAGGAGTTAGTGTTTAATGAGCACAGAGCTTCAGTTTGGGGTGATGGAGAAGTTTTGGTGATGGTGACACAACATTGTGGGTGTATTTAATACCACTGAACCGTGCGCTGAAACATCATTTAAATGGTTACGTTTTATGTCATCTGTATTTCACCACAATTTTTTAAAAAAATTTATAATGCCTGATATGCTACACAAATGCAGCATTGTTAACTTGAAATAGGATTCATGGGATTGTGTTTATAATCAACCCCTCTTTTAAAAAGTGCAGTATGCATGAAATTACTCTGTCGTTATTTATTATGTGGTATTTAAGAGTGGGCATCCATCCAGATAAACTTCAGTAATAATTTATTTAGGCCCCAGCCTCTCCCAAAAAGAATTTGAGGTAATTTACCCTAAACACATCAGAGTAATGAGATCAAATCCAATTAACATAAGACAAAATATAGAAACTGAGATACAAAAGTGGAAAAGAGGGAACAGCAATTGAGGAAAACACTCACCTGTTAGCCTCCCAGGAATCAGGGAACTGTTAAGATTCTTCAGGCCTTTTACAAATGCTTTAAAATACCATTGGCTTGAACATGATCATTGTGTGTGTCTATAGTGTTTCGCGTTGTAATAGTTCACAGTGCTGAGAATTTATTGTATAATTATAGAACACCTAATTGAAACCGAAGAAGGATGTAAAACTAAGAACGTGTTTTCCTAAGTCTGAGCCCTCAAGACCTATTCTGCACTTAATGAAACAGGCTCCTGGAGCGATATCTGCCCTGCTGGCCAAATCAATCTCCTACGCCTTGCCCTGAGCTCCTGCATCAAGTCCACACTGTAGCTGGTGTGACAGCCATGTCCTCCATCCAGGCGCCCCCTGCCTCTCACGCTCCCCATCCAGACTCTGCCCCAGCAGCCTGCTTCCCTCAAGGCCCCTGTGGAGCCTGGACTCCTACACCGTGCTCAGGTGTCCTTTCTGAAACACCCTCCTGTCTTCCTGGCCAGGTCCTCACCTCCTACAGAGGACAGTTCAGATTTCACCTTCTCCAAGACCTCTCGGTCACGTTGATTCCCCTTCTCCTGATGCTAACCTACTGCACACTTCAGTTACACATTAACTAGTTAACTGAGTTGTAAATGAACAGAAAGTCTTTCAACCTGTTTTTTGTTTCTTAAGGAAATGAAAAGCGAGGTGCAATTAGACCAAAGACCACATCATACATTTTATTAGAAATGATCATATATTTAAAGAATGATCTATGAGAGCTGGGGGGATACTCAAGATGATCTAATTCAGCCTTTTGACACATAAAGAAACAGACCCTGAGAAAGAAAGTGACTTGTTCGAGGTTATCCAGTATGTTAGTAGTAGAAATGGAAACGGAACGGTAGTCTACTTAATCCCAGTATTTTTATAATACCATAGTATTTTCATTTTGTGTTTGATTTAATAATCCGCAAAGAGGATTTTAGATATTCACCAGTAGAGGCCCAAAACATCATGATGAAGGGAAAAGAGTACTTGAAGCCACTGAGAGTCAGGACATCTCAGTTTCCATTCTAATTTTTTGAAAACTTAGCCCCGTAGCAAATCACTTCATGGCCCCGGGGCTCCATTTTTCATCTGTAAAAGGAGGGGATGAACTGGATGGCCTTTAGGTTGTATCTGCTTCTAGCATGTTATGAACCTATTATAGGTGGCCCAGACCCACCGCAGAACTTACAGGTACCAGGAGAGCATACGTCTCTGGCCCCTCCTCCATGCTGGTCCCCCTCCACCTGGCACACACGTCCCACTCCTGTTCCCCTTCTTGCTTTTTTCAAAACTTTACTCAAACTTCACTCACTAAATTTCCAGTGTCTTCCCTCACCACTGGCTAAATTAGATGTCCCTCTAGTTAATGTAAAATCTTGTGTAAATATCACTATTACCTTCTGACTGTCTATTATAATATTTTTCCTTATCTCATCTATAGGGATAACACAAAAACGGGCATTTGGTCCACCCCACAGGCTGTATTTGCTGACTCCTGATAGAGAAAACAGAAAGAGATGGGGGAATTCGGGGAGCTGCAAGGAGCAATCTTGTCTTAGTTGTAGAATTGATGGGTTAAAAAAAAAAAAAAAAAAAAGGAAAGGAAAGGAAGGAAGGAAAGAAGAAGGAAAGAAAAAGAAAGGAAGAAACCAGATGAGGTTAGAGAAACAAAGGGGAACCAACGTGTGTAGGGCTCTCTAGGCCTTTGGGAGAATTTTGGCTTTAGGAAAGTGGTGAGGCATTAGAGGATTTTGAGCAGAAAAGTGCCATGATCTGACTTATGTTTTAAAATTATGAAGTGCAAACATAACCTAGTTTTGCAACACGAAGTAGTAGCACTTGAGTGGATGAATTCATAAATAAAACACTTAGAGAAAATTCGCTTTGATACCTAATGTTTATCCCAAGGGCGTGTGCTCAGTTAGTTCATGACTTAGCTAAAGCAAAAGGGGAAACACTTTTGGAGACTGTCTTTACAGATTTCAGCCTGGATGAAGTTGATTTCACTCCATGTGTCAAAGGCTCCTCTCTGTTTACTCCAACACATGATAGAAATGCATTTGGATTCCATTTAGATCCTGACTGGTCACAGACAAGCTCGGAAGCTTGAATACTCATACTGAATAAAACTATTTTCTCTCCTGGGACTAGTTTGTGTAATACGGCAATGGGAGTATTTTTATCGCAGGACCATGGCCTATATTTCCGGTTTAGTCTCCACTTCCCTGAGCGGAAAGTTGGCTGCCGCGGTAAGGCTGAGTAAGTCATCTCAGTCACTCAAGGGAGCTGCCTTGTGCATCTTCCTGCCCTTATGACACCTATGTCTAAGAGAGGTTGTAAGGAGTAAGTGAGAATACGTCATAACTAAGGCATGTACCCTATGCCAGCACGTGGCAGGTGTTGAATACAGGGGCCCTAGGGCAGACTTATTTGGGTACCAGGCTGCAGGGAAGGAGCCCCTCTGCTTCTGGTGATTGTAATCATGGGCTCCTCTCTCCCACAGCTTCCGCTTTTCATTTCTGGATGGGGCTTTGTGCAGATTCGTTTATCCAGATGTTTCCTGCTTCTGTGTGCAAGACATATATAGGTCTGTCTCATAGCTGTCATTTCCAGGAATCAAAAAAGGTCTCTAGCTTCCTGAGATTCAATGTCTCAGCCAGATTCGTTTGCCCCTTGTAGTCACATTTGAAATTCTCATAATAGAGCTGTTACCTACAAGATGTCCATGCAACAAAATGGAAGCAACACCTTGTAGTCTCTGTGCAAAATGAATGAGATGAAACTCCTAGCACAGCACTGCCTCAGGCTAAGCTTTCACTCATTCATTATTAATTGGTACCATCAACTGTTCCTCAAAAGATGAGTTAAGCACCTGGGGTTCAGACCTTCATACAGGGAAATGGTGTACCTCCCATTACATGCTAGAAAGGATACAAAAAGTTGTGCAAAACTGTTTAGGTTTCTTTTCTGGAAGGGGAGAAAAAAAAAATAGATGGAACCAAAACAAAACTAGTTTCCCCAGTTTAAACCTGAGTGGGAAGAGCTGCCGCTAAACTAGTGGGACCTAGAGTGGTTGCCTCCTGCCATCTAGTGGCCAGAAAGGTAAAAGACAAATTTAGAGCAAAGTAATTGATCGTAAGTCATGCATGATTTTATTTTCAAAGTCTGTAATTCATGGAAAATGTGTTTTCTAATCGGGATAATTTAAATTCCCCATTATATTCAACAGTTAAAATACTTCATTCAGTTAGTTAAAGCAAAACGACAATACTAGCATTCAAACATTAAGCCCCAAAACTAAATTTCCTAAAACATGTAGTGATGCAGAAGGTCAGCTGAGGGAAGAGAGAACGCTCCCCAGGTCTCATCAGCATGCATTTTAATGGCCCGATCATACCCATTCATCTGGTCCTTCTCTACCAACACATTCCGTGTTTATTCTGGCACATGGACTCACAGTGCCCCAGAGACCAGGGTTATGTCTACCTAGCAGCCTGCTGGACACTGGCTGGGACCAGAGTCATTCCATTCATTTTTCAAGAATGCAACTATCCTTTGTAACCCGGTTGAATACTTGGCAAGGGCCGATGTTCTTAGTGTAGTCTGGGGTGTGTGTGAGGGTGTGTGTGTCTGAGTGTTGTTTTTCGTCTCCTTTTATTATTAAGGCTGTTCATGACCAACATAACCTGCTTCCTCTCTAAGTGTTCATGAGGATTTCCTTTGTGTCCAGCATGAAAACAATAGCAGCCCGATCTCCCCCAAAACTAAGTAATAGAAGCAGACTTGGAATATCCAGAGTTGTTCTGAGACTCTCTAGTTATTGTTGTTATAATTACTACAAACAGTAATCATAAAACATGCTATATTTGAGTTTCCAGGCACTCTACATTATACACATGTTGGCTAATCCTCACGCCAACCCTACAAAATAGGTATTATTATACACATTATGGAGACAAAAGAAAAACTGATGCTCAGAGAGGTTCAGTGGTTTACCCAGGATCACACAGCAAGTGAGTGATTGGCAAAGCCAGAACTGCACGCAGGTCTGACTTTCTGAGGAAAGACAATTTTAGCAGTCAATTGTATGGAGCCTTTACAGTCTGTCAGCTAGTGAGCTGAGATTTCACGCGTGTTCTTGTTTGAGTTTCACCACGACTTAATGAGGTTCAGACTACTATTAACCTCCTTTGGAGTCAGGGAAGTGCAGTGGCCACTCTGCAGCCTAGTCTAACCCACCACGTCTCCAGCCTTGGTTCCTACTTCAGATTCCAACCTACCTCCCAGGAAGACGTATTTTCTAAAATCATCTGGAAATAACACGTTTAGCATCTAATTTTTAGTTTGCATCTGATCTGCCATACATTTTACATAGACATTTTTTTTAATGGTTTGCATTTAACCCCTAAGGTTTTTTTATTAGTTTGGTTTTTTAATGTGCTGAATCTCAGTGCACACTTTTTCAAAAATCACCTAGGCTTCCTGGAGGTCACTGACTTTCAAAGTTCTGGCTTTCATCCCCTTGTGCCACCCTACTAATATCCCCACTGATGGTCTCATTACCACCAGGATGCCCTTGCTATCTGAGTGCTGCCAACTCCACTTCTACTGGGAATGATAGATAGATCTCAGTTATTTGAGAGGCTTTCTCCAAAGCCTCCTAGACTCCTGTGACTAGGCAGTCTGGAGAGCCAGCCCCAGCCCACCGCCATGTGACTGCACAGGGCAGGGTCAGAAAGACCAAGGATTTGGAGAAAGAGCTCAATGTTTGTTGGCTTCACAGAAACCTGGGGTTCAGCAGTTTCTAGCTACTCATTGTCACCGTGAATGTAGCAGACTTGAATTTGTAAGCCGCAAGCTTGGGTGTGTAACATTCATGAATCGTTAGCATTTCTGAACTTGTCCTATGCCCGGTCGTCTTACTCTGGCTATACTCAAAGTGCTTACAGTGGCCTTGAGACTCTTACCATCTCTCTGAATCCACGCCAGCCACCAAGACCTGTTTACTGTTCCCTGAATACACTGAGCTACCTGCCTTGAGGCCTTTGCATTAGCTGTTCCCTCTACCTGGAACAGGCTTCTTCCTGATATTCGCAGGCCTCACACTTTGTCTTTACTCAAGTTTCTGATTAACTGTCTCCTTATCAGCAAGGGCATCCCTGCTCACCTTCTTTAAAGTAGCATGCATACCTTTTACCCTGCTTTACTGCTCTTCTAGCATTTATCACTACTTGACATTATATAATGTACTTCTTTGGTTATAGCCTATCTCTACTGGAATGTTAACTCATGAGAACAGGGACCTTGTTTTGTTTGTGGATGTGGAGCCCTAGTACCTAGAGTTATGCCTGGCACATAGTAGGTACTCAATAAGTATTTGTTGCATTGTTTCACGAAGACCCCATTATTTTCTTTATTTACAACTCTATTTACAACTCAGCCATAATAAAGTCAAATGTGTCATTTTTTTCCCTCAGGGTTTCTACAGTGGCCATTTCTGGCAATGCAACATTCTACCAGGAAGCACTTTGATAATTAAAAACCCCAGCATTTCTGCCTAGACTATCTTTGTTACTGTCCCAGTCTCTGACTATTTCTGGCTCTGTCCCACGTTTCTGGGAAATTACTCAATAGCACCATCTGCTCCTATTACTATACTTTTATTATGAAAGAATAGAATTTCACCCACAAAAATTCAGTTTATCTAAGGTCAGACTCATAAGTTTCTTCGGGCCATCATATTTTTCCCTCTGGTTTCTGCTCTAACTGTTACACCAGGGGTTTCACAACTTCCTCTCTCCTCATTCTTGCCCAGGTCTGCACCCTACAGCCTTGTTCTTCAGATGTGGGTTGTGAGTTGAGACCCATTGGTGGGTAATGAAATTAGCGAGTTGTGAACAGTATTTTTTTTTAATAAAATAGAATAAAAAATATTGAAAATGATTTCATTTTGAAACTGTGGGACATAGTCCAAAATGTTTGAGAGCACTGCTCTGGCCTATATAGGTTGAAAGAAGTTTTAGTATTATTTTTCTCTTTAGTTGTCTTCAGAATATTCTAGAAGGAGGAGTGTTGGCACTCCTACTCTCACAGTGGGCTTGTGTTGGGTTGTAGAAAATTGTCAGTTCTCTTAAAATTTCCCCAGCAGCAGTAAAAGTGGTGGGCACATCTGTTTCTTTAACAATATGTGTCTCATAAAGCAAATATACCTGGGGCACTGAGAACTGCAAAAATCCTTTGCACAAACATGCCATCCAAATCCCTGCACTAAATGACTTGACCAACCCCCGAGCATGGCTGCTGGCAGCCTAAGGTCACATCCCTAGAATAACCCAGCCCCCCTTATGAGTTTCTATCTGGAAAAGCTCAAGACCATCAAAAAGAATTTACCATTTGTTCTGGCCAAGGACTGACCATAGGCCCCCGACTCCCTTTCTTAGAGCATTTACTAAGAAGGTCTTACAATTGTAAATCTCGCCTCTGTCCCTTTGAGATGTATGTGTCTGGCTCTCCTACAGCCCAGGAATGTCTTTCTCAAGGACCTGAAAGCCATTCCTTTGAAATGTAATCATCAGGAGGGATAAGCCCGCAGTCTCCCAGTGTCCCTGGGAGGACACAATCCTAACTTCATGGTTGACAACTAGCAGACGCAGCTGGCCTAATCTCATTTACTGACGAACCCTTTGTCATTTTTCACTTCCCTGACTCTTCTTGAGCCCCTGCTGGCTCCCCTCCCTACACCCTCAAGCTCCCTTTAAAGCATCCAGTCAGCTCTGCACAAATTGGACTGGGGTTCAGCTCTTTCCCCTCCTATCAGTAGTGACTGAATAAAATCTGTCCTCACCATATTAGTGTCCAGCTTTGTTTATCTTTGACAGCATCTACACACATACCTCCTAAGGGACACACTGCTTCTCAGCGGTGGCCAAACCTTGCCATCCTCATTATCCAGGGCATTGTTCCTTTCTGTGCTTATCTCCCTATAACACGTCTAAGACCAGTATAGTCTTACTTAACTGTTCCAGCCTGGTCTGTGATGTCCTTTGGGAAATTAGGTGAAGAGTTATGTACAGGACTCTTTCCTTATAGGGACAAGAGTTTGGTCTATGAGATCCCCCACTGGGAGTTTCTCCCTCCACTGCTAAAGTTGGGGGAACTGGGTTAGTTTTACTAAGGGAGCAAGAAAGCTTCCTTACATACAAACCTTCCTAAAGAATTTGCAGCCAGGAAGTCCCATATCCTCTTTTGCTCTTTCTCCAAACCTCAGAAATTAGGAAACCCTGAAGGCGTAGGGTGCTGGGGTAGCTAGAGGTCAAGACAAGGAGGGTAATGAGGTCTCTATGTTTGGTGACTCCAGGGGAGGCAGCCAGTTAAGGACCCAGGCAGATGATCAGAGGTGGGACATGTGTGTCAAGGTAACCTGACAGGCAGCGATGAATCACAAATGAGAATCTGAGCACTCAAGAAGAAAAAGAAAATCCTTAGGCATTAGAAACAAACATGGAAGTGAAAACCAGAGTTATTGGTACGGCAGCTTGGGTCAGGTGGAACCTTACCCGAACTAGACCCTAGCGCCATGGGTCTTTAACTGTGGCAGCACACAGGAACAGAAAATGAGGCATGGGCCACGGGAGGTGGGGAAGAATTGAGATCCTACATAAAGGCCGCATCTCCAGTGAAAGGGGGGTTTGTCCGGGGGAAGCCAGACAACAACAGAAGGCACCAGGAGCAGAAAGAGGAGCCAAGGAAAGGTGGGCAGGTGCCAGGCTCTGGCCAAGCTGCCCAGGCATCAGGTTACCTCTTAGATCCGGGAGGGAAGTTGGAGGGCTCCGCAGTGAAGTTAGATCAAAACCCCATTTTGACTCACAGCTGGTGCACTGGCTGTCAGATCTACAGCCCAGGATTAACTCCAGAACACGTCCCACCTGGGAGATGGGGCAGTGCTTCCCAGGGTTTTCCACCCAGAATCCCTAAGGCAGAGAAGCAAAAACCTCTATTTCTAAGGAGTCCCAGGGGGAACAGTCTAAAGCTATTCATGTGACCCCACGTTTTTTTAAAGCCTTAGGTTTTTCTTTTCAATTGCATAGGACCTTTGCATTGTACTCAAAAACAAACTAAATTGATGATAAGTATTCCAGTGATTGAGAACCACCGCTCTCTGTCTCATATGCCAAGTTCCATGAGCCCTGATTTGAGAAGCACAGATCAAATAAGGTTTCAAAGACAACATGTGACCTGGTTGGTTGAACCAGGGCTGAGAGGTCAGACCAGAAATCAGAAACCTGGAAGGGAGTCTCCTGTATTAAGAGGTAAGACCAGGCAGGATGAGAGTCACACAGTTTGGCAAATTGGTTGGTAAAAGCTTGTTCAGAGGCAATGAGGCATTAAGGAGAGAAAAGTTGTTTACTTTTTGCCATTCTATAAACCAATTCTGATTAATCTTATCCTAAGAATTTATCTAAACCCTCAAACCAACTGAAATGTTTTAAATTTCCACCTCCTAAATTAATTTATATTCAGATACCACTTACGCAAGTCAAGCAAAAGCAAGCAAAAAAAAAAATCACCTAGTGATTACATACAATATATTCTTATACAGTCCACACATATTTCATTGAATAAATAAAAACTTTATTTGTATATTTACCAAAAACAATAATATCCTTAGTTTGATCACTTAAAAAAATACAAACTCATGTAACCAAAATACTTAAAGGATTTGGTTAACTAAGTGTTGACTATCTTTACCTATAAATATAAAAATCCAACCTGTCAAAACTGGTTTTATAATAGCCATATTTGAAATAATAGTGGGTTTCCATAAAGGCTGACTCTTTGTATTATGAGATCTATCACAACATGCAGATCAGACATTAAAGGAAAAAATGATTTTGCAACGCTAAGTTAGAACTTTACATAAGCAATTCCAGTGGTATTTACCCACTTTGAAAATTTTATTGAGTACTTTTTCTTTTTCAAAATCAAGTAGGAAAAGTAGATAACAACAGTACCTCAAGGACGTTTATAAATAGCAAAGCTATACTTTTCACAGCTATAAGCAAAAGGTATTTGCGTTTCCCTGAGAGCACAGCTTGCTTTGGGTTCAAGGGCAGTGTGTGTGTGTGTGTGTGTGTGTGTGTGTGTGTGTGTGTGTGTGTGTGTGATGAAGTCATTGACAGCAGAATGTGATGAGAACTAAGAAGAGAATATAATTTGTTTGTGTTTCAGTGTGCTTAGCTCCCTGCCCATTTAAAACCAGCCTTGTCAACTGGGATGCCTTAACCTCCCCTATAAGTTCCACCGCCTCTGAGTCCCTGGGTCTCATTCTCTCTAGGTCCACTAAGGTAGGAGACCCAGCCAAGCAGCTCAGAGGGCCCCACAGAATACAGGTCCAACTGTTAGTCCTGCCCTAACTTGTGCCACACTTCTAAGAAGTGGGTTCCCTCCTGGAACCCCTGTTCCTTATTCTCCCCTTACCATTCTTGAGAATGGAGTCATGTTCACAAACTCCAGGGCCCCGATATCATTTTCTAGGCCTATCATTTTCCCTTCAATGTGATCTCCCCCTCCTCCTACCTCATCCTCTTCCTCCCAGCCAGGGATGCTGTTCACTCACAGGACCTGTGTCAAGATCCAGTCCACTGTGCTGGGGCTTCCCACCGTCCCCGCCTGAGTCCTGGGCCCTTCGTTTCTGGCTCACCGGCAAAGGTCGGCCTCATCCCCTTGCTGGTGGCATGGGTTATGACAGTTAACTTGCTGCAAACCAGATTTTTGTTTATCTTGGAAGGAAAATTATATTTTAAGAGCTTCTGCTCCCTGCTAGTGCCTAGAAGCTTAAATCCTGATGTCATAAAGTTTCCCTAAAATGACTTGAAATTTTTTCTTTCCTTAAAAGCTACAGATTGGAAGATTCACATGCAGAACTCTGGATCATCTCAGTAGGTAGGTATGCTGCTAACCCATACCATTATTGAGAATCCCTACTTCTTGAGGACCAGCCACCTGAGATTTTACCACAAGTCACCTGCATATCTAGTGATATAAACATCATGTAGATTTATTTCTTTGTCTTCATTTAGGTATTCTGAACTAGTCCTGAAACTTGGATCCTGCAAATTTATGACACAGGGATCCTAAATCAATGGGATTGACCCATTGATGGGTTCAAAATTTGCTGTTTTACTGAACGACAGCCATGACAAGGAGCTGTCTTTTTGAGGGGATGCTCTTTGTGTATGCCAGTGATGCTGTCACTGGATATCCTCTTTGGAAGTTCTTCCCTGAAACCATCTTTGGAATATCACCGATTCTCCTATAGTTCATCGTTTCTGAAGGTGAGCTCAAAGAAAGACAACCATGTAAGCAGTGGCCACATCGTGGACCTAAGTGCACAGCCTCCCAGGGAGATCACCTGGAAGGACAAAAAAGACATGGATGCAGCCTCCTAACTTTACATACATTGCATTTGTTGTTAACTTGACAAAAGGAAAATTATAATATTGACTAGTGGTCCATTTACCTGCTTATTGAGTGTCTCCAGGGTGGGGATTTGTCTTATTCATTGGTGTTCCCGAGGCTTGACAAACATAAAAAACTCCTTGAATGTCTTCTGAGCTGAACTAGATTAAATTGTTTCCATTGAGAGCTTTGTTAAGGTTCTTAGACTCATGAGTAAATTATATATGTGTCCTAAATTTCTGCAAATATGTTTGCATTTTCCCATCTTACGTTCCATAGCAGGGAGCTGAACTGCTATGTTCCGTGTAGAGCTTTTCATACACCAACATGCATTTCATTTATCCTCAGTGATCTGAGTATAATAAATAGAAATCTCACTTGTAACATCCCAAGTCTTCTTTATCTGCTTTGAATGTTAGCTTCTTCTAATTATAACTTTTCTAAATTCACTATCAACTCTAATACCTCTAACTTCCCAAACTGCTGAGACGTACAGTCATAATATGCCATATCTGACATGAAATAAAACTCTATAAAGAGATTTGAAATCATACGATGAAAATAAAGCACATTGGGTAATGCAGTTACTATGTTGTTACCATTGTTGCTTTTTAAATACAGCATATGAAACAGGATCTCTTAATCTGTTTTGCCAACTTGGGGATTAGAATGAATTTCCAGTGAGCTCATTTGAAAGCTCTAGCACTTAAAGTGAAGAACAGACTCTGTTCTTTGAGTCAAAATTGTGCCAAGCTGATCCAAAAAAACAAATAGAAGGGCTTAAAAGGCACTGAACACTAAGTTTCCAGGAGGGTGGGGTCTCAGGGACATGGACCCAAATCACTATCTAAGAAGTGGAAAGTATACTGTCAAGAGGAGTTGGTCGTTCCTGCAGTGGCTGGCCGTGTTAGGGTGTGTATCTTTTTAAAACAGGGGTCTCAGTACCTGGGAACCTCTTTTGTCCATGGCAGTACAACGGTTAGACATCAAGAGGCCAGGACACTGGACTGTGCTGAAGGTACAATTCTGTCTGGTAATGACATTCTCATCCCAAATGGGCCTCCTGTGATCATAAAAAAAAAAAAAAAAAAAAGAAAAGAAAAGAAAAAAAAAAGAAAAGAGGCTTTTGATGGGGGAGAACAGAACACAAGTCTTTTATCTCTTTCAAAGCAAATGGGCCTTCCCAGATTCATCTCTCTAGACCTGTGAGATAGAACAACCTATGAGAAACTCTTGACAATGAACCCAAGGCTCCAACACAAAAGGATTCCATATGGTTTAAATATAAGGGGGAAAAAGAAAAGAAAACAGAAACACCTTTATTTCCCTGCCTTGCTGAGAGAACAAACTTGTCAGAACAAAAAAACAAGGCAGTTTTTTGGGTATTGTTTTTGTTTTTCTTTCCTGCTCTGAGATAGACAGCATGGCAGAAAGGGCACTGACTTGGAAATTGAAAAACCTGGGTTTAGACTCCTGGCTTTGCTAGTTGTAATCTGAGTGGCCTGAGGCAAATCATTTGGCCTCTCTGAAATGCACCAGTAAAATAGGAGTGTTAATATCCAGTCATCAGGTCATTATGATGGTAAGTGACTTGATATACAAAAGTTCCCAGCAGAGAACCTGGCATGGAGCAGGTATGTCCTGAATGTTAAATATTCTTCTTCTTCTCTCCTGAGGTAGGTTATACAAACATTCCTGGCTGCTCTCAAGTGTACTAAAGCTATACTTCCAAGGGATTCCCTGATGAATGGCCAAAAACCCAAGACCAGCCTGCCGTCTGAAGTGGGGCAGGCAGGGCAAGCGGTGTGGAGGGTCTCCCGGCTCAAGGTCAAGGTCCAGCTCCCAGCATGGCTCCGCCTTCCTGCTGTCAGACCGACACTGCTCCGGGCACGATTCTCCGGATGTGGGTGTATGACTTTCTGATGGTGACACTGCCGTGATGCGACACTCCCCGGGGCAGGACGCACTCTTCTGTCAGTTTTTGGGCCTCAGGGTCCCAGCACAGCACCGTGGCAATGACCTCGTTCTTCTCATCCCTGCCCCCAGTGATGTAGAGCCGGTTGTTGCAGGGCGCGATGCCGCAGCTGGCCCTCTCGTGGCTGAGCTGAGTCACCAGACACCAGCTGTCCTCAAGAGGGCTGTAGGCGTACAGCGCTCTCATGGCCCCACCTGAAGAGGAAGGGAAACATGGTGGGCATCTCACTATTTTTCAGGTTTTCTTCCCCTTTAACCACTAAAACCCTACTTCTGGGTAGGTCAAGTCTACCATCTCGCCAAGAGAAAGTAGATTTATGGCTTTACAGAAAGCCAGAGTGGACCGCTAGGGGCAGGAAGTGCTGGAGACACTTCGCAACCCTCCTTCACATTCTAAAACCAGGTGCTAGTCAGGTCCTAAAGGACACCGAGCTTGCCTGGCTGCCGGAATGCACCACAAGGAAGCAATAGCTGGAAGAAATACCACCTGGTGCATCAGGTAGACTCAGCTCCAAATCCCAGCTCTGCTACCTTTTGATCTGTAATCACCAGCATTTAGATCATGGGGTTATAAGACGTTAAATGGACCTTGTGCACGAAGCACCTGGCAGAAAGCCTGGTACATAGAAGCCGTCAATACATGGCAATAACTAGAGGTGGTAGCCTCTGTGTAGGCTGAGTATGACCTGGGACACCAGCCCAAGTTACTCATCTCGCGATTAGACCTTTAAGCAGAGTCATTGGCCTGACCATACACATGCATTAAACCTAAAGCGAGGGAGAGAGGGGTTTTTTCTTGATCTGCTCCCATATTTCACTTCTCTGATTAGCTCTTATTTGCTGACATTACTTATTTTTGGCATCACCTTAATCAGTAGTTCTCAATCCTGGCTGCACATTAAAATCACCTGCACATTAAAAACATTTGCCCTGTTGGCCAGCGTCCTCTTTCCCATTCTGATTTCATTTGTCTGAAGTGAAGCCCAGCTACCCAGATTTTTGTAAAAAGCTCCCAAGGTGATTCTAATGAGGAGTCAGAATTGAAATCCATCATCATTTAACAATTACATGCTAACTGTGGTCTGGCAGGCCAGGCTTCTTCTGGTGAACTGCAACTTTTCAGAGCTCCCAAAGCAAGTAGGGAGAATAACATTCCTATGAATAAGAAATAATGATAGCTACCATTTACTGGGCACATTTCAGTGTCTGTACATTTTCCTGCAGCACTTCTAGCTCT
Source organism: Rhinolophus sinicus (assembly GCF_036562045.2). NCBI lineage: Eukaryota > Metazoa > Chordata > Mammalia > Chiroptera > Rhinolophidae > Rhinolophus > Rhinolophus sinicus. The sequence goes on from NC_133751.1 coordinate 47,546,080, forward strand.
TCCCCTGGGCCTCAGTGATGACCTGCTTTGTATGTCTCATCCTAAATGTGAGCTGCTTCTGCCTCCAGGGCTGCAAGGTCCACCAAGGCCTGGACCAATACCATCTTCTCTTCCTTTTCAACTAGGAATTTGTGAGTTCTCAGGAGGACCTCATCTGATCTACCCGCATGGCTGCATGGGTGTTCTGAAGAAACCCAAAGCACTACTTCAGCAAGGTGTGTGCATCCATATGTTCATTGCAGCGTTGTTTACAATGGCCAAGGTATGGAGGCAGCCTCGATGTCCATCAATGGATGAATGAGTAAAGAGGAGGTGGTACATATATACAATGGAATGTTGCGCGACCAGTGAAAGGAATGGATTCTTGCCATCTGGGGCAGCATGGATAGACCTGAAGGATAGTGTGCTGAGTGGAGCATGTCAGACAGAGAAAGACAGATGAAATGTGATTTCGCTTATATGTGAAATCTGAAGAATAAAATAAACAAACAAAACAGAAACAAACTCATAGATACAGAGAACATTTTGATGGTTGCCAGATGGGAGGGGTGTTGGGGAGTGGGTGAAAATGGGGAAGGGATTAAGAAGTACAAATCGGTTGTTACAAAGTAGTCATGGGGATGTAGGATATATGAGGTCTGACAATTAAGTTTGCGATCTTGCCACCATGCGCTTATATTGGCAGCACTGTACAAAGAGCTTGGTAAGGTTTCGTAACCTTGGTATATCAGTGTCTCACAGCTGTGTTCATGTGGACAGGTGGTGGTGTCTTGCTGAGTGGCATTCATTATTGTGTTTTTGTGTGCCGTCGCGAGAATGTCCGAGCTTGAATTAGAGCAATGAACAAACATTAAATTTTTTGTGAAACTTGGCAAGAGTGAAAGTGAAATCAGGGACATGTTAGTCCAAGTTTGTGGGGATAATGCCATGAAGAAAATGGCAGTGTACAAATGGATTAAACATTTTTCTGAGGAGTGAGAACACGTCACTGATGAAGAGAGGTCAGGACATCCAATAACAAGCAGAACTAAAGAAAACATTGCAAAAATTCGTTGAATTCTTGTCAAAATCGTTGGCTGACTGTGAAAAGTATAGCAGACAAGGTAAACATCAATAGAGAAACAGTTAGGAAAATCTTAACTGAAAATCTTGGCATGAGAAAGGTGTGTGCAAAAATGGTCCTGAAGGAGTTCACTGATGAACAAAAACAAAGGAGAGTTGAAGTTTGCCAAGACCTCATGGAGAGGTAAGACGATTTTTTGAGCCATGGTATCACTAGTGATGAAATATGGGTGTATGAATACAATCCTGAAACAAAGCGTCCAAGTGTACAATGGAAGTCGGCCAATTCTCCATGACCAAAAAGTTCCATCAGTCCAGATCAAGAATCAAAACAATGTTGCTAACCTTTTTTGATATCCATTATGAATTTGTACCAACTGGACAAATGGTTAATCAAGGTTACTATTTGGAAGTACTGAAAAGGCTGCGTGAAAAAGTTAGACAACCTGACCTTTTCGCCAACAATTCATGGCTCTTGCATCACGACAATGCACCAGCTCACACGGCACTGTCTGTGAGGGAGTTTTTAGCCAGTAAACAAATAACTATTGGAACACCCTCCCTACTCACCTGATCTGGCCCCCAATGACTTCTTTCTTTACCCAAAGATAAAGGAAATATTGAAAGGAAGACATTTTGATGACATTCAGGACATCAAGGGTAATACAATGACAGCTCTGATGGCCATTCCAGAAAAAGAGTTCCAAAATTGCTTTGAAGAGTGGACTAGGCACTGGAGTCAGTTCATAGCTTCCCAAGGGTAGTACTTGGAAGGTGACCATAGTGATATTAAGCAATGACATATGTAGCACTTTTTCTAGGATGTGTTCGTGAACCTAATTGTCCCACCTCGTGGCACAAGGAATGTAATCAATAATATTGTGGTAACTATGTAAGGTGTCAGATGGGTACTAGATTTATCAAGGTGATAGATGGAAGGGGGTTGGGAGCAGGATAAAAATGTGAAGAGATTAAGAAGTTACAAAATAGTCATGGGGATGTAAAGTAAAGCATAAGGAATATAGTCAATAATATGGTTAATAACTATGTATAGTGCTCAGTGGGCACTAGACTAGTCAGGGGGATCACTTCTTAAATTATATAAATGTCTAACCACTATGCTGTACACCTGAAATTAATACAAAATAATATTGAATGTCAACTATAATTGAAAAAATGTAAAAGGTGAGGCAGTGAAGAAGAATAAGAGGTTCAAATTTCCAGGTATAAAATAGATAAGTCATGGGGATGTAATGTACAGCGTAGGGGATATAGTCAACAACATTGTGATAGCGTGGGACAGTGTCACATGGCTGCTGGACTTATCATGGTGATCACTTCCTTAGGTCTATAAATCTTAAATAACTATGGTGTACACCTAAAACTAATATGATGTGTTAGCTATATTGTAATAAAAACCTTAAAAGAAAAATAAAGAAGCCATTTGCTCACTTACCAACGACATAGATGCAGTCCCGGAAACTCACTGCATTGATGCATTTAGCCTCCACGGGCATGGACGACTTAAAATTCCACTTATTGGTTGAAGGGTCATAACACTGAGTCTTGTCTGTGGCAAGTTTCCCGTTGGGCCCGCCCCCGATCACGTAGAGCTTCTTCTTATGGCTGGTGGCTGCGAAGGAACTGACGTGGACAAGGAGCGGTGCAGCCTGCAGAGGCGCAGGGCCCCGGGAGAAGCTGTCAGTCATGCTGCCCAGATTGCTGCAGTGGCTCACAGGACACAGGCCAGGAGCCAGCGGTCACACGCCTGGGCATCCTTTGCCTGAAGTCACAGGGCCTGCAGCCTTGACTCCCCTTGAGACACAGAGAGGATCAAACCACACATCTCCCACCCTCCCTCCAGACTCTGGGCAGGCTAGAGCTCAGTGTTGGATGTTTTCGGCCTGTTTCTCCCAGAGTTCAGCACTCAGGTGAGGTGGGGTATTGACAGGAATAAGTGTTTATACAGATGAAACCAGCTAGTGTTGGAGAAAAATACTTTCTCAAATGTGCATATTCATAGTCATTCACTCAAATAGTATTTACTGCATGCCTACTATGTGCCAGGCATAGTCCTGGGTGCTTCTATCCAGGAAGAAAAGCTGGTCCAAGGGTTTCAGGTGGCCACAGGTAAGCAGATTCTCCCACTTTGAGGCAACATGCAGATTTGGGGATTAAGCTGGACTCATGCTTCCACCCTGTGAACCCTGGGGCATTACAGGGGACCTCCAAGAGCCTCTTGCCCACTGACATGACCCTCGGGGTCAGGGAGCAACTCTGTGATGGGACTTGCCAAATTGAGAAGCTCTTAGGCACACGCTCCCATAAATGTTAAGGGCTCCCTGTATGGCACTTTTCAAGTTGACAAGTCTTGGTTGGGTGCCATGATGACCTGGCTACCTTAGCTTGTGCCTGCAGTGACCATGCTTTATACTCCCCAAAGCAGGAACATATTCTGATGTATGATCTAATAAGGAAAACAAAAATTTGAAATTGGGAATAATCTGGAAATACAGGAAATGAGATCACTTTACCTTTTTAAAAAAATATTGTGACAAAAACACTTAACATGAGGTCTACGCTCTTAACAAATTTTTAAGTGTAAAATAGAATATTGTTACCTGTAGGCACAGTGTTGTACAGCAGATCTCCAGAGCTTATTTATCTCGCATAACTTTATGCCCATCGATTAGCAATGCTTTACCTTTGCTGAGTATGAAATAAACCTGAGGTTGTTTTGCTAAAGTCCTTCATGCAGGCATGTAAATGCCTCATCATTGATAGGCAAATCAACAAAGGCTAATGTCTAAACACTACCAAATAACTGCATTCAATAAACAGTGTATTTATTCAAGAGATCCCTATGTTTTCCGTATGGAGAACACAAGGGCCGAGGGCATCTGAGGAGACATAGACTCTGGGACAAGATATACATCAAGGTTAGGACTAAGCCTCCCCTCCACATTTGGGGTTCTGTTCAGGTGCCCACAGAACTTCCCCACCTGGAAGGAAGTCGTTTCTGTCACCTGATTAGCAATGCAGAAGCAATGGGTCCTATGAGGATCAAAGCTCAGAGCCACCAACTATGTTCTGAGTGGGAACGGAGCAATCAGAAAGCCACATACCTACATTGGTATATACCTTTCTTTGAAGCTTTGAAGTAAAAATACAAACAGAGTTACTCATAGAAATAGTCTCCCCTACCTCTGACCAGCAGTTGTGGAAGGGGTCGTAGGTCTCCACGTTGTTGATCCTCTGCAAGCCATCGAATCCTCCGATCACATAGACCTTGCCACCCAACACCACCATCTTATGCCTCCAGCGGCCTATGTTCAAATACTCAATTTGAATCCATTTGTTGATCGAAGAATTGTATTTCCAAACATCGTGCTGTGTTTCTTTGCCACCTAGAAGAGATACAGAGCATCAGAAATCACCAGATGTGTTAGAAATACAGCTTCTCCCATAATTTCCTACAGGCCATAAATGCTAAATTCCCAGGGCAGTCCCCCTAAGGAAAGAGAAAAGAAACCTTGAAGATGTGTGTGGTCTGCTTATAGGGAGATAGAGCCAACATGGGGGAACAGGGAGAGACAGTGTAAGTAAGGCTGATGTGAATTATGTTCTAGAGTGTGTCATGTGTCACTTCCATGTCGTGAGAGTTCAGCGAGAAGGTGCACTTTAGGGAGGAGGGACCCAAGTCCTCCTGTATCCAGCAGAAACCTGGACTCAGTGTTTGTGCGGCAAAGGGGCAGGATATAAGGCACGACAGATAAGGTTAGACTATTGCAGGCAGGGATGGTAGGGTCTTGACCAGCAGTCAAATTAGAAAGCAGCTTAAGTTCTCTGTTTGCTTATTTATTTAAACAAACAAAAAAGCAAACTTGGAAAAATCACCGAGAAATCTTACAAAATTCTGTTGGTTCATATCTTACATCTACATAAAAAATATAAGTGGGTTTTGTCCTGTTTTTAAACAATTTTTATTATAAAAGAATGAGATGCTCACAATAGATCATTTGAGAGTGAGCTGGTAAATTTTTTTCAAGACAACTCTCTTAATAAACAGAAAATACATAATTCAGTTAGGAAGAGAGACCAAAACAAAAGAGAACTGACGTTTTTGGTGACTTTAATCAAATATTTTAATAGCTTTGTGTTTCCATTTCCCCATCAGCACAGAGTACCCCCAACTACGTAAAGCAAAAGATGTACTTTTCAGACATGAAGACATGGATGTGCACTAGTGAGGCAATGAAAATCACTGACAATGCTCTGCGTCATGGGTACGTGTTTCTCTCGGGTGGAGCCCAGAAGTGGGATTCCTAGGTCAAGGGCGAGCACACCTTGAATTTTTATAGGTGCTGCTGAAGAGCCCTCTAAAGCTGTCCTAGTTCACCTTGCCCCACACCCCACCCACAGAGGATATGAGGAATGTTTATTTGGTTGGTTGGTGGCTTTGGTTTGATTTTACAGCCTGATGAAGAAAAATGGTGTCACAGTCTGGTTTTCTCTGGCTATTAGGGAGATGAGCTTCTTCCTCTTCTGTGAATTTCTTGTTCACTAGTTTAATCATTTTTCTTTGGGTGGAGTATCTTTTAGAGGTCTCTAGTCAAAACACTGTGATGTTGTTCCCATTTAGGTAGTGTCAAAAATCATAAAATAACTATAAACTTTCAAAGAAACGTATGCAAATTTTATTTAAAAAAAAAAAAACTTTACCATTCTTACTTCAAGATGTAATGGAAGACCTGATTAACTGGGAAGGCATAACATGTGCATAGATGAGAGGAAGACATATTATTGCAAAGAGCTGGGTGACTTTTGATATCGTGGAGAGACCATGGGACTCAGAGAACCTGGGTTGGAATCCTGACTGACATTTACCAATGTGTGACCTTAGGTATGTGCCATAACCTTTCTGAGTCTCAGTTTTCTCCATTTGTAACCTGGAGATTAAAATTACCTACCTTATAGAGTTGATGTGAGAGGCAAATGATCAAATGCTACCAAAGTATAAAGTTATTTAATCTACTGTGCTGTAAAGATGGTAGAGAATGTGTCATTCAATAAATATTTATTGAGCATTTACTATGTGGTCAGGCACAGTGCTAGGTGCTGGGAATAGTGTTGACTCTCATAGAAGTTAAAGACTAATGAGAGACACACATAAAGTAATTATAAATAATCAATCAAACGACTTAGAAGTAAGAAATGAAAAAGTACCAGGTGCTATTAGAGTGTCTAAATATATAACCTAATAAACTTGAGGGGAGGAGTCAGGTTCAGGAGAAGAGCAGACATTTTTATTCATTACTGTATTCCCAGCGCCAGCTAAGTGTACTATGCCTATAGTAGACACTGAATGAATTTTAGTGTCACTTTCCTTCTTCCTTTTTCATGAAGGACTGGGCCTGTCTGCCTGCTCCCCCTAATCCTAATACAATACTGTTCACGGGTTAGTGCTCATTAAATGAGAATGCACGCTCCAAGATAAGACCACCTGAGCTCTTAGTTTCCATATCCTGACCATTAGATTGTTGCCATTTACAGTACTTCTTCTAGGATGGCTGCCTGGCTGACACTCAGGAAAATACGTAGTGCCCCTGGGGGCTTGCTTTGGCATCACGTGGCTCCTGCTTACCTGAGATGTAGACCTCATTTTTCAATGTGACACATGCAAACTCCACCCACTTCTTATTCTCACTCTCCAGCTCTTGCTCGGTCATCGGGAGCTTGGCCACCTCCAGGCGGCTGCGCCTCAGGGGGTCCAGGCAGGTTACCTCCGCCACAAAACGTTCATCCTTTGTGCAGCCACCAATGATCATGAACACCTCAGACTGGAACTCATGCATCCTGGGTTTTGTGCGCTCAGAAATAATCTGGAAAACCAATGGGAGTACCAAGAGGCAAGATGACACAATAGTTTAGAGCTCAGGCTATGGAGCCAGCAGAAAGAACCCAATTCCCAACTCTGCCACTGTATGGCCAGGTAACGTCACCTCCTTGGGCCTCAGTTTCATCACCTGTGTAAAGATTTTAGTGGTAACTACCTCACAAGTTTGCTGTGAGGATTAAATGAGACCATATGCATAGTGTGCTTGGCCCAGGGCTTGCTGTATAATAAGTTCTCAGTAAAAAGTACTTGTTGTTGCTTTTGCTGCCGTTTTAAGAAATCCAGATCTGTTTACTATCAAATGCACTCCCTGCTTCTCCTCTCCTGTTAGATCTGAAGACTTGAACCCTGGAATTTTATTTCTAGCCACCTTCCACTCCCCCCTCATTTCAATTTTTTAAAGATATCTCAGACTTTGCTCACTACGAGACTTATTCTGGAAGACAGGTCCTGACAGTTGGCACAATAGAGTATCCAGAGACTTGGGAGAAAAAAACACAAAAGGAAGCAGGGTTTGGGGGACTGGATCCCAACATCAAACATATGACCCTTCAGAGCCTCAAACAAACAAAGAAATCCACACCATGGATATTTGAGCCCAGCTGAAAGAGCAGAGATTTGGAGTCAAATACACCTGAGTTTGGTCCTAGTACTACCACCTATGACCATGTGACCTTGGAGAAGTGACACAGTCTCTGTAAATACCTGTAATCATTTCTATACCGTCTGGTCTTTGGTATACATAAAGGTGGTCCCTGGAAACTTAGGAGGCAATGAAAAGAAGGGGCTACTTTCTCTGCCCCAAAAGACCTCTTTCAATGAAAGTCCCAGTTACTATTACTAAATCAAATGTAGATTGACATTGGCTTGTAGGTTCTAAAATGTCCCATTGTCACCATCCTCATGAGCCTAGAGGACGGACAAGGTTAAGAAGAAGGGATAATGACAGGACAAGAAGGGTTAAAGTTTGGGAAACGAAGGTTAAAGGGAGAAGTGTGTTCAGAGAGTAGCCTCCAGGCTTACACTATTGTCATTAGGAATAAACTCAAAATCATTCAAGCAGTGAGAACACAGTGGGGTTCAGGGAATCAACCGGCAATGAGACCTCCATTTGAAGATCACTGTGATTGGTTGGTTCAGTACCCAGACTGTAAAATGGAAATGAAAAAGTACCCTGAGCAGGATTTGGGGCAATAGAGCAGCAAAATCCTAGGACACAGTGAAAAGAGATGTTTTAGTCTCAGAGAAAGAAAATGCTTGATTGTGAGAGATAGAGCACCATAAAAGAGCGGAGTGAAACTAAGAACAGCCTTTATTTGTGGAGCACTTACCATGTGTCAGACACTCGGCTAAACACATCTCATTAATTATCTTATTTAATTCTCAGCACAATTCTGTCAGTTGGTAGGTATTATTATCTCTGTGTTATAGGTCAAGACTGAGCTTTAGAGCAGCTAAGTAGCTTGTCCAATGTCATGCTGTAGAGAAATTGTGCAGTTAAGATTAAAGCCAGATCCGCATGACTGCAAGCCCAAGTTCCTGCCACAAAAGACTTTTCCAAACATCAGAATTCTCTCTCCTCCCAAAGCTAAAATTTATAATCCCACTCCCCACCTCCACCCCATTGCAAACACAAAAGTCAGAGCATATATTTCATAGCTGCAATTTTGCAGAAGACAAGATAAAGACATTTTATATCAGAGACATGTGTTCATCACCTGCATTTCAGGGACTTAGGAAATGGGGAGCAGAAACAAAAGTAGCCAGAATGTTTGCCCTATAGTTGATCAAGCCTCTTTAAATGCTGAGCTGGGAGCAGTTGCAAAGACCAACACTTACTTTCAAGTATATGAGGGCTTTGATTCCCACCACCGAGCCACCGGCCAGTGACTCACATACCCAGCTTGGGATATGACCCATGTGTTGCCTGGACTCCCTCCATCAGTCTGCTCGTAACCTTTCCTTTGCCTACTGTCCCATCTCCTGTGACAGACCATATGTTTAATAAGGAAGAGACTGTTTTCTAGTGCCTGGTACCAAATCTGGCATATAGTGTCAAGGATTTATTTGTTTAAAAAAAAAGAGAAAGCATGACATATTAAAATAAATGGGATATGGGATGCTATTAAAGTAGTACTTTGGGGGAAATTCATAGCACTAATGACAATATCAAGGAGCAAAACGATGGAAGGAGAACTGACTCTGGGTGGTGAACACACAATATGATATATAGATGTTGTATTACGGAATTGTACACTTGATACTTATGTAATTTTACCAGCCATTGTCACCCTAATAAATTTTAATTTAAAAGAAAGAGGGGAAAACAGATCAAATCAATGACCTTCACTTCCATCTTAAGAATCTAGAAAAAGAAGAGAAAATTAAACCCAAAGGAAGCAGAAGAAAGGAAACAATCAAGGTCAGAGTGGAAATAAATGAAATAGAAAAGATAAAAACAATAAAGAAAATCAAGTGAAACCAGAAGCTGGTTCTTTGAGAAAATCAATAAAATTGATAAACCTCTAACCAGACTGATCAGAAAAGAAAAAGAGGAGATACTAATTACCAATATCTGGAATGAGAGATGTGACATCACTACAGATTCTACAGATATTAAAAGAATAATAAGTGAATACTGTGAACAACCTTATGCCAATAAATGTAGCAACTTCTATGAAATGGAAAAATTCTTTGAAAGACACAAAATACCAAAGCTCAATCTAAAAGAAATAGATAACCTGGATAGCCTTATATCTGTTAAAGAAACACAATTTATAGTTTAAAACCTCCTCACAAAGAAAACTCCTGATTCTGATAGCATCACTGGAAAATTCTACCCAACATTTAAGGATGTGTTTGCAGAGTGAATGAGTGACAATGGATCTGAGGACAACACAGAACTAGAAAGGACACACAGAAAAAGAATGAGGCTCCCAAGAGACTTCACACAGACAATTCTTAAGCCAATTTGGCAATGGTCTAATTAAGAAGGCTAGTAGTGAATCCCAGAGATATTGCATAGTGGTATATATTGTATAGTGGTATATATATATATATATATATATATATATATATATATATATATACACACACACACACATATATATATTATATGTACAAACTTAACAAACTGCCCCTATATCTTTACTTCCTAATTGTTTTATTTCTCCCCACTAAGCTTATTCTTGTCTTTATAGAGTTCTGAATAAAATATATCTCCAGGAATTATTAAGCATAACCAGGTAGATCCAAATGATGTGTGTATTCACCATCTTGGTCCTCATTTATTCATTCAACAAACATTTATCAATCACTTGCTATATACCAGGGACTCTCCTAAGCTCTGAAGATGAAAAGTCCAATAAGACATATTTCCTACCATAACAAGCTTCCAGTCTAGAGATACTTACAGATGAGGAATTCAGTGGTTAATGCAGTAGTTGGTGCTGTGACAGAGCAATGCACCAGGGTCTATGAGAATAAGAGAAGCCTCTGGAGAAGGTGACGCTTGCATTGAGTTTTGAAGCAGAAGTTAACTTGATGAAGAAGAAGAAAAAAAGCATCTGAACAGCACCTGCATTAGCCTGGAGGCTAAAAAAGCAGGTCCACTTTGGGGAATTACAAGCAGTGCATTAGGACTATAGCAGAAGAGAGAAGTTGGATGGAGATGGCACTAGAGAAGCAGGCAGGAGATGAAGTACACAAGGCCAGGATCTGCAGGCTCTAGAGCTCAGGTGGGAAGTGAGGGATCTATTCTGATGGTGGTGGGGAGCCAGTGAAGAGGGTAAGCTCAAGAGAGAAAAGATTAGGCTTGCGTTTTCAATCCTCCATCTGTTGAATGAATTGGGAAGGGCAGACTGGGAGCAGGAAGGTGAATTTTGAAATTCAGGAGGGAGATAATGTGAGTCTGAACTAAGGTAACATCAGAGGCAATCCAAAGACTCAAGGTTCCCTGGAGTGGGCAGATGAGGAAAGCAGCACCCCGAGGAATGGTGACTGGCCAGGGCACATTCTGTCCATATGTGCATCAACCCCACCAACCTCCTGCCCTTACACAACTGGGAAGAGGAGTGTGCCCGGTATGGTGCTGAGTGATTTCTGAATCTCACCTAATTCTTTAGTAGCTGTCTATGATGCAGTGTCATCCCCATTTAACAGATCAGAAATACAAGGGCTCGTGGAACTGCCTGACTCAAACTATAACCAGTGTAGCATCTTCTCCATGCCTTAAGGGAAGCCAGCCTCACCTCTGTCTCTGTGAGGCCCACTATCACCTTTACTTCACTGGTGAACTGCAGCACCTCATTGTCAACTCACCTCATTGCCAGAAAGGTGGTACATCCTGGCTTCCTGGAGCAGTGGGAACACCTCTGGGCACTGCCTGATGAGAGGATCTGCTTCTACCATCTCCACAAAGTACCACTGGTCCAGAAGCGGCAAGCGCACATTCTCCAAGACGTAGGGGAGCAAGCAAAGTCGTTCCGACTGTTTGTGCCGGATCCAGCTCATCACAGTCTCAAACACCTGAGCCTCCTCAGTCACATAAAGGTCATCACTCTTCAAGATGTGATACAGAGTGTCCACAGGAAGTTCCAGGAACTCCTCAGAGTTTAGAATCTGCACGAAGTTTTGGATAATGTAACTCTGAACCTGCTTCTTTAAACTGTCCAAGGCATGTGTGTCTGCCAACCTCAGTATTCCAACACAGTTTTCTGGGTTCAAAGCTTCTGTGAGGAAGCTCGCACAGGCATCCACCATCCGCAGGAACTAAGAGAACAGAAGGGCAGCAAATCAGGCCACCAAATGATTAGTCCACAAAGACATTTACCAGTGCGTTGTGTGTAGTAGCAAAAAATTAGAAACAACCTAACGGACGAACAATAAAGGATGAGTTAAATAAATAAAAATACATTCATATTTTCAACCGCTCTGTAGTCACTTAAAAAAACATGCTGTAGAAGAATATTAAATGACATGGAAAATTTTTATAATGCGTTATGTTTAAAAATAGGTTCATCGAATCTGATCAAGCCTCTAGATTTAATCAGCAACTTACAGGAAATACAGTTGACACTAGAGTAACACGGAGTGGGGTGCTGACCTCCTGCACAGATGAGAATCCGCATATTACTACATATAGGAGAAAGAGGAACATGTCAAATGACACCATGGGAATACGATCAGCAAAATCCAGACTGTGGGAAACTCTACCAGATCAGTTTCTTCATCAAATACATCACAAGGGGGAAGATGGGGTGGGGGAGTGGGGAAGGAGAGCCTAAGGATAAAAAGAGATTTAAGAGACACAGCCACCTTTCACAAAGTCAGGGTCCTTATTGGGATCCCTGATTTAAACAAAATAATTTTAAATGTCAGAGAAATTTGTACAATGACTAATATTTCGTGATATAAAGCAATTGTTACTAACTTTAAGTGTGATTATGGTATAGTTATGTTTAAGGAAGAATCTTACATTTTAGAGATAGGTATGGAAATATTTGCGGATGAAATGAGAAAGCACTTCACAAAATCATATGTACATTATGATACTATTTTTATAAGGAAAATATATAGAGAATACAGGAATAGAAAAAAGACTGAAGGATATACATCCAAATATTAACAGTTGTCATCTCTCGTGTATTAGGTACCATGTTTCCCTGAAAATAAGACCTAGCCAGACCATCAGCTCTAATGCATCTTTTGGAGTAAAAATTAATATAAGACCCGGTCTTTATTTTAATATAATATAAGACCGAGTATAATATAATATAATATAATATAATATAATATAATATAATATAATATATAATACTGGATATAATACTCCTAAATGGCCATAGTAAGTCTCATGGGAAAATTTGTTGTCAAGGGAACAATAATCCTCCCATAGAAATAGGCCCCATAGCAATGGACAAGAAATATACTGTGTAAATAATATAAGGTACCACACTATCTAATAAAACTATGAGAGTTTTTTCTGATTTTGTTTATTTATACACTCCTTAAATCCTCTAAAATAAGCAACACTTTTGTAATGAAAAATTAATTTGTAAAATTGATTGGCTTTCATGTCTTATTTTTAAATTATCATCATCCTCATAATAATACGAGCCCCTTATGGGTATACAGCACTTCATATTTACAAAACACTGTCATATCCATTATATTATTGAATACTCATTTTACAGATGAACTGTCTCAAATGCATTGGTTCATTCTTATTAGCTGCTCTCTGGAGCTTAGCTTTGAATGAGTCTAAACTCCTATCTCCTCCTTGTCCACTGGGCCCCTTATGGGTCAAGTTCTCAATGTTCTTGGGTTGATCAATTAGTGGAAGGATGGAAAAAGGAAGGCTGAGGGGCAGGGCGTGGTAGGGCTGGTTGGTCTGAAGACAGGGCCTGCTGTTGATGGGCAGGCCTGCAGAGGACTGTAGGGGTCTGGCCTCAGAAGAGAAGCTCTAGTACCAGGAACTTGAGGGTAGCAGGGTTGTGGGGCCTGAAGGGTGGGGGTGAGGGCAGGACTGGTCTTAGACTAGACCATATTGACTTAGTCTTTGTCCTTCACTCTAGAGCATTCTGGGAGGCACACATCCCTGATTTTTTGGATCAATCCCAATTGCAAAATATTATCTTTCTGTGTCAGACTATGAGGTCAGACAATTAAGTTCACAAACTCATTCTAGAAAAAGTGCTGCATACCTCATTGCTGAATATCACTATGGTCACCTTCGAAGTTCTCCCCTTGGGAAGCTATGCACCGATACCAGTGCCTAGTCCACCCTTCAGAGCAATTTTTGAACTCTTTTTCTGGAATGGCCATCAGAGCAGTCATCATATAACTCTTGATGTCCCGAATGTCATCAAAATGTCTTCCTTTCAATATTTCCTTTCTCTTCAGGTAAAGAAAGAAGTCATTGGGGGCCAGCTCAGGTAAGTAGGGAGGGTGTTCCAATACAGTTATTTGTTTACTGGCTAAAAACTCCCTCACAGACAATGTTATGTGAGCTGGTGCATTGTCGTGCTTCAAGAGTCATGGATTACTGGCGAAGAGTTCAGGTCGTCTAACTTTTTCATGCAGCGTTTTCAGCACTTCCAAATAGTAAACTTGGTGAACTGTTTGTCCAGTTGGTACAAATTCATAATGAATAATCCCTCTGATATCAAAAAAGGTTAGCAACATCATTGCAACAAGTTCTCGAACTTAATTGTCAGACCTCGTATACTTTCCAATTGTCAGTTTAGAAAACATTGACTGAGAATCAATGTAATGTTGGAGTGAGCCAGAGTTCTGCCTCAGATCACCCTGTCTGCTGGTCCCAACCGCCTGCAAATCTGTTCCTCGCATGAGCAACTGTGGCAACGGTTGAGACTGAGAATTCTAACACCTGTCTAGTTGTTTGCAGATTTTCAGTTCAAAGAGTAAAAATATACAACCGAGACCAAGCCCTCGCTAAGCCTGTAACCAGAGCCCTTTGTGGCCCTGCCCACAGAGAGATCTATGAGGGCTGAAAGGGAACTTACTTACGTGGTAGCCTCCAAAGTCAAACAGCAGGTACACCACACCAGTGTTTGCGTGCAAGGAAGATAATATGAAAATGAAGTCAATTTTCTAAATATGTTGACTATTTCTGGAAAGCTACCGAAGAACCTAGTAACAGCGATTGCCTCTGGGGAAGGGACCTGGTGACTGGGGTCAGGGCAGAGAGGAAGAATTATTTTTTACTGTTTACTGTTTAATTTTTGTACCCCCTTGAGTTGTGTGCCATGTGGAGGAATTATCTATTTAAAAAATAAAGTTTCTCATGAATGGAGAAAACACTAGAAGGGAACACATTAACATGCTAACAGTGATTATCATAATTGCAGTTTTATAGATAAAGTTATTAATTCGTTTTTTAGACTTTGCTGTATAGATCAAGTTTTCTACACTGAGCATGAAGCTGCTTTTCAAATCAGAAAAAAAATTAAATTCATACTGCCTTGCAACTTTCAAGTACACAATGAGAAAATAAAATGTGAAAAATAAAATAAAGAACACCCATGATGCATGAGCCCCTTTATATTAACCAGCTCATTTAATTCTCACAACACTATAAAGTAGATATTTATTATCATTCCTGTTTCATACATGAGGAAAACAGATTCAGAGAAGTGAAGGCATTTCCTGAGACTTATAACTAATAAGAAGTAGAGCTAAAATTTGAAACAGTCTTATCTGATTCCAAAAATGCATGTTTTTACATTCCTTCAGGCTGTTTCCAGTCACATAGCGTTTGCACAGGACAGCGGCTTGGCAGATGCCAGGCATGATTGGCACACTTCACCAGAGAGCTCAGCTGATCTGATCTGCCCAGATGCAGGAAGTCCTGGCCAACAAGATGCCAATGTCTGCCCCTGCTTGGTGATTGTTTGATGAGCAAAGAAGGAAGCCATGAAGGAGGATCAAATCAAGTATCAAAGCTCGCGTTTGTTAGAAATATTGATCCCAACGTGTCCCTCCCTACTTAGAACCATGCACGCAGCCGCCCCTGCATTTCTTGAATGTGTACTGACCATTTGTATGTGGTAGGCCCTCAGCCAGTGCTGGGGGTACAGAGGTGAGCAGAAAGAGTCCCAGTGCCTGTGCTCTGGAGCTGACAGACCCATGGGGGAGGCAGGCGGGAATCAAATAATCACACAAGTATAAAATTACAGCCATGATAAACGCTATGTAACCAAGTTCAGTGAATCTACTGCCTGAAACTCAAGAAAGTCCTATTGCTACCCCTCCAGCCATGCAAATCTGGCTCTAAGCCGTCACCAGGATGCACCCTGCTGGAACCCCTCCACAGTCAAACCAGTCTACTCACCATCTCCAAACATCCCTAAACTTGCCTGTTCCCATGCCTTTCTGTGCTCATGTCATGCCCGCTGCCTGGACCAGCTTCTCCCTCATCTCCAGACGCTAAAATCCTGCTCTCCTCACCTAAGCAAGCTTGACTCCAGAGTTCCACAAAAAGAAACGATTCAGGATAGGTATCCCCAGTTTCAATGGAGAAGTCCCCTCTAAAGTTTACCTCAAGAAGGAGGAAGAAGTGAGTACTATGGCCAATGTCTTATCTGCCTACACAGGGCTATTTTCTTCATTCAAAGGTGTTAAATCTAGAGCCAGTGGATGGGCTCCATGAGTCTGCAAACTCCTACAATTGTTTGCAAACATTTGTTTGCACATGTGCCATTTTTCTGGGAACCGAGTTTGCAAGAGACACTGTGAGTTGCTCTCTAGTATTCCCTCCCCCTGAGGACAAAGCCAACACAAGAGGGACAGCCAGGCTAAGAGGACCAGAGAGTCTTAATCAGATGGCTTAAAGCCTTCCCTGCCTCTGGACATTTTAAATTCTGGGTCAATACTTGTTTAAGAAGAAAGGAGGAGAATGGAAGAAAAGGGAAGGGAAAAGAAATGGAGAAATCCTACCTATTCATGAAGTTCCTTCTCCAAAACCACTCTTCCTTCGTTGTTTGTCCATTTACCCAAATGGAATCAGTTCCTCCCTCCTCTGTGCTCCACTGGGCAGCGTATTTACCCCTCTTATGGAGCACAGATTACATGTCTGCCTGTACTATGGTCAAGCATCTCAAGGTTCTAGGTCATGCTTGTGTTTTTACTTCCAGCAGCACCTAGCATAGACTCTGGCAAAAGAAGGGAAAGGAGGGAAGGAGAGAGAGAGGGAGAAAGTATTTTTCGGCTACCTACTATGTACCAAGATCTGCACTAGAGAGTTTCCCTTTCATTATTTTATTTGAGGAATACATTTTAGTTTTTAACAAATACATTTTATCTAACAAGTAATAATAAAATAGGTATTAGTATTACAATTTGTGCAGAGACAGAATAGAGAATTCAAAGAGTTAGTGTGTTGCCCAAGGTCACACAGCTAGTAGGTGGTAGAGGTGAAACTCAAGATCACGGCTAGCTGACTCCTCTCACTGAGCTTTCCACTGCCTTTGGAACGGTTGCTAACAAAATTCCAGGAGAGTCTGAACAGGCCTATGTGGTCAAGGGTAGGTGGGGATCTCCAAGTTGCCTACATTCCCCTCAACACATGCCTCAATAAACACTTCTGAGTGTGAGGGGTGGAGGGCAGCATCATGTGATCCCAACCATGGCTGGGAAACTGCTGATGTGCAGGGCAGACAATGGGACACGAAACGGGTTTGTTTTCAATTTGTTGGGTTCTTGTTCTTCTTCTTCATAGTCAAGATTACTTAAGACTTTAGGGTACATTTTCTGTCTCAGCCTGTCCCAATGGCAAATGAACTTGTTTATTAAAGCTGAGCAATGACAGATAATGGCAACAGACAACCAACTTCCTGTTTGGGGGACATGTTAGCAAAAGGTTATAGCCAGGCACCTGACTCTCAAACAGAGAGGCTAAAAATACAGTCGAAGGAAACCACTTGAGACATGACTACAGTTCCCATGAGAAGTGTCTGCCTCAAAGAGAATGCACCCCCGCTCCCCATCTCCACTCCCCCTCTTCTGCTTCCCTTCACGCTCTCCAGAACTGGGGGCCCTAAGGGACGTCACCAATGTAATTCCACATCTCCCTAGAGGTTCTTTCAAATCCACTCCAGCATAACTGAAGTCTTATTTTGGTCCAAAGGGTCTCTAAAGACGTTGGTATTCTTATCCGTGAGCCCCAACAAAGCAGTATATGTGAAGACTGTATAAGTTGATGAGTGTATAAGTGGAATTTTAATAAAATCCAAATTTATTTGAAAGTGTTCCTGAATTGAGTGTAAATTTTTGTCACTAGTTTTCTTCTCAGACAATAGATACTAAAAGTAAAGTTGTTCTCCTGTGGGTTCTTTATTGGTGTTAAAGAGGGGTCTTCATATTTAAAAATTGCAAATTACCACCTATCCTATTCCTCTATCCTTGCCTCTCCCTCTCTCTTAGGTGATATACCAACCTCAGACTCTATGGGAATAAGCTCCTCTGCCCCCAGGATGTCCTCTGCTCCCTCAAGTCTTTCAGTCCTTGCTCTAGACTTGGCTGAGAGGTCTGCTCGCTCCTGGAAGCTGTATGGGGTAGGCAGGAAAGGAAGAAGCTAAGACCTGCAAAAGGCCCACTCACTAAGGTGGGGCAGGTGCTGGGGGATTGAGGCAACTATAGAGGTGGACTGACCTCAGAAGTGGAATCAGAGGGAAAGGAAAGGGGCAGCGCCCAAGGTTGTGGCAAGTTTGGTCACAATTCAGGCAACAGACAAGATAGACCCTGAGTTTCCAGAGGACGTAGTGGGGGACCCAATAGGCAGCAGAGCACAATAGAGGACATATGTGGGCCACACTAAGTTTCAAGGGGCAAGTGGCATAGCTGGGGCTTAGTGACTCAGCCTAGGGACAAGGTGAAAGGTAAAAAGCGGTACCACTATGAGGATTAAATGCAATGATTATACCTGGGACATGGTTGATGCTCAGGATGGAGAGAGAGAGAGGAGAGAGGAGAGAGAGAGAGAGAGAGAGAGAGAGAGAGAGAGAGAGAGAGAGAGAGAGAGAGAGAGAGAGAGACAAGCAGCTATCTAAGCAGAAGCCAGGTTCTGGAAGCACATCCGTGAATGCAGACAGCTGCAACAGGTGAGGAAGCAGGTAGAGAAGACAGGAACCTTAGTCTTTGCTTACAAGTTCTCTCCACCTGAAATACTTTCCCCCAACCCAACTGCCACTTGTTGAAATTCTCCCCATTCTATGAAGTCCAGTTCAACACCACCTCCTTCAGAGCCAAAATTTTTCTCAACTCCTACATTCTGCCATGAGTTCTGGTTGCCATCTGGGTTGGAAGCTCATTGGGAATCCTTGTTTTTGATGCTTTCAGGATAGTGGATGGAGGCAGGTATACTGAGTCAGAAGTTCTGGATTTAGGCCCCAGATCATAGCTCGACCACTTGATGACCTGAACTCTCTCTGAGCCACAGTTTCCTCATATGGAAAGTGCTGAGCATAATAAAGCCTAACTTTCAAGCTCATTGTATGGGTATTACCTGGGCTGCCCACTCACAGAAATATTGTCACTATCAGATGGGCTCATGTAAGGGAAAGAATATGATAAATAGCTAATAAATGTGATCTGTGTTTACAATTTTTTATCTTTATTTCCGCCTGATATTGTCTCACAAAGTACCTTGCACATAGTAGATGCTTAGTAATTTGTGATAGTTAGGGAGAAGTAAAAGTCAGAAACTGGTAGCAACATAGATTTTCATCACAACTAAAACCCCCCATCCCGCTTCCTGTATTCCACAAGCTATGGGCAGCAACAAGGGCATCTCAGGCTTACTTACCAGGGACGGCGGGTAGGGTAGACAACAGAAGACAAGTTTGGCTTTGAGTTTCTAAATCCTCTTTCAGAACTTATGCTAGAAGAATAGTTTTGAAAAACCAATCAGTGGTAATCACTGGGCCCTTGGAGCTTCAAAAGCTGGAATCCTAAGGAGTCTAGGCAGAAAGTTTATGCCAAACAGTAGAAGTAGGAGAATGGATGATAATGTAAGAGTCAGCTTCTACTACATGGGAGGAGAGAATGATTCTTAGGCCGGCAAGAGAGAAGAGAAAGAGTCTAATAATAGAGTGAGAAGCAATTGTGGGTCCCTAAGATAATGCCCTGCCTGCCTCCCAACTCAGGCCAAAGTCCAGAGTTAGGGGGATACTGAAAGCTCCTTAAAGGCTGTGGCTCTGAGGACAAAAGAATGTGTGCCTTGACTGCTGAGATGAAATCAGAAATGCAGCAGTCCAGTATAGCAGCAGCAGAAGAGAAATTGCAGTGTGCTGTTTCTAGACAAAGGGGGCCTATGCAGTCGTTCCGAGTTCCCTGTAGCTTCAAATTGGCACAGGAGAGCAAATGGAGGTTCCTTGTGTGTCCCTGAGAGGAGACCAGAAACAGGAGAGGATTGGCAGACCTGAGAAGTTTGCAAAGAGGACAAAGAGAATGCAAGCTGACCCACAAGGACTGACGGCCAGACCTACGTGGGACTGGGGACTTTCAGTTGATGCCAGTGGGGAGAAGGTTGATGACCAGAGAGAAACTGATGGGAACACAGGTGCTCCAGCATGGACCAGTGGTGCACATGACCGTGGGAAGCCTGAGCCAAATGTCTTTTTCTGTGATATCCTGGCACTCTGTAAATGTCCCCTGCAACTGCACAAGCTGCCTGAATCCTGAATTGATTTCACTTTCCTGGAGTGAGATGGCATTACGTTAACTACAATTTCAACCACTGGTAGAATGGGAAGTTCAGGATAGGGATTAAGCTCAATGCTAGAAAAATAATAGGTTAAATCACACTTTTTTTTTTTTGTTTTTTTTTTCACACCTGAGTTCGTAGCCTAAAATTTGAACCCTCTATACTAATTAGAACGCAAGAACAATACGAAATTCAAAGATAGGCAAAACTAATTCATGATGACAGATGCTAAAGTAGTAGTTCCCCTTGGGGCGGTACTGCCTGGGGAAGGCACAAGGGAGTAATCTTGGATGCCAGAATGTTCTAGAGCTTGATCGGTGTGGTGGTTACATGGTTGTATACACATGTAAAAAATCATCAAGCTATACACTTGGGATGTCTGCGCTTTACTGAATGTAAGTTATACCTAAAAATAAAAAAGATCAGACATTGAGATCAAACACAGAAATGTAAAGTCGACAGCAGGTCCACTGTGAGAACACCTGCTGGCCCCAAGTGTCCAAGGTTTCTCAGAGGGAATTGGGCAGGAGCTGTGCTAGTCTTGCCTCCTGACACACTCCCATGGAGCACCGCAGGTTCCCAGAACCTTGCAGTGGGCAGCCCTCTCCCAAGATGCTGAAGGCCCCAGCAGCCTTCAGGATCATGGCTTATTTCAGGCCTCTCTCGGAGGGATAGTTGTGTAGTGGAGAACACACAGGATACACGTTAGCAGACAGGAGTTTATTCAGGCTCTTGTCTCACTGCCATAAAGCCTTGAGCATTTAACATTGTTGAATCTTATTTTTCTCACTTATAAATTGGGGGTAAACATACCTACCTGGTGGTAAATGAGAAAATACAGGCAAAATGGTTGCCACATAATGAATGTTCTGAAAAGAGCAACTGTTATGTGGACCCAGGAGATTAACCCTGATTTCTTAACACTCACAGTAGACACACAGTGATATTGGTTGACAAAGAGTGTCTGGGGGAGAGGATGCAGCAGACAGACAACAGGATGATTTTATCTGGATGATGGTAAAGAAATACTTGGGTTGGTTTTCTTGTCTAGATCAACTGGCTATTCTGATGCTGAGTAGATAAAATCTCTGGGTCCCTGTCAATGACAACAGAAGTTCACCTATACTTTACAGTAATGGGACCTACTTTTTGCTATGTGCCTGGCCCTTAGTAGTACTTAAAAATGAAGTCATTATTAGTATTAATTAGCTTGTAGACTATTTCTTTTTCTACTAGCCCATGACACTTCCAAGAACCAGGATTGCGCTTCTTAGCATCCTCTTAAGGAAA
Organism: Rhinolophus sinicus; assembly: GCF_036562045.2. Lineage (NCBI taxonomy): Eukaryota > Metazoa > Chordata > Mammalia > Chiroptera > Rhinolophidae > Rhinolophus > Rhinolophus sinicus. The sequence continues at coordinate 47,567,553 of NC_133751.1, forward strand.
GTCAGGCAATTTTTGTTGGGGTCTTAAGCAGTTTCTGAAGTAGTCTTCATGTTCAGCCATTAATGAACAAGAGCAACACACGCATTCATTGATTCCACAAATATTTATGTACTGTGTTCCAGGTAATGAGTAAGCCAAGAAGCCAACCCAGGCCATCAAATCAGCCACTGACCACCACGTGGCTACCTCATCCATACAGGTCTCACCGCCATTCATTCTATCATTAGCAAAAGACACATGAAAATAAGCAATGCCAGGGCCTCCACCAAAGTCTCCACAAACTGCCACCAGGATGAAAGTTATGTCACCACTTCAGAGGGTGTTGTGGAGGCACCACGTGGGTCTTCTCAGGCCCAGGCCAGATGAGCAGGCGCCCACTCTGGCATCCCCCTTTCTTTTCTCTGAGTCTAGGCCCCCAGGACTCAGCCTGATCTCCTTTATTCTTCTTACGTAGAACTATTCTTCTACGTAAGCAATTTCTTCTAACCAGCTGCTCTGTATCCTAGGGATCCTTCTGTCTCAAGACTCAATGTTGGCTGAGTATGGTCTCCCTGATCTAACATCTTCTAGCTGCCCTGCAGATAAGCTCAGAAGTCCTTTTTCTTTCATGAGTTTTTAATAACAGAAATGAAAGTAACAAATATGACAAAGTTCCCCAAACAAACATGGCAAAGTTCCCCAAGATTGAGAAATTCTTATAGCCATTGTCCCAGGTCTATAGCCCCTAACTACCTTGCTTATTTAAGACTCAGCAGTCTGAAGGTCCAGTTAAGGCAAGGAGGGCCCTTTGCTTTTCCGAAGCCCCCATTAGGTGACATTTATCTCAAAATCCCTGCTCACATGTGAACAGGTCAGTTGGTTCTTTCCCTTTAGGTGCTTCTCTTGCTTTTACCTTTCCAAAAACTACTTAGAGAAAATATGTTTCTCTCCATAGTTGGCCAATAAATTATGGCCAGGTTACTGAAAATTTCTTCTGCCTAAAAGGAAGAAACTGTTCCACCCCTGCTATAGCTGATTAGATCAATGGGCCCTTCACCCAAGGATCATTGGTCTGTTAACAGGCCAGCAACTCATGAAGTTATCTCACACGAAATGTTCTTTTCAAACAGCAATAGTGGTGACTGGCTGGGTCAATCAACTTCTCTCTTTCTGGACTGGGAAATCCTGGGAGAGAAGCAATCAATGTATAACAGGAAAAGAATAAGAGGAGGCCAGAAAAGAAAAGCAGAAAATAAAGGAGCAGCTGCGTCACATCACTGTGAAACTTAAGAAGTCTTTACTACTGGATGGGCGAGGAACACCAAGATAATCTGATTCCTATTCGTTTCAGTCCCACAAAGGTGGTTTCGGTTACTGCGGATGTTCTGAACTGACAAGATAAAGTGCTAACTCTGGCACACTTTTCTCCATCTAACATCCTGAGTTAATTAAAATAGAACACCATCCAGTTTATTGTAATAGTCATGTTTCATATGAATGTGATAAAACAAAACTTTAAATCATGGTGTTTTATAATCCTAATCCAGGGGAAAGAAACAAGGATTTAGGTAGGAATGGTTTAGGGAAATGTTCTCACAGTTCAATGTCAGCTCGATTTATCCACGGCACAAATTGTCCAAAGTAAAAATTAACTCACAAATAACAGGAAGAAACTTCTATTTAACATCGATTACATAATCAATGTACCAGGTACTTTACAAAGATCACCCCATTTAACCCTCATAATATTATAACTCGCCCTGAAAGGTAGGTATTATTATCATCCTAATTTTACAAATGAGAAAGCAGAGGCTCAGAAAATCTAAGTAACTCATCCACAGCCACACATCAAATAAATGACTGAACCGGGATTTAAGCCCAGGTTCTGCCTGATTCCAAGGCCCATGTTCGTGCCATGTTGCGACTCTGCCTTATAAGAGACCATTACAGATAACTGGACATGTTTCATGTCTAAAGAGACCCCAACATAATTGTAAAGCCATTGAAAGAACAAGGCAGCTCTACACATACTGACCTGTAACAATTTCTGAAATATACTGTGAAGCCAAAAAAAACCAAGGTGCAAAATTGAATGCATAGTGTGCCAACATTTGTGTTTAAAAAATTAAGGCAATGAGTGGGAGTGATGTATGCACATATATCCTGGTGTGTGCATAGAATATGAAGGACAGCAAGACTATGCTAACAGTGAAGATGGCAAATGTTTCACTGTCTCCCTTTTGTGTTTCTGAATTTGGAATGGGTATGTTTCATCCATCCAAAAGAATAAATACTTTTTTTAATCCACAAAGTGATTTTAAAAACCTGTCAACTTCTGTCCTTTGTGGAAACTTCAAGCATGAAAATATTCCCAGTTTTCTATTTTTGAAACTTCAAAACAAATAGTCTAGAAGCAAAAGAAATCAGAAAGTAGGTTAGAAAGATATCCAGAAACCCACTGAATTCTTCTCTTATTTTCATAAAAATAAGCACTTAAAGGAAAACGAGTAAAATTATCTGAGAGAAACATTGTTTTTTGCCTAAGTGTAAACAAGATTTGAGAAAAACATTGAGGTGAGGGATTACCAAAAAAGGGGAATCAACAGTAAACAGAGCTCGCTCTAACTCTAATCTGTCTCTGTCCTCCTCTCCCACCTTGCTCATTAAATCTAAATTCTCCATTGAAGCTCACCACTTGGGAGAAAATGAAACGAAGAAGAGGAAGAAGAAGACAAAGAAGAAAAAAACAACTTTATGCCAAAATAATTTCCAGATATATTAAATATTTAAGTATAAGGCTTTAGATGTAACAAAGCTAAGTGAAATTATAAGTGCTTAAGTATACAATCAAGCAATGGGGAAACTCTTTCTAAAAATGTACACCAAAGGCAAACTCCTCAAGGAGATGATTGATAGATCTGACTAAATACTAGTTTTAAGCTTTGTACATAAAAAAGCTATAACTAAAATTATGAGTTAAATGACCAATGGAAAACATTTGCAACATTATTATAAAAGACTACAGTATTTATTATCTAAAGAGTTTTCATAGCTCTCTTGAAAAATCACCAAAAACTGAAAGGAGAACAAGAAACAGAAACACAAACTCCATCTTCAGTGAAACCAGGAGAAATCAGTAACCCCAAACCACAGAATATGAACACTGCTAAGTGACTTTGCTAAAAGGAGAGTTGTCACAAGTGCCTACAGAGGAACAAATTTGTCCCTCAGATCTCCCCTCCCCCAAAACACAGGAATATTAAAGTCCCAAGGAACCACGTAGGCCAGGGTAGGTGGAGGACAATAACAGGGAGTAAGTTCAAGAATAAGTTAAGCCTCCTGGTTCTCCTCCTTGATTCTCACAGTCTAACAATTCCCATTCTTACTCCCTGGTAGAAGAAGATTTATCCTCTGAAGGAACCACACCAGAGAGGTTCTAGACTCAGGAACACCCGAAACTAAAGACAACAAATGAGGACATCTTGCTTAAAATAAGAAGATTAAGTAAAGATTTGCACACACGCAGTCCAGAATACATGTAGCTGTCTTATACCCCCAGGCAAGTGACTAAAGATCCTTATCTGGAGAAATCAAACAACCCTAGGAACAATCCAATAGCTATTGGCATTTGGGAATCCCCAATTAAAATTTTTAAAAACCTGTCAGGTTACCTGATAATCCTTGTAAAACTCTCTAGTCTACTAACCTCCTGTCCTGATCCATTTGCACCAAACTTCAAACCAGTATATTAAGTCCTCAGTCTTAAATATGACTAAACAGTCAAGGATCAAATTATCAAAAAGGTATTTGAGGAAACCCTCTGCAGTAGTTGAACTGTGGCCCCAAAAAGATATGTCCATATCGTAATCCCCAGAACATGTGAATTTTACCTTTTATGGCAAAAGAATGAATAGTACTTTATGTGACACAAGGTGTGATTAAGTTAAGGTGTGATTAAGTTGACAAAAGAGGCTTATCTAGGTGGGCCATAAATGCAATCACATGTATCTTTATAAAACACAGACACAAAAAAGAGAATACACACAGAAGAGGAAGAGGTAATGTGACCATGAATGCCAAGATTGGAGTGGTGTGCCCACAAGTGAAGGGATGTCAACAGCTACCAGAAACTAGAAAACACAAAGAACAGATTCTCCCTTAGAGTCTCTAACCAAAGGAAGTACAATCTTGCTGAACCTTGATTTTGGACTTCTGGTCTCCAGAACTCTGAAGGAATAAATGTCTGTTGTTTTAAGCCACCTAATTTGAGGTAATTTGTTATGGTGCCAGCCCTACGAAATTAATACACCCTTTAAGATGAAAATTGGAGACCTAAGCAAATACTCAGAGTAAAGGAACTCAAAAGAAAGAGAGAGAGGGGCAGCCGGATGGCTCAATTGGTTAGAGCACAAGCTCTCAACAACAAGGTTGCTGGTTCAATTCCCTCATGGGATGGTGGGCTGCACCCCCGGAAACTAAAGATTGAAAACAGCAACTGGACTTGGAGCTAAGCTGTACCCTCTACAACTAAATTGAAGGACAATGACTTGGAGTTGATGGGCCCTGGAAAACACTGTTTCCCAATATCCCCCAATTAAAAATAAATAATAATACTAAAAAAAATGTTTTTAAAGAAAAATAAAAAGAAAGAGAGAGAGGAGAAAACTTCAAATACATTATAATAGCCTCAAAGAAATGAGTAGAAGTCTATTTTAAAAACAACAAGGAATCTTGAAAACTAAGGATATGGTGGCAGAAATTTAAAATTAACTGAGGAGTTGAAAGATAAAGTTGAGAAACTCTCCTAGAAAGTAGAACCAAAGGCTAGAGATGTTCAATAGAAGAGAAAAGGTAAGAAAAAATAAAATTAAATCCAGGAGGTCTAACACCTAACTAATAATAGCTCCAGAGGACAGGATAGATAAGAGTTGGAAAGTATCAAAGAGATACAAGAAAATGTCCCTGAATTGAAATACATGAGTCTTCAAATTAAAAGAACCAACAAAATGAAAACAAAAAACCTGCAGTTATTGTATGTGCTATTACAGAAATGGATCTATTGACATAAAAAAGGATTATAACACAATACAGGTGAAATAACATTTAAAAAGCATGTGCCCAATAGGAACCCATTCTTATAAAATATGTAATATTTAGTAACATGGAGCAATATCTTCAAAATGTCAGAAGAAAATTATATTCAATCTTGAATTTTATACCCAGCTAAAATATCAATCAAATATTATGTAAAACAAAAATACTTTTGGAATTTAGGTCTCCAAAAATGTATCTATCATATACTCTTCCATGATAAGCTATTAAAGGTTGTGATCCATTAAAATATAGGTGTATACAAGAAAAAAAGAAGACATAGGATCCAGAGAGAGAAAATCCAACATAGAAAAGAGGTAAAAGGAACTCGCAGGATGACAGCCAAGAAAGTCCAGGATCACAGCTGTGCAATAGGCCTAGAGAGCAACCAGTCAAGATCAGAGCAGGAGGACACAAAGAAAAGAAATTATCTAAAATCAATGCATCAAGAGATAGCAATGTACATGCACAAATAATTTAGAAATACGAAAGTAAATAAAAGAAGAAACATTTACAAACAAATGAAATTTTAAAACATTTAAAAACAAACTTCAGATGAGTGGGCTGAAGAAGGGAATGAGGACAAGAGATTGCTGCTTTTTGTTTTAAGAATTGTAGCTACTGCTGACTTTTTAAGCTTGTATTACCTTCTTAGAAGTGCTGAAAAAACTACCACAAACTTGGCAACTTAATCAACCAGAACTCTCATAGTTCTGAAGATCAGACGTCTGAAATTCAGTTTTGGGCAGGGTTGGTTCTCTCTGGAGACTCTGAGGGAGCTACTTTCCATGTCTCTCTCCTAAGCTTCTTTTGGTAGCTGCTGGCAACACTTGGTGTTCCTTGGTGTGGGGCTGCATAATTCCAATCTCTGCCTATGTCTTCATATGGCCTGCTCTCTGTGCCTCTGTGTCAATTCTCCCTCTCTTTCTCCTATAAGGGTACCAGTCATTGGCTTTAGGGCTCTCCCTAAATCCAGTATGATCTTATCTCAAGATCCTTACCTTAGTTATATTAGCAAAGGCCCTATTTCCAAATAAGATCACATTCACAGATTTCAGGGGTTAGTACTTGGACATATCTTTCTGGGAGACAAAATTCAAAGCTATTTATATGAAATACTTGGAAAACCTTTAGTTATTTCATATATATATATATATATATATATATATATATATATATATGCATGTATATATCTTAACATCTATTTCCAAAGTGTCATCCAGAAAGGTTTCCATTTCCACTGCCACCAGCAATGGATGAAAGTGCCCATTTTTCCTCACTTTTGCAAAAACTGATTATTATATTGCATATGCTCTTGACCAAAGTGATAGACAAAATATTATTTTATTGTTGACTTAATTTGCCTTTGGATTACTAATGAAGTTTGGCTTTTAAAAATATATTTGTTTATCATTCAATTTTCCTTTTTTGTAAATTAGTTGTTCATGTACTTAGCACACTTTATTTCCATTAGGATATTCATTTCATCCATACGAAATAAAAGTAAAAGGATGTTTAAGACAGCATTGTTTTGAATAGTCAAGTAGATGAAAACCTAACCTTTCAGTTATAGGGGCTGATTCACTAAACTGTTATACCATTGAATTCAATTCAGCTATTATAAGTGCTATTACAGAAATGTATCTATTGACATGAAAAGATGATTACAAGTAAAATAAACAGACTTAAAACAGTATTTCCAATAGGAGCCCATTCTTCTAAAATCTATACATAGTAGATAATACTATTCAAACACATATATAGCATTTACCAGGCACTGTTTTAAACACTTTACAAATATTACAACTCCATGAAATAGGCTCTATCATCACCCCTATTATACTGAAAAAGGAACTAGAACACAATGAAATTACAAAACTAGCCCAAAGTCACACAGCATGTAAGTGGTGGAACTGGGACTTAAATCCCGTAGTGGCTTCAAGCTAGGCTACTAACCACCCTGCTAAATGCATAGAAAAGGCCCCGCAAGTCTATATACCAAAGAAGCTGTCATATTGTCTCTAAATAGGAGGGGATTGTAGATAATTTTTATGTTCTTTTTGTTTGTATGGGTTTCTAATTTTTCTGTAATGAGTTTGTAAAGTTATTGAAATTTAAAATTACTGAAAACTGCATTTGAAAAAGAAAATCTATCTCCTTAGCCTATCATATAAGACCTCCTTTCAGCCAGTGGGAAAAACAGGAGACCTAGTTACCAGTCCCAACTTTGTCACTCAAGGCACATAATAAGTGCTCAATAAAATTTGTATTCATTGAGCATCTACTTTGGTGCCAGACACTATACTTGATGCAATAAATTACTATTACTATTATTACTGTCAGTGTTGCCTGTTCATCTTTAGACAAGTTAGCAACTCTCTCTGGGCCCCAGGAAAGGAGATTAACAGGAAGATAACTACAGCAACAGTGGCTTGATTGAATAATGGTGAATGGGGTGACTCTGCTTTTGGTTATTGGCCATTTTGGAGGAGATTGTGCAGAGGGGTGATGTTGTTTTTTAAAAGAAGGTTCAGAAAAAGCATAAAACCTGAACTAGAACGAGGCCTCTCCATGATATGGGAAGGAGTTCCCTGAAGTTAGATGGCAGGAGTAGTGGATAGAAGTGATGAGATACAGATGCTGAGCCAGCAGTTGCTGAGGTCCTCCCTCCACAGACTCCCTGACAGTCAGTAGCCCAAGTATGTAAGCAGCTAAAGACAGAGAAAGGGTGAGTGGGTGGCAACTGACTTAGAGACATCTCCAGGTAAGGTGGGACCAGCCCTGCTGCAAGTAACTCACTCTGTATCTTTAAAGTGCCCTGAGGTAATTGAGACAATAAAATTGGCCAACATTGCAGCAACCCATTACTCGGAATTCATCAGCACTGTTTCATGGTTGATTTTGCTCCCTCTTTCTACTCTTTCTTCCTGGATGAACTTCAGAAGTCCGGCATAGACTCCAGTGTCAACAAAAATAATCCCATTGCCCATGGTTTTGTCCCTGGACCCCTCATTCCCTACCTTCCCAGACTTTGCTTTCTGTGACCCTCAACTGCTGAACTAGTGATGAGCCAAGAGGATGCCACCACTCAAAGTCCCAAACCATGGACAAGATCTGATGCTTGTCACCATTCCCTGGGAATGAACTGGCCTGTCCCTGGATTCTGTTTATGATAAATATCAACATCTTTAGTGAGACCATCTTTGTTGTAACCCAATGGAACCAAGTTCAAAGTGTAACCTTAGATCCAGGTAAATTTGATAGCTTGGAGTAAGACCCAGTTAATAATTGTGGATACAATTGACATAATCTATAGGTTCAATTATTCTATGAATTAAATATAATTATTACAATCAGATTGAGACAAACATAGTCAAATATCAACAATAAAACTTAATTCTGAGGGGTCTCTATCTCATCTTCTGTAATACTCTTATAGAAGTGCTCCTCTTTCACACCCACCACAAAGTTCTGACCAGTCAAGGTTCTGCTTCCCCCAGAATCTAGACACTCCTCCCCAGGAGATTGCCTGGTGTGGTGGCAACCATGTGGCCACTAGACTGAGAAAGCCACGGGCTCAAATCACAGCTTGTCACTTATCCTCCAAGTGCCTTACTTTCCCCACCTGTAAAGTGGGAAAAAGTAACTATCTCCCTGAGTAGTGCTAGAAATAGAAGTTATGTATATGAATTGGTGATGGCAGCCCCTGGCTCTAATGAGGCATCTGTAAATTATAGCTATTGCTCCTGGAGTCAGGAGCCAAGTGTAGATTCTAGGCACCAAGCTCCCCTGGATTCATCTCATAAAGAGTCACCGCTTCATTTCACCACCTCTCAGGAAGTTTCCAAAGAAGCATCTTCTGACTTTCAAGTTAGCACAGGCCCAGCTAATTGTGTGTGTGTGTGTCCCAGGCACAGACCTGGGAGCCAGTCCAGGCAGGTCCCTGGGGAATCCTGCTTTCCCCTGCTGCAGAGGGGATGACGAGCCTATTTGTTCACATACCTGAAAGAGGTTAGCAGCTTCCAGAACCCGCTGGACGTTCTGCTTGGTGATCAGCGCCTTGCTGGTATACGTGTAGTCCAGAAGAGTGTGCATGGTCTCAGCATCGACCCCTTTGATAATGATCCTCTTCTCATACTTTTCCTTTAAATCATTGCAGAACATGGCCCTGGAAGAGAGACATGAGCATGTGAGTCCTAACATGACGCTTGGTTCCAGGCCTGGAGAGACCCCCTTCAGATCTCTCTACTCCCATGGAACAGTGAGGTAATTACAATTAAGTGAGGGCATAAGGATGGGATTCTAATCCAGTAGGATTTATGCCCTTATAAGAAGAGAGACCAAAACACTGTCTCTGTCATGCGAGCACACAGTGGCCATCTATGAGCCAGAAAGAGAGTCCTCACATAACCGACGATGCTAGCGCCATGATCTTGGACTTCCAGCCTCTAAAATTATGAGAATAGGTGCCTTAGCCATTATCTTCCAACCAATTCACCAAAATGGGAAGGTCCCAAAGGGAAGCCCTAGTGACAGAATGTACTTCCCAAAACTGAGACTTCCATCCCAACAAAGAGGGGATTATACCCCTAAATCCTGCTCTGTCTCCCTTTCTCATACCTCTTATTTATGTCTGGAAATCACTCATCAGTTTCAAATCAGTTAACTATCTGACATTTTGAAACTTTGGTTTCAGCCAATAAGATCTCCCTTAGTTCTCCCTCGGTCCTTCTTCCTCTGTCCTTGTTTTAATCAATAATTCTCCTACCTGTCTCTCCTCCTTCCTCTTCCCTCTTCCCTCAACTGGCCTCTTTCTCCTCACAGAATACAACAGCATGAAAAACAGAGCAAATGCTAATTCTGTAAAATTAACAAATCCCAGCCTGGAATTAGAGGAGCAGTGATGTCATTTGGACAGATGACCGATGTCCTAGCCGCTGTCTTCAGCTATAAATCCTCTTAGCCAGAGGGGCGTAGAGCTGTCTGCAGAACCACACATCTTTTAAAGTGATGTCCTGTATGACTCACTTCGCTGTCTCCTGATTCCATAAAGAACCTGGCCATCAAAGAAACCATACAATTTCTTCTCAGCTCAGCCTGCCTTCCTGGGAGGAGTTGGACAAGCTCCTGCCCTAACCCTCCTTTTGTCTGAGTCTGTACAGCAGTGCTGCCCAATAGAAATCGAATGAAAGCCAAATGTGTCATTTTAAATTTTCTAGTAACTGTATTTTTAAAAAGTAAAAAGAGATCAAATTAATTTTAATATCTTTTACTTAACCCAATTTACCTCAAGTATTATCATTTCAACACTCAATAGATATTTTTAAATTGTTAATGAGATCATTTACATTCTTTCTTTCATACTGTCTTCAAAATCCTGCATGTATATTTTATAGTGAAAACGCATCTCAATTCAGATTAGCCATAATTCAAATGTTCAGTATCACACGTGACCAGTGGCTACTGTATTAGACAACACAGCTTCAGTGCGTTAGTCCTGAACTCAGATGTTGGGCCATCCTGACGTGCAATTGTATCAGGGGGTAAAGTGAATTCCACCCACATCAACTCCATGTACATGAATATATGGGAAATAGGACAGTGAGCAGGAAAGGATAGACTGTGATGATGGGTCAAATGAAGCTTCTTATAACTGAGGCAACGTATACTGGAGTCCGACCAGGGTGAAACTTAGAAATGCTACTTCACCTAGAATGTGATTTCAAGATTAGTGAAAGGTGAATTTTGTTGAATCTGTACAACCTCAAAAAGTCCAATGAAAATTGGACAAGTCCAATGGAGACACGTTTTAGTATTATATGAGATACGTGTGTAAATTATTGAATTCAATGCTTTGCACTTTAAGGGGCTCTTACTGAAGCCTAGTATTTTCCACGTGACACAATTACTGGGATCATCTGGGCTCTTGACCAGGCTATCACTGCCCAATGCAGCTTCTAAATTCTCTCTTGGAATCGGTTGCTGAATAACATCCTGCCTCAGCTTAGTCCATACCTGACTGGGTGTCTGCATCCCCCAGAAGCCAAACCTCCTGAGCCAGTGATGTGTTAGGGGAGTGGGGGGAGCAGGATGGGGAGGGGAGGAGACCGAGCAGGACAAAAGTCATAGAGAAAGTCACTTTGGTCTGATCCTGCAGGGGACCGCTGGAGAATACACTCCAGAGCTGTCCCAACGAGAGGCACAGAAGCAGGGCTGTGATACTGCAGCACCTCCTGACCGTTTTAGTTGTGGGCCACCCCAGCAGGAGGTACATTCTTAGGCACTTCTGGTTTTCAGTGAGTGAGTGTGCATGTGCACAAGCAGAGGGGCCTGGGAGCCTCGGGGAGGGCAGAAAGAAGACTGCAGTGCTGGCTGTTGGCAGGTGAAGAGAGGGCTTTGGTCTGGTCTAGGCTCTGACGCTAATTCACTACGTGACTTGTACAAGTTGAGCAAACCTCAGTTTCCTTCTCTGTGACGTGGTATAACAATAGCCCCTACCCCAGTGAGATGTTGGGAAGAATAATTAAGATAACAAAGTGTTGAGCACTCACTAAGGAAAGGTATTTCTCTTAGACCAGATCGGAGGGATCTTGGCAGGCTGGTGGGAGATTCTTGGGGTGGGCGGGCAATTACACGCTGGCTTGCAGCCCTTGACCCCTGAGTCCAGAGCCGGGTCCATATCAGGTCAGTGGGTGTCAGAGTTGCTGCACTGCTGTCCACCACCTATCCAGAGTAGAGTTAGGATTCTACAGCACGCAGACTGGTCTAGAGACATAAGCATGGTGCCTGGCACATAGTAGGAGCCAGTAAATGTTCATGCAGAGAGGAAAGAAGTGCCCTCAGACAGAGTCCTCTCTCCAGGAGCTCTTTTGCCTGCTTTGGCTCCCAAAGAGCATTTCTCTGCTCTCCTCTGAAACTTTTTCATTGATTTTCTGTCACTTAAATCCACTCTCCTGAGCCACAGCCACCACGCTGAACACAGAGAAAGTGAAACTAAGGAGAAATCTATGAAATTCTCATAAACCAAACTCTGAGGCCTCCTGCTGCTCTCCCAGGAGATCCACTTTGGCAACATTGGGACCCCATGAAATGTACATAACCTAGGCAAGGTGGGTCACCCTTAGGTTTCCACTTTAATAACAGTAATCTCTTACATTTATGTTTATAGCACTTTGTAGGGCAAACAGCATTACCTTCTTTAATTATTAAACCCATAATAGAGGTGATAGACTAAGGTAGAACTTAAGTGAATTGCCCAAGATCGTACAGGTTGTCAGTAACAGGATGGGGACTAGAACCTAGAACTCTGGGCTCTTAGTCTGGAGCTAAACAGGGCACTGAAACCAAGAAAATCAGTAGGAGTTCAAGGCCATCTTTAGGGGGTCAACTGAGTATCGACACTGAGTGAATCAGACCAATAAAAAATACTTTGTAGGCAGACACTGACCAATTCTCATGAGACTCTTGTAAAACAGAGATAGCTATTAAAGTCCTATGTTACAGTAGAAAGTGTCACAGCAGGGAGCCAGTTGCCCAACACTTCAGCAATAAGTCAGCACCAACCCCAAAATAGAGCCTGGGTGAATGAGCTCATCTCCCACAACAGCCATGAAGATATCCACGGGCCCAGAGTCTCTGGAATGAAGTCAGGGCATGGCCCCAAACACTGCCTGGGCCACACTCACCTGTGAGCTCCGCAGGCCTCATACCTCACCTCATTCAGGTCTCTGCTCAGATCTCACCTCCTCAGAGCGGCCCTCCCTGACACTGCCCCCATCTAAATGGTCACTCCCTAACATCTTGACCTCCCTTATTTTTCTTCATAACCTTGTCACAACTTGAAATTATATTACACATCTATTTGTTAACCAGCTTAACGATTGTGTGCTGAGTGAGGACCTGGGTGCCATGGTCTCCACTGTATCCCTGGGGTGAGAACACTGCCTGTAACTTAGTAGGGACTCCGTAAATATTTGGGGAGAAAAATAAATGAGTGAGTGAATGAATGAACAAACGAACCAGTGAACGAACTTGCCCTTCCTATACCCTGGGTGTTTGCTTTTGACAGAAATCTGCACCTCCGAGAATTATCAAACAGCCTCTGAAGGATAAGGCTGAGAAGGTCTGCCTCATGTGCCCTCCGCCCCCATAGAGAACTTGCATCACACTACCAAGTCCAAGGCCTGGAGCTCAAAGAGGACATACCCACACTAGAACATTCCATTTACAACTTTGATGAGTTCTACATGCTCCTGCAGTTCCTAAACATTACCAACTCAGACCTTTTTACCCAACCCAAATCCCCTGTGCCTCCCCTCTCCCCAGGCTTCCGCACCTGCCTCTAAACAACCTGCCTCCTATACCTATAACCCCATTATAGTCCTAAAAACCAATACCCACCCTCACTCTCTCACTACTAGACTGGCTGCATCAGTGCTTCCCCCTGCTCTGTTCTTCCCCTTGGCCCTTCACCATCCCATTTATACCAGGAACTAACTCCTCTGCATCAGTGAGATATTCTGGGTTGGAGTGGCTATAATATGGGTTGCAAATTGAGTTAAATTCTACTTAAAAATATAAGTATCCATAGGTATACAATTGGTTAAAGACTTTTTAATTAGTAATCATGTGCTGCTCAACGAACACTATTATTAAGAAAGGATTATTATTGGATACCAACCAATGTGGCCAATCAAAGGAATTTTCACTGCAAAAAAAAAGCAGGAAGTCAGCAGATGCAAGAGTGACCTAGTATGGCATGACATCATTCTCTATGGTACCTACCACTTCTAAGCTGAAAGCTTGGAATATGCATTTTATTAGGCTCACTGAGTCCCCACCAATCATTCATCTGCAAACCAAAGTTTAAGAACTGCTGCCCTTGAGAAAGGTCACCTCACTTCCCAACACAGGCCCCTTTGGCTCACCCTGAGAAGGAAGGAATTAGACAAAGGTCAAGTTCAAGGAAACAACTGACCATGGTGCTGGGAAAGACATGCCCTTAAAAAAGCCCTTCCTCTTTTTAGGTTCTCCCTTTCATCTTCTGAGATATAGCCCTCCTAGAATTCTATAAGGTGTAGGGCTGCTTCTCAAATTGGGAGAGGTGGGCTCAGTTGGAAGCAGGCCTTGTCCTTGTCTCTTGAGTCTTCTCTAGCTCAGCTGCATAGACAGGGCCCCTGCAGCTTATATTCAAGTAACGTAGCTCATTAGAGCTAAGAGTTCTGAAAGAGGATGTGGTGCCAAAGCCCTCTGAGTAGCAGTGTGCACATGTGAGTTCTCACCTGCTGTGCACATGGAAATCACACACACCCGGAGAGGTGCCTTCCAAGGAGGATTTGGGCATTCATGGCTATCTCTCTTTCTACTCCAGAGCCATGACTGACAGCACTCTGCCATCTCTCTCCGGGGCCTGGAGTCTGTTCCTTGAACCCCCAGTTGTTGGCTGAGTCTTTGTTCTGAACTAACAGGAACTGGAACTCCAGAGCTGCCCCCATCTGACTCTAACCATCATCAGGCCTCTAAAGGGCTGCCTTCTGCTGAGCTCCTTGCCCAAGTTCGCCATTCCTCAAGGACACTGCACGTGCACCCTTTGAGGACCAGAACTCCAGCTATATTCTTATAGAACCAGAGGCCCTCCCAGCCCCACTGGCCCAATGTTGAGGCCTCAGCATGCCATGTTATTCAGCCCATCCAAGTTAATGACAGAAAGCAGGGCTTGTTCTATCCTGCAAGATCAGGCAGGATAGAACATCAATCACAGCAAATGCTTTTGGCCAGGATTCAGCAATGATTCAACCATAAAGATATAATGGGCAGTTCTTGTTTTGCCTGCCCAACATCATTCTTAATTGTTTTAGTAAGAGCATCAGATTTTCCTTTCGGAAATATCCCTCCTCCAATATCAGTCTAGGAAGTTTGGGTGAAGCTAGCTCCACCTCCTATACCAGGGATGGGTATGGTCCATGTCACATATTATGCCTCCCAAGCCAAAGTGATTGGCTCACAGATGGGCACAGAAAGAAGCTGGTCCAATCGAAGCCAATTTTAGAACTTTCTGTGGAAACACTGGGAAAGAGAAACTCTCTTCCTACTGGGATTGCTGAGCTAGGAGAAATAAAAGTTTGGAGCTGCTGGAGATCTTCTCATCTCTGTGTATGAAGACCCGCCCTGAGAGAGAAATCAACACAGAGGAAAATAGAGCCAAGAGACGGAAAGAAACACTGAGTCCTGATGACATTATTTGAGTACAGGGATCAAAACAGGCCTGAAACTAATATTCCTAGACTTGAAAATTATGTGAGCAAATAATTTTTTTTAAATGTTTTTATTTGCCATTTGCAATGCAGAGTCCTGACCGATACATTGTACAAAAGAAAACCTGAATAACAAATAGGCCCAAATGCCAAAGAACATTGTCTAAAAAGTACCCAGGAAAAGAAATGTGAAAGTACTCCCAACATTGGCCTACAAGGCTCTTCACAGTCTGGTCTGTCCCCTTCCCATCCCTGGTGCAGCTACACTAGCAATTTCCAACATGTGCCACTGTTTACACCGACACTCTTGAGTTCCAGACAGGTCTTTGTATGTACACTCTCTTGGGCCTATTTTTAATGTGTCTTCTCTTCTATTAGATTCATAAGCATCTGAAGGGCAAGGGTTGTATTTTATTTCTCTCTAATTCTTATTCAGTGGCCCACAATAGACTCTTAATGTTTGTTGGATGGCTGACTGGCTGGCTGGATGGCTGGCTGGATGGAAAGGAAACTACACATGCATTGCAATACTTTCATGTAGGCCAGGTGGACTTACCTATTGTACCTCACATTCTCCAGTCCCACATTTTTCCTCTAACTACCGTGAGAATGAATAATGATGAGCTCCAAGACTGAGTGACTTGGAGCAAAGCGTGTGTGTGTGTGTGTGTGTGTGTGTGTGTGTGTGTGTGTGTGTAGAACTGCATTATCTAGTAGTTCTCTGTCTGAATTGGAACCTCAGGCCCAGGATATTTATCCTAATTCCTCCGCCTGATATTTTACATGACAAAAACATGGGGCTGTTCTTTACCTTAATTTGCTTTCACGCATCTTCCACCTCATTGCCAGAGATGACACCTGGCTTCCCCTAACAAAAAATGCCACTCCCCTCACAATCCTATTCAGTGAGGTCTGGTCTGAGCCCCAGTTCCCACTGGACCCAGGGCAGGGTCAACACTGTGCTTTCTAAAGCCCACTGCCACATCCTGACCAGGCTGTTGCCCTGGGGGTGGCTTATCACCCTCTTTTTTCAAACAATTTTCATCCCAGCCCCCCATGACCCCCTGCTGGCTTCTTTAGAACCTCCATGTCATTATCCTGAAGTCAAGGATCATCCTAGGCTTAGAGATTTTTTTTTTGAGAATTCGCTGGTTCTGATAACTTGGAAACATGTGAGCTGGCACTGGTCCCCATCCTCACCCCTAGGTATTCAAATGCTGAGGCTTTCCCCAGTCGTAGGAGTTATCCCTGTCCTCACAGGGCAAAGACGGTCATACATGTGTTCCAGACTTCTCCCTCCGCCAGTTGCCATAGAGGAATCTGGATTGCCAAGCCTGTTTTCTCATCCAGATGGAAAGGAGAGGAAAACAAGAGTTCCTCCAGCCAGGGAAGAGAGGAGTTTTAAAGGCAGAGGTGAAGGAGGAAGTGCCACAGGTCAGGTTGGCCTACACTCAGGGCTGCCCAGGCCAGGGCCAGAGTTGGAGCTGAAATTCAGCCCCTGCTGCACTCACCACGCCTTGGACCATAATGTAAATTGTGACAGTCCCCAGAAAAAGGGTCTCTATTTCTAATTGGTCTTCTCAGACAGAACCTTTAACAATCTTAACAGAGATCTTGGATCACCTTCCTGCTTAAAAATTCTTCCAGGGCTTCTCACTGCCTATAAGATGCATTTCAAACTCTTCATCCTGGCCCAATAAAACTTTCATGGTCTGACCTGCCCATCTCTTGGCTTTATTGGCCCAGACATATCCTTTACTCCACCATTACTCTTCTACCTATGATTCCCATGATTACACTGCATGATACCTTCCCAGATGTGTTTCCTTTTGCCTGGAATGCTGCCTGCCTTCACCCTTCACTTGGTTCCTTCTGGCGAATGCCTACTCATCCTTTAAAACTCTACTCAGATATTACCTCTTCCAGGAAGCCTTCTCTGGCTGCTCTTTCCCCAGTCCGATTTAATAAACAGAGCTCCACCACAGAACTTGTCACCTTGCACTGAAATACTGATTTACCTGTCACTCTCCACTAACTGGTTGTGATTGCAAGGTCAAGGGGGAACCATAGCTCATTCATCTTTGTATACTTAGCATCTGACATAGAGTAGGCACTTGACAGATTTATGTCAATTGAATGAATACATAAATGGATAGATGGGTAGAATTTCACTAAACCCACTCAAAACTGCAGTACCAAAAGCTTAATATTTGTATAGTCCTGCCACCCAGATATTTGCACCTTAAGAAAGTTTGTGTGATTCAGTGTTCCTTGTTAAAGGCTTACAAATCACTCGCGGTACACTGAAAAAATGTGGGAGGAGTGTAGGTTTTCATAGCAATTGCAAAGAATTCTCTCCCGCTTCACCGCCAGTTCATCTGCAAATGACACAGACATCTCCTGCCAACCCAACCTGCTATCCTGAGCTGAAAGGATATTATTGCCAGTCATCTGAGAACTTTCCTAAATTTCCTAATTTCAATTCTCTTTGTCGTGTGTGTGTGTGTGTGTGTGTGTGTGTGTGTGTGTGTGCTGTGTCCACTAACCCCACCTTCCAGGAATTATTCACAGGGCATCTGCCCCGCCCCTAACTCCCCCAACACCAAAATGCCCTTGATACCCAGCCCCCGACAAGCGTGAGCTGACTCTACATACCACATGATGAGCTCTTGAACACAGGTCAGCTCTTACTTGACCCTGGACCTGAATCATTATATGCAAACCAGCTGGTGGTTACTTTTTATAGTTCCCTGAGTGGCTCATCAGAAAAGGCTATGATGCAGCTTTCTGGATTGTGTTTTAAAGTCATAGCAGTATCAGTGCTCCTATAATTATTGTGGTCTTAAAGCTTTCCACAACAGTTAAATGTAATAAGAGAATGCCTACCCTTACAACCGGCAGAGGACGTGTAGGTTGCCTAAATGATATTCTTTCACAGCAAAGAAGACTTCTCTTTATAAAGAAGTAGCCTCTCCAAAAGAACTTAAGATGGCTTATACTAAAGCAGCAGAGGCATGATAAAATCCAAAACAGTAACAACAACAAATAATAAGATAGGAGCCAACTAATTAAATAGAATACTGAAACCTAGACTAAAGAAAGCTGATGCAATGAGCTTCCTGACAGCCAAAGCATAAACAGAAGTGCAATAAGTTGGCTAATAAATGAAAATAAACCTGAACTTGTTATCCCTCTTTAATGGATATTTATTTTCCTTTTGTCCAGTGCCTCCCTCTTTGGTTCGTCATACACACACACACACACACACACACACACACACACACAAACTCACACACCCTCACCTCTTTGACCAGTGGTGGACGCCTGAAGTAAGCGGGGCTGATCATTGTGCCCCACCTCCCTGACACAGTGATTTGTCTAATGTTGGGTAACTGAATGGAGCTGGGCCAATCAGAGTCTTTCCCTGGGGCTTTTCAAACTGAAGCTACACTTTCAGTTTCTCTCCGGAACCAAAGTCCCAGAGTCCCAACAGGCAAACTCCTATCCATGTGGTAAAAGTCCATCTGAGAAATGCCACCTGCGGGAGAAGCCAAGTGAGGCTGGAGAGAAAACCCCCTGACTGCATTCAAAGCCCTGGTTCCTCTTCTCCCTGGGCTCTGCTGCATCCCAGCCCTTCCTATGATTTGGTTTTGTGCCCAAATAGCTTCCCCTTTTGCCTAGGCTGACTTGACTTGAGCTCCTATCCCTTATAACCAAAAGAATGCTGACTAATATAGAACATTGAGCAATGGGATGGATGGTGAGCTCCAAGGCAGTTTTACCAAAAACACAGATGTTCTGCATAGGGCCAGCTCTTCTCATGTACTGTTTGGTGTTTACTATATTAGAATCTAGTTCTGTTAAGACATTTTCATGAAGGGACAGTCACATATCCATGTACTTGATGCAGGGGTGAACCTCAGCACCTGAGATGTGAATAATGAAGTATTTCTCTGTTGTGTTTTCATTGAGAACTGCATGGAATATTATCCCAAACAAGAAAAGATTAGATTTTCTGGTCTTGATTGAAAGAAGCTCCACATGCCCTAGACACCAGAGGTGGAGATGACAGAGATGTTTTCTTGAAAATTTAAAGGATTCAATTGCATTCCTGCTCTGGGGCATCAACCCCCACCAAGCATCTTCCAATCCTAAGAAAAGCCTGCAGGAGTCACTGTGTAGACATAGCACATATGTGTCCAGATGGTCACTTGAGTGACTTGTTGAATCCACAACAGTGTGAAGCATTTTGGATTTTTTAACTGCTCCTTTCAATTTTTCCTATGGTGACCACACTTTATCATCCTTCCCTTTTCTAAAGTTGTGCAATAGCCTCCCAACTCTGCGAGGACTTCCTGCTCTGACCAGGATGCTACTTAATCAGTGACTGAAGCTGCAGGAGGAATACGAGTCTTTATTCACATCGAACATTTACAGGATACATGCTGAATGTCAGCCATTGCAATGGTTCAAAGGACCTTCTCATAGCTCACACCTTCAACCTGTTTCTAGTCTACACCTGGTGGAAGAGTCCCTCATGTCATACACTATCACAGGCATACCCAGGGCTGCTCACAGGTTGGAGGGAGAGGAGGAATGGAAGTGCCAGTGCTTGGCCTCTTGCCTGCCAGGATCTCAGAATCCTTAACTCTGGTGCTTATGTGACAAGAGTCTCAGAATTCCTTAATACATGCATAGTTTTCATGATACCTTAACTCCTATTCTGCACTGAATGCAGGTCTGGCACATAGTAGCTGCGCATAATGGACCTTTGTCACATTTTGGTTGCCCAGCACCTGAAACTCTCCCTAAGTGTGGCAAACTCTCCCTCTGAATGAGATGTAGTGTGTGGCACAAGCCACTTACAGACCCAGAAGCTATAAAGGCCCAATGCTCACTTTCCGAGCTAACACATTAACATGTGTAACTCAGCCTTAACCAATAAGATAAACCTATCCCAGGCTGTGAACTGGGAGCTGGTGATGCCCAGAAGCAGGACAGAGGAGAAACTGTTCTGGTGGAGGCAGCAGAAGTAGCAGCAGCCTCCAGTTTCCAAAGACAGCAATGGGGCAGTGCCAGTGGCCACAGCTGCTAGCCTTGGCTTCCAGGATCCTGCAGCAGTGTGGGAGTCCTCCCCATGCTGCTTCTGGGTAGCTTTGGGCTGTGGTCCTGGCCACTACCTGGCCACTACCTTATCCTGTCTGTTTTCTGGGTTTGGTACTCCAGGCTTCTGGGAGATTCTGTGAGTTACCTGCATAAATACTCTTCTCAAAAAAGCCACTTGACTTCTGTTCCTTGTAATTAAGAAATCTGACTTATTACCATGCATAAAATGTTTACACAAATACATTCACATACGAATCCATTTTGTGATGTGTATTTCACAACAACTCACTGGAATAGGTAGAAACAAATCATTAGCCTCACTGTGTCGTAATGCCACTGAGACTCAGAGAGACTCTTGAA
This sequence comes from Rhinolophus sinicus, assembly GCF_036562045.2. Lineage (NCBI taxonomy): Eukaryota > Metazoa > Chordata > Mammalia > Chiroptera > Rhinolophidae > Rhinolophus > Rhinolophus sinicus. Next base: position 47,588,342 of record NC_133751.1, read on the forward strand.
GCAATTCCTTCAAGATTTGCACAGCCAATAAGTGGCAGGGTCTGGACTCAATTCCCAATGACAGGACTTTAAGACAGAGTTCTTTCCACGATACCAAGAAGTTATTGGTTCCAGCCCCAGTAACGTTCTGTAGGTTCTTGAGTCCCTATACTTTCAAAGCATACTGACCTGCTTCCTTATTTCTTATTTAGCCCTTTGACCCAGACTGGTGCCCTAAGGCATGCTGGGTCTTTGCTGCTACAGGGAGGGGTCTGTCAGCTCAGCCCCCAGATACAAATTGGTTTGAATGTTCCCACAGTATCCTACCTATGCATTTGTGTACATGCCCAGAGAGGCAATAATTTTTTGCATTTTATCCTCATTTTCAGCTTATGTAACCCACACTAATGCATGGCAGGGAGAAGGAGTGAATGGTCTTGCACAGAAATGTCCTAACAGCCAAATTTCTACCCAGTGGAAAGGTCTGTTTTTAGTTTGGATCCCAATGGGGAAACCATTCTTCCTATCAAAGTGAGTTCGCTGGAGGACAAAATGGAGACAATGCTATTTACTTGTTATCTAATTATTGATATTGTGAGTATGAAATGAAATAAAAAAGAATCCAGCAAAATTCCTGGCATGCAGTCAATGCTCAAAAAAGTTGGCCTTTTCATGTTCCAGAATGCAAAAAATTCTTAATAAAAAGACATTTTTTTACCACATCATTTATAAAAAGAAAGACGATGTGTTATATATATACAATGGAATATTACCTGGCCATAAGAAGAGATGAAATACTACCATTTGTGACAATATGTATGGATCTTGAGATTATCATGCTAAGCAAAATAAGTCAGACAGAAAAAGTCATGAACCATATGACTTCACTCATATGTGGGATATAAAACTGAAAGCAACAAAGGAACAACACAAATAAACAAACAAATAAAAGCTCATAGACACAGACAACAGTTTAGTGAATACCAGAGGGTAAGGGGGGAGAGGAATAGTAGAAGAGGATAAAAGGGGTCAAATACACGGTGATGGAAGGAGAACTGACTCTGGGTGGTGAGCACACAATGTGATATATAGATGATGTATTATAGAAATGTACACTTGAAACCTATATAATTTTACTAGCCATTGTCACCCCAATAAATTTAAGTAAAAAAAAATTGAAAGCACCTTATACGCGCATTGAGAGAATGATTTTCATGTTATGCATCTATTAAAAATGGTAACTAAATCAATAAACAGTAGTTATGAACACTATGGAGCACTATGGGGGAAAGATTATAATAAAGGATTGCAAAGCAAGATGAAAAATTGTAGGTAAAACTATGCTTACAAGTATGTAAAATATGCAGATGAAAAACGGTAGAAGAATAACACCAAAATGAAAACTAATTCTGTCAGGAAATTCCATAATCCCTTACCAAAACATCTTGCGGCCAGATGTGCTTTGGCATTTAGGATTGTCTGGATTTTACCGTATTTTAAATATCGAATAGTACCTCCAGCACTCTTTGATCCAATGCATTAGTAACTTCAGTAGTGAATTATGAATAGTTACCCTAATTGGAACAAATGAAGACTTTAAGTACCCAGTTCAGAACAGCCATCTCCTTCCACCAGATGAGTGTAGTTCAAATTACAGATTTGTCCGTCAAATAAGTTGTAAAAATTGATTTCATTTATCAACAGTTTGGGGATTTGGGAATTCCAGAAAAGGAATTATAGACCTATAGTACTTAAGTAAGTATTCACCACCAAATTGGTTCTGCCAAAAGGACATTAAAAGTATAAAGTACAGAACCCGCTGCTAGAAATACAATCATCAGTTCACTTGAGTTTACCAGACATACCCACTGTGGCAGCAGCAATCCTTAACCCTGTTGCTATTTACCAGGTGTTTAATCCAGACCCAAATGGCCTTAACTCATTCTTGTTTCCCTTTGTACTTATTCTATCACCTGCACTTGCTGACTCCTTTTTAGACACTATTATGGAGAAAAAGCAAAGGATTATAACATCTAATCATGGCTTAAGAGTAGCTTTTCACCCAACTTTCTGCCATCCAGTAATTGGGTAACACACAATAATGATTAATAGATCGTGCTCACAAGACCCTTCCCCTTCCTTGCCTCATCTTTGATTTTTTTAAGCTAGTGGTCCAAGTCCCTTCATCATAGCCTCAGGGAACCAGACCAAGAGACTGAGGTACTGAAGGGACAAGACAGGGCCACGTCCAGGGATTTCAGCATCAGCCGCAACAAAGGAGCTTACTGTTGACTCAGCCTCAGCCTAGAAGCTTTTATATTCCTGTAGGAAGGGCCCATCACCAGGCAGGACTGAAAGAAGCCTGATGACCCCTCCCTGCATCACCACTACTCCCCTCCCTCTGCCAGCCCTGGAACTCACAACTTGGTTGCCCTCACGGATCAACATCATTTATGCAGTGTGCCACGTTCTGCGGGGAGTTGCTCCCCGTACCGAATGGAGAGAACCACTGGTTTATATGGAGATCTTTCGGGAGGTGGGCTCAGTATGTAGGATGAGCCACCCCTTCTAACGACTTTGATGTGGGGACCTGTCCAAAGGCATAGCACAAATGACAGCTTTATCAGTAGTCTTATAAGACACTCACTGCCTTACAAAAATATTTAAAACATTAATATAAATGTTAAATCCCTGCTTCCCTCAATTTTTCTGCCATGAACCTATTTGAACTCCTTGACATTCGGCTGTTTGACATTTAATGCATGTTATAAGCTACTTTCTAAGCTTTATTCTCCCTTACTCTTTTCTCAGCCTCAGCTCTGCATATTTTCCCAACTTCCTCATTCCACTCAAGACTTTTAAATAGGCCTCCAAAAGGAACTATATTGTCTGAGTTACTAATATAGCCCTTGTTTACAGCCACCATGGTTTCATGTGCCACTAGACAATAGGCAGACAGCAGGACCAGAGAACATGCATAGGATGATGAAAGTGAGGCAGATTCCAGGGGAAAATGAAACTGGTGGATTTTCTGATGCATTGGACCACAAGAAAGACGACTGTGGAGAGACGGTGAGCAAAAGATACCCCCAAAGCAAATGGAAAAAAAAAAAGAGTGAATTATTAGCTTCAGGAAAGGCAAAAAGGTTTACAAAAAAGGAAATATAATCCTATCACACAATTTGGCTCAACAAGAAACAAGGTTTTTTTCATGGACATAATGTAAACTCTTAATATAAATTAATCAAAAATGGGATGACATTGTATTGAGAGATTATAGGGAAAGGAAATGTATGGTAAGGGAGTTAGTTATAAATGCTAAGTCTTTATCAGACCTACTAGGAATCCATAAATGATATCTAATACTGAGATATCAAGGAAGAGCAATATACCATTTATATGAAATATCCAGAAAAGAAAAACCAAAGGTAACACAATGATTCATGTTTGCTTGGTGATAAGGATGGAGATGGGGAGTGACTGCAATTGAGCAGGAGGGATCTTCTGGGGATTGATGGGAATTTTCTACAACTGGATTGTGATTGCTGCACAACTGTAAATTTACTAAGATATTATGAAATTGTACACTTAAAATGGGTAAATCTTATTTAAAAAAAAAACACACCTATAAGCCAAAAAAAAAGAAGAAGAAGAAGAACCGCATATTTTGTAGAACTATTACAAGAAACAGCTAAATGTTAAAAATGGTGGGCTCTGGTGAGCGAGACTGAAGGGTGGGGGAGGTGAAGAGGAATTTTTGTTTTCATCATAAGCCTTGAAATACTATTTGACTGATAACCATTTGCATGAAGCACTTTGATAAAAATGAATTTTAATTTGAAAATATACATGAAAATTTGAAAGTCTATGAAGAGATAGTAAAATAACTGCAGACCTTATTTAAAATAAGAGAAATGCAAATTAAAATTAAATTGAGATACTGTTTCTCCTCTACCAGATTGAAAAAAACCCAGAAGATGGAAGCCTCTTTTGGCAAGGCTGTGGGGAATGCAAAATGACTGAACCCCAATCAAGTAGAATCAAACAATATGCACTAAAGCTGCAGATGCATTTCTCTTTGGTTTAGCAAACCCTCTTCTAGATATTCACCCCAGACACTCCTGCATGCATATGAAATGACATCTGTGTAAGGTTATTCATTATAGCATTGTTTGTATTAATAATAGCAAAGGATTAAAAACTTCCAAACATCTGTCAATAAGTGACTGGTTACATAAACTATGGTTCAATCACTTAGTGAAAAATATTTACGTTCTCAATGAATAAAAACAAAAATAAAAAATCTACATCATTTTACAACCAGCTTCCAGGCCCTCCAAAGTGCAGAGGGCTGTGTCGGGAGCCTCTCAGACAAAGCAGACTCTCTGCCCTTCCAAAGTCTGGACCTAAGGGGAACTTGGCTCCCAAACCCTTTCAAAATCTTAGAAACAAAGCAAGACAGGCGGTGAGGCAGTGTCAGAGTTATCGTCAGTCCTAGATTCAAATCCCACTTGGCCACATTTTTAACTGAGACACTTCAGGCTTTGGTGCCTCATCTGTAAATGAGGATAAAATTCACTCCCTCACAGGGTTGTTGTGGGTTAATGCATGTGACACAAGTGGCACAGGGCCTGGCCCACCATAAGTGCTCAACAATAGAAGTTATTATTAAGAGTAATACCAGAAAAAAAAGAATCCTGTCGCTAGGATGAATGTGTTCAGTAGAGGAGGAAAGTCATCTTGGAAATACCAAGGTAAGAACCAAAAGTCACTGCTCTGAAGAAAAGAATAGAAGGAATTTCCCTTCATGACCAGGCAGTTTTGGAAACGACTCTTTAGCCACAGGCAGAAACAGGCACTGTGTGGGCGCTTCCTCCTCTACAGACTGGCAGAGACTTTCCCTAAGTATCCTGTATCAGCTGGGTTGGAAGGACTGCACCCACACACCTTCTGTTTAGGATGAGAAACTCAAGGATCAGAGAAGCCAGTGATGTACTCAAGAGCACACAGCCAGCGGTCCTGTTCCCAAGCCAGGACGAGCCACTAACAAAATTACTATTCGGGTATACATTTTATAACAGCAGATTTCCAGTGATTCAAAACAGAAAGAAAAAACCTAAAAAGTGAGTACTCAGGACATTGAGCTAAGGTGACTTTCATTCATTTCTTAAAGGGGTTGTGATCAATGTGAAAGTATATGGTCAGTATTGGTGGAGTAAGTAACATGTTTATCTATGTCAATCCATCATTACAGCTGTGCCTATGTTCTGCCTTTTACATACTTCCTGGAATGAAGCCCCAAATTTAGTGGCAGTTATATTGCAGTAAAAACGAGGATTGCTAGAATGTGCCCAATCCCTGCTCCAGCAATGACTAGATGTGTAATGCTGGGTTTCCAATTCCCATCTGTAAAATGGCACATCAGCCACCTTCATCATGCTGTTGCAAAAATAAAATCAGGTAACTTTGTCTGGCACTTAGCAAGCACCACTTCCTGCAAACCCCGATATCCTCTTGCTTGTCTACGAATAGGACTTCATCAGTTCCACAGCAACCTCCTGACCCTGCTCTTTGAATTCCAAAGAAAAATTCCCCCCTAAGCATCGTAAGAAAGAAAGAAAGAAAGAAAGAAAGAAAGAAAGAAAGAAAGAAAGAAAGAAAGAAAGAAAGAAAGAAAGAAAGAAAAAAGAAAAAGAAAGAAAGAAAGAAAGAGAGAGAGAGAGAAAGAAAAAAATCTCCCATGATATGTATATAGGTAAGTTGTTTTTAATTCCCTCAGCCAGAATCAAGCATTAAGAAGAATCTCATTGAAAGAATTATAAGGGTATTTCTTTTTTGAGTTCCCCAAATACCTTCTCCATCCCCATTCTCCTTGGGGACTGGTTCACACTACATCTACATCAATCCATAGAACTCTGGACCCAGCTGTATTCACCAGGTTCCTGATTCTCCCACATTCCTATCCCATGCTTTGCACATGGTAAACCCTCAATAAATGGTTCTTAGCTGAACCAAGCAGAATGAGATGGCAAATTTCAACAAAGATATAGTGAGCATCTACTATATGCTATGCAGTATGTGAGACCCTTTTCCCTCTCATATTTAATGATCACAACTTTCTTGAGAGGTAATCATCATTGTTCCCATCTTACAGATGACAAAACAGAAACTCAGAGCATTGAGTGACTTGCCTAAAGTCCCAGGGTCAGGAAGGGGCCCAGTGGGATGGAACCCAGGTCTCTGAGTTTGTTGTAACTAGGAGCCTCTCTCTCCTAAAGCACCTTCGTAACAGCTTTCCCTTTCCACCCACCCCCTCAGCACAAACAGAAACCCCTAATTTTCAGCAAGTCATTTAATAACTCCAAAAGAGGGGCCACATCCTTTTCTCTACCTCTGTTGGTGAACAAAGACAACATCATGTTTCCAACACACTAGTCAGACCAAGGGAGAAAAAAATCCCCATGACTTCAGTAATTTTCCATCCTCTGGAACAAGGACATCATACAGAAGATTTACCATAATACATAAATATTGCTTTTAAATAATACCAGTCTCTCTTTTAATATGACTTAAATCCTAAAATCAAAGGTTTAATAGCTTCCTTTCTTGCATCTTGAATAGACACACAAACCTAAATAGATATACAAACCATAAACGCAGCAGCCAACCAGTTAGATGGGGCTCTCACATCTATACAGAGATTCCTGACAACTTGCACCCAATTTGACTCTGGTCTTAGACGTGCTGACCTGAAATAATTGCTGGCCGCGGCAAGCACCACGCGGTGGCAGGAGAATTCCTGAATGTCCACACACAAGGTGACATCTGTCAGAGAGTTTTCCAGTCGGAGGGTCTCCAGGCCATTCTGCAGAATTAAGGAGAGTCCCGTGTCGTCAAATTTTACTTTATCCCCATTTAAGATTTCTACCAGCTCTCCCCTTTTCTGGGAGGGTTCATCTGTAGGAGGTGCCAGAGGCCCTTCCAAACTCTTCTCCACCACGTCGCCCATAGTCCAGGCACCGCTTCGTCCTGCCATCAACATCCAGACTGAAGGAGCGCCCAAGTTACAAGCAGGTCACATTGCAGAAGCTGAGCGGATTTCCTGTGCACGGCCCTCCACTTATCACCAGCTGTCACACACACATAACAGGAAGTCTCGCACTTTCTCATCCTGTTACTACAAACGCCAATAACTTCTATTCTTCTTCTTTCTGTGAATCATCACAAGGTTAGAAATTACTTAGAAGGGATATGTAGGAAGGGGCTCCGGGAGAGAAGGGGTGGCTTCTCAGAGTCTGCTATTAGTATTGTGCAGTTATTTTGGTCCACCTCCTCCCTCATATCCGTGAGCAGGAAGCCTCTGGTTCTGGTTATTACATTTGTACTCCTGATGCTTCTATAACTGAAGTTGTCTATGATGGAATGGGCAGAGGGCATTCTACAACCCTCTCCATCCGTCCCCCCAGGAGCCTGAGACCCCGCAATGAGCCCCCATGAGGTCCCTTGGAATCTTGGAAAACATGCTTATCTCTGGTATTCTCATTTCTAGCAGCACTGCACATCTTCTGTCTTTATCTTCCTCCCTGCTCATGCGAAGACAATGTCACGGCAAATATTAATGTTCTCTAAGCCCCATTGCAAAATGTCTGCTGTTTCAGATATGCCTCTGGGTGTAGAGAAGAAATGGTCTCCAGAAACTCGATTCCCAGGGTCTCCTCTCTTAGAAGACCAATCAGGATAGGTCAACACCAGCTTGCCCTAACAAGTCTCAAATTGGCTGAACTCACCCAACATCTATTGGCGATGTATCTAGTGATGGATCGTGAAGTATTTTCATTACCTCTGCAGGTCTCCATTAAATAGTAATAATGATATTTTATTCTTAAAATCTTACTACATCCTAGAAAATTTACAGAAGTTAATATATTTTAACCTTCATAACAACCCACTGGGGTAGATAGGACTTTCCTCATTTTACAGCTAAGGAAACTGGATGGAGCTCTGCTCAAGTGAGCAGCAGGGCCCAGTTCCGCTTGGCTCCAAAGCCACTATTTCCTGTACCACCATCAGGCTCTCAGAGCTGTAACATCATGTTGACCCTAAATCCTGAGTCTCCCACAGAGAGAACTGCAAGGCTTGCCTGCCGTGGCTGCACCATCCTGGTGCCTTGACAAAGTGCCCTCCGCTCTCTCTCTCCTGCTGTCACTCACCTTCTAGCAGTGGGGAGTACTACCTGGCCTCCCCATCAACAGGATTCCCGATCCTCTGGCTGTCCTGGTCAGTGGTGATTGAGCCCTCTCCAGGAGTCTCATTTCTACCTCTGATCTTCTTCTTTTCCATAGATACTTACTTTTAAAACCAGGGTCTTCAATATTTCCCCCAAACTTGTTCTTTATCCAGAGTTCTGTCAATCAAGATGCTTTTGGCTTCAAAACAACAGGGGTCTCACATTACTTGTAGAAGAAGCCAGAGGGGTGGAGTTCCAAGCTGATCCAGAAGCTTAGTGATGCAACATCAAGGACACAAGGTTTTTCCATCTTTCCATTCTGTCACCCTCAGTGTAATGGAGATGTCCCTTTATGGTCACATCATAGCTGCCACAGTACCAAACACCAAGTCTTCATACAACCCCAGTACAATATCAAGAATTAAAAGAGCAGACCTCTTCTCCTCCATCACTTTCTTTTTACCAGAGAGAAAATATTTCCTAAAATCCCCATCAGATTTCTGGGCCACTTGGACACTTCACACCGAATCCCAGGAAATATAAATGCAATACCGTGACTGGCTTGAACCAACCTGAAATCCTCCACTGAGACTAGTCTACCTCCCCCAAGATCAAGGAATAGCCATGTGATAGCTGGACGAAATCAGGCCAGACAGCACAGAAGAGGGGCCAGGCGGGTGTGCAGCTGCCCTGCGGTGCCTGCCACGAGGGCTTGCAGAGTCTTAACTCTCCCTGCCGGCCTTGGCTGGGAGGGACTCAGAACTTCCACTGCCATGACGCTAACCACCACCTCTGCTAGAGCTGAGGACCGTGCACGACCCTCCATACCCTTTGTCCCCCAAAACCTCTCAAATTGCAAACAACAATGGCCATATTCAACTCCACCCCAATCACCCCAAGTAAAACAAAATTTAAAATTCTTCGTTCATGATGGATCCTGTTCACCAAGTTCCTGTGTTATTTTTCATATGGCTCCCAGGCCCACCCACCCCGTCCCCTGATATAAGCAGATAACTGTCACCTTCCCCCCAACCCTCCATTTCCCTGGTCAGCAAGCACGCAGAGTTGTGCCATAGGTGTGACAGTATCTATCATCTAGTTTTAGTGCTGAGGTGAAAAACACACCCAGCTTGGCATCTATGTCAACCTGGATACGCTGAGATTCAGCATGAACTGGTACATACTCTTTATAGCTACAGGCAAAAGAACTCTGTTCTGTGAAAGCTTTATTTTCCCTACCAGGCAATAAAATATACAAGTCATTGGCAAAAGCTTTATTACTGAGAAAACAATTTAATTATATCTTACTAAGCTAGTTGGCTTTATGATACTTGTAAGGAATAAATTTTGTCCCCATACAAGTGGGTGACTTCACTCAAGGAAAATCTCAATTCCTAAGGCCACAGATTGCCCCTTCTGATGCCCATCAACTATCTTCTCTAACACAAATTACACTGATACAAACAAGTCTTACATCAGCCACAGAGGAAGAGCCACTGTTCCCTCATGTTAACTAATTGCTACAAAACGATTATTTATTGAGCATCAACTATGTTCCAGGAGCTATGAGAGGCACTGTATGAACTCCAATGCTTTTAATCTTCCCACTAATCCAGTGCACTTAAGTACTATGATCTCCATTTCAGAGACGCGAAAGCAGACAAGGTCACATAATTGTAGCACATAATATCAGTGTCACGCCCATATCCCCCCAGCCCACCCTGGAGTTCACCCACAGACAGTTTCCATACACGCCAAAAGCATCACTGCCGGAGAGCATTCTCTGGCTACAAGAGCACACCAGCTCACCAGAAGTGATGGAGAGTTAATGCCAAGAGTTACCTTCAACTCTTCAAGGAATTGGTAGATAAATAGGCTAGCCTCCTTGTCTCTTGGTGAGACACTACTGATGTGTGTTCTACACTGTCTGCCAGAGGACTCCCAGAGCACTGACCTCCAATTGCCCATACTATTAGTAACCCACTCATCCTCCAAGGGCGTCCTGCCCTTCCCATCTCACTTTCCCACCTCCTCACTGTGCCTCCCGAATAAACTACTTGCACCTAATTTTTGTTTTAAGGTCTACATTGGGTTGGGAAGGGAACCAAATTAAGATACATACTACTGAGTGGCAGAATCAAGATTTGAACTCGGATCTGACTATTCTAACACCCATGCTTTTCCCTTTACACTGTTCTCTCATGACCCCCACAGAACCCCAATTCCAAGGGGAGGCAACAACTGTGACTTTGATCTGTCATAGTCAGGGGATTCTTTCTTTCCACCAACATAGCCAATGTCCAGTCAGCGCTGGCTCCTGCTCTTTGCTGCTGCATCCCAATATCCAAGGGCCTAACTCACCTCACAGTAAGGACTTCACAAAGCCAACCAGACCATCGCCTGCCTTTGTAGGGCACAGTCACAGCTGCAATGGCACCAGCGCGTCACAAGCTACCCCCGCAGGGCCTCCGCCTGTCACATTTTCCAGGGCGCACTGCCAGAAATACCACCATTGCCCACAGCCCCCTGCTTCTGCTGCTCTCTCTCAGAGAAGGAGTAGAAATGTCAAAGGGGTTCATTGTGGCATCCTTTATTTCCTGCTTCTCAGAATCTTTGAGTTGCTGCTCTTCCATGGCCCCATATGGGGGCTACCACTCCATATTGGATCAATTACCCAATGTGAGGTTACCACCGATTTAGACAGGACTCATCTATTGCCCTACACAAGCCAGACAAGCCTTCTATTCCCCTACGCAGAAGCTTCTCCTTCTTGATTCACAGCCTGTGAATGAGGGGGCAGTGAGACATCATTTCTGCAGGATTTACAAAATAATTCAGTAAAGTGGCTGGACACAAGATAAAACATTTAAAATATTTTCCAGTACGGCAACAAGAGCCAATTAGAAAATGTAATGGAAAAATAATGCCATTCACGATGGTAATAAACCATATGTAAATGCCTAGGAATAACCTTAATAAGAAATGTAAGAGAAAACTAACAAAATTTACTAAGAGATTTAAAAGGAAATGGGAATATACCAAATGGAAACAAAAGAGTAAAAACTCTACTGTGATACAACCTCTCTCCATCCCAAACAACCACAACCATTCTCCCACCAAATACATTTATATAACTAGAAGTATAACATACATTACATGCATGAGAACAGAGTTGAGCTGTGTGATATTTACAAGGCTCTGTGTGTGCCTTATAATACTTCACTAAGCTATACATTTTTGTGTGTCATTTTGTATATGATTTGTTTGACAATAAAAAGATAACAATAGTATTAGTAACAACAGTCATCATTCATTGAACACCTACCAGATGCAAGGGCTTTGACAACCATCACCACTTTTAATATTTACAATAATCCTTTGAAGTAGGTGTCATTGTTCCTCAACTTAAGCCTGTGACAAATGAGTCTAATAGTGGGTGAAGGCCTTTTAAGGTCATACAGCTCCTATCTCATATTTTCTCTGCTCTCCTTAGCCCCTTGATCCAAATAAATAGCTAAGATTCAAATCCCATTTGCTTACTCCAAAGCCTGGGTTCTTAACCACTATCATATATTCTGTCCCCATGATTTTATAACTACACATTTCCTTTCTAAATATGCTTTCCTTGTCTTTGAGATGTGTTTATTCCCTTTGCTGAGACTGTCTCTTCTCTGCCTGAAGAAATGCTATACATTCAGATTATAGAATAATACATACATTTAATACCACTTTTGTAAATTTGAACCAAAAGCATGTGCATAGCCTAGATCGGGGTTTCCCAACCATGGCACTGCTAACAACTTGGACTGGATAATTCTTTGTTGTGGAGGAGGGGCTGTCCTGCACATAGTAGGAAGTTTAGCAGCATCCTTAGCCACTATCCATTAGATGCAAATAACATCCTCCCTCCCTCGTGATAATAAAAAATGTCTCCAGACACTGCCAAATGTCTCCCCAGTGGCAAAATCACTCTGGTTGAGAACACTGTCCTAGATGTATACCTCTCAAAAATGTCAAACTGTGGTTATCTCTGAGTGTTAAAATTAGTAATGCTTCTGATATCCTTTTTTTGCTCTAGTGTATATTTGAAATCTACTTAAATTGTTTCCTGTTGGGGGGATTGGTGTCATATTTTTCTTATTACAGAAGTCATGATGTTTACTGAAGATTTAGGAAACACAAAGCAAAATGAAGAGTCCAGGATGCCATTTCCCAGAAATACCTACAGTGCTGGGTTTTATAAAAACCGTATGAGCCATCTTCAGTGACAGTATTTCCATAAAACTTTTCCTGATATCCCCAGCTATATATTCTCTCTCGTTTCCCTATATTTTCACTTTTCTGAAGGCATGATTCAATATTTCTTGAGGATATAGACCTGATATTGCTTTCTAAATTTTAAAATTATTGATAGAAGTAAGGTGTCTCCCATTTGTAGGGTGACCAACCATCCTGGTTTGCCCAGATCGAGGGATTTCCAAGGATGCTGGACTTTCCGGGCTAAAACTGGACTCAGACAATTTGGTCACACTATTTCTATGTCCTCCAGGGTGTCAACACCTTGTCTGTCATAGGCATTCAATAACATTTGCCCAATTAGTGTTGGAAAAGAGAAATTAGTGATGATGTCGTCCTTTGATGGAAATGAAGGTGATCCTGTCTTCCTCGCACCTCATTCCTGCCCCATCCCTTCACACCTACATTTCTATTTCTTAGGTATTTTATCTAGCATCCTCTGAGCTAGATTCTGTGTATATTGGGACCTATGAATGGGTCACATGTTGACCTTTGTGGTTTCTGCCCTCACAGTGTTGGAAGATATTAATAACTTCCATGAATGTTTTCATGTTTCTGCATGGCCTGGGCTTTCTGAGCAAAGAGCACTGGCACATTTGGCTAAAGGGAGATTGAATAAAAAGCAAGAAGTTAGAGATAGTGTATTGCTCCAGGGATGAGATTCAGCGATTTCTTTCCCCCTGATGCAATTTGCTTGCACTGCACGGTAGTAAGGAAAAAGTATGTTAGAGATCTTCCTCTCCTCTCCCTAGAGAGGATTTGTTTACATTCCCGAATAAAAACCCCTCTCCCTTCCAACTCCCTTCCCTTCCCCTCCCTTCCCTTCCCTTCCCTTCCCTTCCCCTCCTCTCTCTCTCTCTCTCTCTCTCTCTCTCTCTCTCTCTCTCTCCTCTGTCTCTCTCTCTCACAGCAGGAGAGAATGGGCCAACGTGCCAGCAGCCCTTTATATGCTTGGAGTCTCATAGTTTCAGGGTTGCTCTCCTGTGGTGCAACCCCACTGTTACCGGGAAATAACACTGAAACCTCAGTTCTTGTCTTCTTGAAGGAAGGACTTCAATCAAAAGACAGAATTTTCTGCAGAATAAAACAACCAGAAGACTTTTATTTCTATGGGTAGAATTGTCTCCCCTTCTCCCTTCTCTTATCTCTTTTTCTTCCCCTGAGGTGCCAGAGTCCTCTGGCATTCAGCAATGCATTCTTTTTTATTTGGGGACATGCATAAATACATTCCCTCGGTTTGGGGGCATGTGTAAACATATCCCAGCAGGGTATGTGAAACCCTGGAATCCTGCTGGGTAGCTACGAGGGGCTTGACTCAAGCAGAAGCTGCAGCAAGGGCCTTTCTAACCGGGACTAAATTTCTTCTTTGCCTGCTATCTCTATCTATCTACCTCCCTACCCTATCACCACTGCACACTCAGGATAACAGCAGGCTCTCACCTCATTGCCTGTAGTGCTTGGGATAAAGGGAACTGGTATGAAGTGGTCTGTGAACAACAAATGATCTTTCTCTAATTCAAAGAACTCATGTTTCCTCTCAGAAAAACACACACACACACACACACACACACACACACACACACACGGGGGTGCCAAAAAAATGTATATACCTGACTTGTAGTCATCTCTTGTTATCGGTATATATTGAATATTACAATTTTAATACAGTTTTTTCCTTTCTTAAAATGTGTATACATTTCTCTCTCTCTCTCTCTCTCTCTCTCTCTCTCTCTCTATATATATATATATATATATATATGTGTGTGTGTGTGTGTATGTGTGTGTGTATATATATATATATACATATACAGTTGTGTAAAAGTAATTGCAGTTTAAAAGGTTAAAAATAATTTCAAAACCCACAATTACTTGTTTTCCCGAAAATGAGACCTAGCCAGACAATCAGCTCTCTTGCGTCTTTTGGAGCAAAAATTAATATAAGTCCCGGTCTTATTTTACTATAATACAAGACCAAGTCTTATATAATGTAATATAAGACTGGGTCTTATATTAATTTTTGCTCCAAAAGACAGATTAGAGCTGATTGTCCAGCTAGCTAGGTCTTATTTTTGGGGAAATGGGTGGTGGGGGGGAACAGGTGTGTGTGTGTGTGTGTGTGTGTGTGTGTGTGTGTGTGTGTGTGTGTAACATGCAGTTCATTTTAACCTGATTTATGCAGGATAAAAGTCAAGAGGTATGGGAGGGTGGAACCAGCAGAGTGAACAAAATAAGATTTGCTTCAGGGTCTAAACTCCACCAGGAAGGGACCTGGACTCCATACTTTCCTCTCTGCCTGCAAAATGCCAATTCATCCTTCATGATAAATGGCCCTTCTGCCTCCATGAAGCTTCCCCAACACACCTACATTGCAGGCTTTCTATGTGTCCATGCTGCACTGCTCATGCTTCTGTGGGGGCACTTAAAGCATTATACTGTCATTACTTGGTTACTTGTCCATCTCTCCCAGTAAACTGTGAGCTCCCTGAAGGCAGGGGCTGGGCTTCCTAAATAATATCCTATATCCCAGAATCTGGTACAAGCCAGTTACATATGACTCAGTCAAGAAATATGAGATAGGTAGATGGATTTCATGGTTAGATGAAAGAATAACCCAAACTCTGAGAAGGTGAGCAGACCTATTGCTGGCAGCAAGAGGAAGAGCTCTGCCTTGGTAACCTGTGACTTATGAAGAGTTCTGCTCCGCTGAGGTAATGTGTGAGCTGACTTGGAAGGACAAGAAGAATTCATAAGGAGAGGAAAGGTTAGGGTAAAGGCTTTCCAGGGAAAAGGAATAGCATATTCACTCAGAGATCTAAAAGAACAAGGAGTGTCATGCGGGGTCTCAGCTCCCTCTCCCCACACAAGAACACAGGATATGGTGAGGCCAAAAAGGAACACCAACAGAGCCATGGATGGGGGGTTCACACCACTATAGTCTCACTGGCGTCTGGGTTGGAGACACAGGAAGCAGGAGCCACACGATCCACAATCTGCTTTCCGCTTCTCTGCCTGCCAACCTGCCAGCCTGCCAACCAACCAATCAACCAACCAACCCCTTAGCGTAGCCACGGCAGTTATATTAGTGGTTAATAGCTGACCGGTAACAGCTGATGGCCATCTGATCACAGTTGATGGCCATCTACTACCCGAGCCAGCACCTTCCCACGTGAGGCCGAGAGCCTGGAAAATGCTCTCTGGGACTCTGTCCCCACAAGGAGTATTTGCAGAATGACAAACCACGAGGTATAGTTGGAACACAACTGTGTGAGTGGGGAGGGATTGGAAAAGGGGGTACAATAGTAAGAGCCTCGGTCAGTGAGGGAATTTGGACCCATGTTCTCTAGTAATGATGCTGAAATAGGGCCTGCCTCAGCCGTACCTGGGCCCCAGACTTTCTGATTTGGTAGGTTAGGGTGGTTTCTGAGAATTTGCTTTTCTAAGTTTCCAGGTGATGCTGATGCTACTGGTCCCAAGACCATGTTCTGTTATGTGTGAATCTGTCAGAGGCCCTGGAGATGTTTAACCAGGGGGAAGAGAAGGACTCTCATATGGGATTTGAAAAGCCATCAGGTGGAAGAAGCTAGAGGATGACTCCAGTGAATCAAATGAGGGCCAACAGGAAGGAGTCACAGGCAACCACTTGCAGATGAGTCTGAAGGATTCTCAAATCAAAGCCAACCCAGACTGGCCTACAGACACCTCAAACAACAGATAATTAAGTCACGTGCCCAAAGTCATACAGCTAGTTAATAGCTGAAACAGGACTACAGCTCAGGCCTTGCAGTTCCTGAGCCAGCGCCTCATCCATCACCCCAGGCTGAGCTAGCATGAACAGGACTCCATACATATCTTACTTGTAAGTGAGAGGTAATTAGAATATCCACTCATGCCTCTAACAAGAGTAGCTTTGCCTTCCATCCTATACTCTCCTGGTTCCAGTTAATACCTGCGGGCCCAGAGGATAGAGAGCCTGCAGCGTCTACCTCAGGTCAGGATTCACCTGTGTATCCCCAGCTCATGAGTTGGAGTGCCCCAGCCTCTCCCACGCCAGACACTGCTGGCCTGGTCTCTCCTCCCCACCTAACTCAAGATGCCCCAATACTCCTAGGCTCCTGCCCATCAAATGCCCATTCCTGGGCTCCTCAGACCGCGTTCTCTTGCCAACCATATCCCAGCATAAATAATAACAATATAAATGTTTTCATAAAGAACAATGAGCTAGGGGCCAGCCTGAGTCAGAAACAGGAAGTTGGGAAGTTCCATGAGAAGGAGAACAAAGCTGATCTAAGTGAGGAGACCGGAAACCAAAATCTGAGTCCAGAGCCAACTGTTTCACAGCTTAATGTGGAGGGGATTATTTCCAAAAGATCTGTGTCAAGGCTTTTTATTCACTTATAAATTTCATATACAGTACACACTTTCCATAGCATAACTTTTCATTTTTCATCAACCTGATGAAAGGCTTGTCATACATGGATTATAGTTTTTCAAAACTTTCTATTCAAAGCCACCTAGCCTGGTACCCAAGCATCCCCTGAAGTGTCTTCTATAGACTGAACTTAAGGAAGGCCAGGTGTTCCCCAGATCCCCTCCAGGTGGTTCTGAGCAACCTCGTTCTGAAACAATGTCCGCAAAATAGGGAGTCAAAATTTAGAAGTGCCTTTTTGAAAGCAGCTGTGAGCCCAACCAAACCTGATGCAAGCCCTTAGGTCAGGAGTATCCAAACTTTTTCCAATGTTTTTCACCAAGGGCCATATGCGGTAAAACACACAAACAGCCGGGCCACTCACTCGAGGTGAAGTACGTATTGCCTCACCTGGTTTATTTAAGTAAACTAAATATATTTTTTGAATTTTCTGCGGGCCAATTAAAAATGGATTGTGGGCCGCAGTTGGCCCGCGGGCCACAGTTTGGACACTCTGCCTTAGGTGGTCCCAGGACCAATGGAAGCAACCGATGGAAAAAGCTGAAACTGACCCTCAATGAATGGTGAAATCACGGAAGTTTGTCCTTAATATACCTCCCCATATCTCATATATTTCTTTGTGTTTTTTTAAATAACTTTTGCTATGTGTTTTTCTGATTATAAAACAATAATAAATCACCTTTGTGAAATCTTCAAAATTTCAGAAAAAAAATCAAAGTTAACATTTGGTGTACTAGAATAGACTCATACTGACTTGAGAGATTTAATTGCATTCATTTCTTCCTGGCTCCAAGTTTGGTGCTAGTCGTGTTGGTTGAAATTGACCATAATAGAAGTATTTACACCATAGAAACTGGTAAATGCTGCATATCAGGGCTTGTTTGTTTGTTTGTTTGTTTGTTTGTTTGAAAAATGATTACCACACACAACTGATATACCACCTTTGCCTTTAGACTATTCAGGTCTTGAGGTCCTTGAATCTGGACCACCATCCAGCTCCAGTTAAGGCTATACTATTGGATTTCAGAGAAATTCTGCTTAAACCCCCTTTTCTGAAGTAGCTTGCTTGAGCTGTTCCTTACATCCAAACAGGCTTCACTGGACCAGAGAAGAGCATATCAGGAAGCTCTTCTGTCTGACCCACATACTCACCACCATATGCCTCTTTCACCACAGACCCCAGTGTTGACCTGACCTCCAAGCACGCACTATGGAAACCACATCTACAGCTCAGCTTGGTATCTTCAAGCTTCTATACCTGCCCTAAGAGCAAATGCATGTTTTTTCATAAAAGGAATTTCCCAACAGACACCAATTTTTGAACCGTTTAGCCCCAAGTAGCCTCTCAGTCATTGTCCCATTATGGCTTCATGCCCCAGTTTGCCTCTTGGCCAGGTTTGCTCAAGATATTAAGGAGTTCTTTTTTTTATCAAAAATGCCAATTTTGGGGCCAGCCCGGTGGCTCAGGCGGTTAGAGCTCCATGCTCCTAACTCCGAAGGCTGCCGGTTCGATTCCCACATGGGCCAGTGGGCTCTCAACCACAAGGTTGCCGGTTCAACTCCTCGAGTCTCGCAAGGGATGGTGGGCTCTGCCCCCTGCAACTAAGATTGAACACGGCACCTTGAGCTGAGCTGCCACTGAGCTCCCAGATGGCTCAGTTGATTGGAGAGTATCCTCTCAACCACAAGGTTGCCGGTTCGACTCCCGCAAGGAATGGTGGGCTGCACCCTTGCAACTAGCAATGGCAACTGGACCTGGAGCTGAGCTGTACCCTCCACAACTAAGATTGACAGGACAACAACTTGACTTGGAAAAAAGTCCTGGAAGTACACACTGTTCCCCAATAAAATCCTATTCCCCTTCCCCAATAAAATCTTTAAAAAAAAAAAAAAGGCAATTTTCAGTGATTCACCACAATAACCAACACAAAAGAAAGAGAAGAGGTACCCACTATAGGTTCTCCAGGCCTCTTAGAAAATATGGAGTTGTTTCTTTGGCCACTTACATGTGAATCTACAAGGAAAGTGATATTGTAGACATCAAGGGAATGGGCTCTGTTCCAAAAGGAATGCCCCCCAAATGTCCCCATGGCATAACTGCAAGAGTCTACAATGTACCCAGCATGTGATTGACATTGTTGTAAACAAACAACTTAAAGGCAAGATTCTTGCCAAGAGAATTAATGTTTATGTTGAGTATATTAAGCACTCAAAGAGCCCAGATAGCTTCCGGAAACATGTGAAGGAAAATGATCAGAAAAAGAAGGAAGCCAAAGAGCAAGTTACTTGGGTTCAACCGAACTTCCAGCCTGTTCCACCCAAAGAAGTACACAAAGTGTGAGAACCAGTGGAAAGGAGCCTTAACTGCTGGAAGCCATTCCCCATGAATTCGTGATATAATAGATGTAAAAAATAATAATAATATGGACTATGAAAACAAAAGACATTAAAGGCTCTGGTGGCAGCCCTCAGGTTTGGAGTTCATGGAAGAACAATAGCCCTGGGAAGAAGTCAGAGGTGCAAGGCAAAACGCCAGTCCCGGAGGAACAGCAATACCAACCATAGTACCCAGAGGACCCGGGACTAGAGATGGGCATAAGATTAAAGCAAGATCAGTTAATTACAGTTTATTGAAAGAATTTTAAGAACAGGTCAATGCCTCAGTTTCTTTCTCTATAAATTGAAGTGTAATTATAGTATCCACCTTAATCTGTTGTGAAGAGGGGGATGAGTGAATATATGTGAAGCCTTTAGGAATGCTTGGCATCTATTAAGCCCTATATAAACATTAGCTATTATTATTCAAACGTTTATGTAGAAAAGAAAGTATGTGCATTTTAGTCTAAATCTGGCTTCTGGCTTCAGACCAAAAACTCCTTCAGTACAATGGCCTTTGTTAGTATCTACAAGCTGTCTATTGTCCCCAGGTTATCTTGAATCATTTCCATATAGTCGATGTAGAGGGTTCCACAGACCACCATCTCCCCAGGGAAATGAACTTTGAATCCACTCTGTGCTTCAAAAATATTATTCTACCCAGTGTCACAACAGTTCATGGAAGGATTTATCCATCTGGGAAATTCTTCCCAGAAGTAACCCAGATTAGAGAAGCAATTTGAAAAATATATTAATATGTCTTAAATGTACTATTATTATAGAGTATCATTAAGTGCTCTGTGTACTTTGTCTCATCCTATGTCCTTTTATCCTGATGCTTAATAAAATGGATTACTTCCTTCTTTTTACAACCAAAGAAACCAAGGATCAAAACTGAAGTTGGGTGCTTTGTCCCAGGTTACACAGACTCTGTTGGGTATGTCAGTTATAGCATCTGATTTGCCCATGCCCTATTCTAATGAAAAGTTCCCAGCACACATGCCCTGTTCCCAGGAAATCATTTCTGATACCACATGATTCTGCTGCCCCCCCTTATTAATTGGACTAGAGTGAGTGCTGCCATCCAAAGACAGCCAAGTATTATATAGAGAGAGATTCGTTCAACGACACATACGTCTGGCTCAAAAAGATCAGATGGAACAATTAGAATCTCTCTCTCTCTCTCTCTCTCTCTCTCTCTCTCTCTCCCTTTCTCTCACATATTAAATAAGAAATACAGAGTTTTCCATTTGACAGCAGAAATAGGAGGCAAAAGGATACATAAAGAGATGCCATGAAATAGAGTCAGAACCATGCCCACCTAAAGCCATTTGTCAACCAATCTTCTGAAAAGCAAAAATTGTAAGTAAGCAGAGGGACCTGGAAGGTAAAAAGAGGAGGCTGAAGCCAACATGTAGAGAGTAACTGAAACAGGTCACCCTGAGACTGGGTGGAGAACCATGGTTTCCTATTGCTGAAGTCCTAAGGCTACTCTGAATCTGGACCCACCCTGTAGCTCTAGTTATGGCTCTGCTCTAGGATTTCAGAGAGATTTCTGCCTAGATCCCAACTTTTCTTCAAGCGACTTGACTAATACTTTGTTCCTTACATCTAAACGGGCCTCACTGGAACAGAAGCAGAGCGGTATCGTAAAGCACATCTGTCTGACCACCACATAGGAAACACTGCACTACCCTTCTTCCATAGACCAGGGAGAAATGGGTCCTGAAGAAGGATCAGCTATTGTAGCTACAGGCAGTGCTAATTCAGATCGGCTATCCATTTCCAGTACTAAAATGGACTTTCCAAATGAAGAGTCAAGGAATAAATTGGAAACAGCAAAAATTTCAAAGAGTGGGTTTTGTTAATAAAAACAATCCCCAAGTGTTCACTTAATGTTAAGTTAGGAAGAAAGGCTATAAAATAGTAGGTACAGAATACTCCCATTTTTGCAAATATGAGTGCCAAAAGAAAGGCATTCACTCATTCATCAAATGTTTAATGAGTATGTTCTAGGTGCTCAGGATGCAATGGAGAGCAAAGAGTGACACAGTTCCTACCACCAAGGAGCTTTCAGTCTAGTGAGGGAGACCAACATTAAGAAACAAACACACACATTGCTATCATTCTAAGTGCTACAAAGGAAATGCAGTTGGCGGAGAACCTTTATCAGGGACAAGTTTCCCTGGTAAGGAAGTTCAGCAAAGGCTTCTCTGATGACTGCGCTGCGATGGATGAGTACGCAGTACCTACATAGAGAGTTGTCCAGGCAGAGGCTACAGCAGGGGCAAAGCCCAATGGTAGGCGGGACTACAGCCAATACAAGGAGCTGAAAGAAGGCCCTATGGTTGGGCAGAGAATGGCGTGGGATGGGGCTGGAGTGGTAGGCAGGGCCAGATCACGCAGTGCCATACAGGCCAGGTTAAGGAGTTTTTCTTCACCACTGAAGGACTAGGGGAACAGGTGAGGATGGGTATGGAAGATACAATCAGATTTTCACTTTGTAAATATCAGTCTCTTGACGGAGAGCAAATTAGTAGGAGCCAGCATGAATAATCTACAAGAGAAGGACAGTATGGAATCTGTCAGTTATCCAGATGGCATACGGCAGCAGCATGGACTGGGGATGAGTGCTGGGGACAGAAACAAGCAAACGAATTTGAACCCTATATGAAAGTTAAAAATCAATAGGATAAGGTGATGGATTACACATGGAATGAATTTTCATTCAATTCCTTCATAAAGGAAAAGGAATTTTCAAGAATGGCCTAGGTTTCTAGTGTGAATAGCTGGATGAATGGAGATACTAACAATGATACAGGGAACACTGCAAAGGGAAGAGGTTTGGGGGAGAAGAGAATGAGTTTATTCTTGGTCATGCTGAGTCTGGGGTCTGAGACATTCAAGATGTATGTGCTCTCAGGTGAGACGTTTGATACACAGTCTGGAGCTCAAAGAAGTCTGGGTTGGAGATATTATAATAATCAATAGACCAAAACATTAAAAGTAGTTATTTCTGGGTGATAAGTTTTTGCATGTCTTCTGTTTTATTCTTTGTGATTTTCTGTTTTTCCTAAGTTTTCAGCAATGATATATATATATATATATATATATATATATATATATATATATATATATATATTTCTAAACAGAGTTTTAAAAAAGAGTAAGATGTTCCTTGTGCTGGTAGCAGGGGGGAGAACTACTTCTCACAGTTGGAATCAGTGACCTCAACAGGAATGTCCCTAGAGGAGGGGAAAGCCCAGTTAGTTTCATGCTAATAGCTCTTTGGCAACACCATGTATCTTTTACATGGGCCTCCACAGATCTAGCTATCTTCCTAATTGTAACTTGGTATCCTGAGCAGACAAATGGAAGAGGAGGGGGTCCGCTGTGCAGGTGAATGGCCAAGTTTGGGATCCAGGTATCTCCCTGACAACTGAGGTGTTTTCAGGAGCCCAATAAACAGCAACTTTCCCCCGTCATCCTGGGGATGAACCAATTGAGGAGCAAAACAAAGAGCTGGGAGATGAAGACCAAATACCTGAGTACTAGCTAAGTACAAACTCATCAACAGATGGTCCACCCAGTCAGGAGTGGCAACACTGAACCAGGGCCAGCACCCCCACACACTTACCTCACCCCAGAGGCGCTAAGCAGAGAGCACTGGGCCATACACACACAATTTCAGTTTCCTAACACCATTTTCCCTGAAGCAGAATGAGGATGGATGGAAGGGTGAGGAAAGGCCAGGAGAGTAAGGCTAATGCAAGGAAACAGCACGAGTGGGAGGCAGCGTTCATGCTCACCGCCACCCACTATGCATTCATGTATTTAACATCTGGTTTATGAATCAAGCTCCATCACATACAAGAAAACAATGCTGTCCTGTGTGCATTTCAGTAGTCTGAGTGCCTGGTGACTAGCAACAAGTCAGCACTAGCTGAATTTTAGCAGAAACTGAACTTAATTAGCACAATATTGGGTGCTAATAGTGTTTGAGTCCCAGGTTTAAAAAGGAAAACAACACCCATATTCATAGCAGCATTATTCACAATAGTCAAAAGGTGAAAGCAACCTAAGAGTCCATGGACAGATGAATGAATAAACAAAATGTGGTGTATATATAATACATAGACTAGAACATTATTCCACCTTTAAAATGAAGGAAATTCTGTCATCTGCTACAATGTGGATGAATTTAAATACAACATGGATGAGGAAATTAAGTCAAGTGAAATAAGCCAGTCACTAAAAGACAAATGCTGCGTGATTCTACTCGGAGGCACCTAGAGTAGTCAAATTCATAGACACAGAAAGTAGAAGGGTGGTTGCCAGGGCCTGGGAGGATGAGGAATGAGGAGTCGTAGTTTAATGGGTACAGAGTTTTAATTTTGCAAGAGAAAAAGAGTTCTGAAGGTTGGTTGCATGACAATGTGAATGCATTATACTTAAAATTACTGAACTCTACACTTAAAAATTTTTAACATGGTAAAAAAAAACCAGCAACAACAAAAACAGGTGAGGGAAAAAAAAAAGTTTTCTTTCTAGTTTTAACATATTGGGAATATTGGGCAGGGGATATTCTAGAGTTCCAAAAGTATTAACATCAAATGTCGTATGTTTCAAAATATCCTTAGATGAAATGGTATTAACCGTGGACTTGGGTTTGAAATAGCAAACTAATCAAAGTTGAATCCTGGGATATTTGAAATAATCTAAGACATTTTCCGTTTCTGCGTGGATTGATCTAGCATAAAAATGATATAAAAGGTTTGATTACATTGCCCCAAAAAGTAGGTATGAAGAACATTTTAAGGACAAAGGAAAATTTGAATATGAACTATACTCAGTGATAGTATATAAAGATTACATCCCTTGCATGTGACAATGGCACTGTGGTTATATAGGAGAGTATCCTTGTACTCAAGAGACACATGCTCTTTTAGGGGTGAAACATCATGACACCTGCCACTCCCTTGCAATGATTCAGCAAAGAAAATGATTTCTATAAAGAGATAAAGCAAAGAGTATATGGGACTCATTATACTGTTCTTTTATATTTTATGGGGATTTATGAGGAGCCCAAAATTTCTAGCGTGGATGGAGAACAAGGACTGAAAGATGCCACTGAGAACAGGCTGAAAAATCACTCTGAAAGATCGGCCTGGTCAGGACGCCACTTTCCTCATCCCCGAGTATAAATGGCAGTACCTTGCACCCCTGACACTGTTAGTATAGGGCACGGGACACCACTGCTGCATCCGTGCCATTGCTTCCCCAAGGCCTTGATCTTACTCCAACCTCCAAATGAGTAATAAATCCTCCAGAGATGGGTGAACATCTCACATAAAATGATATTAAAGGCTTGATATCACTTTAGAATTAAAGCTGTGAACCTGATCAGCTAAGAAGAAGATCAAGGCATAGCACGGGGCAGGGGAGGTGGGGAACGGGAACTTCCTACCAATCTCATTCTGAAACAGCCAGGTGGCCTTCTCACCCTTAAGGTACGACATCCAGAGGAAAGAAATGTGATCAAATCTGTTTGAAATTTCAAGCTACAGAATTTCAATACTGCTTTAGATGAAAGATGAAAAACATTGGGTTAAAAAAAATCTACTTTTTCTGTATCTCCATCTCAAGAGAAGCTTTCATGTATATCCAAGGGTGTAACACTCAAATTATCCAGAGATTCCTGAATTAACCTAAGTTTTTCTAGATTTAACATACTGACAACTTGATACAATAAACATGATCCAGTAGCTCTGATCTTTTATGTTTTAAAAATACTATATAGACACATTTCAGCACATGCCAAAACCATTTAGGAAGGACTTTCAGACAAACCCCAGCTTGGGTTAACAACACAGCTGCTCAACATTGTGGATGTACATAAATGAAAAGACAAAATATTATTAAAAGGTACCCTATATAACCAACAGTATATCCATAACATAGTTAACCATCATATTAATCCTTCCAAGTCCAAATATGTTGAGGGTGGTGGCACTTAAAAATAAAACTCCCTGCTTACTTTTGAATCACGTCGCCACTTTGCAAATTGCCTCCTTCAGCGTAGTGTGTGAGAAGGTGAAGGTGTATCAACCAATCAAACCAGAAACTGGAAAATTTAGCCATCACTTTTTCAGAGGGATAATTGAGATTTTGAGTGCTGCACCTAGAAAAAGGATCCTATATAGAAGTTGTGGTATATATACACAATGGAACACTATTTGGCGGTAAGAAAAGATGATATAGGAACATTTGTGACAACATGGATGGATCTTGAGAGTGTAATGCTGAGCGAAATAAGTCAGACAGAAAAAGCAGAGAACCATGTGATTTCACTGATATGTGGTATATAAACCAAAAATAACAAAAGAACAAGACAAACAAATGAGAAACAGAAACTCATAGACACAGACAATAGTTTAGTGGTTACCAGAGGGTAAGGGGGGTGGGGGGTGGGAGATAAGGGTAAAGGGGATCAAATATATGGTGATGGAAGGAGAACTGACTCTGGGTGGTGAACACACAATGGGATTTATAGATGATGTAATACAGAATTGTACACCTGAAATCTATGTAATTTTACTAACAATTGTCACCCCAATAAATTTAAAAAAAAAAAAAGAAAAAGGATCCTAGTGTGGAGAGAGAGTCAGGAGATCCATCGCCCCATTCTCAGAGTCTAGGGGCTCTGCTTAATTAGATAAGCAAAAGACCATTGGAAAGGCCCGAACTCGTAAGTCAGAAAGGCCTAAATTTTAATCCCAGTTATTATATTTCCCATAGTGTGGCCTTGGACAATTTGCTTAGCTTTGTGGATCTTCAGTTGCTTTATCTATGAGATGGATTACCTGTGTCATAACATTGCCATGGTTATTAAATGAGAGATCATATGTAAAGTCCTTAGCACCACACCTGACATACAGTACTGCTAAAAAAAAAAGAAAAAAAAAATCCTATTATTAAATAACGAAAGTAACAAACTCTGCAAAAAAAAGAGCAGAGATATAAATTCCCTCCAGACATGAGAACCATTTTGGACGCTGACTGACTGACTGACATGTAAATCAGGTCTCACCCTCTCAAAATAGCACACCTTAATGGAAAGTCATTTCTATATCTAAATTGGACAAAATACACCCCTTTCACCAGGCTGCCCCTTTCTCCACTGGCTCTGTCCTGGGCCATCGACAGGTCTGAGATGACGCCAACGATGGTGGGTTGAAACAGGCCCTTTTCCAGAATTTGAGTTTAAGTTTAATCAATATTGATTAAATGCCAAGCATGGGCCAGCCACAGTGCTAGACACTGGGGGACACAGATGTGACTGAATACCCCGCATCACTGCCCTCGAGGAGCTACCAGCCTAAGGAAGCCAACGTGTAAACAGAAAAACTAAACAGAATGTGAAACATGCAGGATACGATGAGAAAATAAGATACTAGGAATTATATGAATACTTTTAGACCCTATCTTTATACATTTTCAACATTTTATTCCATTCTTCAGTTTAGTTCTTTTCCTTAACAATTGAACATACTCTGCAAATGGGCTTATGTCAAATGTATATTCAAATGAGAAAACAAATTCCACCTCTTTCAGTTTGTTTAAAAGTTGCCATCTTGGTCTCAGTTGTGCTAAATTTGGGTGCTTTATCGTTCTGGTCTCTCGCATCAGAGGTACCTAACAATGTGGACAAGGCTCTGACAAAAGGATCTCTCTGCCACCTTGGGGATTAGGTACCTCAATATATGAATTTTGTGGGTACACAATTCAATCCATAGCATTCTGCATCTGGCCCCCAAAATCCTTATTGCATATAAAACACATTGATTTCATCCCCACAGCCCCAAAGTCTTAACTCATTCCAGCATCAACTCTAAAGCCTAAAGTACAAACTTTAAATACCTAAATCAGGTATAGGTGAGACTAGAGGTATGATTCATCCTGAGGCAAAATTCCTCTCTAGCTCTGAAGTGTGAAACCAGACAAATAATGTGTTTCCAAAACACAGTGGTAGGACAGGCATAGGATAAACATTCTCATTCCAAAAGGGAGAAGGAAGAAAGAAGGAAGCGGTAGTAGGTCCCAAACAAGTCCACAACCTAGCAAGACAAACTCCTTTTGGTCTCAGTGCTCGAGAATGATCCTTTTTGGCTCAGTGCCCCACCTTCCAGACCCATTGGGGCAGCTGTCTCACTTGATTGCTCTGCTGGGCCAGGGTCACCCCCCAAGTCTCTGCCAGCAGCAAATCTGCCCCCAGGGCTCCAGTTATTTTAACCGAGAGAATTTAATGAAGAATGTTTACCTAGGTAATAAAGAATTGATAGCAAGGTAACTGAAAAGGCAAAAAGAACACTAAACTATGACAGATTGTCATAGAATTGATTAATTCTTTATTACTTGCTAGGAGGAGGCAACAGCAGGAAGCAGGTCATAGGGCTGAGGGAACAAAGGCAAGAGGTTGGGTTATTAACTCTTAGAAGCTTGGAGGACAACCCTGTTGGATTAAGACCCAGGTTTCTGAGGAGAGGGTGCCAGCCTGCTGTGCTGGTATCTCTGCAGGGATGAAATGCAGTTGGCTTTGCACATTGGTAAAACTTCAAACTGGATTGAACTGTGTGTTATTTGCTAGGGCTGCTATACCAAAGTGCCACAGATTGAATGACTTAAACAACAGAAATGTATTGTCTCACAGGCCTCCCGGCTGTGAAGGAAGGGTCTGCTCCAGGCCTCCGTCCTTGGCTTATAAATGGTTGTCTTCTCCTTGTGTCCCTTCACATTGTCTTCCCTCTATGTATATCTAGGTGTCCAAATTTCCTCTTCTTACAAGGACATCAGTCATATTGGATTAGGGCCCACCCTAATGACCTCTCAGTAACTTGATTACCTCTGTAAAGACCCTACCTCTAAATAAGGTCACATTCTGAGGTACTGGGGGTTAGGACTTCAGTATGTGAATTTTCAGGAGACACAATTCAGCCCGTAACAAACTGCTTCTGGAATGAACTGCCTCTGCTGGAATGAGGAAGCAGCATGGCTGGATGCCGATGGTAGGAACAGGAAGCCAACCAGAAATTAACCAGACGCAGAGGAAAAAGTAAGTCCCTTCTTCCGCATCCAGCCCTGTGATCTCCCTCAAATGTCCCTTTTTGACAGAGCCTGAAAGAAAGCAGCTGACAAAGGAAAACTGTGGTTTGTAGCGTCCCAGCCCCTGCATCACAAAGCAGAATATGTGAGCGGGTTTGAAGCTGAGAGACAACAGTTTAATAACGGGCACAGCTCTGAATAATTGTTAGGCTTATTAATTACCAGCACCAGCACTTTCATTTTCATTTTCCACATGGAAATATAATGTAATAAGGGAAAGTTACAATAAAATACTTAATTGAACAAACATGCTAGCCAGGCTACTAAGACTGGAGTGATGGCTGGTGGCCTGGAGCATCGCCATGCCGCAGCGCACGCTCATTTGTTCACTGACCTACAACACTGTATCAGCAGCCTTCAAAATTGACCCATGAAAGGCCCATGTGTGATATGCATGGTGTGAAAGAAAACCAAAACTTTGGAAGTCGAGTTGTCAGCACGTGTCATCTCTATTTTATATATCTCAGGAGATGAAAGCTCAGAAGGAAAGGTTGTTTGTCCAAGGTCACACAGCTAATAAAGTGACAGCATGGATTCAAACTGAGGTCTGATTCTCTGTGCCTCAATTTCTTCATCTGCCAAATGAAGATAACGATACCTACCTAGTAGAGCTCTCTACGAAGCAACTTGCTATCTAGAATATTATTAGCCTCTCGTTTTAATAACTGATAAATTTAAATTTGCCTCCCTCAAAAATTCATCCTATGCAAGGACAGGATGTCGGTATATCTAAAAGATAATTATATATGTACTATGAGCTCTATTTAAAATGAGACTATAGTTATTCAATTGATTGGTACTTTCTAAACCCAAATCAATTTTTTGCTCTTTATTTTGCTACCACCAATCAGGACAGAGGGTCCCACTTTTTGTAATGGCTTCCTGTCTTATTATTCTCCACAAAATTAAACACTAAGGAATGCAACACCAGTTGTTCGAATTCCTGTCCTGGAAAGGAAAATTCTAAGCTTCACAACTTCAAATCAGGTCTGTATTGAAAGGGATTCAAAAAGGCCATTTCCTCCACAAAATCTTCCCTCATCCCATTCAGGCTGGATTAGATGTGCTTTTCAATTGCTCACATAGAACACTGGGCACCTCTGCCATGGTCCTTGGCACCCCTTATTGGAAACATCTGTTCCAGTACCCATTCCTCCACTGCAATGGTGTGCAACATGAGGGCAGACACTGTGCCTTGGACATTTGCATCTCCCTAGTATCAAGCACAGTAGATTCTCAATAAAGTCTGATAAATAAAATAATGAATACCACAGGCACATGTTTCTCAGGCAACTCCATCATCAATAAAGACATTTTGATGCTTAAATACATATAAACATATAATTTTATCAAATTTTATTGACTTTTAGCTCACTACAAACACAAAACCCTGTTCCCTGAAAAATCCCTTTAAAGAAATAATTGTTTTAAATGTGGCCCCTAATAAATGTCTTTGGTGAATCACTATGTGAAGTTTGCTTTTTCTCCTCTGCTCTGGCCATGGGGCACCAGTCATACATTCTTCCATTGAAATATATTTATTGAGCGCATACTCTGTTGCAAATGCTGCTAAAGGCAGGACACGCAGCATTGAACATGATAGAACCAGGCCCATACCCTCATGGAGCTTACAGTCTGATGTCCTCTGCAACCCACTCACCTCCAAAACTCCAGAGACCCTGAGGTTGCCACGTGGCATAATAACATTCTTACCTTTAAGTTCTTGAAAATGTAATGCACTGATAAGGCAAGCCCCTGCTAATTCAGGAACATCTGGAGGTTTGCTGTCCAGAGCTACATAACAAGTCTGCTAAAGTATTTTAATTTTCCCAAGGCAGCTGAGAACTAATTCGTTCAAAGGGATCCGTACTGAGGCACATCCAAGTTCCCTTTGGCCTCCCTCCCTGTGGCACTTGCACAAGGATATCCCACCCTGTTGCCATCTCAGAATAGCCAAAGAGAGACAATGATGCCCAGTGGCATCATTTGCTAAGGTCTTTCAATTGTCTGCCTACACATCACCCTTGTGTGAGTTAGGGAAAAGCAGGCGCATTAGAAAAAGGCACCACTTTGTCACCTAGATGCAGCCTTCACTCAAGGGTGTGCAGCTGAGGGGAGTGGATCTCAGCCAGGATTTCAGTCCCAATGGGCCCCATCAGCAGCGTCCCATGCTAAAGCCCTGCTACAAACTCCCTGGACCATGCACTGGGTACAAAATTCATTCATGCATTATTTTCATTCCATATGTTTTAAATTAGCATTCATAACCAAGGAAAACAGTTGCCTGGAAAATTATTGAATTATATGGAAATCCTTCCCTAAAATCCCAGCAGCAGCTACAGAAACTTTAAGCATGATTCAAACTTATTACACTTTTTCCAAAATTACAATTCATTTCTGCCAAATAACTCTGTAACTGTTCAAAACCCTGTGACTTCACTGAGCTCTGAACAATTCAGAACTGGAAAATGAGCACGGTCTTCAGTTGTGCCATTTGGGACAAAAGCCCTGTACCTCCCTGGACGAATATCAAGATCAGTGTTTCTACAAGTTGCCAAAGTCATATCATGAAGAAAACGCAGTCCACTATCCTTTGAGTCTCTCAGAGCTTAAATTCCCAATAATGGTACTTAAGTTTTCAAGTAGCAAGTCAACAAATCCTCTCATCATAGCCACTCATTATGTTAAAATAAGCCATTCTCTGTACACTTTGGGTTCAGCTACTTTCAAATGCCCATAAACGGCTCATAGTTCAAAGCCCAGGCATGAGGAAAATGCATAATCTTAATCATTTCTTCCATTACATCCTTCAATAAACCTGACTTGAAACATGGCCCTAATGTCAGCTGGGGTAGCTGATCTAGATAAGACAGGTTCAAGTCCCAGTTCTGCATATGTGGAAAGTCCAGTGCTCTCCTGAGATTTCTGCGAAAGGTTCAGGGCAGGAAGGATTGTGCTCACAGCTCTTTCAGTTCTGATTCCTAGCCTCCCTAGACTCCTGGCTCTCCATTCTGCCCCCTGAGGTATTCTTTTATCCTGGCCCTGGTGTGATTCACATGGGACAAGGCCTTTCACTTGTGACCCTGTGAAGCAACCATGAAAGCTAGGCTGCTGAGCAGAAATGTTATTGGGCTGCCCTACACCAGCGGACACTCGGTGTAGACAACCTGTTCTCAAAGGGCCCCTCAGACAACCAGCACTGGGCATGTCTCACTACCCCCACCTCGCTAGGACATCCTGGCCTTGCTCATGCCTCTCCCTCCTTCTGCTCTCCCCTCTTTCCAGTCACCACCACGCCCTAGGTCCAAATTCTCCTCACAATTTGAGATGAGTCATTCAGCCCCTCCTTCCCAAGTCACCCCAGGCCCAACTTGAAGCAAACACTTCAAGTGGCTCGACTAAACAAATGGGCCATTTACTCTTTCAGCAGAGGCCTTGACTTTATAGTTGGTTTAAAAAAAAAAAAATCACCAACCTTGAAGACAGCTGTGGTTTCAAAGAGCCATTTTCTCTTGTTTTTGCTTTTCTGATGAATGGTGCAATGGAAATCAGGCACTTGAACCTCCTTCTTCGGCTTGAATAAACAGTGGAAACCTTTTTTATTGCAGGTGTCTGGTCTATGGTATGTGCATTCAACTTTTCCAAGCTTAGCTTAGAATAAAGTTCCCAAATTATGAACTGACAGGTGGTTTAGCCCTATTTGTTTATAGTGCTAGCTACTTAGGTTTCAAGACAGAAAGAGTTTTTAGTTTAAAATCTTGGCCAGCCCACAGCCCCACACCTGACACAAGGCCCACAGGACACAGCCCAAGGCCCCATTTGGTTGATGAGCTGTGTTAAGTAGTCTGTCTCAGGAGTGCTGCCTTACAGTGGTCTGAGCCTGTTTA
Organism: Rhinolophus sinicus; assembly: GCF_036562045.2. Taxonomy (NCBI): domain Eukaryota; kingdom Metazoa; phylum Chordata; class Mammalia; order Chiroptera; family Rhinolophidae; genus Rhinolophus; species Rhinolophus sinicus. The sequence continues at coordinate 47,620,695 of NC_133751.1, forward strand.
CATGTTCAATGGGCTACACAAGGTAGAGGGCTGGCCTTGTGTAGTCTTGTTGCTTTTTTGGCTAATAGTCATTTTGCTGTTTCCTCTGATCCTTCTCTTCAATCCCTACTCACACATCACAAGCAGAAAAGGGGAAGATTCTAATTTTCTTCATTCTCTGAAAAAAATAATTATGTGTGTGTATATGACCACACACACGTAATTATTATATTGTAGACGAAAAAGGGGCCACATGTTAAAGCTGACAAGCTCAGGAAACTGAAAATAACCTGATAGGGTGGTGGGCGTGAACATAAAAATTCCTAACTAAGGTGGGCCATGGCAGGAAGTCACATCCTTGGCCTGTAGCTTTCTTGACCAAGGTCAATCTTTACGTTAAGTAAGTCTATGCGTTAAGTGAGTCTATCCGTCGCCTATTTGCATCTACGATAACATACCCTTGGAATGTAAGAGTAATCCCTTTCCCAACACCCCAGGGGGCACAACCCACCACACTAGAGCAGGAAACTACAAAATCCCTCATTGATATCTTGTTTTCCAAATACTACCTCTATGTCTTGTAAAATGCTATTAACTATCCTGTACCCACCAATACAAAAGAAGTGCAGATTTCTTCATTTTGCTTTTTTATCCAAAACCAGAGATTTCCCCAGCTTTGCTTTCACCCATCCCCTTAATCTACAACCAAAGGATTTCATGTCTACAACCAATGGATTTCATGTAACCTTCTTCCTTTGATTCTAATGCATAAAATAAGTTGCAAAATGGCCATTTTCCAGAGCATTTTCTTAATCCGTTAAGAATGCTTTCTGGCAATTGTCATCAGTTTGGCTCAAATAAACTCTTATAAGCTTTCTCTTAGGCTGGATGTTTTTTCATCAACAATATGCATATATGAAGGCATGAAAATTAAGTTTGTGAACTCATCCTAGAAAAAGTGCTACATACCTCATTGCTGAATATCACCATGGTCACTTTCAAAGTACTCCCCTTGGGAAGCTATGCACTGACTCCAGCGCCTAGTCCACCCTTCAAAGCAATTTTGGAAATCTTTTTCTGGAATCGCCATCAGAGCTCTTGTCGTATTACCCTTGATGTCCTGAATGTCATCAAAATGTCTTCCTTTCAATATTTCCTTTATCTTCAGGTAGAGAAAGAAGTCATTGGGGGCCAGATCAGGTGAGTAGGGAGGGTGTTCCAACACAGTTATTTGTTTACTGGCTAAAAACTCCCTCACAGCCAGTGCTGTGTGAGCTAGTGCATTGTTGTGATGCAAGAGTCATGAATTGTTGGCGAAAAGTTCAGGCCGTCTAACTTTTTCGTGCAGCCTTTTTAGCACTTCCAAATAGTAAACTTGGTTAACTGTCCAGTTGGTACAAATTCATAATGAATAATCCTTCTGATATCAAAAAATGTTAGCAACATCGTTGCAACAAGTTCACGAACTGAATTGTCAGACCTTGTATGTGTATGTCCATGTATATACATTTGTTCATAGACTCTTAGAGCTCATCATAAGAATACTGAGCCCTGACAGTACGCTAGAATCGCCTGAAAGGCTTCTATAAAAAAGACTGATGCCTTGGCCCCATCCCAGACAGATGGTATCATTCTCTTTGGAAGTAGGGCCTAGGCACCTGTATTTTCTACGAGTCCTTTTTAAACTCCCAAGGAGATTCTGATGTATACCTCCTTGGGAGCTCCTTAGAGGTCTTTTAAGCCCTAGCTACTCTGGCCTGAACAGCAGAGCTGCATTTTCTGGGATGCAGACTCAGGCCACATCCCAGACTTACTGTGTCAGAATCTGCATTTCAACAAGATGCCAGGTACTACGTGTGGATGTTACAGGGTGAGAAGCCCTGCTCCAGTCAATCTCTCATTGGATCATCGAGGCCCCAAGAGACTAAGTGACTTCAGAGGTCATGCTGTTAACTAGAGACTCACACAGGACTAGAGCCCAGGCCTCTTTACTACCAGACTGTTTATTTCCATTACATTATTATTTCCCAGATGTACCCAACAGGTAGGTATCCTTCAAAATGTGTATAACATAGTTTTTCTCAAGTTTCTCACAGCTCACTATGACTTGCCTCTCTTCAAAAGAAAAACATCAAATTTAAAAAACATTTAACAAAATGATTAGATGATATGACAAAAACATACTCAAGAAAGGCATCATTGAGTAGCTGTGGAGAAAATATGGAATACAATTAACCAAACAAACGCCCCTAATTTGTGGATCAGCAAGTTGCAGAAGCCACTCTTATGTTGATAGAGAGAGAACAGGCATTGCCTACAATCTGGCAAGTCTGAATCTTGTGACAAATCAGAACTCAGCATAGGGGAGGACCCAGAGCCTCCATCTTGCACCTGAGGAAGAGCACCTAAAAAGAGGGGAGGTTGTTTATAGCCTGCAAATTTCACAGATGCCTTTCATGTGAGAACAGTCCACATTTCATTATCACAGATAAAGGAAGCAAAAAATTTCCACGGATCCACATAAGACAAAGTTTTATAGTCAGGGTGGCCAATTAGAACAGGTACCCAATCAATCCCACAGGTCTACAGCCCTCGCAAACTGCGGACTCCCCTTCCGCCAGGGTCCAGCCTTCCATCTGTGCACCCTGTGCAGCGACTCTAAGCCTTCATACCACCCCCAGAATCACACAAACCCACAGAGAAGGGAGGAGACTCCCTCGCAACTTGCTGTTCACAGCCTTCATTTGAATGGGGATCCCTGACTTGTTCCACGGGCTTTATTTCATTCTGATTGTGATGCTGGTTTGAGGATGGTTTTGATTCCCCACCCTGGCCACGTGGGCTCAGGCTGCTTCAAGCAAACAACCCTTCCCCATCTGACCTGCCTGTGACCCTCGTGCCCTGGCCCCACTCCTATAAGTAGAACTATTTCCAGTCCTGAGAATGGCATCGAGCCACCAGGAATCCAAGTGCTCCAAGCCCAGGAGCACTTGCTGCCCCCTTGTTCCTTTGTCCCATCTCTGTAAAATTCCCAGCAATATCCCACCCCAAGGCTGCTGGCAGAGCCCTGAGAAGAGGCCTCAGGCCTGTTGGCTGAGCACTGACTGAGGCTACGGCCCTGGCCCAGGGCCACTCCCTGCCCTGGTGCCTTTGCTGGGGCATTTTCGGGCATATTAATGTAGCTGCTTAGCTTCTCCATGCAGTCTGTGCTTTCATGGTTGTGACTGTCAGGGGAGGCAGAATGAGTAGTGTTTTGGTTCCCTGCCTGAAGAACACATTCCTTCTGTGCTATGTACTCCTGCTCCAGCTATCTCTGGCAATGTTGAGCTTAGATAGCAGAAAAGGTCACTGCCAATGGCAAGGATGACAGAAAAGTGACTGTCCACAACTCAAAGGGGTCACGTTATCAGGGAAAATGCCCCTCTGCAAAAACAAGCATAAATTTTCTTCCAGCCCTTTGGATGTGTGCGCTGATGAAGCCAGCTGGAAGGCAGGTCGGTTTGGGGCAGTACCAGGGAAGGAGGCAGCAGCTCTTACAGGGTAATTAATGACAGGCAAAACACAGAGGGGGCCAGGAGGCTGATGTGAGGTCAGGCAGGGTCAGGCAGGATGTGGACCAGCTCAGGCCCCCATTTGCTGCTGATGGACAGGAATGGCCCAACTAAGCACTGTCCAAAGATGAGAAACTCTTTACCTGTGGAGCTCTAACAAGTCTTGCTTCATAGAACTCCACTCCAAAGGCATTCTCTCATTCCCAAGTGGTTTCCACTGGAGGCACCTTTGGAGAAGTTGAAGAATCCCTGTTTCTTGTTATCAGATGATTTGACTAACAGTAAACTCTTTCCTACTTTGTGGCATATTGAATGGGTGGCTAGGTAAATAGACGAGTGAATGAATAAATAAATGAATGGATGGATGAATGAGAAAGAAAAAAAGAGAAGTAGGAACAGGGGTATTGCACAGATGCAACCACTAGCAAAGATTAAGGCCAGGAATTATCACCCTCCCCAAACTATCTCTGAGGACAGTTGAGTTTCAGGAATGCCTCAGTGAGGCTAGAGGTATAATCTTCCTGGTCTGGTATTAGGTTGGTGCATAAGTAATCACAGTTTTTGCAATTATTTTAACCTTTTAAACTGCAATTATTTTTGCACCAACCTAATAATACATGATCGCTAATAATAATAGTAATTGTCAGAAAGCTGCTGCTACAGACCAAGCAATGTGTTGTTATATGCGGTGTTAGATAGGACTCTTTCACTCATTCTGTGCAAGCTACTTTGAGAAGAGTGTTATTTCAGGCGATGGATATGATAACTCTTCTGTGATACAGTTAGAGAAGTGTTTATAAACACTTTTAACAAGGATGTTATTATGAGTAACAAAATCCAACTCAAATTGACACAAGCATAAAAATAGATATTATTACAGATACGCAGACATCCCTTTGAAACTGTGACCAGGAATGCTCCTAGGCTTTCCTAGGGCAGGGGATGAAACAGCAGAGACTCTTTTCTTTTAATATCTGATTTATTATTTTTCTCAGACTGGCTTTGTCAGCTTCTTTATCCATGTGATGGAAAAAGCCATTCATCTCTCTTGGCAAACAATTACCCGGTGCTTGAGAGGATATGTAAGATGTCACTGATAAAGGGCTAGAAAACAGAGGCTTTGACAAAACTTAATGACATGAAGAGGTAATTAACATAGTCTCAAGGCCTCATAGGTCTCCATTTGTCTAGGAGAAGTTGAACTGGCCTAGATTGCCACTCCCCTGTTTAGACTTAAGTCATGTTTCAGCCTGCCACCTTATAACTCTGCTACTTCCTGGTAACCTCCTGTCCCTTGAAATTAGGTTTCCTTTTGTTTCCAGCATGGATCACAGGTGATTCCCAGTCTTAAAGTACACTAATGATATATTGCATTTCAATCTTGACCCAAATTCACTTGAAATCAACTTCTTGCTTAAAGGCATTCGGCTTCTCTAAAAAGCTCAGATCCTCCAAGGTTTATAGAGATGGGAGGAGAAAGGTAAGACAGGCTTTGAGTTTTATTATTCCTACGGAGTGTTTCAGCATGCTGAGGTATAAGCTGAAAATCTCCCACCACAATGATCATGGCATCATTTGTCAGCCCTTTCCATGTATCAGATGCTTAAACCAGACAATTTTGCAAAGGTAGTTATTTCTTAGATGGAGAAATTAAGATTCAGAGAAGTTAATCGACTTGCCCAAGATCATTAAGCCAATAAGTGGCAGAGATAATATTTGAACCCATATGTCTCTGACCCGAAAGCCCATGTGTTTTCCACCATACCATGCTGATGTAATAGTGATTGTCATCTATGTTCATCGACAATTTAAATATGGTTGTGGAGGAGGGAGTGGAAGTTATGATCATAGGAGGGTAGCTCAGAATTTCTCATCACTTCTGAGACTCTCAGCACTTCATCCAAGTCACCTTGGATCCTCTATTAGTTGGTGTATGCTCGACTTTTCCAGCCCTAGGTGGTCTTGAGGACTCCAATCTAGGCAAGCGCTGTGTCCCTGAGGACGGAAGTCTTCACCTGGGCCCTCTGCCCTGAAAAGTTTGGCGCTCAGTCTGGCAAGGGTACAGTGCTTAAAGTGTTGCCCCTTTCGCCATTCTAACAGGACTTTCTTAGGGAGAGACCACCCAAGCCTTAAAGTAAGTTTCCTTCTCTGTCATCTTCTGTCTCCAGAGAAGACAAAACCTATCACTGTTAACATCTACCTCCTCTAGGACCAGAGGATACTGTGCCCCCTCTTCCAACATAGCATGGTGGGGCGGGGCAGTGGCCCACTCAGTTGGAGGAAACCCCACTTTGAAGCAACATCTTCCCCTCTAAACAAGCTTCAGGGCCATGTGATTTCACTCTGGGTTTTTCTATTTTATATACAGAAAGGAAAACTGTATTAAAATTGTAATACTCAACATATACCAACAATAAAAGATGAATCCAAGTCACGCTTGACTTCTGCAATTACAAGAGGTGCTCAAAGTGGTTACCATCAGCGTCCAGACACTTCTGATTATGGCGAACTACTGCTTGAGCAACATTAACTAAAGTGTCCATTTGTATACATTTTTTTGGCACACCTAGTATATACTACATATATTCTTCTTAAAAATATTTTTGTATTTTTCAGTTACAGTTGACATGCAATATTATATTAGTTTCAGGTGTAAAACATAGTGACTAGACATTTGTAAAACTTACAAAGTGATCACCCCGATAAATGTAATACCCATCAGACACCATGCAATGTTATTGACTCTGTTCCCTGTGATGTACTTTATATCCACTCTGGGCTTCTCTAAATCAGGTCTGCATGGTTCCTTCAGAGGATGCCTATTCATTGTTAGATGTTGCCCCTTTCGTTCATTTATTCACTGAGGATTTATTGAGCAGCTAGAATAGTATCTGCTAGATACTATTCTAGGTGCCAAAAATACTGATGTGAAAAAGATAGAAAGGTTTCTGTCTTCATGAAATTTACATTTTGGTAAAAGAAATAGAAAAAAAATTAGTAAACAAATAAGTAATAAAACCATGTAAATTTGGGATAAGTGCTATGGATAAAAGAAATAAGGCTATTAAACAGAGAATAATGGAGAACTCAGGAGTAGCTACTTTATGAAGGGTCCTTTTTCCCAAGGAGGAGGTGTTTGAGCAAAGACCTGAGCCTGAAAAGAATCCAGCCTTATCAGAGTCAGTAAAAGAGCATTCCAGTTAGAGAAAACAGTAAGTGCAAAGTCCCAGAGGTAAGAAACTGGGCCATTCAAGGAAGAAAGGCTGCAACATAGTGTGTGAAAGAGAGAGTGGTCAAGGTTTTTTTTCCAGTCAAGATGGTGAGTAGGTAAATACTGTGCTTATCTCCTCTCACAACCAAATCAAAATTACAACTAAACTACAGAACAGCTATTATTGAGAATCACCTGAAGTCTTGCTGAACCAAAGCACTACAACCAAGGACATACAGAAGCCACCTCAACACTGGTAAGAGAGGCAGAGACATGGAATGGGCTGGTCCCACACCCGCATGTGACCATTAAAAATCAGGAGGGATATCTCAGCTGCAGAGGTTTCCCCAAGAGGAGCAAGGGGTCCCAGTGCTGCACCATGCTCCCCTGCCCAGGGTTCCAGTGCTAGGGAGAAAAGTCCCCATCATTTCTGGTTGTGAAAACCAGCAGAAATTGCAGCTGAGTGAGACAGAGGGTGGCTACACTCTGAGGGCCTGTGCACAGACTTACTTGCTGACAGACTCACTCACTCTGAGCTCCAGTTCTGGCGCAGCAGCTCGAAAGGTGAAAGGCACATACAGGGAGGAACTGAGTTGTCTGGCTTCAGAGTGGAAGGGCAGCTTTCTTCCCAACGGAGGAGCTGGTGGAAGCCATTGTTTCTTTGTTGAGCCCTCCACCTCCCAGCATGCAGACGCAGGAAGATGCCGTATCTGAGTCTCCATCAACCTGAATAATGACATTCATTCGTCTGCCCCGGTGATTCTGAAACCTGGTGACACCCCACCCAACTTTCAGGCACACTCAAGCCACTTCCAGTAGCTTTTTTATATAAACCGCCCATCTTGGCTCATGCTGCAGACTTTCCTAAAGTCTCCCAAAAGTTCACAAAACCCAAAGAAGCAGCATCTGGCTTCAGCATGTCCCGTTCCTCTAGATGAGCAGCCCTAAGCCCAGCACTTGCTGCAGCGGCCTTGGTTTGTGGCTAAGCCTCTCATGGCACCTCCAAGCACAGCATGGGCAGCAGCCATCTGTGGATTGCTTTGCGGCTCATGCCAGGTGGCCCTGGCAGGGCACAGGCTGTGGCTGAACTTGGACTGCTCTGCAGCAGGTCCCCTCCCAGGTGGCCCTGGCATTGGCACACACAGTGGCCAGCTTCAAACCAATCTGAAGCGTCACTCTGCTGCCTCCAAGGAGCACCCAAAGAGCACACTGGGCAGGCAGCAGAACCCTACTAAAGCAAATCCTGCTCCATAGGGTCAGCCCCTCCACAACAGCTCCTTTACCGTAGTCACAGCCAGTCCTCACAACCAATGAGCCCAAGGGTCAGTCCCTCTCCCTGATGTGCAAACAGCAACTCAACTACAACAGGAGAGACACACACCCACACAAAGGCCACACCTGGACCTCCCAGCTCTCGTGCACCACTGGGCCCCACAGGACACCTACTACATAAGCCACTCTATGAAGACCAGGAGACATAGCTGCCCTACTAATATATAGAAACAAACACAGGGAGGCAACCAAATTGGGGAGAATCATAGAGGGACTTTTTTAAGACCAAAAATAAATAAGTAAATAAATAAACAAATAAGAATAATAAAATGGCAATACCTACATATCTATCAACAATTACTTTAAATGTAAATGGATTGAATGCTCCAATCAAAATACATAGAGTGGCTGAATGGGTAAGAAAACAAGCCCGTTACATCTGCTGCCTATAAGAGACTCACTTCATGTCAGAAGACGCACACAGACTGAAAATAAAGGGATGGAAAAAGCTATTTCATGAAAATGGAAACAAACAAACAAAAAATGCTGGGATAGCAATACTTATACCAAACAAAATAGACTTTAAAACAAAAGCTATAACAAGAGACAAGGAAGGATCCAGTAATCCCACTTCTGGGTATTTATTTGAAGAAACCCAAAACGCTGCTTCAAGGGGATGTGTCCGTCCATACATTCACTGCAGCATTATTTACAATGGCCAAAATAAGGGGCAACCTGCGCATCCATCAGTGGATGAATAGATAAAGAAGAGGTGGTACATATATACAATGGAATATTACTCGGCCATTAGAAAGAATGAAATCTTTCCATTTGTGAGAACATGGAAGGACCTAGAGGGTATTGTGCTGAGTGTAGTAAGTCAGACAGTGAAAGATAAATGTCATAAGATTTCTCTTATAAGTGAAACCTAAAGAACAAAATAAACAAACAGAAACAAATAGATATAGAGAACATTTTGATGGTTGCCAGATGGGAGAGGGGGTTGGGGTGAATGAAAAGGGGGAAAGGACTAAGAAGTACAAATTGGTTGTTACATCATGGGGATGTAGGGTGAAGTATAAGGAATATAGTCAATAATATTGTAATAACTAGGTATGGTGTCAGATAAGAACTAGATCTATCAAGGTGATAGATGGGAGGTGGGTTGGGGGCAGGGAGAAAAATATAAAGGGATTAACAAATACAAATTGGAAGTTACAAAATAGTCAATGGGATGTAAAGTAAAGCATAGGGAATATAATCAATAATATGGTAATTTCTATTAATAGTCCCAGGTGGGTACCAAACTAGTTAGAGGGAACACTTCTTGAATTATACAAATGTCTAACCACTATGCTATATATATGAAATTAATATAAAATAATGTTGAATGTCAACAGTAATTGAAAAATTAAAAAAGAAGGGGGGGAAATGAAAGGCAATAAGTGGTCCAAATTTCCAGGTTTAGAACAAATAAGTCATGGGATGTAACATGCAGCATAAGGAATATAGTTAATAATATTGTGATAGCGTGGTACAGTGTCAGATGGTTGCTGGACTTATCATGGTGATCACTTCTTTAGGTATACAAGTGTTGAATAACTATGGTATACTCCTGAAACTAATATAATATGGTATGTTAGCTAAATTTTAATAAAAATATTTTTTAAAAAAGAGAGAGTGGTCAATATGAACTTAACAAGGAAGACAGGGACTCTTGTAGGCACAGTTAGGAGTTGAATTTTATTTTATATAAAATAGGAAAATAATAGAGTATTTAAACAGAGCAGTGACACTATTAGATTAAAATGTTTAAAATTCACTCTAGTGATATAGAAAACAGACTAAACAGAGAAAGGGTGGATGAAGGAAGACCAGATAAGAGGGCCTGGCAAAAGGCCAGAAGTCGATGGTGCCTTGGAGTAGCCGAGACCAGTAGGGACGGAGAGAAGTGGATGGATTTGGGATATATTCTTCACATGGAACCAACAAGACTTGGTTATGGACTGGAAGTAGAAGATAAGGAAAAGGGAAAAATTCAAAATGACTCCTAGATTTTGGATTTAAGAAACCAGTTGAAAGGTGATGCTCTTTATTATTATGGGAAAGAACTGGGGGAAAATGGATGGTGGAGACAGGACAGGGAAATTTGGGGCACGTCAAGATGTCTATTAGATGCAACAAGTAGAGTTGCCAGTACCAATTGGACTCATGATTCTGGGGCTCTGAGAGAATATTTGGGCTAAAGATACACGTTTGAAAGTTATCAGCATACAAGTAAGGTCGATCAAAGCCATAAAATGCAAAGGGATAGCATATCAAGAAAATGTAGGCAAAGAAGGGGATAAGACCCAGGAGAGATAATTCTCATTTAGAGATTAGATAGAAGAGGAAAATGCCAGTCTTAAAGATACATTGAGCAAGAGGGAGCACTTGTCATAATCAGAAAACCATTTTATTCTTTTTCTTCACTACCTGTTCATACCATCCCCTCAGTGTAACTGTTTGTTCTCTACTCCTTAAAAAAAATCCAAGGCAATTTTGAGACTTTTCTAGAAACTCTCAAGTAATAAAAAGCCATCCAGTAATCTTTGGATGAGAGAGAGAGTCAGAGAGAGAGAGAGAGAGAGAGAGAGAGAGAGAGAGAGAGAAAATGATGAGCGAGACTCATCATTTCAATATGTATTATAAATGGTCCAGAGTGACAATAAAACTTTCAAATTCATGAAGAATTAAGCTTCTCCCTCCCTCATTTTGGGCATGCTCCAACCTGGCTGCCACTCATGGGAGCGGAGGATATGGTTGCCTGTTTATTTCTCTCACCTAAAATATGCAGTCTTCTTTCCCCCTCACTAGGCTGTTTCTGGTTCCTCCAGAGTTGAAGCAGAGTGGGGAGGGAGGAAAAGTACGGGACAGAAAAGATCTTACTTGACTAGTCTAGTTATGAACTGAACAAAGCTACCTGGGATTGGCAGATGTATAGAGCTTATTATTTCTCTCATGGAACTATTTTATGGTTTGTTTCAGAGACTTCACCATCTCAGGAAATCTTGCAATGGCAGTTCCTCACTGTAAGTACATGCGTCTCCTAGAGCTGGTCACTTAAAATTCTTTCCTCACCACCTCAGAATCTCATGGTATGTCTGCAAGGTTTGTCTGTGGTTTGTTTATTTGTCTCCAAGCAGCCTTCTTGGGCAGGCTCTAAGAAAACCCCATGCCTGCTCTCTCTGTGTGTACTGCTACATCAGGTCCATGGGAAGCATTCAAGCATCAATTGCCCAAACTCTGGAAGAGCGGCCAAAGCCAATAGCATCATCTCTTTACCCTGCCCTCAGAGGAGCTAGCCAGCCACCATCAGACTTCAGTCCTCTGTGCCCCACTTTTCAAGTGCTCCCAGCAAAGCCACTTCCTCTAAACTTGCATGAAAGAACAAGCACCCCCACTGCTTCCCTACTGTGGTGGAGAACTTACATTGCAGATCTCTCATAGGTAATTTTCTCTCCAATTTCCTATGCACTTTGGTCTCTTCAACCTCTTTTATAAGCTGGAGGTGTTTTAATCAACGAAGGGACATAAAACCCACTCTTAGCTGCCTTCTTTGCAAGTGCGGGCTCATTGTCTCATTCCTCACTTTGAAAAGTGGGAGTTATTTGCTCTGATTGTGTTGTGAAGACAAAGCTGAAGACAAAATGGGATGAGTCCTGTTTTACCATCCTGTGTACCCAGAAAACCAAGAAAGAGCAACCAGAGGGAAAAGTAAAATCAGGAGAATGTGATGTTGCAGAAGCCAGAGTGTACCCAAGCAGTCAAATATTGCTAAACAAATAGAGTAAGATGAAGACAAAGAAATCTACACTGCATTTGGTGCCTTGTGCAGTTCCATTTCAGTGTAGTGTTGGGAACAAAAATTAAATTGACCTATTAGATACCTCCTGAGAGTCTGTTCTCCTCTTCTTCCTTGCAAGCAAAACCCCTATGGCCGTGTAAATCTTGACTGCTCCAAGCCAACCACTATAATCTACTTTCCTCTGGCAATGATTCATTTAGGAATGGGCATGTGATACAATTCTGGACAAGATGTGCGGGGAAGTCAGTTGGAGGATTTCTTTAGAGGATTTCTGCAGAGCATTTCTTTTTTCTTAAAAAATGACACATGAAGAAGACTGCTCCTCTTCTTCTACTGGCAGTTATCATTTCTGCTGTGACACCTAATTCTGTGGAAAACATCTTGGTACCAGCCTGAGGATAAAGCCAACACCAAAGAGAAGGGCAGGACCAAGAGAATTGCCACAAAGCAGAGCCTGGAGCCCACTCTACCTGTGGGATTGTTATTTAAACTCTTAAATCCCCATTTTATTTTACACAGTTGATGCAGCGTTTTCTGTTATTTAATGCCAAAAGCATCCTAAAGATAAATTATGGGCTTAAGAGGGGTGAAGAATTGGAGGCATCTCAAAAGCTTTTGAGATATTTTTCTGGGAACAGAGGCAGAGAAATGGTCTGGCAGCTGAGGGAGGGTTGGGGAGGCAGTGAAGAATCTAGTGAAGGCTTTTTGAAAGATGAGAGGCACTGTAACCAGTTTGTGCGTAGATGGGAATGATGCTGTAGAAAGGGCAGAGGGCACGCTGCAGGTACAAGCATCTTCTCGCTACCTCATGTAAGAGCCACAGCCTCTCCCAGAGTCTCCTCCACTGATCTTGCTGATGCCCACACAAGGAAGAGCCCCCAGTTCTACACTGCCACTTCCACTGTTTTACTACAACTGCTTGCATATTCCCTCCTTAGTTGTTTGTTGACAGAACCACTCAGCCATCTCTGAGGTCTTTCTTTGTCTGGAGAAGAAGCAATGGCTGTCCTTACAGGGCTAATCTCTCTAGGACAAGGTCTGCTCAAGAGAAGCTGAGAGAAGCACAGCTTTTTATCTCTTGAGGTTCTTCGCAAGGAGACCCTAATCTTATAAATGTTTACTTCGCCTTACAAAGAAGCACAGGCTACCCAAGAGCCTAGCTTGCAGTTATTGGCTTATCTTCCAAGCTGAGCCTACCCCTAAACCCCGCTGCATTGAGAGCTGCAGTGGGCTCAACTTAATGAAGTTTGTTATTATTTAACCCCTTCCTTCCTTAACATTCTATTTTCTAATTATCATCATACAAAAGGACATTGACCCATGTCTGTTAGGGTATGCAGCTCCTCTCCTCCAAGGTGGAAAATCTGATCCTCAAGTCAGCAGCTCGTTCCCTTTCTTAGCCACCTAAAGTCATGTGCAACTTAACTCAGGCTGCAGGGTCTTTCCCCAGGGGAAAAGAAACATTCAGTCCCAGCTGGGCCTTGAGCTGTATCAGACAACATATGTGTATTTACTGAGCAACTAAATGGTGATCCAAAAGGGCATTGCTATAAAGCATTTCCAGTAAAAATATAAAAACAATACAAAGGACCAAGTCAAGAACAACGTTAATTTGCCTTTCTATTGTTTCCTGTTCAGAGTAATGATTTGTTCTGCATTTCACTTCCCCTATTCATTTAACAGTAAAACAAGATATGTAGCCTAAAACGTTTAACATCCATGCTATGAAATACAATTATCTACAGTCATATAGAAACACCTGGTAAAAGCCAGACAACTGGGTTTCATTTCCTTATGAAATTTGAACAATTCGTTAACCAAAATATTATAATTAACCAAAATATTTTAAATATCTAAAACCAGCTCCCTCTGTTGATTAAATTCAAATTGATTTACTTGTTCTTGTTTTACCACATTTTCTTACAAATGTAATTTTGGCTAAAATACAGGCTGTGTTTAAGCAAAGAGAAACAAACCAGCCAAATACTAACTTTTTAAAATCTCCGCACTTAACTATAATCACTAGGAATAAGATTTTCCACTTAGAACAAGTAAGACTTGAAATTTTTAATGATTTTGTAGTAAAGCATTTTAATACTAAATTTATTTATTTTCAGGGCTTATTATGTTAAAGTCTGCAGCTATGCATACTTTAAGATTTAGTTCCCTCACATTCTTTTTTAGAATAAGGCTGTTATTAATTAATCAGTTATTTTGTGATGATCTTTCTCTTGATGATGAGTGCTTGTAAGGAATATAAACAATATATAGTTGTCAGAGATTCCTTTTGGGATCCTTCTCTGAGAACTGAGACGATATTTCCATGAATATATGATCTTGTTGATTTTACCCTTTGGCCACATTTGATTGGTCCAAGGCTAGACACCTGGCCAAGCTGGGCTGATCAGGTTCTCTCTCATGGAAATTTGGAATTGGATTAGCATTCTAGTCGGACTTTATGGGTATTTAAGAGGATGGGTTGGAGGCTGAGTAGACAGAAAAGCAAATGAAAGAAAAGAATGAAGCACACTCAGAGAGAACAGCAGTAAAAGAGCATGGAGCCTCACAAACAGAGGTAAGGAGGGAGAGACAGCTGGGATTCCAGTGGCTTCCCAGCACCCAAACTGATGCCTCATGAGTCTCTCTCTAGACCTTTGGTTCTGTGACACACCCTTGTAGTCTTGGGTCTCTTTTAAGCTTTTGTGAGTTTCAATGAGTCTCAATCTCCGAAATGGCAATGAGTACCTTGGGGGCTATTAAAGTAAGGAGAACCCCTGGCAACAACAACCACCCTACATTTCCACAATCTATGCTTGCTGAGTTCTCGGGTCTGCTTTCTTTGATGTGTTAAGCACCTAGACTGAACAATGCTTTTAAAATGTTTCTGACCACAACACACAGAGTAACCTCACCAAAACAGCAAAATTAGTTTTCTACCACCTTCCCTCCAAGAGCATTAATTCCGACAGTCACCCATAGGCAAAAGTGCCTTTGTGGAAGTCCAGGAGTCCATTGGAAAAGTTGCAGCACAATGTTGGAGCAAGAAAGGAAGAAAGAAAGAGAAAGAAAGAAAGAAAGAAAGAAAGAAAGAAAGAAAGAAAGAAAGAAAGAAAGAAAGAAAGAAAGAAAGAAAGAAAGAAAGAGGGGAGGAATGGGGGGGGAGAGAGAGAGAGAGATTGATGTTAAGCACATTGAAGAGGGTCAGAGGAAAGCGTTTCCCTTGACCTGTGACAGCTCTACCCAAGGCAGCACAGCTCAGTGCCAAGAGAGACCTACTCAGCCCATGATTTCTACCACGGGGGAAAGTGAGAGTGTGTGAGTGAGCATCCAGCTTCCCCAGCTGTGAGGGACGCTGCCAAAGAGAGCCACTCCTTCCTCACCCACCTAGAACACTGAGGAGTGCTGCACGACTTGGGGAGGGGTGCAGGGGCAGGAGGTAGCTGCTAGAACAGCAGACAGGGCTCTTGGAAGGCATTAAAGGGCCAGACATCCTATTAACTGTGTCATGGGCTCCATCATGAAGCCCACCCAGGTGCTACGAGGGCTGCCTCACCTGTGGATCCCCCAACTGGCCCAGAGGCACCCCCAATGCTCCATGTACCTCACCCCCCCCACACCACCACCCCATGGATGGCTTCCTGTGTGTGATCTAGAGAGCAGCAAGAGTAAGCCTTTACAGACAGCTAGTGAGCGCAAACAGAAAGCTGGCCAGGCCCTGCAGGATTGGGAAAAAGCAAACAAACTGGAGCATTCAGCACCATCTAGGGAAAGCAAAGAGTAGGCTATCAGTACCAAGCCTGGGTTTCCACACAATCTTAACAACCCTCCACCCCCAGCTAGAAAGGAAAAAGAAAGGTGGAGCAGGTGTATGCACAGAAAAAAGTGTGAGAAAGCCCCGGAATCCTTAACAAGGCTAACAGAAGGTATTTCTCTCCCAAAACCAGTCAGTAAAGACTGAAGTGGGTGATTTCTTCTTCAAATGCAAAGACAGCAATGCAAGACTTCAAGAAGCAAGAAAAATCAAGGAATCATGATACTTCTAAAGGAGCACAATAGTTTTCCAGTAACTGACCCCAAAGAAATTCAGAACTGTGATTTCAAAATAGTTGTTTTAAGGAAGCTCAGTGAACTACAAGAAAACAGAGAAAGACAATTCAACATAATCAGGAAAGTAATACATGTACAAAATGAGAAATTTAAAGAGAGCTAGAAATCATTTAAAAGGATAAAACAGAAATTCTAAAGGTAAAGAATACAATTAATGAAATGAAAAACACAATAGAGAGCATCAAAAGCTGATTGGATCAAGCAGAAAGAATCTGTGAAGTAGAGGACAGGTCCTTTGAAATTATCCTGAGGAGAATAAAGGAAAAAAGAAAGAAAAAGAGTGAATAAAGCATACGTGAACTATGGGACACCATTAAAAGAAACATTCTATGCATTATGAAGTCCCAGAAGAAGAAAGGGATAAAGGGACAGAAAGCTTATTTAATTAATATCGTTAAAATGTTAATGCTACCCAAACCAATAAACAGATTCAATGCATCTCTATCAAAATTCCAGTGGCATTTTTCACAGAAATAGAACAAACAATCCTAAAATTCATATGGAACTGTAAAAGACCCTGAGGAGACAAAGCAATCCTGAGAAAGAACAAAGCTGGAAGCATTACACTTCCTGTTTTCAAACTATATTACAAAGCTATAGTAATGAGAACAGCATTTTCATTACTGGCATAAAAACAGACACATAGAACAATGGAACAGAATCAAGAGCCCAGAAATAAATCCATGCATATATAGTCTACTAACATTTGACAAGGAAGCCAAGAATACTCAATGGAGAAAGGATAGTCTCTTCAAAAAATGGTGTTGGGAAAACTGAATGTTTATATGCAAAGGAATAAAATTGGACCCCTATCTTACACCATTCACAAAAATAACTTGAAGTGTATTTAAGACTTAAATATCTCACCTAATATCTGACCTAATACATAAAACTCCTAGAAGAATACATAAGGGAAAATCTCTTTAATATTGGTCTTGGCAACAGTTTTTTGGAAACGACACAAAAAGCACAAACAATGAAAGCAAAACTAAACAAGTGGAACTAAATCAAACTAAAAATATTCTGTACAGCAAAAGAAATAATTCAAAAAATATGAAAGCAACCTATGGGAGAAAATATTTGCAAACCATATATCTGATAAGGGGTTAATATCCAAAATATATCAGAAACTCACAACTCAACAGCAGGGGGTGGAAATCTGATTTAAAAATGGGCAAAGGACCTGAAGAGACATTTTCCCAAAGAAGACATACAAATGGCCAACAGGTACATGACAAGAGGTTCATCATCAGTAATCATGAAGCAAATGCAAATCAAAACCACAATAAGATATCACCTCACACCTGTTAGAATTTCTATTATCAAAAAGACAAGAGAAGGGGCCGGCCCGGTGGCTCAGGCGGTTAGAGCTCCATGCTCCTAACTCCAAAGGCTGCCGGTTCAATTCCCACATGCGCCAGTGGGCTCTCAACCACAGGTTGCCAGTTCAATTTCTCGAGTCCCACAAGGGATGGTGGGCAGCACCCCCTGCAACTAAGATTGAACATGGCACCTTGAGCTGAGCTGCCGCTGAGCTCCCAGATGGCTCAGTTGGTTGGAGTGCGTCCTCTCAACCACAAGGTTGCCGGTTCAACTCCCACAAGGGATGGTGGGCTGTGCCCCCTGCAACTAGAAAATGGCAACTGGACCTGGAACTGAGCTGTGCCCTCCACAACTAAGACTGGAAGGACAACAACTTGAAGCTGTACGACACCCTCCACAACTAAGATTGAAAGGACAACAACTTGACTTGGAAAAAAAAAAAAAGGCCTGGAAGTACACACTGTTCCCTAATAAAGTCCTGTTCCCCTTCCCCAATAAAAAAAATAAATATAAATAAAAAATTAAAAAAAAAAAAGACAAGAGAAAACAAGTGTTAGCAAGAATGTAGAGAAAAGGAAACCCTTGTACACTGTTGGTAGACTGTAAATTGGTATAGTCACTATAAAAAACAGTATGGAGGGTCCTCAAAAATTAAAAATAGCTACCATGTGACCCAGCAATCCCACTTCTGGGTATTATATATCCAAGGGGAATGATGTCACTATCTTGAAGAGTTATCTGTACCCCCAGATTCCTTGCAGTATTATTCACAATAGCCAAGACATAGCATCCTTAGTGTCCATGAATGAATGATTAGGTAAAGAACATAAACACGCACATGAGCATGCGCACACATACACACACACAGAGTACATTTGTGACCATGAAAATAATCATGATATATTATTAAGGAAAAAAAGGTGGGATAAAATTTACATATACTGTGTGATTGCAATCATGTTTAAAATGCTTAATAAAAAGATGAGCAGAGAATATACCAAAATGTTAAAATAGCTTCTCCCTCACCTAATACAACAATCCTGTTATAATAATTATGCCCATTCCACAGATAAAGAAGCAGAGTGATTGCTTCTGGAAAGTGGAATTATGAGTGGCTTAGTCCAGTTCTTTACACTGCTTTTTATCTATTCTATAATTCTAAACCCTGTTTTTACCCCAAGAGGTGGGAGGCAAGGTCCTGAAGGAAAAATCCAGAGATCATCCTTGAGGCTCAAAGGAATCCCCTCTGTCCAAAGACACAGCCTGCCATCTGTCATGGACCTCTGAGGAAGTGAGGACACAGGTGAGCACTGGGCTTCCCTGAGGGTCTGGTCCCTTGAAAACCTAGAAAGACCATCCTGTGGGTGTAGCTGTCTATAACATTTGACTTAATTTAATTTAATTTCACATTTTAAAACCTGAGCCATCCCTGATTAATTAAAATTAATTTAATTTCACTTAAAAAACCTGAACAAAGGCGATAGGGCTGTGATCTCACAGGGAAATGTAGAACTTTCCTGGTGCTCTTTCAGCCCCGAGCTTCCATTTCTGCCTTACCCACTCTTCTAGTTCAGAATCTCTTTGAGAACCCGGCTTCCCTCTGCTTGTTTACTGATCGGATAGCTCTTTGTGCCCACAGTTTGCGGGGCTCCTGCCTAAGTCCTTTGGTGACCAGGCCTTGGCTTCCACCATACTCTGACTCCCTGCTTCCTGCCCCTGCTGGCCCCCCACCCAGCCAACACCCTCCTATCAGCTCTCAGTCCTGTCCTTAGCACACATATGGTCACAACATGTTAGTGGAGGTAGCGATCCAGAGGAGGAGTCACATTTTATTTCTGGTGGTGATATCAGCAGGAGTTTGGGTGGCTCCTGAGTATAGTTAACAGCATAGAAACCTGCTCAGATAATTCAAGCGCTCCCTATTTTTGCTCTTTGTCTGCACTTGCTGCTGCCTCTTTTTTCCCACCAAGATTTGCTGTTACCATTCAATTTTGTCTCAAATAGAAGTTTTCTGATTCTGGCCAAGTCACACCCATCAACTAGACCTTAAGTGCCTCAGCTCCCAGTGGTTCTTTAATAATGCTTGCATGTTTAGGAGTCAAGCAAAGGGAACTGTCTCCAGCAGCACTGCCCAGCTCACCCTGCCTTGAAGGGCTTTAAAACTTTACCTCTCTGGGCTGCAAATTCAGCCTAACCTTTCACCTAGAGCAAATTTCATTCCTGAGCAATTTGAGACACCTACACCAATAATTCAGACCTCTATATCCTACTCTTGTGGCCGATTCCACTCTGAACCAGCTAGTGAGCTGGGAATGGCTTGTAACCATGCCCCCCTCTTGAAACTTCAAATGACCTTGATCCCCTGCCTGGGTAATAGTAATGCCCCCTTATCTTCAGGGGATATGTTCCAAGACCCCCAGTGGATATCTGAATGGTGGATAATACTGAACTCTATATGTACTATGTTTTTTCCTATACATATATACCTATGATAAAGTTTAATTTGCAAATTAGGTACAGTAAGAGATTAACAACAATAACTAATAATAAAAGAGAACAATTATAACAATACCGGGGGTGCCAAAACACGTGACTTGTATTCATCTTTTGTTATCAATATAGGTTGAATATTACAATTTTAATACAGTTTTTTCCTTTCTTAAAATGTGTGTACATTTTTTGGCACCATCTGTATATGTAATAAAAGTTATATGAATGGGGTCTCTCTCTCTCTGTCTTTCAAAATATCTCATTATACTATACTCACCTGTCTTCTTGTGATGATGTGAAATGATAAAATGCCTTATTAAGTCAAGATTTTTCACCTTTCCATTTATAGGAAGCACTTTACAGCTTTTTTTTTTGTTAAATCCAAATTACCAGCATCACTATTCTTGTGCTTTGGGGCCATTACTAAGTAAAATAAGGGTTACTTAAACACAAGCACTGAAATACCCTGATAGTTAAATGACTAGCGGGCGGGGAGCGTACACAGCATGGAGACACTAGACAAAGGGACAATTCATGTCCCCACGGATAGAACAGGATGATGAGAGATTTCAGCACACTACTCGGAACAGTGTGCAATTTAAAACTTATAGTCTGTTTATTTCTGGAATTTTCCATTTAATATTTTTGAGCCATAGTTGACCATGAGTAACTAAAACCACAGAGAGTGAAACTACAAAGAAGGGGGAACTACTGTATATATGAAATATTTAAATAGTCATATTGATAGAATAATGGTATTATAAATAGTATTTTAATAATCAAAATGAAAGGGAAGGATATAAAACAAAATTTGAAATAAAAATGTAAGGAAACACTAGAAGTAATTGTATGCTAAAATATTCCAAAAACATCAAAAAAATAATTTGTCCTGGGATTCACATCTGCAGAGTTTATAAGCCTAAATCACCTTAAATGTGGGGAGAAACATCTTTTTTTAGTATATAAAACCCTAACTCATCTCAATATTTAGCAATAATATGCTGATTGAAGCTAGTTCCAAGCTATAAGACAGCGTCACCGGGACAGCCAAAATGTGGATGATCAAGACAGATCAGAGAGAAGGAAATAGAAAGCCACATAGCAAATATTGATGTATCAATAGCTTATTTTGTATGTATAGTATTAACTCAAATATGCAAAAATATGTATGAATAGATATAGATATACATATGAGAAATAAAAGATTGGAACTATATTGCTAACAGTAGCTATCTTTGGATTGGAAGACCACAGATGATATCCAATTTCTTCTTTATCCTGTCTAAAGTTTTCTACAGTTGGCATGTAGTAATACTTTCAAATTTGGGGGAAAGAAACTTTAAAAATTATTTGTTTCTTCTTTTTAGAAGCAAGGGGTTATTAATGAGAAGGTAAAAGGGAGCGTGCCAACCAGTAGTGTCATAAATTCCCTAGGGCATGTGATTGTTTACTCCAAAAAGTCCCTGAGTTGGGAGCTAAAAATAGAAAGATCTGGGGGCTGAATTTGGAGAGGCAAGGAGTCCCACAAGAAGGGTTGTGAGCAGGGCAAGCTGAGGTTAAGAACAAGAGTGGAGTGACTAGGAGGGAGGAAGTTTAGGAGTGGGGGCTGCATGGGGAAGAGGTGCTCATCAGGGATCCAGCTTGGAAAAACTTTGTGGAGGGTGTTGCTTCTGGAGGGGAAGTTGTTTTAAAGGTTCAGTGGAAGAACTGAGTTCAGTTTAATCCCAAAGTAAGCAGCTGTGTCCTCCCAAATCTCCCTAGCCTACCAAGAAGGCTTTTCACTCCCAGAGCTGGAATCTGATTTCCGGTCATTTGTAGCCTCCTACATTCCCCCAATTTCTTCCTGAAGAATTCTAAATGTCCCCAGGTATGTCCTGTTTGGGTGCTTCTTGAACTGAAAGAACTTTTCCACTGAAGTCCTTTCAATCAAAACATAGGCAGATTTCCTATACTTCCAAAACTAAGACAGGCTTTTGGAAATAGGTTAGGCAAAAGCCCTCATGGGTGCAAGGCACAGTGCTCCTTTTAGAGATGAGGAAACTGGCTCCCCGCAATCCCTCCCTTTTCTGTGTATTTGTTCCATCACCCTGTGTTGTTCCTTGTTAAACAGGAAGAATCATCCTTTGCTGGGATCCCTCAACGCAATGTTATGTTCTGTCATAGTAGTACTTATCATTAGATCTTGACAGAATAATACCGCTGTGTCCTGACTGAATAATACTTACCAATTATTGAGGTCTATATGCTCTTTTGTAAGCTGTCATTTAATTCTCATAATAAGAAGGTATTATTAGATTCTATTTTCAGGCAAAGAAGCTGAGCATCAAAGCAGTTAAATAAACCATCTGCTGTCAACACTGTTCATGGTAGCAGAGTCAGGATCTAAACCATTCAGAATCCAAAGTTACCTCCTTGACTCTCCATAAAGATATGCTGGTGGGTATAAATATACAATGAAATATTATTCAGCCTTAAAAAAAAAGAAGGAAATTCTGCCATTTGCAACAACATAGATGAATCTGGAGGACACTATGCTAAGTGAAGTAAGCCAGACACAGAAAGACAAATTCTGCATTATCTCCTTATATATGGAATCTAAAAAAAGTTGGAGCTATACAAGCAGAGTAAAAAATGGTGGCTGCCAGGTGGGTGGGGGAAAATGAGAAGATGTTGGTCAAAGGGTACAAAGTTTGCAAGATTATTAAGTTCTAGAGAGCTAATGTACAACAATGTGACTATATTTAACAATATTTTATTGTATAGCTGAGATCTGCAAAGAGGGTAGATCTTAAGCGTTCTCACTATATAAAAAAAGAAAAGAAGAAAATAGTAACTATCTGAGATGATAGATACGTTAATTAGCTTGATTGCAGTAATCATTTCACAATGTCCATATATATCAAATCATCAAATTATACACCTTAAATATACAAAGGGTGCCAAAAAATGTATACACATTTTAAGAAAGGAAAACTGCATTAAAATTGTAACACTCAATATATACCAATAACAAAAAAGATGAATACAAGTCACATTTGACTTCTGCAATTACAAGAAATGCTCAAAGTGGTTACCATCAGAGTCCAGACACTTCTGATTAGGGCGAACTACTGCTTAAGCAACATTGACCAAAGTGTCCACTTGTATACATTTTTTTGGCAACCCTGGTATACAATTTTTAATTGTCAATATAACCCAGTAAATTTTTTAAATATATTATGCTAAGTAAGCAAACTAAGTCAGACAGAAAAAGTGAAGAACCATATGATTTCACTGATATGTGGTATATAAAGCTGAAAACAACAAAAGAACAAAACAAACAAATGAAGAATCAAATGAAGAAACTGAGACACAGAGAATATTTTAGTGGTTATCAGAGGGTAAGGGGGGAGGGAGGTGGTAGAAGAGGGCAAAGGGGATCCAATATATGGTGATAGAAAGAGAACTGACTCTGGGTAGTGAACACACAATGTGATATATATATGACATATTACAGAAATGTACACCTGAAGTCTATGCAACTTTACTAACAATCGTCAACCTAATAAACTTGAATTTAAAAAGTTTTTTTCAATAAATAAATAAAAATACCTGACTGTACAAAGAGAAAAAGAGACATGGCATTTCCAGGAGTTGTTTCTTCACTAAAGTAAATTCAGCATTCCTTAAAGTTCTCTCATTAGTGAAATTGTCTTTTCTTAAATTACAATGGCAACATTTCAGCATTTTGACATTATATAAGAACTAAAGTCCTAAATTGTATTAATTCTAAACAGGTTTATAAATTTACCAGGTAAGAATTTTTACCCTCAATTTGTTCTTATTTCACTTGAATGTGGAAAGTATTACTATGATATATACCTATAATATGGTAATGATTTGCACACTCCAGTGAAAAACAAAATGATGCAGGATGAAATTTTTATGAGAACTGTAAAGGAGAAATTGTAGATACTCCCTGTATTTGTTTTATTTTCCATTAACGTGGCGATCTTCAAAAGTTCTGCATTACAAAACATCAGCTCTGGCATTTGAATTAATAAATAAAAAGTAAGGAGCCCTCCAATTCCTCACTAGTCTTTGGAACAAAGATTATTCAGAGTTCATCCTGAAAAGCATCTAAATTTAGAGATTTTCTGGGGGAGCAAAACTTTCATGTACCAGTAATAGAGGCAGGCAGGCTTGCCAAGGTATGTCAGGCATGTGTTTGCAGTACTGCACAAGCAAGGTCAAGAGTATCTGGCCCTGTGCACTGGTGACCCGGGGGCCTTGCTGTTTTCTAGGCCAGTCACAGACAGATCTAGGGCTGGAAGCAAAGGAGGTTGCACAATAGTGAGCACAGCTGTTTATTTTTATCACATTATTCAGGCAAGTGTTTTTTAAAACACTTTTAATTTGGAAAGTGTATATATGCACACAGATTTAAAAAAAAAAAAATGTAAAACGCTTACTGAAAGAAACATAGGTCTCCCCCAACCCCTGACTATTCTTAGTTCTCTGATCTGCAACTCAGAGGCAACCTTGGTTTAAGCTAGGTTATGTGGCCATTGAGTGTGGATATTTTAAGAGCAGAGGCAAGCAGCTTTCATACATCTGGTGGGCAGTCTCTCTCTCTCTCTCTCTCTCTCTCTCTCTCTCTCTCCTCTTAAAAATGCCTGCTGGGAAAGACAAATTGAGTTAGAGGTCAGGACCCTAGTGAGTGTTCAGAAACGCTGGCTGTGTTTTCTAGGTTTCTAAATCATTTCGTTTCTTCAGGCTTGTTTTTCAAATCTAGATAATAGAGGTTATGTGTTTCTTTACTCTTCTTTCCTTCTTTACCCCTCCTATTCTTAAAGCATAAAGACATAGCTAGAATTCGTGTGAGAGGGGACAAAACTAACAGTAACAATTTTGGTTGTTATTGAGCACTTACTATATACCTGGAACTATATGTTTTTTTCTCATTTCATCCTCATAACAATTCTGAGCCTGTAGGTGTTTTTATCCTCATTTTTACAGGTGAGAAAACTGAGAAAGATTCAGTAATTTACTGAAGGATATGTAGCTACTAAGAAACAAAGCTAGATTTTGAACCTAGACTCTTCAACTCCAAAGCCCCATTGGAAACACTTAGATTTTAAGTCTTTACAGCAGAGGACATGACTGTCAAAATGCTGAGCTGATGTAAGGGGGTGAAAAATTACATTGCACAAATTAGAGTGGTCCCTGGACTATCAGCGTGTGGGAACTGCTCTGAGGTCTGCATTAGAACATGTAGAAGGTCGCACTGTTCAAAATACATGCTTCAGATAGAGCACCTGATAAGCACAGTGTAAAAGAGTGAAATGCTTGGCCTCTCTGACTCCATCTTGTTCAAGCCTGCTTTGTTCTCATGGACTTCAGGCTAATAGCTCTGCTTAGTCTTGCATATAGACATGCTAATCATTAGAGGAATTCTGCTTGAGGCTTGAGGTTGACAAAAACAGCCCCTTACCAGACGGTGCCTCACCAGAGGAGATAAGGGAAGTATTATTTATCAAAGATTTGCAGGAACCTGGTGACAGACTCACATCAACTAGAGTTAACAGACTAAGTACAGTCTTCCTCAGACCTCTGCTGGCACCCAGATGTCTATGGTCGTGGATCACCTCTTGCCCCTCCCATTTTTCCTTCCCTTGACATAAAAGAAACCTGAACTCTGTACTTTCTTAAGATGGATTTGAGGCACCACTAGGTCTCCCAACCTCTCTGTTGGTGACTTCTCGATCAATAAACCTTTCCTTACTCCAAACTCTGACATTTTGAGTTCTGGCGTTTCAAAGAATCTGCCACCCAGACTTTGGACCAGTAACAACAGCATCAGGTGAGCTTACTAAAGTGAGAATTCTAGGGCTGGAGAATGGTGTGCAGCCTCAACAGACATGATTTCTTCAGACACTGGGTGGGGTCTTTCAAGAACAGGAGAGGTCTGCAGCAGATATTCTTGGACAGTTCCAGCCCTTTCATACCTACTGAAGGATTCCTGGGAGGGCTGCCCATTGAGTAAAAGGAAACCGCAGATGGACAAGACACACTCTCAGAAACTGCAGGCATTTGAGAGGAGAAGTGCCAGGTACAGAATAAGAAGATCAAGTTGGAATTAGTACAGGCCTTTTAAATGTCACAGGGTGGCAAAAAATTGGAGATGAAGTCAAAGTCTGCTGGGGCCAGCAGCAGGAATTTTATATGGACTCATAGCCATCTGTGGGATAGACTGCTGAGCAGCGCTAAAGAGTGCAAGTGTGGTCATTTTTCAAACTGGCCTGTCTGATCAGATGCCATGAGCAAGAAAAGAGACTTTCCATATGTGTTCATGCCTAAGAGGGTTTTGCAGCAAGTCACGTGAAAAGGTGTTATGAGGTATCCGTCCCTTGGAGAATCAGGGCTCCCTAGAGCAATCAGGGCAGGAGTAACTTATGACAAAGGATCAGGTTTCTTCTGAGACCAGAAGGTCCACTTGAATTCTTACCACTGGAGAAGTAATTAAGGAAGAAGAGAGGGAGGTAAAATCAAATGTCCTTGGGGCAGAAGAATGAAGAGAAGAGCAGGGACTCAGTACAGGGAGGAGGCAAGTACGCCTCAGCCCCCTGACGTCAGAGCCCAGGGTTCTTTGTGATGACCAGTCACCCTTATCCGCATCTAGTGGGGCAAATTTGGGCACAAACAGGATCCTGAGGCCCCTGAGGCACCAACTCCTGGCATTTCATCCACTTCAACCTGTGAAGGACAGTTTCAAGAACAAAGCAAGGATTGCCACTCTATCCCACCCGACCCCCAGGAGACAGGAAGCTCACTTTTGTTTTAGTTGTGAGGAAAGACACCTTGTGGCAGACTGCGCTCCTGAGAGAAAAGCTCAGGGAGGGCAGAGGGAGCTCACCTTCCAGGTGGCAGAAGACCTACCTCCTTTCCCAGATCTCAAAATGGAAAAATTTCCAGCTATATCTTTCCTTGTTGAATCCTACGAGATGTTTGACCCCAAGTTTTAATTGGCCTAGTGGAGCCCATGACTGACAGTCTTGGTGGGAGTGTGACAACTCAAACCTTTCCTGGTAACTACAAAGCCAGGGAGAGTCAGACCTCTGGATCCAAAAGGGCTTCAGAGCTGAGTCACTCTAACCTCACCAGAGAAGAAGGGAGGGGAGAGGTTGGCCTCAACACTCAGGTGCCATGAGCAAATAGTATGTTGTGTTTACTGTTCCTTTCACTCAACACTCTGAGGGCTATTGTGTAACAGACTTGCTGATATTTTAAATATGTCTGTGGAAGAATACACAGGGTGGGGGGAGGCAGAGATAATTTATGATATTCTCTGTCTTCTGAAGACTAGAACTTTCTTGTTTGAAATGTAATGGATGTGAAAATGCAAATTACTGTAAAAGAGATGGGGGTAGGAGGTTGTCAAGGTGGAAGGTGGCAGAGATCCAGAGAGGCCCAGAGACAGGGTGTCTGGTGAGAAAAGAGAAGCAGCTGAGAGAGGAGCTGAGGTGAGGGAGCAGAGATGTTTAAAGGAAATTGTTATGGAGTTTTGTGGTGTGAACTAGCATGTAATTCTCTCTTTGTGAAGCCTTCAGTAACATCTCCATTCATCAGTGCTTTCAACTTTAGATTTGTTGCAGAGGAGGAGCTCAAAGTTCTGAGCCCAAGGCTGGTCAAACACCCCAGTTGCCTTCAGGGGTTGAGTGTGACATTCTAAAGGATGAGAGAGGTGTGCACGGCTTCACAGTAGGTGGGGGAGAGAGGAGAGAATTAGAGAGGGCCCCACAGAAGGGGTGGCACCAGAGGTGGACCTCAAAAGAGGACCAACATTTCTACAATTGGGGATTAGGAGGGCTTCAAATATGAGAGGCCAAGAGCCAAGGCAGGAAGGTCTGAAAGTGGCATATTTAGAGAGTGATGATTGTATGCCTGGGGGAAAAGAGCAGGCTGGAGAGAAAACAAAAGAATGGCTGGAGGAACTATGGCAACCTTAAACCTTAGAGCAAGAGTGTCCAAACTGTGGCCCACGCACCAACTGCGGCCTGCAATCCATTGTTAATTGGCCCGCAGAAAATTCAAAAAATATATTTAGTTTACTTAAATAAACCAGGTGAGGCAATACGTACTTCACCTCGAGTGAGTGGCCCAGCTGTTTGTATATTTTACTGCATATGGCCCTTGGTGAAAAACGTTGAAAAAAGTTTGGACACCCCTGCCTTAGAGGCTGTCATTGGATTCTCTGGAATGCAAAACAAGGACTGCCGCGTGCTATTTGCAAGAAGACAGAATATGGAACAATATGCTATATCCCTGAAAGGAGAGGCTCCCCCCATTCCAAGTAACTGCTTCTTCAAATGACCAGGCCAACCTGGATTGTAAACACTGCATAAAATAAATCACATTACAGCTTAATCTCACTCTGTTTCAGAGGACGCCTCCTGGACTGGACAGCTCTACTTGTATTTCAACCCCAGCTGAGAAAAAGGCTACTACATGGCCCTGCTCACTGACTTGTGGGGTAGGCATAACTTCCAGGGTCCTCCACCAACGCTGAACCCACTCATACTCTGGCTGCCTGAGGAACTCCCACACCCACCTGTAGGCCTCTGCCTGTCTCCAGGGCTGCTGGTCCTGTGGGCCCCCCCCTTTCTTCTCTCAGTTCTGATTGAACACCCTGTACCCATTTGTCCCAAGGGAGTTCTGAGGACCTCATCATTCGGCCAAGTCCAAGTGGATCCCAGAGGGATCTGGTGGCACTTGTGTTTTTTCTCTCAGGTCCCCTTAACCTCAAGAAGTAGAGATCATTCCATCAGTTAACAGATACACACTGAACACCTACTTAGGTATGATATGATACAAAACGAATAAGATACGGTCCCTGACCTCAGGGATCTGACAGGACTCAGGTGAGAAAGGCATGTAAATAAACATGGACAGTTAGTGTGGTACCTGCTTGGAAGGCGGTAAGGACGGGTCGCTGTGGGAAGACAGAGATACCTAGCCCAGAAGAAAATGGGGAGGAAAGGAGAGTTTTCCAGAACAGAGGGCCCACACACTGACTCCTGGAAGGAAGAGCAGGAGCTAGCCTAGCGAATGGGGTGAAGGGAAGGAGGGGGCATAGGAGGCATGAGGAGCAGGATATGGATGGGAATGGCCTGGAGACAGAGAGAGAGTCCCTTTGGCAAAGGTAGGTAGCTCAGTGAGGCTTGTGTTTGGGATGAAGAAGTAGATCCCAGGTGAATCAGGAAAGAACTTATCTGTGCTGCCAGGGAGTAGGGCCTTTATTAAGGCAGTGAGGACCCACAGATGCTTAGTTGCCTACCTATTCCAGGAAAAACAAAACTCCATACAAGAAATTGTAAACTCTTTGACTCAGCATTTCATAATAAATATGCCGTCTTAGTTACATAAACATTAAATAATTACATAACCAGAAATTTAACATTGGAAAGATAGGGGACAGGGATGACAATTTCCTTAATAGGAAATAGCTATACATTACATGGAAATATAGATGTAAATACCAGATTAGTTCAAATACTTGAAAGGTGTGGTTTCTGAAGAATCAGGACTGGGGAAGGGTGAGAGATGGGACTGCTGTTGCATACTGGCCTTGTAGTATTTAACTTTGTAAATAAATTATTTAGAAAGATAATTGTGTTCCTATATTAGTATAAATAAAATTATTTTTTTTTAATGTGTGAACTCTAGCTTCACGACTTAATAACTGAGTGACTGTCGTGCGGGGCGGCCTGCGGGGTATCCAGAGGGGTCTCTGCTCCCACTCCCCACATAAGAATGCAGGAGATGGTGAGGCCAAAAAGGAACACCCATGGAGCCATAGATGGGGGAGTCATACCACTATATTCTCGCTGGTGGCTGGGTTGGAGACACAGGAAACAGGAGCCACACAATTCTCAACCCTCATTGCACTACTTGCAGGCTCAGCCGCCATCTTCTTGTCAGCCCCCACTTTTCTTCTCCTCCTTCTGCTATCGTAGCCACAGCAGTTATATTAGTGGCCAATGGCTCACTGGTTACAGCTGACGGCCAACTAGCCACAGCTGATGGCCATGCAATCACAGTTGATGGTCATTTACTACCTGAGCCAGGCACCTGTCTATGTGAGGCCGAGAGCCTGGAAACTGCTTTCTGGGGCTCAGTCCCCACAGTGACCAAGGGCCAACTCTTCATCCTATCTATGGCTTAGTTTCTTCACCTGTTAAATGGGATAATAACGCCTATCTTCCTGAGTTATTATGAGGACTAAAGGATATATGTAAAGTTCCTAGCACTGAATCTGGAGTTTAGTAGGAACTCAATACTGGCAGGCATTTTCATTTTTAAGAGATAGAAAAGAAGCCTAAAAAGCATGTTTAAGAGGACTTCACACAGGCCTTCTGCATTATATACACCTCTGGTCATTGCAACACATCTCTTATTTAATAAAGGCATGACTGGATTCATAAAGAAAAGAAGAAATTATATCAGAAACCAAAAACTAGTTAAATGTTTGAAAGTCAGGAGGTATACTCATCCTTGAAAAAAATATTTGCAGAAACAAAAAGACAAAATAATGTCCATTGGTGAATCTATCTGCCTTAGAAAATAGGGATTTGCGACTGCTATGATTTGCATGCACGAAAGGGTAACCTGGTATTTGATACAGGTGACAGTAACAGATGACATAACAGATTTACAGAAAAAGACGGTTTCCCTGCGCCGTCTAGCGACCAGGTTCTAGACTCTTTCACCCCTCAAGCCCTCAGATTTCACAATTGGCTATCAAGGGGTCAAATTAAAAAGATCTCTAAGCCGCCTCCCAAACTCGAAGATTCTGCGACTCCTTGGTAATGTGCTTTTTGCCTTGGACGTGGCAATACAAACACGACTCAGGTTTCTCACTAGGCTCCTAACACGGGTGCATTTCCTTAACCTGTCCCTACCTAAAACAAAGTATTTCTGAATCAGCTCTTGGATTGGGTCTCTTCACGCTCCGCACCCCACATCGCCCCACAGCGGGAAAACCAAGTGGCCTCTGCGGTAGCCCCCGGAGTGGAAACTACATCTCCCAAGGTGCCCCGGGGCAGGGGAAGCCCACTCGGATTGGCCAGGGGTCGGTGACGCTCAGTGTTTTGGCCCCGACGGTCACATGTTTCCTTTGTTGTGAGCTGCTGCAGAGACTGTTGGCCGGAGGAGACGCTGGCGCTGGAGGGATCGCTGCGCCGCTGACCGCTAAGGAATCGCAGAGGCAGCCGCTGCTGGCCACTGCTACTGGCCGTTTCCAGCCTTCGCCGAGAGGTACCCGGGGATGACAGCTCCAGGACCGGCCGAAAGGCGAGGAACCCGCCAGAGCCGGGGGCGGAGGGGCGACCGAGGTCATGACCACGGGGATGTCTGCAGGAGGGAAGCCAGCAGCGGCCCGCCTATCTGAGCCAGACGAGGGGGTCTGAGGAGAGACTGCGGCTGGGGCTGCAGGGCCTCTAGGGCGAGGGGTTTCCAGGGCTACCATGGGGGTCTTCAGTTCTGGCTCGATAACGACAGTCCTTAAGGGTGGGCACCCCAGCCTCCTGGCACTGCCGCCCCGGAACCGCGGCGCTGCTGACGCGCCCCGGGGGCGGGTTGGGAGGGGCATGGCTTCTAGGACTGGGGGTAGCAGGTGCGGGTCACCCCACCGCTGCCTCGGGGGCGGGGGCAGCTGGCTAACCGCGCTGGGGAGACGGGTCCCGCATGTTGCTGTTGGGCTTTGAAAGGGGAGCTGCTCTTTTTCAGTCGAAGTAAGCACAGAATGCGGAGGCCTCAAATCAAGCCTTCCCTTTTGGTGGGGACGACCGTTGTCTGTCTGGGAGGACTGACGGGGTAACGGTGGGTACGAGCCAGAGAAGCCCCATTAAAGCGGTTGCGAAATGTGCTCGGCACTGTCACCTGACCGTTACCCCCGCCCCCCTCCCGCGAGCCTTTGTTTACCACGGATCGCGGCGGGGCCTGCGCCGGGAACCCGGCCCTGGAGCGACTGTCCCCGGGGAGCCGGGGCGGGCGGAGGAGCGGGCGTTGCGCCGGCGGAGTCCCCGCCTAACCTCCCCACCTTTCTACCACTCCAGGACTCGGTTTCTTAATTTGATTCCTAATGTCCCCGCCCCTAAGTTCTGGACACTCGAGGCGAAGACTGTTAGCGCGGCCGGGATTGGGCGCCTGCGGCTTTTTGAGGGCGGGTACAAGGAGGCGAGTTCCGAGTTTTTATTGGCGGCTGTCTTGTCGCTAGGTAGTCCTGCCCAATCTTCCCCGCCCCCTTGAAGGTGATCTGGAGGACGCGCGGGAGCGTAGACGGCGGCGCGCGCTCCCGCGCCAAAGACTGGCACCAGGCCGAACCTCCCCGCCGCCCCGCTACCTCGGAGCGCTGGGGCCGCTCTGTACCCCCGGGGGAGGGCTGCCGCAGCCCGCCGGCGAGGACCCCAAAATTAGCCCAATTAGTGTCGCGTTATCTGCCGGGATGGTGGGAAAGTCCTCCTTTAGCGAATTTGTTTTTGCAGGTTCTGTAACAAGGTTTAAATAACTAAATAAGGTCTGTAACGCCACATTTTAGGGTGCCCTAGTCTGACCCCTGAGGCAGTGACTATTTACAATTAGTTTTGGTGGATTTTAACGATTAATCACTTGCTCTTGAGCAGCTTTTTTAAATCACCTCTTAGTAGTTGCAGCTATAGACTGTTTAGGTCCACCAGCTGAGATTGATTTTTGTTAGGTACGTAAAACAGATTTAAAATCTGCCTGCTGTCGACTAAGATGTAAAATTAGACTTCTAAAAAACAGAAGGACCCAGAATATTCTCCTAAAAATAAAGATTTTATACCCCGGTTTAGATGAGCTGTTCTCATTGTATTAATCCTCGTGGTAATTCAAAATTTGTGAGTGAATTGCGAATGTCTTGTTTTAAAATTATAAATTAAGATGACTAATAAAATCTACAAGATCATTTAAACCATAGTGTGTTGAAGATACGGTTTTCCTTAGGAGGAGGTCATAGAAATAGGGTACTTGAGTTTTGTCAGGTTTTTCTTTTCCTGTAAATCTGTAGGAATTCACCCAAAACTTAATGAATTTCTGTAGGAGATAGATTCACACACACACACACACACACACACACACACACACACACGTGAAGCAGGAATTGAATATGAACAGTTCTCATTGGTTGTGCATTTTCATTTATTTTTTAAATTGAAGTAGAGATGGCTGCACTAGGAAGGAACAGCTTCTGTGATCCCAAACTGCCTGGTCATTCTTGCATTGGGGCTTTTAACATATCAAAAGAAGTACAAAATACAAACCTCTAACCTTTTTAAAAAATAAAGCCATCACTCAAAAGCCTGCTTATCCAGACAAAGCCTGTAACTTAGTCTCTAAACAGGAAGAAGAAATAATATTCTGAGTTAGGGCTGACTATCAGCTTTAACTTAAACTTTCCTGGCTTTTGTCCAATTTAAGACTAAAATACAACCTTAATGCTTTAAAAAAAAACAACACTGTTTTGACTTCCTTGTTTTCTGCCATTTCATTAAAACCTAAAGGTCAAGCCTGTGAAAAGTAAATACTATTTATTAAATAAGTGACTACAGTTATTTTTGTATATACATTTATCTAGACATTTGGGACATTATTTTTCAACAAATATTTAGGTATGGCCTGTATAATGAAAAATGTAAAGAAAATATCCTCATAAGTACAGTATATGAAAAATACATTCTTTATGATTCGATTTCTGTTGTGACTGAAACAAAGAGTATATGGCCACTTGACAACCATTAACATTTAAGAACCCTTATTCTATTAAAAACAGGATTGCTAAACTTTTTTTTTTAAACTTTTATTTTTTAAGTGTGTTTTTCCAGGACCCATCAGCTCCAAATCGACTAGTTGTTTTTCGATCTAGCTGTGGAGGGTGCAGCTCACAGTGGCCCATGTGGGGATCGAACCAGCGACCTTGTTACCAGTATCAAGCTCTAACCAACTGAGCTATCCGGCTGCCCTAGCACTTCTAAATTTTTATCTTCAGATACCTCTTATTTCTCTTTCTCTCAATCAAACTCATAATGTATTGACCATTTGAGGTTCTAGTAAAGAAAGGATAATCATTAGTTGCTATAATTCTAGACAAAGAAATTTAAGGTTTTAATTGGTTTCTGGTATCTTAAGTGGGTAAATATGTTCTTGGTGGTTCCATTAAGAAATTAGAATTGTTGAAAATAGCTTGAAAACTAGGTTTTAAATATTACATTTGTAAAACTTGGTTCAGGAATCACTGCTCCAAGAGAAACTTTAAATGGAAAATTTAAGTGTGTAAATTTAGAATCTTTAAAAAGTGGTCATTAAATAGAATGGTTCAAATAAATTAGCTTTGAGAAAATAGGGTGAAAATATTGAAATTTATAAAAACTGCTTGGTTTTATGTAGTACCATGTTAAATATAGTTTTCTAGTTATTTTAAAATAATGGATTTACTATATTGCAGTTGTTTTCTGGCTTGCTTTTGAGTTAATATGTATCCTCAATGATAAACCTCTTCTTGGTGATTAGGCTTTTTGTTGTCTCTCCTATGTTATTCACTCAAGGTTGGATTTGAGAAAATCACGTAGTGTAGAGCATAGCATGTGGCAGTTCACGACTGCAAGTTGTAGGAGCCATGTGTCAAAATGTTGGTTTCCTTTGCTTTCTGGTATGTCTTTATAAGTCCTTCATTAATCTATACTATCTTTAAAGCTGATAGTAAATTCTTTCTTTGTATAGAATTCCCGCTTTATGAAGGAAAAATAAGCTCGGTTGCAGGACAGCTACATTGTAGATCAATTCTGATATCATGTATCTCCTTTGGACTTTGTACACTGAGCTCCTCTGTCCCTTATCCTTACTACCTATTAGGTTTGTAAGTATTACATGAAAGCCCTGAAGAAAATGTCCGGGTGAATTGCCTTGCCCTTATACTCCTTACTGTATAATTCTAGATCAGATCAATCATGAGAGAATTCTTGTACCTGTGTCTTCTGCAAGGGAAACACTGAGAATTTGAATCTATTTTGATGTCAGTCTTGGAGTTTTTACTTGGTTCCAGTCTTAGCCAATCCTATAGAGTCTGAAATTGGATCTGAGTGCAATATTTGCGACCCTCATGCCAGACAGAGAGTAAGTTCTCTATAAATGTTTCTTGAATTGACCTGACCCCCTGTGTTGGCTCAGGATCTTACCCATTGGGAAGAAGCACTTAGGTAGGACTAACAGTCCCTTATTTGACCAAGTTGAAATATTCTTTACCAAGGGTACATACAAGTTAGGCTGAATTCTACAAGTCAGGAGACACACAAGATAACATTCATCTCTCAATCATAATAATCAGGGAACAGAGACGTATGTTTGTGTGTATCTGTGGGAACCATCATAGTCTGTAGCTTGGTCTGCACCATCAACTTTTGAATTGGCCCTAACTTGTTAAGAATTTGAGTGCTATTTATAGATCTATGCCAGAAGCCAGAACCACTTGTGTTTAAATACTATTGCTATTCTGTGCACAGTTCAAGGAGCTGGTATTTTTCTCTTAAGCATTCCTCTCCATCTCAGCCACCAAAAAAGGGGGAATTTTGCTGAATTAGTTGGTTTCTACAGGTACTAAGAGTATATACAGTTCAACGAAGCAGAAGAAATGCATTTATATATTAAAACATTAAAAAATTATTTGATAAGCTTGGAGATTCTATATGGATAATCTAGATAACTGGTTTAAAAATGAAAATTTTTTTTCCTGAATTACCTAGAATACTTGAGATTTTCTGAAATTGATTCCATAGTTATATAATACATAATGACTAAACTATTTGCTTTTGGTAATATTGATAGGGCAACTCAGAATCATTTAATGGCTCCAAACTCAAATGAAATATTAATTATCAGACACTCTTCAAATATCCCAATTTACAATTATCACAGGATATATATTTTCTCATCCCAATGCCACCATTAATTTGCTGTTGACATGAATATTTGTTTACTCATCTTTCACTCAAGAAACTTCACTGCAGGGTAAAATTGTCAAGTAAAGAAGTTGATAAATAATGAAACTATTAATAATTTATATGTAAAATAGCATAAAATTACTAATTTGCTTTAAGGAATTATTCAGTAATGATTTTCTATGCAAAAGTAAACTTCCAGTCAGAAGTCAGAAGCTGAAATCTACTACAAGTTTTTTTTCAACATGTTAGTAAATGCCAACACTACATGAAGTGATTTGTATCTGATTTGCATGTTGCTGTTCTCCATTTATTTTAGGTGTGGAAATTAACACAAATATTTTGACTGAGGCTTTGATCAAGCAAATGCTAAAAAGGTATTTAATATTTATAAACTATCTAAACATTGTTACTAGAGAATCTAAACCATTTTCCTTTCTTTAACCAGGGGTCACTTAGGCCAGTCAGAGTCACAGAACAATTCTAGCCGCAAGATCATAAAGGAAGGTAGTGTCACAGTCATTTCCATTACCGAGTAAAGCATTTACCCACTCCTTTCTACTCCTCCATGATATCCTCAGGCCTTCTTTTACACTTTTCTGTAGTCTTAGCGACACTAAAATAAGTTATCTCCACTCATTTTTCTGGGACATAGGCCAAAAACATACAATTTTAAATCCACTTAGCAATCAGAAACTAGGCCTACAACATTTATGAGTTCTGCAATTGGAAATAAACCCTAGAGTATCCTTAACTAGAAGAATCTTTCTTTTAAGAAAAGTCTTCCTTTCAAGTGACTGTGTAGCTCTAAAATACAGCTCTGGAAGAAATGAGGGAGAAAAAGAGATACTACCTTTTCTAGACAAATCATGTAACTTCATCAGTCATTGACAGGGCAGTCTGATCATCCTTTCATCCACAAACTTATACAGATACAACTTTCAGTAATTATATTTCCTTGGAACAAACATTTTCCTCTTGTTTTGTCCAGAGATGTCTACTTAGTTGCTTCCTTTTTCCATTACTAGTTAAAATACTTTACTTGTGTAAAATGGGAAAACAAAGGCAAATAAATTACATCTGGAAGCCCAAAAGATAAACTTTGAAATGCATCTCATATTTCTTAGACCCTCCTGTGCAAATCGCTTACCCATGCATCAACAGGAAGAGTTTATATTTCATGCTGTTGTGGAGACTGGTTAATGGGAGAGTTCTCAGAAAGTCCAGAGAAAGTGAGGGATGTCCAAAAAGCCAGGCCAAAGCCGTTTGGAAGTAAACAGCCCAGATCTAAGAGATAGTCTGTCTAATTAACAAAGCAGTAAATAAATACGAGTTTCTTGTTGCTGTTGAATACTTGGTAATAGCAGGTGATTTTATAGTTGTTCTAATAATCCAGGATTTTCAGTTTTACATTGTATAAAACCAGTGAAAGACCTCTTGTTAGTCAATAATTAAAGAATCAGCTATGACAAAGGGGGCAGAAAATAGCATAAAAAGACAGACCCTTAACTCCTACAAAGTTTTAATCAGCTTCATATTAACACTTAACTCACTCAATATGCTATCCCCAATTTATTAGATACAGTAAGATACCAGATAACAAATACCTCATACTGTAAGATTACTGGATACAGAAAAGAATATTGTTTTGTTTTCTTACTTGTCCCTTTTAGCCAAAGGGAAATTTTTAGTTCTTGCAATATGTTGCCTTGTTTTGCATTCTGACTACATTTTCACTTAAACATTGAGAAAAGAAAAATATATGGAAGCAGAAGGCTCAAGATTTTTGTTAACACCAATAATTCTATCATGAGTCAAAAACAATAGTTTGTGTGAATTTTTTTATAAACCTGAAATGCAATAAGAATTTAAATAAGCTAATTTGAAGATTAAGGTCTTGATTTGGGAATCTGACATATCTAATTCAACTATAATTTGAATTTAGATTAGTAAAGCATTAAGATAGAAATATGAGATATTCCATATCACCAATTTATTTATGTTTATCATAATTAAATCACTTGTGATACTACGTTTTGAACTTTTTGCAGTTTCAACAACAAAAAATTGACATTCAGGCACAATAGTGATCTCTCTTCTAGAAAGGATAGGTTTTTGTGTATTGAACTATTACTGAGATAACTTCAGATTAAAAGCATATTTGATATAAATGCTACTGCCCATGTGTAGGAAATTGGAATTCAGAAGTGACTCTATGTGTTATAAATGAACTTTAACCCATGTGCACATGCTTGTGGACATGCACATATGTGCATTGTCAGCTAGAACCCAAGGAACTGAGTGACCTACAAATGAGGCAAACATGAACTCTCTAAGTAATCAGGAAAATCTTAAAAAATATGGGAAGAACCCCCCGTTTTTTGGGGTTTTTTTTTGTTGTTGTTGTTAATATTAATACATTTTAAAACTAATAATAAAATATTTTAAACTCAGATGTAATTTTATTCATTTAGGTATTAAAATTAACAAAATGAAGCTTTTATTTGTTCTCAGGCAAACCTGTCACTTAAAACTTCCAACTGTCTTTAGATTACAGTTCAAAATCTAGCTTACTTGGACCATAATACATGTAGACAAATATTCCCTCAAATTTAAGATAAACTAATTTTACTGACTACATATCTGGTAGTTACTACTTTGTTGACATTGCTCCAGAAATCAGCCATTCATAAGCATTCTCTTGGGTTTGTTTTTCCTTTTGTACGTGTTCGTTTAAATAGGCCTCCTACGTGAGCTTCCTCTGCCATAACTGTCTCATTACATTACAAGCCTTTGTTACACATTTAGAAAATAAATTGCCTGTATATATTTTGATACTTGGAATTTTCTGTTTGTTTTTCTTAACTTAGAAGTGAGGGTATAGTTTCTCTCTATCAGTCTTTCACTTACTTTGTAAATAGTTCCTGCCTATTTAGAAAAATCTGTCTTAATCTTGTATATGAAGTCCTAAGGCTGTAAAACCAGCTTTTTTGTTAATTATAGCAACAACCTCTTAGGGTTGTTATGAGGATTAAACTAAATAATCCATATGAAGAATTTAATAAGTGCCAGACTTACATGGTAAGCAGTCCAACAAAAAGATTGATGTTGTTATGTTTTGTTTTTTAGTGCATATAAGGAAATAGAGCCTCCCCAGTTTGCGTCAAACTAGTAGATACACAATTATTACACAGATTTGGCTCTTCATAACTCCTAACGCCTTACATGGTAGATTTCCAAGAACTTCCTCAGGTTTTGCCAGGATTCTTAGAGTGGACCAAAATGACCATTCTTCAGTCATTTCAGGATTTTAAAAATCACAGTCTACATGCCCTCAGCAGGGATTTCCCTATGAACATACTGCCTCTGAATCCTCACCTAGTGATCCCCAATAAAAGTAGTATTTCTTTTACTTTATTCCATTTGACTGATAAAATGCTTGAATTATTTTTGACTCTACAAAATTGGGGGATGGAAAGAGGAATGGAAGAGGAAAAGATTCTGTACAGAATACAAGCATTTATGTGTCCTTCAGATGTTGTTACAGCCAGGTACTTTTCTCTAAACAATTAGAATCTCCTGGTGTACATCTGCTCAGGAAAAATCCTATCATCTAGACTTCAGGAAAATGAAATGCCAATTTATATGAAGAAGCAAAAAACATTTAATAGAAGCTTAAGTGGGAACTGTGCTATCCATACCAATGTGGCAGCATATTGTCTATGTTGCCTGATGTTGTTATTTATCTTTTGGTGAATATGCTTTGTCTCAACCATATATATGTATTTTTTTATACCCTCAACAGCTATATCTTTAATCTCTAAATCATAGGCCTAGCACAGTGTCATGATAATAATTGACACACAGTAAGTATTTGTTGGTGATGAAAGTGATGGAAGTGACAGCATTAAGTAAATTCAATGAGGGAATTGATAGAAGTTGGCCGTATCTAGTGAATATTGGAACTAGGAAATCTGGGTCATTAGGGTGATTGAAAAAAGGAGGACAAAGATAATAAATACGAATATGAAAAAGAGGAGAATATATATATATATATATATATATATATATATATATATATATATATATAATAGAACGAGTTACTTCTTGATTTTGATATTTCATATTTTCTTGCCTACTGTGTCACATAAGGACTTAAAAAACTTAACTGTGTGATAGGGTATACAAAATAGTCTTAGATTAAGATTGTTGACGCTCAAGTTTCAATTTTATTTGTAGCTTATGAATGGAGGATGGCATTCCATTTGGGGGGTTAAAAATTTTGTTCTTGAGCCTTCTTTTTTAAATGATCTCTTACTTTATTTTTTGAAACTGGTATGTATTTTATTTTTAAATTTATTTTTCAATTACAATTGACAGACAATATTATATTAGTTTCAGGTGTACAACATAGTGGTTAGACATTTATATACCTTATGAAATTAAGTCTAGTACCCATCTGTCGCCATACATAGTTGTTACAATATTATTGACCATATTCCCTGTGCTGTCCCTGTGTCTATTTTTATAACTGGCAATTCATATTTCTTAATCCCTTTCTCCTTTTCCACCTATCTGCCCAATCCCCCTCCCATCTGACCACCATCAACTTGTTCTCTGTGTCTGTAAGTTTGTTTCTGCTTTGTGTGTTTGTTTATTTTGTTTTTTCAGGTTCCACATATAAGTGAGATCCTATGGTATTTGTCTTTCTCTGTCTGACTTATTTCACTTAGCATAATACCTTTACATCTGTCCATGTTGTTGCAAATAGTAAGATTTCATTCTTTTTATGGTTCATTAGTATTCCATTGTATATATGTACCACATCGTCTATCCATGGACATTTAGGTTGCTCCATATGGCTATTGTAAATAATGCTGCAATGAGTATAAGGGTGCATACATCTTTTCAAAATAGAGTTTTGGATTTCTTCATATAAATACCCAGAAGTAGAATTGCTGGGTCATATGGTAGTTCCATTTTTAATTTTTTGAGGAACCTCCATACTGTTTTCCATAACGTTAAGCTACCTTCTTCATGCTACCATAGTTAGGCCTGGATGTCTGACTGTTGGAATATTTCAGGAAGAAGCTGGGACCTTTAGAAGTGATTGTGTATAAGATTCTGTGGGCATGGGCATAGATGAGAGTTAATCTGAGTGCTCTCAAGCCAATTACAAATGCATTTTGGATCATATGTCAACTTACGGAGATGTGAAAAGAGAATAGGAGAAGAACCACCTTAAAAAAATCAAAGTTTAAGGAATTGATAGCTATAGCCCAGTGCCTCAATCCATGAGTTAACCTATTCACAGTCACTTCTGAGGGATGTTTAGGGATGTTTCTTATTAGTGAAAGAGAGTAGGGTATAGATAACATGCATTTTAAAACGAAAAATGAAGTATTACATACTGACAGTGGAAATTTGGGGGAAAACAGAAAAAAAACAAGATAAATAGATCACTTAAAATTTTGACATACTCATATGTGCTTCCTTTTTTTCCTATCCCTAGATGCATTGATAAATACATTTTTCTATTTCTTAGCATATATTTTATGGTCTGTTTTTCACTTACCATCTGGTTCATACTTCTTCATGTCATTAAATAGTCTTCATAATTTTTAATGGCTGCATAGACTGTGTCCGATTCTTAAGATGTGCTATGTTAGATAATGCCTTATTGTAGGGCATTTAGGTTGTGTTAAGTACTTTTTATTAAAACAGCAGTGAACATCTCAATAGATAAATCTTTCTACATATCCTGATTAATTATTTCATTAGGAGAGACTGCTAGAAAGGGACTTGGTGGTCAAACAATATACATATTTTTAAAGGCTATCGAACGGTATAGCTGAATTCCTCTCTAACAACACTATATTAAGATGATAAACACTTAAATTAGGATTCTGAATGTAGTCAGATTCTGTGTCTTACAGAATTCTGACTTTAGTCCGTAGATGAAACCCAGCTATGCAAAAGGGAAGACAAAGTTATTAGTAATTCACAAAGCACATAGTATTCTTTCAGCTGAGGGGAGCGGAGGGGAGTTTAAGGAGTCCTATTGCAAATTACATCACAATTATTACTAATTGTGCAAATGCAATTTTTATTAAAATGAAATAGTGCTCCATACCCTATATGAAATATATTAATGATGTGATTTTTGGTATAGTGTTACATCAAAATAAAATACGGAATTTTTTACATATTGAAATGTTTTCACTTTTTCTTAACTTTTAGCCACATAAAGAAGATCCCTAGTGGTCATTTCTCAGCAATTATATAGTCAACTGATGTAACAATGGTCCTAATACTGGGACGAAGACTAAACAGAGAGGATCTCGGGGTGCGTGATTCCCCAGCAATTAAGCGTAAAGTTTTTGAGATGGACCCAAAATCTCTGACAGGCCACGAGTTTTTTGACTTCTCCTCAGGATCGTCCCATGCTGAAAACATACTCCAGATATTTAATGAATTCCGAGATAGCCGCTTGTTCACAGATGTTATCATTTGTGTGGAAGGAAAAGAATTTCCTTGCCATAGAGCTGTTCTCTCAGCTTGTAGTAGCTACTTCAGAGCTATGTTTTGTAATGACCACAGGGAAAGCCGAGAAATGTTGGTTGAAATCAATGGTATTTTAGCTGAAGCTATGGAATGTTTCCTGCAGTATGTTTATACTGGAAAGGTGAAGATCACTACAGAGAACGTACAATATCTCTTTGAAACCTCAAGCCTCTTTCAGATCAGTGTTCTCCGTGATGCGTGTGCCAAGTTCTTGGAGGAGCAGCTTGATCCTTGTAATTGCTTAGGAATCCAGCGCTTTGCTGATACCCATTCACTCAAAACACTCTTCACAAAATGCAAGAATTTTGCGTTACAGACTTTTGAGGATGTGTCTCAGCATGAAGAATTTCTTGAGCTTGACAAAGATGAACTTATTGATTATATTTGTAGTGATGAACTTGTTATTGGTAAAGAGGAGATGGTTTTTGAAGCCGTCATGCGTTGGGTCTATCGTGCTGTTGATCTGAGAAGACCACTATTACATGAGCTCCTGACACATGTGAGACTTCCTCTGTTACATCCCAACTACTTCGTTCAAACAGTTGAGGTGGACCAATTGATCCAGAATTCTCCTGAGTGTTATCAGTTGTTGCATGAAGCAAGACGGTACCACATACTTGGGAATGAAATGATGTCCCCAAGGACTAGGCCACGAAGGTGAGAAGACTGTTGACAAATTTAAACCTGTTGAATGTAATCTCACTGTAGTTATTTATATGTATTATTTACATGTGGATTTATATAATTTAAAATTTGGATTATGTGAATCGTTAGAATGTCTCCCACTGAAGACTAGATTCAACAATAGCATTTTTGGTTATTGTTCTGAGCTATCAGAGGGTATTTAACAAAGGGTCTTTGCAACTGCACGTCTCAATATATTTCTACTAGTTTCTCGTAACCTTTGTAGGGTCCCAAACTATTCCACTTTTCTTTCCAGAGGGTCTTTGTATATAAAGTAGCTACAGACTTTAGCAGCCTCTTTTGGACTACCTCTACTTACAAAAAACAATTTGCATATCCACAT
Organism: Rhinolophus sinicus; assembly: GCF_036562045.2. NCBI lineage: Eukaryota > Metazoa > Chordata > Mammalia > Chiroptera > Rhinolophidae > Rhinolophus > Rhinolophus sinicus. Next base: position 47,664,058 of record NC_133751.1, read on the forward strand.
GCTAACCTTTTTCCTAACAGACAACATGAAATACAGAAGTAAAGTAAGTAAGCTAGGATACATTAAGTGGATTCTCAGATGTAAAACCCAAGCCTCAGATCTTTTCTCATTGCCACAGTTATTATCTTTAATGTCAATCTCAATTTTTAAATTTTTTTTCCTGATTATAAAAATTACATCATTATACAGAATTTGGAAAATGTATGTTAAAGGATAGGAATGCAATTAAGTATTGTTCTATGTTTGTGTCTTACAATGGGTTGCTTCTGTGAAACACCTATAGCTTTTTAACTCAAACTATAGAAATATAACTCCATGCCTTAATAATAGAAGGCATAATATTAAACATAAAGTCAGCCTTCCATATCCGTGGATGTGAAATCCAACTGCAGATTGAAAATATTTGGGGGGGGGGGGCACGGAATCCCAGAAAGTTCCAAAAAGCTAAATTTGAATTTGCCACACACCAAATGCTACACTGAATACAAGCTAATGGAGTGATGCGTAAGCAAATACAGGTTATGTGCAAATACTATACCATTTTATATAAGGGACCTGAGCATCCACGGATTTGGTATCGCGGGTGTCCTAGAACCCGTCTCCCGTGGATACCAAGGGACAACTGTCCTTTACTGTGATAAGTGAGAAATGCCTACTGTGAAAAATACTAAAGAATTTTTTAAATACTTTTCTAATAAAGCTAAGGTTGGGATTTTTTGTGTGTGTGATAAAAAACACATAAAATTTTCTATCTTAACCATATTTACCATTGAAGAGCATTAAATAGATTCACATTATTGTATAACTAGTGTTTAATTTTATTTTCCAATGCCAGCTCTGCTTTTCCTGTGAATTTACTATAGCATAGCTCTCAAACTACATTTTTAACTTTGATCTTGATTAATACTGTTTGAAGCGAGATTAAAATTCAGCATATTGTAAGATGGCATGTCTAAAATCTACAACTTTGGGTATAGCAAGATTTAATCTATTTTTTCAGATGTAAAATGAGAATGGTGATAAATAATGCTTACTTTACAGCTTTTGTCGTTGAAACTTAAATGTAGTAATCCTTTTGGTATTCACCATAGAAAATGGTGCATAGAAAGTGCTTAAAAATTACTAGCTAATTATTATTAGTTATTTATTAATACATAGTATAATGTAGGTCTGACCCACTTTAAGAAAACTCCCAGTGCTCAACAGTCTGAACTTATTATAAATTAGATACAATAATAACTATTTTTACCAAACAAAATTAATGTCATTCTGTATTAGGGCTAGAGTACATTTTTTTCTTCAAAGTCAGCTACTTACATCCATTATAGCTCAAAAGTGGAAAAAAGTCAGCTGACTTTAGTTTTTAAAAAGCAATTGTTTTCTAGGAAAGAAATATAAAATATTTTACTCTCAGTCTTTTAACAATGGACAAAAAACAAATAATTTTATTCTATAAACTGATTTTTTTTTAAGTCCCTTTTCTCTTTCAAGGACTGTTAAGAGACTAGGGCTGAGCTTAATGTGGAGAGACCAAGGTTCTTAATGTATTAAGGAAGCTAAACAGCTTTGGGGCTATTCAAGAACTCTTCTGGATATACAGTATCTCTTCAAAAGGAAAAGCATGCATTTTTTCCAAACAGAGTCCCCTTGTAGCAGAAGAATGTTTTGGGGTCAAATAGGGCTAATAATATCTATCCTGCATAGCTCATAGGATTAGAATAGGGTCCAAGGGATATATGTTGTAATATCAACATGAGCCATTTATTATTAATATTATTTGTAAAGACGTGACCTGAATGAAATTAGATTGTAGCCTAAGGGTAACTAGGTTAGATAATAAATTTTCCTGACTCAGTTATTTGATTTACAAAAATTTATTTTACATCCAATTTTTAAAGGAGCCAATCCATTCCATACAGTGAAACACATCTAAATATAAGATTGCCATATCACCTTTCTTTAGGAGGCAAGTAGGAAAAAAACAAACTATAGTTGTATTGAATTTGTAGACGATTAGAAATGTAATTGCAGATAGTTATTTTTTGTAGGCATTATGTGAGGAGTGTAAAGAGGAATCCTTTATTTTACAACTCTGACATCAACTTCTGCCCTTTATATTCTGTCTTTCTCTTATTTATTACTGCATGTTAGTATCAATCATTAGGAATTTCATTATCTGAACAATGTGTATTATTTGTACAGGTTTTCATCTTTCTGAAAAACTCCAAACTTCTTTGAAAAAGGAGTGATGTCTCCACTTCTTCAACTGCAGTTCACTCCTCTGACTTCTGCTCCAGTCACTCTACTGAAACTCCTCTCAATCAGGTCATCACTGACCTTCTGTTTATTATTTGTTAGACATCTCTTTTCAGTCTTTATCCTGCTTGATCTCTCATTAGGATTTCACATTATTAATTGCTTTAATCCCTCTTGAAACTTTCCTTGAGCTTACGTAGTACCACTTTCCTCATGGTCCTCTTCTCCAGCTGCTCTTTTTCAGTCTGGTGGTTCTAGATCTAGTTTTGGAAATGTTGGTAGTCCCTTTGGTCCACATCTCTTTGTCTTGCCTTATATACTTTCCTAGGTGATCTCATCTGTTCTCATTGTTTTAATTACCATGCCTGCTGTTGGCTTTCAAACCTGTGTCTCCAGCCCGGGCTTTTCTCATTCGTTCATTCAGCCAATGTTAAAATGATATATCTATGTATTTTTTTCCTTAAAGATGCACCTTTAAAAAAATAACATAAGCAAAATAACATCACACTTAAAGTTAATAATAATTCTATATTATCTAATACCCAATCCGTATTCAAATTTCCCCTATTTTTTCCAAACTGTTCTTATAATGAAACTGGCGCCAATCCAGGATCACTCATTGCATCTGGTTATTTCCACGAAGGCTCTTTTATTCCAGAACAATTTCTTCTTCATGATTCTGACTTGTTGATGGTAAAGTTGTCCAGAAAAAAATATTACACCTTCTGTATTAGTCTGGTTGCTTCCTTATGGTGTCACGGAGCTCTGTTTCCTGGAAACTGTAAGTTGGCTCTGCAAGCTTCAGCTTAATGGAGACCAGTTAAATATTTTTGACTAGAATTCACCCTAGGTAACGCGTCACACCAGGAGACACAATATATCTGGTTGTCTTCCCTTTAGCAACGTAAAGATTAACTCCGGATTAGGGTGATGACAGTCTGATCCCACCACTGAACAGTTAGGTTATATTCCTCGCATCAGCCAGTAATTCTTTAGTGTTTATCCACACCAAGTATTCTCCAGGGCTCAACCCATACTGGATATTCTACTTGTATATACCCATGTGTCTCTTAAAGGACAGAAGAAACCCCAAGATGCATCCAAGAGCATGAAAATTTTGATAATCTGCAGTTTACAACTGCACTGCTAGTTGTAAACCATTGGGTGCATGAAGAGAAAACAGTGGAGACCAATCACAGAAGGAATAAAGCTTAGGAATAATAGTTGTATTTTTATTAACCTATATTATGTAACTTTAAATCTCTGTACCAATATATAGTACTATTTTTAATAAACACCAAGTGCAAGCATCATGTGTTTAGAGCACTGGCTTCAGAATCGACAGGCCTGGATTAGAATCTGGCTCTACACAAGTAGCTAATTCCATGACCTTGGGCAAGGCAGCTTAACTTGTCTATGTATCAGTTTCTCGTCTGTAAAATTAGCGTAATACTACCTACCTTGTAAGATTGTGTGAGGATTGGAGATACCATATGAAAAAATGCGTAACCTCGCATTTGACACAAAAATGCTTAATAAAAATTGCTGGTTTCATGAAGAAAATAAAACACATTTTAAATTTATGCTATACTTTTATAGCATAGGAAATGTGGTTTGAGAGGTAGAAATGCTTGCTGTCAAACATTTTATTTTAAGCATAAATTGTTCGTATATGGAAAAAGATCGATGTTCTTTGCCACGCTTCATTGAGCAATAGAGATGACTAAGATTTAAAAGCTACCACCTCTTGTCAAGTAATCGGTTACTGTATAATGAATATAGGAACATAATTTCCATAATGAGGACAAGGTTCAACTTTCTGTTAGAAACCAGTAGAGAAAACTAAGACAAAGATTTTTTTAAAGAAATAGTATTTTAAGATTATTTAATAAATGCCTTCATTTCTTATAGGTGATAAAACTGAGGCACAGATATGTGAACCAACTTGCTCTTGGTCACAGAGTTGCTGAGTGGCAGAGCCAGGGTTAAAATTCAGTGTTCTGAATTTTTCTTCCACTCCCTCTTACGAATATTATTCTATTATATTATAGGATGTATGTTTCCCATTTTTATGCGTGTTAATTCATTGTTGATATTTTGAATTTAAACATTTTTACATAAAAGTATACATTGTAAGTCTCCTCTACCTAACCCTTGGTATATCAGTTCTTCCCAAAGGATACCTCTGTTACAGATTTTTGAACTCTTTTAAGAAATATTCTTTGCATATAGAGGGGTGTGTGTGTGTGTGTACATACATTTCTCCCTACTTTGGTTTATACAAATGGTAGGGTACTACACTCACAGTTTTGCATCTTGTTGTTATCACTTAAAACTATTTTTTACTTTTTATCATAGACATTTTCAAATTCATTCTTTTTTAAAACCTGTATACAGTGTCACCCCGAAAATAAGACCTAGCCGGACCATCAGCTCTAATGTGTCTTTTGGAGCAAAAATTAATATAAGACCCAGTCTTATTTTGCTATAATATAAGACCAATATAATATAATATAATATAATATAATATAATATAATATAATTAATATAATTAATATAATATAATATAATTAATATAATATAATATAATATAATATAATATAATATAATATAATATAATTAATATAATATAATATAATATAATATAATTAATATAATATAATTAATATAATATAATATAATATAATTAATATAATATAATTAATATAATATAATATAATATAATATAATATAATATAATATAATACCGGGTCTTATATTAATTTTTGCTCCAAAAGACACATTAGAGCTGACGGTCCGGCTAGGTCTTATTTTCAGGGAAACATGGTAGTACCCCATTTATGGATATCGTAATTTATTTGATTCATCTCTTAATTATGGACATTTATTTAGGTTGTTTCTTTATTTTTGCCATTGCAAACAGTGCTCAGTGAATATTCTTGTACATATGTCTGCATACATACACTGATAATTTATAGCATTAATTACTAAAAGGGGAATTGCTCAAAGGATACATACATTTTTAATTTTAGTAGATACTGTATAAAATTGGCTTCCAATCTGTATTTCAAACAAGAAGTTATTCCTTCTCTTAAGGGGTTAAAGTCTCATGTTTTTACTTCAGTCCATTTTTTGGATTGATATCTTGGTTTTCAGATACATTTGAGTCTTGGAACGCTGACTAGACTCCACCACTAACATCTCTCCCTTCTGCATTCCAGCTTCCACAATATGGGAACACACTACTTTTCCTATTGTGTTTTTTAAATATATTCAGTTAATTTTTTCATTAGCAAGGGTCACTTTTTGACCCCTTTTTGTTGATGGAAATTAGTTTGGCAATTAACCTGTCTCTGGTGTTTTGGCATTAATAATAAGTGGGTTTGTTATTTCGTCCAGTAAGTTCTGTATTTCATCTTCTGAGATTCTTAACTGAACCCGATAGTTAATATACATTTTGTTGATTTGATTTAGAATATCTTGTGGATTTATAATTATTTTACCTTTCATATAAATCAAAGAATGTGATCTGTTACTTTGATCTTTTCTTAACCTTATGATAAAAGATGATGATTTTTTAAAAAAAATATTTACCACTGTAAAAAAAGGATAATTTGGTTATCATACTTTCCTAGGAACAAAGGTTGAGACTTAGTACTAAAGCAGCAAATATTTGTTATTTCATCGCAGCAAAAAATCAGACTTTTCACTTTAAAGGACTAGTAAAATAAAGTAACAGTCACTCTAAGTATGGAGTGTATGAGTATCCAGAATTTTATTTATCCTATACTGTCATCTTGACTGCCTTTTTATTCTACTTGTCATTATCAGCTGGAGTAACTTCCTTCCTTTAAGACAATCAGCTCAGCCTGAGATAAGTATTTTTCCAAGATCAAGATATGAAAATATACACCTGAAATCTATGTAATTTTACTAACAATTGTCACCCCAATAAATTTTTTTTAAAAGATATAAAAATAACTTTTATTGGATTAACAGTCTCTAATGAGAACACCAGACTTCTCTCTAATTGGGTTAAAAGCCATTTGGCTGCAAATAGGACCTTCAGTGCGGGTAAAACTACTACTAGTTTGCTGCTCCTTTCAGATGAATGCAAATTCCAGTAGACATTGAAATGATCCTTTGTTTAGTGGGACTAAATGTTCTAGCCATTAACTTTTTGTGCTGTTTTCTCATTACAAGGTACAAAGACAAGACAATATATGTCTATTAAGCTAAGAAGTCTTGATAAAGGCATGCAAATTCAAGCAAAGGGAAAGTATAAAACAAGTAAAATGTGATAAGGAAAGTGGGTGTAAAACAAAAGTCTTTATCATAATTACATTGATTTTACATTAAAACAATTGGAAGTAATTCAACCTGTTACAATATTTAGCAATTTTTGTTTTGGTCAATCAATAAATAAGGCTTTAAGGAATAATTGCATGGATTTGTCTTAGAGTTATTTTAAGTATGATTTTAGGAAATGATACTTCTATAGAAAGAAGGATGAGTCACTAGTTATATTACTAAGTGTCTGGTGCTAGCCTCTGTTTTTACTTCTAATATTTTCATTTTGGAATTATTTGGAAGATAGTAAATGTTGATACTATTTGAGTCCTTCTGATAATGTTTTACTATATACTAGGTTAGGGTTATATAATTTGCAGGGTTCCTGAAAGTAATTTTTTTTGAATCTGTGAACAAAATTCTATTCTACAATATGTATTTCTGATTTTATAATGGAAAAAGCATGCCTGGCATAGTTTTGATTTAATTAGTTGAAATAGCTGTGAGTAAATGGAGTTAGAATATACAGCTCTATTAAAGGGACATACCAGTATTGTTGAATTTTGTTTTTTTCTAGTGTAATTGTGAAACATCACACTGCCTACAACTACAAATAAGTGTTCTGATGCGGTCTTTTTTCCCCTCCACTTTAAATAAGAGAAGGGAGATCGTTAGCATTTTTCTTCTTGAGACTTAACCTTGTAGCAACCATAAAACCCAGTTACAACACCTTTTCGTTTAGATTACATTTGTGAAAAAATATAAAAGTCAAATAACTTTAAAATTCCAAAACTACCTGTTGGACCTTATGAATGAAAGAAGCTTGGATAAGCTCTTAGTTTTTCCTATGTCTCTTAAATGTACAAAATAAAAGAAACCAGTGTTTAATGTAAACCTCATAGTGCTCTTAAAAGCTGTTTTTTCCCACTCTAAAAATAGCCCATGCTCATTATTGTTTTGAAAATTTGTGTTGATCGAAACCATTAATGTGTTTTGGTATATTCTTTCCAGACACGTTTTTTATATAGTATTGATTATTCTTTGCTATTACTTTAACAACATTTTTAGCAACTACCCAACATTTTGAGTTGCATTACCTTAATTTACTTAACTTTTAAAATTTTATTTTAAAAAATAATTTCTAAGCAAATATATATACAATCATGTGTCGCTTCAAGACAGGGATGTGTTCTGAGACATGCGTCATTAGACAATTGTTGTGCAAACACAGTGTGCACTTACACACACCTAGGCTGTCTGGTATAGACTGTTACTCCTGGGCTACAAACCTACAGCATGGTACTGTACGAAACAACATGAGATTAAATCGCAAACACAAGAGAAAATGCTGCAATCAAGAGATGTGATAAACACAAGGTGTTTGAGGCTGCTGCCCGTATAACACTGCATACTTTTTGACAACAAACTTTTTTTTTTAGTAAGTAGGAAGTATACTAAAATAACAAAAAGTATAGTAAATACATAAACCAACAATAGTCACTTATTATCAAGTATTGTGTACTACACATAATTGTACATGTTATACTTTTATATGACAAGCAGTGCAGTATGTTCATTTACACCAGCATCACCACAAGGACATGAGTAATGCTTTGCACTATGACATTATGAACGGCTATGATATCATCATGGCTATGATGTTATCACGTCTATGCTGTCGCTAGGCAATAGGAATTTTTCAGCTGCGTTATAATCTAATGGGATCACCCTTCTATATGCAGTTGTTGACCAAAATGTCGTTACATGGTGCATGACTGTACTCTTTTTTAGGTTATACTGTGAATTCGTTTTTTTTTAGAACCAGCAATCTGATGAAAACAACATTTTCCTACAGTTAGAAAAGTGCTTTGTCTTACCTTGTATGTGTGGTTATGCATATCTGAATTGCTGCAAAACTTCACTTGAAAGTCATCCTTAATATTACCAGCATTCCAATTGAGTTAGGTAGAATCTTTGGACGGCTTTATCATTTTTCAGGCAAAACTCAGAAAAATATACCCACGGGAATTTTCTGTGGCAAAATGATGTCACTAAATCCCTTGTAAATGTTCTCAAAGTAATAATTGGTAGCCTGTATTATTTGGCACTTGCACATAGAGATACACTTAACTATTTATAATAGTGTTCCACTTTATGATAATGATATGTTGTTAGTGTTTTGAACACTCTTGAATGTATTTTAATTTATTATTTATTCATTCTTAAAATGATTATTTTAGGTCAACTGGCTATTCTGAGGTGATAGTTGTCGTTGGAGGCTGTGAACGAGTTGGAGGATTTAATCTTCCCTATACTGAGTGCTATGATCCTGTGACAGGAGAATGGAAGTCTTTGGCTAAGCTTCCAGAATTTACCAAATCAGAGTATGCGGTCTGTGCTCTAAGGAATGACATTCTTGTTTCAGGTAAATGAAGAATTATTGTAGTAGCTACTTTTAATTTGAACATAGCTTGGCTGTTTTAAATGATAACAGTGGCTCAAAAGAAACAGTGAAAGTGGACATGCCCACTTTAGGCAGATCAGTTTATACAACAAATAAACCTGAGAATGACTTTACTCTTAAGAACAGGCACAAGGTGATACAAAGTGATTTACAAAAGATCCACCAGAAAATGCCTTTAATCATATCATGTTTTAAATGTTCTCAAGTGCAAATAGAATATGATATAATTGTTTAAACTTTTACCTGTCTGTTTTCAGGAACACAGTGAAGTCTGCAAAGTCAGAAGTATTCATGGAATTTAGCATCTGTAATCCACCCATGTTTTCTGAAGTTCTCTCCAAAGTTTATAAAATAGGATTTTCGTTAAAATTCTTGAACTTTTTTATTAATAATATGTGATATGCTACCTTTCAAACCAGACAAATAAAGTGACAGGCTTATACAAAGTATAACTACAGTATCTATGATCTGAAATCTGTTACTTGGTTGACTAATTTTACCAGCTTTGCAGATATTACTACACATTGAACAGTATAACAACAGATACTTTATTTGGTACAGTGGTATGCTTTTTTAAAAATTGGTGATTTTTTTAAAAAATCTTTTAAAAATAATTCTGTTGTTTGGGTGCTTCTGATGTCTGACTCCTAAAATTAAAAATGGTTAAATTAACAATGCATTTGTAAAATTCATAGTCTGAATTTTATTATTTGGGGCCTGTAATTATTATTTCTCAAAATAACAATTGACAAAGTTTAAGTCTGCTCTGTAGAACTATTTCCATTAAGTTTTAAGAAGGTCCTGTTTCACTTACTGAACTGAATTCTCAAATTTTGGACTGAGTAAATAAATCCCATGTGTATATATGTATATTACTGGTATTTATGTGTATATTACTGTATGTGCATTGTTTTGCATTTAAAGGTGGAAGAATCAATGGTCGTGATGTCTGGATTTATAATTCACAGTTAAATATTTGGATCAGAGTTGCTTCTCTAAATAAAGGCAGATGGCGACACAAAATGGCTGTCCTCCTTGGTAAAGTAAGACAAACCACTTTTTATTACTATTGCTGGTACATTTCCAAAATAAATACCACAGCTGAATCCTTCTGTTTACTCACCCTCTGGGTGTTTTGCATGCAAATTGTATTTCCTTCCATTTCTAATCTCAGTAGATAAACTGAAGATATAAACAATTTGACACTGTACTTTTATTTTGTTCTCCCAATTTGGAATTTGTGGCAGTGCAGCACATTTCTCTTTTCATGCACCACTGGAGCCTTACTCCCTAAGAAGCATTGAAAAATAAAGGAGTTACATTAAGTACAAATACAGGCTAATGTCTAATCCAAGCATCTTTTTCCTTTTACTGACTTCAGCAGTTAGGCAATGATATATTTATCTACCGTGATGTTATTTTAGCTTTTTTATTGGTATAAGTAGGGACAAGACAAAATAAGGATTAAGATAAACTCAATAATGCATTTTAAAGAAAACGTCTTATTGACTACAACTAATAAGTATAAAAATACATAATTTGTTTCTGAACCATTCACTGTCTTCAGGAACTTGAGAATCACTTGTGGACTAGTGGTTCCAAACTTTTCAAAAGCAATTACACCCTCTTTTAAAAAGTTAAATCTAATATAAAAATGCATTCCATAAAACAGACAAAAATACAGCAGTTATACCAAGGGCTAATGTGGCTCTTTAGTTTTTCCCTGCCTCCATCTGTATCACCTCCTTCAAAACCACCTCAAATTGATGAACAGACTAAGTAAAAGCAGCATACTTGCTTGCACGTGTATGTTTGACTGGTCTCCTAGCACTCCTTTCTAAAAAGATAGCTACCTCTTAGGCCCACCCATGGAGACATTTTAGAGCCACCAATGAGAAAACAAAACTGCTCTGATTGAAACAGGTGGTGCCAGGAAGCCTTCCCACCCAGCCTCCCATCAGTCCTTCCCCACACCACCCCCATCACCACAGAGGCTTCATGAAATGTCTATACTGTAGAACACTAGCGCTCCTCAAAGCACATTTTGAAAGCTACTGTCAATTCCTAAGGATATTAACCTATAGCTGCCTGACAAGGTCAGTAAAATAACGAGGACTTTTGTGATAGGTGTAAAGGAAATAAAATATAAAAAAAGACATAATTACTTCGTCTGGACAAACATGATAATGAACATGATTATGTCTCAAGTGCCATGTACGGATTGGTGAACCACAAATTTCTTTGACAAATATTAGTATACTTGACTTGAAGGTACTCAAAACTTGAAATCATTAAATCAAGAAATAAAAGGAATGCTTCCAACGTTACACAAGTATTCAATCCTAAAATTTACATTACCCTATAAATTACAATATTGGCTGAATTCAAACCTATAAAATTATTTAAATTTATAAATGCTCTCAGTTCAAGAACCCTGAGATGGTTTGGAATATAGAATCTTAAAGCAGGAAGGAATCTTAGAGAGTACTTAATGTAATGTTTTCAATTCATGAAGAAACTGAATCCCAGGAGGTCAGGTTACTTGCTCAGGGTTACACAGAGTGATAAAAGCAGGAGCAAAAGCTCAGATTTTCTTAATCTAGAGGCCTTTTTGTCTTGATGTTCACAGCATATATTTGTAATTTATGCATGTATGGGAATAGTATTCAAGTTTAATCCTCAAAATTATATAATGTGATAGATACTAGTATTGTCCACATTTTTAAATGGAGAAAATTAAGTCAGTATCAGAGAGGATAAGTAAACTGCCCAGGGTCTTACATCGTGTGGCTGAGCTAGATAGGAACCCTTCCGCTCCTGACTTCAAAGCCTATGTCCTTAATTGCTACATTGCACCACAGATTTCATACCCCTTCTAACTGTATAACCTTGAATAATTACTTTACCTCTCTGAGCTGCATGGTGTTAGGAGAACAAATCCACCAACAGATCATTTTAATATAATGCGAGCAATGCAAGATAGAAATGGCATTGGCTGCTCTGGAAATTTGGAGGAATACAGAAAGATAAATTGTGGACAGACTTTGAATAACAATGTATAAAGTTTGGCCTTGAGCCTTAGGAATTCATTGCTGAACTATTAAAAGGAGTTAATGAGGTATTTCAGGAAGATTAATCTGCGGTTTAGAGTGGAGACCAGGAGATTGAGAGGTATGAAATGATATGGACCCTGAGGAAGGATAGTGGCAATGAAAAGCAAAAGCAAGGGACAGATGTGAGAGATACTGAGCAAGCAGACTCAGGAGGCCTTAGTAGTTAATTAGATATGGAGAGAGGAGTTGATGTGACTGTCTATTAAAAGAACTGTGGATGTTAAACTGGAGAGCTTTAAAGGTTTCCTGTATATCTCATGATGTTTAATGGACTATTCTGCATGTAAGTCATTAAATAACTTGTTCATTAGTTCACCTGTCACATAAAGATACTAATTTGCTCTACCTTCCTCATAGTTCTAAAAATAAAATGTATGTGAAAACCCTTTGAAATATATAATACAGAGTTCACTGTGTGTCAGGTACTTTTTTAGGCACTTGTAGAAATCAAAATGAAGAATAAGATATGCCCTGCTTTCAAAGATCTCACAGTCTCTAGTAATCCTTACCTAATCTTTTCATTTCAAAGCTTTATTACTTTATAATAATTGAATATTTTCATCATCCATGAGTGTGAGCATTTAAGCTAAATCATGTAATTCTCAGCTCAAGCAGTATCAGCCCTACAGAGGTCAAGATTTGTTCTTGAGGGTGTGAAAAAAATTGTACTGTTTCATGTATAAAGCACATATATACATAGAGTATATAAACAGATATACAATTATCTGCAGTGTTAAAATTTCATTGGAGGGGGCTATTGTAAAAATAAGTCTAAAAAGATTCCTTCATGGTGGTAAGTGGGTGATAATTTTTAAAAAGGTTCAGAAACTGAGCTAAAAAATATATTGCAATTATAGTTATCAAGGGCTCGTTAAGGGGGAGAGATAATTTAATTTTTAGCTAACTAGTTCAAAATTCAGACTTTTGATAATTAAAATTTTCCATGTATTTTACATTTAGGTATATGTTGTTGGAGGCTATGATGGGCAAAACAGACTTAGCAGCGTAGAATGTTATGATTCCTTTTCAAATCGATGGACTGAAGTTGCTCCCCTTAAGGAAGCAGTGAGTTCTCCTGCTGTGACTAGCTGTGTAGGCAAATTGTTTGTGATTGGTGGAGGACCCGATGATAATACTTGCTCTGATAAGGTAAGCCATGTTCTCTTACAGAAATTACCAGTGATAATATACAAGAAGAGAAATACAAAAGGCTTATAAGTAGGTAGCAAAGTCTCTTAGTGTGAGGGGCCTTTTAAAAATTGTCTGGTACTTTATACTTTTGGGGGGAAACATTGAATTTCAATCCTAAAGTAAAATCCTAATGTAGCTAACAATTTGCTGTAAAAAGCATGTTCCAGTCTTTTTGAAATGAGACTAATCTCAACGTTGAGATCTTGTAGTAAATAATTGTCTTAAACATTTTACTGCTGTAATCTGCAGAATAAAAAAATTATTCACACAAAACATATTTGGGAAGTAACTAATTATACTTCTTCCAACTGGGTCATTTTCTGCATATTTTGAAAGTATTTTTTAGAACAAAGAAGGGGAAAGGAGACCTCTGTGATGTAGATAGAAGAAGGCTCAAAGTCACAGCATTTCTTTGAACTCCTAGGACAAAAGAACTTATGCCACCCTGACCTCGCAAGAAATACCATGCTTATTCTGGAATCAAGTACATATTACTAATTGATTTAGCAATGGTTAATTGAATTTTGTCAAGCAATTAATTTTTTTCTAAATTAACTTTTAATGTAATGTGACCAAAAGTTACATATTTAAAATTTGTTACTTCAGAATTTGTGATGATTCAAAGTATACTAGATTGAAGTTTACTTGTGTTCTTTTAAAGAAAGGGCTCGCTAAAAATGGAAAGAAATTCTATTCAGATTGAAGCATAGTCATCCTATATAACAAATTTTTTTTAATCTCAACTGTCAATGGAACTAAGTAAACAAAACCTGGCAGTCATTCATCCTGGAACTGATCTGTTTGTTACTTCATTCTGCTTGATAGTAATACATTTGCATTTCCTTTGAGAATTTCATTATTCAGACATTTCACTATCAAACTAACCTCCCTTAATTCTGTGAATTAATGTGATTTGATTTTTAATCATGTTTCTATATACTGGTTGACTTTCTATTAAGCAAATTTGCATTTTTTAAAGAAATTTTAATTAAATATTTCTATATATTGTTAGGTTCAATCTTATGATCCAGAAACCAATTCTTGGCTACTTCGTGCAGCTATCCCAATTGCCAAGAGATGTATAACAGCTGTATCCTTAAACAACCTGATATATGTTGCTGGTGGACTGACCAAGGCAATATACTGTTACGATCCAGTTGAAGATTACTGGATGCATGTACAGAATACATTCAGCCGGCAGGTAATAACATAAAACAGTCCAAAAGAAAAATGAATCTAGAGGGACCAAGAACATGACCATTATGAATATACTATAATTTCACTATTAAAATATTTAATGTATGCTTGAGTTTTTTCATAATTTTATAAAACTCCATGTAAAGCATATGGTATACCTGTTTTGAATTCCTTCCAAGAAATTGTTTTATTGAAAACTTTTTACCATCCCATGGTGAAGTAAGTAGCTGTTGCTCTTGGGCTGTTGATTTTTTTCACAATCCTGCTCTAGTCCTTATCCCTCTCTCTCGCATATTTCAAAAGATAAGAAATGCTCCCAAACTGTTCTTTTTTTTTTTCTATAGAGGCTAATTTTTTTTCCTTTTTTTTTTCTTTTTTGTTATACTAGAAATGGCTGTGCTGAGTCTCCTTCATCCACACACTCCGGCCTGTATCTCCCTACTCTCCTTCCGCTCCCTGCTTCCAAAAAAACAAAACGCCTTCCCTCATCCTTTTGATTCATGGCTCTACACTCCTTCCACCAAAATGCCTGATGGTTCTGAAGTTGAAAATCTGGCTCTACCTATAACACTTTAGAGATGTTGTACTCCCAAAGGTCGTTACTAATAATCTCCTAGTCTCATTCATATTCTCTTATTTTTTTCTACTCAACCTTTAAATTTGGGTATTCCTTGAGCCTCTGTCCTCTGCTCTCTTCAGTTTATATTCTGTTCCTGAATGAGCTCATCTACTGCCCAGCACGATGACTTCAAGTCTTTACCTCCATTAATGCCTCTCTCTGCTCCAGACTCAAATTTCCAACTCCCTGTTTGATATTGTCCATGCGTGTTCTGCCTCAAGCCTACTTTTTCTGTTTCCAAACAACCTAGTGAATGCAAAAACTGTTTCTCCCACACTCAAAACAGATATGTGGGTTTATTCCCATACCAGTCAATTCTCCAACACTAGCGAATGGGTGTCTTACAATTCAATTCAGTTCTGACACTATCTACCTGGAGTTAGTGTTAGAGTCCACAAGTTAAGGGCTCAGTCCCACTAGACTGACACTGCTTCAGATGCCAATCATAAATCACAGGTTGTCCCCGGTATTTCTGACTGAACAGCTGTAAATCATGGTTCCCATAACCCCGTCCTTGAGTTTGGTAATTTGCTAGAATGGCTCACAGAACTCAGGGAAACACTTACGTAAGCATGAGGTCTGGAAGGGTCCCAGGCATAGCAGCTTCCGTCCTTGTGGAGTGGTAGTGCACCACCCTCCTGGCACATGGATGTGTTCAGCAACCTGAAAGCTCTACAAGTCCCATACTTTTGACATTTTTGTGGAGGCTTCACCATGTAAGCATGACCAATTATTAACTCATTTTCCAGCCCTTCTCCCCTCTCCAGAGAATAGGGGGTGGGGCTGAAAGTTCCAAGCTTCTAATTATGGCTTGGTCTTTCTGGTGAGCAGCCACTATCTAGGAGCCCACCCAGAATTGCCTCACTGGAACAAAACTGTCACCCAGGAAATTCCAAGGGACTTAGGAGCTCTGTGTCAGGAGCTGGGTGCACAGATAAATATATGTATTTCCTATTATTTCATACCTAGAAACTTAATTCCTTAGATTGCTCTCACTTTCTTTTAAATTAAATCAATCTAGCATATCAGTTCTATGGTCTCAGAGTTTCTCCTATTTTCAATTGCTATTGTTCTTTTATTCAAGTTCTTATCAGTTTGCCTAAACTGAAAACAATAATAATCTAGTGTTCCGTTTTCTAATGCCTTGCTTCTCTAACACATTGTGCAACAAGTTGTTGACATTAAGGTATAGTCTCCAATTAGTAATGTATTCAGAGTAACATTTCCCCAACTGATAGAGGGACATAATAGAATCTTCAGCTTCATGGTACAGAGGGAATATAATCTTCCATCCCTTGTGAATCACATTTCTTTAGCTCAGTGGTCCAAGCTATTCTTCATTGGTTTATTACGGCGAATATTTTAAAATATAATGCACTTTCACTGAGAATTACTGTTCATTTAGAGCTTGGCTGTACTGCATAAAATGATAACGGCTTAGAAAGATAATGGCCAGCATCTAGCATAATGCAGGGCATATAGTAATATAGTAATTATGTTCTTTTTTCAGTTTCAAGTGTACCAAACAACATAGTGATTAGGCATTTATATACCTCACAAAGTGATGACCCCAATAAGTCAATCACCCATCTGATACTACATAGTTATTACAGTATTATTGACTATATTCCCTATGCTGTACTTTATATACCTGTGACTTTTTTTTTAATTATAGTTGACATTCAGTACTATTTCATATTAGTTTCAGATGTACAGCGTAGTGGTTTAACATTTATACAATTCATGAAGTGATCCCCCTGATAAGTCTAGTACCCATCTGACACTATACATAGTCTTTACAATATTATTGACTATATGCCCCATACTGTACTTTACATCCCTGTGACTATTTTGTAACGAGTACCAATTTGTACTTCTTAATCCCTTCACCTTTCTCATTCAGCCTCCCAACCCCCCACCCATCTAGTAACCATCAGTCTGTTCTCTGTATCTACTCTGTTTCCCCGAAAATAAGACCTAGCCAGACAATCAGCTCTAATGCGTCTTTTGAAGCAAAAATTAATATAAGACCGGGTCTTGTGTTGTATTGTATTGTATTGTATTGTATTATATTATATTATATTATATTTATTTATATATTATATTATATTATATTATATTATATTATATTATATTATATTATATTATACCCGGTCTTATATCATAGTAAAATAAGACCGGGTCTTATATTAATTTTTGCTCCAAAAGACACATTAGAGGTGATTGTCCGGCTACGTCTTATTTTCGGGGAAACACAGTATGAGTCTGTTTCTGTTTTGCTTATTCATTTATTTTGTTCTTTAGATTCCATATTTTCTTAATGAGAAAAAAACAATAGGATACACATGGCACATTTCCTCTAATTAAACAGTGAATAACATTGACTTCAGAAATTTCGAGGACAAAACATTTCAATCAGAAATATATCAAATCTCTTGAAACAAAAAGTAGTGAGGGGTGGCCAATTAGCCTAGTTGGTTAGAGCGCGGTGCTCTTAACAGGGTTGCCGGCTCAATCCCCACATGTGCCACTGTGAGCTGCGCCCTCCACAACTAGATTGAAAGAACTACTTGACTTGGAGCTGATGGGTCCTGGAAAAACACACTTAAAATAAAAATAAAAGTTTAAAAAAAAAAAAAAACAGATTTCTGGGATTATCTTTTCTCCCTAGTCCATTCTTACTACTGTGTTTCCCTGAAAATAAGACCTAGCTAGACAATCAGCTCTACTGTGTCTTTTGGAGCAAAAATTAATATAAAACCTGGTATTGTATTATGTTATACCTGGTATTATATTATATTACATTATATTATAGACCCGGTCTTATTTTACTTTAGTAAACTAAGTAAAATACTATTTACTATTTTACTATAGTAAAATAAGACCAGGTCTTATATTAATTTTTGCTCCAAAAGACGCTAGTCTGGCTAGGTCTTATTTTCGGGGAAACATGGTAATAGAACCTCTTAAGTGTATCTATGTATACATTATTGATAGGCAAATTTTGAACCATCTGTGTTTGCTTATGTGTTTAATGCTAATCAATGAAAAAGGATAAGCCAACTAATTTCATGGTAGACAGTTCAGTCCTAGGCTATGTTTTTTAAAATACTTAGACTACTGAATGACAAAAAAGAGCTGAAAAAATGAGCTCTATTTTTATAGTCCGAATGGACCCAGCCTTTTTCTCTATCCCTCACCATTATGTATCTTTACTTTGCATAATTCCTAAAAGATACAACTTGCTATTTTATACATATTTTGCTTTTTAATTTTCATCAGAAACATCCTTTTAAAAATTGTGGGATTTTTTTTTAAGTCAATGACGAAGATTTTTTTATCCTCCTTCAATAGACTAGGTATTTAAGATGTCATTATAGTTTAGAATAATTAATTAAAAGAAATCTGATTTTTTTCTTTATTGTTGGCATTTAAGTAGTAAGCATTGTTAAAAAAAATAATCGAGGAGAGGATAATGCTTCATTTTAGTCTTGAAAAATAACTTCATGTATTGATAACTTATTTTTCTTACTAACTGCCATTATTTTTGTGATTCTCATAGAGCAAAATAAACTACTATATCTAGTACAAGTTATTTTCTGATACGAATGAATAAGGTTGCTTATTTCACTTAATTCCGAGCATTATTATCTGAAACGATATTAATAAGATCCTATAATTATATAGCTTAAGAATCATCATCAAAGTAACTAAGGTTCAATAGTGAGAGGTAGCTTGTACGTGAAAACTAAGGATGTTGTTGCTTTTTGTATTCAGAACTTTTAGAATTTATAGAAAGAGCTCACTGTGCTTTAGATGAAAAATGTTATAGTTTGGCATATAATTGGTATAATTCATGGGTGGTATTCTGGATAAAAGTTCGTCATTCACTAATGATAATGGGCCAAGTTATTCTGGGTATATAAAAACTCTAATATAGGCATTTTTAAGTACTCACTAATTCTTTTGTACCTGAAGATACTATCTTCTATTATATAAGTCCACCAAGATTTCATTATTTTCTAGAAGAGCAAAATTTATGTACATACAACAAATCTGCTCAAGTAAAAAATGTTTACTATACTCGGTAGAACCATCTCATTGTTGATTATGTGGAAACAGGATAATAATAACTTTCTCAACGTGAAATACAGATAGAAGAATATCTGACCTACAGCATAACCAGATCCATACAATAGTGAGACAATTTTAGTGTAATTTCTTTCTTTGAACAATCAGTCATCCTTGCAGTTATATTTGTTTTATGTAGTAATTATTGACAGAGAAGACTATAATTTAGCTAAGAATCCCATTATGTGGAAAGTTAACGGTGAAATGTTGTTTGGGGAGTTTGTGTGTCTCAGCCAAGGCCCCTAATAACAGTGCTTTGTTAATTTGATTATAACTCTGTCATTCATTTAACTTGTGGGTAATCTCATATAATGAATAATTTTCCTACTCATTGGTCGTATTATAGCCACTTTCTATCAGAAAGGCCTTTCCTGTACTTGGAAAAGCAAGCCACGCTCTCCAAAGATTGTTTTTCAACTATCACTAAGTTAAAACCCTTTTCTCAGTCGACCACCCCCACTTCACCTCCCACATCTTGGCCCCAATTACTAACATACATTCTATCTTAACACTCACTTCATCCATGCAAAATTATCTATCACACATAGAGCAGGAGTTGGGCAGAAGGGAGCTTATTCCGTGTTTCCTTTTTTGACTGGGTTAAAGCATGTCTCATTTTACTTTTCAGTTTGCTACCAGATCCTTTACCTTCAACAGTTAAATTTTTTTTTTAATGTATTTGGTTAAACAGGAAAACTGTGGTATGTCTGTGTGTAATGGCAAAATATATATCCTGGGTGGAAGACGGGAAAATGGAGAAGCCACGGACACTATTCTCTGCTATGATCCTGCGACAAGTATCATCACAGGAGTAGCTGCAATGCCCAGGCCAGTGTCCTATCATGGCTGTGTGACTATTCACAGATACAATGAGAAATGCTTTAAGCTCTAAAGCCAGGATACTTCATCCAAGAAGCCACACTGATCCAAGATGAGAGATTTTAAAAACTCCAGAGTTGGAATTTGGTGTATCTCCTTTGTGCCAAAAGCACAAAACCTAAAAATAATCATTGTGGTCCTTGCTCCCCAAAATATCAATCTTTCAAACTGTAATAAAGCCTTTCCTGTAATTGAAAAAAGGGGGGAGGGGTTTTGTTGTTATTGTTGAAGGTAATGGTGTTGCTTGGACTTTGAGAATGTACCTTTGTAAGTATTTGTAAGAAACTTATGTGGAATAGGAAATAATGTCTGCATTCGTGACTGGTCTCTTCATTTTTGTGTATTTATCTGCAAGACTGTATATTCCTTATTTTGTCATACATGTAAAAAATTGCATGACTAGGCTTCATTTAAGTTGAATCACATAATTCTTAAAATGCATTCTAAGGGGGAAAGATCAGTTTTAAAAATCATTGTCACTAAAAATATATCCAAACGATTAATTTTACTGAAGATTTTCTGTAATTGATAAAAATACGGTGACAACAATTTTGAGTATCCTAAAATACTTAATTATCATGACTTCATTCTTACAATTGCTGTCTTACATTAAACATATTTTTGGGAAGAGGTTGGGTAGGAGATACAAAAGCAGATGCCCCTAAAATGGGGATTAAAATAACAGGTTAATTCCTAAGAAAAAATTATTTAAGACCCATTGAAGGGAAAATGGCCCACTGTGACTCTCATCTCTACATCCTCTAAGGAAGCTCCTTTTCTTGAATCTGGCAAAGGAGTTGAAGTTCATTTTGCAATATTATCTTGTGAAAACAGGGACTGATTTTCTCCCTAGCCCAGTAGGGTTTGACCTCATTAGTGTGGTGCTTTAGGTGAGGACTTCCTGGTTGTCCTACTTTCTTGTGAACAGCTAAAAATCCTGGGAGTCTCTACTTTCAAGTTGCCTTTAAAAGATAAACCAGGGACCACCTAGCTCAATGGGTCTATTTTTCTTTTAAAATTAGCTATCTGAAAAAACTAACAGCAGTAGTTGCAGTCTTCTAAGATGAATCTGTCATTTGGTACACATTGTGTAAAATACTGATCAACGTTCGCAAGCTTCTATACAACAAATTGCCCTTGTCTAGATTTTACAACTCTGGTTTATAAAGCTTGGTAGTTTTCAGAGAGGAATGTAAAATTTTTTCTAAGGTAAATGGAGTGGCAGGAACTACAGCGTAATTGATTATTGTTATTCCTCGGTGGACAGATATAATTTACAACATTGTAGGGATGTTCCAGGTAGCTGGTGTATCTTGACTTCCCAAGCTCTATTGTTATCTGCCTTATAATTATATACTCCTTGTCATAGGAGAGATGAACAAAATATGTGATTATAGTGTCACCAGATTTCTGTTAAAACCAAGTAATTGAAAACTTAACATGTATAAACTTTTTTTTCTCTCATCCTAGAGTGATACTGAGATTTCAAATAAACTATGGCATCAACTTGAATGCTTAGCTGAAATCTGAACTCTGAGGAAAAAATGTACACATTTTTAGGGAATTTTTACTTTCAAATCATAATTTGAAATGATATACGTATATCTTTGTGATAATTATCAGAGCAATTCAAAGAACAATATTCTGTCATTTTAGTTGAAAGACAATTGTAGGTATAATTAGGATACTTGTTTTAATTTTCAGGTAAACATCTACTTGTGTATTATATTTTTGGTAGATAATGGAACCTATTTAGTTCAGAAATGTTTTGCAGAAAATGAGGTAATGTATGAGAAAAGTGTAAATGCTGAGGATTATACAAATAACACTTGTTTCATGTTTATTTGTAAGATCATGTCCATCCATAAATGCAGACACTTCACACACAAAAAAAACTTTCTGAAGATAACTTGTATTGTAGTACTTTCATCTATTGTAAAAATATTAACTATTTACTTGTATCGTTATTCGTTTTTTTAATATCCATATCTTCATTGTAGTAAATCTGATAGAACAGAATTTGTTTAAATATAGACCTCAAAGTTTAATTTTTCCTCTACGTAATTTAAAACTACATAAATTAAGTAGGCCACCAAAAACTTACCTTGAATACTAGGAAATTAAAGTAACTTTTTAAAGTTATCCGAATGATAGTTTAATTTCCTTTAATTATTTATCTTCCTTTACTGATTTTGGATAAATAATGGTGTTAGCATTGATTAAAAAAAAAAAAGGAAATTTTAGGATATAATTATATCAAAAGAAACATACCAAACCAAATTTGTGTCAGATTTTATTCATACTGTCATCACATAGTTGACAGATTTTCTTTTGATAGGTAAAGTTCATATAAGCCTTTGGGTTAGTATATATGTATATCCATGTGTATATATGTAGATAGATATGTATGGTCCTGTACACATATACGCATATAAACACCAAGAATTTTATCAGTTTGTAGTGATCAGAAAAAAGCACATAAAAATTAATTGACCTTATTAAATTCAACTCCAGAAGATTTTTTATTTGGGCATTTCTAGAACACTTTTTTACATTTGAAAGTACATGATGAGTATTAATATGGTGACTTGTATGCAGTCAGAATCTATATAATACATATGGTTTTACAAGGTCAGAAAACAAATTGGAGGTGGAGATGCGTTTGCTAAACCCACTCAGTGGGAAAGGGAATTGAAGGGTATGTTTTGTGAATCAACCGAAAAGTACAGTTTGTTATTTTCATGAATTTAATTCTTTTCCATATGTTCCTATATGTGAGTGAACTATAAAGAGTGATCTAATTCTTACCACAGAAGAGCTTCCTTTTCTGCTCTAATCTTCCCACTGACTACAGAACAGGTATGAAATGGTAGCCTATTCGACCTTCAGTAACCTTTTTTTTTCCTAGATAACTGAAATACAGGTATTTACTCCATTTAAACAAGGTGTTAAGGAAAAATGATGTATATACTCAGGGAGGGTATTAACTTGTCATTTTTGCCTGTTTGAGGTGTTTAAAGTGCCATAACTAAGTAACCTTCAGTTCATGATTCTAGAGTAAATTTAATTTGGTAAAGGGGCTTCACACATGGCAGTGGTTGAACATTCATTCTTTTACATTTAGAAAGACGAAAATGTTTTGTGGACTGATACATTTTCTCTTGGTGAATATGAATTGTTTATGTATCTCTACTGTCAAATACTCTTTCTGAAACTCAGGAAAGACAAAGGTTCAATTATATACTATACTTTTGTCAATATACAAACCAGGTGTGTGTTTTTTCTTGTTGTCTGGATATGGCAATAGAGTTTTTTAAAAATTGCTGTGAGAACCCGTACATGAAAAGCGAGGGGTTAAATTGTTTATGTGTGCCTGTTGTGTCTTGAGATTTATGTGTGGAAAAGACATCTACTCCAGACTGTATTTTCAAACAGGAGAGCTTGCTGTTTATGTGATGCTAAGTGATAAGATAATGTCTCCTAAAGGCTTTCCATAGACTGCCTTTATTTTAGGAAACTCAAGACACCAGTTAACCTCAACATAATTTTGGCCTTCTTAGAATTTGTTGTGCATTATATTGAAAGCCAGGTTTACATCACCTCACCCCATTTTTCTTTTTAGTTAAAGACGTTCATACCACATAATCAGAATGGGGCAATTTGGTTGACCTTCAAGGCAGTAGGTTTGACTTGCTAGCTATACTTATTGTCATATCTAATGCTAGGCACCAGAAACCACTTGAGCCAGGAGTGTGAACTGATAATTCCAGAGACATTTTCAACATACACGTACTTCAAACATTTTTTAATGTTTTGTGTGAATGTTTTACATTTGTGTGATTGCCTAGATATTAAATTTACTTAGTGCTAGAGATGATCATCATAAATATTAAAAAAAAAAACAGCAATAGTCATAACTTATTTTGTATTTTGTTCCAAAGAAAGGTATTTTTTAATGTTTTAAAAATAACTGCATCTAAATTTGTGCCTAAAGTTCTCTAGTGCTATTTCAACTTTTTTCCAATCTAAATAAAGCTTACCTTAAATAAATTTCGTATTTGTTTCCTATAGAGTAAATAAACTCCTTTAAAAAATTTTTTTTCATTCAGCCCTTCTTAAATTTTGTAATGAGCACCAACTGTGTGGTTGCTTGGCCAAGTAAGAATGTTAAGAGATTTTGGGGTGTTTGGAATTTTATTTTATTTTTTGGTTGGGTTTTTTTTTTTTTTTTGGTTTTGATACCAAGGTGCTTTTTAAGATATTCAGAAAAACATCTATCTTACGTTGATTAAGCCCTTGTAAACATCATTTGCAATATCTACATCTAATGTCAAAAAAGTATATCCACTTATTTTTGTTCTATTATGTACTATTTCTTTTCTCTACAGACTTTGTTATTCAACTTCTTGAAAAAGTTCTTACTCTTCCCTTTCCTATCACCCCTCCCCATGGTTTATTTAAAACTTTGTTGAGAGTTTCTGGAGCTTTCTAAGACAACACAATTATAAAGTTGAACAAAAGCATAATATGCTTTATAACTTTTACAGACCTTTTGGTGGCCGAATGTCATTTGCCTTCAATCCGAGGCTCCAGAGTCTTCACAGTGAAAAAAAAAAGGCTTCGTATTTCTTTGTTCTCAATTCAGTTGTAGCACATTAATGCTTATATATTTTGTTTAAATATACTTTGTTCATAGTATTTTTTAAAAGTTGTATCTAATAAAATGTATCTAATAAAAAACCATTATTACTTGACTATGTGTTTGTATTAAATTTTGTTTACCAAAAATGTATTGTTTTATTTTAAATATATCCAAATGGTTGTGGGAAAAAGAGATGGAAGAAAATACATATTAATATGTGTGTGTATTTACTGTTATGTCCATAAAGGAACTGGAAGGATAAACAGGAAATAAAAAACAGTGGTGTGTATGAGGAAAGGAAATTGTGGCTGAGAGACAAGTAAAAAGGAAACTTCATGGCATAATCATATACCCATATAATTATATGTAATCATGTATAAATGTATATTATAATCAATATTTTAGTCTCAATCACATGGAAGTGTTACCTATTCAAAAAAATGTAGGGGCGGCCAGATGGCTCAGGTAGTTAGAGCATGAGCTCTGAACAACAGGGTTGCCGGTTCCATGGGATGGTGGGCTGTGCCCCCTACAACTAAAGATTGAAAACTGCAACAGGACTTGGGGCTGAGCTGCGCCCTCCACAACTAGATTAAAGGACAGCGACTTGGAGTTGATGGGCCCTAGAGAAACACACTGTTCCCCAATATTCCCCAATAAAATTAAATATCTTTTTAAAAAAATTACCAGAAAATGATCCTTAACATTTGTACTCTAGTGTTCCTTTGATTCTCAAAAGTACCAGTTAGTAATAAGTAATATCAAGGGTAAAGACTTAAGAAAAAACTTTTTTTCAATTGTCAAACAGAGGCCATATATTTACTAGAGAAAAAAATGTCTGATTTTATATTAGCAAGAGTAAAATTTTGAAAAGATACAGAAATAGAGAAACAATGCAATGCTTAGCTTTTTGTGCTTAGTTCTTAAAAGTACCATTAAAGTAAAATGGCAAGTTAGAGTGCTTCTTAAATAATAAATGTTACAGGTGTTTTCATTTGACTTAATGCCTCAGTAACCAAGGGTTGTTGTCGCGTAAACATAGTTCTGACACAGAAGAGAACATGAATGTTGGTTCCTTCTCCATGCAACTGGTTCAGGACAAAAATGCAGCGTGCAAAGACAAGAGTTGAAAAAATTGAAAGTATTTGTTAGCTTATGTTTGGAAAACTATAGACAATGGATAAAGAGTAAGAGCCTCTTGTACTTTAAATTTTCTGTTTAAAAAATAACCTGTACTCTTAAGCGGAATAAGAGAAAAATGGGCTATACCTGCCTTCTGTTTCTCTGCTGTTTAACTTAATGGAGACTAAGAAAATCAAAAGCGTTGGTTTCTTCCTAATTATGTTGGGGTCTTTTTTAGTTTTTCTATATTTTATGATGTTTGACATCTTTGGAGGATCTTGATGGCTGGAGAGAGACTGTCCCCCACCCCCAGGACTAGTGAATTTCTAGAGACAGTAAACAACTTATCAGTGAGCCTACCTTTCATATATAAACCAACCAATCCCTTGTCCATACCCCTGGCCACCTTCTTTAACTCACACAGCCAGACAATGTTCCCCTGCCCTAAATCATCCTGGGACAACGTACCAAACTAACAATAGCCCTTATATCTCAAAGTCGGCCAGAATGATTCAAACTAGCCAATCCTAAACTGTTTACCCTGCCCTCAACTTTCCCATGGAAACCCCAATAAAGGCTGTGGCCTCTGCTTTCCCCTCATTCCTCTGTCTCCTGACTGACTGGTGCTTCTCCTGTGGCCCTGCGGGTGTGCCGTGCCTCTTGTTTCTAGGTGAAGTATGAGTAACATTAAAGTTTTCCTTCAATGGCATTGACCTCTCCATGTTGTCACTCACCTTTATAAGTTAAGACTCACAAATCCCTTGTTCATCTTTGTAGTCTAATACCATGTGTTGGCACAAAAGTGCTTAATGCTTTAGTGAATAAAAGCACCCATTCTGATTTTTATGGCTATACAAGAGCCTGTTCTAAACAGCTTAAAACAGGAGTCAGAATTTGATAAACATAATAATCCATACAAATGTACAATAACCAAAGTCCTAAAGAGGAATCAGTCCAAATTGGTGTCAATGCTTTGAGCACTCATACCCTTTCATTCAGGGAAAACGTGATAAAGGGAGGCATCTTGTCCAAATGGGAGGAGGAGAGACGATTTTAAAAGGTACGATTTTAAAATGGTAAAGCTTTCAGGAGTTCAGTGTCATGAAGTGAGTAAACAGAGGAGGTAAAACAAAACAGAAAGCACCTCTTCAAGAAGCTTTCTGGTGTGGTGTGGCAGCGGTGGAATGGGCCTGACTTACCTCCAAGCGCAGGGGGCATAATTGACCAATTAATACCCCAGGGGCTGGTTTGGAAATCAGTCTTGCATTTGAGCTGAGGCCACATTTCCCACCAGTTGCTTCCAGCCAATGACTTGTGACAGACATGAAGGCACACCAATTTCTGGGAGACAGGTCTCTTCTGATGGTGGTTTTTGACTCCAGCACTCCTGCTTTGTATAACCTTCATTAGACTACGTGGCAATGTAGGATGCTTCTATCCAACCTTTTCCCTTTCTCCTTCACCTGCTTCTAGAATCTGATGGCTCTCTCAGCCTCCTCCCTCCATGTTGTCCCTCCCAGGGCCTTTCCTTGCACAATTTTATTAAAATCCTTGCATGTTTTATCTCATCTGCTTCTCAGAGGACACAGGATTAGCACACGTGGCAACTTTAAAAAAACCAAAATATCCCTTGAGAATCATAGCCCTAGTGATAAAGTTAGCACTGTGGAAACATCCACTAAACCTGGTATTCTAAAATGTCCTACTTGTTACACTTAGACTAGGTTTAGTGGGAACATAATGTGAAAATAGGTTCTGAAGTCGTAACTGGCTTCAAATGCCAATTTTGATATTTACTACCAGTGTGTCTTGGGCAAGCTGTTTAACCTTTCTGAACTTCAGTTTCCCCTCTTCCCACTTATGCTTGTTGTGAGGATTAAGTAAGAATGTAAAAGCACTTAGCACAGGACTTGACAATGGTGTTTCATCAGGATTGTAGTCTTGAACAACTTAGAGATTTCATTCATTCATTTGACAAACATTAAATCCTTAGTGTGGATCAGGCAGAATGAATGTTTCCTTCTGGGATTTCAATCATGAATGTGACGGTCCCTGTCCTCATAGACGGATGGGAGAAGCAGACATGTGAGCAGATAAATCCTGTGTAGTGGGATACAGGAAGTTCTAGGCATTCCAGGCACTGAAAACTGTGTGACTGGGAATAAAGAATCACCCCTTTTAGAGTAAAGAGATCTATGGTCTCTTCTTTTCAGTTGTTGCCAAGCGCTGGGCAAGGTGCTGTGGGGTTAATACATCAAATGAGACAGGCCCTGTCCTTCACAAGCTTTGTGTCAAGTGAGCAAATCCATAGCAATCAGGGAAAGGCTGCTTGCTGAGACATGGAAATCACATTACACTAATGCCCTCGTTTGTTGCATTTTCCACTTCTCAACTTGTAACTTTCTTACACCGACCTTTCACGATGTTGTTTATCAGCAAATTTGATATCTGTCTGACTCATAGTCTTACTCTTTAATTTTGATTTCTGCCATTATCCTGGGTCAATTCAGCGTATAGGACCCATCCCTTTGCTCCAGCCTCACAGCATTGTGACCTCTAATCAACAGACCTTCACCCCCAGGCACTCCAGTAATGCACAGGCCATGCCTTAGATTGTGTCATCACTCAGAATCATTCTTCCTATGAAAACTTCAACTCTGAAGTCTTTCCATCTTTGGCTACAGCCTTCCTGTCCTTCCATTTCTCATTCCATGACTTTTTTTGTGACCTTATCCAGATCTCCAATCTTCTAACATCTCTTCATGCCAGCCCCTGGGTGACCCATCATCCCTTCCCCACCTGCATTCCATAATTATAATATCGTTCAACCACCCTCACCAGCACGCAAAATTTGCTCCACCTTTTGGCCTCCCATTCCGTTTACTCTCCTACCGCCTACATGTGTATCAACCCAATTGTTGGCCTCCTCTACTGCTACTCCCAAGCTATTCAGCACTGGTAGAGAAAATCAATGAGCTGCAAATGATACTGCTAAAATTCTAGGCACTCCAACCAACGGAGCAAGATATTCTTGGCAAGCGTTCATTGTGTACCGACTCTCCCCTTTTCCCTTTCTCCGTAAGAGCGCATTACCTCTCCCCTGGAGTACTCCACGGACTTCTCTTTCATTCTGAGCAGTTGATCTTGCCTTCTCCCTCAAAGACTTAAAGGACATGAGGTAGAATCTCTCTCAACATCTTGCCCTTCCGTACTTATTTCCTATCCTCTACCTTCTTCGTGACCTAGATGTCCTCCCTCCATCTAAACTAAGTCCCACTCATCTAGCATCTTAGGAACTTCCCCCTTTCTTCTTCTCCAACTGTTAACCTCTCTTTCTATGAGCACTTTCTTTTAGCATTTCCACATACGCCAGCCTCTCCCATTTTTAAAATACTTTCTGCAGCCCTCAGTTCCCTTCTAATTCCACCCACTTTTTAAAATGTCTCTCCTTGGCCTCACAACTTAACACACCGCAATCTGACTCACGCACTCATACTTCTACAGAAATCACCCTTGCCACACGTACTAATTACATCTTTACTGCTAATCCAAAGTCCTTATTCAACGCCCTACAAAATTTGATGCTCTTGATTATATTTTTCCTGTCTTGACGATCATCACAGTTTTCCTTTTATTTTTCTTTCATGGGCTCTTCTACTACCTCTTTTGTAAATCCTCAATTACCAGGTTTTCTTCTTACCCTGCAGATAATCATCCTGGGCAATTTTATCCACTTCTGTGGCTTCAGTTATGACTGTACGTGATGACTCCTAAACCTAAATCAGTCAAGACACTTGATACACACAACAACGATCTTCAGGCTGAAATAAGCTGGATAGAACATCCATACCCATACACCATAACTGCTAAAAAATGTATCTTTCCCTCACTTACTCCTTGATTGAAATTCTTGGTGGAAACAATTGGTTGACACTATAGTTCATATGCCTGGCTACCTGCTAAGGGCCAGGAAGAGAGATCTGAATTGTTTAGGGAGAGGAAGGCTTTGCTGCTTGCCAAAACAAATACAATATGAAATTCCACAAATCTAGAGTGGGGTAGGGGGGTGGGGAGAAATGCTTCATGGGCTTACCCATCTCTGAGCCTGGGCTTCTTTCTCCTGGAATGCCTGGCCTGTAACTTCCCACGTGTTCTCTGAAAGAACTAGGGTTCACTTCCTCAGGGCAGCTTTGGTGACCACTCTATCCCCATTCAAGTCTGACTCAGATGATGCCCCACTACTTACTTTATATACCTTTGTAAGAGTACTTTTCTGTTTATTTGACTCTTCATCTCCCTCTCCAAGATTATGGACTCTTCAAAATCAGGAATCATTTCTTATCTGAGGAGGTCTAAGAATCTATCTAGCCAAGAATCCAATTCAGGGGATAGGATCAGCTGGGATAAGATCCCTTAGTACATGGGTGTCCAAACCTTTTTCAACATTTTTTACCAAGGGCCATATGCGGTAAAACAGACAAACAGCCGGGCCACTCACTCAAGGTGAAGTACGTATTGCCTCACCTAGTTTATTTAAGTAAAATAAATATATTTTTGGAATTTGCTGCAGGCCAATTAACAATGGATTGCGGGCTGCAGTTGGCCCGGCCGCAGTTTTGACACCCCTGCCTTAGTGGATACTTTTGGAAAGCCTGAAATCACTGGAAAGGGAAAGGAGAGAGAAAATGCTAGAAGGTAGAATGCCAATGACAAATGGCCTATTTTGAATTTGCCTAGAACTGAAAAGTCTCATCAATATTTGTTAAATCACATTTTTAATGATTTCCTGCATCTTACATAATAGATAGTGACTTTCCCTGACCTTATTATTAGGTTTTGGGTTCTGTCTAAATTTAGGGTCAGTAGCAACCCTCTCCTTGCTTCTGAGTTCAGCTCAAAAGCTATCTTATCTATGAAGCCTTTCCTGGTTCCCCAAACAGATTTATTTTTCATTTCTTGAGGACCAAGTCTGTCTTTTTAACTTAACTCTAGCCTCAGGAACCAGCAATGTTCCTGGCACAGAGTAGATAATGAATATATATTTATTTAACTAGTAATCACTGTGAGAAGCAGAAGGCATATGTTGAAAAAAAAAGGAATGGGGTAATTATAAAGCCTCCAAAGTCCTTTAGTGAGCCTGCTTTGGTTCACAGCTGCTGCCTCTCTCTTGTTATGCTAAGTGGAAGTCCTAATAGATTGCCACCCAATCTTTTATTCCTGACTTACTCTGCTGCAGCTATCCCTAACCCCTACCTGTACCCTTACGCCCACATTTGCAATTACCCCATTTTTATCAAAATGTGTATAAGTGGGTTAATTATTATATACGAATTATATTTCAATAAAGTTGTGATATTTTTAAAACTTCATATAATCTCTTCTCTTCAAGAAACCCATCCTACCCAAAGTTGCTATTAGAACTGGAGTTGACAGTGAGAAAGAACAAAGGTTCTTCCTTGTTTCCTTTGCGTAATTTTCATCCTTGAAGCCTAGGGACAATAAGACTTTGCCCTGCTCAGCATTTCCTTACACAGACAGGGAGCCGATTACAATGCTTTGTGTGAAGATCTACAATAGGGAGACAATCGGTATAGGAGAGCAAGCACAGGTTTTGAAGCCAGATGGCCTTGGGTTTGAACCCCAGCTCTGCTACAACCAGTCTCCACTTCCTCTTTCATGAATTATAGACAATAATAATGATCCATGGGATTGTTGAAGGAATCAAAGGAAATACTGTCATCAATGTATCTACCCAGTGCCTAGTACAAGGCCCTGTACAACGCTTCTCAGTAAGCACAGGAATCCCCTGGGGATCCTGTTAAATTGCAGCTTCAGTAGCGCTGAGGTGGGACCTGAGATTCTGTATTTCTAACAAGCTTCCACGTGATGTCGCTACTGTTGGTTGAGGACCACGGTTTAAGTAGCAAAACTATAAATTACCTCACGACATACGAAGTGCCAAAGGACTGTAGAGGAGAGAGCAAAAAATTAATTCTTCAGGAGAAAGGAAGGCAGGAGCTTCCTTGAAGAACCGGGAGTTTGGCAGGAATGAGAAAGGGGACATGCATTCTAGGCAGGTGGAAGAGAATGAGTCAAGACCTTGACTTCCCATTAAAGTGAAAAGTGACTTTGGACATGATTTAAGGAATGTGGTGAGCAGCGGCCACAAACTAGGAAGATAAATTGCAAATGATTTTAACTTGACGTTAATAAGAGTTAATTTTAGCTTAAGCCAGTTGTTCTTAAAATGTGTTTCCTGATCAGCATCATCCCTGAATTTGTTAGAAATGCACGTTTTAGGACCCACCTCAGACCTACTGAATCAGAAACGCTGGGGTCCAGCAATCTGCTTGAACAAGTCCTTCTGGTAATGCTGATGCATTGCAAACTTGAGAACCACTTGGCTTAGGCAATGGAAGCAGGGCACTGGGAGGTATTTTAAATAGTAGAGTGAGGCGCTCAGATTTGTGCTGTAGAAAGTTGACCCCTGCAGTTGAGATGTACTAGAGGGGAGAGTAGGCAATTAGGAGGCAAGGACAGGAAACCAGGTCAAAGAGAGAAGGCACCTGACCTAAGAATAATTTAGAAGATGGATTCAGTAACAACGGAAGACTAGTTGGATATGACCTCTGAGAGTAAATGCGCGGTGGGAATCCAAAGATTCTATCTCAGATAACTGACTGGGTGGTGAAACTGCTAACCAAAATAGGTAAGAAAGGAGGAAAAGTAAGCTTTGGATGGGAAAAAAAAAAATGAGTTTAATTGTGAATCAGCTGAATTTGCTTCAGGGCCACGCAAGGGGCAATGTCTTAAAGGCATTTGAAAAAAATGGTCCAGGTTCAGGAGGGAAGCCCAAATTCAGTGGTCTAGATTTAGAACTCATTTGTATGTAAGGGGCAGTTGAAGCTGTGGACATAGAGAAAATTATTCAAGAAATGAGAACAGACCAAGGACAGAGGACATAGAAACTTCAGTATTTAGGCATAGGCAGAGAAAGAGGAGCCTGTGATAGAGGTTGAGAAAGAACTACGGTATCAGAGATGTTAGGGGAACAAGGAAAGAAACACACTGAAGAAATCTCGGGTGTCATATAGGAACATGCTTAATGCAAACAACAGAAAACCTGGACACAAGTTGTTTAAATACATAAGTGATATTTTTCTTACATAACAAGTTGGCAGTCCAGGCCTGGTACAAAGGTTCAACAGTGTCATTCAAGGCCCAGGTTCTTGCCTTCTTTCTGCCCCACCATTTTTAATGTGTTGGCTTGTAATCTCATGGTTGAAGGATGTCTGCTGTACCTTCAGGCAGCACATCCAAATTCAAGGTAGGAAGAAGGGGACAGAGGGGCAAAGGCAGAACTAGCTACAACCCTCCACTTTCTTTGGGAGCCTCTCTTTGTATTCGTTGAACTGTGATTTCATCTTCTTGGCTAGGAGTGGGTTACCTGGTCACTCCTGGCTGTAAGAGAGGGCAGGAAATTGAGTGTTCAACTTCCCAGCTTTAATAGAAGAAGACAAAGAAGAAAGGGTTAAGAATGGATATGAAGGGGCAGCCAGGTGGCTCAGGTGGTTGGAGTGCTGTGCACCTAACACCGAGGTCTCCAGTTCGATTCCCACATGGGCCGGTGAGCTGCGTCCTCCACAACCTGACTGAGAACAACAATGGCTTGACTCAGAGTGGCGGGGGGAAGGAGATAAAAAAAAAAAAAGAATGGATGTGAAGTCTGCCAAGCTGCTATGTATGCCACGTCTAAAAGGAGAGAGTTATAAGAGGAGGAGAGATGGGGTGATGAAAGAAGGAGAGGAGAGGCGTAGCTTCTTAATCCCATGTTGTTGCATAAATAAATCTTTTATACAAAATATTAAGGTCACCATAGTACAAACATAGTGTAAGCATAATACAATTAAGGGTCAAAAAAAAGCTTTCCCATGTATCATATCCAATATTATGATTTGTTTTTTACTTTAAAACAGACTTCCTGCATTTGGGGCCATCAAGAACCAAATTCATTCTATACACAAACTCTGACTACTCAAATTCTCTACTTGGTCTTATCTACGGTGAACAGAAAATAAAGCAGCAGGGAAAATTCTCTGCCCGTTTCCCCTCTGTTTTTCCTTTTGTAATGTGAATAATTCTGTTCCAGGCACATTTATGGCTGTTCTGACATTATTGCTGCTCAGCTGGGAAACACCAAACCTGGATAGATTTACTCTGAACATATGAACAAGGCATTTTACAAGCATAGAAGGTGACACATAATTGTCATACAAAGTATGAGTTTGGAGATTAAAAGTTATTACACACGTGGTATGTTTCACTGCCAAGGTCAATTTATAGAAGATTGCTCATCCCTCCCAACTAAAAATCCCCTGTTCACTTGCATTGAAGGAATCTGAGAATTGATTACAGGGGCAACGTCCCCAAATCTGCCATTCAGTGCCCATTATGAAGGCCGAATACGATTTCTAACATCAGGGTCAACAGAATACTAGCACTCTGGACAGTAATTGATTTTTGAAACCTGATATATGCAACATTATTAGTTTTGGCTGTTTAGGCCACCAGGAACCTATTTTATTGGGGAATGAAGGCTATTTACTGTCAGGGCTGTACCTGTTGACTAAGAGCATTTGGAGGCAGTTCTCAAACAAATGGGCCTTTAAATCTGAAGCCAGGAGAAGATCACAATAAAAGCTAGCAGAGGATAATACCAGTAAATGCCACCAAGGAAATGAAAGGATATTAAAAATTCTGTCAACAAATAAATACACTCAGCACTAGTGTCATTATTTATCTCTTATAACAGAGAGCTGTAGTGTGGAAGTCTAATTTACAAACAACAAGCAATAAATGAAAATATCCCAGTATTTATTGTGTTAACTGGGCACCTAAAAGCTGATAACGTATATAAGGATATGTAACCAAATTAAAATCAAAATTCTTCAGTCTTTAAAAACTTGACTCGGAAGTTTAAGTAGAACTATTTTTATACATTCTCCTTTTCACATTGCCCAAATTCTACCAGAACCATATTATAGTTGAAATTTTATATTTACTTTACCTTACCTTTACAAGTAATTTTCAGACATTTTTAGCATCTGTCCAGAAGCCTCTGTTTTTATTTTTAACAACTTTATTGAGGTACGTGCTTTGGCTAGGAACATCCTTATATAAATTTTGTGTGGACATATGCTTTCATTTCTCTTAGGTATTTGCCTAGGAGCGTAACTGCTAGGTCATGTGGTACCTCTGTGTTTAACATTTTGAGGAACTGCCAAGCTTTTGCCACAGCGGCTACATGCTTTTACATTCCCATCAGCAATGTATGAGAGGTCCAATTTCTCCGTATCTAGAGGCCTCGTTTTTATACGAAACAAAGAGAGAGTCCAACCAGTTCCAGCCGTAGAATGTTTCCTTTCAGGGCAAATTCCACCCACCCCTCCTTTTTTTTCCATGAATGAAAACATGTCTTGCATCATCACCCCCATTCCCAAAGTCTGTAATTCTACAGTGACTGTGCAATCCACACGGAGAAGTACAATACATGGCTTCTTTTGGGTTAGGGTAGGATCCAATAAGCTCTACAAGACTGGGATTTGGTTTTGCCAAAATCCGAATAGGACAAACAGACATTTGGCTCCTTGTTTGGACCTAGTTGGAGACAACGATTCATTTCTAACTGCCTAAGTGTAATTCCCAGACACTAACTACATTAATGGTTTGCTTGGAGCTGTAAATAAGTGAGGTCCTCATTTTACATGTATAATTAGTATCTGCATCCTGGTAGGGGAACCTCATTATGTTAAGGGCTCCAGAGTTCCCACTCCTGTTAATCTTAGGAAGGGTGGTTGGTCTTCTCAGGGGGATGTCCAGGATACCTGGGGCCTGAGAACCCTTGGTCAGTTTAACTACAGTTTTCCATCTGAGCCAGCTTCCCCCTCCGCCTCTCAGGCAGAGCTTTGGGTTCCCCACCTTTCTCAGGCTTTCCTTGTTTCTCTGCTGCAAGAAGCTGTTTGCCAGCAGTTGCCAGCATAGGTTCTCCCCAGCCCTCCCCCCCACCCCCCAAACTACAGGCTCCTTTTCCTGGGCCAGTGTCAACACTACTGGAAACTTCCTGACTAACTTTAACATGAGTTGCTTTTCCTTTCATTAACATTGTACACTTAACAGCCACCCCACCCCCACCGCACCCCATCCCCCACCCTACTCCACTCCCCTACCGACCCCCACACCCCACCTCTAGTGACTGTACAGGTGAATAATGCCTGAGGAGGCCTGGCCAAGGAGGGGCCTGCAATCCAACGTCCTGCCACTCGCCAAGCTGTGTGCCCCAGCACAGGTCTTTGTCGGCTTGAGGGATGGGGCGGCTTTTCCTCATGTGCCATTTGACTTAGCAGGGGCCAGTCTCCTTTCCTTTCCTCCCTGGTCTGCTCCCTGTTCATTACCAAGTCTCTCAGCATTTTCTCCGCAACTATTGAATGTATCCATTTCCCTTCATTTCCACTGTCCAGTGTAATCCACCTTCATTATTCACCTTGGCCACTCAAATTGCTTTGCAACTGTCTGGCGGCTACTTTGTTCACCCACCTTCCCAGTCATTCCCCACCCGTTTGCCAGGGTAAGTGATCTTTTTCTAAAGGGCAAGTTGAATACATTAACTCCCTGGCTTGAAACCCTTGATGGCCTCCTGTTGTTCTTACCATAAAGATCAAACTCTTCCCTCCTGCATGATCTTGCTCCTGCCTAAGTCAGCCCCATCCCCAGCCACTCTGCTCTTGCTTAAGTTTCCCTGCACTTCTCACCTGGTCTTAGGCTTTATGGTGACTCAACAGCTCCTACTGCCTTCAGGTTTCGTGTCGTTTTTTTCAGGGAGTCCTTTTCTACCTTCACACGAAATTTGGTCCCTCTGTGCTGTGCTTTCTTAGCACCCTGTCCGTTTCCTTCACAGAGCTTATCTGTTGTTGAAATGTACAACACTGCATGCAAATGTGTAAAAATCGGTAGCTATGTTATTTCTCATGGGCTCTAATTACTACTGGGGATTGGGCTAAACCTAAACTTGCCAATGAAAGTTATCTGGTCTTGAGCGCTGCCACCACTTTTGTCTACACGGCAACCAAGAGGCCCTACACCATTGTCTACTTCACTGTTTGAGGGCGCTGCAAGGCCAGGCGCATGCTGCTGTCTGACCAGGGTCAGAGCTGGAAGGAGGAGCTGGTGACTGAGGAGAACTGTCCGCGGGGCCCTCTCAAGGCCTCCTGTCTGTATGGGCAGCTCCCCAAGTTCACCCTGTACCAGTCCAATGGCATCCTGCGCCACCTGAGCGTCTCCCTCGGGTTCTATGGGAAGGACCAGCAGGAGGTGGTCCTGATGTACATGGTGAATGACAGCATGGAGGACCTCCGCTCCGAGTATGTCACCCTCATCTATACCAACTATGAGGTGGGCAACAAGGACTATGTGAAGGAACTGTCCCTGCACCTGAAGTCTTTTGAGACCCTGTTGTCCTCGAACCAGGGGGACCAGGCCATCATCATGGGCAACCAGATCTCCTTTGCAGACTACAACCTGCTCGACTTGCTGCTGAATCACCAGGTCCTGGCCCCCGTTGCTGGGATTCCTTCCCCTTGCTCTCCACCTACATGGCACCCTCAGTGCCCCGCCCAAGCTCAAGGCCTTCCTGGCTCCCCATCAATGGCAAGGAAGACAGTGAGGGCTTGTGACACCCTTAGCAGGAGGCAGGGGCTGCCTGCCTCCCTGTCCCCAGGACGGATAAAATTTCCAAGAGAGAAAACAGGAAGTTAATTGATCTTAAACAGTCTCATTTAGGGTAAACATTTAGTCAATTCGAAGTTGCAGTCCTGTAAGAACTTTCACCTCTCCCCTCTTGATTTCCCAAGATGGCCTGTGGGATCCAAGGGAAGCTTCAAGGCAGTGGCAGGAGGGGTACAGAACTGTGAGCTGTAGCCTGGGTCCTCACTGGCCTCCCTAGTCACGCCTGGTCACCATGGCCCTGCTGGCATCAGCTGCTGAGGTTGCTGGCTGGCAAGCTCATCATCTGTGGCTTCAGCACTTTGAGAGTCTAATGTCTCATCTTCCCCGCCCCCACTCCTCCATCCCTTCTCCTCTCCCCAGCTGACTTGGGAGCACTTCAGCTCTTTCCATCCTTGGGGTCTTAGCTACATTCTACAGCCATTCCCTGCCAATGAGTCCTCTACTGCCTCTGGTGATCACCTGGCACCTGGCACAGCACCCATTGGCCTGTCCATGGCTCTTTCTATTTGTCTGGCAGGGAGCATGCAGAGAAGGCTGGTTTTCTGGCACACCAGGTGCAAATTGTGGACACCAAGCAGCATTTTTTGACTCTTCTCCCTTCCCAATGCTGCTCTCTGTTCCCAAGTCCTGCTCAATGGGAAACTTCTGCCAGAAATGGGCAGCCTTTCAAGCTTGGCCAGAGGAAGTGGTCTTCTAGCACTCCCTCCTCCCCGCCCCCCCGCCACTTAGCTGAATACTTCTATGCCCCTGCCTCAGGGTTAGACCCCAAAGTAGGGGAACACTGACACACTCATGCTGACCTCTTACCTTACGTCTTTCTCCATGAAAAGTATTGTTATCTCCCAATTCCAATTTTCTCTTTGGGTCTTAGCCTAAGGCTCAAGGAGGCCTTTCCTAGCCTTTCATGTTAGATTGACTAAAATGAACTGTTTTGTTCATTTCTGATTCTCAGTGCCTGACGCAGTCTTGACACAGTGCCAAGACACAGAATAGAAATGCAGCAAAAATTTGCTGAACAAATATTATCAATCTGATTTACCCTTAAGGTCAGGAGTAGACGTTAAGGTCAGGAGGCTGGGGTGACATATTATATTCTATTCCCTTATATTGCAGGGTTTTGGAGTCAGTTCCTGGCCCTACTATTCATTCATTCAACAAATAATTTTTGAGCTCATGCTATGTGCAATGCACTGGGCTTGCTATTGGAGATAAAGGAGTAAATCCTTTAAAATATTTTTAGTAAACACTAAATACATCTAAAATTTTAATAACATATGTAAAGTATAAAACAATTACAAAGTGTACCCCCTCTAAACCTACCACCCAGCTCCAATGGTAAAATCTTTACACAGGAGAACAGATTGAAGGGGGACAGAATCAGATCCCTGGAGACCAGTAGGGAGACCAGAGTAGTCTTGGGAAGAGAGATGAAGGGGTCTGGGGCAGGGTGGTACAGGTGAGGGAAAGGAAAGTGCGGACTTAAGATATTTACGAGGAAACCTGGACTTGATGGATTGTCACTGACTAGTTGTGTGACTTAGGCAAGTTCCAACCTTTCTGAGCCTCAGTTTCTGCATCTGTAAAGTAGGTTGGTAATACCTATAGTTATTTGTGTCTCTACTACTTAGGCACAAAGCTTGGTACAAGATGACACAAAAATCATAGCTACTGCTGTTATTACTGTACTGTAAAAGCTTCACAAATGCCCGCAGAATATTCTGTCAAACTTGGGATTGAGCTGCGTCATTTCCTTCTAGGGAGGAAAAGGATAAATGACAGTGACTCTGCCAGAACCGATCCCCAGACACCCCACGAGGAGCGGCAGCGCCGGCCAGGGTCAGAGCGTGGGCCAGGGCCAGCCCCCTCCCCTCTCCGCCCCGCCCGCCCGCCCGCTCGCTCCCGCCCACATTTCTGCGAGCTCCGCCCCCGGATCGCGCGCGCGCGCGCGCCGCCGCCACCGCTGCGCGCACCCCGTCCCGCCCCTAGTGGTGACGTGCGAAGCCGGGCGGGCTGCACCGAGCTGTGTGCTTCCGCGGGCTCCGGGGTCGCTGGAGCTTCGTGGCGGGGCAGCTCTGCAGGGCTTCGCCCGCTCCCTCCGCCCCGCGGTGCGCTCCCCCTGCGCGGCCTGCGCTTCAGCTGGAGACCAGGGAAAGGGTGAGTGTTGGCGGGAGCGGGATGGGACCGGCCGGGTGCGCGCTCCGCTCTCCCGGGCTTTGTCTGGGCGGGGGCGGCGCGGGCACGTGCGCGCCCCTCCCCCACCTCTCCGGCCGCGCGGCCCGGGTTGCGGAGCGGAGGGAGGGGCGGATGACTGCGGAGGGGAGAGGATCTGGAGGGGGAGGCTGGATCCAGGCTGAGTGTGTATGTCCGGGAAGTGTCCGAAGCGGGAACCCGGAATTTGGGTATGTCTAGGGGGGACTCCTTTTCTAAGGGGCGCAGCGCTTTCTGAGGGATGGGGGTTCCTTGAGCTCCAGTGGCCGGAGGTTTTAGGATGCTAAGCTTGGTGGCCTGTGATGGGATTGGTGGTGAGATTTGGCCCCAGGACCAGCAAGTTGTGGATTTACCAACAAGAATCCTGGAATCTCCCTCCAACCTGTCGCCATCCTAGCCGTCCTCCTCCCGCTTGAAGGATGAGTAGGATTTAGAAACGTCGGAGGACATTCCAGGGATGGTGCCCAAGTTAAAGCAGCGGAGGTGTGAGACAGTGCGGGGTTGGAGTGGAAAGCGTGGGAAAGTGAGTACTTGGAAGAAAGGCTGGTTTGGTGGGTTGTGGCCAGATTGCAGAAGACAATGAGGTTTGTATCATAATACTTGTTTTCTGTTACGAATGTACTTACGTTAAAAAATAGAAAGTAGAGAAGGAAAATATCACCAGTAATCCTACAGCCTTGGCACATCATATTTAGAGTTGATATGGTTGCTAGTAGTTTCACCTAAGCTTATAACAGTTACAGTTAGAGATTACCTACAATTTTCCATTCCCTTTTCTCCTTAGCATGTAAAAATGCGATGTAACAAATAGTGTTCAGCAATATCATTTCCTCTTTCTTAACAACCAAGTAGCAAGTATTCATCATAGGAAAATTTAAAACTACAGACAAGCAAAACGAGAAAAAGTACCCATAGTTTTCCTGTCTACAGATACTATCATTGAGTGTATATTTTTGGCTGTGTATATTCTTTCAAAGATAGGAGCAGATGATGCCCTGGTTAGGAATCTGGTTTCTATGGGAATCCTT
This sequence comes from Rhinolophus sinicus, assembly GCF_036562045.2. Lineage (NCBI taxonomy): Eukaryota > Metazoa > Chordata > Mammalia > Chiroptera > Rhinolophidae > Rhinolophus > Rhinolophus sinicus. The sequence continues at coordinate 47,704,979 of NC_133751.1, forward strand.
TGAAGATTTTAAGTATTAGTAAGTAAGGAGCATAATCTGACAGAAGAGGGCAAAAGTGGAAACTAGGAGACCAGTTAGGATGCTGTTTGCAGTATCTTGAACTAGGTCCATGGCAGTGGAAAGATTAAAAAAACATTTTTGAGGAAGAATGAATAAGACTTGGAAATGGATTGGTTAGGGAAAGGAAGAAGTCTTTGCTTTTCAGTATTTGTTTTTGAGCAACTGTGAGTAGACGATGCCATTTACTGAGAAGAATGGAAGAGAGAACTTCAAGGTGGGAAAAATCATTAGTTTTGTTTTGGACGTATTAAATTTGAGACACATATTAGTTTTGAAATTGTTATGTTGACGAGGCAGTTGGATATACAGGTTTGGAACTCACAGAAGAGAGACTAGAGCTGGAGATAAAAATTTGGGAGTACGTACTCAGTTATATGGATGATATTCCCATTTATGAGATGATATGATACCACACAGGGGAAGAGTATAAATAAGTGAAAATCAAGTCTCAGGCACTCCAATACTTTGAGGTCTGGTAGAGGAAGATTGAGCACAGGGCAGAAAGAAAGAGTGAGTTAGGGGGAAAAGCAGGAGACTGGTGTCATGGAAGCCAAGAGAGGTAAGTGTCTGGAAGATGGAGAGTTGGTCCTCTTATCAGTGTTTCTAAGATGTTTAGTAAGATGCTCAATTGGATTTGAAATGGAGGTTACTGGTTTTGGTCATTGGTAGTACTTACTATCCAGAGGTCTAAGGTGGAAACCACATTGGAATAATTGAATGGGATTGAGGAAATGAAGACAGTGAGTGTGAATTAGAAAAAAGAGTGCCTTCAAGACACCTTATTTCATCTGCCCCCAAACTAAATTTGATAGATAAAAAATGGTGTCTTGTTTAATTTTTCCATTCCTGGATTACTAATATGGTTGAAGATTTTTCCACATTTATCGGCCATTTGTGAATTTCTGTTCCTGTCCTCTGCATCTTTTTATTTGTTGGTCATTTTCTAATTTATTGTTAAGAGCTCTTTAGATTTTAAAAATATGTAGCTTGACATAGTGTTTGCAGAATTTCCCCCCTTATGTCACCTACCCCCACCCCCGAATAAATGTACTTATTACGTATGCTCCATCAGGAAGGACGTGATCGATAATGGAAAAAAATGTACTTATCATTTAACTCTTATGTATACCTTTTTTAAAATTGTGGTGAAATACACATGACATGAAATTTACCACCTTAATCATTTTTAAGTGTATTGAATACATTCATAACATTGTGCAACCATCACCACCATTCATCTCTATAACATTTTTCATCATGTTAAACTAAACTCTACACCCATTAAACAATAATTCCCTATTCCCTTCTTTCCCCCCCAGCCCCTGGCAGCCACCGTTCTATATGAATTTTAGCATAGGTTTCCTATTTCTGCAGAAAATGTCATTGGGATTTTGATAGGGATTGTACTGAAGCAGTGGATGGCTTTGGGTAGTACTGACATTTTAACAATATTAAATTTTCTAATCCATGAACATGAGTTGTGTTTCCATTTATTTATGTCTTTAATTTCCTTCAGCAGTGTTTAGTAGTTTTCATTGTACGAATCTTTTACCTCCTTGGTTAAGTTAATCCCTAAGTATTTCATTCTTTTTGATGCTATTATAAATGAAATTATTTCTGTGATTTCCTTTTGATATTGGTCATTTGACTTTGTATTCTGCTACTTTGCTGAATTCACTTATTAGTTCTAACAATTTTTGTGTGGAATATTTAGGGTTTTCTCCACATGCAAGATCATGTCCTCACATACTAAAATGCCTTCGTATGCAGTGGATGCACTATAATTTGCTATGGACTGTTTCCAGTTTCTTATTATAAAATGTATAGGAAGAGGAGAACTAACACTTAAGTTGTAGATCTGTGAATACAGCCCACATGTGTGGCCATCACCCTGCCTCGAGAGTATTTCCGTAGGATACGTGTAGATTCTCAGAAATACTTGATCTCATTCGACCATAGATTTTTATTTGAGTCTTCAGTGTCATTTCCTTAAATTGTCCCCATCTCCCTGCCTTAAACCTGCCCCCTTTCATTCTGTTTTCTACACAGCTGCCAAATGGAGGGTGAGGGTTGATGCACTTTTTCCTCATAGAAGACAAGACTTGTGAAGCAGATTGTTTCTGTATCATCAGTTCTGTGGGGGTTAGAAAAAAAGTTTTTGAAGGCTGGAGTGCACTTGATGGATGAGTTGGAATTTAATTTGATTCTTTAAGGATGAAGAGCATTTTACTAAGTGGAGAGAAAGTAGAGGTGAAATATGAACCCATTGGAAGGTAAACATGAGGTGTTCAGGCATGTGAACTTTGATGACTGCAGACAAGGAGAAGTAGAACTAGTTTTCCTAGGCAAGGATTGTTTATTCTGTTTATCTGAAGAGTGAGCCAGAGTTATGGAGACATTGGTGATTTTTATCTATTTGGAAAAGTTAGTTTATTTTAGAGTATACATATACTTTTATTGAGATACAATTAATATAATGTAGAATTCACCATTTTATCGTGCATAATTTGGTGGTTTTTAGTATATTCACAGGTTGTGCAGCCATCATTACTGTCTAATTCTGCAACTTTTCCATCACCCTAGAAAGAAACCCCATATCTATTAGCAGTCATCAGTCTCAGTTGCTGCCTCCCTCCCCTCAGCCCGGCAACTACTTTTTGTGTCTGTGGATTTGCCTGTTTGTGAACATTTATGTACAAGTTTTGTATAGACATATGCTTTTGTAAGCAACCTAAATGTCCATTAATAGGTGAGTAGATAAATTGTGATATATCCATACAATAGAATATTGTTTACCCATTTCTCTTGGGTAAATACCTAGGGTTGGAATGACTAGGTCATATGATAGGGTATGTCTAAGGTCTTAAAAAAAACTGCCAAACTGTTTCCTAAAATGATTATCCCATTTTACGTTCTAACCAGTAGTGCATGAGAGTTCCAGTTATTCCACACTCTCCGTAATTGTGTTCTTGGAATATATAGAGAAGTAAGAAGAAAACAGAGACGTAAAGGCACCTGTAATCTGTCTCCCGGATTAGTCCTTTTGGCATTTCCCTCCTCAAAATAATTCATGTACATGGTAAGAAAAATCAAACATCATAGTCAGGAAGAAAAATGAAAGGCAGGCTCTTCGCTGCATCTACTGTGAGGATGCAGACCATTCTCAGCAGTCAGACTGGACGTCCCAGAAAACGTGGATGTCACTCCGCAGAGACCACAGTTACTGTGAAGGGCCCCAGAGGCACTTCGATCACATCCATGTAGAACTCAGTCTCCCTGGAAAGAAAAGAAGAGGCTCCGGTGACAATGGTGGGGACATAGGAAGGAACTGGCTCCTGTTCGCACTACCTGTCACATACAGAACACGATCGAGGGTTACATTGGGCTGCCGAAACACGATGCGGTCTGCGCACGCTCACTTCCCCATCAACGTTATTCAGGAGAATGGTTCTCCTGTTGAAATCCGAAATTTCTTGGGTGAAAAATATATCTGCAAGGTTCGCATGAGGTCAAGTGTTGCTTGTTCAGTATCTCAAGCCCAGAAAGCTGAGTTAATTCTTGAAGGAAACGATGAACTTGTATCAAATTCAGCTGCTTTGATTCAACAAGCCACAGCAGTTAAAAGCAAGGATATCAGAATAATTTTGGATGATATCTGTTTCTGAAAAAGGAATAGTTCAGCAGGCTGATGACTAAGATCTAAGTTGTCCAGCTACAGAAACACCGAGATGTCGAGTGATTCCTTAGACTCTTTTGTGATATTTTAAAGATGCAATCAAAGTCATATATTGGAAAAAAGAAAAAGAAAGGCAGAACCACTACCTAGAGGCAGTTATTTATTGTTGGTTTTTCTTATTTATGTTCTAGAAAAACTTAAGTATATACCAACACTTCTTTTGTCTCTTTTTCCCCTAGTTTACAAAAGAAGGAATCAAAGTATACACACTGTTCTGCACCTTGGGTTTTTTTTCACTTGACAATTTATTTTAGAGGTATTTCCATATCAGCACATTTCTTTTTAATGGTTGCATTACAGCCTTACAGTGGTACAATCAGTTTTGCTACAGGAAAACACAAACTTGTTCCAACGCATTTGATATATTAGGGAACTATTTGCGTATAATATGAAGTTCACATTTGCTTACACGTGATTTCTTCTGCAAGAAAATATGGATACAGGAAACTGTACCCTGCTGAACTGAACCATGGAAGGGATACACAAGCCAAGCCGCACACAGGCTACACCTCAAACATCCCCCAACGACCTCAGTTTACTGCTATGTTATGAGCCACACCCTTCCACGTCTGGTGTTGATTTTAGATTACCCTCCTTTACCACTTGACCGTAACTCTCAAGCTGCAACCTCAGTGCCCACTTCCACAGCAAACCTGAGGTCTTTTTCAAGGTCAAGTGCCATAGTTGTGGCATTTATGTATTTCTTAACCATTTAACGTGTAAAACTGCTGCAGTTATTGGGCTCCCATTTGTTATGTCACTGGTATAACTTTTTTGAGTGTTGTACTTCTAAATTCCAATTTTGCAATAAGCCTTGTGGTTTTTAGTATAGAGTTTTACACAGTGTGGTGCTTTTTAGGAATGCATACGTCACATAGAACTGATTTACTCCATAGTAGGAACGTACATGATTTCTTTTTAAATCTTTACAGTTTTATTTTTTTAAATTGTGAAATATGTCATATATACTAAAGAGCACATATAAGGAAGTATATTTTAAATAATAATAAAGCAACAAATTTCTATTTAGCCACCACCCACCTTATGAAACAGGAAATTACTAATATTTTTGAACTTCCTTGTATTCCCCTCACTGATCGTTTCATACTTTTTTGAATACCTGAAATATTTCATAATAAAATTAAATTTAAAAGTATTAAAACTCTGTGCCGTCCCACCCAACTGGTCTTCCTAATGTTGATTCTCCACCTGACTGCCCTGCCGCCCTGCCAGTGGACGCATAGTACACACATACCTGGGGTAGGATAATCTGTAAATGGATTTCTGTTTGAGGTTAATATATATTGGATTTATCATTATTATTTTTTATAGTGTCTTTGTTGAGATTTAACTCACGTGCTATAAAATACACTTCTTCAGTGTTTTGGGATTTTTTTTTTTTTAAAGTATATTCACAAAGTTATACACCCATCACTATTGAATTCCAGAAATTTTTCATCAGTAGGTATGTTTTTGTAGATATGTAGATCTTCTAAATTAGGTAGTATTGGTCTAAAGAACACACAGTTTTCTAAAAGATGTCTTGGGCTTTAAGGTGCTGGTTTCCTTTGTAGAATCTTAGCTCCAGATAGAAAGGTATGCAATTTATCCCCATAGGATTGATTTATTGTCGATTTGAAAGCTCCAGTGAAAAGTCCCTATTTAGCAGGATGCAATATTTGGTTCGATTTATATATTCTCAATGACTGTCCAACAATTTTTGACACAGTCTTGAAATGGTTCAGCCCCTTCTTTCCTCTCCAACCTGGATGTGTAGACAAGTTTTGTTTCCTTTTTGCTTCTCTTAGAAAGCTTTTACCACTTCACAACTGAAACAACAGGATTGTCGTATGAATCAGAACTATCATTTTAGACAATTCCAATGATCTGTGTCTGAAAGGAGCGCCACGGAAGTCACTGGAAGGTTCTATGGCTTTCCTTTTGTCAACCTAAGAATTTACCTGAACAGCCACAAAATGCTTAAACATCCCTTATGATTCACTTTGTCCAGAAAAAGTATGTCGAAGTGAATGGGGTAAAGGAAGAGTAAAACTTACCTGAGGCCCGCTGTCCAGTTCTTACACTGATGAGTAGAAGCAGTGGCATGGATAATTTAGAATAGCTCTCTTATTCCTCAACCCTTTTTCATGCTGTTACTTTGTAAGATTAGAGACAGTACTAGCCAAAATGGGTCCTGGGGCTGACCTTTGTTACAATTGCGATGGTCTTAAGCAGTTTTATTTATCATAATACGAAAGTAGAAGTTTTGACTGGAAAATAGATAATAAGTAATGAAACTATTTTTTTTAGTTCAACTGCCTAGCTTTTTTATTTTGCTCGGCTCTATACATGTCATATTGGGAAAGGCCCACATCATCAACTGAATGGCCCACATCAGTTGGATGCTAATGCTCAAACTCTATCAGCTTCCCACCATTCTGGTCCAGTGTAAAATTGTGCTTATTTTTACTTAAAATTCCAGATGAGTAGAAGAAACAGATTATGTTGGCCAATTAGTGAGAGCATATTAAAACAATTTTGTGTATAAGACCTGGCTTAGGATAATTAGGATAGATTTTTTTTTTTTGTCAGTATCAACTTTAACGAAAATTGGAACAATCTTCTCTTCTTCCTTTTAGATTTCCCTTAATCTGCGTCTTTCCTATGATAGATTAGTTCAGATTGCTTGTAGTGTGGAAAACAAGCATAATTTGGGGGAGAATATTAGCTGTATATATTTTCAGTTACCTATATCAATAAGAGATGACAGTTCTATGGGTAATCTTCAAATAGAGGAAAAAATTTAAATTGATGTTGAAATATATTTTGATTCTTTTGGTAGGACTTCTTTATGCCTACTGATTTTTCTCAGTATAATATTAAAATGGATATGTATTCTTAGAGTGCACATTGGGTAGTCTTTGGGAAGCCCTCATGGTGTTGGGGTAAAAACTGTTGCTATTTTTAATTTGCAAAATGTAATTCATGAAATGGGTTGTATTTATTTGGATTACTGAAAGTTGCTTGCATTAATAAGTTCCTAAAGGTCTAATATTACACACGTTGTCGTGCGGGAGACCCTGCTCACTGTGCCATTTGTCGTGCGGGAGACCCTGCTCGCTGTGCCATTTGTCGTGCGGGAGACCCTGCTTGCTGCGCCATTTGTCGTGCACGGAGGCCTGCTTGCCGCGCCATTTTTCAGGCGGGCGGCCTACGGGGTCTCTGCTCCCGCTCCCCACGCAAGAACGCAGGATATGGTGAGGCCAAAAAGGAACACCCACGGAGCCATAGGTAGGGGAGTCATACCACTATGGTCTTACTGGAGGCTGGGTTCACTGGACGCGCGACCTGCCGTCCGCCTTTCCGCCGACCGACCGACGACTCTCCTCCACTCTCTCGACCCTGTTCTTCTCCTCTCTTCCGCTCTCCTCGGCTCTGCTCGGCTCTTCGGCAATCCTCGGCAGTCCTCGGCTCTCCTCCGTAGCCGCAGCAGTTATACCGGCGGCTAACCGGCCACAACCAACAGCCAATCAGCCACAGCCGAGCCACCACCTTTCCACATGAGGCTGAGAGCCTGTAAACTACTTTCTGGGGCTCTGTCCCCACACACGTACAGTGCAAATTATCTTGCTTCTGGATCTTCCCAGTACTTTCTTACTGGCAGTAATCTAATCACCTTCTGGTTATGATGCACTATTCTTTTAATACCCTGCTGGATTGGATTTGTATCTGTATTCACAAATGAAGAAACTGATGTGTCATTTTTCTCTGAGGATGCCTTTTGGCCACATCTCCATATATGTGTCCTCGTTGTTAAGTTTTTAATAGTCTGTTATTTTAATTTTGAGCCATGACTTATTTAGAACAGTGTCTTATTTTCCATAGCATAGTGAGTTTTTGTTAATAATTTCATATTTAATTTTATTAGGATCAGAGAATATGGCTATAACATTTCCACATTTAGAAATAATTGAGACTTTCTTTATATATACTATTATGTAATTTTAATACACTTTTACAGATGTTTCAAACATTCTCTGCTGGGTTCAGAGTTATGTATCTGTTAAATCTGGCTTGTTAATTGCATTGTCTGTATCATCTGTATTTGTATCTGTTGTGTTTCTTTATCTTTTATATTTCTGAGAGAGATGTATTCAAATTCTAGTATGATCGTGATTTTCTTAAATTCTCCTTACATTTCTGGTTTGTTTTATATTTTGTATATTTTAACACTACGCTTGTGTCATTTAGTGTGTAAGACAATCTTTGTGATTGTCTTTTAATAGTAACATCTTTATTATTTTTTGCCTTAAATTATTGTCTGTTATTAGTCTTGCTATGCCTGCTATCTTTGTTTTCATGTGTCTGTTTATATAATAACTTTGCACATCTCTTTATTTTAAACATTTAGCTATGGTGCCTTTGAAAGTGTAGCAATATCAGCAATACAACAAGTACAGTATTGTGGAAATACCATAAAGCTAGTGTAAGCTAGTAGTTATACCATGTTTCCCCGAAAATAAAACCTAACCAGAAAATAAACCCTAGCGTGATTTTTCAGGAAGACATCCCCTGAACATAAGCCCTAATGCATCTTTTGGAGCAAAAATTAATATAAGACCCGGTCTTATTTTCCGGGAAGTCCAGTATTCCCTGTGGGTATTTTGGCATGTATTTTAGTTATTCATTTATTTATTCAGCAAATAATTTATTGAGAATTTCCAGGGACTTTGTAGGGGGAAGATGGGGAGAGTTATGTTGGATGTACTATGTCAGGGAAGGCCTTCTCTGACATTGTAGGCATTTGAGTTGGGATCTGGTAAAGCTAACCTAGAGGAAGAGTATTCCTACAGAAGGAACCTTAAGTCCAAAAACCCTAAGGAAAGATTGAAGTATATTTGAGGAACAGAAAAGAACCAATGTTTCTGGATTTTAATGATTAAAGATGGAGAGGGAGGCAGGGCTCCATTCATGTAAGATCTGGTATATTATGTTAAGGAGTGTGATTTTATTCTAAGTGTTTTGGGAAGCAATTGAAGATTTCAAGCAGGAGATGACATGATCAGATAAATATGTTTATAGTCCTTTTCTAAATTGAGGTATAGTGAAATACACAGATTTTAAGTGTTTGGATGGATGAGTTTCATGATTGCATATCCCCATGTAACCCACACCCTCATTAAGACATAAAATATTTCTATCACCCCAGAAAGAGCCTATTCCTCTTCCTAATTGGTCCCTACTACGAGCACCCCAACTACTCTTTTCTTTCACCATTTATAAATTTGTCTGTTTTAGAGTTTCATGTAAGTGGAATCCTTTAGTATGTACTCTTTGACGTCTGGCTTCTTTTATTTACCATAATGATTTTGAGATTCATTCTGTTGTTACTTGGATTAGGAGTTTTTTTGGGTATACCACAGTTTGTGTACTCATTCTCCTGTTTGGGTTTTTATAGACATTTTTGAAATGTCATTGGCTAGTAGAGGAGAATAGATTGTAGATTCCGTCATTCAGATATTGAATAAAGGAACACTGGCTGTCTTGTTTAAAAAGGGGAAAATATTTTGTTTGAAATGAATATAGAAAGGATAGGGCCAAAGAACGATAAAATCATTAACATTTTAGGAGCATCTGTGTGTTATGGAAGCAGATGGAAAATGATTGTGTTGCCTTCCCCATCCCCCCCCCCTTTTAAGTCAGATGGGAAAAGTTGTCTTGACTGAAAGCACAAAATTCAGTAGTTCTAATGTGATTCAAATGCCATGAGCATCATAGAGTGTTATGTTGAAAAGAGACCTCACATAGTACACAGCAGATTTTTCAAGGACCTTAGTTACAAGTACTTACTCCTTCCCCCAAGACGTGGTAGCTGTAAAACAGGGTTCTAGGACTGAGTTCTAGGGTTCTAGATCTTCTCTGAAATGAGAACTAAGACCTTTTATTAAGAATTTCTAGTCACTTTATATTACATAATTTTTGTTTTTAATTACACAATTTCTTTTAAAAATTATTTTTCTCTTGCATTGATTTCAAAGTAAAGAATATTGAAAGGTTTTGTTCATTTTGGGGTTTAACCTTTTTTCAGAAACTCAGACTTGTTTATGCTATTTGAATGGGTGTAATATAGGGTAGTGTTGCTTTCTTACATTGTACATGGGAGGAAAATGTGTATTTTTAAAGTTTAAATTGACAGCATTTGGTGTTGTTTTTTTTTAATGAGGCTGTTTCAGTGAGATAAAAATTTTAAATCGGAAGAATCAGCATTACATATATTTCTGTATTTGGACTTGGTCCCATGGTATGGAGAAAATTCTTTCTCATAGACAAATTATAAACAGTAACAGATTTTTTTTAACGGTTCGCAGTACTATGTCAGTATTCTTTTCAGTTCCATCTGATTCAAAACCTAAAGAGGATTAGTAGGACATTTCGTTTCAGAGTTGAATCTGACAATATCTAACAACTGCTCACATTTCCTTTTCATAAATCTCAAAGCCAGACAAGAAGAATCCACAACTTGATATTACCATGGGTCACTCGTTGCACATTCCACTCACTTCTTTATTACATCATGATGAGCATTGCCTCAGACTGTGCTCCAGCCTTAGTTAGCATGCACTTGAATGGGGTATGTGTGTACTTCAGTATTGTTCTTGCTAGACTGAAGCAGACCTGAATTACTTAAAAATACTTAGTACGGACCTAAATCTTCCTAAGCATGTTGATCGGAAGCTCAAATCTGTGCCCCAAAATGATAGGTGAGGCTTGCTTAAAGGGCTGCGTGAAATAGGAATTACCTTCACAGCACAATTTCACCCATTGATGGTTTGTTTCTTCCTTACCCACCCAAACCCCTCCAGCACCAAATTCTTCTTTTCCTCTATTCCTCCAGTTTTAGAGCAAAAGTCAAAAGAAAGTTTTACTTTATCCCTTAAGTGAGGGGAAAAGTAAAATACCGTCTTCAAGGATCCCCAGATTTTCTGGGGAGGAGCCACTGTCATTCTTGAGATTACTTGGTGGGGGTGGGAGGAGAATATGCAGGGTGTGAAATCCATAGAATGGATGAGTGAAGATGATGCTGGACTCACTCATCTTTACAGGTAATCCCATAAGACTCTGGGCAAACTGGAGAACACAGGTGCTCCCTAAGGAAATGGTTTGACGCAGAAATTGATTCGGAGATCTGCTGGGATGTATCTACCTCTGATTTCAGGTTTATCAGAGTAGGAGGTGGTTTTTTCCTATCTGCATTAGGAAGAAGGAAGTAGGTTTATTGAGTTTCAAGAACGTATGCTTTATGTAATTGCCCAAGATTTTTCAGGTTGTCTAATACTGGTAGCAGACTAAAAGGATAAGGCCTTATTCTCACTTTTTATAAGCTTTAAAAACAGAAAATCAGTTGGATTCAGGGCCTCTACAAAAATACTCATTTATATTCTAAATTAGAGCAGGTAGATAATGATGGTAAATAAACATTAAATGGTTTGATTAAGGATGTTTATTAATGCTGAGGGTTTTTAGAACATTTTAAAGCTTAGGAGTATTACACAAGATAACAGTTACAGGCAAAATGTTCTCTTAGTTGGGGTCTTCATAGACATATATCATTACATAATGAGTCTTCCAGCTGAATCAAATGAGTCTATCTCTGGGATGGGTGAAAGAACTGGACTAAGAGCCAAGAGACTTCTAAATTAGTATTTCTGTTTTAAATATGGTGAATGAAAAATAAATATGTTTGAGTTGACATTTTATTTTATTTATTTTTATTTTCAAACTTTTTATTACCTCAGTAAATACACACTGTGTTTTTGCCTTTGATTAGGTAGCTAATCTCCGTTAGTGGTAGAGCAGAGGTTTGGAAATCAGAGCTCTTGTCTTTTCTGTGCCATAGATTAATGCTCTAAGGGGCAACTCATGTCACCACCCTGGACCTGTTTTCTTATCTGTGTATCAGTGGACCCTCGCTGCTCAATAAGGGAGCGACTAGCCATGGGGGGTTATTGATCCTTTGAACTGTAGTTAGTCCAAATTGAGATGTTTTCTAAGTGTAAAGTACACAATGGATTTTAAAGACTCAGTGGAAAGAGAAGAATGTAAAATATCTTATTGCTAATTTGTTTAGAATGATTATATTGTTAGAATGATAATATCTGGGGTACATTGATTAAATAAAATATATTATTCAAATTAATGTCACCCACTTATTACTAAAATGTAGCTGCTAGAAAATATTAAATTTGTGGCTCACATTATATTTCTTTTGCACAGTGCTGGTCTGGACAGCGTATCCTTCACTGACTCATGAAATATTAATAAGTGCTCAGTGAGACACGGTTTGGAAGAGGAGCCGTGGGTCCGGTAGCACTTTCTGCAGTGTAAATGTTCTATATCTGCGCTGTCCGATGTAGTAGGTACTGGCCACTGTGGCCAGTTCTGAAACGTGAAATATTGAAATGAGGAAGACAAGAAGAACTAAGTTTTAAATTTTATGTTAAAGTTAATTTTAATTAACTTTAAAGAGTCACATATGGGTAGTGGCTAATGTATCAGGATAGTGTGTATCTAGAAGATTTTTTTGGATTGTTTGATTAAAAAATTTGTATACCTAGGACTTGTTTACCATATGGCTCAGTTGTTAGTTTAATATAAGTGAATGGTTTGTGTTCATTATGATTAATAATAAATGATCAGTAACAATATTTATTGAGGACCTGTTATGTAGCAGGTACTGAGCAAGTACCAGAGAGAGGATTTGTGTAATAAATTATTTATTGAGATCTTAACTGTATTGCTCATATTTTGTAATATGCTTGATGGGTTGTGAATTCCAAGATACTGTGTGGCCTTACCATGTTTTCATCAAAGTCTGGTTTTTTTTCCTTTCTTTTCCTTTCCTTATGATGGCCCTTCTTTGAAAGCCTGGCCCTTTTTTAAGTTTGAACAATGTACTGCCTTGTTAAAGGATTTTCTCTTGAAAGGGAAACCCATGCTTTGTAACAGATGATGATGATATTTTCTTTAGTAAACTTTTGAAATTAGTTATGCTTTTGGCTTTAAAAGTGATATGAACATACACGTATTTACACAGATTTTTAAGTGTCAGTATTATGTCATAATCCCCAGTACATATATTTATAAGTACTAGTAGTAAGCGATGTTATTAATTAATTTATTATTGCTTCACAGTGAAGAACGGATGTCATCATGTCTGGAATCAAGCGACCAATCAAAGAATCCGACCCTGATTATGAGGACGTCTCTGTAGCTCTTCCAAACAAGCGGCATAAAGCAATTGAGAATTCAGGTAGAAATTCACCTGCCATAAGAAATTATTTCTTTGTTGGCACATGCCTCTGTGGGAGATTTATAGGAGCTAAAATAAGTGCATTTTCACTGCTGTGTATAATTCCAAGAGGTTCGTGAGCGGGATTAGCTAAGTGCTCTGTTTAATAGTAACATACTATGGTGGCAATCAGGTAGAAGGTGAAAGCATCAATAATAATGAAACAGGCAGTCAGTTTTAGCTCATTGTATGTGAAGTACAATCATAAAGTCTCGATATCTGTACTGCCGTGTACTATTGTGTGAGATGATTATATGGATTTGGGTTATTTTATATTAATAGTTATATATTATTTTAATGTATATAGAAAAGATGATGGTCTCATGAGATTTGTAGTTACGTGACTACTGTTGCTTAGGATAAGGCTAAAATTATTTTTAAATGCTAATTGTTTTAATTAGATGTTTCACCTGGTTCTCAGATATGGTAAGTATCTTGAAGGTGGTATATGAATGATGGAAATTTGGGAAACATTGATTGAGTTTATTCCTGCACTTGGTGCTAGTAGTTAAGGCTGAGAGGCATTCAGTTACTTGTCCGAGATCATATAATTCGTGAAAGAGCAAATCATCAACTACGTGTCCCATAATGTTGTAATCTATCTTTAAAAAGTTGCTAAATTTAAGTTTTTAAAACAAATTATTGCTGAAATTCATTACTGTTTATTTAAATAATAAATCTACATAAGTTAATACTTATAGCTGGGTAAGGAAGACATCAAAGTCATAGATAAGGGGTTACAGCTCCACAAAGATGGGGACCCCTGGAGTTTACGGGTGAAGAAAAATTCCTGTCTCTGTAAGTGCAGTCAAGTGACATGTACCCCCCAGAAGTCTTTGTGGACCGAAAATTATCAACTCTAATTCCAAATAATGAAAACATTTCACTGCAACTTTTCTCCCCATTTAGTTATAATTTGATTTATGAGGAAATGTCGTTTCCTTTCAATAACAAGCCAGATAAACGTGAGAGTATCTTAAACTTCAATCCATTACTCAAATGCATCACATGGCATAACTTAAAAAAAAAAGCAAGAATAGGAAAAAAGATTGTTTCAGTAAGCTTTGTAATTTCAGTTTAAATCTAATTTAAGTCCCAAATACTCAGCCCAAGCAGGGTTACATAAACAAGGATACATACAGTACCACTGCAAATACTCTTTACCTCAAATATGAGAAAAATCAGTCATTTGCCTCTAGGCAGACATGTCCACAAAAATGCTTATACAGTTACTAGTTTTAAATTGCCGATCTAATGGCATATTTTACAGGAAGAAAATGACATGGGTGATCAAAGGGTTGAAATTTTTTTATTTTTCATATACTCCAAAGCATGGGTGGTGACTTTTTGCATCTTACAAACACAGGATCATTTTACAAAATCCCAGGTTTTTCAAGCAGTCATTTGAGTCTTTTTTTTTTTTTATTCTCTCGTGTCCAGCTACATGTTATATTCTGATATTTTTAACTCTTCAGTTCAATATTACTTTGAGTCATCATCTGAATTCTGTCACCGACTGAGTCATTTTCTTTCCTTTTGAATTCTTTCTTTGCTCATTCCAGGTAGTTATGATCAGAAACTGCTGAATTGCTTGCTACATCCTTCTCTACAGAAGGGAACTTCCTGCCTTTTTATGAACTGCTCTCATGTTACTGATCTAGCTAATTCTTTACTTTCTTTCCCTTTGGGGCTATGAGTTTTCAGAGGTCACCAAATCTTTCTTTCAGAATCTTTATGGGATTCATTTTATTTTTTGGTCATTTTATTTTTATTAATTTCAAACACAAAAATTGCAAGAAGTACCTGTATGTCTTTTATCAAGGTTAATTCACCAGTTGTTTACATTTATCTCATTTGGTTCATTATTTTTCTCCCTTCCAAGTTTGCACGCGTGCACACATACACACACACACACACACACACACGCACGGAGGTATATACTTACCCACATCATTCTTTCTAAATCATTGGGAAATAAATTAGGCACATGTAAACACTTCTGTATAGTTTCTAAGGAAATTTTCTTATGTAGCCACAGTACAATTCTCAAAAGCAGGACTTTTTAACATTTATCCATTGCGTTATCTATTCTGTGGTCCACATTTAAGTTTTCCGGTTATCCCAGTGTTGTATTTTGTAACTGCTTCCCCTTCTTCAGGATTCAGTCCAGAATCACACAGTGCATTTAGTTTTCATATCTCTTTAGTCTCTTTTAATCTTCTCAATCTTTCTTGACTTTAATGTTTGAATCGTATAGGTCAGTTATTTTGTAGGATATCCTTCAGTTTAGGTTTGTCTGATGTCCCTGTGATTAGATTCAGCTTTTTTGGCAGGAATGCCACAGACTGATGTAGTCTGCTCAGTGCATCATATAGCAGGAAACACACTAGGTCAGTTTTCCCCAGTATTAGTTTTTTAGTTTCTTTTTTTGCTTGCTGACTTAAATCAAGATAGCCACTGGTTATTAGACCTTGGATTATTTTATGTTCTTTGTGTAGCTCGAGATGCTGCAGTGCAGAAGATCGAGACTATTATCAAGGAACAATTTGCACTTGAAATGAAGAATAAGGAACATGAAATTGAAGTCATTGACCAGGTATAATGATGACAGATTAAAAAAAAAGCGATTGAAAAAAAATCTATACGGGATGACTTGAAAAAAATCTATTGAAATAGAATCATGGTTTTTTCCGCCCTTTGCTTTTCTTTTAAAAAGAGCTTCCTTGTTTTGGGGAAAAAAGACATGCTTTTTGTTGTTGTTGTTCTTTAAATGAACTTGCAAGAAAAGATAAAGAAAAAAATTACCTGGAATTTCATCCCAAAAGATAATTCCTCTTTGCTCTTGTGCTCAAATCTTTGTGGACATTTCTCAGTGAATATGTATATATACACATAAATACACATATTACTATACCTATATACTCTTGCAAACCTTAGTTTTTGTCATTCTTTCAAATCTTTTGCCTATGTGATAGGTGGAAAATGGTCATTTTTATTTGTTTTTGATTATTAGAGAAGTTGAGGTTTTTTTGGTCATTTGCATTTCTACTTTATGAATTTTTGTATATATCTCTCCTGTCATTTCCATTTTTTAAAGTAATGAGTTAACATTTGTTTTTAGCGACTTATTGAGGCAAGAAGGATGATGGATAAACTTCGTGCCTGCATTGTCGCAAACTACTATGCTTCTGCAGGACTTCTAAAAGTTTCTGAGGTAAGTTTTTCTCATATGCAGTCATTTCTGGCCACCCATATTTGTTGTGTGAAGGGGAAATTAGTGTTGATGTGGAATTCCTGCCTTTGAAACATTTCTTATATTGATCTTTAGAATTCAAGAAGCCTAATTTATATTCCTGGGAATGTACATAAACTTGCTGTGCTCCACCATAATCCTTGCATCATACCTCTATGTTGTCAGTAATTCTAAAACATTTTTTTCTTTTTATTTATTCCCTCTGCTACTAATATTTAGCATTATTGTTAGGCTTTGCATTTACTTTTGCATTTAGCATTGTTGTTAGGCTTTGCATATACATTGTTGTTAGGCTTTGCAAAGCTGAGTGAGGCCCTATTCTAATTGGCTTTATTCCTCTTCACTTGATTATGGTTCTTTGGAGTAAGTTATACATTGATTGATTTTCCTCCTACCTTTTACTGCGAATGAATGGCAGTTTGTAGTTTCAGTAGATTTACCCTATTCAAAAAGCCCTGATTTTCCCCCCATCTTTTATGAAAATGTTCAAATACACAGAAAAGGTGAAATAAGCACCTGTTTATGCATCACATAGATTTAACAATTTTAACATTTTCCGTATTTGCTTTCTGATTTTATTTTTCTCTAAAACATTTGAAAATAAGTTCCAGGCAAAATGACCCCTAAATACTTAATTGTGTATTTACTAAAAGCCATTCTTCTATGTAGTCACAATACCTAAGAGAATGCTTCACTATTATGTGGTAACCCATCCATATTCAAATTTTCCCAGTTGTCCCCAAAATATCTTTTAAAGCTGGTTGTTTTGAACGAAGGTCTAATCAAGGTTCATGGCTATATTTGGCTGTTTTGTTTGTCTAGTCTCATTTTATCTAGAACTGTTCTCCCACCTTTTTTACCCTAGGATATTGATTTATTTGAAGAGACCACGCCCTTTATCTTGTATTAATAGAATTGTCCTACGTTTTAAATTTATTTTATCCCTTGGGTTATTGCTTCATTCCCTCTATTTTTCTGTAAACTGGAAGTCAAATCTAAAGATTTGATTAGATTAAGGTTACGTCTTTTTGGCGGTAATACTTCATAGGTGATGCTATATACCTCCTGTTGTTTCACATCTGGAGACGTCGTAATCATCTCGTCCTACTGTTAGTGATAATAAGTGTGATCATTTGGTTATTGTGAATACCACTAGATTGCTCCAATTATGAAGGATGGGGATAAGATTAAACTGGAACAGAAGTAGTTCTTGTTTGACGTTTTGATAATTTCAGTGTAACTTTTGTTCTTTTTAAAATTTGTTTTTCTTAAGGTTTTTTTTCCCATTAGAATTAGGTATTTCTTCTCTTGGCCAGTACTGGCTCTGTGAGAATGGGGGAAGGTGTGATGGCACACTGCTTTGCATCGTTCCCTGTGGTCTTTACAGACAATGGGTACCTGTCATGTTTAGGCTTTCATGTCATCCGTGGAGCTTTAGCATGCCGGGTATTAGTCACACTCCTGATGTTATCTTAGAGAAATCTGGAATATTGAGTTTACTCTCAGATAGATAGTTGTTCCTTTTACTGCAAGAGTTTGCATAATACATATTAGAGTCTGAACTACTCTTCTCGAGTTACCATTATGAATGACCACAGGCGTGGTGGCTTAAAACATCAGGAATTTATTATCTCATGACTCTGGAGGCTAGCAGTCCAAAATCAAGGTGTTGGCTGGGTCATGCTCTCTCTGAAGTCTCTATGGAAGAATCCTTCCTAGGCTTTTAGCTTCTGGTGGTTGTGGGCAATCCTTGGTATTCCTTGGTTTGTAGCTGCATCACTCCAGTTTCCTCTGTCTTCACATGGATGTTTTCCCTCTGTGTGTCTTCTTTCTTTTTCTGTGTCAAAGTTTCCTTCTTAAAAGACCACTAGTCATTGGATTAGGGCCTAACCTAATCCAAATGACTTCATCTTAACTTGATTACATCTGCAAAGACTCTATTTCCAAATAAAGTCACATGCACAGGTTCGGTGTTGGACATGAATTTTGTGGAGACAATATTCAACCCAAGGCAGATTCTGATGTCATTTGTCATGTGGCTTGCTATTCGATTCAACAAGATGGAGATCATGATCTAATGGCTGCATAACACAGGACTGTAGCTACTTTGTTTAAAGAGCTGGTCATTCACTTAATGTTTTGTTCCTTTTTTTACTATAAGCAGTTCTGACTTACACTATTTGATGGACTAGAAATGCACTGATTTTTAGCTTGTCATATTTTGATTAGGATTTTTTCAAGGATATTTAGGTATAGTTTTGTCTATTATGATCTGTCATTTAATTATTTTTAGTTTGCTGAAACAAAATACATTATAGCTCTAAAGCAGGGGTGTTCAAACTGTGGCCCGCGGGCCAACTGCAGCCCACGATCCATTGTTAATTGGCCCGCAACAAATTCCAAAAATATATTCAGTTTACATAAATAAACCAGGTGAGGCAATACGTACTTCACCTCGAGTGAGTGGCCCGGCTATTTGTGTATTTTACCGCATATGGCCCTTGGTGAAAACCTTTGAAAAAAGTTTGGATACCCCTGTTCTCAAGGTACCTTTATTGTTGAAATTCAACAACTTTGTTTCTTTGACTCTGAAGCACTAGTCTCTGGATTCTTTTCTCTTTCTGAAATAATTATTTTAATAGCACAATTTTTAAAAGCTGGGCTTCCTAGGAATGTACTACAGTGTGTCACATTATAACAGAACACACTATATATTGTATGCAAGTAACAAGATATAAAAAATTACCCAAGGCTTCAGTACTGGACTGAGGGCAAACTTTATATATCAGTATTAATCATTTTAAAACATTCTAGACTCCTTTTTGCTGCTACGTGGGAATCATTTAACATATGCCCATTTAACATATGCATATATTTTTTATCTTTATATTTCTACTGGAATGTTTTATTTAGAGCAGTTGATGTGTTTATGTGAAACTTATTTTTTAAGTCAAATTTTACTTTCCATATGTTACTATATTTTTATCTTTATTTTTTAATTTACCTTCAGAGGACTTTCATCTTTAACTTTTAGTGTTAGAACATTTGCATTATTATTTATCCCTCTTTAGTTTTGTTGGTTCAGACCACGTTAAGGAGTTTGGACTTTTATATGGGTGAAGGATTTTAAGCATGATCCTAAAATAGATAAGGGTTTTGGAAAGATCAGAATTTTGCCTACTTTTGGTGGATTTGATTAAAAGTTTATTTTGATTGCTTTTATTTTTGCAGGGATCAAAGACGTGTGATACAATGGTTTTTAATCATCCTGCTATCAAGAAATTTTTGGAATCACCATCTAGGTCATCCTCTCCTGCCAATCAGAGATCAGAAACACCATCAGCTAATCATTCTGAAAGTGATTCTTTATCTCAACACAATGATTTCTTATCTGACAAAGACAATAACAGCAATATGGATATAGAGGAAAGACTCTCAAACAACATGGAACAGAGACCAAGTCGCAATACTGGAAGGGTATAGTTGGATGGATGGGAGGGAACCAAAGGAGAAGGGAACCAGTATTTATTAGATTATACACATGTTACCTCATTGAACCTTCGTAGGAACCCTGGGAAATAATTATATTCCTTTTAGAAGTGGGGAAAATGAGTCTCAGTGAGGTTAAAGTTATATTTGTCCACAATTATCAGAATTGAGAATTAAACCTATGTCTTTCTGATTCTAGAATTCAGGGCTCCTGTGCATGGCATGACTGCTAGATGCCATTCACGTAGATATGAAAGAAACCTTGAGGAGCTGGCAATGCTGTGACCTTGTCCAAGATCTTTACACTCTGTCATGTTTATTCTCTCAAGAGCACTGTCTCTGCAGCATTGTCCTCTGTAAAACTATATTCTAAGATACTTTGATAACTGGAGGAAATTTGACAAGTAGTAAATAGAATTGAAAGATCATTTATTGCTCTTTGATCCTGCCGATTTGTGGAGTTGCCATCTCAAGCTGCTCTGAACTGCTTGGTATAATGTTTGGCTATAGAGAGGAGACCAATGGTTTTTCCCATACAGGTGTTCTGTGATAGAGGAAATTTCTAGTTTGCTTTCCACATACTCAGACATCAGGGATTTGATTTATTTTTGATAAAATGAAATTAAAAATTTTTCTGATTCTAAATTCATATGTGTTCATTGCTAAAAATTTTAAACTACAGAAAAGTAAAAAAGAATAGAAAAGTCATTCACAATGCCACCACTCAAAAATCAGAACTCTTAACATTTGGATTTACTTGTCTCTTTTCAGTATTATTTCTGGGCAAATACTGCATGTTTTTCTTTTTCTAATTAAAAAGAATTTAGATCATATGGTCATAAGCTTTAGAAATTTACCGTCTTTTATTTAATATGTATGCTCATGTTTTTTATGTAACAAATATTTTGTACTATGTTCTAGGCCCTTTCCTAAGAACTGTACAAAACCGTCATGTGAGATAGATACTATTATCATCCTTACTTTACAGATGAGGAAATTAAGACAGAGGAGTTAAGTAGTTACCCAGGATTACACATCTAATAAATGGAAAGGCCAGGATTTAAACCCTGGCAGTATTTCCATAGTCAAACTTTAAATTAACCATTGTGTTTATATTAATTCTCACTGAAAATTTTTTGATAGTATGTAGAAGGTTGAAAAGAAAGTAAATTCCATTGAGTAACCATTGTAACAGTTTCTTGTGTATCCTTCCACATCCTATTTACATATACGAAGCAGACATGTATGCCTATTAAACACACACACATACACATGGAATTGCAGTGTATCTAAACCAGGGTGTCCAAACTTTTTTCAACATTTTTCACCAAGGGCCATGTGCGGTAAAATACACACACAGCCGGGCCACTCACGAGGTGAAGTACGTATTGCCTCACCTGGTTTATTTAAGTAAACTAAATATATTTTTGGAATTTGCTGCGGGCCAATAAAAAATGGATTGTGGGCCGCAGTTGGCCCGCAGGCCACAGTTTGGACACCCCTGATCTAAACTAATGCAAAGATTATAGTAAAATAGTTCTTTTTTGCTCTAAGGTGTCACAAAGCCAGAGAATTTTGTAATTAAAAAAAAAAATTCTGAGTCATTTCATTCATGAACCTTGTATGATTTTACGGTTTCTGCCTATTGAAAATTGTCCAAATTAAAAATGAAAATTGATTATGATTTCTTTCAGGACACTTCTAGTATTGGCTCCCATAAAACAGACCAGCGGAATGCTGATCTTACAGGAGATGAGACGTCACGACTTTTTGTAAAGAAAACAATAGTAGTGGGCAATGTGTCCAAGTGAGTATCCACTTGAATTGTCTCATTTTTAGTCATCCATTTATGTTAAATAGAGCTCGGGCATACTCTTATTGTCATAGTATTACCGTAGAGGTCTCAGGGATTCTTTTTTCCAAACTCTTAGTTGTTTTAAAAGTAAACTAAGGTCCAGAGACTTGAGACTGCCTTAGTGTGTCTGTTAATGTTTGACAGAGTAAAAACATTCTGCGTGGTCAAAATTGTGCCTGTTAAAAAATAGGAGTTTTTACACAAATGGTGTATTTCATCAAACATGTAAGTATGGATAAATTTGG
Organism: Rhinolophus sinicus; assembly: GCF_036562045.2. NCBI lineage: Eukaryota > Metazoa > Chordata > Mammalia > Chiroptera > Rhinolophidae > Rhinolophus > Rhinolophus sinicus. The sequence continues at coordinate 47,726,966 of NC_133751.1, forward strand.
CGGAACTTTTGACTTCTTCTGACCTAGTGTTAATCTTAGGGGCCTTAGCAAATTCCTAAAAATGTCTGTTTGCTTGCCCAAATTGAAATGTTTTTAATTTGTAACGAAAGGTTGCAGAGCAGGCCTTGAAGACAGAATTCTTCCAAGCTAAAGGGCTATCTCTTTACCAGTATGATCTTATGTTGGCTTGTGGGAGCATCATCATTTTTGCCACGTATCTAAGAATGGATGGAAACATCACAAATCTTCAAATAGTTAAGAATGTTATTTCCTCAAAAAGTCTTATTTGCCCTTTTCTGCCCTTATTAGGTGTATTTCCTCAGTTCTTCTCATTTTTATCAACTAGTCATTTCCTATATTCATATGTTTTTCCCAAACGAGACTGGAATTTCTTTTGGATAGGAAGTATATCTAATTTGTTTTGTACCTTCCAGTAGTTGGTGTTCAGTAAATATTTGATTGATGAATAAATTAATATATTTATGAAAATTGTAGTTAGATTCGATTATTAAAAATAAAGGATTTGGTATTATAATTATCTGGGAGGGGAGAATCAGATTGGGGGGCAGGAATCTTTCAAGCCTCAATGGTCCACTAATAACAAACAAGTACATTAAAAATCTCAGGATACTAAAAACAAAGATTCTTAATGGTCTATGTAATAGTATTTAAGTGGAAACATAAAATATCATTAAGGCAATAATATTTCTGTTTTATAGATTATTTTAGAGTTAGCATGTTTCAGCTAAGGGGCTAAATATTCTGTGCGAAGTATTAGCGTTGGGGTCTTAACTGTATTACAGGACAGGTCAGCCCAGAAAAGGCCGAAACTAGAAATCCAGATAGACCCACCAGACCACAAGAAGATTGGGGAGAAACAGTCATTGACATTTTCAAACAATTATGTCCAATTTGTAGGTTTGGGTTTTTTCTTTAAAGACCAGCTAGGACTAAAATACTGGGGATGTCATGTACAACAATCTACATTTCTTCAAGTACAGTCATGTTGTCTTCTTCTGGAACATCGTCCTAATATACTAAATGCGTCCATCTGGCTGAGATCTTAACTGGGACTTATTTTAGGGGTAGGTCTTATTTTCAGGGATACATGCTATATTTATCAAAGGTCTTGTCCTATAATTGTCTTTTCCTGTAGTATCCTTGTTTGGCTTTAGTAAGAGGGTAAGGCTCACTTTGTAAAATGAGTTTGTAAGTGTTCCCTCCTCATCTATTTTTTGGAAGAGTTTGAGAAGTATTGGTATCAATTCTTCCTTAAATGTTTGGGAGAATTCACCCTTCAAGCCATCTGGTCCTGGCATTTTCTTTATTGGGTAGTGTTTGATTACTGATTCAATCTCCTTTCTAGTAATTGTTCTGTTCGTATTTTCTATTTCTTCATGATTCAGTCTTGGTATATGTTTCTAGGAATTTATCCATTTCTTCTAGGTTGTCCAATTTGTTGGCATTTAATTATTCATAGTCTCTTATGATCATTATATTTGTGTAGCATCAATTGCAACATCTCTTTCATTTATATTGTATTTATTTGAGTCCTCTTTTTTTCTTGGTAAGTATAGCTAAAGGTTTTTCTATTTTGTTTATCTTTTCAAAAAAACAGCTCTTAGTTTATTTGATCTTTTTATTGTCAGTTTAGTCTTTGTTTAATTTATTTTCACTCTGATTTTTGTTATTTCCTTCCTCTACTACTTTAGGGCTTAGTTTGCTTTTCTAGTTTTTCGAGGTGTAAAGTTAGGTTGTTTGAGATCATTTTTTGTAATGTAGGGACGTTTATTGCTATAAATTTCCTTTTTAGAACCACTTTTACTGCATCCATTAAGTTTTGAGGTGTTATAGTTCCATTTTCAGTTGTCTCAAGATACATATTTTTTTAATTTCTCTTTTGATTTCTTCTCTGACCCATTGGTGATTCAGTAGCACATTGTTTAATATCCACATATTGGTGAATTTTCTAGTTTTCTTTTTGTAATTGATTTTTTAATCCTGTTTTAAGTAGGAATTAATTGTTTTGTAAGGCTTTTGAAGAAAAAAAATAATTCAGGTTCCTTTTTTTCCTTCTCCTCTAGGTATATACCTCCTGATAAGAGAGAAGAAAATGACCAATCAACTCACAAATGGATGGTGTACGTTCGAGGTTCTCGTAGAGAACCCAGCATTAATCATTTTGTCAAGAAAGTTTGGTTCTTCCTTCATCCCAGCTATAAACCAAATGACCTTGTGGAAGTTAGGTAAGCATACTTGAGTTACTTAACCTAAAAAGTACAGATTTATTGAAATGGAAGAAAAGTGATTTAACTTGAAAACACTCCCATGAAATTCTTGTATTATTAGTAATTTACTCAGCTTTGGCTTTTAGTCACAATTAGTTTTAGCTCTGGTTCCCTTTTGCAGGTTACTTTCTCACTGAACAGGCACTGTCCCCTCTGGTCAGATTGTTACCATATTAGGAGCTGATTCTGTTCTCCTGAAAATAGCTGAACTTATTTATATAGATAAATATAAAAAGGTTACTGTTTTTATGAATATCAGACTATAACAGAATTAAACATAGGATTTTACAGAATATTTAATGTTGAAATTTCCTCATGATCTCATTCTTTCAGAAGTAACCCCTAATGATATTTATCCTATATATTAGCCTAGTACAGTTGCTGTTTGTTGTTGTATTATTATCTCACAAAGATAGGATGATAATATATATACTATCCAGAAATTTGTTTCATTTAGGTGTGGTCTTTATATCTTTATATTATGTTACATACCATGTATACATTCACTGTATGAATGTACTGCAGAAATGGTTGTGGTTTATTATCAGCGGAGTCTCCTATGTCCTCAGCTATTCTTTGACCTCACTGCGACTTCCGTTTCTTGCCTACACTAATTTTCATTACCCATCACCGCTCTTACGTAATTTCCTTCTCTCCTTAATCATCTTAGAGTTCATGGTATAATCACAACCATACCCTAGTTATTACAAGACCAGTGCTCTAACCCCTGAGCTATAGGGCCCCACCATACCCTTGTTATTCAAGGAAATCGAGAGATCAGGGTTTTGTATGAATTGTCTATATGCACATAAAAGTCCGTAAGAAAGACAGCAAGAAGTGTTAGTCATATTTTTTATTGATGATAAATATCTGATTTACCAAAAATCGGAATTAAAACTTACTACATTAGAACCTTAATATTTAACAAGCTAATGCCTGTTTTATTTCTCATTTCTCACCCCAAGAATTGGAATTTGTAAAACACTGATTTCCTTTTGAGTTTATTCTTGTATGTGGAGTAAGAAGGTGGTCGGTTTTGTTTTTAACATGTGTCTGTCCAGTTTACCCAGCACCATTTATTGAATAGACTGCTTCACATGTAACCTGCAGGAGAACCAGCGTTTTTTTTTCTTTTTTAAAAAATTTCCATTTATGTGAAATATCTTTTTCCATCCCTTTACTTTCTTTCTGTGTGTGTCTCTCAATCTGAAGTGAGTCTCTTGTAGGCAGCATATGTATGGGTCTTGTTTTCTTATCCATTCAGCTACGCTATGTCTTTTGATTGCAGCATTTAATCCATTTACATTTAAAGTAATTGTTGATAGGGGTGGCCAGGTTAGCTCAGTTGGTTAGAGTGTGGTGCTAATAACACCAAGGTCGCTGGTTGGATCCTCTCGCATCAGACACTGTGAGCTGTGCCCTCCTTAAAAATAAATCAATAAATAATAAAGTAATTGTTGATAGATATGTAGGTCGTGCCATTTTATTATTCCTTTTGTTTATCTTCTTTTGTTTGTTGTTCTCCTTCTTAAAGAAGTCCCTTTAACATTTCTTGTAATACTACTTTAGTGGTGATGAATTCCTTTAGCTTTTCTTGTCTGGGAAGCTCTTTCTCTCTCCTTCTATTTTAAATGATAGCCTTGCTAGGTAAAGTAATCTTGGTTGTATGCCCTTATTTTTCATCTTGGAATAGTTCCAGCCACTCCCTTCTGGCCTGCAAAGTTTCTACTGAGAAATCAGTTGATAGTCTTATTGGAGCTCCCTTGTAAGTAACCAGTTGTCTTACTCTTGCTGCTTTGAGGATTCTCTTTGTCTTTAGCCTTTCCCGTTTTAATTATATTGTGTCTTGGTGTGGGCCTGTTTGGCTTCATCTTGTTTGGGACTCTGCACTTCCTAGCCTTGTACATCTATTTGCTTCACCAGGTTAGGGAAGTTTTCAGTCATTTTTCTTCAAATAGATTCTCAGTCCCTTGCTCCCTCTCTTTTCCTTCTGCTATTCCTCTGATGCAAATGTTGTTAACGTTTGTTGTTATCTCAGAGGGCCCTTAAACTGTCTTCCATAGTTGTTTTTTTAATTATTTTTTGTTGATGTTTCAATTGGGTGTTTTCTTCTACCTTGTCTTCTAAATTGCTAATTCCATCTTCTGTTTCATCTAATGTGCTGTTGACTCCTTCTGGTGTATTCTTCATTTCAGTTATTGTATTCTTTATTTCTGATTGGGTTTTTTTTAATGGTTTCTATGTCCTTTATGCTTACTATCTCTTTGTTGAAGTTGTCACTAAGTTCCTTAAGTGTTCTTATAGCCAGTGTTATAAATTCTGTCTCTGGTAGGTTGATTGCCTCCATTTCATTTAGTTCTTTTTTCTGGAATTTTCTCCTGTTTTTTTGTTTGGGGCATATTTCTTTGTTTCCTCATTTTGGCTGTCTCTCTGTCTTTGCTTCTATGTATTAGGTAGATCTATGTCTCTCAGTCTTTGTCAGGTGGCTTTATATAGTCCTGTGTGGTCTAGTGACACAGTCTCCCTGATCACGTGTGCATGTGTTCCAGGAGCATCCCTTGTGTTATGTGTATTCTGCTGTTTGTTTAGTTGAGCCTTAATTGCTTTTGATGCTTCAGTGTGTGGGACTGACTCTCAGGCTGACATGCTGTGAGGATTGGCTATGCCCACAGCATACGAGCTGTTGTGTGGGGGCTGACCCCTCAGAGGGGAATTCGCTCAAGTGGGCTTTTGTGCCTGTTGAGACCACCCTTTGGGTATGGTGCTTGTGGGCTAATTGGGTAGTGCTCTGGTGTGATCTGAGGCTGGTCTGTGGGTGTGTCGTTTCTGGTGCATGTTGGGGGCTCCTGTGCAGTCCAGTTTTAGCCTTGCCTGTAACCAGCCTGGTAGGAGCTACAAAGCTGTATGCAATTGGTTGCTGCCTGTGTTGGACCTAGAGGTGTGTAGGAGTGATCTTGCTGTGAACTGAGGCCAGCTGCCACCAGTATCAGGCCTGGTGCAGCTTAGCAAAAGGCCCAGGGACCCCCTTGGCCTGTTGCCACTTTCTAGTTGCCCATAAGGCTCAGCTGCTGAAAGAGCCTCCTTGGGTGCATGCGCCAGGCTAGTTGACCCAGTTTTGACAGTGCCCCTGGTGATGCCACCAGAGTGGGTGGGGTGGAGTCCCAGGAGTCAACGTGATATGGCCAGTGGCTTTCACAGTGTTAATGCAGATTCAGTTCTTGTGTCAGTGCAGAGCCTGTGGCCTCTTCACAGACTACCCTGAACACACCTCAGTCAGCCATCATTCACCTCAGGCCTGCAGATTCCCCGAGAGCCGCTCAAGAAAGGCTGCAGCACAAGCTAGTGCTGACTGCTACTGTACAAGCCTCTCATAGCTTGTGGGGCGGGGCTGGACACCCAGGAGGTGAGAGTGCCCTGGGTGATGCTGCACTAGTGGGGCAGGGTCCAAAGGAGTCACCAAGGTGGTTCGCACTCACGGATTTTACCAGACCCATGGGCTTTCCCATTTGTCCCTGTGGGGGTGGGTTCAACACAGGAAAGATGGTGTCCTCCTGCAGGTTACACGTGAGGCAGGCTCCACACAGGGTTGATGACAGCTATCCCTCTAGCCCTCGCCTCAAAGCCACACAGTCTTTCCTTGTATGTCTCTGGTGCTTCTGGAGTTTCCACCCTTCTGCTGGAGCCTAGGGTGAGTGTTTGCAAACGAGGGAGGCTGTGCACGGGCCCTTTAAGAAGAAATCTGGGTTTCCAGCCTCCTTGTATCTCACCAGGACAGACTGATGGAATGCTTGCTGATTTTCACTGCCAGATGTGGGAACTCTTCTTCCCAGCATAGACCCCTGGGCTGGGGAGCCCAATGTGGGGCTGGGACCCCTCACTTTTCAGGGGGGACATCGGCCGCCAAGGCATCCCTCCTGGTGCTCAACCAATGTCTGTGGGTTTGGGGTCTGTCCATTTCACGTCTCCACCCCTCCTTCCAGTTTCAGTGTGGCCTCTTCGTTATATCGTTAGTTATATGTGTTCTGTTCAGCTAGTGTTTAGATGCTTCTTGAAGTTTATTGTTCTATAATTTCGTTGTAATTTTCATGTGATCATGGGAGGCAGCAAATAGCACTTACCTATTCCGCCATCCTGGACTTTTCTCTATAAGTCGATCTTCTCATTTGACCCTAAGCCTATCTTTTAATTTATACCAACATCATGGCTACTTCTGTTACTAACTCAGATGGTGTTCAACTGGTTTCTTTCATCCAGGGCTCTCTAGTTTTCTTTGTTTTATTTACCCTCTGTTTTATAACATAGCTGTTGCTTTCTCTAATTTCCAGGGTACTCTCATATTTAGAGATTTTTTTCTGTCTTGGGCTCTTCTGGTAACCTCTGGCTCTGCTTGATAATTCAGGTCTGTTGTTCAACTCCTATCAGGTTGTGTTCTCGGACTCTGCTGTTACTGAATTCATGTCCCTCCTTATTTTCCAAACGCACATCCCACTGAACGTTTCTTTCTCCCTGCAATCTTGGCATCCTCTTCTCTGTACAGTAATTCTAAGCCATTGATTCAAAATGAACATTTTCATTTTAAAGCATTCTTTTTCCCCCCAATTAGCTAAAACTACATTATTTTTGAGTGTATGAAGGTCTCTCAATTAAATTTTTTAGTGTTTTTATTATGGAAAATTCCAAATATATACAAAAATAGAGTATATTGAACCCTCATGTACCCAACACCAATTGTTAACAGTTTGCCAGTCATTTTTAGTCAGTTTTCCTTTTTTTCCTTCACAAATTACGCTTTGACTGAAAATTCTCTAGACCAGTCAGCATTCACACACTTTCCTCTCTATCCACTAAAATTATAGTCACTATTTGGGCAACATACAATCTTTTAAGTCCTCTTAGCAGACAGTTTCAAATAAATTGTTATTTTCCAAGAACCATATGATTTCACTCGTGTGTGATATAAATCAGAAAGCAACAAATGAACAAACTCATAGACACAGACAACAGTATGGTGGTTACCAGAGAGGAGGTAGGTACGGGGAGGATGAAGATGGTAAAGTGGGTCAAATATATGGTGATGGAAGGACACTAGCCTTTGGGTGGTGAGTACACAATGCAGTATACAGATGCTGTATTATAGGATTGTACGTTTGTAACTTACATAATGTTATTAATGTCACTGCAATAAATTTAATTTTTAAAATCGCAGTAAAAAAATTGTCACTTTCAAATTGAGCATTCATGATTCATTTTGTTTTTGCCAGAGTGGAGAAATATATATGGATGTCTAGGGTAGGGAACGTATACCTCACAACCTATGTCTGTCAAGTAGCAATCAAGGATTCTGACACTAATATTGTGACATCCATCAAATCACCTGTCTGTGAAAATTCCCTATCTGAAAATAATGATTTTGGATTATATGGTGTGTCTTAGCTCTGATTATTCAGTAATTGAGAGTTTAATGTAGGTTTAAATTGAATTTTTCTTTTATAATTTAGCATGTTAGTGTAATTCAGCATATTGATTTAGCTTCAAATGAGGAAATATAAATGATTGTCAGAAGGATGTGAATTTGACATATCCATTATGAGAAAACTTTTACTTCCTAGAATGATTACACGTAGATTAATGTGTTAATGTCTGCTTTTCCTTAGAGAGCCTCCTTTTCACCTGACCAGAAGAGGTTGGGGTGAGTTTCCTGTCAGAGTTCAAGTTCACTTTAAGGACAGCCAGAACAAGCGGATAGATATCATACATAATCTGAAGGTACTGTAACAAAAGATTGCTTCCTGGAAATGAAGTTACTTTTACACCTGCACCTACTTACTGTACTTAAAGCAGTAAGTTAGGCCTTCTGAGAGACCTTGCCAAGGATACCAGAAGCAGGATAAATCTTTCTGAGTGTGTTATGCTTACTGCTACCACACCTCTTTGTCCTCTGAAGGTTGGGGTGTATATTCTTTAAAAATGAGTTGAATGTATATTCTTTAAAAAGATGAGCTGGTCAGATAATCAGAAGACTTGAATCTCTGACGAGAGCTCACTGTTATTGTGTTACCTAGGGCTAATCTTTTTAAATCTGTTTATTGTTCTACAAAATGCGGTAATAAGTTGTTTCTTTCAATGTCGTTTCAGTATAATGATGACATGCCCTAGGAACTTAACTCTTGTTTATATCAATTAGCCTATTATAGTCAAATGTAGTCAAAATTTACTACATTTTGCTTAAAGTTGCAGAATCTATCGACATTGTTAAGTGAGGAGTTAATGTAATAAGCCTTGTCTGTTTATCTCATAAGGATAAAGAATATATTTATGTCCTAAGGATAAAGGTAGAAGTGAACATGTTTTAAAAAATAAGAAGTACTATACAAGGTTGTAATACTTTTGATTTGTATTGTAAGTAATCCTTTGTTGGTATATCCACATGGTTTGTTATGCAGCCATTATAAATTATATTTTATGAATTTTATGAAGTGTTTTCGATACATGGGGGGATATTACCATTATATGGTAAGTGAAAAACAGAGAATAAAACTATATGTATAGTATGAGGTCAATCATGATTTTTAAAGGGTAGGGGCAGAGAACACAAAAGAAATAGACCAAAATGTTGGAATACATAATTGAAGTAATAACATTGTGGACTCTTTCCCCTACCCTTTTTTTCTATGTGTGTATGTTTTTAAAATATTTTTCCAATTTTATATAATAAACACACTTAACTTTTATAGTTGAGAATCAGACCAGTTTTTTAAATGTTCCCAGTCCCTCTCTGTAGTAGTCTTGTGTACGTTTTCTCTGCATAAGATATAATCCTAATATTAAACTTCTCCCAAAACACCCATACTTTGTGGTTTACCACATAGTTCATGTTAATGACTCCAAAAATTGAATTAAATGAATCTGAGTACATCTGCAGAATTCCATTTTTGTTCCCTTTGCTCTGTAAATGCACCTGTTCAACCTTAAGGCATGCTGAAATTTGCCCTCCACTGGTGTTTGACAGCACTGCTCAACTTCATGTTTAAGTTATTTTCTAGAGAATACTGTAAGACTAGATTAATTGCCTTGTGACCTAAGAGAAGAACTTCAACAAAATAAAGAACATACACCCACTTTGGTCAGAGGGACAGGATACCGTCCCACTTACTTAGAGGAAGGTCTGAATTAGTTTTGCTTTGCTTTTATTTTAAGCACCACACATACCATTGCACTGGGCCCAGCCCTAATCCTTAAAATAAAGAGAATTATTTGCATAGTTTTCATACATACTGTATTGTCCATATCACTTAGTTCCTGGTGGAAGATTGAGACAGTGTTTTAAAATGACAGTATTTAAAGAATTTGTTGTCAGGTTTTAAACTTAATTTTTCTATGTGTTATGTATTGATTGGCCTTGAGACCTTAAACACCTGTATTGTGACCATGTGATCTTGATTTGTACTAGAGTATCATTTTCCCTGTTACTTCCATGTTAACTCTCAGAGCCATCTTTTATTCTTCCCTCTTTGTCCTTATCTCTGTCCTGTCCCCGGGTTCACTGCCCATCCCAATTAGAATAGTCTGCCTGAACGAGGAGAACCATTATGTAGCTCTCCCTGAGAAACCTTCATTGAATTCCTGTTATTGACGTTCATACTCCCCTGCCTACTGTTCAGGATTCTTCACGTTTTGACTCAGCATGCTTCCCCTAAATTGCCTCACACTAATCCCCTGCAGGAACATCCTACTTCAGCAAGATGAGTCTGTTTGCGTCTCAGAAATGCCGTGGGCCTTCTTCTCTCGCGTCTTCTTTCATGCTCTTCTCAAAGTGCTTGTTTGAATTCTTTTCACTCGTCAAGTTCCGCTAACTTTTCCTGACTATTTAAGCCCACACTGATCTCCCCGTATTCTAGATTCTGTGGTACATAACAATCCGTATTTGATACTAAAATAATTGCATTAAATTGGAATTATGTAAAATTTAAAGTTCCCGGAATTCATGAAATTCCCATATTTTCTATCCATGACAGGTAGTCAGCTAACCTCTCCTCAGTCATTACCATGGAGCACAGTAATTCCCCAAACATTCCATTTATCCGTTCAGTATAATAAGTAAGCTTTTGGAAGTTTCTTTCATAAATTTACCTAAAACTGCTGCTGCTTTTTTTTCCTAAACCTTGATCGCACTTGTCCTTGTTCGATTTCTGGAATAGCACAGAACAGGACTTTGTTTTATTTTATAAGAACCCTAAAAATGTTTAATGATAGTCTTCACGTTTCTCCTTAAATCGTTTCTTCTCCAGGCGAAAGCTATTCTTTTGTGCTGCTTTCTACCATGTTTCCCCCAAAATAAGATCTAGCCAGACCATCAGCTCTAATGCATCTTTTGGAGCAAAAATTAATATAAGACCCAGTCTTATTTTAATACAAGACCGGGTGTAATATAATGTAATATAACATAATTTATATAATACAATACTGGGTATGATATAATATAATACAATATATAATATAATACCAGATCTGATATAAGACCAGGTCTCATATAATATATGACCTATAAGACCGGGTTTTATATAATGTAATATATAAAGTAATTATATATTATAATGTAATATAAGACCCGGTTTTATATTAAATTTTGCTCCAAAAGACACATTAGAGCTGATGGTCTGGCTAGTTATTTTCAGGGAAATATGGTAGTTCCTCTTGCCATTTTGATAATAATTCTGTTTTATCAATGTCCCTCTTTAAAATGTGGTCCCAACAGTGTACAGAGAGACTATTATTTCTCTGCTCTGGAGAATATGAAAATGGATGGGGCCTAAAGTTGCCCATATCTTTTTACCAATCACACTGTTGGTTAAGGTTTAAGTATTACCATTCCAGATCTCTTCCATGTAACCACCTTGAATCCACCCTGTATTGCATTTTTCATTATGAACGCTAAATCTCATAACTGAGCTGTCTTCTCTGTGTTGGCTGCTAAGAAATTCAGCCAGACTTGAAATCTACCTCTTATAAACCTTTAGCATTTGCTATTTACTAACCTACCCCTGGCTTCATATTTTGTCCAGGAATAAGGACTTCGTCTATTTGTATGTAATTGTAAACTTTTTTTATATTATTAACATTCCCTCAGTTTATATCCCGTTCTGTCCCCTAAAATATACAATCCATGATGCTGATGTATTGGAAGTGATTAGCATTGCCTATATTGCCTAAATTTTCATTCATTTTTTCAAAAGTGCTTAGTAAATAAATATACCCTAAGTATATAATTGTGGCATCACACTGCTTATGTGTTTTTATAACCTGTCTTTTAAGATATTTTTACATAGTCTTTGTAAGCATCATCTAAGTGACTGCATGAGACTTCACAAATTGATGATGGTTCGTGGTTTACAAAGCGTTCCTCCTTTGCTGGATGTTTAATTTGTTTTCAGTTTGTGGTTATAGATAATGCTGCAGTAAACATCTTTTTGTGTAAAACTTCTTCCGTTTTTAGATTGTCCTTATAATAGGTTATTAGAAGTATATAGTTTATATTAAAAGTATAATAGCTACCTATATGTCTGAAGTTGTTTTTATTAATTTTATTCAGTTTTCCCCCCAGAAAATAGTGTTTTTGTTGAAGTGATGACTTGATAGTTAACCTTATGAAAAAGTAGATCCTGTGGTGTAAAGACTTGTAGTGAAAGGGGCTTTAGATAAGATTGTATCCTGAAATTTATAAGTACAGTACAACTTAACCCTTTCTTTTGTCTTTCAATAGCTGGATAGAACTTACACTGGCTTGCAGACTCTTGGAGCAGAGACGGTAGGTTTTTTCCCCCCACAGTGTTTTTTGGTAACAAGTAGAATGAAAATTGATCTTCATTATAGTTAGGGAAAAAATGAGTGCTAAATTTTTCTAAAGTTTATTTCCCCCGTTTTTGTTTCTTTTTTCAAAAATTGTGATCAAATGCACATAAAATTTACCATTCTAATTATTTTTAAGTGTATGGTTAAGTGGTATTAAATATATTCACATTGCTACCATCCACCTCCAGAACTCTTCATCTTGGAAAACTGAAACTAACCATTTACAATAACTCTTTGTTCTCCTCTCCCCCCAACCCCTGGCAATTACCCTTATATTTTTCTATCTATGAATTTGATTACTCTAGGTACAATATTAGTAGAAACAGTGTTGTTGTTTTTTTTGGGGGGGCGGTCTTTTTTGTTTTTGTTTTTGTTTTTTGGTGACTGGCATATTTCACTTAGCATAAATGTTCTTAAGGTTCATTCTCATTGTAGCATGCGTCAGAATTTCCTTCCTAAAAAAGGCTGAAAAATATTGCATTGTATGTATATACCACATTTTGTTTTTCTATTTATCCATCAATGAGCACTTGAGTTACTTTTATTACATCTTTTGACTGTTGTGAATAATGCTGCTAAGAATGTGTGTCTCTATCTGTTTGAGTCGCTGCATTCGATTTTTTTCCATATGTACCCAGAAGTGGAATTGCTGGATAATACAGTAATTCTATTTTTAATTATTTAAAGAACCACCACACTGTTTTCCATAATAGCTATACTATTTTATATTCCCACCAACAGTGCACAAGGGTTCTAATTTCTCTACATCTTCTCCAGCACATGTTGTTTTCTATTTTTTTTTATAGTAGCCATCCTAATAGGTGTGAGGTGATATTTCATTGTGGTTTTGGTTTGCATTTTCCTAATGATAGTTGATGTTGAGCATCTTTTCTTGTGTTTATTGGCCATTTGTATGTCTTCTCTGGAGAAATGTCTATTTAAATCCTTTGCCCATTTTGAATCCGGTTGTTTGGTTTTTTTGTTGAGTTTTAGGAGTTCTCTCTGTATTCTTGACATTAATCTGTGAATATTTTCTCCCATTCTGTGGGTTACCTTTTTAGTCTGTTTGATTGTGTTCTTTGATGTACAGAAATTTTAAATTTGGTGTAGTCCAATTTACGTGTTTTTTTTTCTTTTGATCCGTGTGTTTTTTGTGTCAAATCCAAGAAATCATTGCCAAATCCAGTGTCATGAAGCTTTGCACCTGTATTTTCTTCTAAGAGTTTTATTTTTTTAGTTCTTATGGTTAAGCCTTTGGTCCATTTTGAGTTAATTTCTATATCTTCATTCTAATGCATGTGAATATCCAGTTGCCCCAGCATCATTTTTTGAAAAAACTGTCCATTTCCATCGAATAGTCTTGACATTTGACCACCATATCTGTGAGAGTGTATTCTATCCCAAAATAATTTGACCACATATGTGAGGAAGCATTCTATTCCAATGGGCTGCATGTCTTTCTTTATGCCAGTACCACACTAATTTAATTACTATAGCTTTGTAATAGTAAGTTTTGAAATCAGGAAATGTGAGTCCTCCAAATTTGTTTTCCCTCCTTTTACCCCTCCCCCATTTTTGGTATTCATCATATATCAGCAGTAGCCATTAGAATTAGAATTAGCTACTGTTTAGGGACATGTGCTGTGTTATACCAGAAGATACTTATTGAGCATATACTATATGTTAGGCACTGGTCCAGGGACTGTGGATATAGAAATGAACAAGATAGCTATTACTCTCAAGGAGTTATATTCTTGGTGTGTTGAATGGGGAGAAGGTATACAGTAAACATAAAAACAAATGAGATAGTTTCATTTACAAATAAGTGTTATAAAGAAGAGAGTAGCTGGGGAACAAAGGGTGGTTTTAGCTAGGTTGATTAGGGAAGGCCTCTCTTGGAAGGTGACATTTGTTTGGGGCCTAATGGTGAGAAAGAGGCAGTCATCAAAGATTTGGGGGAAGAGTTTTCTAAGGCGTAGAAACAGCAAATGGAAAAGCCCCCATTTTGTGATTGGTTTCACCGGGTTATTGATCTATTAAGCCAGACTAGATTATATTCTGGAATAAATCCTTTAGTTCTTGAGATTGAAATCGCCTTTGAAGTATGATTAGAAATCATTTGTCACATCTCTTAGAGTACCACATTCTTAGACAGGTTTGGGGCTTTCTGTGACATTGATGATGGATTCATGAACCCAATTGTTGCCTGACTGTCTAGGTAGTGGATGTTGAGCTCCATCGGCATTCTCTTGGAGAAGATTCCATTTATCCTCAGTCCTCTGAGTCAGACATCTCTGATGCCCCACCATCTTTGCCTTTGACCATTCCAGCCCCAGTGAAAGCTTCCTCACCAATAAAGCAGTCACATGAGCCAGGGTCTGATACCTCTGTGGAGAAAGGTAACATATTTTTCCTTGTATGGAAATGCATTTTTTCTTATGTGGAGGAGTCATTCTGGGGCATTCTTTTCTCTCATTTGCATAATATGATACTGAACTGCTGCCTTCAGAGACTTAGAGTATATGGAAATTTTCCGTAAGTAGGCATGCTGCTTCTACTACACAGGCCTAGTATGAAAACACCCAAATACTTACTCTTTTCACAAAATGTTTTTCATAAAGTTCTACTGACATTTTATAGAACACAAAACTCACTAAAAAGCACAAAATTTTTATCCTTTAATGATATAGTGATTTCTTCTAATACATTACAGGAAGACTTTTTGGGTCAGTTCCCAATTTTATAAACAAGAAACTTGAATATTAAGTATCTAATCTTATTTAATAAAATAGAAGATTCATCATCAACAAATGTTTAAGTATTCACTTATGTAACACACATAGAAGATATAAAATTGATTCTAAATAGTGTTAGTTTAATCTTTAAGCTTACATTTTAATATGATAATATTTTATTTCTTTTATAAAATCTCAACTTTATTCCTCTTTAAATTTCAATTGCGTCTTCTTTATGGGCATTTAATAAGATAGAACATCATTAGATTAAGTGAATCTTAGTTTTTCCTCTTTAAACAGTTTTCAATTCATATATTAAAAAATGGAAGAACATAATGAACTTGTATACTTTTTATATTATGTATGTTGTCTTATAGTTAATATGTTTTCAAATTTTTTGAAAGAAGCATTTTTAAAAATATGATTTTAGGCATATTTACATTTGTTAAAAAACAAGACAGCAGGCCCCAAGGGGAGTCACTATTGCTAAGCCTCACATCACCAAACAGACTCAATTACAGTTTCTGCCTCTCCCAGAAATGGAATCTTAAACCAGTCAATCAGGAGTTGCACTGACATTACCTTGGTCAGCGCTCATTAGGTCATCTGCCTGATAGACCCCTGCCAACCCCTAAAGGAAAGTGACTTTGCCCCAACTAGTTCAGTTTTTGCTAGTATAACTTCCTTGCTTCCACTCCTATCTGCCTATAAATGTCTTTCATTTTGTACCGTTCTTCAGAGCTCCTTTCTCTCTGCCAGACTGGATGTTACTTGATTTATGAATTGTTCGATAAAGTCAATAAAATCTTTAAAATTTACTCGGTTGAATTTTATTTTTTAACTCATTTCCCCCAAAAATGTATAAAGGGATAATAAATACTGGGGCTTGTATTTATTTTACTACTAGTAAATTGTTTAAATGGTTGTTGAAATGATACGGGATTTTTATTTTCATTCTTTTCTCACAAGGGTAAGGTTTGATTATTTCAAGTGATTGATGATTTATCATTTGCCTGTTTTCATTCAAGCAGGATTCCCAGCCAATACTGAAGCTGAGAGACACACTACATTTTATTCTTTGCCATCTTCATTGGAACGAACACCCACCAAAATAACAACATCCCAGAAAGTTACCTTTTGTTCTCATGGCAATTCAGCTTTTCAGCCAATAGCATCAAGCTGTAAAATTGTGCCACAAAGTCAGGTTCCTAATCCTGAGTCACCTGGAAAATCCTTCCAGCCTATCACCATGAGCTGCAAGATTGTTTCAGGTATACAGATGATGTGTGTAAAAATTGTTGGAATGACAAAACAAAGTATTGTGGCTTTAAAATAAAAAAAATTTCTTAGTTCTTCTAAGCACGGTTTTTAGTGAACAAGTGAGCTAATCACTTTTGATTAGCAAAGCAAAGGTGTCCCAAAGTAAAAGTCATTCATATGGGAACCTTTTTTTAAATGAGGTAAGAAGTGTATTTCAAAGCAGTCAAATTTTCATCTAGAATCAGCACAGGAAAAATATTTCCTAGGATGTATGGTTGGAAACTAAGGCAGAAACTAAGTTTGGGGATTATATATGGAAACCAGAGTGAACAGTAATAGAAAAAATTTAGAGACCTTTTGGTTTGGAGTTGAAATATCTTTTATACTCTCTAACCACACAAGAAAATTATTCCTATTTTCAGTAGGTAGGTCTGAGGCTTCATTTTCACTGAGGTCGAATTGTCCATTGCCTCACGACAATTTCACATTTATGTTAGGTAAACTTTTAATGGGAATGTATTTCATGGTTTTGGCTGTATCACTTCAGAAAAGACATGAAAGAGTCAATAGAAAAAATATTTAGGCAGTGGGAGGCTACTGTATAATACTTAAATTAAGGGGAACTAAAAGGAGTCATTGGTGCTGAAAATAGAAAACTAAGAAATGTGATCCAAGTCTTTGAAATTAATGAAAATAAAGAATGTATAGTTTTACTTACCAGTTAGAAGCATTTTGGAACTTGCTGCTTCAGAGGTCTAAGAGGTTGAACATATAAATTGGTTTGAAGTTTAAAGAAATTCATGGATGACAAATTTGATCAATAAAAGACAATTGAGGATGTTTAATGATACATTGGTAGCCTTTGAGAGTATTCTGTGGGAACATGAATCTCTCTGGATCATGGCTGGGACATACTTTTGTTTGGGGTGAGTAAATTTCATATTGTCCTATTATTATAGAAATTAATTGCAAATCAAGACTCCTGGTTCCTAAGTCCAGCTGTTCTCTAATTTCCTCCCTAATTTTAGTATGTTCAAGTATAATTTCCTCCCTAATTTTAGTATCTTCAAGTATCGCAACCACCCAACCTGCCCAGGGTGTTAAGGGATTTATCATCTAGGGATTCAGCAGTTCCACACTGTTATGTAAAGCATTGCTATTTGAACTTTAATATGCCTGTGGGGCAGCTTGTTAAAATACACGTTTGTTTTCGGGAGGTTGGGGTAGGATCTCAGAATCTGTTTCTAACAAGCTCCTGATGTTGCCGAGCCATGGATAAGGCTGTAGAGAGTGAAACACTAATCCCTGGGCCTCAGCTACACTGCTGCTGCTGCTCAGTGCCTGAAACATGCAGTCTCACTCTCTTTTCCCAATTTGTCACCTTTGTCCTGGTCGCCCGGCCCTTCTTCCATTATCTTCATCATCTTCTTAGGTGGGTTGAGTATGTCTGTTTTGTTTAGTTTATTTTTTCTTTTTAATTAATAAAGGGTCCCCTATATCAACGCCCAGTCCATCACCATTGCCTCGAACCCCAACTTCTACTCCAGTCCATGTGAAGCAAGGCACTGCCAGCTCTGTTATTAGTAATCCTTATGTCATCATGGACAAGCCAGGGCAGGTGATTGGAGCCACCACTCCCACGACAGGTGTGTGTTTGATTTATGCAACCCAAAGTATTTGATCTTTTTTAAAGATGAAATCCTAGCGTGACTTAGTAACCATGTAATGGGAAATGAAATCTCCATCCGTAAACAAGAGGAGGAATATATAAGAGTAACGCCAGTCCTGTTACTCTGAGGGAAGGTTTATTCTTTGTAAAAGTTATATTTTTAGAAATTTACTTAAGTTTTCTTTTTAGTTTCTAAAGATTAAAAGTGAGCCATAATTATCCCCCCCAACCCCCCCGCCAAAAACAAAAGTTGATTTTATTTCATTTGGAACACGTTCTTTTTGGGCAATGTGGTTAACTTTTCCAAATTAAGCTTTTATACAACAATAGCTTTGTGAACCATATGTATTTCTCCCTGCTCAAATAAAAAGGTGCTCTTTACTTTTCTGCAAATAAGATAAATTTTCTGTACAAGAGGGAGAGTGAATGATGTGGTTATAAAAAGACTTTATAGGAAGAATAAGAAGAAGGGTTTGGATTCACTTTGTTGGTCATAATCTGATATGCTTCTAAGGGTAAACTTTCCTATAGCTTTCACTTCTAATTAAGAGAAATAGTGAAAAGGGAAATGAAATAAGAGAGATGACTATAGGTAATGAGACTAATTTATTTTCCACATAGTTGATTTTAATACACATGAATGTGTGTTGGGTCTTTCCAGATAGTTTTTTTTTTTTTTTTTTTTTTAAGAAAAGTTACGTCCTTTAACAATGAGTGTAATTGTGGAACTCCTCTTTGAAATGCTGCTTTCAAAGATCACCTAATAGCCTTTTGAATATACGTAGGGATGCCAAAAGGGTGTCCTTTGAGGATGTTTATAATTTTATGAATCAGCCAAAAATTTTTGCAGACAAGTTTGGTAAATGGAGTAGGTGATCAAATACCATTTTTGATCTTGTCTTATTTTTGACTGTAGATTGTATGACTTATTTTTATCAGACCCTAAAGGCCATTGTACAGATGTCTGATGTTGGCAGCATTTTTGAAAAGGTATAGCCTTCTAGTAAAACTACTGTGTTTCCCAAAAAATAAGACCTAGCCGGACCATCAGCTCTAATGCATCTTTTGGAACAAAAATTAATATAAGACCCGGTCTTATTTTACTATAAGACCGGGTCTTATATAATATAATATAATAATATAATATAATGTAATATATAATGCCCGGTATAGTGTAATATAATATAATACTGGGTCTTATATAAGACTGGGTCTTATATTAATTTTTGCTCCGAAAGACACATTAGAGCTGATGGTCTGGCTAGGTCTTATTTTCGGGGGAACACGGTACTTTGAAGGGACTAGCATTCACTTGAATGTATGCATTTTGGCACATTGTTAAATAACCAGTACCATTATGTTATAGTATTTCTTTTTATATAAGTAACAGAGTATATAATGTCTACTTGCTTATTGTGCTACACATCCTTACTAGCTTCTTGTCCTTTTTCAGGTGAGTGAAGTGGTCAGCTTTGTAGGATGAATCCTTAAGTATTTTTTTCTATAATAACTTCAGGGTTGTAAGTTTTTAACCCTTAAAAATGAAAAATAAGTAGTGGGGAAAAGGGGAGGGTGGTAGAAAATGCTTTACAATTCCATTTTGTAAATGGTGTTTATACTTTACTTTTAAATCTGTCTGATTTACAGGAAGTCCTACAAACAAGCTCTCTACTGCTTCTCAGGCCTCCCAAGGAACAGGTTCCCCCATTCCTAAAATTCATGGAAGCAGTTTTGTAACATCTACTGTCAAGGTAGCACTCTTACTGCATTACTGCACTTTGCTAGTTTTAAAGACAAGGTGTTCAAGTTCAATACGAATTTGTCAGTTGATAATGCAAATTTCATAAAGTTGAACCTTCAAGCTAATAAGTATCTTGAAGGTGATCTCCACACTCCCTACTTTACCCTTGATCTTTCCTACTGTAGAAAATGTTTCTCAACACTTCTGTCAATTGGTTACCCAGTATCTATTTGAAAACTTACTGTGGTGAGGCAGCCTTTTTTTAATTAATTTATTTTTTTGGACAGTTTTGTTACAGATTTTTCCTGATAAAAATATATTCATCTGACAGTACATTCCCTTTTTCCTATATTTGAACCAACAAGTAGTAAATATATTTCCTTATTTCCTTTTCCAACATGTCAGTCATTTGGTTACTTGAAAATAATTCCTCTTTCCACAACTTTTTTTTTCAATTTTTCAGAGTAATAAGGCCTTTGAAATTTAGAACTCCAAATATAATCTGACTTTTTCAGATCCAAGTGCTAGATACATATCTGTTCACTATTTGGCAAAGACAGCCCCTGCTGTTTCGCTAGTTACTCAGCTCATTTGTCATTGTTATGGCTGCCTTAAGGCTAGAACTTTTGAGGTATATACTCCTGTTTGAGAATTCCTGAGAATTCAGAGATCATCTTTCTTTTTTCCCCCAAGGATCCTCTCTTCCATAACTGGTACTAACACAGCATTTCTTGTATTTAGGCACTTAACAGTTGTGATACTGAATAGTTTTCTGGTCTAAGGCGAGGTTTTTCTCTAAATTCAGTGTAATCTCTGAGCATTGTGTTGTATGAATGCCTGAGTTATAATAATTCCCTTGAACATCTTCACGTTTTGCCAGTCTCTTTTTTAATACTTGTTGATGGTCTTTCCATTACACAGTGAAGCAGTGTGTAATTGTTTCTTGCCCCTGACATTTTTTATGGCAAATTGCCTCGGAGTTTTGTATTTTGTATTTGAGAATTAGAGACAAACGACAGTATTTTGAATGTTGACATTCGTTATCTTTGCAGTTGCTAATTGTTCAAGTTCTTTTTGTTGTTTTGTTTTTTAAATGTTTACTGAGAAATTTCCCCGTGTCCTTCGCTATCTGTTTTGTGTATAGAAAACAGATCAAGTTGCGAGTGCTATTAGAAGGGTGTATATGCTGAAACACTGAAACTACCTGTTTCATTCATTCATTCATTTAATGCCTAGGCCCTACGGATAGAAAAGAAATTTGAGAGGAATACTGTCTTCTAGTACCTTACCATCTGGCAGGGGACTAGAGATGGAAAGCAGTGAGTCAACAGATGTTAGAGGTAGTGTGATAAGAGCCTTTCCAGCATACAGTGAGTGGTTCTTAGCATGTTACAGCCTTTCTTTGCATTTGGTTTCTAAAACTACATTAAAATGCAGGTCTAGAGGCTTAGGAGACCCCAAAGAGTTTTGGGCTTTTTGTTTTGGTTTGGTTTTTGAGTTGCTTATGTTGCTAGAGAATGTCATAGGTTTGTAATAAATATTAAGTGACTAGAGTATCTGAAAGTACTCATTTTATCCTAATTGTACAATATGTATTTTTACATACACAGCAGGAAGATTCTTTGTTTGCATCTATGCCACCTCTTTGCCCAATTGGGAGTCACCCTAAAGTTCAAAGCCCCAAACCTATAACTGGAGGACTTGGAGCTTTCACAAAAGTGAGTATCTATTAAGGGATTAGCCCACAAGTTGGTATGGTCTTGTTACATAGTCTCTTTTGTAGCATCTTGAAGTTGATTGACAGTACCCTACAGCATGTAACTTTAGTCTCTCAATTATAAGACCAGATCGTACTTCTGAGATGTGCTTCCATTTATTTAGTGGTGTGCACAGGGCAGCCTTTGGAGTCCAGCAAGATGGGAACTGCAGAGAGCACAAACGGTGTGTGTTTCTCTCCGCTGCCATCTTGCCAATATCTAAAACAAATGACTAGGTTGAGTTTGCAGATACACAGAATCAAGTCCAGATCCTACTTTTGATCCCTTTAATAGCTGTTATGGGCTATATTTAAGCGTATTTTCACCCTTCTGGTGGAGTCATTCTTTACAGCTTCATTAATTTATTAATTCCTGCAGACAGAATATTCAGATATTAGTAGCTTTTTTCATGGGATGTTTATTCAGTATCATTATCATGTTTGTTGCAAGGTAATCATCAAACAGGAACCGGGTGAAGCCTCTCATGTGCCCACCACAGGAGCTGCCAGCCAGTCACCACTCCCTCAGTATGTAACTGTGAAAGGGGGTCACATGATAGCTGTGTCCCCTCAAAAACAGGTCATAACTGCTGGAGAAGGGACTACCCAGTCACCAAAGATTCAGCCCTCCAAGGTTTGTGTTGGGTAGGGATGGGGAGGTCAACAAGTAAATGACCATTGTTTGCCTAAATAATTGACAAGCACCGAAAAGATTCAGGGTGACAGGGTTGCTGATCCCAGGAAACCCTGCAGATGAAAGCCCCGTAGGGAAGGCAAGTCAGTCGGTGTTGGAGCCGCCTGCTCTTGCGCAGTCATTGACAAGAGCCAGGGGCGTGTGTGCGAGAGGGTCCAGGGACAGGCGAGGAGGCAAAGGGGTGAAGTGTGATCTCTGGCAGTGAAGGTGATTGACCTCTGGGGCACAACTTTCCACATGATTCAACTCTAAAATAGGTCAGTGACAGGACCAAGTTCTCCTGCTTTCCTTGTTTATTTCTGATAGGAGAGTGCTGTAGTTTATACCTCTGATACCCAGGCTGTCATCTGTGTAATGAGTCTTGGCTCTTTAGAGACTTTATTTTCTTTATAACTTGGGGGTGTGGGGAATTAATGTGTTGGGAGAGCTGTAAAATTGCACATAGATCATGCTTTCCTGCATCCTTTTGCTTACGAGTGCGTATGTATGTCATGCTCATATTTATACAGTATGTATAGTCCTCAAACAGCCTTGCAAGGAGCATATTTTCACCCCATTTTACAAATGAGGAAACTGACTCTGAGAAGTTAAGCAACTTCCTTGAGAGCATGTAGTGATTAAGTGACAGAGGATTTGAACCCAGGTCTACTGACTCCAACACTCTCTATTCCAGAGCGAATTAAAATTTGTGAGGCATTTCTGTAACTTAAACATGCCTTTAGAACATTCAGAGTTAAATTATCTCACTTTGGGGGTATATATAGTCTAAAGCTATTAAGAATATTATGTGAAGTGTTTGTTTTTCAACTTGAAAGTCAGCTGATCTAGGGAGAGTGAATTGTTTTGAGAGGAATACTTTAAAATAGAAAAAGGTGTTAGATATTTTGATTAGTCTAGATAGCCACATATGGATCAAGATAAAAATTCATAGTGTTTTAAGTTCTAAAATCTGTAAGAATTCATTAACAACTTTCCCAAACTTATCTGGTCATAAGAATCATCTGATGATTAAAAATATATAGATACCTAGGCCCCTATCTCAAATTTATTGAATCAGAATCTTCTTGGGGGCCCTGGGAATCTAGATTTTTAACGAGCTCACCCCCTGACTCATGTGATTAGGCAAGTGTGGGAACTGCAGAGCTATAACATCAAATCAGACATCGTGGCCTCCGTAGCCAGAATTGCTAAGGCAGCTTCCCAGGGCTCCCTCAGTTGTGTTGGCCTCAGGGCCAGGCATTTTGTCAGTGTCCTTTAGTGAAGGTGCTACTATCATCTGAGCCTCCTACTCAGACACATCCTATATGTTCTTCACAATCTATTTTGCTTCAACTGGAGATACATGGTGTTACTTACCGTGTTTCCCCGAAAATAAGACCTAGCTAGACAATCAGCTCTAATGCATCTTTTGGAGCAAAAATTAATATAAGACCTGGTCTTATTTTAAGACCAGGTATAATATGATATAACATAATACCGGGTCTTATATTAATTTTTGCTCCAAAAGATGCATTAGAGCTGATTGTCTGGCTAGGTCTTATTTTCAGGGAAACAGGGTATTTAGGTTTTTAAATCAACGTAGCGTTGCCATGTATGCTCAGAAGCTCTAGATAAGTTAGTTTCCACTTTTTGCCACTTTGCATTTTGCAAATCCACTCATCCATTAATGCCAAACAACTGTATTGGCTTTCTTGTCACATTGTCACCTACCTAATGGCACTATAGGACTAAGAGAAAGTGGATGGATTTGTGCTGGAATGCTCTGAAGAAAGTTTAAGGGCACCTGAAAAAACAGCCACAGAAGGATGTAAAAGAATTATAAAGAAGCAGTAGAACGTGAGAAAAAACATCAGTGTTTATCCAGGAAATTGAGTGCATGCTTTGTACAGATAAGGAGCTGTCTCCAAGGACAGATTGTCCCTGGTTATTGCTGAAGTGCACTTCTAGAAACTATGCTGGAAAACGGGGTGAAGAAAATGGTACTCTGTTACCTTCCATACAGCTTTGGCACAATAGAAACACAGCTTATCTTTTTCCTGAAAGTGGAGAGAGGGACTGCTTTTGACATGAAAAGGGACAGGAATTAGTGGGTTCATGTGGGAAGCAGGCCGTGTGTATAGGACAAAAAGCATGAGCTTTGGACTAGAGCTTGTTACAAATCTCAGATCTCAGCCACACATTTCTTGTGCCACCTGGGCTGGTTTACTTCTAGGAATGCTATCCTCTTTCAGAGTTGTAGAATTAGAGATCATTGTATATGAAGGGCCTGGCACAGAACAGGCGCCCAGTAAATGATAGTAGCTGATGTTACGTGACAGAGCACAAGGTCTGCGTATACATAGTGAGTACCATGGTAACACTTACTATCATTGAGTGCTAAGTTGTAATTGGCTGTGTCTCTCAGTGTTTGGAGAGAAAATCACACATACCGAATCTCCACCTTCAGGTCACTAACGTAAATTCTAACTTGCAGAGGTCTGTAAAGGGCCAAAGAAGGGCAGAAATAGAAACATTGAGTCAAAGCGTGAATCAAAGTGATAACTTACAACAATACAGAACAAAGGGTGTCTGCTTTGTAAAACTAGAAGGAAATTAGAAGTATAGAGTTGTGGAATGGGAGAAGAGTTGAAAAGTGAGTTCAGGTTCTAGGCCAGAATGTTGGATTGTTAAAAAAAAAAAAAGAAAACTGAATTTGGGGTTATAGTGTTCCACTTAAGGACCTTCCCTGTGTCACTGGCAGCTGTGTGTAGTCGTATGTCTCCCACCCACCTCGCTCCCCAGAATGCCAGACTTCTCCTTCTCCTCAGCTTTTTAGAACAAAGCATGGGGTGTTCATCTTGGGAGTGGTGTGCTTCTAGTGGGTAAGTTTGCTAATAAAAACTGCCCTCCTGTGGCCAGCTTGGGACACCACATTTTATTTGGCTCTTGGAAAGATTGTGTCATATCCTGGAAATTTTGAAGCAATTGTGTGTGAGGGTAGAGGTTGGTACAAGGAGAGAAAAGCAAGTCAGATGCATGGAATTTGGGGAAAGAAATTAAAATAGGTTCAGTATTTTCCCTTGAGATCTTTGCTTTCTTTGTTATTTAGGAACACAAAAATAGATTACATGTCAGTTAGCTTATGCAATGGATTATTAAATTTGATATATTTAAGAAATGTAAAGAGTCTTAGGGAAAAATTTCAACTACTACCTATAACGCAGAGGCTTAATTTAAATAAATTTTTTTCTCTCCTACATAAAAGACCAGTAAGCAGTGTTGGTGTGTTGGTTCCACAGTTAAGAATCTAGACTCCTGTCTTGTTACTCTGCTAGTCTCAAAATTTGGTTTTCAGCTTGTGGGCTAAGATAAGCTACTTCATCTCATTCCACCATGTTCACGTTTCTGGCCAGCAGGACGAGAGAAGGGGAAGGGGCTGGCGGAGGGAGACATACACTCATCACTTCTGTTACATCCCTTTAGCCAGAAATCAGATGGCCAAGCCTACATGTGTGGGGGCTGGGAAATATAGTCAATATTCTATGTGGCCGTGTCCCTAGCTGAACATTGAAGGCTCTGTTACTATGAGAGAGAAGCAAAGAATGGATATTGGTGTTCAACTGATAGTTTCTTCCATACCCAAAAATGTTTTTCTACATTAAGAAACTTTTTTTCATAAACGCGCAGAAAAGTTCTTGATCAGCAAGAGTTTTTGTGTCTCCACATCGCTAGGGGGAATGGCCTCCTCAGCTCTGCAGCGCACACTATTGCCTCCAGATTGAGGCTCATACAGTCAGAATAAGGAGAGTGGGGTAATCCTAAGAGATTGTTCTAACCAAGCCAGGATAGCTGGGAGAATTTCTCTTCTCCATCCTAGGTCAACTGGCTTTTTAAAAAACTGGTTCTTTGATTCTTCTGTTTCTTCCTTCTTCCCTTCCCTCTTTTCTTAAACTTACATAGGTGGAGAGACTATTATAATGAATCCTATGTGACCATTACCCAGTTTCAACAATTATCAGCATTTTGCTAATGTTATTTCTCTTCCTAGAATATTTTAAAGCAGATACCAGATTTTATATACTTTAATTTCCATTTGACTAATAATCTAGGGTTTAAGATCAAGGTCCTGTGTCCTGGCCAAATGCTGAAGACAGTGACAGATATTTCTCCTTTGGGTCTGTCTATCCTTTGAGTCTCCACAAAGCTTCATACATCACCATTCTTCACTTAATAATGTGTCGTGGTAAGCAGCAGCTATCATTTACTGCGTACATCGTGTTAACTTGGCATTTTATGAACTTATTTTCATTTATGCCTTGGAATCTTATGAGATACATATTATTATCCATATTTTATAGATGAGGTGTCTAAAGCTAAAGCTCAAAGAGGTTAAATAACTTATTATCCAGCTACTAACTTGTAGAACAAAACTGGGAAACAGGTCTGACTGCTTATAAAAACCTATACTCTTTCCACGGTGTTATACGGTGGTTTATAACAGTTGATTAGGTGACCATTTTCTTTACATCAGCCATATTATCCAAGCATATATATGGCAAGTGTATTTTACTGTATTCATATTTTTTAAAAGAAACCATATATGATTTAGTCATTATTTAACTTAAAAATTCTACTCATCAGTTGTATATGATTTATCATTTTGTTCCACCTCTTAAATAATCCTATTGTTTAATTTAGAAAGATTCTAAAATTTCAGTAAAATGCAGAGAATAATATAATCAATACCCACATAAGCTCCACCCTGAATTAACATGTTCATGTTTACTTCAAATCATATTTCCTCCAAATACATACAACTGATAAAGTTGAAATCCACTTTGTTCTTCCCAAAAGCAACACTGCCGTGAATTTGGATGTGTAGCTTTTCGTCCATACTTTTATTATGTAAATACATAACCATAAATAACTTATAATGTTTGTGTGTAATGTTTTTATTTACATAAAAGATACAGTTGACCCTTGAACAACATGGGTTTGAACTACGCGAGCCTACTTATACGCAGATATTTTTCAATAAGTATTATACCTGTACTATTTTCAATCTGTGGTTGAGAGTCCATGGCTGTGGAGGGCTGACTGTGTGCATTGATCTACGCCATTTTCTATAGGGGACGAAAGCATTCAGGGATTTTAGTATCCGCGGGGGTTCCTAGAATTGCAATCCTCCATGGATACTGAGGGACAACTGGTGTAGTTAAGTTTTGGGGGAGTCAAAAGTCATACTTGGATTTTCAACTGTGCGGGGGGGGTTGGCACCCCAAACCCCCACGTTGTTCAAGGATCAACTGTATTCTAAAAATAAAATTGCAACCAAGGGGTGTTTGAATTTTTAAATTTTATTAGATGCCAGAACCTCTCTGGAGTGGCTGTCCACATTCAGTTTTCTACAAGCCGTGAACAAGAGCTCTCCATAGCCTCTAGCCAGTTCTTGGTGTTAGCAGATCTAAAATGTTTTTCCTCCAATCTGATAGGTAAAAAGTACTTCCTACTTATTTTTTGTGCTGTTTGAAGATAGATCTTTTGCTGTTCTTATAAAAGTCTTTTCCTCTAGTATCTGGTAAGTTCTTTTTATGAAATAAAGAACTGGGAGTGGGAAACCCTGCCCCACTTGCAATTAATTAAATTGTTTCTTCTAATTTAACATCTCTATTCCTTTGTACTATTTTCTTACTTGAAAGAGTTCACCTTATAGTATTTTCAGAACCAGATATGTCTGACTTTCATAATCTGGGTACTGGGGTCTTTTTTAAAAAAAAATTCAATTGAACGTTCTTGCTTACACTTTTTCTTTTTAACCAAGTATCTACCTTTGAGGAAAGGAAAGATGAGAAGTATATATAAAAAAATAACTTTTCTAATAATCAGCTGGAAGAGGTGTCACATGTTGTACTATATAGTAAACGACATGAATTGTTAGGCCTTCTAGAGATGAAGAAATAATTGTTTCAGATGGAAGTAATATAGAAGAGGTTACAGAAGTGGAGATTATAGTTCACATATAAGAATGTTTACTGCAATTTTTTAAAAATGTGAAGTCTAAAATTACCTAAATAGCCACACAGTCGTGAAATGTTTACATAGGTTATGATATATCTATTCTAGTATATTATTATTTAGTCATCTAAAAATGTTTTTGAAAAATAATAACATTGAAAAATGCTTGTGATATGACGAAAATTTAAAAATTACAAAACTATATGTGTGATCCTAAGCTGTGTTTTAAAGTAAACATTAAAAAGAATTGGAAGTAAATACATGAAACATAATAAGAGATGCTTTCTAAACAGTAGAATTGTTTTTAATTTCTGTATTTTCTATTAAAAAACATGTATTATTTTTTTACACATGCTTAGATAAAACTAACCTTTTGTTGTAATAATGTCTAAAACCTGAGAAATATTGCTGCCTTTCACATCTATCATAGGTTGCATTCCTAGATGATCGGTTTAGACTGCTAGACATGTATTATATCTAGGGCTTCGCTTTGTTCTTTGCCAGAACACAGTGATTATTCTGCTCTAAGCTCTTGAAAGGACTGCGAGAAGAAGCACTGCTGGACTTTCCTCTGTTTTGAACAGGTTGTTGGGGTGCCGGTTGGGTCTACTTTACCTCCAACAGTGAAACAGGCTGTGGCAATCAGTGGTGGCCAAATCCTTGTAGCCAAGGCCAGCTCTTCTGTCGCCAAAGCCGTTGGTCCAAAGCAAGTTGTGACCCAAGGAGTTGCCAAAGCGATTGTGAGTGGAGGTGGAGGAACCATTGTCGCTCAGCCAGTGCAAGCCTTAACCAAGGCTCAGGTGACTACTGCTGGCCCTCAGAAGAGTGGATCCCAGGGTTCAGGTAACTGAGACTAACTGAGGCTCTTCCCCACCCAAAATGTTCTTTGCTCGTGATTTTATTTGCTATTTGGTTCTGTCTAGGAAAACCTAGTAGGTTGCTGCTATTAGAAGTATATAAAAACACGTTCATGTTTTTCATGTAAATTTTACATGGAGGTCTGTAAGTAGTTTGTGTGTGTATAAGGTGTGTGTGTGTGTGTGTGTGAGCAAAATAATAAAAATAGAGGGTATTTCTTGCTACTGCTTTCAGATACGAAGAATAATTTTCATTTGTCCTCATCTCCACTTTGGGTTATATTTCATACTTAAAACTTGGTATGGTCATTTGCCAGTAGAATTTTGAGATACTTGACTAATGAATTCTCTACCAAACAAAAGTTTAAACACCTTGAATATGTTTGGGGCTGTGACGTGTTGTTTCTGTGAAGGCATGAAAAAATATACCTAAGACAATTAAATATTTACTAATTTTTGAAGGTCTTGATGAGGCTAAAGAATTGTTGTGGTGATTTGGAAGGATAGAGGAGAGTAGGTATCCAGACCAAAGATTTCAGAGGTGACGGATTGCTGCTGATGACAACGTTCATTGGTGGCAGTAAAAATGAGCGCTTGAGATGCATTGGAAGAAACGATCTTTGGAGTTTAGCAGAGCAGCAGCTGAGAGCTGAGAAGCCAGAGAATTAAATAAGTCATCTACAAGGCTGTCTGTCACTGGGAATGGCAGTCTTTGGCATAGAGAGTAAGGCTTTGAGTCAGGAGTCAGTCTTGAGCAAATGAGGGGAAGTGGAAGTTCAGTAAAAGCCAAAAAGAGAAGGATAAGATTGTATAGCCAAGCCAGAGCCTCATTGGAGCTGGGGGATTTTTGTTTTTGTTTTTCTGGAGTGAGGGGTGATAGTGGTCTGAAAGACAAACTAGGGAGCAAAAAGGCTCCTTTCGTAGATTGAGGTAAAATAAAAAAATAAAATAAAATAAAAAATACCAGCCCCTGGCTAAGGGAGCTCCTGAGAAAGTCTTATCTTCAGAGGACTGAGAGGTTTAATTACCACAAAAAGAGATAATGCTCTAGAGGGTGTAATGATCATGGCAGGAATTCCTGGGGGCGTGGTGAGAGTGTAGGCAGGAAGGAGGAAGGGAAGAGGTTGCTTCAGATCAGGAACGGTGTGCAGTGGACAGGCAGGACGTCAGGTGAGGTAGCCGCCGCAGAGGGTGGCGCTTCTGGCGGTGGCAGACACACACAGTGGTGTAAGGTGGAGGAGGCTGTGGGAGTCCTTTCCCTGTGTGGTAACTCGTGGTGCTGTAGTCTTCATTTCATTTCCTTTGAATTCAGAGACGATGCAGCAAGTTTGACTCATGTTTAGAGGTTTTATAGCCACAAGCACCAATAAATAAATTCTCAGGGGTAAAGGAAAGCTCTCTGACATAGGTGAGACTTTAGAAAGATGCACTATAGTTTCATAGCATATGTGCCAGTTGTTGACTGTACCATTTTGTAGGTCTTACAAAGTGAGGGAGGCTAGAAGTGTTGTGTCAAATCAGTAGATTCATTCATTACTAGAAATTGACTAAAGGGGCTTTAAACCCAGGGGGCGATGTGTATCATTCACAGGGAGGATGATTATTTCATTGATTGTCTAAACCACAGCGATTTTCAAAGTAAAAAGAGTGTCTGTTAATTACAGTGTGACTTAGGTGTAAACTGGAACTGTTCTGAGCAAATCAGGCATATGGTCGCTCTATTTAAAAACAAATATAAATTTCTTATAGTTTATAGCAGGCTCTTCTTGTATGTAAATTAGTTTTCAATTAGCAAGCTACTTAAGAATATCAGCCTTTAAAGCATTGTGCCTCTAGTAAACAAACTTTAGAGTTTACTGTTTGCTAGTGTTTTTTAATAAGTACTTTATTATTTTGTTTTCATTTTAGAGCATTGCTTTCAGTTCCCTTGTATCTTACTGTTTCTCCTCTTTTTCTTTTTTACCATCTTAGTAATGGCAACATTGCAGCTACCAGCCACTAACTTGGCCAACTTGGCAAATTTGCCCCCTGGCACTAAACTCTACCTTACAACCAACAGCAAAAACCCTTCAGGAAAAGGAAAGCTGCTGCTGATCCCTCAAGGAGCCATCCTGAGAGCCACCAACAATGCTAGTTAGTCCATCATTAAATGCTTTGGTTCTTGGGTCTCTGGGTATGTTCGTCTCATCCACCCAAGGGGCACTTCTTACCTGTTTCAGGAAGCATTTCCGTAGCTCTGCTTGGAGGTATAATGCCCAAATGCACTTAAAACATACACATGATTTAATTAGAAGTAGCTTTAAATAGTCATTGTCTTAGCAGGTGGCACTGATATTTTGGGTTTACCTACTCAGAGTTGGGATCAGGGACAAATTACACTGAAGAGGTATGACTACTGAGGCTGTGGGGGGAGAGAGCTGTGAACCGTAAATTAAGAAGAGTTCTTTCAGTGGTATCTGAAAACTCGTGACACCTGGGGTGGTCTGTCTACTTCCAATAGCTGGAACCTATTTTTATTTTGAAGGGGATTGGAATCAAGTTTCTCTGCTTCCCATTACTAAGATGTGCTGCTTATGTTTGCTAGGTTTGGAGATGGAAAGAGAAATAAATACAGGCTCAGCCTTAGTGTATAAGTCTTAAAGCCCTAAGGAAAGTAGGTGGTTTATCTAGACTTACATAAACTTTTACTTTGACTTATAGAAAAAAACAATTTGGGTAGTGTTGAAAAGAAAAGAGTAAAAGGAATTATGTCCCTCTGAATCAGAAGTACAGTTGGTACAGCAGTCAGGTTCATTAGAAATTAGCCACTCTTGCCAAAATGTAGCATGTAAGTTAATCACCATTTTTATTGATGCTAATGGGTGATTTCCAGTCTCTCACCCCGGTGTTTTCTTTATACCTAAGCAATGGCATATAAAAAAGTTAGCTATATAAGAAAAGGACAGTGTAAGTATTCCAAAATTCATCAGAGAACTACTTGGATTTTAGTTAATATACATTATGTCACCAAAAAGGGAGTAAAAAGGGTCCAAAGGCTTTAGAGTAGAATTTGAAAAGCAAAAAAGAATGGGGCCTTGGAATCATAAATAAGAGGAAAGTTAATTTTTTCCAAGGTGGAGTAGACCAAAAAGAGAGTACTATAAAATTACATAAAATTCCAGCAGTTTCACTGAAATTGAATCAGATGCCAAAAAGGTTGGAAGCACTTCTCTGAACACATTCAAGTGTCGATTAAATCAAGCCAACACTTGTTAGAAAATGTCAGTTTCAGACTCTTGATCTCCCACAACTAAATCAGAACAGTTGTCAACGATAAGTTCTTACAGTACTCAAAGCTGAAGTAGTCGCAGTCATTCAGTTGAAAATAAGTAGATGTCAGTGTTCAACTCTAGGAAATCCTCACTTATATCACAGAAAGGAGGAGGAAAATAGGAAAGGGAAGGAGCGGTGGTGTAAAGGAGACATCTCTGGGCTCACCTGTTTTTCCGTTAAGCCTCTTCTTGATACTTTTTATGATGTTGCCGTCATTCATTTTATTTGCAGACCTGCAGTCTGGCTCAGCTGCCGGAAGTGGTGGTGGTGGTAGTGGTGGTGGTGGTGGCGGTGGCGGTGCAGCAGGCGGAGGCGGTGGCAGTGGAGGTGGCAGCAGTGCAGGAGGAGGAGCCACAGGAGGGACCCAGAGCCCCGCAGGTCCTGGAGGGATATCCCAGCACCTGACTTACACATCCTACATCCTCAAGCAGACGCCTCAGGTCTGGCCATTGTGACTGGTAGCGTTTAAATCATTTAGTCATTTAATAACTGCCTTTAACTGTAGTACCTTCACATGACAGCTCGGGGGTCAGGGGTCAGTACCAACATTTTAGCCCAGTTATAAATCTGTTATTTTGAGCTTGTTTTGTTTTGAAAGAGGAGGAAATAGAGATGCAGAAAGACTTAAATAACTCATCCAAGGCCTCTCTGCTAAGCCAGTGGTAGGGTTTGGATTTAGCCCAACTCTTTGCTAATGCCTCCCTACCCATGAGGTACTAAACAGTGTTAATATGCAGTTGAAAATTTTCTCTTAGAAGGGAGTAACCAAAGAGATGGTATCAGGTTATGGTATTTGGAGTTAGGTTGGATTCAAGATTAGGAACAGGTTTCCACCTTCCTTCCCCTTTTGCTAAGTCTTAGCTTTCCTCTAAGGAAAGTAATGGAGTTTTGGTTCCAGACGTCCTTATTGAGAAGGATGAATAGTTAAGTCCAGCATTGAGGACTAGATCGCAAAACTTGACTTTCCAATAGCCTGCACTGTAACTACTGTGCATAGTTTGAGAAGTAGGGATTACTGTTGGTAGCGACACTGAGCGTGGAACTGTTCTTTTCAGTTATTTTGACTAAGTTGCAGAATTGAAGGGAAGCATTGTAACTTGTAACATGGGACCTTGTGATTAAAGGATCAAAGCAAGTTACTTGAATTTAACAAATTATTGATTAAACTTTTGTATTTTCTGACTTAGGGTACATTTTTAGTTGGCCAGCCATCACCCCAGACATCTGGAAAACAGCTGACTACTGGGTCAGTGGTCCAAGGAACGCTGGGAGTCAGCACATCTTCTACACAAGGACAGCAAACATTAAAAGTCATCTCTGGACAAAAAACAACTTTGTTTACCCAGGTAAATACACACACGCCAAATACATGGTGATTGTGGCATTTATTTACATATTTACAATTTACTTCTTTCCACAAAGAAATTAAGGTTGCATAAGAAAATTAACAATAAAATGGTGTAGAAATATAAGTCTGAAATGTGGAGATTTGGGAAATATAAGGACAATGAGAAGGCAAGGCCAGAGAGTTATTTAGGTATGCAAATAGTAAGGTCCTATATAGCTAATAACATTTGCCAAAGCAAAATGAACAGCATGATCAGTTATAAAGTTCACACTATTTGTGAGAGGATAAAAAGTAAGTACATAGTATTTCCTTAAAAGAAACAAAGATTTTCTTGCTATTTCATTCTAAAGTTTCTCCGAAGGGACTTCATATAGGAGATTCTGAATAGTGTAATAGGTGTTTTCAGCCACACTAGCCGTACGGTAAGTGATGCTCTAGGAGGTTTGTGTGTGTTTCTATAGCATTCTTTAGTATAAGCCAAAGAATATGACAGAATTTTAACTGGGTGAGGGAATATTATAATCGTCTGTACGAGAATCTATAACTAGATCTCAAAATCTTACCAAATGAAACAAGCAAAGTACGGAAGGGTGTAGATAGTATGACACCATTTGTTTAAAACTGCATGTTTTTATGACTGTATATAGGTAAACAGTTCTCAAAGCATGGAATGGATATTGGATTTTTGTCATACATACATTTAAGAGGACTTTGGACTCAATTATTTTGATAACAAATGGCCTGGTATATTTGAAGATACTGCTGCCAAGTAGTGACTTACGGTTGCATTCATTTATTCTACATTAGGGGGTAAAGGAACATTTGTAGGTAAAAAGCCATAAACTTGAGACTTTGTTGGAAAGGTGTATAAACACTTCATATAGTTTTGATTAGCAAGACTTTCTTGGATACGGGGCATATATAAGTAAGGAATAAGTTGTGCCTACTAACCCGGGTAACGTTATTACTTCAACCCATTTTGTTTGTGCAGGCCGCGCCTGGGGGACAGGCGTCTCTAATGAAAATATCTGATGGCACATTGAAGTCTGTGCCAGCCACCTCACAACTCTCAAAGCCTGGAACCACGATGCTGAGAGTAGCCGGAGGGGTTATCACAACTGCCACTTCCCCAGCTGTGGCCCTCTCAGCAAATGGTCCTGCACAACAGGTGAGAATTCGCATGATAGTAGAAAATCATAATGAAACAAAAAAATAGTAAAAACAAGGAAGATATTAAACAGGCTCACCAGTGCGCCATATTGCTCTTTTTTAAAAATTTAAATGTAATTCAGATACCCTAAAATTCACCATTTTAAAGTGTACAATTCAGTGTTTTTTTATATTCTCAAGGTTGTGCAACCATTACCACTATCTAACTCTAGAACATTTTTTTTACCACTCCAGAATGAAACTCTGTACCCAGTAGCAGTCAATGGACATTTGGGCTATTTCCACCTTTTGACTATATTGAATGATGCTGCTATGAACATTTATATACAAGTTTTTGTATAATCATATGTTTTCATTTCTCTTGGCTATGTATCTAGGAAAGGAATTACTGGGTCATATAGTAACTATGTTTAACGTTTTGATGAACTGCCAAATTGTTTTCCTAAAGGGCTGTACCATTTTAGATTCCAACCAGCAACAGATGAGGGTTCCAGCTTTTCTACATCTTTGCTGACATTTGTTCTTGTCTTTTTTTATTATTATTATTGCCATCCTAGTGGGTGTGAAGTCATATCTCATTGTAGTTTTGATTTGTATTTCCTTGATAGTTTGTGATATTTTCATGTGGGTTTTTTTGCCATTTATAAATCTTTGGAGAAATATCTATTCAGATCCTTTGCCCATTACTTAGTTGGGTTATTTATTGTCTTTTTATTATTGATTTGGATAAACAATGTTGTATAGCCATAAAATTGACTATCATTCAGCTGTAAAAAGGAATGAAGTCCTTTTCCTTTTGAAAAGGACTTCATCCTTTGATACATGCTACAACATGCTTTTACCTGAAGCTTTTCCCAATCCTCTCCCCTCCTCACCCCTAGAAGAGTAGTCACTTTCCTCTCGTTTGTGGTAATACCTTGTACCTCTGCCTGCTACAACATCATCACAATTTGGTAACCCTCTCCCTGAGGGCTTTTGTCTCTGGGCCATGTAGTGGATGTTTGTTGAATGATTGTGACTAAACTTAAAACATTATAGTGAGTTTTTAGTAAAGCTCATTTTATTCCAGTTTTACAATGAGATTATATCCATCCTCCTTTTTTGGTGTTGAAACATCGTTTTGTAAAGTAATATAATAGGTGGTGAATTTTTTTTTTTTTAATGTGGTAACCCTGTGATATATCCTCATTCTAAAATTTTTTTGGTCCATGAAATCTAAAAGTGTAGGAGCCACTGAACTAGAGAAGAAATCTTTTTAAATGGCATGACATTTCAAAGGTAGGTAATAATAGCTAGTAGGTAATATTATTGAGTGTGCTACATGGCAGTCACCGTTCTAAGTAAGTTACACTGCTTTCTTTTTCATTTCTGTTATATCTGGCCCTGTGGCTGAGCAGTCAGAAGGAACAGCTCCCAGTTCATCATCTACTGTAGGTTCTGTAATGAAAACTTCTGGGCAGCAACAAGTGTGTGTGAGCCAGACCACCGTGGGAACCTGCAAGGCTGCTGCTCCCTCCGTCATCAGTGCCACGTCCCTGGTGTCTACAACAAACCCCATCTCCGGAAAAGCCACAGTGTCAGGTCAGCTGTATCATAGTAATGTTATTTCTCTCTCTCTTCTTCAGGCTAGAATATTTTTGGAAGGTCTTAAACAATATTTTGTAATAAGTTGTTAAAAATAATTAAGTCAGCAACATTTTCCAGGTAGCTGCTTTTTAAATAAATTATTCTTATTTAAAAATCTATAAATTTTTAAGTCTGAGATGGTTTTGTAGATTGAATAATAATTTTTTAGTGATATAATGAAACCGTAGCCATCTGGAAACCTATTGGATATTTTAGCTGCTTTCTTAATGTTATTTTGTCAAGACCTTAAATTATCAGGTTTTTGGTTTTTTTATTAGTTTTAAATGGAATTCATTATAAAATGTCACATATGTCTTTGCTTTCACAAACGAAGCATATGAAGTATAAATTAGCTTTGGTGACTCCAAGTCACGATTTTTAACATTAGTTATTATGTTGGGTAGTGTTTGAGTGACGTGCTTGAGGTCTAGTAAGATGCACGATATCTTTGTGCCCACACTAAAGGGCCCCAGAAAAGTGTACCTTTTACTTTGTTGGGTAACATACAGCACAAATCCTAGAGCTAGATTTCCTTAGTTAAAATAACTTGTTTCAGTTTCCTTGGCTGTAAAATGAGGCTGATAATAATACCTACCTCTTAAAGTTGAGAGGATTAAATGAGTTACTGTGTAAATGCATGTCTGACATGCAGTAGCCATTATATAAATAATTGCTTCTATTATTATTTTCACTGTTATCGTTGTTGTTAGTCCATATTCCCTTATCTGCAATTCTAACTTCCAAAAAGTTGTTTGAAAACCAAAGTTGTTTTTTTTTTCAGAACTGATTTTAGGGTGAAATCTGACCTCTGTTAACAAACTATTTATGCTACTTGATAAGAACATTCGTGTTTTGTCACAGAAATATTAATGTGTTTGATTACACCATGCTGTCCCAGATGCCATGGGCTGATACACAACATTGTTTCTCAAACTTGAGAGATCAGTTTTGTTTTTCTAATCCAGTACAGATACTTATGTAAAATTTAATAACAATGTCACAGCAATGCCAAACTCTCACAAAAGTTTCTGAACACTCTTAATTTCTGTATTAATGTAATAGATTGTCAGATTGATAACAGTGTGCCAACTGGCACTGATAAACAAACTGAATATCACTGATATATATAACATATAATCTACTTATCTATCTATGTGTATATATATATATATATATATATATATATATATATATATATATCCCCACAAAAACATACATATGAATGAATACACACACATACCTTAGTACCTTTAGATAAAAGATTGTGGATATTGTTGTTCTTTATTGTTGTAACATTCCATACATGACTCTAAACCAAGCCCCTATGTTTTGTTTGTTTGGGGGTAGAGACCAAAAGGTTAAGACCAGTATATTTTTCCCATGACTTCCACCTCCCAGTGAAAACTGATCGAGTTCTAGCACAGGGAGTGCTTCCTCTACTGACTGAATGTTTGGAAGCACTGTGTGAGGACTGGAGTAGAAATAGAAGGAATTACTGTTGTAAGAAATGAATGCCTCCCCTTTTCTGATTACGTTTTTAATATGTAATAAATGAAGTCTCCCTGCTTTAAGTTCTTATTTCATTAGATGCTGCTGATGAAACTTTCCGTATCGTATTTAGAATCCAACTATTTCGTATTGACCATGAATTTTTAAATTAAATTGTGAGTGTGCTTTATAGACTATTGTGAACAAGGTCAGTCACCATTGTGACTGGAGCAGAGTGAGCAAGGGAAAGAGTGCCAGGAGATGAAATCAGAGTGATGGGGGCCAAATCACATAGCGCCTTTGTGGGTCATTGTAAGAACTTGACTTTTACTCCAGGGGAAGCCACTGGAGGGCTTTAAGCTAGGGAGTAACATGATCTGCGTTGCCTTTTAACAGGATCGCTGGCTGCAGCCTTTAGACTAAACTATGGGGCTCAAAGTAGAAGCAGGGAACGGACCAAGAAGTAGACACTGAGAAAGAAAATTCAGTGACGTCTCAGGGAGCTCGGCAACATCAGACTAAAAGGAGTTCCAAAAATAAAACAGAAAATAGTGGGAAGGAAATAAATGATCAAAGAAATGAAACAATTTATCCCAGAATTGAAGGGCACGAACCTCCAGGTTCAAAAGGCACAGTGTCCAACACAGTGAATAAAAGATGGTTCACATGGAGGCACAATGAAATCAGAACACCAGGGGCAAAGAGAAGATCTTAAAAGCTGTCAGAGAAAAAAGTTCAGAAATTACATTATCATTGGACTTACCAGTAAAAATGCTGGAAGCTAGAATACTGCTTTTCAAAATTAGGGGAAAATTACTTTCAGTTTAGAATTCTGTAGTCAGCCAGTACTGAATGTGAGAGGAGAAATATTTTCTGACGGGCAAAGTTTCAAATGTATTTCCTATGCACCCTGTCTCACGACGTTACTAAAATATGTTTTATCAGAGTGAAGAGGTGTCAACCAAGAAAGAGGAAGATAAAAGGATCCAACGTAGAAGGAAGGCAAAAGGGACTTCCCGGGTAACAGTGAAGGATGTCCCCAGGATGAGAGCTTTGCCACCGGCCTAGAAAGCAACAGTCCAAATTGGAGCAGATCAGAGAGTTCCAGGAAGGCTCTCTCTGCTAAAAATGAGAACTGTGAATTATTTAGGAGATTTGATTATGTGGAGAATTGCATTAAGGGGTAATTTATAGCATTCTTGAAGGAGGTGGGATGACTAGTAAGCTGTTGAAAGAGAGCTAAGCAAATGAAACAGTAGGAAATTAAGCCCAGGAGATAAAATGGGATCATAGTATTATGGTATTCTTTGAATCAATAGAGAACAATACTGGGGCATTAAGAAAGAAAGGGTGTAAGTGCCTTAAAATGCTTATCTACCCTAATAGTAAGTCAGTCTATAGCATCAAAATGTTACATCATTATGAATCAAGGCCTACAGTATACACATTCTTTTAAAACTACTGAGATAAATATTAAAAGAACCAAAGGACCAAAAGGATTAAAAGTGGATGCTGCTGGGGAACTAGATGAGGCTAGAGAGGTAGAACAAAGGATGGTGGGTTTTAGTTTTAAGCCCGTTAGCGCTTTTTACTTGTCAGCTGACACGCATGTAATATTTTAATAAAAATCAGAATTTTAAAGATATGAGAACACCAGGTCATTGTATATACTCTCTGGGGGCACATCTCCGTAAATATTTGTAACTTAACTGATTTAACACTCATCTTTTCCAAAGAAAGATTTTCTTATTTAGTTAAGGTTTTGTTCTAGAAAGTATTTAAGATGATTCCTTTCCTTAAACCAACTGCTTTCCAGTGCCTTCAAGTATCTTTAGCCACTGATGCTGTTTTTAAGTAAATGTTATAATGTGTTTGCGTTGTGTCTTGTGAGCTCTCTCACAGTAAAAGGCCTTGGTCATTTTTTTACTGACCCTCTGACTGCCTAGAATAGTTCCGTAATTGAAATGGGAATATGGAAATGACCTTTAAAGGAAAGTGGGAGAGGATGACCCTTTCTAAAATGACAAATTGAAACTATGTGATGTTTGAAAAATAGGGGCTGCACAGATAGGAAATTATAAGGCATGATGAGTAGAGATTAGCTATGTAGGGATGGTGTGAAAGAGATGCAGATATATTGGGACCAGATTAAAATGGACTCTGAATGCTTTGCAACTGATTTTGGAAACATTCTCTAGGCAGTCAGGAGCCAGAGAAGGTTTTTAAATGGGAAAATGACAATTATCCAAATCAAAATACAGAATTTTATATCATTTACACCTATCACAGCTATACACAAAACAAATTGTTGTGGAAAACAAACATGGAAAAGAACTGTCTCAAAGTGTTCAATACTGGTTGTCTCTGCAATAGGCTCTGGGTGAATCTCTCCCTCTTCTATTAGTTCTGCTTTTCCAAAAATTTCTATATTTGTGATTGCGAGGTAAAAATAAATCATTATTGTCATAGCATTGTTTCATTGTGACCTGGCCCACAACCATTGCCTCATGCTTCCAGCTCTTTGTTTATTAAAAGGGTAAATGTCCTAAGAAGGTCCTCGCATGAGAAAATAAGAATGCTAAAGAGAGCAGGAACTTTAAGGAAGCATCTGATCTTCCGCTTGGCCTTATCTCCCCCTTATATTAGGACTGTTAAAGATTCACTCCAGTCAATCCAGTGCCCAGCAGGCTGTCCTGACCATCCCCAGCCAGCTCAAACCACTCAGTGTAAATACATCTGGAGGTGTGCAGACTATACTGATGCCTGTGAATAAAGGTAAGTCCTTCACTGTGGGCCTATTATATGTGCTTGTCTTTAGGTCTGTCTTGGGGGAAAGTCCATATTCTGTCAGTTGGTTCTGCTCCGCCCATGTACAGCTTGCCCATTAGCTGTCGCACTATTCCTTGGTTCCCTGAACTCTAGAGCACCAACTCGAGGACTGAAAGTAAAACCCAAATGATCCATTGGCTTTTAATAGCTGCCCATTTCTAAAGCTAAGTAGAGGGGGAATATTTTGGGTATTTATGAGAGTTCAGGTTAATTGGATTTTTATTTTCTTAGTTTAATGACAAGCCCCCGTTTCCACAGTTGAAAATAATGGCTCAGTTACCCTGTACTAATAGTAAACAACCCACCTTGTCAAAATCACTGTATTAAAAAAGGACCCTACCATTTCTGTTGTACTGAGATTGTTTTTGTGCTGTTAGTTTAAAATGGGGCTATCACCTGGGAGTTAGACCATCCTCATTTAAATAATTTCTATATTATATCCTCCTCTCCTTTTTTGCCTGTTAGTGGTTCAGTCATTTTCTGCCAGCAAATCACCTACAGTTCTGCCTGTAGCTGCCCCAGCACCAGTTGTCCCCAGCTCCGCTCCAGCAACTGTTACAAAAGGTATGTAGTTTTGCACAGTGTATTTGCCCACAAGTTTTATGCGAGACATTGCTGTAATCTGAGTCCTTTGAATTTTCTGCATCTGTGAATCAGTCACCTCAGAAGTATGTACGGTTTATGTAGCAGACTTGACATTGAGAAAAACATACAGATATGTAAAGCATCATTTCTGTCCTCCAAGAACTTATAACCAGGTTGAAGAGAGTAAGCAGTGATTGATAAA
The DNA here is from genome assembly GCF_036562045.2 of Rhinolophus sinicus. Taxonomy (NCBI): domain Eukaryota; kingdom Metazoa; phylum Chordata; class Mammalia; order Chiroptera; family Rhinolophidae; genus Rhinolophus; species Rhinolophus sinicus. Next base: position 47,768,369 of record NC_133751.1, read on the forward strand.
TGCAGGATAAATGTTCTGGAAAGTGAATGCTGAAATATTTCAATCTTGGATATCTGATCAGGGTTGGTGGGGAGAGGACTTTGTATGGGACATGGACTAACCTGGACTTTCAAAGAGTAAAGCATTTTCAGCTGTGGAGCAGTCAGGGGTATGGCAGGTTAAGGGGACAGATATTCCACTCTTGTTTGGGAAGTAGATCAATTAAAGGGACTCATCTGGGGTATGCAGACATGGTAAAGGAGCTTTAGATAGGGCCAGACTTGGGCAAGCTGGTAGTGAGGACATTTCTGACTGTTGAGTAGATTAAGTTAGTGCAGTGACTATTGAGTAGATTAATTAGAGCAGCACATTTTGACATCGGTAACATCTGTAATAGTGGTGATAGCTGCCTTGTGTAGCCGAAAATGTACCAGGCACGTGCTAGCTGTTTTATATATGTCACTGATTATCACAGTACTTCAGAATAGCTATTATGCCCATTTTGCAAATGAGAAAACTGAAGTCTGGCGATACTAAATGTACACTTCTCAAGTATAGAAAGCTGGGAAACAGTGCAGTTGGAATTTGAAATATGTCTGCTTTTCAGGCGTGCCATGATTCTGCATGACAGTCTTGAGACGAGGTAGACTTGTAACTTACAACATGACCATCTAAAGCAGGCGTTGGCCAGCTAGTCTGTTGCCTGTTTTTTAAATAAAGCTTTATGGACATACAGCCATGCACATTCATTTACATATTATCTGTGGATGTGTTGCAACCTCAGAGTTGGAACTACTTAAGTAGTAGTTGGAATGACTCAAAGCCTACATTATTTACTGATTAGTCCTTCATAGGAAAGGTTTGCCAACCCCTGATCAAGATAGCCGAGGATGAAAACGCTGGACCAGCATTTCTCCTCAGTAGTAGGTATATATATGATAGGCCTTCCTTACGTAGATTCTGATTCAATTTTGGACTGAGGCCAGAACATCTCTGTTTTGATTTTAATTGAGGTAAAATTTTATGTAGTGAAATACCATTTGATGAGTTTGGACAAGTGTATAAACCCATGTAACCAACATCCCATTTAAGATATAGAAATTTCTGTCACCTTATGTCCCTTCCAGTCAATTCCCACCCCCTACGGGCAACCACTGTTCTGATTCCTAGTACAATAGATTAGTTGTCTGTTTTTTAAGTTTATATGAATGGAAGGACATGTATTCTTTTGTATCTGGTTTCATTTATTCACCATAATGTTCTGAGATTCAGCCATGATACTGAGCAGTATTCCACATTGTAGGAACGTACCATAATGTATCCTTTCTCTTGTTGGTGGACATTAGAGTTGTCTCCAGTCTGGGGCTATTATGTACAAGTCTTTGAGAGTATATGTTTCATTTTTCTAATAGAATAGCTGTCTCAACCTACAAGTGATGATGATATAATTCTGTAATTATTTGAGTGCTAGATTAGAGTGAGTATACTCGCACCTGTAGCGCTGGAGTATCGGAACTTTTTCTGAGGACTCCTTCTGTTTATTGAAGTCTTGGAATCACTAGGGGTTGGGAGAATATGTATTGCAAACAGTGAAATTCGCAAGGTTACTCAAAGTTAGTATACATATAAAAATAATTTTACTTTCTATATAGATATTAAATGCTAACAACCTGCTAAACATTTCTGAGAGAAATTTAAAAAATCTAAATAAATGGAAGGACATACCATTATAAATATAATAAATTATGGGTAATTTATTATAAATATAATACATCATTTTTATTGAAAGACCTGATGTTAACAATTCTCCAACCAAAAATGACATATAAATTCAATACAGCACAATCAGAATCTCTACAGTGCTGTTTCTGTGTGTACGGAGAAATTGACAAGCTAAATCTAAAATGTATAAGTAAACAAAGACCTAGAATAGCTGAGACAATCTTAAAGAACAAAAAGCTAGGGGATTTAGATGACCAGATATATATACTATAAAACTGCAGTAATTGAGACAGTGTGGTATTGGTTCAAGAATAGACAGACTAATGGGACAGAAAAGAAAGCCCAGAAATAGACTTATACATATATATGGTCACCTGATTTATGACCAATTTCTTTTCAATAAGTAGTGCTTACTTAATCCATTTGGGAAAACAGTGAACTTTGGCTCCTACCTTACACCATAAAGAAAAATTAATTTGAGTTGGATCATAGACCTAAATGTGAAAGGTAAAATAGTAAAAGCTTCTAGAAGAGAATATGAAAATAACTTCCTGACCTTGAGCAGAGAACACACACAGTTAGCCATAAAATAAAAAATTGATAAATTGGACTTTATTAACCATGGGAACCTCACTTCATCAGAGGGACAAAATTAAGAGTGAAAGTCAAGCCACAGACTCGAGGATATTTGCAATAGATACGTCTAACAAAGGCATCACATACAGAGTATACACACACCTCCTAAAAATCAATATGAAAAAGATGGACACTAGTTTTTTTAAAGATCAAAAAATGTGATATGAAAAGTTGTTCAGTCTCGTTTGTCATCAAGGAAATGCAAATTGAAATCATTGTGAGACACCATTCTGTCACAAACATTAAAAGGATGAGCAACGCCAAGTGTTGGCAAGGATGTGAAACAGCTCGAACTCGCACACACTGTTGGTGGGACTATAAATTGATATAATCACTTTGGAAAGCAGTCTGACAGTTTCTAATAAAATTAGACATACATCTGCCCTATGTTCCAGCAAATACACTTCTAGGAAATGTGTGCATCCATCTACCAAAAGACACAAGAACGCCCATCCCACTGTTATTTTTCAGAGCTGAAAAGATGCCGACACAAACAAGTATGTACAGTATGAGTCCAGTTACATGAAATTCCGAGTGGACAAAGGGTGGTTATCTTTGGTAGGGATGACCTGCCAAAAGCATAAGGGAGCCTGGTTGAAGGCTGGAAATACTGTATCTGTGAGTAGTAGGTGTATAGATAGGTGAAGTTTATCGACCTGTGCACTTAATTTTTGTGCACTTTCTGCTAGTTATGCATCAATAAAAAAGGGGGGGAAAGGTGTAGATCTCATTTGTAGATCCGTTATAGGAAACTAACGAAAGATATTGAAAAGGGAAATGACTTTTAGGAAAATTTTTCTGGTGCTGATGTACAAGGTAGATTGTAAGGAAAAGAGATTGAGGGCAGGGAAGCTGATACAGAAGCTAGTGTGTGGTCCTGGCTTGTTGATCAAAGAAGACTATAGAAGTAAAGGAAGACACATGCGCCTGTGTTCTATCAGTAACAGATTTAGTAATATTAAAAGCCTGGTGTTATTATCTTGGATATTTCCTAGCACAGAGGATCTAGATCTGATTTGTGCTTTCTGGCTTATATGTCAGACACTGAAATAATGCTGAAAGTTGATAAACTCAGCGGAAGAGATGATATCCAAAAGGATAGTAGAGCTTAGAACAGGCCCGTGTTGTGTTTCAATGTGACATTGTTCAAGTGTGTGTATGGGAGGGAGGGGAGGACCTTACATAGCAATGCTGTTGGCCCTTTAAGAAATGTCTACAGAGCCATTTCAGTGTCCTGCCTTGTCACGAGCCTGACGTTGCTCCCCATGAGACCCACACTAACAGTTCTTCCCTTGTCTGCTGACCCTGTGCTGAGAGGCGCCATCTCAGTCCCCGGGCTGTGTCCCTACAACAGCTGGTGTGGTAGTTTCCTCACTGAGTTTCAATGGAAGGGCTTTTGTTGCTGCCTGCACATGTGCTTTCATCATTGAACCTAACAGCTCTCTTTTTGTTACTCTTCCCTTGTAGTGAAGACTGAACCAGAAACTCCTGGGCCAAGCTGCCTCTCTCAGGAGAGTCAGACAGCAGTGAAAACAGAAGAGAGTTCTGAGCTTGGAAACTATGTCATTAAGTAATTATTTCAGTCTTTTCTAAGGGAGTTGTGCTTTGGATATTTTTATGATACGTTTCTAAAAACCATGCCTGTGACAGTATATGTAGAGTCGTGTGTGTGTGTGGAGATAAGTCCCTGACGGGTGGATACCTTCTGTGTGCAGTGAACGAGTATTACCACCTGACACACAGCTCAAGGGTCTAAGTTACACAATGATGTGACCTAGAGGTGGCACTTGATTTGTCGCCTCAGAAGCCTCAGGCGGAATTACAGATCTCCCTCCAGTTGAGTTTGCCAGCATGTGCCTTTTTTTGCTGAATCCTCGAGTATGAGATTCCTTATGATGTAATTACTCAGGTGTGTACACGTTTTGTGTCCAAGTATCCACATACCTACCTAATTTTAAACAGCTCTCTTTTCATGGGCCATATGCACTCATTACTTCTTCTGGAAATACTTCATGAGATTTCCCAGTTTCCAAGTTGGGAACCCAACTCTGACCACATATTTTGAAGTATCTCAGATTGTTGGCAACAATAGAAAAATAGCCACTTTCACATGCTAGGTGACAGCATGAGCTGTAATAACCAACCCTAAGATAGGTATTTGTATGATGGAATTTTATCATACAGTGGCAGTCACACCGAGAAGAGATTAGTTGCTATTTACAAAAATAGATAAAATGTGATACTTGCATCAGTTGCTATTCCTGGGGTCTCTCTGTTTATTTAGTCTTGATGTTTTCTTTTTAAGCATAGAATGACCTTCGGTTATAAAGAAGGCTATCTATGAAAGGAAAGATCTGCCAATACAATCGGTTTAAGTTTTAATTCCCTCAGAAAAGGGGAATATGAACATAAATTCATGTGTATATATGGCCAGAAATTGCTGTGTATATTTACAACCTTGATTTTCTTTTATCCTTCTCAGAATAGACCATTTAGAGACCATCCAGCAACTCTTAACAGCAGTAGTAAAGAAGATCCCATTAATCACTGCAAAAAGTAAGACAATTTTACTAAATATATGGATGCGTTGTTTTTTTTAAAGAGGTGAATACTTGGGATGTTGAGTCCACTTGGATCACTTGTATGTAAATTGAAACTGCTGTGGTAGTTATCTTAGGAGGTTTTTGCTATAGCTGTTGCTCATTTTCAGGGTTTTAGAATTCAAAATATCTTGATCAACCAGTTAGTCTTACTGTCTTCACTGTGTTTGATCTGTAGAAGGAATTTTTTACATTTATTTTGTATATAAAACTGCATTTTTTTTTTGTTTTGTTTTTGTTTTTGTTTTTTTATTGGGGAATATTGGGGAACAGTGTGTTTCTCCAGGGCCCATCAGCTCCAAGTCCAGTCACCATTTTCAATCTTTAGTTGCAAGGGGCTCAGCCCACCATCCCATGTGGGAATTGAACTGGCAACCCTTTGTTAAGAGCTCGCGTTCTAACCAACTGAGCTATCCAGTGGCCCCGCAAACTGCATTAGTTTTTAATGTTTATTAATAAGGAAAGAAATGAACATTTGCCTACAATGGGCCAGACTCTGTGCAGCCCTGTTACATTTACTGTCTTATTTAATCCCAGTCTCTTGTGGGATAGGTGATGTCATCTCTGTTTAATAGATGAGAAAATCAAGGATAAGCAAGAATGAGTAACTCGCTCACGCTCACTAGCTGTGGGTGCTGAGGCAGATACAGCCCAGCTCTCTCTGACTCCAAAGCTATTCTTTCCTCTCCCATTCACTGTCACTCTTGGCACAAATGCACAATGATCACGGCCTCCAGCAGTGAAGTCTGCTCTGTCAGTGCCCATTGTTAGCTAGCCTGAATAATGGGCTTCTCAGCCCCAGTTGTGCTGACAGAATTGACAGTCCTTAGGTATGTGCTGTCGGTCAAGATCACGTGGACATTTAGAGGAAGTGATGAGCAGATTGTATCCTATTCATGGGAATATGAAAACAATAGGCCAAGTACAGACTACCCTGCTTTTTTTTCCCCCCCAACTCTAATGGCAAAGAAATTATTTCTTTTTTTCTTGGTTGAAGTTTGAGGGGTCATTTTGAGGTAGTTCAAAGTAATGACATTTTCCTAGGCCAGCAGAATAAAATTCAAAAATCTTTCTCCTTCTTCCTCTCCCCTTACTACCCTTCCTCCCCTTTTTAAATTTAGATACAAATACAAATGTTAAAGCTGAAAGGCAGTTCAGAAACCATCTTTCCCAACGGTCTCGTTTTACAGAGAAGAAAACTGAAGCCCAGAGAGGTGATGTAGGTTGCCCACGGCCACTGAGTGCGTTCCTGGCAGTGCCAGGGCTTGGTCGCGGGTCTCCTGGCTCCTAGTGGAATGCCATTTCCACTCATTTTAATAGCCTCATGGCAGTAGATTCTTTCTCTACCAAAGCTGATTTCCCAAGGAGAGGTGTTGTTTTGAGTACACACTTCTCTTTTAAGAAAAAGCCCATCTTCTGTGTTACACTGATCTGAACTTGCCCGGTTAGGAGCAACTCCAGTACAGAGGTCCGAAGAAACTTTTGGACATGACTCCAGCAGATAAGATTTGATGGAGGTCGTAACAATTTTATTCAGAGTTGGCTGGATATGTGCATCCTAGGTGAAGATGCCAGCTGTTTTTCTGCGAAGTCTGTGGAGCAGTATTATAGCTGGAACATTGGAAAGAGGAGAGCTGCTGAGGTAATCCCATGTCTGCCTGTTTGATACGCAGCCACCACTGAGAGCCTGTGTGGAGAAAGCCAAAACACATGGGCATTCTGGCTGCTTCCATAAACCTTGTCATATGGAACAGTGATAAAATTTGCCACATTAAAATTTTGTTAAGTATTTGATGGTAGAATTTTTTTCTCAGTTAAAATCTCATTCTTCAAACATTTGTAGCTGGCTTTTGAAAAGTCTACTTTCTTTTCTTGCATTGGAAAATGTCTCAACTTTTTTTATGAATTTCAATATATTAAAATTAAATCAAGTATTTATTGAGTATGTACATTGTGGTAGCTAGTCTGCCGGCCAGTGGGATTATAAGAGGAAATCACATGTACAAAGCATGCTTTCAGGGCGCTGTGAGAAAGTCAAGGTAATGGGTTCGGGGAAGGTTGGGGAGGGAGGGGAAGTGGGAGGTCATAGGTTGAGACCAGGGGAAAACTTTATAGGCCAAAGGTAGGAGATACATTTTATTTTATTACATAAGCATTAGGTAGAAATTCTTTTACTTTTGTTTTAAACTGAGGAGTAACACAATCAGATTTGTTTTTATTAGGAAAAAATAATTCTAACAAGTTAGCGTGGTGATTTACGATTGGGTGATTTGTTTGAACATGCTGCTAAGTTGAGGAATTTGATTATGGTTCCAAAAAAAATGTCTTTTAAGTGGCAAAGAGCAATGACGATGCGAAAAGTCTTACAAGAAATACTGGAGAAGAACGCAAGATTTCACCACCTGACTCCACTTAAAACCAAGCACATTGCTCACTGGTGTCGCTGCCACGGCTACACGCCCCCGGATCCCGAGAGCCTGCGGAACGACGGGGACTCTATTGAGGACGTGCTGACCCAGATCGACAGCGAGCCGGGTAAGCCTGCAGGGGACTCAGCCTCGTGGGCGGGCACTGGGGGGTCTGCACGCAGCACGCTGGCATCGCATCAGTTGCCATGGTCTGGGACCCCTCCAATGGCAGCAGTTTCCCCAGGACTTGAGGAGTTACTGTGGAGAACAGGAGCCTGCTCCCCTCCGGCTATGTGTCCCGCCCGTGCCCCCTGCAGCACAGTCCCTACAGAACTGTCGGTGCCGGAGAGTTGTACCCCAGCAGGAATGTTCTGGCGCAGGCCGTACAATAGGCGTGCTCTGTTTGTTCAGGAGTCTCCCTCCTGGCATCGTTTCTCCTTGGGAGACTTTGCAAGCCCACCTCTTTTCCTCCAGGTAGAAGTGACTTCTCCTTCCTTTGTGACCTTATAACCCCTCAAAGATGAGTCTTTTCAATCTCCTTGAAGTTGGGGACACTGTCTTATCTGTTACATTATCTCCGAACCTAGCTAGGTGGTGTACTGCCCAGTGTTGGGGACACAGATGTAAACAACTGATAATGTTGCAGATAAAATGAATTGTTTTATGACAAAGACATAGGCAGCGGTGCTGGATGGGGGGCTAGGGGGCAAGGGGGCAAGGGGGCAGGGCATAAAAGACATGGGGAGAATGTTTTGAGTTTCACCTTGAAGAAACTCAACCCCATTGCTGTAGAAAAACAGAAGCTCCACCTCCCGGTCCGAGGGAACCTGGAGCACAGGGAAGGTGTGGGGGGTCCTTTAAGACTTAGTGTGAGTCCCGTTTTCTCCATGAAGCTTTCCTGAGAGCCATAATGCAGGACGACCTCTCTGTTCTCTGATCTCCAGCAGCGCTTGATATCAGAACCTTGAGGATTATTCAGATTTCATAGCTCAGGTCTTTGGAGAGCAGAGACCATGTTGATTACATCATGCTTCACTGGTTGTATATGGAAAGCATGATATTTTACATACGCTGGGCTTTCTGTTAATATGACTGATTAATTTGTGAGCGCCCACCCAGTCAATAAAACAGAAGAACCCAGGAGCTGGATGCCCTACTACCATCCTGCTGGGTGCCCGTAAGCCCATGGTACCTGGTCTGGACCTCACTTGTTTACCCATAAAGTGAAAGGGATGCACTAAAAGATGCCCAGGACCCCTGCTAGCTTTAAAGTTCTAATACTGTTCGTTAGACTTGGTATAAATCATCTTATTAAAGACTGGATGCAAGGTGCACACTAAAGTGTTAACAGTACTTATCTCTGAGCAGTGAGACTATGGGTGATTTTTATTTCTTTACTGTGCATTTCTGAATTTTCCAGATTTCAAATATGAAAAAAAATCAGTTTAGTCATTAACATTTGAGGGTTGGGCAGAGGACCTTCTTTTTGATGGCGTAAGTCAGAATTATGTAGTCTGTTTTGTCTCCGATTGCAGTTATATCACATGTGTCTTAACACAAGACACCTGTCTCTGTGCGCGTCTAGCGCATGAATACCAGTTCTCATAATTATAGAGCCATAGAGTTTTAGAAGCAGAAAAAACGTTTTAGATCCAGAGTTTTGATACCCCCTCCTTTGGGTCTCAGACTGCTGGTATTAAAGAGATAGAAAGTCCTTTTGTTTTGTTACTATAGTTGTCATAAGACTGATTACCTCTCCAAAACAAAACAAAACAACAAAAAACTGACTACCTCTCATTTAGAGTTCCCGTCGTCATTCTCCTCTGCTGACAACCTCTGTCGGAAACTGGAGGACCTACAGCAGTTTCAGAAGAGAGAACCAGAGAATGAGGAGGAGGTGGATATCCTCAACCTCTCAGAGCCATTACAGATAAACATCAAAAAAGAACAGGAAGAGAAACAGGAAGAAATGAAATTCTACCTGCCACCGACGCCAGGGTCTGAATTTATTGGTGACATCACACAGAAGGTAGGGGCTGTGGCTGTGATGTCGCTAGATCACAAACCAGGTGCGAGATGCTCAGATGTTCAGCCTGATAAACTGACAGCAGACTTTTCTGGTGAAGGAAATGTATGATTTACTTCTGCCTGATACAGTCAGGGTATGTTATCTGGGCACCCACCTTTCCACACCAGGGACGTTGGGCAAGAAATTAATTACAGGTGAAAAAGTTGCTTGTTGAACTTGGAATTGGAACAAAGGCAGCTTGATATGGACAATTTTTTTTCCTTTTCATCTCTTTTATTCTCATTTGCCTCAGTAGAAACACCTTGCCTTCATGAGGCATGTCACAGTATTTCCAAGTTACGCTTCAGAGGTTAAGCTTCCTCTAACCTTTTCATAGCTCCCAAGTGTGGATGCACCTCATGGCACAGGAGAGAATTAGTTACCCACCTTTGATGGAACCCAGCTCTGCAGCGTCTGCCACCTACACAGTTGCTGAGAACCCAAAGTGAAATATAGCGCTTGTTTTCACTTGCAAGAGGAATTTAAAACATGGCGCCAGATGTAGTTTCCAAGTCTGTCTACATCACCTTTTGCAAATAGTGCCTTAAAGTCTTAATTCCAAGCTTTCCAATATGTTGATCCCATTATCAGGATTCATGGCACTTTCTGAGTGTGTTCTCCCATGAAGGAGATCCGGGGGTAAATGCAGGATTAGAACAGCATTCGCTCAGAAACATGGGAGAACTAGGATAACACATTCCCCCAATGACTTCCTCATGACTTTGTAGTTATTCTTCCAGCCCGACGTTGCTTTGGGTATCAAAGAAGTATACTTGTTTGGAGAAAGGCTGTTTTATTGTAGAACTAGGAGCAAATGGCTTTTTCCTGCTTTTGCAGATTGGAATCACCCTGCAGCCCGTGGCACTTCACAAAAACGTGTATGCGTCGGTGGTGGAGGACATGGTTTTAAAGGTGGGTGCCTGCCAGCAGCCAAGGCTGGGCAGTCTGGATGCCAGGCTGTTTTGAGTAAGGGACAGGACCGCAACAGAATAGAGGTGACAAGTTTTAAGATTTCTCATCTTATTCAAGCTTAAAGTTTTTTTTTCCTGATTTTTAAGTGAATTAGATTATGTTTTCTGAGTGTTGAAGCATCTCCAATAAGAGTTGCTTTGCTGGTGTCGCTCTAACAGTATCTTTTAGTGGCATTTCAAGTGCCTTTTAAGTAGTCTGAGGTGAGAGTCAGTGCTCTCATTGCTTTAAGGTGGCAACGGCAAAGCCTTGGGTTTCTCCACTTGTCATAATAACAACAGACAAAGGAGCCACAAGTGTTCCATTCCTGAGCAAGGGGATGACAAAAGCCAGTTTCCTTACCCAGCCAGATCGGAGCGCCGCAGTTCCCCTCTTGGTGGGTCCCCTCCCACTTCAGGGGTACCGCACAGATGGCTCTCACTTTCACTTGTTTTCTTTAAAAACAGCATCTGATTAATGAAAATTACCCCCATTCATAAGTTCTCAGAATCACAGCCTCTATCATTGTGGACTATTATTCAGGCCTTTAATTTTTCTTGAGGATTTTTGATCCTTAGATACAGTTGTTTCCAAAGTTTAGGGTACGGAATGGGGCTGGATGCATCCCTCTTGCCTGGCCATTCTTGAGAGTAACACACCTTCTGTTGTAGGCTACAGAGCAGCTGGTGAATGACATCCTGAGACAGGCTTTGGCAGTTGGATACCAGACAGCATCCCACAACAGGTACCATTACCTCTTTCATCAGTGGTATCGGGTGTACAGCTATTTCCTGACAGTTTAGTTGCCCATCAAGAAGTTTCATACTTACAGGGTGGCCGGTTAGCTCAGTTGGTTAGGGCATTGTGCTTGTAGTACCAAGGTTGCCGGTTCGATCCCCACATGGGCCATTGTGATCTGTGCCCTCCTTTAAAAAAAAAAAAAAAAAAAGGAAGTTTTATACTTAAATCAATCCAGTAGGAGATGGAGGTATCGGTGCTCGGGACATTCTCAGAGCCAGACAGATTGAAGGGTCCGCTTGGTCATTCTGAGGGAACCTCTTGGTTGTGAAAGCTCAGCTTTGTCCAGAGGTCAGTAGCTCCCCAGTCACTACTTCATAGACACTGTTCAGTAGGTCTCTGTTACGTTACTGGGAGGAACAAATACCAGCTGTTTGCAATTAAAGATAATAACAGTGTCCGTTAAGTATCAGATGTTGGGGCCAGGCATTACATATGTTACCTAATTTGCTTTTCATTGTAGAACTCTTACTCTCGTTGTAGAAATTGGGAAACTGGTCTTTGAAATGTAATCTTACCTGGCTTTCCCAGCAAATACGTGCTAGAACCTAGATTCACACTCAGATCTCATTGGCTGTAAATCCCACAGTTTCACCACCATCTTTGCTGCTTCTCTATCATTGATTGGGACGCAGAATTTTGTTCTTTTCCTGGGCCCTGAAAGAGTGGTCTTTGTTCCACATCCTGGTATCCCTTTCAAAGGAAACATTTTATCTCGTTGTGCTTAATGGCTGTCATAAATTTATAAAATTGTAAGAGTGTCTGCAGATGTGAAGAGGCCTAAATCAGAGGGATATTAGTCAGACTTCACAGGAGTACAATACATTGGGCAGGGTACTAGAGGTCTTGAAGGAAAAGGGAAGGGAAATAAAGAAGTTCCAGTAATGTTGCTTTTGGTCCTGCTTGGAATCCAGGGGTGGGCTGAGCACCTGCTGTGGCCCCCGCTCACATCCACAGTCCTTGCTGTGGAGACAGGGAGGGACTTGTGTGCCCTAGATAAGAACACTCAGCATCACACTTGGCCTGGCCTAACTCCCATCTCCCATCTTTCCAGGAGACGGGAAATACTGCCCCAGAGTTCTGTGGTGCTTTGGCTCAGCTTTCAGTCTGCTGAGACTGAATTACAAAAATGCCATTGTCCTGCTCTCCACTTCTTCTTTTCTCGGTCCTCAGAGTCTTTTTTTCTTAATTATTCAACAAGCTTCTTGAAATCAATCTCATACCTGTGACTGGGAAGTCAGATTTGAGCCCTAAAAAGGGTTGACTGAAGAGAGCAAACCAAATCTTCACCAAAGTTAAAAGGAATTAGTAGGAAAGAAAAGAGAGAGAGAATATACCTGCCACTCCGCCCCCTCCAGGTGGCCCTAAACCTGCCTTGTCACTCATCATTATCCCCTTCTGTTAGGGCCTGTGGTCCTTGAGATAAACTGATTATTAGATGCTTGAGCGAATTGTACCTAACAGCCTTTGTTTTTTGGACCAGGATTCCCAAAGAAATTACAGTGAGTAATATTCACCAGGCTATTTGCAACATTCCTTTTCTGGACTTCCTCACAAACAAACACATGGGGATATTGAATGAAGATCAGTGAGTGGAGTGAAGATGCCCCCAGGAAAGCAGGATCTGGAGCTGTGTCCAAAGCTCTGGACCGTGATGACTCTTCTATTTGGGGAAGGAGGCTGTTTTCCGCGTGCCCCAGGACACCGTGGCTGCCAGACCATTGCCTCCACCTAATTCAGTGTAACACCAGCGTGTTCAGTCCCAGAGCAGATCCCTCTAGGACAGAAGTTTCCTGATTCTAGAGTGAAGCTGTGAGTGGATGCATGCTGTGTCAGCTTGCATTTGTTCCCTCTCCAGCTCCGTGAGAGGGTCCCAGAGCTGGCCCAGCCATGCGTGTCAGGTCTTTCTCTCCCCTGGGTGTCCTCCCGGCGGCACCTTGGGCCTGCGTCTCCCTCCAGGAGACAAGACATGAGTCTGGCAGGCTGGAGATTTCACCCATTCTGTGGGCTGGGCTTATAGGCAGCCCCAGTGGTTACCCTGGTGACATCTGGAGAAGGACTGGGCTTCAGCAGCCCAGCAGGTGGCTGCAGTTTGGAGGATCTGCACTCAGCCCACGGGCGGCAGCTGCAGGACGCGGTGATGCCACGTGGCAAACATACAGGCCTGGGCGGTTGCCGGCTGAGCAGGATCCTTTTTTTTTAATGTAGACAGGAGCATTACTGTGACCAGTCTCAGAGCGTTGTCAACGGATAGACAGAGCCCAGTGCAGGTCAGGAAAGGTTTGACGATAACCGAGAAGCTCTTAATATGTTCGTATTGGACAGCGCCCACAGATCCCGGCACTTAGCAGCCTGCACTGGCTTTGCGTGTGCAGGAGCTTCTGCTGCTGGATCCATGTTGAGTGGCCAGTGGGGAGCAGCCCCTGGGACAAGCCCTGCTAGGATTTCGTGTCCTGTTCTTCTCTGTCACGTTCTTCCCAAGAAGAAGTGTTTCAAAGAAACACTTGTGAGTGCCTTAAAGGTAGAAAAATGATGGCTAAAGCCAAGAGACAGGGATATCCTATCAGTGCTCAGAAGCAGTGAGAATAGGTTGTGTCCATAGCAGATGGAAGGGAGAAGTGAAGAGAAGAAGGAAGGTTAGCAGTGATGTCCAGTTCCGTGAAAGGTACTAACCCAGGCTTCCTAACAGTCTGTGGATGGAAGGGAACGGATTTAGTCTCAGGAAGCTGCTCGAAGACAATTTGAAACCTGTGAGTCAACATCAAAAAAACTTACCCAAGCCACATAATTCATGTTTTCATGAGTCCTGTAGATGTTTGAGTCAGGAACAGAAGGCAGGGAGGTGACATGATGAGAAATCTACCCTTTTTTATTCAGCGTCTGAGGATTGCAAATGGAGAAGGAAGCCTATTCGGTGTGGCATGGGGCATGCCCTGGCTTAGTGACAAGTAGTGTAGTAGCAGAGGCCCTGCTAGTCTGTACATGAACTACTCCAGGCAACGGTAATGGGAAGTGTATAGACTCATTCAGCAGTGGCCGGTGACGGAACTTTACAGGACAGAAGATTTGGTCCAAATGAGAACAGTCATGTACGACAGGCACAAAAGCCTAAAGAAATTATCTTTTTGCAAAAGAAGTATTAAATGACTTAACATTCCCCATATGTATTAATGTTCAAATGTATTTGTATCATAATGTGTAACATAATTGTGTAACAAAAATACCTACAATAAATCTTTTAGTATTTGTGATGGGTTTTCTGAGTTTGAAGCACTACCTTTTGGTAGGGTTTTTCTTATATTAGGTAAGAAAGAACTGGAATAGGATAAAGATAATCAGTATTATGTGTGTTGAATTCTTCCACTTCTTTCCAAAAAGAACTTGAGGCTATGCAAGATAAAGGATAACAGTTACGTAAAAGTCTGAAAAAATAATTGGAAGATACATGTTGACCCTAGACACAATTTCTGACCGCTTGGGGCAAGGGAAGTCTGCCTAGCTGAGCTCAGAGCCCCCTCCAAGCCAAGGCTAAGTAAGAGGGAACAGCTCCTGTTGTCTGACAAAGAAACGCGCTGGTTTGTCTGGGAGGATAGAAGTGGTCTGTCTACACTGAGGTCTGAAAGAAGTTTCTCCTGTGACACAGGCCTGTTGTGACCATCTGCTGTCATAATGGGCAAAAGGTGACCAAAAATGCAGAAACATTTCAGGATGACCACTTCCTATATCCATGATTTTGAAGAACGACAGACTTTGAAAGCTGCCTCTGCAGGAAGGAGGCTTTGCAATACAGTCCAGGGTGTAGCTTTCTTGGGACCAGACTTCACCTAATGTCAACCTCTAGGGAGTCGAATGGTCTGGAGGAAGGAGAATAGGGGCATTGCCTAGCCTCCCTTCCTGAATGTTAATTGTCTCAGCCATGGTTTCGGCAGGAGCCATAGAACAGACAGTGAAAGATGAGTGTCACCGGCAGTGCCTCTTACTGACTGAAGGAGCCTGTGTGAAGGGGCCAGGGTTTTCTCAAAAGCTGCTTTCTGGAGTGTGGCCTAAATCCGAGAGTTATTACAGGAATTAAAGTATTAGTATAATATTTGTGATGGGTTTTTCTGAGTTTGAAGCACCACAGACCACAGAGAGGTGGGACCTTGCTCTAAATGTCTGCAAGTGAGAGGCTCGTGGGGGCTTCCCCCTGGGTGGGCCTCGGAGGGGGGCTGCTGGCAGTGCAGACTTTGGTGATGGAATCATTAATGTTGAACTCGCTTCTGGCTAAAATTAGCTAACAGGTTGAACTGTTTTATTTTGTTTAATTTTTCTCTTTACAGAATTAATACAAAAATTCTTATTATATAGAAACTTTAGCAAATATAGTAAGGTGTAAAAATTTATTAGTTAAAAAATTACCCATTATTTCCCTTCTTAAAGATAACCACCATCAACATTCCAGTGCATTTCTTCCTGGTTTGGTCTGTATATTATATAAGTGGTACGTGGGAGCTGGTGGGGCTCGTCTCAGTAGCTTCTTAAGGCCACTGCAGTGGCAGGATGTTAGGTCTTACCGTGACCTAGAGTGAGTGGGAGGAAGTTTCTCCTTCAGAACCCAGATCCCCTCATCATTAATGAAGTCCAGTAAGGAAGGGGGAGGTTGGGTGTTGTGAAAAGCTGTCAGTTCTGGAGCATTCCACAAAGGTCCTCGGGCTTGTGGCATGCCTCACTGAGAGGCGTGCCTCCTGCTGCAGTGCCAACTCTGTCCCCAACGAGGGACAGCAGGCCCAATGGAGAGGACTGAATGAGCCACGCAGGTAGTCTCGGGGGGAGGGACAGACCCTGCCAGCCCTACAGTGACGGGCAGGGTCTGTGAGGGCCTGTGTCCGGGCATCAGATGGACCAAAGCTGCGCATGCAAATAGAGCCGGCTCCCTGGGAAAGGGGGGGAGGGGCGCTTGGGCAGGAAAGAATAATTACACAGTTGTGCTTTGTCGCACGGGTGTTGCCTCACTTTGCAGAGGACAGGACAGAAGTTTAAACTGCTCACAGCTAGTGAGCGGACAGGTCAAGATCTGTGTCCACGGTTAGATTCAAAGACAGTGCTTTTACCTTCGGCTCCCGGCGGCAGGGGGTAAATGTGAAAGAGGGGAGGTTGATGGGTTTTGTGAAAGACTATATAACACCAGTGTGGACTGCGGCCCCAAGTGAGGGTTCTCAGGATTGACAGGCCTCCAGGGACGGCAGCAGCAGCCATGGCCTATGAAGTCCTTATTACCAAGGGGGGGATGAAGGAAGTCATGAGAGGACGAAGGTGCTGTGTTTATAATTAAAGAAATAACAAGAAATTGAAACAGTACATTTTTGCATTTTAGTAAAATCTGAGATTGTACGGTTAATCTGTTCATTTCCCACAGAATGCCCAGCAGGAAGTCTCTTTTCTCTCAGAAACATCTAACACGCAAACACCAATGGGGTCTGAAATAATAGAACCCTTTGTGTAAGCATATGGTTTTGGTTTTCCCTTTAAAATGATCCAGAGCATTTCCTTTGCTGGAATGAGGGCAAGGGCTGTGCCTGCCAGAGCTAGCACCTCTGAGGGGACAATCCCCTTTGCAGCGTGACCTGGAAACAGCCCCACCTCCACTCTGAGGTGTTGCTAAGACCAGAACACCACCTACGCCACCGCCTGCTGCTCAAGTAAGTGCTCACCAGACTGGAGCCACTCGTGGGCTGGAGCAGGATAAAGATCCAAAGGGAAATCCTTGAGTTTCCTGACCAAAAGCTGGCCTAAGCTTGTGCTTCTAACCTTTCAGGAGGGACATGAACGCCACGTTTGAAGGAGAGGGGACCAGATTTGTTCACATGGCTGCACTGTCTAGAATTTATAGAGAAAGTCAGGAGAAAGCTCTCCAAAGACAAAATGAGCTGCCTCCTCCACAGGCAGTGAGTTCCCTGTAAGCGCCGGCGGGGGTGAGGGGACGTCTGAAGGTCTTCCGGGGGTTGAGGCTAATGCTGCCTTCTTTAAAACACTCCCAATGTGTAGCCAGTGCGGATGGCAGTTCCTTTCTAGTTGCCAACATATTAAGGGGAAAAACTGGAATTAGTAACAAAATGTGGGGTTCAGGAACTTACCACAAGGTAAGTGGCATTCATTCATTCACTACTTAAAGCACTCTTCCCAAGAAATGTTTTGTGAAAACATAAGGGTCGTCTTGGCCATAAAGAAGTTAATGTCTCTGAAATTGGAATCCTATGATAGTCTCTTTCTTTTGGAAACTTCTTCCAGGTTACTCAGCATGGTCATGAGTCACACGCAGGTGATAACCTAAGATTTCTTCTACAACTTGAACGTGGGGGCCATTTGCAGGAACATCCCAAGGACATTACCTTGGGTTACCATGAGTTACAAAATTATCATGCAGCCTGGGAGAACGACCCAGTGGACATGACTGGTTCTTTTAAGGACCTGTTATGTCCTTATTTCTCAGCCCCCTGGACCAATTCAGTTCTCAATAGAATTGATCCTCGAGTTCTTCGGATTTAAAAACTGAAGAGTGACCAAGAGGCAATTACAAAACGATCAGAAGCCTTCCACACACTTCTCGAGGAAGAGGGTGGGTGAAGTGCAGAGTGGAGCTGGGTGGCACCGTGTGTGCCTCTGCTCTGCACCGACTGCAGCTCTGGAGGCCGCATGGAGCTCTGGTGCCCGACAGTGAGAAGGGGGGCCCTTCCCGTCTGGCGCAGGGACATCCGGTCCGAGATCTCTGCCCAGGGCCCTGGCTGGCAGCAGTGTTGCTGACCCACCCCGTGGCGCTCTCGTGGGCAGTCACACGTTGAGGATCCGGGGAGCTGATGCCTGAAAAATGGCTGAGGGGTTAGGAGCGAACTTCTTCCTCACTTCAGAGACCTGAAAAATGAAATGTGGCCGCATATCAGTGGGCCTTTCCCTCCACTTTCCCACTGCCCCCAGCTCCAAGGAAGTAACTCCCTCCTCCCAGCCTCCACTTTGTCTTCCACGAGTTGACTACTAACCTGAAGGGTCCGTGGGGGGACATCCGCAGTGGGCGGGGTCACTGCATTAGTAGGTCAAATATGGAACACGGACCTTCCATTCTGCTCCCTGAAGCCTCCTTTGGGTGGAATCAGGAAGCTGCACAGTCCCCACCTCCCTTCCATCTTCTCTCACACAAATGCCTGTCACTAGTGCCCACTGGCCAAGGGTAAGATTGGGATTTAGGAGAGAAAGAGGCCCTGCTCACCAGGAAGCCAACACTAGAGCCAACACTGGCCAATGACAAAGTACCTTGGTTTTCTGTTTGTTGAGGGACGAGTGGGCGCTCAGACACTGCTGCCCCTGGCCATCATGCCAGTTTACACCCTCCAAATCTCACTCCTAGTCCCTAACGTGAAAAAAGGCCTGTTCCCACACCCCCTGCAGCTAGGAGCCCAGCCCCTTGCCCTGTAGCACCAGCTTCAGGCTGACCTGGAAGCTGCCCCCAGGGCTACCGTCCCATGTGGAGCTGTGGGTTGTGATGACTGTGGCAGGTTTCACCTTCGTGGATCTCGATGGCTTCACTCCTGTCCAGGGCTGGAATTCCTGTCTGGAACACAGAGCATGGTCACCACCTTGTGCAGGGCCAGCCATCCCCTCCCCTGACCCCGCAGAGGCTGCTGCCCTTGTCCCATGCTGCTTGAAATGCTCCTGGTCACATCTGCTGCTGAAATCCTGCATCAGCTCCAGACACTCCCTTCTCTCCTTACACAACTAGCAGAGGAAGTGCACTCCCTGGACAGTCACTTCTGGGGGAAAGCGCTCACATCTGAGTGCTCATCGTGAAGTCTGCTCACCTGACCCCCAAAGGAAGTAGCCGCGGAAACTCACTCCCATGGTGTCGATGAGCAACAGGCTCCGGCTGCACAGGGAGTTAGGAAGGAGCGCCGTCAGCACGTGGATCTTACCCGGCCCACACTGCAAAGCACCTGGTGTGTGCAGGGCCTCGGAGACAACGCGAGTCCCCGCCTCCCCTTCAGTCCTCCCTGTATTGTCTTGGGGCCACTTCAGTGGCCCCTAGCGGCCCAGAACCAGTGAAGGTCATTTGCCTCCAGCCCAAGTCACTGGTGACCCTACATCCAAGGGAGGTGCTGGCCTGGACAGCGCCTAGCACAGTCACGTCCTCCATAGCTGGTTACAATGGAGAAAGAACAATAAAGCTCAGTGTTGTTTAGTTTTTAATTTGTCTTAACTCCTGCAAGAGAATAAATCATAGTGACCATCGCAAAACACTACATGATGGTCTGGCTTTTTCTGCATGGCTCTGTACCCATGGGCACTCACGCATGGTATGGGAGGGGCGGTGGTCTGCACCAGGGAAAGCTGGCTCCCTGGAGGGACCTGACAAGGCTGGCATAGCCTAGCTCTGCGTTGTCAGAGTAGCGTTCTTTTGATGAAGACATAAGTCCTCAATTTCTCTGAACAAAAACAGACCTATTTTAATTATATCAACTCCCCTACTCGACAGAACTCAGGAAACTGCCCTGACCATAGGAGCACCTGGCTGAGGCCATGTTCTATGGAAAAGTGTCTGGCTGGCTGGGGCAGCACCCACATCTGGGCTGGGTCCACCCGTCTCATCCCACCCACAGCCCTGGCCAGGCTTCAGGCCCTGAGGTCAACAAAGCTGCCTTTTCTCCGTGGCCGCATCGGCACAGCTGGGCCCCACTGGGCAGCCTGCTTGTGCAGAGAGCAGCTGTCTGTCCGCGGTCAGCCCTCTAGGGTGCCAGGAGGCGAGCTGGGCCAGGGCCCTGTCAGACCATTTCTGCTTCTGAGGCTGCAAGGTTCCGAAGACCAGCTGTCCAAGCCATCTGCTGCTCTGTTTGTCCTGGGGAAGCAGGCCCTCCCCTGGGTGTGCCCTTCTGTCCCCAAACTAAGCTGAGCCTTGGGCCTGGCAGCGCAAGCCTGGTGCCCCAGGATGGTGCAGGGGTCCCAGAGCAGGAAATTACCAGAGCCAGGGGCTAGAGCAGTGCCTGTGGCTGCTCCTGGGTCAGGGCTGGTGCTAGAGCCCAGGTGAGAGGGCTGCAGTGAAGATGAAGGGACCAAAGAGACTCTTGCAGAAAGGAAGGCAGACTAATGTCTCTGGCCATGGAGATGATAAAAATACAGGACTAGCCAAGTCCACTGCCTCCCCTCACCAAGCAGGCTCTACCATCGTCCACCTCATGGGCCTCAGCTGGACGCTGAGGGCTGCAATCGCCACAACTGAGGGGTAGGGGGCCGCCTGAGGATCCAGAGGCTGGGTTCTCAGCCCAACGTGGCTTCAAACAAATCCCGTAATTTCTCAGAGCCTCAGTTTCCTCTGGTGAAAAGTGGGGCTACTGCACCAGGTGCACAAAGTTACAAGCACTTGCAAAAGTGGGAGTCGAGTCTTATGGTACTTGAACAGTTGGCCCTTTAACTGACTGACCCAGGAAGGAAAGAGGGAGACAACTGAGGAAGGAACTCTTCTAGAAGTGGGCGGAGCTAGAACCTGGGCCAAAGGTGATAATTGTTGAGGGGAGGCTCTGGGAGGAGCTGGTGAGCAGCAGGGAGCCAGGCTGGTGTCAGGATCTGCTGTGCATGTGTGGCCAAGCAAGCGAGGCTGGGGGCCAGGCAGGACCTGCTGGGTGGAGAAGAGTGGCCACGAGTACTCTGACATTTTTGGGGAACAGTTCGCTTAGGTTATCTTACAGAGAAGGAAGGCAGTCTGGAAATGCTCATGTGTGGGGACAGAGGCCCAGAGAGCAGTTTCCAGGCTCTCAGCCTCACATGGAAAGGTGCTGGCTGGAGTAGTAGATGGCCGTCAGCTATGGCTAGTTGGCCATCAGCTGTAACCAGTTAGCCATTAGCCACTGATACAACTGCCGTGTCTATGCGGGTAGGTTGGTTGGTTGGCAGAGAAGCGGAGGGTGGATTGCGGATCGTGTGGCTCCTGCTTCCTGTGTCTCCAACCCAGCCACCAGCGAGAATATAGAGGTATGACTCCCCTATCCATGGCTCCGTGGGTGTTCCTTTTGGCCTCACCATATCCTGCGTTCTTATGCGGGGAGCGGGACCAGAGACCCCGCATTAAACACACACTTCCCCTATGACCAAGTGTGGGGACAAAGTCCCAGAGAGCAGTTTCCAGGCTCTCAGCCTCACATGGAAAGGTGCTGGCTGGGGTAGTAGATGGCCGTCAGCTATGGCTAGTTGGCCATGAGCTGTAACCAGTTAGCCATTGGCCACTAATATAACTGCCATGGCCATGCTAGCAAGCGCGGATTGCGGCTAGCAAGGGGTTGGTTGGCAGAAAGTGGATGGCAGGTTGCAGATTGTGTGGCTCCTGCTTCCTGTGTCTCCAACCCAGCTGCCAGGGAGACTATAGTGGTATAAACCCCCCATCCATGGCTCCGTGGGTGTTCCTTTTTGGCCTCACTGTATCCTGCGTTCTTATGCAGGGAGCAGGACCAGAAACCCCGCATGACATCATGCCAGGCCCCAGAGTTGGGAGGGGGAGGGTCCCAGAGGCCAGCTGGCCTGGTGCTGGGGGAGCCAGGTTCAGCAGTGGTCCTGTGTCTGCCAGAGTGTGGGCTTTGGGGGGCAGGTAGCCAAGCTCTAGCTATTTCTGCTTCACAGATGAGGAAAGGGTCAGGAGGCCAAGTGACCCACCAGGTTTATACACAGGAAGTGGGGTCACCAGTGCAGGACACAGTTCAAGAAACCAAGTGGCTCAGAGGAGGCCGCATCTTAGCTGTGGGAGGAATAAATTTGGTCTCTGAGGCCAGACACACTTGGGTTCCACTCCCTACTCTGCTGGACCTTGTGCCAGCCGCTAACATCACTCTGTAGAAGGGGGATGGCAAGAATTGAACTAACACGAGAGGATTGTTGGCAAAAATCCTCTTGGGGAGATAATCCACGGGAAGTCCTGGGCCTGGTGCCCAGTATGTACTAAGCAGCGAGTAATAACTAGTACCTTTTTAGTGTCACTGGAGCAGGGAGGACCCGGCAGGGTGTTCAAACCCGCCACCTGTTCACCACAGTGGAGGGAGAGCTTCTAAAAGCCCAGCCCTTGCTTGAACCTCCCAGTGAGGAGGAGCTCAGCACCCTATGAGGCAGCTCCATGTCGGTCAGTTCTGATTATTAGAAAGCGCTTCCTTCCCTGAGCTGCCGCGCTCCCTGCAAGCACCACCCCTTGTGCAGTTCCTGACACCCGAAACCTCAGCCATGTAAAGGGGCTGCACACCAGGACCTCTGCCTTCCAGACCTCACGGGTCAGGTGCCTGCAGCTGGCTCAGGGCCCCCGCACGCAGCAGTCAGAACCATCCACCACCTGCCCTGCCCTGGACATTCCCACACACGTTTTTGCAATCACGCTCATGAAGGAGGCTCTGGGGAGAGGGAATGTTCTACATGTCTTGATAATGGTGGTGGTGCCCAGGGTTTACAAAAGTCACCCAGCGTATACTTACAGTGGATAAATTTTACTGTATGAAAATTATACCTCAATACAGTTGATTTAAAAATAATAAAACTGAGGGGGAAAGTTCATGCCTCTTTGGTCCTTTAATTCCACAGGTAGGAATTTATACTAAAGAAATTAACGATACCATGTTTCCCCGAAAATAAGACCTAGCCGGACAATCAGCTCCAATGCATCTTTTGGAGCAAAAATTAATATAAAACCGGGTATATACCGGGTCTTATGTTAATTTTTGCTGCAAAAGATGCATTGGAGCTGATTGTCCGGCTAGGTCTTATTTTCGGGGAAACACGGTATAAGCAAAGATTTAGATATAAGGATGCTTCTCACAGAAGTTTTTTTCTAAAAAATTGTTTATTTTTAAAAGGTAACACCTGCACATATTTTTTTAAAAAAGCAATGGTTCAAAAGAGACAGAGTGAAAAGTCACTCAGTCTCCTTCCACCCCTGGCAGCATCCATCCTCCTCACCCCTCGTCCTCTCCCCAAAGGTTACCATTTTCCCACACATTCATTCAGAGACATCCTGTGCTTAACTAGATATATGTATATCAAATACCCCTTTTGAAAATGCAAAGAGTAGCAGACAGTCTGTATTGCATCTTGCTTGTTTGACATGGACCTAATTAAAGAACTTCTGTTATCAGTACATTAGGGGCTTCCCAGTAGCCTATCCTACGATGGAGCTGTAAGTAACCAGTCCCCTCCCTTAGCAGGACAGTGGGGTTGTTTCCATCTTCTGCTGTACAATATTGCAACGGACCTTACCCTCCTTACCTCCCACCCCATGTAGGGAAATTCCTGGGAGTGAAGTAACTGGATCAAAGGAAGAATGTTTTTAATAGCCCCAATTAGAAACACCCTAAAAATACTCAATGACATGAAAGTAGATTAACAGTATTTGCAGAGATAGATGATAGATATAAATGCATATCCATAGGCTAAAATACTGCGCTACTAGTAAAACTCATGTGGAAGAACATCTTAGGACAAACACCGACCGTAGGTGAAAAAAATAACGTCTACAGCAAGAAGCCAGCCATGTAATAATTACAAATGCATGTTAGGGATTAGAAAGAACTGCCAGTTTGGGGTGGGGTTATTTCTGTAATTTCCAATTTTTCTATAGTAAGTATGTAAGAGTTTTGTAATGAGAAAAAGAAGCCGTCTGTGTCCAGGGGCAGAGCTGAGGGGGGTGAGTGGGAGGACCCACAGACCTGTTCTCAGTGAAAGCCAAGTCAACGGCCCTCAGTCACTCAGTGGGATCCTGAGGGACAGCCCACTGGGGAGCCTCACCACCAACGCGCCCCAGAGGGCACTGGCCAGAGGGCGCTCAGGCAGTCAGCCTGTGTGCACCCCTCCTAGAGCCGGGCCCACCTGGTGGAAGTTAAAGGGAAGCAGGTTTTAACCGTAAAGGCAAGGCTTTCCTGATGAGGCTGCAGAGAAGGGAGCGGGCTGTGAGGCAGTGAGGTCCCCGTCAGCGGAGGTGCTCGCTGATTCACTCTGAGGCTGGCCAGGGAGCAGCGAAGGGACCAAAGGGATGACCTCCGAGGCCGCCTGTCACTCTGGAAGTCGTGTGGGATGGGTGTTCTAATGGCCCTCTCCCACCCACCCTGGTCTTCATAGCTCCCCGCCTCCGTTTCCTCCGCCCACGGGGTCTGGGCAAGGTGCGCTCCCTGCCCCCCTCTCCATACCTGTACGACGTGGTCGCTGCTGCAGCCGCGTCCGCGTCGCCGATGGGGAGCACGTAGACCCCCCGACTAGGGGGTGCGGGGGACTTGCCTCTGCGGCTGCCTACCCCCGGCCGGCGCCCCTGCGGCGCATCTCTGGGCCCCGCGGGCGCCGGCCACGCGCCGAAGTCCCTCTGGTACTGAGTGAGCGGCACTTCCCAGCCCGGGTCCCGGGCGCTTGCCGGGGACGGGCCCCTGCCCGAGGCGGCGCCGCCCGGGCCCGGCTCCTCGCTCTGGATGTCCGAGTAGTTGTGCAGGGTCAGTGGCACGGCGACGTCGGAGCGATCCAGCTGGTTCCAGCGCCGCGCCAGGCAGCAGAGGCGGCTGATGCAGGGCCACGCCATGGCGACCCCGCGCCCGCCGCTCGGCTCCGGGCGCTCGGGCCCCGCCACCCCCGCCCAGCATTCCCGCCCCCGCGGCCCTCCCCGCGCCGCCGCAGCACCGCCCCCTGGCCGGGGAGTGGCCATCTGGGAGGGGGTAGGACTTGGTGACAGCCCTGCGAGGCCGGGCCGGTGTGCACGGCGGGATGGGGCGCCCCCGGGTAAGAACGAGCGACCGCAGGGCACAGAAGCCGGGATGTGGGGGAACGAAACCGCCTGGAGGCATTGACAAGTGTCTAAGTTTCAGAATTTAATCAAAAATTCCCTAAATAATTGGACCTGGCTTCGCGAAGGCCGAGGTACAGAGGGTGACCGTGCCTAGTGGATGGACCTCAGCCGGCACTCGGGTGTAGTCCGCCTCCACGCGGGTGTTTATCTTAGGGACCGTCCGCGGCTGCCAAATTTGTTCCAGGCTGCGCCGCGGGAACTCGTGGGCACACAGGGGAGGTGCAGCAGTGAGGGGGGTCACAGGGAAGACGGGGCCGTGCTTCCCAGAGAACACGTGTTTGAATCAGCTGTGAGTCACCATTTGCCTTTACGATGCTAAATTTGTGACAACCAATCCAGTTTTCGCTGAGAATTAGCATTAGTCCTCAACTGACCTTCCCCGGGGTTCTAAAATCCCTAATTTTAAAGCATGGCCACGAAGGCTTCATTTAACTTTATAAAGCTGCCATAAATCTTTGGCCACTATGCTATAAATGTTCCCTTCCCTCCTGGACCTGCATTCTTGTTTTATTGTAGCGTTAAATTGGGGTAAGCCTCCAGGCTAAAGGTCAGTCTGTGTAATGCATGAGGGTATCAGAACTCCCTGGCCACACTCAGAGGCTTTCTGAATATTTGACACACCTTCAGTGGGCACTGCAGACCAATTATATGACCACGATTCCAGAACCATTCATTGCCCAGAGCTCCATTTCAAGCACACACTTGGACAGTACCCAGCATGAACCTCAGAGAGGACTGCAATACAGCCCTGACCAGTCACAATGCAGGTTCCTCGCCCAAACCACTGCCTGTCTTAGCTTGATCATAGCCAAGTGACACCACCACTGCCCTGGCCAGGCCATAGCCCAAGAGGCAGCAGCAGGAAGGGAGCATACCACGAAGACACTGAGATGCACACCTGCTGTCCCTGGGGCAAGCTGCTGGTGTGACCTCCGTGTGCCAGGGCCCTGGGTTAGCCACCCGGGAGACTTGGTGACTAAAGTACTCCATCCTGCAGGGGAAAAAAAGAGCAGCTCTTCATGTTATTTCTTTCGTCAAACAGAGCACTTACCATGTGCCTGAACAACGCTGGCTGCCTTCCAGAGGTTTACGGTGTTGTGGGCAACAGACATGAAAACAAATGTAATAGAAATCAATAAAGTCAGAACAGCAGAAAGAGGGGGGCAGGGCTGGACTCCTCCCTTGGAGTGAGGGACGGTGGTTGGGTCCACCTGGATGGGGGGGGGGGGCAGGTCAAGGTTTAGCCAGAGGCAGCAGAGGCCAGATGGCGGAGTCTCGGTAGCCCCACTAAGGAGTTTAATTTTTTTATAGGTGACAACAGGGAATGACTAAAGTGTTTTTAGCACTGTGGCCATATGGAGAAGTACAAGGACATTTTAGAGACCAGTCCCAACAGTCCAGGTTAGAGACAACGGACTGAACTAAGGCCCTGGGAGTGGACAGGAGGGGGTGAATTCTAGAAATAAGAGGTGAGATGGGGGAAATCTGTAATAGCTCCAAGGTTTCTGGCTTCCAATTGGCCATATCCTTGAGCTGAGTGATATTTGAGGTGCCTGCACAATGGGGTCCCAGCACCTGGAATCATACCTGGCACGCCGTATACATGTGTACTGAGTTGGAGTACGGAGATATTCAGTGATTTCCGAGCTCAGAATACATCCTCATGAAGATAACAGAAGCCACAGGAAGCAGAGTGAGATAAGACAGCAGCTAAGGGTGCATTCTCGGGGACACCACACTTACGAGGCCAGAGGAGGTGGCACAGCCTGAGAGGCACATGAGCCAAGAGGCACAGCCTTGGGGCGATCAAGAGTTAGCACAGAAGCCAAGATGAGAAAGTAAAATACCCCAGTCGCCGAACAGGAGAGCAGGGACAATTGCCAAAGCTGTGGACAGTAAGGCCTATGCTTCCGAAGCGGGGCATTGACCTCCAAGGCCTCCCCTGGGGAGGTGGGACCTTGCCTGTTCAAAGGCTCCAGCAACAAAGATGGATGGAGAAGTGCTTTAGGGACTTGACCTTCTAAATGCTCCTTCTCTAACCATCACAAAGCAGGAAGAACAGACATGTCTTCATAGACTGTTTTCTTGGTCTGCCCCCGGCAAGATGTGAATTGCATTTTGGACTCCATATGGAATGTCCATGTCATCTCAGCCTCCCCTCCCATCTCTGAATAACACGTCTTGCCCCATCTGCATGTTAGTGTTGTTTGCATCATGTACTCAGAAATGGCAGAGCACAGCAGTGTGACCTTAAGCAGGCCCCACACACAACTGCCCTGGTTCCTTACTGCCAAAATTAGGGCTGGGTTAAAAACAATCTCTCCTGGAAGTGACATTGGTTTAGAATAGAATCCTCTGCCTCGTAAGAATAACTGGTACTTCACAGTAGAGACGAGTCTGTGTGGAGGAGAAAAGATTTGTAGAAATGCCAAACCCTAAACAATTCCTATGTGCTGGGTATGGGTTGCCACTCAGCTTTCAGCACTGTGAGGAGGGCACGTCTCTTGCTGCTTTACATAAAGCCCGACGCTCCATGCCCAGCACCTGGCAGGCCCACCCATCACTCCTCTCCAGGACAAGGTGCAAGACTTGGAATAACTTTTTGAGGCCACCAAAAGGCTGAAAACTCTCCTGTAAATC
Organism: Rhinolophus sinicus; assembly: GCF_036562045.2. Classification (NCBI taxonomy): domain Eukaryota; kingdom Metazoa; phylum Chordata; class Mammalia; order Chiroptera; family Rhinolophidae; genus Rhinolophus; species Rhinolophus sinicus. The sequence goes on from NC_133751.1 coordinate 47,795,984, forward strand.
TGCTCAAGAAAAAACCTTTAAATTCTCGAACCGAACTTCCTAGAAATAATTCTCAATCATGAGGGCAAGTTCGTTGCATGACAGGGAAGCTGTTATGATGACCAGTGTCTGCTATTTCAGTAAGACGCTTCAATTCAAATGTACAGCTTCAAACATAAGATGCAATTAGGCTGACTCAAGCCTGAATTTATCTAAGATACATCCTTCTAAGTCTTAATTAAGCTACAATTTTAACCTAGAATATCAGGAACCTAGAAAGCAAAAAGCTCAAAATAGCCTTTTGTAAATGTCACTCACTACCAGAAAAATTACCTTTCTTAAGAAAATCTAGAAAATTCTGCACTTGTTTCAGACCATGCCAGAGAGCAGATACTCTAACTTTTACCTGTTTATCAACCCAGGAAAGCGGTAGGTAGCTAAGAGTAAATTCTTAGCAAAGATGCCACAGGTCCAATGTACAAAGCCCAGTGCCTCCAAGTTTCAATCAAGTCTTTCCCTGTGCACCCTGCCAAGTTCACGGCCCAAACTGTCACATGGAATTAGGTGCCAGGGCAGCATCCGTGCTCTGCAGAGGAGACACACACCCTGTTTACAAACTAGAGATATAAACCTTTATTTCACAACGTTGTCATAATCCACTTTCTAGTAAGACATGGACGGAGGACATAGTTTAAAACACTGAGCAGGCTGCGTGCCGGGCGTCTTCCGGGCAGGAGCAAAGCTGTGCTCACCCCAGGGCGACATGTTCGGGGGCTTGCAGGCACCATGGACCAGAGGCACCAGTATCGTCCAACCCCAAGTTTACTTAGAGCCACCTCCTTTTTTGGGGCTGTTAGTCCTCATTTCATGCCAAATTTTCACTAGAGGCTCCCTGTTCTTCCAGATGAGTTCATGACCATAAGTAATATACCATCTGCAGAAAAGAAAAACAAAGCAGGTCCAACATTCAAACAGTATTATTCAAATGGAAATCAGTACCATGAGGATATCAGGTTGACATTTAAAAACTTAAATGTCACCATCATTTACTATCTGCCTTATTACAACAGCTGATTAATTTACTGGATGTAGGTCTATGATTTACCTTTAATATATGGAGTTTGTGGAAGGTTGAAGTAGGAAGGGAGCATGAGTGACTGCTCAGAAAAAATGTTAAGTACTGCGCACACACTACTTTGGACTGACCACAGCCCTGCAATTAAGCATTACTTTTCCTTTTACAGACATGAGGAAACCAAGTCTGAAAGAAGGTACTCTCCCCGAGGTGCTGACAGCTTCTAAGCGGCCAATCAAGGAATCAGCTGCAGATCAGAGATTCTAAGCCCAATAAGAAAAGTCAGAAAGTAAGTAGTTAACTAACAATGGCCAGTTTAAATGCTTCTCATCCTCTTCCACCTGGCGACACAGAAGGTCATTTGCTTATTCAAATTCTGCCCCAGCTTTAAAAATACTGTGTTTCCCCGAAAATAAGACCTAGCTGGACCATCAGATCTAATGCGTCTTTTGGAGCAAAAATTAATATAAGACCCGGTCTTATTTTACTATAATATAAGACTGGGACTTATATAAGACCGGGTCTTAAATTATTTTTGCTCCAAAAGACCCATTAGAGCTGATGGTCCGGCTAGGTCTTACACATTTTTGAAAAATACAATAATCAGTAAATTTACAGACAGAAAAAAGACATTTAAAAATCATGCCAATTAATAGGCATGTAACAGAATTCTTTTGAGTTTGGAGTCAAATTCTGTGAACTTAGAATAAGAGAAGAAGGACCACCTTAAGCTTCAAATGCGGTTGTAAAATTCTTACAAGAAATGAATCGCTTGTCAGGAGCTCTCCATGAATAAAGTGCTCTTCCCAAATCTTTTTAACCTACTCATTTCAGGCAGAGTCAAATACTTTAAACTTACAGGTACACCATTCTGATTATTCATGTAAGTTCAAATGTAATTAGTTATCTGGCTAAGTTAAACTTAGGAACACACTTCAAAATGACCCATTTCTGAGGTATCTTCTTTGCTGCAGCAGCAACCACCTCAGTCTGGCACTCAGTCTGAAAGTCCAGCTCTACACGGCTGTGACCTTGGACAAGTTCCCTTCTTTAAGCAGTTTGCTTTCAGCAAAACGGAACACCTCACAGGACTTTGAGAGCATGACATTCGTCCTCAATTTACACACAGCACATATTCAGTGTATGTTAGCTGTTACTATCACAACAGTACAAGGTGACGAGCATAACGTTTGGTGAGGGACATAAAGTCAAGGAAATGTGCAGGAGGACACTAATGGAGTCTTTAGCATGAGTAAGGATTCCTAAATCTAGATTAAAGATGTTAGAAAAGATGAATTTTGGACACTACAGATCTAGTAAATGAAAGGAGTTGAAATGAGAAACATTTGCAAACAGAAAGGATTCCTCTGGCTTTAAGATCCTGGACTTTAAAATGCATTTGATCCAATTATTTTCAGAATGAAAAAAGGTCATCTAATTATAGTTCAGAAGAATGAAAACCTGCTAGGGAGAAGATCCTTTAAGTATACACAGAAGGATCCAGATAAATTTAGTATTCATAAAACAGAACCCATTTTCATAAGTCTTTATGTTCCTCATACTGTAATATCAGGTCAGTTTCTACTATTTATAATGTGCTGCTGTTCAAGTTAGAACTCACATGTGCTATTCTTTAATTATCACTGAAAATTGTAAGTGGCATTTAATTCCACCGCCTACTGGGCAAAACTGCTCCACTTAGATTTTTCTACTTTTAAAACAAAACAAAAACTTAAGTTTTTCCATGGTTATGAAACAAAGTAAAAACCAAGTAAGGGCAAAAGGTAACATTTATGCAAGAAGGTGGATCCAGCACATCACACAGACGGTAACTGCTAAAGGGACCCTCATGTGAGACGGTCTCCAGGAGTCCTGAGGAAGCTCTGACAGAGATGCTACAGCACTACTGTTTCAGGCAAGAGTCCGTCATCTGAAGCACAAATGGAAGACCTTGTGACCACCAGAATTGCACTCAATATGGTGCTGACGGGGCGGGAAGGGCTTTGGATGGATCTGAGTTGAAATCTCTGCTCTGCTGTGAATACTTAAGAGCTGTTTGGCCTGAGGAAGATCACCTCTGAGCCCATCAGTAAAACGGAAGTAGTAATATAAGGTAAGTAGCTCAGTGCCTGCCACTAAGTGGTCCCCCTTGGTTTACGGTCCCCACGCCAGTCAGTGTGGCCTCCACGCCAGTCACACAGTGTGCGCACACACTTGCTGCAGCAGAGGAACAGCGCCACCCACTGTGTGTGTGCCCAGCACTGTGAGATGGGGGTCAGGGCGGGTCTGGGCAGGGAGAGGAGGCCTGAGAGTGGGGAGAGGAGACGACAGCCAAGACTGGAGGGCTAGGGATCATGACAGGTCAGGAGTTGGGGTGACCTGAGGTTAAGGGGGGGTTAAAGACAGAGCCGATGTCTAACAAACGACGGAGGCAGGGGCGAGCCTGACAGTCTCATACCCCACCTCACAGGGCAAGGCCAAAGCGGACTGTGTTGAGGACTCCTCTCCCTCCCAAACCTACCTGCCCTACTTCACAGAGCTGCCTTACTCTGCCTTCCTTAGGGGTGGAGAGAAGAGGACCCCAAAAAAGTTGTCGGTTACACTCAAACTTACATTCCAAAGAGCGCTCCCCCAAGATGTGCTGCATGATCAAAAAACTTCCATCCCAGGATCATTCCTGCTGTATCCATGGCAATAATGGCTTTTAGGGCCTGCAAGCCAGCAAAAGAGAACAGAACTGGTATAACTTTCATTCCTCCAGCATTGACAGTTCTAATTTAAGGGCAAAAATTCAGTCAATAGAAAAATACCACCATTGTCCCCACTCTTCACTTCATAACAGTACTCACGTTCCCTGCCGTGAACGTGAACATCGGAAGGAAGATGATGGCCAGCCTCCCTTCTGGGATCTTAGTGCAGACAGCGGCAAGGACCGTCATGATTGCGCCCGACTGCAAATTAACACATTGGTGAAAACGCGAAACTCTCACTGCGCAACTGCTTAGTGACTACAATGTCAAAAGTAGGAACACTTTTTCCAGAAAGTTAACAAGCCACAAATTTCTAGGTGATCGCAACGCTTAAAAACTTTCAGTTACTAACGTACAAAATATGAGTCAAAGGGGCTCCACATCCATCACATAGTGACCACCTGGAAAGGATTTAACTATAGGCAACAACATGTCTAACAACCAGCTCGAGTGCTTAATGAACTCGAGGGACAGAGTGAAGAATGTCCACTGATTTCATTTCATGACTAAAAGAGAATTTCTCAACCCCCAACAAAGCTACCCTACCCAGAGTGAGTGAAAATAAATTTGCCCAGAAAAACCCACATGTGTGGAATTAAAAGTAATATTTTATCTTAAAACAAAATCATGTGACATCTGCATCCTACCTCATAATAAAACTAACCGTTTCCCTCAACACTTCTGAGCACACTTTCTGCCCCAGGAAAGCGCACTGTGCTTCTCCCTGGCTCTGCAGGGCCCTTCTCACCCGCACCCTCCTGGGGACACACACACATCCACCTGCATGGGAAGCATCTAACCCAACAACCTTCTATTCGAGACTAAAAATCACAATCTCACAACCTTATGATCAACAAATCAACCATTTCTTGTTATACTTGAATTATAATTACTGCATAGTTTTTTCTTTTATTATATGTGCTTTTCCAGGTTGTTAGGAAATCTTCATAATTTAAATTTATAATGGCTATGAAATATTTCCTGGATAAATTATTGCTAATTTAACTAAACTTTCTTAACGTTGGACATGTTCCTAATTCCTCTAAGTGGTAGAATATTTGAGAAATTAGATCACAATCTGTAGTTCATGTTAAATCTCATGATAATCATTCATTCAAATATTTGAGTCCTACTATGTACCTGGCACTATCTACATGTTGGGGACACAGAGAATGACACTTACAGTCCCTGCTTAATGGAGCTTACACAGTGGCAGGAAAGACATAAATAAATAAAAACAACAAAATACGATCAGCTATGACGGGGAAGTACAGCACGCTACATAGCAACAGCACACAGGAGGGAGAGCTCAGGTTAGTAAGTGACACCAAACTCTGCAGGGAAGGGTGACCAGGTGTTGGCCAGGTAAAATGGGACAAGATGGGAAGAGTCTTATTCTAGGCATTAAAACAGCTCGAACCAAGCCTGCAGGTCAGAGGGTATCGTCAGGTAGAGGAATGTGATGAAGCTGACCAGAGAGAGCAAAGGGGGCAGTCGGGTTAGCTTAGTTTACCCGTCTTCTACCAAAGTTCTTAGTAGAGACAAATCGTAGTCACTTATTAAATATAATAAAACTCCCATGTGGGAATTCTACAAAATATCTTCCCACTACTCCTCAAAAGTATCAAGGTCATAGACGACAGGAAAGACTGAGAAACCATCACAGACTACAGGATACTAAAAAGACAATTAAATACAATATAGTATCCTGGAACAAAAAAAGAACATGGAACAACTGGGAAAATCAAATATAGTCTGCAGTTAATGGGACTGTACCAATGTTAATTTCCTAGTTTTGATAAGTGAGCCATGATTATGGAAGATGTTACTATTAGGAAAAGCTAATTAGATGTACACTTTCACCCTCACAACAACCATCACAGTAAAAATTGATTCAAGCCATAATAATCAATGGATGCTATTCTGGGTAGTAGGGGAAGGACAGTTTCCAGTTTTGTCATTTGTCCCAATAATGTCCTTTGTAGCTATTTCCCCTCCACTTAGATTATGTATTACATTTAGTTGTCGTGTCTCTTTGATCTCCTAAAAGCTACAACATTTCCACATCCTTTTTTTAAATTGAGGTATAATTGACATAACATTATATTAGTTTCAGGTGTACAACACAATGATTTGATATTTATATATATTGTGAAATGATTACGACAGTAAGTCTAGTTAACATCTGTTACCAATTACAAATTTGGTTTTCCTTATGATGAGAACTTTTAAGATCTACTCTCAGCAACTTGCAGATATACAATGCTGTATTAACCATAGTTACAAGATATCAAGATATTTACATATTTCCAAAGTATCTTCTCACAAATTACTTGCTAATTTTAAAAGGAAAGGAAAAATAATTTTATGGTAGAGAAGCTATATCACACCTTAACAGTCAATGGACAATAAAGGGCAGACAGACACCATGCTCCTCGAGCTGTGATACCTGAGGCAACATCCCACATGTGGCATTCCAACCAAAACCACAAAATTAGAATCTAATTACGAGGGAAGAGACAACTGATGGCCATTCTATAAAATAACTGCCCTGCATTGTTCAAAACTGTTAATGTCATGGGGAAAAAAAAGGTAAATAAAAGCAAAGGAAACAAAAGCAAAAATAAACAATTGGGACTTCATCAAACTACAAAGCTTCTGCACAGCAAAGGAAACGGTCAACAAAATGAAAAGATAACCTATCAGATGGGAGAAAATATTTGCAAATCCTATAATCTGATAAGGGGTTAATATACAAAATATATAAAGAACCCATACAACTCAGTGTCAAAAAAGTCTAATTAAAAAATGGGCAAAGAATCTGAATAGACATTTTTCCAAAGAAGACATATAGATGGCCAACAGGTACATGACAAAGTGCTCAACTTCATGAATCAGGGAAATGCAAATCAAACCCACAATGAGCTATCACCTCACACCTGTTAGAATGGCTATAATCAAAAGACAAGAAATAACAACTGTTGGAGAGGCTGTGGAGAAAAGGGAACCCTTGTGTGCTGTTGATGGGAATGTAAATTGGTGCACCCACTATGGAAAACAGTATGAAGGTTCCTCAAAAAATCAGGAACCGAGCTACCTTATGATCCAGCAATTCCACTTCTGGGTATTTACCCAAAGGAAACAAAAATATTAACTTGAAAAGATACATGCACCCCATATTCTCTGCAGCATTATTTACAATAGCCAAGATATGGAAACAACCACAGTATCCACCGATGGATGAAGGATAAAGAAAATGTGGTGTATATCTACAATGGAATATTATTCAGCCATAAAAAGAAGGAAATATTGCCATTTGGGACCATATACGTATATACCTGGGGTGCCAAAAAATGTATACACATGTATTCATCTTTTATTATTGGTATATACTGAGTATTACAAATTTTAATACAATTTTTTTCTTTCTTAAAATGTGTATTCATTTTTTTGGCACCCTCTATATAGACACATATACACACACAAAAGAATATTAGTCAGCCGTTAAAAAGAATGAAATCTTGCCATTTGCAACGACGTGGGTGGACCTTGGGGGCATTATGCTAAGTGAAATAAGTCAGACAGAGAAAGACAAATACTGTATGATCTCACTTATATGGGGAATCTAAAAAACAAAACAAGATCATACTCATATCTATGTTTGTTTGTTTCATGTTTTTGGTCGTGTGTTTTGTTTTTTAGATTCCCCATGTAAGTGAAATCATACGGTATTTGTCTTTCTCTGTCCAACCTTTTCACTTAGCATAATATTCTCTAAGTCCTACCATGTTGTTGCAAATGGCAAAATTTCATTCTTTTTTATGGCTAATATTCTGTTGTATACATATACACCGCATCTTTTTTATCCAGCATCTACTGATGGACACCCAGGCTGCTCATCTTGCTGACGGGTCCTGACGTGCACTCTGTCCCAGTAAGTACATATAAGTGACCAACGGTTAAAAGGTATAGCCTGAAATTCACAAGGCTTAACAAATATATACATTCTAAATTAGAGAGAGATTAGTTAATAGAATTGTTTCAATGTTGACTTCCCGGCTTTGAGAACTGGACGGCGATTCTGTAGTTAACAGTAGGGTGAAGGGTATATAGGAACTCTTTGCACTAGTGTTGCCACTTTTTTGTAAGTTGAAAATTATTTCAAAATGAAGTTAACTAAACTACAAATTTTTAAATTAGAAATACTTACTGCACCAAGTGATGGTCCATATCTTCCTGTGGCAACTTTACACACATAACTGACAAAATTGGAAATAACACCTGAGAAGACACATTTCAGTAATTTTAGTGAGCTATAGAAATGGTTTCCACTTCTGATCTCCACCCCACAGACCCTAACAGTGTGGACTTTCTACCTGAGTCACTACAAGATGCAAGCTGGCATGAAAACTTACTCTGCCTATCACTTCAGATATTTTACAGGGAAAGAAAAGTCTGACCCACGGCACAACTTGCTGAGTGATGTAGGGTCATTTACTTTACTCTCAGTTATCATTTTCCTCATCTATAACATGAAGAAAAGAGACTAGTTCCCAAACTCACCAACTGTCTTGGGATCCTCTGGGCTGCACTCCACACACTAAATCAAAATCTCTGGAATGGGGCCAGGGAGTCTATATTTTACCCAGGTCACCCAATGAGTGACTGATTCTGCTGCCGATTTAGACCAAATGATCCTTTATAGGTCCCTTTGCCTCCAATGTCATCTGAGCTGAGTGTGGCCCATTTTAAAAAACAACTTCCCACAGAGCAGGAATAAATGGCACCTGAAATAGACCCTCTGTAGGTACAACCACACTAGTGCTTGGGGAAAGAACTACACACTTATTTTACAGGCCAGAGATACTGCCAGAGTTTTCAGGAACTAGATACACATGAGTATTTAATTAACAGCGATTAAGTACCCACTCTGGGCCTTGTGGTAGATGCTTCTATTTAATTCTTTCTACAACCCCGTCATGAGAGAGGTATCATTATTCTCAGAGAGGTACAGTCTTTTCTGCAACATCACACAGCTGGTAGCAGAAAAAGAATCTGAACTCAGGTCTTGCTCGATGCTTTTTTTCACTACAGAAAAAGCTCAGTGCTTTTTTTCACTACAGATATACTGTTTTAAATGAAGGGGTTTTAGGAATGAATTGTATACCTTATGGTTTTAGGAATGAATTATACCTTATGGTTTTAATTAGCACATTTTGCAAAGACAGAGAGCTAAGTAAAATTTAACCGACCAATTGCCAATTTAGTAGCATCTAGGAACCTGGAATCCTGCATCACCATTTCCTAGTTGAAATAAGGAAATGATGCTATTTCCAGGACCACAGCTGGAATGGTTTCATGCTACCATGTATGTTTGCGAGAATAAACTCATTCTTGACAATATTATTGAATAGCTCTGATCTAAAGCTTTCTGGAAATTGAACGTACTGTGGGAAATGAGCTTAAGGTTATTTAACAAAGATTCAGGTGACTGAGACAGCCAGGAAATCTGGGAACCACTTATCTGTAAAATAATGAGTCTGAGGCTAGAGAAACCAAGGCCTAATGAGATAAAAATAACATGCTTAAGTTCTACACTAAACCTTAATTCCTATGTATCTAATTTAAAGCTAAATAGTAGTTAAATAATTCATGTAAGAGGAAATCCACGAAATGAGAAGCAGGGAAGACAACCCCCCTACCAGTCTGTGGTAGTCTTCTCTAAATACAGTCTGAGAAACAAATATGTACTGAGCACTTACTGAATGTAGAATATGGATATAATCATTCCCTTTGTCCCTTCTCTAAATAGGTGAGCGTGCTCACACTCTGAAAGTCCCCCAAGATTAAATAAAGCTCGTCACCTGCAGATAAGTACACTGCCATGAATTGCTCTTGACCCAGAATGTTCACTATGCTGGAGGAGAAGCTCCACAAAACATACATATTTGCTGCCATGTGAAACAAGGAGAAATGACTGAATGTTGACAGCAACATCGGAGAACACAGGACCTCTACAAGAGAAAGAAAAACAGTCTGGTAGTCGTGCAACACACAGACAGTAAAAATTCTCTATTTCAGATGTTTTTCATTATTAATATGAAACAAATCAAACATGGGAAACAAAAACAGAGGCAGTTAAAAGCCTAAATAAGTTGGTTTAAGAGCATTTTTCAAAGTGGTAAAAAGCTATCTGAAATCTCCTTCCTACTTGGTAAGCAACCAATAAAAACTGTCAGTTCAATGAAAGCAACTTGTCCTTATGGCAAAAGTTAGTTAGAAGACAATTTCAATTATAGATTAGAAATTGTATATAACAGTCTCCTCAAAGATTAAACTTGCAGTGATCACGAATCTTAAGCCATTAAAAACTGTTTAGATACCTACTGTGTGCAAGGCACACTGTAGGTACCTGGGAAACAGCAGTAAGAGAATTGAGGTCCCTGTTCTCAAAAAGCTTACAGCCTATACTCCGATTTGGCTCATAATTGTTGACAAGAATCATCCTTTTTATAGCATTTCTATTAACATAAAGCGTATTTCTTTCATATTATCTCTACTTCAAAATAAAAACACACAAGTTAGACTTACTTGAGGCTGGATTGGATGTGAAGTATCTGATCATTGCCCGCTGTAGAGAAGGTACTCTCCATAAACAGAATACAAAAACATTTGCAGCTATGATACCTACAAAATAAACATTTATAATTTAAGGAGGTTCAAAATAAGAGCAAAGAAAGTCTTATCAAAAGTCCACCTGAATAAGATTTTCTACCACAATTATATAAGAGTATTATATACTTGGGGAGAAAAAGTAAGCTAAGAAAACTAAGTGAAATCAGTGCTTATAATTATCAAAACTGTCACGGGTTGGTGAAATCAGAGAATTCCTGGAAAATTGCAAATGCTCTAGGAGCTAACTTCCTTCACTCAGATCCGTATTTCACTTCTTCACAACAGTCTACTCTTCTCAATAAATAATCAGATCTATAATTATTGTGTGAAAATGGCCAAGCCAAAGAAGAAGTAATGTACAGAACTAGGTCCTTTGGCCAAGAGCAGAAAAGCCGTATGAAATCACTTCTTTTCCACAGGGAATGGTGTGCTTCTTAAACTTATGAAACATCTGCAGATTATCAGTGTAGATGAAGATCCATATGTCTGAGAAAAAGACTCATGAAATAAGAATTCAGGAATAATCTGGAAGAATTTTGCAATTGCTTCTGAAAATATGTTTACAAGTGGGAGTTGGGTGACTTTCATTTTCCTGCAAGAACTGATGTTACTAGAACCACTACTCAACTGAATATGATTATTTAATGATAGAATTAACTATTTAGTCACAAAATTGCATTCTTGAAAACTACAAACTTTAAAAAATATATTACTTTTGGGGCAGCCGGATGGCTCAATTGGTTAGAGCGCGAGCTCTGAGCAGCGGGGTTGCCAGTTCGATTCCCACATGGGCCAGTGAGATGCGCTCCCCCCTCCCCCACAGCTAAGACTTGAACAACAGCTCTCCCTGGAACTGGGCTGCAATAAAGTTGGAAGACTCGAAATTCCCAGTTTGAAAACTTACAACACAAAGCTACAGTACTCAAGACAGTATGGCAGAAGAATAAACGTACAGAATTGAGAGTCCAGAAGTACATCCATACATCTATAGTCAATTGTTTTTTTACGGTGGTCCCAAGACAATTCAATGGGGAAAGAATAGTCTTTTCAACAAATAGTGCTGAGACAAGTGGATGTTCATGAGCACAAGAATGAATTTGGATCACTACCTCAAATTGTATACAAATATTAACTCAAAATTAATCAAAGATCTAAATGTAAGAATCTAAAAAATGTTAAAATAATAATAAATGTAAAAGCTAAAACTTTAAAATTCTTAGAAGAAAACAGGTGTAAATTTCTGTGACCTTGGATTAGGCCAGTTTCCTTGATATGGCATTTAAAACACAAGTAATGAAATAAGAAATAGATAAACTGCATCTCATCAAAATTAAAGATGTTTGTGCTTCAAAGAATACTGTTAAGATGTTATTCAAATGGCCAACAAGCATATGAAAAGATGTGCAACATCACGCACTAATCATCAGAGAAATACAAATCAAAACCACAATGTGTCACCTCACACCCACTAGGATGGCTACTATCCAAAAAAAAAAAAAGACAGAAAATAACAAGTGTTGTCAAAGATGTGGAGAAACTGGGACCTTGTACACTGTTGATGGGATTGCAAAATGGAGCAACCACTATGAAAAACAGTATGAAGTTTCCTCAAAAAATTAAAAATAGAACTACCATAAAATCCAGCAATCCCATTTCTGGGTATTTATCCAAAAGGAATAACAGCAGGGTCTCAAAGAGCTATTTGCACCCCCATGTTCACAGCAGCACCACTTACAACAGCCAAGAAGTGAAAGCAACTCAAATGTCCATTGATGAATGAATGGATAAACAAAGTGTGATATATACACACAACAGAATAAATTATTCAGCCTTAAAAAGCAAGAAAATTCTGTCACATGCTACAACATGGATGAATCTTGAGGACATTATGCTAAGTGACGTAAGTAAGCCAGTCAAAAAAGACAAATGGTATATGAGTCCACTTACGTGAGGTATCTAAAGTAGTCAAATAATAAAAACAAAGTGGCGTGCTGGTTACACAGGGCTGAGGAGAGGGGGCAAAGGAAATTGTTGTGTAATGAGTACAGAGTCTCAGCTTTACAAAACAGAGAATTCTGGAAATGTTTCTAACAATGTTAACATACTTAACACTGCCAGACCATACACTTTAAAATAGTTAAGACGGTACATTTTATGTTTTTTTAACCACAATTTTAAAAAAAGTTTAAAAATACCATGACTCAACAATTCCACTCCTAAATATATTAGCAAGAGAAATGAAAAACTATGTCCACACAAAAATGTACGCATGAAAGTCCACAGCACTATGATAATAGCCAAAAAAGTGGAAATAACTCAAATGTCGATCAACAGATGACCAGATAAACAAAATGTGACACAGCCATAAAATGGAATACTGTTTGCCATGAAAAGAACTGAAGTGCTGACACATGCCACTGCAAGAGTGAAACTTAAGAAATCAGTAATTTAGCCGACAGCTTGAGTCACCTCATAGTTTACTGCTCAGCTATTTTGTTTCTCCCCCTCACTACTTGATTTAATAACCCTGCTTTGTTCCCTTTCTCAAAGCTACACATCCTTTGCTAACCCAGTTAATCAGCAGAGCACTAATTGTAAAAAGGGATTCCTTAGCCCTCAGGCATCCAGGCACCGAATCCATTTTGCAACTCCTTTGCAGTCTTCACTGGTGATACATAAAGCCCCAGCCACCGTGGCCAAGTCCAGAGATAACATTGTCTTACACAGAACAGACCCTGGGAAGCGATGTCAGCGCTTGGACCTGCCTGACTCCCCCTTTCCTTGTTCTGCTTCTTCTTATGTCCCTATAAAACCTTCCGACCATTCTAGGAACGGAGAGGCCTCTAGACAGGAGTCTGCCATCCTCCCGGAATGCTGCCTCTGCAGAAACCTGCTTTCCTTTCCACCAACCTCATCTCTCAATTATTGACTTTTTCAAGTGGCAGGCAGCTGGACCTTCGTACAGCTACCACCACTGCATGGGAGAACCTTTAAAACATTACACTAAGTGAGAGAAACAGCAACAAAGGCCACATAAGATGTGATTCCATTTGTATGAAATGTCCAGAACAGGCAAATCCATAGAGAAAGAAAATATATTAGTGGTTACTTAGGGCTGAGGGGAAGAAAGGAATGCGGAGTGACTGCTAATGCATGTGGGGTTTCTTTTGGGGACAATGAAAATGTTCTGGGACTAGATGATGATGATAATTGTACAACCTTGTGAGTATAAAAAGCACTGAATTATAAACTTTTAGATGGTGAATTTTATAAGTGAATTATATTTTCATTAAAACAAAACAACACTGATTTGGGAAGCACTGCTTGGTTCAGTGACCGCAGTCTGCTTTCCTCCTTAGGCCAAGGAAGGTGGTATAACCTCTTTTTCTCTCTTCCTAAAAAAGGACTCATTATCCCACTTGCAGTCCAACAGCTAAGTACAGGATTCCCTCTGTTTCTGAGGTGGGCCAATTCACCCTTGCACAGCTCCTCCACCTGAAGGAAGCCAGACCTGGCCAGTCCTGACACTTAGAAGCACACATATCCCAGCAGCCAAAGAACAGAGCTTACGTGGCCCCTATCTCAGGTCCTGGGAACCACGGCTACACACACAGGACTGATGCATCAGCCTCACACAGCGGCCACAGTTTCTCTTCCCTGCAGTATCACACTAGTTAAGGATTGTCCCACAGTTTCCCGGAGTCAAAGGATATCCAGAGACACTACCCATCTTCCGTCTTCCTACTGGGATGTAGCTAGTTCATAACTGATATGGGCAGATGGAAAGAATGAGGCAAATTCACAATGAGGGAGATAAAAACCTTTCTAATAATTACTAACCACCAAAAGGGGTTATTATTTCTCTGCACCCTTCCTGCAGATGGGACTATCTAACCTCTCCACGAGCTTTTAGAAATCAAAAAGTTGATTTTTTTAAAAATGACTTATTTAAACGATACATTGTTAGAGGATTTTAAATTGGTGTACACCTTCTTGACAATACAGAAAATTTTAAATGTACATACTCTTTGACCCAGCAACTCTATTTCCAATAACTTATCCTAAAAAAATATACTTGCAAAAGCGTGCCAAGTTCTATATATAAGGATATTCGCTGCAGTATTCTTTACAGAATTAAGATTAAAAACAACCCAAATACCTATCAACAGAAGACTTGTTATCACATTGTTCACCTACATGGACTACAAAGCCATTAAAAAGCATGAGCCTGGGCTCGCTTTGGCAGCACATAAAGAATGAGCCTGGGGTGCTAGTAATTTCCATTTCTTGATCTAGATGCTTGTCACATGGATGTGCTCAGCTTGTGAAAATCAGCTATGCATCTGACATTGCACATTCTCCTACATATATTACACTTCAATAAATTAAAACTAATGCAACAGATCTACTTGTATTAATATGAAATGTTCTTTAAAATATCCAGTGAAAAAAGTGAAAGTGCAAAGGAACATGTATTGCGTGCTACCATTTGTGTTTAAACCATACATAAAGACAGATATAAAAGACTATATACAAACAGATGCTTTGGAAGAATACATAAAGAACTAAAAAGGCAATGATTACGCAGACAGAAAATGAAGAGAACCAGAAGTCTACAAGAAGAGAGAAAAATGTATTTTTCACTGAAATATTCTTTTAACACTATCTAGGAGGTCACCGTGGACATTTCTTCGTTTTACAATGACAAACACGACAATGATCTCAGACTAATTATTTAACCTCTCTGAGCCTCAGTACCCCATCTGAAAATGAGGCTATCTCTAACAGAGCTTTTATAATTAAGATTAATGACAAGGATGAATAACAGTACGTATGTATGTAAAGTACTTAGCATCGTACTTGAAACCTAGTTGGCACTCAAGCATTAATGTTGTTATTCTTTCCCCAGAAATAACTTGTCTGAACACTGGGAAGACAAAAGTTACAAGAAAAACAGTGATGGATTTTAAAAAATCAAGATTAACTAAAAGGTCAAGTGAAACATTGCCTTACCAGCAACTTCAGGAATAGGAAAGGAGACCTTAGTCTGGGAGGTATAGCTCAAAACCTTTGAAAGGTTTTGGGGAGAGAAAATTGCAACTAAAAAGTAAATTAATCCTGGTAGAAACAGAACAGCAACAAAAAAAGAACAGATTTTAGAGGTTGCGGCGGAAGAGTTGGGACCTGGGCCACAGCGTTGCCTCACTTTGGAGCTGACGACAGATCTGGACTAGTAATGAGCTGCGGCAGTTTTCTCCAGATTTCTCTTCCCAGCCTCCTCCTCCCTGGCCCCGCCTCGATCAGACATAATGTGACAGGTCTTTCCTCTCAGCTTTACCTGAATCCCAACACAGCAAAGTCTGCATTCTGCCGAGCTAACAGGAGAACCTGGCAAGTCCTTCACAGGCATTCCCGAAAGCTGAAGAGGCAGGGGGACTCTCCCGGGGGTTGCTTGGGACATTCCGTACGGGCTGTAACGCCTTGCAGATGAAGACACTACAACAGGAGACTAGCTGAAATGTAAAAGCACCAGGGGCAAGTCTAACTTTGAAGGGTGCAACCCGATGCTCCCCCCTCATCCCATTAACACCAGGTGACCTTGTAAAAACTTTTTTTCAGAGCAATGTGAAGTTTGGGGAAATATGTCTGTGTAACAATAGACACTTGAGACAAAAAAAAAATCCCCAAACCAACCAACCAAACAACTACAAAAAAAGGATTAAGACCAGTTTTCTAGCACTTCTTTATTAAGTGATTCCCAGGGACAGCTTGAGACAGAAGAGTCAAAAACTAAAAACTCCAAACCTGACATCAGCTCAAAGGAAGGTATTTTACCTCACCACTGGACTCCACCTCAATAATACAATAAATTACAGGTGTCCCTTATGGTTTCAAATGTTCTTATCCAAAGAGATATGAACTAAAGAGATATGAATAAATGAATAAATGTTGAGATATTGCTTGCTATCTCAAGCTCAGGAACCAAATGCATTTGGATAAAACATTTTGCTGTCTGAACTTGCAATACCCAAAATCTTGCACTCCAAATTAATGAACCCATTAGATTCAGATACCAAGAAATGTTTTCATAAAATGTTTGGTGTAATAGTGAGGAATCTTAACCCATTAGAGCTTTCATGCTGCCACTGCCTAGGTGTAAATACTACAAATCAAAGCAGCACACTGGCCTCAGGTCAGTGGCTTCCTAAGGACTTGTCAACTTCTTTCAAAATACAAAAAGAAAAAAAAAAAGTCAGAGAACATCTACAATTCAAGGAAAAGAGTGGCACAGAGTGAATCTGTCACTCCATAAATCTATCCTCAATTAAAACCAGGACCTGAGCCACTTAGGGTCAGCCTAAGGGAAGCAATCAGGAGAGCCAAGCAAGGTAAGAACCGGCACTTCTGAAAAGTGCCAAGACATAACAGAAGTACAAGTTTATTAACCATGAGAATCTTAATATGTAGTTAATAAATTATTAAGCATCACTAACAAGTGTTGTGAAATTAAAATCACTGCTACCGGAATAATTACTTCCCACAAGAAAAGCCTGAAGTGACACTGAACAGATTCAAAGAACATTTCCTCAGCCTTCAAAAGTCACTTAGATAATCTGAAAATAATAATTTAAGATCTTTAGCATTTAAGATCACTGACATTTATGTGGTCTAAAGCACTTTACACTTAAGTTGCTGGTTAGATCACAATGTCTGTCTCTCTCCACTGCTGTGTTCTTCATGTCAAATGACTGATTTGACTAAAACATCTGGGCGAAAGAATTCTGATTTTAATTACATACCAACTTCTTTGAATAAACGATTCAAACTGGCATGACAAAGGTTATAAATTCTGATCCCAGGTTTCCTCAAGTGTTAAATGGCATAAAATCTTTACCATCTTCAAAGAACACTAAGGTATCAACTAATTTTGGGATACTCTGAAAATATCGAAGGAAATCAAAACTTTGCTATCCTAGGGCGGGCCCGGTGGCTCAGGCGGTTAGAGCTCCGTGCTCCTAACTCCGAAGGCTGCCGGTTTGATTCCCACATGGACCAGTGGGCTCTCAACCACAAGGTTGCCAGTTCAATTCCTCGACTCCCGCAAGGGATTGAGTTGCAGTGGGCAGCGCCCCTGCAACTAAAATTGAACACGGCACCTTGAGCTGAGCTGCCGCTGAGCTCCGGGATGGCTCAGTTGGTTGGAGCGTGTCCTCTCAACCACAAGGTTGCCGGTTCGACTCCCGCAAGGGATGGTGGGCTGTGCCCCCTGCAACTAGCAATGGCAACTGGACCTGGAGCTGAGCTGCACCCTCCACAACTAAGACTGAAAGGACAACAACTTGAAGCTGAACAGCACCCTCCACAACTAAGATTGAAAGGACAACAACTTGACTTGGAAAAAAGGCCTGGAAGTACACACTGTTCCCCAATAAAGTCCTGTTTCCCTTCAAAAAAAACAAAACAAAAAAAAAAGCTTTGCTATCCTAAAGAAGTACTGTTAGTTTTGGTTACTTTCAGAAAACAGACAAAAATACCGTTAATCCCAATGAAAACAGACGTGCTATTACAGACCTATCCTGACGTTATGTTCATTAAGACCTCACCAACTAATCAATTCTACAGTATGGCAATATGTCTTTGAAAAATCTCAATCCTTTGATGCAAGATCCTATTCTATATTCATTCACTCAGCAGATTTTAACTGAGTGCCTTTACCATGTGCAAGTTAGGTGCTGGGCGCTGTGACAAAATGAAAAATCTCCTCCTGGTCCTCAAAGATGCTACATGTAAATTACAGAAGACAGGTTGTGTTATAAATGATTAAAAGGTGCAATGAGTTCAGAAAAAAGACACATTTCCTGTAGGAAGAAATGTCAGAACCTTAAGGTTGAAGAGCAGATCAGGTTCCAAAAAGGAAACAGAAAAATTGAATCCTCCCGACAGAGGAAACAGCCTGAACAAAGGTTAAGTACCCTTTCTCCACTTAGGCAGGTACAGAAAATTAAGAGAACCATTAAGTCTAACCATATTTGAGAGAAAGCAGTATTTTGCTATTTCCCTAGGAAAATTTTCTTTTCTATCTACACAGTGTTCAAGAACTTTCATATCCATTTCCCTAAGTTTCTCAAATAATTAAGTCCATAAGATATTACACAAGTGTTATACTGAAGAGTCAGATTTGTCTATTAAAATTTACAAAGAACAAAAATAAATTGTCATGATGATATGCATGGCATGTTTCTTACATTTAAAGAGGATTTCTATAAACAGCATGGTAAAGAGAAAATTGGCTTTAGAATGAGACAGATATGGGTTTTGAAATTCAGTTCTACTACTTACTAGCAATGTGACCTTCGAAAAGTTCCTTCTCTGAAAGCCAGTTTCCTTATCTGTAAAAAGGGAAATAACTAACCTGTAAGCAACCCTGTGAGGTAGGGAGAGAATGTGTATAAAGCATTCTGCATAAAGAAGGTACTTAATGTCCCCTTTAGTTTCTTTAGTAGGGGAAGTAATAATTATTCATAACCTATTTCACAAGTTAGGATTCTACAACAAAATTAGAAAATAACTGACCCAGAGCACCACGTATACCTTTACGCCATATTACTTTTTATACTGTTACATTAGCCTGAAGGTACAGAGACTCCCTATGTCTTCTAAACCACGGTCAGCATGGTACAAAAGCCATTGACTGTGACATACTGTACCTTTTCGTTTGATTTCTCTTCCCTTGAATGGCTAAAACGTGTAAGCTAACACAAACCTGTCACAGTCCGCTGGCCATCACTTAGGTTATTCCACCACTTGTTAATCTAAAACAGAAGGAAAATTGAGTATCACCATATGGTAAATACTTTCAGGCTAGGAAAATGAAAAGCCAGAAAGAAAATGCTTTGTGCATATAAAAACCACTGGTGGGACAACCGGATAGCTTAGTTGGTTAGAGCGGGAACTCTGAACAACAGGGTTGCCGGTTCGATTCCCACATGAGCCAGTGAGCTGCACCCTCCACAACTAGATTGAAGACAACGAGCTGCTGCTGAGCTGCCAGAGGGGCAGCCGGATGGCTCCGTTGGTTAGAGCACAGGCTCTCAACAACAAGGTGAGCTCTCAACAACAAGGTTGCCAGTTCAATTCCCACATGGGATGGTGGGCTGCACCCCATGCAACTAAGATTGAAAACGGAAACTGGACTTGGAGCCGAGCTGCGCCCTCCACAGCAAGATTGAAGGACGACTTGGAACTGATGGGCCCTGGCAAAACATGCTGTTTCCCAATATTTCCTAATAAAATTTACTTAAAAAAAGGGAAAAAAAACACTGCCAAATGTACAAAACATTAATATTTTACTCTATAAAGAAGATATTAAGTGCACTGATTTCACATCTACTGATTTAATGTTGCTATTAACTAAAACGCTTCATAAATCACCAGATTTCAAGAACGGTGATCACCTAGAACAGAGAAAGCCGTTTATCTTTACCTCCTTTCTGAAGTCTCCTTCTTTTTGTGGTCTTATGCTATCCAACCAATCAGCTTTTATACCATCAAAGTAACTCTGGACCCTGGATTTCAGTGATTCATATTGCCAAATAGCAGCTGATCCAAATGCACAGCCTGTAAACTACATAAAACATATAACAAAATAAATCTGAAAGAGAAACAGATCTATACATAGCTCCAAGAACAATATTTCATCTTCACTGTTTTTTAAAAACCATGGAAGGAATATCTGTCACAGTGAAACCTATTAGGTGAAAAGAACATTTAACTGTTTCCCATATTTTTAAACTTCACAGTACCCTGGGGCCTCTTTACATCTAGAAATTTTCAAAGTATCAACCTGAAATGTTATACCAAGTAAGAGGCCCCTAAGTGTTGTCTCCAGTGCTTACATAACTGAACAAGATTCTAACAACAATTATTTAATTCATGTACTCCTGTAGTCATTCATGACACCAGATACCCCGATCCTTTGTCAGCTCCCCCATTTGTTCTTAAAGGAGCCCAAACAGGACAAATAGTACTACACAGCACCACACCTGCAGCAAGATACGTAACTCCTAGTGATGGGAGCTCTTACCCCAACAGTAAAAAAAAAAGGCTTTACAAGAGTCCTTATAGGGTAGGGAGAAGGATAAAAGACCGTTTCTTCTACAGGTGGAATCAAAGCACTTCTCTTGTATGGTTCACCACTTGTTCCTGTGTCTGATCTTCGAGGTTCCACCTTCCTGGGTGCTTTTCTGAATCCACATTTTTGCTGAATAAAGAAGTTAAACCTATAGGGGGAAATAGCAGATTAGAAACAGAGATGCAGTTTGCAAACATCAACCTCTCCGAGCCTCCCTGCTTGGCCAGTACCATCACCATCTCAGTTTGTTTCACACCTGACAGCCCAAAAGAAACCAAAACTCCTAGTTCCAGGTAGAAGTCAAATCACTGAATTGTGCCTTCTGGAAAAGGAGAGACACAAACTACAGCAACTTTAGAGGGAACTTATTTGTGCAGTTACTGTGTATCAATCAACAAAATAATTTGTATCCATCCACCACACAGAGTTTGCAGTCCTGTAAAAAACTGGAGAACTCTAGGGGAGTGGGGAATGGGCAATAAAGGTGAAGGAGATTAGGAAGTACAAACTGCGTTATAAAATTAGTCACAGTGATGTAATGTACAACATAGAAAATATAGTCAGTAATACAGTAATTACGTATGGTGACATACGGCTGACTTGCGGTGATCACTTCAGAAGGTATATAAATGTCTAATCACTATGTTGTACCCCTGAAACTAATATAATATTGTATGTCAACTATGACTAAAAATAATTTTTAAATGAAAAAGCAAAATAAAGGAAAATGGATCTGAAAAAGAAAAAAAAAGATGAAGAACTCCAAGTTGTCAGTTTGAATTAGCAGAGAATGACTTATTTTGTTTGAAGTTTTGTCAATTTTCAGAGCAAACATTTAAACATATTATCCTTGAAGTCACTCCAAATTCAAATAACTATTTCCTTTTATAAGTACTGACCATTAAAAAGTGATGGATTTTCCCCACCTATTTATTTCACTACCAGTTTGGGGGACACCCACCAAATGTTTTGCAAAGGGTTTTGTCTTTTGAGTCCCTATATAGCTCGCCCTCCTCCACACACCTCATACTATGATCACACCTGGGCGGCCAGCTCCTCTAAGCCTGCACTCCCTGCTCTCAGATTCACTGTCCTGATGGCTTCCCTTTCTCTTCTATTCCTTAATGACAGATACGCTCAAAGGCTCCAATTGTTCCTTTACAGGATCCCCATTCAAACTCAACCCATATAAATTCCTGAAGCATTTCTTTTTCTTTTGTAAAACTGTAACTTCCCCAAAGTAGACAATATAGAGGCCCCTTCCTGTTTGTGCTCATTGTACTTTGTAAACATAGTGTCCTTCTAGACACAAAGCTCCTTGAAAGCAGAAATCAGACAGGCCTTCCCATCTTTGCAACCCAGCTCCTAAAACACTTTGGTCAAACAAACGAATAAATTCAGGAGAAGGTCCAAGATGGGAGAATAGGTAAATGCTATGTCTGCCTCATCCCATGATCACATTAAAATGGCAACTAAATTATAAGACAATCAACCTCGAGAAACACTTCAAAGACTAGCTGAACAGAACTCCTATAACTAAGGATATACGGAAGAGGCCACATTGAGACTGATAAACAAAACTAAACCATACAGCACTGGCATAGACAGATATATAGGCCAGTGGAACTGAATAGAGAGCCCGGAAATAAATCCACGTATATGTGGTCAACTGATCTTTTACGGGGTGATGAGAACATACAATGTGTATAGAGTCTCTTCAATAAGTGGTGTTGGGAAAACTGGATATCCACATGCAAAAAAAATGAAGTTGGGCCCTTATATCATACATAAATATTAATTCAAAATAGCTAAGAGACTTAAATGTGCAACCTAAAAATGGAAAAATCTTAGGAGAAAACATGGGGGCAAAGTTTCATGACGCTGGTCTTGGCAATGATTTCATGAATATGACACTAAAAGCACAGGCAACAAAAGCCAAAATAGCCAAGTGGGAGTACATCAAACTACAAAGCTTCTGCACAGCAAAAGAAACAATCAAGAGTGAAAATCCACCTATGGAACAGGAGAAAATATTTGAAAATGATAAACGAGTATCTAATAAAGGGTTAATTTCCAAACTATATAAGGAACTCTTAAAACTCAGTAACAAAAAAACTAATAACATGATTTCAAAAATGCTAAACACTTGAATAGACAAAGAATACATACAAATGGCCAACATGTATATGGAAAGATGTTCACCATTATTAATCGTGTCAATCAAAACCACAATATCTTCTCACACCTGTTGGATGACTATTAAAAAAAAAAGCCAACATTATTGAGAATGTGGAGAAATTGGAACCCTTGTACACTGTTGGTGGGAAGGCATCGGTTTTAACATTTTATTAAACCTACTATTATGTTACCCTTGGGGAAAAAACAAAATTCATTTCTGTGGCCTGAATGACTTCTAAGCAAGTAAATGATTCACATATATTTCTGTAGTCCTAACCTTAATTTTCTTGTTTTGTATTTCCAACTATATATTTAATTATTTCCACTTTGATATGCTCCCCATTACTTTAATATTCCAAATGGAACTCATCCACCTCTACAAACCGCCCCATTTTCTGACTTCCTTATTCTTTCAGTGGGACCACAGTTCTCTCAATCACTGAGGTTAAAAATCCTGAAGTCATTTTGGAGTGCTCTCTCTCTTCTTTATTCTTACCATCCAATTAAAACCCAACTCTGTCAAATAAAAAATATTTTCTTTTCATTCCTAGTGTAGTCTCTTACCTCATGCCTTACTTAACAGCTTACTTAACTTCCAACATTTTGTTTTAACATGTTGCATGTTCTTCTTTCCTTGTATTACTCCTCCTCAAACATTCAATGGTTCCTCAAATGCCCTTTCAGAGGTCCAAAATGTCTCCCTAATTCCAATACAACTCCTTAGCTCATCCCATCTGGCCTAGAATATTCTACCGTTTCCTAACAGATCTCATTTGTTTCCAATACTGCCTAACTCCAATTCATCCTCCACATTTTACTAAGTACAAATATAGTATCGTTTTCCTGCTTTAAACCCCCCAATCATTTTTATCACTCCATCAAAGTCAGCAATGCTACTCCCTTGTTCTGGTATACTTCCCTGTGTTAACTTCTTGTGCCCTTCAGAAATCAGTTCATTTACCTCCTCGTCCAGGAAGCCTTCCTTCTCTCTCCCAGGCAGGTGTCTCCTTTGTATTCCTAATTGAGATGAGTGTTAAGTGTATACTGAATGGAGTACATTTAGTATACACTTACATTCATCTCAATTATTGCCTGTGCCACAACGATTATCACTTTTGCATTTACTGTATCTCTACCACCAAGCCCAGTCCCTAACAAAGATCATTAATTATCTGTTAGATGGAGTCAAGAATGATTGTTAGTTTTATTTTGAATAATTTGAAGAAGAAAAAAAAAGAAAAGCTCTCTGCCTGCCCTGCCCATTTGCCTGAAAGGAGGATATAAACTTGTAAAGACACACCCACTCTCCCTTCTCTAACAGGAAGGACAGAAGTTAATCATGAGACAACTCTAAACCTTTAGGAGCCCAGAGAAGGCACCAGGGAATCTACATAACAAACTTTACTAATTAACCCTTATCTTCCATTAGTTCCCTCATATATTATCTTCCCACAATTTGCTGTCCTAGAAACTCAAAGTCCTTTGCCTTTGTCATTTTTCTAAAACTCTGTGGTTCTTTTGTTAAAATGCTATATAAGTCCAAATTCTAACCACCCCCTTGGGTTACTCAACACTGAGTACTCCCATGGGTATGCACAACGCATATGTTCATAAACTTGTTTTTCTCCTGTAATCCGTCTTTTGTCAGCCTAATTTACCGGGCCCCAGCAAATGAACCTAAGATTGGTAGAGGCAAAACAGCTTTTCCTCCCCTACACTACACATTAGAATTGCCTGGTGAGCTCTTAAAAATATAGACATACCTTCATTGTATTGTTTCACTTTATTGCATTCACAGATGTTGCATGTTTTACAAATTGAAGGCAAGACTCTCTACCAGCCAAAAATATTAAGACTCGCTTTACTGCAATACTATGGTGGTCTGGAACATAAACTGCAAGATCCCTGAGGTACGCTGTACTTACGTAGAAATACCACGGCTCCATTTCATACCAGTGAAATTAGAATCTCCAGGGGTGGGACTGAGGCATCAGTAATTTTTAAGAGCTCCCCAAAGTGATTCTCATGTGCAGCTAGAGTTGAGAAAAACCTCAGAGTACATACAAATCCCCTGGGGATCTTGTTAAAATCAGATTCTACTTCAATAGGTCTGGGGTGTGGTAAATCTTGAGATTCTGCATTTCTAAACAAGCTCCTAAATTATGGATTGACAAACTATGCCCAGGAGGGTGGATTTGGCCCTCCAGCAAAGAATGGCTTTTGCATTTTTAAAGCATTGTTTACAAAAAAAGTCAAAGAATATGTGACAGAGAACATGTGAGTGGATGCAAAAATAAATGACTTCATAAGTGACTTATCTAAAATAAGATCAGTAAAAAAGTGAAACACAAAATGGAGACGGTCACTAGAGATATATGAGTATAACACTCATGAAGACAGGCCTTTTAGCTTTGCTGCTTTGGTCTTGCCAATAACTAGCGATTCTTGCCAATGAAAGCAATCTCATGTGCTCAAACCGGGAAGCTCTCATGAATATTTCACTTACCATTAGCTATACAATTGTTATGGTTCAGTTTTTTAAAATATGATCCCATAACTTTTACATAGAAAAAGTCATATCTTATATTTGTTGGCTTAAGGGTGACTGAGGTAGAGTGACTTAAAAACCAGATTGGTTGTTAACAACGTGAGGATAAAAGCAATGTAACTCAGATATGTGCACAAATCAGCACTAATGTCTGTTACTAAAGATTTGTGTGAATAAACTGAGTAGAAATGGCCTAATGTAAAAATGGAGACAAGATGTATCCAAGCATCCACACAAAAGGTTCATTTCACTTAAAGAAAAGAAAATGCATTTGAAGTATTTAGGGGAGGGGGGAATTCTACATAAACTCTTGCATGCCAAAACTATTTTCTTAAAACCCATCCTGAGTTAACAGATGTTGAATTAAACAGGGAAAATAATTGAAAATACTTGATTTACTAATTTGTCAAGTATTTTAACTAAATATAGGTTAAGACTGACATCCCAATCTAAAAAATGTAAGCTCCATGTAAGTGCTACAATCAACTATTTTCTTCTATTAGATAACTCCATACAACTGACAAATTATGCAGACTCTTTCAAGCCTAAACCATTTTTCAGAAGTGCTGACAGAAGTTTGATAATGGCAAAACTTCTACAGAGCCTAAGTGAGATTTTCCTTTTTCTGTAAAGGGCCAGATAGTAAATACTGTGTTTCCCCGAAAATACCTGGCCGGACAATCAGCTCTAAAGCGTCTTTTAGAGCAAAAATTAATATAAGACCCGGTCTTATTTTATTATAAGACCGGGTCTAAAATAATAGAAGATAATACTGGGTCTTACATTAATTTTTGCTCCAAAAGATGCATTAGAGCTGATTGTCCGGCCAGGTCTTATTTTCGGGGAAACACGGTACTGGGGTGCCAAAAAAATGTATACACATGACTTGTATTCATCTTTTGTTATCAGTATATATTGAGTATTACAACTTTAATACAGTTTTTTCCTTCCTTAAAATCGTATATTTGTTTTTTGGCACCCTCTGTATTTCAGTCATTGTGAAGAACAACTTAAATCTGTTGCATATTATTTTGTTTTGCAACACTTTAAAATGTAAAAACTGCTTGGCTGGTGGGCTGCCTTGGGCCTGCTGTTTGCCCAACGTTTCTATCACCACCTGCAGTGCTCATAAAAAATACAAATTCTTCAGGTCTGTTATTTCAGAATAATGAATGGGCCCAGAACTCTGCTTTTTAACCGTATCTCTAACTTCATTCTTCTGCATACTGATTTCAGAAGCACAGGAAGTCAAAGCAAACCTAAGAGTGACATATGGTAACTCATGCTCCCTATTAAGTGCTTATTTCCAGAGGCAAGTAGGCATATATTCCACGTCAGCCTTACCTACCTACATCCCCTTGGGACGCACGCTTCTATGCAACCACAAAACTGTCGGTTTCAAACTACACAGAAATGGCAAACACTAAGAAATCAGATGCTATATCAATATCACATCTTTCTTCGTTTGTTTTTTCAAATGGTCTCCAATTTTTACTGGTGGTTCCTCAATCGTTTTTCTTTTGCTTTCCCTTCCTAACGCATATCTTTACTATTTAATTTAATACTCTTGTTGCCATACTCATTTTTGTTCCCCTTCAAACATGCAATTTCAACTGGGATTTGGAGAAGACAATGGAATCAGGACTACTGAAATCTATCACCACCTCCACATGTCCCTCCTCATTCCCCATCTCCCCAGGAGTTTAAGAATCGTGCCTCACATTTCATGTTACAATGTATCATGAAGTTAAGGAACAGTTACAGTGTACCATGAAGTCAAGGTACAATGTATGCATGTTTTTCACAAATCCCTGAACTGATTCACCCAGAGCACTTATTAGAACTACAGGTTCTTCCACTCCGGGCTCCTTCTAAGGGTGGGGCCTGGGAAATAATACATTCTACAAACATTCCGGGTGATCCTGAAGATTAGATAATGACTCCACCACATTGGAGCCTCAATTATTTACCACCAGCTGGAGCCCCCAGTGTTAATAAATACTCAAGTTCCTTGCTACTACCACCTATCCCGTGGATTCCAAGGCACAATCTAACCAAGTCAGAAATTGGGTGGAAACTATGGATTTAAAAAAACGAACAAAAAGCAGAGTCAAATACATATCAGAATCTTGGACAGTTGAGGGACTTCTCTATTCTCTCAATTTAGAATTGAATTATTAAAATGCAAAAGCAGCAAATACTGCTAAACCACAGTCTTCATACAGCTTCTACTCAGGAAGACTAATTTTCTTTCCACATCATCTGCAATCCAAACATGCCACTGTCTCAATTCTTCAACAGAAAAGCATCTCCTATGATTGCACGAGGCAAAAATGATATCCTCCTCTGACTCCATCTTTTGTTGAACATAAGTTTGATACAGGCTGACAGAAAATAAAATCTCAGCTCTACTATTCTACCGGTTGCGTAACAGTTTCACTTAAAAAATAAGTGTAGGGATGGGTGAAAAGGAGTGAGGAAGAATAAGAGGCACAAACTTCCAGGTATAAAACAAACAAGTCACGGGGATGTAACGCACAGCACAGGCATGTAGCCCGTAATATCTTAACTGTGTGCAGTGACTGATGGTTACTAGACAATATGTGATCGTACTGTAAGGCAAACAAACGCGGAATCAGTGCTGTACACCTAAAACTAATATAATATTACATGTCAACTATACTTTTTTAAAAAACAAAACAAAACAAAAATGCTTCACGAATAATAAGATCAAAAACGTGTTTGTCGTGGGTCCAGTACCTTCCTCGCAGGGATACGAGGCGTGGCGCGCACGGAGCCCTCCGCTCAGTTCCCCTTCCCGTCAAGTCGCTCCCGATGGGAAAGGCGACTGCGGGGCTCCCGGCGCCGGGGCGGGGTGCGCGGCGGGAAGCGAGGGCCGGACGGAGGCGAGAGCACAGCGGGGGCGGGAGAGAGGAAGGGGCAGGTGAGGAGAGCGGGTGAGCCGGGCCTCCGCCCGAGGATGCGTGGCCGGAGCGAAGGGTCCGAGAGGCACGAAGCCGGCAGCGGTCATTACCTGCGTCCGAGCAGCCGCGGCGGGGCTAGGGCCGCGGAAAGCTCCTCGTAACTGCGGCCGCCCCCGGGGGGCGCCCAGGCCTGGCCGCAGCCCCAACCTCGGTGCGCCCAGCCTCGCAACGCCATCTTCCCAACCTCTGCCCCACCATGGCCCGACCTTACCCAGCCCTGCCACGGAACCACTTCCGGGGCGAAGGAAGAGCCATAGAGCGCCGAGCAGCAGCCTGGAGCGCCACCGCGCGGCTGAGCCGAGGCCGGACCCCCCGAGGGCCGCGGGCCGCGCCGCCGCCGGGCCGCCCATCCCCCGCATCCATAAGCCGGGACCTGGGACAGGCGTGGAGGAGCCTCCAACCCGTTTGCAGATGAGGCCCGGAGGGAATACTAGCATTTACTGAGTAATGCCCTGCACCAGGCACTTTCCCTAAAGTTATTGTATTAATCTCCCCTCTCCCCCGCCAAACCCTTGAGGTTGGTATTTTTACTGTTTTGCAGTGGCTCAGAGGTTCAGAAAGTGAGTGGAGGAAACAGCATTGCAACCCAAGATTTCTTAAATTACCACTCGGCTTTTCTGCGTCTCACCATTTCATTATGACACTTGAAAGGATGTGCCTCATATCTTTACCAAAAAATCTAAGCATGAAATGAAAATCTGTATTCTAGATAAAATTCAAACTTCATGACTCAGCCCTTGCTATCTGTCAGTCAGCTTTATTTCTTGCCACCGCATCCTTCCCTCAGACCCTAGCTGCAGCCGTACTTAGTCATCTGCAGTTTCTGAAATGAAACTTCTCCCAAGTTCCTATTTCTCCCGAGTTCACACACCATTCTCTCTGCTGGAGACACCTTTACCTTCTTTCCCTGCTCAGCCTACCTAACCAACGTGTCTTCAGGCCAACCACAACTGTCTACACAACTACAGCTTCTACGAAGCTGTAGAGGAGGAAGAAGTTTTGCTGGACCCTCTTAGGGTCTCTAACCAGGTCTGAAAATTAACTGACAATGACAAATTAAGGGGAGAAAAGGATACACATTTTATTGAATTTTTGCATGTACTTGGGAGTCTTCACAAGAGAATTAAATAAAGTGACCAGAGCAAGAAGCTTTTATACCTTCTAGACAATGAAACAGTAATTTGTGAGTAATTGACAAGACAGTGGAGTGAAGGGGTAGTCCTCCTGGGACTGGGTAATCCTTATCTTAACTAGAAGGATAAGAGTTAGTTTAACAAGGTTTGTTTGCTCATTGCTCTGGTTCCTGGTCTCTGGCCTCTGGGCTTAAAGGGTCTGCCTCTAGGAAAGATATCTTTATTTCCTGCTTTTAGGCAGAAAAGTGGGAACAATGTCGGCATTACTGCTTCTTAATTGCCTTCAGCTCAAAATAACTTTTCTGTCAAAGAGGTATGTTTTGGGGCGACATATTCTGGTTTCCTTTAAGACCTTCCCTAGACCTTCACTCTAATTTGCATGACCTTCCTTTGTGCTTTTATACTGCTCTGTGCATATCACTGTAATAGCACCCCATTCTGTAAATGCTTGTTAAGTGTACCTACACTATGCCAGGCAGTGTACTAAACCTGGGATGTATTTTAAAAGACACTGTCTCCGACCTCACAGAGACCCTACTCTATTGGGGGAGAAGAGACCAAGTAAATAAACAGCCCATTACAATACACGGGGAGAAATGCTATGATCAATGGAGCAGAAGGCTCTGTAGGAGTTTACAGGAGGAGGAAATAACACAGTCGATGGACGGGGAATGGGAGGCGGAGGGCAGGGCTTCCCAGAGAAACTAATGGAGGTCACCAAGAGGAAAGCAGGGCTGAATGTTTTAGAGAGAATAGCATTTGTGATGTCTTCCAGGGCATCACTTGTTTGAGAAACTAAAATAAATTCACTTTGGCTTTGCATATGTCATGCAGGGTGTCATGCGGGGTCTCTGGTCCCGCTCCCTGCACAAGAACGCAGGATATGGTGAGGCCAAAAAGGAACACCCACAGAGCCATAGGTAGGGGAGTCATACCATTATATTCTCGCTGGCGGCTGGGTTGGAGACACAGGAAGCAGGAGCCACATGATCTGCAGCCTACCGTCCGCTTCTCTGCCAACCCACCTCACTTGCTAACTGCAATCTGTGCTTGCCAGCCACCATCCGCTGGTAGCATAGCCACGGCAGTTATATTAGTGGCCGATGGCTCACTGGTTACAGCTGACAGCCAACTAGCCACAGCTGATGGACATCCAATCACAGTTGATGGCCATTTACTACCCGAGGCAGCACCTTTTCACATGAGCCCGAGAGCCTGGAAACTGCACTCCTGGCTCTGTCCCCACACCATAGGTGTCAACGTTGGGATTTGATTTTAGTCTATTTGCAAGCTAGTAAGTTTGGATACTGACAGAAACAGGAGACTCCTGGGTCAGAGACAAGGCTGTTACCCAGGGCACAACAAGCAGCATGAGCATCATGTTTGCATGGGTTCCCCTTGTTCTCCAAGGTAATGGGCCAGATGGATGTTGAACATGCAGGGGATGTGTATCTCAACTGAAGAACACTGAACTTGAGTTATCTACCATTTAATAGTAAGCGGTAAGCAAGCAAACAGCCTTGGAAGATGAAGATGTTTTCCTGTCCAGCAAAGGGCAGGTTTCCTTGCATCTGAGTCTATTTGGACTGTCATAGGAAAAGCCATAGACTGGGTGCATTACTCAACAGAATTTATTTCTCACAGTTCTGGAGGCTGGCAGTCTGAGATCAAAGTGCCAGCAGGGTCAAGTTCTGGTGACAGCTCTCTTCCTGGTTGCAAACTGCTGACTTCTTCCTGTGTCCTTAAGTGGTAGAGAGAGAGAGAGCAAGCTCTCTGGTGTCTCTTCTTGTAAGAACACTATTCCCATCAGGAGGGCCCCACTGTCTTACCTCATCTACACCTAATTATCTCCCAAAGGCCTCAGCTCCAAATACCATCACGTTGGGGAGTAGGTCTTCAACATACGAATTTTTAATTTTAAGGGGACACAATTCAGTCTATAATACGTTGGAAGAAAGAGATAGTATTGCCCTACAGAGCAAAGGCAGGCTTACTGACCATTATAAAAGATTCCAGTTCTCTAAAGTCAGCATTCCTCTCCTATAATGAAACCTATTGAGTGTGCAGGTGCCATTTACCCTCTTTGAGTTATTTGCCCCGTGGGAATTGGAACTCAGGGAACCGACACAGAAATGCTGACACTGGCTAATGCTGTTGCTGTGAGCAATAAATTGTCCTTCACCGCTGACCCCAAATTCTTGTGTTTTCTACCAGCATCCATAAAAGTGTGTCAGGCTAACTTATTGTTTGTTGATTTTTTTTTTATGGTAGCCATTCTGAGAGGTTGTGAGATGATATCTCACTGTAGTTTTAATTAGCATTTGCCTGCTGATGAGTGACATTGAGCATCTTTTCATATGTCTGTTGGCCATCTGTATGTGCTCCTTAGAGAAATGTCTATTCAGGTCCTCTGTCCATTTTTTAATCAGATTGTATGAATTTTTTACAGATCTTGGATATTAACACTGTATCGGACATATCATTGGCAAGTATCATCTCTCATTCAGCAGGTTGTCTTTTTGTTTCGTTGATGGTTTCCTTCACAGTGCAAAAACTCCTTAGTTTGATGTAGTCCCGTTTGTTTTTTTTCTCTTTTGTTTCCCTTGCCTTAGGAGACATATACCACATATATATATAAAACTAAGCAATACCAGAGAGTTTACTGCCTATTTTTGCTTCTAGGAGTTTTATGGTTTGGGGTCTTACATTTGTCTTTAATCTAGTTTTAGTTTATTCTTATATATGGTGTAAGATAGTGACCCAGTTTCATTCTTTTGCATGTGTCTGTCCAGTTTTCCCAACACCATTTAATGAATAGACTATCTTTACCCCATTGTAAATTCTTGCTTCCTTTGTCATAGATTTATTGACCATATAGGGGTGGATTTATTTCTGGTTCTCCATTCTGTTCCACGAATCTATCACCCCAATCAAGATACAGAAAATTTCCATCATCCAGAAAGTAACCTTGTGTCCTTTTATAGTCAACCCATAACCCTGTTCCCAGACACTGGCAACCACTTATCTGTTTTATGTCTTATAGTTTTGCCTTTTCAAGAGTATCTAGAAATGAATTCATACAGTAAGTTTTGGTATGAAAATATATTTTTATTTCTTTTGGTTAAATACCTTGGTGAGAGACAGCTGGGTTGCATGGTATAATGTTTAATTGTCCAAGAAATTACCAAACTGTTTTCCAATGTGGTTGTACCATTTTATATTCCCTCCAGCAGTGTGTGATACTTCCAGTACTTGGGATTGTCAGGTTTTGTTTTTAGCAATTCTAATAGGTGTGTAGGGGTATTGTATTTTGATTTTAATTTGCACTTCCTTAATACAAGTTGTTCTTTTTAAATAAACAAGACTTGTCTGGAGACACAATGTTTCAAAACTGGGGGCACCTTGGGAGGAAGTAAAGGGAGTCCTTGGTGGAGAACTTGTTGGAAACAATTGCATTGGCTGCTGGCTTTGCCTCCTACAGAAAGACTAGGGGAGCTCTTTCCCTGTCCTGTCTGCAGGGACCTGCAGTTCTTCCTTCTGGTCAGGAGAGGGCAGGAGAGGCCAGAAAATAAGCTGTCCAGGGCTCTGTTTATCAGGCTCCAATATCAATAGTATTTGGATGCAGTGGTATGTTCACAGTTTTGCTGGAATGCCGTTCGCTCTGAACCTGCTTAGCGGCTACCTTGTGAGACGACTTCCCAAATTAATCTTGTGCAATGAATCAATGCCAAACTTTAACTAACCTTGTAAAATCCTTCCCTGCCAAATCATAACTACTAACCTACCTTACGAACTGAACTACCGAAACTGAGCTACTGTTGTAGAATCCTTACTAAGTATACTCTCCAGTGCTACTCTGCAGAGTTTGTGTTGGGGGAACCATATGCAGCTGAGCTGGGTGAACCCCTGTTCTTCTCCAACTTTGCAGGAGCTGAGAGACACTGAGAAAGGACTGTAGGGTACAGGTCTTCAGACCCCCAGGTGGCTACAGGCCCTCCTCCTTAGGACCTGGACTGGGCAGCTCAGACGGAGCACTGCACAGATCTTCTGGGGCTGGGGTGCAGAGTGCCCCCAAAGATGTACTCCAGCTTGAAGCCTGGGCTCCCCTCTGGAAGTTGGAACCAAAAGGTCCTGAGGAGGGTGGCAAACATCAGGAAGAGCTCCATCCGAGCCAGCTGGTCCCCTGGGCACACCCGATGCCCTGTAAGTGGAGCAAAAGGTCAGAAGGTGACAGGAGTCGCTGTGTCTGTTCCACCACACCCCCTACCCAACACCAATGGCCCAGTGCTGTGCCCAGTACCTGCAGAGAACAGCAGGAAGGCCTCATTGAGCAGGAAGTTTCCATCCTTGTCCAGGACGTTGAACTGTTGGGGGTGGGGGTCTCCCAACATTCAGCGTCATAGAGCAGAGAGGCCAGGTAGGGTAAGATGATGGTGCCCTGTAGAGAGGAGCTGGTTTGGCTCAGGGAGCCTCAGCTGGCCCAGAAACCAGCCCCGACACTCGGCTGAAGTGAGCTTGGAGAGCACCCCACATGCTGGTAAGAGTGGCCAGGGGGTGGGGGGCCTCAAGGAGATTCATCAGACAGACCCTGTCGGGGTTCCCTCTGTCCAGGCTCACCTCAGTGACCTGGCTGAGCATTACACTCTCCTGGCTAAGGGCCACCCACCCCATCCTAAAAACTCCTAACCTAGGCCAGAGATGGCTGCTGCCCCCTACGGAGAATTCCAGAAGCTGTGGGCGTGGCTAGAGAGGACCAAGTTCTGGACAGGGCAACAAATATTGTGAGAGAGAGAGAGAGAGAGAGAGAGAATGGAATGGAAGACGAAAAGGAAGGAAGACTGAATAATAAGGAGAGGAGACAGAAGCTTCCTTTTTAGGATTGGGGAGAGGAGAAGGCGAAGCCTAACCCTCACGCTATCTCAAAGGAGAAGTGAGTGAATGGAAAGAGAATCCAACTGATCAGATGGCAGCAGAGAGAAACCGAAGGCTCCTGTGGGTCACTCCTTTTCCTTGCACTCACCAGGAGGCCAAAGTGGAGCCAGGAGGGGCTTGGTGATGACCCTGGGACCTGGGGCACTCAGCTCCAGGAGCTCTGAGGAAGGCTCACTTAACAAACACCAGAGAATTAAATCAGCCATCCCTGTGGGGATCAGAGGATTGGCTGCACGATTCGGCCACACGATTCTAGGTTTTGACAAAGTATCTTGAAATTGAAAACAAACCCAAAAACCTCAGCAGAGTTTAAAGACTGCAACCCAAACAGAAGCCAATAAAGAATGCAGAAATACCAACAATGCAAATGCTTTCAGAAAGCAGTTTTATTTTTATTTTTAAGTTTTTCTTAGTTGCAGTATTGCAGGCTGAAGGACCTGACGCTGGTCGTCCAAACCAACAGGCATCCAGTCTTGGTCACTCGGTAGTTTTTGGCAGAGGGTTTGGGAGGTACATGTTCTTGCTGCTTCCTTGTGAGTTATACACAATTAGAGTCCTGGGAATTTCGCCCTGTTTTCCCTACCTGGGATGAGGTAACCTTTGCATTACAATAGTTCTTAGTAATCACCCTCAGATGCAGAGGCTCTGGCAAGATGCTCTTTTCCCTCCAGAATTATTTATATCCTGTTCTGGGTCATGTTCTGGACTCCTTGCAAAGTGACTGACTGATCTTAATTCATGGGACAGGCTCAGAGCATAGCCAGTCCAGAGCACAGAAAGGACAACCTTCCCACTCCCTAAAATGAAAGAGCCGTCTGCCTGTTGGGTATCCCCTGGGAACTCTATGCCAGTTTCTTCCCAGCTTCTTCCCAGTAAATGGCAGTTTGGAGCTCACAATCAAATGGAATGTCCGAGGAGAGACAGGCTTGAAATGCTATGGGGGTGGGGGCGCCACTGCTGTTGCCACAGTGGTTCAGAACAGTTTAGGAATATCTGTAACATTTAATGATCTACTGTCAAGCTTTGATTCTACTTTCAGGAAACATTTCTCGCCCAAGTTGGAAAAGCTCCATATTGATTCCAGGCTGTTAACGGTCCCCTGGAGCTCTGATCACATAACAACTCCTAGAATCAAACTGGCAGGAATGGGCTCTTAATAAGAAAATTTCTAACCCCAAGTGGCATTAAGCAGAGCTGAACCTTGGTTCCCTCCCTTTTAACTTGATCTAATGTGGCACAGCTTTTAGACAACCAGGGCCCAAATCCTCCTGCAAACAACAAGATGAGCTGATGACATGGTCCTATCCTCACATTCCAGGAGATATTTTGTCAAACTACAAACTTGCTGGCCAATTATTACCACAGACAGCTCAGTATCAGCCAATCAGCAGACAGATGGACAATGCAAAACATCCTCATCTAA
This sequence comes from Rhinolophus sinicus, assembly GCF_036562045.2. Classification (NCBI taxonomy): domain Eukaryota; kingdom Metazoa; phylum Chordata; class Mammalia; order Chiroptera; family Rhinolophidae; genus Rhinolophus; species Rhinolophus sinicus. The sequence goes on from NC_133751.1 coordinate 47,831,793, forward strand.
CACATTGGTTCATTTACTTACCTGGAGAGGCATCTTTGGAACAATATGAATGGCAGGGAGTCGGTGGAAAGAGCAAAATCTTTGGCATCAGAGGGACACGAATTTGAAACTGTTAAGTCACTTACTAACTGTGTATTTGGGGCAATTACTTGAGCTCTCTAAGCTGAAGTGTCCCTGTCTGTAACAAAAAGAATAACGATAATAACATCTAAAGGATAGGGTTGTCATGAAGAAGAAATGTGTGGAAGCAAGAGCCTCAAGTCTGATCAAATTAGTAATAAATTACTAATCACATCCTGGCAAAGCCTTAGGCGTCCAGTTGGCCCTGCACCGTGGTTGTGAGAGCTGAACAAAGACTTGGTGATGCAGAGACGGGGGCCCCCCGCCTTCCCTCGTCATGCACCTTCAAGGCTTCCGCTGAGGACAGGACGGAGTGCTGAGTCAAAGCCCCCTTCTGAGGAAAGGCTTGGGGTTCTGGCCACCACTTCTAGCCACAGAGTGGTCGCCCTGCACCAGAGCACCAAGATGAGTGACTGTTTTGTTTTCTTTATACTATCAACCTTGCCACCTACACATCAATGCTATGTTACCATTAAAATGCCTCCCAATGGTCCTCAACTGCTGGCATTCATTCACTCCTCATAAAATCCCCGCCACTTGAAAGTAGGCTGGATGTACGACTTACTTCTAACAAATAGAATATGGCAAAAGTGATGGGCTGTCACTTCTGAGATTAGGTTACAAAAAGACAGTAGCTTATGTCTCGGGTACTCTCTCACTTGCTCTAATTGAGGTCAGCTGCTATGTTTTGAGGGGCCCTATGTAAAGGCCCAAGTATGAAGGAATCGAGGGTGGCCTCCAGCCAATAGCCCGTGAACAAATGAAGCCGGAAGATAGCCATACGAGTGAGCTGAAATGGAACCTCCCCCAGTGGCGCCTTTGATGGAGAAACTGACCTAAAATGGTTCCCTGCCACGTGGAACTGACTCAAGGTAGTGGCCCGAGTGGAGAGAGATGTCCCCAGCCTAAGCCCCAGCCCACTTCCACATAACCCCCTCCAAGCCACACCCCGAGCCAATCACCAGATGACTCGTACCACTTCCCCAACTCAAGGAAGTCCCCAACCCATAAAAACCTGCTCAAAACCTTGCTAGGGGCTCAGTCTTTGGGGAAGGATCCCGCTGAGCCCGCCGGCATAATAAAGCTGACTCTCCTAACTCTCTGAGGGCCGCTTGGGTTCTTTCCGGTCCTGGTATCAATAGCACCTTCAGATGCTACTTGCAGCCCCAGCCAACAACTTGATCATAATATCATGAGAAACCTTGAGTCTGAGGCACCCAGCTAAGCTGCACACAGATCCCTGACCCACAGTAACTGTGAGCTAATAAGTGCTGTTGTTTTAAATTGCCAAGTTTTGAGGTAATTTGTTACACAATAAGATCGATAGATAACTAATTCAATCAACATCTTTTATCTAGAATCTGCATGGCTCACTCAGTCAGCCGTTGTGAGAGCTGAATGATGTAGTCAGCTGAAAGCCCTTAGCACACAGTAAGCTTTGGCAAAGAGCGGGAATTACTATGTTATCATCCAGACCCTCTCTGAGGCAGAGCTTGTGAAAAAGATTTTGCAGGGTTTGTTCCTCCACGGGGGACTGGAGGGAAGGGGAAGGATCCAGATTTGACCACCCTCTGTGTGCCAGATGCTCAATATACAAAGTGTCTGATGGGGTAGAAGCTGTTGTCTCCACTTTACAGATAGGAAAACTGAGGCTCGGACAGGACAGCTACTTTTACCCAAGGTTAGAAAACTGGTGGAGCCAGGATTTGAACTTAGGTGATAACCAGTTTGTCCCCAAGAGAACTCTAGTCATCTTTTCTTCTGTGATTGTGATCTTGAGATGGACATGAACACAGGGCCTGACACTTAGTGGGCGCTGAATCATTACTGAATGAGTGAAATAATATCACCCCATTTTATACTGGTTTTGAGAGGTTGAATGAGTTGCCCAAGATCGCACCGTAAGTAGCAGGGTGGGACCAGAAGCCCCTCCTGTCTGACTCAAAGCCGAAAATGCTTCCTCTACAACAGCGATGAGAGCAGCCACAGACCAAAGAGAGTAACGGGAACAGGTGCCTGTAGGCCAGAGGCCCCTGGGTAACAGCAAAGGTACCAGGCACAGGGCAGTCAGCCGGGGCATAACCAAGGCCTCCTTACTCTGGACAGCTCCGTACTGGACCGTGTAGACGAGCACCTGACACAGGGTAGTGGCCGTGCTGTCGGTGCCTCCAGAAACAGGTCGATCACCACCTGGATTAGGGTCTCCTCATTGAATGTGCAGACAAGATCGTCTGTCACCTGCTGGGTGGGTGGGCAGGTGGGGGAAACAGCTCTGGGTCTGCGGTTCTCTCCTAACAGAGCACTGGTGTCCGGCCGGTCCCTACACTTGTAGGACCAGAACTCCTCTAGGGTCAGACCTCTTAGGAGGGTCTGAGTCCAGGGCTACACCAGCGTTTCAGGTGAGGACTGCCCTTGGGTTTTGGCCTTGACATTAGGCAGGTCTTCTGCGTCCCGCCATACTCATGTCTGCAGAAATCAGCCTTGGTCTGGGAAATGATAGGAAGGGAAAACCCTTAACGGCTGATGCTTCAGGAGGCTCTGAAAGCTTATAGACTGAGTCAGAGATGAGGAAAAGAGGCCATGGTCTGGAAACGAGGTACAGCCCTTTCCCTTCCTCTGCAGCCATTTCAGTCCCACCTGTGTGGTCTGGGCCAGGTAACAGCTGATGAAGTCCTTGGGGGTGTTGGGGGCCCTGAGCTGGTGCCTGCTTATCTCCTGGAGGATATAGCCCCGCACAACCTCCTGGTACCTAAATATCTTCTGATGGCGCCCTGGGAGGCAGCAGAAGGCCCAGGGGAACAGGTCATACACCCATGAGGTGAGAGGCCCACGCAGGGCCGCTCAGGAGCTGGCCCTGAGTCAGAGCTGCTGAGAGCAGCACTGGGGGCTCCAAATTGGGCTGGGGCGTGTGCCATGGGCATCCCAGGGCTGCTCGTCATCTGGAGACCTTCTATATCCCCAAAATAATCTAGACAAATGAGAGCAGCGGTAGCAGAGTTTGAGCCTAGTGCTCAGCTCGGATGCTGCAGGCCCAGATCTCTGTGTGTGGGGCTAGAACCTGCCTCTGACTCCCTGCCCACACGTCCATGCTGAACCACAACAAAGGACGTTTGAAGCTATGACTTGTCATTGGGCTGAGCAGAAGCCACCAGAATCAGGCCCTGTGGCCTTCTTGCCTACCCCTTACCCTCCCTGCTAAGCCCTGGCTGAAGCCCCTGCCTGCCCTGGGCCCCCAGCTGTTCAGTGGCCCACACCTGCCTCCCTGAGGGCTAACTTACCCAATACCATATGGTGCTGACAAAGGCCAGGCCAAAGTCCACGGCTTGAGTCAGTTCCTGGAAGAATGGATCCTCCAAAACCAAGTGGCAGCCAAACACAAGGGCCCTGATGACTCTGGCTTTGGACCTGACAATGGGTACCTGAGGGTCAAAGGGTCTGCCTGAGAGCAAGGGGCAGGGATCAGAGTGAGGAAGCAAACAGCACTAACCTGAGGGTTCATTGAATCTTGTATCTAGTCGCTCACTAACTCATTCATTCATTCTCATCCCTCACTCATTCACTCAACAAAGGCTTACTGAGCACCTCCTATGAGCTCAGAGAGAGAAGTGTGGGAGACAGACACCATTTAAACGACAACATAATGTGGGGCAGGTATGTGACAGCTTGGAGCAAAGGGTAGAGGGACTAGCTATGCCTGAGATCCAAAGAGGGCGTCTTAGGTCAGGTGGCCTCAGTCTGAAAGGACCAGTGGTTTCTCATGGAGCAGGAAGGGGTGTGGGTTAGGATATCCCAGAGCGGGAACAGCACGTGCAAAGGTTGGTGGTATAAAAGGCCTGAGATGTTGAGGAGCACATTTCCCCACCTGTAGAGAAAGGCTTCTGGCTTCCCAGGGGACTGGACATTCCCTGCCTGTGTCTACCTCCTTGTAGAAACTCCCACTTTAGTCACGTAGCTCAGATCCCCTCCTGGACCCACAGAGCCTCGACCCCTTTGTGTACACACATACTCACCAAGGCTCCGCCTCCCCTGCAGGGACGTGTTTGTGGTGCGGGGGTATTAGGGTGGGTCTGCCCTGGCTGCCCCCAAGCCCATTCCTCACCCGGCTGCTGGTGGAAGGCCTCAGCCAGCTCTGCTCCCCCTTCCTGCGGCTGCCCTCCAGATGGGCTCAGCTGTGCCCTCCTCCCAGGATGTCAACCTGATTTTGAAGAGTACCCACAAGAAATGGAGGAAGAGATAAAGAAGGGAAGGGAGGATGGATCCTGGCGGGGAGGAAAGAAGGGGATGGGGCCTTTGCTGAGCCAGGTGCTGCACTGAGCACTCTCAGATGTTTCTGATCACTTAATCTCCTCCATGTGCCCATCTAACAGACGAGCACACTGAGGGGCAGAGAGTGAGGCTGACTTGCCCGAGGTCACAGAGCCGGCAATGGGCAGAGCTGAGACTTGAACCCAGGTCTCTTCGATCTCCAGAGCTGGTTCCTTTCCATGCCATCCCTCCCCTACACAGAGGTGTTTAAGAAGACTGGAGTCCTCCGGGGTGTTTCCTCTGTTAACAGTTCCAGGCCAGCCCCAACTCAACTCCCTGGTACAGTCACCAATCAGCCCCCTACTCTCCCCCCAGCAGGGAGACACCTTTCTCCAAACAGGTCCTGGAAGAGTGGGGTGAGGGCCGACCAGAGAGCTGCTCCGAGTTGGAGACCAGGGCCTCCTTCACCACCTGACAGCCACTCAGCACCACCATGGGCGTCGGGCCCACCCATGGAGTGAACACACTGCCTGGGTCTGGGCTAGCTGCAGAGAGACAGGGTCCCAGGGCTGGGGAGAAAGATCAGCTGGCCCCATTCCTGGACCTTCCTCTTGGCAAGAATCCCCTGCCTTCCTGCACCTAATGCTCACCTCAGGTGCACCTTCTCAGAGCAGCCACCACTCCAGCTCTCAGACAAGCCAAATCAACCAGAACAAGCCAGGTTCCCACACCAGCACTGGTGCCAGCTGGAGTCTCAGGCTCCCTGTGCACTTAGAATAGTCAGGGCCCAGCCCTTACACACACAGCATCCGGTCTGGACCCCAACAGTCCTAGGAAGTGGGTTACGTTCTACCCGTTTTATAAGTGATGTTACATTAGAGCTACTGTTTTTCAAGGCTCAGTGTCCCTTGTGGGTTTCACATATGTTACTTGAGTCCACCTTCAGTATAAATGTGCCAGGTGAGTATTACTACGTCGATTTTATGTATGGATGCCAAGAAAGACATCTAAAGACCAGGACCTCACCCCCAGATCTGCTGACTCACAGTGCAGTGCTCTTCCCACAGCCTGAGGAGCCTGGGGATCAGTCGTCTCCAACCAAATGAGAAAACAAATTTAGTCAGCGTTGATTGTGAGAGCTGAGCATTGTCATGGGGCAGAGAGTTGTCTCCTGAGTTCTCAGCAGCCATTCAGCTGTGGCCTGGGTTTCAACACAATAACTGATGGGATCCACCCACCCTTTAAGATGGCTTAGTGCAGCAGTGTTACTTGAGGGTCCCAAAGTGACTTTTCAGAAAATTCCACAAGAGTGCTCTCTTAGAGCAGAGTCCGGTGAAATATTAGGTTGGTGCAAAAGTAATTGCGGTGTTTGCAATTATTTTTAACCTCCAGAACCCTCTTAAGGAAGCTCTGGGTAGTCTTCACATTCAATTTTTGCAACCCCCCAACAACCTTGCGTATGACAGGTGAGGAAATTGACACTCAAGGCCACCGAGCTAGTGAGTGACAGGACCAGGATTCACCCCCACGTGTGTGTGACCCCAGTTCCTTTCCTTCCAAGATCCCTGGACTGAGAGAGAGAAAGAGAGTTTGTCTTCAGGGACTTCGACTCAAGGACAGAGTTCCTACCTGGGGCAGTGTGTCTGGCTGCCGCTGAAAACTCAGTTGCCACAAGTTTCCAAGGATGGGGCAGGGGAAAGGACCAGGAGGAAGTTGGCTCCTTTCCCAGGAGAAGGTGCCGAATTTCAAGAGGAGGAAGGAGACAGCCAGGAAAACGAGCCCGCTGAGCCCGGAGAACGTTTTGGGCCTCCCCTCACCCCTTGGCTTCCTGGTCCCAGGGCTTCAAGAGCCATTCAGCCTTTTCTTTAGCTCTCTAGCCACCTTCCCCTCCCACCCTGCTTGGGCTCCACTTTTATGCCAATGCTGTCAGGCGGCGTCACGGAGGGGGGCAAATCCCGGGAGTCTTTTCCCAAAAGAGAAAATCCATGTGGTCACACCAGTCAGACCCAGGCCCTGCTGCTTCGCAGGGCCCCGGCCTGGGACAAATTGGGACATCTTCATTCCCACAACAGCCTCACCTCTGGCCCATGGAACTCAACCACAGCCAGGCTCGTCTCAGCCGATCACATGGGTCAGCGCAGGGAGGGACAGGGGACAACCACTGGCTGTGGCATTGTCTCCCTTGGGGAGATGCTGTTCCATCTCATGAAAGCTGGTCTGTGGGTCCTGCTCTCTTCTGCCCAGGCATCAAGCAGCCTCTCGCCAGCTTCCCAGTCACCCCGTGGCCCCAGCTCCTACCGCTGCTCAGTTTGAACTCTTCACCTGCCCAGGGTCCCCATGTTTGTCAGTAGTCAAGTTCTGTAGCCTTTGTTTTTGTTTCAACCGTCCTGGAGCCAGACTGCTGAGGTCCAGAGCCTCGTTTTAGCGCTTACTAGGTGTGTGACTTTGGGCAGGTTACGCAGCCTCCCCTTACCTCCGTTTTCTCATCTGTACAATGGAGATATGATTTTAGCCAACTGCCTGTCAGGGTTGTTGTGCCAGGAGATACACGGTACACTCAAGTTGGGTACATTGAGGATAGTTTAATAGAGATTGTTTACAAAGGTGTACGGTCAGGGGTTAAGGACGCCACAGGCACATTGCAGTGTTCCAGGGCTAGCCATGGTGGGAACCCCTTTCTTCTCAAGCCTTAAAGAGTTAAGGGACATTGTTTAATGGGTCTAATGTGGAAAAGCCAACCCTAATCTCTCCATCAATACGGTCACTGCTTTCCCATTTGTATGCCTTTGCTCATGCAGCTCCCTCCGCCTAGTGTGCTTTCCCCCTGCGTCTCTACCGCTAGATGTTCTATCTTCAAGGCCTAGCTCCACTGGATATGGTGACAACAATGCTCACCTCCAGGGCTGTTTGAAGCTGCGTGGAGACAGTTACAGGAAAGTGCTGTGGATAATGTACCACGCTAGCGCAAATGTTGTTCCTGCTGCAATTTCCACAAAACGGATCCCTTCTGTTTTTTATAAGTTGCCCTCCTCTCCCCAACAAGTCATGTTCCTTCTTCCTCAAAATGTTGCTTAAGAAACTACATTTCTCTGAAAGCTTCTCTAGGCAACTCCATCAGCCTCTAACCACTACCTCCAAATACCCCAACCATCTCCCATAGTGGCCTTGCCTTGTTCTGGGTTGAATCCTTGGCTCTGTTAACTACGCTGCGTGTCCACCCCATCTTTTCCACAGTATGACAAGCTCCTAAGGGCAGATGCCAGGTCTCCCTTTCTTTGGATTTCTCTGTCATCCAATTGTTTGGAGTCCCAAGATGCCATTGAGTAGTGTAGACTTACTGATAGGAGGACCTGTTGGGCCCCCAAGGCCCCGTCCCCCAGTTCTCAATATTCTTCTTGATGGGAGCTCCTGTATGGCACCCCTTTCACTCATGCCCAGACTCTCTTTCATACATGTCACCTCCTTTCCCCACTGCAATGTGAGCTACTCGACGCCAGGGATCGTTCTCAACGGAAATATCTCACACATAACCTAGTGTGATGCTCCAGCCTTCTATTTCATTCAGATGGTTTGGAATGTGAGAATGGTCGTTTTTGGGGATGTTGAGATGGGTGGTGCTGGTGGTAATGGGGATTTAGAACAGGTGAAAGTAGTTGGGCAGTGGCTGTGATGGTGACTGTGGTTTTGGAGTTGATGGTGACATAGAAAGATGGGTCTGTCATCTGACTTGTGACCCACTGACCGTATTTTATTTGGCTCCATCTGTCATCAGGGTATCTTGGCCAGGTATGCTTCTCAGATATATAGCACCTAAGGCCTTTTCTTTAAGACACAGAAATGTGTTACCCTAGTGAGAGACTTCCCGCTCAACATTCCTAAGTGTGTTGAATTTTGACAAACTTCCTCTCCTCTCTCCCTCGCCCAAGAGTCACAGTGTTCTGGCAGCTGAGGGTGGGATATGGCTCCTGGAACAGAGACACACTCAGCACACAGGGTCAGGCTGTAGTTGGAGTCCAGGAATGGCAGGTCCAGGACACAGACCTGGAATGGAGGCCCCAGGGCCATCTTCATTGCTTGACCAAGGTCCTCAGTGTCCGATGGTGAGATGCAGGCGATGAGGGAGATGGTGGAGGCAGGCCACAAGGGTTCAACTTAAAGCGAAGTCCCCAGGCAGAGTATGTCTACGAGTACCTGTGGGAGCCCACTCTCAAGCTGCACCTTCATAGGTGGCCTTCCTGATTCCAGCCATCAGTGCCACCCAGGCCATGGGGCTCCCTCTTTAGAATTCTAGGCCAAGGATGGACAAAACTCTGACCTGTCTTTCTTGCTCCTCTAGGAACCACTCAAATCAACTACGATACCCTTTCTGAGGTATTTTTACATCAAACTTCTCGTCCAACGCTCTCTACAATACTGTGAAGGATGTTACTGCTCCCACTTTACAAACGAAGAAAGCAAGTCTCAGAAGCCTAAACTGATTTTCTCAAGAAAGTAGTAGGGATACAGTTCTAAGTCTTCTGTCTCCAAGCTCCGTTTTCTCTTTTCTCTTTCAACAGCTGCCTCCAGCTGAGACAAGCCAATATACTCAAAAGGAAGTTTACTAAAGGCTAATAGAAAACAGATGTGAGAAACCCAGAGCTAGCCATGCTTCCAGAGGTTCTCGTGCAGCTGTAGAGGTCTCCTTCGAAAGGCCCAGGCTGGCCCCAGGTCTGCCCATTGCATCCAGTCTGATGCCGCACCCAGAAACCTCATCTTCAGCTCTGAGATGCCCTTTACTCTTCCTTCTCTGCCTGTAGACCCCCATCCAGAGGAAGGGAGCCTTCTGTGGCTCTGAGAGGAACAGTAGATAAGGAGTGCCTATCACAGCTTCAGCCAAGGGAGCTGTGCCCCAGGCAGGAGCCATTTCCTCGTAACAGATTGCCCCTCATTGTAGATCCCTCAGCCCTGCCCCCAGCCCGGGCAATGGATGGATATCAGATCAAAAGACTGCCTTCTCCCACCTCCAGACCTACCCAAATCCAGTGCCTAATCCATGCTCAGTGCCTGCATGGTTTGGGGCTACCTGTAGCACTCAGCCCCTCCACATCTCCCTCCAGGATGAAGGGGAGAGGAGATAAAAATAAGGAGATACAAAGACCACCAGAGATGGAAGAAATGAGGAGATGTGAGGCATACACCTGAACAAAGAGAGAGATTTTTATTTCTTATGTTTGTGTTTAATTTGCACAATGTGCTCCAGTGCCTCATAGGAGTGAATCGAACAAACACAGGAGGCCTGACTGCCCCTAGACAGTTAGGTGAAGTCCCTAAAGGACTGTAGCTATTTCTGGGGGAGGGTTCGAGCCCAGGGAGAGTCAGTCTTAGAGACCACATCCAGGCAGCAAGGGCAGGAGCCGGGGTGAGAGGACATGGCCCTGCTTTGCACATTTTAGTACTAATCACGCCTTCTTTCACTCTCCAGAGCACCCCATTTTGATTGTTCCCCATCAACACTCTATAACCACTGACTCTGTAAGTCTCCAGGCTTTGTAGGAGGGGAAATGATGATGTTATGTCTGACAGTTTGCAATGAACTCGGCATCTAGAATTCTGCTGAGTGTTCCAGTGAGGTTCCCACAGATACCTGCTTTCTTTCAACCTCTGCTTTGAAGAAGGGGAGTGGGGCAGCAGAAGGCACTCCATGCCATTGCTGGGCCCCAAGGAGTATTAACCCGGGGCTCAGTAGGAGGCTTGGTGTCTGAAGAGTGTGGAAAAGGGCATCCAACACCCTCTCCACACACACACACACACACACACACACACACGCAGGCACACCCACACGCCAACACATCAACCTTCAAAGAGCTCCGGGCAGTAGACTTATTCATCAAACCAGAACGACCTCTTTATTCTGCTCAGCCGACTCCTCTTATCTAAACAAGATTTATGCAGCTTTTATTTAAAAATATTAACTATATTGAAGACAGTCAAAAGGCCCAAAATCTTATGAAGGATAAGGAAAATAAACAGATAAATGTACTTATCTAGTACAAGTGCCCAAGCTTCCTGTCAGCTAAAATAAGAAGGGAGAAACGACATGTTCCAGAACGCTCGCTGCGAAGCAGAGAATTTTCCCAATAACACATTCTGAAAGGGATTTGTTGTGTGGACTGTTATCTAGTAGACATTGTTGTCAACAGATTTTCTGGGAGATGGAGCAGCAGCTTTCTTCAGGCATCCTTTTCTGAGTGACTCCAGTACTGGCCAAGGACAAAGCATTGAAACCAAAGGGGCGGGGGTCTTTCTGTGAGCGTAACATGGCTCTACTGGGGTGGGGTGATTATGGGCAGAACACTATCATACTTAGGAATGGGCAGATGGTATGTACCTCCCAAGGTATCACTTCTCAGCCAAACACTGCTTTGCTTACCTAAGTATGAATGCCAGGGGCTGTATCACATGGCATGTGGCCAGGACACAGCCCTCACAATCTTGACCAGCTACTGGGCTCCCAAGGGAAATGAACACCGAGGCTGCTCTGGGCAAAACACTTTCATTGATTTCTTCAAGGCTGTGGCCATTCCTCCCTGAGGACAGTCTGATGCCTGCGGACTCCTACAGTCGGTCTGGGGGAGGCCCAAGGCCCCAAGACCTTTTTGGCAGCAGCCTCTGGGCCCACATCTTTATATTACACCTTTAGAACTTACCACAATCAAGATGAGAATGAGTGACACCCCCTTCCCCCCCAGGTAGAGAACACCACAGACAGGAGGAAAGGGTGTCTCTATGACCTAGGGCAGAGCTGGTCCAGTCACCTCCCCGGTGATGAGAGGTCCTGGCTGCTCTCAGCATGCTGGTTGCATGGAATGAGAGATAGACAGTCATGGAGGAGGAGGGAGGGAGAGAAAGAGACATATGCAGAGAGCAAATGTTTAAAGTCTCTTCTTCAGCCATAAGCTCCGTGACTGTTTTTGGTCTCCAGTGCCCAGCATAGTGCCTGACACTTAACAGATGCTCCATAAATATTGTCTTGGGGGGGATAAGATAAAAACCTGAGGGGACTGGAGTCCAGGTATCGGGAAGCTGGGAGACAGGAGATGGCTTGGATCAATAAGACCTGAAGTCTGGAATCAGGCTGTCTAGGTCTGGATTCTACGTGCTTTACTACATACTTCATACATGCCTGTTACCCCAATAGAATGTAAACTCCATGAGGACAGGGATGTTTTCTGTTTTACTGTCACTATGGTACTGTCAGTTCCTAGAACAGTGCATGTCATTTTCTAGATGCTCCGTAAATATTTGTTGAATGAAACAAATAAGTGAATCTCTACAAGAGAATATTATAAAACTATTAAAATCATGTTTTTGAAGAATATTTGACATGAGAAAATATTCATATGTTGAGATCATACAAATTGTATATATGTTATCCCAATGTTGTTTTTAATGAATATTTTAAATGCTGTTATGTGTTTAGAAGAAAAGCCTGGAGAAATATAGATCAAATTGTTAACAGCAGTTGCCTCCTTTGTAGGGTGTGATTAAGATGCATTCATTTCCACTCTCCACATTTTCTACATTTAAGTGCTATTTGGGTTTCTAACAAAAAAAGCATGAATAATGTTTTTGATAACTAAAAAAATATATGCTTAGAAAAAGCTAGAAAGAATATAGCAATATAACTTCGGCCACTTGAGGGTGATAGGTGCTTTGGTAATGTTGTGTAACTACCCTAAAATGTAGTGGCTTCAAAAAACACCATTTTAGGGGCCGGCCTGGTGGCTCAGGCAGTTAGAGCTCCATGCTCCTAACTCGGAAGGCTGCCGGTTCAATTTCCACATGGGCCAGTGGGCTCTCAACCACAAGGTTGCCAATTCAATTCCTCAACTCCCACAAGGGATGGTGGGCAGCACCCTCTGCAACTAAGATTGAACACGGCACCTTGAGCTGAGCTGCCGCTGAGCTGCCGCTGAGCTGCCGCTGAGCTGCCGCTGAGCTGCCGCTGAGCTGCCGCTGAGCTCCCGGATGGCTCAGTTGGTTGGAGTGCATCCTCTCAACCACAAGGTTGCTGGTTTGACTCCCGCAGGGGATGGTGGGCTGTGCCCCCTGCAACTAGAAAAACGGCAACTAGACCTGGAGCTGAGCTGCACCCTCCACAACTAGGACTGAGGGGACAACAACTTGAAGCTGAACGGCACCCTCCACAACTAAGATTGAAAGGACAACAACTTGTCTTGGAGAAAAAAAAGAAAAAAAAACCCACCATTTTATTTTGCTCAGGGATTTGGAAAGGGCTCAGCTGGTGGTTCATCTCTGATTTATGTGACATCAGCTGGGATGGCTGAGGCTGGAGGTTCTAAAACAGCTTCTCCACTCACACATCTGATGCCTTGGTACTCCGTGGCCTCCCTCTCTCTCCATATTGTATCTCATCCTCCAGGAACTCTCAATGTGGCTGGTAAATTTCAGTATGGTGGTCTCAGGATAATTGCACTGCTCACATAGTGGCTGGCTTCTGAGAGGCAGGAAGTGTGAACTGCTCCACAAAAGGGCTTTCGGCAGAAGTGGCACAGAATCACCATATTTTACTGGTCAAAGTAGTCACAGAGTCCACTCAAATTCGAGGGGGTAGAGAAACAGACTCCACCTTGAGATGGGAGTGTCCAGGTCACACTGTAGGAAAGCAGGGAGGATGGGAGATGCTGCTGTAGCCATGTTTGGAAAATACACCACCACAATACAGTGCAGGCAGCTTTTGGTTTCTTTATTGTACCTTTCTGCATGCATTATTTTTATAATTAGAAAAAAAAGTTATTGAAAGAAATATGACGCACAACAGTGCAGGCAACCATTAGTGCAAGGTAAGGTTTCAGTCAGCTGAGCCTTTCTGTGCCCCTGGACTCATTTATTTTCAATGCTAGCTCCTATTTCTAGGTGATCAGTCAGGAAGTGGATAGGAAAGGAGCTGTCACATCACTAAGCCATTCCCCAAATCCTGGGCATTCTTATTTTCTAGCTTTCCTAAAGTCATTTCACATAAAGGTTTCTTCTCAATGCCACTTTTTTGTCTTTTTGAAGCGATCAAATTCCTTTTTGCCATGACCACAATGAAGTAAGTCTACAACACTGATTTCTACAAATATTCATTGAGCATCATGTATAAGACACTATCCAAGAGTCGACTGAGTAGTGTGATACTTGTTAAGCACCTACTCTACGTAAAACATAATACTTAAGCCAGGAATGATCAAGTATACAAAAATTAGACGATTTACTTCCTTCAAGACATTTATATTCATAGGCAGAAATAGAAGGAAATAATCAAATATAATATGCAAAGCAAAAGGAAATAAACCCTAAAATAGATGTATAAGCAAAGGGTTGTAGGAATGCAGAGAAAGGCTTTGTAGAAAGGACAGCATCTGAACTGAGTTTAAAAGGAAAAACATGGCTTTGTTTGACAAGAGAGGACCAAGGGATTCCAGGCTGAGAAAAAAGCAAACATTTAAAGGTGTGAAAATATTGACCTGTTTTTAGGAAGACTGAGTAGAAAAAGAGGGCTGGGGTGGGACGCTGCGTCACCCCAAGTGAGGACCTCGGGGCACCGTTGTTCTTGCCTGGAATGCTTTATAGCAAAGCCTGCTTCTGCGATGACCATCCAGTGTCTGCTCCCCGCTCCACCCCAATTCGCACAGAAGTGGGAGCCCCTCATCATGGACCGGACCTGAACACACACCTGGCCTGGAAGTTGCAGGAGCTGGAGGAGCTTGCTGAAGGTGGAGCAGGTGCAGTCTCCATCGCCGCCTCACGACAATGAGGTATGTATGCCGATGACTAATAAGGACAGTTCTGGGCCTTTTAGGATACACACTGTGGCTATCACATGGACTGACAGAGTTCTCCCCTCATGAACATGGGTTATTCCTTTGGTATTTCTGCCTCGTTATTTAGCAACCTTCTAATTCATGTATTTCAGTCACGAGTAACATATATTGCGGGCTGAGAGGGCCAGCTGCCTGTGTTATTTAATAAGCTTCACACTCACTCCTTTTCATTTATATCTGTGCTACTACTGCTGGTCACAATGGCATCTATTGTGGTTTTCTCAGCAAACCTAACGGATGTGATAAACTATCTTTATTTTGTAGTTTCTATTTGTTCTGTGTTATCAATGATAGTACTAAAACTGAGATACCAGGAGTCCAACCTACCTAGACCTTATAAGGTAAAAGTGAGTTCTCTAATTTTTTCTGGGTGAAATAAAATGTATTGAATATAAAAAAAGAAAGAAAAGAAAAAGAAGAGGGCTGGAGCCAGATAATGGCCACCCTGATGGCCAAGTGAAGGAATACGGGTCCCTCTATAGGCACCTGTCCCCTGAAGATTTTGAGAGGGTAAAGTACTTGACCAGCTTGCATTTTTGGTCTGCGTATTGGCAGTAGTATATAGCGTGGTTCAGAGAGGGACACCAAGGCAGGGAGACCAGTTATGAGGCTGTGAACTACAATATGAATGACAAAGGGAGGTGGCCCTTAATGAGGGCAGAGGGAGGGAGAGGCGGTGATGGTGTGATACATGGGACCTGGAAGTGACTGTGTTTATTGGGAAGTGGAGGAGAGTTACCAAGTTTCTAGCCGGAAAGACTAAGGAGTACAGTGGTACCACTAATTAAGACAAGGAGCGCTGTTTGATTGTTGCGAAGCTGTTGGAGGCGCCTGGTAGATGCCCAGTGGAGGCATTCAGCAGGCAGCTGGAGACTGGAACTAAGGAGAGGCCCAGCTCACAGTAGGTTTGTCACTATACCTGGGGGAGTGGGAGAGAAAAGCGAGTGAGCAGAAGGCAGGAAAATGCCTCCTTACAAGGGGGCAAGCAGGTTGAGAGAGGTGGAAGGGGACCCAAGAGATACGAAAACAGAGCTGGAAGGAGAGGAAGTGAAGTATCGCTTGGACTGTCAATCCAGGGCATCAATAAAAGTGGTTGTTTACATCAGTTTTGTCCAACGGAACTTCCTGAAATGATGGGAATGTCCTATATCTATGCTGTTCAATACGGTAGCTACAGGCCACATGTGGCTACCGAGCACCTGAAATGTGACAACGGAGGAACTAAATTTTTAACCTTAAAGCCAAACCCCTGTGTTTTCAAGACAGTAATTTACATAAAAGGCTGGATTTAAGATAGGAATTCATAGGCAGAAATGGTCAGCAGAATTAGTACCAAAGAGTTTAAAAGTTTTTTTCGGCTACATTCAACACAATATATCGAGAAACTCTACATTGAGTACCCTTTTGAATGGGTACTTAATTCTCAATGCGTTAATCTGAATGAATTGGCTGAAAGGGCAATTATATTGTTTGAACTGTGGCAAACCTTCAACAAATTGTTCAATTGAAATATATTTACCGCAACTGCCCATCTCATCACAACTATTCACCCTTCCCATACCCGACCCTCTTATTGGCAGCACAGGAGCTTTATTCGGTGACCATGCCCGAGAACACAGGCTTTAAGGACTAGGACCCACCACAGATAATCTAGGCATATTGGGCTCCCTGCCCCTCGCAACCAACCAGCTCTGCTATTGGCCGTTCTGAGATGTAACTCCATCGCTGTATATTCAGATCCAGGCTCCGGTGTTTCAAAGTCATTCAAAGACACCTTGCTCCCTTCCCAGAGAACTATTTTATACACCAAGAGTTTTTACAAAATCCAAAATAATTTTATTCACTTTTTCAGATTTTTGCTTCCACAAGGTGTTCAGCAAACATGCTAAGGCGACAGAATGTCTAGTTGGTCACGACATGCAACGCTGACCATTCAACTGATGACAGCAGCGACCACACCCACCTGAGCTACTGGCCCCACAGCACAAAGGGGGTTTGCGGGAACACACCGAACCCCACAGCAATCAGCAACCTGAGGTAGGTCTCTTTACAGTACAAAAGACTTCTACACCAGTGTCAGACACTGATTAGCAAGAGCTGCGTACAGTCGCAGACTTTGGAGAGAGAAAGAGACTGTGCGACAACTGCAGTGAGAAAGGAAAACAGACCCACAAAATCCTGAACCCTGTCACTGAACTGTGGAGGTGTGGGACCAGGCAAATGAAAAAGTACCACCGAAAAAAGCAGCAGTTGGCTCCCGGGTTTGGAACCAACAGATCTAGGAGCCGGAGCGCTCTGTGCAGTGGCCGGCGTCAGGAACCTGAGGCAGTGGGATACTCGGACTGGATTCTCGTTTAGAAACAACAGCAAAAAGAGGAAGGCAGGAAAGAAACTCCCCCTCGCCGAGGAATGTTTCTGATTCTCACTCCTGACAGAGGGAATGAAAAATGGTCTGGGGCATTGCCCCACTGCTCTCCTGACAGAAACAGGGAAGTGACACCAGGACAGAAAGCAGGAGCCCTGAGAATTCACGGCACTCTGCGTGGCCTCTAACGGCCCCTCTTCTACTCCACCCTGCCCTGGAGTGGTTGTGGGGAGGTGACAGAGGGGGCCGACAGAGGGCCCCCTATTGCCACACATCTTCCTTTTGGACACCCAGAAAACCTGGCACCGTGAAACAACCAGCTAGTAAGGAACAATATGCTACCCTTTCCTATAGTCTAATAGCAAAACCAGACCTCTAGTACAGCAAACTGTACAAAAATGATAGAAAGGAATTGCACTGTTATTAGCACAGTGCTTATTTTAATATAAAATAAACAGCTTACATTTTCACTGTAAATATAGGCTATGTACAGAATTATATATAGATATAGCTACACGTATAAAGCTTCATTATAGGCCTCTGATACATTTATAATAACGGTTCCCTGAACCTTTTAGAGTGCAATTAAGAACAAAAACTAAATTCTGTTTACATGAATGTGGAATAAATACAATAATCAAAATATGACTCTCCCTAAAAGTGAAACACACAAGCCAATCCTGAACTGCTGTGCGAAAGATAAAATCGGGAAAGGCAAGGTTTCGGCAGGACAGGAAGAGCAGCCCGCCCTGGGCAGGGAATGGCAATGCTCCCAAGGAAAGACGCCGGCGGCAAGAGGAGTTAGCCCTTGACAGCTATTTTGTTCTCTGTAGCAGCAAACATGGCATAGAACCGGGAGCTGTCGTTGGACAGAAGGACCGATGGGGTGTCAAACTCCACCACCTGCAAAGGAAGGAGACGCCATCAGCATGTGACTCAGGGGCACTCAGGGTGATTCAGAGGAATCCACTGCTCAGGAAGGGGGGCAAGCCCAAAAGGCCCCTGAGGACGGAATCAGGGTGACAATTCAACTAGCCCTGCCATACCCAAATGGGTTCTTTTTTCGTTTTTCTGTTTTGTTTTGTTTTAACTAACCAGGGTAAAAGGGAAAGGTTCTACAGAAAGACCTCCAGATCTCCTCCACATAATTCTTTCAGCCTTGGGTATAAAGGAACCAATCAACAAGACACTATAAGCTGCAGGGGGAAAAATTGCAGCTCAAGTCAAAAGCATAGCAGGCAAACGTCATCTTGTTGTGCAAGCTGATCTAAACCTATAGATGGAAAAGGAACAGCTCAGGATACCAGTTGGCAGGGAAAAAAAGGGACTAAGGGATGGACTCAATCAATTTTCCATGCCTAGGATGGACTTCTATGCAGTCACTGAAAATCATATTGCAGTAGAAAAGTGAACGATATGCTGGCAGAACCTGCCTCCCATGATGGTGGCTGACAACGCCACATACTTTCCCAGCCTCCCTTGCTGCCAAGGTTGTGTCCCATGCCTTTGCCCTGCAAGGGGATGGAATAAATACAATAATCAAAATGTGATCATTGCAAGATTGTCTATAGCTAACAGCACCTGCAAGGAAAGAGGGAAATGAAGAAGGCTAGCCTGGGCCAGATTGTAGGAAAGCTTGGAACAGCAGGATATGAAGTTTGTTACCACATGGTTGTAAAAAGCAAGCAACACATGGTGGCTAGCCTCAATACACCTTGGGTAATTCTAGTCTCAATACTCCTTGGGTAATTCTTGTGTATGTGAACGAATTACTACATACACATGCTCTCTGACCTAAGTCAAAGTGTCACTGTTCACAAGCAACATGAGAACCCAAGAGTGATCCTGACTCTGTCTCGATTGGGAGGGCTGCATCCCTGCCAATAGCAACCAGACCAGAGTCGCTATGGATGCTTAGAACACGCTGAGATGCCAATCAGCCGAGTCCTGCCAGGGGCCACTCTTCCTCCCAGACAAGGTCACATAGAGCCCAGGTCCCTTGGGGCTCAGTACCTGTCCCTGGGCCAGCACCATAATCCTATCAGAGCCCAGGACTGTATGCAGGCGATGGGCAATCGTCAGCATAGTGCAGTCAGCAAACGCTTCTCTGACGGTCTCTTGAATCAATAAGTCTGTCTCCGTGTCCATGGCAGCGGTGGCTTCATCTAGAATCAGAATCTGCCAGGGAAGAGAGGAAAAAAGTATCTAACGAACCTCTTAAGCATTCTGGTTAATTTAGGCTTTACTAAAATGTATTTTAGTATTTGAATTTAACACCATATATTGTTTTTTCTAAGTAGGTTACACACATATGTAAAACTACTGTTTTGCTTAGAATTGATATAACTTCAAACCCATGTTTGCCTTGATGCCTATAAATAAAAGGATATGCATGTAATACTCATCTAACAAAATGCTCACCCTATGTGCTCTAACTCTGAGCAGTATGATAATCTCATTGGCCAGAAACAAAAGTCGCCCTTGGACACTGAAGGCCCAGGGAAGTTAAAAACAAAAAACACCCATATACCCAAATTGTGTCAGGGTTAATCCAGAAACATCTCCGGGCATTCTCTTAAAAAAGTGCCACTGGGCTCAGAGCCAGGAATGCCTTTGGACCTCATGCCACAAGGAGGGGCTGTTCTTCTACCTTCCCGTTCTTTTCTGCTGCTCCCCTTCCCCAGCACCCACCCGACTACCTTACCTTACAGTGACGGAGCAACGCTCTGGCTATGCACAAGAGCTGCCGTTCCCCCACCGAGAAGTTTTCCCCATTCTCCAGCACTTCAGATTCAAGTTTCAGAGGTAGCTGAGCAATCTGGGGAGAAAGAAAGCAGAAATTAGAAGGGTAAAAAAGTAAATTTTGAAAAAAGATCCATTACATTTTCCAAAAATCCAATAGTTAAGGTAAATTATTCTGAAACAGATGAAGGAAGTACTAGCCAAGAACCTGGCTCATCTGGAAAGAAGGCACAGGTGGGACTAGCATGTGCACCAGGACCACACTTCCCAGGACAGTCCCTACTTCAAATGTACTATTCTGTTAGCTCATACCGTCAAAATGTCCTGAACATTCCAATTCTTTTCCGTTTGTTTGGTTTTTTTAAAAATTAGTTTCAGGTACACAAGACAAAGTAATACTTAGATGTTTATCATTTATATCCCTCACACTGTGTGAACCCCCCCCCCCATCCATTATCCCTCTGACATCACACACAGCCATTACATTTCCACTGTCTCTATTCCTAATGCTGTACTCCACTTCTTGTAAGTACATACATATACACATACACACACACAAACACACACACACATATAAAATTATAGTTGGCATTCATTATTGTTCAGCTTCAGGTGTACAGTGCAGTGATCAGGCATCTACATCATCCCTGAGGTGGTCTCCCAAATGGGACAAGTGTCCATCGGATACCCTACAAAATCTTTACAACATTATTGATTACGTTCCCCAAATTAATTTTCAAAACCCCGTGGCAATCTCGTGGTTACTGACTGTTTCTAATCTCCTCACCTTCCCCTTTATCCCCACTGCCCCGCCCATCTAGCAACCCTCAGTTTTTCCTCTATGTCTCCAAAACTGTTTCTGATTAGTTCATTCACTTATTATTTTCTTTAGATTCCACATATAAGGGAGATCATATGGTATTTGTCTTTCTCTGTCTGACTTATGTCACTTAACATAATGTTCTCTAGGTCCATACATGTTGCTGCAAATGGTAAGATTTCTGTCTTCTTTATGGCTGCATAATACTCCATTGCATAAATGTACCACAGTTTCTTAATTCAGTTGTCTACCGATGGGCATTTCGGTTGTTTCCATGTCTTGGCTATTGTGTATAGTGCTGCAATAAATATAGGAGTGCGTAAAGATTTTTGAATTAGAGTTTTGTATTTCTCCAGATAGATACCTAGGAGTGGAATTGCTGGATCATAATGTAGTTCCAACTTCAGATTTTTGAGATACCTCCATACTGTTTTCCACAGTGGCTGCACCAATCTGCAATCCCACGAACAGTGCACAAGCGTTCCTTTTTCTCCACATCTGCGCCAGCACTTGTTGTTTGTTGATTTATTATGATAGACATTCTGACAGGGGTGAGGTGGTATCTCATTGTGGTTTTTATTTGCATTTCTCTGATGGTTAGTGAGGTTGAGCATTTCTTCATATGTCTGTTTGCCATCTGTATGTCCTTTTTAGAAAAATGTCTCTTCATGTCCTCTGCCCATTTTTTAATTGGGTTATTTTTTCGGAGTTGAGTTGAGTGAGTTTTTAATAAATTTGTGATATTAACCCCTTATCAGATATATCATTGGCAAATATCTTTTTCCATTCAGTAGGCTCCCATTTTGTTTTAATGATGGTTTTCTTTGCTGTGAAAAAAACTTTTTAGTTTGATGTAATCCCACATGTTTATTTTTTCTCTTACTTCCTTCGCGCGAGGGGATATATCAGTAAAAATGTTACTCTGGGTAATGTCTGTGAAGTTTCTTCCAGGAATTTTATGGTTTCAGATCTTACATTTAAGTCTTTAAGCCATTTTGAACTTATTTTTGTATATGGTGTAAGGAGGTGGTCCAGCTTCATTTTTTTGCATCTGTCTGTCCAGGTTTCCCAGCACCATTTATTGAATAGACTGTCTTTACCCCACCGTACATTCTTGCTTCCATTGTCGTAGATTAAACGGCCATATAGGCATGGATTTATTTCTGGACTCTCTATTCTAGTCCATTGATCTATGTGTCTGTTTTACAGATCTTTCACTTCTTTGGTTAAATTTATTCCCAGGTATTTTATAGTCTTTGGAGCAATTGTAAATGGGACTGTTTTTTTTAATTTCTCCTGATGTTTTATTACTGGTATATACAAATACAACTGATTTCTGAATATTAATTTTGTATCCTGCTACTTTACTAAATTCATCTATCAGCTCTAATAGTTTCTTGGTGGAGTCTTTAGGGTTCTCTATATATAGTATCATATCATCTGCATATAATGACAATTTTACTTCCTCCTTACCGATTTGGATGCCTTTTATTTCTTTTTCTTGTCTGATTGCTGTGGCTAGAACTTCCAGCACTATGTTGAATAGAAGTGGAGAAAGTGGGCAACCTTGCCTTGTTCCTGATCTTAAGGGGAATGGTTTTAGCTTTTCCCCATTGAGTATGATGTTAGCTGTGGGTTTATCATATATGGCCTTTATTATGTTGAGATATGATCCCTCTATTCCCACTTTCTTAAGGGTTTTTTATCATAAATTGCTGCTGGACTTTGTCAAATGCTTTTTCTGCATCTATTGATATGATCATGTGATTTTTATTTTTCATTTTGTTAATGTGGTGTATCACATTAATTGATTTGCGGATGTTGAACCACCCTTGCATACCAGGGATGAATCTCACTTGATCATGGTGTATGATCTTTTTAATATATTGCTGAATTCTGTTCGCTAATATTTTGTTGAGGATTTTTGCATCTATATTCATTAGAGATATCGGCCTGTAGTTTTCTTTTTTTGTGGTGTCTTTGTCTGATTTTGGGATCAGGGTAATAGTGGTTTCGTAAAAAGTGTTTGGGAGTTTTCCCTCCTTCTGGATTTTTTGGAAGAGCTTGAGGAGACTAGGTGATAATTCTTTTTTGAACGTTTTGTAAAATTCACCTGTAAAGCCATCTGGTCCAGGGCTTTTGTTTGTTGGGAGATTGTTGATTACGGATTCAATTTCCCTGGTGTTAATCAGTCTATTCAGGTTTTCTATTTCTTCTTGAGTTAGTCTTGGAAGGTTGTACGCCTCTAGAAAATTGTCCATTTCTTCCAGATTGTCAAATTTGTTGGCATATAATTGCTCATAGTAATTTCTTAAAATTTTTTGTATTTCTGCGGTGTCTGTTGTCACTTCTCCTCTTTCATTTCTGATTTTATTAATTTGGGTCCTCTCTCTCTTTTTTTTAATGAGTCTGGCTAAAGGTTTGTCAATTTTGTTTATCTTCTCTAAGAACCAACTCTTGGATTCATTGATCTTTTGTATTGTTTTTCTGGTTTCTATTTCATTTATTTCCGCTCTGATCTTTATTATCTCCTTCCTTGTACTTCCTTTGGGCTTATTTTGCTGTTCTTTTTCCAGACCCCTTAAGTGTAAAGATAAACTGTTGATTAATGATGCTTCTTGTTTCTTTAGGTAGGCCTGCAATGCTATGAATTTCCCTCTTAGGACTGCTTTCGCGACATCCCATAGATTTTGGGTCATCGTGTTTTCATTTTCGTTTGTCTCAAGATATCTTTTGATTTCTTCTTTGATCTCCTGGTTGACCCATTCATTATTTAGTAACATGTTATTCAGCCTCCATGAATTGGTGTGTCTTCCAGTTTTTTTCCTGTAGTTCATTTCTAATTTCATAGCACTGTGGTCAGAGAAGACAATTGGTATGATTTCAATTTTCTTAAATTTATCAAGACTTGTTTTGTGGCCTAACATATGGTCTATCTTGGAAAATGTTCCATGTGCGCTTGAGAAGAACGTGTATTCTGCAGCTTTGGGGTGAAATGCTCTGAAAATATCGATTAAATCCAAGTGGTCCAATGTGTCATTTAAGGCTGTTGTTTCCATATTGATTTTCTGTCTGGAAGACCTGTCCCTTGTTGTCAGAGGTGTGTTGAAGTCCCCTACTATGATAGTGTTACTGTTGATCTCTGTCTTTATGTCAGTCAATATCTGTTTTATATATTTAGGTGCTCCTATGTTGGGTACATAGATGTTTACTAGGGTTATGTCCTCTTGTCGGATCGATCCCTTTATTATTATATAGTGCCCATCTTTGTCTTTTAATATGTTCTTCATTTTAAAGTCTATTTTGTCAGATATAAGTATTGCAACTCCAGCTTTGTTCTCATTTCCATTTGCATGAAATATCTTACTCCAACCCTTCACTTTCACCCTGTGTGTGTCTTTTGATCTGAGGTGAGTCTCTTGTATACAGCATATACAAGGGTCTTGCTTTCTTATCCACTCAGCCACCCTATGTCTCTTGATTGGAGCATTTAATCCGTTTACGTTTAAAGTGATTATTGATAGGTACATAGTTATTGTCATTTTTAAATTTGTAGTTAGATTGTTTTCATCTTTCTTCTATTTACAGAAGTCCTTTTAGTATTTCTTGCAATGCTGGCTTGGTGGTAATAAATTCCTTTAGCTTATTCTTTTCTGGGAAGCTCTTTATCTCTCCATCAACTTTAAATGATAGCCTTGCTGGATAAAGCAATCTAGGTCGTAGGCCTTTGTTTTCCATCACTTTGAGTATCTCCTGCCACTCCCTCCTGGCCTTCAATGTTTCTGTAGAAAAGTCATTTGACAGTCTTATGGGAGTTCCCTTGTATGTAACCCTCTGTCTTTCTCTTGCTGCTTTTAGTATTTTCTCTTTGTCTTTAACCTTTGCCATTTTAACTATAATGTGTCTTGGTGTGGGCCTGTTTGGGTTTATCCTGGTTGGAACTCTCTATACTTCCTGGGCTTGTATGTTGGTTTCCTTCATCAGGTTAGGGAAGTTTTCGGACATTATTCAAATATGTTCTCAATCCCTTGCTTCCTCTCTTCACATTCTGGTATTCCTATGATGCGCATGTTGTTGCACTTGATGTTATCCCAGAGGTCTCTTAAACCATCTTCATTGTTTTTTATTCTTTTGTTTTTCTGTTGTTCTGTTTGGGTGATCTCTGCTAACTTGTCTTCTAAGTCGCTGATTTGATCCTCTGCCTCATCTAACCTGCTGTTAATTCCTTCAAGTGAGTTCTTTATTTCAATAATTGTGTTCTTTAGTTCTAACTGGTTGTTCATTATGATTTCTACATCCTTCTTTATGTCATCTCTAAGTTCCTTAAACATTCTTATCATCAGTGTTCTGAACTCTGTCTCTGATAGGTTGGTTACCTCTGTTTCATTTGGTTCCAATTCTGGAGGTTTCTTCTGTTCTTTTATTTGGGACATGTTTCTTTGTTTCCCCATTCTAGCTGACTCTCTGTGTTTGCTTCGATGTATTAGGTAGATCCCTTAGAGTTCTTAGTTCTTGCTGGGTTATCTTATGTAGTATATGTCCTTTATATTTGACTTGCACTACTTCGTTCTTCTCCTCTGCGTGTGCTCCAAAGCTGACTCCTGTGTTGTGTATACTGTCCTGTTAAAGAAGATCTTTAATTGCTTTTCACTTGTGAGTAGGTGGGGTTAACTCCTAGGCTGACTAGTTGTGAGACTTGGCTCTGCCCACCGCAGGGTGTTCTGCTGCGTGAGGGTTGACCGCTTAAATGTGGTTTGGCCTCTATGGGCTCTTGTGACTGTAAAGGCTTCCCTCTGGGTGTTTTACTTGTAGGTCAAACCTGGTAGTACTCTGGTTTGGTCTGGAGTTGGCCTCTGCATATGTTGAATCTTGTGCCTGTTAAGCTGGGCCCTGGTAGGGCAATTTCAGAACAAAGCAAATCACCAAGCACAACAACAACAACAACAACAAAGAAAAAATCAAATACCTTCACATGTAAAAACAACCGACAACCCCCACTCAACACAGGCAAAGATATCAAAGATATAAAGACAAAACAAAACAAAACAAAAAGCAGCGCCAGTCTTGGCTTAAGCCCACCAAGTAATCTCCAGGTTGTCCTCTGCTGTACCAAAGAGTCCTCTGCGTATTGTGCAGGCAGAGCCAGTTAGCTGGTGCCCAGAGTGACGTTGGGACTGCAGATTTAGATGCGTGGGGCTGAGGGGTCTGGATGGTAGTTTCTACAAAGTCAGTGCAGTTTCTGCTCTTGCCTGCACATATGCACACTGAGAGTAGCACCACCAGCCCTGTGTCCAGTTCTCCTGAGTCTTAGGGCACCTCTTCCGTGTGTGTGTGTGTGTGTGTGTGTGTGTGTGTGTGTGTGTGGTGGGTGGGAGATTTCTGAGCTGCTGAAAGCCCAGAGCTGCATCTGCCGCTTACTGCTGACCCCTGGGAGTGCCTCTGCAGTTGTAATTGTCCTGCCCTAGGCAGGCCAGAAAGGGTTGGGGCTGGGGATGGAGGGGTCTTCTCTCTCCCAACCCAGCAAAAATCACACTCTTCCCAGCCTCTTCCCTGGGTCAGAGCTGCACACCAGTCTTCCCAGAGCCTGAGCACTAAGGCTCCTCTGTAATCTGACACGACTCCTCAGTTCAGGGGCCAGTTTAAGTCTCTGGGGGGTAGGATTGCAAGAGCAGGGGGAGGGGCCCAGGTATGGAGTTTGTGTCCTTTGTCCGGCCTAGGGCCCAACTGGAGGTCTCACTGAGGTTATTGCCTCAAATGCTGGATATGCTGCCCCCTCGGCAGGAGAGATCAGCTGTGGGACACAGGAAAAGAGCCCACCTCCTGGCTTTTGTGTTCTCTGTTCTGTCCTGGGATCCCCTGCGTCTCTGCAGCTGCAGATGCCGGATGCGTTTCCACTACCACAGGTGCGGACTGTATTTCCACAGTTGTAAATACGGACCGCGTCCCCAAAGCCGCAGATGCGGGCTGCGTCCCCAAAGCCGCAGATACGGGCTGCGTCCCCAAGACTTGGGCTCCAGCGGAGGGACAGTGACTCGGGGGGCCTTGAGGATACACAGGGGGCAGACTGAGGAGTGTGGCATCAGTGGGAAGACTGGAGGACAGTCGGCATTTTCCCCTGAGGGATCCTCTCTCCAATTATTTTCATGTCTCCAAATCCTGGCAGAGAGTGGCCCTAATTTTTGGGTCACTGGGAGATGGGGTAAACAAAACTGCTGTCTTTCTGATGTGTACAGCTTGACAGGCCCATGGCTGTCAAACTTCTTTTGGTAAGCTATAGAACCTATTCTCCAAATGTAATTGTTTGAGGACGCCCAACCTGAAAGAGGTAAAACAGGGGAACCTGAGCTTCACTTAGCACAGGGGCGTGAGAGCACGTCCTCCAGGGGAGGGGTACTGATCTGTAGACTGGCCCCTGGAGGGCACCGGCTGAGCTACCCTAAGAGGTCTATGAATCTATATGCATACCGCATGTTTTCCGCAGACTCAATCAGTGATATATCTTTTGCACATATATAGATACTTCAAAAGCCTGCTATACTGTTATGATTAATAAAATATAAATTAATTTACAAGCATTAGTGAGTGCTGAGTGGTTGTCATTTATATCTTCATAATCAATGGATAGTAAAAAGGGCAATTTGATCATGGGCTTGGGGGGAGAGGCGAGGGTCAGGAAATATCAACTTTTATGCCCTTTCTGAAATGCCTGGGAAACCCTGCTCTAAAGTGCTCCTCCACAGACATCCTGGAAGTAGAGGGTCATGCCAGGCTGGACAGAAGCAGCCCAAGAAGGCTCACGAATGACCACAGCATTGCTGCATTTCCACCCTTGAAATTCCAGCAAAGCTTGCCCTCAGTTCTTTACTTACACATTCTTCTTCGTGTTTTGTTGTTGTTGTTGTTGATGTTTTACTTATTTTTATTTGCTTAAAGTAAGAAGAGGTCCCAGATTTTTAAATGCCTCAGGTCCCAGAATAGCTACCTCCAGCCAGGTTTCAGGGCTGTGAAGTAGCTACTGGCCTAAATAGGAAAATTCCACCAAAAGGAGATTGAATTTTTTCCCTCAACATACATTTTTGCTTTAAGGTTGTCAAAACGATGCCATCTAAGAGGAGTGGTTTAAATACAAGCAGAAGCTGATATGGATTAACTCTCACAGGATAATCTTTTTTGCTTTCTAAGAAGCCTTGAACCTTTGCATCTTATTTCTCTTCAACAGTCATGGCAGTATCTTAGGAGAGATTTCTCAGCTTACAGCCACAGGCTAGGAGAAATAAGGAGTAACATGGCGTGGGCATCCTGGTATTTCTAGTCTTGTACATGAAGTCTTGATATGTACACATATCCTGGGACAGAGCATATTTGGGAAGAAACAGCTTGCCATTGATAACTCGTGTCATACAATATCCAGCACAGATGCTGGTGTTGATGGTTAGGCAATAAGCATATTCTTTCCTTTTGACATGTAACATATTCTCAGTTGGAATACAAAGAGACACTGCTTGCCCACATGCAGGGCCAAAAAGCACGGCCATCAGGAAGATAGCACTCGTGCCCACAGTATACGAGATCACGTAGTAAAGCTCCTCATTCCAAGTGTCACTTAGCTCCACTGGGCAGTGAAATGGCAAGCTTGCTGACAGACTCACGGGCTCTGAGGTCCAGCGCTGGGGCAGCAGCCCGAAAGGTGCCAGGGACACACAGAGAGAAACCGAACCATCTGGCTTCAGGGTGAGGGCTGGAGGGGCAGCCCTCTCCCTGACAGGGCAGAAGCCATTGCCCCTTTGCCAACACCTCCCCTCCCCCACATGTTGACACAGGCAATAGCCATATCTGAGTCTCCATCAACCTCTACTTACACATTCTTTCATGTGTGTCCTTTCCAAGGCATCCCAAATCTGGTCTTCAGTGTACTGGTTGAAGGGATCCAAATTTGATCTAGGGAGAAACATAACAGGAATTTCTCAGTGACCAACATGTAAGCGACAATACTGCAAAGGCTGTCTGAGATAAAAGTTTAAACATGCATGGAAAAAGGAGGGTGTAACTCCTGTTAAGTTCACAGATGGCTCATTCCCCAAATAGCCAGAGGTGGAAGCTGAGACAGCAGCACTGCCTCTGAGAACAGACAGGGTCTCCCTTGCTTTTTTTGTAAAGCTTTGTTTTATTTTAACTTTTATAACAGTTACATAGAAAACGTTAAGAAATATAGATATGCAAAACACAAAACAAAAACCAATACATGTTTTAATCTTTAATTAACCTCTAATCACACCCCTAAAAACAAACACTGTTAGCATTTTGGCATATATTCTAGATTTTTTTCCTATGCATATACATATTAAAATACATCTCTACGTACAAACTTAGGAAAATGCCCTTTTTCTTTCTGATATACCAGGGTGAGAACAGGGACCCGATAACAGCTAGCTGACCAGGAAAAGGAGCAGAACCAGGAGAAAGGCAGAGGGAAATTAGAATAAAGGGCAAATGAAGAGGAAGGATTTCACTGGTTCAGAAAACCAGCTTGGGAACTCTTCTTGCTTCCTGTCCCCACAGTACCTGCTACACAGAAATCAAGGACACCAAAAGAATAGGACTAGACATTTTTGGAAATGTTACAGACAGAAGAAAAAGATCTTGGTCATGAAGGATGAGGGTAGAGAGGTAGTAGTGGAACAGATATTTGGTGGAAATTGGGATGTCACATTAACTTGGGGGGTCTTGTCTCAATCTAAACATGATGTTTACGACGCTAGTACTCTGAAAGGTATTAGGTATAATTTGCTTTGCTCATAAATTATGCTTGGCATATGGGAAAATCTTTTTAGCTCTGTGCCTCATTTATCCCCATGTCTGGGGTTACTAATTACAGGCATGCAAGGACAAGCAGGTCACCATCACAGAGGGGCTCACCTGAGTCCAGGAGGAAGGCTGAAACCTGCTTCGCCATGTCCTCTGGGCTGTCTCTGGAGACTCAACCTGACCCTGCTCTCTTGTGCCTCTTGCCCTTGGCACATGTGCTTCCCCCCTACGTGGAACATGCACACCTCTCCCCACCCTTGTACTTGAGAGACGATGGTAAAAGCCAGGGCTCTGGAGCCAGGCTGGTTGATTCCTCTACAGCTTCTATCAATGACAGCTATGTGAGCCTGCCCCGGGGGCCTAACCATGCTTCTGTTCCTCATGTGCAAGACAGGATAAAAGAGGACCTCATCGAAAGGCTGTTGTGAGGACTACACGTCACGGGTATAAAGCACCTGTAAGAGCCCCTGCTTCTGGGTGGGCACTGTGAATGTGAGAGCGATTGGAAGGCTGTTATCATCACCATCATCGCTATTCCTTGGCCATGATTCCTCCTCGTCCTTCAGGGCTCATCTTAGATGCTTCTTTAGGAAGCGTCTCCTGACCCTTCAAGTCTGGATGAGCTGTCCCTCTGTCACCCTTACTATGGCACTCATCACTCTGTTCCTTCGTCTCTCTGCCCCATTGGATCAGGATCACTGTCTGGATTTTATTCACAGCTGTATCCCATGTATACCATCTAGTATTTTTTGTATGAATACAAGAACTTATTTCTCTCATCCTTATTTGACTTCCTGATAAGAGGTATTAATATGTCACAACTTAAGTATTTGGGTAATAACAGGAGCAAAGAGCCGTACAGTGGAGAGAAAGTGTGTACACACACAGGATCTGAGCAGACTGGGCTCAAATCTCTGCTCTGCCTCTTACCACCTACATGACTTTAGACAAATTACGGCTCAGCTATAAAATGGGGATGCAGTGAGATGGCTTGGTAGGTTATTGTAAACAGTAGATAGTGTATGTACAGTGCCTGGAACACAGTGGACACTCGATAACTGGCAGCTGTTAAACTGACAACGTACATCTGGACATGTTAGGTGTCTGGTTCCAATGTTTGGTGGTTTTCTGACTCATGTATTCATGCATTTTCCAAGTGGACACGATAACCCAGGATCCTGAATAACCAGGATCAGAAATTGTTCTGGTGAAGTCCTATCTGTGAAAGGTCTGAATGGGGAAGACTGATCTTCAAAGGCCTGACATTTAGGAAGAGCCCTCTTATTTAAAGAGGAAGGTGGTCTGATTTGTTGATGACCTAAAAATTCCTTAGAGCTCTTTACAAGAGTCTTTTGGAAGTTCTTACCAGTTCCACTAAGACAAAGAAAGAAAGACAGAAAAAGAGAGAGAGAGAGAGAGGGAGGGAGGAGGGGGGAGGGAGGGAGGGAGGGAGGGAGGGAGGGAGGGAGGGAGGAAGGGAAGGCTCCCCAAAGCAATAGAATAATTTAGAGACAACTGAAAGACCTTTGGACTCTAAGAACCTGCTTCAAATTTGGAGCAACTTCCATTCCATCTAGAGTGTTAGCTGCTTCTGTCTGAAGGCGTTTGGGCCCAGAATAAACCAAAACAGAAAGAGTCACTTGTGGGCATTGTTGCTGTGATCATGAGCTGAGAGCTAGAGATATTCCTTTAAAATAATAATAATAATGGGCAGATCAAAAAGGAGTGAGGGCATCTGAAAAGGAAGAAATGAGGACACTGCTTCTTGCTAACAAATGGACACCAGGCAGAGGTGCTCCAGGGGCTGAGAAGGTGCTTGTCTCCCCACAAGGAGACTGAAGAAGACTCAGACAGACTGTAGTGACAGCTGCAGTCAGTGAGTCTCACTGAGGGACAGATTAACCCCCAGCAGAGCTAGGCTGCGACCATCTACAAGGATGCAAAGCGCTCCAGCAGGGGCTGGTTAGGGCAGAGTCAGAGATAGGCTTCCTCACACCAGGAAGCACAGGGCCCTCTGGAGGAAGAAAAGGATTGCCAAGGCCATGAACGAAGGAAAGTCGTTTGTTTAGGGCTGGATGAAAAGGGACCTCTCTTCTTGGAGCCAACTATCAGGGCAAAAGGCAGAGAAAAGGCACTGGCCACAGCTATTGGAATGGACTGATATTCTGGCTAATCTGGGGTGGGGTGTGCCCCCATATGGTCTGGTCTATCATTTAGATTGTAGGCTGTCTGTATGCAGAACTATTCCAGCACTTTTACCTTGTGACTTTTTTTGAGTTTTGTTTGTTTCATTTTGGTTTTACCTTGCTTTCCCACTAAGAGGTCCTTATATGTTTTAATTGCATGTTGGTATCCCAAGAAGATATACCCATCCTCAGTGCTGGTTAGTGGTGATGGAGATACAGTCTCCAAATCTGGAGTCTCTAGGAGGAAGCTGAGGAAATAGCTGATCTATCCTGCCCTTGCTTTGGGAAACTCATTATATAGGCTTTCTAATTTTCTAAGAAAAGCAAAAGAACTCCAAAAGCTGAATGTTCTTTGGGATCTCTAAGAAAACTGAGAGGATATAGGAGGATAGAAGGTCTGGGACTTTGTCTTCAGTGTCTACCACTGGCTTAAAAAGCCAAAATTACAGCTGGCGGAAAATGAAACTTACATGATTTCCTAAGTTTGCAGAGCTGAGCCCAAATAGCACTCTGAGCTCCATAACTAAAACCCCAGGGCATTAGCACACCAGAGACTGAGCTTGTTCACCAAGTGGCAACATGTCTATGGAGCTGATAACAAATGGCCCAACTCCCACAAAAGCTGTGCTTCCATGATATTCTACAAAGCCCAGCGGCACATGCCAGCAGGTCAATTCTTTACCATTAACTCCAGAAGCCCTGATTCACAGACCCATAGGAAATACTGTAAACTTTTGAAATGAACACTGAGGCTTCTTGGTGGCAGCATATTCAAGGGAAGTCTAACATTTAACATGCCCTTACTTCCTCGCTTCCAAATGATGTTTAAAAAAATGAAGAAAAATATGGTTCTTTTGTCCTGAGCCAAAAATTATGAGGCCAATTTTATTCTCAGAGGTGTTCCTGGGGCATCTAAAAGTAGAGCTCTATAGGAACGAAGCAAAGATTTGGTACTATCTTTCCATTTCTTAATTTTAGACCTGAATCTTCAATAAATTCTAATTCTCTTCTGATGTTGCTGATTTGACCTTGTTATCTCAATACCCAAAGGGAATGACTTGTGATCAACAAATTCATTAGTGGTGATGCTGCCCAAATTCATTAGTGTTTAAAGAAATGCCACAATAAACACACCCAAGAGTGCTGTCCCTACATGAATGTATGTGAGAATTCAGTTATCTACCAACCTTCCCTGAATCAGGGACTTCAAATGACATTTCTAAAGCGAAGGGATGGAGCTGGGGGGAGGACCTAGTTTTAAAGACAAGTGTAAACACTGCCCATGGTTATTTGAAATTAAGTTGGTACCAACTGTTTTCGGAAACTGCTAAAAATTAAAGAGGAAATGGTAATATTACTTTTAGAGTGATTTTTAAAAAAGAAGTTCTATCTAAATCAAGTATACAGTTAAAGCTGTTTTTATTCTGAAAGAGGCAACTTGAATAGGAATGGACACAAATTATGGAAACCCATTGTTTTTAGGAGGCGAAAGCTTAAGGTAGGATAAAGTATAAGGAAAGATAATGGGATTAAATATACTTCCTTCTTAGTTACTATTTTAAGAGGTCAGGAAGAGAAATTTTATCTTTGGCTTGCTGACAGATTTCAGAGAGAAGCATCATTCAAGGTATCAAAGTTGGGGGAAGATACTGAAAAATGGAAAAATGTGAGTGGTAATAATGCCTGAAAACCACCTTAGGACGGCAACTTTGAGTGTACCTAGGAGAGATGACAGCGTGGAGTGGGAGGAAGATGGAGGATGATGGTGATGAGGCTGAAGAGGGCTGCTACCATTTACTGAACGCTCACCATTTCCCAGGCTCTGTGTTTGCATGATTTGTATAAATGTATTCAATCTTCACAACAAGAGGTCTTACTGAGATCCCCATTTTATCTTAGGAGTGGTCATGCACTTGTTCGAAGTCACAGAGCAGAGATCTGAGCTCAAATCACCACACTGCAGACCCCATTCTGTTAATGAGGCGCCCTATACAGGGGAGCGCCCCCCTACCTCTGCAATGAGAAGCATGCAGAACAGTGGGAAAAGCGTTAGACTAGAGTCCACCCAATCTCAGTCCCACATGGAGGCTCTACCAAGCCCAGCTGGCCTCGAAATGAGGCATGAAGCTCACTCAGGTCCTCACCTGACAGTGCCGCTGAATAGCACTGGCTCTTGAGGAATGATGGAGAGTTTGCTTCGGAGGTCGGCAAGGCCAATATCACTGATTCTCAGTCCATCAATCTTGATGCAGCCTCCAGATAACTCCACCAGGCGGAAGAGAGCCATCCCCAGAGAGGACTTCCCTAATGAGTCAGAAGACATGCAGAAAAGTAGCTCATTAGCAAATTCTGTGAAGACAAAACTGGTTTATTCTCGGGGCCGAATCATCTATTTTTCCATTTCTATTCAATCATTATTTCAACGGATTCACTCAGATAATATATAAAACGATAGCGAGAAACAGAAAAAGAAGAAGAACTTTACTGAGCTACTGAGCATATACATTTAAGTCACACAGCTTCAACCTGAGAAGGAATGAGACGGATCGTGACACCTCATGAGAGTAAAATGGAAAAATGCTTCCTTTGCCCTTAGGAACAGGTACACAGCATTTAATGCTTCTCAGGTAAAGTGAGGAAAACAGAGGTCTTATAGCAAGGAGCTAATGGCAAACTAGAGGACAACATGTCTTCTCTCTCTTTGGTCCCTTTAACGTAGCTGAGAGAGAAACAAGACAAGGCCTCCCATTGGCGCAGCAACAGCTGGGGAAGGGAAGAAGTTCCTGAGTAAATGAGTGGCTGAGGGTGACTGCACCATGACAGGGAACTGTCCTAGAAAAGCAGGTTTGGGTTCAGTAGCATGCTGACAAGCATAGCAGCTTATCTTAATTGAATCTTCACGTTGAGAGTCACATGTGTAATTCAGGGAGATAACATCAATCTCCCATAATCTCACTGTTACTTTGAATACATTTCCTTTTAGACTTTTTCTCAGAGTTGAGATCATGGTAGAGATACAATGTTTTAACTGCTTTTCCCACTTAACATTACATAATAAGCATTCCGCCATGTTATTAACTTTTCAAGATAAAATGTTGGTGGCTGCAATATATATTCCATCACGCGGAGGAACTCTTGCTCGTCCAGTCCTCTAGTGCTGGGACACGTAGTTTATTTAAAATGTACTATAATAATGTTAGGGCGTTTTTCTCTGAAAGTGGAAAAGATTGCTAAATCTATGAACTCAAGGTTAGCAACTGTATAACTGTGGTATTGCATAAATGGCAAAATAATAATAATAATAATAATAATAATAACAATAGTGTTACAGCATACGTCAGTGCTCAAACTTTGCTTCTACCTTAGATGAGCTCCTTGGGATAGATTCTCAGAAATGAAACTACTATGTCAAAAGATATAAACATTTATAAAGCTCTATCTAGTACCTCTACTCCCCCAAAAAAGTCTGACATAGTCCTACCTATCTACCGTTCTGCAATGCAGACCCATGGTTTAGATTTAGAACTACAGGATTTTAGCTGTTAGACTACATTTCCTCGGCTGGATGCTGGGTGCCTCCCTCCTCCTGCTTCCCTGTTCTGAAAGACCTCTCATGAGAAAGCTTCATGACTACGTCTATTCAGTGGTCACTGAGCGTGCAAATACCCTGCCTTGCTCCAGGGTCTCTAGCCATATGTCTGCTGTCGGAATTTGTCCCCTGGGCCGACCCCGATCAAAGAACCTAATAGGAACCTGGAGAAACGTCCACCTTCGTAAGGCAGGATTCTTCAAATCTATCCACCAGAAATGAGTTGGGAAACCCAAGTCCATATAGCAGGACAGTTCTTAATGAGGACTTACCCTACTAGAAGTGACTGGCTTTATTCAGGATTGGGGATCTGGTTAGTGGTCCCGTATCTAGATATAAGGGGAGGGAGACTCTCCCTCAGTGTTGAGGCCGTCATTTAAGATCCAAGCTAAGAAAGGAATGGTGGTCAAATAAACAGGTCGAGTTGTTCCACCTTAATAAAAGATGCCTAGGTTTGGAACACCTGGATTGGAAGACTTTATAGTTGTCTGAATCTAGACTACCTTTGCACTGATAGAATATGCTGGTAACAAAGGCAATGAAGCCCTCACAACCATGGCAGGACCAGGGTCTATGAGCCTCAGAAGAAGCTTATTAGGATCAGAGTTTAGACTTTGTAATTATTTTATTTTTCTTATCTATTTCTCTTCTGTCAGCACTTAACAGTTTAGTCAAGTCTTGGTGAAAATTTCGGTCTGTCTTACCCATGTGAAAGGGAGGTCACAGGATGGGACATCAGTCAGAGCTTCCAGGAAAGCAGGGTACCCCTGGGGGCCAGTGTAGCAGAGGGAATTTGAGGGAGAGAGCCAAGTAAGAGTCTTGAGGACAGCTACCCTCCTTGGCTCAGCATTCTCTTTCCAGTGCCAAAAAACAAGGCAGTATCTTGTTTTGACATGAAATAATTCCTTCAAACAGGGAGCAGGAAATGACTGTCTTTTCTTCTTGGCAAGTTCTTTAAAGTAAATTGGCCAGGAAAGATAAAAGGCTTTTTTTTTTTTTTTTTGAATGACAAGAAAAAAAGCTAGAAGAGTTTCGGTGAAAAGGAAGCATGGAGCTCAGAAAAGAGGGAAAGAAAGAAATTACTGAAGTCTTGACCCTAGAAACCTAAAGGGAATATACAATACACTTCCAAGAAGGAGTGAAGTAAAATGCCTAAAACGAAGGCCTATTCTCTAGTTCCTTGCAACTGACATCAGATCAAGAAAATAATTTGTCTTCAAAGGAACATAGATTCCTTATTTAGAGCTGTGTTAGCTTCTAACAAACGTGAGGCTACACTGGCCATATATCACAGACTTTAAATATTTTGACTTCCTAGAAATAAGGATGTGCGTTGCAGTGTTCTTCATAACAGTAAAACATTGACAGCAACCTCAGTGCCCTACGATCGGAGCTTATTAAATATAAATTATGGTGCATCCATAAAATAGAATTTTATATCATGCTGCATAGAAATCATATCAGAGAATATTAACCGAAATGGAAAATACCTGGTGGTTTTAAAAGCAGGCCATAAAACAGTGCGTGTAAAATGATCTCATTTTTGTAAACATATCTGTTGATAGAAAACAGCTGACAAGTCATCCACCAAAATGTTAAGAGTAATTAGCTCTGGGTAGTGGGGTTATGGGTGCTTTTCCCTTTTGTACTTTGCCACATGTTCCATGCGTTTTGCACTGAGAACGTATACTTTTACGATTAGAAAAAGCACGATATGTTATAAAAGCAGGGTTGAAAATAAACCTAGAAAACTGGTTCCACTGAGACCTGAGACACTAGTCACTCACCTACAGGGGCTTAGTTTGAAGGGATGAGAGTAATATTCAATAAACAGCCAATCGTGGGCCCCAAACTTAAATCCAGTGGGTTCAAACGTTTCTCTGCGGAGGCCTTGGCATAGCCTTACCTGATCCCGTCCGCCCCACAATGCCAATCTTCTCCTTGGGTTTGATGGTAAAGGACACTTTCTTCAGGACCAGAGGCAGGTTTTCCTGGTACCTCATCTCTGCATTCTCAAAGGTCACCTCTCCTTCCTGGGGCCAGTCAGGGGAGGGAGCTTTGTTCTTAATTCTGGCAGGTGCTTCCAGAGAGAGAGTCTGGGGACACAGACGTGGCTTTGTCATAGAGAAGAAAAACCAGGAGAACCATAGCGCCACCCAGAAGTAGCTGCCGCCCTGGCCCCTTGCTGGGAAAGATCCACTGGCAGTAAATGTTTATCACCACTGAGCTAGACAGAGACAGAGTACAAAGGCTGCTGTGTTGACACTTAGCAGTTTACAATGGCTACCAAGCAGCGGCTTGGGGAGCTCAGCGACTTTCAAACTACCTTCTGTCTTAAGGAATTCTTCCACAAAATTGCCTTGGAGGCCAACGGTGGGGCACAAGCCCTTCAACCTCTCTTCAACCCAGCAGTTTTTATTGGAAATCTCTGAAAATATTCCACTCAGAACAGGATTCCACCATTTGAAAATCACTGGCCTAAACCCAAAGGAAGGCCACTAACATTGATTGAACATTTAATGAGATCCTGGCATTCTAACATATCTGTCAATCCAGGAGACACAGACTCAAATCCCAGTTTTCCAACCAACAGCTGTGTGAACTGGATATCTCCCTTCTTCACTCTAGGTCTTAGTTCTCACCTGCAAATTGTGGGGACTGGACCAAATAATCTTGGGAAATCATTCCAGCTTTAAAATTCTGTGTTTAATATAACTGCTTGTAATTGTTATCAATAGTCGCACCTCTCAATGTCTTAAAACTCTCTGGCAACTAGTCATAGGGCTTATAGCCTTATAGGGAAGAAAGGGTGAAAGACTGTAGGGGTCTGAGGGGTCGAGACTGAAGTCTAAAACTCCACGCTGGAAGGACTCCATTCTGGGACAGGCATCCAGGTTGGGGACTGGCAATGGGGAGCCAGTCTGCAGAATTGTGGCTGGTTTGGGCAGGGTCCACTCTACCTCGGCTGACCACACACCTGACCTCTCTAGCAAGAGACTCTCACCAACAGCGATACTAAATCAAACACTACACACCCGTATATACACCCTCGTATCATCCACAGACCAGAGCACTGGGCAAAGAGACTAATGTAGAAACATAAAGAACAGCTATTGGGGCATCCCAGTTTCGGGTACCCCCTCTCCTAAG
The DNA here is from genome assembly GCF_036562045.2 of Rhinolophus sinicus. Lineage (NCBI taxonomy): Eukaryota > Metazoa > Chordata > Mammalia > Chiroptera > Rhinolophidae > Rhinolophus > Rhinolophus sinicus. The sequence goes on from NC_133751.1 coordinate 47,869,681, forward strand.
AGAGTGGTACTTCCGCTTTAATAAAATAAAATCTTTGCTCCTCTACCTCTCATAGAAAAAACAAAACAGCTATTAGCAGATACATTAGATCACTATGTGCCATTTCTCAGAATAATCATTTGTAAGTCTGAGAAATATCCTACGAGTAATGAAATTCATTGTCAAAACAAATCAGTGAAGCATGTCTCTGCTAGAAAATGCAGTTTACATAATACACTAGTTCTCAACTGAAAGGGTAGTTTTTCAACACTATGCTTATAAGTCAATTATTTGGAACTTGGAATCTATTCTTCCCATATAAACAACGATATAAATGCTGATGGAGTCCCTGGGCATTTCACAAAATAGGTAACTTCTGAGAACTGAGTTACATTTGAGAATCCAAACTACTCATGAATCTACTTCTCTCTATAAAAAGCTGCTTTCAGAGTTCCAGCTAGGACATCAGCAAGGTGTTTCCCCACAGCAAGACTGCAGGGGTAATGGGGGAAGGTGGGAAGAGCTCGGTACTAATAGCAGTGGCAACTAAATTAACTGGTTTTTAAACTGTGAATGGAGGTTAGAATTAGCGATGGAGCTCTTAAAACTTCAGAAGCTGGGGACCCACCCCAGACCTACTGCATCAGAATCTCCAGAGAGAGACATATGTTAGTCTTTGCCTAACGCTCAATAGGGGGTCTTAATGGGCACCCTGGTTAAAAACAAGTGAACTAGACTAAGATTTAAAACAGTACATGGTGTGGGGCGGCTGGTTTGCTCAGTGGTTAGAGCGCAGTGCTCATAACACCAAGGTCGCCAGTTCGATTCCTATATGGGCCAGTGACCTGCGCCCTCCACAACAATTAGATTGAAAACAATGACTTGACATGGAGCTGATGGGTCGTGGAAAAACACTGTTCCCCAATAATTCCCGATAAAAAAATTTTTAAAAACAAACAAACAAAAAACAATATATGGTGTTAAACAGTTGAAGAAAAATGTTGCATTAGTCATACTAACTGAGCTAACAAGATTCTGCACATTTTGGAAATTAGCTAATGAACATAAGTTCTCGATCACACAATTCACAAACACACTTAGAAACTCATGATATTCTCCTCTATTCCACATACTAGAGAGACTGCTGGTCCTCTCCTGTGGGGTAAGAGAAGGCAGAGAAAAACATGCGCCCTCCCCCTGCACATCTACCTGAGGCAGTAAAAAGGTAAAAGGACTCCAGGGAGGGGCAGATTGCAGCAAAAGGGCGTAGCAGCCTGACCTTGATGTAGTGGTTGATCCTTTCCACTGAGGTGAAGCGAGCTTCTGTCTCGGATGCCAGTCTGACAGTGAACTGGAACAGCCCTGTTAACTGGTCATGGAAAGCAAAAATCCAAGCGAGAGTTCATTGTCAATACATGCCAGGCCAACGCCAGAAAACCTCCTTCATCTAGGGGACCACAACTCCATCATAAGAATGAACTGGGCACATGCAGAAGCTGGTTTTAGGAACTGAGTCATTCTCTGAACAGTTAAGGCCATGCCTATTACCACCCAATCCTCTATAATTTTCAGCAAATGCCGGTAGCATCACGATACTGCTGACACTAACTTTCCGTATCCAAAGGCTGTCTTTACACTTCCAAGAACACATATGTATAACTAATTAACTCCTGGTTTCATACTTGTATTTACATCTGCTGTGGCAGTCACAACAAATGGAGACATACGTATATCAACCTGTGAGCAACTAGTGAGAATGCTTCTAGAAAAGTCAGTTATGAGACATAAGGCCGGGCAAAAAGCGCTTGTAGAGCCCCTGTGCATGGCAGACTGAGGATGCTGAAACACAGCATATACAACACATGTTTTTGTCCATCCAATAATCATGTAAGTTTGCACAATGTGGACAGATAGCTTTGGGACTCTGTGAAGATACGTATCCCTTCTCGGGTTTCCTTTGACCAATTATTATCTTTCCAATATGGAAAAATGCCACGCATATACAAGAGGAGAGAGGACAGTATAATAAACTCCCATGCACCAAACATCCATTTGAAAAATTATCAACTCCCAGACAATATTGTTTCATCTCTGCACCCCACCCCTCTGTATTATTTGGAAGCAAATCGCAGGTATCCTATCATTTTATCCATAAATATCCTAGCTTTTATCTCTCTAAAATATAGATTCTTTAAAAATACAATGCCATGATGACACCTAAAAACATTAATATTAATTCCTTAACATCTTCAAATACCTAATCAGAGTTCAAGTTGCCAGTTTTCTTCGAGCTATTTATTTTCTTCTTTCCGTCCTTCCCTTCCTCCCTTTCTTCCTTCCTCCCTTCCTTCCTTCCTTCTTCCCTCCCTCTCTCCCTCCCTCCCTCCCTCCCTCCCTTCCTTCCATTAAAGTTTTCTTTGAGCTATTTAAAGACCTTAAACCAATAGGTTTACCAGAGGGTAACAGTGTTGGGACAAGCCGGAGCCTGAAAATAAAATGCACATAAGAAGCATACTAAGGATATACCTAGTATTTCTTAGAAGACGAGGAAGAGGCCAGAGATGACAGGGTGGTGAATACAGAAACCTACAACTAAGAAACTATGTATTTTCAAAATCATTACTTATGAAGAAAATAGCACCTCTTTCTTAAACACACGCAACAGACAGATTCCCTTATTCCTGAGTACCACTTCTACCTCTCTCCTGTCCCCCCGCCCCAGCCGAGCTCAGCCTCCTCTCGGCCACCATACGAAGGACTCGAATGAGCAAAGGTGATGCCTCCACCCCAGAGACTGACCTGGACAGCGTAAGAGATGGCCAGACCCGCGTAGGCCGGTGGAATCTGGCCGTGCATGAGAACAACCATCAGCCCGGTGGTGGTGATCAGGGCGATGCTGATGAGGTCCAGCCGCACAGCCAGCCACCGCATTGCGCATGTGAACAAGAAGAAAGGGCTCTGGTTGTTATCCAGGAGCTCCTGGTACCTGTGAGGAAGGCAGGGCAGTAAGAGGCAAAGGAAGTACCACGCAACCCTGGTCAAGGAGGATGTCAAAGTGCTGGTAAATTATGGACAGAGGGCTAACATTTAAGTACTTCCTGTTTGTCACTGGGAGAACGATATGGAAACTTAAAGAGTGCGGAGTATTCCAGGCTCCACACATAGGAGGACATGGGGTTTTCTAGTTTTACCCTTTCAAAGAAACATACTACAGATGTCAGGGAACAATATCTACTTTAAGAGCATAGGGAAAGCATGGGGCAAGAAGACCAAATAAAGAGGCTGTGCTAAACTTTAGAAACACGTCTTAGGTTAGGGGTCATTTGCTCAAACAAAGAGAGGTTACAAAGGCAAACTGCAGAAAGGGCCAAAGGTCAGGAAAAAGAAACTCTCAGACTGAATACGGAAAAGTGGAAATTGTCTGTTGACATACCACCGTTGGGCAGAATGGTACCCGTTTCCCAAGGCCATGGGGCAATGAACCAGGAGCCAAACCACAGCAAAACACATGTTGACAACTTTGCCACTGAAGGAGGAAGACACTGTCACTAGAGAGCAGACCATAACCCATGTGAGGGCTCGGGTGCCACACATAACTGGGACTCCAGAGCAGAAAGTCTTGCCCAGCCAATGTGCTCTGCTTTAAAATTATAATCACTTTTCCTCCTTACAATAAGACATGTGCTCTTTAGAGAAAATTTAGAAAATCAATAGAGAGGAAAATGTAAAAGTCCCGTAATCTTACCAGCCAAAACCAGAATTAATATTCTGCTGCATTTCCTCCCAGCATTTTTCTTCAATGTATGTGTGTATGTATCATTGTATATTTTAATTGTTTTCACTATTTTAAAGTTAGGATTATTTTTCTGAGTTGTTTAACCTAACCTTTCTAGTCTAGACTTTCTCTTTAAAATGAATTACTTCATGTTTGGAATAGACAATATATGCACAGGACAGAATATATAAAAGTTACAAAAGTTTTTACCATGAAAAGTCAGTCTTTCTCCTGCCCATCCTCCAGCTACTCAGTTCCCTCTCCAGTGGCAACTATTAGTTTCTTGTGTATCCTTTCAGAGCTATGCTAAATGTCATATATACAAACACACACTAAAAAGATAGAATAGCATACACACACATCTGTACCTTGCTCTTTCACTAATGTATCTTGGAGATCATTCTATTATCAGTAGTACCTATAGAGCTGCCTCATCCTTTTTAAGGGCTTTATAATATTCCACTCTACGAGTATGTCACAGCCTGTTTAATTAGTCCTCTATTGAAGGACACTTAAGTTAGCTCCAATCAATCTCTTTGTATTAACACATCTCCACAATGATGATCCAGGTACATAAATTTCACATATACACAATACTCAACAACTAAATAAAATGCCAGTCTCATGTCAATGACTATCTTTTACTGTTCCAAAACAAAAGCAAAACTCCGTTAAATATGGCCATTCAGACCAAAAGCCAACAGACTCCAAACCTGTGTTTTTATCTTCTCATTTGTTCAGAAGGGAGTTCCACCAAGCAAGTGAGTTTTAACCAGAGACGAGTAAATCACTAACACTCTCAGTAATGAGTTTTATAATCCCCCCATTCTCACTACACTCACGGATGGTGGCTCCCCTTCGAGCCCTCTGGCGCCCTGGGCACTAACCTGTGCAGGAACTCCTGCCCTTTGTTGTAGGCATGGATGGTGGCAAGGCCCTGTATGCTGGATGTGATGTGGGAGAGGAAAGGGGACTGTGTGATGTTGTCCAGACGCTTCAGCTCTCGAATCAGGACCCTGGCGAGAGAACGAGTTCTATGTCAAGAGGGCAGACGAGCAACTCTGGCTCCATCCTCTGCCCAAGAAGACATGAATGCTTCCTTTTCACCTGGACACCATGTGTAGAATTGCAAAGAGGAGGATGAGGGGCCCCACCGCCACCAGGAACCACGGGAAAACTCCTGCGATCATTCCAACACAGAAGAAGACCAGGATCACGTTTTGGATGAACATCTCAGCCTGGAACGGCAGGCGCACATCGACTAGGGAAATCATAGAGGGACAAGTGTCAGGCTGTGGGGGTCCACAAACAGGGAAAACGGAAACAAATATTTTTTTTTTAATTAAATTTATTGGGGTGACAATTGTTAGTAAAATTACATAGATTTCAGGTGTACAATTCTGTGTTACATCATCTATAAATCCCATTGTGTGTTCATCACCCAGAGTCAGTTCTCCTTCCATCACCATATATTCGATCCCCCTTACCCTCATCTCCCACCCCCCCACCCCCCAGGAAACAAATATTTTTTAAAAACAAAAAAGAGGGTCCCTAAAATCCCTATATGAAATTTGGGTGTTGCCTTTTAAACAATCTGACAAAAAAAAAAAAAATCTAGAAACCTGGTTGCTCTAACTTTTCTGTCCCAAGAAAATGTAACTATGCTTTTTCCTTGTACCCTCTTTTTGGTTCAACCACTTTTAAACATTTCCCCCCATTTAGAAGATAATATAGGCTTGCTGTAAAATACTTGGAAAATAAATATGCAAAAAAGAAAATACACATCATCTTTATCCTTAGCAAAGCCAATGAATCACTGCTAACATTTAAGAAATTTTTCATCGTGGAAAGTTTTAAACACACACAAAAGTCCAAAGAGCACAGATCCTCCAACAATTGTCAACATTTTCTTCATCTCTTTTTTGGCTATCTCCTCCCCCTACCCTTTTTTTGGGGAAGGGTTGAAGTATTTTCATGCAAATCTCAGACATGTCGATGGCACTGATTTTTTTTCTTTCAGTCTTTTCCCCATTTCTGCGTGTGTGAGCATGTGTGTTTGGCAGAGATGGGATCATGTCATGTGTCAGTTCCGTGTATCAGTGATAATTTTGAGTCCGTGATACCTCCAGCCATGGCTTTACACTGCTTATCAACATCTAAAATGAACTCCTTCTATGGAGCCAGCACTGCGCAGTCAAAACATTAGCGTTGGGATCAAAAAGATCTGGGCTCAATTCCAGCTTTGTTATCTAAGAGCTGTGTGATCTTGGGCAAGTTACTTAACTTTTCTAGACATCAGCTTTCTCACATGCTCAGTGGGTGAAACAATACCCTCCTCATAGGGCTGCCCTGAAGATTAGGTTGAGGCAGACAGAAACTCAGCACACAGTAGCCCTCAAAAAATGCCAAGTGGCACTAGTAATATTCTGGTCTCCGGGAAGTATTTAAGTTCTGGTGTTAGCACAGCCTGTGCAACATCCAGAAAACCTGGCAGAGGTTGTGGGTGTCCAGAAAGCAATGCACTACCTCCAAAGTAAATATATGTTTTGCAATCTCAGATGCCCCTGTCCAAAGCCTTTGTGCTAACTCAGTCCTCTGCACTTGTTTTCAGGTTAAATAAGATCGAATGAAAACTTGGATGAAAGGTGAGAAATCAGATGGGTCCTCAGCCTAAATATAAGTTGCGACCTGAAGAAAAATGCCAAAACTCAAATGTTCTTGGTATGAACACCAACAGCCACTGTGCTCTCAGAATCAGGCTGGACAGATACGCGTATCTAGTGAGTCATCTAGAAGACTGGAGGGCACAGCCAGCTCTGGTTTGTGTTCCAGGGCATAAAAGAAGCAATGAGAAATACCTTCATCCATGTCTCTGGAAAACCTGTTGAGAATCCTTCCTGTGGGGGTAGTGTCAAAAAACTTCATAGGGCTTCGAAGGATCCTTCGGAAAAGCTCATCGTGGAGCCGGGAGGAGGCTCGCAGCGTGCCCTAAGGAGCAGAGCACAAAGTGGTAAGGGCCTAGAGGCCCAGGGACTCAGGCAGGCTCAGTTCTTACCCTGTAAGTCACAACTCCACAGGACATCTATTCCCAAAACTGGAGAAGGGCAAATGGCCATGGAGGAAGGAGGTGGGGAAACAGCTAATACGATAAGGCTGATGCTAAGGGGATTCCGGTCATTTCAGCACGGGCCGGCATGCTGCAGAGGAGCTGCCCTCCTCAGAATGAACCCGAGAGGCCATGCGGAGGAAGCCTGACCTCCACTGCATACCTTGACAAAGACCACTCCTCGAACAGCTTTCAGGATCAGCATGACAGCCATGGAGAGGGCGTAGATGCTGGCATAGTACCGCATGTGAGGGTTGTCCTTCATGCTGCTGCTCACAGATGTCTTGTTCCCTTGAGTCACTGTGGTGTTCTGTGTGAAGGCAAGGCTCTATGGGCAAGACTGCTAAGAACTGCCAAGAACCCTAATTCAGGGCCATTCTCAGCTCAAGGGAGCGTGCAGGATAACGACTCTGGGGTCTGGTGTGAAAGGGCCTTCTCTCTTTTCTAATGGACAAGGGCAGACAGCCTACAGGTGTGCCTACTGATAAGCTCTACCACCCCATGACTTGGTCGGGGAGCAACCATCTTGTGAGGTTATGTCAGGGACTCTTTTTTTCCATCCTGGTGACCCTTGTTCATTGTGTCTTTTAATAACAAATGAGAGCAGTTTCCTTAAGAGTGGCCAGGGAACATGGAGAGATGGCCACACTGCTAGACATAATTTTCCCATCAATGAGTAAGCTTACCCCACTTCCTTCCTTGATCCAGTAACTTAACCACCAGTTGCTGAAGGCGGTACTGCCCACGTTCAGCATGAAAAGAGATATAATGACCAGGAAAGCCAAGGGGCCCCCAGCAGCCTGGATGTAGACACCATACACTGACCAGGGCACTGAACCCTGCCCCTTCTCTTCCACTTGCACGAGCTGCCCTAGGTAAGAAAAAAAGAAACACGAACTTAGAAGAAAAAAGCTACTTTTCCAAAACGAAGTCACTTATAGAAGAGCAGAATCAAAGAGAGCCTAGCTTCACAGGACTCTAGATCAGAATTATTTCCTCTTTATCATTCATCCATTTAACATTTACTAAGTACCGCCTATGGACCAGTCCCCAGGATGAGGTCTGGGAGCAGTAAGGAGGATGAAGACCAGGTCCCTGCCCTTGAGATCCGGCTGAGGATGCTTCCACAGTCTACAAGGATAGACTGATAAATAAACTCGTGATTACAATAAAATGTGTTAAATGCAATGCCAGAGCTATATGCAGGGCAGCATGGGAACATCCAGGAGATGTATCTAACCTACTTAGGGGAGCTGTGGGGTAGTTCGCAGAGAGGTTTCAGGGAAGACTTTCTGTGTAGTCCATACTGCATCTCAAAGGTAAGCCAGAGTCGGCCAGGTGGGGACACAATGAGCAGAGGAGGTAACATGAGCAGCAGCACAGGGGTGGAGAAACAGCAGGACAGTAAGTACAGACAACCAAGGGAGCACAGCTGGGGCAGTATGTGAGCCCGCAGAGCGGCAAGGGCTCAGAGGGTAAAGGTCTCTGAACATCATCCTTCAGACAAGAACATCTCAAGAGTACGGGCTGCAGGTGTGTGGAGATTTGACTCCTGGCCCTACTGGGCTGAGATGGGCCTGAGATGGCCAGTCCGGTCACATCTGGCAGCAGTGAGCAGCCTCTTCCATGAAGCATAGTGTCCCACACGAGGCACGGCCTTTTCTCTGTGTGGCATATCAGGGAGGTGATTAGAAAACACTGCTTTGAAAATGGGAGGAGGCCACTGAAAGGCTCCCTGCAGGAAGGTGAGTTTGTTGGTCTCCTGTTTTCAACTGTATCTCTCAGCTGTCGGCATGAAGGGCGGGCAGCTGTAACGCTAGGTGTCAGATGATAAAGGACAGAACCAGGATCATGGCAACGAGCTTGGAGTTTTAAGCGGGAAATTCAGTAGGACACAGTGATTAATGTAGGAGGAGAGGAAAGATTCAAGGATAGCTCCTAGGGGCTCCCTGGTGTGGCCAGGTGATTGATGCCGCCAGGAGAATACAGAGAAAGGCCCTTCAGGAAGCCGCTGCCTCTTCATCCCACATGTTTAGTTATCTGGGAACAAGCCACACAGGCCATGAGCACTTTAACAGTTGAGAGTCTCCAGGTTAGGGGTTCCTGTAGATAAGAACAAATGTTCCCTAAGGCTATTGGTGTTTTGATTTTTACTGCCTCTGGCAGGAACTGACAGCTGTCTCAGCCTTCTGTGCCATGTTTGTTTAGTGTGTGTGAGTAAGCTATCTTAAATCATATCTGAATTCAAAATTGATTCGTGGTTTACTAAAAGAAAGAAAAGAGACAGGGAGTGGTAAATCAGGATTGTTGACTCCTAACACCACATATCTGCTGCAGCTTTAAGTACAAGGAAGTGAAAACGGTGGTAAAACCCAGAAGAGGTCCTCGATTCAAAACCTTAGGTGAGGTGGTGACACAACAGAAAGAAAGCTTTAAAACAGGACAGCATCCTTTTTGGGAGGCAACCTGACATGCAGCTTAAAATTCACCAAGGCGAAAACACCTTAAGTCTTGTAAATAGCTTTCCTAACTACCAAGATTTGTTTCAGTTGATAAGATAAAGGGTTTAAAAAACAGGACTGAGGACTCCGGGTAAGGAAAGTCAACTAGGAAAAACCCTAGCTGTAACTCTTTGCCCCGGTTCTGCAGCAGTCTCTGAGGAGCGTACCTTCTAACAGGGAGCTACTGAGCTCACAGGCATTCTTGGAGCTGGAACACCTCTGCCTTGGGGGGCACTGACTTGTAAAGAGCAGAGGTGAGTCGCAGGAAGGAAAGGTATACCTCTGCCACCATTGAATTTTTGCTTACTCAGGATGACTCAGCTAAGATTAACCACCTACATCCAGACACCACCTTGCACAAGATCAAAGGCCAATCTTATTGCCTCAGTCTGTTTAAGCAAACAGAAGGTGCCTTATGGTCTCCCAATATCACACAAGAATTTTGTTATTCCTGGAATGTAAGGTCAGATACTCTGCAACATGCAAATATTAGCAAACATCATGAAGTAGCACATGGCTGAATTTCTGTTATACTTTAAAGACAAAATCTAAAATCTCAAAAAAAGGTCATTACCTTCCTCTGGCTTCACTGCTTTCTCCTTCTTTACTGATCCTGTCTTAGGACCTTTGTCTTGTGATTTCTTCTGTGAACCACTGGTTTCCTTTTTTGAATTAATCTAATGTTAACAACAAAAAAAGTGTCTCCAGTTATGACACAGCCATTCAGACAAATGTCCACAGGACATACTAGAGAATCACCTATGAAGCTGCTGCTATTATGTAAGAGACATATCCAACTTTACTCCGATGAGTAAAAAGGGCCACCTCTCCTCTTGTCTTGTACTTCCTCAACTCCTGCAGTTTTTGAGACCTGGGTTCCCAGCCTGTTATTCCACTGACAGCGCTCTCCCCGAAGTCACTGAAGACCTAACACAGTAGCTTTAATGTTGTTCTCATCCACTCCAACTTGTCCAAAGTTTTAGTGCTGGGGTCACTTCCATGCCTCCCACCTGTAACCCCCCCCACACACACACACATCACTCAATCAAATCACAGAGCTGATCATTTCCCACTGCTACCACAGGATACCTAGTTTTGTAAGACCTTAGTAAGTTCTAGTAAGTTCTTCTATTCCTGTGGCCCTACCCTCCTGCCACACTGGATTTCCTGACACTCCTCATACCACACTGATTTCCCACTTCTGTACCTCTGTTCATACTGGTTCTTCACTTGGAATGCCCCTCCCCTTGTCCCAACTCAGTCACAGTGGTCCCCATTCAAACAGATTCAAATCTTACACCCTGAAGCGACTCAGATTCCTCTAGAATACAGCTCGCCCCCCCCCCCCCCCACTGTTCTCTCCTGTTTGTTAGCAGTACTCCATTATAGCAGGTTGCTATAAATGTGAGCTGGTGGAAGCACAGTGCACTGGTCTTCCCCAGGAGATGGTGAGTCCCTCAAGGACGGAGATGATGTCTCCCTCATGGTTACAACCCACACAGGGCCTGACACCCAGAACTGCCCTTAAAAGGGCACAGAGGGACTTAGTAAACATTCATCAAATTGAAACTGATATATTAGAAACTACTTAATAATGCTCTCCTTTCCAAGTTCCTCTTATATCTTCACATAGGAAATTCTCCTTATATAGTTTATCACATTTAATTTTATGTCATAGTCAGCCTCATGACCCCAAATTGCTCTCCAACTAGACTTTTTAAATTGACAGTAAAAATAATATAACACATCTGGAACATTAGAAAGGACCCTAAATTTATTGATGCAGTTCATCAATAAATGCACTGTCTAAAGAGAAAATTACCGTTTGCTGACTACTTATTAGGGTAAGAACATTACATATTATTTCATTTAATTTATGCAACAACTCTAAGAGGCAGGTACCATCCCCATTTTTTTTTAAGTTCTCCGCCACCCCCCTCCCCCCAACTCCAGTTCAAGCCGTTGTTCTCAGTCTAGTTGTGTAGGACGCAGCTCCCTGACCCATGTTGGTCTTACAAGCCTTGCATTCCAGCCGGCTGAGGTAGTCAGTTGCCGACCACTCACTCTGGCTGCCGGCTGCTCACACCGGCCACTGGCCACCAGCCACTCACAGCCTCTGGCTGCTCACACAGTCCAACTCCAGGTCGAGCTGTTGTTCATAACTTTAGCTGTAGAGGGCGCAGCTCACTGGTCCATGTGGGAATCAAACCGGTGACCTTGGCATTAGGAGCACAGCACTCCAACCACCTGATCCACCGGGGCCACCCCTACCATCCCCATTTTTAACAGGAGGAAACTGAAGTTGAGGAAAGTTAAGTGACAAACTGAAAGTATGCTCCTCCACTAAACTCACTGACTCTCAAAGTCTTTTTATTCCTTGGACAGTTCATATCTTAGCTTCTCTCCCTCTCATTCTCCCCTACTGTGAGGAGGAAATAATCTGAAGAGTACTGAGAGTCATAGGGAGACAGGTCATAAACCCAAATCTGTATCAGGGTATTTCTATGGAACACATTGATGACACTTGGAATATTTGAGTTATCCCAAAAGGCCTAAAACATGTTGGTCACGTAACTGAAACCACAGAGGATGACACCCAAAGACTCCCAGAAACAGGTCCCAATAACTTTCTGTGTTTATCCCTCTCAGACATAAAAATGAACTGGTAGTGAAGAAGCAGCTTTTACCCCAGTCTGAGTGCACCCCCAGAACCCAAAGTGACCACAGAATAGGTTCATACGAGAACAGGTTGGCAAGAAAGAAGGAAAAAGAAGCTCTTTGGCTAGCTCTAAGTAAGTATGCACTGTGTTTGCTTAACTCAAAACTCATAGTAAAGCCATGGAACGCTGCCGTCTTTCTGCGTTGCCACAGGAGGCAGAGCAGCACAGCAGATAGAACACTTTGGAGGTGAAGTGCCCTTGTTAGCATTAAAAAGAAGGAACAGACCCAAAAGGGAGTCACTTTTGCTAAACCACACCAAGATTTAGTACCTAACCTAACTGCAGTTTCAGACTCTCTTAGAAGTATAATTTTAAACCACTCAAGTCTGGAATTTCCTGATCAACACGAGTGAGGTAATCTGCCTGATAAAACCTGCTTTACCCTAAGGAAATGTGACTTTGCCAGAAATAATCCACTCTTTTAACCTCCTTCTCCCACCCTCCTTCTGCCGATAATAACCTTCCATTTCGTACAGCTGTGGGAGCTCCCTTCTGTTTGCTAGATGGGATGCTGCCTGATTCATAAATAAATTGTCTCAATACGGCCAATTAGCTCTCCACATTTACTCAGCTGAATTTTGTTCCTTAACATGCGCAAGCTGCTTAACTTTTCTGAGCTTCCATTACTCAGCTGTAAAAGAGTGATAATCATATTTTGCCACGGAGCTCTGTTAAAATGATTAATAGCATGACTTCTATGAAGTGCCTCATCCAGTAATTGGGACACAATAGGTGCTAGTTAATCAGTACCAAGTCGGCAGCCAAGATGCCGTGGTCATTTTCCAACGTGTGCAATATTTAATTTCTCTTCCTTGGCTCCTGAATCACTTGTTTATTTATAAAAGTAGCTTCATATGCTTCAATCAGGATTGAAGGAGTTTTTGAAACGAAGCTATGACTGAACCACACGGTGGGTGGACAAAAAGGAAGAGCTGTACTAAATCTAACCAAAAGTAACCTGCAAAGCAGACGGCAACATCCTTGAGCTGCTCTCCAAAGTGGCTGCTTGTCACAGAATGGCAGAGGGAGAAGTGATGGAGGTGATCTGATCATAAATTCCTAACTGGGCAGGTCATGGTGGTTAGTCACGGCCAGGTCTACAGCTTCTTTAGTAAAAGGTTTAAGTAAGCCCTGTCCATTGTTTTTGTGCATCTAGCTTAACACACCGTTGAAATGCCAGAATAGTCCTCTTTTCCGGACCCCTGGAAAGCGTAACTACACTCAAGAGAACACACAATCTTGGGAACTATGCTGTAATCCGATCCCCACCTTGCTTTCTCCCACCTCCATGTAATCTTCCTTAATTACAAATGTATAAAAGAAACTGCGAAACTTTCATTCTCTGAGCATTTGGTACCTTGCTTCCCAGCAATATCATCAGTTTGGCTCAAATACATTCTTATAAAAATTCTCCACAAGGTAGGGTGTTTCTTATGTTGACAACATGCTGAGCTCATATCCTTCTCCCTGTCGTTGCCTTATTAATAAGTTCTCAGCGACAGAAGTCCTTTGCTCACCAGCCCCACAATCCTGACCTAGAGCAGAACCAGTATGTGAACTAAAACTCTGCCAGTAACACGCAGACACCGAATTCAGCTGAGATCTCATCACTCACGGTGGTCATGCCTCCCTTGCTAGAGAGGAGGAGATGCATGCAAACGCCACAGGAATCTTACCTCAACTGGCGGAGTCTCTCCCAGCAACAGGTTATTAAAAATGGTAGCATAATCACCATTTAGATTCATCAGTTCCTCATGGGTGCCTCTTTCTGTAACACAGCCCTCTTTCATGAAGATCACTTCATCACAGTCAGCCAGGTACTAGCGCAGGGAGAGCACAGGGTTGCTGATATTTGTGTAGCTACCTCCAATCACCCATACCTTAGCTCAGCAGTTCTCATCTGGAAGGGTCTGAGCCCACCAAGGGGCATTTGGCAATATCCGGAGACACTGTTGGTTGTTATAATTGGGGGGAGGGGCACTAGTGCCATCCAGTGGATAGAGGCCAGGGATGCCTAGGACAGCTCCCCATAATAAAGAGCTATCTGGACTGAGAACCTCTGCTGAAGTTCTTTGTGCCTTGTGATGTAGTTCGGTTCCTCCAGTTTTTGACATAGATCTGCTGGTGGAGCCACAGGAGCCTTGCATAATTTCACACCTGTTCACACTGTACTCAGAAGTACACACAATTACTGACTTTCCGTGGCAGCATGGGGGCTTAACCCTCTAAACTCCACAACATAGGCAAAGCCGATGGCAACATCCTTGAACAGCTCTCCAAAGTGGCTGCTTGTCATGGGATGACAGAGGGAGAAGACCTTGTCTTCCCCAAACAGTTCCTACTTGTATATAGATGCTAACATAATGCTTTCCAAACTATCTCATACCCCAACGCCATTTTCAGCCTACCCCTTTTATTCACTGATTTATATGCAGAAGCTAACATGCTCCGAGGACCTCGGATTCAGATGGCAATCGGGTACACTGGTACAATGAGCTTTACTGGAACAAGAGCCGGGGGGCTATGTGCTGAGGACATGAACAGTGATGTTTCCAGGAATCTCTAGGAGCCCATGAAGGTAACTAGAAGGACCAAGCCCAGCTCCCTGCCTGACTTCTCAAGCCCCAGCGGGCAGCCTGGGGAAGAGAGCACCGTACCTGTAACTGGTGGGTAATGAACAGAACCGTCTTGGACTTGAGGTGCTTCTGGATAGCACTGTTGAAGATGTGGTTGCCCACATGGGCATCTAAGGCACTGAGGGGGTCATCCAGGATGTAGATGTCCCGGTCACTGTACAAGGCCCGGGCAAGGCTGATCCTTTGGCGCTGCCCACCACTCAGGTTGGTTCCTCGCTCACCAATCTACAGGAGCCCAGAAAGCACAGTGAGAAGGTTGACAGAAAGGGTTGAGGAAAGCTCAACGTGCGTATGCTTGACTGATGGTTTCAAAAATGGAGAGTGTGGAAAACATTAACTCTGAACCAACAATGGGATTTTGTTTAAAATCCACCTGACATGAAATATTTATATGCTTAAAACAGGTAGTGTTGATATCCCTGTCCTAAGGCACAAGTGCTTTCTAACATGGATTCCTGGTGAAAGCGAATCTCACTGTGTAGGTTTTTCTCCCGTGCATTTAAGATGGACTCCTAGGCGGTGGCTCTGGCACAGCCCTGCCACCCATCTTCCAGAATCCTCTCTGCTAAACACATTCACCATCAGGGGCAGAAGGCTTTTACCTCAGTCAGGTCACTGTTGGGGAGAATGGCCAGATCAGGCCTCAGGCAGCAGCTGTTCAGCACAGAGTTGTATCTGAAGGACATAAAGAGACCCAGCATCAGGGACATGGTTGGAGTAGAGCCTGCTGACGTGGGCTGCCTTGCGTCTCACGTGGTCAAGACGGAAAGCATGACAGAAACCAAACATTCCTTGCCTTTCTTCATCAAGTTCCTTCCCAAAGAGGATGTTGTCTCTCAGAGTGGCATTGAGGATCCAGGCCTGCTGGGCCACATAAGCGAAGGTTCCACTGGCTGCAATACTGCCCTCTAGAAGTGTCATCTAAGAAGACAGACACCATCCAATGGCATCATAACGCAAAACCATCACGCTAAGCCAACAGAATCCCCCACATTCCACAATGGAGTTGAAAGTTTTCGCAATTTCTTCAGATGCTTTTTGGACCCAAATCCAGACCTCACCTTTGTTCCACAGAGAGCTATAGCAACAAAAAAACAACTCAAAGTTCTCCTGGCTTATGCGTGATGGGAGTCCAGCACAACCCATGACTTGAATGAACAAACACTTCATTCAGCAACCTATAAGCTATTTTATATCTTTTCTTCCTAATTGCAAACTACTTTAATTAAGGGAAACACAAGTGGAAGGCCCTTTCAGAGTCCCCTGGGGAGGATGCTGTAAGGATTTAGAGCTAGTCCCCGCCTCAATTTGAGGGCAGGCCAACTCATCTGCAGAAATCCAGGCTGTTGGCTAGACCAGCTGCTTCTGTAAAATGAGGATTAAAGGGAGGAAAATTCCAGTTAGACATCAACGAGTACTATAGAATGTCCATACAATGATGGCGGACCCTCCACTCCAACATGAAGAGATTACACAATGAGCCATGTACTTTGAATTGTGTTTTAGGTTACAGTGACTGATATGTATTGATTTATCCATTTTATCCTCTTTCAGGGTTCCTTTTGGGGCTGACAATTCACAATTTGTCTTAGGTTAGGGATGCTATAGTTTAGAACAAAGTTTCATTAACCAGCCTGTTAGTACTTGCACACACAAGCTTGTACTCTCAAACACCACAACACACAGTGTACACACACAGGTGTCCACTAAGCCCCCTTCCGGACACAATGCTATTAAGGGGTGGCTATGCAGTGGGGATGGGGGACAGAGGAGATGCTAGTGAAGGGTTCATTTTGTTTCCACCTTTCCTGACTCTCTCTAGGAAATAAGCTCATTTTTCCTGAGACCCTTGCTAAGTCGAGTTCAGAGAAAGAAGCAGAAAATGTAAAGGACAATAACAAAATCTTACCTGGCCTAAAATGGCTGAAATTAGAGAGGTTTTTCCACTTCCCACACTGCCACAGATTCCAACCAGTTTACCCTGGAAAAAACACAGAGCGAGAGGGAAGCTCACTAACGGGCGACTGACCACTCCTCTCTAGAGACTTCCTATTTCTTTGAGGAAAGAACAACAACACATTAACTACAGTCCGTCAATGTGGGAATTGCATTCCTCATCACCCAGAAAGTCACTTACCTCTTCTCTCCTTTGTCAGCCACCTACTTCATAGGGCTTCTGTGGAGATACATTGAGGTAGCAGATGTATAGCTTTTGGAAAAATTAAATATGCCACACACATTAAGGTATCCCACATCACTTTTAGAGAGAACCAGCGGCTTTCCTACTTTGTTGGTAATCTGTGTTTTTTAATTATTTGTTCACTTTGTTGTTATTTTGGAAGATAGAACAGCAGTCAAAAAATTATTATGAGTTTTTTCTCCAGGGTCTATAAATTATTTCAGCAAAAACCATATATACTATTGCTTCCATTTTTGTACAAAACATTCCCAAGGATCTGAGGAATATCCATACCATCAATCCCACATACAAGTGGAAAACCAAGTCTGTGATTAACTGAATGTCCTCGGGCAAAATAGAGTTCTCAATGGACAGTGTTAAAAGTTTTCAAGGACAGACAGATGATTTTTTAACAGGGCCAGTTGTTTAGTAATCTTGTACCAGCTCAATTCTTGCAACAAAGGAGGGAATAAAGAGTAGTGCGGAAGGAG
This sequence comes from Rhinolophus sinicus, assembly GCF_036562045.2. NCBI lineage: Eukaryota > Metazoa > Chordata > Mammalia > Chiroptera > Rhinolophidae > Rhinolophus > Rhinolophus sinicus. Next base: position 47,887,068 of record NC_133751.1, read on the forward strand.
CATGGATTCTGGAGGCAGGTTGGTCTTGATTTGAATCCCATCTCCAGTGGCACTTCCCAATTGTTCGATCTTGGCCTTGTTAGTTAAACTAATACTGTCTCTCTCACTGGGCTTTGAGCAACTCGAGGGAAGGAATTATCCTTGTAGAACCAAGTACAGTATGTAGTACTTAATAAAAGTATGTTGGACAAACAGTTTTTTACATGGCCCAGGAGTTGGAAAGATTACAGCATGGTGGTAATGAAGAGACTGCGTTAGTTTCAATCTCTGCTCAGGTCAGTTAGGTTTACAGAGAGAAAGCTCTCTTCTGGTGACTTAAAAGAGGTATCAACAATGAAGCAAGTGAAGACATCAAGAAACATGAACTTCCCTTCCCTTCCATAAAGACAGGGGCTGGGAGAATTACGGTCTCTTCAAATAGCTAAAGTTCTGTCATGTGAATATGGGCTGTAAAGGGCAGAATGAGGACTAATAGAAAGAAAGTAGAAGGTAAATTTCCACTGGCTGTGAGGATTAATCCTCTAATAGAGCTGATTAGCAGTGTGATCAAGCTTCCTCAGTCATCAAGATAATCCTTATTAAATATGAAGTCTGTTGTTATGAGTGAACTGAAGTAAAAAACTGACTTGAATGCCCTCCAATAATAAAATCACTACTTGTTTCTGGTGGTCTCACCAAGGATCATCTCCCCCTCTTGGTTATAGCTTTCAAGAGCTGGGAGCTTTGTTCTCTCTATCGTCTCACCATGGATCTGTGTAACGTGGCTTTTGTCGGTTGCAGACTTGATTATCTACCACATTAGAATCCAATACTCCATACTTCCAGTTATGTAGGTAAATATTTCTTACCACCACCCTTGGTCCAAGGTACCCTAATGTTTCTCCTGAGTTAACTGTTCTCCTTATTTCCTTCCTTGTTTCCCTAAAATAATCTTCTCAATCCAGAAGCTAGAATATTTCCCTTCATACATAAATCGAATCACAACATTCTTCTGCTCCAAACCCTCAATGGCTCCTCTTTCCACTCAGTGTAGAGCCAAAGTCATTACAGAAGGCTCTGGCACCTGACTCCCCCTCTGCCCTCGGCTTCTGCTACTCTCTCTCCCATGCTCATTCAGTTCCAGTAACAGGCCTCAGGGTCTTTGAGCTTCTCTGTTCCTTCTCTTCTTCCCCCAGATATCCACATGACTCATTCCCTTACCTCCTTCAGGATTTTGCTCAAATATTACTTTTTAAATGAGCTTTGCCCTCAGGCAACCTATTTAAATTACAACCCTACCTGCTCCCTGACCCAGTACTCTCTCCCTCCTTTTCTTCATGGCCCTTATCACTATCTGACATACAACATACAGTCCCCCCATCCACAGTTTTCCCTTCTGCGGTTTCAGTTATTACCTGCAGTCAACCGTGGTCTGCAAACATTAAATGGAAAATTCCATAAATAAACAATTCATAAGTTTTAAACAGTGTGCCTCTCTGAGTAGTGTGATGAAATCCATGCCATCCTGCTCAGTCTTGGCCCGAACATGAATCATCCTTTTGTTACTACACGTTCCCTGCCCATTAGTCACTTAGCCGCCATCTTGGTTATCAGATTGACTGTCTCTACATCATAGTACTTGTGTTCAAGGAACCCTTATTTTACTTAAAAATGGTGACAGAGGGCAAGAATAGTGATGCTGGCAATTTAGATATGCCAAACAGAAGCTATAAAGTGCTCCCTTAAGTGAAAAGATGAAAGTTCTTGACTTAATAAGGAAGGAAAAAATTGTACGCTGAGGTTGCTGAGATCTATGGTAAGAACGAATCTTCCGTCCTTGAAATTGTGAAGAAAGGAAAAGAAATTCATGCTGGGTTTGCTGTCACACCTCAAACTGTAAAAGTTACTGCCACCGTGCATGACAATGTGTAGTTAAGATGGAAAAGACATTAAATTTGTGTGTGGAAGAGACAAACAGAAAACATATTCTAATCAGTATTGTAGGCAATGTGTGAGCCAGAAAGCAATGAACCTATAATGAAAACTTGAGCAAGGGATCTCCTGAAACAAGTGAGACCAAGCCATTTCCTGCAAGTAAAGGATGGTTACACAAATTCAGGAATAGGTTTAGACTGAAAAAGATAAAAATTACTGGAGAGAGACCCCAGTCATATAACTTTTATTATAGTATATTGCTATAATTGCTCATTTTATTATTAGTTATTATTGTTAATCTCTTACTGTGCCTAATTTATAAATTAAACTTTATCATAAGTATGTACATACTTATGAAAAACATAGTATATATGTTTATACATAGTATACACACACACACACACACACACACATATGGTTCAGCGCTATCCATGGTTTCAGGCATTTACTGCAGGTCTTTGACATATACCCATGGATAAGTGGGGACTATTCTATTTTACTTGTTTACTGTCTGTCCAGAATGTAAGTAAGCTCCACGAGGGCAGGGATTTTGCCTGTTTGTGGTTTTCTGCTGCTATGCCCTAGCCCTACAACAGTGCCTGGCATAGAGTTGGCACTCAAAAAATGGCTGTTAAATGAATGAATATATTACTACACCTGGGACCCGTTGGACCATATAGCTCTCAGCATGGTGCTGGGTCTGGGTCCGACTCATAGTCTGTACTTTAAAAGCCTTGAACCTGGAGCCAACTGCTAAAGGAGGGCTTCTGAGAGCCCGAAGTCCTGTGCCACCTGGGATGTGTGACATCATAATGATACCATAACGATCCTTCACTTACATTAAAAATAAACAATTACAACAAATCTGTCAATAATAGCAACATTAAGAATACTTATTACGTGCCAGGTTCTGTGCTGTGCACAGCCTAGTGATAATGAGAAGTTTATACAGAATTATAATAACCAGAAATAATTATTACAACTCTAATAACCAGAAATCTACGCAGGGCAAAATTTTGGAAAGTCCACTCGAATGCTTATAAAATGAGTATCTCATGGGATCAGTTGTTATTCTTTTCTATTGTTAAATGCCTAAATATCCTTTGTAGAGGTGGAGCTGGCCAGATTTGCTCCTTAGTTTAAATGCACTCCCAGCCACAAAGTACTTTGCTAAAAGGAACAGCAGCAACTTGCTCTTGCCAGAATGGCACCTGGTGGACAGATGGGGTGCGGGGAGGTGGAGGGGTTACCTCTTCGATTTCCAGGTCGATGTTGTACAGCGTCCTCTGTAAGCGGAGGTTCCCCAGGTGGACGTGCTTGCCCTCTTCCTCCTCAGGACTGGGCCGTTCGTCGCTGTCCAGGAGGAGGTGGCCCTTCTGCTCTGCCAGCACCGCCTGATGCTCAGTGTGCTCCAGCTGCCTCACCTTCTCTTTCTTGCCCCTGGCAGCCCTCTTGTCTTTTTTCGTTTTGGGGGTCAGCTTGGGTGAGTTCTGGATACTGGAGTGGGAGGAGTCCCAAGCCAAGGTGGCATTTTTCATCTCTATCTTGATGTGAGGACTGGCTGGTTTTTTCTTTATCATGTGAACCTCTTCCATCAGAAACAAACTCTGATAGGAGTTGTGAGAGAGGTGCAAAGATGAGACACTGGATCAAGACCAGTGAGACAAGCCTAGGGCGTACACTCACGTAGCAAAACACATCAGCTATACAGTGGAAGGAAGCTGAAGGGCAAAAGGTAGCTCATTAGTGTAGCCCAGCCTCAGGCCCAGTGAGAGGTCATGGGAGTGTGGGGACACCCTCAGGAGGGACAAGGGCCTTGTCAGTGGCCCCGCATCTACACCACCAGTTACATGCCAAACTAGCTTTTCTTTTTCCACCAGTCTCGTGGGACCATTTAACTAACCCATATACAGCGCCCTGTTCTCACCCATGAGTTGCTGAGTAGCAGTGGAAAAATACAAACAGAAAAACCAAAGGGCATGCCACTCTCCTCTACAGACCCTCATCACTCTGTTTCCCTTCCAGCCCACTCCTGCAGAACCTCAAAGCCCATACACTTCCTTCACCCACGACGTGGCACATGTCTGGGGGGAAGAGGCTGAGCTGAGACTGTGACTAGGCCTAGCTTGCTCAGGTTAGAAAGGAGTACCCAAGGTTTTTTCGACAGTAGAATACATCTTGCCAATAGGTTCTGTCTTCAAAGTCTTGCCTTAGAACTTGGGAGAATTCAAACCAAACGAACAGACTTGCGTGGAAGTGAAGGGTATCTCCCTCAGAAACATCCTTGGGAAGAAAATAAGACTCTTTCCTCCCACTCATTCCCAGAGTCCCACTGAATTATGTTAGGGAAAGAAAACTGGAATGCTCAAAAAGCGAAGTGTTTCTGAAATTAGATCTGAAACACAGACCAAAATAAATCTCATCCCAGGACTTATATGTGCCCATGACTTTGAACCCACTTCTGACAACTCTCTTAAACCAGTGACCCTCTCTATAGAATGCTGTCCCAGCTGCAGTCCCAATATGACAAAAAGGTTTTTTTTTAATAAAAGCATTTTAAAACATTAGAAAGTCTTTAGAGAAAAGATGACTTTTAGGGTCAGAACTCTTCTCTTAGTTACTGAGAACCCCCACTTATTTAAAAGTTTGCAGGTGCTACTAAATATAATATATAATCCTTTTCCCCGAGGGTAGGCCCTTTTCTGCTGGATCCTACACTTCTAAGCTTGCTCTTTTCCTCCCTTAAATCACCACGCCTCCTATCCATTCCTAATCCCCAATCTTCCCAGAAGTGTCATAATTCTAAATCTCCTAGATAATCTTCACTCTTGGTTAATCTTAGATTTAGTTTCTGAAAACAGCTGTTGGTTTCATTTGTTCAGGGGCTTTCTGAAAGACTGAGCTAAGAATAGCATGCCAAAGATTCTGACCACCTTCACAGAGTAAAGACATGCTGACAGAATTCCCTCATTTCTCTCTCCTAAAAGACCTTTTAAGCCTCAGTGGATTATTTAAAAATGTGCTCATGCTCTAGTTTGCACAGCTTCTTCCCCACAGGCTCCCTGCAGCCCTGCACTCCTCTCAGGAGGATTTTAGCTTCGGTTCATTCTGCCATGACTTGCTCAGAGGCATATGAGGGCTTCCCAACACTTGAATTTACGTGACCTTGGATTTGCACCTGCCAGGACAACAGAATCTTAGAAATGCATAAACCATAAACCCTCAACTTTACCACAGGACACTAGCCCTCAAAACGTGATTCTCATTCACTGGAAACATCAAATCAGAATGTATCTGTTGAGCAGAAGAAGGGACTGACTACTCATAGGGTAGCCAGATAAAATACAGGGTGCCCAGTTACATTTTGATTCCAGACAAACAATGAGTAATATTTGCGTGTAAATATGCCCCGTGCAATTGTTAAATGGGAGTCCTGTGTTTTTATTTGCTAAGCTGGCAATCCTGGTGACAATCTTATCAGAAAAGTTACAAGCTGATTTTTCACTGCCTTCCTACAGGTGATCAGCCTCCAGCAGGAGGAGGAGGAGGGGGAGAGGAAAGTGGAGGTGAGAGAGAGGGAGGAGGAGGATGGGGGGCGGAGCAGACTGCCAAGAGGAACAAGACAGAATGAGACTAAAGTCTCATGGGCATGCACTAGAACTGTGGTTAATTTTGTTTCCATTGTTAACTCTGAAGCTTCCTGGATCAAGGAAGGAGCTATGATGAGAAAAGCCACCTGCTAATAATACAAGTCCTCGCTCGCAAGTGAAGAGAAGAGAGCTCTCGAGAAACAAGGGGAGAACAAGTCTACACTATAAATTCCTATTTCTTCATCCAAAATGCCAACAATTCTGTTCACTAACAAGAACAGGAGGACAAATTTAGAGTCAAAACGTTTGCTTTCTTCCATGATTGGATACTGTGGGTTCAGCAAAATAAGTCTGTGGTTACAATTAGACCATTTCTTTTTACATGGTTCTGGATGTTAGCCTTCCAGCAGCCAGGTTGGGGTGAAGGAAGGCTGGGGGTGCATTCTTCAGGACTAGCTTTGTTGACCAAACAAAATTCACCTAGTTAACTGTAAATGAGTAGAATACAAATAAATCTGGGAAAGCTATTGTCCATTCTTCTTAAGAGGAAAACCCAGTTTGTTTTCTCCAGAACATCTAAGGTGATGATATTAATCCCTCAAACACCTGAGCCGCAAGCCTTCAAGCCACTGGCATTGCTTTTGTTTTGCTCCAGGTAGGCGGGAGATACTCTATGCAGTGGCTTTGTCAAGGGGTCCCAGCCCATACAGGTGTTTTTGTTTGTTTGTTTGTTTGTTTGTTTGTTTTAAGTAGTGACCACTTTCAGATATCTATTTCCCTCCACCCCCCCCAAATATATCTCCCTCTTATAACATGTATGTGTATTATTTTGGAGAAACAAAGAACAGTCACGACATGATCAACAAACCACCTTAAAAAAAACACCAAAAACCTGAAACTTAACTGCACTTCTCAATGTGATCTAATTTTATGACTATCCCATGTCACTGCCATCCCTGCATCACGAGTGCAACCACAGGCCAGGAAAAAGAAAGTATCAAAAAGGCTTAGCATATTGACCAATCAAAATGACGATAGCATTTTGGTAGAGGTGGATGATAGATCAAGGTGAAGAAAAGCTGATGGTCATCTGACAGTTCTGATCTTCTGGGTCTGAATCACTTAAAGGCCCAGTAAGTTACAACATATATCCACGTCAGGCCCCGGCAGAAGGGCCTAGATCTAAAGGGAAGCACTAAAATCCTGCAAGCCCAGAACTAAGTAGGCCATCTACAAAAGGTAAGAAGTCATGTTTATTTGAAAAGGTAACTAGTTCCATTCCTTAATTCAGTCTCCTCCACAGCCCCTTTCTTACCAACTTGCCAAACGGCTCAAGGTGAACAAAAGCCAAGTGTGGGCAGCCTGTGTGGCCCATTGGCATTAAGGGAACAGTTAGTTTTGCCAGGGATGGCTCCTGACAGGGAGGTGGACAAGCGAGCCACTTACCTTAAACCTGTCGACAGCAACCGATGCTTCTGAGAGGGATTTTACTGAGAACGGAGTTACTTTCAAAGCAAAAGTCATAGAATTGAAGACAGTCACCACTGTAAAGGCCTGAAAATTAGAAAAGAGAAGAAATTGAGCCTGACTAGGTTACACCACCAAAATAACAAGACATCATCAATTTCCTTTCAGGTTTAAGGAAGGCTGCAACTTGACTGTCAAATGTTGGTATGAGTCAGACACATTTTTTTTAAAGGTATAAAGTATGGAACATTCAATTAAAATTCTCAGTAAATTTGAACCACAGGATGATCTGTATTTTCAGAATTAACCCCAAAGTCAGGCTGACTGAAAACCACCCATACATTATTTGCACATTAGGGCTGCATCCTCACTCTTCCACTTCTCAGCTTAATCACATGAATGAAAAAATAGCTTCTGAGTATTGGGAGAACCTCCAAATCCAGAAACAAGAGGACCAGAGCATCACTGTATGTGGTTTTCCTAAATCTCCCCAAGTCCTGAGGGCGCTCTCACCTGTGCTGCTGTCAGATCAAAGCCAAGGATCATGTGAACAGAGAACGTCACCACGCTGGCAATCACCATCACGATGGGAGCCACACCGACAGTGATGCTCTGAAAATACCCAGCTTTTTCTAATATCCGCCGTTCCTCCTCTCGGGTTTCTAAAAATAAAAGGCAAGCCAATTTCTAAAAAGCAAGCCAAAAGAAACCTGCGATATTGCTCCTCTGCTACCAACCAAGACTTGGTAGGTTGTTAGCCACACGTGGGTTTTAAAACAACCCTTTAACACCTATGATGCCAAGACTCAGTCACTGTAACTATCAACTCCTATCGTTAGAGCTGGTACACAAGCCTGAGGTTTGACATGGATCGAATCACAGGAATGAATCTAAGCAAGCAGCACTATGTACACAGTACGACGCACATCTTCTGCCTTAGTCTGATTCATCTTGCAAGTGTCTTATGTTTAGAAGATACACTAATTGTATCTGCAATTGGCAGGTATTTTTGCTTATCTGGCTGTTGTTTATTTCTTGCCTAGATACTTATAGGAAAGACTGTACAACAGTAATTAAATTAAGAAGGATTTAAGATTTATTTATTGAATGTTGGCACTAGCATAGAGCCTTCACACAAAAAGTGGGAAGGGTGGTCGGAAGAAGATGAATGAAATACAATTTCTATAGGCAGAATAATTTTCTTAAATATTCGCAAAATTGACACACTTATTAACAGAGCAACCCTGCAGGAATTAGACCATGACATACGAAATATGATAATAAAGTGGTAAGATATTTTCAAACAAATGTTTAAACACAAAAGAAATTCTTCTGAGAGGCTATGCACTGATCTTAAAGGTATTACCACTGCCCAAACACATTGGGAACTACCTTCAGTTAGCTCGTTATTCATATTAAAAAAAAAAAAAAAATCCAAGCCATTGCTTTAACATTTATCATACACTTTGTCCAAGGCTACAATGAATAATAAGGCTCTTTTCAAACTAAAACAGGTAAAGACACCAAAGTCAGGGGATGAAGAACAAATGGAATCTCAGAGATTATAAAAACTACAGAAGCTAGAGCCAGAAGGGACCACCAGCTAACAACCACCCTACGCTTGGCAGATGTCCAGTTAGTATCTATTTGTTCCACTATTGGCAACGAACTCACTACTTAAGGAAGCAGCCTCACCCACGGCTGGATACCTCTGAGTGGTCACCTTCTCTGGATGACCACTCACACGTCATGTTTATGAACTAGAGACAATGTCCCTGAAGGTTTAATTGACAAGCCGAGCAGTGAAAATGAAACAGCTTCCTTGATCTGAACACTGTAGTTCTACTCCACCTAAAATTGCATGAACTTTTTAGCTGCGATATATTCAGGTTAGCTCATTATGAGGCTATGGCCAATTAACAGCCCATATCTTTTATATTGAAATTAAGTTTATATAAACAGCCCTGTGGTGCAGACAAGCCAGCATGTACACAGGCCTCCTGTCTTTCTCTGTTGTCAGCAACAGGGTTCTCACCCTGGCTGCACAGCTCCAGAGCTTCTTTTGTAAACTCTAAAGTGTCTTCTAATATATCCTTCTTAAATTTCACCTGTTTTTTAAGGCCCATCATTCAAACTTTTGTGGAGATCTTTTTGAATGACCAGTCTGTGCTAATTAATTATTCTTCCAAGCTTTGTGGCATTAACATATGACATGACTGCACTGAATTTGCAGATCATGATAGGGCCAGGCACTGAAAACCTTATAACTCAACATAAATCAATGTTTTGAAAAGATAAAAAAAAAACACACACAACAAGCCATGAAAACCCTTATAAGCGAGTAACAGAGCTAGGTCCAGAGTCCAGATGTCTTGATCCCCAGACCAGTGCTTCTCCCAGCACCGCCCCTCCGCCCTTGGGATCTCACAGCTAATTACCTCTGGTACACACACACCCACAGGGTGCAGAGAGGAGAACTTGACCACTTGACTGTTTCCTGTGATGTCCTCATGGCCAGACCAGAAAATTATGGGCAGGGTAAATATAGATAGGGATCTCTGCAACTAAATGAACCACTCATAACCAGCTGCGTTATCTTGGGGGGAAAAAAATCACAATTTTCTCAGGTCTAAATTTCCTCATCTCTGAGATGAGGTCATAGGTTCAAGTCTCTAAGATCCCTATCAATGTTAAGCTCCTAAAATCGTATTATGAGAATGTAAGTTATGCTCCTATGACATGGAGATTCCTGGTAGCTAATATGCTTAGGAAGCAAAGAAGCCAAAGTCCTTCTACCACGTGTACATAGGAAGTCTGTACACTTACTCTGAACACTTTGAGAAAATGCTTTGACCCAGGCATACATTTTAATAAATTTAATGTAGGTGAGGATTTCATTCATCTTCTGGACACGGTCATCTGTAGTGGTTACACATTTTCTCCTGAAATAGGCAGTGATCCGTGATACAAACATCTGAAAGGAAAAGGAGACGCCATGCCAAATCACAGCTTATCAAACTTAAGAACTGTCTAGTCTGTCTGGGAAATAAATTTGCTTAAGATTATGATAAATAAAATGAGCACAGTGTAGTTGTACTGTTTTTAATGAAAAAGTTGTCTATGAAATTATAATCAAATATTATTTAATTCTTATCCCCTTGTACAGAAGTTAAGACAAATAAATATTTGCTCTCAATAGAATCGCAGATATTGAATGCTACCAAAGGGAAGCACGCGAGCTGTGTCAGTTAGCATCAACTTAGATGGACTGACTCAAACGCTCCCGTTACCTGGAGGCAGGGTCTACCTGCTGGCCTTCTCTTTCACTCAGACTCTTTTTTAATTTCATGAGGAGCCACTGCCTTTATTCAAGTGATACCTTTTTTTCTCTCAAGTCAAAATTTTGCCTGTATAGACTGAACACTGTCTAGCAATTCTAGACTTCTCCAAACCAGGCAACTGCTTTGAGGAAATTTCCAGTAAGAAATGTGATACCTCAGTGGTACCTACTATATATATAACCCAAGGGAAGTAACTCATCTGAAGAGAAGCTGCCAAAATACAGCAAGGAGGCTTACTCACCATTGCTGGATAAAAGAGGATAAAAACAGCTGATCCTAGGAAGCCCGTTGGTCCCAGAATAATTACATTATAAATCATGCCCAAGATGGCAACAATGGGTCCTCCAGCCAATAAGCTGCCAACAGCAGCTGCCTCAAACATCCTCTGCCCGTCGTTGGAGCACAGGTTGATGAGCTATGAGACACAAAGAACGGTGAGAAGACCCTGTAAGAACATAGGCCATTTGTCTCAGGAGGAAGATAAAGGACAAAGCAGGCACCCAGAGGAAAGAAAGCGCTCAAGCTGGGAGCATCCTCTTTGCCCTGAAGCAAACACCCCTTACTTACCTCACCCACGGACTTCTCTTTAATGTTCTTTAACTTAAGGATCTTCTTAAATGCCATGGTGAGGATGGCCCCCCGCAAGCGGACACCAGTTCGGTAATTCAATGCCCAAGTCAGTGCAAGTGACCAAGAGCGCACAATTTCTGTCAGGAGGAGGCCCAGGACTAACAGCAAGCTGTACTTGAGGTTAGAATCTGTGGCCTGGGAGTACTCCAGGAGGTGTTTCACCATGAAGGCCTACAGGGAGAAACACACACCACTCTCAACATCTCCACGGCACCCACACACCACACCACAGTTTTATGTTAAGTTAGAAAGAGGAGGCAGCTTCACTGTTCAGTGCTAAGTACATAAGCAGAGAAAAACCTTCTCGGAGGACCAAATATTACTGACAACTTGCCTGCGGTCCTTTTCTCAGGGCATTTTGCAGGAGGTAGGACTAATTTGAAACTTTCTTCCTCAAGGACACCACCAAAACGATTACTCTTTCTAATGTAACATAAACCTGTCCATGAGCTGAAATTAATTCTAAACACGTGGTCATTAAAAAGTATATATTTGACCTTATTCCAGTATCTCCACACATGGATACGTTTCTTTAAATGAAATTAAGACCTTTTTTGGATCGTTTCAAACGTGCTTATTTGATAAAAAGGAACAGTGTACCTACAGTTGGACTGGGGAAGAGTGAGAAGTGCATTTGCAAAACATTCCTGAAAATAAACATCAGCAGTTTAATAGCACAGAAGGGAGCAAACAAAGCAGACTATCACAAATCCAGAGACCCTCCCACGGGCCCTCCCCTCTCCCCGCTCCCTCCCAAAAACAAAAACATGTTACCTCAGGTAGCATATGTCTAACACCACCTGCAGTGAGGAAGGCAGCCAGCCCCCAAGAACCACCGAGTGCCACCTCCAGCTCTGAGGTCCTGCAACGCCGGAGCACACACTCACACAAGGCACATTCAGCAACAGGATTAAATACCAGGAAGTGGGAGGTAATGTACTTTTATTGAAAATGAAAAAAAAAGTACCATCTTCAAAGAGCATCGCACAGACACTGTACAACAGGAGGAGCATTGTGGTAACATACATGGGAACATACAGAGTCGAGTTATACAAGGCTAGCCATCTAACAGGTCATCTGGCCTCCGACCGTTGTTTTAGCTACACAAAGTGGAAATACAGAACAGAACCAATATCTGTTTCCAGAGTCCGGAGTAGTACATCAAGCTGACAGCACTTAATCGGTTAGGGCTCCTGACGTTGCAGTGAGTCTGCAATGGAGTAGATTCTCCAGGAATAAAGACCTTGCTGCTAAGGAAAGAGAATTAAAAAAAACAAAACAAAACCAAAAACTTCCCAAAGAGGTAACTGCATAAAATCGCTGATGCTATTGGTTCCCTAGGCTGTGAGGAATAACTTCTGCTCAGGACAGAATATAAAAATCTAGGCCTCAAGGAAAAACAGGTGGCATCCTTCAGAGTCTTTTCAAGTCCTTGCAGCTAAAACTGATCTTGCCAAAAATGAAACAAAACAAACCACAACAAAAGAAAGCCAAACCAATCCCCCACCCTGAAGGAAGGAAAAAAAAAAAAAAAAGAATGAAAAACCCATCCACCCATCTACCCCAGATCCTTCTAGCAAAGGGTACTGTAGCTGGAAGACAGCTCTGAATGACAGACAAAAATGGAGGCCACACACAATTGTCCTGAGGCACCTATCACTGAATTCCAGAACCCAGGCCCTCTCTGAGTTAACTGGTATTTCTCATTTTTCCTGAGAGGAAATTAATACCAGATAGCCACTAGATCCTAAGAGATCCCCACCAATCAGATTTATGTCAAGTCTCAGTAAATAACCTGATCAAATAAATAGGAGATTTCAGATTCCAAGAACTATTGTATTCCACCTCACCCTTCCCTTAGATTTTTAGGTTTATATCCATTGTTTGGGTCACCACTGCATACAGCTGGGTTGTTGGTTTACTAGCAAGAAGATTGGCTTCTTTTCCAGTATGCAATCCAAAATGTGGAACTGAGTCACTGAGTGGCAGGGTCAAAACCCCATTTTCCTCACGTGAAGCAACTCAGTAAGATGGCGGTGCAGTAAAGCATTTTCTCACACACCTCGGCACCGATGGAACAGTCTCCAAAGGAAGGCGTGAAAGGACAGCAGGTTGTAGTTTGGGGTTCCTTCCTTCCCATACCTTTAGAGTGCCATTTTTCAGCACAGATAATAGCATTAATATCTCCCACAGGGGAGGAGCAGAGGGAAGGTAAAAGACATAATAAATGCTTACACTATGCAAAACTTTCAAAGGGGGGAGAAAGAGGAAACAGATTAAAGAATTTCCAATACATAGGGTTTTTAAAAAACAATTACATTTCAAACCATATCGTATGGGATAAAGAAAAAAAGGTTTTCATGGTAAATCCAACCAAAATTTAGTTTTATAAAGTTACAAATTTATCATGTAAATTTATACAAACTGGGAGAAAACTTGAGATTGTCAGCATAGCTGTCTGGCTGTGGAAAGCATTCCCAGTGAATAAACATTACCTTACCTGAACTCTTGGCGAGAGATTCTGCCCAGCTTGACTCTCTCATTCTGACCGCAGAATACAGCCAATCCTGAAAATTCTAAAGAACAGCTTCTGTCACTGGTTCCACTACAGAGAGACTCCCCCCAAATCCAGATTCTGACAGCACCAAGCAAGCTGCAGCTGGAGAGAGGTTGGAAGGGTGGAAAACTTACCTCTCTAGAGGTTTTTCACTGTCCTTTCCCCAAAAAGCCCTTGAGCAGAGTTAGCATTCACCAAGAGATAGCACTGCAGGAGGTACCCTTCTCTTGCAGATCTACAGGGCGGATGCTAATTCTTTACACACCAATCATAGGTCAGGCCTGGTCTTTTAAAACTGTTTTAATCCAAGAAGGCCACAAATCGTATCTGTACGTTTAGCAATTTGGCCCCTCATCTTAGGTCAGGACCGTACCCTTAGAGATTCTGGTATTCCATGGACATCATGGTGACCCTGGACCCCCTGCACAGAGAGCTGGTCCACTGGCATCACTGAAACCTTGGATCGTCTTGATCATAAACTGCTGGCCTTGGCAGGTCAGCAGTTTAAAAACAAAATACAATAACTCAATTGTGTTTTATTTGTTCTGCATACCAAGGTTCAGTGACGTCGGAGGGGAGATAAGAAATATGCCATATTTAGGGAGTGGGTTCTTATATAGATTTCTGTAAGAACAGACAAAGCCAGTTTTAAAGTTGTGCCATATTAGCAAATGTGCAAATATCTAAAAGGGGTGTTCCTCAAAAGGATTTAAATCCACAAACAGAAGGTAGGCTCATTGCTACTACTAATCTCAAAACCAGCCTGATTCTTCAATTTCCAATTGAAAAGAAATTTATTAGAATTGGAGCTCCAAAAAACAAAAGAAGTTTGCATTGCTTACAATTTTAAATCTTTGTATTAATTAGAGAGACTGTGGACAGGACCCATGTTTTCTCGACTATTCTAGGATGCACTAATACAGGTCTCAAGGTGCTCTTCCCCAACAGGGTAGAGAGAAGGAAAAGCGTGCTGCTGTTTCCCCATGAAAGGAAGACCCTGTCAGCTTTCCCTGGCATTTAGAAGAGTTTACTAAAGATTAGCATTCCCGTGGGCTGTGCCTTAAGAGAGATTAAGGAATATACAGATGCTCAAGGGAGGGAGGCCCCCGAAGTGAACATGCATAGGTAATTTTTTTCCCAAGTAAAATGTTAAAATCCCAACAATCTGTGGAATAAATTTTTGGTTTTTGGGTGGGGGGGAGCCAATGAAGTTCTTGCATTGGCCAAATGCAATCAAGGAAGCCTGTGCAGTGTGCTACCCCGTTTAAAGAATTCTATGAAAGATCAGAGCAGCCACCAGCTCTGTAGTGAAACAATGACAGAAGCTCTTCTTGGGGGAAGCTGGCCCTATGAAAACGTTTGCCATTTTGGTCAGTGACATAATATTCAGTTACATGGTCCCCCTTACTTAAAACTTACACAAAAATGTGTTAGTTGGTCAACTAATGAAGAAACCCAATACCAGAAAAGTAGAGTTCTCTGCTTCAGAAAAGAGATCAAAATTTTTAAAAAGGCATCAAACATTAAAAGAAAAAGAAAAACAAACACACAAAAAAACCCAACGGAAAAATTACAAATTAGTTTTACCTAATCACCATGCATCTGAGGCACGTACTTACCACACCATGAACCTCCAGCTTACCCACACACGGAAAACGCACAGTATAGTAGCACTACTGCTCCGATGCCTCAAGGCAAATATGTAGAGAATAGATTTAATCAAAGTCTCAAGTGTAAGGCAGCACAGCGGGTGTAAGAAACAGGTGTCCAGAAAACAGTGTGAACGTCACTCTCTTACCTACTCTGCTTAGGTACACACTAGCAAAACAACCACGGCTGCCACCCCAACACTTGCCACACACTGTACACTATAAACCAAACTTAAAATGGACTCCAGGTTATGCTCTAAAAACCTCAACAGTCCTCTAGTTTCTTCAGCACTCATTTGCCACAGAACCATCAAACATGTGACAACTGCCTCCAGGCGTTTGGTACCGTCCCCAGCAGTAGTTCAACAGCCTATGTCACACAAGGCTGCTCTCGCCCACTCACAGCACTGAGAGACACACCTTTCTGAACCAAGACTGTCCTTTCACGTCACCACACAGCAAAGGAGCACAGTCCTGTGCAGAGCCGGAATCATTCAGTTTCACCCCCACCCCAGAAAAGCAAGCCAGTTCCATTTCACACTGGCAGTGCGGCCCCTTCATCCTTCCAACTTCTGACAAGCCACCATTCACTCCAAAATCAACTGTTCCCTTTCAACAGACCTGAAGGCATCTCTAAGGCTGCTAACTAGCCCAAAGGTGAGCACAACCCCTGCAACAGAACAAGAGTGTTAGAGCTGGCCATGGCTGGGCCCCTGGAGACTGCCAGAAAGGATGGTTAGAACTTACTGGTCCACTGAAGCCAGCCAGCTGCGTGATCATCAGGCACACGATGGAGAGGATGAGCCTGGTGCGGCAGAAGATCCACACGACCCTTCGGAGGGAAGCAGCGTCTGGCCCAACTTCATTCAGTTCTTCTTGCCACAGTCTCTCTAGTCTTAACAAGGGCACATGTCCTCCGTTACACATCTCCTCAGGGAACATACATACCCTAGCTTTCCTCCTGACATCACTTTTTGTCTCCAGCCTTTGCTACCACGCGTGCAAGTCTTTCCTTTAAAATTAAGTACATAGTCTTCACCTTCGAGAAACAAATACCCTTCCCAGGTGACTACATATTTACCCTGCATAGCGAGCCTCTCAGGATACAGAAACTGATGAGAACAAAAGTCCACCCAGAAAGATTATCCCCGAATAGAATTTGTTTGTGGACAAGAACTTCCTTTCTCAAGGGTCCCCAACCCTTTCTCAAGGATCCTGTGGTGAAATGTAAAGATGTAAACTAGATTTTAATCATGATAATCAGCTACCACAAAAATGTATTCTGTCACAAGGCAGCAACATAATCTCCCTGCAGACTCAGGAAAAGAAGCGGGGCTGAGAGAGAGAGAGAAAGCCCGTGGTTAAAACAGGATTAAAAGTGAAATAGGAGATAAAGCAGAAGAGCAAAGAGAAAGTCATCCCCAGGCTACCCGCCTTCCATCAGCTAGCTCAGATCCTAAAAGGACACAGAGGTGAGAACTTCACACTGCTGGACCCACACTCCTCGCTCAGGCCCTACGCATCCGGTATGTGGGAGGCCAGGGTGGACCAGAGACGCCTACCTTCTGCTGTTCACGTCGGAAGACTCGTACTTGGACAAAGACCACACATCGTCCATTGAAAGCTCCCGCTTCTTGTGGGCCAAGCGGGCCAGGGGAGAAAGCCAAGAAAAAGTCATACAGGAAAAGAGCCCTGCATTGTCCACTGGGTGCTGGTGTCTAAGGAGAGAAAACCCAAAGCACAAGACTGTCAACACACATGGAGAGGCCAGCTGGCATTTATAGTACACTGTTTAGTAAACAGAGCTCCTGACTAAAAACAGGGCTCCCCAGATGGTCTCATCTTAGCCCGAACTTTCGAAACTGCTTATGGTGCTTCACAGGAAGTCATTAACCAGCAGAGCTTGGAAGTAGTCCGAATGGGCTTACTTGGAAGTGGTCCGAATGGGCTTCAGAGCACCTAAGCTGTGATGGTACTTTCCTTTGGGGTGTTCCTCATCCAGGATTCTGAGCTGAGAATGCGTGGAGACATCCAGGGAAAGGCCCTCAGCTCGGGCTGCTGTTTCCAAGGCATCCTGGCATTCCAACTGTTTCAACACGTGGGGAGAGAAGGCCAAGCACGGTTAGTGAACATCAGAAAACAGACAGGAGCAAGGACATCTACCTGACACAACAGCTCAAACTGCAAGCCAGATTCATCTTCACTGAGAAACCTCAAGGATCAGGGGTTAAGCACTAATGTGTATGATGTGAACTTGCTAAGAACATTTCACCAGATACTTAAAACTTCTAAGCTAATACTTTTGTGTGTGTGTGAGCATTTTAAGGTTCAGAAAAATGGTGCAGAAAGCACAGAGCGTGCCCACATACCTCCTCAGCTGCCCTCTCTCCGCCCTGTCCGTTTCCCGTTACGAACACCTTGCATTAATGTGGTACATGCGCCACTGATGAACCAATACCAGCCCACCTTAACTGAAATCCACAGTTCACCTTTAGAATTCACAATTTGTGTTGTACATTTCAAAATTTATATATAATCACCAAAGTGTTTTATCTTACAGTTCCCAACGTGGCCT
This sequence comes from Rhinolophus sinicus, assembly GCF_036562045.2. Classification (NCBI taxonomy): domain Eukaryota; kingdom Metazoa; phylum Chordata; class Mammalia; order Chiroptera; family Rhinolophidae; genus Rhinolophus; species Rhinolophus sinicus. The sequence continues at coordinate 47,904,791 of NC_133751.1, forward strand.
GATCGTCAATTACTTCACCACTAACTGTAAAGTCTTTTGCCCATTTTCTATGACAAAAAATTCAAGATCGCCACCAATTAAACAGCCCTGTCATGCAGACAGACCAGGATGTACACATGCCTCCTGTCTTTCTCTCTTGTCAGCAACATGGTTCTCACCCCGGCTGCACAGCTAAAGAACTCCAATTCCCAGATATCTGCAGCATGAAGCAGAGGGTCTCATGAATTGAAATACAAAGTTATACATATTTGCTACAAAGCTTATAAATACCAATTAACCAGATTAACAAAAATGCACGTAATTCAATGTCTGACTATGGCAGAAGAGGTTGGGCCAAGAACCAGGACACGTCTATCCCCATTTACTCTAAAAGTAACTCAAAGTGTATGCCTTCCTGGTGCAGAAGCAGAAGCATTATTTTCCTCAAGAAAGGCTTATAAATTCATCATCCTTTTCTTGCATTATCACAAATATTTCCAGCAATTATTGTGAAACAGAAAGTAAGCCTAGATCCCCAAATCAAGAGGGAGTTGAGAGCTGCAGTACCTAACACACCGTGCCTTACACAAAGTAGAGTCTCTATTGTGGCATACCACCCAGAACAGAGGCAACTCAAATGTGAGCTGAACTGAAAGGGCAGAATTCATGCATGGGGTCATAGGCGTCCACGCCTAGAGGGATCGCTCCTCAAATACGACAGCTTTAGCTCACAGCATAGTCACAGCTAGGCGCCGCTGCTGCTCAGTATCGGGGAAACAGGGAAGCACATTCCTTTCCTTCTGTCAAAGGCAGGGCAGACTAACACAGCAAACACAATGACAAATGAGTCAACATCAAGAAAAAAATTAACTTGTACAAAGTCCTTAGGTATAAGGGGAACACTTATCTAGTGGTTAAGGACATTGGTACCTAATAGTGAACTAAATAAATAAAGACTGCTGAGATTCAAGTACTTGACAAAGGTGTCTTGTTGCGTTTTTAACCTTTAGCTGCCTATAACCACAGGGAAGAAAAGAAAACCATTGTGTTGGGGGCAGCGGATTAGCCTAGTTGGTTAGAGTGCCGTGCTCTTAACAACAAGGTTGCTGGTTCCATCCCCACATGGGTCACTGTGAGCTGCGCCCTCCACAACTAGATTGAAACAACTTCTTGACTTGGAGCTGATGGGTCCTGGAAAAACACACTTAAAAAATAAATAAAAGTTTAAAAAACAAGAAAACCATTGGGTTGATAAAGGAGAAAGTTACACTAAAAATACAAACACACCTACTATAATAAGGAAGGAGAAACTGGGAATATGTACAAAATAGGCACAGAATGTTACAACGACCAGCCTCATTTGGATATCCAAAGCATCAGAGGTGACAAAACAAAATTACACTTCAAGGGTACATTGGATATCTGCCAAAATGGATTACATGCTGGGCCATAAAGCAAACCTCAACCAATTTCAAAAGACTGACATTATACAGTGCATGGTCTCTGACCACGTTGGAATTTAATTAGAATTCAGTAACTAAAATAACCAAATATTCCAAATATAACCAAAAATAACCAAAAATATTCAGAAATTATGCAACCCACTTCTAAATAATACAAATTAAAGACATCAAATGGAAATCAGTAAATATTCTGAGCTAAATGGTAAGAAATTATAACACCATCAAAATTTGTGGGACACGGCTAAAGCAGAGCATAGAATGAAATTATGGATGCTTTAAAAACATATATTAGAAAAAAAAAGAAAGTGAAAAATCAGCACTCAGCTAGGGCTTAGCAAAATTTTCTAAAATGGGCCAGATAGTAAATATTTTAGGCTTTGTGGCCCAAGGATATTACGTAGGTATTTACATTACAAAAGAAAACAAATTTCCACAAAATGTTTACTGACAAAATTCAAAATACAGTAATAATAACTGAGTACTTTTGTGTGTGTGTAATAAGGGTCTATTAATGAGAAGAATTCCATTCTTTTACACAGGGAATAACATTTCATTTAATTGAAGTTTAAAATGGTTTTCCCTTTCATCAAAATCGATTGCAACAATCTTCGTCGGTTAATGCCGATTCATAACGAGATTTTACAATTTCATCTTTGAAAATGTCTTTTCACATGGATAGGTACTGCCAAATACTGAAAAGCACTCCATGAGTATACGAGTTGGTTGAGCATATTCATCTTTTTGAAAGCATTATAGAATTCTATTAGATTTTTCTCTTGACATTTACCTTTATCATGATATTACTTTGCAGATTAATCGCTTCCAATTGAAAGTTGGGTGGAAGCTACTGAATGGCTCAAATAAATGGATTTTTTTATCATGGCAAAATATATATAACATAAAATTAACCATTATTACCATTTTTAAGTGTACAATTCAGGGGCATTAATTATATTCACAATGTGTACAACCATCATCATTATCTATTTCCAAAATAAATGAATCTTAAAATATGCAAATTTCCTTTGTACTTCACTGAAAAACACTGCTAGAACTGTAATTTAAGTTCTTATATACAGAGGATGCCAAAAAAATGTATACACATTTTAAGAAAGAAAAACTATATTAAAATTGTAATAATATATACCGATAAAAAAAGATGAATGTAAGTCACGTTTGATTTATGCAATTACAAGAGATGCTCAAAGTGGTTACCATCAGCATAATTTTAATAGTTTTTTTCCCTTCTTAAATGTGTATACATTTTTTTGGCACCCTCTGTATATATCCACTACAAATTTATATAGGAATGGAGAGCTCACTTCTTGTTTTAACTTTCAACAGTACAAAAAATATATAAGGTAGCTTGGCGTTACTTATGATTCAAACATTAGCTGTCATGGAATTTACTTTATCACAGTACCATTTTATATTCCCACCAGCAAATGTATGGGAGGCCCTGTTTCTCCAAATCCTCATCATCACCTCTGATTGTCATTCTTTTTTATGTTAGCTATTTGAGTAGGTATGGCTTGGTGGTATCTCATCCTGATTTTAATTTGCAGGATTTTAATTTAATTTAATAAGATGTTAATGATGATTAACATCTTTTCCTGTGTTTATTTGCCACCCATGCATACTTTTTGGTGAAGTGTCTGTTCAAGTCTTTTGCCCGTTTTCTTTTTTGTGTGTGTGTGCCTGTTTTCTAAGTGGATTATTTTCTTAATGTTGAGTTTAGAGAGTTCTTTTCTATTACAGATTCAAGTCCTCTGTCAGATGATTTGCAAATATGTTCTCCCATTTTATGGCATGTATTTACCTTCTTAATGGGGCAGTCACAGAGCAAAAGTTTTGAACAAGCTTAATTTACTGATTTTTTTTTCTTTTATGGATTGTGCTTTTAGGATCACGTCTAAGACCTCTTCATCCAATCCTAGGTCATGAATAATTTCTCATGCTTTATTCTAAAAGTTTTATAACTTTACATTTAGATCTATGATTCACCTTGAGTTAATTTTTGTATATGTTAAGATTTAGGTAAAGGTTAATTTTTTTGCCTGTAAGTGTCCAATTGTTCCAACTCCATTTGTTGAAGACTACCATTTCTCCATTAAAATGCCTTTGCACCTGTTAAAGTCAGCTGGTCAGACTTGTGTGGGTCTATTTCTATACTCTATTCCATTGCTCTATTTGTCTATCCTTCCACTGATACTACTAACTTGATTACTCTAGTTATATAATAAGTCTTAGTGTAGGGGTGTATGACATCTCCAATTTTATTCCTCCTTTTCAAAATTGTTTTAGCTATCCTAGTTCTTCTGCTTTTCCAGAAGAACCTAGTTCAATATTTATAGAGAGTTTTATGAACATCTTTTGACATTATAGCATCAGAAAAGGAAAATTTGGTATGCCATCGATTAGTATTCTTACATGAGAATGGCATAGTAGCATTAAGAGGAAACTAAAATCTTCATATCTTCATTCATTGTTTCAACAAATCACTTATTAAGCACCTATGTTCACGACTGTTCCAGATGCTGGGAATAAGAATATGCCAATTGCTATATGTATAGTACAGTAATTTCATTTTCTTCACTTCCAAAATGCCTAGTTACAGTTTTCATCAAAACCTATGAAAAAAAAAGTGAACAGACTTCACAACAAAATCCTCTTATTGTATGAGTATTATTCCTTTGACTCTATATATAACAATGTCATGTTCCACAACCTCCTGGGTAGTTAAGTTATTTCCTGTGCAGAAGAATGCCAAATTCAAAGGCTCGTCAAATGAGAGTTGGCAGGCAAGGTTTCATTCTCCCAGGCGTATCATTAGTACTATACCAGCATTATTAAATGTCTGTAAAATAATAGAGACCAAGGGCTTTTGTACAATTCTTTTATTTTAGAACAAGGCACTCAGTATAATGTTATCCTGGCGAAGATAAACCCCATAAAAGTGTTTGAAATAGCACTAATCCTCCAATTTTCATATACTAAAACATAGAGTAGGAATTCCCACAGTAAGGGCATAGAGAAGTCTCTGTTGTTGATCTAAGAAAATCAAAAGTTGCCACTCTAAGCAACCAACTTTCCAAGGCACATCCCATCTTTATTCTACTTCCCAAATTGTTAATTTTGTTGTCATATCTTACTCACTGCCTCGGTGAGAACAATGAAATATCTAATGGAGACGAGAGGATCCTCTGCTTTGAAGGAAACAGTGCTGCTCCATATCTGCAGCTACCATAGCTCCTTCAGAGATCTCTCTCTCAAGACAATAAGCAACAGGTATAATATTTATTTAGCTGTTGGCAAGAACTCTTGTCTGTTAAAATAACATCATCAAGAAAATCAAGAGAAAATCTTCTTCCTATTTTCTCTATGGTCTTAAAGTATCAATACCTCCACAGGCAGAATTTTCCCATAGTTGGGGGCTATTGTGCAGTATAGTGAATTTGAACATGGATTTTAGAAGACAGACATGGGTTTGCATGCTGATTCTACCACCAACCTTCAGTATATTAATGAGCCACCTTAAGCACCAGTGTACTTATTTTCACAATGGTGTATGCGCCTACCACATAGTGTTGAGAGGAATTAATAGAATAATGGAAAGTGCTTAGCAAAGTATGGGATATATTATAAACCCTTAATATGTATTAACTATATTACCCCAATTTGTCCATCTGATAAACTAGACAGCCTATCTCAACTATTTCTTCTTTCCTTTAGATTTTTGAGACTCTTTCAAGGTTAGGAAATTTATTTCCTTCTTATTATTATTCCCTGCACCTATACCACTGCAGCGGGATGCTTCTGGTAAGAGCTCCTGGAGGGCAGGCTGTCTCACTTTTGTTTGCATCCCCGGCCTAGCACAGAGTTTGGCACCTATTATTCAAATGTCAACTAAAATATCTTCATGCTGCCTCATTATCTGCAACAGTGTCACTTCATGCTGCACGATACACCACTGAGCTCTTAACCATTACACTTCTCTTTAGATTATCCACTGTTTTGTTTATTGTTAATAATATAATAAACAATTATCATTTGGTTTTTTTTCTCTTTTAGGATTATTTAGGATAAATTCCATCCGTGGGATTACAGGATTAAAGAGTGTAGCTCCTAGCAATTAGATATCTATCTAGTTTGCTCAATTAAATTTATTACAGAATCTATACTCCAGTAATACTGCAAAAGAGAACTGCTATTGGCTTTAGGACTCACAGTTCTCTTTTGTTGACCTGAGGCTGCCTCTCTCTCACCTACTCTGGGACATTAGCAAGAAATAGAGGAAGCTAGGGCAATCTTCCTTGTCTATAGCCAGATCTCATGACTAGCATGTTGTCTGTAAAGGCAAACTGCTTACTCGAAGGTGACAGGAAAATTTGTTCAAATTAATGTATAACTAACATGGTATTTACTATGTGCCAGGCATTGTTTTAAATGCTTTACAGATACTAACTCATTTAATCCTCATAACAACCCTATGAAGCAGGTATTGTTATTTCTCCCATTTTACAGCTTGGGAAACTGAGGCACAGAGATGTTAAACAGCAGCAAGGATTTGAATCCAGGCTCCAGAGCTGAGGCACTATGTTAGGTGCTTTTAAAAGATAAAAATATGAAATCTTTTAGACAGCTCTCCACTAAAATAAACTACGACTCTCTAACTCTGACTATCCTACTTAACCTTATTATAAGCGACTGGTAGTTTCCAAAGTCAGAATCAAAAGTACATGAACACTAAAATGTAAATAAACTATTTTACTTAATTGCAAAAATGCACTTCCTGATTGTTACTAAAACCAAAGATGAGTAGATGCTAAAAGATGGATACATTATAGACTGATATTTAAATACAAAATAAAAGCATCTTTATACTACCCCGGCAGCAACTGCACAGATGTCTCAGACGCATAATCATCTTGTTGGATGCCTAATTTCTCTTCCTCTCTAGGCTTCCTAAAAAAGCTTACCTGGCCAAGCATGCCAGGAAAAACAGTAAGTCTGTTTAAAGGTAAAAATAAATTTATCCTACCACATTAACATTCTGTCAAGTGAGTTATCAACATTCTAAGGCTGAATGGATTAAAAATGGAAATGAACCAAGAGAAAAGATTTAATATATTCCAGCTAGAAGGGCTTACTATAGGAAGACATAAGTAACATAACAGGGTAGGGGCAAGTTAGTCAGTGAAAATTGTTGGGACCAATAAATCCCAGATTGGAGATGAACTAAGTGATATTCAGGTTTCATACCATACATTAATCCATCTGGAATTCACCCCAAAAAGTTACATAAAAATGATAAAATAAGTAGGTGAGAGAAAATTAAATGGCATACGTAGCCCAGCTATGGAAGGGAGATCGCCTCCATTTTTTCCGAAAGCCAGAAACTATCAAAGGTAAGATGGATGGGTTTAAATACAAAAAGGAGGGCAGCAGGTTGGTTCAGTAGGTTAGAGAGCTGCGCTCATAACACCAAGGTCGCCGGTTCGATTCCCACATGGGCCAGTGAACTGCGCCCTCCACAACTAGATTGAAAAACAAAAAACAAAACACAAAAGAACCACTTGACTTGGAGATGAGCTGCACCCTCCACAGGTAGATTGAAAACAATGACTTGACTTGGAGCTGATGGGTCCTGGAAAAACACACTGTTCCCCAATATTCCCCAACAACAGCAACAAAAAATGTAAATACAAAAAGCAAAACTTTTGAACAATGAAATTATAACTAAGGGGAAGAGGAATAAAGTTAAACGACTGACAAGGTAACTAATATATTTTGAACAGCCAGCTTTTTGGAAAAAGACAAAATTTTATAATCCATCATTCAACAAGTATTTGTTGAGGGACCTACTGTGTACCAACCAGGTACTGCTCTAGGTGCCAGGGATGCAGGAATGAACAAACAGACCCTGCACCTCAAAAATCACTGCCTTTATGCTGGTTACATTCTAGGATTTAGAAAAGGTCAAAATCCAGAATAATCTACTAAATTGGTTCAAAAGCTTTTATCTCTCAACCTCTAAATTCAATGTCACCAACCAAACAATATAAATTAAATTTTAAAATACAACTATCTTAATAAAAATAGAGCTAAAAATCCAAGAAAAGGAGAGAAATGTAAGAAATGTGTCATCTTAACACTGAACCGATTTTTAATACACCACAGTACTCAGGAGAGCAAACTGGTACCATGTCATGTTTTTCATACTCTTTGTCTCTATAACTCTACTGTATAAAGGAAAATCTTCCAAAGAAAAAAATAATTTAATCCAGTGGTTTACTGGGAACTAAATGCCTAATTCAAGATTAATGGGTAAACTACATTCAATTTGCACTCTAGCTCAGGGCTGTCCAACAGAAATACAATGCAAGCCACAAGTGTCATTTAAATTTTTCTAGTAGCCACATTAAAAAAGTAAAAAGAAACAGGTAAAATTAATTTTAATAATATATTTAACCCAATATATACAAAATCTCATCTGTTTAATGTGTAATCAATAAAAAACTATTAATGAGCTATTTTACATTCTTTTTTTGTACTAAGTCTGGCTGGCTAAATAATAGGATCACCAGGGGAAATCCAGTGTGTGTTTTACATACACAGAACATTTCCACTTGGACTGGCCACATTTCAAATGCTCGTTAGCTACGTGCAGTTCATGGCTACAGTACTGGACAGTCTAGTCTAGCAGTTCTCAAGTGAGGGTGATTTTGCTTGCCTAGGGGACCTCTGGCAATGTTTAGAAACATTTTCGGTTGTCACAACTGGAGAGGTGCTACTGGCAGCTAGTGGGTAGAGGCCAGGGATGCTGCTGAACATCCTACACTGCACAGGACAGCCTGCCCGTCCCCCCGCCCCCAAACAAAGAAGTATCTTTGTTTGTCAGTCATGCTGGGGTAGCCCTAAATAGTTAAACAGCTAACACAGTACTTGATATACGCAAATCTAGGAGAATGTATTTTATGAGAACTGTTTTTTATGTTACAGTGCTTTAAATCCTTCTTAGAAGTAACTTTTTAAAGCCTCTTCTGAGAACGGATGAGGGCACCCATTACCCCTTCTTCCTCTTAAGGGGCACTACAGACTGAAAGGTTTTCCACCACCAGATGACACGGTCACAGAAAGAGGTGTCTGCAGCAGTTGATTCTTTCCAAAGGGAAAAATACTGCTTGATCCGGCAGTTGAGAAAACATTAAACAAAGAAATACTACTGCTGTTTATATCTTCCTGAGGACTACATGGCTAGGAGACACTGAGCATTTCTTTCCTACCAAGGCGATGCAGATGGAGCAGGGTGGGGACACTGGGGACAATGAAATGCAGCTTCTGCTACGATTCAAACAAGGGTCAAGGAAACATAGTCACATATGTGCCCATCTGGTGAGGGAAACATGGAACATTCAATCCATAAGCAAACAGAGATGCTTGCACAAGAGACTGCCTGCTCCGTGCGTGCCACCACCATGCCCGTGGCTGTGACAATTAGTTCACCTCCCACACTGCAGGGACACCGCTTATCTGGTTTGTCCCATCTCATTTTCACAGGCAGCCAGAGCAGAATATCTGCTGACAGGTCAACAACCATGGGCTTTCCACTGCATGGAGGCCGTCTGGGACAAGATACCAGGGGCCAGAAATCACTCTCCAGACTGAACAATCCCTTCCTGACAGCAGGACAACAGCAGGGTAGCTTCCTCAGCCTGGAGACTGAGGATTCATCCAAGTTGTTCCTGAATGCAGAGATGGCAAGCATCGACTGGTAACGCACAGGCGCCTCGCAGCTTCCAAGGGGATTAAAGGGCAATACCCCTGTCTGGCACGCCCAACAAAGAAAGCAGTCCCTGGGGCACAATCAGAATAGACCAGGCCTCCGATCCTACAGCATATTCTGCCTCTCCTCTCCTTAATTCACAAGATCTTAACACAAGCGCAGAATGGGCAGCCTCTTCTTACAAACCTTTCTGGACCAAGTAAAAGCTCTTCTGCACATGTCCCAGTCCTAACAGCTGCCTTTGTGACAAACATCTCCAGAGACTCATTTTTAAGGGAAACTGTTGTACTATCAGATACAGGTTTTGAGAGACTCAAAATATTAAAAATTAAATTAAAAGGAAATTAAAATTTTCTTTTAAATTAAAAATAAAAAGTTGATATCGTACTAAGACCAGCTGACATCAGGCTTTCCCATCTTCCCTATCTCCCACAAATTAAAGAACCCTACCAAGGACATTTACTCTCCCAAGTCTCATCTCATCCTTACTCCAGTGAGTTAACATGATCCTGACCATCTCAAGCTCTTCCCTTAAGAACCTGCATGCAAATGGTGGCCACTTCAGTCAAGAGGGACAGCAAAATTCTGGAATGTAACCTTCATGGGGAGGAAGCAAAACAGAGTAGAAGGAATTTACTATTCAGTCATGGAACCTACCGCTCAGCAGCTATGAATTCACTTGGGCACCTCATCTGTAACCATCTGTTCACTCACCTGTAACTATGCTGTCTTGCCTCACGCTGAGGATTAGCTATTAATAAACCAATGGCTCTATCTGCACATCACCACCATGGGTCAAACAGGTATTTTCCCACAGTTCAAAATCTAGCATTACCCTGTAATCAGCAAGAATTTGAGTTGTTTCGTAAGCTAACTTCCAAGGAATGTATTCAAAGTTCCTATTATATTGGGGTGTGAGATTAACTCTGTTATTACAATAATAAGGTTTCAAAAGATTAAAATAAACATGAATCACAGGGGAAAAAAGCCTTACAGGAAATACTTAGGGTCCCCTTGGTTGAGAGGATAGAAGAGAGAGCATTCCATGAGTTTTAGGACAGAGTTTCTCAGCGCTGGCTACACAACAGGATCACCAGGGGAGCTTTTAAGCAGCATGGATGCCTGAACCCTACCCCAGAGACGGATTTAACTGGGCTAGGATAAGACCCTTTAAAATCAACACTTTTTTAAAGTTTCTTCAAGTGATTTTAATGTGCAGCCTGGATTGACAACCATTGATTTAGATAGTAGACTGTTGGTCTTTTGTATTTGACAAAAATCCCTTCAAGATTTTCAAGCTTTAGCTTAAAAAAAAAAAGAAGCCAAAATGTAATTTATAAATAAAACTTCCTTCAGTGCTTAGTACCATGTGGGTGCCCATGTTAATGCTTATTGTAAGACATCAGTGGTTCCAACATGTGACCCCTTGTATTGCAGAAGCTGGAATTGCTGACAACAATGAGAAGCAAACACGAAGGGGAAGATTTCGGCAGTTTGGCTATTTTTCTACTGTGAGAAAACAACAGTTAAGAAAACTAAGTGACTGCTCAACACCATATCTGCCTTGGTAAACAGAAGTTTTCATCAGATATAACAGTTAAGTCGATTCTTTGAACAGCAAATTCAAAAAATAATCTCAAGTGACTTAAATATATGTATATAGTAGGTTGGTGCAAAAGTAATTGCAGGTTAAACATAATTGTAAAAACCGCAATTACTTTTGCACCAACCTAATAACATCTAATTATCTAAACAGGCTAACTCTCTAAAAAGGGGGTGGGGAGGGAAGGGAGAGACCAGCTTCATTCTGCTAATTCGTGGACTTCAGTGCAGCAAATTAACTTCACATCAGTCTGCAATTTTGATATTAACAGGTTCAACCATTGCAAAACCTTCCGGAGGCCGTTTCCTTTTCTGGCATTGACTGACCTCTGTATTTTTGATTAAGAGAACGAGGGAAAGAATGGTGAGTTATTATTAAAGAAAGCTTTCATAGAGGCCTACCTAAATGCAGAACCAAAATTTTATTGAAAAAGTTTTCATTAACCATTTGTAACTTTCAAGTTAATCTATCTTAACAAAATAAAGACAGGTATTTAAAACTACTTAAAAAACAGGAAGCTAGTTCCAATACTCATCTTCCTTTTTAACAGAAAGCTCTTTTAACTCATGCTAGCAGGCTATATTTATTTCCCTTAAGCAGCATTTCCTAGGAAAGCAGCAGCGGCCCTGCTGCAGATGGCGTAAAAGAGCTCATGATCAAGGCCAACCTCAGGAGACCCAGGCACTGTAGATTCAGTCACCACGCACTAAAGCCACTTGGGCTCTGCACCAATAGCATCACTGTTGTCATCTCCACCAGAGAGCTCTGGACTGCTATTGGAGACCAACACCTGGCACCAGGCCAGATACTTGTATCCTATCCATACTGAGTTCTGGAAGGCTTTATGGATGTCTACAGGGAAAAGAACAAAAAAGCAGGTGTTCTTACTCATCCTGTCACTGTCCAGAAAATTTGCTGAGTCACTGAGTACCAATCAAGAGAAAAATAATGCAGAGACTGCAAATTCTAATCTTCATCCTGCCCTCCTTCCCAACAGCAAGCAGACTCACAGGTAGTATTTTTGACTCTGAAAACACAAGGGCATAGACAAATTCATATATCCTTGGTCCCTAAATAAAAGCTTTCAGAGTCAAATTCTCTAAAAATGTAAGGTACCAGACAAAACTACTTAATAACGGTTGTCTCTGAGTAGAGGGGTTAAGGGTGATTTATTTTTTCTGTAATATTCTACAGTTTACACATTTTCTATAATGAGATCATAATTCTTACATAATAATGTATCTTAGAATCATATTTCTTGGTAATTAAGAGATAAGACCCATATCCTGATCTCTATAACTTCAGCTCACCAAAATATTTCATGTCACTAATTAGGAAAACTCCAACTAAGCTTAAAGGGTCAGACTAAAATGGAACTAAAGGAAACACTAAGTGAGGGTCACCTGACTTTGTGAATACTTGCATTGTTACTTTTCCGAGAGGAAGCATATTCTATCTTGGTAGAAAGAAAATTCCACCAATGGTACACTTTGGATTGTAGGGTAAAAAAGAGTGAGCAGTCATAATGACACATGAACTTTAGTCGACTTCTGCTTATTTTCCATACTTCCTTTTTTTCTAGATTAGACATGCTAGTGAAAAACAAGTCACCCTTGGCTTTGGTCTAGAAGCAGTAAGAAAACAACCACCACAATAAAAAGGCTTATGAAAGCATTACATAGCTTTGTCTTGCTTTTACTTAAATTTTAATTTAAAGCAACTGAAATCCAACTTCCTTGGCCTATTATTCAAGGACACGCATCATCTGAAACTCATTGACCTACCTCTACATCTACTGAGTTCACTCTATGCTTAACGCCCACAGGACCTACTTGGCCTTATCCACAAGTCTTTTTTCTGCCAGGCATGTTCCTCCTTTCTCCAAATTCTACTTATTCCTCGAGTCTCCAATCAAGTGCTACCTCCACTTGAAGTCTTCCCTGATCACAAAGGCTGAAGCAACTCTCTCCTTAATTTCCACAGCACTGAAATGACAGTAATCTATGCACACACCTATGAGTTTGAGCTTCTATCAGAGGGCAGACAGGCCCAGCACAATTGATCTTTACCTGCATGAGACCACTTCATTCAGTGCTGTGCAGTGCTCAAATGTTTGCTGAATTAAAAAAAAAAAAAAAAAGAATAAGCATCACATCTTAAAATAAACCAAAAAACAAACCAGGGCTCATGGAGTTACGTGATCCACATGTGCATATATGAGTATAATTATAAGAAAAGGAGCTGTGCCTGGAGAGCCAGGCCTCAGACACAATAACAGTGTTAAGGAGTGATCTAGACACAAATCTTCATGCCTGCTGAAATAATGTTAGCCTAACACCAGCCATGGTTAGGACTTAGGCTCAGAGAACTAAGACAGAAAGCACCTCTATTAGCACTTCAGGATTAAAGGATGCCTGCCTCGCATCACATGGTGTATGGCCAAAAGCATTAACTTAATAGTCCCAAACAAAGGGTAGGTGTGAAAATGCATTGTTTGTGCCTTCATTATCTTTAAGCAGATGTGATACAAATACGTGGAGATGTGATTGATTAGAACAATTTTCTCAGAGTATTCCAAAAGAAAGATTTAGCCACAACACCAAGAAATGGGCAAACTACATTTTGCAATTTTGCTTATAGCTTGGGGAAAAAAAATCACTGGCCTGCTTAAAATCAGCATTTATTTGTCCCTTGGCACTTTGCTTCTCAACTTCTGTTTGACAGTTTCCATGCTTCCACGTCAACTGGACCTATCAAAGGCTAATGGTGGTGAGTAAAACCTGTTTTCCAATGAAGAGCCACAGATGTATTCTTATCTTTTGTTACTTGGAATAGTTTGTTTTTTTGTTTTTTTGGTGTTTTTTTTTTAAAAGATTTTATTGGGTATATTTCCAGAACTTTATTGGGGAACAATGTGTTTTTCCCAGGGCCCATCAGCTCCAAGTCAACTTGTTGTCCTTCAATCTTAGTTGTGGAGGGCACAGCTCAGCTCCAAGTCCAGTCACCGTTTCCAATCTAGTTGCAGGGGTCGTAGCCCACCATCCCATGTGGGAATTGAACCAGCAACCTTGTTGTTACGAACTGAGCCATCTGGCCGCCCCGCAGCAGCTCGGTGACAGCTCAGCTCAAGGTGATGTGTTCAGTCTTAGTTGCAGGGGGCACAGCCCACCACCCCATGTGGGAATCGAACTGGCATCCCTGTTGCTCAGAGCTCACGCTCTAACCAACTGAGCCATCCGGCCGCCCCTTGGAATAGTTGTTTATCCCTGAGGGACAGTAGGCATACCATGTTTCCCCGAAAATAAGACCTAGCCGGACAATCAGCTCTAATGCATCTTTTGGAGCAAAAATTAATATAAGAACCCGTATTATATTATGTTATATTATTATTATAAAGACCGGTCTTACAGTGTAGTAAAATAAGACTAGGTCTTATTTTCGGGGAAACATGGTACCTGGCATCTGGAACGTCCTGTCCTAAATTTCCTCTCTAACAATAAGGAAATGATGGTTATGATTATGTGACATGAAATTGTAATCTCTACCCAATTATCTGCTTACATTTAAAAAACTGTATGCTTATTTGGCCATTCTGCTTCCCAACTATTTAAATTATCCATTTTTTATACCATCTCCAAACCAGAAATATTTTGTCATCTTGCTGGTTCCTCTATCAGCAAACTATTAACATATGAGACAAGTTCAAGATCAATAAATCTAAGAAATTTTGGGTTTTGACAGGCAATATACAAGAACATTCTACGTGGTATGTGGACTTTTAAAAAAACTTGATAGTTATGCATTCACTTTAATGTGTATAAAAATTTGGTTGCATCAACCTATGATTTTATTGCTTAGGTCAAGGCTGAGCATAAAGAAAAAAATACAGTTGATTAAAAGAAATATTTTAAGTAAAAAAAATTTTCAGAGATTACAAGGATACAGTAAAAACCTGAAAAATAGGACTCAAAAAGTTTAGGAAACATGAAAGGATAACCAAAATGAAATTCATGTGGACTCCTGAAATATTATAAAAGTGGTATTAGCCGTCCGGTTTCTTCAGGATAAGGCTTGATCACATGAAGGAAACTTGCTGTCTGATGCCTGACTTCCTAATTTCGGGTACAAAAGGCACAACAGTCACCCTATTTCCCGTTCTTTTCCACCTGCAGAGGATGAGCTCGCCACTGCCACCGCACATCCTAATGTCAATTGCACTCTAACCAACTGGACAGGGACCCTGTCCCCAGAAGTTGCACAGGACCACACACTGGCTTCCCAGGTGCTACCTTTTCCTGCTCGACAAGCCACCCTTGGGGCCTGCCCACTCCTCAGGCTCCACTTACATGGATGCACTAACGACTCTGAAATGTTTTCCTGTTCTCCTTGCCGACGCTGATCATTTTACCAGGATGCACTTCAAATTCAACATGCTTAAAAGCGAATTCTTTTTTCCTACCAATCCCAGCCACCCAAAGCATTCCTCCTCCCTCCTCTCCTCCACGGCACTGTTATGCGTGGACACAGACCCACTCTCACAGGGGCCAGCACAGAGCCTCCTGACTGCTCTCCTGTGTGTTTTCTCTCTCCCCTATACAGGTTTTTCCCAGAATTGCCTCAAAACTAATCTTCTTAAGATAAAATCAAGTCTTAAATATCCCTTATCAGCTCAACCTCATTAGACACTGGGTGGCTTAAATTAAGACTACAATGAAATACCAGACATACCTATCAGAATGGGTAAATATAGATAATGGTAACACCAAATATTGGCAGGAATGCAGAGAAACAGGATCAGGCATATACCTTGTTGGTAGTAATACAAAATTGTACTGTGGAAAAGAGTATTGATGAAACTAAGCATGTGCTTATCATATGACCCAGCAATTGTATTCCTGGGCATTTCAGAGAAATGGAAGCTTGAAAGCTGATTCACGCAAAATCCTAAACATAAATGTTCAAAACAGCTTTATTTGTAATAGCTACAAACTAGAAATAACCCTAATATCCTTCAATAGGTAAATGGCTACACAAACTATGGTATATCTATAACATGGAATACGACTCACAATTAAAAGGGAAGAAATGTTGATACACATAACAAATTAGATGGACCCCAAGGGAATAATGCTGAGTGAAAAAAGGCAATCTCAAAAGATTCCACACGATATGATTCCATTTATACAGCATTCTTAAAAATGACAAAATTACAGAGAGGGAGAACAGATTCATGGTTGCCCGAGCTTAGGAGAGAGGGTGAGGGAGGTGGCTGTGGCTATAAAAGGGCAGCATGGGACATTCTTGTGATGGAGCTGTTTTGTATGTTGACTATGGTGGTGATTCATACAAATCTACAGATGTGAAGAAAACTGCACAGACTACACACACACAAATCAGTGCAAGTAAAACTGGTGAAGTCTTCATCGAGTGGATAGACTGTATTAATGTCAATCGATATCCTGCTGTGATATTGAACTACAGTTATGCAAGAAGGTACCTTGGGGGAAGCTGGATAAAGTCCGTAGGGGATCTCTGTGTTATTTTTTACAACTGCATGGGGATCTACAGTTATGTCAACATAAAAAGTTAAGAGAAAACAAAAAACCTCCTCAATAACTTCCAATCGTTCCCCAATGCCCCCAGGAAAAGATTCCTTAACACGGCAGGCAGAATTTTCTCTTACACATCCTATGATCTACATAACTAGTTCTAAGGGCTAACATTTATTGCACACAGGCTATGCAACAGGCACCTAAGCATTCTAAGCATTTAATATGTGTTATCTCATTTAATCTTCAGTGACTCCATGACTTAGGTTCTGCCGTCAATGCTATTTTATTCATAAGGCACAGAAGACTTAAGTAGCTTGACAGCACCCTCATTTAATCATCCTTCAAAGCCCGGCTCCAATGTTACCTTTGTGACTTTTTCCAGATTTAAGTGCTATACTAACAGTGTCAAACACTCACAAGATATTCAATAACTTTTTAATTCATAAGGCCTAGACAAAAGGACACAAAGAAGTTACAAAACTGGCACCTTAAGGATTTGACACTGATTACATTGAATCTATTTCTCCAAAGTTAAGCTTGAATGGGAAAGTACTGTATAATACACAGTGGGGAGAGAAAATACCCGTTAGTGAAAACTGTTAGTTAATAAGCTAGCCAAAGAGGAACAGGTAATGTTAAGCTAATGAAACACCAGTGTCAGTTGCAAAGCCCATACCTTTCTCAAGTTTCACATAACAAATACATGAACACAAACCTGACTTCCTAAACCCAGTCACCCCAATTTCTCCATATTAGTTACTTTTGCAATTCAAGAAAAGGTATTGTTTTTTTCCTTAGAAGAAAGATATTTCCTTGTGTTTAAATGTATAGTCATTATTTCCCTTGAAGGAAACTAGATTATTACATTCACGGATTTTCTTGAAAAACTTACTGATTATCCTACAACAATCTAGAATTGTTCCAAGTACTCTCTGAAATCTGAACGAGTCTTTCCAAAGGAGTGATTTTAAACACAGACACTAGAGGCAGAGCAAAAAACAATGCTAAGTACACGAATGAAGCTTAATGGTTCATATTCCCTCTGCTCCATCTTCCCCCCACCCCATCCCAAGTTATCTTCTCTTAAGCAAAATCTTTTCAGAAGGCACCAAAGGTGAGCACACGTGGCAGAAAGAACGCAAAGGGAAAAAGGGGTGGGAGGCTGAGAACCAACCTCTCCTCTTTCATAAGTAACTATAAACTCTTAACAGTGACCAAAAGCCAATAAAGAAAGATAAACTTCTTTTTCCTTATGCATTATATGAAGGTGTGGTGTGGTACAACAAGCAGATAAGAAAAGGGACTGAGGAAAGGAAATACTGACCAGCCGAGACCTCTTGTATTTGGAGCCCTCAGGGTCTTTGTCCTGCGCAGACGTACTGGTGCTGTCTCTCACATTTCTATAACCAGGACTGGGGATGATGTACTCTTTTCCTATGTCGATATCCTTCATCTTCTCTGAATGGAGGTGCCAGGACTCATAGACTCCTGGTTTCACTTGAGAATTTCTGAAATTAAGAATTCATCAAGAACATGTATCTCCTAAATTGTGTTTAATCATATGCAAAAGTGCTTTAAAATGAATAAAAGGGCAAAAGCATTAAAATTTTCTACCTGCATATCTATAAAAAATATTTTTTAAAAAATTTTAAGTACCATTTCATATTTTAAAGAAAAAAAGTTCATTATAATAGAATCAAGAATTATCTCCTCCCACTGCTAAGGAAAACAAGTAAGATTAAAGAAAAACAAACACACTGGTAAAGAGATACCCACTCTCTTCCACTAAGTTCAAACCCAATGTATAGAGCATTTAGATAGGTCTTTAAAAAGAAAAAGACTTTCTGGAAACAATTTAAGTTTGTTCCAAGAATTACAAATTCCACAATTTTAAAATGCGTATCATTTCTCCTACTAAGTCTTACTAAAGGAAAACTTACAAAACACTTATACCAACGACCCATCCCATCTCTAAAGTTTCATAATTAGGTAGTAGGCTAGCTGATATTATTTTAAAGTGCCATGGAGTTACATAGCTAACATACAAAACAATATCATACCTTAACTTTAAAACAAATTCTCCTCGGGATACTGAAAGTGTTCTAAAATTAGATAGTGGTGATAACTGCACAATTCTGTGAATTTATTAACAAAACACTGAGTTGTATACTTTAAAAGGCTGAATTTCATGGTATATAAATTACAACTCAACAAAGCTATTACTAAAAACAATAACCAAAACAAATTCCTCACCCTGTCCTATGAAGTCTTACCTGGTATGACCTGAAATGACACTCTGTTCTAAACCCCTGCTTGCCTGGCCAACTCTAATCGATATCTTAGAAACTCTGGTTACTTTTGAAAAAATAAAACGGGTACACACCTCTCTGAAACATTTCCCCCACCCTAAGATGGTTCAAAGGTTCCCAGGTACAAACTGAGTAAACTTCTTTCATACCAGCCTCACTAGAAATTTAAGTGTGGCCGTGTTACCTTTTGAATTCCATAAATTCCTAGCTATCGCTGTAATTTAAAAGTATTACTCTGCAGACAAAATTCTGACAGTTACAATTCAGTTTTTAAGGTATCAGCAAAAAGGAGAACACTGACTAATCCTCTAAATAGAAAGGACTAAATCTCCTCCGTAGATACATGTTTCCAGCACAAAGAAAGTATGACTTCTTGCCTTTCAGAGGTCTGATTCAAGTACACTGAGTTGATACTGCTAAGTTACTTATCTCAAAAAAGAAAAGTCACCTTGTCCAATGACAAACTGCACCATAAAGAACACCGGCTTACAACCAAGAGCAATCATGTCACTGAGACCTCATTAAGCCTAAACTATAAACAGACCTGGCACCTGCCAGTGTCCCCAGTGTCTGGATGCACCTGCAAATAGGAGTAATCCTTCTTGCTACAGGGCTCACAGAAGTCCAGCCTTCCCTTCCAAAGGTTCCCCAGCCTAGCTAATTTCTGGAAGCTGAAAAGATCAGTCCTACTTTGAAAAAAGGCAGGAGGAGGGGAGGGAATTTGAAAGGGAGGAGGCCACAGGAACTCATTTACAATATCAAATGCCATGTCAAGAGGAACAGAAAGATCACCTCAATTGTCTAAGAACTCACGATAACCAAAGTTTCTTTCACTTTATTTCAAGTTATTCCACGTATAAAGGGTGTGAGGAGCAGTTTTCCATCACCTCTAACACTCCTGCTTCTTTAATTTCCTGGGAAAAGAGTCACAGCCATGAGAGTAGGCAAGCCTGGTGTGGGCACAGTTATTATCTTTTGGCCTGGAACCCACAAGAGGACTCCATCTTCTGTGTATCAGAGATATAAGGCCAGGCCCTCCACATGGGGGCCAGTCAAAAACTAGGCAGCCCAATAGGTTTTGGAAAGAAACAAGGCCCAAATCTGAAGAAAGCAACTAAGGAAGAGTCACTAGGCTAGACTATTTTGAAAAATACGATTTGCATAATATTTCTGTCTTCTGTTCTCCCTTAAAGTTGTTTAAACGTCTTTTTTAAATGCTAACTTGCTGTAGCTAAGAGAGGATAAAAAGGAAAGGATTTTTGTTTATGTTTGAGCCAAGCAATGCAATGGCACTAGCAGAATAACCAAAGTGGGAGAACCCCAAAAAAGTGCCAGACTAAAAATCAACAGAGTTGAGGCCACTTGGTCAGCTGCCTTTTTTAAAAATCAAGACTCCTTCCAGTAATAAAAGTGTACAATGAAGCAGATGAAACTGCATGGGGGTTGCACAGGATTAGGAACTATAAATACACAGACTGGTGTTTCCAAATTGCCTTCATTGTAACAGAACTTAGGTTTCCAACACCTCAGGAATCTGATTCCAGGCCCTGAAGCTGCAAAAAACGGAGCTAAAAGTATTTGTATTTACCACCCTCCTGCCATCCACTTGCTGTGCCTTTAACCTTCTGCACTTTTCACTTATGCTACAGACCCCAGTGAAACCTATCTATCTCCTCCTTCAAAACCTTCTGAAACTTTGCCAATCTTTCCTGTGGCTCCTGCCTCTCCCTCATCTGTACATAACCAAATGACCCTTGTGCAATAAACACAAAGCATCGTGCAGCTCTTTGTGGCGGAAGTGGAAAGGGTACTGATGACAGTCGAGAGATCTGGGTTCCATTCTGGGCTCTGCCCATGGTTTGCTGTGCGTGCTTAAGTCACGAACCTCTATTTACCCACTTGTAAAAAAAACCCGAGAGGATGACTTCTTAGGTCGCTGGCAGCTCAGAGTCTCCAGTATGCGGCGTGAGCAGGGGTGCCCCAGGCCGCCCAACCCACTATCTTGAGGATGGGGACTCTTCTCAGGCCAGCTTCGCCTGGGATGCCCTGGACGAAGGGCGTTCCCATGGCCAGTTCGGGCCTGGAAAGCGGACAGCGACCCACACCCACGGACGCAGCACCCCCTGGTGGCCGCAGCCGAGAATGTAGCCAGCACCCTTGGCCGCTCCTCCCACCCTACCTGCCTTCCCACGCCGGTACCTCACCACGAGTCCTCAAGGGTGGCGTCCCAAGAAGGGGGCGGCGGGAAACCAGAGGGAGGCCAGACCCCATTTCTCAGGACTTCAGCTTCCCCCAAACTGCTCGTATCCCCGATCACAGCCCGCCAGCCCCAGAGGAAACACACGGGGGTGATCCCTGTGCCAACCGAGGGAAAAGGAAGAGGTGCGATGGTAGCCGCTACCTACCTGTGCCCCAGCTCCAGTACGGCCGCACCGGCCACTCGACCACGCTCCCGAGCATCAGCTCTGGAGCAAAACAAGCCTTTATAGCGGCATTGGCCGCCAGACTGCGCAGGCGTGCTGCACAAAGACTCCCCATGACTGAAGGGAATTGTAGTCCCACTTCCAGGAGCCTGAGGCTGAACACGCAGCAAAGGACTCAATTTCCCAGAAGCACCGCAGAAGCTCTGGGGGAGGTGCAAGCTGCTCCCCCTTTCTACTGCACTCCTAGGTCTGCACCATCCTTCCCAGGACTTCTGCGAGCCTGTCTAGAATCTTCTCTGAGGCCGTGTTCCCTGTGGGTTGCCGGGAGGGTTGACAGTAGCCCTCTGTGGGCCGGCAGCCTAGTGTTTGTAGGCAGGGAGGTCCCGACTGTGTGCAGCCGTTTAGACACCAGAAAACACCGTGAAGGTCATTGTAGCCTCTATGTCCTTGTCGCCAGCCAGCCCCAAATCTTATCTGTTGTGCACTTAACATTTGACTACTGCTTGCTCAGGAATCCACCCTGCGTACTGATATCACCTTTCTCACTTGTATCTCACTGACCAACACGGAGTGTGTGCTGCCTGATTTCTAGATAATAAAATGCCATGATCACAGTTTTTATAGAGTGGCAAGAGCCTTAGAAACAGTATGCCCATTCATCCCTTTCTTTTTATAAATGAAACTGAGGTTCCAAAAGAGATTGATCATTTTATTTCTCTTTGTGTTTCATCTGTACCTTCAACATGATCATAATATAATGTAACTACTCCCTGTTGAGCGCCTACCTACTCTGTCTCTGGTGCTTTACATACAATTCTTGTTTCTTTAATCTCCATAACCACCCTACGTGGAGGTATTATGATTATTCATTTCAGAGATTAAAAAAATAAAGGAAGGTAAAGTAACTTGTCCACCTTTATACAACTAGATAGTGTGAAGACACTAATGTGTCATAAAGCTGGAATAATTAATACAGTGTTATTGCACGAGGATGGATTGATATATCAGTGCAATAGAATAAAGAACCTAGAAACAGACTCATGCATATATGTAAACTTGATCTGTAACAGAGAAAACATTACTAATCAATAGGAAAAGGAAGATGATTCAATAAATAGTGCTGGTACAATTGATTATCCATAATTTTAAAAATTCAAGGATTACTACTTCCTTGCACACAGAAAAATCTATTTCAGGTAGATCAAAGGCCTAATTTGAAACGGAGAACTTTAAAACATTTAGAAGAAAATGTGAAATATCTTTGTGAACTTGACAGTAGAGAAGAACTTCTCAAACAAGATACAAAAATAAGAAAGGAAAGACTGATAAATTTTTACAATATTAAAATTTAAACTTTTGTACATGGTGCCATAAGTGAAAAGATAAAGCACAAGTTATAACTGACAAACTTTTTAACATAAACTATAAAATAATTTCTACAACTCAATAAGAAGTGGCAAACAACCCAATGGGAAAATAGGCAAATGGTATGGACAGTTCACAGAAAAGGAAACCAGAGCAGCCACTCAAATATGTATGAAAAGACACCCAATCTCACTAATAATCAGGGAAATGGAAATTAAAATACCAGTGAGTTACCATTTTATGCCCATCTAACAGGAAAATGTAAAAATCTGACAACACCAAGTGTTGTCAAGGATCTGGAGAGACAGGCTATTTCACACATTGCTGATAGAGTATCAACTGATTGAACCACATTAAGGAACAGTTTGGCCAAATTCAATAAGTTGGAAATGGACTGTATTGTTAAACCGCAAATAGACTCCTAAAATTCAGTGCGTAAGAGTCCTAGGTGAGTATATCAGATCAGCAGTGCAGTTCTGTTTCTTACAGTCCGTCAGAGACCCAGAGTGACAGTGGCTCTGTCAGATTCAACATTTGGCTCCCAAAGTTGCTCTACTCATTCCTACCACCAGTCACCCAGGTGTGAGAAGGAAAAAGAGACTGTGGGAGGTGTGAGCTGGTCTTAAGGCACCAGCCAGGAAATAGCATACCATCACTTCTAATCACATTCTATTGGTGACAATTTAGTCATATGGTCACATTTAACTCAGTTGGCAGCTGTGAGCCAACTACAATTCTATTACAATGCAAGAAGAACAGAACAGATTTTGGTAAAAGCTAATGCTTTTTATCGTATGTGCCTATCCTTGAACCCAGCAATTCCACTTCTACATATATGCTCTAGACAAGCCTTTCTCAGAAGGGGCTTCTGCATGTGAATTAAGCCTTACACAAAATTATTTGAGTGACTGTTTTCTTAATTTTCCCAAGGATAGCATAGCTAATATTTTAGATGTCCAGGGGAGAAGTTAATTCATTACACACAATGAATACCTGAGGGCATTCGGGCTTAATGCCATTAGCTGAGAAAAGTTGCCCCTGAAGTATATCTCACACATGTGCACAAGGAATATTCATTGTGCGTTGTCTGTAATAGTGGAATCTAAATGTCACTAGCAAGAGAACAGATAACTAGATTATGGTATTTGTACAATGGGATATTATTATACAGCAGTGAAAGAACAGGCCTATTATGTATCAATACGTATAAATCTCAAAAACAATGTTGAGTAAAAATAAGTTACAAAAAGACTCACATTGTATGAGTCCATTTGTATTTATTTTGTAAACGTAAAAATATATGTTATTTAAGGATACACACATAGGTATGGGGCATGATAAACAACAATTTTAAGGTATAGTTAGTTACTTCTGCTATTGGAGGGAGGGAAATGTGATCAGAGAGGGACACACAAGGGGCTTCATCTGTTTCTGTAATATCTTATTTCTTTAAAAAATGACTTGTAGGGCCAGCTCAGGCAGTTAGAGCTCCATGCTCCTAACTCCGAAGGCTGCCAGTTCGATTCCCACATGGGCCAGTGGTCTCTCAACCACAAGGTTGCCAGTTCAATTCCTCGAGTCCCGCAAGGGATGGTGGGCTGCGCCCCCTGCAACTAGCAATGGCAACTGGACCTGGAGCTGAGCTGCGCTCTCCACAACTAAGACTGAAAGGACAACAACTTGAAGCTGAACGGCACCCTCCACAACTAAGATTAAAAGGACAACAACTTGACTTGGAAAAAAGTCCTGAAAGTACACACTGTTCCCCCAATAAAGTCCTGTTCCCTTTCCCCAATAAAATCTTTTTTTTAAAAAAATGAGTTGTAAATGTTAAAATTTATGTAAAATACATGTCAAAGAGGTACATGTGTGCTTCTAATATCATTTGCTGTATTTTTGGTAGCTTTTATGTATTTCATAATAAAAAGTTTCAATATCATAGGAACAAACATTTCTCCTCTCTGTGAATACATGCAATTTAACCAAAGAATCTTAGTTTCTACTGATAAAAATTCCTGAAGTGTCTCTGGCCGTCTGGTTGGATGAGAAAAACTTTTCCTCAGCACTCCGCAAGCCACCTCGCCAAGGCATACTAGTACTTCCAAACATGTCTCAAACACTGTAGCACCCAAAAGCTACATATCTGATACCCTAATATAAAATAAAAAAGCTTCTAAAATCTCCCTGAAATACTTCAAATATATTGATTATAGGTCCAAAAAAAAAAATGGATGACCTGTATGCCACCCTGGTGCCAGGCTTCAATACACTATGGCACTATTGCAGTCTCCCCCAAGGATAGCCTAGGGCACAGACTTACCTTATTTACATGATCTTGATTGCAAAGCATCCCCTCCAGGAAACGTGTTTGTGTTGTGAAGTGTTTTAGGGGGTGATACTCTCCAACACTCAGGCAAGGAGCTAGAGAAGCTCTCTCAATGCAGACTTGTATGTATTTTTAAATAGCATTTATGTTAAATAATGTACTAAATATATACATGCATTTAGTATTTGATGGAGATACAGTGGAGATAAAACAGACATGTCTCCTGCTCTCATGGAGCTTAGAGTCCCAGATAAATATCAATCCAAATCTAAATTATACGTGTGGTAAGTACTAGACAAGGAGGGCATATGTTACATCTGAAGGAGGATACAAGTTAGCAAGGTGAAGACAGTGGAGGTGGCAGAGGAGCGAATACTCTAGGCAAAGGGAACAACAAGTCAGGTGGTGGGAGAAGGAAGGGAACTTCTCCAAAGGCCTGTAGACTATGTTACAGGTCATTAGAGTAAGAGCAAAAGGCAACCACTGCAAGGTTTTAAAAGGTGAGTGGTTAAGGGGTGAGAAATCAAATTTACATTTTGAAAACTGCACTGCAGCTGGCAGAGTGGAGAAAGAAGTAGAGGCAGCTAGAATGGAAGAGAAGAGTCCAGCTAGGAATGATTGTTGTCCAGGAAAGAGAGGATGGTGGCTTCGCCCAGGATTGTGGTGGGAAAGGGAGAGAAGTGGATGGACTCAAGAGAGATTTAAGAGGTAAAATCAACAGATCTTGTTCATGGATTATATGTGGTGTTATGAGTAAGAGAGGTGTCGAGGGTAACACCTAGGTTTCTGGTTGCAGAACTAGATGGATGGTGGTACTTCATGGACATGAGAAATGCTGTACTGCCCTACTCTCCTGTCACCCTCCTCTCCCCGGCTGGTCAGGTGCTAATGCCAAGTGGTAACGATCCCTGCACATCTGCTGTGGCACGCATGTTGAATTCTTCTGCACTTCTAAAGACAAAATTTCTTTCTTGCAGATCAATCTTGCAACGAAAGTCATTTTCGCGAAATAAGACGTTTGTTAAAATTAGTGAATAAATTGAATCTTTTATTTGACATCACGGAAACAATATATGATGCGACAGAATAATGCACCCCTTGAATGGTCTCAGGCAAATTAGAAAAGAAGGTTTAAGGTGTAAATAAGGCCAAATGAAAGCCAAATGACATCATAGCGTGTATGCAGACGAAGGTTTCATAGTATTTTCAATAGAGAACTGCAGTGGGATTAGCAAAGTGTCTATGCAGTATAGACGATACAGTAGTGTAGTCACATTATAAGTCATGTCATACATTACCTTTATGAAGGAAAGTATTACACACTTCCCATCTTTGTTGTAATAATTCCCCAAGCTCATTAGCAGTAAGGGCAGTACTTAGAATGAAACGAAGAATTGCTTTAAAAATCTTTTTAAATATTGTTACACTGAGATACACTATCAAAGTGCCCCCAAAAAAGAAGATTGGTGTCCAAAAATTAGTCCTTTGTTAAAAAGAGAAAAATAATTGACAGCAAGTATCTAATTTTAGCGAAATAATATCCAAATTAGTGTTGTGTTGATTCTATAATCTTGTATGTACATACTTTGTAAATTAATTTTATTTTTTTTACAAGAGCTGTAAGTGTAAGAACTTTATACATGGTTTTATGAATATACGTATTTAAGTAATATTATAATGTAAATAATTTAAGTCAACATCAAGGGTTTAGGAGAATTATTTCCCTTAAAAAAGGTATGAACTTTATGCAAGTTGGGGAGACACTGGGCATTAAAACAAACTTTAGCCTGGTCTACATGGCCTTCTGTGATCTGGCCCCACGTAATACCACAGCTTCATTTCCTGCCACTCTCCTACTTAAATCTGAGGTCCTGACAACACTATAATTTCCATGGTTTTACTATAGCTATTCTTTCCACCCAGAACAATCATCTAAATCTACCCAGTTAAAAACAAGCATCACAGCCCATAGACAGGCCTTGAGATTTTGAATCTCCCAGAATAAGAATTAAAGATTATTTACTCGATTGAATAAAATGGTAGTCTGT
Source organism: Rhinolophus sinicus (assembly GCF_036562045.2). Classification (NCBI taxonomy): domain Eukaryota; kingdom Metazoa; phylum Chordata; class Mammalia; order Chiroptera; family Rhinolophidae; genus Rhinolophus; species Rhinolophus sinicus. Next base: position 47,931,645 of record NC_133751.1, read on the forward strand.
CTAACATCTGTAATGGTGAGATGTATATGGGGTATTCTCCACATTATTGAGAAGTATGGACTGGGCACCTGTCAGGCCACAACACGGGAGGCAACGGGGTCCCACTAAGAAAAGCTAGAAATGGTAGTCCAGCCTTCCCACTAAAACAGGTCTAGGCACTTCTCAAGTGTTTTGCTTTATAAATATGGGCTTTTGATCAGAAGAGATAAACAACTGTAGTCTACATTGGTGATAACATTTTCAGCATGAATGTCAGTTCAGAAAAATTAAAAATCTATGCAGCCTGCATTTATTTTTCAATCAAAATAGTTCCTTTATTGAGTCCCAGGATGAAATCACATGTATTCTTAAAACACAAATTATATACTTTATTGAGTACAAGACCACAAAGGAGAAAATTTTCTACCACTTTTCAGTTACTAATATCTTATTTTCTGAGCATATTTGAGAAGTAACAATACCAAAGCATCTTTTTAAACTCTCATCCTAAAATTAGATCTAGGTGGATGACATGTGACCTGCAACTGGTAGGCTATTGATCTAAAGGAAAAGGAAAAAACAGATTTCTCCTTGAGTCAGTCTAAGTTTATATTACTCAAGGATTCAGAAACAGTTTGCAATTCATATTTTATTATACTTTCTAATTGCTTGTACATTCTTATAGTTCTAATAAAATTTCAGGTTTTAAAATACTTATCTAGTTTTTAAAATTTTTGTGATTTATTTATACATAAGCTGGTTGCTTTCTATATTCTATCTACAGCAAGTTTAAAACAAATTTTTCAAGTTTTTTTTTTTTCTTCTAGATTTATTCTAGTTACCTAAAGCAGTATTTCTCCAAAATAATCCATGGAGTAGTGTCCTACAAGATATTCTGAGAAAAAAAAATTTGCAAAGTCAAATAAGTTTGGGAAATTATGTGTATGATATTCAAGTCACCTCAACATGTTAGCTAAATACTCAGAAAAATCCTACAATAATAAAACCTGTTTAGCTTTGTTTAATTCAGCATTTCTCAGACTTATGTGAGTCGAAATAACCAAAATAATTTTTTAGAAACAGCATGTAACATCCTGTAGCACTAGGGTTCGCAGAGAATGCTTTGAGATATGCTGATCTAAAGTCATCTTTAAAAAGAAGAGAAAACTTCCCAAAGAGGAAGTGATTCTCGAATGATGAAGGGTAATGTGGAGAAGAGCAGAGGGATGAACCTTATCAGTATCTACCTAGCTGAGTGAGGCTGAGAGAAAAGGGGTCATCGGAAGCGGGGTTGCTTCAGTCAATCCAGACAGTTTAAAGTCCAGAAGACTCCATTCAGAACTGAAGCGACCTGAGCAATCTCAGGTGAGCCAGGATAACAACAACAACTGTTATCACTGCCGTTTTTACTGTTACTTCTGCTTCAATTCATTAATTGCTCAGGACGGGAAAGGCACTGCACATACATTATCTCTAACCACATAAACCCCTGCAAGATAGGTTTTATCCTTCCAATTTTAGAGATGAGGAAACCGAGGCTGAGAGAGGGTGACATGATTCCCGCAGTAACGGGATTTGACCTTAGACCTTTCTTACTGAACCACACCGACTCGGTCTGTAAAACTCCTTCATTGAAGCAACTGCTCTCTCCTTGTCCTCTAAGTTACTGATTCTCCTCCCTGGAGCCTTCCCTAACAGAAATCATTCTAGACTAAAACAGGTTAAACTATTGATTACTTTGACCCACTTAACTTTACCATGTCTGGTTTCTGCTGTGAACCAAATATTTGCACACTCTAAATCTGAAGAGACCTCTGATTACCTAGGCATGAAATGGTGTTTTGAAATTACCGTTCAAGTCTCTTTAAGAGTCACACAACAAAATTCATCTTAACAGTTAAAGGCAAACTCAAACACCTACAGAGGCTAAGCAGGTAACATAAATGAGGGGGGCTGGGCGGGAATAAGACCACGGAGACGGTGATGCTCTAAAGAGAATATGTTCCATCCAAAGGCCATAACTGTCCTTAGCTTTGGCACCTTGTCAAGCACACACGTGAGCCCAGTATCGATGATCTGATTTTTTGAATGAAGCCAGAAACACAAGTGTTTATGTGAAATCTCCCAATTCTAAAATGTTGACAACTAATTTCTTTAAAACATTTGCAGGACCAAAAACAACATAAATTTACAGGCTTATCACTCGTGACGTCATAAGTCAACCTCTACTGAAAACAGCATTACCTCTGCCAACTCTCCTCTACCTGCCAGTCACCCCCTCCATCCACTAGGCCTGGGTCCACATTGCTTTTGATACACTCAAAACAATCCCAAGCTAGGACTTGTCAGTACTGAAGTCATGTTTCAAACCTTAGAGTCTGAAGTTGATCATAAAAAAGGAGACAGGGCAGCCGGATGGCTCAGTTGGTTAGAGTGTGAGCTTTTAACAACAGGGTTGCCTGTTCGAGTCCTGCGTGGAATGGGGGGATTAAACTAGGATTAATCCCGGCCACTAAGATTAAACACAGCACCTTGAGCTGAGCTGCTGCTGAGCTGCCAAGGGGCGGCAGGTGGCTCAGTTGGTTAGCGTGACAGCCCTTAACAACAAGGTTGCCGGTTCAATTCCCACCAGCCCCTCACCCTTCATAACTAGATTGAAGGAAAAGACTTGGAGCTGATGGTCCCTGGAAAAAACACTGTCCCCCAATATGCCCTCCCCCAAAAGGAGACAACCAATTGTTTTTTGAAAGATGGCAAGAGGGTTAAAATAAATGCATGTGCCACTTGAAGGCAATGGCAGTCCTTATGTGCCTTTTCTAGAATGCTTCATATGCCAGAGTGACTCCACCATATGAGGAAGCCATTAGCACTGCTCCAGTGACCAAATATTTTTGCTTCCTTCTCTCCAAACTGATTTTCAAGATTACTTTTGGAGATTAGATTCAGGTCCAATTACTCTCCCTTTGTTCTCCAAGCCATTGATTATCAGGGTCACAGGGTGGCCAGTCCTCCATGACATTCTCTTGGCACCCGGGGTGCTTGTTAGAAGGGTGGCTAATGCCACCCGACACCTGTATTATTCAAAGCTAGGGCTCAAGGTGTGGCCTCTGGTCTTTTAAGGTCAACATCATCACTAAGTCCCCAGAGAAGAGCCAAGGAAAGGATGGAAAGAGGTTGGCTCCATCAGGAGAGATTCCTCCTCGGCCTCATTCTCCACCTGCTGCTTCAAGGTAAGATGGGACAAGAACAACAGCAACGCAGACAAATAACTTTTGGGAAACAGAGAAACCAGGGTAATTCTTGTTATTCCTAGACAGTCAATACTGGATGTTCGTTTTGGTAAAAAATGGAAATTTACAGCACTGACAGCTTTGTACCTCTTTCTAGGCTCATACTAGTTACTAGCTGACTCTTCTCTTTAGTTACTTCTCCACTCCCTTTTCTACTGGCCTCTTGTCCTTCCACGTGGCTTTCTCTTTCCAGGCATATAACCTATTCCCACGGTTTCTGAGTATCAGGTGAGGCTAAAAAGAAGAGAATTATTTCTTAGTTCTCTTGAAGCAAATGAAATGGAACAGGGAAGATGCTAAGGGGAAGGGCATAGATGAGAAGACTTGTGAAAGAGGGAAACTTTTTCAGTACAATTTTCCCAGTCTAGAGTATTTTTCTTGTTCATTATTTAAAATGAGCAGTGAAGGATACTACAACGTCACAGATAAAAATAGATGTTACCACATCGTTCTCTGTTTCTGCTCCAAAAAGTATGACAAGAAAGGAGTTAGGTATAAGACCAGTATCAAGAAACTCTCTTTAAGATCATCTCAGGGGTGATGACTACTGAGTTTTAGAAGACAACAATCACAGCACATAGTAAAAACACAATAAATACTCATCAAATTAAAAAACTGGGTTCTGCTTTAAGGTCCAACATATCTCACTCTACCTACCCGATTACTTCCCTTATCATTAATTCATGATCATCTATGCCTTATTCATATAGTGAGGAGGAGAACTGTGATTACGAAATTTGTCACTGACATCACTCAGACGGCTCAAGGACAGAGAACAGCAATGGAAGGATATTGAGTGAAGGTGGAAAGGTTTGTGGTTGAGTTTGGTAACACAGCAGGACGCTGAAACGCTGTGGTCAGGGCTGAGTTTGCATACACACTTGGACAAAGTTTGCATGGAGACAGAATCAATGGAATTAAGGATGGATGCTGACTCAGCTCACCTTCGTCGACTTCCACCATTTGCCTACCAGCCCAACCCATGCTCCCTGGCTAAGGAAGGAAGAGCTCACATGCTTCTCCCATACCCGCTATTTTCTCTCTGCGCAGAAACACTCTCTAGGACCCAGTCTGGGCACTCCTCTCACAGAGTCTATGCTCTCTACAGGGAGAGGCAACACTTTCACCATCAATTGCTCAGGCTTTGACCAGGATGGCGTGGACCCTGCTGCCTTCCAACCAGTGTTTGACAGAAAGGCCTTTCGCCCAGTGGTCAACTACAGCATCCCCATACAGGTCAACATTTCCTTTACCATGTCTGCCATCCTGGAAGTGGTGAGTCCTGACCCAACACTGCAATGGTCTAGTGATAAGCAGTGGGTTTCCTGATTGGATTTTGTAAAATTAAGAGCTCATTCTATGGGGTGGGGAGACGTGACAGGGAAAGCTACAATGGCATCACTGCAGGTGAAATCTGTTCTTTCTTAGAATACTCCACAAGAAACATAATTCCAATGGACTATCAGACTATTTTTTTCACTCATATTTCCCATGTGCCCTGGATTATTTGACCTACATTTTTCAGTGGCTTATGATTAAAAATTATAATTGTCACAGAGAACAGCCTTGGAAATGAGTAAGAGGTGAGTGGCAGCATTGGACCTGACTTCATAAAGTTAATGATCCTGGATGAAAATTGTTTTTTCCAGAATGAACAGCTTCAACTGATGACATCACTCCTGTGGCTAAATGTGGTAGGATAGACTCAGTTTCTTTTTTACTATTGTACCTCCCTTTTTCTACTCCTGGGTGCAACTTTGCAGATTACAATGGATAAATTAGAATACTCATGAGTTAAACAAGTTCAAACAGAGCCAGGCCAATAATGAAAACACAAAACTTCCTGACTATTCTGCCAGTTTAGGAAAGCAGAGATGGGGCACAGGGTGAAATTAGCATAAACGAAGGTCATGGAAGCCAATATTTAAGTGGCCCCATCCAGAGAATTTAAAGCCAAGCTCAAGGTCTCCCTTGAGAGCACAGAGGGAGAAGTGGAAGTAAGACTTTGTTAGTGACTTGGTGACAGCTGTCACCAGAGAGGGGTGGGAGAGGAAGAAATGGTTGAGAAAAGGAAAGTAAAGTGCAGGAGATAGAGCAAGACTAAAACTGATTCACCCCATTTGTCCCATGCTGTGGTCTCTTCTAGATCTGGTACAATCAATTCATCAGGTGGAACCCAGAGGAATGTGGGGGCATCAGGACGCTCAGCATAGTAGCTGAGAATCTGTGGATTCCAGACATTTTCATCCAGGAGTTGTGAGTATAAAGGATAAAAAAAGCGTGAAGGAAACCGTATCTCCAGGGAAGAGCATGATATAACTAATAGGGGCCACACAAAGACTCCCCTTAGAAAGGAGCATCATCTGAACTGAAGAGCTTACAAAATCCCCAGAACATGCTGATACGTGGAAGGGGGGAGTCAAATGAGTGGGGCTGGAGTACAGGAATGGGGTGACCTGAGAGAGAAAGAAGGCCAAGACTGATGGGGAACCCACAGCACCCACTTCCCTGTCCTTCTCACATACAGCATGGATGTAGATCAGACACCTACAGGTCTCATGGCTTATGTCAACAGTGACGGGCGCATCAAATACGATAAGCCAATGCAGGTGGTCAGCATCTGTAATCTGGACATCTTCTATTTCCCTTTCGATGAACAGAATTGCACACTCACCTTCAGCTCTTTCATCTACACAGGTGAGTGATGCTCATATATAGTAATCTGTTGAGAGGGAGAAAAAGGGTTTTGAAAAAGAGGACAGAAAGTTGGGAACAGTGAGGGCATCTCACTGAAAGGGGCAAGAAATCCAACAGTCTGGGCAAGGGGGGTGGGCGCATTTGGGGAGGCTGAGTTGTCTGGATCTCTTTGCAGTGGAGAACATGGTCCTGGGCATGGAGAAGGAAGTGTGGGAAATTTTGAACACATCACAGAGTCTCATTCAGAGCAAGGGGGAGTGGGTGCTTCTGGCCATCTACCAGAGAGCAATGAAGATGACTGTGGACACCGGCCAGTACGACCAAATCATTTTCTATGTGAGCTTCGGGGCCCTGGTTGTGATCTTCTCCTAAGATGCATAGCTTACGTTCCCCACTAGAATGTGAGCTCGCCCACTAGAAAGTAAGTTTCACAAGGGCAGAGATTTGTATTACTTTTTTCACTGATAAATCTTCAGTACCTAGAACAGTATCTGGCTCAGTAAATATTGATGGAATAAATCCTCCCTGAGGAAGAAGCAAAGTTCCTGTGATGGTGATTCACAGTGAAAGCGAGCTTCCTGCCCCCCCAGGGTCATCAGAACTTTTTGGAGGACTGGAATTTTTATGTTTATTTTTCAAAAGAGATGGTAGAAAAGTTATGAAGCACTGTCTTAGGGACATTATGATTCCAAATCCTGGCGATCCCAAAATATCTGCCACTGTCTTGCTTTCCCTCCCATTGATCTAAAATTCCACTAGCAAAAATCACTTGCAATTAGACCTTGATGAGGAAAGCAAGCAGAAATACAGGATAAAATGCACATGATAACCTAAGAATCTGGTTCCTCAGTCCTGCTAAGAGCACGCTGATAGGGATAAAATTGTACGTGTTGAAATTTGACCCTTTGGGCCAAGAAGGAATGAGGTATGTTTCAGTGGTATGCAGCATGGCAGAATCAAACCCAGGGAAGGCAGACGATGGTGATTAAGATAACTTTGGTGGAGAGAGAATCGTGAAAGGAACTTAAAGTAACGTTTCCTTACCAGACAGTTTGTTCTGGGACAAATCTCAACTCTTGCTCTTAAGTGGCTTGGCAGGCTCCGAGGCTACTCCTCACTCGCCTGCTCTCTCCTCCCCAGGTGGACATAAGGCGCAGGCCCACCCTCTACGTCATCAACCTTCTGGTGCCCAGTAGCTTTCTGATTGCCATCGATGCCCTCAGCTTCTACTTGCCGGCAGAAAGCCAGACTCGTGCCCCATTCAAGATGACACTTCTGCTGGGCTACAATGTCTTCCTGCTCATGATGAATGACATACTCCCAGACAGTGGCACCCCTCTCATCAGTATGGCCCCTACCTCCTTCAGAAGACTAAAAACAAGGTTGGGTGGGGGTGGGGGCACAGATGGACCAATGGAATCGGTTCAGAGTGAAAAGGGATCCTGAAAACGGGCCCTGTGGGAAAATAGGAAACAGGAAGTCCTAGGTGGTGCCTCTGGCACTCACACAGGCCTGCCTTCCTTCCAGGTATATACTTTGCCCTGTGCCTCTCGATGATGGTGCTCAGCCTGCTGGAAACCATCTTCATCAGCTACTTGCTGCACCTGGCCACCACCCAGCCCCCACCCATGCCCCGATGGCTCCAGTCGCTGCTTCTACATGGCACCACAGCAACGAAATGCTGCCCCACTGTGCCCCAGAAGGGAACCAAGGGCCTGGACCTCACCCCTGCCCACCTGCCTGGTAACAAAGTCAGCTCTGCCCACACTTCCTCTTCTAACATCTCCACTTCTCTGCTCCTGCCTCCTTGCCTGGCCCCTCCACCCCATCCCGGGTGACCTTTGCAGTCCATGGCTGGGTCTCTGTCTCTCCTTAGGTCTGAAGGAGCCCGTGGAGCTGGTAGGGAAGGTGCCAGATCCCCGAGAGGCAGAGTTACATGGGTGCCCTGGGTCCACAATGGCCCGGCAGGAAGACGAGGCCCAGAAGCAGCACTTGGTGGGCCTGTGGGTGCAGTTCAGCCACATGATGGACACCCTGCTCTTCCGTCTCTACCTGCTGTTCATGGCCACGTTCGTCATCACGGTCATCGTCCTCTGGAACACATAGGCAGATGCCCATCTTCGTGCTCCAGCCTAGAGCTTCTCTTGGCTCTGGAAACTAGCCAGGCTCTCATGCTCATCCAAATTCCAGCCTCACAGCCCTGCCAACCACCTAGTTTTCAATCCAGTCCTTCTGTGCAGTCAGACCAGACCTGGATGGTTTCCGATACCCTCCCAGAGTTAGGTCCTTGCTCCTGCACTCCATCAAGCCTTCCCAAAGTCTTGTCTGGCTGGCTTTTGAGGGTGCAGTTTCCTGGAATACTTCTTTGATTGAATAACCTCAATAAACCCCTTTGCAGAAAGCACTGGCTCTTCCCTGCATTATATTATAGTATAAAAAATCTCGGGATTAAGAGTCTTCTTGCAGAAAATTCTCAATACCACAATACCAGAGCAAAAAGGATTTTCTTTTCTTTTTTTTTTTTTTTCTTTTTTTTGTCTAGCAGACAACATGTGAAAGTGGGAGAGGGGCCAAAATCTATTACAAGGAATTATAATAAAAGAGGGATTGACCTCCTAAATCCAGTTATCCCAGAATAAGCTTCAGAAATTAATAAGTGCCAGAACCAGACATCTCTTGCTTAAAGAGTGAAGCCTTTCACCACAGCCTGACATATGACTCATTCATCATTAAGCACTTAGAGTGTTAACATAATCCTGAATTACTGTTAACTGTCTGTGTTGCAATGAGTTGATCTGCCCTTAATGATGCTAAGAAAACATTAGGCCAAGGAAAGTATATTTGAAAATGGCATCTGCTTTACTGGAAGTAACATAAACGCCCCCATATGAACTGGAAATTTTCCGTTCCCAGCACTTGCCTTAGGATTTTGAAAGTCTTTGTCTATTGGTTGTTCTCCCACTGGCTGCCACTGTACGTGAGAGCCATAGTATGATTTGCTGGGCATCCCAGCTTCAGAAAAGCACAGATTTGAGAGCAATTTAATTAGAACTGAAACATAACCTTTTATTTTTAGCAACCCTTTCTTTTCCTTTCTTTCATTTATTCTACTTTCTATCTGAAGCCAATATGTCCCAGGTCACCACAGGCTAGGAGTAAAAAGAGAATCAGAATATTGTTTACTAAACAGTATTTCCCTGGTTCCTCCTCTCCACTGTTCTTCCTCAAATGCCTTTGGCTCCCTCCTGTCACTGTACATGCCCAAAGGGTGGCAAGGCTGCCAATGTCCTCTAGAAGTGCCGCTGCTAGTGGCACAGGCCTAAGGTCCTACCCCAGTGTCCTCTGCAGGAGCATTTGCCCTCGCGGAGCCCAAGCCACTGGAGGCTGAATCTTGTAGCGCAGATGTTCCCAGCTGGATGCTGAGTCACCGGGACCAGCTGTTACTTGCTCTTTCCTTGCAGTCCCCTTCTGCAGGCAGAAGTCCATGGGAATCTGCAGTATTGAGGCAGAAATACCCTGCTCAATTCTGAATCGCTCCTTTCACTCAGGCCCCTGGTCTTCCAACTAAACTCATGTCCCTTAATTCTGCTTCTTTTTTTCTCTGCATTGTTTTTCCAGGAAGATCTTTGGCTCTTCAGTTCCTAGAACTCTGTCACGTACTCCCTTGACCACCCCCAGTCCTCTACGCATGTCCAAGACCTAGTGTATACACAATCTAGGTTCAGATCAGGAGCCCTGATATTCACCTACGGAAATTAGTGTATCTGTTATTATTTTGACAGTTCCTCAACTCACAGCTTTCCATAACGTGGGCCTTTAGAAAGGACACAGCATAGTAATAGTAATAACTAACATTTATTAATATGTGACAGGCACTCTTCTAAGTGCTTTATATGAATAAACACAGTTAATCCTTACAGTAGCCTTATAAAGTAGGAACTACAGATCAACAAACCCTTGGAGCCAAATAAATGTGTTTTGGAATTTGGAATTTTTCAGATTTTAAAAAAGTAACTGTTGTGCCTGTGCTGTATATTATGAACAGCCCAAGTGGGGGATGAGGCAGCACCTTATATCAAACCCATGAATGTTTCTGCACTGAAATCTATGAACGTTCACACTAGATAGCAAAAATGAAACTGAATAGTTTCATTAGTTTCAGGTCAAGTTTTGCCACCAAAGAACGTCATTTGGTTTTCAAAGCTCTTTAGGTTTTAGAACTGAGGTTTTATAGCATTATCCCCATTTTTATATATTCAAATAAGTGAGATGAAATAAATGAGAAAAGGAAGAACAGGAGACGATGTCATAGCCCGTGAGCTGTCTGCCAAGCTTCTACAGCTAGTGAAGTGGCCGAGCTGCAGTTTGAACCTGGGCAGGCTGACTCTAGATACTGGACTCTTACCCCACGCCCTCCAAGATGAGGCTGAGAACCAGACAGGTTCTCTAGGAGTCCCATGTGGAGACATCAATACCACTTCAAGTCTTTATTAATTAACACTGTAGGAGAATTCAAACAGAAAGAGCAAGGCCCTCATCCGGGTCCCAATGACAAACTTTCTTTTAAATTTCCTTTTCCTTTTCCTCCCTCCCTCAGTTTTTCCCACTCCTCACTCCTTCCCTCCCCACTCCCTTTGTAAGTCATAACACCCAAATTCACTATTCGTACCTTTTCCATTCCTTGCTGGAGTGTATATTCCCCCAAATCTAACCGGGGCAATTCAGCTTTCCTCGGTATTCTCAATGGATTTAATCTTTTGCCGCTGATACTTCTTTTCAGATACTTGTAGACCTTTCAGTCCTCTGCCCTGTCCTGAGACAGTCATCTCCCCTGGAAATTCATCCTTGACATTGTTGAGTAGCTCATTCACCCAGTGTTTGATGAGTTCTGAAATTATTTTAGATCAAGTTGCATTATTTTGTTTTTTTCCACACATATTCATGGTACACATTTCTTTGCTTATTTTCTTCAGATTTTTTCCAAACAAGTAGCGTTAAGTTTTATTTGAATAGAAACTATCCAACTTACCATTTTTGACACGTGATTTAAGATGCTCTATATCTCTTTTCAGTAAGAAAAGGCACGATATAATTACAGTGATTTTATTTTCTCCAAAAGCAAAATCTGAACATGTGATCTTAACACATAACTGATAATCATACAGAACCTTTGAAAGCAGAGCTTTCCCAGAAAATTGACAGGTAGAGCTGCTGCCTATAGCCATCTATAACAGAATCGTATGATAAGCACACTTTGCGTTAATGACTTTTCTCTTATGTGGCAAGCCTCTGAAAGGTTTTGAAAAGTAATTTATGACCTCTTTAAAAAAAGATCTAAACTGGTCCTGCCTGGGCCGTCTTGCATCTGATGTCCCTATTTCTGCCTAACGGCTCCTCATCTTGTCTGTTCATTTGCAGTGGTGCCCTGTGGTTCTCGCATACATTTTTGTCCACTTTCGTTTTCTTTAAACTTTTATAAGCAGTATTTTCCCATGTTTTCTACATTTTTCAGGTTCCCTATTAACCTGACATTAAAGTTTATTACCTCATTGCTATCTTTTCCTCCCTCTCCTCTTCATTCAGACCTGCTCTAGAATGTGAGGTCACAGCCTTCGTTTCAAGCCTATTTTTTTCCTTCTCTCCAATTTCTGATCCTCCCTTTGACAACCTCTCTTATTTATGCATTTACTGGCACTGGTTCTGCGACATAGCAGGGGGAAATAATAGTATAGTACAGAGACTTTGGAATCTGGCAACCCTGGATTTTAATCTGACTCCCTTACTTTCTATCTGGGTATAAGGTGCTGGCCTATACGCCACTTGGGCTGTTCATAACCTTGTACAAGTGGCTTAGCCTTACAAGTTTAAATTTCTTTATTTGTGAAACAGAGATAATAACTCAGATTAAATTATTTTTAAAATACGGATTTTTGAAAATCATTGGTAAGTGTACAGACACTGGAAAACTAAATGTGACACACTAGAAAGCATCTATTTATCATGCAGGCCGAGACCTAGAGAGTCCTAGGTAGGAGGCGATAAATTAGAGATTTTCTAGTTCAATCCCCTCATTTTTTAGATGAGAAAAATGAAGTGGAGAAAAGTAAAAGATAACTATGGGATTGTCATACTTCAAGAGAGCCTGGGATCAGAACTTGGGCCTGTCCAAGTGGCTGCCACGGGCGAGTTGTTGTCCCTGGGACTCTTCCCAGGTGACTTGCAGGAGTCCCAGGACCCTCCCTCTCTCCTGCTCCAGGCACCATAGCCAACCTAGGCTCAGCCGTTGCCCCAGCCTGAAGTTTGGATGCTTGGGTTGCCTCCTGTACTCCTGGCTCCTTAGCCCTGGCCAACGGTCTCTGTATGTGATTGCCATCCATCTGAGCTGCAAAACAATGACCCTTACTTCCCCCTTCCAGTCCCTAATTCTGTCCTTGCCAGGCTACAGCTATTTTCCCAAACCTGATCCCCCAGGGTGCCAGATGAATGGGGCCACCAGAGGACCATGCAGTGTGATCCCCCTTGGAATAAGCTAAGGCGAAAGGTATTGGGGTCTGTGACTTGCAAAACTACAGCTCCTGTTGCCGCTGTTTAACTTTGGATTCAAGCATTGTCTAAGCCTGTGGATTTCATTGGTGGAAACCTAGGGGCCCACTGATCCAGGCAACCAGACTTTTTAACTATAGAGTAATGAAAAGAGCAAGGAAAGAACAGTGGCATCAGATTGACTCTAGATTCTACCAGTTTCCACTGGGTGGACACTAAACAAGATATTTTGACCCCCCCTGCACCTCAATTTCCTAATCTATAAAATGGGAGTAATAGTGTTGAACTCTCAAAGCAGTTGTGAGGATATGACTACTGTAAGTAAAGTGCCAAATACAATATAGGGCACATGGCACAAACCTAATAAATGCTAGTCATGGTTAGGCCATTCTGAGCCTGGCCTTTACTGGAAACTTAGGGGATACAGTCAGAAAGAAAAGGCTGGGCCCTGCCTCCAGCCTCCTGGATCCCACCTGCTTCCAATTGCTGTGTTTCTGCCAACTCCCATCTCCATCAAACTGCACCCAAGACGGAGGCCCACACCTCAGCAACACGATGTGAACAGCAAGCAACTTCTCTGATTTTTGAAAATCATTGGTAAGTGTACAGACACTATGAGGTTCCCAACCTCATACTCTCATGAGGTTCCCAACCACCTTCCTTCCATCTGCCCAAAGTACCTGTGTCTCTCTCCCCATCTACAGTGAACTGACAGGCTAGGTATGTAACTAACATTTATTGACCTCACACTACTACATGCCACACACTGGGGGGTGGGGGGTGCGGACAAAGAAGAACCAGATATGCTTCCTGCTCTCCATGAGGTCACAGAGCAGGAGGGGAGATGCACATGTAAAGAGATGTTTCCAGCTGAAGGGTCACAACAGAGTTTAGAGGGGTGTGTGTGTGTGTGTGTGTGTGTGTGTGTGTGTGTGTGTGACAGAGAGAGAGAGAGAGGCTTCTCAGAAGACTAGATGCGTGAGTTGAGCTGAATCATTAAGAATTTAGTGGGATCAAGAGATCAATGGTTGAAGATACATTTTAGATTGTGAGACTATAGAGGAGAAACACCACATATTGAGTGTTGGGGTGCTATTTTCCGTGTATAGTCCAAGGCGCATGTGCATTAGAATCAGCTGTGGATCTAGTTATAAACACAGAGTCCTGAGCACTATAGCCTACAATTCTGATTTGGGGTTAAGATTCAGATTTAGGGCCAGAGGGGTGAGGGTAAGACACGTGAGGTAATTCTTATACATATTAAAGATAAGAACAATTCGTTTAGAACGTAAAACCCAAGGCAAAGATGATGGAAAGGTAGGTGGGAGTTAAGTCACAGGGTGCCTTTTGTATCATGCTAAGGAGCTAGATTCATCCTGTAGGCCAGTGGGTCTCTAAGTGTGGTCCCAGGATGTACAGCCACAGCATTACCCAAAAACCTGTTGGAAATACAAATTCTCAGGCACAGCAATCTTAACATAACTGCTAGAGACAATGGGAGCCATTGAAAGATTTCAAGTATAAGAAGCATATGGGCACACTGTTTTTCAAACAAATTACACAGGCTGCACAGGTAGCCCTCAGCCAGAACAAGTGTGTGCCCCAGATGATGATAATATCCATCTGGTACCTCCATGGTGCTTAAAAGATGGCTAGAAGGTGACACTTGCCCTCATCTCAGAGGAGAGCAAGCTCTCATGTGTACTCACAGACCCTGCTAGCTGGCCTGCGTGCTGACCCCTGCCTCTAGGCCTCAGACATTGTAGCTCACCTGGGCTCCTAAATCCAGTGTCTGTGCCTCTGACCTTGGTATCCTGAAGCCTCAGTGTATCTATTTCCCAACCTCCCTTCTCCTGGTTCCCTAGAGTACAGCCATGGAGACACCAGATACCAATATTATGGAGCCTGAAAAGGATTCTAAAGTGGCTGTTCACTGTACATCCTGGAAGTTCAGTGGAGATAAGCCAGAAATTGCCCTGCCAGTCAGAACAAGGAATAAGAGAAAGTACATAGGTAGTGACCATCTTATAATGGTTTGGGATTAAAAAAAAAAAAGTGTTAAATCCCTAGGAATCCAAGCTGCCAGTGGTTCTCACCTGTGGTCAGTTTTACTCCCAAGTGGACCTTTGGCAATGTCTGCAGACATTTTAATGGTTACAGCTGGGGTGGGGGAATTGTACTGGCATCTGGTGGGCCAGAGATGCTGCTAAACCTTCTATAATGCATAGGACATCCCTCCAAACAAAGAATTATCCAGCCCAAAATGTCAGTAGTACTGAGGTTGAGAACCTGGGCAATCCCAGTCTCACAGGAGTCCTTAACTGGCCTCAGATTTGCCCGAGTAGGCAGTTAAAACCCAAATTCAAAGTCTCTGTCTTTAGAGGTCCAAGAATCCTAGAGATATGTGAACCCAAAATAGAGGCTCCAAAGATGCCCAGAGAAAGTAGGCAGTGTGGAGTATGTCCCTGACCCTCCCACAATGACCCCCGAATCCGCTAAGTTTTGTGAGCCATCTCCTCGTACTGAGTCACCATGAAAGCCCACAGCTTGGCTGAGGAGAGACAAGTACCTAGAGCTAAAATGGAAGTCTTAGAGACTCCCCAGGATGTTCCAGAGGATGTAGGGTAAAGCCATTCCTAATGACCTTAGAAAATGATAGCCCACCTATTAAAGCTCTGTCTAAATATGGCTAAGCTCCCCTTCCTGAAAGCCTATTGAAGGAGGAAAGGAAGAGGCAGGCATACCCAGGAGGGATCTCCAAAGAACATTTGTAGCAACGAACTCTGTCTTGGGATGAACTCTGAGAGCTGGCCTCCTCAACAAGCATTTTAGGTGCTTAGTTATTTGTCTGAGATGGAGAGCTGCCCAATGTGGAAAGTACACCATATACCCAAAGAATTCTGACAGAGACCCAATGTTTGTGCTGAAAAACTGTGAGTCTTACATGGTATGTTATAAGCCATAAGCATTGAAAAACCTGCAACCCTGGTTATTTCAAGTACTACAATTTTTATTGCTTTATTTGAAAATAGTCTCTAACTCATCATTTTAGGTGTTTTCTTAAAGATGATCAATTGATTATGGGTGTTTTTTTGTTTTTTTTTTGATTAATGACAAAATTTACATTTTCCTCAAATGTTCAAAAATATGGTCAGGAAATACAAGGTTTACTTGCCATCCCCCTATTTCCTTGGCTTCATTGCTTTTTCCCACATACTCCTATCTAATACCTGTGTTGTGGGATTGCTGAGAGGATTCCATACAATAAAGTAGGTAAGAAAGACATCACAATGCCTAGCATCTTAGCTACCATTACCACCAGCAGCAGCAATAGTACCTGAGCTTTCCAGATCCCAGAGTTGCACCTCTGACTCCCCAGATAGGAAGCAAGCCCTTGCCTGACTGCTTTATTTCTCCTGCCTCTATCGTCTCCATCTCCTGGCAGCTAAATCTATTTCTGAGTCCAACCAATAGACTTAGGTCCTGTTTTTCAGCCAACGTTGATAAAACAAGATATACATCAACTGTCTTAGCCACTTTCATCAGGGCCTGCAGTTCACCCTCCTTTCCTGGATCTAAGGTCTGGTAGTTTAGCCTACCTGCAGAGCTCAAGCACCCTTTGAAAGTCCTTCACGCTTAGCCAGTTCAGGAGTCCAGAGCCCCACGGGTGTGTCCACGTGGAGACAGACACAGCAGTACTTTGGTCCTTCTTGACATGATGGCCCAATCCTTTGGCCAAGTTCCCAAAGAAAGGAAGAAATGATATATAGAGCTGGTGGGGTTAAAACACTGCAGCTATGGCAAACCTCAAATGGAGGACATTGCAGCCCTCTCTCCTACTTTCCTACTCTGGGGCCCTAAGCCATTTCGGCCTTCCTTAGTACGTTCTATTCAGCGTTGTCCATTCTGAACAAAGTTTCTTTTGTATTCTAAAAGAAACTTTACCCTTCTGCAAGAAAAAAATTTCCAAGTCTTTCTGGAAATGTAACTGATGTAATATAACAATGCTCCAATTCACTCATTTGGTCCGATTGTGTTTTTTATAGTGATGTGACATAAGATATAATATTGACACATACCATTAATATTGATGTTAGCCGAGATTACTAGTTTGTGATAATGTGTAACACTATTGACAACACAAAAACATTAAAAACAGCTCTGCTATCTGCTAATTCTATGACTTCTACTATTATGCAATTCAGGCATAGAGTGAAAAATGTATGGGGAACATTGGTTTAGGGGAGGGTGAATCAAGGAGGCAGAGAGATTGGAAAGAGAAAATCTAAGGGCTGTTGGAAAAATATAAACAATAGACAATAAAGACATGAGTCAAGATTTATAATTGGTATTTGCAGTTATCCCTAATGAATACATAACCAAATCCCTAAATAATGTCACCTTTCCAAATCTGCAGATTCCCTGGCCTCAGAAGAACATAATTCTTACTTGCCCAGCCCACACTCTCTCATTAAGGCAAGTTATTGTGTTATTGATTTCAGCACAGAGCTGCCAAACAGACGCTTCTGCCCTAGTCTTGGCCTAGCTTCCTCCCTGCCTGGAGCCCGGAAGGCATACCTGGACAGGGTCAAAGCAGGACACTCTGCTGTGCCATCTCTGGCCACAGCTTTTCACCAGGGAGTGGTCACCTCACCTGTCATGAGCAGTATTCAAAACCAGGTGCCAAGTTGTGGTCCAAGCTCCTTTAAGCTCAAGGGTTTAGGGGCTCCTGGTGAGTCCCCAGAGAAGAATCCAGAAGAGAAGGATGGAAGGGGGGTGGCTTGCTGGGGGAAGACTCCTCCTCTGCCTCACTGTCAACCTTCTGCTTCAAGGTAAGATGGGCAAGAATAGGGAAGACCAGAGTGTGGTTCTGAATGACATCTAGAAACTTCCCTGTAGCACTTGGAGGACATTCAGAATTAACATGTTAAATATTTCTTCCATAATGTCTGAGTCTTGATTTCCTTTTGGTGACAGATAGAAAGGTATTCCGCTGATGAGGACACACAGCCTGCCTCTATTCCTGCCTGCAGAGGGATCTACGACACTGCCCCATTTCACCACCTCTCTAAATTCTACCTTGTCACTAACCTCCAATGCCCCTTCCTTCCCTTCCTATCTCTTTTTCCTTTGATATGATATCTGTGAGAAGAGTAGCCACTAATTTTAAACATGACATGAAGGAGTAAGTAAAATACTGAGGGGAGGGTGGGATCAATCTTAGATAGAAGGAAGTGGATACTTTGCTTTCATGAGGGAATATTTGTTCCCTGTCAGGGCACATCCCTTAACTATTATGGAAAGAGTTGGTGATGGAGAGGAGCAGGCAGAGGGAACTATTACACCAAGATAGAAATAGGGCAAAGATCCTACTCAGGTGGTTCCCTGGCCATAGCCCAGAGACAACACAGCACTGGCATGGCATATGCTCAATGGTATCACCTAATGATCCCAAGGCTGGAAATAAATGCCAAGATATCTGAAGTCACTAAATTTGAGATGGGCAAAATAAATGCCAAGCACCAAGGTAAGCATCCATTCAGAATACCTATTACAAATTTTCTTTATCTGCCTAGTAAATGCAATCTTTTGCTTCTCTTATTTTTTTGATAAATCCGTTCTTACAGAAGTCCATGAGGATGGAATGAAGAAAAGAAATACATTACAGCAAATTTCTAAGTGACCTGGAATACAAGTTTTAGGACAGAGCTCAACGGTGTTATTAGGTGGACTCAAGAGGCTTGTGATGGGTACACTAAAAGACTGCTTGAAGTGGCTGTCATTGCCCCAGGGCCAAATTTGCATATAGATTTGGGCAGGTTTTGCATGAGGATGAAACAATGGGAATGAGGATAGAGTAATGACTCAGCTCACCTCACGGACTTCCACCATTTGCCTACCAGCCGGCCCATCCTCTCCGGTTCTGGCAGGAAGGGCTCTGGTTTCAGGGAGTCTTGGCCCAGGAAGGAGGGCTCACCTGCTCTTCCCAGTATATCCTCTGTTTTCTATCTCTGCAGAGAGGCTCCAGTCCTGGCAATAGAGACCCTCTCTCACAGAGTCTCTGCTCTCTACAGGAAGAGGCGACACTTTCACCATCAATTGCTCAGGCTTTGACCAGCATGGGGTGAACCCTGCTGCCTTCCAAGCATTGTTTGACAGAAAGGCCTTCCGTCCAGTCATCAATTACAGCATCCCCACTCAGGTCAACGTCTCCTTCACCCTGTCTGCCATCCTGGAAGTGGTGAGACCTGGTCCTCATTTTCCATAGCTTCTGATAGGGAACAAGGGTCCTCTGCCCTGTCAACCCAGCATTGTACTGGTCCAGTGGTGAACAATAGGTACTCTGAATACATTTCATATAAATAGAGGGCTTTCCTATAGGGCAGGGAGACATAAAGAATGTCCTTTTTCAGGAAAGATTTACCTTGAGTCCTGTCCTTTCTGGAATACTCCAGGAAGAAGTGGTCTGTGTCCTGAATTATGCCTAGATACAAAATAAGACCAGTAAGGAAAAGACAGTCCAGCATCTAGAACTGTCTGGCCCAATAAATTAGTAAATATTGATAAGAGTATGAGATGGGAGCGGGCCAAGTCTTTTTGCACTAACAATCCTGGCTGGGACTTTCTTTACCAGGATGCACAGCTCCAGCTTCTGACATCATTCCTGTGGATTAATATGGTAAGGCAGATTCACCTATCCCCTTCCTGCTTCCCTCTGTAAGTTTTTGTTGAAGGTATTACTTGTAATACTTGTAATTACCTGTAATGCTTAAAGGTATTACAGCCCAAACCGCTACCTAATGTATAAATCTTTCTGAGACCAAATAACACCACCTAGAACTGGACTGGCCTTGGGGACACAAATCTCCCTGAGCAGCTTAGGAAGGTAGAAATGGTGACCCAAGAAAATGGACAAGTGTTTGCTGGCCAAAATGGCGGTGTGTTCCTGGGTGTAAGTGGTATTAGGCTATATTTAAGGTCTGCCTGGGGGAAAAAAGGCCATTAAGGGGTACTTTGCTAATGACACATGGTTAGATAAAGAGGGGGATATAGGCTGTGGTCACTGGGGACGTGAGTGGCGTTAGAGTATCAGAATTTAAAGAATGGGCAAGGCAGCAGAGGCTGACCGGACAAGCTACACCATCCCTCGCCTTTGTTTCCCACTGCTCTGCGTGCAGATGTGGGACAATCCTTTCATCAGTTGGAACCCAGAAGAGTGTGTCAACATCAATAAACTCACTATATCAGCTGAAAACCTGTGGATCCCAGACATCATCATCGTTGAATCGTATGTATCTGAGCTGGGGAAAACCTGCATGAAGGCCCTCTGCAAAGAACAGCCTAGAGTCAGTGCAGGGCATAGGGACACCAAAAGATTCAGACAGGGGCGCAGTCTCAACTAATTGACTCCCACAAAACACTAGGAGGAGTAGAAGAGACAAGATAGAATGACATTAGAGAAAGAGCCCAAAGGAGAGCACAGTTGGGGAAGACCTGGGAAGAACGGGAGACAAAAGATAATTAAAGCACCCACAGCACTCACCTCTCCTCTCTCGAGCAGCATGACTGTGGATAAGACGCCTCCAGGTCTCACTGCATATGTCAGCAGTGAAGGTCGAATACAGTACGATAAGCCAGGGCGGGTGACCAGCATCTGTAACCTGGACATCTTCTACTTCCCTTTTGACCAACAGAATTGCACCTTCACCTTCAGTTCCTTCCTCCACACAGGTGAGCCAGACACATTGTGGCAGCTATTTAAGACTTAGGGGAAGATAGTTAAGTGGTGTAGATATTATTAGGGAAGATTTTAAATAAGTGTTTCTCAACACTGGGTACCCACTAAATCCTTTTTAAAATAACAATAACTACCTATACATCACCCCAGAGATTCCAATTGAATTGTTCCAGGTGGGGCCCAGGTATTGTTAGTTTTTATATCTCCCCAGGTGTTGCTAATGTGCAGACAGGGTTAAGAACTACTGCTTTAATTCCTCAATAAAGTTTAAGAAAAAAAAAGACAACTGCTTTGGGTGGCCCTTTGCACCAAATGAGGCTCCCCTGACCCCGAGCTGCTGCAAACCCTTTAACTTCAAGAGTTAACACACTTAAACCAGTAAATTAATGTAACTAAATGCCACCAGGTGTCGTGGCAGATTTGGATAAATCAATCATTATAATGGGCATGCCTGTAATTATGAAAATGTTGAGCTATTCAAGGTTGATTCCACTAAAACATCATACACCTGGAGAATTAAGAAGGAAAATAGGAATGACTCCAAAATCATCCAAAATTTTTGGAGTCACTCCTATTTTCCTTCTTAATTCTCCAGTTGTTCACATTTGAATCATATCCAAAATTCCCATAACAACTTTGACTTACCCTTGTTTTCAACAAAAAGTCAGTGCTGCAGCCCACCCACATATGAACTGGGGGTCCTGTCACCCACTTCTGAAAAGCTGGATGCCCTGAGAGGAAAATTTGTTGAAGAAGCTCAGTGGGGAGGAATTGAATTGTGTGGGCAGCAGGCGTGGGAGCACTTGCTGAGCTACCCCGGCCTGTCGTGCAGTGGACAGCGTGACCCTCGGCATGGACAAGGAAGTGTGGGAGATAACAGACACGTCTCGTGACGTCATTCAGACTCAGGGAGAATGGGAACTGCTGGGCATCAACATGGCCACCCCAAAGATGTCAGTGGGCAGCCATATATACGACCAGATCATCTTCTACGTAAGTCCAGGGGTCGCTCTTTGACTTCTCATCCCAATTGCTCTGTAATTTTCCTCTTGGTCTGAGGTTCTTTGGGACATAAAAAGAAACTCTAGGAGGTGAAGCACCCATTCCCCATTCCACCTTCTACCCTAATGGCCCAACTGAAGGATCCCCAGGACCTCTGCATGCAGAGAGGAGCAGCTGAGCTGTTTCAAGAATGCCCCAGCCACCTATCCCGATGGAGCAAAGGGTCCTATTTGCCCTTAAACACCTATAGTTGTATTCCCAGCAGGTTGGACACAAATTAGAAAACAAATTGGAGGCACTTCTGTAGAAGGGCATAATCATCCCATAGCCAGCCTAACATCGCATCAGCAAGGATTAGACAGTCAAATATACAGTTGAGCCTTTGGCATCAGTTTTGTGCCACATTCTCCACACTCTCTCCTCCCCACCAGGTGGCCATCAGGCGCAGGCCCAGACTCTACGTCATAAACCTTCTGGTGCCCAGTAGCTTTCTGGTTGCCATTGATGCCCTCAGCTTCTACTTGCCTGCAGAAAATGAGAATCGTGCTCCATTCAAGATAACACTTCTGCTGGGCTACAACGTCTTCCTGCTCATGATGAATGACTTACTACCTGCCAGTGGCACCCCCCTCATCAGTATGGCCTTTTCCACTTTCTGGGGAAGCAAAGGCAGCAGAGGACTGGGATGGGGGTGTCAGGAGAACCAGTGGCCTCTTACTTAAAGAGGGTAGGGTTTCTGAGGAAAGACTGGATGTGGGGAAAGAAGCTTAAGTAAAGTGTGAAGATGAATCTGCCCTGGTTTATTTATCATTTGCTTTGCCCTCAGGTGTCTACTTTGCCCTGTGCCTGTCGCTGATGGTGTTCAGCCTGCTGGAAACCATTTTCATCAGCTACTTGCTGCACCTGGCCACCACCCAGCCCCCACCCATGCCCCAATGGCTCCAGTCGCTGCTTCTACATTGCACCAGAGCAATGAAATGCTGCCCCACTGTGCCCCAGAAGGGAACCAAGGGCCTGGACCTCACCCCTGCCCACCTGCCTGGTAACAAAATCAGCTCCGCCCACACTTCCTCTTCTAATATCTCCACTTCTCTGCTCCTGCCTCCTTGCCTGGCCCGTCCACCCCATCCCGGGTGACCTTTGCAGTCCATGGCTGGGTCTCTGTCTCTCCTTAGGTCTGAAGGAGCCCGTGGAGCTGGTAGGGAAGGTGCCAGATCCCCGAGAGGCAGAGTTACGTGGGTGCCCTGGGTCAACAATGGCCCGGCAGGAAGACGAGGCCCAGAAGCAGCACTTGGTGGGCCTGTGGGTGCAGTTCAGCCACATGATGGACACCCTGCTCTTCCGTCTCTACCTGCTGTTCATGGCCACGTTCCTCATCACGGTCATCGTCCTCTGGAACACATAGGGAGTCATGCACACCCGCCTCTCCCTTCCAACCACAGCCAGACCCAGGCCCCTTTTCTAATCTTAGCCACTTATCCCCAGTGACTATCATGTCCCCTTCTGTGTTCCCAAACCTTCAACACAGCCCTACCAAGCAAGTCCAGCATAGCCCTAGACAGTTTCCTGACTTCTCATATGCCATGGTCCTCATTCTTGTACACTTTCAGTGTCCCTTAGCCACACCTAACTTCTGACTCACTTATCAGTGGAGGTCCCAGTCAGTGGAGTCTCTCCATGATTGATTGACCCAATAAATGACTTTCCAGGAAGCACTGGCCCCTCAGTACATTTATAATAGATCCACAAACAGGTGGAGTTTCTCCTTTTGCAGAAGTTTTGATAATTCATCCTAAACAGATGTAATCTGGTTTGATTTTAAGTCTTTCAGACACTTTCAGAGTTTTAAAAAAATAAAGAGGTTAAGACATTGCTCCTTGAAATAAATATTGTGTCATTTTTTTATTCTGACAGGTTCCTTTGATTTCACAAAATCAAACAGAGAGGGCCTTCTGAATATACATGCTTGGAGGAGGGCCAGGAAGACAGTTAAGGACCTCTATTAAAGGGTTCAAGTAAATAAATTGTCATACAGCCACACGATGGAATGCTTTGTATCCATTTAAAGTAAGAAGGTAGATCTATGTTAATAAATATGGAAACAGGTCCATGCCATATAAAAATGGAAAAAACAAATTACAAAACAGCATGTACATATAATTTCTTTAAAAAAGAAAAAAAAAGACCGCTAGATAGAAACTCAGAGAAAAAGATATGCATGTCTAGACACGAAAACGTGAGCAAATGCTGTCCCGGATAATGCGATTATGAGTGATTGCTATTTGATTTGATATCTTTGTTTTAATTGTTTTCAATGAGCATATGTTATTTTTACTATCAAAAACACCCTTTCTAAAAAGAAAAAAAAAGAGTTCCCTCTTAATAGTCCTTCATACCCTTCATTAGCAGGTATCATCCTAGGGAAGATTCTAACAGCTTGCTGGAAGCCAGGCCCTGAGAAGAGACAGAAATTGATAGGGGAAGTGAAAGAATACCAAAGAAACATATCTGAATTATATTTCAATTAGGTAAATACATTTCAGCGATTTATTTACATTTCAGCCTCCCCTAAGAGTGTGCTTTCTTAAAGGTCAGGTAAAATGTCATCCATTTTTATAGCTCAGTGTATGGTACCATGCCTGACACATCATAGATGCTTAACACATACTTGTTGAATGGTTAATGTATGAATAAATACCAACCAGCCAAGAACCACTATTTTACTAGTGTCGCATCCAGCGCAACACGGGCAGTGAGAGAACAAGAAGGGGCGGCGAAGGGTTAAGAAAGAAACAGAAATCAAGAAAGTTTTGAAACAGGGGCCAAGGGTCTCACAGCCTCAAAGGACTGAGAGTCCCCAATCGGGCCACCTTGTGGCTTTTACTGATGCACATACAAGGAAGTAGCATTGTTTTTTCTGGGGTCTGTGAGTCTCATACATTATACCAGAAAACTGGTTCAAACCAATCACCCTTGCCTGTCGAAAGTCCCATGATGTATAAACAATTATTGTTTGTACCTCCCCAGGGGACAAAACTTTTATGTTGAAAACTTACTGAGATGGAGAACTGATGTTATCACATCTAGAATCACTTCCCAAGCAGGTTGTGGAGAGGAATGCAGCCACAGAGGCAGAAGCTCTTCTTAGACAGGGGAAGGTGGGGGTCTATGCCCACCTCTATCAACCCAGGGAGTTCACCTGGTGGTCCCCACGCAACTGTGCCTGTCTTAGGTTGTTCCTTTCTTGAGGAATCTTATCCATCATTGGCTAGCCAGCCATCCTTTGGGGCCAAACAAGGAGATGGCATAAAGGTGAAGCAATGTCCCTGAAAGGAATAGTCTCACAGACTCTTCTTTCTTTTTAGGGGTAGGTACGAGGGGACAGACAGGCATGCTGCTGTGTGACAACATACTAGTTCTAGGCGCAATCCCTTTATCCTATCCTGGTGTGCTTTATTTTATTTTTCCATATCTAATGTGGAAAATTAGCAACCCATCTTTATATGTCAACTATCTTTAAGTCCTTAGAGAAGTTACTTACACCCTGGTGAAGGCATTTCTGTTGCAGATTACCTTATGTTTCCTTCTTTCCATTACTTGGAACATATTTCTCACTCAGAAACTCGTCCTTGACTTTTGCCCATAACTTAAACTGAAGAGTGTTTGCCACATCTCTGAGGGATTTCAAATTTCTTAAGATCACCTTTGCATCATTTCTTTTTCCTTTCCCATCTCACATTTGCATTTCTCTAGATGTTATCTTGCAATTTTTTCCACCTCATGTATATGTAACTTCAGGTTTTCTGTGCCAAGATCATTATAATTGACAATGTCCTTTGCAAAAGAACAACCTGTTCGTGTGTTAGGATTGAGGTGAGCCTTGTGGTCTAAAATATAACCTGATAATAAAAGAAAACATTTAAAAATAGAACTAGCCTAGACATGTCAGCAGAAATGTTAGGGGTATTTCACAACATAGGGGGAGATGCTTCCGATTTCTGATGCCCTTCTCACACTAAAAATTATATGTATATTATATATATATAATATATATACACATATATATGTATATATACATAATTATATAAATATATATACAAAACTTTATATATCTAAAACTTTATATCTAAAACTTTATATATATAAAACTTTATATATATAACTTTATATATACGTATATAAATATATACGTAAATATAAATATATACATATATATAAATATATATATGTTAGCCCTTTTGATAATAACTTTGTTTCCTCTTCCTCCATTTTCTATTGTAAACCTTTGCTAAGCATGTGCATTGGAAATTTATGAAGTCTTCATGAAAAACAAATCACTAGCCCTGGATATATTCTCCTGAAATGCTTGATTATGTTTCTGACTTCTGGGATTGTCATTTCTACTAACTTCCCACTCCCTCCTTTCATTAGCAGTATTCACGGGTATCCTCACCACCTTCTCACACCTCAGTGTTTATTTTCTTATTCTTTTAACAATTTTGAGAAAATTTTCTCCCTACTTATTCTTTTGGCACCCCAGGTATCTGACCATTTTCGTTGTATGTTTTGTCTCATCACTGTCTGATTCCTTCCACCTTCTGGAAATCCAGACTATCTACAGACAGTACCATATTTCATACTTACCCCTCTCTTCTTTCATCTCTCTGCCTCTCTCTGAAAACTAAACTCATCTGCCTGCTCTTTCAACATCATTTTCTCTCTCATCTATTCCTCTTGTATTTTCCCTTCCACCTTTTTTATACCAACATCTGCTATTATTTCTCCTTTATCTTTTTACTAGTTCTTTTGAAACCCTCCCACCCATATCTATTTAGGACAATTAGTCTACAGCATCATCCTTAATAGTTCAGAGTTGATGCCCCTGACATTAATTATTTCACATATAACGCATAGTTATAGAAATCTACACAAAATAAGTAGCACTTTTCAAATACAGCATAAGGATGTTTCATAACATATGTTTCATAACATGTTTCATAACATATGTTATGGAGGGCATCAGTTTCTACTTCTGACAAAAGCTCAGGTCTCTTGCCTGTTTTCTCATACTTGCTGAGAGAAGAACTGCTTAGATTCCTAGTCTCAGGGATCTTGAGTTCACAAATTACTTTCTTTTCACTCTTCTCTACCTTACACTTGGATTCCAGCTTTCATTTATTATTTGAGCCAGTCCAAGACACTTAGTCGCCCAAAGTCATTTTTTATTTCAATATTCAATAATTCTTAAGTAACATCTTGAATCGTTAACTCAGCCTTTCATTTTATTTTTTTAAAGATTTTTATTGGGGAAGGGGAACAAGACTTTATTGGGGAAGAGTGTGTACTTCCAGGACTTTTTTCCAAGTCAAATTCTTGTCCTTTCAATCTTAGTTGTGGAGGGTGCATTCAGCTTCAAGTTGTTGTCCTTTCAGTCTTAGTTGCAGGGGGCGCAGCTCAGCTCCAGGTCCAGTTGCCGTTACTAGTTGCAGGGGGCACTGCCCACCATCCCTTGCGGGAGTCAAACTGGCAACCTTGTAGTTGAGAGGACGCACTCCAACAGAGCCATCTGGGAGCTCAGTGGCAGCTCAGCTCAAGGTGCCGTGTTCAATCTTTAGTTGCAGGGCGCGCTGCCCACCATCCCTTGCGGGATTCGAGGAATTGAACTGGCAACCTTGTGGTTGAGAGCCCACTGGCCCATGTAGGAATCGACCCGCAGCCTTCGGAGTTAGGAGCACGGAGCTCCTACTGCCTGAGGCCTGAGTCACCGGGCCGGCCCTAACTCAGCCTTTTAACATAGTGAGTGCAACACACATCTGGCATACCAAAACCTTAAACAATGAAAAAAGGTGTTTGTTCCTTCACTTAATTGTTTAAATTAAACTTTTTATTGCAATATAAAATACATACAGAAAAGTGTACAAATCATATGTGTACCACTCAATGAATTATTAAAATTTACCACACGTGTATAACCACCACGCAGGTAAAGAAATAGACCAACCCTTGGAAAAATCCTACATGGGCACCTCTCAATCATTACTCCCATTCATTCTCTCAAAGCATAATTACTAACCTGACTTCTAGATTACTTTAGCCAGTTTTTTAAATTTTATGTAAATGGAATTACAATGTGTATACTTTTATGTCTGGCTCCTTTCCCTCAATATTATGTTTCTGAGATTTATTCATGTTGCGTGAATAGCAATAGTTTATTCATATTCATTGTTGTATAGGTTATCACTTAATTATTTTTAGATTAGTAATTGTAGTCTTATTTATGGAGCTAACTGACTCAAGCTTACATTAGGTTAAAATCATTGCTCACTTAGGTATTACAAGAACATTAGCAGATTGTCTTCAATCATGCATTAAACTAGAGAAATTAATTTTATTTGCTATCTCCCTTTATATTCTCTGTTCAATGCATTTGTGTTTAATATCTTAAACCCTTTATGTAACAAAAAAGGGAATGAATAGGCAAATAAATACAGATATTCAAAGCCAAAAATGTAACACTGAAAACGGCCATTTTTTATTTTTACAATACTAATTACACATTCAGAGATTACCAACTTACAGATGAACTATATTCCAAATGATAATTTATGAAATCATTGGTTTAGAAATTATAATGTACTTTCTATAGGAACATATTTTAAATAGCACTCAACAACCAAGTTTAGATATTTTTATGTTTATTTAACCCACGAGGTAGCTGGAATACTATATATGTGCAATGAAACAATAAGTTAAATATGTTAAGTTTTTAAAATGCTATTTCAAAACTCAAAATGAGACAAGTAAAATCAATAAAGTGAAATAAAAAATTGTGAATTCTACTTGTGTAAAAAATGCATTTGGAATCTTGATAGGGATTACATTGAATCTATAGATGGCTTTGGGTAATATGGACATTTTAACAATATTAATTCTTCCAATCATGAATATGGGATATCTTTCCATTTATTTGTGCCTTCTTCAATATTTTTCATCAAAGTCTTGTAGTTTTCTATGTAGAGATCTCTAACCCCCTTGGTTAAATGTATTCCTAAATATTTTATTGTTTTTGATGCTATTGTAAACG
The DNA here is from genome assembly GCF_036562045.2 of Rhinolophus sinicus. Lineage (NCBI taxonomy): Eukaryota > Metazoa > Chordata > Mammalia > Chiroptera > Rhinolophidae > Rhinolophus > Rhinolophus sinicus. Next base: position 47,959,978 of record NC_133751.1, read on the forward strand.
GGATCAGTTTTTTAAATTTCTTTTTCAGATAATTCATTGTTAGTGTATAGAAATGCTACTGATTTTTGTATGTTAATTTTGTATCCTGCATCTTTACTGAATTTGTTGATTAAATATAACAATTTTTTGCTGGAGTCTTTAGGATTTCCTATATGTAAAATCATGTCATCTGAAAATAGAGGCAATTTTATTTCTTTCTTTCTAATTATGATTAATTATCTTTTATTCTTTCTTGCCTGATTTCTCCGGCATGATCATTCTTGAAGAATGTTTCATGTGTTGCCCTTGAGCACTTGAGAATGTGTATTCTGCTGCTGTTGAATGGTATGCTCTGTACAAGGTCTAACAATTAAGTTCGTGAACTCATCCTAGAAAAAGTGCTACATACCTCATTGCTGAATATCACTACGGTCGCCTTTGAAGTACTCCCCTTGGGAAGCTATGCACTGTCACCAATGCCTAGTCCACCCTTCAAAGCAATTTGGTACTCTTTTTTCTGGAATGGCCATCAGAGCTATCGTCATATTACCCTTGATGTCCTGATTGTCCTCAAAAGGTCTTCCTTTCAATATTTCCTTTCTCTTCGGGTAAAGAAAGAAGTCATTGGGAGCCAGATCAGGTGAGTAGGGAGGGTGTTCCAATACAGTTATTTATTTACTGGCTAAAAACTCTCTCACAGACTGTGCTGTGTGAGCTGGTGCATTGTGGTGATGCAAGAGCCATGAATTGTTGACAAAAAGTTCAGGTCGTTTTCATCTAACTTTTTGATGCAGCCTTTTCAGTACTTCCAAATAGTAATGTTGGTTAACTATTTGTCCAGTTGGTACAAATTCATAACGAATAATCTCTCTGATATCAAAAAAAGTTAACAACATCGTTGCAACAAGTTCACAAACTTAATTGTCAGACCTCTAAATGTCTTTTAGATTTATCTGGTCTAATATGCAATTTAAGTCCAACGTTCTCTTTGATTTTCTGTCTAGATGGTCTATCAATTGTTGAAAATGAGGCATTGGAATCCCCTACTGTTATTGTATGGCTTCCTATTTTTCTTTTCAGATCTGTTAATCTTTACTATATATATTTAGGTGCTCCAATGCCGGGTGCATAAATATTTATAATTGTTCTACTCTCTTGATGAATTGACTCCTTAATCACTATGTAATGGCCTTTTTTTCTCTCATTACAGTATTTGGCTTAAAGTCCGTTTTGTCTGATATAGCTACCTCTGCTTTCTTTTGATTTTCATTTGCATGAAATATCTTTTCCCATCACTTTACTTTCAGTTTATGTGTATTCTTTAAGCTGAAGTGAATCTCTTGTAGGCAGCATATAGGTAGGTCTTATTTTTTATTCACTCAACCATTTTATGTCTTTTGATTAGACAATCTATCTCATTTACACTTACGTAAAAAATAAAATAAATTAAAAATAATTATTGGTAGGTATGAACTTACTACTGCGGTTTTGTTAATCATTTCTGGATGTTTTGTAGTTCCTTTCTTCCTCTTCTGTCTTCTTCCTTTGTGATTTGATAATTTTCTGTATTAGTGTGCTTTGATTCCTTTCTCTTTATCTTTTGTGTATCTAGTATAAGTTTTTGCGTGGTGGTTACCGTGAGGCTTACATAAGACATCTTGGGGTTATAACAGTCTATTTTAAGCTGATAACAACTTAACTTCAAATCTATACAAAACTCTACATTTTATACTCCCTTCCCCACATTTTATTTATTTGATGTCACAATTTTCATCCATTTATATTGTGTATCCATTACCAAATCATTGTAGTTATACTTACTGTTATTTCTTTTGTCTTTTAATCTTTATATTAGAGTTATAAGTGGTTTACCCACCTCTATTATAACATTAGAGTTCTCTGAATTTAATGATATATTTACCCTTACCAGTGAATTTTATACTTTCATATGTTTTCATGTTAGTAATTATCATCCTTTTGTTTCAGCATGAAGAACTCCCTTTAACATTTCTTGTAAGGTAGGGCTGGTATTGTTGAATTTCTTCAACTTTTGTTTGTCTGGAAACTTACTTCTTCTTCAATTCTGAAGGATAACTTTGTCAGGTAGAGTACTCTTGGTTGGCATCTTCTTTTCTTTCAGCACTTTAAATATATCATCCCACTCCCGGATAGCCTTCAGAGTCTCTGCTGAAAAATCTGCTCATAGATAAAAACCTCATTGGCTTTTATAGCTAGATGTTTTGGGGCTTGACCCTCAAAGTGGGACTTTTTAAAAGTTGAGATGATAGATGTGCAGCCCAAACCCTTCACTCCTCAGGAAAGGGTTTACTCCAGAGTTGAGGGTTTCCTCCCAATCATATGGTGTTGTGGAAGGGGTGGGTTTTATAGCCAGAATAAGTCTCCATCTTTCCTACCCATTTCCATAGGGGTATTTTCTCATTTGCCTGATGTGTAGGAGTCACTCAGTTTCTGGATTTCTCCCAGAAGAAATTGCTCTATGTATACCTGTGGGAGAAGGGAAGTATAGGAGACTCCTACAGTGTTTCCACGAAAATAAGACCTAACCAGACCACCTTATATATAAGACCCAGTATTATATTGTATTATATTATATTATATTATATTATATTATATTATATTATATTATATTATATTATATTATATTATAAGACCTGGTCTTATATTATATTAAAATAAGACTGGGTCTTATATTAATTTTTGTTCCAAAAGACACATTAGAGCTGATGGGCCGGCTAGGTCTTATTTTTGGGGAAACACAGTATGTCACCATCTTGGTTCGTCCTCTAAATTTGTATGTTATTAATTTTAAAAAGCATTATTTAACTCACAAGAAAGCACAAAGGTGTTTGTTTTTGTAGAAGCTGACAAGCTGATTCAAAACATATAGAGAGAATTGAAAATGACTAATATTAGTTGTTATCAGCCTAATAATATTATAATATTTTAAAAGAAGAACAAATTTTTAAAAAGAAGAAAAATTTAAAGAAGTAGAGGAATTACACTATTTGATTTTAAGTCTTAGTATAAAGATACAGTAAGTGAAACAATGTAAGTATAGACATAGATCAGTAGAACAGAGAATTTAGAATTAGACCCATGTATTTATAGCCAATTGATTTTTTGACAGGGACCCAGATAATTCAAAGAGCATGATCTTTTTAAGAAATCATGCTGGAACAACTAGATATTTATGTGAAATATAGATATCTATCCTTACCTCACGCCATATGCAAAAATTTACTCAAAATTAGTCATACACATAATTATAAGAGTTAAAACTATAAAACATCTAAAATAAAATATAGCAAAACATACTGCAACACTGTGGTAGGCAAAGATTTTGTAGATTGAAGAAGGGGCTATAAAAATAACCAGGTATATTAGAAAAAGAAAATATAATTTCTGAAAATGAAAAAATATACTTATTGAAATTTTTAAAAATCTCAATGGATGGGTAATACAAATTAGATATAGATAAAAGAGAATTGGTAACTTAGACAACATGGCTGAAAAAAATTACATAGACAGTGTCAGAGAGAGACAAGTGATGAGGAAGGGAAAATGAAATAAGGAAGGCAAGTTCTAAATAAATCCAAAGGAAGACAAGAAAGGATGAAAAACAAATAAAGTGTGAAAGAAATTTTACCACCTATTCTACCATTTCCAATTCCACCCCTTTATAATGCCCAACTTTTCCTTTCTACCAAGATATAGTAACTTGAATGGGGTAGCTTGGTCCTGTTGACAATCACACACCTCTTTCCCCATCTCACACAGGAAGATCTTTAAAAACAGGTGATGTAGAGGGAAAAGGATAATACTTGCTTCCCCTAGATATCTTTCTCTCTAGTTTGGAAACATACCTTCTGACTTAAGTGGCATAGGGAGATGGAAGCCTGGGAAAGAACTCGCTGGGCTATAGTTGCAGGACTAACCACAGAGCCATCTGGGGTTGGGGTGTGGGTACATTGGGCAGAAGGGCTTTTACGTTTTATTATACAGCTTCATTAACCACATGGTGGATGATCATTGAGTTCTCAAGATGGTAATGATGAAAATGGCTCCTACCGATCTTAGAGGAAGTCGCTGTTTGAGAAGAGCACAGCACACGGGTAGTCAATAAATTCACATTAAATTCAACTTCCTTAAGTCTCTATATATTTTGCATCACACTCAGGTTTACTTCTCTCCAAATTTTTCCTTTCAGGAAAAGAGAAAAGATGAAAGCGGGAAGGGAAAATTGAGAAAGAAAATCTTAAGTAAATTTTGGTCAGTGACTATGAGGAAGAATCATAATAGAGCTAGAGAGAAAAAAAATATGGTCAAACAGGAGCCAAGACTTTAAGTGCATCTAGAGGTTGCAATTATGGAAGGAATAGGACTCCCCAGGGTGGCTGTTTGCATACAAATTTGGGTAGGCTTTATATAGGAGCAAAAGCACAGGAAGAAACGTCTGAGCCCGAGCTCACCACATCAATTTCCACCATTTGCCTACCAGCCCAGCCCATCCTTCCAGCCCTGGCAGGAAAAGCTTGGCCTTCATGAGTCATGGTCCAAAAGTCTTGGCCCAAGAAGGAGGGGCTCACATGCGTCTCAACCCATGCCCACATTTTCTTTCTCTGTAGAGAGGCTCTCAGCCCCCAGCGCTGGCAATTCTCTCACTTGGGAAACACAAAAGTCCTATTTCCATTTCACAAGGTCTCTGCTTTCCACAGGAAGGGCAAACATTTTCACCATCAATTTCTCAGGCTTTGACCAGCATGGGGTGGACCCTGTTGCCTTCCAAGCAGTGTTTGACAGAAAGGCCTTCCATCCAGTCATCAACTACAGCATCCCCACTCAGGTCAACATCTCCTTCACCCTGTCTGCCATCCTGGATGTGGTGAGTTCTGACTCCTACATTCTTTCCATAGGCTGCTAATAGGAAACAAGGAGTCTTTTTTCTTTTTTCATAATATTTTATTTTCAATTACAGCTGACATACAACATTACATTAGTTTCAGGTGTACAACATAATGATTACAAAGTGATCACCCCGATACATCTAGTACCCATTTGATACCATACATAAATATTACAATATTACTGACTATATTCCCTATGTTATACTTTACATCCCTATAACTATTTTGTAACTACCAATTTGTACTTCCTAATCCCTCCCCCCTTTCCACCCATCCCCCCAACCCTCTTACCATCTAGCAACCATCAAAATACTATTTGTACGAGTTTGTTTTATTTGTTCATTTATTTTGTTTTTTAGATTCCACATATAAGTGAAATCATGTGGTATTTGTCTTTTTTTTACTTATTTCACTTAGCATAATACCCTCTAGTTCCATCCATGTTGTTGCAGATGGCAAGATTTCATTCTTTGTTATGGCTAAGTAATATCCCATTGTATATATGTACCATTTCTTCTTTATCCATTCATCTATTGATGAACACCCAAGTTTCCTCCATATCTTGGCTATTATAAATAATGTTTTAATGAACATATGGATGTACATGCCTTTTCGAATTAGCATCTTGGGTTTCTTCAGATAAATACACAGAAGTGGAATTACTGAGTCCTTCTTTGTCTCTTGTAATAGCTTTTGTTTTAAAGTCTATTTTGTCTGGTATAAGTATTGCTACCCAGCTTTTGTTTGTTTGTTTCTATTTTCATGAAATATCTTTTTCCATCCCTTTGCTTTCAGTCTGTGTGTGTCTTTCGATCTGAAGTGAGTCTCTTGTAGGTAGCATATGTAAGGGTCTTGTTTTCTTATCCATTCAGCCACCCCATGTCTTTTGATTGGAGCATTTAATCCATTTACATTTAAAGTAATTGTTGATAGATATGCAGTTATTGCCATTTTATTATTTGTATTTTTTATCCTTTTTATTTTATTTTATTTTTCTTCTTAAAGAAATCTCTTTAACATTTCTTGTAATATTGGTTTGGTGGCGATGAACTCCTTTAGTTTTTCTTGTCTGGGAAACCCTTTATCTGTCCTTTGATTCTAAATGATAGCTTTGTCTACAGCCATACCACCCTGAACGCGCCCAATCTCATCTAAATGATAGCTTTGCTGGGTAGAGTAGTCTTGATTGTAGGAGAACAAAGAGTGCTCAGCCTGTTCACTCAACATTGCACTGGTCCAGTGGTAAGCAATGAGTCCCCTGAATGGATTTTGTAGAAGTTAAATGTTCATTCTATGGAGTGGAGAGACATGAAGGGGAATGCTGCAGTGACATTTCTTCAGAGAACACTTGTCCTGAGTCCTGCCCTTTTGGGAATATTCTCTAAAGAAAAACATATTCCAAATGAGCCCCCATGATATTTATTTTCCTACAATTACCATGCAAACTGCATTTTTCTGACCTACCTTTCTTTTGGAACTTGTGATTGAAAAGCCGAATTGTCACATGGGACCACTTAGGAAACAAGGGTGGGAGGTAGAGTAGGACCTGATTTCATGGCATTAATCACCCTGAATGGGGATTTTTTTTTTTAAATCAGATGTACAACTTCAGCTGCTGATGTCATTTCTGTGGTTAAAGTTGGTATGTAAGTTCAGCTTTCTTCTCTTTTTCTCCTTCACCTCCCCTCCTTTTTTTCCCCTGGCTTTGTTTGCAAAAAATCACATCTGTTGAAATTGACAGTGCCCAAGGGAATGGACACATCCAACCAGAATGGGACCAGTGCTGGGACCAATAGTTTTCTGGGCTGCCAATCATCTTTGCAAGATGTAGATGGAAAATACAGGAAGAAGGAAGGCGGTATAGTTGGAAGTCCCCAAGGAGGCTTCAGGGCCCAAGTGTATCCAGCACCCAGCTTAAGGTTTCCCTGAGTGGGAAGTGAAAGGCAGTAAGACTTTGTTAATAAGAAGGGGAAATGTTATCACCAAGATAAGAAGAAAATCAGAGTTCAAAAGAAAATGAGCTCCAAAAAGCAACATACATAACAATGTGCACAGTGTGATTTTATCTGTGTAAATAAAAATGAATGCTGAAATATGTATTAATTTTTCTAGAATGATACACAAGAAACTGTTAATAATGGGAGTGAGTTGGGGATATGGACTGAGTTGGAAAGAATGTAAGAGGGAGATGACTGCTTTTTATGTTATATATTTCTGGAATGGTTGAAGTTTATCATATATCCTTAGTATGTAGTACATACATTTAGAAAAAATACATACAAACATATCTATTTTTAAGGGAATGGAAAGGCAGGTGATGCTGACATAAACTAGCTCCAGGTTTCAGACACAATCATCATTCTGTGCCCTGTGCTCTAGACCTGGAATAACCCATTCCTCAGCTGGGACCTCGCAGAATGTGGTCATATCAGTAAACTCACTGTGACCAAGAACCTGTGTCTCCCAGACATCTTCATCGTGGAATCGTGGGTATCGGGGCTGGGAGGAAAGGCCCTTCTGCAAGGAGCAGGCCAGGGCAGTGCAGGGCAAACCCATTCCATGGGGCCACTAAAAGCTTATTTCAGAGAAGAGCACAATCACAGCTCATCAACTTCTCCCCTAGAATGGGAAAGTGGTGGGCGCAAAAGATGGCAGAGTGACTATATTGAGCAACACTGAGAAGTCCCACCTTAAGAGAGAAACTTAAACTGATGTGAAACCCAGAGCATTTGCCTCCCTCCCTTCCTGCCACCTACATGCATGTGTATCAGATCCCAGAAGGCCTCTCTGCATACGTGACTCGTGACAGTCACATTGTGTATCGCAAACCCATGCGGGTGACGAGCATCTGTAGGCCGGACATCTTCTACCTCCCCTTCGACCAGCAGAACTGCACACTCACCTTTAGCTCTTTCTTCTACACAGCTGTGTGACAGTGGGGGCTCTGGGATGTGGTAAAATAAAACCAACCAGCTGGGCAGTAAAATCTTACTCATAGGCAAAGTCATTTTTTTTAAACGCATAAAAAGGGACAGTGGCGTATTTGCTCACTGGAAGTGTGTAAATGGTGGGATGGGGGACTTAGGCCGGGACAAGACTTCCTGAGAAAGCCCAGAATTGAAAGGAGACAATTGAGCAATAAGGAAGTGATGGTATAGGGCAATCTGAAAAACAGTAGCTAACGCAGTTTTCTAATTCATCTCTCTGAGCACTGCATAGAGAGAGCAGGTGCTGAACAGATATGTGTTGAAGGAATGTTTATTTCCCCTGCAGTGGAAAACACAGTGCCGGGCATGGACGAGGAAGTGCAGGAGACAGCAGACACCCACGTGACGTTATCGGCATACAAGGGCAGTGGGAGCTCCTGGGCATCAACAAAGCCACCTGAAGATGTCTGAGGACTCCAGTCTTTTTGACCAGATGATGTTCTATGTAAGTCCAGAGATTCTAGCATGGCTGTCTGTCCCCCAGATCTCCATCATGAGACCCTTCTAAGTCCCTGAGCCTCTCACTTCTTGCCCCAAGACCAGAAAGCCCCTGGGCACCATAACCCTCACAAGCCTTCCTCTCTTCTGAGTCCGCCAAAGCAGCCCCTTTTCTGAACCTACCAGCTCTGACCTAGGTTTTCTTGGGTGGGTACGGTGGAGTCTTCTTAGTCATATTAAAGCTACTTCTCATCATCCAGCCCCAGAACGAGCCCCTACTGGGATGAGGACACCAAAGAAGGAAGGGGCTGGAACCATCCCTAGGTCCCCCTTCAGTTCTAGCATCACCTGACTCGCTGCTCTCTCCTCCCCACCAGGTGGCCATCAGGCGCAGGTCCAGACTCTGCATCATAAACCTTCTGGTGCCCAGTAGCTTTCTGGTTGCCATTGATGCCCTCAGCTTCCACCTGCCAGCAGAAAGCAAGTATCGTGCCCCATTCAAGATAACCCTTCTTCAGGGCTACAATGTCTTCCTGCTCGTGATGAATGAACTACTCCCTGCCAGTGGCACCCTCCTCATCAGTAGGTACCCCTCCCCCAACAGTTGGAAAATGAAAAAATAAAGGAGGCAGGGTTGGTGGGTGACCTGGCAGACTCGCTGAGCAGATAAGGGAAAAAGGAGAAAGAAGTCATCATAGAAAGGGTTTTCTGTGTGAGACAGAAAACAATGTGTGTGTGAGGAGAGGGGCAGGTGGTGGTGGTTTTCCCAGACCTGCTTCGCTCAGACGTGCTCCTTATCCCCGCCCCCGCTGTCTCCTTCGCCCTGTGCCGGTCGTTGATGATGCTCAGCCTGCTGGAGACCATCTTCATCACTTACCTGCTCCACTGGGCCACCATCCAGCTTCCACCCATAACTCAGTGGCTCCACTCTCTGCTCCTTGACTGCACCAACCCAAGGATATGCTGCCCCCCTGCGCTCTGGAAGGAGATTGCAGGCCTGAGCCTCAATTCCATTCACCGGCCTGGTAAGGGAAGTCAGCTCTACCCACACTCTCTCAACCTCCCCATCCCTCCACTTCTCTAATCCTGTTTCCTTCCCACTTCATGGCTGAGTCTCTGTCCTCTCCACAGGCCTGAAAGAGCCAAAGGAGTTGGTAGAGAAAGAGGTGAGACCCAGAGAAGCAGAGCTAAATGAGGGCTCAGGATTGACAGAGCCCAGCTAACTGACCTGTGGATACAGTTCGGCCACATGGTGGACACCCTGCTCTTCTGCCTCTAGCTGCTTTTCTTAGCCTCCGCCATCACCACGGTCATCGTCCTCTGGAACACCTAAGAGCCGAGTTCTAATGTGCCAGAGCACCTCAGTGTTTGGGTTTCCTCAGCCTCGACTGACAATCCCAGACTCCGTTCCTCTGCTCCCGTCTGCACACACAGTCTCAAAGGTGCCCATGATTTCTGCTCCGGCCCTCCCTGGGCTTAAATAGAACCACTGATGGTTCTCTCAGAAACAAGAAATAGTTCCCCAGTAGAATGCAAATGGTGCAGACATAGAGTTATTATATGACCTAGCAATTGGACATAGAGTTACTATATGACCTAGCAATTCCATCTCTACATATAGACCCAAAAGGAATAAAAATATATGTCCACGTAAAAACTTGTTTCCAAATGTTCAGAGCAGCATTGTTCATAATAGCTAAAAAGTGACAATAAAATAAATGTCTATAAACTAATGAATGGACAAATAAAATATTATATTAATAATTATATAAATAAAGTAAATAATTACATAAATAAAATCTTATACAATGAAATATTATTTGGCCATGAAGAGGCATGAAGCACTGATATAAGCTACAACATGGATGAACCTTGAAAATGTGCTAAATAAAAGAAAAGCCCGTCACAAAAGACTGCATATTATATAATCCCACTGATATGAAATGTCCAGAATATGCAAATCTATAAATATAGAAAGTAAATTAGTGGTTGCCTAAGACTTGGTGGGGGAAAGGGCAGGTGAACGAGAAATGACTGCTAATGGGTATAGGATTTGGGGGGAGAGTATGAAAATATTCTGAAATTAGACTGTGAGGATAGTTGCATAACTGTAAATATACTAAAGACCATTGATGTGTGTGCTTTAAATGGGTGAATTTTATGGTATGTAAATTATATCTCAATAAAGTTATTAAACAACAAAAATAAATAAATAACCTCACCACAAAATTCTCTCTGCTCACCTGCTTATTCTCTTATTCCACTGCTCCCTACTGCCACCTCCCTGACTCTCTGATTCATAGATCCATATAGTCAACCTTCATCAGTGTCTGCCCCTATCCTCCTGCATCACTGATGAGTCACCAGGGGCTCATGGACCTCAGCTCCCCACTCACCTGTCAGCTCTTCATGCTTCTTTGATGTTGCTATCACTACAGCTTCAGCTCAGACATAGCTTCCACCATCTCTAACTATGTGAAACCCTCACAGCCAGACTGTTTCAGGGCTCCTTGATAGAAGATGGGGATTCGGACATTATCTGAATTATCTGGAATTAAAACGAGTAGTTCCCAGAGCCTTGGACTATTTCACGTGGGGATGGAGGCGGTTGGAGTAATGCAATGAAGAACAGCAGCCCTGCTTCACTTTCTATAATTGAAGATGAAATACAGGGCCAGGGTAGCTGATAACGCCTCCTGGTCAGCTGGCAGGTAGAGCTCCTGTACATGCAGCATGCCATTGGCTTAAATGAGAGCTTCTATGGACTGTACAGTCATCTGGTCCCTAGAACAGCAACATGGAATGAATGAAGGAATGAGTGAAGCATTCATTCATTCATTTATCCAATCTTTACTGAGTGCTTACTTATATGCTAGACATTTCTTCTAAGTGCTGGGGAAATGGCAATGGATAAGACAGATAGGAGACTGATTTTCTAAAGTAACAAACTAAATAAGATGATTTCATACATTGATAATTGTTCTGAAGAAAATAAAACAGGGTAATAGGATTGAGAATGACATACAGATTAACAGGATATGCCAGGAAGGCCTCTCTAAGAAAGGGACATTTGTGCCAGCCCAGAAATGAATGATGGAATAATGATGAGATATGCTCTGGGATATCATACTCATGTATCCATAGGGGAGGTTGGGATGAAACATAATAGGCACTACATTTATAGAAAAGATCTGGATAACCAGGATCTTTGGATGAGCAAGGTGAGAAATTGGAGAGTCCCATGTTGGTTATTTTGTTGCTATTGTATAATATTTAAGAATTGTGAGAGGGTAAGCATTTATAATCCACTCAAAGGTTTTAGAACAGTATCTTTCAAACAGTTTTGATCACAGAATCTATTTTACTAACCCATACACGCAAAGCAAGATAATAAAGTCAATCCAAAAAATTTTTGGCAAAATAATTATAAACATAATGATTTAACTTCATTTTCAAGAAGATAGTTAACGTTATACCTAATTTATTAAAATGGATAAACAATCTTTACAAAGAAAAAATATTGAGACACGACATATAATAATCCTGACTATATATCATGGATATAGATACCCAAGCTTATTGTAAGAATATGCCAAAAACCTATCAAGAATATTAAGTAAAGAGATTCAGTAAGTCTTGAGTAACTCCTAAACATCTGTTTACTAAACTACAGTTTAACTATATCTGTATATTGATTAAACTACAGTTAAACTATAGATCAGTGACATCAATCCTAAGTTGAAGCCTAGAAGATACTATCTTCAAATTAAAGAAGTAAAAATGTGGCCATATTAACATTAAAAAGAAATAATAACTGAAATTACGACCAAAGACTGCAACTACTCGATCAAAAGCTCTGCTGCCCTCTCCTGGAGGTCGATGCCCTATGATTCAATTCTGGCTCAAAGGAAAAAGAGGACACACACAGAACCCCTAGACTTACTTTTGCTTTTCCTTTCTTCCTTCCTTCTTCCCTCCCTCCCTCCCTCATTTCCTTCTTTCTTTCCTTCTTTCCTTCCTTCCTTTCTTCCTTCCTCCCTTCTTTCCTTCCTTCCTTCCTTCCTTCCTTCCTTCCTTTAAAAACATTATTTAAAATTCACGTAAATTTTTCAAAACTAGTGCAAAGAGCCCCTGTGTACCCTTCACCCAGATTTCCAATTGAAGTCTGACAATTAAGTTCGCGAACTTGCCACCATGTGCTTACATTGGCCGTACTATACAAACAGCTCGGAAAGGTTTCATAACCTTGGTATATCAGTGTCTCACAGCTGTGTTCGTGTCGACGTGTGGCGGTGTCTTGCTGAGTGGCGTTCATTATTGTTGCGTGTTTTTGTGTGCCGTCACAAGAATGTCTGAGCTTGAATTAGAGCAAGAAACAAACATTAAATTTCCTGTTAAACTTGGCAAGAGTGGAAGTGAAATCAGGGACATGTTAGTCCACGTTTATGGGGATAATGCCATGAAGAAAAGGGCAGTGTACAAATGGATTAAACATTTTTCTGAGGGGAGAGAATATGTCACTGATGAAGAGAGGTCAGGGCGGCCAGTAACAAGCAGAACTGATGAAAATATTGCAAAAATTTGTCAAATTGTGCGTCAAAATTGTCAGCTGACTGTGAGAAGCATAGCAGACCAAGTAAACATCGATAGAGAAACAGCTAATTGAAAATCTTGGCATGAGAAATGTGTGCAAAAATGGTCCCGATGGGGCAGCCAGACCGCTCAGTTGGTTAGAGTACAGGCTCTGAATGAGAGGGTTGCTGGTTTGATTCCCACATGGGCCAGTGAGCTGCTCCCTCCACAACTAGATTGAAGGACAACTACTTGGAGCTGATGGGCCCTGGAGAAACACACTGTCCCCCAATATTCCCCAATAAAATTTTTTTTAAAAAATGGTACTGAAGGAGCTCACCAATGAACAAAAACAAAGGAGAGTTGAAGTTTGCCAAGACCTTTCGGAGAGGCAACACGATGTTTTGGGCCATATTATCACTGGTGTTGAAATATGGGTTTACCAATATGACCCTGAAACAAAGCGTTAAAGTGCACAATGGAAGTCAGCCAATGCTCCACAACCAAAAAAGTTCTGTCAGTCCAAATCAAGAGTCAAGACAATGTTGCTAACCTTTTTTGATATCAGAGCAATTATTCATTATGAATTTGTACCAACTGGACAGTTAACCAAGTTTACTATTTGGAAGTGCTGAAAAGCCTGTGTGGAAAAGTTAGATGAAAACAACCTGAACTTTTCGCCAACAATTCATGGCTCTTGCATCACGACAATGCACCAGCTCACACGGCATTGTCTGTAAGGAAGTTTTTAGACAGTAAACAAATAACTGTATTGGAACACCCTCCCTACTCACCTGATCTGGCCCCCAATGACTTCTTTCTTTACCCGAAGAGAAAGGAAATATTGAAAGGAAGACATTTTGATGACATTCAGGACATCCAGGGTAGTACGACGACAGCTCTGATGGCCAATCCAGAAAAAGAGTTCAAAAATTGCTTTGAAGCGTGGACTAGGCACTGGTGTCCTAAGGGGAAGTACTTCGAAGGGGAGTACTTCGAAGGTGACCGTAGTGATATTCAGCAATGATATTCAGCACTTTTTCTAGGATGAGTTCACGACACCCTTATTGTCAGACACCTCGTAATATTGTATATCAACTGTAATTGAAAAAAATTAAAAATATTTTTAAGAGTTTTTAATTTCCAAATAGATGGGGGTTTCTTAATTATATTTGTTATTGATTTCCAACTTAATCACACTGATTAGAAACCATGATTTGTGTTCATGCACGTCAAACTTTAATGTGCACATTGCTCTCCTCGGCATCTTGTCAAAATACAGATTCTGGCTCAGGACGGCTGGAGTGAGGCTGGAGCTTCTGCATTTCTCACAGGCTTTCCAGTGATGCTGCTGCTGCTCTACGGACCATACTTTTCATGGAAACAATCTATATGTACCAATTCCTTGAAATCTGTTGAGATTTGGTTTTTGTATAGTTAAGGTTCACAAACATTGCACAGGCATTTAGAAATAATGTGTATTGTCCGATTATTGGGTGCAGTGTTCTGCATAAACCCATTAGATCAATATGATTAATTGTGATATTTGTCTTCTGAATCCTTCTTCATTTATCTGTTTGAGCTATCAAATACTGAGATAAATATATTTGAAATATCTTGTTATAATGGTGGTTTATCAATTGTTTTTTATAGTTTCTTTAATTTTCACTTAGTATGTTTTCAAGCTTCATTTTTAGGCACATATATTTGAAATATTTTATCTTCCTGGTGAATTACAGTTTTATCATTATGAAGTGACCATTTCAATTTCTAGTAAAACTTACCAGCAGATTTGTTTGTGACAGCATGTGCCTGATGCATCTTTTTCCCTCTTTTATTTTCAGGTTTTCTGAGTCCTTATGTTTCAGGGGTGTTTCGTGTAAATCGTATATTGTTGAATTTTATTTCTTGGTCTAGTGTTTTCGTGAAAACCAAAAAGACCTTGGAATATTTTAACTCTAATCATCTCCTTTCTGACTTACATAAATAAGGAATTTAACACTTCCTTTTTTCAATCCCCCAATTTAGACATTGATATTATTTTATATCATCAATATTTGTTAGATTTACTCACACATTTACAATTTTCTTTACTAAACTTTCCACTCTGCACCTCAGACCTTTGTTCTGGAATTTTCTCAACTCTGCCTGAGGTATCTCTTTTAACAGTGCTGTTCAATATGCTGTTCAACATGGTGGAAATATTCTATATCTGACTGTCCAATATACTAGCTACTAGCCACATGTGCTTACTGAGCACTTGAAATGTGGCAAATGTGACTGAATTACTGAATTTTTAGTTGTACCTAATTTTAATTTTAATAGTCATATGTGGTTAGTGGCTACTGCACTGGATAACTTTAGAAGTTCCATTAGTAAAGTTCTTTTGGTGACCAACTGTCTCTGTTTTCTAACCTGAAAATGTATTTATTTCACCCATGCACTTGAAAAATAATTACTCTGGGAAGACAATTCTAGGCTGACAATATTTTCTCTCAACTCTTTGAAGATATTACACCGTTATCTTCTGATTTCCATTATTACTCTAGTGAAGTCAGTCTATTCCCCTTTAGAATATATCTATTTCCTCCCCAGCTCTTTCTTTTTCTTTTTTTCTTTTTCTCTTTGGTGTTTTGCAGCTCTGCCACCAGTAAGCACCACAATGTTGCTAACATCCTCTGACCCAGACTCAGGACCCCCTTCCTGTCCAGGTGAGGAAGCTCTGCTTGTTTCTGCGTGTCAGCTCTTTAGAAGGAAGATCCCACAGCAGAATTCTTGGCATCTAGTGACCTGCTTGTACGGTGACCAACCATTCCAGTTTGCCAGGGACTGAAGGGTTTCCTTCAGTCCACGATATAGGACTTTCAGTGCTCAAACAGGTATAGTCCTGAGCAAACAGTCAGTCATCCTACCTGCTTCCCCTCCTTCATACACAGCCCTTCCCCTCCTGGAGAACATATGTTCCTTGGGGGAAGCTGGATAAAGAGTAGATTAGGCACAGTGTCACAGTGTTCCCACAATCCTTGCTCCATCTGGATTCAAGATCCTGATATTCAGGCTGATACTTCTTTTTATCTTGGCAATGCTATTTCAGGAACCCTATTGGCTCTCTCTAGTCCAGCCCTATCCAGGAAGCTCAAGCTCTCTTTAAGAAGGCTAGTCTGTATACGTCTGGATATCAGAGTATCTAGCTCAAATTCTTCCCCACAGGGCTCCATTTACATCGTGGATATGGCTGGGCTCCTACTTTACAGTGTTGGAACACCCTATATCCAAAGGTACCTGAATAGTCTGACGAGACAACTGGTGAATACGTTGGTGCACAGCACAGCAATGACCTCTAGGGGGTGATGTTGTCTAACTCCTCAATCTACCACTCCAGCACCTTATCAAGGCCCAGCCCAAGTATTTACTGTATGTTAGTGACTTTTTTTCCTCCCTTCTTCTCTTCCCTTAACGTTTTTGAGTGACGCTTCTCTTGAAAAGTTCAAACATGGTTTGACTGAGCTATAGAGAAATTTTAAAGGATGTTTTTTTTCCTGAATTCTCAGTCTAGAAATCAAAGAGGATTGTTATACCTCTGAAGATCAGGTGTGTCTTCAGAGATAATATTGAAGATTCCAGGGGAAAAAAAGAATAAAAAACAGAATGGGGGCCGGCCTGGTGGTTCAGGCGGTTAGAGCTCCATGCTCCTAACTCCGAAGGCTGCCGGTTCGATTCCCACATGGGCCAGTGGGCTCTCAACCACAAGGTTGCCAGTTCAACTCCTCCAGTCCCGCAAGGGATGGTGGGCAGCGTTCCCTGCAACTAAAATTGAACATGACACCTTGAGCTGAGCTGCCGCTGAGCTCCCGGATGGCTCAGTTGGTTGGAATGTGTCCTCTCAACCACAAGGTTGCCGGTTTGACTCCCTCAAGGGATGTTGGGGCTGTGCCCCCTGCAACTAGTAACGGCAACTGGACCTGGAGCTGAGCTGTGCCCTCCACAAGACTGAAAGGACAACAACTTGAAGCTGAACGGCACCCTCCACAACTAAGATTGAAAGGACAACAACTTAACTTGGAAAAAAGGCCTGGAAGTACACACTGTTCCCCAATAAAGTCCTGTTCCCCTCCCCCAATAAAATCTTAAAAAAAAAAAAAAACAGAATGGGAGAAAACTCAGACCTTTAGTTCTTCTGTGATTCCCCAGCAAACTAGGACATGAACAATAAAAACCTCAGCTATCCCGTAATATATTTAGAACCTTCCACTTGCAGAACAACTCCAGACCCAAAAGTAATTTAAAAAATAACACTCATGGCACTGAATGATCACTAAGCAAAAACTGAACCTAGCTAAGAAGCACGGAAAGCCCTAAGATTTATGTTATTTACATTCAAAGTGCCCTGATCAATCAGTTTGATGCACGCAATCACCAGATCTTTGACTCTTTAGCAATGCCTTAAAAAAGGCCAGATCATGTATCAAGAGTGCTTTGAAGAGGACATATCTACATTATTGTGACATCTTTATAGGAAAACCTGGAGAGGAAAAAAGTACCACTTATAAATTAGAAGAAAACAAAGGAGAAAAGCTTCATGTCATTGGCTTTGGCAAGATTTCTTGGCTATGACACCAAAAGTACTGGCAACAAAAGAAAAAAATGAATAAGTAGGACTCATCAAAATTTAAAACTTTTGTGCATCAGACACTATTAACAGTAAAAAGGCAATCCACAGAGAGGGAAAAAATATTTAGAAATCATATATCTGGGATTGATATGAGATTAATATACAGAATATATGAAGAATTATTACAAATCAACACCCCCAAAAAAAATTTTTTTAATAGGCAAAGGACTTGAGTAGACATTTCTCCAAAGATGTTCTACAAATAGCCAATTAGCATGAAAAGCAATGAAAAGACGCTCAACATCACTATTCATTAGAAAAATGCAAATAAAAACCACAATGAGATACCACTTCATGCCCATTAGGATGGCTACCATAAAATAATTTTGTTTTTAACATAATCAATGTTGGTGAGAATGTGGAGAAATTGGAGCATTTGTGCATTGTTGGTGGGAATGTAAAATGGTATAGCCACTGTGGAAAATGTATGGTGATCCCTCAAAAAATTAAACATAGATTACCATATGATCCAGCAATTCTACTTCTGGATATATACCGCAAATAAGTAAAATCAAGAACTCAAACAGATATTTATACAGCCATGTTCACAATGCTTTAAACATGGAAGTAAGCCAAGTGTCCTTTGACAGATAAATGGATAAGCAAAATGTGATGTATACATACTATGAAATATTATTTAACCTTAAAAAGGAAGGAAATGCGGACATATAATACAACATGGATAAACCTTCAAGATATTATGCAAAGTGAAATAAATTAGTCACAAAAGAACAAATATTATACAATTCCACTTATAAGAGGTTTCTAGAGTAGTCAGATTCATGGAGACATATAGTAAGTAGAATGGTAGTTTCCAGGGCTGAGGAGAGAAGGGAATGGGGAATTACTGTTTAATCGGTACAGTTTCAGTTTTGCAACATGAAAGGAGTTCTATGGATGGGTGGTGGTGAGGGCAGCACAACAATTTGAATGTACTTAATGTTACTAAACTGTACACTTAAAAATGGTTTAAACAGTAAATTTTATTTTATGCATATTTTACCACAATTGAAAAACAAAACCAAAAAAACATGAGCCCCAGCTTGGAAGAGCCTGAAATCACTTTTATTTATTTGTCTAAAGTTGGTCAGACTCTCACTTACTAACAATAACTAGTCATTCATTCAGCAAATATCTATTGAGCATCTGCCATGAGCCAGGTACTCCTCTAGATACCTGGGAGACAGTAGTGAATAAAACAGACAGAAAGCCTTGATTTTTCACAGAGCTTATATTCTAGACTGATTGATATTCAAGACTCATTTTGAAACCTTAATGCTGATATACTTACAAAAAGAGCCAGAACTGACAGTTGACCAAAGAAATACAAATGGCCTTTTAACATATGAAAAGATGTCCAATCTCTGTCAAAACAAGAAAAATGCAAATTAACACTACACTTTTCCCCCTGTAGAGCAGAAAGTCCAAACTGTTGACAACATACTCTGTTAGTTAGGCTGTGGGGAAACAGGCATTCTCCTACATTGCTGGTGTAAGGGCAAAAATAGCACATTTTCCATAGACAGCAATTAGGTAATAACACCATGAGTAATTAAACCTCATCAGACTTCCCAGGGAGTCCAACAGGATATCTCCTGCCATTGGAATTGTATCTGATTTGAACCACTCTACTTTAAAAAGGAATTCTAAGAAATAAGTACAAATATATAAAGATATCAGTAGGAGGATGCTTGTTGCAGCATAATTAGCGATAGCAAAAACTGCAAAAAAATCTGAATGTCTGTCAATTGAGAAATAGTTGGATAAATAATGGTATACTCATACTACAGAATGGAATCATTGGAAATAGCTAGGTTTGCCTACATTCCACTACATATTAAATAAAAATTAAGTTGCAGTCAAAAATGCATCATCGTAATAACAGCTAATATTTAAATTGTGTTGCCAATGTGTCAAATGTGTTCTAAGGACTTTTCACATATTTAATCCTCATAACAACCTTATGAGGTTAGGTACCATTATTATCCCATTTCAAAGATGAAGAAATCCAGGCATAGAGAGATTGAATAATCTGCTCAATGCTAAACAGCTAGTAAATAACTATAGCCTGGAATGGAACGCAGGCACTCTAGCTCTGGAGTACCAGCATATAATCATATAGCATACTGTCTCTAAACATAAGTCTATGTTTGAATATGTGTGAATATACATATGTGCATGTATGTTTGAATATGTGTATATGGTGTGTGCATATTTAGGCACATAATATATCTATAAACCTAGATATATAAACTTAGGAGGACAACAGAAAGAATACCTACCAAATAACTAATATGATTATAATTTTTGGTGTTGAGTAGAATGAGAAAATTAGGGGAAGGGATTTTTATTTCTTTACGTAGTTTGTGTGTGATTATGTATTGGTGGTTTTCAGTATCTTTCCGGTAAGATTTTTTCCCCAATTTTTTTACTGTGGTAAAATATACATAGCATAAAATTTACTATTTTAACCATTTTTAAGTGTACGGTTCAGTGACATTAAGTACATTCACATTGTCGTGCTACCATCAGCATCATCCATCCACATAAGTCTTTCCATGTTGCAAAACTGAAACTCTATACCCATTAAATAATAACTCTCCATCTCATCCTCCCCTAGCCCCTGGCAACCACTGTTCTGTCTATATGAATCATACCTCATATAAGTAGAATCAAACAATATTTGTCTTTTTGTGACTGGCTTATTTCACTTAGCATAATATTCTCAAGTTACATTTATGATGTAGCATTTGTCAGAGTTTCCTTCCTTTTTAAGGCTGATCATATGCCATTGTATGTATACACCTCATTTTGTTTATCCACTCATCTGTCTGCGGACACTTGGATTGTTTCCATGTTTTAGCTATTGTGAATAATGCTGCTATGAACATGGGTGTATGAATATCTGTTTGAGTCCCTGCTTTCACTTATTTTGGGTATATACCCAGAAGTGGAATTGCTAGATCATATGATAATTGCATGTTTAATGTGTTGAAGAACCACTACACTGTTTTCCACAGTG
Organism: Rhinolophus sinicus; assembly: GCF_036562045.2. NCBI lineage: Eukaryota > Metazoa > Chordata > Mammalia > Chiroptera > Rhinolophidae > Rhinolophus > Rhinolophus sinicus. The sequence continues at coordinate 47,980,573 of NC_133751.1, forward strand.
CTTGTACCATTTTATATTCCCACCAACAATGCACAATCCACTTTCTCCACATTCTCACTAACACTTGGTATTTGTTGTTTTTTTATAGTAGCCATTCTAATGAGTATGAAGTGATATTTTATTGTACTTTTGACTTGCAATTCCCTAATAATCGGTGATGTTGAGCATCTTTTCACGTTCTTATTAGCCATTTGTATGTCTTCTTTGGAGAAACGTCTATTCAAATCCTTTGCCAATTTGTTGTTGTTGTTTGTTCTCTGAAACCCAGACACTAAAACCCTATCCAATCAGCTACCAGTCTACAGGATAAGACCTGGATTTACCACTTACCACTTTCCCAGGTATCAGGAGTGTTTTAAACATTTCTACAATCTGACCTACTTTCCACACCCCTCACCACTACCATCCCTCACCCTTACACCACGCTTCCGTGCGGCGGGGGCTGGGGCAAATCACCCTTTTTAATCACCCTATTTAATCACCGTTTTTTCCCCTCTGCCTGTGGGTTTGCTTGCTCTGCAATGTACATTCATTTAATTGAAAACTTTTACTGAGTTGCCTTCTGCCTTTTCTTCTCCACGCTAAATTTTCCAAAACCGTTAAGAAATGGTTTTCTCTCGGCGCTGTCATGACTTAATAGAGGAAAGAAATGACAGACGCCTGGGGCCCACCAGGAGGGGGACTAAGTAACGCTAGTCAAACCGCAACCCCCACGTAGTAACAACGTCAGCCTTTTGGAACTCCAAATCCCTAAGTGCAACGTGGGCAAGGGTGGGAACAACGTTTGCGGAAACTTTGCAGATCAGCGGATCTGGAATTCAGACCGTTCTGGTGCAGAAAGCGCGTGCCTTGCCGGAAAGCTCCTTGATTACCAAATGACGCCTACGATTTCTTCCCTAGCTTCCCACCGCGTCCGCACGGTCCCGCACTTTCGCAAGCCTAATTTTCTCGATGCAGCCACCGCCTCTTTCTCCAAATCGTGCTGCGCCTCTACAGATCTAGCCTCGGATCTTTGCGCTCACAATCTCTTCTGCTTGGAAAGCTTGATGCTTAACTCCAGTCCTATTCAACTTTATGATGTTCTTGGATCCACCCCTATTTTCACTATGGTTGAGACAGATTAGGGTTTCAATAAATGCTGATAGGCTGAATGAATGAATGAATAATTGAAGACGTCACGAAACAGTAATTTTTACCACTCACATAACTTGGCAGAAAGATTGTGGAACTATGAAGTCCCCGATCGGGTTCCAATACCAGTCCTTCCACTTACTAGCTGTGTGATCCTCACCCCTTCAGAGTTCAAGAAATGTTTGTTAAACGAATGAATAAAATGTTCTCGCAGACACGTGTCACGAATTAAATGCGTGTTTCATCTCTGGCCACAAACAGCGCTCAAGAGAATTACTACTATTCGCCCTACTATACCACGTTTTGTGTTTATGAAGACTGTGAGTTCCCTGAGGGAAGGTGGCTTGTCTCACACGGTTCCAAGCTCTCCAAGGTGCCAGATCACATTAGGAGACTAGAATGACGGAGGACTACTATTTTTAACATGCCCTGGGAGGGGAAGACTACATATCCCGAACGGATTTGGCCCCTTCGCAGAGACAAGTCCCATCATCCCGCAAGAATCTCATGTACAAAGGAAGGCCTAGTCTACTTGCAGATCCCATCTGCGCTCCCTGGGATCCCACCCCCAGCGCTTCGACAGGTCAGGTTCACTGCGGCCGCGCCGGGTGCCTGGCTCCAACCTGGCTGCAGATTGCTGAGACCTCCCACTGGGCGGGCGCCTGGGCGAGACGCGTGCGCACTCTTCTCTCCTGGTCTCCACCCTCCCTTCGTTAGTCGTTCGCGTTTCGCGTACTGCGTCCTTTTTGTCCCCTACTGCGTGCGGTGTCAGTTTCCGTGCGGAAGTGGTGGCCGTGAGAGAAGAAGATGGCGACCACCGTGGTGGCGCCGCCTGGTGCGGTGGCCAGTCGGGCCAACAAGCGCAGTGGCAGCGGGCCGGGAGCCGGCAGCGGCGGCGTGGGAGCCAAAGGCGCGGAGGAGGAACCGCCGCCGCCCCTACAAGCAGTTCTGGTGGCGGATAGCTTCAACCGCCGCTTCTTTCCCATCTCCAAGGACCAGCCTCGGGTGAGCGCCGTGCGCGAGAGCAGCCAGAGGGCCCCGAGGTGGGGGCTGGAGCAAGTTATCTTTCCGACTGCCTAGTGATGCGTGCTCTGGGAGGACGTTTGTCCACCCTCTTGCCCTAAATCGGGTTTATCTAGTTAGGAGGAAGGCGAAAAGACCATCTAAAGCCCAGATGACTGCCGGACCAAGTGAGTGGCTGGCAGGTTTGGGCGCTCTAGTGCTGTCTACCTCAGGTTTGGGAGGCATGCAGAGGGCTAAATGTAAAAGCAACGCTTTTGAGAAGCCTTCACGCGGGGATTCAACGCCCCAAGAGGAGGGTGCGGAGAAAAAAAGAGATCCTTAGGTGAAAGAATGGAATATCACCCTCTTTTGCCTCCCAAAGGGAGGTCATATGCCTAAAAAAGAGCAGACTGGTCTGATCCCAGAGTAACAGCTGTTTTGGATCTTGTACAGTGTGCCTTTTTTTTTTTTTAGACAGCCAGTGCCATCTGTCTAAAGGAGGACAGAACAGGTTTAGTGGCTGGTTGCCAGCAGCCCCTGTATTGTTGTCTAGACACTGGGAAATTGGACTCAGCTGGTCCTGAGGATTGCTTGGTTATTCAGCAGTCCCTGGTTTAAAGAGGGGGAAACGGCATTCAGATCAGGGAAAATCCTCTCTAGTTCCTCACTCCCCCAAAAAAGCCTAATTGCTGTTCATTTTGTACAAGTGATTGGTGGCTTGCTAGCCCCTGACTGTTAGAAAGGAATCAAGGAAGGAAATTTTATGGGGAAAAGGCCTTAGCAGTGCTTAAGTTTCTGGAGATATGATGTCCAGTAGTCTCCTTTGCCAGGGGTGGTCTCCTATTCTATAGAAGCTGGGTGACGCTAAGCAAGTAGATTCTATGCTTACTATATCCAAATTGCAACACCTTAGACTCTAATGCTTAGAGCATGCCGTGAACATTAAAGGCAGAAGCCTGATTACTTTTAAATTGGAAAGATAAAGCTACAGCGTTTGGAAACACTGATACAGGAGTGAAAATTGTGGTTGTAGTGGGGGAAAGAATGGTACACAGAGGGCCCCCACGGATTCAAGACTTCACCTTTTTTTTTTTTTTTCATCTTCTACCCTCCAGGTCCTCTTGCCTCTGGCCAACGTGGCACTAATTGACTACACTCTGGAATTTCTGACAGCCACAGGTGTACAGGAAACCTTTGTCTTTTGCTGCTGGAAGGCTGCTCAAATCAAGGAACATTTACTGTAAGGCCCTGCAACTTTTCTTGCCATGTTTCATCATTTCTTTTGTTAGGATGCAAGTAACTAAAAGGGAAATTGTGAGGGGGAAAAATGTCTGTTTAGATCCCATCATAAGGTCTAAGGGTATTCTCTTCACTTATCAGAAAGCAGCTGAAGCTATGACAAAAATTGAAGAATAACATTTGACTCTCACTTAGAAAGTTTGTCCCCAGTGGTTTTTGCTTTTGATTTAATGGCTCTAATACGGAAGTTATAAGAGTAATATATTTGTTTTTCCACTGAGCTTCTAAATATTGAGCTCGTCCTCATCTTTGTCTTCCCAGTGCCAAACATAGAAAGCACTTAATAAATGTTTGGTGAAATCTTCTTGAAAAAGAGTGAATCTCAGGAATTATGGAAGCTTAGCAAATAAAGACTAGGATATTAGCATGATCTCCATTAGACAGTTTCTAAATTTGGTCTGGACTTTGGAAGGAGAAAAGTGACTGTGAGAAGTGTGTTCTCAGGATACTTTGTATACCCTAAGTCTCAGCGGATTTTGAGTTCAAATCCATGTTTGAGGACAGGGGTCATATGGAAAGGAAATAACCATGTTTCTCTAACTCATAAAACAAGACTGGTGACACAGGATGCTGAAACCATTAATTATAGTTCATAAATCGCTTTGAAGTTGAGGACGCTGGCAGGAACCCAGAAAAGCCATAGAGAAGGAGTGTGAATGTTGAATGGGGGAGAAAAACAGGGAAGCTCTATGTGATCTCCGTGCTTGAGTCACTCATTCCCCTTACCCCCCTTCCTTTAGGAAATCTAAGTGGTGCCGCCCTACATCCCTCAACGTGGTTCGAATCATTACATCAGAGCTGTATCGATCCCTGGGAGATGTTCTCCGTGACGTCGATGCCAAGGCCTTGGTGCGCTCTGACTTCTTGCTGGTGTATGGGGACATCATCTCCAACATCAATATTACCAGAGCCCTAGAGGAACACAGGTCAGGATGGGAAAATGGTCGGGACAACAGTTGGTGACCTGAAGAACCCCAAGACTGCTTTTTTGCAACTCTCTCCCTCTATCCTTCATAGGTTGAGGCGAAAGCTAGAAAAAAACGTATCTGTGATGACAATGATCTTCAAGGAGTCATCCCCCAGCCACCCAACTCGTTGCCATGAGGACAACGTGGTCGTGGCTGTGGATAGTGCCACAAACCGGGTTCTCCATTTCCAGAAGACCCAAGGCCTCCGACGTTTTTCTTTTCCTCTGGTGTGTGGGTATCTAGGTTCCCTGAGGTGGGAAAGGGACAGGCTTCAGCAAGAGAGATGGGTTAAAGTCCTTGTAACTTCTCCCCACAGAGCTTGTTCCAGGGCGGTGGAGATGGCGTGGAGATTCGCTATGATTTACTGGATTGTCACATCAGCATCTGCTCTCCTCAGGTGACCTCTTCAGGACTAGGGCTGCACATCCAAAGAGTAGAACTCTGAGGGTGTGTGATTGCTCCCTTAGAAGGCCAGGGTGTATTTCTTCTCCCTCTTTCTCGTATCTGTTCTACCACAAATAGGTGCTGTCATCTCGACCCCAATATTGGGAGCCTCCTTGGGATTTTGGCCAATGTCCCGCTATCATAGGGTCTGATAGGTCTCTGGGGGCTTATCTTTGCGTCCAGAGAACAGCACTTAACCTTGGCCCCACCCAACTTCCCCCCCATAGGTGGCTCAACTCTTTACAGACAACTTTGATTACCAAACTCGGGATGACTTTGTGCGAGGCCTGCTAGTGAATGAGGAGGTAAGAAAAGGCTCCCACTGCCTCTTTAAAAGAGGGCTAGGATTTTGTCTCATGCAGATAACTTTTGGTTCCCTTTTGTGTTTTATTGAGCCTTAGGAGGGAGGCAGATAGCTGGGGTTGGGGGGAAGCAGTACACAAAGAAGTGTCTCAGGCCATTTGACTGTGACATTGAAAGGCAGAGGGGAACTTAAGAAGGTTAGAAAAGTGCTCTACCTGTGGACTCTTCCTCTCTTGCTTGCTTAGGTGACCTCCCTTTCCTTGTCTTCATTCAGATCCTAGGGAACCAGATCCACATGCACGTGACAACTAGGGAATATGGCGCCCGGGTCTCCAACCTGCACATGTATGCAGCTGTCTGTGCCGATGTCATCCGCCGATGGGTCTATCCTCTCACTCCAGAGGCAAACTTCACTGACAGCACGAGCCAGAACTGCACTCACTCCCGGCACAACATCTACCGAGGGCCTGAGGTCAGCCTGGGCCATGGCAGCGTCCTGGAGGAAAATGTGCTCCTGGGCTCTGGCACTGTCATTGGCAGCAATTGCTCCATCACCAACAGTGTCATTGGCCCTGGCTGTCACATTGGTGAGCACAGGTGGGGAAGTCAAGCCAGCCATCCTAAGAGCAGGAACCTGGGGAGGCCCCATGTCTCCATAGAAGGATACAGAGGGATAGTCCCTGAGAATTAGGAATTAGAGTAGCTACCTTAATAAAGGAGGGAACAGGGATGTAAAAACAGTGATGCTTTAATGTGTGGTCTGGGAGCCTCTTATTGGGTGACTCTTCACATTCCAGGGTACCCTGTATTCACATTTAGGACCAAGTGGATAATTAACATGCAGTAATAACATCTGTTTAGTGCATTACAGTCTACAAAGGGCTTTTGTATAGATTATTTCATTTAATCCTCACAAACACCTTGTGACGTAGGTATAATTTATCCCAGATAAGCAAACTGGCTCAAAGAGATTGTCTCGCCCAAGATCATAGCTAATAAGAGGCAGTGCTGGGACTTGAGTCTGAGTATTCTGATTGTGAAGTCCAGTGTTCTTGTTACTCTACCATAAATGCCTAGTTAGCTTCTGGGTAACTCACTTTGGTTGTAGGACTAGGATGCTTCTAACGGAACTGCCCCTTTAAAAGAACAAGATTCTAATTCTAAAATATACAAAAAGAGGTGGAATAATTTGGTTAAATGTGGACGTGATTCTAATAAGGCTCTTGAGTTCAAGGGATCCCTAGAAACCGAAGGTTCTTAAGTCCTGTATGTAGTGTGTAATTGTTTTAAACCTAGTGGAGGTGGTCAGGCTGAGCAATGTTCTATCTTCAGGCCTGGGCTTAGAGGGGGAAGACGGTGTTTCTGGTGAGCTGGAGGATGGAGTATTCGAGCTGGGTGGGAGCTGTGCTGGTATCAGTCAGCCATGTCTTCCAGGAATGGCCCTGGTCTGGAGTTGGAGCCCTGAGTGACCAGGAGTCCTTCCTGTCCTGAGCTAGGTGATAACGTGGTGCTGGACCAGGCCTACCTGTGGCAGGGTGTTCGAGTAGCTGCTGGAGCACAGATCCATCAGTCTCTGCTCTGTGACAATGCCGAGGTCAAGGAACATGTTACACTGAAGCCACGCTGTGTCCTCACTTCACAGGTGAGACCTGCTGCATACTGTACACAGGCCCCAAACTGAGTGTTGGTCATGCTGGGCCAGAAGGAGCCCATACCCACCTATAATCAAGCCTGAACTGAGAGTCCAAATTCAATGGTTGCATTTGCCTTCTACTTGGCTTAGTAATAAAACTCACTCTCATTGTCAGGATGTACTTTTCCCCAACACACTAATGGATCTGTGCCACCCACTCCTTTTTTCTCCCCTAGGTGGTAGTGGGCCCAGACATCACACTGCCTGAGGGCTCGGTGATCTCTTTGCACCCTCCAGATGCAGAGGAAGATGAGGATGATAGCCAGTTCAGTGACGATTCTGGGGCTGACCAAGAAAAGGAGAAAGTGAAGCTGAAAGGTGTGAGGCTCAGCAGGTGTGGGGCATCTGTGTGTGTCTCTGCCCCATAGAAAAACCATCATTTCCTTCTGGAGAGATTGGTGCTTCCACGGCCTTTGGTAAAGATCAGTGCCTTTCCAGGTTACAATCCCTCAGAAGTGGGAGTTGCAGGCCAGGGCTACCTCTGGAAAGCTGCAGACATGAACATGGAGGAAGAGGAGGAACCACGGCAGAATCTGTGGGGTGAGCAAGGACTTATTCCTGCCACCCCCTTTCTAAATCAGAATATTTTGAAGGCGAGTGAACACTTCCGAATCAGACTACTTGTTCATTGCTTTATTCATGCACACAAGGCAGGTAAATGGCTCTCTGTCAGTGACTCTTTCCTAATTTTTCCTTTTTCTCACCCTATGTGGCTTTGCAGGACTCACAATCAACATGGAAGAAGAGAGTGAAACTGAAAGTGAGCGGAGTATGGATTCTGAGGAGCTCGACAGCCGGGCAGGCTCCCCACAGATGGATGACGTCAAAGGTGAGTGGCCAGGGGACCAGTGTCCTGGGACAGAAGAGGAAAACTTCCAGTTTATTATCTGGATCCACTAGCCAAAGACTTGTGTTTCTCCCAGGAGGGTTTGGCATGAAGTCAGACGAAGATGACTTAATGCATTTTGGAGTGATGTTGGCCCATGAACTTATTCTTGCTCTGATTTTAGTGTTCCAGAACGAAGTCCTGGGAACACTGCAGCGGGGCATGGAGGAGAACATTTCTTGTGACAATCTAGTCCTAGAAATCAACTCTCTCAAGTAAGAGCAGCCCCTCCCTATTTTCTTCCCCGGGGATAATCCCAGGCAGGTAGAGGTTCTCCTGTTTCTTCCCCAAATAGGAACCTGTGTCCCTGACACCCCAAATAGACAAGGCCAGCAGCATTTAGGTTGTAGCCTCAGCATAGACTTCCTCCTTCTAAAACCACCCCGTTCCATGTTGTTCCATCTCACTTGCTGTCGCCCAGTGTCCTGCCACAGTCGAGACCACAGCATGCTGGGAGGACCAGGGAAGGCCCTGGGGTCACCGCAGTCTCCCCACAGGTACGCCTACAACATAAGCCTGAAGGAGGTGATGCAAGTGCTGAGCCACGTGGTCCTGGACTTTCCGCTGCAGCAAATGGATTCCCGGCTCGACCCAAACCGCTACTGTGCTCTGCTGCTGCCCGTGAGCAACGACTGGGGCTACGTACCAGGGACTGGGTGGAGTCCTTGCTGTGCTTGACTTTAAAAGAAATCAGGAGTAGAAGGTTTTGCTGTGGGATATTGTGTTACTTGTGATTGGTTCCTTTCTCCTCACCTCTGGAAGCAGATTAGACTAGAACAGCCTTGGCTGGTCCAGAGGAGTCAAGTTAGGGTCAATCCTGAGTGGCCTTTGAGACTCCAGGATTCAGACCAAACCAGACCCCAAAGGGATACCCAGAATAGACCTAGACGTTTAGACTCTCTGTAAATGATTTACATGATTGAATGAGATCAGCCATTAGGCTGGAAATAGATATTTTGAGGCAGCCTGTAGGTCTGACCCCCTTTCACTTTCCCTAGGAACCTCTTATTTTTCCCCAACCCTGACTGCTAACAACTCCCAAGTCCTTCTGACACGATTCCACAAGGCCTGGATCATCTCCCTCTTGTCTTCCCACATCATAAAAGACCCATGTTATCAATATTGATTTTATTTGCTGTTTAGGTAGGTACATGCTCAGGAATATATTTCAGCTCCCTTCTCCTTTCTTTCTTCCATAGCTGCTCAAGACCTGGAGCCCTGTTTTTAGGAACTACATAAAGCGTGCAGCTGATCATTTGGAAGCATTGGCAGCCATTGAGGACTTCTTCCTGGAGCATGAAGCTCTTGGTACTTCCATGGCTAAGGTGAATACCTCCACAAAGCTTCATAGTCCTGCATTTGCTTTGAAACAGACCTTGGTGACCTCCATGGAGACACAGAACAGAGGCTGACATGAATCCAGGATGGAATTTGGTTAACAGCACCATCCACCCCTAGTATTGTGCTCTTTGCTTGGAGCCAGGCCTGGAAGGTAGCCATTTGGAAGTTGCCCTAGGAGTGTGCAAAGCACTACCCAGCAATAGTTTCAGAAGTTATGCCTGTTCCAGTATCAGAGTGAACAGCTTACTCTTGTGTGTTTTGAAGGAAGCTGCTTAGTGTGTAGAAGGAAGCTAAGGACCTGGTAGAAAGAGGTGCTAAGATCTTTCCTCCTCGTCCTCTGTTATCGATTATGTCTTGCTGGACATCTCTGAGATCTCTGCTGGCCTTCTGCAGGTACTGATGGCTTTCTACCAGCTGGAGATCTTGGCTGAGGAGACAATCCTGAGCTGGTACAGCAAAAGGGATACAACTGACAAGGGCCGGCAGTTGCGGAAGAACCAACAGGTGAGTCCAGCTGCCCGCTCACCACAGTGGCTGTCTGGTTCCCTGACCCTTGGCCCCAGACTGCAGGGTACTTGGTCCCTGGGACTCTGGTTGTTCGAGCTGTTGATCCTCTAAGGAGAACAGGCGAGTATGTGCCCCTCCCTCAGTAGCTCTCCACTATGCTTCCTTACAGCTGCAGAGGTTCATCCAGTGGCTAAAAGAGGCAGAAGAGGAGTCATCTGAAGATGACTGAAGTCGCACTGCCTCCTCCTGTGGGTGTGGTTGATTGCTGTCCTGGCTTCTGGGTCAGACAAATGAGAGGCTAGTTGCAGATGAGTGACGACCATCTTGGCCGAGATTTAAAGGAGCAGAGGCTGGAACTACAGTATTCTTCCCACCGCCAGCAACCATGTGCCTCGCATCCTGACTGGGGAGTTGGGATGAGGGAAGCTGGGCTGGAACAAAGCTCTGCCTAAGGACAATCTAGGCAGGCCCTGCAGTTAGAGGAAGCCCAGTGCCACAGCTTTGTGCTCTGGCTTTCCCTCGGGGGACAGCAGAGAGCAGCTGGCCCTCTCTGCTGCTTGTATTTGTTAATATTAAAAAAGAGAGAGGGGGTGTGTTTGGTTTCTCTACAACTCTGAATGAGCAGCCGTTGAAGTAGGTGACTGAAGAGTTCTGAACCTCTGACATGACAGCTGTTCCTTGACACCTGGGGGAGAGGGAGAAGAGGAGTGTCATGGCCACTAGGTGGCACTGTGGTACCTTGCTAATTGACCATTGCGGTGGCTCATGGGTAGTGGAGATGCCTGAGCCTGTTTGCACAGAGCATCCTAGACCTAGACGGACACTCTTCTGCCAGAGAGTGATGATGCCAAGCATATGTAAAGTCTGATAACCACCTGTCAATCCCTCATGCTTTGTCCCATTGATCTAGTACTAGTCCTGTCAGGGAAGCTGGGCTACTCTTCATCTTTGTTTTTTGGGTGTGTTTTTTTCCCATTCTTCTCCTCCCCACATTCTGGTACAAGCCGTTGTTTCTCAGTCGAGTGTAGGACACAGCCATGCTGGTATTATGGGCCTTGCGCTCCGCCGGCTGCCGGCCACTCACACTGCCTGGGGGCCACTCATGGCAGCATACGGCAGCCCAGCTCCAGGGAGAGCTGTTGTTCACCATCTTAGCTGTAGAGGGCACAGCTCACTGTCCCATGTGGGGATTTAACCGGCGACCTGGGCGTTAAGAGCATGGGGCTCCAACCACCTGAGCCACGCAGCTCGCCCTCTCCTCTTCATCTTAAAGATAAGGAAATTTGATCTAGGTCTCATGACTTTTGAGGATTTGAGCCTCATAATCCAGAGTTCTTCCTGCTTCTGTAGAGTCAGTGTCACAGTGAAGGGAAATTGCCCCCAGAAGCAAATATAACCCCAAGCCAGCAACGGATATCCCAAAAACAGGAAGATCCTGCAAAATGGGCTTTTCCCTAATATTGAGAGAGTGTGTAATGTATGACAGGCATTTTGCTAAAAACTTTTCCTATGTTTTAGTTAACCTTCACTTCAATCCTTTGAAGTAGGCTTTATCCCCATTTTCAGATGAGGAGCCTAAAGGTCAGAGAGGTCCCATAACTGGTAATTGATAGAGCCAGGATTGGTTATTGGACTCTAGAGCTGGAGTGTATCACTGCTTATCATTGCCTCCTTCCACTTCCACCATATGATCTAGCTCTGAGCTCTTTGTTGCCTTCTTATAACCCTTGCTCTATTGACACTTAAACTGTGGCAAATGTTACTGGTAACAAATGGCCCTCCTGGACATCACAGGTAAAATGGTTGCCTGCCTTCATTTCAGTTGGGTGGAAAGGAAAAGGCTGAGGAAGAAGACACTGAACTACACTCAGGTGTAAAGGAGTATTACTGAATATTTCCGAAGAGAAAACCAGGCTGGCCAGGATTTGGCCTTTTTACTTTTCTTAGTAAATCTCAGTTTCTGCTTTGTCAGATACAGGATCTAGTGCCTAGAGAGCATGTGAAGGTTATGTCATGGACCTAATAGGGGCAGTTAAAACAACTGTAGGGCACCTCTGATTTGTACCTGATGGGTAGCAGAGATCAGAGTGGCCTACAGAACTTTTTTTAGGAAGAAGAGAATCCTTTCAGTTGTGATTAGGGAAGGCTGACAGGACTGTGATGCTTGAGTGACCCAAAACGGTAGAAGGGAACATTAAAAGCAAAGCAAAGGATTTCCATTTAAATGTGGCAAATTAAACACATGGGTTTTTTTTATTCCCTCCAAAACCCCATTCATATGCCACTAAAGGATACTTTTAAAAGGCATGTGACTCGATAAGGAAAAGTAGGTGATGACAATGAAAGAGAGATCAACATTCTGGAAAATGAAAATGGAAGAGTTGACTTAGCAGAGCAGAAGGAAATGGATTCTACCTACTGAGGTGGCTATTAACAAGCAAACCAACATGCCCTTCTGAACCCAGAAAAGGCTCAGCAGAAGAGGGTAAAGACTGGGTCTGAGAACAGGCATCGAGTGGAGGGGAGTCAGACAAAGACCTGTATAAGAAAAAGCCCTCCCCACCCCCACCTTAAATGATCCAGCAGGGTGACTACCCCTACTTCTCCCCCGCAAGAAATGGGAGATTTAGCCTTTGGAAAAACGATGGGGAGGAAATTATCAAAGAAATACAAACGTTTCCTAAACCCTAAGATCATGAGTTTCCAGACTGACAGAGCCCATGAGTGCCCAGCATAATGAATGATATTCAGAACCTCATGATATTTCAGAACCTCAGGGAAAATGTAAATTACTAGAGCTTCTAGACTCAACAACAGACATGGTGGGGGTGGGGTGAGGAGCTAGGTTGAAAATGAAGGATTAAGTGGAAGTATATGAGTATTAGGGCTCTAAATATCCGCACACACTGATCTATGTCCCCAGGCAAAAGCAAACAACTACAGAAAAAGCCTACAAACACATTTTTTTGTTTCCTCGAAAAAAGCTCTTTACCCACTTGATCACCCTACAGTAAACCTGTTAGATAATAAGCCTTGTACGTGAACAGCTCCCAGTCAGCTTTCCAGTATCTCTTAAATGTGAATAGACTGCCAAGGGCCATCAAATATTTGAGGAAACTTCCAGTGTGGAAGGCAGAGACCAAAAAATTGACACCAAGAAAACTGACAAGACGGAGCTTTTTGAAAACTTGTTGCGACCTGGGGGGGAAGCTATTTTCAAAATTCAAAGAGGAAAAATACTGTGTCTATGAAGAAAGTGTTATAAAAAGGAAGACTTGGAGAACAAAAAAAGTTCTTAGAAATTAAAAATAAGTGAATCGTTTTCTTCTGCTGAGAACTGGAGGACCAGCGAACCAAACAGGAAGGAGACTATCCATCCTTATATACTTCTTGAATTTTCAATTGTGAATATTTTACCTATCCAATTGGATAGGGGAAAGGTTGGAAATAATATTAAGGAAATCTTGCAAAAAGGTGAAATCATTTTAAAATAGGAATGGATGATAAAGGAGAAAATAAAATTAAGGATCAATCTTGAAGGTCCAACATCTAACAGTTGCAGAAGCAATGGGGGAAATGGTAGTCATGTTATTAAATAATTCAAGAAGATACTGTTGAATTTCTAGATGGAAAGGGTGCCTAGCACAGTGAATAAGCACCAAGGCATATCACCATGAAGTTTCAGAACCCAAGGATAAAGAGAACTTCCTAAAGACTTCCAGAGAATTCAAAACAAATCGTGTGCAAAGGTTTAGGATAATAAAGAGACGAAACTGACCACTTAATAGCAACACTGGAAGTTAGAAGACAGTGGAGTGATGCCTTCAAAATTCTGAAGATAAATTACTTTTAATTCAATCATTTTCAGATTTGCAAGTTCTCAAAAAATTTATTTCCCATGCTTTCAAGGGAAGCTACCAAGAATGTGCTTTCCTAAAGCAAAGGAGTAAAGTGTCTAGGAAATGAGGATCCAACACGGAGAAGTAAAGGGAATTTTAAGTATGATACAGAGAAGTCCCGGAATGGCTGCTGTGCACAAGCCAAGATAGTCAACAGTGCAGATCAGAGCAACAGAATTGAAGGCTCCAGGGAAGAAAAGGGATAGATTATCTAACATACAGACATACCTCATTTTATTGAGCTTCACTTTATTGCATTTCAAGATCATTCTGGGTTTGTTGGGGGTTTTTTTACAGATTAAAGGTTTGTGGCAACCCTGCGTCAAGCAAGTCTATTGGTGCCATTTTTTTCAACAGGATTAGATAATGGTTAGAATTTTTTAGCAATAAAGTGTGTTTTGATTAAGGTATGTACATTGTTTTTTTTTTAAGACATAATGCTATTGCACACTTAACAGACTACAGTATAATAGAAACATATCTTTTTTATGCACTGGGAAACCAAAAAATTTGTGTGACTTGCGATATTTGCTTTATGGTGGTCTGGAACCAAACCCGCAATATCTCTGACATATGCCTGTATTTGACTGAGTTAACAAAATATGTATTGAGAAACTATTAGATTATGTGGAAAGAATAGATAGGTACACCATATTACATAAAAAACAAAGCAAACGAAAAGGCAAGGCAATGGTTAATGACAAGAAACAAGTTGTAAAGGAAGCATTTATTCATAGTCAAAATGTCAATACTAAGCACTATATTGACTTTAAAAAAGTGGGATTTTACTATTTTAAGAGGTTAGGGGGAGGTGGAAGAAAAAGAAATCCATCAGTCAAGATTGGAAATCAATAAGCGATGTCTAGAATGCATAATTCAAGAGATAGTATAAACTAAAAAAGTATACTGGGGTGGGGCGGGAAATGGGACAGAGGACTGCTGTTAAAAATTTTCTTAATACTATTTGACTATGCACACATACTGCTTTGGTAAAAATTTAAAGTAAAGGGTATGAAATAAAAACATACATGTGTGCAGGGGCTAGCAAATAGTTTGATTTGCTGAAGTCAAAATTTTAGATAGGGCATAATGAAAAAAGGCTGCAAAGGTAGGTAAAGGTTAGATTATGGAGGGCTTTGGATATCATGATCAGGATATTTGGAAAGCATTAGGGAATGTGAAGAGGTTTCTGAGCAGAAGAGGTATCTGAAGAAGTACTTCCTGTTGAAACGCTAATTTGGCAACTGTACAAAATGGAGTGGGAGGAGCCCACACTTGGTGCTGTGTGGACCTATGTGAGATGGTCCCAGGCTATCTTCCCAGCCTCATCTAACACTATCCCTGGAGTCACAGCGGCCTTCTTGTGGTTCCTCAAATCTGGCAAGTTTGTTACTGCCTTGAGCCTTTAGACTTGTCTGTGCCCTCAGCCTGGAATGCTCTTCCCCCAGGCCAGACGTTATAGCTGCTTTCTCATTAGTTCTAGGATTTAGCTCAAATGGAAGAGGCCTTCTCTGACCACCCATAATTCTCTTTCCCCTGTTACTATCACATCACTCTATTTTATCTTTTTCACAGCACTTGTCACTTTGAAGTTATTTATTTACAAGCCTCTTTCCAAATAAGTGAAGGTCCCGGGCAGCATTACCTGTCTTGTATTTGCTGTAGCTCATGCAGTATGTCTTGTACATAGTAGGCACTCAATATTTATTAAACAAATTTAAAGCTAAGGGGTAAGGAGATCTGTTAGAAATGATTATACCTACTTCTGGTTTGAGACTTACTGTCCCAGTAATGTACCCATCTTCATTCTTGCACTCATTCTGCGTTCAATCCATTTATTAAACCACCACTACGTTGCACCTAGATACTGAGGTTAGAAGGAATCAGCACTCGATCCTGTTGTGTCCTCAAGGAGCTCAATTTGGTAGACTCAATGATGACAGTTTATGCTTATTAACAGACCCTAAAGGTCCATGTCAAGATCACTTTCCCCAGTGGTACTTGGTCAGAACCCCCATCCACCTACCTCTGGGGACCAAAGAGACCCTCCTGCGTTACACCCCTTCCCAGCTGCGAGGAGAACCGATCCCCTTGGGTCCAAAGCCTGGGCTTTGAAGAGTCCAAGAACGCAATCATCCTGGTGAGATCAATCCTTCCATCTCTGGGGCCCTGGGCGACGGCTGCCACGCTCTCGCCGGCCAGGGACCGGAGCGCAGGAGTCAGAGCTCGCCGCCCGGCGGGTGGGCGGGGTGTCCTGGGGGCCCGGCCCGGAGCCAGGCCATCTGCCGCGAGGCCAGCGCGGCTCGGCGGGGGCCGGGGACGGGGCCGCGCCGGGGCGGGGTCGCGCCGGGGCCCGGGGAGGGGAGCGGGCCGGGCGACAGCCCAGAGCCGGGAGGGCCACGGCCACCGGAAGAGTCGCCGTCGCCAGCGGAGCCGGGAGAGTGGGGAGCGGAAGCGGCGGCGGCGGCAGGGGCAGGCGGCGCTGGGACCCGGGAGCGGCCGGAGAACAAGGGAGCTGGCGCCGTGGCCGGCCGCGGAGCTGGGCTGAGCCACTGGGCCGCGCCGAGAGCCGCCGCCGCCGCCCGAGAGGCCCGGCCCGGCCGCCCGAGCAGGCCGTGCGCGGGCCGCCGGGCCAGAGGCCGGAGCCATGGGCGAGACCAAGATCATCTACCACCTGGACGGGCAGGAGACGCCGTACCTGGTGAAGCTGCCCCTGCCCGCCGAGCGCGTCACCTTGGCGGACTTTAAGGGCGTTCTGCAGAGACCCAGCTATAAGTTCTTCTTCAAGTCTATGGACGACGATTTCGGGTGAGGATGGCCCCCCGCCTCGCCTCCCGGGGAGCCCGTCCCCTTCGGCTTGTAGGGGCCACTCGGCCAGTTTGGACTTCCCTTGCGACACTGGCTTCGAGCCCTACTCAGGATTCTAGGCGGTGACTTGGCCATTTGGGCTCCCCTTGATATTTTCAGATGCTGGAGTTCCAGCCTCTCTAGGGACGCTCCTTTCGCTCTTGTGAGGTACCTTGGCCTCCCTAGTTTAGGAGGACGTTCAACTCCCCAAGATAAATTAGAGTTCCAGCCCAGGAAGTCCCCTCACCTCTCAGAGACCAGCGGTCCACATAGACAGACACACCCCCACCCCTCCACCCAGTTCTAGAGCTCGAGTCCCCCATCCTTCTCCTGCCCAGGGAGCCACGTTTTTAGCACAGACTTGAGGAGTTTGGCACTCGGCCTTCGCTTTCTCCATCTTTTCAGCTCCACAGCTCCGAGCCATATTTGGAGTACCGTGCATCTCAGGGCTGTGCTGTGGGACTTTGAACTGGGGGGAGGGGGAGCTGGGGGTGCTCAGGCGCTAGGCTGTAAGCTAAGGCCTGCAGACCTGATGTTTATTTAGCTGCCCCCCTTCCCTTGTGGGGTTGTGTGGGATGTTGTCAAGGGAGCTCCTGATGAGGAGTCCCCACTAGCCCAGATGTTGATTTCCCCTCAGAATTGGGGCCTTTTTCCTCCAGATGGTGGCCTTGGAAAGGGCCTCAGAGCCTGGGTGGGAGGGCCGGAAGAGTCTCTTGGCGTTCTTCATCTTCGCTCCCTGGCGGGGTCTTCTCCTCACTCAGCTGCAGGGCTTTGGACAGGCGGAGTTTGGAAGCAGCAACTTCCCCTTTAAGAGGGGATGGAATGTTGGAGCCGGAAGGTTCTGTAGCAGCTGGCCTGGGAGGGGGAGCCTGGCTTATCCCCTCACACCCCCCCTCCAACTCCCAGGGTACTGGGGGAGGAGGAGGCCCCCATACTAACTGGGCGCTGGGCCTGGAGTCCTGTGGGGAAGGCCTGCCCCAGCCCTCCAGGCCTAAAGGCAGCCTCTCCAGCAATAGCCTGAGGCCTGCACTGCTCTTTGCAGCTGAGGCCCCAGAGCTGAGTGAGGGGAGACATTCTTCTTCCCAGTGTTCATCAGTCTGGTTTCTCTCCCAGGACCTCAGCCCTCCTGGTATCAGGCAGCAAGCACCTTCTCTCCCCTCTGCCTGGCATGTTTTGCTGTCACTGTTCCCTCCCCCCACCCCCAACTCAGGGTTTGATGAGCCCATGAGCCCATAGGTGTAAAATTGGTTTTACAGTAGGAAGTACTGTGCAGCTTCTAACTATTCTTGTTTCTGTTGTTATTCCTACCCTGGGGTACTCCTGGTGTATAATGATTGTCTGGCTTCAGTCCAGAGACAGACACCGCTGATTAGAAGATTCCGAAGAGGGATCCATATGCAAAGGGTAGGAGTGAGGGGGCAGATGCCTTGGCCTGGTAAGAGAAGAATAGAGTTAGAAGAGACCAAGCTACTTCCTCAGGATATGAGATAGGGGCAAATTAGCAAAGTCCAGTGCCCTGGGGCAGATCCCACTCAGCCCAGGTTGCTGGCAGGCCAGGCCTAACTACAGTCATAGGAGGGCCCCCATTCCATCCGCTCACCGTTGACTTAATGTTGTTCTTTAAATCTATTGTCAGCCCACTCACTCACTCTTAGCTTGACCAAATCAATAATATGAAATCACAGGTCTGATTTTCTAATTATACTTCTTTCTAATATATATTAAAAATAAATATTTACTATTGAATTAAGCCATGTTCATTCAGGTAACACCTGAACACATCTTGCGTACATCATGTACTTAAACCATCCTTTGCAAAATATCAGAGTAGGCCATTTTAACAGGGTTGAGAACAATGCTAAAAAAATGAAGTGGAGGAGATTGATTTTGTTTTTCTCCCCAGAAGGATTAATGAGCAAGAGATCTAATAGGGTTATCTTATCACAGAAGACTAATAATAGAGGAATATATATATGTATTTAACAAACTCTTTTTATGGTGCTTACAGTGTGCCGAGCACTGATCTAAATGCTTTCCAAATTTTTACTCATTTAATCCTCTTAAATAGCCCTATGAAATAGGTAGTAATATCCCCAGTTTACAGATGAGGAAAGTAGAGCACAGAAACCTGAAATAACTTACCTAAGGTCACACCGTCTGGCTAGTTAGTGGCAGAGCTTGATTCCACATCAGGAATCTGGCTCCAATGTCTAAGGCCTTAATCACACAATTGTAGGTATTATTATTATCAGCATTTTACAAATGCATCCTCTCGGGGGGAGATGCTGAGCCTTGGCACACAGTAGAGGTGATAGGGCTGCCACGCATCCTAGCCCCCTGAGAGGAGGATCAGGCAGAGGCCAGTGGCCCCTGCTGACAGACGGGAAAGGGGGTCTGAGAAGGAAGGCTGCTGTCTCTCCAGGCTTATCCTCTGAGGTCCTGGTTTGCGAGGTTCTCCAAGTCCCATCTGGTCTCCAGAAGTATTTGTCAAGCTCAGGGTAGGCCCAACTCTCTTAAATGATTTGGGAAATAGAGGAAGAATAAACATTTTCAGCCCTGAGAGAGGGTGGATGGGAGAACAAGGTACCCATGCTAGAGTGGCCTCGAGCAGCGGGAGAGGGCAACGTGGGAAGTTGGGTCACTCATTGTTGCTCCCCGCTCCATGTCACACGGTGTCCTGCCTCTGGGCCTTCTGCCTGGAGCACTTTCCCCCCTCTGGCTTCTCCAGGTCTAAATTTTCCTGTCCTCTGGGTTGAACTTTTAAAGTTATAGTATTTTCCCCTATTTATCTGTACACCTTCCCAGCTCCTAGCCAGGACATGACACCTGAGTAACACTTAGCAGATGCCTGTCCAGTGACCACTCTGACCACTTCCCACTTGCGGTATGCTTATGTGACTGTAACCTCCGAGAATAAAGCAGGCCCCAGGTCTGATGCTTCTTGAGGTTCATGCAATGGCTAGCACAGGGCTTAAAACTCACTGGGATCTCAGCAAAGGCTTTTTCATTGCATGAGCGACCAATGATAGCAGGTTTATTTGGTTCCTGCCCTTACAAACTTACACCTAGTTAGAAAGAGAGAATGGGTCCCACTAAAGATTGCCAAAGGTAGAAACGAGCATTTATTGTATGCCTAGACTGTGCCAGGCATTTACGAATCCCATTTACTAGGATGAGACAAAGGCTTGGAGGAGTTAAGAAACTTCTCAAAGATGGGAGGGCTTATAAATGACAGAACTGGAATTTGAACCCAGATTTATCTGACTCCACTTAGGGTGTGAGTGTGTGTGTGTGTGTGTGTGTGTGTGTGTGTGTGTGATGGAACCCTGAGCCATTTAGCTCCATTATGGGAGGGGGAGGCCTGTCTGAGGTCCCCCAAGGCTGCTGAAGATCAGCTGATCATTGTGAGTCAGCAGAGCCTTGGCGACCTGTCAGTGACCCCAAGAAAGAGAGGAAACATCTGTAGCTGGTGCTGTGTGGTGGGGCCTGCTTGGGGAGGGGGTGCTGGAGACTCAGCAGCAGTTTTCCACCACAGGGAGACCCTCTCCAAAGCAGGTCACAGAATCTCTGCCATGTGGCTCACATCCCCCCTTTTCCTTTGAGATCCAGTTCCCATTGAGGGCTGTAAGCTTAGGGTACCCTAGGACCAGACTGGCTGGTAGGTCTGAACTACCTCTCTGTCCCTTTTTTCCAGCCTGTTCTGTCTCCAGGCTTTCTGCCATGGTGGGCCGGAGCTGGATGATGTGAGCTGCTTTCTTGGGGTCACTGTGGGGTTGGAAATGGCGGAGGAGCCAGAGCTCAATGGGAGGGAAGAGCGTAGGCTTGGCCTTCGAACTTGGCTGTGAGTCTAAGAATGTGAGAGCATCACAAGGAGCCAAGCACGTTCCCAGCTCTGGGCAGAAGCTCTTCAAGAATAGAGGCCCGGGCTTCGCAGCCTCTTTCCTTTCTGTCTTCCTCCTCTGCTCACAACTCCGTGCATGTGCCTTCCTCTTGCCCCTGATCACATCTTTCCAGCTCTGTCTCCTGGTGTGTTTGACACAGTCTGGGGGACCTCAGACTTTTCCAATTCCTTTCGCTGGCCCCAAACTCTAGTCATGGTCCAACTTCGTGCCTCACTGCATGCCCCAGGCCAAACTATATGCCTGTGACCTCATCCCACCCCCATGCCCACATCACTGTCTCCCCCACCGTCACCCTCCACACAGTCCCACGTCACCTCTGTCATCGTACAGGAAGGAATGTGAAATACTGTGGAAAGAGTACGGGTTTCGGTGTTAGACAAGCTTGGGGTGGAATTCCAGCTCTGACATCTTCTAGCTCTGACCTTGGTCAAGTTACTGAATGTTTCTCAGTTCCTTATTCATAAAATGGGGGTCATATTGTCTACACAATAAGGCTGATGTGAAGATTATATATTATAACCATAGGGAGGGTATAATTGGTAGGAATAAAGGCTTAGGAGTCAGGCTGACTAGGATTCAAATTCCAGCTCTTCACTTATTAGTTGTGTGACTCTAGGTGAATTTCTGAACCTACTGAGCCTTAGTTTGCCCGTCTGTATCTATCTTACAGCATTGCTGTATTAAATGAAAAGACACAAGTATAGTATTAGCTTGGTGCTTGGCCCATAATACATGCTCAATAAGTGAGAGCAATTGGACGATTAGCTCAATGGCAGTAAATGCCTTCTCCCCTTCTCTTTCCTAATTTCCTTGAATTCCTCGTCCACACCTCTTAGAAGAATGTCGGGATTCCCAGTTGAGAAGGGAATAATCAGGCTGTGCTTTTCTAGTGTAGGGTCAGAGGGCAGGAGCCCGGAGAGTCCCGTTGGGGATAGGGAAGGCTCTCAGGATTCTAGGGACAACGAGCTGCCGCTGAGCTGCCAGAGGGATGGCCGGATGGCTCTGTTGGTTAGAGTGGGAGCGCTCCACAAGGCTGCCAGTTCAATTCCTGCATGGGATGGTGGGCTGCGCTCCCTGCAACTAAAGATAGAAAACAGCGACTAGACTTGGAGCTGAGCTGCGCCCTCCACAACTAGATTGAAGGACAACGACTTGGAGCTGATAGGTCCTGGAGACACACACTCTCTCCCAATATTCGCCAATAAAAAATTAAAAACAAAAAACAAAAAGGGTGTTCCCTTAAAAAAAAAAAGATTCTAGGGAGTAGCTGCACTCATGGGGGCAGCAATTTGTCAGATGTAATTTGCAATCTGATGACTGGGAGAGGACACCCCAGAAAGGCAACTGCATCTCCCCCACCCCTGCCCCCATTTGAATAGGCTTGTGCTGGTGGTTTGATTCCCAGTTGAGGGTGGAGGAGCCCATGAGAGTTGAGATTGTGAGGACACCTCCATTTCCACCCCAGAACACCCCCTCTTTCCTTGCAGAGTGGTGAAGGAAGAGATCTCGGACGACAATGCCAAACTGCCCTGCTTCAACGGCCGGGTGGTGTCCTGGGTAAGGAGCCCTCCTCAGCCCTCTACCCAAGTTCCTGCCGTGGGCTGGACGGAGGAAAGCCATCGCTGAGGTTGTAGCTGGTGGTTTTATGCTTCAATATCTGAATCTTCCTTGAGTTTTCTAACTGAACACTTTCTACCCCCGATTCTATAGTCTTGGTGAAAAGTGAGGGAGGGGTGGGAAGTGGGGAAAGGCAGACACAGAAACACATACTGGAGACAAAATTGTCTCCTCTGCCCTTTGAGGCACTTTGCCTCAGGTTCCCTTCTGTCACCTGCTGACCTCTGACCCTGGTTCTCTGCCCCCATCCCACTTCACCAACCCATGTCTCCCTGCTACCTTTTCAACCCAACAGCTTGTCCACTTCCCATCTCAGCTGCTCTTGCGTAGTCCCATCTCTTCTCCCTTCGTGTCCCTGCTTCATTCTCCCCAAGTCTTCATGCCCTGCCAGAAGCCAACTATCCTACTTCTCCCTGGCACCGCTGTGCCATACTACCTCCCATTTTCTCCACATCAGCTGGTGTCAGCCGAGGGCTCACACCCAGAGCCAGCTCCCTTCTGTGCTGATAACCCATCGGAGCTGCCACCGCCCATGGAGCGCACCGGAGGCATTGGGGACTCCCGGCCCCCATCCTTTCAGTGAGTGTGACCTAAGGGTGGGGAGGACCTGTGGGGGAGGGCCCGTCAGCTCAGCCTAGGGCTGGGGGAGGGAGCCCCCAGCCTGCCCCCTCCCCCACCAAGTCCTCTCTTCTCTGCAGCCCTCATGCTGGTGGGGGCAGCCAGGAGAACCTAGACAATGACACCGAGACGGACTCGTTGGTGTCTGCCCAGCGGGAGCGACCACGCCGGAGGGATGGCCCAGAGCACAGTGCGTCTTCTCTGAAAAGATGCCTTTACCACCCCCACGCCCTCCCACAGCTCCCACATCTTTGCCCTACTTCCTGAGCTCTGGATACGCCTGGCCCAGTGCAGCCCCTGGCCTGCCCCTGTCCTCCCTCCCCTCCTGCGTTGGGCACTGTGAGCCTAGCTGCCTCCATCCCCTGCAGCAACCCGGCTAAATGGAACTGCAAAGGGGGAACGACGGCGAGAGCCAGGGGGTTATGACAGCTCGTCCACCCTTATGAGCAGCGAGTTGGAGACCACCAGCTTCTTCGATTCGGATGAGGATGACTCCACCAGCAGGTGGGGCTTTGGTTTCATGAGTTACTGGGGGGGCGGGTGAGCCCTGCGGGGGCTGGCCGCCTGGGAGGGATGTGGGCTTTGTGCTGGGGCCTGGGGCCCTGCAGTGCCTCCGAGGGGGCAGGACTAGGCCAGCCTGGTGGGGAACGACTGTGGGCCCCACAGGTTCAGCAGTTCCACCGAGCAGAGCAGCGCCTCACGCCTGATGAGAAGACACAAGCGGCGGCGGCGGAAGCAGAAGGTGTCACGGATTGAGCGGGTATGGGGCCAGGATTGTAGGGGTGGGTGGGGCAGGGCCAGGGCTTGCGCTTGCTCAGATCCCCTCCACTTGGGTCAGTGTTTAGAACTTAGAGGGGAGGTGGTGCTGAGGGCTCATCTGGAGGAGGAGCGAGGCGGGAGCAGTGAGTTCCTGCCCCTCTGCCTGCTGCTCATGGTCTCCGTCTATTACAGTCCTCATCCTTCAGCAGCATCACGGACTCCACCATGTCGCTCAACATCATCACGGTCACTCTCAACATGGGTGAGTCTGGTGAAACAACACTCTTGACTGCCTACTGTGTGCCAGACACTGGACAGACGAGGAGTTCAAAAAGGCACAAGATATGTTCCCTGCCCTCAAGGAGCTCTCCTTCATAAACATAAACTGGTACATAAGCTGATCATTTCAGTATCTCATGATCAGGGCTATGACAAAGAGTACAGAGAGCTATGGAAGCAGTGAAAGGCATCAGGGAAGGCTTTCTGGAGGAGGTGATTTTTGATTCCTTTCCCCCTTCCCATTTTTCAGCCATTGCATTCTTGCTCTCTGATTTCTGCCTTAGGTACTCTCTTTAGGAGATAGCTGGGTGTCGTGAAAAGAGCCCGAACTTTGGAATTTAAATCTGAGTTTGAATACTGGCTTTGCCACTTAATGGCTTAGAAAAGTCACTTAAATTCTCTGAACCTCAGTTGCCTGCTCTGTAAAATGGGTCTGAGCCCCTGCCTCACAGCCAGCAAGGATTAAATGAAAGCCTATTTGAGCATGCCGAACACAGTGCCTGATTCCAGTTCAACAAATGTTACTTCTCATCCCTTTCCACCCTGTCTAATAAGGGGCTCCCAATTTGGGTAGGAACCTTGCCCCCCTCTCAAGGTCTTGTTACTCCCTGTAGAAAAGTATAACTTCTTGGGCATCTCCATTGTGGGCCAAAGCAACGAGCGTGGTGACGGAGGCATCTACATTGGCTCTATCATGAAGGGTGGGGCTGTGGCCGCTGATGGACGCATCGAGCCAGGAGATATGCTGTTACAGGTACCACTGCCCACCCTGGCTGCTGGTGTGCACAGGGAGTGGGGAAATGTACCCTCTGTGCCTTCTCATTCTTCCTATCCTCTGTATTCTGTTCAGAGGCTCCTTCTTGGTGGGGGGAAGACCCCTGACTCACCAAGCTTCCCTGCCCCCTCCCCAGCCAGCTGCTTATCCCCCTCCTGGTCCTCTTTCCCAGGTAAACGAGATCAACTTTGAGAACATGAGTAATGATGATGCCGTCCGGGTATTGCGGGAGATTGTGCACAAACCAGGGTATGGAGGGGATGGGGCATTGCAGGGGGAGGGGGCAGGCATTTCCGGCTGTCAGGCAAGGAGCTTGTCTGGCTTCCACACATCCTGCCCTCACTAGGGACACCCTTGCTTTCAGGCCCATCACCCTGACTGTAGCCAAGTGCTGGGACCCAAGTCCACGTGGTTGCTTCACGCTGCCCAGGAGTAAGTGAATGGGAGACTTGTCCCTAAAACTGGTGCCTGGTATACGTGAGCCCTGTGTCTCCTGCCTTCTGTGTTGCCCTGAACCCTCACACCTACCCTGTTGGGCCTGGCACTGGGCAGGGTGGGCAGCCCCTGATTCCTCATCCTCCCTGCAGGCGAGCCCATCCGGCCCATTGACCCTGCGGCCTGGGTTTCCCACACTGCAGCCATGACTGGTACCTTCCCTGCCTACGGCATGAGCCCCTCCCTGAGCACCATCACCTCCACCAGCTCCTCCATCACCAGCTCCATCCCTGACACAGAGCGTGAGTGTCCAGCCTAGGCCCCTGGGTTCAGCACACAGGGCCAGGTGGGAGGGACTAATGAAAGCCTACATTGAGACTCTTGCTTGAAAGTTGGAGAGGGATGGAGACGGGCATCAATTCATTTCAGCTGCCTCACCCTGCAGCTTCCCTCAGTGGATACCCGACCCTCACTAAACAGCGTTTGCTTTTGAACAAGTAGTGAGCCCTCAGTGAGCCTTAGTTTCCTCTTATAAAATGGGACTAATGGAGTGCACTTTACCAGGTTCCTGGGGGTTTAACGAGAGGTTATAAGTGAAGCGTCGCTCACAGTGTGTGGCACAAAGCAAGCACACAATAATGGCTGCCATTTTAGTTACCCTAACACACATTATGTACTGTGCTAAGCACCTTTATTTATATTTTTTAATTCTCTTCAAATTTTCTTGTAAATAGATATTAAAGTCCCTATTTTTATGGAAGGGGAAACTGAGTGTCCAGGAGGTCAGTAGTTTGCCCAACATAGGTCCATATTTATTAGGTGGTAGAGCTGGAAGGCAAACTCCTGTCTGCCTAACTCCACAGCCCCTTTTTGCCTCACCATTCTGCCTCCCGCCCCCAGGCCTAGACGACTTCCACCTGTCCATCCACAGTGACATGGCTGCCATCGTGAAAGCCATGGCCTCCCCTGAATCCGGGCTAGAGGTCCGAGATCGCATGTGGCTGAAGATCACCATCCCCAACGCTTTCATCGGTGAGAGGCCCCCATGGTGGGATGACGGACAGGGTGGGGAGTGAGTGGCCAGGGCAGGCCGGGGGCCGAGAACTCCCTGGGGCCACTCCTTTGAGCTGGAACCAGCCCCGTCCTCTTGGCTTCTGTGAGGCCAGCTGAGCCCAAGTGAGGTGGGCCTCCCAATCAAGTGGCCGCCTTGCCCCCAGGCTCCGATGTGGTGGACTGGCTATACCACAACGTGGAAGGCTTCACTGACCGGCGAGAGGCCCGCAAGTATGCCAGCAACCTGCTCAAAGCCGGCTTCATCCGCCACACTGTCAACAAGATCACCTTCTCCGAGCAGTGCTATTACATCTTCGGCGACCTCTGCGGCAGTATGTGCCTCCCCCACCTCCTTGCCCTGTCTCTTGGCTGGGATTGGGGAGGTGCCCAGGGATGTGGCAGCAGAGTCCGGGGAACCCAGCGGTGGGGGGGCAACAGAGCTGGGGACCCAGCTCAAGGCCTGAGAGTTCCGTGATGGAAGCAGAGCCCAGTCCAGCCTCTTCACCTGCCCTGCATCCCCCTCGAGGGCCTGGCATTTTCTCAATACCTGCTCTGTGCCTGGCATCATGCTGGTCGTTTCTGAAGCATCATCTTATCGACCCTCACAACCCCCTCCCCACCCTTGGGGAGATGGATTACTATTTCTGTTTTCAGATGAGGAAACTGAGACATGTAGAACTTAAATAGTCCACCCCAGGTCTCACAGCTAGAAGCAGAGGAGCTAGGCCATCGGTCCAGGTCTTTCTGGCTCCAGGGCCTGGATTCTTTGCACCATCCAGGGCTGCCCCAGGTGTGTGGTGCTGCAGACACATTGCCTCAGCAAGGCTAAACAGAGCTCCTACCCTTGGCCCTGCTCAGCCTCCCAACACCAAGCAGGTTACCCCAGGACAGGACCCAGGGCTGGCCTCAGGCCCAAGTCCTCCGCTTCCTCAGACCCTGTGGGTGCACTGTGCCTTGGAATGGAGCTGGAGAAGCTGTCAGGGCCACGTTGTAGAGGACTCAGCAAGCTATATGGAGAGTTTGGACTTGATCCTAAGCGAGTACAAAGCCAATGAGGGTTATTGTACAAAGCAAGAGAGGTCTGCATGGAAGTCACCTTCTTCTGAGCCTAAGGACAGCCCTTGGGAAGGGAAGTCCTTGAAACAGGACAGCATTGCTGAGGGATGGAAGCTGAAGCCCACCTCCAACAGGCACCTATGCTGGAGGGAGCCTTCTCTCTGCCTGGTGTGCTGGCTGGAGTCTGAAAACTAACTCTTAAAATGCTTCAGATTAGGTCCTAGGGACTAGAAAGGCTGTTTCTGTGGCGCACAATCCTGGTGGAGGGTGGGTCCCTGATCCTTAGCAGCTCCAGCGTAGCCCCGTGGAGTAGTGATAGATGCATAGGGTTTTGGAGTTAGACGTTCCGAGTTCAAATTCTAGTTCCATTCTTACTGTGTGAACATGAGTAAGTGACACAGCCTCTCAGTGGCTCCGTTTCTTGATCTGTAAGATAATAGCAGAATGTATCTCATAGGGCTGTTTTGAGGATCATGTAAAATAATGTTCATAACACTTTCAGCCCTGTGTTTAGCCCACAGTAAGTGCCCTAAGAAAGCTGTCTATT
Organism: Rhinolophus sinicus; assembly: GCF_036562045.2. NCBI lineage: Eukaryota > Metazoa > Chordata > Mammalia > Chiroptera > Rhinolophidae > Rhinolophus > Rhinolophus sinicus. Next base: position 48,007,934 of record NC_133751.1, read on the forward strand.
ATTCATGTACTTAATTGATTATAAGGTGAACATTTTTTTCGCATTTCATCATCTCTGAAATTGGGGTGCATCTTACAATCAGTGGCTTCTTCGATGCAATCAAATCTGGTTATTATCATCCTTAGCAGAAGTCAGCCCTAGCCCCAAATTTCCAGGGACACACTTTTCAGAATAGCTGTGGCTTTGGCTCAAGTGACCTTGTTCCATCCCTGGGGCCTCCTAGATCTTCTACCTATGGACTAAGGCCACCAGAGGCCCAGCTCAGAATCATGCTGACAGAATAGGCTGTTTCCTTCTCACTGGCTGAGGTCTCTTCAGTTGGGAGTGTAGCAGTCTCAAAGGGAAGATCTGGGGACTTGGGTAGCTCCAGGAGTACACAGTCACTCCCCTTCCCTCCCCCCCCGCCCCCCCCCCCCCCACCGCCTTGAGACGACAGCCCAGAGATTGAAATATAGTCAATAGTTCTTGGAGCATGAACCAAGGCAGGCCCCTGCTTCCCACCACCACCTTCCGTGCTAGCTGCTGGCCTTCACAGGTTCATGGCTTGGCCCCCACTGCTTCAGCCCCCTCAAAGCCACCTCTCCTGACCTCTTCTCTCCTGGAAGATTGTGCTGGCTCATTTAGGGGCTCAGTACAGGGGCTCAGTCTGTATCCGGCAGCTGGCCCCAGCAATTACAGCTCTCTGAGAGCTCTGGGACCTGGTATAGATGGGGTATGAGCAAGGGGTGTCCTACGCAGGTCATTAGTCCTCGTGGCCCCTCATGCTCCCTTCCAGGGAGTTCCAAGATTGGTGAGGGAGCAGCTTTGCCCTTAAGGAGTACACAATTTATTAGGGGAGAAAGAGTCATGAAAGAAGTGATGGTAAGACAGTGAGAAAAGTGCTGTGAAGAACCAGGCCTGCTGGGAATGGGATGGAAAGCACAGAGGAGGCACCTTTGTAGGTCCTTCCCCCCTCACTCCCACCCTTCCCAGCAGCACTAGAAAATTGATCCGGGCCGAGGGCCTTCTATATGTGGGCTCTGAAAGGCCTTATGTTCATTCTGGTTTTTAATGGGCATTTTTTTAGTACTAGGTGAAGAGGGAGGGCAAATTTTCCCCTAAATTTCCCCAAACTGCTTCCTATTCCTTACTAATGCTTTCATCTGGCAAGATTAAAAAGTAAGCAACTTTTAGCTTCTTTTCTGGCAAAATTTGGGTTGACCTCAGACTGGTCATTTTACCTCTCTGGACTGTACTTTCCTCATCTGGAAAAAAATGTGATTAACACCTTCGTAGGGTTGTGGTAACAGGGTTGTGGTAACGTTTGCAAGAGGTGAAGTGCTTTGTATCCTGCCTAATGAATTGCAGGTATGCAGTACCTAGTGAAGGGCTGGTATTTCAGCCTCCCACCATCCCCTACCTTTCATCCTCTAAGTGAACAGAGGAGAAAATTGCCATATGAATTTTGCCCCTTCCAGCCCACTGAGGAAAGAGAAATTTCCAAAGGCTTGGTAGGGGGTCTCCACACGACTGGAAGTTGGGTGTCAGGATTTGGCATTGAGGCTCTGAAGTGGTGACTCAGGGCCTTCCGGAGTAGGGTTTTCCCTGGGGCTGTCTCTACAGGGTCTCCCTCTCCATCCGGAGGAGGGAGTTTGAAGAAGGACTGAGAAATCTCTGGCCTATGTCTCCTCCCATTCTGGGGAGAAACTACCGCTGCTGTTGCTGTCATGTCAACCAACCTAGGCCAGAGACTACTATATCTCCTGGTATAGGGGTGCGGGGGCATGGGAGAGTACCAGCTCATCTGGCCCTCTCCTGCCCTCCACAGACATGGCCAACCTGTCCCTCCACGATCACGATGGCTCCAGCGGTGCCTCTGACCAGGACACTCTGGCCCCTTTGCCACACCCGGGGGCCGCCCCTTGGCCCATGGCTTTCCCTTACCAGTATCCGCCGCCCCCGCACCCCTACAACCCGCACCCAGGCTTCCCGGAGCTGGGGTACAGCTACGGCGGGGGCAGTGCCAGCAGTCAGCACAGTGAAGGTAAGGCAGAGGGGGCCGCGAGGGTTGGGTGGGCACAGGCGCGCCCTAGACTTCCTGCGCGAGCGCTGAGCATCCCCCACCCTGTCTGCCTGTCCCTTACAGGCAGCCGGAGCAGTGGCTCCAACCGGAGCGGCAGCGATCGGCGGAAGGAGAAGGACCCGAAGGCTGGGGACTCCAAGTCGGGCGGTAGCGGCAGCGAGTCGGACCACACAACCCGCAGCAGCCTGCGGGGGCCGCGGGAGCGGGCCCCCAGCGAGCGCTCGGGGCCTGCCGCCAGCGAGCATAGCCACCGCAGCCACCACTCGCTGGCCAGCAGCCTGCGCAGCCACCACACGCACCCGAGCTACGGTCCCCCTGGCGTGCCCCCTCTCTACGGCCCTCCCATGCTGATGATGCCCCCACCGCCCGCGGCCATGGGGCCCCCAGGAGCCCCTCCTGGCCGCGACCTGGCCTCTGTGCCCCCCGAACTGACCGCCAGCAGACAGTCCTTCCGCATGGCCATGGGAAACCCCAGTGAGTTCTTTGTGGATGTGATGTGAGCAGGGCCCCTCCCCCACTTCCATCCCACCCCTACCCTGGCTGGCTGCATCCCTCTCTCCATCCTTCCTTCCGTCTTTTTTACTTTGTCTGGTACCTAAAAGGGAAATAAACAGAACTAAATCCAGGCGCGCTAACTGCTCGCTGGGCTCAGTGAGGGCGGGCGCATCCACTCATCGTCCCTGCAGCCCCTAACCTGCCATGGCCCCAGCTTGGCCCTCTGCCCACTAACCGCTACACAGGACTTCCCAGGATCCTTCATGTCCCTGGGACCCGACTCGCTGGTGCTGTTCCCTACTCCCTTCTCTGCATACACTTCAGGAGTCGACCTCAGCAGTGCCCTTGAGGACCTGCTCGGCCCCTTGTCCCCACCTCTCCCCACTCAGTTTCACCATTCATCCACCTACATCATCCCTCTGTTACCCTCATCCCCTTAAGCATGTGTGCCAATCTCTTGACTTTTCCCCACAATACTGACACCAAAAAAAACTTACTTCGTCTGTTCCTCCTCCTAACTGTCCCCTGCCTGCTGCTTGTACCCTAGAGCTGGGGTCACCTCCGGTAACTATCCCTGCCAGTGCTGGGCCCTTACCAGGAGCCCAGAGGGCCCTCCGGTGCCTGATCTGCTAGTGGCTTCAAGGGAGCATTTCCGCTCTACCCCACCACCATCCAGCCCATCGTGCCTGCATTTGTGTGCTTGTTCCTTCAGACCCCTAACCCTACTAACCAGCAGGCTCATCTCACCTCTGGGCCTGAAACATTTCTTCTCTTTCTTTTTTCCTTCCCCAATTTTTCCTGGGCCTGGAGCAGCCAAGAATTTCGGGCTGTTTGACTTTCTGTGAGCCCCCAGCGAGGGGAGGCCCAGCCTCCGAGGAGACCAGGAACCCTGCTTCAGCAGCCCCTCAGGGCTTCCCAAGGATATTCAGCCCCTACACCCATACTTCAACATGTTGAGTCACTAGGCTTCTGGGGAGGGCCCCAGCCACTTGCCCACGTACGACTCTGTTCGCCTTTCCAGACAGTGTGTGCGTGCTTTCTATTTCTTTCTCTTTCACATGTGCACGCGCGCACATGCCTATGCAAGTCCACTGAAGCTTTAGGGCTGGTCCCTGCCCAGAGGGCTAGACCCTCTTCCATTCCTCTCCCAGGTGATAGGGCTGGTCCCGATTTACCGCTACCCTTCCTCCCCTCCCTCCTAGTCCTCAAGCCTCCCACACATGTCCTCCTCATCTTCCTACCTGGATAAAGCATAAGCTGGGTCTCCGGCTAGGCTCAGCAGAGGACTCCCCAGACAACTGACAGGCTGTTCTCACCATGCCTACTGCTGCACAAACCTTTCCTGTTTTCACAATCACCGTGATACCCCAGAACAGTCGGGCAGGGGGACTTCTGGGACGTCCAGACAGTGCCAGGTTTTATTTTTTTACCTTACTTTTAGTTTAAACAAATCACGACTTTCTCTTTAAGTCTCTCCTATAAATTCTCCTGGCTCACCTAGGCTCCCCTATTCAAAACTGGGATGTCAAGAGTGAAATGAAGTACTAAGCTCCAGGTTTTGGGGTAAACCCGGATAGGGGCATTTTGGCATTCATTCATTTCAACAAATACTTCCTGGGGTTTTTAGTGAGTGAGGGCTGTGTTGGAAGTCTAACTCAGTCTTGCCTGCCATGTGGAAGCTCTGGGTTTGTTCCCAGCCAAGACCATGGCTTCCTTTAGCCACCACTGTAGGGCTGCCTCCTGTACTTCTTTCTTCTCTGACTGCTTTGTCTAACTCTCTTGAGAATTCCTCCACTATTGCTCATGCCATCGGTGCTGGGGCTCCCAGTGTTCATTACATTTTCCTATTTACTCCCCAAATGGTGTCATCCATCTTAATGTCCTCAACTGCCACTGATACACTGATGATTCTCATATATATACATCTCCAGCCCCCATTTCCCTCCAACCTTTAGATCTGTATTTTTATCACCCACTAGACATCTCCATGGACATGTCCATATGGACTCAACTCATTTCCCTCTCCACCTCCTGACTTCCGACCCTGGTTACCTTCATCACAATCTACATAGGCTCACCAGCCAGAAACATTTATGGGCTTAAATTCTTTCCCATATCTTACTAGTCAGCAGATCATATCCATTCTACTTCAATATTTCTTGAATTTGGCCCTTCTTCTCCCTCTGCCTCTATGCTAGTTCACAGGAGCATAAGATTTGGAGTCAGGTTGTTCTGGGTTTAAATCCCAGCTCTACTACTTTTTGGTTGTGTGATAAGAGAGTTATTTCATCTCTCTGAGCCTCAGTTCCCTCACGTGTAAAATGATGATAATAATACCTACCTCACAGGGTTGTTGTGAGGATTTAAATTAGATAGTGTACGAAAAGTGCCTAGCACAGTGCCTGGCACACAGTAGAATAGGTGCTCAATAAATGGTAGCCATTATTATTATTATTATTATTATTATTTACTCTAAATTGGTAAGGGCTTAGGATATGTATTGAAGATAAAGCTTTTGGAAAGGTAGGGATGAAGCCTTGAGTGCTGGTACAGGGATCAGAAGTATCTATATTCAGTCACTTAACGGCTTCCGGCTATAACCATGATTTGAATGAAGGAGGCCAAATCTTTATCTTGCCACATTCTGGCTTCTGGAAAGAGGATGCTAGGGGCAGTAAGGCTTGCAGGGTTTACACTTTCTTGCCCTTCCATCCTTCCTCCAATGATGGTCTCAGCCCTAACTAGGGAAGGCATCACGGTATCTCTCCCTACAGAAAGAGAAGAGCCAACAGATTTTCTACAGGTCCTGCAAGAGCCAATCGGGCCTTTCATGTTCACGGATTGGCTCTGTCTTTTCTTCTTGGCTATGATATGCAGCTTGACACTGTTCATCAGAAGGGATTTCAAATCCCATGTCCAATTAAATTCACCTCACCAGCAGTTTTCTAAGCAACATATATGCCTGTCACTGGAAGGCACACAGGTTGTGGCCTTCAGCTGACAGTCACATAGGTATAGCTGAAGTAGAATATGGACGTATTCTTGAAAAGCTTTGGCTAGTTTTGTCCAAGTACTTGCCTCCTTAGCCACCGTCCCCTTCCTTGAGTCTTGATCCCTGGGAACCGGCTCATGTCTAGCACAAATACATGCTGAAAAAAAAACTTGGTAGAATCAGAGGTGATGTTAGAAAGCAGTAAATTCAGCACAAACACTTCTACTGCCAAGCTGTGTGTTGTGTATAAAGTGAGGACAGCCAGTCCTCGGACTCTGGAGACAGAAGAGGCCTGCAGCAATCCAAGGCTTAACAGATGGGCTTCAACAAATGGCCCTAGAACTCGAGGCATTCGTAAAACACCGAGCTAGGAAGGGGAGGGACTGCAATTACCAGAATGCTCAGTGGGGAAAATGAAGTGAGCGTGAGCGGCGTATTCTGGGATGTGTATTTCGGGTAGGGCTGGATAAGGCCACTCCTACCCTTCTTGTCGAAGATTCTCGAAGGCATTCGGTAGTTGTAGTTTTGCTAAACCTGGAGAACTTAAAATTGTAAGCGAGAAGTCTGAGGGTCTGACGGGATTTGTAGTCCGCGCGGGAGTCGGACGCGCACGCGCACGCGCAGCTGAGGCCGGGGCGGGGCCGGGGCACTGCGGCGAAAGCAGAGGCAGCGGGCAGGCAAGCAGGGGGCGGGCGGACATCTTGGAATACGGAGAGTGGCCGGGCCGGCGGCGCAGGGCGTCCGCGGACATCAGGTGAGTTCGAGATCTGGCCTTACGGGGTGAGGCTGGACGCCTGCCCCGCTGCCCAGCTTTGCCCTTCCCTGCACTGCGCTACGCGGAAAGCTGTCCACACCCAGGAGTGGCCTCAGCCTTCAGATCTCGGAGGGAGCTGAAGGCGGGGCGGGGGCGCCCGGGGCGCAGTTGCAAGGCAGGCGGGGAGCGGCGCCCTCCACCTGACCCGCCCGGCGCCTCCCGTGAGAGGAAGACCCACTGGAATCCTCCCAGATCATGGGCGCCACGCGGCTCCCCCGTCCATGGGATCGTGACAACACCCCTACCCCTCGGCGCCTCCTCTCAGCGCAAGGACAATTTCCCAATCCCCCAGGACAGTGACACCCCCTTGTGCCTCCTCCTTGGAGTGTGACAAGCCTCCCACCCAGCGGCACCCCTTCCTCCCAGTTGACACCCGCGGCTTTTATTCCTCAGACCTGTGACAGCCCTGCACCCCGTGGAATCATTTTCTTTTTTTCCTGCGACGTCTTCCTACTCAGGGGAAAAGCCCACCACCTCCTCATACCTCTACACCTGAACCCCAAAGCAGGCTCTGTCACCCCATTGTTCCCTTATTCACCACTGCCAATTTCCCCCACCTCTTCAAAGCCCTGACCTTTGCCATACTGAAACTTGCCTCCAGGTGCCCCCACCAGCCCCGCGGCTGCTGTGGCACACATATGTGCCCACCTGAGTGTACTGCCTGGCGTTGGTGCGGGCTTTTCCTTAACTAAATAGTCTATTCCTGTCCGGGGCCTCACCTCTGCTTCTCTGTGCCCAAGCTGCCTACCACTTGATACCTGTGAACCTTTGCCCAGGGTTCCACCTCCATTTTGCCTTTCCTCTCCCAGCCTCTTTGGCGCTGAGAAATGGGATGTGCCCACCACCTTGACAGACCTCTCACTGAGTCTGGGAGACTTTGATAGCCACACTAATAGGCTTTATTTTACAGTTTAGAAAAGTCTGCTAAACTCCCCCTGTGCAATTAATACCAGGGCTAACCCAGGAAATCTAGAACTAAATTAACCCTTTTTGTTCATGCAAACAGTCTTAGTTTGACCCAAATAATTTGGATAAATCAGGCATCCTGTCCCTTGCTTGTAGGCACTCAGGCCAGGAGTGAGTTGTATTGTGGGTCTGGAATCACAGAATTTCAGCTGGAAGGATCTCTTAATTTTATGTACCTTCATCTCGCCTCCCAGCTTATTTTTATTGTACTTGGGAGCTAAGAGAGAGCCTCCCGTTTTGAAAGAGGGGGTGGTCGAAAATGACTAATAAGCAGCTTGGGTCATTGAAGTTAGTAGGCCAGGGCTGAGGCCTTTCCCTTCTGCTCTTTTGCCTACTTATCGGACTGCCTGGCAGAGCCTAAGGCCTCCCTTCTTTCCTCCTCCCCCCCACCCTGCACACCTTTTCCTGGAATGTTTAGACTTCTGTGAATTAGAGAGCCAGAGGTTCAGGCCCTGCCTCCTTCTCAGAAGGGTAGTAGAGCCTGAGACTGCTTCTAAAGCTGTGCCTGGGGGCCCCAGGCCTGAACCTACTGAGTAATTCCTACCGCCATTCCTGCAGCCGCAGGCAGGCCTTAGCAGTGACTCACTGGTGGGAGCCTAAGTGAGTCTGCACAGGAAGGAGCTGAAAAGGATCCATGCTGAGCTCAGCTCTGTGAAAAGGGGAAAGGGGCTACTATGTGGGCTCAGCCCCAGAAGAGGGAGGGTTAAAATGGCCTTAGAATCCTGGGCCCAAATCTCACCATTTCTTCCTCCTTTCCAGTGTGGGATAAACAGGAACTGGAGCCTGGCTAAGGGGAGGGGCATGCCTGTGAGGGCTGCAGGGTCACTTACTGGAGAGTTGAGTCAGGGAAAAAAGCCCAGATTGTGACCTGCACAGCCCCACAGGGGACGCAGGAAGGGTTTATGAGGCCTTCCCTTACCCTGCCCCTGCTTATCCTAGGTCTTTTCTCAGAACGATGGGCCTCGAAGACTGAGCTGCCGCCATGATTGGAGGTTTATTCATCTATAATCACAAGGGGGAGGTGCTCATCTCCCGGGTCTACCGAGATGACATCGGGTGAGTCCCCTGGCTGAGCCAGCTGTGCCCCCACCTCCCCAGCATGCAGGGCCAGGTCTGTTCCTATCAGGCTTGACTTGACCACTCCCACCCCCTGCTGCATCATGGAAGCTCAGCCAGTACAGCCTGACTCCCATGAGGTCTGGTGGTACTGGCCTGGCAGCCAGTTGCTGGCCACTAGACGGGACCTGGGGAATGGCGTGGGCTCCAAAGTCTTAGGAGCTCTGGCCTTTCCTGCCTCCTATTTCCCTTAGTGGCAGACCTGGTAGCTGGAGATGAGTGCTTTTGCCTGGTCAGGTTGATTCCTCCTTTGAGGAAGAGGGAGATCGGTTTCCAGTGGGTGGAGTCAGTGGCCAGGCTGGAGGTACTAATCCATCTAAGTCTTGCTTTCAAAAGCCTTTCTCATGGTGAGAGCCCTCACTGGATTCTCTTTTTCTTTTTTCATTAAAGTTTATTGGGGTGACAATTGTTAGTAAAGTTACATAGATTCCAGGTGGACAGTTCTGTATTACATCATCTGTATGTCACATTGTGTGTGGATTCTCTTACAAGCCGCTCCAGGCTGCCTAATCCTCTCCCATTCCCACTCCCTTTCTCAGAAGGAGGCAGGCAGGCTGCTGACTTAGCTGTTTCAGTTCCTCTCCGCCATTTCTGGGGGAGAGGTTGTGAGCAAGCCTGAGGCACTCTCCGGGTCACTGAGGGGAAGGTGGAAGGGCAGGGAGGCCATGCTGCCCTTTGTGGCCTATCAGAGTAGACCTGGAATGGCTCCTTATTCTGGGTCCCTCAAACCTTACAAGGAGGCACAGCTTGCTTCTCATTCTGCCCCGCCCCGCATGCCACTGCTCTTTCTTGACTGAGGGGCATGTCCTGGCCTCAGCAGCTCTAATGAGATTAGGCTCCTCTGGTCTGTGCTGCCCTGTTTTTCTTCTCGAAGAGCTTGGGATGAACAGTTACAGAATGGGTCTGCTGCAGGGGCCCAGCTCCTTGGCTCCTGGCTCCCTGGCTGATGAGCTGGTGTGGCCTTTGTGGCTTTTGTCCATTGGCTGGTGGTGGGGCATGAGCTAGAGTTGTAGCAGAACCTGGCTTGCCTGAGCCTGGCTGACTACACCCATCCGTACCCCCCTCTGGCCCTGGATGGACCTGGTTAAGCCATGCACTGTCCTGCATGCTTTGCTGTGCTCTCTGCTCCTTGCCTGTCGCTTGTCTGCTTCCTCCTCATGGTGTGTGCTGCCCACCCAGTGTGTTGTGTGTCTAACCCTCTCTCTCGTTGGTGTCACTCTCCTCTTCTTGCTGGCGTCATTTCTCTCATCCCATCTCATTGGCTGCCGTAGCAATAGGTAAGCGGCCTGTCAAGCTGCCGCCCAGGCACAGGTGGGTGGGGCGGCCCTGCCCCCCCATCAGTTTTTTTCATTCTCTGAGCTTGCCCTGGAATTGGATCCTGGACAAGAATGGGTGGCCCAGCTCCATGGCCCCTTGGTGCTCCTCCCTCAGATTAGAGCTTTCTCTAAAGTCATGCTGGCTTTGTCTAACTTCTGGGGGAGCCACCTTCCCCACTGGTGGGAATCACTAGTGGGAAGACAGGAGGAGAAGCACGATCTCTTTCTCATGTGGGCCTGGGCTCACTGAGAAGCTAGAGAGGTGGCAGCTGGGAAACTGGGGCCAGGCCTGGGAGTCAGGAACATACCTCCCTACACCTGATGGACTTCACTTTATTCAGGTTACATCTGTCCTCCTGTCATTGGGTTTCAGCGTGAGTCAGACTTCAGCAGTGAAGTGGGGGTGCTGGTAGCAGCTGTGGTGGATCCCCATAGAAGGAGGTTTGCCAGTGCTGAGCAGCCTGTGTGCACCCTCTTCCCTCAGGAGGAACGCAGTGGACGCCTTTCGGGTCAATGTCATCCATGCCCGGCAGCAGGTGCGCAGCCCCGTCACCAACATTGCTCGCACCAGTTTCTTCCATGTTAAGCGGTCCAACATCTGGTTGGCAGCTGTCACCAAGCAGAATGTCAACGCTGCCATGGTCTTCGAATTCCTCTACAAGATGTGTGACGTAATGGCTGCGTACTTTGGCAAGATCAGCGAGGAGAACATCAAGAACAATTTTGTGCTTATATACGAGCTGCTGGATGGTGAGGCTGGCAGAGTTGGGGGCCTAGGGTGAGGATGGACCTGGGGGGCCTCGCCTGGAGGTGGGAGCACATCTGAGGCGCCAGTGCCCTCAGAACTTTCTTTCCTGACTGTCTGGTCTTTTGAGCCCTGAGAAGTCCAGTCCAAATCCAGACCTGAAAGCTGCTCCGAAGTGGACCAGAAATAGGCCAGGCTAGTGTGTAGAGGTGGGGAAGACCAAAAGGTCTTTCAGGGACTAGGAACCTGGCGGGGATTTGGTGGCTGGGCCTCCTGTGTAAGCCCGTTTCATCCTCTTACCTTTGTGGTTTGGGCTTTAGTTCACTGTCCTCCCAGCTTTCCATCCCAACAGCTGCCGCAGAGCCTGGAGGAGGGTGAGATATTATATGCCCTTCGGGTGTTACCTGTGTTCCTCTATAGGCTGTGATCTAAGTGAACAGAGTCCTTCCGCCTTCCCAGCATCTCTGTTTTCTAAGGCTTAGGACTTCTTGACTTTTCACTCACCGGCCATGTGACTCTTCTGCGGATTTTCTTTATTTGAAAAAATCTGACATTTTAATTGTGTTCTTCTGAAGCACAAATCCCAGAGTAAATACTACAAAGCTGGAAGATTTGCTGCAGATGACCCCACACTCTTTTGGAGCTGTGCTGGTCAGACATGTCCAGGCCAAGGGCGGGATAGGAATGAAGGAGCCTGCAGCTTTTTCCAGGGGCTGATGGTTCCCTTCCTTTTGCAGAGATCCTAGACTTCGGCTATCCACAGAACTCAGAGACAGGCGCGCTGAAAACCTTCATCACCCAGCAGGGCATCAAGAGCCAGGTATTCAAATTACAGCCACAGTCAGGGTGGAGCCCAACATCCCTTCATCCAAGCTGGCCCAAGCCTTGTCCTAGCTGACTCAGGAGCCTGCCTTTGACAGGAAGTGCTGGCCTGAGCCTTCTGCCATGACTACAGGCCTATTTTGCTCTGTGTGGTCCCCTCCTGACTCAGGAACAGCTGACTCAGCCTTTCTGTTACTGGGAATATAGCTCAAACAGTTTCCTTCTGTACTGGGGGGAGGGGAAATGTGGGCTGCTCTGGGGGCCTGTCGTTCCTCAGGAGGAGAGAGCTGGGCCCTCCTATGGGATCCAGGCTCATAGCCTTCTCCTCCTTCTGTTCTGCCTGCCTCTTCCCGTCTGTGCTCCCCTCCTGTTTCCTGTGGGCTCCTCATTGGCCATGGCCTCCAGCATCAGGTAAGCTGTTCTCTCAGCTTCCACCGTCACAGCTTTGCTCCATTTTCTCCAGGCCCTGTCCCATGGGGCTTGTGGGGAAGATGGGTTCCAGGGTGGGGACTAAAGGGGGGGGGATGAGGGTGGAGTGGGGATAGAGACAGGATGATTGAAGGTAGAGAGGAGTGATGCCATTGCTGTTTGTCTCTGTCTCCATGCAGACAAAAGAAGAGCAGTCCCAGATCACTAGCCAGGTGACTGGGCAGATTGGCTGGCGGCGGGAGGGCATCAAGTATCGCCGGAACGAGCTCTTCCTGGATGTTCTGGAGAGTGTGAACCTCCTCATGTCCCCACAGGGTGAGGGCCCCCTTGTGATGAAGCTGGAGAGGGGCTGGGACAGGGTCCTGGTCCTGACTCAGCTGATCCATTTATCTGTATCACAGGGCAGGTGCTGAGCGCCCATGTGTCGGGCCGGGTGGTAATGAAGAGCTACCTGAGTGGCATGCCTGAGTGCAAGTTTGGGATGAATGACAAGATTGTCATTGAGAAGCAGGGCAAAGGCACAGCTGATGAAACAAGCAAGAGGTGCCTGAGGCAGGGGAGCTGGTGGGAGAGGGTGGACCTTGGAGGGCTGAGCGGGGCCTGGTAAATCACAACTTTCTTCTGGACATCATTTCTGCAGTAATACAACCTCCCTCTTCCCGAGGGTGTGCTTGGCTGGTTGCTCTTGACATGAGAGATTGCCCTCATCCTACTCAGAGAGTAAGCCCCTTTGGTCCCCAGGACCAAGGCTCTCCTGTATAGACTGATGGCCTCTGCCCAGTATGCCTGAAACCTCTGGGTCCCAAGCAGCTTGCAAAGCTCCCACTCATCCCTAACTCTGGGGCGGGGACCCCTGAGTCAGAAAACTGCATCCTGGTAGCTTTCCATAGTCTATAGTGGAAACCTTGCCCAGGTTCTGGCAGCCTTTGGGTATGGGGTAACCTCCCAGCTCAGTTCTCTTCTGACACTCTCCTGTACCAGTGAGGAGACTTTCTGCCCCTTCTTGCAGCGGGAAGCAATCAATTGCCATCGATGACTGCACCTTCCACCAGTGTGTACGACTCAGCAAGTTTGACTCTGAGCGCAGCATCAGCTTCATCCCACCAGATGGAGAGTTTGAGCTCATGAGGTGCGTGTGGGGTGTGCGGAGGCGGGCTGCTGCTGGCAGAAAGGGGGCAGAGAGAGGACAGGCTCTGCTATGCCAACCTTGCTCCCCACACCTGAAGGTATCGCACCACCAAGGACATCATCCTTCCTTTCCGGGTGATCCCACTAGTGCGGGAAGTGGGACGCACCAAGCTGGAGGTCAAGGTGGTCATCAAGTCTAACTTTAAGCCCTCACTACTGGCACAGAAGATTGAGGTGAGGACAAGGGGCGTGGGGAGGAAGAAGCATTTGTCTCCATGAATAAAGGCAGCTGATGTCTGGGCTTGACAGCGCTCCCTGACAGGTGTGTCACTTCTAGGTGAGGATCCCAACCCCACTGAACACAAGCGGGGTGCAGGTGATCTGCATGAAGGGGAAGGCCAAGTACAAGGCCAGTGAGAATGCCATCGTGTGGAAGTGAGTCTTTCCTGCAGAGGCCACAGCAGGGCTCAGGGTGCCTTGCTGTACCCTTTTTGTCAGTTACACGTCCCAAGTGGGTATGTGGTGGTGGTGAGGGTGGGGGTGGGGGGGCGCCTGTCTGCTCCAGGAGCCTCTGCTTATGCTCTCACTCCTTATACCTCTGTGTGAGTGTGCACATGTTTGCACTTGCGTGCGTGCATACATTTATTTATCAAGATGCTTTAACATTTGCCCTTGTAATACATCTGTGAAGTAGACAGAGAGTAAGGGATGACATGCCCGTGTATCTAAGCAGAAACTATAGCCCACGGTGCTAAAGGGATAGCAGACCCAAGGTTCCATAGCAGATGGTTATCAAGGTCCTCACCACATTTCCTTGTCCTAGCACCTCCCCAGAGCTTCTGGGTTCTCTCCCCCCAGCCCCTGGGAATTCCTCTAATCTACCAGGGGTACCTGCTGCCCTTTGCCCCTGTGTTCCCAGGATCAAGCGCATGGCAGGCATGAAGGAATCACAGATCAGCGCAGAGATTGAGCTTCTGCCCACCAATGACAAGAAGAAGTGGGCTCGACCCCCCATTTCCATGAACTTTGAGGTATGGCAGAGGAGGGGCCTGGCCCCATAGCATGGTACGCTAGGAAAGATCTTAGAGATCATTCAAATCAACCCCTATCCCCTTACCACCTGCAGATGAGGAAACAGGCCTAGAGAGAGGAAGTGACTTTTAATTCATAGACCCATTTCCTCCCGCTCCAGGCCTCCAACCAGAAATTGTTATTCATGCTAACAAAAATATTTGACTTTTTTTGGCTTGTCATAAAATAATCTTTGGAAATTTTTAGATTGCTTGGATACCAGATAAGACAAAGTTTACTTACAGACAGAATAATGGGCTGACTTTGCTTTGTGCGTGTTAAACATACAATTTTCTCCACCTTAGTTTTTAAGTCCATAATATTGAACAAGATGAGTATGTTCTAAGGCAGGTCTTGGTTGCTCCTTCCTGCAGATTAAAGGAATTGAATCAAGTTATCATAGGCAAGGCCTGACTTTAAACCCACGTGATTGCTAGTTACTCTTGGACATGCTTTCTTCTTTAGTAACCTCTTGAGAGAACCCCTCACTACCCCAGCTTCCCCTAGCTTCTTTCAGGACCCCAATTGTTCAAACACCTGTAGGAGAGAGATGAAGCAGGGCAGAAGTACAAAACTTCCCAGAGGAGAGTGGCTGTGAGAAGAAGGCTACATTTCTAACAAGCTTCCCTTGCCCAGGTGCCATTCGCGCCCTCTGGCCTCAAGGTGCGCTACTTGAAGGTGTTTGAGCCGAAGCTGAACTACAGCGACCACGATGTCATCAAATGGGTGCGCTACATTGGCCGCAGTGGCATTTACGAGACCCGCTGCTAGCTGCCCAGTAGCAGTTAGCCTGCCTCCCCACCCCCCCCTTCCACAGGTCCAAGTGCCCCCCCACCACCACACATCAGTGTCCCCTCCCTCCTGCTTTGATGCCTTCCCTTTGCATCAGCCCGAGTCTAGGTCTGGACCAACCACATCGTGAGTGGGACTGGTGGAGCCGTCCCTCGGCTCCCTGGGCAAGGTGGTTTCTGGGGCTCCTGCTTCTCCATCCATATGTATACCCTGGCCCAATGCCAGGCTCTGAGTTCCGTGACCAAAGCCAGGTGGGCTCCCTCTCCTCCCCTC
The DNA here is from genome assembly GCF_036562045.2 of Rhinolophus sinicus. Taxonomy (NCBI): domain Eukaryota; kingdom Metazoa; phylum Chordata; class Mammalia; order Chiroptera; family Rhinolophidae; genus Rhinolophus; species Rhinolophus sinicus. The sequence continues at coordinate 48,022,955 of NC_133751.1, forward strand.
CCCTGTGGCCACATCTCTTGAGGGGGAGGGTTGGCTGTCCCTCACCTCAGAGCTCCCCCAATGGCCAGTAACAGATCCCCAGCCCTCAATCCCTACTCTGCTTTGGGATAGTGTGAGCTTCATTTTGTACACGTGTGACTTCGTCCAGTTATAAACCCAATAAACTGTAGAGCGGAACTGCTGGCTAAGTGTTGATGTGGGAGCCACATGGGGAGGAGAACTGGTGCGACAGTGCTTCCCATGTCTTAACACTGCTTGCTTTGAGTCGGATTTTCTATTATGAGCTCTCTCAAGGCTCTTCCCTTGTCTTGGTCACAATTGTTAGGCCTCTCCAAGGCCATCTAGCCCCTAATCCTGATTTGTGTTAGTCCCAGTTCTTCTCTCTCCTCTGAGAAGAAAACTGCTTCAAGGGCAAGCAAACCCACCTGGCCCTAGATCCCTGAGGGGAGAGATTCTTTCCCTAGTTCACCCCTAGCCTTAGGCAGGTTATGTTCTAATGAGCAGAGATTAAGCCAAATTTACATTTAGTTTTTTTCAACCTTCCTGAGAAATTTACTGACCTCTTAATCCCATTCTTTTCCCAAATGCCCAGGCTTCCCAAACCTTGGTTAGGTGGGTAGCAAATGGGAAGATTTGACTTCCCAGGCCTCTTAAAAATTCCTCCTTTCTGTACCCCCTTCTTCACTGCCTGAGGAGGAAGTGATGTTTCATATTCTGCTGGCGTGGAGCAGATGAAAGCAGATTATCCCTCACGGGTTTTCCTTTGCTTGGTATCAACCTTTTCAAACCTAAAAAAACTATTACAGAAAATTTCAAAACTAAACAAGTAGCAAAATATAATGAGCCTTCATGTCCCATCATCCAATTCAACAATTATCGTCTCATGGCCAATTCCTTAATGTCACACCCAATGTGTTCACACTTAGAATCTAAGTGTCCTATAAAATTTTTTACAACTTGCATCTGCATCCAAACAAAGCTCACTGTCGGTGAATGCTTCTTAAATTTTATAAACCACAGGTTCTCCTTCAGCTCTCGCAATGCTGTCGAAGAAACCAGATAGTTCTGTACCATAGATTCCCTGTGTTTCCTATAAAATGGTTATTAGATCTAGGGGCTTAATACCTTCTATAACTTTAACTATCAGCATTAATTGATTTCCTCACACTGATGAGTGGATAATGATGTCATTTTAGGTGACAATTTTAGAGCGGGGTTGGAAGAATATTAACGTTAAATGTAAAGTAGTAGCAACATTTGGGGAAAATTCCTTCCTAACTTTTACCTGAGGGAATCAGAGAAAGGAAGTAGCCTTTTACAGTCATTTACTGAGATTCAGGGTGAGGAGAAGTCTGCTTTGGATGTAGGTACCCTGTTTCCCCAAAAATAAGGCCTAGTCAAACCATCAGCTCTAATGTGTCTTTTGGAGCAAAAATTTATATAAGACAGAGTCTTATAGTAAAATAAGACGGTAGGGACTAAATGACACTGAATTTACATACGTTTTGTGGATCTGGTTTTCTTGCCCTCTGGCCGTGAGTGAAGCTGTGCCCTGGGGTGGCGTAGGATTGAACAGACATAATTCACACAGAGTGCAGGTCATGGGTGGGCGGGCTGGCCACCAGGCTGGGACAAGCCTGTAAAGCCTTGGAACCATAACAAAACTCGCAGCTGCATAGAACTAAGCATGGGGCTTCTAACAGCTCAGGGATGAGAGTGAGTCATCAAAGCTCTCTGCTGGCTCCAAGATGGACCTGGCTGGGCGCACAGCGACAGAAGCCTCAAGGAAGCGCATACAAGTTCAGGAACTCATCCTAGAAAAAGCGCTACATACCTCATTGCTGAATATCACTATGACCACCTTCGAAGTACTCCCCTTGGGAAGCTATGCACTGATGCCAACGCCTAGTCGACCCTTCAAAGTAATTTTGGAACTCTTTTTCTGGAATGGCCATCAGAACTGTCGTCATATTACACTTGATGTCCCGAATGTCATCAAAATGTCTTCCTTTCAATATTTCCTTTATTTTCGGGTAAAGAAAGAAGTCATTGGGGATCAGATCAGGTGAGTAGGGAGGGTGTTCCAATACAGTGATTTGTTTACTGGCTAAAAACTCCCTCAGACAGTGCCATGTGATCTGGTGCATTGTCATGATGCAAGAGCCATGAATTGTTGGCGAAAAGTTCAGGTCGTTTTTGTCTAACTTTTCCACACAGGCTTTTCAGCACTTCCAAATGGTACACTTGGTTAACTCTTTGTCCAGTTGGTACAAATTCATAATGAATAATTGCTCTGATATCAAAAAAGGTTAGCAACATTGTTTTGACACTTGATTTGGACGGACAGAACATTTTTGGTTGTAGAGCATTGGCTGACTTCCATTGTGCACTTTAACGCTTTGTTTCAGGGTCGTATTGGTACACCCGTGTTTCATCACCACTGATAACATGGCCCAAAACATCCTCTTCCCTCTCCAAAAGGTTTTGGCAAACTTGGACTCTCCTTTGCTTTTGTTCATTGGTGAGCTCCTATGGAACCATTTTTACACACATCTCTCATGCCAAGATTTTCAGTTAAGATTTTCCTGACTGTTTCTCTATCGATGTTTACTTGGTCTGCTATACTTCTCACAGTCAGCCAATGATTCTGACGCACAATTTGATGAACTTTTGCAATGTTTTCGTCAGTTCTGCTTGTTACTGGCTGCCCTGATCTCTCTTCATCAATGGTGCATTCTCGCTCCTCAGAAAAATGTTTAATTCGTTTGTACACTGCCGTTTTCTCCATGGCATTATCCCCATAAACGTGGACTAACATGTCCCTGATTTCAATTCAACTCTTGCCAAGTTTAACAAGAAATTTAATGTTTGTTCATTGCTCTAATTCAAGCTCAGACATCCTCCCCGTGGCACACAAAAGCAAGCCAAATGTGCTTTATCAACCACCTGTCTCTTGATTGGTTCCCACTCACCAGACCTTGCTGCATGTCCTACTCCGATAAAGCCCCGTTCCCCTGTACCACGCCCCAGTCCCCTTCTTGATCTCTACCTCCCAGAAGGCAGTGAGAACTCGCACAACAGGGTAATTTTTCAGCGGAAAAAGCGTTGCGCAAGCGCAGAGAGCTGCTAAGGCGTAGATGGGCGCCTGCGCGGTTTCTTCAGCCGCTTTCATCCCGCCCACCGGCTTGCGCGCAGTCCGCGCCTTTCTTACGTCATCATTACGCATGCGCTTTGGCAGGAGGGGCTAGCTTTCGGGGAGGGTAAGGGGCGGGCCTTGGCCGAGGTCTCACCGCGACTGCGCGGACGGGAGCCCGACTGGAACATGGCGACTTGCGCTGAAATCTTGCGGAGCGAGTTCCCCGAAATTGACGGGCAGGTCTTCGACTACGTGACGGGTGAGCGGAACCGAATCAAACCGCTGGGGAGGCCAAAGTGGATGTCGGGGGTAAAGACTAAGAGAGGGCAGTGCCGGAGGCCGCTCCTAGGCCTCTCCTCTGCGTGACCTCTTGTTCCTAGGGCCGATTGGGTCTGGAGCCGGGACTGGGGCCGCGGTTCGGGGACTAAAACTGCTTGTCTGTCCACCCTACCCGGTATCTTTCTCGTCCTGCTACGCCTGGCCCAGGCGTCTTGCACAGCGGCAGCGCGGACTTTGAATCTGTGGATGACCTAGTGGACGCTGTGGGAGAACTGTTGCAAGAGGTGTCCGGGGACAGCAAGGATGACGCGGGCATCAGAGCAGTGTGTCAGCGCATGTACAACACTCTGCGCCTGTACGTTCCAGGGCAGGGTTATTTGTGAGGGCGACGGGAGGGGTCACGTCAGGAGACAGAAGATGAGGGAAGAAGGTCTGATGGTCATAGAGCTTTTTCTCAACTTCTAACTCTGCGCTTTCTGTCCCTACCGTCAAGGGCTGAGCCACAGAGCCAGGGAAACAGCCAGGTGCTACTAGACGCCCCCATCCAGTTGTCAAAAATAACGGAGAACTACGGTGAGAGTAAGGGAAGATTGAACTAGCTACCCTCTCCTTTTTCTCAGCCTCCAGCCCCCAGCCACCTGACCCCTGGAACTCAGGACTCCTGGTACCACTCTAACATAGGACAAGATTGTAGAAGTCAGTTACTGTCTTTACTAAAGGCAGAAGAGCCCATTGATGAAGGGAGTAGGGTTGGAGGGTTCACCAAGCTCTTGGCAATCGTAGGAAGCATATGGGCCTTGGAGCTGGATAAACTTAGATTCACCTTCCTTCCAGTTTTGTGACTTGCTAACCAATTGCATGCTGTTGTAAGAGTTGCTTATCTGCCCTAGTGTCTATATCCTTAATCTATGAGATACCTTTTTTATTTAAGTGCAGGGAGGAGGATAGCTATCTGTCTTTAATATTGTAAGGCTTTCAGGAAAATGTCTGTGTCTGGTTCTTATTAGTTACTCAAAATGCTAGTTTCCCTTCCCTCAGGAACAGGAAGAAGGTGACTGCTTTTCTTATCACTTACAGACTGTGGCACCGACCTTCCAGGACTGCTAAAGAGGGAACAATCCTCGGTGAGGAGGAGGAAGAAAGGGAAGGGGCTGTGTCTGTGGTTGGGGTAGGAGTTGACTGTCTTCAAATACGGGAATACTTGTCTGGAGGATTTCTCATTGTCTCTCCCTCAGTCTTTAATCCTGTTCATTATGAACAGAATTGAGATGGTTAACTTGGACCTACACCTTAGGGGGAAATGGTTGTGTTTGGACCCTTAGACAGTGAATGCAAAGAAGCTAGAGAAGGCTGAGGCTCGACTGAAGGCAAAGCAGGAGAAACGCTCAGAGAAGGACACACTCAAGACCAGCAACCCTCTGTAAGTTGAACAAGAAGCGTTGAGAAGAGAGTAGAGCCATCTCTACAGGGATGGAAGGGTGGTTGGGAGTGCTAAAAGCCATCCATTTCTTCCTTAAAAGAGTCTTGGAAGAGGCATCAGCCAGCCAGGCAGGCAGCAGAAAAGAGAGTCGGTTGGAGTCATCAGGCAAGAACAAATCCTACGATGTGCGAATTGAGAACTTTGATGTGTCTTTTGGCGATAGGTGAGGAAGTGGCAGGGGGGTTATGTGTGATGTTTTTGTTTTTCCAATTAAGGGAGAATTTGGAGAGATGAAATGGGGCTAACAATAATGTTAGGTTTCTGTGAGACTTGCTGTACACCTACGTCTAGGGCACCCTTTGTCTTCTTTCTGCTACCCCTGCAGGGTACTGCTGACCGGTGCAGACGTGAACCTGGCCTGGGGCCGCCGCTATGGGCTGGTGGGTCGGAATGGGCTAGGGAAGACGACGCTGCTGAAGATGCTGGCCAACCGCAGCCTGCGGGTTCCAGCCCATATTTCCCTGCTGCACGTGGAGCAGGAGGTTGCTGGAGATGACACCCCTGCCCTGCAGAGTGTGTTGGAGAGTGACACTGTGCGAGAAGACCTTCTGCGGCGGGAGCGGGAGCTCAGTGCCCAGATTGCTGCTGGCAGGTGAGGGCTTTGGGCTGGGGAATAAAGAGCAGCATGAGCATGAGGCACAGCTATCCTTCACAGAGTGCCTGCCATAGTCTCACAATCTGAAATTTGCAGGCCCATCCCAGGATGCAGCATGGCTTAGAACTTAGCACTGAGGCTCTCAAACCCTTGTTCCTTCCGCAATACCAACGGCCCTCACTGCTGTGAGCAAGTCCTCCCTTTACTCTATTCCTGTCCCAGCAACAAGGCTGTCAGTGGCCTGCTTTCCAACTGCATAGGGTGCATCCTCTTGGATTGCCCCCATTCAGGCTGATTTCTCTTCCCGCCATTCCCACCCCAGGGCCGAGGGCTCAGAAGCGGCACAGCTGGCAGAAATCTATGCCAAATTGGAAGAGATTGAGGCTGACAAGGCGCCTGCCAGGTATTTGAAATTCCCCCTTCCTTCACATTTCACCTTTTCCTCTGTTACCTGTTATAACTGGATTCTTCAACTTCTTCACTCCTAGGGCATCAGTCATTCTTGCTGGGCTTGGCTTCACCCCTAAAATGCAGCAGCAGCCCACCCGGTGAGTGAGTGGCCCTTGCCATTTTTGGCTGTGAACACTGTTGGCTCACCTGCCTGCCCTGGTGAGCACCCACCTCTGATGCAGCTCTGTCTGTCTTTAGGGAGTTCTCAGGTGGCTGGAGGATGAGACTAGCCCTTGCCCGGGCCCTGTTTGCTAGGTGAGTCTCCTGGGCCTGTGTGTAGATACACTGTGGAGGGTGGGCCTTGGCTCCTGGGAGGTAGCCATGAGTTGCTGACCTGAAATCTCAAGCCTTGCATTCTTCTTTTCCATAGGCCAGATCTTCTGCTGTTAGATGGTGAGTTTCAAATGGGGCACCCTGACTTTAGGGTGTGGAAGGGTGGCCGCACCCAAGTTCCTGGTTCTTTAGCCTTTCAATCCCAAATGTGTCTTCCCCCACTTTTCCAGAACCCACAAACATGCTGGATGTAAGGGCCATCCTGTGGCTGGAGAATTACCTGCAGGTGAGTGCCTACAGGTGCTGGAGTAAGTCTAGAGAAAGTCTGCCTCCAAGACACTTGGGGGGCTGGGAACTGACTGCCCTCCCAAACTGGGCCTGCCATCCTGTGACCCCCTCAGACGTGGCCCTCCACAATCCTGGTCGTCTCCCACGACCGAAACTTCCTGAATGCCATAGCCACAGACATCATCCACCTGCACAGCCAGCGGCTAGATGGTTACCGGGGAGACTTTGAGACCTTCATCAAGTGCAAGCAGGAACGGCTCCTCAACCAGCAGCGTGAATATGAGGCTCAACAGCAGTATCGTCAGCATATCCAGGTGTGGGAGCAGGCAGGGCTGGGAGCCCCATCCCATGGGCAATAGAGTGGCAGGGAGTGAAGGGGCCTGACCAGTGCCTGCACTCATCCCCCTGCAGGTTTTCATTGACCGGTTTCGCTACAATGCCAACAGAGCCTCTCAAGTACAGAGCAAACTCAAGATGCTGGAGAAGCTGTGAGTACAGTGTGGTCGACCAGGCCGAGTCCTGTTCTCCTAATTCCTGCTTCGTTTTACAGGCCACCTGGCCCTCTCATTCTAGGCTTCCCCTTTTCTAGAAACCAACTTTAACTCCCTCCCCTGCAGGAAAGAAGAGTATTCTATACTGTTCTCAAAGAGTAAATCTTGTCCCCAGGCCTAGATAACCACTAATCTACTTGCTGTCTGTATGTATTTGCTTATGCTGAGCATTTCATATCTATGGAATCATAAAATGTGACCTTTGTGTCTTTAGCTTAGCATAGTGTTTTTGAGGTTCAACCATGTTGTAGCACATACCAGTACTTCATTCCTTTTTACGGCCAGATAATATTCTGTTGTATGGATACACCATATTTTGTTTATTGATTCATCAGTTGATGGACATTTAGATTGTTTTCCCTTTTTGGCCCTTAATGAATAATGCTGCTGTGAACATTCGTATGTAAGTTTTCGTGTGAACATATGTTTTCTGTTCTCTTGGGTATATACCTAGGAGGGGAATTGCTGGATTACATGGTAATTCTATGTTTAACTTTTTGAGGAACTGCAAATGGTTTTCTACAGCAGCTGCACCGTTTTACATTCCTACCAGCACTGTATGAGGGTTCCGATTTCTCCACACCCTTATCCACATTTATTATCTCTCTTAATTTTAGCAATCCTAGAGGGTGGCCACTTAACTCGGTTAGAGCATGGTGCTGGTAGCACCAAGGTTGCCAGTTCAATCCCGGTATGAGCCATTATGAGCTGCGCCCTCTGTATAAAATAATAATTTTAGCCATCCTAGTGAGTGTGACGTGATCCATCATTGTGGTTTTGATTTGCATTCCTTTATGACTAAGGATGGTGGGCATGGGAGGTTTAATCTTGAAGAAACGTTTCTAGAAGTGCTGGTGTTCAGGGAGCCTAAAATCATAAGGCTTAAGATTTTGTGACATTGAAACATACATCACAATACGTTAACTACAAAAAGCGTAATCCTATTTTTTCAGCCTGTAGTGAACTAGAAGAACATATAGTCATGCGCTGCTTAACAGCGTTCAGAGAAATGTGCCATTAGGTGGTCTTGTCATGCACAAACGTCATAGAGGGCCCTGAGACACACCTAGATGGTACAGCCCACTGCACACCTAGGCCGTGTGGTACAGTCTGTTGCTCCCAGGCCACAAGCCTGTACAGCATGTTACTGTACGGAATACTGTAGGCAATTGTAACGTAATAGTATTTGTGCATCTAAACAGAGAAAAGGTACAATAAAAATACAGCATAAAAGATAAAAAATGGTACACTTATCATGAATGGAGCTGAGCTAGAAGCTGCTCTGGGTGAGTCAGTGAGTGAGTGGGGAGCGAATGTGAAGGCCCAGGACATCACTGTCCACTGCTGTGGCTTTACAAACACTGTGCGCTTAGGCTGCACTGAATTTATAAAACAACATGAGATTAAATTAAGCACAAGAGGAAATGATGCAATCAAGAGAAGTGATGAGCGCGAGATGTATGAGGCTGCTGCCAGCATAACACAGCATACTGTTTCACAGCAAACTTTATATAAGTAGAAAGAGTGCATTCTAAAATAATAAAAAGTATAGTACAGTAAATACATAATCCTGTAACGTAGTTATTTATCATCATCATCAAGCATGTGCTGTACATAATGATACCTTTCCCCGACTGGCGGCGCAGTAGGTTTGTGTACACCAGCGTCGCCACAGACATATGAGTAATGCGTTGCACTACAACACTTTGATGTCACTAGGGGATTGGAATTTTTCAGCTCCATTATAATCTTAATGGGACCACCGTCATCTTTTATCTGCCGTTCTTCACTGAAACGTTGTTATATGGCGCGTGAGTGTACTCTAAAATAAGAATGTTGTCTGAGTGGTGGGAGTACAAGCTTTTTCTAAGTTTTCTCTGAACTGTATTACTTGTGCAATAAGAACAGCGTTATTTTTTAAAGTCATATATCTAGAGCGCCCTTTTTCTCCTCAGACCAGAGCTGAAACCCGTGGACAAGGAGTTGGAGGTAGTGATGAAGTGAGTGCCGGGCCAGAGGGGCTGGTGGGGAAGCTCTTATTTCTGGTCACCTGGAGCTCTTCACCTCCACCTCCTGCAGGTTCCCAGACGGGTTTGAGAAGTTCTCACCGCCAATTCTGCAACTGGATGAGGTGGATTTCTACTATGATCCTAAGCACGTCATCTTCAGCCGTCTCTCTGTCTCTGCTGATCTCGAGTCCCGCATCTGTGTGGTATGGCTGCTGTCTGTTCCCTGGTCTCTCCCACCCCAAATATGTGCTGTGGATTGGCCCAGGTCCTCGGGCTACAGAGGGAAGAGGTCCACAGGAACAGGCGTCAGCCTGAGCCAAGGACTTTGCTGGACTTACATTGTCTCCGTCCTCCAGCCCCACAGGGCTGCCATGCAGAGACGAAAAGCCTGGCGTGCGGTACTTTATGAATACCTAGAGCAGTATTTTATCTTCGTGGTCTCAGCTCTGAGTTTTCTCAAACCATGGAACTTGAAAGAGCCTGGGCTTCAGGGTCAGACTTCAGATCCTAACTCTGCCGTTTCCTAGCTTGGTTACTAAGCAGTTTTCTCCTCTTTAAAATGGAGATAACATCTACCTCGCTTGGTTATTGGGAGAATTAAATTCCTAGCACTTAGTGGATACTCGGGTTTTAGGTTCTCTTTACATCTTTACTACTTCCTTCATTTTTCTCTTTAGTTCCTTAAAAATATTTTTTAGTTGTTGGAAGTCACTGGGACCACCTGAGATGAATTCTCATCTCTGTGCCCCACACACGAACGCTCCTTAAAGTTCTTGTGTTTCTTCTTATAGGTTGGGGAGAATGGGGCTGGCAAGTCGACCATGCTGAAGCTGCTTATGGGGGACCTGACACCTGTTCGAGGCATCAGACATGCTCACAGGTAGGGCCCACACCTCCCTCCCCAACTAGTTGTACACTGTAGCCACTCTCCTTTCTGGTCGCTGCCCTTCATTCCCCTCCACGTTCCCATCTGCCCACAGGAATCTGAAGATTGGCTATTTCAGCCAGCACCACGTGGAGCAGCTGGACCTGAACGTCAGCGCTGTGGAGCTGCTGGCGCGCAAGTTTCCTGGTGTGTGAGGGGTTTGGGTTGAGGAAGGAGGGCCAGGGCTGACGCCTAAGACAGACCTAGCTTGGGGAGGGGCTGAGCAGCCCCCCCCACCACCACCACCACCACCAGTCTAAGTGGGGCAGGGAGATGGTGAAGGGAGGGAGCTGGGCCATGATGGGGTGGGCCTCTTCCAGGACGGCCTGAGGAGGAGTATCGTCACCAGCTGGGCCGCTACGGCATCTCTGGGGAACTGGCTGTGCGCCCTGTTGCCAGCTTGTCCGGGGGCCAGAAGAGTCGTGTAGCCTTTGCTCAGATGACCATGCCCTGGTGAGGCCTCATTTTCTGAAGCTCTTGCCTTCCCTTTTCCCTTTCTTGCCTAGTAGAAAATTATTCTCTTGTTTTGTATCAGAGGAGTTCATTTTCTCCCACCTCCCCATAACTGACCCCCTTCCTGGGTTCTGCCTTCCAGCCCCAACTTCTACATTCTGGATGAACCCACAAACCACCTGGATATGGAGACGATTGAGGCACTGGGCCGTGCTCTCAACAATTTCAGGGTGAGTGTGCCTTCACATTGCCCACTGCCCTCCAGGCCTCAGCACTCCTTAGGGCCCCCCTGAGTGCCTTTGGTCTCCTATCTTTCAGGGTGGCGTGATTCTGGTGTCCCACGATGAGCGCTTCATCCGGCTAGTGTGCCAGGAGTTGTGGGTGTGTGAAGGAGGTGGCGTCACCCGGGTGGAGGGGGGCTTTGACCAGTACCGCGCCCTTCTCCAGGAACAGTTCCGCCGGGAGGGCTTCCTATAGGGCCCCGGTCTGAGGACTGTGCCAGGACATGGACTGATCTCTCAGACCCCTGGTCTGCCACGTGGGCAGCCGTCTCCGGGCCATGAACTTCACCTGACTTTGGGGACAACCTTATTCCCAATTCTCTCCTTTTGACTGGAACATCCTCTGCACAATCCAAGGAGTCCCATATAAGGATCTGTGAGGACTGGTCTTCCAAGCGGAAGGGGTGGGGGGTGCCTTCTGGGGTTATAGATCCCCCCATTGCCCCAGCTCTGACTGGGCCCCAAGTGGCTGCTGTGTAAATTAAATCTCCCTTGCCTCATCTCTGCTGTTCCCTGGCAGGGCTGCAGTATGTTAAGGGGTGTGGGCTCTCTGATTTGGTGTTTTCCTGTGACACTTGTGTCAGTCACACTGAGGAAGCCACAGCATCACCAGTCTTGTCCCTGGAAGGAGACATTAAAGCCGCTGGCGCTTGGAGGTCACCTGCCTGACCCCGCAGTGGGCTGAGCTGATGGAATGAAGGCACTCACTGCGTGCCATCACTGTGGAGCTGTTCCCTGGAGCCTAGGCGCAGCCTCAGCCTCCGCTGAAGAGATCTTGGTCTCCGCCTCACTGCTTGGGAGAGTGAACTGATTGTGTAATCTGGCAGCCTTCCACGGGGTTGCCCACTGCTTTCTCCAATAGTCTCTGGCCCAGGCTCACCCTGCTTCTCTGATCTGGACCCTCAGATGAGGCTGAAGAGAAACCGAGAAACTCTTTGTCCCCATTTTGCTGGTGTGACTTTATTTTCTTTATTTTTCCTCTAACCGTGTAGGAGGGGCTTGGGAAGTAGGGCATTGAGAATGGGGTCTAATGGGAAGAAACAGAGCACTTTTGTTTTCAAATTAAGCAGTTTGTAAGGGGGATTCTAACAGAGGCAGTAGGATTTATAAATAATTGTTTCTTGAAGACTCAGCTGCTACCGTGTTTCCCCAAAAATAAGACCGGGTCTTATAGTATTAATTTTGCTCCAAAAGACACTTTAGGGCTTATGTTCAGGGGATGTCATCCTGAAAAATCATGCTAGGGCTTATTTTCCGGTTAGGTCTTATTTTCAGGGAAACACGGTATATGTAATTTCTATGCAGAAGACACTAAAATAGAGACATTGCTTTGTTCTCAGTGACAGTGGAGAAACCAGAGTCAACACAAGGAACTTGCTGGCTTTATGGATAATTGTAGTCACAAAGCTCAACTGAGGAATCTTAACTCAGCTGCTAAAGTTATTGTGGTTTACCGTGGTTCCCTGAAAATAAGACCTAGCTGGTTCATCAGCTCTAATGCGTCTTTAGGAGCAAAAATTAATATAAGACCCGGTCTTATATTACATATTATATATTAGTTATATTTATTATATAAGACCAAGTCTTATAGTAAAATAAAACTGGGTCTTATATTAATTTTTGCTCCAAAAGACGCATTAGAGCTGATGGTCCAGCTAGGTCTTATTTTTGGGGAAATGCAGTCGGTAGCTGGGAGGGAGATACCTAGTTTGGAGTGAAGGAGAATAAAGACAGGACGGCTCTATTGATTTACCACAGAGCAGGCCGTGATGGACGGATGAAGCCAGCAGACAGGCACTGAGTAGCCTGCCTCCTTGTCTCCCTCCCTCCTTTTCAGAAGTCAGGGATGCTCCTCGAGCCATGTCTGTGGCCAGGTGCATGCTCACACTCCCGAGAGCCTTCTCACAGCTTCCATCACTGCAACCTCAGACCTGCAGATGGGCCCGTTGGGAGCCATCTGGTGTAGGGACTGTGCCTGCTTATTTGCCGGATTCTCAGCATCTTTACCCCTCATAAGCTTGTGAATCCCAGTCTGAGTTCTCCCAACTCTAAGAGTGTTGGAGTGTAGCCGAAGGGTTCTGTGACACAATCTGCTTCTTTTGGCGGTAGATGGCTTTGTGTACGAAGACCACTGGAGTTGGAGTTGGGTCTAAGATCAAGTGCCAGCTCTGTTACTGGTAATAGAAGGGGTCACCAGCATTAGCTGAGTAACCTTTTTAAACGCCTCCTACTCGGTTTCTTTATAGGATTGTGGTGAGGATTGGCTGACAAGCACATAATACAGAAATGCACTGAGAAAGTGATTCTTGTGTGACCAGTCTGATTTGAAGGACTGTCATAGGAAAAGGAGTGAATTTTCTCTGACTCCAAAGGTCGGCCAATTTGGGCTGAAAGGCAGGAAAACTTTTCTGATAGCTCATGCTGCCTTCTGAGAGTGAGTTCCTGGTCTCTGGGAGTGTAGTCCTGCCAGGTTCTAGACAAGGGCTCTTTTCAGGAGGCAGGCAGCACTAAGTGGCTTCCAGGTTGGCTCCCAGTTTCATGATTCAATTAACAAAATGGGAAGAGCCTGTATAAATGACAATACAAGCCTACACTGCAGGCCTTCAGAGAGTTGGGGTGAATTAATTGCAGCAGCTGAGAAAGACCCTACAATAAGTGTGTAAGGAGAATTTTTGTTGGAGATTAGAGGGGAGTTGGCAGAAGATAGTTGTCTTGAGGGAAAACGTAGACAATTCCAGCTCCATTCCAGAAAGCACAGGGCAGAGAGGAGAGAGGAATCTGACACTCCAGGGTGGGAGGCCACCCTCAGACCCAGTGGACTGGCCATGATAGCAGCCCCCTGTTTGGTGCTATGGAGAGCCTGTCTAACCCAAACCTGGTCCTGCCACACAGCTACTGACGCTGGAGCTGCCCTGCCAGTGTCACGCCTTGAAGCCAATGAGCTGGCCAGGTAGGAGGGCCTCAGTCTGCAGGGTCTTCATGGAAATGCTGGCCTCCCTGGCTTCTGCTGTCCTCAGGCAACTTGGCTGGTCCGCCCTGGGAAGCAAGAGTGCAGGGGTGCAGAGGGGTCACGGGTTCCTCTACACCAATCTACAAAGCACTCAAAGATGTCAGTCAGAATTGTTTATTTCAGTGTGTAACTGCTGTCTGGAGATTTGTTGGACATAGACAACATTTTACCAAGTTCTCACTTTGCCTGGCAAATTTTAGCACAGAGTAGGAGAGAAGGGCCATTTACTCTTGCTGGCCATGTCCCAGCCTGGTTTGTCATTTTAGAATGTAACATCCTAGTGAGAACCATTACCTAGGCCTGGGTCCAAAAAACAGGCCCCCCCTCCCCCATATCAGCCCACAACTGCACCAGCCTGAGCTTGCAGACTGTATGTTGGAGCCTGTGGGGATCTCAGCGGGCGAGACAGCTGCGTCCACAAGCTGGCTAAAGGGGCCCTAGGGGTTCCTGAACCTGGAGTGATGGACTCCCCTCAGCCCTGACCCTCTCCAAGTGGGCTTCATTGCACTTTGTGCCTCCCCATTATAAGTTGCTTGCCATTATTAAAGTTGCAGATCCCACTTTTCCTCGATGCCCTGGAAGGACGTGTGTTGCTCATGTTTTCATCTTCTGTGCCTGGTTGGGTTCCCGGGGAAGCAGCTTGAAGAGGAAATCAGCAGAAAGGGTGTTGATTGGGAGCTGCTCCAGGAACCAACACCAGGATTGAGCAGAGGGAGACGTTGAGTGGCAGTGAAGGTCTCAGCCCCACATTCTGGAGCTGGGGACTCTGCACAGTCGTCCTGAGCGGAGGCAATGGGTCCGGCCTTTCTTCTGCTGAGTGGATAAGGCTGCTACCAGAGGAGGTGTGAAGTTAGGAGGGGAAGTTTTCTCCCGCTGAGGCAATTCCCCCGAAAGGGCTGGCAGCTGAGGACTTTCTGCCATGCGCACTCTGAGCAGCAAATCCTCCACTCTTGAAAAGTGGTCTGGGCAGCTCATCACAGTATCCACTGTAGTGTGACACATAAATAGGTGCTCAATAAAAATGCTTGAGAAATATGTATTTTGGGGAAATTGAGAAAAAGCAGAGAATGCCATTGGAGAAGGAGAGAGCAGAAACTGAGAAACCAGCAAGAAGACATGACCAGGACCCAGCCCTGAGGGCATGGGGTCAGCAGGTGGCGGTGGCAGTGGAGGTGAGACTCAGGGACTGTGTGCATACTCAGCAAGGGTTTGCCAGCTCTGCCCAAACAAGGAAGGACTCCTTTTTCCGGGCCAGAGTCTGAAATGGAATATGGAATGAAAGCTTTGGGACATGAAAAGGTTAAAGGGGCCCATTTTGTTGTTTTTAAAACTCCCCTTGTGTCCTTTCAAGACTGCTAAGGAAATAATCACAATATTTATTGAGCTCTTACTGTATAACAGGCATTTTACCCGCACTAACTGACTCAATCCTCAACACCCCAGGAACTGGTACAATTGTCCCCATTTTATAGATGAGGAAATGGAGTGGACATGGTGGGTGGCAGGACTGTGATTCAGGCCAGCCTGGCTCTAGAGCACAGCTCTTAACTGTCACGCTGCACTGTTTTAGCTCCTAGTGTGACCTGCTCAATAGTCGTAGGTTTGTTCATTCCATCACTTAAAACTCATTAATTGCGTGGGGTAGGGGGTGGGAGGTGGGGGGTTTAAACAAGCTTCTCTCAGGAGAGCAAGCTGATGAGTGGGAGTACCTGGCACGGGCTGACACGCTGGGTGTTCAGTGAATAGTTGTTTGTTAAATTAATGACTGAAAACATGGTATAGTGGAAAAGTCATGTGCTGGGATTAGTCCAGCTCTACCACTAGTGGCATCTTAGGCAAGTCAAGCTCTCCTGAGTAACTTGTCCTTATCCGTAAAATGGGCATAACACAGTCTCGCCTGCTTCTTTGCATAGTTGGAAGGATTAAATGAGACAAAGTCCTGTGTAAACTGAACAATTTTTTTTGTAGACTGGTAAGGGCTATGGATCCATCCAATTTCATGGATGGAGTGATGGGGCAGCAGCCTGGGGCCTCTTCTGAAGACACACACACTAGCACATGTGAACACAAACATCAAGATGATTGCTGCAAGAGGGCCACCCGCAGCCCTCCGTCTGCTGCACCAGGCGGCAGAAAGCATGCATGCTGGAGCGCAGCAGAGGCTTGTGTGGTCCCCCGCAGAGTCACATGGCGGGGAAGGCAGAAATCACTGTGCAATTTAAGCCCATTCTAATGATATGTATAGGTCATGCCCTGTCAGTAATTCTAGGTTTCTGTTTTCTTTATGTTAAAGAAATGGGTGGTTTAGAAATGATGTCAGCTTTATTGTATATATAGAGAACTTTGAAACCCTAAATTAGAATAAATATTTTTCAACCCATGCTACAGCATTTTCAACAGTTAGAAATGCTTCTGCAAGCTGTTAAGTGGCGCCTGCTGAGTTATTCCCATTTTACAGAACTGGAGCTTGAGGCAGAAAGATGTTAAGCGTCTTGCTTAAATTCAGATACCTCTGTGCATGCAGAGATGGGGCAAGAACTGAGGTATCTGGGTTCCCAGCCACCTCACATTGCTCCCAATCGCTGTTCTCAACTTTGTTCCAGTTATTCACATGATGGGTGCGATTCTCACCTCATACGTGTACATGTCCCTGTGTATACTCAGGGTCATGTGACTTTCTGTCCTATTAGGGAAGTGTTCTGAACCTGGAATGAGGGCAAGGGACTGTGAATCTGATCCAATTTGTTTTTACCTTGTAAATTAGAGTGTCAACTCTGGAGTCAGAAAGGACTGCATTTCAGTCTGAATTCTGTTATCTAATAGCTGTGTGACCTTGGCAAATTAGGCCTCTTAGTGCCTCAGTTTTCTGATCTGTAAAATGGGAATAATACTTGTCTTTATATTATAGGGTTATGGTGAATATTAAATAATACAAGCAAAACTCTCATCATAGTTCCTGGTAGTCCCATAAATATTAGCCATTACAATGAGTATCAGTATTTGCAACTCTTGCTGTTTTATTAGGTTGGTGCAAAAGTAATTGTGGTTTAAAAGGTTAATAATAGCAAAAACCACAATTACTTTTGCACCGACCTAATATTAATTTGTAGTGAGCTACTATTTATGAATCCCTATGGCTGAAACCACTGTATTTAGTCACGGTGCCTCAGCCAAAATGATAGCTACCCAACCCTCCTACTTTTTAAAGTCTGGCTGATCCAAATTGTCTAAAAGAGGGCATATCAATCCACAGTGCCCATCACAGCAGGGGAGGCTGCTTCAATCCCAGAGCTGCTAATAGGAGACTATATCCTGTGAAAATGACTGAATCAGGCATTTAGAGCCTGGTGCCATCAAAGTTCTAATCACAGCGCCACCCCCTTTGTTTTGATTCCATGTCCACAAAGCAAATCCTTGAGGGTCTCATTCCCCTGCAGCCGGCCTCCTAGACAGCGTGTGGCCAAAGCCTGAGCCCTGGACCCATACAGGGTTGGCTGCCTTGCCTGGCCCACCACTTACCAGCTCAGTGCACGCAGGACGAGTTCTGTAACCTCTCAGAGTACAGTTTTTCTCTGGATAAGATGGGATGCTAATTTGCATAAGGTTATTGAAAAGATTAAGAGAATTAATCCACCAGGGAATGGAGGACGTTGAGGGGCTTCAGAACTGGAGTAAAGGACTATATGCCTTTGCCAAATGTGGTGAGAAGACAAGTTGGGATGTCACGGGGGAGGGAAGGGTGGAGAAGAGATACACGTGTCCTGAGTTTGGGACACTTCAGAGAAGGAGGTAAGGAGACCAGTGCCAATTTTCCAAAGGTGGGATGGCCAAAGACATTTAAAACAATGAAGTTTTATGATTTGAAGTTATTTGCATTTCTGAGATACAAAACTCTCCTCCACTTATCTTAGATCTTCAATAGCATCACTTATTTCTGTTGTTGTTGCTTTTGTTTTTGTCTTGAAGTCAAGGAAGGGGCTGGATCAATGCAGTATGGAACAGATAAAATAAGGAAGCAAGGGTTCTGAGCCAGAGGTGATCATAAGAATGAAAATCCAAATGCCCAACTGCTGGGAGCTGGCAGAAAACTTAGAAAGGGCTTTAATGCACAACTTAAATACACAGCTTTCCCTGTATTTTCAGATATTTTGGGACTCTCTGCAGTGTGATTGTTGCACTTTTCTGTTTTGGATTAACTTGGCCCTATTGTTTTAACTTTAGCTAATAAAGTGTCTCAAGGTTGAAGAAAAATCTAATGAACCTATGTGAAAAATAGCTAATACATTGCTAAATATGTTTCTCCTATGCTCCTCATGCTCGTGGTTTAGGCTAGGCTAGACATATACATTTAGGCAACACAGCTCTACTTATTTGTGAGGTTCTGAAGGCCTGACTTAGACCTGACTGAACGGAGGTCCTCAACACACCGGCGGCCTCCGTTCCTCACCATGTGGACCCCTCTCAGAGCTGCGTGAATGTCCTCACATGAGGCCTGGCTTCCCCAGAGCAAGTCCTCTGAGGGAGAAACCCACATGCCTTTTATGACCTGGCTCCTAAGGCCCCCACCATCACTTCCACCACATGCCATTGTTAGAAGCAGCTCATTAAGCATAGCCCACACTCAAGGGCAGGGGAATTGGGCTCCCCTTTTTGGAGAGAATTCAAAAATTTGTGGACTCATTTTAAAATTACTACAATTGGCATTGTGGTTTTAGCATTTAGGCTTGTGTAAACTGTTATCAACTCATATACATACGAGTATATATATATGTATGTATATATGTGTATATATTATATATGCATGTATGTGTGTATATATATATAATATATAGTATATATATTATTATATATATACATATATATGTGTGTGTGTATATATATATATATATATATATATATATATATATATATATAGAGAGAGAGAGAGAGAGAGAGAGTTATTTCAAGAAATTAACTCACATGATTGTAAAGTCTGGCAAGTCTGGAATCTGTATGCAGTCGGCAGGCTGGAAACTCTGGAAACTCTAAGGCAGGAGCTGATGCTGCATTCTTGAGGCAGAATTTCTTCTCTAGGAAACCTCAGTTTTGTCCTTAAGGCCTTTCAACTGATTGGATGAGGGAGGTCCACACACATTATCAAGGTAACCTCCTTGAGTGTCAACTGACTGTGAACCATATCCACAAATACCTCCACAGCAAACCCTGAATTCGTGTTTGATTGAATAACTGAGTAGTCTAGCCTAGCAGAGTTGACAGAGACTAACCGCAGCACAACCTCTAAGCCTCCACTCTAGTTCTCCCCTTGCACTGTGGAAAACAGGCCCCGCTCACGCCAGCCAAACTCCTGGTGGCTGCCTCCTAAGTGCTCCCCTCTCTGACATCAGCCTGTGCTTCATGATGTCCTGTCCTAGACACTTTTAGTGTAAAGACAATATATTAGCAGTGCAGAATGTTTGCAAGTAGAGGGGGACATTGCTCACAATGCCTTCATTTGTATCTTTTCTCGTCTTCATTCACGGACACACTATATGTAATTACATTTTACAGTTGTGGTTCCCTTGCTGTTTTGTATTTGTTTCTAAACTTAACATAATCTTCATATCAAAAACTTTTTTTTTTTTGCACTTGCTATTATGTTTTTCATTATTTAACATTTTTATGGCTACAAAGTAGTCTACTTATCCCTACTTTTGGCCATTTGGGTTGCTTCTAAATTTTCACGATTATGAAAAATGCCACAGTGAACATCTGCATGCACATCGTCTCTCTATTTTCAGTTAGTAATACAGGACCTGAAATATTTACACTGAAGAGTTATATCGTTAAATGAGATAATATGGATAACGCTCCTGATACAAAGCTTTGTATACAATAGGTACAAAATAAGTGGTGGTCACTATATTATCAGAACCTAATTCATTCTGATTTTTAATTCAGTAAAGAACCACTACAGTTCTCTGCACTCAATATTCTCATTCACCAGATATCTGGTGATGGAAGGAGAACTGACTCTGGGTGGTGAGCACACAATGTGATATATAGATGGTGTATTATAGAATTGTACATTTGAAACCTATGTAATTTTACTAACCATTGTCACCCCAATAAATTTAATTTTAAAAAATTATCATTCACATAATCCTTTTAACTTTCCTGAACTTTTTTTTCTCATTATTAACAGTAGCTTTATTTTTCTACAGTGTCTTACAAATCTTGGTTAGATAAGTTATGCTATGAATTTGGACATCAACTATCTATTTATCATCTATCTATCTATCATCTATTCTCTCTCTCTCTCTCTCTCTCTCTCTCTCTCTCTCTCTCTCTCTCTCGGCATTGTATTCCCTAAAGCCTGTTGAGCATTGGAGATTTTATGCTTCTGAGACAGTGAAAATATAAACAAATTTTGTGCAGCAAAATGCAATGAGCTGCATAGGAAAAGCAAAATTACCCACAATTCAAAGGACAGTTGAGTGTGTAGAACATGCTACAAATCAAGGTAGACGGTCAGAAAAGTAAACAGAAATTAGGGCAATTCCTGATAAAAGAAGAAGGGAAGCAACATCATCTGTCTCAAGGAAACTTTGTTTATGAAAGCCCTTCCTCCTGAAATAATCTCCCCTTTCTCCTTCTGGGTTCCCATGGCTCTTTGCTTCCCACCCCCTGGAGTGCTGGCCAGTTCTGCCTTGAAATGAGCATCCGTTGCATCCGAGTTGCAGGACAAAGGATTCATCCTGGGATCGCTCTCGGGGCCACCATGCAGCTAGGTCCACAATAGTGATACTCAGAAAGGTTTGTAGAAAGGAATCTTGTTGTCTCCATAGCTTCACTTCACTGGGCTTACAGGCCTGGATGCCCACGATGTGGTGATGTCTGCAGTTTTTGGTTGGAATAGCTGATGCAGCTGCTTTGGGAGCAAGAAGATGGTAGAGCACTGTCTGGACATCCCTGACACCTATGATGCTGGTCTTGATATTAGTTGTGTATTCCTGCTGCTACTATAAGGCTTAACCTTGAACTTTAAAAAAAATAAATGATGCTGTATGTTCTCTTTTATTTTGCAGCATATATTTTAACTATTTATTATGGAAAATTGCAAACATAGACAAGAATAGAGAAAAAGAATAACGAACCCCTATGTACACGATACCCAGCTTCAGCAATTATCCTTCATGGTTCAGGTTGGTTAATTTTGTTTCATCTACAGCTCCATATTCTGCCTGCCCTGTGAATCCTGCTCCCCTCGCCCTGACTCACCACCCCACATCGCTGCCCCAGGTTAATACTTATTAGTGTTACATACTCCCATTAGAAAGAATATAATGGGGCCAGCCCACTGGCCTGCTGGCCCGGTGGCTCAGGTGGCTGGAGCACTGTGCTCCTAACTCCGCAGTCGCCAGTTTGATTCCCAAATGGGCCAGTGAGCTGCACCCTCCATAGCTAAGATTGTGAACAACGGGCAGCCGGAGGCCCCCTGTGGGCTCAGCAAGAGCTGCTGTGAGCACTCATTGTCTACAATCTAGTTGTGGAGGCACAGCTCACTGGCCCATTTGGGAATCGACCCTGCAGCCCTTTTGTTCAGAGCTTGTGCTCTAACCAACTGAGCCATCCAGGCGCCCAGGAATGCAATGTTTGATAGATATTTTGTGATGGTTTTAATATTTATGACAGGATAAGCTTCAGTTTTTTATTTCACTTCATTTTGCAGTTTTATAAAATGTTTTCTTATGGAATTAGTAGTGTAAAATGTCAAGTTACGCCTACAGCCATTTTTCAGTAATCATGATTGTACTACATAAATGAACACATCACAGAGATGTAATTTTCTTGCAAGAAAAAATTCTCATCTTTTTAAAAATAGGCTTTATTTTTTATAGCAGTTTTAGGTTCACAGCAAAATTGAGGGAAAGTTATACAAATTTTCCGTATACTCCCTGCCTTAACACAAGCACAGCCTCCCCTTCAGAGTGGCGCGTTTGTTACAGTTGATGAACCTGTATTGACTCATCATTGTCACCCAAAGTCCACAGTTTACATTAGGATTCACTCCTGGTGTTGTACATTCTATAAGTTTTGACAAATATGTAATGACATGTATCCACCATTGTCGTATCATACAGAATAGTTTCATTGATCTAAAAGTACTCTTGAACTTTTAAAAATTAAAAAGTCTCCTTTTTTCCTTCCCTTCCCTTTCTGAATAATTCAGTCCTGAAGCCAGTAGGTGGAGTAGAGCAAGGTACTTGTCCACACTCAGGTGGGGTCTCCCTTGGTGACCCAGAGCAGGATGTCAGAACCTGAACAGGGGGAGGTGGGCATCTGTGTGGGAAGGTTGTGAGGTGTGAGAGTCCGAGAGAGGTGAGGCCGTCCATGCGTGGGCGTGGCCTTAAGCACTGAGGAAGGGAGTAGAGCCTGGCGTGGGGAGTCAGAGCCCAAGCAGGGCAAGGAGGGCATTCTTGAGAAGGGGAACACCTGGTAGAGTGTTGGGCAAGTTTGGGGTGAGGAGGGCATTCGCTGAGGGGGCAGAGGGGGCAGCAACCCAACACAGAGTGTTGGAGACCAAGTAGAGTGAGAAGGGCATCTGAAGGCCGCAGAGGATGATGGGTATAGGGTTGTGGGCCATATGAATAACTACATCGGGGGAAAGGGGAGCCAGGTTTCTCACAGTTGGGGGAGGAAGTTACAGATATTGAAAGGGGAAAAAACTAGAATGAACATTGTGATGCTGGATTAAAATTAGATATTGGTATGATCTCATGGTTTTTAACACAAAGAGATATAGAAATAAATATAGATTTAAGTGTGTATGCAGCTCTGTCCCAGTTCTGACTATTGAGAAGTGACACACCCTACCCCAATGTCAAGGAGCATACCCAGTTCCCAAATCCTGGCTTCTAAATATCATTCTTCACTATAAGGTGCCAGTGCTGCCTTGTGTAAGAGCTGATTCTACGGCTGAGGGAGAAAAGATACAAGACGAGTCTAGAAATCTTGTACTAGAAAGCAAAGAAATGCTGAAAGAATGGGACGTGTCAAAAGGACACAAAAGTCAGCTTAAAGTACTCCCACTGGACAAATAAGGGACAGTTTGAGCATCAATATAAATATTGATTATAACCCCTGAATAAAACAGAAATGTGAGTCAATACTGATATACATAAATACATGAATACACTAAAAGTTTGATATGGAATGAGATACTTATACATTTTCAAATTATGTCCACCTCAAACAGTTATTTATTATAAAGGGAAAAGGAGTTGCTTTACAGTGGAGAAGCCGAGCAAATATCACCTTAATCAAGTAATCAAAGTCCACATCATCAGTAATGTAAAATCAGAACAACGTGTCACTCAATAGGATGCAATCAGAACACAGCATCACCCCTGCGATATTCCTGCCAAAGAAGTGTAACCTGAGTCTCATCACAAAGAAGCATCGGACAAACCCAAATTGAGGGACATTTTACCAAATACTATCCTGTACTCTTCAAAAATGTCAAGGTCATGAAAGTCAAGAAGCTACTAAGGAACTGTTCCAGAGTGAAGAAACTACAGAGTTATGACAAAATGCAACATGTGATCTGAACTGGATTTTTTCTTTTTATTGTAAAGTACATTCATGGGACACTAGACGAAACTGGAGTGGGATTTGAGAATTAGATGCTGGAGATGTATTAATGTTAATTTCCTGATCTTGATGATTGTACTGTGTTATGAAGAGGAATGTCATTGATTATAGAAAATGCACATGAAAACACGGGTGATGGGACATAAATTGACTACTTACTTGTAAATGGTTCATGGGGGGAAGTTCCTTCTATACTTCAAATTTTCTATACGCTTGAGATTGTTACAAATTTTTAAAATATTTAAAAATATAACAGTAATACATGAATGTTGTAACAAGTTGAATGCAAATAAATAGTTAATACCCTCCTTCCCATTCTAGTCCCCTCTTCCCTAAAGAAACCATTGTTACCAGATTTATAGATATCTTTCCAAACCTTATCCATAATCAAATGAACGTTTAAATTTGTAAGTTTATTTGTATGGAAACATCTTCTGTCATTGTACCAGCTACTAACTTTCCCCTTAGTGTCCTTCATTAAACAGAAATTCTTAATTTTTATAACATTTTATTTTGAAATAATTTGAGACTTAGAGAAATGCTGCAAAATATTACAAAGAATTCTGCTCTTCCCTTCAGCCAGAGTCCCTAAATGTTAACATTTTGCCACACTTGTGGGCATTTGTGTGTGTGTATAATTTTTTCCTAAACCATCTGAGAGCAAGTTGTGGACATGATGCTCCTTTATTTCTAAATACCACAGTATGTTGTTTTCTGAAAACAAGCAGTTTCCTTATACAACCATAGTACAATTATCAAAATCAGAAAATAAACATTGATACAGTACTATTATCTAATCTATAGAGTTTATCCAAATTTTGCCAATTGTACCACCAATTTCCTTTATAGAAAAAGATGGAAAAAGGGAAAATAGAAAAAAAAATTTTTTTAATCCAGGATCACACTAAATTGCATTTAGTCGTCCTGCCTCTTTAGCCTGTTTTAATCTGGAACACTTTTTCATTCTTTCTTTATCTTTCACGACCTTAACATTGTGGAAGAGTACAAGACATTTATTTTGTAGAATGTACCTCACTTTGAGTTAGTCTGGTGTTGCCTCATGATTAAATTTAGACCATGCATTTGGGGCAGGAATATCACAGAAGTGAGGCTGTGCCTTTTCAGTGCATCTTATCAGGAGGCATGTGATGTCAATTTCTCCCATTCCTGGTGATGTTAACTTTGATTACTTGGTTGAGGGGGTGTCTGCCAGGTTTCTACTCGCAAATTGCTACTTTTCCCTTTGTAATTAGTAAGTGTCTGGTGGAGAAGAAATACTTAATTTTTATGTAATCAAAATCATCAGTGTTTTGCAACAATGATTTGTTCTTTTGAGTCCTTCCCTACCACCCATAGGTAACAAGAGATTTTATGCAACATTATTTTTTTATTAATT
The DNA here is from genome assembly GCF_036562045.2 of Rhinolophus sinicus. NCBI lineage: Eukaryota > Metazoa > Chordata > Mammalia > Chiroptera > Rhinolophidae > Rhinolophus > Rhinolophus sinicus. Next base: position 48,047,711 of record NC_133751.1, read on the forward strand.
GTATAGTTTTATTGTTCTTATTTAGGCTTAATCTATCTAGAATTCATCCTTGTGTGTGTTGTTGTATAGGAACATGGTTTTCACCTTTCTGCATATAGTGAACCAGTTTTTCCAACATTATTTACATAACAACATATCCTTTCTTCAGTGATGGTGGTGCCACATTTATTGCATATTATGTTCTCCATATCATATCATATCATATCATATCATATCATATCATATCATATCATATCCATGGGTCAGGTTCTGTATTGGTCTATTTGTTCTTGTACCAGTACCATATCTGGTAGGGTAAGCCCCACTCTTTATTCTTTTTATATATTGACTGCTAATTTTGAAACTTTATTTCTCTGTATAAATACTGAAGTAAGTTTGTTACATTTCAGAAAATCCCCATGGATTTTAATTGAGGTTACACTGAATGTATAGATTAACTGGGGGGAAACTACCATTGTTAGTTATTAAGCCATTCCATCCAAGCCAGTGGAATATCTTTCTAGTTTGGATCATTAATTCATTCTTCAGTTGTTTCCATCTTATTAATCCCATCTATCATATTCTTTATTTTAATTGTTGTTTTCATACCTAAGAGGTCCACAATCACTTATTGAAACCCTTGCGGGGAGCATTTGAAATCTTGCTCCCTGGCATATGTTTGGCTCAAATAAACTCTTATGAAAATTCAGGAAAAAAAATATGAAACCCTTGGGGCCACATGTTTTTCAGAATTTAGAATATTTAAAATGTTAGAAAGTTACAGAGCACAATAACACTCGAATGCAATATTGTATATTATGTCACACCCCCAGTGGGGTCTGGAACAGTATCCTGAAATCAGACACATTCATCCTCCTGCAGGAAAAGAGGAATATTCACAATGAGTGGGATAACTACATATTATATATAGCTTGTGACACTCCAGATTGTGCCACCAAATGAGTATTGTCCTCAAACATTTGTTTTTATAAGTGTTGGGATTTCAGAGTTTTTGTTTGTTTGTTTTTAAATTTGGTTCGCTGATATGACATTTTGATCAGTAGTTCCACTTGGTTATTTGTTTGTTTTTATAATTTTTTTTTGTTTTTTAAGAAGCACGCAGCTCACAGTGGCCCACGCGGAGATCAAACCGGCATCCTTGGTGTTATTAGCACCACGCTCTAACCAACTGAGGTCACCCGCAACCCCAATATAATGTCTTTTTTTTATATATATATGTTGCTGACATCTTCCTTTCTCTCCTTACATATTTATCAAAGAACCTATTCTGAATTCTTGATCGCTCTGTTTGAATATTTCTACTTTAGAAAGCATACGTTGTCTAATTTGTTGTTTTTCACTTGGACCCCCCCCACCCCCAGGTGTCTGGTTAGTTTGGCCTGGGAGCTCATATTCCCCTGGGGATATCAGCCATTCTGTCTGGTAAGGGGTAGTGGGAAAGGTCCAAAGGCCCACTCCAGTTCAGTGACTGAGGAGTTCGAGGAAAGTGGAGGGAAAGAGTCCTAGGGCAGAGAACACACAACATCGCAGCTAATTGCTCCCATTTGCTATCACCACCAAGGTGTTGAAACCTTCTAAGCCTTTAGGGAGAAGCAGGAGGCGAGGAGGGAATTGACCTGCCCTGGGGTTTTGGAAAGAAGAAATAATGGAGGAATGACTGACAAGGTGATTCAGTCGCCTTGTGTTCTGGTCAATTCCTCTCCTAGGAGGAAGTTTGTACCACACTGATATTATCTCTAGAGGACTTTGGTAATTGCTTGTTTAAATGAAATGGAGTCATTCCATGCACATCATGCTGCAATTTGCTTTTTGCTTTCATCCGTGTATATGCTATTCTTTTTAATAGCAACACAAAATGCTCCATGATATGGATGTACAATCACTTATTTATTCAATAGCTTTCTTTTGGGTGGACAATAGGTTGTTTCCCTCTTTTTTGTCCCTAAAACCAGGTTTGAATCCTTGACTACATTCCCTTACACACCCGTGTATTTATTGCTGTAGGATATCTTCTCCAATGTATGGTGGAAGGAACAAGAGCATAAGAAATAATGATAACAGTTGTTACTTTTAGAGGTGGAACAGAAGAAAGAAAGGGAGAGTGACTTTTTACTTTCCACTGAACACCCATTAAGATTTTTATCCTAACTATGCATTAATTTTACGATATTAAAAAATAAAACACAGCAATGTGACTATACTTAATGCCAAAGAACGGTGTACTTAAAAACAGTTAAGGTGTGAGGACGGAAAAGGGGCCATAGGTTAAACCTGACAAGGTCTGGAGACTGAAAATAACCATATAGAATGGTGGGTGTGAACATAAAAATTCCTAACAAAGGTGGGCCATGGCAGGAAGTCACACCGTTGGCCTTTAGCTTCCTTGACAAAGGTCAGTCTTTGCCTTAAGTGAGCCTATCTGTCATCTTTTTGCATCTAAGATAACATACCCTTGAAATGTCACAGCAATCCCTTTTTTCTGACCCCCCCCTCAGGGGACACAACCCACTGCACCAGAGCAGGCAACTACAAAATCTCTCATTGTTATCTTGTTCCCCAAATACCATCTCTAACGTGGTGTAAAATGCTATTAACTATCCTGTACCCACCAATGTAAAAGAAGTGTGTGTCTCTCCATTTTGCTTTTTATCCAATCCCAGAGATTTCCCCACTTTGCTTTCTCCCACCCTCTTAAACTACAACCAATGGATTTCATGATGTAACCCTCCTCCTTTGATTCTAATGTACAAAACACGTTGCCAACCTGCCATTTTCCAAAGCATTGTCTCAATCAATTGAGACATTGCTTCCCTGCCATTGTCGTCAGTTTGGCTCAAATAAACTCTTACAAGCTTTTTCTTAGGCTGGATGTTTTTTTCGTCTATAGGCGGTAAATTTCATGTATACTTTAAGGCAATTTAAAAAATAAAGATATAATTAAATAAATAAAAAACCCTGTGTGATCACATCATTCCCTCGCTTAAAACCCCTCTAATGACTTTCCACTAGTTTTCAAGTAAATTTGAAAATCCTTAAGAAGGCTCTAACGCCCTAAATAATCTAGTAACTACACAAAACTTTCCTTTATTCCTTGCACCGCTCCACGCTTTCTCCTAACTCACGGCGTCTGCATACACAGTTCCATCTGCTAGACAGTGTCTCCTCGTCACCTGCCTAGCTAATTCTTACTCCTTCAAGTTTCAATGTTCAGAATAGTATCTCTGGCCCTTCCCCCAAGACTAGGTCACATTCCTTTATCATGATAATTGCATAGAAAAATGTAATTTCTTGTAGCTATTGTCATAATTACAGCTTAAAAATCTAGAACAAAATATGAATAACAAAAGAGATCTAAATAAATGAAGAAACAGGCCGTATTCGTGGATTGGAAGATTCACCATAGTAAAGATGTCAATTGTCCCCAAACTGATATACAGGTTTTTTTTTTCTTGTTTTTTTTTTATTGGGGAACAGTGTGTTTTTCCAGGACCCATCAGCTCCAAGTCAAGCCGTTGTTTTCACTCTGGTTTGGAGGGCACAGCTCACTGGCCCATGTGGGAATCGAACCGGCAAGGTTGTGTTATGAGCACTGCGCTCTAACCAACTGAGCCAACCAGCAGCCCTGATATACAGGTTTAGTGTAATTCCTATCAATATCCCAGCAAGATTTTTTTATAGATATAGACAAGATTATTCTATAATTTATGTGGAAAGGCAAAGGAACTAGAATAACTAAAACAATTTTGAAAATAAGAATAAAGTGGGAGGAATCAATCTACACAATTTCATGACTTATTATATGTCTTATATGTCTACAGTAATCAAGGCTATTTGGTACAGGCAGAGGGACAGACACACAAACCAATGGAACAGAACAGAGTACTCAGAAACAGCCCTGCCCAAATATAACCAACTGATTTTTGACAGGGGTGCAAAAGCAATTCAATGGAGGAAGGATAGTCTTTTCAACAAATGGTGCTGGAGCAATTAGCTATCCATAGACGAAAAGAACAAAAATGAAAACACAACCTTGACCTAAGTCTCAATACCTTACATGTATGTAAAAAATTATTTCAAATAAATCAAAGATTTAAATGTAAAACTATAAAACTTTTATAAACTAATATATGAGAAAATCTTCAGGACCTAAGACTTAGTGAAGAGTTCTTAAAATGACACCAAAAGTATAAAGTATAAGTATAAACTGAGGTTTTGATTTCTATTGGCAAGATGTAGAAAAACTGGAACCCTTGTATGCTGCTGGTAGGAATATAAAATTATTCAGCTGGTATGGAAAACCTCAATAAGTTAAACATAGAATTACCATATGACCTAGCAAATCCACTCCTGGGTATGTACCCAAAATAATTGAAAATAGATGTTGAAACAAAAATTTGTACATGAAGTCTCATAGCAGCACTATTCACAATAGACAAAAGGTGAAAAAACCTCAAATGTTCATAAACTAATGAATGGATAACAAAAGTAGTCTATCCATACAATGGCATATTATTCTGCCATAAAAAGGAAAAAAGTACTGACACATGCTACAACATGGATGAACCTTGAAAACATTATGCTAACTGAAAGAAGCCAGACACAAAAGGCCACATGTTGTATTATTTCATGTGTATGAAATATGCAGAATAGGGAAGTCTATAGAGACAAAAAGCACATTAGTCTATAGAGACAAAAAGCTTATTAGTTTCCAAGGACTGAGAGAATGGGGGAATGGAAAGTGACTTTTAAATGGTTATCGGTTTCCTTTTTTTTTTCTTTTTTTTGGGGGCGGGGAGGGGAAGAGGACTGTATTGGGGAACAGTGTGTTCTTCCAGGACTTTTTTCCAAGTCAAGTTGTTGTCCTTTCAATCTCAGTTGTGGTGCTGTTCAGCTTCAAGTTGTTGTCCTTTCAGTCTTAGTTGTGGAGGGCGCAGCTCAGCTCCAGGTCCAGTTGCCGTTTTCTAGTTGCAGGGGGCACAGCCCACCATCCCTTGCAGGACTCGAGGAGTTGAACCAGCAACCTTGTGGTTGAGAGCCCACTGGCCCATGTGGGAATCGAACCGGCAGCCTAACGAGCATGGAGCTCTAACCCCCTGAGCCACCGGGCCGGCCCTGGTTATGGGTTTCTTTTTGGGGTGATGAAAATGTTCTAGAACTAGGTAGTAGTGATGGTTGCACAACATTGTGAATGTACTATATAACAAAAGGTAAATTGTATTTATCTGTATTTTGCCACAATAAAAAATGGTGAATTTTATTGTATATAAATTATGTCAATAATTCTGACATAAAATATTAATTGGGACATTAATGGATGCTAAAACTTGTAGGTGAGATTTTGATGAAGATTGGAATAGTTATATAGACTCAAACTATCTCCCCACAAAAGTACTTATTTAACTACAAAAAAGAAAAATAGTAGCATCATAGTGGAAAAACCTGGCAACCCTATCTGTGATAGTTCATTTCCTATGTCAACTTGGAGGGTAGTTTTGGATGAGATTAACATTTAAACTGGTGAACTGTAATTAAGTAGAATGTTCTCTATAATGTAGGTGGGCCTCATTTAATCAGTTGAGGCCTGACTGGAATTAAAAAATCAGCCTCTCCAGCAAGGGGGTTCTCTAGCAGACTTCCTTCGGATTTCATCTGTACCATGGACTCTCCTGGGTCTCCAGCCTGCTAGCCCACACTGCGAATTTGAACTTGCCGGCCTCCATAACTGGGTGAGCCAATTCCTTGTAATAAATAAATAACATAAAGACACACACACACACACACACACACACACATAATCTATTGGCTTTGTTTTTCTGGAGAACCCTAATACACTACCTTAATCCACTAATCAAAGTTAACATCACCAGAAATAGTAACTGCCATGGATATCCTGATGTGATATAGTGAGAAGGATATATCACTTATGTGATATGTGCCAAGTGAATATTCTGAATCTAATTATGAGGAAACAACAGACAAACCCAAATTAAGGGACATTCTACAGAACAACTGGCCAGTGTTCTTCGAAAATGCTAGTATTATGAAAGACAAAAAGAATGAGAACCTATTTCTGATACAAGAAAACTATAAAGAGAACTCTCAACTAAATGTAATGTATGATCCTGGGTTGGATGGGGGAGGGAAGATATCTATGAAGAACATTTTGGCAATGATTAAGAAAATTGGAATATTGACTGTAGTTTAGATAATAGCATTGCTTCAATGTTAAGTTTCCAGAATTTGACAACTATTCTGTGGCTATGTATCAATCTTGTTCTTAAGAAATACACACTGAAGTATTTATGGGTAAAGACGCATAATGTGTACAACCTATTTTCAAATGGTTCCCCCAAAATGCTATTCTTGCAACTTTTGCTAAGCTTTGAAATTATTTCCAAACAAGTTTAAAAATTTATTGTATAATTGTTGACTGTACCCCGACCACCACAACCAGGTTAAGTGCCCCTCCTGAAAGCTCCCTGTAAAAAGCTTTAATAATATCCAGTATATCTCTGTAACGCAGTACTTATCTTAATCTACTGTAACTATGTATCTGCTTTTTTCACTAAAGTATGAGCCTTGCAAGACAGAGGCTATGCCTTTTTAACTCCATACCGCCCACCCCTTCCCCTAAGCCTGGCATATAGCAGAGCACCCAAACTCATGCCATTCTTTAGCCCCGCTTAGGATCTCCTTGGCCTCCTGGAACTTGATTTGGGGCTCTGTGGAGATGAGCTGTCTCTTCCTGTCCTCAGCTGCCTGCCATGCTGCAGCCCTACTACCAGAATGCCTCCCGGCTGGGCCTCAGAGACCTCTTGTTGAGCTGGAGCTGCAGACTTTTCTCTCCCTCTATCTGCCTCAGCTAAGACAGCCTTTCCAGCAGAATCTCAGGGCTGGTCCAGCTTCCCAGCAAAGCTTGGCTTCTAACAGTGTGTCGTCTAGTCTTTGACAGGAATTCCATCTTCCCGGGACACTGTTGTACATCCAACCTCTCCTCAGGACGAAGACAAGGACCTCTTTTTTCATTTACATGTATTTGAGGCCCCTTAATGACTGCTCCCTGTAACATCTTATTCCGCCTAAGGGCCAGGTGTAGCTCTTGGTTCATTTGCAGAAGGGGCAGAGCACAAAACACCATGGGGAAGTGGCCACTGTCTGGACTTCCATGGAGCCCTCTGGATCTGGCCTCCTGCCTGGAGACCTGGAGCACCCGGAGGAGCCATCCGCCCACTCACTATCTACTGTTTCTCCCCAAGCCTGTACCAGGATGTTCAACCAGAATGAGGCTGGGGGAAGGTTCAGCAGAGAAAGGAGGAAAGGTGTCAATGGAACCATGGCTCAGATAGTGTGGAAAGGGGTAGAACCCAACTGGAGCTCCCTGTAGGCTGGACCATTGTAATGGTGTCTATGCTTTCTGTAGTATCTTTGTGCATTTCCACCCATGAAGTTCCTTGGGGAAAGGCCAAGCTAAGGCTACCATGGTAAGTGGTTTGAGCAAGAGAAAGGATTGTGGTTGAGGGCTCAGGTGCTAAAGGAGGCAGGGAATTCCCCTGGGCCAGTATGATGCTGGTGACTGGAATCAGGCCAGAGTAAGTGGGGGGAGGTGAGAACCTAAGTCTGGCTTGAGAGCCCACTCCCAACTTGCTGCACCCCCTCAGCTCTCCTCAAGCTCATTTTGCAGAATCTGAGTGTGGCCTCTGCAAGAAAACTTGCATAGGTGACCCCCGCCCCAACATGGTCACTTCCCCAGGGCTCCCAGACTCTCCCTCAGGGCTCAGGGGAGAGGTTTTAGACTTCTCTAATCTTTTGCAGCATAGCATTGTCAAGCCGCATAAAAATTCTGCCAATATCAAGGGACCTGTTTACAGGCAGAGCTGTTTTCTCCTAGGGGTGCTGCAGTGATGAGATGGGGTGGGGGGTTCACTGCTAAGATGAGGGTTAGCCACGAGAAGGTTCTGCAGGCTGGAAGGCCTCACTTCGGAGGTGGTGGACAACTGAAGTACAGGGAGTCAAAGTCTGAGGGGTTGATCCTCCCCACTCCCAGAAAAAGTGGGGAGATGGCACTGCAGGGATAAGGCTGGCTGCTCGTGGTGAGCGGAAGTCGCTGCCGTGAAGGGGAGCCCTGCTTGGAGTGAGTGGTCATGGAAGTGATCACACAGCTGAAGATACCTGCAGTGATGGGGAAGGTTTCTGCAGTGAGAAGGAGCACTTTGCAAAGGAAGGGGACTGGCTTCTTGAGGCGTGGGGTGTCCAACGGTGATAGGGCGCTGGGGTTCGCTGCAGTGATGTGGAAGGGTCACTGCAGTGATGGGAAGCCTAGCCAGGCCTGGGGTGCGGGGTGGTGATAGTGGGAAATTTTGGGTCGCTGCAGTGCTGGGGGGCTGCAGACAGAGCAGCTCTGCTACTTGTGCAGGACGCCTCACTTCCTGAAGGACAAAAAGGGTGGGGCCTCGGAAGCTTCGGTCCCGCATTGATGGGGGGCTGTGCGGCGGCAGAGACGCGGTCCCTGCACTGCGGTGCCCTGTCTGGCTGCAGGGGCCAGGACTGGCGTGGAGGCGGTACCGCGCCCGAAGTGGGAGCGGGCTGGGAGAGTGGGGCGCCTTAGTCCCGCCGCATCGGCGGGCGGGGCCGAAGCGGGCCAGAGGGGCGGCCTTTCAGAACGGGGGTGGGACTCGCAGCCGCAGGGCCGACGCCCCTGCGTGGACTCAGAGCGCTCACAGCCGGAGTCCTGAGTGGGCGCCCTGCAGGTGCCGCAACTGAGTGCTGCCCCGGGCGCAGAGGCGGCATCACACACCGTGGTCCCGTCGTGGCGCCCAGAACTCCGCAGAGGAGGCGACGGTGAGGCTGGGGCTGCCCGCGGGGAGGGAACAATCCCTAGATCCAGCCAGCAGCATCGCCTGACAGCTCGGCTTTGTGGGGCGGCGGCGGCGGCTGCAGCGGTCCCCCACTCCCAAATGAGCTCTGCCAGGGTAGGGAGAGGTACCCTGGACGGATCTCACGGACTCCCCCTACCCCAACAATTCTCCCTGTCTTGTCTCCAAAAGACCCCCTCCTTTCGCTTCTCTATCTCGTTCTTCCCAACCCAACCCCCTCCACTCAGGCCTGCAGCCAGTCTCAGGGCCCGGGTCAGATGAGGCGCGGGAGAAAGATGCAGCCCTTTGGCTCCCCATCCCACCCCACCCCTGCTGTTCCTTGCTGGGCTAGGGGCACCCAGGAGGACACTGGCCCTTTAAACCCTTGCTCCCCACCCAGAGCATCTTCCATCTCTCCACCCGCGCTACCTCCGACAGCTGGGAGCCGCGGGGAGCCCCGGGGGGCCGACAGGTACGGGGGTGGCGGTGAGGCCCGGGAGCGGGTGATGGAACAGCTGTGACACTCCGCCCCCACCCCCCGCGCGCGCCCGTCTTGGAGCCGGCAGCGGGACTGCTGGGCGCCCCGAGCGCCAGTTAATCATTAACCCTCCTCTTCCCGGGTCCCCGCGCTGCCGGGAGCTGAGCGCCGCCCTGGCTTCCCAGGTAACGGGAGAGGATGCAGGTCTCGCCATCCCCCCCACCTTCCCTGCTTTCTTCCCTCCTTCCCCTCGCCGCCAGTCCGCGCGGCCTGAACCTGGGATCAGCCTTGCGCCCCCTGCAGGTCCGGTCCTCCAGCCAGAGTTAGATTCTCCCAGTGGGCTTTCCCCAGAGTAGGTGGGCTGCCCTGGGCTCAACCTGCGCAGCCTTTCATCGACCACCCTCCCCTAGGGCACCATGCCCGGCCTGTATTGCCCCTCCAGCTGGACGCCGCTGACCCTCACGGACTCTTGGGTTCGGGCCTGCGCCAACGGACCGTGCCTCAGCCTGCGGGCCCGGCTCACCTACCACAACCCGCAGCCACAGCCGGTGGACGGTGAGGCCTGGCAGGGGCGCGAGGTGGTAGGGAGTGGGTGCCGACGAGGTCCGACACCGCCTGTGCCCTCTGCCCCAGGCGTGTTTGTGTACCCGCTGGCCGAGGCCGAAGTGGTATCGGGCTTCCAGGCGGAGGCGGCGGGTCGGCGCGTCTCCTTCCAGCTGCAGAGCCGGCGCCGCTCGCAGGCGGCTTGCTGCCGCGCGCTAGGTCCCGGGTTGGGGGCTTCGACGCCCCGCCGCTGTGCGCAGGGTGAGTCCAGGACGCCTCCCCACCACACCACCACCGCAAAACCAGCCGCACTCTGGTTCCTGTGTCTCGCCCCTCCTCCCTCCAGTCACTGATTTTGTTTTTTCATTCATTGATTCATCCCTTTATTCAACAGTTGTGAACTAGGCACCTGACGTGCACGCCAGGTGCTGGGGGACTGTGACTGAGGCCTGACCCGAGGTTTTCAGCCAGGGAGGCAGACACAGCAGGCAGGCAGTCACACGTCTGTTTTCCCCTTTGGAGCATTAGCTCCTGAGCCTGGAACATGGTTTTGGTCACCTCCAGGTCCCAGCCTCACACTACAAAGGGGCTCAGTGAGTGCTGGGTGAGGATGAATCCCACCCCTGTGCTAGGTCTTGTGGCTTGTACTTCTTTCTTTCATTTATTTATTTGTACATTCATTTGATTCCTGCACATGGGATTTACCATGGAGGTGAGAAGAGGAACAGAATCCAGCTGTGTCGAGAGTTGGCATAAGCCCAGTAGGTAGTTAAAGGCCAGAGTGAGGAATGTTCCAGAAGGAAGTTGAGCCAGCATTTGACTGAAAGAAAGGGTAGGATGTGGTGAAGTGGTGAGGAGGTGAAAGACACCCCAGGCAGAGACAATGGTGTAAGCGAAGGTTTGGAAGTAAATTGTACTTGATGACGGTAATAAAATACTTTATTTTTATAGTGATTTACATTTGACAAAGCCCAGTCACTGGTATTACCTCATTTGAATCCAGAGAGGGATGTAATGCAAGTATTGTTCTCCTTTCCTCTTTTATAGGTGATGAAAATAACAGCAGTGGTCTCTTAGGTGTTGGATGCTTTGCATATATTATCTCATTTATTCCTCACCATGACTTTTGAGATATTGTCATTATGACCCCCATTTTATGGATGAGGAAACTGAGGTTCCTCAAAACAAGAGAGTTACCAAAGGACAGAGTTAGAAGCTATGGCGCCAAGACTCAAACTGTGCTCTTGCCATTGTAGCAGGCTATCCCCAAGCCTCAGCTGGCTGAGGAGGAAGCCCTTTTCTTTCTTCTTACCTTCCTTCTTTCCTTCCATCTTTTTCTTGCCTTCATTTATTCAGCAAGTATTTCTCAAAAGAATGGATAAGTGATTATCCACTCTTTATTGTGAGAAAGTGAGGTAAAGTAGGGCTGTAAAAGTACGCTGGAGCCAGACCATGTAGGGCCTTGACTGCCACTGTACACATCTGGCCATTTTTCCTTTAACAGCAGTGGTGACCCCCACAACTCCATCCGTTCCCAGTTAAACCTGTGATCTAAGTAAAATGGTGTGCTTGTTACGCAAATGCAGCTTTGTGGTCTCTAGTCAGCGTCCCAGCAGATTACTGCTCCTAAACTCCTCTTGGGTAGAAAATTCTAGAGCCACTCCTCGTAGGCAATGGGGAACCCCTAACTATTCATGAGCAGGGAATTTGTGAGCAGGGGTTGCCCAGGCTTTGGGAGATGTCAGTCCACAAGGGAAGGTCCTTTACAAAGATGACACCCAAGGATTGACTGGATAGGTGCAGACAGGGAAAGAGGAGCAGAGGGTATGGGTCCAGGGTTTTGGGGTGGTATGGACATGCCCTGTTTTCCTCAACCCTCCATTAGCAGTGTTGTCACTGCTCCCTTTCCTGATGACAGCCAGGTCCTTTCACCATCTGCTTCTCTTCCTACTGTCATTTATCTCCTATCCCATTCTGTGTCATCGTTTGTCTCTCCAACCACACAAAGTCCCCCTTGTCAAGACTCCCCTGACTTGATGCCTGCCCCCACCCCATTTTCCCTATCTCTTCTGCTTCCAGCCCCGTCTGACCCCTTTTCTCACTCATCGTAGGTCATCTTGTCTTGGATCTGGCCCAGGCCCGGTCCACACTCGTGCTGCCCACCGGCCTCATCGCCGCGGCCGGCACCATGACAGTGACCCTGTGCAGCAGCCAGGAGCTGCCCTCAAGGCCTGATGGGGTGCTGCGTGTGGCTCTGCCCTCGGTGCTCACCCCGCTGGCCCCGTCAGGTCCACCAGGCCCCCCCAGATCTCCGGGGCTCTGTGACGACAGGTTGGGCCTATGGTGATTCTCTTCGTCCCTCCCTCGGCTTCTCTGGGTCTAGTGCGGGTGAGGGGGCTTTGGCAGGGTTCCCAGGGGATGGGCAGGGTGGAGAAAAGCTGGAGCCAGTCAGCCAGAGGGGCTAGGGCCCTTGGTAGTGGCCCGGTGACTCTCCTCATGCTCCCTTCCAGCCCTACCAGCTGCTTCGGGGTGGGCAGCCCTCAGGAGGAAGGGTTGGCCTGGGAGGAGCCAGCTGCTCCTCCGGATGTGTTCTTAGGCCCTGCCCGCTGCCCTGCCCCATACACCTTCTCCTTCGAGATGCTGGTGACTGGGCCATGCCTGCTGGCAGGTGGGTGCCCCGCCCAGTATAGCTGACTGGGAAATAATTCAGGGCTGGGGGTGGGAGGAGCACAAGATGAAAAGAAGACAGGGGCCTAAGACTTAGGAACCTCCCATCTCACAGTAGGAGCGTCCTCCAGCTGCTTCTACATAATACACGCCCCTAGGTTTGTCAGTGTCATTTATTTATGTCCCACTCTACTTACCAGTGGGAGGAGAGAGGCTTATAATGAGACCGGTCCAGGTGATGAAATGGTGTTTCCTTGTGCAAGAGGTGGGGAATGATGCTAAATCAGTAATTGGTGGATGTATAACTCTTTGACCAGCCAGGAACAGAGCTGGGAATCTGCCTTCCAGCCCATGGAAGCAGGCCAACCCCCCCTTTTCCATTCAACCTTATAGATCAGGCTCTGAGAACAGAGCTAAATCAGTTATGATCCTTGCCCCCCACCTCCACCCCACCCCCATATACTGTGATTTGGGAAGGTGATGTTTATGCTCTTCGTACTGACTTGGGGGTGCGGAGATCATCACCCTTCCTTGCGTCTATGTCCCTCAGGCCTGGAGAGCCCCTCTCATGCTCTGCGGGCAGACGCACCCCCTCACGCCAGCTCTGCAGCCACCATCTGTGTCACCCTGGCCGAGGGTCACCACTGCGACAGGGCCTTGGAGATCCTGCTGCACCCTAGTGGTGAGAGACTGGGGAGCACAGTGGGCCAGCTCTAACCTGCTTCAGGACCACCTGGGTAGCATTGTTTTCAAGCATAGATTTCTGGACCCCAAGCCAGGTGGACAAGTCATCTGTGAGGGTGGGCCCGGTGGTACAGGGAGGTCAGACCTGCAAGGTCTTCCCGGAACAGTGGGGTTGGATAGTTGGGGTCCAGAGACGGGGATTTCCCTGACAGCTGTGTCCCCTCCTCCCCAGAGCCCCACCAGCCGCACCTAATGCTGGAGGCTGGCAGCCTGAGCTCAGCAGAATATGAGGCCCGGATTAGGGCCCGCCGGGATTTCCAGAGGCTACAGCGAAGGGACAGTGATGGGGACCGGCAGGTATAGCTGCCTGGGGACATGACCGGGTCCCTGGCCTGACTGCTGGCTGCATTTGTGTGTGAGGAACAGGCGAGCAGACTCACGTTGGGACGGGTGAGGTGCCTCTGGTCCCAGTAAGACCTCTCAATGGTGCCACCACCATCTGAGAGGGCTGGTGCGTATTGTCACAGGAGGGCCCACGTACAGCTCCCTGGGATGTGTCTTAGAGAATGGGGGCTAAGTCTGACACAGGCAGAGGACAGTGACCTGCCTCTACTCTCGCCTTTATTCAAATGACTGCAAAAATGCCTCTTCTGGGTGAAGTAGATAGAAAAAGTGTCCAGGGCTGGTTCCTGCTGCCAGTCAGGTTGGTGTTACACGAAGACTGGCCCAGAATGACTCTGGGATCCCATGTTCAGGTGTGGTTCCTGCAGCGACGCTTCCACAAGGACATCCTGCTGAACCCGGTGCTGGTGCTAAGCTTCTGCCCGGACCTGAGTTCCAAGCCTGGACACCTGGGCACAGCGACCCGGGAGTTCCTTTTCCTGTTGGATGGCAGCAGTGTAGCACACAAGGCCTGTGGGGGCACAGTGTGGGCAGGACCAGGGGGTGGGTGGGGCAGCGGTCTGAGGTGGGCTGCAGCGTGCGCACACACACATTCTTTCTCATACTCACACAGACACGTCTCTCCCAGATTCCAAGAGCCTCTCTCATACATAAAGTTATATTAAGTCACACCTAATCCAAACCCAAGTACCATATATACTTCCAGAGTAATATGCACAAATGTCTCTCATACACACTCAGAATCTCGCTACAGCCCCAGGTTCTCACTCACAGAGTTTCTCACACACAGTCTCTCACACACACCACACACACACACACACACACACACACACACACACACACACACACACGGCTTCTCCTAGATTACTTGATCCAGACCTTCATTTTACACATGGCCTGGAGAAGGCAGGCAATCGATCTGCTGTTCCTTCCTCTGTACCAAGGCCCATAGGCCTGCCTCACGCTGCCCTCCCTGCTCTCCCTAGGACGCCATTGTTTTGGCAGTGAAGTCACTCCCGTCCCAGACGCTCATCAACGTGGCGATAGTTGGCACATCAGTGCAGCCCTTCTTCCCTGCGAGCCGGCTTTGCAGTGATGTGAGTGTGGCCCAGGGACGTGAAGGTCTAGTGGAGATATTGTAGCCCAGCGTGGCCCAGCCTGTTCCTTTTCTCTCCAGGACACTGTGCAGTTGATCTGTGAGAATGTCGAGACTCTGCAGGCTGCGGGCGGTCCCCCAGATGTGCTGGCTGCGCTGGACTGGGCCATGAGGCAGCCCCAGCACAGGGCCCACCCTCGGCAGCTGTTCCTGCTCACTGCTGCCTCACCCATGGCTGCCACGACCCACCAAACTCTGGAGCTGATGAGGTGGCACAGGGGGGCAGCCAGGTATGGGGTGTGGAGAGACTGGTGTCTGAGATTGACCCCCCCCCCCCCAAGAGGCTTCTTCTGAAGGTCACAGCTGCTTCCCTTCCTTCATCAGGTGCTTCTCCTTTGGGCTAGGGCCTGCCTGCCACCAGCTGCTCCAGGGTCTGTCTGCCCTCAGCAGGGGCCAGGCCTACTTCCTGAGGCCTGGGGAGAGGCTGCAGCCCATGGTGAGCTTGAGCCCAGGCCTGTTTTCCATCCCTGGAAGTCCTCCCAAGTTACAGTCTGAAACAGAACCCAATTAAGTCATGGGGTCTCCTGGCACCCAGACCAAGACTTCTCCCCCATTTCAATCCCTACTCTCCCTTGAGAAGCCAAATGGGAGGAGCTGCTGGTGCTGCTGTGGGGTGCTTCAGGAGGCTAAAGTGGGGGGGGGGCACAGCTCTGATCACCCCCCAGTTGTGTCCTGGTACTGAGTCATATCTCTGATAAATTGTGCCTCATCCATGTGGCACAGCTCAGGCTAGGAGACAGACCAAGCCCTGAGGACTGAACACTCAGTCCCCTCGCTTTTTGCTATCCCCACTCCTTCGCCTGACCCAGCCTTTTCCTGCTCCCCTCAGCCAGAGGCTGGGCAGATGGCATCAGGGGAAGAGCAGTCTTCCCACTCTGAGCTGTGTGACACCTCTTTCTCTCCTATGGCCTCTCTCTGATCGTTCCTCACAGCTGGTACAGGCTCTGCGGAAGGCACTGGAGCCTGCTTTGAGTGACATCTCTGTGGACTGGTTTGTGCCTGATGCAGTGGAGGCACTGCTGACCCCCCGGGAGATCCCAGCACTCTACCCTGGGGACCAGCTGCTGGGTTACTGCTCACTCTTCAGGGTGGATGGCTTCCGGTCCCGCCCCCCTGGGGTAGGCCTGGGCTGGGGTTTGGGAGGTGGGCCTGGAATAGCTGAAGCCCCAGAATCTCTTCCAAACCCTTCTTTCATTTCCTGTGCTAAACTCTCCTGCTACCCCCAAGCCTCCTCAGAGACCACACTGGGCCACCCAGGGTGACTGCAGCTTGCCCCATCATGAGGTCTTCTACTGAGTTGTTCTGTAGTGTGTTGCCCTTGGCTTTTGCCAAAGTGCACTAAAGTACAAAGACACAGAAAATAGCTCCAGCATTTGCTGTGAGCTTTTGTCAAAACTTGCTCATTATTTCACACAGTGCCCTACAAAAAGCACTATCCAATTATTTCCTGAAACATTCAGGAACAGAGGGAGCAGAGTCTAGATGAAATCTCAGATCCCAGTTCTGCCATATACTAGCCGTTTGATTCTGGGCGAGTCAAACTTAACTTCTCCGAGCCCATTTCCTCATACTGATTTTTTTCACAGGGTTGTAATTAGAGGTCATAATGTATATGCTCCTGGTAGGATACTTGACACATAGTAGGAGTCTGAGAAATGAGAGTTGTTTTTATTATGAAAAGCTTTCTTTCTCCAGAAGAACTAAGCATGCTTCCTCCTTTTTGATCACGAGAGCTCTCTCTATAATGGACTATTTGCCTTGTTGCCTGGTTGCCAGGAAGCTCAGGGCCAAACCTGAAGCTCAGCTGCACTAGCTCTATTAACCCTACAGTTAGCATGGGTGCTTCCTCTTTACTTAGTACTGGGCTTTCATTTCTGGTTTATTAACTTTATTGCCTCTTGCAGTTAGCCATCTTAAATCCTGTTGGGAAAGAGGTAGCATATAACTACAATCAGGTTTCCCCCCCAGTGACTATCCCTCTCTAGGGCCAAGAGCCTGGCTGGCAGAGCTTGGGTGGCTCTGTGTTCCCATCCCCAGAGGAGGTGCCATCTGCCACCAGCCCTGGCACTGAGCCCACTGGCACCTCAGAGCCACTGGGAACAGGCACTGTGACAGGAGAGCTGTCCAACCCCTGGGCTGCGGGGGACTCAGAGCGGAGTAAGTGTTGTGTGCATGTGTGTGTCTGTGCCGGAGGAGGAATGGGCAGTGGGAGAAGCCAGGCCTGGGGTCCATTCTCCTCCCTCCATCAGGTACGGATGCTCTGACTGACCCCGTCACAGACCCTGGACCCAACCCCTCTTCCGACACAGCCATATGGCGCCGCATCTTCCAGTCCTCGTATATCCGGGAGCAGTATGTGCTCACCCACTGCTCTGCCAGCCCTGAGCCAGGCCCAGGCTCCACAGGCAGCAGTGAGTCCCCCGGCTCCCAGGGCCCTGGCTCCCCTGAAGGCAGTGCTCCCCTGGATCCCCCTTCTCAGCAAGGCTGCCGAAGCCTGGCTTGGGGAGAACCTGCAGGCTCCCGGTCCTGCCCGCTGCCTCCACCCCCACTGGCTCCAGTCAAGGTGAGATTCAGTCCACATCCGTTTACCATGTATCCAGCAAACATTTGCTGACCATCTGCTGTCTGCCACACACTGTGCAGTGGTTACTATTCGCTCTAGCTGAAGAGCGAGATGGAGAAATGTATAGTGAAGATGCCACCCGACATTCAGTGATGAGCACAGGGCATGGTGTTATGGGGGCTCAGAGTCAAAGTGACTAACCCTGTCTGAGGGTGTCAGGAAAGCCAGGGCCCTACCTGGAAGAATAAGGAGAAGTGAGCCAGGCAAAGGGGGAGACTACATGAACAAAACAGACAAGCAACAACCTTAAGTGAGAAATAGGGTGTGGAGAGAAACGCCTCTAGGAAGGAGACCAGAAGCCCTAAGGAGCCTAGCCTTTCTTCTAAGGGTGGTGAGCAGCCATTTAGGGTTTCAGACAAAATGTCATGTGACCAGTGTGTGTGTGTGTGTGTGTGTGTGTGTGTGTGTGTGTGTGATGGCCAGGAGCTCTACATTCCTTGACCAGTGGACCCCACTTGTCTCATGCAGCCTGGGGCCTTAAGTGCTGAGGTGCTGGGCCGTCAACGCAGAGCAGCTCTGGCTGGCCGAAGCCTCTCATCACCCCCAGGCCAGGTGAACCCAGTCCATGGCCGCCCCCGGCACCCCTCTTTGGGTGCAGCACCAGATGGGTCAGGCCCTGAGCCAGGGCAGCAGCTGGGACCAGGCCTGGATGACTCAGGTAAAGGTTGGATAGGGAGCTGGATTCTGACACCAAGCAGGCCTTGCGGAGGTGGGGCCCGGGGCACCACACTTGCCCTGTCCTGCCATTGTCTCCTCAGGAAACCTGCTCTCCCCAGCCCCCATGGACTGGGACATGTTGATGGAACCACCCTTCTTGTTCACGGCTGTGCCCCCCGACAGGGAATTGGGCTCCCCAGCAATGCCGCTACCTCCCCAGCCTCCACGCTGCCATGTGGTGATCCGGGCCCTTTGTGGGGAGCAGCCTGTGTGCTGGGAGGTGGGTGTTGGGCTAGAGACACTATGGGGGTCTGAGAATGATGGCTCCCTGCCTGCATCACTCCCTGAAAGAGAAGGTGCTTGGGACCAAGCCCTCCATCGGCTGACAGCAGCCTCTGTGGTCCGCGACAATGAGCAGCTGGCTCTCCGAGGAGGCGCTGAGACCATGGCTGACTGGGGTAAGTCGCTGGTGGGCCCGCTCAGCGCCCATGGAGCCTGAATGGGGCAATGGCAGAGGGGGGTGTGCTGGGTCACTCTGTACCGCACATAGTCACAATTTTAGGTGGTTCACCCACATTGACAATAAAAAAAATATTAAGCAGGGCAATGGGGAAAAGAGGGATAATAAAATGAAAGGGGTAATGAGGTTTTATTAAAGATGCACAGCACAGGTTATGTGCCGTTGCAAACATGGGACCCAAAATTGGCACGCTTCTTAGCCGCCGACAGGAAAATGTGATCTTGTAATGATGCACAATGCCCATAACATTTTTAAAAGTCTATTTTAATAGAAGACTATTAAAATCAAATACAGCTAAAATTTCAGTTCATCAGTTGCACTGGCCACACTTCAAGTGCTTACTAGTCACATGTGACTAGTGGCTACTGTATTGGATCCTGCAGATCCATAAAGCATTTCCGTCATCACAGAAAGTTGTATTGGCTGTGCTGAAGTGAGTGGATGGAACAGGCACCAGTCATGGTTCCTTCATGGTGTCCAGAATGTTGAATTTCTGGGTGGCTAGGGGGCCTAGCCTTGCTATGAGTTGAGGGGTTCTGCCTAACCACTTCTTGTCAAAGTTGGGGAGTCTGAGCTAGTCCTGACCCTGAGAAAGACTCCATTCTGTTCAAAAGTGGACAGAGGGAGAAGCTATGGGGAACACTGAGATTTTTTTCTAGGAAGCTCTCTAGAGGGTGGGCGATGGGAGTGCACCCCCTCCTGTTCAGCATACTGCTCCATGGTTGTACAGGCCATGCCCGCAGGTCCTGGCTGCGAGCCATTCAGACAAGCAAGGTCAGCTCTGCCCCCTCCTGCTTCACCTGCCCTGTAGCTGTGGACGCTACCACTAGGGAGGTCCTGCCCACAGCCCTGCAGGTGCGGAGCTCAGGTAGGGTCCCTCCCTGATCACCTCTCAGGTGCTGGCCCTCACCTTACTGGCCACCCTCTTGTACAAACCATCTTCTGTGCCCCTGCAGAACCAGCCGAGTCCCCAGGTACCCCTTCTGCTTCTCGGGGCCATCTAGATGCAGCTCCTCTGACCACAGTTGCCCACTCTAAAGGTAACACTCAAATTGGGGGAAGTGGCAAGGAGCAACTGAGCTTAGCGACCACCACTGGCACTGACTAGCTCCATTGCAGGACTTCAGGGAGGCTCCCTGGCAGGCAGCTCGGACGCAGACCAAAATGGCAACTGCAAGTCTGCTTTGTGGGACCCTGCAGCCCCCACCGGAGGTTCTCATCGTCTGCCCCCCCAGCCTTCCTCTAGGCTTAGCCTGGGCTTTCGGAAGGCCAGAGGCCCTAACACAGGCCAGATTAGTGACCACAACAGTGAAGGAAGCGACCACGACTACCTGCCCTTGGTGAGGACTCGGGAGGTGGAGGGTGGCGTTGCCAGGCCGGGGCGCTATCTCAGCTCGCTTCTCCCCCCACCTCCTCTCTCCTCAGGTGCGATTGCAAGAGGCACCCGGCTCCTTCCGCCTGGACGCGCCCTTCTGCACAGCGGTGCGCATCCCCCAGGAGCGACTGTGCCGCGCCTCCCCCTTTGCTGCGCACCGCGCCAGCCTCAGCCCGACTTCAGCCTCATCTCCCTGGGCTCTTCTGGGCCCTGGTGTTGGCCAGGGCGACAGTGCCACAGCTTCCTGCAGCCCGTCCCCCAGCTCAGGCTCCGAGGGTCCCGGCCAGGTGGACAGTGGGCGGGGCTCAGACACCGAGGCCTCGGAGGGAGCAGAAGGGCCGGTTGGGGCCGACCTGCGGGGCCGAACCTGGGCCACAGCCGTGGCACTCGCGTGGCTGGAGCACCGCTGTGCCGCCGCCTTTGGCGAGTGGGAACTCGCAGCAGCTAAGGCCGACTGTTGGCTGCAGGCACAGCACTTGCCTGACGGCCTCGACCTGGCTGCCCTCAAGGCTGCGGCCCGGGGCCTCTTCCTGCTGCTGCGCCACTGGGATCAGAACCTGCAGCTGCACCTGTTGTGTTACAGCCCAGCAAACATGTGAGGTTGCCCATTGCTCGGGCCGGCGCCCCCAAAACACTCAAGTCACTGCCACCCAGGGCCGGCTTCTCGGTGCTGGGAAGGGGTAGGTTGGTGACAGCCTGCTCCTCACTGCTTCCCGTCCCCTTCCCAGAATCCTCTTGCCCCCACAGAAAGTGCCTGCGTGTGCTCTCTCCTGCTCCTCCCACCCCCACCCCCTGCCTGTTCCCCTCTGAGCTCTATGCAGTGCAGGAAAGGGAGAGAGCCACAGTCCCTGAACCCTATGCAATAAAGTGCCTCTTAGGACTGCCGGAATATGTTCTTTATCTGTTGTGTGCACACCCCTCACGCTTGGTCCAGGCACCTCAATGAAGGCTGCGCAGAAATGGACTTGGTAAGGTTTATTAGGAAGGGCACAGAGTCCATCTGCATCCAGGGTCCTGAGAATGGGGTAGAGGTAGATCTCAGTGGGCTTTCTTGCTGTGCTGGATGGTCTTGGGGAAAGGCTGGGGGCCCAGCCACAGCTGCAGCAGAATGACAGCATGGCACACGTGCAGGGCAGCAGAGCTGCAGGACGTGGATGGGTATGTGTTCCAGGCGAGCTCAATGAGCCCCAGCACCAGCAACCTGGAGGTGAGAAATAAGCTCCAGGTATTGTCGTTTCTAGGCCCAGCCCTTCAGCTCACCCCCAGCCCCTCCATGGTCACAGCCTTGGATGAGGAGCTCCCTAGCCCTCCCCACTGCCCCAGGTTGTCCCAGCCAGTACCTGAGCAGGTGTGTGAGCCAGCGTGCAGGCGTGGCCCACAGGAGGTAGGGCAGTGTGTGGAAATACCAGACATAGAACTGGTAGTGGAGAGAACGGCTGAAGCAGATGCCAATGAAGTTGGAGGTGAAGAGGGTAGAAACTATCTGTATGCAGTGGTCAAGGCCAAGGGCAGGAGCAGAAGGGGCAGGACGTGGGGTGGGCAGGGAGGTTCCAAAACAGAGGGGTAAAAGTTTTTGGGTCAGACAGCCCCCTGGCTCTGCTATTCCTAGATGCATAACTTTGGGCTATTTATTTTTCCCCCTTTCTTCTGCCTCCCCCTCCCCACTCCAGTTCGAGCCATTGTTTCTCAGTCTAGTTGTGTAGGGCACAGCTCCCTGGCCCATGCTGGTATTTTGAGCCTTGCGCTCCCCCGGGCTGAGGCAGTCGGTCGCTGGTCATCGGTCGCTGCTCACAGCAGCTCACGGCAGTTCTTGCCAGCAGCCGGCTGCTCACGCTGGTTGCCGGCCACTCACGGCAGGACACAGTAGCCCGAGCAGCCCATGGCAGCTCACAGCAGCTCTTGCCAGCCACTCACACTGGCTGCTGGCCACTCATGCCGACCTCCGGCTGCTCATGGCAGCCCAGCTCCAGGGAGAGCCAGTTGTTCACAGCCTTAGCTGTAGAGGGCACGGCTCACTGGCCCATGTGGGAATTGAACCTTGGCGTTAGGAGCACTGCGCTCCAACCACCTGAGCCACTGGGCCGGCCCCCTCGGCTAGTTTCTTAACCTCTCTAGACCTGCTCCTCAATCTAATGTGGAGACAGTAATATCAAGGGCTGTAAGGCCTAGTGAGTCCGTCACTTACTAGCTGGGTAACCTTGGTAAAGTACTTAATCTCTTAAAACCCTAATTTTGTTATCTGTAAATAAGGATAATAAAAATACCTCCCTATATCAGGGTCTCTTATAAACTATAAATGTTAGAATGTGTGTAAATCTCTTAGCACAGCACCAGGCAGAGGGTGAGCACACATAATGATCATTCAATAATATTCAGAATTAATAATAAAATATGCTTAAATATGTAAATGCTCAGCACAGTTTTTGGTACAGAGCAGGAGCTCTAGGAATGGGCCCTGCGGCTGTCACTGTACCTCTTTTTCCCTCCCCAGGTCACCAGCCATCCAGGGCTACCTAACCAGGGACCCCATCTGCACCTGGAGAGGGCAAGACTTACCTTCCCATGATTTAAAGGATATGATTGGGTGTGAGGGGCTGGGGTGGAACCTTCCTTTTGGAGGGGTCCTTCAGCAGTGACAGGATACTTTCCCCTGTCCTGGGGAGAAGCCATTCAGACATTTATCAAGCCCCCATCACGGGCCAAGCTCTAAACTTGCCCCCATGAGCTCAACATCTCCCCCAAGCAGCCCCTAAAGCCCAGGCTCTTCACTCCTTCCCCCAACTCTGCCCACGGCACTGCTCCCCTTTCTTACCTGTGCCACCTGCAGAGAACAAAGAGCAAGAGCAGGGTGAGATGGGTGGCCAACAGGGCCAGGTGGAAGGCACGATGTAGGAAGAGGGCCTCAGGGAGGAAGCGCCAGTTCACTGTCCAGCGGAAGAGAAACTGGCGGCCAAGGTCAAAGGAGCGGGACAGGTAACCGACTGGGTTCTCCAGCAGGAAGGGCAGCCCCAGCACTACCTGAGGATGGGAGTGATATCAGCAGAGCTGGCCACGCTCACCC
This sequence comes from Rhinolophus sinicus, assembly GCF_036562045.2. Taxonomy (NCBI): domain Eukaryota; kingdom Metazoa; phylum Chordata; class Mammalia; order Chiroptera; family Rhinolophidae; genus Rhinolophus; species Rhinolophus sinicus. Next base: position 48,070,729 of record NC_133751.1, read on the forward strand.
CAGCCTCAGGCTAATCACTGAGCGGAGTGGAAACAGGGTGTAGATCTCAGAAGTTCCCTAATTCTCACTAGGAATAGCAAGAAAGCCACCCCTCCAAGCCCCCCAAGCCAGAGACTGGGGCCAAAGAAGCCGAGGAGGCAGGTAATGGCAGTGTTTTAAGTTTGGATTCACAGTCATAAATGGGCAGAGCTAGAAAGGCCCTAAGAAACCATGTAGTTCAATACCCTTATTTTATGGCTAAACAAACAAAAGCCCAGAAGTAGTGGCTGCCCAGCCACCACCCTGTCTGTTGGCTTTGAGGAAGCCTCAAGGCTGGAAGAGGCCACAATGGCCTCCCTTCATCAAAAAGGGCAAGGGCGGGGGTGGGGGTACCTGCAGGACAGCACAGATGCCCAGCTTGGGGAGGGCCCCACGGAGGCCAAATCGTGTGAGGAGGAGGAAGAGTAACCCAGGGGCGAAGAGGAGCACGTTCATCTTCACGGAGACGGCCAGACTGGGGTGGTAGGAGAGTGGCAGGGTGGAGATCAGCTCCAGGGCCAGGCACCCCACCCAAAGATGCACCCACACACCATCACAGCAACTCCTCCCTTCCCCCACCAGCAAGCTCCAGGATGGGGCCCACACTCATACCTGCTGGAGGGAAAGGAAGGCAGCCTGGCAAGAGGCTGGGGGTAGGGCGCAGACACTGAGTCTCTATGACCAGACTGAGTGAGCGAATATACTGGGGGTGACAAAAAATGTATACGCATGACTTATAGTCATCTTTTGTTACCGGTTTATACTGAGTATTACAATTTTAATAGTTTTTTCCTTTCTTAAAATGTGTATACATTTTTTTTTTTTTTTGGCACCCTCTGTATATTGAGTATTAAGATTGTTCCATGACCAGCTCCAACAACAGATGCTGTCTGGGAGGAAGAGAGGACGGAAGAGTCGGTGTGTGTGTTGGAGGTTGGGGTAGAGGTTTTCTACACATCCTGGACGCACCTAGGGGGGCCCGAACTGACCCACACTGTCTGGCCACTCCCTTACTGACTCTGCTGCAGCAAATTGGGGAGAAAGTGATGGAAATACAAAAAGAAAGAGGACCATAAGGGAGGGATGTTGACCTGAAACAGCAGCAGCCCCAGCCCCAGCGCTGGGCCAGCAGAAGGTTGATACTAAGGAAGAGCAACACCATGGCCACTGGGTCATTGAAGAGCCGCAGCACAAAGATGGAGTGGACACGGTAAGAGGCGCAGCACATGAAGAAAAAGACGAAGGGAGGTACCTGTGAGGTGGGGAAAAAGGTCAGCTCACCAACCCTGGGCAACCCTGAGCCATCCCCACTCCCCAGCCCTTCCAGGTTGGGGACTCTGGTCCTGGTAGTGTGGACTCACCTTGCAGGTCTGGTGATAGATCAAAAAGACAAGCAGCAAGGTGGTCAGGTAGAGCACAGCAAAGATGTGCTGGGCCATGCGGATGTCAGTGCCCTGGCCAGTGGCATAGTACAGGCCCATAAAGATATACACAAAGCCAGCTGGGTACCTGGAAGATGACAGGAAATGTGAGTCTGGGTCAGGCCACCCAGCCTGGTCAGCCCCTCACATCCTCACTGGACCTACTATCCCCACTTACACAAGAGGTCCAGTGTCACCCTGCAGTTGGGTATAGTCATAGGTGCCATTGATGACGCCCTCCACCTCAGCCATGTAAGCCTTCCAGTCAATTTCTGTATCTGGAAAAGGATGGGACAGTGTGGTTACTTCCAAGTCCAGAATTTGTCTGCCCCTTATATCTCCAGCCCATCAAATCACAGAGTTCCAGCTCATTCTCAGGACTTCTATCACAATCCCTTACCTAACTGCCTACCTGACATTCTTTGGGTGAACCCAGGCATGTCTGTAATTGAACTCATCATCTCCTATTCTAAATCTGCTCCCCTTTCCGAGACCCAATGAATGGCACAATCAACCTCCTGGTTGCCCAGGTCATAAGTCTGGGTAACCTCTTTGATACTTCCTTCTCTCTCATTTCCAACCCCCAGTCACCATGGCCTGCCTATTCTTCATCCTATATATGTCTGTCTCATCCTTTTTTACTGTTACATACCCAAATTTGGGCCTAACATAATCTCAATGATGCAATAGCCTCCTAATTAGGCTCCCAACTTCCACTTTCACCTCACCACAATATATTTGCCACCCTGCAACCAGAGGGCTCTTCCTATAATAGAAATCATATCATGTGTCTCTGCTTAAAACCCTTCAATGATTCCCCAAAGTGCTTAAGATAAAAACCAAACTCTGTTATTCCCATTTTTAGCAGAGGAACCTATGAATTATTGAAATTAAGATCAGCAAGCTAGGAAGGGTAGAGTTGAAACTGGAATTCATGGGGTCCTAAATTCTTAATCACCATGCTAACTATCTCCTTAATGCAGCTTACAGACTCCTTCATGATCTGGTCTCAACTTATGCCATCTCATTTCTCAGTACTACCTTCACTTGAGTTCAATGTTCCAGCTCTAAAAAAATTCTGTTTCTCAAAAGAACCACTTTCCCTTTTAACTGGTTTTTGATACAGGATCCTTTCTGCCTACAGCACTCTTCCCATTTCCCTTTTCTCTCTTCCTCAATTGGCTAGCTCTTACCTTCCAAGGGGGACTCTAGGAAGCCGTCCCTAACTCAAGCCTGGCTTAAGTGTCATCCTGTGTCCTTTATATCACCGTGTCTTACTACTGTCATGAATACAATGCATTATACTTTTCTGCTATCTTTGTCCAGGCCCACACACCCAAGTGGGAAATGTGCCTGTCTCTTTCTCCACTGTACCCCTGGCACCTAACATAGTGTTAGGCATATAATAGGCTCTCAATAAATGTGTTGAATTAATGGTCTTTAGCAAGAAAGCCTTAAGCCCAGTGTTTTCAGCCTGGAAAAAAGCCGTCAATAATGCTAAACAGACTCAAGTGATCACAAAATGCCATCGTTGAGAATACTTTCAAGTCCCCAGAATTGAACAGATGAGAAAATTGAGACCGAGCAGGGGAAGTGATGTGTCCAAAGCAACAGCGACAAGCAGCAGCAGCAGTACATTCACTCCAGGTTGGTTTACTTTCTTATTTCTTAGCCTGGCAGGTTGTATAATATGTTCCGGGCAGAAGGCCAATCTCTAGGGTCTCCCCCTCCGTCGTGGGGAAGGGTTTACGGTGGGGTTTCGGTGTTCTGTGGAGCAGGCTTGGGACTTGGGTAAAAGATATGGGTCTGCAACTGATGACTGAGTGGATCTGGGGTGGGTTTGGCTCCGAACCTAAGTCACTGCTTGGGTGGGGGTTTCCAGTTCACCTCCCTCCCTCCCCTTCCCTCCCATCCCCCTCGGCGCACTCACATGCCACCCTGTGAATGACCCAGAAGGTGATGCCCACCTCCGCCAGGCAGAGGCAGGCGGCCACCAGCAGCGTGTAGCGCGGCTCCAGCAGCAGTAGGCGCCGCTCTTGCCAGACGCGCCGCAGCCATTGCCCGCAGAGTCCCGCCGCCCGGGCAGCGGGTCCTGCCCGGCCGCGTTTCCGCGTGCCCGCCGCCATTTTGACGGTGCGCCGCTAGTGTCGGCCCGCCACCCTGGAAGCCCGACACTTTGGAACTTAGGTTCCGCTCCGCGCGCAGCGTGTCCTAATGACTGAGCGCTGACCCGAGTTGCCAGAATCCTTATTTACTCCACTAAAATTTACTTCTTCTACATCGGTTTCCCCTGATAGACTACACGCTCCGTACGAGCAGGAATGGCCTTACTCCTCAGTATATACTTAGCCCTGGACACAAGAGCTAAGGTGGATCGAACGTTTTCCCAGAAAAACAACCTTCCTGCCCGTCCCTTCCCCTCGCTCAGTATAGCACTTCGTCTGTGTTGGGAATGTCTGTATTCATGCCAGTCTTTCCTGGAGGGCAAAACCCTTGTCTGCGTCCTTTCCACCACCCCTCAGAGCCTTCCAGGTGCTCAAAGCTGGGAAGAAATTAATCTTTCATTAATTTTTCCTTAATGGAAGGAGCCAGTCAAATTGAAAATATGTGGAAGGGCAGCGATGAGCCCGAGTGAGTCTCACACCACCAGTGTGGCTCTCAGAAGCGAGTGAGAAGTACAGCCGGAGGACTCGGTCTGGACGAAACGGTTTTCCCACCCGGAGGAGTCTTGTGTTTGTTTTTCACTTCCAGCCGGAGGATTCTTCGAAGCGCGCTAAGCAGAAGACGGAAGTTCCACGTGTTTATGTTGAGCAACCGCAGTGGGTGGGCGGAGGCACAAAGGCCACGCCTCCTCCTACATTCCACCATCCCCAATGGCCACACCTCGGAGCCAAGTCCCGCCTAAAGGTGACGGCCGGCTGCCCTACTGGCCGCAGCAGGAAGCATGGCTTCTCCGGGGGCCCCGGGGCCCCTGCCCAAGTTACCAGAGCAGAACTGCGGGTACCGAGAGGTCCGGTACTGGGACCAACGCTACCAGGACGCGGCCGACTCAGCCCCTTACGAGTGGTTCGGGGACTTCTCCTCTTTCCGTGCCCTACTAGACCCGGAGCTGCGGCCCGAGGACCGCATCCTCGTGCTAGGTGGGTAGTCCTGGCGCTGCCCAGCCCAGGTGGAGCTGACTGGACTGGCTCCATCCCGGCCTGTCCCCGTCCGCTTTCTTCGCGTCTGTCTGCCCCTCTCAGAGGACGCCCCAGTCAGGAGCCATGATCCAGTACCTTCAGAATCTCAGCAGTATTTAGTTAGCCAGGGCAAACAGGAGCCAATTGATTCTTAGTTCGCTCCACGCCCCCGGAGAAAGACAGTCTCTCTGAATGTGGTAGGTGACTCAGTGCCGCGTTCCGGACCCTCGGAAGGCAGCTGCTAGTTGGCTCTAGGACTTGGGAAAAGTCATAAACTCGTTCTGAACCTCGGATTTACTTCTAAACATGGGACTGCGAGCCCAGGTCGGATAAGGCACATGCAGGCACTTCGAGCACAATGCCTACCGCTTTTCTGTTTGCTCTGATGGACCCCGGGAGCTATTGTCACCTAGACGTACTTAACATCACTTTCCAAGCTCTGACTAAAACTTAGTCCTTTGCCCCGCTTGCAATGATGATGAGGACAGCGCCCTCTGAGGTCAGAGGGGAGATTGCAGCCGAGATTGGTGCGATTCCCTAAAAGAAACAGGTACTGGGATGCAAGATGGGTTTCCGGAGAGGTCCAGCTGCCCTCTTGGGGTTCGATTCCACTGCCAGCCTTGGGGGCTCTAGTGAAGTTTGATTGAGGAACGGGTTTCTTTTTAATTAGTTTTTATTTTGGTATTTATAAAGCATGTATATGTTTAAGTGAAATATTTCATATATGAAAGAGACATCTATAATACAGTATATGTAGAGTTTAAATAGCAATCTAATATGTGTGTGTATGCCCTACTCAGTTTGAAAAATAGAACATTCCTAGTACTAGAAGTATAACCTAGTGCTTGAGAACTTGGACCCGGGAGGCAGCTACCATATTTTGCCGTGTATAATGCGCACTTTTTTGGCCCAAATTTGTGAGGGAAAAATAAGGATGTGCATTATACACGGGTAGTACTAATTCCGTACCTATATAAATGTTTTTAATTTTTTTATTTGTGCTTATGACTTAAAAGTGTAACTAGAAATCAATAACGATCTCTGTATGCAAAATAATACTCTGGAATACGAGAATCAGTTTTGTTGAACTTTCAGACGAAGACTAAGACTTCTTGGCCTTCTGTGATGCGTAAATATCATATATTTGTTACGGTACATAAAATTTCTAGTACCTTGTATCTGTTCTTGTGTTTTGTAATTATTTGTTACATAAAATTTCTTGTACCATAATATGTTAAAAAATAAATGCTAAAATTCCTTTATAATACAAAAAACAAGTACCTAAATGTAAACAAATAAAAATTTGAATTAAAAAATTAAAACAAAAGATTTTTTCCCCAGAAAGCTTGGGCCTAAAACGTGGGTGCGCATTATACACGGGAGCGCATTATACATGACAAAATATGGTAATTCTGTTGGAATCTAGGCTCATGTAATCTCAGCTGTGGAATAATAGGCAAAATCATGGAATCTTAGCTATACAATCCTGGACAAAATACTTTAATTTCTGTGCCTCCACTTTCTTAGCTTTAAAAAAAATAAGAGTACTTATTTATCAGATTTTTAAGGTGATTGAGTGAGTGTGAAAAATAACTAAAACAAAGCCTGGCAAAATAAAAAGCCCCAGGTGTATTCAAGGTTTTCTGTGTAGTCCTCCCAAACCCCTTCTTCCCAGAGGTTAAAAACTCTTGGATTTCGTGCTTTTAAACCATTGCATTTATTTATGGATTTACCATAGATCTTAGTTTTTTAAGCTTTAGTGTGCATCAGAATCACCTGGAAAGCTGGACCCCCATCTTGAGATTATAATTCCAGGGAGCCCAAGGTGGGTCCTAGGACTCTGTATTTTCAACAAGCGCACAGCTGATTTCATGCTGGCGATTGGCAGAGTAATACAGCCTTAAAATCTCCTTGATTGGCAGATATCCTTTTTTGGAGAGAGGGGAGAAAAGTCTAAAACTCAAAAAGGAAAACTTTTCACGTATTGTTCCCAAGATCTAAAAAGAGGACCCACAGGGGTGGCCGATTAGCTTGGTTGGTTGGAACGTGGTGCTGGTGAAACCAGGGTTGCCGGCTTGATCCCTGTGTGGGCCACTGTGAGCTGCACCCTTCTTAATATTAATTAATTAATTAATTAATTAATTAATTAATTAAAAAAGGACCCACAACTTGAGGAGTATCCTATGTTATATTCCACCTCAACAAACAAGTTGAGCACTTATTCAGTGGATGCTAGGGAATACACTAGGTCCTTTCTAATTTATTTAATCTTTATGACAACCCTGAGAGGTGAGTGATAAGTATTACTAGACTTACTCTAAGTTGGGCATCGGTAAACTTTCTGAAAATGGCCAAATGGGAAATATGCTGGGCTTTGTGGGCAATGCAGTTTCTGTTACAACTAGTCAGTTGTAGTGTACAAGCATCCACAGACAATGCACAACTGCATGAGAGGAGCTGTGCTCCAATACAGCTTTATTTACAAAAACAGGAAGCAAGCTGGATTTGGTGACACCTGCTCCCGGTTGTCCCAGGCTGGATCCAGAAGCAAATCCTAAGGTTAGGATTGATGTCCTAGTCATTTGTTAGGGATGTCCTCCCAGGAGAAACTGGTAAGAGAGGGAAGGAACAGGAAAGGGAAGAGGCCAAGCAGGATTGTGGTCGCAGGCCAAGTTTCCCTGAGGGTAATTTCAGCCTGAAGAGTCACAAGTGCAAACTGTCAGAAGCCAGGATACACCGAACCCTAGGGACACCCCAAGGGGATCTGGTCAGAGCATTGACAGTGTCCATGACTGTCATGTAGCAAGTAAGTTGTGAACTAAGGCTGTCAACTGACTCCAGAGCGTCTATTGCTCCTGTTGTACCCCACAGATGGGCATAGAAAGGCATCTAGACCTCTCTTGAAATTGGTAAAATGACACCACCATGAATTACAACCTAACGGTCATATTGATATGGCTGTGGAATGTCACAAGTGAAGATGAGTGGGCCCCTTGAAAACTGGGAGACAGTGTAGCATAGTGGTTTAAGAGCTCTGATTCTGGCATGAGACAGGCCTGTATCCAAATTTTCACTGTACCGCTGGACCATGTGACCTTGGGGAAGGTCCTTATCCACCTTGCGCAGTCTCCGTTTTCCCATCTAGAAAATGGTAATGATAATAATAGTTATTTTCTGTATTAAAGTACTCTGAAAATAAACTGAGATAATTCTTATCACATGCTTAGCATAGGGCCCTGTGTTCAATCACTGTTAGCTATCATTATTATTGAAAATGAGAGTCAGAGGGGCAGTTTATCGTGGACTGTTCAGAGAACAGAGTTCCCTGCCTAAGGACTGTGTGTATGGTCCCTATGGCTAGAATACCCTCATAGCACACGAATGCATGTGGCTACCCCAACTTTGCCATCATTATACGTCTCTGATTCTCCTTGCTCGACTTCATGCTCCACCGGAATCTTCTGATCATAATTTGGCTTCAATTTGTGTTTCCTATAGAAAGAGAAGGGACTCACCAGAAGTACCCATGGTGGCTATTTTTCCTGTTGTAAAGTAGTGAATTGGAATTCTGGCTAACACCTGTCTCTTGGTGTTAGGATAGCATCCACACAGCTCTGGACTCCCATGTAATGGGTTCTTGGATCTGGCTTAATTCTCCAGGGCCTTCCCAAGCACCATCTTAGTTGCTAGTCCCAAATCACTGAGGCAGGAGGATCAGAAATCACTGCTTTGTAAGCATGACTGGCCTTGTGGTCAGACTTTGTTCTTCCTTCACCTTTGGTAAAGTTCTCTTGGAAGATTTCATTCCTTTACTGAGGGGAATAAAGGAAGGATATTTGGGTTTGTCTGCAGTTGGGCAGAGCTCTGCAGGTATATGAGGTCAGATGTAGGGTAGTGAAGGGATCGTGGGTCAGAGAACCCAGTGGGATTTCAGCCTGAACTGAGTTAGCGTTTCTCGTCCGGCTTCCCTCATCTCCCATCCCATGTGGTGTAGCGGCCAGAGCTCGCTGTGGGGAAGCACACACTGGTTTTTCTCAGGCGAGACAGTATTCTTCCTGAGCCCGGGGCCTGAGGTGGCACACAGAAAGGGGCAGCTGAGGACCAGCCAGCAGCCTCTGGGTGCCCTGACCAGGTGTCAAGCCCTGCTAGATTAGGGCTATCCCAACAGCTGATCCTGTGATCCTCTTAGGGACACAAATGGGGATTAAAGGCAATCTAATCCCAAAAGCTGGGCATTCTCATGTCCAGCCTCCAAGAGCTGTCAGACTGACCACAAGATGGCCTGGATGAGGCCAACAGATATTCAAAGGAAGTCATGCTGTCTGTCTGAGCGGCGGGCCCACATCACCCCTTTGACCTCCACCCGGTCTCTCACCTGGCCCTGCCCTCTTTGGGACTGCTTTCCAGGCACGTTCCCATGGAGCATTAGGATGCTTCAAGACTCTGATGGAAGGCAGCTTCCCTGAAACCCTGGCCCAACTCACCTAAAGTAGGGACAGGGCCCATCCTATGTGCTCCCACAGCCTGTCCCTATTGAAATACTCATCACATTATGTGGCAGTTGCCTGATTACACATCTGTTCCTCCCACCAAAGGATGAGCTCCTTAAGGGCAGGGAGTCTTACTCTTCAGCAGAATCCAATATGTAGTGCTTAGTACATACATAAAGGAATTACAAGGAATCAGCTCCACTGTGTCTCCACCTAGTTTCCCCTTCACTTTCTAACTCTGCCTTGGAAACCAAAGTAGGATAATAACCTGTAACATGATGTCTTCCCAGAGGACAGGGATTAGGATAATACTAATGTCCTATCCTAATAATATGATCCTAATGATGCCAATATTACCCATTCTGATCTTGAGGAAACTAAGGCTCAGAGGCAAGTGGCTTGCCATGGTAGTGTGACTAGGAATAGCAGAAGCCAGATCTTTGAACTAAGTTCAGAGCTCCTTCAGCTACTCTCCAGTGTTTTTTTTTTTTTTTTTTTTTAAGATTTTTATTGGGGAAGGGGAACAGGACTTTATTGGGGAACATTATGTACTTATGGGACTTTTCCAAGTCAAGTTGTTGTCCTTTCAATCTTAGTTGTGGAGGGCGCAGCTCAGCTCCAGGTCCAGTTGCCGTGTTAGTTGCAGGGGGCTCAGCCCACCATCGCTTACAGGAGTCGCACCGGCAACCTTGTGGTTGAGAGGACCCGCTCCAACCACCTGAGCCATCTGGCACTGGCCCATGTGGGAATCGAACCACAGCTTTCAGCATTAGGAACATGGAGCTCCAACCGCCTGAGCCACTGGGCCGGCCTTAGTTTTTAAATTCAGTGTAGCACATCCTACACACAGGCTATGTCTTATCTTCATTGTTCAGAATAGGAAATCCAAGTTCCTAGTCCCACACAGGAGATGTGCCCAGGTCTGTATGACTCCAAGCCTCATGCTCTTTTCTGTACCATACTGCTTCTCCCTCAGTACAGGAGGGTTTGGGCTGAGAGCAAATGGGCCAAGTGTGGATGGATAATTGGGGAGGGTAAAACCAAAGCTAACCTAGTCCTTTTGCCACCCACCTCTTCCTGCTCCAGGCTGTGGGAACAGTGCCCTGAGCTACGAGCTGTTCCTCGGGGGCTTCCCTGATGTGACCAGTGTGGACTACTCGTCAGTAGTGGTGGCCGCCATGCGGGCTCGCTATGCCCATGTGCCCACGCTGCGCTGGGAGACTATGGACATACGGGCACTGGGCTTTCCCAGTGGTTCCTTCGATGTGGTACTTGAGAAGGGGACGCTGGATGCCCTGTTGGCTGGAGAACGGGATCCCTGGACCGTGTCCTCAGAGGGTATCCACACTGTGGACCAGGTGCTGAGTGAGGTAAGGAAGCAGCAAGAGCGGTGGGCAGACCAAGAGGTGGGGATAAAGAGTTGAGGTTTCAGGAGACTGGAAGAACTCAGAAACCAGAAAGAGGCATGGTTTGGAGCAGTCATTCTCAGGACTGTGGTTATCTGAAGAAAGGGAAGGGTTATTTTGGGTCAAGATTATAGGAGGCTGGCATAGCCAGGCTTATAGAGGCTGGTGATTGGCCACTGGGTTGCCATAGGGATGAGGTAGCAGTCAGGTTCCAGATAGATAACAGACTGGAGGGTGAGCAGTTGGCAGGAAAGCAGTGTCCCTGCATCTGATATCACTCCCATGCTCTCTTTACCTGTCTAGAATATGGCCCCACCCCCAAGAAATGACCAGGGGCACAGAAGGAGGCTCATTCTTTTGCCATGGAAAGCTGGATATAGGGTCGTACCTGGGAGGGCATCTGGGGCAGTACTGACCTTTGAGAACTTCAGATGGATTCCTCACCAATGACTTCTGTGTCTGCCTTGCAGGTGAGCCGGGTGCTGGTCCCTGGAGGCCGGTTCATCTCACTGACCTCTGCTGCCCCCCACTTTCGGACCAGACACTATGCCCAAGCCCATTATGGATGGTCCCTGACGCATGCAACCTATGGCAACGGTTTCCACTTCCATCTCTACCTCATGCACAAAGGCAAAGAGCTCAGTGTAGCCCAGCTGGCTCTTGGGGCCCAGATCCATTCACCCCCCAGACCTCCCACCTCACCCTGCTTTCTCCAGGACTCAGATCATGAGGACTTCCTCAGTGCCATTCAGCTGTAAGGCCAGAAGCTTGGTCCTCCAGCCTTTCCTGCCTTTCCGCCTTGGACTCCTCAAGTTGTTGGAATTCCTGACTCAGGGTTTAGGGTTGGGTCCAAGGTGCTCGCATCCCAGGGGCCTCAAGCCTTAGAGTTGATGGGAGCAACATGAAACAATATAGTCCAGGCTAAACTAGATCCCAAATCCCACGTTTCTGGCTTTCTTCTTGGGTTCCTCAGCTCTCTCCTGGGTTCCCCAACTTCCTCTCCCACCATACTGAACCACCAGTGATCCATCCCCTGCAGCAAAGCTCAGCAAAGCCCCTCTGCACGCCAGCCAAACTCAGACCTGCATCCCTGGGGCATTATTGCCTCCCATTCAACCTGGAGTTATCCACAGGAGCCTGCAGACTTTGAATCTAGATTGCTTTATCCTTCTGACCCTACCTCCAGCCCCAACTCTGATGACCTGTTTAGGGTGTATATTTCCCCAAGGAGGCTACATTGTAATGGTGTTCTCAGGTCAGGCTGGCCTACGTGTGTTTACTTTCAACTCTTCCCTGCCACCTGCCAGCATCTGAGATTCTCAAGTGCCTTCCCCAAAAGGGACTGGAGCCATTTTGGGCTGGCTCCTGAACAGACCAAAGCAGCGGCCACACACACACAGGGAGGTCTGTGTTTATTCACACACCTGGTACAGTGAGGATGGAGGAACATTTACAAAGGACACCCCTGGGTTGAGAACATCTCTTGGGCCACAGGTGTCATCCAAAGGTACAGCGCAGTCCCTATTTGGATTCCCAGGGGCAGGGCGCAGGGGTTCAAGGTAAAGTCAGACCTGGGCCGGTGGAAGGTGATACCTTGAGGAGAGGGATCTGCCAGAGAACTGCCTGGGGTCAGGCCTGAGCAGACTGGCCATGTGTTGTTTATCATGTTGGGGGGCTTGTCCATTCCCAGCCTCAACACCCGTCCTATCTGCCAGGCGCAGAAGAGCGAGGAGACTGAGGGTGCAGGGCATGAACTATGAGGGGAGGCAGTAAACAAAGAGTCGGATATAAAAATACAAATGTGCTGAGGAAGTCCCTTAGAAAGAGGCTGAGGCTGGGGTCACGCCAGACAGGGGTGGGGGTGAGGAGAGGCCCGGAGGGCTGGGCTCAGGTGGGTGGGAAGCTCATGCAAATACGCAGCCAAACATCCCTGGCCACGCACGCAGTCCGACACGGGTGGGCAGCCGGGTCTGCAGACCAGACCGGCCAGAGGGGCGGGGTAGGGGAGCCGTGCGGGAGGGGGCGGACCGGGGGCTGAGGGCCGCGGGTCTCTGTCCGTTCCGGTGTGGGGGATGGGGCTGCGGCCCAAGGTTCTAAAGTGCATGAGCGCGACGGCGGGCTCCGGGCAGGTCCGCGCCGCCGCTACCGCCGCCGCCGTGGTGCTGAAGCGGACAGCTCCGGAGTGCCTGGCGGCGGCAGCAGCGACTCTAACTCGGAGGTGGCGCGGCCCTGCGGCCCCCGCCCGCGGGCGCCTGGGCCGGGGCGGGAGGCGCCGGCAGCCGCATCGCCGGCCCGCGCTCCTGGCCGCTGTGGGTCTGGGCCCGGAGCCTGCCGCCCGAGCCGGCACGTCTACACTCCGGACGGCGGCTTCTCCCCCATCCCCTTCAGCACGTCGTCTATCCGGTCATCCTCGATCACCACTGTGCAGGGAGAAAGCGCGTCAGCCACGCGGCCTCGGGGGGCGGCAGCGAGAATGGACCCCGCGTCTTCTTGCCCTGCTCAGCTACTGCCCGTGGCCCAGCGACGCCCCTTGACCCCCGAATCACAGTGCCCTCCCCATCCAACTCTCCTGCCGACTCAATCCACTGCCGAGCCCAGCTCCCACAGACCCTCTCCACTCTTTGTGGAGGAACGCCCCCTCTCCCTAAGGCTCCAGCGGTTCAACCTTGCGATCCAAACCCTCCCGCCGCCTGAGCTGTCCTCCATCCGAGCTGATAAGAAACCTTTTGCTCATGGAATCTCCCTCTTCAACCCTCATTGCAACTGAACCCCCTCCTCAAACGGAATCTACAGCTAGTCCTACCCTCTCCCTAACCTAATCCTCTTGCGGCTTGGACCCCTCTTCCGATCCTGGCAACAACAGAGCCCCTCCCCATGCAAATAACCAGGACATCCGATATCCCCCCCTGCCCTCTCTCCAATCGGACGTTCCTCCCCACCCGAAGGTTCTTCCGTAGCATCCACCGACTCAGCGTTTGATCCTGAAGAAGCGGCCCGTCGCCCCATGTTCCCACTTCCAGGCAGCCCCAAATGCCCCGCTGGCCCCTCCCCCTCGCCTGGGTGCCAGGACTCCACTTCCAGACGTGGCGAGCATCAAATCCGGAGCACTGCGCTCCCGGGAGAGGGGAAGAGGGGGACAACACTGCAGCGGGGACCCCCCCCCCAAACCGCGGCTTGTTGCGCTGGTCTGCGGCAAGAGCTGCGGAAGCTTGGCGGGGAACCGCAGCTGGCAGAGGGTTTCTGGGTCAGACGGCGACTCCGGGCCCCGGCCGCGTACCTCTCTTGGCTCGGCCGATCTGGCCCAGCTTGGGGGGTCGCTTGGCTTGGTTGCCCGCAAAGAAGGAGTTGGTGTCCTGGAGGCGGCAGCTGAAGGAGAGGTCGGAGCCCTCGGGGTCGGCGCCGAAGCGGCCCATCTTGTCCTCACTGTAGGGAAGGATCTCGGACATGGCGGGCGCGGGGTGGGCGCGGGACTGCGGCGGGGCGCGGACCGCGGGCTAGCTGCCGGACCTGCTCAGCAGGAGAGCCGGCGGAAGGATGAAGTCATGCAGCATCCGGGGCTGCGGATCCAAGCGGGGCCTCCTCCCCCGCGCCTCCGCCTCCCGGGCCGCTGGGCAGGCGGCGGCGGCGGCGGTGGCGGGGACCGGGCGGGGGCGGGCGGGGGGGAGGGCGGGGGTGGCGGCCGCGGCGAGTGCGGAATGACGATGAGCGCCAGACTGCCGCAGAGCGCGGCGGGCGGGGCGCAGTGGAGGCGGGGCGGGCACCGGCCAGCGGAGAGAGGCGGGGCGGGGGTTCTGGAGTGTGCCGGGTTCTCAGGGGAGGGGAGGGAGCGGCAGTGGGAGGGTCCTGCACAATGGCGGAAGTGGCGACTGGGGGAATGGTGCAGGATCTGGCCGGGAGCAGCAGGACGGAGTTGGGGGTGGGGTGCCAGGAGCGAGCCCGGCCCCGGAGGGACGCGAGGAGGGTCTAGTATGGGGTCTCCAGAGCCCAGCAAGTGGCACCAGGGAATTGGGGGGCAAGTCAGGCCAGAGGGCGGGAGCAGGGCTGGAATTCGAGTGGGGGGGCACTAGAAACGCGGTGGGGGGAGAATTGGGTGTCGGTGAGATGTGCGGACTTCGCGAACCCGCAGGACTCGGAAACTGTTCAGACCAGTGAGTGGTTTTCCCGCCGTTGGCGCGCTCTTTTATCGGGTTACTCTTCGGATTTTAAATTGTTAATTTGGAGTCGGTGTTTCTCTGACTGCCACTTCTGTGTCTGTTTCTCTGGTCTATGTGTCAGTCTATCTTTAATGTGTCTGTCTGCATCTATCTATGTGCCCCATCTCGCTGTCACGGTGTCTGTCTACGTTTGTCTCTTAAAGAGTCTCTGCCCTTCTGTGTCTGTCTCCATGCGTGGCCCCTGTACCTATGTGCCACTTTGTCTTCATCTCCTGAGTCTCTGTATCTCCGTCTCACCTAGGAGAGGTCTCTGTGATTGGGCCGACACGCGCGCACCAGGGCAGACACCCACCCCCAGCCCTACTGCTGGAGCCTAAACTCGGGTTCAAAGCGCCCGCCGTGCCCTCCAGTTCTCTGGGCTCCGGAGGCCCGCGCTGCGCGTACAGTGTGAAAGGAACGAATGGCGTCGCGGGGGGTGCCCTGGCTCCAGGTGCTGCGGGGAAGCCCGGAGTGCCTGAGGACACGACGCGCGTCCGCTTGTGTCCAGAGGTAGACGGGGAGGGGGAAGGACAGAGGGCGCCCCGGTAGTGGTGCGGGAGATCACGTGACATTTCTCGCGGCACCGTACGAACAGGCCCTCATCCCACCCCCCATCCCCGGCTGGCTGTCAGCTTTGGCGTCACCTGCTGCTCGCGCTCAGGGGCTCTGGCGCAATCACTGGACTTGGGGGTGGGGCAGGGGAGGGCTGGTGTCTCACAGTCGGATACAGTGACGACAGCCCTGATAAGGGGCATAATTATCCCGTACGTTCAGTGCATGCCGGAGTTCAGTGCATAACCGAGGTGGAGGGGTCTCCACTCTCCCTAAAGCGCTTTACCTCCTTTCCCTCCACATCAGGCAGCTAGTCAGGCTGCCTGGTGCTGGGTCTTCTTACTCCAACATCTCACCAAGTGTTAGTCCCTGGAAACAGAGACAAAGGCAATGGTGGCTGCCCTCAGGACTCAGGATGGAGGTGGAGGGAGCGTGGTGCCAGAGGATGCCTCTTTGCAAACCTCACTCAAGGCTCCAGACCTGGGAGTCCTTCCCTATCAAGCCGTCCTCTGCTGTGTCCTTGTCTCTGGGATGAGCTCTGAAGTTAGAAGTGGAGGCCCAGCTGTATGTAGTGAGAGGAGCCTGGAAACCTGGAAGGACAAGAGGCTGGAACTCAGGGTCAGTAGGAGAGAGTCCAGAAATTCCACCCCCGCTGGAGGTTGTTCCAATCCTGGCTCTGCCACTTTCTGTATGACCTTGAGCTGCAGGCTCCATAATTATTGTTTTTAAAACAATTAATTCATTTGTACTGTAACATTTTAGGAAAATAACCAAAAATCACACAAAACCTTTGATATGCATATATCTTTCCAATATTTGCCTCATGCATTTGAATAATGTGCATGCTTCTCTGAGCCTGCATGTTCTAGTCAGAAGCATAGAAATGACAGAACCTACATTAAGGACAGTTTTGTAGATGAAATTGTTGTCCTGAAGTGAAGTGGGTTGTCTCACGAGGAAAGGAGCTGCCCCTTACCAAAAGGGCTAAAGGGGCCATAAGAATTCTTGCCAAAGGTGAGATGAGAACACTGGGTGGGGAATTGAAACAATTTTCTCCCCCCCCCACTCCACCCCAAATGAGCGAAATTGGAGGAATAGCAATTTAACTTGGAATTCATTTGGTTAGTCTCTTCTTAATCTTATTTCTGTCCCTGCTGTGTATACTGGATCATGATGAAAGCAAAAGACGTAAGTGCAAAATTGTAAAGATACAGCAATATATAAGCTTCCGTTATGTGATAAAAATGTGTGCGTGTGTGTGTGTGTGTGTGTGTGTGTGTTTTGAGGGGCAGTTCTTTAAATTGTGATCTTCTATTTCAAATTCTGATGTTCTTCAACCCTACCCATGAGACAAAAATTCATTTCCACGATCAAAATAAAATCAAGTTTGTTTGGAGCTTTGTAACTGCATTAAATTTCTCAGTTGAAAGTCTGCAAAACCTAGTGGACTCAATCCATATGTTCTAAATATATGCCTTTTGAATATTATTGGTGCTTTTATTCAAGTGGAAACTGTAGGCCTGTGTAGTGGATTGAATAGGATCCTCTAGAATTCATGTTCACCTGGTATCTCAGAACGTGACCTTCCTTGGAAATAGGGTCTTTGCAGATGTAATTAGTTAAATTAAGAGGAGGTTTTACTGGATTTGGGTTGGCCCTAAATTCAATCAGTTGTGTCTCTATAACAAGAGGACAGATGCACAAAGACATATATACTCATATACATACGGTGAAGAAGGTCAGGTGAGAAAGCAGAGGTAGGCTGATGCCACTAGAAAATGGAAGAGGCAAGGAAGGATTTTTCCCTAGAGCCTTCCAAGGGAATATGGCCCTGCTGACACCTTGATTTTGGACTTCTCGCCTCCAGAACTGTGAGAGAATGTTTCCTGTTGTTTTAAACCACCCAGTTTATGGTACTTTATTATAGGAGTCCTAGGAAACAAATACAACCTGTTACAAATATTTTTGGGTGATCTTTTTACAGCTCTCATGACCATGTTTCACCTTCCTTAAACCCTCTCTGGGGGCCCTTTGCTCTCACCCTGTCCACTCAAAGGAAGCCCACACCATGAGGGTATTTCTGGGACTCATTATTTTAGCAGAGGCTGATAAATCATAAAAAAGAAGGAGGCAGATCTGTGTGGATTGACATGATAAGATCTCCAAGGCTTGCCAAAGTGTCACCAAATAACAAGTGTAGAGTGTGATTTCATATATATATATATATATATATATATATGAATAAGGTATATATATATACACACACACAAATGCATATGTACTTACCTATACACACACACACACACAGTTTAGGTATGTAAATGCATATGAAAGATCTGGAAGGATACATACCAAACTGCTAATAATAGTTAACCTCTGAGGATGGTACTGGGATCCCAGCAAAATGAATTTCATCTTTTATTCTATATACTTATGCAGTATTTTACATTTGCAATAAAAAAGTTTTAATGATTTTTTTTTAAAAGGTTTAAAACCAATGATACAGTCCATTTACCAAACATCATGCTCTGGCCCCAGGCAAATCAGTTGACTTAGAAAGCATAGTTAAGAGCATGGAGTTTAGATTCAAATCAAGGATCTACCTTCCGCCTAATGTGTGATTTTAGGTATGTTATTGAACTTCCCTGCCTTAGGTTCTTCATCTGTAAAATAGGGACAGTGATATTGATAGAATCTACATATTGGGTCATCATGAGGATTAAATAAGTTAACATACATAAAGTGCTTAGGTAAGTACTGGACAGTAGAACTGTTAGCTATTATTATACAGGAAAGCATAAAGAAGTTAAAAGGAATCTCATCATTAGATATATTCACATGAACATTTTGATGCATCTTCCAGTCTTTTTTCCCCCCACTGGTTGTTAAGTGATCTTTAATTGAAATATTTTCCTTTGTAGTTCTCAACTAGCTGGGCCTTACACTGCAGCACTGTTGATGTCATCTATGATGATGGGAGGGTGGCCACCATCCACATTGCAGCCCACAGACTAACAGAGCCCAAGGTCTCTTTAATGGCTTCAGAGAGTTCTCTGGCTGAAACATTGGTGCTGCATTTGTTGGGCAACGTTGACAATCTCCTCAAAAGTGATATTTCCACTGGGCTTAATGTTTTGTTTGTTTGTTTGTTTTGCTTCTTTCTGTTTCTTGGAGATTCTTTGAGGGCTTTGATGATCAGGACAGAGGCAGAAGGTCCTACCTCAATCTGGGCCTGTCTGTTGTTCTGAATGGTCAGTTTCACTGTAATCCAATTACTGGTTTCTTTAGTAATGTCATCAACAAACTTTTTTGGAAACAGACCGAGGGGGCCGAACTTGGGGGCCAGAGCAGATGTGGCACCGATTTCCCCACCTGTGCACCTCAGGTATATAACTTTGATCTCGGGGTCCAACTTTGGCGGCATGGTGGAGGCGGCTGGTGTCAGATGAACCCAGGTTTGGGCCGACCGTGGAAAGTGGCAACTTGGCCTCCTCCAAGTCAAAAGCCCAATCTCTTTAAAAGAAAAACTGTGTTTTATACTTTTTGCTTCTCGAAAATGAGATTTTGTAACCCCTTTTCTTCCCCCACTTGACTATATGGAGAACATTTCCCGATAGCATTAACTCATTTTCCATCATTTGTAAATGTTGCATTTTATTCCATTGTATGAATGTTCAGTATTATTCAATAAGTCCTCTACTCTTGGACATTGAATTTCCTCTCCATTTTTGTTGTTGTTGTTATCACAGACAGAGCTGTGATGAACAAATGTTGACCCATATGTTTTGTAGTTCCTCTCCTCAAGATGTAGAATATATTTCTCCAACCCTGAAACTGGACTTGACTTTCTGAATTATTTGGCCAAATAGGAACATTAGCAAATGTAATGTAAGTAGAGGCTTGAAAAGTGTTCCTGTACTGGGGCTTGCCCCATTTGTTGTTGCTGGAAATCCTGAAACCACCATATGAAGAAGCCTGGGCTAGCTTATTGCAGGAGAAACCACATAAAGACAGGACTCAGTCATTCCAACTGAGGCCCAAACATGTAAATAAGGCTGTTTAGCTAGACCACTCAGCTCTTGCTGAGCTGACCCAGACCTGAAGAACCACCTAATCAACCACTGAACAGAGAAATAATATTTACTATTTTAATCCACAGTTTGGGGAGGTTTGTTATGCAGGAAAAACTAGTTGATACAAACATCCTCTGGATAATGATTATTTCCTGGAACAATTTCCTAGAATTAGACTTTCTGGGTCAAAGAATGTGTACACTTATACCTATTGATTCATATCACCAAAAAGCTTGTTATCCATTTATAAGCCACCAGCAATATATGACAGTGTGCATATTCCTCATCTTTGTCAACATTGAACACGAATGTTTCTTACTATCTTCATGACTACATTATCCTTGTAAATTTAACACATAAACCATTGTTCATTCCCTCTCAATTTGTGATCGATTTAGAGAAAAGAAAAGATTACTCCTGTAGGAAAAGAAGAGCAGAAAAGGAAGAGAAAATAATAGAATGAAAGATTAAAACAGAGCCAAAGGTTATAAACACAGAGGAAAGAAAATAGAACTGAGCAACCTCTAAGTCTCTTATACATAGGGTACTTAACATGTAGTCAGAAATAGTTATGGGTCTACTAAATGATTTGGGTCATGAAAGAGACATGGAAAGGAACTGTCCATTTAGGCCAAGTCTAGTGAAACTGAGAACACTGTAAAAGTAGGTACAGGCTCTTTCTCATGTAGCTGCATTTAATTCTCACAGCAATTCTCTGAGATAGGGATGACTGTTCCCATTTTACAGATGAAGAAAATTAAGGGTCAGAGATTTCAAGTAACTTGATGAAGATCACACACAGCTGATAAAGAATTGAACCCAGATTTGATTTCAGATATGTCAATCTTGAAAACTGATACGTTTCCCCTTACTCTTCCAGAGATGATGTGGCAGAAGACCAGCAACTGCTGTTGGGAGGTAGTATATCTTTCTGTTAGTTCATATTGCCAAACTGCTCTCCAGAAAGGAGCCAGCTCTGCTACTTACTAACTGTGTGACTCTTAGCCTCTCTATGCCTCCTTTTCCTCCTCTGCAAAATGGCTTCATAAGGGCCATAAGGGTAAATGAGTGCATATATGTAAAGCCCCTAGAACAGTGGATGGCATATAGTAAAGTGCTATATAAGCTTCCTGTTTCCAGTATAGCCAAGAGACTATTTCTAATGAACTTGTTGCCAGGAAGTCCTTATATAGTAGCTTTGGTGACACTCACATGGCCATGTCTTGGTGAAATTTCTCACGAGGCAGAACCAACCCTGTTGCCATGTTTCCCTTCATCCAGACTAGGAGGGAAAGGGAGATGATGTGAGTGCTATGAGGCTGCATTGTCATCGGAGTAAGCATAAACAACTCCACAGAGACTTGTCCCAAGCGGACGGCCCAAGGCCTTGCTGCTGCAGATCCCAGTATGGCTGGATGTGAAAACTCCTTCCTCAGGGAGCCCCACTAACCTAGAAGCCGTCTGCCTCCTCTACTATCTGGGAAGTAAAACAGGCTTTCGCCAACCTTTCAAATTCTCATTTCTACCTATAGGATTTTAACAACAACAACACTAATAGCACCTGACACATTGAGTGCTGTTATGTGCCAGACACTGTCCTACGCACTTCACAAGTATTGTTTAATTTTTACAACAATCCTTTGAAATACCAGGTTTCTCCCAAAATAAGACCGGGTCTTATATTAATTTTTGCTCCAAAAGACGCATTGGGGTGCATTTTCCGGGGATGCCTTATTTTTTCATGACAACAATCTACATTTATTCAAATACAGTCATGTCATCTTCTTCTGGAACATCGTCATAACGTACTAAATGTGTCCATCTGGCTGACAATCTTAACTGGGGCTTATTTTCGGGGCAGGTCTTATTTTTGGGGAAACACTGTAGGTACTTTTCTTTGTTTATTTTTATTTTTTATTGGATAACTGTGTTTTTTCCAGGATTCATCAGCTCCAAGTCCAGTCTCCAGTTTTCAATCTAGTTTGGGGGTGGGGGTGGGGTGTGCAGCCCACCATCCCATGTGGGAATTGAACTGGCAACCTTGTTGTTGAGAGCTGGGGCTCTAACCAACTGAGCCATCTGGCGGCCCACCAGCAGTTCAGCTGCAGCTCCTTGTCTTCAATCTAGTTATGGAGGGTGCAGCTCACTGGCCCATGTGGGAATCGAACAGGCTCTCACTCCAACCCACTGAGCCAACCGGCTGCCCATAGGTACTATTCTTATTTCAATTTTACAAGTGAGGAAATTGAGTCTGAATCCAGAATCTTTCATCCTAACTGTGACACTGTTCTGTCTCCTGTTTGAGAACATGCAATTTTGAGGTGGAAAATGCCAAGGAAAGCAATCCAACATTTCTCAGCCTGATCTAGTCATCATTCATCCTTTCGCAGCCACAAGAGCATTCCATGTGCGAGCCACTCGCAGCAAGGTGTTTGAGAACTAAAGTGAGCGTCAGGAAATGGATTATGGGGATTCACCACCACGCCAAGCCTTCTCAGGTCAAATTCATGTACTGTGTTGGGGAGGAGGGCGTAGGATGAGGGATTTTTGAAAAATTGTGGTAAAAAAAACCCCAAAACCAACCAACCAAACAAGAAAACACTAGGCACTCTTCAGTGCGGCAGACTGCAACACCCCCAGGCCTGACTAAGGAATCACAATATGGAAGGCAGATGGTAAATGCATAGATGCCACACTATTGCCTTTCAGTTAAACATTGCGTGTTTTTTTTCTTGTAAACCACCCAAATCAAATGGTTTGCTTTCCTCAAGTTAGAAGTGTTAGCATGTCTTTTCTTTAAATATCTGTGGATGGCTGTTTTTTTCCCTGCCAATTTGTCACCATCTGTAACCCTCGTTTGTGAGATGATCTGATGACAACAATTATCTTGAAGAGTAAAAGTGCAGTCAGAGCAACGTGTAAGAACAGAGTCAGAGCATGGGCTGTGTGTGTGTGTGTTGTACGTGTGTGGCATGTATATGGTTTGTGTGTTGGGCTGGGAGCTTTGTGCAGGTATACACTGTGTGTGAATAGGTAGTGTGTACATTTGGTGAGTGTCTTGCATGTGTATGGACTGTGTATTGGGTTGGGTCTATGTGCTCTCTGTGTAGACATCGTGTGGGCACCCTGTATGTGGGTCAACTCCTGTGCCGCTCTGTATGTGCTGGCTGAAGAGGGGCTGTGCGCATTGCAGGGGCACGTTCCTCACAAGAGTATAATTTCTCAAAAGTCTTTAAAGGGAATGGGAAGGGCCTGCAATTTGGGGAATTGGGCCAAGAAGTATCAGCAGGGTTTGGGTCTGGGTCAGAGGAACGGAAATTATGGGTGGCTTGCGAGAGGGTGCTGCTGGGATGGGGTGCTGACCCTGAAGAGGAGAGGGGGGTCTCCCGCGTTTCTGGAGGGTTGTTCGCTCCGGCTGGGGCGTCAGGTTCGCGCAGCTCAGCAGGGCCGCCGGCTCTCGGAGTGAGGGAGGTCTGGGCGCCCGGCGGATGGCGGGGAGCGGCTGGTGCGCTCCTCCCCCTCCCCACTCCCCCACCCTCGGGCGCGGCGCCGCGGGGGGCGAGGGGGGGCTCGGGCAGGCGGGGGCGGCGGCGGCCGAGCGAGGGGCTGTGGCAGCGGCTGTGATGGCGGGCGGCGGGGCCGGGCCGGGGACCGAGGCCGCGGCCTCGGTGAGGGCCAGACTCTGGAAGCCCTAAGGTGCCGCCTGTCCTGACTCCACCATGAACGTCGCGTTGCAGGAGCTGGGCGGCGGTGGCAAAGTGAGTGGGGGCCCCGAGCTCCAGGGCAGAGGCCCTCGGCGCGGGGGTGAGGCGGGGAGCAGGAGGCATCGGGCAGGGGCTCCAGCTGGTTGAGCTAGGGCTGCATCCTTGAAGGGCAGGGCGTTGGAGGGACCCCAGGCCCGAGAGCTGGGTAAGAGGGAAGGGGCCTCATTGCAGGCGGGAGGGGGCCCAGCTCTTTCTGTCTGACTTGGGTTGGCTCCTCCGGTTGTTTGGCAGATGGTGGAGTACAAACGGTCCACGCTGCTGGATGAAGACGCACCCGAGACCCCCGTAGAGGGCGGGGCCACCCCGGACGCCGTGGAGGTGGGCAAGGGGGTTCTCACTTCCCCACCAGGTCCCAGTCCTGGCATGACGCCTGGCACACCCAGCAGCTCTGGGCTGTCCTGGAGGGGCACCTGCTCCCACCTCCGCTCCATCTCTGGCCTCTGCGCTAGGACTATGGTGAGGGGACTCTAAACCATGACGTTGCACAAAACAAGCTCAGGGATGAACTCAGCCTTCTCATTGCCCCTGTGCACAGAGTTAACCCGAGTAGAGTCTTTGCTCCGTGGCTTTGGAAACTGCCTGTGCCTTCATTCTCTGGGAGGATTTCTGTGATCTTGGATCCCCTCTCCCCCACCCCACAGCTACAGCTTGCTAGCAATCTGTCACCCTATGTTCCCCAGGTGGGATTCCAGAAGAGGACAAGACACCTCTTAGGTTTGCACACCCAGCTGGAACTCATCTTGGCAGGTGTCTCTCTACTGCTGGTTGCACTGCTTCTGGGTTGCCTCGTGGCCCTGGGGGTTCAGTACCACAGAGGTAGGTGGGCCCACGCTTGTCACCTAGCTGTGGGGGCTCTGGAGGCTTGTTCTTCAGTTGTGGCCTCCTGTCCCCAGCTTGTCTTTCTCCTCCCAACTTTCCTGTTGTCATGGCCTCTCTCAAAGCATTTGCCTTTCCCAGACTGACTGACAGCACCTATCTCTTGTGGCCATGTCCCCTGCCACAGACCCATCCCACAGCACCTGTCTCACAGAGGCCTGCATTCGAGTGGCTGGAAAAATCCTGGAGTCCCTTGACCGTGGGGTGAGCCCCTGTGAGGACTTTTATCAATTCTCCTGTGGAGGCTGGATTAGGAGGAACCCCCTGCCCGATGGGCGTTCTCGCTGGAACACTTTCAATAGCCTCTGGGACCAGAACCAGGCCATACTAAAGCACCTGCTTGGTGAGTGGGCCTGTCAGGGGGGCTTGTGCCAAGCACATGCCTCATGCCTAGGACAGGGCCTGGCACTTAGTAGGTACTCAATAAATGTCCACAAATGAATAATTAAGTGGATGACTGGGAACACCCCTGGGGTAAGCGATGCATAGGCAGGAGGCTCCTGAGAGGTGGAGATGGGTTTGAGAGGAGCAGACCTAGAAGGATAATGGAGGGATTCCTCTCTGCATTCCATTTGGAGGACTGTTGAGGTGTGGGAGGCACCAGGGAGTCTGCAGTACTTAGAGATCTTTGAACCCTTAGGGCTCGTGGACAGGGGAGGGGAAGCCACACTTTGCTATTTCAGCCAGTCTTCCTGGGTCTACATTAGGAGGACTGCCCCTTGAGAAGGCAAAGAAGAGGGATCAAGTAAGAGCCTGGGACCCCTTGCAGTAGTTAACATAGTTGTCACCCAGAGCTGTATTCTATTCCACAGAAAACACCACCTTTAATTCCAGCAGTGAAGCTGAGCGGAAGACACAACGCTTCTACCTATCCTGCCTACAGGTGGAGCGCATTGAGGAGCTGGGAGCCCAGCCGCTGGGAGACCTCATTGAAAAAGTAGAGCCCCTGGGTGGGCTGCGGGCAGGGGGAACAGGATAGGCCTTGGAAGAGGATATGGTCCCAGAAATCTTTGGGGGCCCCTGTGCCATAGATTCCACTATGGTGTCTACTCAGATTGGTGGTTGGAATGTTACGGGGCCCTGGGACCAGGACAACTTCATGGAGGTGCTGAAGGCAGTAGCAGGGACCTACAGGGCCACCCCCTTCTTCACTGTCTACGTCGGTGCCGACTCTAAGAGCTCCAACAGCAATGTTATACAGGTACATGGCTGGGGAAAGATGGGGAGAGACTTGTGGATCATTTGTTGAGCCTAGATTCCCCTCCCCTGTGATAGGCAGGCTGGGGTGGCCCCCATCCCCTCCCCCACCCGCTCAAGAGTCCAGATTTTGGTGGGGGTGGGCTTACTCCCTTACCTTGCTATTGCAGGTGGACCAGGCTGGGCTATTTCTACCCTCTCGAGATTACTACCTAAACAGGACAGCCAATGAGAAAGTAAGGAGCAACCTCAGAACCTCCACCCCTACATTGAGCTGGGATGATCTCTGTTTACTTTCCCTTTGCCCAGGGTAAGGGTGGGGAACGTGAGCCTGTCCTGTCACCTAGTGACCCCATTACCCTTCCTTCCTTTTTTCTCCCTTTATTTTTCCTCCCTCCCTTCTTTCCTCCTTTGTTTCCTTCCCTCCCTCCCTTACATATCTTTTCCCTCCCTCCCTCCCTCCTTTCCTTCCTCTTATTCTTTCAGGGAAACATTTTATAGGCACCTACTGTGTACCAGTGCAGTGGTGGAATTTTGAGATGTACATTTCAGAGCCACTGTTACAGGAAGCTCTCAGTGTAGTGGGATCACGGACCTAGATATCTGAGAATAAGGCTCAAAGAAGGTCTCTGGGACTCAGGAGAGACTGAGGTAGATGAAGAAAGTTTCCTGATGAGATTGCATTTGAGCCAAGCCCTGTAGACTATCTAGGGGTGGGTGATGGAATGCTGGGTAAAGAGAATAGTTTATTCTCTATTCTCTTCCATCACAGCATCCCCTGCGATGGCATGCTGGGTAAAGTGATGAAGAAGGAAAGGCTGAGGTGTGTTTGCACCATGGGAAGGGATCCAGCTTGGCAAAATGTAGAGCTCAAAGCAGCTGAGAGTATAGGAAGGTGGGTAGGGTCTAGTTTAGTCTGGAAAGGCACACTAAGGAGTTTTTCTTCATAGGCCTCAGAGCCACTGCATGCTCCAGAGCCGGGAGGGAGTGACAGGGCTTTAGGAAGCCAGTTTGGTGGGTTGTGAAAAGTAGATGCAAGAGAGGGAGCCTGGAGATCAATTAAGAGTCTCTGTAGTACTCCAGGCTCTGAGTCTGTAAGGATCCAAAGGGGGGAAGTGGCAAAGGGATGTTAGGAAGTGGAGGATGCAAAAGATATAATCAAGTCCAAATTGTGAGTTGTTGGCGACTGGATGTTGGAAGAGAGAGCAGAAGGAGGAAGAGGTGAAGTGAGTTGAGGCTATCAGCCTGAATGGTGGTAGAATGTCAGGGTCCTTAGAGAATCAAGTGTTCCTGTAGGAAGAACCAGTTCAGAGCACATTGGGGCAGAGGAGACAGTGTGATGTCACAGGAAAAGGGCAGACTTTGGGCTCAGACCTTGATTCCAGTCCCTGCTCTGAGTCTTGGTGGATGTTGATTTAGCTTTCTGTGGCTGGTCTTTCATCTGTAAAATGGGATCATAGCATCTACCTTATACAGCATTTGGAGGGGCAGGATGCCAGCTTATGCTCTTGCATATGACAGACACTCAGGGAGTGGGAGTTGCTCATTTTAGACATGTGAGTTTGAGGAACCTGAACACCATCTCTATGGAGAGGTCAGCAGGCAGCTGTGAGTGGAGTCCTGGAGAGAGGTTGAGGCTGGAGGGAGCTGCAGTCTTGAGGAACCTAGACAAACATAGTAGGAGAGATAAGTGAAAGGGGAAGAATAGAGAAAGGAGAGGAGATCCTTTTTTAAGGGCAATGGGAAGAAAGAGAGCCAGCAAAGGAGACTGCTATGGAGAAGGACAAGCAGGAGAGTCATATATCTTTTCTTTCAGTTATTCTCATTTACTGAGCGTCCCTCAGCCAGACTCTCCCTTCTAGGCATGTGGTGAACAAGACATTGCCACTGTCCTCTAAGTGGGGGAGAAGACATGAAATAACTTGGTATATCTTGTTTACAGTTGCTGGGACTACTATAGAGGAGAAATATGGCATTCTGAGAGTGAGTGTAACAGGCAACCAGCTTAGTCCTAGGGTGAGGGTAGACTGCAGTGAAGGGAGAGGGCTCTAGGCAAAGGGAACAGCTTATGCAAAGGCCCTGAGGTGGGAAGGAGCATGGCCTATTGATGGACTAGAGAAGGGAGTAGGAGGGGAGAGGGGTCGAAGTCCTTCTGGACAAGTATATAGACTGACTCATTACGCATGAACATTGTGGGTCAAGTTTAGCATGTATCCCCAAATAAATGGAAACTCAAAAGTAGGAAGTGGTGTGAACAGATGCATGGTTTTGACATTACCTGAGTCAGAGGAGGAGAGAATTTTGAGAATGCAGGAGAGAGCCACTTCCTTTAACACTTGGGAAAGGGCAAGAGAAAGCCTCGATTCAGCTCTTAACGTGTTATTGGTTGTCTTGAGCAGGAAGTCTCCTGTGCCAGCATCTAGGCGAAGCTGTGGCGGTCAAAGGTTCAGATAGGGTAAAAACTTAGGAGGAAAACAAGGCTCAGGAAAGTATCAAATGTCAGTCTCAAGCTGAAGGTAAGGAGGTAGGGAGAAGACGGCGTGATAAGGTGATCAGGGTGGGGGTCAAGATCACTGGCTGAACTACCTTGACCCCTTAAGAGTTGGGATGACTGAGACTGATATCAAATCTCTTCCTCTGACACCAGCAGCAAGGAAAAGGAGAGGTGGAAAATGGAGAAAATCTGAAGTACAGAGAATGAATATTAAGGGCTCTGAAACTTCTCAGTACAGTGGTCTCTGGGAGGTACTCAGTACTGAGGGTCCACAGAAGAAATGGGAAGCAGAGGTGGAGACAGAACAGATCTTCTTAGCCTTGGACAGGACTCGTTGCTGGGCTCCGAGGATGACGCAGGGTTTTGACAGGTGCTGACCGCCTACCTTGACTACATGGAGGAGCTGGGGATGCTGCTGGGCGGACAGCCGGCCTCCACACGGGAGCAGATGCGACAGGTGCTGGAGCTGGAGATACAAGTGGCCAACCTCACAGTGCCCCAGGACCAGCGGCGGGACGAGGAGAAGATCTATCACAAGATGAGCATCGCAGAGCTGCAGGTGGGGCCGGCAGGGAACAGAGACCGATGGGAGGGGCCAGCCCCTGGCACAGACCCCCCAGCTTCTCTTCAGGCCATCTTCCTGAGGCAGCCAATCTTTCCTCATTTCCTTGCTTTTCTTAGCTTCCCAGCTGCACACTTCCTATCCTGGAAAGAAAAGTGGCATCCATTTTAGGCCACCTCTCACGGGGCCATCCTTTGGTCACTTTTATGTTGCCTGGGGATGCATAGAGAGGTTACATTAAAAATCTCTAACAACTTGTACAAGATACCCACAAAACAGTCAGAAGAGACATGGAAGCATTTCCTGGAGGGCCCTTACTGTGCCAGGTATCAACCCTTTAGTTGTTGGATTGTGGAAAAGTTGAGTAAGGGGGTTCTGGAGAGGAGGCCAGGTATGTAGGGAAGCTAGGTGGTGTCAGGGGAGTGGTATGTTATCAATTCTTATGAAAATCTGTGAATATCTGTGCCCCAGCTGAATATCACACATGGTGGTTTTCCTTGCGTAAGTGATTGGGCTCCCAGATTGAGGGGCGCTCAAGCCAGGAAAAGGGTTTATTGAAGGAGGGGCCACCAAGCAGCTAGTACCTGTTGCCTTGTTAATGGGAAGAGCTCTCAGGCTCCAAGGTGTCAATGGACGAAGGCTCTGCTGGAAGCCAGGCGGCCACGCAGGGAGGCTTGATGTTTTTTTCCGCTCGCAGGCCTTGGCACCCTCCATGGACTGGCTGGAGTTCCTGTCTTTCTTGCTGTCACCACTGGAGCTGGGTGACTCTGAGCCCGTGGTGGTATATGGGACAGATTATTTGCAGCAGGTGTCACAGCTCATCAACCGCACGGAACCAAGGTGTGGGGCGTGGGGCTCAGGGCTCGGTGTAGGTCCCAGGCAGGAACTGGGCATAGGGTACTGGCACAGCCAGACACAGAGCAGCATTTGACAAGGCTCTGGACCTTCCAAACATCAAAACAGAATGTCAGTGGGATACTCCCCTAGGCCAAGGCTTCGGGGGTCTATTTGTGACCTCTATTCCTACACATTGCTCCAACCTGACTTCTGTAGGCAGGTGTGTGGTCCCAGGCTGAGAAAGAGGGATTCTGGGACAGCTCCCACATATGCCCCTCAGGACTTCTGCTGTCTGCACATTTGTGGCATTGATTTGGGGTGGAAATGGTGACCCACCTGCTCTTTCCTTATGTTCTGGTCCGGGTGCCAGCATCGTGAACAATTACCTGATCTGGAACCTGGTGCAGAAGACAAGCTTGAGCCTGGACCGACGCTTTGAGTCTGCGCAAGAGAAGCTGCTGGAGACCCTCTATGGCACCAAAAAGGTGGGCTCTCTTTCGCTGCCCCCACTTTCCAGCCCAGTCTAGCTGATGTTTCACATCTACTGTGTGTCGGGCACCAATTGCCTCATGGTGCAGTATGGAGCACAGGATTAGGAGTTAAGCTGACTTTGGTTCCAATCCCAACTCCTCCAGTTTTTAGCCTATGGGATGGACCTTGGCATGTCACGCAGCCTCTCTGACTCTCCATTTCCTGGTGTGTAAAACAGGAATATCTTGCAGGGCTGTCATGAGGATTAATTGAGTTAATGTAAATGAAGCACCTCCCCAATGCATGGTATGTATGTACAGGCAGCACTTAACTTTGATGATGATGGTGAAGAAGAAGATGAATGAATGCAGTTTTTAGTTTCAAGATGGCCAGTTCAGTGGGGAAAGTGGCCATGGAAACAAACATATTACTTAGGGGTGATAAGTGCTCACATTGAGTGAAAGACCTTTTTTGTGTTATAGGATAGAGGTGGGGACACCACATTCTACCCGGGGGTTGGTAAGGTAGGGGCATTAGGAAAGCCTTCTTTGAAGAGATGACATTTGAAGAATGACTTCACCAAGAAAACAAGAGAGACGGGCATCCCAGGCACAAGGACCAGGATATGCAAATTCCCAGAGGGAGTGCGGTGGGTTTGCCTGTGTTCTGGTATGAGCTTGAGAACAGGGCGGCTGAGAGGCTGAGGGGGCTGGGGTGGGCCTGGAGCCGTCCGTGAACGGACCTGAATGTTGTGTTAAGAAGTCTGGCCTGGGTTCTTTCAGGGATGGGGAACCACGGGATGGTTTTAAGGAGAGGAGTAACAGTTAGATTTATGTATTAGATCATCTTTCTGACAGCTAAGTGGAAGATGGAGGGGAGTGGCACAGGAAGGGGGATGAGAATGGAGTCAGAGTGTCTAGTTAGGAGACCACTGTAATCTTTAGGCAAGACAGTGTTGTCGGGTAGGGAAGTGGCAATGGGGTGGATGGGGGAGATGATTAAGAAGTAGTCTGTGTAGAAACTGCTGAGAGATTGAATGCAGAGATGTAGGGAGATGGAGGAAGCTGGTGACTCCCAGGTTTCTGGCGTTGGGGACTGACTGGATATAAGACTGAGATGTGGAGCTGAGCGAAGAAACACCTGGACCCCAATGGGCCTCTTCCGAGAACAGAATGGGTAGCAATGATGCTCCTCCTGAGGTTGTGCTGCTGGGGTTGATACAATTGGTGATATTGCCCTTCATTTCACTTGGAGTCCATGGGAGAGATGGCACCCCAAACCCAGGCCCCCAGTGTCCAGAGCTGAGAGGGGCTGGCCCCAGAGACAGAGAAAGGCCCTCTGCCTGGAGGACAGAGCCATCTCTGGGAGGCCGGGCTCTTTGTCCCTTACAGTCCTGCGTGCCAAGGTGGCAGACGTGCATCTCCAACACAGACGACGCCCTGGGCTTCGCTTTGGGCTCCCTCTTTGTGAAGGCCACGTTTGACCGGAAAAGCAAGAAAATTGTGAGTCTTCAAGCTTCTTCGAACACTACCCCTGGTTTTTGTTAAAATTCACTGTTCATATTTGTGTGTACATGTAGGAAAAAAACTCGAAGGAAATTCATTAACAAATTAATAATGATTCCTTTGGGTGTGTGGATGATGAGGGATTCTTTTTGTCCTTTAATGTTCTCTGCATTTTCCAAATTTTCTGTAATGAGTTTATGTTACCTATTTAAATAGAGAAACAATATTTGTTTATATATGTATGTATGTTTTTATTTATTAGGAGATGATAATGAACGTGCTTAAAGTATTATCTACAAGGATGTTTATGGCAGCGTTGTTTATAATAAGGAAGAATGAAAACAGCTAAAATGTCCAATCATAGGGGAATGGAAAAATAAATTGTTGTTAGGATAGACTATGAGGCATCCTTAGAACTAATGATATATCTTTAAGTGAAAAAAACTAAGTTACTATATATATATATATATATATATATATATATATATATATGTTGCACAACATAAGTGCATATTGCATATGTGTGTCTGGGCAGGGAACGACACCAGGAGTAGATAATCAGCATGTTAAAAGACGTTCTCTCAGTGAGGCATTCTAAGTGGTCTATTCTTCAATTCTGCTCAATTTTCCAAATTGTCTGCTATCAATGCCTTCCCTTCATAATCAGATAGAAATCAATGTACTATATTAAGTTATAATATTAACTCAATTAATTTGTAAATTACATGTTTTGATTAATTAGGAAAAAAGCCACCTGCCGTCCCAGTACCTCACAAATCGTGTTTCCCTCTCATCCTCCCTAGATGCTCAGCCTTATTTCAAGAATCTGGGCACTCCCACATGCTCCTCTGGAAGGAGAGCAATGGGGCACGAGGGTAGAAGGGGAGAAAGGATTCATTCATGCGAGTGGGAGGCCGACTTGGGCTCCTTCTCTTCCAGGCGGAGGGCATGATCAGTGAGATCCGGACCGCCTTTGACGAGGCCCTGGGTCAGCTGCCCTGGATGGATGAGAAGACCCGCCAGGCGGCCAAGGAGAAAGTGAGCCGTGGCCAGGGTTGGGGCGCCCTCTTGAGGTGAGGTGGGGATGGAGGATACACTTTTGGGGGGAGCCTGGGGAGGGAAACCCTTTACTCGTGGTCTTTCCAGGCAGATGCCATCTATGATATGATCGGTTTCCCGGACTTTATCCTGGAGCCTAAAGAGCTTGATGATGTTTATGATGGGGTGAGTACCTCTGCTCACCAGTTTTGAACTTCAGCCCCTTGAGGGGGCACTATTCTCTGGATTCAGTAATGGGGGCTCAAGCATTAGGCGGGAAGGAGGTGCTTATTGTTTCCTTTCAGAGGCAATGCAGGCAACAAACATTGCTCAAGTGCTGGCTCTGTGCCAGGCTGCAGGCCAGACATTAGCACAATGCATTGTTAACCAGAGGGATTTGTAGTCACACCTGAGTCAAATCCTGCTTCTACCCCCATCTAACTGTGTAACCTTGGACAAGTTATATAACTTCGCAGCCTCAGTTTCTTCATCTGTAAAATGGGGCATCTTACATCATAGTGGTGCTGCTGTGAGACTAAAAAGAGGCACCTGTTGAGCGCTGCTTCGTAAGTGCTCTTTAAGTATTGGTGATTATTATTTACCAGATATTTTACTCCCATTTTATAATTGAGGAAACTGAGGCTCAGAGAGGTACTAATTAGTAGCCACGCTGGAACTATGATCTTCTCCAACATGCTTTTTTTGCTTGCTTTCTAATTCCCATCCTTTCCATAGTACGAAGTCTCTGAAGATTCCTTCTTCCAGAATATGTTGAATTTGTACAACTTCTCTGCTAAAGTGATGGCTGACCAGCTCCGAAAGCCTCCCAGCCGGGACCAGTGAGAATGGAGGGCCACAGACACTGGGGCAGCAAGAGAGATAGGGGAGGTTTCCAGGGCTGGGGGTGGGGGCAAGACTGGTCCCAAAGCAGAGACACAAGTGCTTGCAGGAGATGGGTCAGGGCTGCTGGGCTGGGAGCAGCGTCAGGAGGGTCAGGAGCCTCAGCCTCTCCCCGTCCCTCCCCTAGGTGGAGCATGACCCCCCAGACAGTGAATGCCTACTACCTTCCAACCAAGAATGAAATTGTCTTCCCTGCCGGCATCCTGCAGGCCCCCTTCTACACCTGCAACCACCCCAAGTGTGTCTGAGGCAGGCGGAGCTGGGCACTGGAGCCTGGGCCAGCGGGTGGGTGGGAGCAAGGCTGGAGGTGGGATCCAGAAGTCTCCTCTGCCGTGTCTCACTCAGCATTCCTCACCTACCAGGGCCCTGAACTTCGGTGGCATCGGCGTGGTGATGGGCCATGAGTTGACACATGCCTTTGATGACCAAGGTAGAGGCCCATGGAGTTGTCGCCTCCAGCCTAGGATTCCCAGTGGCTCCTGCAAGGCCTTGGGATGTTGGGATTAGGCCCCAGGGACCCTGGAGTCTGTGGACCAGGGTGGATGGGGGAGCTCCTGACACCAAGGGTTGAGCTCTGGTCTTGGTGGGGTGCAAAGGTTTGTTCTCCTCAGGGCGCGAGTATGACAAGGAAGGGAACTTACGGCCATGGTGGCAAAATGAGTCACTGGCAGCCTTCCGGAATCACACAGCCTGTATGGAGGAGCAGTACGGCCAATACCAGGTCAATGGGGAGAAGCTCAATGGCCGCCAGACGCTGGGGGAGAACATTGCTGACAACGGGGGGCTTAAGGCTGCCTACAACGTGAGTGGCCTGGCTGGCTTTCCAGTTGCTGAGGCCCACCCGCCCTGGGGGGGAGGGTACAGGGTGGAGGTGGTGGGCTGGCTCTAATTTGCCACCCCTGTGCCCAACTCCAGGCTTACAAAGCGTGGCTGAGAAAGCACGGGGAGGAGCAACAGCTCCCAGCTGTGGGGCTAACCAACCACCAGCTCTTCTTTGTGGGATTTGCCCAGGTATTGCTCTTCTGGGTGGCCTTGGGTCTGCCCCTCTCCCACTCCCTCCTGGGCGTATCATTAGAAGTCTAGGCAAGCAGGAAAGGAACTGGGAAATGGGTCCAAAGTTGGGATGTAGAAGGTGGTCTGGGGAGGCCTTGTACCCAGAACCTCTTGGCTGGGGCCCACCAAAGCCTGTGAGGAGGCCTGAGCAGGGAGGATTCTTCAGGAGGCTTTTGCAGATCTCAAAGGCAGGGCTGCCCCGCTTGAGGGGAAAAGGGTGGGGAGCAAGATTAAGCCTCACCGTGTTCCTGTGAGGTGGCTGTGGAGGAGGAAAGTAA
Source organism: Rhinolophus sinicus (assembly GCF_036562045.2). Classification (NCBI taxonomy): domain Eukaryota; kingdom Metazoa; phylum Chordata; class Mammalia; order Chiroptera; family Rhinolophidae; genus Rhinolophus; species Rhinolophus sinicus. Next base: position 48,105,036 of record NC_133751.1, read on the forward strand.
AGGTCGGCGACAAAGTGGCTCATCCAGGGCCACCCAGGAATAAAGTAAGTGGCAGAGCATAACTCAGGCAGGGTCTCCTCTAGGGTCTCCTCTGGACACTGGGCTTCTTCCCCTCAGACACATCCATCTTGGGCAACCCCATTACCAAGGCAGCTTTGAAAGGCCTTCAAAGAATTTGGGAGGGAGGATGCTATCCCCTCCCTTAGTGTTGATAGCAAGGGGTTGGGGCTGAGACGCTGGCTGAGCCCCTGCCTGTGTCCATGAGGCTTCCTGAGCTGAGGGGCAAAGCAGTGGTTGTTTGCGTCCCTGGGATGGCTCTGCCATAGCCGAGTCTGTGGCCCTGCCCACACTAGACACCATATGTCCCCGTGTCTGTCCTGGCCTGCAGGTGTGGTGCTCGGTCCGCACACCCGAGAGCTCTCACGAGGGGCTGGTGACCGACCCCCACAGCCCTGCCCGCTTCCGCGTGCTGGGCACTCTCTCCAACTCCCGTGACTTCCTGCGGCACTTCGGCTGCCCTGTCGGCTCCCCCATGAACCCAGGGCAGCTATGTGAAGTGTGGTAGACCTGGGTCCGGGGAGACATGGTCGGCTGTGGCTAGGGCCTGTGGCAGTTTGCCCAGCAAGGCTGTTTGCTCTGGAGTTTGTAGAAGGCAAATGCCAGCTAGGCGGGGTCCACCCTCTCCACACCACACATGACATGAGTCCTCGTCCCTGCTCAATCACCACATTGTGCCTCTGCTTTGGGGGTGCCCCTGCCTCCAGCAGAGCCCCCACCATTCACTGTGACATCCTTCCATGTCACCTTACCTGGAGGAGGCCTGGGTGGGGGGGCACCAGCTCCCACAGGAAGGAGTCGGCCTCTCTGCTTCCAAGCTCACTTGGCTTGGTGGCCATGCGGCCTGCTGTGCCTGCCACACTCTGACCATGCAGGGTGTGGGTGGTGTGCCTCCCATGCTTCTCCCAGAGGCTCACATACTGCTCACTTGGGAGTGGACTCAGCTCCTTGCAGCACCCCCGTCAGGGGCTGCCCCCCACCCCCCATGTTCCTCATGCTGCTGCTTCCCATATGCTTCCAACCCTTACTGACAGACCAGCTGTACTCAGCTCTTAGTGGAAGCCCGAGGGCCTTTACAAGCCTTCCTGCCCTCTCCTGATTTCCCTGCGCTTAGAGGGAAGTGTGTATGTGCAGGGGGTGCTAGTTCCTACGTCTTGGGGCACAAGTCTTAGGGGGTGACTGAGTCTCTGTGGACCGAGCAGGAAAGCAGACAGAGCAGGGAGAAGAAAGAACAGAGTTTATTTTTACAGGGAAGACGGTGGGGAGGGAGTGGACTTGGCCCTGTAGGACCCTGTGCCAATAAATAGACGCATCAGTCAGCCTGTCTCTTCCTTCAGTCCTGTTTTCATTTATTTGTTTACTTATCCCACCAATATTTATTGAGAACCTGCCATATGCCAGGCACTCTCCTAGACACTCATTGGCTCACTCACCAGACACAGGGGACTGAGATTTTGAAGCCCCAAGAAAACAGAGAAAGAGAGGCGGCGTGGAGGAACGGAATGGAATGGAGTTGGGTCTAACTGGGCAGAGTACATCCTCTGCTCACTGGTGGCCATATCCCCATTGCCAGCTCTTCCACAGCTGGAAGGATTTGCCACTGCCCTCCCTTGGTACATGCCTCTGGGCCTGACATTGAGTCTGGGTAACGACTAGAGCAGGGTCAGTGGAGGGAAGCCCTTGACAAGGTAACACACCAGTCTCTGGACCTTGGAGCTCTGGCCTCTTTCTGTGGCTGAAGAGACACACATTTCCCCCGGCGTCAAAGGCTCAGTGCTCCTGAGCGCCCCTCAGCCTATTTTCATCAAGCCTACCAAGTGCCAGGCACACGGATTGTAGCTATGGCTGCCACCCTCCAGAGCGAGGGGGGCGAAGAAGTATTTATCGAAAACCTCTTGTGTTCCAGGCACTTCTGCTAGGTCGCTCATTTATTTATTCATTCATTTATTAATTTATACTTTCATAGGTATATTTTTTTAAAGTGTATTGTTTATCAACAATGTGTCAGGGCACTGGTGATGCAAAGATGAATAAGATGGTTCCTTTCCTCAAATGACCCTTCTTCCAATGGCACTTTCATCTTCATGAGCGCATCTAATCCTCACAGCAACGTACATAATAAGTGCTCCAGTTTCCATTTGACAGATGTAACCCTAACCACTTCGCTAAAGTCAAAGAGACTTGGATTGAAATAGAAGCCCTGATAGCTCTATGAACCTGAGCCCATTCCCTAACCTCCACGAGTCTCAGTTTCTTTACCTGTAAAATGACAACTAGAGGAAAACAGTAGAGAGTCCAGTCTCAATTCTCTTTAAAACTCACTGTTCCCCGAGGTGGGGGTGGGTTTGTTGAATTTGGAAGGGTAAGTGTGAGGCTTTGCCATTGATTGGTGCTGGGGTCCCTGGTCCCCAGGCGATAACACAAGTATGTTCCCATAGTTGGTATCCTGTCCCAGCACCAGACTTTCCCCATAAAGAGCTATACTTGGGCCTCTGTCAAGTTACTTGAAAGTGCTGGCTGCTTATCAATGGAAGGAAATAGCTGTCTACTCAGAAAGGACCAAAGTGGCCTTGGGAACTCTAAGACCAAGGGAAGGCATGGCTTGAGCCTCTGAGAACATTGACTCTAGAAGGGACAGCAAAATGTATTGGAAAGAGGGGGACCATCACATCTGGAAACCTGCTTCTGGCTCCAACTCTACCACCCCTTAACTATGTGACATTATGCATATCTCACCCCCTCTTCAGGGCTCGGTATCCTTAGCAGTCTTTAAAATACGTGGGTTGGATGAGGTTATGTCTGAGGACCAGTTCAGCTTTAATATTTTAAGAAGGAATTCATGGACATATCAAATTCCAGAATCCAAAGAAATATTGAGAAATGACTTGCGAAGTTTGGGTGTTGCACAGAAGATGAGATTTATGTCAGACAACATAATGAGGTAGGAGAATAGCTTGGCAGCATAAAGTCTTGCTTTTCCCTTGACATCGGATTTCAGGGACCAACTTAGGATGCTGACCAGCTGGCCATTGGGACATAGAAACTCCATATTTGCAGAAAGGTTAAAATGTCTAATAATGATAATAAAATCATAATAAAAAGCAACTTTCATTTATTGAGTCCCTATTTGGCTTAAGCCTGTCCTAAGCTCTTTAAAAACATCATCTCATTAAATTCCCACAGTAACTTATAAGGAGGTTCTATCATTGTCTCTATTTTACAAGTAGAGAAACTAAGGGCAAAGATTACATAACTTCCAATGTCAGATTGCATTAAACTAACATCTGGAACTCAGATGCTCTTAATCACCACCATTTAGTTTTCTAAGTCATGACAGCGTTCAGACTCCAGCATAGACATCTGTCTTCTGGGCGATTTCCTCATACATCCAAGTGAGACCATCACCAGCAGGTACATTTCCATGCTACTCAGCTCCCCTGGGCCAGGCACATGTGACACCCAGGCAGCTGCAGGAAACATAGGCACATGTTGAGCTGAAATTAAGCCAGGTAACACCTGTTTGTTGAGCACTCTGCAGGTGCTTGGTTCCAGAGGCAAGGCAAGGCGAACATCAGGTGACAGACCTGTACCCTCAGTAGCCTTGCCAAGCTGATGAATGTGCACCTGTGAAATGCTCTGGTGTGTGAAGGCAGGAGGAGGATTAAAGATGGTGCTCCTGGATGGGCACGTGGGAGCCGTTATTGGTCAGGTGCTGGGCCATGCCCTACACTATCCCATTGGGAAGTTTGACTAAATCCCATGGACAATTAGGTAACAAATGCCAAACAATATGATTTCACACTTGGAAACACGCTGGGCATGTCAGGCTGGAAGAGAGTCCCCTAATAAAATAAGCAATTTCAGTGGGCCCATAATGACTCACAAATGCAAAATCTGAACAGTTTCCCAATGCCCAGCTCTGGGCTCCAAAGACAGCCCCTGATGGGCCATTACTATAAAGATGACCTGACGATGAATGCAAAGCCATTCATTCATTCATTCATTCATTCATTCATTCATTCATTCATTCAAGAAATATTTGTCAAGGCCTACCACAAGCCAGGCATGAGGCTGAGTGCTAGGGGCACACAGTTCCTGTCCTCTAAGAGCTCAGAGTCTAGGGAGGGAGACATATGTATCAAGCACGGTGAGAGCACACGGAAGAAATTAATAGCTTGAAGGGTAGAATAGGAAAAGCTTCCTAAACAGGTGACATTGAGCTAGAGTGCAGAGGATGGGAGAATTTGTTAGCTGAAAACAGGGAAGGGCATTCCGTACAGAAGGAATAAGTAACGTGAAAAGGCTGATCAGCCTGAAGGGCAGGGTGTGTTCAGACATGGTGAAATGTTTAGGATGACCAGAGGGGCATAATGAGAGGTGAGAATCCAGAAAAGGGAAGTTGTGACAGTAGGTACGAAAAGAGGGGATTCCCTGCTGTCCTGGGAATTAATAGAAAGAAGGGCCACAGTGCAACCTGACTAAAATGTCACACAAAGAAAGTAGCAACCTAGTGGAAACAGTGCAAAGTTGTGTCCTGCCAGGAGCACTTCTGGTGTTACATAAGTGATGCGTTGTCTTGAATGGTTCTCAGATGAGTAGAGCCATCCATCAGATGTGTACCTCTACATCTCAGGCCACGAGTTTGGGGGCAGGATGGCAGGCTTGTGGATGCAATTTGAAGGAAGGTGGTAGGAAGGAACTGGTGATGAGCTCGTCCCTTATTGGAGAGCAATTTGGCCACAGAGTTTGGCCAAATGGTAGGAAGGAGTGCTTCTGGGAAGGCAATTTGACTGAACCGAAGCTTGAGGTAGGACATCAGTGTTATCATGGGGTCTTGAAAATTACTGCCAGACATTTGCATTTGGCTAGAGAGGCTTGGGGGCTTGAATGCTTGGAGGTGGGGGGCAGGAAACAAGAATGTTTACCTCAGTCAGCCCTGCAGATCTGAGGTAGTTGGAAAATGACAACTCCCTGCTTTCCAGTTGCCAGGTACCTAGCTAGGGGCTTTATATACAATGAAATGTTTTATTTCATTCTCATAACAACTTATGAGGGAGATATTTTATTACCCACATTTCACAGAGGCAGAAACCAGGCTGAGAGAGGTTAGAAAACTTGACCAATCATTACAACTAATGAAGGGCAGAATTAGATTTTAAATACGAGGTCTGTCTCTCTCTAAAGCTTATGCTCTCCTACTCACTCCAACTTTTTATTTTCGACATTTCAAACCTACAAAAAAGTTGAAACATAGTGCAACAAACATTCATGTACTCTTCATCTGGAGTCACCAGCTGTTAACAACCTGTGTTTTATGCCATATCACCCCATCTCTTCTAAGGTGCTGGTTGGGACATGACTGGTATAGAAGACAAAAGCTGAGAATTGAGAGAAAGAAGTCATGGAAAAATAAGAGATTTAGGAGAAATAGCTTTACAGATGACTGAAGAAAGCATGACAATGTAGGACATCTTGAATCCAGCGATAGACGAGGTAGAACGGCTATCGGCTGCCCAGTTTCTGTCAGCAGAGCAGGACTGGGGAGTCATTGGCAAAGGCAAAGTCACCCCCAGATTCCTAGCAGTGAGTGGAAATGAGCAACAGGTTTTAAAATGGGCTTCAGACCTTCACAGGTATATGTATACAAATATTTAGCCAACATTCTTTCAGTGCTAATCATGTTGTACTAGTTTTTTTTAAAACAAATTTTCTGCATTCTTTAATGTCTGAGAACCCATAAAATAAGACGCCAGGCCAAATGATGCGTGTTCTCATCAGATGAAGGGGAGAAAAATTACTCCCTGCTTTCTCAGCTTCTGGATTCATACCTAGCCCAACTGAAAACCCCGCCAAACTCAAAAGGTTGTGAGAACAAAATGTAATATTCAAAATCAGTCCTGACACAGAGTGTGGGTCACACCCCTTCTAAGTCATAACAGAGAGAGGAATACCAAAAGAGACAGGGCAAAGACCTTGTTTTGTTCTGTTTTCAGCTCCGGAACTTAGCATTGGAGCGTAAGACTTTATTAATTATTACTCCACCTGGCTCCGCAGGTGGATTTAAGGTAGTAGCCATATCTTCTCGGTAATACTGGAGTACTTTCCTTCAACTGGGGGTAGGAGGGAATGTAATGAGGTCAATATTCCACAGTGGTGTGGAGCTACACCTACATTACACAAACTTCACATAGACGGCAATCAAGCGTCCGGCTTTCAAGAATCTCGTCCGTTTGTCCCACCACGCAACCAACTGGAGTACTAACTACTGGGAGCACTTATCACACAGTTATGAAGAAACCTATGGGCGGTCTCTCGGCTCGCAGCCAGCTCTAGCCGTACAACAGCCAACACATCCGGATCCCAGACTGCACACTCCGGTGGAGTTCAGGAAACTCCAAGTCCAGGGGCGGTGCTTATGGCGCGCGGGAAGCTGGGAATTGTAGTTTTCATTTGGCTTCCGAGGGCTGGGGCGCTTAGGTCTCGGTGACGTTTCCCGTCGCAGGCCGGCTCTGGAGGTGGAGGGAGCCTTGAACGACGCGCGCGAGGCTACCTGGGAAACGGGGCGGTGCGAGTGGTGCGCACGCAGCTGGCCGGCAGTGGCCGTGGAGATGGAAGAGGGTGGCAGAGACAAGGCACCGCTGCAGCCCCAGCAGCCCCCAGTGACGGCCCCAGGCGGCGCAGACGAGAAGCCGGGCGGCAAGGACCGGCGGGATGCTGGGGACAAAGACAAAGAGCAGGAGCTGGTGAGGTGTGGCCCCGGGGGCCGGCGGAGGAGGCCGCAGGCTGAGTCACGGAGGCGCCGCAGGCCTCGGGCCCGACTCCCAACGGCCCCGCGGCGCCCGGGGGAGGGCGGATGGGGAGACCCTCGGGGCTCCCGGCACCCCGCCTCTCTGCCCCTCATCCTCCATTCCGCGCGGTAACCTCCGCCACCCCCGCCAGCCCTCTCCACCGTCTCGTGAGGTGGACCCGGGCGGGTCATTGTCACCCCAGTTTTTAGAATGGCATTCAAGCAGAGCCTGGTCCAGAAGCCAAGCTGCCTTCCCGCCAGGGCTTCCCATTCCCGCTGTCTCTCCTTGTCCACCTGGTCCCTCTCTAAGGAGGCAGACTCACTCTCCACCTGCCCCAGGGTGAATGGGAGGAGGATGTGTTTGGGATTCCTTCTCTTGATGAGCCTCTTACCCCAACTCTCCAGTCTGAGGAGGACAAACAACTTCAGGATGAACTGGAGATGCTCGTGGAACGACTGGGGGTGAGTCATGATACGTTAACATGAGCTGGTGCGTGTTTGGAGCTTTCCCACTTGTTTGTTTTAGTCCATTTTGGGGGAAGAACTTCTATATGAGGTATAGGGAAAGGTGGACTGTATTTTAGGGTCAGTGTTATGGCGAAGTTGTGAGAGGAAAGTAACAAAGGATATTTAAAAGATTTTGTAGCTGTCTCTCCTGGGAAAAGCAGTTCTTGAACTCTTCACTGGGGTCATTTGTTTTTGTGCCAGGCAGTGTGCAGGTAGTTGGAGAATCACAGATGAATAAGACAGTGACTTTTCCCAGGGGGAATCGTTAAACAGTTGTGTCTTATGACGTGAGGGATGTATTATAACTTTTTGTCTGATCCTTACACCTCCTTTTCAGGAGAAGGACACATCCCTGTACCGACCAGCCCTGGAGGAACTGCGAAGGCAGATTCGTTCTTCTACAACGTCCATGACGTCAGTGCCCAAGCCTCTCAAATTTCTGCGTCCACACTATGGCAAGCTGAAGGAAATCTATGAGAACATGGCTCCTGGAGAGAATAAGGTAAAATTATTTCCGAATTCGATGGAGGTCTAGTTTAGGAATTCCTTTTCATCAAGACCATGGGGCTCATGGGAAGTCACAGGAAGCCTGGTAGACCTGAGATCTGAGCTGGCTGAACAGAGCGTCTCACAGTCAAAATACTCACATAAGAGCAGACAAGAGGATTGCTTTCTTTTGTGAACAGAAGATACTGTTTCTGTCATTTATGTTGGACCTTGGGAGTTCATTGTTATGATCTATTTATTTCAGTGTAACCTTAACTTTTTTCTTTCCTCACATCCCATGTACATTCATTCGTTTTATCTCTAAAATATATCCCCAGTTCAATCACTTCCTTGCCTGTTGGAATAATGCTAATCCAGGAAATCTTCAGTTTGCACCTGAATTAGTGAAGCAGCCTCCTAACTGGCCTTCTTCCTTTTGTTCTTGACCTCCTACACAGTTTGTTTTTCATACAGCAGCCATAGTACTCTTTCTAGATTGTGAGTCTTTTCTGCTGAAAACTTTTAAATTAATAGTTTATTGTTGTGATTAGAATAACATCAATAGTCAATCTTTCTCCACTCTCCCCTTATTGTTGCCCTTTAGCCATGTTGGGTTAAAAAGGGAGATAGCAGCACTAACCTTAGCGTTATCACGAGGCTTAGCTTAGATAACGTGTGTAAATTTCTAGTAAAGAGGTTGGTGTGTAGTTAGTGCTTAATTTGGGGGCTAGTGATAGTGTTCTTGATTACATAATTAACACCCTCCCTTACCTTGGATATGACTTCAAAGACTTATTTCTTTATAGCGTTTTGCTGCTGATATCATCTCTGTTTTGGCCATGACCATGAGTGGGGAGCGTGAATGCCTCAAGTATCGGCTAGTGGGCTCCCAAGAGGAATTGGCATCATGGGGTCATGAGTATGTCAGGTAAGACCTTTCCTTGGGAATCTGAAAGGGGTGCTGAGGCATAATTCTGAATTTAGTCTTGGGAGGACCTGGAGGTACTATCTGTTTTGGAGTACCAATGGATTGAGTTTCGCAGACGTTAAATTCCTTGACCCACAAGGAAGTGCTTCCTGGGAAGCTGTGTTCCCCTGATGGTTTGGGCCTATCTCTCCATAGGCATCTAGCAGGAGAAGTGGCTAAGGAGTGGCAGGAGCTGGATGATGCAGAGAAGACACAGCGGGAGCCACTGCTGACCCTTGTGAAGGAGATTGTCCCCTACAACATGGCCCACAATGCGGAGCATGAGGCCTGCGACCTGCTCATGGAAATTGAGCAGGTGGATATGCTGGAGAAGGACATTGACGAGAATGCATATGCAAAGGTCTGCCTCTATCTCACCAGGTGAGTGAGCACGGTAGGGCATGGTGAGGCCTCCCTCCCCAGCACTTCTCTCTTAATTGTGCCTCCTCTATTTTCCCAGAACATCCACATCAAGGGTAGTGTCAGATTATAGTTAATTTATTGTCTGTAAGCTTCTTCAGGACAGAGACATCGTGTCTCCTTAGTAGTCCCACCATCTAGTATAGTGCCTGGTATGTATATAGCAGGCATTTAGTATTTCGGGTAAGTGAATTAAATGGGGTAAATGAATGTCTGGAACTTCTGATTCCTTTATTATTTTTACCTTCATAGTTGTGTGAATTACGTGCCCGAGCCTGAGAACTCTGCCCTACTACGTTGTGCCTTGGGTGTGTTCCGAAAGTTCAGTCGCTTCCCTGAAGCTCTGAGGTTGGCATTGATGCTCAATGACATGGAGCTGGTAGAAGACATCTTCACCTCCTGCAAGGATGTGTATGTAGGGAAGAAGTCACCAAAGGAAGAGATAAGCTTGCGTGGGAGGTGGCGGGGACATTTGCATGAAGATCTGGGACTTGCAGGTTCTGGTTAGGACTTGAGGTGCTTTTCTGTGCCCTTAGTGAACGGGGGCCGAGTTGATGTGATGGCTCTCTCCCCCAGGGTAGTGCAGAAGCAGATGGCTTTCATGCTAGGCCGGCATGGGGTGTTTCTGGAGCTGAGTGAAGATGTGGAGGAATATGAGGACCTGACAGAGATCATGTCCAATGTGCAGCTCAACAGCAACTTCTTGGCGTTAGCTCGGGAGGTGAGGCTGCCCTTTTCACCATCAAGGCTTTCTTCTTGGCTGTGATTCTATCTGACATTTCACTTCTTTGACTAAAACTGACTAGACTCTTGGTTAGAATTGCCATTTAGTGGGATAGCAGAAGGGACAGCTAGGGGAGGCCTGGGGTAGCAGTTGTGACCCTCTGACTTCTCTTCAGCTGGATATCATGGAGCCCAAGGTGCCTGACGACATCTATAAAACCCACCTAGAGAACAACAGTGAGTAGCCATCTGCATGTGTGTGGAGATTGGAGTATTGTTAATTACCCCTTGTATTGGGAGTGATAGCTTGGCCCAATACACTTATTCCATAGAGCTCAGAATTCCCACTTAGCTTTTTTCCAGGTCACTGTTGGGGGCAAAGATAGAGGATCCCAAGGGGCTAGCTCAGAACCAGAGACCAGCCGCCGTGCGGTGTTCCTTTCTTGCCCTACTCTAAACCAGCCTTCCTTTCCTTTTCTCTCCCTCTTCTGCAGGGTTTGGGGGCAGTGGCTCTCAAGTGGACTCTGCCCGCATGAACCTGGCCTCTTCTTTCGTGAATGGCTTTGTGAATGCAGCCTTTGGCCAGGACAAGCTGCTGACTGATGATGGCAACAAATGGCTTTACAAGAACAAGGATCATGGTATAATTCTGTTCCACTTTATCTTTGTGTTGCTTTGGTCACTCTTGTTGTTTTCTAGGTCCGTATATTACCTGACAAGCAATCCCTAATGCAAGTCCTTGGAGAGCTCTTTATAATAGTTTTCTCAGTGTGGGACCATTTTAAAACTAAGCTTTCTCCTTGACATAGGAATGTTGAGTGCAGCTGCATCCCTTGGCATGATTCTACTGTGGGACGTGGATGGTGGCCTCACACAGATTGACAAGTACCTGTACTCCTCTGAGGATTACATCAAGGTTGGTCTGGGCATAGCCCACTCATGGGGACATTCCCCTTCTGTGTTCTAGGGCCCGCAGGGCCTCCCTTTCACTGGTAAGATCTACCTGGCTTTCAACTCCAGTTAAAAGTTGATGCTATGGGTGCTGCACTGAGGCTCACGTTGCGTCCTCCGTGGTGAGGCAGGTAGAATAGCCTAAGTGGAGACTCTGTTTGCATTTTGTAGTCAGGAGCCCTCCTGGCCTGTGGCATCGTGAACTCGGGGGTCCGGAATGAGTGTGACCCGGCTCTGGCTCTGCTCTCAGACTATGTTCTCCACAACAGCAACACTATGAGACTTGGTTCCATCTTTGGGTAAGGCTGCTTCTCCTTCTCATAGCACTCAGCCTGAAAACTCTGTGAAAACAGAAACTGGCCCTTTTCACCTTAGTGTTGTATTGCCAAGAACTACCATTGTGCCTGTTGTGTATTTGGTTCTTGGTGACTGTTGAAATCATTCATGAATGACCAATCCTCGTTTTGTTTCTTCCTTGTCTTATCCTTGGATGTGTGTTGGGGACTGCCTATCCCTGGCTTTTTCAGGCTAGGCTTGGCCTATGCTGGCTCCAATCGCGAAGATGTCCTAACGCTGTTGCTGCCTGTGATGGGAGATTCCAAGTCCAGTATGGAGGTGAGTAGAGGCTGTTGGTCATTTAAGGGAGGTGGGGAAGGTTCTCTGAGTCCTACCACTCTGTGATAGATAATGGGGAAAAAAAGAAGTTGGGGAGATAGATGGAGGAAGGGAGGGAGGGAGGGATGGATGGATAGATACAGGTAGATAGGAAGGAAGGGAGGGAAGGAGAAAGAATGGTGGATAGATAGAAGTGGGGGTGGGGGTGGGGCGGGGGAAGTGTATCACTTTTAGTGAAATCCCTTGAAACTGGGATTCTAAGCTCCGGTGGTGTTAACGGCTAAAGAGTTAACATTTCAGTATTGAGTTCCAGCCCTTGGGATCTACGAGGAAGTGCCAGACTAGAGTGGGGAGTAACTTAACCCAGCTTGGTGGTGGGTGATTGTCACTGTTTTAGTTATTGGCCAATCCTAAATTTTCTCACTTTTGCACAGTAGTTTTAGTGATGGGTAAATATAGTATGGTGGCTGAAAGCAGGGGATTTAGACAGAAAGACCTCAGTTCAAATTCTGCCACTTCTGCTTATAAGCAATGTGATCTTGGACACATAACTCAGTCTCTTTCTTAGGCTTCATTTTTCTCATCAATAAAAGACCTGTTCTGGAGAACTGACTCTGGGTGGTAAACACACAATGGGATTTATAGATGATGTAATACAGAATTGTACACCTGAAATCTATGTAATTTTACTAACAATTGTCACCCCAATAAATTAAAAAAAAAAAAAGACCTGTTCCATGGGATTGTTGTGAGGATTAAATGTTAATAGTATGCAAAGTAATTGGCATAGTGGATGACATATAGAAAGTATTCAGTGAGTGGTTGCTACTGTTGTTACTTGACTACCATCAGAAATGGATTATTACCTAGTATGGTTATAGCACACTGTAGGATTGGCTGTATTGAATCGACATAGGTAAACAACTGTTTTAATAACTTACACTGTGTAATACTGATTTTCCTATTTCTAGGTGGCAGGTGTGACAGCTCTAGCCTGTGGAATGATAGCAGTGGGATCCTGCAATGGAGATGTCACTTCCACTATCCTTCAGACCATCATGGAGAAGTCAGAGACTGAGCTCAAGGACACTTACGCCCGTTGGCTTCCTCTTGGCCTGGGCCTCAATCACCTGGGTGAGGGGATGTCTCTGTTTGGGCAAAAGGCTGACAGTAACTAGATACAACAGGGAGGGTTTATGTGTCAGGCTGTGCTGTATGGAAACAGGTGTCCTCTGACCCCTTGAATCTGTCCTGTAGGGAAGGGAGAGGCCATTGAGGCAATCCTGGCTGCGCTGGAGGTTGTGTCAGAGCCGTTCCGCAGTTTTGCCAACACATTGGTGGATGTGTGTGCTTATGCAGGTGTGTGTCTTTGTGCTTCTCAGTAACTCCTCACTTCTCTCCTGGACCTCCTTTCAGACTTGTCCTTTCTCAGTCATTCTGATCTGCATTAGCTTCTCTTCTTCCCGGAGGAAGCTTTTCCTTGGTGCCTTCTCATTTCTCCCCTCCCTTCCCCTTAACCATCCTGCTGCAGGCTCTGGGAATGTACTGAAGGTGCAGCAGCTGCTCCACATTTGTAGCGAACACTTTGACTCCAAGGAAAAGGAGGAAGACAAAGACAAGAAGGAAAAGAAAGAGAAGGATAAGAAGGAAGCCCCCGCCGACATGGGAGCACATCAGGTTCCGTGGGCAGCTGGGCACTCAGGGGGCTCTTGAGAAAAGATAAGCATGTCGGAGAGCAAGTGGGCTGGGTTTGGGTTTGTTTTAGGGCCTCTCTGGGTGTTGCTGGGTATTGAAATAGCATGAGACCGGATTCTGTACATGAGGGGTAAGGCTGTGCCCCACAGGACAGCTTTTCTTCTTCGACGGGACTCAAGTCAAGGGTGAGTATTTTGTTTCCTGAGCTTACTGGGTTTTGCCGCCTCTTCAATTGCAGGGAGTGGCTGTGCTCGGGATTGCCCTCATTGCTATGGGAGAGGAGATTGGTGCAGAGATGGCACTACGAACCTTTGGCCACCTGGTGAGTATCGCATGGAAAATATGGGAATATATTGGTTTTGATGCTGGGGTTCCCCAGAGGAGACTTTCCTGATGGTTTTTCATGGTTGAGAAGTGTTTTTTACTGTGCCCTTTCTACAAAATTTTGATTAAAGCCCCTTTTACTCATCAGTCTGTTCCTGTAACTGAGCTTGTTTTTATTGCTTTCTGTGACACCGTTGTTGTTTTGTTTTATCACCAGCTGAGATATGGGGAGCCCACACTCCGACGGGCTGTGCCGTTAGCTTTGGCCTTAATCTCTGTTTCAAATCCACGACTCAACATCCTGGATACCCTAAGCAAATTCTCTCATGATGCTGACCCAGAAGTTTCCTATAACTCCATCTTTGCCATGGGCATGGTAGGCAGTGGTGAGTATCAGTCAGAAAAAGATCTTAAACAGCTTGGAGGAAGGTTTGAGGCCCCTTTTTCAAGCTGCTGTAATGCTTAATGTTTCCAGGTACCAATAATGCCCGTCTGGCTGCAATGCTGCGCCAGTTAGCCCAGTATCACGCCAAGGATCCCAACAACCTCTTCATGGTGCGCTTGGCACAGGTAAAGAATAGAACTCGTTTCCTTAGAGTGTGCCAAGGGAACTATCTGTGGGGATGGAAGGGAGACATGTAGTTACATGCAGGGGAACTTGAGTTGGTCAGAGGGAGGATGTGTGTGGTGGGATTTCTGTGTGGCCAGGTTAGCTGATGTCTTTTCAGATGTGACTCCCCACTTCCACTTCTCTCTGTATTTTTCAGGGCCTGACACATTTAGGGAAGGGTACACTCACCCTCTGCCCCTACCACAGTGACCGGCAGCTTATGAGTCAAGTGGCCGTGGCTGGGCTGCTCACTGTGCTTGTCTCTTTCCTGGATGTCCGCAACAGTGAGTTCCTGTCAGGAATCTTATATGGTGGCACATGGTGCCCTGTCTCCACCGCTACCAGGGCCACCTTGATAATCTAGGAGCAGGACTTTGAGTTAGCTCTATAACACTGGGTTCCTGAGGTTCTAGGATCTGTGAGGGCCTCATGAGACTTTCATCTCCCACACTTTTGATCTGGCCCAAAGAGATTTGAGGATGGAGAAATAAACCCAGTTTCTGCTCTTGAGTGACTGGGAGAAACTGATTATATAAAGTCTGAGGGCTGGGGGCAGAGTAAAGTGGGGGCATCTCTGGTTCGTAGTACCTGTGGGGTTAAAGAGTCAGGACTGGAGTGAGGTCCCAAGGTTTAGGCCAGGTCTGCCCTTATGCTTCTAACTATGTCCTGTGCTCTCAGTCATCCTAGGCAAATCACACTATGTATTATATGGGCTGGTGGCTGCCATGCAGCCCCGAATGCTGGTTACATTTGACGAGGAGCTGCAGCCATTGCAAGTGTCTGTCCGAGTGGGCCAGGTAAGGCGTTAAGCAGAGGGGAGGGCTCAGGTTATATTCTGTAACTTGGAGAATGCCCATAGACCTGCTTCTCTGACACTGGTATGGGATCTGGATTGCTGCTACATTGCCATCTGGAGTCTCTTCATCTCAGTTTTCTCACCCTACAGGCAGTGGATGTGGTGGGCCAGGCTGGCAAGCCTAAGACCATTACAGGATTCCAGACACACACAACTCCAGTGTTGCTGGCCCATGGAGAGCGGGCAGAATTGGCCACGGAGGAGTATCTTCCCGTCACCCCCATTCTGGAAGGTTTTGTTATCCTTCGGAAGAACCCCAACTATGACCTCTAAGTGGCCACCATGGGCTCTGAGCTGCAACTGATACGTAAGCGGGTTTTGGTTCCTTCTGCTAGCGGTGAACACTACTGCAGACCTTTGGGGGAATTGTTAAGCTCCTGTTCTTTTGTTACTGGTGAGATAACTTTGTTGAATAAAGACCTTTATCCCTGAGGTCCCTTTCTGTCTGTTTTCTGGGGTATCGTGACTAGAGGCCAGACTGAGGTGGGGGGTGGATGTGAGAGGGCGCTGTTTGTAGCAACTCTGAGCCCAGGCTAGTGGGGAAGCTGCCCTTAACAGAAAGAACTAAACCCCTTTTCCTTCTCTTTCCTAGTCATCTTAAAACATCGGTTCATCTTTAGGGGCATGAACTTTTGGGATGCTGATAAATATAATGGACCTTCTTTCTAGGAGCTGCATATATACAAAGTTTTACACAAACTCTTACAAATAACTTTCCAAGGGGCTTGTGGATCCCATATACCCCCTACTCCCACCCCATCAATGCACACCCACCTGAAGCCCACCATTCCCTGACTTTGGACTAAAGATCCCTGGTCTAAGAGGCAGAGTTAGCCCTACTCTTTCTAATTTGACTTCTGTGCTGCTGAATGAAAATGGCATCTTTACCTCCTGTGACCCTCTGTCCCTCTTGGGAGCCTGCTCTTCGAGAGATTTGATCATGTTAGCATCTACTTCTGTGCAGAAACGGCATAAGAAAGCTTGACCCTGACCTTCCTCCTAGTGTAGCAATGGGAAAAACGTGGCCTCCTTCCTGGAATGTAATCACTTGATCTGCAGCCCTTCTTCCTAGTAGAGCTGGTGCCGGTATGAGTGTAGCCTGTTGAGGCCTGGACCCCATGGATACAGTGGAGGAAAACATGCCCTGGCAGTAATCACTTGCATTTATCCAACACTTACTGTGGTTTTAGCCTCTGTACAGTGACTGGCACTTAATAGGTCTATAAATGTTGAAAGAAGAATTCTACATACTTCTGAGACCTAACAACAACTCTGAGGGGTAGGTATTACCCGTGTGTTATTGGTGAGGAATGTAAAGTGTGGAAAGGTTCAGTAACTTACTGAAGGTTGCATAGTAAGTGGTGGAGCCAGGATTGGAATCTAAGTCCATCTGACTCCAAAGCCCATGCCCTTATTCACTATATTTATCTGCCTCTGCAGCCTTGGAGACTTGTGGACCTCAATGTAGTCCAAACTCTTGGCTAGCTGGAGAAGTGGCAGTTTTGGATTTTGTATCTATTGTAGTCCCTGCTGTCACTCTGGAGCCTGTATAAAACACCTGTGTAAAAGGTTGAAGCACTGAACTTGGGAGACAGCAGACTTGTCAAGCCCCTTTAATGGGAACTGTTGTAGTCTTGAGCAAATGAGCGTGTCTAATGAGCCTCTGTTACCTATATAATGGGGATACAGTAATTGCCTTACCTGATTTCCAATAGTGATGTTAAAATTAGAAAGTGATTTATAAATAAAAATAAAAGGATAAGTCCTTCCCACAACAGTGACTGTGCTTTAGAGTGAGAAATTTTCACAGTGGCTCTTTAACATTCAGTGGTTCATTCAGCAACAAATATCAGTGGAACCTTATTCTGCATTGGACATTATTATAGTTTGTGGGGATACAAAGATTGAAAAAAATCCTCAAAAAGATGATGTAATGAAAAAGAAAACAATTGTGAGATATTGTGATCAAAACTGTACAGGGGTGTGAACAATGTACCCTGGGATCATTGAAATAGGGCCTAAGCACCTGGGTAAATGACGGGAAATTTTTGAGGAAACGCTTGGAGGAAGATGAGTTTGTCCAGAGGAAAAGAGAGTAGGATACAGCTAAGGGAGTAGCAAAAGCTGGAAGGAGAAAAAGGTATTTGTTTTCAGAAACCATGAATAATTTGGTTTGGCTAAGTATATAGAATGAGGGAACAGTGTAACAGGAGATCAAGTTCTAAGCCTTCTCTGATTAGGTTTAGAGGAGCGTTGTTGTTTAAGAAATTGACAAGTATCTCTCAATCACTGAATGAGAGCAGGAAAGTGACATCAGCCATCTGGGTGGGAAAGTTCACCACGGAGGCCCAGGCAAGGGAAATGAATGCTTGAACTAGGACAGTAGAAATGGGAAGATGGGGAAGGGCAGAAGATTTTTTAAAGATAAAATCAAGAGAACTGGATTTTGATCCAAACGCCAATAGATCTGCTGTCTGATTAGATGCAGGATGTGGACAGGAAGGACAGGATAAATCCCAGGTTTTCTGCTTGGGCAGTATTCTTTGAGAAAGAACACATGAGCAACATGTTTGGGGGCAAGGTGGAGGACTCCTGAGTAAAGAGAAATGACAAATTCCTATCTGGAATGCACAATTTGAGATGCCTGTGGCAATTAGGTGAAATACCTTTTAGGTAGTACCTTGTTCTGACTGGAGTTCAAGAGTGTTTTCTGAGGAACAAATTGGCATGTAGGCAGTAATTGGTTTTTATTTATTAGTTTGCTTAGGGAGAAAGAAATGAGAAGAGTAGAGAGAGGAGCCATACATGATAAAGTCACAGCACTCGAAGAGTGTCACAGAGAATACTCTAGATCTGCATTTTCATTCTCACTATAGTCTCTCCTCAATGGACCTATTTCGCTCTTTCTTTGGAGCTTCAGTTCCTCATACACAATGGGGATGATAATACAATCTATTCTGTAGGCAGTTGTGAGAATTGAGATCACATTGGTCATATGTATTAAGTGACCAGTTAACCATTGCTGCTGAGAAAATTTTTCTTCTGAGTTTATGTATATACACAGACAGGAGAGACAAAAAAGAGAGAGCCAGAATCTTTGCTAGGTACCTAAGCACTGTTTTTAGCACTTTCATGTTAATTAACTCCTTTAATCCCCAATCCAGTAGAGTGGACATTATAATTGTGAGAGAAAGCATCAGTGGCTTCTTCCCATTTTACAATGGGAAGTAGTAGGTAGGTAGTAGGTACATTGTCAGGGAGTAAATAGTTTGGATTGAAACCAAGCTATCTGATTTTGACTACGTGGATTTGACTCTAGTACAGACCCTTCTGGTGTCCCAAACCTTTTGGCAACCGGGCAGGGGTCTTGGGATTACTTTTCCCATCATTCTGAATTTTCCATGATTGAGTTTTTTACCCTCCCTGGGAGTGGCTGAACTTTGTGAAAAACAAATCTAGTCACATGAATTCCCTAGTTAGAATATTTCAATTCTTTTAGCATAACATTCGATTAAGCTCTTTCAATAATCCACATTATTTTCGAAGGCTGCATAATTGGTATTTCTTTCCGTATTCGTACCACGATTTACTTAGGCAGGACTGAGTCTTTAATTTCATGATTCTAGGCCCCCAGCCAGCAGTTTATCTAGCACTGAAGACTCACTCAATAAACGCTTGCTTGCTCAAGGTATGAATGAACTAAGAACCGCGGAACAGAAACTCAGAAAGGGGTCTGTCTGGGAGTTCTAAAGTTCGGGAGGGGACATGGGGGGCGGGCAGTGGCTGTCACATGACGAGGCGGGGCAAATCCCATGTGCTCCGCGGCGCCGGGCGCGACTCCGCCCTTTGCGCCGGTCACGTGGGGGCGCCGGCTGCGCCTGCGGAGAAGCGGTGGCCGCCGAGCGGGATCTGTGCGGGGAGCCGGAAATGGTTGTGGACTACGTCTGTGCGGCTGCGTGGGGCTCGGCCGCGCGGACTGAAGGAGACTGAAGGTAAAGCCGCCATGTCCGGGCCCGACCCGGCCCCCCCACCCCCTCCCCCCGCATCCGCCGCCATCCGGGCCGGGACCGGCCACTCTGTGCCGCCGCCCCAGCGCCCAGGCTCCGCGGCTCAAGTCCGGGCCCCGGCCCGCCAGGGCCCGATCTCCGGCCCACGTGTGCTCGGCCTGGCCCGGCCTGGCCGCTGGGTGGGGGTGGGGGAGCGCAGGGCCGGAATATGCGGTCCCAGTGGCCTGGGAGGGCGCCGGGTTCGCCGGCCGCGAAGTGCCACTGCGGCCCAACCCGAGGAGGCCCGGCGGACGCAGGCACCCCGGCTCCGGGCCCGCCGCCCCCTCCCCCCTTTGCGGCCCGGCCGCCGGGAAGTGACACGTTGTTCTTTGGCACTGGCCGGCTCTGCGCAGGGAGGGCGCAGGAGAGGGAGGCGGCGGCGGCGGGCAGGGAGGAGCCCCCGGCCCCGCCCGCCCTCCAGGCCGACCCTCACTTGCTTGAAACCGGCTCTTCTTCGGCCGCCGCCCGCCTGGCCTTTTACGGCCCTACTCCCGCCCTTCCTGGCCTCCGCTTCTGGGCGGCGGCAGGCTTTGCCTTTGGTCCCGCGCGGGTGCCCCCGCGGCCACCCGCGGCAGGCGTGCCTTGTGTGCCCCTGGGCCAGACCCCGAACCCGGTGTCCCCAGGTGGGGGGTGGGGACACCACGGCCGAAGCTGCTAGCTCCGTTTGTGATCCGGGAGCCTGGTGCCAGCGAGACCTGGAATTTCCGGTCTGGTTGGTCTTGGGCCCCGCGGAGCCAGGTTGATACCCCTCACCTCCCAACCCCAGGCCCTCGGATGCCCAGAACCTGTAGGCCGCACCGTGGACTTTTTCTTAACCGAGGGGGTGAGTGAGGGGGTTGTTTCAGCAGGTGACGGGGGTGGTAGGAGGTGATGCGGGTTTGACAACGTGTTGGTGGGGACATAAGCTGTATATTTTCTGCTCCTTTACCCCCTTGGCACCTCCGGGGCTCGGTGTGGGACCTAGCCTTTGCTTCACCCCCTCCCCCACTCCATTTGCCTTAAGCTTGGGTCCCTTCCCCTTTCCGAGCTCCACTCTTTCCTAACAGGTGCTGGGGGGACCCTGATGTGGCACCAAATGAAATGAACAAAGCTCCACAGCCCACAGGCCCCCCACCTGCCCCATCCCCTGGACTCCCACAGGTAATTAGGGAGGAATTAGCAGACACTGGGGTGGGGGTGGGGGAGACCAAGCAGCTGGTCAGAAACAGGTTCCAACCCTCTGGATTTTCCCACCCCCATCTGTGTCAGGGCAAAGTGCAGCTTCCTGCTGCCAAATTGAGACAGGGCCCCTAGTTGTTCCCAGGGGCTGGCTGTCATGGGGAGGGGGTGTGTGGACTGTTGAGGCTCTTGCCACAGATCTGCTCCCCTTTACCAGCTTGGGTTTCTGCCCCACCCGGGTTTCCCCTCTTGCTGAACTCTGGTCTCCCCCCTTCAGCCAGCGTTTCCCCCGGGGCAGACAGCACCGGTGGTGTTCAGTACGCCACAAGCGACACAAATGAACACGCCTTCTCAGCCCCGTCAGGTGAGGGGCTGTGGGGAGGGGAGTAGGGGATCTGGGTGGGAGCCATGGAAAGCTTAGACCAGCTTGGGCCTAGGATGGAAACTCTGGAGGCCCTGTACCTGCCCCAATTTCCTGACAGTTGCTCTGTTCTTTCATGCGGCTCTGCACTTTGCACTGTTGATTACTTATGGCCCCTTGGGGAGTGTGTATTCGGTGGGGGTGGCACTCCTAGGGGTCCTGGTGCCATGAGAATTGGGGGCAGTGCTTTGGGTTCTGCTGCCAGCTCCTGTTTTCCTATTTCCTCCTTTTACGGGGAGGCTGCCATTGCTCCATTCCCCTTCCCTTCTTTCTCTTTGGACTGTGGTAAGATAAACATTCTAGTTGGTTCTTGCCTTTGTTTCCTAAATTCTTCCTCACTAAATGGGAGGATTCCTGTCTTACTTCCCCCTTATCACCTTGGGGATAATTCTCTTCTTTCCTGTCCCCGTGTGCTCTCAGGGAGGATTCAGGTCTCTGCAGGTAATACCCTTTTGCTAATCCTGGACCCTCTCCTGGTCTCACGCTTACCCTCCACCCTAGTCAGGGGCTAGACGTAGGGACTGGGAGGCTTTAGAGTGGGGACTTGTTTGCTGTCCATACCCTCAGTCTGAGGCCGACCGGTGCATGTTAGGGACTAAATCTTGCAGAGTGCATACCTGGGAACCGGGCATCTTGCATGTTAGCTGTTAGCTCCTCAGTGACTTCGGGTGGAGCAGTGCATGCTGGGGAGTAGGTTGCCCTAAAGGGCTTTACTGAGGCATGATGCACCTAGGTGTTAGGAAGCCACTGTGGAGGGGTAGCCTGGTGGGGGTGATATGAGTGTGCATGGCAGTGAGGGAGTAAAAACAGAGAGTGCAAAGTGTATACCTGAGTGTGGAGGGCACGTGTGAGTACAAGAGGCCACCTAACCATCATTTGGTCAAGTGGGACTTGGAAGGACTGGTCCCCATGCTCCGAAGCCCTCAGTACTTCTCTCCAGACTAGAGACATTACG
Organism: Rhinolophus sinicus; assembly: GCF_036562045.2. Lineage (NCBI taxonomy): Eukaryota > Metazoa > Chordata > Mammalia > Chiroptera > Rhinolophidae > Rhinolophus > Rhinolophus sinicus. Next base: position 48,126,614 of record NC_133751.1, read on the forward strand.
GAGTGGCCATTTTGCTGTCCACTTCCTCCCCTTCCCAATATCAACTATCTTCCTCCCTCCTGACAGCACTTCTACCCTAGCCGGGCCCAGCCCCCGAGCAGTGCAGCCTCCCGAGTGCAGAGTGCAGCCCCCGCCCGCCCTGGCCCAGCTGCCCATGTCTACCCTGCTGGATCCCAAGTAATGATGATCCCTTCCCAGATCTCCTACCCAGCCTCCCAGGGGGCCTACTACATCCCTGGACAGGTGAGGCTGGAGGTTTAGGCACCGGAAGTCAGAGGACCTTGTACCCCAACCCTTACCTCCCCTATCCTGACCCTCTGGTCCCATCTCTTCTCCAGAGGTGGGACTTCCTTCTGGTCACTGCCCAGAATTGGCTTGTCCCATCTTGCCCTACATTCTCTTTGTAGTCTGATAAGGTGCTCAGCTCCCTCAACTCTTTCTCTCCCCTCCTCCTCTCCCTTCCCCCTCCATCAGGGGCGTTCCACATATGTTGTCCCAACACAGCAGTATCCTGTGCAGCCCGGAGCCCCAAGCTTCTATCCGGGTGCAAGCCCTACAGAATTTGGGACCTACGGTAAGCAGGGGAGGGAGTGGTGTGAGTCCCAGGGAGCGTCTAAATCCACCAGTTCCTCAGATCCTTTCCAGGCTGGTCTCTGGGTCTGAAAATGATAGCGTTGATAGGCAGTAGGGATTGGTGCTTCATATGGGGGTGGGGGGTGGAGCTTTTATCCTATTGCTGAGAGTTGGAGTCCTCCCCACCTCAAGAAATACTGGATCAGGCACCAGTTTGAGGACCTGTCAGTAAACATTCCCTCTGACACTCATTCCATGGTTGGGGGGAGTCCTTGTAACATGGATTTGGGAGGTTTTTGTAGCTGTTTTTCATTTACATTCTAGGAAAGGATTAGTCTGTTCTTTATGGCAGTGGTTTCCAAAATTTTTTGATCATCAGGAAAGATTTTGAGTATGTATCTCTAATACGTGTATGTTTTTGTTTGTTTATACGTATGCATAATTTAAACAACACTTAGTGTTGCTTGTGAAAAACAAACAAGTGGAGATTATGGATGAGATTAAAGAGTGCATCCCATTTTGGAGACCATTGCTTTAAGGAATTCGTTTTACCTCATCCTGGGCCTGGTTCATAATGTTACTTTTTTGTTTCCTTGCCCCTGAGTAAAGGGCTGGAGACAGGAACTGGACTCAGGTTGAGTGGCTCAGGGTTGGCAAATCTGTTTTTCACATTCTCAGCCAGAGACGTGATTCTGTTTCAGGTTAAATAGTTGCTGCTCCCTCAGAGTATATGTGTATGTGGTGCCCAGTAGTGGGGTACATACACAGCACCTTATAGGGTAGAAGAAGAAGAGCCAGAGTCTTGGTGGCTGGTGTGTGGTGGGAAAGGAGCGCCTGCCTACGAGGGGTGTGTGTCAGTGTCAGGAATTCTTGTAAACGCAGTTCAGACTGGTTCCCCAGCTTTGATAGACACCTAGTTCCCTTGGGGAGGTGGGTGGGGCAGGGCAAGGGGCCGGCTGTGGGTGATGAGAGGTTCTGGGGTTGGGAGGTGGCTCAAGGAGGCATTTGTATATATGGTTGGGCCCTGACGCTGCCACCATTCTTCCTTTCCGTGTATGTCTCCCCTCCATCCAAGCTGGCGCCTACTACCCAGCCCAGGGTGTGCAGCAGTATACCCCTGGTGTGGCCCCCGCCCCAGTTTTGATGAACCAGCCACCCCAGATTGCTCCCAAGAGGGAGCGGAAAACGGTGAGTAGCAACAAGGGGCCCTAGGACATCAGGGAAAGGGAGAATCAAGGTCGGGCGTGTTGTGGGTCAGGGAGCAGGAAGTTGAAGGAGCTCATCAGCTGAAGTGGGCAGAGAATGGGGATCTGTGAAATGCTCAGGTTCTCTGTAAGGCACGGAGGTTACAGTGTAGGAGAAGCTCACGGGAAGCCTGAAGTGGCTAGTGGAGAAATTCCTGAGAGACCTGGGTTCTGGGGTCCATACGATCTGTGTTTGGTTTGGGGTTTCTGGTGGCTTGCTTTAGAAATGGTTTGTTTTCTGTGGCCCCACCTCCCCCACTCCCCAGTCCTGGAAGCTCTTGAGGCCTACGCCTCTGCTCAATCCTCAAGCCCTGGGCGTGGTGCCCAGAATAGGGTGCCAGGGCTGGGGAAGCCGCTGAGTCACCCTGGCTCCACCCACTGGATCTGGGCCCTGCCCCCAGAGATCAGGCCGACTAGCCACAAGTGAGCTGGATGGGTGCTAGACAGGGGTCCTGGGCCCCAGGGTGTGCGGCCACTGCCTGGGGGACTGCTGGTAGGGCAGGGATGAGGGTGGGAGGGGCATTATGATGTACGGGTGGCTCTGTGAGGTCAAGGGCCTCTGAGGGGTGGGAGCCAGGGCAGGGATGACAAGAGCAGCCAGATGGGTTGACAGTAGAACTCATGGGGTTTCTGGCCCCCACCCACCTGCTTCCCAGTAGGGGGTGGAGGGTTGGTCTAGAGTCTTAGGAGTGGGGCAGGGCAGAGACGTGGGCTCCTCCTGCTTCCCACTTACCCCATAGCTTTCTTTCCCCAGATCCGAATTCGAGATCCAAACCAAGGAGGGAAGGATATCACGGAGGAAATTATGTCTGGGGCGCGAACCGCCTCCACACCCACCCCTCCCCAGGTACTGTCTGCTCTCTGAGTAATGCCCTGGCTGGGATGGCAATTCTGCCCTGGATCCCAGGTCCCTTGGTCTTTTCCTTCACTGAGGGATTTATTTCCCTGCTTTCCTGGATTTCTAGGCAGAGCTAAAGTAGAAATGGCCCTAGTAAAGAAGGGTTGTGGGACTCTGCAGGGCAAACTTGGTAACCCTTTGTGTCCTGCAGACGGGAGGCAGTCTGGAGCCTCAAGCTAATGGGGAGACACCCCAGGTTGCTGTCGTTGTCCGGCCAGGTACGTGGGCACGTGGGGCAGAACTTTTATGGGGGAGGAATGTAACAATGTAAAATGCCAGGGAGGTGGGGGTGACTTGAACCGGGTGCCAGAAAAGAATGATGTAGGTTTCAGGTAGTGGAATTTTGAGGGTAGATTGGTTTTTGGCTGAAAAGGGAAAAGGTGGGAGAAGATTGTGGCATGGTGGTGGTGGCGGGGGGGTAGTGGTGGATGGATAGGTTAGGAATGTCTTGGCAGGGAGGAAGAGAAACCACAGCAGTGAAGGACTTGCCTTTAATTACTCATTCTTCTCTCCTGTGGTGCAGATGACCGGTCACAGGGAGCAATCATTGGGGGCCGGTCGGGGCTGCCTGGCACAGAGCACAGCCCTTCAGAATCCCAGCCTTCATCACCTTCTCCGACCCCGTCACCACCCCCAATCTTGGAACCAGGGTCTGAGCCTAATCTCGCAGTCCTTTCTATTCCTGGGGACACTCTGACAACGGGGATGATACAGATGTCTGTAGAAGAATCAACTTCTGTGCCCCGTGAGACTGGGGAGCCGTATTGCCTCTCTCCAGAGCCCACTCCCCTCGCTGAACCCATACTGGAAGTAGAAGTGACACTTAGCAAACCAATTCCAGAGTCTGAGTTCTCTTCCAGTCCTCTCCAGGTTGCCATCCCCCTGGCATCTCCCAAGGCGGAAGTGCTTCTTGAGCCTAACGGCACGATTCCATCCGAGGATCTGGAACCAGAGCTGGAGTCGAACCCAGAGCTTGCCCCTCTTCCTCTCCTGGCTTGTCCCTCTGAGTCCCCCACGCCCATTGCTCCAACTGCCCAACCTGAGGAACTGCTCAACGGAGCCCCCTCGCCACCAGCTGAGGACTTAAGCCCCGTCAGTGAGCCACAGGAGCCGGCCAAGGAAGTGGCAGCACCAGTGGCTTCCCCCGCCGTCCTCTCTGCCACTCCAGCTATGGCTCCTCCAGCTACTTCCCCTGCTCCAGAGGAGGAAATGGAAGAAGAGGAGGAAGAGGAAGAAGAAGGAGAAGCTGAGAGTGAGAAGGGAGGAGAGGAACTGCTCCCCCCAGAGAGCACCCCTGTTCTAGCCCACCTGTCCCAGAGTTTGGAGGCAGCAGCAGCCACCCCAGGTGAGGTGTGGCTGGATGGTAGAGGTGGGGCAGGCGGAGGGTGTGGTTCTTTCTGTTCATTGGTAATCTTTCATTTGTGCCATTGTGACTGGGTAAGAAGCCCTGTGATGGAAACTAAACTAGATTAAGGAATTTTAACTCTAGAGAGGGTGTAATGGAAAGGGGAAATTTTACACAGTGGCTGCTTTTTCTTCTTCCCAAGAGTTAGGGGTACTCCTTAAGTTATTCCCACTCCTTTGTCCTTTTCCCCCCCTAAATAGTGGCAGTATCTGTGCCAAAGAGGAGACGGAAAATTAAGGAGCTCAATAAGAAGGAAGCTGTAGGAGACCTTCTAGATGCCTTCAAGGAGGTAAGGGAGCGGTGGGAGGGGAGAGGGCAGAGTTTGGGTGTGGAACTGGTCGTACTACAACCGACAGAATGTTCCTGTGGTTGCAGGTGAACCCGGGAGTACCAGAGGTGGAAAATCAGCCTCCCGTAGGCAATAATCCCGGCCCAGAGCCTGAGGGCAGCAGTGAGCCCCCACGGCCCGAAGACTCAGAGGAGACCTGGGACTCAAAGGAGGACAAAATTCACAACGCTGAGAACATCCAGCCTGCGGAGCAGAAGTACGAGTACAAGTCAGGTATGCTGAAGGGGGGTTAGGATGCGGGCTGCTCTTGTTAGGGCCCCGGGAGACAATAATAGTTCATCCCGTCCTTCTTGCAGATCAGTGGAAACCTCTAAACCTTGAGGAAAAAAAGCGTTATGACCGTGAGTTCCTGCTTGGCTTTCAGTTCATCTTTGCCAGTCTGCAGAAGCCAGAGGGGCTGCCCCATATCAGCGACGTGGTGTTGGAGAAGGTGGGTGGGCTTGAGGGGGAGGCTAACTCGGTGCTGACTGGTGGGCTTGGGAGGAGCCTGAGGTCCTGAAAGAACAGTCAGTAGCCCTGGCCTGTTTCTGATACCTTCTCCGTCCTCTTCACAGGCCAATAAAACACCACTGCGGCCACTGGATCCCACTAGACTTCAAGGCATAAACTGTGGGCCAGACTTCACTCCATCCTTTGCCAACCTTGGCCGACCAGCCCTCAGCAACCGTGGGCCCCCAAGGGGTGGGCCAGGTGGGGAGCTGCCCCGAGGGCCGGTGAGTGGGACTGACTAGAGGGGCAGATGGGCAAGGGGAGTGGGGGTGTGGCCCTCTGGTTAGGGGGTGGGAAGAAGTCAGCCTTGGAGATGTGTGGTGGTGGTGTCTCGAGTGTGCTGACTACTTCTGTACCTTCCCTTATTTAGCAGGCTGGTCTGGGACCCCGGCGCTCTCAGCAGGGCCCCCGAAAGGAGCCACGCAAGATTATTGCCACAGTGTTAATGACTGAAGATATAAAACTGAACAAAGCAGAAAAGGCCTGGAAACCTAGCAGCAAGCGGACGGCCGCTGATAAGGACCGAGGGGAAGAGGATGCTGATGGCAGCAAAACCCAGGTACCAACTTTTGGCCAACTTGGCTTTTTTGCTTCTGTTTCATCCTCATCTGCATTAAGTCCCCACCACCCTTTCTAATCCCTCCCAGTGGCCTCTGTTCTGAGGCTCACTGGATCCTGTGTCTGCTCTGTGCCTTCTCCCCACCAGGACCTGTTCCGCAGGGTGCGCTCCATTCTGAATAAGCTGACACCCCAGATGTTTCAGCAGCTGATGAAGCAGGTGACGCAGCTGGCTATCGACACGGAGGAACGCCTCAAAGGGGTCATTGACCTCATCTTCGAGAAGGCCATTTCAGAACCCAACTTCTCTGTGGCCTATGCCAACATGTGCCGCTGCCTCATGGCGGTTAGTTTCCACTGTTTTCTAAACCTTGTGGTCTGGCTTCCGCTTCTGTTCCCAAGACTCCTTGAGTCCAGTTCTTGCTTCTCCTCCAGCCTGTGCTGTTGATGGCAGCCAGGAGGAGGCAGGGCTGGGGCTAGAGGTATTCCTGGGTTAGGTAGTTAAAGATTCTGGGAGGGCCTTCCTGTCCTGGACTAGTCTGAATGTGACATCCTCTTCAACATACAGCTCAAAGTGCCCACTACAGAAAAGCCAACAGTGACTGTGAACTTTCGAAAACTGTTGTTGAATCGATGTCAGAAGGAGTTTGAAAAAGACAAAGATGATGATGAAGTTTTTGAGAAGAAGCAGAAAGAGATGGACGAAGCTGCTACAGTAAGAGAAAACCCAACTCCACTGCCCAGCCAGATGCCCCTCAGCTGTAGAGTTGGGGGTGGGGAGAGTAGTTTGGGGGTGTCTCTGCCTTAGGATATGAGTGGTTGTTGCTGAGTTTAGATATTCGATATGTAGGAGAGGGTTTTAGCTGTGTGGCTGGGTATCTTTTGATGTGATCCCTGTCCCATGACTGGTAGGCAGAGGAACGGGGACGCCTGAAGGAAGAGCTGGAAGAGGCTCGCGACATAGCCCGACGGCGCTCTTTAGGGAATATCAAGTTCATCGGGGAGTTGTTCAAGCTGAAGATGCTGACAGAGGCCATAATGCACGACTGCGTGGTTAAACTACTTAAGAACCATGACGAAGAGTCCCTCGAATGCCTTTGCCGTCTGCTCACCACCATCGGCAAAGACCTGGACTTTGAAAAAGCCAAGGTAGGAGTCCTTGGAGGTGGAGGGGGACAGGCTGAAGCGCGCGGGGCCTGCTGTGCGCTGACACACTCCCTGTTGTGTCGGGGCCACTGAGCCACAGTGATGGAGCTGAGGGCCTGCAGCTGGAGGTAAGGGATTAGAAGTTCCTGGCCTGATCCCTTTGCTTCTCCCTAGCCCCGAATGGATCAATATTTCAACCAGATGGAAAAAATCATTAAGGAGAAGAAGACTTCATCCCGAATCCGCTTTATGCTGCAGGATGTGCTGGATCTGCGACGGGTGTGTGTCCCCTCCTTGCCGTCGCTCGCTAGTCCTCTGCCTCTGCCCTCACAGCCCCCATTTGCCGACACTGCTTTGGCCCTCTGGTGTCTTAAATGCCTCTGTCCCCACAGAGCAACTGGGTGCCACGCCGGGGGGACCAGGGTCCCAAGACCATTGACCAGATCCACAAGGAGGCGGAGCTGGAGGAGCACCGGGAGCACATCAAAGTACAGCAGCTGATGGCCAAGGGCGGCGACAAGCGGCGGGGCGGCCCCCCAGGCCCACCGCTCAGTGAGTTGGGGGCCAGGCTTGGGGGCGGGCAGTGTGAGGGCCTGTGCTTCCCCTGATGACTTCTTCTTAGTGCCACGTGTCTGGGCCACTGAACCCCATGATGGAGCTGAGGATCTGAGGAAGCGAGGCTGGGGCTGGGGCTGGGGCGGCCCGAGGGCCAGGGCTGCCGGCCTCACTCACAGCTCCCATGTGCTCTCCTTCCGTCCCAGCCCGCGGCCTTCCCCTTGTGGATGATGGCGGCTGGAACACGGTCCCCATCAGTAAGGGCAGCCGCCCTATCGACACCTCACGACTCACCAAGATCACGAAGGTAGGACTGTGTGTCGGAAGGGGTGATGTGGATGGAGGGTGAAGACACAACTGGGTCTTAGTCCCCTGACTCCCTGAGGTGGGGAAGGTTACAGCTGCATTTTCCCTCTTGGACTAACTGGTTAGATTACTAGAGGGGTGTATTCACATTGCTTCTGGCCCCTCAGTGGTCAGCAAACTGATGCGCACACCAGATTCAGCCCATTCCCTGCTTCTGTACTTCCCACAGGCTGAGAATGGTTTTTACATTTTTAACGGTTGGGAAAAGTAAATACTGTTATGTGAAAGTATGTGAAATTTAAATTTCAATGTCCGTAGTTTTATTGGAACACAGCCACACTCATTCCCTTCAAGTATCGTCTGTGATTGCTGTCACGTGACAGTGGCAGTGTTGAGGAGTTGGAATAGAAACTGTGTGGCTGCAAAGCCTAAAATATTTACTGCCTAGCCCTTTACGGGAAAAGTTTTCTTGGCCCCTGGTCTAGGCCTTTCGTGGCTGTGTGTGGCTGAGGCCAGTTAGCCAGTTAGACCCATGACTTTCCACTTCCTTTCCTTCCTCAGCCTGGCTCCATTGATTCTAACAACCAGCTCTTCGCACCTGGAGGGCGATTGAGCTGGGGCAAGGGCAGCAGTGGAGGCTCAGGAGCCAAGCCCTCCGACGCAGGTATGGGAGGTCACTGTAAAGAGCTGTGTGCTTATTTATTAGCTCCTGAGGGTAGAGCTTTGTCTCTGGGAGGCTTTCGGTACAGAGTGGTTGGGTAATCCAGGGGCTGTCTACTTGGTAAGCTTTAGTGTTGGGATTAGTTCCAAGTGTCCTAAACTGGCAAGTAGGTGATAGGATGTAAGAAAATGGAGGTTTTAATCTTGCTTTTCTGCCTCCTCAGCATCAGAAGCTGCTCGTCCAGCTACTAGTACCTTGAATCGCTTCTCAGCCCTTCAACAAGCAGCGCCTACAGAAAGCACAGAAAACAGGCGTGTGTCCCAGAGGTGAGGTTTTCTAGGTGTCTTTGTTCTTCACACGGAGAGGACCATGATTGGGTTTGGGTTGTTGCCATAGGAATCCTTAACACCTCCAACGTTCAGGGGCCCTTGCTTGAGATTGGGGCAGTTTTCCTGGTGCCAAGAACAAGGCCCAACCATTGCTCAGCAGGTTGGGTAGTTAAAGGAAAGAGCGCCTGGGTAGTACAGGTGAGAGACCATGTGCTTGTCTTTCTTCCAGGAGTAGCTTGAGTCGGGAACGCGGTGAGAAAGCTGGGGACAGGGGAGACCGCCTAGAACGGAGTGAACGGGGAGGTGACCGTGGGGACCGCCTTGATCGCTCTCGGACACCTGCCACCAAGCGGAGTTTCAGCAAGGAGGTGGAGGAGCGGAGTAGAGAGCGGCCCTCCCAGCCTGAGGGGCTGCGCAAGGCATCCAGCCTCTCAGAGGATCGGGACCGTGGGCGGGATGCCGGTAAGCAGCTAGGAGAGGACACGAGGGGAGTGGTGTGCGCTGTTTTGGGATTTGCCAGTCCCCACACCGTCTTCAGAGCTCATACCCCGTTTGCTGGGAGGACGGGAACTGAAGAGTCTCTGATCTGTTTTGTATCCCCTCAGTGAAGCGAGAAGCCACCCTCCCCCCGGTAAGCCCCCCAAAGGCTGTGCTGTCTGAGGAGGAGATGGAGAAGAAATCCAAGGCCATCATTGAGGAATACCTCCACCTCAATGACATGAAGGTTGGCAGTGGGAGGGAGCTGAGTGGTGGCAGAGGGGTGGGGGGTGGGTCACACGCCAACTGTTCTCCCTCCTCCACCCTGTGCCCCCGCAGGAGGCAGTGCAGTGTGTGCAGGAGTTGGCCTCACCCTCCCTGCTCTTTATCTTTGTCCGGCATGGCATCGAGTCCACACTGGAGCGCAGCACCATTGCTCGTGAACATATGGGGCGGCTGCTGCACCAGCTGCTCAGTGCCGGGCACCTCTCCACTGCTCAGTACTACCAAGGGTAAGACTGACTTCTGTGGGCCTCCACTTTTACATACCCACAGATTTCCCTCCTTTGTAAGGCCTGTGGATCCTTGGGTAAGAGTGTAGGCTCCTCAACCATCCTGGTCAACATTACTTTTGGCAGGGATGGGTGTGAGCCATCTAAGGACGACAAGAAGGAGATAATTGCCCCATGTTGATTGAGGAAATGTTCTTGAGGGGCTCCACAGTTGATCCTTTAGCCATGCCTTGTTGACCCAGAAGAAGGGTCAGGGCCTGGCTCCTCTTTTCTAGAATGTCCTGATTTGAATTCCCTTTGTAGGCTGTATGAAGTCCTAGAATTGGCTGAAGACATGGAAATCGACATCCCCCATGTGTGGCTCTACCTAGCAGAACTGGTGACGCCGATTCTGCAGGATGGTGGCGTGTCCATGGGGGAGCTGTTCAGGTGAGCTCCGTTTGGTGGAATTGAGGGAGGATAAAGACAGAAAGAAAGGGGAGAGGGAAGGGAGGAGTGGAAGGTTCCACACCTGGTTTAGGGAAAGATGAGGTAGTGTGTTGAGAGCTTTTTGTAGAGGCTATGAACACTGAGTTTTCTTACAGGGAGATTACGAAGCCTCTGAGGCCCCTGGGCAAAGCTGCCTCCCTGTTGCTGGAGATCCTGGGGCTCCTGTGCAAAAGCGTGGTGAGTGAGAGCCTTTCGGGGGTGATGCGTTCAGGACTTCTCTTGGCACCGTGCGGTTTGGGCTACTTGTGGTGACCCTGACGCCTCATGGTCCTTTGGTAGAATGGGGTTAATGGAGATGGTACTGTTGTGTTGGTACCTTAGAGGCTGGCACACTCCCTCCGACCAGTCCTCTTGTGATTTCTGGACGAGGCAGGAGAATGGGAATCTAAGACCCTAGGCTCTTGATTGGTTGATTGATTGATTCATTCATTCATTCAACTAGTGTTTTGTTTTTGTTTTTCTAAAACATTTACCACATACTGGGCCCTGGGAATACAACAGTGAATAAAACACAGGAAACAAGTTGGAAGAGAAAAAAGTAAGAAATGACAGCTTCATAAAAACAACAGTGTGTAATAAAGCGTGAAATAAAGTACTTGAAATGGAATGTTTTAAAGTACTGTGAGGTTGCAGAGGAGTGTGTTTGGTAATGTTCACGACAGTAAGCTTTCCTGGAAGGGCACTGAAGCTGCCTTGTGAAAGTTAATTGGTGACTAGCATGTGGAAAGATGGGAAAGGCAAGCTGGGTGTGGTACCTTCCAGCTTCTCAGTGAGATGTTGGTAGTGAGAACTTGGAAAGTGCAGTTTCAAAAGAGTTCAGCTATCTGGAACCCGGAAGAGTGAGACTTTGAATTGAAAGGAATTGTTCCTTCGGTAGCATATTAATCGTTTTAGGTAGAAATATGTACCAGGATGATTTGTGGTTTTTTTTTGTTTTGTTTTTAAAAAAAAAAAAAAAAAGCATATTGAACTACTTAGGTGTTTTTATTGAACGTATGGTGCCATAGATTATAGGATGTGTTTATGCTCTGCTAAGAAAAGACTTATGGTCATATTTTTTAAATGTAACATATCAGCAGTGAGACAGCTCCATTTTAGTGGTGTTAAAATGGGCATCTTTAAAGTCCACGAGCTACTATCTTATTAACAACGTTGCGTATGGCGGGGTTTAAATCCCTCGTGAAGATTCTCGTGATCCGTACGCAACGTGTTAAGGGTTGATGTCGTCATTTTGAATATCTGTTATAAAAGAATAATGCCTTCAGAATCTCTTGCCTTGTACAGAAAATGGGCTGACTGCTGTTTGTGTGAAGATTTCTCGTTTGCATTGGGGGTGGGGGGTATATCTGCTTCTAAAATGTTCTGGACTTGGGAAACAAACATACTTGTTAGTCTTCCTCTCCCATAAGCATTGTTACTTGGAATAATGAAAAACTAAACTATTTTAGAAAAAGGCAGATGAGTGTGGAAAGCTGGAATAAGATATTTGGATTTAGTTGTATATCTTTTGTGGTCCAATAATTCTTTGAGAATCTTGTGGAAGCTAATGAACATTTTTCCTGGAGACTCTTAGGTCATCCCCCACCAGCCTCATAGCACTGCGGTGGGTGAGTTCTCGTGTCTAGGACTGAAGTCTGTGTCCAGTGCTAGACTAGTTGTGGAGGGACTGTGCCTATTTGGTACCTCGGTAGCATCCTGAGATCCTAGCCCCTAGTAGGCACCTAGTGAACTTGGAGTAAGTATCTGATGGAGACCATTTGTGGGGCTGTTAGATTATTGAAGAGAGAGAGTTGCTGAGTTGGTCTTGTTTTTCAGGGTCCCAAAAAGGTGGGGGCATTGTGGCGAGAGGCTGGACTCAGCTGGAAAGAATTTCTACCTGAAGGCCAGGACATTGGTGCCTTCGTCACTGAACAGGTTTGTGGCTGCCGTTAGGTTAACTCCATGTGGGGCTGGCCGGTCTTCTCCCTCTTTCCTCATCTCACTCACTTGGTACACTTCCCTCCTGACTATGGGCCGTTTGACTTGCAGAAAGTGGACTATACCCTGGGAGAGGAGTCAGAAGTCCCTGGCCAGAGGTTGCTCTCCTCCGAGGAGCTGAGCAGGCAACTGGAGAAGCTGCTCAAGGAGAGCAGCAGTAACCAGCGCGTGTTTGACTGGATAGAAGTATGTTTCTCCTGGGTATTGGGAGAGAGGGATAAAGGAGAGGTGGTTCTTGGTGTGGTGATGGAGATACAGTGAGAACTTGTGGACCATGTATTTTTCTTTCTCCTGCACAGGCCAACCTGAGTGAGCAGCAGGTAGCATCCAACACGTTTGTTCGAGCCCTCATGACAACTGTCTGCTATTCCGCAATTATCTGTAAGAGGAGCCAGGGAGATGGCGGGGCAAGGGTGGGCCCAACAGACAAATGAAGGGAGGGAGTTTTTGGTCTGTGCCTCCTGGTTGTGAACCAGGCTGAGGGTGTGTTACTCCACTTATCCGTGTCTTCCTTCCTGTAGTTGAAACTCCGCTCCGAGTGAATGTTGAGGTGCTGAAAGCACGAGCGAAATTGCTACAGAAATACCTATGTGATGAGCAGAAGGAGCTGCAGGCACTCTACGCCCTTCAGGCCCTTGTAGTGACCTTAGAGCAGCCCGCCAGTAAGAGCCAGGCTGGAGGGATGGGACGGGACGGGGCGGGGGAAGGGGGGTCAGTCATGGAAAGCGCCTCAACCCCGGAAAGGTTGGGTGGTCATTGGACAGCAAAATGCTCTGATGGTTGGTTCTTGACCTCTGTGATGTTTGTTTCCTTGCCTACCAATGGAAGGAGTTAGACTCAGCCTTGAAGGCTGGCTACCTGTTTTGTGCTTAGCCAGCTAGCTGTTAGGTGTCAGGAGTGCAGAGATGATAAATGGTAACGTTTTCCTCTGCCTGGCACAGGGCTGAGGTGCTTTTCTTCCCTTATTTAATCCTCACAAGTATTGTTTTAGGGTAGATGGTGTTACCCTCTTTTTCATATTTGAAAGACCGAGGCTTAGGTTAACATGCCTGAGGTTGTGTGCTTTCAGCAAATGGGTACGTGCCAAAGCCCTGGATATTACAGTGAGTAAGTCACGCACAGTTTCTGTGCTGGCCTGGAGTCTATAACAGTGATAAGTATTGGAAGATGGGTCTGGAGGGTACACCTAGTCTGAGGGAGAATGAGTGGGAATTGACAAATGGGATGGGGAGAGACTTAGAACAAAGGAACTGTATGTAAAGGAAGGCCCTGAAGTAAAAAGAACTGGACACAAGGTAAAAGAACTTTTGAAGGAAGGCCATTGGGGGAGAGCAAGTAACCAGTCATATATGAGGCAAGATGGACATGGGCCAGGTCACACAGGGCTGTGTAAGCCATGGGACGAATTTTGGGTTTTAGCCTCAGGACAGGAAGAGGCCTTTGGGATTTTTAAGCAAGGAATAAAAAAATTCTATGTTAGTTTTTAGATCATCCTGGCCAATAGTGGGAAGAGTGGTTTGGAATGGGGGTGACTGAATGTGGCAGGATCAGCAGATCAGGAGTGTTGTTGGTAGTGGCTCAGCCTTGCCTGTGACAGTGGAGATGGGAGAGGAGTGGGCAGTTTTAAGACGCACTGGCCTGGGAGAGGGTGATGAGAGATCAGAAGTCATATGACTCCCAGTATGGTTTTAGCAGGTGAGGTGATAGTGTGGCACCATCCACTGGGTGGTAGGAAGCACTGGACTGAGTTGTTTGGTCATCATGAATTTGTGGTCTGGGGGTAGCGGTGATCAGGGATGCTGGCAGACAGCTGGCTGTGTGGATTCATTTGGAGACGAAGAGGTCAGGGGTGGAGGTTCATCAATGAGTTGCTGGCACATGCAAGTCACAAGAAGACACAGGATTGCCCGAGGGAGAGTGTTGAGAGCCTAAGATGGCACCTTGAAGTGCAGGACCCACAGCTAGGGAATCATCGAACAGGGTCCTATGAACAAAGGACAGTAATTTTAGGAGAGTGAAGTGGTCAGTAATGCAAGACGCTACTTGAGAGTCCCATGGGCGGAGACCTGAAAGTTAAGGGCTACTGGAATATAAAAACATGGAGGCCACCCTGGCAGAAATATTTGGTGGAGCAAGGGACAGAATGTGGATTGGAAAGAACTGAGTAAAATTCGACTGAGACAGGAAAAAGGAAACAACAAATATAGACAAAATCTGAATTCAATCTGTTGTCAAAAGACAAAAATCTTTTGTTTGGTTGTAGGAGATAGTGGTTGTAAAGGAGGCCTTTTATGTTGAGATTGGAGAAACTTGGGCTTAAAAATACAGGGCAGAGTGGATAATCGATCATATAGGGTCCCTAGGATGGGTATGCATGAGACTTAGAGCACACGTTTGGGATAAGTGACCGGCTGCTGTTGCAGTGGTACAGGAGTTGGGGGGTTGTCCACAGGTGGCGGCTGTACATAGATTTGAGGGTGTCCTGGCTTACATAAATGGCTCAGTATTTCACAAATGGACTCTAGATCTTACGCTGTGTTCATTTCTTTATTCAGAAGAAATGTATTCACTACTCAGCCTCTTGCTTTTAGAAGCATTAAGTTTGCTTTGGAAATACTGGCAGTGCAGTGTGGGGAAGGGAATCAGTTGTGGTCAGGGTTATAGGACAAATGCTTGGAAAGGGTAGTAGCCAGTGGGTGAGGGAGAAAGAGGGTCAGAGCAAGAGATGCTTGAATTGATCCTAAAGGAGTTCACCAGGAAGGTGACAAGAGAAAGGATGTTCTTGCCAAAAAATGTAGCACATGTAAAAGTGTCAGAGAGGGTGTGTATGTTCAGATGTGTGGAAAGTTAAAAGGAAATTGGGATTGAGAGTTTGTCAGAATCTAATGGGGGCCAGTGGATGTTCTAGGTTATACCCTAGACTTGTCAGTGATAACAGCTGGGACTTTTGTAATTTCCCTAATTCAGGAGTACCAATTCTGCATGTAGTTTTTTCCATTAAACATATCGTGAATGGAGAAATTTGAAGCTGCTGAGGTGAGGCTGGGCAGATTTGTAAGGTTTGGCCAAGTGACTGATTCCTGTCTCTTAGATCAAGAGATTATTAGCTTCCTATTAGAGACCTAGTCACTTTGAAATGGTCAGACACAGTTGTCAGGATGGTGGGTCAAGAGTTTTGTTTTAACATTGGAGCTTGGGGAGGGATCCTTTGCAGATGGGATGGGGTCGCTGTGGGCAGTACGCCCCTTAACTCTGTCCTGCCTGCTTGCAGACCTGCTTCGGACGTTCTTTGATAAGCTGTACGATGAGGACGTGGTGAAGGAGGACGCCTTCTACAGCTGGGAGAGTAGCAAGGACCCTGCTGAGCAGCAGGGCAAGGGCGTGGCCCTTAAATCTGTCACAGCCTTCTTCAAGTGGCTTCGTGAGGCAGAGGACGAGTCTGACCACAACTGAGGGCGGGGTGGGGCCGGGGACTTGGAGCCCCATGGACACTCGGATGGCCCAGCCAGCCGCCTGGACTGCAGGGGAGTCAGCAGCAGTGGCGGCGGCAGTGGGTGCCTGTAGTGCGGTGGTGTCTAAGCTAATAAAATGGCTGAAGACGCAGGATGGCTTGGGGCTGCCTGGGGCCCCCTCCAGGATGCTGCCAAGTGTCCCTCTCCTCCCCTTGGGGCACAGAGATATATATAAAGTCTTGAAATTTGGTGTGTCTTGGGGGGGGGCACCACTGCCTGCCCCTGAGGTCCTTTTTTTATTTTCTGAAAATCACTCTTGGGACTGCCGTCCTCGCTGCTGGGGGCATATGCCCCAGCCCCTGCACCACCCCTGCTGCTGCCTGGGCAGGGGGAAGGGGGGCACGGTGCCTGTAATTATTAAACATGAATTCAATTAAGCTCACTGCCTGTACTTTGTGGCCTACTCCCTCTGGAGAAGGTATGGATCAATGGGCAGCCTCCTTTCAAGAGCTGGCACTCACCTATAGCACTGTTCCTGTAACCTGGCACCCCTCTTTCCTTTTCCCCTGTCCATAATTGTGTAGGGTGGGGACGTCACTTTCCTGGAGGGTGGGGCCCTCAAAATGGATGTGGTGGGGTGCCCTGATTAGGACAGGAAGAGACAGTAGCTGTGTAGTACTTCATAGAACACACTTAGCTGGTTTTGCTCTTAACAATGTGCTCCAGACCCCTTTGCGTGTAGAAGGTCTTGGGTTTCAGGCTGTTTATAGCCGGCAAAGCCCTTTATGGTTTCAAGGTCTCATCTGTAAAACGAAGGGGCTGGATGCAGAGGTCTACTGTCCCTGTCCGTGCAGTGTGACTGGCAGCCTGGGTCCGGTGCGTGCCCGCCCATCGTTACCTCGGTCGTCTCCCTTTCACCCCCGCCCCACCCATTTTAAGGGGTCGCTCCGCAGTTGGGCCTGAGAGCCCAGAACGAGCTTTTTCCATACGCCGCTCGTGCGTGGCCATGACGTCGCCTTGGTCCCGCCCGCTTCGGGTAGTTACGCTAATGGCCACGCCCCCGTGCTGACGTCACCAGCCCGGTTCTCTCTCCGGGGAGCGGCGGCGGACGCGCGGCTCCCACCCCCTCCCTCTTCACGGGTTCTCCCCTCCCTGGTGGCGGCCGCGGTCCGACACTGCAAGCTGATGGCCCGGGTCCCGAGTGCCGGCTAGCGTGCCTGGGTGCCCGGCCATGGGCTGTATCAGCTCTGGAAGCCCGGCGGGTCAGGGTAAGAGGCGGAGGCCGGGCACCGGTTGGGGAGTCGGGCTACGACTGCCGGGTGCGCGGGCCGCGGGTGGGTGGGGGCCTTGAGGAGGGGTCGGATGTCGGGAGAGGGAGGAGCCTGCACCGAGGAGGCGGGCCAGGCGAGAGGAGGAAGCAGGCACGAGCGGGGAGGGGGCTAAACCGACTTGGGTTCGCTCCCTTGGCCTCCCTGCTTCTGGGCTCTGCAGGGCAGACTCGTGTCTTTCCGCCTGGATTCCCACCGCTGAGGGCAGGAGGCGCACGGCCTGGGGAGGGGCTAGTCAAGCCTCCTCAGCCCATGGCGACTGGCCTTGTGCTATTACATACACTTGTCTCACTGCCCTGGGAGTGGCCCTATGCTGGGAATCTGCCTCTCCCATCTGTGTCCCAAGCCCCTTAAGCCTGCAAACGCTGGTCAAGAACCCTACCAGGGAGTTTTTGATTAAACCTTACTCCGCACTTCAGAGTCAGCTGGTGGATAAAGGGGACTGAGGCCCCACTTGGGGCACCTGTGAGCACCTGATCACCTCTTACCTCTTAAAACTCTTAGTTCTCTTCCTCCACATCCAACAACAAAAAGTCATCCTACCCTGTGGAGGGAAACGAGCCGAGAGGGAGGCCATCAGGGCTTCCTTCCCACAACTGCTGACCCTGCTTGGGCCTTGGTTCCCATGGATGGTAAATGCTGGGCCTGGCCTTAGTCCTCTGCGTCTGAGGTTGGCCAACTTACTTTACTCCAGTGTCATGGATTTCTCCACTCCTAAGGCCAGGCAGGGACTTGTGACGTTGAGGGCAGGGTTTGGAATGGGTCCTGGGTTTTCAGGGCAAATGGTCAGTCACACAGGCCTTAGTGTGGTTGGTACTTGAGGTTCTTTGGAGCTAAGACTCTAGCTGAGATTTGTACTTTCCTTGGGTTCCCATGAGGAATTCTGGGATTTGTAGTCCTAAATGAACCTCATGGCTTTTGAAGCTGAGAAGTAGCAAGCTGCTATGATTCCTCTGGCCCTGCTAAGGCGTGGAGTTCTGGAAGTCATTCCCTCCTGTAGTTGGGAGAGTTTGGCTGATCTCAGGACTGGCCTCAAGAGCCCTGATTAGGTACCAGCTGGGGGCCAGGGATGGCCTGTAACCTTGTGTCTTCCTTCTGGTTGGTAGCATTTCTGGGGACCACCAGCTGGCTGAGGCTCAGGGACAGAGACGGCTGCTCCAGCTAAAGGTCAGTTGTGATATATGTTGCCTGTTGGCACTGTCTAGGGGACAGGCCTCAGCTCACTGAGCTCCAGAGAGCTTGGCTGGGCCTCTGGCACTCCCACCTCCTCAAAGCCATGAGGCAGGCATGTTCTCCTTATGTGTCTAGGCACAGGTTCCAAGTGGGGAGGGGACTGGCTCAGCATCCGGAACCAAAATAGGAATAGAACTGGGAGCGGAGCCTGGAGCAGTTCTGGGCTTTTGGTTGTCTGCATCAACACAGCTAGCATGCCTATGATTTCTGTGCTGGGTAAAATGTTTCTGTGGCAGCGTGAAGGGCCTGGAGGACGATGGACTTGTCAGACAAGTCGCAGAGGTGAGACCAGGGGCTGTAGATGTGATCTGGGAGGTGATGGGAAGCTTAGGAGTAGGGTGCTCTGGTGGCAAGAGGAAAATTACTCTGGCTTCGATATTGGGAACCTGGCTGAAACAGGAACAACCAGGCTGGGGCCAGACAGGGTATCAGGGAAAAGGCTTGGGGGATTGGGATGAAAGTCAGAAAAAAAACATGGGTTTGTCAGGAAAAGAGTGAAGAGCTGCATACCAGCTGAGGCTGGCAAGAGCAAAGACCCAAGGAAGGAAGGCAGCAAGCCTGCAAAGGGTCTAAGGTGGTGGTGGGGAGGGGGACGGTAAGGGGAAGGGAAATGATGATGATGGTGGAAAGAATGAGTTGTGCTTTCCAAGAGGAGTGGGTAGACTGAGAAACCGGAGAAGATTCAGAATTTATCAAAGCTTAGGTTTCATCCTAGGGTTTTGATGGCAAAATATCTCCAGAGGAGGAAGGTGGCCAGTGGCTGCCACAAAATGGCCCCAAGGGGCCTAAAGGTCAGGACTGTGGGACAGGGGCTTTCAGAGTTGTGGAGTGCACCAGGTGGTCGCTGATAATTTGGGAGATGGGGGAGGGGGGGAGGAAGAATGATATGGCAACACCGGATGAAAAGGGGGATCTTGGCAGAAATGCGAGCCCAGCTAAACAGCCTTTCCACCACCCCGCAGTGGCCTCGGACCCCGCGTGGGCTGTGGAGTGGATCGAACTTCCTCGGGGCCTCTCTCTATCTTCCTTGGGATCTGCTCGGACCCTTCGAGGCTGGAGCCGGTCCTCCCGCCCTTCCTCCGTGGACAGCCAGGACTTGCCAGAGGTGCTGGACCCCTTGGTGTTGGTGGGGGGAAGGGGGGACCACGACCATGTGAAAGTGATCTGTATCCCCCACCCCCGCCTCGCCAGCCTGTTTCTGGCTCCCTTTGCCTGTGAGCGGAGGCGCTATCCGGCCGGGAGCGAGGCCGCCCCCGCGCCGGTCTGCTCTTCTCGGCGCGGTGCCAGCAGCGGGCGGGCTGCTTCGCGCCTTAGTCGCTGACGTCAGCGCATCCCGGGCTGTATCCCGGGAGACCCTGTTGCATGGTGATGGGTTGCCAGGGAGACATACACCTTTTCTCGGGGCCTGGGCCGCAGCTGCGCGGAGCGCCAGCACGGATGGCGGCGACTGTGGGGAGTGAGGGGAGGGAGGGTGAGCGAGCCAGGAAACACCCAGCAGGTGCTCCTCCCTCCAGGCCTGGCCAAAGGCTACCAGCGCCACACTGGGGGCCCTGTCAGCCAGGTACTGAATGGAAGGGACAGAGGGTGGGCCTGAGGTCAAGGGGCCCGTAGAGCCCCTCCTGTGAGGGGTAGAAAATGATGGAGGAGAGCTAAGCAATGCCTGGGAGGGGGCGTGTGCTTCCGACTTCATGTATTCGCTGAGGGAAATATTTGCCAGGGGCTTGCCAGGGAGCACTGAGCCAGGTGCAGGGTGGAGGTAGGAACCCTGGTGAATCAGACTCAGGCGCTGTCATCTGGAGATCCCTCAGGAGAGAGGCAAGAGCAATGCTGGGGGTGGGGGCGGGGTTGAAGAAGACAGAAAAAACTGAACTGAAAACATAATAGGAGGTGGCACTTGAGTCAGGCCTTAAATGGTCGGAAGCGTTTTGTCAGGCAAGAATGGCATTCTTAGCCCAGGGGAAAGCTGGGTTCCCCGGGCAGGAGGGCTGCTTGCTGAAAGGGAAGGTGGAGAAGTGGGTGTTTTCTGGGCAGAGATCAGTGGTGGATTCCAGCCTGGCCTGGAAGGAGGCAGGGGCCTCAGAGAGTGGGTTACTTCAGTGCCTGGCTGTGAGCTTGCACTTCGTTGGATAGTGGAGGAGCCCAGAAGAGATTGTAAATAGAGACATATTTATGACCAGTTGCACTCCAGAAAAATTGTTGACATTTATACCTTGCCTCGTTCATTCAGCCTATGCATTTTGAGAGAGCACTCTGTACCAGGCACTGTGCTGAATGCTGGGGTACAGCAGTGACCACAATAGACAGAATTTCTCAAAGAGCTAAAGAACAGTGAGGGAGACCAACAAGAAATAAGGAAACACAAACAATAGGCCATAATTACACACATGGGGTACATTGATAGAGGATGCTGACTTGTTACAGACGACAGAGAGAAAGTAGACAACAAAGTAGGGTGGTCAGGAAGGCTCTTCTGAGGGAGTAATGTTTTAACCAAGACCCAAAAGATGAGAAAGAGCCAGCCAGACATAGGCAGGGGGGAGGGGAACACACATGAGGCTGAGAAAATAGCATGGAGTTGGAGGAGCTCGGGGGACCACCACTTGGGTTAATCTGGGGGGTGGGCATTGAAGACTTGAGGAAGGGCAGTGGCAGTGGGAGTTGTATTAGAGGATGAGGGTTGTATTAGACGCAGTTTGGAGATGGAACCATTAGGTCTTAACATAAGTAAAATGGGAGAGTTGATGGTAATGCTGAGGTAAGTAAGCATTAGGGGACAGTTGATGGGAATGCTGAGGTTTGGAGCCAGGTTGAGTGGGAGAATGGTGGGGTGATGCAAAGTAAGGAAGTCTGGAAGCAGGGCCAGATATGGGGAGAAGGTGTTTGGTTTCGTTTTGGTCATGCTGAGTTTGTGGCCTCGGTAGGCTCTAGAAACAGCTAGGATGTGGTCTGAAGACATAAAACGAGGAGAGGAGCAAAAGGGAGGGGACCTAGATGCCGTACCCTTCTCCCTTCTTCTCTTCTCAAAGACCTTACTGCATGGTTCTTTACTTCCCAACCTGCCTCCTTCCCTTCTGGGAGCTGGGAAGGTGGAGGGTTAGCTGAAGGTCTGCTCCTTTGGGCCTGACCAAGTCGCCATTGGTCCCTGGAAGGATAGTTTTCTGGTCCAGTCTTCTTACCCTTTTACATATCGCAGCAGCCATTGGGACACGTGCTACCCTGGCATCTCTCACCAGCTCCTATTTCCCCTGAAGCCTTGGGTGGGGTATGGGCATGTGGGAGGACACTGTTGTCAGAGGAGCACTCACCCTCTGATGCTGTCTCTCAAGGTGAATGTTGGAGACACAGTCGCGATGCTGCCCAAGTCCCGGAGAGCCCTAACTATCCAGGAGATAGCTGCGCTGGCCAGATCCTCTCTGCACGGTATGCAGCCCCTCCCATGCTCTGGCCGTTTGGTCCTTCTCCCTTTCGCACATGCCCTTGGGGACTGTATCCTGTGAGCTCTTGCAGGGATCTCCCTTTTCCTCCCTTTTTCAGGTAAACCCCAGCCTCCTCCTCCCACCCAAAGGCACATGTGGAACTTAAGTATCACCACCTTTCCACTTCCTTCCCAGATGCTCCCTGGCCCAAGCTCTTACCAGGCTTCCTGACTCTGCCCCACCTCCAGGTATTTCCCAGGCGGTGAAGGACCACGTGACCAAGCCCACCGCCATGGCCCAGGGCCGAGTGGCTCACCTCATTGAGTGGAAGGGCTGGAGCAAGCCGAGTGACTCGCCTGCTGCCCTGGAATCTGCCTTTTCCTCCTATTCGGATCTCAGTGAGGGTGAACAAGAGGCTCGCTTTGCAGCAGGTGGGTGACAGAAAGGGGGTCAGCCCTACCTTTGTCATAGGGATGCTTTCTCTCATCTCCTCAGGCCTGTTGTGGGGGTTGGAGTCTTTCCAGATCCCTTTGTCTTCCCTCTCCTGTCTCCAAGCCGAGCCCTCATCTTAGCTCACCTTCTCTGCTAATGAATTCCATGTCATCCCCAACAGGAGTGGCCGAGCAATTTGCCATTGCGGAAGCCAAGCTCCGGGCATGGTCTTCAGTGGATGGCGAGGACTCCACTGATGAATCGTATGATGAGGACTTCGCTGGGGGAACTGACTCAGGTGAGGGGATATCCCATGCCAGTGCTGCCAGCTGGGGTGGGCCTGCCTGGCAGGCCCTGTGGCTCAGAGCTCAGCCTTTGGAAGGGGAGACGAATGCTGCAGACTCTGTCCTGGCAGTCCTTGACATTCCAGGGCAGGAGGGCTGTCCGTGCTCGTGGGTGGGCAACCAGCAGGAAATGGAGCAGTTCCTTTCCCACAGGTGCTGAGCCTTCTCAGCCTGTCTGTGCAGTTGGGCCTTGCAATCCTCAAAAAAAAAAAAAAAAAAAAAAAGCCCAGAGACCTCACCAGCACCTATATGCTACTGTGTCCCTGGGAGGATGTGTTGTACCTTGCCTCTGAAATGAGCCACAGTGCAGCAGCACAGCACCTTATGAGGCTGTGGCCCCAAGTAAATAGGTAGGCTTGCTGGGCCTGGACAGCTCGCAAAGCCGCTGGCTCCAGCTTAGCATCTTCACATTCCAGCTGAGACCTGACTGGGGGCCTTTCTCTGGGCCATTGCTTGCAGAGGGGACCCTGCGGGGCTGTGCAGCTGTGCACGGCCCTCCTTTCATCATCCATTCTCTGGACTACACGGGTGACTTTCTCTAGCTTCTGGACTGAAGCCTCCAATGCCTCCATCCCCACCCCCGCACCACCTTTGCCTTTGAAATATTGCCTGCACCCACCCTCACCCCTCCAACTGACAAGTTCTCGGAGGTGGGCAATACATTAGAGCAGGTCGGAGACTGTTTCTGTGGTCCAGAGGGGACTGGTTTGGATGACTGAGACCAAGACAGACCTGAACCACAGCATTTTTGTTTGATTGAGTTCCAGGCCTGCTTTGACCCCTGGTATAATGACTAAAATTTATCCAAGGCCACTACTAACCCATGTAGAATATTTGTGCAAATGAGAAAGGTACCCCTTTCTCTGGTGGGCACAGCCCCATGCCAGGGCATGCTGTTTGGTGAGCAGAGTGTGGGCTGAAATTCAGCCCTCACTCACTGCCTTGGACAGGCGTCCCTTGTGCAGCAAATAACCTGCAGGACCTTGTATGGTGTCCCTGCATTTATTGCTTTCTTACTGTGTGCCACTCTCTCAACAACCCCATAAGGGAGGCAATTAGAATCTCCAATTCACCATTAAGGAAATTGAGACACTGAGAGGTTAAGTGACCTGCCCAAAGTTTCCCAGCTCCTATGCACCATCCCCAGAGCTGTGTTGAGGATAGAGTGGGAGACTGTGGCTTCCAGGTTGTCCAGTTAAGATGGGGCTAGAGGGCTGTCTTCTTTTCTCTCCCCCGACAGACATGGCTGGGCAGCTGCCCCTGGGACCCCACCTCCAGGACCTCTTCACTGGCCACCGATTTTCCCGGCCTGTGCGCCAGGGCTCCGTGGAACCTGAGAGCGACTGCTCGCAGACCGTGTCCCCAGAGACCCTGTGCTCTAGTCTGTGCAGCCTGGAGGACGGGTTGCTGGGCTCCCCAGCTCACCTGGCCTCCCCGCTGCTGGGTGAAGAGCTGCTCCTTGCCAACCTGCCCCCCAGCCGGGAAAGTGCCTTCCGCAGCCTGGGCCCATTGGAGGCCCAGGACTCACTCTACAACTCTCCCCTCACGGAGTCCTGCCTTTCCCCCGCTGATGAGGAGCCAGCTCCCTGCGAGGACAGCCAGCCGCTCTGCCCGCCACCAGTGGGCAGCTGGGAACGGCAGCGGCAAGCCTCCGACGTGGCTTCTTCTGGGGTGGTGTCCTTAGACGAGGATGAGGTGCAGACGGAGGAACAGTGACCTGGATCATGCCTGGTGGTGGCATGTGTCCCCTGGCTACTGCTGGGGGCAGAGCCTCTCTGCCCAAGTGTGGGCACGAGGCTTCCAGCAGAGCTCCAAAGCCTAGAGGGCTCCTGGGAGCACTCCGTCTTGTTGTGTGTTTTGCATGAAAGTGTCTGGAGAGGAGGCAGGGGCCAGGCTGGGGGCGCATGTCCTGCCCCCACTCCTGGGGTTTGCCGGGGATTGCCCGGGGCCCCTGGGGCATGGCTACAGCTGTGGCAGACAGTGATGTTCATGTTCTTAAATCCAAAATGCCATATACATATTTCCTCCTTGGATGATGTGAACCTGAGGGGTGGTTGTGACGGCTGTGTGGGATAGAGCTGGAGGGAGCCCGGCCTCCCCCTCCCCCTGCCTCTCTCTGCTTCTCTCCTCACCTCTAAGTCCACAGTGCAGTGCTTGATAGAATCACCCCCACCCGGGGAGCCGGGAGCCTATGGATTGAGCCGTCATCCCCCAGGGCCTCCCTCCCTGCTGGGCTCGTGCTGTGCTTCACCTCTCCATCGTCTCTAAATCTTCTTCTTTTTCCTAAAGAAAGAGGGGTCTTGGTCTGTTCTTTCAGTCGGATCTTCTCTAGGAGGCATTGGAATGATGCAAGCATGTGCCGTCCACCGCTTTCCTGACCGCCCTGACACGGTCTGGGCCCTTGCCCAGCCCCTTGTAGGAAGTATGGGCAGGGGACTGGCAGCTCCCAGCCTACCATGCTGTCACATTCAACGAGTTCGTTCGTTAGGGTGGAGTTGGAAGAAGGGATGGTTGCTAGTTTTGACTTTCCTGTTATTCCAGAGAGGGCCACCAGGGGGCCACACCAATCGCCAGGCAGTTGTCTGCAGATGCCTGAGCAGGGCAGGAATTGTGCCAACTGGTGACAGTCATGAGGGAGCGTCTCTCCTTGGGGAAAAGAGGGTAGTGCCTTTCTTGGCTGAAGGAAAGGCCAAAACTACAGTACTGGGGGCCTCTGTTCCAACCAGTGGAGGCCTCTGCAAATCCTGCATTCCATGGACAGCAGGCTCTGGAGTTTTATGGCTGTGGGTGTGTGGGTGGCTGCAGATTTCGGGCCTTGTAGGCTTCGGCAGGTGAGAGGGCCCAAGGTAAGAACAAGAGCTGATGGGCACAGGTATTCTATATATAAGTGGCTCATTAGGTGTTTATTTTGTTCTATTTAAGAATTTGTTTTATTAAATTAATATAAAAATCTTTGTAAATCTCTATATACATCTGGTCATTGGAGGTTCCAGTATAAACCCATCTTAGTTCTACTCCTTTTCACCTTCAAAGGGGCAGCAGGGGTCAGGCGGCCCCAGCTCCATCCCGCCAGGGCAGTGCTGAGCTCCCTGCCTTGGCTGCAAGTGGGCGCTGGGTCAGGTTCCAGGAAGGGGGAGGAAGAAGCTGGTGCCCCATCTGGAGGGGAATGGGGCTCTAGCCTTTCGCTGCACCTGCTTCCTTCCCCCGGGCAGAAGAACAGGAGAGCTGCAGGATCTGGGCCAACAGACACAGCCATCGCCATCCCACGCCGCCCGTTGAGGGGCTCACTGGCATTTGTCGTCACTGTCAGAAGGGCTGCCCTCGCGGGGGAGGCCGTGGCGGGAGCGGGGCCCCCAGAGGGCATGCACCTCAGTGGTCTCTGTGTCACTGCTGCTGGTGGCACTGTCACGGAAGCTGGCGAGGGGTGGCCGGACTTTCACGCCCTGTGCTGTGACAGAGCCCTCAATAGCCTTCCGGAGCTGGAAAGGGAGGAGGGTCAGATGTGTGGACTCGGAGCTTCCTGCTCAGACTCCTGCCCAGCACTTCCCCTGGATAAGCTGGGCATAAGCCTTCGCGCCATTTTGGAAGTGGACGTGGCTTAGATGGCCACTATCATCTCACCTCCTTTAGGGTGACGATTCCAATGAGTCTGCCAATACTGGTGACATAAGCATGGTCCACTCCCAGCAGTGAGAAGATGGTGTGAGTCTGAAGGGTGGGGAGAAAATACATTGGACTTTATTCACGAACGGAGAGGGGAGAGGGGCCCGGGTCAGGGTATTGGGGGGCAATAGAAGCGGTGTCAGAGATGGTGGGGAGGAGGGGGCAGGACCCCTGGAGGGAAAGAATAGTGAGAATGGACAGCCAATCCTCAGAAACTTGATAATGGGACAGTATGTTGCTTATGTTGATGAAGAAGTGGACAGAGGAAGGAGTCTTCATCCCATGCTAGAAAGGAGGATGGTGGAGGAGAGAACAACTGTTCAACTATGACATCTAATGATCGGCTAGGTCTTTCTTACATTAGCGTTTAGTTTCAGCTCTGTCCTGAGAAGTATGATACCCATTCTACAGGACAGGCAGCATGAGGCTCAGCGGTGAAGTGACTTGGTCATCGGTAAGAAGGGGCCTTGGGCCACTGTTCATCACTCTAGAAGGAGGACGCACAGCCCTAGTGGTCCTGTGCAGATGTCGGATTAGTCATGGGTATATCCAGGCAGGGGGGAGGGAAGGAGGGAGGTGCCACACCCCCTAGGGGTACTGACCCTGAATCCTGTGCCTCTCACCCCACCTTAGTGGCTGACACTTGCTTTTCCTTTGCCCTCAGCGGGCAGGCCAGTTAAGGAAGGTATCCCTTCACCCTGGCTCCAACCCTCCAATCCTGATCTCTCATAGTTTGCCTTTTTGGGGGCCCAAAGCACCCCAGGTCCTGTTGAGATGTAGCTTGCAGTCCAGGGGACAACAGTCTCCCTGACCCTCTCATGTTTTTCTTGTTTTGGGCCCTCCTCCAAGCTTTCAAATGTAATCACCAAGGGTTCAGAAATTGTCAGCCAGTTCCCCTTGTGCTCTAAGTGGATTTTCTTGGGCCAGATGTCTTGAAAAACACTCTACTGACTCAGCAGTTCCTGGAATTTTTGGCTTATCATCTATCACACTGTTTTGAGTTTACTTGTAAGCCTCTTGGCTTAATGTTTGAATCAAAATGGGCATTAATATCCCAGCTTCTTGAATACCAGTTACTTAGAAGTCATTGTCTTAACACTTACAATGTTTTTCTTACACAGTTGCTGAATTCTTTAGGACAGAACTTCCAGAACTTTCCTAACTTTCTCCTTCTAAGGCACGACAGTACATACGCAAGGAACTAGAAGTTCGGTTTTAGCATAAGCTTTTCTGTGCTCCTTCAATACCTATGTCATAACTGTCATGTGTCCTCATATCTAACTTGAATCCTACATGCTACAAGCTATCTTTAATTTCCTCATCTGACTTCGGAGGGAAACCTAACTTTGTAAGAGTTCCTATTTTAATAGTCCTTTGGCTTTGTCTTCTTATGGTTTAATAATCCCTCATCTTTCCCCAAGGATCCTATTAAATCATTTCCCTGGATTTTTGATTCTCTACAATCCTAATCAGAGTGAGCTTCTGGCAGGCTATATCCCTTTTAGGTTTGCAAACCACTTGTCCTGGGCAGTCACCAAGCCTTACTGATCCACTTCCTGAACATCCTGGCCTTTCTGCCCGACTCCCTCACCATCCTCACCAGGACAGGGCTGTAACACCCAAAGGGATTCTGCTTTCTGTCTTCCTTCCTTCCAACTTGGCGCTGCCATCCTATCAGCTTTCTCAAACTTGAGTTAGAGCCCGGACTCTCCAGAATGGCCCATAAGATCCTTTCCAAGCCAGGCACCCCTGCTTCCGGACTCACGTAATCATCCTTTTCTGAAAACATCAATTTCTTCCACACTTCAGCCCCTCCCTCATTACACCACCTTTTAAAGCCTCCTACTGTTCTCCTCTCAGTATAAGTAGTAGCAGTAATAGTACTAGTTCTGAATATATATTGAATACTTACTATGTTCCATATATTCTAAGTGCTTCGTGTGTAGCAACTCCTTTAATGCTCAGAAAACCCTATGGTGTAAGTAGTATGATCCCCATTTTACAGATAAGGAAAGTGAAGCACAGAAAGGCTAAGAAATTTGACAAGGTTACACAGCTAGCCAGCAAGTGGCATAGTGAGGCTCGGCTCAGCCAGTCTGGCCTGGCGTTGGCACTTGAGCTTGCCCCACCTCCACCCACTGCTTCTCTGTGGGTGGCCTCTGAATGAATGAGGTACTTAGCTGGTATGGTGATCTCCAGTTGCACAGGTTCCTAAATAACCTCCAGTGTATTCTCTCTCCCCTCTAAATGTTCCTCTCCTGAACTTAATTGGGCTACTACTTACTCCTTAGGCCTGCAAGGATGTTTTGAATTCTAATCTTTTATGTTCTTATCGCTTCCAGTTCTTTGTACTTTTGTTAGTCGGTTCCTCAAAGGCTTCTTCTCTTCCTCTGATTTTTAAGTTTGTAACAAACACCTACTTTGTTCTTTTTCATTTTAATTTAGTTAGACACCAGGGAGCGCATTGGAGAGCCTGTATTTCTTGGGCTTGGGAACAGTGAATTGACAGGGAGAGGAAGAACATGGGCCTGTGAAAGAATCCTGGGACTGGGGCCAGGGAATCTGGCCTCTGGGCCGGACTCTGCTGCACTGACTCAGGCAAGTGACCTCTTCACTGCCTCACTTTCTCTGTGTATTAAAATGGTTAAATCCACAGGCTTCTGGGTCAGACCATTTTGGATTTCAGGTCTGGTTCTGCTTCTTACTAGCTATGTGACCTTGGTCACCTTGTCTAATTTATCTGAATCTCAACGTCCTCATCTATAAAGACTGGAATATCACAATATCTGTTTTATAGTGAGGCTTAAATTAAACGTGTGAAGAGCATAGCCCAGTGCCTGGCACATAGCAGGAACTGAAAAAAGGTCAGCATTATCATCATCATCATCATCTTTATGTGATGTTTGAGGACTAAGTAAGACGGTGGAAAAGCTTTAGAGGTTTTAGGAACAAAGGCTTTAAATAAAAGCCAAGTGTATCATTCTCAGGCGTGTCTCCTTTTTTTCCTGCAACTGCAGTTCCCCACTCACTTTGATCTGAAGTCTTTACCCAAAGGCTTGTAAGTTCTTTTATTAACGTTTTGCTTTTTTTGTTTCTCCTCTGTCCCCTGTCCTTCCTGCCCAGGCCCTGCTTGTCCTCAGAGGCTGGCTCTCAGGCACAACTTGTGTTTAGGCTAGCAGCCCAAGACCTGGGCAATGCTCCCCCACTGCCCCTGCCCCCATGCCTCGGATTTGCACATAAATCTAATCATTCAGCTAATTTACCCCTTGGTTTCTGCCTGCTGCTGGGTGTGCCTGAACTCCCTGCCTTCACTTAGAAGCCCGAAGGTGCCCAGTGATGCCACAGCCCCTTCGTGGGGAGCCCCTGCCCTCTAGTGTCAGCCTCACCCACCAGCAATCTGTCTGCACTCAAGTTTTCTGTCCATTTCTGCAGGCCATTTTGCCTTTCTGCTGAGCTGTTTTCCTACGTCTCTACCACTTTTCCTTTGGCCTACAGACTTTCTGGGGTCTGACATTCCAAACCCCCCACTGGGCGTTTCTCATCTTTGTTTATCTCTTCTCTGCAGTGTCCCCACCCCTACTTGGATGTTTGTTAGATTGTTTATTAGATTTTCTTATCCTGCCTGTTTCTCACCCATTTTTTTCAGCGTGGGTGTATCAGCGTCGTTGGGTGCTGGCAGCCTCCCTCCTAGCTCTGACCCTAGCCTGGCCTTCTGGCTTCTACCCAGCTCGAGCCCTGTCTTTATTGCTGCCTTGGGCCAGAATTCCCTGGGGGGCAGGCTGAGAAGAGGAAAAACGATGCCTGACTCCACTGCAGGCAGGAGGAGGCTAAGGGGATCTGGCTCCTGGCTTCCCATCGTTTGGAGCAATATGTTTGCACAACATCTCAGCACACAGCCCACCCTCTGCTGTCCCTTCTTTCCCCGGTGGCTTGAGTCCAAACTTGTGGAAGGACCTGGCCCCACCCTGTGCTCCCGAGACCCCAGGCCAGCCCTGGGTTGCTGGCCTTACCTTGTGCAAAGAGGTTCGCTCCACCAGCTGGAAGGGGGCAGGGTCAATTTTGCAGTCACTGAAGTTGACAGGTTCGTCTAGTTGCTGCTCCTCCCACTCCAGAATCTGAGGGTATGAGACTAGGAGGGTTAGGGAGAAGGTGCCAGTAGCGCCTCACACCTCCCTGAAAGCTGGTCTGCCCTTTTTCCTACCCCGTGGTCCCTCCCATGGGGACAGCAGCCAAGATGATGACTGAACACAGCCCAGAAGAAACAGGGTCCAGAGTCCAGTCACACCTTACCTCCTCAGGGGTCATCTCGCTTTCCAGGTCCGAGTCACTCTAGGAGAGAGGAAGGGAGGGAGGCTGGAAGCTGTGACTGGGGAAAGGGGGTGTGGCCCCCCAGTAGGGGACGTTTACTGCCTAGACCCTGGCCTGCCCTGCCTAGTGCTCCTGAGCTGCAGAAGGGGGCCCTTACCGCCAGGGAGATTCGGACCCGCTTCAGCTTGCGCTTGTCACAGGATTCTGACTTCTCCAACTGTGTTTGAGCCAAACAGGAGAGAAGAGGAATCGATGTTATAGGGAGGAGGGAGGTGAGAGGAATGGTGAAGCCCAGGAGGAAGGGCGCACGCCAGGGACAGAGCTGGCGGCTCGGAGGGCAGAAGGGCAGGGAGAACGGAGGCAGGTGCTACAGGGCTCATGGAGAGGTGATCTGAGCATCAGAGAGCTGGAAAGAAAGAGCTAGACAGAGAGGCTCCAGCCACTCACCTCTGAAGCAGCCTCGGGGGGTGGACTGCCACAGAAGAGGCTCCTGAGGGCAATGCCAGCCTGCTCCACATTCCCTGTGTTCCCAAATACAAGGCCCCGGGGCAACGTCATCTTTAGGGGAGAGGTGAAGAGGGCAAGGGGAGAGGTTTCCTGCTTTTACACCCCTGGCCCATACAGGCAGCTTCTTAGCTGGGATGTGCCCCAGCCAAGAGGTGCGTAGAGACCCTTGTGTGGTTTCAGGGGCTGGGCTCTAGCTCTGTCGGAGGATGGAGGCAGGTGCTAGCGGGAGCTGGGCTCACCTGGGGGACTCTCCCCAAGGCTCATGGAGTTGCTGGGTCCCCTCTTGAGAGCAGGCTTCAGGGGCTTGAGAGTCTCCCCCCGGGCTGCAGGGAAGCCTGAGTCTTCTGTGTTCACCTGCACAGGTAGGAAGGGGCTGGTAAGGCTGTGGCTACCTGTAGGTTGTCCTCCCGGTTAGTCTATACAACCACATTGAGAAGGAAATCTGTGTGGCTATGGGGCTTTCCTCTCACCTGGAAGCGGACAGAGGTCTCAGGGCTGGGGGCACTCTCCGGGTCGGGTGGTGGAGAGGCCTGGGCAGCTCGACGCTCCTGCATGTGCTGCCGCCGGCGGGCTGGGCTCAGCTGGGCCCCTAGCAATGCCACTACCTGTGAGCGCTCGATGGAGCCCAGGAGGATCATGGACTCTGGATAGAGCAGATGGGAGGACTCAGGGCCCGAGGGTAAGGCCCTTCTCTCACACTCAGAGTGGGGCCTTGGACACAGGCCACACACCAGACGGAAAGCCCTGACTGGCAAATGCTGGCCATTCCCTTGGGACCAAGGTGACTGGTCCTGTTCCCTCCCCCTTCCTGAGCAGTGACACCGGGAGATGTATAGCATCTGGGCCGCCCTCCTGGTCTCACCAGGGGACTCCACTAAGGCCAACATGCGGCCCTTGGTCCTGTGTAGTGCCAACCGCAGGTCCCGGAAGGTGCAGCTGAGGGCCACATGGGGAACGTCTCGAACCATGATGTCCTCCACTCGCACCCGGTACTGCCTGCGGGCACAGAAAGGCACTTGGCTTGTGACCAGCATGGGGAGAGCAGCTTGGAGCGTTACCATCCCAGGGCCATAAGGAATGCCCCAGAGCCCATGGGGACAGGGGTTAAGGGCCAACGAGTACTCCCTGCCTTTGTTTGGATCAGGCGGGGCTTGCCACAGCTCCCCCAGGGTGTGGAGAAGGGCAGCTCTGGCCAGGAGGGAGCAAGGTGGCTGGTGTCCCAGCCTCACTGGCTGAGGACCTTGCTAGAAGAGGGTGTGAGGGGGGTCGGAGGACACCTGCCCCTCACCCACACTCCCCTTGTCACACGCCCGGCCCTCCGTACTGGTGGCGGCCCCAGCCCAGCTCAGGCAGATAAGGCAGTTTCTTGATTCGGATGATGCTGTCGTAGAGTGAGGGCTGGAGGCTCTGGGCCACGGCATTGGCCAGGATGACGGCGATCATGACCGGCAGGATGTGAGCAATCTGTCCCGTGAGCTCGAACACGATCACAGCCGTGGACACTGTGTGTGTCACTGCTCCTGCCAGTGCAGCCGCCCCTGGGGACAGCCACCTTCAGTCTCCTCAGGGTGCCCAGGCCCCAGACAACCCTCCCCACCCAGAGACAGTCCTGTGAGGGCCCTCAAGGCTGCCCAGTACAGTCTTGGGGATTGGGCTTCTGCGGCGAGGGAAAGCCAGGTTTCTGCCAGCAGGGGGCACCAGAGTCTCAGACCCTGTGGCCTCTTCAGGGGTTTTCAGGACAGATGGCGACCTGGAGTACTCACCCACCACTGCGTAGCCTCCAGGCACAATCCGATAGGTGCTGCTGTCCGTGTGAATCCCATCTGGGAACCAGGCGGCCATGCTTTCGCCCACCAGACGCCCAAATGCCGCTCCTTCAGGGAGGGGGTTGGGAAGAGAAACAGGTAGTGGAGGGGGAGGGTGGGGGCACTAGAAAGAGAGAGGGTCAGAGGGTAGGGGAGGGGCCAGTGGGTCATTCAGTGCAGGGGACAGCCCTGTGGGGGTGGGGGGTGGGGCGGGGGCTGTACCAAAACCCACACCCCGGCAAGGGGTGGCCAGAGGGTGGGAAGGGTGCAGGCTGGGAGAACAGGCAGCTGAGGACTCACCAATGACAAAGACAGGCATGAAGGCCCCACAGGGCACTGGGATGGTGGTGGCCAGTGCAGACATCCAGAACTGCAGGCAGGAGGTGGTTCAAACAGGTTGGAGGTGCCACCTGGCTCCAGGAAGCCCCCAGCTCCACCCGAGCAGCCTACTTTGCTTATCAGGTAATAAACATCCAGCTGTCGCTCAGAGTCCCCCAGAGGTGAAGGGATGGGGAACGGCTTGGGAACCAGATGGCTTGGGTTCGAATCGTAACTGTGCCACTAGCTGTGTGACTTCAAGCCAATTATTTACCTCTTTGTGTCTCGACTTCCAATCTCTAAACCAGGGGAACTGATAGTACTTTCCCATATCACTTATTAGGCTTAGAGGGGTTAATATATGGAAAGTGCTGGGGACAGCGCATGGCCCTCAGTAAGCCTAGGTAAGTGTTAGATGCACATCTGTAAGGAGCCCCACCTTCATGAGAATGAAGATGACCAGGGTGAGGAAGACGTTGGCACGTGGTGGGCTCCAGGCCTGGGAGGTTCCGGGAGCTTCTAGCTCTTCCACCAGGCCCTGGCGGACCCATGTCCGGTTGTCAAACAGTGTGACCAGCGTCTCTTTCTGTGACAGCTGTAAGTGAACAGGGTGCCTCAGGCTGGGGAACAGACAGATGAAGGGGAGAGGCCCCTCAGAGAGCGTGGGCTGTTGGCTTTAGAGGGGATGCATTCCAATGGGAAGCACAAGTGCCTATTCTGCCTGGGATTACCTGTCCAGCCATGAACTGTCCCAAGCCAGGGGGGAAGGTCAGAGTGGAGATGAGCAGGGTCACCAGAGCCGGGAAGAGCAGGCGTCTAGAGAGATAGGTTTCACAGCATCAAACATGGGTGGTGCACGCACTACAGGTGAGAGACTGGGTGCCCTCATACACCTCAAGGCTGAGGTCACAGCAGAGCCTTGGCTCTTACATGAAAGAGCCAAGGTCCCCTTTGCTGTTCATGGCATGACGGCCGCGAGGGTGATGGCCATCCGGGGTTATTATGAGCCCAACCAACTTTCTGTTGGCTCCCGACTGTCTAAGTGGGTAGCAGTGACGGAAAGTCCATCCCCCAGCTGTCTCCTGGACACCTCTGAGCTGTGTCTCCTCCCCCTGCCCTCAGAAGCCCTGGCTCAAGGGCACATTGTGTGAAAGTGTGGACAAGTTTCTGCCTCTGTCTGTTTCTCTGTGGTGACTTAGAGTGAAGGTCAGTGTTAGGGGAAGCTGGGGTCATTTATGAAGTTGACTGAAGGTGCTATAGGGAGTAGGTTCAGTTGGCTGCCCTTTCCCTGAAGGACGTTAGTCCCAACAGAAGGCACGTCTCAGGCCTCCCCATTCCCAATCCTCAGGGTCACAACTGAGAGCTGTACTCCAGAGATTAAAAAAAAAAAAAAAAATCTCACCCATTTCCACGTTTCACTGGAGGAAACGAAGGCTCACATACTCTCCAGGGAGCACTGCTATCTGTGTCAGGCCAAGTGCCTAAGGAAGCCTTAGTCTTTCATCCAAAATGCCCCCTGTCACTGACTAAAAATTCAAAAGTGCCAATTTTCCGGTAATTCATATAAGAGCCAAAATGTTCAATCCGCCTGGAAAACACCATTGGCTGATTTTCTCAGTGGAGTGCAGGTTTTTGGGCCACTACACTATATACCATCTTACTGTCACTGCCTCCCACCCCCACCCCACTGTGACCCTCACAGCAGCCCAAAGTGGCCTAGAGAGGAGCCCAGACCCAACTCACTTCTTCATGAGGAAGCGGTTGATGGTTTTCTGCTTCCGCATCACCTGGACAATCTTCCGGTTCAGGTAGACAAAGAGTGCTCCCCCGAAGCCACTGGCAATACTGGAGAGGAAAGAAGCATCCGGGTCAACGGGCATCTTCCCTCTTTTCCCTCCTCCTCTCCAACATGCCCCGGCTCCCTCAGCTCCTCACCCTATGACAGCAAAGGCTGGGAGCTCCTGGAGATCAAAGGGAAAGTCAAGCCGGAACCGGGTTTTGAAGAGAGCAGTGATGGTCTCTGAAGGGAAGGCAGAACAGCAGAGGGAGGTAGGTGTAATGTCGAGGCCCCCCCTAAGCCATCTCAGGGCTCCCCTCATCCCCCATGACACCCCACCTTCATCACGGTTCCAAACTGCCAAGACCCGGAAGATGAAGGCACTGAAGGTAGCAGCAAAGAAGCCCCGCCAGTAGTTGCGCACAGCGAAGAAGGTGGAGGTGACCTCAATACTGAACAGGACCCCTGTGAGGGGCAAGGAGAACACCAGTGAGGGCTTGGGCCTGGCCTCAGGACTCAGACCGAGGTGGGAGGACAAAGGAGGTGCGGCCAAGGGCAGGGCTGGGGCCTGGCCTGGCTGTGTACCTCCGATAGGTGCGGCGAAACAGCAGCCCACTCCCACGGCACAGGCAGCGGCCAGCATCTCTGTGTTCCGGGATTCGTTCTGGCCAAAGTGGTGGAAAGGCGTGTCAACATGGGCTCAGCAGCCCATCCCCTCCTCTGCCTTTCCCCAGGGTCCCCCTTACCTCATAGATGCCCCCAAAGAGGGAGAGGAACTTGCTGAGCAGGGCAGCACACATGCTTGCTATATGCACAAAAGGGCCCTAGGAGGTGGGGGCAGGTAGTGAGTGGGGAAGGGTACACCCCGACCCTGCCCTGGCTTCTTCCTCCACCAGGAGGGCCTCTTTGATTCCCCAACCTGCAGTTACCTCTTTGCCAAGGGGCATCCCGCTGCCCAGAGCACAGGTCAGTCCAATGACCTTTGCTACAAAGGTCTTGAGGGTGAGGTATTCCTTTAGCACCACACCCCGCAAGATGGTCTTCATCTCGGGGATGCCGGACCCTGGAGTGGGTACAGTCCCAGGAGAGTTATTTGATGTGCCCATTTCAGGGGGTTCCACCTCTGCCCTCCCCTCCTCTCCTACTGTACCAACAGCCTGAGGAGCCAGGATCTGTGTGAATCCCGCTGAGAACGTGATGAGGACGACAGGATAGGTGACCCAGGCTAGGTACTGGAGGAAGAGGCTGGTGTTCAAGCCCCGGGACATCCACTGCTGAGCTGTGGGGAGAGGACATGTTGCCGGACCCCTGGTGTGCATACCCAGTGCCCGCCTGGCCACTGGGACATACTGATATGATGTGCTGTCCAGGGAATATCATACAGAACCTCGGTACAAGGAGCAGGGAGGCGGCCCTGGAGAGCCTTCTCTGGGACAGAGATCATTGAGGTAAGAGGGTCAGTTGGAGAGCGGAGGCAAGAAGCTGCGGCTTATGGGAGTGGCCGTGATTATGTCTGAAGATGGGCATTCAGCTGGCCAAGTAGCCAAGATACTTGGACAAGTGTGGCCCAGAGGAAGCAGAATGGTGCTTCCCAGCCCTCCTGCTGCCAGCCCTTGTCCTCACCCTGCAGACAGGCAGCGATGGCATAATCCATGGCCCAGCTGACCAGCGCCATGAGGAGCCCCAGCAGGACCAGGAAGATCCAGTCTTCACCAACTCTGGACACTAGGAACTTATGACAGCGTACAGAACAGACTGGGAGCAGGAAGGGAAGAATGGCGGGCTGTCACCAGAGTGCTCCTACCCCTGCCCCCCCAGCCCCAACGGGCAGCTAGAATGGCCTCCGTCCCCCTCAGCACAGTACAGCCAGATCCCCTGCCCCAACCCAGGTCTCACTGCGGCACCGGGCACAACGGCTCTGTCCATATTCCAGGAGCTCTGGGGGAACCCGTGGGGACAGTGGACCCCTCCAGGGCTCAGGCCCTCCCAGGCGGATCCGAGCAGCTTCCTCTTTGGCAAAGGCCCCGAGGTCCTGGGTATATCTGCCATACATCTGAGCAATGGGAAAGATGGGGGTTAGCAGACATGTGTGGGCTGAGTGGGGATGCAGGGAGGGCCCCTGGGGCCTCAGCTCCCTTTCTCCCAGCCCCCACATTATATACCATCTCTTGAACCCACACTCCCCACTTTGGCTTGGGGTGTGGGAACAATGCACATTGCAGACTGTGGGGGCTGTCCTGGCCTGAGTGATGGGGACAGCCAAGGTACAGGAACACAGCTCTGGGGGGTGGCAAAATAATCAGTCCTCTTCTCACTGAGGAGGAGTGGGAGGGAAGGCCCCAGAGGAGGAAAGATGGAAAAACCTAACAGTCTGAAAGTGGGAGGAGGGAAGGTCAGAGAATAAGGGATGGTCAAGGGCATATGGGTAACAATAAGGGCCTCAAGGAGCTGGGGGCAGCTGAGTTGGGCCTAGGAGCAGGCGGGGCCCCAATCCTTATCACGTTCCTGCTAGGCCTCTGGCCTGTGACCCACTCAGCTGCACCCCTCCCACCTACCCTAATCCCCTTGTTCCCATTCTCCACCCCCAACCCCCACCAGTTTGCCAGCCCAGCTGGGAGTAGAAAGTCTCTCTGGGTAGGTGGACAGTACTTGGTGGCCTCAGTCCACTCTGGAGCTGCCCTGAGTCCAGTGGTGGGTGAGGGGGACAGAAGAAGCTGTGGCCGGGCTGTGACTGCGGATGCTGGGGTGATGGGGTGGGAGAGTCTCTGAGCCAAGGCTAGACCAGCCAAGCTGGGTGTGTGTTGGGGGGTGGGGAGTAGATTCCGGCTGCCACCCGCAGAGCTTCAGGACACAAAGGGCTCCTGTTGGGGCAGGGGGTGGGGAGGGAGGGAAAGATAGGGACAGAGAGAGAGAGAGAGAGAGAGAGAGAGAGAGAGAGACAGGAGAGAGAGGGAGAGGGAGAGCAAGGAAAGGGAAGAGAGGGAATCAGGGAGGAGAAAAGGAGGAAAGAGAGGCCAGGAGAAGGTGCAGGGAAGACAGGAAGAAGGGAGGAGGAAGGGAGAGAAAGAAAGTAGAGTATAAAGAGGCAGATAAACAGTGTCGGTTGGAGCTGGGAGGTGAGCCTGTGAGAGAAAGACAAAGGGATTGGGAGGAGAAGGGGGAGAGACCGGAGCAGAGAGTGCCCGGGAGAGAGCTTGACCCTGGGAACTCATTCCAGAGATAGAGACCCAGGCGAAGGAGATGGAGATGTGCTGGTGCAACAGATAGACACCATTTCAGAGCCAGGTGCCTGGCTTCCGTGACCAATGCCCACTCTCAGCCTGTGCAGACGGACAGACACCTCCCCCCCATGTGAAGGCTTGCCCCTCTACCCTTGCTCCACCCCCACCCCTGCCACCTCTCCCTGTCATCCTGTTCCATCCAGTCACTCCCTCTCTTAACTGGGCAACTCCCAGCCTCAATTACAGCCCAGGCCCCCTCCTCCTGGAGAGGTTCCCTCCCAGACTCCTTCCTGGGCAAATTCCAGGACCAGCTGTTACAAAGGAGCCACAGGGCCCACTCCCTTCCCTACAGTTTGGGTCCCGCACTCCAGTGACTACAAGAAGGGGCAAAAGGCTTCTCAAACACTAAGTTACAGTGGCCATGAGTCAGCTCTGAGCCCCAGGACCCCTGCTTCTAATGAGGTCAAGGCACATCCCTGGGGTGGGTGGGGGCTGGCTATTCAAGAGTGAGCGTGGACAAAGGTCCCAATTCCCACATCCATTCCTGCTTGACCCATCCTCCCTAAAGCTCCTGTCCCCTAGGGTGGCAGGCCACCCTTGTTCCAGGGAATAGACTGAGGGGTTGCCAGCCTGCAGGGGTAGGGGCTGGGTCTAGATTTGGGTCTGATCATCTTTCTGCATATACACTCCTGTTTCTATGCCTAGCACAGTAAAATGCACTTACTGGGGACAGAGGGAATGTCTTGGATGGTGGAGATAAGAATGTAAAGAGAGAAAGTTCAACAGTGTGAGCAGTGCTGGGGAGGAGTAGTGGGGTGCTGAGACGGCTCAGGTGGCGAGGGGGAGGAGCAAAGAAAACGTGGGGGGGGGAGGTAAAGGGAAGGACACCTGGGACAAGTACCTGATGTCCTTGTCCTATGCAGGTCCCCAGCCTCAGCCAAAAACCTGCATGCAGTTTTCCACCCCTTAGCCCTTCAGCCTCAGTTTCCCCAGCTCAGAAGGCTGGGGCGAGGTTTGGATAGGCCCCCGGTCCTCGTGCTTCCAAGGGTAACCCGAAGCAGCAGTTCTGGAGCGTACACTTCAGAGCTCGGCTCGGCTTCACTTACCAGGGTCTGCTCGTACTGCAGCGCCCGCGGCTCCATCCCTTCCTCTGCCGCGGCGGCCGGGGCGGCCGCCATCTCCGCGCACAGCCCTCGGGCCTCCCACTGCGGCTCGGGCTCCCGCCTGGACTCGGCTCCCAGCCCGCAGAGCCCGCACCCGCACCCGTCCGCTCCCCGCAGCCCCGGCGGCCAAGTGCAGAGAGCCTCACGCTCTCGTCCCCTCCTCCGCGGGCGGGCAGAGGGCGGTGCCCTTCGTGGTGCTCCGCCCGCCAGCCCATACACAGGGACCGGCCCAGCCTGGTGGGGGTCTGAGTTGGGGCGGCCTCCCAGGCTCGGGAAAGGCAGTAGGGGGCGCTGGGAATGCTGGAGCGGGCGCCCCCACTTCGCGGAGGCCTGAGGCGAAGACCGGGAGGTTCCGCTGGCACGTGCAGGGGCCCGGCGGTATCTGCGGCCCTGGCGGGAGGAGCTGGAGACGCTGGGGCTCGGCTTGGGGCGGAGGAGGGCAGAGCCGTCTAAATCAGACTCTTCGGGCCCAATTTTCTCTCTAGAGTGGCTCCCTCTTTTGCTTCTCCCGAGGGGCCAGCGGCTCTGATGCGCCGCTGTTCCGCCCGGGGTGAGAAGCAAAGCTGCGGGGACTCGGAGGGGAACGCTAGGCCCGTGGAGGGGGGGCCCTGGGGGTGTGTGGAATGCTCGGAGCTGAGACCCTCGGTCTCTCTCATCCTCTCCCTCCTTGTTCCCCCCCCCCCCCGCGGCTGCCCCAGGGAGGTACACCTGGAGCAACCTGGCCTGCAGAGGGATGCGGGGGGCCAGGGGGCCGGTGATTGGAGGTAGGGAGGGAAAAAGTGAGCCTGAGGAAAGGGAGGTCTAGGTGCCGGAGAGGCCGCTCCTGGGAGGCGGGCGTGAGGGGACAGAGGTCGCTTCTCCCTGGCAGGGCCCAAGGAGAAACCCGAGTAGCTGCTGACGTCTCGCTGCCTGAGGGGAA
The DNA here is from genome assembly GCF_036562045.2 of Rhinolophus sinicus. NCBI lineage: Eukaryota > Metazoa > Chordata > Mammalia > Chiroptera > Rhinolophidae > Rhinolophus > Rhinolophus sinicus. Next base: position 48,166,468 of record NC_133751.1, read on the forward strand.
CGGCCTGTTGGGGTTCTGCGTTCTCTATCAGGGTCCAGAGAAGGATAGAGCAGAGGGTGGGGTGAGCACAGGCTGGATGGACTGTGTGTGTGAGATAGTGTCTGAGAGAGGACAGTGCCCAGGAAACAGGCAGTGTGCGCAGGAGGCAACACCAGGATGAAGGGGCATATGGGAAGCAGAGGTGGTGCCCAGGAGGAGGAGGCACTGCCCAGGAAGGGGTCAGTGAGAGGAGCCAGCTCTCAAGAGGAAGGGGCTATCTAAGGGAAGAGTATCTGTGGGAGAGGACAGTGCCAGGATGAAAAGGCACATAGATCAGTGTCCAGAGGGAGAGGGCAGTGGTGGGTGAACGGGCAGTACCAAGCTGGAGGTGCAGTGTTCAGGAGCGTAGTGTGTTGGGGTCAATACCAGGCTGAAAGGGCGGCGTGGGGGAAGAGAGCAGTGGGGGAGGGTGCGGTTCCAGGGGAAGGGACAGTGCAGGCTTTCCTCTTCCCCTTAGTGACATCATGGCAAATTCCCAAACTTGAAAGGACTCAGCTCAGGTAACATCCAGCTGGGCAGAGCCGGCCCGGGCCGGCCTGGGGGGCCTTAGTACCAGCCGGAGGGGTTGGGTACTGCGCCCTGCTGGGCCAGTGCTCTGGGGGCGGGGTTCTGCTCCGCCCTCCCTTGGCGCGGACTGTGCCCTCGGCGGGCACGCGGACCGGCAGGGTAGGGCTAGGGCCGGGCTTCTCTGGGCCAAGGATCAAGGTCCCTGGCTGGCGTAGGCCCCCAGGCATTCCAGTCTTCCCTACTGGGAGTCTAAAGAGGGCGCAGTAGAGTTTCAGCAGAGAGTGAGAAAACGCGCCACCTCGGCCAGAGGTGGGACCTACCGTGACCCCGCCCTAGGGCGGAGTTATCTGGACCTGAGACCCGCCCTCAACACTGAAGCAATTGTTCGGGGCGGAAGTTAGGAAGCCCCGAGAGCGAGGCGACGGAAGTGGCCTCCTTAGTGCTTGTCGGTGCGCATGCGTTGTTGTATTCGCTGGCTGCTGCTTTTCAGGTGCTGCGTTTTCCCCTCTTCTTTCCTCCACGCGAGTGGGTGCGCGTACTCTTAGTCGTGGTCGCGCGCTAAGCCCTTGTGCTACTCTCGTGGCCCTTTCACCATGGCGGGCATCCTATTTGAGGATATTTTTGATGTAAAAGACATTGACCCGGAGGGCAAGAAGTTTGACCGAGGTAAGTAAGGTATGTAGGGCGGTTTGGGGTTATGGGCTAACCTCGTCCTTGGGGACACGTCCCTGTGCCTTTGGTCCACCCAACTCACGTGGTCTGCCCGTACCGACAGGTCCTGATGTACGACCTCTCTTAGAAAACGTTTTAACGATGAGAAAACTGAAACTCCGAACTCTCCCTGGGTTCATACATGTTGTGCCCTCTTCCTGCGTGGCCTTTTCGCGTGGTGCTAGTAAACTCCTGGGCATCTTTCTAATCGCTACCCAGTCTGTGCTAGGCGCTGTATGGTGCACCTTATACACACTTTGTCTTACTCGTTTCAATAGCCTCCATGAGGTAGGTGGCGTCTCACCCCTTTTGCTCTAAGAGCTAGCTGCACAGCGAGTTGTCCGACTCCAGAACCTATTTTCTTGTATTGCCCTTAGAGTCTTTAGCTCTTTGTGAATTCCTCGCTGATTTAGAGTTGACTGCTTGGAAAAAATAAAGAGTAGCTCTTTATTCTGTCATTGATCGATAATTATTTCTGGTGTCCCTTCCTTTGCCTAGAGACTGAGATGTTCTTCAAGACAACACCAGTTCTTACACTTCCTGATAATCCCCTCTGCACAGCACCTGGCACAGAAAGACAAAACCTTTGGATGAATGAATAACTTTCCCAAAGTCAGGCTGTTTCTTAATCACCAAGGCAGGCTTAGAATCTGGGTATTATTTATCTCCAGGGGACCTTTGATTCTTTTCTGGGGATTCTGCCCACTGGTCATAGTTTTCTCTCCTTATTGCCTGTTTGGTTCTGATTGAGCCTGAACTTCTGTGAGAGCAGATGAGAGGCCAGTGGAAGCACACTGTGTTAGATTGAGTGTTCTGTTGCATATGGTCCCCAAAAGGGGGGTCTGCAGGCAATTACCTCTGCCTCTCTTCCTCTGCTTCCCTCTAGTGTCTCGACTGCATTGTGAGAGTGAATCTTTCAAGATGGACCTTATCTTAGATGTAAACATTCAGATTTACCCTGTTGACTTGGGTAAGTATTGAACACAGACAATAGAAGGAGACTTTTTGTCATTTCAGCTGTTCTTCACCCTCAGATATTACCATTATTTTCAGGTGACAAGTTCCGATTGGTCATAGCCAGTACCTTGTATGAAGATGGTACGCTGGATGACGGTGAATACAACCCCACAGATGATAGACCTTCCAGGTGAGGGAGTGGAGAAGGGAGTATTTGAAATATGCCTGAGGATTAAGTAGATAAGTGGTATAGAAAGACCCTTATTTAATTCATGGAATAAATGATTATTAGCATAATCTGAGGAACCTTGAGGAAATTGCTGCCTTTAAGAATTCAGACACCCAGGTATTTATCCAGAGGTTGCATGTTTGTGAGTTGTAGCTTTTTGATGGTGGGGGAAATGAGCACTGAGTGACCTAGACTGTGTGGGCCTTGCATCTTGGGAGGGAGTTTGGTGTGATGGGAATTTGGAGCCCCACTGAGTTCAAATCTGAGCCCTACCATTTATCTGTTGAATACCCTTAATCTCTTTCAGCCTCAGTTTCCTCATCAGTAAAAGACAGATGGTCATACCTAGGTCACAGGGTTGCTGTGAAGACTAAATGATATTGTGTTTGGAAAGTGCCTGTTACAATGCTGGCACTTAGTTACCAGTTACCACTTTTAAAAGGACGTTTTCTTATTAACTACCTTTGAGAATAACTACCACTGTTGTTCCGCAGGGCTGACCAATTTGAGTATGTAATGTATGGGAAGGTGTACAGGATTGAGGGAGACGAGACTTCTACTGAAGCAGCAACACGTCTGTAAGTTCCTTGATCTTGTGAGAACCCTTTCCCCCACCTTATTCTGAGAATTTGGGCCATGCATATGCTTTCTGTGTTGGGTCCCTAGTCCCAAGTACCTCAGACCTAGGTGGGACCCAGAAAGAAACTTTTGGGAACAAGGTTTCTATTTGAAATATAGGCTGGTCTCTATGGCCTTTGTTGAGGCCTTAGGACCAGGGGGTCCAAATGAGAAACTGGTAATATTGCTGTGTGCAATGCAAAGGAAAGTTGCTTCCTCAGGAAATAAATGCAGCATTAAGTAATTAAACTGCTAGGGTGTGTGTGTGTGTGTGTGTGTGTGTTTGTTTGTGTTTGTGTGTTGCTACTTTGCAACCCAACCCCTAGTTATTTGGTTTCCCTGCCCAGCTATTTTTTCATTTTTAAAAAAATCTTATTAAAACAATATGTACCCTTTGTAACCAATTTGAAAAGCAGAGAAGTAATGCGAAGAAAGAAAAAAGTCACCTATAATTCCATACCCAGAGGAACCTTTTACATAAAATTTTTGACTATTTTAGGTTTTGACTATTTTAGGTATGCTTTTTTTTCTTTGAGATCATGTTGTTTATTACATGTTTTCTTCTCTTTTTGCTTAATGTTATGTAAAACATGTTTCCCATGTCACTTTAAAGCTTTTCCTAAACATCTTAATAGCTGTATAACATTCCAGGAAATGGCTATGTCTTAATTGATTTAACCATTTCCCTTACTCTGGGTATGTAGTGTTTTCCACCATTGCTAATATAAAGAACACTGCCTTGCACATATCTGTGCATTTATCTTTGTCTGAATTTTGGTTCCTAATGACAAAACATTAGAAAGGTGCTTCTTTTCTTAGGCTGGTCTGCAGAGCCAGGGTAGCAGCTGCTCCAGAGCTCAGACTTATGAGACTGGACCTTCTGTTTCAGCTCTGCCTATGTGTCCTATGGGGGCCTGCTCATGAGGCTGCAGGGTGATGCCAACAACCTGCATGGATTTGAAGTGGACTCCAGAGTTTATCTGCTGATGAAGAAGCTGGCCTTCTGAACCACCTGGGGAGCCAACCTTGCTGCCTGGACACTCCAGTCAGGAATACTCATTCAAGCCTGAGCAGCAGTTGCTGTTGTTCACCTGTTCAGGAGGGGCACTGTGGGTGCATCGCTAGGTGGTCTGGGCTCAACGGGAAACTGACTTGCCTTGAAAGACACAGTGGGAGAGCTTAACATGAGTCAGAAGTTGTTTTGTATATATGATTTTTTACAATTAAACTTTACTTTTTCAGACTTTTCGCCCCTTTAACATTTTTTTTGGTCCATTAACTTTAAAATCATTTTTTCCAATTTGCCTATGATATATTTCTGGCCCAGAGCTATATGATCACGTGTCAATGCAGGATCTGTCCCTGCCTTTTGGTATCTGGGTTCAGGGTTTCTCAGTCTCCTGGCTGACTCTCTCCAATGGTTATCCTCCAATGTGATTTTCTATCTGGGAGAGAGAGCGTCGTGCTTTTGGCGCCTGAGCACACCCCAGGTCCGGAAGATACCACCCATTTGGCATAGAAGTTTGAATTGGCAAGGAGCCCTGTTCGTGTCCTAACACTTGCAGTCTCTTAGGAAGTCAGGTCACGTTGACTTGAATGAGTCACTTGCATAGCCTGGAAATGTTCATCATTTTTATGGAAGCTTTGGGTAGAGGCTTTTAGACACATGCATGGGACACGACTATGAAGAGAACAGGAAGAGCGGGGTTTGGTGGTTGTGGGAGCAGGTGGAGGAGCTAGTTGTCTGCTTTACATTCTAGTGGTTTCCTCGAGGGAGGGTAAGTGGTTTCTTACCAGTGACACTGAACAGGGAGCTGCTGCACAGACCAGTGAAGTGGACAGGGCAGCAATACCAATGAGGTTGGCAGTCCAGTGCCAGTGCCTCGGACAATGCAGCAGCCTGAGTGCAGCCACTAACGTAAAAGTGGGGGAAGAACACAGTTGAAGAAATGGTGATGCCTGCAAGGACTCCAGCATAGGAGCTGGCACTTCAGCCTGGCATTCGAGGTCTCTGAGAAAGTATTCCGGGTCTCTGATGTCCCCTGGGAAATTCAGGTTAAAGATCCTGACACAGTGTGAGTGGGTATGAAGCAGTTGTCTCTTGATTTCCTATTTTGCCATGGGAGCTGGTCCCTCCCCTGCTGGGATGCCTGGGGTATCTCCTTCCCCATCATTTTCAAGTCTTTACATGAGGTGTTAGAAATAGTATTTAGGGAAATGGGTTGAAATATGGTCCCTGCAGAGAGGAGGAAAAGGTGTTTCTCTTGCTTTAGTTTGGGGTAGGGAGGGTGGATAGAGAAATTGGAGAAGCAGTGGGAGTTGGGATGAATTTTTATGGAATCCTAGAACCTTTCCATGGAGTCAAATTTGAGGGGAGAAAGGGTTGGAATAGGATGAATTTAGGTTAGAGTGGGTATGTAGGAGAATCTAATTACCGGTAATAATTTGTGGGGTAGCATAGCAAACTGTCCTAACTGCTCTGGGGTGGCAGAAGAAAGAGAACTGGTGTACAATTGAATAGAGGTAGGAATGTTCTGTTGTTATAATTTTTGTTGTTGTTTGTTTGTTTTTGGTGTGTGTAAAGGGAAGAAGAAACAGAACGATTTGGGAATGGGTTAGATCCTCAATAGGGGCAGATTAGTTCACGCTGGAGAAGACCATGAGTTATTTGCATTTGCCCTGGAATAAGTCAATACTGGATGCCTGAAAGTTTCTGGCTACATACTTCTTGCAGTTTTGCCATCTTTGTCTCTCATCTGACTGTACTGAGAACCCCTAATTCTTTGTCTCTGTTCCCTTTGGCATATCTTGTGCTGGGTGCTGCCTCTTTCATGTACCATAAAGTGTTTCATTTGATTATTAGATTTAATCTATTTTGGTACTTCAGTAAACTAAAATTTCCACTTACTATTCCCTTTACGGCATGCTGGAATTTGTAGTGTGGATGAATTGCAGAAACTGACACCATCCGAGATTAGACAACACTGAGCTTTGTGCATTCGTTGATTCCTTCTCCGTTGCAACTGTTCTGTCCATGATGGGAGAGAAGGACACCTGGAGATGTCTAAATTGGTCCCCCCGCCCCCAAGAGCTTTGGTTTTCTACTCAGAACTCTTTAACTTGATGTAAGGACTTGGAAATCTTTCCCAATAAATAGAATCACTGAATGATATGTTGGACAGTGTCACAGTGGGGAGAGTATGGACTCCAGGCTAAGGCAGCCGAGGGTGTATCTTCTTTTCCTACTCACAGGCTGTGAAACCATTGGGAACATGCCTGGCTTCTCTGAGCCTCAGTTTCCTCATCTGTAAAAATAGAGGTGATAATACCAACCTTTAAGAGTCATGAAAGCCTTACAGAAAGGTAGAGTGCACAAGGTTCCAGGCATACTCTGACTTTCATCCTGTTTTAGAATGTCTTTAGTGATCCTGGAGTATTTGTGGCCATGTTTGGAACTCTGGGTTCCTGGTTCCTCTACCTACATGGTAGCCGTTCCTATCCTTTGGGGAGTTGGTGAGGAAGGAGGAGGAAAAAGCTTCCATTAGTTTTCCCTACAAGAGCTTCTGGAGGTAGTGCTGACGTCTGCAGTGGAGTTTTTCTGTGGGCAATATAAACCTCTTCCTAAGCATCGAGTCTGCATTTATTGGCAAAGTCCCATCAGCCTGGCTTCTTTTCTAAAGGTACCCTAACAGTTTATGGTGGTAACACAAAGCCACTTTTGGGATACAACTCACTTCTGGGAATTAGGAAATGAGTCTTCAACTTGTACTTGACTTGTACTTGTCTCTCCTGCTGTGTGAGCCCCAGGAGACTGACTCATGCTACTTCCTGCACTTCCCCCTGACCTCCACAGGAGGGAGGCAGGAACCCAGGCCTGGTGAAGCTTCCTGCGGAGCTGCTGAAGCTGTGGCTGTTTGCTCAGCTGTCACATCCAGGTCTTGTCTTGACTGAACTGTCTGCACCACCTTACTTGAGGTGTGAGGCTCTCATAGGCTTCCTGTTAGCTTTTCTTTTTTTTCGTTTTTTAGGAAGGGACAGATCTATTGCCCCCTGAGAAGAGCATCTTTCTGGTCCTTTTCAGTTAGCTTTTGGGTCCTCGCATTTATTTAGTCTTTATTTATACAGGCTCAGTTTTGTCTGTTATGTAGAAATAGGCTTTATGGGGACAACTTCTCATTCATTTCTGAAGAGTAAGGATTTCCAAAGAAAAGGAGATCAGCGTCCCTCTGAGAATGATGGTAAAAGGGTTAAAGAGACTAACCTTATTTCTAAGTAGAAAACCAAAGCTCGTTTTTCTCTTGTTTTCTGACATAAGATTAGTCTCTACCTCTGTTCAGAGGCCAGGCCAGCCCAGGCCTTTGAGGAATTATCATATGAAAAGAACACAGAATTCGTAAGTTGTAAATTTGTGCAGAAAAATAGACCAAAGATAACTAGCAGCTCTGGTGAATATTATTGATAGCTTAAAAAAATAGCCTCTGATGTTTTATACAGTGAAAAATGATCCCTTTTTCTGTCCTACGTATCCGCCTTTACTAGGGCTTTGGGTGTCAGGTGAAAGCAGGAAATCCGGTGTAGCTGCAGTTGTCTCCCAGGGCCTTTCCTTCGGGTAAGGGAATTACACATGGGAGACAGTGCCTGAGTACCTTACTATTCCTGAGACAGATTATGGAAGTGAGGGTGGGCTGCAGTTAGAAGAGGACTGGTAGGATTGGGCATGATAGCAGAAGGGCCCGGAAGTGGGAGTTGGAGCTGGACCATGGGGGTGGGCAAGGTGGGTGAAGGGGAGAAGAATGTATATTGTCCAGTGGGAGGATGAGTTAGGGAAGGGGAATATCCAGACTGGAGACTGGGCGGCAGTGGGCCCGTGTCCGAAGTTCCTGGCGGAATATTCAGGGCTCCCAGGGCCTTGGGTGAGGGTCCAGGGAAGAGTCCATGAGTTCCATTCAAGGGTCTGTGTGTCCTGTTCAGATGTCCAGGAATTTGGTCCAGGGACCTGGAAGTTTGGTTCAGCAGACCAGGAATCTTGGCTCTGAGTCCCTGTAGCCTCTTTAGAAGTCCAGAGCCAGTAGTTCTGGCTGAGACACTGGAGTTTGTCTCCAACAATCCAGAAGTCCTGTTTGGGAGCTTGTTCATTGTGAAGAATAGAGAGGTACTGCTTGGAAGAGCTGTGGTAGGGAGGGCCTGCTTGGCACAGAGGGTGGGCCCTACTACATGAAGCAGGAAACGCACCTTTCCTCGGAGCAGTTGTTGGAAGGTCAGGAAAATGGCGTCGGGATCTTTGTGAGCTGTGGTCCTGCCCTGTGGAGGAAGCTGAGGGCAGAGGATGGGCCTGAGGCCAGAGACTGGGCCAGAAATGCCTCCCTTGTCTATGTGGGAAGGTAGGGTACCAGCACCTGGACTTTATGGATGGGAGGAAGCATTCATTCCTTGATATGTCATCCCCTGTACCTCAAGATTCCTAGAATTCCTTTCTTCCCTCAGGTCTCCTAAGGAGACTGAGTCAGAAAGGAAGGACAATTTCTATAGTTCCCTTGACTGGGGCCTTACCTGGGTTCCAAGGAGGCCCTGCAGGGCCCCAAGGAGGAGGCGGACCTGTCCAGAAAGCTGTCCCAGGAGGGATGAGAGGCAAGTGGGTCCCAATTGTCCCCGTGCTGCCATCACTCCCTCCAGCAGAAGGGTCGTCGCTCCCAGAACGTCCTGTGCCTTGGTCTGCTCCTGGGAAAGAGATGGAAGAGAGAAGCGGATTGCTTCAAAGGGCATGCAAATAGCGGGTGGGGAGCCTGTAGGAGTAGCCAGCAGAATGAATCATAAGAGCTGAGAATTGGACAGGACCATGGTCCCACCCAGCACAGGAATTCCTTCACAGTCTCCCGACAATTGGTCATCAGCCTCTGCTTGAATAACTCTAGTGTCCGGTAACCCAGCCTGGTCTTACATTTAATTTCAGTCAGAAAAGTGGTTTTCTTTCCTTACATTACGCTGAAATCTGCCCTTTGATAGCTTTACCTCTTGGTTCTAGTGCTGCAAATCTCTTTCTGCTGCAAACATCTTAGGATCATATGATTTATTTTTAAAATGTAGAGATGAAACCATTATAAGAGTATAAAACAGAAAGGAAGGGGCTTATTGATAAATGGCAGAGCTGGAACTACAAGGGCCCCTTAAGGAACTGGCCCAGCCCCCCTCGACAATCTGAGGGAAGAAGGGGATTCCAGGGATCCTGAAAGCAGACCTACTAAGGAGTACTCCCTCCCAGGAGGTTTCAGGGTCCCAGACTGAAGCACTTCATGCTATAGCACAAGACTGCCACTTCCTCCAAGCCAATCAGACAGGCTTCTTTTTTTTTTTCCACTGTTCCTCACATAACATGTTTTCTAACCTCTCACTGTGCAGGCTGCTTCATCCTGGACACATGCTAGTTTAATAGATCCCTCTGAATAAATTAGCACGTGTCTAGAGGAGAATGTCTAGTACTCAGTCCAGTATTTTTAAGTGCATTCTACTCAGAATACAGTTTTATAGGACTATTTCCATAATGTGGTTGCTAAACATCTAAAGTTGCCTAGAATCACTAGCTCTTAAATAGCTGCTTCAGAAATGTTACATGCTAAGTTTGGGGTCAACTCAACCCTCCCAGATTGTTTTCATAGTGAGTTCTAGGGTTAGAAGTTTATATGAGGGAAGCAGGGGCATTGTGGCCTGAAAGCTGGAGTAGGGCTTTACTCAATTACACGTGTAGAGTAAAATTGTGAAATTTCACTATGTTTTGAACCTAGCCTTTCAGTGATTTGAATCTTGATTCTGTCTTTTGTTTGTTATTTTTTTGCTGTTTCCCAGCTTTGTGTCATCTGTTGCTGACAGCTCAATCTTACTTCTTCATGCCAACTTAAGAAGGTTGAACAGAAATAAGTCAAAGCCATGGCCCACGAGAGACCTCTATCTAGCTTTTCATGGTGTTCAGCTTTGAATCTACTTAATGTACTGGGACTGCAAGCCATCAGCCAGAGGATATCGTCATAGTAGGATGTAGACTGGGTTAGGGTGGCCAAGCTGAGGTGAGGTCTTTTCAGGGAGCTCAGGAATTTTGAAGACTCCATAAGAAGCAGCACAAAATTGATGAAGACAGGATGTAGAGAAACCGAGGGTAGGGATGGCTTTCTTACCGTCTGGGTTTTCCATTCTCTCAAGCTAAAGTCCACAGCGGGCAGCAGGACAGGTGTGGACAGAGGGTTAATGTCTGGGCACTGGCTCTGTTGAAAAAGATTATTGGGGGAGGGGAGAGAAGGGAGCTGAAACGGGGGTATGGTGGCCCAATGATCAGGATATGAATAATATATCCAGATTAGAGCTTTTAAAGGGCTTGATTGTAAATCATAATCCTTGGCAAAGAGTGGTGATCAGGAAATGGTGGCCTCACCAAAGACAATATTGGAAAAATAGTGATCGGATCAGGGAGCAAGAGGAAGTGATGGAAAGGAAGGTATCTTCTCAGTTAAATGGATGGAGGGGAGAGTGTTTGGGGATTCTCACCAGTCTGCCGTGAAGGACGTGGGAATCCCGAAGCAGTTTATTTAGGAGTCGGGGGTCACAGGCGGGAGGAGCCAGGCTGGACTGAGTCAGTCTTGCAGTTAGGAGAAGCATGAGCACGAGGAGCAGTTCTTAGATCAGGAGATGTGACGTTGAAAGGAGTGGATAAGGAAGGAAACATTGTCGGGTGGGGGTCCGGGAAGTCCCACTCAGGACCCAGCGCTGAAATGCAGGGACTCTGCCACTCAGATGCCTTATTCCTGGGAAATGGAATTCCCCCAGCCCTTCCCCACTGCAGCACATCTCCTTTCTCTTTACCCCTTTTCCACAGTCTGATTCTGCCCTTGGCCCTTCCAGTGTGTTCTTACCAGTCAGCTCCATTTTGGCCAGGCTGTCTGGTTGGAGTGGCACCCTGTACGGGGCCTCTCCGCTGAATCCTTCCTGGGGCCATGGAGGCGGCTTGGGCTCTTGAACTTCTGGGCAGAGAGGGGTGGGGCACGGCACAGGTGGGCCAAGGAAGAGGGTCTGGAATCTATCCTGCAAGTGACAGGAATAATGAACACTTAATCAAGTTTCAAGGAAGAGACTCTGCCTAGGGGGGTAACAGATGCTGGGAAGGCTTGTGATGCTCACCAGCCTAGAACTGCTAAAGCTCTGACCGCTCCGGTGTTTTCTTGTGATTGTAGCATACGGTGTCTCTGTCAGAGTTCCTCAGTGAATCTGATATGGGTTCGGTACCCCTGCCGCCTGCTGAGAGCAGCAGGACAGGATATGTACATACACACATTTTAATTGGCCTCAAATTCTGAGCAACCTTGGTTGTTTGGTTGGAGAAAATCTGGGATGGGGATAGAGAATGGAGGTATTGTGGCACAAGCCTGGAGAAGAGGGGGAAATGGGTAGAGGGCCAGGATGAGGAACTAGGAAACATATGTAATGTATTGAGAAGTAGCTTGGGAAGTGCGGTTGAGGAGTGAAATTAGGCAAACATTTTAAAAAACTAGATTACTAGAGGGCGGTGATTAAAAGGTTAAGAGAAGGTGGTGTGGGAGCAGTTAACCTCACTCTTTCCCGTTACCCATACACATAAAGCCTCCTTTTCTTTGCACTCCAAATTCTGAAATACTGGGTTTTCCAAGGTGAAGAGATACACTAACAGTCTTGGGAACTTCCTTCCTGAGGCAAGTTATCCAGGAATGGGCACCTGCTGAGTGAGGTGATGCCCGCCTTACATGGCATACTTTGCCTTAGACACCGGCCATGTCTGTCTGGTAGCCCACAACTTCCTCCCTGCCCCCTCTTCAGATCCCTTCCTGTTCCTTCACAGGACCCCCCACATGGCTTCCTCCTTCTTTCACAAGTTGTGCAAAGAGGCCTGCACCTGATTCAATATTGGGATTTCCTGTAGGTCTGTCAACATGCACGAGCCCTCCTCCCATCACCCTCTCCTTGTGCCCTGGCTTGCCTGACCCAGCTTCCCCAGACCCTGGATTAAGAACCTTAAACTAACTGGGAATGACTGGGTAAGCATGGCGATTGAGGCTGAGTCCATCTTGGCGCTGTGTTCCCTAAGCCCTAATGTACCTTTCTCATTTTCTCCCTGAGCCCATGTCCCCTTTCCTTAGGGCCAGTCGGGACTGTGCTGTATTCCACTAAATCTGTGACCAGTCCCTTAGGATCCAGCACCCACCCCCTCCCCCTGCACTGTCCTGCTCCTCCCATTCTGGGAAGGCCATACTCTTCTTGACAAAGGTCAGTGCCTGTAGGTTCCAGTTTGCCTGCCCCTCCCCCAGCTGGGAGCCCAATCCTCTGTCCTGTCCTCGCTACCCTCACTTAACTCCAAACTCTGCTTACCACTCACCGGGTGCAGGAGGGCTCCAGGACCCAGGTGCAGAGCTGGCAGTACTCTGGGGAGTAGATGGGTAGGAAGGCATGTGGCGTTGGAGCATAGCCCCTTCACGGCAGTGGGGTCACACGCCTGCCCAGGCCACTTCTGGCCAATCAGAGAGCAGGGAGCCACCAGACACTGGCGAGGGCCCCCGGAAGTGACGCCTTCCTCCCACCCTCCTTGGACCTGGAGCCCCTTGCCCGGACCATGGTCCACTAGTGGAGCCCGACTCCTCCACCCACACACACCACAGACAGGATTTGAATAGGGCAATCTATCTTTTCCTAGGAGATAGGAAACCTGGGACCTGACTGGAGAGGAGATGGGAGGGGAACAGGTTTTTTCTAGGAGGAATCTAGCAGGACATTTTTGTTTTCAGTTCTTGGCTGGCCAAATTTATTTTCCCTGGACACTACAACTGCTGCCAAAATCCAGTAGGGCTCTTGCTTTTCCTGCTTTTCTCTCCTATAACTCCTAGGGGATCATGTCTTATACCCCCTTTGTGAGTGGGAATGTGGGTTGCCAGTATTAGAGAATGACCCTGTCAGGGGTCAGTGTTATGGGGGAAGGGGCTTTGGACAGCTTGAGAGGACTGGGAGGTGTAGGGTGTGTGTGCTGGGCTCAGGTGCTCCTCTGTTGGGGCCCATTGGCTCCGACAGCTACGCCCACTTATCTCTGCCCTGTGCCCTCCTTTGCTTGCCCCTTCTTTCTCTCTCTTCCATTTCCTACCATTCCATATGTGACAAGAGGAATAACCAGGCCCATGTGTCCCTGTCTTAGGAAAGACAGCTGCTGAACCTCCCCCGCAAATGCCTCCTACTGGCCCCCCTCTTCCTTTGGTCCTGGCTTTTGTCCCTTTACTTTCCCCTCAATCCCAGTCTCCCCACAGCCTCTGTCCTCAGAGGCGTCCAGGCCTGACCTTGTTCCCATCCTCCCGCCCCCCTCCAATTCTTCCTCAGGCTCTCTCCTGCTCCTCCTCTCCAGGATGGGGCTGTCTGCTAAGGAGTATGGCCTAGATCCCAGAATTCTCCAGTTCAGCCAGATGAGATGCTTCCCAAGATTAGGAAGGAGGGTGCTGGGATGGTTGGGAGGATGGTGGGTGTGTGGGGGTGGGAGGGGACAGGGAGGCAGTCATGACCAGGAAACCAAGACTGAGGAGGGTGGGGTGGGGTGGAGAGAATGAGGGTCCTCTGGGTGAAGGAAGAAGGTGAGAAAGCATGTCAGGTTGGGGACGATGATGGTTGGATGGGCCTGAGGACAGGTTACAGTAGGGAGGGAAACACTGTCACCAGACAGAAAGGAGACACTGTTTCCAGCCAAGTTCCTGTCCTGGGAACAGTAGTGTGAGGAGAGACCTCAGAGAAGAGACAGGGACACCGGCTAGGCAGTGAGAGTGGGTAGCGTGGGGTTTGAGAGATGCTGTGGGCCCAGAGTCAGGGAGGTCAGTTGAGGGGCCTTTCCTGCATGCTGTCATCCTTGAAGACAAGGCTTCATCCTTCTGGCAGGAACCGAATCCTAGCCCAGTGGCCGGCCCAGGCCTCAGGCCCAGCCTTTGCCCTTCCCTGGCCACGGGATCTGGTCCTGGGCCGGACACGCACCTCCTGGTTCAGTCACCCTGTGGCGGCCGGCAGGGGGGGTGGGGGTGGGGGCTTCAGACCTGCCTCTCCTCCCCTCTTCGCGCCCCCTGGTCCCTCCCCTCCCCCTACCCCCTTCGCTCCCCCTTCCCCTCCAGCCCCTCCCTTCTCCCCTGCCCGGTCCCAGCCCCTCCCTCCCCTCCCCCACTCGCGATCCGGGCCGCGGCTGCTGGGCCGGACCCCCCGGGCTCAGCCCGGCCCCTCGCCGAGCCGCTGCCGCCGCCCCGTTTGCTGAGGAGGAGGCCCCCGACCGGGGTGCGGGGCGCTGGGCATAAAACGGGCCAGAGCCGGCGCCCGGGGCACTAGAGCTGCGTACGGCCCGGGTCAGCGCCCGCCCGCTCGCCCGCGCTCCTCCCGGCCGCTCCTCCCGCTCTGCCCGGCCGGCGCCGCGCCGACTCCACCGCGGCCCGACGAGCCCCTCACACTGCCGGGGCCCTGGCCCCTGCCCCCTCCGGTTGTACCGCCCCGGGCCCGGCCCTCCTCCCTCCTCCCTCCTCCCTCTCCTGCTCCCTCCTCCCTCCCTCCTCCCCAGCTGTCCCGTTCGCGTCATGCCGAGCCTCTCGGCCCCGCCAGCCCCGCTGCTGCTCCTCGGGCTGCTGCTGCTCGGCCCCCGGCCGACCCGCGGCGCCGGCCCCGAGCTCCCTGCGCTGCCCATCCGGCCCGAGAAGGAGCCACTGCCCATTCGGGGAGCGGCAGGTAGGTGGGCGCCCCAAGGAGGTGCGGGCGGGGAGTCCTGCTTGGGGCAAGTCCGCGCCGGTCGGGAGGGGGCGCGGGGCGCAGGTGGCTCCGCGCTGCGGGCAGCCTGTAGGGGTGGGCGGGGGGCCGCGCGAGGCGCGTAGTGCCCGGGGACCCGGGCCCGGCCCGCAGCTCCTGGGGCGGGCACACGGCAGGAATGGGACAGCGGCTGCCAGCCAAGCCCGTCCCGGCAGGCTGCTCCTTCGGCGGAAAGGTCTATGCCTTGGACGAGACGTGGCACCCAGACCTGGGGGAGCCCTTCGGGGTGATGCGCTGCGTGCTGTGCGCCTGTGAGACGGTGAGTGGACTCAGTGGCAGTGGCCGGGGCCCTCACGGGTGGGGTAGCGCTGGGGTTCTGGGACGTCGGAGTGGACTGGGAGCTGCTAAGGAGAAAGAAGTGAGCCTGCAGATATTTGGGATATTTTTCTGGCGGAGGACGGGGTTGGGGGGGAGCGCCCCCTTCAAGTCTCAGGTGTTGACTGTTATTGATCGCCCACTGTCAGGCTCTTTGACAGCTGCATTCATCCCTCTCACTTAACTCCTAGAACAACTTTGCTACATAGCTACTATTATTATCCCCATTTTTTCAGATAGGGACCCCAAAGTCCAGAGAGTTTAAGTAACTTGTCTAGGGTCCCGCAGCTTGTAAGTAGCAGAGCGGTCTGCCTCCGTGGGACCACCTGCCTTGCTCCTGTGACTCCCCACCTCGCCCTTGGGTCTCACGGATTGGTGTCTTTCACTCACTTGGTTTTCCCGTCTTTTCCGCGAGCAGCCTCAGTGGGGTCGCCGCGCGAGGGGCCTGGGCAGGGTCAGCTGCAAGAACATTAAACCCGAGTGCCCAACCCTGTCCTGCGGACAGCCGCTCCAGCTGCCAGGACACTGCTGCCAGACCTGCCCCCAGGGTAAGGCCCGTTCCATGGTGAGGGAAGGGCAGCGGGACCACGGTGCTTGGTCCTGAGCCCCGTGGATGCGGCAGATGGAACGGATGGAGGGGTGCCCAGTGCCCAGCTGAAGCCCGTGTCCCTCATTCCCGGTGCAGAGCGCAGCGGTCCCGAGAGGCAGCCGATGGGCTTGGCCTTCGAGTATCCGCGCGACCCAGAGCACCACAGCTACAGCGACCGCGGGGAGCCGGGCGCTGAGGATCGGGCTCGTGGAGACGGCCACACAGGTAGGCCGGGACCCGGCAGGGACTAGGGCTGCCCCAGCAGGTGACAGTACGAGGGACATATTTCTCCTCTTGCAGACTTTGTGGCGCTGCTGACTGGGCCAAGGTCACAGGCTGTGGCACGGGCGCGAGTGTCGCTGCTGCGTTCTAGCCTGCGTTTCTCCATCTCCTACCGGCAGTGAGAAAGGGGAAAGAGGGAGGTGTTGGCTGGGCACCGGAGGCGGGAGAATTGGGAGAAGCTGGAGGGGCTGCTAGTAGCTGGGGCTCAAAGTCAGTGCTCACTGGACCCTCGTTCCCAGGCTGGACCTTCTCACCCGGATCCGCTTCTCAGACTCCACTGGCAACATCCTGTTTGAACACCCTGCAGCCCCCACCCAAGATGGCCTGGTGAGATGATGCCATTTATGAGTGTTTAACGGTGTGGGCACTGTGCTGAGAGTGTTCTGTATTGCCTCCTTTGGTCCTCACAACAGCCCAGTGAGAGGAAGTCACTGACATTATGATGCCCATTTTACAGATGAGGGAACTGAGGCTCAGTAACAGAATGTGATTTGCTCAAGATCACACAGCTAGTAAGTTGAGGAGCCAGGCTTTGGACCCAAGCACCTGGATCCAGGGTCTCTTCTGAAGTTTCCTAGGAGGGCCTGGGGGCGTCTTCCCATATTCCTTCCTCGCTAGAGCTGGGCCTCTTAGCTGGCCTATCCTGCATACTGTCTGAGTGGGGCCTTCTTGTCTCTCTGCTCCAGGTCTGTGGGGTGTGGCGAGCAGTGCCTCGGTTGTCTCTGCGGCTCCTTAGGGCAGAACAGCTGCATGTGGCACTTGTGACACCCACTCATCCTTCAGGGGAGGTCTGGGGGCCTCTTATCCGGCACCGGGCCCTGGCTGCAGGTGAGGGGAGCAAACAGCCCCTGGGCATGAAGTTCTGTCTTCTCTGTCTCCAGGAGTGGAGTGGGCTGAGGACGGGACTTTCTGATGGGCTCTCATGGTCCTCCTTCCCCCAGAGACCTTCAGTGCCATCCTGACCCTGGAAGGCCCCCCACAGCAGGGCATAGGGGGCATCACCCTGCTCACTCTCAGTGACACAGAGGACTCCTTGCATTTTTTGCTGCTCTTCCGTGGGCTGCTGGAATCCAGGAGTGGGGGTGAGTGGGATACGGGGAGGGCCTGTAAGAAGGGTAGGGAGAACACCTAGCTCTCAGAGGTGTCCACATGTGCCACTGTTGCAGGACCAGCCCAGGTCCCCTTGCGGCTCCAGATTCTACACCAGGGGCAGCTATTGCGAGAGCTGCAGGCCAATGCCTCCGCCCAGGTGAGTGAAAGTCTGGCTTTGCTGTCACCTGCTCTGGCCTCGAGCTGCGCCCACCATACCCTGCTTTGTCTCCAGGAGCCAGGCTTCGCTGAGGTGCTGCCCAACCTGACAGCCCAGGAGATGGACTGGCTGGTGCTGGGGGAGCTGCAGATAGCCCTGGAGAGGGCAAGTGGGCCAGGGTTGCGTATCAGTGGACACATTGCTGCCAGGCAGAGCTGTGATGGTGAGGCAGGGTGGGGCCTGGCACCGGGGTACACATAACTTAGGGGCACAGACAGTACAAGGGGCCGGGCCAGGGGATGCGAGGGATCCTGGGGACTGGTGGTATGAATGGCCATGGGGCCAGCCTGCTTCCACTTGTCTTCCTTCTCTGCAGTCCTGCAAAGTGTCCTTTGCGGGGCCGATACCCTGATGCCCGTTCAGACGGGTGCTGCTGGCTCAGCCATTCTTACACTGCTAGGAAATGGCTCCCTGATCTACCAAGTAAGAGTCAGGGGCTGCAGGAGGTGGGAGGGCAGCAGGGTGGGGTGGGGCTTTGGGCTGCAATGGTTCAGGCCCCAGGCCTCTGCCATTCCAATTTGCCCTCCCCACCTCTGTCCACCAGGTGCAAGTGGTCGGTACAGGCAGTGAGGTGGTGGCCATGACCCTGGAGACCAAGCCTCAGAGGAAGGACCAGCGCACTGTGCTGTGCCACATGGCCGGGCTCCAGCCGGGAGGACAGCTGGTGAGTGCTACCTGCAGAGCTGGGCCACGGGGCCCGTGTACCGTAGCGGACAGTGCGGTGCTGTGGGAAACCAGGTGGGATGAGCAGGGATGTTCAGTATCATTCACTCATTCGCAGGCTCTCTCACTGATACATTGACGCACTGGACACATTTGTAGTGAGCCTCAGGTGAGGGCCTGGATACAAAGGAAATCAGATGTGGCCCCTGTCTTCAGCAAGCTCATATCCAGTGGGAGGTGTTAGACAGGGAGGCCAGTGCAGGAGATCACGCAGTAATAATCGCGAGAGCAATGGCTGCCACTTGTTGAGCCTTTCTATGTGCTGCATACTGTACTGGTTGCTTTACTAATATTGTTTTTGGTCCTCACAGTACGCATGTTAGAGAAGGTGAAGTGAAGGATCAGAGAAGTAACTGCTCAGGATTGTTACGTAGGTAGGAAGTGGCAGAGAAGGGACTTGAACCTGAGCCTCCAAGGTTCTTATCCAGTGTTATTGGTTTCCGGAAGTATGCATGGGTGTAGTGGGGGCACAAAACATGGACAGACTTCAGAATCTTGGGCTTGTGTGTGAGCTGAGGAGGGGTTCATCTGGGATCTGGCAGGCTGCAGGTGGGGCTCACCCTTCCCTGCCCCCCCAGGCTGTGGGTGTCTGCCCTGGGTTGGGGGCCCGAGGGGCTCATATGCTGCTGCAGAATGAGCTGTTCCTGACTGTGGCCACCAAGGACTTCCCAGATGGAGAGCTGCGGGGGCACGTGGCTGCCCTGTCCTACAGTGGGCACAGCGCCCGCCATGACAGTGAGTGCCCCAGGGGTCTGCCTGCCTGCCCTTTGCTATCCTCTAACCAGGGACTCCAGCATGTGAGGGGAGGTGCCAGAGGGCCAGAGCCTGGTGTGCCTTTCTCTGTGCCTGAGCTCTAGGTTCGCACATGGAGATGTATAGGTGGGGGTGTATGAGGTGGCCCTGCTGGGAGACCCTCCTTGTTGCCATGGTGCAGGTGTCTAAAGCTTTCTGCTCCTCCAGCCCTGGGCCTGTGCACAGTGTCTGCCAGCTTGTGGAATCTGTGCTGGGGAACATGGGGAATGCTGGGATTGAGTGGCTGCTCTAGGCCATCTTCTTATCTGTCATCTCTCCTCTGTCTGGATCCAGCGCTGCCCGTGCCCCTGGCAGGAGCCCTGGTGTTGCCCCCTGTGCAGAGTCAGGCAGCAGGGCACGCCTGGCTTTCCCTGGATACCCACTGTCACCTGCACTATGACGTGCTGCTGGCCGGGCTCGGTGGCTCAGAACAGGGTACCGTCACTGCCCACCTCCTCGGGCCCCCTGGGGTGCCAGGGCCCCAGCGGCTGCTGAAGGGATTCTATGGCCTGGAGGTGAGGATGTGATGGTGGGAGGCAGCTTGGAAAATACCTGCTTTTTAGCAGGAAGGTCTGTGGCTGGGGAAGCAGAGAGCAGACTGCCTAATGTGGCCCAGCTGGCGTGGGCTCAGGAGTCAGACAGACTGGCTGAGAATCTGACTCAACCTTTTATTATCCATTCTCCTTCCTGCATCCTTTTCTGGGGGGATCCCTTAATAGTATGTAATGTCCTGTACCTCCAGAGTAGGTGAGATGACCAAGCCGCCTGAAGTGGGCTCGGTTGTCATAAACTTAGCATCGGAGCAACTGGGCTTCTGAGCTCCGCAGCATCACTTGTGGGCTTTGCTCCCCTGGAGACCTTATGTAACCTCCCCCGAGTCTCTGTTTCATCATCTGCAGATTGGGAATGGCAGGCTCAGCCTTAGAGTGCCTTGTTCCCGTCCCCTATCCTATCTACTCACAGGCCCAGGGTGTGGTGAAGGACCTGGAGCCAGAACTACTGCGGCACCTGGCACAGGGCACTGCCGCCTTACTGATCACCACCAAGGGGAGCCCCCAAGGGGAGCTGCGAGGGCAGGTAGGCAGGCAGTATTGGCCGGTGGGGACGCGTCAGAGGAGAGCTGGCACTGCGTGCCCCTGCGTTAGGCACTTGCTCTCTCCAAGCCCTGGGGGTGGTAGTGTCACTCTCCCTGGCTGCTCCGGAGGATGAAGTCATACGAAGTCCATAAATGACGAGGCTGGCAGCCGACCACCCTGTCCCTGGCAGCCGGCATGATTGCGGTGGCTAGCAGCATCCTCCTGGGGCTCAGGGGCGCTCAGGGGACGAGGTGTTTCCGGCTGGCGTGCAGGCAGTTTGGCCGCTGCTGGTGGAGACGCATGGGGGACCCGGGGAGCTGCCTCAACCTGCCTCTCCTCCCAGGTGCACATCGCCAATCAGTGCGAAGTGGCGGGCCTGCGCCTGGCGGAGGCAGGGGCCGAGGGGGCGCGGAAGTCTGGTGCTTCCCATGCAGTGGCGGCCGTACTGCCGGCGTTGCCCGCTGTGCTTGGCCCTGACGCCCCAGCACCTGCCAAACCCGGCAGCCCCTGGCGAGCCCGAGACCCCAACACCTGCTTCTTCGAGGGGCAGCAGCGCCCCCATGGGGCTCGCTGGGCGCCTAATTATGACCCACTCTGCTCGCTCTGCACCTGCCAGGTAGGAAGCCTGGGTAGGGCGCACTGGGGCCTGGATTCAGGATCAAGGGTCCCCAGTCACCCCCCTCACCTCCCCCTGCAGAGACGCACAGTGATTTGTGACCCCGTGGTGTGCCCACCGCCCAGCTGCCTGAGTCCGGTGCAGGCGCCAGACCAGTGCTGCCCTGTATGTCTGGGTGAGTGCCCTGCAGGGGTGGAAAGGGTCCTGGAGGTTCCATGTGTGTGTGTGGGGGTGAGACCTCTCCGGAGGGAAGGGGGGTCACCCTCTGCCTTCACTATTTCTTTGGCTCCACAGAGAAACAAGATGTCAGAGACCTTCTGGGGCTGCCACGGAGCAGGGACCCTGGAGAGGGTGAGCTGGCAGTATATGAACTGGGGTGGGGAACCCAGAGGAGCTGTGTGTGGGACCAGGAAGGGGACAGAAGGGCGAGAGTGTATGTGGGAGGGGGCTGCGGGCGCCGGTTTCAGTGACACCTGCTAGGTATCCTTAGAGTTAAGGCCCACAATGGGCCCTGGGGTCAGACAGTGTGGGGTGGGCCTGGGACTCAATACTAATGGAAGCTGGGCACTGTCCCCCACTAGGCTGCTATTTTGATGGTGACCGGAGCTGGCGGGCAGCGGGTACCCGGTGGCACCCCGTCGTGCCCCCATTTGGCTTAATTAAGTGTGCTGTCTGCACCTGCAAGGTATGGCTGTTCAATCTTCTCCAGTGCCATAGCCCAGCTGGGTCTGTAGAGATGGGAAGAGGGCTGCCAGGAGAGAAAAGCCCAGCCTTGGTGAGGAGAGCTCAAGGATCAATATAATGTGGGCTTTGAGAGGTGGCTTCCTATAGGAAAACGGCAGGTTGGCTCCCTGACCTGGTGTGAATGCTGGCTCTGCCAGCTGCCTAGCTCTGCATAATCCCAGGCGCTTTCTGTACCTCCCGAGCTGCATTTTCCTCTCCAGTAAGCAGATGTGGTAGCACCTACCTGGCAGGGCTACACTGATGAGTTCAGGTATATAAAGCACCAACCCAGGGCTTCTGAGTGAAGGACCGTGGATATGTTACTCAAGGTATGGGGAAGGAGAAGGAAGAAGCAGGAGGCTTATGTGCCCCCCCTCCTTCCTGACACCCCTCACATAATGGATCCCTACAGGGGGACACTGGAGAGGTGCACTGTGAGAAGGTGCAGTGTCCCCGGCTGGCCTGTGCCCAGCCTGTCCGCGCCAACCCCACTGACTGCTGCAAACAGTGTCCAGGTGAGGGGGGTGGGCACTGAGGCCTCTTGGGGGCAGATAAGGCCCTTCACTGCCTTGTCTGGGTGAGGGGATGAATAGTGAGGGTGGATGGAAGGGACTTCTCAGCCAATTCCACATTTACTGAGCACTGCTCTATTCCTAGCCTGGAGCCAGGGCTCTAAACACAGTGGAAGGAATGTGCATGCATTAGTGGGCTATGATGGATTCCAGCTCCTGCCCCATCCACATCCATCCATCTATCCATCCATCCTCCATCCATCACCTATTCATCATCCGTCATCCATCCATCTATCCATCCACCCATCTGTTTAAATTTATCACCTACTAAGTGCCAGAAACCTCTAGGTGCTTGAGATTCAAAGACAAATGAAACCTGGGTGGCCCTCACAGAGCTCATATCTGTTGACCTGTTGTTTCTCCTTCCTTTCTTCTCTCTCTTCCAACAGTGGGGTCAGGGGCCCACCCCCAACTAGGGGACCCCATGCAGGCCGATGGCCCCAGGGGCTGCCGTTTTGCAGGGCAGTGGTTTCCGGAGAGCCAGAGCTGGCACCCCTCAGTGCCCCCCTTTGGGGAGATGAGCTGCATCACCTGCAGATGTGGGGTAAGTGGGGCGTGAGGGCTTGTGTGAGGTGGGCGCTGGGGCACTGCCTGCTGTGGGGAGACCTTCCCAGGAAGGGCGAGCTTCTGGGAGCAGGCCTCCCCAGAGAAGCTGAAGGCCGCTGAGCCCCAGTGCTCCTGGGGACCCTCCGGATCTGCTTTGTCTTGCCCCAGGCAGGGGTGCCCCACTGTGAGCGGGACGACTGTTCGTTGCCACTGTCCTGCAGCCCAGGGAAGGAGAGTCGCTGCTGCTCCCACTGCACGTCCCGGCAGGGTAAGTGAGGGGGTCTCGGGGCAGCAGAATGGGGCTGCCTGGGAGGGTGGGGAGCACCTGCCGTGTGCAGGAGCAGCGCTTTCTGCTGCACAAGTGTCAGCCCATTCTGCCCTCACCGCTACCTTGGAGACTTCTCTGGATTACCTTTTCTTTACAAAGGAGATTTCTGAAGCTCAGAGGAACTAGGCAATTAGACTAAGGTCACACAGCTGGTGTGTGCTGACTTGCTTAGAAAATTCTGACCTTTCTGGGGCCCTAACAGCTGCTCTGCTGGGCATTCTATGCCACCCCATTCATTCCCTCTCTTCTCCTCCTCCAGTTTACTCCCTTCTGTCTCCAGCAGCCCCCGAGACCAGGACAGTTCCAGAGCTGGGAAAAGAAGCTGAAGGCTCCTAGAGAGCAGCCAGAAGGCCGCACGACCAAGAGGACGGGGCCTGGGCTGGGGGGAGGAGTGGTGCCGAGGACCCTGCAGTTTCCTGTGGGGAACCCAGTGCCTTTGGCTCCTCTTTTCCGCCTCTTCTCCCTCCCCTACTACCTCTGGGAACCACGACTCCACAAGGGCCAGGGGCAACCAGGGCTGACTAAGGCCATGTCTACCCCAACTCCTGCCCTGTCACCCTCTGGCCTCTGCCTTGGAAGCCCAACCCCTTTCCTTCTGTACATAATGTCACTGGCTTGTTGGGATTTTTAATTTATCCTCACTCAGCACCAAGGGTTCCCCCACTTCACTCCTGCTGCCCCTGAGCTGAGCAGAGTCATTATTGAAGATTTTTGTATTTATTAAAAGTTTTTTTGTGTTTTTTTTTCAGTCTTTGAGCTAAAGATTGTTTCTTTGTGGCCAGGGGAGAAGGTCTGAGAGTAAAAGGGGAGAGAGGGGCGGACCCTTAGGGAGCAGGACGGCACAGCAGTTGGCTGGCATGCCTGGCTTCTGCAGAGGGACTTAGGACTGTCT
Source organism: Rhinolophus sinicus (assembly GCF_036562045.2). Lineage (NCBI taxonomy): Eukaryota > Metazoa > Chordata > Mammalia > Chiroptera > Rhinolophidae > Rhinolophus > Rhinolophus sinicus. The sequence continues at coordinate 48,190,118 of NC_133751.1, forward strand.
TTGAGATGGACTAGAGCCTCAAGAACAAAGGCAACCTGAAGCAGAATTTAGATGTAAGTTTAGTTTCCACTGGCCTACCCGTGGCAGGCGTTTTTGCTGATTCCATGTTTGAAGTTGCTCCAAAGAGAAAAATGTACCCAGCCGCTACTGTCTTTGACTCAAATGAGATAAACACTTCCTGTTATTCTTCCTTCCTGGAAACTGGTTGTGTTCTGGACCAGTTCTAGGCAGATTTGAATCAGAGTGGATTGCAGTCAGCCCTGGTCCAGTTGTTGACTGAGCTTATCTTGGGACCAAGTGATGTACAGAATAAGATCCCTATACCTTTCTCCTCATTCCTGCCACCAGCAACTGGGCATTCCCACAGACTTCACCAGCTCATGATCGACCTTTTGTATAAATAATGTGGGATAAAATGAGTCTGGAGTTTTATGATCTAGTAGGATAGTAGGAAAGGGAAATCATAGCCTTCTTATTTAGGGTTAGGCATGCTGTGTGTGCTTCAGAAGTTACTATCTTAACCTATTGAAGCATCAAGTGCCAGCCCTGCTGTGAACTAGCTGAATCATTTAACTTCCACAAGTCCCTGTTTCCTTTCTGTAAAACGTATCTCTCTCGCAGGATTCGATGAGAACTTGTGAATCACGCAGCTCAGTGCTTGACACATATTCGTTGGAAAGGCATTCTAGCCGAGGTAGGATTCCTGGCAGAGTTTGAAATGAAAGGCAGGGAGAAATCTGGGAAGGAGAGTGGCAATGGGTTTCAATTATGTTTTCATGATATTCTGCTGACTGCCCTGGGGGCATGGGGAGGCCAGGCTGGGGATGAGGGGGTGATGAGGAAGGGGATATTAGCCTTAGAGCCCTGGCTGTCAGCAGCGGGATTGTGAGGGTCAGACAGGGAAGAAAAAGCAGCAGGATCGTATTGGGGCTACATGCAGGGATCCAAGTACAGCGCCAGGTGTGGTGTGATGGAGGACTTGGCCCAGAAATGAATGTGCTGACAGTGTTGTCCTCCCTGGTGAGAGAATTTGGTGGGAAGAAGGGTTGTGAAGGGAAATTGTGATCCTTAGATTTAACATGAGTTTGCTACTGATGCTCTCAAGACAAGAGGAAGGGTAGAAGTAGTGAACTTCTGCAGGAGGGCTTGATGGGCTCCGAGAGGCGGGGCCTTACTGCCCCTCAGGCGCCCAGCCGGGCTTCAGAACAGCATCAGTGGATGTCAGCTGAGCGAAGGAATGAACAGCTAGTGGGTCCAGGCAGACCACTGTTCTCCTTAGACAACAGTCCTTGACACACCTTCCCCCTCACAGCCTGCATTCTAACCAAGGCTGGCCAGTCCCCAGGCCCTGCTGAGTCCTGGGGAGGTGGTATAGTGACCGCAGAGGTCCATCCCTGCACGGTGTGAGTGACACATGTCAGACAACTTGGAAGCCCCAATCTGCAGAGACCTCAAGAGGACACCCGATGCATTCCCCTTCAGGCAACTGTACCACCTCAGAGAGCCCTTCCCTGTCCTAAAAAGCAAAACCAAAAAACCCTAAAACAACAACACCCAAGGAGAGGCCCATTTTCCTGGGTAGAGTATTTTAGTGTCTCCAAACGGTTGCTGGTAGGATTTAAAATTTGGTCTCTAACCCTGGGTCCGTCAGGCCTTCTGCTTTGTAGAAGGTTTCACTGGGCCTCTGAGCTTGAGGGGGAGCAGGAAAGTAATACACAGGGGCTCTGTATGGCTGGGGGAGAAATGGGTGCTTCTGTTACACCTGTTTTTTTAAAACTCCTTCGCATTATCTTCCACTTTGCCACTTTCTACTTGTGAACACCTCTTATGCATTCAGCAGTGACACCCTTTTGCCACCTTTAATTTGCCACATCCAAATTTTAATCTGTCAGGTGAGGAACAGCCACTGTTAGCGATCACATGGTGGCGCTGCTGGCAGCCTCTGTTCACGTCAGGCCAAGTCAACCCGAGCCGTGTCTGTGCAGATATTTGAATAATTTACAGCAGTGACTTAAGAACGGTAGTTTTCAAACCCTGTCTCAGATGTGTGAAGGTGCTTCCAGGCAGAAGGAAAAATGGGGCCTGGGGAGAGTGGAGCAGCCCAGGTGCTTACTGGGAGTGGGGAGTCCTGCCCCCTACTCCCACTCTACTTCCAAGTTGGCTGCGCCACTTCTTGGAAAGCTTGTTTTCCAAAGAGTTGGTTGCTTTCAAAAAAGTTTCAGAACAACTGTTTTATTGCATTTCATTCTAGTCTTTTATGGGAAATGGAAAAACAAAAGTGTGACACCTCTGACACAACAAAAGTGACAGAAGGGGGAGGTCTCATAAAGTAATACAGTGGCACAAGGAGGGAGTTCTCCAGGCATGCTGGAAGGGACACATTTTGGCTCATTAGATTTTAAGTTAGAGATGATGTACGAAGGAACAAAACACAGCGAATATGTGTAGAATACTGGAAATACACTGTTCAGGAATGACAAAAGGGGAGGGATTCGTAAGGACTGTTGATGATTAGATTTCTGAGAAAGGCTACTCTCTTAACATTGTTTGGTTTTAATATATGTTTTTAGGATTTGATATGTGTTTCCAGAATTATTTTTGCTCATCATAATCAAAGTAAATCATCATGAACAATTATAGTAATGCACAAATGTATGAGGAATAAAGAAAAATTCACCTGTTAGAAAGAATTTCAATTCCTGGATAACTGCGATTAATAACTCACTGAGTGGTTTTTGAAGTTTGAGTTGGTCTGGCCCCAGCCGCAGCTCCGGCCCCAGTCCTGCCCCTACTCTGGGCCCTGCCCCTGCAGCACCCCTGTCCCCACTTGTGCAGTGGCTGTGATGTCTGTCCTTGATCCAGTGGAGAGTATTTGTATGATAACCTCTGGAGCTGGAGCACCTGTAAGTCTGCACAAACAGGGAAAGCAGGAAATTGCATTTAAAGGAAATCTGACCGTTTGTATTTAACATGGCAGGGGAAGGAAAACCCCAGAAGTTTTGAAAAAATTCTCACCAACTCAGAGAAGTTGGCAAATTGGCATTCAGTGATTTGATTTTTAGCAAATTGACTAGAGTCCACCAGTGGGGATCCAGCTCCTCAGGTGATGGGTATTGGGCAGGCCTGGTGGTTGCCCTGTCCTCAGGTGGGCAGCAGAGGTTGGCCTGTAGAGCTGTCGTTGGAAAGTCTCACTGCACACCACCTAAAGCACCATGCAGAAAACACAGGTAGGCTCGTGGAAAGGCTCAGGAAAGGGGTTCACGTGAAAGAAGGGGAGCAAAGAAAGATGATGGGGGGAGGTACCTGGTGGACTCATCCGGGGAGGGCAGACTCTAGATGTTGGAGGACAAAAGATGCCTTATTCTCCCCAGCAGCTTCTGCAGCTGGAACCACATCAGCCCAGGTTGTCTTCCCAGGGGAGGAGGGATCCCACCTAGGGAACAGCCCAGAACCTCTCCTTCTGACTCCACCCCCCCCACCCACCCCAGTCCCAGGAGATCTAAATCAGATTTACTTTTAGGACTCATTCCCCCTCTCCTCTTGACACAAACGTTACTGCACCTGCTGGCTAATGCCTGAAATTCCTTTATAAAGAGATTTTTCCTTCCACAACTGCATGACGGGAGTTTTAAAATGCTAACGACTGGTTAAGATATTAGGTCTTCTGCTAAAGTATTATATAATCTGTCAACAAATGCAAATGATTATTGTCAGATACTGTTCCTTTTTAACAAGGGGAGAGTTAGATGGAAGAAAGATGGGCCACTGAAGGGTGAGGAGGTAGGGAAATGGGAACTCACAGTCTTTTTCCAGGCGGGGCCATTGACAAGGGCGGGGCCCATTACCTTCCAGAGCTCCCCGAGGTATAGTTTTTGTGTGAGATTGAATTTCTGTCCTGCACATCTGTGCACTCTCCCAGCTTAGCGGGAACTTGGCCACTTAGACATATGATTCACATCAACTGTGTTTTTCCTGACTTTTAGAGGCTTTTTTTTTTTTTAAGAAAGGCTGATGTCATTATGCAAGAAATTTTTTTTCATAGGTTTCAACTGAGGTGTCACTTAGGTTCCCACTGGGGTACCACTGGAAATGGTACCAGGGAAGACTTTGAGAAGCAGCTTTTTTATTCTCCGCCAGGGATAGATGAATGAGAGAACATCCTGAGAGAGATAAAAGAAGTAGTGTTTTATTTTTGTCTGATCATAAATGTAATAATTTTTCATTGGAAAAATTTTGGCAAGCCGAACAGGATAAAGTGAAGAAAATTGAATGTTAATTACTTAATAAAATTAGAACAACTCAGAAAAATCCCCATTTATCTTTGATTTTCCCCCGTAATCTTTTTCTGAACATACCATGATTTATTTCAACATTTCAGATGGTTATTTCTAGTGAACCACCTTTTTAAATTATAAAAACAATGTTTGTGTGAAGTAGAAAGTTTGGTTAAAGAAAAAAAAAAACAAATTTTTTTCGTAGAGAATACAAAGTTTTTTTTGTAAGTATTTTCTTCCTTCTGTGTGTTTTGTTGCATTTACAATGCATTGATAGTTTTATATCCCTCTTCTTCACTTGGCCCTGTTATCACACATCTCATGAACTTCTGCCATGGACTGTTGGAGTTTTAAGAGACTTTTTCCCCATATCTGGGTGAAGCCAGACACAGAGGCTGAGGGCGATCCGAAACCCCTGTAGCCTGAGTGCAGGGGTGGGATAAACTCAGCCCTCGGGCCAGTGGGACAGCCAACGGCAGGGCAGTTACTTGGCGACCGACTGTGCCTGGGAGGAAGAAGGAATGAGTTTGGACACCTAAGATGAGCCACAGTCTGGAGCAGTGGGGAGCCATGAAGGAGCTGGAAAGTGGCAGAGAGTCAGAGATGTGCCGCCAGGGGAGGAGGGGCTGCTCCCCTTGAGATCAGGCAAAAGCTGCTCCAAAGCTGGACCAGCTCCCTCCACATAGCTGTGGTTACCTTCATAGTTTGCAATGTGTGTATTCGTTTTGGTTGCCAAGAAAACTCAGCTGAGTGGATTTGGGCTCACTAGATGACATTTTGTGAGGAGACAGGAGGCAGTTGTTGAGGGTCATGGTGGTGACGGAGCTGAGGAGCAAGAAAAGCCTGCTTTACTAGAGCAAGAAAAGCCTGCTTTACTAGAGACCGTTTTGGTCATTTGACCTCCATCACCCCAGTTAACTTACTTGTAAAAAGTTCCCAGAAACATGGCATATCTTCAACTAGCAGCAGCCTAGTATAGTGGTGGTTCGATTCCAAGGCCTGACACTTTAAAAGAAAATTTGAGGTGACATAAATTAATAATATTATATGTTTCAGGTGTACAACATTATAATTGATACCTGTATACACTATACACTATAGCATGCTCACCACCAATAGCCTAATTCCATCCATAACCAAACATTTGACACCCTTCACCCATTTTACCCCCCCCCACCCCTTTCCCCTCTGGTAACCACCACTCTGTTGTCTGTATCTATGAGTTTGTTTTTGTTTTATTTGTTTGTTTGCTTCTTTTTTGTTTCTATTCCACATATGAGTGAAATCATACAGTTTTGTCTTTCTCTGTCTGACTTATTTCACTTAGCATAATACCCTCAAGGTCCATCCATGTTGTTGCAAATGGCAATAGTTCATCTTTTTTATGACTGAGTGATATTCCATTGTGTGTGTGTGTGTGTGTGTGTGTGTGTGTGTGTGTATCTCACTTATTCTTTATCCAATCATCTATTGACGGACACTTAGGTTGGTTTCATATCTTGTCTATTATAAATAATGCTGCCATGAACATAGGGGTGTATATATCTTCTCGAATTAGCATTTTCTTTTTTTTCTTTCATCTTTTAAAAAATTTTATTGGGGAATATTGGGGCACAGTGTGTTTCTCCAGGGCCCATCAGCTCCAAGTCATTGTCCTTCAATCTAGTTGTGGAAGGTGCAGCTCAGCTCCAAGTCCAGTTGCCGTTTCAATCTTAGTTGCAGGGGGCGCAGCCCACCATCCCATGTGGGAATTGAACCGGCAACCTTGTTGTTGAGAGCTCGTGCTCTAACCAACTGAGCCACCCGGCAGCCCCCCAATTAGCATTTTCATTTTCTTCGGATAAATACCCAGAAGAGGAATTGCTGGATCAAATAGTCATTTTATTCTTACCTTTTTGAGGAATCTTCATACTGTTTTTCATAGTGCCTGCACCAATTTACATTCCCACCAGCAGTGCACAAGGGTTTCCTTTCCTCCACATCCTCTCCAACACTTGTTTTTCTTGTCTTCTTGATAATAACCATTCTGACAGATGGGAGTGATACCTCATTGTTTTTTTGACTTGCATTTCCCTAATAATGAGTGATGTTGAACATCTTTTCATGTTCCCATTGGCCATCTGTATGTCTTTCTTGGAAAATTGTCTATTCAGATCCTCCGCCCATTTATTAGTTGAGGTTTTTGTTGTTGTTGAATTGTACAAGGTTCCTATATATTTTGGATATTAATCCCTTATCGGAAATTTCATTTGCAAATGTTTTCTCCCATTCCAAGGTCTGACACTTTTTGGCTGTGTGATCTTGGACAGGTCATGTTTCCTGAGCCTGTTTTCTGCAAACTGGTGATAAATAATGGTTATCTGCATGATTGTTATAAGGACGGTAGGAAAAGTATGTAACATGTTCAGCATATAGTTGGCACTCAATGACATCACTGTAATTAGATCTGACTGTGTGAGAATCAGCAGGGAGGTGGAAAGTGGTACGCCCATGACAGGGGGAGGTTCTTTTGGAGTACGGGAAACTGAGCACTCAGGCCTCTATTATGTGATGGGATAAAAATGATTACTGTGGGCCTGACCGCAGCCTTTCTACTGTCAAAGAGAGTCTGTCATAGCCAGTGTAATTTTTAGGTGTACGATTCAGTGGCATTAAGTACATTCACAATGTTGTGAAACCATCACCAGTGCCCATTTTCAAAATGTTTTCATCATCCCAAACAGAAACTTTGTACCGATAACCAGCGATAACTAGCTCCCCATTCCCCTCCAGCCCCAGGTAACTTTTATCATACTTTCTGTCTCTCTGAATTTGCCTATTCTAGGCACCTTGTAGAAGTGGAATCATACAATATATGCCTTCTGTGTTGGGCTTGTTTCTTAGCACAATGTTTTCAAGGTTCATTCATATAGTAGCATGCAACAGAATTTCATATCTTTTTAGGATTGAATATTATTCTACTGTATGTATAGTTCACATTTTGTTTATCCAGTTACCTGTTGATGGATTATTGGATCGTTTCCACTTTTTTGCTATTATGAATAATGCTGCTACTATGAACATTGGTATACAAGTATCTATTTGAGTCCCTGCCTTCAATTTTTTGGGTACACTCGTATACCCAGAAGTGAAGTTGCTGGCTTATCTGGTCATACTATGTTTGGCTTTAGAATTCCTCTCAAAGTGCTTTTGGCTGTGCATCTTTTGTTCTTATTGTATTTCTCAAATCTTTTCATTCTGTTATAGTCCCTTCCCCTCTTTATTTCATGCCAATGATTTTTTGGAGACACTGGGTTATTTGTCTCTACAGATTCACAGTCTAGATTTATTTATTGCCTCCTCATAGTGCCATTTAATTTGTTCCTGCATCCCCTACATTTCCTGTAAACTGGAGGTTAAATATAGAGTCTTGATTAGATTCTGGTTCAAGTTTTCCACGGGAATATTTCATAGGGGTGCTCTGTATTTCCCACTGGGTCATATCAAGAGGTACAAATCGTACTTCAGAAACATAAATCTGCTCTGAGAATGAACCACCCCGGTCTCTGGGCTTTATTAGGATTAGAGTTCTTGGAGCTGCATTTGATGGGAAAAGAGGAGCGTCAGGAAGTAACAGTCAGTGGCAGCAGGGCTCCTTCTTCAGGTGCCCTACAGAGAGTGTCTGTCCCCTCTCCACACAAGCACCACTGAGCCCGGGCCTGGCCCAGGGCTCTGAGATGAAGCTTCTGGCCCCTCAGAGCTTCTGTAGCTCGCCAGGTGGGGCCAGGTGCAGCCAGAGGGGAAAGCAAAGAGTGAGAAGTCCCCATGCCTGTCTCTTGGCTTTGTACACAGCTGATACTTGGCGAATGTTTGCCTGTAGTGATGATGGTCTATGGATGAAGTGAGGAAAGAACGAAAAAGATGTTTTAGACGAGTGCTGGTGAGAATGTGGAGCAATTGAAGCTCTCATACATTGCTGGTAAGAATGAAAAATGGTACAGCCACTTTGGAAAACAGTTTGGTAGTTTCTTATAAAGAATTATTTACCCTGTAGTCAAGCAATTCCACCCCTAGGTATTTACCTAGTGAAATGAAAACTATGTTCACAGAAAACCCTGCACATGAATGTTTATGGAAACTTTGTTAAAAACTGTCAATAACTGGGAACAACCCAAGTGTTTTCAACAGGTGAACAGAGGAACAAACTGTGCTATGTCATTCCATGGAACAATACTACTAGGCAATAAAAGGTAATGACCTACTAATACGCTCATCAATGTGAATGAATCTCAAATTCATTATACTTAGCGAAAGAAGCCAGACCCAAAAGTATGATTCTGTTCATATAACATTCTAGAAAAGACAAAACTATATAGATAGAAAAGAGATCAGTGGTTCTCAGGGACTGGGGCTGTGGAGAATCCTGTGGGGACACAGGAGCACAGGAGAATCACTTTGGGGTGATGGTACAATTCTGTATCTCGATGGTGCTGGTGTTTACACAACTGTGTGCATTTATCAAAAACTCACAGACCTGAGCTCCCAGATGGCTCAGTTGGTTGGAGCGAGTCCTCTCAACCACAAGGTTGCCTGTTCGACTCCCGCAAGGGATGGTGGGCTGCGCCCCCTGCAACTAGCAACGGCAACTGGACCTGGAGCTGAGCTGCGCCCTCCACAACTACGATTGAAAGGACAACAACTTGACTTGGAAAAGAAGCCCTGGAAGTACACACTGTTCCCCAATAAAGTCCTGTTCCCGTTCCCCAATAAAATCTTAAAAAAAAACAACCCCACAGAACTGAATACTTAGAAAGGGTAAATTATATTGTATGTCAGTTACCTTAATATAAACTGGGGGAATGGGGTGTGCTGATCACTTGTCGTTTTGAGGCTGCCGATCAAACCTCCCGCTCCCATTAGCAGCAGAACACCTGGGTGACCATCCAGCGCACAGATCACCCACTGTCTCTTGAGTTTCCCGCTCAGAGAGGTTTTGTGTAAATCAGAGGGAACACTTGTCCCGCTCCCGGACTGCTGCGAGTGGGCAACCAACTGGATACCCTCTCCTGGGATTTTGAGTCTTGAGAATGTGTGACCAAAGGTTTGAGGATGGTGGCCAATGAATTTCATTGTGTCAACAGCAGCGGCTGGTGGACAGATGGCCCTTTGCTGAGGCCTTGGCATTCTCATTACTGCTCGCGAGAACTTCCCTGCTTCCTTCTCCTGCTCCTACCAATTTGGTTGAGTAAGTCTCTGTTGTTTGTAAGTCATGAAACTTGATGATGCAAATAGGGTAAGAGCAGGTAGAAATAAGGAGAGGGAGGAAAATAGAAGTAACTACAGGGAAATGAAGATGGGAGAAGAGGAAGGTAAGTAGAGGCAGAGCTAAGTAATGAATCTGGAGCAAGCCCACATTAGGGAGGCCTGTCGCTGGTACGGGGGTGGGTTTCTAATTTGGTCCTGATACTGCTACATTGCAGGCAGTGGTATCCGGCTCCCCCACGGTTGTGCTTTGTGGTGGTGGTAGTATGTGCGGGAGGTTGTTTAGCGGATGTACTAATGTGCTTATCCTGTTCTTCCTGGTTTGGAGTGACGGTACAATGAATAACAGCAGCTGTTATTTATTAGCTGCCTACTGTGTGCCATGCATTCTTCTTTTCATCTACACTGCCCTGGGTTAGGGTACATACTATTATTCCCACTTTACAGAAGAGGAAACTGAGGCTTAAAGAGATTAGGCAAGGCATACAAAGACACACTATTAGTGAGTGGCTGAATGAGGGCTCAAATGCAGGTCTGATTCATGGAACACGGATTCAAGGGATCACTTCAGTTTTAAGGGAGGGGATAGGATGTCCAAGGGTCCCCAGACTCAGTGCCCAGGATCCAGGTCCCCTTGAGGATTTATGGGGTCTCATCCCATTCGCGGTATTCTCTAATAAGTTGTATGTTTCACAGCAGGTCTTCAGAGGTCAGCAATGTATAAATTGTGTAGAGGAATAGTTTCGATCTGGGAGCTTTTACAAGACACCTATGCCTGACCCCTAAACCAGAATCTCTGGGAGTGGGCACCTGGCCACAACAGTTTAGAAAGCTCCCCAGGGGACTGTGATGCCGGTGAGGGAGGAGGACAGAAGCAGGCCTTGGAAGCGTGCCCAGGAGACGTGACTGGCCTTTCTTCAGTGCAGAGCTTCCCTCAGAGCCGCCAGCCAGGGAAGGGAGCAGCCTCTTTGGCGCACTACGGTCAAGGGCAATGGTGACAATCTGTTACCTGCACCCATGAGAAGACAGTTCTAGGGTGGTACCGCAGGGCTCCGGATCGCTCATAGAAGCCTCGTAAACCACACATATTGTGGGCTCTGGGCAAGGCTCGTCCCTCCAGTGTGCCGTCACCTGCCAAAAGGTAGGGCCAAAGCCTTTCCCCCATTGCATTTCTCCAGGTGTGCTGGGTTCAGACATAAGAAGGAGACAGGGATGAGGCAGGTGTGTGTGTGGGTGTCTCATTTAAATTACAATAGCCCCCTGAAGCTCTTCTTAGTTGCTGTTTTCACCAAATCTCTGCTCTGTTGTCCAGTATGTCCCACCTCCCTGACGTGGGCCTCTGTCCCTGCTGTTTGCCAATCATCTCTGACCACCAGTTGCTGGCTCCTCCCGCACCTCTCCCGCCATGCTGGCCGCCCACCCTCACCCCGTCCTTGGGTCATGGGACAGCGCTCACTCTTTTGCCTTGTACCTAAGAGTGCTTTGTCACCTCGCCCCAGATTTCTGGGGCTCACAATCCTATTTCAGTTTAGCTTTTTAAAGGGGGAAGTGTATGTATGTGTCCCATGCTTGTGTTCCTAGCGGTAGTTCCTCTCATCGTCCCAGGCCTGGTTTTACTCTGAGCCCTCTGGGATGAGGCGTGCCTCCTCCTCCTTCGTCATCACCCTCATGATCACCGACTGAATATTATCATGACTGAGGGGCACTATGATAAGGGTTAACATGCATGTGGTCCTCGAAACAACCACATGCGGTCGTTAGGATTATCACCCCATACCCATTTTGCAGGTGGGGAAAACAAGGCACGTAGAAGTGATTTTCCACAGCAACATAGCTGAGTAGGTTCCCCATGACGTATGTCTCCCTCCCCACGCCGCTTTAACTTCAGATGTTTGCATTCCAGGAGGAGCTGAGTTTGGAGGGCCAGGTGCAGCTGGGCCTGTAGCAAAGCAGTCTTTTGCTCAGCAGTTGGTGAGCCAGAGCTGCCCCTTTTTGTTCCATCTGGTTTGATCTGGGTTTCTGTCACTTGTTTCTGAATGAGACCCGACCAATACCCCTGATCTGGGCTCATCTGTTCTGTTCCCTCTTTTGGACATAGGTCTTCGCTGCCTTTCCAAGGACAGAGTGAGGGGCCCACAGCCCGGGGCCTATAGAGACACAGTCCCAGCTATACTCAGAGAGTCCCTGGCTGTGTTTGAGCTCCAAATCCCTGCAGAGGGAATCTAGCCAGAGAATGCAGTCACACAGGAAAGTTGTGGCCTCCCAGGAACCACTTCTGTGGGGGTCTGGGGAGGTAGGCGGGAGAGGAATTCACAGACAGCAAGGACCATCGGGAGCCAGGCAGGCACCCAAGAGGTGTTTCCTAGGGGCCAAAGAGTTCTTATGCGATGCGCACGTTTTTGTGTGGGCATCAGTGGTGTTGGTGCCACCGATAACTTGCTTTCTCGTGTCCTGCAGATGGCAGGACCTGTCTTCCACTAAGCGCCCCCTCCTCCTGTCTTCTCTGGGCCCCTCTACTCCTTTCCTGGGCTCCTCACCAACCCTCCACTCTAAGCGTGGCCCTGCCCCTTTGACACATTGTCTTCTGGGTTCTTATTGTCTAGTAAGCGAGACCTGAGTTGTGTATAAAGTCCCCATGACACTGAGGAGAGGGTGATGAGGACAACAGGTGAGGCCAGTAGAGATCTGGGGACAGACCCACTGCCAGCTGGGGCAGCAGAGCAGACCACACAGAGGAGGTGGCATTTAAGTTGAGCCTTGAGTGTCCCTAAGCTTTAGATGCTGCATGTGGAGGGAAGGCCTCAGGGCCCTGGGATGGGAAATCGCCAGGGGAGAGTATGTGTTCAGTGGGGTTGAAGAAGGAATATGAAGATGAGGTTGGACAGACAGGTTGGGGAAGCCTGGAGAGGGCTTTGAATGCCGTATATATCTGCACCAGAAGAACACAGGGTCCCCAAAAGTCAGGGCTGACAGATGGCTTGGAGGTAAACTATCTCCTTGGGCCACTACTGTGGGCAAGCAGGTACCTGCCCCAGGGCCCTTTTGAGTGCCTTCCTCAGTGTTCTAACACCCCCTCCACCCACCCTGGGATGTCTGGGCTGGGTGCCCTGAGCCTGCACTGTGCCTGTGTGGGTCATGGCTTCCAGAAGCCTGTTCCTTGAAATTTTCTAAGTTCCACTCTGATGTCCTAGACCAGCCAGAACTGCCCTCCCTGAGCCAGGCCCAGGACCCATGTGGGCCTTGGGCCCTGTTCTCCTCTGTGGTGTCTCTGATCCTCTGCTCCCAGGGTGGGTCAACCAGATGTCCTGAGGAGCTCCAGAAGTCATGCCAGTGGTGTCCTGGGGCCCATGCACGGGTCCCACCTCCAGGAGAGCAGCCTGGTGAGTGCATTGCTCCTGCTGGCCAGTGCAGTATGTTTTCTTGTGGGATCACATGACTTTGAGTCACTTAGGACAGAGGACAAATTCAAGGCTCTGAGCTACTGATGATCAACCGCCAAGTCTTGGGCTGGACTGTGTGCTTGTTCATGCTTTGGCGTTCCCCTAGCAGTGCCCCAACTGTGCCCATGGGTCTGCAGCACCTGAAGGTGGTGGGATTGGCAGCAAGGGCTCCCTGTGCACCCTCTCCAACCTGCCAATAGCACTAGGACAGTCACCCCAAGCAGTCTCCTGGGTATCTCCCATCTCCTCCAAGGGCTTTCAACGCCAGATCACCCATAAGGGGCCTTGCCCATGGATATCTTTACTTGCCGTGATGGTTATGGTGAGCATGAATGAGACGGTTCTTTCCACACTGGCCAATGGCCCCCTCACCTTTTCTTTCTGTGGTCTATGGAAGGCAGGGGTGTGGTCAACAGGGAAAGAGTGATTATGGCCTGAAGAGTTCCTAGAGGAGTCATGGTTGGAATATGTGCTGTCTGTGTTTATGCCATAAAATCCCCAAGGGTAAATTTAACACGATCTGAAATAATTGCTCATATTTTTTTGCATGCTCTGGGAAGACTTGCGTTTGTGATCTTTATCAAGGGAGCACCATTACAAACTTTGAGAGAGTCATGGGAAGCCAGCCAGCACTCACGGCTGTGCTGTGGACGATGCAGTGTCATAAGTAGCAATGGAACCAACATTAAGTACACGGTGCTAGGGAACTGCAGAGGCAGGAAGGTCTATAGTTTTTCAATGTAAACAGGTTCTGAAGAGCCACGGCATTGTGAGTAATAACCGCTTTGCTACCTTTTCCTCACAGTGAGATTTATGAAGTTAGCCAGGAAAGACAACTTTGACCATAAACAACATGAAGAGATGGTTCCTGGACTGGACAGGATGAGATGGTGCCTGCACATCATGGAGAGTCTTCATGTGCTCTGATTGGACAATAAACAAACATGTAAGTACCTCTTCAATTACCAGGATAGCTCATGTGGGCCCATGGATTTTGATAATAGATTATAAAATCAAATTATTTATATTGACGGGCTCCACCAGAGCCTGCATACCGTGAGGATGGTCCTGCCTTGGGCAGTACTTCTGGGGATGAATGTGGACAGCCCCATCCATCCTGGCCTGGAGATAATGGGCGCCCTGCTCGGGGACCCAAGGCCTGCATCCTGTGCCTGTGTGCCTGCCTGGTCTTATGTACCAGATGGGCACAGGGCACAAGAGATGTGCAATGGCATAAGAGTGGGGAGGGAAAGCGCACGAGTCAGGAGGAAGAGACTGGTGAGAAGGCATGGGGGCAGTCTCTCTTGAGAGCAGGCAAACAAAAGCCAGGGCACTGTATGGGCTTCTCCAGTCCCTTACCACTTGTGAGGGGCCAGCAAGCGGCAAGCATTGATGTAGGACAGGCTGGGCTGCGCAGGGCTGCTTCCCAGGGAGCATGGCTGTCAGGCTCTTCAGGGAGTTCTTCTTGCGCTGGTCAGATTGCTGGCGATGGCTCTTTCAGTGTCTTGGCTGGGGGTTAGAAATCTGGCTGCCCGTGCTGGGGAGCAGATGGGGGAGGAGGCGGTGGAGGGGGCGTGCCTCAACATTCACTATGTAACCCTGCGCTGGAGCCTACTTTCAGTGTGGTGCCCTGTCTTCACTGCCTGGCGTGTCAGTTCAGAGACCTTCAGTTTTAGCCTTTTAGAAGAAAACGACCTCCGCTGTCTGCTGGAATGAGGGAAAGAATTAGGGCGGGGTGGGGGAAGCAATCAATCCTCAATCCTGTGTTTGGCTCCACCTTCGCCAGCATCTCTCCCCTCTCTCCACTTTCAGATGTACCTGGTGCCACCAATTCCTGAACCTGGCAGTTCTGGGGTGTAAATAGGATTTTTTCTTTACTTGCCCCACAGCTCAGGCTTGAGCCTTCTTGGTTCTGCTACATTGGTTACCCTTTGTCTAGTTGCTTTCCACCTTCCAAAATGTTGCTATTGACACCGCTCCTGCATTCTTTTTCCTTATGGATTTTTAATTAAAAAAAGAGAGAAGGATTTCAGGAAGCAGTGAGGATGAATGTGTGGGACCAATCCAACACCATTAAGCTATCAGAGCAATCTTTCAACATTTAAATCCGATTATGTCTCCCTTCTGTGCAAAATACTTCCACGGCTCCCCACTGGCAGCAGGATAAAAATTCGAAATCTTGTGCATAGCATTTGTTAGGCTCTGTCCTAAATCAGAGTTCACCCATCTCGTGGCGGATTCTATTAATTTCAATAAAGCAGAAATCTCAGGACACCTGTAGACAGAAAAAGTCAAAAGTTTACTTTTGTTCTCAATTAAATGCCAATGCTGACACGGTACTTGGAGATCAGCTGTATCACTTTCAGTCCTTTTTCTCTGGAAAACTTTAATTGCTGAGTGGCTCTGAGCTGGCTAAGGTTGGGGTGCAATGATGGTGTACTGGTGTGTGTGTGCGTGTGTGTTCACACCTGCAGCCACAGCCCTGAGCTGCTGCAGGGAATTTCCAGTTCATGTTGCCAGCGGAGAGAAGGCAGACTCTCCTTTCTTTTTGTATTCTTTCCGGAACATAAATTGCAGCTGGTGATAAAATCTGTTCAGTCTCCATCACTACAAAATCACACTGGACCACACAGATGCTTGGCCTGGGTAATCCTGTTAGACCTACACTAAAGGGACAGGCTTTTCCCAGCTGGATTAGGGAGACATACATCCACAGGGAGAGCTGGCAGGGTCACCCACAAAGTGTGTGTGGGGGCGTTGGCGTCTGTTTTCTCTTTTCCCCTCGTGATAACATGAAGGAATTGTCATGAACAAGTGGAGTTGCATTTGATGAAGTTTGTCCTTGGCAAATTCTTACCCCACATTTGAGTGCCCAGCCAGAGGCCCATCTTCTGGGAAGCTGTCCCTGACTATCCCAGGCTGACTCTGATCTGAGCTTGTATTGTGTGGTTCAGCTCTCTTTAAAGCAGTTATGGAAAGTCATGCCCTGAGGGTCTGCCTGTGAGTCTCCCCACCCTGCTGTGAGTACCTTGAGGGCAGGGATCACCTCCTTCCCCTTAGAACCCTAGTGCCAAACAAAGAGCAGGTGCCTGATAATTTACTGACCGACCAGCTGAACACCCAGTGGGGCTGTGCTTGAATCGCGCCTCAGGTTCAGGTTCAGAATTCTGCATGTATTCTCTAAGAGTATGGTCAGCAGGCCACTGGGTGGGAAATACATAAACAGGAGCCTGGGCAGGAACCATGCAGGCACCTGCAGATAGAGGGTGTGTTTGTGATTCTCAGGGACAGCTTCATGCCAGAGGACGTTGGCCTTCATGTGGGGCCTCTGCAGTGTGGACTCCAATTGGGCCTGGCCCCTCCTAAAAAATCCCCCCTTTCATCTTCAAGAAGTCCCTCTAACATTCCTTGTAATACTGGTTTGGTGGCGACGAACTCCTTTAGGTTTTTCTTGTCTGGGAAGCTCTTTATCTGTGTGTTTGGCATATCAATGGGTGGGATTGACTTCTAGGCTGACAGACTGTGAGGATTGGCTATGCCCATAGTGTATGAGCTACTGTTTGGGGTCTGACCTTTCAAAGGGGGATTTGCCCACATGGACTCTTGTGCTTCTTGAGACCACCCTTTGGGTATGCTGCTTGTGGGGCTAACCAAGTAGTGGTCTGAAGCTGGCCTATGTGTATGTTATTTCTGGTGTATCGTGGGAGGAGGTCCAGTGCAGGCCAATTTCAATCTTGGCTGTGACTGGCCCAGGGCTACCTGGTAGGAGCTACAAAGCTATATGTGGTTAGGTGCTGCCTCTGCTGGACCTGGAGGCATGTGGGGGTGGCCTTGCTGTGAACTGAGGCCACTGCCAGCAGTGTTGGGCCTGAAGCATCTTAGCAAAAGGTTCGGGGCTCCCTAGGCCTGTTGCTACCTGCTGGCGGCCCATGAGGCTCAGCTGTTGAAAGAGCCTCCTCAGGTGCATGGGCCAGGCTGGTTGACCCAGTGTTCAGAGTGCCTTCAGTGTTGCAGCACTACCGTGTTTTCCCCAAAATAAGACCCAGCTGGACAATCAGTTCTAATGCGTCTTTTGGAGCAAAAATTAATATAAGACCGGTCTTATTTTATCTCTGCCCCTTCTAGCAGTCTCAAAGTGGCTTTTCTGTATGTCCTTAGAGATAGGACTTCAGTTCAACTAGGCTGTACGATTCTCAATGTTCTGCAGTTTAGTTGTAACTTTGATGTGGTCGTGAGAAGAGGCAAGCACAGTGTTTACCTACTCTGCCATCTTGACTGGAAATCTGTCTGCCATTCCTTTGTGGTTCTATGCTTTTTAAAAAAATCATTTTAGGCAGTTCTGAAAATAGAGATTTGGGAAGGAGTTGGAGTAACTGGTAACCAGAAGTTTGCAACTTTTTTTTTTTTCCAAATAATAGGTAAAACTAAAACCCAACACCTTCACTGTTCAATAATATGGTAGCTATTAGGTATTTATGGCCATTGAGCAATTGAAATGTGGCTAGTCTAAAATGAGATGTATTACAGTTACAGTGCAGTATATATTGGATTTCTGAGACTTAGTATGAAGTCTAAGTATGAAAGAATGTAAAAATATCCCATTATTATTTTAAAAAAGTAGTTACATACTAAAATGACATTATTTTAGACATGTTGGGTTAAATAAAATATACTATTAACATAAACTTCACCTTTTTTACTATTTAAAGTGTGTCCACTAAAAATATAAAATTAAGTACATGGATTATTTTTTTAATTTCTATAGGACAGCACTATTCTAGGTGACAAAAGACTGAGGATTTGTTTAATGATCAAGTGTGATAAAGTCCCTGCTGTATAGGAAGAAGAAGAAAATGGAACAACTTTAGATTTGTTAGAATAAATTATGATTAGAAATAAAAGTAAAGAATTTAGGATAAGCTGAAGAATTAAAAAGCCAATGGAGGGAAAATGAGTGAATACCAAAAACTTTATCAATCCAGTAGAAAACAGCAAAGATTTTCTCAAAGAGACAAAGAGAAGAGGTTATTAAACAGAAGCAAAATAAAATGGTATCAATAAGTTAAAATAGTTCAGTAACTACTATTTATATAAATAGATTAAGTTAACTAGTTAAATGTAGATGATCAGAATGGATAAAATCACATGAACCACATATATGCTGCTTATAAGACACACATCTAAAACAAAACCAACCATGAACATTGAAAATAATATGATGAAAAAACTTATCCTATACAAATATTATTCAAAAGAAAGATGGTATAGCTATGCTAATATCAGACAAAATCAGGATGAAGAGCATTTATAAGGACATATAGGGAATAAAAGGACATCAGATAGTAATAAAAAAAATTCCACCAAGCAGATATGACAATCATGAACTTTTATGCTCTTAGCAGTATAACAAAAATGGAAAGAATCACAAAGAGAAATGAGCAAATATGATAGGAGATTTTACATACATTTCTATCAGACACTGATAAATTTAGTAGGCAAAAATATAGTAAGTATATATGATTTTCACCACAAATTATTAGGCTTAGTCTAATATGCTCAAAAAATTCTGAAGTTATATATATTTTAAAGTATGCATGGAGCAATTATGAAATATTAACTACATACCAGGTGAAAGAGATGTAAGTCAACTTTATGCAAATTGCGTACGCTGACCACAAAGCAAATACATTAAAAATTAACAATAAAAATGACATTATATTTTCCACATGTTTAGAACTGTAAGGAGTCACTCCAAAATAAATGAGTTAAAAAAAGTCACAATGGAAATTACCCAATAGTTAGAACTAAACGATAAAAATACTATATGTTAAAACTTGTAATATGAAGCAAAAATAATAATAATTTTAAAGTATAAGACAGATTTAAAATTAAGTAAGGACTCAAAGAGCTAGAACAAATGTAACAGGGAGTTAGAAAAAGTATAACAGAATAAACCCAAGGAAAGTAGGGGGAAGAGAATAGTAAAAATAATGGGAGTTAATGAAATAGAAAACAAAAACCAAAAAGGGGCTAATTGAAAAAGAAAACTAACAAAATAGACAAACTTCTAGCAAGACTCCTCAAAGAATAAAAGTTAAAAATAAAAAATAAACAATATTAGAAACAAAAAATAGACAAAACTAGAAATGGAGTAGAAAAATTTAAAAAATAGTAAGGGAATGATAGAACAACTTCATGTTGATGAAATTGAAAACAAGAAATGGATACTTTTCTTAAAAATATGAATTACCAACCTTGACCCAAGAAAAAATAGAAAGTTTGAATTAACCAATAAAAATTATATAATTAATCAAACATCTCCCCCTTCAAAAGACATGAGTTTTGCAGGAAGGTTTTATTGAAGCTTCAAAGAACTGCTTCAGATCATTGAAACAGGGAGATTAATTTTTGAGGCTAGCATATTCTTGATACTAACCAAACAAGGTCAACTCAAGAAAAGAAAATTATAAACCAATCTCATTGGTAGCCAACCTCCAAAATGGTCCCCAATGACCCTCATCTCCTGCTATTCTCATCCTTGTGTAGTGCTCTCCCACAGTGAGTCATGGCTTGTCTGTGTGTCCAGTAGGACACTGCAGAAGTGACAATGTATGACTTTAGGGGCTTGTTCATGAATGATACCAAAGCTTCTCTGCCTTATTCTTTTGGGTAGCTCACTTGAGCAAGACAGTGTCCATGTCACGAGCACATTCAAGCATCCCTATAGGGAAGTCCGCATGGTGCAGAACTGAGCCTTCTACCAACAGCCAGCACCAGTCATATGAATGAATCATCTTAGAAGCAGACTAATCATCAGTTATAGTCAAGCCTTCGGATGACTGCAGCAGTGGCCGATGTCTTGACTGCAACCTCCTGTTAAGTTGCTCCCATATTCATGGAGAATGGATACACTCACTTAAGAACCTAGATGCAAAGTTATAAATAAAATTCTAGCAAAATGAATTAAGCAGTGTATAATCAGAGTTTATCACAGAATACAAGAATGTTTAACTTAGGAAAATTTGTTAATGTGATTCACTATATTAAAAAAATTAAAGGAGAGAATATATGACTATCTTAACAGATGCAGAGAAAGCATTTGATAAAATTTTATATCCATGCATAATAAAACTTACCAAATGGGAACAGAAGGAAACTCTTTTTTTTTTTTTTTTTTTTTTTTAAAGATTTTATTGGGGAAGGGGAACAGGACTTTAGTGGGGAACAGTATGTACTTCCAGGACTTTACCAAGTCAAGTTGTTGTCCTTTCAATCTTAGTTGTGGAGGGCGCAGCTGAGCTCCAGGTCCAGAAGCCATTGTTAGTTGCAGGGGGCACAGCCCACCACCCCTTGCGGAAGTCGAAGAATCAAACTAGCAACCTTGTGGTTGAGAGCCCACTGGCCCATGTGGTAATCGAACCAGCCGCCTTCAGTGTTAGAAGCATGGAGCTCCAACCGCCTGAGCCACCGGGCTGGCCCCAGAAGGAAACTTTTTGAACATGATAAATGTTACCTAGCGATAATGAACAGCAAGCATACTCACATGGCACAATTTCAGAAGCATTTCTTTTAAATTCAGGAGTGAGACAAGATGCCTGCTATCCTCACTTCTTTTCCACGTTGGAGAATCTAGCCTGTGCAAACACTCAAGGAAAAAGAAGAGGTATAAAAATTGGAAAGGAAGAAATGCAAGTGTTTTCTTTTGCAGACTATAATTGTCTACATAGACAGTTCAAAAGAATTTACAGATAAGCGATTAGAAGTATTAAATTAATTCAGCAATATTGCTGGACACAAGGTGAACACAGGAAAACTATTAGTCTTCCTACTCATCAGTGATGATCAGTTAGAAAATGTAAGAGGACAAAGATCTCATTCATAATGGCACAATAAAGTATGAGGGGCCCAGTGATTAATCTAACAGACGACAGGAGAATTTTTATGGAGAAAATGATAAAACATTGTAGGAAGAATACAAAAGAAGATCTGAAAATAAATGAAGAGACATATGTGCATGGATCAGAAGACTCAATAGCCTAAATATGCCAATTTCTCCTAAATAATCTAAAAATTCAATTCAATTTAAATTTAAAAATCTCAATGAAGTCTTTTTTTTTTATGGAACTTGACAAACTGATCTTAAAATTCATAAGGAAGAGCAAGATCTAGATAATTTTGGAAAAGAACACAAGGGGTGGGATGGAAGGAAAACTTAACCTAAAGATAACAAGACTTAGTGGTATTATCAAAGAATGGTAATTAGCGAGTGGGGTGATGGTACGGAACAGAGAGCCCAGGAAGAGACCCACGCACATATGGAAAAGATATACAGCAGTTGGTGTTTCAAATCAGCGGGGGAAAGGAATTACTTTTAAAAATAAGTGATGCTTGGAAATTTTGTTATCTACGTGGAAAAACTTCAAAATCGGTTCCTAGTTCCATACTCCAAAATAAATAACTAAAAAGCTAATTTTAAAAACTTTTGGAAGAAATATGGAGAGCTCTTTATGACCTTTGGTCAGGTAACAGTTTCTTAAACAGGACACAAAAATAAACCATAAAAGGAATGAATGACATTTATAGAACAACTTCAGTTCAAAAAAGACATCTTAAATAAACTTGAAGACAAAACTCAGCCAGAGTAGGACAAGGTGTTTGCTACTCGAAAGAAAATCCGAATGGCAACTTCACTAATAATCAAGGAAATAAAAATTTTAACTATATGATATACCATTTCACACCCATCAGATTGACAATAATTAAAAAGGGGTACTAGCAAATATTTACAAGAATGTAGAGCAGATAAACAGAAACTCTCATAGGCTACTGGTGGGAGAATAAATTGGTACAATCGCTTTGAAGAGCAACTTGGCAATGTCTAATAAAAATTAGATGGGCATGTCCTTCAACTCTGCAATTGACTTCTAAAGAAATCCTTACATGTGCACAAGGAGACACATATAGGACCTGTATAAAAATTCATTACAACATTGTTCATATTGGAAAAACTGAAAATCATCTACATATCCATGAACACGAGAATGAATAAATAAATGGAATACTACAGAGCAGTAAAAATATTCCTTATATACACATGGATAAATCTCAAAAACATAATGTAGAGGGAAAAAAAAGTCACATTGTAAAATGACTTAAAGAAAGTGATATGTTTACATGAAGTTTGAAAACATAAATATTATATATAGCTTCATATATATTTTATAGTATATAAGGGAAAGATAAATATTAGAATTCCATAGAGCTGGATGTTGAGTGCTTAGATGTAAGATGTGTTAGTGTCTTTACTTATTTGGTGGAAACATTATAGTAAAAATCATAATAATCCAGATCTGTGTAACTGTCACTTCAGACAGAAGGACTCCTGGGTGTGCATATTTCATGGCGCTGGGCTTCTTGGTGGCCCTTTCCCACTAAATCCTCAGCTCCCTCAGGGGCATTATCTTTTTCCTTTCTGTGTTCCCAGGGCCTAGCATATTGTAGATGTTCAACCCATGTTTGTTGGTTGATTGACTGATTGAATGGAGCAAGAGGGGAATGCAAAAGGAGGAAGGTAGGGCCGGCCGGTGGCTCAGGCGCTTGGAGCTCTGTGCTCCTAACTCTGAAGGCTGCCAGTTCGATTCCCACATGGACCAGTGGGCTCTCAACCACAAGGCTGCCAGTTCAATTCTTCGACTTCTGCAAGGGATGGTGGGCTGCGCCCCCTAAAACTAGCAACGGCAACTGGACCTGGAGCTGAGTTGCGCCCTCCACAACTAAGATTGAAAGGACAACAAATTTGGAAAAAAGTCCTGGAAGTACACACTGTTCCCCACTAAAATCTTGTTCCCCTTCCCCAATAAAATCTTAAAAAAAAAAAAAAAAAAATGAAAAGGAGGAAGGTAAAGAAGAGGATGGATAAAGAGATTGAGACAATGCTTTCATTGCCTGCATCTGACATGGCCTCCTATGGACCGAAGTGGATGGGCGGGAGAAAAGCTAGGGAAATGAGCTCCGCTGGACTTGAGGCGTGACTAGAAGGAGAAGTCTAGCACGTTTCCTGTGCCTCTCACTTGCGAGACGGTGACGGTGGAGTCACCACCTGACATTTTGCCTGTTTAGGTAGGGAACCCTGACGGACACAGAGGGTTCAGAAGAAAGTGCTGTGAGATCTCCAGATGTAAGTATCCAGCTTGTACTAGAATATATGGGTCTATAGCTTAGGAGAGAGGCCAGGGCTAGGTGTGTAGATTTGGTTGTTATAGGGAAAAAAGGATAAGGTGCCTGGCGGTGCATAAGCTTCCTGGGGGAGAGAGGCAGGCGGCTGCACACAGACCCTGGGAGCATCACGTTTAAGGGCTGAGTAGAGAGAAAGCTCCTAGGCAAGGAGGCAGAGAAGAGAGTTCAGAGAAGGAGAACAGGAGAGTCGAGGAAAAATATTTTAGGTTGGAGAGTGGGGTCAGAAAAGGAAGAAAAGTCCAGAAAGATAAGAACTGAATAGTGTCTTTTGAATTTGGCAAAAGAAGGCCATTTGTGGTCTTTGCTGCAGGCGTTTCATTGGAGAGGTGAGAGGTGCAGCAGAATACATTGTGTCATGAGCGATGAAGAGCTGAATAGAAGTAAATGTGGAAGAGTGAATCTTGAAACCTACCTTTTTCAGATGCCAGGATTTGAAGGTGGGGGGGAGAGATAGGTCAGTAAAATCAAAGGTGGATTTTAGGAGTTGGAAGAGCGTTGACTCTGAATAAACTGAAGGAATCTGAAGAGAGAGGTTTAAAATATAGGAGATAATTGATGAATCAAGGTTTTGTCGGAAATGGAGGAATGCACTAATACTAATACTAGCAACACTAATTAGTACTAGTAATATTAACACTAGCAAACACAGAGCACCTACTATGTAGTAGGTGCTCTTCTAAGTGCTTCATGCAAAATTTACTCATTTAATCCTTACAACAATCCTATGAGGCAGGTACTACAATTACCCCATTTTACAGATGAGGAAACTGAGGTACCAAGAGGCAAAACATTATTATCATTACCATTTATTGAGCTCTTATTCATCAGGAGTATGACTGCTGACAATAACTCTGTAATGTATTACATATAAGGTATAGTAAGAACACAGTGTGAGGCAATAGGACGTGGGAGGAGAGTTTGCTTCAGTCTCTGATTTTGGAGAGGGAAGGAAGGATGTGGTCACAGTGATGAGTGTGGACTTGGTGGGGTGGGTGGGTGGAGAGAAGGCAACAGGAATTTGAGGCAGGTTAAGTCAATGGCTTCGATTTCTTTGGTGAAGTACAGAAGGAACACATTTATTGTGGAAAACATAGGTAACAATAAAAGAAAATAAGAATATTTTAATTCCAAGCCATTGCCATAACTACTTTTGACATTTTGTTGTGTTTACTTCCAGAATTTGCTCTAAGCCTGCATATATAGGCATAAATACAACTGGGAAGTCAATCCTTCCTTCTGATGGCAAGAATAAGAGTCAAAATAAATAGACCCAGTGGGATCCAAGTTCTGTCATTTTGGAGCTACAAGCAGAACAGTTCTCAGTGTATAGGAGGTAGCTGTTTGACCTTGCTCCCTTTCTCTGAGAAATCTCCCTACAGGTCTTTAGTTACATGAGTCCTGCAAGAGCCTCTTCTGGACTGGAGAGGTCTGAGGTGCTGAGACCCGCAGAAGCCAGGCCGTCTTGCACAATGTACTGAAAGATTACCTTTGCAGCGGAGCGGCAGGGCTGCACCTCTGCAGATTGTTTCCTTGGAGAAATGTTTCAGACCTAAGTATGCATTTAGCTCAATCCTAGTGACAAGGTAACATACCTATTATGAGCTGACTGCATGTGAAAACTAAAACAAAA
Source organism: Rhinolophus sinicus (assembly GCF_036562045.2). NCBI lineage: Eukaryota > Metazoa > Chordata > Mammalia > Chiroptera > Rhinolophidae > Rhinolophus > Rhinolophus sinicus. The sequence goes on from NC_133751.1 coordinate 48,214,939, forward strand.
CAATATTTACATGTGTATTTGCTTTAAAGTAGATTATCCTCGATTAAACATTTGTGTGTGTGTGTGTGTGTGTGTGTGTGTGTGTGTGTGTGTGTATTTCTCTTCTTCACTGAGGAAGTGCAAAAACCACATTCTGGTCTCAGGGATGTAGCCCCATCAGTAATTGGGAGTAAGATGGGACAAGACTTCCTGGAATCACCCAAGGGAGCATTCAACAGATGGGTGCCCAGTGAGTGGCCCCGTCATCTGGGAAAAGGCTGTGGGGTATAAGAACTCCCTCTAATTTGAAGTGTGTCGAAGTCTGGTCAACAAATCCCTGAGAGAGGATGTAGGAGAGACGGAGGTGAGGTGCTCTAACGCTAGAAGGCGGAAGGCGCTGGGCCCTGTCCTGACTCTACACCTTTGGGTCAGCCTGGGGATAAACATGAGCTTAATTGAAGGGTGTGATCCCGGGACCTGATAGCAATTGATTGCTAGAGTCAAGCATCCAGACAGCTCCTTTTAGACCTGTTCTCTAGAAGCACTCGTGATAGCAAGAACACTGCTTTTATAAAGATAGGATCCTGCTCTACACATTCTTCACTTGATAATATATTGTAAATATCTTCCCATATAATTACATGTTCTGCATCAGACTGTTCAGTGGCCACTCCACTGTGGATGGACCATGGCTTATTCACTAACCCCCTGTGTTGGAAAAGCCCACCGAACTGGACCTCCCTGGAGACCAAACTAAGCCCATCTTGGGAGCTAGCTAGTACCACATCCTCCCACTCCTTTAAGGACCAGCTAAGTCAGTTCCTCCATCTCCCCCTTCTTAACACCTTCCTGTGGTGGTTCTGGACCACCTGTTGAAGCCCCAGCATGCCTTGTTCCCAAGCACACAGAATTCATGGAGAAAAAGAGGCCCAAACACACTGGGAAAACACTGAGGCCAACGTGCAGCTGGGATCCCGGCCCAGACTCCCCGTCCTCCTGCAGTGACAGTCTTGGCTGAGCGCAGCCCTTTCCTTCCAGTGTTTGGCTTGGATGTGAGACTAGGTGAGTCAGCCGTCCTGGCATGCTCCTTCGAGTCGAAAGTCTCATGGAGATGGGCTTGTTGCCAGATCAGTAGAATTCTTGGTCTCGCCCACAGCTCCGGTCCTCCCAGTCCTCTCTCTGAAACTAGGTCCTACCGTGTGTCCTGTGACGGTGTGGGCAGAACCGAGCCTCGGGCGCTGACCCATGTCACCATTTCTACAGTAGCCCACAGCCTCTTGTGGTGATGTGGGACTTGCGCCCTAAATGAAGGGGCACTTCCCACTGTGTCGCCAAATTATTCCCTTGGGTTGGGGGCCAGGGAGCAGGCACCTTGCAGGTGATGCTGACAGACCTGGTTAGAATCCTAGCTCCATCACTCACTGGCTGGGTGGCCTTGGCCTTACTTCTTTGAGCCCTCAAAGATAAGTTTTCTTCATCTTTAAAATGGAAAATGAACATAAAAAAAGTCAATTCATATTATTAATGCAATGGGTTTTAAACTAAAATTTCCACCAGGCACCAATATGCATCATAGACATGAAAATGTAAGTTGAGATGCCGAGTCACTGATGGAGATGTTTTAAGGAAATGCCAAAATCTGTCTGAAGACTTGAAACCTCTTGCCCACTTGGATACTCTGAAAAAAATAAAAGCAGAGGGGATCAGAGGATGTTGTGAGGACGATTTCCTGGAAAAAAGCTATGCTGTGAGTTCCATCTTGGGGACAGTGTGAGTTCCTGCTCCCTTACCTCAAACCTCATGAGGGTGATTGTCTGCGTGTGTGTGGAGGCTCCTCCAAGAGCATAATGTGTGACCCCTGCAGCGGGGGTGTGGCAGCCTGGGCTCTGGTCCCACTGGGGAAACTCAGAAGATGAGAGGAGGGCTCACGAGCTGCTTTCGTTGGGCTACTGCCACTATGCTGGGACCAGCTTGTACTTCCTGAGGTTTTTTGTGTGATTTTTTTCGTTTGTTTGTTTGTTTTTGTTTTTTTGTTTTTTTTAGGTTCAGGTATACAAAACAATGCAATAGATATTTACACCCCTCACAAAGTGATAACTCCCCTCCCCTGATCTACTACCCCGCTGACATCGTATATAGCAGGATATGGGTAGCATGCGTTTTTCTGCTGGACAAATGTGGGCCTCCCAGGAGAGAGAGCCCGCAAGGGCTCCAGGTCTGGGGCTTTGTGTTAGGGGACTCCACTAGCTAAAGGCTGGAGCTGAATGCCCAGGGGCTGAGGAAGGGGTCTCAGGTGACCACCTGAAATAAGATGAAACTTGAAATACACCCACAGGTTACAGAGAACTTGGGGAGAAAGAGTCTGAGTAGGGAACCTGTGGAGAGGGCATTAAAGCATTTCATGAGAAAGAGGCAGAATTTAACATCTGCCTGGCAAGAAAGCCTCAAGTTAACTTACAGCTGTTGCTGCCCCTTCCCCTGACTGCTCCCACAGAGCAGCAGTAGTCGTAGCCATGGCAACTGGCTGGGGAGGCTGAGTGGAAAAAGCGAGAAGAAGCCAGCCCCTCTACACTGTCCCCACCGTGGGCTTCCATCTGCGCAAGTCCAGGTTGGGGGAAGAGGGAAACAGGGATGGTAAAAATAAGTTCAGGCTTTTGATGAACACCTTGCATTAGCATTCTGATTTCTAAATTGAGATTGCTTGCAACCTAAGTGACCACAGACACTATTCTAAGAATGAACAGGAAGATCTCAGGCCTGTTGGTGTTGTCTTCCAGGCTGGGGAGGGTTCCTCTCTGCAATACTGTTGATGCAAGGAGACGATACACCAGTTGCTTAGGGCTCTGAGCCCAGTAGTTAGCAGCTGGGACACACACAGAATCACTCTTTTCTACCCCACTCACCTGATCTTCTCTGGTTTACAGTCCACTCTTGCCTTGACATACTTTTCTCCAGCTCATGTGTTATGCCTGAAGCATGTTGTTTGAATGTCCAGGCCAAGTTCTCTTGGCAAATGCCATTCTTGCCACTGATTATCTTGAGCCTAATCACCCTAGAAAACAGATAACCTCCGTGACAGGCACAATCTTCCTGGGGGAGAGAAGAGCATGAAGTGTTTATCCCATGTTTCAGATGGGGGTTGCATGGCCCCAAGAGTCAGGCCAGGAGATGGAGCAGGCACCCCGATCTCTGCCCTAAGGCCCCCATCAGCAGACTTCCGTTCCCTGCCACACTGGTTGCTCATCTGTAAAGAAAAAGTTGATAACGTGTATCTCACAGAGTTAAGAGAATGAAATGAAATCATGTATTAGGTTGAACCCTAGTAAATAGCCAACATTCAATCATTTTTTTACTCTACAGAAATGGCAATTTCAGATGGCTTATCATAATGTTTTGTGAGCTCTAAATTGTTAGTTATTGTGTTAAACAAAAGCAAATAACAGTACAACAAACTTCTTCCAACCATGCTCCATAATGAGTCTCCAGAATTCTGTTTGCAGGAATGCCACAGGTCCCTGGTGATTTGTGAGGCAGTCAAAACAGACAGCTTGAGACCTGTGAGTGCTCAAGACCTTCTTGGTCCCTCGCAAGTTTCTCGCAGTACCCAAAGAGCTCCCTCTTTCTCTTGTGGTCTCATTGCAAAAGCTAGCACAAATAACAAGCCCCCTGTCTCCCAACCCAACACCTAGAACCCTCAAAGGATCACATTTGTCTATATCTATGAGTCTGTTTCTATTTTCTTTTGTTTGTTCTTTTTCTTTTTTGTAGCAAGTTTTACTACACAGTCTCTAAATGAGCGTTTATTATATTCATCCTGCTGGACACTTGGTGTTTGTATCCTCTCAATTCTGAGGACTCGAGTTTTTCAGGTTTGAGAAAGACTCATTCATTCTTTGAAAATATATCTCCCATCAATCAGACTGACAAATTTGACTATATAAAACATTGAGAAATTTTGTATAAAAAAGAGTATAAATGCAATTGAAAAAGGATTCAGGGATGGGGGAGGGTGGGTGAAAGGGATGAAGGGGCTCAAAGTACAAACTTCAACTTATAAAATAATTGAGTCATGGGGATGTAATGTACAGCATGGTGACTACAGATAATAATACAGTATTGTCTGTTGGAATGTTGCTAAGAGAGTAGATCTTAAAAGTTCTCATCACAAGAAAAACAATTTTTAACTATGTGTGGTGATGGATACTAATTAGACACATTGTAGTGATCATTTTGCAATATGCTGAATAGTTATGTTATACACCTGAAGCTAATATAATGCTATATGTCAGTTATATCTCAATAAAATAAAAAGGTTCAAAGAGACAATTCCCAGAAAGGATTTCCAAATGGCCAATAGCCTATGAAAGGATGGTCCAACTTACTAGAAATTAGGGTCATGCAAAGAAAAATTGTAATGAGGTATAATTTCTCACCCATCAGATGGGCAAAATTAAAATGCCTGAAAATATTAAGTCTTGGTGTGGTTGAAGGAAAATGGGGACAGACATACAGTGATTGTGGGAGTATAAATTGAAGAGCAATTAGACAGAATCTAGTGAAATTGGAAATGTGCATATCCTATCACCCTGCAGTTCTACTTCTGGATACACATTTGGAAAAACCTTCACCCATATGCATAAGGCACATATTATTACATTGTTTCATGATGGTAAGATTTGGAACTACTGCATAAGTTCATCTATAAAGTATTGTATAAAAATGTGGTATAAGGGTGGCCGGTTGGCTCAGTTGGTTAGAATGTGGTGCTGATAACACCAAGATTGCTGGTTCGATTCCCACATGGAGCACTGTGAGAAAAAAAAAAGGTATAGTCAGTAAGATAATGAAATATTCAATAGCGAGTTGCAGAACCCTATGTACAGTATGTTATTACTTAAGTAAAATTTAAAGTCACATGCAAAAGCATCATACATGTTATATAATCCACATCAAATATATATATATATATACACACATACATATATATGTATGTGTGTATATATACATATATATGTATGTATGTATGTGTATATATATATATATATATATATATATATATATATATGTAAATGAAAAAATATATGGAAAGATATACACAAATGATGGTGGTTGCTGCCCAAAGGAAAGAGGAGAGGAAGGGAGGTTGGGTTCTTAAAAACCATTAGCTTTATTTCTGGTTTTGTTTCTTTAAAAATATTACTTAAAGCACATCTGGTAAAACATTATAAATTTTCAGTACAGATTGGTGGGAACAGAGTATCATATTATTTTCTATTCTATTTTGTAGTTTTAACATTTCTTTAGAAATTCCCTCTGTTTTATTTTCTTCTTCTGAAACACCTATTAGAAGGAAATTGAAACTTCAGAATTTATTTTCCACATCTTTCTCTCTCTCTTTTAACTTTTGTAAATATTTAATAATTTTTAAAAATAAAGTATAGTTGACATGCAATATTATATTAGTTTCAGGTGTACAACATAGTGATTCTACATTTATATACCTTACAATATGAACACCACGATAAGTCTGGTAACTGTCTGTCACCGTACAAAGTTATTACCATATTATTGACTATATTCTCTGTGCTGCGAATTACATCCTTGTGACTTATTTATTTTATAACTGGAAGTTTGTACTTTTTATTCCCCTTCACCTTTTTCACCCATCCCCCCAACCTCCGTCCCTCTGGCAATCATCAATTTTTTGTCTATATCTATGAGTCTGTTTCTGTTTTCTTTTGTTTGTTCTTTTTCTTTTCCTTTTTTTTTAGATTCCACATATAAGTGAAACCATACAGTATTTGTCTTTCTCTGTCTGACTTATTTCACTTAGCATAATGCTCAGCTGTTCTTAGAGAAAGAGTCTCTGCCATTGAGAGAGATGGGTAGGGCAGGGTCACAGTGAGTCAGCGCAGGGAGCTGCAGAGTTCACCGGACCAATCAGATTCAGATTTGGATGTAAGCGTAGGGGGAGCCCGCAGCACAGCAAAGATGGCGCCAGCCTGCTGGCTGTACTTGAGGAGGACTTCTCACAGGGATAGTGCCGACTGTCCTCCAGTTCTCCTCCCAAAGCCACACAACTCAGTCAAGTCCCCCGTATGTCTCCGATATCCCCAAGTTATTGCCTCTCCGCTGGAACCCAAGGTGAGTGCCTGGGAGTGAGAGACTCTGTGTGGGCCCTTTAATGGAGGCCTGGGTTTCTTGCCGCCTCCCATCCCACCTGGATGGTCAGAATCCCCATTGTTTTTCACAGCCAGATGTGGGGTCTCCTCTTCCCTGTACCATTACTCTGGGCTGGGGAGGCTGGTGTAGGGCTGGGGTCCCTCACTCCTCTGGGGGATCTTCTGAGGCTGAGATATCCCTCCCAGTTCTCAACTGCCACACGGAAGTTTGGAATTAGCCAGTTCCGCGTCTCCGCCCTTCCTGCCAGTCTCGATGTGGCTTTTTCTTTATATCCTTAGTTACAAAACTTCTGTTCAGCCAGACTTCAGATGGTTCTCCAGGTTGATTGTTATATAATTTAGTTGTAATTTTAATTTGTTTACAGAAGGAAGCAGGCACAGTGTTTACTCCACCATCTTGGATTTCCCTCTCTCCATTTTTAAATCAGATTTTTTTTTTTATGTTGAGTTGTATGAGTTTTATATATATAAAGTATACATACGAATTATATATATATATATATATATATATATATATATATATATATATATAGTGTATATATATATATATATATATATATGCACTAACCTCTTACCAAATGCAATATTTGTGAATATCTTCTCCCATTCAGTAACTTATCTTTTCATTTTGTTGATGGTTTCCTTCACTGTGCAAAAGCTTTTTAGTTTGATGTAGTCCTATTTGTTTGTTTTTGCTTTTGTTGCCCTTGGCTGGGGAGACATATCCAAAAAAAGTATTGCTAAGACTGATGTCAAAGTTTACTGCCTATATTTTCTTCTAGGAGTTTTATGGTTTCAGGTCTTACATTTAAGTCTTTAATCCATTTTGATTTTATTTTTGTACATGGTGCAAGAAAGTAGTTCAGATTCATTTTTTTTGCATGTACCTATCCAGTTTTCTCAACACCACTTATTGAGGAGACTGTCATTTCCCCATTGTATATGCTTGCCTGTCTTGTAGCAGATTAATTGACCATATAAGTGTGGGTTTACTTCTGGGCTCTGAATTCTGTTGCATTGATCTATGTGTCTGTTTTTGTTCCACTACCATATTGTTTTGATTATTACAGCTTTGTAGTATAGTTTGAAATCAGGGATCATGATACCTCCAACTTTATTCTTCTTTCTCAAGATTGCTTTGGCAATTTTGGGTCTTTCGTAGTTCCAAATAAATTTTAGGATTATTTATTCTAGCTTTCTGAAAACACCATTGGTATTTTGATAGGGATTGCATTAGATCTGTAGATTATTTTGAGTAGTATGGTAGTATTTTAACAATATTAGTTCTTTCAATCCATATCCTTCCATTTATTTGTGTAGTCTTTAATTTCTTTCATTAATGCCTTGTAGTTTTTCTAGTACAGGCCTTTTATCTCCTTTGTTAAATTTATTCCTAGGTATTTTATTCTTTTTGATGTAATTGTAAATGTTTGTTTTCTTAATTTCTCTTTCTGATAACTCATAATTAGTATATAGAAACAGGTATGTGAATATTAATTTTGTATTTTGCAACTTTAGTGAATTCATTTATTAGTTCTGATAGGTTTTTGATGGAGTCTTTAGGATTTTCTATGTATAGTATGTTGTCTGCAAATAGTGGAAGTTTTCTGTCTTCCTTTCTAATTTGGATACCTTTTATTTCTTTCTCTTGTGTGATTGCTGTGACTAGGACTTCCAGTACTATGCTGAATAACAGTAATGAGAGTTGGCAGCCTTATCTTAGAGGGAAAGTGTTCAGCTTTTCACTGTTGATATGATATTAACTATGGGTTTATCATATATAGCCTTTATTATATTTAGGTGTGTTCCCTCTATACCCACTTTGTTGAGAATTTTATCATAAATGAATGTTGAATTCATTTGTCAAATGCTTTTTCTGCATTTATTGAGGTGATCATATAATTTTACCCTTGGTTTTGTTAATGTGGGGTATCACATTGATTGATTTGCAGATATTGGACCATTCTTGCATCCATGGAATAAATTCTACTTGATCATGGTGTATGATCATTTTAACGTATTGTTGAATGTGGCTTGCTAATATTTTGTTGAGAATTTTTGCATCTATGTTAATCAGGAATATTGGTCTGTAATTCTCTTTCTTTCTTTCTTTTTTTCTTTCTTTCTTTCGTGGTGTCTGTCTAGTTTTGGAATCAGGGTAATGCTGGCTTCATAGAATGAGTTTAGAAGCACTCCTTCCTCTTGAATTTTTTGGAATAGTTTGAGAAGGATAGGTATTAATTCTTCTTTAAATGTTTTGTAGAATTTACCGTGAAGCCATTTAGTCTTGGACTTTTGTTGAGATTTTTTTGATTACTGATTCAATTTCATTACCAGTAATCAGTCTGTTCAAATTTTCTGTTTCTTCCTCATTCAGTTTTTGAAGGTTGTATGTTTCTAGAAATTTATCCATGTTTTCTAAGTTTCCCAATTTGTTAGCATATAATTGTTCATAGTATTCTTTGATGATCCTTTGTATTTCTGAAGTGTCAGTTATAATTGCTCCTCTTTCATTTCTGATTGTGTTTATTTGGGCTGTCTTTTTTCTTGAGTCTGGCTAAAGGTTTATCAATTTTGTTTATCATTTCAAAGAACTAGTTCTTAGTTTCATTGATCATTTTTATTGCTTTTTTAGTCGCTATTTCATTTTATTTGTTATAGCTCATCTACATAATTTCTTATTTCTATTGTTGTATTTTTCTTTTCTTTTTTTTAAAATTCTATTGTGTTTTATTTTTCCCAAAGATTTTATTGGGGAAGGGGAACAGGACTTTATCGGGGGAACAGTGTGTATTTCCAGGACTTTTTCCAAGTCAAGTTGTTGTCCTTTCAATCTTAGTTGTGGAGGGCGCAGCTCAGCTCCAGGTCCAGTTGCCATTGCTAGTTGCAGGGGGCGCAGCCCACCATCCCTTGCGGGAGTCGAGGAATTGAACTGGCAACCTTGTGGTTGAGAGGATGTGCTCCAACCAACTGAGCCATCCGGGAGGCAGCTCAGCTCAAGGTGCCGTGTTCAATCTTAGTTGCAGGGAGCGGAGCCCACCATCCCCCTTTCGGGCGTCAAGGCATTGAACTGGCAACCTTGTGGTTGAGAGGATGTGCTCCAACCAACTGAGCCATCCGGGAGGCAGCTCAGCTCAAGGTGCCGTGTTCAATCTTAGTTGCAGGGAGCGGAGCCCACCATCCCCCTTTCGGGCGTCAAGGAGTTGAACCAGCAACCTTGTGGTTGAGAGCCCACTGGCCCATGTGGGAATCGAACCGGCAGCCTTTGGCATTAGGAGTACGGAGCTCCAACCGCCTGAGCCACCGGGCCAGCCCCGTATTTTTTATTTTCGAGAGTTCTCCTTGGTTCTCTTCATCACAGTCTGCCTATTCTTGTTTCTTGGGTGCCAGACCCTCACTTATTCCTCTGAGGATTTGGATTATGTTTATGTCTTGCTATGATTGTAAGTTTTTTTTTTAGTTGTCTGCTGTACTTCATTCATGGTGTTGGCATTACTCAAAAGTTTTCTGATTGTTGACAATGCTTATTGTTGTAGTTGAGAGGTCTGCCACTTAGATTCTCTAGTATCCGTTTGTGCAACTTGCTTGGGGCAGGAGTGGGATGGGAGTGCAAGTGGGGAAGGGGAAGGGTGGGCAGTTGGGAATAGGGTATGGCAGAGGCTGTTCTTGTGGGTGTGGGTGCTCCAGTTTCTGGTATGCATGGGACACTGCCTTGTTTCTCTGAGCCAAACCCACATCCAGCGTGTTGCCTGGAAGGAGATGTCTCGGTGCCTCTAACTGGCTGGGTGTTTGTGTTTATGTGAGCCGGGCTGGTTTATAAAGATCAAACACTGCTCTTCTTGGTGGATCTCCTTTGAGTTTCCCTGGTCCTGTTCAGCTCTCAGGCACTTCTTTCTCTGGGGATGGTGCCCTCCCATCCACATTTTGAACTGTGTTTCTTCCTCCAGTCCAATCTCATCATCATTTCACCTTTAGGAATTCTCTACAGTTTCGGATCCACCAAGGGACCCCTTCATAATTTTGAGTTCAAAATTAAAAACATCTTTTATTTGTTAGGAATGTGTATTATTTATAGTCCACCGTCTGAATCTCAAGCTTGGAGAGAGAGCTTAGGGCAAGCCATGTAGATTTGGGAGTCATTTGAATAAAATAAAACTTGAAGCATGGGAGAGTAAAAGATGTTCAGAGAGAACTTGTGCACAGAGTGAGGAAAAGCTAGCCAAGGATAGAATTTAGGAAATTACCTACACTTAAGGGGTTAGGATAGAATGAGGAACTAAGGGAGTGCGTGATCGGAGAGGTAGTGGGAGGCTTGGAGAAGGCCCGAGGAGAGAGGAAGGTAGAGAGTGTGAGAGGTGATAGGACCAGCCTGAGACAAGGTCACGAGGCAACACTGAGGCTGCTGGTGACTTTTGAGGGCGTCCTCACTTGAGGGGTGGGGCCAGAGCCAAATGGAAATGAGTTAAGCCTGGGTGATGAGAAGAAAGCTGAGGCAGGCAGCAGGAGTCTTTCTATCACATCAGTGGGAGAGATGAGGCTTGAAGAAGGCAAAAAACAAACAAACAAAAAACAAAACTAGGAGGGTGTTCTGGTAGACCCTGGGGAGACAGTCCTCTGCATTGACTTGAGGCTTCCTGACACCCACATATAAGAAAATTTCCCCCTTTATAGGAAGCAGATAGGATTAACAGACTTGATTATTGTTTCTACCTATAATGTATATACAGCAAGAGGTATATTTGAAATACTTGCAATTCCCTGTTGTAAATCCACCTTTGTTTGCTTCTTAGTTTTCTTTTTATAGATAGGGGAAATTTTTCCATTTTGTCATTGAATGATCAAAAAACGTACAATTAGGTGTCATGATTTTTGCCCTGGGGAAAGTAATAGAAGGTGTAGTAATAATTTCTGCCTTTGGAACAGGTGTATGGCTGCTGCTCAGAGGCCATGCTCTCCAGAAAAATACTCCTCTCTATTTAGTCTGTCATCAGGAGAGCCACCCAGCTCTGAGATCCATCACTGCCTACACTAGCAAAGAAATCGAACCTTTGGCATAGGGCCCTATCAGTGAGGTTAATATCTGGGTTCTGCTTGGCACCACAAGAGGAAATACAAGGTGTATTACCCGTGTACCTAGATTCTGATTAGTTGAGTCCTGACACTTTCATTTCATTTCTTTGAAAGAATGACATTACTGCCCAGCCCAGAGAGAAGAGTCCTGCCTAATTTAGGCAGGTTATGAAATGGAAGGAGATATAGACAAGACATAAAAAGTGGAAATAAAACAAGGCCCTAATCACGTGGTCCCAAGAGGAGAAAGGGGAGAGGAGTAGTAGACCTTTGGGGTTCTTTTTTCTAAACAGCTTTAGTGAGGTGTTTATACTTTTATACCTTTATTGAGTTTTCAATACGTTTATTCAATAAACTTTGTATTTAAAGTGTACAATTTGATGAGTTTTGGCATCTGCAATGCTATCACCGTTCTCAAGATGATGAATGTATCCATTAGTCCCAAATGTTTCCTGTGTCCCTTGGTATGTCTTCCGCCACTACCCTCTGTGCCTAGACAATCACGGATGTGCTTTGTGGCTCTATAAAGAAGCTTGAATTTTCTAAAATTTTATAAACATGAAATCATACAGTATATACTCTTTTTCTATTGAGATTCATTCATGCTGTTGTGTGTTTATCAATAATTCATTCCTTTTCATTGCTAAGTAGTATTCTATCATGTGGATACACCACAATTTGTTTATCATTTCATCTGATAGACATTTGGGTTATTTCCAGTTTTTAGCTGTCACAAATAAAGCTGCTGTGAATATTTGTGTACAAGTCTTTGTATGGGCACGTGCTTTCATTAGATACCTGAGAATGGAATGGCTGGATCATATAGTAGGTGTATGTTTAACTTTTTAAGAAACTGTCAAGCTGTTTTCCAAAGTGGTTTTTCTGATTTTATGTTTCCACCAGCAATGTAGAGAGTTCCACATCCTCACCAACCCTTAGTTCCACATCTCTCTAATTTTAGTTATTCAAAAATAGGTGTATAGGGGTATCTCATTTTGATTTTAATTTGTACTTCAGGTGGAGTTCTATTAATTAGAGTTTCATCAACATATAAGAAAGATGAGTTGAGAATTATTCTGCCCATAAAATTGTCCTAAGAATAAATAGTTAAAACTAATTCCCCCCCCACACACACACACAATGTAGCACGAATAATAAATGAGTCCCCTGTGTGGGATTTGTGCTGGAGGGCACGCTGTGCCCAGGCGGACCATTTTGGAGAATTGCGCTGTCTCGGTAGGTGTGACCGGGCCCATGCTCTGTCAGCGGTAGGGGAGCTGGAGAGAGAGCCCCCTCCGTAGAAGGCGAGGCCTGTGAGGGGCAAGGATGTGGCTGGCATATCTAGAGAGAGCACCTGGTTAAGTAGTGGGGAGCCCAGAAAACGTGAGCTGGAGAACAGAGTGGGAAAGGTTGCCAGAGCCTCATCTTCTGTCCCACCCTCAGGCCCCACCGTGCCAACCAACCAACATACTTGCCAGCCCTGCAGACAAGTCACCCTTCCCTAACACGCCATGTCTTATCAAGCCTTTGCTAACGGCATTCTTTCTGCCTGAAATGGCCCCACTGTCCACCCTTCTCCACCTGGTAAATAATAATCATGGATCATAACATAAAGTAATTAGAACACCTTTTTGATCCCTCCCCATGAGCCTTGGTGTGACGCTGACCTCGCTGCATCTATCTCATGTTCAAAGCAAACCTATCAGATAGGCATTATCATTCTAGTTGTAAGAAGAAGAAACTGAAACCTAGAGGTGATTAGGTGGCTGATAGTCACCTTGACTAGAAGTGGTAAGGCTGGGACTCAAACTCATTTTCACTGAGGCCTAACTTCATGCCCTTCAAACCTGTGCTACAAGTGCTACAAGGCCCACTGCCTGTGACACCCACATGGCACCACCCCTGTTGCCTGAACTTAGCCTCCTATCCCCCAAGTAGGATTTCCTTCCTGCTTCTTGGGGGCTCCCACAGCTCTTTGTTGGTGACCCTGAATTCTGACCTTAGGCAACTTTGGGATTAGATAATGTTAGGACCAATTCCTGCTAATCCCTGGAAACCGGGGCTCAGAAAGGGCAACTAACTTGTTTACTGACACACAGCTAGAAAGCAGCAGGACTTTGTAGGAGCATGAGCAAAGATTGCTTGAAGTACTGGACCATTTGGACCATGGTGAAATAGGCAGGACGTGAGCGCAGATCCTGAGACGGTCTCTGACCCCTTTGACCAGCCACATCCACCCTTCACAGATGACCAAACCCTTCTTAGGGTTTGGTAGACATGTTTGAAGATTTTTGAAGAGCAACACTTTACTTGTAAAACTCTCTAATGACCTGGTTGGCTAGGGTTGGGGGTGGGTGTGAGTGGTCATAGGTCCAGAATGATGCTCTACTAAGACAAAGAAGCAAGAAGGAGGGAGCCAGACCTAGCAGGGCAGAGGTGCCGCAGGAGAGGGACAGAATAGCAGCAGCTTATAACTTCAGCAGTTCTTCCTGTGAGAGGATGGTCAGTGTCTTTGGGGCTTTCTGAGACAATGGAATCTCTTGTAGGAGGAACTTTAGGAGGAAGTCTGGGGCTGCCCCAATCTCTGGGATACAGGGACTGTCAACTCTGGCTCTGGGGACAGACATTCCTGTTGCTGATGTCACCTTTCTGTGGTTCCTACCTGATGTCCCTGAGGGTTTGTGCCCGCCCTCCCTCCCCTCTAATACCAGTACTCCCTTGGCCCTGCTGGCAATTTTAGCTGTCTTTGGGTCTGACACAGGGGACTCACCTGCCTGAGACTTGACTTGTGGGCAGCTGGGTTATTACTTGGGTCCTGCTCTCTCAATAACACGTTGGCTGGAGGGCCCAGGGTCATTCTAGACAGGGCAGCACCCAGACAGGCAGCCAGGGGAGCAGCGTACCTGGGTTTCTCTGAAGGCCTTTAACCACATATAAGTGAAACATGGCTCCTGGTACTTTCTCTCTCAAAACTCTGACCATCATGGGGTAACATTTATGAGAATTAAGAGAAGAAAAACAGGATTTAGTAATGTAAATACTGTGTGAGTTTAACAATTGACACAGAAGGAGGGAAATGTACCAGTACACCTAGAAGGATTCTCCTGCAGTGGTACGATTACGGGAGATTTGTCTTCTTTCTACCTTTCCATATGTCCCAGGTGTTCTACAGTAGTACTGTTTTTTTAAGTGAAAGTAGTCGACTGAATAACGATCTACTCCATAGGCAGAGCAGAGTTGGCCTCTGAGCGAGAGACAGCCTCGGTCCTCCCTGTCGCTGTGGTTTTTATTAGTTAAGCTTTTTAGTGTGAGAGTACGGGGGAGGAATATTCCTATTAGTTCCTGGAAGGGGTGGGTTTTTCTGGGCATTGGGAATACACCCCTATTTTGTCCTTGTATGGTCCTCTCCAGAGGTGTCATGGCGCTGATGGGAGTGTCATTTAGCACAGAGATGTAATGACTGTATAACGTGGCTGGAGGTTACTTGGCCAAGGCTTTTGTCATCATCTTGGTTTTGGCTGGTTCTGGCTGATCTCCTTGTCTCACCTTGAATTACTACTGGTCCTTTGTCTCTGACTGGCAGTTAATGGTTTTCTTGGTAGCCCTGCCCCGCCCTATTTCATTCCCCCCTCAGAGATTTTACTCCCATATTCTTTATGGGGAATTGAGGGGCAATGATCCCTCTTCTGGAACCGCTTCCCAGCTGGCTGGGGCATTGACTGCCGTGGGAGTTAAAATCTCTGGACACCAGGGGCAGGTCTCTTGGGCAGTGTCCTCCGTCAGGATGGGTGGA
Organism: Rhinolophus sinicus; assembly: GCF_036562045.2. Lineage (NCBI taxonomy): Eukaryota > Metazoa > Chordata > Mammalia > Chiroptera > Rhinolophidae > Rhinolophus > Rhinolophus sinicus. The sequence goes on from NC_133751.1 coordinate 48,229,963, forward strand.
AGCCTGGCATGAGCATCATCTTTACATGGAATTGTTGTAGTCTGGAAGATACAAACGTTACTAAAAGGTAAAATATGCAGGGACCGAAATTAACAGAAAAATTATGATTGTCACTTCAGGGAGCACCGGGTCAGGAGATGTCCGAACCAACCAGTAAGGGTATTAAAGATCTCTGCTAAGAATGATGTTTTGAGTCCACCTGCCTGGGTCTTTTCTAAAATTTTGGTATTCTTTTCTTGAATAGTAGTTTTAGGTCTTCTATTGGCTTGCAGGTGTATGATGGAGAATCTTCTTTTTTTTTCCTGTGGAGACTTGTCACGAGCAACTGCTAGGTTCACAGTCCATGCTGAGTCTCTTTCTGCAAGTCAGGGGGACTAACCCCAGAGAGACTCTCAGACCCCCAGGACCTACCTGGCACTACCTGAGGCCTCCGCAGCAGCTGTGGCACCAGTGAAGAACAGAGCACGCAAAATCTTAAAGGCCTTTCAATATGCTCTTTACTCAAACATCAACCATCAACACACCACACAGTAAAGCACACAGAGTAATGCAATAATTGGGTCAAATAGAGTAATGAACTAGTCCCAACGTCAATCAGAGTCCAGGTGGAGCGAGGAAGGGTGGCTGGTCAGGGAGGTCCGCCTGGCAGAGCAGAGTGGAGGATTGTTGGAGCAAAATGACAGCGTGGTCACCTCTCAGTCGAGACCAGCTCTCTGAGCTGCAAAAGTCCTCAGTTCGTATGCAGTTCTGAGTGCCTTTCTGACGTTACTTATCAGGGCAGCCAGCCCGTTGGTGACCCTCATTGTCCTCTTATCTTCAGTAGCAGACCTCGGAGTGTAGCTGGTTACATCCAATTACCAGGGCAATCGGGAAGCTCTCTGGGCGTTGTCTGCTAAGTTCTCAGCGCATGTCCAAAATGGAGTTACTCTTGCTCATTCAGTATGGAGTTATTCTTGCTCACACAAAACTAATTCTAACAGCTTCCAGGGGCGCTCTACACAGGACTGGTAAGAGACAGGTTTCTAATTCTCAACAAGTAAACCCAGCTGGTAATCTCCTGAAGCTTGACCGCAGTTGGGATGCTTCACAGTACCTGGTAGAGACCTTTCCACTGAGGCCGTAGTTTGTCCTCAGATGACCCTTCCTTCCTGGTTTTTAATAGAACTAGGTCTCCTGGCTGGACAGGGGAATCAGCCTTCTCCTTCGTGGGAGAAGGTATAATAGTAGCTGATTTCCATATTCCTCAAGGGCCTTTTGAATGGGGCTTAAACTGATTATATGAGAGATTATTTTATAGGTTTCTTCATTAAACATAAGATCTAAGGTTAGAAAGAGCCTTCTGTGGGTCATTTCAAATGAGCTGAATGTTAACATTTCTTTGGGGGCTATTCCTATTCGTAAGATGGCTATGGGTAAGAGGGGAACCCAGGTTTCTGTGGTTTCCTGACAGAATTTAGTAAGTGTTTTTTTATGGACGTAATTAACCTTTTCTACCTTCCTGGGGGACTGAGGTCTCCAAGAGGAGTGGAGACGATTGAAAAGTGATGCCTAGGGCAGTAGAAATTTGCTGAGTTGCTTTGGCTGTGAAGGAGGGTCCATTATCACTCTGTAAGCGTTTGGGTAATCCAAACCTTGGGATAATTTCTTTAAGTAAAAACCTGAACACCTCTAAAGTTGTTTAGGTCTGTGTGGGAAAGCTTCTACCCAGCCAATGAAGGTGTCTATACACACTGGGAGATATTTGAGGCCCTTGTAGGATGGCATTTGTGTGAAGTCTATTTTCCAGTCTTCTCCTGGAAGGTTCCTCCATGTTGGACAGGTCTGAGTTAGGGGCGGGAGAATGGGGTGGCTCTCTGAATTATTGCAGGCACAAAACTTGCAGGCTCGGTGACTCTCTTTACAACCTGGGTCAGTTTCTTTTCTAGGAAAATTTGGGAGACTAGCCTGAGGAGAGAGTCTTGTCCCAAGTGAGAGGAGTTGTTTAATTGCCTTCCATTGGTCAGCCTCTGGGAGCAGGAGTTTGTCACCTCCCATTAGCCATCCCATGGGGTGTTTTTGTAGATCCTTTTATTCTGCCTATTTGGTCTCCTCAAGGGAATAAAATGGGGTGGGAGGTAGGGTTATTGAGTTAGGTATCAGTGCAGCTATTTGTGACATCAGCTTTGTTTTGGCTGCTGCCTTTGCTGTTTCACCTGCTAAGGAGAGACAACTCTTTCATGGCCTCTGCAGTGGATGGCTGTGACCTTTTTGGGAACTGGGCTGCATCTAACAGGGCTAGAATTTCCTCCTGATGTTTTATGGAGGAATCTTTTGCTATTAGTAGTCCCCTTTTTTTCCATATGGTACAATATTACTTTTCAAAGAAAACAGGTTTATTTATTTAAGTATAGTTGGCATGCAATATTATATTAGTTTCGGGTATACAACATAGTGATTCAACGTTTATATACCTTACGATGTGATCACCACACTAAGTCTAGTAATCATCTGTCACCGTACATAGTCATCACAATATTGACTATATTCCTCTTCACCTTTTTCATCCATCCCCCCACCCCCTTTCCCTCTGGCAACCATCAGTTTGATCTGTTTCTATGAGTCTGGCTTTTTTTTTTTTTGATCCCACATATAATGAAATGATATGGTATTTGTCATGTTTATCGATAGATGATTGAATAACGAAGTGATATATATATATATATATATATATATATATATATATATATATATAATAGAATATTACTCAGCCATAAAAAAGAATGAAATCTTGCCATTTGTGACAACATGGATGGACCTAGAGGGTATATTATGCTAAGTGAAATAAGTCAGAGAAAATATGTTTGTTTGTTTTTTAAGTTTCACCTGAAAATTTGCAACTGATAATAAAAATGTTAATGTACTATAGTTAAAAGATTGGAAGAAAAAATACCCAAAAGTTCATTATACTTCTTTCTGGGCAGAATGTCCCTTGCCTCTCCAAATGTGAAATTGCCACCCCTCCTTAGGTTCCCTGTTCACCTTGCCTGTTTATTCTTCTTCATGTTATTTATGACGACCTGACATATTTTAAGCTTATTGAATTGTCTCTTGTCTGCTTCCCCACTAGCATCTAAGCAGCATAACATCTCGGTTCCCAGAGCAGAACTGGAATTGAAAATGTCTGAGCTCAGTATGTGTTTGTTGATGAATGAATGCTCAGCTTGTGAGCAATTTTAATTTTTTTCATACATTTCTGAGTTTATAGCTGTTTTCCAATGTACTTTCATTACTTCTGTGATCAGAAAAAAATGAATAAATATTATTTTTTCCTCCACGGAAATAGCACAGTGGAATGACATCTCAATTATAATATTTGAGAGTGAAGTTCTTTTATAATGAAGTTGACATTCTTTTAAGTCTCAAAGACACAGGAGAAATCCACTGGTGTGAGTCATATGTCTGTGTGGCCAGATTCCTACTGAGCTGGGTGAGAGCACACATGTGTAGAGAAAACCACAAATTGTCCACAGGGCCACCAAAAGTAAAATAAACAGGCCTGACCTGTGTGAATGTGCCTCCCAGAAGGCCAGCTGGAAGCTTGTCCTCTGCGTGTCTCACCCTCTCTCCCCACCTGTTCACCTTCGTGTCTTTGGTCAAGTAAGTGCAGAGCTGTGCTCACCAACAGGATTCCTGAAAGTCTGCCTGAATGAGATGTCCAGGCTGGGCCTCTCCCCTGGGAAGAGAAGCTAGGGCTGCTCTGGTCCCAGTAGTTGAAGAATGAGGCAACTTTTGTTCTCCAACATCTGGTCGTTGGCTCCAGGATGGGTCTGCCAGGCCCTTCCCACTCCCTGTTCCTTCCCTTGCTCCCCTTCTCTAACTTTACCATTTGCCATCCAGGGTCTATTTTCTATGCTCAGGAACATTGCTTCTCTATGTGATAATTCAGTGATATCTTTGAACTACAGCTCAACTTGTCTGCCATATTGGAAAAAACTTCCAATGTTTCTTGAATCTTTCCAATCTCTGATAATAGCATTTCTGACCACATAATCCATTGAGGAATTGTAGCAGCTCCAGTAGTGGTGATTTCAACTTGGGATCCTTTCTTCATGTTTACGATGGACATCTCCTTCCTTCTCTTTGCCTCTCCAGACCTCCAAATGTTATGTTTATTCATCTCACAGAGCCGGTTCCTGGCGATAGAAGTGGTGCCCCCAATTGTACCAAAGGATACGTATTTCTATAGCACTTGCTTTAGCTCTATTTCATTTCATCTACATAATGTGTCAGCTGACATAGTTTATTTGCACCTCTTCTCCCCATTCTGGGAGAAGTCTGAGGGCTTTCTGAAAATTTCTGTGAACTCCAGGGGGCTGACATTCTCAGGTTCCCTCTCAGCTCTGAGTCCCAGCATCTTCAGTATCACTGAGATGATTTGCACCCCACATTTCATGATGACTCTTTCCCTTCAGCTCCTACCAACCCAGATGCAGGCCTTTTCTTTGTTTCCCCTAGAATCAATCACATAAAACATTTATGTGAGAAGCAGACTTCATTGAATAGGCTGGGTGTTTCTGCAGTGCTATTATAACAGCCAAAATATGGAAGCAACCAAAATGCCCATCAGTAGACGATTGGATAAAGAAGTGGGGTGGCCGGTTAGCTTAGTTGGTTAGAACGTGGTGCTAATAACACCAAGGTTGCTGGTTCGATCCCCGCATGGGCCACTGAGTTGCGCCCTCCTTAAAAAAAAAAAAAGAAAAAGAAAACGTGGTACATATATACGATGGAATATTACTAAACCACAAAAGAAAACTAAATCTTATCATTTGCAACAACATGGATATACCTGGATATACCTAGAGGGTATTATGCTAAGTGAAATAAGTCAGACAGAGAGAGACAGGCTCATAGGTACAGAGAAAAAACTGATGGTTACCATATAGGAGGGGCTTGGGGGCTGGGTGAAAGAGGTGAGGGATTAAGAAGTACAAATTGGTAGTTACAAAATAGCCATGGGATTGTAAAGTACAGCTTAGGAAATATAGTCAATAATATAAAAACTATGTTTAATGCCAGGCTGGTAGTAGACTTACCTGGGGGATCACAAATTATATAAATGTCTAACCACTAGGCTGTACACCTGAAACTAATATAAAATAATGTCAACTATAATTGAAAGATAAAAAACATAATTAAAAAAAGAAAAGACTGGGTGTTTTTACATCACAGCAAGACAAACTATTTTAGCACTAGTTGTTAGCTATCCCTGCCCACCACTAGTTTTAAGAGCTAAAACATTATCAGTAACTTGCATCTACCTCTGTGTTCCCACAGTATTCCATATTTCTTTAGCTACCCGACTGCTGGAAACTCTGCTCAGATGCCTTCTCTACCCAGGCTCAGGCCTCTGCTAGAAACCCTGCTCCCCTTCTCCTTGCCCAGAGCCTGTTGCCAGTTGTGCCACCCCTGCCCCCTTTCTCCACAGGTCAGAAGTGGATAGAGCCAGTTTTGTTTTTAAATGAGTTCTCCACCCTTCTAAAATTCACCTAAAAAATAAACATAATACCGAGAAGGACAAAGAAAAACGAAGGCATCTGCAATCCTCACAATCATCTAATTGTGGATGAGAGCTACTGTTACGGACTCTCTGTCACTTCAACACTCCAGCCTCAGGCACAAGTGCACACAGCCTTTTCCACCCAAGAGACCCACTCTCTGTGCCATTTCCATCTGCAGCTTTAAGTAAATCTCAGGTGCAGACTGGATTAATTATGAGTTTGGCTCATGAGACTCTCGTCATTGATCCAAGATTAGTTTTTTATTTTATTTACCTGTTGATATACCTATGAACCTGCCACTAGTTTTAAGAACTAAAACATTATCAATAACCTACATCTACCTCCGTGTTCCCACCACATTTTATTCCGCCATTTTCCTCACTTCCTTCTTTTTGAATTTTGTGTTTATTATTACCTTACTTATAAAAGTAGCTTTATCCTAAATTTTGGGAAAGGTCAAGAATGAGACAATTTATTTTTTAAAAACAATAAGAAAGGGAGGCTTTTCCTTTCTCATCAGTGTGTAATGGAGCTGGGAAAACTTGGACAACCATCCAATCCATGTTCATCTCCTCCCACTTCCCCATTCAAGGTCAGCTTCAGCTTTTGAGCTGAGGTCATGTTCTTTTGGAGTGGCCCCAGCCCATGACAGAGTATGACGATGGTATATAGCACCTGTCTGTTCTGCCCAGTGAGGGACTCTCCTAACTGGAAGCCTTAGACGTTTTTGTTTCAATGCCCCTGTGGGGCTGGCAGAAACTGTCATGCCTGCATCGCAAAGACCATCCATTCTCAATCCATTTCCTTCCCTTTCTTTCAGGGCATTACTTGCCTACGAACCTGGTGCACTCCCAACTGTGTGTCAGTTCTCAGTTTTTCAAGAACTCCACCCAGCCTGCATGACGTACTCCCTCTGATCTCGGAAGGCCCCTGTCTTTACAGCAGTTGATTGTAGTCTGACTGACTGACTAGCTGAACACCCAGCTCAGCCGGCAGGACTGTGCTCCATGCCTCCGGCAGGGGCTCCTGGACTCTGCGTGTGCCCTCTGAGAGTATGGTCTGCGTGCCACTGGGTGGGAAATAGTTAAACAGGAGAAGCCCAAGCACCATAGCCAGAGGGTATGTTTGTGAGTGTTTCTCAGGGACAGCTTTAGGCCTCGGACTTTGGCCACCAGGTGGGGCCTTTGCAGTGTGGACTCCATCTGGACCTGGATCCCTCCTCAGCAGACCCTCCCCTGCTTCCCTGAGGGTCAGGTGAAGAGAGACTTCTGCATTAGGTGCCAAGGACTAAGACAGGAGGAGGCCACAGAAAGAGCCCCAGCATCTCCAAAACAGGAGCTGTGTTCCAGAGGCAGCGGATGCCACAGAGAGACTGACAGCAGGGGACAGCGCTTCATGGAGTTTTAGGGGCAGAGGGACTCTTTGTGGTCTGGCCGATGAGAATGGGGGGTGGGGGTTACAGTTGCTGAAACTCTTGCTGCACACTCACTAGGCCATTAAAAATAACAGCATTGGGGCAGGGAGGGGTCATTTTATCAAAGGTCCTAATTGTTTTTTAAATTGAGGTATAATTGACATATAATATTATATTAGATTCAGGTGTACAACATAATGATTTGACATTTGTATATATTGCAAAATGATCACCACAGTAAGTCTAGTTAACATCTGTCACCATATATAGTTACAATGTTTTTTTTCTTGTGATGAGAACTTTTAAGGTTTACTATCTTAGTAACTTTCAAATATGCAACACAGTATTATTAAATATGCAATGCAGTATTATTAACTATAGTCACCATGCTGTACATTACATCCCCAGGACTTCTTTATTTTATTCCAGAGGTCTTTATGGTTACAGCGCAGGGCTCCAGGAGGGAAGAGAGGCAAAGAATCCTCAGCCTCTCCAGACAAAGCACAGCTACACCATGAGAGGGGCCGAGGGTCCCTACCAATCACCCATACTCCAGCCACTCTATGGAATTATTGTCATTCGTTCTATTAGGTGGGGATTATGTGAAAATGCTATTTTTGTAGGTCAAAAAACACTGAAATATTGGCAATTCTATTTGGTTCCACTTAATATATACAGTTGAATTTAAGCTAGGAATATATATGTATATATATTCCTTCCCAGGCTGGGGTTTCTATTTATGGACCTTCCCATAACCTTTATTCCTGGAGCACGTCCTACAGGCCAGGCATCACACAGAAATCTTACCATGAATTATCTGATTCTATTCCCACAGCAACCCAAAGAGTATGTATAATTATCATGCTTATTTTTCAGATGAAGAAAGAGAGGCACAGCCAAGTAGCACGCCTAGGGACAGAGGTGGGGTGTAGACTTACATCGTCTGAGCTACGAACCCATGTTCTTCACCCCTGCACAGACTGCCCTCCCCAAATCCTCTGTGTAGCCTCGTGGGGGTGTGGGGCGGGTTGAGGACTGGACATTTGAGTGTAAAGAACTATTCAGAGAGCCCTGGGCCGAGTGGTCCCTATGTGGCCATCGGGCTCAGATACAGGCTTTACGTGGTCTGAAGCTTATGGTTTGTGGGATCCTCTTCAGTAAAAATAAAATTTAAAAATATTATCTTTTGCAGATTTTGCATAGACATAGGTCCACAGGAACACTTTGCTAAGGCCTCTCCCCTGGCCTTAGAAGGGACTGACTCAAGGGAGGGGTGCCGAAGCCTAAGCTTCATTATCTGATCCTCAGATGGGCAGCGCAGGAAGCAGCTGCCTGCACAGAACAGGCTTGAGCGAAGGCTCTGGTCTGGCGCAGACAAGGCGAGTCCAGTACACCCGCAAGTTCCACCCAGGACCCAGAGAGACGTATAGATGGAGACTCTAGGTGGCGTGTGCTTTTACCACAAGACAGACTCTGAAAAGGTGCTCCAGGGTTTGCGGGGTGTGTCGGGGTGTGTGGGGTGCGTGAGGGAAAAGCCCTACACTGCTCCTTGGCATTTCCTTGGCTGCAGCTTCTACTTATGGCCACGAGGGGGCGATGCTCCTCTGGAAACTTTGTGAAGAGCCTCACTCACCCTCCCAGTCCCCCTTCCACGGCACCCAGGGTCCTCCGCCTGCTCCCCGCGGTTATCCTCAGGCTCAGGTCTGCTGATGAGACCTCCTCTGCATCCAGTGACCTTCCCTTTCGAAGAGCAACTCACAAGGGGAGGGAGTACACATGGATTCTACCTGGGTTATACTGTCCAAGTTTCAGACATAGCCAAAGTAAAACCAATGAAGCACTGAAGTAGTAATTAGTAAAAATTTATTGTGCACACACCAAAAAATTTGCAAACTGGGAGCACGCAAATGAAAACATAGAATGAGGCTCAAAGGAACACCGTTACAAAGCAGCTTCTGTAGTGAGAAGGCAGTGCTTCACAGTGACTGGTAATTAAGCTAAATTAATAACGAAGTTGGTTTTGTCTGCTCAGGAAACCTCCAAGGCTGTTCTCCATTTGCTTTTGATTTTAACAATACCTAGGAGGAAACTTTTGTTCCCTCAGGAGCCACTGGCCATTTAGAAAATTCCATAAGTAAAAACCAGCTAAATGTGTAAACTAGAAAAACAGAAAATTTAATTCATGTTTAACTCAAGCTTAAGAACAGGGAGCATTAAACTATTGTGTAGGTCCATCTGGATTCTATGCTGTAGTTTGGAGAGGAAGACGGCCAAGTTCCCAGGAGGGCCATGTGCCCGCTCATAGACTCTCTCCTCACAGATGTGGACTCCTGGAACCCAGGACTGGTCTTTGTTCACTCGATAAGCCCCGACCTAGCGCACTGAGGTCTCCATCAGTGCTTCCAGGGTGAACAAGTGACCAGAGAAAGAAGGGGACAGAACATGGGAAAGAAGGAAATAATGAGATAAAGAGACAGACTGACTAGAGCTTATTTAAAAGAACTTTGTCTATTCTTTGTAGGATTTTAGAAATAAAAAAGAAAGGGGGATAGCAAGATAAATAAGTTGGTGTTCTTGTTCTCAGGTAATTCGCTTTCTTATGAAAAAAGAAAGATGCCAGTAACTGCGGTAGCAGGCAAAGGACAAGGCCTCTGGCTGCCCAGGCCTCCCGCCACGAGGCACACTCCTTCAGGGGCTCCCAGCGTCAAGCTGTCTGGTAAAAATGTTCAGAACCTTACTTGACCCTTGGTCCTCTGTAGGTGACATATTAAGAATGTTTGTTTATATCTCTTGCTGACTTTAAAAACCAAAAGAGCCATTTATTTCACCAGCACAACGCGTTTATTTGAGAATAGCAGAGGAGTTGCAATTTAGGATAAGCAAACTCTGGCAAACCACAGGCAAGTCAAAAAAGCAGAGGCGAGAGGCTTGCTTTTATAGGCAAAAAAGAAGTTCGCAGAGGCTTTCTGGAGAGTTCAAGGCGGTGATGGTTTCTCATTGGCTGAGTGTGGCAATTCTCATTGGCTGGACTGTGGAGCCAGCTTGAGGGCATCCCACTAAAGAGGTTCAGGTGTTTTGCTTCCTTCTTCCTGATGTGGTATGTCCTCTTGTTTGGGGTCTGGGTGACAGTGTGTGAGCACTCTCCCTTTAGGGCTTCCCAGCTCCATTTTAAGTGAGGTTTCTTTTACTTTTAACACTTTTGATGGAATCTTTTAACAATCTCTGTATCCCCAGCATCTTGAACTTTCATGATGATGATGAGGTCTGCCTTGGTGGAGTTATTTTTAACTCATTGCTCTGGGATCTTGGATAGAAGTCAAATGTTCTTCAGCTCTAGGAAATTTTCTTCTTTTATTTTTTGAGCATATCCACCCTTCTTGCCCCAGTATGTTTCTGTCCCCAGTTTCTAGGACTGCTATTACTCAGATGTTGGAGTTTTGGGTTGATCCTCTATAGCTCTTATCTTTTCTCTCACATTTCTATTTTGTCTTTTAAATCTATTTTCTTATCTATTGAATTTTTTTCAGTGATTATATTTTTAATTTCTAAGAGTGCTATCTTGTTTACTGAATTTTATGATTTTAGAACATTCTGTTCTTTTGTATACTTGTAATATCTTCTCAAATTTCCCTAAAGATATTTTATGTATGTATTTTTAAGTTTTCTCTTATTCCCTGAGTTAGCTTTGTTTTCTCTAAGGTCATTTTTCATGTTGTATTTTTCTCTCAGCTTTTTTTTTATTTCTTCTTTCAGCGCTGGTAAATTTTGTGAGGAAGTTATTCAGTTTATCCAAATTGCAAACTATATTGGTTATAAAGCTGTTTATAATATTTTTTATTATCTCTTAATGTTCATAGGATCTGTAGTGATTTCCCCCCTTCTTATTCCTGACATTGGTATTTTGTGTGTTTGTGTTTTTTCTCTTTTTTTTCTTGATCAGTCTTACCAAGAGTTTATTAATCTTTTCATTGAACCAACACTTGGCTTTGTTGATTTTCTCTTTTTTACTATTTCATTGATTTCTGCCCTTATTTTCTATTTTACCTCTTATTTAGCTGTTCTTTTACTAGTTTTTTGAGGTAAAAACTTAGATTATTATTTTTTTAGCCTTTCTTCTTTCTTAATATATGCATTCCAGACTATACATTTACCGCTAAGCACTGCTTTAACTGCATTACACAAATTTTGATGTTATAGCTTCATTATTCCATTTGAAATATTTTATAATTTCTGATCTATATCTTCTTTGATCTATGGATTATTTAAAAGTATATTGTTTAATTTCCAAGCAATTGAAAATATTGTAATTACTTTTTTGTTATTGTTCTTTTTTTAAGAGTAATTCCACTATAGTTAGAGAACTATACTCTGAATACTCTGAATGATTTAAATCCTTTGAAATTTGATAAAGCACCTGTTATGGCATAGTATGTGGTCAATTTTAATAAATTTCATTAATTTTATGTATTCTGGGAAATAATATGTATTCTGTCATTGTTGGGTGTAGTATTCTATACACATTTATATACATCAATTAAATCAAATTTTTAATTACTGTATTTTGCCATGTATAATGCATTCCTGTGTATAATGTGCACCCACGTTTTTGGCCAAAACTTTCAGGAAAAAAATCTTTTGTTTTAATTTTTTAATTCAAATTTTTATTTGTTTACATTTAGGTACTTATTTTTTGCATTATAAAATAATTTTAACATTTATTTTTTAAGATATTATAGTGCAAGAAATTTTATGTAACAAATAATTATAAAGCACAAGAACAGACACAAGGTACAAGAAATTTTCTGTACCGCTAACAAATTTACGATATTTACACATCATACTAGAAGGCCAAGAACTCTTCATTGTTGTAAGTTCGTCGTAAGTTCAACAAAACTGATTATCATATTCCAGGGTATTATTTTGCATACGGATATAGATATTAATTTCTAGAGTTACACTTTTAATTCATAAGCATAAATAAAAGAATTAAAAACATTTATATAGATACAGAATTAGTACTACCCATGTATAATGCGCATCCTTATTTTTCCCTCACAAATTTGGGCCAAAAAGTATGCATTATACATGGCAAAATATGGTATGTTGTTCAGATTTCTATATCCTTATTAGTTTGTGTGTGTGTGTGTTTGTGGGAGGGATGGGTGAGCACTTGTTCTATCAGATATTTAGAGAAATGTGTGGTTCCAGCTTCTTCCCATTCCTCACAGACCACCTGTTAAAGCCCAGCATGCTTTGCTCATAAACTTACAGAATTATTGAGAAAAAGAGGCCCAAATACACTGAGAAAACACAGAGGCAAAGGCATGGCTGGGATCTCAGCCCAGATTCCCCATCCTCTTGCAGTGACAGTCTTGGCTGAGCTGAGCCCTTTCTTCACAGTGTTTGGCTTTGGATGCTAGACCCGGAGAGTCAGCCCCCCTGGATCCCTCTTTTGAGTTGACACAACCTGCATCTTAGACCATTCTCTGAAACCAAAGTCACAGCTCTCTTGTGGCTCTGGTCTGTACGGATTGTGCATCAGCTCCATGGGGTATGGAGCCTCCCAGAACACCCTGGAACCTGGACTCTTGATCGAGGAAAACATACTCTATGTGGTCCTGAAAATCCTTCCTTTGGGCTTCAGGCCAATACGCACCACTCTCGCAGATATTGCCCAGTGTGGTGGAGACAACCCATGTGATCTTGGGTAGGTCATCTTCTCTCTCTGAACCTAAATGGGGGTCACAGTGTCCTACCATTGGTTGTGAAGCTTAAATGTGGTAATAAATGTGAAGTTCTTAGTATATTGCCTGACATAACCATCCCTTTCCCCACTAACCTAGTCCTACCTTGCCCCTGACCCACCTCTGTCTCGCTTTTGGGACACATTTGAAGCATGTTCTCTAACTGAATGTCAAGGCCACATCTTTTTTCCATGAAGCTAGGATTCTTGCCTACTTCTTTTGTCATAGAGCATCTAGGTCTAATCCCTCGAGTGCCCATGTGGGTTCTTGGTCATGCACCACATTCCTGGGGCTTCTCTACCTTTGTTGACTTCAGCCTCCCCTCCTCCTAACCCAAATAGTGGAAAATTATGGGAGATTGGGAACATTGGGAGGGAGGCTGCAACTTTAAATAGGGTGGTCAGGGAAAACCTCACTGAGAAGGTGAGTTTAGAGCCCAGATTTGAAGGAGATGAGAGAATGAGCCATGATGATGTAAAAGAGGGTAGGATTACTGACTCTAAAGAAAGAGAATTCAGACTATGAGTTTGTTTAATCCATCGTTTGCATAACTATCCTAAGGTCCACACCATTCGATTTCCTAAGGAATCAATGAAATTAAATCTTATCTGGACTGCTTGTAAATTAAATGAGCTAAGGGATCTCCTCTGGGAGAGAAGGGAGGCTTTCCTCCAAGAGAGGGAGAGGCAGCTCTCCTTTCCCCCACTAGCCATTTTTGCTTGTTTGAAACTCCTAGGCTCCATTCTGGCCAGACGGGAATGGGACCTACAGAGATCCTGGAACTTTAATGATGTCAGGTCATGGGGAATCCACCCGTGTTGTATGCCCCATCATAGGGCATAAAAGTTACCAAGCTCCTCAGAATTTCAAAGTGCCCTTGCCCTCAGGTTTGCAGACTCCAAGACAGGGATCCCAGCTCCCGGGGCTGTAACTGGAATGAGACTATAAACTCAGAGGCGCCAGAGCCAGTCAGGGTCACATGGCAACTGGCCATAGCCGTGATGAGGCTGGCAGGGATAGGCCAAGGATGCTTGCGACCACCACCACACTGGCTAGACTCTCCGGGAGAGTCATACCCCTGGAGGCTTGGGAAAACCCCTAATCCCTCCCTTCCCCCCTTTTCAGGCTATATCCCAAGGACTCAAAATGGGTAATACTTCTTCAGTTCCTAGAGACTCCCCTCTCGATTGTCTTCTACAGAATTGGGCCACCTTAAAACTGGACAGTATCAGAAAGAAAAAGCTTAATTTCTTTTGTAACACTGCCTGGCCCCAGTATAAACTAGAAGATGGGAAAGTGTGACCTATAAATGGAAGCCTAAATTATAACACCATCTTACAGTTAGGCCTCTTCTATAGAAGACAGAAAAGTGGTCCGAAATCCCATATGTCCAGGCATTTATGTACTTAAGAGACAACCCCAAGGACTGGGCCTGCAGTCTGGCTCACCGCCATGTAAACTTGGGTTCCCCACCTGACAGGGATCAAGAGAAAGAGTTCCTCTGACCTGACTCCCAGTTTCAGCCCTAAAGACCCCCGGGCTCTCTGGAGTCACCAGTCTTCCCGAGAGTCCAACAGAGACTGCACCCACTCTACCCCCAGACCAGCCCATCTACACCCCCCCCACCCAATCCTAAACCCGTGGGAGAATTTCTATGCCTACTCCAGAAGGTGGCAGGGGGACCTCATGGCACCATTCAGGTCCATGTCCCTTTTTCTGTGTCAGTCCTTAACCATTGCAGAGACCATTTAGGATGGTTCTTGGAGGATCCAGGCAAGTTCACTGATGAGTTTAAAAGGTTTGGCTGGTTTTTTTATCTCACCTGGAGGGGCTTAAATGTTATTCTCTCTCATTGCTGTACCCCAGAGGAAAAAATTTGTATTTGGGGATAATCGCAGGCTTCTGCTGACTCCCTATGTGTATTTCAACCTAACCAATACCCGGTGGGAATGATGGCCATTCCCACTTGAGATCCCAACTGGAATTATCAGGCAGGGCAGGAGGGAACTATTCACAGAGACCACATGGTTATGTGCTTCCTGGAGGGGATGAGGACATGCATGAGCCTGTGAACTATGATAAGATTAAGGAAGTTACACAGGAGCCATATGAAAACCCAGCCCTTTTTCATGCTTGCTCAGTAGATGCCCTACGCAATATACTAATGTATTTTTATTAGATCCTACCACCCAGAAGGGACGCATTGTAGTGGGGACACATTTTGTTACCCAGTAGGCACCTGACATCCACAGGAAACTACAGAAATTAGCAATGGGACCCCAAACCTCTACTACCATATTTCCCCCAAAATAAGACCGGGTTTTATATTAACTTTTGCTCCAAAAGACGTATTAGGACTTATTTTCAGGGAATGTCTTATTTTTTCATGTACAACAATCTACATTTATTCAAATACAGTCATGTTATCATCTTCTGGAACATCGTCATGTAACTCTCCAAACCCCGAATTCCGGCTTGAATTTCTTGCAACTCTATTTCCTGTAGAACCATTAGCCCCAATCTCTCATGTCCAGCAATAGAGCTCTCCTTAAATGAGCACTTCTTGTCCATGTAGCCTGCTCGTATTGCACTGGCAACACAGCTATCAGTGATTTTACCCCATGAATTCTTCACCCAAGTCACGACCTCTTGAAGGCTAGGCTTCAAAAAGTTTCCACGCTGATTTCTCTCCATTCTGTTTTCGATGTAGTCATTGATTTCCATGAGCAAATGGTCCTTGAATGGCTTGTTTATTGCAATATCAAGAGTCTGGAGATAGGCAGTCATTCCTGCGGGAATCATTTTTGATCTATTCTTCTCTCTGCAAGGAAGTTCTTCATGTCTTTAGCACAGTGAGTGCTGGCTGAATCCCAGACTAGCCCCCATCTTTGGCCACCTGGTGCATCTGAGTGTACCAGGCTTTTTTGGTTTCAAGAACATAAATGCCTGAAACAAGTTCAACCTTATCTTTCTTGCCCTTAGTGATGATTAGAGGTGGGGCTTTCTTTCCATCCAGACGAATTGCCAAAATACAGGTAACACATGCACTTTTGTAACCAGTGGAGGGAAAGTAGATTGATGAGGCACCCTTCTGATCAATTGTCGTTTGAGATCCTTGGCCCATAAACACTGTAGTTTCATCCATAGCAATCATATTGGAGAACTGCTATTTAGAAAAGTTGATGCCATCAACAAAGGACTTGCATGAAAGTGCACGTTTAATAACTTCAGTGTCTTCCAGCTTGAACAGTGTTGTCGATCTTAGAGACAGTTCATATCACTGAAGGAAACCATCGAGGCAGTGTTGTGATGCTTTGAATTCTTCTGGGGATATTTCTAACTGTGGTGCCATTGCAAGGGCAAATGCTTGAATATCAGCCCTGCGCACAACCAAAGCCTTTGCTCTCTTGTCAGCAATCCATTCACAGATGATGTCTTCCAGGTCAGGTAATAATGGTTGCCGACCTGATCCACATTTGCATTCTTAGCATTTCCCTTGTCCATCTGTTGACTGAGATTATTGTACTCTGCTCACCATTTTCGGACCATTTGGAGATCCAACTTCTACTCTCTGCAGAAAGCCATAAGATTCTTGCCCTGGGAGCCTTCCACAATTCCTTTCTTGTACTCGACAGAATAGCTCTTTCTTTCTGTACTCATCTTGTCTGGGCATCAAAATATTATTCCTTTGAAATCTACCATTAAATCAAGTATTAATTGAAGACTTACGAGACAGGAGTGGCAACAAAACTAATGACAGTTAAGAATGATGGTCCACACAAAAGTGACGAAAAATTGCAGGCACCAAAATTCAGAAAACATTTATTTCACGTGAGTGCATTAAGTACATCTGTTACAACACACGACATATTGAATTATGAAGATTCATATTAGACACAACCACATCCATTCATTTAAAAAGTGCACACACTATTTGTGAATTGTGTCTGTATTTCTATTGGTCATTCCGCAATAAGTCTCGAGTTCATCTGTTTACATAGACATTTACCTCTCGTCCAAAGGCGCCTGCTGGGGTACTTACAAAAACTTAATTATAATTTATATTATCATTTATTTTAAGTATTAATATCAATAATATTATTTATATTTAATTATATATTAATATTATTATTTTATAATTCAATATGTCCGTCGTGTGTTGCAATGGACATACTAAATGCATCCATCTGGCTGATGGTCTTAACTAGGGCTTATTTTTGGGGTAGGGCTTGTATTACAAGCATCCTGAAAAATCATGCTAGGGCTTATTTTCCAGTGAGGTCTTATTTTGGGGGAAATATGCTAATCACCTCATAGACATTGCTTTCAATGTCTTTAACAACTGAGAAAGGGAAAATGAGGAAAGGAACAGTGAAACCAGAGATAGGCCATACTTTCGGCCACAGCTATAGATGGACCAAGGCTGAAGCCACCTCAGCACCACCCCCACAACCCCAGAAAAGGAACACCAGGTAAAGGAGCCTGCTATAAATGTGGAAGCCCAGACCACTGGAGTAAGGCGTTCTCCAAAACAGCCGTATCCCCTGTGCAAACAAAAAGGGCACTGTAAGAGAGATTGTCCCTGGTCCAAAGGGAGCAGGGGACAAACTCCTTCCTCACAAATGGCTGTGATCTACTGATGGGGCCCAAGTTTCCCAGTGGCTCCCAAGAAAACTGTCATCATCATCAACCATGGGTGACCCTTGATGTGGCAAGTAAACCCGTTAATTTCCTGATTGATACTGGAGCCACTTACTCTGTCTTCACCGCTCACTCTGGAACTATTTCCTCTGAAACCCTCTCAGATATAGGAATAGATGGAACCCCTAGGTGCCAGGCTCAGCCTGTCTTGCCAGTGGGGTGAACATTTAGTAACTCATAAATTCTTAGTTATGCCTGAGTACCCCACTCTATTGCTGGGAAGAGATCTACTCTTGGCTTTAGGGGCTGCGTTAGGTCTTCTGAGTTCCAAGGATCCTGCTAACCCTCTTAAGTTCTACTGCCTCAGAAATCCCCTCAGGGATACCCTAGGACATATTAAGCAGCGTCAGTCTTGAGGTTTGGGATCAGGGAATCCCAGGAAAAGCCCTTAAGGCAGGTCTTTCTGAAGGATGCCCTGTCATACCCTCGAAAGAGACAGTACGCCATCAGGCCAAAGCTCATAGGGGCTCCAACCTCTGATACAGAAATGTATACCTTATGGACTTTCAGGATCCTGTCAATCTCCTTGTAATACCCATATCGTACCAGTTTTGAAGCTGACTGGAGAATACCATCTAGTCCAGGACTTGAGAATTATTTTGAAGCCCTTGTACTTAGTATTCACTTGCTGGTCCCAAACCCATATTCAATTCTAACTCGGTGCCGGGGGACTCCAGCTGCTGTTCTGTCTTGGACCTCAAGTATGCATTCTGTGGTACCCCCTTACACCCAGACTCTCAATACCTGTCCACTTTTGAATGGACAGACCCTGACTCTGGTCTGTCCCAACAGCTTACCTGGATTGTATGACACCAGGGATTTAGAGCTAGCCCCCATCTTTTTGACAACACTTTGGCTAAAGAACTTAGGGAGGTCTCCCTCCCAAATGGGGCTATCCCCCAATGTGTGGATGATACTCTTATTGGTAGTCCCACTAAGGAACTTTCAGACGCCAATACTGTCCAAGTTCTTAACTTCCTGGGCTCTAGAGTATATAACGTCTCCAAGAAAAAGGCCCCAATTTCCTCGTAGAAAGTAGAATACCTTGGATATATTTTAATTCCTGGACACCAGGCTCTAATTACTAAAAGAAAGGAGTCCATTTCCCAGCTTGGCCCTCCTCAGACAAAAAAAACAACAACTTAGAACCTTCCTAGGTATGGTGGAATTCTGTGGGATATGGATCTCTGGTTTTGGGGTCATGGTCAAGCCACTATATGAGGCCCTAGCTGGGTCAGACACTGAACCATTGGACCGGACCTTAAAACCACAATGCCTTTGAAGATATCAAGCGGTCTTTTACATCTGTCCCAGCCCTAAGCATACCTGACCTCAACAAACCTTTCATATTCTTCACTGCAGAGAAGCAGGGAATAGCATTAGGGATATTGATGCAGCCACTGGGATAAGATCTCCTTCCAGTCATTTACTTTTCCAAACAGCTGGATTCTGTAGCCAAGGGGTAGCCGGGATGCTTAAGGGCAGTGGCTGCCATGGCCCTCCTAGTGGAAGAAGCCATCAAGTTAACCTTGGGGATGCCACTAGAGGTCAGGACTCCCCGCCAGGTACAAGGAGTCCTAGATACTAAAGGTCATCATTGGCTCATGGGAGGACACCTTACCAATATCAGGCACCCCTACTAGACTCTCCAGAAATCACCCTGAAGACATGCCAGACTCCTCACCCCTCTACCCCGATGCCTGCAGGGCCTCACACAGACTTGGCACATTCCTCTGTTGAGACAATAGAACAGGTGTACTCTAGTAGGTCTGTTCTAGGAGATACTCCTTTAGACAATGCAGAGGAGGAGTGGTATACAGCCGCAGTAGCTGCATACACTAACCCCAGACTTCTGGATTTGCTAATTAGTGCAGGTGGCCTTAAGCCTCCAGCTGAGTCGTTTACAGTGCAGAGGGTACAAGCCTTGGTCACCTTTTTAATGACTGGAGGGAACCTGACCCCAGTGAAGAGGCAACAAGTGAGAGAGAGCATGGCATCCCTCCCTAGGTGAGCAGTGATGTAAGGATTTAAATATGCCCCATTGACAGTGGGCAGGTAACAAACTCTTTTTATCAGAAGTTATCCACCATCGCTCTGCCATTTTTGATAGCACTTCTGATAAGGCTCTTTCTTCCTCAGTGGGAGAGTAAGGAGTAGGCGGGGGCCCCTGTCCTCCGGGATGTAGGCTGAATTATCCAGGAAGCCCTAGGCGTGCTGCCCTTTTTGCTGACCCATCAGCCAGTCTGTTACCTGTAATCTGGGTTGAATCTCCTTTTAAGCGTCCTCAGCCATGCCTTACTGCGACTTCAGAGGGCTCCAGGACAGTCTTATTTTAACTCTAATCTTTCTCTTCACTGGTGCCCCATGTGGAACCCCCGTAGAGTGCTGTTTCTTTCATAAATATACTGTTATCGCCATTATTTTAGTCTTTTTAGTTCTTCTCTTCCCAGGGCTCTCCGAGGGGAATGGGAAACTAATATCTTTGTAAATTTTTCTAAGGTAATAGCCAGGGGCAATGGCTTCTTTGACTGCTGAATATGCCATCAGCAGCCCCAACCAAACCACAACACCCCTACATTTCAACCTGCACACCTTGACATCAGCCTCATTTTTCTTTTGGGCCCTCCGAAAGCACCCAAAAGATCCACCCCCTCATTGTCAGACTAGACCCCTCAGCTACAAACCTGAGCTGCAGACACCTCACCCCACTATTCATTCAATCAGTCTAAGGCTGGAGCTAGAATCCTCAACGGTACTTCCACATTTAGTCCATGTAGAAGCTGTATGTTTTGGAGAAACATTTACATGTCTTCTAGCAGCCCCTTTTTCTACCCCGTAACATTTGACACCTCCAAAGAGTGCATCCAAATACTATCTTTTGGTGCTCAGCCAGCC
Organism: Rhinolophus sinicus; assembly: GCF_036562045.2. Classification (NCBI taxonomy): domain Eukaryota; kingdom Metazoa; phylum Chordata; class Mammalia; order Chiroptera; family Rhinolophidae; genus Rhinolophus; species Rhinolophus sinicus. The sequence continues at coordinate 48,250,257 of NC_133751.1, forward strand.
ATTTTGCCAAGGACAGGAATGAAAACAGTAGCCCCCAAAACTGGTGCTCACATTGGGAGGGACATGAAAGGAAATTCTGGCAGCTATACTACCTACCCCTAAGGCAGAAAGGACAGCAGCCAGGTCCAGAGACACTGAGCTACGGGGAGGCCCCTTATCTTTCCAGTGTAACATAGACACCCTCTTGGAGTCCAAGCCTAAACACATGGTTTAACTTCTCTGTGTCAAATTCGTGCCCCCTTGGATTCCTATTCCTCTGTGGCCCTCCTGAAAATGAACTACCCGGTGAAAAGTCACCAGTGGGGTCTGCCACAACCCCCTGAGGCTCTAGCCAACCCTTACATTGACAACTCTCAGCTTGAAGGTCAGTGCACCCTAGGATTTCTAGGTCCTCAGGGTATATCAGTCACTGTTCATAATATCACCTGTCCCTTAGCTAGACAGACTGTAGGACTCATCCTGGTAGGTATTGGGGCTACCATGGGTCTAGCAGCCCCTTGGGGAAGATTTGCCCATAATGAGGCTACCTTAACCAACCTCACAAAGTCTATAGCTGCCTTAGCTCAAGACACTGGAGACACCCTCCAGAATTTACAACAATCCCTTTATTTACTTGCAAATGTTATCCTTGGCAACAGACTAGCCCTAGGTTACCTGTTGGCTGAACAAGAAGGGGTCTGTGCAGTCATTAACAAGACTTGCTGCATCTATATTAGTACTACCAGCTAGGTAGAAGATGTCAAAAAGATCTCTGACCAAGTAGATGGCTTCGTGAGGTGATAAGTAAAACCCCCTCAGCTGATAACTTCTGGCAGGCTGTAGAAAGTACTTTGCCTTCCCTAACCTGGTTTCTACCCTTACTGGGACCCTTAGTCTCTATAATACTACTGTTGGTGTTTGAATCATGTCTCTTCAAGCTCCTTGTCGAGTTTGTACCTTCTAGGATACAGCAGTTTCGTCTCCAGATAGTTGTCTGCCAAGTATTCCAACCCATGCCTCCTGAGGAGGATAAACTGTGCTAGCAGCCACTTGACCAAGTGGCCTGCTCTTTTGACTCTCTAATGGCTACCCTTCCGCCACTCCCTAGATTCTCCATAGCCCCCTCCCTGCTGTAACAGAATAGCAAGATACTGGTGCCCACAGGCAGGGGCAACGCTCTGTTCTGCAGGAAGCAGTATCAGAAGACAGACCTTCATCCCAAAATCCCTTGTAAGAGTACAAGGGCCCAGATTTCTTGAGGAGAGTATGTTACCATAGGCAGAAAGAATAAGGCCTCGGGAGAAAGGGGGAGGAAGGGAAGGAGAAAGTGAGGGAGACAAAGGATGGAGGAGCAGAGATCATCCTTAAGAAAAAGTGCAGCTGCCAGACCGGTCAGAACTAGATTTCAGTAGCCAATAGCAGATCTAGAATGCTATCTTGCCCCTCAAGGTGAACTTTAGCTAATTATAATAGATTATAATATTATTAGCATTGCTGTTGGGGAAAATCTTCACCCCCTGTGTCACCATGACAGTTCAGACTGAACCAAATAAGGACAAAAGTCCCTCCTCCTGACTGGAAGTAGTGGTCAGCGAGGACCTGCCTAGGAATGCCTATAACGTTACCCCTAAGTCTTGAATATTTTGCACCTTCATTTTTAGTGAAATAAATTCCTAAGTCTCATTGTTCTTTGGGGCAGCTGCTCTTCTTCGGGCATGCCCGCTCTCAACTACTTGAGAGTGTACTGTCCTTTAATAAATCCAGCGTGGGGTTGGTTTATTCAGTGCGTCCTTGAATTCTTTCCTGTGACAAATGCCAACAACCCATTTTCTGACAACACTTCCAGTGCTCACTACTGAGAAGCTTAACATTTGGCCAGCTGGCGAAGGAGAAATGTTTTAAGGTCCAGGTCAATTATCACAAAGTAATAGACTTGGAGCAGAGAGGCAATGACTTGATAACTGGCACATGGAACATAGAACCTGGCGTCCCTCACTTCAGCGTGTTTTCATTCCATTTGGTAGCTTGCGGCTCTAAACCAGGCTTCCAAAATGGAGAAATCTCCAGGCACAGGAAGGAAGAAAACGGACCCCAGAATTCAGGAAGACATATCAGCAAGGTGAAAATATACCTCCTTACCCCATCCCAGGGAATACTTTTGGGGAAAGGAGGAACCCATAATAAATGTTTTCGTACTTTTTAATTGAGGTATAATTTACAAGCAATAAGTGCCCTAATGTTAAGGGTACTGCTTGACAAATGTTGGCATATGTACATATAAATCCATGTGATCACCCCTCAGATCAAGAGAGAGCGTTTCCAGCACCCCAGAGGGCTCCCTCATTCCCCTCCCTGTCAACATGGAAATTCCCACTCTTCTTACTCTAATCATCATAGATTGGTTGGTTTCCCTGTGCTTAAATTTCATATATATGGAGTTATATAGTATCTGCTTTGGTGACTTTGTTTTTGTTTTTAAATCATTGTCTCTGTGAGATTCCTTCATATTGTGGTGAGTAGTAAAACCAGAACAATGTTGAAGCAAAAAACAAAACAACAAAATCAGAAAGAAAAATCAGCCCTGATGCTTATTGGACTTGTTTCCTATGAAGACATATGTTATAAACATATGTACATACCTACGCTTCATGATGTAGATTTGTGACTATATGTCCAGATCATCAGGCCACCATCACTTACTGGCTGTGTGAGGCTCCATTGTTTGGGCCCAACAAGCTCACATGGATAGTAGATAAGTTCCTGTACTGAGGGGCACTACCCAGGAGATGGGGCAGGGCAGGCTTTGAGTCATTTCTCTCTCTGTGAGTCTTCGGAGTCTGGAATTGAGTAGCAAAGGGAGATGGAAAGAAAGGAGGCCCTCAGGGGGCAGATCCAGCCCCTCAGTGGACCGGGCTGAGCTAGAGCACAGTGGGCTGGGGGCCACCATGGGGCTGTGATACCTGTATCCCAGGGAAGGTCCTGTGACTCAGAGGTGAACAGGTGACAGGTCCTCCCTTCATTCAGTGCCTCGACCTGCTACATCACCTGCTAGATTGGGGGTGTGAGGGTGGAGCTGGGGTTAATGCGCTGGTCCTTTTTGCTCTAGGATTCAGCACCTAGGGCTTCAGAGGGGCTCAGCAGGTGATGCAGGAAACCTTGGTTTCTAGACAGGAATTTATTGACAGGAGACTGACAGATTTCAGAAAGCCTAAGGATAGGAAGGGCAGGAGACCTCAGGAGGATTTGGGGACTGGAAAGCCACTGACCAAGTTTCTTTCTCTTGTTTTGTGCGCATGCGTGCTCCCTCTCTCTGGTTCTGTAAAACCTCTCTTGTTTGCTTCTCTGGGCCTGTGTCTTCACTCCCTTCCTTTTCTCACCTTTCTCTACTTTACCACATGCCCAATAAAATGTGGCTGTTTCGGTCTCATTCTCTGAGACCTCCAGGTGAAGGGCCTGTGGAGTCTGTCTCAGTCTCAAGAGAAGGGGACCCAGTTGATAAACATCTGCTTCCCCCACACACTTTGGGTCCTCTGGGGTCTAGGCAACGAGGATGATGGGCAACTTGGTGCAGTCATGGCCTCCAGGGCTGTGGGGAGGGGTCTCTAAGAGAAGGGCATGGTCAGGAGTAGTGATGGGTGGCTTTAGTGCCCAGGCAAAGAAGAGCAGGAAGGTCTGGCACTGAGAAAATCATTCTCTGGAGTTTCCCATCCAGAACCACCTCTGCCATCGTCTGTGCTCTAATGAGAGTGTGAGGGCTTAATCTGGCTCTGGAATGGGATGACGGTGGCTGTAGGGAAAGAACCAGTAGCTGCAATCTCTTGCTGATGGGAACTGGGCGGTAAGGCAATTAGAAACCTGCCGAGGTTCCATTACTGGGGGAGGAGTGTTAGGCAAAGACACAGGAAAGCCCCAAGGGGCCAAAACTGAGTCCACAGGGCGGGCAGGGGCGGGGCAGAAACTTCCGAGTCATAAGGACCAGAACTAAATTAGCGCTGTCATTTTTAAGGCTGTGTGTAACATTGACCAAGTCATGTAATCCTCCTGACTCCAGTTTCCTCATCTATAAATTGAGATAATAACACTTTATCCTGCAGGGTGGGTACTATTAGAGATTGCATGGGTCACAGTGCTCTAGAAGCTAACCATTGTCATTTTTGAGAGAGAGAGAGAGAGAGAGAGAGAGAGAGAGAGAGAGGTGAGTGCCTCCGTGAGTCTCCCTGATTGCGTGGAAGGTGATGTGCTAGGCTTCAGACAGCGCAGGCTTAGTACTAGAGGTTTGGGGGCCTTTAGAGGGCCTTACAATAATATTTGAGACCTCAAATTAAATGATTAGCTCAAAATACAAAACAAAACTCCACAACTGAAATTGATCAAGGTTAAGTCCTGTGCAACTCAACGCACTGATGAATAATATCTTAAATTGTTCTTAAATATGAACTCTACAAGAGTTGTACAGGCCATCGTGTGTCACCCAGCTTTGTATTTTGGCTCCACCACTTACTAGCTGTGTGGTTTTGGGTAAGTCACTGAATCTCTTTGTGCCTGTTCCTCATCTGTAAAATAGAAATAATAATATCATCTACTTCAGAGGGTGTTGTAAAATACTTAGAATGGTGCCTGGCACGTAGCAGGTTTGGCTATTAGTATATTTACTGTAGGATGAGGGTGCATTTTAATATGCTTGATATAATTAAGGTAGGGCCTCCAAAGTAAGGACCTGAGCCTTATAAAGGTTTTAAAACAGCCCTGATCATGTTTGTGTGACTATATTTTTATTTAATCAGGTGTAACTTAGATTGTAAACTACAGATGTGTGATTGTAACTTCATAAAAATTAATGGTTCTCTGCATGGCAATGCTGCTCCCAGGGGTATTCTGGAATTTTTTTTTTTTTGTCATAGTAAATAGGGGGGCCAGACTGGCACAACAAAAGATTTCTCTTGTGTCCCTCAGGACTTTCAAATACTAGTGAAAAGCTTGTCTGTAATGATCCAGTTCTAGGATCTAACTGAACCTAGAATTATGTAGGTGAAAAATTCGCTTATAATTATTTGAACCCAGAACTACAGTCGTCCCCTCCTTATCTGTGGGGGATGCGTTTCAAGATCTCCAGGGGATGCCTGAAACCACAGATAATACTGAACCCTATATATATAGTATGTTTTTCCCTATACATACATACCTATGATAATGTTTAATTTGCAAATTAGTCACAGTAAGAGACTAACATCGATAAGTAATAATAAAAGAGAACAATTACAGCAACATCCTACAATAAAAGATACGTGAATGTGGTCTCTCTATCGCTCTCTCTGATAACCAATCTGATAACCAAGACTAATGGCTGCGGACCTTTCAAGGGCCTTATAGTAATATTTGAGACCTCAAATATAGCTCAAAATAAATAAGTGACTCGTGGGAGGGTAGTGGATATGGTGTAGATACACTGGACAAAGGTTTGATTCACGTCCCCAGCAGGTACAGTGGGATGACTTGAGATTTCCTCACGCTACTCAGAATGGCGTGTAACTTGAAACTTAATGAATTATTTATTTCTGGAATTTTCCATTTAATATTGACTGTGAGTAACTGAAACTGTGAAAAGCAATACCTAGGATAAGGGGAAGGGACCACTGTCATTCCATTTTACAAATGAGCATGAAGTTGTTGTTTTTTGGCAAGGTTTAGGACCAGATTTCCTAGGAAGCAACAAGTGAACTCATCAAGGAAAGATTGTACTGTGTTTTATTGAAAACTTTACCAAGAGTTCACTCTTTTGAGAAGTCACTGGTGGCAATTCTCTTGTATGATTGGAGCCACTAAATTCCTCAGCATGTTAACTGGCATCTTCACAGTGATTCTACATTTACATAGAAATATATTGATTTAGCCTGTATGACAAAAATGACAAACGCAAAGGAGAAGAGTAAAAAACATTCACTTGAACATTGAAAATTTGGTTTTATGTCTGCCCATACATGAATAGTTGCCAACATGCCAATTCTGCAGTTCTTTTAACTCAACAGTGACTCCATCAAGATAAAGTGAAGGTTTTACAAAGAAACACGTAAAGTTGACAGCATATCACACTTTTGAGAGTTAAAGGAAAAGTTTGAAAATTAGGATTTTCACTGAATGTTAAAAGACATCTTTGAGCAGAAGGTAAAGTTGTTGGTGTTTTCTTTCAAAATAGTATAAATGCTTGCAAAATAGGGTAAGCAACAACACATTGTAGTAAAAACTTTACCAATGACCCATAGGTTATTAGAACAATGACAGAAAAAAGCCCAGTGAAATGATTTTTTTTTATTCTGCTGAATTCTGATGATACTGTTCTAAGAAAAACCGATGAGATGGTGACAGCTGTCGAGTACTGGCTGGTGTGATGAGCTCAGGCGAGCAAATTGTCACTACTAGAACCCCCTGTGGGACGAGGGAGCTCTCTGCTCCCACGGATAAGGTTAAGGAATGAAAAAAAGCCACAGTGGGTATTTATTTGCAAAATAAATCTATATCACTGACAGCGATACAAAGGCGTTGACAGTATTTGAAGCCCTTAAGAACGATTTCATAGAAAAAAGAATTCCCTTTTCCAATGTCGTTGTATGCACCATGGATTGAGCCTCAGCTATAATTTGCTGGCCATTTAAAAGGTTTGTAGGCCATTAAAAAAAATTAGCACCAGATGTTTAGCATAATGCAAAGAAAAACATTTTGTGACTATTGTGTGTTATTTTATTTACTTTGGATTCCTTGCTGTTTTTCAAGATTTTCACTGTTACTCCCACACTTCCCACGGGGTCTGCCTTTGAAGGCCTAACTTCTCTAAGACTTCTCGTATTCTCTCCCAATCCAGCCTCTATTCTCCACCACCTGATGAGGCAAAATAACCGCAGGCCACAATAAAACAAATGGGGTCCAAAATGGAATCATGTAAAATGTAGGGTTGCATTTTTGCGATGTTAATAAAAAAAACACCACTTTCCAGGAGGTCTGTACTATCAAAAAAAGCACAAAGGTAAATATATTGAAGTGTGTTGTACACAACTATCCATAGAGCCAACAGAGCAAGTCCCAATTCCGTTATAGCCAACCCCTCTGATGCCCCCATTACCAGCCTGCATTGTCTAAACTACGGCCTGCAACAGCATCGCCTGGAGTTCTCCTGCAAACGTGACCACACACATTCAATCAAGCACCTTCCATGTAGTTATGGAGGCCCAAGTAACACATATCCTCTCTCTCCATTTTTTCAGTGTGTGCATGTGTGCGTACACAGATCAAAAATGATGACATTGGCTAACTAGCTTTTAGAGCACCATGAACCATGCACGTCCCAAACAATGTCCTAATCATAGCACCCACCCTGTAGGGTAAGTGATATTATCCTTCCAGTCTGTCTCAGTTTGATGCAGGTTTGGGAACCAGGGCCGGTCAGGGGCCCAGAGCGAATCCCATTATATTAAAATATGCATTGTCTTGCAGTTTATTGTATATGTCTTTTTAAGTACTGGAATGCATGCATTGAATGAGTATTGAAATTTCGACACAGGAGATAAGATCTCTGAGCTATTTCATCACTACCTTGCTCCATGTCATATAGAAGGAATTCTTTGTCACTACTCTTAGAAATAAGGCCAATGCTGTTCTTTCTTTTTTTCTCTTTTTTTTTACATTCAATATAATTTTTATGAGTTTCAGACCAATGCTGTTCTCAGAATGTCGTTCTTCCTTATAATTTCTTCTCTGATAGCATATAATTTGCTTAACATGTTATTCCTGTGTCCGTTAAAATTATCTCTTCTTTCTCTTATTATATACGAATGAGCCTTGTGTGTTATTATATATCTTAACATGAATTTGAATTCCAATGTTAATTGGAACCTTCTCTGTCATTCTTCTGTATTTATTGTAAGGAAACACTTCCAATATTTTTTCTTTTAAATCCAAAGTGACACATAAAAGGAGGTGGAAACATCTGACTCTACTATGTATTCTAGTATACTTATACGGGAGCATTTACGCATGGAAATGTATATCATTTTATTATTGATCATTTTTACCTATCCTTTTATTTCAGCTAGGATCAGAGAAAGGGAAAAACATGAGACCTGAGAGCCAGCCTGGCACTTACTGCTGGGCATCGTGTTCTCCTGTTGCAAATAAACAATTTCACAGAACATCAGTTATCAGGCAAGGCCACTCTGTGCCCTTGATGGAGCCAGATAAAAACAAGAGCACTCTGTGATCATGTCTGAGCACAGACAGAATGTGAACATGATCCAAACCACAGAAATGACTAAGCATCTCCCTACCTTGGCTCGTCTAAGTGACTGCTGCTGCTTTACACGAGCTTTCGCCCGCTCTAGTCTGCCTCCCTTCTGGATGACGCTGAAATACCCGGTTACAGAACAACTCACTTCCTGACAGCATCCAATCCAAAGCAAAGCCCTGCTTCCATGAAGCCCCGGGAAAGTCACAAACCTAAATTCTCTAAGTCCTTTCTTTCTACCACGTTTCCCCTTGGCACGTGTTCTCCCTCCTTGCGATGGGGAATGCATTTAACTTGTTCCACTACCAGTGTGCTCCTGACATCTGTGGCTGGGAAGCATCAACAGATATCATAGTGACGTCTATATCTATGTATGTCTACACATAGTGTGTGCAACTACGTATGCAGGTAGATTATATTATCTATGAATTTCGTTTCAAGATAGTAAAGGGGCATTAAAAAGTATTTGTTACAAAAAGAGGGCATTGAGTTTGGTAGGACCATTGGTAGAAATTTCGTGAACTTGACCCTGCGCACAAGTAAATGGTGGTGTTTTCTTTTGTCTGCATATGAATCCTGCACGTGAATGTAGGCCCTGCACAGCATGCCACTTACATGAGCGGGTAGTGTCAACTTACCAAAAACAAACAACAAAAACAAAACGTACTCAACCGAAATGCTGAGCCAATGATTTTGCTTTGCAGGCAAGGGCCTGCTTGCAGTTGGTCTTGTTTTCCCATGCTCTGCTTTTGATCCCTTTTGTCAGTTTCACACTTCCCTGTTGATTGGACGTATTGGGGCTAATGTTGGGGCTCTAAGCCTTGTTATTCCCGTTTAGCACACGCATGTATACTTATCATGTGCCTTTCTGATGTGTGCTTTTTCTTTTGATTGACGGTTTCTACATCTGGCATCTCAACTATGCTGCCAATTAAACAAAAGGGCAAAAGTGTTTTTATGATCTCCTGGAATGAAACTGCCATTCTTTCTTACTTTTCGAAAATTAGCTGCTAAGAAAAGGGGAGGGGACACTTAGGAAATTTTGAGAAGCCCCGATAATTAAGATAACTGATGTTTCATGAATGAAAAACAAATGTTGCTCTCAGGTAGGCATTGTGTTTCCCAGTGGCATAGCTCTTTGTGCCATACCCTCCCTGTACCAGCATACTTGGCAACCTGCTGGTTCCTTTTGTGCATGCTGGAGAACAAATTGTCAAGGAAATTTAGCTTCTAATAGTGTCTGGGAGAAATCTAGTAATTGCTTTCTTCATTGTCCATTCTAAAGAAAGACCATTATTTATACCTGTGAAAACTGAAAACATGTGAAATGCCAATTATTATATGATGGCTAGAGAAATTATGGTACACTCATTCGATAAAGTGTTATGTAGCGATAAAAGGCATGCTTTAGAAGGCTACGTGATGACTTGTATATATGCAAATGGATAGTAGGAAAAATATTTGAATACAAAATATCTGTCTGATTTGATACTAGCTTTGATTAAACATCTTACATGTTTTAAAAAAATAGTGTGTGGGAGGAGATGGCTTAGATTACTTAGGGCTCTCTCCCAGGCCGCAAGGCAGGGCCTCCAGGGCGAGGCTGCTAAAGAAGGTGCGGTGAAATCAGACATCCGGGAGGCCAGCGCTCCTCCCCTGGGCGCTGGCTTGGGAAAATCTTGCTCAGGCTTCTCAGCACCCCGCACAGCCGCGCCCCTGTAGTCCCTCGCGGGGCAGTGGTGGGCTCTGGGCTGAGTTCATGACCTCCACCCAGGCCCCTGGGAGAGGAGAGGGATGAGCTCAGGGACCTGGGGGCCCAGGCACTCCCCCTGTAACGACAGGGGAGTGTGGTGGGCACAGCCGGGGACAGCCTGGCCGTACTGAGCTTGCATTCCTCCCACAGTTTACCAGCTACTGCTGTGACCTTGTCTACATTTTTATTTAGATTTCACTTAAAAAAATCAAACGTATTACCCTTTTTTTTTAGTATATGTGCTGCCGAAGCAAGCACACGTATTACCCTTATTCTCTCTTTACATGGTAACACAATAAGAAGTATAAAAATAGTGAAAGTCAAGTTTGTGCCCCACCTCTGTCTCCCAGCATCCCTGCTCCAGGACCCCGGGGTTGGGTTGGTTCCCAGGACAGGGAGGATATGGCCCCGGAGAGCACGCTCAGTCTCTGGAGAGTGGTTCCTGAAAACTGTAGTCCTGGAGAGCGGGGCTGCCAGGGGACCTTAGGAAACTGAGGGCCAATGTGTGTGGTTGCCCGGGTCAGGGAGAAAAGGACGTTCTGCAGGTTGAGCCTGGCCTCTGCTCAGTGTCCGCAAAGAATTGTGACGTGGAGAAGGAAGTGGCCTTGTTACCAAGGGCAGCACAGACAGTGAGGAATGGGGATGGGTAATCTCTGCATTCACCTGGAAGCCAGAAGGAGGCCCGGAGCTGTAGGTAGTAGGGGGTGGGGGTGGGGGGTAAAAGAGAGAGTGAAGGGGGAGGAGGAGGAGAAAGAGGGGAAGGGGAGGGAGAGGAAGGAGAGGGAGAGCAGGAGAGGAGGGGGGAGGGGAGGAGGAGGGGAGAGAGCGAGAAAGAGGGAAAGAGAAGACACGATGGAGAGACACCTGGAGGGCCCTGGAGGGACACCTGGATGGGGCTTTAAGGGGTTGGAGGATCTTGAAATATGGGTCATTATCCTTCCTGTAGTCTCTTTAGTACTCACAGCCTAGTGAAGAGAGAAGAAATTTGATTTTATTTCCATCTGCTGCATGGTAGGCACTCAGTAACCAGGGCTGATGAATAGGTAACTATGGACGTGCATCAAACTAGAATAATGCTCACTGTGGTCCTCGGATTAACCTCCAGCCCCTCTTTACCAAGGTATTAGGAAAACCCTTAGCTGATTTAGGGGGAAGCCTTTGCCTTAAGCATATTATTTTCTTCCTATTCTTTTATCATCCAGTTTTACTTCATGACCAACACCAGCAAGCACTTTGTTGAGACAGCTGGGCCACACGGTGGGGAAACGCAGGACCAGTTCCACTAGTCTTGGGAGAATAAATTTTCTCCAGTGTCCTGGAGGCGGAAGCCTTCACTGGGAGGGGAAGGAAAGGAAGGAGGAATCAGGAATGAGAAACAAGGTTTTGTTTCTTTGTTGGCTACTCCCTTTTTTGGAACAACAGCAATATTTTTGTTACAACACCTTCCTGGTTTTCCTCCTACCTCCCTGGCTGCTCTCTGGTTAGAGATCTGCCTGACAAGTGCCTCTCTTCCTTTTCCCAGTTAGATGTGGTGCCTCCCAGAGGTCTGTTCCAAGTCCTCTTCCCTAAATCCTCTCCCTGGGGGAACTCATCCCCAGGTGACCCGAAATAGCTTCGAGGACCATTTATGACTCCCAGATCTCCCTCTGTACCCACCCCTTTCTCTTGAGCTCCAGACTTGTCAAGCTACCTACTTCCAGAACATTTCAAACTTCCTGTCTTCCACCCAGAATCCATCTCTTCTCCAGCTGTCTGTACTGGTTTTCATTTTCCCAGTGATTTCATTTACTTTCCTCCTCAGCTGTCCAAGCGTTGGCTTCTTCACCCTTCCTTCGCTCTGCTGGTCTCCTGCCATGCCATTCTGGTTCGGAACCACTAAACCAGCTCTCCAATCCATGCACGGTTATTCTCATCCAGCCACGATCACCTATTAGACTCCTGCCTGATCTCCCTTCTTTCAGATTTGCTCTCCTCCAGGCCTCGCTCCACACTGAGCTCAGTGATGTTTCCAGAATGAAAATCTGATCATTACTGCTGACTTCAGGATAAAGAGACCAAATCCTTCATATAGCCTAGTAGGAATGTGACCCTTGTCTGCTTTTCTACCTTCATGGCTCACCACTTTAGGCTCAAACACCGAGGTCCAGCGATTCTATTTTGTTCACTTCCTTCAGTGTTCATGCTATGACCTAGGGACTTTCCTCTGGCCCTTTCCTCTCTGAATATTCCCCCCACCCCACCTCCCCTGGCCATCCTTCAGGTCCCTGTGGAGATGTCAGGTAGGACAAGCGTCTCAAGGTCTGGGTGGTTCTTACTAAATGCTATTCTTGCTAAATGTTCAATTGTAGCACAGTATTTTGCAGAGACAGCTGTAACCTGATGAGCTTGACCAGAACCCAACAGGAAAAGATTAACCAACTGCAAAGAAGAAATCAACATGCAATAAACCAAATAGTGTATATAAGCAATAGCTAAGGTTCCCTTCGGAGAGGCAGAGCTTTGAATGTGAATCCTCTGTCTCTTTTACTTGCTGCACGTAGATAAAACTACCTAATGGCAACCACGTCTAATTCTTGAATAGAACACCCCAAGCAGCGAACCCCTTGAGTTTGGTAATGGAGCCATCACTTTTGTAGGAAGTGTTCCCTTACCTCAAGTCTGGCTTAGCTGCCTCTCATCTCGGCCCTTTTCAGACTGCGCTTAGCTTACTGTTTACTTACCTTTCTTTTTCCCCTGAACCAGTCAACTTGAAGGCAGGTACCCTGGCATCTGGTCCACTGCATTGTTCTTAGGGCCTGGCATGAAGTCTGGCATATAGTAGATGCTCAATAAATATTGAATGAATAAATGAAAGAATTGAACATGTGGAAATAAGTGAAGACCAACCAAAGGAGAACAAAAAAAGGCTATCTATTCAGAGCTTGCTATAGCAAGGAAGTCAGCCACTATCATTTGCTTTTTGGCAAAGACTCAAAGGCAGGCAGAGGAGTGGGAAAGCTTCATAGTGGAAAAAAGGAAAGGCTTCAGGTATGCCCTGACTGGAGGTTGTTGGCATGGGGAAGCTGTAGGCTGGCTAACAAGAAGTGGGGTATCCCATGTGATTGGTTAAGGGTACTTTGTTGACTTTTTCTGGTTGGTTCTAAGTTGGAAGCATGGACAAAAATTAGGGAAGCTATTAGTTACTCATCAAGTCCTGCCCATTTGGGGTCAGTTGTTACAGAGGTTACTGTTTGGATTCCTGAGCTGGTAACTGTAGATAATAGATTGGTTTCTTGGACTGGTTGCTACAGATTGTTGGTCAGAAGTTTATTTTTATATATGGTCGGGCCATTGCTCATTTGTATATTCAGTCTCTCGGACTATATTTATTAGCATCTACTGTACACCATACTTTATACTTAGTGTTGTATATGCAGAGCCTCATTTACTTCTCACCATACTTCTGTGGGGTAGGTATTACCGTTCCGCTTAACCCTGATCACTTCCCCCTTTGAGGTTCATCCACATTTCCTGTCGTCTGGCCCTCCTTAATGCTCTAAGTGCCCCACTCTTCTCCCCACCCAGATTCACCAAGTACAGGGGTCCTGGGGTTCTCTTCCAGGGGATTGCCATCGTCTTGGGCATATCGTTATCCTTGCTCAGTGCCTTCCCATAACGCTAGACTCCCAGTTCTGAATTTCTTCATCTTCAGTGCTCTTCATGGCCAAACCCCTTTAGTCACACACGTCTGACACATCAGGCACATCAGTCATCACCACCAGGAAAGGCCTCATCTCTGATAGATAAACACCGTCATCCATTCTGTGATATAAATAGCGTCCTACCCTTTTAATCCTCCCAGGATGTAATTAATTCTGGGTAAGGGCATTATGGTAGATTTCAAAATACTTTAAATTACTTTTTGGTATTTCCTAACATGTTAGAATGTGTAACATGAATAATTCCCTCCGCCCCAAATCCTCTAAACATTATTTTTTAATCTTTAAAAGTAATTGTCATCTACCTGCACACCCGTCGTTCTACCTCTCTCCTTCTAGAGGGAACAGAGAAGGGGAAAAGTCCATATTACATTATATACGAGGTTGGACAATTAAGTTCGAGTACTCATCGTAGAAAAAATGCTACACACCTCTTTGCTGAATATCACTATGGTCACCTTCGAAGTACTCCCCTTGGGAAACTATACACCAATGCCAGCGCCTAGTCCACCCTTCAAAGCAATTTTGGAACTCTTTCTGGAATGGCCATCAGAGCTGTCATCATATTACCCTTGATGTCCTGAATGTCATCAAAATGTCTTCCTTTCAATATTTCCTTTGGCTTTGGGTAAAGAAAGAAGTCATTGGGGGCCAGATCAGGTGAGTAGGGAGGGTGTTCCAATACAGTTATTTGTTTACTGGCTCAAAACTCCCTCACAGACAGTGCCGTGTGAGCTGGTGCATTGTCGTGATGCAAGAGCCATGAATTGTTGGCAGAAAGTTTAGATCGTCTAACTTTTCCCACAACCTTTTATAGCACTTCCAAATAGTCAACTTGATGAACTGGTTGTCCAGTTGGTACAAATTCATAATGAATAATCCCTCTGATATCAAAAAGGGTTAGCAACATCATTGCAACAAGTTCTCAAACTTGTCAGACTTCGTAGTCATAATTGCAATGCAATCAGAACCCATAATGATGAAGTTTCTTTAAAATGAAGTTACTGTAATTATTTTGGAAGGTCTCCAAAAGTCAAGACAAACACAGTTGACATAAGTCATGTTTGAGTGGCATGTTATGATACTCATGGTGGTTAGTTTTATGTGTCAACTTGGCTAAGCCATGGTACCAGTCGTTTGGTCAAACACCAGGCTAGATGTTGCTGTGAAGGTATTTTTTAGATATGATTAACATTTAAATCAGTAAACTTTGAGGAAGCAGATTATGTTCCGTAATGTGGGTGGATCTCATCGAATCAGTTGAAGGCTTTAAAAGAAATACTGAAGTGCCTTGAAGAAGAAGGAATTCTGCTTCCAGACACGATAGCAATATCAGCTCTTCCCTGGCTGTGGGGCCTGCTGGCCTCCCCTGCAGGTATTGGACTTGCCAGCCCTCACAATCTCACGAGCCACTTTCTTAAAATGTCTATCTATTTACATCCTATTGCTCCTATTCCTCTGAAGAACCCTGACTAATCCACTGGAAAAAGGCTGGATATGCAGGACAAAAATTCTGCACAGCGCAAACGAAGATAAACAGGAAGCACCTCTAAATTACTTCCCACCCCACTTCCTAGCCACAGTCTTCTGTACCTCTAATTCCTCTGTATTAAATCAGGCTCAGCATCTGATAACCCTCATTTACGGTTGTTGTCTAAGAAGTTGTTATACTTTAGCAAGTGGTTTTCAACCAGTGTGTATGACGTCATTAGCATTTGAAGCTTCTTGGTTCTAAGTTGAAGAAGGAAGAGTCTTAACATTATCCTTGAATAAAGAATGTACCACTAACAGGCTAAGAGATGTGCTTATCATCGTGAAAGTAAATCTGTCTTAAGCCTCAGGGTGGGGGCACAGCCAGGTTTTGTGGAACCTTAAGTTTATACAATTTGTAGATCCTGATTTAGAAAAAAGAATACAGAAATAGTCTATCGTTTGCAGTTTTTCAGTGATATGTGGTCATATGAACACCTAGCTATGACCCCTCCCAGGGCTTTGGAAGGGAGATGTAAAATGAAGGGCTCTGAAGCTTAAGTTTTATTAGTTTCAGGGTAAATCTGGCTGTGCTTCTGGGCTTTTTAGGGCAGGGAAGAAAGAAGGGTGTTGGCCTCTCCTTAGCTTGGTTCCTGCTTCCCTGGGGAGGAAAGCTGAGGCTGGCCTCTAGATCCAGAGTGTCCCTCCCCTCTAAGCAATGGGCGTTGGCAGATCCTTGCCCCACTTGCATCCCTTCCCTTGCCCCCTCTTCTGCCTTAACCTCTTGTCCCAGAGTTTCAGGGTCTAGTTTTTCCTCTCTTGCACACACTGGTATTTCAGATAACAACGTGCAGCCTGTCTTGTCTTCCATCCTGCAAGTGCAAATGCATTTCTATGCTTCCTGAAGTTTTTCAGTATCCAAGGATAGCATTTCTGACTGTAGGGAGTGGTGTGATTGCAGCTGCTTCATGAGTGGGCACTTTTCTCGATGGTCCTTTTGCCACATCTATGACCAGCATCTCTTCCCTTCTTCCTGTCTCTTCAGACTTCCAAATGCTGGGTTTATCTCATAGAATCACAGAAGCAGACTCATGCTATTCAAAGCAGTGGCTTTCTAGTTTTACCCAGGGATAACTATTTTATATATTTTGCTCTCATGTATTTCACTGAGTATATGAATTTATTAGCACCTTCTCTCCTCATTCTGGGAGAAGCTCAATAACTGGAAGAAAATTTCTGTAAATTCCAGGGGGCTGACATTCTCAGTGTCTCTCTCAGCTCTGAGTTTCTGCACCTTTAGAACCACTGGGCTCATTTGCACCCCACATTTCCTGGCAGTTCCTTCCCCTCTGCTCCCACCAACTGAAGTCGGGGTCTGATCTTGCTCCAAAATGACTCACACAAGACACATGTGTATCATATATACTTTACTGAAAGAGTTGGAACAATGGAGTTGCTTTATATCACAGCAAAAAACAAACAACTTGAAATTATATAAATATAATCCTCATTTCTTACAACCACTTTTGGGAATTCCTCTCTGGCTTCCTTTCCCCCAGACTCGAGCCTCTGCTAAATTAATTGCCATCCCTTTCCCCTCATACCTTACTCCCTCAGAAGGCAGAAGTAGCCTCATTCAGTTTAGATTAAAAAATAAAAACAAAACAAGTTCTTCATCTTTCTGTACTTAGTATGAATAAAACACAGAGAGGTATGAAGAACACAGAAGCTCTCACCATTATGCAAAAATAGATCTCCTCTTTCACACATTTAAGCACTTCGGATGTAGATATAGATACACATATACACGCACATACACACACGCGCCTCACATGGTTAGAACCCTACCTGAGGCCCCAGCAACACTCCATCTCCCTCTATTTCCTCATTTCATTTCCTCCTCTTGGGTCAGAGCAAAGCTATCAGAGAAAAGCACCGCTCCTTGTTCTGACTTCATGTAAGTTCATGGCCAGGAACCATGAACATAGTGAGACAGGAAAGAGACAGACCTGGAGAGAACAGAGGGATAGAAGTAATCCTATGAGCTGGAAAGTTCATTTCTGAACAAGGAAGATGACGCCTGTGCTGGAAAGCCACATTGTGGATCCCAGGACATTTCCATGCTATGCACACAATGGCCATCCTCAAAACATTCATTACAAAAGGCTAGCACAAAGACAGATTCGTAACCTAGACACCTCCACCCTGCAGCTCGGCCCCTGCCCCGAGTTTCTCGAGCTCTTCGCTGCTGTAGCTTGTGGGGCATGGCTGGTACTTGGCACCTGAGGCCCCTTTCCCGGAGGAGCAGCGGTGATGCCATAGGCTGCAGATGCCATAGACAGCGGCCAGCATGGCAGCCGCTAAGGCCAGGTGCCAGCAGAAGAAGATGGTGAGGAAGGCGAGGTCCCCAGGATTTTCTGCTCGCCAGGGCTGCCCGGAGGGAGGAACGTACATCACCAAGCAGAGCTGCAGCAGCCAGTTGCTGAGCACCAGTCCCATCCAAGTCTTGAGCACCCAGAGCTGGGGCTGGTCAGGCACCCAGACCTCCACGGCGAGCACCAGGCCGACCAGGAAGGTGGGCACTATGAACAGGACGTGCACTCGGACCTCCAGGGCGTTCTTGTTCTCAATGTGGGCCACCATCAGCAGCGCCAGCACGCAGAAGGCCAGGGCCTCGGCCGCCCGCTCCAGCTTCATGTTCTGCTGTGCCTGGCATAACCGGCTCACAATGTCCACCACACCACTGAGCAGGAAGAAGCCATACATGGTGATATGCTGCCAGTTGTTCTGGAACACGAACGGCCGCCGAGGGTCCTCCCAGTCTATGATCTTCAGCCGGTTGACTCCTGGGGGGTAGAAGAACTCGCATATAATGCACATCAGGCTGGCGACGACCTTCACCACCCCTTCCAGAGGTAGCAGCTGCCACCACCTGTGTCCTCGCTTCTCCCTTGGGGTCAGAGGAGGCTTGAGGAACCTCTGTCCCCGTAGCAGGGCCAAGGATACCAGCACCGAGTAGTAGAGTGAGACGAAGAGGAAGAACACCGCAGGTAGCAGGTGTCCCTTGAGGGTCCCCATGGTCTCCGCGTGTGTCGGGCCAACAGGGCAAGAGCTGGCAGATGAAAGGCAACCTCACGGGACTCTCCTCACAAGCAAGAGTGACTGACTTTGAATGGGAGAGAGATCTCCCAGATCCAGCCGCACCCCCGCCTCCCACACGCCCGAAAGGCATACCTCTGAGCTGGGGCCACTCCCACGTGGATCTCGTCTAGTGATGTGGCACTTCACCTCTCTCTGTTCCTCACTTAGATTGGCTAGGCCTGAGGATGCCACCTCTGCACTGTTTGCTCTTTTTCACATCTTCCTTCTACCTCACCCCTCAACACAGAGATGGGAGGGAAAGAGTTAAGTTGCTCCAACAAAAAGGGGTGGTAGCTGACTCTCTTTTATGACTGTTTCTTGGTGCCACTCACATTGCATTTTTTTTTTTTTTTCCATTTAACTCCCTCAACAACTCTATGAGGGAGTTATTGTTGAGCACATTTTACAGGAGATGTTAAATCTCAGAGGGGTGAAGGGATGCACACGGGATAACACACTTAGCAAAGCAGAGCCAGGAAGGGGTCCAGGTCTATTCATCTGTTTAGAGTCCACAGTTTGTGTACAGCTCCAGCACTCAGCAAGTCACATGACTATGGGCAAGTTACTTTGTATTCTTGAGCCTCAGTTTCCTGATCTTTAGAATGGGAACAATAATTATTTCACAGGTTTGTTGTGATGATTAAATAGGATAATATATAGAGGTTCTGATACATAGCAAATAATAAATGGTAATGATTATTAGTAATTTTACTATTATTACTAACATTTAGCAATTGTTAGTGCTAAATTCCTATGATGCTAAAGTTGGTCAGATATTTCTATGAATGATACCAAAGCTTGAATCATAAAGAAAAATAGTGAAAAACTTAATTATATTTAAAATTTTTAAAGTTTTTTATTAATAGAAATTAAATATCACAATTATTTATATATTAAATTACTGTTGAATTTCAAAAGAAAAACTTAAAATTTTACTCCATATGTAACAAAATATTAGTCTCCTTACAATATAAAGAACTCTTACAAATCAAAAAGTTAAAAATGAACACCTCAGTAGGAAAATGGATAAATAACAAAATGGCTGTTCATCCAAGAGAAACGATAAATGCTTAATAAACCTATGAAATTCAAGATAGTAAATCTCACTTGCAAGCAAAATGAATAATGCTAAAATCTTCAAGATACCTATTTTAGACTGAAAGTTTGTCACCCTCCCAATAGTCATATGTTGATGCTCTAACCCCCAATGTGATGGTATTTGGAGGTGGGAAATGATTAGGTTTAGATGAGGTCATGAGAGTGGGACCCTCATAATGAGATTAATGCCCAAAAGGAGGAAAAGAGAAAGATTGTCTCAGAAGAATGTGTATAATATTCTTGTTAGGTAGAATGTTCATATATGTTTGTTTGATGTAGTTGGTTTATTGTGTTCTTCAAGTCCTCTATTTCCTTACTTATCTTGTCTGGTGGTTTTCTCCATGTGCATACATATAGTGAGGAAAGACCATGTGAGTACACAGCAAGAAAGTGGCTGTCTGCAAGCCAAGAAGAGGGCTCTCACTGAAACCCAATCACGTAGCACCCTCATCTCAGCCTATAAAACTGAGAAAAGAATATTTGTAGTTCAAGCCATCCAGGCTGTGATATTTTGTTAGAGCAGACCAAGATGACTAAGACAGAATCTTGGGACAGTGAAGTGGGGTGCTGTTGTAAGAAACACCTAAAAATGGAACTGGGTAATGGGTAGAGGCTGGGAGAGTTTTGAGGTATGTACTATAAAAAGCCAAGATTTCCGTGAAGGGTTATTTAAAGGTGATCCAAGTGATAGCTCAGAAAGAAAAAGAGGGAGAGAGGGAGAGAAGAATGAATTGAAGAAGAAATTGTTAAGCCAAAAAGAACCAGAACTTAAAGATTTGGAAAATTCTCAGTCTGTCCATGTTGCAAAAAAAATGAGAAAATTTGTTCTGAAGAGAAGTAGGGTGTGGCCCAACAACACTTTGATAAGGAGATTAGTGTAGGTATGAACCACAGACAGATGTCATCAGCCACCTCATCAGAAACACTGCCAGTTTGAACAGAAGAGGATGGAACCAAGAAGGAATGAAGAAATGCAGTTAGACTTCTTAGATCCTACAAGACTGGACCATCGAACTGTTTGGCTGTGACTGTGTGCTGTTCTTCAAGACAAGGGATGATGGTCCTGAAGACCATTCAGAGATTGTCAAGGGCTGGTTTCAAAAGACGGGGACTATTGCCTTGGTTTCAACAGGCCAGAAAGTGGCCACCTGGAGACTCAGGGGTGGGGCCACCCAGAACTGTGGGGTGGCATCCTGCCCAGCAGAGCCACAGGGCTGGTTCTGAAAGTAGAGCCACAGTGGGTCCTGAAGGTAGGACCACCACCCCAATGGGCCAAAGGGCAGAGTATCAAGTCAAAGAGAATTATTCTCCAGCCTGAAGATCTAATGATATTTGTCTTGCTAGGCTTTGGACTTGCTTGGCACCATCTCCTCTTTCTTCCAATTTCTCTCTTTTAGAATGGCAGTGTTTACCTATGCCTGTCCCATGACTGTATTTTGAAGTACATAACTTTTCTGGTTTCACAGGTTCACAACTTGGAGAGGAGTTTTGCCTCAGGATGAATCATACCTTGCGTCTTACCCATACCTGATTTAGATATTAAGGTAAGACTTTAGATTTTAGAGCTGATGCTGCAATTGGTTGAGAGTTTTAGGATGGAATATATTTTACATATATTCATGATTTTTAGGGGGGCTAGGGCAAAATTTTGTGGACTGAATATGTCCCCCCAAATTCACATGTTGAAGCCCTAACCGCCACTGTGATGGTAGTTGGAGTTGGGGGCCTCTGGGAGGCAATTAGGGTTAGATGGGGTGATGAGGGTGGGGC
This sequence comes from Rhinolophus sinicus, assembly GCF_036562045.2. NCBI lineage: Eukaryota > Metazoa > Chordata > Mammalia > Chiroptera > Rhinolophidae > Rhinolophus > Rhinolophus sinicus. Next base: position 48,271,438 of record NC_133751.1, read on the forward strand.
CCCATTGATGGGATTATAGAAGAGAAAGAGAAACCTGACCTCTCTCTGCCATGTGAGGCATAAGCAAGGAGGTGGTTATCTGCAAGCCAGGAAGTGAATTGGAATTGACTGACTAACACCTTGGGTTTGGACTTCCCAGCCTCCAGAATTGGAGAAATAAATATCTGCTGCTTCAACTGCTCAGTCTGTGGTACTTTGTTATGGCAGCCTGAGCTGACTAATACATTGACCCACTGGTTGTTTAAGAATGTTTGTTTATGTCTGTTATTGATTTCTAACTTCATCCCATTGTGGTTGGAAAAGGCACTTTGTATGATATCTTTCTTTTAAAATTATTGAGACTTGACTTGTGGCCTAACATGTGGTCTACGCTGGAGAATGTCCCATATGCACTTGAAAAAAATGTGTGTACTGTTGTTGGGTAGAGTACCCATATATGTTTGTTAGAACTAGTTGGTTTCTTGTGTTGTTCAGGTCTTCTATTTCCTTACTTATCTTCTGCCTGATCATTCTGTCCATTACTGAGAGTGGAGTATTGAAGTCTCCAGCTATTATTGTAGAACTACTCATTTCTCCCTCCAATTCTGTCCATTTTTGCTTCATGTATTTTAAGTGTTTGTTATTAGGTGGGTAAATGTTTATAATTGTTATATCTTCTTGCTCTATGGAATATCTTATTAATATATAATGTTCTTCTTTGTATCTTGTAAACTTTTTTGATTTAAAGTTTATTTTGTTTGATATTACTAGAACCACTCCAGCTCTCTTTCAATTAGTATTTGCATGGAATATCTTTTTCATCTTTTCATTTTCATTCTATTCATGTCTTTGGATATAAAGTGAGTCTCTTGTAGATTACATATGGTTGGATCATATTTTTAATCCATTCGGCCAATCTCTGTTTTTTGACTAGAGAGTTTAATCCTTTAACATTTAAAATAATTACTTAGAAGAAGGAACTGGCATTTTGTTATTTGCTATGTGCCTTATAGCTTTTTTGGTACCCCCACCCCAAAAGTCTTCTTTTGCATTTAGTTGATTTTTAATAGTTAAATGTTTTCATTTCCTTCTCATTTCCTTTTGCATATATTCTATAACAGTTTTCTTTGTGTTTACTATGGGGATTACACTTAAAATCCTAAAGTTCTATCAATCTAATTAAATTTATATCAGGTTAACTTCAATAACATACAAAAACTCTGCTGCTATACGGTTCTGTCCCTATCCCCTTTCAATTATTGATGTCATAAAATTACATCTTTTTGTTTGTTTGTTTTCTCCCAGCCCCTGGTTTTTAAGTCATTGTTTCTCAGTCCAGTTGTGTAGGGCGCAGCTCCCTGGCCCATGCTGGTATGAGGAGCCTTGCACTCCCCCCCGGCTGAGGCAGTCGGTCGCTGATTGGCTGCTCACATCAGCTCTCATTGGCCACTGGCCACTCACATCAGCTGCCAGCCAGTGTGGCCACCAGCCACTCACGGCAGCCCACATCAGCCCACATCAGCCCACGGGAGCCCACATCAGCCCACATCAGCCCACATCAGCCCACATCAACTCACGGCAGCCCACATTAGTCCACGGCAGCCCACATCAACACAGCAGCCCACATCAGCCCACGGCAGCCCACATCAGCCCACATCAGCCCACATCAGCCCACGGCAGTCCACATCAGCCCACAGCAGCTCACGGCAGCCCACATCAGCCCACATCAGCCCACAGCAGCTCATGGCAGCCCACATCAGCCCACATCAGCCCACGGCAGCTCACGGCAGCCCACATCAATTCACGGCAGCCCACATCAGCCCACAGCAGCTCACAGCAGCCCACATCAGCCCACAGCAGCCCACATCGACCTCCCGCTGTTCACAGCAGCCAGTTCCAGGGAGAGCCGTTGTTCACAGTCTTAGCTGTGGGGGGCACAGCTCATTGGCCCATGTGGGAATCCAACTGGCGGCTTTCAGTGTGGGGAGCCCAGCGCTCCAACCGCCTGAGCCACCAGGCCACCCCCCATAAAATTACATCTTTATGCATTGTGCATCTAAAACCATAGGTTACTAATTGGTTTTAATGCATTAGTCTCTTAAATTGTGTAGAAAACAAATGTGGAGTTACAAACCAATGTTACAATAATGCTAACTTTTAGATTAATAATTGTTTTTTTTAATGTATTAGTCCCTTAAATCACATAGAAAACAAAAAGTGGATTTATAAACCAAAGTTACAATAGTACTAGCTTTAATAGTTGCCCACGTGTTTACTTTTACTGAGATATTTATTTCTTCATATGGCTTCAAGTTACTGTCGAGTGTCCTTTCATTTTAACCTGCAACTCCCTGTAGCATTTCTTGAGGAACAGGTCTAGGAATAATGAACTCCCTCAGCTTTTGTTTATCTGGGAATAACTGATTCTCCCTCAGTTTTGAAGGACAGATTTGCCAGACATAGGAATCTTGGTCAACAGTTTTTTTCTCAGCACTCTGAGTATGTCAGCCCATTGTCTTTAGACCTCCAAAGTTTCTAATGAGAAATCTGCTGATAATCTTATTGAGAACCTTGCATATGATGAATTTCTTTACTCTTGCTGTTAACAATTTCGTTTCTCTCTGTTTTGGGCTGTCATTAGGTTGATTATAATGTGTCTTGATGTAGGTCTCTTTGAGTTCATCCTAGTTAGACTTCATTGAACTTCTTGGATGTTTGTAGTCATGTCTTTCATGAACTTTGGAAAGTTTTCGGCTATTATTTCTTCAAATATTCTCTCTGCTCCTGTCTCTCTTTTCTCCTTCTGGGACACTCACAATACATATGTTGGTCTGCTTGATCATGTCCCACATGTCCCTTGTCTCTATTCATTTTTTAAAAAAATTTTTTCTTTCTGTACCTCAGACTTGATAATTTCAGTAGTCTTATCTTCAAATTCATGAATTCTTTCTTCTACCTGATCAAGTCTGCCTTTGAATCCCTCTAGTAGCTTTTTAAATTTTATTTTAGCTATTATAATTTTCAGTTCCAAAATTTCATTTTTGGTTTCTTTTTTTTTTTTAAATCTCTCTGCTGACCTTTTTATTTTTTTAATATGTAATTTTCTTGACTTTCTTTATGTCTTCCTTTAATTCTTTGAGCATCTCAGGACACTTATTTATTTTATTTTTCAATTAAATGTATTGGGGTGACATTGGTTAATAAAATATAGGTTTCAAGTGTACAATTCTATAATACATTATCTGTATATTGCATTGTATGTTCACCACTCAAAATCAAATCTCTTTCCATCACCATATATTTGATCCCCTTTAACCATTTATACCTTCCCTCTGTCCCCTTTCCCTCTGGTAACCACTAAACTGTTGTCTGTATCTATGAGTTTTTGACGGGACAGTTATTTTAAAATCTTTTTCTGATAGGTCTGCCATCTGGTCTTTCTCAGGGATGGGTTTTGTTGATTTACCTTTTTCTCTGAATGGGCAATATGTTCCTGTTTCTTTGTATGACTTGTGATTTTGTTGTTGTTGTTGAAAACTGAACACTTGAATCTAGAAATGTGGTTACTCTGGAATTTAGATTCTTCCTTCCCCAGGGCTTGCTGTTTTTGTTTTTGATTCTGTAGGCCAGCTCTGTGCTGGGGAGCACCCTGAGCTGTAAATTTCATATCTTCTTGGGATTCTCTTACTTGCTCCTTTCCCTGGGCACATGCAATGATTTTCTGAATTCCCCTGTATATGCGATTGTTTTGAGTGTCCTAGTCCTTAAATGTTTGGTTCCCAGAAGGTAAAAAAGAGAAAAAATAAAGGGAGAAAATGTGCTGGCCCTTTAAATCTCCTGAAAGTTGTTTCCGCTGGTGAGGTGGGGACAATGGATGGACAACAATGGCTCCCCACCCCTGTGTCTGCACATCTGCAATCAGTGGTTGGTGCACAGATCCCTGATATTTGGAGAAGAGGGTCCTTTTGCCCCCCCACCCCCTTCTCCTGCCACCTGTGTGCAAGCTGTTCCTGGAATGTGTGTATGGCTGTCTGACACGGGGTTGGGAGATGGGGAATAGGTAGCCAATGCTGAGCTAAGCTGAAATTAATAATTTACCATCAAAGCTTTCTTCTGAAAGTTGCAAGCCTTCAATAGACCACAGTTCCAAAATAGTTACATCAGACAGAAACTGTCAGTACAATTGTTGTTTAGGTAGAGAGATGGATTCCTGGTGCTTCCTACTCTACTATCATCCCAGAATCCTCCTTGGTTCCTTCTTATATTTTCTATCTTTTTATTTATATTTATATTTTTTATACATTGTTTTCTTGACTTTATTCACATCTTCCTTTAGTTTGTGAGCATCTTTAAGACAGTTGCACTAAAATCTTTGTCCTCCAACTGGTCATTCTCATGACCAGTTTTTGTTAGTTTATTTTTTTTTCCTTTGAAGGACCATAGTTTCTTGTTTCTTTGTATGCTTTGTGATTTTTTTTTTTAAATGATGCGACAGCTCTGGAAATCAGATTTTCCCCCTTACCCAGAGTTTGCTGGGTTTTGTTTGTTTTTTAATTGCTGTAGGGTGTCTGTGCTAGGGATCAGCTGGAGGTATAAACTTAAGGCCTTCTCAGCTCTTTTCTGAGACTGCCTTTTTCGCTAGGCACGCAAGGTTACTTTCTAAATTTTCCTGTGTATATGGTAGCTTTTAAATGTCCTGGCCCTTAAATATTTGACTCCCAAAAGGGAAAAGGGGGAAAACGAAGAGGGCATAAAACATGTTTTGTCTTTTAAAAATATCCTTGAAACTGGTTCAGCTGGTGGGGGTTGCCTCACCACAATGGTGGCCTGCCTCTTTGTGTTCACCTTTGTGATTAGAAACAGTAATCAGTGATCAGAACACAGATCTCCAATATTTGGAGAGCAAGAGGTAATAGGTAACCTAGATGACATGTAAGACACATGTCTTGTGGAGAGTAGGAGGTAAAACAAAAATGCAGGATTGTGCCACTACAGCAAAAGTTTTAGGAGTCCAGTAGTCTATAGCATGTCAGGATATTCTCTGAAAGGGAAAGACAAGTTGCTGAGCCTTGTACCCCCACCACTAAGAAAGAGAACACATTTTAGGTCTCTTGGAATTAGGAGGCAACATACACAATATCTGTGTGTGCTGTTCTGGTCCTCTTACAGTTTTTAGGTGGAGGCCAGTGCAAAGGAATAATTTCCAACTGGCACAAGTTGCAGTGCAAGCCTCCTTATCATTGCCTAGTGGATTCAGTAGTGGTAAATTTCATGGGAGCTATGTCAAGTCCAGATACGAGAATCACAGTGACGTCTCCAAAATTTTGGAGCAAAACCACGATCATGTTGGCAAGTGACTATCCATTCTCATTTTGAGAAACCGCTGGTAGCCTGCGACTGGGCGTTCCTGGAGACCGGCCATTTTCCACATTGGACACCAGGTGACTATAGGATCTGGGTGCTTTCTGATTCTAAAGTCAGGAATACATAACAGTGCTCCATCATCAAATAGGTATGGTGCAGTGAGGCTAGGCTTGGGCATATACCGATAGCACAAATAAGTGGCATGAATGTGTTGCTCACATTCTCAGCATGCTTCCTCCTCCCTCTTCTCCCTCAGCCAACACTTATGGCCATGTGTACAGTTCTCTGTGACCACTCGATGAGGGGGAAACATTCAAGTTTGGTTACAGGTGGCTCTATCAGGAATGCCATCACTATATGAGCAGCACTCTTGTCCCAATCCAGGATGCTCCTGAGGAACAGCAGAGAAAAGGAAACACTTCCAGGGAGCAGGACTTTGAACAGAGTATTTAAAAAAAATTTTATTTTCTACTTTTTCTGGAAAGTCTCAAGGACAACTAAATCATGGGTTGTGGTTAAAATCTGGTCACATGATCAGTGACCTGGAAGAGCTAAGGTTATAGGTTTATGACAAACAGGTTTGGGGAAGAGTTAGGGCTAGAACTCTCAGCATGGGCCCACAATATTTGTGTCTTGTGTGAATGCTCAGCAAAATATCCCCACAGTGGATGTTTTCAGTAATTAGGGACCACCCTGTGGATGTCATTCTGCTCCCTTCCCCGCCACTCCAGTGAGTGCTCAGGGGACTCATGAACAGTGTAGCATCCATGGTGACTGGGGTGGAGCTTATCTATAGCCTTAACCACAAAGACTTGCCCTCACAAAGGATGAGTACTTCCTCTACTCCTCAATGTCAGACAAGAAAAGTGGTAAAGAATGATGAATGATAAACCAAAAAAACCCACCCAAATATATATATCTTAAGGCTACTGAAATAATGAATGGCTATATAAAATATTTTTACCATCCTAACACTAGACCCTGAGGGTTCAGAGTTTTAGCACTAAAGGGAAGAATATTCCCAAGGGACACATTGATGATTTCATTGAACTGGAAGCTGAGGCAGGCACCTGGGTATTTCAGGCTCCTCAGGGCACAAGGCAAACAAAGAGGGGTATGGTATTGGCTGTGGCAAGAGTTCTAATTAGCACAGGGACATAAACAAGAAGGTGGGAGGAAAGGGTGTGGATGAAACACAGGTGCTTCACCAGGTTCCTTTCTTAGGCTATGTGTCCAGTTAAAGGAAGAAACTTCCACAATCCTGGTGTGACACCAAAGGCCCTTTGATTCATTTACTCATTCAATAATGAATAGTGCTAATGTCAGGTACTGTTCTAGGCCCTGAGGATACAACAATGAAGCAGAGAGGCAAGAAACAAATAAATATACACATAAACAAGAAAAATGGTAGGGAATGATGAATGATAAGCCCCCTGCCCACCCAATAAGGCTATTGCAATAGTGAGTGACTCCTTTAGACTGAGCCATCAAAGAAGACTTCCAAAAAAGTAACATTTAAACCAAGATCAAATCGGCATCAGGGTCTAGCTATGCAACATGTGATTGAATGCTTGGGTCATTGTATCACATAAAGACCCTGGTAAACCCATCTCCCATTGATAATGTATGTGATTTTCAATCTTCCCAGTAATGTCCTTCTCTTCCTAACCAGAATCCGATTTGTTTTCCACAATTAAGAATCTTGATGGGGGCACCCCAGGTAGTAAGGCCATGAGTAATTTGCCTTTCCTTATTTATTTTTTTCTGCAGTTTTACAATGAGCAAATATTTTGGTAATCAGAAACTAACTGAAAACTTGAAATCAATGATGCAATTTTTAATGCATAGAGAAAAAGCTTGCATATGAGAACATGAAAATATGGCAATTTCTGGATGACAATTGTATGGAAAATATTAATTTGTGTCTCTATTTTCTTGTAATTTTTAAGTGTTTTAGAAGACTATTAATTTAATTTTATGGTAAAATTTTTAACGTGAAAAACTTCATGAGAGCTCTCCTCATTCGTTAAAATATTTCTTTATACATGTTTATGTGTACAATTATTTATAAAGATATAAATGCAATATTGACAACTTTTAAAGATACTGAAAAGCCCAAAGAGAAATAAAAAGAGTAATATAACAGCAAATGACAAAACAAAGTGACCAAGTATTAAGTTTTTGTCATGTTTGCTTCCAGGGTTTAAGTAAACAAATAAACGAACATTCACATCCTTCCAATCCCCTTTACATACCTGTCTCCCTCCATAGTGGAAACCAATATCATGAGTTTGGTGTGGATCTTTGCTGTCATTCTGTCATTTTTCATATGTTTGCATCTCTCTCTCTCTCTCTTTCTCTCTCTTTTTCTCAGTGTCTCTCTGATCTATCTGAGTGTTTTCCGTGTATTTTTAGTTCTGTAGAACCAAGCAAGAAACTCTCCTTGAACAAGGCACTGGTCATGCCTCAGTTAGAACCCATGTAAGTAAAGTTCCTTTGTAATGAAGTCAGTGCAGTTGAAAAGGGGGGGGGGGATTCAAGAATCATGCAAAAATACCGTTGATGGGAACCATATGTCAGAATGGCTATGTTCCCGTAAACTGAGCGAGCACACAGATGTGTTGGTCCTAAATTCCTCTTCTCCCAACTCTTATTTTGTCCACAGGATAACTAGGTAAACAGGACTAACCTTTATCACAACCCCCACAGCAAAATGCCATGAGTCCCTGGTGTGTCTGTCTCTCCCATCTCCCAAGTTGACAGTTACTCATCACCTGCTACTTTCTGAGTCTTCCTGGCTTTCAAAGAGAGACAGTGTCTGATAATAATCACTTACACTGTTGACTGATAGATTAATCTTTAGCAGATGAGTTTCAGTCACTGTGATATCTCAATCAGTCATGTTAAGCCCCTCATCTACAGCTGAAGAAGAACAATCCTTAGCTTTACCCATGACTATAAAGGAATTTCAGGCATTGGCCAGCAGGGGCTGCGATGTGTTGCTATGGAGAGGGGTTCCTGAAAGTAAATCTGATTTAGACCTGGTAACCCAGTAGTTTTCAAGGCTGCCCATTAGAATCACCAAGGAGCTTTTTAAATGTTTGCCCCCACCCATGGACATTCTGATGTAATTGGTCAGGGATTGGACTTGGGCATTCACCATGTTTTTTAAATCTCCTCTGTAGACATGGAAGGACAAATACTATATGACTCCACTTGTATGACGTATCTAGAGTAGTCAAATTCACAGAGACAGGAAGTAGAATGGTAGCTTCCAGGGGTGGGAAGAGGGGGATTGGGGAGTTGTTCAATGGGTACAGAGTCTCGTTTGGGAAGATGAAAGAGTTCTGGACAGGGGTTATGGTGATGGTTACACAACAGTGTGAATGTACTTACTGCCACTGAACTGTACACCTAAAAATGGTTAAAATGATACATTTTATGTTAGGTATGTGTATTTTACCACAATAAAAAAGAAAAGAAAAATAAACTCTCCCCTGGTGATTGTAATTTTCAGTCAGGTTGAGAACTACCTTGTGTTATCTGGGGTGACTGTTGGAAGGGTGGCTCCTAACTCCCGTGGGAGGCTCAGCTAGGTGCTGTTCTGGTTTCAACTATTGCTGCTACTGGGGGCAAAGCAGTCTCACTTGTCACTTTTCCTTTGGTCCGTCTCCTGCCCCACATTGGTCCCAGAAACCCTCTCCATGCCTGCTGTAACACTTATGCATCTCGTAGCAGCATTTCTGGTAGGGGGCTGAATGGCAACCTCTCTCCCAGCAGGGGTTTTGTTCTCTGGTCCCTTCAGATATCTGAGCCTGGAGCCTCCTACCTCCCTTCTCTTTTTGCAGAACTAGACAACGTGCTTGGTTTGATTCAGCCCCATAATCTGACTCATACAGGTATAAATCACACAGGAATAACCAGCCAGTTAATGCCAAATAGGGATGATAGTTCTTTTTATCTACTCTAATGAAATGCCATGCTTATCTAGTGTGTAACCCAGATATTAGCTGAGGTCACCCTATTTTTTGAAATGTGTGTGAAGTTGACTCCGCCCCTGTCCCACACCCTGGGGGAAGTGCAACGCTCTGTCCAAGATTTTTCAGTATTCCAGGGCTAGGGTTTTCCTCCTGGCTGACTGAGTGTCTGAATCTTCTCTAAACACGTTCTACAGAAGCACCCTTTGTTCTGTTTCTTCAGAGTCTGATCCGAGGGGAGATTCAGCTCCTTTTCATTGATTCTCACCTCTTCCCTTTGGGAAACAAGAGAAAACATTTACAAAAGGCATTTATTTGTGCATCAGGCTTTATTATATGTGTGAGGATGATGATTGGGTATCATATATATCATCCAAAAGCAGAACTCTCAATGTCGGATATTAGATATTTGTGTTCTTAAAATCCTTTCGGTAATATATGATTCCATTCATATAAAATCCCCAAACTGGCAAAACTAACCTAAGGTGTTAGAAGTCAGGTCGGCATGAAGGGGTGTGACTAAGAGGAATCATGAGGAGGATTTTGGGATTCTGGTACAATTCTCTTTCCTGATGAGATGCTGGCTACACAGATGTTTTTGGACGCTATTGAACTATACACTTTCGATTAGTGTACTTTTCTGTATTTATGTTATGCTTCAATAAAACACTTATAATAAAAAAAACAAAGAACACAGCAGAAGCCTGTCAGCAACCTCGTATCCAGACCTGTTGCTCGGCTCGCTCTCTCCACCCAGGCTCTCCCTAGATCAGTGTAGAGAATTCTCTCACACTCACAGCCTCTGCATCCAGAAGTCAGTTGTGGGTTTTGACCTGTTAACTGCTTTCAAAAAGGAGGAGAGACATGCAGACGCAGGAGCATGTTGTCAGAGGGGAGCCAGTGCAGACACCCCCTCACGTACCCTTCTTCCCAAACATCCTGTCAGTCGCACCAGGGAGAACTGGAAAGACTGGTCCATGTTCCCACTCCCTACTCCTTTCCTATCTTCAGCTACGTGTGATGACGCCCAAATCTGTCAGCAGAGAGACTTTGCTTCTGACCTTCCAGAGAGGCCAGGAAACCTCCTCTGCACAGTGAGATAGACAAGACAACAGATCCTGAAGCCATCCCAGGAGCTAAACAGCCCCCAGAAAACAGGAGCATGGCTCATGGGATAGGAATGAAAACAGGAGCGTGTGGCTCTCAGGACACATTCATCTGCCCACCTGTGGGCATTCTCAAAGGGCAGGTCTGAGCCTGGATGCCCCCATCCTGCAACACGACCTCTTCCCTAAGCTTCTGGAGTTCTGCCACTGGGGTCCACCGGGCATGGTGGGACCTGGTGCATGCCATTGTACAGGAGGAGCAGCAGTGGTGCCAGCACGCAGCCCCTAAGGCCAGGTGCCAGCAGCAGGTGGTGAGGAAGCTCAGGGTGTCCAGAGGGGGTGGGGGGCACGTCATCACACGTAGCTGCCACAGCCAGGTCAACAGGAGGTCCATACTGTGAACACCTACCTCAAAGGCCAAGGCTTCGGCTGCCCACTCCAGCTGTATGTGCTAATGTGCGAGCCATGCCTGGTTCATTACAACTACCACACACTCAGGAGGAAGGCTGCCAAACCCAGTGATCTGCTGCCCTGGCCCATGGAGGAGGGCCAGCTGTTCAGGTTCTTCCCAGGCCACCATCACTATCTGCTGTATCCTGGAAGGACAAAAGAACTTAGGAGGCAACTGCCTCCCCCACCTCTTCCACAGATAATGCTGCCACCACCTCTGCCCTCACGCCCCTGGGTAGGACATGGTCCCAGCAAGGCAGGGGTACCAGCCCTGAGGAGAAGAACCCAGGGAACATGCTCCATGGTCACAGGGAACGACTGTTCCTTCTATACTACCAGGAGCATGATGCCAGCCCCACAATCGGTGAATGGGGGGCTCACGGCTCAGGTGGGTGCTCCCAGGTAGCAGGAGGCCTCAATAATACCGCTGTGCCCCCTGTGCTTCCACTAATGCCTCTGTTCTGCCCAGGCATTAAGCTAATACATGAAAATGGTACCCGACGTGACAGTTCTGTCCTTTAATATGACTGGTACCAGCACGCCGGGTTTCGCCAGCCTGGGACTGCAAGTCCAGTCTGACTAACATGAACAGCCACATTTTAATTGCTCTTAGCCCCCAACATTTGCAATACCACAGAGGGTCTTAGAATCTTGCCGAGTTTCTCTTCTGTGCTGAGACTATCGGATCTCATCTGCCAAGAGTCAGTTCTGGTTGCTCTTCGGTCAGCACGTAGCTGTCCAGGTGCAGATGTCCTGTCCATGCTACTTTCTGGGCACTGATTCTGCAGCTGCCACCCTCAGCAATGTCCAGAACAGCTGCAGCCGGCTGGGCCATAGCCTTTCTGCCCTGGTTCAGCCTGCGGTGCTGTCATCGCTGTCGGGTCCACTCTTGCTGCTAGTTGAGCTGGGTCTCTGGGACTGGGGCTCCACAGATAAGAGGGGCCCTGGTCTTACTTGGTGTAGATCTCTGGCAGTTCCCCTCAGGGAATGGTGCTTGTGCTAAGTGAGATGGAACAGCTTTTTCCACTGGAAGGGGAGCCGACAGGAAGATTTCTTGAGCTCTGCAGGGTTCCACCACGCTGCGAGACCATTCTCCCAGGTCCTGCACCTAAACTATCTTCTGTAAGTATATATCTGTGGCTGGGGGGACTGGGTAAGGTTGAGAACCAGCTTCCAGCTTTTCTGAAACCACTAAGTCACTTGGATCCTCAGGCTTTGAAGATGAGTGGGGTTTGTAGTATGAGATGCCTTCCTTTTTTGTATCAAATATTCTCTTTGGTGCCATATTGTTCCTTCTTGCACGGCTCTTGTCAGGGACTCCCAGGGTATCAGCTATCTCCGAACACTGACTGTTAACAAAGTTCAAGTTCTTGTTTCTCCAGACATACCTCAGGCTCACACAGTTCAGGGGACATAGATGGCTACCGGAGAGGAGCCTAGTGGACAATTACTCTTTTTTGCTGCTTAGCAACTGGACACCCTTCTGCTGTCTAAGGAATTCCCCCACTGAATGGCTGGTAGGAGGCAGAGCTCAGCTTCCCTAAAGGAGCTTGCAATGCCAGGTTCATCTTTAGTGGCCTCCCTTGAAGTGGGCACAGGCCCAACACACCTGCCCTGGACTCAGCTTTGGCTCTTCGCCCTCTAACTGATTCCTTTAATAAACCTCCTTTATGCTTAAACCTGCAGAGAGTTTTTGTGGTTTGTAGTAAGAACTCTGCCTGACGTGATGGGTTTCATCTCCACGTGACCCCAGTTCCACCCTGTTAGATAAAGACATTTGGTTGTCTCTCTTCCTCCCTTTCTTTTCCCTCCGTTCGTACTCTCCTCTCTATTATGAATGGGCTCCTTTCTACTCCTATTCCTTTTTCCTTAAATTCATCTTAGAATTTACCCAGTATGGCTTCCTCAGCCCTCATTGCTCTCTCTGGAGTCGTTTAGCTCGGAGGCCTTTCTGAACCTCGTCAGGTTTAGTGCAGGGGCCTTGGTACTGCTACTCAGACCTTTCTTTGAGGATGATTCAGCCCCCAAAAGTCCCCAGCTTGGTCTTTGTACACCTGCAAAAGTGATAAACAATGTGGGCTTCGGCAGGGACTTGCACAGGAAGCAGAGCTGCACATGCTTTTGCTGTAATTGTTCTTTCTCCGTGGTTGGCCTGCCTGGCCATGGCAACTTAACATGACAAAGGTGGCACCACAGTTCTAAGGGGAAAGGATGGATTGTTTAATAATGGTGTTGAGAAAATGGACTCACTCTAAGGAAAAACATACAAATGAATATCACCTAACACTGCATACAAAGGTGGACTCTCTGGGAGTTATGTGCTACATGTGAAAGATAAAACTACATACAGTTAGTAGAAGAAAGTGAAGGAAGATATATCATGTCCTTGAGATATATGAAAGAACTTCTTAAAGTTTCAAAAGCTCAAATCGTATGAGAAAATAATTAATTTGTTTAATGAATTTTATTGCATAAAATGATGGAGTTCTATTCATATGGGAAAGTTAATAGGTAATGGTGGAAAAAATGCTCAACTTCACTAATCATTAGAGAAATGCAAATAAAAACCACAATGAGATACCACCTCACCCCAGTCAAAATGGCTATCATCAATAAATCAACAAACAACAAGTGCTGGCGAGGATGTGGAGAAAAGGGATCCCTTGTGCACTGTTGGTGGGATTGCAAATTGGTGCAGCCACTATGAAAATTAATATGGAGGTATCTCAAGAAATTGGAAATGGAACTACCTTATGACCCAGCAATTCCACTCTTAGGTATCTATCCAGAGAAATTCAAAACACTAACTCGAAAAAATTTATGCATCCCTATGTTTATTGCAGCATTATTCACAATAGCCAAGACATGGAAACAACTGAAATGCCCATCAGTAGATGACTGCATTAAGAAACTGTGGTACATTTATACAATGGAGTAGTACTCTGCCACAAAGAAGAATGAAATCTTACCATTTGCAAAGATATGCGTGGACCTAGAGAACATTATGCTAAGTGAAATAAGTCAGATGAAGAAAGACAAATACCATATGATCTCACTTATATGTGGAATCTAAAAAGATAGAATAAATTAACAGGCTAATCAGAAACAGTCTCAGATGTATAGAGAAAAAACAGGATTGCTAGATGGAGGGGGGTGGGGATGGGGAAGAGGGGACTGGAAAGCACAATCAGTAACCACAAAATTGCCACGGGGATACAAAGGACAGTTTGGGGAGTATAATCAGTAATGTTGCAAAGAGTTTGTAGGTTATCTGATGGACACTTGTCTTATTGGGGAGACCACTTCAGGGATGGTGTAGGTGCCTGACCGCTGCAGTGTAAACCTGAAGCTAAAGCTGAATAGTGATCGGTGTCGACTGTGGTTTTATATATATATATAGTCACAGGGTGTGGAGCACAGTGCAGGGAATGGGGTCAATGAAACTGGCAGCTATGTGTGATGTCGAAGGGGTGGTAGATTGAGGGAGCGGGGTTGTCACTTTGTGAAGGGTGTAAATGTCTAGCTATTGCATTGTTTTGTACACCTGAAACTAATAATAATAATAAAAAAGGCAATGGTGGAATTGGAGAGAACATTTGCAATGTTTAAAACTGACAAGGTATTACAATCATTTTAGACTACACAAAGAAATCCTACTGATCGATAAGGAAAAAAACAGCAACCGCAGAAAAAAAATGGGCAAAGGACATGGACAGGCAAACAACAGAAGAGAAACCCAAGAAGCTAATAAGTATATGACAGGTTGCTTAAAATCACTGATAATCTGAAAAATGGAAATTCAAACCTTCATGAGATATCATTGGGCACCTATTTGACTGGCAACCATTAGAAAGCTGGGTTTTTGGAGGGGATTTGGTGACATGGGAGTACATCATGTATCACTGATGGAAATGCAGACAGGTGCAGCCATTCTGGAAAGGAGACTGCTTCTACTTGGTCAAATTGAGTTCTACATAAGCATACCCTATGACCTAGCAATCCTGTTCCTAGCTATATATCCCCGGGAAATCCTTATACAGACCCATAAGGGATCACTTATAAAGATGTTCATCATGTGTCTGTAGTGGCTGGGAATGGAAGGCAACCTGAGTGTCCCTGCTGGGAGAGTAGGACGGGTACACACGATGGGGCATTTTGCACAGGTTAGACATCTTGAGTTAGATGTCACATAGCACCACGTTAACAACACAGAGATAAGGACACAGAATAAGATATAATGCATAATATCTTTCACATAAACTTTTAAAGTATATGCGTATAAATCAACAATGAACATTTTGCAAGAATACAGTCAAATGAAGATGCCCATTACCACAGTAAAACAATGACCTGTGGCGAGAGGGGAATGAGAGTAGGGAATAGGAATAAAAGAGAATGTTAATCAGTAAAATAAGGGCTCTGTGCCGACCAAGGATAGTAATACGGCACGGACTGAGCAGTAGCAATGACCAAGCCTCTTCAACCAAGGCAAACAAAACAAAACAAAAACAACCACTGGAAAAGAGAACGCACGATGTGTACCTAAAATCTTGATTCATGTAAGGTAGAGAGTGATGTGGGCCCATGGCAGGTACTGACACAGGGCCTCAGGAGACACGGCAGGAAGAGACCCTGTTCGTGTTAGGGGAATCAGAAGAGGCTTCATGGAGAAGGCATCAAGTTTGAGTGAATGTTACCCACCTAAGAACAAGCTTCTTTCCCAGGTGGCTCACGTCAGAGAGATCTGCTCATGTCAAAGAAGAACCTGTCCACCCATTTATACAGAGTTTGGGATCAAATCCGTACCAGATTATTACACTGGAAGCCCAGGACTCACACCAGAGATGCTGATATATCCTGATGGATGGTCAGGGAGACAGGAAGAGGGCCTCTTGGCTGGGCCCAGAGCCCTCTAGTGAACTCAGGGGTCTGGGCAAGGTCATCTCCAGTAGCTTGTTGTAATGTCCTCCTGTTATCCCCATGTAAAGCTCAATTATGGGTGAATAAAAGGAAAGATCTAAGTTCAGCCAGGAAAGAAGTGGTACGTTAGAGATTCCCTAGCATCTGCTTCCAGTCACGGTAGACTCAAGGATAAACCACCCTCCCTCTAAAGAAACTATAGAAGTTAGAGAAGACATCTGAAGGCCCAGCAAAAAGAGGAATTAACAGAGTAGAACAGGGAGGAGACAAGAGCCTAAATGAGTGAGCCTTTGCTTCTTATCTGAGGTGTGTTCACCCACTGGGAGAAGGCAGCTAACAGGCCAAGCTTCTTGGGTGAGTAGGAGGGGTGATATTGCATCCTACAGTGTCCTGATGACACACAAGAGTCATTTGCTATCTCACCTCACTGCTATTTTTACCCTGGAGCTGTCTGCCAATCCTCGGAATCTAGAACATGGAGCTGGAGGGACATAGTTGGCATTCACTGTCCACCAAGGTGGACACCCCAAAGGGTTATAACTGGAAATGGGGTGGGGACTGAATCTGTGGTCATCTAGAATATTCTCAAGCTCTGTTCCTGGACTGAATGCCCTCAGGTGCTGGCAGAAGGAAAAGAGGATCCTCTCTGGAAGAAAATCCGAGGTCTCAAATTGATTTTCAAAATAGTCATTTCAAATAAAACATCCAGAAAACTCACAGGCACACAAGGCACGTGAGAAAAACAACGGGTGTCAGAATCAACAGAAGCCATAAATGATAGAAAAAGACCCAGCGAGATCCCAGGTATTAGAGTTACAATTTGTAAGAAAGCAATGATTACTGTGTCCATGGAGATAAAAGCAGAATTTAAAGTTTTATGTAAGGATATGGAAAATTTGAAAGTAACATTGCAGATTTAAAAACAAACCAAAACAATTAGATATCACAGAACTGAAAAGTACAAGAATCTAATAAAGAATTCAGTAGAAAGGTTAATAACAACAGTCAGTGGAAAGGAAGGTAAGTCAGAAGAAACCATCGAGAATGAAGCCCAGAGGCATAGAGATGGAAAATACAGAAGATAAATGACATAGAAGATAAAGTGAGAAAATCCAATATATATTTACTTGTAGTTCCAGAAGGAGGGGAGAGAGAGAATGGAGCAGAGGCAACGTTTGAAGAGATAATGGTTGAGAATTTTCCAGAATTGATGACATAAGCCAATTTTCTGATTCAAAAAGCCAAATGGAAGATTCCCACAGGAAATACGAATCTCAAAGAACCAGGTACTGGTTAAGCCAAGGACTCCTACTTGTGGATGTTCTCCTTTCATGACAAGATGTGGAAGTACTCTGAGGAAGCTAGTGGATTTCTTTATAGAGGAGTTTTTGTTGCGTGTTTTAAGATGGGAGAAATTTGACCTTGTTTATAAGCTGAGGGAAGAAGCCAGCTGAGAGTGGGAGGCTAAAAACATAGGAGAAAGGAGAGGCAATGAATGAAGAAGTTTTTAGAGGGGGCAGGGACCCATACTATGAATAATTAGAATAGCTACCATTTATTGAGCATTACATTGTCAGAGTCTGTTTCAGGAACTTGTCACACATTGATACTAATTCTTAAAATGTTTAACAATTAGTATTTCTATTCAGATATCACTGATAGGTTAACTGATGCTCACAAAACTTAAAGACAAAACGAAACAGAACTTGGTTGCATAGCCAGTCAGTGGGCGCACTAGGACCCAAATCAGGTCTGACTTACTCCAAAGCCTGTGTTCTTTCTACTCTTCCAGGCTGTTTTCAGAGCTGCAGCTGGCCTTAGAAAGGCCTTTCCTGTCTGAGACTAGAGGGGAGGAGAGGATGGTGGTGGAGGTGAAGCTGTTTGTAGAATATCGAGAAAGAAAGTCGAAGTAGTTCAGGTTGGAGTCTTGGTTCTTTTCAAGAAAATGGTAATGGATATTATTTGCAGAGTTTGAAGGATGTGGGAATTGAACAGAGAAGTAGCTACCAAGGAAGAGTGGAGGGAGAGCGAGGCGGAGAGGAAAGGAGCGGAGTTAGATGAAAGAGGAAGAGGAACCTAAAGGGCTCCAGGAGAAGGGATGTCATAAACGCGTGGAGGTCAATGACAGGTGCAGGGGGAAAGGCACGAAGCAGAGAAGACAGGTGAGGGGGAGGGACATGTAATACAGTGGCTGACTTAGGCGGATGGCAGGATTGGGGTGAGAGGAAGACTGTGAATCAAGTGCCGAAACCCTCAACGCCAGCATGTACAGGTGTCCCAGAGGCGGACCAAGGACACCGAGAAGTGGGGGAAGTTTGAGGAGAAACGGAATATTTCATAGTCTCAAAGTATGTTCCTGCAAATAATTACTAATCACAAAAGGGGGAAATAGTAACTTTACAGTGGAGAAACCTAGTAGACTTCACCTTAACCAAGGGATCTCAAAATGCTGTGTTATTAAAGAGATAATCAGGCAAAGCTCCCAGTGCCTGGCAAGGAAAAGTAACTCATTATTGTAGTCCTTGAGGGAATAATAAGGACATCCTCAATGACGGGCAGTCCACAGATGTCCACACCTCAATCCCACCTCAGTGCAAAATGAATCTGTGCTAACCAAGGGTTAATGCTTTGTCCTTGGGTAATATGTGGTTAATTCATGTGCACTTGACTGGTTTTGTGCAACGGAGAGATTGTAAGGGTGGGGATTCAGGCATGGTGGCAGCTTTGGGAGAACTGCTTTGGGACTAGGGTGAGGGGAGTTTGGGGTCTTGAACTGTACTGGGTACCCGGTGCAGCTCCACCTTAAGAAATTCCTGAGTGCCGTCTGATGAATCCCTAGCCACGGTTCTTCTTTGGGTCAGGCACTGCCGACCTCGTCTCCACCAGATGCTCACGTCTCTAGTTGGCTGTGTGTGTATTGGCGTGAGGGACGCGTGCCCGGCTCCGGGTCCTCCTCCACTCTGACCTGGCTGTGCGCTCCTTCCCCTTGCATCTGCCGCCCTTAGGGCAGAACCATCTACAGGGACGAGGACCCGAACCCGGGGACGGCGTCTTCTGGAAAGCGCGCCAGTGCCCTCTAGTGCATGAGCTCTGAACTTCCTGAGGGCCGGCTCCTCTGACTGGGGCGGAGTTAGGAACCTCCTCCAGCCAGACTTGGGTGGTAGGCTGAGAGCCGGCCTGAGAGCCACTGACAGCCGGGAGCCGTGTAGCCCTGGGACTGTGCGGACCGCGGGCTTGGGCTGAGCGGAGTGTGGTGCGGTCCTCGAATGAGACAGGTCTGAGTCAGCCCCAACCCAGGCCCGCGCGGACGCCTCCGCCTGCCCCCTCGTCCCCTTCGCTGCTTCCACTCCTTTCAGGTCTTCATTCTCCTTAAGGGAAAAGAAGGGAGAAATGACTATATATGTGCCAGACAGCTTCACATATTCACGTGGAAACACACTACTTCTAAAAAGAATTTGAAGTGATCACAAAGATTTATGAGGATATTAAAGAAAGGGAAAAGGATGGGGCTGGCGGAGAAAGGTCAAGTTAATACTTAAAATGAGTTTTGAGACCCTGAACAGTTACTAGACCAGAAGACTAGAAATCATTAAAGTTTCAAGAAAGAAGAAACCAAGAAAACTCAAGCAGTCCCTCAAGAATCAGGAACAGGAGACCAAGGGGGAAGGGAAATCATAGAACTAAAAATATAAAGTAAACCAGTGGAAAACATATCAGACATCATAATTATTGCAGATGGATTAAAGTCCCCTAATTTTAAAAAATCCCATGGTAAAAAGCCTAGGACAAACTATCTACCTATTGTGTGTTTGTACGTAAGAGACATAGCTGAAGCAAAAAAACAGAGTTTGAGAACAAAGAGCCCAGTAAAGACGTGTCAGGCAAAGCTAACACTCCCACATCCACCCATTTTGAGTTCTAGCTCCAAAATCTACCCATTCGTCTTCACCCCAAGCCATTCCCCAAGCAAACTGCGGTGATTTCCCACCTGGAAAACAGCAATAGCTTTCTAATTGATCGCTCTTTGCTCCTCTTGCCGTATTCCCTACAAAGCAGACAAAATATTCTTTTAAAAACATAAATCAGATTTTAGAAACTTAAATCTCTCCCTTGCCTAAAGTCCAAAGTTCTTCAATGTCTTCTTCTGGCAATTAGGATAAAATTCAACCTCCATACTCTGGCCTATAAGCCCCTGTAGGGTAGATGTTGAGGAAAATTTGCCTTCATTGGTTGATGTGAGCTTTTGTCTATTAGCTTTTATCTGTTCCTGTATGTGAGGTGATTTCTGTGCTGTGATCAGGGGTTGAATAAATTCCCCCTTTGGTCACATTCTCCTGAGCAGGGGAGATACGAGATGATGTTTATTGTTCTGTCCATGTTGTGAGGTGATGGTGCGCTTAAGGTTAAAGAAATTCTTGATCAGGGGTTGAGAGAATTCCCTCTTTGTTCTGTCTGTTTCACCCACCTCAATAGATAAAGTGAAGAAGTAGCTAAGTTATATCAGGATGACGTGACAGGCACATCGCCAGGACCTGTTGCTTATCCGGACGAATTGCCGCTTCAGCCGGATGGGCAGCATTCATATCAGCAACTGCCGGACCCTCTGGAACTGGCCATTCCTGGAGGGGGAGGCAGGAACACAAAACTTGGCTCTAAGGTACATCTGAGAAAACATATAAGACAGACCTCAGTTGGCAGTGTAATTATTACTATTATTTCATCATTTGGTCATTTGTCATTGGTGATTTCTCATCATTCTAACATTTTGAAGGCTTCCAGCAACATGCAGCTTACAACACCAGGGCATGTCCTGACTTCCAGCCATGAACCTGGTGAGGGCTGGCTGGTTCCCGAGGCTAATTAATTTAGCCTTCTTGAGAACTTGTTAGCATCTAGAAAACTTGTATGCAGTTTGCAGCTTACAGCATCAGAAGACGTCTTAACTTCTAACAACAACAGCAGCAACATTCTTCAGATTGTTAACACCTTGAAAACTTACATGTATCTGGCAGCTTATAGCATCAGAAGATGCCTTGACTTCTAACAACAACAACAGCAACAACGGCAACAGCAACAACATTCTTGGGAACTAACAAACAGCGGTGTGGGAGACTCCCGAGTTTCTCTCAGCTACAGACCTGGCGAGGTTTTGATTTATGACTTTTCCAGTGTTGTTCTCCCTCAGTTTGGTGAGCTTTTGACATCTCCTGTAACAGTTACTATCCTATAGAGCTTATTACTGCTTTTGGATACTCCTTACCGATGTTATTTGTGTAGTTAGCCAGGTGATTTTTGATCAATAGTAAACATATGTTGAGATCTCTTAAACTTATATGTATGTGTATTCCTTTGACATGACATTGGTATCAATGTATATAGTTTAGTCTTAACCAACTTTACTTTCTGACATTAGCATATTCTATTAATTGCCTATGTCTTTTGCTATTGTACTTTGCTAAATAAATTGATTCAATATTAAAAACATTAATTCATTAGCTCCATTCTAGCGTGTGTCCCTCCTCCTTCTCCCCCCCCCCGTCATTACAGCCCCACTTCCCATCCCAGCTTCGCTCACACCACCCCTCCCTCCTAGCTGCTGCCACAATGGCCTTCTTACTGTTCCTCAAACATTCCCTGGCACACTGTCTCCACTGGCTGGAATGCCACCCTGAGCTCTTCCTTCTCATCTCTCAGCTCCAACTTCTGGCTCTACCGCAGAACCGGCCTGTCTAGAGTCAGACCCTTCGCCTACTTAGTCTTTATCATTACCCCATCTATTTCCTGCAGAGTACTCACTACAATCTGTAAATCACTTGTTCATTTATTTGCTTATTTATTTCTTCTCCAATAGAATTTTTACTACAGTCTTTGGGTTCCTCTCAGTATACTGTCACATCATCTACAGGTAGAGATAATTTTTTTCTGTTCTAAGAGTTTGTTCTTATAATTCCATTTTGTTTTACTAATGCAAGAGAGCCTTTAACATAATGTTGAATAATAGTGATCATGGTGAACATTCCTTTTTTGTGCTTAATTTTAATGGACTAGCTTGAGGATTTCAGTGTTTTAGTAAGATATTTGCTATGGTTTTTTGGTGAATATTCTTTATTATATTTTA
Source organism: Rhinolophus sinicus (assembly GCF_036562045.2). Lineage (NCBI taxonomy): Eukaryota > Metazoa > Chordata > Mammalia > Chiroptera > Rhinolophidae > Rhinolophus > Rhinolophus sinicus. The sequence continues at coordinate 48,293,352 of NC_133751.1, forward strand.
GAAGCATCCTTCTATTCCTGTATTACTTTTACTTTTCCAGTTTCTTATACGGTAATTAATCTATGTAAAATTTTTGTTTCTTTTTGTGTCAATTTGTATTTTCCTAATAACCCAACAATTTTCTCTAGATTCTTGAATTGGTTGCCATAGAGTTGTATGTAATATTGTCTTATAATTATTTTTCTCTCTTTTGCATCTGGCATTATATGGCCTTTCTAATTTCTAATGCGTGATCTCTCTCCTTTGTCCCCAATGGTGGCCATGAGATATCATTAATCTTACAAAAAATTAGATTTGGCTTTGAACTACCTTGTGACCCAGCAATTCCCTCCTATGTACACATTCAAAAGAATTGAGAGCAAAGGTCAAACAGATATTTGTACACTGGTCTTCATAGCAGCATTATTCACAATAGCCAAAAGGTGGAAACAACCCAAGTGTCCATCAACAGATGAATGGATAAACAAACTGTGGAATATATACATGATGGACTATTATTCAGTGATAAAAATAAATGAAATTTTGATAACATGCTATGACATGAACGTACCTTGAAAACATGCTTAGTGAAATTGACCAGACACAAAAGGACAAATATTATTATATGATTCCATTTAGATGAGTTACCTAGAATAAACAAATTTACAGAGACAGAAAGGAGAATAGTGGTTACCATGGGTTGGGAGAAGGGAGGAAGAGAGAGTTATTGTTTAATCGGTACAGAGTTTATGTTGTGGGTGATAAAACAAGTTTTGGGTATAGATAGTGGTAATTGTTACACAGCACTGTGAGTGTAATTAATGCCACTGAATTGTACACTTATGAATGGTTAAAATGATAAATATTACGTAATGTGTATTTTACCAAAATAAAAAATTTAGATTTGAGATTTTTGAATTTTTTCCGTTATATATTTTGACTATTTCACTAATTTTGACTTTTACTTTTATTAATTCCTTTGGCTGGATTGTTTATTGTTTGTTTTTAATTTCCTAAGATGAGTTCTTAATTACTTCATTTTAATCTTCTTTAAGGATAAAGCCATTTAAGAATGATTTTTCTCTTGAATATGTATTTTACATTCTAAAACATAGGTTTCATTACTTTCTAGATAGTTTTTTATTCCAATTTTGATTTATGTGTTGATCTAGAAGTTACTTTTATTTTAAATAGTTAATAGTTTAGAGATCATCTATTTGTTGTTCATTTGCATTCTAAAATATTGATCAGAAAATATATCCTATGAAATTTTCACTTTTAAAAACTTATTAAGTTTTATTTGTGGCAAAGTACATGATGGTTGGATATATATAACAATAGAAATATTTTATTGATATGAAAAAAATCTGTATTTGTAGCTTGCAAAGTTCTATACGCATCTATTAAATTGAGCTGGTTGATTGTAAGACTCAGATTCTCTATGTCCTAGCTAAATTTTTGTCTTCTAGATCTGTCAGATTTTAATAGACAAATATTAGAATCTTTAACAATAATTGTGAATGCATATTTTAAAATCAGATTTTCCTTGTATTTCTCATAGTTTCTGCCTTATATATTTGGCTGCCATGATGTTTAGTGTTTAAAGGTTTATGACTAATACTTTCTTCTTAAAATGTGTCTTTTATCATTACTCATTATATCTGTCTTATGTCATATTTTTACCTTAAATTTCACATTATCTATGTTGTCATTTTTTATTTCTCTTTGTTTGCATTTGTCTGATATTTCTTTAATCACCAACCTTTCTATAGCACTTTGTTTTAGGTATGCTTCCTAGAAGCATTATATATTTGGATTTGGTTTTTCAACCCAATCTGACAGTCTCTATCTTTTATAAGGAAATTCAGCTCATTCACATTTAGTGTAACAGTTGATATACTTGATTTTATTCTTTCTATACTATTTCATTTTTTAAATTTGTTTTAATTTTCATCTTTTCCCTTTTTTCTGGCTTATTCTCATAACTATTCATTTCCTCCTTTCTCTTTGTTAATTTGGAAGTACTAATCAAAAGTATATTTCTTTACAATTATATCGAAACATGCTAGTAACCCCCCTCTCATACCACGTAGGTACTGTGCTCCCCACAAGACAGAACCTTTAAAACGTTTTTGCCTCCTCACTCTTCCCACCTTTTCCAAACTCTTTGTTTTTTCTAAGACAGTTTGATGTTCTGGGTTTGTAACTAATAGTACGTTTTTCTTGTATGATTTAAGAGTTCTTACTTAGCACTTACATTACAAATTGTCAACCACACTATTGTCATTTATTTAAATGTAAATATATATATATATAGTCCATAACTTTCTCCCTTCGTTTCTCATCTTTCCCTATGTTGAAGTCTATTCGGATTCACTTCTTATTTGATTAGAGTATATCCTTGACATCTTTCTTTTCTTTTTTTCTAGCGTAAACCCTGTTATTTATTGTGTACAAGTATATACCACAGTGTGGCCTCCCCCAGCACAACCAGACATCAACATAAAGAAACAAATATACAGTGAAAACATTTTGTAGTTAGAATTAGCCAGCTGGACTCAGTGTAGACGATCCCAATTTTGTTGTCAACATCCAAAGCATCATAGTCAGGAGCCAGTGGAACCTATGCCTTCTTCTCTCCATCAGGCCCGATCAGGGTGTTGACCTTGGTCTCGTCAATGTCATAGATTCTCTTCACAGCCTGTTTGATCTGGTGCTTGTTGGCCTTGACATTCATTCACAATGGACACAAGTGTATTGTTGTCTTCTCTCTTCTTCATGGCTGACTCGGTAGTTAGTGGGAATTTGATGATGGCGTAGTGATCAAGCTTGTTTCTCCTGGGGGCTCTCTTCCGAAGATATTTCGGCTGCCTTCGGAGCTGCAGTGTGTTGGACCTTCGGAAGGGGGTTGACGTCCGGATCTTTTCTTTGCGGCTGTGGACGCCTTTCAGGACTGCTTTCTTTGCCTTCAAAGCCTTTGCTTTGGCTTCGGTTTTGGGAAGGGCAAGGGCTTCCTTCTTCGCTTTTGGCGCCATCTTCGTGAAAAGGGTTTCCGAGACCTGTTCTCATCGGCTTAGACAGCCACGTCTCCACATCTTTCTTTTACCTGAGAGGTCACCGTCTTTTCTCTCAATATCCGTAAACATTTCTACTGTCCCTTCGATTTTAAGGTTGTGATTAAAAAAAACAAAAACAACTCAGCAAATTAGTAATACAAGGAAATTTTCTTAAATAGTAAAGACATCTATAAAAAGAAACTTATAGCAAAGTTCACAATCAATGGTAAAATGCTGAAAGTTTTCACCTTGAGTTAAGAGATGAGGCAAAGGTACCTAGTTTTGGTACTTCTATTTAACGTATTATTGGAGGTCCTACCCAGTATAATAAGGAAAACAAAGACATAAAAATTTTACAAATTTAAAAGGAGGAAATAAAACTGCCGTTAACTATAGACAATGTGATCATGTATGTAGAATATCTAAAATAATCTACAGACAATATATTTTTAGTAAATTGATTTAGCAAGGATGCTGGGATGCAATTGTAGTCTATTTGCTTATTATCATTGCTACATGTAACAACAGGAAGTAACCTCACAAAATATAATGCAGAGTGAAAGAAGCAAAGGACAAAAACCCACACAGTATCATATCATTCCATTTGAATAATGTTTAGAAAAGGCAAAACTAAACAGTATTGTTTAGGGATGCATACACAGTTTATTTCAGAAATCAGTCATTACAGAAATGAGAAATCCCTCTCTGATGGAGAGAAAGGTTGTCATCTACAAAGGGCACAGTGGGACAGGGGGAGAGCTTCTAGGGTATTAGGGTGTTGACAATGTTCTCTTTCTATGTATATACAATATACACTATATTATACACACACACACACACACACACATACAGAGGGTACCCCCAAAAAATGTTTACACATTTTAAGAAAGGAAAAACTGTATTAAAATTACACTGACGGTAACCACTTTGAAGGTCTCTTGTAACTGCAGAAGTCAAACGTGACTTGTATTCATCTTCTGGTGTTAGTATATATTGAATATTACAATTTTAATACAGCTTTTTCCTGTCTTAAAATGTGTATAGATTTTTTGGGCACCCTCTGTATACACAGTTTGTTGTGTGTATATGGGATATAAAATATAAAATTCCCGTATTCTCCATGGAGATATATATATACCACATTTATCAATAGGAAGTTTCAATATCATAATGATGTTAATTTCCCAAAATTAATCTATGAAGTAATTGTTTAAATTGAAATACCAAAAAAGATTTTGTAAAACAAGCTAATTCTAAAATTCATATGAAAACGTAAAGGACCCTAAACAGTTGCAATAGTCTTGAAAAATGTGGAAATACATGTTCATCTATAAATCAAGATTTATTATTAAGGTACAGTAATTAACAGATATGGTATTATTCAAAGACTGACAAATAGACCAACAGAATGAAATAGTGAGCCCAGAAACAGACCAACACATTTTGGGAAATTTGATTCATGGCAAAGCTGGCATTGCAAGTGACTGGAAAAGAATGGGCTAATAAATTGTTGTAGGACAATTGTTATTCATGCGAAAAAGGAGCTCTCTCCATAATTACCTTCACAAAGAATCAAACCTGGGTGTATGTAAGACTAAACATAATTTTTTTTCACCTTTCAGAAGATAATATAAGGAGATTTATGACCTTGTAAAAAAGAATATTTTAACCACGTCACCCAAAGTACAAACTATAAAGAAATAGATAAGTTAGAATACATTAACATTTAAATTTTCTTTGCCTAAAAAGACACCATAAAAAATTATGACAAACCACCGCATAAACTGTAATATTTGCAACACATCCATCTGACAAAGGATTAATATCCAAAATACATATGAGTAAACTATTCTTAAAAATCAACAAGAAATGATAACAACCAATAGAAAAATAGGAAGAGGTTATGGACAGGAGTTTACAGAATAAAAAATACAAATGACCAGTAAATGTATGCATAGATATTCAACCTCTAACCTCACAGTAATCAGGGAAATGCAAATTAAAACTATAAAGAGCTAAGACTACAAACCTGTTAAATTGGGGGGGGGAATTAACAAATCTGACAATAACAAGTGCTGCTGAGGATTGGAAACACAACTCATCTGTTGCTGGTATGATCACTTTGGAGAGCAAATCAGCAGTAACTAGGAACGTTGAAGCTGGGCATCTTTGGCAACACTGCAGCCCCAATCCTACGTGTGTACCGTATAGAAACTTGCACACACGTGCACAAGGAGACATGGACTAAAATATCCATAGCGGCATTGTTTGTAATCAGAATAAAATGCAAACGGTCTAGATTTTCACCAGTAGGAAAATGGATAAATGAATTTAATACAATGTTAATACAATAGTATACTATACTGCAGGGAAAATGAATTTTTATTTATTAAAACCCCCCAAAACTTTTGTAACACCATATGCCAAATCCTGTTTCTAAGTTCTTTATAAATATTAAGTCATTTACTGAATGAACCATTGCTAGATTTATCAACATGAGTCAACATGCATAAAGCCCCAAAGCATCAGTTGACTGAAAAAAGCAAATCATAGATGTGATGTATACATGTAGTACTTTACCAGGTATGTACAGTTTGAAATATTTAAAATAGTATATAATGCTCAGGAATTCATTCATATATAATAAAAGTGTAGAGAGAGGTTACCTCAAAGGTGAGGGTGAGAATGAGGAGTACAGATATCTCTGACGGGCTTCATTAGGAAAGATACTGCATTTCTAATGCTTAGTCACGGCTATATTATTATCTATACCTCAAGGTATCTCTGGAATAGTTCATAAAACGTAAAAAATAAAGGGAAAAATCACACACTCTCATTTAATTGATTTTCTTCCAGTCTTTCTTCTGTGTTTATTTTTATACTTGTGATGATCCTGTATAGACAAACTGGTATTCTTTTTCTTTCACGTAATAAGATTGTTCCTCATGTTATCAAAACTTTTCATAGAACAAACAGATGGTCACCAGATGTGAGGGGTGTTGGAGGGATGGGTGAAGAAGGTGAAAGGGATTTAGAAGTACAAATTGTCAGTTATAAAAAGTCACAGGGATGTAAAGTACAGCATAAAGAATATAGTCAATAATATTGTAATTACTGTGTGTGACGTCAGATGGGTATCAGACTTATTGGGGGGATCACTTTGTAAGGTATATAAACACCTAATCACTATGCTGTACACCTGAAACTAATATAATATTATATGTCAATATAATTGGAAAATAAATTAATTTTAAAAATCCCCTTTGATCACACCTGAGTTTATGCTAATAAGGTGATTAAGAGTGGGGCACCTAGAGCCTCAAGATGGGGCTGGTTACCTAAAAGACCAAGTGATTAGAGGGATGGAACTCTCAGCCCCCGTCCACTGACCTCTGAGAAGTAGGGGGTGACTGAATATTGATCTCTATAAAAACTCTTGACCAATGAGAATTGATGCACTTCCGAATTGGCAAACACATCTATGTGCTAGGATGGTGGCACACCCCAACTCCATGGGGACAGAAGCTCCTGTGCTTGAGACTCTTCCAAACTAACCCTATGTCCTTCATGGGATGTTTGTTTGTATCCTTTATGATAGACCAGTAAACATTTAAAAAACCGTTCATAAATGTTCGTCATGACAGAATGACATTCCGACTGTGGACATGCCATAATATACTTATCTAATTCCAAACCTGTTGATTCCAATTTTAATAAATTCTTTTTCATTTTCCAGCGCAAACAATATCTATGCTTTGAGAGAATGTTTGGGATTATTCCCTCTGATACATTTCCACAAATGGAATTAACAATATCAAATTGTGCAAGCATTCAAAGACTCTTAGTACTCTGTATTATTACATTTTGCCAAGAGTTGGACCAGTTCACTCTCTCACCCCCATTTCTGGGGTGAGAGCCATGACTGGCTCCATTTCTTCTGCAGCTTTGTCAGTTGTAAATATTCTCGTGTTTTGTTTTTTTTTAAATCCTTACTATTTTGATCGGTGAAAATAGAAGTTTATTTGTATTATTTGGGGAATATTTCCCCCAACTGAGCATCAAACATTTATGTAGGGAGGAAAGCTTTGATGTTGAGGGCGCCGTGGGACCCTGCGGTCCTCTCCCCCGCGGAGCGCTGCGGAGTGGGCTCCGCGCCCCGGCAGGTGCAGCTCCGAGGACCCATCCTTTGGTTCTCCGGGACTGATCGCCCCCCTACCCCCAGCCCTTCCCACACTCAGCACTGTGGGGACGGTGGCGCTGATTGGGGGAACCCAGCCGGCACCCGGAGCACAGCGAGGTCGTTGGGGTCACAGTTTACTTTTCACTATCATTCTTTCCTGACGGACGAGAAGCATTGGCTTCCCTCCTGGGTGGATGGGCGGGGGCTGATTTTTCAGGGCTGTCTCACAGTCGTCCTTGGGCCTCTTTTCTTCACCCAGTGACACACTGGCCATTGACATCCCGCCCACAGAGCGCGGGCACACAGGGCTCCATTCACCCTCCCCAGGCGGGGTAAGCAGGGTGGGCGGGCCAGGCATCGTCCCTCGGGAGCCACCCCGCCCCCTCACCACGCCCCCCACACACACACCTCGGGCCACACACAGGCGGGGTGGGACCAAAAGAGTTTTTCCTTTCCCATGGTCAGGACTGGAATTTGGGGGGGAGGTGGGAATTGAGGAAGTTGGAAAGGGAGGAGTGAAGGGGTGGGTGAGAAATGTGAGGCAGTTTCTAGAGATGGGGGAGTGGAGCATAGAGGGGAGAGGGATTGAGAAGATGTTTCACGAACAGAGTTAGGGACGGAATAGGGGAACGGGAAGAAGGGAGAGGTGGAGGGTGGCAAAGGGAGATGGGGGTGGTGGTGCAAAACAGGAGACCCAGGGAGCAATCACGGGGGATCCAGCTGGGGGTTCCAGGAGTGGGCAGGGAATGTGGGAGTAGCGAGATGAAAGGAATTTCAAGAGCTGCGGAGGCATTGCCGAGCCTCTGCTGCCCCCTGGAGGGGCCTGGGCAGTGCTTTTGCCAAGGGCTCTGCTTGGAGCCAGCGCAGGACCTGGGGGGGCGGGGGGGGGGGGGTGGAGTCTGCAGCTCCAGGCTTGGTCCAGATGGAGGAAGGTGGTGACAGAGGTGGGCAGTGTGCATTTAGCGCATGGATAACAGGCAAGGACAGTGCTTCCTCCCCTATCAGGAATCTCCTGGGAGTGGACTCTGAAAAGGTGAAGGGGTCATCTGAGAAGTTGGGAGAAGTGAGGGGGACCCACAGCAGGGAAGAGAACCCTGCTGGAGGGCGGATCTGAAGAAGCACAGGACTACTTTGGGAAGCCCAAGATCCTCCAGGGACCAGCTTCTTGTCACAGGGAAAAATTCCCACCAGGGAGAGATAAACTAGATAAATTATGGTTTAGACATGGTATGGGAGACTATGTGGCTTTTAAAAATGGCGCTGTAAGGCAATGCTCCTCAAACTGTCTGGGGCATATAAACCCTCAGAGGGAGCTTCTGAAAATGCAGATTCTGATTCAGCAGGTCTGAGGTGGGGCCTGAGACTCTGCATTTCTCACAAGTTCCCATGTGTTGCCCGTGCTGCTGTTTCAGGACTACACTGTGAGCAGCAGAGTGTGAGGAATTGCGTGTTGGCATAGAGAAATATCTAGGTCATATGGCAAAGTGGAAGAATAGTCTATGTGGAATGAACCCCATTTTGTGTTTTTTTTAAAAAGTGTGTGTCTTACACAAACACATAAATACATACACATGCACAGAAAATAAAAAACACACCAACTACGTTTTTCTCTAGGAGATGGGATTATAAGTGATACTAATTTTCTACTTTTTACTTGTCTCTATAATCTGAATTTTTTTCAATAAACATATATGCCTATTATAAGAAAAAATATTATATTAAAACCTCTGAACTTGTGTGTTTTAAAAAGAGAACTGAGGAAGAAGATCACAGATTTCCTTCAACTGGATTAGTTGCTCTTCCTCTTCCCACACTCACCTGAGCATCTATTTACATGCCGCATGGAAAGGGGGCCCTCAGACCCTGTGGCTTGCCACCAGGGCTCATGTTTGTCCTGCTAGAGCTTAGCACAGACCCTCAATAAATGTGTGCTCACCCACATGAGCATACGGAACAAGGTCCCCTTGAGGTAAATTTGGTTACAGCAAACTCTAGGAGCACATTAAATTGCAGCATAAATGTAAAATTTTCTTAGTGGCTGTTACTTAAACTGCTTGTATTACGTGGGCTCACCCAGCCTAGAGATCTTAGTGCTCTGAATGGATAACTCTTTCCATTTATGTATCATCTGGTAATTTATATTTTCTTGTTGATCATCTCATTTGATCCTCTGAGATAAGTGCTGTTAGCTCCCTTCTATAGAGGAAGAAACCGAACTTCAGAGAGTTGTCAACTTTCCTAAGGCCAACAGCTAGTAGTAAGAGGCAGAGTAGTGGGCTTTTTAACCCAGAATGTCTGACTCTGGAATCTAATTTCTTACTGAGATGTACTACATCTCACAAGATGCTGGACTCAAGTTCAGAAACCTCCCCTTTCAGTTCATGTGCATCCATATCCCCAGAACTCTGATTTCTCACGTGTGAGCTTGGGTGATGAAACCTCTACAGCACACACAGCTCAGGTTGCAATGGGGGAAGCAGAGCGGTGTGGGCTCACTTAGAGAGAAGCTGGCACATGGAAGGGGTGTTGTGATTGATGACAGGGTGGCGGATGGCGATGACAAGTTTAGAAGAAGGCCTGATAACATGCAAATTAAATCTAGAAACTGATCGCTGAGACTTAACTAGATATCCTTGCAATGATCTTTTTTTCTTCTTGGACTTCTCTGTAAAATGAGAAGTATTTTTATTATGTTTTCCCCTATCGTTGAAAAGATTTAGTCCATCAAATAAGTTACATTTATTAACTAATAATTTGTTCTGATCTTTTTTTATTAATCAAACTCATTGGTAACTACCACAGCTTCTAGTTAACCTGAAATATAAATATAATCACACTGGGCACCTGCAGTTCTGTACAAAAGAAAAGAAATTTGGCATTTTAGTTGACCTGTGCAGCTTTACAAGAGGTAAATGCTTAAATGTTGTTAAGGCTTTTAAAATAGTGAAAAAGAACCATGAACCTCTTAAGAATCGATCCTATAGAAACTATTTAAATTGCAGAAGGAAAAATTGTATATACAAAGATGTTCTATTGCACTATTTATGGTAACTTAAGCAGTAGAAACACACTAAATATTCATTTGTAAATAAATTAGGGCACATTTGCATGTTTGCACAATGGCATATTTTACAGCCATTAAAAGTTCTCTCAGCCTTAGAGTGGAGAAAAATTTCCTATTCAGGTCACCAAACCCAGAAGCTATTAAGGAAAAGTTGACAGATTTGACACCATAAATATTAAAAAGGCTTGCCCTTGAAAGACATCATAAACAAAGCAAAAATACGAGTGACAAACTGAGATAAAATATGCAGGAACAATATTAAACCCATGTGTTTTTATTTTCCCCATAAATCATACTGTTATTCAGCTTTTCTTCTCCAAGGCTGAGCCATGAACCTCACTGCCCAGAGAAAAGAAGGCAGGAACTGCCTGGGACAGAGAGGCCCTGGAAAGACTGCGTCTCAGTGCTAGCTTCCGTCATCCCCTTCCTTAGCAAGACAAGGGGCTCAAACGCCATCTGTTATAGAGAAAAGAAAAAGAATTTCATCCTGAAGTTTGCCCTTTAAAAAATCAAAGACCGAACTTGGTGGACTTGATCGTATCTACACAGGGAGAACTACTATCAAGAGGAAGTGGAGCAAATAGCCATCTCTTCCTCTGGGAGGATTGTGGAAAGAAGAGATAGATGCGGATGGGGAAGCAGTTGGTGAGAGGCCTGCATACGGACTGTCCTGAAGTTTAGATAGGTAGATTGAAGGAAACGTCAAAAGCAGAAGAGAAGCTACAAACCCCAGGTTTGTTCAGGGTTTTGGGATGAGAAACCTCAGAAGCTACTGGCCCTGGAGCAAACTCTCTGCCTATTTAGACAGAGAGAAGGCCAGTATTTAGCTACTCAGAGTCTTTCATGGCATTCATTGGCATGAAAGGTATCCAGCGTTTCCTGGATAGCCTTGAGAAGGAAGAGTTCACCCTGTAGTTGAGGACTGGGTGTTCCCCCAGGATGGAAGCCAAATGGGAGTTGCAGTCAGGCCTCAAGGGGGTTCAGAATACCAGTAGGACCGAAGTGGAGAAGAGTCCATTGAACACCACTGGACTCCAATGGAGCTGAGAAAGACCTCAAGTTTCTTAACCACAGCAGTAAGCAACAAAAGTCAGCAAGATGCATGGCCAGGGAGCAGGCCAACAAAAAACATGGCTGCAGAAATCAGAGGCACGACAGGGCAGGACGAGGACCTGTGCTCAGCTCTTCACCGTCACCATGAGACCATAGCAGCCCCGTCTCCCATACACCCACACGCCATCTCAGAGAATTAGCAGGAGCAGGAGAATAAGAGTTAAAATAGTGGATAGGCCAACTGTAACAAAAAGATCCTAAAATATGATGGCTTAAACACTAGAAGCTGGTTTCTCTCTCAGATGAAGTCCAGTTGAACAGTACAGGTCTGTATGGCCGCTTAAAGGGGTCAGGACTAAAGTTCCTTCTATGCTGTTCCTCTGCTGTTCTCAGCATGTGACTTCTGTTTCATGGTTTAAGATGTCTATTCTAGCTCCCACCATCATGTATGCATTCCAGCTAGTGGGAAGAGGGGAAAGAATACATCAAAGGCACACCCCTGCCCATTCCTTTGAGGGGCATGAGTTGGAAGTCACGCACCTCCCATACGCTTATATACTGTTGTCCAGAACTAGGTGACATTGCTAAACCAAGCTGCAAGGGAGGCTGTGGAAATCTGCTGGGGAGCAGCCCAAATATCCATAAATCTCACACACTTGCCCTCCTCCAGGATCTCTGGGTGCTGCAGGGTACTCTTCTATAGGTCTAGATGAGACTGTTTATGTCTAGTGACCTATAAACAAAAAGAGAAGTTACCTCCCTTACCTCCAATCACACATATACCCAAGATGCACCCACGGAGAAGGAAAAGAATGACTAATAAAAAAATTCCATTCAGAAAAGGGAAGAATGGAAAACATGCAGTAGTCACTAGGCCACCAGAATTATAAAATCCTACCACATATGGGGTTACAAACACTCCCTTCCCTGGCAGTGGAGTTAGTGCCTTGGTATGTCCACCTGGTAGCCACTTGCCAGTTGACCCCAGAGAGGACAGGTGAGTTTGGGGGCAGATTATTCTTTGTCTGTTTTCTTCCAGGGCCTCATCCACAGTGGGCACTGGAGAGTATGCCTTTGTGGGGAGGCTCGTAGATTTCACAACCTGTTTCCTCCAGTCCCTTTTGGGGTACCGAGGAGTTACTTTAGAAGTCAAAACAATCACAGGCTTTTTCAGGCCACATTCGTGTTTGTTTGGTTTTTTTCTTTTTTTTACAATAAAATTCCCTCCAAGAATTTTATTCAGCAGTCTTCTAGTCCATTTATTTCCTGTCAGTACCATGTGCAAGTAACCACAAAGTTCTTTAGGCATGGTTTTTATACTTGAAAATTCTGTTCTTTAATTTACTGGCTTCTGATTCTGCCCCCTTTACTCTGGGAGGCAGTTAAATTACTAGTGGATCTTATTGACTCTCAGGTTTTGTCTGTTTTGGTTTTGTCCTTAGTCCTGAGGAATGGTTCTTAGTCTAGGGCATGGTCCTTACTCCTAACTATGGATTGGTTGGAACTCCTCCATCTTCCAACACTGTGCTACCTCTGATATTCCTACTCAGCTCTCAGCCCCATAGCAGCCGCCTTCTTCTGGGCCTCATGATGTCCCACCTGCACACGCTCAGCCAAGTCATCAGCCAAGGACCACAGGAGAACCCCAATGTGGACTTCCTAGCACCCTTATCCCCATGCAGCTCCCTCATCTTTGTTATCTTGCTTTGAAATCTCTAGCCAATTTCGCATCCCTGAATTTCTACCTCTTCAGCTCAGAAAGATTGCTATGCTGTATGTAAACGCCATCTCCCTGCACTATAGCCCAGAAAGAGATGCCAGGAAGAAAGCCAGGGCCAGTATGGGATTCAGCTCATGTATTTCCTTTCTCTTAAGCATCACAATCTGGTACTGCTTACTGTCCAATGCATCAAAACATTGTCTAATGCCTCATATATTTTGTCTAGTATTACAATTGTTTATCATGGTGGTGGTGGGAATCTGGTATCAGTTACTCTATCAGGGATATAATCCAAATCCCTTCCTTCTTTAGTTAGAGAATTTTATTTGGATGCACAGCTGTCCGGGGACTTGGCCCAGGGAATATGAGTGGAAGCAAAGGCATGTGCTTCTACTTCGCTTTGCCGTCTTTTCTCACTGGACTTTCACATATTGCTGGTGGCTATGTAAACTGTTACCACTCTTTTGGAAAATTGCTGTGCAGTTGCTTATATAAAGATAAACATCTATCTATCTTATGACCTTGGGTAGCAGGCAGAACAATATCCCCCATAAAGAGGTCCGCCTCTTACTCCCTGCAACCCGTGACTACATTACATTACGTGGCAAAAGGGGACCTTGCAGATATGATGACCTTACTGATTTTTTGATTGAGAAATTATACCAGATTATCCAGGTGGGCTCAATGTTATCACAAATGTCCTTAAAAATTAAAAGGGGGAGGGGGAAGCAGAAGAGGAGGTCAGAATGATGTAATGTGAGAAGGACACACCCACTGTTGTAGGCTTTGAAGCTGGAGGAACCGGGCCATGAACTGAAGGGCATCTTCTAGAAGCTGAAAAAATATGGAAATGAATTAACCCTTGCTGTGGACTGAACTGTGTCCCCCTACAGTTCATATGAGGAAGCCCCAACCCCCAATATGATCATATTTGGAGGGGAGGCCTTTGGGAGGGAGAGTTAGATGAGGTCATCAGAGTGGGGCCTTCATGATGGGATTAGTGCCCTTGAAAGAAGAGACACCAGAGAGCTGTCCCCCACCCTCATTCCCGCCTCCCACCAGTGTGAGCCCACAGAGAGAAGGTAGCTAGCTATTTGCAAGCTGGGAAGAAAACTCTTACCAGAGCCTGACTGTGCTAACACCCTGATCTCAGCCTTTCAGTCTCCAAGACAGTGAGAAAATAAATTCCAGTTGTTTAAATGGCGAGTTTGAGATATTTTGTTATGGCAGCCAGAGCTGACTGAGACACTCCTAGAGAAAGGAAGGCAGTTCGGACAACTCCTTGATTTCAGTCCAGTGAAACCTGTGTTAGACCTCTGACTTACTATAAATAATAAATTGTGTTGTTTTAAGCCACTAAGCTGTGGTAATTTGTTATAGCAGCAATAGAAAACTAATACACCCAGCAATTCCTCTTCTAGGTATTTACCCAAGAGACATGAAAACAAAAAATCTATAATAGTTGTGTGTGAATGTTTGCAGCAGCTTTTCCACAATAGTAAAAAACTGGAACTAACCCAAATGTCCATCAGTAGGGAAATGAATAACAAATTGTTTCGTTATTAGTACAGTGGAATACTATTTAACAATTTAAAAAAAGAATCAACTGCTGATATATGCAGCAACATGCAAGGATCTCAAAAACATTATGTTAAGTGAAAGAAATCAGACACAAATGAGTACATAATGTATGATTCCATTCATATGGTGTTCAAGGAGGGGCAAAACTAATTTATGATGATAGAAATTGTAACAGTCATTGCTCATGGGGGTTGGGCACAAGGGAATTTTCTGGGGTGATGGACAGTCTACATTTTGGTTAGTGTGTTGGTTACATAGGAGTAAAAATTCATCACAACTTTTTGTGTTATACATTTGACATATTTGTATTTCACGGTACTTAAGTTTTCCTTAATTAAAAAAAGAGGGAGAACAAATATTGGGGGGGACATCTCACAGTTTCTGGCATATCTTTTATATGTCTTATAGTTTTTCATGTAACATAAAAAAACTCCTTTGTGTAATCATGTTTGCTGCTGTAATTGGTGCATCTTGAAATCCCACCATCTTAACACAAAAAAATGTTTCTCATTCACCTGAAGCCCAAAATGGATGCTCATGATCTGTAGACATTTCTCCTCTAAGTGGTGATTTAAGAATCTATCTTGGCCACCACCATCTCCATAGCATGGCTTCCAAAATCATTTCATTTGTCTGCCTCAAGCTAGCAGCAGGGTTAAAGCTTAGAGATCGTGTATGAGAGGTTTCGTTGGGCCAGACCTGGCAGAGGCATCACTTCTGCTCTCTCTCTGTGGGCTTGAATTTAGTCACATAACCACACCTAACCAAGAGGGAGGCTGGTAATTGTTATGGCAGGCCGAGAGAAGATGAAAAAGATTTGATAACAAGTTAGCAATCTCTGTCACACTGTGTTATTAAAATCTCATATTAGTTAACATGTGTTAAATATTTACTATTCACGGGCAACAGTTCTAAGAGCTTTACAATCTTCAACAGCTCTTTGAGGTACATACTAGTTTAATCCCTATTTTACAAGTGAGGAAACAGAGATATAAAGAAATTGAGTGAGTTGTTCAAGGCATGCAGCTCATAAGAGGTGGAGCCTGGGTTGAACTCAAACAGCCTAAGGTCAGAGCAGGTGGCCCTAACCATTACTTTATGCCACATCCTTTTAAAGATTGCATAATATTCCAAATGTTTGGATAAGCAACATTTTACATAACTATCTTCTATTGTTAGAGATTTAGATGATATATCGATTGAGCTCTGCAAATAATACATTACTGAACATATTAAGTTTTTTTCCCCCTCTGCATTATGGATCAATTCCTTAGGATTAATTCTTTTTTATATTTTAAAGTTTGCTAAATTAGGCAGACAAGACTCTGCTTCCTCTCTGAATTATGTACTGCATACAAATGACCTCATTATTGACAAGACATTCACCATTGGGTGTTAAATGTTTTGGTTCAGCTCTCTCAGTTTGCAAATTATTCTCTGCAGAATATTAATCTGCTTTGGTTGATATTTGGCCCTGAAAACACTTGAATAGACAGGCAGTTCCTCACTTTACACAACAGAGACATGAATTTTTCATTGGAAAAGATCTCATAGATTATCTGTCTAAGTCTTTAGCTGATGGGGAAAGATAGTTCTAAAAATGACGGGACAAAAATAGAAATTTTAGAACTTGAATCACATTTTGTACTTGTACTAGGGGCACTTGCTGTCAGAGAGAGTCTCTGGAAAATGCTGCAGTTAGTGAAAATTTAGCTTGTGAACAATTAGCAGCCATTAAAGTCAAGATGCAGAAAGGGGCCAAACTTCAAGCTGACAAACTGGACCTCAGCTTTGGAAGTGATTTGACTGTTACAAAATAACAGTTAACATTTCCTGAGTCTTACTATGCATCAAACACTGTACACAGCACTTTACATACTTTGTCTCATGTAATCCTTACAGCAAACCTGTGGTGTATATTTTGTTAATATCCCTGTTGTACAAATGAGGAAACTGGGGCGTGGAGAGGTTAAATAAGGATGCATTACTTTTAAAAGCAGAAAACCACCCCCAACAAAATAGCTCGTGGAACCTCATTAATACTGTTTATATATTTTTAGATTCTTTGTTTGCCAGGTCGGGGTGGAGTGGGGATTCCACTCAGGTAGATAATTCCAAAGTCCTAAAATTCTCTTAGTTTCTCAGTTAAAAAAAAACAAACAGGAATAGAATAGAATAGAAAGTTAACTAGTATGGTAAAATCTAATCTTTCTTGAACTCAGAGTGGGAGGGATGAGCTACTAATGTTGATTGATTGGTTGATGACCTTTCCAGGAGGGTTGACCCACCGGAAAGACTATTGTATAGTTCAGTTCTCTGTCACTTGTTCATTCTTTATTTCAAAGCCCTCCCACCAGGTGTAAGGGTATCCCTCCCTCCTTCCTTTTTTTCCTTTCCTTCTCCCAAAGCCTCCTCCTAGCCTCTCTCAGGCGCAGGCTTCCCTGCCTCTTGGTCCTTCCAGGCCACAACACTGTGGAACCTTCCTGAGCTTCTCAGAAGGGAGAGGCTGGTTTCCTACAGCTTCCATCTATTTAAATGAGAAATTCCTTCTCAGATGCCTACTCTTGTCCCACGGCTCCCTTTCCTCTTGTAGAATGAGGTGTGTCTCAGGGACCATCTACTCCCCTGATAACCGTGCTTCAGTCTCAGGTACCATAGGAGGCCGAACTCTTGCTCAGAAGGGGCTGACGGGGAAGCAGGTTTCAGGGACAAGGAGCGATGGGTTCTTTCCGGTACCCCGATGAGCACTGTGTGGATCCGAGGGGAGCCAGACACTGGATGAGAGCTTGGCTTTTGGATAATTCCGGCATTCCAGGCCCGTGGCCTCTGCTGTCCCCACCTAGGTTGTGGCAGCTTCCTCTGGCACGGGGGGAGGAGATTCCAGGGAAAAACAATGGCAGGATGATTGTACGCTGCTGGGGAGCGGGGGAACATGTGGAAAGGGGCCTTGGTTCCGGCCACCTGAGATGAAGCTCGTGCAGCCCACCAAGGCCGCAGGGACATTAGGTTGTGGGTTGGGACTGGCTGGGGCACACGCAGGCTGACTTCCTCAGGGAGCTCACAATCTCCTTAGAAAGGCAAGACACATATGTGGGCTTGCTCACGCACACCGTATTCACACACATGAAGCATCGAGGATGTGAAGACACCCAAGCACAGTGAAGAACTAGCTGACTCAAATGCCGCAGTGGCTGTGGCGGGGCCTGCCAGACCTTACAACTTGGTAGGTCTGACAAGACCCAGCTCACAGCAGGCAGTTCTGGCTGCACGGTCACTTGGGGCTCCATGGAAATTTGTTTTTGTTGGTTGATGCATAGTTCTCTGCTGCAGATGGCATGACCTTGAGGGAGAACCTCAGAGGTCTCATCGTGAATCTCCCACAGGGGCTTGCCACCAACCCCACAAGGCAAATTTTCTCATCATTGAAACCTTCCACACTATGGCATCAGCTGGGTTACATGGCTCAGGTGGCAGAGCCGTTTGCATCTCAGGCACCAAAGGGCCACTTGGAGACATTGGAATGGGGCAGCCCGAGTGGGAGCGTCCCCTTCCTTCGCCGGTGCAGCTCTACAAAGTGAATGTGTTAAGTTCTTAGAAAGAAGAGACAGAGAAAGAAATGAAGTTACTCTTTGCTGGATTATCTTGTTGGATTCTTTTATGTACATATCTCCCAACGAACTATGAGTTCCTTTAGGGTGTCGACATAAGAAATGTCCAAATCTGTAGACACTTTTATGAGTTTATTTGAGCCAAACTGATGACAATTGCCAGGAAGCAGATTCTCAGTGGGTTAAGTAAATGCTCTGGAGAACAGTAGTTTTGCAGCTTATTTTATACATTAGAATCTAAGGAGGAGACGTCAGGAGGGTTACATGATATCTACTGGTGGTAGATTAAGGGGACAGAAGAAAGCAAAGCGGGGAAATCACTGGGATTGGATAAAAAGTAAAAGGGAGAGACATGTACTTCTTTTATACTGGTGGGTACAAGATAGCTAATAATTAACATTTACAGCACACAGAGATGATAATGTGAGAAGCAAGATAACAAGGAAGGGTTCTGTGGTCTCCTGCTCTGGTGCAGTGGGTGTACGCTGAAGGGTCTGGAAAAGGGGATTACTCTGACATTCCAAGGGTATGTTATCTTAGATGCAAAAAGACGATGGACAGGCTTACTTAGGGGAAAGATTGATCTTTGTCAAGGAAGATACATGCCTATAATTTGACTACCTGCCATGACCTGCTTTTAGTTAGGAATTTTTATGTTCAAACCATCCTGTGTGGGGTACTTTGCATCTCTGAGTTTGTAGGGCCCACCATGCAGGCCTCCCCGGAACTTGTCAGGCTTAGTACGTGGCCCCTTTTTCATACACAAGGGAAATATTAGAATCCTAGCCCCTCTGCCTACGTAGCTATGTGATCCTAGGCAAGCCACCTAATTTCTCTGAGCCTTGGTGTCCCCTTTGAAAACAGGATAATGCTAGAGCCCATGGTCCAGTGGTGCTGTGAGTATCGAGAGAGAGAAAGCACACAAGCCCCTGGTACAGTGTCTGCACATAGTCAGTTCTCCTTAAAGGCTGGCTGTGCTTCTCCTCCCCTGTGACCCTCTGACAAGATTCCCCGCCCCAGCCTAGCACTCAGTAAATCTGCACTAATGTGTTAGTGGGTGTCGATGAGTTCATGTAACCCTTGGGTTACATGTGGTTAACATGTGTGCATTTTAATAGGCTATTTTACAGTGACTCTAATGATGTGTGGATTGTCTGGGGGCTCTGGGGTTGTTCTCTCAAGTTGTGAACTCACTGCTGCTCTGTTTCACATTCTCCCCAGAGGCCCTGGCCTACCTCCTCTGCAGCCCGGTGGCTGCCCACAGCCACCCTCCCCACAGGTGCTCAAAGCCCAAGACCGCAGGGGGTGGGTACATGGTTTGTGTGGTGTGTGCAAAGGTGTATGTGTATTGTTTGTATGTATGTGTGTCGTTTATGTGTTGTATGTATGTGTGTGTCCTTTGGTTAAGTTCCCAGAAGCCAGAAAAAGCCACAGACTGACCCTGCCTGGGTGCTACCTCCTCATCTACCTCCATGGGCTCTGAGTTCTTCCCGGCTCCCCCAAACTTGACTGTGGACAGTCTCTGTCCCCTGACCTTTGTATCTCGGCATCTTACCCAGGGCTTTGGCCAAACAGGTGCTCAATACAATAGCAGGTACTTTGTTAATTGAACGGAAAAACGCAGTGCTGGGATGATCTTTTCTGGGCAGTGCTGCAGTGCCCTCTAGTGGATTTTCTCTGAACTTCTCAAGGTTTGAGGTTACGCCAGTCCTTGTGCCTAAAAGTTTGGAAGTCTGTCCTGGGAATCCAGCCAGGTTTTGGCCTCTGTTGCTGTTGATCATTCCTCTGTCTTTCAGAGAGTGCAGTTCAGTAGGAGCTGAAGCTGTGTGGGGGTGAAGCTGGGGTCAGGCTGTGGAGGGGGTTGATGTCGGGGGACCAGATCCCTTTCTTCTTTTCTTCTCAGACAGAAATGACTCAACAGATGGCTAGATCCTGTGAATGAAAACAAGGGTACCTAAAACGAGATGACACACAAAGGTCAAAATTCTCATACCAGGCAAATGCTTATGTACCCACATCTAATCCATCAGCAAGTCTTGGATCTAGCAAGTTCTGGATCCAAAACACATCTCAAATCCATGCTCACTGCCAGTTGCTTAAGCCACCATCAGCCTCCATTTGAATGATCTCAGTAGCCTCCCAGTCCATCTTCTGGGTTCTACTCTTACTCTCCTACAATCCAGAATCCACACAGTAAATCAAATCACAGTGCCTCACCTCTGTTTAGTAATGCTTTATTTGCCTGCCCCCCTCCACTCCCACTTTTCATCTGAAATAAAATCCAAACTCCTTCCTGTGTCCTATGAGATGCTGTGTGTAGAACGAAGGAAAGATGCCACTCCAGAGGGTGGAACCAGGACCAAATAATAGGAGTGGCAGAGCATGAAATTTCCCTCCGAAGGAAGAGAGACTTTTCAGTCTGCTCAGTGAGGGGGAAGGTCCTGCCATGGAGAGTGAGGTGCTGCTGAGAGGTTACGTGGAGATTGGAGGAGGTGATGCCCCCGTTGCCTTCCTGTACCAGAACTCCGCATCGACAGGAACAAGAGCCGTGAGGAGGCAATAATGTTGCAAAGATTTTGTAAGGTATCCAATGGACACTTGTCCCATTAGGGAGACCTCCTCAGGGATGATGTAGATGCCTGATCACTGCACTGTACACCTGAAGCTGAAGCTGAACAATAATGAATGTCAACTATAATTTTATGTATATATATATATACATATATACATATATATAGTTACAAGAAGCAGAGTACAGCATTAGAAATAGAGGCAGTGGAAATGTAATGGCTGTGTGCGATGTCAGAGGGGTAGTAGATGGGGGGAGGGGGGTTGTCACTGTGTGAGGGATATAAATGATAAACGTCTATTACATTGTTTTGTACACCTGAAACTAATTTAAAAAATGTTTTAAAAAAAAAGAACGTGAGGAGGAAATTCCCACGTTATTGGCAGTGGCGAGATAAACAAATAGAATCTGAACAAAGGCAGTAGTTCTTTAGGAAGGGTGAACCTGTGCTTCTTCTGGAACACTTCTTCTGATGAGAACCTTAGTGCTTGGTAGGCAGTCCTTTCTGTCGATACTTCAAGTGTTGGGCAGGCCAAGTCCGTCTGCCTCCCTGAAACTTCCTCTTCTCACTCACAGTTCTTCCACTGCTAGCGCCTGCGACTGTGTTGCACATAGCGGATATAACGATGCAGGGTGCACACTCTGCTGTCAGGAAGTTCATGGATGAGGGGGAGCTGGGCTGACTAGCAGTTCCAGCACCACAGGGATGCTTGGACTAGTGGGGTGCAAGTAGGGATACAGTGCATAGGAATTGGAGTGTGTGAGACCTCAACCCTTGCTGGGTGTCAGCACAACCCAGGGAACCAGGTGGTCATGGTGTCTGGAGATTTCCAGGCCCAGGCCCAAAGTTTGGTGGTTTTGAAAGATCCTCAGGTGGTTTTAAGGTGACTAAGCTTGTAGACTCCCCACTTATTTGGGAAGAATTTTGTCTTTGAAATATTTGGAATTGAAACCCACTTCTGTCATTTGACAGTGTGACTGTGGCATCGCTCTCTCTAGTCCTGTGAATGAGCAGGAAGAGGACCAGGAAGGAGGGAGGGAGACAAGGAGAGACTTGTTGAGCAGTGTACCTGGCCAGAGAACACCAGGGCAGGACGGGGGTGTCTTTATGAATGGCCACATCACACAGGCCCAGCTGCACCCAGGCCATGGGTACAGTTGTGGATACCCGCTCAGACCAGTTTCCATTTCTGAGACACCTGCTGCCAGGATTGCAGGTGGAGCCAAAATGGTGCCTTCACATAGGGAATACAGCAAATCCTTACAAAACGTTATGAAAGGATTTTCACAGGCACCTTATGAGAAAGTATGAGTACCCCATTACAGAGAAGGAAATGGGGACACTGGGAGGTTAAGTAGTGTGTCTAAGGCACTTGAAGTTAAGTACTGGACTGGAATTGGAAAGTAGCCCTGTCTCAGTCAGAAGCCTAGGGTGAGTTTTGCTTACCCACCATCCAGCTTAACAAATAAAATATCACTGATACTCAAAAATCAGTTGAAGCCTCTGTATTCCCCTCCTGACCCCCTAACCTCTCTCGCCTCCAATCACTGTCCTGAATTTGGTGTTTATTATTTTCATGCACGCTTATATACCTTACCATATACGCAAGGATTCATAAACAGTGCATAGTATCCTATTTTATAGACATCATCAGAGTAAAGAGATCCTCTTGTAGCTTTCTTTTCTCTCAAAATTATTTTTGACATTTATCCATGTTGATATAGCTCTAATTTATGTATTATCATCACTTTTTATTTTTTATTGAGATATAATTGACATATAACATTATATTGGTTTTAGGTGTAAAACATAGTGCTTTGATATATGTCTAGCTTGTGAAATGATCACCACAAGAAGTTTACTTAATATCCATTACTACATAGTTACAATGTTTTTTCTTGTGCTGAGAACTTTTAAGATCTATTTTCAGCAACTTTCAAATATACAATATTGTCGGCTATAGTCATCATACTGAACATTGCATCCTCAGGATTTATTTATCTTATAACTGGAAGTTCATACCTTTTAACTCCCTTCACCCATTTCACCCATCTTTCCACCTCCTGCTTTTGGCAACCACCAATTTGTTCTCTGTATCTATGAGTTCAGTCTTTTTTTTAGATTCCACATGTAAGTGAGATCATACAGTATTTGTCTTGGTCTGACTTATTTCACTTAGCATAATACCCTCAATGTCTATCCATGTTGCTGCAAATAGAATGATTTCCTTCTTTTATGGATGAATTATATCTATAAATGTATATTTATAGATATAATTACAATGATATATATCACAATGATACATATATCACAATGACACATATATAGATCACAATTATATATGTATATATATACACACCACATTTTCTTTATCCATTCATCTGTTGATGGACATGGACACAGGGGTGCAGATATAATGTTGAGATAGTGATTTAATTCCTTTTGGATAAATACCCAGAAGTGGAATTGCTGGGTCATAAGGTAGTTCCATTTTTAACTTTTTGAGGAACCGCCATACTGTTTTCCATAGTGGCTGCACCAATCTACATTCCCACCAACAGTGCACAAGGGTTCCCTTCTCTCCACATCCTCACCAACACTTGCTATCTGTTGTCTTTTTGATCATAGTCATTCTGACAGGTGTGAGGTGATAGCTCATTGTGGTTTCGCATTTCCTTGATGATTAGTGATGTTGAGCCCCTTTTCATGTACCTGTTGGCCATCTGTATGTCTTTTTTGGAAAAAAGCCTATTCAAATCCTCTGCCCATTTTTCAGTTTGTTTGTTGTTAAAAACAAACAAAACCATCGTTTTTAAAACCCATGACTCTATTGATGGACCTTTAGGCTACTATCATTTCTTTACTATTACAGACAATGCTGCTACAGACATTTTTGTTCAGGTATCCTCTTGCACACACGAGAGTTTCACAAGGATGTACACCCAGGAGTGGAATTACTGGGCTGAGGGCATTGTGCTCTCCAAATTCATTGTGTAGTTTCCCCTGGTGCCAGCAGGGTGCCAGAGTTTCTGTTGCTTTATGCCCTCACCACACTTGGTATCGCCAGATCTCACATGTATAAGCCTACTTCTTATTCTGTGTTTAATAGCCTTTTGTGGTAAGAAACAACGACAACAACAACGGAAGAATAGTTACACAGGGAATTCATTTAGACTATCTTCTTGGCTATTAAGACCTCAGCAAAGTCTAGATGGGGGTCGCTAAGGCCGGCTGTGCCATTATGAATTCAGAGCATCCTGCAATGAAACATGGAGTGAGAGACATAAAGCACACTAGGCATTTGGACTGGTTTGTTGGCTGCCTCCACCAACAGTCTGTTTCAAGGCATCATCCTCTTGTCTTGACCTTTTGTTCGAGGGAATAAACAAGGAGCCCAGACTTCCGGGTTTGCTGGACATGGCCCCAGTTCATGTCAGGTGTCCCGGCGAAATTACTAATAAATAGCACCTCTTTTGACACTTCAAAGTGTTCAGGTTTGAAAGATAAATGATACGGTCACACTAAATATAAAAGTAGTAATTTAAACCAGTTTCCTATCCAGAGTATTCAGATTTCTGATATTCTGCTGTGGTCAATGTGGATATGATTGAAAGCCGAAGAGTAAATCATAGAAGATCTGCAATTGTTGCTGCATCAACAAGATTTAGGATGGAAGGAGAAGCCCTCAGAACCTTTCAGGAGGGAGCTGACCACAACCCAGAAGCCCCTTCCCTGAGAAGGTCTCGAGCTCTTACTGTCGGGTCCTGACTGTGCTTCTTGCATTACCCATGGGACAGCCAGCTCCAGGGAAAGGTGGTGCCGGGAAGCCTGGCGTGTGTTACCCCTCCCAGGCTCCTCGAGATCAGAATCTGTTCCAGGCCACCAGACAGTGCTCCCTGCCAGCCCTTTCATGAAAACAGTTCCTGGATGTACTTGGTGAGTTGTGGCCAAGCTCTTGTGACACCTCCTAGAATAACAAAGGGATCCTTTGTGGGCAGCCGGCTCCAGTTAACAGCTTGTGGATGGCTGGACTCCCTCTGGCACTTTCTTTTCTAGACAGCCCCCTCCCCACTCCCATCTATTCAGTTCAAGACAATCTGGGATCCTAGGTAGATAATTGGGCCATTTGATCAACCTGAAGAGGTAGGTCAGGGCAGCCTTCCAACATTAAAACTTCCGGAGGAAATGACAGGACACAATGGCAGATCTGTGGTGGGCGGCAGCCCAGTGGTTGCCTTGCAGCCGTGTGCCACCTCCCAAGTGAAGGCCTCTGGCTCAGCAGCGTGCTCATGCAACAAACTCTTATCCTGAGAAGTAAGTCACAAAGGATTTCCAACTGAGCAGCCTCAACAGGCTCGCCTCTTCCTTTAAAGTGTAGACCCAGTGACCAGTAGCATCTCAAGGCCCCTCTGGGGGTCACCACCCCCACAAAGTCTTTGTTGAGATGCCGCCCACCCTGGCCCAGATGACGTGACCCTTTTGCTTTTGTGCTTCCTCTGTTATTCACTGTGTGTGTGTGTGTGCGTGTGGGTGGGTGTGTGTGTGTGTGTACATGCACACACACATGCCCGTCTCAGCACAATTACTCTCTCAAGGACAGTGACAGTATCTTACTTATTTCATGCACTAGGGGCTCAAAAGTTTGTTAAATGAAGAAAAGAGTCTATTCTTCACCTAGAGAGTGTTAGTCCCAGAAGCGGACTGGACAGAAAAACCCAAATGATATTGTCAAGACTCTTTTCACCTTCTGCCTTTCTTCTCTGTCTCATTTTCTGTTATGTAGATGGACTGTCTCCAGTTGGGAGGAGGATGGCCACCCACGAGCCCTAAGTCATAGCATTTCAGGTCTGGGAAAGGAAGGCAGCTGCATGGCCTCCCCTAGGCCCTCCATCACCCCTGGGGTCCACTAACTGGAGGGTCCACTGGAATCGCATGATGGGACTGGGGCATTGAGGTGATCCTCAGGAGACAAAAATAACAGACATCCAGAGCAGTAGCACTGAAGCTTAAGGAATTCCCAGGAAGACAAATTCAGAGCTGGGGATGAGGGCTGCTCCTGTAGGAGGGGTGACTGGCAACTCCAAAAACTACCTACTGGGATGGCCGGTTAGCTCAGTTGGTTAGAGCGTGGGGCTGGTAGCACCAAGGTTGCTGGTTTGATCCCCACATGGGCCACTGTGAGCTGCGCCTTCCTTAAAATAAATAAATAAATAAATAAATAAATAAATAAATAAATAAATAAATAAATAAAAGCCTCCTACTAAATGCCAGACACCATGCAGGTCTGGGAGGTGGGGGGTTAGCGGTCAGCAAGCCAGACACGTTCCCTGTGCTCACGTGGCTTGCCATCTATTGGATACCCACTGTCCTCTGAATGGCCCCCGCTGAGCCTCAGCTCCCGGCAGACTTTGGTTCCGGGATGACTGGGGTGGGAGGCCATCACACCAACAACCGCCATTCTCGGAACTGGCCTTGATGGACACGGCCCTTTTCATCCTGGCAACAGGGCTATAGTGTAGATTTTAGGATATAGGGTCAGAAATGAGCTTTCAGGGGAAGAGAGAGAGAGAGAGGTCACAAACTTGAAGGAAAAGCTGAACAGCCAGGTTTGGGATGGCTGGGACAGGACCAGGACTTGCCATGGCTGTGCGTGGACCCTGTCTCAAGGGCACTGCTGCTCTGGCACACTACCAGCTACCTTCAGTCCCTGTGCCTTCTCAAGAGAGTGTAACTCCCAGGAGAAGGCTCTGACCAGCCTGACCTGGGCTAATGCCGACCCCTGTGATTGAGATCAGGTTCTGAGACTGGTAACCCCGGCGTGTGGAGTTGAGGACAGGCGGGTCACCTGGAGAAGGATGGAAAGGAGGGAAGTATATTGACGGTGACAAAAATAGCAGCCGTGTACTTACCTAGGTTCTGTTTTATCTCCATTTTCCAGGTGAGGAAACTGAGGCTTAGAGAGGTTATATGGCTTGTTCAAAGTCACACTGATGGTGGCTAACAGGACTTAAACCCAACCTGCTTGATGCAGAGACCACACTCTTCATCTCCATATCGGGGATGGGTGACCGGTGGGGGCACCTCACTCAATCACAAATGGTAATTTAAAGGAATAACATAGTGGTTAAGAGTTCGGGGACAAGTTAGAAGGTAATTGCAATCAAACAGGCAGGATAGGAATGACTAACTCGTACCAAGACAGTAGCTAAGGTGGATAGGAGGACATGAGTGACTAGAGAGCATGAAAAGAGATGTTAAGTAGCTAAAACCTGTAATGAGTGATAGCCAATAGGATGTATGAAGGAAGGAGGGGTCAACACAGATGCTCAGGTGTCTGGTGTGGCACCTGGTGGATGGAACTGTCCTTCACTGAGATATAGAACCGGGAAGCAGGCAGTGGTGGGCTTGGGGGTCGAAGGGAGGTGGCTACAGTTTTGGACATCTTGGAGTCTCGGGCACGGGAAAGCGCCCTGGGCGTAGCTGGTGTCCCCCAAGAGCACCATGTCCTGACAAAGTCTCGAGGAACACAGCAGTTTGGGGCAGTTCAGAACACTTTCTGGGTTCTGCAATTTGTGAGAAAATATCAGGGAAGCTGTCTCATTCATTACTGTGCATTAGTGCGATTCTTTCCTCTTCTTCCGGCCCTGCCCCTTCTCCCCACCATGCTCTATCCGGGTAAGTCAGTCTTAACATCTCAGCGTCCACGGCGTTTCCTGTGCATAGATAGCCTGGCCTGGCCTCCGGAACCTTCATAGGACTTATTACACTGTAACAATTTAATGTCATCAGTAATGCTTTCCCTCCTAGACCAGAAGCTCCATGAAGGCAGGGACCATGCCTTCCTTGCTCATTGTTGTATCCCTGTGGGAGGTGGAGAGCCCCTCCCTTCCTGGCCTCTTCCTTGTCGCCCTCCCACGCTACTTCCAAGGATGCTGTTACTCAGCCAGTTTCCAAGGCACAGGGTATATTAGTTACTCACCCACATTCCCGTAGCCCTTCTTCTGCATCCTTCGCCTGTGCCACTGGGTCAATCGGACAACCTGGGCTCTCTTGGGGACATGTTTTCCTCTCCTGTCTTTCCCCAGGAATATCAGAGCACTTGGAAGGGCCCCTCATTTGGGCCGGTAGCTCCTGGGAAGCACTGGTCTGGGCTGTGAGTCGGAAGGAGGGACCCCACCTGACTTGGGGAAATCATGCACTCCCCCAGCTAATCATAAAGTGGCAATTTGGGTTATTTATTTATTTATTTATTTATTTATTTATTTATTTATTTATTTATTTTTATTTTTGGTCTCTCATTTATTTTTATCCTCACAGCCTTGAGAACTTTATGGGAAGAAGGATGAGTGAAGGGCAGATTTGGCTATTCCTGGGTCCTCTGGTCAAAGTCCATCTACTAGACCCTTCACCTCATTTGATTCCTGTTCAGTGAATGAAAGAAAGAAGGAAGGAGGAAATGCACAAAGGAAGAGCTGGCTTCTACCCTATGGTCATGGCCACTGATGAAGATTTGTCCCTGGGACGATCTGTCTTAGAGCGTCCGAATAGGATGCAAACCTTGGGCTTTGCTCTCCTCTATGCAACCCAGGCACTGTGTGCCAGGCTATGGTGATGCTACAATTCCCTGCCTTCATCCTGATACATTTTTGAAAGGTCCCTGTCACCTACTAGCAAGTAGTGGTGCCAATGTCCATAACTGAGCTGGACTTGGGAGGTCTGAAGGGCCTGTTAGGTATTCAGCATATTCTTGGCCCATTCTTAGCCTTTAAATCGAATACAATGTCTCTCAAACTACCTGCATGCTGTATTCACAGCAACTCAGCAAGATGGGCATCACGTCTTCTCCTTATTCTGCAAAAGAGGACACTACAGCTCAAAGAAATTCTGTAATTTAGCAGAGCACGCAGCACTAGTAACAATAATTAACATTAATTAATAATACTAAAAGGCAATACCATTTATTGCAGCATACAGTAATGTGTGCTGGGTTCTCCATTAAGACTTTTATGTATTTCTCTCGTTTAATCCTCACAACTGTCCCTTAAGATTGGCATGGTTGTTTTACAAATGAGGAAATGGAGAATCAGATGAAGTGACTTGTTCAAGGTTACAAAGCTAATGAGAGGTGGGGTCACGATGCCACGCCAGATCTGACTGACTCTGAAGCCCCACTTTCTTTCACTGTGATAGTCTCCTTCCAGCTGGGAGCAGGAGGGGCAGCGAGGAATCTGTGAGTAGCAGTAGGGACCCAGACAGGCCTGACAAAATGCATTCTGAGAAGGAACCAGCAGTGAGGTTTGACCCCAGGGTGGTAGCTTCAGAAACCAGGGAGAAGAAAATGCCTCTCTTACACTGTCTGCTAAACACTGGGACAGGTCAGGTGCCATCTCTGGTTGTGCAGGGAAAGAAGCCCCAGATGAAATTGGCCAGAGCCAGTACCTGGGCTGCTGCTGGGAGTGGGGAGAAGGGGCCTGGCATCAGGTGAGCCTTTCCCACCAAGGAACGTACAAAGGACTTGCAGTGCCCAGAGGCCCGCAGCAGGGCCTGGCAAAGGCCTCCGGCCCTGCACAGGAAAGGAGAGCATGTCCCACTGACCCTGTGGTCCTTCCACATCAGGGAGGAGGAGAAGGAGGAAGGGAAATACTCGCCTAAAGGGCATTGTTTTAGAAAGCAAATGCGACTGATTTATTCCTCTGCTTGAAAGCTCAGAACCCAAATAAGGCTTCCAATCTCCTTTGGGCTAAACTCCAAACTCATTGACTTGGCTAGTGAAGCCCCCTGCAACGTGGCCACGGCTGACCTTAACCAGCGACTCCTGAATTGTCCCCCCAACACAGACTTTATGATCTAGTGTTTCTCCTTATCTGCCCCCAAATTAGACCCACCTGGGGAGCTTTTAACACACATCAGTGCCAGGCCCTGCCCCAGACCTGGACCTCCGGGGGTGGGCATCCTTCATTTTTTAAAACTCCTCAGGTGATTCCAATAGTGTCTGGGGCCAAGAACCCCTGCGGCTCAGTCCTTTCCCTCTGTCACCTCTCCTGGCCAACTCCTCTTACTCTCCAGGCCTCAGCCTGGTCTCAGCTCGGTGTCTGCCTCCTCAGAAAACCTTCCGTGACCCTGCCCTGGAGTTCTCCTTGGCAGGGTTGGTTGCTGCCCAGCTACACCTGTGCCCCTCAGCACACAGTAAGTGTTCAATAAGAGGGCTGAAATGTTACGTATTAAGTTAAAGTCTGTCTCTCATTTCCCTTAGTCCCTTAGTCCTTGATGCTCCTTCCTTCCTAACTAAACATGAATGCCCCGGTCTTTTCCATTTTTTCATCTTTCCCCAAATGTCTATGGGCATTGGTCTTTAATTAGCACTTTTGGATCCCTCTGGGTCCTCGCGGTCCTCCTGAGCCGC
The DNA here is from genome assembly GCF_036562045.2 of Rhinolophus sinicus. NCBI lineage: Eukaryota > Metazoa > Chordata > Mammalia > Chiroptera > Rhinolophidae > Rhinolophus > Rhinolophus sinicus. The sequence goes on from NC_133751.1 coordinate 48,323,566, forward strand.
GAGCTGGCTCTCTGTTCCTGCAAACATTAGTGTTTCCCCAAATAGCTCCTAGAAAAGGAAGCACGGCTTTGCCACCAAAAAAGACAGTTTGCAAACAAGAGCTCTGCACAGGCAGGCTCAAAGGTAAGTGAAGCGTCCTCCTCTCTGGGAGATGTTTAAAGCACCTCCACTTAAGATCACAGAGAGGGTTAGTCAATACTCATCCATTTCCCCCTCCACCTTTCCTCAAGGGAAGCCAGAACTGAGCTCTTGTCAGAGAGGGTACTGGCTGCAGAATAACTTCAGGAAAGTGGAGGGGATGATCCAGGTAAGATGGAAAGAAGATGAAGGGGAGAAGAGGCCAATAGGGCATTAATTGTCTTTGGAACAGCTAAGAGCCTCATCCTAGCCCAAAAAACCGGAGGCAATTTCTGAAAGCAACTGTGGAGGAAGAAGCCTGCACCTTTCTCACCTCCTTTGAATAGGTGGCTCGGAAGTGGGGGGAAGGAGCCAGGAATCCACAGGGCATCCTTCTTCTGTCAACTGCCCAGGGCCTGGAGGGAAGCCAGGCTGTGTGCCTCCTGCGGCTTGGGAATGTGCCAAAGAAGAAGGAAACTGCAGCCCCCCACTACCCATCATAGAAAGGAGGTGCTGACGCAAGTGCCCAGGCCCCGGCGGGAATCCAGGGGAGAGGGATGGCCGCTGCCAGCGCGCTGGGTGTGGACAACTACTCTTTGTTGGATTTCTGGCTCCAATGACTTTTCTTCTCTGAGCTCAGTTTCCTCACTTAAAAATGAGGGTTTTGTTGGACTAAGTGTCAAAGGTCCCTTCTAGCCTTGCCTTCTGGGGCTGGTGAGAAAACGGAGGAAGCAGAGAGATCGAAAAGTACAGGAGTGGTTGTGACTCAAGAGAAACACGGGAACTGAGCTCCCTGTCTGGAAGGATCTGACATGTCTGCAAGTTGCGTCAGGTGCTAGGCTGGAGGCCTCGCTCATAGAGGAAGTGTGGGAAGACTCCCCTACATCTTGGATGACATCAGATGAGGAAACTGAGGCCCAAGGAGCTTTAAAAGACTCACACAAGGTCACACAGGTAGTAAGCAAGGGAACTTTGTCCACTACAAGGACGGCAAGTCGGTGAAATTTCACATGTCAATTCTGATAAATTGACATGGTCTGTCCATAACCAATTCTGAAAGGACGCGACTGTATAAGAGCTGGAAGGGATCATCTAGACAGAGGATACAGCCAGTGCAAAGGCCCTGAGGTGCTACCTCCAAGGGACAGAGACAGATCAGAGTTGAGGCTGCTTAGATGGCAAGGAGGGGTCAGTGGAGGAGATGGCAGTGGTGAACTCAGCTGTCTGCTCAGTGAGCACATTTGGATGTATGACAGTTCTCCCAAACAGCCAATCCAAAATGACACCCTCAGTCCCTAGCCCATGCCCCCCAACCAAATTACTCCTCCCCAAGTCTTTCCTTTGCTTCCCGTACCTGATCACCCACCCCATCGCTCAGACCACTGTGCTATTATACCCAGTCCCCGGGCCTGTTACCATCAACTCTGGCCTGTGGCCTCCTTCCTGGTCTCCTTGCCTTCACCCTGGTCCTCGACTAAAGCCCGAAAATCTCTCATCAAACCAATCCCACCATCATTTACTGCCCCAAAGCTCTCTTCTCCCACTTTTGTCTTTCTTGCAACTCTCTCCAACCCACAAACCCAGGGATACATATTTATTATCTTTTTAAAAGAGAATCTGGCGTTGGTCACAGACCCAGGGGCACTGAGCTCCAATTCAGTTCACACATGTTCCTCTAGATGTCCCCAAACTGACAGTGTTTCCAGCATGGTTCTGGGGATTGGGTATTAATTACCATAGGGACCATTTATCAGGTATGTGCAGTGCTCCTGGCCCTGGAGCCAGGGCTTCGCAATAACCCTGCAAGGGAGTTACGATTCGCATCCCACCTTCACTCCTGTGGCTACTTGGACTCAGAAAGGTTCAGCTTCTTATCCTAAGTCCCCCAGCTGGTAAATGGCTGAGCCAAGATTTGGACTTAGGTCTTTCTGATGCCAAAACCCAAACTGTTGCTTCTACATTAAACTTCCTCCAAGACTCAAATGGGCAAAGGAGGACAGTCTCAGAGAAAAGTCACCTTGACCTCAGTGTGGACCTTTTCCCTTCATTCCAAATCAAAGGTCAGAGCCTGCTCCCTGGGCTCCTTGGTACCTCCTTCACCTGAAAAGGTATGAAGGTTAGTACCTTCTGTCCACCTGGCCATGAAGGGATGGAGGTGTTCCAGCTCTCCTTATCTGGCCTGGCTTTCAGTTCCTATCCCCCCACCAGCCCCCTTTTATGTCCCCTCTGTTGCCAGGCTGTTGTAACCAGTACCCAGGTGCCCTCCAGCCTGTTGGCCTCTTGTTCAGGAAGCATTCCCGTGGGAACCATGGTGCCAACATCCGGTGAGGACAGGCCCTCCGTTACCTGCTGGCCCTGCTGCCTCTGCTATCAGGCCCAAGAACAAAGGAGCTCGGTGCCTACCGCTCGGCAGGCTGTGTTTGTCCAGGGCGAGGCCTAGCCTGGCACAGATGCTGAGCAAACAGGAGTGCCGGCTTCACAGATCCGCCTTACAACGAGCAGGGCTTCAGCTAAAAGGTGTTGCTGCTAGGCCACCTGCTGAAATATTACCCTGCCCAACTCCAGCCAGCACCCCAGGGCAGAGGGAACTATAGGGCAAGCAGTCCTACCTCTGAGTCTCAGGCTTTCCAGCTCTATAATGGGAGAGTTGTACAAGATGACCTGAAAGACTCCTTCTGTGGTCTAGGGCCTTGAATGATGTTACTGGAAGTCTCTACGGCTTGAGAACAGATCTGGGAGGCAGGCGTACCTGGGATTGGGTGTGGAATCTGGGCCTCTGTCTCACGGAACCTGCCTCAGCCCACATACCCCATATGCCTCTGCTGGCCAGGAACACTGAGCTCTCTCAGAGCAAGGGCCTTGAGCACTGGGTCTGTGGCCTCATTTACCCCAATGGAGCTCCCAGGACTGCAGGTAGCATACTTCACTGTAAGAGGATTAAATGTTACCATCTTGCTTCTGAGGCCACCTAGAACCAGGTCTCTCTGCCCCCAGAAATCTCAGGGTAGCTGGGAAAGGCTCAGAGGGACCATGAAGGGCTGTTTCTCCAGTCAGAACAGTGAAAGGCTGCATGGTGATAGTGATTCTCAGATTTTACTGTGTGTAAGAATCACCCGGAATGCTGGTTTAAAATACAGAATGCTGGGCCCCATATCCCAGATATTGTGAGTCCCAAGATCTGAGATGGGGTGGGTGGCTCAGGATTCTGAGTTTTTAACAAGCACCTGGGTGATTCTCAGATCTCTGATGAAGTGGAATGAGTAAGTCTAAAAGCTACACAGTCCTGGGTTCAAATCCTACCCCTGCCACTTACTAGTAGCACTGTGACTTGGGGCAAGTCACTAAGCATTTCTAGTCATCAGTTTTGTTTGTCAAATGAGGTTATAATAACACCTACCTCTTAATAAAAGAGACCTATTGTTTCAGAGTGTTTATTGCACTTTGCAAATATTTGTTGAGCAAACGGGGCAGAAGTCCATTTGTCCAAACCAGATACCTAGAGGTTCTCCTTGATGACTCTATTTACCACCTATCTCTCAACCATTCAATCACAAATCCTGAGAACTCTACTTCCTAAAACATCTTAGACTTGTCCACTTTTCTCCATCTTCACAGTCACCACCCTAGCTCAAGCCACCACCTTCCTTTCCCTGACCATTGTGCTTCTTCTCTGATCTCCTGATTTCTACCCTTGCCTCCTTTCACGCATCCTTCCCGGCGCAGCCTTGCTAATCAGATAGGGTGATGCCTCTGCTTCAAACCCTAGTTCTTAGGAAGGCTTTATGAGTCCGAAAAAAATTCCTCTGCTTCCTCCACACCTACTTCTAAGCCTCCTTTCAACCCCTCCCAGCCTCTACACTAAAGATTTGAACTTCTTTCAGATTCCTTCAATGAATATCAGTTTCTCTTGCCCCTGGGACTTCACACAAAGTGTGTTTGCTCTGCCTGAAACAGCCACCACTCCCACTCCCAAAATACACATCCTTCACCCACTAGTCATCTTTCATATTTAAGGTTGAATGTCATTTCCTCAGGGCCAGACATAGCTGTCCCCCTCACATGTGCTCCACCAACTCTGTCCTTCCTTCACAATACCTGTTAACACTCGGCTGTGATGACTTCATGCCGGCTTCTACCACTAAACTTGCTCCAAGAGAACACAAACCTCTGTCTTATCTACTGCTGTAGCACCAGCAGTTACTAGAGTCTTTGATTCAAAGAATGATGAAATACTGCTGAATGAATGAATGAATGAGAGAGAAGGCCCTGGTCGCAGGATATGTCGCGGTGGGCGCCCTCTGGTAGTGCCTGAAGTGAATTTAGGTTCTGAACGTTCCTGGAAAAGACAGCTACGTCGGGGCGTCCCTGGACATGTACGGGCCACACGGGGGCGCGCCTGGCTCGTTGTATCTGGATGGCAGCTCCTTGGACTCAGGTTGTTACTAATCGCCAATGGGAGACAAGAGGCGGGGTTCTCCCTCTGATGGACAGTATTGCTCCGCCCAATCTAATTCATCTTTTCTTTGGTCCCACCCACTCCAGGCCTCGGAGACCCCGAGGATGGGCCTGATAGAGGCGCCGCCAACTAAACTCCCGCAGAGTGCTCTCGGGGCTGAACCTGCGCTCCTGAAGGTCTGTGAGTGGGCGACCGGTGGCTAGGGGCGGGGCCGCAGCGTTGACAGGCAGGCGGCCGGTTCCGCCCCTCTCTCCCAGAGCGGTCGCGCCAGCGCTGGGGACAGCAGAAGTGAGTACGTGAGCGGCGCAGCAAGATCCCTCCTCGGACCCCGGACGGCGCGCGCACCCCGACCCCCGGATCAGAGTCGGGCCCGCGGCGGACCGCCGGATTACTGTACACCCCGAACTACGACCACTTGCGCCCTCTCGCTCCGGCCCGCCTTCCCCGAGTCCCCTGGCTCTGAGCTCTCTCGCGCCTGGGATCCTCCTGAACCGGTCCGTCCAGATTCCCGCGGGACCGACTTGCCAGCATCGCCCGCTCGGGGCGCCGCCTCGATCCCGCAGCCACCCGCCTGCATTGCACCCCCTCCTTGCCAGGATCTCCTGGGACCGTGCGCAAGCCTTCCTCCGAGCCCGACGAGTGGACCCTCCCCGGGGAGTCCGCAGCCCCGCCGGCGCGCCTCGGCGCGGCCGGGCTCGGCTCCTGGAGCCCGCCCCAGCCATGGCCCGAGCCCACCCGCCTCCGCCACCGCCGCCGCCGGGGCTTCTGCCGCTGCTCCCTCCGCTGCTGCTGCTGCCGCTGCTACTGCCCGCCGGCTGCCGGGCGCTAGAAGGTGAGCGGCGTCGGGGAGCGAGTCCAAGGGTTAAGGTGCCCCGGTCGCCCGAGCGGCGGCCGGAGAGGGCCAGCGGTATGGGTACAATTCGGGCTGAGCGCAAGTCGGAGGAGGGTCCCCCACCTTCGCCCGCTCCAGGAGCCGGAGGATGGGGCGGCAAGGACACCTCCCGAGCCGCCTCGGAGGCCGGGACTGGCTCCGAGGCCGGCGGTCCACGGGTTACGAGATCGCGGGCAGCTGGACTCGGGTTGAGAGTCTCCGAGAGTCGTGGCCCTGTGGTGAGCTTTTGTGGGAGTGCTGCGCGGAGAAATCCGGCCCTCCGCACCTCCCAGAGGCGAGGAAGTGTGGGAGACCCCAGGCAAGGCGAGGGCTCTGAGCTGCTGCGGAGTTGTGGCGGGTGGGGGTGCGAAGCGGGACTCCCCAGTTTGGGGGGCGGTGATGGTTAGGAACCCGTTGGAGTTAACTGTGAGGGTGTGAGTGCGTGAACCCCGCTTTGTCAGGGGATGGCTGCGGGGGTGGAGAGGCGGGGGCCTGTTATTGTTTATGGTTTACCAGTGCGCCAACGGCACACGAGGTTGTGTGTGCACGGGTGTTGCACACTGCTCTGCGGATCCCCCTCCACCTTCTAGCAGGACACCCCCGTGTGCTCAGATGCCACTGAACCCCTGAGGTGGGGAGGTTTGCCCCAGGTAGCAAGCAGCCCGATGCCTTACCCATTAGCTAGTGGGGAAAGGCCGGGCTTCTCAATAGGTTCTGTGAAACCTGTCAAGACTGCTGCTGAGGGGGTAGCTCCAACTTAAAGGACGGTACTTGGATGAACAGCCCAAGTGATGGTTGTCCCTTGTGGGAGAGCTCACATACATGTCACTCGACACAAGCCTGAGGGGAACAGCGGCACTGACACTGGTCACAAACAATAGACACACACACACACACACAAATTTTAAAAAATTTTGGAGCCATTACATGAGGGAAGAAAAATCTGTAATGTGGAGGGAAGAACACACAGAAATTTGGGGGAAATTAGAATACAGGCAGTACTTATTTTTGGCATCTTGAACAGATCTAGTCACTCTCTTAGTTTAGGAACAAAAACATGGGTTCTGTATAACTTAGTTTGTTCATATGTTCACATTGGGTAAACTTAAAGGTTGGAAGGAAAAAAGAACACAGTTCCAAGAGAAAGGCATCTTCGGGTGCTTTCTAATTTTCTCCAGGGGAAAAAATCAGAGCCCCCATCCCTTTTATCTCTGAGCCCACTAGTGCTGACAGACCGATTCACACGGTTGGACACATGCAAATCCAGACAGACACACTGAGGTCGCGCCCACACTTGCGCACACTCACCCACATGTGTGTGATAGGATCGCTGGCGTGAGAAACCAATGTGGGGCTTTGTTGTTGATTGCCTCAAGGGTGTGAGCCAGGGAGCTTGTTGGAGTTCCCAGGTTTGTGTAGCCCAGGAGAGGCGACACAGGCACACACGCTTATGGGGCTATGTGTGTCAGGCCCCAGGGCCCTTGTTGTGGGGTGGGGTGGGTGCTAGTGCTGAGAATGGGGTGGGGGTGTGGTTTGGGTCAGGTGAGAAAGATCTACCTGAGGAGGCTCCCCTGCTCCATCCTTCTCCGCTTTTCCTCCCTTTCGTCTCCTCTTCACCCCTCACAATCTGCTAGACCCTCGGAGGCAGGCCCTACCTGGGAGCATCCAGGCCTCCAGGCCAAGTTGCTGAGGAACTGAGTAGGAGGCAGAGACCTGATGTGCTCTGGCCTCTACCCTATCCCTCTCTTCCCTGCCCAGCTGTGAAGTGGGAGCTAGCGCTGCTCCCTGGCTGAGAGGCCAGGCCAGTGTGAGGTGCCCCTAGGAAGCAGCAGTATCCCCCAAGTGTGGCTGTCCCCAGTTCCTTTTGTCAACCTCAGACTTTAGGGTCTTCGGTTTCTGTGTGTGCGAATGAAAGAAAAAAGAGAGATGCCTCAGGGAGCTGATACCTGCCCTGATGGGACCCCTACCCACCCTGCTGTTGTCTCGCACTGTGAGATGGGATTGGGTAGTACCCACCTCCTAGGGCTGTTGTGAGGACTGAATCCTTAATGTGTGTAAAGTGCTTAGTTGCCCTTGTTATTTAAGTATTAGCTGTTATTATTGTTATTATCCTAGGGTTTGCTCCTTGGGGAGCATCAGAAGTGAAAATTCATGTTTGTGCCCTTAACCCAGCTAGAGGGCAATTATAGGAAAGAATGATGGCGGGGTGGGGGAGGAAGGTTGGTCTGGAGAGGGAGAAGTTGTCCCTCTCCCCCCCATCCCTTCAGCTCTGGGAGGGGAGGGAAGGGAAGGGATGGGATGGGAAGAGAGCTGTCCCTGACTCCCGCCTGTCCCCCACCCCTATTCTGGAGCTGGAAGGATGGGATGGGTACACTTGAAGGTCCTGGGCTGTGAGCAGAGGGAAGACACTGAAGATCTTTTCCATGCCTCAAGCTTTGCAGACAGGGGATCTAGCCTCCTTGCTCCAGTCTTCCATTTGGCTTTACTAGGATATGGTTTGCCCTTGGTCTAGGGCAGACTTTGGCTGTCTACACGGGGTGCGGGGTCATTATATTCAGGTTCAGGGTCCCTGAGCTGAGGGTGCTGCCTCTCGTGGACACACTCATTAGATGCTATCTAGCACCCAATTGCTCCTCCCTCCCTGCATACTTGGGGTTCACCAAAGCTCTGTATCCAGGGATCTCATCAGTTTTCCACGAGGATGGAGCCAGGGTCCTTGCTTGTCCTTCCTGGTTGAAGAAACACCCCTTGCCTCCCCCTGATGGGATTACCCCTTCCCCCAAATTGTCCTCGGATTTCCCGACAGACACAGGGAAACAAGGCCACCTTGTTGCTCACTCTCCTTTTGAGTAATACTCCCCAGCACCCCCCTCCCCCAGGCCAAGCTCATTCTCCCTTTCAAAACCAAGAACGGGTGTGCGAGTGGAGACCAGTAGGTGAGCAGACCAGGAATGGCGTGTGGAATGAGGGAGGCAGTTTGGACCACAGGGCCCTTATACCTGAGCTAGGATGGGGAGGTCCCTGCTGGGAACAGACTCTTGAGGAAAGAGAAACAGTTATGAGATTGTAGCTGAGTTGTGGCTGCAGTGGAACCGGTCCCTGAGGGAAAGAGGCAGTGTGTGAATCCATCTCTTTCTCAGGCAGCAGCAATAGTGACCGCTGTGTAGGTGGTAGCTGAGAGGGGAGAACGCCTGGGATTTCTGTGGCTGGCTTACTTATTTGAGTTGCCTCTGGCGCCCCTCTCCCTCCGTCCCTGTTTATCATGAGCTGGCACTTCAGAGCTGCTGCTGAGGGACGACAGCAGGTATTTGGGGGATCCAGTTTGCTTGTCATCGTCACTGCCTTTCCTTGAGCCAGAACTGCTGTGCTGATTGCCACTGTGGCCTCAGCGGCAGCGAGCTAAAGCCGAAGCTGCCATGGGCAAGGCCTCCACCACCCGGCCTTACACTAATTAAACAGCATGAAGAGGCTGAATCACCAGCCCTGCATAGTTTGAAAATTGTAGCCCTGCCTGTTGTGCTGAGTCAAACTGGTTTGTCGGGATTGGGCAGCTGGACTGGAGGGGAGTGGTGGTGGTGGGGAGCCTGGGTACAGCTGGGCACCTGATGGGGTGGGAGAGGCCCTTTGCCCCAAGGGCTGGCTCTGGCACTGGGTCTCCTACTATGTTCTGTCCCCCCACTCCCGGCCAGACCCACTGTGGCCTGGATCCCTGGGAAGGGCTCACATGAGGGCTAGCTGTCCATCCGTCCTTCTGGCTGGCTGGCAGGGCCAGGACTGGGGTGGGGGGCATAGATGAGCACTGAGGCATCCGGGCTCCCTGCCCTGTGCGTCTTCCTCCCTTCTCCTCCCTCTCAGGTTTATTTAATTAACAAGCCCCATGATCTGAGGGGAAGAATGAAAAACAAAATGTGTTCTCTGTTCTGAGATGCTTCCCTACCCGCCTCCCAGACTTGAGAGCCTGGGACCTTGGCAGGCGGGTGGGTGGGGGATGTGGCCCTGCGTGAGTTAGTCTCCTCCAGGTCAATGGCAGCGTCCCCCCCAAGAAACCTTGCTGCTTAGGCTGACCATCCTGAGTGTGCAGACTGGTACACGTGTGTACGTACACCAACACATGGGAGGAGTGGGATGAGAGAAGACGGGACAGATCCCTCCAGTTGGTTGGCTGAGGAGAGACCCAATGTGTTGGGGGGCGTGCAACTCAGAGACAGCATGCAGTCCTTCCTCTCTTTGCAGATGGTGCTCCATGGTGTGCCTTCTTGCCCAGCTCATAGCCCCTCTGACTCCTGCCCCTGCATGCTCTGCTGGCCCAGCCCTGGAGCATGACCTTTCCAGCCACCTCCAAGTCCCTAGGCTGGAATTTGGGGTGGAGGCATCTCGCGTCCGTTTCTAGACTATTTTGGTTCCCTGGTTCTTACTGACACCGCTGTTCCCAGGATTGGTTGCTGTGGGGTCTGGCAGGTAGCAGGCTCTCAGCTGGTGCCTCTGCACCAGAGTGGCCCAATGAGGCCCCCAGACACAGGTGCTCCTCATGTTGGGCCCCCCACTTACGTGTGGAAGTGTTGCCCGAAGTTCCTGGAATCAGATCTCTTCATGATGCCACACCCTCCCCAAGGGCTCAGGGGCCCTTGGGATAGTGCCATTGTTCTGGCAGAGAAGTGGCCTGCTGCTTAGGCAGGGGCTATACCTACAGAGGCTGCACCCATCCACACCCAGAATCATCTTCATGCCCTCTGTGACAGCTCCTGCCTACGCCAGGGTCACAGGAAGCAGGTCTGGGGCTTGCTCCTTCCCTGCACCTCGGGCCAAGACTGCCCCAGTACCTCTGCTTTCTTAGCAGACACTGCCCTCTCTTAACTCTTCCTTCACCCCACATGAAGCCTCATCACATAGAAAGAGCATGCTTGCAGTGTGTGTGTGTGTGTGTGTGTGTGTGTGTGTGTGTGTGTGTGTGTGTTGTGTATGCATGAAGGATGAACCTCTGAGGCTCCACACAAACTCTAGCTGTTCACACTTACGCTGTGTCTGTGTGCTCCTGTGGCAGGTTTCAGTGCAAATGGGCACGTGTGTGTGCAGCTGATGTGGTTTTGTGTGACTTTGTAAGAGCATCCTCACCAAGTCTGCACAGGAAAACTGGTGTTTGTGTTTGCACTTGACTACACTCAAGACGTGTGACTGGCAGTAGTGTGTGCAGTGGGTGTGTAAGGTGAACATACTGTGGGGTGCATGTGCCCTCTGTGTCTGCCTGTGTCCCAGGAAATCTGCATGTATGGACTGTAAGAGTGAGTCTTGGCCTAAGGCAAGCCAAATCTGTGTGTAGGAAAGATTCACTGTGTATGAATGTCTAAAGAAGACTAATCTGTTTGTACCATATGCATCCATGTGTCTGAGAAAGACAGACCATAGCTGTGTGTGAAGCTGTGTGTGTGTGTTTGCAGGCGGCTGTGGCTTTGTGTGTTTTTGTCCACCATATGGGTTGACTTGTCACTCTTCGGCCCCAGTGGTGGGGAATGAGCCCAGCCACTGAGAACTGGGTGAAATGTGTGCAACTGTATGTTTGTGCACAAATGAGGGCCACACAGCTGCTGCCACGTGGCTGTTCTCCGTTGCTCAGTGGAAACCTGAAAGGGGTGTTGCTTCACCTCTTAGTACGAAGGCCCTGTCCTAGAATGCCCCCAGGCCTGATATCCACTTTCCTGCTCACATTGGGGGGACTGTTGGGGTTCTCTGTCTGACTGAGCCCTGTGTCTGGGAGTGGCAGCTGCTCTAGTCTCCCTCCAGCAGCCACAGGATGGGACAGAGGAGGGTAGGGGTGCAGTCAGCAGTTGGGGAGCTTGGAGATTGCTCACTCACTTTTCTTTTGTGCTTATCCCCTGTACCTCCTATCCTTTACCCCAACCCCCGCATGAATGCACACACACACCATATCAGAAAAGGTGGGCTCTGTTGGGTTGGGTCTCTCTCTCCCAATGCCATAGACAGATGAGTTCTGGGACTGCCCCCCACCCCCAGGTCCTTCCTGAGGCTGGAACACAGGAACCTCAGGGTCTTCCTCTTGCTAAGGGAGCAGGCCCCTCCTCTCCCCCAGAGAGCAAGCCCCCTTCTCATCAGGGAGACCGGAGACCTTCCTCAGGCACACATGACTCGAAATCCAAGTCCTCTCCTCATTAATGGGAAAAATGTGCCGAGATTGAGCGATGGCCAAGGCTGAGCGATGGCCAAGGGCCGATCCCCTCCCTCCCTCTCTCGCTCCCCAGAAATTAAACAGAAATGAAGAGCCTCCCCCTCCCTCCTGCCCACCTCCCGCCTCCCACCTCCCCACCGTCCCCTCCCTCCGCTCCCTCCGCTCAGAGCCAGCGCTGGGCTTGTTTTAAACTGTGGAGGAATCTGGCTGGAGGGGGGAGGGGGCTGAATATTTGGGTTTAAACAGTTCCAGATGGGTTTGGCACAGGCTGAGCAGAAGGAAGTGAGGGAGAGGGAGGAGGGAGGCAGCCGAGGGAGCGGTGGGAGCCTTGCCTGCTCGGGCGGGCTGGCTGGTGGCGGACAGCGGGCAGACAAGCGGGCGGACTGGCTGGCTGGCTGGGGGCGGGGTGCGTTTGGCTGGGCTCATCCCAGGGACAGGACTCCTCTGGGCGGCTGGCTGGGGAAGAGGCCACTTGGCAACCTCCATCTCTGTCTCTGTCTCCTTGGGCCTCCTTGTCTCTCCATCTCACTGTCTTTTGTAGTCCGCCGCCAGCCATCCCGGCTGTCTGGTCCTAGCCAGCCGCCTCTGCACACCCCTCCTGCTCAGTGCCGCCCACCAGCCACCTCTACAAGGCCCCTGCTCCGGCTGCCCGCCTGTCTCTAGGCCCCTGCTTCTGCCCATCTCCTCTTCCCTCCCATCCCTCCTGCAGAATGTCTGTGTCTGTCTGTCTGTCTGCCAGAGGGGCCTGTCAGGCCACCGACAAGGCTGGGAGAGCTCACCCTGCAGCCTGCCCTCCCGGGACCAGCCCTGCTTGCCAGGAGGGAGAGGAGGGAGCCTCACTCTCTGAAGTGACTGGTTGCTGCCTGGCTGCCCCCATTGCCTCACATAAGGACGAGGGGCCACAATGGCCTCATCCACCACCCTTAGCTCAGACTGCAGAAAACCAGCGACCGCCACAAGCCTAGAGCCTTGGGTTTGGGTGCCCTCATCTTGCCCCACTGTTAATGTAGAGGCCTCCAGAAGTTCTGGGGTAACTGTACCCCATTCTAACTCAGAGGTGAGGGGAGAACTGCTGGTTGCCCTGTCTTTCAGGCTATAAGAAAGGAGTTGGCACTTCTTTCCTCTCTTTCCTGCTCCTAGATCTGATCTTGCTCACACTGTCGGAGAGCAGAGTTGTCCAGCTAGAATCCAGAACTGGGTTCCCTGGGGAGCACGTCTATGTCAGAAACATTAATGGGCTCCTCCTGTGACCAAGCAAAGGGAAACAGATAGGAAACCGCAACTCAGGAAAGGATTGGTGCTGTGACAAAGCCCTTGGCCCTGGATGCACAGAAGAAGGCATAGGGGTTAGGGAAGGCTTCTTGGAGGAGGTGACAGCTTGGTTGTGACTTAAAGGATACAGCTTTCCAGGCTTTCTCTGTTCTCCTTTTACAGAAAGGCATATTGCAGTCAGAGTGTCCTTGTTTAAGGGGTTACTTGTGGTGTCAGTTAGACCTGAATTTGAGCCACCTTTCAACACTTCATTCCAAGTCCTACCAGTTCTACCGTAGGCCATATAATTACTTTATCTGGGCTTCAGTTTTCTCATCTGTAAAAGGGGTACACCAACATTACCTTTATCTGAGGATTGTGGAAAGAAGTACACTGGCTCTTGGGAAGCTGGCTGGGTCTTGGTGGCCTTCACCTCACCCTCAAAGAGCACTCCTGCCCCATCCCCCTGAGGTGGGAGGCTGGGTGGGAGTGGGCTCTGGCAGTAATTGCCCTCCCCTTCCCCGAGTGTGTGTGTGGAACTGGGCCTTTGTATTGAGAATAGAGTCAGGGGAGGCCTGGGAAGCAGGGTCTGAAGCACACAGCCCTTTGTTCCTGGATAAAGGCCGCTGGCCCCTTTGTGTGGAGATTAGCAGAGCCTGTAGGTGTGTGAATCAGCGGCCCCTCCATCATTAACCCAGGCCTGGGGTCAGCAGCAGACACCCACTCTCAGCTGGCTTGACCTGACATCTCTGGGGCTGTGAAGGCTCTGGCCATGGCTTCAGAGCCTTTTCCGGGGTAGGGGAGCTGAGGGTTTGGAGGACTTGGGGGTGAGGTGGCATGGTGCCCAGTGGGAGTCAGTCTCTGGTGTCCTGCATTTTCCTGGGTGACTTCTTTCTTCCCATCCTTAGCTTAGCCCCTGACCTTTTTTCTTCTGTTGCTCCCCCAGAGACCCTCATGGACACAAAATGGGTGACATCTGAGTTGGGATGGACATCTCATCCAGAAAGTGGGGTAAGACTTCCTCACCGTCTCTCCTGAGTGTTGATTGCCATTTGCACCTCCAGCATCCATCGCCCTCTGCTCATCGGGGCTGCAGGACGGCTGCCTCTCCCTTTGCCTGTCAGCTTCATCTCCTGCAGCATTCTTATCCTTTTCACCTATCACCTGCCTCCTTTGCCTGATGGCCCATCTCTGTGGGTGTTTTTCTCTCACTTTCAGCCTGCCTGTGTCCCCCCTCCCACGTAAGCCGTCTTTGTTCCATTCTCCCTCTGCCCACCCCTCCCCCTGTCTTTAGCCTATTCCTATCCTTCTCCTGCCTGACAGCCCTGTGTATGTCTGCCCCAACTATCTCCCTCCTTCCTGGGTCCTTGGGAAGAGCACTGGCTTGGGAGCAAGGAAACCTTGGTTCCAGAGCCGTCACTTGCTCTGTAACCTTGAGCAAGGCAGTTTATCTTTCTGAGCCTCCATTTTTTGACTATTAAATTCCTGTAGTCTTGACGTCTCAAAAAAAAAAAAAAATCTAATTAACCTCCCTAGATGGCGTCCACAACTGCACTAAGCTCTGGAACACTGGGGTCGAATGAAACTACAATTCTTCAGTCACCAGGCCTGACTGTGTGACCTTGGGCAAGTCTCTGCCTTTGTGAGCCCTGGCTTCCTTTTCTCTGGTGTGGGGATCACAGATGCACCTTGTCAAAGGGTTATTGCAAAGGATAAATGTGATAGACAATATTTATTGAATGCTTGCTCTACATAAGGCACAGTTACAAGCCCATTACATGTATTAAACTGATTTAATTCCTTACAGCCTCATTTACTTCCAATCAGCCCTTTTATACAGACAATGAAACTAAGGCACAGAGATAATAAATATTAGAGCTGATATTTATATAGCTGTTCTAAGTGCCCTGTTCTAAGTGCTGTATTCATTTGAAGTCATTTATTCCTTGTACATCTTTGTTCTTGCCATGGTACAGATGGGGAAATGGAGGCAGAGGGAGGTTAAGTGAGTTACCTATATTTACACAGCAACCGGAGAACTGGGATTGGAACGCACAGAGTCTGTGTGTTCAGCCACTACACCACAGAAGCTTCTGTACCGCCTTTCCCTGAACATAAGACCAGGTCTTACACTAATTTGTGCTCCAAAAAAACACATTAGGGCTTATGTGGCGGGGAGGTCCTCCTGAGAAGTCATGGGAGGGCTTATTTTCCGGTTAGATCCTACTTTTGGAGAAATACGGTATGAAGTAAATATGGTGGATCTGGGCGTGTGGTAAGTGTTGGTGCTCACTCCTTGTCTTCTTCACTCGGTCCGCGTACAGTGGGAAGAGGTGAGTGGCTACGATGAGGCCATGAACCCCATCCGCACGTACCAGGTGTGTAACGTGCACGAGTCCAGCCAGAACAACTGGCTCCGCACGGGCTTCATCTGGCGGCGAGATGTGCAGCGGGTCTACGTGGAGCTCAAGTTCACCGTGCGTGACTGCAACAGTATCCCCAACATCCCCGGCTCCTGCAAGGAGACCTTCAACCTCTTCTACTATGAGGCTGACAGCGACGTGGCCTCGGCCTCCTCCCCCTTCTGGATGGAGAACCCCTACGTGAAGGTGGACACCATTGCGCCCGATGAGAGCTTCTCGAAGCTTGATAGTGGCCGTGTCAACACCAAGGTGCGCAGCTTCGGGCCACTGTCCAAGGCCGGCTTCTACTTGGCCTTCCAGGACCAGGGCGCCTGCATGTCACTCATCTCCGTGCGTGCCTTCTACAAGAAGTGTGCATCCACCACCGCAGGCTTCGCCCTCTTCCCAGAGACCCTTACTGGGGCCGAGCCCACCTCCCTGGTCATTGCCCCTGGCACCTGCATCGCTAATGCTGTAGAGGTATCGGTGCCACTCAAGCTCTACTGCAACGGTGACGGGGAGTGGATGGTGCCTGTGGGTGCCTGTACCTGTGCCACCGGCCATGAGCCAGCTGCCAAGGAGTCCCAGTGCCGACGTGAGTGGGGACTGGCCTGGGGTTGGGGGGCAGAGGGAGGGAAGGGCTCTGGCTACAACCACCTACTGTCCTTACCCACTGCTTCCTACCTACCAGACAAGGTAGTCTGGCATCAGGTCTGGGGCAGAGGGGAGGAAAGGGAAAAAGGGTATCAGGTGCAGAGAATGTGGTGCAAGGAGGGAGATGAGAGAAAATGAGGAGAGATACCAGGATAATAAGAGAAAAAAAATGAAACTAAAGAGAGAGGAAGAGAGACATGGAGAACCCTTGACAGGGAGGCCCATGGAGAACCTGGTCAGAGACTCAGGAGGCAGCAAAGATGCCTGCCTGCCCCGCCCCAAGTATATGTGTCGCCCTAGAAATATAGCTGTGGGGACAGAGGACGTGGGCACGGCGTGCTTGGCCCTTTCACCTTGGGGTCTCGTCTGCTTGAAGGGCAGTATTAATGCCCAGTGGACAGGGGCCCAGTTCCTGAGATCTGAGTCCTGCCTCTGCCTCTTAGAACCTGTGAGACCTTGGACAAGTCACTTAATTCTTGACCTTCGGTTTCCTCGTGTGCAGAATGGGATCAATGATTATTCCTTCGTAGAGCTGTTATGGGGCTTACGCGTATAGATGCTTGTGCTGGGGACAGGTCAGAACAGTGCCTGGCACGTGGTGAGCACAAAGACTGTGAGTTTAGCCACGACTCTCAGGAGCCCTCGGATGCATGCAGCTCAGGGATTATTGGGTCCTTATTTCCTACATGAGGAGGTTAGGTTAGGAGGCTTGTCTCTGGTGGCTTGCCAAGACTCCTGAGACCTTACAATGTACTAGACTTTGCTCATTTGAGCCTTACCACAACACTTGTAGGGTCGATGCCAGTTATGTCCCCTATTTTGCCACTAAGGAAACTGAGTCTCAGAGCAGTTCTGCACTCCAGGCCTTATAGCTGGGATTGTGGGAACCGGGACTAAAGCCTTGGCTGGTGCTCTACCGTGCAAGACGAGGTACTCAGGGCCTCCCCCCATTCTCCCGGGCATTTGAAGCCTGCAGCTTTGAGGGGTGGGAGCTAGCTCTTAGCAAAGCCCTAGGTATGAGGGGCCTGGTGTTGGGTGTTGTCCTGAGAAGGTGAATAGCGCCTTGCTCAGCTCCTCTCCACTTCTCTATGGGAACCTGCCCCTAGACCTCCTCTTCCTAACTGGAGAAAGGGGGTGGGGGTGATGAGCCTGACAGCCTGAAGAGGGGCTAACACTCTGCAGGTCCCTGGCAGGAAATGCATGCAGGTTCCCATAGCAACCAGGCTGGCCTGGCCTCTGCCCCCTCCCCCCACTGGCTCAAAAGAGCTTGGATGGAATATCACCTTAGCAAGGGGAGATTAAACCTCAGGAAAGGGCATATCCCCAACTCTGGGCATTCCACACTCCGGATTGCCTCCCCAGAGGTAGTCATAGATGGATAGGTTGACCACACACTTTACTGTGTCCAGGACATTCCTGGTTTATACCCATTGTCCTAACATGGTTATTCCTAGTGTCCCCTTCCACTTTCAAAATATTCCAGTTTGAATAATAAGTTATATGGCCATCATAGATCTGGAGAACTACAGAGCCCAGGTCCAGGGGCCCGAGTAGCTGGCAGGAGAGATAGAGGAGAAGGGATATTCAGGCATTGAGCTCTAGGCTCTCTTTAAAGCCTAGGGTTCCCCTCTTGGATGCTTTGAGGCCTCTGAACTCCAGGTGACCCCAGCTTTCCTGCCTGCTGTCTTTCTCTCCTTTTCTCACCCCTCCTCACCCCCTAGTCCTGCCCAAGGGCAGAAAGGAGCCACTGCCCTGCTCCTGGTGGGTAGGGAGAGAGATTGACTGTGAAACTCAGAGGCCCCACCTTTATCTTGTTTTGGGGTGTCCTTGAAGGTGCTCAAAAATGGTTTTCCTCAAGCTTCAGGAAGGGGTGGGGAACCCAGAAGAGTGCAGGGTGCTGCCAGCTGCTAGTGGCCTCTTCACATCCCCCCGCCTCTTCCTCCCAACTCTCTTCCCTGCCTCGACAAGCCCGGGCTGTCCAAAAGTTATGGGGCTGACGTCTTAGTCCTTGAGGCCCGGGTGGGGGTGGGGGGGGCAGGGTCGGGGAGGAATCCGCTGACATGGGGTTTCCATGGGGCAAAAGGGCCTTTTGTAGCTGCAGCTGTAGTTAGGCAATATCATCATGGCCCCCACAGTCTTGGAGGTGGCGGGGCCAAGACCTGTGCTGGGGACGGGCCAGATTCTCACGGCAGTGTGGAGGATTGGAGTCTGCAGGGAAGGGAGGTGAGCACATCATCCTCTTTTCCTCCACAGCCTGCCCCCCTAGGAGCTACAAGGCGAAACAGGGAGAGGGGCCCTGCCTGCCCTGCCCCGCCAACAGCCGCACCACCTCGCCAGCCGCCAGCATCTGCACCTGCCACAGTAACTTCTACCGCGCAGATTCGGATTCTGCAGACAGTGCCTGTACCAGTGAGTGAATGCGTGTCCTCGCACGCTCCTCCTCCAGGCCTTGTCTCTCTGGGTTGGCCTGGGAGGGCCTAAACAGTCACTATGAATAGCTCCATTTTCCAGACGGGGAAACTGAGGCTCAGCAGGTTAGATGTTAACATGTCACAGCTAGGAAGTGACTGGCTGTAAGCCAGAATCCACGTCAGCTGGCTCGGTCCTTCTACCAACATTTAATAAGCACCTACTAGCTCCCAGTTGAGTATCATAACTGGCTGGGGACTTCTAGTCCATCTTCCTCTGCATAGAACTGCTGCTCTCTTGGGACAACTCTAAGCACAGAGGGGGCCTCACATCCCTGGGGCAGCCTGACGTCCTGCTTTCTTCCTGCTCTGGCCTTTGGTGTGCCAGGCATTATGCCAGGCACCAGGGATATGGAGGAGAATAAGATACAGTCACTGTCCTAACGGAGCTTGCAACCTGGTGGGAGAAACAGATATGAAAACAGATAATCACCATATAATGTGCTAAGTGCTGGTCTGGAGGGATGCCCAGGAATTGTGTCATGGGAGTGCAGAGGATGGGGAACAGATGAATCAAGGAAGGCTTCCAAGAGGAGGTGACATCTCAAGTTGAGTCATGAAGGCCAAACAGGAATCTGCCCAATGAAGAGGTGTAGGAAAGACACTCTGTTTATTAAAGCAGAGGCGCAGGCAAGGAGGTAGGAAGCAGCTTGGAATGTGCAGGAACTCTGGGCAGAAGGGTGGTCCTAGGACCCCCAGCTCACTGCCCTTTTTCTGCACGTTTCCCACAGCTGTGCCATCTCCACCCCGGGGTGTGATCTCCAATGTGAATGAGACCTCACTGATCCTCGAGTGGAGTGAGCCCCGGGACCTGGGTGGCCGGGACGACCTCCTATACAACGTCATCTGCAAGAAGTGCCGCGGGGGCCCTGGGGCCGGGGGCGCCTCAGCCTGCTCACGCTGTGATGACAACGTGGAGTTTGTGCCTCGCCAGCTGGGCCTGACGGAGCGCCGTGTCCACATCAGCCATCTGCTGGCCCACACGCGCTACACCTTTGAGGTGCAGGCAGTCAACGGTGTCTCTGGCAAGAGCCCTCTGCCCCCCCGCTATGCGGCTGTGAATATCACCACCAACCAGGCTGGTGAGGAGGGCACTCAGGAGGGTAGGGTCTGGGTCATCTTCCCCCACACACAGCTGAGGTTGCCCAGGGCCTAGCAACAGACCACTGAGGGGCCCATGGGAACTAGGTCCTTGGGATGGGTGCCAGGGCCCAAGGAGCCTGTGGTGAGCCCCCCACCCCCGATCTTCCCCTAGCCCCGTCCGAAGTGCCTACACTCCACCTGCACAGCAGCTCAGGCAGCAGCCTGACACTGTCCTGGGCACCCCCAGAGCGGCCCAATGGCGTCATCCTGGACTACGAGATGAAGTACTTTGAGAAGGTCAGAGCCTCAAGGGTCAGGAGGAGGCCTTGGGACAAGAAGATCACCCCAAGATAGTATCAGGGCCCCTTGGGAGTAAGGCCTCGGGGCCTGCGAGGGCCACAGGGTGGGCCTGGGGTGGGCAGGGCTGGATTGGCCTCAGAGCCCACTGAGACGCCTCCTTCCTCCTGGTGTTACAGAGTGAGGGCATCGCCTCCACAGTGACCAGCCAGAAGAACTCCGTGCAGCTGGACGGCCTGCGGCCTGATGCCCGCTATGTGGTCCAAGTTCGCGCCCGCACGGTAGCTGGCTATGGGCAATACAGCCACCCAGCTGAGTTTGAGACCACAAGCGAGAGAGGTACATGCGCCCCTACCCCATCCCTGCCCCGACCCATACCTCTGTCCTCCCGCTCACCAGTGTCCTCTCTGTCTCCAGGCTCCGGTGCCCAGCAGCTCCAGGAGCAGCTGCCCCTCATTGTGGGTTCTGCCACGGCTGGGCTTGTCTTTGTGGTGGCTGTTGTGGTCATTGCTGTCGTCTGTCTCAGGTACTCCCAGGCCCACTGGAGCTTCCCTTTAGGACCCTCATGCCACATAAGTGACCCATCACCCATGTCACACCCAGAGCCGCCTTCCTGGGCCCAGTCTCTCCTTGCTGGAAAGGCCCTCCAGGCCGTGCCCACCACCACCAAATCTACCGGCAGAGTAGACCAAGTTCACTGAGACTCTTGCCCAGGGACCCAGTGGCTGCTATAATCACTGGCTGTGCGACCAGGCTCTGGGCCGGTCCCTATGCACTCTGCCCCTCCTGTGCTCCCAAGGGTCCCCAGAACGAAGGGAGCTGTGGGACTTGTCTCAGGACTCCCTTTCCCCTCCCCCTTCCAGGAAGCAGCGACATGGCTCTGATTCAGAGTATACGGAGAAGCTGCAGCAATACAGTGAGTTGAGTTTGTCTCCTCATCCTGGCCTCCCTAAGCTCCATTGGTCCCCGCAGGGCTTGGAGACGCCCCCTCCTGCCTCCAATCAGTGTCATTTCCTGAGCCCCTACCTCACTCCTGCCGGTCTCAGAGATGAATGAGATGTGACCCCTGTCCTCCAAGGCAGTGAGTCCTGTGAGAAAGACAAGATGCATACACACAGGAAACAATGAGAGAACAATTAAGTGTTAAGCCGGGTGTTCCTGTTATAAAGGGCAATAAGAGTTCAGAGAAGAGGAAGCCTTCCTGGAGGAGGTGGCCTTGGACTGAGCTGAGCCAGACGGGATGAGCAGGGTTTAGAGAGGCGGAGGAGAGCGTTCCTGGCTAGAGGAGCCTCTAGATGGTAGTGGGTGGGGTGGGGAGAGTGCCCAACTATGGGGGCAGTGAGAAGACTGGTTTGACAACTGTTGGGGAGCAAGGCTAGGTAGTTGCGGCCAGTCCTTGGAGGGTCGTGAAAGGCAGGCAGAGGAGTTGGGACTTGACTCCACCGTAGGTAATGCGAAAGGCTCTCAAGCTGGGGAGGAATACAATGAAAGTATTGTTTTAGGAAGACAGGTATGTGGGTAGATTGGTGTGAAACGTCCAGAGGTAGAGAGCCCAGCTGGGAGACTATTGCAATAGTTTGAGTGTTGAAGGCCAGGACAAGGTCAGGAGCAGTGGGAATGAGGGGAGGGGCGAATCTGAGAAAGGTTTTGACCTGATGAAAGATGAGGGTGAAAGAAGAATCCTGGGTGTCTTTTATGGTCACTAGTTCTCATGGAGAGGGTGGTGGTAGGGCAGGGGGGAGTTATGGCTTCAACAGAGAGGAATATAAGACTGGCTTAGCAAGAAGATCACAACCTCTGCTCCCATCAGGGGTGACAGCCTGAGGGTGACAGCCCGAGGGTGCCAGCCGATGAGTTCCCTCACCGTGTCCAGCCTGAAGAGCTGTGCCCCTTTCATGCCCACCTTTTGTTTCTTCCTCTAGTTGCTCCTGGAATGAAGGTTTATATCGACCCTTTTACCTATGAGGACCCTAATGAGGCTGTGCGGGAGTTTGCCAAGGAGATCGACGTATCCTGTGTCAAGATTGAGGAGGTGATTGGAGCTGGTGAGTCCCCAGAGGCACAGTGGGTGTGAGAGGGTAGGGAAGGGTGGGGGAGGAGGTTGTTACCCCAAGGGAGGGCTGATAGACTGAGTACAGGAAGGATCCCAGAAATAGCTCACCCCCTGTGTCCTGTGCCCTGCAGGGGAATTTGGGGAAGTGTGCCGGGGTCGGCTGAAACAACCCGGCCGCCGGGAGGTGTTTGTGGCCATCAAGACACTGAAGGTGGGTTACACCGAGAGACAGCGGCGGGACTTCCTAAGTGAGGCCTCCATCATGGGTCAGTTTGACCATCCCAACATCATCCGGCTGGAGGGCGTGGTCACCAAAAGTCGACCCGTCATGATCCTTACGGAGTTCATGGAGAACTGTGCTCTGGATTCCTTCCTCCGGGTAAGAGCCAGCCCCTTGCTCTTCCTCTGTCACAGAGAGCTGGGTTGGGCAAACCACCCCCTCCCACAAATCACACAGACTTTATTCAAGTCTATGAATAATTGTTGAGGTGGCATGGTGCAGGGAAATGGTAGGGCCTTCAGAGCCAGAGAGACCGGGGTTTTCATTCTGACTGCCCCTACTGCCTGTGTGACCTCAGGTTTTGCTTAACCTCTCTGAGTTTCAGCTGCCTTGGTTGTAAAATGTGAGTGGTAAGAACTGTTTGATCCTCGTGGGGATCAGCTGAGATATTGTATAAGATGCCTGCCACACAGTAGGGCAGCTTCCTCACTTTCAGTGCCCTTTGGACATGGTTGCAGGGGTAGGCAAAGCATGGTCTTGGAGGACGTGGGAGGGTGGGCAGGCAGGCCCTTGGCCGGGAGGGAGGTGATGGGCCCGCCTGAGCCTGCTTGTTGCCTCCAGCTCAACGATGGACAGTTCACGGTCATCCAGCTGGTGGGCATGTTGCGGGGCATTGCTGCCGGGATGAAGTATCTGTCTGAGATGAACTACGTGCACCGTGACCTGGCCGCCCGCAATATCCTGGTCAACAGCAACCTGGTCTGCAAAGTCTCGGACTTTGGCCTCTCCCGCTTCCTGGAGGACGATCCCTCTGATCCCACCTACACCAGCTCCCTGGTACAGGAAGCAGCTGGGAGGGAGACTGGGGGCGGGGCCAAGCAGGCCGGGGCTCGGGGCTGGGGACCAGCCCCGAGTCATAGGGTGAAGGGCGTGTGCCCCCCCCACCAGGGCGGGAAGATCCCCATCCGCTGGACTGCCCCAGAGGCCATAGCCTATCGGAAGTTCACCTCTGCTAGTGACGTCTGGAGCTATGGAATCGTCATGTGGGAGGTCATGAGCTATGGAGAGCGACCCTACTGGGACATGAGCAACCAGGACGTGAGTGGGGCCAGCCAGAGCGCTTGGTGGGTGAGAGCTGGCTGGCGAGCGGAGTGGTGGCTCACTCCAGGCTTCCCTGCCCTCGGTCCAGGTCATCAATGCCGTGGAGCAGGATTACCGGCTGCCCCCACCCATGGACTGCCCCACAGCTCTGCACCAGCTCATGCTGGACTGCTGGGTGCGGGACCGGAACCTCAGGCCCAAATTCTCCCAGATTGTCAACACCTTGGACAAGCTCATCCGCAACGCTGCCAGCCTCAAGGTCATTGCCAGCGCCCAATCTGGGTCAGTACCTCTGCTTCTGCTCCCACCCTGGTCTCGAGCCAGCAGCCCTATCCCTGCTTCCCCTGCCAGGTCCCTCTTCTCCCTGCAGCATGTCACCAGGTCCTTCTTCTCCCCACAGCATGTCACAGCCCCTCCTGGACCGTACAGTCCCAGATTACACAACCTTCACGACAGTTGGTGATTGGCTGGATGCCATCAAGATGGGGCGGTACAAGGAGAGCTTCGTCAGTGCGGGCTTTGCATCCTTTGACCTGGTGGCCCAGATGACCGCAGAGTGAGTGTGCCTCAGATTTGGAGGGGCAGGGAGGTCTGAGCTGGGCCTGGAGTGGTGGGCAGGAGGGGAGAGACTGACCCTGCCCTTGGTCCATCTGCAGAGACCTTCTCCGGATTGGAGTCACCTTGGCTGGCCACCAGAAGAAGATCCTCAGTAGTATCCAGGACATGCGGCTGCAGATGAACCAGACGCTGCCCGTGCAGGTCTGACACCCGACTCCCACCGGGTGGGTGGCCCCCAAGGACTACGCAGGGACTCTGACCAGCCAGCTGGACTATTGGACTTTTGGATGCCTGGCTGTAGGCTGTGGCCCAGAAGATGAAAGTTTGGGGAGGGTCCAAGCTGGGACTTCTCCTCCAGGCCTGTGCTCCCTCCCCAGAAAGTGTGCCCCAAACCTCTTCATATTGAAGATGGATTAGGAGAGGGGTAATGACCCCTCCTCAAGCCCCTCAGGGGCCCAGGCCTTTCTGCTCTCCAGTGGGGGATCCCCACCACCTCAGACTTGGCTATTCTTTAGTGCTGGAGGTCCTGGCACGGTCAAGTGGGGGATAAGCCTGGGTTCCATAGGGCCCAGCCCTGGTGGGGGTCTGGCCCCCCAGGTAGGCAGAGAGCAGTCCCTCCCTCAGGAACTGGAGGAAGGGACTCCAGAAATGGAGAAATGTGACACCCCCCATCCCAAAGCCAGCTGGCATCTCCAGTTTGCACAGGGACTTGTTCTGGGGGTTGAGGGCCCTGCCCCAACCCCGCCCGTGGTGCTGTCATAAAAGGGCAGGCAGGGGCAGGCTAAGGAACAGCCCTTGCCCCCCAGAGACTGACTCTCAGAGCCAGAAATCAGATGTGTGTGAGAGCGTGTTTGCGTGCGTGTGTGTGTGTGTGTGTGTATGTGAGTGTATACGCACTGGCCTGCACAGAAAGTGTGGGTGAGCGTGTAGAAGCTTGGCCCTGTGCCCTGCAGTGGGGCCAGATGGGCCGTCCGTGGAATAAAGGCAATAAGATGATTCTCTTGCCCCTTTTCATTGCACCTCCAAAGGCAGGATTGCCTGGTGCCCTCAAGTTCACAATCCCTGGCTGCCAGCCTTTCAGAATTCCGTGGAGTCACTGGGAGACCAGATCAGGCCTATCCAGGCTCAACTTCCGCTTTGTGCTAAGGCCTCAGTGCATGTAACTAACTTCTTGGCAGTGAGGTGATGACAGCAGAGCCCATACCACCCCAGAGCTGCTTCCTCCCAAGGCCCAGCGTTCCTGGGGGTGGGGGTGGGGGCAGACACTTGAGTCTGGATGGTGTTTTACAGACAGAAACTTTTCACATCCATTGTCTCTGAGGAGCTGAGGGTAGAGGGCGGCTAGTCAGCTCCCACGGTCACATGACCAAAGACAAAGGGGACTAGAGCCCACTGGTGTATAAACGCAGAAGATACTCCTTTCAGCAAACATCAGCCCAGAAGTGTGGCTACTTCCTGAGCACCTACTGTACTCCAGGAACTAGGCTAAAATGCTCCATTTATACAGATCTTATTTAATCTCACAACAACCCAGCCAGGGAAGGAAGTATTTTTATCTCCTTTTTAAAGAGGAGGAAGGGGAGGTTAAGTAACTTGTCCAAAGTCACTGATCCAGTAAGGGATGCACTGGGGTTCCCACTCAAAGACTACCTGAACACTTGAAAGGTTCAGAGGATAAATAGTAAGAACCAGGGAGAAGGTTAGGAAAACAGCTTCTGGAAATGTCAAAGGGGAAAACGCTGGGAGGTGGGGGTAGGGCACTCAGAGACCTCTTGGAGGTAGAAACAGTGGTGGGGTGAGGTGGCAGGTGCAGTCATTTTCCCAGTGTCAGGAGGGGCCCTTGGGCAGTAAACTCTTTGCGTGGTATGGAACAGTGTCATGCGGGGTCTCTGGTCCTGCTCCCTGCATAAGACCACAGTATATGGCTAGGCCAAAAAGGAACACCCACAGAGCCATGGAGAGGGGGTTCATACTGCTATATCCTCGCTGGCGGCTGGGTTGGAGACACGGAGCAGGAGCCACACGATCCACAATCTGCCGTCTACTTCTCTGTCAACCGACCCCACTTGCTAACTGCAATCCGCACTTGCTAGCTTAGCCACTGGCAGTTGTATCAGTGGCTAATGGCTAACTGGTTACAGCTGACGGCCAACTAGTCACAGCTGATGGCCATCTACTACCCGAGCCAGCACCTTTCCATGTGAGGTCGAGAGCCTGGAAACTGCTCTCTGGGACTCTGTCCCCACAAACAGGTTCCCAAGGTACCTGTATAGCCTAAATTAGAAGGTCCTCGGCTGGACCTGCTAGCGGGAGGGGCATAGACAAAGCCTCCCAGATCGCCGGGATCACAAATGGAGGCCCCACACATTTTCCAGACGTTTCCAGGTGGGCCGAACTCCCTAGGAGAATTCTAAGTGGGGGTGGTAGCTAGCAGTTGGCAGAGCTGCAGGCCTGGAGGCCCAGGACAGCACTTTCACGTGCAGGGTACCAGGCCTGGGAGGGCAGAGAAGGCTGGAGTAGGAGGTTGGGGGTTTCCTTCTGCGCCCAGGCAGCGGCTGCCTGGCTCCGGGAAAGGGTTCCTGGTGGTGGGAGCGCGGCGCAGGCTCCCGGAGCTGCTCCCGCCGCTCCGCTGCGCGCCGTGTCCGCGCCCGCTCCTTAGTATTTCCCCCACGGAGCCCAGTGCAGCGCTGCAGTAGCTAGCCCGGGGGAGGGGCGCCCCGCAAAGCTCCGGCCCTCGGTGTCTCCAGGGCGGCGAGAGGGTGGGGACCGAGCTCTGCTAGGCCTCCTTTCTTCCTAGGCTGGGGACTCTGCCGAAGGCAGGGGGTGTTGAGGGGACGTTGTGGGGCCCGAGGTCGCTTTGGGCCCAGACGCCAGAGCTGTCAACAGCGCGAGGTGTCGCAGGCTGCCGGGGGAGGGGACGCAGTGTTGAGTGGCGTCCTTCCTGGGCTCGGGGCTCAGATAAAGGGGAAGAGGCGCTCCAATCTCCTGCTCAAGTATTCACTTCCTCCTTCTCAGGCTCCGGGATGGGGCAGGGTCTGTGGCCCAAGTCTCTGGGAGCCCTCACTGCCCTATCCCGCCACTCTAACCATTTTAGCGGGCGTCTGGGGTGGGGGGGGCTCCGCTGGAAGAGGTAGGCATCACCCCCTGCTGGGTCCTCAGGGATGGCCGGGATCGTGGATGTAGAGCTCCAAAGGTGGAGTGGGGGCTGGGGGCTGCACAGTGATCCGGACACTTGGTGTGCGCGCCCCAAGATTTCGAGCGCCGTCTTGAACCCCGAAATCCGGGATGCATAAGGTATTCTGTTGGATGAGCCTTGTGCAGCACACCGCGCATATCTCTCCCCATGGGTGTCCAGATAGCCTGTAGGCGCTGCCTGCATGCCTCTCTCCCAGGAAACAGCAGGTAGGGGCACACTACACTTACCAAAGACATACCTGCGCCAGGTCCCCAAGCCACCTCCCTTACTCAGGTTCACATGTCCTCAGTTACAAGACACCCCCTGGTCCCACCTCCCAACCCACATACCCTAAGAGGTGGGGGAAAGGATGCAAAGAAGGAAGGACAAAAGCCATTCCCTTCCTTGAAGGCTCCTCTCAGTGCATTCCTACCTGGGCGGCTTAACCAACCCAGCAACCTGCGTTTCATCTGAGAGGGCTGGGCTAAGTCCTCAGACCCCTGAGCTGGGGTGCAAGGAGGGGTGAGTCTGGTTATGGCAGAGGAAGAATGAGGGTACTCAGGAGGATCTGGCTTTCCTGGGGCCAGATAAGGAGTGTGGGGGAGTGAGGTCTTAATCTGCCCAGCCTTAGTTAATTACATGCACTCCTTGGGGCAGAAAATTAGATCTCCAAGTTAGTACTTAAAAGGGAAGGCAATGGGAGGGGGGTGTTGAGCTTGGGGTGGGGGGCAGCTCTCCCTTACACCCATCCCATCTGCCCCAGAGAGACAGTTGCAGCCCCAAATGACCCATTTTGTGCCCCTCTCTATGCCTGAACTCAGAGTTAGGACAGGTAGGGAGAGCAAGCTGCTCTAGGCTGTGTTCAACCCCGGCTCCATCCTCCTCCTCCAGGGTGGCCCCAGCAATCAGGGATCTGGGGAGCCGTCCTTAGATCTAAGTCTGGGTGGCCAGTCTCTGGATTAAAACTGGGAACATCTGGGGCGACTTGGGTAGTGCTGTGGGAAGGGCTGCAGATTTAGAATACAGGCAGACCTGGGGTCAAAGCCCAGGTTCCTAGTCTGTGACCTTGGGCAAGTTGACCTCTTTGTGCCTTATGCCCTCCCTCATCTAGAAAACAGTATAGTAATCATTCCTACCTCAGAGATTCTTACAAACATCAAACAGTTAATATATATAAAGTATGTGCCAGGATCATAGTTAAGTACTCAGAAATGTCAGCTACTGTTTTTGTTAGTATGAAGACTGAATGAAATGTAGGAACAGATAGGAAAATGCTGTATAGTGCTTGGCACATAGCAGAGGTCGAATAAACCGAGGCACTTGGTGAAATCCACCAACCCCATTCCACCCCTGGTGATGTTGAACACTTTGCTGCAGGCTTAACCTAGGCCATGGCCCACTCCCGTGGAGAGGGCTGCAGGGGCCTGGGTGGTTTGAAGGCAGTGAGCATGCAAAAGCTCTTTAAGGGGTAGAGAATGCAGCAAGTTGCTAAGGGAACCTGGTTTCTGCATTTCTCCCTTTAACGCACTGATCCTCAATCTGGGTGGTAGGGGGCTCCTTTCCTCCAGTATTTATTCATTCTTCAAATAGTTACTGGATATCTGTTATGTGCCAGGCTCTGTGTTGGGCACTAGGGATACTGGGATACTAAGGAACAGAGACAGCCGCTGCTTCAAAGACCTTAGTCTAATAGGGACATGGAGGCTATTCAAACATCGTACGAAGAAATGTATATAATCACACTTGAGGTAATTGTTACTGATGTGGGACCAAATCACAGCTCTAGGGACCTAAGCTAGACTTGGGCAAGGCTGGGGGCCCTTTAACCAGTTATCTGATGCCCAGGAGAAAACTGGGGCCCCCATTACCATCCAGGTCCCTTTAACCTTTGGGTGTCTAACCCAAAGGTTATACTCGTATGTGTATCTTCATTCACTTCCTCCCTCACCTATTCATTTATTCAACGTACCTTCACTGAGCCCTTCTATATGCCAGTCCTAGTGTATGGAGCAGGGGCTGTGGAGATGAACGCTACAGCCCCCACTCCCTGGGATAAACGCAGCTCAGAGGGGATCACTGATGTATAAATCAACTAGAACGATGAGATGAGGTAAGTGCTACAGCTAGGTAAACACTAGGTGCTCTAAGGAAGAGATCCAAGCTAGGCATACTGTCAAAGAAGGCTGACCAAGAAGGTGACTTGAATTAAGCCTTGGAGGCTGTTAGCAGTTAGCAAGAGGGGAAAAGAAAGCAGTATATGCAAAGGTCCTGGGGCAGGTAAGAGCAGGGCAGTCTAGGGGCACACAGACCATTCCAACTCAGAGGATGAGGAAGGAACAGGGTCATGAGCATGACATTGACCAAGCTTTCCATTCCTCATAATTCATCCCCATCTAGGGCCATCTGCTTCTCACAGCCCACAGGGCCACCTGGCCCCAGCAGTTCTATAACCCCACAGTGTTCCTTGGGCACTCTGTAGGTTGCTACTTCGATAGTCATCTGCTCTACCTCTTCCCTGCTACAAGGCACATTTATCCACAAGCATTCCTGAGTACATGATACATTATATTCCCGTTTCTACTGAAGAGCTCAGAGAGATTACATGGCTTGCCTGAGGTGACAGAGCCAGTCAATGGCAAAGCCAAGATCCAAATTCAACCTAACCCGTCCATGCTTCTGTGTTCTTCCTATTACATCAGGATACCTTGGAGAGGGGCCTAGGGGAACCTAGAAATGCTGTACCTGGATCACATACCCACTTCAAAATGACACTCTCCCCCCACCACCCCAGGAAGGTCTTTGCACACGTGGGCAAGGCTGCGTCAGCTTTCCTTTTTCGGAGGGTGGGGTGTTAGCCAGGTGCTGAAGGCACTTGTGAGGAGTACAGTCCAGGAGAGGTATAGGGTTCCAGCTTGGGGGTGGGGGCACAGGTCTGACAGGCAAACAGCAGTGTCCCTCCATTTCCCCTCGCTGCCCCTCTCTGTTTCTCATTAATTATTCCCATCTCATGGAGCAGGAATGAAAACAGACTCAGGATCTGGCTGAAGGCCTGCTGTGACATCAGCGCCAGAGGTGGCTGCCCTGACCCTGACTATTGGGGGCTGGGGAACACCTCCTTCCCCACTTTGTCCTAGCCTGACAAGGAGAAGGAGAGAGGCAGGAGACAACTCTCCCTAAAACCCTCTCTCTTCTCTGAGCACTGAACTTGGGGCAGGTGAGTAAGGTGGTGCTTGCCTGAGGGGATCAGGAAAGGGTGCGTCTGCAGGAATGTGGGGGATACAGGAGCTGGCTTTCTCCAGATACCACTGCCTCCCACACGCCCTGCCACTCCTTTCCCCACAGCCACCCCCAGCACCACTCCCGGGCATTGTTCTCCCAACATCTTCTCCACTTACTTTGGAAGCCACCTCCATTATTAAAATCTTCCCTTACACTACCTTCTTTCCGGGCTCTCCTTTCTCAACCTTTCTGAATCTCAGGTTCACAGTCAGGTTCCCAGGACTTGGTACCTGGCCAACCAGATTCTTCTCAGCTTTCACATCCAAGACGTTGACCTCTCACCTCTAGTGACCTCCTCCTTCATTCCCTATTGGCCTCCAACAACACAGTGGGCTACGCTTTGATCCTGGTTATCAGTGAGCCATCTGCTCCAAGATTGCAAGTCTGATATCCTAGGCTGCCACTATTTCCTCCAGTCTGCCCAGTTTTTAAAAATCGGGGCCCCCTACCCCCTTTTCTCCTCATCTGGGGGCCTTCTGGGTATACTTGTCTCCCTGCCCCAGCTGGACTATTTCTACTCTCAAACATTCCCACCATGATGTCTCTGAGCAATCTTTTTCTTGTTTTGCTGACTTCCAATAAAATTCCCCCAAATAGCTAGTGCAGACGTTTCTACAGTACTCAAGTCCCCAACTGTGACTTCTTCCATTCTCACCTACTTTACTAAACTAATGCATCCTCTCAACAAATACTTGTTGCAGCTTCCTCTTTGCCAGTCACTAAGCCTTAGGCAATGGAGATAAGTGAGCCACTCTCAAGAAGCCTACAGTTAGTTCAGTGGAAGAGCAAGGTAAGTGACAGGGTGACATAGGAATATTCCTAGTGTCACTGATGGAATCGGAAGAAGAGACTGACATGTTGAGAACAGTGTTTTGGGAAGTGGAGTGAGGCAGGTGTGGGATGGATTGGAGGACAGAGCAATGGTGGCAGGAAAGCACGTGAGGAAGCCACGGTCTGGGTGAAGGGTCACAAGGTCCCATATGGAGCTGGGGTAAGGAGGAGGTGCTGTAAAGATGGCAAGGAGGGCACAGGTAGGCGGGATCTTGCAGAGATAAGTAGCAACATGCTTAGTGACTGATTGGATGTGGGAGGGGAGAAATACTAAATGTCTGAGCCTGGGTGATTGTGAGGACTGGGCAATTACGTGTACTTTGGCACCATTTACGGATTCCGAAAGTACAGGAAGAAGAACAGTGTGTGTGGAGAACAATGGGTTCAGTTTGAAGCTTTCAAGGGGAGATGCCGAAAAAGCCACTGAATAGGTGGATCTGGAGCTCAGGAGTGAGGTCTGAACCCGAGGATCGGGGCACCGTGGAGGCCGGGAGGAAGTGGACAGGATGGCCCAGGAGAGCTGCAGAGAGAAAAGAGGCTGAGGTGGGGGTGGGGAATGCTCTCCTGCAGGCGCCCATCGTGCCTCTCAGAGAGCTCTTATCACACTGCATTCTAATGTCCCTGTTTGTCTCCTCTGCCTTCACATGTGCTCCTTAAAGGAAGCACCGCCTCATTACGATGCGTGTTTTCCAGGAAGAGGTGCCAGGGGCTGGCACAGGACAGAGGCTCAGTAATATCCGCCTGCGGGACGGATAATAGTAATACTGTGTTGAGGGCTTACTATGTACCAGGCACCAACCTACATGTTTTACATTTAGTGGTTCATTTCATCTTCAGGGCAACTCTACATTTCTGTCTCTCAAGGGAAATGTACTCTTATCATTTCCATTTTACAGATGGGGAAGCTGGGCTAAGAGAAATTAAGTAACTTGTCCAAGGTCACAGAATGAGTATGTGGCAGAATTAAAATCGGAATCCAGGTGGTCTAACTCCAGAGCTGATGCTTTTTACTCCCACGCCATTCTGTTTCAAATAAAATCTTAGAGTAAGAACAACTACATTGATTACCATTATTGAATGCTTACTGTGCCTGGCACTGTACTAAGAACTTCATTAGGTTATTTAATTCTATATAAATGAGTTAATAGGTAAATGCATTGATGGGTGGAGTAAAATATGCATGTGTGTATGTCCGAGGTCGGACAATTAAGTTTGCGAACTCATCCTAAGAAAAGTGGTGCATACCTCATTGCCGAATATCACTATGGTTACCTTCAAAGTACTCCCCTTGGGAAGCTGTGCACCAATGCCAGTGCCTAGCCCACCCTCCAAAGCAATTTTGGAACTCTTTTTCTGGAATGGCCATCAGAGCTATCGTCGTATTATCCTGGATGTCCTGACTGTCATCAAAATGCCTTCCTTTCAATATTTCCTTTCTCTTCAGGTAAGGAAAGAAGTCATTGGGGGCCAGATCAGGTGAGTAGGGAGTATGTTCCAATGCAGTTATTTGTTTACTGGCTAAAAACTCCCTCACAGACAGTGCTGTGTGAGCTGGTGCATTGTCATGATGCAAGAGCCATGAATTGTTGGCGAAAAGTTCAGGTTGTCTGACTTTTTCATGCAGCCTTTATCAGCACTTCCAAATAGTAAACTTGGTTAACTGTTTGCTTAGTTGGTACAAGTCCATAATGAATAATCCCTCTGATATAAAAAAAGGTTAGCAACATCATTGTAGCAAGTTCACAAACTGAATTGTCAGACCTCGTATGTATGTACAAATGGATGAATGGATGAGTGAATGAATGCATGGGTAGATGAGAAAGTAAATGGATGGATAGATACAGGGATCAGTGGATAAACAAGTGAGTGTATGAGTGAATGAATGGTTGAATGAATGGATAATGAGTAGGTGAATGGATAGATGAATGGATATGTGGATGGAAAGGTGGATGGATGAATAGTAGGATGGATGAAAGAACAGGCAAGTGGGTGTTTGGATGAGAGAATGCATGCATGGATGGATGGATGGATGGATGGATGGATGGATGGATGGATGGATGTGTAAATAGATGAAAGAAGGGGTGAATGGATAAGTGTATAGAATGATGGATGGAAAGAAAGACAAATGGATACACAAGCCCAGATGAGAAGATGGATAAGCAGATTAATGGTGAATGGATGGATGAATACATAAATGTATGGGTGGATGGAAAAACGGATGAATGGTAGGATGGATGAATGGATAGACGCTGGTATATGGATGAAAGGATGAATGAATGGACAACTAGATGGACAATTAGGTGGCTGGATTATTGGATGAATGGATGGTTGGATGGATGAATGAATGCTTACATGTTTGGATGGATAAAGGAATGAATTACTATATTTAGGGCTGTAAAAGAGAATAAGAAAACCCACAAATTATAGTCTCTACCCTTTCCACTAGCTATATCTATGCCTTCTTTTGGCCACATTGTATATAGAATCTATCCTGCCCAGTCCCCCCACCAACCACAACCAGGCCCCAAAACTTGCTCCTCACCCACGCACCCTCACCCCTACGTACAGACACGTCCTGGAAAGGTTCTAGTCATCTTGATTCCTTTCCTCCTCTTCTGCCTTGATGTCCAGAGAAAGTACCTTCCAAACAACGAGCCTAGGAAGAAGGCAAGTGGTGATTGTGGGGGCTCCTCCCTCTGTCCCTATTGTGGTAGCTTTACTAACCCTGGAGCCCCAACACCCGAACAGATGCCAGGGTTCGAAGGTTGTGATTAGAGTAGGAAACTAACAGGTGTCACAGAAAGTGTTAGGGGCACAGTGTCAGGGGTATTCTGTGAGGCTGGCATATGTTTCTCTGGTAGAGAAGGGGTTTTAGGAAATAGCTGTGAAGCAGATTGCATGCAATGAGGCCTTGCCAAGATAGAAGGCAGGATCCACCTCTGAAGGCATCCAGTTGTGAGTCCTCAGCTCCACTGTGTGGCCTTGGACATCTCACTTAGCCTTTCTGAGTCTCCTTATCTGTAAAATGAACTAATAGCATGTACCTCACGTGGTCACTGAGAGAATGAGACAAGATGATACCAAGAAAGTGTGTGGCACATAGCAGGGCTTTAACAAATGCTTTCAAGAAGTAATAAAGTACCTGTGCATTTCATTTTTTCTGGAGGAAGGTAAACTAAGGAACCTGTGCTCTGTGGGTTTGGAGGGACAATGACATCATGGGTCAAGGGTCCCCATGGCCTCTGGGCACCAGCACAACCTCATGGAAACTCCTTGAGAAGCCTTCTCCTCTTCCTGCCCCCATCTGCTCAGGTCATCGGAAATTGATAAGGCCTAAGCAGAAAGAAGTAGCAGGTACCCGTGGGAGCACGAGTTAGCTGTGGAACCCCTGAGGAGGCCAGTCCCTCCCCACAGCCCCGTTCCCCCCCTCTCTGGGCCAGGCGCCAGCAGGCAGGGCACCCAGCTCTGTGGTTAACAAAAAAGAGCTGCTTGTTGAGGAGGATGAGTCATGGAGACCCTAGAATGGCCCTGGGAGGCACGAGGGGGAGAGGGTTCCTCCCCGGCCCAGGAATGGGCCTTTTCCCACAGCCAGACCTCTGTGGAGCCTGTGGATTAAAGGAAGCTAGAAACTGGGATTTCTACCTTTTCCTTCCCCACTACTTCCTTTCACCTCTCTTATCTCATTTAATCTCCACCATGTTTACATGTTTTCACGTAGAAGAACAAAGGCTGGGGATCTTGCCTTAGGTTTTGTAGGTATCTATAATATTAAATTGCTGGAGTTTTGAGTCTGCTGGAGGCACTTTCTCCTCCTAACCTGGGCTTGTACTGGACTTGACCACAGCGTATATAAGGGAGGAGAAGGGAATGACTATGTCTTGTACTAGACATTTTACATAGTTTCATCCCTATAACAACCCTATGAGGTTATGAGGAAGATGCTATTACCCCATTTTACTGGAAACCGAGGCACGGGAAAGTAACTTACCCAAGGTCACGTGCCTGGTAAAAGTTAGAGCTTGTATCTGAACCAGGGTCTCTGACACTTGGCCAGAGTGGTACCTTAGAGAGGGAGCCCGAGGGAAAGGACCACAGGGGTTTGGAAGAGGAGGTGAGAGGCTCTAGCGGTGCAGGGAGGCCTGGGTGCTGTTCTGTTTGACTTGGCGCCAGGGCTCCTGGCTCCACATGCAGCTCTGTGCTGGGAGCCCAGCTCTGCGTGTGCGAAGCAAAGATGCTGAACGGGTGCCAACAGGGCCATACCCAACCTCAGCCCCCACCCGAGGGCTCAGGAAATGACACACCTGAACTGCACAGCAGATTGTTGGACCCGTCTCCAGGATCACCTCCCAGAGGAGGGGTTTGCAGATGGTTGCTCAGCAGCCCCTGGGAGGGAGGAGGGCCTGGCCTCCTGGGTTGAGGGGTGCCCTCCAGGATGGCCCGGACTAGGCAGCGTGGTGTAGTGGACACATCAGCCTGCAGGTCAGGTGGCTGGTTGCTGTGTGATCTTAGACAATTTGCTAAATATCTCTAGGTCTCATACTTCTCTTTTGTAAACAAAGGGAGACATTTTTCTCTGCCTACCTTCTGGGTATAGGGCCTGGAAGAAGAGATCTCCTACCCCATGGGGGTCTGACTCTGGGTCAGAACACAGTCTCTGGAACGAGGTAAGGGAATGGGATCTATGCCTGATTTTTCTAGGGGCTGCCTGTAATTTTTTTTCACAAGACTGCCTGTGCACAAGGGACAGCTTCGTCTTGATACCCTTGCTATGGTATCTGAAACACGGACCTTTTCCTGTTCTTGGGGCTAGAGCATGTGTTCGGGAGTGGGCAAGGATGGCTAGGGGGATGGGGATTTGCTCCAAACTGGTAGCTAAACTCTACTGTGGGCAGGACTGGGCTCGGGGCTCTGTTCTAGAACCTCATCTACTCCTGGCACAGGTAGGGTAGCTGAGTCCCCAGAGGGGACAGTCAGCAGAGCCCAAGTGGCCCTGTTCTCAGGCCTGAGAACGCTGAATGGCCATCCTACAGGGCCTCCCTTTTGGGGTTGCAAACTGTGTGGAGGCCAGGAGTGCCCAGAGAGAGGGGATGGCCAGTATCGTTTCAAGTGTGTGCAGAGGTCCATCCCTTCTTGCAAACCAGCCTTGGTGGAAGCAGCAGCTCAGGCAGAGGGAGACTGGGGGAGGGGATGGCAGAGCTTTGCAAAGGAGGAGGCAGGAATTCTGGTTGGAAATCATTCAAATGAGGCTATGAAACCAGAACCCTGTCTCAGAACAAATTGGCTAGATTTGGCCTGGGGGGAGGGGGTTACAAGGATTGTGGAGGAGGTTGGGCCCTGGATGAGGGGGGAGGGGCTGGCAGGACTCTGACGTGTGTTCCCAAGAGGAGCCCAGGTCTGAGCCGTGATGGGTAGAAGCTGGCGGCCGCCCCTCTGCCATCCCTTGGGCTGCCTGTTCTGATACAGGAGGGAGAAGCCAGGTGCCCCAGCTGCCTTCCCATCTGGCCGGTCCTAGAGGGAATGGGTCTGGTCCATGAATGACACTCTTTAGGACTGCTCAGCTGGTGACCCTGCCGTGTCCCTGCCCCTGTTCCTATTCCTGCTCTACTTCTGAAGCAGACAAGTCCCTGTGACTTCACATCTTACCATGTATTCATTCAAAATTTCTGTTTCCCTTTTAAGTCCCCTGCTCTATGCTAAGCCCCTGGATAAAGGATGAACTCAGCTAAGGCTAGGTGGGGAGGTGTGACTTAAAAAATGGATTCTCATTCTTGTCCTAACTGGGGAGGTATCTAAGGGGGCCTCTCACAGAGCAGAGCTGCTGCCCCCATCCCCCCCCAGCCTGGGGAATGCCTCTCCTCCCGTCATTGGTGGGAAAGAAAGGAGGGGTGGGCAGTTGGGGTTCACACGGGGTCAGGCAGGGGCCTGCAGGGGAGGAAAACCAAGGCCTTCAGAGACTCATCAAAGGAGCTGCTGTGTGAAAGAGGCAACCTTGGAGGGGTCACAGGGTTCACACTGCCTGGAGAGGGATGAAGGCCTAGTCTGAAGGGGGCTGGGGGGGGAGCAGGCTAGGGGACAGGCTGAGAGGAAGTGGCAAGGCGCAGGGCAGTGGGCTCCTCATCCAGTGGTAGCTTCCGGTCCAGCTGGCTGGCCAGCCACAGGCTGAGCTCCAGAGAGCACTTTTCTAGGTTCTCGGGAGAAGCTCTGTCTTCTGCCTGTCGTGGTCTGGGTATTTTGGCCCGTTCTCAAGGAGGAAACAAGGCTCCTTGGCCACCCCACCCTCATACTTCCATATCTCCTCAAGGGCCAAAATTGTCTCAGAGCCAGATAGAAGCAGGAGTCAGATGCCAGCCATGACATGCCCCCACCCCCAGCCCTGCGCCCTTTTCCTGCCCAGATCCTGGCATAGGGGTCTGCATCTGCCTCATGCAGGATTCTGCCTTTGTCCTTTCTGCCTCTATCCCTTTGTGACTCAAGTCCCACCCTGTGGAGAGGGAAAAAGAGACTCATTGGGATCCCCTTTCTTACTCTTCCTTGAACCTACTAACCATCTGAGGACTGTATTCCCCACCTGTCTCTAATGTGGAGGGCTCAGAAGCCTCGGTGCCCTTCCCCCAGCCCGAGCCATTAGAGGCTCCCAGAATCCTCTCTGCTTTGCCCTCAATGTAGATTCCCAGGTCTTCATTGACCTGTCTGCCCCCTCAGCGTATGGGTCTTAGGTCCTGTTCACCACTTTGACACCCCCACCCCACCTCAGGGAGGTCTCGGAATTCTCTCTGTCTTCCCTCAACTCCAGTGTGGACTTCCAAAGTCCTCCTCTGTGCGCTCCTCAATGGCAGTCCTAGAAGAAAGTCACTTTGGAGGGAATGAAGTGGGGCAGCCATGGCTCATGATGGGAGGGACATGGACTTCTGGCCCCTCCTTGGGGATCAGGCTGGGCCTGGACATCTACTCTGAACCCCTCCTCTCAAGTGAGGGGGCCACTGTGGCGGGTGAGTGAGCTGGAGGGAGATGGGAGGGGCAGGGAGGTGGGGGAACTGGTCTTGTGTTGTTCTTGGCTTGGAGCCCCCAGCCCCAGGGAAATCCTGACTCTGTGGAAAACTGAGCAGGCAGTCAGGCAGGGGAGGAGGAGTTGGAAGAGGAAGAGGAGGAGAAGGGGAGGAGGACCAAGGGCTCAGGGTGAGATGGGGGTAGGGACTCCTCTCATAAATCAATCCCACCAGCTCTCAGGCCTGACAAAAACCAGAGACCCAGCATCCCTTGGGAGCTGAGGCCGGGGCAGGGGGTGCACATCATCCATTGGGCTTTGAGGGAGGAAAGGATGAAATAAGGAGCGGCATCCTGCTCAGAGGGACTTGCCTGAAGCCCCCCAAAACAACAGGTGTGTATGTAGCATGGGAGGGGTCTGAGAAACCGCCACAACTACAGGAGCCGAACCAGGGTGTGACAGATTGATGGAGGGAAGAGGGGTGCCCCACTGATCAGCAATTCAGAACACTTTTATTGCCTTGAAATCTGGCCTGGTTCAACGGAGGAACTGTGTGACTTTAGACAAGTTGTTTTACCTCTCTAGGCCTCAGTCTCCCTGGATGTATGAGGGTATGTGTTTCGTCCAGCCCTACTCGGGCGTCTCCTGATGCTACACTACAGCCCTTCTCTGTGCTTGGCAGAGTAAAGACAATTGCTCTGGAGCTGGCAGGACAACTGTGGAGTCCAGGCTCTGCTGTTTAATAACTGTGGCCTTGGGCAGGGCACATAACCTCTCAGACCCGCAGTTTTTGCATCTGTCCAGTAGGCATAATAACGCCTCTCCTACAGGGCTGTGATGCCAGGTGAGAGAGACAATGTATGTGTGAGTGGCACAATGTATGTAAATGGCCTGGTATGGCAGATTCTCAGTCAAAGGCCGTTGTTTATTTTGTCTCCACCACTTGGATGTTTGCAAGTCTTTCAGCCTTCCAAGGATCCCCTCTTTCCTTTCATACTCAAGTATTAATAATAATCAAGTGGCCCCAACTCCTAAACCAGTGACATCGAAACCCTCAGTATTTGCAAGGACTCTGGAGATGTCTGTGCTTCTGCTGCCACTTAACCCTCCTGCCATGGCTGGTATCTCCCTGCACTGTTGTCCCACTTGGTCACTGCCCCACTCAGGACACTCTGGGCTTGTGCCTTGTGGGCTACCACCGAAGGTCTGGGATGTGGAAGGAGGATGCGGCCAGCAGAGTACAGCCAACCATGTGCACTTGAACATCAGCCGCCACTGCCCTAACCTCCTAACCCCTAGTCGTGCCAGCCACTGGCCTCTTGCTGCAGAGGTTCAGCATCGCCTTTTCTCAGCCCTCCCTTCCTGCGCACTCCTCACAATGTCCTGTCCAGATTCCTGTAGCTATTGACAGAGCCCCTCAACACCGCTTTGTGCTGCCCTCCAGTCCCTGCTGGACCTGGGCCTCACCCAGTTTTATTTCAACCAGACCCTCATTCTTATACATCGAGATATTTGGTTGGTGCAAAAGTAATTGTGGTTTTTGCAATTATTTTTAGCCTTTTAAATGGCAATTACTTTTTGCATCAACCTCATATTTCAACCAACAAAAGGGGCTGATTTTGAGGCCCGATCTGTGCCTCTGAGAGAATGCTGAAGGGCAGCACTGTATTTATTTCCTAGAAAATAATGATTTCTTTGCAACTATGTTATATTATTATTTCCCAGAAAAATAGCTTTGACTAACTCATCTTCTGCCTTAAGCTCGTCCCCCCCACCCCCAGGCTCACCTTCTCCATGTCTCAGTAAACCCCTAGAGTGTGTATGTGGGTAGTTGGGGAATGGGAAGGCATTGGCCCAGGCCACCCCAGTTCCCTATTCTAGGGTCTAAACCCACTGGGCTGGGCCATGCTGAGGGCACAGCTTGGGGCTAATTAGGAGGGGGCTGGTAGGATCTCCGTTGAAATCCTGGGGTTCCCTTTCCCAGAAGGCCTTGCTTTCCTCTAGGACTTCACACCCTGAAGCAGCTCCAAGGGTCTGTGCCCCAAGATGTACGGGACAAGGAGATCGGAGGCCTAAGAGGACCTGGACTCTGTTGGGTGGCTCTGGTGGGGACCAGAACCACTGTGGTCGAGGCAGGGGCTCTCCATGGGGAAGGAAGTGGGGGAAGTCTGGAGGAGGGATGGCGGACAGGTGCCCAGGTAGCACCTTCATAAATCTGTCTCCTACACTAGATGCCGGCCCCTCGAGCATGTGGTCAGTACAGGCATCTGTGGGGGCCCTCTGGCCCTCAGTGTCCCCTGCTGTTGTGATGCCTCATCTTCCCTTGGGTCGCCCCAGGGCTGCGAGGAGTCCATCTAGGACAGCTGGGAATGTCTAGAGAGACCATTTCTCAGCGTCTCCACTCTGCAGCCTCCAAGACAAGTGGGCATCTGGCCTCTGCTTGACCACGCCCAGGGACAAGCACTCATTGCCTCACAAGGCCGCTCCCTCTTGGTTGGGTAGCTGAGACAATAGAAAAGTTAGAAATGGAGAATCCAGCAAGCATGTATGACTGGTCCTTCTGTGGGAGTGAAGAGGGGGTAGGGGAGCAGCTGTGGATGTCTTCATGAGGGAGGGAGGTAAGGCAGGGTTGCATGTTTAGGGTGAGGCCCGGGATCTTGGGGAAAGGGCTCAGGCCTGGGAAGCAAGACTCAGGGTTTGAGTCTTTGCTCTGTCGTTAACTCACTTTGTGGCCTGGAGGGAATCACTCCCTTCTCTGGGCCTCAGTTTCCATAACTGTAAACTTTATAGGCTGGGTTTGAAGACTTCTAAGAGTCCTGCCCCTGGCAACAGATGCTCTTCCATGAATCTATGAATAGCTGGCGCAGAGGGATCAGGTCTTCGTCCATGGGGGCCAGGCTGGCTGGAGAACGCTCAGAGAATGGGCTCTGTGTGGGACTGGACAAGGTTCCCTTTCATTTCGTGAGGCCTTGGCAGCAGCCCAGGGCCTACAGACTCTCCCTTCCGCCAAGGTCAACCTGACCCTGACCTGGGGGGCACAACTGCCCGGGGCAATTGAGGTCAGGAGCTGGCAACTTGGGAGAAGGAGCCCAGTGCCGAGGTTCAGACTCCTGTCCCCTGGCTGGGGTGAAGGTCTCAGCAACTGCAGTTCTGTGTGCCTCCAGTGTCTGACAGTGACCCAGGCCCGCTCCCCCCCAACCCTGCAGACTTGGTGGTCTCTGGAAAGACCTTCACTGGACTTAGTGTCAGACAAGCATGGTATGGAATCCAGACCTGCCACTTACTAGCCCAGGGACCTTGTGCAAGCCACTGCCTCTCATCATCTGGAAGTCAGGGACTCTGATTTCTACTTTACGTGGTTGCTGGGAAGACAAGGCACATGAGTAAGCACCAGCCAAGCAGAGACAGAGGCAAGGAACCAGAACAAGACTGGACTCTCTTCTTGCTACCTCAGCCCTCTGTCTCTTGGCCTGTTTGTCCATGGGGGCACTGGGGGCTTCCAATTCTCAGGCCCTAAAATCTGCACAATTTAAAGTAGTCAAAACAAACCCTCCACTCTACTTGTGCTGAGAGGGAACAAACTTCTGGCCGGGTCTAATGGGTTCCAGGTGTACTCTCTAGCCTGCAGTGGCTGAACCAGCCTCGGTGGCTGTGTCTGTGACTACCAGGCTAGCTGGGAAGACTCAATTAGCCAGACATTTACAGTCCTGCCCTTCAGCCTGTGAAGAGTGTGGAGCTGGGCCAGGCTCTATATAGTATGGTGGGCAACCAGCTTTGAGCTCAGAGAGCCTGGGGTTCAAAGCCGGGAGGCACTGGGCCTACCCACAACAGCATATGTAGGGGTCTCTCACACCCTCCCTCTCCACCTCTCCCCAAATACCCAAGTCAATGCTGAGCACCTACTGTGTGTCTGGCCTTGATCTCAAGAGGTTCTGGTGTTGTGGAGACGATTTTCACAGACCTGTAAAATTCCTCCTCACAGGAGGTCGACCGTGGGAGTGAACTCCCAGAGAGGCTCAGGGAACCAGGTGGGAGCCCAGAGGGCATGAATGCGGTTTCTTTAATTACAATTATATATTAATTATCATGTTATATAATCAGAGTGACAGCTGTCATTTATGAATGGCGAATCACGGGTCAGGTACTGTGTTCAGTGCTTTCTGTACATGAGCTCATCAAATCCTCACAGCCATACATGGCGACGGCTTCTGTTCTCTCAGACAAGGGAGTGGGGCAGGAGGCTCAGGGGTACGAGAGCCTTGCCTGAGGTCACATAGTCAGGAGCTGGCTAACGTGGGATTTGAGCCCAAGTCTGTCTGACCTCAAGGCAGGACCTGTCCCACTCTGCTACACTTTTCACAGGCTGGTCCAGCCCTTCCCTAAAGAGTCAGGAAGAGTGCATGTGCGTAAGTGTGAGTGTGTGTGGCAGGACCTGATCAGAAGGCAGAGCAGGGAGGGATTTCTTCTTGGAGTAATGCCAGAGGCTCAACCACCCATTCGCTGGGCCCATTTCCCCCATCTCCAGACTCAGCCCACCTCTGCCTCCAGTACTACCAGTTTCAAGCCTCAGCCCTGACCTGCTATCTGGGTGAACACCCTCTCTCCCAGCCTCCTTATCACCTCGGGATTACCGCCCCCCTCTTCCATCCTGAACTGGGTAGCCAAGGGCACTGTTCTCATTGGGGCCACCATCTAATCACCTCATTCCCACCCATGTCAGCGGGTCCCTCTGGAACAGACGGGGTGGTCACAGGTAGGGGAGGACTGCAGACCCACTCTAGATCGCAGGTGATATGTGGGTATAACTGCAAATAAGGGGTTGCCCTCAGCCCTCTTGTTTGGGTAATTATTAGTAACAATAATTTTTAGCCTTTGTTGTCTCAATAAGCATTCCATCCATACAGACGTCTTATTGTTATAACTTCTCAAAGTATTCGGTACTTTCCTTCATAATGCTGGTGTGTAATTATAAATCTATTTACATATCTATTTCGTTAATTCTGCCTTCTTGCTAGACTGCAAGCTCTGAAAGGGCAGCCTTTCTGCTATATTCCCAGTGCGTGGCACAGTGTTGACACATAGTAGGTACTTGACCAATTTTTTTGTCATATATTTATGGATGAATGAATGAAATGGAATCAGTGGGAAGCTAAGAAGACATAGGGCAGGACCAGAATGCTGGGGAGCAGGAGAGGTATGAGGATGAAGCTTTTGGAATCTGTCTGTGGAGCTGAGGTGGGACAGCATGGTTGGTGCCCCCTGAGCAGCTCTGGGATGGGGCAGCTAAGCTGTAGGGCCTCTTCATCTGCCTGGAGCTGAACTGCATCCTTCCCCAGGTAGGAAATCAGAGGAATCCTGTTAATTAAGGCCTCTCTTGCATCTCCAGAGCCTTACAACCCAGAAGAGCCAGCAGCCAACGTTTTATCCTCCCTCCTACTGACATTCTCAGAAGGGAATTCAGGAAGGACCTCCGTATTTGGGCCACTTCAGAGAGGTCTTGGGGAGCTGATCTAGATTAAAGTTTCCAGACGGAACTTTTCCCAGCCTGTGTCCCCTTCCCCTTGTGTCTCTAGAGCTACTGAATGCATGACACTTTCTCCATCCCTCAATCTCTTCTTCGTAGCCCCAATATTCTGGGATGTGGAAGGGGAAGTTGTTAAGAAGATCTGGGTTCAAAATCAGCTCGGCCACTTTCTAGCTGGGAGATCTTGGGCTTAGCTTCTCCAAGCCTCAGTTTCCTCATCTCTAGAATGGAGGGTGCTGATCTCCACCTTGCAGTGTTTGCTGAAGGGTTAAACAAGATCATGTGGGCAGAGCTATTCTAGTACCAGGCACATAGTAGGCACTCAGTGAAGGCCTGGGCTCTCATTCCTGCTCTGCCACCATCTGGCTGTGTGATCTAGGGTAGGAACCATCATCTCTCTGGGGCTCAGTTGCATCTGTCAAACAAGATGGTTGGATCAGATTGTCTTGAAGGCCCCTTCCAGCTCTGACTTGCTTGGTTCTATTCTGAGCAGTGAGCCCCACCTCTGGGGCAGGGGCGACATGAACATTCTTTCAGCTCAGATTCAACCCAGGCACATGCTTGCCCAGCCCCATCCCTGCATTTAGCCTGTAGCTGTTGCCACATTGGCCGCACCCTTGGCACCACATTTTCTTCCCACCCCCACCCCACTTGCCAGGGGCACAGGTGGGTGGCTCTGTTCTTGTGGGACTGAAGG
This sequence comes from Rhinolophus sinicus, assembly GCF_036562045.2. NCBI lineage: Eukaryota > Metazoa > Chordata > Mammalia > Chiroptera > Rhinolophidae > Rhinolophus > Rhinolophus sinicus. Next base: position 48,367,769 of record NC_133751.1, read on the forward strand.
AGCCCAGGAGAACAGAAGAAGAGGATGGGAAAGAAGAGGGAAGGATAAAGGGTCTGGAGGAGTGGAGTGAGGTGGAAAGGGCAGGACATGACCTGAGCCCTGTAGCTCTGCCACTTTCTAACGGTGGGTGTCCTTGGCGAAGCCTGTTTCCACATTTACGCACTAATAGCAACAATTAAAACACCCCATTAGCCTTCTGTGAAGATTAAATTAAAGAATATGTCAAGTGCCTGGCATTCTCGTTTTGTTCTCTGGGGTGGTAGGGACAAACACCCTTCCCTCAATCCCCCTAGCGGGGGCAGTTCCATGAAGGACCTGTGGGGGCGCTTCGGCAACTTTCCCGAGGGCCTGACGTCCTCATCCCGCAGCCCAGCCGGAGCCCCTTCCCCCTGGGTTGGCAGCTTGGGGTCCTTGGCCAGGGAGCCCTAGCCCACAGAGCAGGGAGAAGGCTTCGGCCCCAGCCAGCCCCCGCCCCCACCCGCACCGCCTCTGCCTCTGAACGAGCGTCTTTGATCTGCAACCTTCAGGGGGATTAAGAGCCCGAGAGCCCTTCTCCCCGGGGTCCCCCGCTCCCCGCTGCCCTCCCTCCGGGCTGACCTCCCAGTCGGCGGCCGGGGCTGGGGGCTGGCTCCGCCGCCGGTGGTCCCTGCAGCTCCTGCCCGCCACGCCTCCGGGCAGGCCACTTGGATTACAGGGACAGCAGCCGCGGCTGGCGGCTTCGGGGAGCCCCAGTGCTGGGGCCCGGAGCCCGCGGCGGGGGTGGGGGGGCGGGGCGAGAGGGAAGGGCTAGGGGTGGGTGCGGGCCCCGGTGCCTCCTGGCCATTTTGGCCGGGGAATCTGTGTAAAGTGTTTAAAAAGAAAAACTCTCCGGAGGAGGACGTAACCTTTTCTTAACATCTGGGGCTCAATTAGCTAATGACAGCAAAGCCTTCTCCGGTGTCGCTGACCCCTGGGCAGCAGCCCCGCTCCCCCACCCCCGGTATTTATACAGCTGCGGCCCCTCGCTGGGACGCGGGGCAGGGGGCTTGGCTGGGTTATCTCGGCGGAGATCCGCCGCCCACCCCAAAAAAGAGAACGAAAGGGCTTCGCACAAGGTCCCACCCGCCGGGCCCGCGGCCCTCCTCGTCGCGCGGCCTTTCTCCCTCTCCCTCTCCCTCTCCCAGCTCTTTTCGCTGCCTTGCTGTTTCCTTCCCCTAGTTCTCTCGGCTCTCCCTCTCCTTCCGTCCCTCCTTCCTTTCTTCTCCTCTCTCCGTTTTTTTGTTCCCTCTCCCTCTCCTCTCTTTCTCTGCGTTCTCCCTTTATACCCACTCGCTCCTTTGTTTCTCCTGCCCATCTGTCTCACTCCGCTCTCCCCCTCTGCTCTTTCTGTCTCCTCCCTGTCTTGCCCGCTACCCCCTTGCCTGTCCGTCCGTCTCCCTTTTCTCCCCTCTTTCTCTGTCTTTTCTCTCCCCCCATGCGGCCTCCCCTCTCTTTCTCGCTCTGAATAGCTCCCTTGTTCCCTCTCTGGGTTCCTGTCTCTCCCTCTCATTCTACTGCTTCCTCCCCACCTTTGTCTGTCCCTGTCTCAACCTCTCAATGCCTCTCTGTCTGTCCTCCCAGAGGTGAGTCCTGCCCTAGCTGCCAGGCAGATACCCCGAGGGGAATAGGCCTCGTGCTGGGCCACCTCTGGGCCAAGCAGCTTTCCACCTGCAGGGCTGGGCAGGTCAGGGGCTGGACACTTGTGGACTGCCCTGATCCTTACTGGGAAAAGTGTGGGAGACCTGTGTTTAAGGCACCACCTCTTCCTGGTTAGAGCCAGAGGGGACCGACCCCCACGGGTTTTCCTAAGTGCCCTGACACCCCAGCTCCTGGAGTCTCACCTTCCCTGCCATTCTGCCTACCCCAACACCCTGCCTGGTGTTTTGAACCCAGATGCAAGTGCAGACACACGTTTTTCATCTTTGTATTCCTTCAGCACAGTAAAAACAGGCTGGAGTCTTTTTATTTTTATTTTTAATTCACCAATACAAAGAGAAAAAAAATAAGTGCAGAAACTATAAATAGCACAAAATAGTCATGTCCAAAGGCAGTGTAGAGTAGCAAAAAGGCACAGGATTTGGAATGAGAAGAGTTGGGTTCAACTGGGAACTTTTTAAACAATTCTGAAATCCTGGGGGAATTACTTAGCCTCGGTTCCCTCATCTATAAAATGGGGGTAGTAATTGTTATTGCCTAAACGACCTCAGTCAGCGAAAGGTGACATTCTTCCACTAGGGCATTTGCTGTTTGTTTTCCTGGAGAAAATCTTGGAGTTTATGATTTTTCCAAGATAGCGCCTGTTCCAAAATTCTACCTCTTCCTCTCCCAAGTACACTTGAAAATTCTCCCACCCCTTGTAGATACATCTATGTGAGCGAAGGCTTCAGATGCCTTTCACAGAAAAACGCAGGTAAGTAACGTTTACGAACAATGGAGGTGAGAGGAGATTCCCGAGTCCCTGAAGCCCTTGGGTTGACACTACGTACCTAGGACCCCCGCTCACTGTGTACTGGGCACTGCGGCAGGCGCTTCGCATACTGGGTCGTGAATCCTCACGAGAACCAAACGAAAACATTGCCCCTGTTTTACACCTGGGGAAACGAAGAAGCAATTGTCCAAGCACCACAGATACCTCAGGGAAATAGCGGGACTGGAACCTAGGGTTCTCGCCTCTGGAGCTCAGGAGGGTGTCTCCCCTTGGGTAAAGGTAGAAGAGGGAGAGGTTGTCGGGCCCCTTCCGCAGCCCGAACGGGGCAGAGGAGGGGCACAGATGGCGTTCTTTCTGAAAGGCAGCGATAGACGAGCTCTACTTCGACCTCTAGTTGGCCGACCCTTGGTGCAGGCGGGAGGGGGTGGGAATGGAGGGTGGGGTGCAGAGCCGTTGCTACTGCTGCGGCGCCCGCCCCCCAGGACTGGCTCCCCGCACGCCGGGCTTGCTGCCCGGCACCGGATGGAGAGTCCTGAGAAGGCTTAATTTGCAGGAAGACATTCTCATCAGATCGCGTCTCCGGCAGAGGAGCGCTGCTGCCGGGGGTCGGACTGGGCTCCACCCAGCACCCCTCCCCCGAGCCCTGGCGAGGCGAGAAACCGAGATGGTGGAAGCAGAAACTGGAGCCCCGGCGCCGGGCAGCCGCGAGGGACCGAGCCTTTGAGGGTTCTGCTGCCTCTTGCCAAGGTCAATCAAACCCTCCCGTGCTCGGGAGGCGTGCGCCGCGTGCGCCGCAGAGGTGGGCGTCCGGGGCGGAGCCGGGCCAGGTGGGGTAGGAGCCTGGCCTCCGCAGACGCTTCTCGCCCCCTCTCGGGGCAGGTGCTGGGAGCTACCCCGGCCGGCCTGTGGATGGGACGGGGGTGCTGGGGCCAGAGGCTGGGATCCAGGCAGCGGGGTACGACCCACCCGGGCGGAAACGGAGACTAATTAGGGATGTTTTATGCTAATATGCACCTGGCTGGGCTTTTTTAGGGCTGAGAAAGGGTGTAGAGTAGAAGGGAAGAAGTTCCGGAGAGCCGGAAACTTCCGGAAGCACTCGATTCCCTGCCTGATAAAAGACAACCCGGCTCCAATGCTCACCCGCTCGCTGTGTGGCCTTGGGGAAGTTACGTGGGGACATTATTGGGCTTCAGTTTTCTCCTCTGAAAAAGAGAACGCGGATCAAGTTTCTTCCCAAGCTCAGTCACTCTGTCAGCCAAGAGTTGGAAGTCCGGCCGTCGGGTTGCTCTCGGAGGATGGATTGGAGACGGATTGCCCGAGGTGTGAGGCGGACTGATGCCAGGGCACAGTCCTGGCAGATGCAGAGCATTTGAGGCAGCAGAAGCCAGGAGCACGTTTCCACGGGCCTGTGGCTAACTGTCTCCACTGTTGCCCAGAGGTCAGAGTGAGGAGGAAGGAGGTTGAACAAAGGTCGCTATGAGGAGGAGACAGCTGGTAGTCAAAGGAGATGGGAGATGGGGCGGAGAGCAGGGGAGAGAAGTGGTGTCTTCACGGGTATCACCTGAGCTTAATCATAAGGTTGGGGTGGAGGGGAGGGCGGGATGGGTTGAAGATGTCAAAGAGGAAAGGGGAAGATGACTGATGGGGTCGTGTCCTGAAGAAGGCTGAGGGAGGTGGGAGCTTGGGCACAGGTGGGAAGGAACAGGAGACACTTTGGGGTGGGGGGTAGGGGGAGGAGAGGATATTTTGACGAAATGGGGTGGCACTCTTCACTGGCCTTACACAACTCGACTCAGTGTTGGATGAGGCCTCAGTGTAGTCAGTGAGTGAGGAATGAGAGTGGACCTGGGCAGAATCCACCACCACCTCAGTAGGGTAGGGAAGATGGAGGGGTGATGAGCAGGGATGCGGCTGAGGTTGGATGACAAGAATTTGAAAGCAAAGTAAAAGAAACCCTTGAGGGACCGGAGAGGGCTGGCATTTACTGGAATTGTCCATACATTGTCTCATTTAATTCCCACCACATGGTGTGGTAGGTGTTATTAATCCCATTTTATAGATGGGGAAACAGAGGCTCAGAGTGGTGAGGAGCCTCCCCCAAGGCCACTCAGCTGGTAAGAGATGAAGTCACCATTTGAAACCAGGTTTGTCTGCCTCAGAATGGAGGCTGCCACCATTGTGCTCCACTGGGCAAGAGTTCTGACCCCTGAGCCTCAGCAGTGCTTCCTTCTCCTTCTCCAGGTGTGGCAATCCTGGGGACTGACCCATTTGGCTGGAAGGAAGGGGCTGGGCTTTCAACCCTCTCTTGCAGCCTGTCCTGAGCCAGCCTGAACTTAGCAGGAAGTCTCTACCCAGGTGAGAGGAGGGGGAAAGTGTGCGCTTTTTTTTTTTTTTTCTAAATGAGATCAAACCATATATGTTGTTCTGCAACATGCCATTTTTCTCTTACTATTTCCATATGTATATATATATATATATATATATATATATATATATATATATATATATATATATTTAAAGTTGTGTAGTACTCCTTTGTATAGCTATTCCATTTATTGTTAATCTGTTTCCCTACCAGTGAACATTTATATCGTCTCCGAAGTTTTACAGTCACAACCAGTGCTTTAGTACATATCCATCTTTGTAAGAGTATCTTTGTGTAGATGGAGATTATAGGATAGATTCCTAGAAGCGGCATTTATGGGTCAAGGGTAAGCTTGTTTTAAATTCTTATAGGTAGAACTAAACTTCCCTCCAAAGAGGCTATATCAGTTTATACTCCCTCCATCAAAGTATGAGTGTACCCATTCTTTCACATCCTTGCCACTGGGTATTATATAATAAATACATATTTGCCAATCTAGTGAGCAAAAAAGGTTCTCACTTTTGTTTTCATTTGTAAATCCCTGAGTCTCTACAGCTCAGCCAAGGCCCATTAGCTAAAGAAAGCATTATTTGTGAAGACCTGAAGAAGAGCTCAAGAGTGAGAAGCAGAGATTTAGGGCAACTCTGAGGAAGAACGGAATGTCAGTGAATGCTATCAGGACCTAGATAAGAAAGGTAGCAGAGTCTGTTCCTATGCTCCCAGGTGGAATGGATAACCCCCGGAGCTCAAAATGAGGGCTGGCGATGTAGGGTCTCATGACCAGCAGCCAGACAGGTACCTGCTGGGAAAAGCCTGGCTCCACAGAGGTTATAGGAACAAGCTAACAGGCTGTATGTGGCAGAACAGGGCAGGTTTCAGGGAGGGCACAGGAATGAGTTCAGCTTCTTGAAAGAGCCAGGGAACATGAGGGTCACCAGGCTCTGGGTGCTTAATGAAAACTGGGAGACCATAGGCTGAGGAGGTGAATGATGGGACTCAGCAAAGGTGAGGGTGGGAGTACGTGGAGAGTGGTGGCAGCATCCCACCCCCCATATGTGTCTCTAGTAATAATGATACACCTGATATTTTTGAGTGCTTATTATGTAAGACATTGCTCTAAGTGTGTCAATTTATTGAATAATTTTATCCTTGTAGCAACTATATGAGATAGGTATAATTATTATCCTCATTCCACAGATGAAGACATGGAGGAATAGAGTTAAGTTGCTTACCCAACATCACACAGCTAGAAAGTGGCTAAGCTTGGATTCAAACTCAGGCCATGGTGCTTCAGAGTCCATCCTTCCAACTACCACACACATGGCTTTTCAGGGCCTTCCTTAGTCAATATAATAATAACTGTCACTAATTGAGAGCAGAACAGGTACACTATTTTCTTTTTATCTCTAATGCTTACAACAAGTCTATGTAATAGAAGGTGTTATCCTTAATTTAAAGAAGAGAAAAGTGAAATTCATGGAGGCTGAGCACCTTAGCTGAGATCACCCATCTAAAAAGAACTTGAGCCCAAATTTGCACTCACATCTGTGTGAAGCAAAAGGCCCTGCCCCTTCCACACCACCATAGGGCCTTTCACAACATAAAGGAGGAGAAATGACACATCACAGAATGGTCAGGGCTGGACGGGACCTCTGAAACCATCTAATCTGAATCTGTAAGTAAGGCTGGAGAAAGGGAGGTGCAGAGAGGATAACATGCCTAAGTTACACTGCAGGTGTAACAAGGCACCTCTTCTGGTCTTCTGTGGGAACGGAATGCTTTGCCTCATCTCTGCAGAGAGAAGGCATGTGAGTGCAGCCTGGAGGGAGAATCTAGGTGTATGTGGGGGTGGGGGTGGGGGTGAGGGTGGTGGAGGCAGGGGCTGTATGCAGTGCTGGGCAGAGCCCTCCCTCATCAGCAGGGCTGACTGGGAAACAGAATGGCAGTGTGGAAGGGGAATCTGAGGAAGCCATCGCTTTCCCCTAACTGGAACCCTCCTCACCCCTTTCCACCCCCCACCCCCCCACACACACACACATATCCACCCTCAACCTAAGTAAAGCATGAGCTGGTGTCCTTGACAGAGCTTCTTTGGAAGGCTTCTTTGGAAGGATTTGAAGAGATTCCCACCATCCTGGGTGACCCAAGGACTGCCATTTCACCTTATAAGGCCACCTGATAAGTTATCTGTTGTTCTTTCCAAGGGTACATGTAAAAATGCAAATTACCCTGGGACCTATGGCACAGTGAAAAGGATATATCAGTCATGCACACCTTCCTGTGAATTTTTTAGTTAGGACAGTGTTTCTCAAACTAGGGTATTCCACCTCAGAGTTTCTAAGTTCTAAGAATAGTTTTAAAATTTGGATTTCATTGATATTAAAATATTTCAGCAGTTATAAAGTCAGAACTCTTTGCAGTTAAACATTTTCATAGACTAGGACTTCAGTGCCTTAAGTTGGTGTTGCATAAAAACATGTCTGGGAACTGTTAGAAAATCACAGGATCTATGAGAATTGCTTTTCCTTTTGAGAGGTCTGTTCATACACAAGTTTGGGAGACTCTAAGCAAGGGTTAGATAGGGGGTCCAGAGATCCGGGCTCTCTAGTCTTGGCCACTTGTCCACTTGGGGCCTTGGTTTCTTTAGGTATAAAATTCGCTTACTCCTCACCACTTTTGCGGCATCAGCTCTGCCAGGCCTGTGCTGGTTGCCGAGAGGGATACGTGAACAAAGCTCAAGACTATGAGGCCGAGAGAAGCTGGGTCAGGCACTGAGCCTGGCGCCCTACAGTCTGACAGTTCAAGGCAGAGGGTAGACAAAGGCTATGGGGTCTAGCAGAGGAAGAGGCCACTTCTGCCTGCCGAGCACAAGTGGGCTTTGTGGCACAATTGGCTTTGAGCTGGGCCTTGAGCCAGGGCCACAGCATGTGAGGGGTCTGTCTGGCCCTATAGGCAGAGAGGATGGGTAGGGTGGGCTTGTGGACAGAGCTAGGGTGTGAAATTCATTTAGAGGACTGAACACATAGCTGAAGGACCTCAGAGGCCATCTTGTCCGACTCTTTAGGGTACAAGGGAACATCATGAAGCCCAAATTTTAAGTACCCACCTAAAGTCACACAGCCAGTTGGGGCCATGCAGACAGCAAGCAGGTAGACAAGATGTTTTCCAATCTGGAGCTGAGTTCCCAACCTCAAGAATCTTTTTCTGGAGTCCAGCCCAAATTGGTCAGCTTTTCTTCCACCACACACTCCATGAAGACCACCACAGACTCCAGCAATCCATCTCTCTCCCATTTCCTGGGCTCCTGAGGCACAGGGGCCCACAGACCTGGGGGGTGTTTTAACTATATTTCCATTCAACAAAACATCCTCATCCTGGTGAAAGCCCAGCTGGAAGGAGGTCATTAGGCCACCCTTCCCAGCCTCTAGTACTTGAGCTTCAGTGGTAGAACTCAAGCTGGAAATAGGTGTGAATGCCAGAACTCACAAGAAGCCTCTTCCAACCCCAACCTGCACAACTTCCTGGGTTGTGGGGGCTCCAACAGCTGTCAGCTAACGGGCTGTAGGTTCCAGTCCTGGGCTAGGAGAGCCTGCCTCCACTTGGCCCTGGGAGCCTTTTCCTTTCCTGGGCAGTGGGTACTCTCAGGCTGTGGCCACCCCTTTGGGTGGGAGGAAACCCTCACATCACACAGGCCACGTGAGGTCCGCAGCTGCCCACCCTTCTTGCTCACTGCCCCAGGACTAGCAGGATAGTGGAGAGGCAGGCAGAAGGAGGCCGGGCCCAAAATGCCGGGAGTCTTGTGCCCATTTCTAGCAGCAAAGATTTGGGGAAAACAGGCTGATGTGGGTGTCTATCATCGATACCCCAAAACAATGACTGAAACCCAGATTCACCATGTCTGCTTTAGGCTTGATTGCTGCTACCGTGACCACCACCACTGTCACCATTTCCATTTCTACCACGCTCATTGTTTGCATTTCTACCACCACTGTAAATTACCATCATCTCCACCACAACCACCACACCTCCACCCACCACTATCAATATTTCCGTTACACTCATCAATCATCTCCACTATAACCGCTACCTCCCCCTCCACCACTATTAGCATGTCCATCTCCATCTCCACCACGATCTCTATCTCCACAGCCATCACTGCATCCACCGCCACTACCACCTCTACCATAGCCATCACTTCCATCTGCAACACCATCATCACCACCTCCACTGGGATCACTCCCTTCCTCACCAGTATCATGTCCACCACCACCACCAGCCATCTCCACCCTTAGCATCACCACCACCAGTACCCCTTACCCCCAACACTTTGTCTCCAGCCACCACCAGCACAGTTATCTCACTCACCTCTACCTCTGCTATTTGGGTTAACCCTTCAACCTCTTTCCATATGCTCTACCCCAGAAAGGCCAACCATAGACCCCAATTCCCCCATTTTTCTTTTGAGACTTCTCATGGAAGATGAATTTAAATGCCTTGCTCTTTAAGTTAAGGAAGATTATGTGTCTCTTGCCGTTCCTGATTTACCAGGCCCATCATTCTGTCCTGGAAGGAAATTGGATTACTCTGACAGAATGTGTTCTTTGGAAAGCAGTTCTGGTTATTACCTAATTCCTTATGACCTAGTGTTTGCAGATTGATTTTTTGACGATGTGTCCCAATAGTTTTCTATTATATAGCAGCGCGGCTGATGGGTCCGGCACTTCCAGAGGCATCTGCTTTTCCCCAGGTTTAAAGAGAGGCAGGGACAAGCTGCCTGGGTCTCCCTCTGGTCTCCAGGCCCCTCACCAGTTCTCCATAAATCCCCTCAGGATTGAGAGCTAGTGATCTGACTCCACCTTGGGCCAATTCTTTAAGTACCTAAGCATGTAAGTCATCAGAGCCCGTGGATGTAAATATACAAGTTCTTCCTCATTCTCTCTTGGCTTCCTGCCTTCTCATGATCCCATGCAGTGCCTCTTTTCAGTTTTCAGATCACAGCTGACCTTTTTAGGCTTAGAAAAAAAAATTAAAAGCCTCTGCTTTTTTAATGTCACTGCTTTATAGGCTTTCTCTCCCCAACTCAAAACGAGCCAGCAATCTCCTTATCCCCTTTCGTTGGCCTGTTCGAGTTAGAAAATGTTTTTCTCATTCTTTGCCGCCTTGTGCAAGTTATATCTCATTTCTTTTTCTAAACGACTTTTCTGATTTTTATCTCCATAGCCTTTTGTTATTTTTTTGTACATACCCTCCTTCGTATCCTGGCCTGATTTCCACTTTCTTTGGCATGGCCTCTATCTTTCAGTTCTCTGGGAAGCTTTCTGCATAACTAACAAGTAATCTCCAGGTCTCTTTGAGCTGTTTTATGCATCAGTTTCATTCTCTTTGCCTAATTTTGTTGCCTTATGTGGAAATGTCCCATTCTCCTTAGAGAGTGCCTTGGTTCTTAAACTCAGTATTTGTGTTTTTCATCTTGGTTCCCAACACTTGGTGCGGAAAGCTTTTAGAAAGAGCCAATTTATGAATTTTGTTTGAGTTCCCGCTTATCTTCCTTTCTCTCAGGTGGTAGGCACCTTTCTCAATACTCCCTTCCATTCTCCAGCACCTGCAGTGTGTGAGCGTCAAACCTAGTAGTTTTGGCCCCACGTAACCGATCCCCAGGACACATATTGGGGTAACAACACGGGGAGGGGGCTGGCACCTGGATCTGGTCACTGGTGCCCACACTGGTGTGTGGATGGGGACACTTCCCAGGAGTACTTGGTTATCTCCATTCACAGACCCATTTGTTCATTTTTAGGACTCCCTCATTCCCTCTAGAACCTCTGTTATTTTGTCTGGGGCCCTGCCAGCTGTGGGCTCACAGAGTGGATGAGTTCTCCTGAAAATCAGGTTGAAAACGGCCTGGAGGTGAGCACCAGCTAGAAAGGTACACAGACTTGAAATCAGGTCAGTTACACAGACGGTGGCGATTACAAAGCACGAAGGCAGTGGTGTGTGTGGTATGTTCTGCCTCGTACTGCAGGAGGCTTCTACAAAAAAGCCACATTTGAGCCGGGTCTTTAAAGTTAGGACGGTATTCTCCAGGAAGGGAGATGTAGAAGAGGCTTCCAGGCTGGACAGGGTATGCAGAGGCAGAGTCATCTGGGACCGGTTACGTGGGGCCAGCTGAGCTCCCATACCCGTGCAGGCCCAGGGTCTTTCCAACGCTCCATTAGTCTGGATGGATCACATCAAAATGGTCCTGTCACCGCCCCTTTCTGTGCCTCCCCTGGGGTCCCAATACTCCCAGAGTTACCTGCGGTCATCTCCAAACTTGCCCCTTCTGCAAAGACTTTCTCCACCCAACCTGGACAACCAATGTCCTTGTATCTCTGAAAGGAGGCTCGGGACTCATCCCTTCCCTTTCTTAATGCCTGTGACAGTGAACCCCTTCATGAACCCTTCCTGCATTAACATAGCTTTTCATAGATTGAGTCGGCTCATCTCCAGCTCAGTTTGCCTAGTGAACTCCTACTCATCTGGCAGCACTCTGTTCACACAAAGATTCTGTGAGGGTTTCTTTGACCTGTTCCCTCTCCCGGGACAAAGAGTCTGTCAGCTCCTCTATAATGGACTGTGTCCACTATTCTAGCCACCCCCGAACCCCTACCCTTTATGGATTGAATGACTTTCTTTCTTAGTCTGACTTCTGTGTCTTGTATATTATTTTTCATTGTTTATTTTATACTGTATGTGTTTATATACTTGGGAAACCTCTAAGCTATGCTCAGGATAGAAAGATTCATTCTGTTTCCAGAGATTTTTCCTATGGAAGACATTTTTTGTTGCCTACTCAGGAGCCATTCCCTGAAGTCTTTTTTGCTAATAGACCTTGATCTTGTTCAAGCAGCCTTGTGCTCAGAGATACCTTTGCCAGTGATTTATCAAAGAGTGGTCTAATCCTGCCAACAAGACATAAGGGATTAGTCTTCAGGGGCCTTCTGGGAAATGTTTTTCTCCTTTCAAAGAAATGAGACGTAAATGTCTCCTATTATACCTTCCCCTTTCCTCTGATTTGGGACAGTATTGTGTGAGGGTGTGATGTCTGGAGCTGTGGCATCCATCTTGTGACAATGAGGCAAAGGCCAAGAGAAGCTCAGAGACATGGATCCAGCACCCTGGCATTATTAAGGAACTAAACAAACCCCAGATCCTCCTACCTTCCAACTTCTTGTTATGTGAAGTAAGTAAATGATTTTATTGCTTAAGATACAAGTATTTGGATTTTTTGATATTTGCAGCGGAAGGCATCCGTAACTAAAAAAAAGTTGTGAGTACACTTCTTATTTTGAAATAATTGTAGAAATGACATGTTTTTATGAGATGATGAAGCACTTAATATCCAGATGGTATAGAACAATCTGTATTTTCTCCCTCAAGTGACCATACCACGTCTACCATGAGTGGGCCTCAGGGGGGCTTTCCTTTCTATACTTGTTTTTAAGTCTTCTAGCCTCTCAAACCTCCCCTAGGAAAAAGGAAAGTGCTTCCTCCTTTGGCCCCTGACCCAGGCTTCAGTCAATCAGTCAGTTCCATCTAGTTTTCTCCCATTGGAGCTGTGGAGAGAGGGTTTAAGGTCCTAGATTGTCTTCTTAGCAACCCACAGAAAAGGTACTGTTACTCCATTTTGTAGACAAATTGGAAGTCAGGTTAGTAAAAAGCCTAATCAGGATCACACAGTAAGCAGAGGAGCCCAGCAGTGATGTCTGCCCAAATGTATCATCTTTCTACCTCAACATCTGGCCTCCCTTGGGCTTAAATAATGTCAGTGTCATGCAGGTGGTAGTGCCACCTGCTGTCTTTGGGTGCAGCCATGAAAATACGCTACTCAGATCTCCTACTGTGGGAGTGTCGCTGACCAAGGGTCCCAGCTCCTGTGAGTTGATGCCAAGGCCACACTTCCCGTGGGCTCCCCACTGAATGCTGAGCACAGTAGGGGTGCTGAGTCAGGGAAGGGTGCTAAGGAAGGGGTGCTAAGCCCATTCCTGAGAGATGCAGGTCTCCTCTGGGGACAACTTTCGCTTGAGGACTTCCTGTTGGCCTGGTTGAAACCTCCTTCGAACTAGGCTGCAGTCTGAGACTGTCCATCCAATCCCCCTTTCTTCCCTCGCTCCATCGCAGGGGCCAGGCCTGCATCATGGTGTGACAGTTCCACACCCCTTCTGGCTTACTCCCCTTTTTCTTTCAGAGGTGTTTCTGGAAATAAATCTCTTATGTATCTAATCCCGTCCTGGGGTACGGTTTCTTGAATGACCTGAACTAATGTGCTTTGATTTTTAAACCCCAAACTCAACCTGGCAACCTGTATATAAAGCACCTGGCATGAACTGGATTGTTCCTCTTCTCCTTTCCTCTCAGTGTATGAAGGTGTCAACAGTGGTTATGTCCTGAGGCTTTTCCTGTCTCCGATGGGAGCAAGACAGACCACCTCGTCACCAGAATATGTGCATACCTGGACACTTTATATCTTGAATTCAGAGAAGCTGAGGCACTCACCCAAGGGCACACAGCTCATGCCCAGGTGCCCACACATATACACACTAATATGATATGTGGAGTGGAGAGACAAAGCTAGAGTGAAAAGATAGGGTCAGGATGCAGTGTGGGGCAGGCAAATGGCATGAGGAAAGCAGCCCCTTTCTGACCCTCCCAGCTGACTTCCCACCACTGGTTCGTGAGTTTTAGTGCCATGGCAACTGGCTGTGAGACCTGCAAGTGGAAAATGAAGCTTAATCTTAGGACATTATCGGAAGCGAGATGGGCCTAGAAGATACCAGGTCCATGACCTACTGGCCTCAGTCACAGAGAAATACCTTTCTCTGTTCACACTCACTGCCTCTCTGGCCAGTTGGGCTCACCTGCTTGGCCATACTAGCTCTGATTCTGGAGTGCTCTGTTCTCTAAATCTCCCCATCTCTCAGAGCTGAGTTCCAACCTCACTTCTACCTGGAAGCCTTCCCTGATTTCCCTAGCACACATAACCTTTTTCTTCCTCTGAATGTGTCTAGCAGTTACTGTGCTCTCTGTAGCATTCACATGATGATATTTGGACTTTGTCCCAATCTAATTCAACAAGCTCCTAATATGTGCTAGACACTGTGCTAAGTGCTGAATGCTTATGTTGGTATCTTGGGGCCAAGTGTACTCTAGGCTCATTAGACTTCAGACAGGGAAGCAGCAGACCATCTAACATCTCTGGCTTTATGACCAGGAGAGGCCCCCATCAGCTCCCCCAAACTAGGCAGGACAGATGATGTGGGCTGCAACTTACTAGAGCCTTGCATCTGAGTCTAGACAGGTCGCTGTCTGAGTCTCATTTTTCTGAGCTATGAAAAGAGGATGATCGTACTTACCTCACAGACTTGTTCTGAGGACAGACAAGATGACCTATGTTAAGAACCTAACATAGTGATTGACTTGGTAGTTCTCTGCCTCTCTCTCTCTGCCAACCCCCAGACCTACACCCCCTGAATCTACCTAAACGGAAACATTGTGTTCTCTCTTCCCCTCAGGACTGTTCAAAGAACTCACTGTCCTGGACTGTAGACCTAAATAAGGCAGAGGCTGGCCAACTAGGAGCTCACTATTTAGTGCGTTCACATACTGGCTCTCACTTAATTCTCCATCAGCGCTGGGACAGGAAATAGTACTCCCATATCAAAGATGACAGAGCCGAGGCTCAGAGAGGCCAAGCCCCACCCCAGATCACAGACCTAGTAAGCAGTGGAGTTGGCCTCAGAATCAGGCTTGAGACCTAAGAGAAGCCCACAGTAAACAGAGAGAGCATGGTGAAGATATCAGTTCTGCCCAAAGAATTCTATCAATTCAACACAATGGCAATCAGAATCATTACAGCAGTGGTGTGTGTGTGTGTGTGTGTGTGTGTGTGTGTGTGTGTGTGTGTGAAATTTAACAAGCCAATTCTAAAACTATTCTGGGAGAATAAATGTGTTGGAACAGTCAAGAAATATTTGAAAAAGAAGTACAATGAGGAAGGACTTGCCCCATCAGATAACAAAACACCACCAAGCTGTGCTAATTAAAATGGTGATGTGCTGGCACAGGACAAGACAAATGCATCCGTGTCACAGAACAGAAAGTTTAAGTGGGTTCTTGTGTAAAGAGGAGTTCAGAATAGGATAAAGTAGCATTTAAAAGCAGTAGGGAAAGGATGAACTCTTCAATAACTATTGTAGAGATAATTGGTTGTTCGTGTGAAAAAAACATAAAGTCGATCCCTGCTTCACACCATTCACTAAATATATTCCAGATGGATTAGAGAGCTAAATGTAAAAAAAGAAAGCTATGAAACTATGAAAAGAAAATATAGGAGAATTTGTTTATAACCTAGGGGTTGGAAAGGCTTTCTTAAAACACAAAAACCATAAAGGAAAAGATTGCTAAATTTGATTATGTCCAAATCTAAAACTACTGTATGACAAAAGACACCTTAAATATTGTTTAAAGACAAGTGACAGGCTGGAAAAAGGTATTTGCAACATATACAATTGAAAGGGATTAACATTCAGGATTTTCTTTTCTTTTTTTATAACTTTTGTTGGGGGAGTATTGGGGAACAGTGTGTTTCTCCAGGGCCCATCAGCTACAAGTCATTGTCCTTCAATCTAGTTGTGGAGGGTGCAGCTCAGCTCCAAGACCAGTTGCCGTTTTAACCTTTAGTTGCAGGGGGTGCAGCCCACCATCCCATATGAGAATTGAACCGGCAACTCTGTTGTTCAGAGCTAGAGCTCTAACCAACTGAGCCATCCCGTGTCCCTCTGCCAGCTCAGCGGCAGCTCATTGTCTTCAGTCTAGTTGTGGAGGGCGCAGCTCACTGGCCCATGTGGGAATCGAACTGGCAACCCTGTCGTTCAGAGCTCTCACTCCAACCAACTGAGCCACCTGGCCGCCCCACATTCAGGATTTTATAATGAATTCCTACAAATAATAAGTAAAAGACAAACCACCTTAAAGAAAAAATAAGTGATAGTCGGAACAAACAGTTCACCTCAGAGGAACTGCAGATGTCCAATAAATGTATGACCACAGGCTCAGCCTCACAAGTCATCAAAGAAATGCAAGTCAAACAACACAGGGCAAGGAACACCTTTTTCCCCGTTGGTAAGTATGGAATTTGTCATGGTGTTTGTAGAACGTGATCTGGCAGTGCCTGTGAAAATGTAAAATGCCCAAACCCTTCCCCACAGCAGCTCCACATTTCTGCCTGGAGAAGTGTTCCACGTGCACCAGGAGGCCCTGTCACAAGGGGCCATGGTGGCAGTGGTGGAAATCTGAACCAACAGAAACAACCCGGATGCTCACTATAGAGAAAGGGATAAATACATTTCTGAATATCCACATTAGTAATGGTTTTTTGAGGTACAAACAAATGAGGTAGAGCTCTGCATCCTGAAGAGAAAAGGTCTCCTTATGAGAGAGAAGCAAGTCACAGAGCAATCTGGCTCTGTTTATGTAAACACAGATGCGTGCTTTAAAACTATGTGCATGAGGCAGAATATTCTGGAAGGGTACATTCCAAACTGACAATCCTTGGGGAGGGGAGTGGGATTGTGCAGGAGCCAAGACAGGCTTTATTTTAACTATTTAAATTTGTTTTACAGTGAGTATGTATAACTTAACTAATAACAATAATACATTTAAAATAACTAGAAAGACCAGCTCTATATGCCCTTAGTTTTCAAGCCTTGCACCTGATGGTGCCCTGGACTTATTGTTTAGATCCCATTCCTGGTTTCTGAGTGCACACATTCCCCACCCTTTAATACCTCCACCCCACTGGGCTCCTAGCCTGGGTTCTTGATCTCTACCACTGGTCTATGATGGGTCAGAAACAAAGGGGAACTGCTTATGGCCCTAGCCTCAGAAGAGCACAATTTCCAGTAAAATAAGAACTTCAGAAAAAATGTGATTGGAAAAACCAAGGAAGTCTTCCTAGAGGAGGTGGCGTTTGAGCTGAGATTTGAAACATGGATCATTTTTATTCTAACTTCTCTCCTCCCCTTAATTACGTTAAAAATTATATAACATCATTATAGAAATTTTGAGTAACAGAGAGAAAAAACCTCACCAATAATCCCATTACCCTAAGCCAACAACTTCTGTGAATTCCAAGGCGTTGTCCACAAGGCACACATACATTTAAATATTGCTGTGGACTGAATTGTGTTCCACCAAAATTCGTATGTTGAAACCTTAACCCTGAATGTCATGATATTTGGAGATAATTAGGTGTAGATAAGCTCACGCGGGTGGGGTGCTCATGGTGGGATTAGTGTCCTTTTAAGAAGAGGAAGAGACACCAGAGCTTACTCCCTCACTCTCTCTCTGTGTGCACACAACTAGGAAAGGCCATGTGAAAACGTTGTGGGGAGTTGGCTGTTTGCAGCCCAAAGAGAGAACTCTCTCACTAGGCACAGATGCTGCTGGCACCCTGCTCTTGGACTTCTAGTCTGGAGAACTGTGAGAAATAAATTTCAGTTTCAGTTGTTTCAACCAATGGTATTTTGTTATAGCAACCCAAGCAGACTAAGTATGCAGTCCAAATACTGCATTTGATTATATGTCTTGTTTTCAATATAACATTATATCATAGCCCTTTTTATATTACTAAGTGAAATTTAAAATGATCACTTTTAATGGCTGTGCAGTATGCCATCCAGTGAGTGTACTATGCTTTAATTACCCATTCCCCTATTGTCGGATTTTTCTGTTGTTCCTTATTTCTAAAGCTGTAACGAACATCTTTGAGCATGTAGTTTTTTTTTTTTTCCTTTTGGGCTATTTCCTTGGAACAAATAAATTCTCAGAAGTGGAAATACTGGGTCAGAATTTATGAACACTTTTATGGCCCTTGAAACATGTTGCCAAATTGCTTCTAAAAGTATAGTTCCAGAATACACTGAAGGCTTTGTTAGGCAAATATGAGAGGAATAAGAATGGAATTCCCAATTCCAGGAAACAGCATGTGTAAAAGTGTATTGACCAGGACAGACTTCTGGGATTTATCCCTTAAATGCCATCACATGCACCAAATGTAGAAATCTGTGACAGATTCTGTTGATTGGCAAACTCAGTAACCATTCTTAATCACCTTCTGTCTTGTTAGTCTCTCACTGTAGAAGGTAAAAGCCGGATAATCTGCTTCCCAGCTTCTTTTGCAGCTAAAACTGACCATGTGACTCTATTCTCTTCAAAAAGATGTTAGGAAAGCCTCTAAGATGAATTCCTTCCTTTTTTCCTCCTTCTCGTCCACCTCCCCTCCCTCTCCCTCCCTCCTTTCTTTCCTTCCTTCCTTCCTTTCCCATTTCAACCTGTTTATTACATCTTTCCACTGTCAAGTTGAAGGCTTTTGATTTCCTGATTAAAGGGGAAAATGTCATTGGCACCATCTCTCCTTCCTTCTTCCTGCCTTGAATGCAGATGTAATGCCTGGAGCTGCAGCAGCCATGTTAAGATCATAAGGTTGGACAAGCATGAGGACAAAAAGCCAACATAGTGAGGGTGGCAGAAAGTCAAGACAGAAAGAACCTGGATTCTTGATAGCACCATTTGAGCAGCTGAATCAATACCACCAAACCACCTATCTCTAACTTCTTGTTTTGTGGGAGAAACAATCATTTGATTAAATAAATAATTGTTAGTCAGATTTTCTGTTACTTGCAGTCCAGTGCTTTCTAACAAATATAAGACTCCACCACCATGCCCTGTTTCTCTCAGATAGCACCTGGAATTTAGATTCTAGTCCTGTTATACTAGAGTTTAATCTTGTCTCTTGGAACTGGTGCCTGGGATCTCTGCAGCCCAGCACATGTGCTGCCTGCCCACCACTGTCTCAGTGATGTCCCCGAAAATAAGACCTAGACGGACCATCAGCTCTAATGCGTCTTTTGGGGCAAAAATTAATATACGACCTGGTCTTATTTTACAATAATATAAGACTGGGTCTTTATAATATAATCTGGTATAATATATTATATTATAATATAATATGGTATAATATAATATAATACGAGTCATATTAATTTTTGCTCCAAAAGATGCGTTAGAGCTGATTGTCTGGCTAGGTCTTATTTTGGGGGATACACAGTAGCTCTGGATGCCGCCAGCAGACCTCAAAGTCTGAGGCCTGCTCCTGTAGTCTCTGAGCCCTGTTTGTTTTTTCAAGAAGAGCTTCCAGGCCAGGGCCTTGTGCTCAGGACGTGCCCATCACTGACTCCCTCTGAGAACTAAAGAGAATCCTGAGCCAAGTGCTGGATTCATTTCCGGATTGTCCCCTTATCAGTCTTGGTCAAATCACTTAATCTCTCTGAGCAACAATCTCCTCATGTGTAAAATAGGGACGATTGGGGTTGCTGACAAGACTTAAAACTGCAAATCTGGTCACACCGAGGCTGCCCACGAAATAGCTTCCATTTGAAGACAACTGAGGTTCAGAGAGGAGCAGCAAGGAGCCCCAAATCCTCACTCAACAGAACCAGGGATAGACTCAGCGTGCTGAGTCTCCATCAAGGTGCATTCCAGTAGCTGTGTGGCCTCCTCTGTGGAGACTTGGTGCCGGGAGTGACACATGCTCTTCCCCAGTCACTCAGAATGGAAACACGGTGTGCAGTGAGGTTGGTGTTTACCATATTCCTCAACAGGCCCCTAAGGGAAAGAAGGAGCCTCTGCTTCCAGGCCATGGGGCCTGCAAGACCTTCTGAGATGCTGGGAGCTGGTGTGCTGTCCCTAGCTCCCTGGGGTACAGCTGGGGCTCCCTACATCCCTCCAAGTGGCCAGAGTCAGCTCAGCGGGCTCACTTTGCACAAAGTCTGCAGAACCAGCTCCAGGTCTCTCCTGCACATTCTCAGCTGACAACTTGAGGGATACATGCCCCAAGCCAAAATTAGGACATGTGCTCTGTCAAAGGATTCTTTCCATGGCTGAATGTATTTATTTGAAAGTTCTTATCAAGGAATAAAAATGAACTCCACTAGAGGTGTAATGAATCACCTTAATTGGAAGGAACACAAATATGTGCAAACAGGGCTATCGTGGACACACTAATGATGTCAGGACAGGTTGCCTTCTCAACAGCCGGGAGGTTGAAGCCTTAGGCCCAGGGGCAGAAGTGGAGAGGTGGGAAGGGGGTGGCCATGGGCAGAAGTTACTTGCCTTGAACAAATTCTCCCAGCGTTTTTTTGGTGGACTATAGAGGCATGGTGATTAGTGAGACCAGAATGAAAAGATGTAAATGGATGTAGCGTGAAAGCAAATCTGGGGGCCACAGACAGCAGATTTTCAAAGGGCTGGCATTGTCATTTTATTCACTAACTACCCCTCCCCCAGCACACGACCTGCCAGCTGAGCAGGTCCTGTACCCAATCCAACCCCAGGCTTCCCTGTGTAATTACCCACTCCAAACTGGCCTCTACTCTGGGGGAAACCAGGTTCCCACCCCCCATAGACAGTTTCCATCTACTTTCGGAGTCACCCGCAGCCTAAGGGATGGGGAGGGCTAGAGGGGAAGGGAGGGAGGAGGGGTGTGAGGCCCAGAAAGCCTGTTTTCCCTGAAGCATAGCAAGGTTATTTTGATGGAGTTTCCACCATCCCATAATAAAGTTGGACCCCCCTGTAAATGCTTATCATCTCACCTGCTATAGTGGACACATGACTCACCCCCCACACCCCCCGCCCCTGTCTCCTCCACTCACCATGTGAGAAAGCTATGTGCTTGGATGGCAGAAACCTGCATTCTGGTTCTGACTGGGTCCCAGGATCCCATCAGGGAGGAGCCCATCAGGGGACAGCTTGTCACCAAATGCCAGGGGAAGCAAATACTTGTTTTACATCTTACTGTGTGACCTCGGTCAAGGTAGTTAATCTCACTAAACATCAATTTCCTCATCTGTGGTATGGACCTAATGACCTCTCCCTTATAAGTCTAATCATATGCAGAGCACCTATGTCATTGTCCGACACATAGTAGGTCATTGATAAATAGTGACTATTAGTGTATAAAAACGATTACAACATATAAAAGTATAAGGGGTACCAACATTCATAAGAATTATCCCATTCTTCTCGTTCCCCAGACAGAAGGAAGCAAGGAGAGAGGGCTATTAAAGCGCTTCCAGCTCCAATGCCTGACTTCTCATGGGGCCACTTGCATTGCTCTTAGGCAGATGGGGTCTGGCTAATTTCCACGGCGACTTTCTTCACACACAATGCCATTCAGACCCACAGAGCTGGCACGACCCTCTTCTCAGCTGGATCGGGTGCCACTCCCGTCCTCTCCGTAACAGTCAAGGCCTGCGGCAGCCACCCCCTTGCCTCTCTTTGTGGGGGCCCCAGGAAGCTTCCTCTCCAGCTCTTCCAGCTCCCACATTCCTTGTGCATGAGCCCTTCTCATCCCTCATCTGCCCCACGCAGCCTGCTCACCAGCAGCGGCAGTACTGCTGCGCGTGTCCAAAGGGGAGACTCAGAGTAAAGCCCTGCTTCCTCCTGACGGTCCTCCCTGTCCCCACACGCCCCAGGCTGGGCCGCGGGACCCCTGCGACAGGCCCCAGATGCCCGTGGCCTGGCCTAGCCTCACAGCCGATGCCCTTCCTTCTCCCCACATCCTCCAGCCTGTGGGGGTGGGGACTGAGGGGGAGATCTTAATTTTTCCGCTTCTAATCAGCACAGCTGGGAGAACCAGCAGGCAAGGGCAAGAGGAGGTGAGAGGCCAGGGGCCTAACCTACAAACCACCCAGTCACCAGAGCCCAGTGTCCCTCCTAACAAGCCATGCAGCAAACAAATTATCTTTGTTGTTCCTGGGAAATCTGCAAGTACTTACCCGTGTAATTAGCATCTGTGCCTTGTGCCTGCATTTCAGGTGAACAGGCCACGGCTACCCGGTGCCAGGAGGCCTGTAATCAAAACCAAAGCAGCCGCCAGGGTGCTCTCCGGCAAAGACGATGTCAAGCTCAATTGGGCCTTTACCAAGAGCCAGCACACGTTGGAGCCTTAGTAGCTCTGAAGCGCAAGAAAAGGGTGGGTGAGAGGCTGGGGTAGCCCACCCTGGCACTCTGAAGCTGGGGCAGATAGAGGGCCTGAAGCCGGACCCACTGATGCAAGGCCCTGGGCCCAGGCATCTGCATTTTAAGCAGCTTCCCAGGTGACTCTAATGCAAAGCCAAAGTTTGGTAAACATTGGATGTTCTCCAAGACCCCTTTGGTTGGTAGAGTATAAGTATCATTTATAGGCATACCTCATTTTACTGTGCTTTGCTTTATTGCGCTTCACAGACGCATTTTTTTTTTTTTTTTTTTTACAGATTGAAGGCAAGACCCTCTACCAGCAAAAGGATTGTGACTCACTTTATTGCGGTGGTCTAGACCTGAACCCTTGACGTCTCTGAGTTATCCTGTACTGACTGCCTACTTGGTACAGGGGCTTTATATATGCATCCGTTATTTCATTTAATTTCTCATACCTGTGAGAAGGGGATGAACGTACCTTTTTAAAGAGAGAATAACTGGCTTGTCCAGAGTCACAGATTGGCAGGACTGAGAGACAACCCGAGGTGTGTTTGTCTCCAAGCCCTGCTCTGGGCCCCTTCTCAGAGTCATTTCCCACTGCAAGCGTCTTGTTCTATGCCATGTAGAGACGGAGTGGTGTCTCCTTGATGTTGTACATGGATGGAGTAGCAGGTCCCTCTGTCGTCAGAGGGGACACTGAGGGTGGACACGGGAAGCTGCCAGATGTCTGTACCTGCCCAATGGGGGAAGCTGTTCTTTGCTTCCTGCTCAAAGCAAGGAATAACACACAGCTCCCTTTATTCCAGTGGGGCAGAACATGTCCCCTCCCCTCCCCATGCGGAGCAGGAAGGACAGGCAGAATGGGCAAACATGCACACTAGGAAGAAGATGGAGAGCAGAGGCTCTGCAGGGAGCCCAGGGTGGGAGGTACTCCCTGTGACAGCAGGGGGCCGGCTGAGGCAGCCCTCCTGAATACAACCTATAGAGATTGCACTTAAATAAACCCTGAGTGAGTGTACCCTTGGAGACTGAGGGTCTGGGCAAAACTCTGGAGCAGCCAGCGTGGAACTGGAGAGGAGGGAGTCTGGTGAGAAGCCGCAGAGTTTGCGTGGATGGTGTGGGGTGTATGAAGATGTTGATTCTAGCCTGCATAGCACAGACTAGGTTTTCATCAGTTGCTCAGTGAAGAGGAAATTGGAAATTAATATCAAAATCCCACTGAGTAGCGTCCATAGTTTCCATATGTAATCATGCTTGGCTTAGCTAGGTAGTAAAATGTTTATGATTTTCTTTCCAAGGTTGAGTTGAATCATTCTCAACGAACCGTTTAGTTGGCTTCATGAAGTCCTGCATTAAAGAAGCCCTCTAGGTGATGCTATAGCTGGATAGATACCTGGCTAGGTGGACCTTCCTGGCTGTTGAAGTCAAGGTCTGGGACCCAGACTATGCAAGTCTCGGGAAGAAGTCATCTTCCCAGACAGCTACTTTGACAAGGCTGGGGCGCCACATGTTACATGAGGCACTGGCTTGACAAAGAATGCACCATAAATCTGTTTTGAGGACTTCTTGTGGTATTTGTGATTCATATACAGAAATTCAAATAGTATGCCCGTTTCCAACACATGCTTTCAGTCAACTGAGACACTGCCAGCTAACAACCGGAGTGGAGGTCGGTGGGTGAGGTGATCATGGTCAGGCAAACTGATTGTGGGGACAGAGCCAGGAGAGCAGTTTCCAGGCTCTCGGCCTCACGTGAAAAGATGCTGGCTCGGGTAGTAAAGGGCCATCAGCTGTGATCAGATGGCCATCAGCTGTGGCTATTTGGTCGTCAGCTGTAACCAGTGAGCCATTGGCCACTAATATAACTGCCGTGGCTACGCTAGCAGCGCATGGTGACTGAGCTAGCAAGCGCGGATTGCAGTTAGAAGCACGGATTGCAGGTAGCAAGTGAGGTTGGTTGGCACAGAGAAGCAGACGGTAGATTGTGGATCATGTGGATCCTGCTCCCTGTGTCTCCAACCCAGCCGCCAGCTAGAATACAGTGGTGTGACTCCCGTATCTATGGCTCTGTGGGTGTTCCTTTTTGGCCTCACCGTGTCCTGCGTTCTTGTGTGGGGAGCAGGAGCTGAGACCCTGCATGAGACCCTGCATGACACTGATACTTCTTCCTGCTCCATTGGGAAAAAGGTAAGAAGTGCAGCAGCCTCTTGCCCCCCCCCCCCCCCCCCCGTCCTGACCTTTAGCTCACTCTACACTAGAAATGCCGAGACAGATTTAAAGACCTAGGTGTACAATCCCCTTATCATCTGCTGGGAGCTGGAGGCAATGCTGGCAGGTGGGGGGGCAGCCTGAGGTCCTGAGGATCCCATCTCATCATCCATCCACACACACACACACACACTCATGTGCACACACATACATGCTCACACATAGACATACACATTTATACACACACACACACACTCATTCATATACGCAGACAGACACACCTTCATTCACAAAGACAGACCATAAACAGACCATACACCCAGAAATAGACATGTACTCAAACTTATATACAAAGAGATATATTCTAGCACAGACACTCATACAGGCATACAGACACTGACATACTCATACAAGACACTCATTTATATGCAACACACAGACTCCATACCCTCAAACACACCCATGTGCACACACACATTCCCTCTTCTCTTGCTCCTTGGACAGCATCTGGGGATGCCTACTGGTTCCAGGCAGAGTGAAGCCTACTGCCCGGCCCCGCCCTGCCACCCCGACCTTGACCACTGACAAATACCCTGAAGCTGACCGCACACTTGGACCCAGCCCCCCCCCTGCCTGTCTGATCTTTTCTCCCACACATCAGCAGCCTCTTTCACAACAGCATGCCCACCCCCACACAGCCTCTAACACACACACACACACACACACACCGTTCTCTCTCTCTCTCTCTCTCTCTCTCTCTCTCTCTCTCTCTCTCTCTCACCATCTCACTGTCACACTGGGCTGCTCTGTCTCCAGCCTCTCCCAGTCACATCCACACCATTGGCCTGTCAGCTTGCCTCCCACCCCACCCCCAGTTTTGGTGTTTGTCTTAGGCACAAATACACATGGTCCCATGGAGACACCCTGTATCTGTCTGTCTGTCTCCTGCACACACAGAACAACTTGAGCCATGGCAAGTGGGAGAGGGTGTCAGGCCTGATGGAAGCTGTTACTCTCAGCCTTGTCACTGAACACTTCCACCCCCTCCCCACTCGTCCCTGCCCTGCCCATCACCCTCCCCACGAGACACAGCCAAACCTGAGGCCAGTCTAATCCCCCATCTGTGGAGAGGGAGGGGAGGCAGTAGGGGATTGCCGCCCAGCACTGAAAAGGAGCAGAAAATGGGATTTATTTTTGCTGCCCCCCCACCCCATCCCCTCTGCCTCCAGCTGCTCAGAGTACAGTTGTGTGGAAGGGAGGGAATTTGCATTTGAAAATACTTGTTGGATGGCCTTAAACATTTGGTGCCCTTGCTGATTTAGTTCTCTCTCTCTCTCTCTCCTCTCTCTCTCTGTCAGTAGGAGCAGGCATGTAAGGGGCGTGGGTGAGAAGACACTGAAGAAGCAGGAGTCAGGAGAGGACACAAACTAGTGCCTTTCTTAAGATGTTTCTTATCCCTTTCTTGCTTTGGAGCTGGAACTGGCCATAAATAGATCAGACCGTCTCTCAGCTTCTGCTCAGCCCCAGGGATTGCCAACTGCCAGAACTCTCTGTGTGCCACTGGACCCTGTCTAGGCCTCTGCACCTGCCAGGAGTTGAAGTGGGGGGCGAAGAAGAAGGAGTATTACCCCCAGGACGTCCCACAAATACATCAAACTCAAAGTTCTTGGTGTTTTCCTCTAAACATCTCCTCCTCCTGCCGTGTCCCCTAAACTGGACACGTCAGACATCCCCAACTTCCTCCCTGCACCCCCTTTTCTGGTTGAGTTTCAAGTCTTCTACCTCAGAAGGTGCCCTCCGAGAGTTTACTTGTCTCCACTCCCTGAGCACAGCCCTGGCCAGCCCTGCTGCAGCTCTTGCCTGGACTATTGCAGTCGCTCTTAGCTGGTCTCCACCCTCAGTCTCCCTTCCTGCCAGTCCATCCTCCAAACAGCTGCCAGTGATTTAGAAAGTAAAAATAAATAAAATCTGACCATGTCACTCTCCTGATCAAAACCCTTCCCTGCCAGCCGCCAGAGAGAAGCACCTCAGGGGGCACGCTGGGCTCCTCGCTCGGTTCCGTGTCCCTTTTCCTCTCCCTCTGCACCACGCAGGCCAGTGCCTCCCTCAGCCCACCAGGCCCTTCCGTGCCTTCTGCCTTGGCACGTATTGGTTCCTTAGCCTGAAATGCCTTTCCCCTCTTCTTTACCTTGGGAATTAGAATCCAACTCAGCTGTCATTGTCCCTTATGAAAACTTCTGCCTCCCCCTACCTACCACCACATGGAAGTTTTTAATCTTCTCTCTGTTCTCAAGTGTTGACACAAACCTTAATTCTAGCCCTTACACCATTGCCCCTCAAGGATCCCTTATTTACTCCTACCTCCCACCTTTGCCAGTTCAGGTCCTCTTATCGGAATGCCCTCTCTGGACTTTTCCATTTGACTCAGTCCTGTCCAGCTTGAGCCTAACCTTTCTCTCTCTGACATGGACCCTGGTCTCCCTTCCTTTGGGATTTTCCAGTCTGTAGCCTACACTGGACCCCAGATTCTTTTGCCCTGTGTTGTCCACACTGTTTACAACCTAAGGTGTAGGGTCATCCCTGCTGGTCTGTGTGCTCCTGAGGGGTGTTGTGGTGGAGTTCCTGCCACAGCACCCCCATGGAGCTCTGAGTGGTGCTGGCTCACGGCCAGGGCTCAGGTTTTTCGGGGGATAGGGGTGGAGGCACTGAGTTTAAGTTCAGGAGAGGGAGGCGGAGAGGGAACAAGGAGCCCTCAGCAGGTGCTGTGTGAAGATGGCTGCAACCCCGGGGACTCCAGTGCACAGAGCAGGGCTGGGGGCACAAGGCCTGCTCTCCCTTGTCAGCTGTTGGCAAAGCCTGTCCCCAGTGGTGATGCCAGAGGTAGGGGCCAGTGGGAAGGCTCCATCTCTGACATTGGCCTGCTGACTGTCCAGGAGAGAGAGAGGCTCAGAGTGGGAAAGGCAGAGTGATCAACTAGGAGAGAGCCAGAGATAGAAACTGACAGGCCCAGGAAGGGAGTGAGACAGACAGAGACACAGTGACAGAGAGAAAGAGAGAAGGAGATAGAGACAGAGACACCAAAAGAGAGACTGACAATTCAGAAACAGACTGAGAGACTTAGAGACACACACAAAGACAGAAACAGAGTCATTGAAAGGAGGAGAAAGTCAGAGAGAGACAAATAAAAAAGGAGGCAAAAAGAGGGGTAGATAGAAAGGACGGAAAGAGGCAGAGAGAACAGGGAAGCAGATCTCAGAGGAGAGAAAGAGAGGCAGAAAGAAACAGAGAGACAGATAGAAAAACAGATACAGACAGACATATGGATATGGGAGCCCCAGAGAGAAGCTTGATAAACACATGCATATACATTCACAGAGGAAGCCAGGAAACCACCTAGAAAGACAGGCAAGGCGTCCAAGGGAGAAGGCTCAGGGGACCAGTGTAGGTGGGGGTGGGGTGGGGGGTGATAGGAGGCCAGGGCTGTCAGAGGGGCTCCTTTCCTTGGCTGTGAAATGGGGGTTCACGGCAGGCTTAAAAGGAGAGCTGGGTGGAAGGACGCTATGGGGTCAGGGGAGAGCCTGGGTCCAGCCTCCGTCCCTTCAGGATCTAGAGGTGTCCCCACAGGAGCCGCAGGAAAGCGGGCCTGAACCAGAGAATGGCAGGTGATGAGAGGCCCAAGCCAAACCCAGCAGGGTGGCCCAGCCGCTACTGGGTCCAGACGAGCTTCCTAAGCAGGGAGCCTCTCAGCTTAGCAGGGAGAGGAGCTGGGGAACCATAGGAGACCTCAGTGTCTGTGCCTAAGCTCCAGGTAGACATCTCAGGGCCTTGGCAAGCCATTCTATTGTTCTGCCACTCAACACAGAGAGCCCTTTGGAAGTCCTCCCTGCTGTCTAATTCAGATACCTCCCACTGCAAGTGCAGCCCACTCAACTCTTTAGTAGGTTAAAAAAAAAGAAAAAAGAAAAAAAAAACAACTCCAACGAAATCTGAAATGCCACAGAGTGCTCAGACAAAGACCCCTTTCTGTACAGTTCCACTCCCTCCTACACCTCTCTCCCCCTCCCCACCCCCCTTCCTTACTGCAGGCTAAATTGGCAGTGGAGAGGTTTTGAGTCAACAAATGCAGTGGGCTGGGGAAGGGAGCCTGAAGGGGATTCCTGTCTGGGAGACATTTGCTGACAGCAGTTACTGTGACAACAAGGAAGGCCTGCAACAGACTTGCAGTCCCGCCTCCGGCCTGCTGCCCCCTCCCACTTCTAGCTCTTCCTGCACCCCCTGCACCTCCGCCCCGTTTGCTCACTTAATCATTCATTCCATCATTTACTCAACTTAAATCTCCAGACCCCAACCATGTGCCCAGCACCCGCTCGCCATTTTTGTGTTGACTGCCTCATTCAGTCCTCACGGCAACCCAGTCAATTATCTAGTATTCTCCCTTTAACAACGCAGAAAGCTGAAACCCATTATACTGAAGTGACTTGCCCAAGGTCTCACAAGACGATACAGCTGGGATTTGAAACCAAGAGGTGGAGCTGAGATTTCAGCCCAGGTCTGCCTGGCTTCCCAAATCAGTGTGTGCACCTCTGACCATTGCCAGGAAGCCAAGCACCAGGTGGTGAGTTCCATGAGGGCCAAGGATATACCTTCCTTAGCTCTACATTCCTAGAAGGGTCTGCACACAGTAGGTGCTTGTTACTTGCTGGTGGCATGAATGCTAGCTTATCAAGGGGAGTGCAGATATCAGCAAAATTGGGAGCCTTCGGGAGAGAGGGCCTTCCTACTTGGAAGCAGCTGTATCTGGATCCTGCAATCCAAGCACTCAAGGGCATTTATAGAGTGCCTACTGTGTGCCAGGCACTGTGTGAGGACCTCTGAATACAAAAATTAAAATTACATTTGTCCTTTGCCCAAAAGGAAATCTTCGTTTAGCTGGAGAGACCGACACATTAAACAGATGAAGTTAGTGGTGCTATGGAAATAAGTACCCAGGGCTGGGGGATTCCAGGTGGAGCATAGACCTAAATGTGAAAAGCAAAACAATAAAGCTTTTAATAAAGCAATGAAGACAACATAGAAAAATATCTCCATAACCTCAGGGTAGGGAGAAATGTCTTAAAACAACACGCAAAAATAATGCTAACCATAAAGGAAAAGAATGATATATTTGAGTATATTAGAATCAAGTTCTGTCCTTCAAAAGATACCATTAAGAGAGTAAAAAGGGAAGTCAGAGTGGGAAAAGATTTTGCAACAAATATAACCAACAAGGACTCATCTCCAGAATGTGTCAAGTTCCTACAAATGAGGATGCAGGACAGTGACAAGCCACTGGAAAAACTGGACCAAGGAATTGAATATGCAGAAATGTAAATAGCCAAAAGTATATGGCAAGGTTCACCACCTGCTTAGTAATCAAGGAAATGCTAATTGAAATCCCAATGAGATTCGACTACATAGTCACCAGATTAGCAAAATTGTAAAAGTCTGATAAAACCAAGTCTTGGTGAAGACGTGGAACAGGAGTTCTCCAATACGCTTCGGAAGCAGCCTATCAATACCCAAGTAGTCAAGTTCCAAGATATGCCGCCCCAAAGGAGAATTCACATACAAGAACGTTCATGGCCAGCATTGCTCCGGAAGGCCTCCAACTGGAACTGAGTAAAGGCGAACAGAGAGAAGAGCACAGTGAATTCTACCTGAGGGGCTAGGGTGTCTGGGAAGGTGACCTTTGAATTAGCTCTTGGAGGATGAAGTTTCCCAGTCAAGGAAGAAGGAGGGCATTCTAGACAGAGGGATTGGCAAATGCACAGGCATGGGGTTCAGAGCAGTTCCCACTTGTCCTGGAGCCAGTTGGGTTGGGGGCGTCAGGAAGAGAGGAAGGAAAGGAGAGCAGAAACTAGGGGTTGGACTTATCGCATATGAAGACTTTTGTGGGCCATTGTAGGAAGTTTGGCTTAAATGTGAAAGTGGGGAGGGAGTCAGGGGCAAGGATCAATTAGAAGAAGGGAGACCAGTCAGAGGCTCTCACAAAAGAAGGACGGGGGAAAAGAGGAGCAGCTTGAAAGAAGGGATGGGGGGGTTTGGGAACCATCTCTGAGGCAGAATAGATAAGATATGGTGACTGGGTGTGGCGAGGGGGGTTGGAAAGGAGCTGAGGCAACTCTCGGGTCTCTAGCTGGGGCACCTGGGTGGATGGTGTTGCTATAACTTGACATCCAGAGACTGAGGAAGGAGCTCAGAGGCCTAGTTGGAAACATGCTGCCCATGGGATAGACAGGTGAGTATCCAGGACACCGGGGTGAGCTTGGACATGGAGCCACAGATATCAGAGTTACTGGAGCAAGAAGCCATGGGTTTAGATGAGAAAGTTTGGGGAGCAGGAATAGGGCAAGACCGGAAGTCATGGATGGAGCCCTGGGAACGAAACATAGAGGCAGAGGAGAAGTAAATGAAAGAGACAGAGAAGGGATGATCAGAAAGTAAGAGATCTGGAAGAGCATGGTGGTGTCAACAGCAGCTAAGAGAAGAAGTTTCACAAGGCCTGGGTGGTCTACGGAGTGCAAACAAGGTATTGGAAATAGGTGTGGTTGGGTCTGTGATACGCAGGAGGAGGGGTAGAGGGAAGTTCAGAAGTTCTGGTCTGAAAATCTCCATTTTTCTCTGTCAATTATTCGTCAGGGAGGAGGCAGGCCGGAAGCCTGAAAGGGTGGTAAAGGTTTAGAACAGGAGCTGACCATCAGGGGTTCAGTGGCCTGGAGGGCCGGGCTGACGTCAGGACCATAAATCTGGAGTGGCACCAGTTTGCATGGTCCGGTGATTTTCCTATGCCTTCTTGTAGCCTGGGAATCATGATGGGGAAAGCAGATGACTGGACCCCTCCAGGGCTGGGAAAGGCAGGCCGAGGGAGTGTGGGAATGGAGGGTGCCAGGGAGGATGAAGGATGTGGCCAATCACGAGCAGGTCGATGGAGGAGGAAGTGGAGCCAGGAAGGGGCTGACAGCCTGGCAGAGTGCCTCGTCCAAAGCCAGCCCTCCAGGACTAGAGCTGAATGAGCAAGACAGAATGGGAGGACTGGAGAAAGTTTTGTGAAAGGAAGACCAGGTTTTATGGGAGGAAAAGAAAGAAGTTGTGGCCCAAGTGGGGATACTGGAGTTTAAGATTTTACAGGAGATATTCCAGGCAGTATGTGGGTGGCTGAGGCGGAGAGAAGAAGGTCACTGAGGATGGGGAGGGAGGTAGAGGAGCCAAGAAGTGATGATGTTGGCACGTCATGGTACCTAGGTTGATGGCTGGAGTGGGGTTACAGAGGAAGATCATGAGCCAGGTGTCCAAGTCCTAAAAAGATGTTGGGTGACCCATGGGTGGATATGTGCTAGTGGCCAGGTTGGATAAGAGGTATAATGGCTGGATCGTGGGAACCTGGAGGTCTGAGTTTGAGGGGACAGGAAATGTAGTGGGTTGAGGTGGCAGAGGGAGGTGAGGGAATGCTGGCTCTCCTCCAGCCTGGCCAGGTGCTCCCTGGCCACTCTCTTCTAGGCCTTCATTGTTCTTTGAGCCTGAAAGACTCTGCTTAACCCTTGAGTATACACAACCCCTGTGAGTGCTTTTTTCCCCTCAAGATCATAGGGCAAGACTTTACTCTGGGAGTAGATGTGTCCCTTACACATTGTGGACCCAGAGCATTCTGAGAAATGGGCCATGGGTACAGGACAAAGAGACCTGGTCTGCAGCTTGGAATAGAGAAAGTGCGGGCTGCTCTGGGCTGAGCCACACTGTCCGCTGGCCTTCTTGCCTCTTCCCCATCTCCCTGGGACATGCAGAGCTTTCTACCCTTCAACTGCCACATGAAAAATTAAGCCAGTACAAAGAGATGCCGAGTGCTAGAGCATGAGCTAAGGCATGATGGTATCTAGTACCACGGGGGCTCACTCTGTCTGAAATATCCCCCCCCTTCACCTGCTATCAAAATCCTGCTCAGCCTTCAAGGCTCAGCCAAGCAGATGTCACCTCCTTTCTGATCTCCCTTTCTCAATACAATTACTTTGATAGCAAGATTCTTTGGTACATTTGGCATTTATTTCCATCTGTCTTAATGTTGGTGGCTAAAGGTCTGTGTTTTCTATGACTTCATTCTTGAAGGCAAGAGCTCTGAAGGAGCCCTGGGGACAAATAAGACATGGTCCCTATGGGGAAGAGCTTGCATTCTGGTCTTAGTGTCAATGAACTCAAAATTTCTGATCTGAAGACCTAGGACTTGCAAATCAAAGGCCAGCGAATCCTCAGGGTGGTGGCATGGGAACCACATGGAGAACCATTCAAAATTCCAGAGGCCATACCCAGGGAACCTGATGTAGCAGGTGGGGAGGAAGGGCCAGGATCTCTGGATTTTTAGGTGGTTCTGAATCTTACTTCTAGTTGAGAACCTCTTTGGGGGAAATAAAAAGAAGTGCACTGGGGACTAACAAAGTAAGAACAGAAAAGCTAAACTCATACTGGCCATATACTGGTTACGTAAGTGACAGCATCTATGAGCCCTCTTTTCAACCCAAAACTCATCACTGTGAAGCACAGTAGCAATTGGGCATGTCATTAAAAGGCTCATTTTTTGTAGGTGACATTAGATTGTAACTCTAAACTACTCAGGACTGGCCAGGCTGCTATATTGTGAAGGCACCAAGTGCTAATCACAGTCTCTTCCTCACCGTTTCTCTCTCTCCCCCCCCCCCCCCACTGTCTTTCAATCTTCTGGCTCCTGGAGCTAGATTCCCGTAAAGAAGAAAATTAAGACAATTTGAGCACCTATCATGTGCCAGGCACTCGAAGTATTTGTCTCATTTAACCCCCCAAACTTCCACATATTAGGGAGCAGTGTGAAGAAAAAGATGGTTTAGAGCAGTGTCCTCTGCTGACCTAGGTTCAAGTCACGACCCTTCAGCTCAGTAGTGTAAACTTGGGACTGTTTCTTAACCTCCACAGCCTCAGGGTCCTTATCTGTAAAGTGGGGCTAAGACGACTTACGAGTGTTTTATCAGTTACATGCGTGGTAAGTGTTTGATACTTTTTAGTTGTTTGCTGTCATCATCCGCATTTTACATGAATAAACTGATGAATAAACTGAAGCCCACTTGTAAGTAGCTGTAGATGTTTGCACTCAGGTCTGCTTGGTGGTCCTGGCTCTTTTCGTCACTGCTCCCTCTCAAGGCAGCTTGGCCTTGGCTAGGAGTGTGTGGGTGCCCCCTGGGACCCTGGAGAGGCTGTGGATCTCCCCTGGGGGCTGGGAGGTTGGGGGAGCACCTGTGGCCATTAGGAATGGCTTTTATGAGCCTGTTCCACCAACTAGCTCCCTCCCCCAAGTCTGCAGCACATTGAAGCTCTTCCTGTTTGCTCCCAAGCAGATGGTGCTGGAATCTCTCTACACCAACTCCCATTCATAAATCACTGCCTTCCCCTGGTGCTGGAGGGACCATTCTAATTATAGTGGGGGAGGTGTGTGTGTGTGTGTGTGTGTGTGTGTGTGTGTGTGTGTGTTTGAAGAAACATAGAAACTGTTGGCCAGGAGCTGCCACCTCTTTCAATTGGGGATACAGCCACTCCCCTCACCAGGCTTCCCAGGCCACCCTGCTTCACAGAGGGAACTCTGGGGGGTCCTAGGCCTGAGGCAGGAGGCCCGTGGGAGTGTTTTCTGCTTCATGTGGCACCCACCCCCGCCCCCCACTACTTCCACCACCAGAAGAGACCCTGGGACCAGGCAGCCATTCTTAACCCCACAATTTCTGGCCCCAGGGTCTCTGCATGGTGGTAGGGCAAGGGTAGGGGTAATATTAACAGAGACCCCAGTGTGTCCCTGGCACCCTGATAGGTCCTTGAGGGATTGTAAAGGGAGGGGGGTTGGTTGGAGATAGGGATGGAGACCTGGTCCCAATTAGGGTAACTCTTATCTGCCTGGTGAGAGTGGAGAAAGACAAGCTTGAGGGAAACCAGGCTGGGGGACTCCTGCTGAGCTCCCAAGCTCAGACTCAGGTCGTTCCTTACCTCAGGCCCCTGGGCTGTGTGTGTGAACATTATTTCCATACATATTCATACACCTGAGTGTGCACGTTTGGCTATAGTTGTGGACCTGGGGGTGTTGTGCTTGCTGTGTGTATAAGCAGTTTGTAAACTCTAAGTCATCCTGTGCTTTGTTCGTACTTGTGTGTGAGTATGAATGGGCTTGTGTGGGTGCGGTGAGGACTGAAGCCTGTGTGCTGGGGTGTGTATAAGAGGGTCTTGGGGGTGTTTGTGTTCAGGGTGGGAGTAAAGGGCCTGCGTGTGTGTCAGAGTTTAGGTGACAGGTATGAGGCATGGGGTTGCTTGTCTATGGCTGTGTGTGTGTGTGTGGGACCGTGTGATGCTGCTGCCTGAGTGTGCTGTGTGTGTGGTCCCTGTCCCCTCCACCCCCTCCATTCTGAGCACCTGAATGTGCAGGTGTGTCCAAGGGTTCAGATTCTCTCCCTCTTCCTGGAGCTTCGCTTATGAATCGGAGGCTTTGACTGGCCTCTTGCAGTTCACCATGAGGGATGGGAGGTGGGAGGGGACAAGGACACCCATCCCCCACTGGCCCCCATAAGCCAAAGCCAGAAGGGGGTATTCAGCCCCCCAACACCCCCACCTAGGGACAGTGGCTGTCACTCAGTGACTGACCCTCAGTGTCTTTCCTCCCTAAATCCCTTCCTTCGTCAAGACCCCTGTCAACGTGATTCTGCCTAGGACCCTTCCCAGGTGACTCCACCTTCAAGGGGTCCTTCTTTGCCTTCCCCTGCTCCCAGAGAAATCTGTGACTATCTGCTTATGTCCCCTCACCTGCCTCTAGCCTTCACCCGGGTATGAGGTGGCACACTGAGGCAAGTGGGAGTGCAGACACCATAGGAGACCCCGCTGAGAGGGAATACTTGTTTCCCCACGCCCCGCCCTCCCACTGCTTGCTTGACTGTCCCTTAGCACTTCCCCCAGCAGCTCCAAGTTGTCCCAGCAGAAAGAGCCCTGGCTTTAGCACACAAGGTCCCTATTTGTCACTTGCTAGCTGTGTCTCCAGCCACAAGTGATTGCACTTCTCTAAAACAGTTTCTTCACCTGCAAGATGGATATGAAAATACCGGGCCTACCTATCTCACAGGACTATTGTAAGGACTGAGGGAGGTAATGCATACGAGAGTAGCTAGAAATGATGAAAGACTGTATACATATGCCAACTATTGTTACTTCTGTTTTTCCTTTTACCTAGCCAACACTAGATCCATTTCACAGAGAGAGAGACTGAGCCCCGGAGAGACTTGGCCCTGTGTTGCTCCTGTGGCTTTTTGCCAGGATCCCAGCCCCCACTACCCAGCCCTCACTCCCAGTCCTTAGCAAAAGGGGAGCCTGACCTTTGCTGTCCCTTCCTCCACCTGCCTCATCTTGCCTATTTTGAAAACTCTTAAGCATCCTCCAGGCAGCAGCTCAAAGGGCACCTCTTCTGGAAAGACTTCCCAGATCTGAGCAGAGCTGGAGTCTCCTCCACCAGACTTTCCGGCTCTTTGAACACACCTCGTGGCAGCTCTTATCAGGCCGCTCTGTAATTGTTTGTTTTTCCAGCATGGTTTCACAATTACTGTGCAGTTTACAAACACTGACAGTGCAGTGTGATCCAGCTACTGCAGCTACTGTGAGGTGCCACCCAGGTGTTAGTGCCTACAGGGGCAGCCCTTCCCAGGTAAAACCATCCTCACCCCAGCTCTTACCTGTGACCACCTCCCACCCCAGGGCCTAACCCACAACCTGGCTCCAGGAAGCTCTTGGTAAATGCTTACTGACTGAAGGAACATATGAATGAGGGAAGAGTGGAGACTCTGGGAACAAGACAGAAGGGAAGAGATGCGTCTCGTTAACATCGCTTCATAAAAGCCAGTTGAGTTCCTACATCCAGCTGGTGTCTGAATTGGGGCCAATCATAAAACAGGGAAGCCCCTGAGGCTGAGGGCAGCTGGCTGGCCAGTGGGCTTTATAAGGCAGTTTTATGGACTCAGCTGAGATGTGGTGATGAGAAGCCAAACTTTAAACATCCTCTTAAAGTTCGCTTTCACTCCCCTGGGCCTCTGAGCTGAACAGAACTGAGGAGAAGGCCTGTTGAAGAGGTGCCCGAGGAGGGATGATGAGGATAGCATCATCCACATGGACCAAAAGGAAGTAGGTAGGATTTACAGCAGGAAGACTATAAGTCAGATATGAGGAAGGACTTCCTTCTGGGGCAAGGATGAGGCAGGGGGTGATGGGGAGGGGAACAGATGGACTGATTTGCTCCGGATTACTCTGCGACTTAAGGGGGTCATGTCAGGTTTACTTTCTGCACCTTCCATTGACTTTTGTTTCAGGAGGGTTACCACCTGCTCCCCATCTCAGCCTGCTCTCTCCTGACTTCTCTCCTGTGTTGAGCCAGACAGAAGCCTGCAGAAGGAGGGAGAAGAGAAAGAGAAGCTGAGGTCAGTACCAGGATCGGCTCAGGAGCTGGGAGCCCGTCTGAGCCCAGTGCAGCCAGGCCTGTGAGCACAGGGTTCCCATGAGCTGAATTATGAAGCTTTTCCTGCAACTTCCCCAACTCTGCTGTTTGACTTGTGGAAGGAGAAAAGCAGCCAGTCTGAAGAAAATGCTGCAGAGAGATTTAGAGCTGAAAAAAGACAAGGAAAGAGAAAAATCAGAGAAGAAAAAGAAAAGAAATGCAGGAAGGGGACTAACATGCAAGGAGCACATAGGATAGGCGTGAGCGGCTGACCTCAGCCATCTTCACGGCCCTTCACGGAGTGTTAGCATTTTACAGATGAGGAACTCGCACTCGGAGGGGTCACATGGGGTTTCCAGCTGGTGAAGGTCTAGAACCCAGGACTGTCTAATGTAAGCAGCGTGGGTTCCCTGGGGAATGCAGGGCTTTCACATGCTGGCACCCGGGCAGAGAGTCCTGGCTTGGTCCCTGTGAGCTCAGGTAGCCTGGGATACTCTGAATGCTGGTGTCCTTGTGGCAGGCGGGCAGCCAATCCCCCTGGGCCCACTGGGTCTGGGCCAGCCTGGGCCTGCTGTCCACTGGGAGGATTGATGACGACGCTCTCCGGGAATTGATAAGTCAGAACCCAATTAAAAGCTTTTCAACTCAGGCCAGAGTCCTCAGCCACAGAGAAGGTGCCCTTTGCTTCAGGGGCCGCAGCTCATTCTCTGGATGAAAGCCTCTAGTCCAAGCAGGATTCAGCATCCCCCTTCCCTCCATTCACAGCTCCTGTCTGCTGAGAGTGGTCAAGGTCAGGAGGGGCCCAGCTCTGCAGTTCCCCTCCTCCCTGGGTGGCCTAGCCTCTGTAGGGGGTGCTGGCTGTCTAGGCAGGGAAGCGGGAACAGAGCTCTGCAAGACCCACCCCAACCATACCCAGCTGTGAGCGCCTGGGTTGGGTGGGGAGTAGGAGGGTGGAGGAGGGTGTGTGTGGGTGCTCCTCCTCCTCCCTGGGTTTGGCCTCAGGCCTGAGTGTGGCCCAACCACTTCTTGATTCCCTGGGGAAGTGGAAGGAGGAAAAAGAAGGAAATGGGAAGTGCATGGATTGCACTGTCACATGCCAGGAGCTTTACATACATTAGCACATGTAATCTTCACAGCCACCCCAAGGGAGGGAGGATGTTATCCTCATTTTACAAGTGACAAAAATGAAGTTCAGAGAGGTTCAATATCTCACTCAGGCTCACACAGCCAGTAAACCGTGGAGCTGGGATTCGAACTCCCAGCTCTCCCAGCCTTGATCTTGCACTCTGGGAGACAAGACTTGGCCACCCTTTCAGGACTTCCAGGCTCCAGGCATTCCCAGGCACACTCCATGTGTGCATGTGGCCTCTGGGGGCCCAGGCCTCCCAACTCCAACAAACACCCTTCAGACGTTTCCGGACACTTTCCACCCCTGCTCAGGGTCCTTGGGAAAACTGGGTTGCCTTTGAAGGGGCCCCCCAGGCCCATCAGCATCTCTACTATTTCACACTTTCCCTTCAGGATCATCAGATGAGGAACAGCTGGGCCTGCAGATTTATTAGGGTTTTGCAAGTGATTCCATCCGCTCTTCCCTTCCCCAGCTAAGCCCCGCCCCTGCTCCCATTAGTAGCCGCTGGAAAGCAAAGGGAGTTCCTTTGTCATTGCCCCAGAACCACTTAGTCGGTGTGATTTTTGCCTCTCCCACTCCTTACAGCAGTTGGTAACCAGCCAAACATCTCCCCAGAAAACTCCTGGCTGAAGAGACTGAAGACCCATATTTTCCTCCTGGTTCCTGCAGCTGTGGCTGGAGGCAAGTCATGTAATCTCTCTAGGCCTCAGTTTCCTTTTCTATAATCAGAGACAATATCTACCCTGAGTACCTGGCAGGAAGGATGTGAGAATATCAAAGCCAGTGCTTTGCACTCTCTGAAAGCCTGCCCCAGACCTTCTTCCTCCTCACCGTCCTGCACCCAGAAACCTTAGCTAGTATGCTAATGTGTAAGCCGACTGGATAGCCCACCCTCAGACACAGTGAAAATACAGTGTGACCATGGAGTTTTCACACCAACAATCCTTCAGAAACATTGAGCATTTCTCATTTTTCCCCTTTGTTTCCCAGGGGTCCCCCTTTGACCTACAGCTGTGTGACATGCATGTGTGGGAGCTCCCAATGGTCATGTGACATCAGGAGAGCCAAGCGGAGGAGGCACAGGAAGCAGTGGGTACTAGGGCACAATATGAACATTCAGTGACAAATAAGAAACAAAAGGCCCCGGCTACCCCAGGGGTCAGAGTTCCATGTGTGACCAGTTGTCACAGGTGCCACTTGCAAGAGCAGGGCAAAGCCCTCAGAGAGTTGAGTGGAGGCCCAGACTGAGGAGGATATTTTAATAATCAATCATTATTAATCATTCTAATTATTAAACAAAATATATTAATATTTGGTTAACTATTAAAACACTAGTGAAATTACTTATGAATTAATGGCTCAGGGTAATTATGATGTTCATTGCAATAATCCTATGCTGAAAGAATTTTTTTGCCAATAGACAAATCAGAAAGCAATAGGTATATAACTGAGATTGCAGGACAGATATATAATGACTACAAAATATAAGTATGCATGTGTGCAAATAAGAATGCAGGTATTAAAACAATAACTGTCCACCAAGCTTGGCAGAAGGGCTCTGTCACAAAGGGGCTTTGTGCAGCAACGGCTGCCTCCAGAACTAGTACAGATGAGGACAAGGCTGAGTCTGACCAAAGCCTTGGGAGCGGGGATCGAGGGACGCTGGGTGTAGGAGCTCAGGGGAATAAGGCCAGCTTGGTGACTATGGAGAGAACAGGAGTACAAGCCAGCAGAGGGTGATGTGATGAGAGATGTGAGTGAGAATTGGCAGTAGAAAAGCTCTCATGAGCTTTGTGCCAGTTCTGCAGCCAAGCATTGCAATATAATCACCAGGTATTAAGAAAATAGAAATGGGGTCTCCAGGCGCCAGGCAACATGGGCAGATGAAGAAGATAGAAACTGACAACATGGAGAGATGATTGACGTCCAGAGGCATACGAGGCTCACCTACCTCTGCCGGAGGATCAGGGGTGGGCCGCTAGAGCCAGAGAGACAACCATGCCTTACACCTGTAATTAGACAAAATGCTTACTTTAGTTGTTTAATATAGTTGTAGTTGACTCTTTCCGTGATTTGGTGATTTACCGGGGATTCAGTAATGCCTTTGTTTTGAAGTCCCCACTTCAGAGATTCAACCAGGATGGACTTGCCTAAACTTCTGGTGTCCAGACAGAACCACTCACATTGTGGAGTCCAGAAAGGGACATTCTGAGCAAGAAAAGGACATTCTGATCTTGACCAGGGACCTTACTGCATTCAGAATTCCCCCCAGGGGTGAGCAACCCAATTCACACAGACTTGGGATAAGGCCTGCTGTCTCCTGTACTGGGCAGAGAAGCAGGGTCACCTTAGACTGGATAGTGACCCAGCTGAGAAAGAGCTGACAAGGTTTGTTGATGAACCAAGAGATCATCCTGGGAAAGGAAGGTTTGGGGCAGTGGCCTCCAATTCCTCCCTTGGAGATGGCCTTCTGGAGTTATTTGAATCTGCTTTGAAGTCTTCCAAGATCCAGTCTGTGCAGGCCCTTAATCTACTAGAGATGGGTTGTAGGCAAGGAAGCTGCAGTTAGGCTGGCTGGAAGAAGTACATTTTCAAATCCTCAGACATTTCCTTTTGGGGAGGGGGTTGGGTTTGGAGTTCACACTCTTCTTGGCTTCATTCCCCAGAAACCTAATGGAGGGCCTCACACTGTCTTTTTGTAATCATGCATACCATGTGCTGTTAGGAAGAAGTTTAATGCATTAAAGCGCCAGCCATTCTGTATTGTAACATAGGAAAATTCCAGCAACCTAAAAATTCCGCAAAGCCCTGAGTCTTTCAGTGAGTTCTAGTGTCTCTCTCCACTGGCAGCCAGCTTGCCATGGGGCTGTGCACACAGTAGGTTCTCATGAGCACTCATACGTTCCCTTTCCCTTCTGGTGCAGGCCCAAAACACATAAGGTTATTATAACAGGTCAAGTCTCACTCCAAGATTTGTTTAACCTCACACCATGTTGGATATAAATTCCTTACTCTAAATAACGGTCACTCATTTTCCCCCTGCCTTGAAACAACAGGCATTTCATTCAGCCCAGCTGGCAACGCCCGGCAGCCTGGCTAACTGGCTCTTACGGGCTGAAACGTGCTGCGGCTTGTTACTGTTCCATCTCTCCTCCTTCTCAGCTTTTCTACAAGCCACATGCAAAAATCTCCCTCATTACTCGATTATCACATTTCATATGAAATTAGGTATTGCAGGTCTCATGTTAGTCAATTAGTTTGGTGTGGGCTGAGGGCATC
The DNA here is from genome assembly GCF_036562045.2 of Rhinolophus sinicus. Lineage (NCBI taxonomy): Eukaryota > Metazoa > Chordata > Mammalia > Chiroptera > Rhinolophidae > Rhinolophus > Rhinolophus sinicus. Next base: position 48,408,765 of record NC_133751.1, read on the forward strand.
CTGCAGAGGCGCTGCCAGTTTCCCCTCCTTCCAGTCATGCCCTGCTCCTTTATCCTGACCCCTGCGAGACCCTGTCTTGCCAGGACACCCTTCTTCCTCATGAGGTTTAGGTGAAACTATACTCCCAAGCCCCTTAGTTCCGGGACAAAGGGACTTTTTCTGACCAGCTTTCTTTTCCATCCCCTTGAAGTCTGACTTGCCAGTGTCTCCTAAAAGTACTCAGATGAATTACCACCCTTTGCCTCCCTGATGGTGTGGCCCGCAGCCCTGTGGGCCAGCGCTGTGCTTACCCTGGCCCTGGCGGCTTTTAGTCTCCCTGTCACTAGACTAATGGTTTCTCTAAAAAGTTTCAGGCCTCCAGGCTGCAGTGTCAGCAGCTCTGGGTGGCCCAGCACACACTTCCTCCAGGTACACGTGAGCGTGCTAGAAATCCTGGTCCCACCCACACATTCTGGCCTGGTAGCCTCCCCTGTTCCACTTTGCAGACTTCACATTCTCAGCTCCCACATTAACATTTCATCAGAGGCAAACCCAGGCTTTCTGCGCTCCCATCAATCCACAGTGATGTTTTTGGCTATACCCCCTGCCCCTGGAAATGGTTTCCCACCAATCCAGAGACAGACACATGTGGACCTCTTTCTCTTACCGGCACACTTTCCTTTCTCTGCTCCACTGTCCTCAGAGGTGCCAGAAAATGCATTTGGGGTTCATTTATTTGTTCAGCAAAGTTGTCTGAGTACCTACTATGCATAAGACCAGATTTCTTACCTTCAGGATTTATAACCTAGGAGGAGAGGTGAGGGGAAAAAACACACAACTAGTAATAACATGAGAGAAAGTGCCTCTTATGAGAGAGGTAGAGGAAGATAGGACACTGGTGAGGCTTACTCTGCATATTCACTCTGGAAATGCTGGGTTATCATGTCTGAATACCCAAGGACCTCTAGGAAACCATGAAAAGGACTTTGGGTCTCATGATCAAGTCTTAGGAGACTCGGTGAAGACTATTAAAGACAAGGTAAAGGATGAATCAGCTGTGGTTCTGCCCTGTGAACCCAGAACTTACCTTGAAAGATCCAGGTTCCCTTTTCTAACAATGAGCTGAATCAGCTTCCTAAGAAGGGCCTCCCTTAATTTTGAGGTTCCCTTTGGCAATAAGCCCTGTTAATTGCTCTAAAGTTCACATGACTGTTTGAAGCAAAAATTGTAACATTGCCTTGTGGCTTTTATAATGTATGTAGATGAAATACATATGATAACTATAACATAAAAGATGGGGGTAGGGAGTAATGGACCTCTGTGGTTGCGAGGTTTATACATTTTACTTGAAATAGTAACCTTAAGTAGACTGTGAAAAGTTAAGGATGTATATTGTAACCCTGGGGCAATCATTAAAAAATTAATGCAAAGAGGTATAGCTACAAATCCAATATATAAATTTAAATGGAATTCTAAAAATTCAAAAGAAGGCAGGGAAGGAGAAAAAGAGAAATAGAAAACAGAGGGGACAAATAAAATAAATTCAACCATATAAATAATTACATTAAATGTTAATGGACTAAACATTTCAATTAAAAGGCAGAGATTGTTAGAATAGATTTAAAAAACCTAACTATATGCAGTCTATAAGGGATGTACTTTAAATACAAAGACACAGATAAGTTGAAAATAAATGGATGAAAAATGATATACATTCAAAAGCTGGAGAGGCTATATTAATATCAGATAAAATAAACTTCAAGACAAAGGGAGGGGGTGAACACACAATGTGATATATAGATGATGTATTGCAGAATTGTACACTTGAAACCTATGTAACTTTACTAATAATTGTCACCCCAATAAACTTTAATTAAAATTGAAAAACAAAGGGATAAAGAGGGGCATTTTATAGTGGTAGCTGGGTCAATTCATCAGGAAAGGAATACACTCATAACCATTTTTGCAACTAGTAACAGTGCTTCAAGCCCATGAAGTAAACATTGACAAGACTAAAGGGAGAAATACACAATACCATAATCAAAGATAGAGATTTCATCAGTAAGGGTGGAGTTGACTGATTGCACCTCCAGGACAAATGGATTTGGGAGGCCATCCCCTGGGTCAGGGCTGGGCTATGGGCTTTGGGCTGTGGTGAGACATCTTAAGGAGAAGGCCAGGTGAGAGCCAAGTAGTAGTTCAGCAACAAAGCCTGCAGACTCTTTGAGGCTGGCACACTGATGGTACCTGGTGACTTTTATGGAGCTCAGGCCCCATCTGAGGTGGGGAGGCAGTAGTTGAGGGTATTGAAGCTGGTTCTGAAAGGTAGTGGTGATAGCACCCAATTGTCATGTTTGTTAGCTGTTCCAGAACAAGATGCCTGGTAGTAGAGTGGAAAGCAGCAGCAGAGGCCAAAAAAAGCTCACCCACTTCATTATTAACCACTCAGGATTTCATTAAATATACCTGATGGGGTGGGCTCAGGTGTCAAAGACTACAACCAGAGCTAACCTTACCCTAAACTGTCACCAAGACTGATGGGGTCTGGGGAAGCAAGAGGTAGCCCAATGGTTCTCAAAGTTAAGTGGGCAGCAGAATCCCTTGGAGGGCTTGTTAAAACAGATGGTGGGCCCAATGCCCAGAGTTTCTGATTCAGCAGGTATGAGGTGGGATTTCATGCTGACGCTGCGGTCTGGGGATACACTTGGAGAAACACTAAGGTGAACAAAGTGCCAAGGGGGCCCAGAAGAGGGAAATGTCTTTTTTGGCGCAATGAGTCAGCATAGAAGGTCACCGTTGGAGGTCAGGGTGAGGGGCGTGCCAGGTAGAGGAGACAGCCTCAGAGACAGAAAGGACCAGGTGCATTTATGGGGCGGAACTGCAATGTCCATGGAAGGAGCAGAGCAGAGAAGCCTGGTAAGATGAAGCAGAACCCGAATAAGGCATGGCCTAACTTAGAAGTGAAGAACACAAGCTTAGAAATCTGATACTTGGGTTCAAATCCTGGTTCTGCCCCTTATTAGCTGTATGACCTAAAAGAGGTTCCCTAAACGTGCAGAGCCTCAGTTCCACAATCTGCAAAATGGGGCTCATGCTCATACCTACACAGGATTGCTAGTGAGGAAGAGCAGGTCAACATCTGGCACAGAGTAAGAGCTCCGTCTGTCAATGTCAGGGTTGTTGCTGAACAGAAGGCCAGGGATTTGCAGGCAGAGCGCACTTGGCTGACCTTTTGGTGGGCTGATGTTGTACACATCAGGTCTGAGCTGCAACTTTGGCAGTAAATTAGTCAGACAGTATTTGTGAAAGCCTTGCTGAGGACAGTGGGCTTTTGGCTCAAAGAGTTCCAGGTCTCCTCAAGGTGATCACTTTCCTCTAGGTCAAGCTGCTCCCCAGCTCTACTCTGGTCCATCCCAAGCGCCTGGGCAACCATAAGGGGTGGCTGAGGCAGCTCCCTGGGGCCCAGGCAGAGGAACTGAAAGCAACCGTCTGGGTTTTTCATCCTGCTTTCAGATTTATCAGCTGGCATCCCACAGAGAAAATGGCAGTGGCATTTGGATTTCTTTTTTTAAAGCAAGAAGCAAAGGGGATTTAGTCCATCTGCATTAAGGAAAGGGGGTGAATTTCTCCTCCCTTACCTGTGTTCTGAGATAAAATGGTTCATTTCCATGAAAATTGAAACTCAGAGAAGAATTCTTGCTGCAGTGCCTTTTGGATTGTAAGCTAAAAAGGGACAGAGCGATGGCCACAGGTTAGAGAACCACGCCCATCTCCCATCGTCTTCTGGTGTCACAGAGCACCCCAGGGCACGAGGACTGGCTCCCGAGTGGCCCCTGTGTGGTTCTGAGACTTTATGGGAATATGAGCGCTGGCGTAGATTAGACTGCGTTCTCCAGAACCCCTTGGAAATTATGATTAGGCTCTTACTCCCCATCTTCCTTGGGAGCCAGTGTGTCACATGGGCCACTACTCTTCACCCCAATCCCATATAATTCAAGTTTACTCCTCTTTTTACCAACCCACCGCTAAGGCCTTAGCATGTCTTGTGCCATATCCTTGCAGGACCTTACAGGGACAGGGTTGCCAGGCGTGGGTCCCAAGGACTAGAATTTCCCCCAGTAGTTTCCTCACCCTGGGACTTGCCAACTCTGACCCCTCAGTAAGGGTGCCTGGACCCCAATACCATCTTTGTCAATCCTCATCCCCACCCCCTGCTTTCTGTCTTTGTGGTTTGAATGGAGCTCAGGCTAAAGCCAAGCCTGGTCATCTTGGGGAAGCATTGTTCGTGGTTGGAAATCATGAGTACATTTTGAAAAATAGTCAAAGAAAATCCTGCTGAGGGAAGCAAGTTTCCCAGCAAGGGGAGAGAAAGCCAACTGGCAAAGTACAACAGCAATAATCAGAAATAGTCTCTGGATTATTCACCTTGGGTATCATCCACCCCTCCCAGACCTTCCCCGCAGCACGGGTAAGCGAGAGATACCCACATGAAAATGATTGCCTAGGAAGAATCAGCTTAGACATGAAGCCAAATTCCTGAGCAGTTTCCACTGCAATCCAGATTCCCTCACGCTGCCTTCTCCAACTCCTTCTTCATCCAAATGCAGTTCACATTATGTATCTATTCCCTGGGGGCGGTTGGCCCTGGCAGATGTTTGCGGCAGAACCCTGGGACTGATCCAAGGGTTAGACCTTCTGGGCCCTGTGTGGGGGAGGTACAACTTAAAGGTGTAGGTGGATTTATCTCATCGGCCAAGTATTGCCTGAGTGAGTGTCTGCATGAACAAAAGGACAGTGAACTCCCCTCACTTAGCCTTGCAAATCAGCCCCTCAACTTTCCCAGCCCATGTGGGGGTACTTTCCTCCCCAGGGATGGAGTAGAATAAATGAGGCAGAAACCCAGGTGGGAGGCAGAGGATCTGGTTCCAAAGCAGCTGAGTCATCATCCCTTTGGTCCTCCCCCTTCACCCCACCCTCCACCATAGCTTTAATTCAGCCTTGTCCCTTGCCCCAGGTAGGCATCGGCCTCCCTGCCTCCACTGTCCACAGAGCAGCTTCTTGGAAAGCCAATCTGAGCATGTGAGTGGCTTGGGACGATGGAGGGACAACCAGGTGTGGAGCTTTGCAGAGACCTGGAAGGGAGGTTGCAGGGAAGGCTCAGTCTGGGTTAGGCCCCTGTTTTGGGCCCAGTGGGGCCAGGGGGCTTTCTATCTGCAAGTATGGGTTGGTCACTACTGGTTCAGGTCGTGGTCTAGGGGAGACACATCTCCCTTAGTGAGGGTTGTCACCAGGACAACTGGAGAGATGGAAGCTCTGCCCGTCTTCAACCACCTGAGGGGAGGAGAGGGCTCCTCTCAGAGCCCTCCAGTGCCCTCTACGTTCTTTTGGGCCTCCGTGGATGTTTGTGGAATGATTCGGAGGCATCTGGGAATGCAGCAGGGTCCAGCAGCTTTGGAGTGGGGGTGAAGAGGGATCATGTTTCTCTCCCAAGCCCTCCCCCAACTCCTTGGGACCCAGGCGTGAGGCCTCTGAGAGTTGACAGGCTTATTTTTAGTTCGGTTTCTAGCTCACAAGCCCTATTATTTTTTGGTTTTGCATAATTTGGGCCAGGTCCTGGAGGTGTCTCCTAGGACCCTAACTTGGGCTATTGAAGGTCTGCAGGACATAAGTGGTTGGGGCAGGGAAGTCCCAGCTCCTTCCTGTCCCAGGGCATTGGCAGAATGCAGGCTGCCTAGCCAGGCCACCCTGGGGCCTGGACCAGCCGTCCTCGTTGGAGGAGGAAGGAACCTGGGCCCCCCAGCGCTGAGCCTTTGGTGATTTGGGGTGGGAGGGGTATAGACTTAACATCCTGTTTAAATTTGGCACTAGTCGCATTTTTTAACAGGGGTTATGACCCTCCCTCCTCCCTCTCCCAGGCCTTCCTTACATAGTCCTCTAATCAATTTTTCAGTTTTGGCTCTAATTCTGCTCTTCACCATGGAGCTTTGGGCCTGACCAAGGGAGGGGCAGTGTGATTTTCTGAATGCTGCCTCTGGACAGAGCTGACCACGGTCAGGCTGCTGGGAAGCCCAGCAGCAGTCAGGGGACAGAAGATGGGAAAGAGGAGAGGAGCAAAAGGACAGAGGAGGACAATAAAGAGAAGAGGAGAGGAGAGACAGAGGGTGTGTGTGTGTGTGTGTGTGTGTGTGTGTGTGTGTGTGTGTGCTCGGGTACTCACAGGGAATGGTACTGTGTTGTTCCTGTGAATGTGTTGAGATGAGAGGTGGTGGTGCAAGAAGTCTGAGAGGAAAGGCAAGAGAGAGGGAACAACGCCTAATTACAGCCAGGCACAACTGCCCTCCAGCCCGGTCCCTGGCCAGCTGGCCACGTGAGCAGAGGCTATGTCGAGCAAACACCCAGCCTTCTGTGACTCCCAGGCAGAGGAGCCCACATTCCTGCCCTGCAAAGGCTGCTTTAATCAAGGCTCCAGATCCTTCCTGCAGCCGCCCGGGGGGGACTGTAACGCTAAACACATTAGTGTGTGAGATTGAAAGGTAACACATTCTCATGGAAGCCCCCGGAACAATGGGCCCTGGGTCTGGGTTTCATTTGGAGGAACAGTGTGGTGGGAATTTCTCTAATCAAATAAAAGGAAAATGAAAAATTCTATCGTTCGCAAACTTTAATGCTCTTAATTGCATTAATTTGAAAAACATACAAGGTTTTTCTGAGTGTGGTGTGGGAGGCTGATAGGAGAGGAAGCTTAGGGTCTGGGCAGGGAGAGGCAAGGGTCTAAGGGCAGTGAAGGGTGCCTGCAAGAGGCAGCCAGTGTAGCTGAGGATGGCCTGGCAGAGACCCAAGTGATAGGAGGTTAGGCCTCTGTCCCCCCATTGCCCCTCCCAGCCCTGGTATTTCCGGGGCCTCCATGGTGGCTGAAGAGGCCTGAGAGCCCCATCAGGCCACTTGGCTTGGACCTGCTGCTGTCACTCACTCCTCATCTGCCTGAACCCAAGGGGGAAGGGCAGACCCTCTGTGCTCTGTCAGCACCCACAGCCCAGGGCCAGCTGCTCATCTTGCAACACACCACACCTTGGATGTCTCCAGAAGCCCAGATCACAGCCTGCCGCTTCCCTCCCGCTTCACCCTACTGGACCTGCCAAAGTTTACTAGCCTCTTCATGTCTCGACCTCCATCTCCACGTAGGATGGAACAGACAGAAACACCTGCAGGAGGGCACTGAGTCTGTCGAGATGTGATTCGAGCTCTCTGAGTTCTGAAGGAGTTACATACAGGCTTCCCTCTGCCGGCCTGCTGTAGGGCCTGGAGCCAGTAGGTGCTCAGGTGAGCCTCATGTCTCACCTGGATTTCAAGGAGAGCTTCCCAGTGTCAGGGCCGAGAGCCGAGTAACTGGGCCCCGCAGAGGGTTGTGGAGCCTGGAGGTTCCTAACCACACTGGGCACAGGCCTCCTTGAAAATCCGATGAGAGCTAGAGGCTGCTTCCCTCCTTGCTACGCCCTCCCCAAGCGTGCACGTGATTTCAGAGGTTTCACAAACACCTACCATCTGCCCAAGGAGCCAGGTTAAGTCCTACTCCTGAGTCTTGGCAAAGACATTGACTTGCTGGAAGTCTTTCCAGGGGAGTGGGATTCTGGGCTATGAGGCCGAGTGGCAGATAGGCTCTCTGGTATTGGGGGGACCGGAAAGGCTAATGTTTGGGCGTGTGACACACAGCGAGATGTGACAGGAACCGGGAATGTTGGGGTTTAACTCCAGCCCCCCCATTCTCAACCTGTATGACCTTGAGGCAGTTGACCTTCATCTGTAGGAATAATGTAAACCCCACCAGCACTGTGGTGAGGATTAAATAAGGTATGCTACATGTAGGGTAAGCAGTAAGAGCCCCATAAATATTGGTTCCCCTTGGGGGGGCGCAGTCCTCAGGTGATGGTGGGGGGTGGGGGAGTGAGGGTTAGCAGTGTGTGCATAGAGCTTCAGACCTTTGTTTTCAGTGGCTACACAAAGGGACCTCTTTCTCTCTTCTATAATCTCCTCCCTGGATCACTGTTGTCCTGTGGGTCCCTCAACCTAGAATTCCCATCTCATCCTTGAAATTGTAGTAAGGTCATCTCTTCTCTCAAGTGTCACCGCCTGGGTGAAGTCCTGTGAAATCCCTGGAAGAACTGATTTCCCTGGGAGGAAGGCTGGGGACGTGTTATTGTTCCTATTCCCCAGGCAACTGAGACTCTGAGAGGTTTGCTGACTTGCCCAAGGTCATACAGCAGCAGAATCAGAACTAATATTCCAGATAATGGCCTCCACTCTCCAGCACCTGCCCTGAACCCAGCCCAACTGGCTTCGCAGGTCACTTTGTGTATGCGAACTTGCTGCATTTTACAGAACCCAAGTGTCTTGGCTCCAGGTCCACATTCTTTCCTGGCACCACACTGCCTCCCAAAGACAAGGATGAAAAACCAGGAGCCTTCCAGTGCTCCTTTAAAATCTTCCTTTGTGAAGAATTTTGTCAGCCGTCAGCCAACACCACTTACTCAGAGCTCTGGGAGTGGATTAATGAAGGACACAGTCCCTACCCGGATGGAATGCAGGCTCCAGGGCAGCCAGACCTGCCACCCTCCAGGGAAGATGAGGGAGAGAGAGAGAGAGAGAGAGAGAGAGAGAGAGAGAGAGAGAGAGAGAAGAGAATCTGCTTCTCCTAAGAATCCGCTCTCACGCTGGCTCTGTCACTAACCAGCTGCGTGAACTTGAGTAAGTGATGCCTCTCCTGGCCTCAGTTTCCCCATTTGTACCACAGGGAGCTGGAAGCATAAGGCCTCTGAGGACACTCCCAACCCTGGATTCTAGGATTCTGAGAGTGACTTCTGAGAGTGCCTTGGGCTAGCTATGCCTGGGTGCAGGGAGGCAGGGAGCAGCAGGGTCCGCAGGAAGTTACCTTGGTTTACTCTGATCTTGCGGCTCCATTGTCTGCCAGAGTTCAGAACTCAGGAGGAGGGGCTCATCTGGAATAAGGGGAGCCCTGGTTACAATGCTTTGCAAAAGCAGGATGTGCTCAGGTTAGCAGGGCCTAATGGTGTGTTGGGGAACAGGCAGATGTGCTCCCAAGCTGGCAGATGTTATTTTTCAAGAACTTCTGAAGAAAGGGTCCTGGGGGGAGGGAATCTCATGGTCTTGTCTCTTGTGCCCCAGCAAACGCTTGGTGACTTATGAACATGACCTGATTTCATCCTCCCGCACGATCTATTGAAGAATATTGGCTCCACACCCCCTCCAGCTCCCTCCTGACTCAGAGGCAAAAGCAGCCCATAAGGTATGTAAGGTTACCTGGCTGGGAAGTGTCAGAGCAGAGATTCAAACCCAGGCCCAGCTGGTGCCAATGCTCAGGTGTGGCCACTTCACTGTGCCACCCTGCACCTCATCGATATTGGGGAGGAGTGCACATGACAGTGCGGGGCAGTTGAATCCCAATACCAAGGATTCTCAGAAAAGGAACCTCAAATGAAAGGGTTGCAAACTGGATACCAGTGTGCCTCAGCTTAAACGAACTTGGGATACCCAAATCTAAAAATAATCGCTCCTTATATTGGAACTCTTTCCCATATTAATTCATTCCCCTATAAAAAAGAATCAGTGGTTCTTTTCTTGAAGAAGCCAACTCCATTAGTGCATTAAAAATATAACTCAAATTGCCAAATGCGATTTCATATCAATCCCCTCCCCCACCTCCAGCCGCAACATATTTCTCACTGTTGATCCCAAAGGAATTCTCTGCCTTACCTAAAGAGAGGTTCGCCTACAGTGAGAGGGGCTGGTAACCAGCATGGCAAAAACATGTCCTGGATTTTCTGAGACTGGCTCACTTTCTAATATTAGGTTTCCATTGTCCCATGAGAACACTTGAAGCTATTAAGGCTTAGGGACTGATGCTTTGGTTCGTACAATGTGATCACCATGTAGAGGCGGACACTGTCCTGTCAAACCCATTTCTCACCCTGGCGGGCTGAGAGTCCAGAGAGGGGTGACATGGGGAGCCCAGAGCTGAGCATGTGAGGTGGGGTGGGGCATGCTGAGTATGGAGTGAGACAACTGAAGGCAGCTCCTTGGTTCCTGGGATCTATTAGCAATCTTGCCACCAAAATAGGCAGGCTGAGAAGACCCAGGGCTCCCTCACTGGTGCTTGGTCCTCTGCATGGGAAATGGGAGGACGGGCCCTGGAGGGTGGCCAGGGAAGAGCAGCTCCTTGATTAAAGGGTTGGAGACCTGGACTTTTGAAGTGAGACAGGGATGGCTGGTTATTTATGCATTCGGCTCTGGGTTCTGCCTTGGCCCCAACCTACCCCACCCCACCACCCAGCAACTCTGACCCACAGCCCAGCCCTGGGCCACACACTGGGCTCTAGGAGGGTGGCAGGGAAGCAAGGATTTCCAAAACCTTGACCGAGGTCCTGGGGTGTGCTGGCAGGGGCTTTAGCACATATGCATCACGACTCCTCCCAACATGCCTATGGGGGTGAGTCACTAGCCCCATGTTACAGGTGTTGCCACTAAGTTAAAGTTTTGCTCAAGGTCACATGGCCACGTGGAACAAGGTCTCAGGTCTTCTGATTCCACCTCATTACAGAAAAAATGGAAGAGACAAAGGTTGAGGGTAGGGAAATGTGACTGAACCTCTCCAATGACTGAGTTGTTTCCCTAGGGCTGTTGATGTGTGAAATGGTAGTTCTCAAAATAGTAACAACAACGAGGTTGGTGCTTCCTACCACTTATTGAGCAGCTACTACATGCTCAAGATTACTACATGTAATTAATTCTTAAAACAATAGTCCAGCATAGGTATCATAATCCTCATTTTGCAGGTGAGGAAACTGAGACTCAGAGACATCACCTGACTTGCTCATGGTCACAGAACTAATAAAGGGCAGAACCAGGATTTCAAACTTGGATTGTTCTGTCTTCAAAGCCCACGGTCCTTCCCTCACCCCATGCCCCATCTTACGTGTGCTGGCACTGCTTTATCTATGGGATAGATGGGAAGTGACTCAGGAGCCATCCTGGGAACGTTCTTAGAGCATGGGAGGGTTGCCCCAGGAGGCTGCTGGCTGGTTAGTTGTTTTCAGCACCCTAGACTAGCTCACCTCCATGCTTTGGTTCATGCTATTTCCTTCCTGCATTAAAAACAATTTTTTATTTTTCACATGTCAAGTCCTACCCATCCTTTAGGACTGAGCTCAGATGTCTCTTCTCCCATAACTCTTCTCTGATCTCCTAATATATTTGTGTACCCTCTCTCTGAACTCTCTGTCTGCCATTTGTATAGCAGGGAGGACCCTGGGCCTTCCCTGTTTGGCTCAAAATGGTTGGAGGAGAGAGATTGAGTTATGTTTAAGGAAGGGTTTCCTTGTTGAAATTTCAGAGTGGGAATTATGAAGTTCCAACCCGGATGATTCAGTGAGTCATAGAGAATGGTTTCTCTTAGTGAATTAGGGGATGGGGAAGCAAGGCCTGCCCCCTACACAGCCTCAGGCACAGACGCAGCTGTGATTTGGCCTCTGTTTTCCCTCATCTTCCTTACCAGTCCTGTGTTGCTCCGTCACATTTGGAAGCCTAGAGTTTCCTGTCAGGTGCTCCATACCCTTTCCTCTTATGCTGCATAATCGTGGTTCCACCATGGTGCTGTAGAACGAACTCAGGACCAGGGGTCCCACAGGTCTGGGGTATGGTGGCCTCAGCCTGTATGACTTTGAATGAGTCATTTCCCTCTCTGGGCCTCAGACTAGCCAGTGGGCTTTCCACTGAATTCAGGAAGTAACAAGGATCAACAATAGAGCATCCCTGGCCTCAAGGAGCTCCTAGTCTGGAGAGGGACACAGTCAGGTAAGTAGATGATTGTAAGTCAAGGTGGCTCCTTCTACACTAGAAGGACAGACAGCACACTGAGGGGAAACAGGGAAGCTCAGAGGATACAGGGACTAGCCCTGCCAAGGGGAGTCAGGGACGACCTTACAGAAGAGATAACATCTGAATAAGGATTTGAAAGATGATAGCGGTTTGTTGGGCAGAGAAGTGGGTGGGAGTACCCCACTTAGGGGTTTGGTGGCCTGATTCATTACCTGAGCTCTACTCTGACTTCTGATAATGTGCCCTGGGTTTCCCTGGCACCCCGAGGGAAACCTCAATTAAGCCAACATTTAAATCCTGGTCAGACTCAGAGAGCTCCCCAAGGAAATGGGTGGTAGGACTGGAGCAGATACCAGAGAAACAGGCCGGAGGAGGGAGTTTTAAGAAGCAAATATTCAATAGCATTAAGTGCTACAAGGACCAGAAAAGATGAGGATGGTGAAAAGCATGAAAACTCTTGGAATAATGAGAAAAGACTGGAAGGAAGTATGCCAAAATGCTCACAGTAGTTACCTGAGGGTTGTGTGGTTATGTATGGGTTATTCTTTTTTTTTTTTCTTCCTATGCACTACTCTATACTTGCCAATTTTTCTACAATGAAGCACTTATTTGATAATCAAGAAATAAAACAATTGAAACTTGTTTAGAAAAGAAGTCACTGGTGACCTTGGCAAGAGCAGATTCAGTAGAGCTGTACGGCCAAGCCAGATTGCAGGGCATTAAGAAAGTGGCAGGGGGTGAGGCAGCGGAAGAAGTGTGTGTGGAACACTCAGAGAGGCTTGGCAGGAATAGAAGGGCAGAGATGATACCTGAGGCAGTAGGGCCAAGCAAAGATGTTTGTTCTTTATTTAATGGAGGAGGAACTTTCAAAAGGAATGAAATTTCCTGAGTAAAAAAAAAAAAATCAAGATCTTATAAAGGACGTTTGTGTCTCTTCCAGATATAAAACACAGAAGGAGCAAATTTATTGGAATTTCTGGGACTTTTCTGTGGCTTGCATGGACAACAGAAAAAAATTATATGAAACTGGAGTTATCCTGAAAACTCCAGGTTTTGTGTCTGCTGAATATTGTGTAGGTTTCCAATCAGAGGGGAAGGAACAAATAAAGGGAAAGATAAAGAGGATGCAAGAAGGAGGGGACACCCATGTTCTCAGAAGCATCATTCACAATAGACAAAAGCTGCAAGCAACCCACATATCCACTGACAGATGAATGAATCCACAAAATATTGTATATTCATACAATGGAATATTATTCAGCCTTAAAAAGGAAGGACGTTCTGAAACATGTTACAACATGGGTGAACCTTGAAGACATTATATTAAGTGAAATAAGGCTGTCACAAAAGAACAAATACTGGATGATTCCACTCAGATGAGATGCCTGGAATAGTTGAACTCGTAAAGACAGAAAGTACGATGGTGGCTGCCAGGGGTGGAGAGGAGGGAGGAATGAGGAGTTATTGTTTAATGGGCACAGAGTTTGTTTGGAAAATGAAAGAAGTTCTGGAGACAGATGGTGGTGATGGTTGTTACAACAATGTGAATGTACTTTACGCCACTGAACCGTATACATAAAAATGGTTAATGTGGTAAGTTTTATGTTATGTATAATTTACCACAATTTTTAAAATTAAAAATAAATAAAAGTATGAAAAGAGGGGGAGCAGGAGGAGGAGGGGAGGAAGTAGAGAGAAGGGGGAGGGCAAGAACTCCTAGAAGCCAGAACTGAGGGGACTTGGGTGTCCCAGTGCAGATGGTTTTGGGCAAGTGGAAAGAAAACTTTTTATTCAGAGCACAGAGAGAGTGGGAAGGATAGACAGAGGAACAGAAGTGTGATGGAGAAGGGAATGGAATCAGGAGAGTCTGCCCTGACTCTGCCCTACTATGGCTAAGATTTAGAAAGCAGGTTGGAATTATTCATTCTTTCATTTGTTCCGTGAGGTGGGACTTCAGCACCAGCAGGACTATTGGCATATACACAGCACTTTGTGTGAAACAGAGAAAAAGAACCTCCCCCCCTCCCTGGGCAGACACCTCCTCAGGGCGCAGGGCTTTGTAACTGGTCAGCATCTCTGTGGGAGTGGGGATGTCTACCCCTGCCTACACCCTCTGCCGAGTACCTCTGTGTTGTAAACAATGTAACCAAATGTACCCAATCGGCCCTGTGTACCAGGTACTGTGCTCGACCCTGCAGAGGTATCTCAGCTACAGAAGACCCAGCCCCTGCCCCGAGTAGCCAGGGATACCAGGGTTGAGGGAACAGAGGGAAGAGAAGAGAGAGTATGACCTTGAACTCCATGCACTTTACTTCTGCAGGGCTCTACAGCCAGAACACAGGGATGAGAAGGATGGCAGGAGTGAGTGGGGGGGACATTAGCATGCAGGCCAAGAAGACAGGGACATGAGGAGGGCCACACGGAAGTGGCTGATCGAGGGCAGTAAATGTGTGAGGTGCTTGTTCTGCTTATCACGTGGAGGAATGGCTGGTAATACTGGGTATCCTCAGGTAGTCATGCCTCTGTACCAACCCTGAGATATACGCTCAGCAGCATTGACCATTTCTGGGTCATCCCTAGGGCGGGATGCTTACAACCAATTTTAACTAGAGGTTGTCTGACCTGCCCATTGCTTCTGTAGGTGCTGCCTTTTCCACTGTCAGCACAAGATAATGAATGATCTTCAGCCTATTTGTGGCTTGAGGTGACAGATTTTTGGGGTTGAGGAGACCAGGATTCAAATCCCAGCCCTTGGCTCTATAATTTACAAACTCTATAACCCTGGATAAGTGTCAAGTTTCTTTATTTGACAAATAAATTCAATTATACCATCCCTCCAGGAGTTTATAAAGATTGAATGCATATATATATACACACACACATATATATATACACACATGTATATACTTTTTTCTCAAAAAAGTATACACATTTTGAGAAAGAAAAATCTATTAAAATTGTAATACTCTATATATCGATAACAAAAGATGAATACAAGTCACGTTTGACTTCTGCAATTACAAGAGGTGCTCAAAGTGGTTACCATCAGCGTAATTTTAATACAGTTTTTTCGTTTCTGAAAATGTGTGTACGTGTTTTTGGCATTCTCTGTACATATGGTCTGACAATTAAGTTTGCGAACTTGTTGCAATGATGTTGTTAACCTTTTTTTTTAAATATCAGAGGGATTATTCATTATGAATTTGTGCCAACTGGACAAGCAGTTAACCAAGTTTACTATTTGGAAGTGCTGAAAAAGTTAGATGACCTGAACTTTTCACCAACAATTCATGGCTCTTGCATCACGACAATGCACCAGCTCACACGGCACTGTCTGTGAAGGAGTTTTTAGCCAGTAAACAAATAACTGTATTGAAACACCCTCCCTACTTCCCTGATCTAGCCTCCAATGACTTCTTTCTTTACCCGAAGATAAAGAAAATATTGAAAGGAAGACATTTTGATGACATTCAGGACATCAAGGGTAATACGACGACAGCTCTGATGGTCATTCCAGAAAAAGAGTTCCAAAATTGCTTTGAAGGGTGGACTAGGCACTGGTGTCAGTGCATAGCTTCCCAAGGGGAGTACTTCAAAGGTGACTATAGTGATATTCAGAAATGAGGTATGTAGCACTTTTTCTAGGATGAGTTCGTGAACTTAAGTGTCAGATCTCGTATATAATATCTTTATCCATTCATCTATTGATAAACACTTAGATTGCTTCCATATCTTGGCTATAATGCTGCAATGAACATAGGGGTGCATATATCTTTTCAAATTAGTGTTTTTGTTTTCTTCAGAAAAATGCCCAGAAGTAGAATTGCTGGATCATATGGTAGTTTTATTTTAACTTTTTTTGAGGAAATCCCATACTGTTTTCCATAGTGGCGGCACCAGTTTACACTCTAAACAACAGTGCACGAAGCTTCCCTTTTCTTCACATTCTCGCCAACACTTATTTGTTGATTTATTCATGACAGTTATTCTGACAGGTGTGAGGTGATATCTCATTGTGGTTTTAATTTGCATTGCCCTGGTGATTAGTGATGTTGAGCATCTTTTCACGTGTCTATCGGCCATCTGTATGTCTTCTTTGGAGAAATCTCTACTCAGGTCCTCTGTGCATTTTTTAAGATTTTAAAGTTCTTTATTAAAATACAGCTAACGTTCAATATTATATTAATTTCAGGGGTACACCATAGTAATTCAACATTTATAGACCTAAAGAAATGATCACCATGATAAGTCCTGACACCGCACCACACTATCGCAGTATTATTGACTGTATTCCCCATGCTGTACATTACATCCCCATGACTTATTTGTTTTATACCTGGAAATTTGAACCTCTTATTCCCCTTCACCTTTTCCCTCCTTTTAAAATTTTTAAAATTACAGTTGACATTAAATATTATTTTGTATTAATTTTAGGTGTACAGCATAGAGGTTAGACATTTATATAATTTAAGAAGTGATCCCCCTGACTAGTCTAATACTCGTCTGGCACTAGTTATTATATTATTGACTATATCCCCCATGCTTTACTTTACATCCCCAGACTATTTTGTAGCTATAAGGTTGTACTTCTAACTCCCTTCACCTTTTACACCCTGCCCCCAACCCTTTCCCATCTATCACCCTAACAAATCTAGTACCCATCTGACATCGTACATAGTTATTACAATATTATTGACTATATTCCTTATGCTATACCCTACATCCCCATGATTACTATGTAATGACCAATTTGTACTTAATCCCTTCCCCTTTTTCACCCATCTCCAACCCCCCTCCCATCTGGCAACCATCAAAATGTTTTCTGTATCTATGAGCTTGTTTGTGTTCTGTTTGTTAATTTTGTTCTTTAGATTCTACATATAAGCGAAATCTCATTTCATCTGTCTTTCTCTGTCTGACACTCCACTCAGCACAATTTCCTCCAGGTCCATCCACGCCGCCACAGATGGCAAGAACCCATTCCCTTCCATGGCCGAGCAATATTCCCTTGTAAATATGTACCACCTCCTCTTTATCCATTTCCATCGACAGACACCCAGGCTGTCTCTACATCTTGGCCATTGTAAACAGTTGCTGCAACGAACAGACAGATGCACACATGCCCTCAAAGTAGCGTCTGGGTTTCTTCAGATAAATACCCTGAAGTGGGATTACTGGGTCCTTCTTTGTCTCCTGTTATAGCCGCCTTTGTTTTAAAGTCTATTTTACCTGGGATAAGTATTGCTACCCCAGATTTTTTTATTGTTTTTTTCATTTCCATTTTCATGAAATATCTTTTTCCATCCATTTACTTTCTGTCTGTGTGTGTCTTTTAATCGGAAGTGAGTCTCTTGTAGGCAGCATATGTAAGGGTCTTATTTTCAGCCATCTGATGTCTTTTGAGTGGAGCATTTAATCCATTTACATTGAAAGTAATTGTTGATAGATATGTAGCTATTGCCATTTTATTATTCATAATTTTGATTTTTTTTTCCATCTTAAAGAAGTCCCTCTAACATTCTTTGTAATACTGGTTTGGTGATGATGAACTCCTTTAGGTTTTTCTTACCTGGGAAGCTTTTTATCTGTCTTTGATTCTAAATGATAGCCTTGCTGGGTAATCTTGGTTATAGGTCCTTGCTTTTCATCACATTGACTCTTTTGTGCCAGTCCCTTCTGGCCTGTAAAGTTTCTGTTGAGAAATCAGCTCACAATCTTATGGGAGCTCCCTTATAAGTTACTAGTTGCCCTTCTTTAGCTGCTTTTAGGATTCTCTCTTTGTCTTTAACCTTTGCCATTCTAATTATAATGTGTCATGGTGTAGGCCTCTTTGGGTTTATCTTGTTTGGGACTTTCTAAGCTTCCTGGACTTGTATGTCTATTTCCTTTGCCAGATTAGGAAAGTTTTCAGTCATTATTTCTTCAAATAGGTTCTCAATCCCTTGCTCTCTCTCTTCCCCTTCTGGTGCCCCTATGATGTGAATGTTGTTACACTTGATGTTGCCTCAGTGGGCTCTTAAACTATCCTCATTTATTTGTATTTTTATTTTTGCTGTTCCAATTGGGTGTTTTCTGCTATCTTGTCTTCCAAATCACTGTTTCATCTAGTCTGCTGGTGATTCCTTCTAGTGCCTTCTTCATTTCAGTTATTGTATTCCTCACTTCAGACTGGTTCTTTTTTATGGTTTCTATGTCCTTTGTCATGCTTGCTCTCTCTTTGTTGAAGTTCTCACTAAGTTCCTTGAACATCCTTATAACCACTGTTTTGAACTCTGTCTCTGGTAAGTTGCCTGCCTCCATTTTGTTTAGTTCTTTTCCTGGAGTTTTCTCCTGTACTTTCATTTGGGATGTATTTCTTTGTTTCCTCATTTTGGCTGCCTCTCTGTTTGTTTCTATGTATTAGGTAGATCTGCTATGTCCCTTAGTCTTGGCTATGTAGCCTTATGTAGTAAGTGCCCTACGGGGCCCAGTGGCACAGTCTCCCTGGTCACCTGCACCAGGTGCTCCAGGAGTGTCCCTTGTGTGGGTTGTGTGTGCCCTCCTGTTACAGTTGAGCCTTGGTTGCTGTTGGCACCTCAGTGGGTGGTATTGACCCTCAGGCTGGTTGGCTGTGGGGTTTGGCCACATCCACAGCTTACAGGCCGCTGTGCAGGGGGCTTGCCCCACTCAGTGGGATTCACCCCAGCAGGCTCTGTTATCTGTTGAGACCACCCTTTGGGTGTGCCGCTTGTGGGACTAGTTGGGTGGTGCTCTGCTGTGGTCTGAAGTCAACCTTCAAGTATGTTCATTCTGAGGCCTATTGTGAGGGGTTCTGGTGCAGGCCCACTGCCTGTGACCTGCCAGGGACTACCTGGTAAGGCTACAAAGTGATCCACAATTGTTCATTGCCTGTGCTAACCCTGGAGGTGTGTGGGAGAGGCCACACTGCAAATCGAGGGTGTCTGCCACCAGTACTGGGTAGCTCCGAATAATGCCAGGACACCCCGAGGCCTGCAGCCACCTGCCAGCTTCCTTAAGGTTCAGCTACCGCTAAAGCCTTGTGCGGTATGCAAGTTGGGTAAGGCGGGGGTCTCAGGGAGTCACTAGAGTGGGAAGAGTTGTGTACTTGCATACGAGGTTAATGTAAATTCTGGTGTGGTGCCAGTGCTGAACCTGAAGCTACTCAGCAAAAGTCGCAGGACACACCAAGGCCAATCATCACCTGCCTGGGGTCTGTGGGACTCTGATAGTTTTCCAAGAAAGAATGCAATGTAGGCGGGGCTTGCTGCTTGTAGAGAAAGCGCCTCTGGCATTGACAGATATGGGTGGGGTGGAGTCACAGTGAGTCAGCAGGGCGGAGCTGCAGAGTTCACAAGACCAATCAGATTCAGATTTGGATGTAAGCATAGGGGGAGGGCTCAACACAAAAAAGATGGCGCCAACTTGCTGGCTGCACTTAAGAAGGACTGCTCACAGGGATAATGCCAACTGTCCTCCAGTTCTCCTCCCAAAGCCACACAACTCAGTCTGTCCCCCGTATGTCTCCGATATCCCCGAGTTACTGCCCCTCCGCTGGAGCCCAAGGTGAGTGCCTGGGAGAGAGACTGTGCATGGACCCTTTAACGAACGCCTGGGTTTCCTGCCGCCTCCCATCCCGCCTGGATGGTCAAAATCCCCATTGTTCTTCACAGCCAGGTGTGGGGGTTCCTCTTCCCAGTACCATTACTTTGGGCTGGGGAGGCTGATGTGGGGCTGGGGTCCCTCACTCCTCTGGGGGGAACCTCTGAGGCTGAGATACCCCTCCCTATTCTCAACTGCCACCTGGAGGTTTGGGGTTAGCCAGTTCCGCTTCTCTGCCCTTCCTACCAGTCTTGACGTGGCTTCTTCATATCCTTAGTTGTAAAACTTCTGTTCAGCCAGGCTTCAGATGGTTCTCCAGGTTGATTGTTCTATAATTTAGTTGTTATTTTAATATGTTCACTGAAGGAAGCAGGCACAATGTTTATCTCCCCTTCCATCTTGGGTCTCCCTCTGTCCGTTTTTGAATCAGATTGTTTTTTTGATGTTGAGTTGTATGAGTTTTATATATACCGGGGGTGCCAAAAAAATGTATACAAGTGGACACTTTGGTTAACATTGCTCAAGCAGTAGTTCGCCATAATCAGAAGTATCTGGATGCTAGTGGTAACCACTTTGGGCACCTCTTGCAACTGCAGAAGTCAAACGTGATTTGTAATCATCTTTTGTTATCAGTATATATTAAGTATTACAATTTTAATAGTTTTTTCCTTTCTTAAAATGTGGCTGTAAACACTAATGAATGTTTAGTAGGTGTCACCCCTCCCCCCCCCACACACACACTTGTTTGGAATGTCCTCATCAGTAAGGTTTGCCACCTGGCCCAGGTCGATGGGGCTGTTACAAGGTGGTTGGGCTGACTTAAGCTTCTATCTGTGGGTACATAGAGACCCATTCTGTTTGCTTGATGTCAGGTCTCTCTTCTCCGCTCTGGTTCCTTTACAACCAACAGGCTTAGAGACAGGGTTGCCTCTGCTGAGCATGACAGGGCCTTAGAGCTTCCACACCACACACTGCATTCCTGTGGTATTTATGAAGAAGTGTGATGTACTATGCTGAGTGGTACTGTGATGAGGTAGAGTGTGCTGTGGGGAGGTGAAGTGCCCTGTGATGAGGTGAAGGATACTGGTAAACTGAGGTCCCCTGTGGTGAGGGGAAATGCTCTGGTAAGGAACAGTGTTGTCCTCCATTTTATAGCCCTATCTTGCCTTCTCACTTCTGTTTCTCCACTCTTAAATTAGACTTTTCATGGACAGGGGCCCCTCCCTAATGGACCTAAAAATATCCCTCTCCAACAGAGTACCCTGAGATCAGCCCTGTGACCTCGTACCTGGGCTCCTGCCTGCCAGCGCCCCTTGCTGCAGGGCAATAGTTACTTCCCGGAGAGCCCACTTTACCGTGCCTCACCCTGGCACCTAACATAACCTGATGGATGGATGAGAGCATTAATGAGGGGATGAACGGTGCCCAGGGTCAATTCTGTACAGACTTACTGAAACCCTCCAGGTGTTGGCATTGTGCTAGTCTCTGGGGATTCATACCTGAAGAAAAACTGGTCTCCACTCTCAAAGAGCTCAGTGTGGCAGAGGACATAGACCCCTAGATTCACTTGGGCTTAAGTGCTCCCAGAGGCTTGTACCACACGTTTATTCAGAGCAAAAAACACACCATCAGCTCTGCCTAAGTAAGTCTGTAAGGTTTCCCAGAGGTGGTGATCTCTGAGTTAGGTTTTGAAGGAGGGGTAGGAGTAGAGAACTAGGGACTAGGCATTCCAGATTAGGTCTCAGTGGCTCCAAAAGGTTCTAATGGTGGGGGATGTGTCTGTGGAAGTTCTCCAGGGATCTACAGTGCCATCCGGATTTTCTGAAATCCATGGGGACCTTAAGAGGTTGATAGAGTCTGTGATGGGGTATCGCTGTTTCTACTTAGAGGGAGGCAGGGGTGGGTGGTCAGAGAACCTGGTTACACACATCTCTCCCGGTTACAATCTATTCATTTCCAGTCAAGGAAGGAGGGAGGCATGGAGAGTGAGGGAGGGGCTGGGTGAACTGGGATGGACCAGCCTGGCACTGGAGGGACTGGCTGTTGGGCGGGAGGACGCTGTTTATTTGACTATGATGTATATTTAAAGGTCTCAGTTACAATGGGCCTCGGGCGCTCCTTAACAAGCTGCAGCTGTCTGGTCGCTCATTAGCTTTCCTGACATCTTCTCCAGGCTGGGCCTCGGGGAGCAGCCCCCAAATCACTCCCTGTGGGCCAGGGACCGGGAAGGCTGACTTCTTGCCCCAGCCCCGGAGCCACCATGATGAATGGCATTGCTACCCCATGCAGACGAACGTCTTCTTGGAACAAGGCCTGTTTGTTTAAGACAAACAGTCCTAATGGACTCTGGCAAAAGCCCCTGGATTGAAGGCCCAGCCTCACCTGCCACCAGCTGCCCCTCTGCCTCTGGGCACTGTGAAAAAACGTATCGTGGGTCAGGCTGCGCGAGGCACTGTCCTCACAGTGAGGTCACAGAGGGGTCTCCAAGGACAGCAGGGCCTGGAGATGAGTTGTGAGAGAGAACGAACCCTCCACGGAGAAGTGGAGAAGCAGGCGCGATTCATGGGAAAGCAGGGGCTTCGCTGGCTCGGCATCTGTTCTCTGCCGCTCCCACATGTGTCTCTGCTCAGGTTACACCTCTCTTGGCCTCAGATCCCTCAAACATAAAATAGGCCAGTTTATTAGATCAATGATTCTCAACCCTGGCTGCACACTGGGGTCACCTGAGGAGCTTTTAAGAAATATTAATGCCCAGACTCCATTCCCAGAATTCTGATCCAATTTGGTTTCAGAAACTGTCATTCCTTCTATCCCACCCCGGCCCCAAAGCCCTCAAGTGATTCTAATGCGCAGACAGGATTGAGAGTCTTTGGTTTGGGTGGTTCCCAATGTCTCTCTGACTCTATGGCTTATTAGGTCTTCTTTGAAAATTCCTAGTTCCTTAGCAAAAACTTCCAGGAAGCCATCAATGTGCAGAATGTGGGCCCCAGAAGCTCCACTACTAGGAGTTCCTCCTGAACAAACCTGCCTGGACTGGGGCAGGAAGGGGCCTCAGAACTCATCTGGTCCAAATCGGTTTTAGAGATGGCAAAACTGAGGAATCCTTTCCTCCATGAAAGGAACTCCAGGCCATATGGAAAGTGTTTTTTAAATGTAAGCATTGACAATGCGGGTAATTATCCTTGTTGCAGATGGAATAGTTGAAGATGGGGACCTAGATTGCCAGCCCCTTAAAAACAGACACCAGTTCTTTTTTTTTTTGGAGGGGGGTTTCCTCCTCCTGACTTAGCAATGCATAACTGTGTGGACGGGATGAATGGGTGGGGTCGTCCTTGTTTTGGGCATCCATCGCTACATTCACTTGCGGGTCACCTGGGCTGTCATCACCACTTTCACTGCTGTGAATAATGAAGGGGCAGGGGCTGAGGGAGGCACTGAGAGAACCTGTTAGCCTTGGGGACTCGGGAGGGCCCTGAAGCAGGTCTTGACAGATTGGCTGTGAATGGCAAGGCCAGATTACATAACCATTATACTCTGCTGTGAATTTACATCTCCCAAAGCCCATCACACAGAGTAACCAGGAATGTCATGTCCTCAAAGGTCTTTTGGCCAAAGAGGCCATTTCTGTCAATGGAAGAATGTGGTCCTGCAGGCATCAGGTGGGAAGGGAAGTGACCTAGCGCTGGGTGAGGATAGGAGTTGAGCTTTGTTGAGTTCCCTTTTGGGCAGGCACTCTGCTCCTCTGAAGACACAAGGGTAAAAAATACCCTGCTCTTAAGGAACGCACATTCAAGGAGTAGAAGCTGTCAAGAAAAGAGCCAGGGGAACCAGAGGAGGACGTACCTGACAGGGTCCGAAGTGGGGGATGGCTACATAGAGGTGACATGTAAGCTCAGTGGAGGTTCTTCAGGGTGAGTCCCAGGAATCTGAATTCTTTTAAAAACTCATCAGGGGATTCTGTTGTGCAGACAGGTTTAGGAATCGTTTGGCTAGTGGTAGGGGGTGGGGGGAAGGCATGATAGGTGGAGGGAAACCGCATGTGCAAAGGGAGGGAGGTGGTCCCAGGGCACACAGGAAATGGCCAACAGTCAAATGTGTCTCAAAGCCAGCTTACTGGGGGACAGAAGGAGATGTGATTAGGGTGGGAGGATGGACTCCCAATGCCTTTTTCTTAGAATAGTTTAAAATAATTCCCCAGGAAGCAATAATCCATTTCAGTCCTCCTCATGCAGCACTGATTTGCCCAAGTTGTGGGGAGATATGGTGCCGATTACCAGGTTTCGGTGCATTAAGTAATGCAACAATAAAATTTGGGTCATTGCAGCACAAAGTCCCCTTTATTTTGACAAGTGTAGTTTTTACTCTGAAGTGTTATCCTAAATAATTAAATTAAACCAGTAAATGGCATGTAGTGTGCTTTGCTGGAGTAACAAAGTCTCTGTAACCCCAGACACTGAGCCGCTCCTTTGGGGATTCTTGGCTCAAAAACATTCAGGAATTTTTCAGAGCTCAAGAGTATTTGAACTAGTCAAGGGAGAGAGTAGAGTGGAAGGCTTATCTCATTCCCTGTCTGCCCCCTTCTCATTGGTGTGTTCCCATTTGGCTCTGCCCCATCCTGTCATTTGACCTGTTGTCATCGGAATATGAATTTGATTGCTCCCCAGCTCTGGGCTGGCCCTGGGTCGAGGGGTCAGGGCCCAGCACACATACTGGGCCAGGCTATTTTTCATAATGCCTGTCCAGGCGCTAGGATATCAATACGCCTATGTCGGGGTTTTGGATCTTAGGGTGGCAAAGCTTGCTGGGACTCTCAAGACCACCCAACTCCCCACCTGCACCTACTGCTCCCATCATTTTATAAACAGGGAAACTAAGGCCCAGGGAGGCGAGGTGGTTTGCCTTAATACTTGTTGGCTGATGGCTAGGGATGAGCAACATGTAGAGCAGGAGTGAAGAAGACTCAGGGACCCAAAGGGAGAACATGCCCTTTTGCTGCAGGACAGAGAAGAGATGTGGGGAGGATAGAAGGAAATGGGAAATAAGGAAAGAAGCAGGAGTGAGATTTCTTGGAGGGAGGGGAGCTTTGAACCTGGCTCTCGGGGGACATCCAGGAGGAGACCCAGAGGGGTAATCACCAGAGTCCTCAAGCACCCAAACTGCATCTAGATAGTTCTTAAACTAAGCAAGAGAGAACCAAGATCTTTCCAGCGGAGAGGGAAAAAGGTGCTAGAGAGAATCCCAGAGGCAGAGCCCGCTGGTTAAAAGCAGGGAGGAATGTTCAGACTCTCCTCAAGGTGAGTGGACAACCTTTCTCCTCTCCATCCACTCCACCCCCCACCCATACTGTACCTCATCCTGCTGCAGATGTCCAAGCATCAGTTTCCCTCATTCCCCTCAGGTAAGGTGGTAGCTGGTAGCCTGGTTGGAGAGGGATGCATTCCTATTACCTCCTCTTTTGGTGGTATTCCAGGCCCACAGAATTCCATGCGGGGACAATTCCTTTCTTCAAGCCAGAACTCTCAGAGAGCGTTCCAGAGCCCAGGCTCCCTCTGAGTCCCGGGCCACTTCCAGGAACTCCCAGGGCCTCCGGCTGAGCCAGCTTGGAGTGTCACAAGCAGGTATCTTGCATAGAGGAGTCCATCGGAATGAGGTGCCTGACGGCGCACATGGCCTTTCCTCCCGCCTCCCTCAGACGATGTTTTTCATAGCACCTTCGGTGGAAGGGAAATCATGTTGTTCTAACTCCATGGAACACTGAACTATGTAAACAATAGACATAGAGCTTGGAACAAAAACCACCTACAGGGCAGGGAGAGCCGCACTAGAAATCCCAAAGAGGAGGTGGCCGTTAACAGTACACACACTCAGATGTTGATGAGGTGTTGGGTGGCGTGGACTTTTGCCTTGGGGCTCTTGGTCTTTTTTGGAGGGTAGTGGAGGGCTGGTGGCCCAAGTGGCAGCCCCTTCTCTCTCCCCGCCATCCAATGCATGCATTGCAGGGAATGTGGATAGGGGAGGGGAAGGAGCTCAGCTGACCCAGAAGAGCTTATCCTATGAGGCCTGTGCCAGCTGGGAAGCAGGTAAGTGCTGCTGGCTCACTAGCCCTCTCCACCTCCCACACACCTACGGCTTCTAGGCTACCTCTCTGGAAGTGGTGGCAGGGCAGGGGTGGAGAGGGAGAGGTGATCTGCACACCAGGTGGGATTTGAAACTCCCAGAAACCTGCTGCCATTAAGCAAGGCCCCAGGGCTCTCCTCCCTACTGGCCTCTTCCTCCTCTGACGCACCACCTCCTCCAGAAAGTTCTCTCTGAGTCCCAAGGTGGAGCTGGGTACCCTCCTCTGTGCCTCACTGTACCCTGTCACACTCAAACTTTGTCATTTCAAGTCAATCCTAAGGCAAGTCTGAATCTTACTTGTCTCCATGCCCACTTCCATATACAGCAAGTGCTCAATAGAAGCTTGTTGTACAGAACAAGGCATCTCTAGACATACTTGGGGCCTCTTCAGGGCTGAAGGCTTTAGTGGGAGGTCTCATTCCCTGGCCAAGGCTGCACTTGGTCTGGAGGTACCAGCTGGGGAAGAGGCCTGGGAGTCAGAGCTGTGTGCATGCATCCCCCTGCATCTAGCCACCCGTCTGTTCCCTGTCACAGCAGGAGCCTATCTCTTCTTCACCAAGCAGGTCTGTGGCTACTGCATTCCCTCTCTGCCAGGCACTGTGGGGATGTGTGTGTGTGGCCAGGTTGGGGGGAGGGGACTTTTAACAAACAGCCCATGGCCCCAGTGAATGCCAAGGCTCACGGCACTCCCCTCCCCAGACAGAGGCAGCTCGCTGGACCGTGTGACAAGGAGCCAGCAGAATTCATTTAGCAAGAAAGGATATGGTGCTCGGCCTGCCACTCCTCCAGTCAGGCCAGATAGGGCCTTGGCTACCCTCTTGCCCTCCCTCCCCCTTGGGCCTTTCACCCCCTAATCCAACGAGTGGGGAGAAGTCACGTGGGCCCCCAGCTCTCGACAGGAAGCTGTCGGCACCACTGGCTTGCAAGGCCGGCTCCCTCACCGCCCGGAAGGCAGGCTGCCTTCCCCAGCCCTGCTCACTGAAACCCAACTCCTCTTTCCAGCTGCAGCACGAAAAGAGCCCCAGGCCCAGCCTTCCCCGGGGACCCTGCAGCCTGCAGATCTCACGGTCAGGGAATTTTCCCTGAGCAGTGTTCCAAGCCGGCAGAGCCTCCAGAACAAAGGCCAGGGAGAGACAGCAACCATCTTCCCCCTTTCACTGCACCCCCCAATCTGGGCAGAGGAGACCATCCTTCCTGGGGAGGCCTGTGCTTCAGGAAGCAGTCCCTGGAGCAGCCAGGCCCAGATTGGTTTGGATCAGTCCCCAATTCTTCCAGCTCTTTTCCCTCAGGGAGGAAACACACCTATGCTGGCCCTGACCTGAGTCAGTCAGGCCTACTCAAAAAGCCTCCCAGGTGCCTTTGAGAAGGGGACTGTGGCTGGGTAGTAGGGACAATGGTTCCAGAACTCACTAATTCCCTCACCTGAGGAAAGGCTATTTACAAAAGAAAAATTGGGTTTTTCATCATTGTTCCTAAGAACAGACTGTTCCGCAAACTCAGCTAAGAAATCAGTGTAGTCCTGATAGCAGTATAATACACTGGAAAGATACAGAGAGCAAGGGATGGTTCAAACTCTGGTTTCACCAGTTTCTAGCTCTGAGGCTGGTCCAGCTGTAGCGACCCCTCAAGATAGACACCTCAAGATACATTACATACAACTTTGAGCCTTATTTTCTCACCTGTCATATGTGAGTAATATTATTTGCCATGCAAATCTCCATTCCCTTAGCAACCATTAAGTACCTACTATGTGCCAGGCCTTAAGTCAGTTGCTGGAGACTGAAAAGTAACATGATCACCACCCAAGGGTCACATCAGAAAATGTGTATCAGGGTGCTTGGAAAACTGAAATGTTGAAATGAATAGATAAGGACCAGCTGTAATGATCTCATTAACGTTCTGTGAATGGGGCTGCTAAAGCGATTTTTTAAAGATTTTAAGAATGGCTTTAAGTAAGCCAGACCTGTCTCTGTAATCTGTCCTGCACTATTTATTTGCTTAGCAAACCGTTTCTTCATAGATAGTGCAAAAGGAACGAGCAGCCCAAGGCAGAATTTATCCCAAATTCAGAGTGAGTGGGGTCTGAATTAATTAAGTCTTTCTCTAGCTTAATGTATAAACCTGGGCTCAGGAAATTTGGCCTTTAAAGCAGGTGCCCTTTCAAATGAGATGGGTTTCATGTAACTATTTTAACTTCAGCTCCATTACCCTTTATGAGCTGCAGGGGTGGTGGGGGAACAGGCAGGGAGGGATCTGGTGCAAGTCTGCTTCCGGGAGAGGAGAGCCAGAGGCGCTGTAAAACAGCCTTCTCCCAACTGGGTAAATTCACACTTGCAGCCCTGGCTGGGGTCTCCTCCAGCAGGGGTGAGGGCAGGCCCTACTTATCAGGCTGGTCCCCTGCTGGGGTTTTTTTCTCAGTCTTTTATTAGCCTCTTGTTGTCTTTGGACTGCCCGCCTCCCTAGCTTGACGGAGGTATAATTGACTAATAACATTGTGTGTATTTTAAGTATATATATAGTAACCTGATGATTTGATATACATATACATTGTGAAATGTTTACCACAAACAAGCTAATTAACACATTTATCACCTCACAGAGTTACTTTTTCTGGTGAGAACACATAAAATGTACTCTCTTAGCAAACTTCAAGTCTATGATACAGTATTATTAAGTAGTCATCATGCTGTACATTAGGTTCTCAGAACTTATTTATCTTTTAACTGCAAGTTGGTGCTCTTTGACCAATCTCCCCATTTCCCCCACGCCTCAACCCCTGGCGACCATCATTCTACTCCGTTTCTGAGTTCAACTTTTTATTTTTTTTTTAGATTCCGCCTATAAGAGATATCATACAATATTTGTCTTTCTCTGTCTGACTTATTTCTCTTAGCATAATGCCCTCTAGTTGCATTCATGTTGTTGCAAATGACAGGATTTCCTTCTTTTTAATGGCTGTATAATATTCAATTGTATGGTATGTATCACATCTTTATCCATTCATCCATCTACTGACATCTTAGCTATTGTGAATAAACCTGCAACAAACATGGGAGTGAAGAGATCTCTTTGACATAGTCATTTCATTTCCTTTGGATACTCATATATACTCAGATGTGAGATGGCTGGATCAAAAGGTAGCTCTATTTTTATTTTTCTGAGGAACCTCCATACTGTTTTCCATAGTGGCTGCAGCAATTTACATGCATTCCCACCAATAGTGTACAGGGTTTTCCTTTTCTCCACATCCTTACCAACACCTGTTATCTCTTGTATTTTTTAAAATTTTTTTGAGATTATTTGAATTTACAGTCTTGACCTGGTCTCTTCTTTATATCTTCTGTTATAGGAGTTCTGTTCAGCTAGTCTTTAGATGGTTCTCAAAGTGAATTGTTCTATAATTTAGTTGTAATTTTAATGTGGTCGTGGGAGTTGGCAGTCATAGCATTCACCTATTCTGCCATCTTGCCTGAAATTCCTGTTGTCTCTCGTGGGATGATACCTCATTGTGGTTTTGACTTGCATTTCCTTGATGATTAGGGATGTTGAGCCCCTTTTCATATACCTGTTGGCCGTATGTATGTGTTTGGAAAAATATTCAGGTCCTTTGCCCATTTTTTAATCGGGGTATTTGTTTTTTTGCTATTGAGTTGTAAGAGTTCCTTATATTTTTTGGATATATGGCTTGCAAATATTTAATTCTATTCCATAGATTGCCTTTTTATTTTGTTCATTGTTTCTTTTGCTGTGCAGAAAGTTTTTAATTTGATGTAGTCTCACTTGTTTATTTTTGCTTTTGTTACCTGTGCTATTGGTGTCAGATCCAAAAAATAATTGGCACGACTAATATCAAGGAGCTTTTCCTCTACATTGTATTCTAGGAGTTTTACATATTCACGTCATACGTTTAAGTCTTTAATACATTTTGAGGTGATTTTTGTGTGTGGTGTAAGATATGGGTCCAATTTCCTTCTTGCAGGTGGCTATCCAATTGGACTACTTGTTCTGGCTTGTGGGGGCCTCCAAATTCCCTAGCAATCAGAGTGCCATCCTGGGCACCAGGTCACAGGACAGTCACTTAAGAATCTCTTGGCTAATTCTGAAACTCCTCACCTCCAATCCATGGATCTTCCCAACTCCTCTTATCATCTGCCTAGTGGGATTTCAGGTCAACTGCCCCTTTAGCCAGTCTGATACCATGGCCACTAGCCACATGTGGCTATTGAGCGCTTGTGGCCAGTCTGAATTGAGGTGTGTTGTAAGTGTAAAACACACCAGATTCTGAAGACTCAGTATGGAAAAAGTAATGTAAAAAGTCTCATTAATAACTTTTATACTGATTACATGTTGAAATAATATTATGGGTATATTGGGTTAAAAAAAGTGTATTTTTAAAATTAATTTCACCTGTTTCTTTTTAATTTTTTAATGTGGCTATGAGAAAATTTGAAATTACACCTCTGGCTCCCATTTGTGGCTCCCGTTATGTTTCTGTTGGACAGCACTGCCTTACAGCATCAAGCAGTAAAATGGTGTCTAGGCAGGGTGGGGGTGGGCAGGTTTCAGTGACCTTTCTAAATCTCTGCTTCCTTTTGTCTCAAAAAGGAGTAAAAGTATCTGCTTCGGATAATTGCTAGAACTTAGATGAGCTGAGTTGTGAAAGCACCTGGCATATACAAATTAACTCAATACATGTTGGGTTCTTTTCCAAATCACAGTTCCAAATACCTCCTAGAGAAATGGCTCTCAATTCAGGATGCACCGGATTCACTTGGGCAGCTTTTAAAAAATATGGTCAAACCTGGGCCCCATTCTGGTTTAATTGGTCTGAGTGGGGCCTGGGCATCAGCATAATTTCAAAGCTCCCAGCTGATTCTAATGCCTAGCCAGGATTGAGAACCTCCTGTTCTAGAAGAACTAGTCACTCCTTTACCCCTCAGTGCTCTGACCCCCCTGCTTTATGTGGTGTCCCTTTAGCATTTTACATGTGTTTTGTGCTGCTTTAATTATAACCAACAATTCTGAAAGCCTACCAAATGTCTGGCACTTTACATATATTGCCTCTAATCCTTACCACAACTCTGCAAGGTGAATTAGATTAACCCCATTCTGCAGATGAGGAAGCTGGGGCTTAGAAAGGTTAAAGTAACTTAGTTGTTTAGTAAGTGGAGGGGAGCCAGGGGGAAGCACTCAACCCAGCTAAGTCTGACTCCATTGACCACTAGACTACAGGGTCTTTTTTCAAATTCTTCAGTAACTAGAATATAAACTTCCGGGGGTAGGGACTCTTTCTCCTGTTTGCAACAGAACTCAAACGATGCATTCAGTAGCCCCTTGATAAATCCCGAATAAGCCTCAGAGTATCTGTTTGAGAGCACCCTGAGCAGACTCATGGGCTGGAGACCCGCCTGGGGAAGAGTAAGGACAGGGCTCGGTGCTCTATGCCAAGGGGGAGTCCGAGCTTCTAGGGCTGCCTTCCTCTGGCAGCTCCCTCACAAATGCAGGAACGCTCTGGGAAGAACAGCAGGCATCTGACAGGCTCTTTGGTTTCTAATCTAACATTCTCCTACTTAGTTTCTCCTGGCATCTCTTTGGCACAGGGGCAATGCTGAGAACCTAGGTCCCGAAAGGCCAAGAAGGCAGAGGACTGACTTTGTGACTCCTTGGTTGGTGGCAGGTGCCCCAACCCCAACCCCAGCTCAGCTGTGCCTCCTCCACTCTCAGGCCCCCTCCCCAGCCTGCCGTAACCAAGGGCTGCCCAGATTTTCTGGACCAGCTCTGAGTCCCTATAGCTTTATTTTTTCCAAACTAGGCAGTTTATTAAAGGCTTCACTAAATGTGATTCAAGTTTTCTCCTTTTCTAGGACTTCCATTGCAAACATTCTTAAATCAGAGGATGAAAGCCTTTGCTTCCCCCCACATGAGGGGCTCACCTGTAGCCATCCAAAGGAGGACAGGCAAACTGCACAGTGACGTGGAAAGATGATTATGCTGTCATGACAAGTGGCGAGAAAATCTGGATCCACATTCTGGAAATTATATAATTAAAATAATAATAAAAAATTTTTTAAATAAAAAAGAGGTGGGAGAGCTGGGAAG
The DNA here is from genome assembly GCF_036562045.2 of Rhinolophus sinicus. NCBI lineage: Eukaryota > Metazoa > Chordata > Mammalia > Chiroptera > Rhinolophidae > Rhinolophus > Rhinolophus sinicus. The sequence goes on from NC_133751.1 coordinate 48,440,448, forward strand.
GAACTACACGAGAATGTTACCAGTGGTTGTGTTATGGTGGTGACATTACAGATAATTCTTTTTATTCTATTTGCCAAATCTTCTGTCATATGTCTATATGACTTTTAGACTAAATGGGAAGGAAAATTCCTTTGGGATGATCCATCCCAACAAAAACCAGAAGATTTGATCTGCACTCCTTCATGCTCTGCCTCAGTCCAGGCCACTTGGCCCCCACCGCTTTGATAAAACAGAGAGGGGAAGCTCAGCAGGACACCCTGGAGAGCCTGCCAGGCCCCTGCCATGAGGGCTGCCATTTTCCCCACAGCCAATCTGGGAGTGGAAGGCTGGAGGGCTGCATCATCCTCTCCAGGAGCAGGGTTTTTTGGCCTCCATAACCAGGCCCCTGTTTTTCTGCAGGGAGCAGGAAGGGAAGCGAGGAGCCCTCTCTCTGGGCCTCCTAGTGCCTTTCCCAGGTCTGGAGCCAAGGGCTGGAGCAGGCCACCCTTGACATTTGTCCTAGCCAGGCACAAGAGCGAGGCAGCCCTGTGGTCTTAGTCTCGTGCATGCAGGGCTGGTGGGTGTGCGGAAGTCCAGTTACTGAGAGGACACGACTTTCCCTTTCCCCTGAGACTCTCTCCTCTCCCTGGTGTCGCTGGGGACCCCATCCAGAAGCTAGTCCAGCCCACCCTGCCACTGTGGGCCTGGGCCAGCCCACTTTCAAGCAGGCAGTGGTAGAGTGGCTCTGAACTTTGGACCCAATCAGACCCTAGTTCAAATCTTGTCCAGTTTTGCCACTAACTAAATGAGCAATCTTGGGAAAATGACATGCAATCAGAGCCTTATCTGAAAAATGACATAATAACCCCTTTCTGGCAGGGCTGGGATTAGGGTCTTATGAGAGAAGATGGACAGAAAACACCTAGTACTGGCTCAGCAAACAACATCTGTTGCTGGTGCTCCTGTCTCCCTGGCCCATCCTGAGCTGGGCTTTTGGGGCTGGGGTGGACCCTGGATTTGATTTTAGGTGTCAGCCCCTTTTAGTGCTCTGTTCTTCTGGCCCTGCCTCTGAGGCTGGCTCTGGAAAGTCATGTGACTTCAGGCTGGCGACTTAGCCATCCCTACTTCTATCCCTATTTCTCTCTGTATTTATGCTGCTGGCTCTGGGGGAGTGAAGTAATCCTTGGGGAGAGAACCTCACTCTTTCTTGGGGGGGTATAATCACTGTCCTCTTGCTGGAGGTTAGATGGTGATGGTGAGAGGGCTGACTTCCCCCTGGCCCTCCTACCCTGGCCATGCAGGGTCCTTTAGGAGACAAAGACTCTAGTCTATAGGGTTCTGGTGGTGTGCCCTTAAAAAACATGCATGAACTTTGGCGGTATTTCTGAAGCACAGGCCTATTGTGTAATACTTGTGGATTATTATTATTATTAATATTATTTGGCACTCTGCAGTTTGCAAAGCACTTTTGCCCACCTCATCTTATTTACTCCTCCCAACAAACGACCTTGTGGGGGTGATACTGTTATTATCCCCATTTCACAAATGAGGCCATTGATTCTCAAAAGAGGAAATGATGACCACAGGAAAGTGATAAAGTGATCTGTCCTGACTGCAAATCCTGGAGAGTAAACACGGGCTCAGTGGCAAGTCTCCTGGGGGTTCTCCCTTTGTTTTGAGCTCCTGCACACACCCAGAGGAGGTCCTTTTTCTTCTCCCTTCTGTTGAGAAACTGGGAATCTAATTAAAATGGTGGCGGTGGGGAGGGGAAGGAGAAGTGATTTTCCCCAGGTGCTGGGTGTGAAGTTAACGAAGGAAGAAGGCAGATGCCTTGGTGCCATGGGTGGTATTTCAAGTGTAGGAGGGTTGCTGGCTCCACATCTGGGGCCTGTTAGGTGGCCCCCACCAGGATATGACCTAGTCCTCCCCATGCTGCAGCCACAACACTGGGGAAGAGAACGAACTTCTGCTTTCTGGTGCGCCCCTGGCAATCGGGGGAAGAAAAATCTCTAGAAAGGCTTTCCAGTGAGCAAGACCCCCCACAGTGCTCAGAGGGGGCAGGAAAGGAACCCCTTCTCCCACTCGTCCTCTGTCTGGGTCTAGTCCCCATGTCACCTACCTGCTAGAATGGGAGGGATTGCTAAGACCAGGAGAGAACTGCTGGCAGCCCGCCCAGCCTCCATTTCCTGGTCTGTCTGCCGAGTGAGTGTGGTGGCCCAGGATCCCACCACCTGGGAGGCCCAAACCCAGTGACAAAAACTTGTTTCCAGAACCTTTGACTTCCAAATTGCTGTGGGGTGTCATGGGGGACGAGGGAGGAAAGGAAGTCCTATACTCAGTGTCCTGAAGCCAGCTGTCAGTTTAGTTTGGCTGTGGCCTGTCCCTCTGCCACTGTGGCCAGCGTGTGGTGGTCCTATTTCCAGCATGAGTGGCAGGAGCACAAATGTCCTCATTTGCTGTCAGTCAGCTTCCTAAAGTGAAACCCTAGCCTAGAGGTCCCAGGACCCTCCCCAGGTGGGCGGGCACATAGGCAGGGCCTCAGACTAGTTCCTGGAAACATTAGGGCCCCTCTCCCTGCTCTGTTCAGTGCCTCTCTCCAGGATTGCTCAAATCATAAAAGAAGGCATTATAGTAACGGTGACCATTTATTGATTACCTACCATAAGCCAGATACTGTGTAGGCGTTTCATTTATAGTATCTCATTAGCTACCACCTTCTCCTGCTTCTTCTATATCCTGCTTTAGAAAGAGGTATACTATGTAGAGAACATGTCTATGGTTTCTAGTTCGTTACATTTGTTGCTGATAGATTAGTCCCCCCAAAGCTTTGTTTTCATGGGGGGAAGTAAGACTTCATTTATATTGTTTTGCTTTGCAGGAAAACTTCCAGAAACCTCAGTGTGAGCCAGGCCTGTGGCTGCTGGTGTCCACAGGGGGCACAACCTCTGTAGACATGTCACCTATAATTCACAGCACTGTTTGGTCCCAGCCGTTCTTCCCATCAAGGAGGCTGTATTTTAGATGTCTTTCTCTCCCTTGCGCCACAACTAAGATCTTTGCTATTAGAATTGGAGGGACCCAGCTTCTGGGTGCAGCTGACTGGTGGGCCGTGGTTCCCCGCCTCCCAGCCACTGGGCCCTGGGACGCTGCCCCTGCAGGAGCTGCCAGCAGAGCGGAGGGTGGAAAAGGGGAACTTTCTTCCAGCTGGTGGCAGGAGCTGGCTAGCCAGAGGCCTTTTTCACGGCCCGATACAGTGCGGCTCTTGTGTTTATGAGCTTTGTGAGATTTAGATCACTCTGTATTAGCCACAGGTTTTTTTTGGGTCACATCAAAGGGTAGAAAGCCATGGAAAGAGTTCTTTCCCCATGAATCACACTTCCCAAAAATCTAATTCTCTGAGAGGAGCTGGCTTGCTTTATAGGGCTGGGAGGAGAAAGGGGATAGCAGGGGCTCCTGGGGAGTTTTCCTAAAGAAACCTCTAGAAGGCTGGACAAAGGAATTCTCAGATAGAAGAAGAGCCAGAGGAAGAGAAAGGCCCACTGGGACCAGATTGATGGACTAGGGTTTGGGGGTTGGGGTGAGATGGCAATGGGGCTTCAGATGCTGCTGGCCTGGAAGGATTGGGCCCCTGCATTGTACGACTCCAGAGAGTGCCCCAGCTTGTTCAGTGCACAACCTGCACAGCCACACACGACAGCCTTGTGTTTCTTTGCTCCCTCCTGGATGGGTTGGGTATCTCTTTAATGGGCTCCCATAGAATCCTCTAAATGGTCATAGATTATAGTTATCCATTATAATTATGTGCATCCCATTCCTGGCCATTTCAGTTATACCTTTGAGGACAGGGGCCAGACATTTCTTCTTAGCTTTTGCTTTCTAGCCAGGCAAATAGTATATGCTCAGTAAATGTTTGTGGAATGAATGAATACACATTGTTGAGAGACTTCTTCTAGCATTTGGGGAGTGGTATGGCTAACTTAAGTATTAGGGGCCAAGAGGGGCTTTGATGCCTTTGAAGAAAAAGTACTATCCAAACACACCAACTCCTTTAAGACCCAGATTGACCACTACCTGCTTTAGGAAGCCCCCTGATGAGTTCACTTAGTCCCTTTTTCATTTCTCAAACCCTTACCAGCCCCTCTCTCAGAAATCATGATGGGTGCCCTTGAGAAGCCCACAGTCCTGATGGGGTAACACACATAGATGCTGACCATTACAGTAGAGGGGTCAAAACTATCAGAAAGGCACAGATGAGGCATGTGCAGGGGCCACAGGATGCTAGGAAGGGAGTGGCTTACTCACTGCCAGAATGGCAGGCTTCACAGAGAGGGTGACAGAGGCAGAGGCTTGAAGGGAGGGGCTATCCCACAGACATGGAAGGAAATTGTTTTTGCTGTGCTCTTTTCCAGGCTTTGGCTCTATCGAGCACAGAGAGGTCTATTGCAAGGTCACCTGGCCAGTAAGTAGGTCTCAAACCTGATGCTCCAGCTCCATATCCTGTGATATACCACTGCTCCCTACTCCCAAGCCTAGGCCTTGATAAACTGTCCATCTAGAAGCTCCCGTGGCCTCACAGAGCATTTGATGTAGGGGTGGCCTCAGCAGTGGCTCTGGGGATTATTCTTGAGCCATCCAGTGACCTGCCTGGGCCTCCTGTTATCTGTACTTGTCCTGTTCACAGTCCAGCTTGTTCCCAGAGCCTCACCTATCTCGCTCCACAGTTTGATTCTCTGCTGACCTACTTGGCAGCCATCATGCTTCCTGCTTTGTTCCCCAGGCCCTGCATGGCAACCTCCCTCATGGTGGATTATATGCCTTTACACCCTCGGGCATCTGGACTCCAGGTTGCCATAAGATCCGGGGGGCTTTAATTCCTCCTGGTCTAGATGTACCTCACTCCACCAAGCCTCCTGCACTGGCTGAGCCCAGACAGCGTCCCTCCCTCCTGCTGCGGGATAACCCCAGCCAGGCTCCTCTGCTGGGACTTGGTCTCTTCCCTTAACTCACCATCTGGGACGCTGCCCATCCTTGCGCACTGGGCTGCAATAGGAGAGAGGACATGGGCTCCATAGTCAGACAGACCTGGTTCAACTCCTGCATCTGCCAGTTTTCAGAAAGTCGTTAACTTCCCTGAGCCTTATTTTCCCATCTGTAAAATGAGAACGTTAATACCTGCCTCACAGAAGCCTATGTACAATATGTGAAAATGCTCTGTTCTGTACCTGAAACGTGGCTTAGGACGTGGGAGCTGCTAGCAGCTACTGCTTGTAAAAGCTTTTCTCTATCCAGGCTTTGGCTCTCTTGAGCACAGCAAGGCTAAATGTGTCCTACAAGTTCACATGGCTAGCATGTATGTCTCAAAGCCAGTTCTTCTACTCCATACCCTGGGACATGCCAGCATCTCGCTTTCTGTCTCGACCTCAGGCCTTAATAACCTGTCCACCCTAACGGTTTTATTTGACCCTGTGGTATACAGAGAAAACTTGGTGTAGCCTGTTTTACAGGGAGGAGATTTGGGCTCAGTGAGAATAAGTGAGTTGCCCAAGGTTGCACTGCTCATCAGAAGGGAGCTGGGTGAGAACCTGTTTTGATTCCCCGTACTGTGGCCTCAAAATAAATCGTTCCCAGCTCTTTTCCTCCATTATCAGAGCATCCTCACCCTATTCTGAGAAAGCCCTCTCTCCCCATGCTCAGAATGCCAGCAAGTCTGGGCATAATTCTGGCTCTTTCTGTGGTCCCAAGCAGGCCCTGCAGGAGGAGAATGCTGAGAAGGACACCCCAGGTAGGTCTTGGGGTGTTGGGGCTTCTGGGGGCTGAAGAACAGTGTCTGGAGCCCTGGAAAGGAGGTTGTGCTGGTTGAGATCCCCTCCTCGTAGCCCTGAGTCAGCCCAGATTCTGCTCTTCCCGCACCCCAGCCCCTGGCCAGAGCAGCCCTGTGGTCAGTTGGCGGCTGCCGCCCAGCCCCCAGCCCTAGGCTGCCAAGGTTGGCAGCCGCATGGCCACGCTGCACAACTCTGCGCCTCTCCTCCTCAGTTTATTCCTTCCAGATACACAGTTGCTGCTTTGTATTTGGATCACTTTTCTGTGTTATGGTATTTTGGTGGTTTTTCCAATCCCTCCCTCCCCCCTTTTCCCCGTGGCAGGATTCCTAAGAAGAGGAGTTTTGGGAGAAAGCTGTAAGCACATCTGCTCTCTGGCTGCAGCATTCCAGGAGGGCCCTGTCAGGGGCTCAGGTCCCAGGGAGCCAGGACCCGCTGGGCAGTGGAGGCTGGAGGGCAGGGTACAGGGCCCCTGGCAGTTGAGGCCTGTGGTGGGCATGCTCACTGCAGCAGGCAGGACTGAGCCTCAGGGCCGTGGGTGCTGCCAAAGTCCTGGAGCCACAGCTCGCCAACTCCCTGGCCCTACTGGCTGTGGCTGCTGGCTCTCAGCTCAGATCTGTGTACGCCAGGCTTGGTGTGAGAGAGAAGCGAGGAGCCTTCAAAAACACCCTGGCCTTCCGTCTCCTCTTTTGTCAGCAATCCTGACGGGCTGGGGGTCCTGTGTGTGATGAGTGTGGGAGTCAGTGTGGGAGTGTGGGAGTACACTCATGTGTGCTAGAGAGAGTGTAGTGGTTACACACAGCCTTAGCCGTCACAGGGCCTGGGTTCGATTCCTGACTTTACCACCAATGGCTGTGTGAACTTGGGCAAGTTACTGTGCAGTGAGGATAATAACATGTCTCTCTCACAGCGTTGTTGACAGGTGAGCTGAGGTAATACATGAAAGTATTTCTTGGCACATAGTAATCGCTCAATAAATGTTTTAGCGATTCTTATTATTATTATGTACACATGAGGGTCTACATGAAATTTAGTAGATTTGGGATGGTGCTGCTTGGACTTTGGATTGTGAGTCGTCTGGGAAGCTTGTTAAAAGTGCTAGCGTCTGGGCCTCACCCGCAGATTCTGATTCAGCAGGACTTGGGTGGGCTCAGGAACTCACGCTAATGCAAAGGCCCTGGTGATGCTGATGTGGGTCCAGGGGCCCATCTGGAGTTGTTTGAGGTGTCGGGGTGAATAGATCCTTGGAACCCTGGGCTCAGGTACATCAGTCAGAACTGCCTTGCAAATGTAGCTGAGACCGGATGCAGGGCTGGAGTGGGATGAGGTGGAAAAGGGGCACAAGCCACCCCAGGCCAAGCCTCGAGGCTCTAGAAAGGAAGTAAAGTTTTAAGCAAGGGATCGGCACAGTCTCACTGAGCGATGTGGGTTGGACCAGGCTGGTTTACAAGCCCAGGGCCCAGCAGATGTCAAGGAGGGTATACAATGGCAGTCAGTTCAAGGCCAGAGTAGCAAAACGGCCTATGCCCGGAAAGCAGAAGAAGCAGTATCTGGCCCAGATGGAGCAGCTGTGCCAATGCCCTCCTCCCTCAGACTAGGCATCTGAGCTGCTGGCAGAGCCTCCAAGCGGGGCCTGGGCTCTATGTGCCGATCCCCACACCAGCGAGCCAGACTGCGGCCAGACTCCAGGGTGTGGCTGAGGATAGGAATTCGGCCCTGTCAACTCATCCCCTCAAGAGCTTGTAGTTTCTTGATTTATTTTTCTCTTAGTAAAGATCTTTTAGAAAAATTCCTTGTTTTGACGGAGCTAAGGAAAGAAGGAAGTGGTGTGCGAAGGCTGGGGGGAGGGCTGTTTGCCTGCTGCAGGGAAGGGACTAGGGACTAGCGGTGGGACTCCAGATGTGGAGCTCACCCCTCCAGGAGCAGGCTGCTGGGACAGCTCTGAGAGCTGGGTCTTCCTCACCTGGGATCCCCCTTCAGGTGCTGAATTTGATGCGTCTGTACGTGTGTGTGAAGTTGCATGGGTGAGTGAGTGTGTGTGTTTGTGTACAGGTGTATGTACACAGGTGAGTGTTGTGTGTGTATTCATTCAATTCGTTTAGCAACAATCATAAAATATTTACTGAGGGTGTAATATGCACCAGACACTGTTCTAGGTGGCTGGGGTACATCCGTGAGCAAAAGGAAGATCACTGCCCTCGAGAAGCTTACATACTCTGGGGATTCTGTGTGTCTAGAGGGGATGGATGTGTGTTTGTGTGTACGAGTGTGTTGTGCACATATATATGAAGAACGAAGAATAATAACAGGTGAGTGCACCGGCAGACCTAGGTCAGGAACCATCTACTATTTTCCCGGCACGATCCTGGACAAAACACTTAACTTTTCTGAGACTCCATTTTCTATAAATGGGAAAATAATCTCTTTCTCTCACAGTTGCTGTGAGACTAAATGTGAAAATACTAGGAAAGCTCCAGGCAAAGAACCTGGTATATGATAGTTGCCAAATGATATATTTTTCTTCATGTCTCCTATATAGTCAGAGGAGATATTTCTACATGTATATACCAAGCGTGTGTTTGTGCCTGGGTGAGGTGCCCCGTGTGTCAGAGAGGTGTGAATGTGTGGGTTCTCCCTGACTGAGAACCTCCTGTCCTCGGGACAAATCTTGTGCTGTGGAGACATCTCAGGTCTGATTAAAGGTGATGGTGTTGTCTGGAAAGTTCCAAACCAGAAGGTCCACTATAAAGAAGGGAGAGAAAAGCTGTGAAGTCTGGAATCCCATGAGTTGGCCCATTTAAGCCTTGGCTTAGGTCTGTGATGAGTCTTTGCAGTGTAGTGTGACTGTTTGCAGTTTTGTGTTTTGCACACAGAGAATCTTGGTTACCCCTTAGTTCATACCTACCTGTGACAACGTGCATCTTCTCTTTTCCCAGTTTCATGACTCCCTGGCCATGTTGCTCCCTTCTGAGACCTTATTCTTATCCCCCAGATCATTTGTATAAGTAAATCTGGAAGATGGACACGGAGCCGGCCCCCAAAGGCAACTATGGGTGCAGGACTGCATTTCTGGGTAATCTGCTTGGGATTTCTAAGATGCTTGTTTTCTCCCACATGGCAAGAAGCGAGACGGGTCACGTTCCTGCTCCCCTCCGTCTAAACTCTCCCAAGGAGAGAGCTCATGGCTTTGGCTGTGTCCTCTAAGAGGATGACTCAGAGGGTCCACCTTCAGCCTCAGTGTCCCTTCTCTGCTCCATGGCTAAGTGTCCATCAGATGTCCAACTGAGCAACTGAAACTCAGTGTGCCTCAAGCCCTATCCATCTCCTTGACCTCAAACCAGCTCCCCCTGGGCATCCAGCTGTTCTGATGGATGACTCCAGAGTTCTGCCAGTCGCTCCAGCTTGAAATTGCTGAGCTATCCCTCGCATGCCCCTGTTTCATTTCCCACAGCTAATCAGTTATCGAATCATTTCAAATTATTCCTCGAGCCAGTCCTTTCCCACTGCCATACCTGCTGCCACTACTCCCCGTGTCATGCTGTTTTCAACTCCTATTTGGCCTATTGCCAAGGCTTCCCCCTTGGCCTCCCTGCTCCAGCCTCCACCTTCACAACCCGCCATTCCACCTCCTAAAGCACCATCGTGCACTCATTGCTCTCCCTCAGCCACTGCCCCCAGCTGCTTTCTCCACCCACAGCACCTTCTCTCCTCCATTCACTCTCGCCTCCAACCTAACTGGTCCCTTGTGGTTCCCAGTACACCGTATGCATTCCTGCTACCTTATCTTTGCTGGAGTCCTTTCTTTTATTTCAACCTTTTACCTAAATTCTAGCCACCTCCAATACTATACATAACACCCAAACATTTTGAAAACATGATGAAGAGAGGTAGGAAAAGTGAGGGGAGGGAGCTATCGTTGTTGCTGGCAGTTCTAGAGGTAGAGAATTTAGTTCACCTTTGGGGCGGATTTTGCTTTGTTTGGGGAAAATCAACACAAACCTGAAGCTGCGTAGTCACTGCCAGCCTGAATGCAGATGTTCGCTCTTCTGGTTCTGCAACGTAAATAGCCTGCCTTGGGAGGCAGGGGCTGCTTTTCGTTCCTTTTTAATCTAAGGTTTGAGGAGAGGAACTGTGGAGGAAGGGAGCCTAGACTGGTCCCTGTGGAGGTGACTATTTTCAGCTGAAGTTTGGAGAGTTGCTTGCAGATCACAGCCTTCCTGAGGAGGTTGGAGAGGGCAGGGCACTATTGCTTTGGGATCCAGGTGACACGTCTCGGCACATAGCTGGGGAGAAGGACACTCTGTCTATCTGCATAGAGCACGCATCCCTCCAGAACCCAGGAGTCATAGAGGAAGCAGCATCCATGGATGCTGGGGACCCCACAAGAAGCATCTCTCGCAGAGGCCTCCACGAGCCCCACCTGGATAGATGGACTTGTGCCATCATTTGAGATGTCCCATTGGGAGCTCCTAGAAATATTTGAAGGAAATACTGCATGGAGTGGGGCTCAGTGTCATTGCAGCTCATTGTTTAAGTAGCAACCAATCATTTATTCCCTAGGCAGGTGAAAACTAAATACACACTACACGTACCCGTGGTTGCCTCTGGGCACCGGTATTCTAGAGAGTCCATTTTCTTCTTTATATTTTTATGGAACTTTCCAAATTTTCCACTCTAAGCAATTGTAATGAGAAAAACAAAAGCTATGAATCAAGAATATTTTCTCTTTCCTTTCCCTTCTCTCCCAGCGGAAGCCTCTGCACTGCCTAAGGCTGCTGTGGTTTCTCCCCTTGCTGAACTCCTGCAGTAACTCTTGGGTGCAGATCCGCGTTTATTCATTGTTTTTGGTACTTGTGCCAGCGTTGGGAGCTCCTTCAGGATGAGGAACTCATCTCCTACTCAAGCCCTCCCCCTCCACTCACTCTGCTTTCAGGAGTTATTTCTCAGAACCTGCCTGTCCTGCTCCCACCCTGCACCTTCATACTTGCTGTCTCATCTGCCAGCATCCCCTCCTCCCTCATCCCAAACAGCGTGGGGGCTCCCTGCTTATCACCTTCGGTTTTGACTCAAATGTCACTTCTCAGCGAGGCTTTCCCTGACCAGGCTATTTATAATAGAATTGCACACCCTCCCAAGATTCTTGCCCCCTTGCTCACTGCATTTCTCCCTATGTCATAGATTTCCATCCTACGTGCTGTGCGTTATACTTCTTCGTTCTATCTCCTTACACTAGTATGCAAGCTCTATGAAGGCGAGGATTTTTGTCTAGTTTGTTCTCTGCTGTAATCTCACCACCTAGTATGTATGCTTAGTATGTATAGAAGATGCTCAATAAATATTTGTTGAATACGTGAGTACATTTTCTAATAACAATAGTTACCACGTACCAGATACTGTGGTAGGAGTTTAGTCATTCCCTCATTCGGTCTCCACAGTGTTTTGAGGTAGGTAGCATTATCTCGGTTTTAAAGTTGAGGAAACCAAAGCTCAGAGAGGTTAGGTAACTCAGCTGAAGCCACATGCTATCCTGTAGCAGAGGGGCCAGGAGCTTCCACTCCAGGAGGTCTCCTCTGTCTGGTGGGTCTGGTGAGGTGGCTGTCCCTCACTGGGCGCCACACCCAGCTGGCCTCCTGAATCAGCTCATGCTGAGGCTGCTGCTTCCCCCACTGCAGGGAGCACAGAGCTGCTGCTCAGAGGTACCATTCCTCAGAAATGGGCGCCTCTCCCAATAGGTCCCTTCTCATGACAAAAGGTCCACAACCCTACAACCAGAGAAGCCAGCTTGCCCCTCCCCCCCTCACTGCCTCTACTCTCTAGTTTGCATGCTCTAGGTTCCGGTGTAAATGAGCACAAGAAGTTTTCTTTCCTCCTCTCTAGGCCCATTTTCCCAAAGGGAGGGTGGTTGCTCCCCTAGCATCTTCTGAAGACTAGCGGGTAGAATACCAGCAAGAACCCAGAAGCTCTGGGCTCAAGCTCTGGATCCGCTGCTCCCTGGTTATATCGTGTGCTTGGGCAAGTCATTTAACTTACTGCATTGACAGAACAGAACAGAATTAGTCTTTCCCTGGGGTTGCCCTGCGGTATTGTAATATTGGCAAATGTGGACCCTGCCTCATGGGACTGTTGTACAGATGCTTGAGACAAAATGGTTATCATCCTTAGCACCATGCCTGACACATAAAGCTTAACAAACGCCAGCTGCCATTGTTATTGTTCCTGCTTGGTTTGGAAACTGGGCAGGGTCTGCAATCAGCTCGTAGGATGGGCTGTGGGCGTGAATTGTAGCTGATGACCACTCCAATCACCGGTGAAACTCCTAGAGCTTCAGTTCTCGGAGTTTGTATTCCTTGTTCAAGGTCACATAGTCACACTTTTAAAAGGCCTTCATTAGGACACTTTTCAGAATACCTAACCTCTTCAGTCAGTACATTATGTTTCTGCTGGAAGGTAATTGTTGCCATCTCCGCTGGGCAGCACAATTTGAGGAATAATTTGCACAAGCATCAATTGCCACCATGACCAAAGCACGAAGCATAATTATCTCTAGTGGAAACTGTGATTGAGCCTGTGAATCGAGGCCTAATTTGCAGGGGCTGTACCTGAACTGCCGCCTCTGGAACACTATGTGCCTGCTCGATGTTGGGTTCTAATCAACCTGAGCCTGTTTCCAAACACTCATTCTCCACGTTCCAGTGCGTCGAAAGTCCCGACTCTGGTGTCAAGCTCTCTGCAGAGTCTGTGGCTGAACTGAGACCTTCCTATTGTCCAAGACATGATTCATAGTTTGCAAGGGAATTTCCTTTACTGGCTTTGTTTCCTAGTTGCAGTAAAATCAGTATGATTGGGAACAATCCATCTGCCACCATTCCCCCAGTAGCAAGGCGCTGCTCTCCCCACTCAAGTGTTTCACCCAGGAAGATCTAGTTCTATTTGTGCCTGAAGGGAAGGATATGGGGGATCCAGGCCTTCCTTTTCCCTCATGTGAATGACCATACACAACAGAATTCATCTCTTGCCCTCACCACGGCCAGTGTCTGCTTTACACATGGGCCCAGAGGCCATACTTTGAGTACTTCTGAGAAGCTGATGATGGCATCTGTGACATGGGAGGTCTTTCATCCTGAGGCCAGAGTATGTGTTCTGCCAGCCCTTTGTACCATCTGGAAACAACACTGGGAATCATATTTGCAGGTCCACAAATGTTATTTGATTGTTCCATGGCATGAAAAACTTAATTTGAGGCTTAGTGGAGAGAGCAGACTAAAGAAGGCTGAGGCAACACAGCCTTTAAGGGCAAAACATGCTGAGTTTGAGCAAAAACACACATTCTCCCTGCAGTCAGCACTCTGTGAGCACTGGGGAGAGTACGCAGAGCTGGGATCAATGTGCACAGATAATTCTCCAACTTTACTTTCGCCTCTTTTACCCTCCTGCAGGCCAGTGTCTTGTCATAATTACCTCGGCTACACAATCCTTGTTTGTATCTCCAGAGAGTCAGTGATGTCTGAAGAACACGAGTCCAGAGACAGATGACCCAAGTGTGGGAGGAGCCCCAAGATGAAGGAAACGTAAAACAGTGAAAAGTGCAGGCTTTTGACTCAGTCAGACTTCAGTTCCAATCCTGGTTTTGTTATGCACCATTTGTGAGACCTTTATAGCTTCTCTGAGTCTCAGTTTGCTTAGTGCAAAATGGAACAGATAATATCTAAACTGTAAGAGTGTTATAAAAATCACTAAAACATATGTAATGCATAAAAAAGCTGGCTCATCTGAGGTATTGAATACATGGCAACATCTGTAAAATGGAGGTATTTAGTAATAACTTTGCAATGTGGTTGTGAAAAGTAGGGGAGAAAATGCCTTTGGCCTATAGTAGATGTTTAATAAATGGTACTGTTTTTAGTGCTATCCTTGCCAGCAAAGTCACATCTGGTAAAATGGGGAGTATTTCTGCTCTACCTCCCATAAGGACTGGAGAAAATTATATGTGCCTCGCTTGTTTTTTGCAGTTGTGATAACTAAAATTACACACAATATATTGAAAGCCAGGAATGGGGAACAATGTGCTAGAATGAAACACACTGGATTGGGGGGCAAGGGACTTGGGTTCTAGTGTTGGTGCTCTTTTGCTGACCAAGTGGCCATAGGTAAATCACCAAGTAATCACACCGTCAGGGGCAGGTGTACACACGGCTGAACTCTCAGCTGTGAGAAAATCAAACGTGAGAAATTATTGTTATTGTTCTCTGAGGATAAAGCCAGTCTTCCTTTTGTAATCTTTAGAACCCAGCCAAGTCCTTGGTATATAGTGGGCACTCAATATTTTTGTTTAATGAATTATAAACTGCCCAGAAGTCCTATTTTTAATCATTAGTAAATTTTTTTTGCCTGTAAGTTTATAGCCTTTTGTCTCAGTGTGATCTGTTGGCTCTCTGGTACTGTGTCCCACAGAATTTGTATTCCATGCTAACCTTAACATACTCAGAAATGTTTTTTTGATATACCTGAAAGTAGAAAAAAACTGGCAATAAAGAGAGAAAGCAGCTCTTCTGTATTTGGCAGCTAAAGGACAGTTTTATAATTCCCCCAAACCCATCTCTGGTTTGGTTACCACTTCTCTAGGTTCCCTATTATTTTATGTACCCATTCTACAGGATTTCTGCAGAGTGAAGGTGGTAAGTGTTGCAGAAACCTGGGCTGCTTATGTAGATGACCCTTCATGGGTAGTCAATGTGAAGGATGCCTTGTAAGTCTCTTCTAAGTGGAAGGTGGGAGGTAGAAACATGGATGAGGGCACTGGACTTACCGGTACCAGTGGAGAGATCTTTAAGTGTAACTTCTTAGTAGTAGGGTACACCGTATGTGCCTTCCCCACCCACACTACATACTATCCCAGAATTGTTCCACTATTTGGTCTCTGAGGGCTTTGGTAGAAGAGGGAACCTTGTAGCAGTGAGAGAAGGGAGATGGAGACCAAAAGGCTAAGTCACCATCACTGTGCACTGTAATAAACTGCCCTGGAACAAGAGCCCTGGCAAAGGTAGAATGCGTTTCAGATCATGACTTCCCGCATTACTGAGGCACATCTGTGATCTTGTCATTTTTAATACCATCTCCCACCCTCAACATCTTCTTCCTCTTTTCCTTCCCCTCCCCTCTACCCATTTCATCTTTTCCCCTTCCTCCCAAAGCCTGACTAAAACCTCAAGCGCTCCAGCTGGGTTAGGTGTCCCTCCGTGGCCTGCAACTGACTGCACTGCGATTTCTGCTTTAGCTACTTACTGTCCAGTTCTGAGAAGGAGGACCTTCATATTGCTCAACATTCTATCCCCAAATGCCCCAAGTAGTGCACCACGCTCAGGATGATGCTCAGCAAATGTTTAATTTATTTGGTGTACCAGAGTATACTTCTAATTTATTGCATTTTTTTCTCTAGATACTATAATAGCTAAGCAAATAGACGTACATGTCAGTCTTTTTTCTTTATACAATAGACAAAAAGTGTTGGGAAGCTGGACACCAATCAGCTATTTTTTTTCCTGGTACCAGATCATCATACTGCAGAGTTCCTTCAAACCATGAAAGTACAGTAGTACGAGGCTGCATAAATTGTTCAAGATCACAGAATAAAATACAAAGTTTTTCAAACCATTTTTACAAAAGCTGCAAAACTACAAAATCCTACAAGAAAAAGTAGAGCAATCTCATTTATAAACATCAATTTAACAGTGTATGAAATATAACATAGCCAAATACAAAGCTTAAATCCTAGTTACACAAATACAACTCAAGAAATAACAACCCTCCCCCACCTATACTATTTAGGACTCAAAAGTAGCTTCCACACCTGCCCCCTCGGGCTGACCACCTTTTCATCAGCTCTCATCAGAGCCCTAGCGTTGGCCCTGACCCTGCCTCTAGCCCGCAGCCCTGGCCGTCAGCCTCATCTGCCAGGGCCTCGCGGTACTGCACTGGCTAGTGCTGGGGTTCTTTCTTAGGATGGAGTTTGGCCACGAACCCCAGGATTGTCATCTTGCTGGTTTCTAGGTTGCTTCGGGGACCTCAAGAGAATTCACATTCCGGTGGACTGGTGTGAGGCACTCGCCTGCAATTGCGGTATCGCTGCTGCACGAAATCTTCCATCGTAAGCCTCTTCGGGTACCCAAAGAGGAAGTGGTACTTTGAGGCACATACCCCCAACCAACGCAGCATCTCCCAGACCTGTGCCTCCCTGGCGCTATTACCTTTCATGTAAATAAGGCCCAAGATCATCATTAATGAGACCCTCCCAGATCCTCCTCCTCCTCGAGGTTTTGGTTTGTTGATCAGGATGTGAGTGTGGTGCTTGCGGCCAAGTTTTCAGCTGGAAACCAAAGGCACACAGCAGATATTCTGTGGCCTAGCGACGATCTCAGGGAACAGAGATTTCAAGTCACCGATAACGTATTTCACCATCTCGGAGCGAGTGATGGGACTCTTCTTTTTGTCCTTCACCAGCAGCAACTGCACCAACTCCGCCCCCGTCCGATCCATACGGCGGGAGGGCCTGCGCCCGGCCACCTTTCGGGGTGAGGGCGGGCTCCACAGCCCCCCTCTCCCTCATGGCGCCAGGGTCCTCCTTGGGGCTGTCCTGCAGCAGGGGGCTCGGGGCCTCCTCCTGCGAGGCGGTCAGGGTCTCACCGTCATGACCGCCATCCTTCTACCCCTCAGCCTGAGGGATGGGGAGAGTCCCGCTCTCGTGTTTCTGCAACATGTTTTCCCGCAGCCAGGTGCCCAGCGCGTACACGGGCCGAGGGGTGTGCGAGCCGCTGCACAAACCCCAGCGGAGGGCGGCTGGCGCGGCGGGAAGAGGACTAGGAGAGCTGACACGGGGGGCTTCACGGCTGCCGGACAGCACCGCAGAGAACGCGGGCCCGCCGCGCAAAACCCCCGGCACCGAACTTCGGCGCGGCCACTGCGCAGCCTCAGTACAAACGCGCGCGCCGGCTCGCGGGGCCACTTCCGGCCAACTCAGGCAAGATGGTGGCGGGGGCCACACGAAGACCCTCCCCTTCCGGCTCCCTGTCGGTTGGGGGTACGCGCTGGCTTCTTTGGATACCCGGTCTGTGTGGGGAATGTCCACTCCTCGGTGCCTTAGGCTGGAGAGCTGAGGGGCGGTACCAGGGTTTTCATTTCCAAGGCACGCGGAGTGGGGAGTGTTTCAGTGTACAAGGATGAAATAGGGATGGAGTTCTAGCCACGTCCTTTCAGCAGGTGCTTATTTATAAGTGTGTGTATCTATTAATAGGATTTTGAGTGATTTACTGTGGCTCAAGTGCAGAGTGCATAGAGGTGAACGCTGGGAGCTAAGGCTCTGCGGACCAATTAGTGAAGGGCCTTGAACAGGATAGGATGCTAGGGAGGTTGAGATTTATTCTGAACACGATGGGAAAATACTACAAGGGAATTTCAGCAAAGGAGTGTCTGGACCAGTCTCTATCTTCACAGTGTCCCTCATGGCAGTGTGGAAAATGGATTGGAGCAGAGCCCACCAAAAGCTGGGAATCCAGTTTGGACTATTACAGTGCAGAATAGGAACTGGGCCTTGTTCATGGGTTTACCCCTGGCGCTCAGATCAGTGCCTGCTGTGTTGAGGCGCTCCGCAAATATTGTAAAATAGATGACGAAGACACGGATGAGGATTGCAGATTCTACAGGGGTGAAAGGAAAATGATGAGATACATTGAGTGAAGTATAGCTGGCAGAAATAGTTGACTGATGGAGGAAAGGGAGATATTTTTTTACCTGGTCAAATTTAACTACTCCCTTTTTTTCTTTTTGTATACCCTACTCTGAACTTTCTCCCACTTCTCTCGCTGTCCCCCACTCCCCTGACATTTAAGGTTCAGCTTAAATGTCACCTTTCCAAAATCTTCCTTAGTCTCCATGTAGTTATTTACTGCCACGTCCGAATCACCATAGCAATTTGTTTTTATTTAACATCTACTTATATAGACCTTATTATGTGCCAGGCTCTATTCTAACCACTTTTCAAATATTTATTTATTTAATTCTCATTAAGTTAAGTACTATTACCATCATCCCTATTTTACAGATATGTCTTTCTTACGGCATTTGCTATTTACTAGCTATGTAATCTTGGGCAAGTTACCTAAACTCCCTGCCCCTCAGTTACCTTATCAGTAAAATGGATATAATAGTAGAAACAACATTGTGGAGGTTATGTAAAGTTATATAAAGCATTTAACAGTGCTTGACAAATACTGACTGTTCAATGAATGTTAACTATTATTTATTGCATATTTCTCATGTGGTGATAATGTGCTAGGTATTTACAATTATTAACTCATCTACTCCTCATAAGCTCTGGTAGATAAATAGTATTATTATCCCAATTTTACAAGTGAAGTAACACATAGGGAGCTTAAGTAACTTGCCCAATATCACATGACTGAGATTTGAACCATAGTATGACTCCAGAGATTATGCTTTTAACCACTATATTAATAAATGTTAATTATTATTATTGACCATACTCTGCATTATAATTATTTTTATGCTTATCTTATTACCCTCCAAAAACAAACATCCTAAAAGCTAGGGCCATGTCTTTAACTTTTGTGAAGAGCCCCTCTGAGTTGGCACTAAGCATATGATTGCCACTGAATAAATGATGGAAAGCTTTACTTCTTTACATAGGAAATAACACTTATATTATTAATAAATAAATATCTGACAGTTAGACTTTTTTAGATGTAGTCATGAACTCTTCATTTTAAAAACTTATGAAATATATATACCCATTTATACTATATGACTTACAAAATCTGAAAGTGTGCGAATGAAACTGGAAGATGTTTATTATAGTCTAGCTTGAAGCTATTATTAGTTTCCATTGTGCCAGACATTTTATGTACAGTATAATTTAGTCCTCACAAATCCCTATTAGGAAGGTATTATTACCCTCATTTTACAAATGGGAAAACAGTCACAGAGAGGTTGAATCACCTGTCCCAAACCACCCATCTGTTAAGTGCTAGACCGGACCTGAAAACCTAGATCTGTTTAATCTGAACACTGTACTCATGACCCCCATGCTGGATTGACTGGTTATTTGTTTCTCCTGAAGGCAGAGAGAACTACTCTTACCTAAAAGGACAGCACTAGAGATAAAATAGTCCACTTATACCAGGGATGCCAAAAATATGTGTACAAGTGGACACTTTGGTCAACGTTGCTCAAGCAGTAGTTCGCCGTAATCAGAAGTGTCTGGACGCTGACGTAATTGCAGAAGTGAAATGTGACTTGTATTCATCTTTTGTTACCGGAATATATTCAGTATTACAATTTTAATATAGTTTTCCTTTCTTAAAATGTGTATACATTTTTTTAGCATCCTCTGTATATCTTTCTCATATCAAGCATTGCCAGCATTGCCAAGAAGACATGTAGGAGATACAGGCATGGAAAGGAGCATATAGGAAATACACTGGTAAGAATTTTGAGGGACAAATTAGCAGTAATATATGGCAATTTAAAAAACTGAATGAATAATATACTACTACTCATCCAAAAAAAGGAACAAACTACTGATAAAACCTAGATGACGTATTGAGAGAAAGAAGAAAGATACAAAAGATTACATACAATATGATTCCATTTAATCTGGTATTTCAGATAGGTTAAACTAATCTGTGGTGCCGGATATTAGAACTGTAGAGGGGTTGACTGGAAAGTGGTATGCATGAACTTTCTGGGGGTAATGGGAATGTTCTTTATCTTGGTTTGGGTGTAGGTATACATTTGTCAAAGCTTATAAAACCGCCCTTAATATGTATGCATTTCACAGTATATAAATATACCTCAAAATTATGAAAATAAAAGTTTTTTATTGAGGTATAATTAACATAATATTAGTTTCGGGTACACAATATCATGATTCTATATTGGTGTATACTGCAAAGTGATCACCACAATAAGTCTAGTTAACATCCATCACCATACATAGTTACAAAATTATTTTTTTCTTGTGATGAAAACTTTTCAGATCTCTCTCTTAGCAACTTTCAAACATGCATTACAGTATTATTAATTATAGTCACCATGTATAAAAGATTTTTAAAAAGTGAATCATACTCTATGGGGTATGTATTTTTGTCCTTACTTTACAGAAGGAACCGGAGGCTCAGGAAAATTAAGTAACTTGCCTAAAGTTACCCAGTGAATAAATGGCAAGGCCAAACCAAGTCCAGATATTTTTAACTGCAAATCCCATAATACTTTTCAAGACCGTTGGAGTGGCTTTCATGTTCAGATTGTCACTGAAATTCACAAGACACAATAGGCTTAGCAGGCATGAGGCTGACTTCCCCTTAAGAAGGGATACAGAATAAGGAGCAGAATAACCGTGTTAAGCTAACAGTATCATAAAGGACTTGGATATCCAGAACCAATGTCCCAATTACCATTTTGGGTTTTGTTTTTTTTTAACTTAAGGGAAACTTTAAAGCAATCTAGTTTTAAAAGGAGTTGAGGTTAAGAGAGAGAAGAAAGAACGTGAAAGCTTCAAACGGAGTCAGACAGGAGGGAGGATGGTCACGGGACAGGGACGTCACATGTTCTCTGTCTTGGAAATGAGGTGGGCACAGATTCTGGTCAGTCCATTGTTTTCTTTAGTCTTCTGTTCAGCGGCCCTCTCCAGCAAGTGGCTGTGCACCTGCTCCTTTCTCAGGCTCACCTGGAAAGCCAAGGCCTCTGCTTGGGCTTTATTGGGGACCTGGGCAATCTCCTTGTTTGCCAACTTGAGTTTCTCTTCTGCTTGGGTCTTCAGTGCACGGTATATTTGGCCATCCTCGATTCTTACTCTGTGATCCTTAATATACTTCTGAGTTTGGGTGATGAGCATGCAATAGAATATACAGCTGTCAACTTACAATGGACACCTAAAAATTATATAATGTTATTAACCAATGTCACCCCAATAGATTTAACTAAAGAAATAAGCAATCCTTCCCTAAACTATTAAAAGGGAGGAAATGTCTATCTCTTTAGTGGGGAGAGGGCAGCAAAACAGATACTTGGTGACTGTTAGATTAAAACCTTCAAGGAGGATCCTTTTAGCCTTGGCTAGAGTGTTTGAAAGCCCACAGGGCTTAGCACAGTTTAGTATGCGGAAAGGGATCAGGGAGTTACGCTGGAAAAGCAGAAGTACAGGATGAATTATCCTGGAAATGTCCGGCAGTGTGGGTGTAGACAAGGTGGGCCCTAGAACAAAGCACTGACCTAGGTCAGGAGACCTGCGTTCTGGCGTCCCTCACGCACTCATTCTGTGATCCCGCACAGGGACCACCTCTCTGGGCCCGGTTCCTCATCTTTAAGGCCTGACAGCCCTTGCTTCACCCATCCGCACAGAGTTATGTTGAGGTTCAAGTAAGATTATAAATGCAAACATACTTTTAAAGTGCTCTACTATTAAGAAACAAATAGAAAATAGAAAGTGTTACAGCATTTTTTTTTTTTTAAAGAGAAGTGGTAGAAAAAAATCTCAGTAATGAGCGTGACTGGCCTCTCATGCAGACATTTTGGAATGAGCTTACACATTCCTGGTTGAAAAAAAACCGTCTGGCCAAAAAAGATTAAATAAAGAAATGTAAAGTCCTGACACACCATCTAAGGCCAGTGAATGCTTTGGTGGGGAGCCAGGGTTATCTTGTTGGATTCCTTCTAAACTTGGAATAGCGTCCTCCAAACTCGTGAGTGCCTTCTTCACACAGATGCGGAATAACGTCTCACCCAGATCTGAGGGAGCCCCAAATTGCACAGTGTTTGTGTTTTCCCTATTTCTCCTGGCAATCTTGACAGCCATGCAGCTGATCTGGCTCAAAGAAGGCATCAGAGAAAGAGCTTTGTTCTGTATCCCTGGGCCAGGGGCAAAATGGAGCCCCGTTTTGTCACAGCAGAATCCACAGAGCGTGAGGCCATGGGTCTTGTGGCAGGACGGCTAGGCAGATGATTCGATCTGACTTGGGTAATGAAAATTGTTACTGTTTGCGGAGCAATTGTGTAAGCAACAGTGGTTCTATGTTGGGCTGCCTGTGACCCACCAGTGTCTGTAACATAACACCCAACCCAGAGGAGGAGCAGA
This sequence comes from Rhinolophus sinicus, assembly GCF_036562045.2. Taxonomy (NCBI): domain Eukaryota; kingdom Metazoa; phylum Chordata; class Mammalia; order Chiroptera; family Rhinolophidae; genus Rhinolophus; species Rhinolophus sinicus. Next base: position 48,462,390 of record NC_133751.1, read on the forward strand.
GCCTGGCCAGCGGGGGAGGGGAGAGATGCAGGGGGCACAGGGCCTCCTACTCCCTCCTCCACTGTCCCACCCCCTCTCTAAACGTCGAAGGAGAGTTGGCGAGAAGGCATTTGCCACCTGGACACAATGAGGCCCAGTGCAAGGGGCAGGCGCGAGGCTGGCCGGGAGCCAGGGTCCTGGTCTGAATGGCTGTCGCCAAGGGGCTGCCAACAGCCCATCTCTATCCCTGTGAGGCCGGGCCAGGGCCGGGTGGGGGGGGGATCCCTCCACCCCCAGTTCAGAAGCCCAACTCACGCCATTTGCTGGCCGTGATCAGAATGCGCGCGACGCGGGGACTTGGAGCAGCTGAACAGAGCCGCTTCCCTTCTGCCCGCCGCCAGTGCACTTGGATTAGAGCAGGCTCTCCGGAGTCCCTTTGTTGGCTGCTTGTTATTCTGCACGCACCGAGCACTGTGCATTCATCTTTATTAGTTCTAATTGCTTCCCTATTCTAATGGGATCTTGATATTCCCATACAATTGAAAGGAAATGTATTCATTAAAATAATTCTTCTCCTAACTGCTGCTTCAAGCTGCTCCTCTAAGTGACATTGTCTTCTAGCCACAGCCTGCTGAGGCCTCTTATTAAGACTCTAGTCAAAAGCCAACTTTGGGCAGCAAACTTTCCTTGCAGGAGTTTCCAGACACTGAAGAGAGGGAGCTTTTTAATCAGCTCACACTGGAGCTGGAGGCCAGCTGGTGTGATTGGGGGTGCTGCTGTGGCGGGTGAGGGGAGAAGGGCTTGCCTCCAGCCCTGCCTCCCACAACAATGACCCCTTTCTGCACACCCAACTGGCTTAGACAGGGCTTCCCCCCACCCCCCTGTGAAACTTTTTGTTTATGCCACTAGCAGTTACTAGGTGTGTTCTAAGTGCAGGGGTGCAGGGCGCTGAGGAAGGTGCTGTGGGAAGTGTGAAGACGGAGCTGTAGTCTCAAGGTGTTTATGGGCTCTGTGGGTGGCTCCAACTCCCAGTCCCTAAAGTTAGGCAGGAGAGGAAAGGCCAGGACCGCTCTCAGCATCCAAAACACTTAGTAGAATAAAAAACTTAGAAAAGCAGGCTGCTATTTCATAAATGTGTTTGATTTAATAACCAAAATCTTTCAAGCCATGGGATCATAGGGGTAACACAAGAAGCTTCTTTGGGACATTGGGAATCATTGATCTCTTTGGGGGAAATAAGGCCTTATGAGAAAGAATGACTTGTAAACGTATGCTCTTTACATGCGCGGTGTAAATAAAGTGCTACAGGAGTTTGGAGGAGCGGACGGGAGCATGTACTGTTGCTTGACTCTTATTGGATCCCTGTCACAGGCCTGTGAGAGAAGCAGAATTCTTCCTCATCTTACAAATAAGATCCAAGAGAAGTTCAGTAATTTGTCCAGTGTCAACTGTTGAAGTCAGGGTTTAAACGCCAGCCTTCTGACTGCAAAGCACCGGCTGTCTTCACGGCATCATGCTACCTCTCACGTCGTATCTGTCAGGGGCCATCAGAAGAGGTGTAGTGTGGAAGGTGGTGTTTGAACCCCCTTGAGGCTTTTAGGGACCGTGGGTTGTCAGCAGGTAGAGAGCGGGGTCCACAGGAAGGAAGAGACTGGGCAAGAGCACAGGGGCTGGAAGAAGCTGGCATAGCAGGAAATTACAGGAGTCCAGGTGGCTCAGCCGCTGGAGAGTGTGCCAAGCAGTAGTGGAAGGAAGGCAGAGAGGTTTGTGAGGGGCCTGTTAAGAGCCTCGCCTGTCAGGAGTTTGGATTTTATGCTATAAGAACTTCTCCAAGGAGGATACTTGAACCTCCGGATAAACACAGTATTTCTTTCAGGAGCATCAGTTTTCCTGGAGGTGAATAATTATAAACATCTTTATATTAAAAGAAATTCAGATATATCATAGAATAGGATGCAGAGTTCTTATGAATTTTTAAAAGAAAACAGAAGACTTCAAAGAGAGGTTGGGCGTGCTGGCGGGAGCTTCGGGCTACGCAGTCCCATGAGGGACTGACGGCATTTCTTTTGTCTGCTGCTGCTGTACTTCAGCCAGAAAGTTTGAGAAGTACTAATTTTGGATAAAAGGTTTTGATCCCAGGTATAAAATAATTAGGTATATTTCAAGAAGTATGGCAGGGGCTTGAAAGATGGGTTGGAGGGGGCAGGGACTGAAGAAAGATAGGAGACCAGTAAGAGATTGCTGCAATAAAGTCTCAGGAGACATGAAGAGCCTAGGGGGCTGCAGGGGCCTCAGAGCCCACATCTTTGCCCTGGCTCTTGGGAGGGGACCACCTGACAAATGTCCCACCCCGAAGCCACTCCTTCCTTTGGGAAGGACAAAGATTAGACCAGGCTGACAGGGAAGGTTGCAGCAGAAGCAGCCAAGGGAGGGCCTGAGCCTGGGCCAGGACGGGGTCCTCCCAGAGAATCTTTGTGCCCTGGCCACCTCACCCGCCACACTGGCTGCCTATTACCTTCCAGCCCAGCAGGTTTATTAGCTTAACTATCAAAAGGCAAGTGGTTAGGCCAATGATTCTCTTGGTGGGGGGCAGGTGTGAGATGGTAGGATGTTGCCATGTTGCAGCAGCCTGCTGTCTTATACTGGTGGGTAGTGCTGTGGTACCCAAGCATGGTGGCTGACATCCTGTGGTCGGGAGAGACTCAGGGAGGAAGGACGGAATAAGGCAACTCAGCTTAGGACCAAGGTGTAGCTTTACTTCTCCTTATCATCAGGAGATGAAGATAGCCCACCTTAGTTAGCCTGACTCTCTTGGATGGGTGACTTTTTTTAGATAGTTTAGAATTTGTTTCTTGAAGCATCAGTTTTTTAAAGCATTAAAAATTTCCTTAATGCTTTATTTTTTTCTCATTTTAGAAGGGATTGCTTATTGTAGAGCATTGAGAAAATCCTGATAATAAAAAAAAACACAAAACACAAAAAACAAAAGCAAAACACCAAACAAACAAAAAAAAACCACCTTTAATTCTACCACCCAGGGGTAACCGTAGTTAACAAATACCTTGGTGTGTATCCTCTCCCAATTTTTCTAAGCATATATATTTTTAGTGGAGTTATCGTGTATATACTGCTTGTATATGCATAATATATTTCTTCACATACTATGAATCTTTCACGCTAATAAATACTTTTCTAAAATGTAATAATTTGTGATTGAAAATATCCCACAGACCCTGTGTCACCTTTAATGCCTCTTATTATATATTTCGGTTGTTTCCAATGTAATAAACTTACTTGTGGTTAAATATTTCACAAGGCAATATTGTAAATAATGTTTCCTTTTATTTTCCATTACACAAATAACCATTTCACTGCAGAAAAACAGAAGTTAAGACAAGAAAAAAATTAAGTACCTGTAATCCTACTATCCAGAAGTCATATGTATTTACCTTTCAGAGACTGTCCTTACAGATTTTATTCTGTGCATATATTTATACCTATATACAAATGCATACACCAAATAAAGTCTATAAGTTTGATGTAGATATATTTTTATTAAAATGAGACTATTTGCCAACCGCTTTTCCATCTTGGTATATATGACTGTCCTTGTCATTAAACAGTGTTCAATATTATATTATTGCTTTCTAATAATACATTGTATAAGTATACAAACATTTATTTAACTAATTATTCATTTGAGTTTTTCCTGGAGCATTCTTTTGTTATTTTTTGCAAGAGTTTTTTTTAAATATTAAGGATAATCTTTGTCATGTTGCAAATCTTTCCTGGGTGATTATTTTTCTTTGAGGCTTGTTTAAGGTAAGTTTTTTTTCTCTTTGTTTTGTAATAACAGAAATAAAGCATAATCATTTTACAAAAGTTAGGAAATGGAGATAAAAAGAAAAATAATTAAAATTAAATAACTGTAAATCCTCCCAACTGGAGATAACCACTATTAATATTTTAGAATGTGTCTTTCTAGATTTTCCTACTTCCCAGTATGTATAGGAATATGACCATATACATATGATTTTTTTAAAAACAAAATTGAGATTATTCTATCTACATATTTCTGTGACCTACTTTATGCACTAAATCCATTTTAAAAATCTGTGTGTCAACACAAATGATGCATTCAAATAGTTTTATTTTAAAAATAGACAATATTTCCACATAGTTTAAAAATCAAACCAATATAAAAAAGTATACAATAAGAAGTCTTTCTTTCCTGACGTCCTCCTTCACCTGGTTTTCTAATTTTTTCTCCCGTAGGTCACTGCTTTTAACTCTTATAGTGCTCCTTTTTGAAAATACAAGTAATGCAACTATATATACCCTGTCATTTCTTACACAGAAGTTAGCACATTATATACATTAGTAGGTACCTTGTTTTTAAGAAGCAACTTAATAGTATATAGTGAAGTCTGTTTCATATCAGTACATAGAGAGGTTCCTGATATTTCATGGTGTGGATGGACCTTAATATCCAACCAATTCCATGTAATTGGATATTTGGGTTATTTCCAAATATTCACAATTATCAGCAATGCATACACATGTCATTTCTGTATTTGTGCAAATGTATTTGCAGGAAACATTCTGAGGGTGAGATTGATGAGTTAAGGAGTAAATATGTTAGAAATATTAATGGAAAATACCAAATTGTCCTTCACAGCAGGATACCGTTTTGTGTTCCTATCAGCAGTGTATGCGGGTGCCAAGTTCCCTACAACTTCCTTTAGTCGAGTGCACTTTGGATATGTGCAAATCTGATAGTGAAAAATGGGTATGGCATTGCAACTATAATTTGCACTCTTCTTGTTAATGAAGTTGAACATTCTTTCATATGCTTAAAGCCATCTGTATTTCTTTATTCTGAAAATGGGTATTTTTTTCTATTGGGTTATTGGTCTCCTTGATTTATAGAAACAAATTATATATTAAAATGACTGACCTTTTGTGAAATGAGTTGTAGTTTTTTTCTTGAAGTTCGTCATCTGTTTTAAAAAAATTATTATTGTTATTATTAATGTATTTCTATTTTGCTTATGGTACTTTTGTCATGCAGGAGTTTCAAGATTTTTATATAGATGTGTACCTCAGACTTCTATTTCATGACTTCTGGATTTTTGAATCAGTTAGAGAGGTCTTCACTACTCCAAGATTATAAAGGAGTTCTATTATTATTCAGGTAATTTTATGGTTTTCTTCTGTGCATTTAAATCTTTGACTCAGTTGACGTTTATCCTGGTGTACTATGTGAAATATTGGTTCAACCTCTATCTTTTCCCAGTTAGCTGAACAACATTGATTAAAAAGTCCGTCTTTGCTTCACTGATTTGATATTTATCACATACCAAATTCTCATACCGTGTTTCCCCAAAAATAAGACCTAGCTGGGCAATCAGCTCTAATGCGTCTTTTGGAGCAAAAATTAATATAAGACCCGGTATTTTATTTTATATTATATTATATTATATTATATTATATTATATTATATTATATTATATTATATTATAAAGATCCAGTCTTATATTATAGTAAAATAAGACTGGGTCTTATGTTAATTTTTGCTGCAAAAGACACATTAGAGCTGATTGTCCAGCTAGGTCTTATTTTTGGGAAACACAGTATATATTTGGGCTTTTCTATTCCATTGGCCTGTTTATCTATACAGCAGCATTTTTTGGTAGCCGCAGAATATTGCTTCTTATGCATATAGAATAATTTATTTGACTAATTCGTTTTTGTTAAACATCTAGGTTGCTTCCAATTTTTCAATATTCCAATGATTGCCTCAACCCTTGCACTTATTTTATAGGCACGTGCATGTGTAGTGGATCAATTTTTTCCTTTGTACAGAAATTTTTATATCTAGACTTACTGGGTCAAAAGATATGTGCCTTCTTAGGCTCGTTTTCGTCCATATTGCCAAAATGCCTTCCAGAAAGATTGTACCAATTTACACTCCCTGCAACAGCATATGAGTGCTGATTTCCCCTCACCCATGCCAACTCTCAGCATTATCATTCTTTTTAATCATTGCCAATCTGATCAACAACAACAAAAGTGGTCTCTTCTTGCTGTTTTAATTTGCCTTTCTTTGAATACTAGTGAGGTTGAGTATTTTTTCAATTTATGGTGGCTTTTTGATGTACAGAAGTTTTTAATTTTTTATGTAGTCAAATCTATCAATCTTTTCCTCTATGGTTTCTGCTTTTGTTGACATGTTTAGAAAGTCCTTCCTCATCCTAAGATTATAAAATGTTCCCTTATATTTTCTTCTAGTACCTTTATGGTTTCATTTCCATCATTACCCATCTGGTATTCATTTTGATGAATGGTGTGAGCTGGGAAATAGCGTGTTTTGTTTGTTTGTTTGTTTGTTTGTTTATTTATTTCCCAAATGGATACACTGTGTTTTTTTTATCACTGTTAAAAAGCACGTGTGTGTGTGTGTGTGTGTGTGTGTGTGTGTGTAAGTAACTATTACTAAAATGAACAACTTAAACAGCTGGGTACCGAGGGGTAATCCAGCTCTAGACTTTGGGTCATCATTAGAAATATCAGTCATGGTACTAAACAGGCAGATATGGCATTTTCTAACATGTGGGCTTTTGAGTCAAACCAACTGACATTTTACATTCAAATCCCAGCATTGCAGCTCAATGCCTGTGCAGCTGTGAGCAAGCTGTGATCCTCCTCAAGTCTTGGTTTCTTCACCTGTAAAATGGGGTAATAATACTTAGCGCTGTGATGAGACCTGAATGAGGTAATGTTTGTAGCAACTGTCAACATATGCCTTACATATCCTGGAGAGTCACTTGCCCTTCACACAGTAACCCTCCCCCATCTAGTGATCCCCTCAGGCCCTTACTGTGAATAAGATAGGCTGCAAAGGGGAGGGGTTGAGTGCTGTGTTTGCTTTTTATAGGTTTTCTATTTTTACACTTGTGATCAGACTCTCATTTGTTATGTCTTACTCTGCTTTTAGTGTCTTTTCATTAGCAGCCTTTCTCTCCCCCTTCTAAATATGCGGCTTTTAATCTTATACCAGCTAGGAAACCAGACAACTGGACTGTTAGAAGTGTATATAAATTAAGAGTAAGTGGGATCTGAGTGAGTTCCTGAGGGCCTCTCCTGCTGTATAATGTAGTGGTTCTCAACTCTGGCTGCACATTAGAATCACCTGGGGAGTTTTTAAAGCATATGCACGCCTGGGCCCTACCCCAGACCAATTAAATCAGCATCTCTGGTGGTGGGGCCCAGGCTTGGGTGTGTTTCAGCTCTGCAGGTGATTCTAACATGCACGCAGGGTTGAGAATCATTTGCTGAGTGCACTGGCTTTGTGAGATCTGCATTCACTCTCAGCGATCGATGTTGCCCTCTGGTTCTCTCCCAACATGTGCCCCGAGTCGGGGAGGTCGCTGCATGCTGCGGAAGGCCAGATGGCAGAGAGGCGAGGGATGTTCAGAGGACTGTTGCCCTGGCTAAAGAGAGCAGCGCCAAGTCTCAGGTCTCTGTTGCCCTGGACATTTAGAAATGATGTTGGCAGTTTCTGTTCAAAAGACAGAGCTATCCCAGTCCCCTCCCAGGCATGCCTCCTGCCACTAGGGGCTTCCTGGGACCACTGGGGCAGAGCAGGAGGTGATGAGAAACAAACCTTGAGAAAATGCCTTTTGTTTTTATTTCTATTTAGTTTATTTGTTCTTTTTTCTTTTGTCCCTTTCTCTGTCCCCCAAAACACGTGTAGCAGATACATGTCAAGGCTGCATGGTCCTCAACTTTGGTGGATCTATTCTATCTAGGGATAGAAGCACTCTCTCTGAAAGGTAGGCTCACTGCCACCAACTATTGGTGGACCCACTTTGCCACCTGACAAAACAGATACAAGTGTGCTCTACACAGCCCATAGGATGGGGCCCCACATGAAGTCTCTTTGCCACAAGATCAGCCTTCATCTCATTCTCAAGTTTTGATAACCTGACTGTGGGCTTTGCCCATGGGCTTGAGTCTCCTTCTAGGTGTCTCATCTGGTTTATTTAAAACTAGGACCTCCCTGGTTCCATGAGACCCTGTGGGGAAGAGTTACTACCTTTCCTAATGAATTGAAACCAACTCCTCCAAGCTCAGCAATGAAGGGAGAATCTCTGTGGAAAAAGATAAATGGAATTTTTCCTTGGAATCTCCTCACGGACACTTGTCAATGTCCCCACCCTCCAACACACACACACACACACACACACACACACACACACACACACACACGGCAGCTGAAACTGGATCCTTCAGACCGACCTTTACCACAAGTTGGGGATAACAAAATAGAAATAAACAGAGAAAGAGTAACATGACTCCACATAATCTCGTTTACAAGATGAGACTTGATCATGAGGGCTCAGGCCTGCCTTTCCTAGTGTGGGGGCTACCTCATGCCATCACAGCAGCCCCAGCCTTGGGACAGAAGCCTGGACAGCTGCCCTCTTAAAATTTCAGAAGGATCCACTAAAAGAAGGAAGCCAGGAAGGTGACGAGAGTTCCCCTTCTGTCTGGTGCCACCATCTGAATCCCAGTTTCCTCTCTGAGGAGCTGCCTCCTCCTGGCATGATTGCAATGATAGCTCCTTGGATTGGGAAATAGCACCTTGGATTCCAGTAAGGTTTTGTTAATGATTAAGGAGGGAAAGAGGTGCACACACGTCCGCTCACCTCAGTGCTTTGACTGGTCTTGTCACAACTGCAGTTTACACCTACAAAAGACAATGTTTTTTCTTTAGATATGTTCAGTCAAGAGGCAAAATGTCATAACATTGCGAAATACTCTTTGGTGTTGATTCATGATGGAGCCATAGGTGAATTTTTTTTCTTTTAAGAAGGGTACAGCTCACAGTGGCCCATGCAGGGATCGAACTGGCAACCTTGGTGTTATTAGCACCACGCTCTTACCAACTGAGCCAACCAGCCACCCCGAGGGTTATTTATAGAGTGCTGAGGATCTACTTCTCAAAGAGGTCCCAAACGTTGTCCAGGGAGAGAAACATACAATGGTTTGTCAGTTTGCTGAGACTTTCTCTCTACCTGGAAGTCTACATGACATGGCTCTGTGTGTTTTGGTGCTCATTTCTTCTTCACACTCTTCAAGAGTGTGGGAACGGCCCCAACCAAACAAAAAAGTAGCAGAACACAGCAAAACACTGGGTTCAGAGTGCTGTTTGCTGGTAGATTTCCCCAATGCTGTCTGTCTCGTCTGGGTTCCTGCTTGTATGGGTATCGTCCTGCGTTCCTTATCAGTTGGATAACCCCATCAAGCCTGGCCCACTCATTCACAATGGAGTTAGTGCTGCCCCTAGAGGCATTTTAGAAATCTGCGGTGCATTTGTGTGTGTCACGCTGGTAGCAGGGACACTACTTGGGGGAGACAGAGTCAGGCTTCTTGCTTTAGGTGGGGTAGTTTTATACAATGAAGATTTGTCCTGCACTTCGTGTGACATTGTACGCCCTACCAGACATTCATACAGGTAGAAAAGCTCTTTCTATTGGTCTCAGCCTAGAACCCAATTCCATTTTGTATATAACACAAAGTACTTTTTGTACAGTTTTAAAATACACTGAAGTTTTCGTGAATACTACCATCATGCAAATCGAGAGAATGCTATATTTTTATCTTTATCAGAAGTTGTTCACCATTTCAGAAAACCACAATACGAACAGCAAAATGCTCATGGTATTTGAGCTGCCAAAAACACACCTCTATTCATCTGCATTTGTACATATCTCTATGAATATATAGTGCTTATTTAGGCTTGCATAAGAACATCAAATATAAAGAAGTACCCATAATGTTCCAGTCCATATTGTTTTACTTCTCTTAAATTCAAACTTACTCATTATAAGTAGGTACAATTGCCTTATATTTTCTAGTGTGGTTATGCTCACACATTTATAGATTAAAATGCATATTTTTACTCTAAATTATTTACTTTTAGTTCTTTATTCTACAGTTAGGGCAGTATACTGATTCTTTAAAAAAATTGTGTGTATAAGCGAGTTATATTATCTATAATTTTCATTTCAGAGTACTAAAGGTGGTCTTATAAAACATTTGCTGCAAAATGGGAGCATTGTGTCTGATAGGATTGAGACCCATGGCTCTAGGCAACCTTCTGAAGGATTTTTTTGTCTCATGTAATTTTCATGACACCTCTATGAGCCAGGTCCTACTGTGACCACTAGTTTGCACAGAAGGAATCAGAGTCACAGAGATATGAGGTAACTTGCCCAATGTCACATATCTAGAAAAGGGAGAAGCAGGATTCTAGAGCCCTCTCACGACACCAGTTCACTGTTCTGCCTTCCACCCATCAGGTTTGCCCCATCTCCCATGATTTGTCCAGCTGCCTGGGCCTTTCTACCTGGAAGCCCATCTTCTGGCCCTGCCAGAGCCTAGCAGAGACTCAGACTAGACAGAAAAAAAAAAAAAAAAAGACTTTTCCCTTTTGGATAGAATTTCAACAGAGCAAATCAAAGGGAAATGCTTTGCATAAAGCAGACCCCCAGTAAACTTTTTTGGTGGAATGAATGAATGCGTGATTTAGTAGTGTTTTGGGGAAGAGTGGTGCTGGGTCCTTCAGAACATCCCTGGACTTTTAGTAATAGATTTCAGTAAACTGATACAAATTTCTCAGGGGGTAACACCAGGTTCACAGGGCTCCCAGCTCAAGGATGGATACTTCCGTTGTCTCTCCAGGGCTGAGCTAGGCTGGCCACTGTTGAAACAGGAACCAGCACATCTCTCTCCCTCTTTCCTCTTGCCCACTGACAGGAGCCTAGGCCCTGGAGGTGGGGGTGTTCTTTAAATAACTGCCTTTCTTCGTGCCCTTCAGTCTGTGGTCTAACTCTGGTCCAGGGGATGCCCGTTTCTACAGTAAGCAACCTGCAAAGGGCAGCACTGTGTTACCTATGGGTCTTTGGCAGGGTCTCACTGAGAGACAGCTTTTTTTCTTTCATTCAGCAATGTTTTTTTTCTTATTTTTTATTGGGAATATTGGGGAACAGTGTGTTTCTCCAGGGCCCATCAGCTCCAAGTCATTGTCCTTCAATCTAGTTGTGGAGGGTGCAGCTCACTGGCCCATGTGGGAATCAAACCGGTAACCCTGCTGTTCAGAGCTTGTGCTCCAACCAACTGAGCCATCTGGCCGCCCCCAGCAATGTTTTCTGAGGTCTTGCTTTGTGACAGATACTGGGGTGCAGGGATGAGCAACAACATGTGGTCCCCACCCTCCAGAGACTCAGATTTAGGACAGAGGACTGACTTTTGCAATAAAGTGTGGAAAGAGCTGTGACAAAGGAATATACAGAAGCTCTGGGAATCAAAGGGGAGGAGTAGCTGATCCAGACTGGGGAGAAGAGGGAAGCCTTCCTGGAGGAGGTGTTGCCTGAGCTTAATCCCAAGGAAAGATTATGATTTAGCAAAGATAATGGATGACTACATTAGTCAGGGCCCCAACAGGGAATAATATGACATACGAGTTAGGGTAATTTGAGGAGGGTTTAGGCACAAAGGGGTTATTTGCAAAGGTGTGGGTGGGGGGAACATCACAAGTTATCACAGAACCCCAGGGCTAGCAGTAGCAGAGCTCTCACCATCTCTAGGCCAGAAGAAATGGGGAAGGCGGACTACTGTACTCTGGAAGGAGAGAAAGTCCAGCCTTGACAGAAGGAGTAACCTTCTGTCTGGGACCAACCAGCCTGATAGGACTACAGGGAGGGAATAAATATCCTGACTGCATTCTCTCCTATCCTTCAATCGCTACTGGTGCTCCCCATTGGCCAAACCCAACCAGAAGCCAGAGGGCCCTGGAGATTGTTTATGTGATCCACATGGGGCAGCCTCTGGGGCACAAAGCAGGGCAGACAGTGCAGCTGGAGAGACAAGTAGACCTACCCAGCACACTGGGTTAGGGAAGGCATTCCCAAGCCAGAAGGACTGTTTGCGAAGGCCAGGAGGTGGGGCAGAGCATGTGAATTGGGGAAATCCGTTCTTTATGGCTGGAGCTTGGAGTGAGCAGCGGTAAGAGTTGTCTATCATGAAAGGCCTTTCATGCTTTTCTGAGGAATTTGAAAATTTATCCTAAGGGAAGGGGAGCATGAAGGATTGTAGGCAGGAGGTAACATGGTTAGGTTTGTGTTTTAGAATGGCCACTCTAGTCCTGGTGTGCAGACGTATCTTTTCAGATGAGATATGGGGAGGCCTCAGTCAAGACAGTGATAGTGGAGAAAGGAAGAAGCGGATGGATTTGAGAAATTTTAGGAAGGAGACTCAAAATGTGATGAAAGATTGGATATGGAAGATGAGGGAGAGGGAGGTGTCAAGGGTAATGCACTGGTGTTTGGCTTGAAGCTCAGGCAGGGGAAGGAGCATGAAGGGAGAAGGTTGGCTGCCCAGCTGTCACCTCCCCAGCTTTGCTTTCTGGGTTCAGGAGAACATTGGCTCTCTTTGGCAGGACCTTAGGCTTTCAAGGGGGCTTTGGAGGGAATTCCTAGTCATGCCGCAGGGTGGCCCCACTTCAGCTAGTCTAAGAGCAAACCAGACTAGAGAGCAGGAGAAGGCACCTTTCGCTGCCACCCTGGGGTCTCCTGAGGCGGGACCTGCATCCCTCCAAACCCCTGTCCCTTCCCATATGGAGAGAGGGTGTGTTTTCTTTTAACGTGCTTCATTGCAGGGGCAAATGAGGCCCAGCTGAGGGGAGAGAGCCAGCAATGACGGCAGAGTACGGGCTCTGCAAGCTGGGGCGAGCGCTGGGGTCCTGTCATCCCCAGTTTCCTTCCCTGGCTTTTTTGAAGGCCCTCGTCCGTCCCCTTAGGCTCATATTTCATCACTAGCAACTCTGAGGAACCTACTATCCAGCAACGGGTCCCATTCCTTGGAGTTCTCTGCCCAGAAACCTGGAATAATTTTCTTTTGTTTTAGAGGGAAATGCTGAGGTAGTTCTTTCATGTTCTAAGAACTTGGGTAGTCATGGCAACACACAAGGGTGGGGTGGGTGAGGTGGGAGGCTTCTTAGCAGCATTTCATTTCAAATGCTAGATTAAAGGAAAAGATTCTTTGGAGTTCGCCTCATTAAGACATAGCTGAACGCAGGCTTGCTGGCTGATTTTCTAGTTCATCATTTTACATGTTTCATTTTGCCTACATTTTCTCACCTGATGGACAGTCTTCTGGGACTTTTCCCTGAAAATTTTGGCTCAAAGACTTCTCCGAGAATTTCAGCTCTTTCTTGGCAAGAGAAGTGGTGGGAGTGTTCCCTTTGTTCTTAGCCCAGACCTGTCCTGTAAGACCCTTTCTTACAATGGGACTGCCACCTGAAAAAAAAGTCAATGTGTTTATTGAAGTGTTGCTCGGTCTTCGGAAGGAAAGATGTTCACTGAGCACTCTTCCACGTGATACTTTTGGTCTGGGATCTTTGTGTCCGAGTTTGACCTGGCCCAGGGACCAGAGAGAGTCCAAAGCTGGCTCGAGTTCTGGGACTCTGGGGGATCCCTTCCGACTGCTGTCTGAGGGAATCTAGGAGAAAAAATAAAGGTGGAAATGTTTGACCCAGAGACTGAATTCCAGTGCTTTTCTCCTAAACTGAAATGTATAGCCTGGCTTGAGGTGGCTTCAGAATCCTTCTTCAGCTGGGACTGAACTCCCCACTCTACCCCAGCCCAACCTTCTTTCCCAGCAAGGCATTTCAATTCTGACCTGTAAAAGATACTCATTATAGGTGCCCAGGTGTCAACTAAAATATTTCCCACACTCAGTCAACAAGTCTTGTCAATTATGGCTTCCAAGTATCTCCCAGCTTCTCGTTATTAATGTTCTTATTAACAGTGGCCCCCATTTATTGAACACTTCCTGAGAGCCAAGATTTCTACATATCACCTATTTAATAGTCACCAAAACCCCTGCCAGGCAGGGACTATTATTCTCATTTTAATATGAAGGGAACCGAAGACCCCAAAAGCCGATTTGTCCAGAGCGAGATAGCTGGTGAGAGGCAGAGCTGGGTCTGTCTTATGCACACCCCGTGCTCTTTCCTCCGCGACGCAGCCTGTGCCCTCGGCCACCACCCCGGCTTTCATCCCGTCTACCTGGACCACACCGAGCACCCCCATACAGACCCCGCACCTCATTTCCTCCCTGCTTCATTCCATCCAGTATGTGGCCACTGAATGATCTTTCTAAAGCTCCCCACTCATTGCTCCCCGCTAGGCTCAGTTTTGGGGGTGCAGAGACCACAGCTGTCTTGTTCACCATGGTGTCTACAGGAATTAGCCCATAATAAGTCCTTACTTATTTACTTAGTGGCTCAATGAAAGATGTCTTTTTCCTCCACCAGCCCCTTCCTCATTCTCTTTCCTTGGGTCCCTCCCAGCGGGAGCCACCGCTGTCCTCCGTCATCAGGCATGGTTTACCTGGGTCCTGAGTCAACCCTGTCCAGGCAGGTGGAATCCTATCAGAGTATGCGAGTGTGTTCCCAGGGTGCATGCCCGTGGAGCTCCCGAAGTTCTGGCTGCTTCCGCTTCTGCAGGGAAAAAGTATTTTTGCTGTGACAGATCCAAGATCCGGGGTGCAGGGGGTGAGTCCTGGGCCCCTAAATGCCCCCTGGGTCTCATCATCTCACCTCCTTCACACATCAGCCTCATCCACAGAGTAGCCACTTACTAAGCACCTATTGCAGGTACATTATCTCATTTAATGGTCACAAAAACCTCAAAGGCAGATATTAGTATCTTCATTTTACAGATAAGGAAACTGAGGCTTGAAGAGATTACATCACTTGCTAAAGGCCTCACAGATAGGCAGTGGTGGAGGAGGGATTTGAGCAGGGATTTATCTGTGGTTGGAGCCTTTGTGATTTTCCCTTCACTGCCCTTTCTCACAGGGGTTGGGCTTCTGCCATGCTATTCCCATCAAACTGCTAAACCCCTCCTTATTTCTGGGAAACTGACAATTTCAGGGGCTAATAATCATAGTAAGAACAGGTACAATTTTGTGAACATCTGTATATGCCAGTAGCTCCACAAATGACCTTAATTCATCACTTATTCCAAAAGCTATGAAGCAGGTGCTATGATCACCCCTACTTTGCAGATAAAGAAGCTGAGAGACATTAAGTGTCATCTCCATTGTCATAGATTTACTTAGGTCGAGGGAGCTGGGATTCAAACCTGGCTTGATGAGTCTAAAGCTCATGCTCTTTATGACTCTTGCAAAAGCCAGCCGACTGGGAGTGGGCCCTGACAGTCCTCTACTCCTCTCACTGCACCCCACTTTCAGCTGAGGTCCAGCCACCCAAAACCAGGTTGCCACTGCCTTCCAGCCTCTTGACCTCTGCTGCTCCACCTCCCCTGCCTGATGGACTGACCTTCCAGGACGACTAGACCTCAGCCATGTTCACGTGCGCCTCTGGTTGCTGGGCTTGGCACTGCTGGCCACTCTGGCAGCCAAGTCCGTTCTTCCACATCCAAATCCCGACCCTTGCCTGAGCATGGAGGTCCCTGGGTGACTCTTACCACCCACCCCACCCACCAGCTTGCTGGGCTGCTCTTGTCCCTACATGGCTTTGGTGGCTTAAGTCAGTCTTAGCTTCTCTGCCTGGCTTCCTGAGTGTCATGTAGCTCCCCTGCTTCTAGCCACCAATGACAACCTCTTCCTGTGGCCCTGGGACCCACATGCTCTGGAGCCAGTCCCTGTGATTGGCTGAGCTGGCTCAGGGCTTTCTGGGCACTGTAGTGAGGCTGCTTGCTGCCTCCTGGCTCCCTGCTGACCTCTTGAATACCCTGTTCTGCCATTTGATACCTGTCTGAGTCTGTCTACCCTGACTCCTGCCCCTTGTTCCCCTCTGACTCCCCGGGAAGCCCTGCCTCGCCACCCTTACCCAGTCAGTCACCTCTCTCACCCCACTTGATCGGATATTACCCAGCCTTTCTTTCTCAACGTCTCCCAACTTGGACTCTGCTTCACTTAGAGCAGAATCAATCCCTCAACTAATAATCTGTGCTGGGGGCCCATGCACGACATTGTGTGGGGTCACTGAGACCTCCCAGCTGTCCCTGCTCCCCAGACCTCTGGCCACACACCTTTTGTGCCTGCTCCTTGATTCCCACGACTGCAGTAGACCCCTCCCCTCCCCCCCACCCCACGAAAGCCTTCTATGCTCGGAAGCCTACGCAGGACTCTCAGCTTGGCTTTTCAACATTCTTCGCACACAAAGGAAAGGCAAACTGGGGTAAATGCAGGGAGGGCTGGCAGCCTCGGAAGAGCCAGCCCGAAGGTCCAGACACCCCAGGCTTAGCCCCAAGGGCTAAAGGGATGGATCGAGGGTCTGCTTACTTGGAACCCATTCTGTCGAGAAGCTCTCTTCTAAGCCATGGCAATAAAAATTGTGATAGCTTCCTTTAATCCAGTGATTAAAATGTGCCAGGCATTACATGTGTCTCTTGTCCTCTAAGTCAGGAAATCCTTATCCCCATTTTACAGATGAGAACCAAGGCTCAGGGACACTCAGCAGCTTCCCCATGGGCTTTGCTTCTCTGAACCTGTAATGTGCTTACAGTGGGTGTCATGTGATTAACCCTACAGCGTTCTTAGTTTCCTCCATAGGGACCCATCTTGCACTGACACAGGGAGCTCTTCAAGAGTGTGTCGGACTCCTGTCTGCGTCCCCGCCCTGCTGGCACACTGGAGGTGCCCCGTGCTGCCTAGTCTCAGGTCCTTCCAGGAAGCCCAAGGCTCCTTAGGTCCAGATCTTACTTTGATCCCAAAGGAGTAAGCCCTCATGTCTTCCTCAAAAGAAGTCCGGACCCCTTCTCTGGGGGGCTGTTTGGGGAATGGGGCTGAGGGGCCACCAAGTGGCTTGGTGACTCTGGCCCTATGGGAGTAGGGTGTTTCCAGGTCAAAGGCTGTAGGAGTCCCTGTCTGTCGGCTCCTCCTCCGCGGGGCATCTCCACGGGTCCCGGCCTCGGGGGGCCTTTCCCACTGCAGGTATTGGGAAATTGCAAGTATCGCTGTAAAGATGATCCTATCATTATACTCAGTTCCGCATGGCAAACCATGGCGGTCAGAGGGAGAGAGAGAGGGAGAGAGACAGTCGGGGAATTGAGAAGTGGGTCCTATCACCACACTCCTGCCTCCATTTATTATATCTAATAGATGATGTTAGGTCAGTGTGACCCTAGGAATTGCTGAGCTGGTACAGTCTCTCCCTTTATAGATGGGGAGCCACAGCCTGAGGAGAGGAAGTGTTTCCTGCAAGGTCACACAGGGAGAAGAGGCAGAAACACCCTGACTCCCCATCTAGGGCTCTTCCCTCCCATTATGTTGCTTCAGCATCAACTCGGTTACTGAGGCGCTGTCACCCAGGTCAGGTTTCTG
Source organism: Rhinolophus sinicus (assembly GCF_036562045.2). Lineage (NCBI taxonomy): Eukaryota > Metazoa > Chordata > Mammalia > Chiroptera > Rhinolophidae > Rhinolophus > Rhinolophus sinicus. The sequence goes on from NC_133751.1 coordinate 48,479,790, forward strand.
GAGGTCACTGACTTTTCTTGGTTGCTTCCTGGTTGGAGGACTTTGTGCCTCCCCTGTGGGGAGCAGGTACTGGCAGGTGAGACTACTAAAGGGCAAAAATTCAAATGTGTCCACATGGGCCCTTTTTGGCCCCTATAACACGTGGTGAGATGGCAAGTGAGCCGCTCATGCTCACTGTTGCCCACTCGCTCTCTTCCCATTGTCTGGAAGCCTGGTTGGGAGAGCAGTTACCTCTATTTTGAGGACTGTAGTTGCTATGGGCCCCGTAGTGGCACAGACTTTCTATGGAGTGGAGCTCTGTGCTCTTTGGCAAATCAAAGGGCTTGGCTGTTCCCCAGCCTGACAGGACCAGTTGGGTTAACTGGGAGCTGCCCTCCTCCTCATCGTCACCATTTCTTTCAGACAGAAGGAGCGAGCTCTCTGCCATCTACATATTTTCAGCTGAGTTATATTTTGCATAAAGTAAACTTAGCAAACAGAGAACACAGTGAGAATATATTTGGCTTTGAAGCGTCAGTGTTCTGACAGGCATTTCCTATTAGCTATCTCTGAGCCGACCAGCCCGGCTAGGTTTTGCTTAAGTGGCATAATTCTCCTGCAGTGGCGACAGCTCATTCATTAGTCATTCCAAAAGCCAAATACAAAATATCCTTCTCTAAGCCAACTCTACCAACCAGCTCTGCAGCCCGGGTGGAACAATGAAACTGTGAGGCTTACCAGGCCTGGCAAAGGTCATCCTGAGAGCCACCTGTCTGCCGGGCTTTGGAGGATGGCTTTTGGCTCGAGCCCTCATTCCCTTTGGAACAGGAAGGACACATCTTCCTTTGTTGGCAGAGGCTTGGGGAGCCTTTCAGAGGGTGGGCGCCATCCCATTTCTCTACTGAGTCATTTGCTACAGCTCGAAGCCCTGACTGAATGCACTCTGTTTTGTTTATGTTTTTTTTTCTTTTTTTTTTTTAAGGTCCTAGAAGCTAAAGGTATCCATTCTAAGAGGAAGCAAAGGAATGTGTTCTTTCCTGCTTGGTTCTCTCAGCTGAACTCAGCCCTTCCTTGACTGGCATCCTGCGTATTATCTCTTTTAGTCCCTGCATGGTGAGGGCTTATGTCCCCATTTTACAGATGAGGAAACTGAAGCTCAGAGAAGTGAAGTGATTTGCCAAAAGTCACACAGCCTGTCAGGCCTGTAAGGCTCCAAAATGTGTTTTGTGTCTGCTGTTTCAGGAAGCCTCCTTTAGGAAGATTATCTTGAGTTTAAAAATGAAAATATACATAGGGGTGAGGGTCTTCTTTTCTCAACCTCAGAAGAACGAAGACTGACACTGTGTTCCAGGCATACAGAGCAGGGTGGGCTGAAAAGCCAGCCAGGGAGAAAGCAGGTAAGGCATGTTGTTCTAACAGGAAGGTTGAAAACACCTGGAAAGGGAGTTGGGGGCAGGGCATGGATAGTTTTTTGACCGGTGTAGCTGTTCCTCAAAGTGGTTCTTTTTCTTCTTTTTTTTTTAAGTTTCAGGTGCACAAAACAATGTAATAGACAGACATTTACACCCTTCACAAAGTGATACCCTCCCCCCCCCCCCACCAGGGCATGGAGAGTTTTGATCGGAGCAGAGCTTGGTTTGAGGTGGGCAAACCAAGAAGAGGACCAGAAGAGGGACAGGGAGGGTTCGCTGTGGTTCCACACGTGCCCTACTGAATGGGCCTTCTGACAGAGCCTAACTAAGCAGAATGCCATGGGGTAAAGGACTTCACTAACACCCAGTAATGAGGGAAATACCAGAGGAGCACCAAGAAAGTTCCTGTACGGAGGCGAAGAGTTGAGGCTGTGGCCACAGCTGGCGGTTGTTCAGACTCCCAGGGGGGTCTAATTAGCACTCCAGGTGGACAGACACATTCCCAGGAGCCCAGGCCAAGGGGAGTGTGTGTGTATGGGAAGAGACAGGCCAAATCAGAGGCAGAGTATATCTACACATGTAGGAATGAGAATCGCAGAGTCCTTCCGGAGCAGACATTCAAAGCTGACACTCGCGTGGTGCCCTCCTTAGCCTGGCATTAAGGCCTTCCTCAGCATCCCTCGACTCACCTCTGCAGTGTCATTTCCCACCTTCGCCTTCATCCCTCCGCACTCCACATTCTGTGTCCAACTATTTGTTGTTTCCAAACACCCACAGCACTTTTACTCTACAGCTTTTCCACATGCTATTTTCCCTGCAAGCACCTCATCTCTCTCATCCATATACTAACCTGGCAAACTCCTACTCCCCCTTCAAAACCTTGCTTGAAGGTGTCTGGAAGCCCTCATCTCCCTAGGATACCTTTTTCTGTGTTCCCGACGCTTTGTCTATAACTCTAGTGAATCATTGATTCTAATGCACTCTCAGGTACCCTGTCCTGTTTTATCTCTGGGTTCCCAGGACCCAGTGGACAGCTGGCATATAGATATCAATCAATTGATAAAGCAATACAGCCTGAATGGTTGTGAATCTGCCAACATGTGCCACAAACCTGGCACATGTGATGTGCCTTAGACCTGGAAGAAAATACACAATTCATTTAAGTGACCCACATCTCTGATGCTTGAACCCCTATTCTGTGTTCCCAGCCTGATGTAATGTATACAAACCACCTAATCTACTAACTGGCATATAGTGGATGCTCAGTGAATGGGAGTTGATGTTGTTGTTGTTTCTCAGGGACTCAAAATGGGCCAAAAAGAGTCCATAGAAAGAACACTGGCTCTGGAGTCAAGGCTGTGGCTCTGCCTCTAAAAACCCATATGACTTTGGAGAAGTCATTTCCACTTCTCTAGACCTCAGTGTCCCTCATCTAGAGTGAGGGACACAACTATATATCCTATGATTGGGTCTCTTTCTGCTCTAATCAAAACAATCCACACAATACCAGAGCAAGCATCACCGGTAGATCTTAGGGATTCCAGGTCCGGTCGTCCTGGTGGGACCTCTGATTAGAAATCAGGGAACTAATCTTGACCTCAATGGCCTTTCCAGGGGTTGTGCCCTTCCCCCAGGCAGGACCCATCCTCAGGGAGGCAGAAACAGCTCCTTGCCAAACTCGAGGCCAGTCATACCCACTTTGCTATCCTGAAGAAGGAGGGAGGCCGTCTGTCATGGAGCTTGTGGCAAAATCCCTCTTCCTCCCCAAACACCAGCTATGATTAGCTGTGTCCTCACCACAAAACTGCAGGGGTGTGTGTGAGTGAGTCACAGATGTTCAGATCACATTTATAGAGTGCTCGTAAGGCAGGGTGGTGGGGGGATGCTTGGTGGCAGGGAGGGGGCTCAGAAGTACCCTACTTCCCTTTCCCTATCCGAGCAGTTGTTGAAATTTTAGGACCCAGGGATTTTGGTTACAGACTATAAAAACGAATCATCCTCTGATGCCACCCAGCCACGGCGGCTCCTTATGCCAGGCCTCTGTCACTCAGAGAAGCTCCCCTGGAGGTGGGCAGGGGCTTGCCCCTCATGCCGTCGCCTCCATTCCCCCCACCCCACCAAGGAGGGCTGTCACGGGGACAGGCCCAGGCCTGAACCCTCTCTCTGTTGAACCGCTCTTTCCCTGGTCCCTGCCATCCGCAGGGCTATTCTGAAAGAATCAGATCTCTCTAGAAGTGGATGGTCTGACCCTCGCAACCACCAGGGGCTTCAGTGGCCACTACCCTTACACCCTCCGCTCACTCTGTGGCTGCTGATGTGAGGTAGGGCTGCAGCCAATGGCGCAGGAATTCCAGCCCCTCTGAGCTGGGCACTCTGTTCCCAAACGTCCCCTCATGCTCCCTTCCCATCTAGGATGGAGGACCCTGAGCTGCATTCAGGAGCTGGGAAGGAGGAGGAGGCCTTTTAGGTGGAAGAATCCTGGCAGGCGGGCAAGTCCCAACAGGTGGACCAGGGCTACAGCGTGCAGACAGTGAATCACCTGGGTCCCCACTGCTTACTGGACAGAGCCAGAATAATGACAATAATAATAGAGATCCAGGGTGCTGTTATTAACGCCCACCTTTCCTCCCAGGATGGTATCTCCTCCATCCATCTGACAACCCTCAGGGACAGGGAGGAGCCACGGGCAGAGATTTGGTAGCCCTGTCTTAAATATGGAGGAAACTAGGGCCAAAGTCGTTCTCCACTGAACCCCGAGCAGTCCTGAGAAAAAGACTTTTCTGCCTCGTGATGTCATCCTGATGTCAGGAGAGTCATAAGGGCCCACAATTAGTGGTTGTCCTCACTGGCAAAGCTCTAGGCTTAGAGGTGGAAAGAACCCATATATGTTTGAGTTCTCACAGCCTATCCTCTAATCCTTACCTATAATAGCCGTAGTGGGTAGGGATGAATATTTCCCCATTTTGCAGATGAGGAATTTGAAGTTCAGAGGTTAGGTAATTTTTCTATGGGCACACAGCAAAGGAGTGGCAGCACCAGGATTTGAACCCAGTTGGTTTGACTGTGCCTTCTTGGCCTCCTGTACAGCTGTGCCATCCACAGTCAGAATCCCAGGATCACCAATGCAGGTTTCCTAGGCCTTTGGGCCTGACCTTTTTTTATTGCCTTCCCATCCTGGACTCACTCTGTCTCAAGATTAGGGCTCTTCCCAGAGCTTTTTGGAGGCCAGCTTTCATTTTCATCTTTGAGCAGCCGTGGAAAAGTAAAGACCCAACACTTTAATTTTGGGGTCTTAGTAATTATCTGGTATTCACCACCCACTCAACTCTACCCACTAGTTATTATAATAACAACAATAATAATTTAGAGAAGCAATGATGGTGATCACAGCATGCACTGTGATCCCCCATTGGAGGTTTGACACAGACACATAGAGCCTCGCCATTTTTCAAACATTTCAAAGTGGTCCTGGATTTGGGAGTCAAGAATATTGGATTCTAGTCTTAGCTCTGACAAAAACGCCATACATCATATGGCTGATCGAACCCCTAAAGCCCTTCCACACCTTCATTTTGCCCTCAGTAAAATGGGGGTAATAATCTGGCAAGATGCTGTGCTTTAAACTTCTTGAAAGAAAGTCATAATAAAATTTTTTCTTTAAGCATCATCACCCCATATTTACTATTAAAAAGGACCCAGCAGTCTGCTGCCTCACTGATGCATTATCTTCATGTTGCAGGCTCCACGGCTCTGGCTGCCTAGCCCTGGGGAAGGGTGCTGGGTCTGGGCTGTGGGCAGGGGGCAGGGGCTGATTTCTTGGTTGCAGTGGGAGTCTTACCTTTCTGGCCCTCACCCTCAACAGCTGCCTCTGCCAAGGCCCTGGAGCTAGAAAAAGCGAGGCCATTGCCTGAGTGCAATAAATGCTTTTATTAGTTCTTTTATTAATGATGGTTGGTATTTGTCGAGAAGCTGGGACAATAGTTATTCCAGTAAGAGGATATTAAGCTCCCGCTGACAGGTCCTGTATATCTAACATTCTCTGGCCCCCCGCCCTTCCCCCAAGCTGCTTTATTACAATGCAGCATACCCCTGGCCTCCTAGCAACTCCGAGAGAGGAGGGGTGGGGGAGGTAGGGATAAGCTGGTGTCATTAAACACACAGGTCTTTTCGTAGGTTACCATAGCCAATAACAGGAAGCTTTTTCTTCCCCCCTGAGAGTTTAGGGAGCTTGTGTAATTTTCCCATTCTATTTTTTTTTTTTTTTTTTTTTTTTTGCCACCTCTGGGCTTTTGGCTATTTTATAGCCAGAGCTGCAGGTGATGAGTTGATAAAGGAGGAAGACATCCTTGAACCATTCCCATTCTTCATTTTCAGCCACTTTACATTATTTTTTATTTATCAAACACATTTATAATACTATATGCTGGCAGTGTTCTGGGTGCTTTTCAAAAGTAATTTATTTAATATTCATAACATCCCTATGAGTTAGATACTATTATTATTCCTATTTCATAGATGAGGAAATTGAGGGACAGAAAGGTTAAATGACTTGCCCAAGGTCACACAGCTGATAGCTAACAGAGCAAGGTTTGAACCCAGGAAGTTGTCTCCAGAGCCTGTGCTCTTTATCTGAAATTTTGAAACTGAGCCTGGAAAGAACTAGGAAATATTTCCAAAATTCAGCAGCTTTATCAAAGGGAATTATCATGTAGGGAATAGTATAATAAATTATAATAGCAATCCCCAGAATCAGAGTACCATATCTGTGAGTTGAAAGGATCCTTAAAGGTCATCTGATCGAATCCTCTGCCGAGTACAAGAATTCTCTCTGCAGCATACCTCCATATGATCCTCCAGCTTTTGCCTGAGCACTTCTAGTGACAGGAAACTCACCACCTCACTTGGCAGACTATTCTAGCTTTGCACAGTTCTCACTGTTAGAAAAGAAGGTTCTTTCCCAGGCTGAACTGAAATTTAGCTCCCGTAACTTACTCTCACAGACCTACTTTTGTCATCTAGAGTAGGGGCAGGGGAAGCTTTATCTCTCTTTTTTATAGGATAGCTTAAGTACTTGAAACACCTTTCGTGCCCCCTTAAATCGTTTTTCCTCTTTGCGGTGAAACTTCCTTAGTTCTTTCACGATCCTCGTTTAATTTCCAGATTCTCCGTCTTCCTGTTTCCATCCCTCTGATGCATGATAGTTTGTCAGTGTACATCCTAGAATGCTGTCAGAAGGAAACACACACATCAGGTGTGACCCAGCCGTGCTGAGAAGAGGACCATCAGCTCCCTCACCTCCTTCTTTCATGCTCTCCAGTTCCCATGGTGCAGCATAGACTCGCTTTAGATTTTTTGAGAGTCACATTATACCCTTGACTCATACGGAGCTTGCAGTCAGTGTGTAGCTCTTTTACGTCCATCTTCCAAATTCGAAATTATACATCTGTGCTGTTTGTTTTTTGAGCCTGAGGGTGAGACTTGACATTTTCCCCTAGTAAATTTCATCTTGTACGTTCAGTTCCTTGTTCCAACCCATCAAGGACGACTTGGAACCTTACTCTTTTACCCTATTTAGTAATTCCCTACTTGATTTTGTAGCCTCTGAAATTTTGATAAATGTGCTATCTCCATTCAGGTTTTCATTATTTATTTTTTTCCTTACGCTGAACAGAATATTTTCTGAGGTTGGGTTTGTGGAGGAAGATGAGGCAAAGCTGGAGTGACTCCAAAGGGACGTTTTCTGTTTGGATCAACACGAACGACCGGTGCTGTGCACTTTCTGGGAATGTGAGTGGCTGGGTAACCAGGTAAAGACGTGCACAGCATCACTTCTGCGTCACAGTCTGTGACCCATGACGAGGAAGGAAGGCAAATATTGATAGCTTGGTTCATAGACTAATTATTTCCTATCTACCCTCTGCCATCTAAGGCTGAGAGCTGAAATGGGGGATGTTATGCAGTAGAAGCCAGGCCCCTATGAGGAGACGAACAGAACTCCCAGACCAGGAAGGGCCAGGTGATTGCTGTAAGCAGTAAGACCTCCAGAAGTAATAAAGAAGACATTCTTGGAACAAAGACAGAGCTCACAGAAAAAGAGCTTTAGCACGCTGCATGGAGTTGGAATAAATTTTTCTCAGCTCAAATAACCATTCCCTTCTGTCATTCCTTAGAGGTCACACCTAAAAGCCAAAAGAATCAGACTGAGGCCACATCATTGGGGTTCATAGCAGGGGACCTCTGTTTATGCCAAAGGGTGTTGGAAATCATTTTAACGTCCCAATCATGCTACCATTGGCCCTTTAAAGAACTCAGCCTGCTCATGCCAAGTACCACAGAAGTGTATTTTTAACTGTTTCTGATATTCACCCCAATTGTTCTCCTTCTTGTCCATTTCGGCCCACTCCTTTTATTCTCTAATTCCCACCCCTTGGTCCCCACATGCCCCCTCTCCACCCCCGCCAGGAGTCTGGCATGCTGTGGTGTCCCAGGCACCTGAGTTGAATGCAGCTGCAGAGATGGAGGTAGATTTTGGTGCCTGGGGGTTAATTCTTGGTGGCTGAGACTATGGGATTTCCAAGACAGTCATGAAGCAGAAATGGAACCAGGTTGCCAAGTCCAGATAGGATAAGCCAGGAAAGCTGAAGTGGAAGAGAGCCTGGGATTAAGTGGGAGCCAATGTTTGGGGCAGAAGACAGCAGTGGACCCTGAACTGAAGAGTAGGCAGTGTTCTTATGTGGTTCCTGAGGCCCAGGCAGAGGCACACTTCTTGAGGTTCGGGGCCCAGGCTGGGGAAGAACGTCCTCAGCTCTGTGACTCCCTGCTCCACACTGTAGATGGCCCTGACACCCGGCAAGACTCTATCTTGTTCCCATAAAGTGCCGAGACCCTGTCTTAGTCAAGTTGAGCTGCTACTGTTTCCCCGAAAATAAGACCTAGCTGGACAATCAGCTCTAACATGTCTTTTGGAGCAAAAATTAATATAAAGCCAAGTATTATATATTAAGCTGGTCTTATAGTAAAATAAGACCAGGTCTTATATTAATTTTTGTTCCAAAAGACCATTATTGCTGATTGTCCGGCTAGGTCTTATTTTCAGGGAAACACGGTCTAACAAAAATATCATAAGCTGAGGAGCTTAAGAAACAAACATTTATTTCTCTTAGTTTGGGAGTCTGGAAAGTCCAAGATCAAAGCACCAGCTGATTCAGTGTATGGAGAGGTCCTAATTCCTAGTTCATTGCTGGTCATGAGAGAGCGCTCTAGGATCTCTGTTATAAGGGCACTAATTCTATTCGTGAGGGCTCCACCGTCAAGATCCAATCACCTCCCAAAGGCCCCACCTCCCAATAGCATCCTGTTGGGGATTAGATTTAAACATACGAATTTTGGGCGGATGCAAATCTTTAGTCCATAACACACCTGCTTTGTCAGTTTGCTGAACTGGATGTGCACAGCCACTCTCAACTCGATAGATACATCCCTTCCATTCAAAGGGCTTGTACATGTGGTGAGAGATGCTCTTGCCACCTGCCTCAGCTCATTGGAGCCCCACGAGGTGGCCCACCCCACCTAGCCTCCCTGGTTGGCAAGGGTGGGTGTTGGGGCACCAGACACTTACTCAGCATCGGGCGGTGCGCCCAGGAAGAGCTGAGCTCCCACAAACAGGGGGAGACCAACCTCAAAAGGATGGAGACCATGTCTGGATTAATTATTTCACGTCGCAATTTACCTTTTGGTCACACCAACCCAGTCTCTGGCAGACCACTGGCCTTTTTTTTATTATGATCATTTTCTATTATTAGCCAAATTCTTATTCGCCTATGGTCTGATTCAAGTCTAGGCTTGTGGCCTATGTTGATTTGTAGGGTTGAGTTATTTATGTTGTGTTATAATCTAGTCTATCACTTTCCTACACATTTTCCCCTTAAGATGAGCATTAATTCAAAATGAATTAAAAGCCTAAACCCAGGGAAGGGAAAAAAAAGGGTGAGAATGGGATTTGAGAAGGACTGAAGGATTATCTCTCTGTATTTTGCTCCAGTGTCCTAGACCCCAAAGGAAGAAAAAAGCAGGCATTCCCACTTCGCTGCTGCTCACAGGTCTCAGCTCAGAAGGAGAGGGAAATGGGAAGATAACACCGATAAAAACACCAACTCCACCCAAATGACTCAGTTGAAGGCGCGTCTCAGAGTCTTGGTGCTTTCCTGAAACTCAAGGCTTGAACAGAGAATAGAACTGTCCAGCTGCCTGTGCTCGAATGAGAACTTCATAAATCTCCAGAAAGCCTCTGACCCTTTCTTCTTTTTCACTTTGGCTCTGTTTCCTTCTTTGCTGAGGGTCCCTATTTGTCAAAGCAGAAGGGAATTGCATCTGTCAGTTTTGAGTCAGACAAAACAAAAATAAGTGGACAGCCCTCCTTGAAAAGGAAAAAGTAGTGGTGAGATTTTTATTTTTTTTTAAACCGTCCCTTACTTATTAGGCAGCACAAAGTGTGTTGCAGGAAGGTGGCCAGGATTTCAGATACAGTATAAAGGGGAGCAGTTTGAACACTGGGGGTTGGGTAGGAAAGCCAGGGTTTGGATTCAGCCTCGTGGTTCTCCCTCTCCCCCTGCAGGTGAGAAGAGACACACAGAGAGACAGAATCAGAGCAGCAAGGAGACCTGCAGATCTGAGTGTGTGTGTGTGCGTGTGCGTGCGCGCACGCAGCAGTGCCCATGTACACACTGATAAAAGGAGTAAACAGAGAAAGGAGTCCAGGATCAGAAAAGAAAACTTGATTGAAATTGAACGAGAATATACTCTGGGCAATAATCATGATACTTAGAACCATGTGCTGTACCCATCCACTCAATATGTTTAGTGACTACTGCTCTGGGAAGGGCCTGTTCTAGGCTCTGAGGATACAGAAGTAAATGCAACCAAACCCGTGCCTTCAAGGAGCTTATGTTCTAATGTAATACATGTCAGGCATGGAACATATGTTTTCTCATTTATCGACTCCGTAGGATGGTTTCTATTATCCCATTCTGCAAACAATGAAACTGAGGCACAAAGAAGCTATAGTAACTTGGCTGCGTCTCATGGATTTGCACTCAGGTCTGTTAGAACCAGAGCCCCTGCTGCTAACCCCTGGAATGTGATAAACGACCCGCACTAGTGAGTCCTCAGCTAAAGCCCCACTGGTCCTGCCTTAGTTATTAAAACTCCTTAGACCATTTTTCCTTCGTGAATCAGTGTATCCATCTGTAAAAAAAAAGGCAAGGATTAGTTGATCTCTGAAATCCCTTCCAGCTCTAGAGTTCTATTATTTCGGAGGGGGGGGTAATTCTAGATTGGTATTCTCCCCCCTGCCAAGTGTTTCTTGTGGAGATAAGCAGAAGCTCAGTAGATGTTCAGAAAGAGATGAACACTCCAGAGTCATGTTTCCCACACTGGGTTCCAAGGATTTCTTTCCAGGGATTTGGAATTTTCTATGAGAATTTTATTTTTGCAAAACATTTTTTTTTGAGTGTCCTTAGCCCTAGAGAGAAGCGGCTATGAGGTTGCCCTTTGGCTGGCAGAGAAGTGAGAGAAAGGGGGTGGGAGGGAGGGAGAGAGGGTGGGGGGGGGAGGGTCTACTGGGAATTAGGACTCAGCTGGTCCAGGCAGTTGCCTTTTTTCCTGGAGGTACAGGGCTGGGGAAGTCCCAGAATAGTTTTTTTTTTTTTTTTTTTAATACCTGGCATATCAATAGCTTGCTCAGGTAATTCCTACCTGAGGCTGTGAGAGGTGGAAGGCAGTGGGGTCCATCTGGGCCCAAGGCTAAAAGCCCAGAAGGGCAGGTGCGGTTCAGGCTGCACCTAGAATTTTGTGAGGATCTGGCTAGAAAGTTTGAGGGGGGAGGAACATGTTGTCAAATGGTAACATATGTGGCCGATCAAGGTGAGACAGGTCTCAGCTTTTCACCTTAACCCTGACTCACCTCACCCGGCCAGTCAACCACTCCTCCTGGGAGCTTTGTGGACTGGAAAAGTGAGGTGGCAGCAGGAGCCCAGGTTGCCCAGTGGCTAAATGCAGCCCTGGTGCCCCTGATAAGCTTAGTCAAACTTATTAAATTACACAGGAAAAATCGAGATGGAATATTAATTCCGCACACCTCTGCTCTCTGCCTGGGGAACCTGCCTTCCTGGGTTTCACTTTTCAAAGGCTGAAATAGATATGGAGATTTCACACTTAATTAAAGGAGAAGGGTGCTCACTTCAAGTCTTTTCAAAACCGTTTTGGTTCTGAGCTTAGTGGAGCCGGTGGGGACCCAGTCACCATCTGGCATGAAAGGTGTTAACTCGGAGACGCTGGTCAACTCTAGACATCAGATTCAGAAACAAAGAGAATTAATTTCGGAGGCCCCCTTCAGTGGCCCCTCCCCCTCCAGCCTGTAAGCTGAGAGCCCACTATTGACTTCTAGGTATTAAAAAGTTAGGTCTGAGAGGTCACCTGCAATGCAGAACGCCAGGTGCCAGAGCTCACCCCACAGGGCAGATTATCTTATCAGCCAGGCTGATAAAGCTCAGGGAAGTCTGGCCATAAGGAACAAATATTTATAAGCCCAACACCTTTCAGTCTAACAGATTAGGCACAAAACATAAGCAGGAGCAGAGGTGAGTTGGCCCTGGGGACTGCAGCCTGATTTTCGATCCGAACCTTTCTGGGCTCCTCTGGTCTCATTACGAAGGATGCACGTGGAATGTTGAACTGTTTAGGATGCATTTTCACATCTGTCACCCCACATGACCCTGATGACAGCCTGCTGAGGACAGAGCTATTATTACCCCCATTTTATAGTTGGGGAGACGGAAGTGCAGAGAGGTTAAGTGATTTGCCCTCTCACATGGCTGGCAAGTGGAACTTGGGCTCAAGTCTCCTGTTTCCAGAACCTGTGTGTTTTTCACACGCCAGTGGTGGCCTTGACTGGTTCTCGCTCGATGTCCTTTAAATTAGCAGCTCCCTAGGGAGCTCCCCTGCTTTGTTCCTCAGTCCCCCAGTCACAGGTCTGCTGCCTTGGCAGAATCAGGGAGAGGTAAAGGAGCAGTGACTGACGGGAATGGCTGAGGGGTGCTCTAAGATAGCCCTTGCCCCGACATACATCCCTGTGGTCTCTCCTGGGGCTTGGAATTCTTTCCTTCGGGTCCCCAAGACTTCTCTGTTTATTCATTCTTCCTAGGAGAGGTTATGAAGAGATTAAATGCAAATGTATTGAAATGAGAGACCCTTAGTGTCAGTGGAGAGGTCACTGATTTCCTCTTGTGCTAGTGTGGAAAGGGCATGAGTAGAACTCCTCTGGGGGCCTGCGCTTCTCTCTGCCACAGGCACAGTCAGACTAGACGATCTTAGACTTCCCACCGCTTGGACCGCTCAGGCCAAATCTCCTGGGAGGAGGAGCCCCTTAAGCCTTTTCTTTCAATCCTTAGCCAGGAGAGTGGGAGTGTTCTGGAGGAAGCAGCTTCTAAGTTCAGAGGAGAGGATGGTGAGTAGCTGGAGTCAGGAAGCAGCTGGTGCAGAGGCCTGGAGGTGAGTGCGGCGCCCGAAGCTATGGTTACCGGAGGCTGAGAGATGAGGCTCAAGAGATAAGCAGGAGCCAGATCACAAAAAGCCTTGTAAAACCATATCAGGGAGCGTGGGCTTTGTCCTGAGAGCAACAGGGACTCAGAAAGGATTTAGAGCAAGTAAGTAGCATGACAATATTTGTGTTTTAGAATGTTCCCTCTGGTGCAAATGTAGAGAGAAAAATGGAGAGATGGGGACAGAAGAAGGTGATGGGAGGAGGAAGGGCAGTGGGAGAAAGACTCCAGGTGGATTTATTTCTGCTTCCCACCCCACTGCCTCTGACCTAGGCCGGCCTGGTTATGTTGGTTATCTTTGCAAGAGTAATAATAATGGCTGCCATTGATAGATGCTTCCTCTGTATCAGGCGCTGTGCATAGCTTGCCTCATTTAAGCCTGATGACAACTCTATGAGGTAGGGACTGTTAACACCCATATTTTACAGATGAGAAAATGAGGCTCAGAGAGGGCAGGTGTGTTGCCCTGTGTCAGTGGTAGCACCAGGATATAGGCAGAGGTGTGGCTTGTTCCAAAGTTCCTGCTTTTAACCGCTGGGTGCTCTGCCTCCCGAGGTGGCAGGCATGGCACAGTTAGTCTGTACGCTCCAGGGCTGAGATGGAACCCTACTAGCCAGCTTCCTGCAGCAGAGGAAGATGAGAACAGTCACAGTTGGTACAAATGTGATTTACTATGGATCCCCTTTAAACAAACTGCAGGTTGTGTCTGGAGAGGGTGTAAGGTTTTTGGGAGGTTTGGGCTTAATGGCTGGTTCACCTTTGCCTATCAGAGGAGAGATGGAGCAGGGTCTGAGACAGGCTGGTACTAGTACTAGTAACCCTGTTCTCCATCCCCCTCTCACATGAAGGAGCTTCTTTTCTAAGAAGTCTTGGGGCTTCAGGACCCATTTCCGAATCCAGGGGGTAGCCAAGAAGTCACACTTCCCAGTGGCTGGAGAACACCGAGGGAGAATGGCTACTATGCTCTCACATGCTGTCTTTCCTAAATGGGGAGCAGGGCCCCGTGGCTGGAGCAGGGAAGGCTGGAGAGCACACCGAGGCACAGCGTTCCCAAAGGCCCAGGGTGGAGAAGAAGGACAGGCTGTCATCTCTGCTCCCTCACGGTCACTGGAGACCCTCCAAAGGAGCCGTGACATCCACCTACTTCCAGCCAGTGTCAAGGAGCGGAGGTTGCTTTGCTGAGAGCCGGAAGTGCAGGCTTCTGATCTGCGTCCTATCACAGCGAGCTAGGTCATCTTGGAAGTTGCTTCCCTACTCCGTGTACCTCAGTTTCCCCACTGGATGAGGTAAATCCTTAATTCCTCCTTCCCAGCTCTGGAGTCGAGTCTCCAGGGCCTGGATGCGGCTGTGGTCCAGGCTAGCGGGTTCCCAGCCCTCCCAGGGCCCAGCCTCTCTCAGGGTCACCTTGGAGCCAGGCTGGATAGCAGGCTGCCCCTTGGGCCTTCCACAGCTACCTGGCCACTCCAGGCCAGCACCTTGATGCTGCCCCACTCTCCACCCCCACCCCATAAGGACACCAGCCGTCAGGGTCTGCCATGTCCGCTGGAAGACAGGGCTGGTTTACACCTGCAGCAGGGAACACTGATTAACTTGTTTTGCATCATTTTGCATTACCTGGCTCCAGGGCCTCCAGCTTGACATGCAGATTTATGTAAAAGAGACCTGACATGTAAATGAGCCAGGCCAGCCACTCGTTTTAGTAACAGGGAGGACTGCAGCCCAGCTGTTCCTCCCATGTCCCACTGGTTGTCACAGGCTGAGGAGGTCCAGGCCCCTGTGCTGCCGCTGCTTTGCTCTGAGCCCGGGCCAGGTAAGAAGTCAACTGGACAGTGAGGTCAGAAGGAAGGAGGAGGCGAGAAACAGTGCTTCCCCAAGGGGGGGGGCGGGGGGAGAGAGAGAGAGAGAGAGAGAGAGAGAGAGATTCAGAAGGGGTGGCAGACACGCCTGCACATAAAGCAAGCATGGAAAGACAGGGACAGACAGATGGACAAAGAGCAGACAGAGACAGCAGAGTCAGGGTGAAAAGCAAAGAGAAGCAGAGACAAGAGACAGGAGAGATGGGGACACGGAAAGGGGATGCTTCTAGAGGGGGTGGAGACCAAGAAAGGAACAGATTTCAGAGTTGCTGTGGAGGAAGACGTGAGGATGTAGCAACAGCCTGGCTGTGGGGAGGAAAAGTGAGGGAGAAGTTGGTGACGATGACAGCTTGACGCAGGGGAGTTGGGAAAAGGATTGACAGGAGGAAGTGACTGGAGAGACCCATGAGGACAGACACAGGAGCTGCCCCCTTAGAAGTGCTGGTAGCAGCTTGGCTGCACAGGCAGGCAGCATTGCCGCCACCTCATAAACCCCTGATTTGTATCCATCTATCTATATTTATACACACACATATCTCTAGACACACACACACCCTTATATAAACCACACAGGCTCACATTGGGTAGAAGGAAGCATTTTAGAGCCATCAGGCTGTAGAAAGTGAGCTTGAGGGGTTATCTAGGACAGCAGTGCCTCTGTCTAGAACAGAAGAGGGTCCTCTCTTCCTCAGAGAGCACAGATGGAGGTTCACACCCCATCTCTGCGCTGGTCCTGGCCTGTTTAGCAGCCAGCACTTCAGGTACAGGGCTGCCCCTTCAGCACCTGCCTGAGCCAGTCTCCCCAGGCTCTGTCCTTTGAATGTGCTCGACTTGAGCATGCAAGCAAGCAAGCAAGCAAGCAAGCAAGCAAGCAAGCAGACAAGTCCAAAAAGGAAAAGGAAAACCCCTCTTGTTCCCACAACCTCTTTTGTAGGGAAATTGGCTGTGTGGAAGGAGGGAACTGAGTGTAGGCCCTGGGTGGGTGGTCTTGGAGTGCAGGGGAGAAGGCTGGGAAAGCTTCTTGTGGCTTTTAGACAATCTCCTCTTTTCCCACACAAGAGCTCCAGGGAAGGCACAGGAGGGGGCATTTCTGAAAACGTAAGGTGGCAGCACTGAAGGTGCCCTCAGAGATCCGACAGTCTTACAGCATCATTTCGTGGCAGAGGGAACTGTGACCTAGAAAGGTCCAATAGCTTGGTCAGCGCAGAGTTAGGCTAAGGGACTTCTGGCTCAGATTGTTTCTTCCAGAATTGTGCCCTAGGCATGGATGACCTTTCCCTTTCCTGTGATTCCTCTGACTTGCCAACGTCAGAGCTGGACACATTCATAGCCCCTTGAAGAGTGGATGTTATTTTTACTCCAAGACTGACGGACTTCAGACACGTTGTGAAAGCTCTGGGTGCAGACCCACCTGTGCACTTTTCACTGATGCCCCAGGAAGATCACCTTTACCATCTCACCAGCTAGTACCTGCCAGTGTCCCAGATCAAGCCAAAAACAGACCAGCCCTGTGAAAGTGTGTCATGTGACGCATGGGATTGCACCTGACAGAGCTCTGCTTTCAGGTGGGGTCTCCAGGAACCCAGGTCATCTCTGGAAACCCCTCTCCCCCATATCCCTCCACACATTGAGATGTTAGGGTTACCTCTTCAAACTCCCGTTACTACTTGAGCTTGACCCAGTCTACTTGTTTCAGCCAGAGGTCATCCGGCTCCACTCTGGCCCAGTCCTTTGGGTGACTCTGGCCAGCCTCAAGTGTCGCCTTCATGTTAACCTCTAGTCCTGTGGTTTTTAACCTCTTGGGGTGAGGGATCCTTTTGAGAACATGAGTAAGGCCATGGAGGTTCTCCCCACAATAATGTCCGTGTCCACAAGCTTTTGCGTGCGATGTCAGGGGATTCGCAGACTCCCCGAAGCCCTCAGTCCCAGACAGACCACAGAGTGCTGCTGGTAGCTTCAGGCCTTACGATGCCAGTGTCCATAGGTGGAGGCCTCAGGATCCCACCCATTTCAGAGGCAAACTGTGGCCTTGACAAAGGAGCATTCCAGGTTAATTCCCACAGAATATCTTCTTTCCTTGTTTCTATCTCAGCTATTCCTTTCTAGACAATGATTTCTTCCACGTTGAAAGTCAGATCTAAGCTACCACTATCCCATAGCTATACATCAAGGCCAGCTCAAATGTCACACTATCCAAAACTTATTTCTATTTTCCCTCGGAATCTTTCTCTCTCTATCCCGCTCTCCAATAGCACCCTCCTACTCAGTCCATGACCCTGACCTATTTTGTTGTATCTCAAACCAGGGCGCAGCTGAGGACCAGATCCTGAGGTGGTCCCAGAAGATGAGCAGAGCAGATGATACACTCTCAGAGAGTTGAAAGCTGGCAAGTCTTGTCCCCTCATCAGTCAGGGGAGACCATGGATGGCCATGTTCTCAGAAAAAGGGCCTCTGAGGGCCACAGTGTGTGAGATGAGTACAGAAGCCAGAGCAGAAGGGGGGTAGGGTGGGGAGCAACCAGAGTGAAGATTCTCTAGGCAGATTCTGGATCCTGAGCACTACCCTGTCCCCCCCACCCCCACCTCTCCTTTCCCAAGAGCTGGTGATAGAGGAAATCGTGAACTTTAGGCTCTGGGCCTGGCTGGAGACTGCTGAGTCCTCTGTGTGAAGTCCTAATGACGGGAAGACTGGACTCTCTGGGGGGCCAGGGCAGGGTAGGGCATGGGAAGTTCCTTGTGGAAGGCCCAGGACTCAGGGTGGGCCCCGGCTCGGAAGAGTGAGAGGAGGCCCCTCGCCAGAGAAGGGTCTAGCCAGCCTATGGGGTGGCCCAGGCATCCAAAGTGCCTTTAGATGGAGAAAGCTGCTTAATATCCCCCTGGAAATCAGGAAGTTGGAATCTACACGGCTGATTATGGGGCCAGAGGAGCGATTTCAGTGAAAAGATGAAAAGAATCAAAATTGGCTCAGGAGGGAGCAGATGAGAGGGAGCTAGGGGCAGGTGGGGGCCTGAGGGGGTTGCCTGTAAACCCCCTGTGCCCTGAGCCCAGCTGGAAGGGATTCTTGGGGTGGAGGTGGGGACCCTTGCTGCAGTGGAGTCTGTGGGTGAGGGTCAGGCCTGCCATCGAGGGGCATTCTGAGGGGGTGAGGGTCAAACACAGAGCGGGAACACCGAGGAGGTCTGAAGATCACAGAGAGCTCTGAGATGCAATAGCAAGAAGTCAGGAATAGAGCGTCAGCCCATTTGTCCAGTCCAGGCAGTGACATTAGACGGGTGGCGCTGTGAGGAGTGATTGGTCCTCTCAACTACACCTTCTCCAAGCCTGGAAAATCCAGCCTGAAATCTTCTGGCTAAGCAGGAGAGGAGAAGAAAGTGTATGGTGCGTGTGTGTGTGTGTGTGTGTGTGTGTGTGTTATGACTAGCAGGATGTGTCACTGAGGCTATCCTGGGGCGAGGGGCAGGGACAGAGGCTATTGTCCCAGGAGACCCCAGGGTGAAGGACAAAGACACTTCTAGGGAATGGCCTTGTCCCGCTTCAGGTCTAGACAAAAAAGTCAAGGCCAGAGGACAGCTGGGGCTCAGGCAGAGACTCTGGTGATTCCTCTGTTCCACTGTCTGCTCTACACACTCACACACACACACACACACACCCACTCAGTCATACTTGCTTGCTCTCATATTCCCTCCTTCTCCCTCCCTCTCTCTCTCCCTCCCTTTCTCTCTCTCTCTCTCACGCACATACACACTTAAACATACATTTAAATAACTTGCAGACGTATATTAGCAAAAACATTCCATCTGGGCTGGGATTTCTCTCATTGCTTTGAATTCCCCTGGGTTTGAACTTGAAAAAAAAAAAAAAAAAGGAAGAGGCAAAGATTTGACTAATGTTGGGTTAAGGTTTTTTCTTACCCCTTTCTTTCTTGGTTACTGACTGCCAAGAATTTATGTTTGCAAAAGGAAAAGAATTAACTGTGTTGATTAAGAGGCAAACTCCCTGGAAGTGTTCTCTCTTAACCCTTTGGTGCCCTCTCAGTGAGAGATACTGGGGTTTGCAGGAGGCCCAGAACCTTCTGAGGGGCTGACCCTCCCCAAAGGGAACTTATGGAACTTGCCCTTCTGGTGTGTGTGTGTGTGTGTGTGTGTGTGTGTGTGTGTGTGTGTGTGTGCGTGTGTGTGTGCTGATGCATACTATATGGTGTGAGAGGCTCTGTGAGCATGGGTACTGAGGGAGAGGCGTGTGTGTGTGCACGTGGGAGTGAGCTTGGTGACTGTGCGTGCATGTCCCTCAGCCAATGTGGGGTAGGCTGGGAGTCTCTGTGGCCTGCTGGCTGCGTGGTAAAACTCCATGGAGTTGAGGGGACCTTCACTTTGACCAAAAGAGCAGGAACTGATTTGGCAGGAGCAGGGGCCTGAGCAGGGAGCAGAGGGACTGGGGGTGGGGAGGCTTCAGCTGAAGAAGCAGGTTCTTTCCTGATATCTAGCAGCTGTTACCATGGACTAACAACAACCGAAGGCTAACCCTGGCCATTGGTCAGTGTCCTTGCATGGGGAGAAGGGGGGTGGGAGAACTTTTTGTCCTTTTTCCAGCACCCACCCCTGAGGGTCTCCCCTCCCCTTTTTCTTTCCACAGCTTCCCTGTCCCCTAGGAAGAGCCTGGGATGCACGACTCCCAAGCTAAGACATCAGAGAGACCGAAGCCTCTGGGAAAGGGGCAGCTGGAGCTGGGCTGAATGGTCTGACCGGATGCATATGCATCCAACCATACAGAACGATTTGTTTTTCCTCAGCCCTCCACTTGGCCTTACTCCTTCCGGACTTTGCACAGGCTATTTCTCTCCACCTGGACAAACCTTCCATCCCTCCTTTGTTTAGCCAGTTCCTATTTGTTCTCTGTGTGTTAGATGCCACTGCCTCCAGGAAGTCTTCCTTGCCCCCATCACTTAGCTGTCCCCCTCTTGTCTGACAGGACCTGAGCACACAGGTACTTTCCACGTGGTATGGTCCTGTGTCCTCTTCTCTGGACCCTCCATTCTTTGAAGACAGAGGCACTGTCTTTTTCATTTTGAATCCGCAGTGCTTAGCACCAAGTCTGGCATATAGAATGGGCTCAGTCAGTGCTTGATGAGTTGGATTTAGGGCGTTTGACTGCCGAAACCAGTGTGAGTCACTCCATAGGCTGTGATCTAGAGCATCTTGTATACATGCCCTCGCTACGACACTTACCCCAGGACCCCAGTATTATCTGCACATGTATTTGACCTTCTCAATTTTCTGTAAGCTCCTCAGGGTGAGGATTTGGTCGCAGTCAGCCCCAGAGCCTTGTACAGAATAAGACAAATAGTAAATGTCTAGTAAATGTTGAATGAATGAAAGAGGAACCAATGCATGATACATATTCAAGAATATACGTAGAGTAAGCTAATTTTAGCTGTAAAGATTGTTAAGGGCTAGAGTACAGAGAAGAGGCTATGCTGTCAGAGCAGGGTGGAGAGGAGAGAAGGGAAACATTTACTGAGTACCTACTGTGTGCCAGCACTGACCCAGCACTGTGCCAGGCATCTGGGTGGGTGGGGGGCGTCATTAGTTTACTTCATCCTGTGAGGGAGAGGTACTTCCCTTATTTGACACATCAGGAAATTGCGAGTAAGAGAGGTTAGGTAATTTGTCCAAGGTCACACAGCTGGTATAGGTTAAGCTGGGATTCAAACCCAGGTCTCTGAGCCCAGAGCTTATGCTTCTCCCACTGCGCCATGTTTCACGAAGGATGTGAGTTTGGGGCAGTGTTTTGAAAGATGAGAGGTACATGGCTTTGTAGAGAAGGATCTGAAAGCCAAGCAGGTGGAGGAGCGAGGGTTACCCATAAGGAGATTGCTGGCTAGCTTGTCGCATGAGCTTACATAAGCTACTATGTGACCAGGAGGTAAGGGGAGAACCAACACGGACCGCAACTGTGGAGGCAGGTGCGGAGCCGATAGCAGTCAAGGAAGGCCTCAGAAATAGATCTGAAGCCCGGTCCTGAAAAGGCTCTGCATGGGATTTTCACCCAGAGCCACCACAGATGTGGGGCTTGTTGGGTGGCAAGCACTGTGCTGAGCACCTTGTTAATAGACTTAGTTCTTACAACAAGTCTACAAGGTGGCTCCTATATTATCCCCAAATACTGATGGGGAAGTGGAGGCCCAGAAAGGTTAAGGAGCTGCCAGGGTCTCTGCCAAGGACTCTGAAAGCAGAGTCTGTGCTCATGGCCACTGGACCAAGGAGGGAGAATGTGGCTATGGAAGACCCTCCACGTGGAGGGGTAAGTGGAAGCCAGAATGGCAGGCTGAGTCTGGGAGTGTGACCTGGGTCTGGATGGAGGGATAGACGGGGTCAAGCTAAAGGAAAGACTTAACCCAGGCTGATGAGCTAGGAAATTATTTGAGGCTGGGGAACATTTGTAAGTGGGGTGCAGGGACACAGTCTCTGATGGTCTAAACCTTCCCTGTGAATGTGGAGAACTTGTCTTTGCTCTAGGGACTTTGGGGTTTATTAACCTTGTCCCAGCCCCCATGAGAGAAGCCCCAAAGGGCTATAATGATGTGGGGTATTCCTAGGTTTTCCCCCCTGGAGGGCTCTAAACTATGTCTTCTCCCTACCCCTACTTCCACCTGTGAGCAGGGGGTCCAAGCGAGAGACAGCAAGTGGCAGGCGGGCCCTGCCCCTGGCCTTGCCCGTGTCCCTGCTGGACACCTGCTGCCCTGGGGGACTGTGCACATCACTCCCTCTGTGGTCTCCTCCTTTCTCCATTCAGGGCAACCCCCCCCCCCCGGAAAGGGGACTTTCACGCTCTTGGTAGCTCAGCTCTGACTTCTCCCTCATTTGTGGGAGACTGCCACTGCCCAGCCATGCTCCATGTCGTCTGGGTGGTGAGTGTCATTGGCTCAGGCCAGCCCCGTGCCTTTGTCCAGACAGTCCAGAGACACTTGGGAAGGGTGCCACAGCCAAACCATGGGCTGATGAAAGAAGACGAGTCCCATACACCGTCCTGGTCTTGTGGTTTTGGTTTTTGTTGCTTTTGAGAGGGGTGCTTTGTATAAGAACACCAAAAAATGCTTTCTTTCTTGAACACCCATGTGCAACAAACGCTTTCTACCCGGCTTTGGAACTTTGGGTGTGGGGGCGTCCTGGGGTCCTCCTACAACTTTTCTCGTGGCTACTGCAGAGCAGCCGCTAGCCATCATCTCCTCAACTCTCCTCTGGGCAGGAAATCATCTAAAACCATCTTTTTTTAAAAAAATTTTATTGGGGAATATTGGGGAACAGTGTGTGTCTCCAGAGCCCATCGGCTCCAACTCGTGTCCTTCAATCTATAGTTGTGGAGGGCACAGCTCAGCTCCAAGTCCAGTCGCCATTTTCAATCTTTAGTTGCGGGGGGCACAGCCCACCATCCCATGCGGGAATTGAACCGACCACCTCGTTGTTGAGAGCTCGTGCTCTAACTAACTGAGCCATTCGGCCACCCCTCCAGAAGCTCAGCGACAGCTCATTGTCTTCAATCTAGTTGTGGAGTGCAGCTCACTGGCCCATGTGGGAATCGAACCAGCAACTCTGTTGTTCAGAGCTTGCACTCTAACCAACGGAGCCATCTGGCTGCCTCTAAAAACATCCTTTTGAAACAGCTCCTCAAACAGCCCCTTACACACACCTTACAGTCACCAAGCACTCTTTCATTCTCAGGCCCTGGGACCCTCCTCACAATGGCCCTGTAAGGCAGGGAGCTCAGAGATTATTAGACCCATTTTACAGATGAGGACAATGAGGTCACATGGTTGTTGAGTCACATTGGCTGCACTGTTAGATTTCTAGGCTATGGGACCAAAAGGTAGCCCAAGAGCGGGTGGTGGGAGGGGCTGGGATCTGGGTCCATGCAGCCAAAGAGATGGAGGAATTGGAGGGGAACGTGATCACAGGTCCTCTGTGCCCAGAAAGTCCCACTTTGAGTCACCTGTCTTTCCCTGACTGAGACACCAGCAGCCTCCCCGCTGAGCAGTGGTGAATCACTCCCTTTTGCCACCTCCCAAAGGTGCTCTCAGCCCGGCCCTCCTCTTGGCTTTCATAGGATCTGACTCAAGGTCCGTTTCAGGTAGGCAGTATCTGTGGAGACTTCTGGTGTAAGGCCCACATCTAAACAAGAGGAGGCATTTGAGAATTATTTGTGAATAAAGAAGCCCATGAGCAGCATTTGGGCTTTTCAGAGAAAAGAGATTCACAAGGCCACAGAGGTGGTGGCAAGAGTAATACCCGATTACATAACAGCATCAACAATTACATCGGCATTTCTTTAGCACCCGCTTCCAAAGAGCTTTAAGCACCTACAGGTTTATTAGGCTATGTGATCTCGTAAAAGTCCCACAAATGGGTGGTGATATTTATTATTACCATTTTATAGATGAGGAAACTGAGGCCCAGAAAGGTGTTAAGTGATTTGCCCAAGGCCTTGCAGCAAGGAAACAGGGAAGTAGGGTTGGGTCTGTCCTATTTCTAGAAGTTTCTCTAGGTGTTTTGTGCATGGGATTCTCTTTTGGTGTCTACATTCCTATAGGGCAAGGTGTGGACAGAAGAGGTGACTGGCAGCAGGCTCAGAGAATTTTCCTGCACAAGGTCACTCAGAAACAGTGAGTCAGGCATCCTTATATTGAGGTCAGTTTCCTCTTTCACTTCCCAAAACATTTGTTGGGGAGTGAGCTCACTTGTTGCCTATTCTCAGATCAGGAGCTGAGTGTATTTGCACAGTTGCCCCTGAGGTAGTGGTGATCTGAAAAAGGTCATCACTTCTACCCTGGGACTCCTGCCCTCCTATCCCACCTATCCGCCAGCCAGATGTGGGGTCCTCTCTAGCCCTGTCTGTTACCACAGTCTCTCTACTGCTTTCCTGGCCTCCACTACCATTTCCACTCAATCCTCTCCACCACCGATTTTCCTAACGCTCTCCCCTGCCTCATCAATTATCAGGGGCGTCCCATTACTTCCAACCTCAGCTTGGCATCCAAGGCCCTGCCTTCGCAGGTCCCAAACTGTCTTTCCAGCCTCAGCTCCTCACCCTCATCATCCTCTACAAAACCCTGTCTTTAGCCAAGACTGTAGGACTTGCTTAGACATGCTCTGTGTTTTCCCAACTGCACAGCTGACTGCCGTATCAGCCCCCTGGCCTGGAAAGCCACTCCTACCCTCTCTGCCTGCTGCATTTCTGTCCATCCTTCAAAACCTATGCCAAATGGGACCTCCTTTATGAGGACCTCCTTGATTCCGCCACCAGGACGTGATCTCTCCTTCCTGGGATGTCTCACCTGGTGTACACGTCTCTACACAAGCAGGTCTCTAATTATATGCTGTGGTGACGGTGTGAAGCTTTGGACGTTTGCAAAGCTGCATAGGTAGCAGAATACTATAATACCGTGTGTGTGTGTGTGTGTGTGTGTGTGTGTGTGTGTGTGTGTATTGGTATGAGAGGTGAGCATGGCTATGTGGAACATCTGAACTCAAAGAAGGACTTGCACACTTACTAGGCTTGGAATGTGTCAGTCACTTGTCTGCCAATGACCAGAGAGCAAGGTGTCTCCCTCAGAGGACGGAGAACCCTCACTGTAAAGTCTATAACACACTTGGAGGAAGAAAGGCTAGAGCGAGGAGGCTGTGAACAAGTGTGTATTGCTCATTTGCTCTATTCCAGGCACTGTCAGAGACAAGCTTTCATGTGCCCACTGAGCTGACTTAACCGTCACAATAGCTCTGACAGGTAGATTATTGCCCAGTGTCCCCACTGGGTGTACAATGCGTACTGGTGAGGGTCAGGTTCCTCAGGAAACAGACTCCTAGAGAAAGACGCTTGTGCAGAAGGTTAACTGGGGAGTGGTCACAGAACAGCTGCTGTAAGTCATGAAAGCAGAACTAGGTGGAGGGAGAGGTTGATGGCAGTGGGGTTGCCACAAGGCCTCAGCAGCTCCCATGGGGCACGCTGAAGCTTGGGTGGCCCTTCAAAGATTTCCCCCCATCCAGGCAAGAGGCTGGGTCATTCAACCCACCTGGGAAGGGGCATAACTTCGGCAAGACAGCTCCCTTCAGCTGAGGTCACCTCCTGGGGAGGGAGTACCTGCCGCACCGACAGCTGCAGACCTGAGAAGTGCTGCCCTGCACTCATGCGTGCGCGCATACACACACACACCCACCCACACACACACACACACCCACACCCACACACACACACACACACACACACACACACACACCCACACACACACACACTCACCCACAGCACTGCTGGCAAGTGGGAGGCTCAGGGACGGACCTCAGGCCTGCCTTTGTCCTGAGGTATGGCCAGGCTTTCAGTACTCCTCCAAAGTCAGCCTGGCCATCCTGTGCCCAAGACACCTTCAGGAAGACCACACCCAGAAAGTCCCCCAGGGGAATCACCCACGAAGAGAACAGTCTCCCCTTTTAGAAAAGATCTAAGTGGATCTGGTGTCAAATAACAGCAGTGAGAAGGCAGCTATTGCTGATCCAGTTACTGATGTGTTTCTGTTGCTGTCTGCTTCTTACACTTTGGAAACTTGCATGGTGGAATCCAAGTGTGATATTCAAAATATTTACCAACCAGAAAACACCGGGACAGTCCGAGTAGGTGTGCTGTGCATCCAGCTGAACAAGAATTAGACCTGGTGGGCTCCGCAGGACAAGGAGGCATTTCCCCTAGTGCCATGTGCTGGGGAAGAACGGGAAGGGATTTTCAGAAAACGAAGCTGAGAGAGGCAGGTCTCCTGATTACACTGGGCATTTGGCTCAGCATCCAAGGTGGAGAGAATAGTAATTTATGCTGTAGGCTTCTCCATTTTGCAGGGACTACGTCTTACTCAGCTTGGTATTCTCCAATACCTAGTATAGTAAAATTGGTTACACGAAATCTGTGTGGCTCTGGGCAAGGCACCACCCTGCTCTATGCCTCAGTGTCTTCATTTACAAGATGAGAGATTTCCAAACCCTGTTTCTTCTTGAAAAAGGAAAATCTGGCGAAGCCCCTTTAGGAGAAGGGAGGTGAGTGGGCTGGGCCCAGGGCCTCCTACCCCACTTTAACCAAAGCAACTCCTCTTGTATTTGTTTATGCTTCCATACGGTTTCACTTAAACCAGCATTCCTCAGCTAAAAAACAAAGCCTGGGAACCACCGGGCTGCATATGATATCTGAGGTCCCTTGCACACAACTCCAACATGTGCGGATGTGAGAGAATGGACAAATGGATGACCGAATGAATGAATGAATGAATGAACTAACTCTTTGTGTATCTAGCTAACATAGGCCAGTCTCTGGTCACACCCAGTCTTGGAGCAGATGGCCAGCTGTCCTGCTTTGGTTTGGGGGTATACACAGGGCTAGATCAGAGCTCTCCCGAGGTCCTGTCAATTGCAGGATTCTGTCTGTCTCTGCCACAGCCACCGACAGGAGGCTCCTCCCTCAGGCACCTCAGATGCCACCAGTCTCAACGGTAGTTGTCTTCTTTGACTCTCCCAATACGTTGACTCAGCTGAAAGAGATACTGACAACAGCAACACGAGTCACTGGCAGGTTTGACAAAAGAATCACTGGGTTTTCTCGGTGTGTGTCTTGGGGTGTGGTACCAGGTCTGGCTTGCTTCAGCTCTCTTCCATCACAGGGGAAGGGTTCCCAGTTTTGTCTTTGCCCTCCCTCTCACCATCCCTCCTTTTTTGCGTCCCTTTCTTTGGTTCTCAATCTTGACTGCACACTGGAATTGCCTAGGGAAACTTAAAAATTGCTGATGCCCAGAGATTCTGATTTCTTGGTTTGGGGTGTGGCCTTGGCAGTAGGATTTGAAAAAGCTCCCCAGGTGATTCTAATATACAGCCACGGTTGAGAACCACTGGTCTAAGGACATAGAGTAGGGATCCCAGCTTCAGGCCGCCTTCACTGTTTCTAGCTGTGGGATTCAGATGTGTCTGCGGGATTTGGGGAAGTGAGTGGCACAGCATCTATTAGTAGTGGGAGGAAGACAAGGGAAGAAGTAGAGGGAAGTGCACTGCACCACAGCCTGCCCACTACCCTAGCATCTGAGACCTGTAGAGAGAGAGGTCTCAGCAGTAACCGAAGGGGCTATTTTCATAAGGGGGCCTATGAGACTCCAAGAGCTCGGTGCTGTTTGGTATCCAAGTGACAGGGTGTGACAGAGTGGGGGAGGGGCACAGGACAGCACGTGATTCCAGTGCACTGAGGACACCAAGTGGGCAGGGGGCCTTTTTGGGGAGCTTCATGACCATGCCCTGGGCATAGTCAAAAGCATTCTTACAGGGCAAGCCAGCATAAGAGAGCAAACAGGGTGGGGGGAGGGAAGCTTTGTTGAGACACAGCATCCACTTTCACCGTTGGTCCTGCTCATGAGTACATGTGGGGCATTCCCAAGGGGTCCCCCAAATCACAGAGTAAACCTAGGGTGTGCCACAGAGATGGGCGCAAGCAGTAATGAAATCTGGTAATTTCATTGATGGGAGCCTACCTGGACTTACGGGATGGTGACGCCTGGGACACTCGGGTCACAGCCATATAACTGTCTGGTAGTGGCAGTGAGCAGTGAGGTGTGACCGAGGTGTACCAGAGAAGCAGACAGGTGCCAGCCTGCTCTGAAATTGCCCGCTGGGTGGGTTAGTCCCCTGGACAGTTTTCACTTTGTGCATGAGCCACTATAGTACATCAGGGTCTTCTCAGCTCAAGGCTTTTCTGCACGCATGTTCTCAGTGCGAATTATTTGCTTTGCTTCCTGTGCAAGTCTCTCTCTCTCTCTCTCTCTCTCTCTCTCTCTCTCTCTAAATCACATTTTCTCCTAAATTAGAAAACCTCTTTAATTGTTAGCAGGAGCTGAGGTTCTGCGCCTTGCATGGACAATATCATTAAACATTGGAAAATAAACAAACTGGAAAAGTTTAAGACATTTTCAAACCCTTTGCTTCCCAGAGGGCGTCTGGGGCCCTGGGCAGGACAAGGTTCTGCTGGCCTGGGTTTACACTGTGTTGATGACTTGACCCCTCCAGCTGTGAGAAGCCAAACTGACAGCGGGGTTGTTTTTACTAAACTTCCCAGGATTGCAAACTTGATTTGGGAGGCATTTGCGCTGATTTGCGCTGAGGTCTCCAGCGACTGCGCCCAGCTTCCTCCTCAGGCAGAGTGCATGATGGGAGTGGGCCAGTGGCTCTTGTAGCTGACAGCTGTTGTAAACCATCGCTGTCCTCCAGAGTTATTCCACAGGGCTGGGGGAGGAGAGGGGAGCCGTGGGAGGGGGTTGTGTGTGAGAACAGTTCTTTCCATCTTGCTGAAATGTGAGTCTAATGAAATGATAATGAGGTTGTGGCCTTTAAGCTCCATTGAGCTTCTTGCGCATTGTAATTTTACCCAGAGTGGGGCTAGTTTCTGAAATGATTAAAACTATCGATTCCTAGGCCCGTGTGGCTTGAATTGGAATTCATTAGAGGCCCAGAGGTGAGGGATAAACATTTCCCCCTGGTTCAGCCAGGAAACAGACCCCAATCTTGTGTGTGTATCCTGCCTGCCCACCCACCTCTCTAGCAGAACCCCTGGCAGTGATAGCAGACAGACAATACAAAGGATCCAGCATCCAGAGAGTCACAAGTTGTAAAAGCCTCAGCCATAGGTCCTAGTCCATTTTCTTGGGACCTTTCCCTCATGTCAGAGGATGGAACTTCTCAGTGTTTGGCCTTGGTTCTATTTTCTTACAGGCATTATAAGTGAAATGTCTTCTCTGTGAAAAGAAACATGCAAAAACACATAAACACCCCTCCAAAGTGTGACCCAGAAGAATACTGGAAGGAGAAACTGTAGCAGGGAGTGGTAACTAACAACGCGGCCTGAACTTAGATCCCCTGAGCACTAACTTTCTCAGTATAGAAAGAGGGGTTTCTTCCTCTGATTTTTGTTGTCAACACCGTGCTGGCTTCCAAGAGCATAAGACTGCTCCTTTCAAGTTCTAGTTCAAGTTCTTTAGAGCTGAGACAGATTGGTATCTTAAAAAATAACCTTACTTTGAAAACAGCATGGAGGTGCCGCAAAACATTAAAAATAGAACTACCATATGATCCAGCAATTCCACTTCAAGGTATTTAGCTGAAGGAAAGGAAAACACTAACTTAAAAAGAGATCTGCACTCCCACGTTCACTGCAGCATTATTTACAATAGCCAAGATATGGCAGCAAACTTAGCGTCCATCAAGATGTGGTACATATATACAATGGAATGTTATTTAGCCTTAAAAAAGAAGGAAAACTTGCCACTTAAGACAACACGGATGGAGCATGAGGGCATTATACTAAGTGAAATAAGTCAGAGAAAGACAAATACCATATGATGTCACTTATGTGTAGAATCTAAAACAAACAAACAAAAACCAAAAACCTAGCTGGGTGAGAGGGGTTCCAAAGGTACAAACCTCCAGTTATAAGATAAATAAGTCATGGGCTGTAATGTATGGCGTGCTGAATATAGTTAATAGTACTGTATTGTATATTTGCAAGTTACTAAGAGGGTAGACCTTAAGCAGAGACGGGGGGCGGGTAGTAAATGACTTAAGGAGACAGCTGAGATACTGTCGTCCACATGGCTCAAAGCAGTCTGGAAGAAGTCCCCTCGAACTCCATCTCCTTTTTTACAGCCTCATGAGGCAGTTGTGGTCACAAAATGCACACGGCGTAATTATATTCAGACTGGAGCATTGAGGTCTGCCTTTGAGGTCACACACACCATGATCATATTGACATTTTGGAGATGATGTGATATATTTCCAATTTTCCTGCTCCCCTTTTACAAGTCAGCTCAGGCATCCCCCTCCTGATGCCCTCTCTACACCAGGCAGGTGCAGTGCCTTTTCTCTGACTGTCCACAGCACCGTGGGCATCTAGGGTCCTCTGTACCATCTTGTATCAGTCTTCTCATCTTTTCCTCCGTGTGGCCCCCCCTAGACTGTGGGCTCCTTGAAGGCAGGGTTTGCATTTTATTCCTTCTTCCATCCCACTACCCAGCACAATGTCTGGCCTATCACATAACATAACCTGGGCAGATGATTGCTGAGTGAATGAATGAAGAAAAGAATCCACGATGGATGCCATTTGATTCTCAGGACAATCTTGTGAATCAAACAGGGTAGGAACACCAGCTCTGATTTCCTGAAAAAAGAAAAAAGGGTTCCAAAGATACAAAGCTCCAGTAATAAGATAAATAAGTCTTAGAAAGAAGAAAGAAAGAAAGAGAAAAAGAAACGGAGCCTCCAGGAGGGTGGGGCTTGCTTAAGGTCACCTGATTCCTGAGCAGGTGCCAGGGCTGCAGTGCAGCCTGGCCACGCTGCCAGAGGTGTGCCTGTTGCTGCCCACATTTGCTCATAAGGCACCATGCCGATTGAGAGTCTCTTCCAAGGTGCCTCCAACACAGGTGGTTCCCAAGTGGTTCATATCAAGGTTCCCTTTTATTTTCTCCCCCTGCCCCACCCCCAGCACCTGGGCTTTGAAAGATTTGGCCTAGCAAATGAACTGCAATTATGCAGTAATAATGACTCCATTTTCTTGTTTTTATTAATAAAAGACATATGCGACATGCCACTCAGAGCTTTCAGTTGAGAGCAAACTAGTTTCCCCACCAGGTGAATAGGATTCCGCCCAGAGGCAGAGAGTTAACAAACGGCCTTCTCTGCTCGGGCTGGGATCACAGCGCTGCACTTGACAGCCCTTTCCATGGGCCTCCATTGAGGCGGCTGCCTGCCCTGGGTCTCTGAAGTCGGAGGAGACAGGGGCCATTTCAGCTGCTCCCTGCTCGCCTTCCCGTCCCCTCTGGAATCAGCAGACCCTGACTTTTGGAGAAGCGTTACTGCGATGTGTCAGCTGCTCTGGGAGAGCCCAGAGTGATGTATTCCAAGAGCTGTCAAGAGAAAGGGTTTACGGTCAGTTAGGAACTGTAAACTCCTTCCCATGGAACTGTCGGTGGAATTTTAATACTCTGTCTCCCTCTGTCTGGGCACTTCCTTCCACTCTTGGCCCACTCCTCGATGCATATGGAGCAGGGCTCATGTCTGAAGGTCCCCAGGGAGAGCACATGGCTGTACTTGGTCCAAGTGTCACGACTTAAAATGGGAGGTGAGGCTTAGACAGGACGCCAGCCTTTCTGCTGCCCAGGCCCCTGTGCCATTCGTTCTCCAGGGCTTCCTTCCCTTTCAAAGCAGGAGTGGGGCCCTGCACAGTCCTGAAGGGAGCAAAAGAAATAGAACGCTTCTCCTGGCTTCTCCTTCCGTCCTCTATTCAGGCAACAGACACTGAGGGCCTCCAGACTGAGGGCCCACTGGGTGCTGGGCAGAGAGCTAGGCGCTAGAGGACAAGAGGGGCACTGTCCCCGCCCTCATGGCACTCCTGCTGGCTGCTATTCAATTTTTATCACCCCACAGGGAATAAAACAAAACCGAAAAAACAAAACAGGAAAAAGGGAAAGAGGGGGAAATAAGAGATAGAGGAAGTGGCCAGAGGAAGCGTCATAACCAGGAAGGACCTCACGAGGAAGTGAAGTAGAAAACCGGAATCTGGGAAAGATTTGGGAAGCCCAAGCCACTGCCTTCCTGCATTGATGGCTCTCTGCCCACCTCTCCTCTCCAGGCGACTTCTCTACCACAGCTACACTGATAATTCCAAAGTCTCTGTTTCTTGCCTGAACTTCACTTTTGAATGTCAGACCACCTGTATCCAACTATCTTTATCTGGAGGTTCTAGGGACAAGTCATCCAGGACCAAAGTCACTGTCTTCCATCAGCTGTTTTAAGCATAATCTCTGCCTTCGTCCTCCTTTTCCTCCTCCTCTACTAGCCTATGAGCAATTTGAGGCTAGTCCCCATGTCTTGGTTTCCTCTGTGTTCCCAGGGCGCAGGACAGCCTCTGGTACATGGTGGGCATCCAGGAGTATTTGTTGAAAAACGAGCAGTACCACTTCATAGAAGAGGCAGCTTCTACAGGATCCATTTCCCTTGCTTTTTCCTGAAACGCCTCTCATCTGTTTCCCCTCAAGGAAAGGCCATCCCTTGGCTACAACTCTCAAGACTGTTGTTTTAGTAGAATCAAAATGGCACCAGTGAAATGTCTTCATCCCACAGGGAACTCCTCTGACTAATTTCAGGGTGGAAGGGGCTGTCAGGACTTGCATTTGTGTCCTAAGTCCTCTTGCACAGGCTGGATTTGCATATGTTAATGTGGAGAACTGTAGCTATTTAATGAGAAGCAGTGGGCCATGTGGGTGAGCGGAATTCCTCAGAGTATTTTTTTCAGATGTCTTAATTCACTCTTTGTTGTATTTCCGCAGATCCAGGTGTTTGGATTGAGTTGGTCCTGGTCCCCACTCCCCTCCCTTAAATCTTGAAACCGCAGCTCTTTCTAGACGCCAGACTCAGCCTTATGTCCAGAGAGTGATGGTGGGGGGGGGGAGCATTCTGCCCACCTGGAAACAACCCCCAGGAGATGGCCTGAGGGAGACAGCCTGGGGTTGGAGAGCCCAAGCCTGGGGATTGGGGTGCTGGTGTTCCTGAAGGGGGTGGGGAGGAGAAGATAGAATTCCAGAGACAAGAACCCTCTATGGAGACAGCTCGCTGGGCTTCCAGCCCTCCATCTGGGTTCCACTAAAAACACATTTTGCGTGTTTCTGTTGTTCTTAAGTCTGGGTTTATGTCAAGGGGAAAATTATAAAGAAACATCTCTGCCTTTATTTCAGCAGCAGCTTGTGCTAGGGTAGATTCTCATTGGTTTGGCCTGTTCTGCTTAGAGGTGAAAGGAAGGGGCTAGGGTGGGGTCCCAGAGAAAAGACGCCCCAAGAGACCAAGGTTGTAGGTTGTGGTTGTGGCTGGTGCCCCAGATCAGTGGGTCTGTCACTGCTTCTCACCTTTCCAGTTGACAGAAACATCAATGAACAGAAGAGACCCTTGGTGGTTTGAGAATAAGAAGAGGGGACTGGGGGGCGGAGGCACAGGGCCAGGAGAGATGTGCCGTGGCTGCCCCGCCTGGGAACTCTTCACAGACAGAGGCGAGCGACAGCATCCCCAGGGCAGCATTGGGCGGATGACCACCTAAGTGAGTCTGGGTTTTGCCCTGATGAGAAGCCAGAGATAGCACAGGCTCATCCTGAGGATTCGGGTACTCATCCCGTCTGAGAATCCCCAACGTTACTCAGAGCCCTTGTACTTGAATCAGCCCACACCTCAGAAACACAAAGAATGAATGTCAGAGCTACAAAGGCCCTTTCTAGAAAGGCCACCTACCCCAGTGTTTTCATTTCACAGATGAGGAGACTGAGGTCCAGGGAAGGAAACTGTTCAGTCAGGCCATGCAGGGGGTCAGTGAGTGGACTAGTCCACATCCCAGCCCCAGTGCGGTCTGGAACTTCTCTACTGTGCTGTTTATAAAGGTAGGTGGGTGGTCAGATATCCAGGGAGGGGCCAAGGGCTCTAAAAGACATGTCCATACATGGACTCACACTTCCGTGTGCACACAACATGTAACTGACCCTCAGACTGTCAGCAGAGCTCATCAGTACCCGCCCCTCAACACAATCTGGTTCTCTCCTCCAGGGTCATCTTGGACACCCAGGCTCCAGGCAGACACATGAACTCAGAACACCATGGTAGATATGGCCCGGTCTTTGCACAGAGCTAGTGTCAGACACAAAGAGAGAATTCTCAGCCTGGCCTTCACCTACCAACAAGCAATCCGTACAGAACCCTCTCCCTTGGAGAAGGGCCTCTGCAAGACTGGAGTGGACCTGCTTAGGAAATACTTGATTTCCCCCTGGTGGCCATGTATGGGATCTTCAGCCCAAACTCCCCAGTGCTTCAGTCCATTCATTTGTGCATATATATATATATATATATATATATATATATATACACACACACACACACACACACACACACACACATACATACATACATATATATGTACACACACACACATATATATGTATATATAGGTATATGGAGCCCCCTGCTGTGGGCCAGGGAAAGGAGTGGTCAATATACAGTAGAAGACAGATATGCAAAGTAATACAATACAGGTTGATTTGTGCTTTTATAGAGGTAGGCTTAGGGTGTAATAGAAGCTAAAAAAGAACGGAGGGGAGGAGGTGTCCTCCCAGCTTCTAAGCAAGGAGCCTAAGAAAGATTCCTCAAGGGGTGTGGCCTGATATCCTTCCCAGGCTATGCATAAGCAATCAGTAATTAGCATTCATTTGTCTAGGAGTTTACAGTTTATTGAAGCATTGCACTTGCATTTCCTAGTTTATCCTACCCAAGAGTCCCATAGTTATGTATAATTGTCTCCATCTTACAGATGAAGACACTGAGGCTCAGAGAGGTTCAGTGATTTGCTTCAAGCCACAGTCTTGTACTTGACTTTTATTTGATGACTGCAGTTTCCAGACTACTCCAATTGGACCAGACAGCCCATGGGGAGGTGGGTACACCAAGCAAGGGTTGCATGCAGGGATTGACCACCTCTGCCACAAAAGGGTTGGTAAATTAGGTGTTGCTAAACTAAGCAGCTCTCTCCCATCCCTCAGGGAGCAGAGTTCTCTTCTCCCAGAGCTGCACAGTGATGCTTGGTAGGCTTCACAGGGCAAATGCAAACTGGAGAGTCCTGGGTATGGTGGCTATGGCACAGCCTACTCACAAACCTGGACGTGATGGACATGAGAGAGGGACATTTAATTTCCTCTTTACCACCACTGGGCAAACGTTAGATCAGAGCTGCAGAACACAGTATGACACTGAAAGGCCCTTGCTAGATGGGATCCTGAGAGCCACAGTAAGGTTGGCTGGCTTCTGGGTGGGGAGCCCAGTTCTAGGAGGAGCCTTGTCTTTCATACCCCCCCATACACACACACTGCCAAGCATAAGCTGCAGGTCCCAGTTAAATAAAAATGAAAAATCTGGTGCAGCTATTTAAAAATAAATGGAGCCAAGTGGCCGACAGCAGTAGGGCACAGCTCAGGCAGTATCTGGGAAATCATTCACCACTGTCAGCCCTGGAAAGAGAGACCTTGCATTCCTGGCTGAGAGTGGGGTGTGACTCCATTTAAACTTCCCTCTCTTCCTCGTGCCCCAGAACTAGTTCATCAACAGGTCCTGCTGGCACCTTCCCTGAATGTCACAACAACCGTACTGCTACCCCAGGAGCCGAGTCCTGTCACACTTTGCTTGGAAATCCAGTTTGTTCCTCAACTGCTCCCCCTTTCTCTTCTGCCCACAGCCTCCCCTGACAGAACAGGACCAGGGCCTCCATTCAACCTGCTGGGCTTCCCTCAGGGTGGGTCTGGATCTCAGGATGATAGAAATCTCATCAAGAGTGGGGGGGCTGCCTCTGGGGAGGGGCTGGAAAGGGACAAAGAGCAGGGAAGAGCTGGAGTACAGGAAGTCCCCGCTGCGGTAAATCACCCAGAGAGGCTGAGTGGGAGAGGCTGTGTGCAACGGCCTGTGGACTGACATGGCAGGGTGTGTCGACATTTAGGGGCGAGATGATGTGAAGACTGCTGGGGTTCAGTGTCTAGTACCTCCTCCCAGAGTCTAGGCTTATGTGTTTTCTAGTGAGCTATAAAATGGAGAACCTAGGAAGCCTTGTGTTCCAAGGGCAAGGCTCAATGAAGGTCTTTTGGACCAAAGAAATTGGCAAGGGGTGGAGGATTGAGTCAATGAACCTTCACTGACAGGCTACCTTGGACCCAACACTGTGATAAGTACTTGTTCATATTTAATTCCATTTAATCATCGCCATAGTCCTATAAGGTTATGAAACTCAGAGAGATTAAGTAACTGGCCCAAGGTCACAAAGCTAATAAGGGACAGACAGCACTAAGATTCAAACCCAAGCCTCCTGATTCCAATGTGGGTTGTTACAAGAGCATCTTTTGACTTTGCTAATTTTTCAATACGATATGGAGACTTTCATGAAAGAGTCAAATATGTGGGAAACCAAACATTGAAGGGAGGGAGTGCCAGGTATTTTTATGTAAGCAGATTGCCTCTGCCATGGAGTCTGATTCCCTGCCAGCTTTGCCCTATCCCAGGACACATATTCTCTGGCATGCATTTGGTTTTGTCAGTAGTCTGTGGAACTGAATTTTCAAGGACCTCCATCAGTCCCCAAGCATACAAATGTCTCCTTCATTTTTCCTGTTAAGCAGATTTAAAGAATGAACTAAGAATCTTGGCCACCATTAATTTCACCGCCTACAATTATTTGCATCCCTTTTTTTGCCTGAGTCATTTTTAAAAGCCCTTATGATTCCTTTAATCCCCTTTGATGGAACAGATTCCATTCTCCTCTCTCCTAAACTCCTCTCTCCTGAATGTCCCCCACCTCCCCACCCCCACCACAGAAAGCTTTAAATAATGCAACAAATTCTTGTTTCATTTCCTTTTCTCTGTTTCCAGATGGGTTTTTCTCCCCAGAACATCCCTGGGAATCATTCTGTCAGATGCTTCACTGGATGTCCCTTCGTCTTTACATTCATCTATCCCCTCTACCCTCCCCTCACCAACTCCCCTGAAATTGCAATTTGCTGTTTTAATTATAGTTTCTCTTGCCACACTTGAGGGGTTTTTCCCTTCGCAGTCCTCTACCTTGCTTAGATTTTAATCCTTTCTTTCAGTGCAGAGAATTCATTAAGATTTCTAGATTCCTCTGAATTTGCTCCTTTGATGGTGAAGAATTCTTTTTAGTCTATGTATAATTCTGATTGTTCAGATGCTGAATTAAGTTGCTGAACAGTGGGGCCAGGGTACCCCATGTGCACTAGTGGACCCATCCAAGTGCAGATTGAATCATCACTCTGGAAATGGGGTGCCCTGGTTGTTGCAGTCTTGGAGGTGACCATCTCCAAGACCTGACCATGGCCCTAGGGCAGCCGGCCACATGCCTCTGTCTCCCTTGACAGCTGGGGAGAGGTCCTGGGACTGTCTGTCTCTGGGTTCCATGAGTTGCTCCTTGCAGGCTGGGCCAGCTGGCCTTGACTGCAAACCATTTGGGTCACCTGCAGCTGTTTCCCAAGTGCCTGCTGGGCCTGTGGACTGAGGCTGAAGCTGGAAATGAGTCTGGGCAGGAAGGGAAAGGGGAAATGACCTGTGTGACTAGGAAGCTGATGAGACCTGCATTTGAAGGCAGGATCAGAGAGCAGTTCTCCAACACATTCCAGGCATAGAGGCTGAGCTACTCACCGCAGAGAGGAACTGCTCGAAAGCTGCCACCCATCCTGTTTGGGCTTACAGACCTGTCCTGTTCTGTCCTTCAGGTAGGTCTGTAAGTCAGTACTAGTAAAGGTCATTCACTGTAGGAGTGTGTAAACTTCAACTTTGAGCCTGGCTCAATCAGAAAGACGGGTGCTCCAAGGTGACCTAAAGTCCTTGGGAAAGAGTGATACACTTAGAGCTGTGTAACCTGCGGTGGGTCACATTACCCCCCGAACTTCAGTGCTGATTTGATAAGATGTCCATGAAAGGCCAGTAATGGGCAGCGCTGATATTATTACCCAGTGAGGACACGTGAGAGACATCATTCTCTCATTCGTCCATTTCCTACCGTATTCTGAAAGGGATTTGAGGCAAGACACCTCGCTGGAAAATAGAGAAAGGAAAATGATTTTGAGATCCTAAAGTGTAAGATAAGGTCTGAGATTGTCTCCAGTGGGAGTAAGGAAGTAAACAGGTGGGTGGCCCTGTAAAACCAGGTGAGTAGAGAGGATTTAAAGGCTGAGGCCCCAGACAGCCTGGATTTTGACATGGACCACTAATGTCTTACTCTTACATAAAATGTGAATATGAGCCCTTTTAGAAAAATGGCTATTTTTATTGATCTGGAAAGAGTCAGTTGAATTCCCACCACAGCTCTGAGATGAGTCCCCAGTTCCTGCTTCCAACCAGATCGCTGTTCCTAAGTGTCTTCTAGGCAGAAAACCTACAGTGGCCATTCCAGGGGCACTCTGCCATGTAACGAGTGAGGGCCGGCGGAAGAAGGAGATGCTCAGAGGGGAACGCCCAGGTGTCTGGGACCCTGAAGGATGAGTTTGTGGCACAGTGGGAATTTCAGCCACACTGAACGTAGGGAAAGTAGGGGTACACTTCTTCTGGGGAGGAAGGCACGGTCAAAGATGGAGGTGGGAAAGAGTCTGGCTGTTCAGGGAGACATAGGGGTAGATCTGTTGAAAGGGAGGGTGTCTGGAAAGGAGAAGTAGGAGGAGGTGAGATTGGAGAGATGGTGGTGCCAGATCCAAGGAGGTCTTGAGTGCTGGGTAAAGGAGGCAGGGCTGGTCCTTGAGCACGACCCTCCACGGAAGGCTCCTGAGCCCAGGAAATGCGGGGATGAAAATCAGTTTTTAGGAACATTGGTCATATGTAGGGTAAACTGGAAGGTTGGAGGCCTGGCCAGGGAAGCTGGTAAGGGAGCTTTGGCTCTGAGTCCAGCGTGAAAAGCAAGGGACTGGATTCATGTGTGTGGCAAAGGACTGAAAGGATAAACAATAAGTGAAATGGAAAGGGCATGCCAGTAGGAGGAGGAGAACTCAAGAGTGGGAGGATTTGAATGGTATGAGGAGAAAAATGCGCCAGGAGCAGGTGACATTGGTGCTTTATGTTCCCAGACAAGTTCCTAGGATGGGGTAACTAGTTCGTCAGGTTAGTTAACTGCTGTCCAGCTTCTGGACAGCACAACTTGTGCACAAGAACAGCAGAGAGATTTTCCACAAACCTCCCCAGGAAGCAGCACACTGAGATAGGCAGGGGTTAATGTGGTCTGCAAATAAACTGAAGATTAATCCTCAACAGTACTTAATGCAGGGTAAAATGTGATAAATTATTCACGTCGTACAGTGTAATAAGCAGATTGAATCGGTGGCACCAGGCCTCTTGAGCTGTACTTTACACTTAGGTCCTCCTCTTATTCCTCTTATTTAATCATTTTCAGAACACCTGACTTAAATAGGTGTTTCAGCTCCCATTTTTACCCCTGCAAAAATAAATTAGATCATACATTCATCTCATGACATTCTGACATTTACCATATTCTTAGATTAAAATAAGCATGATTAGAAAGAAAAGAGCTCAGTAATTGGGCACAGGAGAAAGCTGAAACACCCTTTTCCTGAGGTTACCCATTCCGGCCTTCATGGAAGAAGTTCTGTTCCACAGAGGCTGCAGACAGCTCGTTTGCATATGGGATCCTCCCAATTTATGGTGTATCAGAGTGAATTAAATCGGTTTATTTCGAGCTGACAGGGCTTGTCTCTCCTGTGGAGTGGGACGTCTGGGTAGAGGTTCTCATAGCCCTCTGAGGTGTCTGTCAAATGTATTATCAAGAATGGGGCTTTTGTGGCCAAGAGCCTCCCACTCATGGGCAACCTTTCAATGACTCTAGTCCATGCCAGCTCATGGCCTGGAACAATGGTGGGTTTGCTCCACGTTCCTCAGGCAGTCTCCCTAAAAGGATACAAGCCTCTCTGAGTACAAGGTTCTTGGGGAGGGGCCATTTCTATCGCAGTCTCACTGTCTGTGGAGTTCAAAAATGACTGGGGAAGTGCTAAGAAGCCACAGGAGGAGGAGGGTAGAGTAAGGCATGGCTGGTACAGGGGAAAGAGCACAGAAAGAAGAGGGGAGAGCCCACCAGGAGGTGGTGGACTAAAGAATCAGGCACACGGAGAGAAACGGCCCCTGGAGAAAGGCAAGCTGAGGTGGAAGGTGAGGGGTGCGAGGTCAAGGAACAGCCACAGCTGGCAATGAAGCTTTGGGAGAGAGAATTAGCGCTCTCAGGAAGAAAGAGAAGCCAGGAAGGAGTCACGTGGGAAGAAGTCAACAAGAGAAAGAGCAGCAGGAACAGCGTGGAAGGCAGTCTCCATTCCCAGCCATTCTGAGGAACCAAGCTACGGGTAATTGAACTGAGTTGTTGTCTGTGCTTGTCCTGAATCTGCTTCCTTTAGTGCAAAGCAGGACACGGACGCACACCAATATGTAGTTCCCAAAGTCTTTCTTGCTTTACTCTCTGCAAAGCACTTGGCAAACTCAAACGCCTTGTCTCTTCCCCACCCAGTGATGCCGTGCGTCTGCCCCTCTCCTTTACTTCAATGGCCAGGCCAAGCAGGACAGTTGTGATGTGTAATTATAAATATGAGACAGATGGGGACCGTTAGGTTGTGAAACATG
This sequence comes from Rhinolophus sinicus, assembly GCF_036562045.2. Classification (NCBI taxonomy): domain Eukaryota; kingdom Metazoa; phylum Chordata; class Mammalia; order Chiroptera; family Rhinolophidae; genus Rhinolophus; species Rhinolophus sinicus. The sequence continues at coordinate 48,519,886 of NC_133751.1, forward strand.
CCAACAAAGTGGTGGGCTCTTTGTGTCTCAGAAATGGGGTTTCAGTGCCCTGGGCAGCCATTCCGCAGATCCAGGGAGATGTGACCATGGCTCTGACTGGGCATTGTCTCTGAGGGAGGCCCTGGCACAGGTAGGAGTGGCTGGGGCCTAGTGCAGGAGCCTTTTCTGGCAAAGGGAACTGGCAGCCAATGTTTTAGAAGTAAGTTTCTTATGGATATTCAGCAATGACTATGAAAACTCCAGATTTTATTTGGGGATGCCTGAGGTATATATATATATATATATATATATATATATATATATATATATATATATATATATATTACATTATATGAGAAATCTGAAAAAGAGACCGATGCAGCTCACATTTCCCAATGACTATGAAAAGCTGATAACACTGTGATGTTTCCCACCGAGGCAAGAGGCCCCTGATGTGTGTATCCGGGGAACGTGAATGACTGAAGGAAGAAACTTAGCACGTCTTTGGGGAGGCTGGCAGGCAAGCCCAGAGCAAAGGAGACTTCAAGCTGCACCTTGAAGCTGCTCAGAGCCTGAGGAAGGTGTAGCTGACTGTGGGCTGCAGGCTCGGACCCCCCACAGCCCCGCTTCCTGCCCCCCCACAGCCCTGCTTCCTGCCCCCCCACAGCCCCGCTTCCTGCTCCCCAAGCAGGTTCCTGGGAGCTCCCGCTAGTGCTCCTTGGCAGTAGGTGGTGAGCAGGGCGTCTTCGTCAGCACCAGGCTCTGGAATGCTGCCTTTCCACCATCAGCCCGGAAGGAAGTCCCCCTGCCCAGACTTCCCTGGGCAAGACGGTGCTGAGGGCGGCCGGTGGTGGTGTGGGAGCCTGAGATGGTGTATGGTCAGCTTGGAACACAAACGGTGCAGGAGAGCCAGGAGTTGGAAGAAAAAGATTTTCCGCATTCCCTTTCAGTGTAGCCCTGCTAACTGTCTTACTGAAGGCTGGTCTTTATGTCATCTGGTCATTTAAGTGGAATCAATATTTACTGAGCTCACATTTAGAGACTAGCCCTCAAGGAGCAACCAGTCCAGTGAGTCCAGTCTGAGGGACAGACGAGTGAACTAGTCGTCTCGTTTTGAGTTAAGTGCATGATAGATTTTTGAACAAGGTACAGAAATGATATAGGAGAGGGAAGAACCTTTTTGAGGGATAAATAATAAAAAACAAGCAAACATTTATTAACTGTTTATCATGTTCCGAACACAGTGCTAGAGCCTTCCATCAAAGAACTCCCTTAATTATCAGAAAAACCCAATGAGGTAGGTTTTCTTGTTACTTTCATTTTATAGAAGAGGAAACCAAGGCACAGAGGGTTTAGGAAAGGGACCCAAATGGGAAAGCAGGATTTGATGCCACTACATTCAACTGACTTACTAAGATAGTAAATGAAAAAGGAGTTCACCTGGGAGAGAAGGTGGAGGAAGTCATTGACGGCAGAGGGAAGAGCACATACAAGGCTTGGAGGCATGAGATCACATGACATGTCCTGGGAATGATATGTAGCTCAGTTTTGTAGGAACAAAGTGTAAGAGCAGGACGGAGTGCAATGTGAGGCAGGAGGAACAGGGAGGGACCAGATCATGTGGGATCTGAGAGCTGAGACTTCACCCTCTTGTCATAAAGCATCTTAGAGGGAGGGTCACAGAGCCAAACATACTTTTAAGACCACTCTGGCTGTGGGGTGAATTGGGGTGATGGGTGCAGAGGAATAGTTGGAAGGCTCTTATAATAGTGAACAAGTGAGACGATGAGGAACTGAACTAAAGCAGTGAAAGGAGACATCTTTTAGAAGATGGCCTCAACAGGCCTTGGTGGTTGACTGTGTGTGTGGGGTGGGGTGGGGTGGGGTGGGGTGGGGAGTGAGTAAAGAAGTGAGAGGTGGGGATGATAAGTCCTAGCTTTCTGGCTTAAGAACTGCTCTGCTTACCAGACAGGGTAGAAAGAGCAGGTTTGTGGGAGGGTGAAGGTAGGGAGTCCATGAGTTCAATTTTGGCCCTGCTGCTTTGGGAGTGCCTGAGGGACTCCCAGGTATGCAGAGAGCAGCAGGCAATTGGATACACGGGTCTGGATGGCCGCTGGCCACCGTTCCATCTTCTCTGCCCCATCCTGCAGACAGTTCCTCACTGGGAGCACAATGACAGGAAACATTAGACGATGGAATCTGGAGTTGGCAAGGCTGAGCATGATTAATGCAGAAGAAATGAAGTCAGTATTGGATGGCAGTAAACCCAGACTCTTAGACACAGCAGAAAGTGATCAAAGAGGAGGGGATAAAGGTGGTAATGGATGCTCACGATATTCACTTCACCAGACAGTGATTTGAAGAGAGAAGAATTCAATAAAGGCACAACTGTCTTTTATTTTTAGTGTCAACTTTTGATTCAATACAATGAAATTTGTTGAACAGTCATTGTATTTATCAATTCAACATTTATTAAACACTTACATTTATTAAACGCCTTTATAAGAGTTGGGCATATAGCAGTAAGAAAAGCAGACAAAAATCCCTGCCTCGTGGAGTTTACCTTTTGGTGAGCGAACGTGGAGAGACAAAAGATAAACAAACCAAAAAAGTGACGTACATAATATTTGGGTGTCAACTAACATGCGTCATCTTTATGCAAATTAGGGAAAGGCCACTCCTCTGGGCTGATGCAACCCAGTGCCCGGGTGCACAGCTTGGCAAGCTCCTTCAGCTAGACTTCCAACCCACACAACTTTGCATGGCAGCCCAATATAGAATGCCAACTGCACGATGGAGAAAAATAAAACAAGATAAGGGAGACAGGTGGTAAAGGGAAAGGAGTACTGCAATTAAAAAAATGAGAAAGCCTCGATTAGAAAATGCCATTTGAACAAAGACCTGAAGGGGATGAGTAAGCAAGCCATGTGGCTTTCTGGGGAAAGAGCATTCCTAGGCAGAAGGAAGGAACAGTGCAAAGGCTTGAGATAGGAGCATGCTTGGCATATCTGTGGAGCAGCAAGGGGGCCTCAGGGAGTGGGGAGGTGGCAGGAGCAGGGAGAGCAAGGGAGAAAAGAGCAGGAGACGGGATCAGAAAGGCAGCTGGGGGCCAGATATTGCCGTGTAGACCATTGTAAGGACTTTGACTTTCACTCTGAGTGACATGGGAAGCCTTTGAAGGATTTTGAGCCAGGAGGGGGTGGGGGGCATGATTTGACTTACTTTTTAATCAGCTCCATCTGGCTGCTAGGTTAAAAATACAGTACAAGAGGAAAGAGTGGAAGCAGGGGATCACTAAATGAGCTACCGTGTGACCAAGGTGAGAGGTGATGGCAGCTCCGACTAGGGAGGCAGCTGTGGACGTGAGAAGCAGTCAGATTCTGAATGTATTTTGTGAAGCCAACAGAATTTGCTGATGGATTGGATATGGGATGGGAGAGAAGAATGACTTCAAAGTATTTGACCTGAGCAATGGAAGAATAGCGTTGCCATTTACTGAGAAAGTGAAGGCTGCGGGAGGCAACGTAATCGGGCATAACCTCAAAAATTTTAATTTGAACACTGATGTGAATGTGCCAAACGGCCCTCCCCTGTAATAAGCCCTGACCCTTGCAACCAGCCCAAATTACAGAGGACCAAACTAAAAGCCAGAATGATGTGTTTGAATCTTGCCCAGCTAATAAGTGACAGAATTAGGATTCAAACAGATCTGTGGGACTCCAACACCCATGCTCTTTCTCCCAAACCACATTATCTCAGAGAATTCCTTTCTCACCAAGGGACCAGACAGAAATAGACCATGAGCTGAGGCTGTATCTCTTTCACTTCTCTATCCCCAGTGTTGGGATTTGGTTGAAGAAACCAGTAAATAACACTCCTCTCAACTCGGGTTTGGGACCTATTGGGAAACAGACGTGAGAGTCATACAGATTAAAAAAAAAAAAATCAGCTTTATCTTTGATAAACGTGGGATGGAAGACAAGGCTTGAACGCACGGCCACAGGGGGCTTCCTGATGTCCCCCAGCTGGGCTGGCAGAGCTTGGACACTGCAGGCCCCTTCCTGGAACCTCACCTGGAGAAGTGACCCAAATGCAGGTCTCCTGCCAGCAGATCTGCTCCAAGAAAGGGAAAGGGAGAGGAAAGGCTTGAGCTTTGCATGCTCAGATCTTTCTCTCAAACTCACTATCCAATAAATCGCTTCTCCCACAGGGAGCAGGGAAATGAAGATACCCTGTCCCCCTACCCCAAACCTGGCACACAACAGGTGCTCAGCGAGTGTTTGCAGAATTTTTTTTTTTTCCTAATGGCTGAAATACAAGCAAGTACCTACTGTCTTGCAAAGACTATAGAAGGCACTTTACATACACATTTACTCCACTATAAACCTGTGAGTAGGCACTAGTTTTATTTCCATTTTATAAATAAGTAAATGGAGACATTGAAAAGTTAAGCACTGGAGCCAGGATTTAAACCAGGCATTTTGTCCCTGAGTCAGACCACGGAACGAGCACATGTGCTTCCCTCACATGCTGGTGAAGATCCCATGCAATAAGTGCATTAGACATATCTTTAGACGTTAGTATGAAGTGTGTTGGGGACCAGATGAGTGAGCAGTTAATTCTGCCTGGAGTTGGGGTGGGGAAAGAGGGAACCATGAACGGTCCCAGAAAGAAGGTAACAGTTGACATGGGTCTTGAAAGGTAGGAAGAGATTTGCCAAAGCGACAAGATTAGGGGAGGGAGGAAATCTCATTCTAGGTGGAGGGAAGAGCTTGGGCAAAGATCCTGAGGCTTGAACAATATAAGGTCTGTTTGGGGAGTAAGGAGTAGATCAGATCACTCAAAATAGAGACTACAAAATGGCAGCCCACCCTCCAAATTCAACGTGAGGACATGAGTACAATATATACTCATACATTATGTAATATATATTTGTCCCAACTTTTAAAAATTGGATGATTTCATTAAATTCTGGACTTTTGGCTTTTCTTGAAAAACCGGAAGGTAACCCTAGGTAACCCTAGGCTTGCATTCCCATATGGCCACCTTTGTTGACAGCAGAGGCTGCTACCTCCTTCAGGTGGACGTGTGCTCCCCACCCCTCCTCTCTCTCCCCAGCACCTGGCTGCTTTACTCATGTGTTTAACTAACCTACCTGGCTCCTGTGGGCCTTTGGGTTTACAACCCTTGGGAAAGATGCTCAGACGAGTTTTGAAGGGCCTGGTGTGCCACGCCAGGACTTCAAATTTTATCCTGAAAGCAATCAGGAGTCTGAAAGTTCTTAAACAGAGGCTCACGTGATCAGATACGTACAAAAGACAGGGTGGATAGGAGAGAGATGGAGGCAAGGTTGACATTATTAGCCCTGAGGGTACCAAAGGATTCTCCTGGAGAATTCCTCTTCTGGCTGAAGCAACAGTTGTTCAGGAGGGCACTGCACTCAGAGTCAGAGGGCCTGAATTAAAGAAGTTTCTCCTTTTAAACACTGTTACCCCACCTCTCCAGTAAGTCTTGCCTATTTAGTGAAAAAGAAGAAAATAAGCACAAACCCAGGTCCAAGTCCCAGTTTTGCCATTTGCTCCCTGCATCTCTGGCAAGTCACTTAACTTCTTCGAGCCTCAGTTTCCTCACCTGTAAAACAGGAATAACTACCTGATTTGCAGAGTGGTTCTAAGCTTTGAATGAAGAAAAGGGAGTATGTTTGTAGATAATAGAGGCGCTAGGAAGAGTAGAGGATTCCTGGGATTGATCTTGTAGGAAGACCCCACATGTGGAGCTTGGCTCTGGGAATGTTACACATCTAGAGGTGGCGGGAATCCCCAAATAGCTGGGGCTCCTGCCATCCTGGGGCTTTTATCAATGACACAAGCCAACATCAAGCAGCATGAACAAGAACATATGCATAAGGACTTACATCCCCTGCCTCTCCCTGCCCGCAACACACACACACACACACACAGTTTGGTGCAAGGGCAAAAACCCAGCATATAATCTGAGCTGGATTTGACTTTGGGGTTGGGGTGGGCCATAGGGGATCCAGATCTCCTGTGTCCGGCATACAGCATCATGGTGACCTAGGGACAGAGGCTGCACAATCAGTCTGGTTTCAGCCTCCCCTCCCCTCTCTCCCTTTTCTACCCTGCTGCTGGCTCCTTTCCCCTCCCCCTCACTCTGTCTCCAGCCCTGCAATTCATCAGAGCTCTGTGTCCATGCCCTCTGTGACCGTGTCTCTCTGCAGCACTACTTTTGCATTTTGATGTTAAAACAATATTTTACCCATTATATGACAGCACTTGGAGCCTTTGCAAAGGCCTTTCACATCTGTTATTTCGTTTGATCCTTGCCAGGTCACTGTCAGGTAGGCAAGGAAGGTATTATTAGCAGGGATGATAGTCAAAGTATTTAACAACCAACGTACTACCTATGGGCCTAGCCAATTGAAGTGGATACAGGCCATAGGGCTGGGAGAGGGCCTGGAGGCATCCTTCCTTAATTAGTGGGGGAAGGTCTGGTGTGGTGGGGGCAGTCCCGGAGTAGGGACCAGGAAGGCAGGGTCAGAGTGGGGGCAGTCCTTCCCTGAAGGACTCAGGGAAGTGACTTTTTATTAAGCCGTCTCTAAGCATTTCTGTTTTTCAAGCACGTATACCTGTAGCAGTGCTTACCGTTGACTGTGATTGTCAGTCCAATGATGCTGATGTGGGAATTGAGTCCCCGGGAGAGAAGTAACTTGCCCAGGTGAAAAGAGGACCAGAAGTTGGGTCCTCTGACTCCTGGGGCAGAGGTTTTGCTACCACCTCAGAGTGCAGGCTACACGCAGGCGCATTTGTTTGTTTGCTGTTTGTTTGCGTCTCATCCTCCCCAGGACAGCACTGCAGCCTTGAACACTGATGATTGCTGCTCTTGAAATTTGATCCCTGCCCTCACACTTCTCTTCACACTTCTGTCACCACGTCTTCTTATCTACTCACTATCTCCTCTGTCTCACATTCAAATGTGTCATCAGCCTGCCCCTGAATTCCCTCACTTGACTGTCTCACTGATGATGTCCACGGATCCCCATCTCATTTGCTATTATCTAGCTGATAATTTCTAGAAACTCCCAGAGGCCCTCATCCCTCTCCTTAGCTGCCCATTGGATATGTCCCCCAGGTGTCCTACCACGTGCCCCAAAGTGACCTCACCACCTTCTCCTCCCAAACCTCTGTCACAGTGCTTGTAAATGGCAGCACCATTTCCCCGGTCCCCTAGGTCAGAGGAGTCACCCAGCAGACCACCTACAGGCCAGTGCCCCAAGACGGCTGTCTTTCTGCTGTCACCTGATACTCTCAGAAACCCCAGTGAAGAACAGTTCTGAAGACAAAATTGAGGCTGGGGTGTGGTCTCCTGCAGCCCTTTCCTACCTTGAGATGACGACCCCATCTCCCTCTGCACTGGCCTGTTCATTCTTTGGTAAATAGAATTTTGATTTGTATTAAACTAATTTACATACAATATTTAAAAAACTACATAGTCCTACTACTAAGTAGATAACGAAAAATAAATTGCTTGATTTCTCCCCACCTCTGATTCCTGCTTCTCAGAGGCAATTGCTTTCATCTTTGGTTTTTTTTTGCTGTTTCTTCCGGCGCTTACCTCCGTTTTTGTAAAGGAGGTAAATGCTTACGTTGTAATTTTAGATTTTCCCATTTTAGACATTATCTATTGACTTCTAGCTCAGATGCTGTTAGTGTCGCACCTGAAGCCCTTAGAACTTTCCTGCACTTTCATTTCTTCACTTCCAACTCCCAGGGTCTGCATCTCTTTACCTGAAGCCTTTGGGGTTCTGCCCTCACACACAGCAGGCTAGCATTCCAGGAAATGAGTATGCCATCTGCCCCCCTTTCCCCCTCCCCCAGCAGCCCTTAACTAATGACTCACAGAAGTTGATGTATAAATACCTCAGCTGCCTCCTCCTCAGGTGGAATAATTCTGAGGTGTGTGGCTTTTGCCTCATTGCCAAGTTTTCCCAGTGGGATTAAGCTCCAATTACCTACAGAGGTGTCTGGTGTAATCCCACATTCTTTATTGGTTGTTTCCCCTTTCCTATACCACTTTCCCAGTTCTCTCTGAGTGTCCCCTGCACTTCCCAAATAAACTGAACTTGCCAGCAAATCCTAGTCTTGGTGTCTGCCTCTGGAGAAATCCAAACTAAGATCACTCCATAGGAAGATGAAAATTTATTTCTTATGATCCCTGTCCCTGAACACACACACACACACACACACACACACACACACACACACCCCACACACATACCACCCCACATTCTCTCAATGTTGTTCAAGTATGATTTTAGTTAAATCAACATTCAGCATTTACATTATTATGATTATGTCAATATTGTCGACAGCTAAGCGACATAAACTATAGTTATATTTCTTTTTTAAATAGCATTTTTCTCATAAGTTAATAGCTGCTTCTTTTTTTATACCGGTATAGTTAAATAAATCAGATTACTTATTCATATGTTCTGTTATTTTCTTGGAAATTTCACTCCTGAAGCATGAGGTTTTCCTGCTCCAACCTGGATTGGTTGCTTTCCTTGTTTGCTGCACAACTGTCATCCTGGGGCTTCTTTCATCATCCTTCTGGAAGGTTCTTTAGTTTTTCTCCTTTAGTCTTTAGACTCTCCCCTTTTCTTGGTGATGTTGGATCTGCCGGCAGTTTCTGAGTGTGGGCCGGGATTGTGTCTCGTGAAGCTGAAGAATGGAAACACGGACCAGGGAGAGGCAAAAAGTTTTAAAAAGAGGATAGTTTATTAGAGGCAGGAGAAAAGGTTGCAGCTCCCGAGAAAGAGGGTGTCCCGAATGGGGGGTTGCCCCATGACTGAGGCAAAAGCTCTTTTATACCTTCCCTTGCCTGCTTGGGGAAGGGGAGCTGTTTGAAGAAGGGAACTTGTTTGAAGAAGGGAACTGGCGCCTTCTAATGAAATTCGTCTACCAGGTTTTTTCTGCTTGCCCATCCTAAAGGAATTAGCAAAGTAAACCCACTCTTTATCTATCAGATCTGCTCCATTTGTCAGGCCAAAATGAATTTTATGATTAACCTCAAGGCCTTGTTACATTATGTCCTGGAGCAAAGGAGTGATTTCAAAACCTGAAGTTTTAGGATACGGCTGTCTTTGTTTATTCCACCAGGGACCTCCCTGTCTACCTAGGGACATGCTAACTCTCCGTATCAATCCCCCCTCTGAAGACGAAACCCTAACTGCTGTTAGGGAGTAGGGGCGACGACCGCTCTGGCTACTTCAGGCTGAGGAGGGACGTAGAGAGAGACCAGCAGCTAGGGCTTGTCCAGAGGTCTATCTAAGGGTCCCCGGTAGATGAGCAGATCCAGATGAGGCGTAATTCCTTTAGGATGGGCAAGCAGAACAAACCTGGTAGATGAATTTCATTAGAAGGCGCCAGTTCCCTTCTTCAAACAAGTTCCCTTCTTCAAACAGCTCTCCTTCCCCAAGCAGGCAAGGGAAGGTATAAAAGTAAGAGCTTTTGCCTCAGTCATGGGGCACCCCCCATTCGGGACCCCCTCCAGCTCAGGAGCTGCAACCTCTTCTCCTGCCTCTAATAAACTATCCTCTTTTTAAAACTCTTTGCCTCTCCCTGGTCCGTGTTTCCATTCTTCAGCTTCTCGAGACAAGATCCTGGCCCGCACTCAGAAACTGCCGGCAGATCCAACATCACCTACATCATTGTGTCTCTGGTTTTTTTTCTTGATTTATTTCTCATTATGTCGTTTAGTAGCTTTATGAGAATGGGTACATCAGAGACAAATTTTTTGAAACCTGGCATGTCTGCAAATAACTTTGTTTATGTTTTATTGACAGTTTGGCTAGAGAATTCTAGATATAAAATAATTTTCTTTCAGAATTTGGAAGAAATTGCTCTTATCTTCTAGCTTCCATCCAGCATTGTTTTTATTTGGTTTTGTTTTACTTTACATAGTAATTTATTTGAATGGTATGTTTAATATTTATACATGGATCATTTTACTAGCTATTTTATAATATGTTTATACATTTTTGTATTTGAAATGTTTATTAATTCCACAGTTTTTTATTTTATGAATTCTTTTTGTTACATTATTGAGGTATATTTTTGGATTTACAAAATTCACCCATTTCAAGTGTATAATTTAGTGATTATTTACTAAACTTACCAAGTTGTACAACCATCAACATAAAACAGTTTAAGAACATTTTCATTAGCCCAGTAAGATCCCTAAAGCCCATTCAGCATTGCTTTTGAGATGTCTGATGCACATTTTGAACCCCAATCCTTTGTATGTGGCCCAGTTTTTCTCTCTAGAAACAGATCGCTCTAGGATCTGCTCTTTATTTCTGATGTCTGAAATATTACAGTAATGTGCCTTAATATGATTCTTTTAACAAATAACCTGAAAAAATTTTAAATTATTTCTTTGGCAATTATTCCTCAAACTTTTTTCAGTCTCCTTTTTCTGCAACTACTGTTGTTCTAGTATTGAATCTTCTGGAATAATCCTTTAATATTCTTGTCTTTTTAAAAAAAGAAAAACTTCAATGTTTTACTTTTGGGAGATTTCCTCAATTTTTTTTCTTCCAAACCTATACACTTTAAAAATTTTTTCTATCTTTATTTCCAAGAACCCTTTCTCACCTCTAAAGTTTCTTTTTTTCTATAGCTCTCTGATCTTATTTCATGGGTGCAATGGTTTCCTTTCTCTCTGAGGATATTACTTATTCTGTTAAAAAATTTTTTTTCCTTCATGAATTGTCTGTTTCTCCCGAGTGAATTGAAATCCCTATGTGTGTGTATAGGGCTGGCAGGACCATGCTTTAGGATTATCTGGTAGGAAGCTGATCTTTAACTGGGGACTCCCCCAAATTCCAGTATCAGTAGGTCTTTCTTAGGTCAGTTGGTTTAATCATCGGATACCTTCCTGACTTCTTCCCTCCAGACTTCAGCTTTCTGGGAGCCTAACAGGGGAAGAGGCTGGTGATCACACTGTTTAGGATGCAAACTTGCCCTTAATTTCCTTTTGCCTATGGTGCCTTACTCTTTCCATTAGCTTTGCTTCATGTCTTTCTCAAGTCCAGAATGTCTCTCCTTTGTCCTCTCCAGAGAGTAAACCAGTATTTTTCTGAGTGGGGTAGAGAAAGCCATCTGGCTACAAGGGCTGGGAGAGAGGAATCATACTTTCAACTCATCCTTGTGTTTTTAGTCCAACTCCATTCCATCAGCTTCAAAGTTGCCTGGTACGGCTAATTTCTAAACTTTTCTTTTTCTTTGGTTTCTGTTTTTTTTATTATTATTATTTTTTATCAAATTGGCTTCCTTCTTCAAAGCTTCTCCACCCCATGCCTACCCTGCAGGCAGCATTCTTGTCTTTACTAAATTAATACTCATCTGACTACTATTCATCTTCCAAATTTTTCTTGACATCTTCCATCAGCTATTGTCTTTTCTCTTGTTCCTAGAGTTCTTGTGGGCTTACACTTTGTTACTTTACTGTCATTTTAGGAACAGAGTCAAATGCATATGTTTAATGTGCCAAGTCTAACCAGAAATTCCCTTCCTGTTCCACTGCCACACTCTTGAGCCTGACTCACATTTCTCGGGTGGACTGATTACTATTCCCCAAACAGGCTCTTTCTGGCCTCCTTATCTTTGCTAATAAAGTTTACAGAATTCTCTCCTCACCTTCTTTGCATCCATCAAGGCTAACCTTAAATGTCATATCCACGAAAACTTCTCCAATTGTCATTGCTAGAAAAAACTCTGGGCCACCTCTAATGCCCACTGCATGTTTCACCTCTCCTAAGATACCGCCTACCAAATGGTATATACATCTATCACCTCCTTCCCTTGAGGGAAGGAACAATATCTTAACATCTTAAATCTCTTTCAGTCAGCTCCATATTTATTTGTTGGATAATAAGAATCGTAATAATCAAATATCTGCCCTACTATGTGCATTTTAAAAATGTACACTTTGACCACATTGGCTTCTAACACTCATGGTAATTCTGCAAGGTAGAGTCTTAGCTTCAAGTTTTAGATACGGAACATGATGCTCTAAGGTGTTAAACAACTTGCCCAAGGTCCAGCAAGAGGCAGGAACAGAATTCAAATTGTGTTCTTTCTGTCTCTAAAGTCTTAAGCCCAGCTGCTGTGTTTCATTTATTTTTTTTTTTAAATTTTGTTAGTAACTTTTGTTTTATTAACTTGGGTACTTAACATTTTTTTTCCAACTCTGTGCTACCCCCAGCACTCTGAAAGTATAGGTGCATTGTGGTTATACTGCTCATTCCAAACCCTTGTTCCTCAAGCTGGAATCTTCAACGTTTTCCTTATGGATCCATATCAGTCATTTACTGGGCTTTTACTCTCTGCCAAACAATTGGTAATACATGTGGTTAAGGGCATAGGCTCTGAAGACAGGTTCAAATATGGACTCTTCCACCTAAGTTATAAGTGTGAACAAGTTATAACTTTTCTATGCTTCAATTTCTTCCTCTGTAAAATGCACTTAATAATAGTAGATACCACATAAGGTTATGGTAAGAATTAAATGAATTAAATACATGTAAACTTCTTTGACCAGTGTGTAGTAATTATTACCTATTGTTTTCACATACTTTATCTTGTTTAACTTCACACCAACCCTATCATGTGGAAATTATTATCCTAACTTTATAATGAGGAGCCTGCTTTTAGATATAAATTAATTGAGGTCTGTCTGTCTCTGAAATCATGTTCTTAACCACTATGTTACATAGCCAGAGAGATAGATGGTATTTGTGGACATTTTTCAGGGTTTTAAAATTTGTTACATTTATGAACAGGAAGTCAGGACACCTTTGGTCTCCAGCGCAAGTCTAGAGAGAATGTGAGAGTGTCATTACTGTGTAGGGATAAGAGCCACCCAAGGTGAGTCAGGAAACCTGGACTCCAGCCCTCACTGCTGAGTGACAACCCCACCCACACCCTCCTTTGGTCACATTTCCCTTGTCTGTAGAATGAGGGGTTGCACTGACCATCTCCAAAGAGCCCTTCGTTGGCCTTACAAAGGCTCCCAGCAAAGTCAGGGTGTTATCTGCTGAATGCCAGCACCATCTGGTGGTCATGGGCCATAACCCAAGCCCATTGATTCCCACTGCCACCTGGTGGCCACTAATGCCACATTAAATTTGCATGGCATTTTGAATTAAAAAAAAAACACACAGCAAAACATTGATACGTTAGCACACATTATCTTTATAGAGAGCTGATAAGATAGGTAGAGCAGGTGTTAGTATTGACTTTTGCAGACACGAAACTGGTGCCCAAAGAGGTTAGGTGAATGTCACGGAGTCACACGACAAGGTGGCAGGCTGTCAGAGCCTGGTTTAAAAGTTTCAGGGATATTAAGCTACCTCTGAAACAGATTTAGCAGATATTTATTGAGAACCTATTACATGCAAGATAAGTCACTTCACATAAGTCACTTCATTTAGTCTGAACATACAAATGAGACTCAGTGAGGTTAAATAATTCATTCAGCATAGGGTGTGGCAGAGGTAGGATTTAAACTCAGATTCCACAACTCTACCCAGCCATATTTCCCTCCTCCTCAGTGCCTGGGGCTGGCACATGGAACAACCAAGGCTTCTTCTACTTCCTCTTCAGGACCAAATACCAAATATTTAGCTCTGCTGATAGTCACCCAGAATAAAGACTACATTTCCCAGCCTCCCTTGCAGCTAGATATGGGTAGGACTGGTGTAGGCAATTTTAGGAAAGAGTCTTTGAAGGGAGTGAGCAAGAACCATCTTTTCAGGCAGCTTCTAAAATGGCTCCCAGTGATCCCACTTCCTGGAAGTCACACTATTGGCAATGCCCTCCCTTTGAGTATGGGCTGGAGTTAGTGCTTCTAAAAAATAGAAGGTAGCAAAAAATGATGGGAAATCACTTCCAAGATCAGCTTACAGAAGATTGTGACTTTCATCTTGTTCATATTCTTGATGGCTCTTCTTCCTCGCCTGCTTGGATGAAGCAAGCTATCCTATTGTGAGCTGCCTCATGGAGAAGCTCATGTGACAAGGAGCTGAGGCCTCTTCTGGCCGACAACCAGTGAGGAACTGAAGCCCTCAGGACAACAGCCTGCAGGAAAGCGAATCCTGCCAATAACCATGTGACTGATATTGGAAGCAGGTCCTTCCCAATTTGATCCTTGAGATGTATTTGTGAGAGACCCTCAGTCAAAGGACCCACACTTGGACTCCCGACCCACAGAAACTGTAATATAATAAATACAGTTTCTGTTTTAAGCTTCTAATTTTTAGAGTAGTTACACAAAAATATATACCTAATATGTATTCTTCCTTCCTCTTTTCTTCCTTGCCAATTGGAAGGTGGATGACATGGCTGGAGCAGAGTCTTGGACTGTGAGATAGATTTGGGAATTGAGGCCCTACATGGAGGATAAAGAAGATAGAGAGTTTGGGGCCTGACAAGTGGAATATCACTATTATTTTGAATTTTCTCTCATTCTCAGCTGAGTCCGACTCTTCCTTTTTTGCGTGTGTTAAAGAGGTAGTTTGTATCCTTTTATGTAAGCAATGCGATCCCCAGGCAAATTGGTGAAATAGTTCAAATTTGCCTTTGATGCCCCTGTTGTTTCTAGATCTTTTTTTACTCTTTCCTTGCTTTTTCTTTTGTCTAATGCCCAGTCTTTGCCAGTGCCTGCCTAGGGTACCTTTTGAGCCCAGGTGGACTAGGGCATGGACCTCCCTCTACACCCTCTTTTGGCTGTTGAGTTCCAGCAGGGCTCCCATGCTGCCGGTCCTCAGTTCAAAAGGCTGGTAAATGGTGTGCTTATTTGCTTGCAGGGGTAAAAGAGGGGTGCAGGGGTGGGGCTGGAAGATAAAAACTCTAAGCGGATTTCAAATGACATCATTTCTGGAACTGTGAAATTACTGGGAGGAGAAATGCTTTCAAATAGTGAGATCTTCCAGGTTTTTATCAACTAAGTGTGCATGGGGTGCTATGTACTTTAAGGCTGAGGTGAAGAGGCATGTGGAAAGGCAGTAGAATAAATGGGTGAATAAAAAGTGAAAAGCAGCCCATTGTCAAGAATACAAAATGATATGGAATAGAGATCTTATTGCTTTTTTTCTTTTCTTTTCTTTTTTTTTTTTTTTTGAGATCTTATTTCTTTTATGACTTTGGGAAGCAACTTATAATTCCCTACCTGTACCCTCCCACACCTGGCTTTTTTGTTGTTGTTGTTGCTATTCTAGTAATATTTGGATATAAAATCTGATTCTCTCCAAAGGGTGGAAGAATTTGGCTTTTTGAGCTACCATAATTTATGTCTATTATGAATCTTACTAAATATTGCAGTTTTAAAATGTTGTTCTTGACTAGGGATCAAGGACTAATGGTCATAACAATGTTCCCGACACCAAGCATGGTGCCTGGCACATAGTAGGCACTCAATACATGCTTATGTATGCTGTAAAGGGGCTTCTTTAATTCCTTGGGAAGTATCTCAGGTCAGTGTATGTGATACCCCCTCCACACACAAATATAGACTGTCATTGCAGAATTCATTCATGTATTTCATAAAAAATTATGGAGCTCCTACTGTATGTTAAGCACTGTTCTAGATGATGGGGATAAACCATAAAGGAAGCAGACAAAAATCGGAGCTCTCAAGTTGCTTATGTACTATTGGAGAAGACAGAAACTTAACCGATAAATAAGTAAAATACATAGTATGTTGGACAATGACAAGTGCTATAGAGAAAAATAGGGATGGCTGGGGAAGGGAGGGGTGGTCAGGGATGATCTCACAGGATGTGCTCCCCAGATGTTCTGAGTGCTCCCCTATGCTTCCTGGCCTCCATTGCAATAAAGCAGGGCCAGGTGGCTAGTGCTGGCCAATGGACTGTGAGCAGACAGGGTACATGTCACTTTCAGGCCAAAGCAGTTTAGAGCTAGTGGGCCTTTCCCACCTCCGCTGCCTCGGAGAACTTGGTGGCCATGTGTTCAGCTGACAGTGTTACCAAATGGAAAGAATCTGGGCCCTTGAGGCCTGAATGGAAGAGAGTACTCCTTCCCCATCTGCCTTGTGTTTATTACCCTGACTAATGCAGTAGCATTTGAGCGAAGCCCCAAAGAAAGTGAAAGAGTGAGCCATGTGGTTATGGGGGTAAGAGCATCCCAGGCAGAGGGAAGCTGAGAATGACATCTGGCCTAGCTTGAGTAACTTACAGATAACCAATTTCACTTCTCTCCAGCCGACTTGGATATTTTAACTCCATTAAGAATTGTAAACACTAGGTTCCATTTTAAGAGAGGAGAAGAAGCCATTTATTCTGTGACTGTAAGCAAAAAAAGAAATAACACAACTAACCATCTCCTAGCCTCTGCCCCTTGTTCCCAGACACCAGATACTTTTTCCTTTAGGATAGATAGGTCTTACTCTGGATGCAATGTTACCAACAATGTCTGGACGATGCTCCCCATCTTTCTTGTCTTGGGACAACTGGAGAAGTAAGATTGGGTATAAGGACATCATCCAACTGCAGCAGCCCTTGGGGGATGCTCCCCTTCCAGCTCCTGGCCCTCAATGATTCCCATGCCCCAAAGCACCTGCATTGCATGTGCGGCTTTTTTCTCATGGGTTTAATTTCTCCTAAGCCCACTTCACAGAAGTTCCATTTTAATTGCTATCTGCTTAACTGTTTTGTCTTACTTAAAAAGACAAGTTTAATCAATCCAAACATTCTTCTGTCTAGGTCTTACTGACCTGTACAAAGTTAACTTTGACGAATGGTTTGTTTTAAGCCAAAACATACTCCCTGAACCCTAAATGTAGTATAGCTTTTGGTGCTCTTTCCAAAGGCAAGAAAAATCATAACAATGTTCTGCAGAGAAAAATTTCAATGCTGTATAAGCTGACACCACTCTTACCTTTTTTTTTTTAAATCTCAATGCCTATGTTTAGATAACTACAAATGAAACTTTAAGAAATCTCCTATATCAATGTCTCTCAAACTTAAATCATGTTCAGTTTCCTTGTAAGGAAAAAAGATTCTCACAGATCTTTAGAATTGGATTAAATTATTTTTTATAATGTTGCATACATATATATGTATATGTGTATATATATATATATGTGTATATATATACACATATATATATATGAAACAAAGGAAAAGACTCCTTATATTTTTAGATTTCATGCATTTAATAAACCAAAACAAATTTATAAATTAAGTACAAACAAAACTACCAAATGAGGAAATTAAAATTTACAATGTTGATTTAATATAAGGAATGATATTTTGCTGGAATCAAATCACCTCTCACAACATGAATGTTTTACTGACTTTAATGGCACCAACCTATTTAACCACATACCTTGTGATGACTCAATTCTCCCACTAAACGTTGTTTGTATGGTACACCACAATATAATTTAGATATAACTTGGTGTGACCACATCATTTATTTTTTAAATCCCTCTCTGTTTTTTCTTTCTTCTCATAAGTCTGCAACAATTCAGTTAGTACTATTTGCCAATCACAAATGCAAACATAGTCAATGAAATTGCATTTCTAGAACAACTATAAAAGGCTGATAAATTTATAAAGATATTCTACCCCACTAGTAATCCAATATAAATTAAAATGAGAGGCAATTTTTTCTATCGAACAGGCAAAGCTTTTTTAAAAGATAAAATAAATGCTGGTAGGAATGTGTGATGCCTTGAACACTTCTGGTGGGAACGAAAACTGGCCTGACCTTTCTGGAAAGCAATTTAACAGTAGGTATTAAGAATTTTCAAAGTCTTTGAATGAGTAATTTTACTTACAGGTTTCTATCCTAAGGAAATAATTGTAAAATGTGAGCAAAAATTTCTGTATAGGATATTCATGGCAATGTTCTTGCTAACAATGAAAAAATAGGAAATCCCTGAAATGTCAAAAAATAATAAAATAAACTATATTATCAACAATTATGTAGCCATTACAAATAATATTTGTGAACAATTTTAATAACAGTGTTATAGAGTTAAAAATATAACATTGAGCAATAAGAAAAAATAGGATACAGGAATACATATTCTAGATAGTTTTATTATGACGAAAATGTAAATATACAAAGTAAAAGACCCAAAGCCAAAACCACGAGTGCTTCTTTTTCTGGATTGTGGGTCATTTCTGCTTTACTTTTTATATTTCCTGATTTTTCCAAGTTTTCTATACTAAGCATATAATATTTTTATTTTTAATTACTGTAAACAACTCTGTAAAGGATGCCATGTCAGCTTGGACCATCCTAAAATGCTCCAAGTTGGAATCACTTCCCTCTAATGCTCCAAGTTGGAATCACTTCCCTCCAACATCCATCCACAGGTCCCAGGTTTACTTTCTACAATTACCATGGCTATAGTATGCCACTCCTCTGCTTAAGAACCTCCAAAGGCTCTTACGAGGCAAGAATGCCCCAGCTTGGCATTCAATGTCCTCCTGAATCTGGTCCCAGCCTTTCCAGCCACATATCCCAATGTACCTCTAACTCACTCTACATCAGTGCTTTCCAACTATGGGTTGCTATGCATTAGTGAGTCATGAAATCAATTTAGTACCAGCATTAAAAAAAAAAAAATAGAATAGAAAACACCAAGTTGCATTGCACATACTAACGGCAATTATTGTCTCAGGTTGTACACACACACACACACACACACATGCAGTGTGTAGACATGCTAAGACAAAGCTGAAATGTATATCTTACTGTGAGTGATGATCAAAGAAGTTTGAAAGCCACTGTCCATACCACAGCCACATCAGGCCAGCAGGTAGTCCTCAATCTTGCTTTGTACAGTAGCCCCCCTTATCTACAGTTTCAGTTACCCATAGGTCAACTGCGGTCCAAAAATATTAAATGAAAGAAAATTCCAGAAATAAACAATTCATAAGTTTTAAATTGTGCTCTATTCTGAGTAGCATGATGAAATCTCACACCTTCCCGCTTTGTCGTGATGAAGATGTGAATTATACTTTTGTCTGGTGTATCCACGGTGTATACACCACTGCCCATTAGTCACTTAGTAGCCCTCTCAGTTTTCAGATCCACACCAACTGTTGCAGTATTGTAGTGCTTGTATTCGTAACCCTATTTTATTAATGGCCCCAAGGCGCAAGAGTAGTTATATTGGCAATTTGGTGCGCCCTGTGTATGGCTTCCGAAGAGAAGTCATAAAGCATTTCCTTTAAGTGAAAATATGAGTACAGTACAATAAAACATTTTGAGAGAACATGTTCACATAACTTTTATTACAGTATATTGTTATAATTGTTTTATTTTATCGTTATTTTTTATTGTTAGTCTCTTACTGTGACTAGTAAGTATTTACGTAGAGGAAAAAACATAGTACATATATACAGGGTTCAGTACTATCCGTGGTGTCAGGCATCTACTGGGGGTCTTGGAATGTATTCCCCTCAGATAAGGGAGGACTACTGTACTGCCTTTGAGCCCACTATTCCCTCAGCTAGACATTCTCCCTGCTCTCTGTCTACTGAAATCCTTCAAGGCCCTAATAAGACACCACCTCCTCCCTGAAGTGTTCCACCTTTCCCCTCATCTGTGATCCTAAAATGATGGTGTCATACCTTTCTTACACCACTCAAAACAGCCTGCCTTATATGACTAGATCTTACACTGAGTCCTTAGGCAATGTATACCGTGTGGGCAGGGCTTGTCTGACCCACCTTCGGGTCCTTCAAAGGCCCAGAAGTGTAGTGAACCTGGTTAATGCTCAGTAAATGTTGGCCCAACTGAATATTTTCTATATCTCCTTCAGGAGGTGTTTTTCATCATATATATATATATATATATATATATATATATATATATATATATATATGATTTTATTGGGGAAGGGGAACAGGACTTTATTGGGGAACAGTGTGTACTTCCAGGACTTTTTTCCAAGTCAAATTGTTGTCCTTTCAATCTTAGTTGTGCAGGGTGCTACTCAGCTTCAAGTGGTTGTCCTTTCAGTCTTAGTTGTGGAGGGTGCAGCTCAGCTCCAGGTCCAGAAGCCATTGTTAGTTGCAGGGGGCACAGCCCACCACCCCTTGCGGAAGTTGAACCGGCAACCTTGTGGTTGAGAGCCCACTGGTCCATGTGGGAATTGAACCCGCAGCCTTCGGAGTTAGGAGAATGGATTTCCAACTGCCTGCGGCGCCAGGCCGGCCCCTCATTCTATATTCTTGACCATAAGCTCCAGCAGGCATAAGATCTTTGCCCTGGGACCAATGATATCTACAGTGATACTTCTAAAAACCAGTTTGTCCTGAAAGCTTTCATCTTTCTTCAGGAGGAATAAGAGAAATAAATATGTTTTTATCCATTTAAAAGATATCTCCTTTATTGAGAGTGTGTTTCTCCTATATTTTTGATGTTAGGATGTATTTTTGTGGAGAAATGATGATAAATTAGAAAATAATAGCTGTTTTTTAATCTCAGTGTGTTTACTGTCTGTATTTGGAAAAATAAAAATCTGGCAATTCTACGCTCGTCTTTCAAACGATTAAAAGAAAAAAAGTATTGGTTGCAAACTCCGGAAGACTGAATCAATTGCTCTTTCTGGGATTGCTGAAGGTAGGTTCACTTTTTTAAAGGCTAGATTAATTCATTAACGTAGGGCTGGAGGAGGGTTTAGGATTGGAGGAGGGTTTAGGGCTGGAGGAGGGTTTAGGGCTGGAGGAGGGTTTCTCCACTCATCTCAAGGACTGATAATAATTGGTCTGAGTTCCTCCTCGGATGTTCCCACTCTCCTGTTCCTGAAGACGTTAATCACACATTAAGTCCCTGTGAGACAGTGTATCTCTGGCCCTTTAAATGAGGGCGTGGTGTAGAGGGGCGGGCCGCCCAGGGGAGACAAGAGTGAAAGCTGGAAGCGGAAGCGTGGCCACTAGTGGTAGATACTGCGCGTGCGTGAGGCTGAAGGGGGGGCGGGGTCACGTGGGCCGGGCGTCCTGGGCTGGAATCGCTACAATCGCAGGTAAAGAGTGTCTCTAGAATGGGCCAGTGGGATGGGGACAGTAGTGAGGGGCTTTACTCCCAGCGGGAAGAGAACGCGCGCCAGATCCCTGAGCCTCGGCCCTTTTCCCCGCGCGACAGCAGCGCGGCCTCGGGGTGGCTGATCGAGCTGCCGGCGACTGGCTAACTGGACCAGGGCCCACCGGCCGGGCGGGGTTGACTCTGGGGCGGAGGGGTGTGCCCAGCTTTTGGGCTGCGACTGGGTCGGGCAGTTTCCACTTGTTGATTATAATTGAGTGGGAGGCTGGGACTGGTGCACCCTCTCCTCCTGATTGTGAGACTAGCGGGCAGGTGATAACCCATATACCCAGGACGGAACAGGTGTGCAGCCCACCTTTTGGGCCTGGGGCACCGGTGAGGTAGGCTCCGCCATCCCTCGAGGACTGGGATGAGTTTGCTCCCCAAGTGTGAGGCCGAAGCTTACTTAGCTGGGGTGCCCACCTCTTAGGATTGGTGCGCACTCAGTGACGCTGGTTCCAGTTTCTCTGCCTGCAAGGTGTGCCCCAGAGTGAGGGCAGCAGGAGGATAGGTGGGTCTCTAAAGTTCGAGGCCACTCCTGGGTCCTGGTTAGTTCTCCTAAGTGTGGTGCCTGGGGAAGGAGGGAAACAGCAGTCTAAACTGTTTAGCTGCGTTTCAAAGGAGGTTAGGATAGGATGGAAGTAGGATCAGCGAGAGGCTCCGTGGTCATGGGTTATCAAGAACACTTGGGAAGCCTCCAAGTCGGCAGGCCTCCTCCACACCTTCCTAATATTAGACTAATATTAGAATGGACAGAAAGGCTTGTGTCCTCTGCATTGCCCACCCTCCAACACACTTTCCTCAGCTCCTCACGCCCCCGCCCCGCAATACCCCAAGCAAAACAAACATGGATGTTAAGTTGTGGCACCAATTCTACTCCAGGTGTCTGTGACTGGGAGATAATTACATGTCAGCTGTGTGTGTGTTTGAAGTCTATCTAATACAAATGGGGACGGAGTATCTACACATGTTTGTGTAAGATATGGGTTTGCTCATGGTTAAATTTAAGCAGAGACTAGATACTGAATCCTCTGGCAATAGCTGGTTTGTTCCATAGAATGCAGAAGAAAGACAAATGGGAAATTCTGGTTGAATTATTGGGCTTCATATGTTAAAGAGACATAGTTATATGTGAGAAAATTCATTCCAGAGCTCTAAGAGAATAATATGTTGAGTATCCTGTATATATTTCCTTTGTAGTTGGATCAGCATCAACAGATGGATGTTTTCTGTCTTCCAGAATATTGGGACAGCTTGATGATTTTTAATTGTATCTCACTCTTTTCATAAGCATTTCAACCACTGTGACACCACATGTCGGCTATGTATGTGAATGAAAAGGAAGGCCTTTTGAACTTAATGATGTCTGTTTAACTTTTGATCTTTTTTATAGTTTTCACATGGGTTAGATAGCATCTTTTCTTGACCCACAGCTTCTGGTGTGATCTGTGTATATTTGTAAGATCAAACTGTTCTATTCTTAACTGAATCTTGAATTATTGTTTGAATTATCTTCATTCTGTATACCAGCCCCCGTGTTACATCTTCTAAGCTTCCAAGCATCCAGAGTAAAGAGAAAACTCCTACCTTCAGTGTTGATGCGTACAAAACCTGGGGAAGGACACTGATTGGCCACATTGGACACAAGAATATTGTGTGCTTATTCTTCTGGCTAGGTAGATAGGTATTTGTTTGGCAGCACCACCAAAATTACATGGTGGGAGTGGGGGAGGAGCAGTTTTCCAGAGGAAAGGTGGAGAAGGTGAGGGATGTTTTAACAGTAATCAAATTTGTTTTTCCCTCTGCAGTTCAGCAAGAAGCTTCCTCTGCTCTTTGGGGAAAAAAAAATCTTTTGTGACTCATGACACCTAAGACAAATTGAGGTGACAATTCAATTAATTGGTAGTTAATTAGGATGGGTGGGAAGGCCACCATCTACTCAGCTTACAACTGAATGGAATCCTATTTTCTGTGTATTTAACTTAGAAAAATTCACCCATACCAGCTC
Organism: Rhinolophus sinicus; assembly: GCF_036562045.2. NCBI lineage: Eukaryota > Metazoa > Chordata > Mammalia > Chiroptera > Rhinolophidae > Rhinolophus > Rhinolophus sinicus. The sequence goes on from NC_133751.1 coordinate 48,543,013, forward strand.
AGTGGAGAAGAGGGAATATATTTCAGCTACACATGGCCCATGTGCTTCTTAGAGGAGTTCTCTGAGGTTGGGGTGGATCTTGGACGGAGATTCTTATAATAGTGGGGACTTCTTACAAGCTGGAAAGAAGTGATGATTTTTCTTTTTCATTCATTTTCCTTATTGCCTCATACACATTGATATAAAGCTGGTGAATAGTATTAAAGTTTATACATAATACAGGTATTTGTAAACTTCGTTCTTATTATTTTGTATTTCTTGTAGGGGATTTAGATTTTGTTTTCTAGAATGGGGCTATCAGAGAGTTGTGTCTGGCAATTCATAGTAGTAACCGCACCATGCATAGGTAGGTTTCAGGCACTCTTTTTTTGAAAATGTCATTTATTTATTTTAATTAAATTTTATTGGGGACACTGGTTAACATAAGTTTCAAGTGTACAATTCTATAATACATCATCTGTATATTATATTGTGTGATCACCACCCATAGTTCTAGTCGCCCTCGGTCACCATATAGTGTTTGGTCCCTTTTAAGCTTTTCATCCTCCCCTCCACCCCTTTCTCCTTTAGTAATCACCCTTCTGTTGTCTGGGTCTCTGAGTTTGTTTGTTGCTTTCTGTTTTATATCCCATATATGAGTGAAATATGGTTCTCAACTTTTTCTGTCTGACTTATTTCGCTTCGCTCCAAAATATGCATTAGAGCTGATGGTCCGGATAGGTGTTATTTTCGGGGAAACACGGTAGCCATTCTAACATTGGTTGTGTGTATCTCATTTTGGTTTTGATTTGTATTTCCCTAATAGCTAGTGAAGTCGAGCATCTTTTTATATATCTGTTGGCCATTTGTATGTCATCTTGGGAAAAATATCTAGGTCCTCTGCCCAGTTTTTAAAAGGATTGTTTGTTTCTTTGTTGAGTTTTATGAGTTCTTCATATTTTTGGATATTAGCCCCTTATCAGAGTTATTGTTTGCAAATATCTTCTTTGATTCTGTTGGTTGCTTTTTTGTTTTGTTGAAGGTTTCTTTTGCTGTGCAGAAGTTTTTGAATTTGATATAATCCCATTCATTTATTTTTGCTTTTACTTCCCTTACCTTTGGGGTCAAGTTCATAAAATCCCCCCTGAGACCAAGGTCCATAGTTTAGTACCTGTGTTTTCTTCTATGTATTTTATTGTTTCAGGTCTCATATTTAAGTCTTCAATCCATTTTGAGTTAATTTTTGTGTATGGTGTGAAATAGCAGTGTAGTTTCATTCTTTTGCATGTGGTTTTCCAACTTTCCCAGCACTATTTATTGAAGAGCCTTCTTCTCTCCATTGTATATTTTTGGCTCCTTTGTCAGAAATTAGTTGCCCATATACATGTAGGTTTATTTCTGGGCTCTCAATTCTGTTCCATTGGTTTCTGTATCTGTTTTTCTGCCAATACCATACTGGTTTGATTATTTTGGTTTTGTAGTATAATTTGAAGTCAGGGAGTGTGATACCTCTGGCTTTATTCTTTTTTTTTTTCAGGCTTGCTTTGGCTACTTGGAGTCTCCCGTGGTTCCATACAAACTTGATGATTTTTTTTGCTCTACTTCTTTGAAAAATGTCATTGGGATTTTGATGGGGATTGCATTAAATCTGTATATTGCTTCAGGTAATATGACCATTTAAATTAAATTGATTTTTCCAATCCATGAACATGGAATATCTTTCCATTTCTTTGTGTCTTCTTCAGTTTCTTTCAACAATGTCTTGTAGTTTTCAGTGTGTAACTTCTTCACCTTTAATACCCCAAAATAGAAAGAACTCATACAACTGAACAAGAACAACGAAAAACAATCCTTTAAAAAACTGGGCAGAGGACCTGAAGAAGACATACAAATGGCCAACAGATATATGAAAAGATGCTCAACTTCGCCAACTATAAGGGAAATGCAAATCCAAACCACAATGAGATACCACATCACATTTGTTAGAATGGCTGTTATCAGTTAGACAATAAACATTAAATTTATTCCTAGGTATTTTATTCTTTTGTTGCAAGTGAAAGTGGAGTTGTTTTCTTCATTTTCCTGATATTTTATTGTTAGTATATAGGAACGCAATGGACTTTTGTACATTGATTTTGCATCCTGCAACTTTACTGTAATTGTTTGTTTCTAATTGTGTGTGTGTGTGTGTGGAGTTTTTAAGGTTTTCTGTATATAGAATCATATCATCTGCAAAAAATGACAGTTTTACTTCTTCATTACTGATCTGGATGCCTTTTATTTCTTTCTGTTGCCTGATTACTTTCACTAGAACGTACAGTACTACGTGTTGAATAACAGTAGTGAGAATGGGCATCCGTGTCGTTCCCGATCTTAGAGGAAAAAGCTTTCAGTTTTTCACCATTGAGTATGATTTAGCTGAGGGTTTGTCATATGTAGCCTTTATGTTTAGGTATTTTCCTCCATACCCATTTTATTGAGTGTTTTAATCATAAATGGATGTTGTATCTTGTCAAATGCTTTTTCTGCATCTATTGATATGATCATATGATTTTTATCCTTTATTTTGTTAATGTGGTGTATTACGTTGATCTATTTGTGTATATTGAACCATCTTGCACCCCTGGAATGAACCCCACTTGATCGTGATCTATTGTCTTTTTAATGTATAGTTGTATTAGATTTGCTAGTATTTTGTTTAGAACTTTGTATGTATATTCATCAGTTATATTAACGTGTAATTTTCTTTTTGTGTGTTGTCCTTGCCAGCTTTTGGTATGATGGTAATGTTGACTTCAGAAAATGAGGTAGGAAGAATTACCTCTTCAATTTTTTTGTAAGCGTTTGAGGATAGATAATAAATTTTCTTTGAACATTTGATGGAATTCACTAGTGAAGCCATTTGGTCCTCGGCTTTTATTTTTTGGGAGGTTTTTGATGACTGATTCAATTTTCTTACTGTTGATTGGTCAATTTAGATTTTCCAGTTCTTCATGATTCAGTCTAGGAAGGTTATATATTTCTAAGAACTTGTCCATTTCTTCGAGGTTATCGAATTTGGTGGCGTATATCTTTCATGGTATTCTTGTATTGTCCTTTGTATTTCTTTGGTGTCCATTGTAATTTCTCCTCTTTCATTTCTGATTTTATTTGTCTTTTCTCCTTTTTTCTTAGAGAGTCTAGCCAGAGTTTTGTCAATTTTATTTATCTTTCCAAAGGACCAGCTCTTTGTTGCATTAATCTTTTTCTATTGTCTTTCTGTTCTATCATCATTTAATTCTGCTCTAATTTTTATTATTTCCTTCCTTCTACTGACTTTGGACTTCATTTGTTTTTCTTTTTCTACGGTAGTTGTTTAAGGTGAACTGTTAGATTGTTTATTTGAGATTTTTCTTGTTTTTTGAGGTAGGCCTGTAATGCTTAACTTTTCCTCTTATTACCACTTACTGCATTCCCAAATTTTTGATGCATTTTATTGTCGTTCTCATTTGTCTCTATGTATCTTTTGATCTTTTATTTCTTCTTTGACCAGTTGTTGGTCAATAACATGTTGTTTAATCTCCAGATATTTGTGGTTTTTCCAGCTTTCCTTTTGCAGTTGATTTCCAGTTTCAAAGCATTGTGGTTAGAGAATATGCTTGGTATGATTTCAGTCTTCTTAAATTTGTTGAGGATAGTTTTATGTCCTCAACATATGACCTATCTTTGATAACGTTCCGTGTCAAGCACTATTCCTTTCCCTCACTTTTCTTTTTAACATTTGTTGTTCTGTATGTACTTCCTAAGTTTTAAATGATCACTTTTCTCGTTTAGACATTTACCAAGGGAAGAGAAAAAGAAACAGCATTTGGGGCATTTTCATAGTGGCAGCGGTAAGCATTGTGGGCCATAGTTACCTAAATGTGTCTATTCTCAGAAAGAAACTCAGGGATCAAGTAAGCTGCTCATCCCACAATAGTAGCATTGCATCTAATACAAGGTCTATTTCTGAAGTGCATGAGTTAGATGAAACTTGAGAGTACCCTTGAAAAGTACCTTGAAAATTGAGTACCTGCAAAGTACCCAGGGAAGGAGTCATGTTGGAGACTGATGCAGGTTCTCTCAGGAAGTCCAACACAGCCAGGTTTTGCTCCATGTTGGAACAGCATGCTGTTTGTTATTTTGAGCACACGTGCTATTGATTGCTTGTATATGAGGCATACACACTGAGACTGACCAAAAGGGCAGCAGATATCCATGTCCTCTCCCAGGCTCACTCTGAAGCATATAGTTTTGTGCAGTGGTATACATAGCATCCCTGGGTCTGTGTGAATCATTTCTTTTTTTCTCTTTCTCCCTGCTGAAAATAATAGTTGAATTCCTGTAAATTAAATGGATATAGGATACATTTTCACTGTTTTCATCATGGCCTGTAGGCTGAATTAATGTAAAAGAACATGAAACATCTGTAATTTTGGAATTTGTGTCATATTATACATGAGCAAATGTTATTTAAAAAAATCAGTGTTACAGATTAAAACAAATATCACCTAGATGTAAAGAATGAAACTTGCAAGATGGAAGGCTTTTTGGGGTAGAACGACTAACCACATCTTATTTTGAATGACCAGAACTGCTATTTGCGGCTCTGGAAGCCAGTGCTGAAGTGTTGCTTGGCTGCTTACCTAGGGAGGGAAGGATGCCAGGCTGGCTGGCTGGATTGGTAGGTTATGAGCTACTGTGTAATTAGTCATTGGAATACAATGATGAACAAGGCAGATCCGGTCTTTGCTCTCCTGGAACCTGCATTCCAGTACAGGGAAAGGAAGGGTGGTTTACCTACTGAAAAAATGATTGCAATGTGATAAGTGTAATAAAAGAGAACAATGTTGTAGGTGCGTACTAATAGGGAACCTAGTCTAGTTGAGCAGGACATAAAAGGCTTTTTTGAGGAAGCAAAGTTTCAGCTGATATCTGAAGGATGAATATGATCAGCAGTAGTTGATAAGCCTGATTACAAAAAGGTAGAACTCAATCATAACTTGGTTTATTATGGTGTAGATTCCTATATGTTGTGAGACAAATAATATCCTCTGAATATTAACAATTACAGGTAATAAAACTGATATATTTAATTTGCAATACAGGTGTTATTCCTGGCTTCCAGTTTCTGTGTTAATTGATTGAATGTGTACAAAGCTATGCAAGTCAAAGAGCCTAGTGGTGTGGAGTATACAAAGAAGGATGGCCCCATTATCACTGAATAATTGGGGAGAAAAGGCATAGTCACATGGTAAGTTAACTAATGAATCAATATGAGGAAGGTGCCAGGGCACTGTTCTAAAGGATGCATTCCTTCTGGATTCAGAGGGTGCTTGGGGGAAGGAAGATGCCGAGAAGGAAGGAAGGAAGAAAGGAAGGAAGGAAGATAAATGGAGAGGAAAAGGAAAGGGAAGGTGAACTAGCGTGAGCAGACCTGGAGGGCAAGTGGAAGCTATTATTGAAGGACTGAACAGAAATAATAAGTTTAGTTGTAAAGGAAGGTAAAATCAGCTCATGTGATGTCTGGAATCATAGGCTTACAATTTGGAATTTTATCGTGTGGCCATTGGGGAGCTGTTAAAAATTATTCCATTTACCCAAGAAAGATAATAGAAAACGGATAGAAATTAATGCTCTATTATATTTTTCTTCACAAAACAAACTACAAGAAGACAAAACAAAATAAAGAAATGGAAGAAGAGAAATACTTGGATTGGGAAGGTCAGGAACAAATTTGGCATGTAAAATCGTTTCCATATCATGATTTCGTGGTATCTTTCTGGGGATATAATAAACTAAAAACAAACAAACAAAAAACAACCCCGCTTGATTTGATTTCACTGTAATGTGAAAAGTGTCTCATGTGTCACTTTTAGGAGGAAAAGAATGTCAGTGAGTTAAATAGGATTTTGGAACTTGAGAATGTTTGCCAAAGTAAAAAACCTGGCGAAACAGTTCCCCGTTAACCTGGCCTAATTTAGGTCACATTCTAGAGTTAATATTCAGTTGGCCGATGTCATAATGGGGTCATTGCTGTTTATACGGTACATTTCTTTTTAAAAAATGGTCCTTGACTCTATTATTAATTGATTGGGAATAACCTTATTCATTAAGAAGGAGAAAACCTTGGGAACTATAAAGATGTCAGATCATCTTAAGTCACAACTATTAAAATATTAGTTTATCAGCAGTACTCACAAGAGGACAACATCCTGGATAACCATGATTCTGTGACATACATTTCCTGTCAGATTAATGTGATTTCTTTCATTCTGGGAGAGACTGAGAACAATTGACGTAACCTTATTGTTTTGTCTGCAAGTATTGTCTGGCATGGCACCACCTTAAGAACTATAAAAACACTAGATCACCCAATGATTAGGTGAAGAACTAGTTGTAGAATTGTATGTCAAGAGGAAATTACAGTAGTTCATTGCCAGCCTTTGTATGGGGATAGCACTTACGTGATATCTGGAGGCAGTATCTGCATCAAGTGTGTAACATTAAGCACCCTATATTAAGCATTTCATCATTGTTCTGCACGTGGGAATGAAGGGCTTGCTCAATAAATATTTGAACAATACCAAGTGACAAGGGAGGATTTAGTATTTCAGAATGTTGGAGATGTGGACAGAAGTTAATTGAAGTTGGTATATTCGTTTCCTATTATTGCTGTAACAAATTACCATATATTTCATGGCTTAAAACAATGCAGATTTATTATTGTACAGTTCTGTAGTTCACAAGTCCACTGGTCTTACTATCATGTTTCCCCGAAAATAAGACCTAGCTGGACCATCAGCTCTAATGCGTCTTTTGGAGCAAAAATTAATATAAGACCCAGTCTTATATAATATAAAATATAATATAATACCCAGTCTTATATTAAGTTTTGCTCCAAAAGACGCATTAGAGCTGATGGTCTGGCTAGGTCTTATTTTTGGGAAGCACGGTAGGCCGAATTCAGGCTGTGGCCAGGCTGCGGTCCTTCTGGAGGCTCTAGGAGAGAATCCATTTACTTACCTTTTACAGCTTCTAAAGACTGAATTCCTTGGCTCCTGGCACTCTTCCTTCATCTGCAAAGCCTGCAATATAACATCTCTCTGCTTCTGTTGTCACATCCCTTCCTCTGACTTTCTTCTGCCTCCCTCTTCCACTGTTAAAGACCCTTTAATTACATTGGGCCCACCAGATAATCCAGGATAATCTCCCCAACTCAAGATCCGAATTTAATCACATCTGCTAAATCCCTTTTGACATGTAAGTTAACATAGTGACAGGTTCTGGGGATTAGGATGGGCATCGTTGGGCACTATTCTGCCTACCACAGGTGGCTTCGTGCGTGCGTAGCTCACTTTCTAAAAAATGTACAGAAACTGCCCTAGTGAACTCTTCTTTTTTTTAAAAAAAATCCAAGCATGGTGACCTTTTGATGCAGCAGGTCTATTTGGTTTGAAAAAATTTGCTAACATAAAGAACGCAAAAACTGGTGGTAAGTGACAAAAGAGGAAGTTGATGTAAAAAAAAAGGCATAATTTTAGAATGAGTTAGTATATGACAATTATCATAATTAAAAGTTTGTATTAAGTGTGTGTGATGCTTTGCTGGGTGGGGGTTGTCCTAGTCTTAGGTAAAACCCCACTGTTTAGCTCATGAGGAAACTTCTAATATGGTATTAGAAGCATGCCCTTTCAATAAGGTATCCTTCTGATACGCTTAGCAAGGGCTACATCTTTACAAAAGTACTGGGTCTTGTTTCAGGGTCTTTAGAAGAATTTGGAGATCTTGAGGACATTTTAAATGATGATAGCTAATATTTCTTGAAAACCTATTCGGTGTCCAGGCATTATTCTAAATGCTTTCCAATCATTGTGTCATTTATTCCTCACAGTAGCCCTGCAAAGTAGGTAGTTGCATTCCTAGGAGTCAGGACTCTCAATTGTAAGTGACCAAGAAAAGAAAAGCAATAAATTGGGAGAGTGGGGAGAGTATGTTGGCTTATGTAGGCAAACTCCCAGAAGGCTATGGCCAGAGCTAACTTTATAGAAGACTGGAACCTGGGGCTTGAATGATATCAGGACACTCTTTCCTCTTCATGTCTGCATGTGTTTGTGGGATGATTTCATTCTTGCTAGAGAATCTGGACCTAGAATGTTTAGTCTGTTTATAGAGGTTGAGCTCCAGTGACGGAGGCAAAGTAGGTGTTTGGTTGACTTGTGTTGAATAAATGACCTCCTTTTCTGCAGACCAGTATGTGTGTGTGGGGAAGAGGGGGTTGGAGTGTGTGGGTGCTGACCAGCCTTGTTATTCATTGTTTAGAGAACAATGGAAATGGCTCTTCCTCAGCAGTTCCATTTTAGTGAATCCTGGTGAAGGACTCTGGCTATTTTATACGATTTTTATTACTAAGGGATTTTTGATTGACAGCCTCAACAAGAACCACGTGGTTTGAAGGAGCCCTGCCCAGAACAAGAGGTGCTGTTCTGTGTAAACAACACAAATGACCACGAATAGTGCATAGATGTAGAAGTGGAGGGGCTCCCAAAGGGTAGACAGATCGAATCCGATAAAACCCAGATTCAAACCTGTTGTAATTGACTTTTTTTTAAGTTAAATTTATTGGGGTGACATTGGTTAATAAAACTATAGGTTTCAAGTATATAATTCTATAATACATCATCTATATATTGCATTGTGTGTTTACCACTTAAAGTCAAATTTCCTTCTGTCACCATCTTCTACCTCCCCCCTCACCCTCTGGTAACCACTAAACTGTTGTCTGTGTGTATGAGTTTTTGCTTGTGTGTCTTGTTCATTTGTTGCTCTCAGTTTTGTATCCCACATATGAGTGAAATCATATCGTTCTCGACTTTTTCTCTCCAATTTATTTCTCTCAGCGTGATAATCTCAAGATCCATCCATGTTGTTGCAAATGGCAGTATTTCATCTTTTCTTATGGCTGAATAATATTCCACTGTGTATATGTAGCACATCTTCTTTATCCCATCATCTATTAAAGGACACTGGTTGTTTCCAGGTCTTGGACACCGTAAATAAAGCTGCAATGACCATTGGGGTACATGTATTTTTATGGATAAATGTTTCCAGATTTTTTTGGGTAGATATCCAGAAGAGGGACTGCTAGGTCATATGGTAATTCTGTTCTTAATTTTTTGAGCAACCTCCTTACTGTTTTCCATAGTGGTTGCACCAATTTACATTCCCACCAACAGTGTATGAGGGTTCCTTTTTCCCCCCGCAACCTCTCCAACTGTTGTCATTACTTGTTTTGTTGATAATAGTCATTCTAACAGGTGTGAGATGGTATCACATTGTGGTTTTGATTTGAATTTCCCTACTAGCTAGTGAAGTTGAGCATCTTTTTATGTATCTGTTGGCCGTTTGTATGTCTTCTTGGGAGAAGTGTCTGCTAACTACTTTGCCACCATATCGCATCAATCACAGGAGCTCAGTGAGGTGAAGGTTGGAAATGGAGTAGGGCAGCTTGGCAGGATGATGTTCTTTTCTTCAGGGAATGCTTGATCACTTGAAACTTCTTTAGGGTGATATTGGTGTTCACAACTGCTGACCTCTAACTCCAGATAGGAGATATAAAAAGAGCCAGAAAAAATTGTTTTCCTTTCTGAGTTATTTTGGAAAAACAAATGTGCAGAATGAAACATTTTGGGTTATTGACCATTTAAATAAAAGTTTTCTTTTTTCTTTTTTTCTCTGTGATCTTTTACACTATTTAAAAAAATGTATATATAAGAATAAACCTCAATAACTTGTCCTCAAGCATCACTGAATATGAATTAGATTGCATATGTTTGCAAACATTCCTTGATTAATTGTAATCATTTTTGCTAAGCAATACAAATAAGAGTGAACTTAATTAAGAAGCAATTTTTCATGAGCCAATTCAGTCTTCTTTGGAGAAAGGCATATAAATGTAACATTGCTGCATTTGGTTTATTGTAAACGAAGCAATACATTCAGTAACTGAGATTGGAAAGATACTTTCTAATGTTGCCAGACACAGAGTACCCTCAGTTATGTCTTCTAGGAATGTATTTAATAATATGCATTTCATAGAATGGAGGCTTACAATCTGTCTTCAGCAACAAGTGAAAGAAATTAGTCTGTATTTGGTATTATACCAGTTGTACCAGCTACAAAAAAACGGTTTCAACTCTTAAAAAAAATTAGACTTCATGAGTCTAGTGTCTTTAGATATTAATTTCTTTTAGTATAACAAAACTGAAACATCGATGGAAGTGAAATTATAGTACTGAAAAAATGAGCCTAATTAGATAAAATTTTGAGTTTTTAAAAATCTGAAAATTTATATTTTAAAAAACTAATTCTCCACTCCTTTTAAAAAAATTAGTTCTTTCAGCGGCTCAGTGGTTGTCAGCATTGTTTCTGCCTTCACTGAGGAGTAAAAGAAATTGTCAGGTGGAGAGAATTGTTGGTGGGCCTGGTGATTATGCCCTGCCATCCCCCCCCAACCCCACCCCGGCTGTGGGCAGAATGTACTTTGAAAAGGTGTCCCACTGAGAGTTACTGCTAGTTGTTTGGTACTGGGGAAAACACCTCGTCTAGAAAACAAAATGACCTTTGTTTTTATTGTCATTATTATTATGGCATTGTTTTTATTTTCATATTTTTGCTTCATTCTAAACAGGCAGAGCTAAGTAATGGACTTTTTAAAGTTTGGTCACTTGGAGCCTAATTATAACATAAACTGAAAACATTTAAGAGTAAATTTAATCATAAAATTCGTAATTATTTTTTTTCTGAATATATTTTAATTTTCTAGAAATTTTGCGGACAATTGGTTTCTAGAAAATTTTGCAAATAAACTAAATCATCTTTTTGATGTAGCACTGTATCATTTAGAGCTGTGAAATCTACAAAAAGTTTGCATACTTCTTTTTTTAAGTTATTTCAGTTTTCCCTGAAAATGTCCGTGTTTCTCTGTGACTGGCTTTCTTTCTAGAAATCTCTAGTTGGCTGTGGAATTATTTTATCCTGGTGTCATTGTTGTGTACCTTAATAGATCTGAATCCTTAGATTTGCTAGTGTCGTATTAAGTCACTTGGTATCCATTCTGGGCCTCTCTGTCTACACTAGGCTCCCTGACACATCTGTGGTCCTGCGTGGATGCCAACGACAAAATTGTTCTGCATGCTTATCTGCAGGGGAAGGGATCCACACTGAGGCTTGGGAAAGAGGAAGGGGTTAATTGCAGCTTTTGGCACCAATTTACCATCATGCTCTTAGGTACATAAATCTAGTTAGTACCTGGTCTAGTGGCTGAGTGTATCCCAAGTCTGTCACTATCACCAGACTTATGACTCCGGGTGGTGGGTCATTTCCTATACTTCAGAGTTAGATGTTCCACCTTTGTGCTCTCGTAGAAACTCTCCCCCACATCACACACCGTACCCTAGTATTGATTCCTTTTGCCTATAATCAGGTAATTGAGTTTCCACATAAGTCTGACCAAGTAAGTCTTCAGAATGTCCAATTGCGGAAATCTAAACCACATATTATTTTCTTTTTCGAAAAGAGATCATCATTCAGGTCATCATCTAAGGCCAAAAAGAAAAGAAAACAAAACAAACGAAAACTTGCTTGGATTGACTGACTACAGTTATTAAAAGTAAATATGGAAAATGAACCAGACCATGAAAATGTGGAACAGAGCTTCTGTGCCAAGACTACTGAAGAAGGACTGAATAAGTCTTTTAATCTAGAAGCTTCACTTTCAAAATTTTCTAACATAGATCTGGACAAGGAACTGGAATTCAAAAATGATCTGGTAAAAGTTCAACTTTTGTCACGTGATGTTTAAACAAAATATTGGTTAGAGTATACTTTATAACTCAAAAATTGGTCATTTTGCATGGATGTCATACAAAAGGAGTCAATGTACAGCTTTAGATAATGTCACTCTTCATTTGTATAGTTCATTTCAGTTTATGAAATACTTTAATGCGTGTTCTCATTTGAGCTTCACAACACTGAAAATCCATTTTATAAAGGGAGAAACTGAAGTGCAGATTGTAGAACTAGTGGTAGGTTTAGAATTCTTTTTTTAAATTTTTTTTTAAATTGGGGAATATTGGGGAACAGTGTGTTTCTCCAGGGCCCATCAGCTCCAAGACATTGTCCTTCAATCTAGTTGTGGAGGGCACAGCTCAGATCCAAGTCTAGTCGCCATTTTCTATCTTAGTTGCAGGGAGTGCAGCCCACCATCCCATGTGGGAATCGCACCGGCAACCCTGTTGTTCAGAGCTTGCACTCTAACCAACTGAGCCATCTGGCTGCCCCAGATTTAGAATTCTTGTGCAGTGATTTGTTCTCCATTGATTTGTTATTAATAGGTTTTTGTGAATAAACTATTTGTGAATAAATATTCATGAGAATATTTAATGACATTTAATGACCATGAGAACATTTAATTACAAGTTGTTTGACCTAATTATTCTCACCATAATTTATAAAATAACTAAGAAAGGCAATGTCAGACCTTTGTATATTGCTTATGACTTATGTCTCAACTTAGAAAATTAGGGCTTGTCATAAAATGTGCTGTTTGTCATGTCCAAGAAAACAGATGCCAAAGTCCTTCATCAGAAGCTCTCTGGACAGGTTCAATCAGTGCATATTTGTCCTTGATAATCACTGACTACGTGGATAGGAAAGGGACCAATTCTGTAGTCTTTTGACCTGACCTATACTACCAGGGAGTTTTATTGAGTTGGTCGTATGGTCAGTTTGGTAGTATGTTTGTGTCTTAATTGATAGTGGTTCTAATCAATTAAAACACCCTCATGATTATAAGAGGGAAAGCATCATTATGTGAGCATTAATTTCTTTTCTCTATTTAGATTGACGACAAGGAGTTTGATATTCCTCAAGTTGATACTCCTCCGACACTGGAAAGCATACTAAATGAGGTAACTATGTATTAATGATCACTATCTGGTTGTAGCACTGATTTTAATACTTCCGGGTTACCATAATTATAATGTATGTGTCAAGATCTGCACTGGCCAATATGGGAGCCACTAGCCACATGTGGCAATTTAAATTAATTACAATTAAACAAAAATTACAAATTCGCTTCCTCAGTTGTAGAAGGCACATGTTAGGTGCCCAGTCATCCGCCTGGGGCTAGTGGCAACTCTAGTGAACAGCGTAGATACAGAATATTTGTATTGTTGCGGGAAGTTCTGTTGGACAGTGCTGATCTAGACTGAGCTGCTCAAGGGCAGAAGCCATGTCATATTCATCTCTGTGCCCAGTACAACGGCTCATACTTGGTAGATTTTTAAAAGATGTTCTATGAAGTGAGTTGAAATACGAAGTGCATGTCACTTTTAAGATTTATATTGTTTTGATAACGTCGGTGATAGTCAAAGAGCTCATCCTTTGATACTAAAGAGCATCTTCAACCTTGTAATGTGCCTCATCACCCTGCTGTATAAAGAAAACGGAACCTCCATAGTTTATCTTATGAGTGCCATCTCTGTTAAAGACTTTTTCTGAGTTTTCCAATGATATCGTTCTTTTCTGTGTTAGCGATCACACAGGCTTGAGGAAGGGCTTGGTGGAGGTACACATGGGGGAAGTGTGCTGGTTTTATGTGCCCTGCCTCTGCTGACAGTTCTTCAACTCAATTTTCTTGATCTTTTAAAAACTTGCTTAAGACTCACCTTGGAGGTTTTAGCTTCTAATTTGAGAAATATTTTTTAATGCATAAATCTATTTCAGATCCAGAGTTGTGTTTTCTAAAAGATAATGATGCAAAGGTACTGCAATAGAAAGGCCCACTGATCCCATAGCTCCGCATGAGTTGGGCCTTGGTCTTTATTACTGCTTTACCTATGTGTACTACTGTTAGGGTCAGAGCCAACACTTTATAGGATGCAGACTATTTTCTCCGTGAATTGTATCTTTCATTTTTCTCGTATGACTTTTATTTCTATGTGTGTGTGTGTGTGTGTGTGTTTGTGTATATATACGTATACATATATACATATATATACATATATATATATGCACACACATATATATGTATATGTATATATATATTTTGGGGAGGGCGAAGCTCACACTGGCCCATGCGGGGATCAGACCGGCAACCTTGGTGTTATCAGCACCACGCTCTAGCCAACTGAGCTAACTGGCCATCCCTATTTCTGTTTTTTATATCAGTTAATGTTGCTGTGACTTTGAATATATTTTAACTTCAAAAGTATTATGCATGATCTGTGTTAAGACTTAATACATTTTTAATTTTGACAAAGAAGGCTTTGGTCAATGAGAGACTATCCTCTTATAGTGATATTTATTTATTGGTTTCTAACATAGAGGAAATCTTTCTTTTAGAGATGAAGAGATTGATTTTGTTATCATGGTCTTAATCACATCTCATTTCAATTACCTTACTAAGTGGGAAATAAAAATAACCTTACAGGACTGTGTACAAAGCCCTATTTTACATATTTATATAATAAGGGCAAAGAAAATAATGCTCATATGAGTGAGACTGTAGTTCATAATGAAGGGAAACCATCTTTGCACGATTTACTTATCTACTAATAAGAGTAAGTACAATCATTAATGGCTTACTGAGAAGGTAATGCTCTTCTTAGTAGTAATTTGGGTGCCTTGTGTACTTGGGTGATAGTGTTAGATACTGGGATTATAAAGTACTGTATGACTGTCTCTGACTTTGAGAGAGAAATGGGACTGGAAATTAGCAGCCTTCACACTTCAAAGGAGCTAAACAAGTGGATAAGTGAAAGTAAAAATAATTTAAGTTGTAGAACATTATGAAGACTGTAAGGGAGAAAAGGTATTAAAGAAAATGATTTTTAAAAAGAAAAAATGAAAAGGGCAGAAGTAGAAAATGTAAATATGAGGTGTGATAGAAAAATACAGTGAATGTCTGAAAAAAAATGATGACAATAAAAGACACATTGCCATGTATCCCCCTCGAAATACTCCCTCTTACTTCGAACACACTTATCCCATTGTTCTTGCCACTTTCTGAAGCAGTTCTGGAAGTCTTCTTTCATGAGTGTCTTTAATTATGCTGCTGTGGCTGCCTTGATGTCCTGAATCAGTTCAAATGTTTACCTTTCCTGGTCATTTTGATTTTGGGAAAGAGACAGAAGTTGCATGGTGACAGATCCGGTGAATAAGGTGGATGAGGACACACCGTAATGTTTTTATTTGACAGAAATTTCCATACCAGAAGCAATGTGTGACACGGAACCTTTCCATTGTGATCAACAAATAACGGTGAATGCTGCTGCTGAGTGCCATCTGATGGTAAGGCAGGGATCTTCAATATGGGAAGCGGTGCATCAAATCTTAGTAATGTGTGATAAGTTTCAACTTGTTCGGTGTAGTCAGTCGGGTGTGAGCTACGGTTGAGAGAAGGTGTGTTTTAAAGTGGGCTGTAAATCATCTTCCATCATGACAACGCTCCCTGTCACACATCACTTCTGGTATATGGCAATTTCTATCAAATGAAAACATTACAGTGTGTCCTCATCCACCTTATTCCCTGGATCTGGCACCGTGTAACTTCTGGCTCTTCCCCAAAGTCAAAATGATTCAGGACATCGAGGCAGCCATGACAGTGCAACTAAAGACATTCACAAAAGAGGACTTCCAGAACTGCTTCAGAAAGTGGCAAGAATGATGGGGTAAGTGTGTTCGAAGTGAAGGAGAGTATTTTCAAGGGGATTAATGGCAATGTGTCTTTTACTGTAATAAAATTTTTTTATTTAAACCTTCACCGCATTGTTTGATCACACCTTGTAAGTACTTGCTCTAGGATTTGTGGGTGGAAATATAGTGTTCATTAATATCATCCTGAAGAGATGCTGGGAAGAAATGGACATCCAAGATATTTTAAAGAATGGAGAGGTAGAGATTACTGGGACATCCAAAATCTCAGAATTTAGGGCACGGAATAATGTTACTAGGCCTTGTCATCCTTTGAAACTGTGTTATCTTTGAGGTTTTTAATTTTGAAATTCGGTTGGCTAACCATAACAACCCCCCATTCCTCTACTTCCATTAAACGTCTTCTTTGATGTCATCAAGACCAAGTCTCTTGATCCTTCCTAGTCTCCCGGTCTCCGAGAGTAGTCCTGTTTCACTTCAGTCCCGTTGTATTGTGCAGTCAGAGATTTCTTCTGAACTTTCTGTTGAAGTATAACATATGTATATAAGAAGCTCCTGTTGTGCCCCTTCTGTACCCAACCCCGGGATAATAACTGTCCTAACTTATACGAGCACTGATTAACTTGCCTGCTTTGAATGTCATATAAATGGAATTATACAGTATGTGCTTTTGGGTGTCTGACTTATCTCCCTCAATATTGTATCTTTAGATTCATTCAGATTTTGCATGTAATTGTTCATCCATTCCCACAGTTTTGTGAAATTATGTATATACCATTATTTATTCATTCTACTGTTAATGGGCGTTTGTGTAATTTCCCTTTTCTGGCTACTATCAAAAGTGGTGCTATGAATATTCTTATTCATGTGTGTATGAGCTATACATACATATACATACGCACAGACATTTCTGTGGGGTATAAACCTAGGAGTAGAATTTCTGGGTCATTAGGTATGGGTATGTTGAGCTTTGGTGGATATTGCCACAAGTTTTTCAAAGTGGTTGTAATAATATATACTTCCAGCAGCAATATATGGGAGTTCTGGTTACCATGTATTCACCAACTTTTGAATTTTTCTCCCTTTTTTACTTATTCTTTCTTGTAGGGGTGTAGTGGTATTACATCATAATTTTAATCTCAATTTCCCTGAAGACTGATGAAAATGGGTATCTTGATATATATTTTGGCCATTTGGATATCTCTTTTGTGTGTGAATTGCCTTTTTATCTCTTTGCCACTTTTCTGTTGAATTGTGTCTTTTTTAGAACTTATTATAGGAGCTGTTTATACAGAGGGTGCCAGAAAAATGTATACATATTTTAAGAAAGGTAAAAAACTGTATTAAAATTGTAATACTCAATATATACCATCACGTTGGACTCAATATATGCCGTCGCGTTTGAATACAAGTCACATTTGACTTCTGCAATTACAAGAGGTGCTCAAAGTGGTTACCATCAGTGTCATTTTAATACAGTTTTTTCCTTTCTTAAAATGTGTATACATTTTTTTTTGGCACTGTCTGTATGGAATGGATATACGCCCTTTATTAGATATATGTATTGCAAATATCTTCTTCCGTTCTCTGGGTTACTTTCATTCTGTTAATGATTTCTTTTGATGATCAGGAGTTCTTAATGTAGTTCAGCTTATTAGGTTTTTCCATTATGGTTAGTTTTTCTGTGTGTCCTATTTTAAGAAAATTTTGCAACTTCTAAGGTCCTGATGATGCTATCTTATTTATTTGTTTGTTTGTTTATTTATTTATTTATTTATTTATTTATTTTTAAATCTTTATTGTCCTACCTTTCACAGTTATATTTGCAATTCATCTGGGATTTTTTTTTGTGTGTGATGGTGTGAGGTATGAGCCAGCACCATTTCCTGAAAAGAGTATTCTTTTCTGTGGAGTCACTTTTGTTTTAAGTCAGGTGATTATATATGTAGGCCTGATTCCATTGGTCTTTCTATACTTGCTCTACTATCACATCCTAATGTTTGAACCTTTATAATAGGCCTTGATATCTAGTGGTTTCAATATTCCAGCTTTATTGTTGTTCTTCAAGATTGCCTTCCTAATTCTTGGTCTTTTGCATGTGCATTATAGAATCACGTTATTAGTTTACACACACACACACACACACACCAGCTGAAATTTAATAGTAAATTGTACACTTCAGTTTGGGAGAATTGATATCTCTACTGTGTAGCTACTAATTTTAAATTCAGCCTTACTGATACCCTCAATTCTGTTTTTTCCTTCACTTTTCCTTTGACTTATCCTGTAAGTTCTCAACCCTGGCTTAATTTAACTGATCTGATTTCTTTGATCATGTCCCTAGGCTGCTTAAGAAAATCAAATGAGATTCTGATTGACTCCCTTGTTTAAGACCTTTGTGCTATAGTTCTTATTTCTAAATTATTTCTTTTCCCTTTTCCTACAGCAGTTCCAATCTTGAACAGCTTTCAAGGAATATGATATTAATATCTCCTTGGTAATCCTAACACTCTTCTTAGCAGATTTGTGTGTGGAGGTACATGAATTGCAGTTGGAAATATGGGCCTAAACATCAAGAGAAATGCCAATACTGAAGATATAGATTTTGGAGTCATTAGCATGACATGAGACTTGAAGCTATAGGTATGGATTAGCTTGTTCATATAGGAAGTGTGTGGAGTAGGAAGAGAAGAGAGCTAAGCATCTAATCTGGGGAACAACATTTAAAGGTTGAGCTGAGGAGAAAATAGAGAACATTGCCTGATAGAAGAGGCCACATAAGCTGGAGGAGTACCAGAAAAAGAGATGCTCTGGAAACCATGGGAAGAGGAAGTTTCGAGAAGTAGGGAGTGGTCAGTGGTGTTAACTGCATAGAGGTCAAGAGCATGCTGACTGAAAATGGATTTGGCTAGGAGTTTCAGCAAAGGTAGTAGTTTGTAGCTAGTAATAGGTGGAGAAAGTGGAGATAATGAGTATGGTCTGTTTTCTTAAGAACATTGATGGAAATGCTAAGGCAGGAGGCAATCCAGCTGAAGGAGGAGGTATGATCACAACATTTTTCTTTAATGTCTGTCACTCAGAATCCACTTGTTCAAAGATAAACTCCTTATTCTGCTTTATCTGCTATTCTTCTACTTTCTTATCTCAATTAGTTGTATCCTTTTGTCTAGTTGCTCAAGCTGGAAACCTTGGAATCTTTTTCTTTTTTTTAAAAGATTTTTATTGGGGAAGGGGAACAGGACTTTATTGGGGAACAGTGTGTACTTCCAGGACTTTTTCCAAGTCAAGTTGTTGTCCTTTCAATCTTAGTTGTGGAGGGTGCCATTCAGCTTCAGGTTGTTGTCCTTTCAATCTTAGTTGTGGAGGGCACAGCTCAGCTCCAGGTCCAGTTGCTGCTGTTAGTTGCAGGGGGTGCAGCCCACCATCCCTTGTGGGAGTCGAACCGGCAACCTTGTGGTTGAGAGCCCACTGGCCCATGTGGGAATCGAACCGGCAGCCTGAAGAGTTAAGAGCACGGAGCTCCAACCGCCTGAGCCAGGCCGGCCCCAACCTTGGAATCTTTGACTTCTTCTTTAACCCCTTACCCCCTCCAGTCAATGGTAACCAGGGACTTAGGATTTTTATGTCAGTAATGTCTCTTTCATTATACCTTCCCTTGACCTCTTCTGTTGCATTCCTAGGCTGGACTTTCCTCTCTTTCCTTGACATTACAATAGCCTTCTTACTGGTTCTTAATAGTCTCCCTGCCTCCGTTTTCCCCTCTGTCCTCATCCATCTTCACACTGCCTCATTTATGTTTCTAAAACATTGTTCCCATCATGTGTGTCCACTTAAAAAATCTCAGTTGGCTTCCCACTGCTCAGTATATATAGTGTACTAAATCATTAAATAAATGGGTACTAATTATATGTCAGGCATTGTACCAGGCGCTAGGGATACAGTTATGGGCAAGATAGACATGGGCCCTTCTGTCATCTAGCTTAATGGAATATAAGGTTTTTTATAGTTCAGGTCCTAGTTTTTCTTTCTGGGATCACCTCCAACTCCTACTCACATATTCCAATCATTTTGGACTACTTCTTTTTCCCTGGGCAAAAATCGATATTATGAAATCACTGTGTTTCCACTTGCTATTTCCAACCCAGAATGCTTTTCTTGTGTCTGCTTGTCATGTTTTCATCGTATGCTATTTATAGTCAGGTGGTATTTGTTTTCTTCTAGTTAGCCTTGGCTCTTAACTAGTAAAGCATCTATACAGATTTGAATTTTAAGAAGTATTCTGCAGCTAACAATAATCTGCAAAACTGCTCCTGCTTCTTCCTCCTACAAGAAAGAAATTTTTAGAGTGAACTCTTTGTAGAAGGAGATAATCTATCTAGAGTTGAAATTTAATTCTGTACTATGCCTCTCTGGTCAATAACAGTGCATGGAAAAGAGGTGAAAGCAGAAATAAGCATGTGAATGTTTTGGAGAAACCCATTGATGCTCTGACTGATCTCATAGAGATTTGGAATTTGGAATTTATTGATCTATATTCTTCCAACTTAGACTGATGATGAAGAAGAGTCTTTTGTTCTCGAGGATCCTACATTGTTAAACATTGATACTATTGATTCTCACTCCTATGATACTTCATCTGTGGCAAGTTCAGACAGTGGTGACAGGACCAACTTGAAAAGGTAAGTATATAGTCATTTAAATCACACTTGCATATGGTTGAAATATTTGATCATTTAAGATGTAAATATCTCTTTATAGTACAGTGTGGTCTGCTGAAGCCCTGCATAGGAAGTAGAAGGCCTACTTGGGTGGAAATAATATGCTTATTAGACCCTAAAAAGTTTGACATTGTTGAGGGGAGAGGATAAAAAGGTGGATGCCATGACCAGTGTCTTGTGTACCCTCAGTAGGAAGCCATAATAACAGCCAGGGACTCCCAGAAGCAGTAGAGCCCTTGGAGGGAGCACAGATTAAACTTGGCACAGTAGTTTACTTCACCACTCTTCTGTTGCCTGCCCTCCTCACCCCTCCTTCCCACTCTAAGGTCAGCTCCAGCGTTCCTTCATCTTCTTGGAATGGATTCAGAGGAGAGTAACAAAGATGATTAAAGATTTGGGAAAAGGACTTCTAACCCTAAATAAGTTCATTTTGGCTGCTTTTCATCTTCCAAATTCTTGGAGAGCACATGAAAAGGAAAGAGAATTGGAGGAAGCATAATGTAAATACTTCATTGAATTCATGTGTAACTTTAAAGTTGATAAAGTTGTCTTTGTATTTTTCCTTTTTTCTTAAATTTTGCCGCTATCAGTGCTGTCTTCTTTAGGTTGTCAGCTCTTATGGGATAGGGGCCATTGCTGGATGTATTAACCTGTTCATTACTATTTCCTACAAATAGATAACTTAAATTTTTTTTCAGCTTTTTTGAGATATAATTGACATACAACATTGTATAGATTTAAGGTATACAATGTGATTCTTTGATATGCATATATATTGTGAAATGATTACCATGATAGGGTTAGTTAACACCTCGATCACCTCACATAATTGCCATTTCTTTTTGTGATGAGAACATTTAATAAGATCCACTCTCTAAGCAACTTTCAAGTGTATAATACTATTGTTAGCTATAGTTATGCTGTACATTAGACCCCCAGAACTTATTCATCTTATAACTGGAAGTTTATACCCTTTGATCAATATCTCTTCATTTCCCCCACTCCCCAGACCCTGGCAACTACTATTCTATTCTCTGTTTCTATGACGTTGGCATTTTTAGATTCCACATTTGAGATCGTACAGTATTTATCTTTCTCTGTCTGACTTATTTCACGCAGCTTAATGCCCTCAGGGTCCATCTATGTTGTTACAAATGGCAGGATTTCCTACTTTCTCATGGTTGAATAATATTCCTTGGGTGTGTGTGTGTGTGTGTGTGTGTGTGTGTGTGTGTGTGTGTGTGTGTGTGTGTATACCACATCTTCTTTATCCATTCATCTGTAGATGGACAGTTAGGTTGTTTCTATGTCTTGGTGATTGTGAATAATGCTGCAATGAACATGGGAGTACAGATGTTTCTTTGACATAGTGGTTTCATTTCCTTTGGTATTATACCCAGAGATAGGATTGCTGGGTCATATAGTAGTTCTATTTTTAATTTTTTTGAGGAACATTCATACTGTTTTCCATAATGGCTGTACTAATTTATATTCCTGCCAACAGTACGTGAGTGTTCCCTTTTCTCTAGATCCTCACCAACACTTACTTGTCTTTTTGATAATAGCCATCCTAACTGGTGTGGTTTTGATTTTTATTTTCCTGGTGATTAGTGATGTTGGAGCATCTTTTCATGTACCTGTTGGCCATCTATATGTCTTTTTTGGAAAAATGTCTATTCAGGTCCTCTGCCCATTTTTTTAATGTGGATTTTTTTTTTTTTTTTTTTTTTGCGTAGAGTTGTAAGAGTTCCTTATATATTTTGGATATTAACCCTCATCAGATAGATGGTTTTCAGATATTTTCTCCTATTCTGTAGGTTGCCTTTTCCTTTTGTTGAATATTTCGTTTGCTCTGCAAAAGCTTTTTAGTTTGATGTAGTCCTATTTATTTATATTTGCTTTTGTTGCTTGTGCTTTTGGTGTCATACACAAAATGCTGTTGCCAAAACCAGTCAACAAACTTTTCCCCTATGTTTTCTTCTATGAGTTTTATGATTTCAGGTCTTATGTTTAAATCTTTAATCCATTTAATCCATTTAATTTTTGTGAGTGGTATAAGAAGGGGCATAATTTATTCTTCTGCATGTGATCATCCAGTTTTCCCAACACCATTTATTGGGGAGAGTATTCTTTCCCCATCGATTATTCTTGGCTCCTTTGTCAAATACTAGTTGACCATATATGCAAGTGTTTATTTCTGGGCTCTCAATTCTGTTCCATTGGTTTATGTGTCTGTTTTTATGCCAGTACCATACTGTTTTGACTACTGTAGCTTTGTAATAGACTTTGAAATCAGGAAGTATGATGCCTCCAGCTTTGTTCCTCTTTCTCAAGATTACTTTGGCTAATTGGGGTCAGTCGCAATTCTATATATTAACAATAAAATGTCTAAAAAAGTAATAAAACAATTCCATTTACAATAGCATCAAAAAGAATAAAGTACTCAGGAATAAGTTTAATCAAGGAGGTGAAAGATCTATACACTGAAAATTATAAGACAGTGATGAAATAAGTGAAGACACAAATAAATGGAAAGAGATCCCATGTTAATAGATAAATACCATTAAAATGTCCATACTACCCAAAGCAATATATATAGATTCAGTGCAATCCCTATCAAAATCCCAATGACATTTTTCAGAAATAAACAATCCTAAAATTTGTATGGAAACACCATAAATTAAATGTTTTTGATGATATGGTCACTACCCGCTTAAAAGTTACGGTGTCTTCTTTTTGCCTATATGATGTCAGAATTCTTTTGCATGGCACCAGTCTGGACGCTGTGTACCATTTTGACTTAATCTCTAAGCTCTCCCACTCCCATCCTCCCGGTTCATGCCTTTTGTGGACTCACATTCCCCCCACACACTGTGTACCTTTGCATCTTTATATTTCTGCTCATGCTTTTTTGTAGCCTGACAGACTCCTAGTTATCCATCCAGGCCAGATCTGACGTTCCTCTCTTTTCTGTAGCTGTCCCTGATGTCCCCCCAATAAACAAGGATTAAACTCTTCTTTATTTCATTTCTATAGGGCTTTATTCATTTTTCTTTTCTAACATTTATCCTTTAAGAGTGAGTTTCTTCTTAGTTCGTCTGACTAGGCTATGAAGTCCTTGAAAGTAGGAAGCTTGACTTTTATTATTTTTGTATCTCCAGAGTATACTTTTAGTCACACAGAGTAGGAACTCAACATTTGGTAAAAGTTTAAAAATTATTTTTTGTATGATGATGAGTAGGGTGAGTAGAAGGAGTGGTTAGTAGGAGCGGTAGAGGATGAGTAATGAGGGGGGAATTTTAGGTGGTTGGTTGAAGAATGAGAGGTTGGTTATAGGCAGGAAGAGGGCAAGAAAGGTGGGCAAGTGTGGCAGGCTGGGAGAAGTGGTGCAGACACGGAGGGCAGGAGGAATGCTCTATAGGCAATCTTCTAGTGAGTAGTAGACTCCCTTGCTATATTACTTAAGGTGGGCAAGGAACAGTTTGGATCAGTGAAGAAAGAATGACAGTTTTATTTTCCTGCTTGTGCTTCTCTGAGGTTCAAAGTGGATGTAGTACAACATTTAATGTGGGGCAGTTAGACTCTTTATACCTCTTTGGAAAACAGAGCTCACCAATAACACACAGTGGTTTTTTTCCTGCTTTCCTTATTTTTATGAGTTTTTTTTCCTTTCAAAGCTTAAGAACCTGCCTTTTAAATTTGTTTCTGTTCGTAAATGTTTTCTTTGCTTTTTAGGAAGAAGAAACTGCCTGATTCTTTTTCGCTCCATGGATCAGTTATGCGACATTCACTTTTGAAGGGGATTTCTGCTCAGATAGTGTCTGCAGCTGTAAGTATTTTGTTCTCTTCCCCCTGCTTTATAACCTGCGATGGCATAATGAAGCAGGAATGAGCGGAAAACAAAGCACAGCACTTCTCTTGGCCTGAGGCTTAAAAAAATAGAATCTGGCTTCATGAGTTTCGTGTGATTATTTTTGACTCATAAGATCTGGCTACACATCTTGACACAGAAATTAGTGCAGCCATGAAATGAAGGTCTGCTCAGAGTCTCGGGTGTGCCTAAACGAAATATGGCAGCAAGCCTAAAAGAAACACTATCTGCCTTTTCTTCAAATTCCTTTTCAGTTTAGTTGCCATCGTGTGTATTTGGTTGAGGTAGAGTGTTTGTTTTTTTAGTCTTTTCATATGGAGAAATGATTGTTCAGAATCTTTTACAACTGAGTTATTTATTTCATAATTCACAAAGTCTTTTCATGTACCTTATTTCATTTACTCTTACAACTTTGAAAGTAGGGAAAGCCATGTCCTATTTTCAAATGAGAAGGCAGGCTTAGAGAGGTGATATTAACTTGTCTTACATCATTGGGTTAGGAGATAGCAGAACAATTACTCAAAATTGGGTTTTCTGGGTCTCAGTCTCGTGTTCTTTGTTGTGAAATGGAGGTGTTATCGGTGAATGTGGCCAGTGTATAATGGCTGAAACAGAATATCTGTGGTCTCTTTTGAAAATGATTTAGAGCACTAGGTTAATGCAAAAATATTTAATAGTTCATTGAGATAATAGATGCTGATTCTGGTATGTTTTGTATGTAAAATAATCTTTGACCTCAAAGCCTATAGTTTTATGTAATTTTTCAATTTTAGTATAGTTTTTCAATTTTGGTTTTCTGAATTTAATATATACATTCTGTTTATAATATTGTTATTAATAGTAATACTAATAACAGATTGCTACCCCAAGAACTTTGATGTGTTTTTATGTTCTTTGCATGAAGTTTAATTGGTATTTTGCATATTCAGTTTGGACAAAATTTTGATTTTTCAGGAGGGTAAGAGATTGATACAGAAGTGGCATTATGACACCAAAACCACATTGCAGTTTTCAGGTTTATTAAAGAAAGCTCTTTTTGCAGATGCCAAAAGACAAAAAAAAAAGGAAAAAAAGAAAGTAAGAAATAAAAAACAGAGAGAGAGGGAGGGAGGGGGAGAGCGAGAGCGAGAGTGAGCGAGGGAGAGAGAGAGGGAGAGAGAGGGAGAGAGAGGGAGAGAACAGGCAAGAGAGAGCAATCTCTGTGGGCAATTGATATACCAGCTCATATATCATGAAGTCAATTTAAATAGAGAGATAGTCAAGCAAGGGAGGAAACCTGGGCAATTGTCCTTCCTCTTTTAGGTGGAGAGTAACTCATATTTGCTAGAATGGGAACCACCTGTTGAGGATTACATTTCCATGACGTTTTCTGAATTTAATCCTTATGTAGGTGATGAAATTCATTCCTTTCAAAATCAAAATGAACCAGAACAGTCATTTGACCCACCTGTGTAGTTTAAAAATATTTTGAATAATGGAGACTGAACTAAAACTCAGACACTGAACAATGATTAGATAAATCTGTTATTTAAAAGGATTTCTTCTCCCTCTTGAAAAGGAGGGAAAAATTCTAATAAATCCCAGAGTGTTTGCATTCTCTTCTTATTTCATTGCTATGGCTGAGCTCCTGTGGTATGTAAAATGAAAACTGCTTTTCCTGGGACAGTTTTCATCCTCTGCCTTCCTACTTTGGGATTACCAGCGCAATTTAAATCGTATGCTTTTCTGTGATGGTTGGTTTATGAACATGTGAAAACTAGTTATATTTTGGGGTGTATCTCCTGAATAGTTGCTGAGTAGTGCCTTCAGCCATGTGGACAGTGATGCTCGCAGGGCCGCCTCGGGCCTTGATCATCAGGGCTTTTGTCATCCGTACCTGGAGAACACTCGCGAAAGATGAACTTTCGGAGTTGGGAACCTCATTGTTTAATTTTGGAAGGCTCTTCAAAGTGATGTGACATGTGACTGTATTTAAAATGAATTCAAATGAATTTTTAAATGACATTTGTCATTTGTATGATTACCTAAGATAAAAGAGATACCTTACCATAGTGTTTTTTTCAAAATGTGCCTAATGCATAAGAATCTCCTGGGGTGCTTATTTCCTGGCACCACCCCAGGCCTACTCACTTGGACTCTCTAGCAGGGTAGCATAGGGAACCGCAGTTTAACAGGGATTCTGGCGATTCTAATACACGCTGGCTTTTGAGCACCACGACCCCAAGATGTTGCAACATCAGTACTAAAATTCTGTAATCTCTAAAGTACTTCCCATGTCTGTGGGTTTTTTTAGCTCTTCAAGTTAGTTGACTTCTGGTTTCATTATGCAGGTTTCATTTTGAATCTCCTTTATGACGTTCATCTGCTGTCTCTTTTTTTTTCCTATCTGGGACACAAATCAATCATTTACCAAATATTTGTTGCATGCTTTGTGATTGTGGAGCATTGTGCTAGGCAAGCTTTATGCACGCACATATCCACGCAAAGCTGGTGTGTCCTGCTGCCCAGGATCTTGTACACAGCAGACTTGGTGATTGTTCCTTATTCCCATGCAGTGAAGAAAGTTTAAGTTAGTTCCTGGGATGCTCTGTAAAACTGGATAAAACAGATTCTGCCTTCCGAGAGATTATGATAACTAACTGACCATATCGCTAGGGACAGACAGAGAAAAGAAATGTAGACGTGATATAAAGAGCCTGGCCTGGGACTTGGAAGCCCTGAGTTTGAGACATAGTTCTACTATTTGCTGAATAATCTTGGGCAAGTCATTTAAGCTCTCTGAAATTTCTATTAATCTGGAAAATCCTAATCCTACCTGTTTTATCTACCTCTCCCGGTTTGAAAATCAAGTAGTGTAATATATGTATGTGAAAGGTCTTTGCTAATACGGTGGTAATTATTGTAAGCCATTACTATTATTTAAAGCTATAGAAGCATCAAATAGATAGCCTTACTTTTATATGATACTTTACATTTAGTTTGATCCTCAGGACAACTCATTGAGGTAGATAGGGCAGTATATGCTATTTCCTTGAACAGATGAGGAGACTAATATCCAGAAGGGTTAGGTGGTTTTCCCAAGGTGATACAGTTACTGGTAAGGAGTTGGAACTAGCACTTAATTTATAATTTTCTTATGCTTGAGTACTGACTGAATATTCCCTGCTCAGCTTTTGTTGAGAGGTTATTGCATAGTCTCCTGGATAAGAAGCTCCTACTTAGAGTAAGAATATCTTTAGCATATGTTTGCCTTTTTAAAAACCTTTATGTACTCCTTCCCTTTTGACTCATAGTATTTATGCTTTATTCACATTATTGAAAATGCAACCTCTTTCCTCTTTTCCTGTACATTTTCATTTATAATCAGTACCTCTCTTGAAGTATCTCTTGCTCTTTATATTTTGTTGGTATGCAAGTACATATACAACTTCTGTAGTTTCTCTTAGTTGGGAGCAAAAACGAAGGTTCTACCTCTTCTCTGAATTGACTTGGATCAAAGTATATGTAAAGAGCAGCCTTATATCATTTTCTGTTTTATAATGAGAGTATCTTTTCAAGTACTTTTTTTGTTCTAAATTTCATTTAGGACAAAGTAGATGCTGGCTTGCCTACAGCAATTGTAAGTATACTTTAAATAATCCTTTAAAGGTAAGCTTTTTATTTGATTGGGTTTTTTTAAAACATTTATTCCTCTAATGTTTAAAGTAATTACCTAAATTATTGTGATAATAAATTTATAAGTCATTTATTGCCAGTAATCAGGTTTAAAATTTATCCATGTTGAATGTTCTCTTTCTAGTGTATTGTTACTGTCAAGCTGTTGTTTGGGAAGTGTATAGTGGAATAACGATTAGCACTTTGCGGGTTATTTGTGTATGGTTCTACACTGGCCAAATAAATTTGCTCCTTCTGTGATATGGCCTCTCTTTGGTTAGAGGGAGTGGAGAATAGTATATGGTAAAATCACTTTGTGGTAAATGGTACATTTAACAGCTTTGAACTCGATTGCCAAGCTGGCTAAGTCAGTCTGTGGAGTGATTATAGAGAACTGGGGCATGTTGGAAGCACACTAGTGCCCTCTTTTCCCGACTACTTCTAGCTGCCTCCTGTAGCTTTCTTATTAGTTAGTTAATTGGTGAGGAAGTTGGCTGAATTTTGAACATTTCTAGTGCCTTTTGGCTCTTGGGACTAAACTAGAGAAGAGCTTTCTAATCTCTTCTCCACACCTCATAGGAGGTTCTTGGTTGGGTAGCATAAGTGCCTCTTACTTTGTCTGGACCCTTGAGTTTTTAAAAAATTGCTTTAGAGGAAGGTAAGTGTCATGTTTTTGCCTATAATGTTGAAAACGTGTATTTTGATATCGTTAC
Source organism: Rhinolophus sinicus (assembly GCF_036562045.2). Classification (NCBI taxonomy): domain Eukaryota; kingdom Metazoa; phylum Chordata; class Mammalia; order Chiroptera; family Rhinolophidae; genus Rhinolophus; species Rhinolophus sinicus. Next base: position 48,571,683 of record NC_133751.1, read on the forward strand.
CCTCAGACTAAATTTAGAGGGATTCCCAGAAATAAAATGCCCTGCGTTTCATTTCTCATTTTGCTTCCTAGATGAAATTGTCCTTATTTGTAATAGTTGGTATGTCATCTGGTGCCTAAAGGAAGGAAAACCAGCAAATTCAACTCTGCTTATTTCAAGATCCTTGATGTAATATCTTAAAACATAATCTCCCCTTTTGTTCTCAGGCAGTATCCAGTCTGATAGCAGTGGGTACATCTCATGGATTGGCCTTAATATTTGGTAAATTTTCTGAATACTTTATTTTAAATATTAAGTATCCTTTTGGATTTATAATGTCCTTTAATCATAGTTTATATTGTGAACTTTATTTTCCTGGAAAGGACTTGAAAAGTAACAGTCAATATTTTTGTAGTTAAAAATTACTTGACTCAGATTCATTTTGTTTCTTGTTGCAAGTTTTATTTATGAGTTTATAAGCTATCATATCTGTTGACTCTCTGCAGACCTAGACAAAAAGAATATAAAGTTGAAAGGGTTGTCATCTTGTCTGCCTCCACTTGGTGGTGGTGGGGGTGGTTTTTGATCCTAAATCATATCTGAGTAATAGGTATTCTAGAAGATCTTTAGGAAAGAGGTTTCCAGGCATTCTCAATAATTTTCTCTCACTGTCAATAAACTCTTTTTTCATTTCCACTGAAATCCCTCTAATATGAAAAAAGGTTTTAGTGCATAATCACATTTTTCTTGGTTGAGAAGATAATTAGTTTCATTTGTATGGTAGAGTTAGTCTTAAGTATTTTCTTATTTTTTTCTATCTGAGACAAAATAACCATAGTCTTTGGTTCTGAATTCAATACTATGACCAGAATATTTTGTTCTGTTTTTTAATTAAAAAACTATTAGATAATATTTTTCTGTCATTTTTGTGTTCTTCTCTGGATCTTAAGTTTTTTTCATCTCTCTTAACCGGAATTCCTGATGATAATGTATTTCATTAAGGAATCTACAGGATATCGTATAAGGATTACCTGGGAATACTTTAACAGCAGAACCACAATTTGACCTTTGCGGGCATTACATGTTTATTTACCATAGTGGTTATTTTTCCCTTGTTTTAGAGCAATATGACTTCCTGTTTATAAAATTTTCTGTTATGCCAAAAGCCTTATTTATTCATGTGGTTTTCACACCTAGTCTTTTCAAAGGTGATTGATTTAAATAAAATAGTTTTATTGTTTGGAGATGACAAGAATGGAAATAATGCAATTCTCCAGAGAACTATAGAATTGATTCTTTAAATAAGTTTTTTTTAATTCCCAAATTGAGATGTGTTCCTAATAGAAAACTTAGAAAACATAGGTAAGCAGAAGGTTGAAATATAAAATACCAAATTCTTCCATGCAGGAATAGTCCCTAATATTTTTGTATAGCCTTCCAATCTGTGTGTGTGTGTGTGTGTGTGTGTGTGTGTGTGTGTGTACATCCATATACCAATATGGGATCATACAATTTGTAACCTGCTTTTTCATTATAATGAACGTCTTTCTGTATAATTATATATTTATCTGTAACATCATTTTTAATGGCTACATAGTATTTTTTTAAAAATGGACTCACCATAATTTACTTAACCATTTCCTACTATAAGATATTTAGGTTGTTTCTAAACAAATAGGATAGTAATGGACATCTTTGTTACTACATTTTTGTGCACATGATTATTTCATTAAGACAGATTTGTAAAAGTGGATTTCCCGGGGTTAGGGTGTGAACATTTTAACCACTTCTGATGTGTATTGCCTAATTACCTTCTAGAAAGTTTTACCAGCTTGCTCTCCTATCAGGTGTAGGAATGCTTGTTTTTCCTATGGCTCCATACTTAGTGTTGGATTGATAGAATTTGGGGAAAGGGTTTTAAAAGGTCTTTTAGTGCATCCCGTTATTTTACATGTGAGGTGATTGAGAACCAGAGAGGATAAGTGACATGCACAGAGCCAAGGTTAGAATCAGGAATATGGAATCCTAGATCAGTGATTTCCACCACTCTGGGCAATTCTCCTATCCTGAGAGAAAAGGAGACAAATTCCAAGATATATGAAGTAAAGAATATATGAAGTAAACACTAAGGTGAATGGGGATAGAATATAATGCATGTTTATCTGGCAGCAGAATGCGTGTTGAGTTTTTGTTCCAACTTACCATTGCTTACTTTTCCTCAACTCCGCTTTAACATTCCCTTCTTACCATGAGGTTATAAAAATACGTGCCTGCTTGTAATCAAACCCATGTAGAGCTTACTGCAACACATTAAAATGAATGTACTCAAAATAAAAACTAGCAGAGGAGAAAAAGAGCACATTATCTTTTGCTATTGTCTCCTTAATTTCCTTGGGCTTGCCTCCTAATTTTCTTTAGATCCTAGCAGCTTTCTTGTAGATAGGATGAAATAGTAATCTTTCATTAGAGTCTCATGGAAAAGAAAGTATATGCCAAAGTGAACATTTTGAGAAAGACTCTTAAAATTCTGGTTATGCTTTGAGTTTAATCATGCAGTTACTCAGTTTTACTCATTATTTTTGTAGGAATCAGATATTTGGACAATGAGTTTTAACAAATGAACTGAAATTTACTTGAAAGCCAGTTACAAATGGCAGAGTAATAATACTATGAAGTGTCTAGATTAGAGATCTGGGTTAAATCTGATCTCTTTTAAACATCTTCATTGATCATAGGGAAAAGTGTAGAGGGAAGAACTGCACTTGTTTAAGTATCAGTAGATTCCCCTTTGGAATGGAGACCTGGGTCATTAAAATAGTAATCATTATAAGCTTCATAAAGGTTGATGTATGTTGCCTATTTTTACGGAATTATAGATATGTGATATTTATTGTGTGCCTTGGTTCTTATCTATATATAGGATCTCAAAAATTCAAATCTTAATTAAGATGTTTCCCTATCCCAAGGCCCTTAGTTTTTCCATTTTTTGGGTTGTTAGCATACTTTAGTAGATTATCTTTTTGAAATTGTTTTTGTTTCTATCAAACTTAATGGACTTGGATTTACTTACTGTGATGTAACTTGAATATTATGCCTTTCCTCTTTTCCCATAACCAATACCTAAATATAATTGTAAACGCTAGACATCCCTTAATCACATTTAGTATCATTACTACAGATAAAGTTTGTCACTTAAACTCTTGAAATTTCACCTGTCTTTTCTTTGAACTTGTGAACTGATTTCTTGCTTTTCTCTCTTTTAATCTTTTCTCCATGGATTCAAAGGAAAAGGTATAGTAATTTGGTTTGCATGAGTGACTCTTTTGACCTTTTTTAATGTTGAAAGAGAATGCTGTCAATTAGTGCCCTCTTATGAAAAGCTTATCGAAGAAAACCAGCTAATTGAAAGATGGGGTAAAGCAGGGAATTGTTAAAAATGATACATTTATGCATACTTTCAGTGTTTTAATTGAAAACATATAAATATTCATGTTCCCCTTAATCTTTTGATATAATCCAAAGCCTTTACTTTGAGTTTGTATCTGCCAGTTAGAGGTCTGGGGCATCTTTTTTGGCATTAACTACATCGATAATGGGTAATGTAAAATTTATACTTTTAATTTTTAAAAATAGACATAAAACCTTAAGCACCTGTGAATTAATCAAGGAGTGCAAAATACTAGATTTTCACAAAATTTTCTTTGGTCTTCCACAGTTGTCTTGTCCAACCCTTATTTCATGAATTTTTTTCAAAGCACTTGATCTTTACCAAGTTTTTCTAAAGCATTCATTTAGTTTTCATAGAAACAACAGCCCTTTCTTTTTCACTCTATTTCATCAGTTCATGTATTGTTAATTAGGTTTTTAAAGTACAACGATATTACAGTGGCATGAACAGGTTTGGGAATGAACACAAACTGATTCTTTGTAAGCATCAGCATTCTGGAAAATAGCCAGTTAGCCATGGGGATTCAATGTGTCCTGGGCTTCAGGCAGTAAACTTTACACAGGGAATGAGAACTTTCATTCTGTGTGTTGGTTATATGGAAATGAGGTAGAAGAGTTTTTGTTATTTTATGACCATACAAAAATATTTCTTAATATCTCTGCTTCTCCTTTGGTCTTAGAGGGTATTGTGTATGCTCAAAGTGTAAGAAAAGAGCAATATTGAAGAATGGTGACTATTAGCAATAAAAGTAGAGCTCTACACACAGAATTAAATTTGACTCCTTCTAGGATCTAGGTATTTCCTACTTTGATGGTCTTTAAGAACTAGTTAAAACAAATTAGGATGAAGAAATAGAAGATTGGGTTAATTTTGGTATATGGTAAGAGAAAAATTCTTGAAATATGGTCAAATTCAGATTTTATAGCTATTATAGACTCTCTGTCTTATTTGTGATTTTTGATTGCTATTCAGAACATTACTCTTAAGCCCAGAATATGCTGAAGAGATCTATCCTAAGCAAAGTGTACTTTGAAAAATACACTAGTAAAAGAAATAGGTATAATCCATTGCTTGTCAAATAGATGTGCTTTTGTGAGATCTGGCTTTTGACTTAATTAATTGGTGAGCTATTTATTGTTGTTAATCTCTTGCATTTGTACCATTTTGTAGTTTTCAAATTTTTATAGGCATTTTCTTACTTAAGCGGTATGTCAATTCTGTGAAGTTTATAGGAAAAATGATGGTCTCATTTCTTAGTATTTCTTGCCCAGATTCATTTGCTTTATAAGGACCCACTCCAATTTAAAAAACAACAACACTAAGTTGACAATGTCAACCAAATGTGATATGTGTGACTTTGTAAATGTACTACTGTACTACTAATTTAATCCCTTTTTCCCAACAATAGACAAAGGAAACTTCAGTGAGTAGGGGGAGAATATAATTTTTCCTTTTAAATTAATGAGATCAAGAGCCCCCCTCTGAGGAGGAGAATGTGGAGAGAGCTCTGATTTTCACCTTTCTTGCTTCTGTCCATGTTCTTTTGTCCTGTCCATATAACTGTGGAACTTAAGTGTTTGGAAGACATTTTATTTTTATTTTCATTGAGTACCTTTCCCCAGAATTGTCCCGAATTATCTGGAATACAGAATGTTTAGTTACTCTAGCAAAGAAACCTCTCCAGTAAGACTCTGCTTTATTTTTTCTATAGAAATCTACCTTTTCTGAATTTATTCTATATTGCATAATAGCAAGTTTGTTAATATGGCATCATGAAAATAGAATGTATAAAGACAGCAATAAGAATTGATAAATATCTTTTGGAGTTAAAATAGATTATACACTGTGCATCACCTCGTAGCCATGCTATAAAGGGATATTATGAAAATAGTAAATACATTGTAAAACTCAAGAAAAAAGCTGAGAGTATTTTCATTAACACTGTCTTGTGAGATGTAAATTTAATACGTGTTTCAGGAATGACCAGCGTTGATAGTTTGGTTCCTTGTCTTAGCTAATTTTTAGTATATGGGACCCACAGTCAGGAAAGCAGAGTCATGTTTGTTTTTAATCTAGAAGTTAGATATGTATTTTTCCTTTTCTCTTTCCTTTTCTTAATGGTACCCTTATTCTCTATTTTGTCATAATCTTTAATTCTCTTATTCTTACTTTTCCTGAGTGATAAGAATACTTAGTCTAAAGTATGAACTTTGTTCAATCGGAAAGCAGTAGTGATTGTCTCTCTAAGTAACAGCTCAGAACTGTGTAAAGTTTGGATCTCAAAGCAGGAATTACAAAAGATCACAGCAGGGCACCGTTCAGACATTATTCTGTCCCTGGAAGGCAGGCAGCCCAGACTTGAGCCTTCTTTGTGCGGCTGGTATGGAACTCCTGCCATTGTCCTGTTTCAGTCCATCCACTGCCTACACGCATGCCCCTCAGTAGTGCTATGTATGCTTGTAGAACACTGTTGCCCAACCATTGTATCTTGACAGTTTGCAAAATAAGGTACGTACATGGATAATCCGCTAACGGCATAAGGCATCCCTGACAAAATAAGGATCATGGGAAACACCATTTTTTGCAGGCAGTTTCAGTAAAGCAAAATAAAATGTGATATCATATTTAGAGTCAGAAAAATAGAACAAAGGAAATTTTAATAATTTGAATTAAACGGGGGGAAGGAGGAAAAAGTGTGTAAATAAGAAAAAAGGAAAAAATCTGTAATAATAATGCTAGATATGAACAAAGATAATTGCTTTTTAAATACATCAGACCTTGTGTATTTATGAATTTTACTGCTGTATGACTGTTCATCTTGGAAGCTAAAATGTAAAATGATTTCAGTGAGTGTCGAGTATTTTCTGTGTGCCAGATACCATACAGCTATCACTTGTGTCAGAATTCCTTGGGGAGGTGGAGATTACTATTTGAGGATTTACATAATATTATTCCCTAGACCTGAGAATGAATGTTTTTAGGCTCTTGCTGATAACTAGGTTTACTCTTAGAGAAGGAAGATTTGCAAATGCGGAAGCTATTCAGATGATTGTCAGCTGGCTCTGAGTGTAAGCTACCATGCTAGGGGACCTTAGAGATGTCTTAGGTAATAGTGGAAGAAAGACATATTTATCTCCAAAAAGTAGTATGTAGATAGTGTTAACAAAACAAAATTCAGCTGAGTAAATTTTAAAGATCTTATTGGCTTTATTCAATGATTTCATGCCTCAGGCAGCATCCCATCTAGCAGATAGGAAGGAGTTCGGAGAAGCTATGCAGAATGAAAAACTTTTATAGGCAAAAGGGAATGGGACAAGAAAGTTAACACTAGCTGAAAGCTGACATTCCCTTTAGGGGATGACGGGTCATCAGGCAGGTTACCTAACTAATTGTCTACTGACCAGGCAACTCCTGATTGACTGGTTTAAGGTTCCATTCCTGGGAGAGGCCAAAACCGTAATGAAGTTAAGTATCAAGTCTCAGTTTGGTGATATGGGACTTAGCGGAAGTGACTCCATTTTGGATCTGTTGTCCTGTTTTTAACAATAGGTAAGGGAGGCGCAAACAATTACCGGTCAGTTTAGAGAACTCCAGATTGGTGCACTATGGTGGGTTTATTTATTTTTCCCCCTAAACAGTTAAATTTTGGAGGCATGCCTTCTTATAAATTTTTTATTTCATTGTTTTCAAGTGGATCCGATAATGAATGCTATACAAAATAAGCATTGCTTAGGGGAAGCCCTAGAGGAATTTCTTTTAATTATTAGATAATAAAGTTTAATAAATAATTGAGTGCCTCCTGGAGAAATCAAAGGTGATTAAAACAAGATCCTTGCCCTTAAATAATTTAATCTAGGAGAGAGTTGAATTATTTGCTTTTTGCATATCAAGTGTTGATGCTTGAAATAATTTTCTTAAGTAGTTTAAATGTTTAATTGTATTTGTTCTGTTAATTTGCCTAGTAAACATTTTCGTCATGAATAATATAAATGTAAATTTCAATCAAATTCTAAATTAATACATTTTGATTTTGGAAGTTTTAAAGGTACTTTAAAAGATGGTATTTCCTGTAACTTTGTATCCTAAAGATAGCAAGAAATACAGTACCAGAATGAGAGAGATAAAAGATGGTTTATTCAAGGAGATACAGATTTCTTATGGATTTTTTTCACTTATCATTAGAAAATTTTATATTATGCTTCCTTGTACCTATTGTTTTTTTTTCTGCATTGTAATTCAGTGCCCAGCCTCTAGTAGGTGCTTAATACATATATTTTAAAATGAATGTGACTTCATCATTGATTCTTCTGATTCCTGCTACCTCCCAAGTTTTTGAAAAAAAAGTCTATATATTTACTCCTTCCTTTTCTTTCACTTGATTCGACAAACTACTTTCTTTAGATCAGAATCAAGCTCTGCGACTCTGCCTGGGTAGCACTAGTGTTGGAGGCCAGTATGGAGCCATCTCCGCCCTCAGTATTAACACCGACTGCTCAAGACTTCTCTGTGGCTTTGCTAAAGGACAGGTAAATGGGGACTTTATTTTATCCATAAGATAATATTAAAATCAATTTTAGAAAAACTGGTATCTCTAGATCTATTATCTTGAAGACCAAAATGCGTGTTATAAAGTGACATGTCTTTAGAGATAACCTGAGATTGTTCAGTCTGACTTTTGTTCAAATTTTTAAATAATTGTTATTGATTGAGCCAGAGTATGACATTTAAAAAAAAATTGAGGTATAATTCATATACAACATTATATTAGTTTCAGGTGTGCAACATAGTGATTTAATATTTGTATATACTGCGAAATAGCACCACAATAAGTCTATTTACCACCTGTCACCATACAAAATTGCATAATATTTTTTCTTGTGATGAGAAATTTTAAGATTGACTCTCTTAGCAACTTTCAAACATGCAATACAGTATGATTGACTTGAGTCATCATCTGTACATTACATCCCCAGGACTTCTATATTTTATAACTGGAAATTTGCACCTTTTGACCACCTTCACCCATTTCACCCAACCCTCAAGCCCCCTCCCCTCTGACAACCACCAATCTCTTCTCTGTATCTATGAGTTTTGTTTTGTTTGTTCATTTGTTTTGTTTTTTAGATTGTACACATAAGTGAAATCATATGGTATTGGTCTGATTTGCTTAGCATAAATACCCTCAAGTATCATCCATGTTACAAATGGCAAAATTTTCTTTTTCTTTTTTTTTTTATGGTTTAGTAGTAGTAGTCCATTGTGTGTATGTGTGATATATGTGTATATATATATATATATATATATATATATATATATATATATATATATACATACATACATATCTATATCTATCTATCATCTCACATCTTCTTTATCCATTCATCCACTGAAGGACACTTAGGTTTTTTCCATATTTTAGCTATTATAAATAATACTATAATGAACATGGGGGTGCAGATATCTTTTTGAGTTAGTGTTTTCATTTTCTTGGAATAAATTCCCAGAAGTGGAATTGCTGAATCACATAGTAGTTCTATTTTTAATTTTTTGAGAAACCTCCATAATATTCATATTTTTACCATAGTGGCTGCACCAATTTACATTCCCACCAACAGTGCACGAGGGTTCTGTTTCTCCACATCCTTGCCAACATTTGTTATTACTTGTCTTTTGATCATAGCCATTCTATAATAACGTGTGTGAGGGGCTATCTTCATTGTGGTTTTGATTTGCATTTCCCTGATGATTAGTGACATTGAGCATCTTTTCATTTGCCTGTTGGCCATTTGTATGTTTTCTTTGGAAAAATAGCTATTCAGATCTCCCGCTTATTTTTTAATCTTATTTTTATTTTATTTTTCTTACTGTTGAGTAGTATGAGTTCTTCATATATTTTGGATATTAACCCATTCTCAGATATAGGATTTGCAAATATTTTGTCCTATTCAGTATGTTGCCTTTTCATTTTGTTGATGTAATCCCACTTTTTTATTTTTGCTTTTGGAGTCAGATTCAAAAATGTATTGCCAAAACCCAAGTCAGGGAGCTTACTGCCTATGTTTTCTTCCAGGAGACTTACGGTTTCAATTTTTTGTTCAAGTCTAATCCATTTTGAGTTAACTTTTTTGTATGGTGTAAGATACTGGTCCAGTTTCATTCTTTTTGCCTGTGGCTGTCCAGTTTTCCCAACACAATTTATTGAAGAGCCTGTCCTTTCTCCATTGTATATTCTTGGCTCCTGTGTCATAAATTAATTGACCATATATCTGTGGGCCTATTTCTGGCCTCTCTGTTTTGTTCCATTGATTTATGTGTCAGTTTTTATGCCAGTACCATAAGTTTTGATTACTGTAGCTTTGTAATATAGTTTGAAATCGGGGCGTATGATACTTTCAACTTTGTTCTTTTTTCTCAAGATTGTTTTGGCTGTTCGGGTCTTTTATGGTTCCATGCAAATCTTAGGATTGTTTGTTCTATTTCCTTGAGAAATGCCATTGGAATGTTGATAGGAATTACACTGAATCTGTAGACTGCTTTCGGTAATATGGACATTTTAACAATATTAATTCTTCTAATCTGTAAGCTCAGAATATCTTTCCATTTATTTGCATTGTCTTCAATGTCTTTCATCAGTGTCTTATAGTTTTTAATGTACAGGTCTTTTCAGCTCCTTGGTTAAATTTAATCCTAAGTGTTTTATTTTTGCAATTGTAAATAGGATTGCTTTCTTAATTTTTCTTCCTTAATAGTTCATTGTTAGTGTATAGAAACACAACAAATTTTTATATATTGATTTTGTACCCTGCAACTTTACTGAATTTGTTTATTCTACTAGTTTTTTGTGGAATGTTTAGTGTTTTCTGTATATATAAATATATTGTCCACGAATAATGACAGTTTTACTTCTCCCTTTCCAATTTGGATGCCTTTTATTTTTTTGCCTAATTGCTCTGGCTAGGACTTCCAATACTACGTTGAATAAAAGTGGCAAGAGTGGTTATGCTTGTCTTGTTCCTGATCTTAGAGGAAAAGCTTTCAGCTTTTCACTGTTGAGTATGAAGTTAGTCATATATAGCCTTTATTCTGTTGAGGTATGCTGCCTCTCTACCCACTTTATTGAGAGTCTTTATCATAAATGGATGTTGAATTTTGTTAAATGCTTTTCTGTGTTTATTGAGATGATCATATGATTTTTGTTCTTTATTTTTTAAATGTATTGGATCATGTTGATCCTTGGATCCCTGGAATGGATCCTACTTGTGTGACCCTTTTAATGTTTTGTTCAATTGGTCTGTTTAACATTTTGTAGAGGATTTTTGCATCTATGTTCATCAGTGACATTGGCCTGTAATTTTCTGGGGTTTTTTTTGGTGTTCTTGTCTGCTTTTGGTATCAGGATAATGCTGGCCTCATAAAATGAGTTTGGAAATGTTACCTCCTCTTCAGTTTTATCAAAGAGTTCAAAAAGGATAGGTATTAAATCTTCTTTAAATGTTTGGTAGAATTCACCAGTGAGGCCGTCTTATCCTGGAATTTTGTTTGTTGTGAAGTTTTTGACTATTGATTCAATCTCCCTACTAGTATTGGTCTATTCAGATTTTCTATTTCTTCATGATTTAGTCTTGGAAGATTATATGTTTCTAGGAATTCATCCAGTTTTCCTCGGTGGTCCAATTTGTTGGTATTTAATTATTCATAGTAATTCAAGGATCTCTTATTATCCTTTGTATTTCTGTGGTATCAGTTGTAACTTCATTCATTTCTGATTTTTTTTATCTGAACCCTCTCTCTTTTTTTCTAGCTAAACACTGGTCAATTTTGTTTATCTTTTCAAAGAAGTAGCTCTTAGTTTCATTATCTTTTCTGTTGTCTTTTTAGTCTCTATTTTACTTATTTCTGCTTGATCTTTATTATTTCCTTCCTCCTACTAACTTGGGGCTTTGTCTTTTCCTCTTTTCCAGTTCCTTTCGATGTAAAGTTACATTGTTTATTTGAGATTTTTGTTTTGTTTCTTGAGATAGGCATGTATTGCTGTGAAATTCCTTCTTAGAATAGCTTTTGTTGCATCCCTTAGATTTTGGTATGTTGTACCATTTTCATTTGTTACAAGGTATTTTTTCCATTTCTCCTTTGATTTCTTCATTGACCAGTTGGTTATTCATTAACATGTTGTTCATTCTTCACATATTTACGATTTTTTTCAGTTTTTTGCTTTCTAGTTTTACACCATTGTGGTAGGAATAGATGCTTGATATGACTTCAGTCTTCTTATATTTATTGACAACTGTTTTGTGACCTAACACATGATTTATCCTGGAGAATGTTCCATGTGTATTGGGGTGAATGTGTATTCTGCTTTTTATAGACTGTTTTTTGTGTATCTATTAAGTATATCTGTTCTAATGTGTCATTTAAGGGCCATTTAAGGCCCTGAATAGCCAAAAAATAAGTTTCCTTATTTTTTCTGTCTCATGATCTATCCATTGATGTAAGTGGGCTATTAAAGTCCCCTACTATTATATTGCTGTCAATTTCTCCCTTTAGGTCTGTTAAAATTTATTTTTATATACAGAGGGTGCTAAAGAAATGTATGCACATTTTAATTAAGGAAAAAACTATTAAAATGGTAATACTCACTATATACTGATAACAAAAGATGAATACAAGTCACGTTTGACGTCTGCAATTGCAAGAAGTGCTCAAAAAGGTTACCATCAGCGTCCAGACACTTCTGATTATGGCGAACTACTGCTTGAGCAGCGCTGACCAAAGTGTCCACTTGTATACATGTTTTTGGCACCCCTGGCATTTAGGTGCTCCTATGTTGGGTTCATAAATATTTACAAATGTTTATTTTGTTGGATTGAACCCTTTATCATTACGTAATACCCATCTTTGTCTTTTATTACAGACTGTTTTGTCTGATAAAAGTGTAGTTACCCCAGCTTTCTTTTGGTTTTCATTTGCATGAAACATCTTTTTCTATTCCCTTCACTTTCATTCTGTGTGTGTCCTGATAGCTGAAGTGAGTCTCTTGTATTCAACATATAGATGGGTTTTAATCCATTCAGCTACTTGTATATCTTTTGTTTGGAGAATTTATTCCACTTTCATTTAAAGTAATTATTGATAGCTGTGTACTTATTATCATTTTGTTGATTGTTTTCCTGGCTGTTTTGTTGTTCTTTTTGTTCCTTCTTTTCTTGCTTGTTTTCCTTGTGGTTTGATGACTTTACTGTTATGCTTAGATTGCTTTCTCATTATATTTTGTGTGTCTACTGTAGCTTTTTGCTTTGTGTTTACTGTGATGTTCACAGATAATATATATATTGTAGTCAATCTTGCCCTAGTTCTTGGTTGCCTCTTGAACCTTTGTGATTGTCTGCACAGTCTGATTTATTCTTATTAGGGGCCAGTTTTTGAGGGTTTGCCAAGATCTGTCAGTGTTACAAAGGGAGGGATCTCAGTTAGCACCCAGTTTCAGGCTGATTGGAAACCAGACCCTCCAGCAGTAGCTTTAAAGAATGCAAATATATACAGTCCTTTGGGACAGCAATTGTAAACCCTGCAGGCCTCCAGACCAGGCAATCTGGAGATGTCCCCTTGGGCGTTTTTCTCATCTTGTGCATTATACATCACTAGTTAGTTTGGTAGTAAGGCTTTCCTATAATTTTTATCAGCGCTAAAGAAGTGGACTCATTAAAGAAATTTATTTTACCTATCAGTATAAAAACATTTCAAATCTAAAGAGAAAAGCAGATTGGGCAGGATGAGGGGTAGATGAAGATGGAATGAAAGCCCCATGCTTTAATGGACCTGCAGCCTTTAGTTATGTTTTAACTTTATAGTTCTTTGCCTGCAATGTTTATAGACCAGCAATAGGTTTTTTCAGCCAGAAGGTAGGATACTTAAGCCCAAAAAAGAGCAATAAATTTGTTTTCTAAAGCATTTAGTTGTCTTATAGATCACTATGTGGGATTTGGCCAGTGGAAAACTTCTAAGATCAATAACAGATGCTCATCCTCCAGGAACAGCAATATTGCATATTAAGGTAACATCTTTGTTTTCTTTTTCTACTAATTTTTATTATGTCTACGTATCCATTTTTAAGTAAATTTTGTTCTAAACAGAATCATTGAAAATGAATTGTCTTTTATTTGACGAGCCCAACAAAACATTTTCCTAAGTGAACAATAGAGATGGAGTAGCACGGTAACATTCAGCTGCAAGTTGTATTGAAGTCTGATAGATACAGCAGCAAAAAAGAGTAAATTGACATGATCCTAGATGAGAGGTTGATAGCAAAGATAGGCATGAAACTCATGTGAAGATTTTAAAGTGTTTTTTTTTTTTTTTAACCTTTTGTTTAGTCTACCAAGATTTTATTGCTGAGATTGTGTGCTTGGTCATACTTTCCTGGGAGTTACCTGAGGTTCAAGGCACCAATGTGAAAGAACCAAGGTTTGCATTATGTTTAGAAATGAATCTGTTGGTTTATTTTCTTTCAGGCCTCTAGAGGAAAGACATTAAGATTTGAGTCTTGGCTTTCTCCTTACAGGCCTGAAAAAAATAAACCAACTTAGATTTTATTTATAAATACAATGTGAACCTTGGTTTTTGTATGCTGTTAAGCTCATGTTCAGAAGCATAAAAGGTAAAGGACTATAACTAGGGAAGTCTAAAATTAGATTTTCTAGATTTTAATCATGTACACATTTGGTTGCTTAGCGGTGCAGGCCCCTCTTACCCATACATATGCTTTTTAAAGTCTGCAAGCATCTGGAGTTTGTGTGTCTGTATCTAGGTTAGTTACATAAAAGTCTTTTGACAAAGCAGCATTGAAGCGTTTAGCAACAATGAAAACAACCAAGACAAGTAAAACTAGAGAGAATTTCTTCTTTTTCTGAACATCATGGCAGTTTATCTTGACCTCTTTTCATATGATATGTGCCAACTTCTAATATAATTAGTTGTGTTTATGTTTTATCTCCTTTAATAGATTAAGATCTTTGAAACCAGAATCTGTTTCTTATTTATTTTTGTGTGTTATGCATAGTAGCTGCTCAATAATAACGAGTTGGTGGTGTTTATGAAAGGCCAGTCCATTTGCAGGAAAAGCATCATCTTTGGGAGAAACAATAGGAAATAGAAGCGAAAAGGCAGAGAGAAAAGAGAAGAGCGCCGTGGAGGTTAAAAGCGTGGTAGTAATATCATTGTGTTGCTTGGGAATGGTGATCCAGGGGGTGTGTCCAGACACTGTGACCCTGGAGAAAGGCGCAGCAAGAAGGATACGGGATTGACTACTTCTGAGGTCTTGGATTGACAGCAGCCCCTTGCACTTCAGTCCTCCTCCTCGTTCTCCAAGCTTAACCCTACCGCCCATCGGTAACAGTTTGGGCTTGCATTCTTCATATATACATTTACACATACGTATATACATACATATTTAAAAATTATATAAATATACTACTGTCCTAATATTTAAGTACATTGTAAAGCATATACATAAGAAGTAGAAAATTAATAAATAAAAATATGAGTCCTGTTATTTTTCCTGCACTCTGAGATGTATGCCTTCCACTTTGGCAACTGCTTAGTGGGGCTTTGAGAGCAAAGGTGTGGGACTTCTGTACTGTGCCTGTGTGTGGGGCTGAGGAAGAATCATTTTACAGAAGCCTCCTATACCTCAGTTACCCCTGATGAAGAGCACAAAGCCAGGCCATTTAGGATGGTTCACCAACCGTTGGGGTTAGGGAGACGAGTCACTGTCAGTGATACAAGTTAAGTTACTCAGTTTCGTGTCTTTCAATATCCACATTGACTATACCTCATAAGCCCTTAGGACAATCTGTCATTGTGAACATTATTATTTTGAGTTTTCCAGAGGGGTACATAATAATAACTGAAGTATATTCAGTTGAAAAAGATCAAGGAGGCAGCACATTTTAGGAAGAATTACATAAAAAGTTAAACTATTTTAAGTATAGTGGATTAACTTTTCAGTTATTCAGAAAACATATTCGGGCAAGTTTATTCCTCCAAGATACCACATATCTTTTATTGTGTCTTTATTTTTGAAAACTAGGCAACTGCAAATATATCCAAAGTATTCTATTCACTTTAATAGCAAATTAGAAAAAGTTAATGTAAGAACCCAAGTAGAGAACTTTAGGGCTCTTATGAGTCATAGTTTGTATTTTTCTTTTATCCTGGTGGTTTTGCTTTCTTAAAGCCCCAGTTTTTTAAAGCTAATTGAGCCACTTTTGTTCTGAATATGGGTAGGTTTGTGTGTTTAGAGTGATGAGTTAAATCTAGCTGAAATGATTTCAAATTAAATGTGTTTGTTTTAGATTTTAAAAAATTTATAATTTTTTTCCTTACTTTCAACATTTGACTGGTTGTTTGAAAATCTACAAGAAGATAAATTCTTTCTCTGTTTAGTTTACAGATGATCCAACTCTTGCAATTTGTAACGACAGCGGAGGCTCTGTTTTTGAATTGACATTTAAGTAAGAGACTAATGGACATTTGTTGACAAATGAAAAGACTAGCTCTGGTTAATGACTTGAAGTTGAGCATGAAGAGGTCTGGAAAATCTATGTGATTGAAAATAGGTTATGGTTCTGTATTACAATTACCTGGGGAGGCTTATAGCACATACATAGTTCCAGGCCTGGTCCCCCATAATTCTATCGAAGTAGGTCAGAGTCGGGATTCTAAACTCCTACTTCTCAGGGGATTCATATGCGCTGTCAGGCTTGGGAACCATTCTGGAGTATTTCACTAATTTTGGTTTATGCCCCAGGCCCAGTTGATTATAAAACTCTAATGGCCAGGTGTAGAAAGGTTTTTATTGCCTTGGAATTGCCTCACGTACTCTCTAACTAAGAGCAAAAACTGTCTTGATACTTGGAAGAACACTTATAAAGCTGAGTTAGAAAAAAAAGTAGAACATAAAATTCAATGTGTATGATGTTTCCATAAGTTCTTTAAAGTAAGGGCTATGTTTGTTTCTTGTATTTCTTATGCCTTCTAACAGTGCTGAGCCCAGAGTAATTGCTTTAAAAAGACTATTTATTCAGCTAGTGTTTATTGAGCATGTCCTATGAGTAGGCATTGTTTTAGGACCAGAGTTACGTCTGTAAACCAGACAAGGTTGCTATTCTGCTAGAACTTACATTCTTGTTGGGGTGGGAATCGGGAGAGACAATAAACCAACACACAAATGAAATAATTTCAATAGTTATGAGTACTGTGAAGAAAACAAGATAGATCAGTGTGCTGGAGTGCACTTAAGGATAATTTGGGGAGACCCCTCTCAGAAAGTGACATTTGAGGAACAAGCTGAATGGTAACGTGACTAACAAATACAAAGATCTGGAAGGAATGTTCCAGGCGGAGGGACATTCGAGCACAAAGGCTTTGAGGCGGGCACAGACGTGGCCTGCTGGGGCAACGGAAGGAAGGCAGGTGTGGCTGGAGGGAGACTTTTTCAGGAACAACAGCAGTGGGAGAAGGGGGGCAAGGGCCAGAGGCAGATCATATAGGGCCATTTAAAACATGGTGAGACATGTGGATTTTAGTTTATGTACAGTGGCACACCATTGCAGTGTTTTTAGAAGAATAATAAATCTGACCTATCCATTAAAAAGGTCATGCTGATGTCATGTGGATTTGGATTGCTGTGGGGCAAGAGGAGTTAGGAGGCTATTGTGGGTAAGCTATTGGGTCATTACGAATTGATTCTGAATTCTTTTGTTCCTTTTCAGGAGAGTGATGGGAGTGAGAACCTGTGAGTCTAGATGCCTGTTCAGTGGTTCCAAGGGTGAAGTGTGCTGTATTGAGCCTCTGCATTCTAAGCCTGACTTGAAAGAGCATCCCATCACACAGTTTTCCTTACTGGCCATGGCTTCTCTAACCA
Organism: Rhinolophus sinicus; assembly: GCF_036562045.2. NCBI lineage: Eukaryota > Metazoa > Chordata > Mammalia > Chiroptera > Rhinolophidae > Rhinolophus > Rhinolophus sinicus. The sequence goes on from NC_133751.1 coordinate 48,589,031, forward strand.
AGGTAGGTGCGTGTAGGAGATGAAACGCAGAAGGTTTAGAGGCTTTGAATACCAAAACATTTGAAATGACAGAGTATTCAAAATATTTTTTTGTCCTAAAGATACTGGTCATTGGATTGAAACCATCCTTGAAAGTGTGGATGACTTTTCCCTATGGACGGGTGAGTAAGCCTCTCCATTTTATTGGCAAAAAGACCATGTCAGGAGGTTGGGAAAAAGGACTTGTAAGTGGTGAATTCTGTGTGATTGTCAGAAAACTAGGCAGCATGAAGTCTGTGCTCCAAAGATCATTGTCTGGACTTGATGTGACCAAAGCAGCATCCGATGGTGACGAGAGCAGTGTCCGTACTTGTCCACCTTTATTGCTCTAAGTTTTTCTCTTATAAACAGCTTCTGCTGAGATGCTGAACACCCCACCATAATATCCAGCATTAATTGCTACTGGTATTTAGTTTGGGGGTACCGCTGGTATTTGGTTCCTGCCTCTGGTATTTTACTTTGAGGTCGATACTTCCTTGAATGTATTTATGCACAGCCCAGTGTCCCCTTTCTTTCCTGCTTGGCCGTTTTCATAGAGTTGTGGTCTTCCAGTGTATATATGGGGAGAAGTATTGATGGGATGGGATGGAGAATGATGGTACAGAACTAAGGCTAGTTCAGACAGCAGCCCCTATACGGGGAGAGATCACTCTTCTCTTTGCTTGTTGGTACTCTGTGTACCTCTGGGCCCCAGGGGAAGCCCGGCAAAGCTGACTTAGATTGCCATTAATGTTTCTTAGGTTAGCTTCATTGGCTAATTGAAGTTTATCATGATGGTATGTGATTGCATCTTTTTATATGTTTTTATTGGTACTTTTTCCAACATTTCGTTATGAACATTTTCAAACAAATAGAGAGGTTGAAAGACTTTTACATTAAACATCTCTATACCTAACAATAACACTTAAATTCTACCATTAACATTTCACTGTACTTTCTTTATTATATATCTGTCCATCTCTCTATCCACCCATCATATTGTGTTTTTTTGTGTGTGTATATTTCCAAGTAAATTGCAGAAATCAGTGCTGTTTCCCCTAAATATTTACCATTCATATGATTAGCAAGAGTTCAATAGTTATTTAAGATTTTCCTTTGGTGTAAAATTTACATACAATGAAGTGCACAGATCTTGAATGTACACTTGCTGAACTTTGACAGATGTATATACTTTTGTGACCCAAACCTCTCCCCAGATATAGAACATTACCATTCACTCAGAAAGTTCGCTCGTGACACTGGCCAGTCGGTCCCTGCTGCTTAGGCTATTTTAAGGAGAAACTGGAAGTTTTGTCAAGTAATACTAGTCAGATGCTATTTTTAATCAGAGTTGTTTCTTTGTCCTTCTGTTTGTTAACTGTAATGACTGTAATTTTTAATTTTGGGGGGGGCCTTCTCCTCCCTTAGATGGATCCTTCCAGTGTGCCATTGCTGGCCTGGCACTTTGTGGCCGCGCATAATTACGTGAACCCCATGCTTGCCTTCTGCAGAGGAGATGTTGTTCATTTCCTTTTGGTAAGTCATAGTATGATGCTAGACCTGTTATAAAGGCCTTTATCATAAGATTATCTTTTTCTCATTCACCAGTAATTTAATACTGTGTCAAAGAAATATGCTATCATGATTCTTTGGTGAGAGAGTGACCTATTTAATTTTTATTTAAGGCTTTAATGGTTAACGTGGAAAACAACTGATCACCCTCCGCTCCATGCCCTTTCATGGTGTATTTCTCAGTTCCATCTCCTTTGGCTAACAAATAATGAATGGTGTATGTGTATGTTTAAATATATGAATGTACATATGTCTGTGTTAATGGCTTACCTATCTGCCTAATGTTGGCATTGATCACTCATGAAATATTTTCAACATATGAAAGATATGGAACAATTCGGTGCTGTCTTATTTTCACTCTCCAAATGAGGAAACTGAGAAAGAATACGTGATTTGCTCTTGCTCACATAGCTGTAATAGTGGAACTTAAGCCCATGGCTCTAGATCTCATGCTGCTTTTGCCAGATCTCCCTTTCTTACATGGGAAGCAACTTAGGGAAGTGAAAATGGGAGTACACGAAGGGCCCACATCAAGTGGTGTCGGTTGTTTGTTAAGGTTATCTGGTAAGGTCAGGACTGCAGGTGATGAGACTAGAAGAGGAATTGGGACTTAAAGGGAAAAGAAGACATCTGGAATACTGCTATGGGGAGTGTAAAACAAAACTCACTGAATTGGAGGTCCTGAATTTCTGGGAGGTCAGGTGTACGTTGTGCTGTCTCTCTTCTTCAGTGCTCTGTCACTTTGGAGCAGAGGTGGAGAAAGCAAATTATAAGGATGATTGAAGGTTATAGAGTGTATGTGTACACATATATAAATCAAATATTGACGTTTGAGGTTCTTTGGGGAAATGTTTTGTTGTTCGAACTATTATACAACAATTTTTTGTTGTATAATAGTATTATACACCAGAAAAGTCTAATTTTTGTCATTGTAACAGTTATTTTTTTTTTTCTTTTGATGAACTTTTTCACACCATGTCACCAATCCCATTTTATGCTTTAACTCTACCTAACTGTAGTCATGGATGTGATGGAGGTAGGTTGTTCTGAATTATGACAGAGTTAATATTACATTACAGCATTTGCTAATACTGACAACAAGACCGCTGAACAGATATATACCTTGGATTTTGATACAAATCATGGTGTGATACTCTCCGTCATTTGTGTAGTAGTTTCTTTCATTATCGGTATTTTTGGCTTATCCATACTGTGAATGCAAATCATTTTCTAGGTGGAGTATAATTACGTATCTAAAAAAGGCTCTCAAATACTAGCTGATATTTAGGTTGTTTTTATTTCATCATCAGGTTAAGAGAGATGAATCTGGAGCAATACATGTTACTAAGCAAAAGCATCTTCACCTGTACTATGACCTCATCAACTTTACAGTGAGTATTATTCAGAATATGTATCCCCATTTATTTCACTTCATTGTTTTGAGTCCATGGTGTATTAAAGCTACCAGGATTTCTGCCATGAACCGTGACCTTTAGGATTATGTAAAATACGGAGAAAAGTGAAGTCATGCGTATATTGAATACAGTCTGAGTTTGGTGCGATGCCACATTATTTTTGTTGTCTTTTAGCCTTGTGTCCTGCTGAGCAGGATTGGCAAAAGTTTTCTTTAATGTCCTAATTAGCTCAAAGGGGTGTTCAGAAGAATTTAGATGGGTTTTTTCAGGGCCATTGCCCAGCTTTACTTATAAACACATTTTTATCCTTTTGAGTTTGTCCTGATTGGTTCAGGCATTTATGTAACCTGTTTTTTCTTGTGGCTAAAAACTTTGTAGAGTTCTCTTTCTACCGTGCATCTCAGTCCTGAGTGACGTTTTGATTAAAAAAAAGTATCATTTGTTTTTGTGTCAATTTTTTCATTTTCAAATAGTGTGTTAATTCTGCAGTAGTATAATTATAATATCTTTGGGTTTCTATCATTAGTGCTTTTAGCATTAATCAATAGCTGGTATCCAGTGAAGCATTCTGTATGTGCATAAATATAGACAACCCTAAATATAACAGTGCCTCATTTTTCCAATAAAAAGTCTAAAAAAAGTTTTTACCCCCAATTTAATAATACACAAATTTTTAGGAATATAGATGAAATAGATCTTTTCTTTATAATATATGATTTAAAATTTAGTTGCACATTGCCTTTTAATCTCACATACAGACTATTGATTTAGAAATAATGCTTTTTCTTACGCACATTTCACAAAATAATTTTGTTCCACCTCTTCTCATGCATATAAGATACCAATACCTTTGTCATCACTAGAACCCTTCGTTGAATCACCAAACACAGTTTTCTAGAATTCATCATCATCATTTCTGCTTTAAGATGTTTGAGATACAGCACTTTTAAAATTGGCCTGTGATTCTTTACCCGGAAAAATTTTCCCCAACCACAAGGGGCCTTCCTCCTAACAATACCACAGTCAGTATTTTCATTTGTCCTGTGGCTTATCCATGATGTAACCACTAACTGCCTTGCTCTGTAAATTACCTTTAAAAGGCATGTTTACAATAATGTCAATACTTGTAATTGTGAGGGATTAATCTCAGGAATGACTGCTAAACTCTTAACATTCTCTGTCATTCGCTCACTGTTTGAATCAGGTGTTCTTTGAAAACATTCAAAAATTATTAGTGACTGAGGTTGTATAAGGCTAATAAATAATGTGTCTTTCTTAAATGGTATTTTGTTTTCTAAAGTAAAGTAATCAAGAGAGTACCTTATAGGAGCTCTTTGTAAAAAACTTAAGTACCAAATTCTGTTTTCTGAGAGAGAATCTTTTTTGGAAAAAAAGCCCCAGAAAAACAAAACCCCTTATAATAGCCACTGTATAGTGATAGAGTATATCTTTAGCATATGTCAAAAGAAAATAGAATCATTTTCAACTTGGTTGTCATTGATATGGTATTATGCAAATAACCTCTGACAACATGCACTATCATATAAATAAACCAACATGAATACCAGAGCGATAAAGTGCAGGGGAAACATTTTGTTCCATCTAATTTAGAATTCTAATTGAGCAGTTTTTAAAACGTTATTTCTTGGAAGGGATTGAGATTCAAAAAAATATATTTTGAAAATAAATCTCAAATATAACCTAAGAAATTTATCAAAATGGCACCCTTCACAAGATTTTTAAAATTGTTATTACTTTCAAAATCATAATAGTACTTATTAAACAAAATTCAGAAGATAGGAATAGAGCAAGGAACTCTCCTAATAATTTTTAGGAAGGATTTGAAGGAAATACATATTTTAAATAGCTTCCATTTTAAAATATGTATTACTTAAATGCTAGCAATCCTCCTTTGACCATCTAAGTTTATGCGATTTAATTTGTTCTTTTGTTTTATTAATGTCAGTAAAAAACAGAAATGCAAAGTTTGTCACTTGGCTTAAGTCATTTGTGCCAATGAACCTTTTAAAAAATTTTATAAAAGCCAGTAAATCCTGTAATATATGAGGTTGGTGCAAAAGTAATTGCGGTTTGTGCAATTGTTTTTAACCTTTTAAACCGCAATTGTAAAGATCTTAGTTAACCTTCTTTTAGACTATGAGAATGTCATTTTAGCACTGTCAACCTCAATCCTATGTTATGCATCTATTGTTCTCCGGGCTGTTTACTGAGTACTTCCTGCTGTGATTGTGTCGTCATCAAATTATTGAATGGATAAAGTCCTCAGTGTAATTTAATTGAGCAGCCAGTCTTCTTGTTCTGAATGATGGCATGGGATGGGCCTCATTATTGTTTTGTTGTGTGCTTGAATTGCAGTGGATAAACTCACGCACAGTTGTACTCTTGGACAGTGTAGAGAAGTTGCATGTGATAGATCGGCAAACTCAAGAGGAACTGGAAACAGTGGAGATCTCGGAAGTCCAGTTGGTCTACAATAGCAGTCATTTCAAATCACTAGCCACCGGAGGAAATGTTAGCCAGGCACTGGTAAGCATAACCCATTAACTTAGTGTTGATTTGATGAACTTGGTATTTTGTTGTTGCTTTGTTTTAGAAATAGAAACTCTGAAGCATTATCTTTATTTCTTGAGGTGTTTCTTTAAAAGCCATGAGGTTGAAGTGGATGTGGGTGTATTTGTCAGTATTCAGGAATGTGAACTGAAATAATAATAATTCCTGTTACTTTCTATCCAGAAATATGACTAATTTAATACCAAAGAGTTTTAACTTTTATACTAAAATAATGAAATTGAAAATGTATGAGAAAAAATTGTGAAAGCAAAATATTTTACAAAGTCTAATACAGTGGCAATAAGTCTGATAGATTTAAGGGATAAATGACTAGAGACAGGTAGCCTATAAGGCTTTGGACATATTTGGGTGTTTGGTAGAGGCTTGAACAGGTATGGTGGCTGTGGGCACTGATGACTTTGCGAGAAAGAAAAGATTCTTTAGGAATAGCAGAAAGGTGAAATGTCGGAGCCTGGAGAAAAGGAAGACATAAAAGTTTTGATCTTTGTATCAAGTTTACTCTATTTTAAGCAATGACGATAATGGCCTTTAGCAATGGACACAAATAGTTTACAGTTAAATTACTTTGAATTGTCATCTCATGTTTCCTAAACTAGTAATCTTTAAGCAGGAAATTTAGACTATTGTGAGGATTCCCTGGGTAATTTCTTGAAAAAAAAAGTAATGATGGTCATATTTAATGTGTCTGCTACATGATATGTAGACATTGCTCAAATCTCCCTGAGATATTAGAACTTCAGAGCATAGAATATATATGAAAGAGTCTTCCAGCCTCAGAATTTAGAAACCAGGAAATCCAGAGTAAGAAATGGTAAAGCAATAGAATTCACAAAAGTAAGAATAATTACTGTCTCACACTTAGATATTTTGTTGTGTCTGAATGACTATTAAAAATAGTGTTAGACTTTAAACTTGCACTTTTGGTTTAGATAGAATAATGGGAATTGGATTTACTCTACTGTCTGGGGAAAAAAAAGTCAGAAAAAGAAACAGTGGTTTTTAAATTACTGGATACTATGTAATGAAGGCTAGTGATCCCTGACAACATGGAAAACAAATGACGTGAGCCCTATGATTATAGCATTAGCCTTGAGAGAGTTTCCAGGCTATGGCGCAGGGAGAGAGAACCCACTTAGAGCGTGGAGGACTCCATGAGTTGAGACAGAACTGAGACTATGGGAAGACAAAGGTGGGCTGAGCGGACAGAGTACTGGAAAGGAGGGCACGATACAAAGGATCCCCCTTGGGTATTCAGCAGACTGCTACTACCCAAGGCCAGGGAAAGAAATATTTGAAAGGTGTAGAAGGAACTATATCCAGTGCTCCCACTGGCTTGTTTACACCAGCCAGGCGGAAAACTTCATGATTCATAGGGCATTGGGTAGAGTTCTCAGAGGCTCTTGCCTCAGTAGTGGGGAATAATTAGGATTAGAGTAAACACTGCTCTGAGCCCCACTGACAAATCTTGAAAACAAGACCGGAAAGGATCCAACCGCTTCCAACTAACTTAACTCCTCCCAAAACAAAGCACAAGAATGTTAATAGGAATACAGAAATTTCCACGACCCCACAAGGTAAAATTCACAATGTCTGCCATCCAATCAGAGATTACTAGGCATTGCAAAGAGGAAAAACACAATTTATAATGAGGAGAAAAATCAATCAAAACTGACTTAAACCTGAAACAGATGTTAGAATTAGTAGATAAGGACATAACAGTTATTTTAATTATAGTCCATATGTCCGAAATGTTAGTTAAAAAGATGGAAGATAGTTAAAAATATGCAAATCTAACTAAAAACTACAATGCTTGAGATGAAAAATACACTGGTATTAACAACAGACAGTAGATATTGTAGGAAAAACATTAGTGAACTTGAAGATGCAGGTTTCCCTTGCTATCCGAAAGTAGAGTGTTCCTTTGAAACCATTGTAAAGCTGAAATGGCAAAAGTGAAGAAGGAATTACCATTAATTTATATGGAAAAATTTTTGAGTGTTCCCAGATCCAAAAAAAACCCTACCAAATCGTACCAAATATGCTTAACTACGTACAGTTTTATGCTAAGTGTAACACCCTTACCAAATTCTCTTAGGCTTTTCTGATACCTTAGGACACATCTTGCTAATAGATGCACAAAATAAATCAAGATAAACCACAGATGCTCATAGACATAGGTCAAAGCTATGGCGGCTTGATGCTGAGATGCTGAGGTGTTTCCCAGGGAAGTAACTTGGAAGGACCACTCTCGGTACTGGGGTGTGCACCGCCTCTATTATAGCTCGCTACAAAACAAATGTTGAACACTATTTTTACTTTTTACCTTTTTTTTTTTAACAGCAAAATCCTTTATGTATTCTTTTTGGTAGTGAAAATGGGTACTAATGTAGGTCTTTCGTAAAAATGATGTAGTGTGTCATGAACTTTGAAAAAGTAAGGGATACCTGTGTAGCAGTAGAATCTAAAATAAAATACAGAGAAAACATAATTAAAAAAATAGTGTTAGTGACCTGTAGACAGCATTAAATAGCCTAATATATGTGTAGCTGGAATTTCTGAAGGAGAAGAGAGAAAAAATTAGGAGAAATAATGGTCAAAAACTTTCCAAAACTATAAACAGACACATTCAAGAAGCTCAATGAACCCAAGGACAAATAAAATAAAGAAAACCATATAGACTGATCAAAGTGAGTGGTAAAGAGAAAAATATTAAAGCAGCCAGAGAAGAAGACACATTAAATGCAGAGGAGCAACAATAAGTATGAGAGCAGATTTCTCTTCAGAAACAATCTGCAGCAATCTCCAGAGAAGATACACCAATGGCCGATAAGCTTAACAAGATGCGTAACATCATTAATCATTAGGGAAATGCAAATCAAAACCAAGGTGAGATACCACTTCATGCCCACCAGATGGAAAAAGATGAAAGGGATTAAGAAGTACAAATCGTCAGTTACAATAATAGTCACAGGGATGTAAAGTACAGCATAGGAAATGGGATAAGCCAATTACATTGTAATAACTGTGTATGGTGTCATAGAGGCACTTACTGAGGTGATCATTTATAAGGTACTATATAAATGTCTGATTACTATGTTGTACATCTGAAACTAATATAATATTGTATGTAAACTGTAATTGAAAAATTGAAAAAAAAAAAGACACAATAACAAGTGTTGGTGAGGATGTGGCAAAACTGGACTTGTCATACATTGCTGGTGGAAGATGGTATAGTTGCTGTGGAAAACATTTTGTCAGTTTCTCAAACTATTAAACATAGAAATTCCACATGATCAAGCAAATCTATTCTTAGGTATCCACCCAAGAGAAATGAAAGCATGTCCACACACACATTTGTACACAAATGCTCATAGCAACTTTATTCATTATAGCCAAAAAGTGAAAACAATCCAAATGTTCACCATCTGGTAAATGGATAAACAAAATGTGGCTTAGCTGTATAATAGAATAGTATTCTGCAATTTAGAAAAGGATGAGCTATTGAAACATAACTACAATATGGATGAACCTCAAAAATACTATGTGAGGAGGGGGGATAGCAATGGCGGCAGCGGGGCGCACTTTTTGAGTTCTCCGTCGGATCTTATCAGAAACGGGAAGCTTATAACCCATCAAAGGACTCTCTGCTCATCACGCAGAACAGCGAAGAGACTCGCGCAGGGATTTCTTGCAGGTGGGGAAAAATTGGGCGAGCAGGGGAAGAAGGAAGGGAGCGGAGCGGAGACACGCCGCACCTGCGGCGGCGGTGGGGACGCTGGTTGGGATCGCGTCCACACCTGTGGCGGTAGAAATTGCCCCCACCCTCGGGTTGTGGAAATCTGCTCCGCACCTGTGCCTGTGAAATTCCAGCCCACACCCACGGCTACAGATACGCAGGATATCCCAGGACGGAGGAGAGCCCGGAAGCCACGAGGTGGGCGTTTTGCCCTGCGTCCCACAGCGGTCCTCTCCCGCTGCAGGGGCAGCATATCCAGCATTAACTTCAGCTAATAACCTCAGTTGGTCCTTGGGCCGGACAAGGAACACAGACTCCGTGCCTGGGCACCTTCCCCGCTCTTCTGACCCTACCCCGCCTTTCTAGAGATTTGATCTAGCCCCTGCACTAAGGAGCAGCGGCAGATTACAGAGGCGCCTTGGAGCCCCGGCTCCGGGAAGACAGGCGGGCCCAGGGAGGAGGCTAGGAGCTGGGAATCTTCCGCCCCAGCCACCACCTTTTCTGGCCTGCGGGAAGAGTGTTAAGACAGCGGGCTGGGAAAGAGAAGACCCTCCTTCCATCCCCAGCCCCCACCCTTTCTAGCCAGCCTAGAGCGGGCAAACACATCCCCAGCTGCAGAGACGCAGGGGTTCCCAGGAAAAAGAGAGAACACAAAAGCCAAGTGCCGGACTCTACTTTGCGTCCCACAGCAGACCTCTCCCCCGCAGAGGGAGGATATCTAGCATTTGAGACTATTAAACTCCATACCTGGGCCCCTGCCCCCGCTCTTCCAATCCTACCCCCACCCTTCCAGAGACTTAAACTGGCTCCTGATCTGAAGAGCAGTGTCAGATTACAGAGGAGCCTTGGGGTTTGGGCTAAGGGAAGACTGGCCGCTGGCTTTGGTCCAGGGAAGAGGCTGAGAAGAGTGTGGTTTGCCCTGGACTAGGAGACAGAAGACTCATCCACCCCAGATACCACTGTTTCTGGCCTGTGGGTGGGTGTGACACAGCTGGGCTGGGAAAGAGAAGACCCTCTTTCCATCCCCAGCCCCCACCCTTTCTGGCCTGCCTAGGGCGTGGCAATTACATCGGCGGAGGCACCCCAGGGATCAGCAGTAAGTGGTATATACAGCACTCAGCTTTCAGCAGCTGAGGAATTCCCTGCCGCCACACACACACACAGGGAAGAGGTGCCCTAAGACTCAGGAGAGCTGGACACAGGGCTGGTGGTGCTATTCTCGGTGTGCATATGTGCCGGCAAGGGCAGAAACTGCACTGACTTTGTAAAACCTACTGTCCAGACCCTCAGCCCCACGATCTAAAGCTGCAGCCTCAGAGTCACTCTGGGCATCAGGTGATCGGCTCTACCTGCACAACACGCAGGGGATTACTTGGTGGGCTTAAGCCACAACTGGCGCTGTTTTTTTTTTTTTTTTTTTCTTTTTTTCCTTTTCTTTCTGTTTTGATTTGTCTTTATATTTTTGACATCTTTGCCTGTGTCGAGTGGGGATTCTGTGCTACAGCAGAGAACAACTTGGAGATTATTTGGTGGGCTTAAGCCACAACTGGCGCTGTGTTTTTTGTTTGTTTGTTTGTTTGTTTGTTTTTGTTCTGTGTTGATTTGTCTTTATATTTTTGACATCTTTGCCTGTGTCGAGTGGGGATTCTGTGCTACAGCAGAGAACAACTTGGAGATTACTTGGTGGGCTTAAGCCACAACTGGCGCTGTCTTTTTTTTTTTTTTCTTTTCTTTTCTTTCTGTTTTGATTTGTCTTTATATTTTTGACATCTTTGCCTGTGTCGAGTGGGGATTCTGTGCTACAGCAGAGAACAACTTGGAGATTACTTGGTGGGCTTAAGCCACAACTGGCGCTGTGTTTTTTGTTTGTTTGTTTGTTTTTTGTTTGTTTGTTTTTTGTTTGTTTGTTTGTTTTTGTTCTGTGTTGATTTGTCTTTATATTTTTGACATCTTTGCCTGTGTCGAGTGGGGATTCTGTGCTACAGCAGAGAACAACTTGGAGATTACTTGGTGGGCTTAAGCCACAACTAGCGCTGTGTTTTTTATTTGTTTGTTTGTTTTTTGTTTGTTTGTTTTTTGTTTGTTTGTTTGTTTTTTGTTCTGTGCTGATTTGTCTTTATATTTTTGACATCTTTGCCTGTGTCGAGTGGGGACTCTATGCTATAGCAGAGAACAACCTGGAGATCACTTGGTGGGCTTAAGCCACAACTGGCGCTGTGGTTTTTGTTTGTTTGTTTGTTTGTTTGCTTGTTTTGTTCTGTTTTGATTTGTCTTTATATTTTTGACATCTTTGCCTGTGTCGAGTGGGGACTCTGTGCTATAGCTGAGAACAACCTGGAGATTACTTGGTGGGCTTAAGCCACAACTGGCGCTGTTTTTTTTTTTTTGTTCTGTTTTGATTTGTCTTTATATTTCTGACATCTTTGCCTATGTCGAGTGGGGGTTGTCGATTGTTTTTTTTACATGTGAATGTATTTGACTTTTTCCTTGTTGTTATTGTTGTGCTTGGTGATTTGCTTTGTTCTGTAATTGCCCTACCAGTGCCCAGCTTAAGAGGCACAAGATTCAACATACCCAGCGGCCAACTCCAGGCCAAGCCAGAGTACTACCGGGTTTGACCTACAAGTGACACACTCAGAGGGGATTCTTTACAGGCACATAGAGGCCAAAGGGCAAACCACATCTAAGCGGTCAATCCTCACGCAGCAGAATACCCTGCGTGGGCAAAGCCAAGTCTCACAACTAGTCAGCCTAGGAGTTAACTCCACCTACTCACAAGCGAAAAGCAATTAAGGATCTTCTTTAACAGGACAATATACACAACACAAGAGTCACTTTTAGAGCACACGAGGGGAGAAGAAGTAGTGCAAGTCAAATATAAAGGACATTTATTATATACTAATCCAGCAAGAACTAAGAACTCCAGGGCACCTATCTAATACATCAAGCAAACACAGAGAGTCAGCCAGAATGAGGAAACAAAGAAACATATCCCAAATAAAAGAACAGAAGAAACCTTCAGAAATGGAACTAAATGAAGCAGAGGTAACCAAACTGTCAGAGACAGAGTTCAGAATACTGATGATAAGAATGTTTAAGGAACTTAGAGAGGACATCAAGAAGGATGTAGAAATCATAACGAACAACCAGTTAGAACTAAAGAACACAGTTACCAAATAAAGAACTCACTTGAAGGAATTAACAGCAGGTTAGATGAAGCAGAGGATCGAATCAGCGACTTAGAAGACAAGTTAGCAGAGATCACCCAAACAGAACAACAGAAAGAAAAAAGAATAAAAAACAATGAAGATGGTTTAAGAGACCTATGGATAACATCAAGCGCAACAACATGCATCATAGGAATACCAGAAGGTGAAGAGAAGAAACAAGGGATTGAGAACATATTTGAAGTAATAATGTCTGAAAATTTCCCTAACCTGATGAAGGAAACCAACATACAAGTCCAGGAAGTGCAGAGAGTTCCAACCAGGATAAACCCAAACAGGTCCACTCCAAGACACATTATAGCTAAAATGGCAAAGATTAAAGACAAAGAGAGAATCCTAAAAGCAGCAAGAGAAAGACAGAGGGTTACATACAAGGAACTCCCATAAGACTATCAAATGACTTTTCTGCAGAAACATTGAAGGCCAGGAGGGAGTGGCAGGAGATACTCAAAGTGATGGAAAACAAAGGCCTACAACCTAGGTTGCTTTATCCAGCAAGGCTATCATTTAAAATTGACGGGAGATAAAGAGCTTCCCAGAAAAGAATAAGCTAAAGGAATTCATTACCACCAAGCCAGCATTGCAAGAAATACTAAAAGGACTTCTGTAAATAGAAGAAAGACGAAAACAACTTATCCACAAATTTAAAAATGGCAATAACTATGTACTTATCAATAATCACTTTAAATGTAAATGGTTTAAATGCTCCAATCAAGAGACATAGGGTGGCTGAATGGATAAGAAAGCAAGACCCTTGTATATGCTGTATACAAGAGACTCACCTCAGATCAAAAGACACACACAGGCTAAAAGTGAAGGGTTGGAGTAAGATATTCCATGCAAATGGAAATGAGAAAAAAGCTGGAGTTGCAATACTTATCTCTGACAAAATAGACTTTAAAATGAAGAAAATATTAAAAGACAAAGATGGACACTATATAATAATAAAGGGATCAATTCGACAAGAGGATATAACCCTAGTAAACATCTATGCACCCAACATAGGAGCACCTAAATATATAAAACAGATATTGACTGACATAAAGATGGAGATCAACAGTAACACTATCATAGTAGGGGACTTCAACACACCTCTGACAACAAGGGACAGGTCTTCCAGACAGAAAATCAATACGGAAACAACAGCCTTAAATGACACATTGGACCACTTGGATTTAACCGATATTTTCAGAGCATTCCACCCCAATGCTGCAGAATACACGTTCTTCTCAAGCGCACATGGAACATTCTCCAAGATAGACCATATGTTAGGCCACAAAGCAAGTCTGGATAAATTTAAGAAAATTGAAATCATACCAATTGTCTTCTCTGACCACAGTGCTATGAAATTAGAAATGAACTACAGGAAAAAGACTGGAAGACACACAAATTCATGGAGGCTGAATAATATGTTACTAAACAATGAATGGGTCAAACAGGAGATCAAGGAAGAAATCAAAAGATATCTCGAGACAAACGAAAATGAAAATACAACGACCCAAAATCTATGGGATGCAGCGAAAGCAGTCCTAAGAGGGAAGTTCATAGCACTGCAGGCCTACCTAAAGAAACAAGAAACATCACTAATCAACAGTTTATCTTCACACTTAAGGGATCTGGAAAAAGAACAACAAAATAAGCCCAAAGGAGTACAAGGAAGGAGATAATAAAGATCAGAGCGGAAATAAATGAAATAGAAACCAGAAAAACAATACAAAAGATCAATGAATCCAAGAGTTGGTTCTTAGAGAAGATAAACAAAATTGACAAACCTTTAGCCAGACTCATTAAACAAAGAGAGAGAGGACCCAAATTAATAAAATCAGTAATGAAAGAGGAGAAGTGACAACAGACACTGCAGAGATACAAAAATCCTAAGAAATTTCTATGAGCAACTGTATGCCAACAAATTTGACAACCTGGAAGAAATGGACAATTTCCTAGATGCATACAACCTCCCAAGGCTAACTCAAGAGGAGACAGAAAACCTGAATAGACTGATTACCACCAAGGAAATTGAATCAGTAATCAACAATCTCCCAACAAACAAAAGCCCTGGACCAGATGGCTTTACAGGTGAATTTTACAGAGCGTTCCAAAAGAATTGTCACCTATTCTCCTCAAACTCTTCCAAAAATCCAGAGGAGGGAAGACTCCCAAACACTTTTACGAAGCCACTATCACCCTGATCCCAAAATCAGACAAAGACACCACAAAAAAGAAAACTACAGGCCGATATCGCTAATGAACATAGATGCAAAAATCCTCAACAAAATACTAGCAAACAGAATTCAGCAATATATTAAAAAGATTATACACCATGATCAAGTGGGATTCATCCCTGGTATGCAAGGGTGGTTCAACATCCAGAAATCAATTAATGTGATACACCACATTAACAAAATGAAAAATAAAAATCATATGATCATATCAATTGACGAGAAAAGCATTTGATAAAATTCAGCAGCCATTCATGATAAAAACCCTTAAGAAAGTGGGAATAGAGGGATCATATCTCAACATAATAAAGGCCATATATGATAGACCCACAGCTAACATCATACTCAATGGGGAAAAACTAAAACCATTCCCTTAAAATCAGGAACAAGGCAAGGCTGCCCACTTTCTCCACTTCTATTCAACATAGTGCTGGAAGTTCTAGCCACAGCAATCAGACAAGAAAAAGAAATAAAAGGCATCCAAATCGGTAAGGAGGAAGTAAAACTGTCATTATATGCAGATGATATGATACTATATTTAGAGAACCCTAAAGACTCCACCAAGAAACTATTAGAGCTGATAGATGAATTTAGTAAAGTAGCAGGATACAAAATTAATATTCAGAAATCAGTTGCATTTGTATATACCAATAATAAAACATCAGAAGGAGAAATTAAAAAGCAATTCCATTTACAATTGCTCCAAAGACTATAAAATACCTGGGAATAAATTTAACCAAAGAAGTAAAAGATCTGTACTCAGAAAATTATAAGACACTGAAGAAAGAAATGAAAGAAGATACAAATAGATGGAAACACATACCATGTTCATGGATAGGAAGAATTAATATAGTTAAAATGTCCATACTGCCTAAGGCAATATATATATTCAACGCAATTCCTATCAAACTACCAACGACATTTTTCACAGAAATAGAACATATAATCCTAAAATTTATATGGGATAACAAAAGACCCCGGATATCTTCAACAATCTTGAGAAATAAGAACAAAGTGGGAGGTATAACAATACCTGACTTCAAATTATACTACAAGGCTACAGTAATCAAAACAGCATGGTACTGGCATAAAAACAGACCCATAGATCAATGGAACAGAATAGAGAGTCCAGAAATAAATCCATGCCTATATGGCCACTTAATCTATGACAATGGAAGCAAGAATGTACGGTCAGGCAACACAGTCTATTCAATAAATGGTGCTGGGAAACTTGGACAGACACATGCAAAAAGATGAAGCTGGATCACCTCCTTACACCACATACAAAAATAAATTCAAAATGGCTTAAAGATTTAAATGTAAGATCTGAAACCATAAAATTCCTAGAAGAAAATATAGGAAGAAACTTCACAGACATTACCCGGAGTAAGATTTTACTGATATATCCTCATGAGGGAAGTAAGAGGAAAAATAAACATGTGGGATTACATCAAACTAAAAAGCTTTTTCACAGCAAAGGAAACCATCAATAAAACAAAAAGGGATCCTACTGATTGGGAAAAGATATTTGCCAATGATATATCTGATAAGGGGTTAATATCACAAATTTATAAAAAACTCACTCAACTCAACTCCAAAAAAACAAACAACCCAATTAAAAAATGGGCAGAGGACATGAAGAGACATTTTTCTAAAAAGGACACACAGATGGCAAACAGACATATGAAGAAATGTTCAACCTCACTAACCATTAGAGAAATGCAAATAAAAACCACAATGAGATACCACCTCACCCCAGTCAGGATGGCTATCATCAATAAATCAACAAACAACAAGTGCTGGCGTGGATGCGGAGAAAAGGGAACGCAGGTGGGAATGCAGATTGGTGCAGCCACTATGGAAAACAGTTTGGAGATATCTCAAAAATCTGAAAATGGAACTACCTTATGATCCAGCAATCCCACTCCTAGGTATCTATCCGGAGAAATCCAAAACTCCAATTCAAAAATCTTTATGCACTCCTATGTTTATTGCAGCACTATATACAATAGCCAAGACCTGGAAACAACCGAAATGCCCATCAGTAGATGACTGGATTAAGAAACTGTGGTACATTTATACAATGGAGTATTACGCAGCCATAAAGAAGAAAGAAATCTTACCATTTGCAACAACATGGATGGACCTAGAGAACATTATGTTAAGTGAAATAAGTCAGAAAGAGAAAGACAAATACCATATGATCTCACTTATATGTGGAATCTAAAGAAAAGAATAAGTGAATGAACTAATCAGAAACAGTTTTGGAAACATGGAGGAAAAACTGAGGGTTGCTAGATGGGCAGGGGGGTGGGGATAAGGGGAAGGTGAGAGGTTTTGGGAACGTACAGAGGGATAGTGGATGGGGGGAGGGGGGTTCACACAGTGTGAGGGATATAAATGATAAATGTCTAAGTTTTGCTTTGTCTTGTGCACCTGAAACTAATTAATAAAAAAAAAAAAAAAAAGAAGATGAGGGGAGATATTCAGGAGGAGCTCAAGCCACTTCTCAGACTCTCTAGGCGAAGTCTGGCATTAGGAGATTTTCCCTCAAGACTGGAAAATTTGTCTTGGATATACAAGACTCCGAAGTGCTTCTTTAAAAAAAAAAAAAAAAAAAAAAAAAAAAAAAAAAAAAAATACTATGTGAAGTGAAAGAAGCCATATGGAAAGACAGCATATTGTTTGATTCTATTTGTATGACATGTCCAGAAAAAGCAAGTTTATAGAGACAGAAATAGATTAGTGGTTACCTGGGACTAGGAGTGGAAATAGGGTTGAGTGGAAATGGGTCAAAGGGATCATTGTGGAGTGATGGAAATGTTCTGAAATTGGATTTTGGTGTTTACTAAAAAATCTATTGAATTGTACACTTAATGAGTGAATTTTATGGTATATAAATTATACCTCAATACTGTTAACAAAATCAGTTGACTGTTTAAAAGAAAAATAATGTAATATTTATGATAGGTGGAAGTAACAGCATGACAAAAATAGTAATAGTGTCAGGGAGTGGGGGACGAAAGTGTATCATTGTAAGGGTCTAACATTATACATCTAATAGTATAATATTGTTTAAATGTAGATTGAAATAAGGTAAAGTTGCATATTGTAAATACGAGAGCAGTCACAGAAGAAAAAGTGTAACTAATAAATCAATAGTAGTGACAAAATACTTTAAAAATATTAAATGCAATGAAACATAAAAAAAGAGATAGTAAAAGTAGAAAACAATAAGATAATAAACCTAAACCTAACCATATCAATAAATACAGGAAATGGAAATACTCTAAACATTTTAATTAAAATGCAGAGATTGTCAGACTGGATAAAAAAGCAAGATTGTCTACAAAAAACTCGCATTAAACATAAAGACATAAATTAAAAGTAAGAAGATGGAAAGAGGTATGCAAACACTAATCATAAGAATGGCTATATTAATATCAGACTAAGTAGATTTCATGTAGGAAATATTGTTAGAGATAAAGAGAAATTTCAAATTGATAAAATGGGGTTGATTCATTGAGAAGACATAACAATTTAAAGTTAAGCACCCAATAACTGACCTTCAAAATATATGAAGCAAAAACTAACAAAACTAAAAGGAGAAAGAGACAAATTCGCAATTATTGTTTGGAAATTTCAAAACTCCTCTCTCAGTAATTATTAGGATTAGTAGACAGAAAATCATTAAAAGTATAGAGGACTTTAAAAAACACTATGGACTAACTTGACCTAACTGACATTTATAGAATATTCCACCCAACAAAAGCAAAGTACAAATTTTTTTCAAGTGCACATGTGGCATTCACCAATATAGATTATATGCTAAGTTGTAAAACAAGCTTCAAGAAATTGTTGAAGGAACATTAGGGTAAATCTGGAGAAAACTCATATTTGGAGATTAAATAACATTTTTATAACTAACCCATGAGTCAAGGAAAAAATCTCAAAGCAAATTAGAATATATTTTGAACTAAATGAAATTACAACATATCAAAATCTCTGGTCTACAATTAAATCAGTTTTTGAGGGTAATTTATAGCATTAAATAGTTACATTAGAAAGGAAGAAAGAACTCAAATAAATGAGCTAAGCTTCTATCTTAATTAAAGAAATAGAAAAAGAAGAGCAAAATAAAGTAGATTGAAGAAAGAAATAATAAAGATGAACACAAATTGCTTCAATAGAAAATGGACAAACAGTAGAGAAAATTAAAGTAAGGACTGGTTCTTTAAAAGGTAAATAAAATCGATAAACCTCTAGTAAGACTAATCAAGGAAAAATGGGTAACGGCACAGTTACTAATACCAGGAGTGAGAGCAGTAATATCACTATATCTGTGATATATAGTAATATCACTATAGAGCCTATAGATATTACAAAGATAATATGAATAACTTTATGCCAGTAAATTCAAAAATTTAGATGAACTATAAAAATTCTTTGGAAGACACAAATTACCAAAGCTGACTCAAGAAGAAATGGAAAGTCTAAGTGGCTGTTCATCAATTCAGTAAATAAATTTCATACAAAGAAACTGCAGGCCCAGATAGCTTCACTAGTGAAGTCTGTCATATTTAAGGAAAAAAATAACACCAATTTTACATAAAAATCTTTTTAAAAATAGAAGAAAAGGGAGCACATAACTTTTTGTGTGAGATTAGCTTATGTCTAGTAATAAAACCAGACAAAGACATTACAATAAAGAACACTACAGACCAATGTCCTCCTAAGTATAGGAGCAAAAATTCATAATATATTAGCAAATAGAAACCAGCTATGTATAAAAAGAGTAATAATGATCAAATGTTTATCCGAGGCATGCAAGGCTGCTTTAACATTAAAAAAATCAATGTATTTCCATATTAGTTACTGATAAAAGAAAAAAACATAGTATCTCAAAAGATAAAGGAAAAGCATTTGACAAAATTCAACATCCAGTCCTGATAAAATTCTTAGCAAACTAGGAACAGAAAGGAACTTCTCCAACTTAATAATCAAGGGCATCTACCAGAATCCTATAGGTAACATCATACTTAAAGAAGTATTACCCAAAACCAAAACTCCTGATTCTGAGCAAACTTCTGAGAAAATATAGAGGACAGAGGAACATGTTAAAAGATTTCTTGGGGATGCAGTTAGCAAAATCCAGATAGGAAACTCTATGGAATAAGTGTTCCAGCTTCTTCAATAAATAAACTTCATGGAAAATAAGGGACTGAGAGAGGGGGCGGCAAAACCTATAGATTAAAAGAAACTTAAGAGACCTACCAGCCAGCTCCAGCATGTTGCTTTGTGTATAGATCTTGATTCAGACAAGTGAAATGTAGAAAAAACAAACAAACAAAGCATACAACAAAAACATCAACATTTGACATTCATGAGACAATTTGAAATCCAAACACTGGTAGGGTATTTGATATTAAGGAATGATTGTTAATTTTTTAAAGTATGTTAATGAAACTGTGGTTATGTTAAAGAGGACTGATTTTGTATGCGTATATTGAATTTTTATAAGTGAAATACTCAAAATCTGAGATTCATCTCAAAATTATACTGTGGGACTATGATGAGACAAGATTGGAGATAAGTTAACAATTGATGAAGCTGGTTAATGAATGCATGGAGTTCATTATTTTATTTTCTCTTCCCTTGTATATGTTTTTAATTTTCCATAATAGAAAAATTATCATAGTTACCTGTTATTGACCACTTACATATTTTGGGATATTTATAAATATGAATGCATGTAAGCCTCATAGAAACTGTGCATGGTTTTCAAAGATGTGAAAACAGTGTCGGAAGTCTGAAACTTATTTAAGGTCATACCTAGTAAGTGACAGAGCCAAAGTTTGAAACCCAGATTTATCAGACAGTAGGTTTTGTTTTCTATTTTGCTGGGCTATGCTGGCTCCCATATACTATGCTGCTTTGTCTTCCTGTTTCTTCTTGTGTTTTTTGTTGACATTTATTTCAAAGAACTTAGAGGTACCCTTTTCAGTCAGCCCTGTTCTTTGCCAGAAGCAGTGCCTACCTTTCATCCAATAATGGGAAGGTTGCAACTGTTTTCCTTTAGATTTGGAAGTTGGCATGTTCCTCCATTTTCTGCCTTCTGAAAAATAAAAAGACCCTGTGTAAGCAGAGAATTACTTTTTGCACTTTGTCTTTTCTGCCGCTTCCACTTGACAGACTGGCACTTGATTGACATTCTTTTCCCCACTCACTATGGGATGGAACCATGTTGACCTAAAATGTTGTCTCTGTAATTGACATTCTTCAAAACTTGATGAGACTTCTAATTCATGTAATATTTATTTATTTATTTATTTATTTATTTATTTATTTATTTATTTATTTATTTTTACAGGCTTTGGTTGGAGAGAAGGCTTGTTATCAATCCATCAGTAGCTACGGTGGTCAGATCTTTTATTTGGGGACCAAAGTAAGCTCTTCCTTTCTGTGACTTGCATTTGTTTGTGTCAGGATAGTTGGGGCTACAGGAGGTTGCTGGTAAAGAGTGTAGTGCATTACAAAGTGAATATTGATCATAAAACTTTTAGGGGGTAGATAGGCATGATTTTTAGCTAATTAATTTATTTTCTCACTTTTAGACGTACTTTTACTTTCATTTTGATTCTAATAGGATGCTTATTTTCTTGATTCAGGGATATACTTTCATAATCTGCCTTCACATTTATGTTTTCATGACTAGGAAGATACCTTATCATGTACATTTGTCATGTAATTAAGATGTCTTTAGCTTCGTTAAGTTTAGGATATATTAAAATGCATTTGATTTAGAATAGAATCACTGAAATAGGAACTTTTTGTATAGCAATTTGTTCCTGTGCTTTTTCTTTTAACTTAACATGCAGAAATATTTCTTTCTTAAGAAAATTCAAATATTCCCAAGCCAGTACAGGGAGATTGGACGTTCCTTGTTCCTTGTCCATGGATTTAACTCCTTCTTAGACTGTGGACTTATTAATGTTTAAATAT
The DNA here is from genome assembly GCF_036562045.2 of Rhinolophus sinicus. Lineage (NCBI taxonomy): Eukaryota > Metazoa > Chordata > Mammalia > Chiroptera > Rhinolophidae > Rhinolophus > Rhinolophus sinicus. The sequence continues at coordinate 48,610,812 of NC_133751.1, forward strand.
TTGTTTGATTTACTCTTTAATGTGGGCCCTTGAAGACCCTTTAGTAAATCCTTCTAACTATATTGTGAAAAGTTTTTACTTAAAGAGATATAAAGTGAGATGTGGGACTGGGGCATATGTGTCTCCCAAACAAGTTTGTTAAAGGTGATTATTTTAATTTCCTTCTCTTTGTTTTCCAGTCTGTTCATGTGATGATGCTGAGGAACTGGAGAGAGGTGAGTGCAGAGTAATTTCATATATCAGAGCTATTGAGTTGATAGCTTCTTAATAGTTATGTTTTGACTTTGCAGAAAAAGATTATTTGAATTTGTGCTTTTTAATTTCAGAAGTGTGCATCAAAACCATTGTAACTGTTTTGCACTTGATTGGTACAACTTGACTATAAATTAGTATTAGATTTGGCAGCATATTATGTATCAGAAAATTCAAAATAACAGTGGCTTCAACAAGATTTCTCTCATGTAAAAGCAGTCTGTAGGTAGCTAGTTTGGCAGCCCATGGTCTTTAGCATACTATCCCGCTCCACCACCCTTGTGCGTGGATTCTAGTGTCAAGGTCATTTTATATTTCAGTATGGGTGCTGGAGCTCCAACTCCTAAGGCCACATTCCAGGAAGGAGGAAAGAGAAGAGAAGGGCTGCCTCCTGCCTTTTAAGGTGACATCCCAGATACCAAACAACACTTCCACTTACTTACCATTGGCTAGACTTAGTCACATGACCCCAAGTGGCTACAAGGGAGTCTTCGAAATGTCCTTTAGCTGGTGTATTGCTGTCTCAGATAAACTTGGGATTTGTTGCTAAGGAGGAGCGAGTGAAAGGATGTTGTGATGAACAACTAGCTGTTTCTGTTACAGTGACATTCTAGTTGTTTCCTCTTCATGTCTAGGCCTTATGACTTCCAGTATAGTACAGTATGGTACACTAGCCTATACAGTTACTGTACTGTCTAGTGCTTTAAGAAATTATTTTTCTTGGAAATCAGATATTCACATGGTTATTAGAATAATTGTAGCTTCTAAACAACAATGTCTGGAAAGATATTTGGTAGAATAGGAATTCTGACTTGTGATTGGTCAGACAAAGGGGTCTAGCTTCTCTCATTTATTCATTTTAGAGAGTGGATCATCTTCTGAAACAAGATTGTCTTACAGAAGCCTTGGCTCTTGCATGGTCTTTCCATGAGGGAAAAGCAAAAGCAGTAGTAGGTAAGTTAACAGAATTCACGTGTAGTAGACTGTTTTTCTAGAGCAGAGAATGAATCTTACTAATCACTCCTAGAATGCTTTTTAGCTTAGTGTTCATCTAGTTTATAAACAAGATGTTATCAGACCTGACAGATTTCAGTGAAAAAGATTAATGATAAATACAGGATAAAGAATTTTAAATGTAACTTTTAAAATTCTTTCATTGCATAAGAATGAAAGGGAAGTGCATTGATCTGCTATCTGGTTCAGTAGATGTCAGATGTTTCTATTATGGCATGTTAGCCAACATTTTGATACCTAAGGATTGTTATAATTATATATCTATTGTTAGCATAGGTTATAAATAGAAGACTAGGACAATTTCACTCCTGAAGATGTGGATTAACTTTGTTTTTATGTTGGATTTTGCTTCTCTGCAGGATTATCAGGGGATGCCAGTAAGCGAAAGGCTGTGGTTGCAGATCGAGTGAGTATTTTAATAGGGTCTTTCTAGAGTACAGTACAGATTTGCTTTCGATATTTGCTAATAGTCTTTGGGCATGATTAGGTAAATGGCTACAGTCAAGGAGGCAGTGTATAAAAAAACAAGTCAGATTATAATTCCCTGGGGTCATCTTGAATTGTTAAATTTTTAAATTTCTTTTTATCACCTTTTCTTTTTTTCTTGCTCACTCTCTTATGAAGATGATAAAGTATTAAAATAGCCAAAAGACTATTTTATTGTTTATAGCAGGAAGGAGGAAACCCGTGATCTGGATTATTTCTGAACCTCATTATAGCCCATAGAAAGTTGACATTTGTTTTTTTTATAAACTGGTAATCATGAGAAATGATACGTAAGCAGATGTGTTGCCTGAGGTAGCAGAGAGGGCTGATTTTTTATTATTAATTAGTATTAACATGATTAATATGATTAATGCTATTTAATAGTGGCTTGGTTTTCCTAGTCTATTGTGCAAGTGTCTTAGTAAAAATTATAGTCTAAATTAGTATAAACGTTTAGAAAATGAATAGAAATTGGTCACCCTTTAGACTCGTGAATGATTTTCTCAGTATCTGCTAAAATATTTAGGGTTCTGTGATCCATCTGTTCTTTAGGGACGTTAGGAAAATACCTACGACAGAGGGTTCCTGAAGAGCTTAACTTCAATGTTTCATTTCCTGAACAACATAGATGCTACTAAGCCCTAGAACCTAGAGACATTTTTAGGAAAGATTACCAAATTAATACTAGCCCTGATGCTGAAAGAAATCAGGCTGGGGTTTTAAAATATGGGAAATAAAACCACTAAAATTTTTAATTATATTTTTAATAACAAAGCCTGATTTTGTATTATTTTGGAGGATTATATATATGAAGTATTGAAAAACTTTAGAGATGTAGGTCACTTTCTATACAAGGCTATTTTCCTTTCAGATGGTAGAAATCCTATTCCATTATGCAGATCGAGCTCTGAAAAAGTGCCCAGACCAGGGGAAAATCCAAGTGATGGAGCAGCATTTTCAGGTACGCCTTTTCATGTGCTTCTAAGAGCCATTGCTATGAATAGGTCTAACACTACTCTTTCATTTTACTTGAGAATGAAACTTTCATGGTTTGGTTAAATAATTTCCAGTATTCAAAGCTTTATTTCAGGGCTGGTAGAGCATTCTAAAGGATTAAATTTTGAAGTAGCAGGTCACATGGAAACAGATGAATAAAATGTGAAGTGCTAGTGCAGAGCTACTCAGTGCTGTGTGGAAGGAAAGGCTATGGGTACATACCTGCGAATTGACACCTTGCAGTGGCTGAAACCTTGCTAATGACTAACATTTATGTTAACTAGGCTGGTTGGAGGAGAGGTGAGCTACCAAGATTTAAATTTAGTTCTGCTAGGAGCTCCTGTGACTCAAGAACAGATCAGTTACAAAAAAAATCTCTAAAATATGCTAGTGAAATATCTTTAGTTTCTCTTGGAATTCAGTGAAAACTGAAGTCAAGGAATGATTTAGGGCCTGTACAGTTTTTATTCCAGTTTTACTGTTTGTAGTGATCTCCAATTATTTTTGTTGCAAATCTCTGTTTCTCCTTCCCCATTCCTAGAGCTGCGTTCCCTCCCTCTACCACCTCTTTCAGCAAATATTTGAGGATATAATACAAGAGTCAGCAAACATTTTCTAAGAAGGGCCAGATCCGAAAATTTAGAGCACATATGATCTCTGTCACATATTCTTATTTAAAAAAACAACAAAAAACCCCTTAAAAAATGTAAAAACTACTTTTAGCTGTGAGCAATTCAGAAACAGGCTGTGGGCAGGATTGGCTCACGGGCCAATGTCTGCAACTCGTGGTCTGATATATACTAGGTACTGGGCAATAGTGAGTAAAATATACATGGTCCTGCTATCTTAAAGTTTGCAGTCTAGTCAAGATAATTTTTCTTAATGTATGTTGGCAGAAATATTTAGAAGAATCTAGGGGTTTTGACATTCAAGAGCAGGCCCCAGGTTCGTATCTTTTCCTATCTCCATTTGATGCTCTTACCTTCGGAAGATAAGGATAGATACAGCAAGTAACATTTGGCGGATATCAGAGGAGGATTTGGTTTCCTGAATTGTACTCTTTAATGCCACAGTAGTGGGCTTCTGGCAGAGTAAATTTTATTTACTGTTTGGAGGTTTATTAAATTTATCAGTAAAGAAGATAAACCCAGATAAAATTATAAAAATAGATAATATAGGAGGAAAACATAGGTAGAAAGAAAGCGTTTGAGAACAAAACTCTTTGGGAACAGTACACCTTGTACATAAACACTTTCGTATGCAATGAAGTATATATAGTAAAGAAAACAATATTTTAACAGGAGACTATCTGTTATTAAGAGGTTGTAGGGGTGATATTCATGAAAGAACTCTGGCCATCTGAAGGTATACTTTGTTGAAAAGAAACATTTAATAGGGAATGGTAGAAGGGGCTACTGTGTGTGTGTGTGTGTGTGTGTGTGTGTGTGTGTGTGTGTGTGTGTGTAAGATAGAAGCCACCGTGTGGAGAATATTGTAGAGAGCTATAAAAGAATAAAAGAATAAAAGTGATGTTTTGATGGAAAAATATGAAAGAATCTCAGCATGACAGAGAATGTAGGTGATGGTTTCTAATACAAATTATAAAATTTACAGTGAAACTGTAGTATTATGTATTCTTTAACCACCTAGATCCCTGTGAGAAGTTTCATTCTGCTAAAAGAGTATCTGATAAGATTTTTAAATTTTTAATAATTTAGTCTCATAGAAGGTAAAGGAAACAATAGTGGGAACCATTATTCTGGATTTACTTTTTATCATTGATTGGTGAAGTAGAAGGGATGGACTCTTGAGGGAAAAAGATTGTAATAATGATGAAAAATACATTCAACATAAATTCTATATTTTATAGAGCAAATATTTCAGGAAAAAAATATGGGCACAATGTCAATATTATGGGCTCCAAAAAACATATAGGAAATGCTTACGTTTTGACATAACCACAAACAATCCAAAGAGAAAGGAAATAGGGATGAATGTTGGGAGAAGTATCAGTCTACAAAACACAGACCAGCTACAAAAGATGGAGAGAGGCAGATAACCAAAGATATATGCCAAAAACGTCATGAACCTATAAGACTGTCAGAAAGGAGACTAGTACGATCCAGATTTGCCTACTAAAATACTAAGGGGTACACAAAAGGGATTTTGATAAAGACACACTGAGTATATACTACATGCCAAGTACTATATAAAGGGTGTGACATTCGGTTTTATTCTCACAACAACCCAATGAAGTAGATACTGTTTCAATCCCCATTTTAGAGATGAAGAAATTTAGACTGAGAGAATAATAGTTAAGTGACTTCCCAAGGTAATGTTGCTGGTAAGGACTCAAATCCAGGTCTTTCTGACTTCAAAATCCAGCTCTTAACTAACCATTGAATTATTGTTTTCAGACAAGTACAAGGAAAAGATGGATGAGAAGGGGTGCTGTTAATAGGGGCTCAAGAATGATAATTAGAACAAACATCTAAACTGTTTAATGTTTATTGTGTGGCAGGCACTGTTACAAACTCTTTAAACATACTAACTCATTTGATTCTTATGACTCTGTAAGGTAGGCACTGATATTCCCCTTTATAAATGAGACTGAGGCACAAAGCGGTTCAATAACCCGTTTCAGGTGACATAGCTAGTAAATCATAGAGCTGGAGTTAGAATCCAGGCAGTTGGGCTTCAGGGTCCACATCTGGACTGCTGCACTCTGTTATAGAACAACAGTTGTTATTTTGCTTCCATTTTCATGAGCACAGTTTCCACGTCTTTAACATGGAAAAGTCTGGATAAATATATTTAAGAAAATAGCTGAAGCTCAGCATATGTGACATTATGATTGTTCAGATGTCAAGATTTTGAATTGTAACCCAGGATACTGTTTGAACAATCTGAATCATTGTTAATAATTTGTAAGTAACTTTGGATCAATTTTCAAATTTCAAATTTTCAAATTAGCATGGCTGCCCAAGCGGAGGAGACACGATTGATTTCACTCAGGAGGACTATTTTCTTTTGGAAAAGGTGATTTTCAGCCTATTATGTTGAGTGAAATACATACCCAATTGGATGCAAATCTACAGTTTTAAGTGTTTAACCTTAGATATGTAATTATAAAATAATTATAGTTTGACTCTAAAAGTGTAATATTTTAAAAAGAAGAGTGGCGTTCAGGAACTATCCGCTGATAACCCCAATGTAGTTTGTGAACATTTTTTATGAGTTCAAGTAAAAATGCCCATGTTAAACTCATAAATTGCCCTTTTGAAAGAAATATGCGAACAGTATATTCATGGAATGCCTATTATAGAACATCTTGATTTCATTAAAGCATTTGTCTAAATTTTCCATTATCCTCATGGCTGAAATAGATTAGTAAATAGATTTGCTGCTAGATAAACATCCCTACCCAAAGAGTATTCTTTGCTGGCTTAGTATTAATTACATGTTAGGGCTCTTTTATATCCAAGTTTTTATTTTTGATTTGGATGAAGATTTATTGAGTGGCTTGTCGAATTTAGATGGCACCTAGAATCAGGGTCCAAAATGGTCGTGACAAAAAGTGCAATCAAAATAGTTATGAGATGAAATGTAACAAGGATAAAAATCAAGACTTCATTAGATTCAGATATTAATAATTAAATTGCGCGAGTACTGAATTGGGACAATCTGGCTGGACAGGATTTTAGTTGACCACAAGCTTAGTATGAGCCAATAGTGTGTTAAGGCCTAGATAAAGAAAAGTAAGGAAACCCCTGGGCGAACTGTTGGAAATACAATCTCTAAGGTATTTTGTAGATTGTTGACAGACTAAGCTGTGTCTTGATTCTGCATCACTATCAAGAAACTGTCTTTAGAACTTGGATGGTGGGAGGTTTTAAAAACAACAGTTAGAAACAAATACTGGGGTCGTTTCATCTGAGGAGAAAATAAGTGGAGACATGGCTTGTCTTCAGATAATGAAGGACTCTCATCATATAGGGATTTACTGTATGGCTGCAGAAGGCAGGCTAGCATAAGTGGGTAGAAATTACGAGAAGGTGTATTTCAGTTTAAAATGACCTAGTGCTGATGTAACAGCTTTTGGATTTATGCACCTCCTACTCTTGAATGTATTGAGATGAAGAGAGGCTAACAAACAGACCCAAAATGTTTTTAAAAGACTTTCTTTGCTGGGTGGGAAGATCTGAGATTCTGCATCACTATCAAGAAACTGTCTTTAGAACCAGATAACCTCTAAACCAGGGAAGACTGGTTTCTTAGTCACAGTACTGAGAATTTGTGTTTTACCAGCAGGTGGCACTCATGCCTGCTGCCTCAATTTTAATCTTTACCTTTGAGGAGGGGCCCCTCACCTCACCTTTTCCTTAAGAGTCAGAATATATAATCCATTCAGTATTTTTACTTCCCTCTAAAGATAATTCGATATTTTGTCCTGTCTTAACTGTAGAAAATAACTTTTGGATCTTTTGATGTGTTTGAAGTCTGTGGCTTTTATTTGTCTAAGGAGAGATTTGAACCTATAATTATAATTTACTTGTATAATAACTAGTAGAATTAAAAGGAGATAAAGTGTTCTTTGTCTCATACCTCGTGAACATCACTTTTTCTTCTGGCCAAGCCTTTCCCGTTCCAAAACAAAGTCCAACAGCAAACACATCCTTTCTTTCCCCTACATACCCAATAGCCTTACGTTTCCTGTTTGCAGATTCTTTACAGAGCCAAACATATTATAAGAGTTGTCTGCATTTCCTCACCTCCTTCTCATTCCTTGTCTCTAAATTCTGTGGACCCTTTTATTCCTCATCTTACTGATCCTCTATAGCATTCAACACAGTTAATGACTTCCTGGAACATTTGGCTTCTCTGGTATCATACATTCCAGCTTTTTTTTCTCTCTCTCACTGCTTATTGACTTTCTTTGTTCATTCTTCCTGCTCTTCTACGTAACCAATAAATGTTAGAATTCTTCACAATACTCTTATCTTTTATTTCTGTATTAGTGTTTCTCAGGATATTGTCTGTGGACCATTTGCTTCAAAATCACCTGAAAAGTAGTTTCACGTATTTTGGGTTATTTTATCTTTCTACACTCATGTTTGTTTCTTTATGAATAAATAAACAGGAGGACTTTTATTAATATGAGTCGAGCTACAAGGATTTGAAAAATAATATAATTTTAAAAGATTTTAAAAATGAAGCCTTACCGTGATTGTTACCAAGCTCTCCTTCCAGCTTCATTTCCATTTCCATGAGAAGCAGCTCATTCAACGCTATTGTGGCAGCTGTTGGCAGCTGTTTTTGTATTAAGAGTTCACGCTGGAAGAGTGAATAGAGACCAAAAGCTGAACCCAGAGTGAGGCTTTCCGTGTCTAACTCGTGCTTCCCTGAGATGATTTCGGGAAGGGAAAACTGTTGGTGCCCAGCACACCTTCTTATCCCTGAGGCTTGCTTAAAATGCTGCTTTTGGGGAGTCAGGTCTTTCCTAAATTATTTTGTTATCATCCTGAAAAAAAATAAAGGAAAAAAATATACATACACACACATACACATACAGCGAGATATCTGTATAGCTGCTAATGGTGTTTGAATACTAATAACTGCTGCCTAGCTTTCTGTCTGTCTGTCTATCTATATATCTTTCTATCTTTAGGAATGTTTATCTGTTTTGCTATATATATTCTAGACTTTGCTAAAATTTTGAATCATTTTTAAACGATTCAGTTTTCAATGCCTGATTGACTTTTACAATATAAATTATGAGAGTTAATGCCGTTACTCCAGAAAGCATCTGCTGTCTCATTTCTTTTCATATCATCCCTATAAAATAGGGAAAGCCAGAGATTATACCTTCAGTTGGCAGATGGTAAAATAGTCATGATGCGATAAAATGATTTATTCAGTCACTCAAACAATTGAGAGGCCTAAATTTAGGTTTTCTGTCAGCTCAGTGTTCTATGCACATATCCACATTGCTTTCTTGAATGTCTTAAATATACATTAATATTTAACAAGAAAAACAATCTTTGGCCAATTATGGGGCTGTGCACTGGAGAATAGATTAGAAAAATACTTTTTTTTTTTTTAAGTTCTGAAGACCAAAACTTCAGCCATTTGTCGGGCATCCTGCAAGCTTTTGAGACTGAGTATTCTTAAAGCAGGTGTAGCTCATTATGTTGGTGTTGAAAGACTCGAGGCAAAGAGCAGCAGGCAGCACACAGCATGGGCTGAACTTAAGGGCAGAAGGGCTTGAAATTTGCACACAGGCCCTTGATCTCTCAACGTCCCATACAGAGCATGTGTAGACCTGGTCTCGCTGGATGGATTGAGGGTTTTGCTTTTCCATTTTCCTTTCTTTTAGGGCTCTCATGTGAGGAGCCTTCCAAATGGATTATCTGAGTTTGGGCACCAGCTGCTCAGAGTGGTGTATATTAGTCCTGGCAATGTCAGCTGCCGAGCGCTCACTGCAGATCCTGTGGGAAATTCAGTTCAAGTTTACCCCTTGCCACTGGGGAGATGGAGAGCTGCTGATCCCACAAGCTCCTTTTCAGGCATCTAGGAGATTGCCCCGAGGGTTATCCACTGGTCGGTCTAGCTGGTCTCTTCTTAATCAGATTCTAGAAGAGAAGGCTTAAAATATGGAAATAGATTTGGCTTTAACTAATGTCATGTTTTAAATGTTCAAAATTGATAAAGGCTTTGTTTCTTTAAGAAGCCAAATTGAAAATGTTCATTTGTAGGGTTTAGCCCTATTTAGTGAGTTACGAACAATTAGGGGCAGACTTGAGGACTATGTGTATCCTTTTTTTTAAATTAAATTCTTAAATTTTGGGATAAGATTAACATTCAGCTGTAAGAAACAATACAGAGAAATCCTATTGTATCCTCAACTCGATTTTCCCTAAGGGCAGTGTCTTGCAGAACTGTGGTATAACTACATAAGCAGAATATTGACCTTCAAAACCAGGATAGTGAAGATACAGGACATCTCCATCACCACACATATCCCTCATTTTGCTCTTTTATGGCCATACTCACTTTTCTTCCGCCCCCACCCCATCCTTAGGCTCTGGCAACCACGAATTGTTCTCCATTTCTATAATTTTATCATTTCAAGAATGCTATATAAATGGAATTATGTAGTATGTAACCTTTTGGAATTGACTTTTTAAATTCAGTGTAGTTCTCTGGTGATTCATCTAGGTTGCCGTACCTATCAATAGTTTGTTGTCTTCTATTGCTGAACTGTATTCCACTGTGTGGATGTACCACAGTTTGATTACCGCTCACTCATTAAAGGGCATCTGAGCTGTTTCCATTTTGGGGCTATTACAAATAAAGCTGCTATAATCCTTTGTGTACAGGTTTCTGTGTGAATATTAGTCTTCATTTCTGTGGGAGAAACGCCCAGGAGTGCAGTTGTTTGGTGTCCACATGTTCATTAATAGCATGCAGAAGTATAATTGATTTTTGTATGTTTATCTTATATCCTACAGTCTTACTGAACTCACTTCTTAGGTCTAGCAGGTTTTATTATAGATTCCTTGGGATTTTCTATGCACACAATCACGTCATCTGCAAACAGGAACAGTTTTGTTTTTTTCCTTCCCACTCTGTGTGCTCCCTTCTCCTCTTTTTCTTGCTTTATTCCGCTGGCTAGAACTTCCAGCCTTTTGTTGAATAAGAGTGGTAAGAGCAGCTTTTGCTGATATAGTCAATGGCTCAAAAGCCACTCTCAGAGAACCAAGGAATGTAACTGTCACGGACATATAATATATAAAGTGCTCAAATATGCTGTCACCTGTATAGACTTTAATAAGGGCTCTACCAATTCCAGTTATTTATATTCTGCAGTGTTAAAACTTTCTTCAGCACAACCTCTGAGAGTGCTGTTTACTGAAGGCTCTACCATAGTAGGATAGAGATATGTACAAGTTATTGAAAACTTAAACCTAATTCACAGTCACTAAAATGTAAAATACCTTAATTTTTCTATTCTTCAAGATCAAAACAAACTTTGCCTCATCTTTCTCTCTCCACCTGCAAGAAAATGGAGTACTCTAAAAGATGTCAGATGAAGTAGTCAATGCTTTTATAAATACGTCAATCCTCCGTAAAGAGCTTAAGATGCCTCTTCTTCTACTTCAACATTCTAACTTCCTTTTATTTTTTAATTAATTAATTTTTAAGGAGGACGCAGCTCACAGTGGCCCATGTGGGGATTGAACCCGTAACCTTGGTGCTTCCAGTATCACGCTCTAACCAACTGAGCTAACTGGCTACCCCCTAACTTCCTTTTAAAAATGAGCCTTCCTGTACCTCCTGTCCTTTGTCTTACACACACACACACGCGCACATGGTAAGAGCAGACACAATTACCTTGTTCCCACTCAGAATGAAAGCATTCAATCTTTCACCATGAAGATAATGTTAGCTGTAGGTTTGTTGTAGGTACTCTATCAAGTTGAGGAAATTCCTCTGTATTTCTATTTTTCTAAGAGGCTTTTTTATGAATGGGTGTTGAATTTTGTCAAATGCTCTCTCTGTATTGATTGATATGATCATATGGTTTTTCTTCTTTATCCTGTTCATATGGTGTATTACATTGATGGAGTTTTGATTATTGAACCAGCCTTGCATTCCTGGAATAATCCTCACTTGGTCAAGATGTATAATTTTGTTTGTATATTGATGAATTATATATACTAATGTTTTGTTAAGGATTTTTGCATCTTTATTCGTGAGGGATTTGGTCTGTAGTTTTCTGTTTTTGTAATGTCTTCAGATTTTGGTATGAGAGCAATACTGACTTCATAAAATGATTAGGGAAGTGTTTCCTCTTATTCTGTTTTCTTGGAAGAGCTTGTATAGAATTGACATTAATTCTTTAAATGTTTGGTAGAATGAAACCATCTGATCATGAAGATTTTGGAGGTATTTATTTAAGTCCTTTTATTTGTTTTTGCTTATTTTTTCAGAGATATCACATTCACATGGGTCAAAAAATGACAAATATGACATAATTGGTGAAAAGTCATATACTCTACCCTGGCATCTCTCCTGTTTCCATTCTATACCACCCCTTCCTCACACCCTATCGTGCAACTGCTTTTGTTATGTTCTTGTGAATTATTCCAGACTTCTTAAGGGCACATACAAACAAATATAATTCTTGTTCTTCTGGAGGAGGGAAATTTTTAAATTATGAATTCAATTTCCTTAATAATCATAGAGGTATACAAATGTTCTGTTTCATATTGAGTGATTTGTTATAGTTTGTGATTTTTGAAGTATTGGTCCATTTCATCTAATTGTCAAATTTATGTGTGTACAGTTGTTCATAGTACTATCTTTTTTTTTACTTCTTGCACCCAGGAAAATCATTCCATGACAATTCCCTATACTGATTCAAGGGATATATTTGTAATGTTTGGAAGGAAGAGAATGTAGAGGTGGAGAAGTACAGTAAACATGTAGGTTGAAGAGAAGTGAAATGGCAGAAAGTGCTGTAGATGAGATTACAGGTGGCCTGCATTTTAACAAGCTGTGTGACCCTGGGAAAATCACGTAAACTTTCTGAGTCTGTTTCCTCATCTCTAAATGGGCAAAAAAGTCCCTTCTTGCCCAACCTAATTATTATGTGTTTCCAATGTGAAGTGCTTTGTAAACTTTGAAATGTAAGACTTTAAAGGATTAAAAGGCTTAAAAATATAGGCAGGGGGATATTCATTAATACTTACTACATTTTCCTTTGCAAATACTTAGTGGTGGCTTTGATGAACAAGGAAATGAGAACTTTTTACATAGAGGGGAAACAGTGATAAACTACATGTAGGTCCAAGGAATACATTCTTATCACAGAGTACATGAGGCTTTCTGAGTCATTCTTGATTACATTAACAGAATAGGAATTCTTTCCAGTCTGGAACCTTAGTATATTTCAGAGCACTGTCCTACCATGTGATCCTCTATTTGATTCTCACAGCCCAAGTCACTCTTAAGTAGAGGTAACTTAGGGGCCTCCCTTGGGCCCTCAGTACTAAAGAGCCTCCCTCCTCTATCCACCCCTACAATGTGCGATTTAGAATGTGATTACTTAAAGGCAGACTAAGTAATTATGGCATTAGGCTCAACAAATAAACAGGCAGAAAAAATAAAAAGAGAAATACCTTTCCTAAATTTGATATTTTAGAAAAATCAAAGTAGTCATAAGAAAAATCAGAGTTGTGTCAGACTTGTGACTAATTTTACAGTTTAGTTATTGATTCTTCCAAATTATATATATTGTATAATCTGCGTTTAAGACCACTAATGTTCCTTTAAAAAAAAAAAAAGTATTTACTAAAATAGGGGGTGATTATGCTGTGAAAACAATTAAAAAGTAATTTCAATAAATGATTTTGAAAAATAGTCATTAATTCTTTCAGAACATAATTATCCTGCCTAGCCTACCTGTGCACTCCTAGTTACATTTGTTAGAACATCATAATTTATCTCAGTAATCACACATTAGTGTCAAATCCAGTCTTAGGAATGGGCCTCATAAAGCGAGGTGCTTTCTCTTGGAGCATTTTAATTGGAAATATGATGAACTACTTCTCCTTATCCCTTGGTATATATAATAGAATTACACAGTATGTTAGGTTGTCCAATTTTTTATTTTAATTTTAATGTATTTAAAATTTTTACCTTTTGATCCACCTCACCCATTTCTCCCACTCCCTTCCTCTGGCAACCACCAATCTGTTCTCTGTATCTATAACCTGTTGCTGCTGCTGCTGCTTTCTTTTCTTTTTTGTTTTTTTAGATTCTATGTAAAGTATTTGTCTTTTTCTGTCTGACTTATTTCACTTAGCATAAGTACCCTGGATGTCCATCTTTGTTGTCGCAAATGGCAAGATTTCATTCTTTTTTTATGGCTGAATAATATCCCATTGTGTACATATACCGCAATTTCTTTATCCATTCATCCATCAATGGACACTTAGGTTGTTTCCATATTTTGGCTATTGAAAATAATGCTGCAGTGAACATGGGAGTGCATATGTCTTTTTGAGTTAGTATTTTTGTTTTTTCAGATACCCAGAAGTGGAATTGCTAGATCATATGGTGGTTCTATTTTTAATTTTTTGAGGAACCTCCATACTGTTTTGTCGTGTCCCGCGATGAGAGTTGTAGGGAGCGAGGAGGACGGCGCAGGGTTAAGAAAAGAGAGTAGCCATGAATAGAGTTTAAGTGCGTAGGCCAAGGGACCAGCAGTCTCAAGGTCTGGGCTGTAGCGCCTAATCGGGCCTGCGCAATAGCTTTTATTAGTTCTGTGGGGAAGTAAAGGAGATAAAGCTTGTCAATCTCAAGATCTGTGAATCCTATACATCATAATAGGAAACCGATTTAAGTCAATCACCCTTGCCTGCAGACAGGTGGACAGTAAGTCTCAACTTCCCCAAGGGACAAAAACCTATATGCAGATGAATAGATGGAGAGCACCTCATTGAATCACTTCCCTTGCAGGTTCTGGGAAGGAATGCAGCCACAGTGGCTGAGGCTTTCCTTAGCCTGAGGAAGGTGGGGGGCTGTGCCCACCTCTGTGAACCCTGTGGGTTCTCCTGTTGGTCCCCACGTGACTGCTCCTGGCTTGAGTTGTTCCTTTCGTGAGGAATCTTACTCGTCATTGACTGTCCAGTCGTCTTTCTGGGACCAAACAGGGAGGCCTAAGGTGCAAACACAAAGGTTTAGCAAAGTCCCTGAAAGGATCTGTCTTACAGACTCTCCTTTCTTTGTGGGCAGGTAGAAGGAAACAAAACGGTTAAGCTGCTGCGTGGAGACACTGTTTACCATAGTGGCTGCACCAATTTACATTCACACCAACAACAGTGCTCTAGTGTTCTCTTTTTCTCCACATCCTCACCAACACTTATTTCTTGTCTTTTTGATAATAGCCATTCTAACAGGTGTGAGGTAACATCTCATTGTGGTTTTGATTTGCGTTTGTGATAGTTTGTGTTTTTTGAGGACTTGTCTATTTCATCTAAGTTGTCAAATTCATGCGTGTAGAGTTGTTCATAGTATTCCCTTGTATCCTTTTGATGTCTACAGGATCTTTAGTGGTATCCCCTCCTTTATTCTTAATATTGGTAATTGTGTCTACTCTTCATTCTTAGTCAGTCTTGCTAGAGGTTCATCAATTTTACTGATTTTTTTCAATGAACTGGCTCTTTGTTTTATCAACCTTATTATAGTGCCATTTTAAAAAAAAATTTCATTGATTACTCCTTACTATGTTCTTTTGTTTGCTTTGAATGTATTTTGTTCTTTTTGTAGTTTTTAAAATTAGAGTATAGATTGATATGAAACTTTTTCTTTTTTCTGTTGTATACATTTAATGCTATAAATTTCCCTCTTAGCACAACTTTAACTGTGTTTTACAAGTTTTGATATGTTGTATTTTCATTTTCATTCAGTTGAATGTAATTTTAAATTTCTCTTGTGACTTTCTCATTGATTCTTGGTTTATTTGGAAGTGTGTTGTTTATTTTCCAAGTGTTTGCCTATTTTCTTGTTATTTTTCTGTTATTGATTTCTAGTTTGATTCCACTGTAGTTGGAGAACACAGTGTGTATGATTTCAGTTCTTTCTGGTTTGCTGAGGTTTGTTTTATGGCCCAAATGTGGTTTAGCTTGATATATGTTTTATGAGCACTTGAAAAGAATTTGCTTTCTGCTGTTGTTGGTTGGAGTGTTATAAAAATATCAATTAGGTATTTAATGGTTGATGCTATTATTGAGTTCTTTTGTATCCTTCCTAATTTTCTGTATAGTAGTTCTATCAATTGTTGAGGGAAGGGTGTTGAAGTCTCTAGATAGCATTGTGGATTTGTTTATTTCTCCTTTCAGTTCTATCATTTTTTTGCTTCATATATTTAGCAGCTCTGTTTGGTACATATACATTTGGGATTGCTATGTCTTCTTGGTGGATTGACCCTTTTATTATTGTAATGTCCCTGTTGCTATGTAACAACTTTCTTTGCTCCAAAGTCTGTTTTATCTAATATTAATATAGCCACTCATCTTTTGATGAATGTTTGCATCATATATCTTTTTTCATCAGTTTACTTTCAATCTTCCTTTAGTGTTGTATTTGAAAACAATTTGTTGTAGACTTATTTAATATGCTTTGCAAACCTCTGTCTTTTAATTGGAATATCTAGACCATTTACATTTACAGTAATTATTCATATATTAGGGCTTAAGTCTATCATTTTATTTTATTTTTTAACTAATTAAAGTTTTTCAATACAGTTGACATACAATATTATATTAGTTTCAGGTGTACAACATAATGATTTAACATTTATGTAACTTAAGAAGTGATAACCCTGATAAATCTAGTACCCATCTGACACCTTTCATAGGTATTACAGTATTACTAACTATATTCTTTATGCTATACTTTATTTCCCCATGACTATTTTGTAACTATCAATTTGTACTTCTTCATCCCTTCCCCTTTTTCACCCGTACCCCCAATCCTCTTTCCATCTGGCAACCATCAAAATGTCCTCTAAATCTATGAATTTGTATCTGTTTAGTTTGTTTATTAATTTTGTTCTTTAGATACCACATTAGGTGAAATCATATGGTATTTGTCTGACTTGCTCCACTCAGCAGTTACCCCTAGGTCCAGCCATGTTGTTGCAGATGGCAAGATTTCATTCTTTTTTATGACTGAGTAATATTCCATTGTGTATATCTATATCTATATCTATATCTATATCTATATCTATATCTATATATCATCTCTTCTTTATCCGTTAATCTGTTGATGGATACATAGGTTGCCCCCATATATTGACTATTGTAAATAATGCTGCAATGAACATATGTATGCACATGTCCCTTTGAAGTAGTATTTTGGGCTTTTGCAATAAATACCAAGAAGTGGGATTACTAGATCTTTCTTTGTCTTTTGTTAGTCTTTCTTTTAAAGTCTATTTTGTCTGGTATAAGTATTGCTGTCCCAGTTTTTTTTCCCTTCGTTTTCATGAAATATCTTTTTCCATTCCTTTACTTTCAGTCTGTGTGTCTTTTGTTCTCAAGGGAATCTCTTGTAAGCGGCATATGTAAGGGTCTTATTTCCTTATCCATTCAGCCACCCTATGTCTCTTGATTGGAGCATTTAATCCATTTACATTTTAAGTAATTGTTGATAGATAGGAAGTTATTGCTATTTTAGTCATACTGTTGATCTGTTTTATCCCCCTTCTTCTTAAAGAAGTCCCTTTAACATTTCTTGTAATACTGGTTTGGTGGTGATGAATTCCTTTAGCTTTTTCTTGTCTGGGAAGCTCTTTTATCTGTCCTTCAATTCTAAATGTTAGCTTTGCTGGGTAGAGTAATCTTGGTTGTAGGTCCCTGCTTTTTATCACTTTGATTATTTCCTGCCAATCCCTTCTGGCCTGAAAAGTTTCTGTTGAGAAATCAGCTGACAGTTTATGGGAGCGCCCTTGTGGATAATTAACAGCTTTTCTCTTGCTGCTTTTAAGATTCTCTCTTTGTCTTTAACTTTGGGTATTTTAATTATAATGTGTCTTGGTTTGGGCCTGTTTGTGTTCATCTTTTTTGGGACTCTCTGTGCTTCCTGGGCTTGTATGTGTATTTCCTTTGCCAGGTTAGGGAAGTTTTCAGTCATTATTTCTTCAAATAAGTTTTCAATTCCTTGCTCTCCTCTTTCTGGTATCCCCATGATGCAAATGTTGGCATGTTTGAGGCCCCTTAAACTATCCCCATTTTTTTGGATTCTTTTTTCTCTTTGCTGTTCTGATTGGTTGTTTTGTGCTACCTTATCTTCCAAAAGTAGCTGATTCTCTGCTACATCTAATTCTCTGCTACATCTAATCTACACGGTTGATTCCCTCTAATGTATTCTTTACTTCATTTAATGTATTCTTCATTTCTAACTGATTCTTTTTTTATGTTTTCTATCTCCATTTTTATGTTTCCTGTCTCTTTGTTGAAATTCTCACTGAGATCATTGAGCATCCTTATAACCAGTGTTTTGAACTCTGCATCTGGTAGATTGCTTATCTCCATTTTGATTAGTTCTTTTTCTGGAGTTTTGTTCTGTTCTTTCATTTGGGACATGTTTCTTTGTCTGCCAATTTTAGCCGGTTCCTTGTGTTTGTTTCTATGTATTAGGTAGACCTGCTATGTCTCCTGGTGTTAATAGAGTGGCTGTATGTAGTAGGTATGTAGTGGGGCCCAGTGGCTCAGTCTCCCTGGTTACCTGAGCTAGGTGCTCCAGTGTGTCCCTAGTGTGGGTTGCATGTGCCCTCCTGTTATAGGTGATCCTTGGTTGCAATTTTCACATCAGTGGGAGGGATTGACCCTCAGTCTGATTGGTTTTGAGGACTCGCAGTTAATGCAGTGGAAGAGCTGTTGTGGAGAAGCTGACTCCACAGAGCAAGATTTGCTTTAGTGGGGCTCTGGTGTGTGCCTAGTCTGCCCTTTGGATGTGTCATTTGTGGAGGTGGGGCTCTGCTGTGGTCTGAAGCTGACCACTGGGTGTGTTAGTTCTGGGGCCTCTTGGGATGGGCTCTGCTGCAGGCCATGATCAGCTTCTGCCTGTGCCCTGTCTAGGGCCACTTGGTATGAGCTGCAGATGGTTGCCACTTGTGCTCGCTTGGAGGTGCCTGGGAGGGGCTAAGCTGTGAACTGAGGCTAGCTGCCACTAGTGCCAGGCTTGGACCTGCTTAGCAAGTGATACAGGGCAATCCAAGATCAGATTTTGCTTGTTTGGGGTTTGTGAAACTTTGAAAGGTTTTAGGAAAGTCTATAGCATGAGCCAAGACAGGCCATTTGGAAAGGCCACTGGAAGTCGCTTGGGCGGACCTGTAAGTTGTGTGAGGCAGGGTCTCAGGGAATCACCAGGGCAGGGCAAATGGTGCTAGCCAGGTTGATGGAGACTCAGATATGGTGCCTGCCTGTGTGAGCACACTGGGAAGGGAGAGGGCTCAACACAGAAACAATGGCTTCTGCCAGCACTTCTGTCTGGGACAAAGCAGCCCTTTCAGCCCTTGCCCTGAAGCCAGACAATTCACTTCCTCTTGTATGTCCCTGTCATCTTTCAAGCTGCTTTGTCAGTGCTGGAGCTCAGAGCAGTTGAGTCTGTCAGCGAGTAAGTCTGTGCACGGGACCTTTAAGAGGAGCGCCTGGGACTTCAGCAGCCCTCTGTCTCAGTCAGCCACAATCTCTTCTGGTTTTCACAGCCAGAAGTTATGAGGATTTCTCTTCCCAGCACTGGAACCCTGGGCTGAAGAGCCTGAGACCCCTTGATCCTCAGGAAATATCCCTCCCAATTTTTAACTGCCACACATGAGTGTGAGACCTGCCTGTTATGGGTCTCCACCCCTCCTACCAGTCTGGAGGTGGTTTCTTCCGTATATCCTTAGTTATAGGATTTCTGTTCATCTAGACTTCAGGTGATTTTCAATGTTGGTTGTTTTGTAGTTTAGTTGTAATTTTGTGTGGTCATGAGAGGAGACAAGCACAGCATTTACCTACTATACCTTCTTGACTGGAAGCTGTCAAGTACTCTGTCATTTTTGTTTTCGTTTTTCATTTGGTATCTCGGTTTTTTGTTTCTCTATTTTCTCTTTCCTGCCTTCTTATGAGTTACTTGAATTTTTTAAGAATTTCATTGTGAAATTGCATACTATAGTATATTTGAGTATCTTTATAGCTTTTTATAGTGGTTGCTCTAGGTATTTTGTGTATATATATATATCATTTATCACAGTCTACTGGTGTTATAGTTCTAGTTGAAGTAATGTAGAAATCTTACCTCCCTTTATATCTGTTTATCTTTCTCTGTTTATAATATATTGTCTTAGATAATATTGTGCCACTTTGAAAAAAATTTTTTTTGTCTTTAGTTTTTGGAAGTTTGCAAATGTCTTTGGTATGGTTTTCTTTAGGTTTATCATCTTTGAAAAAAATCTGTTTTTGTCTTTTGACAAATTTGGGACATTTGCAGTCATTATATCTTTGAGTACTTTTTCAGTCCAATCCTCTTTCTTCTCACTTTCTGAGTCTGATGACACAAATATTAGATATTTTGTTATAGTCTCACAAGTCCCTGAGTCTCAGTTCATTTTCTTTTTCCAGTCATTTTTCTTCTTCTTCAGATTAGACATTTCTTTTTTTTTTTCCTTCCAGTTGACTGAATCTTTCCTCTGCAGCCTCTATTCTGGTGTTGATCCCATTCTTTGAGTGTTTAAAAATTGCAGGCATTTTTTTTTTTTTAGCTCTAAAATTTCCACTTGGTGATTCTTTATATCTTCTTTATTTCTTTGATGAAATTTTCTATATTTTCATTTGTTTCAATTGTTTCTAGTTGCTCATTGAAGCACTTTTATGATAACTGGTTTAAAAATCTTTGTCAGATCCTGCTAACATCTCTGTTATTTCAGCCTGGGCATTTATTGATTATCATTTTTAAATTCAAGTTGAGATCTTCTTGGTTCTTGGTAAGATTTGTGGTTTTCTTTTGCAGCATGGATATTGGGGTATTATATTGTGAGACTTCAGATCTTTAAACTTTCTATTTTAAGCTGCTTTTCCTCTGATACTGCTCTGGCATGGTGTCACCTTGTTACTACCAGGTGGGGGTAAAAGTCCAGGTTGCCCACTCAGCCTCCATTAATGGGAAGTGCTCCTTTTCACTGCTGGATGAAGATGGGAGTTTTTGTTCCTTACTAGGCTTTTACTAATAGTTAGGGGTAGGAGTATATCATTGCTGCTCCCCATATGCAGAATTTTTATAACCTGTGGAGAATTTTTATAACAGTTTATTTGAGTTGATTTGAGTCAAACTGATAACGTGCTGGGAAGCAAGATCTCCAATGCTCCAGAGAATGACAGTTTTGCATTTGGAATTGAGAGAAAGTGAGAATGAATATATGAAGGTGGGAGAAAGCAAGGCGGGGAAATCTCTATGATTGGATTACAGGTTAGTCAACAAGATTATGTGCTCCCTTGGAAAGAGAGGCATTAACCTAGATGCACAAAAACAATGGATAGGGCTTGCTTAAGGTGAAGATAATAAACCTTTTATAGGCCTGGGGCATGACTGCCCTTCATGACTTGCCCAGTTCAGAATTTATGATCAGATCGTACTGTGAGGTTACTTTCAGTTAGATTTATCACAGAGCTCCTTTTTAGTCCACAACAGCATTTGGGGTTTGCTTTTTGAGATTTCGGATTTTTGCTTTTTTCAAATTTCAATCTGGAAATCTCAAGTGAGCTAAGCCAAATATTTTTTTTTATTAAAATTTATTGGGGTGACAATATTTTTGTTTTTATTTTTTTAAGAAAGTTTTTTATCACTTACTTTATTTTTTATATGTGCATGTACTGCTGATATTTAGGAATACCCTGTTTCCCTGAAAATAAGACCTAGCCGGACAATCAGCTCTAATGCATCTTTTGAAGCAAAAATTAATATAAGACATGGTCTTATTTTAGTATAATATAAGACCGGGTCTTATATAATATAGTATAATTAATGTAATATAATATAACATAATATAATATAGTATTGGTTCTTATATTAATTTTGCTCCAAAAGATGCATTAGAGCTGATTGTCCGGCTAGGTCTTGTTTTCGGGGAAACAGGGTATGTATTTAATTCCAATGAATACCTTTATAATTATAGCATTAAATAGTACCCTTGATTCTCTTATTTCCTTGGACATTGTTCCTTGCTATAATGTGTTGTACCTATTATGTCAGTATTTACTTTTTAATGTTAAACATGCTTCTAGTTCCAATTTTAATTGTGAGCTTTAAAGAATATCTTTTAACTACTATTTTACAGATGAAGCCAATTAATCTTTTCTACCTCCCACCTTCTTTTCTCTTTCTCCTTCCAATTTGTCTTCTATGTAAATCTTCTCATTATCAGAGTGTGTCTGTTTTAGGCTTACTTTTGTAGTTAAATATAGTTCATGCTCATCACCAGTGCTTTTGCTATAGTTTCCCCAGTCATTTCTTGGTTGCTGAAACAGTTTCTTCAAGAAACGCTCAAGAGAACAATATTCTTTAAGCTGTTACATCTTCAAATTATTGGTCTCTAGCTTTTATAAAGACAAACATTTTTGTATTGGTTTAAAATTACCCCTGGCAGTTCAGATAACATGAAAGAATTCATGAGACTCTGAAAAGTGAGAAAACAAGGAAAGGTTTATTGAAAGTCAGGCAGAGAAAGAGAGCCAGTGGCAGTGTCTAGAGAAGATGGCTGGTTTCTGTTTGGAAGAGAAATACTGGCAAAAGGAGTTTGCCGGGGCAGTCTGACAGAGACGGCTGTGATGGGTTTCATTTTAGCTGGGGTTTTATATTTTTCTATGCAGGATGTCAGCTCGCTGGTGCTGTGTTAGCCAGGGGATTCAGAGCCAAGCAGTTAATTTTTAAGCTCGTTTCTGCTAGCTCACAAGTTCGCTGCTGTTAACTCTTTGCCTGTCTCATCCTGTTAGCTCACAAGCTTGCTCTTGTTAACTCTTTACTTGTCTCATCAATTTTGTCTTTCACTAAGGATCTTGAATATATTGCTCTGTTATCTTCTGGCATTGAAGGCCACTGTGGAGAAATATGAGGCTAGTCAGATATTTTTTCTGTTTCAAAATTGACTGATTGCTTTTCCTGGTTGTTTCTTAATTTTTGGACTCCAGTAACTTCACAGTATTGAGTCTCCATATAATCATTCTATGCTATTTTTTCTGGCATATGTGCTCTTTCAGTATGTAGGTTTGTCTTTTTATTTCAGGAAAGTTTTCTTGAATTATATCTTGAACTATTAATTCTGTTACACTGTTCTAGTTTTCTTATTCACTGATTTCAGTTGTGTGTATATTCATGTTTTCTCTTTCCTTCCTCCCTCCCTCCTTCCACTCTCCTCTCTCTCTCCAGTCTCCTCTTTCCCTTTCATCCTTATCCTCCTCACACCCCATGCCCCAAATACTCATTCACCACTTAATTCTCTGCAGACTGGATCTCACCCATCACTGTACTTACCATCTAATCAGGAAAATAAAACATCTTCTTACTAAACATACCAATGATATCTTAATTGCTAAATCTAATAAACACATTTTATATCTTACTTATCCTCAGTGCTGTATTTAACAGTGATAATCAGTCTTTTTGAATTTCCATATCCTGCAGATATCTGTGACTGTGTTTTTCTGATTTTTTAAACCTTTGTGACTATTCCTGAGTTGAATTTTCCTTCCATCCTCTGACCATATCATAAATATTGGTCTTCCTCATGATTTACTCCATTGTCCACTGATTGGTATCTCTTATCTATTGTGGACAGTTTTATTCATATACATTGTCTCCTCTCATTAGAAATCTATAGTTAGAAATCTAGAATTCTAACTCCGATGTTTCAGATTACTATATTCAAGTTCTTATTATTCTACATCTAAGAAAAGATGGTTCTCAAATCTACCATAGCCAAAACTAGACTTACCTTCTTTCTTCTAAGACCTCCTCTCATATTTATCTCATTTTATGATATCCTCATTCAACCATCACTTAGATTAGAAACTTAGGAGTTATCATAGACTCTTCCCTTTGCCTTCCAACCCACAACCAAGTTGTCACCAAGCTCTACAGTTTTACCTTATAAATACTTTTTAATTTTGTTTGCTGTGTTTTATACCTACTGTGTTTCCCCGAAAATAAGACCTAGCCGGCCCATCAGCTCTAATGAGTCTTTTGGAGCAAAAATTAATGTAAGACCCAGTCTTATTTTAATATAATATAAGACTGGGTATAATATAATACAATATAATATAATACCGGGTCTTACTATAATTAATATAATATAATGTAATATAATGTAATTTAATATAATAAAAATATATTATACCAGGTCTTATATAATATAATAAATATGATATAAGATATAATGTAATATAATGTAATATATAATACTGGGTCTTATATAATATAATATAATGAATATAATATAACGTAATATAATATAATATATAATAAAATATAATGCTGGGTCTTATATTAATTTTTGCTCCAAAAGACGCACTAGAGCTGATGGTCCAGGTAGGTCTTATTTTCGGGGAAACATGGTACTATCATTATTCTAGTTTATTCCCCTATTTCTTTCTTTGATTACTGTAGTAGCCTTCTGTCTTCATTCTTGGGTTTTCCAGACCCTGTCATCATAAAATCACCAGAGTGATCTAAAGGTATAAATCTGATGGTTTTACCTTTCATTATCCCTATAGTATATCCTTAGTACTTAGTACTAGGCTAGGCACTTAATTCCTTATTTTTTTCATGTCTCTAACCATTTTAAATATACTTTAATAATTTCTACCTGATAATTATATTTGAAGTTTTAGCAATTTTAGTTTTTGCTGATGTTCACACATGGTGCGTTATTTCATGAGGTGCTTTAAATTTTTGTTTTGAGCTCTTTTCATTGGGGCTTTATCAGTAGGACGTATTTTGCCTGCGTTAAGCACTGTCTTTGGAGAGATTCTGAATTGGCTTCTTTCAGGGGCCTCAGGAGTATCCTTTTTCAGGATCATTTTTGTGTTAATTTCCTGTCTTGATTGTTCATACACTGAGATAGTGTAAATTAAAATCCCAAGTTCACCTGTAGGCAGGGTCTTGATTATGGATTCTTGGAGAGTACAGATGTACTCCCAATGAGTCCAGGCTGAGACAGACAACCTTTCTCGTCATCTTCCTTTGCCTATAAGCAGATTTTTCCCCCCTGATTTCCTTTTCATGAGGGATGCAGCTTTTTAAGAATCCTGATTGTAGGCAGATATTTTCTTTAATTCCTTATGTTGCAAGGGTCTAAGACCTCAACTTCTTTCTGGCATTAAAGCACAAGCTCTTATGTGATCAACAGATTTATAGGACAGTCTCAGTTGACAGCTCAGCGCATATTTTTTTGTTTTTCAGCTCCCCTTTCACTTTTAGACCCTGGTTATTGCCGTAAACTTTTCTTGGGAGCTCATCTGTGTATTTTAAACAATGTCTATTAAAATTTCCCTGGCATTTCTAGAGAGGACTCCCCCCCCGCCCCCCCCCTCCAGGTTATCTGGCCCACTGTATTCTCATTCGGGGTTGAAACTTGGTATCGCTTTAACACTTTTCAAATGTGTGATTTTTCTTTCCTGTTTTTGAAGAATCTAAATAAGATTTTAAATCTAGTCATGAAGAATATTGATGACTAAAGGAAGCAGATGGATGGGTCAGGGATGGTAGCCCTATACTCCTTGCAAGGATTGTAGGTCCTTTTTCTGATACTTCTCTCTCAAATAATAAGCATTGCTCAGTGTTGTTCTTTTTGTCAAATAAGTGCTAGCATGTAATATTTTTTTTCACATAGGGCCTTCTCCCTCTGGATGGGATTTTTTTCTCCCAATAACCCAGGCCTTCTAGGAGCATTATTTTTTAAGGAAACATTTTTTCTGCAGCCAGCAGAAAATAAGAGTACTGCTGAAATCTGATGCTTGATTACCTGACAATTTTCAGTCATAATAAACTATTTCTTCCTCAAACAATTTCTCTTACAAAAGGCCAAAATTATGGGTTGTCGTTCACTTGATATGAGTTTATACATGATACATTTAAAGCAGTAAAAATATTGTGAAACTGAAATGTTAAATCAACCTTAAAATAGCTGGTTTGGAGGATTGTGATAAAATATGAACCACCTTAATCACCTGAGCCACCAACAAGATCAACTAGATCCTTTTATCAATTAGATATATTTCATTGTTATTTTTCTTTAAAAACTGTGAGATAAATATTTTTTACCTAATGTTCATTATAATATTGTCAACCCTTTATAAGCTTATAATAGCTACATAATGTTTTCTTTTAATAGAAAATTTAACTGTTTACCCATGTGATATATTTAATTCTAATTTCTTCCTCCTTTCCCCTCCTTCTCCTTCTATACAGAGCTACATTCAACACCTCAATGTATTATACATCGTTTTCCTTAAAAGTATTTAGGATAAATTTCCAGATAGAATTACTGTATAAAAACGTTTTCACATTTTTAAAACTTCTGACACGTTGTGCCAAATTGTTTACCAAAAACATGGTATAAAGTTATGTTCTCCCAACAGTCTAACTGTGTGAAGCAGATCACTTTCATTGCGTGTGTGTCTAACGAGGGGGCCAGTGGACAGAGCTGTGGTGCTGACGTTGTCCTTGTGGTTTCTCTCTAGGATATGGTGCCTGTCATAGTGGATTACTGCCTTCTTCTACAGCGGAAGTGAGTATACCCTGCCTGTCAGGTTAAATTATTTTGAACCCAGGCTGCCTCTTGCTTATATTATACTTTACTGCCATGAATTGTACACATTTGACTGGATAGGTTTAAAATTTTTTTGAATTCATAGAAATTTGATTCTTTCACAATGTGTAGTCCACTTACCTAATAAAATTAACTTTTCCAAAATAGCTGCTGTGGGTGTATCATCCATGTATTTGTGTGGCAGGGTAGCAAAGGGGAAGAGCATAGCTAACAAAAGAGAAATACTACTTAAAAATCTTCAAAGTAAAACTGTATGATTCATGTACTGTATGTATACTCTTTTATGAACCATCACTAAGACACAGTATTTCAAACCACCCCAAAAAGGGCAAGATTCACTGTGCTTCTGCAGTGTTAATGTATAGAGCCTTTTTGTTTAACAGAAATGAGTGTAAATAAACTCTTGCTGAGGCTTTATTGATGTAAATAGTAACTAAATTAACCAGCCTATACTGGTTCACAAATTTTTCACACTTAATAACAGCTCCCTACATGCCAGGCATTGTTCTAAGCCCTTTATTAATTTATAAAGACTTACCTAATTTTATAACAGTGGGGTAGGTATTATATCTTCATTCTACATGGGAGGTTCCAGAGGCAGAAAGCCATTAAATATCTTGTTAAAGCTCACTGACACTTCTTTTGAGGAGCAAAGGTGGAATTCTAATAACAGGCGGTCTAGCTCCTGGGCTCTCGTTCTTAAGCACCATCTTGTACCACTTCCCGAGTGGTAGAGAACAAATGTGAGGACCCAGTGCAGATACTCCTAAAATTCTATACATTGACTTGATTCATGAATTTAGATACATTCAGGTACCCTGAATCATCAAAGGTTGGATCATACTTTGCAAGTATCAGTAAAAGTTATCAAGAGGGCAGTTATTTGCTACATCAGACCTTTGATTAAGTCACAAAGAGCTATGGCATCTGCTTCCTCAGAGCTAAAATTCATTGTAGTGTTTCAGTTATAGTGTTATATGTTATTATCCACTGAAATAGGTTGTTGGGATATTGTTGAGCACATTGCTTTGTGTTACACACTGTCTTCTGTATGAGGGCCGAAGGGAGAAATTTCCCTCAGGCGTTAGTACCAGAAATACTTTTGCATCTTCGGAACAGCTAATTCACTTTTAGCTGATGGATAGTGAATTGTGTAGCTAATTACTGTTTCCTAGAAAGCTAAAAGCGATGGTATACTAACTTTACCCTAGCTTTTCTTAACTTAGTTTTCTCTTTACCCCACTTTTCACACTTACTTCCTTGTCATTTCTCTTGTATTTTTTAAATCAGCCTCAATAGTTTATGGTTCAGTTTTACATACTTTATTTAATTTAATTCTCATAATTACACTGTAAGAGAAGTAATTTCATCTTCATTTTCAGATGAGGAAATTAAGGCTTTTTATATTCTTTTTTCTTTTTGCTCCTATGACAGGGTAATTTCTAATTCTCCAAGTCACTGATTCTTCTGTGTGATGAGGTCTGCTTTTGAAACTCCATTGAATTCTTCAGTTCAGTTATTATATTTTTTAAGTCTAGGATTTCTTTTTGGATTTTTTGGATAGTTGCTATTTCCTTGTTGAACTTCTCTTTTTGTCCATGTATTGTTGTCTTAATTGTGTTTAGTTTTCTGTCTGTGTTTCCTTGTAATTCGCTAAACTTCCTTAAGAGAATTAGTTTGAATTTTTTGTCTGACAGTTCATAGATCTCCATCATTGGAGTTTCTTTAGTTTCCTTTGGTGGTGTCATATTTACCTGATTTTTTTGTGATTCTTGATTCCTTATGATGGTATCTGCATATTTGAGTAATTGGGCCCCTTTTCCAGCCTTTACAGGCTTGTTTTGGCAGAGACAGCTCTTCATCAATCAGTTTGGGTTTCTGGGTACGTGTGCTGGTCATGTCCTTGGGCAGGTGGGACCTGCTATTATGGTCTGTTTTGGGGGCGAGGCAACTGTTCAAGCTCTGACAACAGGGATGGGGGGTGTTGCCACTGGCTGAACAGTTGGATAGGACTTCTGGCTTGGTTCCCTACCCAAGTGAGACTATCAGATGGGCTCTGCAGTTGCCTGGATTCTCCGGTCAGGTTTGCTAGGTGGTCAGGACTGGGTAGGATATTCAGTAGGAGTTGGGACTATGAATTCGTTTCCTTACCCTGGTAGGGCAGCAGGATGAGACTCAGGGCCTGTACATCTCATTTGGGATCCAAATCAGGCCAGAGTGCACTGACCTCCCTGGTCAGGGGAGGCCACCAGTTTTGCTCTGCAGGTAGGATACCATGGGCTGTGCTCTCTGTTCAAGTGCACTGTCCATAGGGCTGTTGAATGGTGTCTGTACCTTCTCGTGTGCTCTGGTTAGGTTCCCTTGTCAGACAGGCTGAAGGTACATTCAGCAATAAGCAGGGCTATGAATTATTCCCTGGTTAGGCACAGGGAGAAAAGCATCTCTAAAGCCAGGGAAGCTCTTTGTTGTCTTAACTCAAGCTGAACCACACTCCAAGTTCCCTGAGCAAACTAGGCTACCGGTTTTATTCTGCAAACTACCAGCTCTGCCTGCCCCTGGACTTAAGCTTCACTGGGCCACACAGCCTCCATGAATTGTCTTCAGACCTTCTGGTAAGATAGGGCCAGAAGTAGTCTCCACAGCGGGTGGGGCTGTGATTCAGCTCCCTGCTTGGGCATGGGCAAACCAGGTTGTAGGGCCAGCAAAACTCCTTGTTTGAGGATTTGATTTGAATCAAGCAGATCTATACCCTACCGAGTTCCCTGGTTGGAGTGTACCCGGGCTTGGTTCTGCAGGTGAGCAAAGCCACAGGTTGGAATTACTACTTGGGCACTGCAGGCATGAACTCCACCTGCCAAGATCCGTGTGCTGGTTGTTGCAAGCCCCACCCCCCTTCTCCATCACAGTCAAATCCCCAGTGGTTGAGCCCTGCAGATTCCACCACAATTTGTGTGGTGCAAGATCTGAGTAGGGGCTGAGTAGGGGCTCGTGCCAAGTGACCCACAATGCTGGGGGGATGCTGGTTGTCCCCCTGGGTTCTCTTTTCCCACTGGAGGAACCATGAACTCAGGGGAGACCTCTCCACATGATGCTGCAGTGGCGTGGGGGAACAGTAAATGCAGTCAATGCGGAGCCACTTCCCTTACCCTTCTAGTACAGTCTGTCTGGTCTCTGTGGTGCGGTGGGGAGGCTTCAGGTTCACTCCCATGCTTTAGATTCTCTCAGTGGTGTCTTATCCTTGAGAGTTGTTGTTCTCATGGCAAGTTAGGAACAGCCTGTGTCGCCTTCTCGGTGACATCACTCTCTTTTTTGTCATTTGCTTCCATTTTACATCTGGGGTTTTCTACAATCCCAAATTTTCAAAATATCTGTGCCATTAAGATTGCTTTAAGGAATGCTCTGATTGTGCATAACATATATGTATCTTAGAAAACATAATTTAGGATTCAGCCAATTTCAGGTAACTTCTTTCACTTCTAGGGTCATCACTTAGACACTCAATCCTGGGCCCTAAATGCCTTTTGTATTAATATCTTCTGATTGGTTACATTGCCTTTATAGTGCTCTTATTTTTATATATTATACTGTTTCTTATGTGGGTCAAATTATAAACACTTATTCTGAAATGAATTTTAACTCAGTACCACAACTGTTACACTGTAATCACTGTTATGTTAGTATCATAATTCATAGAATCCCATACCCAGCAGTAATATTAAACTAGTTTTTATATATATATGTATATGTATATATGTATTCCTATTCATACTTAAGAATTCTTTTATGATGTAAAGTCCTTTTTACTGTGGCAGGAACCACACTGCTTTTTCTCTGTAGGGCATACTGATCAGTGTGTATCATTTTCGGTTAAAATTTGGCTTTATAGTGTTTTCATGAGTTCTTTGAAATCAGAAATGATAGGAAATTGTTTTTGAAGACTTACACTTTTTTTTTCTTTTTCTTTTTTTTTTATTGATTGATTTTTTTTAAATTAAATTTATTGGGGTGACAATTGTTAGTAAAATTACATAGATTTCAGGTGTACAATTCTGTATTACATCATCTATAAATCCCATTGTGTGTTCATCACCCAGAGTCAGTTCTCCTTCCATCACCATATATTTGATCCCCCTTACCTTCATCTCCCACCCCCCACCCCTCACCACTCTTACCCTCTGGCACTTTTATTTTCATAATTTGGTCTCTGTTCCACAATTTAATTTCAATTTGGTAGTGTGCTTTTTTTTTTTTTTTTTTTTTTTTTAGTATTAAGAGATTTGTCTCAAGGCCCTTTGTAGGACATTTAATCATTTGTCATTTTGCCTATACAACAGTATCCATAATTTCAGTTTATTTTGAAAATAGGTCCAGAATTTACTTGAAATTAATTTTTAACATTGTTTACAAATAGGTACTTTGTTATTATCTGTGAGTTATTTCTCAGTAAAGCTGTTACACAATGAAACAAAATAGGTGCTGTATATGGATGATCTTGACCACTCTGAGCTTATATCACTGCAAGCAGGTATCCAAAAATAAGGCACCATTCAAATAACATGAATTATATATAAATATGAACTAAAAATATTTCTGTGAACCTGAAGTGGTCTTTGGATAGCCAGGGTATTTTTTCACTCTTGTTCAACGTCAGAGTTAGTGTTTGAGAAACAGAAAAATCTTAATTATCAAACACGGGTGAGGAATTGGAGGTTTTGCATACTGTTTGTTTTTTTTTTTGTTTTTTGATAACTGCATGCTACAATTTTAAACATCAAAGCTCAGGGAAAAAAGGTGCCATGGCCTTTTTAATTTTATAACAGCTGTATTCAGATATAATTCACATACCATGAAATTCACCCTTTTAAAGTGTACAATTCAGTAATTTTTAGTGTATTTATAGAGTTATGCAACCATCACCACAATTAAACTGTGCCTTTTTAGAGGAAAACTTTGCAAATTGTGATACTTCTATCAGAAAACAGAGCCTTTTGAACACAATTTCTTAAAGTTCATTTGAACTTTGCTTTTACTTTTAAAAATAAAGAGACCAGCCCCAGTCAACTTTAGATTTATTAAATCCCACTTATATTTAGTGGGAATTTCTTTATTGGGCTCTGGTTATATGTTTAGTAGAGACTGGCAGTTGTTAGAGTTGATGCTCTGACTCATCTTTAGACAGTCTCTGAATTTGCAGTTATCGCCTAAGCGTAGGTCTTGCCTTTTTTTGAGTTGTAAAATTGATATCGCACAAAGTGAATTTAGTCATTTTCTCTATCAATTTGAAGTTATGAATGATAAACTCCAAATAATGTCTTTAATATGAGTATTAACATAAAGTGAAGTTATACAGAAAGAAGACCACTTCGATGGCCCTCTATGCTTCAGAAGGAAGTTTTTTGTTTACTGGCTATAGGGAGTCTAAGCTTGAAGTGATAACAGCAGTTTTGCAGTTAGTCTTCCCAGTAAACAGAGTCAGCACTTTAGAGTCTAATGCCTAAATATAGAAAGAAACACACGAGCTAAACACTTTTTTTGTACATACTTTTCTTTCTTCCTCCTTCCCTCATGCTCTAGTAAGTATACACCCAGAATGATGAGAACATGTCTTAGAATTTTGTTTTGTTTTTATTTTAGGGAAGAGATGCAGATAGGAGTTGCTGAGTTTTATTTTTCTTGCTTCTTTATTATAGCTTCTGATTGGTTAAGAAAGAAACATACCGTTTTGCCATTAATCTTACCAGCATTGTGTGCTGCTGTGTGTCACAAGAGTACCTTCTCTGTCAACTTTTATGCTCTGTTTACTGAATTTTTAGCTCTTTGATTTTCCTCCCCATGGCTTTTTGTGCTGAACTAAAATATATAATTATCTTCCCTGGCGTGTTGTTTTTAACAACACATTACAGCGTGCAAAGACTAACAAATATGACATTTTCTTTAAATTCATTGGAGTTACTTTGTTACTCTTACTATATGTTTCTTACAGTAAAGCTTCATTAATCTAGTTTCTTTTATTTGGCCAGTAATTGGCAATCACAAAAATGTGATGGAATATGGATGAAAATGAAACTAACATGAAAAAAATACTCTGATAAATAATGAAGCAAAGGGTAAAAATGATACAAAAACTACATTGTAGAAATGAAAAAAAAAATGGATATGGATTCCCCCCCTACCCCCAGGATATTGCAAATACTGTTTATTGGAATGTAGCATGTGGTTCTGATGCAGTTGCAGCTAGTCTGTTTATCATCTGTTTCCATCAAGGACCTCAAATGAGGCAGGACACCATCCTGCTCCTTTCAGAGTCTTCCTTGACCTTTTTGTGGGACTTCTCATGAAAGATCACACCTGTGGATGAACTATCTAGAACTTTTCACAGTTGACGCGATATGCATATGAAGAGATTATACATTTAGTAAAATAAATAAATAACTGAATCATATTCACATGCATAGAGTTAGCATAGTTTCTGTATTAAAAAAAGGAATGAGTGAATTAGTGAATGGTACAAGGAAATACATTGCATAAATGGAAACATGGAAAACATTTAATTTTACCAGTCATCAGAGCTGTTTAATTAAAAACAGTGATGTTTAATATATACTTACAATTATCTAGGAGAAAAACAAGCACAATTGTCTGGTGAAACTCATATTACTATTTATTGCTAGTATAAGTTGGTACTGTGATGCTTTTGGAAGAAAACTTAGAAATACATTTCAAGGGCCAGAAAAGTTTTCGTATATTTTAACTTAATATAAATTTCTAAAAGTAGAATGACTAAGGAATTAAGCCCGAAAAATGGGTAGGACTATATATGTAGATGTTTATTGTGGCCTCACTCATAATATTAAAATACTGGAAATAAGCAATACAGCCAACACTACAGGAATAGTGAAGTTAATTCTGATGTTTTGGCATATTGAAACATTGTGAGTTAGACAAAATGGTTATTTTAAAAGTAGGCAACAACTTAGAATAATACTTATTGCATGAGAATAATTTATAATTATGAAAAGTATAACTCTAAAATTATTAATGGGCCATTTGCAGAAGAAATGTGAAATAAGTAAAATATAATTATTGCATATGGTGGCATTTAGATTAATTTTAAAATTTCTGTTTCTGCGTAAAACTTTTTCCAGATATATTTTTGAAATACTGAACATTTTCTTCATTTCCTATCAATTATCATTGCCTAAACCCTTTGGGAAGCAAATGGTAAGAACTAGATAAAGAAACAAATTGCCTCTGCAGATCAGCTAGGAATATTTAGATACCAGAAATGAGGAAGGGATAACTTGTGAATAGTCCTTTTTGATTTTTCCGTACATCGTCATGTTCACCATACTACCTGTTCCCACATAGTGTTGTCTTTAAGAAGCAGTGTGCCATAATAGACTGAACACAAGATTTAGGCCAGAAGGCCGAGTTCAAATTCTGACTCTATCACTTGTAAGCTGTGTGACTTTTCAGCAAATAACTTACTCAGCTTTTCTTATTTGTAAAAGAAGTACTGGGAGAATTAATTAATATAGTATAATATAAAAAGGTTTTCACAGTATAAAGCTCTATGCAAATATTGTTACTGCTTTTAATAAGCTTGTAAGTTGAAATAGGAAAAAAGATGATACACTTAGTAGACTGAATTTAATGGGTCTTTGGAATGTTGCTAAAATTATATTTTTTCTTTCTGTTATAGGGATCTTTTATTTAGCCAGATGTATGACAAATTAAGTGAGAATTCAGTGGCCAAAGGAGTGTTTTTGGAGTGCCTTGAGCCATACATTTTAAGTGATAAATTGGTGGGGATCACACCCCAGGTGATGAAAGACTTGATTGTTCATTTCCAAGATAAAAAGTTAATGGAAAATGTGGAAGCCCTCATTGTACATATGGATATCACCAGCTTAGATATTCAACAGGTGAGTTTACAGACGGTGTACTAACTTACAGAGTAAACGTCATTCCTTTATTGATTATTTTTACCTGACAGATTAGGCTTCACTGTGCCATCTAATCAGCCCCAATTACTGACTGAGCACTTTCGGTAAGATGTCTTATAAACTTGCATTTGTCAGCATATTTCTTAGGACTATTTTTTAATGAAAACTAGATTATGAGCTCTGTAAGCCAGGAGCTTTCTATTTCTTTGACGTCTCCTAGAACTCTTCGTAGAGAGTTTATGTTTGGTAGTTGCTCACTCAGTGCTTATTGACTGATCTTTCTTCATCTGTTCACTACTACAGTTTTCATTCTGCAAGTGAATTTCAACTAGGAGTACTTTCATATGAATAATAAAATATTTTCACTTTTAAGAGTATTATACCATTTTTTGTTTTGTTTTAAAGCTAGTTTGTAAGTCCAGGGTTAGTAATTTTCATTGAGTTTTGAAATAGTATAAGAAGCAAATTACAGGACTTCTCAGAATCATCAGCCAGCCCATTGTTTTATAATATCTGAAGTCTCCACAATAAATTTTCAGTCCTTCATTGAGGAGCAGTAATATTCTGGCCTAAGACATTTCACAATTTCCCTCTTTAGTGCCACAGTAGTCCTAATAATGAGCAGCGACTCCTGCAAAGGTACAAAGGCACTAAGCCCTATTGAGCTAAAATGAGGATAACTTCAACAGATCTTAGATAGACCAATTTTTTCTTTTTAATGTGCAAAATTACATAGAAATGAAAGGTTTAGAAAAATGGTTATTCTTCCTGGAAGCTCTTTATGAACGGCTGTGAGTTTTCAAAATAAAGCCGGATCCTCTTTTATATTTGCCTTCCTATTGTACGGGTAATCTGTCATAGTCTGCACACTTTGCTAATAGACCTGATAATTTGAGAGCACGTTATCAATCTAGCTTTATTTACCTATCACCAATATAGGAGAAATTTCTAATTTCTTCTCTTTGCGACATTGCTAGCTTTTCCCCAATACGATGTCAATATTTTCTGTTCTTTTTCATGTTAAAATAGTTTAAAAACCTTCCCCTCGGTTTCCCTTCCCTCCATATCAGTCCTGCTCCCCTCCTCCCCTGGGTTACTGCCCCATGTCACTCTTCTCTGTCACAGCCAGATTTCACCACAGTTAGCAACCTCCACGTCCACTGTATTAACCAATATTTTTCAAATTTTATTTACTTTTTCAACAGCGTTTGTTCCTTTATTGAGTGTCAGGCTCTGAGGATGATTCCGTGACCTTAGTAGACAAGGTTTGTCCTCTCATAGGGCTTACATTTTAGCAAAAAGTTTGACAATAAACATAAATAAGAAATATTAAAGAAAAGTATCATATTAAAAGTCAAACAGGCAATCTGGTAGGGAGAGAATTGGGAGTCTACTTCAGGCTAATTATAGAAAGCATTTCTAAGGCAGCGCTGAGTTTGGAATATGAATGACTAGAGGAATCAGTAATGCAAATATCCTGGTAACAGATAAAAGGTAAATAGATTTAGAGCTTGGGTGAAAAAGAGTGGGCAAGGTACAGATTCTTCGATGCTATTCTGAGTGCTATGGGAAATCATTCAAAAGTTTTAAGCAAGATCATTCTGGTTTGCTTGGGATGGAATGAGGAGTGAGGGCCAAGTACAGAAGAAGCAAAGAGACTGGTTAGAAGCTGGTCCAAGAGGTGGTCCTGGCCAGAGATGGTAGCAGTGAGATGGAGAGAGATGGCCTGATTTTGGATATGTTTTGGAGGTAGAACTGATCTGCTGATGAATCGGATGTAAGGGGGTGGGGGAAGAGAATTTATGGATGGTGCCTAGGTTTTTAGCTTGAGAAACAGGTGGTGATTCCTGTAAGAGGTTGGAAGACTGGAGTAGGTCTAAGTTTGGGAGACAAAATCAGGAGTTCTATTTTGCCATTTTACTTTGAGATAGCTACTAGACATTCAGCTTAAGATAGCAAATAAGTGGTTAGATATGTGGTTTGGGGGGTAGATTAGGGCTGAAGCTGTAAATGTGTTAGTCATCGGTACAGAGATGTGCAATGATGACACTAGCTGAGAGGGAGGGTAGTGAGAGGAGAGGAGAGCAGGTGTAAGAGCATGCCTTTTTCTAGAAAGACGCTCCAGTGACACGTCCCTTCCACTTTCCCTCTTACCTCTCTGGCTACTCCGTATCATTCTGTGCCGACTTCGACTCTTCCACTCCAGCCCTCTCCTCATCACTGTAGTACAGTATGGCTCTCATAGGGACAGAAGACGGAGTACTCTATACTTCGGTCACCTCTATTCTTCTTCCTAAATCTTTTCTCAAATTGATTTTTCTCCATCCTTAGACATTTCAAGTTCCTGTCCACATAAGGACCATCCTACTTACTGCTCTGCCTGCAGAGTCCCGCGTTTCCACCTATGCTTTGGCTTACATACACATATTTGTATCGTTTAGGTCCTAGCTTAAATATTGCTCCCTCGGGGATGACCTTCTCAATATTCCAGACCAAGCCAGGTAACTTTATAACACTTATCACAGTTGTAAATGAATTATTTGTATAATTGAATATCTTCCCCAAGTCATAACTCACATACCATTTTGTGGCCCTCCCTTTTAGGTTAGTGTCTAAAATGAATGAAAGTTCTGTAGGTCTGCGTTTGTTTTATCCATCTCTTTATCCCCAGTGCCTAGGAGAGGACCTGAATATAAGTGTTTAATAAATGTTTTAGAACTATTGATCAAAGGTAAAATGAAGATGGAAAAGGGTAGAATAGAGACAAAATAAAATAAGACATTGGAAAATATTTAAAAGTAACTATTGTACTATTAAAAGTGGTATTGAACCTACAACTGCTCCTACCGTGACCTTGTGTTTGAGTACTTCAATTTTTTTCAGGGAAGGAATAACAAAAATGAACAGAATTCAGGATCTTCTTCAATCTTAAAAGTTCAAGGAAAATAATTAGACTTAATTAAATTGTATGGACCAAGCAACTTTTTCTTTCTACAGGTAGTTCTCATGTGTTGGGAAAATCGTCTGTATGATGCTATGATCTACGTCTACAATAGAGGCATGAATGAGTTTATTAGTCCAATGGAGGTAAGATACTTCCTAACTGGATACACATTTAATCTTGTCTGTTAATGTTTTTTACCTGTTCTCCATTTGCTTTGAATAGTTTCTGATCTCATCCAATCATTTTTTAAATATCTTGTAGATTTATTAGACTTGTACTTATTTGGGAATTTATTAAGTAACCTTTAATTTCATACTTTCTACTATTGCTTTCTCTTTTTTTATCTGCATAGTAGGTTTTTCAATCCTAGGGAACAATAGATAAAAGTAATGCATGCCTGTTAGACTTTAAGTTTTTTCCTTAAGAATTTTTGCTATTATAATAGCTTTTCTGAAAGGTATAAGAAATATATATAGTTACTGCATATAGTAAATATACTACTGAGTAATACTATTTGTAGATATATTCTGCTAGGGGAAGGTCCTGAAAATGTTGGGAGGTCATTATTTGTTCATTGCTGACTAGTTGCTTTTGCAAGTTGAGAATTTTATAGCATTCATTATATTAGAATAATTTCTTGTTCTACTTACATTAGAAGAGAGCATTCAAAGAGCAGTTGGGCATTTTAAAAAGAACAAAATATCCATCTTGTTATTTGCTTATATTTGAGTGCAGAATTGTGAGTGATGGATTGTGGCTACATGTGCCTGCCAGCCCATTGTTTTATTACTGACTAAATACCTGGCTCAAAAGAGTCAGGCACCTGCTGAAGGGATCTGGTCAACATTTTTGAATATTAAAGAGCATTCAAAACCATCTTCAATATTATTAGTCAGCAGTCATTGTATGATAGTTCAGTCTTCTTTGAACACCTTTAGCTTGGTAGGTGAGTATCCCTCTAATTCATAATTCCTTCACTTTTGGTTGCACATCTCTTCTCTTGGTAAATTTCCAAAATTGGAGCCACAGCCCTATGTCCCTGCTTTTGACTCTGATTATTTGTGTGTCAAGTCAGTTACATTTGCGCACCTCTCAGCTGTTTCCTCACCAGGTCCAGTGTTCCCTGAGAAAGAGCTGACAGCTGCCCCCTCAGTGAGGTCCAGGTCTTTCTGCATGCAGAAATATTTTCTGTCTCACTACTAAACCACCATTAGGAAGAATTAATGCAATTTCTACTTTCAAAATAATTCCTAAAAACAGATTCTAATTTGATGCATTTTATGTTGATAAAAATGATTTCTGGGTTTTTGTTATTGTTGCTTTTGAAGTTTTTGTTTTGTGTGGGTTTTTTATTTTTCTTTTCAAAATCTGGTTCATATTTATACCTGTACATCTCAAATGGAACACTGAGGTTGCGTTGTTTTGTGTTAAAAGTAATTTTCAAGTTTAATGGCTTTCAGCAGGAGCTTGGTATGATATTAAACAGTCATTTGGAGATTTTAGCAGTGGGAGGTTAGATGCATTCTGTGATTCCTCTTTTATAATAATTTTCTTCCTATAAGGAAATCACTTTTCAGTGTTTAAATGTTTGTTTCCCAGTGATCCTTCTAAAACAGTTCATGTCCACATTAAAAGTTTTTAATCTCAATAGCATATGACCATCTAATTCAATCAGAGAAAGGTGATTAATAGCATAAGATTCTTGATTATCTTTTAAAAGTATTCTTTTGAAAAATGATGGTGATTGTTTTTGTATTTCATTTTCATGCAGAAACTTTTCAAAGTCATTGCTCCTCCTCTGAATGCAGGAAGAACACTAACAGGTATTTTCTAAACCTTAATTTTTTTCACTTTTTTTTTTTTTGTATTTTAAGGTATTTTATTTAAATGTCATGCGATATTTTATTTAAATACCATGCTCTATTCTTTGTCCACAGTCCCACCTCCAGGCAATCCCTGATTTACTTTGTCACACATTTCATGTAAATGGAATTACGCATTATGTAATTTTTGGTGTTTTCTTTCTTTCATTTAGCATAATGTTTTTGAGATTCATCCATGTTGTTGCATGTATTATTATTTCATTCCCTTTTACTGCTGAATGGTATTTCATGAATTGGATATACCATCATTTGTTTATTTACCAATTGATGGACATTTGAATTGCTTTCAGTTTGGAGCTATTATAAGTCATGTTGCTACATTTGTGGATGAGTTTTGTTTTGTTTTTACACTTGATCTTAGCCAAAAGGCTGAGAAGCGATTGAGTTTTGTTTTGTTTTTAATTAAACTTTTTATTGTGAAAAAATTTGAGATTCACATGCAGTTGCAAGAAACAACACAAGAGCTCCTTCCTGTATACTCTTTATCCGGTTTCCCCCAAGGATAACATCTTGCAAAACTAAAGCACAATATCACAACAAGATGTTCACATAGGTAAAGTCAAGATGGAGAACAGATTCATCAGCATAGGTATCCCTTATGTTGCCCTGCCCTTATCCCCCCGCCCCCACCTTCGATGATGCCCAGCTATGAATAAGTTTTTGTGTGGGCATATGTGTTCACTTTGTGTGGGCATATGTGCCCAATCATATGTGGGCAACTTCGTAGGGTTGGAATGGATGGATTTTATGGTCAATGTATGTTTTACTTTCTAAGGTACTGCTGGGTTTTTTTCAAAATGGCTGTACCATTTTGTATTCCCATCAGCAATATATGAGAGTTCCAGTGGCTCCATATCCTGGCAAGCACTGTTACTTTCAGTCTTTGTAAATCTCTTAAAAATTTTAGCTATTCTCTTGGATGTATGGTATCTTATTGTGATTTTTATTTTTATATCCCTGTTGGTTAGTGATGTTTAGCATCTTTTCATGTGCTACTCTCCATTCATATATCTTCTTTTGTGCATTGTCTGTTTAAATCGTTAGCACTTGTTTGGGAGTAGGGAGGAAGCATTATTTAACTTTGTATTATTGAGTTATAAGAGTTCCAAGTGAGTGAACTCCCCACCAAAGCCTATAAGAGTCCTTTATATAGTCTGGCTACAGCCCTTTTTCAATATTTGTTTTGCAAAATTTTTCTTCCAGTCTGTAACTTTTTTGTTTTTTTAACCATGTTTTTCAAAGAACAAAAATTTTAAATCTTCATGAAGTCCATTTTATTCATTTTTTTCCTCTTGTAGTTTAGACATTTGGTATTTTGTTTAATAAATCTTTGTCCAATTCAATGTCAAAGATTTTTTCCTGTGTTTTCTGCTAGAAATTTAATAGTTTTAGTACTTTTATTTTAAGTTTGTAATCCATTTTGAGTTAATTTTCATGTATGATGCAAGGTCAGGTTCAAGGATTTTTATCTCCCATAGACCTAGCAGTTGTTCCAGTAGCAATTTTTGAAAAGATTATCTTGTTTCCATCGAATTACCTTGACACCTTCTTGTCAGAAAAATTGATTTTTTTCCAAAAATCAATTGACCAATAAAGCGTGGTTCTATTTCTGTGCCCTCTATTATGTTCCATTGATCTATATGTCTATACTTATGCCACTAATATACTGCCTTACTTATTGTATCTTAATAGTGAGTCTTGAAATCAGGTACCTCAAGTGTTCCAACTTTTTTTTTTCTTTTTCAAAATTGGTTTCGCTAGTCTATGTCCATTGCCTTTCAAATGAACTTTAAAATCAGTTCATCAGTTCTTTTAAAAAAAGTTTATTAGAATTTTGTTTGGCATTGTATTGACTATAGATTAATTTGGGAGGATTGCCATCTTTACACCAGCGAGTCTCTTAAGTATGAATATGACATATTTCTCCATTTATTTTGGTCTTTTAGAATCAGTTTGCTTTCTTAAAGTGCAGAAAGGCAGCTGGAATTTTGATAAGGATTGCTTTGAATCTGTACATATCAGTTTGGGGAATATTCCTATCTTAACATTATTAAGTCTTTCAATCCATAAACACAGGATATCTTTTCATTTATTTAGGTCTTATTTAATTTCTTTCAATGATGTTTTGCAGTTTTCAGTGTACAAGTCATATACTTCGTTTGTTAAGTCTATTTCTAAGTATTTTGTTTATTTTGATGCTATTACAAATGGAATTGGTTTTTAATTTCATTTTTAGAATGTTCATTGCTAGTGTATAGAAATAAAATTGATTGTTGTATATTGATCTTGTGTCCTGCATTCTTGCTGAATTCACTTATTTTAATTTTTTAAATGGATTCTTTAGAATTTTCTACATATATAAGGTCATATCATCTATAAATAGGGATAGTTTTACTTCCCTTCTCATATGAATTCCTTTTATTTCTTTTTTCTTCCCTAATTGGCCTCACTAGAACCTCTAATACAGTGTTGAACAGAAATGGCAAGAGTTGACACTCTTATCTTTTTCCTGATGTAAGGGGGAAAGCATCCAGTCTTTTAATGGGATGTTAACTGTGGGTTGTTTGGAGATGACCTTATTAGTTTGAGGACGTTTCCTTCTATTCCTAGTTTGTTAAGTGTTTTTAACATGAAAGAGTTGGATTTTATCAAATGCTTTTTTTCTACATCTGTGAAGATAATCCTGTGGGTTTTGTCTTTTATTTTTATATGATCTATAAGATTGATTGATTTTTGTATGTTAAGCCAATCTTACGTTCTAGGGATAATCCTACTGGGTCATGGTGTATAATTTTTTTTACATGTTGTTGGATTGAATTTGTTTATATTTTTTTGGGGGGGATTTTAATGTGTATACTCATAAAGGACATTATTCTGTAGTTTTGTTTTCTTTTCATATCTTTTTGTGGTCTTGGTATCAAGTATACTTGATACCTTGGTGTATGTGCCTCCTAGAATGAGTTGATAAGTGTTCTTTTTTCTGTGTTTTGGAAGAGTTGATGAAGGATTGGTGCTCTTTCACTGTTTGGTAGATTTCATTAGTGAAGCCATTGTGCTGGGGATATTCTTTGTTGGAAGTTTTAAAATTACCAGTTCAGTCTCTGCTTATTAAGTCTATTCAGATTATCTACTGCCTCTTGAGTCAGTTTGAGTTTGTATACTTCTAGGAATTGGTCAATTTCGTCTGCATTATCTAATTTGTTGATATATAGTGTTTATGGTATTCTCTTGTAATTTATTTTTGTAAGGTCAGTAGTGATATCTCTTATTACTGATTTTTTAATAATTTGAGTCTTCTAGCTAAAGGTTTGTCACTTTTGTTGACCTTTTCAAAGAACCAATTTTAATTGTATTGATATTCTTTATTTTTCTTTCCCCTTTCATTTATGTCAGCTTATTCTTTTTAAATGTATTTTGCTTTGGATTTAATTAGATCTTTTTTTAGTTTCTTGAGGTAGAAGTTTAGGTTATTGATTTGAAATCTTCTTTTTAAAAATAAATATTTATAGTTATAGATATTCCTCTAAGCAGTGCTTTAGCTGCATCCCGTAAGTTTTGGTATGTTGTATTTTGATTTTCATTCATCTCAAAGTATTTTCTAATTTCTCTTGTCACATCGGTTGTTTAGAAGTATACTGTTTAATTTTGACATATTTGTGAATTTCTCACATTTCCTTTTGATACTGATTTCTGATTTCATTCCTTCATGGTTGGAGAACATACTTTGTGTAATTTCTGTATTTTAAAATTTATTGAAACTTATCTTATGGCCTAACATATGGCATATTCTAGAGAATATTCCATGTGCCCTTGAAAATAATATGTTGAATGTGTTTTGTTGTTGAGTAGAGTATCCTGTAGATGTTTGTTAGGTCTAGTTGGCTTACAGTTTTGTTTAAGACTCTAGTTCCTGTTCATCTTCTGCAAATTATTCTATCCATTGTGAAAGTGGGGTATCGATGTCTCCAAATATTGAATTGTCTATTTCTTACTTTAAGTACATCAATTTTTACTTCATTTTATTTTGGAATTTTAAATGCTCCTGCGGACAGTTTACAGTTCTGCCTTAGCCTTCACTTCCTGCTTGTGCAGAGTCTCAGAGTCAGCCACAGGTTAGTTATAGATTAGGGCCTTTTAGGTTTTTCCTGTGCACGTGTACAGCCCTGTACACGTACATGTCTGAGAGTTCCAGAAATATGTTGGAACTTTTGCAAGCCTGCACACCTGCAGACCTCCTATTCTCCAGTTTTTCCTTTTAAGTCTTTTGGTGAGTCTCTTATTCATCCCTCTGGTAGCACTGTCTCTGGCACCTGTAAAATTAAACATCTGGGCTGGTTGTTTTCCACAAATGCCCTGGGGATACTGCTGTTTGCAAAGAGTAAGCTCTGAGTAAGAACAAAAAAAGACAAGCTCTGAGAATGGAGCTTTTAAGTAAGGGGCCAGATAGGTCAAATAGTGACATATATCTGAGCATGGGGCTTTTGGGGAGCTTGAAACCCATTCTGCCTCCTCCAGTGGCTGCTAGGTTACTGGTTTTGACAGTTACTATAGTTGCAAGGCTGTGGATTTTCCAAGCTACAGTGTAGCTGGGGAAAGGTCAGTCACCAAGAAGCTTACCGTTCTTACTGAGATTCTGCCATTATTCTTGAATAAAGCATTCATTGGATTGTTGCAAGCTGTTAGTTAATTTCAAGAGTTCTGGAAAAGTTCATTTTGACCATTTTTGCCAGTGTTTTTACTACTTTTATGGAGGAGCAGATTTTTGAAGGTTTTCTTCTACTGTCTCATAGGTCACTGTAGGTGGTAAGAGTCCTGTTACAAATGAGAAGGCGTTATAGTTGTGCCTTAATATTAATTAATTGATCATGACTTATAATTAGTCATGCTTTACATCTTCCCCTGGTCCCAAGTTACTGGTTAAGCGAACAATACATAGATCTCTACCCTCAGATCTGTTTCTTATACATGTACCCTTGAATGAGTCATCGATTTTGTGTCTGTGAAAAGAATCTAATGGGAATTCTAAAAATAATAATTAACTGTGATCTTATCTCAGTTTTCTATTATTTGGTGATATACTTACTTTACCTTAAATGCCAAGTTTTATTTTTTGTTTCCACATAACAATTGTATTTCTGAAAAGGTTTTGAGAGAGAATTGCTGACCATACCTTTTCTATTTTAGATGAGCAAGTTGTTATGGGCAACAAGCTTCTTGTATATATTAGGTAAGAGCTTTTTACTTAGTCATCTCTGTAAATGCCCCTTTTATAAGTTCCTCTCTGTAGTCTTAGAGGTGCTGTCCTCTCTCATCTGTGTAGTGCT
This sequence comes from Rhinolophus sinicus, assembly GCF_036562045.2. Classification (NCBI taxonomy): domain Eukaryota; kingdom Metazoa; phylum Chordata; class Mammalia; order Chiroptera; family Rhinolophidae; genus Rhinolophus; species Rhinolophus sinicus. The sequence continues at coordinate 48,655,034 of NC_133751.1, forward strand.
TTTCACTTCTCATTGTTCTCATGTATAGCAGTGCTTCTCAACCACAGTGAGCTTGTCCCCCTGTACTCCTCCCCGCTCTGAGAGTCATTGGCAAGGTCTAAAGACATTTTTGTTTGTCACAACTGGGGTTGGGGGAGAGGTGCTACTGGCATCTAATGGGTAGAGGCCACAATGCACAGGGCCGTCCCCACAACGAAGAATTCTCTCTCTTAAAATACCGATAAGGCTGAGGTTGAGAAACCATGATGTATTTTATTACCCACAACTTTGTGAGCTATGTGTTGGTCTCTATATTATATATAAGGGCAAGAGATTTCTTTAAATCATGGAAAAATTAGTGACAGAGGTAAAATTGCTCCCGGAACAGAGTTCTTTCCAATAGACTATGTAGGTTCAAAACTGTGTCCTGATCGAACTTTCAGATAACTGGCTGCCAGGCTGGCAGGCAGGTGGGAAGGTGGCATCACCTGCCAGAGTATCGTCGTAGCTCCTATCTAGCGTCAGAGTTAACTTTGAAACATTTCATACTTTAAAATTCTTAGACTATGCTGGTGTCCAGCTGTCTCTAATCTGACACTCAAAATTGATGACTAGTTTAAAGAGGTTTAAAATCCACCCCCACCTCCCCACCCCCAGAAAAAAGTGAGGACATATTCAGAAGACATTTTTGTAATTCACCCCACAGGCAAGTCATTAGCCATAAGAGAGGTCTGATTTGGAGGTAAAACTGTACAGTTAATTTCTCATGAGATTCTAAGTCTCCCTGAAGGCTTGTCTGATTGCAGACATGTTCCAGACATTTCTTTGCCTAGCTCATTCCCCATCTTTAATCACCATTCTTAGAGCCACTGGTTTAAAAGCCTCTGAGAACACCAGGCTTTTAACAGGTAAATCATACTGTAATGATGCCATTAGGTTCTTTCTAGATGCTGGGTATGTTAGTAGTGAGAGACAGTCTGTTCTCACTACTTCTTGCCCCTTTAGTGCAGCTTGGGTTTTTCTCAGGCAAGATAAGAAGAAATGTGACTTTTACTCAGTCACAGATGTGTTACTTCACCACCATCGCTGTCACCCACATTTTCTTTCCTGGCAATCATTTTGATCTGGGTTTGAACTAGGCCCAGGTTTGAACTTGACATAACTGATAAAAGCTGAGCCTGCTTAAAAATCAAACTAATATCTTAGGTGTGAGAAACAATGTGTTACCTGGAAGTTAGCCCATTACAAATCACCAGTTCTTTCTTCTAGCTGTTGTCTAGCAGGTCGTGCCTATCCCCTTGGTGACATCCCTGAAGATCTTGTTCCCTTGGTCAAAAACCAGGTTGGTGCTATTTTCACAGCGTTTTTTAATTTACTATCTACTCTTGTTAAGATGCACTGAAGACAAATTGTATTGAGGGTTACACGTGGTCAGGAACTGTCTGTCATCTGTGATAGGAGAGAGCCTACACACTGTCACTGAGGCCAATAATTGTAGCTGAGAGTGGTTAGAGAAGTTATAACATAGTAGCACTTTAAAATAAATTCAACCTGCCTTTGCTTTATCCAAATGGGAATCAATGGTTCAGCAAGATACTTTGTAAGGTGAGAAAATAATCAACTTTTTTTTTTTTCAACTTGGCAGGTTTTTGAATTTCTAATTCGCTTGCATTCAGCAGAAGCGTCCCCTGAGGAAGAAATCTATCCGTATGTTCGGACTTTGCTACATTTTGACACAAGAGAATTTCTAAATGTATTGGCATTGGTAAGAGATAATATGATTTCAAGGTGTTTTAAAAGCCAGGGTGATAAATTTTTTTAATAGAAAGAAAGACAAATAATCCTTATACAGGTCCTATTTTTATGCCCTAGCAGTAAGTCAAGGTTTCAAATGTTTAATTTTGTTGTGCCACTCAATATTTTCTAATTCTTTATCTCTCTTCCTTTCCCCCTTCTCTCCCTCCCTTCTCCTCCCTTCCCTCTCTCCATCCCTCCTCCTTCTTCTTGTTTTTCCTCTCTCTCTCTCTCTCTCTCTCTCTTTCTCTCTCACTCTCACACACACACACACACACACACACACACACACACATTCTTATCAAGAAATTAGAGAAAAAGCAGTGTAAAATATGGTGTGTCTTTGGTTTTATAAATTACGTTAGTTGGCATACTGAATATAGAAAAAGGCTCTGAAGGACACATGGTGGTGATGATAGTGTAAATAACTGTAATTGAAATGGAACATGGATGCTTCCTGCTGAAAAAAATATCCTTATACATGTTTAATTAAAAATGGATCTGGGTGAGTCAGGTTCTCTGTGAAAATGCCACCCGAGGAATGATTATATAAAACTTGTCATAGCTTTCCAAATAAATAGTATTGTAGTTGTTTTTTAAAAGCTTTTGATAACATAGACAGTGCTTTGTTATAGTGTTTAGTTAAGCAGCAGGCTCCCAAATGTATAAAACACACAAGTATTGTACATGCACAGTATTTGAAGAAAAAAGATAGGAAGACACACAAGTACTGTATATGAACAATATTTGGATAAACAATACATCTAAGTATTCATAGTGATTAACTCTGAAATTGACAATTTCTCTAATGAGCATATAGTAATTTTGTAAGTTGAATAATATAATAAACTGTTAAATGAGAAAAGCGAGTGTCCATGAGAAGGTTAACATTCTAATTATACTTTGAAATCGTTTAATTTGAAAATCTGACTTTAGAAATAGTTATTTTAATTGCAAGGGAAGAAAGGAAAATAATACTTTTTTCTGTATATTTAAAGACTAACAGTTTCACTCGAAGCTATCACTCAGAGTTCACTTTTCTGGTTCAGTTTTGCCATACATACTGTGGGCCCTTTTCAGTTGTGAATTCGAGTCTTTTTATTTCAAGAAAGTTTTCTTGAATTATAGATTTAAGTACTTTTTCTATTTTATTATTTTATTTTTCTTCAGAACCTCCAATTATTTATATATTTTATCTTTATCATCTCTATTTATCAGCTTTCTTTCTAATCTCTTTTTCTTCTTTGTTTAAATTTCATTTTCTTGTTTCTTTTCATTTATCTTCTCTATTTCTCTAACTGTGCTTTTGGTTCTATCTATTCTCCCTTGGGTGGCTTGTAATTGTCATCATTTCTGAGATGAATTTCTCCCTTTTTTCAGGTTTTTTTCCCCCTCTGAGTTCAATTAGCTGCTGTTTCATATCTTTCTGCTCTTTGTTCACTTCTTTTTTAAATTCTTAAATTTCTGGTTTGTGATGTTCTTTCAAATCTGCACTTGTATGTTTAAATATGTTAATATATGTTGGGATGTTATAGTTTACTTCTGTTTCTATTTTGTGGCTAGTTTTTATTTTGTTTTACTCTAGAATTTATTATCTTGTTTTATTTTAGAGTTTATTTGGTTTTATTCTTCATTTACTGTTTTTATTCTCATTTTTTGAGTTGGATTTTTCTGGACTAGCAATAATAGATGACCTTGTTGGAGGGTGGGGGAAATAATGTACTGGCTTTACCTAGTTCAAGTGCTTTCTTCATTTATTACAATTAATTTTTGCGGGAAACGAGTAAACTCGTCATATCGCCTCTAGTTGGAATCGGCAAAAATTTTGCAAAGTAAATAAATAGAGACCTCTTTTTAAACTAAAACACTGAAAGTTTCATATAAAAATATCAAATAGATCGAAAGATATGAATATTTTACGGAAAATCTAATTTTGGCGAGAAAATGTCAAAAAAGCCCCGCGTTACGACGCGATTTGGTGGGAAAATGTCCGCTTACAAAGTCTTAAGTGCTATTTGTTACAAAAATAGTGTCTTTTGAGGGTAGTCTATCTTTGTCTCAATCTTTGGCATTGTCTGTTTTATAGTAGGACCATTATCTTGAGCCACTTCCTTCTTTACTACAAGGCTCCAAGGACTCTCTCCCCTTCCTGAGGTACCTCTCTCTAGCCCAAAAGCCTATCTTACCAAGACCTCTGCTTCACACTGCCAGTCCCCTTTCTGTGATCTTCCTATTAGCCAGTGGTCTGATGCACTAGGTCTCAGACCTGATCTCAGTACTTCCTCATCCAAGGTGGATCTCGCTTTTCTTCTGGAGATGAATTCTGTTTGCTACTATAGGTATTCTGCTACCACTAAAACCTTGTCACACACTCCTTTCTGCCCCACCCTACCCAATTCTATCCTGACTTCTTTTTTGAGGTTGTGCGCTTTGGAGCCAACTCTGCTAATTTGGGACCTTTATTTCCCCCAGTTTATTTTATGTAAGTTTATGTCTGTGGTATTTGTTGTCCATCTGTCTTCAGGCAGAGTCATATTTAACCCACTGAAACATCAACATATTTTCTGTTTGAACTTTCCAGAATAAGAGCTCTTTGTAGTCTCCTTGATAACTCATTTTAGCATTTCTCAACTAAGTGTCAGCAAAGCAGTCTAGTTGAGGGAAAAGGTTTAAAAAGGATTTAATTTTTCTCTGTAATTAACCGGACAAATCAGCAGTCATTTGTTTAAAGCGCTTACTGTGTGTCAGGCTGGAGAAAGCAAGGAAGGGCATGCTAAGAAGAGAATGACAAGGGCAGAGGTACTCTGGAGAAATTGGGGAAGCTCAGGGCCCATTTAAAGAACAGCAAGAATTCTAGTTTGAATCTAACTATGATGCAGTCTTGAAAGTTCATGGCTGTGAAATTCACTTAAAAAAAATCTATTGAGACAATACGTAGTCTGTTATCTTGTTTCAGGAAAATCAGCAGTAAATTATTGCTATGTGAATTTAAACATTTCTGAGAGCCAAATGTACTAAGTGAAAGCCATAGGAGAGATCGTCAAGTCTTTTATTATCCTCATTGCTCAATAAATAATTTCATTTCAATTTTTGATATGAATAAATTTCAAGTTCGTCATATATGCATCCTCTAGGTACTAGGTATTTTCAGAATCAGGTGCTGTCATTGACATACTTTGGTGCATGTTCTACTCAAAATATATTTGGCTCTACTTGAGCAGGGACATAAAAAGTTCTGTACTTGGCAGTGTTTTGAAAATAGGATACCTATGCCTTGTATGTAGGCCTAAGGATTTTGTGACAGTTTTGCCATAATAATCGTGATAGGTTTGCCACAATATTTTTAAAAATCTATCTTTGAGCATCATTTTTTTCTTAGTTATCGTGACAGTTATTTTTCATGACAGTTAATATAAGTGTTTTTCAGTTACTATTTCCAAATGGAATGATGGCTGAGCATATAACATGTATTTCATCCTTCTCAAACCCTTGCCCACAAATTGCCTCGTGCCATTGGTGTTTTTTCTTTTTCATTCCTTATAAACTTTGCCTCCTTTTCTTGAATCACTTTTTGGTTGTATGATAATTACTATACTTTTTAGCTATTTTTAAAATTTCAGAATACCATGAAATATTAAATGCTGTAGCTTTCTACTTAACTCACTAAAAATACCTTATTATTAAAGGTGTATAAGGAAAAACTCAATGAGGAATGGTTATCTTATTTGGGAATTTACCTGACTATTAATAAGAATTCAATACTTTGTTTCCTTCTAAAATTTGCAAATAGTAATTATTTTTTAAAAATTTCTCCCTTTTAGACTTTCGAAGATTTTAAAAATGACAAGCAAGCTGTAGAATATCAACAACGTATTGTGGACATTTTGTTGAAAGTAGGTATTCAAAAAATACATGTCTTTGTATTGATGTTTGTATTAGAAAATTGAATTGCTTTATAGCAAGTTCCAAAATAATCTTGTTTAATGAATCGATAAGTTACAGTCATTTAAAAATTTTATTATGATGTTTTTGTCTTCAAAAGCTGAATGAAATACTTAATCATTCATTCAAAAAATGAATATATCTCAGCCTTAGACTGTATACTACTTATACAGGGTACTGCTTTTGAGAAATGTATATTGTGGTAATTGCTATATTAGTATGATTACCTGCAATAATGAAGACTGACTTAAAGAGTGCTTTGAGAAAACAATTAAAGTGAAGAGTCTCCTTTGTATCTCTTACCAACATCACTGTGTTGCTAAGGTAGTGCCATAATTTTGCCGTGGTACTGAGATGACAGGTGACACATACGAATAATTTGAGGCACACAGAGATGATTATCCCAGTCTAAATCTAACGAGATTCAGTCCAAAGCTATTTTGAGATTCATGCTGTTCTAATGAATGAATGCACAGACAGATTCTTTTCCATCTGCACAGCTTCAACCAGGCCAATTTCTTCTTGTAGCTGAAAGCTCACCATTTTCGTCTCGTTCATTTGGCTGTAAAATGGAGATTTCTTCCTCATAGTGACTTTTAGATTATGTTGGACAAGAGATTAATATGCAAATGTTCTCTAGTGGTGCATAACATTTGTGCATTATGTTTGTAATACTTTATAATTTTCAAAGCACATGTATATACACGATGTCATTTGAGCTATTTCTTGACCTTGTAAGATAGGCAGTGGTGAATATGAGAATAGGATTGCTAAGCTTCCCAAATAATGCCAATTTGATCCAGGTGACTAGTATGGAGAATTTTTACCTAGATTTACAAAATACTTCCTAACTGGTCTCCCTATACTTAATCTTGTCCTCCGCTGCTTTGGTCTTGTTTTTCCTCTACCTTTGGCTCCACATTGGATTGGTTGGAATTAAGTTCTGCTATGAGAGAAAATTCAAAATAACACTATCTCAATTTTGATGGGAACTTATTTTTCTCCTATAAGTCTGAAGGTAGGCAACCTGATCTAGTAGAGTAGTTTCACAAACTTGTCAGGGATGCAGATTCCTTCTGTCTCACTGCTGTTTTTCTTAATACATGGTTTCTGGTTTTTTGGTCCAAAATGGTTGCTCAGGCTCCAAGCATCACCTTTGCATTCTAGCCAGCTGAATGCAGAAAGAGATGGAGAAGGTAGTGTTTCCTCTCTAAGGAAATTTCTTAGTTGTTTACTATAATTCTGCTTATATCATGTTGATCAGAATTTAGACATACAACCCCTTAGCTGCTAAGAGAGACTGAGAAGTGTGCTCTGTATCGTGGATGACCATGTATTTAGCTAAAAATGAGGAATTTTGTTTCTAAGTTAGGAGGGAAGAACAGATGTTGGAGCACAAATACTAGTTTCTGCCATACCCATCTCAGCTGTTTAACGTAACATCCAAGATCCTTCTATATTTTCTGGTCTCTGACTACTTCCCCGTAACTGCTCCCCGATCCTACTGCCCCTCTCCCCCACTGTATTAGGAACTTTTCAACTGTATTAAATGATTGGAATTCACTGAATTTTCTGTGTCATCGTTATAGCTTACATTATTTGCGTGAATTTTCTTTGATCCCGTCATGCCTTTACTTTCCCTTTCTCTGCCTGGCAAATGCCTAACAATTTTCCAGCACATAACTGAAATATCATCCATGAGAAACTCTTTTAGAGTCCTCTCCCACACTTCTATTTGATTAGTTGCTCTTTGTTTGTGTTCATACAACACTTTATGCTATACGTGGCACACTGTATGGTGATTGTTTATGTGTATATTTTCCTACCTGGAGTTGAGCTTCTTATAGGTGAGGATTGGTTGGTTTTTTTTTTTTGTAATTTCTTTCAATTGAATTATAGTTGGCATACAGTATTATATTAGTTTGAGGTGTACACCATAGTGATTCAATATTTTTTACGTTATGAAATGGTCACCATGATGAATCTAGTTACCATCTGTCACTTTACAAAGTTATTACAATATTATTGACTATATTCCCTAAGCTGTACATTATATCCTCATGACTTATCTATTTTATAACTGGAAGTTGTGCCTCTTAATCCTCTTCACCTGTTTTGCCCATTCCCTGAATTCCCCACCCCTTTCCCTCTGGCAGCCACTACTTTGTCCCCTGTTTCTATGAGTCTGTTTCTGTTTTGTTTTATTTTGTTATATTTTTTGATTCCACATGTAAGTGAAATCATATGGTATTTGTCTTTCTCTGACTTACTTCACTTACTATAATACCCTCTAGGTCCATTTGTGTTGTCACAAATGGCAAAATTGCATTTTTTATGGCTGAGTAATATTCCATTGTATATATATACCACATCTTCTTTATCTGTTATCTATAAATGGATGCTTAGGTTGCTTCCATATCTTTGCTATTGTAAATAATGCTGCAGTAAACATGAGGTGCACATATCTTTTCAAATTGGTGTTTTTGTTTTCTTTGGATAAATACCCAGAAGTGGAATTGCTGGATCATATGGTAGTTCCATTTTTAATTTTTTGAGGAACCTACATGCTGTTTTCCATAGTGGCTGCACCAATTTGCATTCCCACCAACAATGCCTTAGTGTTCCCTTTTCTCCACATACTCGCCAACACTTGTTATTTCTTGTCTTTTGGATAATTGCTCTTCTAACAGATGTGGGGTAGTTACCCATTATGGTTTTGATTTGCATTTCCCTGATGATTATTGATGATGAGCATCTTTTCATGTGCCTATTGTATGAATTATCTATATGTCTTCCTAGGAAAAAGGTCTGTTCAGGTCCTCTGCCCATTTTTTAATCAAAAAAAATTTTTTATATTGAATTTTATGAGTTCTTTATATATTTTGGATTTCAACCCCTTATCAAATATTTCATTTGCAAATATCTCCTCCTTTTCAGTAAGTTGCCTTTTTATTTTGTTGATGGTTCCTTTACTATGCAAAAACTTTTTAGATGTAGTCTCATTTTTTTTTTTTGCTTTTGTTGCCCTTGCCTGAAACGACATATCCACAGAAATATTGCTAGACTGATGTCAGAGAGTTTACTACCTATGTTTTCTTCTAGTAGTTTTATGATTTTAAGTCCTACATTTAAGTCCTTAATCCACTTTGAGTTGTTTTTATATTTGGTGTAAGAAAGTTGGTCCAGTTTCATTCTTTTGTATGTAGTTGTCCTGTTTTCCCAACATCATTCACTGAAGGGACTGTCTTTTCCAATTGTATATTCTTCCCTCTTTTGTTATAGGTTAATTGGCCATATACATGTGGGTTTATTCCTGGGCTCTATTCTGTTCCATTGATTTATGTGTCTATTTTTGTGCAAGTATCATACTGTTTTAATTATTATAGCTTTGTGGTATATTTTGATATCATGGAGCATGATTTGTTCATTTTTCTCAAGATTGCTGTGGCTATTTGGAGTCTTTTTTGATTCCATACAAATTTTAGGATTCTTTGTTCTAATTCTGTGAAATATGCCATTGGAATTTTGATAGGGATTGCATTGAATCTGTAGGTTGCTTTGGGTAGCATGGACATTTTAACAATATTAATCTTCCAATCGATGAGCATGATACATCCTTTAATTTATTTGTGTTGTCTTCAATTTCTTTCATCACTCTCTTATAATTTTCGGAGTACAGGTCTTTCACCTCCTTAGTTAAATTCATTTCTGGGTATTTTTTCTTTTTGATGCAATTGTAAATGGGGTTGTTTTCTTAATTTCTCTTTCTAATAGTTCATTATTAATGTATAGAAATGCAACAGATTTTGTATATTAATTTTGTGTCCTGCAACTTTACTGAATTTAGGTTCTATTAGTTTTTTGGTGGAGTCTTTAGGATTTTTTACACAGGATATCATGTCATTTACAAATAGTGACAGTTTTACTTCTTCCTTTTCAGTATGGATGCCTTCTTTTTTTCTTGTCTAATTGCTGTGTCTAGGACTTCCAATATTGTGTTGAATAAAAGTGATGAAAGTAGGCATTCTTGTCTTGTTCCTGATCGTAGAGGAAAAGCTTTCAGCTTTTCACCATTGAGTATGAGGTTAGCTTTGGGTTTGTCATATGTGGACTTTATTATGTTGAAGTATGTTGCTTCTCTAGTGATTTTGTTGAGAAGTTTTATCGTAAATGGATGTTGAATTTTTTCAAATGCTTTCTCTGCATCTATTGAGATGATCAAGTGATTTTTATCCTTTGTTTTATTCATGTGGTGTATTACATTGATTGATATGTAGATGTTGAGCCATCCTTGCATCTCTGGAATAAATCCCATTTAATCATAGTGTATGATCCTTTTAATATATTGTGGAATTTGGTTTGCTTATATTTTTTTGGAGGATTTTTGAATCTATGTTAGTCAGGGATATTGGCCTGTAATTTTCTTTTTTTTGTAATGTCTGGTTTTGGTGTTAGGTAATGCTGGTCTTGTAAAATGGGTTTGGAAGCATACCCATTGGAATAATGTGAAAAGAATAGGTATTAACTTTTCTTTAAATGTTTGGTAGAATTCATCTTTGAAGTTATCTTGGACTTTTGTTTGTTGGGAGTTTGTTTGATTTCTGATTCAGTTTCATTGCTAGTAATCAGTGTAATCAGATTTTCTATTTCGTCATGATTCAGTTTTGGAAGTTTGTATGTTTCTAGGAATTGATCCATTTTTTTCTAGGTTGATCAATTTGTTGGCTTGTAATTGTTCATCATAGTTTCTAATGAGCCTTTGTATTTTTGTGGTATCGGTTGTAACTTCTTTTTCATTTCTGATTTTATTTATTTGGGCCCTCTCTCTTTTTTTCTTGATGAGTTTGGCTAAAGATTTATCAATTTTGTTTATCTTTTCCAAAAATCAGCTCTTAGTTTTATAGATTTTTTTTCTTTCTTTCTTTCTTTTTTCCTTTTAGTCTCTTTTCATTTATTTCTGCTCTGATCTTTATTATTTCCTTCCTTCGACTAAGTTTGGGTTTTATTTGTTCTTCTTTTTCTAGTTCCTTTAGATGTGAAGTTAGATTGTTTGAGCTTTTTCTTGTTTCTTGAGGTAGCCATGTTTTGCTATGAACTTCCCTCTTAGGACTGCTTTTGCTATGCTGTATCCCAGAGAGTTTGGAATATTGTGTTTCCATTTTCATTTGCCTCAAAGTATTTTTTTATTTAGCTTTTGATTTCTTCATGACTCATGAGTTGTTTTTTTGTTATTGTTTTAACATGCCCAGTATGTGCCTAGCACAATGCCTGCAACCTAGTAGATATTCAAGAAATATTTGCAAATTGATTGCATTGGAATTCAAATTTAAACAATACTAAGCTAAAAGAATGATCCAAATGAAGAGAATAAAACTCCATAAAATATTACTGTTGGCAAATTGCTACTCTTGTATATTGCTTTGATAGTATTTACCCTGGGTCAATGAAGAATGAACTATTGAGATTATTTTCTCATTTCTGGTGATAGAGTTCTACTAATTTGTTAAAATATACTTCTGAGGTAGCCAGTGAAAGCTAGAGTATAGGCAGTGGCTAGAGAACAGGCAAATGAGCATCCGACCTAAGCCATTTATTATGTGTGCTGAATGGCTGTGGACATAGAGGGGAAAAACTGTTAATTTGTGACTTTGTTCAAGAATGCCCAGAAAATTTTGTAAGCATGGCTCTGAAATAGGTAAGAAGGGGGAAATGGAAAGAAACAAGTATTTCTAGGATGATAAGCAGACAGACACTTGCTGAGATAGCAAGGAAATTGGTTGTGAGTTAGAACTGTTTCCTCCAAAGGTGTTTCAAGGATCAGACAGTTAAAGAGTTTTCACTTACAGAGTAAAAAGACGGCTGAAAGTAGAGAGGAGCAGTAGCTGGGCCCCAAGGGTTGGCTCCTTGAAAAGGACCTGCATGACGAAAGGAAGTGATGGCTGAGGATTTTAAAGCTATAGAAAGCTCTTTGAATATCGTAAATTGGAATTTAGATACTGAGACGGATTATAACTAGATACATCATCATACTCTAGTAATGATTAATGATGCACTGGAACAAGCTGTGATTGCTGGACCAAAGCAGGAAGAGGAAAAGAAAGGGATATGCTGCCAGCAAAGTAAGAAAAGGTAGGCCAAAAGCTAGGCCCCAAGGGAATGTTTCATAACAGGAAAAATCTTATGCTTTGTTTCTGAATGGAGAATAGTCCGAGGGAACTTAGGACTTTTCGATAGATAAGACAGGGTACTATTCCCTAATTTCTTGCAGAGTTGCCCCCATAAATTCAACTTTCCAAAACAGTACTTGACCTTCTTTCCCAAACTTCCGTGTTCTCTCTCTGTTAATGGCATCATTATCCTTCCTGCCTGTCAGGCTCAAGATCTGTTACTTTTCACTCCTTCTTGAGCCACACATTTCCACATACATGAATACCTCCTGTCTCTCGCTTGCAGTGTCCTTGGCTCCCGTTTTTCCTTCCCTTTGCGTTATCACTGCCCCCGTTCAGAACCCCTTTGTTTGTCCCTTGGTCCCCCGCAGTCACGTGCATCTCTGTCTCCCTTCTGTTTCTTCCTTCTATTCTTTTATCCTGTACGCTGCTGACAGGTTCGTTTTGCTGAGCACAGTACTGATTGGGACCGACTCGCCCTATTGAACACCTTTAGTAGCTCCCCAGTTTCCTATGGAATAAATTCTAGGTTGTTTAGAATGACATTTGAGGCCTCATCTTTCCTTTCTGCTTTCTCCCTCCTCTTCACACATGCTGCTGTATTGTAATGAAACACATAGTTTCTCCAAACAAACTTATGTTTTCCTGTGTCCATGGTTTTGCTCACAATCTCCTCTGGACTGGCTCACACTTTTTCCTGACACGGGTTCCACATGAGCTTGAAAGCTTAGTTTAAAAACGACTTTTTTCATTTCTGTTAAGTTCCTTCTCTAACTGGTTCAACTAAATTGTCCCCACTGTGCTTCCATAGTCATTTGTTCCTTTATAATAGTGCTGATGACTTTTATTATGCCTTTTATTTAAGATCTGTTTACCTGTCTTACCTTGTGTTCTTGTTTTTAATTCCCGTGAAGGCATCTACCATAGCATCTTAACATAGTTGGAACTCAGGAGAGGAGAGCTCACTTAAAGCAGTGGAATGATTATGATTTGGTAACTCGCTGTGGTTGTAAAAGGCCCGTTAGGCAAAACTATCGATTCAAGAAACTGCTTATAGACAAGGCAGAAGCCACTCACTTCATTGATTCGTGGGCTAGCTGACTTCTTTTCTGGAATACCTTCCTTCTCAAGTTATCTGACTTTTAAACCCCAAAGCAACTACCTGCTTCCTGTGTTGGTGGGCAGATTGTTATATATAATTTATATGTAACTTTAATATAATTTAAATTTATTTTAGTAGGATTCTATTTTAAGACTTCAAGAGGGAAACATGATCAATATTTCTTTGAAAGTTATCTCTCAAACAATTCGTTTCTCACCCAAGTTGTGCCTAGAAATGTGCCAAAAATCACAAAAATGCTTTCTTTACAGAGGATGCAAATAGTGGTGCTCCTTCTCTAATGGTATTGAGCTGAATTGTTACAGGGTCAAAGAATCTTGTCATGAGTCTTCAGTAATGAGGTTTACCCCCTTCTAAGTGTACATATTTTTTTGTTTCAAACCAGATAAGAGTATTGAATAAATGGTCTCTTTTGCTCATCAGGTTATGGTGGAGAATTCAGATTTTACTCCCTCACAAGTAGGGTGTCTCTTTACATTCCTTGCCCGGCAGCTTGCAAAACCTGATAATACCTTGTTTGTAAACAGAACACTCTTTGATCAGGTGAGTGTCTTTAACAATGGGAGCTAAGATGTTTTTATTCTTTTACTGTTCATAGAAAAGTTCGTTGAATTACATGGTATCTTAATGTAACAGCTTATTGGATAAGTGTCTTATCAAGGAGAAGCCTGTTTAAGTTTCAATTTGGATCTAATTTAGTTTTTTTTTTTAATTTTTATCACGTGTCTGGGTAGTATGATTTTGCCTACTAACTTGGTATCCTAGGAATATGATTTGTGGAGATTAGTTTATAGAGATTCTGTTCTCTCAATTATTCTTTTGCTCCACATTGCCTAGAATTATTTGCTCAAGAATTTTCCAATTTAGGAATCACCCATCTCACTGGTAGTAAGACTATTACATTGATAATCTGGAGGAGAGATTACTTTTAGAAAATCTGAATTTACTTACAAATGACTTTGAAAGGTATCTCCTCATCCCAGTTACATTGCTCCTACGTATCCACAGGTGGCAATGAAAATACTTTATCTGCAGATAAGTGTTAATAATGAGTGGCATTTATTGGGTACTTCATAGTGCCAGGCTCTGTTATGTATCTATCAACTCAGTGATCCCAGTAGCTCTGAAATTGATATAGTTGGTACCCCATTTGGCAGATGAGGAAACTAAAGCCTGTAGAAGTTAAGAGTCACTCATCCAAGGTCACAGCTAATAAATGTCATTATTAGCAATAAATGTTATTATTAAGTGTTAATAAGGTTAGAGTTCAAATTTAAGTGGCCTGACTTCAAAATTCATGCTTTTCTTGGTCCCTGGTATCAGGGATCTTAAAGTTAAGGTATGTACATGGCACTGCCTTTTAGTCATGTTTCTAAACAGTAAAGAAGTGTGTGTAAGGTACATATTAAATTGTCGCATACCTGAACCTCCTGTGACAGATACTGGGCCACTCAGTTTGGGAGGTACTGAATACCTGTGGTATTTGTTATGGCTGAGTGTTGAATGCATTGGTGATATAGAAGGGTGATTGTTGTTTTCATTGTGACAGTGTTATGGCATGTATCTGATATCCAATAAAAAAATACCTTTCTTTGACCAGGTCCTTGAATTCCTCTGTAGTCCTGACGACGATTCCCGACACTCTGAAAGACAGCAGGTATGAACTACTAGGACATTTTTGCTAGAGTGGGAAAGACGGCAGAGTAAGCCAGACAGAACCCTTCTGTGCTAGGCCTCACCAGGCATCGGGGGAAGATGACTTGTGCCAAACCCTAATACTAAGCTAGATAGTGGAAACCAGAAAACAGTGTGGCTGGTTGTTAGAAGTACATATATAAGGAGCTTATATCAAACTAAATTCTTAGGCAGACTGGGCCTGTCTTGCATCCAACATGACATCAAAGAATACTTCATCCTTCTGTACATGTAGTGACCGTTGGCACCTGTTGTGTCCTGCTTTCCACCAGTGTCATTAATCAGATAACCACTCCTAGCTGCTATGGCCCTGAACCAGAGAGACTACCGGATCCTGAGTGGGGGCACTCAACTTTGGAGCGTCCCTAGCCCCACTACATTAGGGCTAACCATTTCTGGAGACTAGGAGCCATCTGTCCTTCCACTAATCACTGTGAGATAGTAACTGCTTAACTACCACAACTACTTATGCCGCTTTCTTGAGGGTCCCTTCTAAGAGTAGAATTCTTTAAAAGTTTACCCATTATAATTGTGAGCATTGAGAGTCAACCTATTTAAAAGTAATAGCCAGACTTTTGTCAAATAAGCTACAAAAAGTAATACTTTGAGAGCTGATTTTTTTTATGGTAATAGCCCACAGCTGGGAGGTTGAGACTCAGATAAAGAACATAGGTTAGCAGCAGTGACCCCTTTCTCTGCACAGCTGTGGCCCAGTGATGGTTGCAGACTATCTTAGGAAAGAGAACAGCTGCTAAAATTTTAGCTATTTCTTAAATTATATTGAATACAAATAGTAATGTGGACCCCTCATTTAGCCCCTATTTCTTTATTGACAGGAAAAGTGAATCATGGTTTGCAGGGTGCTGCTATATAAAATGATAACAACTTGTTTTATAAATACTAAATTAAACAGAAAGGAAAACCAAATCTAAATGTAAAAGCCAAACCTTGAAAAGTAGTCATCATATGATAACATTCTATTATTGAGAGTCCCCTTTGAGATTATCTAGTTTCTTTTTCTACTCATTTTAGAAATATTGAAAACTGATAAAGTTGCTAAAGTTCACAACTAAGATTAGAACCCAGTTCCTTCCCATCTAATCCAGCGCTCTTTCCCTTGTACTGTTTATTATGTGTCAAACTTTGTTTATGCGGTATTGTTGAGTATTTTCCAGTGGTGTGCTGATAAAAATTTAACAACTGGTCCCTCAATGTAGGTCTGATATGAATGTTGGTTGATATTTTTATTTACATAAATGAAAGCGCAACAATGGAAGCATGTCAGAACGTCATTCATTCATCAATGAAGTGACTTCTTTGCTGAATTGGATAACAGTTTTTGAATGCTGGAAAAATAATTTCTTAATTTTTTTGTGCTATTCACAATGTGATGACTACTACGTGCACACTTTTAAGTTTGATCGCCTGATTATCGCCTTCACTTTCTTAACCAAGCATTGGCAAACTTTTTCTGTAAAGGGACAACAAGTAAATATTTTAGGCTTTGTGGGCCACATATGCTATCTGTCACATATTCTTGTTTGTTTGTTTTACAATCTTTTTAAAAATGTAAAAAGCCCCGATTTACAGCCTTTGCCAGTTTCCATGGTATAAGCACTCTCACCAGGGCTGATTTCATCCTACCAACAGGATGTCCCTGAGTATAGAATTGGGAAGAGAGGCACAGAACACCCTTATGTAATATTTCCACCATACTGATCGAGTTATAGGAACTAACCTTGAGGGCACACATAGTAAAATGTAGTAACATAATTAGGAAGTGATGAGTTTTGAGTATTAATTACTTTTGTTAATTTATTTAATTGTAAGTTTATATCACTTAATTTTTAACATGGCTGTATTCAACAACCGACACAAAATTCCTAAAAATGTAACAGTCAGCTCTAGTGAGCTGGTAAGACTGACTCCACCAATGGCATTTCTATTATGTTATTCCAAATTGAGGCTTTCAATAGATGGGGTGGACTCCATAGTTGTTCTATATAACCATGCATGATAGTACTCAAAATGGGTTACATTAGGGTTCTGAAATGTAAAGTTTGGATAGGTTTTGTTTCTTGTCTGCCTTTTTTTTTTTAACTTGAAAATAATCAATTTACTGGGTTAGAAAAATACTTTGTTAAGTGGTTTCCTGGAGTTCTGAGAAGGGTCATGTTATTCTGCATCTTAAACTTACACATAGGAGAGAGCTTTCTCATATTGCTTGAATGACTATGTAATGATTGTATTGTATTTTGAGGTTTATTTAAAAATATTGATGAATCTACTGCAACATCCCAGTCACCTTTTTTATTCAGCTCTTAGTGTGGTAAAATTATTTATATCAATCCCAATGGTTTTGTTTGTTTTTTATTGTGGTAAAATATATATATCGTGTAATTTGTCATTTTAACTGTTTTAAGTGTATAATTCAGTGACATTAAGTATATTATCATTGTTGTGCAATCATCACCAATATCCATTTACAGAACTTTAACTTCCCAAACTGAAACTCTGTATCATTAAACAGTGAGTCCCCATTATCCCCTCCCCAACCCCTGGCAACTACCATGCAACTTTCTGTCTGTGAACTTGACTAGTTTAGGTACCTCATGTAAGTGGATTCATACAGTATTTTTTGTTTGTGTGTAACTGGCTTATTTCACTTAGCATTACATTTTTGAGGTTCATCCATGTTTTAGCATGTGTCAGAATTTCATTTTTCAAAGCCGAACAATATTCCATTATATGGATATACCATAATTTGTTTATCCATTCCTCCGTTGATACACATTTGGGTTGTTTCCACCTTTTGGCTCCTGTGAATAATGCTACCATGAAAAACCCAATGTTTCATTAGAAAAAATAACTTGTAAACATGGATGCTCCCTGAGGACCATAAGACATAAAGCCCATAAGATATAAAAGCTCTAGATAAGAATGCGTTTCTTGAAAGAGTACATATGGACATTTTTAGCTTAGTAGCGGGTCAGTTAGATAGTCTAATAAGACTTTAGTTGCAAACACTATGACATTCCTTCCAGGTTTGAAAAATAGTCGTTTATCTTTTTATAAGACTTACAATATGATCAACATTATAATGGCTGTCTAACCCATTATATATTTGAGAGCCAAGCCAAAACCTCAGCAAGTAATAAGACA
The DNA here is from genome assembly GCF_036562045.2 of Rhinolophus sinicus. Lineage (NCBI taxonomy): Eukaryota > Metazoa > Chordata > Mammalia > Chiroptera > Rhinolophidae > Rhinolophus > Rhinolophus sinicus. Next base: position 48,672,893 of record NC_133751.1, read on the forward strand.
AAAGGAAAAAAGTTACAGTTTGTACAGCTGAAGGGACTCTTAAAGAGCTAATAAAAACAAATTCCAATGTGTTTTTGCTCATTTATTTTAAATGTTCAGGTCCTTCTGGAATTGCTGCAGGCTGGAGGCATAGTTCAATTTGAAGAGAGTCGCCTCATCCGTATGGCAGAAAAAGCAGAGTTGTAAGTTGTTTTGAAGCCATATATTAGTTAATACAACTATTAAATTACATTTCTCTAACTTGAAGCCCAGTTTATTCATGCATTACCATTTTTTAAATTAAGAAAAGCTAAGCATATAACAACAAAAACCTAAGTATGAAAGTTTTTGCCTTACAAGTCTAGAAATTAGTAAAATTTGCAGAAATTAACAGTAAGTAAATTTGAAGTATTTGTACCTTTGTTTTAGTATAAAAGTGAATTAACAGTCTTATGATTTATTATTTTAGTTTTTTCTTACTTACAATTCCCATCGTATTTAATAGATGTTTAACAGTTATTTCTATATATTATAAACAATGCAGAATTTAACATAGCAAATAAGATGCAATTTATTAACACTGCTATTTATCTAGTTTGTTGAATATTTCATTTGACATATTTAATTCTGAACAGAGAAACATAATTAATTAATTGATATCTAATATATTAACTATTTTTATGTGACACATTGTTGCTTTAACATTTATTTTGTATCCCATTTTGAAATTTCTTATAAACATATATTAAGCAGCATAGTAAACCTATATTTATAGAAATGACAGATATTGATCCAGTTAGATACTATAACTTCATTTAGCAGTAGAAATAATGCTTCAATGCTATATTCATTTATCTTAATACTAACCTTTATACCTGAGCAAAGTTCTTGAAACAGTTAGCTAATAACTACTTGTCTGGTGGGTACACTGAAGTTTTTCCTTTTATGTCCTAGTTATCAAATTTGTGAGTTTATGTATGAACGAGAACACCAATATGACAAAATTGTTGATTGCTACTTACGTGACCCACTAAGAGAGGTGAGTTAAGAGACTGCTTATGCTTTCTACTTACTCATTCCCTACTACCCTCACATTGAGTAGAAATAACTATTCAGTAGATATAACTATTTAGTAGAAATATTTGTACATGTGTTTGCTGATTCAAAGTTTTCATTTACTCAGTAGGTTTTTATTGAGTACCTGCTATTAGCCAAGTATACATTGATAATTAAAACAGATATAGTGCCTGCAATTTTAGAACTTATAATTTAGTGTGGAGATTGATGGTAAAAAAACAAATATATAATTACAAATTGTGATGAGCGCTAGAGAAGAAGAGAAAGTGGATGCAACTTTGGAGGATAATGGGGGAACTGACATATACAGAGCAGCCAGGGAAGGAATCTCAGACAGAGTGACATATAAACTGACTTTGGAATTTGAGAAGTTAGTCAAGCAAAGAACCAACAGGGTAGGGAACCATATATACAAAGGTGCTGAGGTGGGGAAAATTTTGACATGTTCAAGGAACTGAATAAAGGTCATATAAATGCTGGGAACATCAGTATAAGCATAATAGACAAGGGCAAAAGTGATTTGAGATGAAATTGGGAATGTGGGCAAGGACCTCCAAAGACAAAGGTATGATATTCCCTCATTAGGGTAATGAAATTGAAACCAAAATTAACTGCAACAGATTTGCAACTTTTAAGAGTCTATCCTAAACTTTAAACAATTACTTTTTCTCTTTAGTATCAGTTTGTCATCAGTTAACTATAACATCTCCACATGGGTTTCCATCTCCAAATGATAGACCTTTACCAAGACTAATACAGATAATAAGTAGTGACTAAATATTGCGTAAGTGGATTAATGAATAAATTATGTTGTCTTATGCTCCTCAGGAAGAAGTCTTTAACTACATTCACAATATCCTATCTATTCCTGGACACAGTGCCGAGGAGAAGCAGTCTGTCTGGCAGAAAGCAATGGATCATATTGAGGTACTGATTCAACACAACTTTTGAAACTTCCCCATTTGTGTGGATAGCTTCCCAATTAAGTTTAGGATAACGAAGTAATGGCAGTCATATTATGAAGCTGATTTACTTACTGATTAACATCTTTTTGAAATAATTAATTCCACCTCGTATTTGTATTCATAATGCCTGTGTCATATACAATTCATTGTATCATGAATTCTGGAAATAATCCATGTTCAATCAGCTAGTTGACAAGCTGAAATATTAGTGGGTTTTTACAATGTTCTTAGAATGATTCTGAGAGTACTCCTGGTCTTTTTGTCTAAATACATAATGGGAGCCATTCCCTCCAATCACCCAATGGAATTTTGGAAACATTACTGCAATGAGTGTTTTTCTTTGATATATTTCCCTTCCTTACGTAACAGGACAATGATTCTGATTTTGTTTATGAATGCTATTTTACAAGAATGCAGAAGTTGACATTGAAACAAAAAGTTCTTTTTAAAAAAACATGCTTATAGATGCCTGAATGGAGAGACTGATAATATGTGATGAACATGTGATTAGAATGCATTCTGCAAAAGGGGCCCAAAAACCACTCCTCACTTTAGTTTCCTTAGGTTCATAATATGCAATATACCTCAGAAACCAACAGAGCTAGCAAGTTTGTTGACATTTATTCTGTTTTATGAGTTACTGATTATTGAAAAAAAGAATAATGAAAGATGCTGAGGTAATCCTAGTTTTGGAAATAACATTTATATCTACAGAGTTTCTTTCCTCCTAACCAGGATCGGGTGATGGAGTAATGAACTTCTAGTGATGGATTTAGAGATGCAGTAAAAGCCTGTGATTATTCAACATGTTTTAAATTTTTTTATACATATGAAAAAATGATGAGCAAGGATGAGCTCTGAAACTCTGAGAAAACATTGCATGTTATGTGAACACTTTGTTCTAGTTCCTGATGGTTGTAAAGTTTAGAAAAATCAGAAATGTGAACATCATCTTATGTGAAACATCTGGTGTGAAAGAGGTAAAGTCAGTCATCAGATGTGTGGTCTGAAGTAATTTCCACACTTTCATCTATAGGATTGAGAATATATGCGTGTGTGTGTGTGAGTGTGTGTGTGTGTGTATGTGTATGTGTTATTTAATGTTATGATATTCTTGCTAACAAGATGAATATATCTTGATGAAAGAACCCAAGAAAACCTTCTCCTGTTTTGAGTTATATCTTTTTTCCTTTAATCATTCTGTATTCTTTTTCCTTTCATCATCCCCTTTAAGTCTCTATAGTTACATTATAGCTCATTCTTCATTTTACTCCATCTGCATCATGCGGTGGTTTGAGCACATGGACTCCAGACATCCAAAAATGAAGCTATCTCTTTCTGCATAATGTGAAACGTGATGAATTAATCAATGAGCAAACAAATTATTCAGCAGAAAACTCATACTGGAGAAGCAAGAAGTATTTTTGCTGCACAACAATTATTTCTGCTGATGATTTTCCCCACATCTACACATTTTTTTCACCTTAAACTTTTTAATGTCTCTTAAGGTCACAATTAGAAATATATAGACTTTTTTTTTTGAAGGACTTCAGTAATGTAAATAAAATCAACATTAAATATGTAAGGGTAAAAGTCCTCATAATAAAGTTTCCCGACAGTATACACAGGGTATAGATTAGTGGTCCTGAACACTTTTACGGATAGAGTCCTCTTTTGAGAATCTAATGAAAGATTTGGACCTATGGTTCATAATATCATGCCTGTGCACAGACACATAATTTTGTTTACAGTTTCAGGGACCCATAATCCCCCTAAATGCCATTCTTTGGTTGGGGCTGTAGATTCCAGGTAAAGAATCTCTGGTTTATATGATTTTTCCAATATGGACAAAATATACTTCATTTGGTTTTTAAAATACTTTTAAAATTTGTAATATAAAAACATAATATAAATATAGAAAACATCCCCAAAATGCATAAAACAAATGTGCAGTTGAGTAAAAAACTAAAAAGCAAACATTACAGGCCCAGATCAAGAAATAGATATTTTCAGTCCCAGACTTCCCACATAGCCGTTCCTGATCACAGTCCCTGGCCTCTTGTGATACACCCATTATTCTGGTTTTTCTGATACTTTCTTGCCTTTCAACTGTTATTGCATATGCCTATATCCCAAAATGTTACATTTTTGTTTTGCCTGTTTCTGAACTTTATGTAAATGAAGTTGTACTCTCTATTTTCTTTTTTTCTCAATATTTTTAGAAATGTGTGCATTTTGTTGTATGTAACTGTGGTTCATTTTTATTGTTGTATAGTATTCCATTTTACAAGTATATCATAGTTTATTCATTCTCTTATTAGAGGACATTTCAGTTGTTTCCAGTTTTTGACTATTAAAAATCGTCCACCATAATCATTCTTAGATCTGCATCTGAGCACAGCCACATACATTTCTCTAGGCCAGTGGTTCTGAATTTGATCCCCAGTCCAGCATTACAGAATCAGCTGAGAACTTGATAGAAATGCAGTTTCAGTCTTCACTTCAGATCTACTGAATGACAAACTCTGGGGGTAGGGCCCAGCAATATGTTTTAGTAAGCCCTCCATGTAGTGCTGAGGCATGTTAAAAATATGACAATCTCTGCTCTAGGGTCTGTAATTGCCAATTAATTGGGATAAATATCTTACACTTCACCAGATGCCGGCATTGAATGAGATTTTGCATTGGCTCTATATCCTTGCTAGATTTCAAAATTTTGCCTATCTAGTGGATGTGTAATGATACTTCATCATGTTTTAAATTTACATATCCTTAATTATGAACGAGATTGAGAGACTTTTCATGTTATTGGCTGTTTGAATTTCCTCTCTGTGATGTGCCTGTTCAAGTGTTTTGCCCATTTTTCTATTACGTGGAACGTCTCTTGTACTTACTGATTTTTAGGAGTTCTTTATGGATCTTGGATGTTACTCTTTTTCAGTGATACATGTTGTGAATATCTTTTCCCACTGTGTGGCTTTTTTTTTTATGGTTCTTTTTTTAGAAAACCTTTTTCTTTTTTAAGTAGTCAAAATAATATATTTTTTTCTCTACACTGAAAGAGAAGTCGTCCTATATTATTGTCTAAAAGCTTTCTTGGTCTTTGTTTTTTTTTTTCATCTTTAAATCTGAGATCCACCTGAAACCAGTTTTTAAATATGGTATAAGCTGGCAGTCCAATTAATTTTTTGAAATATTGGTGTCCAGTTTTCCCAACACAGTTATTTTATTTTTTTATTTTATTTTTATTTTTATTGAAGTTTATTGGTGTGAAAATTGTTAGTAAAGTTACATAGGCTTCAGGTGTACAATTCTGTATTACATCATCTATATATCACATTGTGTGTTCACCACGCAGAGTCAGTTCTCCTTCCATCACCACATATTTGACCCCATTTACCCTCATCTACCACCTCCCTCCCCCCTTACCCTCTGGTAACCACTAAACTATTGTCTGTGTCTGTGAGTTTTTGTTCTTCATTTGTTTGTCTTGTTCATTTGTTGTTTTCATTTTTATATACCACATGTCAGTGAAATCATACGGTTCTTTTTCTGTCTGACTTATTTCACTCGGCATTATAATCTCAAGATCCAGCACAATTATTTTGAAGGTTGCCTTCCTCCATTGCGCAGTAGTGCTACTTTGTCATAAGTATATCAAGGACCTATATGCTTTGACTTTTTTTGGGCCCTCTTCTGTTTCATTGTTCTGTTGTCTGTCTCTGTATCAGTACCACACGAATATTTTAAATATTGTTGCTTTATAAGTCTTGAAGACTTTCTTTAAGAGACTATTAGCTATTCTTGACCTTTTGTACTTCCAAAAACATTTTAGAATCAACTTGTCAAGTTCCACCAAAAAAATTTGTTTTAACCTTATAATTCTGACAGAGTACATTGAATCTGTCAATCATTTTGAATGTAATTGACATCTTTGTAGTATTGAGTCTTTCAATCAATGACCATATGGTATAACCCTTTATTCAATATTTTTCTATAAAGTTTTATAATTTTCCAGAGATTTTCCATCCTTTGTTAGATTTACTGTCATAACTTTATATTTTTTTAGCATAACAGTGCTATCATTATGATATGTTTTTCATTTCCAACATAAGTACAATGTTTACTATAAGGATTTCTATGACAATCATCTATTTCTCGTATGTTAATAGTTTTCTTAAGAAAAAATCTTATCACTTTTTCTCCCTTATTCTATTGTTGTGGTAATAGATATTAAACCAGCCCTGAATTCTGTGGATAAATACGACTTGATCCTGATATATATATATATATTTTTTTTTATATATTGTTAGATTTTATTTTGTATCAGTGTTCATGATTTAGATCTGTAATTTTCCTTTCCTTCGTTATATTGTCCTAGTGGGTTTAGGTATCAAAATTTTGCTAGCCTCATACAATGAGCTGAAGAAGTTTCCTTTTTTCTATTCTCTGAAAGAGGTTAATTAGTGTTGGAGTTTTTCTTCTTTAAGTGGTTACTAGAAGTTACCAGTGAATCTGTTTGGGCTGGGAGTTTTTCATATGAAAATAATTTTGACTATTTATTCAGTTTCTATAGTGGTTAAAAATCAGTTCAGGTTTTCTATCACTTAAGTCAGTTTATTAAATTATAATTTTCTAGGAATTTATCCATATTGTATAAATTTTCAAATTCCTGACATAAATTAATTCACGGTAGTTTCTTATCTGTTTAATGTATACATATCAATAGTAATATCCCCTTTCTCATTTGTGATATTGATTAGTTGTGCTTTCTCTGTTTTCAAATGTATTGTATAAAAATAATGAACTGTAGTTATTTGTGTCAGCTTATCATTAATCTACAAACACTAACACAAAATTATTAGATATATAATGACTATTGCTGTCATACTTACTTGTCTAATCTTTTATTTGATAATATACCGTGTTGATCTATATTTGGTCTTTGCATTTTAGCCATGCAACATGCGATTGGAAGGGTAGAATAGTAGGTCACAGAAACCAAGTGAGAAGAGAGTTTCAAGAAGAAAAGGTTATCCAGTAATGTCTAGGAAGGTTTAAGGAGAGGACAAATTGGAAATCTTAAATTTGACAAAAGGTCTTATTAACAGTGGTTAATTAACAGTGGTCAACCTCTTACATAAGACTTATGACCTTAAGCTAATTTCTTAAGACTTATGACCTTAAGTTGATTTCTAATACACTTCTAGTTTCTAAATCCACCAGGCATCAGAAGTAAAGTTTTAGAATTCTTAGCCAGAGAAATTGCTACTAGAGTCTTTTTTTTCATTTCTTCAAGTTATTACTTTTGGCTGAAAGGTGAAATTCACCGACAGGGAATGTGGGAAGTTTTTGTTCCTTCTGATTATCCTGCGTATATCATGGCCTAAATCCAGAGTTTTAGTGCTTTCATTTTATAAGAATTCTGAATTATCTTCTATATCAAAATCTGATTTTTTTCACATGGCACATTTTAAATGTTGCTCATTTACAACATGCCTTTAAAAGGAGGCCCTACATCAAGGTGTCCTGAAGTGCAGTGTAGAAGCTCATGGAAGTATTGAGGTTGGGTGATCATGCTTCCCATCTATGGAACTTCTTTTTCAATTAACATTAAAGATTTCACAAAAAGATTTTACCTTTTTCTTTCTCTCCAGGAACTTGTGTCCCTGAAGCCCTGTAAAGCTGCAGAGCTGGTTGCTACTCATTTTTCTGAACAGATTGAAACAGTCATTAAAAAACTTCAGGTAAATATTGCAAAAAAATTTGGGGAAGAAACATCTAGTGGAGAGACAATTATTGAATAGCCACCTAACAACTTTTGATTGTAGTAATTTCTTCAATTAATAGTTGCCATTTAATAGCAATTTTTACATCGTGTGTGTGTGTGTGTGTGTATTTGATAGCAGTTATATGATGATATCTGAGTCTGGAAATGAGGGAGTTCATCTTTGTGCATAATAAACATTAACATCGCAGAAGCATTTTTGGAGTTATAGATCATGACTATTGCAGTCATACTTATTTCTCTAATTTTTTATTTGACAATATACTGTGTTGATCTATATTTGGTCTTTGCATTTTAGCCGTGCAACATGCTAGAAGTTGTAATATACAGAAGATCCTCTCCTCACTACCCTCCTTTTTCTTTTGCTAGAAGAACTACAGTTATATTCTCTTTGAGGTTCATGTTATTTATGTATTACTTGTATCATTTACTCAGATTGGGTTATTTAGAATTTTTCTGGGAAAATCTTTCCTAGAATGCAGGTATATTAATGCTGAATATTGAGATGCTCAGTTTGGAGTAGTATTTAATGGACCTAGTATTCTACTTGTCACTACCATGGCAGTGCTAACTGTGAGTTTTGCTCACTACCCCATGACCACAGTGATAGAGGTAGGGAATAGGTCAATGACAGGGACATGAAGCACAACCCAGAGTCCTCAAGTGACAATAATAGTAGCAGGGGTTGGGTATGCAAGAGAGAATCCAGAGAAGTGAGTGGGAGGCAGCTGGCCTGAGAGACAAAGATATAGAATTCATTCAGTGAAACACTTACTATTACTATGGGCCCACTGTGTACCACAATATGATAAGCCTTGGGCGGGGGCGGGGGCACAAATAACAATGCAGTCTTTTTTTTTCTTAATTTTTTCCTATGGAACAGAGAAGTACTTATATACCTACGCTATGATGTTATATAAGTGCTAGAGCAGACATATGTGAACAGTACTGTAGGAACAAGAGGAGAGAGTGATAGACTGTGTGAGAAAGTCAGACAAGAGTTCCCAGACATGATTGAACTGGGTTACATAATTAGTATCTGTTTTCTAGGCAGAGAATGGGGAAGGGCTTTCTAGAGAAAGTGTTCTGTATATGTAAAGACTTGAAGGCAGGAAGCAACATGCTTATTCAGAGAATGGTCGGGTCTTAGTGAAGCATGATGTGGTTGGAACAATGGTGGAAGAAGCAATAGATTAAGCTGTAAAAGGTGTGTTGGAGGGGAGGAGTTAGAAATATGGAGGCTGGAAAATAGTTTGGGACTGATATTGAACAACCTTATATGTAATGCTAAGAAATTATTCTGTATTTTCTGTGTCCTGGAGAATTACTAAAGGTTTTTAAGCAAAGGAGTGACATCATTAGATTCACTTTATAAGCAACTTTGTAGTGTGGAGAATGGGCCAGCAAAGCGAGCAGATGGAGGAGAGAGACCAGTTAGACCAGTTAGAAGGCAGAAGGTCTAGGCACAGGATGGTGAGGACCAGGCAGTGGAGAGGACAGGTCCCAGGTAGGTTTGTGAAGTAAAAGGCACAGAGCTTGGAAACTAGTTGAATGTGATGGGAGGAGTTAAAAATGACTCCCAGACTTGGTTGGAAGGCTTGGTTGTCCAGCATGATGAAGTCCATTAACTCAAGATAAAGACTCATCCATGAATTCAATAAATATTTATGTACCTGATGTGGACCCACAACATTAAGTGCTGAAGATACAAAAACATAAATCTATCTCTGTGCTCAAGGAAGTGGACACTTGCAGAACAGTGTGACCTGAATGATGGTAGAGCACTGCCCAGGACACCGGGGAAGTACATGGAGGGGCATCCAGTCCACTCTGGGGAGCGGGGCAGGAGGACATTTCTTCTAAAACTACTCACAACCCACAGAGCTTCTACCCCCTTTAAAAGCCAGCAATTCTGATGAATCTTCTCGCCTATGGTGGTGTTTGTTATTGTCGTTTGAAATGTCAGATTATCCATTGCAGGATTTTCTTTTTCATGTAATCTCTAAAGATGTGTAGAGGCAGAGAGGCCAAGTAAAGTGAATATACATAATGTCATTGATCAGGCAGATGTATAACAGCTGAAGTGTCATGGATTTAAAAAAAAAATAAAGTGGCTATTTGTGGAAAGTCGGTGGACTCTTACACATGGAAGTATTTCTTTTATTGTAAAGCTTTACTGATCGTGTGAGAATTCCACACACACTTTATGAAGTGTCTTTACTTTTGATGGCAAGAAACATTCCTCCTATTGTTTTCAGAATTCTTGGAATAAAAAATAAGCCAGAATATTAAGTTATAACCAGAAGGAAAATCATGTAAAATAAACAAAGTGATAGGCCCCCTGGCCCATTTATAGAAAATCAAAGACTGGTAAACATATTTAAAATATCATATTCTAAATCACATTAGTCCTTTTCAGTCTTGAGAATCCCCTGCTTTTTATAGGTGAAGTTTGAAAGGGTCAAAAAAAAATAAATAAAGAAAACAGGAAAACTAAACTATAGTAATTTTTGCTTAGCTTTCCTCAGAACTTAGAAACATTGTTTCTATTCATATAGTATTCTAAGGTTTATCTCATTTAATTCTCACCTCTTCCCTGTGCAGAGGGCAGAGAACATACTGCTGTTCTCTTTTCACATAAGTGAACTGAATTGCTAAGGGAGTCAGTGACTTACACAAAGTCACATAGGTAATAAGTAGAAGAAACCGAACCCAGATGTCATGGCATATTAATTGCTAACATGTTGCCGTTTGCTGTCTCATCTGTCGTTGATTATATTGGGGAGTTAATGAATTTTTTGGTGATGTTTGTCATATGGGTGTCAAACTCCTACCCTACCTAGATTAGCTTCTTCACAGTATGCCATTGTCACAAGAAGGACGGGGTGAGGCAGGTGAACCCGTCAGAGCAGCCAGAACTCACTATGTGCAGAGCAGTTCAGAGCACCAGGTATTCTAAACGTCTTCCTTTTGGGAGGGATTTGTTTCAGTATATCGCTTTTTGGGGGCAATAACAAGGAGTTTGTGTTTCTTCTGCACTCAAATTGAATGTGTACACTGATTAGAATTACTGAGAGGAAAAGATCTCCAAATGGTTCTCTAGAATTTCTTAGATCTATACAGAGGGTTTAATGGAAATAATCACATGCATGTGTGCATTTTAAAGGGATATTCTAGGGTCATTCTTTACCAAGGCATAGTTTGAAGAATTTGTTTTAATATTGTATTTTTTACTGTTTTTCTCTTCAGAACCAGGTTTTGCTTTTCAAATTTTTGCAGAGTCTTCTTGACCCAAGGTATGTTGATAAACTTTAGTTTTTCATTATACATAGATGAGAAATTAAAATAAATTGAGGCTAAGAAACTGGTCTGTGGTATCCAAATAGTACACTCACCTCTTGATTTTTAATATTAGTAGGAGTACCATTTACATAGATTCTACCATAATAAATGATCTGAAAATAGTTTATGTCTTGAAGGAATACTTTTCTTCCCATTTGAACATGAATGTATGTGGTGACTTAATAAAATAATTCAAATGCAATAATGAAGTCATACCATGAGGACATGTTTCACAAAGAGTTGGATAACCATCGAGCTTCTCCTTTCTGTCCTAACTTCACCCCTTCCTATTCCTATTCCATGCTGCAGATTTGTGGCTTTACTTTTCAGAGTAAACACCCGGTCCCAGCCCACCTCTAAATGTATTACCTTTTAAACTCGCATTTGAAGTGTTTAGTTTTAAGTAACTGTTCCTGGTGGTATTAAGAGGAAAGTTTAAATGTTATGGTTTTTTTTTAAGTGCCACTTAGTGGTGCTCATCAAATACAAACGAGCCCAAGGAGATGATGAAGTTAGTAATAGATGTGCAAGCAACTCAACTCTGCATGTAAGATCTTAACATTTGTTGCGACTAGATGGAGTCTATTGAGCGTTGAGTATAATAACATTTAACACCCTCTAAGACAGTCACTCTTAACCAGAAGTATGTGTCAGAACCACCTAAGAAACTTTGAAAAATATAGATGCTTGGGCCCAACCCCACAGAATCACTGTGGGTGGGGATATTTTTGATGTACACCTTGAGGCGAGCATCACTGGCTTAAGTGTGGACTTCCTTCCAAGTCCCAGCCCTTTCTCTAGAGCCCGTGCACCTCTTTCCCATGGCAGAATTCCTTCTGTTCCTCTCGTGTTTCCAGTTTCAGATTCATTCTCTTAGGACCTGACTCCTCCTCTTCTAGGATAATTTAGTTTAACCAAGTCCATTTCCCCAACCATCCTACCTGGAGGGACTCAAGCTGGAAGTTCAGCTTTCACATGGCCTTTTCTCACATGTAACAAAGTATAAAAGATAATGGTGACCAACTCGTACTTTTTTTTAATAAAAAGGATACCAGTACTAGGTAATGTAAGTATCAATACTAGTCATTCGCTTTGATACTGCAATCATACTTAACTTAAACTTTGCAGTAAAAAAAATGGCGCATCACAAGAGTTTCAGACGTCGTCCATGGAAAGTCTTGCTCTGTTATTGCCCTATGTCTAGTTTTGAAAGATGTTAGTTAGGTAAGACCCTTTAAGAGTACTGTGAAAGTTGTTCACTAGCAAGCCACAAATAATTTTACATTTGCATGGTGTCTTTTATCTCCCTGAACTAACCCTAACCCAGGATAATTACTCTAAATTAGCTTGTCACACATTATCCCTTCCCCATCATATCAATGTGGCTACGAGATCCTCTCTTACCTGCTTCAGAGAGAAGCAGTGCATCCACAGCCCTTCCTCTTCCTTCTCCCCAAAATGCAACATGACCTGGAATGTCCTAACTTTTGACAACAGCCAGATTGCCAGCTTTACTTTAGCAGAAATTAAGAGCTGACAAACCTTCTCCCCTTGACCAAACTTTACTCAGGCTCCTCTGATTCCTCTGCTCGATTAGGTCTGTCCTTAGGCTTCTCTCTCTGTCCTCGTAGAGTCTAATTTTAGCAAGAGTCCTGCTAAGTCAGTTTAGCCAGGATCCCACACCCTTGATATCTCATCACCCAAAATTATCTGTCCAAATTCCCGCCCCCCCCACCCCCCAGGTGATATGCGATCACCCTGGCTTGCCTTCAGCAGGAAGCCTGTTAGGTCAGTTTAGCAAAGAATTACTCTACCGTCTTAGTAATGTTCTCACCTCCTCACCCCACTTGTTTTTGTTGTATTTGGAGTAAGCGTAGTCTTCCTCTCCTGCTGCCCAAACCCCAATGCAGTAGTCCTTATACCTAGTATGATAGTCCAGATAAAGTCAGCCTTACTGCTTTAACAAGCACCATGGGTAATTTTTTCTTTAACAGAGCTTTGAATTGATAAGACTGATACTTTAGCTCCACCTTTAAAAAGAGCTCACTTTCAGGGCAGCCGGGTGACTCAGTTGGTTAGAGCGTGAGCTCTCAACAACAAAGTGTCCGGTTCAATTCCCGCAGGGGATGGTGGGCTGTGCCCCCTGCAACTAAGATTGAAAACGGTAACTGGACTTGAAGCTGAGCTGTGCCCTCCACAGTTAGATTGAAGGACAGTGACTTGGAGCTGATGGGCCCTGGAGAAACACACTGTTCCCCAATACTCCCCAATTTAAAAAAAAAAAAAAAAAAAAAGAGCTCACTTTCATAATGATCCGTCTCCAAGATGTCAAAGGTGTAGTGTTCTGCTTTGAGAATCTCAGTTCAGAATTCATCATATTTGATCCTCTTACTTTGTTTTATGTAGGAGACAGGTATCGACTTAGATTATGCTCTAAATTCATTTGTAAATTTGATGTTTGGCATTTCAATACAATCATTTTTGTATAAAGAGCATTTCAAATGATAATATCTCAGATTAACCCATAAAAGCCTATTTAACCCACAATGTAAACACATATTACTAGAAGGGGAAGGAGAAAAATCTTTCCCTTTTACCCATCTAGGTTCTTGGCTAGGGCTCTGTAACAAAGCACAGATTAAGAAAAGAAAAACATACAAATTTATTTAGTATAAGTTCTATGTGCTACAGGAGCCTTCATAAGGAAATGAAGACCGGAAGAAGCAGTTAAACAGTAGTGTTTTTTGCTAGGTTTGGTGAAGAGTAGAAAGTCGTGCGAAAATGTGATAGGACCAGTTTGTGACTGAGGATAATATACTGGGGGACACTGAGCAAGGCCTGTTTAGATTCCTCTTAGGGTCCCTCCATGTTCGGTGAGAAGGTATTCCTTTCCTCCAGGTACAGGGAGAGCACCTCTCACATGAAGTTCTGATGATCTGCTTCGAGAGTACCAGAGAGTCCTTCCTGCTCCTACCGTTTCTCAAATTCCTTCAGCTTAAAATATTCAATATACCAAAGTATGAGGTGTGATCCAAAAATATGGTGAATGTTTAAATTAAAAAAATTTATTACTGTAAAAGACACATTGCCATTAATCCCCCTCAAAATATCTACCCCCCGCCCACGCTTTGAACATACTTATCCCATCATTCTTGCCACTTTCTGAAGCAGTTCTGGAAGTCCTCTTTTGTGAGTGTCTTTAGTTGTGCTCTTGTGGTTGCCTCAATGTCCTGAATTGATTCAAAACGTATACCTTTCATGGTCATTTTGACTTAGAGGAAGAGCCAGGAGTTGCATGGTGCCAAATCCAGTGAATAATGTGGATGAGGACATACTGTCATGTTTTTATTTGATAGAAATCACTGAACCAGAGCGATGTGCGACACAGAGCCTTTCCGTTGTGATCACAAAATATGGTGAATGCTGCTGCTGAGTGCCTCCAATGGAAAGCTAGGGATTTTCAATATAGGAAACAGTACATGGAACCTTAGTAACAGTGTGTGACAAGTTTCGACTTGTTCGGCATAGTCAGTCGGGTGTGAGCTATGGTTGAGAGAAGATGGTGTTTAAAGCGTGCCATAAATCATCCTCCATCACGACAATGCTCCATGTCACACATCGCTTCTGGTATCGGGCAGTTTCTGTTATATAAAAATATTAGTGTGTCCTCATCCACTTTATTCACTGGATCTGACATTGTGAGATTTCTGGCTCTTCCCCAAAGTCATAATTATTCAGGACATCAAGGCAGCCATGACAGCGCAACTAAAGACACTTACAAGGAGGACTTCTAGAACTGCTTCAGAAAGTGGCAAGAACAATGGGATAAGTGTGTTCGAAGCAAGAGGGTGTATTTTGAGGGGGATTAATTGTCATGGGTCTTTTATTGTAATAATTTTTTAAAATTTAAACATTCATTGTATTATTTGATCATACCTCATACCCTATTTTGGGGTAGCGTGTCCTGAACTCTGTCATCAGTAATATATTGAATTCTGGATTGAGGGAGGGGAACAATATTAAGGTTGAGTGCAGAGGAAGTGAGGAGGAGTTGCTTCCTGAGCTGGAGTTTAGACAAAGTTTTGTGTTATAGAAAGTTTGCCTTTGGTGCCCCCTGCTTCCTCTCACTCTACCCACTTCTTTCTAGGGGTGCAGGGTGCACACATTCTTCAAGCTCTCCACTTCATAAACATACTCAGATATATAGTATTGTTTCTAGGTAGATTTTTAAAATACAAAATTACCTCCTTCCATGATGCCCCAATCAAAACTCTTTCGAATTGCTCTGTCAATTTCTGTATTATATGGCATTTTTTTGGTGAGAATATACAAGTAACATATGAATACAATGAAGCATACACACTGATGTAAAAATACTTTTCCAATATCCACTGACCTCTAAGGTAAGAAGAAAGCAGGTAGTGTAGACTAGTTTACATTAGTCTCTGAATGATTTCCCATCACATTTTAGCCTTTTAAAATGAATATGCTTGCTTGTTGACTAACCTGAAGTAAAGGCTTAGAATCTTGTCAGGTCTGGGAATACTGAAGTGGGAAACTAGAGGAGTATGGGAAAAGCTATTTACTGTCGACGTAAGAACATCCAAACCTGGAGAGAATTTTCATAAGTGTTTATTTGAACCAAACTGGTCACGTGCCAGGAAGCAAGATATCAAATGCTCCAGAGAATGACCATTTTGCAGTTCTTTTTTATACATTTGGAATTAAAGAGGGAACCAAGGACGATTACATGGAGGTGGGAGAAAGCAAGGTGGGGGGAAATTTCTATGATTGGATTACAGGATAGTCAGCATGATTCTGTGCTCCCTTGAGGGTGGTTATGCCACCTAGGGGTATGAAAAAGAGGATTACTCTGGCATTTCAAAGACGTGTTAACCTAGATGCACAGGAACATGGCCAGGGCTTTCATACGGCAAAGATAAAACTTCTACTAAAGAAGTTACAGGCTCAGGGCATGACTACCCACCATGACCTACCCAGTTAGGAATTTATGATCAGATCACCCTGTGAGATTACTTTCAGTTACTTGAGCTTTTACATTCACAATAGGTACAAAAGAACATCAAGAGTAAGTTGACTGGCAATGCCTAGCAGTTCTCCCCGGCAGACAACTTCAGAGTATTTATGCCTTTGATTCTTCCCTTTTTGTTCTGTGTGAAAAATAGAACTTTTTTTAACATCCAGGTTTATCTTTCCCATGAAGCTCCTATAGTAACATTCTGGAGAGCAGAGAAAATGAAAGAAAACAGTTGTTTTGAGATGGGGACTGCTCGTATATATGTGTCATATCAAAATACTGCTTTTTTTTCGCTCTTGCCCCAGAATCCTGAGTTAATAGGATCCTAATTCCTGTATATATAGTTTATGTATATTTGATTTAACATTTACATGTATGTATTCATTGAGTTGTTTTTGTTGGGGTAGCTTTTTATTTTGTCAACCGCATTTTTTTTTTATATAATATTTTTTTATTTTTTTTTAGTTTCAGGTGCACAAGACAAAGCAAAACTTAGACGTTTATCATTTATATCGCTCACACTGTGTGAACCCCCCTCCCCCCATCCACTATCCCTCTGTACGTTCCCCAAATTAATTTTCAAACCCCCATGACCATCTTGTGGTTACCGACTATTTTCTAAACCTCTCACCTTCCCCTTATCCCCACCCCCCCGGCCCTCTAGCAACCCTCTGTTTTTCCTCCATGTTTCCAAAACTGTCTCTGATTAGTTCATTCACTTCAACCGCATTTTTAAAGGAGCAAATTATCTAGTTGAATTCTTATAGTTCTGTTTACTTTATTAAATTTATTTGTTACCTTTGCTATGTAAATAATGTCCTCAGTAGAATTAATTGACCTACAAAGATATTGGTGACATTTGTATGTAGAAAGATTAGATAGTTGAGGGTGAGGGGGCTGGGGACAGGGGGTGTTAATCCTCCAGAAGAAATTATTTGCCTGAATTGAGGCCAGAGCTTGGGAGAGAAAGGATTTGCATCATCTTCCAATTCCCTTCTCTGGGGCAGCTGCTACATAAAGCCTCACCCCACCCCCACTCCCTGTGTACATTCCTGCTGGCCAAGAATTCTCACAGGAGTTCTCCTGATATATTTATATCCAGATGCAGGTCTTTTGTGCAGTGGGGCTGCTTGAAGGATAATACAAAAGGACACTGATGGTTTTTGTGAGGCTGTAAGCTTCATAAGGAATAAAGAGAATGTACAAGTATATTTATATTCACAATATTTTACTTCGTGTGATTTTCTTGGTAATGTCAATTTAGCCTTTGTTAAGAATGTCCTGGAGGCCTCTGAAATATATGGTGTTATTTTCTCACAGAAAAAACACACACATAAAATGTCACATTGTATTTCTAAGTCTTTAATCAAAATAAAGTGAAAATTGAACATTGCTAAGAGAATGAGTATGTTTGCCAAGGAGCAAAACATAAATTATGGAAATGGTTATACATTGGATTTAAGTTGAACCTGTTAGTGTTTCTGTGGATAATTTTGAAGGGACATTTTAAGATAATGACACAATGTTGAAATAGCATATTTCAAAGTTAAAATAAAAAAATTAGAACATTACATATGTTGATGAACTTTGACATATAAAAATACAATTCTACTTCAATGAGTGCCGATCAACGTGGCCGTGCTTACCACCAGATACTGTATCTTTGGTCAATGTTTTGCCAGCAGCTCAAATTCAACCTTTGAAATCATCATCCCCTAATCTCCAGACCTTTCAGAGAGATAGATAACTTACATGCATTTATTTCTTTATTCCTTTATTCAATAATTCTTTGTAATGAGAATGCTATCTGCTAAGTACTCTGAGAGTTTGAAATGGCTACAAATTATACTCACTTTTTTCAGTCCAAGCCTATTTCTTTTCCTTTCTTTTCTCTTAGCAAATGGCATTATTCACCCATTTACTTCATTTAACAATTTACTGATTAACTAAACAGCATACTAAGCACTGTGACAGGCACAGGAGATAAAATGATGAATAAGATGGAACTCTGCTTTCAGAGAATTTGCATTCCGATTGAGGAAGTAGACAAGCAGGGAATTGTAGTGTAAGTGTGAAAAAAAAATCCTAGAGTGATAATGACTTTTTCACTCTCCTTTATTCTCTGCACCCCACCTTCTCAGCCACACCACAGAGAACCAACCAGTTATCAAAATTACCTTGTGGCTGTCTCTTCTGTGTGAGTCGTCCTCTTGTCTACCCACACTGTCCTGGTCCAGGCACTCGGCATCTCTGGGTCGCTCTTGCTGGTCTCCTAACCAGCCCTCCGAATTCTTCTTACTTCCATTTTCTAACAGACAAGTAATGATAGTGTCCGCCTCCCCCTCTCACAGTTCTTTCAGTTCCCCTTAAAACCCGCACTACTCATGGTGTACGAGGCCCTTGTTGATCTGGTACAGGCACGTCTGCCCAGCTTCGTTTTCCCCCATTCTGACGTTTCCCTTTCCCATTTATTCCATGGCAATACCGAACGAACGATTTGTTCATAGGATACACTGCACATTGTCATTCCTCCTTTTGAATATGTGTTCCTCCCTCTTAGTCCAGTTTGTTTCCTTGAGAGCAGCGTACCTATATGTATTAAGAGCTCAAAAGTTATACATGTGCTTTGATCCAGTGATTCCATTTTGTAAAATATATTTTAAGGAAATAATGTGAAGCAAAAAAAATAGTTAATATTCAGATGTCCACATTAGCATTTATATAGTGAAAAAGCTATTTTAAAAAGTGGATGGGGAAGATGACTAAATAAACACTCAGGTATATGGGCATAATTGATGACCAAATTGGCAAATATGACAATGTGAACATAAAAATAATGCTAATCTGGAAAAATACGTAATATTAAATAGCATGCACTGTTGGGGAGAAAGAAACTTTACCATTCTAGGTTCTTCCGACTGATCTAATAATTAAATCTACATGAGACAGATTAATGAGAGAAAATAAGCAAATTTAATTATATGTGTACGTACAAGAACACCACATACATGAGATTGTCAGAGACCCTACATACATGAGAGGTTTGAGACAGAAAGGTGGTATGAAGAGTGTATATGCATTAGCCTTAGATGTATGTACATACATATGTATGTATATATATGTATGTATGTATATGAATGACATCTTGAGCTATGAGGTAAGGTGCCTGGGGCTTTAGAGGATAGGAGGGTAATTCACAGAATGATAAGAGCAGATGTTCAGCCTTAGATGTTTGCTCTACCATATAAATAGGTAATCAGTCTTAGATGGGCAAAGCCCCAATTTAAATTCTTTTTTCTTTTTTAAGATTTTTATTTTATTTTATTTTATTTTATTGGGGAAGGGAACAGGACTTTATTGGGGAACAGTGTGTACTTCCAGGACTTTTTTCCAAGTCAAGTTGTTGTCCTTTCAGTCTTAGTTGTAGAGGGAGCAGCTCAGCTCCAGGTCCAGTTGCCGTTGTTAGTTGCAGGGGGTGCAGCCCACCATCCCTTGCGGGAGTTGAACCAGCAACCTTGTGGTTGAGAGGATGCGCTCCAACCAACTGAGCCATCCGGGAGCTCAGCGGCAGCTCATTGACTTCATTCTAGTTGCGGAGGGTGCAGCTCGCTGGCCCATGTGGGAATCGAACCGGCAGCCCCGTTGCCCAGAGCTCACTCTCTAACCAACTGAACCACCCGTCCGCGCACCCCCCCACCCCGCCAGTTTAAATTCTTTAAGGGAGAGGTAAAAATTCCTCAAGGCTGCAGGGTCTTGATTGCCTTCAGTTCAAAGTAACCTACATGCCAAAGTAGACTACCCTGGCGAAGCCTATTCTGAACCCCTTCACCAGTGTACGTACTATTTGTGTATATGATTGAATGATAGAGGATATGGACTTAATGTTCACTCTATTCTTTGCCCCTATTAAAGAACAAAAAAATCACCTGAGAAGATCTTATTGATTTTGTTGAATGATTTATGAATCAGACAGCATCCCATCTAGTAAATAGAGAAGTGTTCCATGAAGTTGTACAAAATGGAAGGTTTTTATTGGTATAAACTGGGCAGGACAAGAAACTTACTAGCAAAAGGGAAGGATTGTTTCAGGTAAGACCACCTTTCTTTAAGTGAAGACTCATTGTATTCTATAAATGATGGTAAATAGCACTCCAGGTGGAATTATATTTAGCCACAAGAAATCTTTCCCAAATTAAGAGCTTTGTGACACTCAGTCCTGACCAAAGGTTGGGTGATGAACTCAATTAAGTTCTGCTGCTTGGGGCTTTCAGTACGTGCTGATAGGCTAATTCAGTATCTCCTCAAATTGGCTGTAAATCCCAAAGATCAAGTTTCCATTTTGGGGGGTATTTTACAACTGCCTTTCATGCAGGATTTTGTTAAGAGACTGGCTATTCCCGATGTAGATCACCACCTTAAAGTTCTTATTGCATAACTTGAAAATTATCTAGTAAGTGTCTCTACACTCTGAGAGGACAGGCTGTGTTGCATTCATTGTTGTTTCCCCAGCATTAGCATAGTCTTGGCACATAACAGATGCTCAGTAAATGTACATTGAATTGAACTTAACTGACTGGAAATAATATATTGGACTGCCTTCAAACTGAGGGAGCCAAATATAGAATAGGGGGATGAAAATTACAAGGACTAAGGCAACAAAGTCAGATATAGCTAGGAATAAATTATGTCAGAAAGTTCTACATGAAGAAAATAGAAGATGCATGTGAAAAACCCAGGGAGATAATAGTTCTCTATGTAGAATCAATGCTGTGCCTCAATAGAATAGCTAAAAAAGGGAATGCTAACCAACGTTTTTTGACATTAAGGTGAACCAGTGTGCTTTTCAGATGTTTATGCCATGTTGTGGATGGTGTTAATATTTTTTCTACATAATACTTCTGTTAATATGTCTTATAAATGCAAGACTACAGAGCAAATTAAGATTAGACATAAGCATCTGCCAATGAATCACAGTATTTAATTCTTTCCAGACATTTATTGGCAAAACCCTTTATAAGTATGAGGATGTGAACATGCATCAAACCAAGCAAATTACCCAAATGAACAGATTTTGATGCATTCATTTGTGAGGGAAATAATGTGTCTGCTGGGAACTGATCAGGCAGCATCAACATAATCAAAACTTTAATAACTAAACGGTAGCATTAACAAATTTACATCCATTTGACTGTTGCTTATCAGTCTTGCAGATAAATACAACTTGTTCTATCCATTTCTCGAAGCTCTTTCCGTTAGTCTTCTCTGAGCTATCTGCTTTGCCATATACTTAACCCCTGTTAACTTTAATGACTACAAAAATGAGCACAGTCTTAGCCTACGTCCATGCACAGTAAAAGCGCACTGTTGTAGGCTTTTAGAATTCATTACTGAGAAGATCCCTGTGCCTGCCCTCACAGAGTTTATAGTCTTTTAGAGAAGACAGATAATTAAAGAAGTAATTACAACATGGCGTGATTGGTACTAGGAGGGAAGCATAGTAGAGAGTAGTTGAGACTGGAAGATTGTGTGTGTGTGTGTGTGTGTGTGTGTGTGTGTGTGTACACACACACTCATGAGTCAAATTATTTAAACTTGGGTCATCTGTTTCTTTTAGAGCAACAGTCCAACTTTTGGTATGACTTAGAAGAGCCTCCACTAAATATAATTTCCTTAATTATTCAATGTAAACTGAATTGCCTATTCTAGAATGCCTATTCAATGTAAACAGTAATTTAGAATGTCTCTGATGTAATATGCAGTTCACCCTAATAATCTGAGTAACAGTGAGACTTTTTTTTTTAAGGGTTTATTCTAGCCTTCCCTTTTTTTCATTATTTATTTACTCATTTTTATTGAGGGGACAGTGTGTTTCTCCAGGGCCCATCAGCTCCAAGTCAGTGTCCTTCAATCTAGTTGTGGGGGGCGCAGCCCAGCCCCAAGTTCAGTCACCTTTTTCAATCTTTAGTTGCAGGGGGCGCAGCCCACCATCCCATGTGGGAATTGAACCAGCAACCTTGTTGTTGAGACCTCACGCTCTAACCTACTGAGCCATCTGGCCGCCCCATTGAGACTTTTATTCCTGATTTTACCTGAAAAGGTGGTCTTGGTTTTAAGATAACATATTTTACCTGTAGCCTTAATTATAGGTGTGACTAAATAATGATATTCTCTTGCCTTTCATGTTTTCAGGGAAGGTATTCATGTAAATCAAGAATTGCTGCAAATTTCTCCCTGCATTACAGAGCAGTTCATTGAGTTGTTGTGCCAGTTCAACCCAAACCAAGTTATAGAGACGTTGCAAGTCCTTGAGTGCTACCGCCTAGAAGAAACTATCCAGGTAAGGCCAATAATGTAGAGAACGCAAGAGTGCACTTTTCCTAATCATTCACAATTTTACGAATGAGCAAAGTAACATATTCAGTTACTGGCCGAAGTTCATACTAGTAGTGGTAGCACCTGAGATTGGAACCCAGCTAGTCTGACTCCATAGTGCATGCTCTTTCGTGCTGTGATAATAAGCTGCTTCTCTGTGTGTTCTAGTAAAGCCAGAAACAGCACATGTGCGTCATTATTATTACTCAAGCTTCATAGATATTAAAGCCAACACAATAAACATAGAAAAAGAACTACAGTAATAATATTAAAAAGAAAAGAAAAGCTCCTGTTTGCGGGCACTGATGGTTACAAAGTCCTGTGATGCAACAAGACTTAATAGGCTGAAGGGCAATTCAGTAGGCTCAGCACGGTCATTGCCTTGATTCTCTTCCCTTGTTTTCTTCTATTTCCAAATGAAAATAATGCATACATATATACACATACACACTTTTCTAATCTACTATAAGAAGCTTTTTTTAAACAGCATGTTTCCTGTTTAAAATTTTTTTTTAACGTTTTTTCTCTTTTTTAATTTGTTTCAGGTGTACCAAACATAGTGATCAGCCATTTATATACCTCACAGAGTGATAACCCCAATAAGTCTATTACCCGTCTGACACCATACATAGCTATTACAATATTATTAACTATATTCCCTATGCTGTACTTTATATCCCCATGACTATTTTTTTAATTGACATTCAATATTACTTTATATTAGTTTCAGGTGTACAGCACAGTGGTTAGACATTTATGTAATTTATGAAGTGATCCCTTGATTGTCTAGTACCCACCTGGCACTATACATAGTTTTTATGGTATTATTGACTGTGTTCCCCATACTGTACTCTACATCTCCATGACTATTTTGTAACTACCAATTTGTACTTCTTAATCTCGTCACCTTTCTCACCCACTCTCCAGATATATGTACCCCTATGTTCACTGCAGCGCTATTTACAATAGCCAAGATATGGGAACAAACAAAATGCCCATCCGTAGACGATTGGATAAATTGTGGTACATTTATACAATGGAATGTTACTCTACCATAAAAAAGAATGAAATCTTAACCATTTGCAACAATATGGATGGATATAGGATATTACATTAAGTGAAATAAGTCAGACTGAGAAAGGCAAATACCATATGATCTCAATTATATGTGGAATCTAAAGAACAAAATAAACAAAACAAATAGACTCATGGATACAAAGAAGAAACTAAAATTTATTTTTAAGCTGCCATTATATCTCCTTTCCTTTACTATCAATACTCATGAAGCAGTAACCTGTGTTTTCTTCGTTTACCTCCTGAACTTTCCACCCACTTAAAAAATTTTAAATATGAAGTATTTCAAATATATAGAAATGTGCAGAATATCAAATACATATATACTCACCAAGCCAATTTTATAGATGTTAACATTTACCATACTGGCTTCAGATCTTTGTTATTTTATTGTTTTATAAATAAAGCACTCTTTGTCTGCCATGTCCCTCGTCTCCCCTGAGGTCATCACCAACCTGAAGATGGGAAGTTTATACTTCCCATCCATGTTTTTTATTTTTCCTATTTTTATTTACCTATAAAATACAAGATACAGTTTTATATGTTTTTAAAATTGGTTTTAATTGCATCATACAATACATATTCTATTGCAGATTGCTTTTTTCATTAAATTTTTTAATCTAACAATTTTTATGCATGTAAATCGAGTTCATTCATTTAATGGTCATATAATAGTCTATTGAATGAATATGCCACAGTTTATATATTTCCCCATTTATAGATATTCAGATTGTTTCCAATCTTTTGCCATTATAAACAAAGCTACATTAGACATGAGGTTTCTCTAAGTAGTACACCTGAAAGTGGAATTCTTTAGATCTTACAGTAGCTTAATTTTACTGATATTGCCAGGCTGATTTCCTCTTTGTTTCTATTCTCGTCATCAGTGTTTGTTATTTGCTGTTTTTCCACATCCGTGTTGATTCCTAATATTTTTTAGACTTCTCAGTTTTTGCCAGTGTGATAGGTATCATTGATTATTCATGACATTGAATATTTTTCAATATGTTTAATGAGCCTTTGGATTTTCTTTTCTCTGAATTATCTATTCATATCCTTTGCTCATTTTTCTATTGAGTTGTTGCCTTTCTCTTACTGATTTCTGGGTTTCTAAGTCTTTGCTGATTTTATATGTTGGAGATGCCTCTTCTAATCTAATGGAGCATGTCTTTTAACTTGTTTTTTAGTGGCTTCTATTTTAATTTATCAGTCTTTTCCTTTAAAGTTTAATTTTTTTGTATGTGAGTCTTATTTCCTTTCCAACTTTGATGGCATAAAGATATCCTCTTATATGAATTTTATAGTTCAGCTTCTTACATTTAGGCTTTTAATCCATCTGGAATTTATTTTTGTAAACAGATCAAGAGAGGGATTTGTATATTTTTTTCCATGTGGATGGCTAATGGTCCTTGTGGCATTTTATTGTCCTTTCCTCACTGGTTTATAATACCATACTGCCGTACACCAAACTCCAAATGTACATGGATATGTTTGTGGATTCTGTTCTGTTCTTCTGTTATTTGTCTTTTACTTTACCCATGCCACATATTTTAATTAATATATCTTTACAATAAGTCTTATTATTTGAAAGAAGAGTCTTCCCTCCTCATTCTTTTTCTTTAAAAGTCTTTGGCTTCTCTTGGCCGCTTACTATTCCACATCAATTTAGGAATCACATTGTCAGGTTCCTTTAAAAAGCTATATTCTGTGATTTTGATGAAAAAAATACATTGAATTTATAGATTAATTTAAGGAGGATTGACATCTTATGGTATTGTCTTCATATTCAGGAACATGGTTATCTTTTTAAAATGCCTTTTATGCTCTTTGGTGAGGTTTTATAACTTTATATAATATTTTACATAAGATTCTTACACATCTTAAATTTGTTCCTAGGTACTTACACTTTTGTTAACATGGAGAGGAAATTTTTTGAAATGACTTTTTTATTTATTATTGCTGTGATACATTATTAATTTTTGTATATTGTTTTGTATCTGGCAACCAGGCTGAATTCTTTTTTCATTTAATAGTTTTTATATATTTTTAATGAATATAATATTGCTATGAATAATGATAGTTGGTTTTCTTCTTTCCAATCTTGTACTTTTTTCTTTCTCTTATCAGATGTCTGGGAGCTCTAGGATATTTTGAATAGAAGCAGTAATACTGTGCACTCATATTTGTGATTTAAAAGAGAATGTATCTAACATTTTACATTAAATATGGTGCATGTTGTATATTAGATTTTGATAGATACTTTTTATTAAGGTAAAGTTCCATTCTCAGTTTGGGTAAGAGTATTTTGTATTGTTTTTGTTTTTGTGAAGAATAGGTGCTGCATTTTATCAAATACTGTTTCTGCATTTATTGAGATGATCACATTTTTCTCCTTTGATCTGTTAACCTGTTAATATGTTACTTGTGCCTCTCTATTTTTTTCACGCCTAAGAAAGTTTTATTCTACTTGATTAGTCTTTTGAGACTAATTTGGGATTCGTTAAACCTCTCTATTATTTTTCTATTGTTTCCTTCTATGGTATTATTTTCTGTACTTATTTTCTTTTATCCAAGCTTAATTGGTATTTTTTTTTTACTCATTAGAAACTTTATTAATTTTTAATAAGAACTCACAAGTTGATGTTTAGTATTTTCATTATCATTTTGTTCTAAATATTCTGTGTATAATTACACTGATCAGTTTTTGATTTATAGTATTACTGGTTATGTATGCATGTGATTATAGTATTACTGGTTGTGTATGCATGTGACATTTTCTCCAGTGGATATACCTCATTCAGGTGTGTAACAATTTTTAAAATAAATAAATGAAAAAAAATCAATGCACTTGGTCCAGTAAATCCCAAATGGGCCATTATAGGACTAGAAAGTCAGATATTTACATATTATACTGTACAGTAGCATACTACTAAGTTATGAGTTCATTCTTATCATGTTGTTTTTTCTCATTCTTAATAGGATCTTCCTTCTTCACAAACAAGATTTGTGAACAAAAATCTTTATCTTCTTTCCTAGATTGCCCAGAGGTATCAACTTCATGAAGTCACTGCCTATCTGTTAGAAAAGAAAGGAGATATTCATGGTGCCTTCTTAATAATGCTAAAGGTAATATTTTACTCTGTTTGCTTTGTCATGTTTCTATCGATCCCTCTATTCATTCATCAATCTATCTTTTTTTGAGATATATTTATAATTGACATGTAGCATTGTATAAATTTTCATCAATCCACCTTAATTTTTTATGTTACAAAGTAAATTGGAGACAGTACATTTTACCTCTAAATATTTATGGGTGTAATTGACTAGAGTTCAATATTTCTTTGTGGTACTTTTTTAGGGTAATATTTACATACAACAGAATGTATACGTCTTAAATGTACCACTTGATGAGTTTTCACAAATGCATACACAGGTAACCCTAGTATCTAACAAGGTAGAGAACATTACCTTCACCCCAGAAAGTTCCCTCCTTCTCCTCCCCAGTTAGTTCCCACTCCCATTCTCCAGACATAATCACTCTTCTGACATTTTTCACCATGAATTAGTTTTGCCTATTTTATTCATTCACATTAATGGAATCATTCAGTAGGTACTCTTATGTAATTCTTCTTCCATTGAACATAATGTTTTTGAGACTTATCTCTGTTATTGCATGTATCAGTAGTTTGTTCCTTTTATTGCAGAGTAGTATTTAATTGTATGAGTATACCACAGTTTACTATGCTTCTGTTGATTGACACCTGGACTATTTGTAGCATTTGGCTCTTTTGAATAAAGCTGCTATGATCACTCTTACACACAGATGTTTTCATTTCCTGAGAGTCAATACAAAGGAGTGAATTGCTGGGTCACAGAATAGGTATAGATTTAGTTTTATAAGAAATTATCAGACCTCTTTCCAAAGTGGTTGTAGCATTTTACATCTCACCAATAATGTATGAATGTTTTGGTTGCTTCACATTCTCACTGACAGTTGGTGTTCTATGACTTTTGGAAAAAATTATTTTCCCATTCTCTTAATTGTAAAATATATGAAACATGAAATTTACCGTTTCAGTGGCATTAAGTATATTTACATTGCTGTACAACCATCACCATCACCCATTTCCAGAACTTTTTCCAATTCACAAACCCATTAAACAATTATTCCCCATTCTTCCTCAACCCAGCCCTTGGAAATCACCACTCTGCTTTTAGACTCTATAAAT
The DNA here is from genome assembly GCF_036562045.2 of Rhinolophus sinicus. Lineage (NCBI taxonomy): Eukaryota > Metazoa > Chordata > Mammalia > Chiroptera > Rhinolophidae > Rhinolophus > Rhinolophus sinicus. Next base: position 48,700,757 of record NC_133751.1, read on the forward strand.
TTGATTACTCTAGGTACCTCATTAAAGTGAAAATATACAGTATTTGTGCTTCTTTGTCTATTATACTTAGCATAAAGTCTTCAAGATTTATCCATGTTGTAGCACGTGTCAGAATTTCATTCCTTTTTAAGGCTAAATATTTCGTTTTATGTATATACCACATTATCTATTAATTCATCGATGGGCACTTGGGTTGCTTCTACCTTTTGACTATTGTGAATAATGCTACTATGAACATGGGTACACAAATATCTTTTTGAGTCCCTGTTTTCAGTTCTTCTGGGTATATACCCAGAAGTGGGATTGCTGGATTAAATGCGGATTCTATTTTTAATTTTTGAGGAACTACCATACCGTTTTCCATAGTGGCTATATCATTTTACATTTCTACCAGCAATGCACTAAGGTTTCAGTTTTTCCACATGCCCACCAACACCTATTTTCTGTTTTCCTTTTTTTTAAAATTATTATTATTATTATTATTTGAATTCTATTGGGGAATATTGGGGAACAGTGTGTTTCTCCAGGGCCCATCAACTCCAAGTCGTTGTCTTCCAATCTAGTTGCGGAGGGCGCAGCTCAGCTCCAAGTCCAGTTACTGTTTTCAGTCTAGTTGCAGGGGGCACAGCCCCCCATCCTATGTGGGAGTTGAACCGGCAACCTTGTTGTTGAGAGCTTGCGCACTAACCAACAGAGCCATCTGGCCACCCCTCCAGAAGCTCAGCGGCAGCTCATTGTCTTCAATCTAGTTGTGGAGGGTGCAGCTCACTGGCCCATGTGGGCATCAAACTGGCAACCCTGTTATTCAGAGCTTGCACTCTAACCAACTGAGCCATTCGGCCACCCTATTTTCTGTTTTCTTGATAGTAGCCATTTTAATGGGTGTGAAGTGTTATATCAGTTTTTTAAATATTCATCTAATTAAGAATAGATTACAGATGTCTTATTTATATCAAAAAGTGCTCCATATTGGCTCCTCATGTAATTGTAAAACAGACCAGGAAGGATATTCCACGGAGGCTTTGAGTAGGCTCTTAACCTCTTTTTATCTCTAAGTTATCCCTACATCTCTTTTTTCCTTGCAATTTGTTGAAGATACCATGAACCTATTTTTAAAGGATAAGGAAAGGTATCCCTGGCATGGACGGGAGAAAAGAAGCAGGAGATCCTTGCAGGGAGTCAGACTATCATTTGTAAAGGCATGGGGCTGCAAAGAAATATGAACTGCTGCTAGGAGAGGAGCCAGCAGCTTTCCTAGTGCTCAGTTATCCATGTATAGGCAGGTCAGGCTAGAAACAAATGCTAGGACTGTGGGAGGATGGGGGAGTGGCGTATAGAGAAGGGGGAGGTAAAACTGGAAGCAGAGAGCACTTGGGATGCTGTTGCAGTAGTACAGGTGGGAATCAGTGAGGGCCTGAGCTAGGTGTGGCAGTGATGGAGAGAAGAGGATGTGAATTTGAGAACTTACTGATCATTTAAATACAGTATGGCGTGAATGAGAGGGAGTAGTTAATGACAATCCTATGATTTTTCACTTAACATTAGCCTGTAAGGGACCTCAAGAAAAGGAGAAGATTTTGGGTAGAAGGGATATATTCAAGTCAGCTTCTGTATATATTAAGAAGCCTTTGGAATATCAGTTAAGAGTGTCTAAGGGTTTAGGAGTCAGGAGAGCAGTGGCCTCTACGACTGCATATTTAGGCGATGTCACTGAAAGCTGTGCCCCACACTGTGGGGTAGACTCATCATGTCCTTTTTTATTCCCACTCACCCCTTTTTCTCATAACCCAGTATGAATTTTATCCCCTTACCCAAAGCATGGATAACTTCTAATCCTCATTACTGTGCCTAAAGAATGTCAGTGGTGACTATGTGGGTGGTACAACAGAAGCAGAAGTGGGGCAAAATAAGTGATACTTGATACTATGCTTTCTATATACGCAAGAATTCTCTTCTGAATAACAGAAACCATTCTTAATAACCTTGTTGTTTCCTGAGTTTTTCTGATAAAAAATGTTAATTCAGATATTTGGTGGATTAGAAATTAGTGTTCTTTTTATCTCCTAGAGACTACAAAGCAAACTTCAAGAGATAACCCATCAAGATGAAAGTAAGTTCTTGAGTGTAATTTACAATTTCTTTTTCAATCAACTTCATGTTGTTAAAGATGTTGTCTAATAAATTGCATTTATTAAGTAATAATTACTTTGATCTGCATAATTGCTGTTTATCCACTTTAACATTGATTCCAATTTTAGTTCATTTTCAAGGGCTCATAATAGGAGATCATATAAACCATGTGGCTTTGTGATGCTAATTGTCAGTGGAGTTCAATGTACAGAAAATTAGGCACTCTTTGCTGGTATTGACTTTTTTTTTGGTTATATTTCTCTACTTACGTTTTGGTTGTAAATGAGGTGCATAACTAATGTGTTAAAAATTACTATAATATGCTCAGGAACAGCAAATCAGAGTTTCTAATCAGTGAGTGATAACCAGTGTTTCTGTACTGAATTTATATAATTTTAGCACAAAGCATAAAACCTGAGAATTTAGACTCTTGAGTGGCTTTGTCACAGATAGCTATATAATTCCCATTATATTTCTTTATATTTAAAAAATTTATTTGGTAAAATATGCTAACATGAAATTCACCATTGAAACCATTTTTAAGTGTACAGTTAAGTGACATTAAGTACATTCACACTGTTGTGCAATTATCACCACCATCTATCCCCAGGATTTTTCCAACTCCCCAAACTGAAACTTTATACCCATTACACAGTTGCTCCCTATTTCCTCCTCTCCACTCAGCCCTTAGTAACCACCATTCTATTCTCTGACTCTATGAATTTGATTACTCTAAGTATCTCATATAAGTGGACCTACAGTATTTGTCCTTTTGGATCTAGCTTATTACATTTAACGTACTGTCTTCAAGATCTATCCATGTTGTAGCACATGTCATGATTCCATACCTTTTAAAGTCTGAATAATATTCCATTTTACGTATATACCACATTTTGTATCCATTGATCGATCAGTGGACACTTGGGTTTCTTTCACCTTTGAGTATTGTAAATAATGCTGCTATGAACATGGGTGTGCAAACATCAGAAGTAGGATTGCTAGATTAAATGGTAATTCTATTTTTAATTTTTTGAGGAACCATCATGTTGTTTTCCATAGCACTATATCATTTTACGTTTCCACCAGCAATGCACATGAGTTTAAATTTCTCCACATCCTCATTAACAATTGTTATTTTCAGTTCTCTTGATAGTAGCCATCCTCATGGGTGAGGTGGTATCTCATTGTGGTTTTGATTAGCATTTCCTTAATTATTAGTGATATTTAGCATCTTTTCATGTACTTGTTGGCCATTTGTATATCTTCTTTGGAGAAATGTCTATTTAAGTCCTTCGCCCACGTTTTAATTGGATTATTTGTTTTCCTATTACTTAACATTTTCAAAATACATTTCTTGGACCCCTTGGCCCACACATTCTCCCAAACATTGGTACCCTGATTCTCTGTAGATTATTTATTTTTGGAACCTCAGTAAACACTTCGTAACTTTTCCATATTTAATCCAAGTAAACATTTAATTACTATTTTTGTACTGTCAGTGTGTATTCAGTCAATTAGACTATGTTAGGTCTGTTGCATTTATGACATTTTTCTTTTTCAATTTAGTGTTATGAGAATATCTTTTGCAGAGATTACATGAAAGATTGAGGGAAAAGTAAGACATATATTTCCCCATAGCACTGCAATGATTTGCAGGTGATATGTCTAGAGAAGACAGTTCTTTGAATTCTCATGAAGATAAATTTCTCAGTAGTAGTCTCATGTCTACCATTTACTTTCAGATTCAATTTTGACAGTATGCTTAAGAATTTGAGAGGATGCTGATTGCAATACACTCTGCTAGTTCCCATGGGTTATTTATACAGATGGCTAAAAGACAGTTCTCACCCAAAGAACTACAGTCTTGTGAAGGAGACAGATATGTGAATTAAAAACTTGCAGAGCAGGTGGAGTCAAGTATTATAAAAGAGGTGCATTAAAAGTGGCAAGGATTGTGGAAAATTAGGGAACAATTTGTAGCTAATGAATCAAAGATACTTTTGTGGAAGACATGACCTTTAAAGTAATTAAGATTGGAATGAAGAATAGGCGTTTCATAGGCAAAAAGCAAGGAAAGGGCCTTCTAGGCCGAGGAGAACATGAACATGAAAGTACCTGGCCGGCAACCTCAGGGAGTAAGAAATAATCTGGTGATATAAAAGCACAGAGTGTGAGAAGCTGAGCCAGAGTGTTTACTAGGTTTACTTAGGATGAGAGGTTTACTCACAGTCTATTTTTAAAAATTAGAAGTCTTCGATGGTTTTTGTGGATGGGACTTGTATGTTTGGATTTGCGCTTAAGAAAACTTTAGTGACAGCACAAAAGGGAATGCGGGAGGCAAGATTTAGAAGTCAACAGTTTAATTAAGAGACTGCTGCTATAGTGCAAATAAGGTGATGAAGAGTTTCGCAGAGTAAAAGTAGTGGGCATATGAGAGTATGGAAGTAGAATTAACAATATTGGCTGTGTGGGTAACAAAATTGAATGGGTGAATGAGAGAGAAGCATCAAAGGTGATGAAGGTTTATAAACTAGTTGACTTAAAGATGATAGTTCCATTAATTTAGTTTGGAATTGTAGGGAGAGGAGTAGATTTGAAGTGAGAAAAATAGGTTGGGTTTTTCATATAGAAAATTCAAGGTGATTGCAGGACATCCATGTAGAGACAGATGTCTTAGAGTCCGTTGAAAATTCAACCTGCAGATTTTGAAAGGAATAAGGGATGGAGGTGTATATTTGAAAGTTATTAGCAAGCATGTGAAAATTAAAACCATAAGAGTGGCTGAAATTACTGAAAAATGAAAAGAAAAGGGCCTAAAGTATTTAGTATTTTGGAGGAATACCCACAATTAAGAAACAGAGGAAGAAATAGTAGAGAAGAAAGGTGAAAGATAATCTCTCCACTAATCCACAAATAGATTATTGGGAATTTTCCATAGCTAAAGCATATTAAATTGCCAAATTTGGTGTACTTTATATGTCCTATGAATGTTTAACATTGATATAGAAAAGTATTGCACAGAATCATCTGGTTTTGAATCTACTAAACCTCGGTATCGGGTCTTATCGATGATTATGTAATAGAAAACTAAAGGTATACAGAGAAATTTTTTTAATTTTTTACAGAAGCTTTGAGATTATCATTAATATATCCTTAAGTGATATTAGCAATTTTTCTGAATCTAGACACCAAAGAGGATCCCTCGTTGAAGGATGTTGAAGATGCTGTGGCAGAGACAATCGCCCTTTGCCAGAGAAATTCACATAATTTGAACCAGCAGCAAAGAGAGGTAGGAGAATGACTACTTAGGTATTTAAAAGTCTGTTCTGGTCTGAAAGTAGGAATTAATTCTATTTCCACTGCCCTCTCAGCGATCTGAGTTCAGTCCAACTGGATTTTAATCACTGTTTAGTGCTCCCAGGTGTATAAGACTCCCAAAGTTACTATGAGGTTTGCCTGCCCTCTTGGTTCTCACAAAAGGCTTTATATTCTTAGATTTGGCTGTGCCGCAAAACGTTGGTGTGTGAATACTAGATGTCCTTGTTCTCTTTGGACTGAGATTTTCTGTATTTTGTGTAGTAATATTGTAGATCTGTCATCATTTATCTTCTATTCCCCATGGATGAAAGTGAGCATGAGGAACTGGAGGAAAACCCTTCGGGATACAGAGAAAGCTGGAAAAGGTTGAGGAAGGTTATGATACAGTAGTTCCCAACCTTGGCTGCACATTAAAGTCACGTGGGAGCTTTGAAAACTCCCAGCACACACACTGCACCCCAGGTCAACTAAAGTCTCTGTGGCTGTGACCCAGTCATCGGTATGTTTTAAAGCTTCCCACATGATTTCGGAGTGCAGTTAAGGTTGGAAGCACTTCTGCAACAGATTCCAGACTGCAGTAAAGGAGAACACAACACTGAGCTCCTGTGCAGGTGGGAGTCACAGCAGGGAAGCAGAAACTAAGGGGGCGAGATGTGACTTGACAGCTAAGTTCTACAGTAGTTATAAGAAGTGAAACTTTGGCAGCGTGATATGCATATGCGTAAGTCCTCTGGTGCCTGGCCCTCCAGGCTGTGGCCTCTCACTTGCCACTACCTGGCCTCTTTGCACTGCCTGGTTTTCTGAAATGGGAAGCAGGGTAAATGTTTCAAGTTAGCCATACGTGTTACAATGGCAATAATAAACTTGGTTTGTTTTCTGTTCTTATGAGATGGGTAAACTTCTTTACGTTTTTGTGAAGGGTTTTTTTTTATTAGTTTCAGGTGTACAAAACAATGTAACAGTTAGACATTTATACCCCTCACAAAGTGATAACCCGCCTTCCCCAATCTCCTACCCCTCTGACATCATATATAGCTGTTACAGTTCCACTGACTCTATTCCTTCTGCTGTACTCCACATCCTGTGACTATATATGTATATAATATTAAAATATAGTTGACATTCATTATTATTCAGCTTCAGCTTCAGGTGTACAGTGCAGTGGTCAGGCACCTACACCATCCATGAAGTGGTCTCCCTAATAAGACAAGTGTCTATCTGACCCCCTACAAAATCTTTACAACATTATTGATTATATTCCTCAAACTGTCTTTCATATGTGAAGGATTTTTAAGATCATAAAATTTGATAACTCTTTAGAATATAAATTATGTATAACAAGCACATTTACCTAATAGATGTGACTATTTTCTTTATTAAAATTTTTTTGTGTGTAAAAAAAATACATATCCGTCATTAAAAAAAAAAAAATCCTGCAATACAGAAACTTACAAAGAAGGATGTTTTAAAAAATTACCCTGGCTTTGCTGCATCTATAGCAAAGGATAAAGTGAGGATGCAGACTATTCTCAGCAGTCAGACTGGACGTCCTAGAAAACGTGGACGTCACTCCGCAGGGACCACAGTTACTGTGAAGGGCCCCAGAGGCACCCTGTGGAACTTCGATCACATCCATGTAGAACTCAGTCTCCCTGGAAAGAAAAGAAGAGGCTCCGGTGACAATGGTGGGGACATAGGAAGGAACTGGCTCCTGTTCGCACTACCTGTCACATACAGAACACGATCGAGGGTTACATTGGGCTTCTGAAACACGATGCGGTCTGCGCGAGCTCACTTCCCCATCAACGTTATTCAGGAGAATGGTTCTCCTGTTGAAATCCGAAATTTCTTGGGTGAAAAATATATCTGCAAGGTTCGCATGAGGTCAAGTGTTGCTTGTTCAGTATCTCAAGCCCAGAAAAATGAGTTAATTCTTGAAGGAAATGATACTGAACTTGTATCAAATTCAGCTGCTTTGATTCAACAAGCCACAGCAGTTAAAAACAAGGATATCAGAAAATTTTGGGATGGTATGTGTTTCTGAAAAAGGAATAGTTCCGCAGGCTGTTGAATAAGATCTAAGTTGTCCAGCTACAGAAACACCGAGATGTTGAGTGATTCCTCAGACTCTTTTGTGATATTTTAAAGATGCAATCAAAATCATGTATTGAAGAAAAAAAATTACCCTGTAGCTATCCTATCACGCAAAAATAACCATCATCATTTGGTAAATATCACTCTAGATATTTTTATCTGTCTTGGTTAACATGATTTTAGAAAAATTGAATCAAATGTTTGCTTTTAAAAATAAACCTGGTATACAATCTCATTTAGGAAGATTATGTAAAACTAAGGAATTTCTAAATTTCAAATATTTATTTACCATACTATTTTTTATAAATGTCACTAAAGTTTTAAAAAATATGAAGTCTAATAGGTTTTCAAATACATTTCAGTTTTTTATAATATCTGTGATGCCAAGCCGGTAAGGAAATTTGCATGCACTCTTGCTTGCTCTAACCTCTCTTCTCCAACCCTCTTAATTTTAATTAGTTATGTTACTTTACCTTATTAAGGTTAATAACGCGTTCTTTCCTGAATCCATAGTTCTCATAATTGTTTAATTTTTATTTAAATGGATTATGGGTTTTACACCAGTCCTTTTGCCATGATTTTTCCATCCTAAGTTTTTATTTTCATTTATCTTTTGGTTAGCTGGCTATATTTGGACATGGTTGTACTTTGATAGAAAAACAGAAAAGGGCAAAATTGTTAAATTTATGTATATACATATTTAATACTAAGCCTTTTTAATTTTTCAACCCATCCATCTCCTCTCTAATATATATGTGATATTCTTCTTCACATGGAAATTTTAAGGAAAGATAACAATTATGTTATAAATAGAGCGGTTCATGTTTACATAAGCTGAAATATGTCCAGGTTCACATATATTAATGGTAGAATTAGATATAAAATCCATGCCTCTAGAACTTTGGGGATTATTATGACTGTATTTGAATCTGTATCTTTTAATCAGAAACAGGAACAAAGCCTTTGATGTGGCAAAAGGGAAATTTATATTTTTTTGTCAAAAAGTGTCTGAATTAGAATTTGTTTAATCAAGATATTTGATGTTGCACTTCTTTATGATGATAAAGATTTTTCCTAAGTCTTAAGTGTGCAGAATTTGGAGTCAGATACCAATTTACTGGCGTTGTGATCTTTGGCAAATTATTTAACTTCTCTAAGCTTAATTTTCTTCTTGCAACTGAAGATAATGCTTACTGTATAAGGTTACTATGAGACTGAAATGAGAAAATGTATGTAAAGCATATAATACAGTGTTCAGTGTAATAGGAATAAATACACGATAGCTCTATCTCGTGATGTGGTTGCAAATGTTAATTGAAATAATGTTAACTTCCACTTCTTGGTCTGTGATGACTAAGGAAATACAAAATAATGCTTGATGTAGGAAAAAACTTTGGATAACCTTTATTCATATATCTTGTTTGACATAGTTGAAGAAAAATGGGGGAAAGGTAGGTGTAGGGGGTGTCTCTTTCCTTCTGCAGTGCACAGGATTATTTAGACTTGGTCGGTGATGCATTTATACCAGAGTAAGTCAGAACCTAGCAGGAGGCTCTGTCCTGGCTCCATTGAATCCACCCTCCTGAGACACAGAAGATTGCAGTTCTGAGGTCTACACTTACTTAACTTCAGCTTCCTTTTTTCCCCAAGGTGTAGGGTAAAGCTATCTTTTCTAGCTATGGTCTCTGCTTTTTATTGTCTTTTCTCTTCCCAGTCAAGTGTTCCATCTTTTTCTAATTTTACCAACAAATGTATGTGGAAAGTACATTTCAACCTGTGAAACACTATGCTGATGTTACTTAACAATAACAACACTTTTGTTTTTGTTTTCCTCTGACAGACACTCTGGTTTCCATTGTTGGAAGCAATGATGGCCCCTCAGAAGCTGTCTAGTTCAGCTGTACCTCATGTACACTCTGAAGGTAAGTTGATCAGAATCTACCTGTACCATTGCCTCATTTTTATCTGCTAAAGATAATCATTGTGATAACCTTTTCCAATTATCATATCTTTCTTAATGAAATCATATTGTAGTGTTGATCTCATCTTTCAGGTTCAATTCTTTCTGTGGCACCAATTATATCATTTGTCTTGACTAGTAATAGCTTTGCAACTTATCAATACTTAACCTTAAAATATCAAACTAGCCTTGGTTAGCTAAGTTTCTAGAAAACTATATGAATCTACCATTTCCCACTGACTTGTAAGAAAAACCAAAAACTCTTATTTTAAACTAACCTTAATATTAATGTTTTATTACAACAGCTCTGAAATCTTTGACCATGCAAGTTCTAAACAGCATGGCAACATTTATTGCCCTTCCATCAATCTTGCAAAGAATCTTACAGGTGAGTTAAAAAGGTTAAAAAATTCGATGTTGATCAATTTCAGCTAATACTTTAGTTATATATAAACAACAGCAAATTGGACTAATGTTTAAAGGTGTCTCAAGCATGATGCAGGTAATTTGGGGCATTAGCTAAATATCTAACTCTCATCTTGAATCTTTCCTAGCACTCCAGTGGCATGGTTTTGCCTGGCACACACTAATGACCCTCATGTTAACTGCTAGCTCGGGGTTTCCTATTGGTGTGCTCACTGGGAGAGAATTACCATTATTTCCAGCTGCTTATACTTTTAGATCAAAAAAAGATAACAGAAACATTAAGTTAACATAATCATTTCTTAATCATTGGTTGTTACTTAGGTTGTCTAACTCATAGTAAAACTTTCTTTATGTCCAGAACTCATCCCCTACTTTAGATTCTAGCAGGCTTGTTGGCCAAAGCTTTTGGAGAAAACATCATTCTAGCCTGTTTTCTTCAGCAAAAAGGCCTGAGCCTTTCCAACTTCATCAAAAGGAGAACATTAACAATACACTAAGATATATTTTTTTTAAAATCTGTGAACATTCTTGGGGAAACAACAGGAATCCTCCTTGGAGTCCATTTTGTCTTCCTTCACTTTATGCAGTATAGAGACACACCAAGAAAAAAAAAAGATAGTAATACGATGCCATTGGTCTTTATAGTTTTCAAATGATTTTTATCCAATCAAGAATGTCCCTGTCAGCTCTCTTTTAAGATTCTCCAAGCCCTTCTTCCCATCTGGTATTCAGCGTCTGGGCCTTTGCTGATAAAGACCACTGCACCCAGTAGTCTGTCATCACATAACATCTTATCATTGAGACGGTCTCTTTACGTATGTTATCTCATTTGATCCCCGTCGTCTTTGAATAATTCTTTGATATAGACTACTTCTCTTATATTCATTTAAAAATGCATTTCTCGTAAGGTTTTTAATCACATGAAAGAAATATCTCCATAAGGCAGGAATACTTTAATTTACCCAGTAAATTAGGAAAGATGAAATCCTAAAGCTCAGAGAGGCTTCTCTTTCAGTGTATGCGTTTTGCTTTATGTTGAGCTTTAACCACACTTTCTGATACATAAATTATAATAAGTAAAAAATCTATTTTTCCCTTGGCAAAAACATGATTTTAAAAAAAATTTCTATTTTAAAATTCATGTCTTTGAAGGCTTTTGATACTTGAAAATCTTTGCTTTATTTTGAGTTATACTGGCATTCATTGTAATTATATTCTTATCATTTTCTACCCTCAGTGGTTATTAACTCCTGCTAATCAGGAGGGTATGCTAGTTCTTAAATTCCTTATTTGCACATTTGTGATTACTATAATAACTCTACCTTATATTTATAGAGAGATTTTTATTTTTTCATGTTACTTTCACAGATATTATCTCATTTAAAGCACACAATCTTTGAGGTAGGGTAGGGCTACCATAAAGTTTTCTGTTCACGAAGGGTGAAACTGAAGTATAGACAAGTTAAGCACCTACCCCACCATTAGTGGCAGAGTTTGGATACCCTCAAAGTCTCTTAGCTCCTAATTTGTGCTCTTTCCTATTATATCATGTAAGCTTTTTCATTTGTTTCAGCCCCTGATTTTTTGAAGAGTTCATTATTAATTAGTTTATTAATTATATATTAACCTGTTTGGTCATTACCTATATAGATGAAATGCACAGTTCTTACCCTAAAAAAGCTCTTAGAGACAGAAAAAGGTTGCCAATTCAATCCCTGTATGGGCCACTGTGAGCTGCACCCTCCTTAAAAAACAAAAAAACAAAACAGGCCTTGGTCTATGATAGACAAGAGAAGAAAATGTTCTAATATAACTATTCACAGGGCTCTAAGCAAGTAACAGTAGCCACCTTCAAGGGTCATCTGCTCTGAACTCCATGAGGGTGATTGTCACTCTCCATCCCTATACTTTCGGTCCACGGGATTATAATAGGAACAGCCACCGGAAAGCGTGACCCTGCCTCCTGGCTCTACCTGATTGACTCAGGGTGGGCAACTGGCCTAAACAGGGCCAAGCAGTGTCCTTTACTGGAAATTTTAGAACTGAACTTGAGAAAGGCGAGCAAGTCTCTCTTCAGGTCTCTGGATTATATAAGTCACAAAGTTCAGGAGCTGGCATTGACTACTTTTCCATCATATGGACCGAAATAGTTAAAACAAAATAAGTTAATCTATAGAGAGGAGGAGAAGAATGAAGTAGACACGCAAAGAGGAAAATAGACAAGACCATAGAGAAGCAAAAAGATACAAGAAGAGGATTCAAGACAGTGGGAGAGGAGAACACACAGAGAGAAAATCCTGATGGCATTGAGTTCCTAATTGTAGTTCTTAAGGCTTACCTACATTCCTTTACTTGGATCCTTGAAGTACCCCAGTACCTTAATAATAATTATCTTTCTTGAATAAGTTAGGATGAGTTGGATTTATGAATATATATATATATATATATATATATATATATATATATCAATAAAAGTATATATCTGAAACAGACTGGGGAATTTGGAAAGATTTCTTGGAGGAGGTGATATCTGAACTGAATCTGAAAGAGCCTAAAGGAATCGGGAAAAAAGAGATAGGTCTATTCTAAGCAAAGTGAATTATATATACAAAGAATTACAGGTAAAACATGGTACATATGGGGAGTTGTAAGTGTTTATGTATTCTTGGAACATAGGACAAGAATAAAAGTGAATCACAGAGCTAAAATTTGAAGAGACAGACTGGGAATGTCTCCTTAATTGCTTTGTAAACCATAGTAAGGACTCTGGGTTTTATTTTTAAATCAGTAAATTCTCATCATAGGATTTTAAGCAGAGAAATAATGGAATGAGGTTTCTCTTTAGAAAGGTCACTCAGCCTATGTTATACAGGATAAATTGGAAGGGATCCAGAATGAAGGTGTAGCGATACGTGGAATGCAATCGGTACTCAATGTTTGTTAATTGAGTTACATAGAATGGATACTAGAAAATGGATTTGGAAATTACTTAGTTGATAGAATCCACTTGATTCTTCGACTATTTAGATGTAGATGAACACAAGAAGAACCCAGGTAATCCCCTGATATCAGGGTTACATGGCTAACAGTGAGCAGTGGGGAAATACAAAACTGGAGTTTATAGGAAGAGGTAAGAAGTGGAGATATAGACTTGGAAATCATCCACATAGAAGTGAAATTCAATGAACTTTAGAAGGAAGTGAATGAGCAAGAAAAGCAGAAGGCCAGAAATGGAGTTCTAGGAAACAGCAAAGAATCAGGATATATATTTTTTTCTGTAAGTACAGAGGGACCTTGGGGATACGACTATACTTTGCCTCGACTCTATCACTATCACCTCGCCCAGAGGCACCTGGCATATAATAGGGACTCAATACATATTTTTAGCACGTAAAAGTCAGGGGTGGGAGAATTACACTGTGGCTAAGATGGAGTAACAGAAACTGGATTTACCCTCCTAGTTGAGACAACCAAAAAACTGGACAAAACATATGAAATAGCAGTTTTCAAAAAACTGGATATCAGGCAATAAAGGATGGTGATTACTGAGAGATCAGAAGTAAGCAAGGTGAGCCCTGTCTGCCCCAGCTTAATGTTTTGATAGAGTGTCCAGGAAATAGTGTAGGAAGGGGGATCCCAAGAAGTTTCTGGAATACTGATTGATTTAAAATATGGAGCTGAGAGTCAAGAGAGACCAAGGTTGCCAGAGTTTGCTGGGCAAGTACCAGGAGACAACCCTGGGGATGTACCAAAGGCCATCCTCAAGTATAAGTTCCCGATCTGAGGAAACTACCTAAGCCAGGGAAAGAACCACCTGAAAGGATTAAAGGGAATAATACTCACACTCACTCAGGGCCAACAATAGTATCTTTCCTACTAGTGAAGACTAGACCTCATAGTTCACAGAACATTGGGTAGAGTGCTCAAAGGTCCTTGGTAGTGGGAAACAGTTGGCTAGCCCTAGACTGACTAAACATAGCACCAGTCATGCCTTACAAAGCTCAAAGGCAAGACCTGAAAGGATCGAACTGTTTCCAAGTAATTCAACTGCATCCCAGAACAAAGCTTAAAAATACTTTTAGAAATATAAAAACATTCAGGTCCCAACGGTGTAAAATTTACAGTGTATGACATTGAATCAGAATTTATTAGGTATGCAAAGAAGGTGGAAAACGAAACCCAAATATGACATGGATATTAGAATTAGCAGACAAGAAAATCAAAATAGAAAAAAAACACGTTAGTGAACTTGAAGACAGTGATACAGACGATCCAAAATGAAACACTATAAAGTGAATCAGAAAAAGATGAACCAGAGCATCAACTCTGGAACAGTCAGCTGTGAGACACTTTCAAGTGGTCCAAAATATATGTACTTGGAGTCCTGAAAAGGGGGTCCGAGCAGAAAAAAGCATTTGAAGAAATATTGACTGAAAAGTTTCCAAATTTATTGAGAATTGTTAGCACACAGATAAATAACCCCAAACTCGAAAAACATAAAAACTACAAGGCACATTATAGTTGCTCAAAATCAATGATTAACAAAAAAGCCTAAAAGTAGCCGGAGAAAAAAGACACAAAGGATCAAAAATAAGGACAACAGCAGATTTCTGCTGAACACTTTTAACCACTTTGACTTAGTTGATGTTTATAAATCAATTATAGCCGCAGAATACGCATTGTTCTCAAGTGTATATGGAACATTTACCAAGATAGACCATATTCTGGGTTATAAAACAAGTCTCAATAATTTCAGTGTTTTGGATTTTAACCATTCTAATAGGTGTGTAGTATCTCATTGTTTTAATTAGCACAACCCTGATGAATAATGACAATGAGCATCTTTTCATGTGCTCATTTGCCATCTGTATATCTCCATTGGTGAGGTGTCTATTTAGTTCTTTTTGTCTGCTTTTTAGTTGGGTTGTTTGTTGTTGTTGTTGAGTTTTAAGAGTTCTTTGTATATTTTTTATACAAGTCCTTTATCAGATATGTGCTTTGCAAATATTTTCTTCCAGTCTGTGGTTTGTCTTTTCACTCTTTCAACTGTCTTTCACAAAGCAAAAGTTTTACAATTGTAATGAAGTCCATCTTTTCAATTTTTTCTTTCATGGATTGTGCTTTTGGTGTTGTATCTAAAAACTCATCACCAGGCCCAAGGTCATCTAGAATTTTTGCCATGTTATCTTCTAGAAGTTTTATAGTTTTGCATTTTACATTTAGGTCTATGATCTGTTTTGAGTTAATATTTGTGAAAAGTTTCATGTCATTATTCTGCATGTGATGTCCAGTTATTCCAGCACCATTCATTGAAAGGACTATCCCTTTCTCCATTGAATTGCCTTTGCTCAGTTGAATGTACTTAAGGGGGTCTATTTCTGGGTGTTCTGTTCTTTTTCATTGATCTATTTGTCTAAGTCTTTCACCAGTGCCACACTATATTGATTATTGTAGCTATAATAAGTTTTGAAGTCGGGTAGTGTTCTCTGACTTTGTCATTCTTCAGTATTGTGTTGGCTATTTGGGGTCTTTTGTCTTTCCACATAAACTTTAGAATCATTTTATCTGTATCCATAAATTTGTGCACTGGCATTTCAATTGAGGTTGTCTTGTCTGCTTTGGTATTAGGATAACGCTGGCCTCATAGAATGAGTACAGAAATGTTCCCTCTGCTTCTGTTTTTGGAACAGATGGTAGAGTATTTGTGTGATTTCTTCTTTAAATATTGGTAGAATAAACCAGTGAAACCTTCTGGGTCTGGGGCCTTCTCTTTTGGAAGGTTAGTACTTAACTGATTCAATTTTAAGAGATACAGGTCTATTTACATTATCTATTTCTTTTTGTGTGAGTTTTGGCGGATTGTGTCTTTCAAGGAATTGTCCCAGTCCGTTTAAGTTATCAAGTGCTCCAACCAGGGGTTTTTATGTACCTAGGTGTTTTTATTTTTTTAATCCCCCTCATCATCATTTTTCTAATCAGTTCCAGTGTTTAACCCATTTTAAATCTTCCCCACTAGACTATTTCCTGTCCCAGGGCAGTGCATGGGATATAGTATCTACTCAGTTAATAGTAGTTGGGTCAGTCACCTAATGTCCTGAATAGTTCTCAACGGTTTATAAAGCACTTTATCTCCTTTGATCTCTGCATACATTAAGCTGGGGAAGTAGCGGTGTCCTCCTGTTTCTCATGAGGAAAGTGCCTCTCAGAAAGGTTAAATAACTTGCCTTAGTCATGTATTAAGTGAGCACAGCTGGAACATTAGCCTAGATCTTCTAACTTGGAAAGTTAGCCCTTTACTTCTGTACCTAATACCAGCCATGGTAGTTTTCATATCCACCTCAGTTTATCAGGTCCCCTGGGGAGACATAGGGAGTGACAGTTATTTAGATGCACCGTTGCTCAGATATTTAGTTTTTTTCACAGGAGATGTTTACGTGTGAAAAGGTTCTCAAAGATCTTCCTGACCTCTAAATGGCTATTCAAACTGATGCCTGGTATCTGAATTGTACAAGTTTCTTTCAGGAACATTAGATGATAAGTTAGTGTTTCTAAGGGATCATGTTTGTGTTACATACACTCTGTCTTCACTGCTTGCTTTTATATCTTCCCTCTATGGCAAAAGGAATCCTTGGCTTCTGAGAAGCTATTTATGGCTGTCTTACTGATGGAGTTAAAGCAAACAAATGATTTATATGCTAACCTGTTGAAGGCATTATTCACATTTTAAACTAATGCTTGATTAATAAAGATTTTAATTTTATAACAAACCACATGCATGATACAATAGGTACTAAAAAGCAGTAGAGAAAAACGTGGTCACTGCATCTTTTTCTAATGAGCTTTAAAAAAAAGAAAAACAAGTTGAGGTGAAGTACCCAAGTTTACCCTTCTAGTTTACAAAAAAGTTAAAGAAAAACCTCAGTAGTTATTCATTGCCCGAAGAATCTAGCTGACATCTTTGGAAAATAATTTGAAAACCTAGTGGATTGTGTACATGCTGTGCTAGAAGCCTTGAGCTCTCTTTTGCATTCTATAATTTATGTGTTGTCCCAGCATGAGGTAATTTTCATGATTTTGCCTTTAAATTATGCATATTAAAGTGAAATGTACTGATATAAATATGGACATGACCTATAAAGATTTCTTCTTTTTACCAGAATTTACCCTTTTAAAAACCTCCTTATTCTCCAAACCACCCTTGTCATAAACAAATGACAGAGCTTTTCTATGCTAGAGCAATATTAGTGTATTAAATGTACGAACTGTAGTATTAGGTTGCTGCAAAAGTAATTGCAGTGTAAAAGGTTGAAAATAATTGCGAAAACCGCAAGTACTTTTGCATCAACCTAATAGATATTATAATAGGTTTTTTATAATAAGGCATTACATTATATCTATGGATACTTTGAAAAATAAGTATTTATTAAGAGCTTGACCAAAAGTGTAATTGAGAGTAAGTTCAGAAGCATTAACATGGGTCTATTTTTATGCAAATAAAATTAAAAGAAAAATTTGTCTGGTGGGTGTATGTATGGCCTGGGTTGTTTTTCTAGTAAAGAGTCTGAGATAGCTATAGACTTGCCTTTTGTAAACGATCTGCATATGTTTGACAGGTTTCTTTAGCTTAGTGATACAGTCTCTAGCTGTGAAACAGAAAACTTCCTCGCTAAGCTTAAGTGGCCTGTTCAAGCCCAAACTTATGAACTTGTTAATTAGTACACAGATACGTAAGAATAGTTATTGTCTACCTTCGATTTCTTCAGCATAACTTCAGCACGAGGGACCGGGAACTTCAGGCAGACAATCTTGCGCTGCTCTAGCACTGAAAACTGATCTTAGTTAGAAATTGCACCCACCCCATCTTCAAGAGCCATCATTGGAGCCTAGAAGAGAATAAGAAGGAAATCCTAAGACTGTTGTGTTAGAGCAGGAAGGCAGTTTCTTCTCACACATCTGAACCTCTCTTCTAAGTTTTTCCTGCTTTACTGTTTTTATCTTTTATCTTTCCTTTTTTTATTTTTTAAAGAAGAGTTTATTTGAGCCAAACAGAGGATATGCCTGGAAACAAGATCTCAAGAGACTGAGAAAAAATGCTTCTGCTTTTGTCTCTTTTCTTTCTTAACATCTGAACTCAGTTATTCTTACGGCACCAAGGTTTTAAGAACCCCTACTCCCTAAGAAGTAACTAGAAATGTTATCCATATTTTCCAGCAAACATTAGTTTATCATGTGGTTATCCACATCAGTTACCCATGTTATCCAGCAAGCATTAGTTTGTTATTGAGTTTATTAGTTTATGTATATCCATACTTGGGAAACCAATATAGTGTGTTAATTAAAAACATGGTTTCTGAAGTACCTATTCAAATCCCAGCTTATCTGCTTAATAGTTTTGTGATCTTAGAGAATTTTACTTAACCTCTCTGAGCCTGTATTTCTTTATTTATAAATGTTCTGGAAGGGATTTAGTGATATGTCTATAGTAAGTACTTAGCACTGTACTTGGTATATGCTACCCACTTAGTAAATAGCAGCTACTTTTATCATTACTGTTTGGTTGATTCCCCTGTTTAGCATGGAAGAGTCATTTATATCATATGTAACCTCATATTAAAGTGAAGTAATAGATTTGATATACTCATTTATTAGCAGAAACTTGTATTATCATTCCTAGCCTAGCCAAAGGTGCGGCAAAATGAGCACACAAATGTGCTGATGGAGATAAAAATTGCATAATACAACATTTTGGAAGAGCAATTAGGCAGTGTGTATGAGTACCCATAAAAGAGCTCTTTGAGACTGTAATTTCCTTTCTAGACATCTCTAAAGAAAGAGATCCAGACCAAAATTTGCAGCCACTGGCATTTGATAATGGTGGGATTTGGGTGTGGGGGGTGGGCAGGGAAACTTGAATGTCTAACAACAGAGAATGGTTGAATAACACAATAAATAGTATTTTCACATAATTCATACCCTGTAGCTATTGCAAAATATTTGATGATATGGGAAACTGCTCACAATATACTATTAAGTAAAAAAGGCATAAAAGTAGTAACGTGAAACACTCAAATTTTGTACACTAATAAATACAACCCTTTTTCTTGCTCTTTCTCTCCTTCCCCAGAAACAAAACTGAAAGAATATACATCAAAAGTGTTTATTTCTGGGTGGATGGATTTCATTTTTTTGTTGTTTTATTTTTGTACACGTTAATGTTTTCCAAATTGTATATAATACACAAATTACTTGGCAAACCTCTTATGAGACGCACTGGAGGGAAGATTGGGTATCTGGTGTTTATCAGTAGTGACTTCATTGAGAAAAGCTTCGAAAAACTGAAAGCTGCTCCTTGGATTCATAAATTCATCTCCTAAACTGAAGTCTTTCTCCTAAACTAGAGTAATTTAGTTGGTTTAGGCCAGGAGGTGGCCAAATGTTGGTCGCAGGAGTTACTAGACAGATTCTGGGTACTCCTGAGTACATTGGTTTTAAAGTAGCAGCTAAATAAGAGCTCCATGTGGAAGAGCTGGTCTTTAATATGTAGGAGAGGGAGGAAATTCTTTCAGAAATGAAATCAGAGTGAAATTAATTAGACTTGCAGAGAAGATTATTAAGCAAGAGGCTTGGATCATTTTAATTTTATTTTTCCAAAATATTTGTGATGGCCAGAGGGAGACCGATGTGCGTTTCCACTGGGAGCTTCATGGACGAATAAATATATTGTGACTAAAAAAATACTTGAATATTTGGCCCTTTCAGATAAGTTATATTTTAAAATAATTTTAAAATGCTAAGAACAGCATTATAATTTTTTGCAACTTTTTTCAAATTAGGATCCAGTTTATGGCAAAGGAAAACTTGGAGAAATCCAGGGACTGATTCTGGGAATGTTGGATACCTTTAACTATGAACAGGTAAGCTACTTTATATTTTTAAGCCTGTCCTAAGGTAAAAAGAAGCAATTTCTTTTTTCTTTGCATCTGTGCTTTTTCTTTTCAAATTACCATCTATTTAGTAGCGGTTTGGTAGATTGACCTTAATTGATTAATACATAATTTTTTATACACACATTCTAAAATGTGGAAATGCACCAAATTTGGATTCATTTTGTTTTGATTCATTGGCAGAGGGACAAACATCTTTTTTTTGAAATAAAAAATATGAGTGAGAAACTTTCTGGAAAAATAATTGAATGCAAAATACAACCCATGAAAAGGAAGCGTCAGCAAGAATATAGAAAACTGCAAAATAAAATTAAGAGTGTTCTTTTAAACATCCTGAAGCAGATGATTGCCACTAACCAAAAATGGTCATTAGTCTTCCTTCTCCTAACTCAAAACTGCCTGTAGCTTTAATTCTCAGTAGGAGCCAGCCTGGTGTACAAAATGTTTTCTTACTGTACTTCAAAGTGACTCACGAACCCACCTAGGAAAAGTGCTATGTGGGCATGTTAGATATGATGTCTGCTTTTCCAATAATCAGAGAAGAAAATGAAAAAGAAGAAACATTTGGGTGGCAGAGCTTTTCTTAGGGTATTGTAGGAACTGCAGTTTTGCTAAGCATAGCCCAGGGAAGCCAGGGCCCCTGCAGGCACACACTGCATGTTGGCAGAAGGAAAGCTGAGTGCAGGGCAGAAATTTTTTGTGAACTTCTGAAGAGGAGGAAAAGATG
Organism: Rhinolophus sinicus; assembly: GCF_036562045.2. Classification (NCBI taxonomy): domain Eukaryota; kingdom Metazoa; phylum Chordata; class Mammalia; order Chiroptera; family Rhinolophidae; genus Rhinolophus; species Rhinolophus sinicus. Next base: position 48,721,356 of record NC_133751.1, read on the forward strand.
GGGTTGATTGGAAAGAATTACATTTAGTTCTAATAGATGTACCATTAGAACTAAAAGTTCTGCATTACAGATAAAGCTAATGGACTAGGCTATGTAGCAAGGAGGACGGTTAGTATATCTTTCCCCTTTCAGACTGACGGAAAAGAACCCAACTGTACATCTAAATGATATATATGAGTGTTGCGAATTAGATATAGTTTGAAAACAAAACAATGCTTTATAAGCACATAGAGCCTTAAAAGGACTTAATGTAGGGCTGCAAAAATGTCTTTATGTGACTTAATGACAGATGTCACAGTCTTGCAGATTCAAATGACTAAGTGCTGATCAGAAAAATGTGATCTCTCTGGCTCAAGGGAGATGAAAACTGAGTAATGGCTGTTAGCTTTGCCACTGAAAGGTTATTTGAAATATTGCCATGGATGCAGTTTCTATTAAAAAAAAAATCAGGGATATTTTTGTTATTTGTTACAGCACTTCAAGCCACTCAGAAAAAAATTTATTTTATACATGTAATAAATAAAGAGATGTGGGTTTCTCTAGTCATTCAAAATGAATTAAGCTATAAACTTATTTCTCAGTAGAAACCAGTAACAGCCTTTTAATAATTATTTTGAGAATCTTAATGTCTGCACTTGTCATTACTCTGCACATTAAAGTTAACCACTTATGGGGTTTTTGATATTTGATTAATTTTATGCCTTTGTAGTGTATTCCAGTTTCAATTGTTTGTGGTTGAGAACTAAACAACTGATATTCCTTATTCATCTCCTTTGTCTCTTTCACTTTATAAACCAATTTGTTTGTTTTTTTGGTTTGGATCTTTCCCAGACCCTGCTGGAAACAACTACTAGCCTCCTAAACCAAGATCTCCACTGGTCATTGTGTAACCTGAGAGCTTCAGTCACCAGAGGACTGAATCCCAAGCAGGATTACTGCTCTATATGTTTGCAGCAGTACAAGAGACGCCAAGAAATGGCTGACGAAATTATTGTCTTTAGGTAAGAGAAGGAAATGTTATATGTGTCATGTATGTGTATTACCAGGCAGGAATACGGGTGGATACACAGCCCCAGTCAATCACTCTAGCAGTGAACAAAACAAGGCAATGTTCCTGCCCTTATAGACCTTACATTCTTCCTGGGAGTCGGGAGAAATAGGTATTAGGATGGTCGGGCAATAAGTACAGAGTAATAAGACCTAGGAGGAAAAATACAGCACAGGTAAGGGGATGGAAGGATGAAGAGTTCGGGGTGAGAGGCCTATTTTAAGACACCATGATAAAGAAAAACATCTCTAAGGAAGTGACATTTCAGCAGAATGAGAGAGGTAGGCGTGAACGTTCAGAATATATTTTAAGGGTAGAGCTAACTTGCAAATGTATTAGATACGGAGTGTGAGTTGCCTGAGCAACTGGATGGACGGCTACCATTGTCTAAGATGAAGAAGAACAGGTGTGAGGACCTGGGAAAATCAAGAATTTTGTCTTGGAGATGTTAGGTTTGAGATGACTATTAGACATCCAAGTAGGGATGTCAGGTAGACAGTTATTCTAGTAAGAAACCTAGAGACCTGTCTTAGAAATATAAATTTAGAAAGCATCAGCATTTAAATGATATTTAAAGCACAGTGCAAAGAGAGAAGAAATCTAGTATAAAAGTGACAGGTTTGATCTCAGGATCAAAGACAGCCCACCTAGAATAGGTAGGGGCAATGTAAGATAAACTCTGTAGCCAAACTTCTCGAAGAGTGAAGGAAAGGAAAAATGGTAAGAGATGACTTTAGAGAAAGAGCAAAGGCCACGTCATGTAGGAAGTGGGTCATTATAAAGACTTTAACTTTTACTCTGAGATGAGAAACCATTGGATGGTTTTGAGGATAGGGTTGACATGATCTGACCTGTGTCTTAAGGATCACTTTGACCACTGTTGAGAATGGACTATAGAAAGTCAAGGGTGAAAGCAGAATGACCAGTTAGGCTGTTGCAGCAATCCAAGTGAGAGATGGCCCAAGGTGATAACGATGAAGTAAAAAATGGTAGGATTCTGGATCTATTCTGAAGCTAGAGCTGATAAGATCTGTTACAGATTGGATGTGAGGTGCGAAAGAAAGAGAATGGTCAAGGATGACGCCAAAGTTTTTGTCCTGAGAAACTGGAAGAGTGTGTTGCCATTTGTTAAGGTGTGGAAGTTTGGCTGAGAGTACGCAGTGAGAGTGGAGTGGGGTGAAATCAAGAATATGGTTTTGGATATGTTAAATTTAAGATGTCTGTTAGATATCCAAAATGGAGTTCTTGAGGAGACCGATAGATGGGTTTTAGGAGAGAAGTGTAGGCTGAAGGTAAAATGTTGGCAGTCATCAGCTTGTCGGTGGTATTTTAAAGCTATGGAACTGGAAGGAATTACTAAAGGAGCGAGGGTAGCTGTATAAGAGAAGAATACAGAGGAGAAAAACTCTAGAAGAGACAAGTTATATACAGAAAGAGAGTAGAGAAAGACTGTAAAGACTACAGAAGAGAAAAGGATTGACTTCTGCGGCAACTAGTATTTCAGGGTGGAGAAATGAGGGGGAATCAGCAAAGACGACTGAAAGTTATACTGAGCACTCACTTCTGGGAGGCTCATTTGGCAACTCAGTGTAACCAGTAGGGAATTTCTTCATAAGAATCACGTAAGAATTTACTATACTACTGACATTTTTGTAAATGCTTAATCGAATCACAACTCTTGCACCTTGAATTTTATGAAGCAGACCACTCATGTTATTGTCAAGCTTATTATCAATATCAATAATTTTGATTTTCCCCAATTAACTTTTTTTCAAAATGTCTAAAAATATTTCATAGTTTGAGAAATGAACAGACGTTCAACTCATCCCCCAGGTGATTTGTAGTCAGAGAACTGCTTCTGTTACTACTCACAGCTTCAGTGTACAAGTATGTGAGTCTGGATTTTTACAAAAAGAGGACAACAAGTATATTCCCTGTGTTGTTTCTTAACCTATACAACCAGCAGTGCATTCCAGCTTATGAGAAATCTTTATCACTTATAAACACACTCTAACATAGCTTATGTTTATGGATTTTATGATAGTGAAAAGTGCAAATTGGTTGCCTTCACTTTGCAGCTGCGGCCATTTATATCACTCATTCTGTCTGCAAAACAAAGAGTGCACCATAGAAATTGAGGGGCAAACGAGATGGACATGCTACAAATGCAGCTCAAGTAACAAAGTAGGAAAACTAAGCGAAAATTCATCTGAACTTAAAAAAGGAAGGATAATCCCATCACAGGTAAGACTTGTTTTCGTGTCAAGGTGGAGATGGTCTTTTCTTACCCATGTCTTGTAGGCCTGCTCATTTTTTTCAGTTCCTATAGCCTTCAGCAAATTTACCTGATGGGTATCCAGTACATGACATCTGTTCAGTCCCATTTAGAAGATAGCTTCTCTGCTCTGTCCAGCACTGAAAAATGGGGATTTGAGAGCAACAGAAGGCTTTTTCTGCCCTGAAAAAGCTTAAGATCTAGTTGAATAGAGATGTACACACATGAGCCTACCTTAAGATCCTTTGACGAAGTTAGAGGTCAGCCAGTACAAATGCTACAGTACTAATGAGTACCTATGCTCGTATGTGCTGAAGAGTTCTCACTTTTACGTAGGGCTGATGGACAAGGTACATACACGTGTGTTCTGTGCATGGTTTTCTCAGTGGGGTAACTTTCTTCAAAGACCTTGATGCAGCAGTGTTCATTTGAGACATTGTCATTGCCTTTGGAGTCTGACTAACGGACTGGAAACAATTTTTGTTCATTTTACAGCCTTTCTTTTTTCTTCTTAAGCAGGCAAAACCCCCTTACCTAGTGTCTCCCAGGTAACAGTTTGGAATTTCTACACTCCAGGGGTAGGCATTCATTTATATGTTCTCCCAATATATATGGAACGGTGTGCCTGGCACTGTGCTAAGTGCTGGCGATATAATAGTAGGCAAGACATTTGACTTGTGGAGTTGACAACCAGTGAACTTAGGAAGACATTTTGAATAAGTGTTCTCAAGTTCTTTCTGACACCAGTCCTGTCAGTTCTCTGGACTGTGTGTCCAACAATTCAATTCATTTCTGACATTGGCTTCATTCCCATAAGACTGCCCTCACTTTGACACCAGTCCCGGACGGGGTACCCCGGTTACCCGCACTCTTGTCTAACTTGCCCAATTCAGGAATCCCCGTGACACCCCACTCCCCAACCAGGTTTGATAATTCACTAGAATGGCTCATAGAACTTAGGCAGATACTTTACATTTACCTGTTTATTATAAAGGCTACAACTCAGGAAGAGCCCAATGGAAGCAATGCACAGGGCGAGGTAGGGAGGAGACGGGTGTGCAGAGCCCCTGTTCCCTCTCCCAGCGTGCCGCCTGCCCAGCACATCAGTGTCTTTACGAGCTGGGGAGCTTCTTGAACCTCTTTTAGGGGTTTTTAGAAGTTTCATTATGTGGTCATGATTGATTAAGTCATTGGCCATTGGTGATTAACTCAATCTCTAGCCCCTCTCCCCTTCCCAGAAGGTTTGGGAGGGGACAAAAGATGGTAGAATTAAAATAATTAACCCTTTAAATCATGGCTTGATCTTTCTGGTGACCAGCTGCCCCTTCTGAAGCTCTCTAGGGGTCCCCAGACACCCATCATCTAATTAGCATACAAAAGACACTCTTATTATTCAGGAGACTCCAAGAGTTTTAGGAGTTATGTGACAGGAACCAGGGACAAAGACCAAATTTTTTTTATTCTACTTAGCGATGAACTGTGCTGTAAGAGGAGATAATGAATAGATCTGATCTAGTCATGGGAGGTCACGGAAGGCTTCCTCAAAATGCCATGTTAGCTGACACTGAAGGAAAACAAAGAAGTAAGCTAGACAGGGTTAGGTGTAAGGGTAGGCAGGAGGAGGCGGATTCCAGGCAGAGGGAACGATACACAAAAGAAACATACAGCATCTCTACTGTGAAGCAGGAAAAAGCGTGCAACTAGACATTGAGCATGATTGGATCTAGAGAGTGAAAGAGCGTGGTTATGAGATGAGGCTAGTGGGGTAAACAGAAACCACATTAATTAATTTTATGTTTGTGCTAAAAAAAAAAAGGAAGATATTAAAGGGTTTTAAGGAAGGAATGATATGATCTGATCAGAATAGGTTTTTGTGTTTTTTTGACCAGTATTTTTAAAAGAACACTGCAGAAAACAGATTGAAAGGAAAGCATGAATGATACAGGGAGACCAAGAATATTGAAGTAATTTAGAGGAGGGAAGTGGTAACTTGGTCTAGAATGGTAGGAATTGGGATGCAGAGGACATATTGGAGCTTTGTTTAAGATGAGCACAAACATCAAAAAGGAGAATTTATTGTTGGAGTTAATGAAGTCTGCAGGACATAAAGGTAAAGATGTTCAATATAGTTTCCAGATTGAAAATTTTGTTAACTATACATGTAAAACACTTTCTTGTTTGCATTTAGGATAGGAAAGATCGGTCCTGTGATTCCCAGCATCTTTCCAAGATGAAGCCAAATGCAGATGGGGAACCTTTATTTATATAGATACCTAACGCATTACATCTTAGGGCACTTGAGTTTTTTTCTCTTTCAGTTATATCCTATGCATAAACAACTTGTGATTATATACATATTATGGCCTAGATAGTACCAATTAGATTTTTTTCCCTTTTTTCCTAGATAATTCTGAGAGGCTAAAATAGGCAATTACATATTATATATGTAATTATGTATTTTAATACACAATTTACAAACAGTAAAATTCACCTTCTGTGAATTTTGGCAACCACCTATACAATCAAGATATATAGAGCAGTATTATTACCCACCGCCTCAAAAGTTCCCCCATATGTCTTTGTAGTCAACCTCTCCCCATATCCTCAACTCCTGGCAACCACTGATCCTTTTTTAGTTAATTTTTAATCAGGTGTGACATAAGAACTGAGGTTCATTCTTTTGCATCCATTGAATTGCATTTGTACCTTAATTGAAAATCAATTGACTAGATTCTAGACTTTCTATTTTATTCCATTAGCTATATGTCTATCTTATCTCTAATACTGTAGCTTTATAGTAAATCTGGATCAGGTAATGTGATCCTCCAGTTTTGTTCTTCTTTCTAACATTTGGTTATTCTCCTTCCTTTGCTTTTCCATGTAAAATCAGCTTGTCAATTTCTACAAAAACATCATGCTGGGATTTAATTGGGATTGTGTTGAATATATAGATCAATTTGGGGAGAGTTGACATCTTAACAATATTGAGTCTTCCCACCAACAGTGTATGAGGGCAGACTGGTGCAGCCGTTATGGAAGGCAGTGTGGAGGTTCCTCAAAAAATTACGAATAGAATTGCCATATGACCCAGCAATCCCTCTCCTGGGTATCTACCCAAAAAATCTGAAAACATTTAGAGATAAAGACACGTGTGCTCCAATGTTCATTGCAGCTTTGTTTACGGTGGCCAAGACATGGAAACAACCAAAATGTCCTTCGATAGATGAATGGATGAAGAAGTTGTGGTATATATACACAATGGAATACTATTGTGATGAAAAGATGATATAGGAACATTTGTGACAACATGGATGGATCTTGAGAGTGTAATGCTGAGTGAAATAAGTCAGACAGAAAAAGCAGAGAATCATGTGATTTCACTGATATGTGGTATATAAACCAAAAGCAACAAAAGAACAAGACAAACAAATGAGAAACAGAAACTCATAGACACAGACAATGGTTTGGTGGTTGCCAGAGGGTAAGGGGGGTGCCGGGTGGGGGGTGGGAGATGAGGGTAAGGGCGATCGAATATATGGTGATGGAAGGAGAACTGACTCTGGGTGACGAACACACAATGGGATTTATAGATGATGTAATACAGAATTGTACACCTGAAATCTATGTAATTTTACTAACAATTGTCACCCCAATAAATTTAATAAAATTAAAAAAAACAAAACAAAAAAAAACACCAAACAAACAATATTGAGTCTTCCAACTCATTAACATGGTGTATCTCCCAATTTATTTAGATCTCTGATTTATTTCATCAGTGTTTTGTCATTTTTGGCATATACATCTTGTACATATTTTACAAGATTTATTTCTAAATGTATAATGACTTTTGATGCTATTATGTATTTTACTGTCTTATATTTCAATTTCTATTGCTGAAATATAGAAATATATTTTTGTATATTGACCTTGTATTCAATAACAAATGACTTTATTAAGCTTACTTATTAATATTAATACGTTTTTGTATTAATTCTTTGGAATTTTCTACATAGACAATAATACCATGTGCAAATAATGAATTTTATTTCTTGTTTTCCAGTTGTATGCCTTTTATTTCTTTTTCTTCCCTTATTGCCTTGGCTTTCAATCCAGTGTTGAATAGGAATGGTGAGAATAGATATCCTTTCCTTCTTACTGATCTTAGGGGAAAGTATTCAATTTTTCATCATTAAGTATAATGTTAACTGTAGGCTTTTTGTGTGTAACCTTTATATCATGTTTAGGAAGTTCCCTTCTATTCCATGATTTGCTAAGAATTTCTTCATAAATTAGTAATTGAATTTTGAAGCCATTTATAGGACATTAGTTGCCTTGTTTCTTCATTCCCACACCTCATACAATGAAGAAAGACAATAACCTATTTCATTGTCTTTTCTCCTGCCTTATCTCAGAGCATATAGAAAGGGAAATTATTTTAAAGTGAATCTGGATGTCAAAGGCAGCTTTATTCTGAGACTATCCCATTCAACAGGGCAGAAGAAGTGATTCAACTTTTTTATTCTTTAGGAAACTCCAATAAGATTATTGATTAGATCTCGAAAACCTCTTTTTGATGCTTTTTAATAATGAAGCAAGCTAGAATGAGAATGATTTTGGATTTCTTAAAATTTCCTCTAGCTGTCTGTCTCCCTTGTTTTTCTTACTAAGATATTATAAAAAGATCTAGTAGATTGGTAACACAAGAAAGAAAGAAACATCAAATATATGCTTGAGATGTGTTTATGTTAATTTTCACAACAACTTTATGAGGATGATATAGTCCTTATTTTACAGCTGAAGGAACTATATGTAGTTCAGAGAGGGAGGGCCAATATTTGAACTCAAGTTTGTAAGACCATTTTCTTTCTTTTTATTTTTTTAATTAAATTTATTGGGGTGACATTGGTTAGTAAAATTATAGGTTACAAGTATACATTTCTATAAATACATCATTTATATATTGCATTGTGTGTTTACAACCCAGCATCAGCTCTCCTTCCATTGCCATATATTTGACCTCCTTTTCCCCTTTCTACTGTGTTTCTTCGAAAAGAAGACGTAGCTGGACCATCAGCTCTATAATGTCTTTTGGAGCAAAAATTAATATAAGACCCAGTCCGATATTATATTAATAAGACCCAGTCTTTTATTATAATAAAATAAGACTGGGTCTTATATTAATTTTTGCTCCAAAAAACGTGTTAGAGCTGATGGTCCAGTTGTGTCTTATTTTCGGGGAAACCCGGTACCACCCTCCCTCCCCTCTTACCCTCTGGTAACCACTAAACTGTTGTCTGTCTATGAGTTTTTGTTTGTTTGTCTTGTTCCTTTGTTGCTTTCAGTTTTATATCCCACTTGAGTGAAGTCATATAGTTCTTGACTTTTTCTGTCTGACTTATTTTGCTTAGCACAATAATCTCAAGATCCATCCAAGTTGTCTCAAATGGCAGTATTTCATCTTGTGGCAGAGTAGTATGCCACTGTGCATATATACCACATCTTATTTATCCAGTCATCTATTGAAGGTCACTTTGGTTATTTCCATGTCTTGGCCACCTAAATAATGCTGCATTGGACATCGGGTACATATATCTTTACGGACAAATGTTTTCAGATTTTTTGGAGAGGGATTACTGGGTCATATGGTAATTCTATTCTTAATTTTTTGAGGAACCTCCATACTGTTTTCCATAGCAGCTGTACCAATTTACATTACCACCAGTAGCGTAAGACCATTTTCACTCCCAGTTTCCTGCCTTCAGCCTGTTCTATTCTTAGCATTCTGGCTGTATTGAAACCGGTTAAAGCTGATTTCTAAACTGTAGCCATACTGTACTGGCTGTGCTAATTAAAATTTCTTACCATTGTGTGAACCATTCACATTTTTAATTACAAAAAAAAAAAAAATTAAAATGATGGCTTTTATTATGCTTTATGTCACAAAAGTTCTACTTTGCTCTTTTAATTTCCTTTGAAAGTATATTAGCCCTGGTTAAGTTCCTAGCCAGTGCAGGAGGCCAACAATGGTGAGGGCCCCGGTTACTCTGAAGTCAGTCTGAGACTGCCGGTCAGCTCTCGCCTGTTGCTCTCTACCCCCCAGAAGGTACTAAATGCATTTGAAGCTTCTCACTACTTTCGTAATGTGAGCTTTCTATCAAATAGTTTTTTATTTCATCCTTTTCCAAGACTTGTGATAATTGATTTTTAGTTATTCAATTTCTGATTCCAATTCAACAGGATGCAACAGTTACCCTCAAAACTATGGTTTTGGTGGATAAAGTCTTTCTTCTTGCCACTCCTTATCTCATTTCTGTTTTTCACAACTGGTCAATATATATAACTAGTAACTGACATAGCAGTTGTCTTCCAACAGATTTGCACAGATGTGATGAAAGGTATTTCCCTAGAAAGCTTGCTTTCCTAAGGAATAAGCACTTTTCTCTTTTTTACAGATAGAAAAAAAATGACTCAAATTTCATTCTTTCCTTGTCTCCTCTCCCCCCACTCAAGCTTATAGCAGCTCAATCAGAAATGTAGGTCCACAGAATAGTCCTTGCAAGTCTCTATGATTCTCTGGTTTGCTTTCTCCACATATTACCCACAGATGAAATACATTGGAATAACTAATTTTAGCTGAAGAACTTATTATTCTATTATATTTAATGTTCCAACATAATATAATACAATATAATATAGTATAATACAATATAATATAGTATAATATAATATATAATTTTCTTTGATTATTCCTTTATTAAATTTATAATAGCAAATAACCATCTTCATTGGTACTGATTAGCATTGGAAGACATTAACTTGCTATTCATTTTAAAAATAAATATTGGTCAACAGGTGACTTGATATAAATTCAAAGAAACATAATTGAAGATTTACTGGATTTCAGTTTTAATGTTATTATATTATTAACAGGGCTTAGAGTTCTTGAGAGCTGGTAATAAACTAACGCATTATTTATGTACCAGAAACATTCAAGTGGTTATTCCTTTAAAATTTTTAAAAAACAAGAGCATTTAGAGACTCATTTGAAAGAATTTTACAATGTATTGCTCAGTATCCTTTCAGATTTGGATAAACCATCCCTTATATTAGAGTTTTTTTGTTTCTTCAATGAGGTAACTATCCGAGGAAGAAGGGCAGTAGAGATAAACACATAGGCCTACTCATCCTTTAATAATCACAAAGGGAGATAATTAAATAAGTTGATATTTTCCCTGGTACTTGGAGTGGTTTTATTTCTTCATTTTTAAAGTTGTCTAAGAAAATGTTTTGTTTTTCAGGGTAAATTTATAAATAACATCAGAGGGAAGTATTTACAACTTCCAAGTAATTGTTTAGTAAGTCACATTTATTTATGCTCACCGGTCATGATTTTCTATTAACCATTGTACATTGCTTATTTATTTGGGGTTCCCACCATAAATTGGATATTTGGTTTACATGCTATTGAATGAAATAGGAACACGGGTATTAATGCCCTGTTTTCATTTGTACATTTTAAAAGAATATTAGCTCCCAGTTGTAAATACGTTAGATTGAAACTAAATGCTATAAAATGAGATTTCAGTTTTGGTTTATAGCAACATTTCTTAGAAGATTCTAAATTCTAAATTAAATTTACAGGTTAAATAAAGATTAATATATCTCAGAAGTACAAGAAGTGATGAATGTTCCTATTAAAAAAATGTTTTTGAGACTTTTACCCATTTTCCAGTAATCTTGTTATACTCTAGTACTAAGCGATTTATTACTGTAGCCAATATTTACTGTATGCCTGGTTTGGTCCAAGCACTATTCTTGGTACTAAGTATACACTGGTGAACAAAGAAAACATAGTTCCCACCATCGTGTAGCTTACCATCTAGTAAGAGAGCTAGACAATAATTAAACAAACAATATATCAAGTATATAATTTCAAATTGTGATTGGTATATAAATGCTGTGATGGGAAAGAATAGAATGTTATGGGAAGAAGAAATGAGGGGAAACCTACTTTGAATTGGGTGGTCAGGGAATATCTATCTGCAGAGAAGATGCTTAAGCTAAGACCTGAAAGATAAAAAGGTGCCAGCCTGAAAAAGAACATTACAGGCAAGAGAGAACAACAAGCACAAAGCAACTGAGGAGGGAGATGACCTGTTCATGAAGCTGAAAAAAGATCAGTGGTTAGAACATAATGACTGAAGGGGACTATGACAAGGAATGAAATGAAGAGCGAGGCAGGGCCACATCCTGAATAACCTGTAAGACTCTGGCAGAGTTTCGTTTGTATTTTTAGAGAGAATAGGATTTAAAAATCCTTTTTAAAAAAAGTATTAATATGCTCCATTGATTGTGTTTGTGGAAAATGGATAGACAGCCACATCTTTATTACCAGCCCAGTCTTCACCTCTGCCTGAGCACTGTAACAATCAGATTCTTCAAGTTCTATACATTTGTGCACTTCCCTTTGATCCAGAAAAGGGCTTGGGTCCAAGAGACTGAAGGATGACAATAGTACCTTGAAAGTGTTTCCAGTCTTTATGTAGAACAAAAGCTTTGACAGAAATATAGGCAAAGGACATTAAAAAAATTATATTGTCTAATGAAATGTGAAAAAGTATTTAACTTTACTAGTGATCAAAGATATACAAGTTAAAGCTGTAGTATGATGTCACTTTTTTACTTATTCAAAAACTGGAACATTTTTAAAAATACACATTAAACTGTCATACATTAAAAAATATATATGCATTTATATTGATAAGGATGTGAGGAGACAGACACTTTTAACTTCTACTAGTGGGAATGCATATTTGTACAAGTTCATAATCCCTTATCCAAATCCCTTTGGCCAGATATGTTTCAGAATTCAGAATTTTATTTATTTATTTATTTTAGAAAGGTAATACAGGGACTTCCATTTCTGATAGGATGCATTTGGAGTTTCTTGGAGGGGAGGTGGGGAATGGACAAAATATATTAAACAGTTCTCAAGGCACTGGACCTCAAGCAGTGAAGGAGAGTGACCTCTGAGAGACAAGAAACAAATCATATAAACCCTAGGTTTGCCCCCAAATTACTGCCAGGAGAAAGTTTCCAAGCCATGGTACAAGGAGAGGAAACTGAGGCAGAGCTTATCAGTCTCTCTGAGTTGAAGAGACAGAGCTGGGACTCCAGGACAGAGTATTAGACAGGAGAGAGCCACACAGAGAGCTCCAGAGATCTGCCGAAGGCAACTTTGTGTTGAGTATTGATCCACTCTTGTGTGAAGAAACTCCTCAAGGCCAGAAAAAGAAGCACCCAAAAGGATTATAAGTAGCAGTGCCCCAAATTCACAGAGTGAAGAATAACACCAGCCTGGAAAGCTTCGTAATTCACAGGGCAGCACGGAGGGTACTAAATAAGGTCTTGACCTCAGTATTAGGGGAAAAGTAAGCCCTAAACTATCTGTTGTTCTGATCCCACCTACCAAAGCTTAAAAGCAAAACCTAAGAAGATCACATTATTTCTAAGTATTTTAACCACATCCCAGGATGAAATTCAAGAATATATTAAGGATTAGAAAAATATCTAACCCAACAAGGTAAAATTCACAATGTCTGGCATTTGATAAAAAATTACGAGGCATACAAGAAAGCAGGAAAATACAAGTCATAAAGAAGGGAAAAAATCAACTATAAGACATTCTGGAAAAGACAAAATTATGGACACAGTAAAAAGATCAGTGGTTGCCAGGGGCCAGGGTGTGGAGGGAAGGATGAATAAATGGAACACAGAGGATTTTTAGGGCAGTGAAAGTACTCTGTATGGTACTGTAATGGTGAATATACGTCATACACATTTGTCCAAACCCATACAATATACAATGCTGTGAGTGAACCCTAATGTAAACTATGGACTTTGGGTGATAATGATGTGTCACTGCAGTGTGTCATCGGTTATAACAAATTTACCCCTCTGGTGGGGGAGGCTGTACACCTGTGGGAGCATGGGATATATGTAATATCTCTGTACTTTCTTCTCAAGTTTGCTGTGAACTTAAAAAAAACTGCCTTAAAAAATAGTCTTTTAAAAACTTAGTCCATTGAAAATGGATCGAGAAATAGATTATATTATTATATTATGTTATATAATAGGGAGATTATACAATTAGTAGATAAGAACATTAAAACAGTTATTGTGACAGTTATTATAATTGCATTCCATATATTCAAGAAGCTAGAGGAAAGATTTAACATGTGAAATAGAAATATGGAAGTTATAATGACCCAATAGAACATCTAGAGATTAAAACTGCAATGTCTGAGATGAAGAACACACTGGATGGGATTATAACAGCGTCATGGACATTGCAGAAGAAACAATTTGTGAACTTGACTATGCAGCAGTAGGAACAGTCCCAAATCAAACCCAGAGAGAAAAACTGAAAAGAAATGAATAAAGCATCAGTGAACTATGAAACAACTTCAGGTAGCAAAATATATGTGTAATTGGAGTTCTAGAAGAAGTAGGGGCAAAAATAATACAGAAAAAATATTTGAAGAAATGTAATACAGAGTTCCAATTCCAGTAATGGCAGGGTAGCCTGGCTGTATTGGACAGCCCTTCTGTCAATAACAATTATAAACTCTAGACAAAATAAGAAAAAGCATTGTCTAGAAAACGACCAGAAGCAGACAAAAACTGTAAGAAACACACACCTTAAAGAAAGGAAGCAAACTAGGGGAACTCAACATTTAACCAGCTTTTCCCTTAGGGCTCTTCTCAGTTTGCCTAAGAGTACTGGGGAAAAAGCTTAAAAAGAAAGGAGCATGCTAAGTGTGATGAAGAAACAGAAGTCAGAGTTCAGGACTACCAAAGCAGCTATAAACTGAGGGGAAAATCTCAGAAAGAAGGGTGCCAATGAGAAGGGAACTCCTAATCTTTTTATGAGTTTCAGAATTGCACATACACAGACAATGCTGTAAGAAACCAGACAGAAAGTTGCATCCGGAGGACTAAAGAACTGAGCAGATATTTCAGTAGCTACATAGTGTTGATTTTTGAGGGCTATTCTTGTCAAATAGGGGGATTTATACACACCTCACTGAAGCTGCAGAAGGACTGTGCTTTCTGACTAAGGGCTGCCCCAAGACTAAAGGCAAAAGCAAAATAAATCCTCTAACAAAGCCAAAGCTCAAACTATCACACAATCAATGGAAGAAGGAGGAAAATATAACTTAAGAGAAAAAACATCAACAGAAGCAGACCTGTGCATGAGCCATATGTTGGCATTGGCAGTCAGGGACTTTAAAATAGAAAATACAAATATGTTAAAGGATGTAGAGGAAAAGATCAGCAGAATGATTGAACATATGGGGAAATCTCAACAGATAAATGGAAACTATAAAATAAAACAGTGTAAAATCTAGAGCTGAAAATTATATCTAAAATGAAAAGTTTATTAGATTATCAGTAGCATTTTTAAGACTGAGACAAATGTTACCAGTAAATTTGAAGACAGTTCAATAGAAATAATCCTAACTGAAGCATAGAGGATTAGAGGATTGAAAATAAATGAAGAGAGGACTCAGTGACCTGTGAAACAATATCAAAAAGTCTAATATATATACATAATATACATATATATATTATATATATATATAATATATATCTATCTGTCATTAATATATATATCTATCGTTGGGATTCCAAAAAATGAGGGGAGAGAGAAAGAGAAGTGGCCGTGGAGTGACCTAGTAATGTCTGACATTTTCCCACATTTGGTGAAAAACATCAACCCATATGTCTAAAAACTGCAAATTGCAAGCAGAATAAATACAAAGAAAACTACACCCAGATACATCATGTCATAGTCAAACTACTGAAACCAAAGATAAAGAGGAATTTTTAAAGCAGCCAAAGATAAGACAATAATAATATGGATGACTTCTCATTTTAAAAATGAGGCGGGGAGGCCAGAAGACAATAAAATGGCATCTTTGAAGTGCTAAAAGAAAGGTAATATGAGGCATACATTGTATATCATATAGCATTCCCAGTCTAGGCCAGCATCCCTTAATCAAACGCTTATGTGGGATAAATAAGGACTATAAACAGCCTCACTTCAGTTCAGGTCAGGTTTTGTTGTCAGAGGACTTTTGGTGCCAAAAATTTTTTAAAAGAAATCCTTTTGATTTCAGAGTTTTTTGGATTTCAGAATTATAGGAAAAGGGTTTGTGGATTCATCTTACTTGTCAGGAGAAAAATTGGCAATGTGTATTTTTAAACGTCTGTACCATTAGAAGCAGGGATTTCTAAGAATCCATCCAACAGAAATAACACATGAAGAATGTGTGCTAAATGTTACATAAAGATGTTTATGACAGCATTTTTTTAAATAAACAAATTGAAAACAACCTAAATGTTTCAATAGCCTCTCAATAGTTGGTCAAATTAGTTATGGTATAGCTATACAATGAGTGGACTACTTTATAGACATGAAAAATCATGTTGAAGAATATTGATATGGTCAAATAAACATTCTCAACATATACTATGAAAAGACCACAAAATTGTGATTCCAAATGTTAGTAGTAGTTACTACTGTGTGGTTGGGTTCTGATTTGTACTTGCTTTGTTTTGCTCTTTTGTATATTCTAAATTTCCATTAGTGAACATGAATTCCTTTTGTAATTAGAAAAATCAAAGCTTGTTTTTTAAAAAAGAGCAAAGTGATAAAGAAGATATTCTTATTGTTATTAAGTTTCAGATCAGATTGCTTCTCTAAATCAGGAATCATTATCCAAGATCACTCACCAAAGTTCAGCATTATCATTAAGGCTGTAGCTTAGTTATATCAACCGTATTCCCAGATCTAAGGTCTGCACACCTGGATTTAAAGTATCTCTTTTAAACTGCACTGCCTGAGGCATTTCCAGAAGGAATCCTGTTAGATGAAAAATAAGACCTTTTCGTGAGCAATGCTGAACCATTTCTGTTGCCACTTCAAACACTCTCTAGCTTAATCTCCAGAGAACAGCTCTCTCAGATAAATTGTCCAGCACCACATCCAGTTCTTGGCTTATTTTTAAAAGTCTGCGGATTCTTTCATGAGGTCATTTTTTTTTAAGCTTAAAGAACTACTTTGCTTTGAAAATCTATTTTCTCTCTTTTCAAAAAGAGCATACCAGGAATTAAAGTTGGATCACGTTTAGCAAGCTACATCATACATCTGGAATAAATTCCACAGTATTAATATCATGGTATGTTAGAGCAAAGACTGTCAAGTCTAATTTTTGCAGAGCTGCTGAATCTGAAAGGACAGTCTGGACAGCCAGCTGTTTTGATCCTGAGCTGAGGTATGTTTTCTAAAGTTATTCTGAAAGTCAGAGGAGAAAGGCAGAAAAGCCTGTGACATGCCACAGGGGTAGGAAATGTCTTCATCATCTATACTGTCTGTAGGTTCTTAGAATTTGACTCTTAGAATTGAAAGAGGCTTGAGAACTTGATTCCAATTGCTTACCCAGTACTTACACCTCTTTTACATCAGTCTAGACAGACATTATCTAGTATCAAACTACTTGTAATAATAATTTTATTTTTCCTTGTAAACTAATAAGTTGATGTTCTGATTGCAATTAGTCTGTACTTAATATGGGCTAGAATTCATTGCTGAAACCATGTGAACTTGGAGTTTTCTTTGTGAGCAGGTTTGATAACAGCTTTACTTTCCTTAATAAATATAGGACTATTCATATTTTCTGTTTCATCTGGGATCCTTTTTTTAAAGTTATTTTTTAAGGAATGTGTCCTTGTATTGCCAAATTTATTGGCGTAAAATTGTTCATGATAGGCACTTACTCTCTTTTAAATGTCTGTAAGTAATGTTACAGTAATGTTTCATTGTTGGTAATAGTAACTTATACTCTTTTTCTTGATTAATCTACAGAGCAGCTTACTAATTTTGTAGGTATTTCCAAATGACCAACCTCGGCTTTGTTAATTTTCTCTATTTTGTTTGATTTCTATTGCATTGACTTCTGCTTATTATTTCCTTCCTCTTACTTAATTTGGTTTTACTTTGATCTTCTTCTAGCTTCTTAAATTGGAAGCTTAGGTGGTTTATTTTAAACCTGTCCTATTTTCCACTATAGCATAAGAAGATATAAATTTATTTTTAAGCACTGTTTTAGCTGTACCCTACAAATTTCTTTAAATGCTTTGTTGAGTATCATTGATATAAAATAAATAGCATGTGAAGTGTATGAATTTGACATATATACATCCATGAATCCATCACCACAATCAAGATACTGACCCTATCCATCACCGCCAAAAATTTTACTCAGTTCCTTCACTTCTGTTCCCTGGGAACCACTGATTGGCTTTTTGTCACAGTACATTAATTTGCATTTTCTAGAATTTTAGACAAATGAAACCATAAAGTATGTATGCTTTGTTGGTCTGGCTTTTTGCGCTTAGCAAAATTATTTGAGATTCATCCACATTGTTGTATCAAGAGTTCATTCCTTCTTACTGTTGAGTAATGTTTCATTTTATGGATATACCATAATTTGTTTATGATTTCACCTGTTGATAGCCATCGAGACTTCTCTAGTTTCTGGCTATTATGGATAAAGCTGTTTTGAAGATTTGTGTACAAATCTCTGTATGGACAAATGCTTTCATTTATCTTGGGTAAATACCTAAGGAATGGAATGGCTGACTCATATGGAAAATGTATTTTTATCATGTTAAGAACCTGCTGATCTATTCTCCAAAGTGGTTGTACCATTTTACCCTCCTACCAACCGTATATGAAGGTTTCATTTCCTCCACATCCTCGGTGTAGTCAGTCTTTTTGGTTTCAGCGATTCTAATAGGTGTGTAGTGTTATCTCATTGCATTTTCAATTTGCATTTTGTGAATGACTAATAATGTTCAGTATCTTGTCATGTGCTCACTGGCCATCTATATATTTTCTCTGGAGAAATGTCTATTGAAGTCCTTATTTTTAAATTGGGTTGTTTTGTTGCTGAGTTTTAGACATTCTCTCTATATTCTGGATATTAATTTCTTATCAGATATGTCATTTTCTTCCATTCTGTGAGGTACCTTTTTACTCTATTTATAATGTCCTTTGGTGCACAAAAGTTTTTAATTTTGATGAAGTTTTAATATTGTTTGTACCTTTGGTATCATACGCAAGAAATCATTGCTAAATCCAAGGTCATGAAATTTTTCTGTTTTCATCTAAGAGTTTTATAGTTTTAGCTCTTACATTTAGGACTTCCATCCATTTTTAGTTAATTTTTGTATATGATGATAAATAAGCGTTCAGCTTCATTCCTTTTGCCATGTGGATCTTTAGTTTTCCCGTCACTGTTTGTTGAAAAGACTATCCTTTCCCCCATTAAGTGGTCTCGATACCTTTGTTGAAAATCATTTCACCATATATGTGATAAATCCCACTTGATCGTGATATATGATCCTTTTATTTTTTGTATTTTTCAATTACAGTTGACATACAATATTATATTAGTTTCAAGTATACAGTGTAGTGATTAGACATTTATATAACTTATGAAGTGACCATCCCAATAAACCTAGTGCCCATCTGATACCATACATATTTATTACAATATATTGACTATATTCCTTATGCTGTATTTTATTTACATCCCTGTGACTGTTTTTATAACTGGCGATTCGTACTTCTTAATCCCTTTTCCTGTGCTGTTGAATTTGGTTTGCTGGTCTCTAGTCTATTCCATTTGGTCTGTATATCTGTCTTTATGCCAGTAGCTCACTATTTTGATTACTGTAACTTTATAGTAAGTTTAGAAATCAGGAAATATGAGACCCCCAACTTTGCTCTTTTTCAAGATTGTTTTGGCTACTCAGGTCCCTTAAGATTTCATACAAATTTCAGGATGGATTTTTTTTCTTTTTTACCTCTGAAAAAAATGCCATTGGGATTTTGTTAGGGATTGTATTGGACCTATAGATTGCTTTGTGTAGTATGGACATTTTAACTATATTAAATCTTCCAATCCATGGACATGGACTGTTTTTTAATTTATCTTTGTTTTCTTTAATTTCTTTGAGCAAAATTTTGTAGTTTCACTGTACAAGTCTGTTGCTTCCTTGGTTAGGTTTTTCCTATTTTATTCCTTTTGATGCTCTGGTAAGTGGAATTGTTTTCTTAATTTCCTTTTCAGATTGTTCATTGTTAGTATATAAAAACACAAAGTGATTTTTATGTGTTGATTTTGTATCCTGCTATTTTGCTTAATTTGTTTATTAGTTCTAACAGCATTTTGGTATTTTTGGAATGTAAATTTAGAGTTTTCTACAAATAAGATCATGTCATCTGCAAACAAATAATTTTACTTTTTCTTTTATAATTTGAATGCCTTTTATCCTTTTTGCCTAGGCTAGGACTTCCAGTACTATGTTGAATAGATGTGGTGAGAGCAGGCATCCTTGTCTTATTTCTGATCTTAGAGGAAAAGCTGTTAATCTTATACCACTAAATATGATGTTAGCTGTGCTTTTTTTTACGTATATAGCCTTTGTTATGTTCAGATAGTTTCCTTCTAATCCTACTTTGTTGAGTGTTTTTTGTTTGTTTGTTTTATCATGAATAGTATTGAATTTTGCCAAATGATTTTTCTATATCATAGTTTTTTCTTTAATTTTGTTAATGTGGTATATCACATTTATTGATTTATGTATGTTCAACTTTCCTTGTATCTCAGGGATGCATTCCACTTGATTATAATGTATGATCTTTTTAATTTGCTGTTGAATTCAGTTTGCTAGTATTTTGTTGAGGATTTTCCATCTTGTGTTCACTAATTATATTGGCCTATGGTTTTCTTTTCTTGTAGTGTCCTTCCTGGCTTTGGGATCAGGGTAATGATGACCACCTAACATAGTTTGGAAATGTTCCCTTCTCTTCATTTTTTGAAAGAGTTGGAGAAGGGTTGGTATTAGTTCTTTAAATGTTTGGTAGAATTCATCAATGAAACTACGTGGTCTTGGGCTTTTTTGTTGTTGTTGGGAGGATTTTGATTACTGATTCAGTTTCCTAACTAGTTATTAGCCTTTTCAGATTTTGTTTCTTCATGATTCAGTCTTGGTATAGGTTGTGTGTTTCTTGGATCTAATATCCTTTTGATTTCTTCTTTGATCCATGAGTTTTTTGGAAGTATGTTACTTAGTTCCTAAATATTTGGGAATTTTTCCAGAGATCTTTGTATTATTGATATCTAATTTATTTCTGTTGTGGTCAGAGAACATTCTTTGTATGATTTGAATTCTTTTAAATTTATCGAGAATTATTTTATTGCCAGAAAATGGTCTATGTTGGTAAATGGTCAGTGTGTACTTGAAGAGAATATGTATTCTGCTTTTATTGGTGGTAGTGTTATGGAAATGTCCATTTGATCAAGATAGTTGTGTTAAGTCTTCTATATCTTTAAAAAATATTTTAATTGAGTTATAATTGACATATAATATTGTGTAGTTTTAGGTGTACGGTATGTTGATTTGATACATTTATATATTGCAATATGATTACTACAGTAGCATAGCTAACACCTTTATCATGTCACATAATGATCACTTCTTTTTTGTGTTGAGAACAGTTAAAATCTAGTCTCTTAGCAACTTTGAAGTTTATAATACAGTATGTTGACTCTAATCACCAAGTTGAACCTTAGGTCTCCAGAACTCATTTATCTACTAGTTGCAAATTTGTACCCTTAAACAGTATCTCCCCAACTTCCCCATCTCCCAGCCCCTGATAACCATCATTCTAGTCTCTGTTTTTATGAGTTAAGCCTTTCTAGATTCAACATATTAGTAATATATAGTATTTATCTTTCTCTGTCTGATTTATCTCATTTAGCATAATGGCCTCAAGGTCCATCCATGTTGTTGCAAATAGCAGGATTTTCTTTCTTTTTATTGCTGTATAATATTCCATTTTGTATATATAAGACCCACATCTTCTTTATCCATTTATCCATCGGTGAACACTTAGGTTGTTTATATATCTTGGCTATTGTGAATAATGCTGCACTAAACATGGTGTGCTGATATCTCTTCAAGATACTGACTTCTAGTCCTTTGGCTATATACCCAGGAGTGGGATTGCTGGATCATATTCAATTTTTAATTTTTTGAGGAACCTCCATACAGTTTTCATAATGGCTGTACCTAAATTTACATTCCCACTGACACATCCCTTTTCCCAACATATTCCCTTTTCTCCACATGCTCACCAACATTTGATATCTCGTCTTTTTTTTTTAATAAAAATCATCCTAACAGGTGTGAGGTGATATCTCATTGTGGTTTTAATTTGCCTTTTCCTAATGATGAGTTGAGCATCTTTCCTATACCTGTTGGCCTTTTGTATGTCTTTGGGACAATGTCTGTTCAAGACCTTTGTCCACTTTTAAATTGGGTACATCCTTTCTAATTATCTGCCTACTTGTTCTCTCATTTATTGAGAGAGAGGTATGGAAATCTCTGACTATATCATCTATTTCTCCTTGCACTTCTCTCAGTTTTTGTATTACATACTTTTAAGCTATTAGATGCATAGATGTTTAGGATTGTTACATCCTCCCGATGAACTGACTCCTTTATGATTGTGAAATGATCTTCTTTCTCCCTGGTAATAATCTTTGCTCTAAAATCTAGTGCTGTGATGGCATATCTTTCCAGTCTTTTTGCTTTTAAAGTATTTGTGCCTTTAAAGTATGTTTTGTACAGGCAGCATGTGATTGGAGTTCACTCATTTATCTAATGTGACAATCTCTTTCAACTCTTCAAATATTTGAAGATCTTCCTGCACCATCAGTCTTCTCTTCCTTGGGCTAAACATCCTTTTATTATGGTTTGGCTGATACTTTATCTAAATCCTTCACTATTATTATCAAACTTTTGTTTTGCTTAAAAGGGATATTACATCACAAAGCATACTTGGATTTGGACTTTGCAAGAAATTTTGACAATTGCATTGACAGTTGTGTCAGTTGATTAACATTGTCAACAAAAATGTGTATCTATTTGTTTCCTCACCATTTGGTTAAAACCAACTTAGACCATCTGTTCTACTTTTCTTATCCTAATCATATTTTTAGCTTGGCTGACTACTGACTTTTTGATC
The DNA here is from genome assembly GCF_036562045.2 of Rhinolophus sinicus. NCBI lineage: Eukaryota > Metazoa > Chordata > Mammalia > Chiroptera > Rhinolophidae > Rhinolophus > Rhinolophus sinicus. Next base: position 48,743,844 of record NC_133751.1, read on the forward strand.
TCCAGAAAAATTTCAAAGGGACTTAACAGCAAATCTATTAATTATTCCTCTGAAAATATCTGTTTTATTTCAGTTATACTGACTCGAGTTGACTTATTTTTTTGAGTGTTGGCCAAATAAAACTAGACTATAAGAGGATATTAAAATGTTTGCCTTTTTTCGCAGGTAAAAATGTCCCCAGCCTGTCATTCATCCAAAGGAGATCCTGCTGTTAAGAAAGTGAGTTTTGAAGACAAAAAACAACTTCCTCCTTCTGTGTGTTTATTCTCCTCTGTTTAACAATTTTCCTAAAATAACAGTGATTTTTAAAAAAAATTAGTTTCAGGTGTACAAAACAATGTAATAGACATTTATCATTTATATCCCTCACACAGATAATTCCCCTCCCCCCATCTACTACCCCTCTGACATCACATACAGCCATTATATTTCCACTGTCTCTATTCCTAATGCTGTAGTCCGCTTCTTGTAGATATATATATATATATATATATATATATATATATATATATATATATATATATATATAAAATTATAGTTGGCATTCATTATTGTTCAGCTTCAGCTCCAGGTGTACAGTGCAGTGATCAGGCATCTACATCATCCCTGATGGGTCTCCCTAATGAGACACGTGTCCATCAGATACCCTACAAAATCTTTACAACATTATTGATTACATTCCCCAAATTGACGTTCATATCCTCATGACAATCTTGTGGTTACCGATTGTGCTTTCTAACCCCCTCACTTTCCTCCTTATCCCCACCCCCCTCCCATCTAGCAACCCTCAGTTTTTCCTCTATGTCTCTGAGACTGTTTCTAATTAGTTTATTCATTTATTATTTTCTTTAAATTCCATATATAAGTGAGATCAATGGTATTTGTCTTTCTCTGTCTGACTTATTTCACTTAGCATAATGTTCTCTAGGTTCATCCATATTGTTGCAAATGGTAAGATTTCATTCTTCTTTTAGACTGCATAATACTCCATTGTATAAATGTACCACAGTTTCTTAATCCAGTCGTCTACCAATGAACATTTCGGTTGTTTCCATGTCTTGGCTATTGTGTATAGTGCTGCAATAAACATAGGGGTGCATAAATTTTTTCAAATTAGAGTTTTGGATTTCTCTGGATAGATACCTAGGAGTGGAATTGCTGGGTCATAAGGTAGTTCCATTTTTAGTTTTTTGAGATACCTCCATACTGTTTTCCATAGTGGCTGCACCAATCTGCAATCCCACCAACAGTGCACAAGGGTTCCCTTTTCTCCACATCCTTGCCAGCACTTGTTGTTTGTTGATTTATTGATGATAGCCATTTTGACTGGGGTGAGGTGGTATCTCATTGTGGTTTTTATTTGCATTTCTCTGATGGTTAGTGAGGTTGAGCATTTTTTCATATGTCTGTTTGTCATCTGTATGTCCTCTTTAGAAAAATGTCTCTTCATTTTCCTCTGCCCATTTTTTAATTGGGTTGTTTGTTTTTTTGGAGTTGAGTGAGTTTTTTATAAAGTTTGGATATTAACCCCTTATCAGATATATCTCCCATTTAGTAGGATCCCTTTTTGTTTTATTGATGGTTTCATTGCTGTGAAAAAACTTTTTAGTTTGATGTAATCCCACATGTTTATTTTTTCTCTTACTTCCCTTGCCTGAGAGGATATATCAGTAAAAATGTTACTCCAGGTAATGTCTGTAAAGTTTCTTCCTATGTTTTCTTCTAGGAGTTTTATGGTTTCAGATCTTACATTTAAGTCTTTAATCCATTTTGAATTCATTCTTGTATATGGTGTAAGGACGTGGTCCAGCTTCATTTTTTTGCATGTGTCTGTCCAGGTTTCCCAGCACCATTTATTGGATAGACTGTCTTTACCCCACTCTAAATTCTTGCTTCCATTGTCATAGATTAAATGACCATATAAGCATGGATTTATTTTTGGGCTTTGTATTCTGTTCCATTGATCTATGTGTCTGTTTTTATGCCAGTACCATGCTGTTTTGATTACTGTACCCTTGTAGTATAATTTGATGTCAGGTATCATGATACCTCCCAGTTTGTTCTTATTTCTCAAGATTGCCAAGGCTATCTGCGGTCATTTATGGTTCCATACAAATTTTAAGATATGTTCTATTTCTGTGAAAAATATCCTTGGTAGTTTGACAGGAATTGCGTTGAATCTGTATATTGCCTTAGGCAGTATGGACATTTTAACGATATTAATTCTTCCTATCCATGAGCATGGTATGTGTTTCCATCTATTTGTATCTTGAATTTCTCTCTTCAGTGTCTTATAATTTTCTGAGTACAGATCTTTTACTTCTTTGGTTAAATTTATTCCTAAGTATAAAATAACAGTGATTTTTAATCATCTTAATGCCGTCAAAGATTGTTTCTGATTGGTTGGCCTAATGAGGTATCAACAGGACTCCTTGTCTCTTCCAGAGAAGCTAAGTGAGGGTTTGGGCCTAGCATCGGTCTCCCGGCAAGCAGAGACTTATTATTGTTCTGGAATTCCCATTCTCTGTACCAGGTATGCATCCTGGTATCAGTCAGTGGTTGCTGAGGAAATGTACTCTAAGGAGGAGCTATACAGATAGCTGTACCTAAAGAAAACTGGCCTGAGATACTAACATTTCAGCACATACCACACAAAGTTCTCAGTGAGTATTTGTGGGATAGACCTTCAGTCCCTGAGTGTAAACTGTGTGGCACAGATAGGGTGTGAGTCTCTCCACTAAGCAATCCTCAGATGATGTCTCCAGAACCACTGAAATCCTTTTCTTTATTCAGCTGCAGCAGCACAGTTGGAACGTGCTAAACAGATTGACATTTTTGTTGTTTTCTTTTACCATTTCTATTTCTCTGATAGTTGACGTGTCCCTGGATGTAGGTTTTCTTTCCTTGTCCTTTTTTACAACTTCAGTGAGCATTCATGTCACCAAAGGATTGTAGGACAAAAATAACAACTTGCTGGCTCTGTTGACTAACAGCAGGTTTTACCTTCAAAACTGTGTGCCAAAAATGGGTTCCCTTTCTCTGCCTTCAGAATCCCCTGAGACGTTTTCAAAAGAAAGAAAAAAAAAGCAAAACCAGAATACGATGTCTGAAAAGCCCTATAACAAGCTGCACATGAAAATCTTTTTCACTTTTGTCCAGACAGCCGGGGCAGGCAGGGCTGAGGTGATGGCTGTTGCTGCTCAGAACTGTCATGGTAGCATGAAGAGCTGGAAAGGGCTTAAGTAATTTAGTCTCACTCAGTAAACAAAAGAGGAAATTGGAATCCAGAAGGACATTTTACCCCCACAAGCTCCCCAATGAGACACACTTCTAAAGTACAGGTTAAAAACACGTGCTTTGGACTCAACCAGACTTCAGTTCAAAAACTGACTCTTCCACTTATTTATCTGAATGACCTTGAATAAGTCAGCCTCCTTGCTTCCTCCTCTGTAAAATGATGGTGCTACCTCAGAACTGTCCTGGAGATTAAGTGAGATACAATTTGAGTGCCCAACATTGTGTTTGACACATGCTATCAATTATTGACATATAATCCGTAAGTAATCAGCTGTTGTTGAAACTAGTATTAAAACACGTCTGCAAGCTCCTAATGCGATGTCCTTTCACTGTATTATGCTACTTATATATTATTGTCCATTCAGCAAGTATTTCTTTATACTAGACACTGAGCTCAGAAACAGACTACAGAGATGGGAAACACAATCTTTGTTCTCGAGGACCTCTGTATTGAGTGGGACAGGTAAACTGGCAGTGACCATACCACTTGGAAGGTACACAGGTGCGAGAGTGTGGAGAAGAGGCCCTGCTTTGAAATGACTAAGCTAAGTTAGTGCTGTGCTGATGTGCTTTCTGGTGAAGAGCCCAATGAATTAATCTGCTCCCTCACAACCTTGTAACCACATTGTAATGATAGCAAATCCTACCGTACTTATAGGCATTTACTGAATACATATTCGTTTGAAATAGGTTCGTGCAACCTGTTTTGAAACTTCGTAATGTCCCAGCTGTCTGTCATTTTAGGTGTCTGACCACTAGCAGAGATGTGGCAATGTTCCAGAAACAGGATTCTGTTGTTCTTGTAATCAGCATCAGACACAGAGAAACTTCCTAAGCTAATGACTGGACACAGGTAGACCCAGGTAGTATTCCTAAGTAATCAGGTGGAGACTTACTCCCTCTCCATGCAAGAGTTGGGACTGTCTCTAAATTATTTTATCCAGTCTCTGTATCTGGAGACCTTTTATTTTGGCAGTGAGGTCAATTCCTAATATTTACCATTCTGATTAACAAGCCATTAATTTCACCAATAGAAAAATGTCTGCTATTTTTTTGAGCTAATAAGCAAAGTGTTGGTCAGTATATGAACAGCTAAAGGGCTTTCAATAGCTGCATTTGCGAGTTCACGATAGCTGGCAATCTCTAAACTATGGATTCTTGGTTAAGGTCACTGACCATCCGTGAGTAGGAGCCTAAACTATATAGCACATACTTAATACCATATGTTTATAGTGTCTAGAATAACTTTAAAATATATATCATAACAGGTGATTCTCCCAGACTAAAAAGTCAGGGAAAGCTTGCCAAGGGAGGTAAAGCTTGATCTAGCCTTGAAATACAAGGGAAAAGGTACTCAGGCAGACACGGGTGAGTCAGCCCCTTTCAGGAAATGGCGGCGGTTCTGTATGGCTTAAATATAGAGCATGCAAAGGCCTGGGGAAATAAATGGGAGTCCAGATCACAAAGAACCCCAGTCTGTGACGCTGGCTTTTTATCTTGAGGATAAGGGTTTCTGTCAAAGGTGACAGTAGAGGTAAAAAGACCAAGTAGAAGAACAGAACAGTTATCCAGGCAAGAAAAAATATCCCAAACCTATGTTGTGTTAATGGAATGAAGAGATGAGGTAATAAATTCATCTCAGTTACTTTTTTTCCTCAAAACCCTTTCTGACACCCTAAGTCTGAGTATCTTTTTCAAGTCCTGAACTAGTCCCTCCCAACATACTTACCTGCCTCTTTACTTATGTGTGTCCCCCATTAGACTGTGTACCTCGTGAGGGCAGGAGCCACATGAGTCTTGCTTGCTTGTTCACTTGTACAACAGAGCAGTCACTCAGTAGTTGTTGAGTGAATGAGAGGGAGACGCAAGAGAGTCCATAGGACCTCATGTTGTTCATGGGAAGTGAGGGGAAGAGGAAGTTTCGGGCCTGGGTAGAGAATGAACAAATGACGCAGCATTGCTGTCCCAGGCCTGTATCCCAGCATGGTCGGCTCTTACTGTTCGAGCTCTATCAGCAATAGTCTGAGTGAGATCAACGTGAAACTCGTCACCTCACTGTTACTTCCCCCGCTGGGTGTGTATTGGTGTGCGTGTGAGTTTGGGTGTGCATATTTATCTATACATGTACATCTACGTCTACATTCTGGTGACCACCCTAGAGCTGCAGTCTCTCTCCCCAAAGCGGTACTGACAGATGGAAGCACCAGCAGTGTCTGCTGAGCAGTGTGACTGCCAACATGACATGTGTAAGAAACACAAAGGAGCAGTAGTGTTCTTCATTTGAGCCAACAATTCTTTGTTGACCATTAACTGAAAAAAATGTTTGGGGACTCTGCTATCACTATTGGCCCAGCCAGGAGCTGGATTCAAGTGCTGAGGAAACAGAAGCCATGTTCCGTCGGGCTCTGCTTAACTTCTCGGGATAGGTGTCTCGTGTAGGAGTCACTCTTCTGCTCTGCTGCCACGTGTCAGAATCTGGCAGATTCTGTGAGCGTGTACACATAACATCTTTTTGCAACACCAGCATTTTGCATTTTGGATATTCTTTTAGAAAGCTCTGGATTATAAATATCATATATAACCACATAAAATTTGTGTATAATATTTATCTTACGTATATAAAATTTCTTCTTAATGTGCTCTAACTGGTAGCTTCAGTAAAGGTGGAAGATACACATGCTTGCCTAAGACTTTTCCAGTGTTTGATCATGGATGGCCAGAAGTTTAAAACTCAGGAAGCATTTCCCTGAGATAAAAATTGCCATAAAAGTCCGTTGCAATAAACTCCCTAAAATAGATTGAAACTGGAGGTGTTGACAGTGTTGAGGTGGATTAAAGGAATTTGGAGACTTAGTTGAAGGCAGCATCAGAAACCATGAGTTATGATGCATCTACTAAAGAACACCAACCAGGAATTTGTGTAGCAAAGTTGGGATTGTTACATGCGTAATAAGCAGGGAAAGTAGTTTTGTGTTACATCTTGAACACAAAAGCACGGTTATACTCTCTGAGCCATCCCCTGTTTTAGATGAACTTTCCTGGTGTGTTTGTTAGAAGCCTGAGGGGCCAGAGGATGTGGCTGAAGAGTATCCCCAGGCTTGTGGAACCCACTGGAAGAGTCTCCTGATGTTCTCTTCAGAATAACTTCTTCCAGTTAGGGACAAGCTACTGGGCATGGCAGAGTGGAAAGCCTTCTAATAGTTATGGGTAAATTCAGTAATATTCAACAAGACTTGAAGGTGCCAGGTCTTAGAAGGACAAAGGTCAGTGAAATATAGTTCTTGCTCTCAACATATTTACAAGTTAATGGTGACTAAACTGGTGAACTTATTAATAAAAGCTAGCGCTCCCAGAAATTGGTTATCGGCTTATTGAGTTTCAAGTATATTATAAGAATTTGGAGCTGATTTTTTTTTTTTTTTTGTCCGGGTGTTCTGGTGATGTGAAATTTTTATAGTCAGTTCCCAGTCTTGCCACTCAGGTCAAGAATGTGGACGACTATACTTGCTCATGATTTTTATTGACTCACAGCGGGGTTTTGAGGGTGTTTTTATTTTTAAGAGGAAAAGCCTCACAGAGCTGCTGTTTCCATAACAACAGGAAAAGCTGGCTGCCGAGTCTCAGCCAACTGGCCCCAAGAATGTGGTTGATAGTTTTACAAAAGTCAAGGGAAACATGAAAAGGAAAAAGCACTGAGATAGATGTGGCATTTTCTAGCTATCATCCGACAGTGGCTTAAATAAAAATTAATTTACCTTTTTATGTCTCACCCTTAACTCTCCTGCAAAGATACAAGTAAGTGATAGCCCCTGATGGATAGATGGATGCTGCTTGTTTCCTTAGAGTATTTGTCTTCGTAGGACATATCCAATTGTGACTTCCATGCCTCTATGGATCAAAAAAAAAAAAAGAAAGAAAGAAACAGAGGATATGCTTTGGTCTTTGTTTTTGCATAGGCAGGGTGGAAGATCTCTGCAGGCCAGGAGCCTTTTTATGCTGATGTGCAGAAGCGGGGGTGCAGTTGCCTTCAGATATCTGGAGGGCAGTCCACCGATTTGGAAGGAAGCGTAGGCATTCTCTGTAGAGGACAGAATTAAGTGGTACTTGTGGGTAGCCGCTATGTATTAACAGATGGAGATGTCGGCTTGGTATGAGACATTTCTAACAGTGGGACAAGTTATCCGGAGTGAGAGTGCATTACCTATTACCAGAGGTGTTTGATCGCTGGCAGGATGTCTGTCCCTCAGAGCTGTGGCAGTTTTCCTGCCATGGCCGAGAAGTTGGGGTAGTTAATTTGTAGATCTCTTGGAGTATTAAGATTTTTTGAGACTGCAGTTGTATTAAACTCGTGACATGTTCATTGATATGCTGAATGATTTTAGTCAGACCCTAACATCCAGCCTGAACTAACAGATTATGTTCTCTATCAGAGAATAACAAATGTGGACTTAGATGAGGAGACCTTATTCAAAAGAATTATTGCAATAAAGTGAGGGGGCTTATTGCAATAGTAAGAGAATGCTCTGACCATAAGATCTGCAAGGGTGTCAGAGATCAGGCAGAAAGGAAATTTCTTTTATAGGGCCAGGTAAACAAGGCTGGAAAGAACCTGATGTGGGGGGAGCAGGTGGTAGAATTGGACAGTTGATCACGAAATATCTTTCCTTGTGGTCAGCCGATCCTAAGGGGGTGTTGTATGCTGGCTCAGTCTGAGGGTGGGTCACAGTCTTAAGGAAAGGAAAGAAGCTTAACTGAAGTTTGTTCATCACTTAACAAGCATTTTGTTCCAATCAGTGAAGCCAAATAGTTTAGCTAATCTTCTATGAAGCACTGAATGGGAATTCTTTGTCATAGGCAGACATGGTGATGTGAATTTTATCTTTGTCTTATGGGGAGGGGTGATTCTCTGCATCAAGCTGTTTCCCAGAACAGGGTGGGGGCGGGATTTCCTTAACTGGAGTGGTTTTTCAGGAGCTCAGGGCGCAGGGGAAGTTTAACATGCTCATGAGTATGACTGCTGCTGCCATGTTCTTTCCTTATTCCTCTCCATGATTGTGACCTGAAGTCCTTGATCTGGGCTTTTCTGAAACCTGCTTATTGGTCCTCAGGCAGAGGGCAAGAATGTCAGCTGGAAACAGTTAGTTACTAAGAGGGACAGTGGTAGGACATTTGTGGTACTCTCCCTCTTCTCGCTGGTAATTATGCGTATCTTCTGGCCGGAAAACTGAGATGAGCTGAGGATTGCAAAGAATCTCAGAGTTCTTACCCAGGGTACAAATCTATTCCTCACCAATTTTTTTTACATAAAGTGAATATTTTCTGAGGTAGCATTTTGATTTAATGATTTATTTTGAATTAATACTTTATTTTTTAGAGCAATTTTAGGTTGACAGAAAAATTGAACAGACAGTACAGCGTTCTCATATTTCCCTCCTCCAAGTTTCCGCTATTATTACTGTCTTGCATTGCTGTGGTACATTTATTACAATTGATGGGTTAACGTTGGTACATTACTATTAACTAAAGTCCACAGTTTACATTAAAGTTCACTCTTTGTGTTGTACATTCTGTAGGTTCTGACAAATATATAATGAAATGTATCCAGCATTTACAGTGTCATATGTTATAGAATAGTTTCCCTGCTCCCCAAACCCCCCTGCACCACCTATTCATCCTTTTCTCCCTCCCCCCAAATCCTGGCAACTGCTGATTTTTTTACTGTCTCCTTAGTTTCACCTTCTCCAGAATGTCCTTCAGTTGCACAGGATATAGCCCTTTCAGATTGGCTTTTCTCACTGCCTAGTAATCTACTTATGGTTCCTCCATGTCTTCTGTGGCTTCATAGATCTGTTTTTTTGTTTGTTTTAGTGTTGAATAATGTTCCATTGTCTGGATGTATCACTTTATCCATTCACCTCCTAAAGGACATCTTGGTTCTTCCAAGTTTTAGCAATTGTCAGTAGAGCTGCTATGAACATTTGTGTGCAGGTTTTTGAGTGGATCTAAGTTTTTAACCCATTGGGGTAAATTCCAAGGAGCACAATTGCTGGATGGTATGGTAAGAATATGTTTAGTTTTCTAAGAAACTGTCAAACTGTCTTCCAAAGTGGCTATAGTATCGTATTCCCACCAGCAGTGAAGGAGAGTTCTTGTTCTAATACATCCTTGTCAAAAGTTGGTGTTGTCTGTGTTTCGGATTTAAGCCATTCTCGTAGTTGTGTAGTAGTGTCTTGTTTTACTTTGCATTTCCATAATGGCATGATGTTGAGTTTGTTCATGTGCCTATTTGCCATCTAAATGTCTTCTTTGGTGAGCTCTTTAAATGTTTTTTGAGAGATTTTTTAGTGGTTCACTAGGGTTTACCAAATGCATCTTACTTTTCTGATTCAACTTTTGATTTAGACTACCTTAATTCCAGTTATATATAAAAATATTATTCTTATATAACTCTTTGCCTTTTTCCTCTATTTTGGTTTTATACATAATACAACTATTAATGTTTCAAATCCAACAATATATTGTTATAATTATTACTTTACCATCTGTAGCCATTTCCTTAGCCCAATAAATCTTTGCTCCCACCCGCCTAATATATTATACCTATATTACATTTCTTTTTGTTATAGGCCAACATTTTATATATATATATATATATATATATATACATACATACACACACACACACATACATATACATATATACACTCACATACATATACATACATATATATGTATATATATACATATACATATATATATATAATACAATTGCCTTTTAAAATCACGGAAAAGGGAGAAAATATATCATTTATATTATATGTTATAATTATGTAATTACCTTTACCAGTTCTTTATTTTTTTCATGTGGATCTGAATTAGCTCCTACAATCACTTGTCAACCATTAGTGACTCTGTGAACAATGACTGAGAACTTCCCTTAGTAGTCTGGTAACATGGGTCTGCTAGCAACTACTTCTCTTAGTTTTTGTTTATTTGAGAAAGTCTTTTATTTCATCTTCATTTTTGAAAAGTGTCTTTGATGGATATAGGATTGTGGGCTGACAGTTTTTTTTTCCCCTTGGGATACTTTGAATATGTTATCTCACTGCCTTCTGGCCTCTTGTTGTTTCTGCTGAGAAGTCAGTTAATCTTATTGGGCTTCCCTGGTAAGTGACTAGTCATTTTTCTCTTACTGCTTTCCAGATTTTCTCCTTGTCTTTGAACTGAGCATTTTTACTATGATGTGTTTGTGGATTTCTTTGTACTTGCTTGGAGTTTGTTGAGCTTTCTGGATGTGTAGCTTATTATTTTAAAATAAATTTGGGACCTTTCAGCCATAATTTCTTCCAATATTTTTTCTTCTCCCTTCTCTCTGTCCTCTCTTTTAGTTACTCCCCTTATATATTATTTGTTGTACTGATGGTGTCCTGCATTTCTCTAAGACTCTGTTCATTTTTCCTCATTCCTTTATCTCCCTGTTCTTCAACTTGCATATTCTATATTGACTTATCTTCAAGCTCATTTAGTCTTTCTTCTGCCAGCTCAAATCTACTGTTGAGCCTTTTTAGTAATTTTTAAATTTCAGTTATACTTTTCATTTCATTAGACTATCCATTTGATCCTTTTTTATAATTTACTTCTCTCTATTGATAGTATCTATTTGATGCAACTTGCCATCATACCTTCCTTTACTTTTTAAATCATGCTTTCCTTTAGTTCTGAAAATAAATTTATAATGGCTATTTTGAAGTGTTTTCCTGTTAAATCTGACATCTCTCATAAGCAGTTTGTGTTGCCTGCTTTTTTTCCCCCCAGTATATGATCATACTTCTTATTTCTTTGTATGCCTTGTAATTTTTGGTTAGAAAATGGACATTTTAGGTAATATATTGTAGCAACTGTGTGCATTGATTGATTCCTTCACTCCTAAAGTTATTGTTATTTGCTCCACTCTCCTCCAGGCTGCCATCATCAAAAACTGTTTTTGTTTTTAATTCTTTTTAGTGACTGACTGGATTATTCTAGTGAAGTCTGTTTGCCCCCCATAGTGGTAAGCTTCTGAGATTGCTCCTTACAAGGTGCAGCCTTGGATATGCCCATATTCACCCTGGGATGGCAGCGGTAATGGTGGGGCTCCCTTTCTCTTTTTCTATGACCACACCCAGCTTTTAAACTCCTGCTGTTTGCTCTGTTGTTTCCAACAATGCACTGGGGCATAAACTGGCTCTACAAACCAATCCAGTGAAATTGTGGCTCCTGTGAAGGAACAGTTTCTGAGGTCTGTTTTTCAAATTTGTTTTGATCTCCTCACCAGGGCTCCTCCCAACTATTATTTTCCTCAGTTCTCTTCTGTAAAGTAGCTGGCCTGTAGTCTAGATTGTCTCTACATTAAATCCATGAATCACCCCACAATTGCCTTTCATTGTTCTTAAGAATGCACTTAGGTTTGATCTCCTTCATATTTAGTTGCAAATGAAATCAGTCCTTTGGGAAGAGATTAGGATCTGTTTTACTGCCTGCTTCTCCCTGCAAGGAATAATCTCTGAATCAGGGCTCTTGCTGGAGGTAGGGACTGTGGCAACCTTCTCTCTAAATGATGGCCCCACTCTAAGACTTCAATGCTTGTTGGAAGGGGGAGCAACCTGAAGTTGTCATGGCTTGCCTTTCCTGCTGTGGAACTACCGCTTCACAAGCTGGGGAAAGGGTGATCAGGGACCCACTATTTTCAGTGCACAGCACCCAAGGTATAGCCTCCATTCCACGCGTGGAAGAAGGGAGCCTAGGACTTCGCTTCTGCCACATTTGACGGAAAGCAGGATGAGAAATGCTAGAGTCCCACTCTTACTGAGAAGAAAGCCCTCCCACTAGGAGCTCTGGAGAGGAAGGAGCCGGGTGCTTGGCTGCAGCAGTGTGGAGTGGAGTCTTTACCCAGCTAAGCTGGGAGGGTGGGGAAGGGAGCAGTCTTGGTTCAGATACCAAAGACTCACTTTATTACTTGCACAGATTTTTTTTTTGAATACCTATTTCTTCATTTGAATTGTTTTAGTTTCACTGGGAAATGGGTCAGCAGAGCATTTCATGCTGTCATGCTGGAAGTTGCTGTCTCTCCTCATCCATTTCTAACAAGCATTGTTCTGCCTCTGCTTGAAAATCACCTCCTGAGGCAAGCTGTTCCATCTTCCACAGCTCTAAGATAATTTATCCATGTTCTGGTGACACCTCTCTACCCATTCATTGATCCTGGTCCTTTGGAAACCATCAAAAATATGTCTAATCCCTCTTTCTTACAGCAGCCATTCCTGTCCTTCATGTAGTTGAAGGCATGAATCCGCAGCCCCTGGTCTTCTCTTGTCCAGACAGAACATCCACAGTTCCTTTCCACGTTTGCCTCTGCCCTATCATACCGCATCTCTTCAGCTACCACCATTGCACTACAGGGGACGTCAATTTAGAGCACAATGCAATCATCACTTTCCTTATTCTAGATTCTGTTTCTGTAAATGGAACCAAAAGCACAGTAACTTATTTAGCAGCCATTTTGCATGGTTGAGTCAATGAACATGTTGATAGCAAACTCGTGACTCTCTTCACACATGCTACTGATCCCATCCTCTATAAATACTATTGGTTTGTAGAGCCAAGTACAGGGTTTTTCTTACATTGTTTCCATTTATAACCTTTAGGAATCAGGTTTCTTTCATCCCATCCATTAGCTTCTTTTATCTTAAGTCATTGATAAAATATTTGTATAAAACAAAGCCAAGGATAGAGCCCTGCAGCTCGTCACCAGAGACGTAGATGGCATTATTTATTAGTCACCATAATGGATGTGATTTTTCTGCTTAATATGACACCTCTTCATGAACAGTTGACAAAATTGTTTCCCCTAAGTAGAATCATGTCGTATGGGGCTATATGTAAGACCGTATCAGAGCCAGTGGCAGTTCTTTATTCCATCTTTGCCCTCTCAATATATGAAAGTGAACTCCCTTATCAAACAATGAAGGCCATCATGTCTACCATCCCTTTGGAATGTTGGACCCTACTGCAGTTTGGGGTATTCATTACGTTACAAACAGACTTTTCCCCTCCAGCAGTGTTTCCTGATGAAGCTTTTAGGCACTTCCTACAATACATGGGCAGAGATCTTTTCTCTTCAGTGTGTGTGATGGATTAACTAACAGCCTATTAGTTATAGATTAGCTAACAACTCAGTAGGCCATTCTTAATTGCACTGTGCTGAATTATTGCCTATTTGTAAAGGTCACAGAATCCAAACAGCAAAGCTTTGCAGAGTAATATATGTGGTGTTCTTGGGTGGCCGATACCATTACTGCAAAATGTAGGCTTCTGTCTGGATCACAGTCCCAAATCAACTAATGTGCCATCCCTGAGAACTCGCCCTCCTTTCATACAGTATCAGAACATGGGATTGAGTATGTTCAAGAAACAGTGAGAAATCCTCTTTGGTTAAAGCAGAAGAGAAAATGAAATATGGGCTGGTGTTTAGTTAGTGAAGTCTGTTCTGTCTGACAAAAGTCACTGCTATGGGACTTTTGTGTTTTGTTGTTTTCTACACATGTCCTAGGGGCATTCTATTTGTGATCGACATTGGTGGTTCTGTTATGGCATACGTTTTAGCTCCCTGTTTTTTTGTTTTAATTAAAGTTTATTGGGGTGACATAGGTTTCAGTTGTACAATTCTGTAATACATCATCTATATATCACATTGTCAGAGTCAATGCTCCTTCCATCACCATGTATTTGACCCCTTTTACCCTCATCTACCACCTCCCTCCTCCCTTACCCTCTGGTAACCACTAAACTATTGTCTGTGTCTGAGTTTTTGTTTCTTCATTTGTCTTGTTCCTTTGTTGCTTTCAGTTTTATATACCGTATATCAGTGAAATCAGACTTTTTCTGTCTGACTTATTTCACTTAGGATTATAATCTAAAGATCCATCCATGTTGTCACAAATGGCAATATTTCATCTTTTCTTATGGCAGAATAGTATTCCATTATGTATATATACGACATCTTCTTTATCCAATCATCTGTCGAAGGACATTGGTTGTTTCCATGTCTTGGCCACTGTAAATAAAACTACAATGAACATTGGAGCACATATATCTTTATGGATAAATGTTTTCAGATTTTTTGGGTAGATACCCAGGAGAGGAATTGCTGGGTCATATGGTAATTCTATTTTTAATTTTTTGAGGAACCTCCACACTGCCTTCCATAGCGGCTGCACCAGTCTGCATTCCCACCAACAGTGTATGAGGGTTCCTTTTTCTCCACAGCCTCTCCAACACTTGTTACTATTTGTCTTGTTGATGATAGCCATTCTGACTGGGGTGAGGTGATATCTCATTGTGGTTTTTATTTGCATTTCTCTGATGATTAGTGCTGTTGTCATCATTAGCTCCCTGGTTTGTAGTGAAATATCTACTGATGGTAGATATTATTCCAGATACAGCATATCCTTAAAGAAGAGACTCCATTCCACGTGGCTAAAATTCTTAACTTTTTATTTATTGACCAAGTCATTTAAGACTATCTTTTTATGGTACTAAATGGGGCAGTTCATGTCTGTCCCTGGTAACTTCACAGCAGTGTATAAGAGAAAATGAAATTAAACAGGAATTTCTTTGGAAGGAAGAAATTGTCTAATTCTAATTACCTCTCCCTGCATTTCACTTTTAGCTCTGAGAAGCCTTCTTCAATAATGCCAACAGTCTTCTTCTCTACATGTCCCGTTTACTTCAATAGTGTCGTCATTCCCCAGTCAGTGTGTACCTCTTGTTCCAAAAGTCTCTTCACTGACCCCACTGCCCCGCCTTCTGGAACAGCAGTCCATCCTCCACCTCCTCTAGTGCTCCCTGTCACTAACGAAGTTAATAGGCTGAGATTGACTGTCTAGGCTTTTGATGCATCACCAGTTCACATTTCACCCTCATCTGCTCTTCCTTCTTCTTTAACCAAAGGAAATTTCTTACTGTTTCCTAAACATAACCAATCCTGTTGTGTCCATATATTTTCGTTCTTCCCCTCCTTTCCGTAATCTGGTATGTCCATCCTTCCTTCCCCTCATAACAGATGCCTTGTTTTTAGCCTCCAGTTCAAATTCTTTTTCATTCATTCAAAAAATATATTGTAATGGACACCTACTGTATACCAGGCACGGGACTAAGTGAAGGGACCCTGCAGGGAACAAAACCAAGTCTCCGCCTTCACAGAGCTCACATTCCAGTGGCAGAGGATAGATTTTAAACAAAGATATGCTATATCAGATTTTGATAAGGCTATGAAGAAGAAGCACAATGCGGGAGATAAAAAGGGAGATTGCTGGTTTACAGGAGTGGTCATGGAAGGTTCATAGGTAACGTTTCAGACTTGAAAAAAGTCAAAGGGCAGTCCATGCGAGCATGAGGGAAAAGAGCATGCTAGGCAGCAGCATCAGCAAATGCAGAGGTCACGAAGCTGGGAAATAAATGCCTGGTGCGTCCCAGGAACAACAAGGGGCCAATGGGCTCCTTATTGGTGTGGCCGTGAGCACTTTGGGAGGTTCTCTTCCACCATGTTTTCTAGTTCACTGAGAAAATAGAAGTAGATGGACTCAATAGAGAATATGGAGGACGTGAGAAATGTTGGAGGTTTAAAGAAAGAAGTGAGGGTATGAAACATCTAGCTTCTTAAGGTGGAAACTTAGATCATTAATGTTAAGCCTTTCTTCTTACCCAACATAAAAACTTAAAGCTATAAATTTCTGTCTAAGCCCTACTTTAGCTACACCCCACACATTTGGATAATGTTTCACTGTCATTATCATTCATCTTGATATTTTCTAATATACCTTGTGACTTGTTCTTTCACTTATTGTTTACGAGTATTTGGAAGTATATTATTTTAATTTCCAGATATTTAAGCCTTCTCTAGATCTTATTGTTATGCATTTGTAATTCAATTCTGTTGTGGTCAGAGAGCATACCGTGTTTCCCCGAAAATAAGACCTAGCTGGACAATCAGCTCTAATGCATCTTTTGGAGCAAAAATTATATATTAATTATAAAAATTACATAAGACCCACTCTTATAGTAAAATAAGACCCGATCTTATATTAAATTTTGCTCCAAAAGACGCATTAGAGCTGATGGTCCGGCTAGGTCTTATTTTCGGGGAAACACGGTACCCTGTAAGATATAGATCTTTGGGAAGATATTGAGGCTTTTTTTATGGATAAGGATTCAGTCTATCTAAATGAACAGTATTTGTGCACTTGCAAAAAGTGTAATTCGAAGCCATTGGGTATATTTCCTATAAATATACTTAAGGGAAGGCAGTTGTTAATGTTATTCAGATCTTTTGTATGCTTACTGATTTCTTTTTTATCTCAATATCTTATTAACTCCTGAGAGTGTTAAAGTCCCACAATGATTGTTGATTTGTTTCTTTTAGCTTTTTCATTCCTTCATGTGTTTTGAAGCTCTACTATTAGACACATATACATTTATTATTGTTATATATTCCTGGTTTATTATTCCTTTTATTATTATGAAATGTTCCTCTTATTTTCTACTAATACTCCTGTATCAAAGTCTATTATCTATTCATATAGCCATTCAAGCTTTCTTATGATTAGTGTTTTCATTATATATCTTTTTTCCATATCCTCTAGCTGTCAGTGTTTTTGTCTTTACATTGAAAGTGCATTACTTGAAAACAGTGTATAATTGAGTCGTGCTCTTTTAATCCAGTCTGACAATGTTTGCCTTTCAACTGAAGAGTTTAATCTATTTAAATTTAATATAACGATTATATTTGTCTTTTACCTTTTTTTTGCTTATCTGTGTTTTGCTCCTCTGCTCCTTTTTTGTGCTTATTTGAATACTTTTTAATATTTATTTTGATTCTTCTATTGCTCTTTTAGCTATATATCTACTTTTTTTTTTTAGTGGTAGCTCTATGAATTACAGATTACATCTTTACCTTATCGCAATCTGATTTAAGTTAATATTTTACTACTTAACATAAAACAGGAACTTTGTGATACTATAGGTTTATTTACTAACCTTCCATTATTTAGTTCTTTTATACTTTCCATTTCTTTACTGAGGTTCCCTCATGTATTCAATTGTTAGGGTCATCCTTCCCTTTAAATCCTTAAACGTATTTATAAAATAGCTGTTTTAAATTTCTTGCCTGCTCACCCCGTATCTCTCTCATCTATGAATCAGTTTCTATCAATTGCTTTCCTGGTTATAAGTCACATTTTCCTGCTTCACGTATCTAGAAACCTCTGATTGTACGCGGGGAATTGTGGCTGCTTGTTGCTGAGCATCTGGATTTTGTTGTCTTCCTTCAGAGACTTTTGAGTTTTCATTACTGTTAAATCAGCTACATATTTTTGAGGCTTATTTTTAAGCTTTGTTTGGGCAGGTCTAGAGTATCCCTGCTCCTAATGTATGTCTTTTTGGTGGTCTCATTGGATACCCAGGGTGTTTATCAAGGCCTTTTCACTCTAGCTGGTTAGTATTCCCATGTCTCCCAGCCCTCTGCAACCTCCAGAATCTCCATGTATCCCATAGCTCCCAGCAACTGTTCTCTGCCAGGCCTTTGGAGTCTTGCCTGCAAAAACTGAAGGGGACCTCTATGGAAATTCTGGGAGCTCCTTTTCAACTCATCTTTCTCCTCTTCAAATTCTACCCACTGTCCATCCCCAAACTCCTGTCTCTAACCCCTCAGCTGAGCAAGTTTGCCATGCTGTCCTTGGGCTCTCCCTCCCTATGCCACAGTCCAGAAAGTGCCTCCAGGTACAAGTCTCAGGAACTCACTTTGTGTGTTTCCCTCTGTCAAGGACCACAGTCCTACCCTGCCCATATTTTGTCCAAAGTTTTAAAACTGCTGTATATATTTTAGCTGATTTACATTTACTTAGGATGGGATAGCTAGTCTAGTCCAATACCATTACTTTATAATGGCAAGATTTGGAAGTCTCTAGTTTGTTTTTATGTACAATAAACAATAGCTTTATATATTAATTTCACTCAGCTTCCATCTTCTCACTTCATTTCTTACCCTCCACCTCCCAACAACCAAGTTCTACAAAGAGAAATGTTTCAAAAGCTTTTCTCTCTTTTAGATAGCAAATTGGTGTCTCAAATAACTAGATTACAGCCACAATGTATCAGAACTCTTTTTCCTTTAGTTGGTAACTACATTGTTAACTTACATTGGGTTTTGGCTTATTTCAGGGTTAAACTTGCTTTTCCAGTTGATTCTATGTTTCTCTTATTGTCAGGTAATCATTGTTAGTTTTACCTAGTTAAGATGAGCAGGAATACTGGAACTGAAAATGTTTCAGCAGTCATGGCTCTGATAAAATCATGAAGGACCCTGCCCTCAGGGGAGCTCTTTGTCAGCTATCCCACAGCAGCATCCATCAAGATAATTATTTGACTTCCTTCTTAAGTAGGCAGCAGCCAGTTAGATAATCAAAGGGTGGCAAGCCTTAGTTACGTATATGACATGAGTGCTTTCCCTGTTTTGATTTTTTATTTAAATAAGGCCAATGATAATACAAAGGGAGATTTCTGACTAACAATAGAAAAATGCCGCCCAACTAAGAAGCTTTCTTTGTGACTCTACTTCCCATAAAAATAAATGTTTCTGGATTATTTTAGATCTTCCTTTCCTGACAAAAAGAAAAGCAAGAATGGAGTGACCACATTATACCAGTAGCAAGAATCCAGGCTTGCCCAGGATAGTGCCCTCAGGAAGGAAAGAGGTTGGGGGTCTCAGCTTAGTTGTCATCCATCTCATTTCCCAGTACTGTCATTTTCCATTACTTTTTATAATGGTCCTGGTCTATGTCCTTATAGCTCCGGGTAATGCTGACTGTAGATAATACCTCCATTACACTGGGGGCGGCACAGTCCAGCAATTATTTTTTACTCTGTTTGGGAGTTTGTGCTTCCTCTGCCCATGAGACAGTTTAAGATAACCAACCCTTTGTAGTAATAATTCCTGTCTAGATAACAGGCAGGTTTTAATGAATTGGACTAAGGAACTACATTAGTTATTTAAAGTTCACAGTACCTTCTGCAGTTACCTAATCAGTTTTTAAAAATCCATTTTTTAGGCATAATGAGATCATCAGTTTTTGCCACCACACATTTCCGCAGGTAGTTGCCTTTCAAAGCAGGATAGGTAGAGTGTATAGGTATCAAAGACTTTAAAGCAATGTGGGAACATTTCTTTTTGTGAGGGAGCAAAATGGGTCAACAAACCAAACAAGAAAAAAATACTATGTTCCTTTGTATAACACAGGGTTATGTGGCGCTATCCTTACAGACAACCCCACCAAGGATCTGGGCAGGGCACTGAGGCGGATGCCCTGTCAACCTCCCAGCACACTGGGCAGCTCAGATCATCCATGGGAAGCCCATATGCCCACAAATTCATAGCACCTCGTTTGTCACAAACACGGTAGAGTGGGCTTTAGAGTTGGACCTCTTATCAGGACCCACTGTCTCTTACAAATTGTATTTTAACATGTGTGAATCTCAGTTTTCTCACATGTAATTTGGAGACAATAAAGCCTGCCTTACTGGGCTGATGTATGTGTTAAACACAAGAGTAGCTAGAATAAGGCCAGAGACTAAATAGACGACAGGAAGTATGTCTTTTCTCCATTTCCCTCTCCTTTTTTACACCCCCCGCCCCCCACTTCCCCTCACAGAGCCTTCTGAGGTAGGTTATGCAGAGATTTTTCTCTATCTTATAGAGGAGATAGGTAACTGACATCAAGGGTATTGACACAACACGACTAATTAGTGTCACTAATCAGTATCAGGGCCAAGCTCAATGTTTTTTCTGTGATGGCAGAAAACATTCATAAGTACCTAGTGTGTGCACAAAACTGTCTTCTCATTGTGTGTGAGGTCTCACTGCACCACTTGGCTTAGTTCTCGTCACCGTTGGTTTTCGCAGGGCTTCTTCACCCAGCCTTCTAAAATCCATTTTTAAGCAGGATGCTAATAGCTATGGCTCATTTTCATCTTCTGCTGTTTCTCTTGGGCCTTTTGTTGGGACTTCACAGGCCTGATAGGATGAGTTTCTTTAAGGAGAAAGCAGAATGAGGACCCCCAGAAGGCAGGCAGAGGCCATCAGTGTTCCCGGAGCATGGCTTAGACTGGCTAGTCCTAGCCTCCTCCTGACATAACCTTTCGGGTGCCTTGAAAGTGACTGTCAGGCTTCTTCCAGACTGACACCAAGAGCATGGCAAGTGAAAGAAACCTCTGGGACTGGACTTCCCAAATTCAAATCTGGGCTCCCCCACCAACCAGGGTGACCCCAAGGTCACTGAACCCAGGACCTTAGTTTCTTCACTGTAAAATAAAGACAACAGAAGTGCTGACCTCATAGGGTTTTTGTGATGATTAAATGAGAGAATACATGTGCAGTGCTTGGAACAATGCTGGCACATTGCAATTACTTGTCAATAACCCTTAGCTGTGGTAGTGATGGTGGTTACTCCTCCTTCTCTCATCTTAGAAGATTTAAACCAGCATTTTCTTCCTACTGCTGTGAAAAGTCACTGTTATTTCTTTTTAATTGTGATACTGAAAGTCTTGGGTTTTTGTGTGTGTTTGTTTGTTTAGTTTTACTGGGGAATATTGGGGGACTGTGTATTTCTCCAGGGCCCATCAGCTCCAAGTCATTATCCTTCAGTCTAGTTGTGGAGGGCGCAGCTCAGCTCCAAGTCCAGTTGCCATTTTCAATCTTAGTTGCAGGGGGCACAGCCCACCATCCCTTGCGGGAATTGAACCGACAACCTTGTTGTTGAGAGCTCGCACGCCAACCAACTGAGCCATCTGTCCGCCCATCCGGAAGCTCAGGGGCAGCTCATTGTCTTCAATCTAGTTGTGGAAGGGGCAGCTCACTGGCCCATGTGGGAATCGAACCGGCAACCCTGTTGTTCAGAGCTCGCGCTCTAACCAACTGAGCCATCCGGCCGCCCCAAGGTCTTGGGTTTTTTTTTATGGATATTTTCCAGTCAGCCATTCACTATCTCTATCTCCAACCCTCTTCCCTTAGAGCTGGTCATTCTAGAGCAATGATCATTGCTCTAAGTGACATCTTCTCAAGAGATGTTCTGCCAGGTGTTTCCCTTCTCTCTCCAGTCATCTTAGCAATGTACTTGCTTATTTTATTATTTCATTACCTAATTCATTATTAGCTGTAGCCTATTGCGAGTTTTGAGGCCTTAGGAAATGAGGGTGTGTGAGAGGTCAGGTTCTGAGAGAAAACTGTTTTGTGTGTGGGAATTTTAGGAAATGTGTTTTCTGTTTGCATGGGGGAAGGAAGTTGGTTTCACTCTTATCTCTGAAGCCAAGGTTTCATTTTAGGCAAAAGCGTTAAATATTAAGGACCTCTAGTTTGAAATAGCTTGGGTTAAGGTGGCAAAAGTCTGATTTAGGCTTATAACAGATACAGAGAAAGGTTTGAAAGTGAGGCCAGCCGCAGGCAGGGAGAAGTAGGGAAATGGTTCTCATTCCACTCGTATTACTCCACCTCTACCCCCACCCCACCACCACATTTACCACAATGCCAGTAGAGGCTCCTAGAAAGCAGAAAAGGCCAATAATCGTGTGGAATTATGTCAAGTGTCCCATGTCTCTCACCAACTAGGTGTGACCTTCTCATGTGCTAATGTGGGAAGAGATGAGGAAAGGAACTGTTGGGGTTTTGATGTCAGGACCTTATTCTATTGTGGAGAATAAGAAATGAACAAGCAGAACTCAGTCTTCTGGGACAGTCTCTGTCTTCGTATATGATTTGGGAGATTCCGTACCCAGAGACCCGAGTACTGTTATTATTCCTCTTCCTTGGAACCCAGCCTTCAGGGTGGCAGGGGATCATGGTTGTTTTCCTCTCTCAAAGCCTGATGTGCCGGTTAAGAGGCTTGTGGGTCCTGAAAGCCCTGATTTGTTTTCTTCCTTCCAGCGGATGTAATTACAGCTCCCACTTCCACCACGTCTGTGAGTCACCGAGCTTTGAAATGTGCTGGCGCTGTTAGCCCAACATCCGTCTCCCTGGGGCTCTACTACATTATCAGGACCTCATTTTCCACCGGGTTTACTTTAATGCTGAGTGTTACAAGGTCATTTCCAGGGCTGTCACTGTTTCTTCCTCTAATGTGCAAGCTACAGTTTAATTTTCAGCTCTCATCACTGAACTTCATTACACGGCAAGAAGTAAATTTGCTCTAGCAGATAGTATCAGATGTGTTTTTCTTTCTCTTCCAGTTGGAAAATCACTCCTAATCAACTCTATGCTGGTGGATTAGATGGCCTGGGAATACTGGGAAGGGTGCTTTATGTTTATGGGTTTGCCAAACTGAGATTGTGCTCAAATTATGTTGTTCCCACTTTTGTGCATGACACTGATTTGGCAAATCAGTTTCTCCGGGTGGCATTTTAGACTGAATATATTACTTCTCTTCAGGGCGATCATGGGTCTTTGTGACAGCACCTCTAGTTGGTTGCTCTAGTCTGCTTCTGATTATGCACTAAAAACCATGATCAGCCTCAGTAAACAGTACCGTTTTGCTTGAAATTTTCATTCCCTAAATGCCTATCATCTCGTGGTGCCCATATCTTCCCAGATGGTAGAGTGTGGCCCGAGGTGGCACTGCCCTTTAATAAGTAGGAACATAGACTGAGAGGAGCAATGTGAACTGCTCAGGTTGTACAAGCAGCTGTGACAGGATTAGAGCTAGGTTTCCTGATTCTCAGCCCATTGCTCTTTCTTCTAGCACTTCTCTTGGGTGTACAGATATCACAGTCACAGTAATCGCTGCCATTTATTGAACCTCAAATAGATGCCAGGCCCAGACATTATCTCTAATCCTCACAACAGTTCTGCAAAGTAGGGTTTACAGATAAAGAAACTGAGACAGAGAAGCTAAATGACCAGAGCCACTTAGGTAGTTGTTGCAGAATCCAGATGGAACCCAAGTCTGTCAGAAGCCAAGCCCTGTGTACTTACTGCATCACAGAGGGTTTACGAACAGCCCAGTGAATATGTAAGAAGTAGGAAATCTGCCTGCTTGCCCTTCCCATCCCTAATCCATGTGATCAGCCGTCATTATTTCACAGTTGCTCTGCATCAACCACAGTGCTATGCCCGTGAGTGAGAGAGCCAAAGGCTCTGTCCTCAGGGAGCTCGCGTTTCCATGACTCTTTCCCTGTACTGTCCCTTCCCTCTTCTGCAACATCTGCCATCCCTCCATTGCAGGTTGGCCAGTTTTGTCAGCATGGTACCCTGATGTCCCCTTTCTTCCCATTTCGGCAGCCACATTGGAACTAGGTACCCATGACCGGGGCCCCACGTGGACTGGCTCTGCGGGCAGTGCCTGCGAGGCCCTCCACTACCCTCCAGTAATAACACGTAATGAGAACTTATAGCATACGCTCCTGGGCTTTACCACCTGCTCTACATGCATTCCCTTCTTAATCTCCTCAGCCACTTCATGTGGTATGGCTGTTAGCGTCATCCCCATATTACACACACACACACACACACACACACACACACACACACACACACACACAAGCCTAGCTCAGAGAAAATAGGGGTGCCTCACCTAGGAGTGTGGTGCTGGTGACTGGGGACTCCAGTGTTGGGCTTAAGCACACAGCCTGGAGGGCAGGCTCTCACCCCCAGCATGGCAGTGTCACCGCACTTGGGGGCCCCTCTGGCAGCCTCGGTCACACGGAGGGATGAGGGACGGCTCTGCACGAGGGAGTACTGGGGCCACGACAGCAGGAAGTGTTTCACCACAAGTCCCACTCTCTGGGTAAAATTTCCTACCTTCTTAAAAGGGTTAGTACTCCTGTTTTCTGACATTTTAAAATGGATCCTTCCCCCAACAGTGAATTATAAAATAGATATTTTCACTGAGATATGGGACAAACATGCCAGAAATCACAAAGAATCTTTACAGAGTCCAAGTTCATGAAAATAGGAAGATAAATGCCAGGGATTTCACACTGGGCGGGGAGGGCAAGCTGCTGCCTGCTCTGATACCTAAAATAGACTGTTCAGAATAAACCAGGATGTGGGGCTATTCAGCAAATGTTTGTTGGAGGTGGAGTGCTGGGAATAGAAAGATGAATAAGGTACAGTTCTGACACTCAAGGAGCTCACAGTGTAACGGGGGAGACGTCAAACAGATCATTACATGACAGTGAGTACAGCGTACGGTTGTGCACAGATCGTGTAGACGCCGATCCCACAGGACGGGGCCACTCAGAAAAGGCATTCTGGAGAGGGGGCCATGTGTCATTATGTGTAAGAGTACAACCTGGACCCCACAAGGTTGTGATTTCAGGGGCATTTGATGGTTTATGTAGATAACGTGAGAGCGTGTTTCAAACAAAGCCTGCCCTGGCAAATATGCAACATATGGTTTTATATGTAACCTCAGTAACCTCTCAAGCTTTGCTTATCAACACTGAAGAAGGTGAAATCTTTTTGTGGGGTTTTCATATCCCAGAATCTGTGAGACATTAACCTGCTCTTGACTCACTCATGTTTGTAGCGCAGGCCTGATATAGTAGGGGCTCCGGAAATACTTGTGAACCACAGAACTAGATGCCAGCTCATGATGCCGGAAGGTGACTGGACAGGAGCCTGAATAGGCAGGGCACAAACCAGCTCAGCGGGCCTTCTGTGGACAGGCTGCCTTCCCAGGGGCCCTGACCCTCCCGTCACCCGCACCCACCCCACTTTTCAAGCCCATAGAACCATGGAAAACAGTACAGAAAGCCTCACCTTAGTGATTTATTAATTATTGTCCTGTATGCTTCCTTTAAAAAAAGAAAAAACTTGGGGCGGCCAGTTAGCTCAGTTGGTTAGAGCTTGGTGCTCTTAACAACAAAGTTGCCTGTTCAATCCCCTCATGGGCCACTGTGAGCTGCGCCCTCCACAACTAGATTGAAACAACTGCTTGACTTGGAGCTAAGGGGTCCTGGAAAAACACATTTAAAATAAATTAAAGTTAAAAAAGAAAAAGAGAGAGAGAGAGCATTTTGTGTCAAGCTAAATTAAAAAAACAAAATACTTTTTCTAGGAAGGATTTTAAGACAGCTGAGCATTTGCTAAGTCCTAGGCATGTCTACAGATAGCTCTCATGTTTTACCTCAAATGATTTGTCTTCAGGCACATGTTTGAAATTGAGTGTGCGTGCGCATGTGTGTATATGTGTGTACGTGTGTGCACGCGTACTTACAGTTTGTTATTCCAGGTTTTCTCCCAGGAGTAGGGTTTATAAGGTAGAGGCCCTGGTTATGATGCTTAATTGGTCGCAAATTTTTTATTCATATTCAGCACGTCTCTTAGTCTTCTCTTCCTCAATTTATACAATCCTGTTTACTTCTTTACTAAAGTAGGTGTAGGGCTTGCAGTTCAGTAAGATTCCAAATAAACCACGTGGCAGGAACATTCCTATTAAATTTTCTTATTCTACCCAAGAGCTGCTAAGATTCATGTGAATTCAATGAGTTTCGAAAACAGCATATGTCATCGGGGTACTTTAGAAAACAAATGCTAATTGGTTGGTTGATTTGGTGCAGGTAAGCAGGAGCAGGCAGAACACCCATAACCTGACAGCGTCCTGTTACGTGAGTGCTCAGTGAGGGCAGGAAGTCTCCAGCCACCGCTGGCTGCTCTAGCAGAGTAGATTGGCACCTTGTTGCTTGAAATGCAGGACC
This sequence comes from Rhinolophus sinicus, assembly GCF_036562045.2. NCBI lineage: Eukaryota > Metazoa > Chordata > Mammalia > Chiroptera > Rhinolophidae > Rhinolophus > Rhinolophus sinicus. The sequence continues at coordinate 48,769,920 of NC_133751.1, forward strand.
AGCCTTCTCAGCATTGCGGGGAGCGTGTTAGAAACACAGACTCTCAGACCCCACCCCAGACCTACTAACCAGAATCTGCATTTTAACAAGATTTCTTCTCAGGCTTCTTCTGCATGTGGAAGTTGGAGAAGCGCTGGGTCAGAAAACATGGCTTGGACCATCATTTGAGATTCTGCACTTTCTGCCTCAGTGAGGAATCTCCCAGGGGCTAGAGCCTTTCACCCTGTGCCAAGAATAGTCTGCCAGGAGTTTGCTGGGGGGGGAGTTGTTGGGGGAGCGCATGATTCCATTTTTAATAGTAGTGTTTTCTACTTACAAACTAACATGACCTTCACTTTCCCAAAATGATTTGAATTGGATTCCAAAATACATCCAATAGATGAAACAAATAAATGAGGAAACCTAGATTTTAAAAAACTATATGTCTTTGGAAAATAATATAAAACCAGGTTATATAGTAGCACACATAAATGTTTGCCAGTGGGTCCTGAGCAGTTGGTAGTTCAGCATAGCCAACCATTTGGCCCCAAGTTCCCTAGTGATAAAAGTGAAAAAGAAAACACAATTATCGTGTTTCCCTGAAAATAAGACCTGGTCTTATATTAATTTTTGCTGCAAAAGACGCATTAGGGCTTCTGTTCAGGGGATGTCATCGTGAAAAATCGTGCTAGGGCTTATTTTCTGGTTTAGGTCTTATTTTCGGGGAAACACAGTAGTAACAAGTCTACAGTGTCAAACACAGCTTTTCTCAGTGCAGGATCTGATGGAAATTTCTTCAGTGGATCGTCATAAGTGGCCTGTACCATCAACATTTCCCTAATAAGTACAGTAGTTCATTTCATAGGGTTTTTTTCTTACAGTATCCTTCAAGGCAAAGGGCTGCTTACAAAAGTACCTCCATAGGAGACATTTTCTTGCTCTTGCTGCTTTATCATTTGCTAACTCAGCCTTTACAGCCTTCTTTTTAATTAACCTGCCTTGCCCACCCCACCTTCCCAGTGCTTTCCCGAATTGTTCCCTCCTTGTTAAACCTTATCACAGTAACCAGGGAGTAAGCAAAGGTGAGATCCAAAGTAAGATTCCTTGTCATATGGACTGTTGTGAGGTTTTGAATGGCCAGTGAAAGGCATGCATCTGTCGTCCTTCTCCTTAATCCACTCTACTCCCCAGTTTATGCCATTAGTTTTAAAGGAATTAGGGAAATCAGGGGGCCAGACCATGTTTTCCATTGTTAAGTCTCTCAAAGGTAATTATATTTTTTCTTTCTTTTGCTTTGTTTGAGCCAGGTTTATAGTATTTCTCAAACCTTCATATCGTCTTTACCTTGGATCCTTCCCATGTGTTTTGCTAAGTATATATCGCAAGCATGATACTCCACACCCTTTCTCTCCAGGAATTAGTTCTCTATGAGTCTGTTGCTGTTTTGTTCATTTATTTTGTTTTTTAGATTCTACATATAATTAAAATCATATAATATTTGCCTTTCTCTGTCTTATTTCACTTAGCATAATACCCTCTAAGTCCATCCATGTTGTTTAAATGGTAAGATTTGATTCTTTTTATGGCTGAGTAATATTCCATTGTATATATGTGGTCTGACAATTAAGTTCACGAACTTGTTGCAATGATGTTGCTACCCTTTTTTGATATCAGAGGGATTATTCATTATGAATTTGTACCAAATGGACAAAGTTAACCAAGTTTACCATTTGGAAGTGCTGAAAAGTCTCCGTGAAAACATTAGACGACCTGAACTTTTTGTCAACAATTCATGGCTCTTGCATCACGACAATGCACCAGCTCACACGGCACTGTCTGTGAGGGAATTTTTAGCCAGTAAACAAATAACTGTATTGGAACACCCTCCCTACTCACCTGACCTGGCCCCCAATGACTTCTTTCTTTACCCGAAGAGAAAGGAAATATTGAAGACATTTTAATGACATTTATGACATCAAGGGTAATACAACAGCTCTGATGGCCATTCCAAAAAAAGGAGTTCCAAAATTGCTTTGAAGGGTGGACTAGGCCCTGGCGTCGATGCATAGCTTCCCAAGCGGTGTACTTCGAAAGTGATATTCATGAATGAGGTATGTAGCACTTTTTCCAGGATGAGTTTGCGAACTGAATTGTCTGACCTCATATGTAGGCCATCTTTATCCATTTGTCTATTAATGGGCACTTGGGTTGTTTTTCCATATTTTGGCTATTGTAAATAATGCTACAGTGAACATAGGGGTGCATATATCTTTTTGAATTTGTGTTTTTTGATTTCTTTGGATAAATACTCAGAAGTGAAATTGCTGGGTCATATGATAGTTCTATTTTTAATTTTTTGAGGAACTTCCATACCGTTTCATAGTGGCTGCACCAATTTGTAATCCCACCAACAGTGCACAAGCCTTCTCTTTTCTCCACATCCTTGCCAACACTTGTTTGTTGATTATTGATGAAGGCTATCCTGACAGGTGTGAGATGATATCTCATTATGGTTTTAATTTGCATTTCCCTAATGATTTGTGACATTGTGCATCTTTTCGTATGTCTATTAGCCATCTGTATGTCCTCTTTGGAGAAATGTCTGTTCAGGTTCTCTGCCCATTTTTTTAAGTAGATCGTTTGGTTTTTTTGGTGTTAAGTTGTATGAGTTCCTTATGTGTTTTGGACATTAACCCCTTATCTGATGTATCATTGGTGAATATCTTCTATTTAATAGGTTATGGTTTCATTTGGTAGGTTTCTTTCACTGTGCCAAAACTTTTTAGTTTGATGAAGTCCCGTTGGTTTATTTTTTTCCCTTTTGTTTTCCTTACCCAGGGAGACATACCCAAATAACTATTGCAATGTCAAAGAATTAACTGCCTATGTTTTCTTTTAGGAGTTCTATGGTTTCAGGTCTTACATTTAAGTCTTTAATCCATATTGAGTTTATTTTTGTATATGGTGGAAGAAAGTGGTCTAGTCTTATTTTTTTTTGCTGTATCTGTCCAGTTTGCCCAACACTACTTAATGAAGAGATTATCTTTACCCCATTGCATATTCTTTCCTCCTTTGTAATAGTAGTTGACCATATAGGCATGGGTTTATTTCTGGGCTCTCTGTTCTATTCCATTGACCTATGTGTCTGTTTTTATGCCAGTGCCATGCTGTTTTAATCACTATAGCGTTGTAGTATAATTTGATAACAGGTAGTGTGATAACCTCCAACTTTGTTCTTCTCTCTCAAGATTGCTTTGGCTGTTCAGGGTCTTTTGTGGTTCCACATGAATCTTAGGATTATTTGTTCTACTTCTGTGAAAAATGCCATTGGTATTTTGATAGAGATTGCACTGAATCAGTAGATTACTTTGGGTAGTGTGGACATTTTAAGATGTTAATTCTTCCTATCCATGAGCACAATGTACCTTTCTATTTATCTTCTTCAGTTTCTTTAATGTCTTATAGTGTTCTGAGCACAGGTCTTTTACCTCCTTGGTTAAATTTATTCCTAGGTATTTTATGTTTTTGGATGCAGTTTTAAATGGGATTCTTTTCTTAATTTCTTTTTCTGACAGTAAGTTATCAGTATATAAAAATGGAACCAATTCCTGAATATTAATTTTGTATCCTGCTACTTTACTGAATTTATCAGTTTTAATAGTTTTTTTGTGTGCGGAATCCTTAGGATTTTCTATATATTGTATCATGTCATCTGCAAATAATGACAGTTTTACTTCTTCCTTTCCAATTTGGATGCCTTTTATTTCTTTTTTGTCTGATTGCTGTCGCTAGGGCTTTTAATACTATGTTGAATAAAACTAGTGAAGGTGGGCATCCTTGTCTTGTTGCTGCTCTTAGGGAGGATGCTTTTAGCTTTTCTATGTTGAGTATAAAAGATTAGTGGTGGCTTTGTCATATATGGTCTGTATTAAGTTGAGATACATTCCCTCTATTTCCACCTTGCTGAGAGTTTTTGTCATAAGCAGATGCTGGATTTTGTCAAATAGTTTTGCTGCATCTATTGATATGATCATATGTTTTTTATCCTTTATTTTGTTTATATGGTGTATCCCATTACTTGATTTGCAGTTATTGAACCAACTTTGCATCCCAGGAATAAATGCCACTTGATCATGGTGTATGATCTTTTTAATGTATTGCTGAATTCAGTTTGCTAGTATTTTGTTGAGGATTTTTGCCTCTATGTTCATCAGGGATATCAGCCTATAATTTTATTTTCTGGCATGTCTTTGGTTCTGGAGTCAGGATAATGCTGGCCTCATAAAATGAGTTGGGAGGCTTCGCTCCTCTTCAATTTTTTGCAATAGGTTGAGAAGGATAGGTGTTAATTCTTCTTTGAATATTTGATAAAATTCACCTGTGAAGTCATCCAGTCCAGAACTTTTGTTTGTTGGGAGTGTTTTGATTACTGATTTGATTTTGTTAGTAGTAATCAGTCTGTTCAGATTTTGTTTCTTCTTGATTCATTCTTGGAAGATTGTATGTTTCTAGGAATTTATCCATTTCTTCCAAATTGTCCAGTCTGTTGGCATATAATTGTTCATAGTATTTTCTTATAATCCTTTATATTTCTGTGGTGTCAGTTTCACATATCTTAAATTTCTGGTTTTATTTATTTGGGTCATCTATTTTTTCTTGATGAGTCTGGCTAAAGATTTATCAATCGTGTTTAATTTTTCAAAGAACCAGCTCTTTGATCTTGTTATTGTTTCATTGATCTTGTCTATTGTTTTTTTAGACTCTATTTCACTTACTTGCACTATGGTGTTTATTATTTCCTTCCTCCTCCTCACTTTGGGCTTCGATTGTTTCTCTTTTTCTAGTTCCTTTAGGTGTAAGATTAGATTATTAATTTGAGGTTTTTCTTGTTTCTTGAGGTAGACCTGTATTGCTATGAACTTCCTTCTTTGGACTCCTTTCACTGTGTCCCATATATTTTTGGGTCATTGCATTTTCATTTCCATTTGTTTCAAGGTATCTTTTGATTTCTTCCTTGATTTCATTGTTAACCCATTCATTGTTTAGTTGCATGTTATTTAGCCACCATGTGTTTCCGTGTTTTTCCGTTTTCTTCTTGTAATTATTTCTAGTTCCATACCATTGTGTTCAGAGAAGTTGCTTGATATGATTTCAGTCTTCATAAATTTATTGAGACTTGTTTTGTGGTCTAACATTGGTCTGTCCTGGAAAATGTTCCGTGTGTACTTGAAAAGAATGTATATTCTGCTGCTCATTCGGGATGAAATGTCCCAAAAATATCAATTAAGTCCGTCTGGTACAGTGTGTCATTTAAGGACACTGTTTTCTTGTTGATTTTCTGTCTGGATGATTTATCCATTGTGTCAGTGGGGTGTTAAAGTCCCTGCTATTACTGTCGATCTCTCCCTTTATATCCACCAATACTTGCTTTATATATTTAGGTGCTCCTACGTCTGGCATGTAGATGTTTACAAGGGTTATATCCTCTTGTTGGATTGATCCCTTTATCATTATGAAATGCCCCTCTTTGTCTGTTCTTTCTACCTTTGTATTAAAGTCTATTTTTTCTGACATAAGTATTGCTATCCCAACTTTTTGTTTGTTTCCATTTGCATGAAATATCTTTCTCCATCCCTTTACTTTCAGTGTGTCTTTTGATCTGAAGTGGGTCTCTTGTAGGCAGCATATTTACAGGTCTTTTGTTTTTTTTTTAATCCATTCAACCACCCTATGTCTTTTGATTGGACCATTTTGTCCATTTACATTTAAAGTCATGATTGATAGGTATAGAGTTATTGCCATTTTATTGTTTTCTGATTGTTTTTATTGTTCTTCTCTGTTCCTTATTCCCTTGCTGTCTTGTATGTTGTCATTCTGTAGTGTCGTGTTTGGATTCCTTTCTCTTTATTTCTTGTATATCTCTTGTAGATTTTTGGTTTGTGGTTACCATGTGCTTCATATATTTCAAACTATGTTTATAGTAGTATATTTTAAGTTGATGGTCACTTAAGTTTAAACACATTCTGAAATCACTACAATTTTTACTTACCCTCTCCCTGTTTATGTTTCTGTCATCCTCCTTTAACTTCTTGTGTGTGTGTGTGTGTGTGTGTGTGTGTGTGTGTGAGTGTATCCCTTAATTTATTGCTGGAAATACACATGATCGTCCTCCTTTTGTCTTTTAACTTTCACACTAGCTTTATAGTTGGTTAATCCACTGCTTTTACTGTTTGCCTTTGTCAGTGAGAATATTTTTCTCTCATATATTTTTTATTGATATTTTTTATCTTCTTAAAGAAGTCCCTTTAATATTTCTTATAAATTACTGCATACGGAAATGCAGTAATTGATGAACTCCTTTAGCTTTTTCTTGTCTGGGACATATCCTTTCATAAAATGCCTTTTTTTTTTTTTTTTTTTAAGTTCAAATCCTCATTGGAGGAGAAAATATGGACATGACAGTACCTTTCCCATAAAGTGGTGCCTGTGTCAATACCCAGATCCTTCCTCATTGAAACCCTTCTCAGATAGGTTGGGAGTGTATTTAGTAATCTGTGATTCATGCCAAATGGGTTCATAACAAATACAGAGCAATGAAAAACATTGTTTTACTAGTCTCTTACATACAACACTTCTGAGATCAACATTTAACTAGTAACATTAAATGTAGTAATAAAAGCTAGTATATACTGAGCCCTTGCAGGGTGCCAAGCAAGTTAAAGACACTCGGAATATGTATCTCATCTCATTGAATTTTCAGCAACCTCATAAGGGAAGCATTATCCCCTCTCATTTACAGGCGAGGCAGTTGAGGCTCAGAGAAGTGACTCGCCTAACGTCATCCAGCAGGCTGCAGAGCTTGTATTGCAATTTACCTCTGACTCCAGTGCTCATGGCTGCCTCCCACAGAACCCCATTTTTTTTCTCTAGGTATGAGTCGGACCAGATCCCCTGAGAGTAGAACCACAGTATTGGCATGTTCTACCACTGTAACAGGTGGAACAGAACGAGGCTGCTATAGAAATAAGTCACCTCTTCCAAAAAAAGCAGTAGACCAACTTTGCAACACCATAGGTGGCTACCAGCCTTTTAATGAGACAGGGAAATGACATGATTTTTCCTGTGTGATGCATCCCCCACCACCACCACAGAGAAAGGCCACCTTCGCTGGCCATACTGAGTGATGGATATGGGAAGGCAAGCTGGATGGAGGCAAATTGCTCTGCATAGTAAAGGCAAAGAGGGACGAAGAAGCCCGGAAGGAAGCTCATAATTAGGGAAAATCAGAGACCACACTGGGGGAAGGGTACATAGAGGTCAGCCTGGGGCTGGCACCAAGGGATTTTTTATTTCTAATTAATGTTCAGTAAAATCTCTCTCACTAATTGCTGGCAGCATAAATTTTCTTCAGAGGAATGAAAAAAGCGTTGTATTTCACCACTGGCCAACTACAGAGGCCGCCCGTGGGTGTTACTAACCTTATTGGTTTTCTATTTCCCAGGCAACCTCAGAACCTGTTCTGGATCCACAGCAAATCCAAGCCTTTGATCAGCTTTGCCGTCTCTACCGAGGAAGTTCCAGGGTAATGTTTGTATGGTTGTTTAAGCTTTCCTTTCCTTACTTATAATTCCTGCCTTGGAAATGCAGTGTCTGCCCTCATTGAGTTCCAGATCACTACGTTACAGAGGTAGAACACAAACATAGCTCTTTCCTGGGAAACAGAAAATATTTTTTTGGTTGATCTTTCTACCTCACAGTGTCTAAATGTGAAAGAACTTGACGTTTATGTAGCATTTGTTGCCTGTTCTGTTCATAGTATTGTATGTACTGTTTGTTGAGGAGAACTTCACAGGCTAATGGGCAGCTGAGAGGGTTACAGAAGTCAGGAAGTGGCGTGAGGTGGAGCTCGAGCAGAGCAAGGGCCGTCTCTCTGCAACCTCTCCGGAGGGGGGTAGTGAAGTTCCTGGCAGGACTGCTTGAGCAGGCATACCTCCTGTCTGTCCTTGGCCAGATAAGTAACTTGCAGTCAGAGCTTCTGAGCCAGTTAGGAACTGTGAATGGGAGACAGACACATACGTCTCAGAGCCAGGAGCTAGGGCTGGATTATTTTAGATAAATTGTCACTTTGAACTTAGGGGCTTTCAGATGTCTCCCCAGTTACCATAGCCACTGGTAGTGAGTTATCACCAGAAGTAACAAATGGACACATGTGAGCCTTGTGCCACTATTGCCTGAGAGAAGAGAGATCCCCTTGCCAAAGATCGGAGAACAGCTAGAAGACAGAGTTCCTGGCAGGGAAGGTGAGTAGGTAACAGACAAGTTATCTCTAGGGAAGACAGAACTGTGGGAAGCTCAGCTGAGCAGAAATGACCACAGGGACCTACATTTGAATCCCACACTACCACTCACTACTGGGTGACTTTGGGCAAGTTGCTTAATTCTTGGGGTTCCAGGTTTTTTACCCAGAGGATTGTTGGGGAGGATTAGAAATGATACACATGTGAAGCGGGTCCAAGATGGCAGCGTAGGCGGACACTGAGCTCACCACTCCCAAGAACACATTGAATGTACATCTATATTTAGGCAATTCCTCCTGAGAGACAACTGTGAGTCAATTGAACAGAGTCTGCACAACAAGCAAGAGAGAGGGACCACATAGAGAAGGTTGGGGAACCACAAGAGCTCTCCAGGAGGTGAGGGAACAATCCAGGTCCAGAGGAAGTGGTGAGCACCATTATTTACATTTCTCCTGAATGTAGAGAACCAGTGGGAGCTCCGTCTCGGTTCCCTAACCGACCTGCAGGGCACTGGTATGTGTCCTCAGCCACCTCTCCTGGAACTAGATCCAGCAGCATCAGGAGGGTGCCATAGCGTGCATACAGTGGCCCCTCCACCCGGTGATTGATCCAGTGGGGAGATAAGGGTGCGGCTTTGCATGCCCATTGGTCTCTGCACACAAGAGGCTCCCTCACCTGAAGAGAGTATAGAGCTAACAAAACACTGCGGTACCCACATGCAGGGAGGCCCCTGGCAGAGTAAGTGGGGTGCTGGTGTGCACACAGGCAGACCTGCTCTATCTGGAGAAAGGGCATTGAAATGCACACAGAGCAGCCCAGACCCTGCTCTGACTGCAGACAAGTAAAGCAATGGGGCATGAACACAGGGCTGCCCCTGTGGAGTGAGAGGGGCACGGCTGAGCATGTGAGGAGCTACACTGTCTGGAAAGGGAGCAGAACTAGTAAAGTGCAGCTGCAAGCTCGCAAAGCAGCCTCACCCAGAGCCTGCTCTGATCACCGCCAGTTAAAGCGACAGGGCACACGCTAAGAGCACACCGAGCAGGCCCATCTGCATCAGGCAGCACCACCGAATTAGAAGGGCCTGGAAGCAAGCACACACCAGGCTGCCCCACCTGGAACCCTCTCCTCCAGGCCAGGCAACACTTCAGGCACCAAGCGCCGGCTGCAACCAGCCTGCCAAAACTATTCAATACACAGTCTACACAGAGACCACTCTTCCAAGACTGGGAGGAATAGCTATCCTATCCAACTCATAGGAGCCACAGAAAGTCAAACAAAATAGGGAGACAGAAGAATATGCCCCAAATGAAGGAACAAGAAAAGACTCCAAAGAAAAACCCCAAGGCTATGGAGATAAGTAATTTGCCTGACAAGGAATTCAAAGAAATGGTCATAAGGATGCTCAACAAACTTGAGTACATAGGGGACCTCAGGAAGCACTTCAACAACGAGCTAGAAAATGTAATAAAGAACCAATCAGAGATGATCATACAATAACTGAAATGAAGGATACATTAGAAGGAATCAACAGCAGATTATTTAATACAGAAGAACGGATTAGCGACCGGGGAGACTAAATAGTGTAAAGCACCCAATCAGGACAGCAAAATGAAAAAAGAATTTTTAAAAATGAGGACAGTATGAGAGATCTCTGGGATAACATCTAGTGCCCTAACATTCACATTATAGGAATTCCAGGAGGAGAGAAAGGGGCAAAAAGAATATTTGAAGAAATAATGTCTGAAAACTATCCTAATCTGGGCAAGGAAGCAGACATCCAGGAAGCACAGAGAGTTATAAACAAGATGAACTTAGAGACTCACACCAAGACATATTGTAATTAAAATGGCAAAAGTTAAGGATAAAGAGACAATTTTAAAGGCAGCAAGAATGAAACATCAAGTCACATACAAAAGGAAAGCCCATAAGGCTATCAGCTGATTTCTCAGCTGAAGCAACTTTACAGGCCTGAAGGGAGCGGCAGAAGATATTTAAAGTGCTGAAAGAAAGGAATCTGTGACCTAGAATACTCGTACTATATCCAGCAAGGTTACCATTCAGAATTGGAGGCGAGATAAAGAGTTTCCCAGACAGGCAAACACTAAAGGAGTTCACAACCACTAAACAGGCCTTACAAGAAATGTTAAAGTCTTTATGCAGAAAAGAAAAAGCCATAACCAGAAATAAGAAAGTACAGGAAAGAAAAAAAATCTCACTGGTAAAGGCACATATCCAATAATCCCAGTGAATCAACCACTTAAAAAGCTAATATGAAGGTTAAAAAATTAACTATAACTACAAGAAATAATCAGGGATACACAAAACAGAGATATAAAATATGGCATCAAAAATACGTCAGAAACAAAGAGTGAAGTGGGGAGAAAAAATATAGTGCTTTTAGAATGCAATTGAACTTAAATGCCAGCCAGCTTAAAATAGGTTGTTATAATGTTCATTGCAGCTTTATTTACAGTGGCCAAGACATGGAAACAACCAAAGTTTCCTTTGATAGATGATTGGATAAAGAAGATGTGGTGTATTTACACAATGGAATACTACTCTGCCATAAGAAAAGATGAAATAATGCCATTTGTGACAACATGGATGGATCTTGAGATTATAATGCTAAGCGAAATAAGTCAGACAGAAAAAGTCGAGAACCATATGATTTGACTGATGTGTGGTATATAAAGCTGAAAACAACAAAAGAATAAGACAAACAAGTGAAAAAACAAAAAGTCATAGTCACAGACAATAGTTTAGTGGTTACCAGAGGGTAAGGGGAGAGGGCGGATGGTAGATGAGGGTAAAGGGGATCCAATATATGGTGATGGAAGGAGAACTAACTATGTGTGGTGAACACACAATGTGATATATAGATGATGTATTACAGAATTGTACACCTGTTACAACAAAGTTACATAAATCTGTGTAACTTTACTAACAATTGTCACCCCTATAAACTTAAAATAGGCTGTTACAGATAGGTATATATGAACCTCATGGCAACCATAAACCAAAAATATACAAAAAAATGAAGAGAAAGAAATCCAATAAAAACTCTTAAGAAAACCAACAAATCCAAAGGAAAGAGATCAAGAGAAGAAAAAAGGAAGAGTGAAGAACAACAAAAACAACAACCAAAAAAAGCAATTAAGAAAATGGTAATAAGCACATACTTATCAATAATTACTCTAAATGTAAATGGACTAAATGTGGTAGACTTATATGTGAAATTTAAAAAAATAATAACAAAGCAAAAACAGACTTATAGACACAGAGACGATGGGGATGGGTGACAAGGGAAAGCAGAATACAGTCAGTAATATTGTGGTAAGTTTACCTGGTGACAGATGATTCCTAGAATTAGTGGGGTGATCACACTGTAAGGTATAAAAATGCCAAATCACTACATTGTATGCCTGAGACTAACATAACTAATATAATACAGTTGTATACTAACTATACTTAAATTTTTTTAAAATTTTTAAATAGAAACAGTACATATGTAAAGGACCTGGCATAGTGCTGGCACCTGCAAGGCACTCACCACAGTGACCTGGGCTGTTGGAAGTCCTTGTAGACTTCCAGCCTGGAGCCTAACACACAGGTCCCCTGGGTGTGGAATCCAGCTCTTCTCTTACCAGCGGGGGCATCTCGAGGGCCCTCAGGCTCCCTCCTTTTGCAGAGGCCTCTTTGAGGTAAAAGGGTTGGCCCCTCTGAGTGGCAGCGCCTGGCTGGCATGGCCCTTTGCTCCTGCTGCTCTCTGTCCTTGGCAGGTCTTTCATAACTGAGCCCCTAAGAGAGTGAGGGTTTCGTTGCTGTCATTGTTGGAAATAGGGAAGCTGCGAGCAGGGAGGACTCTTAGAGGAGAAGGTAGTCTCTGAGTTTCCCCTGGAGCTCCTGAGTTTGGAGTGGCAGCTGGACATCCGTGTGGAGCTACCCAGGTTACAAAAGAGCCAGTGGTCATAATGCAGGGTCACTCACCCTGAGGAGAACTCACCAAGACGGGGAGAATGGAGACCCTCAGCTCAGGGCGAGGCCACAGGGTCACGTAACAGCTGCTGAAGGAGCAGTCAGCATGGCCGGTTCAGAATCAGTGTGATGTGCCTACAGGATTGACCTAGACCGGTTTTAACAGAGGACATTTAGGCCCTGAAAGATGGAGTGAACTTGCCCAAGTCACATTACTTCTGTGTGAGATACAGACCTGGGGCCTGAGCCCAGTTTTCACACCCTGCCTGCGGTGCAGCACTGCCCCTCGTGGACTTGAGGCAGGGGCTTCAGGGTTCCCCAGCCCAGATTCTCTGCTCCCACAAGCCTTGATTGATGTGTGTGCCTTCCTTTGCAGCTGGCTCTCCTTACAGAACTCTCCCAGAACCGCAGCAGCGAGAGCTACAGGCCATTCAGTGGCTCCCAGAGTGGCCCTGCTTTCCACAGCATCTTCCAGAATGAGAACTTCGAGCTGCAGCTCAATCCCCCGCCTGTGACTGAGGACTGAAGCCTCTCTGGGGCCTGGCCCTGGAGACCAGGGACGATTGCAAGGTGCCTGGGGAGGGACCCCGTTGACTGGCCTGGCCCTCACTGCCTCCCACGTCTGAGCAGAGGGTCCGAGGTGGACTTCGTGCCCAGGGCTTTCTCACGCCCTCTATTCCCCAGGGAGAAGCCCTGTCTCTGCCATGACGTTGCCACAGCAGCAGTTTACCAGACTAGTTGATTTTGTTTTGCTTCTTAAGCAAAGGAATGTTACATACCTCCATCCAGCTTGTTGAGAAAATGCTCTTTGCCTGTGGGAACTTTTCCCTGTTTCCCGTGAAGCCTAGCGAATAGGTGGAGCTCCCACTGATGCCATTGGACGTCAACTTCTGCGGCTGTTGGGAACAGGGACCAGTGTTGGCTGGGCTGCCGTAGAACTGAAACCTGCGCTGGGGGGCCATGGCCTGTGGGGCTGGGCACGTCCCTTTCCAGGTGTTTATGTTAAAACCCACTTGAGTGTCAGATTTTTCCCGTGCTAACAATAAATGCCTCTGTGTCTAAATTCTGCTGGCTAGCTGTCTCGCTCTCGGTCAAGTCATAAAGGACATTTAGAACCTTTAGAATGTTTCTTGCTACATTTCAGTTTTATCAGCTCAAAGACCCTGGTTGTGACAATACCACCTTTATTCAAAGCGGCAGCTCCATCGTGACTGCGTTCAGTCAGCCCAACCACCCCAGTGCCCCTGTGATGGGACTAGACTGCCAGAGCAGGAGTTTTACATTTCTTGGCCCTGGGACTTTGTACATCATTGAACCAACAATGTCAGGAGGTCACCACAAGCACAGACTAGCTTTCCACCTCACAGGCTCAGGGGCTGTGTTCTCACCAGTCCACTCAGGGAAGGTCAGACTCGGACTGGCTTGCTTTCACCAACAAGCCCACAGGAAATAGGTGCATAAACTAGATGCAAGCATGCTGACCTTCAACAGACACTAGAGCCTGCTCCTGCCACACACTAGCTGCGATCCTGGGCAAGTCACTTCACTTCTCTAAGCTTCTATTTCTCATAAAATAAAGCTGCTGAGAAGACTAACTGAAACAGTGCATGGAAACAGTCAGCACTGTGCAGGCGCGTGGCAAATGCCCCTAGACGTCAGCTTGGCCTCTGTCACACAGGCACCTCATTTTACTGTGTTTCACTTAACTGCGCGTCTCAGGGGCGGCACTTTTTACAAATTGAAGGCCAGACCCTCCACCAGCAGAAAGATGACGACTCGCGTAATCGCTGTAGTGGACTGCAGGCCTCAGGAAGCAAACCCGCAGGGCCTCCGAGGTGCACCTGTCACTCCCCCCGCGACGTGGCTGCACCCGCTGCCTCCTGGCAGAAGCCTGAGGAGGCACATTGGCGGGAAGGGCCGGGCATTAAGTGAACACCAGATGCTGGTTGCAGCCGTATGAGACCTTCTCAACCCCACTTTATGGATGAGAAAGCTGAGGTTCAGACAGGATAAATAAATTAACCAAGGTGACATACTCAAGAAGTGGTAGAGCAGGGATCTTACCTCAGAACTGTGGTTCCAGAGCCAAGATGCTGCCTCCCCATGTTACAGATCAGAAGGTTTCTTGATGAGCTTACAATGAAGGCCAGAGGAGTTTGATAGTCTCAAAACACACTTGTGATTGTCCTCCTTCATTCTGTAGCCTAACAATCCAAGGCAGTTACTGAGGCTCAAATCAGGGCCAGTGAACGCCACCAGATGGCTCCTCTCTAGCCCCTGTCCTGTTGGATTAGTCCCCAAGAGTTCTTGAGCTTGCATTTGAGTCACAGCACCACTGACTACATTACAGCAGCTTTCCATGCAGGTCATGCCTTCTTAGGAAGAAACGACTGGATTTGAAGTGCCCTCTTGCCTCCCCTAAGGGTAGGAGAGAAGCCACCGTCACTGTTCCCTGTCCCCTCCTGTGGCACTCAGCACAGGTCTGCAGTGATGTCAGGTCCCACTTCAAAGCAGTTCCTTAGGGGCAGAAACTTACCTGGAAATATTTCTAGACTCAGCAACAGCAAGGGTTCTGCAGGCGTTGCCACGGAGCTTACTGAGGGGACCGCGCAGCTCCCAGGACCCAGGAGCAGGGTAAGGGGCAGCCCTGAGAGCCCTGCTCCAGCCCCAGGGCTGCGCTCCAGCTGTTTTTCTAAGTCACATGCTCAGCCCTGGGCTGTGACATGTGGTAAGAGGAAGGATCTGGGGGAGGGGAATGCCAGAGAGCCTTCAGCTTCCATTTGGAGATGGCAGGTACCTGGTCTGAAGTTTCCTCCCATGCTGTGCCCTGGGGGGGGGGGGGGGGGGGGCGATCCTCTGAAAGGAAACTGAAGCCCTGACAGGAGAGTGGAGTGGATTCTGGGGGGTGAAACACCAGCTTCTGTCACATCTTTCCTACTTGGTAAACAGTAATTATCTGAATGGACAACCTGAAAATATGGTTACACTCAGCTCCGAGCTTCAGCTGAATCCCCTCCCCTCATCCACACTCTGTCACCAGGAGGATGGAGTCGCCAGAGGCAGAACGGACTGTTGGAAAGAGCCCCGGGTTCGAGGCACAGGCCGCACTGGCCCTCGTGGGAGCTGAGGAAGGCTGTTTGCTCTTCTGGAAAAGATAAAAGCAATCTGCTCCATCTATAGCAAAGTTCAAGTGACATGTGGGAAGATGCTTTACAAAGTAACATATTACCAACCAGAGCCTGCCCTGCTGAGGGGGAGGGAAGGTGTTTGTGGAAGAGGAAAGCCGACAGGGGCCTCATCAATGATGAATGCTTCAGCGAATAAATAATTCAGAGCTTTAGGGATCCTCTCAGAAGCTGTATGTTCCTACTGAGCTCTGCCTGCTGAAAATGTTTTTCCAAAGGCGCATCTCTAGAGTCGGATGCCTGTGATGTGCCCAGAGCTGCCGGAAAGGCCTCCTGATGTGCCGTCCTCTGGGCTGCCGGGCAGACTGCAGGCCCCAGAGGGCAGCCCCCGTCATCAGAGCTTCCCCCCAGCAGCCCCTCCTCTCGGGGTGTCTGTGGCCATGCTTCTGCCACCAGCATCCTCCATACCTGATACTCTGTGAAACCTTCCCCAGCTCCCCGAGAAAAAAGGCAGTTTGTCTCACCTTATGTCCACTCCTGGGTGTTTTCCTGCCTCCATTACTCCCAAGGTCAGGATTATGCTCTGTCCGCTCCATGTCCTCCTTAGCGCAGCGCTTAGAACAGAACAGGTATTGCCATCTTTTCTTTGAAGTCACTGTCTTTTTCAGGTAAACTTTTTATGGGTAGAAATGTTCACAAACCCTGTGCACACAGCTGGATTAATTCACAAAGTGAACACACCTGTATAACCAGCACTCAAGCGGTCCCAGGTCCAGGTCAAGCCAGGCTGGGCACAAAGCCAGAGTGACTTGGCAACAAGGGTTACATCAGGTGGTGCCCAGAGGGCTGAGCTATGGCTCCTCGATGCTCCCACCGAGAGCCGGGCTGGTCCCAGTCTGGGATGGGCCTGGGAGTGCAAGAGTCAGCCTCGGGGCCTCACTGTGGGTGGAGACAGACAGGTGAGGGCGAGGAGAAGCCGGAGCAGGGCAGGGCAGGGTTTGACTGCACAGGCTCAACGAGCTGAGTAACACCTGCGGGACGTAGAATCAGAGGAACTTTGGCGCTCTGGCCCTGCTGCTCACCCGCCATGTACGACTGACTCACCTGGCTGTATGGTCACCTTAGCTCTTGGTTGCTTCAGCCGCAAACTCTCAAAATTATCCTACCCCATCTACCACACAGCGTCACTGGATACGGCAGGTAAGGTGACACCTGGGAAAATGCTTGTAAGTCCCTGTCCAGATGTGCGGTGCTTTGCTGATCCACGATGCTGCACTTTCTGTCATCATCTTGCAGTGACGCTCTAGATCTGTTTCTTGGGAAAAATCATCTGGGGTTTCACACTACGTGACAGGCTAGGTGTCACGGGGGCTAAGATGTCCCACCAGAGCCCAAGCTTTCTCACCTCCCGTCTCCAAATTGGCATGCAAAGCTTCAGGCTGGGGACGAAGAAAGACAACAAACAAATCCTCTCCTCTCTCTCCAACCCACTGGCCTAAGAACTTTCCTGCCACGGTTGGAAATCTGGAATGGGGTCACTCCTCAGCGGAAGCGAGTTAGTTCCAGGGCCCACACTGCCCAGTCCAGCCTTTAGCCTCGACCAGCAGGCACATGCGCGGGTGAGATGCTGCCGGACGTGTGTGCCCTCCACTTCCACCCACGTGCCCAGGAAAGTCAGGCTCCACCTGCACTCACTGTCCAGGACTCATCATCTTCAGCATAACTTACTGGGTTTCCTTCAGAATTTAAAAGTAATATCAATTCATTTTAGAAAACTAGGAAAATTCAAAAAAGCAAACAGAAAATCACCATTAATGTCTACACATATTTCCTTTGCCTTGCTTTTCACTTGTACCTCCCTCACATTCCCATGTCTGCCTGGCTCCTGAAGGATTCCATCTGTCCTCCAGTTGCTGCTCCTTGACCCGGCCGTGGCAAACCTGAGTCCCGAGTTCCTGTCTTACCCACAGCGCTATGGCAGCACACAACTGGGCTGGCACACCAAGGGTTAAAGGCAGTACCAGCTCCCACTGGTTGCACTGTAATGAGGATGAGAGGCTAAATTAAGGTTTATTGCAGAAGTAAAGTGTGTGTAGTCAGCACTTGTAAGAGGCTACAATGAAATGCCTTCTAGAACTTGGCAATACAATTATCTAGAGTTAAATTAGTAGAATGCACACAGAGTAGATGAGATTAGCTGGATGCAGAAGTCACTTTAAAATACAAATTATCTTTTGTGAAGACAGAAAGAGGTAGCCTTGAATGCTGGTCAAAATGTGATTAAACATGGAAGAAGCAATGGTCTAATAAAAGCATTGAGATATTTGTCAAAAGATAGATGGTGTGTGTGTGTGTGTGTGTGTGTGCGCGTGCGTGTGTGTATGTGTGTGTGTTGGGGAGAGGTCTGTGTGAGGCAGACAAGGGGCAGAGACGAAGGAAGCCTGTGGGTGTCCGTCCCACTGCCTGGAGAGCAGCCACCTGCCGGTGGGGAGGTTTGCTGGGTGAAGGACGCAGTGGCACAGCTGCTGCTGCCCTCCCAGGTGCACCAAGCAGCCTCCTGACTCAGCCTCCAAGTGCCGTGAGGGTGGGAAGGGCCCTATAAGGGTGGACAACACCAGCAAAGGGCCCGAGCTCCGTGAGCTCTAGAGCCAAAGTGACTGGGTTTAAATCCTGACTCCCACTGCTTACCCCCTGTGCCACTTGGGGCAAAAATGTTTACTTCCTAAGTTCTTTCCCTGGCTTGTGAAATGGGGATGCTGAAATCTCCCTCGGAGGGTGGCTGTGAAGATTACTCACAGAAACCAGTAAGGTAGCTATTGAACTAAAATTACTACTACTAACTGATCTGATTACTATTACTAATAAAAGAATGTATTTAGCAGTCCCCATTGAGGTTACTCAATAGAAGCCAATCCCAGAAGTTATTCTTCTCTGGGTGTGCTGAATGTAAAAATTGAGCTCCTGGATTTACCAGACTGAGGTGTGGGCCCTGGACCTCGGTGACCGGGTGACTGCACCCCAGGGACCTGTGCTTAGCCCTTACATGGCATGTATGAACCAAATACAAAGCTTGTGGCTTTGTGGGAAATAAGTACTGTTTGTGGGGGGATGTAAGTTTTATTTGTATAAACCTAATGTAGCCAACAAAAAAGTTCTTATTACAAAGGGTTCTGGGAGTTACCCTGATGGGTGACCATGATTGTATATTATGGATAATGACACTTACCTGCGCGGCATCAAGCTTTTGTCAAGTTTAAATGGGTAAGGATGTAACCTGCTCATTTCCTGGCACAAGGTGAGCACTCAGTGTAAGTGTTTCACATTTTACAAATGTGAGTTTTTGTTTTATTCAGTTCACATTGTGTTTTTTAAAATCAGACAGAACCTCTCTGAAGGAGGGATTGCAGGGAGGAAATATTCCAAACTCCAAAATACCAAATTTGTGCTGGTACAAAAGAAAAAAGTCACATTTATTTTACAAGGTAGTATTTTCCTAAAGTGTGATACATAAAGGAAAATTTCTATAGGAAAACAGAATATCATTTTAGGAAATTACAGAATGGTCAACATTATGCTTAAAACTTTAAAATAGGTTTAAAAAATAGCACAGTAAGTGCACATTGAAAGGTATGAACAGCCTTAAAAAGTGTATGACACAGTGATATGGAAGCTCAATATTAAAACCTCTAGTGATGATTTGCTTTCAGACCTGTTCAAACAAGTCTATTAAGAGAGCACTGCTTCAATCTTAATAGAAAAAGAACTCAAAGCGCTAATAGAAACATGGCCCTTTCCTAATACAGTCAACTCTCAATTATCCGCAATAATGAAAGGGAACAGCGACATAACATTTTTAAAAGGTAAATTATTCCAAAATTAACTTTGAGAAATGTCATTGTACTTGTTTGGATGTGAGAAATACTGAATCCCTAGAATGACAGTACTGATAAAAGAGAACTCCCACTTCTTTCCCCGCCCCTCCTCAGTGGGAAGAGACACAATCACATCTACTTTCTAAAAAGCCTAAAATACAACTGGTCTCCTTAATTCTGACTCATACTTCCTCTGGAGAGCAGAATAAGAAAGAAAACTGTTAAAATTTTGTTTTCTTCATGTAAAACGCCAAAACGTTTCAATAAAATTTTGCAAACAAGATGGAAAAATTGAGAGCTGACTGTATAAATATTGTTTTAACTTATGCTGTTTTTTTTCTTGCCTAGTAGTATTTATACCGCCAAACGTATCTTGATATTTTGACAGCTTTCTAAATTATCTGGTTGCATCTTACTACCCAAATAGAGACATGTGCATAAAAGGAGTTTGTCATGATCAGTTCCAAAAGAATTATGACGTTTCAAACAGGCCAGGAAATGAAGGTTAAGCAATAAAACTACCATCCCCAAGACAGAATCAAATCCTAGATCAAATCCAAAAGATATGTCAGGACACCTTCACAGTTTGGTTCTTGTTTTGGTCGTTTTATTTTGTGTAGTACTATACTACCTTGAACTACAGGTTTTCCCTTCCCAGGGTTAGTCCTCAAATTCTCTTTTCAAATCTTGAAAATGACAAGGTAAAGAAATAACCTAGATTTGATTATAAAGCCTTATTTGTTAATGTACCAATTAGTTATATCCACAAGGCATTTTAATTGGTTTGTCATTTCTCAGAAAAGTTATGAGCACATTTGAAACCTGAAAATTCTAAAATAAATCTTAGATAAGAAAGCTAAATTCCATGCAGTACTTATTTTTTATCTCCCACCTAATAGCTTTTACACCAACTTTCAAAAAGTAGGAAAGGTGCCAGGTTTCTATCAAAGCCCAAGAGAGCAGCGTCTCCATCCACACAGCCCAACCCTCTCCTCCACGTGAGCACACCACAGGTCCAAATGATAAAGCTTTCATATCTCTCAGTGTACAAGTATCAACCAAAGGCTACGTAACATGACTGTGTCCAATATCTATAATACATGTTGCAGCTTACACATTTTCTAAAGTGCCTATAAATATGCTTATAGAAATGAGCAATATAATATCAGGATTACAGAGAAATTCTTGTATACAATATAGAACAGAACAGCCCTAGAATTTAAATTGAAACTACACATTTTTATATACTTATCTGTTGTTTTTGGAATGCAAGCATAAAGAAACGAATTCTGGTTCAATCATATATGATTTTCTAGAGAAGTATTAACAGTGCTAGGACAAAAGAAATTCTTGCTTGTGCTTATTTAGAAAAGGTTGTTTTGAGATCCAGGAGCATCTGATACTTAGAATCCAATGGAACATCTCCAATTGTATAAAATATATCACAGTAAGTGAAGCTTAGTGAATTTTTAATTATAAAGAGATTGTGCAAATATTTAAAGTGATATCAACATTATTAAATCCAAAAATTCCATGAAAATCGTGGCTAATCTGAATGGCAGTTCAAGGGTTTAAAAAACAGGAACCTAGGCAAAGTCACAGGTATTATTAACAAAGGGCCCAACCCTGACACAGCCAGCTTCAGAAACGTGGCCCTGTGACCACGTATTTGCATGGCTTTTGAGACCTGGTGGTTGACTCCCATTAGTTAAGGGGCAGGAATGTGGGCCCAGGTTAGAGAACTAACAGGAACGGCGTAGAGAAAGCGGACCCTCCGTATGCCCACGGGGGATACAGTAAGCCTCCCACGGGTGTAGGTGCAGACAGACTCGGCCCAGGTGGTGCTGTGAGCCCTGAGTGCCCAGCAGCTGACTGACGGCCTCTGAGCGTGCCTTCCGCTAGCCACTCAATCAGGCAGGCACTGAGAACCTGAGGCAGGGCTCATCAGGTGTCTGTCCCCAAACCACCCGGGTTAGGTGGGCCAGGCCGGTGGCGGAGGCCCTCTCTGCACCCCCGCCTCACCTGCCCTCCGCTGTGCCCTGCTGTTCCTGGAGCTCCTCTCACCACCTACTGGTTTCACTTGTTGAGTCCTTCCATTTCAGTAAGCGGGAACTTGATGCTACATTTTCATCTAGTGTAGACAGTTTCAACTAATGTTGCTCTCAAAAGAATATACATGCACTGCTTTCTAAACCCCATGGATGTTTTGGGCACCTAAACCCAACAAAGTGTTCTAGCCGCTTGAACTACACATACAACTAGGAAAGGAGATTCTGCCTAGAGAGATTTGTGAAAGAAGCCAAATGGAGGCCTCAGGGAAGAACACAACAGGCCTCTCTCTATTTCTTAAAACACAAACTAATGTGACACAGAAGAGATGCCCTAATGCTGACAGAGCACAAGATAATGCCACAAGAGTGCACTCATGGATAGTCAGGATATAAGAAATAGTTCTCTGTCTCCAACTTTGATAGTTCTACTTGCATTAGGCCATATTTTAAATGTCCTGGATTCTTAATAATGCCTCACAGAGAGCAGATGTGGAGAAATGGCAGATAACCAACTCACACAAGAACACACCTGGTATAAACAGAGATGAGGAGGAGAATTCTGAAGAGATCTAAATAAGAAAGCATTATGCACTATTCTGCATGTGTGAGAAAAGAGAACATGTATAACAGATCGTGAATATTACTGTAGTCAAGTGAATATTACACAAAATATTTTCTTCTGACTCAGCAGGGAACTGTTTCAACTGCTTTTGCATTTGCATAAAAAAAGCCCATGCATCATACTGAATTCTAATCCATTTTTCACCTAAGCCATTCTAATGCTTCATACAACCAAATGAAGCAGAATTATTCAAACCTATTAGATTCATTCCTAATCCCTAAAGGACTGCTGTCTTTAGCATTTCCATGCTAACTAAAACTATTATGGTTTTTTTTCTTAAGACATCAGATGTGGCTGCCTCCTAAACATAATATCTATATAACTTCCTAAAAGTTTTCCCCAGATTTGAAGAACAATTAAGAAGAGCAGGAAAATGTTGGGGGAACTCCCTAAGAGACCAGCTCAAATACTGCAATGCATTCCCCAGGTAAAAGCCAAGTACATCTCTCCTTCTGTGGGTTCCCAGAGCATGCTGGGTACTGTTACTTGCATGTGTTATCTCCCCTATTGGACTGTGGGTCCCTTCATGTAGGGAGTCAGGTCTTATTCATTCTATATCCCCAGAGCGCCCTGCAAAGTGTAGGCACTCAGCTAAAGCTGGATTGGGCATGAAACTGAAGATGTCATCTCCTCTTAAACGAAGGTCTAGCTCAGCCCCAACTCATGGAGGGTTGTGCCGTAACTGGCCATAACTAGAGGCTGGGCTGGCCTCTGGTACCTTCCTAGAAGTAAGCCAGGCAACACTGGCCCAGACCCATGCAGATGGTGGGGAGAAGGGGAAAGGGACACAGTGGCATCTACCAGTGCACGCTCCGTTCCCCTCACCCATCTGGGACTAGCAGCCTGCCAAGAGGAATGCTAAGGAGTTTCCTGTGAAGAACTGGCGATTTAGGAAACACTGTCTCCTTCACTCTGGGTCGCTCCTCGCCCTGACCCACGACACTCTGTGCTCATCACATTACCGTTGGCAAAGTTCCCCATGAAATTAAGGCTGCACCACAATGGATGACACCAGATGCTACACAGAAAGTGAGTCAAGATACAAAAGAAAACCATTTATAAGAAAAAGAAAATCTTAGTTATAAGACAAATTTGAGAATGAAGCTCATCAGCAGACCATTGAACTGCTATTGTTAGAGACAGATTAGAAAATACCAACTGCGCTGGGCAAAGGATCCATCAGACAAAAGTAGGAAAGCTCGGTGTGGAGCAGAAGGTGCGGCTTCCTGCCCGACTCACACGGTGGTTTCTATCGTTTCAATCACCTCCAGGTCAGACTGCGACGGGGAGAGAAGGGTGCACTCGTCTGGTTCCCAGCTGCTCTCTGGACTGTAATCTTCCTCTGAACTCAGTTCTGCTCCTTCTTCTGTGTCCTCATCACACGATTCCACATAGTGAGCCCCGATCGCGTTGATTCCGGAGTCCTCAGAACTTGAGGGAGAAGAGCAGTGATCTATTTTTGGTGTATTGCTCTCTTTTGAAATTAAGGCATCGTGTGCAGAGACCTCCTCAGGACTCATTTTGTGGGAATGTGGTGCTGGCTGCTTCTGCACGTAACACATCTTCCCATTAATACATTTCACCTGATAGTTGTCGATAAAGAGGTCTGAGATCATACAGTACCTTGGTGAATCAGGCGGGAGGGGAGGCTGGAAGACAGATGCAAATTTCAGAAAGTGTTCAGTGAGGGAGACGGAGATCTGAATGGTGTTGGTGGGCTCCCGGGGCTTCGCGGGAATCTCCGTGCTCGGAAGCTGTTCCACAGGAGTCATGGGCTGATACACGTATTTGCCTGTGGGGAACACAACAAAGGCAGTCAAAATCTAAGAGTACGGCACCAACTGCAGTAACGCAGCCAGAATGGTTTCTGAGGACTCAGAATGCCCTTAACATTATTTCAATCACATCTCAAAAGAAACTAGGAATAGAATCATACCACAGAATCAATTAAAAACAGAGCATGGTATATAACGTCATGGTATTTTCATCTAAGAAACAACACACTTTACAAACCTTCATTTGTATTTGAGTCTTTCTAATGCCTCTGAAGTAGGTGGGTGGAGACAATGATCCTTATTTTGGAGACAACTTTAAATGATTTACCCCTCATACTAGATAGAGTCAAGAATGTCCATGATATAGTATAGTAAAAACACAAGTGGTAAAATAGTATACTATATAATAAAATTATAATTTCCATTTTTATCTTTAATAATTATAGGTTACTAATATATGCATTTACAAACTGGAGAAATACCTACCAATTTATTATCAGGATTACGGAACACTGACTTTTTAGGTTTCCATGTTTTAGTCAACACACACACACACACACACACACACACACACACACACACTTAATAGGTGATGGCCTATTGGACTGAGCTGGTCACCTTCCATGGCCTGGGTAAGCAAGATGGAGGGTGTGAAATGATCTCTTTCAAGACCAAAGTTCGTGGGTGGCCTGAATAGGGGCCGTTCTCCCAGACACCAGCTCCACTGGCATACGCAACATAAACCAAGCAGAAGCAAAGGCACAGAAGAGTGCAGGGGGTGACCCACTGGATGTGTCTAAGAAACCAAGAAGCTTAGCTCCAAACCGTCCCCTCTGCTCTCAACCCTCGGTGTTTCTCACATAGTTTACATGGAAGTGAAACCTACATGGATCTGTTCCTGATGTGTCTTTTTCCTTTGCTTTGACTTCACTCAACATCTCACAAAACCTCCCATGTACCAAGTGCTAAGGAAATAGAGAAAGAGATGAAAATTACTCAGTCTGTGAATCTAAAAAGATTTCAAAATAGAAACATGGAAGGAAAAAAAGAAAACCTAAAAAACCCCGAGCTGGGTATCTCGGGTTTTTCGTAATGTAGTTGATGCCTCAGCCTGTACCATGTCTTCTGCCTGTGTTTAGGACAGGGTTTTGCAACCTCAGCACTCCTGGCATTTTGGACCAGACAATTCTTTGTTGTAGGGGCTTCCTAGGAACTGGGTGATGTTTAGCAGCTTCCTTGCCCTCTACCCACTCCATGCCAGTAGCACCTCCTCCCCAGGTATGACAATCGAAAATGTCTCCAGACATTGTCACATACATCCTGGGGGGGCAAAATCACCCGGGGTGAGCATCAGTGATTTGTGATATCCTCCTGAGCGTCTCTGTAAGCAGATCACTCACTGCGCATGGCACCTGCTCCTGTGTGTCTCATTTCTTGGTCAGACTGAAAAGTCTAGGATAGGAATCACATTTATAATGAAAACTACCTTAGATTGTTTAAATAAGTTCATTAAGCAGAACAGCAATTCCAGATCAGAAATGTGAGCAGCGAACAAGCCACAAACAGTGCAACGTTAGTAATCTATTAGACATTAATCAAGCCTGCCTATAATTTTTACTTCTCTTTTTGACTTCTGTACAAAAAAGTAGCCTTAATTGCCATAATTTCTTTGTAACTAAATTACCTTAAAACATATTCAGCTTCTGTGGAGTACAGCATAGGGAATAGAGTCAATGGAATTGTAACAGCTGCGTACGATGTCAGAGGGGTAGTAGTGGGGGGTGGGGGGGTTATCACTTTGTGAGGGTGTCAATGTCTAACTATTACATTGTTTTGTACAACTGAAACTAATATAAAAAAAAACTGTATTCAGCTTCATTCTTGAATAACACATGGAAAAGGTACACTTAAAACTATTAAGCCTTGGGTTCCCAGGTCTGCTTCCAAGCCTAGACATATGTCATGTAAACCCTATGGTCTGATAAAAATACAAGTAAGAAGAACCTGTCCTACCTGCCTGGGAAACTAGGTTTAAAACATGTCAGGTATCTTCATTTCTCTGTTTCCTGTAAAAGAGGGTACTACTCCTTGTCAGGCAAAGTTCTAATCAGGTAAAACCTAACGGTTTGGCATGGTAGGTCCTCTGCCTCCAAGCATTACGTTGGTATGGGCTTACCAGCTGAAGGGAAACCAGGCAGACCCTCCAAGCCACCTGCCCCAGGGTTAGAGAAAGACATGTGCAGACAGAGGACAGAGAACGGACTTGGAGAACGTGGAGGACTACTCCATTCTGTCCACAGGGTGGTGAACAAAACATCTGGAATGGAGGTGTGGTCTTTTCTATTCTTGACTAGTGGACCCGTGGTCATTGAGTTCAGGAGGCCGTGGATGGTGGGCACTCAAGCAGTGCTTGTTGCAGGAGGCTAAATAAGTTCATTCTAGCCCAAGCGACCTCCGGTTTAGTTACCTACTTATCACAGCCACAGGAAGAGGTTCCTGGCCACTGATCCTCAGACCCAGAGAGGTCAGGGTTTTATTTAGTCCAAACATGAATTTAAGGAGGTAAAGCCTGACTTTGGGACTTCTCTAACGACCTCTGCTCTCACTTAACCCCTCACGCCGCTGTCTCTTCCTGTCCCTCCTTTGTGTTTCTTCGTAATTCAATTCTTTGCCTTTTCTCTTCTTCTCGGTTCTTCTATCTCTTTCTTTCTCTAATCCTCTCTTCTCCAAAGCTCTAGTTTTCTTCCTTGAAGCTTAGTAAAAGATGAAGAAATGCAGCTGGGAGAGGAAAATGAATACTGCATTCTAGATTCCATTTCCTTCTACACAAGTTATACTTCCTACCGTGTTTCCCCGAAAATAAGACCCAGCCAGACCATCTGTTCTAATGCATCCTTTGGAGCAAAAATTGATATAAGACTCAGTCTTATATTATATATATATAATGTAATAATTTTTTAATTTTTGCTCCAAAAGATGCATTAGAGTAGATGGTCCGGCTGGGTCTTATTTCCGGGGAATCACAGTAAATGTGCTTACTCAGAGCTAGGACACAGCTCATCATCTGGTGATGTGGGATACAGATGCAAGAAAGAAGGCAGAGAAGAAAAAAATAGTAAAGATGGCCAGGTAGGAAGGTTTAGTAAACATCTTTCAAATATTATTATACAATACTGTGTCGTCTGATTTCCTTATAAGCACATTAATAATAAAACAAAGTCCTAACATGGATTTAGTTTTATAAACAATGCAGAGGGTTAGTACGTTGTCCCAATCCCCAATCACTCCTATCTGTACACTGCGCTGTGAATCCATGTTCACAATGGATTCACAGCCCTGAAGCATCACAAGATCCTGAATTATCAGAGAGGCAGTTATGTCCACTCTACTGTACTTATTAAGAGAATAAAATGAACTAACACACTTCTGCAATAGCAAGGATTGAAACAAAGGGGTTTCTGGTCACTCAGCCAGGAAATTCAATAAACTGGTATACTCTATTCTCTTACCAATCTTCTTAATTAAGGATTTGCTACATTACTTAAAGAAATAAATGCATGAGAACTTTTAAAACTTCAATCTCTAAAAGGACAAGACACTCAACAGAGAGTCAGGGCTTGGAGAAGAGCAAAGTAAACAGAGAGTAAAAGGAGAATCTAGATACAATATGATCAGCAATTCCACTTCTGGGTATATGCCCGAAAGATCGGAAAGCAGGTCTCGAAGAGATAGCTGTACACCCTGTTCACAGCAGCATTAGTCACAACTCACAACAGCCAAAAGGGGGAAGCCACACAAGTGTCCCCAATGAATGGATGAACAAGATGTGAGATATATATCTATATCTATATCTATATCTATATCTATATCTATATCTATATCTATATCTATATATACACACAGTGGAGTATTATTCAGCCTTAAAGCATAAGGAAATCCATACTACAACACTGATGAAACTTGAAGACATTATGCTAAGTGAAATAAGCCAGTCACAAAAAGACAAATACTCTATGATTCCACTTATGGGAGGCACCTAGAGTAGTCAAATTCAAAGAGACAGAAAGTAGAATGGTATTTCCAGGGGGTAGCGGATAAGAGGGAATAAGGAGTTGTTTAATGGGTACAGCGTTTCAGTTTTGCAGGATGAAACAGTTCTGGAGATGGATGGTGGTGATCACTGCACAACAATATGAATGTAGTTGATACCACTGAACTGTACACTTAAAAATGGTTATGATGGTAAATTTTATGTTATGTGCATTTTACCACAATTTTCTAAATTAAAAAAATTAATTAGCATAATTAACTCAACAACAAATCCAATTTTTAAAGGGGTGTGGCTATACAGGGTAACATGAGGGAGCCTTGTAATGATGGAAATGGCTGTAACTTTACTGTATCTTTGTTATGATACTATACTATTATTTTGCAACTATAGTTGTCATTGGGGGAAAGTAGGTAAAAATACATGGGACCTCTCTACATTTTGTTAATGCACTTCGGTGGGAATGTAAATTGGTGCAGCCACTATGGAAAACAGTATGGAGGTTACTCAAATAATTAAAAATAGAACTATCTTATGACCCAGCAACTCCACTTCTGGGTATTTATCCGAAGAAAATGAAAACACAAATTCAAAAAGATATATGCACCCCCTATGTTCCTTGCACCATTATTTACAATATCCAAGATACACAAACAACCGAAGTGTAACATCGATGAATAAATGGATAAAGAAAATGTGATATGTATACACAATGCAATATTATTCAGCCATAAAAAATGACGAAATATTGCCATTTGTGACAACATGCATGGATCTTGAGGGCATTATGCTAAGCGAAATAACTCAGAGAAAGACAGATACCATATGATCTCACTTATATGTGAAATCTAAAAAAAAAAAAAAAGCCAAGCTCATAGATAGAGAACAGATTGGTGGCTGCCAGAGGTAGAGGGTAGAGGTTGGACGGAATGGGTAAAGGGAGTCAAAAGGTACAAACTTCCAATTATAAAATAAATAAGTCATGAGATGTAATGTACAGCATGGCAATTATCGTTAATAATACTGTATTGCATTTGAAAGTTGCTAAGAGTAAATTCTACAAGCTCTCATCACAAGAAAAATAATCTGTAACTATGTATGGAGGCAGATGTTAACTAGACTTATTATGGTGATCATTTTGCAACATACAAATGACAAATCATTATGTTGTACACCTGAAACTAATATAATGGTGTATGTCAATTATACCTCAAAAAACTACATATTAATATAATTTTTTCAAAATAAAATATACAATTTAAAACAGTAAGAAAAAACCCACAGAAGTGATATAATACCCTTTTCAGTGTATTTTATCAAGAAGTATATGCTATTGCTATATCTCGTTACAGATGATGTTAAATTTGAACACTTGTTTAATGCAATACCTAAGTTTCTCCACTGTAAAGTTAGTATTTTTCTCTCTGAAATTATTATCTTGGGAAGAGATATTTTGAAACTATGCAAATGTCCTTTTCTCACCATACTTTCACCTGCTAATTTTAGCATGCATATGTGCAACTGGTCTGCAACAATCATTACTCTGGTGTTTACCAAACACTGATTTTCTACTTCCATCATTCCTTCTATATTCATCAATCAGACTTCTGTGTAAGCAAGAGCTGCTCCTTCTCCCTCTTTTTATTTATTCAATTATTTATTTATTTAAGCATTGACTCATAGAAGTTTATTCTATTATATGTAGTGTGATCCATTATTATCATTATTTATTTTGTTGCTCAAATTGTCCCAGACTTAGCTCTCGGGAGCTTCTTCAAGTCAGCACAGGCACCCTTTCAACACGCCCCTGTCCTTTTTTGAAGACTTTCTGGCACCGTAAGATGTTACTGGCTTATCTTGTACTTCCCCTTGCCCCAGTCCAGGAATCAGCCATTTCTCCAAGGAGCCCTAGTTCCTTTTCTTAAGAAATTATACACATTCTTAGCTTGTTCTTAAAATATTCCTATAAAACAGAATCTTAGTTTGCTAATGACTCATTCACTCACAAAACTCACCCATAGCAACATGAAGACTAATCTCATTACACTACTTAGCACCAATTTAAAAAATAACATTTAAAATAAACTTCAGAAACCCATTAATTTATCTGGAGACCTTTCCAAAGGAGCTGAAATCACTTTCTTAGCAATGAAACTGATTTTACAACACTAAGATCACAAAACCCAACTGTGTTCAGTAAGTAAAAATGAATTTCATACATCTTGTTTCAGGGAACCTGATTCAACACTTTCAGCTGTTTCTCAACTAAAGATCAATCAAAACCACTAAATGAGTAACTTCCACTATTCTTTTAAAGTCTTGGTTCATAATTTTTCTGATTGTTCTTCCCCTTTGGAGTTTCACAACGCCTTGTGAGACACTAAAAAAGATTTATGTTCTCATCCTAGTTCTTTGGTTAAAAAAAAAAAAAAAAAAAGGAACAGAAGAGTTAATTACTTTCTCAAGCTCATTTAACAAGATAGGAGTCAGTTCTAGGACCCAGACCTTGTGATATCTTGTGTTCTTGCTTCACAAGGATACTCATTACTTCATTAATAACGTTTAGATAATGCTCTTAATTTACGCTGACATTTTCTGCCATTAACTTCAGCTGAAATTCCAATTTGTAACATAGTGTAACTACATAGCAGATATATTTCCTTGAAGGAGTTTCTTTCTTTTGATTGTAGAGCACAAAAGGAAGAGAAAAAGACCCAAACCAATGTGGAAAATAAGCTGTATGCTGGGGTAAGTGACTTAAACTTTTTTTTTAAGTTTTTTAAGTGACTTTTTAAACTTTTTTTTTTAAGGATCAGTTGTGCATTTTAATTCTTAAAAAAGATCCTTTGGGGGGAAATATGCTTTTTGCTTTTACAGATAGTTTTATGACTGTTAAATGTGTGTCCCCATGACACATAAAGTACCCTGCTGCCAGGAAATGCAAAGTAATTTTAAAATTAGCCTAAGCAAAATATAATTAAAAAGGTAAATCTACTGGAAAAAAAACTGAGTGGCCTAAGGGAAATTGCATCCACAGTTCAGTTCTTTGATTTTATATAGTGAATCACAGTTATGTTTATTTTATTACCAAGGGCATTCATTATATTAAAAGTAATGTTAAATGTGGTTATTCAGCTGTTTCTGCAGTGTGCATTATTTACTAAATTGAGTAGCATATCACAAACTAAAAACAAAAAAACATTTATTACTGTGTTTCCCCGAAAATAAGACCTAGCCAGACCATCAGCTCTAATGAGTCTTTTGGAGCAAAAATTAACATAAGACCCTTATGGTCTTATGTTAAGTTCTTATATAATATAAGGTTATATTATATTATATAATAATTATATTATATAATAAAAAAGATTATATAATATAAGACCCGGTCTTATAGTAAAATAAGACCGGGTCTTATACTAATTTTTGCTCCAAAAGATGCATTAGAGCTGGTGGTCCGGCTAGGTCTTATTTTCGGGGAAACAGGGTATAACCAGTATTTTTGCGGCTTCCACTGGCAGTCAATATGCCAATATTTTTGTACTTCTATCTATGAGAACGTTATAGTTCATATATAGTCCAATGTGTTGAAGTCCCCAATCATAAATGTATGCAAGATCCTAGTTTCTTTGTTTTTCAAATTGTATAACCTTCTTTAGTGCAGTGAAACATATTAATATAAAGCAAAACCCTAGTGAGACAGAAAACTAGAAGCACGGTTTATTTACTCATGTACCAAATATTTATTGAACATCTACCATGTTTATCCTACTAAATCAGATGCCATGGGGAAATAAAAAGAAATATAATATGTAGTCATGCTTCAAGGAGCTTCCAGTCAAACTGCGAGAAGAAGATAAAAAATAAAGTAAAAACAAATAAAAGCTGAGTAAAACTATAAGAACATATACAAGGGTATTTATTCACCAAGCAGTGGAATAGGATTCTAGGCTTCCCTGGAGGATTTCATATGACTATCAAAAGATATGGACCTGTGGAGTGCAGACAAATTAGAACGGCTCTAGACCTGTTTCAGAGCAGGAATGTTTGGCATTTGGGGTTCAAAGAGTCCACCAAGAGAGCAGAGGATAGTTTGTGAAGAAGCTGGAGGCTGGACAAGGCCCACGTGCTCTTGTTTTGGTGATAACGGTGACCCACTGACAATTACCGAGACGGCAAAAGGATCTTAGAGACTATGGGAAAGAGGTGCGGATGGACGGAAAAGAGAAGGAATGTGGGTTCAGAGGAGGCGCCTATGGATTTCCAAGCATCACATCCTGATGTAGCGTGACTAGGCAGAGACAGAAACCCCAGAGCCGCTCCTGGAAGGTGCAGATTTGGGGGTTCAGGGCAAGCAGTGGAGAGTCAAATGCACCTGGATTTGAATCTCAACTCTGCTACTTACTTATTAGGTTTTTGACCTTTATCAAATTGTTAATATCCCTGTGTTTTCCGTTTCCACAGGGTAAAGGTGGTTAGTGATATCTACCTTTTAAAGCACTAACTCAATGTGTGGCACACTGTAAACATTCTATTGCTGCTGTTACTTACACACGGGAGGGCTGCCTGGAGGTCTGCAAGCCACTCAGGGGCTTTCCAGAAAGCCAGCGGGCTGGCCCTGCCAAGCCCATGACTCCCAGTCCTGAGTCTCCAGAGGCCGTGAGGCACTCATCTTACTGCCTCCGCGGAGCCCAGAAACGTCTCTCTGACCACAGTTCTCGGCCGGCCTGCCTTCATCACCGACCCCCAAGCCCTACAACCTGCTTTCATCCCTTTTCAAACTAACATTTACTGAGTCTTAATTAACGTAGGGACATGGGGTCAAAACAACAAGCAGACAGACAGCCTCCCCACCCTTACTGAGCTTCCACTCGCGGAGGGGACAAATAGCTGAACCAATACTCACACAAAAAGTGCGTAATTACAAACCATCAAGAACAACAGGCAAAAAGTGATAGGGAGAAACAGCAACATCAATGATTAGAAACTGCACGTGGAATGTGTGATTTGGGCGGGGGTGGAGTGGGGGGAGAGGTGTCAGGAATGACATCCCTGAGAAAGTGACAATGTGTGGTACATGTTGCTCAGGACCGAGTGGGAGCTAAACAAGCCACGAAGGGGAAGAGCCAGAGCGGCTGGCAATGATGAGCCAGAGGGAAAACGGTAAAAGATGAGGGAGTGGAGGCCAGACGTTGCAGGGCCCAGAGGCCATCTTACACAGTAGAATGCCATTGCAGTTTTAGGGGAAGGTGACATGACGAGCTTTGCTTTTCCACTCACTTCCATTTCTGCCTGTTCCTCTCACAGTGTGTCGGGCACAGCTAAACCGAATCTGAAACACTAAACAGACTTCAGCAATCAGGTTACCACCCCTCCCGCTCCGGTCTGGACTTCCTCAAATAGATGAGAGTAGGAATGGAGAAGGTAGAAGAAAGCGCCACGGAGCAAACCGTACTGAGCAGGAGCCCTTCACCAACAGGCTTCTACAGTCCGCCCTGCTGCGTCCACATGCTGACGACCTCGAGTCTGGGCGGCTGGTACAGTGAGGCCTGCCTTACAAATAACGACTCTAAAAGTGTCATGAACCAACAATAGAGAAGGCGTTCGCCACACTTGCCAATTTACAGCACCCAATCTGAAGAGAGCGATCATGAAGCCTCTCTCTCTACTTTTTAAAGCCATGTTTAGTCCTACTTGAAGCCAAGTCTTCTGGTTTAAGGGAACAATATATGAAACAACCCTTGTGTATTTTAATAACTACCAATGAACAACTAGGGGGAACGAGAAAAGATATAAAATGCATCCCTCCTACAATCCAGCCTGGGTCACACAAACTCCATGAACACCACAAGTGTTATGCTGTGCGGTATACACTACGGAGAGTGTAGGAGCTCAGAGAAAAGGAGGGCTGCAAGGGCTTAGAAAAAGCTCCACAGAAAGCGTGGGATGCTAACTGAAGAAGAGCTGAGACGGGGGCAAGAGAACGTGCAGCGGCATGGCGTGTCCACAAATCCAGAGGTGGGAGAAGTGTGGGCTGTCTGAGGGGTGGCGGGGTGACCTGCCGGACAGGAGCAGAGCATTCTCCTGTCACTGAGACCAGTCTCAACACCCAGATACTCCGGAAAGAAGCAACACCCTTCCCTTGCCTTGGGAGACTGGATACATTAGGGCCACTCTGCTGAATAAACTGGCACAACGGAACTCCTTGAACTTGTAGACATGGAAAATTCCAGTTGGGAAAGCCCCTTCTAGGGCCAGAGAATTCAGAAACATCCTGATAAGTAAGTCTGGCTGGGGGGGGAAAAAAGGCAGAGAATAAGAACTCTCTCAGCTCTGCAGTTCCTTTTAAGTGGCCAAATAAGGATTTCATGCAGCGAATATATCTACCTTTTTCCACTCAATCTGGAAAGTCCCACTTACCCACCAGGAGCTTTTCTGCAGAGCTGGTTTTAATACAGTAATTGGTTAGAAAAGGGATAGCTGAGGGAGTCCTCTCCTAAGGATGGGTCACTGAGGGTGAGATGAAACATGAAAACCATATGTTCAGAAAGGAAAGATGGCTGCTGACAGAGCAGAGACTCAACCAGTATGTTTTAAGTGTCTGCACTCCGCAGCACAGGAAAACACCAAAAGAGCAGCTTGATGGAGGGAAAGATACATAAATGGGAAAGTGGCTGATTATGGATCATTACAAGGTGAGGAAGCTGTATGAGAACCACCCCTTTTTTATCTAAAGATGGATGAGGAGGAGGAGGAGGACGATGACAGTCATTACCTTTGATTTCTTTATCACAAGCCTTGACCTGATGGGCATTTTATGAGCCCATCTCAGCCTCCTGCTTTTCTCTGCAAAAATCAATAGTGCATGAGTTGAGTTACCAGATTGGACAACAGATTTCTAAAACTGCAATTAGAGAAAATCTGAGAACAAAGAAACTCCCTATGGAAGGCAGCACAAGTAGAGACCAGAACGTGACGAGTCGGGCGCAGTGTGCTGCCATTCCACTAGACACAGCTGCACAGTTCTACAGATGCCAAGGAAGTTATCAGCCGCCGTTAACTCAGTGGACAGATATTCCTGACAGACTAAGGCTAAAGGAAACCGTGTAAGGCATCTGTCACATTTATCTATTGATCTGGGGATGAAAAGTTCAGAAATTCACAAGGAAAAGACGCTAACCAGTCAACCTGATCTAAGAAAAATAAGCTCTTGAAGCATCTGAAGCATCTGTGCTTAGCACAGGGGCTCAGTAGGGACTCAGCTGATGTTTACAGAATTTTTAAAAATATATCTTTGGTAAAAGTTATTTTTGCAGGAAACCATGCCAGTCCATGGTTCAAGAACCTCATTTTCAAATGTATACAAACCAACATGGCATTCTAGAACTCTTTTTGATGAATCACTTTTTTATTAATCAATAATAACACATTCTAAATATTAATGAAATACAATTTAAAATCAAATTATTCATATTTATATGTAAGAATTTATATCTCCCAATATAATAAGAAAATATATTCATCATTTTATTCTTTAAGCAATTGGAATAATTACCTCTCACGTCTCTTGGACCTGGGGTTAGGCCTGCCAATTTCAAAATCAGTGCCACTGAGAGAATCCAAAGAGTTAGGGTTAAGAGGAACACATTTAGTGTTGACAGCGAGATAGCATCTCTACTTCACTATCATGCATTTAACTCCTGAATGGGGCGAGGAGGCTGAGAGAGGGGGCTTTGTCCTTGGACCACCTCTTCCTCACAATGACTGGGTTGGGAAATGTACTGAGGGAGTCACTCGGCGGTTGACACTAAACAGTAAAGAGGAAAAAAAGGGTCCAGATTACAATGAAACTATAAATGTGCTAGTTACCAGTTTATTGCCTCTCAACTGCAAATTTTCCCTTCAATATATGTTCTGCCATAGCAGATAGAATTCCTTTAACCATGCAGGGAGCATGACACTAAGTTTTCTCAGTAAAGAGACATTTCTCACTCGAGGGACACTGCGGGAGAAAGAGGCTCTCCTGCTGCTTGGGACGCGTGTGAAGGGTTAAGGGATAAATAAGGAAACCCGTCAGAGCTCTGCCCCAACCGTGCACCCAGAATATGTGGTTTCTGGGCAACCCTGCAATCTTGGCCTGGTGATAACTGTTCCGTGGCCCTCTCCACGCGGAAATCAGCCTCCGAAAGCCTTCTGCCTACGTCACGCCCTGCTGCCCACCCAAGCTTCTGCCCTGCTATACACCCACACCTTTATCTGCGGGTTGCCCATCCTCCCTCAGAGGGCTGCTTCCTGCTTGTCAAGCAACTGCGGACCAGCACAGCCAGGGCAAAGCAGCAGACTTCTCTGCTATCCTGTGGGCTGAACTACACTTTCTCCAACAAGGTCTGAACCCCAGCATTGGGAGAGGGGACCTCCTTCCACCTGTGTCCTTCCTGAGTATTCTCCCTCAGCCCTAGGGAACCATACAGTGTTTCATTACATCTTAGAGTCACTTATTTCTTAGAGGGTAATAATACTTTACATTAAAGTTCCTCTCTGTAATCCACTGCGTGGTTTCCATCTCTTGATTGGACTCACACAGATTCAATGACCGAGGTGAAGGTGTGGGATTTCCTGTAGGTGGTACTTGCCTGATTTGTCTACTGAGAAAATACACGCATTATATTAAGAAATTAAGTAGATTATATATTTGGAACTTAGACTAATAGATACGAAATGTTATATGTTAAAATACTAATAATTCTTTAGAAGTTAAAAATTGGACAAACTGACAATTAAGTTAAATAATAATAGGGGAGGATTTTAGAAGAATGCATCCTAAAACCTATTTTTAAATGAACATTGTCTTTGCTACTTGAATATTTCTATCTCAATAATTAATGTCAAAAATAACTAAGAAAAACAAAGAGAGCTTACTGAATACCCTTGAGTGTTCTCTTCCAAAAGAATGACATATAAAAGTATGAAACTAAAAGTGCTTTCCCTGAAAAAACAAGGAGGAAAAAAATTGAGAACCAGCCTTGGTAACCGACCAACATAATCTTAATTCCAGACTGAAAAGATTCAGGGTAGGGTGGGAGTAACCTTCAGTCGCTTAATGAATGAGAGCAGAGCGTGGTGGCTGCCACACTACAGTACAGTGTTTTCCCTAGAGCCTCGGACACAACTGCCGAGGGAGACAACGGTGGAGAGGCGCAAAGAGGAAGCACCCCTGCCTGTACAGCATGTGGAACATAAAAGGTAGGATCAACCACATTCCAGAAAAGAAATCCTGACTCCAGGTGAAGTTCAGGACAAAAGCGGAACCTATGACAGACATTCAGCACCGTGATGAGCACGGGGGAGCTTTATAGCTATTTGCCCACATCGGGAATTTATGACGCCAGCAGAGGCCTGTATTAGTCCGGTGTTAGTCCACTGGTTCATCAACAAGTTGTGGGAATGTGATAAGATTTTCAAGGCCAAATGAGATTTCTATCGGTTTGATGAGTTATTTTTTGTTTTTTGGTTTGTTTTTTTTTAAATCATCACTTGAAAACATAAAGGAAAAAAGGTGCCACCAGCACAAGTATGACCCTATAGAGAAACAAAGCCACAGGTCTTCAGAGGACAGGCTGTGATATGGGGAAAAAAACACACAAAAAAAAACACTTCCAGGGACACCAGCCACACAACAAGGATGAAACACATCCAGGTGCAGTTGTCCTGGCTAATCTAAGCAAATAACCACCCTGGGAATTGTCTAACTGTGCAGATGGCTGGCTCAGAGAGCTCCCCAGCTGCTCATGAAAGGGACACACCAACTGTGGAATACGTTTTTTTAAATGTTGCTAATAACCAAATAGGATTTTAGTGAATCCTTTGCAGACCATGAACCTAAAATGTCAGGTAAGATCTTTTTGATGGTTTCAAAGAGATTAATGATGCTTTTATTGTTTCTGTCTGAAATAAAATCAGGCCACATTCTATTCAAAACAAGTATCTCTTAGAGTTCACTGATTAATACTGATAATTCAGAAAATCTCTAGTTTTCCCATAAAACCTCAAAAGATTACAAAATGATATGAAGGCAGAAAGCATTTTCCTTTATAGTAAACATTTTTATGAACCCACAGGAAAAAAAAAAGATGTATTTATATACTGTACTGCCTGAGGAAACTAATTAAACTCATTTCAAAAGTATTCATTTTACTTTTCGGTGGATGTAATGGTTAATTTCATGTGTCAACTTGGAGGGTGTTTTGGATGAGATTAACATTTAAATGGGTGAATTCTGGGTAAAGCAGATTGCCCTCCATAGTGTGGGTGGGTCTCAACCAATCAGGTGAAGGCCTGACTAGAACAAAAAGACCAGCCTCCCTGACCAAGAGGGAATTCTCCAGCAGACTGTCTTTGGACTTCATCTGCACCATTGGCTCTCCTGGGTCTCTAGCCTGCCAGCCCACATTGCAGGTTTCGGACTCACCAGCCTCCATAACTGTGTGAGCCAAGTCCTTATAATAAATCTCTTTCTATATACACAAACATCCTATGGTTCTGTTTCTCTGCAGAACTGTGACTAATACAGTAGGACTCATTTTACCTGCAATGGTGATAAGATATTGCCATGGCAATATAATCGTATATGCCCAACTTTAACTTCCACTAATGGGGAAAATAATATTCCCAACTCTCTAGTCCAGTGCTCTTTTTCCATGATGAAACCATCCCAAAAAAGGATCTTCTACCTCATCTTCAACTCTCCCTGAGGCCAGCTGGTGAGAAGTAGCACAAGAAGTCCCAATCTTCCTTCTTTTAAGGCAAGCATGCGTGAATATTATATATTTTTAATTGATTAGATTATCTAGCTAGATCTCATCTAATTCCCTTATAACAAAATGATGGAATTCACATACATCAATGAGTTATTTTCTTCAGGTCTTTCCATCAGGTTTTCTTATAAATACCATCTGAATGATTTTTTTTCCCCCACTTCCTTTAGTTACCAATACTTTATCAGGTTGATACAAAAGTAACTGCAGTTTTTGCAATTATTTTTAACCTTTTAAACCACAATTACTTTTGCACCAACCTAATACGTAGTTTCTTAAATATTTTAAAATATTGATTTCTTTTTCCCATCCACCGAACAATAAAATAAATACTTTATGCAATGTCATTCTGGTTATGACAGTGAATAAAGACAAACTGCATTCTGAGTCTTACGTTACAATTCAATGTTACAAAATCAAAGTAAAATTATGCTAAGTACCTCAAATATTTTTCAGTTATTTCATTCATTTTCAATTACTTCCTTTAGGTATTTTGAGCTTTGATATTGGGGTTCATAGGATTCTGGTCCAAATTTTGCAAACCTTTTCTAGTTACTTGATGTCAGTATAACCCAGGATCATCATTAGACAATGGCTGCCATTTCTATCTTGGATCACATTCCAGAAATAACTATTGTAATACAGTGTGGTGTGGTAAATGTTGTTAACAGGATGACATATAGAATACAGAGGAGGAGCAGAGAAACAGGAGAGAAGTCAGTCACAGGGGGCAGGAAACACATGTAAGAGGTGATGCCTGAGCTCAGTCTGGTGGCTAAAGGCTTGGTGGGGCTGGAAAACCAAGGTCCAAAAAGGTGAAAGTTCAATACCCACTTTCTTGACACCAACACGGAATCTCATGAAATCTGTATTAGCCTTCTGCAACTGCCGTAACAAATTACCAAATTTCTGGTGACTTAAAACAACAGAAACGCATTATCTCCGGGTTCTGGATGCCAGAAGTCTGACCTCAAGGGATCAGCAGGGCCAGCCTCCCTCCAGGGTCTCCAGGGGAGAATCCTTCCCTGCCTCTCCCAACTTAGCCTATGGCAACAGAACTCCAATCTCTGCCTCTATCTTCACAAGGCCTTTTCTTTTATCCCTTCTCTTCTGACTCTTATAAGACATCTGTCATTGGATTTAGGGCCCACCTGGATAATCCAAGATGATCTGACCACCTTAACTTATTTCTGCAAAGTTTTTCAACAAATAATTTGTATCAGCATCCCCAACAGGCTAAAAAATTACACTTACGGCATTTGCATATTCAATCTATTCCCATCCAGTCTGCTTTTCACATTTTAAAAATAATTATTATGAAATATTTGTCTTACACAAAGCATAAAGAAAAACATAATGAGCACCCATGTACTGACCACCCAGTTTAAAAGAGTGAAACTAACATTATAGTTGAAGTCTCTGGGTAACATTCCCAACCTCCCGCTCGTCCCCTACTCCGTCACTGCAAGAGGGAAACTCTATCTTGAATTTTTACCTAATTATTTTTCATTATATCCCTGGGCTTTGTATGTTTAGACTAAAACATTTTCTTTTTGGTATATTACATACCACCAAACCAACTCTCACTATACAATAACCAATAATGATCATGGTACTTCAAAAAAACAAAAAACAGAAAAACAAAACCTAGAATCTGCAACCTCAGAAAAAAATTCCCATGATGTTATTTCGAACCTAAGTCACCGAACATGAGTTAAAATTTTTAACATTTTTATTTCAAAATGATAGCTGCCATTTGACATGCACACAAATCCCATACAGAAATGTGGCAAAAATAAAGCGGGATATCTAATATTTGCCTTCATGTAAAAGCTTTTATCTAGACTAGAAAAAAAATCTACAATATGTAGAAAGTTGAAACAAAAGAAAAATGAGACTATTAAAGAACTAACTGTGCCATTACTTTTTGGATAGAATTATAAAAATAGAAGTTGAAAGAAACACAAGATTACTTAAAGAGAGCATTCCTTTTCTTTGAACATGGCTGAAAAAGCAGTGCCTTGATTCCTGCCTCATCTTAGATTTGTTCAGGAAGGAGACGTTAGGAAAACCTTATGCAGTCATAAAATAATGGACAAGCACAAAAGGGACCATAAGTAACACTAGTAGAAACATTTAATGAAATAACCCTATTCATTAGTCTTAGTGAGCTTCTATTATAATTCATTACCAGAGAGTGCCAAAAGGAAACTTCCAGTTGTGATCTATATGGAGAAAAGACACAGTAGACAATTAATACCAGAATATAAAACAGTAATTAAGCCAACCAATACTTATTAAACACTTCTTAAGTGCCAGGTATAGAGTTATGTGGGGTGGGGAAGGGAGAGGTACAAAGCTTAATCCCTGGAATATAACATGGCCTGCCTTACAGCCAGAAGCTGAAACAATTTAAATTTCAAATAATACTTCCTGAATTAAGAAAATAACTAAATGAACACAAAAAAAATTAAAGGAACAAAACTGGATGAAGTAATTTAGTCTCCTGTTTTATTTATATATTGAGAAATACTAGGATTACATTAAAAGGACGCAAGTAATTATTCAGATATTTGAATATATCCAGACTTGAAAATATCCAAGAAGTATCAGCAGTATTTTTCCTGATATTGCCTACCATGTAAACATGGTCTTAGAGGCTGTATGTACAATAAATTAATGAAACAAAGAAGCTCAGCTTTAAAAGCACTGTAATTTTAAATGGTGGTAGTATCTAGATTTTAATGATTACTTTAAAGATTCACCATCAGAAATCTATCTTAAAGTAGTTCAATTAAAGTGACTTAATGTTTATGAAAGCACTTGCTAGAAAGTGGAATCTTAATAAAACTTAACACAACAGCAGCAATTAACCCCATTTAGAGCAATAAAGCGCACGCTTTATATTTGAAATTACAGGAACACAGAGTTCTACTGACTGAAAAAAACCTTGGAAATGATCTCATCTAACCCCTTAATTTTAAAAAAGCGAAGAAACTGAGGCCCAATGACTTAGGTAGCTAGCAGTAGAGCCAGGATTAAAATTCAAGCCTCCTGACATGAGACTAGTATTCTTGCAAATTCTTTTGTTGAGCTAAAATTATGGAAAAAGAAAGAAAAAAGAAAAATAAAGGACCCAGCAAAAGCTTTGTTTTCACTAAAAAGCCCTGGACTCTGAGGCAGCAGGCCAAATCCTCACTCCAGCTCTCACTAATTACAGCCGTAGGCAAGTCACCAAAACTCTCTGGAATTCAGTTTTTATAGATAAACTGAGATGGTTACACTGGGTCAGTGATTCTCAATATTGGCTGTGCAGTAGAATCCTGAGTGGCTTTTTACAAAATGCCTACGTCTTATGCCCCAAGGTCCTGTTTTAAAGGATCTGGGATGGTGCCCTGGCATCCATATTTTTTCAAAAGTTTCCCAAGTGATTGCAATGTGCAACCAAGATTGAGATCCACTGGAGCAAACAATTTTAAGGCGCCTTTTTATCAGTTAAAATTCTAACTCATTTTTCCTTGTTTTGGCTGTAGTCATTTGGCTGTGGGTTAACTAATGGGTAGGTTAGACACAATAAAGACATACAAATGCAGAAAAAAACACTGTCTCCTTTGAGACTTTGCAGACGTTCATGGTGTGGGTAGATTCTGTACCATAATTCCTGAGCACGTATTGAGGCCTGTCCTGGAGAAGCATCTTCTCCTTCCCTGATAGATCCTTCTATACGGAGGGAGCTCCATTAGTATCAAACTCTTGGCCTTTTTTCCCTCTAAAGAAGACATGTAATAGCTGATCAGTTGGCAAATTTGGAAGAATAAACTACACGTGCTTGACTCCACTCCGTCCTCTTGCCTTTTGGGAAGGAGCCAATCACAGAGAACACAGCGCTGACCTAGTTATCTAAGGACAGTCGCTGCATTGGGACGCATCTCAGTTCAGTGCTACTAGGACTGGGTGAATAAGCCTTCTAATGCTGAGGTAAGAATCTAGAAGCTCACCTGCTAGCAAAAATAAGCTACATCCTCCAACTTATATTTTATTAGAAAGAGGGCGATATTTTGAATCTCAGATACTTATTCTTTTCTTATTTCTCAACTGATTTGGAACTCAGTGAAAGAAGAGGAATGCTATTTATTGGGTCCACTCATATCTCAACAAGGCTTACTCTGTATTAGATAATACTACAGGAATACAAAGGTGCTGTGCTTTGTGTTGTTTGGTGATATTCAGACTGAGTGAATGAACAAGTAAATATTACAGTTGTTACAGACCGAATGCTTGTGTACCCCTAAAGTTCATATGTTGACATTCTAATGCCCAGTGTAAATGTATGAGGAGGCAGAGCTTTGAGAAGTAATTAGGTCATGAGGGTGGGGCCCTAATGAATGGGATTGGTGCCTTTACATGAAGAGACCAGAGAAATGATCTCTCTCTCCACCATCTGAGGATTCGGAAAGAAAGCGGCCATCTATAAACAGGAAGAGGGCCCTCACCAGACCATGACTGTGCTGGCACTCTGATCTTGGCCTTCCAACTTCCAGAATTATGAGAAATAAATATCTGTTGTTTAAGCCACCTGGCATATGGCATATTTTTTATAGCAGCCCTAGGTGACTAAGACAAGAGTAGAGATAGAATGTCATGTCTACTCAAGGATTATATTTTAAGCAAAGGAAGTCTTATCCATCTTGCCTTAATGCAGGGTTTCTCAACTTTGTCATTATTCACATTTTAGGTCAGATAATTCTTTTTTTAAAAAACCACTTTCTTGAGGTATTACTGACATACAAAAAGCTGCCCATAGTTAATTTTTCCAACTTAATGAGTTAGGAGGTATGCATACCCCCGTGAAACTATTACCACAGTCCATTTCATAACATATCCATCACCCCAAAAAGTTTGAGCTGGATAATTCTTATGTGGAAGGCTGCCCTTTGCATTCTAAGAAGTTTAGCAGCATTTCTGCCCTTTATGCATTAGTTGTGAATAGCAACGCTCCAGATGTAACAACAAAAAATATCGCGACACATTGCCAAATATTCCCTAAGATGCAAAACCACCCACTGCTGAGAACCACCTCCTTAATTTGATATGCAAGTACAGGAAAGTAAAAGTGACAGACTATCTGTTGAAAAAGCAAAACACAGAATCACAACCAGAAAGGCCTTTAGAACTCAGCTAGTACAACACTACATTTTTAGATGAGAAACCACAGTTATGGAAATATTAGTATTTATTATTAGTCATTTATTGAAGAACAGCCTCTTACTTTTAAAATCAGCAACCTTGTTAATAAAAATGGAAATAGAAAAATAACCTAAGAATCTCCCAGTTTTTTCCTCATGAAAACAGTAGTCAGCATTATTTCTGGAATTGTAATATATCACTTTAAAATACATGCAATATATTTCCACCATTTCCTGTTCTTATAAGACCTGTGAGAAATTTTTAGAAGCCATGCCCACTACTAAAGGTAAAAACCATGGTTCTTACCAAATGTGTATCACCAAAAATAAATAAAGACTTAGAAGAATGGCCATTGATGCGGCACAAATGAAGGAACTGAAATATTAAGAAAAAGTACAGAATCTATCCTGTATCACTTGGCAAAGAAACAAGTAGATATTAACACAGTCTTGCCTCCCCCAGCCTGTCCTCTGCAGTTAACCTTCCTCATGAAGATCATTCTAAACCACAAATGTGAGGTTTCTCTCAGGCTGGCTTCAAATCCTTACGTGGTTCACAACATCCATCATCTTCAAGATTAAAAACCAAACTTCCTCAAAGGGAATGCCAGGCCTCCCATGACCTTGCTCCCACCCACCTTGCCCGTGTCATCTCCCTTCCTTCTCCCACACATACCCTACATTCCAGCCATTCTACACTCCTTGAAGACCTCGAAAGATACCCAGGAGACTATGGTTTCTAAGACCAGCAAAAGTGAAATCAGTACAACTGTGTGAAATACTTGGTTACAACCCATCCTTCAGGAGTCAGGCCTAGTGTTTTCCTTTTCATCTTCCTTCATTCTGGAAGTCTTCCCTGATCCCTAAGTCTAAGTTATTTAATACTCTACTT
Source organism: Rhinolophus sinicus (assembly GCF_036562045.2). Taxonomy (NCBI): domain Eukaryota; kingdom Metazoa; phylum Chordata; class Mammalia; order Chiroptera; family Rhinolophidae; genus Rhinolophus; species Rhinolophus sinicus. The sequence goes on from NC_133751.1 coordinate 48,814,553, forward strand.
TTCTGCTCTCACAGCAGCTCCTGGATATATTTTTATATAGCATATATGCTTGACTGCAGTTTTCTATTTACTTGTCTATCTCTATCTGTTTCTCCTATGACTATGAGCTCCTAAGGATAGGACTGTGCCTGTCATCTGTATATGAAGGTCTGACAATTAAGTTCGCGAACTTGCCACCGTGCGCTTACACTGGCAGCCCTGTACAAACAGCTCAGTAAGGTTTCGTAACCTTGTCATATCCGTGTCTCACAGCTGTGTTTGTGTTGACATGTGGCAGTGTCTTGCTGAGTGGCATTCATTATTGTGGTTGCATGTTTTCATGTGCCTTCGCAAGAATGTCTGAGCTTGAATTAGAGCAACGAACAAACATTAAATTTCTTGTTAAACTTGGCAAGAGTGGAAGTGAAATCAGGGACATGTTAGTCCACGTTTATGGGGATAATGCCATGAAGAAAATGGCAGTGTACGAATGGATTAAATGTTTTTCTGAGGGGAGAGAAGGCGTCACTGATGAAGAGAGGTCAGGGCAGCCAGTAACAAGCAGAACTGACGAAAACATTGCAAAAATTCATGGAATTGTGTGTCAAAATCGTCGGCTGGCTGTGAGAAGCATAGCAGACCAAGTAAACATCAACAGAGAAACAGTCAGGAAAATCTTAAATGAAAATCTTGGCATGAGAACGGTGTGTGCAAAAGCGGTCCTGAAGGAGCTCTTCAATCACACAACGCACCAGCTCACACGGCACTGTCTGTGAGGGAGTTTTTAGTCAGTAAACAAATAAGAATATTGGAACACCCTCCCTACTCACCTGATATGGCCCCAATGACTTCTTTCTTTACCTGAAGATAAAAGAAATATTGAAAGGCAGACATTTTGATGACATTCAGGACATTAAGGGTAATATGATGACAGCTCTGATGGCCATTCCAGAAAAAGAGTTCCAAAATTGCTTTGAAGGGTGGACTAGGCACTGGCATCGGTGCATAACTTCCCAAGGGGGAGTACTTCGAAGGTGACCATAGTGATATTCAGCAAAGAGGTATGTAGCGCTTTTTCTAGGATGAGTTTGTGAACTTAATTGGCAGACCTTATATGCTCTGCAGGAAGCACAAGTGCCTAGCAGAGGAGGCATTCGGTACATGTTTGAATGCCTACAGATGTGCACAGACTGCATTTTATGACACAGGTTCATACCTGTCTGCAGAAAACCTTACTAAGTGAAGACATTATAATAAAATAAAGCTTGAAATAAAACCCCAACATTTAAATTACATTAAAGATTTTCAGAAAGGACTGTGACCTAACAAAATAGCTTTAAATTTTTTTAAAAAACTATTCTCCTGGTGTGATTTAAGAATAACAAAATTTAAAACCAGTATTATAACACTAAATAGAATCTTTAAAATAATAAATCAGTTCTAGGAAAACAGCACAGCTGAGTGTTGTATTCTGCCAAGTTCAGTCATTTTAAAATAATGGTATCTCAAGAACCACGCTCTGCCATGTTATCCCATTATTGAAAGGGTACTTTAACTTAAGAATTCCTCTGCAAACGCCTTTACCCCTTTACAGACAATGGTAATGACTTCTGTAAATCTCTCCTTGGTCCCTATATTGAAAGAGAAGAGTTGGATGCTAAAGCAAATTCATTTCTCTTAACACATGATCTATCCCTCCAGACTTTTGAAACATTAAACGTTCTTCCAATGATTCTTTAATGGACATAATTAAAACAACATAGGGATGGCAGCTTATGTTATTTGGCTACTTCTGTCACAGCTCATAAATTACTGCACATTTGCCGTACTTATGAGCTAGTCTCTCCTAAATCAAGAATATACGAAGATTTGGGGTCGGCCCGGTGGCTCAGGCGGTTAGAGCTCCATGCTCCTAACTCCGAAGGCTGCCGGTTCGATTCCCACATGGACCAGTGGGCTCTCAACCACAAGGTTGCCAGTTCAATCCCTCAAGTCCCGCATGGGATGGTGGGCTCTGCCCCCTGCAACTAAGATTGAACACAGCACCTTGAGCTGAGCTGCCTCCTGGATGGCTCAGTTGTTGGTTGGAGCGCGGGCTCTCAACCACAAGGTTGCCAGTTCAATCCCTCGAATCCCGCAAGGGATGGTGGGCAGCGCCCCCTGCAACTAAAATTGAACACGGCACCTTGAGCTGAGCTGCCGCTGAGCTCCTGGATGGCTCAGTTGGTTGGAGCACGTCCTCTCAACCACAAGGTTGCCGGTTCGACTCCCGCAAAGGATGGTGGGCTGTGCCCCCTGCAACTAGAAACGGCAACTGGACCTGGAGCTGAGCTGCGCCCTCCACAACTAAGACTGAAAGAACAACAACTTGAAGCTGAACGGCATCCTCCACAACTAAGACTGAAAGAACAACAAGTTGACTTGGAGAAAAGTCCTGGAAGTACACACTGTTCCCCAATAAAGTCCTGTTCCCCTTCCCCAATAAAATCTTAAAAAAAAAAAAAAAAAGAAAAAAAGAATATACGAAGATTTCAAGAAACACAAACAAAAGGTTAAGGACCAAGAGACTACCTGTTTTTCTACCTTACAACTTTATTTACAATGCAACAAAATGAAAACTCAATGGAGAGAGGGGAAGGCAGGGATAGGGCCAAAGAAAAAATGGCAACAGGCTCAGCTTCATTCCGACTTGAATAGATGACCCACTGCCAGATCACTCTATTTTACTGAATAACAGAACCAAGTGAATTACACTAAATCAGATAATTTTTTTTGTTTCTTTCCTGTATTTGATTTGATTAATGAGATCAGACATTATAATAAGCTGTCTTCTTCTAGTTAACACATTTGCAGCTCATGGTTCCCACTCTTATCCCGGCCTGGGTGAAAGCCCCAGAGGCCAATACCCAGTCCAATTACTGTCTCATGGGCCTCCAGGAAATTTGCCTTTTCATGTGGCTATACATGAAAATATTTTTTCTTATTGCTATATTTAATTCAAAATTTATCTGGGTTTGCAACAAGAAGAGGACATTCCTTTATTTTCTCATTCCATTATCTCACCTGGAAATTTCTTATTATTATAAGTTATTCTTTAATGTGTCATCTTTAACATTTTAAGTCTTCACTAATGTCCCCTGAAAATGAAAATATTAATTACTTTTTAAGCAGATTTTCTCCCTCTTCCCACCATCAATGTCTGTTGATACTAATGATTGGCTGATGACTAGTTTACTACCACTTTACATTAGTCATCAAATGCCAGATCTGAACAGTGCACCACATCTCATTACTATGCAAATGTGAAAATGAACTGAAAAGTGTTTCAGTGATTATGAAGTTTTGAATTAGGCTTTCAATTAATCTGATTCTGAATTTGTCATAAAAGTATATCACTAGTCTTTTTTCAGTTTTGTGTCTTTTGGTTGTATCTGCATTTTTTAAATTTTAAACAATTTTGGTACTTTTAGAAAAATGAAACTAAGTTTTATAAAGTGTCTTACAAATATCCTATATTTGGTTATTTAATAATAACACCAACATAGATTACTTGAGATGTGTGATAATTAAGGGACAAAGGGTAATTTAGCAAGTATAAATACGTACATTTCAGTCTAATGGGTATATATAATGGAAGATATACATATGTAAGATTATGTAATTCCTGGAAAGAGCAAAATTTTGAAAATTTATTCATTTGTGCATTCAATAAATATATATTATAGGCCAGACACTGTATTATTAAATGGTAACCATTCAGTGGGGAACAGACAGATAAGATCCCTTTGCCTTCATAATGTTGGCATTGCAGTGGGAGAAGGCAGACAATATAGTAAACAAATAGACATGCCAAGCAAATAAACAGAGATTGTGATTGTAACTAGAAGGAAATAAGCATGATTCTGATACAAAGAACAGGGAGAGCCTACTCTAACAGGATGGTCAGGAAAGACTTCTGTGAAGAGGCAGTATTTAAGAAGAGACTTGAAGGACAGAAAGGGTTATTTACTAGAAGCTTACAGCATGGGAGCCTGGAGGGAGGAAGGGGCTAGGATACCATAGGATCTGAGAATATTCAAAGTAGAGACAACAGCAATAACAGTGGTTTACAACAAGAAAGAATTTTATGTGTTCTACACACTGAATTAAGGCTAGTTTGATGGGAGAGGAGTGAGAAGGGAGAGTGTAATGAGATATGTGAGGCTGGAAAAGTAACAAGCCCGATAGGATAATCAAAGAAAGTCATGATTCCAGCCAATATAAAAAAGTAAGGCCCAACAAACAATATGCTATCTACAACAAACCCACTTTAAACATTAATACACAAACTGGTTAAAAGTAAAAGGATAAAGAAAATACACCAAAGGAAAGATGAAGTGACTATGTTAATATAAAAGTAGAGTTCAGAACAAGGGCTATTATCAAGGACAAAGAAGGATATTACATAATGTCCCTTACATAAAAGGGCCAATTGACCAAGAAGATACAATAATCCTAAACACTATGTATAAACCTGAAAACAGAGCTTCAAAATACACGAAGGAAAATCAAATCTCTCCAAACTGATCAGATAGTCAATGCAAATCTAATCCAAATCCCAGGAGATTTTATGTTTTGTTTTATTTTGTTTTGTTTTATAAATTAAGAAGCTGATTCTAAAATGTATATGGAAAGGCCAGGGAATTACAATAGCCAAAACAATTTTGGAAAAGAACAATAAAGTCGGAGGACTCAAACTACCTGATTTCCAGGCTTACAACATAGTAATAATCAAGACACTATGATACTAGGGAAAGGACAGGCAATAGATCAGTGGAAGAGAATTTACAGTCAGAACATTTATAGTCAATAGATTTTCAACAAAAATATCAAGGCAATGCAATGAAGAAAGGAGAGTCTTCAATAAATGGTAGTGATAAAATTGAATATCCGAAGTTAAAAAAAGCTCTTGGTTTCATTGACTTTTCTGTTTTTTAAGGTTCTACTTCATTTATTCCTGCTCTGATCTGTATTATTTCCTTCCTTTTATTCACCTGGGGCTTTGTTCTTCTTTCTCTAGTTTGTTTAGGTGCATGGTTAGTTTATTTGGTATTTATCCAGTGACATAACACAGAGGTCTGAGTTCAGGCATCCAGTGTCTTTACATAGCTAACAAACTCTGCCAGCTGAAAGCTCTAGGCCCTTTCCTAGGTAAGACAGCTTAGAGGACTTGTAATATGATAGAACGGATATGAGTCACAGACTGAAGGAACTATTTTTTCAGGCTAGTGAAATTCAGGGATATGTGACAAAATAGCTATAGAACAAGGTCATTACTGTTAGAGTAAGGAGTCACAAATAACTTCCCTGGGTGCCTCCAGGTACATGCAGCTGGGAAGAGGCATCTGGGAAATAATTTAGTACATGGAAGTCACATTGCCTACTGGGGAGGCTCAGAATTGACTTTGACATGTTTTGGCTCATCTTATCTTCAATCTAGGGAAGTAGGTATTATATTCCCTATATTAAAGGCATATGTATTTCTTTGCCTTAAGTGGAAAAGGCAGTGCTGGCTACACCATTTACAGGGCCTAGTGCAAAATGAAAATGCAGGCCCTTGTTCAAAACTGAAGAATTTCAAGCTGACAACAGCAAATCCTTTCTCTGAGCACAAAGCCCTTCTAAGAGTGAGGCCTAGCCAACGGCACAGTCACATGGCCACAAAACCAGCCCTGGGGAGAAGGTACAGTCCACTGACAAATGCATAAACAGGCAAGAGACCTAGGAACATTTATCCATTTTCTCTAGATTGTCCAATTTGTTGGCACACAATTGTTCATAGTATTTCCTGATAATCCTTTGCATTTCTGTGGTGTTGGTTGTCACTTCTCTTTCACTTCTGATTTGATTTATTTAAGTCCTCTTTTTTTCTTGATAAATTCTGCTTAAAGATTTGTCGATTTTGCCTATCTTTTCAAAGAAATAGCTCTTGTCCACACCATCACTACACTGATAATTACACCGTAAAAATAGTATTTAAAATTTTCACATTCAAATCTCCAGAGATCCTATAGCTTTTTAAATATCCATTTTACTGTCTCAGTAAAGCTCTCCAGGTATCTTTATCTTTTCTATTGAAATTCCCAGTCTCCCTTATCTCATACCCAGGAAAAACACAAAATATCTTTCAATCACCTCCTGTAATACGTCCCTTTTATATGCTTAAAGGTCAACATGGATGTATATCTAGAACCACAGGATGTAAAAGTAAAAAACTAATTCATTCTGACATTAGAGCTAAAAATAAGCTAATTCTTCTGGGGGAAAAAAAATTAGTCAGTTTTTCAAGAGTGGGCCTAAAAGTGAGATAATAAATAATAAAGTGCTATTGAAAAGCTAAATATGTTGTAGAAATGTAAGCTTTTTATAATTTTTATCTCAAATTTTAATGAAAAGTCTAATCTCTAACTCCTTGAGAAGATATATAAGATTAATTTATAGAAAGAACTAAGAAAATCTAGAAATTATTCCTTTAAAAACCACTGCTTTTTAAAGTCCAAATGAACTTACCCCCTCAAAAAGTCCATATAATTGACATGTGGAGAACATGCAAAGTAGATCCACACAAGCATTAAAAAAGTGAGAGTTTGAGAAACAACTTTTATGAGTTAAGGTTACAGAATGATTTGGCCCAGATTTTCCCTTCAACGTTAGGTTCAATTTTTTCATTAGTATGGTTATCACAAAAAAAAACATAAAACTAAGAAGATGAGCCCAAAGAGGCCCACACCAAGACACATCATAATTAAAATGCCAAAGATTAGAGACAAGGAGAGAATCTTAAAAGTAGCAAGAGAAAGGCAGTTATTTATGTACAAGGGAGCTCCCATAAGACCATCAGCTTATTTTTCACCAGGAACTTTACAGGCCAGAAGGAGTGGCACAAAATATTCAAAGTAATGAATAACAAAGACCTACAGCAAAGATTGCTCTACCCAGCAAGGCTACCACTTAGAACTGAAGGAGAGAAAGAGTATCCCAGAGAAGAAAAGGCTAAAGGAGTTCATCACCACTAAGCCAGTATTACAAGAAATATTCAAGGGACTTCTTTAAGTAGAAAAGAGAATATGAAAAATATGAACAAGAAAATAATAGGAAAGAAAAAAATTATCACTGACAAACACTTAGTAAAGTCAGGGAATAAACCACCTATAAAGCTAGTGCAAAGGCTAAAACACAAAAGTAGGAAGACCACGTGTTAATTTCAACAATAAATTAAGGAACATACACACACAAAAGAAGCAAAAAATAATGAACAAAACATAAGTGTGGAGAGAGCGAGTAAAAATTATAGAGATTTTAGAATGTGTTCAAACTTAAGTGACTATCGACTTAAAATAGACTGCTATAAACATAGCTTGGTATATAGGAAGCACATGGTAACCACAAACAAACAAACAAACAAACAAAGAGATATACAAGAAATAAAGAGTAAGGAATCCAAACACAACACTATAGAATGACATCAACATATAAGAGATGAGAGCAGAAAAATAAAAAAGGAACAGAGAAGAACTACACAATCAGAAATCAATGAATAAAATGGCAATAACCACATACCTATCAGTAATGAATGTAAATGGACTGAATGCTCCAATCTAAATACACAACGTGGCTGAATGGAATAAAAAACAAGACCCATACATGCTGTCTACAAGAGGCCCACTTTGGATCAAAAGACACACAGAGACTGAAAGTAAAAGTATGGAGAAAAATATTTCATGTAAATGGAAATGAAAAAAAAAGCAAACTGGGGTAACAATACTTAGTCAAAATAGACTTTAAAACAAGAACCGTAACAAGAGACAAAGAAGGGCATTTCATAATGATAAAGGGATAAATCCAACAAGAGGATATAACTCTCGTAGACATCTATATACCCAACGTAGGAGCACCTAGATATATGAAGCAAATATTGGCAGACATAAAGGGAAATACTAAAAGTAATACAGTCATAATAAGGGACTTTAACACCCACTGACACAATGGATAAGTCATCCAGACAGAAAATCGATAAGGAAACAGTGGCCTTCGATGACACATTAGAGAGATGAACTTAATTTATATTTTAAAAACGTTTTACCCTAAAACAGCAAAATATACATTCTCTCCAAGTACACATGGAATACTTTCCAGGATTGGCCACATGTTAGGGCACAAAACAAGTCTCAATAAATTTAAGAAGACTGGAATCATAACAAGCATCTTCTCTAATCATAATGGTATGAAAGTAGAAATCAATTATTAAAAAAAAACCCCTGAAAACCACAAACAAATGGAGGCTAAATAACGTGCTGTTAAACAATGAATGGGTTAACAATGATTAAGGAAGAAATCAAAAGATACCTTAAGACAAGTGAAAAAAATACAATGATCTAAAATCTATGGGACACAGCGAAAGCAGCTCTAAAAGGGAAATTCATAGGAATACAGGCCTACCTCAAGAAATAAGAAAAATGTCAAATAAACAATCTAACCATACACCTAAGCAAACTAGAAAAATAAGAACAAACAAAGCCTAAAGTGAGTAAAAGGAAGGAAATAATTAAGATCACAGCAGAAATAAATGAAGTAGAGCCTTAAAAAATAGAAAAGATCAATGAAACCAAGAGCTATTTCTTTGAAAAGATAAACAAAGTTGATAAATCTTTAACCAGAATTGATCAAGAAAAAAAGAGATAGGACTCAAATAAATAAAATCAGAAGTGAAAGAGAAGCAACAACCAACACGACAGAAATGCAAAGGATTAATCAGGAAATACTATGAACAATTATATGCCAACAAATTGGACAATCTAGAAAAAAATGAATATATTCCTAGAAATATGCAATCTTCTGAAATGAATCAGAAGAAAAAGAAAATCTGAACAGACCAGTAACTGCTAACAAAATTGAATCAGTAATCAAAAAACTTCCAACAAACAAAATCCCTGGCCTAGACAGCTTCACAGGTAAATCTTACCAAACATTCAAAGGCGAATTAATACCTATTCTCAAACTATTCCAAAAAATTGATGAGAAGGAAAGGCTCCCAAACCTATTTTAAAGGCCAGCATTACCCTGATACCAAAACCAGACAAGGAAACTACACAGAAAAGAAATTATAGTCCAATACCCCTGATGAATGTAGATGTAAAAACCTAAACAAAATACTAGCAAATTGAATTCAGCAATATACTAAAAAGATCATACACCATTATCAAGTGGAATTTATTCCTGGGATGCAAGTTTGGGTCAATATCTGCAAATCAGTTAATGTGATATACTACATACTCGTAAAATGAAGGAAAATCATATGACCATATCAATAGAAGCAGAAAAAGCATCTGACAAAATCCAATATCCATTTATGATAAAAACTTTTGGCAACTTGTGGATAGAGGGAACATATCTCAACATAGTAAAGACCATATATGACAAACCCACAGCTAACATCATACTCAACAATGAAAAGCTGAAAGCTTTTCCTTTAAGATCAGGGACAAGACAAGATGTCCACTTTCACCACTTTTATTCAACAGTGTTGCAAGTCTTAGTCACAGCAATCAGACAAAAAAATCAGACAAAAAAACAGAAATAAAAGGTAAACAAACTAGAAAGAAGTAAAGTCGTCATTATTTGCAGATGACATACTATATAGAGAGAATCCTAAAGATGCCACCAAAAAAAAGAAACTATTAAAATAAATAAATTCAGTAAAGTCGCAGGATACAAAGTTAATATGCAGAAATCAGTTGCACTTTTCTACACCAACAATAAACTATCAGAAAGAGAAATTAAGAAAACAATCCCATTTGCAATTGCATCTAAAAAAATAAAATACTTAGGAATAAATTTAACCAAGAAGGTAAAACTGTAAGATATTAAAGAAAGAAACTGAAGGAAATACACAAAGGTGGAGGATATGCTGTGCTCACGGAAAGAAAAAATTAACATCAATGAAATGTCCACACTACTCAAAGCAATCTACAAATTCAATGCAATCCTTATCAAAATACCAACGATATTTTACACAGAACTAGAACAAATAATCCTAAATTCATATGGAACCACAAAAGACCCCAAATAGCCAAAGCAATTGTGAAAAAGAAGAAAGTTGGAGGTATCATACTACAGGAATTTAAACGATACAAGGCCATAGTAATCAAAACAGCCTGGTACTGAGATTAAAAACAGACATAGATCAACAAAATAGAATAGAAAAAGCCCAGAAATAAACCCATATCTATATGGTCTACTAATCTATGATAAAGGAAGCAGAATAGACAATAATGTAAACAGTTTCTTCAATAAATGTTGTTGGGAAAACTGGACAGATACATGCAAAAGAATGAAACTGGATCACTTTCTTATACCACATACAAGAAAAAACTCAAAATGGATTAAAGACTTAATTGTAAGACCGAAAACCATAAAACTTAGTAATATTATTTTTGGATATATGTCCCTGGGCAAGGGAAACAAAAGGAAAAAAAAACAAAAACGGGACTTCATCAAACTAAAAAGTTTCTGCACAACCAAGGAAACTAACAAAATGAAAAAAATCACATACTAAATGGAAGAAGACATCTGCCAATGATACATTTGATATGGGGTTAATATCCAAAATACATTAGGAACTCATACAACTTAACACCAAAAAAACAATCTCATTAAAAAATGGGCAGAGGACCTGCATAGACCTTTCTCCAAAGAGGACATACAGATGGCCAATAGACATATGAAAAGATGTTCAACATCACTAATCACCAGGGAAATGCAAATCAAAACCACAATGAGATATCACCTCACATCAGTTAGAATAACTAGTATCGAAAAGACAAGAAATGGTGTTGGACAGGATGTGGAAAAAAGGGAACCTTTGCGCACTGTTGCTGGGAATGTAAATTGACATAGCCACTATGGAAAATACTATAGAGATTCCTCAAAAAAAATTTTTTTAAACTACCATATGATCCAGCAATTCCACTTCTGGGTATTTATACAAAGAAAACAAACAAACAAACAAAAAACTAACTTGAATGATATATATTTTGAATTCATTGCAGCATTATTTACAATAGACATGACATAGAAGCAATCTAAGTGTCCATTGATAGACAAATGGATAAAATGTGGTATATGCATACAACGGAATATTATTCAGCCCAAAAAGGGGAAATCTTGCCATTTGCAACAACATGCAAGGACCTTGAGGATTATGTTAAGTGAAATAAGTCAGACACAGAAAGACAAATACCATATGACTTCACTTATACGTGGAATCGTAAACAAACAAAAAACAACTAAATTATAGACATAGAAAATAGATTGGTGGTTGCCAGAGGCAGGGGTTGGGAGTGAGAGAAATGAGTGAAGGTGGTCAAAAGGTACAAACTTCCAGTTAAAAAAAAAAATAGTCCTGGAGATGTAATGTACAGCATGGTGGCTATAGTTAACAATACTATATCACATATTTGAACGTTGTTAAGAGAGTAAATTGTAAAAGGACTCATCATAAGAAAAAACATTGTAACTATGTGTGGTGATCAATGTTAACTAGATATTGTGATGATCATTTCACAATATATACAAATATCAAACCATTATACTGTATATCTGAAACTAAAATAATGTTATATGTCAATTATACCTCAATAAAAAATAAAATTAAAACTATGATGTATCCTTATTTATTATTCAGCACTAAAAAGAAATGAGCTTATCAAGCCATGAAAAGACAGACGCATAAATGCATATTACTAAGAGATAGAAGCCAATCTAAAAAAACTATATATTGTACAATTCCAATTACATGACATTCTGGAAAAGACAAAAATATGGAGAAAACAAAAAGATCAGTGGTTTCCTGGTGGGGAGCGGGGAGGAGGAAGATGAATAGGCAGAACACAGAGGATTTTTAGGGCAGGGAAAATACTCTGTATGATATATTAACGGATATATGCCATTACACATTTGTCCAAATCCACAGAATGTACAATTCAAAAGTGAACGCTAAGGTAAATGTACCATTCTGGTGAGTGATGCTGATAATGGGGGGGCTTATGCACATGTGGGGGCAAAATATGTGGGAAATCTCAAAAAATATATATTAGGTTGGTGCAAAAGTAATTGTGGTTTTTGCAATTATTTTTAACATTTTAAACTGCAATTATTTTTGTACAAACCATGTACCGTGTTTCCCCGAAAACAAGACCTAGACAGACAATCAGCTGTAATGTGTCTTTTGGAGCAAACATTAACATAAGACCTGGTCTTATTTTACTATAATATAAGACCTGGTCTTTAATAATATGATATGATATGATATGATATGATATGATATGATATGATATGATATGATATGATATGATATGATATGATATAATACCGGGTCTCATATTAATTTTTGCTCCAAAAGATGCATTAGAGCTGATTGTCCGGCTAGGTCTTATTTGCGGGGAAACATGGTGTGTGTGTGTGTGTGTGTGTATGGAATCTCTCTACCTCCTTCTCAATTTTGTTTAAACCCAAAATTGCTCTAAAAAAATAAAGTCTTAAAAAAAATAAAAGACATTTCACCAAAGAGGATATACAAATGACAAACAAGCACATGAATGTTAGCTATTATGTAAATGCAAATTAAAATTAAAACCAAAATGAGTTATCAGTACACACTTACCAGAATGGCTAAAATAAACCTAGTAAAAACACGAAATGCTGACAAGAATGTGGTGAAGAAATTGGATTGCTCATACATTGCTAGTGGGATTGTAAAATGGTACAGTCCCTAAAGAAAACAGTTTAGCAGTTTCTTAAAAAATTAAACGTGCAACAACCATGACCTAGCAATTGCACTCCTGGGCCTTTATCCCAGAGAAATGAAGACTTCTGTTCACACAGAAAACCATACACAAAAGTGTATAGTCGATTTATTTGTCATTACTAAAAACTGAAAACAATCCAGCTGTCCTTCAATGGATGAATTGTTAAACAAATTGTGATACATGTATGCCGTGGAATACTACTCAGCAATAAAAAGGAGCAAATTATTGCTACACCCAACAACCTGGATGAATCTCCATGGAGTTATGCTGAGTGAAAAAAGGCCAATCCCAAAAGGTTACATAATGTATGATTCCAGTTATATAACATTCTAGAAATGACAAAATTAGAGAAATGGAGAACAGATTAGCGAATGCCAGATTAATGAGGGGCTGGGGCAGGAGGGAAAGCAAGTGTGGCTCTAAAGGGGCAACATGAAGTATGCAAACCTTGCAATGATGGAAATGTTCTTTATTTTGTCTATATCAGTGCCAATTTCTTGGTTGTGATACTGTACTATAGTTTTGGATGATGCTACCACAGGGAAACTGGATAAAGAATACATGAGACCTCTGTGTTATTTCTCACCACTGCATGTAAATCTACAAATTATCTCAAAATGAAAAGTTTAATTTAAAAAGGATGAAAAAAGAAAGCCCCAAATTGATTAGCATCAGAAATAAATGAACCTAACTAATAACATAACCATACAGGGGAAAAAAATTAATTCAAGAAACTTTTAAACACCGTGCTCTAAGTATACATTCTTTCTAAGATATAGTCTAACGACCAAAATATGCAAAAAATCTTGAACTTTACTCATCAGTTTGTTGTTGGCAGTGGTACTAATATAATAATCCCTAAACTATCTTGTGTATAGTTAAGGCTACAGAAAATGACAAATACTATGGTGCATTGGAAACCAGGATTTTTACCCATGGAGAGGTACAAACATGGAATGCAGAAAAGTGAAGGATATATGCACACCCAAATTTCCTAAATCTGTCCATGAAAGGACCTAAACACAGTAACATCCCAGTAGAAATGAGCACACTGAAAGCCCAGATAATAGTTCCCAAACCACTGTTCACTAAAGGGAACCTGGGCTCCCTGGGAAAATAGCTGATTTCAGGTCTAGGGCAGGGAAATAACTAGGTAAATCTGAAACATCTTGTTCTTCCAGAAAACAGGTAAGTGCTCAAAAAAATTATAAGGATTTATCCAAAGGATGCAGGAGCCAGGTGGAAGGGACTGTTACTGGCCGAATTTAAGACAATTTGAGCATCAAAAAGAATTATGATACTTGATTATAAAATATTGAAAAAATAATAATCAAATTGTGTATAGTAATACCTAAAAAAGATGGGAGGCAGGTAGAGAAAAGAAACCTCTTCTTCACAAAAGAATGCCATCATATGGTACAGGAACGATAGCATTAGAAAATCACTACTTTGTAACCATCAATGTCATAAGCAATTCCCGCAAGAACCTTCAGTCACTGGTTAAAGTTTGTTGAGGAACAAGACATTCACACAGGTCAAAGTATCACCCCATAGATTACTTGTTAAAAACAAAATATAATTTCGAAAAAGAGAAATAACAAAGGGGAAGGGTATCTTTATAATGCACAGATTTGGCCGTTATCACCTCAGTATTAGCAATAGTGGAACAACCTGACATTATATGTCTCCTCGTGTGAGGCTATGAGAAGGTCACAATTTCATCTATGTAATAACTCAACGAAATGTTTAACCTAAATTTAATCATGATTAAACAATTAGTAAAATATGGGACCTTCTACAGACAGTTAACCTGGACTCCAAAAATTTAAATGTCATCCAAAAATATGTGTGATTATTCTAGAATGATTAGAAGAGACTAAAGTGATATAATAATGAAATGTGATGTATGAATCTTGATTGGGTCCTGGATTTAAAACAAGTCAGCTACAAAAGTCATTTTTTGACAAATAAGGAAACTATACATTAGATGTTATTACTGAATTAGTGTTATCATAATTATGATTAGTATTGTGGTTATAGAGGAAAACGTCCTCATTCTTAAGAGACGCATGCTGAAATATTTAGGTGTCATAATGTCTGCAATTTACTTTTAAATGGTTTAGGAAAAATGTACGCATTTGTGTGTCAACAGAAAAATATAAGTGAATCCAACAGAATTTCCCACAAAATACCAAATTTTACACTCTTCGTGTTTTTATTTCACCAAAGGTCTGTTAAAATGAGATACAGAGGAAGAAATAAATCTGTAGTACACCAAAACATCTAGTTCTAAATGGACACGTAAGCACGAGGGAGGTTAAAGAATTGTCCTGAATGAACTGTTTTGGGCATTGTGCAGACACAGCTGGAGGATTTATTATATATTGTTGGCACTCCGGATATTGCATGTGTTTGGCAGTGTGCTTGCAGAATACTGTTAAATATCAGAAAATTCAAGAACAAACCAACAAGAATGGGAGAAACAAAACAAAATTCTGTGACTTTAAGTAAAGTAACTTGCAAAGACTACAATTAAGTCTAATGTGTCCAGCATTCTAGCAGCCAGGAATCCTCTACTAACTAGCATTTTTGTCATTGTTCTATACAAAATCAGCATTCCAAATGACGGCCAAGTGTCACCACAGGATTCTGACAAGGCTGTGACATCATTAAAGTCCACTAAGTTCAGTTTCACTTCAATGTATCGCAAGTTTTGTAATCTTCTGATCCTTTAAGACCTGTTGACCCATATTTGACATATAATAATAGCTCTCATCAAACTGGTCTATCTGATTAATGAGAAGGATCCATTGCTTAACAATGGTGGAGAACAGGATGGAGTAGGGGAGTGAGTGCTGGAGTATAATATATAAGATTTCATGAAGAAAAGTAGATACTCATCACACAGTCACTTTTACAAAATAGACCTTCCAACAATGAGGGCAATAAACAACTCAACAATTTCTAAATGTAATATTCAAACTGTATATTTTTATGATCTTCGTTGTTTTGAGTGTTTAACTGAACATATGAGTATGGCCACAAAGTGAATTTCACACTGACCCGGATATCTGTGGAAGGGAGAAGCAGTTGGAGTTGGGGTCTTTGACAATCATCACACTATAAGGCTGGTACTGTTATTATCACCATATTAAACGTGAGGAAACTGAAAGATAGAGATTAACTTCCTCCAAACCATGTAACTCGTAAGTGAGCAGAGTCAGGATTCAAACACAAAGTCCAACTCCAGAGGCTGCCTTCACGATGATTATACTGTCTAGTGTTTCCACTGTTCGTTTGTTTGTTTGTTTGTTTGTTTGTGGGGCTGATGCCACCCTTTACTGAACACCTATACCAAGTACTTTATGTCATTTAATCTTCACAACAACTCTATGAATATACAATACAATATAGGATTTTTATTCCTATTTTTCAGAAGAGAGAACATCGAAGTTGAGAGAGATTGAGTAATTTGTCCAAAGCTACATTCCCAATGAATGGAAAAACTAGGATTCAAAATCCGGTGTGTCTCATTCCACTGCTCTTGTCCTTTCTAGAACTATACTCTGCCTTCCACATTCTATGTATAAACCATTCCTTATTTTTCAAGAAAGCAAATCTTCTACTAGACAACTTCTGGTGGTCAAACATGTGCTCCTATATTTGTTTGGAATTAACACTTAATTTCTCTGAAAATATTCTTCCTTAAAATTAAGAGATTCTACAATGTGAGAGAACAAAGTGAGGGTTTTATAATGTAGGTAATTATCATAGAAAGGCCCTCAAAAACTAGTTCAAATCCCTAAGTTCAACGGGCTTGGAAGCCAGTCATAATTAATGGTACGTACACAAATCTAACCAAACAAGGGCTTGCATCAGCTAGGGATCCGCTGAGGACATGACATGACTAAAGCTTCATATTATACAGATACATTATTAAATGTTTTTTAAAAGCACAGTTTTACCGAGTTCACAACCACTTCAAAAATGTTTATAATGCATATTGTTGCCCTTCTCTTAAAATAAGAAACCATTCTGATTTTACTTACCGTGTTTCCCCAAAAATAAGACCTAGCTGGACTATCTGCTCTAATGCGACTTTTGGAGCAAAACTTAATGTAAGACCCGGTATTATATTATATTATATTATATTATACCCGGTGTTGTTATGTTATGTTATGTTATGTTATGTTATGTTATGTTATGTTATGTTATGTTATGTTATGTTATGTTATGTTATGTTATGTTATGTTATGTTATGTTATGTTATACCCGGTCTTATATTAAAATAAGACTGGGTCTTATATTAATTTTTGCTCCAAAAGATATATTAGAGCTCATGGTCCAGCCAGGTCTTATTTTGGGGGAAACACAGTATTGACTTAAATCCTGCTTGTTCCAAAAAGAATTTAAAACAGCTGAAATCATCCTCATTGAACCATGAATAGAACCAAGAAAGCCAGAGTCCTGGTCGCCCGTTGGTTTGTAAGATTCTGATACACATTTACCATACGTGGCCAGAGCAACTACTAGGTGTGACCTTTGGCAACTTCTCTAATCTGAAAAATAAGGATAATAACAGGACGTGCCTCACAAGGTCGTTGTGAGGTTCCAACGAGCTGACACATGCACGGTTACAACTGTGCCTGTACATTAAGCATCCTGTGTATTCTCATTGTGGAAGTCGATGTACACCCACAATTGAAGCACCGCTTGAATGGAAACACAGCCATCAGCTCTCTTCTATCTCTGGAAAAGCTTTGAAGAAACTCACTCAGAACTTGATCTCACACTTGCCCCCCCAACATCTGAATCCTCTTCCTTTAGCCACACACATGGTAAGAACCCTCATCCTCAGAAAAAACAAAAAGCTTCAGCTGACTCTTCCATCCAACCAAACTGCCACTCCAATTTCTTTCTCTTTTTTTGCTAGTTTTCACTGTAAACTTCTTGAATACATTTTCTGTAGCTACTGTATTGACGTGATTGAGATTTGCCTTAGAAAACCCAGCTGGCATTACCCTGGGGAAGTCAGAACTTGATTTTGTGCGTTTCCCCAGAGCTGTGTAGAAGCAGGAAAACAGAGGAGAATAACACAAAAACCACAATGCTAATATACTAACAAAGAGAAGTAGTATATTTGGCCTAAGGTCCTGACAGTTAAATTCTCTAATCGGCTCCCTCTCTTCCTATAGGAAATCTATAAATGGAAAGCCAAATTATAAAGCTACTTGCTGGGACAGCTCAGTCATAAGTACCAGACATTTAAATCTCTGGGTAGTGTACCACTTTCTCTGAACGGTCCCCCAAAAAGACTTCCAAATTCTGCCTCTCCAACTCCCATTTTTCTATATTTCTATGCTGCCCATCCACCTTCTGCTGTGACAGTCCTTCTTTAGATATGTTAATATCAGTGATTAGACTACATCAAGTCCCACTCTTCCTGCTTTCAACCTGAAAGAGATAGACATCTCTTAAGATGTCGTCTGCAGAAAACTGAGCTTATCTATTACATCATTTTATTAAGCCAATTCTGAGTTCTGCTGGTGGCATCTACATCACACCATGTAGCCCCCCCCACCCCCACATACCCCCATCACCTTCTAATCAATTTCTCTTCCTTAACTCTTGAATTTCTCCAACCCATAAAGAATGAGAACTCTTTACAGTTCTCATTCTTTTGTATTTCACTATTGCTATTGATAAAATTTGCCACACATTTCTTAAAAACATTCCCCATCATCGGTTTTAGTGGAGCCAAAAAACTGCTGATTTTGTTCATTGATTTTAAATTGCTCTATAGTATCTATGGTGGTCGAGAGGCCAGGTTCTAGAATCGGACAGGCCTGGATCCAAATCCAGGCTCTACTCCTTACTAGCTATGTGCCCAGGGAAAAGTTACTTAACTTCTCTAAGCCTTTTTCCTCAACTGTAAAACGGACATAATGACATAATTGCCTATTAAGTGCTTAGCATAATAAGCTTATTCTGGCACAAAGTAATTAGTCAATAAATATTTACTATCTCTGTGTCCTAATTCTTAGCTCCTGGCATTCTATTCTCCTCTTCCTACCTTGAAAAATCCACTCTCAAATAGCTTTGACTAATACTGCAATTAAGTATATTCCTGAAGTTACTGTTGCAGGACTAAGCAACAGTAGATTACTTTCGCCCTCTTCTTCAGTAATAAAATTACTGTTTGTATATTTCACCAATATCTAAGAAATAACCTGCAGAAAACTGATTTCATCTTCATACTCTTTTCTTAAAACACTCACTTCCCTTGGCATCTGCAATACCCTATTTTCCAGGTTTTTCTTCTCTGGCCCTCTCTTCTTAGACTCTACTGCCAGCTCATCCTCCTCTACCAGACTCTAAATAGTAGTTTCTAAAGGGAAAACCTAAGGGTTTTCTTTACTTCTCATATTATAGTCTCTTCCTTGGCGAGCTCATGGTTCACGATGGCTACAACTGCAATCTATAAATGGGTAAATGACTTCCATATTATCTGTGGTGCAGACCTCACCTCTGAGTTCTAGATCCCTACCGCCAACTGCCTACTGACATCACCAGGTTATGACAAGGTGACTTAAACTCAATAGATCCAAAACTGGATTCAGGGTCTTCCTAGATTCATGATCCATGATCAACCAAACCTAATTCTTCTCCAGGATTTTGTTGTTAGTGATACTGAATGAATGGCACCACCGTCTACCCAAGTTGCATAACATGGAATTCTAGAAATCTAGGAATTATCCTTTATTGCCTTCCTATTCTACCCCCTCCAAATCTAATCTATTCCAACTTCCATTATATGGATATTCTTGCATGAATTTCAACCTACTTTTTATACTAATACCAAAATAATCTCCCTTGCTGATTTCATTCTCCTACTGCCCATGTTATCACTATGATGTCAAGATTTCTACCAAATGAAACTCCAGACTTTCCCACTTTTCCTGTTCATCACTCTCTTGCATATCAACAATCTAATATCGTATTCCTTCTAAATATTCTATCTACCCCAGCCACAAAAATCTTCTTTACAATATCTGCATATGACTTATTCTTTCCAATCCCTCTTCACTGGCCAAGCTGTGTCTTTCTCCCTCTCAAACTCCTCTTGGACTCCTTCACTCATTAACTCAACCCAGTATCACTCCTTACTGGGGAAAAAACAAACTTGCAGATTCAGGGAGGGCCATAGTTTATTGTCCAATAATCTATCTAATCTAATGACAAAATATATTTTCGTTTCCCTACCAGACATGGTACTCAAAATCTGTCATTACACAAATACACTAATTATTTCCTTTAATAATCCATCAAGCACTGAATCTATGAATATATACATGTTTTATATGTCTTTTATGAACATGTATATATTTTCAGCCTTTTCTATTTCATTGTGAATTTCACAAGTTTAACATCAACCATATAAAACTGAACTTCCTTTATTTGTTCTGAATTTCCTCTCTAAGCACCAAGGTAGTCTTCTCATTTTAACATTTTCAGATTTGGTTAACAAGCTGATAGTTTTCCCACCAATATTATTTGTGATTTTAAAAAAATATAAAAATAAATACAGCTATGAGGGTGCGTTCAGCACAGGAAGGATGGTGCCCTCTTGTGGGTTGCATGTGGGTCGGGCTCTGCACAGGATAGTGGCCTCTGTCTCTCTAGCCCTCGCCCTGAGGCCATACAGTTCAGTCTTTCCTGTGTGTCTCTGGAGCCTCTCAAGTTGCCGTCCCTCCACCAGAGCCCAGGAAGTCCGAGAACACGGTGCCTGCATGCTCAAGTTCTGTATCCCACTACACCTGTTCCTACTTCTAGATGAAATCCTGCTTTTAAGCCTACTCAGTTCCTTCTGGAGAGTCTCTGCAAACCTGATTCCTAGAGACCTACACAGACTTTTTAATTCCTTTTATTAAAAACATGAGATTGCAAACATAAGTAAACAAACAAACAGGCATGAATCATGCCCTTATACTCTGCTTAAAGGACAGGATCCAGCTGTATTCATATTTGCATTCCCAGTTTCCATGATAATGTCTCATAAAGAGAAGGTGCTCAAAACATGTTTGACTTAATTAAAGGAACTCTGCTTAGGACTGATGTAATGCTCATGAATACCAAAAAGCATGGAGAACTTCTCAAATATTTTAACTCTGCTTCTTTTCAAGAAAAGTGATATTTTGGCTTAAAAAAGAGTAAAAAGAATGATGCCTAGTATAGGTGAGGAGACTGTAATGTAGCATCTTGCTGCTCTAAATGAAGCGCATTGTGAATGTGACCACTGAATCGCTGCCAGTGGAGGAAGCATGGAGACTTGGAGGGCTGCCAAAGACCGGGAAAGAGCAAATAAACATAGGTCTGATTTTTTAATATCTTATTCCTTCTACGTATTCTATATTTAGTTTACTTCTAAATATCTAGTATACTTGATATCAATCTTTTTCTAAATTCAGGTTTTATTAATATTGTACTATTATTATTAATATTAACAATCTGAATTCAGATTATATGAATAATATTGTACTGTTGTTAATAATATTAATAATTAATATTAACAATTAATAATATTAATAATCTGAATTTAGAAAAAGATTGACATCAAGTATACTGGATTATTGTTGGCAGCTCTTTCCATTAAAAAAAAATCAGACCTACGTTTATTTTCTCTTTCCCAGTCTTTGGCAGCCCTCCGAGTCTTCATGCTTCCTTCCCTGGCGGCAGTGATTCAGTGATCACATTCACAATGTGCTTCATTTAGAGCAGCAAGATGCTACATTACAGTCTCTTCACCTATACTGGGCATCCATTCTTTCTACCTTCAGAAAAGATGAAATACTGCCATTTGCAACAACATGGATGGATCTTGAGATTATCATGCTAAGCGATATAAGTCAGACAGAAAAAGTTGAGAACCATGCGATTTCATTCATTTGTAGGGTATAAAACTGAAAGCAATAAACAAGACTAATAAACAAGCAAAAACTCATAGACACAGACAACAGTTTAGTGGTTACCACAGGGTAAGTGGGGAGGTAGAAGAGGGTAAAGGGGGTCAAATATATGGTGATGGAAGGAGACTTGACTTCGGGTGGTGAATACACAATGCAATATATAGAAGACGTTTTATAGAACTGTACACTTGAAACCTATATAACTCTATTAACCAATGTCACCCAATAAATTTAATTTAAAAAAATAGCTTCCAATCACTTAGAAAAGAAAATGATAAGCATTTGTGAAACTGTCTTGAGTTATACCAAACTAATCTGATTTCCTTCTTTTTTTAAGGGAGTGTGTTTATATATAGATCATACGTCAAAAAGCAGTAAAAATAGTACGTTGGTAGGATTTCAACAAGGTATTTGACCGGGTTCCCATTATATCCATATGGATAAGACAAATGTAAAATGGTTAACAGTACAATTGTGTGGCTAGGTATTGTATGAACAACCATAACAAGTGCCCATTAATGAATTGCTATCCACCTGAATGGCAGTTCTATTGGCAAGCTTCAGGACTCACTCTGTGTGTGACCTTCTACTATTCAACAATTTTATCAATAACTTTAATGAAGATGTAAAAGGTTAGTATACTACTGTTGGCATCCAATGTGCAGTTGACATGAAACCAGGGGGCTCATAATATATATTATGAAAGAGCCGGGATCTAAAAACACACTGATAAGCCAGAAAAATCAGCTAATTCTAATAAAATGAAACATAATAAGGAAAAATATCTAAGAGCTCATACAATATCTGTATCCAAATACATCAGGGGTACCCAAAAAATGTATACACATTTTAAGAATGGTCAGCGTTGCTCAAGCAATAGTTTGCTGTAATCAGAAATGTCTGGATGCTGATGGTAACCACTTTGAGCACCTCTTGTAATTGCAGAAGTCAAACGTGACTTGTATTCATTTTTTGTTATTGGTATATATTGAGTATTACAATTTTAATACAGTATTACTTTCTTAAGATGTGTATATATTTTTTTGGCACTCTACATATAACTGTGAAATGGGCAAGCTCTGTGACTTAATTGACACACGCATAAAACACCAAGGGGCTTAAGGGCTTTAACTGACCACAAGCTTAGTTCAATCTGACAGCAGCGAGCTCAATAAGATGTGGATCTCAGAAAAGCTAATGTAACGCTAGCTGCAGCAGTAAGTAGTACAATCTCAACAATGGGAGACAGCAGTACCCTCCTAGGGGTCATAGTCTTCAAAGGATCTTAACCATACTGGCACACATTCAGAACAGAATAACCAGAATGCTTAGGAGCCTGGATACTATTCTATAAAAGGAAAGATAAAGAAAACAGATTCTTATAAATAGGATAAAATGATGCCTTCAGAGGAAAATGATGGCTACCTTCATTCAGTCATTCAACAATCATGAATTTCAAACCTACTTCAGTACATTGTGACAATAGCTGGGGATACAGAGAGAAGATCATCAATGTCCCAGAGAAACTCATGTATATATTTGAAGAGTTGAAATAGCTATACCCTAAATAAGAATTTGAGTATTTCTTAAGGTAGAAACAGGACCAAGAAAGAAGTTAGAAAGTAACCAATTTCAACTCCATATAAGGGACAGTAGTATTCTAAGTGTCAAAGCTGTCTAATGAAGAAGCTGTCTGAGAAGACTGCAAGCTTGGAATTACTAATGGTGTACTTAGAAGGGAGACTGCTGAAATAAGACAGGCACTGAACTGGACCATCTTTAATGTTCCTCACATCCTACATTATGACTCTACAGTTCCCCAGGAAACGGACTCTCCCCAATCATCTTATGTGTGTACTTCAGCATCACAGGTTTCCTACAGTTGTTACTTCCAACTTTGTACCGTGTCCCACACAGAAGCGATGCTTTATAACTGGGAATGGATTCAAGAGCAATAGGAATAAAGAGCTATAGGAAAAAACTGACCCATTAGCACACAGAACACACACACACACAAAATCAATACTGTTCAATATGCCACATATTTGTAAAGACAATGTAAGAATTTTCAATCATTTAAGTCATAATTTCAATTAAAAATATTATGCTAATTTAATGTAAATAAGGATTTATTATCTACTGCATCTCTTGTTGGGAGCCATTTTTTCAAACAAACAAGGAAAAAATTTTAACACAAGATCACTTCGAGAATTTGTGTCCTAAATAAGCATTCCAAAACCCTCTATTATAAGGGTTATGTAGAAACTAAGTTTGTATTATATTTCTAATAAGAAATGATTCATCAGACACAGCAGGCCAACCATGAACTAACCAAATTGTGGAATTCTGATTAAATGGCTACTTAAGTTTAATCCATTTTAAAAATCACAGGCAGGATAACATAGAGAAAAGGCCTAGACCATTTACTTCTGGCTTTTATAAATTGGTTTAAGATTATTTAAGCTTACTTTCATTATTTTACTTTGTAATTTTAAAACAGTCTCAGATTTTGGCTCTATATGCTGCAGCTGGGTTTTAAGGAGTTTACCCTTCCAAACTGTTAATATTAACTTCTTAGAAGCAGTCCCTCACACTTTAGCACTTTCTCAATTTGGATGCAATAAATGGGCCACGATTCGATTTCCAAGGGCTCTTTCTTTTAAATAGCCGCCCGGAAAGACAAAAGTGAGAAAGAAAGAGGAGCATTTTTAACCAGTAGCCCTGAAGAAAGGCTTCTCCGGTTGTCATCAACTCTGAAGGCTCTCTACCATTTCTCAGCACACTGCCTGGTCGTTTCGGTTTGAAAAGAAAAAGATTGCAGTTTTCCTGGGATGAGGAGATCCCCTTTTGTAGAAGTGGCTAAAGCTAGGCTACCCTCGGGATTTCATCTCGTTGCCAAGGCAGCGCCAACCCGAGTTGTCCCGCGTGAGGGCAACTCCCGCCCGCCCGGAGCCCAGGGCGGCCCCGGCCTGCGGCAGAGCCGCCCCGGCCAGCCCGGAGCCCCCGCGGCTGCAGAGTCCCAGCCGTGACCCAGGACGGCCCCGCGGGCGCCCCCGGACCGCGGCGTAAAGCGGAGAGACTTACAGTGACACCATCCTAAGTGACAGCACCAGTGCAGCTTGAAGCACTTGCCATGGCTGTGCGTGGCACAGATGGAGAGCCCGTCGCACGGCTGGAAGTCGGGTCTGCGGGCAGCGCAACTCCGCGCCAGGGCCTGAGCCTCGTCCACTTTCTCGCTCTTCCAACCCCGCTCGGGCGCGGGCGATGCTGCCGCACTCATTTCCTCTCCCTCCGCGGAGCCGAGACCGGGAGATCGGTAGAAGCGGCGTCCGGGCCGGCAGGAAGCCGAGTCGGCTGCCGACGCGGGAGGGCGCGGCGCGGACCGGGAATCACGCCAGCGCGTGGCGGCGGTGGCGGCGGCGGCGGGCAAGCGGCGGTCCCAGGCTCGCAGAGGAGCCGCCCCAGGCGCTGCGACCGGGGGGCTGGGCCTGCCGCCGCCCCCCTCCCTTCTTCCCTCTGCCGCGGCGCGCACACGCGCCCCACGCGCACGCGCGCGCGCACACGCGCAGGCGGGCGACCGGGGCAACCGCTGCTCGTCCGTCGGCAAGCGGGGCTTCTGAACGCACACCCGGCGCGGGATCGCGGTCGTCGGCGTCCCCGTCTGTCTCACAGAGTCCCTGCCACACACTCACTCATTCCTTGGAGACTAACCCCAACCCACGGAGGGCCGTAATGAACCGACACACGCCTCAGCCCCTTGGTTTTCACGCGCACACCAGTTTACACGCACACTTCCCTCCAAGCTGGGTCGTCTCGAGGACTGACACACTCGTCCACACTCCAAGGAAGGCTGTGCGCACCGAGGACACGCCCACCCGACTGGTCAGTGGGCTGGTCCCTGCGCATCTGCGAGTGAGGTTTTCTCACGCACACAGCCTCTCCCCACACGCGCCTCACACTTCCCTCGTACACACCTCCCAGGGTGTCTGGGCACAGAACCCCTTGGAAGCGAGGATACGTTCCCACATGTGCGCGCTCACGGAGGACGGGCCTCCCGCCGCGAGCGGGGCCCCTGGGGCGCCTGTCAGGGACCAAAGCCGCCAGCCTTGGCCCGCCTGCGGATAAACCCGCGTCTCGCGCGGGACTCGGCTGGGGCTGCAGCCCAGGCCTTGATGAGTGGGAAAGTAACCAAGCTGAGTGCGGTGCTGTGGTGTGTGTGTGTGTGTGTGTTATGCATTTGTGGTGTATGGAGCGGACTAGTATGTAAAATGTATTGCGTGTGTGTGTGTAGTTTGGTGTGTATGTGATGTGTGCATGAGATATGCATGTGTGGTGCACAGGACTAATATGTGAAATGTGTTGCATGTGTAGATTAGTGTGTATGTGATGTGCGTGTTGTGTAGGTGTGTGATTGTTATGTGGAGTATATGTGATGGGTATGTGTATAGTTGAATGGGTTGTTTAGTGCCGACATAGTATATGCAGTGTGTGTGTGGTATGCTTAATGTGCATGACTGTTATGTGGAGTGGGTATGATGAAGCGTAAGTATACATGTGTATGTGGCATAGATGTATATGACCAATATGGACTGTGGGTTGTGTGTATGTGTGTGCAGTATAATGTATATGGTGTGTGTAATTGCATATGTGTATATTTATGTGTACATGGTCTGTGGGTGGGTATGGTTGTTACATAGGGTGTGTGTCTGTATGTGTGGTGTGTGTGTGGCAGTACGGTGCGAGTGCCTGGCATGTTGAGTGTATGCCTGGTAGGTGGAGTTGGGTGTGTATGGTATATGTAGATGTGGGCACACAAACAGGACTGGCGTTTGCCTTTGGGCTCTGTGTGTGCCTTTACATGTTAATGCCTGCTCTAGCCAGAGGTGTGACTAGCTGGATGGTGTCTCAGCTCCCCCACCCAATCAGCTTGCCTTCCTCCCTCCTGGGGACAAGTTGCTCCAAATAGATTTTTCCATGCCAGGCTGGGCTGCGAGAATGCACCCGGTGCTGGATTCAGTGAAGAGAAAACAAACCATTTGCTCCCAGGGAGCACGGTTGGGAATTAGTGTTTCCCTGCAACAAGGCCAAACCCAGCCTTGAACACAGAAAAGGAGGGGACCTCTTCTCATCATTTGCCAAACGTTTTTCAGAGCAGAGGATAATGCCTGTAATTGCCAAGGTTCAGGGAACAACAACAAAGCCTTACAGCACAAATGCTGTATTGGAATATGTTTATGCCCAGATTCACTTTCTCCATTACTTTATTCCTTTCCTGCTTTGCACTGACAAGGAAACTCATCGTGGTTTTGAAATAACCAAATTCATTTTTAAGCACTGAAAATCCTTGCTTCTATACGCAATCTTTCATAATTTTCCCTTTTATTTAACCTTGGCTTAAGAAGGGAAATGTAATTTGCATATGTCTGACTCGATTGAAACCTTTATTTATTAAGGGTTGCAGAAAGACTCATTTTGGTGGCAAAGGCATTTTCAAGAAAGGTCTGAATCAAAATGTCAAAATACGATTCCCACAATAACCTAACATTGAAACAGTTATAAACATGAAGCATCATCTCCTCAGCTTCAGCCCCAGGTTCCCCCCTCCCAAAAAAACTCCTAAGGTCTCATTCCTGACTCATAAAATCTATCCATCCCTGCTGTTAATTTCACAGTCTGATCCACCTCAAAATAACATGAGTAAAAGGAAGAGAAAACTTAATCAAAGAAATCCATAATTAATTATTGCTGTAGCAAGCCAACACAGAATTTGTCAAAGGAGGATTCCCATTTCTCCTACCCTATTTTTCTCCTTCCCCAACCTATAAACTTACTCTAATACTATTCATATTATATGAGGCCTTATAACAGAATCCTAATAGTATTTCAGTAACTAATATTCGAACAGGATCCTTTCACTGGTTTTTACTCTAGGGTGAACCATGTTCTGAGGTCCTACTATATATGAAACCATACCATCTCAGCTAGTGAAAATGAGCATGAAAAATAACACAATATAGCACCTTAGCCAGAAGGCAAGGTAAATTACCCAAATACCCTACTTTATGTTAGCCACATGATTCGAAGCTGAGACACCTTTACATTCTTTGTAACATAAAACTCATTTCATCCCCTTGCCCAAAAGATGTCATTAACCTCTAATGTCTGCAGTGCAGCAGGAGGAGGTAAATGTGCTGTGACCTCAGACATTTACACACACAGACTTCAGGAGGTTTTGTCAGGATACGAATGTTTAAATTTTTATTATAGAAAATGAAAACATATAAAACTAGAGAGACTAGTGTAATGAACCCCCACATACCCATCACCTAGTTTCAATAAATATTAACTCATTTGGAAAATCTTGTTTCATCTATAGCTCCACCCACTCCTAACCTCCACCCTGCCCCTGGATTATTTTGAAGCAAATCCAACACATCATATCATTTCATACGTAAATGTTTTAGCATATGTCTCTAAAGGTAAAAACCCTAACCCACAATACCATTGTCACATAGGATACAATTTGATCATAAATATGAATTTGTCCCATATCTGCTGATTTCCTCTTCAGCTTCCTTTTAAGAATGCCACTCCTTCTGCCCAGAATTTTCTTCCTTCTCCATCTTTCTCTCCTGCCTATCTCTTCAGCTTATGTGCCACTTCCTCAAAGAAGCTTTCTCTGATCAACTCAGACTAAGTTAAATACACTTCATATCACTTAACTCAACTTTAAATGAATAATTAAAGAAGGAATTATTGAACTAATGTCTTTCCCCATTTCCCCCTTCCCCTGCCACAAACTGTAAGCTCCTTGAAGGCACAATCATGGCCTCTGTCTTACAGTACTTAGCATGGAAAATAAATAATTGCCGAAGTAGTGAAAATTATTCCATCTCAGATTTCCAAAGGCTGGAAAAAGTTCACCTATGATAAATTGTTTGCAAATATTGGTGAATAAGTCCTACAATTACCCTTCCTGTAACCACACCCTTAGATATTCCCCTCCCACACTGACTCTGAGCTTAGCTGTGTGTATTAGTTATCTATTGCTGTTTAACAAATCATTCCCAAATTAAAACAATGCACAGTTTCTGTGGGTCAGGAACCCAGGCATGACTTAGGTTCTCGGCTTCAAAGTCTCTCACAAGACTGCAATGAAACTATGGGCCAGGGCTGCATTCTCATCTAAAGTTTCAACTGGGGAAGAGTCTGCTTCCAAGCTCATGCACAGACTGGTTGTTAGCAGTATTCAATCCTTAAGGAACTGTTAAGCAAGAGGATCTCAATTCCTCACTGGTTGTTGACTGGAGGGCGCCTTCAGTTTCTTTTCACATGGACCTCTCCATGGGGCAGTTCACATGTGGCAGCTTGGTTTTACCAGAGCAAGCACATGAAAAGAGTCAGAGAGAGTTTCACAGTCTTTTATAACCTAATCTCAGAAGTGATATCCCTTCACTTTTGCTGTATTCTAGTCATTAGAAGCAAGTCATTAGGACCAGCCCTCACACAAGAGGAAGAGATTACACAAGGGCATGAATATCAGGAGGCAGAAATATTTGGGAGCCATTCTGATGCTGCCTACCACACCATGTGACTTGCTTTAGCCAATAGCAAACATGGCATAGTAAAGATTTCCAAAGAGTGTGCTTACTGGGGTTTGCCCTCCCTTTCTGTGCTTGGAACCCTGAGACCACCATGTATGCAAGCCTGAGCAAGCCTACTGGAGAGTGAAATGGAGGAATATCCTTATGGAGGAGAATGGAGTTGACGAGCAGCCAATCCCTAACCAACGGTCCATCAACCAATAGAACAAACAGTGAGACTGTGCTTGACCATCCTAGACCACCAGCTGATCACAGAAGCATGAGCGAGATCTGCTGAGCAAGTCCTGACCAGAGCAACCACTAGGGCAAACTACAGAATCACAAGCTATGTATAACGATGGCTGTTTTAAGCCACTATGTTTTTGGTGGTTTCTTACATAGTAAAAGCTAACTCATACAACTACCAATCCTCCCGTGTTGTAGACAAAGTAAATGAGGATTCAAGAGGCTAAATCACTTGCTCAGTGTTGCAGTGCAGCAAGCATAGCGGGGAAAGTTCTCTAGGACCTGACATCAGAGCAATGCAGATGCTTCAAATCTAAGCTCTGCAGCTTTCTGGCCGAGAGACCTTGGCAACTCCCTTAGGCTTTCTGGGCTTCAGTTTCTTTATCAGCAAAACAAAAGTTTTTCCTGAGCATCTTTTAGCACTCAAAGTTATAACTTGTCCATGGGTTATAGACAGATCTAGGGTTAGAATCCTTTCAGTTCAGATGTCATCTGTGAATAGTTGGATATCCCCTTCTTATTCTATTGCTTCACCTTTGTCTGATGCTAATGTAATTCATATCTATGCACACCAACCATTCTGAACACTTTGATAAATTGAGTCATTACAAATCAGTTACTTTTTGGTTGCTTGATTGAACCAAGCAACTAATTCCACTACGGTTATAAATAACCTGCTAGTAATTGGTCAATTTGTCATATTAAAGCAATTAGAGTGATGAAGTGGATGAAGGAGCTTCCAAATGAGGTACAACTAAATTAGGAGTCTTCTGTGGGGAGGGAGGATGCCTCCTTAGCGTTGCCACTGGCATAACAGACCTTTATCGTGCCCTTTGGCGTAAAGGAAAGAACGGCAGCTTTGAAATCAGAATGGAATCGAAGCTCCACTCCCACCTAGCTGGGCGATCCATGTGCAAGTTCTTTAGCCTCATCTCCTAAACGAGAATTACAATCCCTACCTCATACAAGTGCAGCGAATACTAAATATGACAACATGTGTGAAGAGCCTAGCACTGTTTCTGGCACATTGCAGGTCCTCAATAAATATTAGTTCTCCTGTTCCCAGCACCTCTACACACCCTCCCTGTCCACAGGCTCCCTATGCTCCAATCCTTCCTTCATAATACTGAAAAGAGCTCTTTCTAGAACCTGATCATATCATACCCGGTCTTAAAAAACCTTTGACACTTTTCATAACCTACTGAAAAAAATTTAAACTACTTTGTAGGCTGTACAAAGTCCTCCGAACCTCTTCTCCTGTAACCCTTCACCATGTCTCCAAATTTGTACCCTCCCCAGATTATTGTTTTGTTTCTGGAAATGTAATATCCTCTCCTGGCTTCCTCTGTGGCTTCCCTCATCCTGTTCCCTTTGCCTTGAATTGCCTGACCCCTCTTCATACACAGGGAACCCTACCTTGCCTTCAAGTTCCAGCTCAAATGCTACTTGAAGTTCACTCCCTCGTCCATACTCAAGGACATGCTATGCCTACATCTTGGTACCTCAAGTAGAGAGGCAGGTACTATGTATTTCTGGTGCTTGGCATTGCTGGGTAGTAGGAAACTTTCAACAAATATTTTTCAGTGAATACATTAAAAGATTTATGACTAAAACTTCATAAATAGTATGGAAAGGCAAAACATCCGTTTGTCAAAGCTGAGGCCCCCAGAACTAGGAAATTTCTCTGATGCCTTTGAAATTCAAAAGAAGCCTTACTTAATAAACTGGCTTGTAATCCTACTGAATGTCTTACCCCTGTAGGTGATCCAGACTGCAACAACTGTAGATTCAAGGAGATATTTTAGACATTGCAAGAATGACACGCCCATAATAGAAAAATCTTCATGGTTCTTCCCTGTCCTTCCGATACTGCATCACAAAGGGCAGCTTTCCCACACACTACCCCATTGTGACACCATCAAAAGAAAAATGCAAAAACAGATGGACACTGAGCCAGTCCAAAATAGCATTTCTTGCATTTTTAAAATGGTGGAAGTGGTTGATATTCATGGACACTTTAATATGATTTTCCAAATTCACCATTCTATCCCTCAGCTGCTCTTTGAAAGGAACATACCGTTTTGTGCCAATTTGTTTTATCAGCTAGAGAGATCTTTTTGTCTTTGAAAAATAAAGTTAGTGGAAAAATAAACCGCTTGTGTGTGTATTGGGTATAAAAGGGGAGGGCGGAAAGGCCAGTCATTCATATGCCAAGCAATCAGCCTCCTGTTGGCACCAGTACATACCCTCCATGGTCAAGCCCAATAAGCACTGGACTTTTCCTGAGTGATGTGATGTGACGCTAACTGAAGTAGGATCTGAGTCAATTCTGTGCTCCACACAACACAAACCACGCTTTATGCTCCAGTGGTCCACACTTAACTTCTGGAAGCAATGGACCTATCGTAATTTTGAAACAAGAGCACTCTGGCTTCTTTTAATGGTGGGATAACACACACATTCTGCCATTTCCGTTAAAAAAATCTTTGTTCTTGATGATTAGCAATTAAAATAATGCAGTTTAATTAGCTCATTTTAGTAAGCAGCTAAAGGCTAAAATGACAGTGAAAAGCAATCTGGAATACAATGACTGGCTGACTCATGGATTATAAATGAGGCAGCGGAGGTACCACATGAAACCTGAGAAGATGCTAGTCTGCACTCAGCACTCCATCCACACCCAAGGCCCCAAGCTCTTAGGCAATGCGTGGAGTCACTTATCCACTCCACAAATAGTGAGTGTCTTCTATGTGCCAGGCCCTGGGCTGGATGCTGGAGATTATTTAGAGGGAGACATAAACCAACCATAAGAGTATAAAAGGTAACTGGTTTGATTTAAGGCATTTAAACAAAGCACAATAGAGAAATAAGGGAGAAATAGATACATCTGCCTGGAGCCATCAAAAAATAATTCACAGAAAGGATGAGTTAGCGCTGGCAATGCAGACACACGTGGCTGGGGTATTATGTGGTATTAGGGAACAACATGCATGCAGGCAGAAAGGAGGAGGGCCACTCTGCAAGGCTGTCTTGCTTGAAGGTAACGCAGACCTGAAGGAACAGTCAGACAAGAAGCAGAGTTGGTAGGCAGGGGCCAGATCATGAAAAGCCCTGCAAAGTTTAGTCCTCCAACCCAGTCGTTATTAAACTCCTTTCAGCCAGAAGCACTTTGTTCAATAGAAACACTTATCAGAAGGCAGAAATGAAACAGATTTGTAAAGTCCAGTCACTCCCATGTTGGACAATGTTGGAACCCCATTTGTTTGTAACACCCACAACACCAGAGCGAAACCAATGCCTCAGGAGCGGGAAAGTTGTGGGAGACAGCCTCTCACGTGACTCCCAGTGATCACCACCTTCTAGTGTTCAGCCCTGCATAATTCTCTCCCCTCAGTTGTGGACTAAACGTAGCAACTCCAAATGGAGTGATGGAGTCACTTCCAAGATTAGGTTACAAAGACTGTGGCTTCTATTTTCAACCACCCCTCCCCCCGTCTGCCCAGAGCTAACTGAGAAGAGCCTACTGCCATGGTGTAAGTGGCTCTATGGAAAAGCCCACATGGGAGGGAACTGACATCTCTGGCCTATAGCCAGGAAGGACCTGAAACCTGCCAACAACCACATGCGTGAGCTTGGAAGCAAATTCTCCCAATTAAATCCTGAGGTGAAACCAAGGCTCTAGCCAACACCTTGATTGCAGTGCTTGTAAGAGACCCTGAACCAGTAAGCTGTGCCCAGATTCCTGACCCACAGAAACTATGAGATAAGAAATGTTTTTGGGCCGGCCCAGTGGCTCAGGCGGTTGGCGCTCCATGCTCCTAACTCTGAAGGCTGCCGGTTCAATTCCCACATGGGCCAGTGTGGTCTCAACCACAAGGTTGTCAGTTCAATTCCTGGAGTCCCGCAAGGGATGGTGGGCTGTGCCCCCTGCAACTAGCAACAGCAACTGGACCTGGAGCTGAGCTGCGCCCTCCACAACTAAGACTGAAAGGACAACAGCTTGACTTGGAAAAAAAAGTCCTGGAAGTACACACTGTTCCCCAATAATGTCCTGTTCCCCTTCCCCAATAAAAAAAAAAGAAAGAAAAGAAATGTTTTTTATGTTACAGATATTTAAGTATGAGGGCATTACGCTAAGGGAAATAAATCAGAGAAAGACAAGCAGTGTATGAGCTCACTTAACATATGGAATGTAAAAAACAAACAAACAAATGACCATATAGATACAGAGAATCTATTGGTGGTTGCCAGAGGCAGAGGGCTGGGAGGTGGGGGCGGAAATGGGTGAAGGTAGTCAAAGGTCCCAGCTTCCAGTTATAAAGTAAGTAAGTCCTGGGGATGTAATATATAGCATGGTGACTATAGTTAATAATACTGTATTGGATATGGAAGTTGCTAAGATAGTAAATCTTAAAAAAATTCTCACCATAAGAAAGAAAAATCTGTTAACTATGTATATTGATGGATGTAAACTAGCCTTATCATGGTGATAATGTCACAATATACATGTATACCAAATCATTGTTATATGCCTGAAACTAATATAATGTTCTATGTTAACTATATCTCAAAAAAAGCTAGTATGAAATTAGTTACAGGAAGATGACATGTAACATTATAATGCTGGAAGATTCTTCCAGGAGCCCCCTTATTCCCCCCCAGACACACCACCACCCCCCAATGAATCAAGTACAAAGAATCACCAACACAGTTAGCTCCAAACAATGTCTGTGGTGGCTGCATTTAAATTCTTCAAATAGCTGTTTGGACAATGAACCCCTTCTCTGCCCCAGCTTCAAGGGGACAAGCACGAGGCCTTCTTTCTTTCTCTGCTACTCATTCCTACTTGGCCTATATACCTGTGCGGAATTTGGGGCACTACCCTTATGCCAGTCCTGCGTAGAGCTAGTTCATCGAGGGTGGCACCAAGGCGTCTTCTCCCTCACTGGCAGCTGACTTTCCCCAGGGAGCTACTGCCCCTGGGGATTTTCATCTTCCACTTCTGGGAGAGAGCAAAGCCCCAGTGGCAGCTGTTGTGATTTCCAGGAGGCACAGAGCTGGGGACTCCCCACCCTCCTTGCATCTCCCATGGAAGTCCATCCAAACGCATATGTTCCTGTTTGGAAGCTGAAAGTGTAAATAGCTCTGAAAGTGACTGAGAGGAAAGATTTGCGGATTCATAGATTGACAGGATTGGTCAAGTAAAAATGTCCCTTTTATAACACAGGAAAGTGGAGTCACAGAACAGTGATTAGGTAACTTGACCAAGGTCATAAAACTACTCATTCCACAATCTATTCCTGGTAGACAAGGAAATAGAAACCATATTTTGTGATTCCAAAGCCACTGCTTTCTTCTACCTTAGAGGTGTGAAGAGGAATTAATTGGCTTCTACTTTTATGCATTTTAAATTTTGATTACTCCTTTTTGCTCTCTACACACTGTTGGTTATTAGGGTGATGATTTGATACTGCGACATTTCAGGCGAGGACCCAGCAATGCCCACACCCTGCCTTACGCGCCACTCCCTTCTCAACTCCAAGGAAGCTAAGCACAATCAGTAAATAATCCTAGATTGTGAGACAAGATACCTCTTATTAACATGGCCTAGGCACCCACAACCTCGATGTAGAGCTCTCTGGTAGAAAAGTAAGTGGAGTCTCCTTCTTCTTGGGATGTCCCTGCCCTCTGACCACATGCAAAAAGGAGGAAGTTTTAGAAATTAGGGAACTATACGACCATGTTTGCATAATAGGCCTTAGCTGATTTGCTTACTCAAATGAATGTTAGGAGGAAAGTAGGAGAAGAACTGGCTAGGCCTGATCCATCTAGAAATGATACAGGAAGTATAAGAGAAGAGCACACAGGTTCACACCCTTTAGTAAATGTAGTCTGTATTAGTTACCAGGTGCTGCATAACAAGTCACTCCAAAACTTAGTAACTAACAACAATAATCATTGATTATTGTTTATAGTTTTTGTGGGTCAGGAATTAAGAGAAAGCATAGCAAGTATGGCTTTTCTCTGCTCCACAGTTTCTGGAGTCTCCACTGGAAGACTCAATGGCTGAAGACTAGACCCGTCTAAAGGACCATTCACTCACACGTCTGGTGGTTGGTTGTTGGCCAGAACACTTACATGTGGTGTCTCCAGGGGGTTCCTCAAAACAAGGGAAGTGTCCCAAGACACAAACAAGTGGAGGTTGTATTAACTTTTAGGACCTAGCCTCAAAAGTCATGCAGCATCACTTCTGCTACATTGGATAAGTTGAGGCAGTTACGAAGGTCTGCCTATGTCCAGAAGGAGATAATAGACCCCACACCATGATGAAGCATATCAGCATTACATTGTAAGAAAGGCATGTGAAATGAGACATTTTTGGAAAATACAATCTGCCACATACAAAAATGTCGCAGCACAGTGGAAAGTTCATGAACTTAGGTGTTCGACCTCCTAGCCCAATCGATGTCTTAGACTT
This sequence comes from Rhinolophus sinicus, assembly GCF_036562045.2. Taxonomy (NCBI): domain Eukaryota; kingdom Metazoa; phylum Chordata; class Mammalia; order Chiroptera; family Rhinolophidae; genus Rhinolophus; species Rhinolophus sinicus. Next base: position 48,850,650 of record NC_133751.1, read on the forward strand.
TGACCATTTCTATTAGAAACGTCTTTCTTATTGAGTCGGGAGCTAGAAATAAAGGTGATCTGAGATAAGCATGGCTGGGAAGAGGGCCTAAAATTTTATTTCTCACAGAGCCATCACCCTTTTTCTATAAATATTAATTTAAAGATTCCTTTCCACTCTCTTTGGAACTTGATTGCCTTAGCCAAAAACAAAAATTCAAATAAACCATGTGGTTTTGACTTCTGGATAGGATTATATTGATGAGTAAGAGCGCTGCTCAACATATGTAGCTACTCAAAAAGAACCCCTGTCCAATCAACCCCCTTTCAAACCAAACCAAACAAAACCTACCACTTCATTGTACTGTGCATGAAAAATTCACTTGATAGTTAATTTGTCCTAAAACTATACCAAATGTTAATTTCAAATACAATAGAAGTTATTAATCATGTATACTTAGCAGAAATTCATTAGGTTTAAACTAGGGGGGAAGGGAACAGAGATGGAGTTGAGAAGCTGGTAAGTGTTATGTAGACTAGAAAGGAAAAGTAGAAAGAGCAGAAGCTATAATTACCTGGAACTTCGCTGTGTTATAGTTTACCAAGGCCCAGTTCTTTAAAGCAGTTTACGTGGTTTTTAGCTACAAACCCTCAATATCAGCTTGGGATCACAGATCTCCTTCCACCCTCACCCAGAGACCAACATTCAAGGCTAGGCATCTCTTTCATTCTACCCCTCACCAGAAATACCTCTTCCCTCTGAGTTCTCCTATAGAAGAAATTAGGTAATTCGTATTTTCTAATTAAAAATAATAACAACGACAGTGAACATACTAACATTGATTAACAGCTTACTGTGTGTCACATACTATATTAAGTGCTCACACTCTCTCATACAATCTTTACAAAAATAATCTATGAGGTAGGTGCTGGTAACAACCCCCACTTTACAGAGGAGGAAGTTGGAGGCACAGAGAGGTTCAGTAGCGTGTCCAACGTAGCACAGTGAATAAGTCCTGAAACTGAGATTGAGCCCAGGCGGCTTAATTCTGAAGCCCATAATAACCACTGCACTATGATATAGGGAAACTTCATACAGACCAGTTATTGGGGGGGTGGAGATGGGGAGATCATTCAGAGCACTTTTATTAATAAAAAAGAGACAAACATAATAAACTAATATTTCACCTATATTTAATGAGAGAGAAAAGTAGCACATGAAGAGTAGAAAAAAACAAAACAAGAACACATATAAATAAAATAATGAACAAAACCAAGTTAGTATATTGAAAAAGTAAAAAGTTTTTTTTTATAAATTACTAATGTCTCAATCAAAACAAGAGGAAGAAATACAAATTGATAAGATTAGAAATCAGAATACAATACATAACCAAATGGGTGCTTGCTTACAAAAATATAAAGCACTGTGACAAATCAAATAACTGGAAAACACAAATGGTTACCCCACAAAGATGCCTGGTCCTAATTTTCCAAACTTCTAAAGAACAAAAAAATCCCTGTTACATAAACTTTAAGTGTATGTGAGTGTTCGTGTCTGTGTTTTGTGTGTTATCCAATTTATTTTATTAAATGTAAAGGATTGAATTCACAATCTGAATAGTAAACTGAAATCAAATTATAGGCCAATCTCATTAATGAACATAAATGTTAAGATTTTATGTTAGCTGGATGCTGGGGAGCCCTACCATTCATCAACAAACCCTTCCCCAACCAAGACCTTTGCAAGGTTTTTTTGCCCTTTCTCCCTCAATAAACTCTCTAATGCTATGGATTCAAACTCCATGCAGTGTTAGTGCCTTGTTCATGCCAGTGTTTCACCCAAATAATCAATCCTTTGGAAGCTAAAGAGTAAGATATTTTTGGAAGGCAGCTATACTCACCACTGTACCACCAACGCTGCACAGGAGTAAATGCTTTTGAAGGGACACAGATGGCCAGCCTGGGGTATTTCATAGCAGTTCTCAGCAAAGCTGGCCATAAAGGAAAATCTAAATTTCACTATCCTATTGGCTCCCATTTAAAATAAATAATAGAAATCCCTGGGAAAGAATCCATCAACATTCTCAGTTGAAGATGTTTGTCCAGAGAAGTGTTAAGTTGCTCTTTTTTGGACCATTCTCTGAACTATGTGATATTTTCACAATTCTTAAGTTTATTTTTTATTGTTTCCTCCCAGAAATTCACCTGAGATTTCTCCCATGTCTATAGATTCTTGCCTCACTTTACAGTTACCAATACTGGAATTTTTGAGTACAGTAGTCCTCCCTTAATTGGGGAGGGATATATTTCAAGACCCCCCAGTGGATTACTGAAACTGTGGATAGTACTGAACTTTATATATACTATGTTTTTTTCCTATACATAATACCTATGATAAAGTTTAATTTATAAATTAAACACAGAAGAGATTAACAACAATAACAAGTAAAATAGAACAATTGTAACAATGTGTTGTATTAAAAGTTATGTAAATGTGGTTAAAAAAAGATTTTATGTTATCAAAAGGAAAGAAAAATACTTTACAATTACTAGTCACTATGCTTACTTCTAGAAACACACACTTGGAACAAAGAAGTGAAACTAATATAGCACATCACATTAAGAGGAAAATGGAAATATTATATATATATATATATATATATATATATATATATATATACAAACACATGTATACACACACAACAGGGGGTTCCAAAAAATGTATACACGTGACTTGTATTCATCTTTTGTTATCGGTATATATTGAGTACCTCAATTTTAATACAGTTATTTCTTTTCTTAAAATATGTATACATTTTTTGGCTCCCTCTGTATAAATATATATTAAACATATACATATATATGTATATGTATATATAATCTCCAAAGAGATTTTCATAGTTACTGGCTATAATTTTCATTTCTTCCTGATGAAAACTTTTAAATCAGGTGGTGTTGGTAATTTAGAGATTGCATTTTGTCTTGTGGAAGTTAGTTCTGTAAGTCAGCAAAGACAGATTCCCGGTCTGCGTGGTTTCAACCCAACTCTCTTATCTGGAATATATCCTTTACTCCTGGAGAAGGGATGTGGAGGAAGGGGAACTGGTAACAAGAAAAATATCAGCACCTTGAGGCAGGGACCCTTTTATCTACAGACTGTGGCACTAGGGACTTAGGCCCAACAGGAATTCAAGAGACTCAGGTGGGTGAAATACCTCAGCAAAGTCCAAGGAAAGGGAGTTGGAACAATTGCTTCTAGATGTCCTAATGATGGACATTTTGTTTGTTGGTTGTTGTTTTTTTGTGCTTATTTTGACTTGAGCTGCATCCAAACTATTTTTATCTTCAGCCTTTCCAAACAGGAAACTAAAAGACAACATTAGCTATGTTGAATTTTTCAGTCTAAACATTATGGAGTGTATATTGAAAACAAAGAGTCAATTTTATTCTTAAAGAAGAAACACACATCGGTTTTCTCAAATCAGAATTTATTGTTCCAAAAATCTTGTCAATAACTATTCAAGAAGAAAAGAAAATATTACGTGTAAATATTAGAAAGGAAGAAACAAATGTATCTGTTTTACAGATGGCATGATTGTAGATCTAGAAATCTAAGGAAATCAACTAAAAATTACTGAAAGTAATGAGTTTAGCTGCAAGACTGACTAAAAAAATTTGTATGTATGTATGTATGTATGTATGTATGTATATAAAATATATATGTATATGTTATATGTATATATATATTGTATTTTATATGTATATATGTCAGGAAATCCTATAAAATGAATTCTATTGTTGCTCTTACAACAAAAACAGCATAAATATATGAGGATTGATTTAACTTGTGGCAAGGTTTATTCAGAGACATTACAGAGAGGATTGTTAATAAATTGAGTGCTATACTATACCTGTTCCTGATTAGGAAAGTAAATATATTAATATTTCCAAGGTTAATATATAGATTTATCAATTAAAACCTCAGCAGGTTAATTATCTCAGTTCCAACAAATGAAGAGTGCAGTTCCTCTGGTATAATAACAAGAAGAATGCCAAGAATATTTATTGTTTTAAAAAATGTAATGAGTACTGACTTACCCAATTGTATACTTTGCTTTACTAAATTTTAAAATATATTATAAGGTGACAATTATAAAAGCAATGGAGCACTAGAAAAAAACATAATAAAATTGTTGAATCAGAAAAAAATAGATGTAACAGATTAATTCAAACTCTCAGAGTTTAATTTATGACAAATCAGAAGTAGTATAGTGAGGAAAGGATTCATTAATAAATGCTGTTGAAACAATTAGATATTAGAACAAAGAAGCATTTACTTACACATAGAGTAATTAAGAATAAACCTGGAATCAGATCATCTTTGGCAAGTATCTTAAAATTTCTAAGTCTCCTTTTCCTTCTTGGTAAATGGGGCTCATAATATCTATCTTGAGGGTAGTTTTGAGGAGTAAGTTAGATTATGCATGTAAAACACTTAGCGTAGTGCCAGGAATGTAGTAAACAGTGTTATAATGAGTCAGAGTGTTTAATACAAACTAGAACAAACTGGTTAAATGATTGAGAAATGCAAACAGAAAAACATGTGTATCCCAGTGGTGAAGAAGAAACAAATTTCTGATCATAGAAGCATGAAGGACATTATCAGAGACAAGATAGATGTACAAAAACTTAAAAAAAAAAAAAAAAAAACCCAAACAAAAAACTTTCAAATAAAATGTATTATTGAGAATAAACACGTATTATTGAGCTCCTAAGTGAGGTAGTTTTGGCAAGAGTGTTGCCAGGCCAGTGGGGTGACAGACTGAATTTCAGGATAGCCTGAAGTCTCACTGTCTATTTGTCAAAAAGCCTTTTGACAAATAGACGGTGAGAGGTGTGCCTGGTCCTTCCGCATGAGCCCAAAGGACCACAAACCCAGCAAAAGTGGTCGCCTTCCCTGTTCTATTACCCCCTTTGGCTAGGTTTGCCCAGAGCCGAAAGGTCCTTCCTGCAGCTTGGGGTCTAGAAGGGGTCCTTCGTGTGAGCTGGATTGGTTTATGGTTCTCCCTGGTCACGCTGCCAGCTGAGCCATCTCCCTCTGTTCGCAGGGACTGCTCATCAGGCACAGCTCTGGCCAGTCCAGCTGCCCCTGCCAGCTGCCTTCCGCCTACCCAATGGTCCCACGTGCTCCTACCCTTCCCAGCACCCGATGAATGCTCATTGCCTCACTTCTTTTTTCTCTAGTTATCCCAAACTTCATGTCATTAGCACAACTGAACCCCTACCAATATACCTTCTGTATTAGTCAGTGTTCTCCAGGGAAACAGAACCAATATATAAAGAGATAGTTGATAAGAAATTAGCTCACACAATTATGGACGCTGAGAAGTCCAGACCCGGGACAACTGATGGTCCATTTCCAGTCAAAGCGCAAATCTGAAAGCAGGAGAGACCAAAACCTCAGCTCCAAGACAATGAGGCAGAGTGAGAGAATTCTGCCTTTTTATTCTATGCAGGCCTCCAATGGGGGAGGCCCACCGACATGGGGAGGGCAATCTGCTTTATTCAGTCTGCCAATTCAAGTGTTAATCTCATCCAGAAACAACCTCACAGACACACCCAGAAATAAGGTTTAACCAAATATCAGGGCACCCCATGCCCCAGTCAAGTTGACACATAAAATTAACCATCACAGCCTTGCAGTGCAGTTCATAGCTCCAAGCCTTTGGGCGAGAACAGTTCCTTAGGTCTGGACCACTCTTCCCTTTTCCCTTATTCATCTGGATAGTTACTTTATTCTTTATGACTTGGGTAATGCATCCAGGAAGCCTACCTTGACACATCCTAATTGAACCAAAACCTTTCTCCCAAGCATCATAGCAGCCTGTGCTTTTCTCTCCGACTAGGGTGTAAATTCCTTATGGGCTGCAGACAGCCCTAGCTCTTAGGCATCTTGGTTCCTAGCACAGTGCCTGGCTCCCAGTTGTCCTAAGAAAAGTTCGTGCCATCTGCTGCCGTTTCACCCACCCCTGACTCCTAGCATGACATCACTGTTTGTCCCACTGAAGCTGCTCATACTAATGTTGACAGTGGTTGTCAGCGCTGTCTGCACAATGGAATCTTCTAAGGAACTTGTGAAAATGCCAGGGTCCGCCCCCACCCCCACCCCAAACCCAAATAAGTTGGGGTCTCAGGGTGGGCCCAAGTGTCAGTTTTTTTTCCGAAGCTCCCCACATTGATTTGCCTGTGCAGCCAGAGTTGAGAACCATCAGTTCAGGATGTTATTCAGAGCACAACTAAGACATCATCTGAATTCTGAGTCTGACTAGGCAGGTGGGGAATTGCACCCCTGCTGATATGGTTGCTATGCAGAGCTTAAGGGAGTCAGGAAGCTTCTCAGCTCCCTCTCAGTGCCTCCCCCTCCACACCTCCACCCCCAGAAGGCTGGATGCTTAGTGGTATCGCTTACACATCTTCTTGGAGGGTAACGGTTTGAACTCTGGGAGCTGGCTTTGCCTGGTGCCTCAGTAATTCACAGGCACCCACATCACTTGTTTGCCTTTACTCCTAACCAGAGGGGTGGGCCCTTCAATTGGCATTATAGTACCTCACTCTTCAGGCACTCCCCTTAGAGTCAAAAGGTTGTGTGATGGTATTGGGAACAAACCAATGTGAGCCTGAAATATTAGGTTGGTGCAAAAGTAATTGCGGTTGTTGAAATTATTTTAAAACTGTTAAATCGCGATTACTTTTGCACCAACCTAATATATATAATTTTAGGGGCTGTCTTTATGAAAGAGAATACAGAATTACAAATCCAAAAAGTTGCTAGAGTCTTCCCCAAGTATTAGAAAGTACCAGAGCAAGTGCCGAACCCTGAATTTTAAGCTTCAATAGCTTCAGGACAGATCTGTTTCTGAGGATAATACAATAACTATCATCTATTGTGCCAATCTGTACCAGAGACTTCTCATATAGCATAGTTCTCCTTTCAAGAAACAGGCAAGGTTGTGTTATCATTATTTCACAAATGAGGGAACTCTGGTTCAGAAAGTTTTGTTACTTATCCCAGGTTACACACATAGAACTAGAATTCAAATCCAGTTCTGGCTGCTTCCTGAACCCAGACTCTTTCCACTATACCAGCAGATCTCAACATCTACAAAACTTGTGCACACCCAGGGCCTGAGGCAGGCAAATCCATATGTATACCAATTATTGTATGTAGACTGAAAAATTACTGTGACTTGCATATGTGTGGAGTGTTTTCTACATCAGGTAAATGCTGTTGTAGTTAATAAAATAAAGTAATTTAAAAGCACAAGTTTTACTTAATAGCTTTAATTATTGTGTCCTTTCTCAATCAATAGATACGAAGGGTACAACTCTTATAAAAGCACTTGCCAAACTTTTACATTGAAAGGGCCACTGATGCTTGAAAGGGGTGGAAGCCCATTGTATTACTGGTGCAGTGGGAGAGCTCGTGTTCCCTGAGACTGTCCTGGCTGGCCTCTTTCCCTAGGGCTCCAAATTCTCAAAAAGTGGTCTCTAAAATGAGGGATTATACAGCGATCCATTGGGATAAAGGAAGAATATATCAGAAGTTCTATTTGTATTTATTTTGACCCTCACCATTTCAAATGTCCAGGTATGTCTATGTTTCATAAGGTATATATTATTACGGTGGCATATGTATGTGATTACTATAAATAAGTACATGTTAAATGCATAATAATTACGAGCATAGACTCTGGGGTCAGACTGCCTGGGTTAAAAACTTGGGTTTGCCTCTATGTGTCCTTGGGGGAAAAAAACCCCATTCTGTGCTTCAGTTTCCTCATCTGTAAAATTGAGATAATAATAATAATACAGATCCACAGTGTTGGTGTGAGAATTAAATGAGTTAATACCTGCAGAATATTAGAACAATGCTCTGCAATAGTAAGCGCTGTGCAAGTTTTTCTATGATGAAGTCAGCGATTATTGTCATGCATATATTAAGGCATATTCAGGGTGCATTCTTGCTGTCTCCCTCTCCCTCTCCTTCTGCCTCTGCCTCTCCCTCTCCCTCTCCTTCCCTACCAAAAAAGGTGTAGTCTTAAAAGTTTGACAACTCCTGCTCTAATTATTCTACTAACTATTGTAGAGGCAAAGAAACCAATGACCCTGGACCATCAGCTCAACATCCCTCCCCAGGTTGCCTCCTCCTGCTTAGCAAGCCCCTAGCCCTGGGACCTGGGCTAGCCCTGCCAAGGTGCCTAACTCCACAAGAGTTAAAAGAGGGCGCTAACATGCTGGGATTATTTTTCTTTGTGTTGTCCTCTGGCCCAGCCCTGCCCAGGCATGGGAGACAGATTGCCACACAGAGCCTTCCCACTGTAACTAGGGCATGGAGAGACTGGGAAACAACGCTGCACTTACAGCAGCTTCCCATTGCTTCCAAGGAAGAAGAAAGGGGTCTGTGTGCTGAAGCTGCTCCCCTGCCAGCAGCCTGGCGGGACAGCTGCTGATCCCCTGCCCCCAGTCCCACTTGCCCCATCTCCAGGCTGAGGCACCAGGAAGTGGGAACACCAGCTGCAGAGAAAAGGAGAAAGAAGTGCATTGAGTTTTGCTCATGACGCCTGCCTTCCTTTCCCCTTCTGCTCTTCCAGTCACAATCTCATGGTCTGTATCCTCCCGCAGCTTCCATGCCCTCAAGCCCAGAGGTCTACTCTTCTGGCTGCATGATGCCATCCCAGTTTCCCTTCTTCCTAAATGAAGTCCCTGAAGATCTTTGTGAAGTCCCAACCCCCACTCCAGGTTCTTCTTCTCTCTTCGTTGGGTCTGCCTCTCATTTGCTCAGCTAGATTTATAATTCATGCAAATAAATCTAGGTGATTAGGCAAATGATTATGTAAATGGAGCCTTCCCTTTTCTCATCCAAATTCTGGGAACACTAGGAGAATGAAACAATGATGATTAAATCCTATCATTCAGAACAACATGGATGAAACTCTAGGGCATTATGCTAAGTAAAAATGTCAGTCACAGAAAGACAAATACTATATGATTTCACTTATATGTGGAATCTGAAAAAATCCAAACTGATAGAAGCAGAGTAGGTTGGTGGTTGCCAGGCGCTGGGGATGAGGAAGTGGCAAGGTGGTCAAAGGGTACAAACGTCCAGTTGTAAGATTAATATGTTCTGGGGATCTAACAGACCGCATGATGACCATAATTAACAATACTATATTCTACACATACTTGAAAGTTGGTAAGCAGTAGATCCTAAATGTTTTCAACATACACACCTATGTGCACGTGCTCACACACACACACACACACACACACACACACACACACACAGTAATTATATGACGTAATGGATATGCTAACTAACATTATTGTGGTAATCGGTTCACAATATACTAACTATATCACATCGTGCAACCTAAACTTACACAATGTTAAACCTACACAATTATATCTCAAGAAAGCTGGAAAAAATGATTAAAATATAGAAAATAGAATCAATGTATAAAAGGTAAAGGAGCTGAAATTTAATCTAGAAAAGAAAATGTAATGGCTATTTCACAGCAAGATTCCATTTCCACAGAAGATAAAATAAGAGGCCTTTGACTCTCAAATTTCCATAAAATCCTCAAATCCATAGCAAATTATAGGATCTGACTACAGATATCCATTTTGTTTTCCCATTGAAATTAGTGGCTTTAGGAAATGTTCAAGCAGACTAATTGTTATAGTTTGCCAACAGCTAATACTATTACATTGGTATAGAGTCTATATTACACACTGAAAAAATCCTTAAGTTTCTATCTAAAAGACAAAATATCTTTGTATAAAGGATGTAAATCCAACTGTTCAATTATCGTTTTAAAAACTCTTGCCCATATTTTAAAGAATTAATAAAGCTGGCTTTTCATGAACCACTTAAGAATAAGCAATTGGGTTTTTAAATTGAAACGGTATTATAATGCTCACTCTTGTAGACTGAACAAGGTCCACAAGAAAATTATGCACATCTTACGTAATCTTTTAAGTCTGGAAAAGGTTATTGGAAGCCAAATACATGATGATCACTGGAAATTTAATAATTTCAAATGCTGTTGCAGTTGAAATTCTGTCTCCAATTTCCGTCTACTCAGATTGCCTATTATTTATGAAACTGACCCACATCGCATCCATACACGAGCTCTCGGAGCCCACAGAACATTTTGTTTAAAGTTACAAAAACAAATGTTATTAGACAATCATCAGTAACATATGAATTATATTCTATTGCTTAGTTAAAAGTGGACCCCCAAACTGGAATTTTAAAGAAAACTTCTTAGTGGCACCATCTAGTGGGGAGTGCAGCAAAAACCTACTCTCAATATACCCAGCTCTTAGAATGATTTGTTTAAATTTTACTTAGAGTTTCTTCCACTTTTGGACATAAGAGTTTAAATTAAGAGATATTATCAAGGACCAGTTGTATAACTGAAAATGTAGGGATATAGCAAAAGTTATATATTCTGCAAGTTCAGAATACATTCGAATATCAAACAGTATTCTTAAATTTTCTTTTTATGTAATGTTATTGTCTTAAATAAAGAGAATTTGTTCATTGTACAACAAAATGTATTTTATTTTCAGTTCTTTGTAAGTGGTTTTTTTTTTAATGTAAGTCACAAATCAGGAAAAATTTCATTGGATAATGTGTTCTATATTTAGGGATGGATTGGTAACCTGAAGCTAGGTTACCAATGGAAATTTAGTTTTTACACTACCTATGTTAAACTATGCTACATAGTTTTTAAACAATGGATGAGCAATCTTTCCACCACTTTCCTCTGGTCTTTTTAAGCTAGCTTGAGCTAATCTCCAGCATGCAGAACACAAGGTGTGATATTTTAGAATTGTTAGTCTCAGACAAAGGGTAAATTAAGATTTTTTATTTCTTCAACAAATACATTGAACATCTCCTATGTACCAGGGACTGGTCTAGGTTTCAGACACAACAGACAAAATATCCAAAATGCCTGCTTTCAATGAGGTTACATTTGAGGAGGGGGCACAGAAAAAAAGCAAATAAACAAATATGTAATATGACAGACAGTTATTATGCTATGGAGAAAATGCAAGGTCAAGGAGATAGGAAGCATGGGGAAGGGAACGGTTGCTATTGTATATGGGTAGTCAGGGGAGGACCTCCTAACAAGGTGACATTAAAACATAAGGGGAAAAGGGAGCGAGCAAACTATGCAGATAACAGAGAAAAATAAGTTTAAGATAGACATAATAGCAAGTGCAAAGGCCCTGGGGCAGGATTTGCCTGGCATATTCAAGGAACACCCAGGAGACCAGGTTGGCTGGAGCAAAATGATCCAAGCAGAGAAATAACAGATGAGGTCAGAGAGATAGTGAAGCTAGATCCCATAAGGCCTTGGCATTGTAAAGAGTCTTGTTTTTATTCTAAATAAGATGGGAAACCACTGGATAATTTTGAAAAGAAGAGTTGCTCTGCTATTGTGTTTCTAAGGCCATAGTAAAACAAAGGATGAAGCTGGGAGTCCAGTTAAGATGCTACGGCCTTATGAGGGAGATACTTTAAACCAGGTGATAGCAGAGGAGGCAGTGATACGTGGTTGCATTCTGAATATATTTGCAGGCAGAGCCACCAAGATTTGCCAATGGATTAGATGTGGAGAGTGACGTAAAGAGAAGAGTCAAGAATGACACTAAGGTTTATGGCCTAAGAAACTGACGGGATGAAACTGCTATTTACTGAGAATGGGGCAAGTTACAGGAGAAACTTGTGTTTGAGGAGACTGGCAGGATATCAAGAGCTCAATTTTAAACATGTTAAGTTTTAGATAACCATCAGACATCCAAATGTAAATGTCCAGTAGACAGTTGAACAGGAGAGAGGTCCAGGCTGAAGGTGTGAATTTAGGAGTCTCCAGTGTGTAGATGATATTTAAAGCTGTGAAGCTAAATGAGATCACCAAGGGAGCAGGTGTATGTAGGCAAAAGAAGAGGTTTAAAGAGTGAGCCCTGGGGCCTTCCACCATTTAGAGGTGAGGGAGATAAAGAACCAGCAGTGGAGACTAAGAAGTGAGGTGAAGGAAATCAAGAGAGCGTAGTATCCTGAATCAGGTGAAGCAAGCTTTTTAAGCAAGAGGGAATGATTGATGAGTCAAGTAGGATGAGAACCAGGAATTGACCATTGAACTCAGCAAGAAAAGATTCATTGGCGACCTTGACAAAAGCCATATTGGTAGAGTGGTGAGGATGCCAGCCTGATTGGAATAGGCTCAAGAGAGCATGAGAGGAAAGTAATAGGAAACAATGAGAATAATCAATATAGAAGTTTCACTACGAAGGAAAGAAAATCACTGGTAACTAGAAGAGGAGATAGGATCAAACTTACTAAGATAGGAGAAATTTTTTTAAAATAAGTTTCTTTTTTTTTTTTTTTAAGATGGAAAAAATGACAGCTTGTTTATATGCTGATTGGAAAGTTGAAGCAGAAGGAGGAGAGGATTACTGGGAGCGAGTATTTGTGTGGGTGACGGGCTGTATCTAGAGCATCGTGGAGGAGTTAGGCTTTGACAGGCACCAGAGAGTTCATTCACAGAACTAGGAGGGAAGGTAGGATATATGGACACAGATGCAGGGAGGTGGGTAGATGTGTTGGTGGGTGCCTGTGGAAGTTCTCCTCTGATTGCTTCTATTTTCTCTGTGGAGGAAGCAAGAACATCAGCTGAGAAGGAGGATGGAGAAGGAGGTGATGAAATTTGGAAGAATAGGAGGTATGAATAGTCATTTAAAAGAGTGGGGAAATGAACCTCATGTTGCCATTTCTATGACGTAATCCTCAAAAGAGTGGGGAAATGAATGGACGAGAGAAATGTAATAGGATGGCTTCCTTGAGGTTAGTGGGCATTAATGTTTTAGTGACCACCTCTTTCTCTGAATTCCAGTACCAATATTCTACATTATTCATTTGGTATGTGACACATATTCTATTCTATTACTATTTATCTGGTTTTGAGAGTTCTCTCTCTCTCTCTCTCTCTCTCTCTCTCTCTCTCTCTCTGTCTCTCACCTAATTATACCTCACATGATTCCAAAAAGGGTCTGAGACAACTTACATGCAATAGAGAATTATTTTAAACTACATAACTAAGGGCTTCAGAAAAAAAGGGAATAGACCTGTGGTGCAGTGCGGCTGTGGCTGTGTGCGAAAGTCTGTCTAATTCTCAGGTACAGTATTATCAAGCCTACTGAGTTAATGTACCTGAAACCACATCCTTCAACCTGGACTCTACCACTAATAAAGGTGATATTTGGCCCCCACAGTTACTTTTTGTTTGATTTCTCAATTTATTCAGAAGCTGGTTGGTGAAGCCATTCATTGGAGACCCTAAGAATTTAGGCCAAGAAGACAAAGAAATGTTCAGAGAAGATTTTGAGACTCAAGGAGATTTTGCTGATGCAAATTATGAATTCCAGAGGATTCAAGGGGAGGATTTGGAAAGATGAAGGAGGCAAGGCATCAGGAGATGTACAGAGATGTATGGGGATAAGAAGCCAGGTGACAAAGTATAGCTGGGAGTTCGGGGCTTCTTGTCATCGCTGACCAAAGCGGGAATGAGGCGTGGTGAGAGCAATACAGAGACCTGTAAGGCAGAAGCTGCGTGGGGGGTGCTGTGGTGCACTGGCCAGATTCCCACCTTTCAGCACAAAGGCACTTATTCCCTCAGCTGTCGGGAGTATTGGCTGCTGAAAGAAGCTAAGGACCTGAGTTCCTCCAAGTATTCTGACCTTGGCTAAGGTAGATGCCTGGTCCGAGGCCATGCTCTCCGCCATGCCTCCCACATCAAAGTAACTGAAGGTGGGGATAGAAAGGCTAATTCGCTGCCTCTTTTCAGGCCATCCCTGAAGGGCTGTCTGAGCCTCAGAGCTCCCCAAGGGTCTGATGAAGCTTCTGCTATATCGCCTCAGAGTTCAACTCCTGCTAAGTCTTGCATTCTTCACTCCTTTGCAGGTATTGTTCCCAAAGGCACTCTTCCCTGGACCTCCTGCATGGAAATCTCTACCTCAGAGCCTTTTTCCCAGGGAACTTGGCTTATGACAGTTGTTAGCACAAGTGGTCCTGGGCAGCCAACTCCCAAATGGGATTTTGGAGTGGGATCACGAACCAGCCAACTGGCGATGAAAATGGCATCGCTGGTGGTCAGTGGAGCATTGATAGCTCCTAGCATGCTGCAACTCTGCAAAAGTTAAAACTTTCATCAGTGGAGAAGTTGAAATGGGATATCAGTAGGAGGTAATGAGAGCTATATCTCAGGTATTTGAAAGGTTTATAGGAAGTTGTAATTACAGGGAGTCAGATGGCTGTTGCTGGGGGCTATGGCTACACTAGAGAAACACAATAAAAGGTGTGAAGGTAGTTCATTACCAATGTGAGAGGAACTGTGAATACTATGAACATCAGAGACCTTCCCCAGCAGCATGTAAGAGGCCAATCTCCTGTAGTCACTGGGCAGGAAAAGCAGAGGATCAGGCCCAGGACTTAATTACAAGGGAAATGGAGTTCCAGAGAAGATTGGAGTCTCATAGCAATTCTGCTATGCCAGTGTTAGGGCCTTGACTGTGAAGAAGTGGGACCTTCTGACTTGCAATGAGGACATCTGGGTCAATTGATTTGAAAATCTCAAGTTCTGAGAGTCCCCTGAAAGCTTTGGACCTGCAGTGGAGGCCCGCCCCTCCTTGTTAAATACTAGTGCTCCCCACTTGCTCAAAGACAATTCAGAGGCTTCTGTCTTGCAAGATACATGCCCAGTTTAGGAAATACCTCCCCTCCTAGCCAACAGAACAGTAGTTAGAGTTAACTTACAAAATAACTGATTCAGGGAAGTTCTGAGACTACTAAGGAAGAAAAGGCTTTACATCCTCAAGGAGCTATCAGATCTAGGCAACACTTAGCAGCAGAAGCTGGGGAGAGTATGTTTGGGAGTGGACGCTTAGCATGCTGGATCAAGGGACACAGAACAGAAACTTTGGTAGGGAGAGTTTGTTGATATGGAAACACTCTCTCTGACACAGGATTTAGCACCTAGGCAAAGACTCTAGGACACATTACTAACATACTGCTAGGTTGGCTCTTGGAGGCTTAGAGAAAGTGATGGCATACTTAGTGAAGTAGAAATGCCGGAACTGCCATGGCTGATGGTGGAAGAAGGAATCAAAAGGCTCAGAGAAGTGGCTGGAGGTGAGAATACACAGGCAATGACAAACAGCTTGGATGATTGGTCAGGGCCTGGAAAGAGAAATATTGGAAGATAGAGAAGAGCAGGAACCAGGCAATTGAAGGATGGATCTAGGCAAGTGGAAACGAAGTGTGAAGAGCTGTGCATCAATGTTAATGCCATCCAGAAAACATCTACCACAGATGAATTAAGCAACCAGGTAGACAGAGTGGCCAAGCTAGCTGACATCAACCAGACACTATCATTGCCTACTTCAGCCTGGCACAAACGGCCCATGAATAGAGCAGGCTTGGTTGAAGGGTTGGCAGCCTGAGCTCAACAGAATGGACTCCTACTCTCTAAGGCTGATCTAGTTGCTGAATGTACAACTTGCTCAGACACTGTATTATCCTTCAAGGAAACCAACCAACCACTTGGTAATAAGTCAATTACATGAGAATTCTTTGGTCAGCACCTCAGTGATTATCTTGACTGTGATTAACATATATTCCATGTGTGAGTTTTCTTTTCCTGATTGCAGGGCTTCCTTTTCCAAGGACCTAGAGAAGATCTGAGCCAGTGACACAAGAGCCTGCATAATATTGCCTCAGACCAAAGGTCACACTTTAAAACAAACATGGTCAAGAGGTGAGCATATGATCACAAATTCCCTCCTCTGACCACATACTACGCCACCCAGAACTACTAGCTTTCCTAACAGAGAAACGGACTATCTCTTTGATGGTACCACTGATGTGCCAGCTTGAAGATAATATCCTGTGAGGATGGGATACCATCCTTCGGGATTCAGTTTACACCCCAAATTGATAACCATTATATATATACTATATATATATATATAACCATTATATATATATATATATATATATATATATATATATATATATATATATATATATATATATATGATGTTATGTTCCTAATAGTTAAAATACAGGGTTATAGGAACCAAAGAGTGAAGCTACAAGTGGCCCCATTTATCATCACTGCCATTGACCTTTTGGGGAAATTTTGCTTCTTGTACCAGCAACTAACACTCTGAGATGTAGAAGTCCTGGTTCCTAGAGGGGAAATGCTTCCACAGGGACGTAGTAAGAGCCTTTTTTAAGCAAGATGTGCCACTCAGTCCCTTCCAGCTTTTTGCGCTAAGGAAACGAGCCACCACCCAGGCATGGGTAATTGACCCTTATCACAGGAGGAGGAAGCAGAACTACAGATAAAATATCATCAAGGCTTGACTAACTTTACTAACATAATTAACAAGCTTGATATTAGAATCCCATATTCATCAAACAGAGAGGGCACATTCTTTTCTAGCGCACATAGACTATTTATAAAAATTGATGACATGTGAGATCAAAAGAAGTCTCTTAAATGCCAGAGAGCTGATAGCATGTGGGCCACCTGTTTCTAAACAGTGTTCATTTTGCATCTCCATTGTTGTAGTTTGGATTCACTGGGAAGCAGACTCTAAGATGGACATTAGTGTGCAGAATGTTTAGGGAGTGCTCTTGGGATCAACACCTGTGAAAAAGAGGGGAAGGAAGCAGGACTGAGCAGAGGGAGCAGTCGCAATGCGATACCTCAGCCCTATGTCACTGGGAGCTCTAAAGATGTCAGCCCTTCAAAGTTATAACAGGACGATCACACACTTACACTCCTGCATTGAACAGTCATTGGATGCAGGGTACCTTTGGAAGAAGATGTGATCTTGACCAAGGCAGTTCCCAAAGGCCATTTTCTGGCAGTCGTCCTGGCAGCAGGGAGAATAAATCTTTCATTATTAAAAGAGGATCTGGGTAGTACATCACATAAATTTGTAGTGTCCATCTCTAATACTCGTATGTAAGATGTTTATAAAGTAAATATTTTTACCATCATATTGACATACATGTGTACATGATAAAACACAATAAAATAGAAATTTGTAAAAGATGACATAATGAAATACACAAAATATTAAAATATTTTGCTAATAGGTGATGATTGCATACTGTTAACTTCATCATGAATGGTAGGTTATAAATTAATATTTTTAATAATCTTCTTGATAATTTCAAAATTTCTTGGCCAACTTCTTGCCAGATCTGACTAACTCATCCTACCTTGCAATGCAGCTGACAAAAGCTGACACCAGAACTACCAGCTCTGCCATTTTTTTGTTGCTCACCCTTGTTTGCATTATTTGTATTAACTTCAACTGTGCTTCCTTTCAAGGAATCTTTGTGAGGGTTCATTTAATTTGATTTAATAATTTAGTCCAAATATCTGCTTCCCCCAACATACATAATGTGCAATATTTCTCAATATGCTGAAAGCAAATGTAAGAGGGAGGAGGCCGCTGTCAACCTCTCTGCATTTTGGAATTTGCCCTCTTCCTTCAGGAAACTCCATTCCTGACATTTGGCTGAGATGCAACCTGGTGAGAACAACAGTGTCCATATGTATATGAAAGATTAATTTCTTATTTTTAGACAAAAATAGCTACTAAGAGTAGTTCTAAATATTTTCTTTCTGCACCTGTATAGATCGTCTTTCACACTGTCATGGGTGGAGGCACCTCATTTTGGAGATCTCTGATCTAGTGAGCAGAAGCTTGGTGCACCCCAAATTCAGCACTTCTGTTTGGTCGGTGCTGAGAGATTCTGCTTCTCGAATTGCTCTTCTTTTCCTTTGTGCCATTGTTGACCACCTTTTCTTCTAATAATACACACTTTTTTTGTGACTGTTTTTTATCTCTAAGTAGGAGTCAATTTGAGGTTCAAGTAGGCCTGTGAGACTGTTCTCTACTAAATATTGATTTAAACTCCTATTCTCAGGTTCTTACTGATGTCTCCATGAACTGCCGACAACAATTAAATGTGAAACATAACATAAAAATTTATGAGCAATTCAACATGGAGTTGAAAAACATATCACACTGGCAAAAAAAAATTTTTTTCTTAAAACAAGAAATCCGGAGCCAGCCCAGTTGCTCAGGAGGTTGGAGCTCTGTGCTCCTAACTCCGAAGGCTGCCGGTTGGATTACCACATGGGCCAGTGGGCTCTCAACCACAAGGTTGCTGGTTCGACTCCAGCAAGGGATAGTGGGCTGTGCCCCCTGCAACTAGCAACGGCAACTGGACCTGGAGCTGAGCTGTGCCCTCCACAACTAAGATTGTAAGGACAACAACTTGACTTGGAAAAAAAAAAAGTCCTGGAAGTACACACTGTTCCCCAATAAAATCCTGTTCCCCGTATAAAAACAACAAGAAATCCTATTTAATGAGACTAGAGTCTCAAAACTGCCTGTGCAGCAGACTTACCTATGATACTAAGAAAAACAAAACAAAAAACAAATACATATCTCCCCACTAATTCTTGGACCCCACCTGCATTAATTGGGATTAGGGTTAGCTGTGAATATTTAAAGACCTATAGGAACCATGATAGGAGTTGATTTCTTTCTCATATAAATGACTGTTGGAAGAGAGCATTAACTCTGCTTCATGAGGTCCTCAGGGACCAAGCTCTTTATAACCCTCCATTCTGCTATCCTTAGGGCATGACCTTTGTCCTCGCAGTCCAAAATAGTGGGTCAAACTCCAGCCATCACATCTGCGTTCCAGGAAGCAAGATGGAGGAATGGACAAAAAAGAAACGGGCATCATCTGACTCTTAAAGTAGGTTCCCAGAAGCTGCCATGTGACACTTTCACATGCATCCTATTGTGTGGATCCTAGTCACATGTTCTCTTGGATTCAAGAGAAGCTGACAAGCATACTGTGTGATTTTGAGCAACCAAGTCTAAAAATTGAGAAGTTTATTACTACAGAAGAAGAGAAACGTTGTGGGGCAGCCAACAATCCCTGCCAAAATGTACAAATCAACAACTCTCTAGGACTTGGCAGCCTTCGGGATTCCGGTACACTTATGATTTGGTTAGAGAAGGTTTTACCCTACCTCATCCTAAGGATCTCACATTATGGCTAGAATTAGCAACTGCTTCTGTTAGCAACTACTTCCTCCTAGAAAAGGTGGAATAACCCTAATGTGAAAGATGTACACGAGATAGATTGCATCAGCTCTGCTCATGCCATCTTATCAGAGGCTTTCAGGTACTTATTCTGCCAGGCTACTTAAAGTTTGGTGAAAGAGAACAAGTACATATTACAACTGAAGTGCCATGAAATTCTTTGGACAGGAATTAAAAATCCCTGTGCATCTCTCCCATGTTCTTCTTTCTCAGGGCACTAGAAAAAAAAAGAAAACAACTTAGAACAGACAAGATGTAATCTTTCTAAGAATTCGGTCCCATTGGGGACACCAATCTAAACAGAGACTTTCCCTCTACTTTTGTCAACTAACTTTTGTTTAGAAAGATACTTACAGCAATACACAGAAGAAAAAGTTTTGAGCTTGAAATCTCTACACGAAGTGCCCTGGTAACAATACCAGGTGTTGCATCATCTCTATGTGAACAGCAGCCCCTTGGACCACAGTACACATGGTTCTCTCCGAGGTGTACAGTGCTGCTGTCCTGCCAGGAAGTGGTGCAATTTGTCTGTTAATCACGAAAGATACATAACCTGGTGAGATAAGCAGATGGCACTGGTAATCCCAAGCATAGTCAAAGACTATTCTGTTCTTGCAGAAAGCTGTTTCTAATCACAGTTCAGAGAAGTTGATTTATATTAATTTCATCAATGGCTATCAAAAGGGTTCAGACAATCTAGTGAGCCTGCAGTCTTTCTGATTTACAAGTATCTGTTTTAAAGACAAATGGAAGACTCTGGAAATACCAGGTTCCTATAGTGCTGTGGAGTATGATTTGCATACACAATTCTGTAACCTCATTAATCAGAGTAGTTTGGGATCCCTCACTTTATCGCTCTCACACACACCTGTTCCTGCTGGAAATGAATTAAGTAGATGACAACTGCAGCTGCACAGTGGCTTTACTGATTTCAGTAACATCATTAGTCACATCTTTAAAGCTGGAGTATTATGGCAAATCTTCAAGGGTGCTTCTAATATATCGTTCTCATCAGAGTCAATTACCTTTGGAACACATTTTTAAAACATCATTCAGAAGCTTTTTTTTAAAAAGGTAGTTTTAAAATTATTAACAACAACAAAATAATCCTTTTAAGAAAGTACATGTGGGTACAGAGCCAGGAGTGCAGTTTCCAGGCTCTCGCCCTCACATGGAAAGGTGCTCACTCGGGTAGTAAACGGCCATCGACTGTGATTGGATGGCCATCAGCTGTGGTTAGTGGGCCGTCAGCTGTAACCAGTGAGCGATTGGCCACTAACATAACTGCCGTGGCTACACTAGCAGCAAAAATGGGGGGCTAGTAAGAAGATGGTGGCTGAGCTAGCAAGAGCAGGTTGCAGTTAGGACGGCGGGTTGCGAACAGTGTGGCTCCTGCTTCCTGTGTGTCCAACCCAGCCGCCAGCGAGAATATAATGGTATGACTCCCCTACCTATGTCTCCGTGGGTGTTCCTTTATGGCCTCACCATAGCCTGCGTTCTTATGTGGGGAGCGGGACCAGAGACGCCGCATGACACCCCGCATGACACATGGCGCAGCGAGCAGGGTCTCCCACATGACTCCCCGCATGACATATGTTTACAAGGATGGGATAGGATATTTTGGAAAGGTTTCATCATATTAACCATTGTTGTGCATAGGACCCAACAAATTAGAATTAGGTTTGCCTCCTTTGATAACAAATAAACTCTTATTTCTTCTTCCCATTTAATTTCTATATAGAATATTGGTCCTTAACCTTTATTAAGTCAGAAACACTTTTGAGAATATGATGTCAGATATGGTATCTTTTCTAAGAAATGCATTCAGACACGTGTACACAAACTGTAAAATTTCAGGGATTATTGACTCATAAAATCTAGTCATAGACACTATAGTTTCAAAGCTGCAATCTAGAGGATAGTGTAGGGTGAAAATGAATTTTAAGAGCTCAAAATAAAATCCACTCAAGGTCTCAAGAAGAAAAAGTGTGTGTGTGTGTTTACATTAATTTAAAAATAAGTTACTTTGCAGACAAAGTTACTACTTTCAGGAATCTTTTCTATTTTTTTCTTTAATTTCAAAGACAAATTTATATAAACTCCAGCAATATTCATCTTAAAAATTATTCTAAATTCAACTGCAACTCAAGGCACACTCCAGGGATGTTTTGAGGCTTTTTTGCTTTTTATTGACAATGAAAAACTTATACTATATTCATTCAAGATTCCTCTATCAGAACTATCGAGAATTTTGTTTGGGTTCACAGGTGAAAATATTGTGAAAACAGTTCATTTACAGCACACTGAAGGACAACAACTTGAGCCCATTTGGTTTTTTACTTATTTATTAACAACTTTATTGAGATAATTCACATACCATATAATTAACCCATTTAAGGTGTACAATTCAACAGTTGTTAGTAGATTAACAGATATATAACCAGATATCTAACAGTAGGTTAGATATATAACCACCACCACAAAAATTTCAGAACATTTTCATACACCCAAAAAGAAACCCTGTACCCATTAGCCATCACTCCCCATTCTCCCCACCCCAAATCATTCCAGCTTTAGGCAACCTCTAATCTGATTTCTGTCTCTATAGATTTGCCTAGTCTGAACATTTCATATAAACGTTCGCACACTATGCCTTTTGTGACTGGCTTTTGTGACTGGCTTCTTTCACTTAGCATAATATTTTCAAGGTTCATCATGTTGTAGTATGTATCAGTACTTCATCTCTTTTTATGGCCAAATATTCTATTGCTTGGCTATCCCACACTTTGTTTTTCTATCCAGCCTAAGTGATGGACACTTAGGTTGTTTCCAGGTTGGGGCTATTATGAATAATTTTGCTATAAATATCTGTATATAAGTTTTTGTGTTGACTAACCTCTCAACTTTTAACACACAAAAAAAGTTACAAGAGAAGTCTTATAATTATAACAAAATTACACAAAAGATGTTTTGCAATAATTTTAGATTTTTCAAGACTTAACCATTTCTATACCCAACATCACTTTATCAAGGCTTTATCATGACAGGAAAAGTGGCATTATTACTCTTTCACAGAGTCAGAGGAGGTTAGATGTTCTCTAAGATCCCTTCTTACACTAAGTCAGCAACTTATTACTACCTGTTATTTCTCCATGAATAAAAGAGTAAAGAAAGACCAGGTTGTGGACATCCCCTGATCTTGAGGAAATTATCAACAAACATTACAGAGCCCTTTGCAGGCAGCGAGCACAACTGTGCACATGTGACAGGGCCTTGGACAGAACTGATGTATTGAGCATGACTGGACAAGCTACTCTGAGTTCCCTATTCTGGTCTGAAGTACTTGGTTTCCTCACCAGTTCCCAACTGTGTTTCTCCTACAACTTCAACTCTTTTCTGCCTTTGATACCCTGCCCCTCTTTCTGGTTACTACCTCTGCCTCAGAGACTATGGACTAAACTCATCCATGCTGAGTTAATGCCCCTCTGGACTCTAGGTCTGCCTAGTGCTGTGCGAGACGCTCAGGGAGGCACAATGAATGTTTACTGAATGAAGGATGCATAAGATTTCCTATCATTCCTATGAGTGTGAGGTTGAAGGGGGTCAAAATGAATTTATGACTTAGTTGCTGTTATCAGTTATTAATTGATGACATCTTTCTCCAATGATAAAAGCACTTGAGACCCTCAACTGATTCCTGAGCCTCTCTCCTTAGCTGTTAAGGTACTAACACGTTTTTATTCATTGGGATTGAAATAATTTATCTGATAAGGACAGATTCAGAGGCATAGAAAGCATATTATTGAATATTTGACCCATTGGAATCATCAGACAGAAGACCCAAAGAGGTTTAGCTGACTGATGATTTCTTTTGCTTTGTATTTCAGAGCAATCTTACTTTGGATCTTTGGATTTAATTTCAATGAACTTCAGTGAGCATGACGTCATGCCTGCGTGTGAGGCATAGCCTTGACAGCTGAATTACAATTTACTGCTGGGGGGTCCTGCCAAGCTTTGCCATTCTTTCAGAGGAGGGTTTCCTTGGGAAGCCAATTTTTTCAGATAGTTACAAGGTTCCAGTTGGGGAATATCAGGATTCTGCCTGTAATATTTCTGCAACTTCTCTAGCACTATGGGCAGCCCAACTGTGGAAGCATAGAACATGGGCCCACCCGTGTGCCTTGGCCATCCATAGCCATGTAAGTAGACAACATCAATGTGCTCCGGGCTGGCAGCCATCCCCTCTTCCAAGATACGGAACGCTTCGTTGATGAGTGAATATAAGCAGCGCTCGAGGATCTCATCCTGGCTAATGATACGTGGTTTAATGTGATGGGTTTCTCTGTACTGTGACAGAAATTTGGAAATCCAGGGATCAGGTTTGTGAATCCTACCCAATGGCTTGTCATATTGGTACCAGCCCTTACCTGTCTTTTGGCCAAATCGTCCTGATTCACAGAGCATATCAGGAATTGGGCAATATCTCCTGGTGCCTCGCTTTCGGGCAGGAGTTCCTGGAGGCAACGTAGGTCCAGTAAGACCTCGTCCCTTTCGAGATTTCCAACCCACATCTAACCCAGCAAGATCAGATACTCTAAAAGGTCCCATTTTGAAACCAAAGTCTTCCAGCACCTGATCTATCTCCTCTGGCTTACTGCCGTCTTCTAACAAGAAATATGTCTGATTGTAATAAGGATTCAACATTCGATTCCCAACAAATCCAAAACAGTTGCCTACAACTACTCCAATTTTGTTGATCTTTTTTGATAAGTTCATAACAGTGGCAATGGTAGTAGGAGAAGAGTATCGACTGGGAATAACTTCTAACAACTTCATGACATGAGCTGGTGAGAAGAAATGGGTGCCGATGACCAAGTGGGGGTGATCAGTGGAAGAAGCAATCTCATCAATGTCCAGGGCTGATGTATTAGTGCACAAAAAAGCTTCTGGCTTGCACACAGCTGACAGTTTGGCAAAGACCTGCTTCTTCAGGTTCATTTCCTCAAATACTGCTTCAATGACTAAATCTACATCACCAAGCTCGTTCACAGATGTAGTTAACCTGGGTTTTGGTCCTGACCAAGGGTGGCCACTCTGTTCCATTTTGGCTCGTTCCTTTTCTAAGAGAGAGGTTATTACCCTGTTTGCAGTCTCTAGCTGCTGTTTGTCTGATTCTACGGCAACCACAGGGATCTTGGCCTTTGCAAGAGAAACGACAATGCCTCGACCCATTGTTCCCAAGCCTGTAGATAAGAGTAAAGGGAAAAAAATGATTCAATGCTGTTGGAAAATGGAAAATTACTCAGTGGTTGGAAGGCTTCTGTGGCAATGTGGCATTTTGAGAGATCAATTCAAGGAATACAAATGGATTCAATACTAGTTAAAGCTAGACACTGTGTCAAGTGCACTAGAGGATATAACAAGCAGTAGGATACACACACACACTATTAGAATAACAAGTTCGGCGGGATGCGAAATCAATATACAAAAATCAATTGTATTTCTATACATTAAGATAACAATTCTGCTTACAATAGGATCAAAAAGAATAAAATACTTCAGAATAAATTAAATGAAGAATTGCAAAACCTGTACACTAAAACCAAGAAAACATTATTGAGAGATATTAAAGAAGACCTAAATAAATGGAAAGAATCCTATGTTCGTGAATTGGAAGGCTTAGTATTGTTAAGATGGCAATACTACCCTAATTGATCTGATGTTCCAATGCAATCCCTATCAAAAATCCAACTGTGTTTTTTTGTTTGTTTGTTTGTTTTTTGCAGGAATTAACAAGCTGATCCTAAAATTCATATAGCAATACAAAGAATCCAGAATAATCAAAACAATATTGAAAAATATGTCACTCTTCCCAATTTCAAAACTTATGACAAAGCTACAGTATTCAAGACAGTGTGGTACTAGCATAAGGATAGACATATAGATCAACAGAATAGAATTGAGAGTGTTGAAATAAACTCATACACTTAATGGCTAATCGATTTTTGACAAGAGTTGCAAAATAATTCAATGGGGGAAAGAATCATCTTTTCAACAAATGGTACTAGGACAACTGGATATCCACATGCAAAAAGAATGATGTTGGAGCCCTACCTCACACCATATACAAAACTTAATGGGATAACAGTCCAAAGTAAGAGATAAAACAATAAACCTCTTATGAGTAAATCTCATGGCCTTGAATTAAGCAATGGTTTCTTAGGTATGACATAAAAAGCACAAACAACAAAAGAAAAACTAGATAATCTGGATATCATCAAAATTTAAAACTTTTGTGCTTCAAAGGACACCATAAAGAAAGTGAAAAGAACCCACAGAATGGGAGAAAATATTTGCAAATCATAAGTTTGGGAAGAAACTTGTGTCAAAATATATAAAGAACTCTTACAACTCAACAATAAAAGGACAACTCAGTTTAAAATTAGGCAAAGGGTCTAATAAAGATTTCTCCACAGAAGATACATAAATGCCCAACAAGCATATGACGAGACACCTAACATCAATAGTCATCTTTAAATTAAAATCAAAACCACAATGAGCTACCACTTCATAATCACTAGATTAGCTATAATTAAAAAAGCAATAATAAGTTCTGGAGAGGATGTGGAGAAATTGGAACCCTGATACATTGCTGGCAGATAGTAAAATGGTGCAGCTGCTGTGGAAAACAGTTTAGAAATTCCTCAAATGTTAAACATGGAATTACATGGAGTTACCATATAATCCAGCATTTCCACTTCTAGGTAGGGGTGTGTGTGTGTGTGTGTGTGTGTGTGTGTGTATCCCCAAGAGAATTAAAGACATATGTCCACACAAAACTTGTACATAAATATTCAGAGCAGCATTATTCAAAATAGCCAAAAAGTGGAAACAACACAAATGCCCACCCGCTGATGAATGGATAAACAACATGTGGCATATCCATACAGTGAAATATTACTCAGCCATAAAAAGGAATGAAGTACTGATAGTGTTACATTGTGGATGAACCTTGAAAATATTATGCTAAGTTAAAGTTGGGCACACACACAGAAAACATGTTATATGATTCCATTAGTAGCTGCACCATTTTACATGGAATTGTACTGTTTAAAAGGGTGAATTTTATGGTCTATGAGTTAAACCTCAATAAAACCATTAAAAAATATGAAAAGTATCAGTCCTTAGGGAGCTTATAATCTAGTGGTGGGAAGAAGAAAAGTTCCCAAATATCCATCCTTATATAAGGTAAAGTAAGTGACGTGAGAAGTAAGGTAAAATAAGTGACATTTCTTTGGTGATTCAAAGAAAAGAGATTATATTTGGTTGGCTGAATCAATACAAGCTTTAATATAAAGATATTTGAAGAAATATTTGAAGAAAGATCATTTTGAGATAGGTGAAAATGGGGAAATGCACTATCAAAGTTGTGGAAGGGAAAAGGAGCGGGAATAATGTTTTAAGTAAAGGCAAGAAGAACAGAAAATGTAGAAAAATTATTCAATGGCAAAGATGTTGTTCCTTCCTCATACCATTTCATTTTCCTCCCTGGACACATTAGAGACTGTATTTTCCACATCACTCGTATGTTGGTAGGGCCTGTGACTAATTCTGGTCAATAAAATGGTTGGAGGTAAGGATGTGTGATCTACAATTGGCCCATAATATTCCCCATAAGATCTCTCATTATCACCTGAAGATAGAAAATGCAGAGAACAACTCTGAAACCTTGGAGGAGGCCCTAAAGACCAAATCCGGCCCAATGCCTGTTTCTGTATTGCCTGAGAGCTAAGAATGCTTTTACATTTTAAATAGTTGAAAAACAAAAGATGAATAATATTTTATGACACATGAAATTATATCAAATTCAAATTTCAGTGTTTACGAATAAAGTTTTGTTGAAACACAATCATGTTAATTTGTTTCCGTATTATCTATGGCTGTTTTTGTGCTCAATGGCAGAGTTGAGTAGTTGCAACAGAGACCATTGAGCCCACGAAGCCTAAAATATTGACTATCTGGCTCTTTACAGAAAAAGTTTGCTGACCCTTGTCCAAGAGAGTGGCAGAGCCACTACTTGGAAAGAATCTGGTCCTAGAATGACTTAGTGGAGCATGCAGGAAATTAAGTCTTTATTGGGTTAAGCTCCTGAGATTATTGAGTTCTCTGCTACAGCAGCAGGTGATCTGTTACCTAACCAACACACTGTGGATAAAAGAGCTTTGTGAAAACCATAGATATATATTACTCTTCAATAATTCATAGTGACGAAAGTACTGCAAGGGAATAATGAAAGACAAACCAAAAGTGAAAAACAGCAATGCTTACCCCTTTTACCTTTGGCATAATGATTTGGGAATTGATATGTCTTGGGGATTGATTTTGCGTATAGAATGTTATTAGTCATCAGAAATCACTGATTTCATTTCTCTGGAATATAGTTATTTAATTTTCAAAATGTATTAAATTATTTCACATTATATGTGACATATAATAAATAAACATATTAAATGATTAAAAAACATTTAGTTTTTCAAATTTGCTAAACACCAATAACAAGAAGGTTTAATGGCTCTCACTGCTATAGCAATCTGTGTACTAAACTTTAGCCTGGGTAAATGGGAGGTAGAGTGTGGGGTTCAAAACCCTGGCCTCCTGGCTTTCGGTCCCAAGCTTCAGGTAAAATTCAAACATTGTAGAAGTTATGATCTCACAGGGACAATGAGGATTAATGATTTTAAGTTTTATGAAAGTGCTTTGGAAACTATATCACAATGTAAGTGATATCTCAGAACTGAAAACAGAGCAGGGAAGGAAAACCACCTTGCTGAGATGGACTCCAGCTCTCAGTGCTCAGCTCGCAGAGCAGGTCTGCTGAAGGATCCTGGGGCTACAAACCAACTCCTGGGCTACAAACCAAATCACAAGAGTGAAACAGGTTGATGCTTTATAGACACGATCTAGCTATAATTTTGATCTTCTTTAGTTCAGTTCTATAAACTGACACTTTTCGATTAATCATGGAAATAAAAACACAGGAAAACACAATACCATTGACTCTTGAATATACAAGTTTGAACAGCACATGTTCACTTACATGCAGATTTTTTTCAATAAGTACAGTAAATGCCTTATGGTTTTCTTAATAACATTTCTCTAGCTTACTTTATAGTAAGAGTACAGTATATATAACACATATAATATACAAAATATGTGTTAATCGACTATGTTATCAGTAAGGCTTCTGGTCAACAGTAGACTATTAGTAGTTAAGTTTTGGGGGGAGTCAAAGGTTATACGTGGATTTTGGACTGCTCAGGGTTTTGGTTCCCCTAACCCCTGCGTTGTTCGTGGGTCAACTTTATATATTTCTTTCAAAAAGCCCTTAATTCCTAACCTTTCTTCTCACAACCTTGTGTGGCTCAAGATATTCAGCACTGTCAGATAAAAATTAAATAAATAATGAAGGTCCAAGCTTTTCACTGTTGGTTCTTATGTTTTCATAGGTACATATTGTATTTAAACTGAATTTAGTTTCCTCATTTTTCCTCAGACAGACAGGGGCATGGAGTCTGCTTCCCTACCAAATCACTGCCTTTAACTGCCATGAAATTAAATTTGGTCAGGAACCTCTTCTATTGAGAGAAGTAGATAAAGAATAATGGATGTTTTAACTACTGGTTCTGTGCTTTTTGGTCCATTGCAGGCCTCTCCCCTCCTGACAGCCGATCTGAGCTGAGAAGCCTGGGCCTGGGCTCAAAGAAGTGCACAGTTGGGATCATCAGGGTTGGGATTCTGTCAGGGGGCACAGAAGAAGGGCAAGGAATCACGGGGTTTGAGGACATTGACAAGAGACTGGCTGAAGTGATGACTCTAGAAATTGAAGTTGAATAGAGAAGGGTTGCTATCAAGTTATGGTAGTAGTTAGAATAGTCAGTGAAGAGATATAAAAAGATACAAGATTGTGGTGAAAAGGTGTGATTTCCGATGTCAGAAGTGAAGAAATGTCCAGGGTGAAGATCAGACCTGTGGTGAGGCCATAAATGTTGATTGCAAAAGTGAAGTGAGGCGACTATCACTGAATCTGAGGAGGCAAAGGAACCTGAAGCAACAGGGCTCAATGAACCGTCCACACAGACAGTGAAAACAATCAGGATGGCAGCAGGATTGGGGCCAAACTGGATAACTGTGAGCCAGGCACCAAAATTGTCAGCAATTGAGGAAGAGCAATGCCAGTATTCAGGAGGGACAGAGGATAAGACCAGATGGGAGGACCAGAAAGAGTGTCCTGAAAGGAATAATGGTGTGAGAGAGGAATTAGGAAGTGCCACTGCAGTCCGTGGAGTTTGGGAGAAGCAGTTCTGTTCTCTCTGGAGGGCTGCAGTAGAAGCAGGTGCTCAGGCAGGAGACAGGGGAGGGAGCCAGCAGGGAAACAGATGAGGCTGTGGGAAAGTTCCAGAGGGCACCTGGCGCACTGAGAGACTGCATCACAAAGATGAGATGCAGAGCAGTGTGGGGATAGACACAAAGGAGGTGAAAATGACCAAACTCTCAGTTTATTTTTATCCACATGGTCTTCTGTATGTTTGAAATGTTTTTCTTTTTTCGAATATTTTTCAGAACAAGGTGGGCTGTACTTGAAAAAGAAATAACTTCAAACTTTTAAACATTGCATGCCAGGCAAACCTGAAGTCTTTTTTAAAGGAGAGAGAGAGAGAGAGAGAGAGAGAGAGGAAGAGAAAAGAAAAGAAAATAAGGAAACTCTCAAACAACCATTAACCAAACAATACTTGATAAACTTAAGTTTTCCTATTATTTTTCTTTCATTCATCTTGGCTTGAAGGAATACAGGAATACGGGAAGAAGAAACAAGTAAGTATACAACAAGAAACAAATATTGGTGTTGTTGAAAGAATACAGAAAAAGGAACACTCACAGTTCTTTGTTACACTATTTATCTACTTCCTTAAAAAACCACAGGTGAGCAGAGTCAGTGCTAGAAGCAGTGTGTTTGTATTAAAGACATACTATTTTATTACCAAAACTTGACTGAGTAACGGACCAAAAAGATGTAGAGTAGGCGTTACCCTCCAAGCTGGGTTGGGTGCTAGAAAGCTGGGGTGAGAGTTAAGAAAGTTGATGCGTTTAGTAAGCTATGAACCTCTTACCCCAAAAGACTGACATTGAGCTGAAACATATAATATGTTGCTTCCCATTTCACAAGGTTTAAAATCCATGAAAGAGTATTCTTGGGCCAAGACTAAGAGCAAGTGAAGCTTAGGAATGTGGCCCAAAGACGCCAATCAGAGAGCCAGCTTCTGAGGAAAGAAGACATTTGTTTGGGAAAATTCCTGGGGGGAAAAGTAGGGAAGCTCCTGTTTCATGGTTCAGATGGATTTGAGGATAGTGGTTTTGAACCAGGAGAAATGAATGGTTCCAGGGACCAGGAAGACAGAGACTTCATTCCAAACACCTAGCTACAAGAGTGATAGGTCACACCTTGAAATGGCTACTACTAAGAATCATTAGTTGGGAAATCCAGCAGTGAGAGATTCATACAGGGAAGAGTTTGGGAGAGTGAAAAACGCCCAGAGTCTGGATTCGGACAGACCTAGCATCAGACTCTCACACCACTTGTGTTTAGCTCCTTGTGGAAAAAGTCCAAGCCTCTAGGCCTCATGTGTAAAATGAAGAGAGTTCATGGGCTGGGGTGAAAATGAAGTAGGCTACCACATGTAATGTATTTAGCATAGAACCTGGCACCTGGTGGCCCTAAGAAAACGGTAGTTGCACCTTTACATGTGCAGAGCTGGAGAAGGACATTAACTACCCCCTGTTCTTACCGAGAACACCAACGGAAGAGATGGGCTGTGCTGATGCTGTTTTCCAGGATGCCCCAGAGGGAACCGACCATTTGCTTACATTCCTCTCAGCCAGGAAAGCATATTGCAGGGCTCTCGCTTGCCCTGATTTCCGAAGATACATGAAGAGCTCCTCCTCCTTCTTGATGCCCACCTCGTAGGGGTACCGGACAGCAGCCTGGACCGCGCGGACACAAGTCTCCTGAGAAAGGCACCCAGGGTGCTGCCTTCGCATCTTCAGGAGGGCTTCACTGAACACAGAGTCCATGTTGGGCAAGCTCTGAACGGGTTTGTTGCAGAGTCTACGGGATTCTAGAGATTGAGCTGAAAGAAATAAGAGAATCAGAGCTTTGGAAATGTTACTCATACCAAGGGAAAATGAGTAAATAATAATACCAATCTGTTCAACTTCAAAGTACAGAATTAAATACTATTCATCTAGATACTTAATGCTACACTAATACCAAAGTCCCTGACATGGTTGCCACTTGGTTCCGTAACAATGTACTAGATCCAACGCAATTTCAAGTTACCTGATTCAGGCACAAAAGCATCATTTTTCTTTTATTCCAAGGCCAAGACAATTTTGTAATAGATTGAATAGTAATCTGTCTGTCGGTTTAAGGAAAATAGTTCTGAGTTAATAATATTTTAGATTCAAAGAAATTTTCATTTTCTTCCTGAGAATAACAAAAAGTTAATACCTAGAAGACAGTATGATGTTGGTACAAGGACAGAGATAAAAATCAATGGAAGAGAACTAATTTTTAACACAGATGCCGAAATAATTCAATGAGAGAAAAAAGGAGTTTTTTCAACAAAGGGCACTGAGACAACTGGATATCCACAAGCAAAAAAATAAATAACCTTAGATCCTTACCTAGCACCACATAAAAATGTTAACTCAAAGTGGATTATAATTCTAAATTAGAGATTAAAACTATAAAAATTTCTAGAAGAAAACATAGGAAACACCTTTGTGGTTTTGGGTTAGGCAAAGTGATTTTAGCATGATCCACGAAAGAAAAATAAATCAATAAATTGGATTTCATCAAAATTAAAAAACTTCTATACTTCAAAGAACACCATTAAGAAAATGAAATGATAAGCTTTAGACTGGAAGAAAATATTTGCATGGTAGACAGAATAATGCCCCCCGTCACCACCACCACCCCCACCCACAAATGTCACGTGTGTGGAGGACCAAGTGGATGAGGGAAGAGGGCTGAGTTGTCAGTGTTGTGGCTTTAACAGGGAGCTGGTGTAATCTATGCTCAGAACAGGCATAGACTGGGATACCTTACAGCAACTCTCTGTCCTTATGACATTGCCACGTTCCCACCATGACAAGTTGATTCTCAACAGCACAGCACATATTACAGTTATTTGAGGAGTTTCAAAAGGTCAGATGCCCAGCCCCATGGTAGACTCATTAAGAATCTTTAAGGGTGGGGTCTGGGCATGAGCATTTTTTAAAAATTCAATTTGATTTTGAGGTGTAGCTTCTGGGAGGTCCAGGAACAAAGCATTATGTCAGCCACTATTTGGCCCAGGGTAAACACTACAGCTCCTGGCAAGTTTACCCTGGACCAAAGATTGAAAAAGAAAGAGAAGACTAAGAAAAAAAAAGAAGAAAAAAAACATACAAACAAACCCTACTTAATGGTGTGCAGTAAATATTGCTGATCGGCAACATCCTGTTATCCTGGGGACACTCAGAACCTCTCAGACTGTGAATGGGCATTCTGGGAGCTACCAAGGCCTAGGGCCCAGCAAAGTACAACCATTGCAGAGTTTGGGATCAAGGCACCATAACTGATGGTTTTTCTCTGTTCAATTTCCTTTCCCTTTCTTGCTATAGCTGTAACTGAATGATATTACTATCTTATAACTTCGGTTTATTACAACAAAATATATTCAGAATTTTCTCTTTAGGTCTACAGATCTGGTATTTTCAAAGTGTATTTTGTATATGCTTGGTAGTTTTAGAGTCTTGGTAGTTTTAAAGTCACTCAGCTGTACCTATAGAATAAGAGAGGCAAGTGTGAGCAGATCAGCACCAGTATTCTCTGCCTAAGAAAATGGAGAGGAAAAGAACTAATTAGTGATTCAAATATGCTTATAATTGAATTCTTTCCTTGACCCATTCACTTTTTTTTTTTTAATTCTTTGAGGTTTTCTAAGGCATAATATTCAAGTTTTGATTTACAACAAAAAAAGTGAATCATGCTCCTAAAGGGAAGAAAAGGAGGCAATTATTTTCCCTCTTTCCTTTCTGGTAAACTGACAGCAAGTGATTTTTCTAGGATAAAGGAAGATGCAACATGCCGCTTATAGAAGTGGTTTCCTAAGACATAAGGACTTTTTGTTCTCTAATTCTGATAAACAGTATGTTGTGTCTGTCACAGAAGGTCTTCAAAGAACAGACAGAACAACTGCCCCTTTTCAGGCTCCCCGGAGGTCACCCACAGAAGTTGGGTTGTAAGTCAAAAGTAAGTTAAATTTAGATGTGTGCTTAGACCTCCTATGTAAGGCATGGTCACTTTGCTCTTGTGAAACATGTTTATATAAACATTCACAGAAAGTGAAAATAAATTACAAAGAGCAAAAGAGAAAATGAAAAAAAATCAGATGAAACCACTAAGATTTTATTTTTTAAATCACAAAATTAAAATGAACCAATAGACCAACGTCATTAGGCAGAATTCGAATTGTTAAAAATGGCTAACACAGCCCAGTGCAGTCACAGGACAGGCCCAGGGATCATCAGAGGGAAAAAGCAGAGCATTAGGTTCCTGAGTGGAGGCTCCCAGTTGGATGTCCCCTGTGCTCATCTTTGAACAACAGCACACACTGTCAGCTTCCTGCCAGGAACATGCACGTGGGCACAAGGAGTTCTAACTCAGTTTGGGTAAAAGCAGGCTGCTGGCCAAATGCAAATGCAAAAAAATAGCATTTTACAGGACCCTCCCTCCCGGGTTTAGCCAAAGCAATCTGGTTTGGCCAAGTGATTCTGAATTGCTCTGCTAAATCTATTGCACTGCAGTAGTCTGAGAGGCGTCATATAACAAGAGCATTAAGATGCATGAAGCTAATTAACTTTCACAGTTAACTCTCCAGGATACATGTTAAGTTTGTAGAGAAATTCGCAACGACTTCCCAAATCACATTTTTAGATCCATGCTAATCTTCTACAATCCCCTCCCACACATAACTGGTTCCAGAACTGCTGATTGCAATATTGCCCATTGGAAATTCCCTTCCTTCTCCCCTTTCCTATTGGATGTGGAAACTAAGTAAGTGTTCTTAATCTTTCCTTTTGTTGTTGTTTTTAAGTCAACATTTCAGCAGTGGGGCTGGGGGTAGGGAAGGGGGTGGAAATAGGCTGAATTCATGTAACATTTTTACAAGTGGGAATAGGAAACCAAAACTTTACATGTATTTTAAAAATTGAGATATGATTCACATATCATAAATGTCATCACGTTAAAGTTTACAACTCAGTGGTTTTTACTATATCCACAAGGTGTGCAACCACACGTGTATTTTTTTTAACCATTCCTTTCATGACTGATTTACTTTAAGACTTCAGGTAGGGTTTGCATGCGAGGTGTAAAAAAGTCAAAACTAGGAAAAATGATCTCCATTCTTACCCTTGTTCTCCTTTATCAGTAGTTCTCAAAGTGCAGGCCCAACAACACAGCATCAGCATCACCTAAGAACTTGTCAGAGATGCAAATTCTTGGGCCCCACCCAGACACACTGAGTCAGAAATCAATGAGTGGGGTCCTACAGTCTGTTTTGACAAACGCTCCAAGTGATTCTGATGCACAGTAGAGTTTGAGAATCATTGTTCTAGATCAAGACAATCATACTAGCTTCATGTAACTATAGATTTATAAATGCACATATATTTATTATTAATGTTTTAATACAAAGATACATTAACATATGTTTTATAATAATTATCTGTTATAAATTTTAGGAATATATTTTTATAATAGAGTTTAGTGGAGCCTGTTCTTCAAATCAATCCATCAATTTTGTTCTGCCAAATAACCACATACTAGTAGCTATATTTACAGGCAAAAAAAAAAAAAAAAGGAGAGCAAGGAAACATAAAAAGAAAGGAAAAGTACAAGACTGCGAGTGAAAATGAAAGGCAAAATGAATAAGCCTAGCTGAACTACACATTTGGTAAGATAATAAATGGCAAATGTAGGTAAGATTCTCTGAGCTAGTCCTTCTTTGATTTGCCCTATTTCTTTACCTTGTATCTCTAGCATTTATCTATTACAAAACACTACCAAGAAATCAAAGAATTCCAAACAGTGAAACTCATTTAAAAGAAAAAAAGAAAGAAAAAAGTAGTAAAGTTCCAGAGATTTCCATGGGATTCTAAGCCTTAAGCCCCTAAAAAGACAGTGCAACTGCACAGGTTGTAGCAAGAACGAAAAACGGGAGCCCAACCATTGGAGCCTGTGACGTCTCACGACAGAGTTTGAAACCAACTAATTTTGTTGAACATTTTCCTTTTATTGATAAAGCCCCAAAAGCTGATGTGTTAAGGTCTGTATAGCTAAGGTTGAGACTAGAACCCGGGTCTCCTGATTTCTAGTCCTGAGCCCTTTTTTCTACCAAACTGCACCTCTTCTATACTGGCCAAAGCATCCCTTTTCCCTTTGGGTAAATTTAATGCCTGAGATAGTAGGAAAAGATAAACATTTCCTTTTTTAAATCAAGAGTCTTCATTATCTACCAGCCAAATACAACCACTGTTACAAGTTTGTTTTTCTTCCTTATGCAACTATGCATATGAAGACATATACACACATACGAAGTACACACATTCGTGCAATTTTCTATCTGGCTGTTTTCTACTTAAATATTACATGTAAGCATTTTTCCAACTTCTTCAACTTTAATGGAAAGTGTAAGTTTTAATGGCAGAATGCGGTTGCTTCATTGAGATCTATCGACTTTTATGTAGCTAATTCCCTAAAATTAGATATTTGAGTCGTTTCCAATATTTTACAATGCTAAATAAAGCTTCATTGGGTATCATTGGACACAAATCTTTGTGTACTTCTGTGACTATTTCTCTATAATAAATTCCTAAGAATACAAATACTAAGTCAAAAGGTATAAACAAGCCTCAATATGTGATAGCCCAATTGCCCTCTAATAGGAAGTACTACAGTGTACTATTACAGTGAACTTATTTAAACTCAGTGTCACCATATTATTTTCCTATATTTTCCAATTTGCTTGGCAAAAATTCGTGGTCTTTCAAAGCACTAGTGGTTTTTCATTAATCATCAAGTTTAAAAAGTATTTAAGAATTAAGAACACACTTCCTATAGGACCCAGCAATACCACTCTTAGGTACTTACCCGAGAAAGGGAAATATGCCAACAAAAATTTGTGTAGACCCAAAGTGGAAACCACCTAAATGTACATCAACTGATAAATGGATAAACAAACTGTGATATATCCATACTATGGATTACTATTCAGTAATAAAAAAGAATAAAATATTAATACATGAAGCAACATGAATGAATCTCAAAAATATCACGCTAAGTAAAAAAAGTCAAACACAAAGACTACATACTATACGTGTGATTCCATCTATATGAAATTCTAGAAAAACAAAGCTATGATAACAGAAAGCAGGTCAGTGTTAGTCTATGGCCAAGGGGCAGGGGAGGGAATCTACTGGAAAGAGACATGAGAATACTTTTTAGGGTGAGAGAACTATATCTTGATTATGACAGTGTCCATATAACTGTAAACAATTACAAAAATTCATCAGTCTCTACACTTAAAAGAGGTAGTTTGTGTGTGTGCGTGTGTATGTACGTAAATTATACCTCAATAAAGCTGGAAAAAATCAAAACAAAAGCAAAGATCATTTATGAAATTCTTTGGGTAAAACCAACTTGTTTTCATTTTTGCATATTTCCTTTAAACTTTCCTGTATTCATATGTACATATTTTATGTAGCTATAATTATATAATATATGTAAATTTATATTTTAGACATTTTTATACACAAATAATTTTACATATTTCTACAGTCTTCATGACTATAATTTAAAATAGCTATACATAATTGTCCAAAGCCCAGAACCATTTCTCTGCTGTTAACAGGTGAATTGCCATGTTGTAAAGCAGATGATTCTTCCTCAATATTTGGACGCCACCAAGTGGACAAACTGTGTTATGTTGCTGAGATTGAGGAGACCTTTTTATAAACTTTATACTAAACCAAAAAAAATTAATGATGAAATTTTTAAATTTAAATTAATTTTAAAAATTAAATACATTTTTAAAAATGAAAAAAATACCATTTTATAAATCTACTAGACCATGGTCTCTTAACTCTCAAATCTGAAGCTAGGGAAATCAGTTAAGGAAAATAACTTCCTGTCGAAATCAAGTCCTTTACAAACTAAAACTACGGATACAAATAATAGACATGGGTCTATTTAAGCCCAGAACCAACAATAATTTAGGGACTTCCAAATGTAAATAGAGCCTTTGCTGTTGGCTAACCAGGAGACTTCTAACAAAACAATAAGCCCTCTCAGGAGGCACAACGAAACCAGTGATAAAGACGTGGTGAAGATTGTCCGCAAGGCAGAGAAAGATAGCAGGAAACTCATTCTCATTTTGGGCAAACACTTGCTGATTCTCCATAGGAGACACCAGTATTTTCTCCACACAGTCCCTGGCGTCTCCAGTTCCAGCTTTTACTGTTGCATTGAAAAGGTAACTGGCTAGTACTACAAAAAGAAAAATTATTTCAGGAAAGTGTTTGGTTCCTGCCAGAGTGGACAAAAGAATGACATTTTCAGGGACACTGAGCCATTGCCTGCCACCAAGTCGGGAGATAAACACCCTGCTCTGCCTGTAATCCAGCATTCCTCCCAATTATTTCTTCTGACACCCTTTAACCCTCTCCATCTTGCTGCCAACTTCCATAAATTGAAAAGGAACAATTAAAAAAGAAAAGAAAAACTCTAGGAGTGTCCCTCCAAAGAACTCTTACAGGAATGTCATGAATTTATAAAGTAAGAAACCAGTGAGAGAGAAAACAGCTCACCGAAACAGAACCACAGTTTTACTGTGGTAAATTTGCTGTCTTTTGTTTGCGGAAATATTTATTTGCTTTAATTTTAATTATATGTCTTAATAGATAATACATTCATTCAATAAAAATGCAAAAGGTACAGAAGAGTAAACAATGAGAACTCCCCTTTGAACAGCGTCCCTGGCTGACCAGTCCCATCCCCAGAGATGACCATTAACCATTTCTTATGAGTCCTTATGGAAATATTTTATACATAGACAGACTCGTATATACGACATCCTCCCCATACTGACGTTCAATCCCATTTCTTATTATACAAATGGTAAACCACTCTCCACAATGATGCTTTTTCCACTTAATACAATATATCATGGTGTTCATACCATATCAAAACGTAGTTTCTCATTCATTTCAAAGCTGTATCATATTGTATCATATGGATATACCCGTAAGAGATTTTAAAAGCTCCTTATTAAGATGGACATTTAGCTTGTTTTCAATCTTGTGCTATTTTTATTATCATCTTCTTACCTGAAACTCTCTGGGCAAATTTGATAGCTTCTTCAACCGGGTCTGAGTTCACAATTTTATCCAGAATACCCAGCTTGAGTGCTTTATCTGCCAAAATATGTCTTCCTAAAACAAAACGAAGTAAGTCAAAAAATGATGTGAGATTAAAGCAAAAGCATTACTCTCTCTAGTAGGGAAAGGTGCTGGACATACATATCTATTATCAAATGAAATAAATAATCACCACACTGACTGTTGTAATAGGAAGGTCACTGCAGAGGTAACCAGAAAACTTGGATTCAAGATCCAGCTCTACCTTTTACTATTTGTGTGACCATGAAAAACTGTATAGGACTGCAATTTCCTTATTTTCAAATGGGAATAATTATGCTTACCTCAGTAATTCTGAGCATTAACTGAAAACAATGTATTATCTTTATATTCTATAAATCTCTATAGAAGCACTTTATAGATCTCTGTATAAATAGAAGAGGTGATTGATTTTTTTTTAACTTTCATTTATGTTAAGTGTGTTTTTCCAGGACCCATCAGCTCCAAGTCAAGTAGTTGTTTCAATCTAGCTGTGGAGGGCGCAGCCCACCATCCCATGTGGGGATCAAACGGGCAACCTTGTTGTTAAGAGCTTGTGCTCTAACCTACTGAGTTAACCGGCCACTCCTGATTTTTAATATTAATAATAGAGGTAGTAGCAGCAGAGTAGAGGCAGTAGTATCTCTTATACCAGTATACACTAAGGGCTGTTGTTGACTACAAAAAAAAAAGAAAAGGAAGAAAAGGCAGTGTGGACAGGGAAAAAAAACTAAATTGATATTATACAAGTTATAATCAAAATTACACAAGACACCAAAATGGGGTGGACTTATGCCATCATTTTATTTCATTTCATTTCATTTCACTTCACTTCACTTCTCTTACTTTATTTTTGGTTATCCAGTATCTCAACCCCTCCCTTCGTTTGTGGAATCACGATTGTGCGAGCTTTGGAGACCTAGCCCCTATTACCAAAGCTGAAAAAAAAAAGACAATTGTTCCTTCAGAGCCATGGCAGGTAGGGTGTGTCCCATGACGACAAGCTTGGCGAAATGGAGGGTTCTATGGAGGGTTTTTAGTCTGGAGTTAGTGACCCCAAGCAGCAGCAACAGTTTTAATCTCATTTCACAGGTGGCAACATTGAGTGTCTGGTAGTGGTGTTGCCACCTGTGAGATGAGCATCTAGCGTCTAGTATAAAACGGCAACTCTAGGGCGTTACAGGAATTTGACACATTACTTGCTTTCTTGCCGATAAGGTACATCTTGCCCTGAAAAGTAATCATCAAATCAGTGTCGGTGGTAGTAATTCCAGTCTTTGCTGCTCCTATCGTGTTGATGGATGCCATCTCTGAGACAAATCCTCCGTTCCTGGTTCTTATTAGTGCTTCAAAGAGCTACAAGTGGGTTTTCTTGATCAGATAGATAGTTCAATAATTTTTGGCAGGGGTCACTCCATAACAGCAATATTTGGGTGGTTTTCTGGAAGTGCCTTTGAAAACAGACTTCCAAATTTCCTCCTGGGGTGAGGAAAGTGGTGGGGAATGGGTGGCTTCAGGGGTCAAGTCTCCTCTATGAAACTCACTTTGCCGAGAGGTGATTGATTCAGGCTCCCCAGGTTAAGATGACCAAGTGAACAAAAAATGGAAGATGGAAATCTGGGTAATAAAAGGATCTCTGAGGCAACTAACCAGGGGAAACATGAGCTACTGTGTTTCCCCAAAATAAGACCTAGCCGGACAATCAGCTCTAACACATCTTTTGGAGCAAAAATTAATATAAGACCCGGTCTTATTTTACTGTAATATAAGACCGGGTCTAATATAATATAATATAATATAATATAATATAATATAATATAATATAACCCGGTCTTGTATTAATTTTTGCTCCAAAAGACGCATTAGAGCTGACTGTCCAGCTAGGTCTTATTTTTGGGGAAACAGTACTCACATGATGGACTAAAAATTCCTTCCATTTTAATGATTTTTTTTCTGGCCTGGATTTTACAAAAGCAAAGGAGTAAACAAACTACTATTCTTACATAGTCAATGAGATTCCAGGTACTTTCATTCTGTGTGAAGGACCTAATGACCCAGCTCTTTACATGCAACCCAAATTCTCAGGCTGAGATTTCAACTTACTTTTTCAGGCGCTGCCCTCAGCGTAGACAACCACAGTCCATTGGGCTCTAATAAGAGCCCTGCCTAGAGCTACTATAAAGAGACCCTGGGGCAACTGAAGCTGAGACTTCACTTCTCCACCCTGGGTAATCTCTTCTTTTTTTTCCCCCAATTGTCTTGGTGGCTTCTTTTCCAACCTTTAGAAAAAATTTTCTACTTGGACTCTTTCCAGATGTCATTTAAAAATGCCCCCTATAATTAATTGTACAGACTACTTAAAAAGAAAGGTGTATGATTCTAATGTCAGCTTTCTTCTAATTCTCTGTGACCTTTTCTATGCAAATCAAAATCCATCATATTCTTAGTGTTTTTACCTCTTCTCTTCATCATGTTAGAAACATGGCATTTCGATAAGCAGCAGTGTTTTGGAAAAGGCCAATTTCGGTTCATTTCATTGATTTTGGTCAAAGAAGCCAGATTTCTCCCAAGGTATTTTTGCCTTTCAGACTTAATACAGAAAACAGGGCCACAAAGTTCCTCAATGTTCGCCCACATGCTTTAATTTCTGTAAACCTTAAATTTATTTGTTTTTTTTATTAGTTTTATCTGTACAAAACACTGTAATAGTTAGACATTTATCATTTATACCCCTCACAAAATGATAACCCCCTGCCCACAATCTTCAATTTAAAGGCTCATTTCACACTAAAGTTGACCCTTGAACAACATGGGTTTGAACTTGCAGGTCCATTTATGTGTGGATTTTTTTCAATAAATGACAGTACTGTAAATGTATTTTCTCTTCCTTATTTTCTTTTCTCTAGCTTATTTTATTGTAAGACTATAGCATATAACACATGTAACATAGAAAATATGTGTTAGTCGACTTATTTATGTTATTGGTAAGGCTTCGGTCAACAGTAGGCTACTAGTTAAGTTTGGGGGGAGTCAAAAGTTATACATGGACTTTCGACCGTGTGGGGGTGGGTACTCCTACTCCCCCATGGTGTTCAAAGGTCAACTGCATTATGATTTCCCCCTATATCTTATATCTTATTTTGTCTTTTGCAGAATAAACTCTCATGAGCTTTGAATTTTCATAGTATGTTGGATTGCACGCGTCCTCTTATAAATTCTACATTAGATACTTAAAGTAGTTCATATTCTTAAATGTGTACTTTATCATACCACCGTCAATTATAACAATTTCTAATTTATTTATTGGCGACAAAAAATTTAATACTTTTAGTTTTTCTAACTCCCCTTTCTTACTCTATAGGAGTAGGAATTTGGGTAATGTATACACAGTTTTGTATTGTCGTTTCTGTGTCAAAACATATGAATTTCAATGAACAGTTCTCAAACTTTTTAGTCTTAGGATCCCTTTGCATTCTTAAAAATTATGGAGGACTCCAAAGAGCTTTTGTTTATGTGGATCATTTCTATTAATATTTACTGTATTAGAAATTAAAACTGAGAATTTTAAAAATGTTTCATTATAAGTCACTTTAAAATAGTATGATAAACCAATGACATGTTAACATAAATACATTTTTATGCAAAATAATTATGTGTTCAAATTTTTAAAAATTTAGTGAGAAGAGTGTCATTGTTTTACATTTTTGCAAATTTCTTTTATGTCTGACTTAATAGAAGACAGCTGGATTCGCATATCTGCTTCTGCATTCAATCTGTCCTGATATCACATGGTATACAATAGCCTCTGGAAAATTCCGCTGTACACTTGTGAGAGAATGAGAGTGGAAAAGGCAAGTAATGTCCTATTATCATGAAAATAGTTCTGACTTCATAGTGGTCTTAGGAATACCCAGCATTCCCTGAATCATACTTTAAAAACTCCTGATTGAGGAGATCATTTTAAAGACAATTGTATAGCATCCTAGTATATGAATGTTCCACACGTTTAACATTTGCTTGTGGCTGGAGTGATTTTAGTCATTTTGAAAGTAGCCTTTTGTTGTGTTTTGTTTTTGTCCTCTGGAAGCTTGCAGGATTCTATTTCCTGCCAGTTTAAAATCTTTACTAAAATATATCAGGGCATTAATATCTCATCAGTTTTCATAGGAAAGTTGTGTGCTTGCTAAAATACAATCTCTGATTCTAGTTCCTAACTGAAGAGTTTCTTCTATTTTTTCCTTTGATTATTACTTCTCACCTTTTTGCTTCATGCTTTGGAAGCTCTTATTATTCATAGCAGAGACCTCTATCATATGCCTTCCACGTCTGCTGCCTTCATTTACATTTTGTGTATCTTTAAGTTCTTCTGAATTCTGTAAATGTGTCTCCTCCATTTTGCTGATTCAGTTGTCTGTTGTACCATGTCTTCTTTTTATTTCTTCAAAAAGAAATAGCTTGAGCTA
Source organism: Rhinolophus sinicus (assembly GCF_036562045.2). Lineage (NCBI taxonomy): Eukaryota > Metazoa > Chordata > Mammalia > Chiroptera > Rhinolophidae > Rhinolophus > Rhinolophus sinicus. The sequence continues at coordinate 48,893,920 of NC_133751.1, forward strand.
ACGTTTTGATTTTAAACAGGATGTTCTTATTTAATAAATAAACTGTTTTCTTTACTAATTTAGAATAATGTGAGTTGTCTAAATTTTTGTTTTCTTTAATGTGCTCAGCAGACACATTTATTTCATTTTTCTTACGTCACAGTATTTTCATAGGTTTTACGTTTGGGGTTTAGTTTTAAGATTTTGGTTTGTCTGGGTTTTTTTTGTTTTGATCAGGGAATGGTGTTTGCTGATATTTATTATTGCTGCCTGGGAGCTCTGGGTATTAAAACTCACCCTCAACATCTTGTTCAAATATAGAGAAAATCCACCTGGACCTAATTCTGAAAGGCAGGCTGGATAAAGGTGCAACTCCCAATGCCTCCCCCAGTATTCTGAGTAATAAGAGGTATCTCATCAAAATCTAGGACCCTGGGGGTATCCCTGTCCCATGAATGATCACAAAGAATCAGGACTGGGGCAAAGCTCTAAGAGAATAGAGCAGAGGCTTTCTATGCTATTCAGTGAACAAGGAGGACGGGACCTAGAAAGTCCTCCTTGGAGAATAGAGGAGGGCACTGTAGTTCTTCTCACCCGATTGGACAGAGAACATCAGGGAATGAACTGCAATGTACTCAAGCATATCTTTTGTGGTTACTACTAAAGATTCAGTCGTTTTCAGGTGGTACTTCAAGGGAATTGTGGAGAAGCAATAATTAGGGCTGTCGTTACTCCACTTTCCAGAATTATCTCTTTTATGGATTTCAGAAGATCAGAAAACGTTAGCTAGTTACTTATTAGTTTAATCCAGATCTACTTACTGATTAATTTCCTGTGGGATTAGTTCCTACAATGCTGGTGTTTTTTCCTCATTCACCTCAGTAGGGAATCTTTAACTTTCAGTAACAATTAATTTTAACATCCTTTCTTATAAAAATTTTTTTCCAAACCACAAAGCAAGATTCTTAATATCATCATTATTATCAGCTACTGTATTAGTTTCCTATTGCTGCTATAACACATTACCATACACATACTATCTGAAAACAATACACAGTTGTTTTCTTAGTTTAGGATGTCAGCAGTTTAAAACAGGTCAGCAGAACTGTGGTCCTTTTGGAGGCTCGAAGAGAGAATCTCTTACTTTGTCTTTTCCAGCCTCTAGGGGCTGCCTATATTTCTTGGCGTGTGGCCTTTTCCTCCATCTTTAAAGCCAGCCAGCCATGGCTTTAAAGAGGTCTCTCTGACCTCTTGCCTCCCTCTTCTAAGGACCCTTGTGATACATTGGGCCCACCTGGAAAATCCAGAATAATCTCCCATCTTAAGGCTCTTAATTTAATCACACCAGTCCCTTTTGAATGAACATATTCATTCACAGGTTCTGGTGACTAGGACATGGACATCTTTGGGGGCCATTATTCTGCTTCCCACACTTACCATTTATAAAATATGTTCTATATGACAGAAGCATGTCATGTCATTTCATTGTTTCTTAAAATCACTATGTGATTGTTTTACTAATGAGAAAACAGAGGCTGAGAGGAGTTCAGAAGACCTCTCTCTTAAACTCCAGGATAGTCTATCCAACTATCACTTGACATCTCCACTTGGATGTCTAATAGGCCTCTCAAATTTAACACATCCAAAACTAAGTGCTTGTGATGCCTCCCTACAATCTGCTCTGCCGACAGAAATCCTCATCTCAGTAATGGCACCATCCTTCCAGCTGCTTAGGGCATTAGAATCATCCCTGACTGTCCTCTTTCTCTCACATCTGATCTGTCATAAAATCCTGTTGGCTCTACCTTCAAAATATATCCAGAATTTGACCATGTCTCACCATTTACATTGTTATCACTCAGGTCTAAGCTCCCATCAGCTCTTCCCAGGATTATTAGAGCAGCCTTCTAACCAGTCTTCCTATTTCTGCCTTTAATTAATGTATTTTCAACAACCAGAGTGATCTTTTAAAAACCTAAGTGAGAGCATGTTATCCCTCTGCTCAAAACACTTCAATCACTTTCTACTTCATTAAAAAAAAAAAAAAAGCCAAAGTTCTTTCTATATACTTCAAGACCCTACATGATGTGACTTCATCCCCTACTAAACTTCACTCCAGCTACACTGACCTTCTGGCTTTTCTTTGAAACTTCCAAGTATGCCCCTGCCTCAGGGCTCTGCATTTGCTATTTTCTCCCGGTGAAATATCTTCCTCAAGATATTAGCATAATAAGTTCCCTTACCTCTTTCAGGTCTTTACTCCGATGTTATTTTATGGGAAAGTCTTTCGTAGCTCCCCTACCTAAAATATTACCCACCCCCATCCCTACCACTTCATATTCCCCCTTTCTGCTTTATGTTTTCTCCTTGGCGCTTATCTCCATCCAGCCTACTACATATATTAGGTAGGTGTATGTCTGAGAACACTATTGTGGTAGCCAGTCTCAAAAGTGATCCCCAGTGAGTTTGGCCTCTTGGTGTCCAAGCCCCCTCCCACGATGAATAGGAGCACATGTATAATCAATAGGATAGGTCAGAAAAGATGGCATGTGACTCCAAAGCTAGGACATCAAAAATGTTACAGATTTCACCTTGCTCTCTTTTGGATCACTCTAGAGGAAGCCAGCTTCCCCCAGACATGTTGTGAAGATACTGAGCCAACTCTGTGGAGAGGTAGACGTGGAGAGGAAATGAAGCCTTCTGCCAACAATCAGCACCAACTAGCCATTCATGTGAGTGAGCCACCTTGGAAGTATATCCTCCACCCCCAATCAAGTTGTCAAATGGCTATAGCCCCAGTTGACGTTTTGACTACAATCTCATGAGAAACTCTGAGCTAGAACCCAACTAAACTGCTCCTAAATTCCTGACCCACAGAAACTAGGAAAGAAAAAAACACTGCCAATCAAGCCATGACTCACAATGAATGTAAGAGGCATTCTGATTTAAAAGAAAAAAAACTGTGCATTAAATTGATGAAATCTGATAATATGGTTATTGTCATTGTTTTTTTCTCCATACAATTTTCATGAAGGCAGAATTTGTCTTGGTTTGGTTTGCTACTATAGGCCCAATGCTTAGAACAGGGCCCAGCACATGAGAGAAGATGAATAACAGTTGCTGGATGAATGAATGAAAGTTAACTTGCACAAGGCGTATTGTTTAAATGTGGTAGAGCTGGTATTCAAATTTAGGTCTTTGATTCTGACACATGTGCTTCTTTTATTGTCAATTCTTCAGGATATAGTCTATTACCAAGATCCTCAGCTTATTTTATTCAATTCTCCTCTTTAACTAAGAAGAAAGATATGGGAATAATAATATATAGCTGAAACAAAGTTACCATGTCTAGGACTATTCTAAGCACATTGTATACATTAACTTATCTAATTTTCAACACATTGTATAAGTATATGGTAGGCACTATTATTATCCACATTTATGAGAAAACTAAGGCACAGAAAGGAAAAGTGACTGACCCAAGGTCTCATAATTATTTATACCAGTTTTCAGTAAATAGTTGTATATGTTCTTTCTTCCAACTTCACCTCATCTGGAAATATTTTTATATGTCTATGATATTTGGTAAAATCTCTAAATGTTTTCTAATGTTGCATTGTTCACATTCCCTATTGAAAGGGAACAATTTCATATTTGTAGTTAATATCTCAATACTTGGGAAATGTAAAATTCAGTCATTTAAACATTAAAACTTAAAATCATTCCTTGAAAATTCTGGTTTTAATTCTTGTTTATATTACAATTTGTAAATTAGATCTGAATATAATGCACCCTATGTGAACACCAGTGTCTATGAGTAGATACATAAACTATAATAAAACCCTTAATGTGATTAGCACTTTGTATACTTTCATTTGGAAGGCACTCACATTTGATCTTCATATTAACATTTGAGAAGCTCTCATGGAATGTATTCTTTCAATTTTGTAGACAAGAACATTGACAGTCAAAGAAGTTAAAGTATCCTCTTAAGATCACATAGGTAAAGAATGGTCAAGCCACTTTTCTAAATCCTAGTCCAGTTCCTCACATTGATCTAGATAGCTGTTGGCAGGGTTTATACTGACCTGAGGTAATTAAGTCAAGTGCAGCAGGAACTCCAATGAGTCTGGGGAGAAGCTGGGTTCCTCTTGCACCAGGAAGGAGTCCTATTAAAACTTCTGGAAAGCCAACTTGAGCCTATCAAAGTTTGAAGGCATGAAGGTCATTAGAATGAGATGATATGTAGAGTCGAGGCAAGCATTACCCGGGATTTCCCAAATTCTCAGAAACATTGTCTTATAGGACTAAGATCCAAGATGGCAGAGTAGATAAACGCTGTGCTTGCCTCATCCCGTGAACACATCAAAATTACAACTAAATTATAGAACAATCAACCTGGAGAACCATCTGAAGTCCAGCTGAACAGAAGTTTTATAACTAAGAATATAAAGAAATCACATCGAGACTAGTAGGAGGGGTGGAGACAAGAAATGGGCTAGTCCCAAACCCACATGTGGTGGATGAAAATCGAGAGCTCTCAGCCATAGAGGTACCCCATGAAGGAGCAAGGAACCCCAGTCCTTACACCAGGCTCCCCAGTCCAGAGTACTGGTGCCAGGAAAAGGAGCCCCCACAACTCCTGACTGTGAAAAACAGTGGGGATTCCGACCATCCAAGTGGGATGGAAGGCTGTGCGAAAGCCCGACATCCTCTTAAAAGGCCTGCACCGGCACTCACCCTGGGCTCCAGCAGAGGGATGGTGACTCTGGTGGCATCGGAGATATATGGGGAGAGAGAAACTGAGTTGTACAACTTCAGGGAAAGGACTGGAGGGAGAGTCCCCATTTTCCTTGTGTGGGGCCCTACTCCCATGCAGCCAGCACGCAGGTGCAATCTTTCCTGGGTTGAGCCCACCCCCATAGGCCGAATCTGAATCTGATTGGCCTGATGAGCTCCACTGCTCCACCCTGCTGACTCACTGAAACCTGCCTGACCCAACTTGAGAGTGAAAGCTTTCTCAGTGGTTAAACCTTACAGGAGCCAGCAAGTGGCAGCAGGCCTCAAAGTGTCCTAGCTTTTTGTGGAACTACCCTAGACCTGGTACTAGTGGCAGCCATCCTCAGTTCACAGTGTGGCCTCTCCCAGGTGCCTCCAGCTACAGCACAGGCAGCGACAAACCATGGATCGTTTTGTAGCTCCTACCAGGTACTCCCTGGTTGGCCACAGGCAGTGGCTGACCTGGGCCTGCACCAGAACACCTCCCAAGAGGACCCAGAACCAACATACTTTGAGATTGGCTTCAGACCACAGCAGAGCACTCCTATGTTCATTGCAGCACTATTTACAACAGCCAAGATATGGAAGCAACCCAAATGTCCATCAATAAACAATTGGATAAAGAAGATGTGGTACATATACACAACGAAATACTACTTGGGCATAAAAAAGAATGAAATCTTACAATTTGCAACAACATAGATGGACCTAGAGGGTTTTATACTAAGTGAAATAAGTCAGACTGAAAAAGACAAATACCATATGATCTCACTTATATGTGGAATCTAAAGAACAAAATAAACAAGCAAAACAGAAACAGACTCATAGATGCAGAGAACAAACTGATGGTTGCCAGAGGGAAGAGGTGGCAGGGAGCTGGATGAAAAAGGTGAAAGGATTAAGAAATACAAATTGGAAGTTACAACATAGCCTCAGGGATGTAAAGTACAGCATAGAGAATATAGTCAATAATGTTGCAACTATTGTGTTTAGTGTCAGGTGTGTACTAGACTAATTGCATAAATTATATAAATGTCTAACCACTATGCAGTATACCTGAAACTAATATAAAATAATATTGAATGTCAACTATAACTGAAAAAATAAATAATTTTTTTTAATTACATAGGAAAAAGACCAGAACAAAATAAAATCGAATGTTAACGGTGCTTATTTCTGAACGGTGAGTTTATGGTGATTTTACTTTGTATCTTTATACTTTCCTGTGTATTCTAGTCTATCACAATGATGACTATTATCTTGATTATTAGAAAACTATATTACTTACAAAAATGTTACCATTATAAGACTGGTATCACAAACCTTATTCTACATAGTAGCCCAAATTAAATCTATTTCCAGAAATAAATGGATTTATTAGTTTTGTGCTGTTTTCCAATAGGAATGTTTCTTCTTAGGTACTGACAATTATAAGGGACCACAAAACTGAAATCTTAAAGATAGGAAATCAAAATGTAAATAAGTATGCATACTCAGGGATGATAATCAAAATATATATGACCTCCTACTGCATGAACATGGCTCAGTGAAACCTGACATGTGCCATAGTACTAGACAAGAGTTCCAGGGGCCCTCCACTTACCCAGGAGTTCCACTTTAGTTAGTGTTTCATGGGGAGGTCCAAGGGCTAGGGTTAGGAGACGCAGAGGGACAGTCAGGGAGCTCAAGGTAGCAGCTATTTACCAACCAGAATAGATGTATTTTAACATTTTAACAACCAGTACCACTGAACTGGTACATAATAGCTGAGCACCAGTGCTAGAGGTACCCAAGAGTTGTCAACCAGTAAGCGAACCATTCGAAAATGATCACCTGTGATGCTTACGACTACATTGTAAGCTTGCCCTAAAGAAAAACCCCACACACCAAGCCCCGTAAGTAGCCTCAGCTGTTACCTTTGCATGGGCAATCCTATAGTGACAGCCCAGGGCTATCTCTAGCCCCCCTCCTAAAGCCACGCCTTGGATAGCTGCCACCACAGGCTTCTCATTTCTCTGTATTTCATCTACTACATGTCCTAGTGAGAAGTTAGAAGTAACAGGAGCGCTGAAGGCACGGATATCAGCTCCTATGGACACAAAAACAAGGAGAAGAGGGTTGACAAAGACATGGGCTTTATTATGTAACAATAAGGTACCAGATAATTCTTAAGGGATCTCAGCCCTCTTTGGACCCATAAAACACTTCATCCTTTGAGTGGAGACACAGTAAAGGAACAAATAGCATGGAAAACGTAGATCAATATGAAAGAAAATCCTCAAATCTTTATCAGGAATCCTGTAATCTTCTAAAAGCTGTGTTTCCATATGCTAGGTAGCAATTCTATCTTTAGAAAAATTAAAAACATCAGAGAAGCAAAATAGAGATTCTCCGACAGTGACCATTATTCTGAGACTGAGTCAGCCTCTTCCATCTTTTCCGTGATACTGTTCAACAAACCCACTCACAGCAATTTCGAGCCATATCGTTGTTAAGGGTGAGTCATTACAATTGAAAATCACAAGGAAAATGCATACATATTTATGAGTTATACGTTAATCAACCAGCTTGGAATTATGTTTTTGTGATAGATTTTTTTGTGTGTGATCAATAACAGTAACAACACTTATTGCTTTTCCTAATTATAAAAATAACATGCATAATGGAAATTTTGAAAAATACACAAAATTATAAAGAACCTAAAGATCACCCCAAATATCACTACACACAGATAACAATGTAATATTTGATAAATTCTTAGTTTTTTCCCAATGCAAATATATAAATGGCTTTGGGACTTTGAGTAAGTTATTTAACCTTTTTGTCTCAATACCTATTTAAATGACTAATGTCAGAATTAAGTGAAAGTTTACTATAATATATATTATTAGTAATATTGACAGCATTCTGTACAATCATTTTTATATTTTCTTTTTTCACATAACATTATACATAATGATCTTTCCCCCTATAACATTGTATTTCTGGAAAACATTAAACTTGATACAAGTTAAAAAGTTAAAATAATTACTTCCTGTTCAGCCTATTTGTCTTATTTTGTTCGTTTTTGCTACCTGTACCTCATCTAACATCAATTGAGGGATTATGCTTTTTTCTCTCTAAACCATCATATTTTACACTCTAGCCTATTATTATTATTGTTGTTGTTGTTATTTAGGTTCCTTGGCTTTAGCAAAACAAGATAAATTTCAATTTGAATCCCAGGCTTATCATTCCTGTGAATTTAGATTAAAATGGTTTCTCATGTAATAATACCAATTAACATTTATTGGATAAATACATCAGGCACAGTGCTAAGTTATCTCATGTAATTTTCTTAACACCTTGGTTAAGTAATGTTAACTCTCCCCATTATACAGGTAAGGAAGTTAAGGCTTTGAGATGTTAAGTGACTAGTTCAGACATATGACTAGTAACTGGTAAAATAAGGGTTTCCACTCAGGCTGTTTGACCATAGATCACATTCTTAAGTTTCACACTACAGTCTTCTTGCAGCATAAAGTTAGCATTATTATCCCAATTGTACAGAAGCCGAGGCACAGACGAGGGTGTAGTGATTTCACTTTTCAACTCTTTGTTTCTGGCATATAGAAATGCAATTAACTTTTGGATATTGATTTTTAAATCCAGTAAAATTGCCAAATTCTTATTAACCCTAATAATTTTCTGATAGATTACCTTTAATTTTTCTATAGACACTATCGTATCTTCTGGATAATAAAGTTTGTTTCTTTCTTGCCAATCCTTATACCTTTTATTTCTTTTTGTAGCCTAACTGAGCTGACCAGGGCCTGTAATGCAATGTCAAATACAAATACAACCAGCCTTGTCTTGTTCCTTTCCCATAAGGAAAGCTTTCAATTTACCATTTTGTTTGATGTTTGCTGTAGGTTTTTAAAAGTAGATATTTTAGCCTGATTAAGACATTTCCTTTCTATATCTAGTTTACTAAGAATTTTTATCTTTAATCCATTTCAAATGTTATCAGTGCTTTTTCTGCATCTCTTGAAATAATCATGATGGTTTCTCTTTTAATCTTTTAATAAGATGAGTTACATTGGTCTTCTAATGTTTAACCAATCTCGTATTTCTGGGATAAAAGTGATATATTACACTTTTATATATTGTTAGATTTAATTTTATAATACACTGCTTAAGATTTTTATATCTGAAATGGGCCTGTAATTTTGCTTTCCGTTCTGTCCTTGAAAGGTTTTGATATCAAGGTTACACTAACCTCACAACATAAGTTGGGAAGTGTACTGAGTTGAAGGATGTATACCCAGAACCTGTGAATGTGACCTTATTTGGAAATAGGGTCTTTCTAAATGTATTCAAGCAAAGATGAGTCATAGTGGATTAGGGTGAATCTATATAAGATCAGGGAAGCTTGGACATCAGGGAGAAGGCCACAGGAAAACAGAGGTAGAGAGGGGAGTGATGCAGCAAAAAGCTGAGGATAACCAAGGACTGCTATCAACCACAAGAAGCCAGAAGAGGCAAGGAAGGGTTCTTCCCTACAGCCTTGGGAGGAAGAACGGCCTTGCAGATATCTTGATTTTAAACATTTAACCTCCAGAACTTTGAGAGAATAAATTTATGTAGTTTTAAGTTACCCAGTTTGTAGTCATTTTTCACAGCGGCCTAAGGAAACTAATACAAAAAGTGTTTCCTCTTTTATTTATTCTCCAAAATATTTGTGTAAAATTAGCATAATATTTTCCTTGACTTTTCAGTAAGAGCTTGCCAATGAAGTCATCAGGGGCTGGAATTTACTTTGTGAGTTTTTTTTTTATTATTATTATTACTGATTCAATTTCTTTAATGGTTATAGAACTATTTGAGTTTTCCATTTCTTCTTGAGTCAGCTTTTGTAGGCTGTAGTCTTCTATTTGTTTATAATGCCTTCATTATCTTTGTTAATCGCTAGAGTATCTGCAATGATATACTTTTTGTCATTTTTTATATATTGTTTTTCTGTCTTTTTTGTCTTGATCTATCTCTCCAGGTTTGTCAATTTTATTAGTCTTTCAAAGAATTAACTTTTGACATTGTTGATCCTCTTGATTCACATTTATTTTCTATCTCATTAATTTCTTCTGTTTATTATTTCCTTCCTTCTACTTCATTTGGTCTATTTTAATGTTTGTTTTGTTAGTTCTTTGATACAGACGTTTATTATGTTTTAGTCTTTTTTCTTTCCTGATATATAAAGCTATAAATTTCCTGCTAAGTTTTGCTTTCACTGAATTTGTCAAGTTATATATGCTGTGTTTTCATTATAATTCAATTAAAAATATTTTCTAAATTCTACTATGATTTATGCTTTGACTCAAAGGTTATTAAGAAACCAATTTCATTTCTAAACATAAGAGAATTTGCAGTTATACTTTTGTTATTGATTTCTAGTTTAATTGCATTGTTGTCAGATACCATTTTAAATAAAATTTATTGAAATAAGGTTTCATGGTCCAGTATCTGGTCAATTTTTATAAATGTTGCAGATTTAAAAAGAATGTGTATTTTGCAATTGTTGGATACATTGTTCTATATAAATATATTAAGTCAAATCTGGTAATTCCTAAAGTTTTCCAGGAGAATAATTTTTTCTGCCCTGAACTCTAACTACATTCTTTCTCTTCTATCTCCTTACTGACAAAGAAATACCAAATTCTCCATAATTCTGATCCCTAGCTGCGTGCCTCAAAGTCACCATCTTGGGCTTCCCACCTTAAGTTTTCAAATAGTTGAGTAAGCCATTTAATAGCTGGTTAATGTTTGGCATATTATTTTAATCTTTCTCAGGCTCAGCCTTATCCTCTGTAAATAGAGATTATAGGAGTTACTAAGGATTAAAATATAATAAGTGTACAAATACTACTATTTTCATTATTAATAAATAACCTATACAGTGCTGGAAATAAATAACCTATACATAGCAGGAAAGATATATGATAATTATTGTAATGATTACCATTTTTATATTTATTTATTGTCATGATTCTAATGTCTATTTCTTCTCAGGCTACCATTAACATACATGAAATTCCTCTGGCTGCAGTAAGATTACATAGGCCCTCATATCCATGTGACTTTGTCTAAGGATATAATATATTCATTTGGGAAAAATGTCACAAATACCACCGAATCACCATTTCAAATACTTTTGCTGTATTTTGTCAATATTTTGCATCTTCACAGAATAACCCAATAAAGAATGGCATAGTTACTGAGATAGGTGATTATCAGAAGAAAAAATGAATTCCATTTCAAGACTGTGTATGAAATAAAGAATAACGTTTATTGAACATCTTCTGCATGCAGGCTCTGTACTAGAGGCTGTCAGATATGTTATCTCATTTAATCTCACAAAAACCCATTGAGACAGATATTACTGTATCTACTTTATAAATAGAGAAATTGAAGTTCAGGAGATTAAGGGACTGGCTCAAGTTCACATAGGGTGAAGAAAATATACAGAGCAGGTATGTACCAACAGGTATATGCTAGCAGGTATAACAGCCATCAAGCCTGCACCCAAATATCTTCCAAAGGTCCAATCCAATATAAAAGAAAGTAAGTTTTTTTCTCTGAGTCTCTCCTGTGATTCCTGTCTCTTTTTGCCCAATGCTTCTCATTCTCACTCAAGTTTCCTATATCCATTACCAACACTAAGGTATTACCCACAGGCACAGCTGATCTTGGTCTGTGGCTGGATTCCAGAGATAACAGGAGAGGGTTAGATACTGGTTACCTGCAGAGAATTTGCCATCTGCTCCACAAATCACAATGGCTTTTATTGTAGGGTCTGCTATAGCTTTCTGCAGTCCCTCTTTTATTCCACTGAGTACAGCCATACTAAAAGAAAAAATATATATACAGGAAACATTAGTCAGAATTAAATTTCTACCATCTCAGAGTTTTTTCCTTTCTTAACAATGAAAAATTAAATGCATACACAATGGATAAAAATCCTAGACATTAATCATTAAGCTTTCACTAATTTGTTCAACAAATAACATATATATTTACTGTGCTGATTAAATAAATAAACTTTTTTTAAAAAGTATATTCCTGCACTTTGTTGAAAAGTTAAATACTTAGAATTGGTACTAATTAATTTTAAAATATTATTATACATCTTCTAGGTTGCAGTGAAAGGAGTCTGTAATATCCTAGAGAGAACAAAATATACACAACAAAATAACACACTAAGATGAGTGCTATAATAGATACAAAAAAGATGTGGAAGTTCAGAGGGGGAAGAAATTATTTTCAATTTGTCATATTGTTAAAATATAAGAAAACTGAAATACTCTAAAAGAAACAGAGGTATGGCAGGGGCTCCAAATTACCCCAAATATCCCTCCTTCCCCACCTTCCTGAAAGTATTAAATATCTGGTTTTTAGCTGAATATATAACTGCCCCAAATAAAGACTACATTTCCCAGCCTACTCTGCTATATGGATCGGAGCAGATTTGGTATATGCAACTTTTGGGAAGAGTCCTTAAAGGGCTGGGTGTGCTTTTTTCTTTTTCTTTCTTCCCTAATCCTGGCAGAAATGCAGACGTGATGGTTAGATCCAGAGCAGCCTTCATGGACCAAGAGTTGAAACCATGTATTGAGGATGGCAGAGCAAAAAATAGATGGAATTGGGATCCCTGATGATTGTGGAACAGCCATACCATTCTAGGACTCTGCTGTGAGAGAAATCAACTTTTTCTTGTTTAATCCACTATTATTTTGAGTTTTCTGTCCCGATAGCCAAACCTAATCCTAAATAATTTAGGAGGTAAATGCAAGGTCTGGGAAAGAAATGGCATATAAGTAGATTTTGCCAACTTTCAGTAGATGAGATAGTCATTGATAGAGAAGATGGTTAAAGCCAAGATTGAGTTTGCCAAAGGAAAAGAATAGAGAGTTGAGAGTAGATCTTCTGGATACACCCTCATATAAGAGGTGGGAGAGGTTCAGCAGAGTGCGTCAGCACCAAGGGAGGCCAAAGTCACAAAAGCCAAGAGAGGAGAATTTGCCAAGAAGCAGAGGATCAATAAATCCCAAGGAATGGTGGAGGAGAACCTAGGAAAAGTGGTGAAGACTTGCTTAAAGGAAAAATGATAGAACCAGAGCCTAATCAATTTTGCCTTGGAATTCTGAGTATTCTGGGTACAATGTCTGTTCTTTAACATGTAGCGTGGGAAAAAGAATATTAATACAAATGAAAAAAACAGCAAACTTCTAAAAAAGCCAGATTGTTCAGATCAGCAACTCTGTGTTAAAACCTGATGGAATAAGGGAGATACTTGCCCTTGTATATAATTCCTTTTCACCTTGTTACTTTTCATCATTTAAACGAGATGAAATCAAACAAAACCTCTTGTCTTCGACTGGTTAATTAGAAATACACTAACAAAAAACAGATTCTGAACCATCCATAATACTGAGAAGTCCAAAAGGCACATATTTCCTTTTGGGTAAAAATTAGCCAAAATGAGCTTAATCAGTGCCACTGAGGAGAGGGTGGTTTATCCCATTTCATCCAACCCCTACTCTATTTCTTACGTTCTTGTTAATTTTGCCAAAATCAAATACAGGACATAAAGAAAAATGAAAATGGCTGTAATAGATACAGCTTTACTAGATTCAAGTCTAGTGAAAGGGACCACAGTCTGGTAGCAATGTCAAGGTCACAGAGGTTAAGAAATTATTTTGTCCTCTTAATATTGTCAGGTATGAATGAATGGAGTTTAGAATAAAGATAACAGTTAACGAGTGCTGACCAAAACTCTTTAGCTTCTGTGACTATATGGTTTTTGTGACAGTTTTTTTTTTTAAACTGAATGTCATCAAATCAAGTTTGTGGCTTGTGACTAGCATTTTTTAAAACAAAGAAATAGAAAAGAGGAGAAAATAGAATATATCAAACTGTATAACAAGTAAAGATAAGTTTTGTTTCATGAAACTTAGTTTTCGGTTATATATTTGCATGTGTGTGTGTTTAGGTTGCTTTGTAAAACATGGGGTTTCCATGTGAAATGACAATAAAAAAAGTGTGAAAGCCATTGAGTTGAGAGATAGGCCTAGTAATCAGGCATGTCCTACACTGGGAAAGAGGGTTAGCATTCATCTGAATTGAAGGAAACATGACTTGCTAAACTAGCAAAGGATTTAAATTATGTGTTTGGGCCCAAAAATTATTCAGATAAGAATCTCTTAGTGAGCTAGGAAGAGATAATTTTCCACATAAAATTAGAAACAGTACAAGGAAAAGGAAGGAAGAAAGGAGAAAAAGAAAAGTACAAAGAAAAAAAAAATCGGGAACCTGTTAAATTGAATGAACGTGCTGGGATGTACACCTCTCCCTAAAACAGAACTTCAGAAGCAGATAGAAAAAAGGGCGGAAAAGTATTTATTCCCAAGTGGGGGAAATTTTAATAAATCTGAAATTAATCCTGAGCAGCAGAGCCTGTGGTAGGGGCTGTAACAGGCCTCTGCTGAACAGAAATAATGATAGCTAACAGCTATTAAATGCCAGTTTATAATCTCTAGCATTTAAACTTCACAACAACTTTTATGAGGTAGATAGTAACATTTCTCCTGCAAGGTGAGTGGAGGGTGGATTAAATACTATAAACTTTAAAAAATAATTATAAGAAAATAACCCTAGTTATGGGTATTAGACTGTAGAACTTTTCCCCTCAAGTTCTTGATGGACATGGTTTCCCATTATGGGCAGAGGTTGAGGCAGACAGTCCTAATATCTAATAATTCTAATGAGAATATAGACATGTCCAAAATGGATATGTAATTATATTACTTATGTTTTTCTTCATCAAAATCAAAATAACGAATATTTTACTTTTTTCTGAGAATGGCAAGTAATTGATCATCCTTGTGTGATTTTATTTCTGCAATTCTTTTGTATTATTAAATGTAATAATTCATATTAAAAATGAGAATTATAATATTAATACAAATGATAAAATCAAATCTGATGATAGGATAAAAATTCAGTTAAAATTAGTTAAAATTAGCAGGTCTCATTTCGCTTTTTTTTTCCCTCCAGCAGCATGTGATAGTAAGAATTTTAACCAAAGGTCTTTCTCTCTATACTTTATATATTCATCGTAAATTATAACTTCTACTAATTTTACTCCCTGTGGATGGGTGGCTCTTTCCTAGGTTGATCGATCATATACTTTTTTCAGAGATATGCGATAACCAAATCTATATAATAACTTCTTTAATTTTCAAAAAGCAGCATTAATCTCACTTTTAAAAGTAATGCTGTAAGTGCATTGTACAAATCTGGGGTAAGAGAGTTTAACAAGAAAGGTATTCCACGGTGAAATAAAAGATAAAGTGCACAGTTTTTCAGAAAATGGTATTTAATAATCTTACTCTGACATGGATCTTCTACTGAAGCACTAAGACCTTGAGGTTTAAACAGATCAGGAGATACAACTGCATTTTCTGGGCCCGGGCACAATTCACTTTTACTCACTGCGTTGGCAATGAGGACCTTTACTGATTTTTAAAAATGTGAAGCCACACTGTCAGATTCCTAAAGCTTTCAGTCACACATGTAAGGGTTGCCTGGGCTCCAGGTTGAGAAATGAGGGATTAAGGTCCAGCCAGCATTGCACTAAGACCTTTGGAATACAAAGTGGGCCACATAAGTCAAAGTTGCAAGCAAGCAGAAGGGTTCAGCACGAAGCTGGCATGAGCAGACCCGGTTCGAGTCCAGCTCCCCCGCTTCGTGGCCATCTGTCTGCCTCTCTGCCTTGGTTTCCTCCCCAGCGAAATGGACATGAAAGTTCTCTGCGACGATTAACCAAGCTGACCTATGTAAAAGGCCCTGGCAAACGCCGTCGTTCAATCTGAGTCAATGTCTTTGTCCGTTTAAACCAGGAGGGGAGAGTTTTGACTCTGAGCAAGCAGGCGGGGAAGGCCCCGCTGTCCCCAGGCTGGAGGCGACCGAGCCCGTTACCTGATCGCGTTGACCGGCGGGTTTCGGAGGCGAATCAGCGCCAGAGAGTTCTGTAACCGCGTATACTCGGCCATGGTTCCCAGGTCGCTGAAGTCGCCCCCGCCAGCCACCGCACGGCGATGCCACTTTTCCTTGCGCTCCGGTCCAGCCCCGCGAGGAGGGGCGCCCGCTGGGCCAATGGGAGCCCAGCGCCGCCTCCCTCCTCCTGCCTCCCGGCCGCCCTCTAGCACCGAGGCGCACACTACGTCGCAGCCCTCCTGCTTCCCCCGACCCCAGGTCCCCGTCTGCAAAAGTTCGTCATCTCTTTCTATTTATTGGCTCCCTACCTGCACCCATCACAAAGCAGATCTAGGAGGATAGTGGAAAATGGGTGGAACTGCCAGCAAGTCGAGGTTTGCAACCCCCTGGCCCAGAGCGACTGGTGGCTTCTCTGGGCAAATTCTGAGTTCACTAAGTTGTGGAGCTGTCCTTATTTTCATCTTCATGATCCTTAACAGGGACCGATATATGGGGTCCTAACAATTACGTGATATGACACAAACCTGGGATATAAAATACACGCATCATGCATTTCACCTAAATGTTCACCTACTAACATGAACTGAGAATTTACAGAACAGTCCTATGGCAACCTAATGAAACCTGAGTTTCTTTTCTGCCCAGTCCTCATCTTTCTTCTTCTGCCATTCCTTAGGATTGTGACTTCTAATACTGCATTCATTCATGAATTGTGCACCTATTATGTGCTAGGTCTAGGCAGGCGACTGAAGATAAACAAGGCCCAAACCCTTTTCTCTACAAGTTCAGGTTGGACTTCTAGATGTGATTGGATTCTGGTGGTCTCCCCAGTCTGCAGAGTGGTCAGAGGGCGGTCTGGAAGTTTCAGAGGAAAAAAAACAATGGAATGAGTTTGCTCACTGGTGTTCCACAAATTTTAACAATGCTGAAGGACTATTTTCATAGATGTTCTTTCACTTCTTGGAATTCAAAACAGGCTCCAACTCCTGTGAAAATGCCAATTGCCTTGAAGCCCTGGAAACAAGTAGCAGTCAGAAGGGATCCAATCTGTCAAAGACAGACCTCACTTGTACCAGTCACAAGCAGCCCAGTGCCAATGCCTCTGGGTGCCAACAACCAGCTTCTTACAGGTCATATCAATCTTTAATGCCTCTGAAGGTTCGCCAGTCCCTGAACTCTACCTTGCCCAGAACCTCGATGTAAGATCAGCAGTTTGCTTTGCTTAGAGAGACTGTGCATGACCTGCAGAGCTTTCCCTTATTAGAGGAAGCAGTAAATGAAACTTTGTCTTCTTATTTCAGACGTTGGTCTCTAGGAGAAGAACTCTGCCACGGCATCCTAGCAAGTTTGCCTCCACAAAGGCTGTGTAGGCAAAGCATAGCAGCTCTGAATGGCCTGAAACTCCTCCGGGAGCAAGGGGACATCAGGATGACGTGAAGCCATTTTGAGGCAATTTTTCATCTTTACCTTGGAGGAGTCAGACACACCTCATTTCTCATCTATCTCCTAGTTTCAGTTGAACACAGAACTTTCTGCTTTGAGTCTCCCCCACCCCCATCCCTTAGATACAGCTGCAAACTTCCATACAATTTAAAATTTAAGAGGGCACTTACTCTCAGATTTCTGCAAGTGGTGACCCTGCCCTACTTCTCAACAACAGAGCGACTTGGTTCCTGTCATCCGTCATCCAGCACTTTCTGTTTGGTGTCATCCTGTGGGACTAGGAACACAGGGAGCTGATACCACGCTGACCTTTCTTTTGCTGTCTACGTAAATAATAAAGTGTCTAAATCTATTTTGGGCTCCTATGGGCCGAATCTAAATGTGGCGAGCCAATTTAGCAGATGGCACCATGCTGCTGCTTGCAGACTGCTTGACCATTGACAGTTGCTTGATGATTGTGATGAATTGTTATATGCTTAAATTGTCTTCTCATTCAATTTGTCTCAATAAGTGCTACTTAACTGGGTGCCATTCTTCTTGGCTAAGGCACTTCCACATCATTTGCATGTTACTGCTTTTGCTTGTTAATATGCCTTTGTCATTGTTGTCATTATGTTGCAGTTCACGAAGATACATCAGTGGATCAGAAGTGGTTCATGAAAGATCACAGGAAAAATAAAAGAATGTAAATATTAAAATTTGTGTGCTTACTGTGTACTCACAGGAAGAACAGAAATGCCTACCTAAACTTGGCTTTCCCTGCATTGGTGACCTGTGAGCCCTGGAACCTGACAGGGTATTGTGTTGTGAAACTTCATTTCACAGTGGCATGAGGCCATCAGAGCTGAAATCTCTGGTAAACCAATCAGGTTTATCCAGAACAAATGCAAACTATTGCTTTCCACCCGGAGTGATAAAATCTCACATGTGCTCTTCCACGTCCTTTCCCCTTTTAATGTGGGATACAAATGGACCGCAGGCCCCAGGGAAGGACAGAGCGAGATAGAAGCCTGACAGCCCTAATGACTTTGAGGAGGAAAGAGGCACCCCATTGACTGGAACCAACATGGACTGCCACAGGAGAAAGAAAGAAATGTAGGTCTATTTGTTAAAACATTTCAACCTGTCCTGACTAAAACAGTGAAGCAATGAGCAGTGAGTACACTCTTGAACAGTGAAGTTGGCTGATGCTTAAGAAAAGCTGCCCAAGCAAGTGTTGAAATAAAAGGTGAGATATAAATATTTTCTTCACTGTGCCAGTAATATCAGTGAATGACCATTTCTATCATTTCAAGTGGCTTGCTCAAGTGTTGAGCCTTGGAGAGACACACACTCGTGTACACACACATATATTCAGTATCATAATGATGAAGATTAACCAGCTATCAGGATTCCTAAAGAAAACCCAACTGTGGTGAAAATGATGCAGTCATTATCTTCACTGGTTGAAATAAGTCCTTAGGACTTTCAATTCCCTGATTCTACTTTTGTTCTCAGAAATAATTACTCCCTGGTTCTACTTTTGTTATACGTTAAGTCTCCCTTTAATAAAATTATTTTTCATCAAATCTTTAAAGATGTTAACAAATTCTGTCTTAAGTCTGCTCTTTTTCAGGCCCTTTCTCAGGAAGTTCATTTCTCATATGATAAGGTATCTCTAGTTCTTCACACTGTTGGTTGTTCGGGGAATTCTTCATATTTGTCAGTGGCCCTATAATTAGCATCCATTCTCTGTATTCCGCACCTGTCATCAGTCAAGTCATATTCATGTTTCCCTAACTCATATTTACTCTTTTTTTCTTATCCATAAAGATATTTTTTCCTTTCACTCTTTTTTAAAGGATAATTAATTTTTATTGATATAGCTCACATACTATACAAATAATCCTTTTAAAGTGTACAGTTCAGTGATTTTTAGTATATTCACAAAGTTGTACACCATTACCACACTCTAATTCCAGAACATTTTAATCACCCCAACAGAAACCCTGTGCCTACAATTCCTCTTTCTTCTTATCCCCTAGCAACCACTAACCTACTCTAACAGAGACACTAATCTGTCTCTACTGATTTGCCTATTCTGGATATTTCATATAAATGGAATCACACAATATGTGGCCTTTTGTGTCTGGTTTCTTTCACTAAGCATAATATTTTTAAGATTCATAGATGTTGTAGCATGTATCAGTACTTCATTCCTTTTTATTACTGAATAATATAGTTCATTGTATGTACATACCAGATTTTGTTTATTCATTCATCAGTTGATGGATATTTGGGCTGTTTCTACTTTTTGACTCTTGTGAATATACTGCTATGAACATTTCATGTATGTGTTTTTATGTAAACTATGTTTTAAATTCTCTTGGGTATATACCTAGAAGTAGAATTGCTCGCTCATCTGGCAGCTCTGTTTAACATTTTGAGGAACTGCCATATTGTTTGATGTACAATCCATATAGCAATGTATGAGGTTTCCAACTTCTCCACATCCTCGTCAATACTTCTTGTCCATTTTTATTATTATTATTAGGCTAGTTGTTCTTAAATATGAGTTATATTATATTTTTCTTTATCACCAAGCATGGTCTTCTCCCTTTGTGAGTGAATACACATTTAGAATCTGTCTGGCTTACGAAAGCCACTAAGTAAAAATAGTCATATTATTAGCCATTATTAGTCTTATGTTCCTTTGAGATGAATCAAATTGAATTGTGACTTTTCTCTAGCATTATATTTCCATCTGCTTTGAATAGCAAACAGGATTCAAACTAATAGACCATACATTGCTAAGGTCAAAATAAAATAGGTTGGCATAACTCAGACCTCCATTAATAGAATCATCAAATATTCTAGCATCTGTTATTTATTTTCAGATTGCCCATCAAAGTGCCTTGATTTTAAGCCTGGAGATTATGCGGACGTGATTATAGCTTTCAGAAATCTGAAGTAAAAGGAAAGGGGCCAGAAGACTAAAGATGGGCAAATGTTTTGATTTGTGAATAGGCAAAGAGATGATAAAAGATGTTGTAGACTGGTGAGTTTCAAATCAATACCTTATGAAATTTTAGAAGAATTCATTAAGGAGATGGTTTGTGAAAAGGAAGTTGTGATCATCAAAGATACATTGTGCTCACTAAGAACACGATATGCCAAATTCATTTTATTTCAGTTTTTGAGAGGATTAATACATTGGAAGTTAAAATACATGTTGTATTGTGATTCCTAGGGAGATTTAACAAGGTTAGATAATGGGATCCTGGTAAATATGATGTGGGCTATTTGATAACTGTTTTATGAATAAGTATTTAACCAATCATATTTTGAGCTGTTACGTGTGCTAAAGCAGCATGAGCAAAAAGAGACGTGGTATCTGCCTTCATATTGTTTGCTTTATGGCATTATGGGATAGTAGATCTTAACAGAGAGAGGGGGAAGGAGAAACATGCATTTTGAAAATATACACATCTGGCACTCTGGGATATTCTGATTCTGGGTGGACTCAGAAGTTTAAGAAAACTCCCCAGGGAAGTTTAATGCTCATCTTTGATTAAGAAACTCTCATGAGGGAAGCTTTTGGTAGTTCACTGCACTGTCCTTGACTTGATTCTGCCTTGAACTATATATTATTTTTCAAATTGAGCAACTAATAATGTCAGAACAATTTCATATATATATGTATAGTATAGTTGCTTACATTATAATAGAATTAAATGAGAGAAATTGTCAAGGGATTTTCCTGCTGCTTTGTACTCTATCCACAGATTGATACAGCTGAATTCTAGATGAGTCTGTGTCAATAAGACCTAAAATATAGACCTGGCTTTGTGATAGTCATTGGTGCTATTCACAGTTACCTTTGTTTTCTCCCCTTCTCACCATGATAGGGCTGCACTTCCCTGCCCACTTGAAGTAAGTGAGGTCAGGTAACATTTTTGTGGCCAATAACAGGCGAGCAGAAGTGACAGAGCTTCACCCAATTCTTTTTTTTTTCTCTCTGCTTGGTGATTGGCAACATGCAAGACAGTGATTGCTCAATCAGCCTGTAGTCACAGGTTCTTAAGTGACTACAATGATCAGTGCCCTCTGCAGACCCAGCGTGACCTTGTAGCACAAGTAAGAAATTATCCTCCTGGTTTTAAGACATTTAGGTTTGGGGGTTGTTCATTTACTGCAGTAGTACACTGTCTAGCCTAACTGATACAGAATTCTAGGGTGAGTATGTGACAGCATGACATGTAATGGTGACTAATGTAAAGTCGTATTTTACAGCTGAAAAGATAAAAATTGTCAAGAGTAGAGTCTCCAGTCCAGAAATTAATGTATATTTTTCTCTTTTCTAGCCTGAGAATCACCTTGGAATTACTGACAGTGTGTCCATCCTCTCAGAATGTGCACAGTGTGTAGATGTGTAGATGAACTGCTGCAGCCAATTGCCACGTCAGGGGAAGATGGCCATAAGCTGAAACAGATGCTACTGAAGGCAGAGCAAAGAGGGAAATAAATAGGGGTCCTGGATGATATCATTGAGTGCTGAGGGAACCAACCCTTGTGCCTGTAATAAGAGTCCAGTTACAGATGCCAACACATTCCCTTATCGTTTAAGCTGGTTTGTGTTGCATTTTGTGAAAGATGCAAAAATATGCTGCCTGGATTCCCTTTCAAGGAAGGACTCGCTGCACAGCTCTGCAGGGTGGTTAACAGGCAGTCCCAGCTGTCAACATCTCCAGGGTCTACCTCAATGCAGAGAGCCACCTTGCTTGGGATCACACCCTTCCTTGGGCGGACTGTATCCAGTAGGAAGGGCTGGCCATGTCAACCTGACTCCGGCTACTCTGAGGGCCAGGACTTACTCTAGAGCTCCCTCTCAGGTTGGCTGATGATTCCTTGGCCTTGAGTAGCAATTCTGCTGCTTCTTCTGACCAATCCTGCTTCCTGTCCATTCCTAACAAAAAATCTTTGTCCCCATCTTCATCGCAGTGTCTACTCGTACTTCCAAAAAACCCAGTCTGTGACAACTTTTCTGCAACATCAGACAAAAGCATCCTAATTGAAATTCAGTGGGATAATTTGAACTTGATCTTGTTTAGAGGAAGGAAAATGTACTCATGATCTCTCTTATTTTTAACTGTAAATTTGTATTGTGTAAATTTTCAAGGATACACAAAAAATAGAAAGAATATGAGTATAATGAAACCCAATATACTCAGCTTCAACAATATCAATATACAACAAATATTGATCACTGAACCTTCCCATATTATTTTACAATATTATTTTAAAATAATAATTTATGTTATTTCATCCATAAATCCGCAGTGCACTGATGTTTGCTTTGGGATGCAATGCAATGCCTTTTGAGTTCTCCTCCCAATCCAACTTGCATGCTCCTCCTAATATAATTCCTAGCTATTGTCTCATCTTTTCTTCCTCTTCCCACCACTACAGCTTTCAAAAAAGCAATTATTTTAATAGGAGAAAGGGTCAATAGTCGTAGGAGATAGAAAGGCCCAGAACTAATTAATCCTGGAATCCATTCATTCTTTCACTTATTCAACAAGCATTTTAGACCTGTCATCTCCCAGAGTCTTGGATACTCAGCTGTTACCCATATAGGTGGTTGTTCAGATAGGTGGTGTGATGATTACTTTGGTCAGAAAAACGAACAGAGGGAGAGAAGAAGGGAGGGAAGGAAGGAAAGAGGGAGGAATGATGGAAGCCGGCCATCTAGTGGTCACAGTGGGAAATGTCATGCGTTTTTTCTACTAGACAGAACAAGACAAGGTTTACTCTAGGAAGGACCTTCAAGAAGAAATTGAGGCCCAGAGGTGAAGTGATTTAAGGTCACATGGCTAGTTAATAGCAGAGTTAGGCATGGAACCCAAACAAGCTGACTCTAAGACCTGTATAAATTTTGATTATTTGAAACTCTTAAAAAATGTGGTTCCAATGATTTAAAATTTGAATAAAACATATTTTGTATTTATTTTTATCAAGTTATGGCATATTGGTAGTAATGGGGTAAAAGTGCATTCGTTGAATGAAGGAACTAGATGAACCTATGATTACATTAACATCAAATTATTTTTCCATTAAAAAGTCTGCCTCCCTCACCAGATAGGAAGTTCCTCAAAGGTAGGAGATTATCTCATACATTTTTGTATCCCTAATGCCTGGCCTGGTGTCCCAAATGCCTGAATGAATAAATGAGTGAATGGAATTTGGAGGCTTAGATGCTAAACTGACTGTCATTGGCTAACTTTGTGACTCTCAGCAGATTATTTAATTCCTCTGGTCCATAGATTCATTAAGAATTCATTGACCTTTTGTTATAAAAGAGTTGGAAGAAACCTTGAATTTCACCTATGCCAACTATATTATTCTGTGGGTCTGTGAGAGTATCTGGCTATTTGGAACACAGACTCATTACCAACATTTCAATAACAATATCTATGCTAGTTTTGTCATATTCCTAAAACAAAGGTTGAATATTTAAGAGAAATTGCTTCCAGTAGAGAAATCTAAATAAAATTGTGCTGTGCTATTCGCAGTACATTCACAGAGTCTTTATGTTTACCTTCAGGAACTGCTTGGGTCAGTTATTTATTCCCATCCAGCCAGTTAAAACTGAAGGTAGAGCTCATAGGAGCTGATATTTAGCCCCTCATTTCTGGGTAAATATTAAGTTTGCCAGGGGGAAAGGGGTTACTGTGTTTGAAAGGAACTGAGCAGTGGCCAGACCAGATCATTCAAATTGTTAACCTAAAAATAAAAGGCCTTCCAAAGTGAAAGGCAACGAGCATTTATTTGAGATAAAAACAAACAAAAACATTAGCTATTCCGGAATCACTGATTTAGGCAGAAACCCAAAGACTTTTCTGATTAGAAGACAAAAGCAAGGCATGTTTATCAGAAAGGGAAGGGGAACAATTACAGCAATAGAAGGAGGGCATTTTTATTGGTGCAGGAAAGCAAACATAGGGATGCTAATTTTTAAAAAATTTTCAGTAGTCACGGTTATGTGCTTTCTTGTTATCTTTGCAAACAATTCTTTGGGTCACAATGTTGCTTTAGGCCCAGTCCAAAGGTTATTTTGCCCTGTTTTAACATTCTAAAGGTTTGAGGCCTAAAGTGTACAAGGCAGTTCCTCTGGGATGGCAGCTCCAGCTCCATTTTAAAGTGGCTCTGTTTATACTATTTTTTTTAACAAAATGATCGTCAGAACTGTGTGGAATCTGCTAGGTTACATCGCTCTTCTCTTCTGCAGACTGGTAGTTTCCTAGTCCTTTTTCACTTGAGAGTGAAGGCTTTCAAAGTGAATCTGCTTTTACATTATTAACACCTTGAGGCAGATTTGGGGAATGGGGGGAGATGGTGAGCATTTTGAGACTCCACTTCTGGTCCTAGCCCTGCCACTAATTGTATGACTTTTAGTCAGTTGCTTCTCTGAATCCAATTTACCTTACTTGTAACATCAAGAGGTTAATTAAAAGATTATCTCTAACATTCTTTTTAGTTCTAATATTCTGTGAATTTTTTTATTCTAAGGATAAATTCTCAGCTGACCGGCTCCCCTTCTTTTCCCCCTGGGTTGACTTTCTTCCTTCCATAATTTATTAGGTATCTCGATGTTTTGAGGGCAGGGCCTAGGTTTTGTTCATCTTTTTCCCAGTATCTAGCACAATAACCAAGCATCTGATTTCGAGTAGGACTGAAGGTAGTTCCTACTAACATGCCATCTGTGGTGGAGGAGCTCAGAGTTCAGAGGGGGAAGATGCCAAGCATTATTAATTACTCAATCACTAAAAACTGAGGATACAAAGGATAACAGGAAAACCAGTTCCACCCTTCCTTACCGCTTATATGTTCCAACAGGGAATAAGAGCTCTTGTAATACTTAACCCTGATTGAGCACTTTCATCTGTTCCACAACTGAGGAGACGGGCACAGGGAGGTTAAGTAATTTGCCTAGTTACAAGTGAGGCAGATTGGGAAACTAGGCAGCACAACCACAGAGCCGGCATTCTACTGGGTAGAGGAAACGAAAAAAAAAATCAGAAAAATCACAAGAACAATCCTGTGATTTCTTTGAGGGGCCTCTTGAGTTTGGAAAAGAGAGATGGAGTTCGAAGTACAGAAAGAGCAGAGAGAAGTGACTGCAGAAGGGAAGGCTGCAGAAGCTGGCAAAGAAGTTTGAAAAGCAAAAATGCACTTCTCCGGGCTGGAGATTAGGAAAGCAAGCGGAGAAGAACAGGGTAAACCAATTGCTCTGTAGAGCGCCCGGATCCCCGGGGAACCAAGGAACACGTCAGAAATGACATCAACAGAGGGGTTGGGCGTTCAGCTGAGCCGGGTGGCATCTGGCCGGATGTAACGCACAGGAAGCCCTGGAGGCGGTGCCCAGTTGTGAGGGCGTCACGATGGGCGGGGCGGACCTTCTGTGGTCCTCCTGACACCCTGTATCCTCGACAGGTAATCTGTGGGCCGAACGCGGACCTGGGCAAGGGTGGAAGTTAGGTTTGGTGGCCCAGGTTTCTCGGGGCTCCGAGCTCGGACAGGGAGTCGTTGATCTCGCATTAGGAGGTGGCTGAGGGAAAGGCTCCTTGGTGTGGGTCTCCCTGGGGAGATAGGGATACGAGGAACTTTGGGAACGGGGTCGTGAGGGCCGAGGTCGTCGAGGAAATGCAGACAGGCTGAGTCTTCTCAGGAATCGGTTATGGCTGGGGGTAATGGGCTCCGGAGCGTTGGCGCTCGGGGATGGAGAGATGGAGCGTGGGCACTGAGATGAGCTGACCTAGGGTCCATTCCCCACTTACCTTGCCTCCCTCCCCCTCGCCTCCCCCTTTCTGCTAGTAGTGGACAGGGACTTCGTCTTTTCATCTCTTCATCCCGGACAGTGCCTTGCCACTATGAGGCATTCTTTTGATGCTGTAGAATGAATTAATGAACGCACGAACCTGATTCTTGAGATGCTGTCGAATGAATGAATGAACGAACGCTTGAACCTGATTCTGGCTCAGCTCCGGGACCTTCTTCAGGGTTTCAGTATCCGGACTTCTGCATGTAGAACTGACTCCAGCTTAGTTTGCTGACTAGTGGTTTATGAGGATGCCGGTGTAGTAGAGAGAGACTCAGGACATTGTTGTTTTGTGGTTATTGAAATTTAGAAATGTGCCTTCTCGGGTGTGGGTAGAGAGATACGGCGATAACTTGGCTCCTTTCAGGTTCTTTTACTTTTCTGGGAAGAACTTACAGGTGAATGACCCCGGCGAGCAGTTGACCATCAAATAATAAGTTGGAGTTGTAGCACTGAGCTTCTAATTAGTGTTCTAAGAGCTTTCTTTTCATAAATACGAACTTATTTTCCATTTTCCTAATGTCTCCTTTTTTTATATTGGGATACTTCTTACATTTGAGATGTAAATGAGAATTATTTCATAACACGGATGAAAATAGTAATTCATAAAAATCCGGTCAGCGGTTTCACCTGGTGTGTTCACATAACGTTAACTTCTTCCCAACAGTTGCAGAAAGCCTCCAAAAGAACAAATCCCTGAAGATTAAATTGTGTTCTTTATAAAGTATTTGTTTAGATGACTTAAATGTGACGAAGAGTGGGCATAGACCTAAAGAACAAGTGGTGTAAGCAGATCGCTTTTGGTTGTCAGGCTGTGTAATTCTGGCATGAATCACTATCTACCTACAGTCCCATGAGGTCACAGTGTGTACCGGCTTCTTGCTATCTAATGAGATAGTAGCTCCTAAGAGGTTCTAGAATCTCATCATTAGGTTGGACATAATGGAGTAGGAAAACCTAAATTATGGCTTTTTTTGTTTTGTTTTGTTTTGTTTTATGAAGAAGAAGCTAGTAAGCATTGTTATATTGAAAAATCTAAGATGTTCTTTAAAATAGGTTGAGAAAAACAAAAAGTAGATATGTAAATACATATTGCAGTCATTTAAATTTAAAAAGTTTGCCTGCCTTTCAAACTTATTTTCCCAGTGTCTCGAAATTGTTGGTATCCAAATCATCACCATCTTTGTATGCTCTTACTATTGTGTTACCTTCACAATACATATAAATGTGGTGCAAAGTAAGGTTTTGAGATCCTTTAGATTTACATTAATATTAATGTCTTAACTTAAAAATAAAGTCTAATTTTGCTACCTCACTCTACTGTTCAATGTCATGTCCACAAATTTTGTACATCTAAATGTCTATGTTCATAATAATAACTATTATAACTATTATTCATAATAAATTGGTATCCAAGTGGTAACTTAGGGGTGTGCATTGACATTCTTGAGGTTTTCAGTTTTGCAGAACACTGATTTCTATGGACTCTAACATGGACTTCATTTAAAGAAATCTACGGACCATTAATGGACAAAAACATGAATCAATTTGTATTGTGGCATTCAAATCCTAGCACTCTGGGAAAGGTAAGTGGTTGACTGTGTTTTACATTAGGTGAGAAATAGAATAGCCATAGATTAGTCTAGGAAATTGTAGGATTCTGATTGAAAAATATAGCCTGAATCTCTTTCAATTATGCTTTAATCTGAACATTCCAGAAAGAGATTTGTTCTGTATTTATTAGGCAATCGTTACTATTTCCCTGTAAAATTGATGAGAAATTAGAGAACTTAACAAGGTATATAATTCTTGGAAGATTACTGTTCTTCTGCTTTCTTTTTCTGGGAGACCTCCTTTCAAAACTTTAGAGTCTTGTAGACTATGTCAACCTATGGATACCCTGTAGGAATGGGACCTCAAATAGTCATTTAAATCATCTCATATTCAACTTTGGCTCTGTAATAGTGTATGTCCCATATTTGGCCTTAGGTTAAAACAAGAGGCCCAAAAACTGTCGTTTTTTTCCTTATCCTGCCTTATTAATGCTATTTTCTTTTTTCCTTCTTTGTTCTTCTTTTTGAAAATCTCTTTGATGATTCATTCTCGAGGACTTTTATCTTTCTATCCTGGGGATAAAGCTTTTTTCTTGCTATTTTACCTTTCCTAGCTTAGGAGTTTGTTAATTTTTAAAACTATCGTGTCAGGTGGGTACTAGACTA
Source organism: Rhinolophus sinicus (assembly GCF_036562045.2). Classification (NCBI taxonomy): domain Eukaryota; kingdom Metazoa; phylum Chordata; class Mammalia; order Chiroptera; family Rhinolophidae; genus Rhinolophus; species Rhinolophus sinicus. The sequence continues at coordinate 48,922,228 of NC_133751.1, forward strand.
ATCAGGGGTATCACTTCATAAATTATATAAATGTCTAACCACTATGCTGTACACCTGAAACTAATATAAAATAATATTAAATGTCAACTGCAATTGAAAAACAAACAAAAAACCCTTCACTTCTAACTTTGCGATAATATTTGGCACCTTTTAATCACTAAGCATTAATCTTGTGTTTTTACTGGTCTCCTTTGTAGATACACTGGCTTCTTGTTTAGAATTTGTTCAATTCTAAAATCAGACAGTTCTTCTAGGAATTTATCTTTTGGATCTATTTGTACTTGCACACAAAAATTTGTATATAAAGATATTCATCACCATATTATTTGAAATTAAAAAAAAAATAGAAATAACCTAAACATTCCTCAACCTAGGTCTGGTTAAAAAAATGCCTTCATATGATGTACTCATAGTACTTTGCAGCTCTTAGAAAGAATGAAGAAGATCCGCAGGTGGAGATAAGGAAAAAATCTCTGAGATACATTGTTAACTGAGAAAAACAGTACAGAACTGTGTGTATAGTATGCTTCCATTTGTGTTTTTAAAAGCATACATTTATATATCCATACAAAATTTCTTCAAATATATATATATGAATACACACACACACACACACACACACACACACTATTGACAGAGGTACTCCTGGGGAATGAGACCATAGGTCTAGAGTAGGAAGCAGACTCACATTTTTCTGTATACTCTTTCTGGTGGATTGAATTTTTTACTGTGAACATGTTTTTATTTTTATAATACTAAGAAACAAACAGTAAGGCTTTAGGCTATTTTCATAATTATGGGAGCCTACTACAATTCCTTATGACTTTTGTCCTTTTAATTATTTGCACTATTCAGAAGGAATGGGGTTGCACAAGTGAGTTAACTTGTTTTCAGAGCTGCATGGAAGATTTGATGATAAATTATAATAGGTTTTTAACCTTAATTTAGATTATTACTCTTAACAAGGATTTGTGATAAACTAAGTGCTTACTGCTGCCGCATTCAATACTCATGTACAATGTATAAGCATGTTGCTGAGTTTACCAGGTAATAAGGATGTTGTTACTTTTGTTTGCAAACTAGATTTGTATTGCATCGGTGAGGTTCTTAGAGCCTCTCAGCCTCTCAGCCGAATAGGATGGACTTTGTTTTGTTTGACTTGCTATGTAAGGACTCTACTCTTTAAACAAATCTTAGTTATGATTCTACTTTGTTCTTGATGTTTAGAACTGGCTTAAGGCATTTCCAAGAATGGCTTATTCTCTGTTAGTAAAATCAGTACACCAGACAGATCATATATGTGGATAATCTCAGTATTGAGGATATTACTTTGAATTGGCTGATTATTTGCCTTGGGACTCAGCAGAAATTTCTGGTGACTTTCACTTCTCTAGCCATCTTTGTCTTTCCACACTTACATTGTGAGACATTTGGAATAATACTAATAGGTGAGTAAAATGAGTTACACAAGTGATTTAATGATATGTTAATCTTCATTTTATTAGTAGAGGGATTTTATTTGAAACTTACTTGAGATAGGCTATGTAAGAGACATACCCATATGATACCACTGATTGTGTAATTTGTTAAAATCAAATGAAGGCCTCTAATGTAAGGGCTGAGTCATGATTAATGGAATGGAACAGGTTATGCTATGTCAGGTGTTTTATACCCAATTTTGGCAGAGTAGTTTGCTTATAATCATTGCTGTTAAATGATGCTTTGCTTCTTGAGATCCTTGGACTAAATCGTAACTAGCCACAAAATGAAAATCGTGAGGCAGGATGCCTACAGTGGGACTCCTTATTTTGCTAAGAGAAGGGATAGCAATGAATTGAATCCAAGGGTTGATTGTGTTTTCCTGAGTCAAGATGAATACAGTAAAGGTCACACACAGAAAGAAAGGAGATGAACATGAATGTAAAAGTTACGTGTAGATAACGTAGAATTGAGGAGGATACATGTATATGTGTGTATCTATGCACATAGATATATAATGCTATGTATATAAAACATGTATATATATTTTATATATATAATTTTCTGGAAAACCAAAAATTCCAGATAGAAAGATATCCAGTTAGTATAAATGAAAAAAATCAGAATTTTAAGGCCTCAAAGCTGGGCTTATCATTGGCTTATTCGTGATTGTGCAATCAGCTTAAAGAATTTTGTATGTGTTAAGATCATTCACAGAATTTAAGTGATGGGAAAGCAGACAAAAGCCTGAGAGTGAGAAAATTTAAATCTAGCAACATATACCATCATGGTTAAGGGTATCTTTTAAGATTCTGTTTTGTGGTATTGTTTGGGGGAGGGGAAAAAGAAGAGAGAACTCAAAACTTTATTGCTGTTTAATTTGAATTTGAGCTATGTCTGTAAGGCTATCCTAAGCATTTCAATTGTGTATGACCAGGATGGATTAACTAGATCTATTAACCTATAAAACATCAATGTACGAAAATTAGTTTTATTATTCGATATATCTTGAATAACAAGAAAATTGTTTAAAATCAATTTTGTGATTATATGAACCTGCAAAGTGGTCTGAATTTTTTCATCCTAAGGCTTTGTTATTTTTTCTTCCTGTTTAAATATTTTCAAGCCATAATATTTCTTGTTCAGTTTCTTTCTCTACCCCATGGAATCAACTTCATTTTGTGCCATCTCTTCCAACAAATTATTTTGGCCATGCTTTCAAAGATCAAAAGCCCTTTGCTTTTCATGGATGTCATGGATCGTGATCAAAGAGATTCAGGAAATTCTCATTAAATCAGTTTATCTTACTACATCCCACGGTGGTTCTGTAACAGCTTTACATTCTGTTGCAATTTACAGTGAAGAACATTAATCAAAGAGAAAAGCCAGTGAACATATTTAGCTATTCTGTATACTATATCTTTTAAAAATCTCTTTATTTCCTTTTGGTCTTCTCTTTTTGTTCTTTCCGCATGGCACCTAGTGATCTGATTAATGACTGGCCAAAGAGTTACAGTTTTTCAGAATCCTTTAAAATCTTTTATTAGATGTGCTGGTAGAATTTTGTGTGTGTTTTGTTTTGTTTTAAAGCATCAAGTACAAGTTTTTGAAGACCCTGGGGCCTACCATCATTACGCATTCAAGATTTGAGTGTGAATAACTTCATCAAGACTTAGATCCTCTTCAAAAGCCTCAAGTCTCATCTGCATTAAAGCTCTCCATTGAACCCTGTCACAAAAGTAAAAGCTTAAAGAGACTAAAATCCATTAATACATTCCATTTTATATCCTTTTCTCTGATTTCTCTTGTTTCCTTCGCCTTTAGGGTCTTTCATATTGCTTACATTCCTTTAGACTAGAGCCAAGGAAACAGTGCTTTCCAAAAGAATATATATCCTGTGTCCATACATTTTCATTGGTAGAGAAGCATAAATTTGGCATAAGTTTAAAATCAGGTCTTTTGTTGTATTCTATAAAAACTCTAGTCAACAATAAGAAAATGAGGATAAAGTGGTAAAAAATATTTGAGGTCAGATTATACTCTCGGAGGCTATGTGGTTTAGAGAAAAGAGCCTCAACCTAGAAGTTAATGGTTCTTATTCTCTCTGCCTCTTACTCGATAGTTAATCCCGGGGTCAGTCACTTAACCCTCTGAGCCTTAACTTTATCTGTAAAGTAAATCTGATAATATTTTCCCTGCCTACCTCACAGGGTTGTTGTGAGGATCAAATGAAGTAATGTACATAAAAAGAACTTTTATATAAAATGTGCAGTATAGACATAGGGTCCTGTTACATAGTTGCAAGTCATTTCCTCTGTTCTTGGACCTGGGAAGTAGGTGCTTTACGCACACTGAACGTGTGCAACCGTCCAGGCTGGATACATCGTAACAAGGCCATGTTAAGTTTTGTTTTCTCTGAGTACATAGAATATTCTTGTGGGCTGATTCCAAGAAGGAGGAAGACTATAAATTTCCCTAAAATTATAAGTTAGCATAGATAATGCTCTAGAGCTGTTATGTGTTCTAATGTATTCATGGTTTGCAAAATTTAATACTAAGTTGTGAGCTGAATTTTTTTTAGTGAAAGAACATAGAAAATTTCACAGTGCACCCCACCTCATAAGAGTGAATATTGTTTTAGCTATATTGTGTGTGAATGTGTGTGTGTTTGTATTTGTGTACTTGGTCGTTAAATAAAATGCATTTTTCCTATAAGTTGCAGTTGCTGATATAGGAGTATCATTTTAGTACTGATGCCTTTCTTCTACTCATTTGGATTCTTAAGAGACTGTTTCTTTTCACTTCATGTTACTACTCGTAACAAAGGAATTAACAATTAGTATCAGTTTGACTTTTTGTCTAATTAATGAGATATATTTTTTAAATTTCAGAGTACAGAGAAAGCCTATAGGCCTTCTGGGTATTTAATATTCTAGTATCATCTACTTTGACACCCAGACTGTTACAACATTTAAGGTTGTTTGAACTTCATACTAGTAGAAACATTATATGAAATGTTTTTTTCTTTTTAAAAATTTTTACTTTTATCTTTCTGACCTAATGGAAAACAAGACTCCCACTTAGTGTACCGTTGTTTGAGGATTCCATGGACATAGGCTACAGAGACTATAGTTAACATGACTAGGAGTTTGATGATCTGTAGAAGAGAAAAATGCCAATTTTTCTTTCTCTGAATAACTACATTTATCTATAATGATTTAAGATAAATAAGTAACTGGCATTAACTTATTCAACTATTTTCGCTAAAAATAGATATCCACCTTTTTGGTAATAGCATTGATTAGGATCAGATGACTTTGATAGCATCTGTGAACAGTAGGGAATGGCTTCTTCCAAGGGTGGGTATATTCCAATTCATTGGTGAAGAACAAATTCTTTAGTGTACTGAAAAATTACATTTTGGTGCCCTAGGAGTACTTATTTAAGCTTGGATGGAATAATGTAGAAAATATTGATTTTTCCCTCCCTACAAATTATATAAATGTATTTAATCCTAGCAACATGAATATTTATTAGAAGATTTAAAATATAAAATCCAACTCCTTCGTTTTTCTGAACGGTCATAGCCAAGCTTCATGCATTGGTAGAAACAGAACAAATTGCATAGATTGTACAAATTGAGGCTCTTTTGTGTATGAGAATTGGAAGCATTGGCATAAAGTTTCATTATCATATATGATCAACTTTTTGTTGTTCCGCCCCCCCCAAAAGAATCACAGATATTTACCTCTTCTCCAGGGAGAAGATAGGATCTACCCACAAAAAAAGATCAAGAAAAATAGTTAGGCAGCCTCAGCCATCCTTAACCTTCTTCCTCAACCCTTATGAATCTAATCCATCATCAAATTCTGTCTTTTCTACCTCTTAAGTATCTTTCAAACTATCTCTTTCTGTTCTCACGTTCACTACACTTGTTTATGCTGCCATCATCTTTGTGTGCACTTCTACAATAGCTCTTGACTGGCCTCCTAAATCACTCTTTGCTCCTCTAATCTCTTTGCTTTTGGAGTCATCTTTAAAAAATACAACTCTAATCTTTTTGGTCTCCTGCTTTAAACTCTTGATATTGTATTGCCCTTAGAATTCAACCCAAAATCTTCAGTCAATCTTTTTTGCATACTTAGCTACAGCCACAATGGTCTTCCAATTCCCTGAAGATATCTTTGTTTTTCTTCAGGGATTTTTGCAGATGCTTTCTGCTTGGCATGCTCTCATCCTTATCCCTCATTACTTAACTCACTCTTATATTGCCACTCTCACCTTAAATATTTTTGTCCTCAAAGGCTTTCTCCCACAGCCCAGACTAGATCACACCACCATCCCTCATTATTCTTTCATAAATCGCCCAGTTCATCTCACACCTTATATGGTTGCCATTATTTGTCTAATCATTTGTTAATATTCTTATCCATAAGAATAAAGCTTCATGAGGGTAAGGACTTATACCTATGTGTGTTTTATTTACCACTGTATGCCCAGGGCTTTGGACAATCCTAGTAAATAGTATGAATTCAGTAAATATTTGTGGACTAATTCTTCCCACAGCTACCACTCTTTTCGTTTAGACATTTTACATTCTGTAAGTTCTAGATTATTTAACCTCTGTTAAGAACCCTCCGATTGCTTCTCATCTCACTTCAGTTACAAGGCAAAGCCCTGACAATGGTCTCCCGGGCCTTACCTGATCTGCCTTTGCTCTCTCCTGACCTCTCCATCATTTCCTATCAGTCAGCCCCAGCCACTCCCGTCTCCTTGCTGGTCCTCAGAAATGCAAAGCTTTTTTTCTGCCTCAGGAACTTTGTACTTGATATTCCCTGTGCCTGGAATGCTCTTGCCTTAGATGTCGATATGGTTTAATTCCTCATCTTCTTCAGATCCTTCATGATTTTCACCTCAGTAAGGCCCTCTCTGGGCATCTTATTTAACATTGTAACACCACCACCCCATGGCCCCTTCTTACTTTATTTATCTCTGACACTGTTCACTTGTAGTTCCCCCAGCACCCATAATAGTGCCTGACACATGATAGGCACTTAGAACTTATTTATTAAATGAATGAATTTAACTTGTACTCACAGAGGTGTGTATTTGGGACAATGCGACCTATAACCTGAATTGTGGGAACTTCATATTTTAAAATGATTTTAAAAATTGAGTTAATTAAATGTATTTATATCTTGCTCTGTTCTAAAACAGATTTGAAATGGCTTCTAAAAATGCATATAGTCCAATGGGATGAAGACATGTAAAGAGAACAAAACAGAATTTAATAGTAACATTAAACTGGGAAAAGTTAATGTATAGAACGTCCTCTAACGTGGCTAAAGGCAGGTTGTAAATTTGGCTCCTTAAAGAGTTAGCTTGCTCAGACATAATAATTGGATTGGAATCATGAACTTTGTTCTGTGGCACAGGTGACAGATGTTTGAATCTTATATAGGAAACATACCAGAGAACATACTTGATCTAACTATAAGGAATTGTGAAATTGCTCTTCTAGAAAAAATTGCTTTCTGTGTTAGGAAATCTTCTGTTGGTATGAAATACATACCCAATCTATCCATCATGAAGCCTCTGCTATGTCCGAGAGATGACAGCCTCTGCTTATGTTATGTCCAGGCCATTTCCAAGTTGATTCAAACTTAACATTTGGATATTTTTGAAAATCTGCTCTCAAAGATACCAACCAGCACGTTAATTACTCTAGTTTCTCCGACTGTAATCATGAGCTAGAATGAGATTTCAGTGGTTGTGGGTTCCTTCCTCTTGAGGGAGATAATTTCTGGTTTAGAAATAGGTTTTTCATTTTGCATGTGCATGTATCAGATCATAACGTACACCTTAAATTCATGCACGGTTTTATGTCAGTGATGGCAATAAAACTGGGGAAAAAAAGAAATAAGTTTTTGTACGATCAACAACTGAATTAGATGGGAGGATTGGGAGTAAAGCAGACGAATTAGACTTCAAGAAGTCTTTCACCAATATAGGAACCCAAATCAGAGCTACATTGTGTGTGTGTGAAGTTAAATGGAACATTGTATAGTCTGTGTCTTTCTCTTCATGGGATGTACTTTCATAATTCTGTTCTGTCTTTTAAAACAGAATTGTGGAGATACCTGCAGGCCACTGATAAAGCAGGGGCGGGACTGCAGAACTTCAAGTAAACTGTAGTACCTCATTAAGCAAAGCTGGTGTTTTGAGGCAAAAGATGCGACTATTTAGCTAAGTGGTGTTGGGCTGGCAAAATGTGCTCTTATTGGACTTTTTCTTCTTTTTTAGCTTCCTATTTTTGACCTGAAGATAAACAGTGCTTTTTGAAGTCAAATCTATCCTGCCCCATTTTTCAGGGTTGAAAGGGGGAACTAAACCAATATTAGATTTTTAGAGAAGCAACAGAAATATGTACTTTTAAAAAATCATTTATGTTCCACATATTTCAAAGAAAGACTGTGAATAGACATAATAAGAACACCATAGAACCACTAAAATAGACAATTCTCATAAAGGGAAAGTAATTTTACCAAAAGTATTATGAATAACATTGCTGATTAAATGATCCTATTGGGTTATATTTAATCTATAAGTCTACATTATTGTAACTAGTTTAAAATGTATTAATGAATGTGCTTTACACATTTTATTTATTTGCTGGACTTTTACGTTCATTTTAAAGAAATCAAGCATCTCTTCATTTTGGTATTTAATAACAGTAGAAAACCCGAGGACAGACAGAACTATTAGTGTAAAAATAATGCAAAGGTCATCATATCTTCTAGCATAAGTGATGTGGAAGCAGAAAGATCTTATTTTCAGTAAAAGTGTTGAAGTGGCAGAAAGAAAATATCCCCCAATTTCTTTGCTGACACAAATTTTGCTACAGTAAAGACAAAAAAAAAAAAAAAAGAAGTCATCTTTTTTGTGTGTGTGTTACTCAGAATGCATGACACAGCTAAAAGATACTTTGTAAACCAAAAAAGTTCTGTAATGATTTAAGTTTGGAAAATGTTACATTCTTTTTTGGAAATTTATGATACAAATTTATAAAGTTTCCAAATGTATGTGTAGCCAGAACACTTTCTTGCTCATAAAATCTTAATAGCCCTTGGATAGTGTTTCAGGAAATGCTGTTCTAGATTAAAAAATAAATTTAAAAATTATATATGCATGCATATACACATATACTACAACAGTATTTGATATACTCTAAAACTAAGTAAATAAATTCTAATTATAAAAAAAAATTGTGTCCAATATCCTTAATGAATATAGATGTTAAAATATGAAAATTATTCCAAAATTGGTACATATGCACTAAGTTGACTGTGTGGTCATGACATAATTTGTACAGCATTGACACAGATAATCACTTATCTTTCCCTGGAAACATTTTCTATATTTGGCCTCCAGTGTTTCACACCCTTCAGGCTTTCCTCGCATTTCTCTGACTATTCCTTCTAGTCTTATCTGTTGATTTCTCTTCATTTTTGTGACTCTAAACATCGGAGTGCCCTAGAGTTCAAGCCTCGGTCCTTATCTCTTTCCTACCTAGACTCATTCATCTTCATGACGTTGTGTACTCTCAAGGCTTTAATACCACCTTTACTTGAAAATTTCTATTTCCAGCTTAGACCTCTCCTCTGAACTCTGGACTTGTCACTGCCAATTTAACATTTCCATTCGTATGCCTCATATTCGTCTCAAACTTAACATATTCAAAATTGAACTCATCTTCCCTTTAGTTTTTCAGTAACAGATAAGTCCATCCTTCCTGTGTCTCAATTTGGAGTTCTCCTTGACGCCTCTTTTTCTACCTCTAATCTGATCCTTTAGAAGAAAGTCCAGTTCTCTCTACCCTAAAAATATAACCAGAATCTAATTACCTCTGCTGCTACCCCTTGCAGTTTCCTCCTAATTTATCTTCTGTTTCTACCCTTGCCCCTTTCATTCCATTAACACAGCCAAGGGATGCTGTTAAAACGGAAGTCACATCAGGTCACTCTGCTCAAAACTCCAATAGCTTCCTGTCTCACTAGTGAAAACCCTTTACCTCTTTGACCTGATCTCCTGCTTCTCTTCCCCAGATTCACATGCTTCAGCCTCCTCTCTGTTCGTAGGGACCTTGCTGGTACCGTTCCTGTGCTTGGGATGTTCTCGTAGATGCCATGTGGCATTTCCTCTTCCCTCCTTTAAGCCTTGACTCAGAGGTCAGTTCCTCAGTGAGGTCTTCATTAGAAACACTAACTCTCAGCCTCCTCCCACGCCCACCACACGCACGTCTCAATGCCCTTTCTTGCTTTCTTTTTCTCCTCAGCGTTTCTTACTATGTAACATTCTATATATTTTCCTTACTTATCTTGTTTATTTCTCTCTTACAGTACTAGAATGGAAGCTGCATGAGAGCAGGGTGATTTGTCTTTTTTCCTTGATCTCTGTTGTAACCCTAGTATCTAGAAGAGGGCCTGGCTCAGAAGGTATTAAATAAATATTTGTTGAATGAATTAATCATGTATGGAATTGCTTAATTGTTGTAATGAGCTGAATATAATATTGTTTATTTGTCTTAATATGGCTGAATATAAAATAAAGTTTTCATTTATACAAAAATCAAAGTAGTTTTAAGATAATGGGGAAAATCCCATTTAAATTGAGAATTTCTCAAAATGTCGGTATACGTTTATACTTACTCATTCAATTACTAGTAAGTATAAACATTTGATATTTTCAGACATGCTGTCAATATGCAATTAGAAATTGTGCTTTCAGCAAGTGAAAATTCAGTAAATTGCTCTTGAATGGGTAAGGTAAACATAGTCAATATAGCGTGGTAGTATATTTTTCTGACCTTGCCATAGCACATAAAAATAGATGTGTAGAAAACGGTAGCTAATTTAATTGGAGGAAATATAACAGCACATATAAATAGAAAAATCACTAAGGAAAGCACAAGAAAAGACTGACTTCCAAATCTTTATATCATGCAACTGCTCTTATAACCATGTGGTATTAGTCCAAATGAATCAAAATGTAAGTAGCAAGATTGACAACCACAATTAGATAACATCAGTATTAAGAGGTTTATTCTGAAAAACAAAGACAAAAACTTAACCCATGAATCAAAATTTGGCGTGGATCCAATTCAGAGGAAAAAGCGCGAGTATATGTATCGTAGATTCATATGTAGAATGAAAACAAAAGTTGAAATCAATTTGTTTAGCGATTTTAATGATAAGCATGGAATATTAAAATATAACATTTTCTTAGTATATATAATTTATGCCAAAGTTAAAAGTATTAATAAAGAGAGAAAATAAATGAGCCAATGTGTTTGCTAGACATGGTTTTAGATTAAGAAGCATTTACAGTTATATGTAAATTAAGTAAAAATCTCTCAAGTCCAAAAAATTCATATTAAATTATGGGAAGAGAATTTTGCTTCTGCTTAGGATATAGAAAGTTGCAAGAGAACATTTCTCCCACCCTAACAATGAGAAAAAACCTGATAATCCACAGTCAACTTGTCCTGAGCCCATTAGAGAGCTGAGGTCACAAGGCAATCAGGTGAACTGAAATCCCAAAGAGAGACAAGCCCTTCTGAGGAGAGATGGGACACAGAAACTGTTTTTACCTTTGGTAGAGCATGGGAGGAAGAGGCAGCCACCATAAAAAAGGGTAAGAAAGCAGCTAAAATTTTAATGAATTCTTAGTCTGAGTATGGGTTAGAGTAATAATTTAAAATAACTGGGAGCCCAAGACACAAGGGGAATCTGCACTCATTTCAAACCGTTTTCTATGGGTCCCTTGTATTAGTTCCATAGGGTTGCCAAAACATAAGTGCCACAAACTAGAATGACTTAAAACACCAGAAATTCATTCTGTCACAGTTCTAGATGTTAGATGTTAAAAATCAAGGAGTTGGTGGGCCATGCCCTCTCTCTGAAGGATCTAGGGAAGAATCAGCTCTATGCTTTTCTCTTAACTTCTGGTGTTTGCTGGCAATCCTTGGCATTCCTTGATTTTTGGCAGCCTAACTTTCATCTCTGCCTCCATCTTCACATGGCTGTCTTCCTTATGTGTATGTATCTGTGTCTCTGTTCCTTTCTCTCTCCTGTCTCTCTCCCCTCTTAATCATTTTTAAATATACAATATAGCAGTGTTAACTATATACACATTGTGCCGTAGATCTCTCCAGAACTTTTTCATCTTGCAAAACTGAAACTCTATACCTATTGAACGACTCCTCTTCCCCTCCTTCCCCCAGCCCCTGGCGACCACCATTCTACTTTGTGTTTCTAAGAAGTTGGCTGCTCTAGATACCTCATATAAATGGAATCATGCAATATTTGTCTTTTTGTGACTGGCTTATGAGTATATCACTAGTATCATACTTTTTTGATTACTGTAGCTTTGTAATAAGTTTTGAAGTTAGAAGTGAGCCCTCCAGCTTTGTTTTTCTTTTACAAGGTTGTTTTGACTATTCAGGGTCATTTGAGAGTCTGTCTCACCACAGAGTATAATGTTTGATATGGGCCTTTCATATATGGCCTTTATTATGTTGAGATAATTTCCTTCTGTTCTTAGTTTGTTGGGTGTTTATATCATGAAAGGGTGTTAAATTTTGTCAAATGCTTTTTCTTCATCAATTGAGATGATCGTATGGGTTTTGTTCTTCATTCTGTTAATGTGGTGTATATTACATTGCTTTTTGTATGTTGAACCATCCTTGCATGTCAGGAATAAATCACATTTGATCATGGTGTATAATCCTTTTAATGTATTGTTGAACTTGGTTTGCTAGTATTTTGTTGAGGATTTCTGCATCAATATTCATCAGTGATATCAGTGTGTAGTTTTCTTGTAGTATTTTTGTCTCCTTTGAGAATCAAGGTGATGCTGGCCTCATGAAATAAATATGGAAGTGTTCCTCTTCATTTTTTTTTTGAAAGAGTTTGAGAAGATTTGGTGTTAGTTCTTTGAATATTTGATAGAATTCTCCAGGGAAGCCATCTGGTCTTGGGCTTTTTTCTGTTGGGAAGATTATGATTACTGATTCAATTTTCTTACTAGTTATAGGTCTGTTCAGATTTTCTATTTCTTCATAATATATTTTTGGTGGTTATATGTTTCTAGAAATGTATCAATTTCTTCTAGATTATCCAATTTGTTGGTGTGTAATTGTTCATAGTAGATTCTTTTGATTCTTTTTATTTCTGTGATATCGGTTGTAATGTCTCCTCTTTTGTTTCAAATTTTGTTATTTGAGTAATCTCCCTTTTTCTTTTTTGAGTCTAAGAGTTGTCAATTTTGTTGATCTTTTTTAAAAACCAGCTCATAGCTTCATTGATTTTTTTCTGTTCTGTATTTTGTTTATTACTGCACTATCTTCATTATTTCTTTCCTTCTAGTAATTGAGTTTAGTTTGTTATTCTTTTTCCAGTTCTTTGAGGTATAAAGTTAGGTTGTTGATTTGAGATCTTTTCTTCTTTTTTAATGTAGGCATTTACCACTGTAAACTGCCCTCTTAGTACTGCTTTTGCCTCCTCCCATAAGTTTTGGTATGTTGTATTTTTGTTTCCATTTTTCTTGATATACTCGTATTTTCTAATTTCCCAGGTGATTTCTTCTTTGAGCCATAGTTGTTCAAGAGTGTGTTTAATTTCTACATATTTGTGAAATTTCCCATTTGTAGTCTTCAGATCCAGAATTCCTGTTCGGTTCTTTTTTATACTTTCTATCTTTGTTGATATTCTCATTTTGTTCATGTATCATTTTCCTGATTTTCTTTAGTTATCTATCTGTATTCTCTTGTAGCACATTGAGTATCTTTACAACGATTATTTCACATTCTTTTTCAGGTAACTCATAGACCTCTGTTGCTTTAGGGTTAGTTTCTGGAGATTTATTTTGTTCCTCTGATTGGACCATGTTTCCATTTCCTCATATGTCTTGTTATTTTTTCCTGGGATTTGTGCATGTGAAAAAACAGCCACCTCCCCCAGTTCTATGGACTGACTTCATACAGAAGAACACCTTCATCAATCAGCTGCACTAAAGATTCTGGGGGTCTCTCAAACTTTGTTTGGAATTGTGTCTTCTTTGGGCTTATGCATGTGCTTTCCCAATGAAGAAGTTTGCCAGTTTCTTTTTCAGGAGTTTATGAACTTTTGCTGCCTCTGGTGTGGGTCTGTTGTATTACAGGTTTTCTGGTGCTGCAGCTAGCCTGGATGCTCTCCCCCGCTCTCAGTAGCCCCTAGGCCTCCAAAGTGTGCTGTATTCCTCAGCACTCCAAGTCAGGTGAGACAGAAACCAGTCTCTCAGGTAGTTGCCCCCAAACCTGGAACATTACACATACATTGTACTCTTCTCTCTCCCTCCTCACGGAGAAGCTGTGAGTAGGATGTTTATTCCTGATTGTGCCAAACTATGCCAGCTTGAGGGAAAGGCTGTAACACGTGAAATGAAATGGCTTTTCTACCCATTTCAATGTGGCTGTTCTTGGCTTTGAGCTTTTCTGGAGTACTACAATCTCTTAACTGATTTCTGGAAGTCACATAAAGACCTTTTAGACCATATATTGTTGTTAAGTTAGTGTCTCTGAGGGAAACTAGATCTGGGGCCTCTTATTCTGCCATCTTGCTGACCCTCTGTGGGCGAATGAGGTATGGGGCTTCCTATTTCACCATGTGTTCTCAACTTATAAGGACTAGTCATGTTGAATTAGGGCCCACCCTACTCCAGTATGACATCATCTTAACTTGATTATATCTGCAAAGAGCCTGTTCCCAAATACAGTCACATTCACAGATTCCAGGGGTTAGGACTTCAACTTACCTTTTTTTGGTGGGGGGAGGGGTGCAGGACGAGGATATAACTGCAGCCTCCACTGGTGCTCATAAAAGATTGAGGGCAAGACATAATATTAGAGAGAGACACCCTTTATGACACACAGTTAGAAAACCCTGCCCACTTTATCAGTCATTATCTTATATGAAACAAAAATCTTGAGGCACTAGGGGAGGGACAGGAAACCCTTCTGTTTTCAGGATCCAGGTGAAGATTTACTGGTTCTTGGGGTCATGTAGAAGCAAAGGATATGTTCTTAGGGAGGGGCAGGAGACTCTCTACTAGTGATTGTTGCTACGTTGTATTTAGTTTGGGATCTACAGTGCTGGAAAAGTTTTTGCAGTGTTCCCCCACAGATGCTAGGTAGAGTTTCACTGCCCTAAGGTTGGGGTGAGGATGCAGAAAGCCCTATACCCAAGGCCTAGGTGCATAAGGCCTGCCTAAGATTGAGGCTGGATGAAGAGAACCACATTAGTTAGCACTGAGTAACAAACAACAGTAATCTACTTAGGGAGGGGCCAGGATTCAAAGAAAGAACCTCTTCTGTGGCACAGGCGTGCTGTGACTACTGAAAGCTGAGGGTGGAGCAGGAACACTGAGTAAAACCCTTAAGTGTCCTGTGCTCCACTCTAAGCACAAAGCAGCTGCCCACTGCTGGAGGAAGGTGTACAAAAGGTAACTACAGCAACAACAAAACAATAAACACAGCTCAACTATTCACCAGATTATCTCTCTTTGGGATTCAGTTTACTTGGGTGCAGAACAGAAGAATACGCATGCCCATTACCAAGAGTAAGTATTCTTTTTCTCAGTGTGTATGGTTATTCTATAGACAATGTCTGGCATTTAATCAAAAATTACAAAATATGTGAAAATAACAACAACCTGTTTTTCAAGAGATAAAGCAATAGACCCAGACCCATAGATGATTCATGTTGGAACTATTAGGTAGGGACTTTAATTACTATGTTATAGAATCTAGTGGAAAAGGTGGGGCATGTGCATGAACAGAGGAGGAATTTTAGCAGAGAAATATAAACTATAAAAAGAGTCAAATGGACATACTAAAATAAAAAATATGATACCCAAGATGAAGAACTTTGACGGGCTTATCAACAGACCAGACAGAGCTGAGAAAAGAATAAGTGAATTTGAAAATAGGTCAGTAGAAATTATCCAAACTAAAACACAAAAAGAAAAAAAGAGTGATGTGAGAAGCAAAAGAAATGAAATTAATATGGCACAAATTTATCATGTATCTAGTTATTTCTATTGATGGAAAGAGGGAATCAGCACTTGCCACTATCCTATCACTATATTTCTCTTCATTCACTTTTGTGTTCCTTAAGGCTTCTCTGTTCTAGCTACTTCTGCTTCTGACATTCGTGGGGGTGAATGTAAGCTACGTTCAACTTTCCAGAAGAAAGCCAGGCTTTTTTGGTGGAAGTTAAGACAACTTCTAGGAGTTGAGTCAGAAGGCACTTCAAATTAAACTGTTTTGTGTCTCAAAATTCTATGTCTCTAAAGAGCTCACACCAATGGTACCTTGATTCGACTGGTCCCTTAATTTTCTCCTATTTTAGAATGAGTTTCCTAGGAATATCCCTTCTCCAAAAAGCAGTCTCCTTTGTTTCCTCCCTTCTTTGAGAATGTTAGTCTCGAAATCCCATGTGTTTTCTGTCAGCCCAGAGACATTTTTACTCATTTTCTTGGCACCCCAGGAAGATCTTCAGTCCCATTAAGATTCCAGCCACTGTTATAAAATAGTGTCGAGGTATTCTAGGAAAAATATTAAAAAGTAGTGCTCCTTTTGCTAACTTTTCCTGATACTCTCCTCTTTCTGCATTCACTCGTTTACCCTTCATCTCAACTTCTGAAACACCAGTATATTCTGCAGAAACTCAGATTGTGAAATGTTTAATTTTTTCTGTCCTGAAACAGCTTTTGAGAGCAAGATAGATGACTGGGCTTAAATTCCAGGGCAACACGGATTGTACTTTCACCTTCCGAAAGTGAGGGAGAGAAGCGCCAAGGTTAAAACTAGAGGTGTGGCCTAAACTGGGGAACTATGTTGTTTCTATTCTAAATCATCCCTACTGTTACTTATGACTACATTGATTTTCAGTGGTGTAGGGTTAGTTTCATAACCATCTCACACTGGAATGGACAGGTTCCTTATAAGCCTTTTCACACTGTCTGAAATAACTTCTCAGTGAAAATAGTTATTTTAGAAATTCCAAAATAAAGCAAAAACAATGAGGCTTTATATCATCTAGATTTTAAGGTAGTTATATTCATGTAACAGGAATTAATTATGGACTCACTTCAGCATGATATATTCAGTGTTTGACATACTTAAAAATTGTCCTGTCTTTGATAGTTTGAAACTGTATAAGGGTAAATTTCTTGAATTGGATAAATATATGAAGATTTTCTCTATATAATTGATCCTATAAATATACAATATCATATATATTTAAATTGTATATTTTCTTAAATGGTCTAAGGGGGAAAACAGCCTTTCATTTTGTGTAAAGTTTATTGATTCATCTGAGCTATACCTATCCAAGTTCAAGGTGCAGAGACAGATACCACTTGGCATACCATTCTCATGTATCACGTGAAAGTAGTTTCTATTTGAAACTCCAGATAGATACTCCAGAACTGATGGGGAGTTCCCGCAAGGTCACTCACCAGTTACAACTTTAAAGTAAAAAAATAAAGAGAAAAAAAGTGCCTTTGTGTAAACATTAACCTATCTGCTTTTAAGTGGCTTTTTTTTTTAAAATATTAAAGGGAGAGCTCAAACTGGATTTATTTTATCTGTCAAATAAAAATAATAAGTTTAATTAATTTGGAGGTTAAGTTTATGTCTTTGTGGTCTACTATATCTTCTGGATTGGCAAAATATCCAATGCTTTTAAAAGAAAAGGGGAGAGAGTACAGGTAGGAATTCTTAAAAATGATTTCATTGTGTTTTCCTTGGTAGTTATATCAGTTGAAACAGACCCAGTTCTTGCTCTTGAAGCTTTATAAACCTGCCCTTGAATGACACGGACAAACAGACAGGCATTTGATTAAGCACACATTGCTGGACATACATGATGAATTAAAGTATTGTCATTCTATAAATGTCTTTTGTGTGGTCTAGATACACAATGAAATGTTGAGTGTTTAGAAAATAGCAAGAGAAGTTATTCATCCATAAGCTGGCAGTTTATTCAGTCCTGATATTGTAAATCCAGATTTTATTTAATGTTAAAATTTGCATATATGGTGCCTTATTAAATGATAGCATATTGAAATTAGTTTTAACTTTATTATAGGTATAGCTTCCAAGTCTTTTATCGTTGTAGTTGTGTCTGAGTCAGTAGGGCCTTTGATAAAGGCTCAGTGTCCGACCTGCAGCATTCTGTGTCATTTGGTGCTTGCTCCCTCCTACCCCTTGCACCTCCTTCTGTTGCAGAGAAGGAAGCTGCCTTCCCTGTCTACCTTTGGACAAAGTAGGGCTTTTATAAAAGATGTTTATTAACTATTGAGTAGACACAAAATATTTACAAAATATCCACAAGGCTTATGGAATAATTATATAGAGAACATATGTGTACCTATAGCCCAGTTCAAAAAAAGCAATGTAACCATTATCTCCTGTGCACTCCTCTCTGATCCTAAACTTTTCTTGCTCCCTCCAAGGTAACCAAAGTTCTGAATTTTGTGTTACTAATTTTCTTGCTTCTTTCAATGGTTTTATCACATGTTTAAACGGTATATTGATTACTTTCACATGGTTTTGAACTTTGTGAAAGTGGAGTCATAGCGTGTGTAATTTTCCTAGCACTTACTGTTTTTGTTACTCAATATTATAGTCTTCGATTTACCCGTGTCAACGCATATAACTATTGCTCATTAGTTTTTCACTGCATTGGGTGAGCATTCTGGCACTTTTTAGCAGAAAACTTGATGGACGCACATTTGGGAAGTTCCAGTTTTTAATTATTACAAACATTGCTCCTATATATATGCATATGTCTCATATGCAAGAACTTCTCTGTCAATGTTTCCCAACCTTTTTCATGTCACATAGAAAATGATAGATAATATTTGTGCAACGCACTGCATTAAAGATGCTGTATCTCTGGCTTGGGGGCTTCTGCTTGGCTGGAGGGTCGAGGAGAGCCATTCCTGGGCATACCTATAGCCCTTTTGTTGCATACTCAGGTACCATGCACAGTAGTTGGGAGCGCTGCTAGGGTGTGTGCCTGGGAGTTAAACTGCTTGTTTTAGGAACAGGCTTCTTCACCTTTTCTAGGTAATACCAATTGCATGCTGGTCTTAATAATTCCATTTAACTCACACCCAAAGTGCTTATATCAATTAACATTCCCTGAATATATAAGACAAAAAGGGAATCATTGAGAATTCTACCAATCTCATGATTATGAAAGTCAAGTAGGAAAAGGAAATAATTTATGATCTCCTAGGATATCAATTCAGATTTGCTTTCTCAAAACACAATGATGTCAAAATTCCTTTAAAATGTGACAGCAGAGAGTTACAGACAATACACAATGTTAAGAAGTGATATCGTGTCCCCTTAGTTGTTATTAATTGTGAAAGCCAACACCCTAGGCTGAATGAAATGCTATGAGAGCTGTAATTCTGTCTTCCAGGTTGAATGTTGCATTAGCTTTTTGTTTCTTAGCCTCAAGAGGTTCTTTCAGACAATATATGCAAGATGCATTAATGAGAGCTATTTATTGTAGAACTTTTAGTTTAGAAACCCAAACATTTAGAAAAGAAGACATTATGTTTTGACTATTGGTAAAATTGGTTTTCTTTAAACATTAAAAATTTCTATCAGAATTACATTAAGGTAATAAGTGATTATATTAATAACTCTAGTTCGATGATATCAGACTAGACTAGAATCAATTTTAGAAAAATTATTAACCCTATGTATCTTTCCCATGACATTTTCAATAAGCTCCTGTGCATTACTCCTCTAATGGCTTAGAGATATAAAAGATATAAAATAAATCTTTACTTGGTGCAAGTATTGCCTTATAGACTGAGGACTGTTTAAAATTAGATGGAGAATATCAGAGCAAAGCTTTCAAATTTATGCTTAGCCTGTTTTATGAAGACCTAATGCTAAAGTAGTATCTTAATTTACTTGGCACAGAATTACATATGACAACTGTTTCCATTTTCCTAGTACACTGTGCAGTGCACATGTCAGGGTTTCAGTTGTTGTCATATGAATTAGAATTTGAAGCACAGTCACCAATTCTTGTATAAACACTTATGTTTACATTATGTGTGTGTTTATACACATGTATATACAGTAGTCTCCCCCCTTCTCCATTCGGGGATATGTTCTAAGACCTCCCCAATGCATGCTTGAAACCACAGATAGTATCAAACCTATACACAGAGGGTGCCAAAAATGTATACACATGTTTAAAAAGGAAAAACTGTATTAAAATTGTAATAGTTAACATATACTGATAGCAAAAGATGAATACAAGTCACATTTGACTTCTGCAATTACAAGAGGTGCTCAGAGTGGTTACCATCAGGTCCAGACACTTCTGATTATAGTGAACTACTGCTTGAGCAACGTTGACTGAAGTGTCCACTTGTATACATTTTTTTGGCACCCTGCTATAGTTAGTTCTCACTTAATGTTGTCAATAATGTTGTCAACTTTAAACAAAATGATGTATAAGGAAACTAATTTCACCATTGTCTAATTGATTTAAACAAGAGTTAAGTTTCTGTGGCATCTTATCAACGTTATAATGAAACAACGTTGAATGGAATGATGTTATTCAAAGTCCTGCTGTATACTTTTTCCTATACATGCATACCTGTGATAAAGTTTAATTTATAAATAAGGCACAGTAAGAGATTAACAACAATCACTAATAATAAAACAGAATAATTATAACAATATACTGTAATTAAAGTTATGTGAATGTGGTCTCTCTAAATATCTTATTGTACTGTACTTACCTTTTCATTTAAAGGAAACACTTTACAGTTTCTCTTTGACATATTTGAATTGCCAGCATCACTGCTCTTGCATTTTGGGGCCATTATTAAAATAAGGGTTACTTGAACACAAGCAATTCACTACTGAGATAGTCCATATGATAACCCAGATGGCTACTAAGAGACTAACGTGTGGGTAGCTGTACAGCATGGATACTGTAGATGAAGGAATGATTCACATCCTGGGCAGGATGGAGTGGGAAGGTGCGAGATTTCATCATGCTACTCAGAATGGCGTGCAACTTAAAACTTATGAATTGTTTATTTCTGGAATTTTTCATGTAATATTTTTGAACCACAGTTGATTGTGGGTAACTGAAACCATGGAAAGCAAAATTGCAGCTAAGGGGGGACCACTGTATACTCATATATATTAATTTGTGTATATGTGCACTCACCACCCAAGTATATGTATATACATTATGTGTGTGTATAGAATTGGTAGGAACTTAGTATATATTCATCAGTCTCAAATAGCATTGATTAAGTGTCTCAGTATAGTTGACACTGATTTTCCTGTAAGTGTGTAGCTAAGCTCTAGCTACAGATATAAAGGATAAATAATATATGGTTACATAAATAGCAATAGCAACTAGTGGGAAATATGATAAATTCAAGATTTTCTTCATTTTTCTTCTTTGAATCTAAAGCATTTATTGTAATTTGTCATGCAAGGCCATAGTTCATAAAGTTTAAATTATAGGTATCCTGTGTTTTAATAGCAAGCTCACATTACAGCATAGCTGGCCATTATGATTTCTACCCAAGTATACATTTATAGGAATGGAGAGAGAATTTGTAGCCCAAGAAGTAGGAAGGTCACCTCCTATAAAGACATTCTATACTTTCAATTTCAGGATTTATCTTAAAAGCTCATGCAACTTTTGCATTCTTCTCCTGTTTCAATATATTTTCCTCCAGACAAAGCTGATGCTGCATGAAGATTCATCCTGTGGCTTCAGATGCAGGATCATCATGCTTTCAGAAGCATGACAATAAATGGAATCCCATTTCCCAAAAACCTTTAAATCAGAAGTGCTTCCTTGTAAGAAAATTTTGACTTCTGTGGTCTGAGTTCCATTTAAACTTTACTGAAAGTATAAAGGTCTCTCGAGTCACCTCCCCTGCCATCAATGATCTATTTTTAACCAACTGTCTTCTGGTCTTTTGTGTATCATTTCTTGGACAGTGCATTTGATGAAACCCTTATTCTTTGATCTTTATTTTATCTTGGTTTCCAGGAAAATTTCCCTATCCTGTTTCTTTTCAAAATCCTTTGGCCATTCCTTCCCTGTCTTCTTTGCTACTCCTCTCTTTCCCTGATTGTGTTTCTGTCCCCAGTTTATTTTTAACTTCTCCTTCCTCATTCTATATCACCTTTCTTAGCTATTCCAGTTCTCTCCTCTCACCTGAACTCTCAGCTTGTAATATCCAGATGCCTTTGGAACAAATCAACTAGGGCACTTTAGCGTCCCTTCATATTTGGCGTTTATAAACTCACTCCCACATCCCAGTGCCTTGCACAGAGTCTAGCATAGCAGGGGCCAACAAATATTTATTGAATTAATGGATGAAATGAATCTCATTCCCCTTTAAACCATCTTCCTCTCTAATTTTCATCTTTGGTCACTGGTATCACTGTTCTTATCACTGCTCTCTGCTATTACAAATTTTTTGTGGTTTTTTTCTGTGGAAATGTATCATATATATATGTTCTTTTCATTGTATTTTCATGACTTTTACCTTATTGAGACCCTTGTCACCTCATTCCAAGGTTACTCCCAGTTTCACATCTGGCCTCTTTGGTTCTAATCTCTCTCTCCAAGCTATTTCTACCATAGCTACCCTAATAACTTTTAAAATATTTTTTATTGTTTTAATAAGCTTTTTATTTGGGAAATAATTTTAGGTTTACAAAAAAGTTTGCAAATATTTTTTATTGTTTTAATAAGCTTTTTATTTGGGAAATAATTTTAGGTTTGCAAAAACAGTACCTTTACCAATTTCTCCTGATGTTAACATCTTGTATAAACATGGCTCAATTGTCAAAATTAAGAAGTTAATTTTGTATATGATTGTTAACTAAACTCATTTATTCAGTTTTCATCAGATTTTCCACTACTGTACTTTTTTGTATTCCAGGATGCCACATTGCCATTTAGCATATCTATTTATTTTTAAGTAGGTATAACCAGCTTTGGTAAAAATTCAAAAAGGACGTAAGGATATATAAGTCTCTTTCCACCTCTGAACCATAGCTATGCAGTCCCTCTTCTAGACACAACCCGCTGTTTCTTGTTTCTTGCATAGTCTCCCACATTCTCTCTCTGCACACACACACCGTTGCATTCTAAATATACTACTCTTACCTTACTTTTTAAAACTTAATATTGCTTGATCACTCTTTATCAGTAACACAAAGTTGCTTATGTTTTCATTCCAGCATCTCATTGTATATCTGTACTGTAATTTGATTGACTAATTCCCTACTGATTAGCATTTTTTGCAAACAATGCTGCAGTGAATATCCATGGCCATGCGTCATTTCACATGTGTAGGTTTTTAGTTTTTGCTACGTAAAAGGGTATGTGCGTTCATAATGTGATTGCCAGTTTGCTTTCCAGAGGGGTCCTACCAATTTATCCTTCATTATTTTCCCATAATCTCACCAATATTGTGTCTTATGAGACCTTTGAATTTTGTCACTTTGATAAGTTAAAATATAGATTAAAATTATGTCATTGTACTTTTAATTTGCATTTCTCTTATGGTGAATGTGTTGTAATGTCTTTTCATATATTTAAGAGCCATTTATATTTCTTCGTCTGTGAACAGTTCATATACTTTGCCCATTTTTCAGTTAGGTTATTAAAATATTCTTCTTACTATTATGTTTTCTTGCTTTAAAATCTTTCGGATTTTCCTATTTTCGGATTCATTAATTTAAAATTACCATTTTCATGTACCATTTTCAAGACTTTACATCATATGTTTCAACTCATTTCACACTAGTTTCCAACAACCACTGCTGCTCTGACCAGTCTGGTTTCCATACTCTCCTAAGGGTATACTTGTGTCATGCTCGTTCCTTCTATCATGCCTTCTTTCTTTGTGTACCCCTCTTTCCCCTCCCCTTGTATCTCCTCTTTTGAGACAGAGATCATTGCCACTTTCTACAATTGAATAAACTTCCTTTTAATTTCAAGTGGACTTCTAGAAAGAATAATTAATTGATAGTTTATAAATAGAAAATGATAACCACTAAGAGACAGCACCAAATTATGAAAAACAAAAAAAAACCAACAACCCAAAAACCTGCTCATATTAAACTAACCACTTAAGAGTTCTAGTGGATTGGTATGCCATAGTCATATCTTTATTTATTAAGGCATTTTATTCTTTTTTGATAAATTCGGTATATTTGAGGAGTTATTCTTATTTGATATATTTGAGAAGTTAAAAAAAGGTAAGCTACACGAGAGTAGGTGATTTTGTAGCTGATCAAACTTGTGTACCCAAAGTGATGCATAGATCAATGTTAAACTGAAGGTCTCTAAAAACAGAACTCTGTTCTCTGTTTCAGAACTCTTTTCTTGATCTTGACTGCTCCATATGTATTTACTAAAACTTGACGAATACATGGACATTAAGTAAATGCAGTTAGGCTTAAAAAGGATACTTCCTGTGACAGAGTACACAGGCATGACCCCAAATTATCTTAATAGTTTGGAAAGATGGGCTAAAACCAATAAGGTGGAATAGAAAAGAATTGAACGTAAAGTTCTGCATTTCATCTCCAAAATTAGTTGAAAAAAAAAAGAGAATACAGTCATGTATCTGGTTTGATGTAGTTTGTATGACAAAAACTTCGGAGTCTGCTAACTTAAGAGTATAATGCATTCAAAATCTAATACAATCTTGAGTTGCATTTATACAATTATAGCATCCAGATTAAGGATCTTGACAGTTACGCACCTATTTTTTTCTTCATCAGACCTTATTTGGAGTATTTTATTCAGTTCTAGGTTTTATATTTTCAAAGGGACATTTTAAAATTAAAGTACCTGTATTGTTTTTCTATTGCCGCTATACCAAAATTATCACAAATTTAGTGGCTTAAAATAATGCAAATGTATTACCTTACAATCTGTAGTTAAAAATCCAAGATGGATTTCAGTAGGCCAAAACCAATGTGTCATCAGGGCTGCATCCCTTTCTGGAGAATCCAGGGGAGAACCTGTTTCCTTGCCTTTCCCAAATTGTAGCAGCTCCCTTCCTCCATCTTCAAAGCCAGCACAAGTCACGTCCTCACTTCACCTGTCTCTGACCACAGCCTGGAAACGTTCACGCTTTTAGAGGATTCGTGGGATTATATTGGACCCATCGGGAAAATCTCCCCATCTCAAAATCCTTAACCTTAATGGCAGGTGCAAAATCCCTTTTGCCATGCAAGATAGCAGGTGCACAGATTCTGGGGATTTAGGGAGGGCATGCACCTCTTCTGGGTGCCACCATTCGTCTGCCTCCCCCAGTGCTTCTTACAGAGGATCACCAGGATATTGGAGGAGCCAAACTGGATACAGAGAATCAGACAAAGAACAACTGAAGATGATCCCAAAAGTCATGCCTGGGAAAGTATGAAATAGTAAAGTGATTAGTGCACTAAGTACATAATAAATGGTTTCTGCTTTGAAGGCGAATGCTACAAACTACAGAAATACAGTAGCTCAGAAGGGAAAGAATTTACGGATGTGGAAGGGGATGAAGCAGCATAACATTTGTCTTGCAAAGAACAGAATTTGGGATCCAAGTTTTCACTTTACATTAGATCAGCAGGTGGTTTCAATGTTAGAAAGCACTAAGTTTAACAAGAACTCGGTATTATTTTCCTAACTAGTGAGGGTCGGGGGTAATGAGGGACTACAGTAGAGAAGCAGCTTTCTGGCTTCTTTTGCCATTTGCTGAATGTATAGATTCAGAGGAGGAGGGAGAACTTTTACCAAAGGAAGAAAGCAAAATTTTTGAAGCTCAGAGAAATACATATATATACATGTATGTATACATATATATTTAGTTTTCCTTCCCAGGAACATATGGGAACGAAATCCCCTCTAAAACTAAAGCCCAGTCATCAGGGGTTATTGAGATTTTTCAGGCTTTCCCTATAATCTTCCTCACATTTGTCTCTTTAAATGCACTGAAATCAACCTTTAAGAAGTTGCTGATAGTGGTTATCAAGCAGGAGTTAAATTAACAAACCCTCCCACCTCCCTCACGGGGTGGTAGCTTCCAAGGCCAGAGTCAATGTGTATCAGTGTGAACCTGATCCAGAAACAGCCCACAAGGGAACAAAGTTTAGTCTGTGAGGAAATGGGTGGCTGCTGATAGTTTCATGCTGTCTGTCCAGGCTCAGCTTTCTGTGGTGTAAGTAGTTTTATTTTTAAAATTACGATATTTGAATGGAAAAGGGATTGTAGGAATAATTGCCATCTAAGATTAGATTAAAGTCCTGCCTGGCCCCAAATCTTGTGTGCTAGACCTACTTAAAAGAAAGATTTGGCTTTTCACAAGTAGTTTTATGTTAAAAAAATGAAAAGGAAAGCCACGAAGTTTCTCAGCAAATGTTCTACTGCTTGCATAAGATGATTTTTTAATAGCTTATCTGTGTTGAGGGAAGTTGTTTACCATCAGAAAGTAAAAGTGAGTGAATAGATATCTGTTGCCCAGAGATTGATTATTTCTACGTAGTGCTTAGATTTCTCCCTGATGTTCTTTCCAGATGCTTTTCCTTTAATTTAGGTTCATGTTACAAGTTTATGTTAGCAAATATTTAGTAGCCTCTCAGGTAATTACACTGAAGGTTTTGATGTTCAAATAAATTAAATAAATGAGAATAAAGTAGAACTTTAATACTGTGTACTAAAATGTTGGAATCCTAGATTTGAGAGCAGCAGAATGTATTTTCAAAGAGTTGGAATTTTGGGAAATGGATGGAAATAGCAAGCAGCCTTAGAAATTTCATGCAACTTTGGAGAAATCTGTTTTTAAGATTTTGACATGCATAATAATTTTCCAGACTAAGTTCCTAGTACTAGCATGTATAAAATTAATTTCATATACGAAGTTGGAATGGCTGTATTTCAGTTGCTATACTTCTATGTTGAGATTAGGATTCCAGGAACTGCACAAGCATTGTTGTTGCACAAGCATTGACTTCACTGAGTGCAGCTATGATTAGAATGTTAAGGTTGCGTTTGGTGTTCGAAAGGTTGGTATTTTCTATTTCCCTTTTGCCACAATGTATTTAAAAACAAAAACAAAACAAAACAAAAAACTCCCAGAACAGGACAAATTTATGGTTTTGAATATAGAAACAAAGTTTGATGTGGTTAAACATTTTTTGCGGGAAACGAGTAAACTCGTCATATCGCCTCTAGTTGGAACCGGCAAAAATTTTGCAAAGTAAATAAATAGAGACCTCTTTTTAAACTAAAACACTGAAAGTTTCATAGAAAAATATCAAATAGATCGAAAGATATGAATATTTTACGGAAAGTCTAATTTTGGCGAGAAAATGTCAAAAAAGCCCCGCGTTACGACGCGATTTGGCGGGAAAATGCCCGCTTACAAAGTTAATATACAAAAGTTATGAAGGCTGGCTAGTTGGTCAGTAGCCTTTTAAATCACTTAGGAAGTGCTGAGGAGACAGATTGTTTATGTAGAAATACACTGTATTTCCTCTTTCCTCTATCTTCATCTCAGACCTCAGGGACATTTAGTCTATTTCTCTAGCCTGCTTCTTATTCCTGTTGGACTGAGCAGGAGCCCAGATGGTGGTACTGGGCCCCATCTGACTCTTGATGGGATGGAAGCCCAAGACACACTGTCCTACGCAGGCTCTAGGACTATAATGAAGTGAAATCTTTACTCATCCTTTAGATTGATAAATTTCAATGATTTTAGGTTCCTGAGCTGATTAACTTCCCCAACTCAATAGCCTCTGCTGGGCCAAGTTGCTTATTTAGTTGTTAGTTCATGGGGTGGGAGGTTGGGGGTGGGGAAAGGAGCCAACATGGAAGGGGAGACTGTAACCATGGGAACAGCTATTTCCTAAAGGATTGAAATACTTCAGTGTTTTAAAAACACCATGCCTGTGTGTACTGGCTGAATCTTAACCTCCAGTAGCTGCCTCTAACACCCAAACCCTTGACCATGCCCTACAAAGCCTACATGATCAACTTCTGACCATTTGTTTAGCATCATGCCCAGCATTGTCCTCCTTAGTCAGTTTGCTCCAGGTTCCTAGGAACACATCCAACTTGTTTCTGCCTGCAGGCCTCTGCTGCCTGGAAAGAGCTTCCCCTACTTTGTTTCTTCCCTCCCTTCGTTCAGATCTCTACTCAAATGCCTCTTCCTCAAAGACACCAATACCCCACATCCACTGTATTTTTCCTTTACCCTGATATACTTTTTTTTTAAAATAACTACCTGGCATTATTTAATTTATTTGAATATATATATTTAATTTATTTTCTATAGATATCTAAAATACATGTAGTATTTCCCACAAGAACACAAGTTCTATGAAGGCAAGAACTTCTTTGACTGAAATAAAAATTACAGTGTATATACCATGATCAAGGAGTATAAAATTCAAAATTGTTAAGATGCCAATTCTCCCTAAATTAATCTATATATCCAATGTAATCCCTATCAAAATTCAAGCAGGCATTTTTGAAGAAATTGTCAAGTGATTCTAGAATTTATCTGGAAATGCAACTTATATAGAATGGCTAAAACAATCTTAAAAAGGAACTGTAAAGCTACAATAATCAAATATTGCCCTAAGGATAGACAAATATATCAATGCAACAGAACAGTGCATCCAGAAATAGACCCACACATATGAAGTCAATTGATTTTTGATCAGGGTGCTAAGCCACTTCAATGGGAAAAGGGTAGTCTTTTTAAACACGTTTCTGGAACAAATGGATTTTCTTGTGGACAAAAAAGAAACTTCACATCTTTTTCACTCCATACACAAAATTAAATAGACGTGGGTCATAGATCTAAACATGAAACTCAGAACCAGAAAGCTAGAAAAAAATAAAGGAAAAATATCTTTATAATCTTGGGGTATATAAAGATTTATCGAGCAGGACACTAAAAGCACTAACTATACAAGTAAATTAAATAAAATCAAATGAGTTTATGTACTTACTGGAAGACTTCTCAGGACTTGTAATATGCTAATGTTTCTAGTAAGAGGGTCATGCAGCATTTCCCCCAGTGTTTGACCACTGAATCTTGTTTTCATCTGGAGCATTTAACTAACATGCAGGAGTGATAGAATATGCCATAGAATATACTTGGAGAAGTGTTGCTTTGGCTCTGTCCTCAAAACATACTATTTTTGAGAGCTGTAATAAGTTTCTCCTTCTTTGGTGTGAATTAATGTAATTTCATCCAATTTAACAACCAGAGTAAAGAAAACCTTTCTGCCAAAAGAACTGTGATCACACCCCACTCCAGATTGACTGATCAGCCAGCCAATGTCGCAGTTGTTATTACTGATAGGCCAGTGTCACATTAGACTGGAATTCGCCATAGTAAGAGGAATAAAGAGTGATTAAAGGTGCAAAGCATTTTACATTTTCCCTGCTGCTGGTTCCATATGCTTGTTAGGCCTGCTCTGCCCTGCTCCCTCACTGCCTGTCAAATTCCAAGTTGTTAACCCTTTGCCTCTTTCAGATTGCTCAACTCCTTTGGTTCTCCCAGTTCCTAATTGCTTGAAGGCCTTTTTTTTTCTGTGGCATTCCTAGTCTCTGACTCATAGTTCACTGTCCAAATCAGATTCCTCTACCTGCTGTTGCTGCCCATCAGCTGATTTTTATGGTATATAAATTGTCACATAAGAAGTAGGAGCAGAACCACAAGAAAAAGTAGAAGGAAGCCAAAGCCAAACTCCACCGAGACCAGAGCTCTTGGCCCAAGGCTCTTACTGCTCAGGGAAAGAGATCTCAGGAAGAAGTCAAATGGTATGTAATGCCAGGAAAAATATAGAGAGAAAAGAAAGCTTAAGAAAATGTCCCTATATTGTCTCTGGATTGTATTTAAAAAATTGAACCACTATAGTAGATATTGGTTTGTCATGAATATGAAAAGCTAATAACCAGATATGGAAATGTCATCTGAATAGAGCTTACTAGAAAGACTATACATGACTAGAAGTTAAGAGGCTTTAATTTTAGATCTTCCACTAATTTGCTTTATAATAGTAAGTAAATATATTCTTTTGTTTTTTATTTTTATTTATTTTTTAAAGATTTTTAATTAAAATATAGCTAACATACAATAATATATTAGTTTCTGGTGTATACAATAGTTATTCAACACGTATATGAGTGTACCTAAAGAAGTGATCACCATGATAAGTCCAGCAACCATCTGACACTGTACTACGCTATCACAATATTATTGACTGTATTCCCTATGCTGTACATTACCTCCCTATGACTTACTTCTTTTATACCTGGAAATTTGAACCTCTTACTTCCCTTCACCTTTCTCCCTCCTTTTTAGTTTTCTCAGTTACAGTTGACATTCAGTATTATTTTATATTAATTTCAGGTGTATATTATAGTAAATATATTCTTTACAGAGAAAAATCATTGCCCTCACCCTCATTGCAAAGAAAAATGATATGTGTATATATGTGTGTGTCTGTGTATGTATATATGTACACACACGTACTTGCATACCAGGCTTTGTCACAGATACTTTCTCATGTGTTATCTCATTTAATCATCTCTGTCCATATCTCACCTTTGTCATCTGGAAAGGAGATAATGTCTCACTCTGCCTTCCTCACAAAACAACAGATATAATCATAGCCAGATAAGAACATATACTACTTTCAGCATTACTCTAGAATTAAGGAATAAATCATGAATGCTGTGTTGAGAGATGTATACCAGTATTTCCTTAGCAAAATGGTGTGATGAATTCTGGTACAGTTTATTTGAAAAAACATTTGCAGACCAAACTTAGGAGAAACAATTTACACAGGATATTTCATAGACATCAAAGACAATTATGGAACACCTGGAAAGTACAGAACAACCTTTTTTCTACTTCTCAATAAATTGTAACTCAAAGTAAACAGCTTTCACAATACTTTATGACACACTGTATCAAAGAAAAACAGGCAAGAGAGATACTTAAACAAATAAGTAAGGGCAGGATAACAACATAGATGACAATAAAAATTTTACATTAGAAATTGAAAACCAGTTTTTAGCCTGTATTAAAATAGGATGAGAAGTACCACAGAAGGCACCTAGGGTTCTGGGCGCCAAATGGATTGATGTTTGTATAACTCTACTGCTTATTAACCTGGAGCTGGGAGCGAAAAGAAATTTGATCACTTTTCTAACAGGCTGATCCTTTATTATAATCAGAATGGCAAGTTTAGAAGCTACTGAACCCCACCTGTAGGCTGTTTTTCCATTGTTCTTATAACTTTCAAAATTTAATAAGGGGGTGGGGGTGGGGGCACAACAGCTGCCAAGTGTCTGGGAACCTACAAGATTTCCTCACTGCAGTTCCCTAAAATAACCAGGGGATCATAAACTAGCAAACAAACTCATCAAAGAAAGACCATAAAAAATTACTATTTGAAAAAGGCTGCCTATATAATCTACTATCTGGAAAATGATTAGATAATAAAGTCCAAAGGAACAGACATGAAAAACAAAGTGGCACTGTGAAAGAGAAAATAATTTTGTTAAACCTTTTTCCAGTTGAAAGATTCAAGAGTAAAGTATTCAAACAAAACAACACAGTTAAGAAATCATACAAGACACACATTAGAAGCAATAAATAGCAAATTGGAAATCAACATGTAGGTGGGTGAATAAAGAAAAATAACAGAAAACATGAAAAACTTACAAACTAGTACAAAAGTTACCTTTGCACAATACCAAAGTCAGCTTTACTCAAATTTTGATATTTGTTTTTTATTTCTAGCTTTTCCTTTTGATTCTCTTTTATACTTTCCATCTCAATGATTAAGTTCCCCATTTGTTCATGCTCGTCTTTTCCACCAGATTCAACAGAGGGAGTCACTGTGGTGGCAGTTAAAATAATCCATACATAAATTAAAACTTGTAGAACTGTCCACCATAGAAAGTCAATTTTACTGTGTGATAATTCACACACACACACACACACACACACACACACACATAAAAAAAATTATGACCTGTTTAAAAAAACAATAATAGGGGCCAGCCCAGTGGCTCAGGCTAAGATTGAACACGGCACCTTGAGCTGAGCTGCCGTTGAGCTCCCGGATGGCTCAGTTGGTTGGAGCGTGGGCTCTCAACCACAAGGTTGCCAGTTCAATCCCTCGAGTCCCGCAAGGGATGGTGGGCTGTGCCCCCTGCAACTAGCAACCGGACCTGGAGCTGAGCTGCGCCCTCCACAACTAAGATTGAAAGGACAACAACTTGACTTGGAAAAAAAAAAAGTGCTGGAAGTACACACTGTTCCCCTTCCCCAATAAAATCTTAAAAGAAAAAAACAATAATAATGCACAATAGAGTTAAGAGCATATAAAGAAGTAAAATATGTAAGAACAAGAGCACAAAAGGTGGGAAGGAAATTGTGTAATATAATACGATGTAGACTGTAATAAATTAAAACTATACAATGTAATCTCTAAAAGAGTGGGCCTCAAAGTGTAGTCAGATCCCCAGCAGCAGCAGCCCCTGAGATCTTGCTAGAGATGAAATTCTCTGGCTCCCCTGCAGACCTAACTGAATCGGAAACTTCGGGTATGGCACAACAATCTGTTGTTCTGATGCATGATAAAATTTAAGAACCATTACTTTAGAGCAAGAGTTGGGAAACTTTTTCTATAAAGGGCCAGATAATAAATATTTTAGGCTCTGTGGTCTCTGTAGCAACTATTTAACTCTGCCACGGTAGCATGAAAACAGCCATCGATGATACATAGAATACAGTGGGGCATTTCGTGTATGTAAATTATATGTCAATCGAAGGTTTTTCTAAAGTACAGAATAAGAGTCTGGAATAAAATCTGCCATTCACATTAGGTGATATCCTTATTGCAGATAAAATAAGGTAAAATATGGGGAATGAGTATACATTCTTCGAGAAGAAAGATGGGGAAGACGGTCCCAACAGAGGAAACATTTATAACACTTGGGAAGATGTATGGGAATGAAGGAAATTTGGGATACTGTTACATGCAACGGGAGCTAGCAAAACATTTTCACCAGGGGAATGAAAAATCAGATTGTATTTTAGAAAGATCACTCCTATATGAATTGAAGGAGAAAGAGATTAGAAATAGGGAGATAAGTTTAGAAGATATTGTTACAGTCCAGATGAGAGAAAATAATCTAAGGCAAAGACTGGGAATGAAGAGTAGGGAGTGGCACTTGAATGATATTTAGATGGAGTCAATTGGATTTAGTGACTGGCTGGATTTATTAAAATATTAGCAAACATTTGTGAGCCAGTCATTGAGCTTTGGGCTGTCATGCTTTTTATCTCATTCAACCTTAACAACAGCCATATAGGTAGGTGTTACAATTATCACCATCACCACTGTCATCATCTTCATTTTACAGATAGTGCTGGGTAACTTGCCCAAGGTTATACAGCTTGAAAGTGGCAGAGCCACTGTTTATAACATACAGTTTCTCAGTAATAAATTGTGGGAATTCTTAAAATAATTTATGTCCAAAATTGCTAACATAATAAGAAGGAAAACAATAATGGAAAATTAATTTCATGACCAAATATAGAAAAATCAAGCAAATTGTAATATCAAAGGAAATATTTGATTTAAATCAAATCCTAGGAACACACAACCTATGCCATATTTTCAAAGGAACAATTAAATAGAATTTCATATAAGTATATTTCTTTCTCTTTATATTAATTTTCCCCAAAAAGTCTTTAGCAGCAAATGTAAACTTTATTAGTATAGCTAAGAAAAGACATAATGTTGAAATCATATTTCAATATCATTAAAAGGAGTCAATATTTTTACATAAAATATATAAAATACTTGTCATAATGTTCAGAAACATGATAAACCAGAGATTAAATTTAATACCATATGAAAAGTCTCTTAAGCACTGCTAGAGGAAAACTATATGCATTAAGTTTCTCAAAAAGAAAATATATATTGATGACACTGATACATTTTACTATTTTAACAATATAATTTAAAAATCTATCATCCAATAAAGTTTTCAGATCATTTTTAACAGTGATCCTCCAATTAGTTAAAAATACATGTTATCAAACAGATTTTTGTTCAGTATTTCTAAAGAATATATACTCGTTGATGAAAACTAGAGTTATGCCTAATAGCAGAAGGTGGTTCAATATCAGGAAAAAGTAAGACTGGTGCAGTCATTATGGTAAATAGTATGGAGTTCCTCCAAAAAGTTAAAACTACATTACAATCCAACAATCCCACTACTGGGTATAAATCCAAAAAGAAAAAAAAAAAAAGAAATCAGGATCTTGAAGAGATATCTGCACTCCCATGTTCATTGCAACATTGTTCACAATAGCTAAGACATGGAAGCAACCTGTGTCCATCAATGGATGAATAGATTTAAAAATGTGGTATATATACACATGGAATATTATTCAACCATAAAAAGGAAACCCTGCCATCTGTGACAACATAGATGACCCTGGAGAATATTATGCTCAGTAAAATAACTCAGAGAAAGACAAATACTGTATTATCTCACTTACATGTGGAATCTAAAAACATTGAACTCAAAACAGATTAGAATGGCAGTTACCAGACACTGGGAAGTGGGGAAAATGGAAGATATTGGTTAAAGGGTACAAACTTTCTGTTATAAGGTGAATAAATTCTGGAGATATAATGTACAACATGGGAATGATGTTTAGGAATGCCATATTATATACTTGAAATTTGTTTTTTTTAATAATAGACTTTATTACTTTTCAAGCAGTTTTAGGTTTATCCAGAAGTGAGCAGAAAGTACAAAAAGTTCCCATATTGCTACTCACCCCCACCCAGTTTTCCCTATTTTAGTATCTCCAGTAGTGTGGTACAATTGTTAGAATTGATGAGCCAATATTGACACATTATTATTATTAAGTAAAGTCCATCATTTACATTAGGGTTCATTCTTTGTGTTGCAGATTCTGTGTGTTTTGAAAAATGTGTAATGACATGTATTCACCGTTACAGTATCATACAAAGTAGCTTCACTGCCATAAAAATCTGTACTCCACCCCTTCATCCTTCCTTCTCTCCCCTGAATCCCTGGCAACCACTGATCTTTTTATTGTCTCCATAGTGTTGGCCTTTCCAGAATGTCATATAGTTAGACTCATACGTATATAAACCTTTCAGATTGGCTTCTTTCACGTAGCACAATTTGTTGTTTCTTCCCTTTCCCCCATCAGTCTCACTAAGTTATTCACAGTTTTATTCCTTTTTTTTTAAATCAGCTGTAGGCTTTATTGATTTTCTCTATTGTTTGTTGTTGTTGTTTTATTTCGTTGGTTTCTGTTCTTTTTTCCTTTCTTTGGGTTTAGTTTGTTCTACTTTTTCTACTTTTTATTTTGGTTTTAGTTAGTTCTACTTTTTCTAAAAATTTTTTGGTGGAAACAAGATCATTGTTTTTAAATCCTTCTCTAAAATACACATTTAAAGCTATAAAATTTCCTCTAAGCCCTATTTTTGTTGTTATCTTGTACATTTTGGTATGTTGTTCTTTAAATTTTCATTTAGTTTGAAATCTTTTCTAACTTCCCTTGTGATTTGTTCTTGCACCCATGGGTTATTAGATGTGTTTTTTAGTATCCAAATATTAGAGATTTTTTTTAGAAAGATATCTTACTTATATATAAAAAATATGTATCTTACTGACGTCTAATTTAATTTGTATGTGATCAGTGAACATACTCTTCAGTCTTTTGAAATTTATTGAGACTCATTTGAAGGCCCAGAATAAGGTCTATATCTGGTAAACTTCTTTGTGTTTATTCTGCAAGAATTCTTGTTTTGCATGTATTCTCCAGTTGTTAAGTGCCGTGTTCTATTAACATTAATTGAGTCAAGATTGTTGATAGTATTATTTAAGTCTAGCTACAGACTGATTTATATATATGCATATATATACACATACATACGTATTTCTATCTTTTACTAAGAAGGGGGTCTTAAAATTTCTATGATGTGGACTTACGTGTTTCTCTCTTTAGTTCTGTCAATTCTGTACTTTGCAGCTCTATTGTTGACTATATCCACTTTAGGATTGTTATGTCTCCTTGATGAAGTGGCTATTTTATTACTGTTAAATCTTCCTCTTTTTCTCTGCTAATACTCTTTGTCTTGAAGTCTATTTTGTCTTATAATGTAGTCGTGCGAGCTTTCTTATGCTTAGTACTTGCAGAGTATATCATTCCCACCACCCTTTACTTTCAAATAATCTCTATTTTTATAGTTGAGGTGTATTTCTTATAACTATGTATAGTTGAGTCTTACTTTTTTATCCATTCTCAGAGTCTCTAGCCTCTAGTCCACCTACATTTAATATATTTATAGATATGGTTGCACTTAGGTGTACTTTTATCTTTGTTTCCTGTTTATTCCATCTGGGTTTTGTTCCCCACATCCTCCCTTTATTGATTGATTGATTTCAGTTTATCAAATATTTTGTAGTAATCCATTTCAATTCATCTAATAACTGGTTAGCTATATCTTTATTTTATGTTTTAGTACTTGCTCTAGAGAGTTTACTATGTACCCTTAAATTATCACATTCTATTTATTAACATTAAATCATTTCTTATAAAATGCAAAAACTTGATATAAACTATATGACAATAAGAACACAAAAGTAGAGATCTAATAGAATTACTCTGCATTAGGGTAACATGAGGGACACTTGCAGTTTTGAAACTTTTCAGTATCTTGATGGGTAAATGAACCTATACAGATGATAATGTTGTATAGAATTTAATACACACACAAATGAGTACAAATAAAACGGAAATCTAAATAAAAGCAATGGATCATATCAATGTCACTATCCTGATTATGATATTATACCATGGTTTTGCAGAATGTTACCCTTAAGGAAAACTGGAAAAAGTTTACAAGGGATCTCTCTATATTATTTCTTATAACTGTGTGTGAACCTACAATTATCTCAATAGAAATTTCAATTTAAAAAACTGTTCTTGCTATAAGGTCACCAAACTTCATTGCTTAAAGTAAGGGGCCTTCAAGTATCAAGGTTTCTATTTTGACCCATATATGGTATTATAAAAGTAGACTATTCAGCACTGCTTTATGGTTCCCATTGCCTGGTTGGTAGAGAATAGTAGAAGAGATTCAGAACAGTGTTTATCAACTCACCTGCACTTATGTGTGCCAGATGTGGGCCAGCTGTGTACCCACTGCCCTTCATTGTCATGGCCTAGGCCTATGGAGACCCTCATAAAAGTAATTACTGAAATATCAAATCCAACATCCTGTGTTCATGTAGGACTGGGTTCAAATTATCTTAACCCAAAGAGATTTTATCCTGTATTTAAGAATTTACAAACAGAAACTTCTGTAACTTGTTCAATCGACAAATGTTTCTTGAACACCTTCTATTTATTTCAGTACTCTGCTAGATGCTGAGGACACAGAAATAAAAATGGCATGGTTACTGAGTTCAAGGACCTCAGGGTTTAGTGCAGAATACAAACATGTACACTTGTCATTACTATACAGATGTGTTAGAAATATGTGTGGGTGCTGTGGAAATACAGGGAGGATCTCCTACAGATCCAAGGGAGTCATCAAGGACTTCGAAAGCAAGGGATATTTGAACAGAGTGAGTGTTGAAGGGTAAGAAGCAAGGAAGAGATGACCAGGCACTCTAGGAAGAGGCAAGAGCAAGGTCATGTAGCCTAGTAGGTTAGGAGATCAAGCAGTTCACTTTTTTTTTTTTTCAAATTGGGGAACAAGATGTTTTTCAATCTAGTTGTGGAGGGTGCAGCTCAGCTCAAAGTCAAGTCATTGTTTTCAATCTAGTTGTGGAGGGCACAGCTCACTGGCCCATGTGAGAATTGAACAGGCAACCTTGGTGTTTTGAGCACTGCTCTCTAATCAACGGAGCCACCCGGCTGTCACTCTGACTAGAGCCTGGAGCTAGGGAGGAGTGGTAGGAGACGAGGACAGAGAAGTTGGTAGGATTGCACAGAAATGGTTTTAAGTGCCAAGTTAAGGAGTCTGTATTTTATCCTGAGGAATGCAAGGAACTTCTCATACATTTCAGGGCTTACGTGTGTGTTCTCTCCTGTTCTTATAAAGACACCAATCACTGGATTTAGGGCCACACCTATTCAGTATGACCTCATATTAACTTAATTACATCTGCAAAGACCCTATTTGCAAATAAGATCACATTCTGAGGTTCCAGGTGAATATGACTTTGGAGGGGGACACAATTGTGTCATGGTGGGTTGGATAGGGTATGCCCTAAATCCAATGGCTGGTGCCCATATAAGAAGAGGAGAGGACACGCAGACATAGACACAGAGAAGAAGGCCATGTGAAGACAGAGGTAGATATTGGAGATTGGAGTGAAGCAGCTACAAGCCAAGGAACGTCAAGGATTGCCAGGAAACACTGGAGGTTAGGAAGAGGTAAGGAGGGAGTCTTCCCTAGAGCCTTCAGAGGGAGCATGGCCCTTCTGATGCCTTGATTTTGGACTTCTAATCTCAAGAAGTGTGAGGAACTAAATTTGTGTTGCTTTAAGCCACCCAGTTTGTATAATTTGTTAACAGTAGCCCTAGGAAACTAATGAAAATTTTAACCCATGTTCTGTTTACTATGTGTTAAGCCTACTGTAGTGGTTTTAAACTATGTCCATAAATTCTTTTATTCTTCATTTCAAGAAGTTGAGACTAATTCCTCTCCCCTTGAATGACTTGCTTCTAATGAATACAATATAGAGAAAATGAGAGTGTGCATCTTTGGAGTTCAGGTCAGGGGATGGCAAACTACAGTCTGTGGGCTGGATGCCTATTTTTATAAATAAAGTTTTATTAGAACATACCATCCCCATTTGTTTACATATCATATATGGCTATTTTTGCACTAAAACAATTGAGGTGAGTAGTTGCAATAGAAACTATATGGCATGCAAGCCTGTGTTGACATGCGAAGCCAGTACTTACTATCTAGCCCTTTAAGAAAAAGTTTACTGCTCCCTGAACTAGGTTTTAAAAAGCACTGCAGCCTTTTGCTTGTTCTTAGTAACTTCCTCTGGGGAAAGCCAGCTGCTGTATAAAGACACTCAGAGGGCCCTGGTGAAAGGCCCACATGACAAGGAACTGAGGCCTCCTGCAAACAGCTAAGTGAACACTTAGCAGTGGTTCCTCAAGCCCCAGTTCAGCTTTCAGATGACTGCATGCCTGGTTAACAGCTTATCTGCATCTTGATGAGAGACTCTGAGCCAGAACCGTCCACCTAAGTTGCTCTCAGATTCCTGACCTTCAGAAACTGTGTGAGATCGTAAATGTTTGTTGTTTTAAGCTGCTAAATTTGGGGGCAATTTGTTACGCCACAATGCATGACCGATACACTCCTCCTGCCCTTCTGCGGGTATGAGTGCAGCCTGCTGGCTGCTTTGTGTGTCTAATCTATGCCACAGGCTTTTGTTATTTTAGAAACATACTGCGAAATGTGACCTTTATATGAAGAAACCCCCAGATGACCTAGACAAGACTTCTAGGAAACAAAGGATATTGAAAGGCAAGGGCTACCTCTTCTATATTTTTCATAATTCTCCTCACTAACTAACAGAGCACTATGAGATCAGTGCTGCTGATTTTGACTGTTACTAACCAAGTAATTAGGTTTGTAAGCCATGCTTATTTGAGTCATCAGGCAGGATGTTTGCTCTATTATGTTATTTACTCACTATTGATTATATAAAAAGGAGTATTAAAGTATGCCATTGTAATCTTTATTAGGTGTGCCTCAAGGGTTTTAGTTGCTTTCTATAAATGTAAACTAAGTTGTCTCTGGTGGGAATGATGTTGAGGTCTGTGGGTATATTAGTTTTCTATTGCTTGTCACAATATTATCACAAACCAAGCAGCTTAAAATTACACACGTTTATTACCCCAATTTCTGAGGGTCAGGACTCTGAACATAGCCTAGGTGGGCCCTCTGCTTAGGGTCTTACAAGGCTTCAATCAAGGTCTTGGTCACAGCTGGATTCTTATCTGGAAGCTCCATGGGGGAGCTCACGTGGTTGTTGACAGTATTCGGTTCCTTGTGGTTGTAGGACTGAGAGCTTCAGATTTTGGTTCTGGGAGGTTCTTTTGTTTGTTTTGGTTATTATTGCCTCCTGGATTGCCCTCGGTTCATAGAGGCCACCCCCACTTCCTTGCCTTGTGGGGTTCCCCAACGTGGCCACTTGCCTCCTCACAGCTAGCAAGGTAGAGACTCCAGCAAGATGGGCACTATAGTTTTAAACAGCATCGTCCCATAATCATGTGCATGGAATCACACACCTCCCAGCCCCTTTACTGTATTCTATTCATTAGCAGCAAGTCTCACTCACACTCCAGAGCAGGGATCACACAAAGGTGTGAACAGTAGGAGATGGGGACCACCTTAAGCGTCTGTCTGCCACAAGGGACTTGCAGGTCATGCAAATCCTCCTGCAAGGTGGAATTGATGTCTTACCGGAGATGGTTTCTGTACCTAAAAAAGGGAGTGTGGTGCATTGTTTTGTTTGTTTTTTCCTCCTCTGCTGCAAATGGATGACACCAGGAAGGTGTTGAATAGAGCAAGGTAAATGAATAGAAACGGGATAATAAAAAGCAAGGAAGGTAAAACATATGCCTAATTTCAAAACATACCTTTAGGCTGGAAAATACTGTAGTTGGACACAGTTGGCATGCAGCCAGCTGAATTGGGTTTTTCTCAACACAAGCAAAGGCTTCCTACCTTTCTTATATGTTTTAGTACATAGTTTGCAAAGGTTTTAAATATTTTCTTATATAGTTTTACCATAATTTAATTAACAAATGTGCCTCTTAGGAGTATTATAATGTTCCCAATTATTTTTGTTTTAAATAATTATGTGATGAAATCTTTATAGCTAGATCCTTTTGCAAATCCTGATTCTTTGTTTAGAATAAATTTTTTGAAGCTGAATTTTGGATCAAAAGACATTTACAGTTTAAGCCCCCTGATACCTATAGCCAAATAATTGTACTTCAAAAAAGTTGCAGTCATTATTTAACCATCAGCAGTGTGTTCAACTGTCTGTTTTCCCAAACACTTTTGCAACGAGAAAAAGTGGTATCTGATTGTTTTAATCTGCATTTCTTTGATACTCTTCTTATTGGCTATTACATCTCATTTTGGGAATTGCCTGGTCACAAATCTTTTCTTCTCCCCCCTTCATTATTTGTATGTTTATCTACCTTGATAGTTTTTGAACTCACAGTTGTTCAAATTAGTAAAAGTATATTTTGTACTTCATTTTTCTGGTGGCTCTGAATTGGGTTTTTCTCAACACAAAGGATAGCCCGGCTTTTGCATATAAGATAGAGAAAAAAATGACATATATATAATATATGAGATGATATGATGATATATGATGTCAAGCTGTAGCTTGACAAAGT
Source organism: Rhinolophus sinicus (assembly GCF_036562045.2). Taxonomy (NCBI): domain Eukaryota; kingdom Metazoa; phylum Chordata; class Mammalia; order Chiroptera; family Rhinolophidae; genus Rhinolophus; species Rhinolophus sinicus. The sequence continues at coordinate 48,963,358 of NC_133751.1, forward strand.
CACATATGAGTAAATACTGTTCTGTGTAATTTATTTACTCTATTTATGCAACATTACCTTATTGATCACCATTCAGGGTTCTGGAATCATTGGTAGCTTAATTAAAAGTAAAGCAGAATGACATTGTCTCCTTCTCTGACTTATAAATTATTCTTTAGTAATACTCATATTACAGTTTTTAAGTTTTTCAAACACATTTTTCAAGTTTTCAGTAGGTGGCAGCACCAGAAAGCATTCTTTCATCTGGTTCAAATGTAATCAGGCATCTATGGGGGACAATATAAAGGAACTCGCCCTAACTGTTAAGAGCTTTGTGATAGAGGCTACTTAATTCCATCCCAGCTCAAACTCTGTATATGAACATGTATTAAGAGAGGGATGTTTCCAGCTCTAGACTGTAAGGTTCTTTAGAGACTATGACTGGTATTTATCACCAGATCTCAGCTCAACTCCAGCATACACTCAGTGCCTGGCAAGATTTTTTGTTTTTTGTTTTTTTAATGACTAGATGAAGATAACTACCTCATAGTGACCCTCTCATTCTTACCTTGTATATCTCCCTAAAACTGCCCCTGTCTTCACTGATATGCTCTGTAGCAAACTGTGTGCTTACAATGAGGTATGCATTAACTTCCTCTCAGCAAGAGTACCGCTTAGAAGAGAGGATTCTACTAAAGAATGACTAGCCAATACAGAAGAGATCCCTAGGCTGAAGGTTTTTGAGGTGGTTTTCAAAAGATTAAAGCATTGAAACTTTCCAGGCTAAAGAAAAAAAAGGACTTTTATGAGAAATGAAAATATATTCCCAGGCCCTGGCATGTTTAATTAGGTTTCAACAAAGCACTTAAAAATTGATTCAAGTATTCTTGAATCACATTTTCTGTATTTCCAAAGCACTTGTTATCAGGAAGTGAACTGCTTCTATAATACTTTTATGACTCTTTCCACAGCTTATTGGATCTCTAATTGCTTGGGTCTGTTCTTGTTTGGTTGTCCTTGGTTTAATAATACCATATAAGTTACACTAGTATTTTCTCTTGTGTTAGATTGTAGATACCTTTGATACAAAACATGTGATTTTAAAAATTCCTGTTGGCTTTCCTTTGGAACTGAGGGCAGTATTCTATGTCCCAGGAGTACTGAGTGACTATTGACTGACTGTGTCAAGAAAACAAAGAGGGAACATTAGTGGCCACTGTTATCCCACAGATAGACAGGATGATGTAATACAAAAACACTCAAGAGATCTGGAATTAATTCCTGGGTCTGCCACAAATTCCAAGACTATGGACAAATCTCCAAACCTCAGTTTCTTCATATGTTTTTTAAAAAGGAAAGAAACAGAGTAGATTTGTTTTAAGAGTTTTAAGGGTTCTCCCAGCTCCTTGATTTTTCTGAGTCAGTATTTTGCTTCAGGATGTCTGGAACAACACTGCTTATTTATCTCATTTAGGAAATAACCATTTTCCACCTAGTAACAGGATATATTAGTTGGGATACAGACTAAGCAGCAGGAACAAAGAGTCTCAAAAATTTTCGTGGCTCAAAAAGGGAAGAATGTTATTTCAGCCTTCATTAACAATCCTAAAGTAGACAGGCATTCCAGGACAGATAGGTAACTCGGATTCACTAAAACATAAAAAGCCCAAGGCTACTTCCGTTTTGTTTCTCTGCCATATCGTGGGGTATGTTCATCACCTGCGCGGTAGAAGCTGACTCAGCACGGGAAGGAAGAGGGTCCAAGACAAGCAGCTTCACCTCCAAGGAGACCAGGAAGTTGCAGACATCACTTCTATTCACACCCCATTGTCTACAACCTAGGCATGTGTTACCTCTACAGCCAGAAGTATAGAAAAGTCTTTAGCAGTTTGGCATGTACCCACCTAAAACTGTAAGAGTGGGTGTAAGGGGAAGGATTCTATAATTAAACAGAAAGAGAGGACATTGGATACTGGGGGGGAAAGAGGGGGACAGTCTCCACCACTATGCCTTCAATTATGATTTTAAGTTACTATAACAATTTTTATTTTACTATTTATTGTATTTCTTTTATCTAATGAAATCGGCAGAGATCAGGATCTATGATTTATCCCTATATGTATACCCCACAGCACATGTCAAGGTATCTTGAATATAGATGCCATTCAATAAAAATATGTATGTTTGATTTATAAATTGATTTTTTCAGGGCATCTAAGTAAGCACTGTATCCAACACCCTCCCCCCCGTACCCTGCTCCATCTACTTATTGCTTATTCAGTGAATGTTACATGTAAAACTTTTATCCTCAACCTAGTTGAGGAGACTAGATCGGAACCTATGCAGTAGTAAAATTTAAAAATATATATTATAGATCGATTGATACATTTGGTGCAGGTTGCTATTAGTAGCTAACAACTACTGTCTTTTACTACTAGTATTATAGTAAAGATAATACTACCTTATTTTGGGTAGCATGATTACATGTAATGGAAAACCAAGAGCTTTCCAGTGTGGCTTCCTCATTTGGTTTTAAGTGTATTCCCTGGACATCACATAAAATTATATTTATGAGTAAACATTGAAACACGTCTTTCCCTGAGAGATTTTTGGTTTCTGTCTCTGTTTGCCCGTTTAGTGTTAAAAATAAAGAGCCAGTGCAGTGCTGAGTGTGACTGTATACAGCGTGAGCCTATTTATGAGTAGTCTTAGGGCTCATTTTACAAACAGGCCACAGTTTACTGAATCAGGGTTAACATCTTGTCCACTCCGATGTCCAGTTCTTTGTCTGCCGCGCGTGGACACTATAATCCTACACTGGGATAAAAAGGATTGGATGTGCCTTACCAGTCTTACACCTGATATGGACTACTTTGGAAGAATTGTCCTTGTTCTCTCATAACCAGTTCTCCCAAATCCTTCCCCTTCAGAATCGAGTGCCAGTTTATTTCCTTTTTATGACTGACTATAACCACCTAGCCCCAGATGATTATTCTATCAGAAAAATAAGACTTAATTCAAGCCCTGGGCAAACTGAAGCATAAGGACAGGGTGTGTTTGTATAAGAACGAGCCTTTATTCCCTTTACAAACATGCCAGCTCGCCAAAGACAAACCACAAGTACTGGCCATGGTCTGGAGCAGGAAGAGTGGCTCCCAGCCTTTATGCAGCCTCCCTCCACTTCCCTGAGCTCTTGCTTAGCTTCAACGCCAGGCATCTTTGTTCTTGGTACATTTTTCTCCAAGGAGCTTGTATTTTTCCCTAAGGGACAGGAAACGTTTTTCTGCTAAGGACTTGATCTTACCTCTCTATGTCAACAGAGGGCACCAGCGAACACCACCCTATAACCTAACCTGTAGGTCCCCGTCCCCCAGGGCCTAGGGAGACGAATACCTAGGGGACATTTTTTAACCTATGACAAAGACAGGGGCTGTTACAGGCAAGGGGAGTGCTAAACGTTTTGCATTATGTAGAAAGGTCCCATGCAAGGAAGAACATTCTCCTTCCTAAGTGTCAGTTAACTGCCTTCTAGTATCAGTTCTCCAAGTTCAAGTAAAATATTTCTGCCTACCCTCACTAATTTAGCACTTTCTCCATTTTGTGTAGTTATTCATCTCACCAAAACTCCTTGACACCAATAACTGGCCTTTTCATCTTTGCATTGTCACTTCTTAAATTCACTTTTAATTTTTTTTTTTAATAGTCATTGGATGATTGTAAACAGGTCTTTAACTGGGGGTTGGGAGTCGTGGGATAATGGATAGAATTTAAAAGTACAATAGTCCCCCTTTATCTGTGGTTTTGGTTTACGTGGTTTCAGTTACCTGCAGTCAACCACGGTCTGAAAATATTAAATGGAAAATTCCATAAATAAACAATCCATTTTTAAATGGCACACCACTCTGAGCAGTGTGATGAAATCTCCTCCCACCCAGCTCTGTCCTACCCTGGACGTGAATCATTTCTCCGTCCAGCATATCTACGGTGTACATGCTACCTGTCCATTAGTCATGTAGTAGCTATTTGGGTTATTAGATCAACTGTCGTGGTATGACAGTGCTTGTTTTCAAGTAACCCTTATTTTACTTAACAATGGCCCCAAAATGCAAGAGTAGTGATGCTGGCAACTGGAATATGCCAAAGAGAAACCATAAAGTGCTTCCTTTAAGTGAAAAGGTGTGTATTTATAGGTAAAAACATACTATGTATAGGGTTCAGTACTGTCCGTGGTTTCAGGCATCCACTGGGGGTCTTGGAACATATCCCCTGTGTATAAGGTGGACTCCTGTATAGTCAGTAGATTACAGAGTTTAGATAGAGCTAGATTAGATGAGCCGATCTTCCTGAGCCTGAATTTTTCACATATAAAATTGGACTAACACCTACCCTATTTTAAAGTACTTTGTAAATTGCAAAGTGAAGTACAAGATTGTTTACAAAGAATGCCTAGGACCACATGTGTTCCCAATGATTATTTTTGGAATTTAAATATCTGAAACTCCAAGAGAGCACAATTATATAAAGATATTTTAGCACAAAAGGCATGGTGTATAATATGGGACATAAAAAATAAACAGATACGTGTTAATGTATATATCATAGAATTTAAAATTTTGTATACCATAATCCACAGTAAGAAATACAACTTTCAAAAAAAAAAGGAATGTCATTTCTGAAAAAAAAAAAAAAAAAAAGAAATACAACTTTCATAGTCTCCCATCATATATACACATATAACAAGTCTCCGTGAAACAATATACTCAATCTCACCACGTGGGACATATTATACTATTTTCTATTCTGTACTGTCTCATTTATTAAATGATGGTTATGACCCACTAAATCAATACCATGGTCTACTAATGGGTTGTAAATGCAGTTTGAAAATACTTTCTTAAAAAACCCCTTATATATCATGTGAGTCTATTAAACAATGCATTTTCTGTCATTCTTTTGAATCTAATCAAATATTTGTTCACCTTAAAGTAAGAAAAGCATATTATAAATTATTTAGGAATATGAGCATATTTGTTTTACTTATTAGTTCTCACATTGAAAATTATTATTTGTAATGTTTATTCTTTACCTTAAAAATATCAAAAAGCATCATGCAATTAAAGTACATGAAATCTTTTTTGGCTGTGTTTATGTGTTCTGTAAACAATTTTCTTAACAGCTTTATTGAGGTAAAATTGACATACAATGAGTTACACATATTTAAAGTGTACAATTTGATATGTTTTGACATAAGTATGTACCCATGAACCCATCACCACAATCAAGATAATGAACATATGCAGCACCCCAAAAGCTTCCCTGGGCCCCTTTGTTTTCCCTCTCTGTCACCCTTCCTTTTACGTGGCAGTTATTGTATGTTTTCAGTCACAATGCGTTAGTTTGCATTTTCTAGTAATTTATACATATGGAATCATAGAATATACAATTTTTTTTTCCAAACTGCAAATTGCCCCAAGTTTTATTTGTAGTCCATACAAAAGGGGGAAAAATTTAAGGTTTTTCTAACACCACCTACTTGGGGAGATAGGGAAGTGGGACTGTACCCCTCAGCGTCAGCTAGAATATCAGGGGTGAATATATACTCTTTTATCTGGCTTCTTTCACTCAGCATAATTACTTTGAAATTCATCAATGTTGTAGCATGTATCAACAGTACATTCCTTTTTATTGCTGAGGACTATTTCCATTGTATAGATTCACCACTATTTATTCTTTCACTTGATGGATATTTGTGTTTTTTTAATTGAGGGCTATTATAGATCAAGCTGCTATGAACATTTGTGTATAAGTCTTCATATGGGCATATGTTTTCATTCTATTTCCTATTATTTCCTATGAGTGGAATGACTATCATACATTAGGGTATATGCTAAACATTCTAAGAGACTCTGGCTATGTTTTAACAGCTTCTGTTGAAGGACAAGCTAAGATAACAGTTCTTTTTTTTTTTTAAGATTTTATTGGGGAAGGGGAACAGGACTTTATTGGAGAACAGTGTGAACTTCCAGGACTTTTTTCCAAGTCAAGTTGTTGTCCTTTCAATTTTAGTTGTGGAGGGCGCAGCTCAGCTTCAAGTTGTTGTCCTTTCAGTATTAGTTGTGGAGGGCTCAGCTCAGCTCCAGGTCCAGTTGCCGTTGCTAGTTGCAGGGGGTGCAGCCCACCATCCCTTGCAGGAGTTGAACCAGCAAACTTGTGGTTGAGAGGACGCGCTCCAACCAACTGAGCCATCCGGGAGCTCAGCTCAAGGTGCCATATTCAATCTTAGTTGCAGGGGGTGCTGCCAACTATTCCTTGCGGGACTTGAGGATGTTGAACCGTCAACCTTGTGGTTGAGAGCCCACTGGCCCATGTGGGAATCGAACCCACAGCCTTTCGAGTTAGGAGCACGGCGCTCCAACCACCTGAGCCACCGGGCCGGCCCCCAATAACAGTTCGGGCTGGCCCCCGATAACAGTTCTTTTGAAAAGACTCACCAAGGTAGTGCCATACTTGTAGCTTCCAGCTTGCTCCTTCCGATGGTACATCTTGAGTACCTCCTGCTTAGGAGACAATGACCTTTGTTCTATACACTTATGAGATTATTATGTATTAAAAGCCAAGACTGGATTAAGACCTTTATGGCCCCAAACCCTGAGAAAAATTATCTCTTGCTCAAATATTAAATCAAAATCATTAAAACAATCCTCACTGTAATATATACATACATACATACATATATATATGAACCGTCAACCTTGTGGTTGAGAGCCCACTGGCCCATGTGGGAATCGAACCATATATATATGGTGAGGTTTGTTAAATTCTTATTTTCCCCACAATAATAATTTTGATTCTTTAAAACAAATGCATCGAGTCTCTGATTCTATTAAAAAAAAATATGTATTTCAGGTGCCTCTTTTTTTCCTGGAGCTCTAAGCACGTACATGCATGGTCTGCCCCAGTAGTCCTGAACAATTCACTTCATGAAATAGGCTCTAACAGATTGCTTTTTCATTTGACTATTACTGTCCTTACCCCAATCATAAATTGTGCTGCCAGGTCTGTGGATTATTCAGCGGCTGTGGATCATACCCTTGCAATGGGCGTCTTCAATAATTACTGCAGCAGAACTTTTTAAATGGATGAGTATGCACACCTCTCTGAAAACATATCCAATTGTCGGCTATTTCTTGTGTAAGACTCCCCGTTAAATTATCCTTTTTCTTACAAACAGACTAGCATAATAAGAGCATAGTTTCTAGAGAGTGCTGCCCTTTTTTTTTTTAAACTGGCTTTGTGACTTCTAATTATTTAGGCTTTCTGTGTCTCACATTCCTCCTCTTAAAATGGGGATTAAAATACCCACCTCAAATCATTGTGTGAATTAAGTGAGGTATTTATATAGGGCACAATGCTTGACTTATAGTTCAAACTGGTGAAAGTCACTGACTTTAAAGTATCAAAGATAGAGCTTGCTACTGAGAGGAAATGTTGGGTCTAAAGAATGTTCAACCTTCGAGGATGACAAAGATAATAATGAAGTATAAACACTATGTGAGAGTTAGAAAACAGAATGTGAAAGTAATCTACTAAAGTACTGAAATTATTACTGTCAGAAAAGGAACACTCACAGTACAGAGAATCTGATATTAATTGGAGTGTCGAGAGTATGACAGAAGAGAATTATGTTAATAGGACTCATGACATTATGTTAATAGGACTCATGTGGCTGCAAGACAGAAACCTGTGCCAAATTGGTTTAAGCTCCCAAAAAAGAGGGTCAGAGGGAAGGATTGATTGGCTTATGTAGTTGGGAGGTCCAGCAGAGTTACGAACTTCAGATATGACTGAAGTTAGGTGTTCAGTTACTGTTGTCAGGAATCTGTCTTTGCTTTATCTCTCCGGCCTGCTTTCCTCCGCCCCTTATATGGACAAAGATGAAAGCTCTCTGTTTACATTATACTTATGCCTAGTATCCTGATTAAACAAAAGAGGCCCCCCCCCCCCTCCAATAGTTGTGACGTACATCCTGGGGATGACTTGGATAATTCTCATCGGCTGGGTTGGGTCATGTGTCAATCATTTCACTAATCATTACAACCAAGCAGGTGAGTTGGCCAGCCTTGTGCCACATGTTCACACTTGGCGTGCTAGCTTCAATGGGGTTGGCTCCATTTGAACCCTTGGACTGGGAGTTGGGGAGAGACAGTTTCTCAAATGGAAAAGATGCTGGGGCAGACAAAAAAAAAATGGCAGATGTCCACTCTTCCTGTGTTTTGATCTTCAATTATGTTAGGCTGAAGTGGAAATGCCAATTTGTATCTAGCTAAAAAGGGGGGAAGTTAAAACAGGATAAAAAAGTTTTCTTTTATATAACCTCTCAGGAAGTGGTACGAATTCTATGTGAATGAGTAAAATAATGTATAAAGTTTCCTTTTATTCTTTCAATATGTAAAGGGCCTTATAAAGTCAAGATATTATTGTTAGTCCTCCAAAGCTTTGGTTTATGGTACCCTGCCAGAATTTGTATATTATGGAATGATGTATTTCAGGGATGTTGAATATTTTATTAATTGAGAAATTCATGTGCTTTTGATTTGTTTCGATGCATTTTCATCATCGATCAGAGAAGAATTCTTACATCCCTTATTTTTAGTCATCATTTCGACAGGGATAATACATTAAAACTTCATTAAGCTATTAAGACTTATTCTAAATAGCATATAAAATCTCTAAGCAATTGCTTTTCTCCAGGTGACTATATGCTTTATTAACCTTTGATTAAAAATATTGAAGACTTCAAATTCACTTAATTCATGATATTCTTCTAAGCTTGCCATAATTGTGTGTACCTTCAGGGTTTTCTTTTATCATGAAGATGATTGTAGAATTTACCAATATGAGTGTTGCATCGTTTTAAACATTAAGAGGTCTGTATTTAGTATTTTTATTTATAGTCTACCTTTTCAAAAATGACTTGAAGTGTTTATCATGAAGTATATATACAATAAGGTTAACAAAAGGGAAATCAAACTCAAAACAAGGATGAGAAAGCAAATATACTAATCACAAAAGCTAAAATAAATTATATGCAGATATAAATAGATAGACTGATTTGAACATTAAGTTGGCTCTGAGCTTCCAGCAGCTTTCTGTCCTAGCAGCAGGCACACACACACAAAATAGATAAAAGGAAATTTCGTGGATTATCCTGTTGTCATCTAAAGGTGGATACCAATAATTCTTCAAGAACAGAACTTTTTCTTGTTATTAAGTTCTAAAATGAATTCCTCATTTGAATTCCTTATATATGAGACTTCATGTAAGATAATGGACAACACAGAAGCAATATCGCTGTGCCTTATAAAATCCTTGGTAAAAGCAAACCAAAACATTAAAGTTTAACTCAATAATAGTGATTCTCCTAAAGGGTACTAGGCTAATGATATTTAGGCAGCATGTAGCTTTCTGATGATCTCTCTCCCTTGATACAAGAATAGATTTTTAGTGATACTTATACGAATGTTTTTTCCTTAGATGTCTCTTAAACATGACGTTTTCAGTTAGGCATGTAATGGGAGCTAGAAAGCAACAACAACAAAATTTGAAGTGATAGTCTGCCAAGGTCTTTGAATATTGAAATTTGAATATTGAAATTGTTGACTAAGGATCCACATGCTTTGAAAACAGGGAAAGTTGGGGTTAATATTCTGACATGGAAGTGGAAAATTCTGACCAATGTTCCCACCTACTAGACAGATTGTTTTCCAAATTAGTTCATATCATTGTATAAAAACTACATCTTTATATAGAAAAATTGAGTTTTCTTTCTTTCTTTCTCTCTCTCTCTCTCTCTCTCTCTCTCTCTCTCTCTCTCTCTCTCTCCTTCCTCCCTCACTCCCTCCCTCCCTCCCTCCCTCCCTCCTTTCTTTCTTTTTTTTGTAATAAGAGTTTTTTGATCCCTAACTTAACTTTTTGAGGGTTTCCTCCTTCCCCACCCCTCCAATCCCAGCTTCAGAACCTCATAGAGTATTCCCTAAGCTCCCAAATAAAAATTATTTGGATAAGATTTTCTTTGGAAGATGTGTCACTAATACGTATTGTTTAAAAATTTCCTGCAAAGATCTGTTCAAGCTTTATTATAAGCAAAATAAAGATGCTATATTCTCTCCTGTGGTTTTTATTCTTGGATCTGCACAGTTCTTGAAATTTCCCTTGAGAAGGTAGAAGAGCCATGGTATTTAAATAACAAAAACAATAAAACAAAAACTGCTACCAGTGTCATTTACTGAGTATCTTCTATATGCACATATTGTGCTAAACTTTTTACATGTGTTATTTTATTTAACTTTCATATAATAGACAGAGCGTATTATTATCCCCATTTTAATAATGAGAAAACTAAAACTTAGGTTTCCCTGAACTTACATAACTAATAAGTGGCACCATCAGGATTTGAATCCAGATCTCTTTACTGGCTTTTAACCACTACACAGTGTTGCCTGTGAAGGAAATCTGAATCTTCATGCATTAGCATTTGAGGTCATTATGTCACTTTTTTCCCTGGTATTTGTGACAAAAATTGCCACAGGGTCATGATCCTTTGTTCTTCTCTTAGATTCTGGCTTAAATGGGTTATTTTTCTTTAAAAAACATAATTTTTCTAAAAAAAAACACACCCAAAAACCCAATTTACAATTGCTCATATTTTTATAGCAGAATAATTATATATTACTTCTATTCTTAGAGCTTTTCTTAATAATGAGTTTTGAATATCTTCTTTGGAACGAGACCAGAGTCATCTTCCAGTCATAACTGAAAGTTGAACAGGTTCATTTGTTTCATAAAAGAGCTTACTCACCTTGGTAATGGCTTTGTAGTCTTCCACCCTTAGGATGCCCACATGCTGAAATAAAAAATTACTTCTGATGATGAGACTTGGCTTAATATCCCTATAGTTGCTACATCGGATAATGTAGCCAACAGCCACATGTGACTATTTACATTTAAATTAATTTAAATTAATAAAATTTAAAATTCAGCTCTTAGCCACATTTCAAATGCTAAGTAGCCACATGTGGCTACCGTATTAGACAGTGCAAATTATAGAAAATTTCCATTGTCACAGGAGGTTTTCCAGCAATGCTGCTCTAGAATGTACCTTTTTCATGGCCCCTTCCCCTGCCTTCCTTCTATCCCCAAAACAAAATGGCTTCCTCCAAGAATGACCTCTATAGCTTTCCTAATTAGGGAGACAACTCATCTTCTTAATGATTTCCCATGATATTTGACATAGAGAATTTTTTGTTGGCCCAGTTAATATTTCTGTGGGACAGGGAAAGCATGCTAACCCAGACTGAGTTCATCTTACTAAAAAGGCAAGTCCATAGAGCCAGCTAGTTTTTATTTGCCAGATTATATATTGAGCCAACATGTTAGGTGGCAATTATTATAAGCATTTATAGGCTCTGCTTTGTTGAATTACTTACTTCAAAGATTACCCCGTTCCCCCATGGATTTATTGTTCCTAACGATGTTGCTGTCAAAACTTACAGCAAATGTAAGCTTCTATAACAGATTTGGTCATTTTATTGAGATGTTCCACAAAGACATTGCCTCCTTCTATTAGTTGGTCTGTATTATTTTGGAAGAAAAAAATGTTTTGTGTACATCGTATTCTTTTACCCTATCCTGGTTGGCTTTGATTACTGTTAAAAGAAAGAGACGTATTTTCCTTATTGTTTTTTCATTTGTGGGTTTTAAATAATCTGGGTACATGGACATATTGATATAGGCTAACATGGTGCACTCAGGCCTGCGAGGAACATACCAGCATGGCATTGCTCTTGAGCACTCCATCTTACATAACTAAATTTCTTTGGTCTATCTTTTCCGTAGTGATATTCTACAATAAGCTCCTGTGAGAAATTTGTGGAATACTTTGTTTGCCAATGATATTTTATTGCTTTAGTATATACAACAGTACACTGAACATCTTTGCTGTGTGTAAAATAGTCCTTGAAAGTTGTCTTTTTCCAAATGAACTAAGCAGTGTGCAATACTCACTAGTGTCAGCGTTGCACCCTCTGTAAGAAATTGGCAACAGCTTTCCTTCTCTCAGCTGTACAAATATCTGATTGAGAGAACAGACCTCTGTTCAGAATATTCCTGGTCACTGGACAGCTCATAACTGAGGCCTTATATTAACCATTATTGTTCCAGTTTCAAGGATTTAAGGCCATTTCCCAAGTTCAAAGAAAGTTGTAATCCATATTAGTAAAGTATTAGTAATTGGGAAGCAAAGTGATGGGGTATATGGGGCAGTGTGTTATATTAATCTCCACTTTTGTGTAACTTTGAACATTTTTTAAATAGTAAAGAAATGTCATGAGTTATTTGTGTTTGTGCTATTGAGTTGTATGAGTTCCTTATGTATTTTGGAAATTAACCCCTATCAGATACATGGTTTGCAAATATTTTCTCCCATTTCATAGTTGCCTTTTCATTTTGTTGATTGTTTCCTTTGCTGTCCAGATGCTTTTTAGTTTGCTGTCGTCCCATTTGTCTATTTTTGGTTTTGTTGCCTGTGTTTTTGGTGTTACATCCAAGAAATCATTGCCAGGAGCAATGTCAAGCATGGGCCAAGGACTTGAATAGACATGTCTCCAAAGAAGACATACAAATGGCCAACAGGTATATGAAAAGATGCCTAATGTCATTAATTATCAGGAAAATGCAAATCAAAACTACAATGAGGTATCATCGTATACTTCTTACGTTAGCTATTATTAAAAAAATAAAAGATAAGTGTTGGCAAGGTTGTGGAGAAATCGGAGCCCTTGTACATCCTTGTTGACAAGGTTGGTGGGAATGTAAAATGGTTCAATAGCTATGGAAAATAGTATATAGCTTCTTCATAAAATTAAAAATAGAAGTACCATATGATCCAGCTATCCCACTTCTGGGTATGTATCAAAAAGAACTGAATTCAGGATCTTGAAGAGATACCTTTACTCCCATTGCAGCAACTATTCACAATAACTAAGATATGGAAATAATCCAAGTGTCCACTCACAGATGAATGGATAAAGAAAATATGGTATATACATACAAAGGAATATTATTCGGCCTTAAAAAAAAGGAAATCCTGCCATTTGTGACAACGTGGATGAAACTGGAAGACATGCTAAGTGAAATAAGTCAGTCATAAAAAGACAAATACTGCATGATTCCACTTACATGATATCTAAAATAGTCAAACTCATAGAAGCAGAGAATACAAAAGTGGTTGCCAGTGACTGAGGGAAGAGGGAAATCGTTAAGTGGGGAGTTGTTATGCAATGATTATAGTTTCAGTTATGTTAGATGAATAAGTTCTAAAGATGTGCTGTAAGTTGTAAAGATGTGCCTATAGTTAGTAAGACAGTATTGTATTGTGTACTTTAAATTTTGGTAAGAGGGTAGATCTCATGTTATGTGTTCTATCACAAAAACCAAAAAAAAACAAAACAACAAAAAACACACACACAAAAAAAAAAACACAAAAAAACCCCCACAAAGGAACACAAGGAAACTCTGAGTGATGTTGGATATGTCTACTACCTTGGCTATGGTGATGGTATCACAGATGTTTTCAGATGTCCAAACTCATCAAATTGTACACATTAAATATGTGCAGTTCTTCGTATATCAAATATACTTTAATAAAGCTGTTAAAGTTTATTGTAATTTAAAAATGTCATGAGCCCTTTGGGTGAATTTAATACAGTTGTTTTTGCTGTTAATAAGAAGGCATCTTAATAAAATCAAAATTTGCTCTAAGATTCATTAAGAGTTCTTTCAGAGCTGTGTCTTAGTTGAATGTCTAGAAGTGTAACAAACCAATGAGGAAATGTTCTGCCTTATTTAAAGGTAGCAATAGTTATTCTTCCACGCCCAATTTTGATGCATCACAAAGGTCAGCAAGATGATATTGTTCTACAAAACAATTACATTTATGTAATATTATCTTATATATGTACTTATATTTCCTTAATCACTAGGTTATTTCCCTACTATTTTGTTTTAACAGACAAGTCTTGGTGTGCCGGACATACATGCCTACTAGTCACCAGTTTTAGAAACTATTTTCCTGACTTTGGGTTCTTTTAATCACCTCACATCATGCACATTGCTGAATAGCAAGAAAAGGATTAAACAAAAATAGCAATAATGTTTTCAAAAATACACACACACACACACACACACACACACACACACGCACGCACGCACGCACACTCCTCAAGCTGACAGTCTGTTTTAAGGCTGTGGCAGACGCCTGATTGGCAGGCTCTGTTTATTCTGTGATCAGATTCCTTCTAAAAGGAGGCAGGCCATGACTGCCTGAAGCCTATTGGCCAGCACTGCTCTGGGCCCTCCCTTTCTTTTTCATGGCACACATCACAGCGAAGTCAGTGCGGAATCCTAAACCAGCCCAATTTACATCCATTCATGAATCTGTGACGTCAGCAAGCCTTCGGGCTCCTTTGCGGTGGGCTGGAGGATTGTGTGGGTGGAATCCCCCTCCCCCTTATTTTTCTAATTCTGCAATGTTTTTTAAATTAAATCTTCCATCTTTTTAAAGCAAGAAAATGGAACTGCATGTGTAGGAATTCTTCATTGTTGTGAGTACCGCACTCTATTTTTTTTCTGTTTATCAGCATACATTTCACAAGGACAGATGGAAAATCTATTTGTGATTTGAGGTGATTAGAAAGCTGATATTATTGAGGGAGACGAGGTGAAGAGACAGACAGACAGAGACTGAGAAACCTGAAACCCCGTTACAGCTAGGAGACTCTGAAACTGACAGCTGGTTTTCCTTTGCTTGTCTGCCTGCTAGACGTGGACATTTTTCATTTACGGTTCTGCACGTTACCTTTTGATGCTGGCTTGGCTTTCCTTAAGGGGGATTCATTTCTCTGAGCGATGATACGAATTGCACTAGCGGAAACCGGAACTGATACCAGAAAGGTGCTGGGAAAAGCCAGGCCAGCTAGAAGGAGCAGGTTCTACCCTGCTGAGCATTTGTCTTCCTTTCTGCCTTCCTTTCTGTTTCTCACCCTTCACCTTGCCTTTGTTTCATAACTGTGTGACAATCAATATCTTAGGATTGCAATTTGGGGAAGATGGATACTTGTCCAACCATTTTTTACACAAGATTTTATAATGGGAGCTGTAGTGCTGTATTTATACATCTTTGTAGCTTTTTATGTCACGCTGTACCTTTTATTTATATTTTCAAAAACTGAAAAGCCTGCACCAGAAGCAAATGGGGAATTAGCCTTAAATTCTGATTTTTTTAATATTCCCTAATGAAAACGAAGAAGTGGTTTCTCAGTATATTTTATAAATACATTGTGTAGAAATTGCACATGAGTATTTTGCTAAGATACTGAAAATAGTTTATTTCAGAGTGTTGGGGAAACATGGGAAAGTTCTGATAGGTTCCATGTATTAAGTTGGTTTGATAGTTTGCTTGGAGTTTTAACAAAAAGTTAGTGTTTGTGATTGAATTTGTTTTCTAAGGTTCTGCTTGATTCTGGTGAAAATTGGATAGTAAAGAAGAGGGCTGTGACATTGTGACATGTTGGGCAGCTCCTCAACCCAAATAATCTAATAGCATTTTCCAACTGCCTCACTTTGAGCAATTTATATTCTAGTTGGCAGCATGTACCTGGTTGTTCTTTCCAGTGAGAGGGAAAGCAAAATGTCTGTTATTTCTTATCATCCACCTTTGTCACGTTTACCTTGTATAATCAATATGTAGTTTTGAGAATTTCATATTATAATCTTTTCTCATGAAACAAGGCTTCTAAATTATGGCTCTAATGATATCTTTTGAATTTTCTTATTAATGAATCTTCCAACTGTAAACTCATTTCATTTCAAAATTACCCAAGGATTTAGAATTTTCTTTTGTTTCGTATCTTGTCATTGCCGTCACTCATTTTGCTCTTCTGAGTGGATTTGAACTCACTAGAGTTATAGAAGGGAAAACTGACTGATTCTAAACCAGATCTTTATCCTACATTCAAACAACTATGGTTTCGTATTTTGCTATTTGTTATTTGCTAGGTTAAACAAATGACACAGTTCCCTATATTTGTAAACATCTGGACTCATTTCAGCATTTTTGTGTATGTGTACCTTCAGAGACTTTTTGAAGGTAGCAATTTCAAAGTTATTTTAAACTACTGAAGGTTACTAGATCACTGCCAGATCAAAGCACTGAATTCTTAGGATTTTTTTTTAAAAATGTGTTTAATAATGAAGTTCACCTTAAGAAATGTTCATCAGACTGTTTTTTTATATACATTTTGCCAAGAGGGCTTTAGTTCCATGAAAGAAATACAGTCTGGACTTTGGACTTGGGAAAGTAAAACTGTCCCTTTAAGGCACAGGGTGGCTATAGAATCTCCCTCCCTCTCTTCTCCATTCCTAGTGGCTGTATTCTAGATTATGTTTATTTTCATGTATAGTGTATTTGTAGGGGGAAAAAACACACAAAAACTCTTAATTGTTTAATATCAAACAATAAAATCCTGTGTATCAGTGACTGTCAATAGATGGCTTTCTGTTTAAAAATTGAAGCTACTCCAGAAGTAGGAATTAATTTATTTAGTAAACAAAGTCAGTCAAACCAGAGCCATGTCCTGGGGAACTGTCAGAAGAATGGTTCCTAAGGGCCAGAGGCCACATCCACTGGTATATGACGGAACAATCATACTTTGGATGGCAGAACCGGTCAGTTTGGTTTGCATTGTCTACCTACCCTCTCTCTACATGCTACAACTGAATTAGTTGCTTGGGGAGTTCAAATGAATTGAGATAGACAACATGACCAATTCTGCCAGGTGCTGGCCTGAACTCTTGTAATTTTAATTGAAATAAATAACATTTCTTAAGGATACTCTTTTACTTTAAAAACATTTTTAAAGATATTACACTCCTGCTCTGTGTTAGGTATTATTTCTTAAGGATATGGGGGAGAGAAACATTGAGAAGATGCCATCTTTATCCCTAAGGAATCCAGGAGGTAAGCTACCATACAATATATAGTGTGTTGTAGTTCAGAAACTAGTCTCTGTAAATAGACTTTAAGATTAGAATAACCTGGGGAATTTCCTCTCTCTCTCTCCCTCTCTCTCTCCCTTCTTCAATAGTTTTGAGTATATTCATAGAGTTGTTCAACCACCACCACAGTCAATTTTAGAACATTTTCATTATTGCAGAAAGAAACCCCATACACATTAGCAGTCACTCCTCATTTCCCCTCAAGCACCCAGCCCTAGGCAACCACTAATCAGCTACTTTCTCTATACATAGATTTGCCTATTCTGATAATTTCATATAAATGAAATCATACATGATATGATCTTTTGTGACTAGCTTCTTTTGCTTAGTATGAGGTTTTCAAAGTTCACCTATGTAAACATATCAGTGCTTCATTTCTTTTATTACCAAATAATATTCCATTATACAAATATACCCCATTTTATTTATCTATTCATCAATTGATGGACATTTGAGTTGTTTCTACTTTTTGGCTGTTATGAATAATGCTGCTATGTAAATTTGTGAGACAGTTTTTGTATGAACATGTTTTCATTTCTGTTGATTATATACCTAGCAATGGAATTGCTGGGTCATATGATAACTATATGTTTAACCTTTTCAGGAAATGCCAAACTGTTTTCCAAAAGCAGCTGTACAATTTTGCATTCCCACCAGCAATGTATGAGGGTTTCCATTTCTCCACAACCTCTCCAACACTTATTGTTTTTCTTTTTGATGGCAGCCATCTTAGTGAGTTTGAAGTAGTATCTGTTTGTGGCTTTTGTTTACATTTTCCTAACGGCTAATGATGTTGAGCATATTTTCATATACTTACTGGCTATCTGTATTTCTTCCCTGGAGAAATGTCTATTCAGATCATTTGCCCATTTTAAAAATTAGATTATTTATCTTTTTATTTTTGAGTTTAAGTGTTCTTTATTCCGGATACAAGTTCTTTATCAAATATATGACTTGCAAAATATTTTTTTCATTCTCTGGGTTATCTTTTCACTTTCTTTATGTTGTTCACAGCACAAAATTTTTTATTTTGATAAAGTTCATTATTTTCTTTTGTTGCTTGTGTTTTTGGTGTCATATCTAAGAAGGCTTTGCCTAACCCAAGGTTATGAAGATTCACTCCTATGTTTTCTTCTGTATGAGTTTTATAGTTTTAGCTCTTATATTTAAGTCTGTGCTCCATTTTTGTGCATGGGTTCAATTTCACTCTTTTGAAGGAGGATATCCAGTTCCAACAATATTTGTTGAAAAGACTGTTGTTTCCCATCATTGAATTGTCTTGGCATCCTACCAGGGAACTTTAAAAAAAATACTGATGCATGCTCCTACCTCCAGAGATCCATATTCATCTGTGATAGGGCCCAGACATCTAGAGTTTTAAAAGCTCCCCACATGATTCTAATATGCAATGAGGGTTGAAAACTATTGGTATGGACAGAAAGTTAGTCTTAGAAAAGAAGAGGGATGCGACTTCTGAATCAGGAGAGAGGATGAGTGAAGACATAGGATTCTGATATGGAAAGGAGGGAAGAGAGGAAAAGTAAGAAGATCCATACCACAAAGCATGAATTTTCTTGCTAAGTAGGAGTTAGTCACTTTTAAAGAGTGAGGGCATCATTGGAGGTTAGTGAAATATGTTAAAGGAAGAGAAGGAACTAACATTTAAGCACCTTTTGCATGCTTATAAATCTGCTAGCAGCTTTCGTATACATTATTTTATTTAAAATATAATCTTAATGATGTGAAGTACATATTATTACTCCTACTCTACAGATGAAAATACAGGCTCAGAAAGGTGGCTGACTCAGCCAAAGACACCAGGTCGTGCACATTCATCCCCAATTTTCAAAACCAGCTCTAATTCTTGAGTTCATTCTCTTTCATCTGTGTACCATGGATTTTGAGCCTAAGTCCTACCAGGAATTGTTATTGGTCCAGTCCAGCATGAATCTAAGATCTTCTCTAGCAATGCTCTGGACTGGACAAAGAGTAAGATAAGTTGGATGGTGGGGGTAATATAGGGATCAGTGTTGGCACAGCCGGGGCAGTAGAAGATAAGAGGGTGGGGGCAAATGAAGATTATCATGTGATGGCTAATCACAGAGCCCGGGCTGGCTATACACTGCCTAGGTGTAGCTGGAAGGAAAAATTCTAAGAGGATGGAGGACCAATACACCGGGTATGCAAGAATGATTGAAGGGGATAGCGGGGAGACCGTGATGGAAAAGAGGATATATCAAATAGAATTGGGGGATGTAGAAGTGTTGGCATTCATTTAACCAACAAATACCAATTTTAATACATTTTTTTCCTTTCTTAAAAGTCTATACATTTTTTTGGCATCCTCTGTATTAATTGAGCATTTACTCTGTGTTCCAGGTACTGGGTACCCAGCAGTGGAAAAAACAGACAAAAATTCTTGTCCTGTTGGGGACTTATTTTATTGGGGAAGATAAACATTGAATAAGTAAACTGTGTTTAGTCATAAATGTTAAGGAGGGGGAAAAAAATGTGGGAGGGGAATAAAGAATTCAGGGAGTGGGGTAAAGTAAAAAAGGGACTTTTTCATTGTGTGGTCTTTGTGAAGATAATAGATTCCCCCAAAGAGATTAAGGAACCATCAAACCTAGGGGTCTGGTGGTTGACCACTGGGTATATAAAGAGAGCATCTTCTAAGTTGTAAAACTCAAAGTGAGTATTTAGAATTAACTTTTTGTTTACCACTTTTTACCCCATGCTTGGCACAGAGTAGACACTCCATAAACATTTGCTTATTGTGACACCATTTTTTTGGATTCATGATTTTTTTCCCACTGGGCAGAGGCCAAGGCAGAGGTGGTGCTTGGGAGACTTTCTGCTGGCTGCCCTATCAGGATAGATCCTTCTGAGTGTGTGTGTGGATGTGTGTGTGCCTGTGTGTCCATAATGTCACCACTGAAATCAGTGCAGAGTGAGCGATAGTTAATGAGGGGGGTGTGTCTAGTTCCCAGATGACTTGGGCAGAGAACCACCAGTGCAGACAATATAGGAGACACGTTTCTTTTGCTTGTTACATTTTAATAGGAGATTCACATGCATCACTGAAGAGGGGGTGAAGTGAACCTTTGGTGTATAATAAAGTTTTTAATAATGAAATTCTGTTATGTTACCATAGATCTGCTTTTTTTTTTCTTTATCTAGAAGATTACTCATATTAAGAATATATAAAATCAACAAGTTGCCTGTTTACCTGCTGGAAGGCACAGTGATACAATAGGAAAAGGATTGGACTAAGACTAAAAGGCCCAGGTGGCAGTGTCAGGTCATTCGTGGCAAGACAATTCTCTCAGCTTTTTAAAATTTTTCCTCATCTTTGGTTTTTTTTTTGTTTGTTTGTTTTTTATCCTATCATTTATTGATGGGCATTTATAATAGGTTGTTTCCATATGTTGGCTATTGTGAATAGCACTACAGTAAACATAGGGGTGCATGTATTTTTTTGAATTAGTGTTTTGGATTTCATTGAATAAATACCCAGGAGTACAATTGCTGGATTATAAGGTAGTTCTATTTTTAACATTTTGAGGAACTTCCATGATGTTTTCCATATTGGCTGCACCAATTTGTAATCCCATAAACAGTGCACAATGATTCCCTTTTCTCTACATCTTGGCCAGCACTTGTTTGTCATCTTTGGTTTTAACATATGAGCTGAAGAAATTGTTTTTATTGATCTCAAATGTTCTTTTTAATTCTAACATGTAGGATTCTTGGAATCTGGTTATTACCGAGATCAAATAGGCGAGAGACAATTTCTAAGACCATCTGGTTAAACTCTCCCATTCGTTCATACTTTTGTAGGAGTTTAACCCCCATGGATGCTGCTACCGCTGAGGGGGAAGTGCAGCGTCACAAGTGTTTCAGGTGGAGATAACTGAGTGAGACACAGAAAGGTTAACTCCGTTTCAGATTTGCCCTGGGACTTCCTCCTAAGCAGGAAATAGAGTCCTGATGAGACCTGACCTTGCCATCTTTAGCATGCTCATTATAAATGTCATCTGTCCTGGCCATTGTTCTTTGTAGTTGAGAGAGTTTTCATGAGACTACTGATTTGGCGGTGTGGGCTCATAAGGGATGTGGGAACAGATAGTCTAATAACCCCAGTTTGGTTGTGTGTTGTAGCTTTTTCCTTGATCTTTTCCTTTGGCTTTTATTAGTGCTCTTAAGAAACAAAATTCATCATATTGGCTTTTTCTGTCCATCTCTCACTACCTTCTATGATTCTCTGACTCAGGCTGAAGCATGAGTTAGAGAAGGGGGGGAAATTGCAGTAAATAAGAAAAATGAAGACCCATAAAATCCGTAAATGGTATGACCAGTCTTTGAAACAATAAGATTTTGCTATTTCATATGAGTGTTGCTAGATTTTGAAAATTATTCTTTTCAGAATTCTCCAAATAGCAAGTTGGTTGATGGATTGGTGTTTTGAGTTTGCAGGTTTTGTCAGAGAAAAAAAGATAAATTTAAAAAATTACAAAACAGAAAACTTCACTTTCACTGTTCACCAGTCTAGAATTTTTCTTATATCCCTTTTTATTTGTGTAACAGTCAAGCAGAGAGGGCTAATGCTAGTCCTAACATCTATAGTAATTTCACATAGTTCCATTTAGTAATAATACTTATATGTGTAGCAGCGTGGTAAAAACATCTTGCAAAAAGTAATCATATATTGCAATTGCAAGGCAATCCTAAGAGAATGTGTAGTAACTGTGCAATTTCAATTGTTTACAATTTTTAAAGAAAAGCAATATAGGATTTCCCACTGACAGATAGTATTTGTCTTCAATGCCCTAATTTGTATTATGAATACAAATTATAGTAGAATTGAGCAGTACTAGGAGGACATGTTAGTGAAGTTCTAGATTCCGAGGGTGAAGGGCTTAGGAAATAGCCAAAGACAAAGCACAGGAGAAAGGAGATAAAGAAAAGGGAGGCAGAGCCCAGGAGACTGTGGCCAAGCTGATGGCTCATGGGTTCAGGCAGGTGGCAGCCAGGACAGCAGTTTCCACCTTAAACCAGAGAGTGGATCTGGGACCCAGACTGAAAAAGACTCTTTTAGAGTCCTAAGGAGGGCTGTCACAGTAGCTATTACAAAAGAGGGCTCAATTTGCTAAATAAGCCCACTGAGGCTTCTTTTTACCCCTGAGGCTCTGTGCCTGCATTTCTAGTAGCTGGCCCGCCTGCCTTCAATGGGACACATTAGGCTATCTGCAGGCGTGAATAATTGAGACTACTAGTGAGATCAAGCCCACTAAAATACAAAGCCATGGTTGCTTTTTCCAGGGAAAATACTCTTTTGATTAAAGTGAGATTAAGCATTTTACTAATTACTCACCAATTATCTCCTTTCACATAACAAATTCAAGTACATATGCAGAGTAAGAAGAAACAGATGCAACATACCTCTGGAAATTTCTAGTCACCACTTTCTAGACCTAAATTACAGACTCATTTATAACCTTTGCTAAGCACAGAAACTCCTGGGAAATACCCACCTGATATCGCAGCTGCTAGGGTCAAGAGCCAATGTGAAGAGAAATTTTTCTGCTTTGCCAGGTTCTCTCTCCCCTCCTCATCCTCCCCCTCCGATTTCTGGCCATTTTTGAACTGAACCCCTTCCATCTGTTTGTCTAATAAAAAATAACTGAACATTTGCTTTATACTGCTTGTGTTAATGATCAAAGCAAGGCCCTAATCTAATCCTTAAGTATTCTCAGAGACCTGGAAACCAGAGGAGATTTCTTTGAGAAAGACAAACAAGCACATAATCCTTTATGTTTTCTTTTCTCCAGTCAGGGCTTCTGCCATAACACATTGAAACAGCACTCACTCCCCATCACCTGCTCTCCTTTGATCAAAAGGTTATCTATATTGATAAGGATTTCCTTTAAATGAATTTTATGCCTTTGATACTGGCTTTTCTTAGAGTCAAACTGCTTTTGCCACAGATTGTTTTATAAACAGCCTTTGTCTTTTTCCTGCTACTTGAAAGGCCATGGAATATTTTTAAAAACGGAGAACAACTAACCGTCCAAAGTCTAAAAGCCTTGGACCAAGTCTGGAAAATAAAGAGGAATAACCAAGAGGACCTTATTATTAATGCAGAGCAAAGGGGCCCAAGGGTAAGGAAAAGGGGGTCACTCCCAGCTAGTACCTATTTAGGTAAAAACAGAAAATAATGTCTTATGAAAATAGTTCACCAAGCTCATGAACAGTATGAAACTGCAATTGTGAATCACCTGAAATGCATATGGCTTGTACCCAGAAATGCCTTTAGTCTGGAGAATAGTTATGCGTTGGAACTGACTGTGTGCTGGACTTCAAGGTTTAGGGTAAGGAATCCATAGTCTCGGGGCTTCCATCTTCTAAGAGAAATCTCTTCTGGTTTATTCCTGGGTGGTTGCAGCCAAGGATTTGCCAGACACCCAGAAAGTAAGCTTTGGGGCCTTGTTTTAAGATGTATTCTTTCACTGCTGTATATTATCACAGGAAATTGAAAAAGTAAAAAATAAAAATAAAAAAATAATAAAAATGTTTCTTTGACACTTTTTACCAAGCAGATTCTTCAGATTGTCCTATTTTTGTATGTAATTCATAAAATATAGTTTGTGAGAAACTACTCAAGAATGTTTTCAGATACTTTAATCATAGATTCTTTCAGAGTGTGTCTAAATAACAACAGGAGGGGGGAAAAAACAGCGTTTTTTGTTTCTCAGTTGACCCACCCATATGGGTCGCCCCCCACCAACCATGACTAGGTCTAAACATCCTGGCTAACCTACCCACCTCCACAAAACCTGGCCCTAGTCAGTGAGGATTTCTTTTGATGAGTTATAAATTATTTCTTTCCCCTCCCTTCCACCAAAAGAAGATGCATTAGCAGTTTAACAGCATTAATCCTGCAAGAGACTTAACCCGTGGACCAGCTTATACAGTGGTTCTCAAAGTGTGGTCCCAGGACCCGGAGAATCAGCATCACCTGGGAACTTGTTACAAATGCAGAGTCTCAGGCCCCTCCCCAAAGGGGCCCAGGCATCTGTTTTAACAAGCTGGCTAGGTTATGCGGATGCATACTCAAGTGTGAGAAGTTTTGATTTCTAGCAGAGCTTCTCAGACTTTTAATGTGCATAGGGTTTTGTTAAAAACCAGATTCGGATTTACGTAGTAGTCTGAGGTGATTTGGTCAGCATTTCTAATTAGCTCCCACGTAATGCTGATGCTGCTGGTTCTCGGGCCACTCTTTACAAGGAGCAAGGATCTGAAGCATTGCCACGAGCCACTCCAGGGAATGCTGCAACAACGAGGCTCTATCAAAAGTATAACTATATAAAAATAAAATAAAATAAAATAAAAAGTATAACTATCCCCGTAGTTCCTAAGGAAATACTCCTAAATGAGAAAGAAGTTTTATGCATAAAGATAGTAATCAGAGCATTATTTTAATTGAAAGAAAAAGAAATAGCCTAACTCTGCAATAGAGGGAAATGCAGATTTCACATTTGTGAATTCACCTACTCACTAAGAATTTTTCAGCCCCCACATCAATGCTTGCAGCACTTGTGTGGTCATTCGTAGACATGTGCAGAGCAGGGAAAAATTTGAGTTACCTGATACACACTCCCACCTGAGAGGGAACGAGGTGACTGTCTCTGCCTTCTTATTTCAGCGTTCACAACTGTAAACAACTGTCCTTCTGGAAGTTGATTTAGTGCCCTGTTTTTTATGCTTTTTATTGGTGATTTTGTTGTTTAAAATAGCCCCCAAGCATAGTGCTGCCTAGTCTTCCTAAGCGCAAGAAGGCTGTAATGTGCTTACACAGAAAATGTACTTCATTTAGGCACGAGTTAGGGTGCTGTTGGCTGTAAGTTCAATGTTAATGATCAACAACATATATTAAGTAAAGTGTCTTTAAACAGGAACACACATAAAACAAGGTTACGTATCAATCAGTCGACGAAAATGTTGTGGCCAGAAAGGCAACCCTGTATTCCTCCCAGAAGCAATTGTTAGCTATTCACTAATTTGGTGCCCTGGTGACTTTATAGAACATAACTATCACGAATAACAAGAATTAACTATAGTGAATGGTCAATTGATAGAATAGATGCTGCCATTTAAAAATGATGCTGATGAAATCCACGCATTCATATGAAAAATATGCATGATGGTAGTGGTTAAGAGAAAAGAAACAGGAGACAAAGTTCCAAATACAGCACAATTAGAGTTACGTTTAAAAATTTTTCAAGTAAAAAATTGAAGAAAGTACAACAATTTTTGAGTTAGAGGGATAGAATTACTTCTTTATTTCTGAGGTTTTTATAATATTGTTATGTAGCTTTTATGTTTAAAATGTGTCTTACTTGTTCTTTCAGAGGTGAGAGTTTCTAAGAGGGACCACCTTTTCACCTCCTTGAGTGGCAGAGGCACTACATTCTGGTTAAACTGTTGACCTTATTAGGAAAAACCGTATTAACATTAGTATAAGAGAGTGTGCTCTCTGTGTTAAACCAAATAAAAATTGTTCTCAGTCACACTATGAATATCCAAGAGAAATCCAGAATTACAAACCTCTAGCAAAGGTAAACTAGGTTCTCATTTGATAGATGCTACTGGAACCATGCTTTGTAAATAATTTGTCTTGCCTCATCAGAGCTTTTCTAATTTCTCTACATTTTCCCACTCTTTTGACATGGTTCAGAGCTTGGCTTCTAAAATAAGATGAGAGTTGAGTATTGGCATTTCCATTTATTAACTATCTATGCCTTAGGTAAGTTATTTAACGTCTGTGTTTCCCACATGAATATAATGGAGGTAATTCTAGAATCTAGTGAGGGTTAAATGAAAGGCTGAGGACAGTAAATAACATATACCAAGCCCTGAATAAATCGTAGTTGCTACAGTATGTTAGCTTCATTCCTCTTATTGATTGTCTACCTTGTAAAAAAGGCTGTCAGTTGATAACGGGGGGAAATTTAAAAAAAAAAAAAAAGGAAGAAGCAAAAAAGAAATAAGTAAAATAGTATTCCTGTCCACAAACATTCCCAGTCCGCTTGGAGAGATTGACACATGCACTATAATATAACAGAACAGTTGTTCTCAAACTTTTTGGTCTCAGGACCAAAAAACATTATTAAGGACTCCAAAAGGCTTTTGTTTATGTGAGATGTATCTTCTACATGTGCCACAGTAGACATTAAAGCTGAGAAGAATTTAAAGGCTATTAATTTAACTTTTAATAAATCATTGCACATTAACATAAAGAACTTTTTTTATGAAAAACAACTATAGTTCCCAAACCTCCAAATTTTAGGTGAGGAAGGTGGCATCAGGAAAAGAGATTTTTGCAAGTCTCTTTAGTGTATGACTTAATAGATTACATGATAGCTGGATTCTCCTCTCTGCTTCTGCTTTCAACCTATTATAATATCAAATGGCATATAGTAGCCCCTGGGAAATACCATCATATACTTGTGAGAGAGTGTGAGTGAAAAAAGAAAATAACGTCTTATTATGAAAACAGTTCTGACATCACAGACCTACTAAAGGGCCTCAGGGATCCCTAGGAATGCCCAGAGCACGCTATGAGCACCAGTGCATTAGATGTGAGTGTGAAGGGCAGGAATAATAGCTACTGTCTATATTGTGCTTACTCTGTGCCAGACACTGTTCCTAGTGCTTCACATGAGTATATGTAAACCTCACTACTCTTCGAGATAGGAGCTATTATTATTGTCCCTAATTTCCAGATGAAGCCCAAGAACAAAGAGGGTTGATTCCTCAAAGTACAGCTAGCATTCAGTTTCAGAGAGTCTGGCTCCAGGGTCCAGACTCTTCTCTATGCCACTGTATTGCTTCTGTACTTGGGAATTGAGTAAGATTTCATAGAAAAGACAACATTTTTCTAAGAATGGGTGTTCTTATAGACAATCATGAGAGAATACTTTATTGTGGCTAAATACAGAGCAGGATTTTATTCTTGTAAATGTTTTCAGCCTTCAGCTTTAACTAATAAGTTTCTTCTAAATCACTTTACATTCAGAGTTTTTTCCTTTCTCCCAGTTTTATCAACAGCACTGCTCTACACACCCCAGTCTGTCCAGAGTTCCTGTCAGTAGCTACCAGTTACTGCAGTTTCAAGGCTAATAGGATTTTTCCATTCTTTTTAAAATTTTGATAGAATATACATAACATAAAATTTACGGTTTTAACCATTTTTAAGTGTATACTTCAGAAGTATTATGTATGTTTATATTGTTGTGCAGGCATCACCACCATCCATCTCCAGAACTTTCATGTTCCCGAACTTAACTGCTTTACCCATTAAAGAATAACTCCCCATTCCCCCCGCCCCCGTTCCTGGCAATTAACATTCTACTCTTGTTCTCTATGAATTTGACTATTCTAGGTACATCATATATTAGTGAACTCATACAATATTTGTCCTTTTGTGACTGGCTTATTTCACTTAGCATAATGTCTTCAAGGTTCATCCATGTTGTAGCATGTGTCAGACTCTCCTTTCTTTTTGAGGTTGAGTGATGAAGTCAGGATTTTGTTTGTTAAGAATAAATCATAAACACAGGACCTGAAAAAATATCAGTTACGAAAAAAGAAAAAGAATGTAAAATACTATAAAATTTAAAGAAAGTACCATAAATCTATAGTATACTTCTTCTATGCCTTATTACAAAGCCACTGTTTTCAACATTTATCCTAAAACTTGATGCTGCTTGAGTAAAACAAAATTTAATAGGGTATTTTTTAAAAAGAAGAAGAATGGCTGGGCAACAGCTAGAACCCATCACCTGTACTGCAGCCATTTCTCATGATTCTGGCCTTTCTTTTTCCTTCTCATGCTTTTTTCTGCTCCCTTTCCCTTTTCCCCATCACAGAGAAAGTAAAACAAACCCTTCTTTCATCTCTCTAAGGAATGGCCATTTAATGGAACTGTTTGCAATTTAAAAAGCAGAAAAGTTGAATATTTTACTCTGACAGTATAAAATGAAAGGCTAAACAAACTGAAGCACATTCTATTTGAGTATAACCTGTGCTTTTTTGTAGGGAAGGGGGTGGGGTGGGTCATGGTCCTTGAGAAGGATTGGTATAGGCAAGTTTTAATTATTATCCTGGGACCGTCCAGAGAACTTAGCTTTCAGTATATGCTCTTGAATGACTACTATATGGATGCTATGCTGTGCATATAGTGAGGACACAGTGGTGAACAATCTCATCATGGCGCTGCCCTCACAGAATTTACAGCCAAGTAGAGGAGATAGTTAAAGAGCAATTATAATGCCATGATATGTGCTCTTAGGGAAGTGGCGGGTGAAGGAGTACAGGCAGCTGGAGGAGGACGTAAGTGGAGCATCTAACCCAGACTTGAGGAATGCAGGAAGGCTTCCCAAAGGAAGTGACAGCACCCAAACCCTGAAGAACAAGCAAGAACTGGGTGGAAAGAGGTGCACAGAGTGTGTGGCATGCAAAGAGGGCTGCAAGTGCTAAATTCCAGAGGTGAGGGAGAGAACAGTGAATGCAGAGACGTGAAAAAGAGTCTGGTTGGTGAATTGCAGGACTGTACCAAACATGAGGCGAGAGAAGCAAATGCTGAGAGAGTTGGACTTTATTCTAGGAACAGGAGATTGTATATAATTGAGTTGTATATTCAGAATTACATGCTAGAAAAAGCATTCTGGCTATGGA
Source organism: Rhinolophus sinicus (assembly GCF_036562045.2). NCBI lineage: Eukaryota > Metazoa > Chordata > Mammalia > Chiroptera > Rhinolophidae > Rhinolophus > Rhinolophus sinicus. Next base: position 48,992,188 of record NC_133751.1, read on the forward strand.
GAGAATGAAATAAGATGGAGAGACTAGAGACAAGGATAAAATTAGGGGATTGTTAAAATAATCTAGGCAAAGATGATGATGACCTATGCTAGAAAGGGTTATTGTGATGGAGAGAAGTGCACAAGTTGAAGAGATATTCAGAATGTTAAAAGATACTTTTTAAAGGGTAAAATAATGACTCATACACACAAAATGACTATGTGTCAAATATTTTCTTTAATTCTCTAATTAATGAGGGAACCAGTAAGATGTTACAAGGAGAATCAAAGAACACACACACACATATATATATATATATATATATATATATGTAAGCAATAGGGAATGCTGAAATCAATGTGTATTAGGGTCAATATCCATAGGGCATTAATAATCAATTGCATTCCACCAGATACAATTCATTTCTGTGTACAACTATCAGTTGCATTACTAGATGTGTGCTACAATTTTCAGAGTTGTAAATATCTCAAAAACAAGGAAAACCCCCTCATAAACTGAGAATGGTGCCCTAGGCAAGGATACTCGGTAATCTTTCTTGTCTGTTTCAGTCAGTTTTCCCTGACAAGAAAATATCCCCAGGATTTTGGTGATTAGTTGGATGTGGCGATGGTGAGCTGGGAGAAAAAGAAAAAGAAAAGTCACTGTGACCATTCATTCAAGGAAGTTGAGGGAGCATTCAGCCAAGATTTTGAAGATGAAACAGGAGGATACAGTGGAAAAGTTTTAGAGGGAAGGGACAATAGGAAATGGGGTCAGGGAAACAGATGTACAGAGAAATGCAGGGTCAATACTATAAACCAAATCTGCTTACTTCTTGGGCAGTAACAACGGAGAACGGAAATGTGATGCAAGGTGGAACTAACTGGCTACAAGGTTTGAAGAATTATTTCCAGTAGGCCTCTAATCTATAGTATCGGTGTTAGAACTCTTTATTTATCCTGTGTCCCTCTGGGCACCTGTCCCTGTGCAACTGCTTGCTTGGAGTAGAAGCCTAAAGGATGATTTCAAGAATGGAGAAGGTGATTTTGATGTAACTAAATTGATTTAATGAAAATAAACTCTGAGGATTGAGAACCGTATTTTGTGCACTTTTCTAGTCCTGGGATGCCTAGCATAGCATCCAATAATTATATTTCATAAATGTATAGAATGAAAGACTAGTATTTCGGATTATGGCCTAAAAGGAGTTCAAGGGCTTACCACCAGATCACGTAGCTGCTTAAGTCAGGATTCTGGGATTCATACCCAATTCTTCTGATTCTAAAGCTCATGTCACTAGGATGAGTGAGTTAAATTACAACATCTCATAGAATTTCCAGCCTGCCGATCATTAGGAAAGATGAAAAAGTATTTTGATGTTTTTTTTTTTATTTCTCATGTTTTCAGTAACTAAATATAACTGCAAAAGTTAGATATGCTTTTTCTAAGGAGAGGTCACTTTCTAAAAAGACCTAGTTTGAAATCAGATGGACCTAAGAATCCATCTACTAACTGTAAATTTGGACAAAATTTAACCTCTCTGAGCCTCAGTTTCTCATGTACAAAATGATGATAATATTGACCTTCATGAAGGTATAAAGATTAATTGAGATAAAGTATATAAAAAGTATAAGCATAATAGATAACAGATACTGGCCTTTTTTTTCTTCTACGGCTTAAAGCTTTTGCATGCTTACTTTACAACAAAACCTGCCTTTATTTGAACATGGCTATATTTAGCATATAATTCCTTTGCTTAATTCTTAATCAGTCTAAATTTAGGTTTTTAAATATAATTTCTATAGGAAGATCTTTATTTCTTGATACGTTTATCACCTATTTCAAGTACTTTGCTTTTCTCTCTTTCTTCCCAGTATACTAAACTTTACCATTACATGTTTCTGGAATCACATTCCTGGATTCCAACTTCAGTTGAGTTTGGTTTGTTATATAGTTTTTTTGGTACCCTTTGTTAATGCTCAGATGCACCAGGCATTTCTAATTCAAAATCTATTTCTAATTTTGGTTTTCATAATACCATTACAATTGAAGATTGTTGTTGGTTTCCTTTTTAAAAGATATTTCCTGAAAGTCCATGATTCTATTATATCTCTCTGGTATTTCCTGAATATATACAAATATACTGAAATCATAAATGGATAGATATATCCTATCAGACCTCTGTGACAAAAAGCATTTAAGGGAGTTAAAAGTGATATAATAAGGATTTGATCCGTTTCCCATTGTTGAGGAAAGGGAATGTTACTAAACTGTAGTAAGCCTCAATTTTCCTCACAGAAGGGTCAATTATACCTGGTTAGCCCACCTCACATGGCTATTATAAGGCTCAAATGACAATATATGAAATTACTCTGGAAACCCAATGTATAAATGTAAGATAACACAGTGATTACTATTATTATTTGCATTCTCTTGATATATGTCCTAAGTACATAGGCCAATGGGACACCCAGTATAGGAAGTGTCTGGATGCTCCCAAACGAACGAAAGCTGGACTGTGACATTCTTCCATCCTCCTCTTAGTTTTTCTGACTGGCGATCAGAAGGCTTTATGTGATGAAACCCCATATGCTCACTTTGGAGTGACTGAAGGCATTTAGACCTTTTCATTGCTGGGTGTTGTGTTTGCAGAGTTATTTACCCCACCTAACAACCTGGCCCAAGACAAACAGTCCCTGTTAGCTACACAGTGACTTGCTATACCTGTCATTGCTCTGCTAATGTAACAGCAAACATTTACTGGACCTAAAAGATGGCGTTCCCCTCCCCCCATTACTGTTGAATTAATTTCTTTCTCTACTTGTTTTATGGTCTCCAGAACTAATCTGTAAGATGAGAGAATCTTACACCTGAAAGTCGGAGAGGTAATTTGCTTCAATCCTCTTTACCAAAGCAGGAGTCTTATAATTTCTCTGATAGATTGAGCATTTCCAGGGATGGGAGACCTAATCAGTCTTGTGGTACGCTTTTCCATTGTCAGATTGTTCTGATTCCTTATATTCACTGACTTTTTTTAATCATGAAAAGGGACTGTAGAGACCATTCTAGTCCAATTCCTTCCATTTTTAGATAAAGAAATTGAGGCCCAGAGAGGTTAGGTGACATGCCCAAGGCCAAACAACTAATTTATGACACAGCTGGGACTCCTGACTCCTGGTAGTTTATTTCCAAATCATTAAACTGCAAAATTACTGAAGTCATAATGTTGAGTAGTATTAAATGCTGTTATGCAGTATATAAATGCTTTACTGTGCAGCATATTTTAGCATAGCAAATACTTATGTTGTATCATAACCTTATTTTGATTTTGATGGAGAAAACTAAATCTTTCCTTTTAATTATGTACAAACATCTCCTTAAAGCAGAAACTCCCTGCTTTAAACAAGACCTTTTTCCCTTTGCTTTCCTTTTTAGAGTGGGAGAGAGGGAGAAGTCATCAGTCTGATCCTTATACGTCAGAAGTCATATGGCCAAAACAATCCACAAAAACACATTTTTCTGACTGACATGAGGGTTGTGGAGTGGACTGGAGCCAGGGGCTTTTTTAATATTCCTGTCAGGCTTTGGTCCCAGGCCTGTCACTGGAAATGTGGATGAGACAGGAGTACAGCCTGCCCATATGCCAAGGGGACTTTGAAAGGTCGCTTGGCCTCTCTTTTCCTTCTGGAAGGACTGCACTTAAAGGGACTCTGCAACCTCTTTGTCCTGTGAAGTTACTCACTGGAATCTGTAGGGTCAGCCCTTGTCCTGTGGGGGTGGTAAAGGGGAGGCCATAACATTGGCTATGATGGGAGAAGCTGATAGACTCTGAGAGGGTTTGAGATGTGTGGACAGACGGGGTGGGGGCAGGGGGAGGAAGGAGCGCTGGAAATGGTGTGGTAAGAAGGGGCAGACGAGCAATGCTCTCTGTTCTGAGAAATTACCAAGAGCTTGAGAAAGACCTAGCAGCTTTGAGCGTGTGATCCAATGGGCTAGCCTTTATGTCTCTTCAGTTGTAGATATACAAATATTTATTTCAGATGCATCAGCAAGAAAGATATTTTCTCTCTAAATTTCAAACTTTTGGCCTCATTTCCTTGTGAAGACAGATGACCAGACTTGTTTCCCAAAAGCAGAAAGCTTTATCTATTGCTTGTGGTCCCACTGTGTGTTGTACTGTACCTCTGTGATAAGCAGGTATCATGGCCTGCCTTCATTTGTGTTTGTAGCTATCTCCCCTATTAGACTTGAGTTCTAAGGAACAGGGACTTTTCTTTAAACTATGAAATATGTAAGGCATGCCAAAAGATAAAGAAGATACCATCTTTACACCTTTTTATCCCTATATGGCTTCTAAGGAGACCTGTATAGCACGCAGCCTGCATCAGGCACTCAGGAAAGGTTTGTTGATTTGCAGCACTGACTTCCTTCTTCTGTCTGTGCAATCACCATTTCTATCCCTTTCAGATTATGTGGAATCAGAATCATTTTCTCTGGGGGCCTAAGCTCTCAGGGTTAATGAAAATATACTCTGATATTCATGGAAATCGTAGCTGCTCTGAAAGGCTCGTGGAACAGTGGTGCCCACATTAGACAGACAGTCCTAGTAATTGTTGATGGTGATTAGAACTCAGAAGTAGTGTTCTATTCAGAAGACAAGTTTTACATAAAGAAATGAAACAAAATAAAGGTATAAATAGCTAATGGGAATATGGATGTGGCCTTAAATGACAGAAATAGTTTGTTATCTGTGTTCACTGTTGCATCCTTTAGCCATTACTGATTTTTTGAGGAGACTCAAAAACTGGCTCATGGAAGACAGAGGGTTTTGAAGATAGAAATACTCTTGGGTTGAGGAAAGGATAGGAGATTATTCATTGTGTGTGGGTATATGGCGTCGGGTGCTGGGTGATAGATACAGGAGGCTTCTGAAAGAGACAAAGGAAAATAATAAAATAACCCTTGAGAAAAGATTAATACTGATGACCAAGGTAAGAATAAAGTGAGTCCATAAAATTTATAACTCTCCTGATGTGAGTATAATAATTAGGTGAAACTTTCCCCTCGTACTTGTCTCCCCAACAATAAGTAGCCCTTTGTCCCAGTTTCAGTTTAGCTACTTCCTTATTCCGTTTCCAGCTGCCTTGCCTGAGAGAATTATGTGGAAGTAGAAACACTAACTTGTTACCTCCTCACTGCAGGCTCCCTAGCTGGCACCTATTCTGGATTTCCTGCCTTGAGTAGTGATGGTATCTTGTCACCTCCATTTGAAAACTCTGTCACCATCACATTCAATCAGCCACTATATCCTGTCAATTCTGTCTTCTAAATATCTCTGATTCTTTCCATTCTCTCTATACTAGCTTTTCCCCATCCTCCATCCATCCATCTTTTACCCTTAAACAGAATCATCTTTCAAATCTAATCACGTCACTTCCCTTCACCTCGCCATACTTCTCTGCCCGTAGGAGAAAAAGAAAATCCTCTGATCTGCCTTTGCAGCCCTATCTTTTTCATCTCTGATCATCTCCTGTCAGCCCTGCTGACGTGTTTCCTTCTCCCCAAATAACCACATGGCTTCCTTCACACCTCTGTATTTGTGCAGGGTCTTCCTCTGACTGATACCCCTTACACCCCTTCCCTATTTATTCATCCTGGGCAGCAATTTCCCCTTCTTTATACTTCAAAAAAGTGTTCCCATGTCCCATGGAGAGCTTCTCACACTACACAGTGATCACTTATTTGTACGTTTCTCCTCTAATAGTTTGTGAGCTCCTCCAGAACAGGGATCCACTTGTTCTTCTTTGCATCCTCCTTTTTGCTTCACGTGGAGCCAGTACCCCAGGTGATTAATGAAGCATTTGTTGAATCGGAGAGTGAGCTAAAAAGAAAATATCTGATCAGTGACCACCTTCCTCACAGAAATGGGAGTTTTTAGATGTAGTTTTGTGATTTTGGTAGCAAATCCGATGAGTGCCTTTCTCAGATGGCTGTCGTGAGAACGGATGTGAGAATGTCTATAAAAGCCCTTGACTATCTTAAAAGATGTGTCAGGTCTAAGCTTTAAGCAGCATACCAAAAAACAAAACAGTTGTTTTAGCACTTCTAACATGTGTTCTCTTTCTAAGAACTATGTCAGGTGCCCTTTAAGGCTTAATGGAAGACCTCAAAAAGTATCCTAACTGTAAGTTTGGTTTTCAACTCGTAATTTTCTGATGATTTTTATAAATTCGATTCTCTGCACTGCTTGTCTTTATTTTTACCTGCTTATGCATTCTGCATAATGATCATATTTGGTAGAAATAGTCCAAAGCAGCTAAGCCCTTAGCTTGCAGTAAGAGGCAGAGGACAACCAGCCAGTAGGGCCCGCCTGGGGCTGCGCAAGTTTAGACAAGCATATGCCTGCAGAATCACATACCTTCTTGCTAGGTTAACTCCTCGGTTTTTATTCTATGGTAAATAATGTCACCTTTTACTTTTCAAAACACTAAAAACAGATGAAGCAGCACTGAACCTATTGTTCTCTCCCACTTCAAGGCTTTTTTTTTTCCCCCAGAGCTTCTCAAATCCTAAATTCCCATTTAATTGCCAATATTTAAAGTGTAAGCATTTTCCTTAAAATTTCCTGAATTCAGAAATTTGGTATGAGGTTTGCAGAAAGGAGGGTGCGGGAGGAGCCCGAGAGTTTGTTCTGAACATCTGACAGCCCTGTATCCTTCTGCTGGAGCCGAGACCCTGGTCTGAACTCAGAGCTGCCCTGTTCTTCAGGGCATAGGAGGGGTCCTATGGATGGCTGGGCAGCACTGATAGATGGATTCTCCTAGGGGAGCTTCATGGATCAGCCCTCCATCCATTACCATGTAGCAGGATTATAATTTACAGCCCAGATGGCGACTAACTACCCCCCCACTCCCTATTTACTTCAGTAAAGCAGCAGAGGTATTAACCATTAAATTGCTTCCCTCTTTTTAAAATCACTGATGCTATTTGCGAAGAACTCTGTATAAAAATACTTGTAAAAACAATGGGAGAAGTTAAGTTTCATCAGAATGTGAAGAATATTACACATTAAAATGAAAAATAAATAACCACGTTGTCAGGCTTATTTTCTTGGCCCACCTCTATGTGGAAATTAGGTTTTGAGGCACAAATTCTGGTCAGATTAGTGAAGAGGGTGTTGGCTCTTTCTTCTCCTTGGTTGATTGTTAAAGTTTACTGAACTACCTCTTATAGGAAACCCCAGAATATTTGCATGTCAGGTTCTTGCCAATGGAACCTATAATTCTTAGCTATTCAATACTTTTGAAAGCTCAAGTGTGATAAATACTGGTCAGGGGAGATTTCCTGAAGAAGACGTAGTCCATGCCCCTTTGGATTAAACCAGACTTTCAAAGAACTGTTTACATGGACTCTTTTACTGTAAGTATTACTTTTCTGGAAGATTGGGAATCTTACCCTGTATAGAGAGGTACTCTAAAAACTCTCCTGGGAAAGATGCTACTGTATTTGCTGCGAGGGTATTGTTGAGGCTATCTTATAATTTGGTGCGGATTAGTGGGAGAAAGTCCCCTCAGGCTTTAGCACAAGTAATATCTGCTTCTCCTGGAGAATGGGTATGTTTTTATCTTACTTGAATAATTAACTGTGTCGTTCTCTTTAATTTGATCTGCAGAAAGTTCTGGTCCAAATTTGCGAACCATCTTTAACTGTTGTTAGCGTACAAATTATTTTTGCTTACTGGCTTTTACCTTGGGTTTTGGGGGGAGGTGTGGTGGCATTTTATTCTTATTTTCCCTTCCCCTATTTATCTATTGTACTGTGTGCATTTTTGTCAACAACCTCAAATCATTTTTAGGACAAAGTCCATGTGTGTCTCCTGATATGTGTGTGTTTATTGAAATCAAGTTAAGAAACTGAGCTCATAATATTCAGTCTCAAATAAAACCTTTATATGATCAGTTTTGGTTTTTAGTATGTAGCTGTGTTTCTGAACTCTTAAGATCTTTGACAGCTCCATAATGTGAATGCTGGACAGCATTTATTAGACAGGATGTAGAGGCCAGATGACGCCTAGAAGTCTTACTGTGTAATTTAATCCTGGGTGCTGTGTTGTTTGGCTTCACTGGACGCCAAGTGTGCATATATAATTAAGTGCGCATGTGTAAAAAGCCCAGCCCTGATAGGAAAGAGGGAGGAACATCATTAGCAGAGATTAGATTTGTCTCTCCAGCTGGGCGACGTGCCTCTGAATTCCATGGGCTTTCCCCAGTGTAAATTATTAGACTGACTCAGCTGCTGTTCAATTCCCCTCTGGCTGAACTGCTTTTGCTAATGCTGTTAAGCTGTGGCTCAGGAGGCAAAATGTCCTGAAGTTCTATTAGATATAGCTTCTTCATGTAGAAAGAAAAACCGCCCTCCTTCTCATATTCACAGGATAGCGGTGTATAGTCTTCTCAAGTCAAAAACAAAAAGGCAAAATGAAGAAAAGACGGGTGCCAAACTTCAGCTACATATACAGATCTTTGGAAATTGTTAGTAGATTGAATTAATTCCTTCCTATCCAGCTAAGGCAAATAGGAGTAATCTAATCCAAAGCATTTACTTTGGATCATTTGAGAGTGTCTGACTTTAGACCTGCTGCTGTTCTGAAATTGGTGAAATCTAAACAAATTAACCCCACCTAGACAGCACTCCGAACCAAATACAGGTTCAGAGCCACATGAGGGTCTTGTCTGAAGTTCTTCAGCAATAATAATCGTAGGCTAATAATATGAAACCTTGTACCTTTTTAGTATAGCATGAAGCACAAGGCTTAGCATACTATCCCTACCAACTGGCTGAGTAGAATTCACAGCTACAGTGAGTGATCTGTTTCAATTTTTTTCTATTTGACAATTAAGTCTATGTGTATGTTGTACTAATGATACAATTCTAAAAGGTATGGTGTCTTCTGTCTATGATTTTATTGCCTAAGATAGCCAACTTACTAATACAGGTAAGCCTAATGGTCAATCTATCTATTGAAGGTCAGGGAGAATAAATGAAATGCACAGATCATATAGGAGCTGTAATTAAGTAATTATTTTAAATCTTTTTTTAAAAGTCATTAACAGGTTTTTGTTTTTGTTTTTGTTTTTTGTTTTTACCAACCCTATTAACAAGTAACAAAATTGTCGGACCTGAGTGGTGTTTTCTTTTTCCCTGCTTTCTTTGCTTTTCTTTTGGGGAAAGTATTTAATAGGCTGAGGAATAGGATTAAAATATAAAGAACAAGGAAATCAGATAGCAATGGGTCATCCACTGATCAGTTTTCAGGTCTGTATAATACCCAGCACAGTACCCAGGCACTTAGCCACCAGCATCAATACTCGGAGCAGCAGTAACAGCTATACTTACCCTCTGCATAAATAGCAGCCGAAATAATGCATCCATTTAAGATTAAATACTGGATGAGGTTGAGAACTTATTACCTTACCTCCTATTAGTGAAGACTTTATAAAGAGGAGAGATTTTAAACACAAAAGATTAAGGAGGGAGAGGCTGAATTTTCAAGGAGCAGAAGAATGGCATTGTAAGAACAGGTGAAGGACTTAGCACGTCTCCAAGAAGGGCTCTCATGGTTACTTACCACTGTCCATGAAGGCAGAGAGAAAGCACATTGGTGGGGGCGGGATAAATTCTAGGGGGTACGTTGGTGGCGAAAATGTGCACGTGAATGTGAGAACTGCTTTACACTTCCCAGGCTGTAGACACTAAGTGGGTTATCATTAAAAGTTAGACTTGGCAATCAGGCCAGCTTCATAGGTGTGGCGTGAAGCTACACGGAGTCCTGTGCTTGTTTGTATGCTCTGCTGACTCTCTCTTGAAATTCTGAATAGTTTTTGAACAAAGGGTCCACATTTTCATTTTGGACTAGTCTTGCAAATTTTGTAGCCAGTCCTACTGGCAACATATAAAATTGTCCTTCGATGCTGTTCTCACTAGCAATGTACCTCTGTATGGTGAACACTTCCCGTAACATGCTGCGTTTTGCTCAAAGGCCAGCGTGTGTATTCCTTCTTGGCTACTGTTAGATTTCTAGAATTGGCTCTGAAGAATATGTTTGTACCAATTCATGACTCAAAGGAAACTCTGCCTCGATTTTATGCCCAAAACAATGTTATCTTGCTAATAAGGGATACTCGTATATATGTTATTTAATGTAATAGCATAATGTCAGAAACTGCATGTTTTGCTCATTCCAGTTACTGTGGTCTTGAACAAAAGTTTTCTGGACATTGCATACGTAATGAGTCATGGTTTTTATGGAGCCAAATTCTTCTGATCAGAGAAAAAGACTTGCAGCCTAGCATTCAAAACCTTTCATGGTGTGACACCACCTATAGTTAGAGCTGTACTTGTACTGCCCTCCATGCACCTGATGGTCTAGCTATTCGAGATGGCTTGCTATTTCTGGAAAATGCCATTTATTTTCTTGCCCTCCATTCTTTTCTTTATGAAATTCTGTCTGACAAAAATGGCACCCTTGCCTCCTCCATCCGTCGCCCTTTCTCCGCTAGTATGATTCTTACTCTTCCTTCAAGGTCCCACTTCGTTGATCTCTTCCTCTTCCTCTATGACATTTTCCCGTGATAGTCTCAATGAGAGTTAGTTACTGCAATCTCTGTTGTGCCACGGCTTGTACAGCTCTTGAAGACTTAACTTCATTCTGCTTTGCATTGTAATTAGTTGTTTCCTTGACTGTCTGACCACTGGGTTGTACACTCCTCAAGGATAAGATGTCTAAACTATCTCTATTCCATCATCCCTAGCATCGTAACAAAATGTCTGGCACATGATCAGGGCACGTTTACTGAGTGAGTGTCTTAGTCTGCTTGGGCTAAGAGAACAAAATACCACAGACTGGGTAGCTTATAAACAACAGCAATTTATTGCTCACAGTTCTGGAGGCTGAAAGTCTGAGATGAGGGTGCCAGCAGGGTTGGATGAGGCCGTCTTCTGGGTTGCAGGCTTCTCATTGTGTTCTCACGTAGCAGAAGGACAAGGGATCTCGCTGGAGCCTGTTGTATAAGGACACTAATTCCCTTTGTGAGGACTCCATCCGCATGACCAAAGTACCTCTCAAAGGCCCCACCTACTAATACTATCGCCTTTGGGGGTTAGGATTTTAGCATATGAATTTTGGGGATACAAACATCAGACCATCGCAGTGAGTGAATTGGAAGGACTACTCTAGTTCCTTTATAGTATTATCTCGTGTGTTTAAAGCACTTGGTTGTGATTCCCTAAAATGAAACAACCAGTTGATGTCAGTTGATCCTGTTGGAAATCATTTGACTTCAAGAAGTATTAGTGGAAGAGAGAAATAAAATAAAAACGCAGGGCTGTCACTGGGAATGAAGCCCCCTAGAATTGTATAAGGTAGTGGCCCTGCGTGAAAGAGCAGTGAGAGTCCAGTAGCAGAAAAGTTAAAAAAGACTGGAAATGCCCCAGAGTAGTCAGGAAAACTTACCTAAAATAGTTTGAAGTCAGAAAAACAGGAAGCCTAAGGTACCACTTGACTCTCAGTTTAGCCATCCCTGGCCAGCAATTTAGTTCTCAACTTTTCTTTTTGTAGCACCTTCCTTTAATTAAATTATAATGCCATGTCAAGAAAAGGTTTGAAATATAGCCAGTAACATGGCAGCCCTATTAGAAATATGCTAAGTACATGTTTATTCTACCACTTTGACTCTGAAACTAAATCCTAGCTATTGTGAAATTGTAGCCTTCCTTTTGATTCTACCTAGGCGATGTGAGTAATACAGAGAATAAACCAGAATCAGAATTTGAATCTCCTGGGGTTTAGAAATAATCAGACTCTTCTTTGAGCTTCTCTGTGACCACAGCCAATCATGCCTTTAATTTTGTCCCATGGGATTAGGTATATGTAGTCTAAAGGAAAATGCCACTGATTCTAAAACCTGGGTTGTCCAAGGTATTGTAAGTGGGTTAATTTCTAAGTTACTGGTACCATTAACCTTATTGTCATTTCAGTGATTATGAGAAGAAGGCCATTTAGTAGACTAGGTACAAGGACTTTGTGATTCCTCATAGGTATTTAATGATTTATTTTCATATTTTAAATTTTGGTGCTCAATTCATGTCAGTCTGATGAGGTTGAATGGATGCCCAATTGCAAAACCCATGCTTGCTAATGAATCTACTTGTTTTTATGCTGGGCAAGTAAAACAGGACTCTGTGGAAAAGTCCTTCAAATGAAAGTTGGAAATTATAGAGGGGTAGGATCATCCCAGGACAGATGTGGGGTATAGTCCTACAAAATTTGTATCCAGTAAAATAAAGGTAAAAAGTAGTATTAAAAGTATGCCTGAAAAGGAAAGAAAATCATAAGTGGAGAATATAAACACTAAAGATTTTATGAGAAGGACACTTTGATTTGCCTCAGTAAGTGAGAGAAAGGGTTTGTGAGCTGATTATGTGTCTGTCTGTGAACACTCAGAATATAACTGATATTTTCTTCCTTAACCATTTTCTGCCACTGGACTCTTCACCTCAACATTGAACTCAGCACTGATTCTGGGATGGGAAACACTAGGGATGGCTTTTAGTGTCTAAGGACATGTAACCTTGACTATGCTAAACTCTTACCTTATTTTATTCTCTAGACTTGTGTTTAGTAACTTTCATTTAGACACACGTAGAGGTATCTCTGTCTCGATAACTCAAGGATTCTAAATGCAAAATTAGTTCTAAAGGGAACATAAATGGAAAGTTTTAGCTATAAAGCAAGGTGATTACGTTTTAACGAAGTTTACCACAACTTACACAACTGAATGGACTTTGTCTTTATCAAGGGCATCCTAGGAAAAGTGTTAGTGTCCTTGGAACACTGATAGTTTTGAAGGAGGCTGTTAAAAAGCTATCGGTGTGTTCTGGCCATTCTGCCACTGCTCAGGTCATCTAGGGGACTGCCTTCAGAATGCCATTTGCAGATCTCAGTATTGGAATTAAGGGAAATAAAAGCTCAGGTTGGTCCCCTCTCCCACCACCCTGCCCCTGTTAACCATTGTTCTATTTTCTGTCCTTGTGATTTTGTCTTTTCTATAAATGGATTTTTTTTTTAAATTTTATTTTATTAAATTTATTGGGGTGACAATTGTTAGTAAAATTACATAGATTTCAGGTGTACAATTCTGTATTACATCATCTATAAATCCCATTGTGTGTTCATCACCCAGAGTCAGTTCTCCTTCCATCACCATATATTCGATCCCCCTTACCCTCATCTCCCACCCCCCACCCCCGCCCCCATTACCCTCTGGGTATAAATGGATTTCATATAACTGGAATCATACAGTATGTAGCCTTTTGTGTTTTACTTTTTTCTCTTAGCATTGTGCTTTTGAGATTCATCCATGTTGTTGAATATCATAATATCATATCTTTTTTTTTTAATTTGTCTTGCTTTCATCTCAGTGGAATTTGGAGCTGGGAGGGAGGAACCAGAGATAAAATGTTTGTGTTCCATCTGCCACATTTATTAGTTAGAAATTTTATTTAACAATTTTAGAGAAAAAATCAGAAAATGTGAGCACAGAGTGAAATCTTCCAATTTTGCAATTAAACTTATCTCCAGGGCCAAAATAACAGAGAAAAACCATTTGAAGATGTGTGGGTCTTGTTTATAGTAAGCACTCAATGAAATGCTTGTTAGTTTGATTTGAATCTACAACAATCCCAACAGGGAGCTTTATATTATCTCCAGTGTACAAATGAAGTATTTATGTACCTTGTTGAAGATTTCATAGCTTATAAGTGGCAGAGCTAGGGTTCAAATACATAAGATCTTTCTGACTTGAAATCCCATATCCTTTCCTATTACAACATATCATAAGCATAATATAATCAACATGGGGAAAACAACTATTTATTTTATTATGAGCTTCATTAGGATCTGGTTCATTACAGTCCTGTGAGGAACCTTGTTGTAATGGTAGGTAATTGTAGGTTATTCACTGATGAAATTTGCTCAGTGTGCTGAGTATGGTCAACTCACTAACGTGTTGGGCATCGTCAGAAGGGATCTAGCAATGAAATAAAAAAAAGTATCCCCTCAGCAGGGGGCAGTAACATTAGAGCATAATTCTGGGTTGTAAGAGTAAAGAAAGATCAAGTAAAGTTGGAGGTGGATCAGACAAGGACAGCTGAAATGATTCAGGTGTGTGTGTGTCCTGCCTTAGGAATGTAGCCTGGAACTTTTAAGACCCATCAGTGTTGAAGAACAAAGGTTGGTATTTATAAAATCATTATGTACAAATTCTGGAATCCTGGACTTTGTCAGGTAGATAAAACTTGAAAGTGTTTTGGAATAAGCTTTTAAAAGTATTATTTAAAAATTTTAAAAAGGTGGGGGATTTTGGTGTGGTTTTTTATTGTTGTTTTTTTGTTTTTGGTTTTTTTTACCTCAGTTCATTGATTCATAGGATTTCTGTTAATGTTAGGTTCCATGTTAGGTATTGGAAAAAACAATAATAAGATGGTCCCTACACTCAGCAAGCTTCTCTTCTAGTGAGAGAAATGTATGTGTTGTAGAGATCATCTACAATATGAGATGTTAGTGATTAAATAGTAACTACTCAAGCAGATTTACTAACAGCTATGAGAAGTGATGGTTAATGAGTTGATTAGTGGTTTGATACCGACACTGAGATGGGAGAAAATTCAAATTAACTAAATAAGTACAATAATTAAAAAAAACATTAGTATTTCAAAAGGATTTTCTACTTTGCAAACAGATTTGTCAGTGTTGCTTTAAATACTAGTAACTTCTATTGGGAGTTTTTAAATGGTAACTTTTTTTAAAATGTGATTTATATGCAACATTTTAGGAACATGTGTATTGAAAATGTGTGTTGTCATGAGTTCAAATTATAATTTCTGAAGGGAGGCACCTAAATACGTCTTTAAATTGCATCCTCTGTAATATTAATGTTTGTATTTAGGCACTGCATACTGTTTTCTGTCACAAATTGTTTGTTATTCTGCGTTTATTATTCTTTCCATTAGAACTGTCTTATAAATTTATTATTTTTTAACACTTTGAATAAATATTTAATAGTAATTGATGTTTTTCCTTGTCATCCTCATCCTGGACAGATGGGACTCATCAAGGATCCTCTGCAAACTTAAGCTATATATTGGGAGTAGAAATGGAAACTATACCAATGAATAATTAAATATTGGGTTTGGATTACTCTCTAGCACAAAGTCAAATACACATCCAAAACAGTGACATGAGATAGGTGAAAAATGATTGATCTTTGCCAATTTCAAATTTCTATTCTTGGTAAAGCTCAAAATGTTCTGTCAGACATTTTCTAGGGTATTATCTTGACTAAATCATTACCTTAAAAAATTAAAACTCAGGACTGCCTTTGTGAACAAAAAAAAAATGGTAAGGAGAAATGTAAAAGTCTAAAGCAATAGGATCTTTCTCTAATATGGTTTTAATTACATCACTATTAAAATTGGACATTGGATCCAGAGTCTAGAGTTCCTTGATCCTCCTGGAGTTTTTATCCTGGTTATCTGTAATACAGTCTTCTCTGAGAAGTTACAAGAGCTATTGGTGATTTGGTAGAAACTTCTGGTCCTGTTCACTCTTCCCTCCATTAGCCATTCCTTAATTTTCTGCCTTTCACTTACACTAGGACTGTGATTAAGAACTTCAAGGAAGGGTAATTTTTAAAAATAGCAGTAATCCAATTGCAATTTTAAAATTCTCCACAAATGACTGTTGAAGCTACTTAGGTATTTGAAAATTATTCCTTTGATTCTTCTGATGATTTTAGATACCTGGCTATGGTCCCTTGGAAAATCCTTTTTTTAAAAAAAAATCTCTGCTTTAATTTGGTCCTGACAAACCATCATTAGAATGAGCTGTACTTAAATCACTTCGTCTATAGGGATTACTAAAATGTGGTAGTAAACCTGTTATTTTAAAGGAGGTAATGGAGTTCTATGCATTTAGCAAATCACCACATACGGAGGGAAACCACAGTTTTACTAATCCTCACAAAAAAACGAAAAAAAGTCTATTAATATGAATAAAGCATGTAGAGCACTGCTGTCCAATAGAACTTTCTGTGATGATGGAAAGGTTCTATTTCACATTGTCCAATATGGTTGCCACTAGCCACATGCACCTTTGAGCACTTGAAACGGACTAATGCAACTGAGGAACTGAATTCTTATTTAATTTTAATTAATTTTAAGTTAAATGGCCACTTATGACTAGAAGCTGCCATATTGGACAGTATAGCCACATATAACTAGAAGCTACCATATTGGAATATGCAAGTATAGGGGTTCAATGTTAAAACAGAATGAAGTAAACCCTATAGAAAGTGGACATATTTTAGTATTCTCCACTTGCCTTTATTTGTTGCTAGGAATTTTCACCTTTCATCCTAAGTATAGAACTTAAGTTCAAGGCTCAGGCTCTGGAACCGGAGTGCAACTGGGTTCAACTCCTGTCTTTACCACTTAGTAGCTATAGGTCGGATTTTTAAACTCTCTGTGCCCCAATTTTTTATCAGTTATTATCAGGGGTAATAATAGTACCTTTCTCAAAGAATTGATATGAGGATTAGGGAAGTTAATATAGGAAAAGTGTTTAGATTGGTGAGTGGCAATAATCTTAGTAAATATTAGCTATTGTCGTTAATATATTGTTTATCACACTGCTCTGTGTGTGTGTGTGTGTGTGCATGTAAAATTCTCCCATCCAAAAAGTAAAAATTGTATCATGTTATATCAGGTCCTGTACTAGGTACTGAGTCTAGATAGGAAGGAAGGAAAAGAAGAGGGACAAGGTACAGAGATAGATGATACTTGGATTCTACTCCTAGTAAATTTACAAACTAATGAGAGTGAGTTATGTCTCTTGAAAAATAGAAGTCATGACCCGCTCATTGCTCCCTCTAATTCTAACAACTTCTGATTCTATCATTCCTAAGCAAGACTTGAAAAAGCAATGCAAGGATGGCAGAAGGACACTTGCCAGCTCCTTGCTTGCTAATAAGTACATGTTGGATACGCTTAGAACAGTCTGTAGGATCTGCAGCTTCGTGGAAAATTCCAGCTCTTGTTGGATGACCTCCTTCTACAGCTATGCTCTCCAGGTTCTGGTAGTCATTTTTTCCCTGCCCAGTTGATAGCCTCCTGGCTATTACTAGCTTTAGGGAATAGCGTCCTTGTGCCTTTTCCTGCCCCTGCCTTTGTAAGTAGTCTCTTATTAAACTCTCTTCATTTGCCTCATTTGAGTGTACCATCTGTTTTTTGCCTGGGCCTGGGCTGACATAGGGTCCCACAACAACTGTTGTGATAGCGCCTCTTCCTGCTGTCACATAGGCAGTGTTCACGCAGACTTCAGAAAAATCTTAATTCAGAAAAATGATTATATACAGCATAAAAAGTTTCCTTCAGTTTAATCCCTAGTGTATTTCCAATGTGAATTAATCTCTAATTGTATTTTGCTTATTTGTTTTCTTTAGAAACATACTTAGTCTACAAAGGAAAATAGATATGACGTAGTAAACAAATGTGGTTATATGTTAACATTGTGATATTTATTAGAAATAATTATTAAATATGTTTTTATTCTCTACATGAGATTACTGATGTTATAACTTGTGCTACTTGTACTGTTTCCAAGTTAGGGGATTATTAATCTCTCAACATCTATAATTCTCCAAATTATATCCAAAAAACAATTAAAAAAAATTTTTTTTTGCAAACAACATAGAAACTACAAAAGAGATCAGAGTGGTCTCAGGGCTTAGGGCCAATATATAGTGATGTCAAATTCTAGGCTAGCCCATTGCTTATTTCTGGGCTAAGCTGTTCTACTTAACCCCTTGGAAATAAATGGTCTTTTCATTATAAAATGGAAATAGCCATACTTTAGGACCACTTGATTTCACATACATATTGAGCATATTGACATATATCTTTTTATTCTAGTTTTTCTAGTTAAATATTTAGGTAGCTAACAAATATTAAAGATTCACTGTGTACTAGGTAAGTGTGTTATATATTCATTGTCTCATGTAACCATCTAATCTATTCAATGAGGTGAATTCTGTTGTTTTCACTTATTATAGATAATGAATTTGAGAGAGAATAAGGTCAAGTTATGATTAATATTTGAATCTAGGTCTCTCTTCCTCTAGTGCTTTCCCTCTTAGCCCCTCACAATATTGCGCTCTATATGATGAAGTGCATAGAAGGTTCTGAATTGATTTATTGGGAAACAGTATTAAAATTTGTCTTGTAGCCCAATTTGTTAAAAATAATTTTAATTTAAAATAATTATTTTTAAGTAATTTTGATTGTTCTCCTAAACTGTTTGTCTTAAGGAGAGTCATAGATTTCGAAAAAGAGAGGGGAAAAGTACAAAATAACAGGAAAGGAAAAGAAGAAAAGAGAATAGTATTTATTGAGTGCTTACTGTATACTTGATGCTTGTATCAGGGACCAGCTCAAGTTCATAGTTCTATGTATTCTATAGTCCTCTCTTTTCTTTTCTTTCTTTTCTTCTCTTTTTTAAAGAGGGGAGCTTACAGGGTCAGAGAAGCCCTTTCTGAGGTGCTGATGTGAAGGAGCAAGCCTTGAGAAGATCAGTTCTCAGGTGTAGGAAAGCAAAGGTAAAAGGTACTGAAGTAGACATAGTTTGGACTTTTTTTTTTTTAATTGGGGAATATTGGGGAACAGTGTGTTTCTCCAGGGCCCAGCAGTTTCAAGTCATTATCCTTCAGTCTAGTTGTGGAGGGCGCAGCTCACTGGCCCACGTGGGAATTGAACCAGCAACCCTGTTGTTAAGAGCTCATGCTCTAACCAACTGAGCCATCCGGCCGCCCCCTCTTTTCTTTTTTTAAGTTAAGGTATTTCTATATCTATTCCTTTTCCATGAATAAGTGTCTTGCTCACAGTTCCTAAAGATAATTCTTTACCAAAGGTTGTTTTTGTGCTCCTAAATACAAGTGTTTTAGTGCCTTAGCATGTAATACAGCTGGACTTTAGAACTTGGAAATAATCAACACTTACATATGCCCTTGTCTCTTCATCTGTCTTGAGCTCCATTTCTGTTAGGCACAATTATACTACCTTTTCCTGCTTGAATATGATTCTTACTAATAGAAAAGGTAAAAACAAAATGGAGTCATCAAGTTTTGTTTCCTCATTGTCATCTGTTTTTTATTCATTTTGCTTTTCATTTTGAATTTATAATTATTCTTCTTAAGCCAGTTTGCAAACCTCAGCATACACTGACAATTAGGTTTCCTGACAATGTCCTTAACATTTCATACCATTTGTCACATATGCAAATATAGGAAAGTTGGCTCGTTTGTCTATGTGTTTAAAGCAATGAAGATTTGAATTGAAAACTTTGGATTAACAAGTAATGCATGCTAATAGAAATTTAGGAAAATAGAGAAAATTTAAAAGAACAACAGGAATAACCACTATTGATCTTTTAAACCTATTTTCTCTTTTCTTGTAATGTTTGTATAATTTTTTATATTTCTTAATATTTGTATATTTAAAGTTATATATGTCTTTATCTTATTTTTAAAGACATTTTAAGTGAATTTGTTTAGTTATTGATTTTCTTCATATGGCAAAGTCAGAGTTAGCTCAGGAAGTGTTGATTCTGTTCTGGAATATTAACACTAATAGTAGCATATATTATTTATCATAGATTTATGGAGGTTATAGAGAAATCATTACTTTGGTCGAGAGATATGTTTAGCCCCTGACTTAAGGTATTCTTGAAGCCTCAGAAGTTTCTATTTCTTGATAAGTTTATAATCTACAACTCTGAAAAAGAAGCATCTTTATTCATTTTAAAACCAACATTATAGACTTATTTTAACTTTAATCATGATTGTACTTATAGGTACTAGTATGTAGAAGGTAATCCGTCAACATGGAGGATTTGCCTTTTTGTAATTTGTATTTTTTTCTGGCTCCAGCGTACTTCAATATTATTAAACATTCATAATCTTAACAAAAAATATAGGTATATGGTAGGCCCTGAATCAGTATTTTTGAATTGTTGAATGAAATGTTATAAAAAAGATGGGATGAGGTAGGTTGGAGAATTTGGTTGATGTGAGTTAATTATTGTCCTTTCAAATAGGAGTTTCTGTACATGGTCCTCAGGTATGAGAGCAAGTTAGGGGTAAAAACAGGATTGTAGGCTACTCTCTTGATGTGATTTTAAATCACATACTTATCATTTTAATTCCATTAGTAAAAGCTATCTAATTTTTTCAAAATTCAAATCAAGATCTAGGCGACAGACCTCGGTCCCGGGAAGATCATTTTATGTTATTACTATGAACAAGTAACTCAGCCCCAGTTTTAAAGTATCAGAAATCTTTCTTATGCTCTAATTATTACCATATGAATTTTAGAGAAATGCCCAGAAGGTTAGGATGGCAGTGTTGTGTTTATTTTAAGTCAAGAAAGTACAAAATAAAGAGAAGACAGCTTGGTAAGAGCTCAACATCAATTAAGAAACATAAGCAGTAATGCTTAAGTTAAATTTTTATTCAATTTTAGTCATACTGAAAACTTTATCTGTGGGGCAAAATTTTCCAGAAACTTTGATTTACTCATATGTATAGTATAAGACCCAAAATATGATCTATCATAAAATTATCCTCTATTAGCAACATGGGGGAAATCATATTATAAAATAAACACAAGATTCGAGGGTCATTTGGCTACATTGCCTCTTCTATTCCTCTTTTTCTCTGTGCTGGATCCATTTTGGCACAAAGCCAAGGTAATTTCCAGAATTTGGCAGTGCCCAGCAAATGCACAGCTGCTGCTGTCTCCAACCCTGGCCTACTAATTTTGCACAAACCACTTCCTCTCGGGGCTGAGAAATTCACGGGGCAAAGGAAGTGTGCCTGGAGGGCAATCAGGGAAGCACTTCTTTGCAATCCTGGCAGGTTCAGGAGCCCTTGCGAGGGTAGCAGCAGCATCACTTCACCTGCCTAGCGATAAGGGTGACGTGCCAACCTTGCCCCTGTACCCCCTACTCTTCCTTATCTTTTTCCATTTGACTTCCAGTGTTTAAAAATCTTGCCTCATTTCCTTTCTGCCCCCTTCCAATCAATACTCGCTTTGGCTTTTCATGGAATAAAAGATCCAAACAGTCAGTTCCCACGCGGGTACCTGAGCCAGAGCTGGACAGGGAGAGAGGACTGAGAGGGCAAAGACAGAGGCAGGGATAGTGGCTGTTTGTGTTCCTTCGGTTTCCACTCACCAGCGTCTTCACTGTGCCGTGGCAATTGGTGGGTGTACATACAAACACAGGTAAAATTTAGATATTGTTATCCTCCGACACTCTTCTTAAATGTAGAATCAGCTCTGATCATGTTTGAATATAGTCATGGTGGTGATTTCTTTCTCTTTGTTCTTGAGTCTCTCCATTTCTCTGCCTTTGTTGGTTGAGATTGCACTCGGTATTCCTGGTGAGCAGAGGACAGCCTCTTTGACCACACGCCTTTATACACACCTTGAGGTTTCCCTCGGCTTTGCCCACTCCCAGAGCAGTGCTGAATCACCAGTAGCTGGGTCGCCTTTCACTGGTCTGTTGACAGGGCAGGGTCACCCCTCTGAGTGGGTGCCTGTGCTTCCTTGGGAGGAGCTTTCGGGAGTCTAGAATAATGACGACTTACTATTGTTTTTGTCATCAGGAGTTATATCATGGCTATCCGTCGCTCTTTGTCTACATAAACAACCAGACTAGGGGAAGAGCATAGGATGAGGAAGGAGGACTCATCCCAGCTCTGCCATTATTGAGTTGTATTGAGCAAGTCAGCAATCTATCTGAGATTTGATTCTTATATGTAAAACAAGTAGCTTGGACTATATTCTTTGAAGGTCATGTTGTTCCCTGATCTCTTAAATATCAAACTAAATGTGATGACCATGCTTAGACTCATCCTCGGTGCCCACAGGGGAACAGGTCCACTCCATGGGCACCCTTAACCTTTTAGACATGGGAAGAGATTACAAAACAAACACACGTTTTTCTAACTTTTCGTGATGAACTCATTCCAATATGATGTCATCAGGGAGAAACTCAGGATAAAAGTGGACAGAATGGAAATTTACCAGGAATTTAACATAAAGTCCTGTAGTTTGACTCAAAGAACAAATTACACAAATAGGTGTTTGGCTGAAATTCACATACACATTTGGGTATTTGCGTTATCCTCAAGTCTGATGTGAGCCAATCGCATAAAGGACACGCTGTGCTGTATAGGATAACCACAAGTCCCAAAGGCAAAGGCAGACCGGAAGGAACTGCTGAGGCAGTGGCCAGGTCAGATAGTCTGAAGTCAGCAGTCGTGAAAGAGATCAGGCAGAGCAAGGTTGGCAAAGCCAAAGGCAAGTGACAGCTCAAGGTTGGGGCAGGGGGTCAGCAAGAAAGCAATGTGAGGGGATCAGTAATGTCAAAGTGTAGAGATGATCACAAAGGGAACAGAGTGGAGAGGATGGGGTGAGGGAAGTGGAGGTTCACTCAGCCAATGGCTATTGCTGTAACAAAGGGCTCCAGCCCTTCCTTCCTTCCTTCTTCCCTTCCCTCCCCTTCCTTTCCCTTCCTGACCTTTCTTTTCCCTTTCCTTCCTGCCTTCCTTCCTTCTTTTTCCCATCCTTATATTCCCAGGCATCTTCCCAGCCCCTACATTTCTCCATACCCTAGAATTTAAGTTACATGCCCTGGTCAGTTCTGCTTCCCTCCCTCTGATGATGCTCTTTTTCCTCCTGGCTTCCTTTCCTCTGTCAGTTTCAAATACATTGTCCTTTCAAAGCTTCATCGCAAGTCCTACCTCTGTTATTCAACCCGAGTTAACTCCTCCAGCCCCCATTACTGTTTTTTCTTTGTTTTGTTTTGTGTGTGTGTGTGTGTGTGTGTGTGTGTGTGTGTGTGTGTGTGTGTTTTGGTTGTTTCTCACAGCTTTATATAACAGAATATGGTACATTTGTTACGGGACGGGGCAGTCAGGAGGTGATTCCCTTAAGTAGTTTGTAAGCTTTGAAAGTCAGGAATTGTGTCTTACAGAAACTGCATGGTGCAGAACAGAGTTTGGGGATAAGGAAAAATAAGCTGGTATTCAAGCTGGCTCTGTGGCCTTTAGCATAGATCTCTCTCCAGGCTTTAGTGTCCTTCTGTGAAAAATAGGGCAGATGAGTCCATGCTCTGGCTTCCTTACATAGGGCCTGAAATTTTTAGATCAAGATCATAGGCAGCAGCATGTTTTAACCTCTGAAACACTCCAAGAAAGTGAGGGGTTATCATAAAAGGGGCCATCGTGTTGTAAAAAATGCAAGGGAATTTGGGGATCTGAATTTTGAGCTAGATTTTAATACCTGCTCTACCACTTACTCCATATATGACCTTAGAAAAGTTTCTTACTTCTCTATGAAAGGAGGACACTCTTACAGGGATTACTAGTGCTAGAGCTGGCTTATACACCAATTTGTAAGAGCCCATTGTTAAATATTTAGTAACTTTGCACGCAGATTGTTAAACTGTTATTAACTTGAAATCTGCCGTGGTGGGAATATTTATACCAGGGAAATTGGCAAACACTACAAATTGGATTGTTGGGTTTTTTGTTGTTATTTTTTCTGGAGAGCTGGTTCACCAGCACATCACTGATTATCTAAACAGCGCTCTATAAACAGTAAAGCTCTTTGTCATAATTGTCATTAAAAGTAGTAATGGCAGCAATAATGTCCTGTATCCAGAGAACCTAGCCTATTGCATGGCACTGCTCCTAGCATTTCTTCAATAAGTACATTTTTAATTTCACTTGAGGTCACCCTTGTATTATTTTGATACTTCAGCCCCTGTGTGCTAAAGGACCACCTATCTTTACCTCTCTTCAAATCCCTTTCTACAAAGTGTCTCTTTATTATTTATTTACTTATCAACTATATTTATTGGGGTAACATTGGTTAATAACATTATATAAATTTCAGGTGTACAACATTCTAATACGACATCTGTATACTCAATTGTGTGTTCACCATGCAAAGTCTAGTTTCCTTCTGTTACCATTCATCTGATCCCCTTTACCCTCTTTGTCCTCCTCCAACCCGCTTTCCTCTGGTAACCACCTTTCTGTTGTCCGTATCTATAAGTTTGCTTTTATTTGTTAGTTCATTTGTTGCTTTCTGTTTTATATCCCACATATGAGTGAAATCATACGGTTCTTGTCCTCTTCTGTCTGACTTATTTCACTTAGTATGATACTCTCAACAAAGTGCCTTTTGAAAATCAGATAACAAAATAAAAGCCTGGTTCAGTGCATGACATCCACAGTAGGACTCAAACCCTCTAAGTCTATAACTGAGCTAATTACCTTCTTTTCAAATCTTTTCTTCCGATATTTCATATCTCTGTTAACACCATTGCCCCTTTATCCATTATCCCACGAAGACTATCTGGCAGTTATTCCCCTCCTTTCGCATTTCCTTACCCAGCCCTATGTCTAATCGATCACTAGATCTTACCAGTTGTACTTTTTAAATCTGCCCCCCCCTTCATTGCCATTTCTACTGCTTGATTCGGGCCCTCATCATTTCTTACTTGGACTCTTCCTCCTAACTGACATCTTGACCTTCAGTCTTTCCCCTTCATTCCAACCTCTACTTCTACAGATGTGATTTTAAATTACAAATCTGACCAAATCACTCCTTTACTTAGAATTCCTTAATGGCTCTCTGTTGTCTTGAGGATAAAATCCAAAAGCTTTAGCTTATCATACACCACCATATACACTGACCTTTGCCCACCTTTGTAAGGGTTATCTCCTGCTGCTCCTCAATATTGCCTGGAAGGCCTCGTTTCACTTTCCTAGTAATCCCTGGTTCATCTCCCAACCTAAACAAAATTTCCTCTGTGACCCCTCTAGACATATTTCATGTTTATTTTCTCCAGTTCCACAGCATCCTGTACATGTCTGTGTGCCATATCTAACTATATGGCTGTTATGATCTATTGGGCTTTCCCTCTATATTTTAAATTCCTAAAGGGTAGGAACCTATGTACCACTCATTAATGCTTAACACATTGAATAGTATGTAATAGGAGCTCAATAAATGTTTAAATGAATGAATGAAAGTTCAAAGGATAAATTATTTTCCTTGGTTCACTCACACAAACTATTCATAGGATATGGAAATGAAAAAACAGAAAGCTTAAAATTTGTGTCTCAGTAATAAAGATAAGAAATTAATAAAAGAAGTATGGTTTATTTTATCCATAACCCCCAATATAGGATACTATGGCTCCTTGTCACCTCAGGATAAAATCCAAACCTCTTAGCCTAGCATACAAAGTTTCTTACAATCTAGCCCCCAACTTAATCCCCATTCTTACCTTTCTCTATACACACACACATATAACCTACATTCTAGCCACTTAGATTTCTCATCTGTTCCATAGTCTTTCATCTCTCCATGGCCTCATCCATACTTTCCCCACACCTACACTACCCTCTCCCTCTTTTTTCACTCGCCCCTTTCCTGCCTGCCTGATGAATTTCTACACTTACTTCAAACTGATCAATAGTTACCACCTTTAGGCAGTTATCCCTGAAACTATCCCTCCCTCTTCTGTGCTCTCAGAGCACTGGGTTGATTCATTGTAAGCATTGTACTGTCAGTCTTTGTTAGTCTGTCTTTTGCCCCCTCTGCAAAGCAAGATCATCTTTATACCCTGGCCTCTAACGGATTCTAGATGTTAATACAATGTGGGGGGGAAAAAAGGACTATTATATAGGGATGTGCAAAAAAAGATAAGTTTCTGATGAGACCTACATTGAATAAATCTAAGATTGACATTGCATGATCTGGCCAATCTAAAATAATTAATTCCATGTCTTTATTTTCAGAAGTATGGTGACCCTAAGAAATTGGTGCTAATGGACAGATCAGAGAAATGAACAAGTTTAAAGAGCTGGGGCTTAGTTATGTTGCCCCAGATTTGATGCAGTACAGTAAAAATAAATGTTATATCTTAGGAATTTCTCCTGTCACATACATAAGACATTTATCTACATGAATTAATGAATGCCTTAGAAAGTAATGCAATGTGCCCGTGGATAAGACACTAAAGCAACGAGAAAAGATGAGCAGTGACTTTTAATAACAAAGGATGTAGTTTCTAATAACAATATATTTATCAGGACACTTAATTTCCCCTTGGGAAGGGAAATGAATTTTTTATTTCTGATTATAAACACAATATCTGTATGTCTTAGTCTGTTCAGGCTGCTATAATAAAAATACCATAGACTAGATGGCTCAAACAATAAACATTTACTTCTCACTGTTCTGGAGGCTGGGACATCCAAAATCAAGGTGCTGGCAGATTTGCTATCTGGTTAGGGCCTACTTCCTGGTTCATAGACAGCCATGTTCTCACTGTGTCCTCACTTGGCAGAAGAGGCAAGGGAGCTCTGTGGGGTCTCTTTTGTAAGGGCACTAATCCCATTCATGAGGGCTTGACCCTCATGCCCTGATCACCTTCCAAAGGCCCCATCTCCAAATACCATCAAAATGGGGATTAGGTTTCAACATATGAATTTGGAGCGTGGTGATGGGGACACAGACATTCAGTGTATAGCAACATGTTAATGCAGAATGCTTGGAATATCTTGAAAAACACAATATAAACCCCTCCCAAATCTAACCATCAATCATTAACTATTGTTAATTCTTTAGATAAATCCTTCCAGTCTTTTTTCTTGTATATATGTTTGTGTATTCTTTTATGTAAAAAAATTAAAAAGTTTATTGTGTATATATTGTTCTAACTGGTATATATTGTTCTAACATGTCATGAACATTTTCTCATGTGAGTAAAGACCCTTCTACAACATGGTTTTTAATTGCTGCACAGTATTCCATCATGCAGCTATACACCACCGTTTAGTCCCCATTGTATCAATGTTTTTATTATAAACAGAAGTGTAGTAGTGTGGATAGCTAAAGAAAGGGTGATCTCATGTCCTCCTCCTGTTTCCCCAGGTTTTGGAGCCCTCTCCTACGTCAGAACTCTATTCAGATAATCCTCTGAGTGTCATCTCAGGGCCGTGGGCTCACTCATGGCACGATGGCCGACCCTCAGGAGTACCTGAGCTGCAACTCTTCCCCACACTTACCCTTGAGTGAGAACAAAACCTTCAATGGACTACAAGATGAACTTACACCCACGGGGAGCCACCCTTCACCCAAGCTCCTTAAGGACCAGCAGGAAAAGGGGGGCATGCAAACAGAGCTAACAGAGGGCATGAACAGCCCCATCACCACAACAGTGTTGACGAGCGTAAGCGAGGATTCCAGGGACCAGTTTGAGAACAGCGTCCTTCAGCTAAGGGAACAAGATGAATCAGAGATGGCCGTGTCTCAGGGGAACAGCAGCACTGTGGATCGAGAGAGCATGAGTGGAACTGAAGACATCAAGATTCAGTTCAGCCGGTCGGGCAGCGGCAGCGGCAGCGGCAGCGGCAGTGGCAGTGGCGGATTTCTTGAAGGACTATTTGGATGCTTAAGGCCTGTGTGGAATATCATTGGGAAGGCATATTCCACTGATTACAAATTACAGCAGCAAGGTAAGCTAGAATAGGGACCTGGGAGATACTTCCTGTGTAAGCACACCACCCTCATTAACTGAGTAACCTTTGACCTGTGGACAAATTAAAGAACTAGTGCTAGATGAATACCTCCTATCAATTTCCCATAGACATCTGAATGGAACAGGTTTATACGTGGTTGGTCTTTTTCAGTTGAAGCCCATCTTGTGGTTGTGTAGTTCAGTGGTATGCAGAGTAGAGTACACATAAGACAATCCATTATTTTATGAGAAAGAAAATGTTAGAGTGCCTGTTCTTTTTATTGCGTCATTTCAAATTTCTGTTTTTATTCATGTTTTCATATATTTTTGGTATTTTAATAAAGTCGTGCAGATATATACTTTGTAAATAAATCACATAATGTTTACATGTTTACATTTTTTTAATTGAAAGTTCATACAATCAAAAAGTCTGATGGCCACTGGACTAATTCAACCCAGAGAGAAGCTACATGGGGTGGCCGCTGAAGACTGCAGGCTGGCCTTAAGCTATAGTAAAAGGAATTTTTTTCTCACAGTCAAGGCACAGAAGGCTCACATTTTGAGGAAAGACAAACTATCTAGCCATTCTTAGGAAGCTTTATTATTTCTAGATCCCACAAATTTTTAAAAGGTAAATTTTTAACTCCCATCATTGAGTAGCATGTATATTTATATATTCCAGTTCAAGCATTTTGAAGTAAAGAGAACACATGGCCCTAGTGATCTTTATAACCTCATTTGTGTTCTTTAAAGTAGATTTTTTCCCCTGATAATAAAAGTAGTATATGTAAAAAATTTGGAATATACAGGTAAATTCCCCCTCCAAAAAAGTTAAAATAATCTGTGATCCCCATTCTCCTGAAAATAACCATCGTTAATATTTTTGGTATGTATTATGTTAGTCTATTTGTGTGTGTATGTGTGCCTTAAAATAATAGAGTTGTACTGTTTTTCCCTTCATATTGTGAACATTTCCCATATCATGAAATATACTTCTTAGCATCATTTTTAATGACTACATAATATTAAATTGTGTGAACATGCCAATATTTAAGCAATCCTCTATTGCTTGACAATTTGTTTGCTATTTTTAGTGATTATAAGCCATATTGCAATGGGCATCTATCTATTACTTAATTTCTGCTTGTATCTTTGATTACTTCTTAGGATAAATTCCTAGAAGAGGAATGGTTGTGTTCAAAGGGTTTGTTGCTTTTAAGGCTTTTGATACATATCTTTGTAGCCTTCTGTAAATGAGTCTGTTGTTATAAGTTCTCTCATTAAGAAATTTTGGAAAGGAAAAATATGGCCCAGAAATAAGACTGTTCTATTTATTTTATAACTGAATGTTGGACTCTCTGGCCCTCCCTTAAAAACATATTCATCTCTTTTAGTCAACTGTTGACAGTTTTTCCACAACAACAAGTCAACATTACTCACCATTAACCACTTCTTTCATGCATTCTACTTTTCCTATTTATGAAATACTTTCTCCTAAACCAATACCAACTTCTTCCTCTGTACCCCTCTCCCATAAGGATTTTGGGATTTACTAGTAAATCTGTCAATTCTGGACATACTTTTCTGGATTTGTCAACCACAGCATCCATTCCTGCCCCATGCAGACATTCTTCGTCAGTCCTGGAATTTGTCTGTCTGTCTCTCTCTGTCTTTCATTCGTACTCCCATATTATGCACATTCTGCCCCTTTTCCCCCTCCATGATCTTAAGGTTTCAAGGAAATTAAAAGACCATTTCTTGTGACACAAATGTTGGGGACTCATACGTAAAACAGTATTACTATTTTTTAAATTGGGAATAAAGATAAGCACAATGAGGAAAATAAAAATGACAGGTCATCCCACAATTCAGAAATAACCACCCTTAATTTATTATTTTTTAAAAGTCCCCTCTCCTCTCCTCTGCACAAAACCTGCAAATATCTGCTTATGTGATAAACTACGTTTGGTTTTTAGGATCTTAACTTGTCCAGTCTCATAATTATTTTGGTGGTAATTTGGAGGTCTCAGGATCCAAATGCAACGTTGAGGTTCAGACTCATAAAAGGTATAACAGACACATTCTTTGTTTATGAAAAGGATCCTTTAATTTTTTCTTATTGTTCTATAAACTTGCATTTATTTTTTCTTCCAATTGATTATGTGACTTTCAGAAAGGCTTATTTCAGAAATAAATAAGAAACAGTCCTGTGCAGCGAAGTTTACAAGGGCACAGCAGCTGCCTAACTCTTCAACAGATGACAAGATATCCTACTGTGGGCTGTAAAAGAGATTTGCTAGGCAGAAACTGTAGGTTTTTCCTTGTCAGCTCTGGGATCAGGGAGCTAATCTCTAATCCTGGATTACAGACAACCTAAGGATAGCACATATAAGAGATATGTCCCTGCATTTTGGTAGTTAGGTGGAAATTTCCCTAGATTTAAAAAATTTTTAATGATATCTTCATCTTCCATTTAGTATGTTGGTAATGAAGTGCAAGTAAGATAGTACTATATGTAATTGAAATTTTTTATTTCCATATAGTTCTCAGCCTCAAAGCAAATATTGTCATAGACGTGTCTGAATAAACAAAGGAGAATTTATGCATTAAAGTAGGTGGGAGTGTGGCTTTTTCTCAGTCTTAGGGATCATGGTGGATGTTGGAATTAAGATAGTAGTCATAGTGATGAATCAGAGAGAAGATAAAAGCTGGGGAAGAGTACCAATGGGACAAACGTAAAAGCAGCAGAAAGTTTGGGACTAACCCTGGAGGGAGTACAGCCAATTTCTATTCTTACCAGGTTAGTGGGCTCGCTCATCAATGATGTAGGCCCCCAATTTTTCTCATCCTATTGCTAAGGTGCATTTTTTCTCCTGCCATTTTCCTGTTGCTTGACTCCCTACTAGATATTGACAGGGACATTGGGACAGGACAAGAGGACTAAATCACTTATATCAACTTTACTTCTGGTAATCAGTCTAGTAAAAATATTGATACGAAGATGGTTGAAATATTACTTTATTTTATTCTGTGTTCTTGAATTACCAGTGCTATCCCCTTTGTTTTTCCACGGATAATTAAGACTTAACTGAATAACCCAGGCATAAGCCATTCCTTATTATAATATCCACAAACTTTGCTATTTAAGTGTCAAATGTATTTATCATTTGTATTTTAATAATTCATTTATTTCTCATTTTATAAAAATACTAAATAATAGGCATTATTTATTAAAAATATAGTAAATTACAATGTAAACATTATAAAATAATATAAAAAGGGTTATTTAACAAATTGTGTTAGAATCATTAAATAACAATATGGAAAAAAATTAACTTGTGTCAGTCCTCATACCATATACAAAATAAACTCCCGATGGATATAAAGGTTAAACTTTTAAAAAGTCAACTACGGATCACTCTTAGAGGATAGAGGAGGAAGTAGAAGAAATTACAAAGGAAATGACAGGGAACTACAAAAATATATGGTTAAAAAAATAATAAAATTAAAAGGCTTTTTAAAAAATATTCTCTTTGTATTTTCAAATAAATAGAGAGGAAGCGCCTTCAAGTTTATGAGAACTACAAGACAGTGTTAGATAAATGGACAAAGGATAAATTTGACAATTCATACAAAGTGCTTGTATTAAACAAATGTAAAGAAAATATTCTACATCATTGGCAATTAAAGTAGTACAAACTCATAAAATACTATTTTATACCTAATTAAATTAGCACCGGAAAATAATTGGCAATATTCATTGCTGGCAAAGTCATAGTAAAAGGGACACACTCACATTACTGCTGTCAGGGAAAACTAGCAAAATCCTTTTGGATAGCAATTTGGAATGTATACCAAGAGCCAGGAAACTGTACTCTTTAACCTAAGGAATGAGTCTGAGGAAATAATATAAAGAAAGGAAAAAAGTATTTGAATTTCAAATTTAAATTAGCAAACAAAAAGATGGAGACACTCAAGTATCAAAATAGATAAGAGGGTGCAGTAAATAATTAGAGCTTATAATAAAAACTATATAATGAATAAATACATGGTGAATACACAATACATGAAAAAGAAAAAAATTGTATATCACGTACAACTTTTACATAGCTGTATACATATAAGCAAAGACTAGAAGAGAAGATTAAAACTGAGTATCGGATGGGATATCAGATAAAATACACATTTTTCTGATATTTTCTAATGTTTCTAGTATTTAACAGGAAATAAACATTGAGTGAATATAGAGGGGAAAGACACCCAAAGATTGTCTAATTTTAATTGTCATTGTGTTAAAAATTAGGGTAAATTGGGCTTTTATAAGGTTATTCAGAGAAATAGTACCCAGTTATGTTCTTGCCCCGTATCCTATAATAGTACTTTATTCAGTCCCCAGAATGGTCAAAATGACACTGTGTTTAGTCCCTCACTGTACCTCTAATAGTAAAATTCTCTTACAGTATG
Source organism: Rhinolophus sinicus (assembly GCF_036562045.2). Lineage (NCBI taxonomy): Eukaryota > Metazoa > Chordata > Mammalia > Chiroptera > Rhinolophidae > Rhinolophus > Rhinolophus sinicus. The sequence goes on from NC_133751.1 coordinate 49,024,343, forward strand.
CCATCAATATCTGCATCCTGTGTGTGCTGCACGAATAAGCCTATGGGGACAAAATTGAGACTGCTTAAGATACTTAATACTTGTCAGTCATTAGAATCCATAAAGCTATTGAAAGAGTGAAGCTTATAACTTACTGCTTCCTCCCAAATCTCACTTGGTATCATTTGTTGCTTTGGTGATTTCACATTTGTGAGCTATTTGTATTTTAGAGAGATCTGCTTTTATGTAGCAGCTGCTCAATTTCAATAGAGCAGAAAACTTTAATATTGCTGACATCAGAAGAATGGGATGAACGCCCATGATATAAACTACCTTCACTATAAGTTTTTCTGCTCGATGTAGGTATATTTTGAAAATCATGTTTTAACCATTATAATGAGAAGCCACATTTTATTAAGAATCTATAGAATTTCGTTTCTCTTAAGGCAGAGAAAATTAGAGAAGGGGGAAATGTTGTTCCCTTCCAGATACTGATGAACTCTTTCTGCTCTTCTGCTTCACATGGTAGATGGTGAGTTGATTTGCTTTCAAGACCAGAATATCTTCAAAGCTAACTCAGCACCACCTTGTTCAGTGTTCTACAAATAGTGGCCTTTTAGTAATCGGTGACCCGACAAGAATCTGTCATAACCTTTCGTATTGTCATCATCCTCTCCTCACTCCGTGGGGCTCCTAGCTCTTTGATGTTCATTTCTTACCAGGCAGAGCGAAAGCACTGGCAAAAAGGAGGATAAGGCAGATCAATGGATTATGTTCTTCTTTTTAAGTATCACAAGATTAAAGCACATATTGATTGAATTTTTAAAGTGCTTTATTTGAAATAGCATCTTATTCATTATAAAAGTCAAATATACTTATGGTTAAATTTTTTTAATATTGAAAAGGATAAAGAACATAATATGAATCACCAATAATACCACCAATTAGAAATGACCTCTGTTACATTCTTGGTGCCAAAAAAAAAAAAAAATCAAACTCTAAGAAAAAAAGAAACTTGAAAATAGTGCATCTAGATGAGTAAATATATCATCACTGATGACCCTCTCAGTTCCTTCATGAGAGGAAATGTGGTACAGTGGAGAAAGCACTCTCCCTGGAATTAGCCAGTTCCAGAGTTCTGGGTCCAGTCCTGCCAATTACCAGCTATATGACCTTGAATTACTAACTTACCCACCCTAGCCTTAGTTTTCGCATCTTGAAATAACCATAATAAGACCAAATTTGTAGGACTGTTGTAAGAATTAAACACATGAGACACGTAAAGCACTGTACTAGTATCTGGCGTATAGTAAATACTAAATAAAAAGTAAATACTAATATAAGTATTATACATAATTAGGTCCTTATGAGAGTATCTTTGAAAATTCATTCTGCAAGGATTAATTGAGCATCTGGCTAGAAATTCAAAGAGGAATAAATGATACTTATAATGGGTGATGGAGTAGGGATAGTGGTGTAGAGACAGTAGGGTGAATTGACTAAACATGAAGACTTGAGATGAGCAGCTGGGAGTGTCAGAATACATTTTGTTTGGAGGAGAGTACATTGGATATCTCTGATCTGCTTGATGTCACTGGTTAAAAAATGATACAAAGTCATACATGGGAATATCTGATCTATAGTATCAAGGCCCATAGAAAGGTTATATCTTTTGATGAGTTACCAGGTGGGAAACAAAGTGTAGAGGTCATTTTGGGTGATGGTGAAGTTGGCAGCTTTGGAGTGGCTTTGTAGAATGGTCCCTGCACGGATTCCAAGATCTTTTTAAGCTTGTTTCTTGCTTGTGTGCCTAGATACTTGGGAAGTGCCATTTGAGGAGATCTCAGAGCTGCAGTGGCTGGGTAGTGGAGCCCAAGGAGCTGTCTTCCTGGGCAAGTTCCGAGCGGAGGAGGTGGCCATCAAGAAAGTGAGAGAACAGAATGAGACGGATATCAAGCATTTGAGGAAGTTGAAGCACCCTAACATCATCGCTTTCAAGTAGGTCAAGGCTTTTTTTTTTTTTTTAAGAAATAGAAAGATTTTCTTTTCCCAAACATATAAGCTCCAGCTTTGAAAGACATGTTAAGAATATTCTATAGACTAAGCACTGTGTTAGGTGCTTTGGAAGGGTACCACAGAACTATTGAATTAGAGTTGTGTCTTTAAGAAGTTTATAATCCAGTAGTTCTTTTTGCCAGAGAATGCCCTGCTTGGAAGGGATGTGGATGGAGCAGAGAGGGAGAAGGTGGATTCCTGCCTAACAGTCAGATCTGCCGAATCAAACTCATTTGTCAATAGGATGACAGAGGTCACTTTCAGATAGCCCGAAGGTGCTAAAATTCAGTTAAGAAAACAAAGCTAACATCTAGGTGATCAGAGAACAATTAGTCCCTGTGCAGTAATAGATATGTTTTTTATTAGTTTCTATTAGTGTCCTTTCTTAAATGTTAACTTTTAATAACAGGTAGGTACCTTTGGAGTATTTCTCCCTGCCTCAGGCTTTGCTAGCTCCCTTTTCAAGTAATGCCAATTACTCAGCTTTCTAAATCTAGTGATAGTAGAGTTATTGATCATAGTAAGGTATGTGCTATTTCCATTTCACAAAGTAGTTGTTTTCAAGATCTTTATAGTTTAAGACCATTACTTTCATAATATTGGCAGGGATCCCTAGCAAAAGAGGGAGGCTCAAAGGTAAACTTGTGGAAATCACCAAATTTGGCAATGCTGAGCTCTCTATATGTGTCATCTCTTCTGCCTGTACCTTTCCCTTGAGTTTCCTCTTACCAGCCTTTAAATGTTGCCCTAGGCTTGAATAAATGCATGGTGAGTGGCTTCAGAGGAGGGAAGGTAAAGAACCGGAAAAATAGCCGTTAGGTGGGGTGACAATTTACAAACTTGAACTTCTTAGTGTGTACACACACACACACACACACACACACACACACACACGGTGCCAAAAAATGTATACACAGTTTAAAAAAGGAAAGAACTGTATTGAAATTATGCTGATGGCAACCACTTTGAGCACCTCTTGTAGTTGCAGAAGTCAGACGTGACTTGTATTCATATTATATTTTGTTATCGGTATATATTGAGTATCACAATTTTAATAGTTTTTTCCTTTCTTAAAAAGTGTATACATTTTTTTGGTACTCTTTGTATATATATATTTCAATTCTGGAAAATGAGGCTACAGTTAAAAGTGGAATGTTATAAATCCCCATTCCATAAATTAGGAGGAGCTTCACCCAGTCCCCAAGAGGGATCCTTTCTTGATAAAACTATCAATATAAAGCTAAACATATGATGTGATAATTTTTCATTGGAACCACATCCCCAAAGTAAAGAATAGAAATCTTAGGTACAGGTTTTATAGAACGGGTTTAAATGAGTGTTGAAGCTGAGTTATGATTTTCAAAGGCCCATTAAGGAAAGGAAAGGGGGTGTAAAAGGAGGAGAAGCATCCAACTGGGATACTGAATGAAGTGCTTGCCTTGATTTCCTGTGGAAAGAATATCCACGCAGAGGGCATGGGAGAGAGCTTCAACTGCGGTAGCAATTCTATCCCTGGTTGCCTGGGAAGGGCTAGGAAGATGTGAGACTAAAACAAAATGTTCTAGAAACCAATTCTCATCTCTCCAAAGACTATCATTTGAAAAGACAACAGGAGGATTATTTTAAAGCCGATTATCAGAGACTCACGTCTTTCATTTTACTTCCCTGAGAGGACCCTCACTCCCAGTGTGCTACACCATCCTAAAGGAAAGGAAGGCCTTCCATTTAACTAAACTTTTAAGCTTAGACCACCACTAGGACGCTCAGTTTGAGACACAGAATGTTCTATAGATCAGCATGGCCTTTTGGCCCTCCTGAAATGTCATAGGCTGTGTGTGTCGCAGTAAGAGGGCTTTCCAGGCAGAAGTGTGTCCTAAGAGGATGAATCTGTGAATCTTTATTTTTCCTTCCTTTGTTTTGCTTCTTCCTTTCTCTTCCCAGTCTTTCCCCCCACCTCACCCTCTGACCCTCCTACCTGCATATGCAGTTTTCAGCATTTTGGACAAATATTGCCATGCTGGTGTCCAACTATTTAGGCTGAAGATGCTTGAATAGTCTTTACCTCTACATGGAAAACAATAGCGAGACTGTGTGCCTGGCCTATTACACCATGCTCTTGAGGCATTGTGCTGTGTTATGTTTGCAGCCATCTGTGCCATGTGTTGCTTGGCCAGTGAATCATTCAGGACCGTCTGGAAGACGTGAAGGCAAGATTACATTTTAGTACGTCTCTCTGGATACTGGTTTCTGTGCTTACAGCTTCTTTGGAAGTTACTAAGAATGATGTGCAGAAGGGAAAGGGCAAGGAAAGAATACTATATTCTTTTTTCTTCCGATTTTTAAAGCTTTCTTTTAAGAAAACCCAACCTGACTGTTCCTAATGGAATTGAGTGTCAAAGGGAATAAAAGGTAGCAATTAGAAGTGATTATAGAGCTGCTATTTATAGCTACTAAGAAGCCTTGTCATAGTACAGGGCTGATGGAATGATTGCTCCTCATTCGTCAGTCAGGAAAGATGAAAAGTGTATAACATATTAGTGTTAGGCCCTTTCTGTCCATGTGTGTGTGAAAAGGTAAAACATAGTTGAGTAGGAGACTGAATAGCTCCAAATAAATCTTTATTTTGATATTCTTAAACATATTACAGTATTCCTGCCTTAGCATTTCTCTGTAATGAAAATGAAAATTGTCTGTATGTAGTTCCTGTACGCTCTTGCTCCACTGAGGTTTCCTAAAAGTCAAGTAACAGAAACTTGAAAAACAAAATCTTTCATTAAAAATTAGGGTAAGAATTCTGGGTAGCTTAGAAAATGTTGGAGAGTAATAGAAATCGCTTTGTGGCATTTGACAGGTACATCCAAGCAAGGAAAGTGAAGACTAATTATTTAATTTCTCCATAACCTGCTATTGTTACAAGATTTTCACATGATCACAAGCCATGGTCTCTAAATTCTTTCATCATTTATGGCAGCCTAAGAGATAGGATATGAACTGATAGCTGGGTGAGGACTTTAGCTTGCGTGTCTTATAGGTAGACTATTCTCAATAACTTCTCTAGAAAGTTTTAAAGGAGGGCATACATACCATTAAGGGATGGGACACAGAGAATTGCATATGGTCGTTTTTCTTCTCTTTTCTTGTCCTCAGAACAAAGTTGTAATTTAGAATTCATATGATTTTCCCCACTTTTATAAGGTAACGTTATTAATATAGGAATCCCCAATATGCTTGTCTATACAGAAGCTGAAAAGGTAAAAGGGAGGCTTGTGGTGCAGTGAGTGGAAAGAGCATGGCTTTGAAGTCAAACAGACTGGATTTGAATCCCAGCTCTGTCACTTACTAGTGGTCTGATCTAGGACAAGTCAACTTTCCCTCTTTGAACCTTACCTGTAAAAATGGAACAGGTAATTTCTATTTTAAAATGGTTCAGGGCAGACCAAATAAAACAATTAAACAAACAAGTAAATATGCCTGACAAAAAGATGTGCTCCCATGTTATTGCTCTTCTTCCTACCTCTGGCCTTGGCACATGTTATGTGAAGGCTTTATCAGCAAAGAAAGGTAAGGTGAAGTTAAGAACTGTTTGTCAGGGACTTGCTGTGCGATGTTTAGACCTTGTGGTAAAGAGAAAAGAACTTGAATACCTTTTCCCTTCAAGGAGCCTGCAATCTATATCAGGAGGGAAGCATCACATATAAAAAAATGAATGGCTCCCATGTAGCATAGGAATTCAGAGAAGAGAAAGATCTTTTTGGACTGGAATGATCAGGAAAGCCTTCATGGAAGGTGTAGGAAGTGACGGACATGCAGGCTGCATAAATGTATAATACATTGTGTAACATTATTTGTATTCTAAACAGAAATCGTTTTCAAAGACAAAATAATATAGAAAAATTTTTTTTGGTCCTCATTCTAGTTAGTTGTCTTAAATTTCTAATTTAAAATCCAACAAATAATAGTAAAAATAGCAACATTCTATTTGAATTCTCTCTTTCTGCACACTATGTATAAAACACTATTTAATTTTTAAAGGAAGATATTTAAATTATTCTTAGCAATCTAAAACAACACAACATCCAGCCCATACAAAACCTCAGAAAAGGGTGCTCTTTGTCCCAGAATGGAATGGTCCCACAGGAAAAGCACCAGATAGAACACAGCATATAGATATCTGGAGTGAACAAAGCAAACTAAAATTATCTATGTGCATAATAGAGAAACCTGTAGATGAGAGAGGGTTTCATGCTAATTTAAGAATCAGGAAAGATTATCTACATACTTTTTAAAAAATAGTTTGGATAGAGAATTGGTCTTAATGATTAAGTTTATTAAATATTTCTAAAATATAAATATGTATACATGTATGTTTGTATCTATGTATTTATGTACATATTTGTGTTTTCTTGAAAGGGGTGTTTGTACTCAGGCCCCATGTTATTGCATCATCATGGAATACTGTGCCCATGGACAGCTCTACGAGGTTTTGCGAGCTGGCAGGAAGATCACGCCTCGATTGCTAGTAGACTGGTCCACAGGAATTGCAAGTGGAATGAATTATTTGCACCTTCATAAAATTATTCATCGTGATCTCAAATCACCGAAGTGAGTACTAGAGCTAATTTTTCAGCCAAGTTGTTTTATTGCTTTGAAATAAGGAAATCTATCAACCATCGTTGAAATTTTCAGATGTCATACTTTCATGTTCAGTTTAAATCAGCACAGTGGGTAATTCTATTTGCATATCTTTTGGATTATTGTTGACCTACTTACTTATCTATATGGCAGATATGTCTAAGCACCTGACACTAGCTTTCCCTTTTTGTTGCTTTTAATTGTATAATTATGAAACAAAATTCATTGTCACCAAAGTACTCACCTTACATCATCTTGAATAATTAACACCAAACTTCCTCACTTAAAGGCTTATTTGTTGCTTCCTTAGTGTATTCCAAAAACACAGTTTTTTTAAAAACTGAGTTTCAGAAATATATACAACAGAATAAAAATGAATAAAATGTTTAAGAAACAGAGGCAAAGAAAAAATAAAAACATTAGAACTAAAGCTTGTTCTCAAAATATATACCACAAGAGTCCGTACAGTTAGAGGTAGACTACAAATTTGGGTTTGAGCTTTCTAGAGTCTAAGCAAAGAAGGAAATAAATAGTTATACAGTTCACAGTGTCCATAAGAAAATACAAACTGGTTATTTAAGAGAAGCAGAGCTGTTTCCAGTAATCTCTGTGAAGGTGAAGGTGAAGGATTTGCCAGGCATTCTGCCTTTGTATCTTCTCCACGGAAGATACAAATCAGTCCTTGAAGTGATTCAGTGTTGTGCTCTCCATTTATTCATAAAGGTTTTGTCCCTTGGGGAAGTACATACACCCTGTTACGGTTCTGCTGCCTGCAGGCAAGGGTGATTGTCTTGAATCAGTTTCCTATTATAATGTATGGGATTCACAGATCTTGAGACTGACAAACTTTATCTCCTTTACTTCCCCACCTAACTAATAAAAGCTATGCGTAGGCCCGATTGGAGGCTCAGTCCTTGAGGTTGGAGTCCCTTTGCCCCACTTGCACTCTAAAAAAAATATAATAATAATAATTCCTTGATTGGAAACTTCAAAACAGCTGTTATTTATCACCATAATTTTTAACAATATTTATTACAGTCATTAGCTCATTGAACAACTTCCTTCTTGTTTTACTTGCAAATAACTTTATTATATGGTGTTCATTCTGTTTACATTCTTAACAGAAACTGTTGCTTTTGTCACTCCATAAAGTACCGAAGACCTCTTTGAATGGTCTCCTTTTTAACCACCTTTTTCGCCTTAAAAATTAATTTTAGAGGAAGAAGCCAGGAAATTTTAGAATATGTAAAATCACATGCTACTCTCTTTAACGCCTGTCCTTTAAAGATTAGAGTGAGTTGGTTTCTCAGTAAGCTTTTCCCTCTTGTGAGTACGACCCTGACCTCACTGCAGCTGTGGCCTTTTTGGGTTCCAAGGTAACTTTGAGAAGACAAAGATCTATCTGGCTTGCTGTAAAGAGATTTTATTAAATCTTTAGGCTGTGCGATCCCAACTTTGTCTCAGAAGATTTCACAAAAGTTCCAACATCATATCTTCTCTAGTCTCCTCCCGTGTCCATTCCCTCTTTTATCGACCTGTCCATACCAACAGGTCCCATAATAAGCAGCACAAAAGAGGCAGAAGGGGAAGATTCCAGTGTTTCCCACCCCTCGGGGGCTTACCACCTTTTCTGACTTTCATGATATATGATACCATCAATTCTCCAATTATCTCAGCTGTCCCATGATATTTTACGCATTTTCACCAAGACTAACACCATTCATTCAAAATTCCTAAACTACGTGAATTTTACATGTCAGCTGCACAGCCAGGGGTTGGTGGATGAAGGTATTCTAATGCAGTTGTAAGCACTGAGCTGTTTGGTAAATAACTATTTGACATGGGCGGGCAGGGTGGAAAATGTGAAGTCCCTGGTTCAAAGAAGGGAAGCGATAGACCAGGACGTTTCCTGTTTTCTAACATCTTGATTCTGATACTATTGGAGTCTTAAGCCTTCTTATTGTTAAACATAGTTCTCTAGATCATTAAGCCTCTGAAACCCTAACCCAGGAACATTCTAAAGTTCTAAACAGGTTATTTGAAGTGAACTCAGTGTAGTGTGTGAGGATGTGCATGTGTTGGATTTAACTGGTACCAGATTGTATTCATGTTTACGGCTAGCAAAAGCAGTCTGCCTCAGGTCACAGTTCAGACAACTTCTATGAAAATTAAAACATGAGTTATGTGACATCTACTTAAGCTTCAATTTATTCCTGCTTTTCCTCTTCAACGTTAGTAGAATCTTATGATACTTATTAGCTTTTTACTGTAACAAATCCCTAATATCATGATCCCATGCATGATTTTAGTTGGCTATCACTTAAACAGTGTTTTAAAAGAAGTGTTTTTCTTAGTGGGTTGTCTGAGACGGGTAAGGGTGGAAACCAATGTTTATTGAGCATGGGTGCTTTACTTAGCTCATTTAATTCAAATGAAAATTTTATGAGGCCATGATTACTGACCCATAATCCCTTATCCGAAACTCTGGAGTCATGATTTCAGAAAGGTAATCTTGTGCATTACCTTACACCCCCAGTGAAGACTGGGGCTGTACCCCTAATCAGCCACATTCATGTGTCTGTAGCAAAACCTATGACAGTCACACAAAGTGGGGTCCAAGTGAGTTTGCTTTATACCTATGAAAAAATATTTACACACTGTTTTCAGAGCTTTTTGCATTTTTGAATTGTGGATAAGATAGTGTGACTTGAATTGTCTCCATCTTACAGATTGAGAGAACTGGCTTAGAAGAGTGAAGTAAGTTGGCAAAGGTCACACAGTTAGCATGTGGTGATGGCAGGGTAAAACCAGGTGTAAAAGCCTACTAAGCTATGCCGCCTCACAGGTATGAATGATGCTGTTTCTAGTGTGTAGTTAGTGCCCTAGTACTGGAACTCGTAAGCTGAATTCTGCAAGGTAAGGGGTAGCAAACAAAGTCTTTGGTGCCAATTTGAGTCATGTTTTTTCATTAGTACTAATGATCTGGATATTTTCTTTATTTCTTTTGAAAGTGTTTTAGTGACCCACACAGATGCAGTAAAAATTTCAGATTTCGGTACGTCTAAGGAACTCAGCGATAAAAGCACCAAGATGTCCTTCGCTGGCACAGTTGCATGGATGGCGCCAGAGGTGATACGAAATGAACCTGTCTCTGAAAAAGTCGATATATGGTAAGCAGCACCGCCTGTGCCAACCAGAAAGCCTTTCCTCACTTTCACCCAGCGGCACTTTCCTCCGTCGACACATCTGCTTTCCCAAAATATTCTTTAGTGTGACTCACTTCTGCTTGATTGCTGTCTCACACTAGCTGAGGTACTACCCAGTATGATGATATATGGTAAGAAGGATTGGGAGAGGAATTAGGGTGACTATCTAGTCAGTAAATCATCAGTTTGGGGGACCTTCACAGAATATGCTAAACGTTCTGCAGGACGGAAAGTTTGCTTCAAAAAACCATTTTGTATAAGAGTCTTTTTGAAATGTATTACATAATTCTCAGCTTCTTAAATAAAATACATTAAACAAAGTTTACCTTTTCTTGGTGACTCAGAATATCATTTCATATATATATGTATATGATATTTATTATATATATATGTATATATATGAGTGATGTACTGATGTGACACAGTTATGTGCTTTAGATCTGTTTGATGTATATAGTGCTGTTTGTCCATTTACTAAACAGCCCCTATGGGTGATGCTTTTTTTTTGGAGGGGCTTTTTAAAATCTTTATCAATTTTTCCTCTGAGGTTACAAATCTTTGCTATTAAAAATATATTTCCCTGTAGTTGTTTTTCTTCCATTCTTAAAATTGGCTCCTAATAACTTTTAGGCTTAAAACCAAAATAATAGCATATATCAAAACTGCATGTAACACCAGAATAAATAAGATAAAGTAGAAACGTTAGATCATTTGTAATTCGGGTAATTATTACCAACGTGTCCTCCTTAGGGATTATACCAATTTATGTTCCCAACAGAAATGTTTAAGAATGTTTTCTCAGTCTCACCAATAAAATGTGTTAAACTTTTGAAATTTTGCCAACCATATAGGTAAAAAAAAAAAAGATGTAATATCATAGGTGCAGTATTAATTTGCATTCCTCTTCTTATAAGAAAGGTTATACAAAAAAAAAAAGAAAGAAAGAAAGACTGTACATTTTTTTCACATTTACAAACCATTTGTAATTTCTTTGTGAACTATTCTTATCTTTAGCTGAGTTTTCTGATCTTTATTATCAATTTATAAGAGTATTTTATATATTCAGCAGATTAGCCTTTTGTGTATGTAAATTACAGATACCTTTTGCAATGTTTTATTTTGTTTATGGTGGACTTTTTTTAATTCCATGCCAGATTTTTTTCTTAAATGTAGTTTAACTTGCCAATCTCTCCTTTTATGGCTTCTGGATTTCATAATTAGAAAAGCCTTCACCACTCTAAGATTTTTTTTTTTAATTTCCCATGTGTTCTTTCAGAATTTTTGTGGTTTCATTTTTCACATTTAAGTCTTTGATTCACTTGGAATTTATCTTGGTGTAAGATGAAGTATAGATTTAATTTTTCCCCAGTTGTCTCAACAGCATTTATTGAATAATCAATTTTCCCCACTATGATGTTACTTTTATCATAATACTCAATTCCTATATGTATTTGATCTATTTCTGGATTTCTGTTCCATTCCATTAGTCTGACTGTCTGTTCATGCACCAGAGTTAATTACTGAAGTCTTGTGTCTTATTATCTGGTAGTGTTGATTACCCCTCATTGATTTTCTTTTCTGGTCTTCCTGACTGTTTCTGTTTTTCTCGTAGCCGTATTAGAATATTAAAACTACATAGACATTTGATTAAAAATTAATACAGAACTTTAATGTTTTTTATGCACATTCTTGGTACTACTGCAGGTCTTTTGGAGTAGTGCTCTGGGAGCTGCTGACAGGAGAGATCCCTTATAAAGATGTAGACTCTTCAGCCATCATTTGGGGTGTTGGAAGCAATAGCTTACACCTTCCAGTTCCTTCCACTTGCCCTGATGGATTCAAAATCCTTATGAAACAGACGTGGTAAGAAATATATTTCTTCCAGTATTCTCCTTTACCTTCTTCCTCAACACCACACTTAAAACTTCTCTAAAACTGCAGGAAGTCTCTACGGTGTATTTGGAATTGCCTGGTAGTGTAAAGATTGGGAGCCTTGGAACTATTTATAAATAAATCAGTAAATGATCGCTATTATTACTTCATCAGTCCTTAGGGACTATTATTATCAAACAAGACAAGTCATGGATCCTAGAGATTTCCATTGCACTACTAGAGGTATCTCGTAATTATATTTTCCTTTTGCTCTTCAGTACATCAACATTGCCAGCAATATAGCCATGTATGAAATCAAAATGTTTCTCATAAAGTAGAATAAAATCTTTATTCTCCTGGACATAACTTCTGAAATGCACAAGCTGTCTTTTTTACTTTTAGGCAAAGTAAACCTCGCAACCGACCTTCTTTTCGGCAGACACTCATGCATTTAGACATTGCGTCTGCCGATGTTCTTGCCACCCCACAAGAAACTTACTTTAAGTCTCAGGTAAGTCTGGAAACTTTCTACCAGGTGTATGACTGAATGGGCAGACAGGGAACTACCAATGAAAAAAAAGTAACTCTTAGAAATGGGCCATTCTGATTCTTATAACAGTTATATAATTCTATTCATTGTGAAACCATAACTATGACACCTTACACATAGGACATTTTGGAGTTTTTAAAGCATTTATATATTATTATCTCATTTGAAAAGAACATGTATCAGAATCTGATTCTCATAGTGGTTTCTAATGAAACTGTTGAAGAAAAAAAGAGGAAAAGAAGATATGAAAACTGTAATGTACATATACATATTTGAATTAGAATTATTACTGAATTTCATGAGAGTATTACTTTCTTTGAAGCAGAAAAACTGAAGTACAAGGAAGGGAAGTTAAATATCAGAGAGAGTCCATGACAGAAGTTGGCCCAGAGAGAACCTTTGCTCTAACTTTATGTGTCACCTAGTATAGCACCAAATAAAATATAATTTAATGTATCTGTTAGCTTTTACTGCATTACAAACCATTCCAAAACATATGGCTTAAAACAATAAGCTTTTGTTCAGCTCACAGTTTTGTGGGTTGGGATTTTGGGCTAGGCTTTGACTGGGCTCACTCACATGTCTGCTGTCAGTTGCCAGGTCAGCTGGGAGGCTGGCAGGTTCCAGATGGCCTCATTTACAAGTCTGGCGATTGGTTGGCTCTTAGCTAGAGTACCTCTCCCCCACGTGGTCTCTTATCCTTCAGCAGGCTAGCTTGGGCTTGTTCACATGGTGTTCCCAGGTGACAAATGCAGCAAGAGAGCAAGCCCCAGTGCACAAACGATTCTCAAGGCTGTGTGTGCATCATGCATGCCAATGTCTCATTGTCCAGAGCAAGTCACAGGCCAATCCAGACTGAGAAACAGATTGCACCTGTTGACGAGAAAACATGCCATACGTGTTGTAAGAGCACGGGTGCAGAGAGGGGAAGAATTTGTGACTATTAAATAAAAATGCTGTAAATGTGATAAGGATGGCCTAACTAACTACCCATACAGATAAGGAGGGTGGGAGTTAAGTATGCTTGAGGTCCTTATCCCTTCCAGATCCAGCAATAATAAAAGGAGTAAAAGGGGATGAAACTATGGCTTTCGAAATAATATCATGATCCCAAATGATAGCTTTACGCCTGTAGATTTAACGACAGTATTACATAATTCGTCTCATACAGCTGTGTCTCGCTCATGTTGCTGTGTTTCTAAAATGAATTTTCGTAAGATGGATTCCATCTCCAGTACAATTTCAAAGATTCATTCTCAGAGAAGACATTTTATTATCAATTGGTGTCTCCATCTTCTCCTCCCAGCCCCCCACCGCCAGTGGGTGATGCGCTTAACAAACCAGGAAGCCTGTGGAGAAGGGTACTGGACTGGGAGGGCCGTCATGCTGGGAGTTAAGCAAGTCCTCTGACGCGCTGTACTGCTTGCCCCAACCCGAGGCTCCGAATGCTTGCTTCTCGGGTGTCTGATAAACAGAGAAATACTCTGCCCATCAGACACGGGGAACTATCTTAATAAATGTACACGAGTTTGGCAGTTTCTAAGGAACGATAATTCAGACTCTTATCCTGTTGCCCAGGGTTCCGACACACTCTTTACGACCCACAATCTTAGCCCTCCCCATAACTGTGTATTTAAATAGTAAGACCTGCCCCTATAGTTTTTTTTAGTGTTTCTGAGGAATTATTATGTAAGTAAAGTGTTTGATTTTAGAGGAAATAAGAAGACATAGGAGGTTGACTTCATGCCATTTCCTATGTCCTTTGATACGCATTCAGATAAACTCCCTTAGACCTATTAAAACTGTTGCCTATCTATTCGAAAAATATAGGTGTGGGGCACTAGAAAATAAATCTGTCAACTAACTTCTTCTGTTAGTGTTCAGAAAAAGAATAGTAGTGAGTACTCTCTAGGAAACCTGTCAAACCTGAGGATACGGTTGCAATCACAGCTTGGCTTCCTTTACAGTAAAACTATACATACCACAGTTTCGTAAAGCAGTTTTTGGTGAAAGTACTAAATCACAAGCCATTGAGAGAGTGTAACTGTACATAGCTGGAACATTTCAAGTTCTAAACAGATTTCACTTGAATGCCCCCAGAACATCACTTCTGACGCCAGTGCAATGTATTCTGAGCCCCCCCCAACCCACCACATGCAAAGCTGCTGTGTGGTGCAACTAAGCACCCACTGTCGATGTCTTCCCTTGTACAAACTCACTTTCATCAACACAGGCAGCGCTAAAATTGAACTCAGAAAAGAAAAGTTTCTTTTGGAGCAAGAATATGGAAGCGAGAAGAAGGGGAGGGGAAAAGAAGGAAGGGAAGGGAACAACTTAGTACATGGGACATTTTTTAATTTTCATCAATTCTTTCACATTTTTCTCTGAACATACAATTTTACCTCTCCTTAAATAGCCCCAAATCTGCTGTCCTTGCCAGTTCCTAGAATTTTTCAGGTACTTACAAGCTGATGTGTCTCTGGGTCTGAAATTCAGATTATCACTGGCTGAAGATAATAAAGTGTTTATGAACTGGCTAGTGAGGTATTAAGAAGAGCAGCAGACCCTGAGACTAAACCCCTGTCCTGTGATCTTGGATAAGTCACTTAATTTCTCTAAACCTCAGCTTACTCATCTAAACAATGAACTCGTATCGTCCCTTCCTTGTGGAGTTTTGGTGAGGATTAAGTGAGATGATAAAGATGCAAGTATATTGAACTGTTTGATTGTAAGATATTATTCACCTCCCACAAAGCTATAAAAACTAAGCTTCCTTTGGGTTGTTACATTCTGGGTACTTTTTCTGATGAACTCCTGAGATGGGTAAGACGGCAGCTAGGCAACTCCTGTGCATTGTGTTTTGACCTTATGCTACCCAGGGGTGGAAGAACTGATTGTTTAGCACATGGTTTTGCTTTTCTATAGCAAAACCTCACGTCCTCCTGCTTGCTGATAAAATCCTCTCGGCATCAGTTATCAGTCAATGGTTGTTAGCCACTGGTCTCCACCTCCCACCAAAACTTGTCAGTCAAGAGAGCTGCCAAAGGCCAGATGACTCCTTCATGAGAGAAAATGCTTCATCTGTTTCTCATCAACAGCACATGTATTAAAGATGCAGCATATATAGCACAGATGAACAAAGCAACCAATTTCAGTCCAATATTAGATTCTGCCAAAGCTATTGCTTCGTTTCTAGACAATAACCCATTTCTCCAAGTAGGCAATTAGTGCTCCTGGTATTCAATTACATTTGATACCAGTCTTTAGATAACATTTTAGCCAAGTCCCAGCTGCTAGGTGGGTCTTGTGCCCTGCTCCCTAGCTCTTCCACCGCCCTCTGCCTTTGCACCGTTTTGCTTTCCTTTTGAGTGCCACAGTGACAACCCAGAAATTCAGGGGAGAGTCAGAGCCATTAAGCTCATTATGGGGATAGACTGTGCTGCCTGAAGAGTAACCTCATCATGAGCGAGTAGGTGCTTAGGCAGAGGCTGGACACTTACTTGGGAGGCAGTAAAGTAGACTCTGTGCTAATCAAGAGTTGGACCTGACAGCGTCTAAGTCTTTTCTCACGCAGAGTCTGATTTCCTGCTACTTAGCCCCCAACACCCTGCTTCTCTATTCCTCAAGCAAGGCTGTAACTCATTCATGTCTTTTTTTCTTGTGAAAAATTGTGGTAAAATATATATAATATAAAGTTGGCTATTTTAACCACTTTTAAGTGTACAATTCAGTGGCATTGATTCCATTCACAGTGTTGGGAAGCTTTCACCACTATCTCCAAAATGTTCCATCACCCCATTAACAATAACTTCCCATTTTCTTCACAGCCCCTGGTAACCTCTGTTCTAATTTCTGTCTCTATGAATTTACCCAGTCTAGATATTTCTTTTAAGTAGAATCACACAATATTTGTCCTTTTGTTTCACTTAGCATGTTTTCAAGGTCTATTTATGTTGTAGCATGTGTCAGAACTTCATCCCTTAATATGAAAGAGTAATATTCTGTTGTATAGATGTACCCCCATTTTGTCTATCCATTCATGTTAATTCAACTTCGTTTTGACACCTATATTATGGGAAAGAAGAGGAGCAAAATTTGAGTGCAAGAGCTTCAGTCCACTGACTGAATAATTGGAAGGCTGGTGAAGACAAAAATCTCAATGTTACGGCCTTTCCCAGGCCTCATCTGGGACATAAAGAAGATCCCATTAATGGTGGTAACTCAAGTGTCACTGGATTTTTCCCTTTACTTGCTCACACAGGACTTAAGTACCTTGTAAAGCACCCCCTACTCCCTTCCACCACTCTCCACATGCATTGTGGGGGAAATCCCCATAAAGAATGAGGGTCTCAAATAGCTTCATATTAACAACATCTGCTCTACTTTTCACTGACTCTGGCTAGACACAGCAGTCTCCCGCCTAGCATCTGCTGGGTATTACTTTATTGGTTAGCACTGTTTTCTGCTGAAAGACTGTAGTCCCCAGCTGACATCCATTGGATGCTGCCATATCCTTAAGGCACTGCCATCACCCACCCGGAGCTGTTATTTCCTGCTATAACTAAAACTCTGGACTTCACAAGATTCCAAAGCTGCACATTGTTCTGTTTACACAATGAACTCTTCCTTTCCCTGTTGAGTTACACTTCGTTAAAAGTAACAAAGCAGTGCTGGTTATGGTCTAATGTTTTACAGGTATTTTCGTGAAACAATGGGAAATGACCCTCCATTCCTATGATGGTGGCTTTGTTATAGGTCAAGTTCATGCAGGACTCCTCCTTTCCACAGGATGTGTTTTCTCTCACAGGCTCCTCAGTCCCTGTGCAAATTGGCCCCAGGCCTGCCTACCCTCCATTTCTTTAGATATGCCCATACGTGTCTGAATTGCAGGTTAAGTGCCAGTTGGAACTCCTATTACATAACGCTTCTAAGTATATGTGATGGAACTCCAAAATTAACATCTACCCATAACACGATACCACAATGTGTGGGGAAAACACATTATTAATCATTTCTCACACATCCTGTTCCCTCTTCACAGGAGAAATCTACTTTCTTAATAGGTTTCAACCTTCAGAAGATTGTCTTTAAGTTTCCTATTTCCTTAAACTATATATCAGGAGGTTTATAGCCTCAAGAATTTAAAATAAAAATTGATCTGTGATGTTTCATTCCTCACCACCAAAAGGAAGTAGTCCTTTTCCTGGTCCCTTTAAATATTGTGCTAGAATCCACTGACATTCTTGCACAAAAGAGGATGCTTTAAGGCCCCAATTTGGCTCTCTCCCTTATTCTTTTTGTGGTCTAACAATTCTTGATTGTCAATCTTTGGCTTCTTAAAGCTCAAATACTCTTCCTACTTTGTGATTTTGATCTGATGATTGAGAGAATAGTATTACCTGGGGCTCAACCAAACCTGCATTTACTGCTTAGATACTGTCAAAGACTGTTACCAAACAATGGACAGCGCATTCTGGATCTTTGCTTTCTGATGGTTGTTTGGCAGGTTTGGCGCTGGAAAGTCAACTAACAGAAATCTTTCTCCAATGGTCAGTCAACATATATATATATGAAGACCTAGCATATTATAAACAGATAAGCAGATATTCACTTTATAAATAATTACAGTATAATTTTCTCTATAAAAATAAATGAGAAATGTCAGATTTGGGGAGAAATCTTCTGTAATTCCACAATCGCTTAAGTATAACTTCTTCCATGCTCTAGAGAGATCATTTTTAACATGAATCTAAAGGTGATAGAATAACTCTAGAGGAAGAGTATACAAGTAAAAACATTTAGTTTACAAGTAAAAACATCTAGCCTTCACTGGAAATTTCCTTAATCTCATTAGCTTCATAGGATGGTGGTCTATACATAATTTGAGGAAACATCTCCTTTAGCTGTTTTTCTACAAACTGCCTGCAGACTATATTCCAGCAGACATTTTCCTGCCTCCTAAAATTTAGATAAAATTGGCTTGAAATTCTATGACCTGTGGAAAGTCCAGTGTCCTATTATTTCTGTGAATTCCTGGAGATTTATAATTTCATGGCCATGCTGGCTCTGCCTTCCTAAAATTGTTGGCTCCCATTCCTGTCATCTTGTGGTTGTTCCTTTATATTTGTCCTGTCATTGACCCAAACATGAAGTTCAGCACCTTTCCTTGATTTCTAAGAAAACAAAAACACTCATCCAAAGTCAGGGCGAAGGTCAAGAGACTTTACTAAAAATTTAGGAAATTGGAAGAGACTTATATTTTGAACAACTTAAATCACATATTGGATATCCATTCCTGTCCTAAAAATTTTGTCCGACTACCTACTAAGTTATTTAGACATACTATTTTTCTTCCTCCTCCTTCTTCTGTTTTTCTGATCTTTCCCTCACTCCCAAATTCCTGTATAATTCCCTATATTTTTATTCCCATCTTCTGCTGTTCATGCCCCTTGGGTCTTCTACTTCAAATATTTTTCAAGATATTTTCATAAACAAAGCCTAAGAGGAATTCTGGTGCCCATTGTAAGGATGATCATATTCTCGCTGACACATACTTGTACCATATGGTTATTAGAGCTATTCTTTCTGGCCAGTCTTTCTCAGTCACGCATCTTGACTTCCCGAGGCGATGGCTAGTATGCCAGCTGTGATGTTTGTGCTGGCCAGCACTGAAAGGAAACTGGAATACAGTATCGCATGTTGGATTAAAGACAAAAAAATGGGGTGGCGTGGGCTGTGCAGATACATCATCATGAGATATTTTGCTATGAACTAATATTTATGGAACATCTATTCTGTAAGGCTCTTCAGGAGTAATATGTAAGGGGAAAAAAATCTTGTACATGATCCTATGGTCATAACAGGGATTGAAACTCCTGGAATATTAACAGAGTCTAATTTGTCCTTGCCCAGGCTGAATGGAGAGAAGAAGTGAAAAAACACTTTGAGAAAATCAAAAGTGAAGGAACTTGTATACACCGATTAGACGAAGAACTAATTAGAAGGCGCAGAGAAGAACTCAGGTCAGCTGATCTCTCCTTCTTCACCTCCTCTTATCCCCAGGTCTTCAGATATTAGCTGGAACTCTCTTTGTGAATTTCGTTTTCTAGACACCTTTCACCTCTGCCATTTATTGTTATTCTCTTTAAAAGTTTTCCTAAAAATTAGCTCTCCTTTATATCACTATTTTATCCTCTCCCCGCAACTCTGTTGTCCTCCTTTATTTTATCTCTGCAACAGAGATTCCTGGAGCTGTTTGTTCATTCAGCCATTGTCCTAGGTGACATGGAAGGCCAGAAATGTATAAGATGTAGTCCCTGGTCTCAAGATGCTTATAATTTATTAAGGGATACAAGACATGATCATATATAACCACTATAATTAGGCGAGATATGTGCCATGGGTAAGTATAAATGAATGATCATGGTATTAGCTCTAACTGCATATTTCCATTGACATATGAGTTGTACTGTATCTCATTATACTGTATTCTTATTGAGACATTGCTGACATTGCACAAAGGCTATAAATTATACCCAAATCACATTCAGATATTATCTGTGGCCCTCCTGGCTATTCTGTGTGGCTGGATGGTGGCCCTTAAAGGTAAGGCAAATGGAAAGCTTAGATTTGCCATCTCCTACTCCATCTTGTTTGAGTCATTGCATTAGACATAGGAGCCTTAAATGTAGAGGGCCCTGGGGCAAATGCTTTTGAGATAAACCATCCTGGTTCTTATTTCATTATAGCTGACCTTTGTTGTCCCCCAAGTTAGTTGGTTTCATGGATCCTGTGTTTTCTTCGCTAGGCATGCTTTGGATATTCGTGAACACTACGAGAGAAAACTTGAGCGGGCTAACAATTTATACATGGAACTGAGTGCCATCATGCTGCAGCTGGAAATGCGGGAGAAAGAGCTCATTAAGTACGTAGCCAGCACACTGTCTGCCCTTACTGATTTGGGTCTGTCAATGAGCAGAAATGTACTGCTTTTCCATGTTGCTGTACTCAGAACTGGCAGATATTTGATTCCTTCCCCACCATGCCTTCAGGGATGCGCTGTGCACAAGCCCCTCACCGTGGTGAGGTTCACAGTTGCGTGGGATCGCCACAGGGCTGGTTGTCGGGGAACGTGCACTTGACAGGCATTTGCTACTTCACCCTGCTGAATGGCTCCGAGAAGGGGTCCTCATTTCCTGAAGGAGCTTGGTGTGGATGAGTGGGGACTTATTGCCCCCTGGGGAAGTAAGGTGGCTACTGCAAGTGGTTTAAGGAATTCGGAGAATGGCAAGAAAAACTGTAGGGTCCTGACTGAAACAACAGCTACTGAAATTGTAGGACTTCTGCCATTGCATTTTTGTCTCTCATGAGGTGTGTGAGCTGAAGGAAAAAATGAAGTCAGGTTTGATTTTAGTATTCTTTTTTGTTGTTCCTATTTTACCTGAATTACAAAAAATGAATTACAAAAAAACGACACCCTGTCCGTCCAATTACCTGAATGGCAACCTTGTTATTCAAATAGCCTGTATCTGGTAAATGTGGCCAGAATCTGTGGGTAGAATTCGCCTGTGAAAGCATTCGGCTATCTCCTCTGTCTGCTCTTTTTCTTTCATTCTGCAGGCGTGAGCAAGCAGTGGAAAAGAAGTACCCTGGGACCTACAAACGACACCCTGTCCGTCCAATAATCCATCCCAATGCCATGGAGAAGCTCATGAAAAGGAAAGGGGTGCCTCACAAACCTGGGATGCAGACCAAACGGTGAGTTTGAGACACTTGTGCTGATCTGATATTCAGATAAATGGGAAAATATCCCCCTCAACATGCATTATCAGATCATGATGGGTGTGGCCACTCTACCTCATCATTAGCACACTTGCCTGTAGATAAAACGTAGGAAGGTGAGAAAAAGTGTGTCATGGACTCTAGGAATCCAGTTTCTACTATCTGAGGCATAGCTACTTCTTATGTTAGCATGGAATAGTGAAAAGAGAAATAAACTGGGGCCAGACAGACCTGGATTCAAATTCCAGCTCTGCCTATTATAAGCTGCGCGATTTAGGCCATGTCACTTGCCCTCTTTCAACCGCAGGAGTAAAATGGTTTAACTATAGCACATGAGATTTCTTTTTCTTTTTTGACCCCTAATGCACAGAATTAGGTTAATCATAATTCTTTTTTTTTTTTTTTTAAGATTTTATTGGGAAGGGAAACAGTGTGTACTTCCAGGACTTTTTTCCAAGTCAATTTGTTGTCCTGTCAATCTTAGTTGTGGAGGGCGCAGCTCAGCTCCAGGTCCAGTTGCCATTGCTGGTTGCAGGGGGCGCTGCCCACCATCCCTTGTGGGACTCGAGGAATTGAACTCACAACCCACTGGCCCATGTGGGAATCGAACCGGCAGCCTTCGGAGTTAGGAGCGCGGAGCTCTAACCGCCTGAGCCACCGTGCCGGCCTGGTTAATCATAATTCTTGATGTATACAACATTGGTCCACGCGTGACCCACTTTTATTTATTCATTTAGTTATTTTAAATAATGTAATAAGTGTCTGTAAATCCACCACCAAAAATGAAAGCAGAGACTTTGATAATTACCTATATCTAACCATATGGTTCCCCTCATTCCATTCCTGCATGGGACTTTTGTGAAGTTTAAAATGAAACAATATGTGCAATCACCAAGTAAATCACATAGGTGCTCAAATAGATGTTTAAATAGTTTTTTTTGACTGCGCTTTTTCTTAATTACAACACATTTTCCTTATAGTTGCCCCTTGAACATCATGGGGATTAAGGGCGCCGAAGACTTGCCGCAGCAGAAAATTCGTTCATAACCTAACTGTGCCCCCCACCTACCGGGTTCCTAACTGCAGATCTAAAACACTATATTAGTTTATCTTAGAAATGCTCTTCCAGCCAGTTTTTATTTGCTAGAACCTCATTCTTCCCAAATAATTGAGAGTTGACTCTGTGCTAGTTAAATTAACGTAAAGGAAAGAAATGTCCCTAAACTTGGGGTGTGGACCCAACAGTGAGACTTGAGTGGAATGCGGTAAGAATAAAGATAATGAGAAAATGCAAACCAAACATGTATTTTAAGGCTTTCAGAATGGTGGCCATTCTACCATAGCATGACTAATATAAATCTAAACTACCGATTAGTAACTCCATGGATTAATTCCAGTTTTGATTTTACTTACCACTCCTGACCATTCTCTAGTAAAGTTCTGAGAAATCGTCTTCAGATGGCACCAGGAAAACCCTTGGGGCACCCCAACACCTCTCTCTTTGAGTGTACTACGTAAGTAGGGCCAGAGTTCGCCTACTGGTTCCTCCCTGCATTCTGCCTGTAGTTAAAACTAAGAGTATCGGGAGAAAATGGTACCTTTTTTTCAAAATATGAGCTCATGTTTACTTTTATTTGTGCTGTGAGAAATATGTTGGAAAGAGTTTGACACCACCAGCAGATGCTTAGTTGACAAGCTAACTGAACTTATCCAGAACGGCAACGTGGCTGGGTAATAGAACTGGGAAGTGTTGTTCTCTCAGTCGGTTGCCCCTTTAAGGAGTTAAGTTTCAGATTATGTGGACAGTCCAATGTTTATCAAGTCAGAAGTCCAATGACCTCTGAAGAGATCAGAGAAGAGAAATCAACCACCATCCTTTAGCCTAGGTTTCAGTTTGTGTTTCGTTAATGAATAAAAAGGAAGGAGTCAGAGTTCAGTTATGGATCCACTAAGCCTGTAACAAGAGAGTATAAGCCAATAAGACAGGCTGAATACCTTCTAATAAGGAGAAGCTCGGAATGGGGAAAGAACTATTCCTTGGTGTCAAAAGACTTGGGTTCAAGTTATAAGTTCTACAAGTTACTTGCTTTGTGACCAGCATAAGCCAGCTAACCACTCTGATCCCTCAGTGTCCTTCTCTGTAAAATGGATATCGTAATAGTAGGAAACAAGTGTTTCATATACGGCAAAGTGCTTTGTAAACTGTGAACTGTTGTATTAATGTTATCCTAGGATTTTTGCACTGCCAGCTTCAATAAAAGCAGCCTTCATGGGATTTAGGACACTTCCCTCTCAGCTCTCCTTTAGATCCCACCATAGCAAGGTCTCCAGTAAGTAGACAGCCCTAACTGAGCCTTGGAGGGCTCTCTTGCCTCAACAAAAGCCCCAGGGTCTCCTCCATCGAGAAGCCTTCTGGGGCACAAGTTAGCCAGCTGACCATACAACTGTGAATCTGAGACAGGGAGTCACTGATAGCAGTACCTACCTTATTATAAACCAATAACTCCTGAAACTTCTGTGCTAAGACAAGCCTTTAACTGCACTTCTCCTGAAAGAAAAGAAAAACCCATCTCCTACTACCCGATGCCAGCTAATTTCCTATAAGCCTTAGATATTCAAAGTGTGGTCCTCAGTTCAGCATCATCTGAGAGCATGTTAGAAATGCAGACTCTTAGGCCCCATCCCAGATCTACTCAATTATTTTAACAAGATCCCAAGTGATTTATATGCACCTTCAAGCTGTACTCGGATTCTACAATAAGTAAGACTGGCAATTAGCAGAGTCTTCTGGTTTGTATTCTACCAGTAACAAGCTGTGAGACCATGAGTCGCTCTGGCTGAGCTCGGGGGTCCTCATCTCTTAGGGTGGGGGCAGGAATGGATCTGTGTTTCCAAGCAAGGTCTGGGATATCTCGGGACTGCTTCGGAGTAGGGAAGACGAGGAGGTGGAGCCCTAAGCTCTCCCACCCCTCTTCAACTGTTCCACTGTATCTGTTTTATATACTGGGCTTCTCCTAATGATTAATTTCAGAAAAGGATTCTGTTGTTTGAAAAAACAAAGTTTGGTCCCTCCAGTTCTGAAATCTCCTGCTGATTTGTGTGTGTCTGGTCCCAAAGAAGGGTGAGGCTACTCTCTGGTGGAAAGGAAGTAGCAATACTGCCTGGTATCCTAGAATCTCTGCTCTGACTCATTTCATCAGTTCAAAATCATTTATGATTTACCTGAATGCCTTGGAATCAGTGTGCACAGGGTTTACCTTCAGGCACTGGCTTCCTCCTGCACAGGACCTGTGTGATTAGCCCAGGGGCACCTTTAAACAGGACTGTGAGAGGACCTCCTGCCTTTAGGAGCACAGCACAATGCCAGGTTCACTCCTCACAAGCCCTTCTCTTGTTGGCTTTACTCAACCCCCTGGGCTCTCTACTATTCCCCTCTCCTCTACCCTAACCCCAATAAATCCCCCTTCCTTAAGCATTTATTGAGTACCTACTCTGAGAAAGACTGCCTGTTAGTATCCTTCACATACAAGGATGGATACGACATAGTTCCAGCCCTCAAGGAGACTTGTCTAGACCAAACTCCCGAACTTAGCCTCTTGTCTAATTAACCTGAGGTTTCCTTTTCTTTTCTGGTACCAGACCTCTTTCCTTTGTGATTCCTTGTAGGATCTATCCAGATCCATCAGCAGATTTCTGCAGTTGTCAGCAAGCAGAATTCCTATGCCTTGGCATATTGGCACCAAGCTGATAGCTCATATTGTGAGGAAGAGATCAAGAAACCTGTACAGTAGAATTACGGTTTAAGGGAAATGAAGTACCTTGGCCATTGAGGCACAGAATAAAATCCCGGAGGAATAAAGGGCACCCTTTATAAGTGGACATCTAGGTTGTTTCTAACGTTTTGCTGTTTTAAACAATACTGTGACATCTTTGTGAACATCATTATCTCCATTGGATAAACTCCTTCCTGTATGTGTGACTGCTGATTCAAAGGGGAAGTGTATTTTAAGGCTTGGGATGTATTTACCCAAACTTGAATGAGTTTTCATATGTCTAAAACTAAACGTGTTCTTTTCTTCCAGGCCAGATCTGTTGAGATCTGAAGGTATCCCCAGTACGGAGGTGGCTCCCGCTGCATCCCCTTTGTCCGGAAGTCCCAAAATGTCCACTTCAAGCAGCAAGAGCCGATATCGGAGCAAACCACGCCACCGCCGAGGGAATAGCAGAGGCAGCCATAGTGACTTTGCAGCAATCCTGAAAAACCAGCCAGCCCAGGAAAATTCACCCCAGTCCACTTCTCTACACCAAACACAATCCCAATACCCTTCTTTGCAGCAGCAATACCAGCATCCCCCTCCTGCTACGTCTCAGAGTCACCATCCCAGGCTCAATATGCATGGACAGGACATTGCAACATGCACCAACAACCTGAGGTATTTTGGCCCAGCAGCAGCCCTGCGGAGCCCACTCAGCAACCATGCTCAAAGACAGATGCCCGACTCTAGCCCTGACCTCATCTCCACAGCCATGGCAGCAGATTGCTGGAGAGGTTCTGAGCCTGACAAGGGCCAGGCTGGCCCCTGGGGCTGTTGTCAGGCTGACCCTTATGACCCCTGCCGCCAGTGCAGGCCAGAACAGTGTGGGTCCTTAGACGGTCCCTCTGCTGAGCCAGCGGGGAGGAGCCCCGACCTTTTCAAGTCACCAGCACACAATCTCCTCTCAGAAAATGCCCAAGCGTCTGAGAAAATGGAAGAAAATGAGTTCAACGGCTCATCTCTTGGTGTCCCTCATCACATCACCCCCCCAGTGCTACCTCGAAAAACAAGGCCCCTCCAAAAGGTAGGCGGCAATGACGATAGCAGTGTATGTCACTGCCTTCATGGAATGTCAGAGCCCATCATGTTATATGCAGTATGAAACATACATCAAAAGTGTCCATTTTATGAAAGGATGAGATAACAAAAGCATAAACAGAAGGTTCTTTTACTTTAAATGCTTTCTTTCCACACTGCTGAAGTGATGGACTAGGAAATACACTTTGGGAACTACCAAACCAGGGGACTGATTCAAATGGATATAATTTATGCAGAGACAAATAACCATATATTAGGGATATCTAATCAAAATACTTTGGAAACCTCTTCTCTAGCCTAATCCTGGGGGATGATGCAAGAGGAAGGATCCCATTATAAACAGTATTCTCTGTCCCCTCGGCGATCCCTAGGGTACATCAACAAATCCCCGGCTTTGAGAAATCAGGCAGTGCCCTTGTGTAATCCAGCATGTCCCTCACCTGTTTGACCATATTGCCCTTTCAAAATAACATCTACCGGGGGTGCCAAAGAAATGCACACACGGAACTTGTATTCATCTTTTGTTATCGGTATATATTGAGTATTACAATTTTAATAGTTTTCTCCTTTCTTAAAATGTGTATACATTTTTTTGGCGCCCTCTGTATTAGTGCCCCCGTGAAACTAGCTTTCTTCACAGTGTATTTTGGAAAACAGTGCTGTGATTAGCAACCGTCATGACCCCGCCGGGTCTCAGTCATGGCAACCTGTTATTCTCGCCCTCTGGCTGCCTGGGGTGTGTTGGCTGGGACTCAGTCTCCCATAGTGGTGAAGAGTACAAGCTTGGGAGTCAGACACACCTGAGTTCAAAGCCAGGCTCTTCCACTTAGTACCTCTGTGAACCTTGGTGTCCTAGTATATAAAACGGACCCTGCCTCATTGGTTGATGTGAGGATTAAATGAGTTAATACATGTGAGGCATTTAGAACAAGGCTTGGCACATAGTGACCTTCCATAAATGTGAGTTCGTCTTGCTAATGAGTTAGAAATAAGATTATGTATGAAAGGTATTTAGCACACAGAAGATATCCGCTCAATTTTAAATATTGTTTCATATCATCGTCATTATTCACCAGGAGTTTAGTTGAAGGAATGAAAGGGTCTAAAATGTAAATGAGTATGTTTTGGTCAGCTAGACATTTAATAGAAAATAAACTAAAGCTGAGGGCTACTGTCTCAGACCTGTATTTCTTCCTGCACATTAACAGTGTTGCTACAGACTAAGCATTCCCAGATATTAAATTTTGTTTCAGGATTTGGGCAAATCCAGCCCCTGTTCCCTCCACCCCTCTGGCCAATCACATGTATTTTTTTGGTAACAGCTTTACTGAGATGTAATTCACATACCATACAGTTCTCCCATTTAAAGTATACAACTCAGTTCTTTTTATTTAGAGTTGTACAATCATCACAACTAATTTTAGAATATTTGTATCACCCCAAAAAGAAACCCTGTGCCCTTTAGCAATCACCCCATCCCCAGTCCCCTCCCAAGTAATGTGTATCTCTGGACTATGCTGATGCCATTTTGATGCCATCTGTGGGTCTGCAGGTCACAGAACATGCACCTTATACATTTCGTCTCATTAGAACCACATTCCTACAGAGAAATTCCACTTCTCTCTACCGAGATACACTCCCATGGTTACTCCTGCTCATCTCAGCATTCAGGATAACTCCATTCCTGTCTTTCCTACTCAGAAAGCACATCAGAATGCAGATGGGTAAGAGTGACAGTGTTTTAGAACTGACTGTCAAAGTAAATTACCGTCAATCTTTGGTACAATTACTTGGACCCAATTACCCACCTCACAAGAGATTGTAGTAATCCAGTGCATCGTGACGCCGTGGTTAAGGACACTTGATCTTAGTGTGACTGTTTCTGTGCCTCTGAAAAGAGATGGAATCTTCCCTGTAAGGGAAGAGCATCTTCTCAGACAGGACACTTACCCAAAGCCCTGGTGGTCACGAGGCCTCAGATGTCCCTTCTCCTGCCAACATGCTGACTCAATAATGTACTAAGCACCTGTTTTATATGCAACATTGTATTAATGGTGGAGAGAGGAATACAATACAAGAAGATAGGGTCTGACCCTCAAACGATGTATGTCTTAGTAGTAGAGATGATACAAGCATAATAGCTGTAATATTAGTGGAAAAGTAAATGGTACACAAAAGAGAAAAAGTAATTCTTGGGCTCTGAAAGATCACTTCTTGGTGGAGTCTTTATGACAGAGCCTGGAACCACTAGTGACAATAATTACAAGAGACCGCCCCAAAATCCAAGACCTCTTCTCCAGTTTCCACTCTCTATCACTCACCTCTGGATATTTTCATGGAGGCTTCACCTCCCTGAGGGCAATTTTACTCGATTCTGTATGTCTTCCAGCATCTAGTACAGGGCCTGTCACCATGGACATCCAGGAAAAGTTGTTGAATGATTGAGTGAAGATATGTATGTTTAAAGATGACACTCAGCAGGCTACTACTCAGTGCCTTTTGATTATAATAAAATCTATACAAGGACTGTGTGTGTGTGAGCGCACGCACACAATGGGGGTGGGGGGGGGAGAGAGAGAGAGAGAGAAATAATTTCCTTGTTTTCCTCAGAGTGGAGATGACTCCTCAGAAGAGGAAGAAGGAGAAGTAGATAGTGAAGTTGAATTTCCACGAAGACCAAGGTAAACTCACCAAACACATGTGATTGCTTTCAGTGTGTAAACGGGGAAAACCCTGTTTGCCCCACTTCCTGTTCAGTTGTAGGTGACTTTCTAATAGGCACCTTGTAGGGAAATTTGAGCTCACTATGTTCATGGTTCCCCATTGACACGTTTTAGCAACTGGCTATGCACACCCCAAATCCCAGGTCATCAGAATTCATTTCATAGGAACTTCAAGATGAGGAACATAAATATAGAGTCAAGGTTACAACTGTGAATACAGTGGGCAGTTTATGAGGGATGGCCATGTATTTTATGGATAATTTTATTGGTTTCTCGTGTACCTCCCTGTATGGGTCTGCTTGGGCTGCCATAACAAAATACCACAGACTGGGTGGCGTAAACAATGGAAATTTATTTCTCACAGTTCTAGAGGCTGGGAAGTCCAAGATCAAGGTTCCTGGTGAGAACTCTTCTCCTGGCTTGCAGATTATACCCTTCTTACTGTGTCCTCACCTGGTTGGGGGGTGGCGGTTGAGGGGGCGAGAGAGAGAGAGAGAGAGAGAGAGAGAGAGAGAGAGAGAGAGAGAGAGAGAGAGAGACCTCCCTCCTCTTATTAGGCCACAGGTCCTCTCAGATTACGGCCCCACCCTTATGACCTCATTTAACCTTAGTTACCTCCTAAGGACTCTGTCTCCAGATTCAATCAGATTGGAGGTTAGGGCTTCAACATATGAATTTGGGGGAATACACAGTTCAATCCATAGTACTCTCCATGCCTGGGATTTTATGCTTCAAATTAACTATAATTAGATGAATTGAGTCCTCCTTTAACCCAGCCTTAGAAAGAGCTTCTTGCTGAGACATGGATAATAATTTTGCTTGTAGGATTAAAGAAGGACCACACCCCCCTATTTCTAAAATAAGCTGCTCCTATGTAGGAGTAGGGAATGCAGTTTTCTTCCCGGGAGACTTTTCGTTCTGCTAATAGGCATTTCGTTCTTGAAGAGTAAAGCTCTAAGAATCCCTGGAAGGTTTGTATACCTGCCCAGAAACAGGAATTCCCTGCAAACCAAGGGACTCCTACTCCTTTGATAAATTGTATTCTGGGTCCTCACTCTGTGCACAAAATTGAAATCTGTTCTCATTCCCTGAGCTATTTCTGCCATGTCACCATTGCTGTCTTACTGCCTCCTTGGACTGTTTTCTCCTATGCAGTGAGACTGAGCCTGAGCAAAATGTCTTTTCATTCTCTGAACTCATTCCGCTGGCATCACAATGATGTTACTTCCCGCTTTTGTTCCTACGACACACCATGAACTCAGCCCACCTAATGGCTTCCCAGCTTTTCTGCTATGATGCAAATTACATGTATGTTTTGACTGCATGGTTTTGCTTTTCATATTATAACATTCTTCTCCCTGTCTCCCTCCTGGATTACCAGCCTGAGAAGTTGTGAGTCTAACTTTCACTTCCCTTTCCTACATGGGCTCTTTTCATGTGTCGTTTACCCCCCACACCCCAGCCCACCCCCTGGCCTGGGCATCAGCCAGGCTGAGATCATACACCATCAAAATCACTTTGTATGACAAAATACAGAAAGATCAGACAATGACAAAGGAAAAAGCAATCTTTCTTATTATTTGTTTTGTTTTTAAACAAGTATGAGCTAACAGCATTCTTATGTATTAGGCTACTTATAAAGAGTGGGAAAGAAATGAGGAACATTTGCAAATTCTTCTCTCACCACCCCCCAAACTTTGCCTTATCGGAGCTAAACCCAGATAGTAACGGGAGTGAGCTACTGACTGGCTGGGCAGTGCCCACAGCTGCACAGAGAATGTTGCTTCCAAGCTCATTTCTGTTGGGGGTGTTGATTGACAGGGGTGGTGAAGGTGCTTTTCAGGGCTGCCATGCCCAATGGACAATGCAGCTGGGGTGGAGTGGAGGGTAGAGAAGGCCCCTGAGTGGGTAGGACTAGACCTGCCCGAGCCACTCTGCCTTTTCTGATATTGTGGCCTAACTGAACCAGTCACTTCCCTTCTGTGGGGCCAGTTTTCTGATCTAGGAAATGAATTAGACCAGAGAATCTCCGAAGTCTCTTTCACCAGTGAGGATCTAGGATTCTGCGAATAAGAAGCATAATTTCAATTTGAACATTTCCATGTCATGCGTAGGTGTACACAGTATGATGAGACTAGCTGATCTGTTTTCAAGACCAGGAGTCATCAGCTTTGGCGTTTGGTTCCATAAACATATAAATTTCTCTCTTCGTTGCTTTAAAAGGAAATAGTAATAGTTTCAACCTATCTGGATTTGAATCTCCCTGAAGGGCAGGTAAAAAACTAGACAACCTCTCACCAGGGCAGTGATTGACAGACAAGGTAAGAAAAATGGTTGTTCCTGTGACTGAGTCCCTCTGGTTCTTTGTGGTTCTAGACCCCATCGCTGCATCAGCAGCTGCCAGTCATATTCCACCTTTAGCTCCGAGAATTTCTCTGTATCTGATGGAGAGGAGGGAAATACCAGTGACCACTCAAACAGTCCTGATGAGTTAGCGGATAAACTTGAAGACCGCCTGGCAGAGAAGCTAGATGACCTGCTGTCCCAGACGCCGGAGATCCCCATTGAGATATCGTCGCATTCAGACGGGCTCTCTGACAAGGAGTGTGCTGTGCGCCGCGTGAAGACGCAGATGTCCTTGGGCAAGCTGTGTGCAGAGGAGCGTGGCTACGAGGTGGGGGCCTCTCCTGTCTCCACTCCTCAGGGTTTCCTTCTGTAACTCTTGGCTTACAAAATGGTCAGGTTCCTAGGGCCTTTATAATGATCACTTAGTATATGAGATAGAGCAACTGCCTCCATGGAGTAAGCAGAAGGACAAAAATCAACAGAGCTCCCCAAAATGAGTCTAGTTCTCCCAAATGAGGCACAAACTTGGCACTAGTCAGGAACCATTCATTCCAAGATTAACATCACCTCCTCCTGAGCCCATCTCCCAACCTGGTTAAGGGTATGAGCCTCCCTCTTCCATGTCCCCACGATCCTCTGGATGATGCTATCACAGCACATGTAACACTAGTTCAGTGCCACCTGTTGAGGCAGGATGGCATAAGGATTAAAATTGTGCGCCTTGGAATCTGACCACCTCGATGCAAAGCCCAGCTTTTCCACTTACTGTGTGATGTCGGGGAAGCCACTTAACCTCTCTGTAGATCAGTTTTCTTATCTGTAAAATGGATATGATAATAGCATCTATCTCATAGGGTCGTTGTGAGGATTAAATGGATTAATAGATGTAAAGCACTTACAGCAGTACCGGGCACATAAAAACAGTATATAAGCGGTGATACTCTTATAATTGTCATCACTATCTTTATGTCTTCTTTTTCCATAAGCCCCACAAGGACAGGACCTGGGCTTGTCTGTCTTTGTCACCCCCTTACCCACCAAGCCAGCACAGTGCCTGCATGTGGGACATGTTCATACATGTTTACTGAGTGATTGAAGAAATGAATGAAGGTTTTATTTTGTCTTGACTTTGCAGAATCCTATGCAGTTTGAAGAATCGGACTGTGACTCTTCAGACGGGGAGTGTTCTGATGCCACAGTTAGGACCAATAAACACTACAGCTCTGCTACTTGGTAATGAGACAATACCCTTCCTGAAGATCTCATGACTATCCTGGCATTTCAAACCCATCCTACTCCCAGACTCTTCCCACTCTCTCCCCGCTATTTTTGTCTGGGAAGAGAGCTGTCCCGTCTTTCTTACCCCTAGAAATGAGCTGCAATAACAGGACCACGAGACTTTGCAAATCTCTGGAAAAAATATCCAAATGAAATTAAGTCTCACTGAACATTTCAATCAAGAATGGCAGGGATCTATTTTACTGAATATTCTAGCTACTGTAACATTGATATTTATTTTTGTTTGACATTTTAACACTTTGTACTGTAAAGAGTGAACTATATGTGATATATAAAGAGACACAATAATTTCTTGAAAAAAAGAGAAAGAGAAAGTAAGAAAAAAGAAGTGGAATATAGGAGCAACATTCTTGGGAATTTGAACAGGGGACCAGTTCTTTTTTCCATAAGTGACTGAAGAAGAGCCAGAGCAAGACATGTTGAGCGTTTTATTAGAAAACAAAGAACAGAAAAAAAAAAAAAGCAATTCCAGGTAACTTGTGAACAGACTGCATTAAATTCAACCAGCTTGTCCAGATGGGTGACGGAAATGACCTAGAAACATTTGATGACAAGATACTTGCACCCAAGGTCTTTGAGGGCATGTGCTTCCTCTAGGAGGAAAAAGAAAACTGTATATGTGGGAGCTGGTTTCATTTTTTCAAATTTTAAGCAGCATTTGGTAGTGAGACTTACAGATAGAGTCAAACCTTGTCCTTGACAAATATTTCCCATTTTAATGCTGTTATTGTCATGACCTTGACAAATGTGTTACCTTGACCAATGTGCCATTTTCTTACAGCCCATTTCATTTCCACTTGTGGACCAGTTTCTTTAGGAAAAAGGGGTGGGGGGGAGCTGAGGAGGAGAGAAGAATAAGAGAATAAGGAAATTGACAGCAGTGTTAGAAAAGCAAATATGGAATTTGTAAAAATGTATTGTCAGAATAACTTAGTTCAGCTACGTGGAGAAGATGGGATCACCCCTCTCTGGAACCAGGTTGCTTGTCTACTAGAGTCATATTGATTCAAACAGGAGAACAGACTTTGAAGGCAGCTAGGATGTGTGTGAGTCTGTCCAATGTCCAATCCCAAGCCATCCTGTTTTGATTCATTAACTCATTCTATCCTGGAAGCTTTAGTATCTGGCTACCACTATCAGAAAAAAGGCAAAATAAGCAACTTGCAAAAGGCACCCCACCCCCCACTTTTGTTAACTGCTATTTGTAAAATGTATTTTACTTTGCTTTGGATCGCTGCAGTTTTGAATAATTCGATTTGGAAATTTGTGAAAAGAACAGCTGATGCTGAGCAGCAATTGGGAAGATTTTACATTGTCCAAGGCCTGAGGTCTCCTGTCTCCAGGGTCTCGGGCTCTGGTGAGCATCCCAGGGTAATTCATGGTGCCTCGGCTGTAAGGAAATTTTTATCTAGAATTTTATATAAAAACAGATGTTGGCCTAATTCCTATCTCTGTCTCCAAGATAGGTTACTGTCAAACAACCTCTCTAGGCTTAAGGCCTGAAGAAGGTAGATAATTCATTACGTTGGACGCTAGGAAAGACTTACTCAAACATGTAGTAAACCATTTCCAGTGCAGATAAAAACGTTGCCCTCCTCTGGGTTTCACTGATTGCATCAGCCAAAAAGGAAAGGCTGGAGGGAATTTAGAGCAGTTCCTTTTGCTTGTTTGATCCCTCCATTTGTTTACAATTTATGTTGAGATATTGATTTAAAATTTAGTATCTATAATTTATAGCTCTTAGGTAGGATGAAGAAAAATGTTTAACTTATACAGAGAGCAGTATTGTTTGCATTAAATTATTCCATTTTGTATAAATTCTGTAGCTGGACTACATGAAAGATCTTAAGTTATGGCATTATTATCATGTTATTTTATTTTATAATAATTATTATCATTCTCATTTTCTGTCGATCAGAAAGTGTGGTTTACGGTATAGCACAATGATTGTGTTTATTGATAACCATGAATTATTACAAATTTTTATGATTTTTGTGAAGGAATGAAAATGGCACTGCCATTTGGGAGCTCTCCAGTATTCATCTTAGGTGCAGTCCCTCATTTTCTGTGAATGACAACAGTCATCTGATGATGCCTTTTCTGCCCTGGGGCCCAACACACACATTGTGATTTTGAATTGATCGTGAAGCTCCTGGGTGGGCAGGTGACTGAGCGGATGGACAAACAGTTCAAAGCTGTAAACTTTCTCAAGTTTCTTAAGAAATAAAATCATGAGACTACATTAGAAGCAAAAAGAGAATTCTTTAATGCCCTAAGAGGAATGGACCTAGAGAGTTTCTGCATGGAATCTGTGGGTTAGATAGTTTCAAGAATTGGTAGCATAGTTTGTGAGCTCGTTCCTGCCAGATCCCACAAAAACAATCTGTTTTCTCCTAGTTGGGAGTAGCAGGTAAACTAAAAAAACAAGGGGGAAAAAAAAATATATATATATATATATAAAATCAACTCAGAAAGTTGAAAATGATCCGGTATGGCCTACTTGAAATTTAGATATTTTAGAACTTTAGTGTATAAATATATATATATATATATATAAAAGGAAGGAATATATATCATATATATATATATATATATATATATATATATATATATATATATGTCATAAAATGCCTAGCTATGAAGTCATCCTATAACAAGACTAGAGAAATTCTAGAAAGGCCTGGTCACTTACAGGATCAAAGGAAAAGTACTACCTTGAAAGGCCCTATTTTCCATCCTCTGATTGCAGACCACACTATACTATGAATCTCTCAGATTCGTTACTGCTGGGAAAAGAGAGGCTACAGCTCTGTGTCCTCTTTCTGTCCAACTTTAATAAAACACTGACACTTCAGCTTATCCAGTTTTGGTGCACCTGTCATGGCAAAAGAGAAACCTAAGGGTCAGTCTTACAGCTTTCAGTCATGATCTTCCTAGAAAATGGACCTGATACCTCATAATTTTGATAAGTTTGTTGAATGCCCATCTTGCTATGATGCATGGCGTTATCTGTCATGAAAATGCCATATACCTATCTGGATTCACTGGGATCAGTGTATTAGGGTGGTAGACAGTGTTGAATCTTTAGTCGTTGACTGTATTGTCAAGAGGTTAATAAAGTTCCACATTGAACATTTTCATTTATTTTTTAGTAGAAGCGACTAGAGGCTTCAGAGAACAGTGTCTTTAGGTTAAAAAGAGCAATGCCACCTCTATCCCAGCCTTGCCCTTCACCTGCCTGCCTTGAGAGAACCAGGGCGATGTTGAACTGGTGCGTGTTTCTTTGAGAACAGCTCCACAGTCATCTGGAGAGTGTTGCATCCAGAGCTCAGGGAATTTAAAAGCTAATTCTTCGGTCCTGACAACTGCACTAGTGCTCTAAGGAACCCCACAGGACTGTGATTTCAAGCTTCATGTTGATCAAAAGTTGAACCCCCTTGAAATGAATGTCCACATTCATTTAACATCTGTTTTTGACTGACAGCAAGATAATGAGTGTTAATTTGTGCCGCAGATGAGCATTTGGTTCTGGTTTCCATCGATTTTTTTTTTAAGAAAGAAATGGTTTTGTTTGTTTTTAATTTTATTGGGGTACAGTGTGTTTCTCCAGGGTCCATTAGCTCCAGGTCGTTGTCCTTCAATCTAGTTGTGGAGGGTGCAGCTCAGCTCCAAGTCCAGTTGCCTTTTTCAGTCTTTAGTTGCAGGGGGCGCAGCCCACCATCCTATTCAGGAATTGAACCAGCAACCTTGTTGTTAAAAGCTTGCGCTCTAACCAACTGAGCCATCCAGCCGCCCCTCTGGAAGCTCAGCAGCAGTTCTTTGTCCTCAGTCTAGTTGTGGAGGGCGCAGCTCACTGGCTCATGTGGGAATCGAACCAGCAATCCTATTGTTCAGGGCTCGCTCTCTAACCAACTGAGCCATCCAGCTGCTCCAATTTCATCTATTTCTAGATCATGTCCTCCGAATAACAATTCCTCCTAAAATTGCTTAGCAGAGAGACTGAGAAGCCTGCATCCACTTTGAAATTATAACAGACCTTAAAGTTTAGAGCTATTTGCAAGACTGTGAGGAGCGCTGACTCAGAAAGTTGAAGATAATCTGGTATGGCATACTTGAAATTTGGATATTTTAGAGTTTTAGTATCCAAAAATCCATCCTTCTAGAGTTAAGGATATTTTTAGTAGGATTTAATAAGTACAGGGCACCCATTTCAGGGCCTCATTGTGCTAAATTTCCCTCTTACCCTACTTAATAGATTTGATGGTTTTGGTTTTCCTGGTAACAACCCAGTTTTAAATGCCTCCCCCCACTAGAGGGCAGTGACATCCTTTCAGTGTAAAAACATCCTCAATGATCAAATGATTTATTCTTTTTCCCCATGCCCTTAGTCTCAATTTTTTCCCCTTAAAACGTTCCTACTTGAACTTCCTGGAACTAAATTCTCTGAAAATATAATATTTGGAAACAAAGGAATTCCCACCCTGCTCTGCAATATAGTGTGCTATATTTCGTTTTGCCACTAAGCCAGAAACCAAAATAGCACCCCATACCACCATCCACCACCTCCACCCTAAACACCCAAGACTGATGTTATTTACTGATCACCAGCTTCTTTCCTGCTGAGCCTGGACACAGCCTCGAACCTCTCAACACAGCACTAGGAGTGCCAACTACCCCTGATTAGAATTGGCGTGCAAGGGGAGACCTGTTTGCCTCCCAGCTCTAAGCTCAGAATTGATTTCCTAAAGGTGGTTTGAGATCTGGAGTTAGCCCTGATGGGAGAATGACAGGCTCACACCAGTGTTCTCCTGGATCCCACCCTACGGCTCTCAGAGGGCAGTACCATTGGCAGGAAAAACGCCACTTGCCCTTGGGCTACAATTCCAATTGAATAATCGCCAGTCACTGATGAACGGAATTCCAAAATGTCTCCTTTACATCATTTCATAGTGTTAAATGAAAGTGTTCCTCCCTCATCCTCCATAGTCAATATGTTACGTCCCAGTTACTTGCTTCTTCCTTAGACTGTAAGACTAATGTACCAAAACAATGTAACATTCTTTTTAAGATCCTGACTTGTACCATCAGTATGAATGTAGTGCCTTTCCAGGCAGCAAGCTTTTTCTTCTTTGCTGATCTCATAGAATAAAAGGCCTAGTATACTCACCACCAATGTTACCAACCTCGCAGACGGGCACATAAGAGTCACATTAGTCTGCTTGTTTGCATGTTACAGCCAATACTGCCAGCACCTAGTCAAACTGGAATGAACTAGGCTGTGAGGTAGAAGCCCCTGGTGGAACCTGGAACACTTCTCAGGGACAGGTGGCAGGATAGGGGAGCTCTGAGAAACAGGGTTACCCCAAAGGAATTGGGTTAAGGCATTTGGTAACTGTCCCCTTACCAGAGCATGGCAGGATTTCACATAGAGCCAAGCCCCCGAGCATATGGCAAGGCCACAGTAAGGAAACATCTGGCAGAATCACAAGCCTACTCTCCAGAGCCACTTCATAGCACTCAGGGGAATGCTGGCTCCCGGCCCCAGGCTGCTGCCCAGTGACCAAGCAGGCAGGGTCCTCCAGAGGTTGCAGGCCGGACGGAATCTAGCCAGACTCTGAAGCTATCAGGAAGACATCCCTTACTGACCATGTTACCAGGGTAGCTCTCCATTTCCAGAATGACCAGTTCTCAGACTCCGGAAGTGGGAAGACTCACTTCAATTCTTTATTGCAATAATTGAAGTTCCTTGTCAATTTGGAGCAAATTAACTCCTTTTTTATGGTAAAGTCTCAAAATGAACTCCCTCATCTGTCTGCCCTGTGGTCTCCTCTGCTCCCTGTGTTGGTTTCTTACACCCGCTCCAATTGTACGGCCATGGGAACAAGAGCAACTATCAAAGCAAACAAATGCATAGAATTAAACAAAAAGTGCACTTTACTGTCTTCTGATCCTGTCTTTTCCTAAAAGTAACGTGCCGTTACAAATCTCAACATCTGCCAGAACCTTAGGGAAAGGAAGACTTTACATGACTGAATTTCCAGCAGCCAAGAAAAACAGGTGATGGAGAAAGTTGGTTTCTGTGGCTCTTTCCTTAGACGCATCCACAGAAGGAAGAGAGTCATCATTTTCTTTCGTTATAGAGTCTCTTCTTGATTATTCTGTCACAGTCTGGACAGGCACTCTGCTTCTTCCCTATGGCTTTCCTGCTGCCCATCTTATAGCTACTTACGTTACAGTGGGGTTACTAGTAACCCCACTGTAAAGTGAGCATAACAAGGGAAAAGGTGGAAATGAAAATCTGGCTTCCAAAAAATAATATCGGTAAGACACCTGAGAGTGGAGAGCTAAAACACCATTTTTGGATTGTCTGAGTTTCAGCCAATCCTGATTCCCATTGGCAAGGGGAATTGAAAGTTAGAAACAAGTACAAACACATACCACACAGAACATTTATATCCATTTATTTGGGAAATGACCTTGTCTTTAAACTCACAGCTGATAAGGCACACTGTTGCAAACCATGGGGGAGGAGGGCGAGAGACAATCTAAGGAGCCTGTCAGGGCAACGGGTCCACACTTGCCAGTGTGGGCAGCTTCCTTGCCTCCCTCCTTACCCCCTACTCCAGAACACCAAGAGTCACGGATTTCAAAGTTCAGTTAGCCTCCTCCTCAGCCCCACTTTTATCATCAAGCTTCCTTTAAAGCAACACATCTTTAAAAATGAAGTCCCTGTTGTGTGTTTTGGATCATACGATGTCCAAAAACCAATGCTTTGGAATGCATTCTTCCCAAGAATGAGTATTCCCAAGAATTCATGTAGAACACATGGCCTAAATTAAAGCCTTGGCAAGACTGTTGACCAAACCAAATCAAAACCCTGCAGATCACACCCCAGGGTGATAGTTCTGGTAGGAAATGATGAGTTACTCCTGTAGCGCTGGTCAATTAAGGTTCCAAGGTCCTTCTGTCCTTGGAAGCATTAAGCCAAGTCTGCGCTAATTCAGTATTGCAGCTGTAGGAAGCAATGGCAGCTAGATAACTGAAATCCAACACAACAAAATAACCCAAGACCAAGTTTTTGGATTAAAATATAAAATACAATCATTCCTGTTATTCTCAGCAAATGACAAATTTAAAAACATTCAGAGGGGACACTGGCTCGTATCTGAGCACACTGAATCCATTCTCCTAGCAGGAGGATGGGGAAAGAATTTCACACAGAAAGGAGATTGAAAAATGTACTGATGGTCATTTGGTTCAGGTGATTCAAGAGCCCTGTCCTGTCCAGATGGATAAAAATTTCTCCATAACATACAGTTTGCTCCATTCATATTTAATAGGCTGTTTGTAGTCAGCTTGACTGTCAGGACATGCAACCAAGAGGAAATGTGACGTGATAACATCAGTGTGTCTGAACACAAAGAGCGTCACAGAAATCAGTGTGCGTTTGAGCTGTCTGTGGAAGTTCTAAGCAGTTTGTCCGTTTTTCCCTTGACTTATGGAAGAGGTAGGTCATCAGCAAAAAGGTACAGAAGAAACACTCCTCACGAGAGTAACAAGATGAAGCGTGGTGTCACTGACGTGGGTACACGTCGTCAAGTAACTAATATCATACACCACGGACTGAACAGGAGAACACCTGTCACCACAGCCCATCGCTTTGCCAGAGGCACGGTGGACAAGGACGGTCAGCATCCTCTCCAGAGGCAGCTCAGGTCTTGGCAAGAGGCAAGTATAACAGATTATCCTGAGTTCCTCATTATTCAATAAACTATAAACAGGATTTTTCCAAGAGGTCATCCATTTCACAGGTGTCCTGCTAAACCAAGGCTGATTTGAGAACCTGATATAATTCACCTTTTAGAGCGCAGTGTCCTTTATGACAAGACACTGCACACAGATGAACTGTCCAAATCACCGGTGGCGGGCAACTGAAAAACAATGAGGGGCTGTAGAGGACCACATCCATTATACAAATAAGCAGGAGTCCAGGGACACAGCAACCAAAAAATCCGCATCACGTGTGCTTTCTACTATTTAGATGATTGGCGTTGCTTGTTCCATTCAAATGCAGGTCTTTCTGACTAAATTTTTTGATGAGGGTTCCAGGAACTAAGGCCACCAGAGCTATGGCCAACAGCTTAAAGACAGTTCCCCAGGAGAAAAGAGCATCCAGAGAGGTCAGGGTTGACAGGATGGAGCCTGTCTGCACACAGATGAAGTTGTAGGGGATTAAACCTGGAAGAAGAACAGGAAGAGCCTGTTACAGGGAGGCAGGGAAAGGAAGGACAACAACTTTTCAGAAACATCACCAGGAATTCACAACCGTAACCCCAGGTCTGTTTTTTTCCCCAACTCCTAACCCCTAAACATATTACCCCTCTCCCTTCTTCTCTCCCACTTTTTCCTCTTCTTTCTTCACTTCCTACATATACGTGCCTTGTTCAACAAAAAGACTTGAGGTGGTTTACAAAAATATATACACTACGATAAGATAAAAACAAATTTTTTTAACAGGAAAAACAAAATGAGTGAAGAATAAAATCAAGGAGTACCGTTAGGACAAAAATGCATAAGGTTAACAAAATTGCATTTGCTAGAGGCGGGCCCCAAAGACCCAAGTAAAGAGAAGTACCAGTATTGTACATTTACAGTTTACTTGCAGAACATAAAAACAAACACGTTTCTTAGAAGTACTACTTCTCATGTTCTATAGTGTTTCTAAGAGGTCATCCAATTCAGTGGATCCCAGAAGCCTGAGCGGTAGCTAGACAGGCTGGTGGCTTAATACCCTGGTGCAGTTGACAAAAACACGCCTGCAGGCACCACCCTAGGGATTCTAGTTCCCTGGGTCTGGTAGAGCACCAGGAGCCTGCATTTTTAAAGGCTCTCCCCGCCCCACCCCGAGATTCTGATTGGTTTGGGACCCCCTGAGAACCCACTCCTCTTCTATAGATGATGTCTCAAGATCTTAGACCACTCAAGGTCGCGTAGCTTGTCAGAGGGAGGCCTGGAACCCTGGTCTCCAGAGTGTCCAAGCTTGGTGCCACCTAGGTTAAAACAGGCTGTTAACCGAGGCACTAAGGCACTTTGCCTGAAAGCTGATATGATCAGAATTGGCTGTGGTAGATTTTGCCTCGGTTTAAGAGCTCAATTTCTCTCAAGAACCCTGTATTAATAGCAGCTGTTCACCCACAGATTGTTATGTTTGACCCAGAAGCCCTCAGTATTCTTTCCCTCCATGCTCTAAAGAAGGTTTAAAAGAGGCAATCCTCGCCTTAGGCTTAAAGAGGATGGTTTGCTTCCAGCGTGGAGAAAATAACAGTCACTGATTTTACAGGATGTTAGTACTTTACCATTTTAGGAAAGGTCATCCAAGGCCCATACTCTGACAAACACTGCTCTAGTCGCAGCCCCCCGTCTGGCCAGGTGGCCCATTGAGGGTAAGTGACTTGCTGAAGGTCACACAATTGTCAAAAGGTAAGAAGGAACTTCACTAGTACCAGCTCTTCCTAAGGCAGGTCTTAATCAGAAAGGGGGCGAAGATATAAAGGAAGTCCTTTGCTCCGTTCCTGCCTTCCTTCTGCCCCCCACACCCTCACTCCAACCCTGCTTTTCCTGCTAGCATTTACTGAGCACCTACTGTGGGCCGAGTCACGTGCTTTATAGATTACTCGTCATCCCAGTGCCTCGCACAGGCTTGGCCCACAACAGGCACTAATCACAGCTGTAGAAGGAACAATCTTATTTTTTCTGAAAGTATTTTTACAGGGTTTCTGGTTCAAGCCTGAGTAGATTTGAAATTGGATTTTCGGTAATAAGCCTTGAAGACGCTCTTCAGGAGCCTGTGCTCTCAGAGGCAGGCACCTGCTGTGTGGCTGCTAAGCCAGGGCGGTCCCCGAGCAGGACAGCCCTGAAGACTCAATGACTCCACCAGCTTCTTACCGATAAGAACAGAGAAGAAGAACTGCGCCATGGGGATGTTCAGAATCGGGGCCGAGAGGTTCAAGAACCAGTTTGGCGTCATGGGGAAAAGTCTCAAAAACAATAAGAAAAAAAACAAGCTGTTCCTGTTCTCCTCCACCTAGAGCCAAAAAAGACAAGGTCATTAAGAAACAGTCTCCAGGTATTGAAACTCTGTTGGGGCCAGGCACTGTTCTAGAAACTGTACATGTTCTGTTTCCAAATCTTCCCACGACCCTCGAGGGTAGAGACCACTTTCCTCATTTTTAAAACAGAGGGACCTGAGGCTCAAAGAAGTAAAAAACCTGCCCAAAGTCACAGAGCCAGTAATAATGGAGCCGGGATTTGATCCCAGGTCTGTGCCTCTTAGCGACATCAAAAGAACCTCTGGGAGCACAGCAGAGGAGGCGTGTGGGAAATGCCTGCCCCTCACTCCCCTCGGGGCCACGAGGTGACTCTCTGGGGACCAGCACTCGGATGTGGCCCTTGCCCTTACCTTCCTCTGCAGCAGGGCCACTTTATCCGGAAAGTAGGACACCACCAGTTGTTTGCCAAACATACTGGAGAGCAGATAGCAGCATGTGGCACCCACAGAGGTCAACACACAGCACAGCAGAAGCCCCAGCCATGGTCCAAACAAAGCACCGGCTAAAACGTTCTGCAAAGAAAACAAATCCTCAGCCTCAGGAACATCTGGCAGCAACCAGTTACCTTGTCCTGGAGCCCAAGAGTCATAGGTTCTCACCACCCTTCCGGCCAAAACCCAACTCTCATTTTAAAGAAGTGAATGAAAAGTGATGAAAGAGCTGAGACCGACAACCCAG
Organism: Rhinolophus sinicus; assembly: GCF_036562045.2. NCBI lineage: Eukaryota > Metazoa > Chordata > Mammalia > Chiroptera > Rhinolophidae > Rhinolophus > Rhinolophus sinicus. The sequence continues at coordinate 49,067,426 of NC_133751.1, forward strand.
GCTTTGGTCTCTTCACCTTTAAAACAGGGATGAGGATTAAAACCTCAGAGGGTAGAAGAGAATTAAATGGGAAAATAGGTGTACACAGCACCCAGCCTGCCATGTAGGCTATGGAAGCTCCTGCAAACACTGGTGGTCCGAGAAGGCAGAAATGGTATTTGCAAGTTATTGTTACCATTTCAAATGAACACAAACCATGCATTTTCCCTCAGTAAGACCATACAAGTTAGATAAAACATCTTGTTTCTTTGCTTCCTGCTGGAATTTCATCTATGAGGTATGCTAATACTGGGGGTTCCATAGTGACTAGGGCTCTAGTTGACACTCAAAAAAATTCTTAGATGAACAAAAATGGAAAAGTGAACCAGTACTTCCTAAATGTAGTGTGGCTGGTAGACATCATCCTGCCAAACAGGGGATCCAACAGAGAAAGTAAAAGGGGACCCTGGAAGTGAGAAGGTGAGGATCGGCTGAACACCTACTATGTGCTAAGTGCTGACTACATGTCTTGCTCTCCTTACCCCGTTCTACGGCTGAGAGATTAAGTATCATGCCCAAGACTGCACAAGGCAGAGACGGGATTCACCCCCAGGTGACAGCTGGCTCTGCTGTGAAAAGGAATCAGCTCAAGAGGGAAGGCAGGTACAGGGCAACCACTGACTGTACAGGGAACAGTCAGCCCCTGACCTCAGGCACCATGCACTTCCCGTCTCTCCTGGCGTGGACACATATGCTTTCCTTCCAGTTCCCAACAAAGAAACTGCTTACAGATCCGGCCTGAGCCTGGAATAGGGAAAAGATGCTGGGCCAGGAGAGAGAAGCAGGACAGGAGGAAGCTTTCGGGGTTTCCTACCCCATCACTCAATCATTTAACAAGTGCTAAAGGCCACAGTCTGCCAGGCCATGATCATGCCAGCTGCTCTACACCACTGTTTCATTTAGTCCTCCCATGTGACAACCCTAGGGGGTTAATAGGAGTGCCCCCATTTTAGAGATGAGGAAACAGGGTTGGAGAAGTTAAATGACTTGCCCATGATTACACAGCTGGGATCCAAACCCACCTCATCTTAACAGATACATACATTTACATGAATCAGCTTAAGATGCCAGTGGGAGGAGAGCACAGATTATTCTGTACAACCTGAGATGGCGACTCAGGAGAAGCATCCAACAGCCAGAGCACAGGCTCAGGTCCAACACTGTGGCTCCAGAGGGGCCGCCTGGAAAATCGAAATGACTTGTCCTCTCCACACCTGGGAAACCTCTCAATACTCTAAGGCCTAACAGCACAACAAACAACTTGCATTTCTTCATCAAACACGTATGAAAGCACTTCCCGGTGCCAGGCAAAGGAATACGAAGGCTGAGAATAAGGAACAGGCCCTGCCCTCAGGGAACTCACAGGCTAATGAAGAAAGCAGATTTAAAAAAAAAACAACAAAATCAAAAACAGTACCAAAATGCAGAATATTACAGGAGCTCTGAAGAGGAAAACTTGACCTAGCCTGGGGTACGTGTGTCTCTCTCAAGGACAGTGCTCCATAGCTCTCAATGCCTTAGAAACAAAGGCGGCACACCTGAGAGGAAAGGCAGACTCTGCAGCTGGGTGCACACGGGTTCAGACTCCAGCCCTACCTACTCCTCGCCTTGTACCTTGGACAGTTACCTAACTTCTCACCACTTGTTTCTCATCTGTGAAATGTGGTTAACAATGCCCACATAAGGCTGTTGGGAAAATTAAATAAGGTCATGAAGGTAAAGCAACTAGGACAGTGCCTGCCACAGGGCAGGCTGTCAACGAATGGTAGCCAAAGTAACCTGTCCTCCGGGCTGTGTGATTTACAGCTTAAGGTCCCCTCTACAAAGACAGACGGTAGCTTCCTGACAGGCACAGAAGGAGGGCAGGGCACTGACCAGGAAGCTGGAGCCGGGGATGGCAAAGCACTGTTTGTAGAGGTAGGCGCTGCAGAAGAGCAGGATCACGTAGGCCTGCTGCTCCTTCCGGTAGTCTCGAAGGACCTCAGAGAGCTCCCGCAGCTCCGCCAGGTCGGAGGGGAACCACAGTGACCTGGGGATTGGGAAAAGTAGATGGAAACATGAGTCCAGATCAACCTAGTACCCACGAAAGTCATTTGTGGCACTGTCTTTCCAAAGTAGATTTATAAATGTGCCCATCATCTGTTCCACTGGGAACACGCCCATAATGGGAGTCCCGGATGACAGGTGACCTGATACAACACAGCAGAGCAGACAGAAGGGCCCTGGTTTGGAAGTAAGAGACCCGGGTTAGCATCTGAACTCTGCTATTATACAGCTGTGTGATGGGGGGCTAGTCCCTGGGCATCATTTATGTTATCTGAAAAATGAGGGTTGGTGTTAGAAATCACTAAGCTCCCTTTTAGCGCTCAGGTTTTCGGATCTATTCTTCAGAGGCAAATGGATTAATTTTCAGGCAAGTACTAAACATCCTAAATTGCCTGCCTTTCAAGGAACACCCCCTGCCCCACAAGCTGTAGGCCAAGGACAATTCAAACTTCACATTGTACCTGAGTTACTAGGTAAAACGACTGTTTTATCAGACACTAACAAGCCAATCAAAGATCCTCTGGTAAAGTATATCTGTCCCACACCATAAACATAGTTTTCTTGATAATGTGTCAGGCTTGAAACCAACCCTTTCAAAGAGCCTGCTTTCTTTCCGTCCTGTTCTTTATCTGGTCCTCCATGCACTCTGACTCCTGTACAAGGGTTACAGTGTAAAGGCTATTTTGCCTCTGCCATCTGAACAACCCTCGAATCCATCAATGACCCATTATGAGCAAAACCTCCTAGTTCTCATCAGAATGTTTCTCTTATCATATCTGACACCCACAGCAAAGCCTCCTCAGCTAAAGCAAAAGAATACAGCAACTGAAAACAATTGTCCTAATATTCACATACTAGTAACCTTGATAACGCAATGCTGTGCCAGGCACTCCCATGGACTCTATATATACAATATGCAGCACTCACGACAAACCAGCCTGGTAGGTATTAATTATACCGCCTCCTGCCTCACCCCGTGGGTAAGGAGAAGAGGAAAGGTAGAAAGCCAGGAAGAGGGGCGGGTCCCATAATTCATTCGTGAATAATTTAAAGTTGTTCATGCAACGTTTCTCCTGAAGACGGATTGCCTTACAGTCCCAAGGGTACACCTAAGAGAGATGGGACGGGGAGGTGGACGGAGGAAAGCCGTGAAGAAAGGGCTGCGGGTCCACACAGGGTGAGGGTCTGCTGCCAGCGTGGGTTAGGGCTGAGCCTGGGAAAGCGAAGGGAACGCGAACGGACAGGCGGAGCCACAGCGCGAGCAGAGGCGCGCGGGCAGCGTCCGCCCGGGGTAAGGCTCCGCGTTGCCCTCCGCAAACACCACCCCAAGGGCACCGACCGCGCACCCAGGCTGCACACCAGCGCAGGCGGCAGCACGCAGGTCCCCGCCAGGGCCGACCCCGGCCCCCTGCCCGAGGCTGTGTAGATGCGACCAGGATACCAGACCCCGATGTCCAGCCTAGAACTGAGTCCCAATCCCGGTCCCGACGCTCCCGATCCGGGAACCCGAGTCTCCGATTCCAGACCCCATCCTCGAACTTGGCTCCCTTCCTCTGACCCGAACCCCGGTCCCCACCACGGACCTGCCTCCCGTCTCCTCGGGGGAGCCCAGTGTCGGTCCGCGGGGCAGTCGCGTCGACAGCAAGTACAGGGCGAAAGTGCAGCCAGAGAAGACCAGGAGCAGGCCGAGCAGGGGGCGCATCTCGGCGCCCGCAGCAGGACCCGTGGGACCACGGAAGAGCCTGGAGCCAGCGCCGGGGACCACGGGGCGGGGGGACCCAGCCAGCGGAACGCGTTCGCGGACGGACCGAGGCGGGGCCTGCGCCAGGCCCCGCCCCCCGATCCAGGCCCCGCCCCCGGCCCGGACTCCGCTGGCTGTGCCCCTGGGCCGAGATGCCAGCGGAAAGCAGTCTTCCAGCCCTCTTGGCGTGTGTCCTCCTTCCATCTAGCTTTCTCTACGTTTATCTGTTTCTTTCTCCACTTATTTGCAGGCTCTCTGCCAGGCGCGGGGAGATCCAGAGGCGAATCACGAGCCCTGCCCACAACGAGCTTGCAGTCTAGTGGTCAAGACAGTCTTGTCCCCACCCCGCTGTAACACAAAGAAAATGCGGCCAGTGTAGAATCAGGGGCTCCATTCCATTACGGTGAGACAGTCACGTGACCACGGAAATGATCTTTTATTGATGCCTACTGTAATATGCCCGTTATTGCTCATCCTCACAACAATCCTGCAGGGTTAGTCTTTTTTTCTTTATTTAGCAGAGGAAAACTGAGTCTCCAAAAGATTGACATCCTCCAAAAGAGTCAGGATTAGAATCCAAGTCAACCTGGGTCCAAAACGAGTCCTACACTGCGTGGATTCATAGAGGAGGTGGGGTTTGAGTTTACCTTAAAGGATGAGCAAGATTTCTACAAGAGAAAGAAGGGAGAGGGTGAGGTGGGGGTCCAAGTAAGGCACCAGAGTCCAGCAAAGTGAGGTGTATGAAAAATGAGTGAGAAGTTGGGGACAAACTGGAAAGCATTTAAAGGTAGGCTAAGGAGTTGAATTTTTCAATATTGCACGTGGTGAGACACCAGCAGAGGTGGTTAAGCAAAAGAATGATTTAGTTCCCATTTTAGGATGTTTGCTCTGGCAGATGATTAGAATACACTCTGAGTTGATAGTTGCAACTACCCTGGTGAGAAGGGACGTAGGCCTGAGCCAGGATAATAGCAGTGGGAATGAAGGGAGGAAGATGGACTGACTGGTAGGACATGATTGATCAAATGGAGAAGAGACAGTGAGGACTCCAAAATGTTACAAGCCTGACCAACAGAGAGAAAGCATCCTTCTCATATCATTCAAAGTACTTCTTGGGCCAAATAGGGGGCACCTGTCAGAATTCAAACTGTACAAGGTCCTAGCAATTCCACATATAGGTATGCCCATAGGTAGACAAAGATGTACGTTCAAGTGTATTCTCTCAGCTTTGTTTTGATATTAAGAGATTGGGAACAACCCTAGGCCCATCAGTTGGGGACTAGCTAGGTTCATTATGGTATATTCACAAATAGAACACTAAGTAGCTTCCTAAAAGATGGTGACTCTATATATTCTGATACAGTGCAATGGCCAGATAGATGACTAGGATAAAAATCAAACAAGTTACAGTGTTAGAATAGACACTGACTCATTTGTAAGAATAAAAAATGATACACTTTATCTTTCCAAAATACTTAAGTATTTATGAATGAAATGATTTAATGTCTGGGATTTGCACCAAAATAATAAAATGGGAGTTTGTGGGGAGGGACATAAATAAAACAAGATTGTCTGTTGAATTGATAATTGTTAAGCTGGATGATGGGCACGTGGAGGTGGATTTTGTACCATTTTCTCTATTTCTGTATGTTTGGAATTTTTCATTTTAAAAAATGGAGGGAAGTGGTCTCAACCCTCCATTCTCTTTCTCTGCCTTCAAACCCTCCATTCCCGCTGCACATGCACCATATCAGTGCATGCCTCTAATGACACTCTTCCCTGCATCTGGCAATCTTCTCTGCCTGGAAAATTCCTACTCTTTCATCAACACCCAGAGCAATTGTCACTTCCTCTAAGAAGCCTTCTCAAGCTCCCATAGTAGGAAAGGTTGGTCCTTCTCTGTGCTTGGGGCTCCCTGTGAAGCATCTCTGTTCCTATTATTGCAAATACTATACCCCATGTCATTATTCATCTCCCCAGTAGACATGAACATTTCCATAAATGAGACAATGTCTCATCTGTCTTTTGTCTGTTCCAACCCTTAGCCCTGTGCCTGGCTTACAATTGGCACTTAATAAATATTTGTTCAATGAATAGGTCAGGTCTAGTGAAGAAATGACTAGTTGGTTTGGTACATGTTGATTTTGAGACATCAAAGGAATACAGGAGGAAAGGGAATGAGAAACTAATGTTATTGAGTCCATGCCAGGAGTGTGCTGGGGCAAGGAACAGGGTAGTGAACAAGAAGGCAAGGCTCCTAGTCTCAGGACTTTACTTTCCCTTTGGTTAGGGAACAGCATGGAATGAGAAATAATTATAGAACATGATAAGTGCCATGGAGGAAATAAACATGGCAAAGCTTATTCCACTCCAGAGAAGCAAGTACCATGATTCCACTTATAGATGGGTAGATAAGCAGGTGTTCAGATGAAGTCACTTTGCTAAGTCCACAGCTGTGAGTGCTGAACAGGACTCAAGCCCTTGTGTGCCCCTCCTGAGCCCATGCTCTTTCCTCTGCCCTGTACTGCCTCTCAACAAGCAGGGGAACAGTAAGATTTGGAGGTCATCTGTCTAAAGGAGAGAGTTGAAATGAAGGGAGGGGGGATGGTCTTCTAAGGAGACCACAAGGGGGGAAGTAACAGCAGCTGACATTGAGTGCATAATACATTCCAGACCCCTCTGTAAGCGTTTTATACACATGAATGTATTTATTCCACATAATAACCAATTTGCCTGGCCTTCATGAAGCAGGGACTCTTAACAGCCACCACTTTACAGTTCAGGAAATGGAACCTTAGGAAGAGTTAAGTCAACAGAAGTCACACAACAGCAAACACCAGAATCTAGTCTCTTACCCTCCACTACCTTTGTGAGAGGAAAGACTAAAATCAAAAATCAGCTTAGGAAACAGTGGAACCACTGAAAGAGAACCAAATGGCTCACTCAAGGATGTTGGATGAGAAATGGGGTCTGAGAGCCCAAGAAAGACTGTTAGAAAAGAACCAGTACTCAGTGTCAGAGCCCATGGAAAAATCAGCAGGGAGACCTGAAGGCTGGGGGATTCAGCCACCACAAGGTGATAAGGGACCGTTGACAGAGTTTTAGGAGGTGCAAACCGAATCTCCCATAGGCTCACTACCCAAGCTTCTACTCGCTGTGCCTGACTTTCCCCCTTAGACTACTGTTCTGACTCCTCCTGCTCAACTTGTTTGCTTGGGTAAGAAGCCCTGGACTGGGCTCCGCACTCCCAACCCACCTCCCTCTAATTTCAGTCTCCCCGATTCTCGTGGCCCTCAAGCCAGCACCTGCAGAGCCAACTCTAACCAGCCAGTGCTCTGCACCAGCCTCCATCAGGGCCATTCATTTACAGCACATGCCAAGGCAGCCTGACAAAGGACAGCTGCAAACCTCACCAGCGACACACGCTAGACCAGGAAGCATGAGTGCAAATGGCTCAGGGAAGTGAGAGGGAAGAAAAGGTAAGAGGTTCCAGTGAGAGTGAATTAGCCAGGCACTCACCATGGCTCTTTGTCAATGGCAGTCTACCTCCTTCTCTGGCTTAATCAGTTCTGCATAGAGCAATTGAAAGGAGTAGCTTTGAAGACCTACTTGCTTCCCCACCCCACTCCACTTAACTAATTGGAACAGGATGGCCACCTTCCCCAAGAGGAGGATCCCAGGGCTTGTTCTCCTCCCTGGACTTTGGAATTGGGCCACCTAATGAGTGAGTAGCTGGGGACCCAGTGGTCCCAAGGACCCCAATGGTCCATAACTGCCCTGTGGAGAGAGCCAAGCTGAGTCAGAGAGACTCATTGCCGAGCACTAGGATTAATAAAAGCCCAGGAACTCTTGCTGCTGAAGGCTCAGCTCTGTCCCCATTCCTGTCCTTACTGAGTTTGGCTCTGAGGGTTTGGCTCTTCCTGGATTTCTACAAGTAATCTTTTTAATAAAATCTGGGTTAGAACGAGTGGATTTCTGTTGCTGGCATCCAGTTTCCTTGGCTAAGATAGGGTTTTATAGGACTGAGAGCATGGGGCAGGCGCCCATAGATGGGAGGTCCGAAGTTTAGGGTTTTGGAAATCACACAGTTAAGTGTGTTGATGTCTGCATCAGTGGAGGTGACTCCCTCACGCCCTAAGGATGAATCCACTCCATTCTGTTCCACAGACATATAGTGAGCACCTGCTTTGTGCCTGGCATCGTGCTAGGTGCTAGGGCAGCAAGGACGAAGAAGCAGCAGCTGCTCTTGAGGCACCCACAGTCTCGGAAGGGGTACAGACACAGAAACATATTACAATATGGCAAAATAAAAGCAGTAATGGAAGCACATACAGAGTTGGTGGCAAAGGGGGTGGTGGAACGGAGTCATGGAAAAGCAAACAAGGTGATCTTTTAACCACAGCTTGGAGTCATCTAGGAATGATAGCGGGTCCTGGAGGGTTTTAACCAAGGTGCTGAAATGGAGGAATGGGGGAGAGCAAAGTCTCCCAGGCTTCAGGACAGGTGGGCTTGCTCCGAATGGTGTCCGGAGCATTGGAAGGTTCCAAGAATAGTGAAAAAAAAAAAAAAAAAAAAAAAAGAGCAAACCTCTCTTTTCCCAAGATACCTGGGAAGTGGGCATGGGCCTCCAGAGACAATGGAGACAATAATGACAGAGGTGCCTGGGGGAGAAGGAAGGCAGAGGAGGGTGGGCGCTTTGGGGCAAATGGGCTATGGCTGGGGGAGGGGAAGTCTTTACTTACAACTGAACTTGGTTCCACAAGGCTCACAGGATAACACAAGGTGTTCACTTAATAAATATTTCCTGAATGCAGGCACACTATTCACATAGCTCCTGCCTTGCAGAGCAGTCTAGTGGAGAACACAGGCATCAAATAATCCTGCAAATAAATGTAAAACAATACAACTGAAAAGTACTACAAAGGAGAGGTCCAGTGTACTAGATGGGAAATGAGGCCCAAGAAGACTGCCCTGAAAAGGTGCCGATCGAGCTAAGATCCACATGCTCGAGATAATGGTGATAATGGTGAAGAGGGATCTTGGATTTGGGATTCAGACAGATACACTGACAAAGAGAGGGAAGGAGAGGAAAAGATAGCAAGAGCAGAGCCCAAAGTTCCAGGGGCCTTGGGAGAAAGATTCTGAAAAGAGAGTGGCCACACCTGTAACTGCCTTCATTTCTCCTAATCGCTGTTACAGGAAACTCATTGAAATTCATCTCCACTCTTTCCTTTCTTCCCTCATTCATTTACCCATTCATTCTTCCATTTGTTCATCCATCCAGTCATCCCAGAGGGAGCAAGGTATCACGCTAGGAGACACCAAGAGCAAAAGCTGAGGGAGACCCACTGGCCCAAGGAGTTTGTAAATGACAGAAATGCTAATTTCTGGCATGTTCTTGCTGTTATTTTGATTTACTGCCTACCAGGCAAAGGAAAGGGAACAAAGAAGTGACTGTGCTAATCCAAGTGCAGGACCACACAGGAATATATTTGCAGAATTCTATAATTTATGAAATAGAAAGTCCATTTCTTTAAAATCAGGGCTGTTCTCACAGCAAGCAGTTGAAGGAGAGTCACTTGGATGAGGATGAGGTTACCAGGCCTGGGACACTCAGGAATCTCAGGAACCTTGGTGCAGAGGCCACAGCTGTGGGATGTGTGGTCCCACCCCTTTGGCTCTATCTTCACATCTGGCTTCTTTGGTTCTGGCCTCTCTGACCTTGGCCCTCTGGGGCCTCTTGACTTGGCTGCTGCTGTCATTCTAGATTCATGGTTCACACATAGTCACACATTCCTAGGGAAGCCTAAGAATTCCTCAAACTGGAAGCTTCCAAGGCTCTAAGAACAAACCGGTTTATGCTTTGAATTCACATGTTAGCAACACGAGTCATTTAGCATCGTTCCAAAAGGTTAACGTTAATTACCTCTAACAGGTGGGATTGTGGATAGTATATGTCCATTTTTCCTCTATGCATTTTCTAAATTTCCTTCAGTAATCATGGATTATGTTAGTAACAAGGAAAAAATAAACATTTTCCCCACTTTAAAGAAGATGGGAAGCCAGGGGTGTGGCTTTCTTGCCTTCCCAGAACAAACAGACCAAGAGAGAAGCTAGTGTTGGTAAGGAGAAGCTCTTTTACTGTACATTAGATAAGCAATATCAAAATAAATAAAAGCATATTCACATTTATCAAACCACTCACGGATGTGGTACCCATGGGATTTTGAAGAACCTTTCACAGACGTGCCTCCCAGACCCACACAACAGCCCGGTGAGGTAGGTCAGTCTCCACGTCCTCGTACACGCAGGGACGTGGAGGAATCTGGCACAGGGAATGTGGGATCCAGTCCAAAGTGAGGGCTCCAGCCACTCCTTCCCTTGAAGGTGCTGGTCCTCCCGCCGGCAGCAGAATCACAGGGCAGAACAAACAAGGCCTCAGGATGCAGCCAGAGCCTGGCTATTTCTGACTTGCCCTACTTAGGGGCCCCCTTTACAGGACTGTTCTAAAATCCGAGGCCATTTGACATTGTGCAACATGACATCCATAGGACACTACTAGACAAAAAACCCTGGTTATTCCATACTTTTTGTGCCTTGAGGAAAAGGTAAGGCGAAGCTTTAAAACAACCTGCCATAGCATTCTTCATGTTGCTGGTGCCCATATGTACTGACAACAGTTACATTTGCAATTTTGGGCAAAGAATTGGTTGGAAGACTGTTTCAGTGTTTTCCATTAGCACAAGATCATACCGACACAACTGGGGCCTGTAAAAATAAGACAAAATACTCTTGTCAATCAAATAATAAAAAGACCCTATTGTAATAAAGTAAATTGTATTATATCCTTAGGATATAAAATTATTTAGCAATTATTTCTAATGTTATAGGAAAATATGTATGATAAATAAGCAAAGCAACATCAACAACCACAAGAAAGCAGGATGTAAAATTTATTTGCCACATAACTTCCACTAGGTTTCAAAACAGTAATAGAAAGATGAGAAAGAAATAACCAAAAATATTAACAGTGGTTAGCTCTGAATAACAACATTATGGGTGATATTTCTCTGCTTTTTAATACTTTCTTTAACTTTGCAGATTGTATGAAATGAACATATGTTCCTTTGATAATCAGAAAAAATACATATTAAAAAGTCCCACAGTTTTAAGATGTAATGACTATCCTCTTAGAAGAAACTTGTATTATTAAATGTTTTAGGGTACCCTAAACTTTCATGAAAAAGGAATTCATAAAGTATGAACTGCTCACATCATTTCCTGTGTCTCTCCGTCCACAGATCAAATGCTAGAAGTGGCATAGATTAAATGTTGGCGTGGCATTAGTAACAAAACATACATCCCATCACGGCCTTTTCTTCCTCCTCCTCTTTTTCTCTGTCTACACACACACACACAACACACACTGTTTTTTTGTTGTTGGTTTTTTTTTGGAACTGGTTGAGAAGAGGTCATTTACCCCTTAATACTTTGGTGTGTATTTTCTAGAAATAAGGATATTCTCAATGCAGTTATCAGATTTAACATCGATATGGTACTTTCATTCTGTATCACTGGAATAAACTATTACAATTTTTCTGTACCTTTTTTAATACTAGGCTCTGTTCTATCAGTTTTCCAAATTACATGACGCTTTCTTTTCTATAGCAAATTATTAACTTGCAAAGCAGTACAGGTAGAGTGCTTAGGGAGGAATTGTATAACTCTAAATATATAACGACATTATTTCTTTGGATTATTGGGCCATTTATCTTTAAATGCATACCAGTAAAATCTTCCAGTAAAATTTTCTTGGATTACTAGGCTACATTTGTTGTTGTTGTTGTTGCTGTTGTTTTTAATAAATTTTATTGGGGAATATTGGGGAACAGTGTGTTTCTCCAGGGCCCAGGGCCCACCAGCCCCAAGTTGCCGTCGCTCAATCCAGCCATGGAAGGTGCAGCTCAGCTCCAAGTCCAGTTGCTGTCCCTAATCTTTAGCTGCAGGGGGCGCAGCCCACCATCCCAAGGGGGATCCAAACCTGCAGCCCTGTTGTCAAGAGCTCGCACTCTTAACCATGAGCCATCCGGCTGCCCCTCCAGAAGCTCAGCGGCAGCACATTGTCCTCAATCCAGTTGTGGAGAGCAGCCAACCGGCCATGAGGGAATCAAACCAGCAACCCCGCTGCTCAGAGCCGGCAGTCCAACCAACTGAGCCACCTGGCTGCCCCAGGCTACTTGTTTTTATCAAGTCTGTATTTGGAAATCCCCTCACTTTCTTTATTGTGATTGATGAAGTCCAGTTATAAATTAGACCAAGCAGACTGGACAAGAACCAACAACCTCTTTGCAAAACAGTGGCTTGTCAAACCCTGCCTATGGCTCACCTCTCTGGATGGACAAGAGACCTTAATTTCATACGGAGAATCCTGAGCTTGTACTTCGGACCTACTACAGATCCTGTAGAGAACATCAGAGAAATGGCTGCCACTTTATCCAGATCTTGATTAAATCTTGCAAGCAGACTCACTTGGTGGTATTTCTGAAATGTTGCAGGTTCACTAGAAGAAAGAAATAAGACTTCTAAATGGATATGGATTGCTAATGAAAGAAAACAGTGTTGAAGCCTACACATCACTCGTAAGCAGGCAGCCGTTTGACCCACAAGCACTGCGTGAGTGAAGCTGCTAACCCCCGGACTGCAGAAATGCAGTGACATTACAGAGGTGTGGGCTGCCTGCTGTGCCTACGATGTGCCAGGCAGCGTCCTCAACTCTTGGCATGTGTCTCCAGTCCCCTAAACACTTCCGCAAGGTGAGTGTTATCATCTTCCTTTCATAGGCAAGGAAACAAATGCCCGCAGAGCTTAAGCTCACTCAGGTAACAGGGCTTATCTGTCGTAGTGCAGGGGACCCAAATCCAGTTCTGGGTGAGTTCAAAGTTCTGGTCTTTCCATTCAACTTCATACATATATTTTTAGCCACACTAGATACTTATTTAGAAGTTGTGCTTAAGCATGTATGTTTTCAGTCCTGCTTCTCAAAAGAAACCTTCAAATAGCTAAATCCCAGGATCCAGTGCTTTTCTCCAGGTGTGCAGAGTTATTTCCTCCAGCTGGAATCCCAAATCGAGCCTAAGGTATGTCCACTAGGAAGGCTCAGCTGGGAAGCTGGGACACTAGGCCATGGAGAAATGAGGAGCACCACTGCATTCAGGAACAGGAGGCTTGTTCTAGAAATGAGTCCTTAGATTGGAGGTAGGGATGGGGGGTTGTCTGTCACCCAGCGTCACTGGAATTATATGTAAGTCCTGCGGAGAGTAGAAGTGTCACAAATAAAACTCATTTGAAAGGTACCCAGATTTTGGTTTCTAAATACCATCTTCACTAAAAAAAACCCAGGGCTCCCCAGAGAAGTGGTAGATTCCGGGGCTAAGGCAGGGAAAGTGCAAAGTGATCGTGGGAGAACTCATGTGCCAAAAAGGAAGGCAGTGCTCAAAGAATGATGGAGATGTTCAAAAGAATATGGAATCACTTCACACCTATTAGGATGGCTACTACAAAAAAGAACAACAACAACAACAAAAAACAAACAAACAGAAAATAACAAGTGTTGACAAGGATATGAAAAAAATGGAACCTTTGTGCACTGTTAGTGGGAACTTAAAATGGTACAATTGCTACGGCAAACAGTATGGAGGCTCCTCAAAAAATTAAAAGTAGAACTACCTTATGATCCAGCAATACACATATAATTATTATTCAAACATAAAAAGGAATGAAGTACTGATACACGCTACAACATAGATGAATCTTGAAAATATTACATGAAACAGAAAAGCCAGACCCCAAAGGCCCCATATTGTATAATTCCATTTATACGACATGTCCAGAATAGGTAAATCCATAGAGGCAGAAAGTAGATTACTGGTTGCCCAAAGCTGGGGAGGAGGAATGGTATGGGGTTTCTTTTTAAGATGATAAAAATGTTCTGGAATTAGACAGTGATGACAGTTGCACATTTTTTTAATATTCTAAAAACCACTGAATTATAAACTTTTAAAGGATGAATATTATAGTATGTGAATTATATTTTAATTTTTTTTTAAAAAGTTAAAGAAAAGAAAGGCATCTAACACATGGGATAGGGAGAGGAGTCATCAGGCAGGTAATAATCTTGAATATGACTTCATTTGTACCCATAATCTTAAGGCTGGATAAACTCAAGGTACATACTCTAATGTCATTTCTTTTATCTTAAATTGTAAAAATAATACTAAAATGTTAAAGTTTACCTTGAAGAAAAAAGTAGCCATAACCTCCCAAGTAATAGAACAATTACTTTTTTTCCCATACTCATATATCCTCTGATTGATGGTGACTTTTTCACAAACATAACTAAAATGAGAACGACTAAACACGACTAAAATAAAGATGTTCATTAAGGTTTCTATCCTAATCAAGATTAAAAAACCCTCCAAATTTAGGAGTTCCTATTCGGAAGAAATTTACTATGTAAAATTAAAACTTCTAAGACATGTAAAGCAAATATGTAATCAATTATTGGCACAAATACTCAAATTTTGCTAGGTGAACACTCCTCACGATATGTAACTGCACGATCTCTGCTGCTATTTCTTACAATCTCCAGATGAGGTCTCTGCCTAGCTTCCTCACTGAAGGTCACAGCTCATTAACTACCGGAGGCTGGTTCCTCAAGATGTGCTCCCTGCTGGTGCCATCCCTGAAAATGCTGCCCTACTGTGAGTTTGGGGATAGTGAGGTTGCTGAAACAGATCAATGAAGAACATTAAAAAAAACCACAAAAAACCACTACTCACAAAACTCAAGTGTGGTGGGGTGGAAGGAGCAATACAGCTTAGTGGGAGGAATATAATGTAGTGATTAAAACTATGGGCTTTGGGTTTGTACAGACCTGCCTATGATTTCACCTAACTTGCCCTGATCAGCTGTGTGAGATTGGCCAATTACTTGACCTCTCTGAGCCTCAGTTTTCTCATATATAAAATAGAGATGATAATACTACCTCACAGGGTTTTAATGAGAATTGCATTAGCTAATTTGTGTAACGTGCTTACTTCAATAAAGAAAGGCTGTTTTCACTATGATCCAAAGATGCATTTTAAAAAGTCACCTCTAACTGACCCACTCACACTTTCTCTATTTATCTGCACAGTGAACTCATAAGGAGATTGCCAGTTTCAGATGACATTCTACTTGGTCCTCTATAGGTGAGGCCAAAAGACAACC
The DNA here is from genome assembly GCF_036562045.2 of Rhinolophus sinicus. NCBI lineage: Eukaryota > Metazoa > Chordata > Mammalia > Chiroptera > Rhinolophidae > Rhinolophus > Rhinolophus sinicus. The sequence continues at coordinate 49,082,520 of NC_133751.1, forward strand.
CAAATGCCTAGTAGACAATAGGACCCAAGAAACAATTCCTGAGTAAGTAAATAAAATGAGACTCAAATTCCTTTGCTTAAAGAGTTTTTGGTTGTGTTTTTTTTCCCAATTGTAAAAGTAATAGATGAAAAAATTATTAATTAACTATTTTTAAACAATATATGTAAATATGCACATGCGTGTAATACATACAACGTCATAAAAAATTGAAAAGTAAAGACAAGCTAAAAAACACACTCATTTACACCGTCTAAAGGGCAGTCTAATACTTTGGTATGTTTCTGTTTCATTTTAATTTTTTTTACATTGTTGAGCTAAAACTTTATATATAGATAGTACATTGTTGAGTTTTATATTTTATATAATTTGATATCCTGAAGTTTTTCATTTAGCATATTATAAGTGTTTCATTTAATATGTTTTATAAATAACCTCAGTGTATAGAGTATTCTATTGTATGAGAATATCTAAATTAACCATTTCCTCATTGTGGGACTTTTAGGGTGTTTCCAATTTTCTATTACAAATTACATCTTCTGAGTTAAAAAATATATATATGTATATTATGAGTCATAACAGAATAGAAACATATATATGGGGTGGGTGCCTGTGAGAGTGGGTTTGTTGAGGTGGGCAAGGATTTGCACTTTTTTTGTACACACTTCTTTACTGTTTAAATCCTTTATAGCAAACAGGATGACTTTTGTAATTAAATGCTTAAGCAAAGAAAGGAGAAGGAGAAAAGAAAGAGGGGGAGAGAGAAAGGAGGAAGGGAGAAAAAAGGGAAGAAAGGGGGGGAGGGAAATCCTTGCACAGATTCCATTTGTAAAGAACTTGGGAAATCAAGAGCTACAGGAAGCAATTAAACAAAATATCCCCTTATATCCTTTGTATAACAAAGAAAAGTACAGACATATAAAAAAGAAAATAGGTATTTGGAATTTAATTTCTCTGAGCAAAAAGGGAAATAGAAAACTGCAAACTATCCCAACACAACTTACTGATTGATTTTGGATTCTGTGGTGCTTCCAGCTTTGTCTCTCAATTTGATTGTAATGGACCCTCTTCTTACGTTCTTGTTCCAAGTTATAATATCCACAAAGTAATGATATACTGAAAAACCAGGAGAGAACATGGTAAGAGCGAGGTACTCCCAACTGTTCCCTTAAAAGGTCAGTTCCTGAAATCCCAGCCTCCCTAATAACTGAGTCTCTTTTTCTCTTCCTCTCTAGTTTCTCTGCAAAGATCCAGGGCAGAATTTTCTAACATTCCTTTCTATTCTCTTTGTTAAAGATGGCTTGAGTGACAGCAGAGGTCAATGGTATCCAGTCGCCATGTTTAGGCATGGTTAAACCAGTGTTCCCACCTTAGTGTCTGAGGTCTCATGGCCTATGGCTGAGTGTGACTGGTTCACTTCAAATCCTGCCCATTTTAATTTGTAAGCGGGCATTTTCCCGCCAAATCGCGTAGTAACGTGGGGCTTTTTTGACATTTTCTCGCCAAAATTAGACTTTCCGTAAAATATTCATATCTTTCGATCTATTTGATATTTTTCTATGAAACTTTCAGTGTTTTAGTTTAAAAAAAGGTGCAAAATATGTGTTATTCTCGTCTCCCGCGCTTTGGTATAAAAAGCGATATGACGAGTTTACTCGTTTCCCGCAAAAAATGTGTTAAAATAAACCAACCAGGCAGCCATGCAGAGACCCTCCACAGGTGACAAGGTCTTCCATAACCTGGGCCCTGTCCACCAGCCTATCCAGCCTCCCTCATCCCTTCCCCAGTCATGCCACACCACTGGCACTGCCTACATTGCCAATTTCCCTCTTGTTCCTGAGCCTTCCTCTCATTTGGACACTCTTACTTTGCCCCCTTTGCCAACTCATCCATCAGGTTTCAACTTAATATCACTTCCTCCGGGAGGCCTTCACTGACCCTCAGACTAAGTCAGGTCTACCTCTTGGAGTTCTCATCACGCTCTAGGATTCTCCAATCATTACTCAGCACTCTACTGTATTTACAAAATGCAAGGAAAAGATAGTCAAAAAAGTGGTAAATTCATGGATACATCTAAACAAATATTGCCTGAATAATGTCTTATGGAGTTACAGAAAAAAGATAAAACTAAATATACTACAACAATAGCTGGGGATTGATGATTCTTCTTCTTTGTAATCTCAGCAGTAACATCTTATAGGCACCCAATAAATTCCTATTGAATAAATGAGAGTGCATGATGCGTTCAAGGAGCTCTTCTTCCTCTCTAGTCTTTTGCTCTCCAAGGTCGAGGATGCTTTGGGAAGATGGGAATTCCACCATGATATTCAGATTTGTTATCTCTTGGTCAAACTTGCAGAGAAGGGAAAAGAGGCTCAGGGAGAAAGTGGCCATCTCACAAAGAAGTAAGGTAAGCCCTGGAGTTGCCATGTCATGGCCCGTTATTACTCAGGGGCTTGCCCCATTTGGACCCGGCAGACACCAAACCCTGGGCTGCCACACATGGCACCAAAGAATGAGGGAAACGCAGTAATCTGCAACCTCTTTTATAAGAGTTGCTCCCGAGAAAGGTGAAAAAGGAGACATGATTGCAAGACATACATCTACCCAGGAAATATCCTACTTGCTTCCCAGGGCATCTTATTATCTGTTGGCCCATTTAGCTCTCATCTGGAATACCCAGTCTCTCGATGTCTTTGAAAGGTCATCATAGTTGCTTTGGAGCTGGAACTGACCCACAAATGTGGCTGACACCTTATTTTTCCTAGCCCCAAGCTCATGTCTCTTGGGAATTAAGCAATTTTCTAGAAGAACTTAGTGATTAACATGGCCATCCAGTGAAATTAACAGCTATGATTTGTTGAGATTTTAATCCTTATAACCCAGGCGATAGGTATTATTATCCCAATTTCACCTAGCAGGACATTGAGACTGACAGAGGTTAATGTCATGACCGAGGTCACACAGCTATTATGTAGTAGAGTCAGGATTCCACCTAGGTCCTTCCAGCTCCAAAGTCAATGCCTCACCATGGCCTTCATTTGCCAAGAAGTAGTCAGGAAGCTGAGACTCAGCCATTCCAACAGTATAAGGGTCGGGAAAAAGCAAAAAACCACATTCACCACTCACTGCAGAACGGTTTCTCTTCAGCTGTGTCAAAAAATGCTTTAGTCATAGGAGGAGATTTCTCCCTTAAATAGTCTTTCCAATGATCAGCATAATAGCCTATAAAACAGATTGGAAAAGTATAACATTAACATGTATTATATAAACATAAAAGCAGCTGGGGAGGTAGCGAGAACAGCAAGTTTGACAGCCATCACCGCTGAGATCACCTCCCTGTCGCCCACCAGGGCAGTGCCTGCCCAGCAGCCACCACACCCTGCTCACTACTCTATTAAAAGCTGGGGTGTGCAAAAAGACCCTAGAGTGGCTTTTCCCCTTTTCTACCAACATTACATCACCCATCCCTGGTTCTCAGCAGCAGGGGTAGGGAGTGGGGAGCACTAAAAATAGTGCTGATATTTTTCAGTAACACATTCATTTTATAGGTTAAAACAAATTCAGATTTATACCTGGAATAGCATCATTCTTGCAAAACAACGTGCTTTCTTGAACTACAATCAAGCCCCTAAATTGCACAGAGCCTGGGTTTGCCACGTGACTGTCACCAGGCAGGTGAATGTCGTCCTTCATGTGATGTGTGCCTGCAGGAATGAGGCTGAGGACCATCAGTGGGAGCACTCTCTCTCCTCTGTCCCCACTCCCAGAGAAAGGCCTCTGCCTTCTGATTTAATTGATCTGGGGTGGGACCACCAGGCATCAGTATTTTGTAAAAGTTCCTTAGGTAATTCTAACGCACAATCAAGGTTGAGAAGCCCTTGTCTATAGCATGCACTGATGGTAACTTGGGTTTTTCCTTTGAGAACAATTAGAAAATTCTCATGACTATCCAGTTTCAAAGTTCTCACTACCTGGAATATTTCTATCAATGCTTAGCATATATCCAAGCATCCTCCACAGTATCTATCACCAACCCCACCCCCTTACGTGGACAAGAGCCAGAGTGTGGCGTGAGGGCATTAGAGACACAACTTGTTGGGAGGGATTGCTCTGCACGGCTCATTTGGTAGGAGGGGCTCGGGGCTCACTGCGCCCCACCCCCCGCAGAAAGGTGTGTGTAAGGTGTTCCTGTCGCCATGGGAACAGGCTACATAAGGCAACAGTGCCTTGGATGGGCTTGGCAACTCTTCTGGAGCCTTCTTTTCCATGCTAAAATAGAATGTCCAGGGACGATGTATGACCTTCTGGATGAAATCCTATACAGATTGCTTTTCTAACACTGTTTATTATTAGGAGATCCCAGAGTACCTCACAGAACAAACTGGCTAGAAAAAGTTGACTAAATATATTTTTTAAAAACACACAATGTTCAGGCCCATGTTTAGACAGGAAGGTGGTGCTGGTATGCCTACCAAAAATTAGTACGTTGTTAATCAGAGGTGAAACTGCTTGTTGGACTTACCCAGAATTGGACAGGACTCCTTTTGTGGTATGCCGCAGCTGACACATTTGCCATTCCTATAATCCCGGTAGGAGTCACAGGGATATGCTGTGATAGTACAGTTCTCTCTCAGGGAAGAGAGATACAGGTACACAGACCTCTGGTGGTCACACTTAAAATACTGTGCTCCTGGGTGGTAAAAGGAATGATTAAAGAATAGACCTGTTATAGCACTTAATAACAGTACGTCTGTCACATATTGTATGCACACAGACCCCTACAAACACAATTTATCATGTCTCCTATATGTCAAGCACTGTATTAACAGCTTCAGTATATTTGATTCCATTTAATTCTGATAAAACCCCCATAGATCAGGATTCATGCCAGCAAGTAGCAGGAGAAAAGAAGAGGACAGGCATGGGTATCTCCATTGGACCTAGCAGGACACTGAGACTCAGAGAGGTTAAATGACTTGACCAAGGTCATACAGCTATTATATGGTAGAATCAGGATGTGACCTATGTCCTTCCTTTATCGGTGAACAGGAGAAGAAAAACTCAACGGTATTCAAAGATTCCCCTGAGGTTTTCACCAGAAGACAAGCATGATTAAACTAGTAAAAAACATCACAGAAAGTAGACATCGGGGAGCAACTGGTATAAGAAGATCCCCAAAGAGGGCAAGCAGAGGAGATAGCTTTGAAAAAGGATGGTGGATGCCTCCACCCTAGGTCAGGAGGGAATATGAATATCAAGACCAACCTTGTGAACTAAGATGAGAATAGATAAGATGTATTTCTCAGGTAGGACCTTGAACTAGGTGCAAAAGTCCCATCTCGCTCACGTCTAAGAGATGAAGGGTTATAAGTAAGGGTATGTTTGAAATAGAAGCATGAGGAGTGATCGTAGGGAGTCAGTGAGACATAACCAAGAGGATTCTCTGGCATTATTGTGGACTATGGAGAAGTTAGCAAGCTTGCCTGACTTTGTACTCCATTGAAGAGGTGCCATGGCTTTTCCAGAATGTTCCCCAGCAAAGATGGGGCTGACGTGGCAGAGACCTAAGGACCTGGAGGTGCGCAGGGCGCTCATGAGGGCAGCCAAGCGGTGGGGTGAAGTGAGCAGGGCTGAACACAAGGAGACAGCGCTGGAAGCCATGGATGGGCAAGGAGAGCTGAGAAGAGGCCTCAAACGTAGTGTGACGGTGACAGAGGAGTCTGACGGGGCACAGAGATGGGTATCAGAAAAGTTGGAGGTGATAGAGCATGGCAGCACAGAATATCAGAGAGCTTGTCGGAAGGTTGATGGGTCAGATGGTGAAGTCACTCAGAAAAGGGGACTGGGTCCCAAAGATGAGTAATCAATGGAGGTAAGGATCTGAATAGGAAACAGTGAATGAACCCCATGAAAAGAGGAGCTATGCCTGTGAGCTAGTGGTTTGGAGAGGCCCCGGGTGCAAGAGTCACGTCAATGTTTCCTCTTTCTCCAGAGTCCACTTACTCCCATAGAAAAGACCAGTGAAGGACAAAGAGAAATAAACTGGGGGAATTAAGGGGAAGCACGGTGCTGATGTGGGCTCAAGCTGGACCAGAGTGAACTCTAACAAGCCAATATTTACTTATTATTCCTGGATCTTCCACTTGCAAAAACAACGACGTTAGTCATGATACAGATGATGTCTTTTATAAGCAGAGCACGTTACCTCTGACTGCTTATGGCTGTAATTACACTGTGTCACACAGGACAGGGTTTGAACACTCACCATTTGTGATACCATATGGTTGGCCCTATTTATGCCATTTCATCGGAATCATTTTTAAACACTATGTCATTCCCGTGGGGCCATATACAGCTATCATTTTGTAACAAGATCATCTTTTTCTAGAGTCATTTCTGTAATTGTTTAACTTCCTCTGGCAATGGTGAAACATAGATTTAGAGCACTCAGGGATGGGTTTTTTTATTCTACCACCCCACTTTTATCCTGTCCTCCAACTCCTCATTTTGTTTTTGTGAGTTTTTTCTCACTATAAAAGTAATATGTGCTCATTTAGAAAACACAAAATACTAGGAAATAATGATAGAAAATCACCTAGAAGTCCAATATAATCTGTTGGAGCATTTATGGTTAAATGGTTAGTCTTTTTTTTTTATACTCACACATATACAAATATACATTTAAAAAATAAGTCGGGATCATACTGTATAGTTCTATGCCTTTTTCATTTGACAGCATATTGTAAGTATTTTCAATAATCTCTGCAAATAATTTTTAATAATTATATTTCTTTGGGTGGGTGTACCATTTTCATTTAGTAATTTTCCTATGTTGGACATTGAAATTATTTCTAAAAAGTTAACTATTATACACAACACTGTGTTGAATATCTTTGCACTCTAATTTTTGTCTATATTTTCCATTATTTCTCTAGGAAAGATTTCCAGATGTGGAATTTCTAGGTCAAAGAAATACCTTTGCAAGAGAGAGAAATAATTCATAATACCTCTTAATCATATGTTTATGGTTTTTAAAAGTAGTATACTTACATAACAATTTGTAATTTATATTTATACCACCTTTATCTTCTTAGAAAATTTGTTTTCTATTAAATACTACCCCACATAGAATAATATTTTTTAAATATGCCTTTTTTAAGCCATTATTTTATAAAATAGAATTTTTTCTGCACTTACCTCCCAATATTGTTTTGGGGCAACCAGGTTGATCCAATCCTCCATTTGGGTAGAAGTCTATGTTTCCTAATGGTTCCTTGTAGCCCAGTGCTAAAAGAGAATGCACTATGCTTTATACTGCTTTGAACTTTTCACATCTCATAGCTCACTTGCCTGCAAGCTATGGGCGGGGGTTGTAGTATTATTATTATTTCTATTTAAATATTTTGCCCAAAGTTACCCACCTAGTTAGTTAGCTAGTTAGTCTCCAACTAGGAGACTATGAAGATGGTAATAGAATCTATTTCCAATATTTCTAAAGACATAAGAGAGTTTGGTCACTCATTCACTGCAGGGTTGATAAAATGGTATGTTTCTTCTTTACATTTGGCTGGAACCCTCTAATTTCCAGGTGCTTCCTGAGCCTCTATTTGCATTTGTGTACATCTTTAATGAATAAGAAACAGGGAAAAATGAATGTCTACTCAGTAGAAAATGATCTTTAAAAATTTGGGATCCAGAGTGGTAAAAACATTGGATAGTCTTCTAGAAAATGGGGACCTAAAGAACTATAGATAGATTTAGTAATTGCTTATTCTCTTTAACCTTGTAACCCCAAATAATCAGTAAAATGCTTGATTAGAAAGATAATATACGCATACATATATAGTGCATCGTTTTATCTCAATAAGTATTACATATCGAGAACCTACATGTGTCCATGGGCATGATACTATCTAGGTGTTTTACACACCTTCTAATTTCACAATGTCTACAAAGTAACCATAGGGAAATTCAGATGAAGTAACTCACAGATGAAAATACTGACTTGGCTCAGGGGGTTTAAGGAATAAACAAGGCACCACTAGAAAAAACATAATATGGGTTTTGAGTCCACTTCTCCCTGACTACAAAGCTTATACTCTTTCCTTCAAAATACACTTTCTCTCCAAGAATAAAACATAAATTGCTCTATTCCATCAAGCATTAAAATGGCAGTGAGGTACTGCACTTAAGTAAGGTAATACTTTGCAAACTACACAGCAAGAATATAGCTGTTTCATGGAGACATTTATCCTAAGGCAAACAATTGCTGACACTACATCAGAGTGCCCAAGAAAAGTGGTCAAGGGTTTTCTTAGGTGGTTGTATCATGAAAAGGGTGTACAGAGCACTCTTCTCTGTCCCCTCGCCCCTCCCCGAGTTTCTGTTCCAGCTCTTCTCCCATATATCTAGATATGAAGCTATATCACCCCAAACCCCATGACATGTACCCAATCCCAGACATGAAATCAGCACCCTGAAAGACAGAAATGGCCAGGAAGACCCAGAGAGAGCTGGAGAGCTATAGGTAATTCAGAATCACTCTGTGTAGAGAGATGCAACACTTGAACATAACTTTCAGCTTAAGGAAATAATGAGAAAGAACCAATAAAAACAGGAAATCATGCATCCAGGTCCAGTGGTATGTATGGAAACATTTGTCCACACGGTGTGAAAATCAGCCTGTCCTTGATTGGTCAAGATGATAACTTCAAAAATAAAAAGAGACAATGGGAAAAGCATCTTCACTCCAGCAAGAGATCCTGGGTGCCTCATTATTAAACCAGCTTCCCTGAAAGATTTCTGTGGGTCTGGTACCCCGCCCCGTACGAAAAGAGGGAATCTGGAGGAACTTGACCTGCCCCTGCATGACAGTTCCCCCGGGGGAAGGCTCCGTGGGAGTCTGGAGCAGCAGATCACTGACACACAAGGACGGGAATGTTACCGTCAGTGTCGGAATGGATGACATCAACAAACTGGGCATCACTGGGATCTAATCTGTCCTCTGGAGGTTTTCCATTGAATAAAGGGCCCGCAGGGTCGAGACCTGGAAGGAAAACAGAGTCAGCTTGGCAACCCCACGCCATGAGTCACCTGCAGCCAGGCTTTTGATCTCTTTCTTAAGGATGGCTCACAGGCTGCAGGGCACCCTCGAGTGGGCAAGCATTCATTCCCATCCTGCTTCGTCAGGCTGCTTTCCACAGCCCTGTAGCATTTTCCCAGGGTAGACATGGTTACCCTGGCAGTGCCCCCTGAGAATGACACCCAGACTCCATCAGGAGGTATGTCTTGTGCAGAGCTCAACAGCAGAGAGTGCACAGACATATGGGGACCAGAGGTGTGGGGATAAACTGGTTCCTCAAGAAAAATCACCTGAGGGTGCATATAAAAAGTGGATGCTATACTTACATATACCATTTTAAATGATCCAGAAACCTCCCTCAGCCTTTCCTTCCTGTTATTAATAAAGTCCTTTATAGTTTCCATGTTTACTCATTTATACTAGTTCGTAAGCTCCACATCACACGCCGGTGAGGGAGGCAGGGCAGCTGTCATCATTCCCATTTTACAGAAGAATGAGCTGACGTTCAGGAAGATCAAGTGTCACAACCAGAGCCACAGCCTCATGATTCAATCACCTCTCTCTGCTGAGCCCTTGGTTTCACTGCACTGAGTCTGGCAAGCTGGGTAGGAAAGAGTGAAACTCACAGGTGAGGTCAGGTGTCAGGGAAGGTATCGAAGTGGGAGTTCAAGTGGGTGTCAATTCCTACAAATGGATCCACCCCATAAAGGCCTGAACTGATTCTTTTGCCCTTGATCAATGCTAGCTGGGCGTTCCTCACCATCATGCTGAAACAGCTGTAAAAACAAGACGGCAGATCCCATGATGCTGTAACCACAAAATAAAAACTTGAGACTAAAAACAAAAATAAAGCATGAGAGGTTCGAATATGCCTTGCTTATTAGAATCCTACCTGGAGTGAAGAAGGTTTCAAGGGACATATTAAAGATACTATCTATGAATGTCATTTTAAATGACATCTCCCGGGTGTTAGAGATGAAATCCAAGAGACAGCATCTTTGCCTCAACTTTCCTGGTTCTAGCCTCAATCTCTCCATTTCTCCTCTCCAAACACTCTTGCTTCCTTGAGGCATATCTTTATCTGCACCTTTCCTTACCTCCTTCTCTTTCCCCCACCCACCAACTTTTTTTATTCTTCTGTCTGCTCCCAACTAAAACTAATGTGGAAGGAAATGGAGCTACACCCAGGCACCCAAGTCCACAGGATACTCTCAACAGAGCGAGAGAAACTCCTGACTTGGGGAAGAGTTTGCTGGAGAAGCCTCCTCCTCCTCCCAGAAGACAGCACCACTTCCTGTGCAATAAAATGAACAGTGAAACAGCGAGAGCCCGTTGTACAGCAGCCTCCAGATCATAGCAGACAAACCAGCTTGCTGTACAAAGTCCAAACCAGGGCAATTTTGAGAGTGATGAGGGACTATTAATAATTATACCTGCACTCGAGGCACAAATGGGGACTGTCACAGTAAATGTGGACATATGATCTCCTTAGTGATAAGCGATAGCAAATGATCGGTTTATAATGTCAGCCAAAAATGGCAGGGTGGGGGAGGGGCCGCAGGGAATTTCCACAGTGCAGATGCCCTAAAATGCTGTGTATTTTGTGTGGGCAGAGCCCACTGGAGTAAGTAGATGTGACATAGAGCCCCAAACCTAGCACCAACCAACTCTGTGACCTCAGGCGTGTTCCTTTACTTCTTTGAACCTCAGTTCCCTTATCTGCAAGATGGAAGTCGAATTAATAGCTACTTCTGAAGACTTACAAAAGGACTTCTGGATCTGAATCCAGAATATTTTGAGATTATAGAATGGAAACAAAATGAGAAAATGGAGCTCTTTCTTGTTGCTCTGAGATCACCAAAAAAGTGTCTAGATAGCGATCCAGAGAATTTGCTGAAAGCTCCGGACCTCTCCCCTGGACAGACGTCATTTGCATGCAGTTTCAGGATCCTCATATTCTCATCCCCAAGGTCACCAAGAACTCTCCGAGGCAGTGCTATCCAACATAATGTGAGCCAGACATATAATTTTAAAATTTCTAGCAGCACTTACAAACAAGGAAAATTAATTTTAATAATGCACTTTATTTAACCCAGTTTATTTAACCCAATATATCCAAAATATTATCATCTCAACATGTAATCAATGTGAAAACTCTAAGATTTTTTTTATATTCTCTTTTTGTACTTAATCTTTGAAATCCAGTGTGTATACTGCACTCACAGCACATCTAAAAACCTGCTTTAGCCGCATTGCAGGTGCCTAGCAGCAACCTTACTGGACATAGGTGTTTCTCGGCAGGTAGTGTTCAAACGACCTGCCTCTTGTGGTTAAAAGTACAGACTCCTGGACCCCAATCCCAGAGAGTCTGACTTAGCAAGCCAGCGTTGTAACAAACACCCCAAGGTGGTTTTTACACAACTTTGAGAGTCAACTTTAATGTATTATCAAGTGGTGTAGATACTTGAAATATTTTAAAATCCATTCGTCCTCTGCATCTTCTGTTGAAGAAGTTAATGAAAAGTAAAACCAGGAGATGTGTCTGGAGAAGAAAAGCAAAGGGAAGGACAGGAGAAAGAAAGGGACATAGAAGAGATGTAGCAGCCATTCTGGCCTAGGTTATTAACAAGCAGAACCGTCTGATACTTGGGAAGTGGGAGTGAATTGTGTCCTTGGGTAACAGGCCAAATTCCTACCCCACAATTCAGTGAGCCCACTCAGGCAAGGCAGTGGGAGGTGAGTGGGTAAGGGAAACACTTTACCCCTGAAACTGCTCTGGGGGACAGCTGAGATTGACCTAGGAACTCAGAGAGAATAAGAAATCAAAAGACCTTGGGGGAGTCAGAAAAGTCAGCAGTGGGCCACTGGCTGAGTCCAGGCCACAGCGCAGGGTCTCGTGGGGAGAGTGGAAGGAAAGCTGGGTGGGGGAATTTCCATGGTCAGGGAGCAGGTTACATTGCATTCACATTGAAACTTATCATGGAACACGTTTGCTGGGAGGTTGAGGAGGAAACTGGGAGGTAAGCAGAGTAAGGCAGCAGTAGGCTGGAGCCCAGCAGGACTAGCACTGGGGAGCAGATTTTGCTCTTCTCTCCCTAAACTTTGTGGTCAGTGACGTCAGGTTCTTAGCTTGAAATTAGCCATGGTGGGTGTATTTATACCATGGAAATCAGCAAACGCTACAAATCAGGAATCTTGTTTCTTTCTTTTTCTTTCTTTCTGCCATTTTTCCTTCCTTCCTTCCTTCCTTCCTTCCTTTCTTTTTTTTGCAGAACTGATCAGCTTCTAAACACATCACTGGAAAAAGTCCCACCTGCCAGAAGAGGTGCTCCCTTAAGGGACACAAGCAAATTCCAGCTATCAGTCTTTTGTACCCATAAGGAAATTTTTTAAAAATAAAGACACATTGTTTTCTAAAACATAGTAGTAGTAGAGATAGATAGATAGATAGATAGATAGATAGATAGATAGATAGATAATAAGTGGAGCTTTGCTTTCCTAGGAAAACAGGTAAATAATAAGATGAGGGCAGACTTGGCCTTTGGGGTGAAAGTGAGAAAAAAACAGCTAGGAAAAAAGAATGTGACCTCAAGGACCAGCCAATGTGGTGTGTGTGTGTGTGTGTGTGTGTGTGTGTGTGTGAGAGAGAGAGAGAGAGAGAGAATCACTTACCCAGGGCTACCTGTCAAGTACAGTAGCACATTCAGACTTGTAACCCTAAAAGCTTACCTACCAAATGTAGTAGGTTTGAATCATTGACCTCTCCCCTTCCTCCTTCTACCTTCCATGTTCCCTAGAATTAAAATAACTATCTCCATGTAAGGATGGATTCTAGGAAACATAAATTGAAGAGGTCTTAAGTCTGAAAGAGAAAGCCTCCCTCAGTCCTTCATTTGTAGCTGTGGAAAGTTACTAGAGCACTAGGCAAGAGAGCCCAGCATGGGTTTGTTTGAGATTTGACCTGCTGTGTGGCTGAATGTTTTCATTCAGTTTTGGCCTGAAAGCTGATATTCGGAGAGTAAGCCCCAACCATCGAAATTCCCATCTCATTTTCCTATCATGAGACTCCAGCTATCCTTGCGGACAAAAACATTTTAGGTATGTAGTTCAAGCTACTCTTGATTAAATGAAAGGAAGAAGGCTATCTGCTTGGGACACGCAGATCAAATCTCCGTGGGACATAGCTGTTTTCCTAGCCATAAGAGAAATAAAGTCACTACCATGTTGTTCATGGTATACACAACTTACAAAGTGCTTTGCACATATTATATTAAATAATAACTTGAGGTCAACTTTAGTGTATGATCTTCCTTTTGCAAAAGAGGACACATGCTCAGACATGTTAAATAATTAGAAGAGCTGGCTTCGAACCCAAGGACTTGAATAGCCTGCAAGCATCACATTGCCCCATGAACACCCTGCCCAGGCCGCCGACCCCCTGTCCATCCACAGGAAGCCTTACCTGTAATTCTCCCCAGCTGCCCATCGTACATCTTTCCAACAAAGCCGGATATGTGGGCTCCTAGACTTACTCCAATCATGTAAATGTCCTCAAGAGAAGCTCCTTCTGCCTGAAATTTCAAGAGGTCCATCATTATAAATTGTCAAGGCTAAGGAGTAGGCAACATTTGCAGAAATTTCCTATCTGTTGACATTGGAGAAATATGTATATCCATTATCTCATGTAAGCATCACAACACCACTGCAAAAAAATATATGCTATTCTTTTGATGATACAGTTAAGAAAACTGAGGTCCAGAGTTCAAGTAATCTGCCCAACGTGAGGCAGTGGGGGAAGCGGCAGAGCAGGATAAAACCAGTCTGTCCAACTCCAAACTAGTGCCTTAACCTTATGCCATGGTGTCTCCATTTATACTTCTGCTGGAAACCAAGCTGAGACACCTTTAAAACTTTACTAGTTGGGGAGAAGGACAACAATACGTTTATCTTCATGCTGATTCAGTTATATGAATCCACTGTGGAGAGGGAAGGAAAGAAGGAAAGAAAGCAGGGTGGGGATGGACCACACTGACCATAGTCTGCTGAGATAGGCGCTATGAGTCATTTTAATGCTTACTTTTCCAGGGCTGTGGCTTAGGTGCGGAGCACATGTATAATAAAACTGATGCCACTTCTGGCCACAGTGGCTCTCTCTGAAATAGTCCTGCTATCAAGCCACGTTTTTTTCTATAAAAGGGTCAATTCATAAGATTGATCACTAAATAAAATTTAAGATTTATTTAATCTTCGGTAAGTCTACTAAAAACATAAATCAAATATACAAAAGAATTTCTCATCAGATCATGGGTATCAGTTTTGGTTTTGGATAATCCGGTCACTAAACTTTTGGCATTGCTAGGAAAAGGAACAGCTATAAAGTTGAGGAAGCTCTAGGCATTGAAGCCAGGGAAACCCCTACACAGAATCTCTGCTACACACAGAACAACTTCATGTGAGTTAGAAAACAATGTCCCTTTTTCAGGACACATTTCTGTCATTCACTGGAAAGTTATCATAATACACATACAATTCTACAATGTCTATAAGGACAGTGATGCTCACTTAGATGGGTGCGTTGTGCAGTGCACAACCTGCACAACCATACCTAGGGACCTTCCCTCCAGCCCTTTCCTCCACCTTCCCTGGGGCTTATTTGGATTTACAAAATAACACCGCATGTTCATTGCAGACATCTCTTGGCTTTAACTCTCCAGATAATGGGCCAGTTTCAATTTTGTCCTGAATTATCGAAGAGCATTTTCCCTTACCAACATTTGGTCGATAAATTCCTTCAAGATTTTTGCTACATCTTTGGTCTTACTGGAGGCATGGTGGTACATTACAGTTGTAGCTCCTCGATTCCAATCAACAACAACGACATTCATATCCTCTACAGAGAGCAAACCCTCTACTAAGTCCCCAATCCAAACTGGAGGGGAGCCTGTCGGCCTGAATCCATGGACAATGAAGGTGGTTTTCTTGGTTACATTCAAGTTCCCTAAAACTGTGGAGTTGAGAGCCTGTGCGCAGGTCAGATTTCTCCTTGTGTAGAGCATCAGCTTCACATTTAGTTTCGTACCAACCACTGCACTGTGAAAGCTCAGTCTTGTGAATGAAGGACATGTTTCATCTGTGTCTAAAAATAAAAAAAATACATGGCATCATGACAGTTCTTTCCTTAGTTGGGCATCAAGTAAGAATGCTGTCCTACACTTGCTGGAGTTCTTTCTATGTGCCTTACAGCACCTAGCAGGAGGCTAGATCTGCCATGTTTCCCTGAAAATAAGACCTAACTGGAAAATAAGCCATAGCATGATTTTTCAGGCTGCTTGTAATATAAAATAAACCCTAATGTGTCTTTTGGAGCAAAAATTAACATAAGACCCAGTCTTATTTTCAGGGAACTATGGTAGGGCTTATTTTATATTACGAGCATCCTGAAAAATCATGCTAGGGCTTATTTTCCAGTTAAGTCTTATTTTCAGGGAAACACGGTAGTTGAATGAAGTTGCAAAGTCATACTGATAAGGAGTTCATAAGTAGTGACTCCTTTTTCACCAGGAGAGCCATCTTTCCAAATTCTACCCTCCTTCAGGGTCTAACCCCAAAAGTCACCTCGATGAAGCCTTCTCCAATTCTCCCAACCATAAATATTGTTCATCCCAGAACTCCCCGAGCCCCTTTATGGACCTTAGTGACAGCACAATGAAAACACGTTCAAGGGTGTATTATGGGTATTTATATACGTGCCTGCCTATGCTGCTAGACCACAATCTCCTTGGAATGGTGCCCTATAAGCTTGTGTATCCCTCACTGATCCCAGCACAGAGTAGAGGGCTCAATAACTGAAAGTTCATGGTCCAAGCACCTCTTGCTTAGAGCACCGACCTGAGACAGCGGTGGGGAACGGGGTGTGCCTTGCCCTGAGCCTTTCAGTAGCATCTGAAACTGTTGAGCACGGTGGCGTTTTTGGACCCTCTTCTTTGCTCTTCAAGCACCACCTTCAAGCATTCATCCCACTGAGTAGGTTCTAAGGATGGCCTTAGAAGAAAAGTCAGGGGTGGGGAGGAGAATAGCATAGATGAGCCTGGAGCATCTTGTTATGGCAGAAAGTGAGTGTTTAAAAACTTGTCACAAGGACACAGGAGCCAGGTGGAGGGGCTTCCACTGGCCAGATCTGGGATAATTTGAGCACAAAATAATTAAGGACACTAATGAGCTATAGGACTTTGGAAAAAACTAGGAATCCATGATTCCATCACAAATAAATGGATAAACAAACAAACAAATAAATAAGTGGAGGACTCTTACTTATAGTATAATGCTGAGTGCCAACTGGCAAATGTGGAATGAAGGCTAGAGTTGAGGCTCACCATTTTACAATCATCATGATAAAGACTGGTTAGGGGGGCCGGCCCGGTGGCTCAGGTGGTTCGAGCTCCATGCTCTTAACTCCAAAGGCTGCCGGTTCGATTCCCACATGGGCCAGTGGGCTCTCAACCACAAGGTTGCCAGTTCGATTCCTCGAGTCCCACAAGGGATGGTGGGCTCCGCCCCCTGCAACTAAGATTGAACACAGCACCTTGAGCTGAGCTGCCGCTGAGCTCCCAGATGGCTCAGTTGGTTGGAGCACGTCCTCTCAACCACAAGGTTGCCGGTTCGACTCCCGCAAGGGATGGTGGGCTGCGCCCCCTGCAACTAGAAAACAGCAACTGGACCTGAAGCTGAGCTGCGCCCTTCACAACTAAGACTGAAAAGACAACAACTTGAAGCTGAACAGCACACTCCACAACTAAGATTGAAAGGACAACTTGACTTGGAAAAAAAAAAAAAAGGCCTGAAAGTACACACTGTTCCCCAAAAAAGTCCTGTTCCCCTTCCACACCCCCCCCCAAAAAAAAGACTGGTTAGGTAAGACTCATCAATGGGTGCTGAACCGAGAGGGAGGTGGCTTGAGGAGGAGCATACGTATATGATCTGAAAGTGTCTCACACAGATTGCTTGTTAGTGATTAGGGGAAAGCAGTAACTGCACAGTGGAGAAACTGAACAGCACCTTGACTAGGTTACCTGAACGCGCATCACAGGTGAGGGGCAGACAGACATCATGTGCCTCTCGCTGTAATGTACTGAGAATGACACAACATCATCTCTCTAGTATTTCAGTGGGGAATGTATAACCTGAATCTAACCAAGAGGAAAAATCCGACAAACACAAAATGAGGAATAGTCTATTCTTTTAAAAAGGGACCTGAATCTTTAAAAAGGTTAATGTCATAAATGAAAAAAGAAAGACTGTGGAAATGTTCTATATTAAAGGAGACTAAAGAGTCAAGATACGGGCAATATCTGGTCTTGGACTGGATCCTGTGATGGAAGAAAAAAAGAACATAAAAAATTATTGGGCCCATGGACAAAACTGGGATATGGACATCAAATTAGATAAAAGTTTGGTATCAGTGTTAAATTAATTGATTGATAACCATACCATGGTTACATAAGAGAAAAATCCTAATTCTTAAGACGTACAACTGAAATATAATGGACAACTTAGTCTCAATTGGTTCAGAAAAAGAAAACCGGGGATGGAGAGAGAACAAATAAGGCATATGTAGCAAAATGTTACCAATAGATGAATCTATGCAAAGTATTATTTGTGTTCTGTGTATTTTTTTTAATTCTTTTAGCTTTCTACAAGTTCAAAATTATTTCCAAATAAAAAGCTTAAATGAAAGGAAGAAGAAAGAGGACAGGGCCATACCAGTGTCACATAAAGCAGGAGGGAGGCTGTGTGTTCTCATATCAGAAAACCAAAGGAGACAGAAATGTTTAAGACTGTTTGAAAGGGAATAGGGAGTTGGAAATAAACTAAAGGTCGAGTTGCAAGATGAGAACGCGGGTGGGAAGGAAAGAGGGCTTTGGGGTCCTTGGGTATGGAGACAGAATTACTTTTGCAACATTATGTAAGGCCTTCGTGAAGAACCATGATCAAATAAAAGTTAAAAGTAATCCTCTGCTCAATGTTAGTATCCAGGCATAATAATATAATGACTGGGAAGAATGTATCGTATTTTTCATTATAAGAATTATTTAAAACTGTGCTGTGACCCACTCTCCCACATCCTGCTCGGCTGAGAGAGAACAGCCAAGTAGGAGGTGAAGTGTTGCAACAAATCATCCGTGGCTGCAAGCTGGAGATGGCCCTTTGGGACATTCGGGAGAGTGGGCAAGGCTCTGCAATGACCATCCTTAGAGGAAGGGAAAAGAAAGGGAAGGTTGTTCACTTGCCACTGGAGGACACGAGTGCCTTGGGAAACATCTCTTCTGACTTCCTCCAATAGGATTTAGGAACCATTTACCCAGGGCCCTATTCTCAGTGAATCTACACTTGTACAACCAGAAACTGTTACTCCCTCATTCTGAGCCTCAGAGTAGTTTTATTCCTGGGTCCTTACCCTTTCTTAATAATCTGGGTCCATTCATGTATGCTTTTATTTGAAACTTCCTGCAAAGGCTCTGGTACGCAGGAGTGAGTGAAGTTCCAAAATAGAACAGGCAAAAGAAGCTCAAATAGAAGGTTAAAAATTAAGGAGGCTTTGAAATCCCTCATCCTAGAAAACAGTGAGCCCCAAATTCACACATTTCTCCTTTTACTCTACACTGTCAAGTTGCACGTACAGTGAGGCATGCTCATAATATACTTTTCTTTTTTTCTTTTTTCCTTCCAGCTTTGAGACATATTTGACGAATAACATTGTGTAAGTTTAAAGTGTGCAACGCTATGATTTGATATTTGTATGTATTGTGAAATAATTACCACAATATGGTTACTTGTGAACACATTCTTCACCTCACATAGTTACTTTTTTCCTGTGTGTGTGGTAAAAAGATTTAAGATCTAGTCTCTTAGCAAATTTCAAGTATACAATACAGTATTGTTAACTATAGACACTATTCTGTGCCTTAGATGTGAGAACTTATTCATCTATGTAAATATCTTCTCCATCTGTTGGTACCCGTCATTTTTCTCTTCTTGTAGATTGCATGCTCCTGGAGAACATGGACTGAAACTGGTGTGATGCTTGTAGAGCAAGTCCCAGAGTAAATAACTGACTGTTCAGTCGCTTTATTGAACAGGAGGTATCATGGGAAGGGCTGAGCCTCTGGGTCTTAGCCATCAGTTAAACCGGGTTTTGTTTCTGGTTGTGTAACTGACTCACAGGTAGACTGGAGAAATTATGTCACCTTTCATTTGCCACCTACCTGCCCAAGAGAGGAATGCTGTGCAGATTAATTATGAATGAATTCATACCGGGGAAGATAGAGATCCCATTCCAAAGAAGGGAACTGTTTATTATGTCTGTTCATTTTAAGCCAAATGAGCAATATTAGGCCAGTGTGTCATCAAGGCACACATCAGAGTCCTTGGAAGACTCAGAGATCTGTGAAGTATGGCCCCAAGCTATTTTTCAGCAGCAACCGCCAACTTTCATGTCTGTGGGATGGCTGACCACTCTCCTTGACTTGCTGAGTCTTTACTAGAAGCCCTTAAAATGGAAAGTTACCGAAAGGCAAGAAGAGCAGAGCAAATGGATTTTTATTTTTCATTTAATAGAACCACTCTGACTTCATGTATTTTTAAATGTCTGAGTTATTTTTATAATGGCATTGCACTCTGGAAAAGTCCATTGCAAGAACTGAGTAAAAACAGATTTCCTAGTTCCTCTCAGTACTAAGTATTATAACAGCTTTACATATACAGAGGGTACCAAAAAAAATGTATGCACATTTTAAGAAAGGAAAAAACTGTATTAAAATTGTAATACTCTATATATACCAATAAGAAAAGATGAATGCAAGCCATGTGTATATATTTTTTTGGCACCCCCAGTATTACCTGCAATCCTCAGAGGAAATGTGCAGTTTGTTCAACAAGAGTCTGCTCTACCCTAGGTTCTGTGTCAGGCATTTCTGAGGGAGAGTCAAGCATTAATGAAATAAAACACACAAATCAGTGTAAAACAGCAACCTGTGACATATGCCATGTAACAGAGATATCGTGTAAAATGAGAATTTAAACAGGGAATTTGGCCTGGTCTGGGAATCAGGAATCTTATTCTCTTATCATCTGGAAATAATGTATCTAAAAACCAACAATGGGGCATTTCTTTTGCAAAGCACCACAACATACTGAAGGGCAGATTCAAGTTCCCCAAACTATTAAGTTTTAGTTTCATAGATTTTTACTCTTACTGTATTACCTAGACTTACTGTTTCAGGAATTATATCTTTTCCAATGATGTGCTTTGTTTGCCTTGAATCAACCACATGACATTATAACCGTTATTCAGCTTTCTTTTTGTTAGCATTTGCCTAGAATGTTTTTATCCTTTTTAAACCTTTGAATCCCTTTGTTTTAAGGGGTCTTACACATAGCATTTAACTAGGTTTTATTTTACGACACAATCTGAGAGCCTTTTTTTGAAAAATCGGTGCGTTCACATTTGTTGGCATAACAAACACAATTGGTGTGGAGGCCTTAGAAGTGCTTCACTCTGATCTGCCTTCCAGAGAACCTTCTGCAAAGAGCACAGCTGAGTTGACATGCATCCAGCTGCCCCACGTTCACACAGAAGCCATGGCTCCCCAGGCTGCTCCTCACCAATGACTGACCACTGTGAGGTGCTGGTGCCAGGCCACACAGGCCATTCCTGTTTCATGTCGGATACCAAAAATGGGCGACTTTGGTTCAGGACTCCCCGTCAGCCTGGCTGAAATGGTCTCAGGATAATGCTGAAGCTCGTCCGCCCCACTCCTTCCTTTACCATCTCCTTTCTCAGGAGTAAGATCTGCATCATGGTGGGAAGTCTCTTTCTGCCTACACCTACGCCCGGCTCCTTTATCCTTCACATACGTCTCCTCCTATAGATCCCTCGTGTGTCTAATCCCATCTTGGTGTCTGCTTCCTGGAGGACCCAAACTGGCATAACTGAATTTAATACGGTAATGCTGTGGTTTCTCATTTTAGTGCTTTCTTGGTTTGCTATCTTTTGCTGTATGGATTGCTCTGTCTCTCTTTCTTGTTTTCATTTATGTATTCTTTCTCCTACTGGGACGTTTATAGCCTGCTTTGATTCTTCCGGTGTTTACCTTTATAAAGTTATATGAAATACTTAAATCTCATTTTCATGGGATGTAATAAATGAGTGGACAGTAGGCCTCAAGGAGACTACAGGCAGAACTGCTCCAGACTTAGGTATATTTATTCAGACTTAATTACCCACCAATGTGAACCCCTACCAAGGATTTTGAGCATCAGGAAACTATCTCAGACTGTTGTGGAGCATATTGCTGATTTCTGCCAAGTGTCCTGTTACAGACCTTTGTCAGAACAGTTTTCTTTCCTTACTCTGCTCTAGTTCTTGCTTTAGTAAAAGAAGGCACCAATTGTCCTATTATACGTGACAAGGACATTAGTACACTCAATACTTGTCCCCACTGACCTGACTTCTACCTCCTCAATTTTATTAGTTATAAAATTTTTTTTAGTTCATCTGGTGAGTCCTTTTTTTTCTTCTTAGTTTAAAAATAAATATATTTTTAAAAGCCTCTGTATTGGTTAATCAATCACAGAGAGTTTCTGTTCTATTTACTGTCTCGGTTCTATCTCCTCATTCCCTACCAAGAGGAGAAAATTAAGACACTGCTCTCCTTCACACATATACACACATTCACACAAACATACACTTTTTGCTCCCATTGTCCAAATACAGTCAATCCTCATGATTTGTGGGTTTCATATTTGTTAAAATTTATTTGTAACCCCTAAAATCAATACCTGAGGTGATTTTGCGGTCATTTGCGGACATGCACAGTGTGACGGAAAAAAATTTTGAGTTGCCCCACATACCCCCTCTCAGCTGAGGTCAAACACTACAACACTCTGCCTTCTTGTTTCAGCTGTCACAACAAATGTATTTTTCACTGTCTATTTACTGCCATGCTTTTTGCTTCTTCTGCAAAGATTGCCATTTACTTGGCAATTTCACTGTTTAAAACAGCCCTCATGTATGTAGGTCGTCTTTACTGTCTGGTGTTCCTAAACTCAAGAAGGCTGTGATTAAACAGAGAAAAATCCATGTGTTGGATGAGCTTTGCTCAGGCATGAGTTACAGTGCTGTTGGCCATGTCAATGAACACATGTTAAATAAGGCATCTTTAAACACCAAATAAGATTATGTGTTGATCAGTCAACAAAAATGTAACCAGGGGCTCTCAGCACTTCCTAACCCTGTATTTCCCCTGGGATCAATGGTGCAGTGTTTGCTATTCCAGTGTTTACAGTGACTGTATAGAACATTACCATAAATAATGAGAATTGCCTGCCTATATAATAAAAATCATCTTCTGGGTCCATATTTCCCCAGTTATGCGGTTTAGTTCTACAATGTATACAATCATTGTTTACAGTGAGTTTTTCTCCTATGCTTCTCCATTCACCCATGGGTGAAAGGCTCTTGCTGTCTTTTCAAGAAGGTCTAACAATGAATAACATATTTTCTAAGTTCACTCATATTAAATGAACTCTTTGACTAAATGAGGACCTGGCTTTGAACAATATTCTTTCCCCCAGGATTTATAGATGTTATTCTACTTTCTTCTTGTATTGAATTCCACTTCAGAGAATTTTGTTTCCTTAAATGTTACATGGTTGTTTTTTGTTTTGTTTCGTTTTTGGTATCATATAACTGAAGCATTCTTTTCCTTATTCTGAAATAATTTCCCCCACTGGCATAGAAGCTCCAAGATAACTGATCTATTTGTCTGTTTATCTTCTGCTGTATTCCAAGTACCAAGAAAAGGGCCTGGCTCAGACTTGGCATCAATACATGTTTCCCAGATAAATATCAACCTGTTGACACCTTATTCAGCCATTCAGAATGATCCATATGAATACTACAAAGTGTGTATGATGTAATGTTTATAAAATAAATGGAGTGTGAAATGGCACATGTATTATGGCAAACTATGTAAAAATATATCTGCAGGTGACAAGGCCCAGAAGGTAACATACAAATAAAAATGGGTCATGCATTCCATTTCTAATGTTCTTAGTTTAAAACTGCCTAAGATTATTAACCTTTATCTTCTCAGAATTAATAACATTTTATGAAGGAAACATTAAATTTATCCTATTTGGGGCCACGTTCCAAACTAATTTAAGGTCCGTGAAGGCAGATACTGTGTTGTTTTTTTGTCCAGTCTTGTGTTCCCAGCACCTTGTATAGAAACTTGTCTTCTTGTTGGATCCTAAATTCTCAGGCAATTTGGAGAGCGTGCAAGTACTAGATATTTGTGAATAACAAATTTGTTAAATTGCTTCACCCTCATAAATACAGTTTTTTAAGTTCCATTTTATGTTGGTATTTCTAAAATGATTAATTATTTGTATGCCTTCAGAAAGCAAACTTCTTTTTGGTTATTTGTTTTGTTTTGTATTGCTACAAAGTCAAGTTTGCTCAGAGGTAGCATTAACAGAGCCAAACTGAATAACCACAGAACACGTTAAACTGGTTTCTAAAGCTTCACCGTTTCTATTAGAGTTTATATGAAACAAGAGAAACTTAACCTTTCCTTTTCAGAGTACTTTGAAATTCAATTACTCTGAAATGCCATTTCCTGTTAACAAGTGGAAAATTACAATGGGATGTGTGATGTCTCCCATCCAATGAGGAATTCCTATGTAAAATAGGCCTGATTATCATTTAGTGCCTTCCCTCTGTTACATTAAAAGAAACATATCCAAGTAGGGTGTCAGGGAAATTTGGCTGTAACATCTTCAGAGATAACATATTTGTGCCCGAGATGTTTTGTTACAATCTAATGCATGATGCATGATCACCCATGTACCAAATGTGACCATGCCCATTTATGTATTGTCTATGGCTGCTTTCTTGCTATAGGGCCGAGTTGAGTGACCAATGGCCCACGAAGCTAAAAATATTTACTATCCGGCTTTTTACAGAAAAATGGCAAATATCTTTGTAGACGAAAAAGGGGCCACATACTAAACCTGACAAGCTCAGGGGAGACCAGCATGGCAGGGCCTACAAACTCAGAGACCTAAATTAACCACATAGGATGGTCTGAACATAAAAATGCCTAACTAACAGCAGGTCAAGGCAGGTAGTCACATCCTTGGCCTGTAGCTTCCTTGACAAAGGTCAATCTTTACCTTAAATGATCTTGTCTACTGTCTTTTTGCATCTAAGATAACATACCCTTGGAATGTCAGAAATCCCTTTTTCCGGACCCCTCAGGGTACACCCACCACACCAGAGCAGGAGACCACAGAACCCCTCATTGTTATCTCGTTCCCCAAATACCATCTCTATGTGCTGTTAATGTTAATTATTAACTATCCTGTGCCCACCAATGTAAAAGAAGTATGTGTCTCTCTGTTTTACTTCTCATCTAATCCCCGAGATTTCCCTGCTTTGCTTTCTCCTACCCCCTTAATCTATCACCAGTAGATTTCATGTAACCCCCACCCCCCTTACGTCTTCTCCTTTTATTCTAATGTATAAAATAAGCGGCAAAACTTTCATTCTCTGGATATTTTCTTAATCCGCTGATATTTTGCTTCCTGGCAATTGTCGTCAGTTTGGCTCAAATAAACCCATTAAAGTTCTCTGCAGGTTTGGATATTTCTTATGTCAGCATCTTAAACAAAAATACAACACAATTTTGGAATGCGCATGGATTTTTGAGTCAGACCTAGGTCTGCGGTCCAACTCCATTGCCTACTAGCTAAGTGACCTCTGGTAATTAATTACCTAACCTCTCTGGGCCTGTTTCACATGTGTCAAATGATCACAATATTGCCAATCTGTTAGGCAGCGCTTACAGAGCCATACTGAAAGAAAATTCTGTATGGAACATACAAAATTCTCTTTGGAACATCTCCAAAGAGATGTTCAGTAAAAAAAGATGATGGTGTTGTGTATAGAAATAACCCACTGATGAACAACTGTGAGTATGCGTAAGAGGAAAGAAAATTCTGAAATTCTTTGAGAGTCAAGAAGCCAAGATAGGTTCATATATATATACATATATTATATATATTATATATAAAATATATATAATATACATATTATTAATATATATAATATATGTAACATATATTTTATATATATAAAATATAAATATATATAAAATATATATATATATTTTCCCCATATTTTCAACCAAGTGTGAAAAGTTCATAAAAGCTCTATAATCAAAAAATATTAATATGACTATAGATATAATCCTTCCCATCATTCAATCTGTTGACTTCCCATTGTCAACTTCCCTAAAGCATCCAGCAAGGAAATCAAGGTGGTACAGGCCCAGGGACAGTTGGCTGATTGGAAATGATTTTTCCTATTGTACAATAACACAGAGTTGTAAAACAAACAATAGTCTATCTTTATTTAAATTTTGATCTTTTGTTCATCAATGGACTTATTTGCATTGCTATTCATCTTTTAAAAATATCGCATTAGAATATTATTTATGCATATAGTTTATATTACATTATTAGAAAAATGCATTCTAATATGCCTTATTAATGGTATGCATATTACCATTTGCATTAAAATATTAAATTATAAATATAATTTATCTTGATTACTGAGTTTTGGTGTCCCTTCCCCCCTTAAATTTTGTATCTGGTGAGCGCTTCACTTGCCTCACCCTAATCTTAAACATCCTATCAGGATTGTTCTGAGAATTAGGGATAATATCTATGAAGTATCTGAAGCATTATTACCTGGTACACAGTAAATGCTAAAAAATTAGTAATTGTTCATGATGTTAATGATAAGTTGGGTTAATAGTATTGCTCTCATAGGGTTGTTACGACGACTGAATGAAATAATATAAGTAAATCACTTACCATGGGATTTGATATAAAGCAAGTGCTCAGTAAGCATTAATTCGTTTCCTTCCTTCATTTTGGAAGGATTTTGTAAAAGAAAAACTGCATCTGCCCATATACAGGTGGTAGTGCTACACCGTGGCCTGAGAACTAAATTTGGTTCTGGCTTTATCATTAACAAGGTGAAACAAATAACCAATTTGGTCCATCTTTTTTCCTATATTAAAATGAGAGCTTTGTCCCTCATTCCTTAGAGATTTAGCTAATCTCTAGCATTAGATACAAAATGGATACAAAATCTAAGGATATAAAATTCTTTTGGATACAAAATTCTAAGATATGCAAGCTAGCTGAGTTGAAAGGACAAGAGGCATCTGTTCAGACAAACTTCCAGGGCAGTTTTATAACCAAAGACAACCACAGTCTAAAAAATAAATGTAGCAAGAATTTAAAATTTCTTTCAATTTCAATTTAAAAGACCTGAAAATAACCATACTTTATCTTGTAATTAGAATGGATCAGATAGGTGTTTTGTCACCTTTATTTCAAGCAGGGTGTTTTTTGTTGTTGTTGTTGTTGTTGTTTTGGCTAATTAAATATCCTTTAGTTAACAAACATGGTTCCACATGCTACCATAAGGATAAATCTTGAAAACAGTTTGATAAGTGAAAGAAACCAGTCACAAAAAAACACATATTCTGTGATTCCATTCATATGAAATGTATGGAATAGTTAATCTATAGAGACAGAAAGCAAATTAGTGGTTGCAGAGGGCTGGGGTGTTGGGGAGATGGGGAGATTGGGGTGTGATAGCTAAAGGGTACTGGGCTCCTTTTTGAGGTCATAAAAATGTTCTGAAATTGACTGGCGATAGTTACACATACCTGTGAATATACTAAAAACCATTGAATTGTATATTTTAAATGGGTGAATTGCATGGTATGTGAATTATCTCTCAATAAAACTTTAAAAAAATAATTCCTATAATTACACACATTCATGGAAAGACCAGAGTGAAAAGATGAAAAGTGTTTTGGAGGTGATTGGGCAGAAGTTTTACTATTTCTGCACAAATCAAAATAGTCTCCCAGTGTTTCAATTTGTTTCCTTTCCCCTTGGAGACTGAGGTTGGTGGACCTCCATTTTGTACCACTAACAGTTGAATAAAGCTCTCCACCTTGGTTGGTCTGTTGGGAGTGGTGGTGTGTTTCTATTTCTTCCTGTGCAAAATAAACTAAACCTCTTATTCTCAGGCTTAGGGACTAAATAGAGTGGTTGTTTTGTTTTCTCTTTGCCACAGAAAATTGGGTTGGATAGACAAAAGGTCTTCTTGATTGGAAGGACATCTCTGCTTCTAACTACTGGCTATATTTCTCTAGACTACAACCGAGAAAAGAGACAACTGGGTTCCTTAGATTGGCGTATTTCATATGACTCCCAGTTGGATGGAGTCCTCGAGACAAGACAAAGCCCTGACAACCTGCTCCCTTTCTGATGAAATTGCCAAGGGATCCTTCTGCTCTGTCTTCACAAGACGCACTGCCCTGAATCTAAATAAAACTGCCTACACTGCATCGGTATCACACTCAGTTTTGGCTTTTTAGTTTCTGCCTGCTTTTGGAGGAGCTGATATCATTTCTCACATTTCTGAATGGAGGAAAACTCCTACAAAAAGACGAAATTCCTCATTCACATCCAAAGAGATATTCAGTAAAAAAAAGATGATGGTGTTGTGTATAGAAATAACCCACTGATGAGCAACTGTGAGTATGCGTAAGAGGAAAGAAAATTCTGAAATTCTATGAGAGTCAAGAAGCCAAGGTAGGTTCATATAAACTGCTCAATATGACTCAGTCCAGTTATTAAAAATGAAAATATCAGTTTCTCTCAGACCCATGGTTGGAGTGACATTTAGTCCACTAACCTCCAAACCCAAGTGACAGCAGTGAAATTCCACCTAATTTAACCTTGATGCATGGTATCCAGACAGGAAGTAAAACAGGCACGGTCCTGATTCACACTTCTTTTGTTTCAAGTTTTGGGTTCCAAGACGTGCTCAAGCTATCATTTCCTCCCACCCCAAATATGTCGCAGATGTGTGTTAACACTTTAGAATGGAGGTCCACAGTCAGGTATACCGAATCATGCTGCCTGAAAATAGTTACGGGATTCAGACCAGAATGAAAAGATGCAGTGTCAAGTGTTCTGCGTGCTGCGCAATGAATGCTACTCACTGTCTGGGACACAGCTCACTATATGTTAATTGGTAAAGCCAGGATGTTTCCAGTAACTCACCCTTGAGCACACTGTTACGCTTGCCTGAAAACACTGTTCAGAAGGAATTTCCAAAAGCCCCAGAAAAAAAATCTCTTTAGGCCAGAAAGTTTGCCTTGGAGAATTTAGAAAATGAGTTGGACTTCTATTGTTAAGAGAAGTAGAAGGGGGATGTGACATGTTCCTGCCATGAAATTCTACTTATTTTAAGTATAAAAATTAACTCAGTGTATATTTTTATGCAGAGGACCACCTGATTTGGTATTAAAAATTTGTCCTGAGCTAGAGTGTGAAGCGTTCACAACTGGCCGGGGCCAAAACTAGTGGAATATCTTATTGCACCCCACACACCTCCAATACCTCCAGGCAGAGACAGGTAATAACCATCTGGGCAAAATGCCCTCTTGGCTGGAAGGATATCTCTGCTTTTAACCACTGGCTTGTATTTCTTTAGGATACAACTTAGAAAACAAATCAGATGCCAGATTTCCTCACTCTCATCTCTTAATCATGGGCAAAATAGGTACATTCACGCTCCACCCCCCTCACTCACCTTTGCCTCTGTTTTAGAGAAGGATGAGTCACGTACACACACGGAGTTATAAATCATCTGGAGAGGATTTCCAATATCCTAAGAAATAATTCCCTCTGGTTTTGGCACTGAGCTATTTTCTCTAGGAAAATATCTACCTAGTTTTATACAAGTTGCCACAGGCCAAAATATTGATAGCAGGGTAGCTTTTTAAAAAATTATGACAAGTGCATCAATTTAGAACTTGGACCATCTGCCCCTGAAAAACCTTGAGGGTTTGTTAAAATTCAGATTCCAGGATCTCACCCCAGAAACTCTGAGTCTGTCTGGGTCTCTGGGGGGTAGAATCTCTGTATTTTTAATACATTTCCCAGGTGATTCTGGTACACGCTAGAGTTTGCTTTGCCTACTGGTAAGATTATTGCAAACACTCCTGTCATGATTTCACAATGGTTAGAACAACAAAATCAAAATCTCTGGACTGAATAATTTGTATCTTTGAGATTTCTGAATCACATCCTAATAGTTGTTCATTTTTGGACTGTAAGCCAAAGAAGGCAAAAGCAAAAAGTCAATGTATCTGTGACAAATGCTTTCTATCAGATGTATATTATTCAACACCCTCCCCCATGAAAGTTCTAAGTTCACAGTTTTGCAGATACAGTGAAGTCTAGATTTAGTTTGCAGCTGTAATTATGTTAATTTTTTTCCCCTTCTAGCTACATAAGTTTAGTGTGATGTGTCTCTATCTGCTGATTCTATCAATCAGCATGGAGTCTTCTAGGATCATTTAAAACAAAATTTTATTAATGAGGTAACATTAAGTAAAAAGGCAGGCCACAAAAAAATTAAGTTCCAACTTTGTAAATAGAGACTGAAAGTAAGTAACTACAAATCATCATCAGGTGTTTGTATTAGGGTTAGCCCTTTGTCCCCTTAAGCTACTGCTAAATTTATGTTCATTTTTTAAATTAAAAAATGATAAACACATTTTTAAAGATGTTGACTTCTCAGTTAAAAATATCACTAGTAAAATTTTAACTCATTATTAAATCAACTTCAAAAGCACAAATTAAGAAAAATGTATTTATAAGCCTGAAATCCTAAAACAATTATTTTAATTTTTCCATTTCCCTTCTAAAGTTTATTTACAGGCAGCATACATGATTTTAAGACAGTTGTAATTTTAGTTTATCTACAAATTTGAATTCTGCTTTTTCTACTTTGCATTATTTTATAAATTTGTTTGCACATTTCTGCACAGCTCCAGAATTATTTTAAATGCTACATTTTTTTAGAAAGTTGACATATCATACTTTATCCATTCCTATATGTAGGAACATTTATTTTTGTTGTATGTATTTTCAAGTTATTATAAATAAGAGAATCATCTTTGTATATGAGGTTTTCTTTTTTTTTTTTTTAAGTTATTTCTTTAGAATAAATTTCCAGCAATGGTTTTACTACTTGAAAAGGCATAACATTTTTACAGGCCCTAATACATAACATAGTTTCCTTCAAAAAATTATATCAATCTTCATTACCATAAGCTATGTGAAAAAGAACTGTATTCCTAAAAAGATTGAGGTATTTTTTTTAAAGCCTTTCACTTTATTTTTGTTACTCTTTTAATTTTTATTTCTTCATTATGATTAATAATTTTTAAGCTATCAATAGGCCAGAGACTATTCTAAGAGGTTTTCATATATAACAATCATTTTTTTCTGTAAGAATAATTTAAATAAACTCTTGATGCATGAAAGCTATAAATACCTACCCTCTATATGTTAGACATTATAAAATAAAACTTAAAATTTCCGGAAAATAAATCATCTTATTTCATAGAGGTGGAAAGGCACAGAAAGTTTGACTATGAAGTAAAAGAACTTGTGTAGATATTCCAGCACATCCAATTTTTGTACCTCAGAAGAACAAGTTAATTCAAAGGAATAAGAGTTTTTTATTACTGAGAAAAAAAATAATTTTTTTTCCAGAATGAGTTCATTTAATCCATATCTTCTTTTTTAAAAATGACTAGATGAAACTTTATTTAAAAGTCCATTAAGGAACTGGGATGATAAAATGCAAAAGGACAGTAATTCTAATCATGTTTTTTAAATAATTAAGGAAACCATTCAGTAAATGACCTACCTGATCTCACCAAGCACATCAAACTGATGAAGACGTATATTCGCAGCATGTGGAAACTGGAGCGTGTGTCACATTCACAAGAAGAATGATTTCCTTCGCAGAGCCTTAGTTTCCACCGTATGCTTTGCTCAGAGAGAGCTCAGATGACTAATCCAGAGGTGTGGTGACAACAGGAAGTTCCTGAGGGACTGTAGGCAGTTCCCAGCCCTTTCAGGATATTTGACTTCTCCTTTTTTCGATAAGAGGTCAAGTACCTTTCTGTCTTGCACAATTTTATGCATATCTTAATATTATAATACATATTTGCAGAATGACGTATTCAAAATAGTTTCATTCTTTGTGGGCGGTTTATTAGTCTTTTGGCTTGGTGTGTTGAGATCAAGTGTGATTTGAGATCTTTTCCTCTCCAGTTAGTATTCTGGTTGCCCTTGTACACAAAACTACTTTTTATATTAATTCACACAGTCATTCCTCATAGGGCAGTCTTTACATTTTAACAACGTTTCATTAAATCCGACTATATACCCACGTTTGCCAAAATATATTTCAGATTAAAGGAAGCGATTTTATGGTATTAAATATCTTTATTTTTATTTCTTCTTATCCAGAGTTCCCATCTAGCTATTAGTTCTTCTTTTTTTAAGGAAAAGTAAATGCAAAGACTTTAAATAAAGAACTATGCCAGAATACATTCACCTCTGTGTTGGAAGTAACAAAACTGTGCCCCACAGCTACAAGGTAATTTAATTCCTTTTCTAATAGAAGTGCTTGCAACACTTACTCAGACTTCTGGTGGTCTGGAGCTTAAAAATAAATTAATAAATAAAGACGCAAACAACCTAAGAATACATTTTCATCCAAAGCATCAGGCAAAAGCTACTTTCTAGTCAGTTAGCGTTGTCTATCTGAACTGTGAGTTTACGAAGTAAGAGCATCTCTGACATAAATGTATCAGTTCTCAGCACCCCGGTTTGCAGGGAATTCCTTGTAGGAAGTAGATTCTAGCAATGCTTCCCTAGGAATCAGTAATCAGAACCACCTGGGGGGCTTTACAAAGTATTGTATATGTATTTCTGTGTCACACCTCAGACTTAATAAATGCTAAGATTTCCTAGCACAGGTCCACTAACCTGGTTTCCAATCCCATGTCTTCCACTCACTAGTTGTGTGGCCTTAAGGAAAATATTTAAATTCTTTAAGTCTTAATGTTCTCATCTGTAAAATGGAGAGAATAACACCACACATGTCACAGGGTTGTTACATGGATTAAATGAGATATTATAGCTAAAGTTTTTAGTACTGTGCCTACTGCCATGGTAAGCGCACTCACCACTTGGTAACAATTGTTATTACCTAACCGGTCACACAATCTGCACCTTTCCGTCCCCACAGAAGGTGGCTGCACAATGCTGAGAAGAGAGATCAAGTGGAGCATATCTGTAGGATTTCAGGAATGGAGGGTCCCTTACAGCAGTGGTATTTCAGGAGAATGACTAGTCTATTTTTGTGTTTTGTCTCCTGCTTGGAGAAATAAATTAGAGAAACGTAAATGGGAAAACCAAATAGATGACCTGCTAGCTTTTTTACTTTTCCATTTGCAAAAAGCTTTACTAATTTGAAAACAACCGCCCTCTGGAACAAATGGAGAATTGTTTCACATTCTGTTAGGAACCAGTTATAGAATGCATTGCTTCCTGTTGGATCCGTGTATTTGCCTGATAAATATTTGTTGAGCTTGTATCAGTTTTAGTACCACGCCAAGTATTTATCCAGACAGAGCCAATGTACATTTTCCTGGAAACCAGCCAATTATAGGAATAAAAATCATTTCCGTGAGGAGGCTTTGGGTTACTATTAATGCTTTTCCCGCTGGTGGGCACAAAAGGTCCCCCAACTTCCTAGCTGTATGGTCCCTTCTACTTCCAGCATTCAAAACGGCACAAGAATCAGTGGGAGGACCCAATCCCTCTTTTTCGGGTTAATGAGAAATATCAAATATAAAAAACCCAAAGCATTCCAAAGAATGGGGGAAGGGGAGAAGAAGGGAGGACAGACTAGAAAATGGCTGTGACTATAAGAGATAGCCCAAGAAATCTTTGAAAGGTGGGTTAGTTCTGTCTCTTGATTGTGGTGGTGATTATAGGAATCCACACGTGTGATAAGATTGCGTAGACACACAGACACAAACACGTACACACACAAGCATGTAAAACTGGTAAAATCTAAATAAGGTCTGTGGATTGTACTAATATCAATTTTCTGGTTTTGATAGTTCATTCTAGTTATGTAAGATGGTATTAGGTTGGTGCAAAAGTAATTGCAGTTTAAAAGAAATTGCAGTTCAAAAACTGCAAAAACCACAATTACTTTTGCACCAACCTAACACAAAGTGGGGCGGGGTTGAGGATACATGGGACATCCCTGAACTATTTTTGCAACTTCCTGTGAACCCATATTTATTTACAAGTAAAAGTTTTTAAAAATTCCAAAAGATGGGCCAACTCATAACTATTTGAATATCAACATTTAGTCAAATGTATTCTGAGGAAAACCATTTCCTCATTTCTTATCAGATAGTCAAAAGTGAATAATGGTCAATTTTCTCACTACTATGACCCTGATAAATGATCACAGCTCAAGAATATCACAATTTTCCTCATTTCCACTCTTGTATTGTGTACTGGTTTTTTGTTTTTGTTTTTGTTTTTAAACCTAGGAATCACTTGCTACAGAGAGCAGGGTAGAAACAAGTGGGCAAGCTTCCAAATGCATGGACAGGAAAAACAGGTATGGAAGTGTAATGAAACTGAGAGGAGGTGGCTTTATAACTCTCATTGACTTCAACAGTCAGGAAAGGTGACCTAGGAGGTCTGACAATTAAGTTTGCGAACTCGCCACTGTGTGTTTACATTGGTGGCACTGCACAAACAGTTCAGTAAGGTTTCATAATTTTGGGACTCATATATCAGTGTCTCACAACTGTGTTCATGTTGATGTGTGGCGGTGTCTTGCTGAGTGGCGTTCATTATTGTTGTTGTGTGTTTTTTGTGCCGTTGCGAGAATGTCTGAGCTTGAATTAGAGCAATGAAGAAACATTCAATTTCTTGTTAAACCTGGCAAGAGTGGAACTGAAATCAGGGACGTGTTAGTCCAAGTTTATGGAGATAATGCCATGAAGAAAACAGCATTGTACAAATGGATGAAACATTTTTCTAAGGGGAGAGAACACGTCACCGATGAAGAGAGGTCAGAGCAGACAGTAACAAGCAGAATTGATGAAAACATTGCAAAAATTTGTTGAATTGTGCATCAAAATTGTCGGCTGACTATGAGAAACATAGCAGACCAAGTAAACATTGATTGAGAAAGTCAGGAAAATCTTAACTGAAAATCTTGGCATGAGAAAGGTGTGTGCAAAAATGATCCCGAAGGAGTTCACCAATGAACAAGAGCAAAGGAGAGTCAAAGTTTGCCAAGATCTTTTTGAGAGGCAAGAGGATGTTTTGGGCTGTGTTATCACTGTTGATGAAACATGAGTGTACTAATACATGAAACAAAGCGTCAAAGTGCACAATGGAAGTCAGCCAATTCTCCAAGATCAAGAAAGTTCTGTCAGTCCAAATCAAGAGTCAAAATGATGTGGCTAACTTTTTTTGATATCAGAGGGATTATTTATTATGAATTTGTACCAACTGGATAACAGTTAACCAAATTTAATATTTGGAAGTGTTGAAAAGGCTGCGTGAAAAAGTTAGATGAAAACAACCTGAACTTTTCGTCAACAATTCATGGCTCTTGCATCATGACAATGCACCAGCTCACATGGCACTGTCTGTGAGGGAGTTTTTAGCCAGTAAACAAATAACTATATAGGAAAACCCTCTCTACTCACCTGATCTGGCCCCCAGTGATTTCTTTCTTTATCCGCAGATTAAGGAAATTTGAAAAGAAAACATTTTGATGACATTGAGGACATCAAGGGTAATACGATGACAGCTCTGATGGCCATTCCACAAAAAGAGTTCCAAAACTGCTTTGAAGGGTGGACTAGGTGCTGGCGTCGGTGCATAGCTTCCCAGAAGAAGTACTTCAAAGGTGACCGTAGCGATATTCAGCAATGAGGTATATAGCACTTTTTCTAGGATAAGTTTGCAAACTTAATTGTCAGACCATGATGTCCCCTCCCACCCAGGTGTAGGGCTCCAAGCTGGTGTATGATTCACTATAACATCCTTCTGTCTTCTTATCCACATCAGTGACCCTGCCACCTCTCACCACATTTGGAAATTTAAGTCTGTTTCCTTGACTCATATTTCGCACGGAGATTGGGGTAACTTTCCTCAAATCCATATACTTGTTTTATTTCTTCATTCTGTCATTTATTGAACATTTCTTGAGCTTCCGTTTTAAAAAATAATGACAAAATAGGAGATGGCTCCTTCCCTCAAGGACACAGACACATTAATGATAATAATAATAATACTGACATTGAGATATGGATACACATTCTATAGGAGAACTGAGACGGAAGCAGGAAGATGCTGGGATTCCCAGAGAGAGAACCCATTGGAAAAATTTCACATAGGAGGTGAATTTGGATCTGGGATCCAAAGACTAAGTAGGAGTTTTCGAGGTGAAGGTAGAGGAAAAGCATTCTAGGCAGAAGGAACAAACTTGGTGGCATAAAAAAAGTGTGAATTGAGAATTTGGTGTGTTTGAATAGGGAAATGATAAAGTAATTTGAAAACAGGCTGTAAAGAACTTTGTATGTCATGCTTAGGATATTGGATTTTATCTTTAAGGCAGCGGGAACCTAGCTTTTTTCTTGTTCACTTATTTATATGTTAATATATTACTATTATATAATAATATAAATAAACATAATAAATGATATTTAATATAATATGTAATAAATAATATAAACATATATAAGATAACATACTTATGTAAATTTTTTAACAGTATTATATGAATAATTTTTTTAGGTATTTTTTTACAAAACAAGAAGGAAAACATCTGCATACCACTTTTTGGGCCTAGGAAGTATTTTTCATGGAATAGAGCTACTTTGTTTCATGAACCATAACTTCCTTACAAACATTGTATCAAACAAAATCAATGGAAGTCCAGTGCTTTCAGTAACGGTTTTCAGGGGTGCTGCACAGAACATTTCAAGGAGAGATTACTCTATCAAGGCCTGTATGCACACTGGCAAGAGAGAAGCAAAGTGCTTTTACTTACTAAAAGTTCTAAAAATAAAATCAACAAAAATTTCAGGGCAATGTCTAGTATTTAATGTCCATCGGTATGGACTATTTTAGATTTATTTGGATCTCAAGTCATTGTTTCAAAACGTTGTTATTAGAATGAAATTTGTTTTTACTTTTACTTAGTTGGTTTCCTAAGCCTTGGTCATGAGAATTCTGCACCTTCATTAGACAACTCTTTCCTGGAGCATGCACACAGAGTTGTCTGTGCGAGGAGCAAATCTATGGACAAATCCACCCCTATAATTTGGAAAGTCTATCGTTGTGACTTCTGCCTTGGCCTCCCATTTGGAACCATTGTGAACCACTTGAGGGTGAAGGGGACCAAAAGTTTTGCCTTTTGGGATATTGATTTTTAATCTGCTTATTAAGAAATGACTCAGAAAAAAGAAAAAAAGAAATGACTCAGAAAGAAACTCTGACTCTCCACCCTTTCCTGCCTAAGAGATTCAGAGGGAAAGACCTACTCCAGTGAGGCAGTCATAGGATGTTCCCCTTAGCAGCCTAATTTAAATTGAGTGTGCTGGATAGAAGGGTGTAAAACAGGGGTTGTTTACTAGATTACCCCATCTCATTGTTTCTGGGTTGCCTACCAAACATTTACCTGCCTTGCATGTTCCACTCTTCCTCAACTTCCTGTGACTCACGCATTCTCACTTCTGAAATCTCAGACCCTACTCACTCCTTTTACCCTTTGTCCAAAATGACATATATACCTAATCTCACTTCACTGTCTTTGGAATTTGAATGCTTCTGTGAATTCCCCATGTATGTGTATAAAAATTTAATTTTCTCCTGTTAATCTGTCTCTGGTTATTTATTAGCCCAGCTAGAAAAATTTAGAAGGTGGGAGGGAAAGTACTATTTTTTCAGCCCCTACAAGGGGTTCCTGCTGTCTAAATCAGCAGGGTCTTTCTCACCTGGTGGCGTCCTTCTCTTCTGGTTGCACCTCATTGTTGGCTGGTCCCCAAGATACCTGCCTCTCTCTTCATAGTTCTCCCTAGGGCTATCCAAAGTAAATTTTAGGGTCGCCCCATATGTAAGTCAGACCACTCCCCAAACCCTCTAGAATTTGGTGAAAATCACCCCAGTCAATTTTAGTGATTCAGTAAGAGAAACCAGAAATTTAATTTATAAATTTACTTTTCTTACTGAATAAGAACAACAATATAAATTTGCCTTCCTTAACAACAATAAAAGGCAACAAAACAACAAGAAGGACAGAAAAAGAGAAATCACTCTGAAAATAGCACAGAAGGGGGACTGTGTAAAAAAGGAGGTAACTATTGCAGTGATGTGGGAAATAACCAGGCCCTGAATGACAGCATTCCTTTGGCTTTGGAGAAGGGAAGGAAGGGAGCAGGTCTGTGGGAAATGTAGGATGCAGAACTGGCAAGTTAAATGATTTATTAGATATGAGAGGTAAGGAGGGGGAAGGAAACATGAAGAACTTAGCTATGCTGGGCCTGCACATACGTAAGCACATTTCATCAGCCCATAGATCTGAGAGGCAGGTTTGATTAACTCTATTTTACAGATTAGGAAACTAGTTTAGGTAGGGTCTGGTGCTATTATTTCTCCTCATGAGGCAGGCCAAGCCATTTGTAGTCAATGTGAGCACATTTTATAATAAAATCTAGGACAAGAAAAACTGCACTTGCTTTTGGATAATAAGGCCAAGGTTATTATTAGATTGAATAAGATCAAAGTTATGTTATTAGGAGGACACATTTTTCTTGAGTAGCAAAGAAGTTGGTCTCCAGAAGAAAACGAATCTTCAGGGTGGTGAATGATGTTAGATTTTTAGGTATGTTAAGATGAATCCAACAACATCTCACTTGTGGCCTCCTTCCCACTTCCATCAAATGGCCCAGAACTCTATTCAGGGGTCAGCCAAAACAAAGTTGAAAGGAAATCTTTTAACACTCTGAGGAAAATGGTAAAGTGAAAACTTGTAAGACTAAAGAATGGATTGGAGAGCTGGGTCTTCATTGTTCTGTGGAGGGGAGGTACCAATTAGAGGAAGAGGGGCTGGACCGTGGAAAGGCTTAAAGGAGAGGATCTAACCTAGAGATAGACAGACATCTTTTCAGAAAACTGGGGCAACCATTTAAGATACCTACTGAAAACTTAAGCGATGAGCTTGTGGCCCTGTGGTGGTACAAGGATGCAACTTATCCAAACCAGGGGCAGAAATATCAATGTCCTTGTTACTCCATTTGGCTTTGGGATTCAACTCTGGCCCCCAGTGGAGTTTCTGGGTCCGGGAATGGCTGTGGCAGTGGTGGGGTTAAGGATAATCCCACTTTTTGCAATGGATGGGCAGTGCCTTATGCCTCTACTGTGGACGACAGGACAGCGAAGGCATCAATGGGCAGACAGGTCCCAGGCAGGAGCGACCGTAAGGCTGAGTCCCCTTCTATTCTCCATTTCAGAGGTCAACTGGAGACAGTAGGACGACACAAAAGGAGTGCACGTATTCAGGGGGGTGGGGGTGGTGGCTGACACACTCATGAGTTACTATGTGCTGATGAGGCCCAGGTATTCAGACTGAGGTCTGTAATTCCAAAGCCCTCCCACTTTTAATGGCGGGTGATTGACATTTCAGTATTGGGTATGTGCAGGTGCTATAGCTGAGGTAGGAAAAGAAAAAAATAAAACATGTGGTGTCGTAGTAGAGTACTTTGAGACTTGATGCTAATATTTCTTAAATCTTGGTGGTAAGAACCTGGGAGTTGATATTCTATAGCAGCTTGCAGTTTTATGATTTATTTTTTGAATGGAGACTGCTTTTTTGTTTTGAGGACTCTTTTCCCAATACTTGAGTGATGTTCTTCGTTTGGCAAAAGCAAGGACCAGTTCTCATAATGGAATGGACAGTTGGGACACAGCAGAATTGCTCTGCATAATAATATCATTGTTAGTCTTAGATTAACAGAATCACCTGAAATGGGTTGGGTTAGAGGTGGAGGGGGATTCTTTTGTTGAGAAGAGTGGAGAGATGACCTGGGGTGGGGGAGACAGGGAAGCGTCCTTTTGGGAAGCAATGGGCTATAGATGCTGTACTTAAAATAGCCACTTCTAAATCTTATTTGAGGCTTTGCAATTCCCCTATTACAGTATTCCCAAACTTCCTATAACATCCTGGTGTTGGCTGTGTTTTGGGGAATTAAGAGAGGGGCTATGTCCACATTTAGGATTTGGTTCCACCTTCCGAGGAACTGCCTGCCCCCACACCCACACCCGAAGCCAGAGTGGTGGTAGCCATAGCTGGCGGTTCTGGAGCTCTAGGGATGGCTTGCAGCAGAATTCCGGAACACTGCAGTACTGGACAGTGCCTATGTTGAAGTTTAAGCAAATCTGGAAGTCTGGCCTTAATTTAATCATAAGTAAGGATCAAGTGCAGTCAAGGATGGATTTGTGGGGCATGAAAATCTTTGAATATTCCTAGAATTGTTTGGGAGTGGGACTGGATTTTCTATCACTAAGTAGGGTAGGACTTTTTCTGTTGGTAATCAACCAGAAATGTGACTTCTTGATACCAGAAATGTGACAAAGGTGTCTGTGGCTTACTTGTACCTACTAGTCTCCCCCTGGGCTGGTAACACTCCCTGCCAGCCCACGGGGAGACTAGTAGGTAGTAGTAAGCCACAGGTACCTTTTCATTGTTAAGCTTCTGTAAAGCCATCCTGGAGTGCTGCCCTTCCCTTCCCTCAGCGTGTGGGTTTCCTTTCTCGGGCTCCTACTGCACTTTGTACACACCTTTATCACAGCAGCCAGTTATCTCGTAATTTGTCTCTTTCAGTAGATCTTAAGGAGAGGGATTGGCGCGGGTTCTCAGATCCCGGTTCAAATTCCAGCTATGGCACTAGCTAGCTTAGTGACATTAAGCAAATAACGTAATCGCTCTATGCCTCGATTTCCTTATTTATTAAAAATGGGATAAAACTCCATTGCTTGCGGTTGGGAGAAACGAAGGTGACAATGCATGTCAAGTGCAAGGCAGAAGCAAAATAAAGGGCTCCTCGTATAGTAAACATTTGTTAATTAACCTAACTTACCTTTACTTTGTGTACTCAAACATTTACTGTATTTCAGTCCCGGGGCGCTCCCTCCCAGGTGGAGAAGCTTCACGTGCAGCCTGTGGGCCTTGTCCCGCGGGCCGGCTCAGGATTGGGTCCGCCGAAGAGAAAACCCCGCCCATAGCCCTTTCGCTCTCGTCCAGGATTGGGCCACTACCGTCCTGCCGGCATTCTGGTTGCTAGGTTCGGAAGTGGGGGGCGTGTTAAGCTGCGCGTGCGCAGGTTGAGGAGGAAGGTGCTTTCCGGTCGGGTAGGAGGAGGTGACGTCAAGAGCGGTGGCAGGCGGGAGCCTCCGGTAGCCCTGGGGACGTTGTATCTGTGGGCCTTCAGATCGCGTCACAAGTCGGCGACTGAGCCTTGGCTGTGGTGGCTGAGGCGGCGAAGGCGGCAGCGGCGGCGACAGCTCTGGGGTTTGTGTCTCGGGGTGTGTCGGCCGCCGCTGCTGCTTGGGCCTGGTATGTACAAATGGCTGGTTAGGATCCTCGGCACCATTTTTCGCTTCTGTGACCGGCCGGTGCCCCCTGCCCGGGCCCCCCTGAAGAGGCGGCGCTCGAACAGGTGAGAGGAGAGGGGGCTGAGTGCGGGCCTTGGGCCCCCTCCCCCACCCCGGGCTCGGCCGCGATGGCGCTGAGCCAGCCAGGCAGGCCCCGCTCGGCCGAAACGCGTCACTGGGCCGAGGCGGCAGGGGTGCGGGTCGCGGGTTGCCTGGTGACGTAGTCGCTTCCTCCACCCTGTGTGGATGCGGCTCTTCAGGATGGAAAGAGCTAGTTGCCTTCGGAGCGGCCGGTGATGGTTAGGATCTTGGATATTCTTGTCCGAGTCCACGCTGTTTCCTGTCATCAAGTGGGTATCATTTGTTGCCGCTCTTAGATTGCAACCTGAAAATGTGTTTCGGCTCACTGTTTACAAAGCACCCTCCCAAGTGTCATCTGTGGGCAATGAGTGCAGTTGAGATTGATATCTTGCCCAAAGCCGTTTTGACTGCAAGTACTGTTCTCTTAGCACCGAAACAGCAGCTGTCTTGTTCTGAAACAGCTGTCAAACTGTGTGTGTGTGTGTGTGTGTGTGTGTGTTGGGAGAGAGGGAGGGAGAGTGGTTCTGTGCTTTAGAATTAGGGTATGAGGAAAAAAAGAGGTACCTCATTCTTTTATAAAGAGCACTAGTCTGTACTCTAAAATTCGGTTAAAATTTGGGGGAAACTAAAAGCTCTTCTTGCTTAGCATATACCCATTGGCTTGTCCCATTTCATAGTGAGTACCCCCTTGCCTAGAATTAATCTAGAGAGTAAAATATCATACCAATTTTATACACCTCCCAACTTTTAGTGATCAAGTGTTAATTTCATTTTTTTACTAAACCTCACGATCAGGGAAAGGTGGGTGTTTGCAGTTTGAGAGAATAAGATCATTAATACACGGGTATGAGAATGCAGGTCATTGATGAAATTGACTGTTGGCTAAATTCCATTATGTGGATCATTTGAGAACATATTGTAAAGTGCCTAGAATGATGCTTAATACTATAGATGAGAAGAGTAGTCGTTTATTCTACCCTGTGGGCCTGGTGCAAAGGTTGCTGTATGATCGGCACTTGGTACATATTTACTGAATAAAGGAATGTTAATTTTTTCCGCCCTGTTCTCTTTTTGCTACAAATCCCTGCTAGTCAGGGAGACAGTGGTTTGGAGGTAAAAAAAAAAAAAAATCCTCTTCTTTAGCATACATCATTGATCTAAAAACAACTCCTCAATGTGAGCCATTTGTCAGTCAAAATGAAGCCAGGAGTTATTGTTGGGATGTTCAAAATAATGAACTCAGTGGTATTCTCCTGGGATTTATTCTGTTCACTTTTTTTGGTAAATATCATCAGTCATAATCATCTTTAGAAAGGTGATTAGTGGTGTACCATGACCCTTTAACATTGTTGAAGTATAGGTCCAATAACTTGCTGAATTTTCAAATTCTTTATTACCACTGTAATATAGTTTCCATGTGAAAAAAATGCAGTTAAATATAACAGCTTTTCTGGTTAAATGTTAAGGCTTCTTGTACGCGTATATATGCATGTATATATATATATATATTATTTTTTTTCTTTTTTTTTTAGCACTGTGTTTTCTACAGTGGACACTGATGAGATACCAGCCAAAAGACCAAGACTAGGTATTGAATATTAATTTTAAAAATTCATTTTTCTTTTTAGTAGGAAAAGTATATGCCTGAATAAAATTTAAAAGATAAAAAGTATATGCAATGAAAAGTTTTTCCTGTCCATTTTCTACTCAGTTATCTTTTCTGGAGGTGACCATTGTTACCAGGGAATTAAGTATCTCTAAAGATAGATAAGCCTGTATGTAGAACATACATTTTAAAATTCTTAATCTTCCTCTAAAGAAAAGGTGCTTTTTAAATTTGAGGAGAAGACATTGTAAAAACTACTTCAAACTGAGTCATCTAGTCAGACTGCTGAATGAACCAATCTAATGTGTTGCCTCAGATTGTTTACTTCCCTATAATCTGAAGGGCTAGACATAGCTTGGTAGAAGAGAATCAAATTAGATTAAAGGGAAAAGGAATACAATGGAATACTATAATAATATTTTCTTTCTCAGAAATGCATGTGAATTTAGATTTACCTCTAGAAGTGGTCATTAAGAGTGGGCAAATCTGTATTAAGATTTCATTTAAATCCAATGAGTACTTACTGAGTGTCTCTTATTGCTAAGTAGTGTCTTGGGTTCTACAGGAAATACAAAAATGAGTAAGACAAGGTCTCTGTATTTTTAAGGACCTTATAATTGTAGGGGTATATGATAATATAGTGGGGGATAAAAGACAAGCACATAAATAATACCAATATCAGTGAGGATATAAAAATGAAATAAGAAAAGTCGTAACAAAATACTGTCCAATTTTCAGCTAGTTAAGAGTCTCAGTGAATATTTGATGAAGGAGCTAGTATGTAAGACGGGTCTTGAAGGATGAATAGGATGTCAACAGAGAACAATAGGAAGGAAAAGCTTTCTAGGTAGAGGGAATAGTATTGGAAAATTATGCAAGTCAGGAAATAATGAACAGAACTCAGGAAAAAAGCTGGCAAAAGAGAGGTCAGATTATGGAGGATTTTGAATGTCAGGAATATCCAAATTCATTAGGACAGTATTTTCCAAAGTACAGGATAGATACCAGACAGGAAATAATTTTAGGAGATACAATGTTCATAGCATTATGTAACATTTGAATTGTTATATACTAAAAAAGTTGTATCCTTTTCAGTTATTTTAAGCAGAAAATCTTGATTGAATGCTAGTATGTCTTCAATACTGATTTAATACAGTTGACCCTTGAACAATACGGGGTTAGGGGTGCTGATCCCCCCCAGCCCTAAGTTGAAAATCTGAGTATAACTTTTGACTCCCCCCAAATGTAAGCTTACTAATAAATAATTGATGAACACATATTTTGTATGTTATATATATTATATACTGTATTTTTACAATATAGTAAGCTAGAGAAAATAAAATGTTAAGAAAATCATAAGGAAGAGAAAATACAGTATGTATTGAAAAAAAACAAACCCATGTATAAGTGGACTCGCACAGTTCAAACCCATGTTATTCAGGGGCCAAACTACATGTTAATCGTTCCGTTTTTAATAGGCACAGTTAGAACCTAATATCATTGTGTTTTCATTTCTTTATAAGGCAAATAATG
Organism: Rhinolophus sinicus; assembly: GCF_036562045.2. Classification (NCBI taxonomy): domain Eukaryota; kingdom Metazoa; phylum Chordata; class Mammalia; order Chiroptera; family Rhinolophidae; genus Rhinolophus; species Rhinolophus sinicus. The sequence continues at coordinate 49,126,541 of NC_133751.1, forward strand.
TTGCTTTACATTCATAGTAGCAATATAAAATTACCTTTCAAATACATTTGTTTAGCAAAACGTGAGTCTGTTTTAAAGAAAAATATAAATAAATAGCTATATGTGGTAAAAAAATATATATATAATAATAATAACCAAAAAACTTTCACAGTGGAATTATAGAAAGTTCCTGAAATAATTCTGGCAGTTATACATTTTTATGGATTTGTATGTTAAGGATCTCTCCCTCTGTGATTTCCATGAGATATGTAGTATGAATGGAAACTATAAAAGGGGACCTAAGCCAAAGGTGAAGCAGTGGATAGCAGAGGTAATCATTCCTGCAGAGTTGGGAAAGGTCTATAGCAGTGCTGTCCAATAGAACTCTCTACCATGATGGCTACTGAGCACTTGAAATGGGGTTAATGCAACTGAGGAACTGAATTTAATTAAATTTAGGTAACTTACATGTGTCTACTGGCTACTATATCGGACAGTACAGCTCAATTGGTTGCTTTTGAGAAAAACAAAAACAAAAAAAACAGGAAGGGTAAAAGAAAAGAAGGAGGCTCTTAGAATTGCAAACTTATGATCTTATAGATGAAAGATTTTAAGAGATCTTAGTCTAGTCCCAGGAAAATAGGGTGGTCCTATTCCCATTTTACAGATGAGGCAGACTATTTTTTTTTTTAAGTCAATGAGATCTTTTGACATAATCTTTGGCATTCCCAGATTTTGACAAAATTTGTAGTAAAATAAATATAGTACTTTTTAGTGTCTACTACTTAACTATGTTAAGAGTGCCTCTTTTCCTCTGGGTTTGGATGACAGTCTGTGAGTTAAGCACCAATCCCCAAAGCTCTTTTCTTCTTCTTACAGCTCAACATTATTAGAGGAATAACACAGAATTCTTTCTAATTCCTAAAATGAGAAACAGGTCATTTGCAAATTTTGGTTCTTCTAACTATTCTCTAGTTACAAATTACTTCGAATTGGATTCTGCTTTACCCAGCTATCACATCCTCCCTGTTGATTAAGTTATTGCCCTATCTTTCCGGAAAGTATTTTATAGCATATATATTCTGGAGTGCTTCTTGATTAAAATAACCTGAAATTTTAATTTCAGGTTATTTTTCTCCAAAGCAGAATGTGGCTAGGGTGATGATCTCTTTCTCTCAAACTAGTGCTTTGGAATATCCTTAATTAGGAAATAGAAAAGAAATTGTAAAAAACAAATCAGCAGTGCAGGAAGCGAGAAAAAGAAGGTAGTGATGAAAAGAGGAAGTTGGGAAAACACTGAAATCTCCCCCTCCCTTTTGTTTGTTTACTTACCTTATTTTGTAATCTTTATTTTTGGTTGCACAGAGGGGTAAGTCTGAGATCTTCCAATACATCTTTTCCAGTATAGAGGGATAGCATTGTTTCATCATGGATGTTAAGAATTACATATCTTATACTTCACTAATTTCCACCCTGGGGGTAAACAAGATAAAATAGCACTTAGTAAGTAGTTGTTTAGGACAACTGTATTGTTATCTGCCCTGGAAGTAATGATAAGTGTTTCCTGTAGGGTTCTGCCATGCCTAGTGAAGTTATGCCCCTGTCTCTCTGACATAGATTTCTTTTTCTATATGCGGGAGGGCTCATTGCTTGAAAGCTGTTGTTCAGGACTTTTTTTGTGAGTATCAGTATGATTTGCTAAAGTGATGGTTACATGTTTTTGTAGCATCCTGATATTTGAATAAAAAAACAAAAACCACACTGCTGGAATTCCAGCTATTCAGGTAGAGAAATTATTTCTACTGATACCTTTTTATCTCAATGGTTGAAAATAGGACTTCTAATAAAAATTGAGAGGGCTTTTCTAAGATACAATCTTATTTTTTTGCTAGTTTATTACTCCATATTTATATGTATATGTAATCTATCTTACTGTTTCTAGATTGCTTTATTCACCAAGTGAAAAACAGTCTCTACAATGCTGCCAGCTTATTTGGATTCCCATTCCAGCTGACCACAAAGCCCATGGTAACTTCTGCCTGTAATGGAACACGGAATGTGGCCCCTTCAGGAGAGGTCAGTGGGGATAGGGCTCCTTAGGACTACTGATTTCTGTGCTTAATCATTAAAATTAAATTTTAGAAATATTCTCTCATTTTAGGAATTAATGTGTAGAATGACTTCTTTCCAGAAATGTTCATGTCTTTATTAGCCTTGATATATAGGCCAAAAAATTAAAAGTTAAGAAATTACACATCTAAAAAGTATTTAAGAAGAGCCTAATTACTGATAATAAGTATGTGAGAAGACTCTGGAATTTTTATTTTTTACATCATTTTGTGAGTCTTTACAAATTATACCTTTGGTCTTATTGATGATATCTCTTCTGTGAGCTAGCTAAGTAATCACCAGTAGAGTGATTTTTTTTTTCATATTAGAAACTTATTTTAATTTTAAAATTTAGATACTACAGAGGTGATTCTATTTGATTTTAAGGTATTTTCGAACTCTTCATCTTGTGAACTGACAGGTTCTGGATCCTGGAACAACATGCTGAAACTGGGTGAGGTGGTCAAAAATATTTCTGCTTCCCCCTACCTCCTTCTGCCTCTTTTTTTCTGAGTTTTGCGAATATGAAAGGAAAACACTGATTTGGGTTGCGATGAGAACACAGACATATTCTCTCTGCCATTCTAAAAAGCAAACAGTTACCTTTAGAATTGTATTTGAATTTACTGTTGTGTTTTTTATTTGTATTATCAGTGTCCTTAATGTGACTTAGATCAAGTTTCATTCATTTAAAAAAAAAAATCCCGAGAGCTTACTCTGTGCTAGGCACTGTGCTAAATGAATCAGGAATAACAAAATAAAATCTTTAATAACAAAACAAATAAAATCTTTAGTAATAAAATAATTAAACCTTTAATAACAAAATAAAACAAATAAAATAATAACAAAATAGTAAAACCTTGCCTTTGAGGGTCATCATCTGATTGGTGAGCTACCCTAGGCTCCCAGTTCTCATAGTTTTATGGATTAGGAATATTTATACATCCAAACCCCTAAATTGAATTGTAATTATTGTATATACTGTACAAAATGGTGGGGAAAAATAGGAAGAGGCTAGAGTCCTGAAAATGATTGTAATCTGTGCCACACAGGAAGATTTGTGAAATGTGAGAGGAAAGGGAAAAAGAGCTTTTAGGGAACTTGTATATTCAGGAGTCAAAACCGAAGAAGCTTAGGAAATGATAAAAACCTTAGCATAGTGCTTCTCAAACATTTTTAGTAGAGTACCTCTGGTAGCAGAGAAAAGGAAAGTAAATATGTACCCCTGAGTCTGAGAATCTAGTTCTAAGGGACCTGGGACAAAGATGATACTTCTTTGAAGTCTTTCATTTCATTTTAAAAGTTAATACAAATTAAATCACATAATCTATTCATGTTGTTGGAATATGTAAATGTTTAAAATTATTTACCATTGAAATTGACACAGGGAAAGGATGGTAGATTTAGTTTGTGCCCGAGGTATCAGTAGTATATTTCTCTGTGTTTGTGTAGCCTAGTCAGAGAGGCACAGGAATTCCTGGGCCCGGTTTCCTCTATAAAGAAGTCCACAGCCTCTAATCTAAAACCCTTGGAGATGTGTTTGGAAATTCTGAATTTTTCCTATTTTAGACATATAGTGTTTATTGAATATTATTAAAAAATACCCGTTGGGATTGAACATTGGTTCAAGTCAGGTTTGGGAAACAAATGAATTTAGGTCAGTTTAGGTTTTGTTGCTACTGACTTATGAAAAATTTTCAGTTTTAGACTTCTGCATTTTGGAGTCCTCAGGGACTCCCAACCTTGTAGCTACAGCAGAAAATGTGACTGATGAAAATTTGGTGAACCTTTTTTGAAGTATAGTAACCATCTCACAAGTGTTAGAAGCTTCCGGTGAAATGTAGTAACGTGTCAGGTTTTCATTTAAAAATACTTTTGTTTTCTTGGGAAGAAGAAATAATTTGAAAAATTGACTCAATTTGAGTAGATTAAGAAGAGTTTGTAATCTTGAGTTCTTCATGCCTCTCCTTGGTCCCAGTAAGCAAAACTAGAAGCTTGCCTATTTTAGGTTATTGCCTATCGAGATCAAAGACAATTGTTATTGCCTATCGTGATCAAAGACAAACTACCGTATTTTGCCATGTATGATGCGCTCCTGTGTATGATGTACACTAATGTTTTTGGCCCAAACTTTCAGGGAAAAAATTTTGTTTTAATCTTTTAATTCAAATTTTTATTTACATTTAGGTACTTGTTTTCTGTATTATAAAGGAATTTTAGCATTTATTTTTTAACATATTATGGTACAAGAAATTTCATGTAACAAATAATTACAAAACACAAGAACAGATACAAGGTACAAGAATTTTTATGTACCGGTAACAAATTTACGATATTTACGCATCATAGAAGGCCAAGAACTCTTCGTTGTTGCAAACTCTTCGTAAATTCAACAAAACCGATTATCGTATTTCAGGGTATTATTTTGCATATGGATATCGTTATTGATTTCTAGAGTTATACTTTTAACTCATAGGCATAAATAAAAGAATTAAAAACATTTATATAGATACGGAATTAGTACTACCCGTTTATAGTGTGCTGTGCATCCTTATTTTTCCATCACAAATTTGGGCAAAATACTGCACATTATCCACAGCAAAATACAGTGAGTACTATTACTTTTCCTTTAACTTTACAAAGTTTGTGCTGGACCTCTGTGCTGTACATAGTAGAATTTGAAAAAATAAGACTTTAAGTTCTGCAATGTAGATTGCTCAGAGATTTTCTTTTCTAATGCAGACCGGTGTTTTGTTTTGTTTTACAATTACAAATACATTTTTAAAATAGGTAATAAATCTCCTAATGGAATAAGTGACTATCCAAAGATCAGAGTGACAGTAACCCGAGATCAGCCTCGCAGAGTCCTGCCTTCCTTCGGGTAAGTGTTACATTATGCCTTTCTTTAAATGGAATCTTAGCAGTTGTTAGGTGCTCTCTCTTGTTAGGCATTCCCACTTTTATTCTATTAACGTAATTTTAAGTAAGTACTCCGAGGCTACTGGCCTGCCGAATACCATACAGATAGTGAGAGACTTCAACTCAGATGCTGTTACTTTTTCTGCCATTTCTGCCCAGAGCATCTGATTTTGCAAAACCTTTACAAAATAATTGTTCATTCCTAAACTTTTTTTGAAGTACCATGTGCATACAGAAAAGGGCAGAAATCGTGTGTCTAGCCTGATGAATTTTCATACACTGAACTGTTATTATTTTATTAGTAATTTTCGTCTCCCTTCTGTGGTCAACACTTTCTAGAATTTCTACTGCTTGGCTGTTAGATCTTCCGGATTGATCTAATTTTCATATATATTCTCTGTTGTTGTCCTTGCCCTTTTTTAAAAAAAAAATCTTTTACCGACTTCGTTGTTGTTGGCTTCATAGTTTTTAAGTTGTAAGCATTCTCCCTCTCCTTATTCCCCATGGTTTTTTCTTTCTCCAAGCATCTTGGAGGATGCAATGTCTTTTCTTATTTCTCTAAAGCTGTTAGTTATTTTAAAATTTCTTCTCCCTACTTTGCTTCCTCTGAATCTCCCTCTCCCCTTTGTTTTGGTCTTATCTTTCATTAATTAGAGTCTTTATTCAAATACTGGCAATCCTTGGCTATCTACTCATATTTAAAAATGAGACAGTAACTAAAAACTAGGGCTCTCTGGAGTTGGATAAGTGGCCGATTGTAGGGCTAAGAGAGAAAGTACAAAATGAGTTTGGAACGTCTTGTGCCAGAAATTAAAGAAGTGCTCAGGCACTGGGGACATGTAACATGACACAGGAGGAAACTTGAAGGGGCTTCCACTGGCCAAATTCGGGACAGTGTAAGCATCACAATAAATAAAGACAGGAATACAGATACTAGTAAATAAATGTATAGTGTGGGAGGGAAAGATCTTTATAGTAGGATGCCACCTAGTAAGTGTAGAAGGAATGATAGAGCTTAAAAAATCATCATTTTGTAACTATCATAGTAATAATTGATATATACAAGAAACATCAATTGAGCTGTAACTAGTAAGTAAAAGTTTGATGAGGTACAGGATATGTACATAAACTCAAGATATCTCCCCACAAATTACTTATTAATTACAAAGGGAAACATAGTAACCTTAGGGTGGAGAAACCTGCTTGACATCACCTTAACCAAAGGATCAAAGTTAAAACTACCCACAGTGGGACAGACTGACATTATGGCCTCCAGATATATTGCACTGAGTAGGACCTCATCACCTAATTCGTATCCCAGCAAAATTCAATAATCGGAATCTAAGAATGAGAAAACAGTTTAAGATGAATTTAGGGTTAATTCTATAAGACAACAGGCCTGTACTCTCATTTTAAAGACTAAGAAAGGCTGAAAACTGTTTCAGATTGAAGGAGACTAAAGATACATGATAACTAAATGCAGTGTGAGCTCCTACATTGGATCCCTGATAGGAAAAAAGAATGCTGTGAAGGATATTTTTAATATCTTTGGAGAAATTTGAATATGGACTACATGTTACATATTGTATCATTGATTATTGTATTATAGTTATGTAAAAAATGTCCTTGTTCTAGAGAGATGCATACTTAAATATTTAGAGGACTTATCTTTATGCATTTAATATTATAACTGTCCTTATAAGCATTGCTTTAAGCTACATTCCACACATCTTGAAATGTTGGTTTTAATTTTCATTCAATTAAAAATATTTTCTACTTTCTGTTTTACTTCCTCTTTAACCAGTGATTATTCTGAAATGTAGAATTACATTGTTTAATTTCCAAACATTTGGGACTTTCCAGATATCTTTCTGTTATTTACTATACTAGTTTAATTCCATTATGGGTAGAGAATATACTTAGTATGGTTTCGGTTCTTTCAAATTTGTTAACATATGTTTTATGGCCTAGAATATGGTCTACCTGAGTGAGGTTCAATGTGCACTTGAAAAAAATTCGTATTCTGCTATTGTTGGGTGGAGTGTTCCATAAATGTCAGCTCAAGTTTGCTGATAATGTTTTACAGGTCTTACTGATTTTCTGCTTACCTTTTTATTGATTGATGAGCAAGGAGTATTGCTGTTTCCTACTGTAATTGTGGTCTTGTCTATTTCTCCATCGAGTTATGTCAGTTTTTGCTTCATGTGTTTTGTCTTTTTTTGACCCAGATTCACCAGTTATCATTTTTGTCAATTTGCTTTATCATTCTCTGTCAAATAATTTTCATGTCTCATTGATCTCCTTTAATCTGGAACAACTCCTCAGTCTTCTATTTTTGTCTTCAGTAGCATGGATATTTTTAAAGAGTATAAAGCATTTCTTTTTGTAGAATGTCTCTTAATTTTGACTGATGTTTATTCATGATTTGTTTTAGAGGATGCATTTTTTGGGGGGTAAAAATACTATATATGTGGTGTTGTATCTTTTTTAAAACATCACGTCAAGAAGGGTATGAGGTCAGTTTGTCCCATTATTGGTAATGGCAGGAGAGGTAGGCTGTGTCACCAGCAGCAATGACTAGGTTGGGGCTTCATGGCTTCCATTTCTTTAGCATTTATTAATTTACATTCATTAGTTTAGCATCCAGCCGATATTTATTGAGTGCCTTTCAGCTTAGATTATGTAATAGGTATGATACAGTGGTAAAAGGATATAATCCCGTGTCTCCCCAAAAATAAGACCTATCCAGATAATCAGCTCTAATGCATCTTTTGGAGCAAAAATTAAAATAAGACCCAATCTTATTTTACTATAATATGAGACCGGGTCTTATATAATATAATATAATATTATAATATAACATCAGGTCTAATATTAATTTTTGCTCCAAAAGATGCATTAGAGCTGATTGTCCGGCTAGGTCTTATTTTCAGGTAAACACGGTCTCAGTCTTTATGGAATTTAAAGTTTAGTGTGGGATATAGACATTATACAATCATACCAGTCATTAATTCCAGTGGTGCCAAGTGACATGAGGAAAAGTGCAGTACAAGAGGAGGGTATGTGTAATATGGGAGCTAATTCCAGAGTTGGGGTTGAAAAATGGTTATGAGGGAGAAGGCAGAGGCTTTCATACAGCAGCGCTGGTGACTGGAAATAGACATTCCATAGTGGAATTCTGGGGCACCCTTACTCTAGAGCTAGATCTAACTTTGTGAATGGTAGTTGTCTGATTTGCCAGGAGCAAGCTTAACCTGAGAAGCCTAAGTACAGAATGATCTGGAACTTAGATTCCAGCAATTGAAGCAGTTAGGTGATAACTTTGTAAAATTTTTTCTGTCTCTCAGTTTTACTTTGAACTCAGAAGGCTATAACAGAAGACCAGGTGGTCGTCGCCATTGCAAAGGCAATCCAGAGAGTTCTTTAACGTGGAAACCTCAGGACCAGGTTGTAACAGAGATGATTACTGACGAGGGTGGCAAGGGTCTGAGGCGTCCCCATTGTACTGTGGAGGAGGTAAGCCCTTTTAGCCTGATCTCTTTTGAAAACTATTTTATGAATTTTGGAGGGAATAAGTAATATATGTACTATGGTACAAAATTCAAAAGGTATAAAAGGGTGTACAGCGATAATAAATTGACCGGTCTCACTTCCGTACCTGGCCCCAGCACCCTGTTTGACTTTTAGCAAGTAACCACTGATACTTGTATGTATCCTCCTAGAGATATTCTGTACATATGTAATTTAGTCATTTTCCAGGTTATTTTCACCATAAAAAAGAAAAAGGAGTTACGTTAGGAAAAATAAGGTTATGGATTCTTTCTTTTTGGGTGAGTGAATTATTCTGACTTGTTTCTTGTATTAGCTGTAATAACTGACTGTGTAAGGGAAGTAAATGGTGTACATGTCTGCTCTTCCCTTTTCAGGGCACTTAGCATGATATCTTCATCAACAATCTTCTCTTCACTTCCCTCGTGAAGTGTTCACTTATTCCAGGAGAGTTTAGAATTATTCCTGTGTCTGGCATTTCCCAGGACCATCACCTATTACTGCATAGTTTTCTGAGCCACTTAGTTTAGTTCATCAAAGAACTATTTATATGGGTGCCAGTTGTCAGCAATTAAAATTGAATAAAATATGGTCCCTGTCCTCTAGGAGCTTATATATAAATAGTTGTATTCAACACACAGGTAGGCAGAGCGAGGAATGGGCTGCAGCCCTGGATGGGGTTTTAAGGAGAGAAATTATAAAGTAGCTTCATACCTTTTAGAAGAGAAATCAGAGATGGGACTGAGCATATATATACATATAGGATATATTCTAGAAACATTAGAAGGTAATATTAGCATGGACATATTCATTGGTTAAGTGTAGTATAAAGTTAGAGGGAAGAGCCTGAGCCCCTGATTTCAGTCTTTGATAAATACTTGCTACTGACCAAGATGCCCTGTGTGTTTAGGGGGAAGTTGATGACTTCAGTTTTAGACATTGTTTAAAGTGCCTGTGAAACATTAAGAAAACCTGGCCGGTAGAATTTTGAGAAGGCAGGGTTAGAGACACGTGTCTGAATCTTCTGCATATTGGTGTTATGTAAATCAAGGGAGCTGAAGACATTATTCAGGGAGAGAATGTAATGTGAGAAGAGATAATGGGCAGAACCATTGGCATTTGGAGCAGGCAGAAGAAGAAACAATCTGCAGTGGAGACTGAGAAGATAAGAAGAAATCAGGAGAGTGTATTGTCCAGGAAGGCAAGGCAAGGTCAGCAGGGTGAGATGCTGAAGAGAGAGGTCAAGTAACATAAAGGCTGAAAAAGTGTCGTGGATCTGGCCATAGAAAGTCACTGATGACTTTGGTGAGACCAGTTCCATTTTGGAAGCTGACTGTTCTGAATATGAAAGTGGATTATTTATGCTGAGTTGTTTTGTGGTTAACCCAGGTCCACTGTCAAAAACTCAGATACCAGCAAGGTCTAGGAGCTAATGTAAATGAGTGAAGTGGGGTGGAGCCAATGGCCCTTCTGAAGGGAGTAGCCCTGCCTCGCTGGAGATTGTGGATTCAGTTTTTCAAAAGAGGCAGATTTTTGGATTTTTCTTTCCAATTGATAAAGTTGGCAGTTAATTTAAGGAAATTTAAAAAACACTGTGCTAACAAATAAAACCCATCTACGGACTGCATTTGACCTCTTGGTCTTTGTTTATGATTTAATTATAGGTTTAAAGTGCTAGAGGTTATCTAACATGCTTTCTTTTATTTAGGGTGTTCAGAAAGAGGAAAGAGAGAAGTACCGAAGGTTATTGGAGCGACTTAAAGAAGGTGGTCATGGAAACTCTGTTCCTCCTGTAACTTCAGCTCATCATAGGTAAAGATAATCTAACAAGATAAATGCTTTGTTAGACATCATTTTCCTTATTTTTGGAGAGGAAATTGGTAGGAAGCGTTTTGTGGAAAAAAGAGGTTAACATTGAAAGAACTAGTTTATATAAATTTTATGTAACTCTGGGTGGTGAACACACAATGGGATTTATAGATGATGTAATACAGAATTGTACACCTGAAATCTATGTAATTTTACTAACAATTGTCACCCCAGTAAATTAAAAAAAAAAAAAAAGAATGCAGCCTCGACGTCAACTAGGCTTGGGTTCAAAACCCAGCTCAACCCTTAGTTGCTATAAGATGTTGGGAAACTCCCTTAATGCCATGAGCTTCTGTTTCCTGTGGAATGAGAATAAGAGGGAGAATGTCTCCCTCAAAGGGCTGTTTTGATTACATTAAATGACATTTATGAGGCAAAAAAAAAAAAATTGTAGTAGTAAAGGATTATATAGAACAGTGGTTTTACAAAATAAAATTTTCCGTTAGCTTTGGAATCCCTCTGTTATAGAAAAGTGGAATCACTGGTTGAAGTCAGGGAGCAGAGAATTTTTTCAACCTCCCCAATATACACATTTCCCACAATGGCGCTCTCTGTCTGCCTCTTTCCCCCTCTTCTCTCCTGCCTGTCCTTCCCGCCTTCCCTTTCCCTCTCCTTGCTTCCCCATATACACATAGTCTCTGAGGCATCTTAGTGGATGTATCTTAGCACAATTGGAAACTTTCCACTTTAGAGAGAAGATTAAAGTCACCCGAAGTCATAAGAAGTTTTCTTAAAAGACTCCTTGTTAATTAAATACTCTAATAAGCAAATAGTGTGGCACAAGGAGTTGATGTCTGGCCTTATATCCCTTTATAAAAAGGGGACAAAAAATATGTGAGCTTCGGAGTGACATGCACTTGATAATTCTAACAAGTGAGAATACACGGAGGGGAGTCCCAGAAATTATGTAACAGCAAGTGGAAGGTGAAAAAGTTATAAGACTATCTAGGATGTTGAGTGCAGAAATAACAAAATCTGGGAATTTGAATTTTGATTGTGAATTTTTAAAATTTTAATTCTCTTTGTTTAGTCAGTCAGAATGTTAATATTTTCTCCATTTTGACTAGCCACTATTGAAAGCAGCAGTATGCTTCATGAACTATTGGTTTTGTCATGTCAGCAAAATCCTAAAACTTTTGCTTTTTACATTCCTCTTTAGATGTGTTGTTTTAGGATCCATTTCAGTATATTGTTTAAAATGTTTCCATCTTTTAACATGAGTTTTATCACACAAGATTTTTCAGTGAAGATGGCCCTGGGGATTGAGAACTTCCAATTTTACAAATAGAAAAAACTAGAGGCTAGGTAACTTGGCTGAAATATTAGAATCAGGATTAGACTCCTTGTATCCTAGTCCCTGATGGCGCTATGTTGCATCCTCTCTCTTGTAATTTGATGTTTCAGGGTAATGAGTAACTTCTGTTTGGAGAAGCTTATCAGAGATAATGAGTATTTATGGTAGATTCTCCTTTTGTATCTGATTGTCTTCACTTTTTGTGTTTCTAAGTTCTCAGAGAAGTCAGATGGACACAATAAAGACCAAAGGCTGGGGGGAAGAGCAAAGTCATGGAGGCAGAACAACTCAGTTTGTTCCAAAACAATGTGAGTTTTAGCCCTATTTTAACATATAGAACTTAGTTCGTGTGCATATGAAATTGAAAAATAACATACGAGTGAAAGATGGTATACCAGACTTTAAAACTTTATCAGACCCCAAGGCATTGACTGGGGTTTATCCAAGACCAGTAGTTTAGTAAAAAAGTTATTTCAGGAAGAAGCAGATTTACAAATTACCTCCTTGATTGTTATTCCTAGCTTCTATACAGTAGTAGTACATATTTTGTTAGCCTAAAATTAATTTCTTTATATTTCTGATATTTTCCTTGTATTTCTCCACTTGTCCACTAAATGACACTAGGTGATAGCTTACCAAATGAGCAGATATCAGTTAATTTACACTAAAGATTATATTTAAGAAAGCGATTTATGCGTTTTTAAGCAACTTGATAACATAAGAGCTAGTGTCTTTGAATTTCATTCTAACATTTCAGCATAAGTTAATGTTTTGATACTTTGGAAACTATGTTGAAATTCTAGCTATATGATTGATTCATAAAGGAAACACTTAATTTTTTCTTTACCATCCTCACAGATAGAATTCTTGACACAAGGGGACCTCTATGTTCAGTGAGGAGTGAAAAGAGGTACATGGTTCAGTTCATTCTAAGTTTTCTTTTGACATTATTTTCTTACTTTGTGAGCTACATTTATGAGTAACCACGCCTGAGAAATTGTGAACTCTCCTCAGCTCTGGTAGCTGGTCAATATATATGGGGACATACCGTGTTTCCCCGAAAAGAACACCTCGCTGGACAATCAGCTCTAATGCGTCTTTTGGAGCAAAAATTAATATAAGACACGGTATTATATTAATTATATTGTATTGTATTATATTATATTATATTGTATTATATTATATTATATTATATTATAATGTTATACTGGGTATTATATTATATTACATTATATTATATAAGACCCAGTCTTATTTTACTATAAGACCGGGTTTTATATTAATGTTTGCTCCAAAAGATGCATTAGAGGTGATGGTCCGGCTAGGTCTTATTTTCGGGGAAACATGGTAGGTAGCTTTTGTGTCAGATGCTCACCCTGACTTGGGAGGGTGCCTTTCTCTCCTAGGCATTAGGGATTGGGAGATGAAGGTGCCGCTCATGTACAAATGTGGGTGTGATGGGCAGCTCTAGTATATAAACAGAAACGTATCTCTATGTGCCTTAGGATTTTGGATGATGGTTCATTTACGGCAGAGTTGGGGAAAGTATGGGCCAAATCTGGTCTGCCTGCCTGTTTCTGTAGGTAAAGTTGTATTGGAACACAGTCATGCTCATTCATTTATATACCATTTATGGCTGCTTTTAAATTACAATAGAGTTGAGAAGATACGGCAAAATGGTTAAGACCTTCAAGGCCTAAAATACTTACTATCTGATCCTTTTCAGAAAAATTTTGCTGACCTCTGGTTTAGAGGACTATATAAACTCAAGGCAATTTTTGTTTGCAAATTATTAAATCTTATTTCTAAAACTAGTCTAACATGTACCAAGTTAAAAACATCCAGTCTGTAATCTCTATATTTTTTTCCTCAGGTGTTCAAAGGGGAAAATTTCTGATACAGAGAAGACAGTTGGAATCAGACTTGACAATGAAGGTGTAAGTAGAAACACTAGTTGAATTTTGTATCTTTTTGCTCTTTCACCTCACTTAGTATTAAAATTTTGGTGCCCATGAAAAATAAGAAAGATGATACACGTTACTTTTAATTCTAATTCCATTGGTTTCTTTGAAAAAGCAGCAGGCATTGAAGATATATACAACTTTAGCTTCCTTTTGATTTGCTGGATTTTTATCTGTGTGCGGTAGCTACCTTTCTTTATAAGAGAGACCAATTTGCCTCCATCTCATCCCTCATCTGTGTTGCCTGGCTTCTTTCAGAGAATTTTTAAAAACCATACATCTCTAGAAAAGATAATGTTTAGGATTTTATTTTCAGAGTCAAGATTTCAGATTTACTTGAAAATACTATCAATTTTATGCTTAATTGGATTTACTTTTTCTATATAGGTATCTGAATAAAAAGTGTTCCAGTGATCTCCATAGTAATACCAGCATTTTTAATAATAGTGGCAAACACTCCATATCCAAAAGAAATATATTCGTAAATTAAATGCAAACTTGAAGTTTTAGATTATTTCACATTTTAGATACATACAAATACCAAAGTTTAGTTACAGCTTTGTGTTAAGTACAGTATCAGTTTGATCAGCTTTCTTTTTTCCCATTAGATCTCTTCATAAGAATTAGTCTTAAGCCACGGTTTTACATCATTAGTCTTAAAATACTCCCTCTCTAATGTTCCCCATTCCCATGATTCAGAGTGAAGCCTTTGTGTTTAATTATCATTTATGACCTGTGGAACAAAAACTGAAAGAAGAAGGCAACTAAGCCTGAGGGAGGACGGGGTGGGGGTGGGGGTGGTAATTTATTACCAGGCTGCAGACTATATCCTGCCACTGTCCTTGCTGAACCCTGCAGGCTTTGCTGTCTGCAACCATAGGGAAGGGCCAGCAGCTATGGTTTCCTAGGACTGGCAGTTAGCTACCGTGAAGAGAGTAATAGCTAGGTGTGTTGAGAGTGTGGTTCTTGTCCAAAGCTCTATTTCTAAATATATTTCCTAATTTTAAAATAGTTTACCTACTGAATTAAATTCAGCATTAAGTGTTTCAAACGGTCATGATAAGGAAAGATCTTATCCAAGTTTCTGGGATACTGGCAGAATTCTACTCGTTGACCTTAATGGTGGTTACATAGGTGTTAATTTTGCAAAAATTAAGTGATACATTAATGTTTTGTGCATTTTTCTATATTACGTAAGTTTTAAAAAAGAAGAAACAGCAAGTTTACTTAGTATAAGGATAGTGGTTCTGAGTGATGGGACTATGGGGCATATATTTTGCTGTTTTAAAACTTTGAAATATCTTTTAACTATGTTATTTTTAATTAAAATAAGAAAACCAAAAATACTTTTCTTGCTTCCTTCAGGGAAAATGATAAGTGTTCTGTTTCATGGTTTAATGGACGTGTCCCGTGAGCCTTAGGTTTTGAACAATTTTTGGTCCCTTTGCAGGGATAGGCAAATATGCTATATCTATTCATTTGGGGATTTGTTAATTCTCTTTTCTTTCAAGATAATGGCACTGTTTCATATTTCATGTTATTATGTATGCTTATATGTGCAAGTATGAAACATTTAACTAGAATATAGAACTGTTTTGATCAGAGGAGGGTACACCAGCTGGAGCCTGACCTATCCGAAGAAGTGTCAGCCCGACTCCGCCTGGGCAGTGGAAGCAATGGCTTACTCAGGAGGAAAATGTCCATACTTGAGACAAAAGAAAAAAATTGCTCAGGCAAAGAAAAGGATAAAAGGACGGATGATCTCCTTGAACTTACAGAGGTATTATTTCTTGTGTTGATCAGCATAAGAGATATGTTTTTAAATAACCTCAGTTATTCAAGACTGAATGACTGTTCCGAGGAGTTTCTCCAGGCTAGGGGTGAATATGTGAAGACAGTCAGGTCTAAGGGCTGTTTAGGCAGTGGATATATTGATCATTACTGAGCTGTGAAGGTGGCCTAAGGCATCAGATTGATGTTCAACACATGTGAGTAGACATAATTCTCACATATCTCGGAATATAAGGGGTTCTTAGTAGAATCTTTTTCTAACCTTAAAGTATTTTGGGTTATAGAGTGTGGTTTGGCATTAGGATTGAGTTAATTGCAGTTTTCTTTTAAGGGATAATGGTTTACTAAAATGTTTCTTTCATTGATTATTGCATTTGAAAATAGTGAAAACTTATAGAAAACGAGGAAATGAAGGTAGTTAAAAATTCTCATGTTAAAGGTGAGCCCACATCTTGGCTCCTTGTCAATTGTTGTCTTAGTAGGTGGTAGTCAGTCCTTTTCAGGGAGTATCTCTTGAGCACTTACTGTGTGCTGGGCCTGCAGGTGGAGAGAGAAAGCCATAAAATTGCCAAATTGAGTGCAGTGGCGGGAAGTGGTATTAACAGGTGTTTGGCTGAAATAATCTCTGTTGGGATTATAGATTCAGTCTTTTAGCTTAAATATGCGTTTATTTGCATAATTCTTTAGAATAATGAAGCCATCTATTCAGAAGGACTCAGTTGCTAGACTGCTGCCTAGTTTTCCAGTTTCTGTCTGTTTGCTGACTCTCCTCGTGTCAAAAATGGATAGTATGATCTCTTAGTTGTCCTAATTTTATTACTTTGATGTACTTAAATAAACGTTTAGGAGGGAAATAAGGAAAGTTCTGAAGATTCTTTTATAGAATTGTGGAAGGAGCAAAGGTAGGAAGTTAGACACTCCTAAGTTCAGAATCTTGGCTCTGCCATTTGATAATTTATGAGTTTGAGCGTGTAACCAGAATTCTCTGAGTGTTACCTGCTCTGTGAAATGAATATATTTTCCCTGCAAGCAGGGATTCATGATATGCTTCAAGTAGCTGCTACAATGCTTGGCTCATAGTGCTGCCTACATGGTAGTGGGATAATTAAGACTATACTTTAACTGTAAGTATTATTACCAAAGTATTATTTCCAGAAGCTGGTAATTCAACTAACATCTTTTATAACCATTAGTAAGACTGCTTTGTAGTCTAAGTTTATATCTTTTCATACTTCAATTTAGTAGGTCTTTGATAGTATATTTTTCTCAAGGGTGAGGTATTACAGAGGTGAAATTTGCTTTTTTAGTCTCAGACTTTTAAGTATCTGATAGTGGTTCTATATTAAAGTAGCAACCTCTGGACTTTCTAATTCAGGACATGGAAAAGGAAATCAGTAATGCCCTAGGTCATGGCCCACAGGATGAGATCCTAAGTAGTGCTTTCAAATTACGAATCACTCGAGGAGATATCCAGACCTTGAAGAACTATCACTGGCTTAATGATGAAGTAAGTTGTCTTTTATCCCTCCTTTTATTATCATTATGCTTAACCATTTACTCTCCAGAACCAAAGTGATAGCTACCCAATTATAAGGAGTTGGTAAAGCAGCTTTTAAAAAAACATCTAAAACAAAAACATCTTGAACCATAGAAAGATGGTTAATTCTGATTGTTTGCTGCCTTTAATTAGCAATGTTTCCCTCTTCTGCATCTGTGTTTCATTTCATCCAAGACTTCATTTGCTAGTTTTCAGTGACATTTTTATAAACCCTGGGTGCCACTGATAAATGGAAGGAATAGCAGTGACACTTTATTTTAGATGAATTCTTATAGGAGCCATTTTATTTTGTCAATAATAGAGGGGTATATTGATCACTATGTGTACATGATGTATTTTTTCTTTATTTCATTTGAGTGATAACTGCAAAAATTTGCCTAATTGTCATCTTGTAGCCTTACATACTTAGCTAAAGCTAGCTTTTAGTTCTTGCCAATTTTCCAGTTGGTCCTTTACTCAACTGCTCAGTCCCTGCATTTTCTCTCTTGCGTTCCTTCCTCTTCCCCCCATGACTAGTGGTATATAAACACATTCTTGTAAAACTAGGATGTTTTGTTTCACATTATAAATGTTTATCATGTAAAATTTAGAAAATACAGGAAAAGAAAAAGAACACTATTACCATTAAAAAAGTAACAAAATATTAATGTTTTGGTATCTTTTTTTCCAGTTAATATTTTTAAATTCAGATATAATTTATATATAGTAAAATTCACTTCCAGTTGATATTTCTGCATATTCTTGGAGTGATGCAGTTACATACACCTTTTCATTATTGCAGACTTTCTCTTTGAGTCCCTTCTCTTGGTCCTCTTACTCCTACACCTCAAAAGCACAATTTTATTCTTTCTTAATCCTTCCCAGTTTGCACTGATCATTTTTTATTTTCCATTTTCTGCTATAGACAGTCGTTTTATCCCCTTCCCTTCTTATCTTGTAATTCATCCTAATTTAGTTAGGTTAGACATTTAGTTTTGATAATGTATTTACCATGTTCTGATGTTTACTCTCTTGGTATTACAGGTCATTAATTTTTACATGAATCTTCTTGTGGAAAGAAATAAAAAACAAGGCTATCCAGCACTTCATGCATTCAGTACATTCTTCTATCCCAAACTAAAGTCTGGGGGTTACCAAGCAGTGAAAAGATGGACCAAAGGGGTCAATCTCTTTGAACAGGAACTTATTCTGGTGCCTATTCATCGGAAGGTACATTGGAGCCTGGTGGTGAGTTGAGAGAGGGTTAATTGTTGGAATTTGGATAACGACAATTTTCTTAAATAATGAAGGCTACCCTTTTCTTTTCTGTTCAGTGAAAGTCCGGTAGCATAAGTTAAAGGCATACTCCACAGAGTCTCTTCTTAGTTCTTGAGTTGAACAACTTGGAAAGATAGAAGACAGTTGCTGTAGCTGAGGGGCTTTCATTTTTAACAGGAAAGTTCTAGTGCACAAAGGTTATTTATTAGTTTTGTTTACAAGTTGGTACAGGTTAGTTGTAAAAAAGTAAAGGTATAAAGAAAAAAAAAATCTCATCACACTGAGAGGACCACTAATGTTTTGGGGATTAAGTTTCTAAGCCTTTCTGTAGGAATAGAAGTATATAATTATATAGAAATGAAGCTCATATCATCTGTGATGTTTTCAAAAAAGTGTGTCTTAGAAATGCATTCATGTTGGTATTGATTTTTTTAAAAGGTGCTTTTCTTTTTAGAAATAAAATTCTCACTCCTGTTATGGTTGTTCTGGATGTTGCATTTTTCCATTATAGGTGATAGACCTAAGAAAAAAGTGTCTTAAATATCTGGATTCTATGGGACAAAAGGGCCACAGGATCTGTGAGATTCTCCTGTAAGTAAAGGCTAAACCACTTCATTGTTGTCTCATTAGGCCTTTCTTAGGTGCTCTACGTTTTCGCTAATCATAGGAGGCTCTGGTGGGTGGAGTCTAATGGATAGTGAAGGCTGCCTTCCCAGTTGTTCAGGACTTGACTTGAATCCATCTTTTGGTCTAAAAATAACCTTATATCTGATCTTAATTGAGAAGTCTGTAGCATCATTGAAAACAAGTTTGTCATGTGTTACAATGTAAGATGTATCTTATTAGAATCCTGTGATTTGAATTAGATTTCTTTGGGATTGATACATTATTCTGAATGTTCTAAAGAACTGTTAGTTGGGGAGTATTATTCCTCTATATTCTTAAACCTACTCATGTCTCTGTGCTTTCCATGATAGTTGAGTTTATCTCATAGAAACCCAGAGGTAATTTTTAAAGCATATGGTTTGTAGGCAACTATTTCAAATAGGAATTGCTAAAAACCTGCCTTTAAAGCATAGCACTTATTAGTTATGTCAAGTGGTGACATGCATTTCATAGTGAGGAAGCAAATCAGTAAGACAAGTCTATTTTGAACCTTTGCTGCTCCCTGGAAACAAATGCAGGTTCCTGGTTTTAATTTTAGTAAGGATACTAAGAGAATTTTAATAAGGATACTTTAGTACAGAACTTGTTAAATGAATGATAGGAAGAAAAGTTAACAATAATTAGTTCAGTTCTCTTTTTCAATATTGTTTTTATTTCTGGGTGTTTATCTTAAATAAAAGGCATAGAGAAGAAAGTTTTTAAAGTCATAAGATACACAAAATTGTTTATAAAGCAGTTATTTCCCTCCGCTCTTTTGTGTTTAAGATATATAGAAAATGTGCACACATACATATGTATGTACATAGATATACATATATTATCACATGCATAGAAATGTTCTCATTGGAATTAGGCAGCAAAGTTTTATATGCTGCTTATAACAGGATACAAAAAAATGGTTTTTTTTTCTTTTTTGTTAAGTCTGAAGAGTTCAGCTCCTGTGGGTATCTGAGGCCCACTCCCTTTCCTTATACCCCTAATCTAGCTTTTCTCATCTTTTTTTCATTACTTCCCCACCACACACCTCCCCAAGAAAAAATTAATTTCTCCATTACAAGAGAAAATAGTACTAAGGAATAAGACTTTTTGTTTGTTGGGTTGAGCTTTAAAGGTCTACAAACCATTGAAATACCTAAGATTTTTGCCTTCCAGTGACCAGTTTTCAACCCCCTGGGGGCGATATTGCCTCTCCCATTGTGGGCATGTGCCCAGGTCACGCTGGTTTACCTTCTGTGCAGATTGGAATGAGAACTGAGATGCGTGGGTTAAATTTGATAACCCTCTGGAGAGTTGGATAAACTTAATGCTTAACTATGTATCTCCTACATTCTCTTATATAACCATAATGCCATATCACACTTCAGAAAATTAGTGATCAGTAATATATAACACGTGGTTCATGTTCTGATTTCCTCAGGTATCTTTTATAGTCTTTTTCTCCTAATCCAGGAAGCCAGTCCAGGGTTCAAGCATGCACTTAATGTCTTTAGTCTCCTTTACTTTAGAGTAGTCTTCCTGCCTTTTTTTGTTTTTCCTGGCAGTGGTTTTTCTTCCTTTTCTAAGAGTCTTGTTTTATTTCTGTTTTTAAGTGAGAAAAAGTAAGTTATAAAATGAAGTACTTTTTTAATAGAATAAAATGTATATTTTACAAATTGTATAGGGGTGGAGTAGAGAACTAAGGGACTACATAGCAAACTATTAATAGTAATTCTGGAGTGGTTATTATGGGGTCTTTTGTGTTTTGTATTTTATATGTTTTAATTTTTTAAAATAAGCATGTACAATTTTTATAAGCAGGAAAAAAACATTAAATTTAAAATCCAAAAGCTAATGGAGATGGATTTGAGAATAGCATATCTGTTAAATATCACAGTCCTTTGTTATGATAATACTAAATCTCCACAGGGATCCATCAATATATTCCCTCTTTGTCGTTTTTTTTTTAGTCAGTATTTACAGGATGAAAGTAAGACCAAAAGAAATATTGATCTGAATCTTTTAGAGTGGACGCACTACAGCATGAAGCCACACGTAAGTGATGGTCATCTGTATTTCAAATACTTTGTTGCATTTACTGTTGGAGGCATGTTATTTAGTCTTGACTTCCTTCCTTCCTGCCTTCACACACTCATCCGTAGGCGTGTATTCTCTGGAAGTATACATATTAACAATGATCTACTTCTATCTAAATCTTTTAATCGGGATGTTTGCTTCTTAGCCTTTATCTTCTCGCTTAAATTGTAAATGTTAAGTATAGCTAGCATGTCTCTTAGAGAATTGAAAAAGAACTCAATAAATTGAAGCCAACTACTTGTCTTGATTGACCCTAATAAAAATGTGAAGTTCTTGTTCAAAACTTATCTGGTAATTGTATGTATGTAGGTCTTTAGGGCCCCATGCCACCAGGTCCTCAAGAGTCAAGCATACTGTTTGTGAATGTGCTTTGGGTCTTGCCAGATTTGAATTTCATTCAGGGTTTAAAAATGCATACATCTTCTGAGTCCTAATGGCTTCTTCTTAAAGTAAGCTACATGAATTTATTTTTAGCCGTAACCAGTGTATGACTCAACTATCCAGAAGCATTTTCATTTTTAAGTTGAATAATTAGAAAGGTAAGCTTTGAAATTTCCTGAGGAGAGCACACATATAAGAGTCTATTAATGTTCTGGGAAATAGAATAAAGAAAACAAATGCTCTTCATTTTGTATGTTGGAGCCTATAGTTCTCTCCACTCTGTGAGACATGCTGGGCTCAGGAGAAAAGTGAGAGTTACCTACCATATGTGTGGGTTGTGTGCATGTTTAAATAGTCTTTTTTCACAATAATCATCTGTATTTGTTTGAATAAAAATTGAGCTGTTGTCATCTAGTGTATTTTCCAGCAGTGGAATCAGACCCTCTTATCCCCTTATAATCTTGTGCTCGTAAGTGCCAGCCAGAGTGTGTAAGAGGCTGGCCAAAATTCCTGAAGCTGGGCCTGGGGCCTGTGTGAGTTTACCTCACATGGGTTTGGAATCCACTGACTTTGGCTAATGATATCCTTTTGCCTCAGGACCAAACTGAGCAATCAAGGCATGATTTCCTGATTGGTTAAAGCCTATCAAGGGACTTTTTTTCTTCCTCCTGCTTGAAGCTATGGGGGTCCAAAGCAGTAGTCTTATTTTGCTGGCTAGTGAAGAGAAGTTTAACTGCCATATTGAAGTAGGTTAGTTGTCTTGTAAGCCTGTTTTTTATTGAGCCACATTTAGCCCTTTTCAAAATTTATAAATGTTTCTGAAATAATTCTGACTAGAATTTCTGTTCCTGATAATAAACCTTTTTTTCAGTTTGGGTTCTTTGTATGAAAACTGAGAGATGGAAATCTCACTTTGCTTTTCTCTTTCCTTCTGAAAAACATTTTCTATGGGGTCACATAGTGTATATCATAGTTAGGGTTTTTATACCACATAAAGACTGTGTGTGTGTGTGTGTGTGTGTGTGTGTGTGTGTGTGTGTAGTACCACATTTAATATTTACCTTTATAACATTGTTTATCCAGAGTACTATTTAGAAAAAGTCAAAGGAGTTTGTATTGATGACGTTTTGCCCCTTCTTCCCCTTTTTTTTGTAATTTCAGGAGATTCCTCAACAGTTGAATGGAAGTGATTGTGGAATGTTTACTTGTAAATATGCAGATTATATCTCTAGGGACAAACCTATCGCATTTACTCAGGTGAGTGAAGACCCTTCCTCATTCACTTAAACTTGTTTCTAAGCTTAGAACACACATTCCCAGTGCCTGGCACACAGTAAGATCTTAATAATGGTAGCTGAGCTCCTGTTATTATTGCCGTATACCTTGGCCATCGCCCTACGCTTGGCTAGCGTCAGGGATTGTCACTGCATCTGCTCTTAAGTTTATCCTAGTCTTTGGTGACCACTGGGACAATTTGCATATCTCTGAAATCCAGTGTTCACTGGTTCTGATATTTTTAGCCAAAGAAGGGGGCATGTCAGAATATGTGACAGCACGGGGAAATCAGGCCTTGTGAGAACTTGAATCACAGGTTTAAGATCTAACTATGAGTACTGCTTTTCTCTTCTGTTTTCCTTATTTAGTTCTCCACAGCTCTGCATTTGAGTGAAAATTCAAATACATTGGGAACTCTTGAGAATTTATGTTTCTCATTGCGGATTCTCAACCGTTTTACAACTGAGGACAACCCCCTTAAAAAAATAATTTTCTTAAACCTCTTTTTGATAGATGTTGTCTACCAGTGTATACTTATAGAATAGTAGGACTGATAACCCCATTCCAAGCTTTGGAGCAACATAAAATAACTATGGCTCCCATGCTAAATTAATATAATTCCAGTCTAAAATAAAGGCACTTATTATTGGTTAGTTTCTGCAGTTTTACTAAGAATAAATTTGCAGTTTTTTACTATATCTTTTGATATAGTAATTTATGTAATCTATGTATTACGTAATTTATGAATCCATGTATTAAGACTTTTTTAGGCTCCTCCAGATAGGAAATCACTAGTTTATATATAGTTAAGTGGTGTATTCAGCTATTTATCCTGAGACACCAGGAGTAAGTACCTCAAGGGTGTAAACTGATTTCATCAAAAGAGGAAGGACTAGGGGAGTTATACGTGATGTTGGATTTGTCTTCCATGTTGCTGCTTTGAGAATTGGCCCATGGAGTGATTATCAGTTAAAACAGAATAACATTAAGCAAAGCCTCATTCTTCAATGCTTCTAAATAACAAGGGGTTATTTGTTTTCTGAACCTATTGACATGAGATTTAAAGGCGGGAAGGTGCTATTTTAACAGTATTGGCAATGTCTAACATTTGGTAGAGCAGAAAGAACTTTGTGGATTTGGTTGTTTTTTTAAATGGAGTTCATGTTTGTCTCATAAAAAAGCAGAATATGTTAATTTCAGAATGTTTTGAAAATACACTAAGTAGAAATGTTACTGGTTGTGCCACTGCCTGTATATGCCCATTTTTGTTATGCAGTTGTTGGACTCTATTGTATAATTCTGCATCCTGCTTTGAATTTCCTTAACAAGGAAGTGATTATGATACATATGATAAGCATTACAAACCTTTTTTTATGGCTTAGTAAGTCTGTAAAAAAAGTCAAGATTTACATAAAGGACGTGTACATCGTACTTTATTTGCATGGTTACACCTAAAGGTTGTTGACACTACACGTTCATGTGTAATATAAGTGTTGTTTGTGTATTCTTTGCAGCACCAGATGCCTCTCTTCCGGAAGAAGATGGTGTGGGAAATCCTTCATCAGCAGTTGCTGTGAGAATGCCCCGCCCAGTCCCTCAGCTGCTGGTGGTTCTTTCACAGACAGACGTTTCCATATACCTCATGCATTGTGGGTTAAAAAGTCCCTGCATCACTTCTGTTCTCTCACAGGTACCGAGCTGTCAGAAGTGCATGAAGGCCTCTCCCTGCACCCTAGTCATGACTTGCTATGCGGAGGGCTGCTTGCAACCCTGTTTGTAAGGCTGTGCCTGCTCAGAGCCCCGGACTCTTCAACCCACGCAAGAACAAACGCTAATTAATACTTTTTTTACAAGAGGTTTTTTTTTTTTCCCTATGAATGTGGGAAATGCAGGATTTATTCTATGATTTGTGTTGTGTTTTTTTGGTGTGTTTGTTCACGTGTATTCATTCGCGCACTCATTTGCAAACATAATGGGCAGTGGCTGTTTTCTGCTGCTCATTTACAGTTAACTCTGAATTACTTGTTTGAACTATTTATTTCTGAAAAGAATGTTAATCAAGCTGCCACTCCCTGCTGAAGATCAGGAGGGAAATCAGTGGGGGGGGGGGAAGGAAGTGTTAATTAACTTCTCTAACGCTGGAGCAGTAACTGCCAACTTGAAGCTGGAGGTCTTTTTTTTGAGGCTTGAACATGCTGGGAGAAGCGCTGTGGTGTGGGCTTCGATCGCCTTTCAGAGGAAGTCTGACACGACAGCACTGGCAAGGTGTTATGGAAAAGTGGAACTGTGGCCAAGGAACTTGACTATCCATGCATCCTCAGAAGACAGTCGTGGTCATCTTAAAGAGACTTCCCTTTCTGGAAATGAGTTGACTTGGCTACTCTTGAAACTGGATTTGATGTAACTGTAAACCCTAAATCTTCCTTTTCATCCCAGATCTGGTTGAGTATGAACCTCAGAATTGTTAAGGGCTGGCCTGAGCGGTTTATTTCAAAATATACTATTCAATTTAAAGATATTTTTCCTCAAACTTTTTTTTTCTATATAGAAAGCCAAAATTAAGTTTTGTATTCATTAGGATTTACACCCCCCCCATTCCACCCCTACTGAATTTTGTGGAAGAGAATTTAGTACTTGGCTCTGAGGTTACCAGTTGTACAGTAATCTATTTTGCATATGAAAGTTTGTATTTAACTTTTTTGTTCATTAAAAACCTTACAGTGGTTATGCATTTTTAATTTCAGAAAGTTTAGAGTTAGTCAGAACGTATTTTGCAAGATCTAGTGCCTAGTGTTGCTTTTCCGATGTAATAAAAGGTTGCCTGGCAGAACCTGAAAAGTATATGCTGAAATGATTTCTAACCCTTTCCCTACTTAAACCTCCCAGACTTGTCCTGGTACACAAAAGCAAGAGGTAAAACCAGAGAAACGGGACATGTGTTAGCTGTGAGTCAACATGTCTGCCACCTAGGGGCCATACTATTGCAGCCAGTCCTCCTGGAGACAGAAAAGTCTGGGGTAGGACCTGGGGCCTGTGATGCAGGCTGAAACTGCTGTGCCTACTTGACGGCCAAAGTAGAGGACGTGTGCTTTGGTGATGATTAAAAGGCCGGTTGTGCTGCGTCTCCCTGAAGCTTAGGTGCTTCTTCCTGCAGCATCTGTTCCTTTCCTGAGGCTGCTGGAGTGGTGCCAGTGAGTACTGGGATCAGGCAGCTGGCACAGCCAAAAAAGAGATTTACTGGGTCAGCATTATGTTCAAAACCTGGACCCCACTTTGCACTAGTAGGTTTCACCTGAGAATGTAGTACCTTGGTTAAGATTTGTTCCATGTGGCATAAATCCTGCTAGGAATGGCTATTTGTAGTCTACCCAAATGTGTGAGTCCGGGGATGTTTTTCTGTTACATTGTAAGTACGTGAGGGGCTAAGCAGAGCAGCTTTCACTGAGCTTTCCATTCGGATAGCGCCTCATCAACTCCCAGGAGGACATAATGAAATGGGTAAGAACAGAGAGTTAAGTTAGAGAATGGCATTCTACTTAACCCCCACTTCCTGAATTCGTATGAGATGTCACAGGCCATGCTTCTCTAGGCACTGATGTGTTTCTCTTGGTGTAGAGAAACTTGTTGGTAATAGAATTTTTATATCTAAACAGTTTATGAGAAAAGCAGTCAGGTGATAAAAACAGCTATTGATTTTATCAGTAGCAAATTATCAACATTAAAACCAGTGAGATTATATATTTTATTATACTTGTAGTTCAGGGGTCTGAAAAAAGGTGGAGTAAACCATTGTTCTTTATAGTAGGCAATCTCTCCTAAAGATTGAGAAAGATGTAAAAAACAAAACAAACAAAAAAACTTGGTAAGCAAATGTCTTTCTCGTGTTTGACCTTGTACCAGAGCTGGGACGTGGGTGGGAGGGAAAGAGACTCGGGGCGTGTGGAAGATGTTCTGGAGAGCCCCGTATTCTACCTCAGTTAGGCTATTAGGTCTTCACCTCTGCAACCCTAAGCACAAGTTGGGGAATGCCGTGTCGAATGGTGAGTGTCTGCACTGTGAGGAGTTGCTTGGTGCTGGGACCAAGGTGCAGGTGTGGGGAGAACGTGTCCAAGACACACTGAACCTCTGATACAAATCAACACGGTAGAGAAATTTACGTTTGTAGTAAGTTAAGTACTATCGTTAAACTACATTGTTGAAATTGGCTTTTGGGAACTAATTGGGAACCTAATTTCTTTTTGATAGTTTCTTTGAGAAAACCTCTGAGTACCCAGTTTTCAAACAAACTTTTGGTACTTGTTTGTATGTTAGGGATCAAGCTGGCTGTATTGCTCTGATACTTTTTTTTCTTTAAATTTACCTAATATATACAAAGAAAGGGTTTGGGTGTTTGAAATAGGTGTTGACTTTATCTACCAATAAATTCATCTCTTTAATTCAATGGCTTTCAACGTTTTTTGATTGCAACTTATAGTAATAAATATATTTTATATTGTGACCAATAACACAGACATATATATTATGTGAGTATATATGGGCACAAATGTTTTACAAAAACATTACTTTTGCTACCTTCTGAGTTTATTTCGGTCTTTTAAAAAAATGTGGGTGGTGACCTCCAAGTTGATTTCTCAACCCACTGGTGGATAGAAATCCAGTTTGAAAAACACCTCTCTAAATGAAGTGACAACGATGCAAATTATGTTTAAAACTATAATGCTTGAGACTACAAAAATATAATTGTGGAGCTGTTTTGAGATAAATCAATCTAAATCTACGAAAACAGGCCAGAAGCTTTCAGCTCGTCATTGGAAATACGTGGCGTAAACAACCGTTCTTCGGGTTTTTACAATGATATTTCCTAAAATATGTTAAAGTCCTATTACTTCTATGTAGGAAGAAAAACAAAGGGTTCTGTGGCCCAATGTGTGCTGTATGATGCTTAGCAAACATAACAAATTAATGTCGTAACCTAGCATTTCTGAAAACTTGGACATTGAGCATGTCTCTGTGTGACACCTGTGGAACTGTTATATGGAAACACTTTGGAAAGTGTCAGGGAAAGCATGTACTTCAAATATACTCTGGGGAAGCATCCTCCCCCATGCTCCCCCCAAGCACACAGCCTCCTTAAGAGCGTATGGTGATCATAAAGGCTGTGGTCCCACTTAGAGTTTTCTTTCATTGTATCTGTAATAGGTGTTCATCGTAGAAAAATAACTACTAAAGAATAAGAATTTTGCAAATTCACCACCCAGAGTTAAATAACTCTTAATATTAACATTTTGGTATGAATCCTGGACTTTGGTATATCTTCCTTTGTGTATCTATGAATATGTGTGTTGTATACACTTGTGCATGTATATATTTTTTGTAATTAGCAAATATGGACTATGATATATGGCTATATAACCCTTTCCCACTTAATTTATCTTGAACATATTTTCATGTCAATAAATACTGACATTTTAATTGCTGCATAGTGTTCCATTGTACGGCTATAAAATGCTTTATTTAATCCAGTATTGTTGGACATGCACAATGTTTGGGTTATTCTCTTAGGAGAAATTCTTACAATTAAAATTTCTGAGTTAAAGTTATGTATGTTAAAAAAAATCAGGGGGAAAAAAATCACCCATTGATACTTTGACTTTTATTTCCCCTGGCAGTGGATGATTATTTGTATCTCCATTGATTTAAGTTTTATATTTTTCATATATGGATCTTTTGGATAAGTTCCTTCTGAGAGCTTTAATGTCTCATTTTAGTGCACAATTTTACCTTTTTTTCCCAACTACTTTGCAAAAATCTTTATTATGGAATATTTAAGAGATGCATACTCCCCCCTCCTTCAGCAGTAATTAAAATGTGGCTCCTCTTGGTTTACCTTCTTTTTCAGGGGAGTAGAGGGTCTGGAGTATTTGAAAGCAAAACCCTCACTTATTCTACCTAAATACTTAAGAACATCTCCCTACCTAGTCATAACAAACAAAAAGCCTATGTCATTTTCACATCTAACAAAATTAATAAGAATTTGCTAATATTATTTAATATTCAGTTCATATTTAAATTTCCCCAATTGTTTCAAAAACATTTTATTACAGTCTTCTAATCAAGACATATAGTGGGCTGAGTGGTAGCGTCCAAAAACAACTCTGTATCCTAATCCCTGTAACCTGTGAATATTTACTTTCTATGGCAAAGAATGAACGATACTTTCTATGGCGAAGGATGTGATTTAAGATATTGGCAGAAGGAATTGATCCTGGATTATCTGGGGGGGTCATAAGTCAATCACATGCCTTATAAGAGAGAGGCAGAGGGGGTTTTGAGAGAGCAGAGGCATTTAAATTGGCCTAGGCAGTGTTTATATATACATATACTTTACATTCAAGTGTATTGGGGTGACAATTGTTAGTAAAGTTACATAGTGTTTATATTTTATACCCATTTTTGGAGGAAAAAAGTCTTTATACATATCTGAAAGCAAATCTGGAAAAAGATGCCCATGTGTTAATAATGGTTGTCTTGGACAGGGTCTGTTACTTTCTACTTTATACACTTGTGTTTGGAGGTTTTTTGGTTTTTTTCCAAGAGACTATAAGACTATGGAAGCAAGACTGGAGTGATGCCACCACAAGCCAAGGAGCCACCAAAGCTGGAAGAGCCTTCAGAGGGAACATGGCCACGCTGACACCTTGATTTCAGACTTCTGGCTCCAGAACTGTAAGAGAATTTCTGTTGTTTTAACCCATCAAAGTTGTGGTAGTTACAGCAGTCTCAGGAAACTAACATGGGACCCAAATAAAACATACAAATTGCCTTTGGTTATTATATCTCTTGAGTTTCTTTCAATAGTAGTCTCCTTCCTTATACTGTTATTTATTAGAGAAATTGGGCTTTCCTTTAGCTCTTTGGTGGTGTCTAACTAGTTCTTCTGCCCTTTGTATTTAATGTAGACTGGTACATTGGATCTAGAGGTTTAATCAGATTCAGGTTGAATTTATGAGTCAGAACACTTCTTCAGCAGCTGTCCTGTTGTATTGCATCCTGTGGCCTAATGTCTGGTTGTCCCACTTAGTGGCGCTAAGATTGATCAGTGATTCACGCCATAAGGGTTCCTGTTCATCTTTCTCTTGTTTTTAAATTTAGTTGATGATCCATTATTTCATTAAGAGGCACAAAATGGTGATTTTCTAATTCTGTCATCCTTCTGTGCTCATTGTTTTGAATTCTATAAAAGAAAAACTTCTGATCAACTATTTGGCTACCCTGAAATATACCTCATATAGGGAACAATATTATATGATGTTTTGTTTCATTGTGTTTATTGTTTTTGATGTTCAAATTGCCCCATTTTAGGTTCTAGTGTCCTTTTCACAGAACCCCACGTTTGATTTTAATGGCTTCCCTGCTTCACTAGTATGATGAAGGGTCATCTTACCCATTTCCTGCCCCAGACCTGGAATTGGCCATTTATTCAAGGATTTCTTTTAGTGAGAAATTTTAAAGACCAGAATTTGGGCACTGTCACTGCTAATTACTACTAGGTTATTGGTGCTTCTAGGCCTTTACAATAGATTAGGCAATACTTTTTCTTCAAAGGAAAACATGTTTTACTGATTCAAATGTACCAATACAATTCAAATGTAAGATTCTAAGATTTTCCTTGGTTTTATACTATAACCCTGAAAATATTGGTTGCTAACATCAACATAATTATTCATTTTACCCTACAGTGTATTTATAATAATGTCAAAATATCATTATAAGCATAACAACTAACGAGGCCACTAAATATACTTTGATTTCTTTGCAATTCTTTTTGTTCTTATCCCACCAGTGATTCACAGTGAAAAGTTTTAAAATCTCTTAATTTTTCTCCACGTGATTATGCTATTAACTTCATACACAGTTGGATTCGTTTGTTTTTGGTGTGCAGAAGTTTGCTTTTTGCTATTGTTTTTTAATTATGTAAAACATAAACATTAGTCCAAAAGCAAAACTATAAAACAAGGTACAGTTTTGCTTGCTTCACTCTGTTCTCTTTCTCTGTATAGATAACTTACTAGCTTCTAACTTTCCCCTTTTTGAAACTATAGCTGGATATATAGAGGGTGCCAAAAAAATGTATACACATTTTAAGAAAGGAAAAAACTATTAAAATTGTAATACAAATGACTCTAGCATTCATTTGATTAATGCCATCTTTTGAGCAAACATACTACACGTTGCTACCCTAATTCAATTCAACTTCGAAAAGTAATACATACTCATAGATAACATCTCTTAAAATGTGTACCTTTTTTTGGCACCTCCAATATATGTATTCCTATTTCTTTCCTTTCTTACACTAAAGATAGCATATTATGCTTCTTGATTTAAAAAAAAAAAACGTACTCTGGATGTTACTCCTCATTCTTTATTTTATAACTTCCATAATAATCCTTCATAATTCAGGGTGCTGTGTTACCATCCCCTCACAATGGATTTTTAAGCTGTCAGTCTTTTTCTGTTACAAATAATGGTGCAGTGCATGTACCTTGTCATGTCACTTCCTATTTTTGCTGTCTTTGGAATAGATTCCTAGAAGTGGACTTGCTGGCCAAATATCTAGCATAAGTAATTTGCCACATTTCCCTCCACAGGGGCAGTGTCATCTTGTATCACCTCAAATTCTCACCTGCAAAGCCTAAAATATGTACCCTATTTACAGAAAAGGGCTGTCAACCCCTGCCCTGCCGCATTGCAGTTCTTAGCATCCAGCCAGCAGAGAGCACGGAGGGAGTGTAGGCAGTTTTTGACGGCCAGGCCTAGGAGTGTCACAGGTCACTTATTTTCGCATTCCTTGGGCTAGAAGAGTCACATGCCACTAGCACTCTGCCACAATTATCAATTTTTTTCCTCCCTATATGGCACTTCCAGTTTGTTTTGTTTTTTTCCCCACTGCCCCCATATACATTTCACACATTTTTGGTCTTTGTGAACATAATATGTGTTTGGGAACTTTATTATTATCATTACTCTATTTTGCTTCTTCGCCAAGGATAATTTTGATATTTAAATTCAATTTTAAATTTAGTTATAATTCAGCTCTAAATTTAGATTTACAATTTAAACATTTCTAGTTTAATTGGTTTCAATACTTTGTCTATTTTTTCCTTTTAAGACGTGGGGGCAGCTTTACACTGACTCTGAATTTCTCCTCTGGCTTCATGTTCTCCTCTCCATCCTTCTGCGTGACCCCCCAGCACCCTAGACCCACCCCCCCGGAGTAAATGGTCCCATATGGAGACAGCTGTATGTTCCTGATCAAGCCCCTCTCAAAATTGGGTCTTTCCTTCAGCATGGTGAATACCATGGTGAGGCTCTTCCACGTCCCCTGCTCCGCCCTTGTGGTCTGAAGTGGGGCCTGCCCTGGAGACTGCTGTGGGGGAAGGGTGCTCCCCTGGCACCGGGGTGTCCCCGCAGGCCGCTCCGTCCGTGGAGTTGATCCCTGGTAAGTTGGTCCTTTTGGGCAGCACCTTGATGACCCGCCCTCAGAAAATTCTCTCGTCCAGCTCCACAGCGGCCTGGCCTGTGCTCTCAGTGGCAAATTCTATGTAGGCATAGTCTTTGGAGTATCCGGAGAACTTGTCACACAGGATGGTGACATGCTGGACCTCCCCATAATGGTTGAAATAGGCCTCCAGCTCCTCAGCGGGGCCCCCGGAGTCCACGTCGCCCACATAGCTGGATCTGTGGTCCACTTCCACCTTCTCCACGGGAGTTCCAGGGCAGGGGACATCTATCTTTGGACTCTGGACGTCTATCTTTGGACTCTGCAGCTGCTAGGCCAGTATGGCCCCAGCGCCCTCCTCTTTTCCTGCCCAGGTACTGCGCCCTGGGTGGCTCTGGCCCCTGGGCCTGCTCCATGGCCCACAGCTTCCGTATGATGGTACCGGGTGCTCGGCATGTCCTCACTCTCCGCTAGAGACAGGGAAGCCTGCATCTTTCTCCCTCATTGTCCTCTGCTTCCCCGGTCTCCTCCTCCCTCCTGTCTCCACACCCTGGCCCCAGAAGGGTCTTCTCAGTCCAGCTGCAGGCCCCCCAGCCCTGGGCCTCGGGGTCTGGAGCCAGGCCTCGGTGGGTGGTGGGAAGAGAGTCCCGCTGAGGAAAGGCCACATGGCAGAGAGAGGGGAGGAAGGAGGGACCTCCAGCGCCTGCCCACCTCCACACCAGCCACTTTTAGTCTTTTTTTTATAACGTGACTTTTATTTGGCTTTATTCGTCACTTAAAAACATTTTCACATTCTTGTTTTCAAGACGGGCATAGAAATACTCATCTAAATCCTTGCAAATGTGAGAATTTTTCTGATGTTTTCACACATGAAGGGTAACTTGACCAGGTGTGAGAATTCTTGAGTCACAGCCTTTTTTCTCCTCAAAATTTGTTGTCATTTAGTAGTGGAGCAGAGATATCTGAAACTAGCTTTATTTTTGGTTTTGTAAGTAACTTTAGTCTTCATCTGTATTCTATGGGAATTTTTATTCTATCCAAAAAATACACCAGAATCTATCTAAATCTGAATCTCTATTTGGTCTAGTTGTATTAAGATAATGGTTTGTTGCTATAATAAAGGCCATGAGAACAGTGGTTTAAACAAGATAGAATTTTCTCTCTCGGGTACCAATTTGAGCCTCAGCAGTCCAGCAGTGATGCAGCAGTGTCACGGGCTATACTTAACACTTGGCCTTTGTTTTAGGAAGGCCATACCATGGCTCTCACTGTCACATCTGCATTCCATCCAGTGGGAAGGGGAAGCAGTGACCACATCCTGGAAATGGCAAGTATGCATTTTCCTATCTTTCAGAAAAAGAGGTTCTGTGAAACTAGACCATGTCATGCACTGAAGGTTTCCCACTGTAGTTCTGTGTAGCTTACAATTATTGTCAATTTCTCTCGCTTTTTGGTATTGTTTTGTTTTGTTTTGAAGTCTGTTTTTGGTGCTCTTAAGTTTTCATCTTTTTTGATGTACTGTGAGAAATTATGAAGGAGCATTGAAGGCTGCTAACCAGAGCCATTTTTGACTTGGCAGTCCCTTCTCTTATACTTAAATTGGAATCAAAGACTTTGTTGTGTTCAAGCTTTTATTTTACAGATGAGGAGACAGGTCTCTATGACGCTCACACAAGTGAGCCTGGAGAAAACTTCTGGGTCTGGGCTTTCTTTCTTTCCTGATGAGAAAGCCAGCGTCTGGTAAAGGGACAGGAGATCTGGGCCAGGGGCATGGTCCCTGCCTTCAGGCCTGCCCTGGGGTAATGAGAGCTCGGTCCTGGAATGCTCCCTGCACAGCCTCTTGCCATGTCTCTTGAGTGAGGCCTCCCATGCCTCCCACCAGTGACTGTGGCTTTGGAAGGTGTTTGATGCAGGAGCTGGGGGCTGTATTCCTTCACAATATGAGAGCTGAGAGAAAGCAAGTCCTGGAGATGAGGGATAATGATTGGAGGAACTGAGAGAAGGGAGGATGAGACAGATGTCTTCAAACATTAAGAGAGTTGTCCCACTGTGTGTGGGTGGTCGTATCGTGTTTCCCTGAAAAGAAGACCTAGCCAGACAATCAGTTCCAATGCATCTTTTGGAGCAAAAGTTAATGTAAGACCAGGTCTTATATAAGACCCAGTTTTATATTATAGTAAAAATGATCGGGTCTTATATAAATTTTTGCTCCAACAGACGCATTAGAGCTTATCTGGGGAAACGGTAGGGAGAACAGATTTCAGGTCAGCAGAAGGAAGAACTGAGACTGCGCTGTGCGAAGACAGACCCACCTACGTAGGAGCCGCGTTTCCCTTCAGCAATAGGGCACTCGGCTGGAGAGATCTTGGAGGGCATTACTCCATATTAGGAAGGCGGACTGAAGGACCTCGGAAGCCCTTTACCAGTACTGCTCTTCTGTGAATCCAGAGTTGAGGATGGGTTTTACTGAGTTCATTGAGGGTGATTGGAGTCATTTTGTAACTAAGGGAGAATCACGGACATTCATGAGTCATAGAAGCCAGTGAGTTTTTCATAAGGGAAATTGTTGAAATTACAGCTAAATTGAGAGAAATACCAGACTGAGTTTAGGTTTTCATTCAGAGTTTGCCCTGATCACTAGAGGTTATTAGAGGCAAATGGAAAGAGTCAGCCACATCTGGGAGAGGAGAGGCAGTGCCCTGAAATTGGCTAGTGGGAGCAAACCAAGTACCTGGGGTCCATGACCAAATCGCTTTTACATGAGAATACAAGGAGCATTGAGGTTAAGCTGGAATATAATTTTGTTCTATGGAGTTTTCTCCTCATACCAACTGTTTCGGAGCTATTAAGAACACTCATTCTGGCTTAAAGAAAGACAGTGACTTTATGTGGCTGATGTGAGCTAGAATAGAAATTAACCTGTATGTGCGGTTAAGTTGTAAGGTTCAGTTCATCAGCACCTTAGGAGGAATGTTAAGAAGAAATCAAAGGCAGCAGCACCGATCGACAGTAAACTTCAGGTGACTCTGCTAGCAGCGTTACTAGACAGCGGTAGCTGGCCACAGAAATCTCCATTAGGCTCTAAGACAATGAGAGATTTAGATGCATGTACAATCTAGGTAGTTTCTACATACCTACAGGTGTGCGCTTCTTTCAGAACTGTTACCATGTGGATGCCTCTAGTGCCCACTTCCTTCCCCAGGGATGTCGGAGTCAGACAGGGCCAAATGCTTTTCATATTCCTCAAGTCCTTACCCCGCCTCGTCAACTGAGTCACTGGGTCATTCAGATCCCAACGGAAGCCAGGTTACCAGTTTTCCCTGCTTCTCTTAGAAGTCGTGTTTCCTCCCACCCTGCCTCCTGTCCTGTTAGGATGCGTTCTTCGTATCTAGTGCTGATCGCTCCCTCTGGTTCTTTGTTGAAACCCCTCCAAACTTCTATCAGTTCTCCTTTTTCTCATGTTTGTGAATTCTTCCTCTACGAGCTAGAATCCTCTTCTAATCTGCAGCCAGCCTCTGTCATCCTGCTTTCCAGAGCTCTATGTTGGAGGAAACAAAAATGTCTGGAGGCAGAGTTGGGGGAAATTAACCAGGACAGGGGATGGTCAGGCTTACTTACCACGTCCGGTGTTAGCACAGTCGAGCCACTATGGGTCGTGGGTTTACAAGGGGTTCAGTCCAAGGGAGCAGGGAGGGGCTTGTACTGACTTACGTCTGCATTTAACTGTCCTTTTATTGTGCATAAAATCATGTTCAATTAGGACTTTTGGGATGTCAGGATGTCTTGTTACGACAGGAAAAGTTTGGGATTTATTGCAGAAGAAATGATGAGTTTGTACGAGCCTGAGTCCACATGTGGTGAACAATGCACGCGCACGGAGCTGTTCTTTGCAGAAAGATGGGATGGAACTAAAGGACGGTCTCATGCTCCTGCTGCCCTTGGGAAACTCAAGAGACCTTGAGCTCAGTGCTAGATAATCCACCCCAGCCCTTGCGGTCTTAGAAAATGGGTTGAACATCTTTGAAAATGATGGAGACCATCTTTGCTTAGGAACAAGGTTATCTGGTCTCGTTCCTGTCTCCTGCCTCTCCCTGTGGCTTCGCTTTCATGGCTGCAACCTTGGGACAACTTCCGGGTGCTTTGTACCAGGGCCAGTCAGTGGTCACATAAGCACTTCTTTACCTGTCTTTCATATGTTCAGAGACAAATATTATGGAAATGGGTAGTTTAGGAGCTAGAGTTAAACCTCATTGTGCCACTTGGAATAAAGGCCAAGGAAGGAAACCTGGGCAGCAGAGCCAAGCGGGTACGCTTTTGGAGGTTCCTGTGTCTCTTCTCTCCCACCCTCATTCCTCCTCGTCTTGACCGATTCATTAAGAAGCCCTCAGGCCAGTATTTAAAACCCTTCCTTTAGAGATATGCTGTTTCTGTCTGTTCATCTCACACCTCAACCCAGGGGACAGTTCTCAGGAATAACCCTGGTTGTCAGGGGCCCCACGGCTCCTCTTGGGCTGTCAACCTGTAGTTTGTTTCTCCCTCTGAAGGCGGTGGGCTTGAGTTCTAAATGGCGGAGAGAAGGTGAAGCCAGAGGTACTGGGCTTTACAATGGCCACACGATGACAGACAGTCTGTCCTGGCCCACATCCATGCCAACCATAGCAGTGAGAGCAACAGCTGGCATCTACAAACCATAAAACTAATTTTCAAAGTAAAATCAGCAAAACAGAAACTGAAGATAATGGGAAAGTCAGAAGCAGGGATGGGACTTCAGTGAGGAACAAATTTTAAGTGATTTAGGAGCCCTCAGAGTTTGTTAGAAGGGGAATGTGGCTACTTTGGAGTCCCATTAGTTCACGTCCTGCTGTGCTATGAACAGCTAGTTAAGTATCAGCTCTTCCTTCCTAAGACTGCGTGGCCTGGCAGCGGCTCTCTCTGGTAGACCCCACAGATCTGTGCACATAGGCTGGGAAAGGAGCAGGACCGTGCTCATCCACCCTTCTCACAGCACACCGGTGGGAGTGTCTGCTCCAGACCCCGCTGGCCCTGCCCTTCCTGCTCTGATCTCTTGGCATACTTCCAACTGGGCTTCTGGGGAGGGGTGAAGTGCCTCTGTCCTTGAATTGTCACGCATGTCCTCCCCCTTTCTCTCTCTCTCTGGCCAGGCTTAAAGTCCATTAAAGAGAAGAGCTGGTCTTACCTAGCTTGAAATGCAGTCAATCCATCTATTTCTCTGGTTCTGTGGTTCTCAAACTTTAATATGCATGGGAGTCACCTGGAGGGCTTGCCGAACTGGACTGCTGGGCCCCACCCCCAGAATTAGTGATTCAAGGTGGACCCCAAGAATCTGCATTTCTAACAAGTTCCCAGGTAATAATGCTGCTGCTCTCTGGGGACCACACTTTGAGAACCACTGACCTAATTTAGCTTCTCCCAAAGCTCTTCCTGGAGGAGCCCGCCCCTCAGGGCAGCTTTGCTGCCAGTTTTCCTGCGTCCCCTCAGAGCTGGCACTCAGCTGACACTTTGGGGTGGGCAATGCTTATTCAAATAAGAGACCAGGACACCAGGATCTTGTTAGCTGGATATATTTCTTTTTTTTTGTTTGTTTGTTTTTGTTTTTGTCACAGAACACTGTTTGCAGTAGAGGAAACTGGCATTGCAGTCTGGTGGTAAAATGGCTTGTTCACATAAACCAGTACATGTCCATCCTTTAGCGCAAAAAGCCCTAATGGCGCGTACCCTTATTGAAATTCAGGAATCTCCAACATTTTCTCTCTCTGTTTTTCTTCGTAATCGTTTTTTTCATTTTTTTGTGTTTTTTTTGGTTTTATTTTAATGAACATTTTCAAGGTTTGTCCAAAAGAAGGCCATGTAGGTTCTTGGCTAGCGGAAGACAATTCAGAACAGTTGTTGCACACTTGGACTGTCACCTTCTCCAGGCTGGCAGTTGATATCTTATTTTTTTTTCCAACTCATTTTTATTAAAAAAATAAAAAAATGCTCCAACTATCAGTTTTACAAAATCTCTAAGGGAAACACAAGAGCAAGGTGCTGAGGTAAAAAACACCTGAGGTAGCTTTTTTTTGTGTGTTTTTCTCGTTAAACAAAAAAATCTGTAAATTTAACGCCCTGGGCCAACGACCTCGTGTAAATCGTTATTTTCTTCCACTTTTTTTTTTTTTTAAAAAAAGAAAGAAATCATTTTGCTGAAAATTGATGGCTTATACACCAAAATGTAAAAAGACAAAATATATTCTTTCTTTGCGGAATTTTTCTTTGTTTGGTTTGTTTGGTGGGTTCCTGTTTTCCTCTTCCAAAATGCTAGGACAAGTACCATTGACTCTTGTTCTTTTGAGTAACCAAGTGTAAGTTGAGGCTGGTTTGTGTGTTTCGTGTTTGTTCCTTTTGTGTGATGTGATACTCAGAGCACTGCTTTGCCTGGGGGAGAGGGGTGCGTAGGTAGGGGGAATTGAGTGACACAGAGGGATGAGGGAATTAAAAAGAATGGGGATGGAGAAGAAAGGGGAGGAGAGAGGAGAGGAGAGAGATAAACAGAGAGAGACAAAGAATTATATAGCAGTATGCAAAAACCAGTTTAAAACCTGTGAAGCAAAGAGAAATGGGTGTGTGAGCTAGACAGGGATGAAGAGAGGCAGAGTTTCCTCTTCAGAGAGACGGTATCCCTTCTGTTGACATACACAGGTGATCCAGAACTGCTGTGAGTGTCCTTTTGATGAGATTTCCTTCTGGGTGAATTTTGTGTGGGTGGCCTCCAAGCTCCTTACTAAACCATTAGACCTCCCAAAGAATGACTTTCTTCTTTAAAGACTAGAAAAGCCTGCTTTCTCTTTAAAAAGAAAAAAAAAATAATAATTGATTAAAGATTGGAGTTAGTTGAGTTATTTGATATATTATTTCTAAAATATATTAACGCTGCAGGCACCCTGTGTAACCCACAGGCCACATATCTTAACATCTTTCCCCTTCTAATATGTACACACATGTACAGAGACAATTTTCCACAAAAAGAGAAGTGTGTGAATTTTGCTTTGTTTTGAACACATTCACCTATGTTAGTTCAACTAAAAGGGATAGCGTGGTGGGAGTTAAGGAGAGATCCGAGTGGATGGTGAAGTGGATGGCCGGGAAGCCTGCAGAGGCCCTGGGGGAGGCGGCCCCCCTGCCCCTTCATGGCCCTCAGGATTCACACGCAGGGCCTCCGCAGACTTCTCATTCCTCAGGATGGTCTTTGGTTTGCTCCCGATCTGGCTGGCTGTGTTTGGTCTCGTTCTGTCAGGTGTTGGAAGGGCTACATTCATCCGTTGTTTTGCTGGTGCCTGTGGGAGCCTCACTTGCTGCGCTGTGAGGCGACTCCCTGAGGATATTTCTGCTCCTGCTGCTTCACCTGCTGTACAATTTCCCTGATCTTGCGCTGTGCAGTCTGCAGCAAGGGAAAGGAGGGGGACAGGGGGGGAAAAAAGGAACCGAGTTCTGAGGACAAGCAGTGGGGAGGGAGTGGGGGTGGGGCTTTGGGGAAGGAGGTGGTAAGCTCAGGAAAGTGCCGTCTACCCGCTGAAGCCCTTACTCTGGGGGCCTTTTCTGCCTGGAAGTGAAGTAGCCTAGTTTCCCCTCATTCCAACCTCAAGGCTCCTGGGTGGAAGATAAGGGAGTAGGACCCCAAAAGCTCCCACTTAACTGCTGGACAGACAGGCCAAGAAGCAGAAACAGGAAACCGGGGACCAGGGACCTTGCAGAAGTCAGACAGCACCCCCCTCCCAACTTGAGCTTCCAATGCTGCCCATGCCCATTTTTCCAGTCACTAGAAGAAGGAAGAACATTAGTGTGATTGCTGGGAAAGACAATGGTCAATTGGGGGGAGAAGTGAGAAACTGGCCCAGACACTCCACCCTGAACAACTGGAGAAAACACGGGAACCCGCACCTGACCCCTCACCCCACCAGTATTCCCACTGCAGGGGGACCCTGCAGGAAGCTGGGGGCTCAGACACACTCCCCAGGCACTGCTGGAGCTGGGGTGCGTGAGCAGCAGAGTTGGGAGTGGCCAGGAGTCTGACTAGGCATCTCAAAGGGCCCGGTGGGGGGCTGTGAAGGGGGGGCAGCAGAGCAGGGGCTGCCCCACCCACCCTGCCGTCAGGTCTCTCGGAAAAGGCACAGCTTTGGGACAGCAAGCTGACGGCTCAGAAAAATCTTCAGCGTAAGCTTAGACTGACTACACTGGTTTGGGACAGGGACCGGGGCTGCTCTATCCCAGAACCTAACCAACAAGAAGCATCAAAAAGAACTAGGCCACGTGATGCCAAGTCACTGGGCTTCCGAAAGGAAGAGCTGTGTGGAGGCCCTGTGTCCTGATGGGGAGATGGGGAAGGTGAGGAAAGAGAAATGAGGGTCTCTTGGGCATTTAACCCAGAATAGTGCGAGTCTGGCACCCAGGCAGGCCCCCCCTTGGGGAGCCCCGAGGCAGGCCATTGTCTGTATGTGGCTCCCAGCCTGGGTGGGGGGGGGAGGCTGACTGAGGCCTGAGTAGGCAGAAAAGCGAAGCTGGGACCTCGTGCTTCCAAGTATCAGGGGGCTTGAAATGTGCTTGGCTTGACTCCCAGTTCTATCCTCTTCTTCAAGCTCCCCCAGCATGCCTGGGGGACCGCAGTGGTGACAGGGTGTGGAACTGCCTGTGCCCTGCCCACAGGGCTGAAAAGCCAGGGAGAGGTGCCGTGGGGGGGGCTGAAGTGGTGGGGGCGCTGGGTGTACAGGCCATCGAGAGCTTAGACAGAGAACTGAAGAGACCAGCAAGAGAGCCCAGAACCTCGTAGCACAGGTACCTGGCTAGCAAAGAAATGCCCGATAATTCTGACGATCACTTCCTCATTTTCATCCGGCGTTTGGTCACGAGGCACGATGACCTCGGCACTGGTTAAGTTCTGCAGTTCATTCACCTGTGAAGGGAGAAAAGTGGGCTCAGGAGGAAGTGGGAGAGGGGAGTGGTGGAGGGCAAGGCGGCTGGAAGCTGCTGGCCTTTCCTTCAATCTATGAAGCCCCGGACACTTGGGGCCATGTTGGTGTGGGCCTCGGGAGGCTCAGGGACAGGGAGAGGGAGTCCAGCTCCTGACTCCATGAACTGCTTCTGGGGCTGAATTCTTATTCCGCGTTCCTAGCAGGGCAGCGTACGCCCGTGCTCAGTGACCGGACCTCCCAATTACCCAGGGAAGAAAATCACGGCTGGACACGCTCTCCTGGGTGCCAAGCATGAGCTGACATGGCCTCTCCTCTGACTCAGCGAAGTAGCCTTTCCTTTCTGATCAGGCCCTTCTCCATTCCCGCTCTTCATTTGCATTCCTGCCTGCGTCCTGCTTATGCTGTCTGTCCTTATCTTTTTTCCCTGCCACTCCTGGGCCCAGACCCAGGCCCACCTCCACCATGAAGCCACCATGCTGACCTCCCTTTACCTAAGTCCCATTTCCTGCACGCCTCACCTGCCCCGACAAGACTGCACTTCCCGAGGGTTTGTGCCCCAGCCCTGGCCCCGCAGTGCTGAGCACGCCCGTGGAGTGGACACAATTTGATTCTAAAATGACCACACAGGACATGGAAGGGCCAAGCTTCCCCTCCCTCGTGGACTATTTGCTTTCTTTTGCCTATTACACTCCAGCTTGCCGGGGCTCGGTGTGTGTGCGCTCATATGTGGACCACATTTCTGGATACGGGGAATAACATACACGCTATGAACTTGACTCTTCTACATAAAAGTGACTCCTTCTATCTAGAATTTGGCTTTGATTCCTCTGTAAGAGTTTCTATGCAAAGAAAACAGCTCCCCCCCCATTCCTGCCCCCCAATACTGCTGCTTTGCCAGCATGCTCAGCTCTACGGACTTGCCCGGGATGGCATCCCCGCCGGGGGGTAAGTGACATTCTAGAGCGCTCCTGGGCCTGACACACTGTCCACTCGTCCTGACAGGCTTCAGAGTTACTTCTCTGATGCTCTGCACGTCCCACTGTGCTACTGCTACCTGCAGGCTGGCAGCCTGGATTACTCTTCTAAGAACGATTCCTTCTCACCCGCCACCTTACTGCTGAATGAGCACCCCTGTAAGCAGATGGCCAGGTCTGGGAAACTGCCAGAAGACTGAACCTGTCAGGAGGGAGACTTAGGCCTCTGGGGGCATTTGTCAGCAGAGTGAAGAGCAGAAGAGAGTGAGGACACTAGGCCTCGAGGGTCTCAAGTGTGAAATCAGAGAAGACGGCGGGTGCTCTGCCAAGGGTACTGCTGTCCCTATGGGTGTCCCGCTGCTACGTGCGGCTGGAAAGGGGGCGGGAGGCAGCCTGCCTGTGTGCAGGGAGTGGGCCCATTTCCCAGCATGCACTGCGAGGCGGTGTCCTGGGCTCGGGGCACACGCTGCGCTCCAGGCAGCACCGTGGACGTGGGCCCTCAGCTCTGGAG
Organism: Rhinolophus sinicus; assembly: GCF_036562045.2. Taxonomy (NCBI): domain Eukaryota; kingdom Metazoa; phylum Chordata; class Mammalia; order Chiroptera; family Rhinolophidae; genus Rhinolophus; species Rhinolophus sinicus. The sequence goes on from NC_133751.1 coordinate 49,169,172, forward strand.
TGATGCTAATTACACTTCTGTCCTTGAAGAGGCAACGGGGTTCTGAGCGTCAGGCCAGGCAAGGGATCAGCCCCAGAAATGAAGCCAGCTCAGGGCACACTTACGGTTTTGCCGCCCTTGCCAATCACCCGGCCAGCTGTGGAGGAGGGCACTCTGATGTGCGCTTCCAGCTTCACCTCTTCTTTGGGGTTAAAGAAGTTTTCTTCTTTCAGTTTCCCAAAGATCCGCCCCTGGGCCTGAGAGAGCAGGACACGACTGGTGACACTCCCAGCCGCCAGCCACCTGCCTCAGCACTGCTGCTCCTGAAGTCCTGAGCCCGCCTCTGCACACCCCAGCCTCACTCACTCGGGCCAGACACAGGGCAGCCGTGAACCCCGCTTCCGCTCGCGCACAGCCTGGCGGCGCTGCTCCTGCCACAGCCAGTGAGTGCGCTGTGCAGTGTGCACAGGCACCTCCGCTAGGAAGCTTTCTCCATGTTGGACTGGGGGTGGTGGTGAGGGGGCAGTCATTTCTGTACTCCTAGCTTCTAGGAACATTTGCTTGAAGAATTTGTTCAGGGAATTCTTAATGTCCTCCCACCATGGTATGTTCAGATCAGGTTAGTATAAGATGTAGGTGAGGACGGTGGTGATGGGATTTAATGAGCCTGATCTGGCTTTTTAATGTCTACCTCCAAAGCCAGTGTAGCCGAGAGGTTATTGTTCTTTAAAAAACAAACAACCAAAAAAATCCTTAAAAAGAGATGTAATTTATATTACCTAAAAGTCATCATTTTAAAGAGTAGATGCCAGTGGTTTTTAGTGTATTCACCATGTTGTACAACCATCACCACTATCCAGAACATTTCCATCATTTCCCCCTCAAATAAAAACCCTTATTACCAGTGAGCCCCAATTCCTCCTAACCTCCGTCCCCTGGCAACCACTATGCTAATTTCTGTCTTTGTGGATTGTGCTTTTCTGGACATTTCATATAAATGAAATCATACAGTATGTGGTGTTCTGTGTCTGCCTTCTTTCACTCAGCATCACATGTTCTATGTTCACTCATGTTGTAGTGTATACAATTTCATTCCTTTTCATGGCTGAATCATATTTGATTGTGTGGACAGACATTTTGTTTATCCATTCATGACCTGAAGGGTTATTGCTCTTGAATGGTTCCACATGTGTTAGTTTTGTCTTCTCAAATTTGACATATTTTTAATTATGAGAATTATACTTTTATAAATAAATATGTTTCTGACTTTTAGAAAACTCAAGTTATAATGTTCTGGGGGAGGAGAAAAAGGCAAAAAAAAAAGACATCCAACCACATCATGCTATTTCTCTTCATACCCCATAGCTTGAAGGGGAGACTAGACTAAACGAGTCTGAAACATCCATTCTCCAAACCATGGCTGAGGGATCAGCGATACTGCAGAGGTGGTACCCTTTGAATTGGGCAATGACAGACAACCTCCTTTTCCAAGGGAAAACAGGGAAGGAGGGCTCCCAGCAGAGGGAACAACCTGAAGATGGGCAGACCGAGTAAGTCTGAGGCTCGCGAGCAATAGCAGGAAGGGAAACGGAGGCTGGGCCTCCAAAGGTGGGGTGGCTGCTGCAAGGCCCTCATCGACCCCTACACGCTGCCCTGTTCCCAGGGCCCGCAGGGCTCAGGTGGCCCTTGGCACTGACCTTGAACTGGGCTTCAGGTGGTCCGGTGATGATGACCATCCTTTCGCTGACGTCTGGGCCTTCTGCTGGGGCAATCTGCAATTCAGAAGGAACAAGGCGTGCTGCCGCTTGGCGGCATTTCAGGTCTTTGCACCTGGTGCGCTGTTTGAGCCCTGCTGCCTCCACGCTGAGGCTTAGGAACCAGGAGCGCAGTGCCCGGTACCTAACTTGGGTCTTTGGTTGCCCAGGGAGAGCTGGCAGCAGGTCCATACTCACTGCCTGTCCCTGCCCCGAGCACCAGCAGTGACTGGCTGCCTTTCACCAAGGAGTCCAGAGCTCTAGGAAGTAGGAGGGTCCAGGCCTCAGCTTGCAGGAAAGGTAACCCTGGTTCTAATTCTCGGCTCCCAGAGGCCGTCGGCTGAGTGACAGCTGAGCTCGAGCAGGTGTAGTTAAGAGAAGGGCTGAAAGGCTAATTCACGATTCACGTTGACCATGTCATTCTGTCGTACTGTCCACTTCTTGGTGATGCATAGCTGGCTGCCTTGTTCAGATTTTGAAAGCCCCCCCACCCCCACCCCCCAGGGTCCTATTTTATGGCTGAAGCAAATGGGACCAGAGAGGTGAGGTGACTGCGAAGACCACAGGGTGGACAGGGGCTGGAGCAGGATCAGGAGTCACTGCAGGTGTCTCTGGCTGCATTTTGTGTGGTTTTCTGAGGCCTGCTGAGCAGAGGCTGCACAGGACAGGGGAGCGAGGGGAGCAGCTCTTGCCTGTCACCAAAGCATCGCTTGGGATGCACCATCCCGAACCTCAGCTCCGCCCACCTTCCAGGGCTCTGCTCCCACATATTAGTGTACAGCTCTCGCCCTTCCTTGGTGGCATCATGCCCATACCCCTGCTTGTGGCCCCTGAAAGGTGACAAAGCAAGAGCAGGGGTTCTCTGGAGATTATCTCGCTTCAGAGACTCATGCTTTAGAAACCTGTCAGAATCCAAGGAATCTAGCAAAAGCCAGGTTGATTTTGTAAAGTAGGAAATGTCTCTCGCATATATTTGGCTTCCCTGGTGCTGTCTCTTCTTCACTGCTCTGCAGAGAGAGGCAGGGGCCAGGGAAGCCGCAGGCTGAGGGCCCGCATGACAGACGTATACACACCACCAGGCTGCAGAGCCCATCCTGCCCCTGGTCCAGTCCTGCTGTTTGTCATCACAGAGGTTACCGGACAAGTGACACACCACCACTCAACCTTGCTGGGACAGAAAGGGACTCTGGGGGTGCTGTGGGGCGAAGCCCACGGGATTGCTCTCTACTTGTTTTCCTCAAGGCCGGCTGGGAATGATTCTGGTAGAGTACTCGGGTTGTTACACTGGGAGAACACTGGACCAGAAATAGAACTTGGTCAAATCTCAGCTCTCACACACTAACTTTGTGGCCTCCGCCAAGCCACTGAAAGGCTCTGGGCCCTGGTTCCTTTTGGGCAACGGTAAATGGAGAGCCATGGCTGCACTCAGTCCCAACAGGGGCTCAATAAGCTGCAGGTGAGCAGAATTACACCAGCGAGCCAGTCCTGCCACCTGTACACCTGGGCCGCGCCTCTACCCGTCTTTCAGTCTCCCTTAGAGGAAAACAGGGAGGGTTTGATGAGATGACCCCTCAAGTCCCTTTTAGGTGAAATCGCCTCATTCTATCTCCTGCGGGGCATCTCAGACCACAGGACTGAAAGCGGGGAGAGGCCCTGGGGCAGGGCCAGCCCTGCAGTCTTCCACACCTTACTTGTCGTGTCACAGGGGCGAGGCCAGTATGACCCAGTATGACCTGGGCCAGGGTCTCACTTGCAACAAGCCTGTTGGGTGCAAAGGCCCCGGGTGCTCCACAACTGCCCCCCACACCTCAGGGCTCTCATCCAGTGTACCCACTCTGCAGGTGAGATAAATGAGGCCTGGAAGGGGAAATGATTTACCAAATAAAATTCTTTTACGGTCTCACTACAATCCTCGTCGTGCACTACTCAGAATGTTTTGTTTTTGTTTTGTTTCTCCAGCACGCTTGCTGTGGGAGAAATTCCAGCTCTGCCTGGGGAGAAAGTGTAAGCATTCTTTCTCTCCAAGTCATGAGACTTCTTGTTCAGAATTCCAGGCCGTTCCATGGGTAGCAAATTATTTTACGTAACAACGGAAACACTGTTTCCGAAAGTGTTTCATGAGGCTCGGGATGTGCTCAGCATTCTGCTCGCTAGTCAGAGCTGATAGCTGGGCTTGGAGCAGGACCAGGGTTGAATAATCCTTCCCTTTCAGTTTCTCTGACGGGTCTTCACATTGTGCTGGCGAAGGCAGGATGTGGGTATGTAACTGCAGCTAGGGCTGTGCTCACAGCCATTCCCATAAATCAAGGGGCCTTCCTTCCTTCCTGAGTCTCTCTGTGCAGTCCCAGGGCTTCACCTCAGGTTATGCCACCAGCTTTTTGTTTATGTATGGTTTGTCGTCCATGGCTTTTCAAAGAGTTTTTCATGCAGACTACTTTTTCAAAGCTCAAGGGTTTTTGAAGCAGAGGCTACGCTGATAGCTGCTAAGTGGGAATCATCATTCCACTTAAGTCCCTTCCCTTAGATTTGGGAAGCTCCTCAGCCTTTCTTTGCTTTATCTCCTTGAGAAGAGGAGGAAAATGGTAACCCAGAGAGGACTGGGGTGGCTTATCTGGTATTAATACTTTTTCTAATTCAGTTGTTAGTTGAACATAAAAAGGAGTAAGAGAGGTAAGGATGTGAGAGCAGGAGGGAATAGTCCTGGAGGCCAATTTTTCAGATCCTGTGGGATTCTGTCCCTGGATGGCATAGGAGTTGCCCAGAACTGACAGAAGGAATAAGGTACATGGGGTGGGAGGTGGTGGCGGAAGGGGGTGGGGTACAGGTGGCTGCTGAGAGCAACTTTACCTTGATGGAGGCCCCAGCGAATCTAGCCAGCTGTTTAATGTGCGCCCCCTTCTTCCCGATGATGGCCCCCACAGCCTGCGTTGGGATGAAGAGGTTCACAATCTCCTGCTCCGGGTACTGGAAGGCCAAGACAAGACAGAAGATGTCATTCCCACTGGGGCTGCTCTTTTCGGAAGTTACCGAGCGTCTACTATGAGCCATGTGGTGGGATGGCCTCACAACCAAGCAAATGGCCAAAATGGTGCCTGGATTCCTCTGTGGCCTGGGGCTCTGCAGGTGGGAAGCTTGAAGAATGAACCTGAACACAGGCAAGCACGGCACGACAATCAAAATGCAGCATCTCCAAATTTCTTGGATACAGGCAACTGTCTACTGACAGGTTTCCTGTCACATACAAATGTGATGTGTTTCTCCTGTGTCTTCATCCAAGAAATCATTAGTTATTAAATGTACCCGGCCTGAGCACAGGGCTCAGAGGCACTTTGTTAGAGGGAATGGAAAGCTGCCTCGTCCACCTTGGAGCCAGAAACGGCCTTTTCTCTACAGTGGTGCCATATTCCTAAGAAGCCTGCCCTGACCTGGTCGCATGGTGACAGCCCAGAAGGACATGGGCAAGGCCACCAGGGATCCTTGCTCCAGGGGTCTATGGAAACATGACCCCATTTACTAGACCTTGTTCAAAGGTCTTTGGAAACCATTCTTTACACCAACACCACCTAATCTGACCTGCTGATGGCTCCCTGGCACCAGTTTCCTGCCACCTAGAGGACTGTAAACTTCAGCAGGACTGCCGGGCGGGACAGCACCAGTGCTTGGAAGCACCTCTATGCACATGAGCGCGGCAAGTCTGGTGTGCTGATGCCCTGGTGTGTCACTCACTCCCGGAACCACAGTACCCAACATTCACTGGTTAGTGACACTGGCTAGTCCGCCAAGGACGACGAGGTGCCAGCCACAGGAGAGGGCAAGTGGCAGCTGGGGCTGAACCAAAGGGCACTTACGGAGTGATGATGCGGGAACGGGCCGAACTGATGAGGAGGGTACAAGCTGGAGAAGTATCCGGAGTGGGTCTGCGGCGTGACAGAGAGAGTCAGTCAGACGGTGCCCTCAGGGCACTCAGCAAACCCAGGTGGCATTTACCACACGCAACACAGCTCTCTGCAGCACCACCTGGCCCCACGGTCACGTCTACCCACCCGTCCCTCTGCAGCTCCGCTCTCTGCTCCATTTGCCCTTGGAGAACTGGGCTGGGCTGAATGTTTAGCATTTCCAGCCGAGCCATGCTTTAGGCTCGTAGGAGCTTCCCGTGGGAGTGTGTGCACGCATGCTCACGCACACCCACACCCACACACTGTCTTAGCCTGTCCTCAGGCAGGGCCGGTGCCTTCCATGTACCAGGGAATTATGAACAGTGGATTAAAACAGAGAGTGCTAGGACAATGTCCAAGAGCTATTGGGAGTCAGGGGACGGCTTTCATCTGAGGGCCCTTGAACAAATCTCCTGGTGGCCTCCATCTCCTGCATCTCCAGCTGGGTTCTGAGCTCCCGATCACAACTTCACTTTATGACTCACTAGGGACGAAATGCAACTGTTCCTTTATGAGCTTGGCAAGTAGACTGGCCTCGGGGGAAGAGATAAGTGAACACTGTGTCCCCAAAGGAGCTCTACGTGCCCAATGCACCTGCGGGGACTTGCAAGACTTGGAAAGAGGCTGCAGTGACACTTCATGCCCACAAGAGGGGGATACGACACCAGCGTTCTCCTGGCAACCTCCAGTTTTGAAAAAGGAAGCTAAGCGAACAGGTTTGGCTCACTTGGTCCTGCCTCCTGCTTGACGAGTATCAACACCGGACTCCTCTCTGTGCAGGTCCCTGTGCTGGGGGCTTTCCTGGGCCATGGAGGGTGGGGGCTGAATTCCTGCAGGTTTTCTGCTCAAAGCTCTACCTTGGGGAAAGGATGCTTCTGCCCTCCTCTCTCCTAGACAGCCTTTCCTAATTTAGCCCTCATAGCAGAAATAATTCTTTTGAATTGTAATTTGCCTTTTCCTCACAAAGACTTAGGTGAAGCCAAGAATACACAGGCCACAGTGTGGCTGCTATTCTGGCTTCAAACATGCCCAACATACACACTATATTAAATTTAGATCTCCTGCTTGAGTTGGGGGACAGAATTCACTGCAAAGGGGTACAAAGAACACATGCATTCCCTACTCCTCTTTTTATTCATGAGTTACTGCAACTGGACAATTATTATGGGGCATGAACCCTGAACCCTGCAACAGGAGCTCGTTTCTACCCGAGGCGCTGCCATTTGCCTTTGTGTACGTAAGTTGGTTTTTGCAGTTGGAAGACTCAGAAAACCTGAGTCTGAATCACTAGCTCTATACAAGTTGGAATAATTTATTTAGCCTCTCTGAACCTAATCCACAAATGGATTAAAATAATGTCTAGATCTTATAATACTGGGAGGATTCATTCATTCACGCAAAAGATATTTGAGCATCTACTATGTCTGAAGCATTGTTCTAGGTGCTGGGGACACAGCTATTAGGACAGTAAAGGTCATGGTCACCATGCATCTCACATTCAGTCTACTGAGGAGGCAGACAAATACTGTAAAAGAATTGAACAGGACGATGTGAGGAAGAGGAGCTGCAGAGATGGGGGTTGGGATGGCAACCTTAGCCGGAGTGGTCCAAAGACTCTTGGAGGAGGTCATCTCGGGGTTGGGACCCATGAGGAAATGGAACCCCGTGCAAGGCACCAGGGAGGTGGCATTCTAAGCAGGGTGTTTAGAGATCCAGAGCTTGGAAGGAGTTGGCTCGTTTGGAAAACAGAAAGGAGGCCCATATCAGGAAAGCAAGTAAGACAGTACAGCAGCATATGAAGGAGAGGCAGCAGTGCAAGATCATGCAGGACCCTGTGGGCCTTAGTTTGACCCTAAGTACAACGGATGCCTCCTAAGGATGTTGTGTGGCATTTAATGAGGTCACAGGAATGGAAGAATCTACCATCGGGCTTTGCATGGCTGAATTAATATTACATGAGTACTTAGTTATAATGAAATGTGTGGCTCACCAGAGCCTACTTTCTGCTTCCCATCCCCTCAAGCTTATGTGGAGTCTACACCTTCACATGGAAGACGGCTTTCAGAGCTTAGTCCCGATGAGCAGAAAAGTAACCTACTGATGACTTGAATAACTGTTCTCTGTAATGGGAAAGCTGGTTGTAGCCATCTGACAAACCAAGGCCCCAGGAAAGGGGAGGGTCAGTGTGGAATCCCGACCCCAATGTGGCAGCTGGGCTGTCTCAGTTTGAGGGTCCCCAGCTATTTTATGAGGGAGAAGCTACTTTATTACATTGGGGAGGGGGAGAGAAAATATTATGATGAAGGTGCCTTTGCCAGGTATGCCCCATCCCCTGCCAACGGGGGGGGGAGGGGGCTGGTCATTATTATCCTGAGTTTGAGAGAAATTGGTGTCTACTTTTCCTCTATGCTTGACTGAGCTTGCAGGTAAGTAGAGGAGTATATATCAAATGCACTTGTAGAAATTAAAAAGGGAAGTATAAACAGTTGGTCTGCTTTTCCTATAGGAAGAACTGTAGGGTCCTTAGCTCCAAGCTGTTATATATGATCATTTGATGCACAATTTAGGTGACCTTTTATAGCATGAAGAAACCAGGGGGTGGGAAGAGTGAGGGGTGGGAAAGGGGTAGTGTAGAGGGCGAAAGTCAGGCATATAAATTATATTCAAATATTTAAATAGCTTTAGTATGTTGACAGAGTGATGCCACGTTGCAAAGAGGGCGTGTGTGCTCACCTAAGGAACCAGGGATATGGATATGGACATGGGTCTGTGGGAGGGCAGCAGACCGAGCCAGCGGGGTCACTGTCATGGGCAGGGCTTTCCGAGACACAGAAGGTGCACCCTTCTACCCCAGGGTGTCAAAAGACCCCCTCGCAGCCCTGCTTATCCGCCTGTGCGTGCTCTCCTAGGACAACCTCCAGAGCTCATGGGGACCAGAAACTGGTAAGTGACCGGTAGCAAGAGGTAGAGGCAAGATTTGAGCACAGATCTGTCTCACTCTGCAGTATGAGACCTTAACCACTGCACTCAACACTGCCCTCAGCTGGCAGCATGAATTAGGAGAGCAAGGCAAGTAAATAACCCTAGTGAATTGATTCGGGAAAAGAGGGGGAGCTTTTTTAAGAAGTCTACTTGATTTCTTAGTGAGATTCAAGAGGACAGTGCTTTAACACATGAGGAGACCGCTATGAGAAAAGCCCAGTTAGAGAGCTAGCTCGATTTTGGAAATTAAAAACATGGGTAGTGAAGTAAAAACTCAACAGAAACCGTATAAACAGCAGAACAGACACTCTTGAAAGCCAATTCGTGCATTAGATTAACCCATGCAAAACAAATAGAGGGAATTAGAGAGAAATGTACAGTAGAGTGAGAAGATCCACTCTCCATCACGTGGGAACACGAGAAGAAAAAAATGAAGCGGAGGGAAGAGAAGGAATAATAAAATTAATTACAGAAGCAAAAGATTATCCTGAGCCAAAGAAAAACTTGATCAAAGGACTCAGATTCAGACTGTGGAATCCCAAAGGTGAAGGCAAAAATACTACACAAGGCAAAAATCTTACAGACAGAAAGAAAAGTTACCTACAAAGGAAAGAATCAGGCTGGCAGCACACCTACCTCAACAATGAAATGCTAGAAGTAATGTTTTCAGAGCTCTGAAGGAACCATGACCCTAAGATTTCTAGATACCTAGTGGAACTTTCATTCATGTGTGAGCAGGAAAGAAAGGCCTTTCCAGATACGGAAAGATTTCGAAATTATACCACTTATATATTATTCCTGAAAAAAGTTATTTGCATAAGTACTCCAGACAAACAAACAACAAAAGAAAATAAAAAAGAGAGGATATGGAACACAAGAAACTGTCTGCAGTGAGCAAAGAAACCAGTAAAAGTTTAGTTCATTTTAAATAACTATGGATTATGAGATCGAGTGTTCATTAAGAAAGAAATCTTTATAATTTGGACTAAAATTCCAGATTATTTCTAGAGTAATATGACCAAAACTCATTAAACAAAATCTGTTAGAAATAAAGAATTTGACAAAACCATAATCATAGTGGGAGAACAGTAAATGGCTCTCGAAATTTAATGTCATACAGATTTTTTAAAAAATTGTATAGAGGATATGAGCCACCAATTAGATTTGATTTTATAGATGTAAATACAACTTTGAGCCCATCAGGAAAGGTGCCTCCTTCCAAATGCCCATGATTTTCAAAAGCTGATTACGTGTGAGCAAGGCCACAAAACCCAGAATGTTCCAATAACATTCTCTGCCTACAAAGTACAGGACACAATTACAAGATAATAAAAAAGAAATCCTTAACCATGTAAATATTTTTTAAATAGAAAAAGCCCTAGCAAATCTGATTAAGAAAAAAAAGAGAGAAAACACAAATATACAATGTTAGGAATTAAAAGAGAGCTATAACCACAAGTTTAATAGAAATTTAAAAGGCAACAGTCTGCTCTATACAACATTATGCCAATACATACAGAGGGTGCCAAAAAATATATATACATGTTTTAAGAGATGTTATCTATGTATTACTTTTTGAAGTTGAATTGAATTACGATAGCAATGTGTAGTATGACGTTTGCTCAAAAAGTGGCATTAATCAAATGAATGTTAGTGTCATTCATTGTATTACAATTTTAATACAGTTTTTTCCTTTCTTAAAATGTGTATACATTTTTTGGCTCCCTCTGTATAAAAAGAGATGAAATGAATACTTTTATAGGAAAATATAAATCAACAAAAACCAAGTCAAAAACTTGTAAGAAAATCAAAAGCTTATAAATATGATCCTTTTCCAAACAAGTGCTAGACCCAGATGTTTCAGATAAGTCTTACCAAATCTTCAAGGAACAGAAAATTCCTACATGTGACTTAATTTTCCCAAGCATAGTAAAAGTCATCTTTCCAATTCATTCTTTGAGAAAAATAACCCTGCTGTTAAAATCGTCAAAGAGAATATAAAACTAGTAATTGCAGTGTAGACAAAAAGATGAATGGAATGGAATACAGTCCAGGAATGACTAAGTGGGAACTCAGTGTATGACAAAGCTGACATTTCAAATTGAGTGATTTGAGGAAAACCGGCTATCCACTTAGAAAAAGAAAAAACAAGTCAGATACTTATCTCAAGTGTAAGTCAAAATAAATTCCCTATGAATTACAGATATAAAGAATCCCCAAAACCTAGCAACTGAAAATTACTATTAGAAAACATCGGAGAATATTTTTACAGTTCTGGGTGTGAGAAGCCTTCTTCCTTAGCATGACGTCAAAGGCAAGAAATCCATAAAAAAAAAAAGTCACTTATTTAACTATCTTAATTCTTAAAATTGCTGCATGAATTCTGGTGAAGGGAAATCTGTGAAAATTTAAATTGCATATGCTCTTTGATATAGTAATTCTAATCTTACAGAATTTACTTTCAGATACACGCACACACTTGTGAAAAGATTTATGAGTAGGTATAAGGATATTCATTTCACACTATTTGTAGTAGAGAAAACCTGGAAACAACCCAAATGTCTAATAATAGGGTGCTGGTTAGAAAAATTATAGTAAATTCATACAATGGAATATTATGCAGCTATTAAAGAGAATTAGGTCTAGCTATGGAAAGATGCCCAAAATAAGTAAAAAAACAAAACACAACTTGTAATTCACTGAGTACGGCGTGATTTCATTTGTATTTCTGAATAATAGGATTATATATATACTGAGAAAACATTTTAAAAATGTGTAAACATAACAGTGCTATACTTCTGGAGAGTGGTTGTTGGGTAAAATTTGGATAAGAGAACGAAAGCTGAAGGAAAACATTTACATTTTACTTTATACAACAGTTTGTCCAAAATATATCTTTTAAATTATTATGGCAGAAGACACCACAAATTGAGCAAAGAGAAATGACAAGCTGGTTGAAAACATTTACAACACAACAAATGGCTAACAGCCTTAATATATAATCAGCTGTTACAAATCATTAAGAAAAAGATGAAAAATAATGATGACAATAGTAGCTAAGATTTACATAGCAATTCCTACGTGCAGGCTTTAACTTATTTAATAATCCTTAGAACAACCCCACAATATGTATACTATTGATACCCCCATCTTACAGACAGGGACATCAAGATGCAAAGAGGTTAAGTCGCTTGTCCAAGGTTAAAACTAGCAATTGATAGTGCAGAGATTTAAATGCAGGTAGTCTGGCTTCAGAATCCACATTGCCTCTCAACAGACTGATGGGCAAAGGATACAGAAATCCAGCTCATGAGAGAGGAGAAAAATATGGCTAAGAAACTCCTAAGTGTTGTGTCTAATAATAACAAAAGAAATGTGTATGTTAAAGTAGCAGATTGTGTTATTATCATCTGAATAATTACACTGGTAGTGAGAATATGAGAGAAATAATCCTTCTGTCACACACTCTTTGTGGGAAGGAAAAGTATCACATCCTTCATTTATCAAAATTTATATATTACGTATCAACATTTATGTATTTTATAATTATACATTACATATAAAATGTATACATTCTTTGGCTCAGCAATTCTATTTTGAGAAATTTATCCTGACGAAATAACTGAATAAAACAGCCAAGATGTATATATAAGGACTTCTATTACAGAGTAAAAATTTGGAATATGGAATATATTTAATATATATAACATATTTAATACTATACATATGTAAATTGTATATATACACACACGCACATATCTGAAAACACCAGTTATTTCTAGATTAAGAAAAAATTTGCACTTTCTACTTTTCTGTATTATTTGCTTCTAAATACTATGCACGTATTACTTTTATAATCAGAACATAATACAAAATGATAGTTTTCATATATATACATATACATTACAAATTTCAGAGGTTAGAGACCTACCCATACATGTGTGAGCCAGCTATTAGGAGGTACACAGACTTTCTGACCTTTTAATGCCAAGAGAAAAAGCACTATTGTTTTGTGATGTATAAAAGCAAAAACAAATAAACAAACAAAAACCCCAAAACAAAAGAAACAAAAACCCCAAACCCCTAGCTCCTGGATATCTGAATGCCTGTGTGACAGGAAAATATTTCCTAAGTATTTAAAGTGTGGCCAGCACCCCACGCTACCCTGTCCTTCTCACAGGGTCTGGGCACACCAGGGAAGCCTACAGGCCTGCAGTGCAGACCGCAGGTGTGGCTTTGGGGATCTGTCCTGGTTATTCGACTGTTTCGACTATAAAAGAAGCTTTCTAACTAGCAAAACCTATTTTCAATTTTAGAAAATATTCCACAATCACAAAAATTTGTCCTCTTGTTTTAGTTCAGAGGTTTGCAAACTTTTTCTGTAAAGGGCCACAGACAGACTTTCGGCTTTGCAGGTCACAGGGTTTCCAACGCATCTACTCAACTCTGCCAACACAGCAGGAAAGCAAACAGACAAAATGGAAACAAACGGTCATGGCTGTATTCCAATACAATTTTATTCACAAAATAAGTGGCTAGATTTGGCCCATGGACTGTAGTTTGCTGACCCCCGTTTTAGATTGTCAATTTTAGAAGTGGTCTGTGTTATTATACCTTTCCACCACCATTCATATTACTTAGGCTGAAAGGCTGGCCTGGCTTTAGATAATCTTCTGTAGGCAGTGTATACAGTTTTTCTCCTAAGAAAGGAGATGTGTCTCAATGCCGTTGAATTGCAGCAAGCTTGGTCATTCTCAAATCTCACAGCAAAGATATGGGGATGTGTATCTCTCGTAGCTGTTCTCACTCTGTTGAGCAGCCACATGATTGTAATAGCTGCCACATCAGCAGCTACACACACACACACACACACACACACACACAGCTCAATACTGGGCCCTAGCCTCTAGTTGACAGGAAAATGGATATCACTCTAAAGAAATGGTATGAAGATTTAGAAATGACTCAGAAGATCAGTATATAAACAAGACTACACGATGTGTATGTTCTTGTGGCTAAGGACGTGGGTGCCAATTCATGTGTGCATTTTGTTGGCAGAACAGCAGAGTGGGTTCATCCTGTCTCTCGACAGACAACCCAAAGAATCCTAGGAATTCTCACCCTGGAATGCCTACACCAGACGCCTACATCAAAAGAAAGGAGCTGCTAAGGTAACGTTCACCAACCTGATTCTTCCCATTTAAACAGCATAAACACTCGGATAAGCACATTTGCTTTAAAAATAAGCTGTATGTGGGGAGAAGAATTAGGAATGAAAGAAAAAAAAAAAAAGGTGTCACGTATCCTGAACCCTAGGTTGGTAATGTACTGATCCTGAATGATGCTTGCGAATGGTAGCAACAAGTAGAAAACTCGTAAAACTCACATTTCTTTTTCTGTTATTAACTATGATTCAAACCATAAATACTTATTGAGAACCTACTAAATGCCAGGCATTGTGCTAAAAATTTCAAAACAAACACTGTGTATTATTTTCCTTTAAAAACTGCCTATTAACAAAATATCAACAATAGGTGGGAAATGTATCTCCAAGAGTCATCCAGGTACCCTAATATTTTAATAAATGAACAACAGTCATGAAAGTTCTTATTTGAGATAACAAATCCTTTACAATTAATAGGCTTCTAGTTAGTGATTTTGCTAGTAGTTTTTCTTTCCTAGATATGACACATGCTATTAATATTAAGAGCACACGTTTGGAGCACAGCTGAGTAATATTAATCTGTCCATTAGGAAGAAGTCCTAAGAAATGTAGGATTCCTCCTACAGTCACTTACGAGCACGGCCCCTCCAAACGACAGTTCAGATTTTACACAGCAGACTCATGCCACTGCCCGGAGGTGCCCAGAACATGAGCAAACCCCTGAATGCTGAGCTACTTACAGCGAAAGGGTGGTAGGGGGGACCGGGGGGAGCTCCTCGGGGCCCTGCTGGAGGAGGCAGCATGGACAGTCCCGTTGAAAAGATGCCAAGTGCGCTGAGGTTCAACCCCGGGATCAGATTGGCTTGTTGCTGGGGAGAAATGGAGAAAAAGATGAGGGGAGGAGACCAGAGAGCCCCCGTTTGCCTGGGTCAACCTGCATCTCTTGTCTGGATGGCACCAGTGTCTCCTAATGAGCTCTGCCCTGGCCCTGTGGACCTCTTCTCCACCCTGGTGCCAGGATGGGCTCTCCGAATCTTAACCTGACCATGGAATTGCTTCAGAGCTTGCTGCCACCCTTGGGAGTATCTATACATCTTAACACAGCAAACGAGGCTCTTACTGGGGATGGCCTCTCTTCTGCTAAGTCCTGATCTCCACCCTGCCCAGTCCTGCTCCCCTCTCACCTCTAGGCCCCTGCACACTTTGTTCAGCTTGAAAGGAATGTGCTTCTCTCCCTCCTCACCTGGCTAAGTCCTGGCTACTCCTCATGTGGGTTTCACCAGAGCTTGGGTGTCCCCTCATCCAGGAAGCCTTCTCTTACCCCAAAGGTCACTGCTCAAATGCCCTTTCTTTGCACTCCTAACATTCCTAGGTTTCCTTAAAACAGCACTCATCGAATGGTATATGGATGACCTGTGTACTTACTGCGTCCCCTTTCAGACCTCGTGGACAGAGACTGTCTTACTTAGTGTCGTGTGCTCAGTGCCTGGTACATAGTAAGTACTCAATAAGTATTTGTTGAATGGCTAATGTTTCAAACACATTGGATGAATGTTTTTTGTTTTGTTTTAACTCTATCCAGGGCAAGATCAGAGCCTTCGCTAGGACACCACATACATAAACTCCATTATCCAGATTCAGCATGGTTCACAACTTTGGCTTTTTCACCACTTAGTTTCCAGGTTCGTGATCATCTCACTTGTTTATTTCACATTTAAACATCGGGAGACTCATATAGATTACAGTCAAGTTTTAACTACACAGCCCTTCAAAGGCAGAGAGATGTAGTCACTCACCCTGGCCTGTATCCAACTTGCCCTTCTCCAAACACTAAACAGTTCTCTAACATTTTCTATTTTCTCATCTGTGGCTAGGGTCACCTAGCAAACTCTCCTTTGTTTAGACTGTCTGGAACAGCAGAGTTGGGATCCTTAGCCTTTCACCCCATTTGATACATAAGATCTAATAGTTTTGTTATTCATCTGTCAATGCATGACTTAGGTACAGATATGAATGAAGCTAAGTGATATGCTCAGGTGAAAATATTTGGAGCACCCAGACCCTATTGTAGCTTTTCTGTGTGTTCGTAGAAAGAGATGTTTATCCTAAGATTTCAAGAGGACGGACACACACACACACACACACACACACACACACACACACACACAATTAGATCATTGGGTGATACTTCCACAGACAAATATATACACAAACGGGGAGAGGTCACACTGGAATCTTCCCATCATGTCTCCTAATTATCATATGATGTGAGCTGCTAAGGTGTGAGAGAGAATACTGACCTAAGAGGGTACTGTGGAAAGTGCTGCCATGAGGGGTCTGCATTTAACTTACATGAGCTCTTTGTCAGCATTTATTTCTCTATGAAATGTTAGTTACCAGGTCTGGGATTTGCTTCAAGGTCATTCAAGAGAGGTGGGGAGGTGGGTGAAGGTTCAGAAGAAACAAAACAGGCCATGAGTTGATAACTGTTGAAACTGGATTATAGGAATATGCGGGCTTATCACAGTACCCTTTACTCTTTTGTATATGTTATAAAATATATAAAAATATCATAGAAAATACAAAAATTGACTGCTGAGCTTTGGGCTATGCCAATGGACAAATGTTTTTAAAATTTCTGATGCCAGACTGCTGTCTCCTCCCCATTATGAAATGGGGACTGGAAGGAGAACTGACTCTGGGTGATGAACACACAATGGGATTTATAGATGATGTAATACAGAATTGTACACCTGAAATCTATGTAATTTTACTAACAAATGTCACCCCAATAAATTTAATTAAAATAAATAAATAAATAAATAAATAAATAAATAAATAAATAAATGGTTTAAAAAAAAAAAAGAAATGGGGACTAGGAAGCAATAACAAGAAAGGTAAACCTAAATCACTCTGCTAGAAGTGTTAGAGCTGAGGTGATTGACATTATTTACTGGGCAATCTAAAACAGCAGATCAGTAAGCAAGAAATGAAAATCAGAAGTTAATTTTAAAGTATGCATTTTTAAAATTGGAAAGTGAAAAATAGAGTCCCATTTTTCTAACATACCATTATTTTTATTTTTATATGTAGCCTTCTAGTCATTTTGGTCCGTATTATTTTACATAACTGTAACCCTACTTACATATGCCTTCATATATTCTTTTCTTAATTAACATATCATAGGCAATCTATCATTTTAAAATCTTCAAAGTTATGATTTTAATGGTTTCACATTATTTTGTCCACTGCATTCATCATAATTTACTAGTTGTCTCTTGATTATTTTAATGTGCTTGCCCCAAGAAGGCAGGAAGAACACTGCATACCTATTCTAAGGTGCTTCTTCACTATCTGAATGGTAATTATTCTGAGAGAGGCTTGGGTCCTGCCTGAAAACACATGTGAAAACCAGCAGAAGAAAGCATTAGGCACTTACATTAACAGCCAGCATATCGTTTTCAAAGGCCTCACGTAGCTTCTTCATAATTTCTATCTCGGCATGGGCACAGGCCTCCACGGTGCCCTTCACAGTGATGGTTCTTTCAGGGTTGTATATGCTCAAATCCTGCAAGCTGGCCACCGGGAAAAAGAGAGAAATTTCCTTTTTTCCAAAAGGAAAAATAAATCCCAGAGGGTCACAAACAAGTCTTGGTGGAGGAGGCAGGGAGAAGACTGGATTTCCTTACCACACACTGTGGTACAGCATACCTGCCACCTTAACTCAAATCTTTGTAGTGACTTAGATCATATCTGTAGTAAAAAAATGTTTCACTGGTAACTATTTATGTATTTGTTTTGATGGTTGTGGAGACAATTATATCACTTGTGATTGTATCCCCATTTTAGGGAAAACCAGATGAATGAATTGGACATATCAAAATGCTCAAATTCTCCATTATTGGGCACAATTAATCTGAATGAGTGGCTTACGATGAGATCGTTATCTTGGTCCCTGTCTCGTGTTCAATTTTCTTCAAATTTCTGCCTTCTTTTCCAATAAGTCTTCCAACCAAGCCATTGTGGGCCAAGATTTTCAGAGGAATCTCTTCAGCTCTAAAAGAGACAATCAACAATTTAATATTTCAGGTGGACACAGTGGTTGCCTCCCAAGAGCTATTATCCTATTTTTCTCTTACAAATAGAAGCCGTTTTGTTCAGGTATCAAGTTAGAAGCTAAGTCCCTCACTAACCCCAGTATCTGAATTCTCATTAACATAAGCCAAACCATGAGAATTATACTCCCTTGTTGTGACTGGTTGGAAGTAAGTCCATGAGGCAGATCTGGTCAATGAGGTATAAGGAGAAGTCTGTTGGGTGACTTTAGGAAGGTTTTCCTTGCTCTTGAAAAAGCACAAGGGATAATGACATTAGTCAGATGGCAAACTAGAAAGCTTCAGGCCCTCCTACCCCCACAGAGACTCCGAGTTAACAACAAGAGACTGGTCAGAATAACTGTCAGAACTCTAAAGATCAGCTGAGAAGCTACAGCACCCAGGCTATTATAAAACCAAGAAGAGATTCCAGCAAAAGGGGAAGAAAAATTGTAATATTTGGAGTGCCTGTTCATGCTCCTTCACCTACACAACACAGCAAGGGGCAGCTAAGAAGCAATCCTCCATACCAGGGCTCTGCCCTCTAAAACAAACAAAAGACTTGACCATGAGTCCAACATTCTAGCTTGTCTGGGGGATACCTGAGGAATTGGTTTCTGTCTTGCCTGACTTAGAGTGCTCATGAGACTGGCAGCAGAAGTTGGAAGCTGCTGAAAACAGAGGTAAACAGTATATTATAGCGGCAGTTCCACAGTCAGAAGCCAGGGAAAGTGATCAAAAAAGTTTAAGAGGTTTAGAACCTCCAACCAGGCTATTAATAAAGGTCTTCTCTTGAATGAAGCTAGTATGTAAAAACTAACTGTGAAAGGTGGTTGTTTTTTCAAACCCAAGCAAAAACAAAACAAAACAAAACCACAAGCCATACAAAGAAACAGGGAAACATTGACTAATCAAGAGAAAAAACTAAAGCTCCAAGAACTGACCTTAAAGAAATGTAGATCTGTAAGCAAAGAATTTAAAATAATTGTCATAAAGATACTCAATGACCTAAAAGAGAACACAGGCAACTAAACAAAATCACAAAAATGATGCATGAACAAAATGAGAATATCAATAAAGAAGCATAAACTATAAAAAACAACCTAACAGAAACAATAAAACTGAAAATACAATAACTGAACTGAAAAAAATTCATTTAAAAGGTTTAACAACAGACATGAACAGGCAGAAGAAAGAATCAGCAAGCCTGAAGACTAGTCATTTGAAATCATCAAGTCAGAGGAGGAAAATGAATGACAAAAAGTAAAGAGAGGCTAAGGGATTTATAGGACACTATCGAGTAGATCAATATACATATTATGGGACTCCATAAAGAGAAGAGAGAAAGGGCAGAGAGCTTATTTAAAGAAATAATTATGGATAACTCTCCAAATCTGAGGAAAGAAATGGACATACAGATTCAAGAAGCTCAAAAACCTGCAACTAGGATAAATCAAAGAGAACCGCACTGAGACACATTATAACCCAAAGTGTCTAAAGTCAAAGGCAAAGGAGAATCTTGAAAGCAGCAAGAGAAAAGTGATTAGTAACATACCCAGGAGTTTCCATAAGATTATCGGTGGATTTCTCAGCAGAAATTTGCAGGCCAGAAGGGAGTGGGATCATATATTCAAACTGCTGAAAGAAAAAACTGTCAACCAGGAATACTGTATCTGGTAAAACTGTCCTTTGAAAATGAAGGAGAAATAAGACTTTCCAGATAAACAAAAGCTGAGGGAGTTCATTATTATTAGATCTGCTCTACAAGAAATGCTAAAGCAAATCCTTTAACTTGAAATGAAAGGACAGTAGACAGCAACACAAAGCCATATGAAAATAAGACTCTGTAATAAAAGTAAATACACAAATACAATGACCTACACTATAGTAACTTTGATGCAAAATTTAAATGACAAAAACAATAATGATAAATCTATACTAATGGGCATACAATACATAAAGAATAACTTGTGACATCATAATAAAGTGGAGGGTGGAGTTGTAAAGGAATAGTTTTGAATGCAATTGAAGTCAAGTTGTTATCAGTTTAAAATAGAATGCTATAATTTTAAGATGTTTATGTAATTGCAATGGTAACCACAAAAAAATCCACAGACTATACACAAAATGAAATGAAAGGGAACCAAAGCATATCACTAAAAAACCCAAAACTTCACAAAGGAAGGCAGTAAGAGAGGAAAGAAGAGAAAATAAAGCAACAAGACATATAGAAAACAAATGAACAAAATGGCAATTGTAAGTCCTTCCCTATTAGTATTTACTTTAAATGTTAAAGGACTAAACTCCCCAATCAAAAGGCATAGTTTGGCTGAATGGATTAAAGAAACAAAACGGAAAATCTCAAGTCAACAACTTTACACCTGAAGAAATCAGAAAAAGAATAAACTAAACCCAAAGCTAGCAAAAGGAAATAAATAATAAAGATTAGCGCAGATACAAGTAAAACAGAGAATAGAAAAACAAATGAGGGAAAAAAAATCAATGAAACTAAGAGTTGGTTTTTTTAAAGATCAGCACAATTGACAACTCTTAGCTAGACTAAGAAAAAAAGGGAGAATATGCAAATATATAAAATCAGAAATGAAAGAGGGGACATTACAACTTATACCACATAAATAAAAATGATTATAAGAGATACTATAAACAGTTATACACCAACAAATTGAATAACCTAGAAGAAATGTACAAATTCCTAGAAACACAAAAGCTACCAAGATTGAAACATGAATAGAAAATCTGAACAGACCAACCACAAGTAAAGAGATTGAGTAAGGAATCAAAAACCTCCCAACAAAGAAAAGCCCAGGACCAGATATTTTCCCTGAAGAATCCTACCAAACATTTGAAGAAGAATTACACCAATCCTTCTCCAACTCTTCCAAAAAGCTAAAGGGAGCAAACACCTCCAAGCTCACTCTGTGAGGCTAGCTTTACTCTAATACCAAACCCAAACAAAGACACCTCAAGAAAAAAAGAAACAAAAAAACTACTAACCAACATCCCTGATGCGAATACTGATGCAAAAATCCTCAATAAAATACTAGCAAACTGAAGTTGAAAGCACATTAAAATATATATATATATATTATGACCCAGTGGGATGTATTCCTGGAATTCAAGGACGGTTCAACATATGAAAATCAATCAATGCAAGATACCACATTAACAAAAAGAGGGACAAAACCCACATGATTGTCTCAACAGACAGAGAAAAAGCATTTGACAAAATTTAACACCTTTTCATGATAAACACTCTCAACAACCTAGGAATAGAAGGAAACTACCTTAACATAATAAATGCCATTTGTGGAAAGCCCACAGTGAACATCATATTTAATGGTGAAAGACTGAAAGCTTTTCCCTCTAACATCAGGAACAAGACAAGGATGCCTGCTCTCACCACTTCTATTCAACATAGTAGTGGAAGTCCTAGCCAGAGCAATTAATGAAGGAAAAGATATAAGAGGCGTCTAAATTGGAAAGGAAGAAGTAAAATTATCTCTATTCACAGGTGACATAATCTTATATGTAAAAACACCTAAAGATTCCACACAAATATTGTCAGCATAAACTAATTCAGCACCAGCATGGGATATACAGTGAACACGCAAAAACCAGTTGTTTCTATACACTAAAAATGAACAATCCAGAAAGAAAATTAAACAAATAATTCCATTTATAACAGCATTGTAAAGAATATTTAGGAATAACCTAATCAAAGAAGTAAAAAACGTGTACACTGAAACCTACAAAACACTGCTGAAAGAAATTAAAGACAACAGAAATCAATAAAAAGGCCGGCCCGGTGGCTCAGGTGGTTAGATAGAGCTCCATGCTCCTAACTCCGAAGGCTGACGGTTCGATTCCCACATGGGCCAGTGGGCTCTCAACCACAAGGCTGCCAGTTCAATTTCTCGAGTCCCGCAAGGCATGGTGGGCTGCGCCCCCTGCAACTAGAAAACGGCAACTGGACCTGGAGCTGAGCTGTGCCCTCCACAACTAAGACTGAAAGGACAACAACTTGACTTGGATAAAAGTCCTGGAAGTACACACTGTTCCCCAATAAAGTCCTGTTCCCCTTCCCCAATAAAATCTTGAAATTAAAAAATAAAAAAGAAATCAATGAAAAGACATCCTACATTCATAAGCTGGAAGACTTAATATTGTTTAGATGTCCATACTACCCAAAGTGATCTATGGATGCAATGCAATCCCCATCAAAATCCCAATGGCAATTTTTGCAGAAATAGAAAAATTCATTCTAAAATGTGTATAGAATCGCAAGGGACCCTGAGTAGTTAAAATAATTTTGAAAAAGAACAAAGTTGGAGGACTCACATTTCCTGATTTCAAAACATATATTTCAAAACAAAGCTACAGTAATCAAAACAGTGTGGTACTGGCATTGAGACAGATGAATAAACCAATGGAACAGAACAGAGGTCTCAGAAATAAACTCTCACATACTCGTATATGGTCATATAATCTTTGACAAGAGTGCCAATGCTACACAACTGGGAAAGGACAATCGCTTCAACAAATAGTGCTGGGAAAACTGGATACCCATATGCTAGACCCTTATCTTGCTCCATATACAAAAATTAACACAAAATGGATTAAAAACTTAAATGTAAAACTTAAAACTATAATGTAATGTAAAACTAAAACTAGAAGAAAACACGGGAAAAGTTTCATGACATTGGACTTTGCAAGGGTATCTTGCATGTGACACCAAAGCACAGACAACGAAAGCAAAAATCAACAAACTTGTACATCAAAGGACACAATCAACAGTGAATATACTCATATAAATAACTCTGACAACTCGACAACAAAAAAATCAAATAACCTGTTTAAAAAATGTGCAAAGGACTTGAATAGACATTTCTCCAAAGGTGATGTACAAATGCCAACAAGCATAAAAAAGATGCTCAACATCACTAATCATCAGAGAAATGCAAATACAAACCACAATGAGACACTGTTAATACCAACGATTACTTCATACCCATTAGTCTGGCTACGATCAACACAACAGAAAATAATAAGTGTTGGTGAGTATGTGGAGAAATTGGAACCCCTGTGCACTGTTGGTAGGACTGTAAAATGATGCAACTGCTATGGGTAACAGTACGGAGGCTCCTCAAAAAATTGAAAATACAACTGCCATATGATCCAGCAACCTCCCTTGTTATATATCCAAAAAAATCAGAAGCAGGGTCTCAAAGAGATATTTGCACACCCATGTTCATAACAGCACAATTCACAATAGTCGAGGGGAAAGCAAACCCAAATTCATCAATGGATGAATGAATAAACAAAATGTGGTATACACAAATATTATTCAGCCTTAAAAAGAAATGAAATCCTATCACATGCTACAACATGGATGAATCTTCAGGACATTATGTTAAGTGAAATTAGCCAGTCACAAAAAGAAATACGGAATGATTTCACTTAGATATGAGTTCTCTAAAGTCAACAACTTCATAGAAACAAAGTAGAACGGGAGTTATCAGAGATTGGAGGGAGAGGGAAAGGGGAAGTTGTTTCAAGCGTATAGTTTCAGTTTTGTAAGATGGAGAAAGTTCTGGAGACCTGTTTCATAACAACGTGAATATACTCACTACTGAACTGTACACCTAAAAACGGTTAAGATGGTAAATTTTATGTTATTTTTTTTAACCGCAATTAAAAAAAAAAAAAAGGAAAGGATGCCTTCTCTCAATTTTTGAGTATTCTGTGGAGACACAAAGTCAGAAATCACTACAGCCATCCTGTCATCACCAGGGGAACATGAGACACCCTGAAGAAGGTAAAGCAGAAAGAAAAGTCATGAGTCTTTGAGTCCATGATTCAACTGAACTTGGAGTCACTCTAACTTGGGACTTCTTGTTACATGACATAATAATTGTTTCTTATTGCTTCAGCCAGTTGTTATTCATGTTTTCTGTTATTGAGATCAAAAGCATCCAACAGATGCATTATTATTGCCTCACACTAAACAGATAGTTGAAGATCCAAAAAACTGTAACTTTCAGAGGGCAGGGTTGGGGGGGTGGGGAGGAGGTTTGGTCACCTTTGTTCACTGACACATAGAACAGTACCTGGCACATAGTAGGTGCTCAATAAATATTTGGTACATGAATAAAAAGGAAGTTTAGGATTCCTCTGCTCCTACATCCTCCACCTCTTATTCATTCCCCTCAAGGCTCAGCTTAAATGTCACTTATACAGAGAGGCCTTCTCTGAAATGCCCAAATCTCCTCCTGTCCCCCCAAAGCCTTAATTAGGGTCTGTAATAATATGCAGTCATTTTCCACTATAGCACTTCTCATAGCTGTGCTTAATCATGTACTGGTGTAATTATTTGTTTAGTGAATGTCTGCCCCACTGGATTGTAAGCTCCAGGAAAGCAGGAACTGGGTCCTCATCATGACTATAGCCTCAACCCCCCAGCACAGTGCTTCATACAGCGTGGCACTCAAAGAAACATGTATTTTAAAGCTATTCAAACTCTATCTTGGCTTTACACAAAAACTTAAAAATCCAATTTATAAATCAGTCCTTTTGATTATGTAGAATATTATAAGTTGTTTGCACCTAGGTTAAAGGACGAAAGAGCGTGTTATTTACAAATAACTTGGATGAGAGAGGGGCTTCTTCAAATTAAGCTGTGGCATCTGGGGGTGGGGTGGTGCAAAAGCCCCAAACAGAGTAAATAATTCATAAGTGAAGGGTTAGAGTCCCTTATGAAATCTTGGAATAGATTTGTAATGTTTTTCTTTTAGGGACTAAGACTTTGATCTTTTTGGTTTTGGAACACTCTTATCTCACATTATTTGCTAAATTAATTTTATATTCGATTCATCCCTCAGTGGTTTTCTATGGAAGTGCTACCAATGCCCCTAAGTGGATTTTGCCAAACTGACATAAAACCTTTTTTATTAATCTAACTCATTAACATTAATTCATTTGTAATACAAAGTCAATTAGTTTAGTAAGAACTGTATTTGCTCTTTAAATCGTTACAATGCTCAGGAATCCCAAGTTGTATTTTGTAAAAGAAAAAGAAGTAGGGGAGAAGGCAGAAAAAAAGTGGAATTAAGAATAAAGTAGCCACTTGGATGCCAGTTTCTACGACTTAAGGAAATGTAACAGTGCAAATGATGTAGGAGCAGGTGGCAAAAACCCTTTCCAGAACAGTAAATGATAGTTTGGATGACCATGTGCATTTTATACCTACACTGTCCAATGTGATAGCCATTAGCCATACATGTGACTTCAAATTTGAATACATTAAAATATTCAGTTCTTCCATTGCACTGGTCGCATTTCAAGCACTCAACAGCAACATGTGGCGAGTGGCTATTGTACTGAACAGTGCAGATGTAGAACACACCATTGCACGGCATTGGACCGCACAGCACATATGTCCCTACTGAGAATCACTACCAGTGAGTGACAGAAGCATTAGAAACACCAAGAGAAACACACAAGTGGAGAAACAGCCACATTATAGATGCAAAAGATCTGTTTCCCACTGTGTTCTCCTTGGGAACAAATTTCTCAAAAATAATCCTTCCCCTGCTCCCTTTAATTAACGTAAGAGTTACAACTTTTAAAATTTTTCTTGGGTTACATGAATGAGAACCTGGTCTTATTCTCTGTTGAGCGATCTGGACATTGCATGCAAACTTACAGTTTGGTCTCATCTGCCTCTTTCTGCATTATTTCAAGAATCATGCGGCATGCTTCAGAGGTCCCGTCTGGGGTGGCATGGATGGTGACGGGTTTCTCTGCGGCCCCAGAATTTTCCTTTCTATGGATGTCTACCCTGTAGGAAAAGAATCAGGTGCAATAGCACAGTGTCGTCTGGCACAGGATCCCAACCAGTCCCAAGAAAGTGTCGCACCAGCCCACGTACAGCAAGGGCACAGACAAGGAAGTGTCATTAACACATCTGCAACCAGTGCCATTCTCCAAGAAGGCGGCAAGCAGTACAGGGGCTGTCTTATGCCAAACTTAAATGCTTTACAGCTCCACTTAGAAGGGAATATTTCTTACAGGCATGCTGTGGGACAAAAGGCACCAAGCCAACTTGGTCATGAAGCCAGTTTGGTAAATGAAGTATTCTGTCATCTCTCAAATGATCATAGAAGTGAAGAGTAAAGTGAGCAGGATAATATGGCACACTGGCACAGTGCCAGTCTCTCAACTGATTGCAGCTTTTAAAAGCCATATGTTAACCCAAATCCAAACACCAAATTTAAGCAAGCGTCATATATTTGACTGTGGATAGGAAACAGAGGCATGCACTTTCTCTGCCTAAGTTTTGATTTACTTGCCACTGGCAGCCTGCCTTCTTCCAGGCTCTTAAAACCAATGGCTCAAAAGCTTGATAACTTTATCAGACTTCTTTGGGTTGAAGTGGCCCTACTTGTTTTTGTCAGCTTTCAAAATCACATAATTGATTGTATCCCCCTTTACTTTGATTGTTAGAAAGGCCAAATCCAAGTCTTTGGTCTACTTTTTAAAAAAATGGGCACACACTTTGAGAATTAACCTCACTTCTGTTTAAACTTGTTGCATTTTTAAAGCCACTTTTCACAGTTCTGGGAAAAGACATATAAATAAAGATCACTTTCACAGTGACGCAAACTTGGAGGGGCAGGAAGGCTGATTTTAAAATAAAAGGATCACCAGACAGTACTTCCCCTCTCTATTATGTCTTCTAAGGAGAGTTACTATGGGACACAAGTAAGTGTCCATTATTTGGAAGTAACTCAGATACTTTAAGGAAAACAGTGTTTTCTCTTTCATGGTACGAGGCTCTCAATACATGACATGAATAAAATGCACTAGGCAGGTAAATAACTAGTATTTGTCAGTAATTTGGTGCTTTCACAGTAATTATTACATTCAATCTGTCTGATCGCCCTATTTCTCACAATGATCCTGGCTTACAAAAGAAGCAACTGATGCTCTGAGATGCTAAACATTTTTTCCAAGATCATACAGCCATTAAGTGGTAAAACCTGAACATGGGTCCTTATTTTCAAGTCCTGTGCTTGCTTTATTACTTCATGCTGTGGTCTTATGAACCATATACAAAAATCAACAACCACACAAGTCATTTCACCCACTACAACTCCTACTATCAGTGCAATCTAGTTAAACAGACAGAAAACTAAATAGAAGGCTAATGTACTTTATGTCTTGCTCCATATAGCAGTGACTCACCCACTTCCTTTATGTAGCTATTTGTGAGATTACCTCGGTGGTCTCAAAGAATGACCACCACCTAGCGCTTTGACTCAGGAGAGGGGTTAAGACCTAAGGCAAGTGGGTTCTAGGATCCCACAAAGTTCAGCCCCATACCTCTGCTATTTTAGAAACAGATGCATTCACAAGCATTAGTTAGCTTATAAGAACAATTCTTGGCTGTGAGGTCATTACTGCCTTCTTTGACGCTTTAGTGTTTCAGGATATGACCTTTAGGCAACCGGCAGGAAAGCTCATTAAAGCCGAGGGTTTTCTGTTAGTCTGTTAATTGTTCTGTTTCAAGAAGCCACCGTCCCATACAGCATACTATCACCCACTGCTGATGCAAGCAAAAGCAAATTGAGGATGGCTGGGACCCACCAGCACTCAGGGGACCCCTCAGAAGGAAGCAAAGGCAAGCCCCGGAGGCACGTACCGGGACTGGGTCTGCTTAGTGATGTTCTTTATGGTCAAGCCCTCCTTTCCGATGATGGCACCAACAAACTGGGTGGGGACCAGGATCCGCAGCGGGAAATCAATCTGTCTGGCCTGAGAAGAGCCCCCGGGGGCGTGGCCTTGCTCCCGGGAAGAGTGGTCCCCACGCTGGGCTCGCTGAGGGGGCGAAGGGGAGCTCACCTCTTCATCAGGGATGTAGGAAATCTTGAAGGAGTAGTTCTCAAATTGATGCCCGCTTAGCTTCTCGATGGCTCTGAAATGCAGCAGGAACAGGCGAGCTTTGTCAGAGAGCGAAGTCAGAGAAGACCCTCTAGTCAGTGGGCTGGTTCATTCACTTTCATTTACTAGTAGCCTATGCGAGGGCCATTAATCTTCACTGAGGATACAGCAGTGAGCAGTGAGACGCCATCTCTGCCCCCTCAGACCTCGTGGCTAACGAACAGTCATCACACTGTATAGGCTGGGGCAGGCTTGATGTACAATTATGAATTCCGGTTTGTTTCACCACCCAAGGCTGTAGTCCCCTTATCAAAGACTCTGTGAATATCAGTATAAAATTATGACTCATTTTTATCATTTTAATCATAATACATATTTATTATTGAAAATTGAGAAATAGATAAGCACAAATAAGAAAAAGTCCTAATTAATTCTATATCTTTGTTTTTCTTAAATATGTTTATAAAAATAAATATCATACATATTTTTTTCCTAACCTTTAAAAAATCATTAATGTTCCAAACATTCTCCAAATCATTAAATATCCTGCAATTTAATTTTCACTGGCCATTTAACATTCTACTGGTTTGCCATCGTTTTTGCAATGATCCGCTATTGTTATATATATATATATATATATAAATATATAAAATGTCCAATCTTTACCATTATATACAGTGTTGCTCTGGGCACCTTTGCAACCACAACTTTGCAGGCAGGATAAATTCCTAGTGGAGTTGCTGGGTCAGAGAGTATGCAGAATTCTAACATTATTAAGTATTACCCAATGTCTTTCTGGAAAGGTTTCAACATTTATTATCCCAAAGCAGTTAAGATACCATTTATCTCCTTAAGCCCTCAAAAGCACAGAGTATTATTATCTAAAAATATTTATTTGATATGAAATAAATGACATCCCACTATTACATTTTTAAAATTATACATGAAATGGGCCAGTTTTTTTTACATGTTTCTGTCAGCATGTGAAAACAATAACCCTATTATACTAGGTTAATTTTTAGGGTTTGTGAATTTATTACAAAGTAATGCCTTTTGAATTCAATAAAAGCAACAAAGTAATGTGTACAGAGGTCCTACCTAAGTGGCAGCTGGAGAAGAACTGTAAAGGTGAGGTGTTAGTATATATCCTACTTACATATGTGTGCAAAAGTCAGTAGCAAATGAACTACTGCCTTTTTCAATGCAAAATTCACGTTCTGAAAACTCAGTACATGAATGGGTTAAATATTATGTTCATGTGTATTGAAACCTTGAAGAAGAAATAAAACTATAATGCTGGATGTTTAACAAAGGTTATGTCACATCCATGAAGCATGACAACATGTGACCACATCTTCATTGCGATGACCTGACAGGCACTTCAAGGACCTCCTGTGAAAAGGAACTTGTGTTTTAAAAACCTCAATGCCATGCTCAGTAATAGCCAAGCTCACAATGAACCATCACTGAAGCAATGGAGTCATGAGTGGGGACTAGGGAGTGAAGAGGGTCCAGGAAAAAGAACCCCAGCCAGGTGTCCTCGATTAACCACGACCTGACAGTTCTTGCTGCTGATATCTCTGAGGTGGACCCCCTTCTAATATTACAGAGAGGACAAGTTTATGTTTTAGTATCCATTCAATTAGTGTAGACAGAAATAGGCTTGTGCTTCATCCTCCTGGTGCATGGAGGAAAGTCCAGGTAAAAGTGGCTCCCAGTGGTTGGCAAAGCAGAGTCCAGGTGACAGTGTCACACAGCTGTTAAGACACGGCTCCCACCTTGGTTTTCATACCCTGGCTCACCATTTTTCAAGACAAAGTCTCTGTATAGACAGCAAACAGACATCCTGGTATAAATGCCCAGGAGTTCCACTAACACTGCAAAGGGCTGCATCTTTTCAAAAAAGGTGTGTAAACACGGGACTCAGTGGAATTCAAAGACAACCCTCCAAAAAAAAAAAAAGTCCAAATCTACTTACGTTTTTGCTTCTTCTCTTGTTGCATACGTGACGTTGACAACGGCAGTTTCTGTGTCTGTGTTGACTAGGAAAGAAGCAAAAACAACACTGTCATAGAAAAAAAAGCTGTCATCCTCCGGCTCAACGTAAACAGATTTACTTTAGAGAAAAATGCACCAAAAAATTCACTGCCCTAACTCGAGAGTTATTTGAATCTCTAACTTTATTCATAGTAATTTATAATCAATTATGTCTGTGTGTGTGTATATACTTTGTAATCAATTGTATATAAAACTCAAAGCTGTATTTTCACTTATTTTATAAACACTTTTGCATATGTGTATGTATATGTACATTTTTTGTATATTTTATTTTTAATGCCTACATAAAATTGTAATAAATAAATGTGCCATGATTTTTGCCTAACCGTTCCTCAGTTATTGACAAATGTTGTTCCCAGTATTTCCTATTCTAACATTGCTATTGTAATGTTGCTAAAAACCACCTCTGTTGCAAATATCATTTGATGTGTGTTCCTCTGAATTACTTTTTTAAGGCTAATCACAGAAGAAAATAATTGGGTAAAAAAACACAATGCTTTTAATGTGTATTTTCAGACTACCTTCCTAGAAGTTGGTATTAATTTATTGTACCACTATCAAGGTATGAGTTTTAATTGTTACAATTTGCATTTAGCTTTAAATAATTGGATATATGTATAAAATAATAAGAATTTTTAATTTTAATTCTTCACTCATTGATAAGGTTGAATTATTACTATTTCTGTTTTCCTTTGACTGAACTCCTTGACTGTTTCTGTGAGTTAAACCTAGTATCTGTGTACAATAAAGAAAGCTGACAATCCCAACTCACTTAGCTAAAGGAGAGAACACATAATCTCTAAGAGTGGCTAACAAGAAATCACTCTTGTGAATTGGTTTAGCTTGGTTCATAATTGTTTGCCTCTTCTTTCAAAGTCAGAAGTTAAAAATAAATTCAAAAGGCAAGATAAAACCTTCTCAATCCGAGCCAGTAAAAAGCAAAAATAATGGTTTTCCCCCAAACAAGCAGACATGACTAAATCAAATCACCCCTTTAAAACATCTAAGCTATTGGGAGAGTTGGAGTTAACAACAACATTAAGGATAATTCAGGAAAAACACAACAAAGCTGCTTCTCAAAGTAATAATAAAATCCTGTAGTGTAGGGATTCTTAAGCGTAGATCAATCTAGAGCTTCAGGAATTCTACAAAGTGACTCTTCTCATCCCACGCAAAGATTCAAATTTGTGGATATATGAATTTTTCTGGTTTATAATATCCACAAGATTCTCAAAAGGGTTAAAGACCAGTGTTAAAAATATTGTTTATCCAATAACTTCAAAGTAGCCGCGGCCTTTGTGGGGAGGGCATGTGTAACCCTCAGGAAGGAATTGTCACTGAGACTTACATGTCATAAACGTGAGCCCAGCGCTGGCCTTTGCCCGGGGACTGTTCCAATTGCTCTCTAATTCACACTTACCCAGAGAAGTCTTCACAGTGCAAAACATGGGATGGGTAGCCCATAACCGTCCTCTCTCAGTGCAGACACAAAATGTGACAGAGGTTTCCTATCTGCTGCTTTCTAGTGCTACAAATGGGGCTGCAGATGCCCCGAGAGGGAGAAAGGGCTGGATTTGACCCTTCTGAACAAAACTATCCACTAGGACACTCAGACTGCTCTGATTTTGCTCTCACTTCTTAGTCATATGCTCTGTTCTTCAAAGATGTTTGTCTTCAGGAAATCGGACAGTTCTTTGGTTCTGGAAAGAACTGAGCTCCATTCAAATAATTTATTTCCCTGGACATGAAAGCTCTATAAAGCTTCTTAAAAGTACTGGAAATGTTTTCCTGATGAGACAGGAATCACCTATGAAATAGAACAAATGCCCAACAATTCTATCCTTTAGCTGTGAGGCAGCTGGAAACCGTGTGCTCTCCAGGGCACAGGTACCTTAGGAGCTGTGAAGTCCCCCAGGGACCTGAAATGTTTCCTTCTTGCCTGACCTTGTCCTGAATTTATAATATGGCCTTAGCTAGTAACTTTTATAGGTTCATGTCTGTAAGGCCATTTTGCCTCCTATATTCAATCCTTATTAGAATGTCTTCTTTTCCATGATGAAGGAAATAACAAGAACTGAGAAACAGAATCCTTGTAAATCATGTCTTCTTTCTGAGCTCTTTCCCTTCACCTTTGGGCATGGGCAGTCAGCAGCATGAAATTGAATAATGATATTTTTAATATTCATGGAGTGAAGAACATCTGAATAATCACTATGTTAAAACTATTATATTAATTATGCTGGCAGATAGAACAGATTGCCTATGAGAAAATACCGTGTTTCCCCGAAAATAAGACCTAGCTGGACTACTAGCTCTAATGTGTCTTTTGGAGCAAAAATTAATATAAGACCCGGTCTTATTTAAATATAAGACCGGGTCTTATATAAATAATATCATATATCATATCATATCATATCATGCCAGGTCTTATATTAATTTTTGCTCCAAAAGACGCACTAGAGCTGATGGTCAGGCTAGGTCTTATTTTTGGGGAAACACGGTAGGTTCTCTGTGATTTTTCCTAAGTGAATCTTAACAATCCCTTGAGATTATGCATGACTCCGCTGTCTACAAATACCTTACACAGAATTTTCTTTGGGTGCCAACTATTCAGTGATACAGGAAGGGTAGAAAGTACTCTCCCCTTTTCACACATGTGGAGACTCAGTCAGTGAGGCTAAGTGACTTTTCCAAGGGCCCACAGTCACTAAGTGATTTACCTCACATTCTGCTTTTTTGGTCAACACAAAAATAATTTTTATTAAATGTTACTTCCTGTCATACAGGAGCTTGGAATCTACTTTTCTGGGACTCTTAAAGAGCTACATAAGATATCAGCGTTAAAATCACAGTATTTCATGTTTTAGAAGGTAAATAACAAAAACTGAGAAACAGAAAAAGCAGAAGAGTATGTATTTACAACCTGTTCCCAAGACAGTGGCTCTCAAACTTGAGTACACACAATCACTTGGGAGTTCTTATTTAAAATACAGATTCATGAACTCTTGCCCCAGAGAATCTTACTTTGTAGGTCTATGGTGAGCCCTAGGAACCTGCATTTTCATATGCACGCCAGGGGATTCTGGTGTAGGAGTCCAACTCCTGGAGAAACACCCAGTCCAAGACATTAGCGATCTGTTTTTCTTATCCAGGAAAAAGAAAGTTGTAATGGTGTAAATCCAAGTGAATTACGCTTATCCCAGCCTGACCGTGTTTGTCCAGTGCTTGGGCATATTACAGAGTATTAAAAAATAGTCTGGAAATGATATTCCTTGTAATAAACAAGTTATATAAATATGGATAGATAGACATAGACAGCTCTCACACTTAGATATACAAACATACAATCTAGGAAGCTTCTGTCAAAAGAATCTTGAACTTACTATGTCTCCCCATTGTCGACCCAGCTTATAAGAACTAAGAGATAATATCCCTCCCAAAATTCAGTAGGCTGATTTCCTCATTTCTTACCTTGTTCCACATTCTCCACTGTCCCATACTGAGCCAACAGTCCATCCAACACCTGGAAAAGAAAGCTTTAATGTTAGAATGAAAATACAAGATTGTATTCCAAAAAAATGGTACAGGAATAATACTCCCAGCAAATGAATGAAAGCAAAAAAGGATTGTTATCGGAATAATCTAATTAAATTGATATTTCAGGTCTTTCATAAAAAGAATTAGAACTGAATAAATATGTGGCACTTTCCTTTGCTTATTGGCTCCCAAGTAATTTGTGGCACAGCAGAATTTCAGAGTCTTAGTAACTGTTAATCACATTCATCACAATGGTTAGAACCCACTTATTACTTTTGAAATGAGAAGCAGAATAAAGTGCAAGGCTCACTTCTCTTTCTTGGAAGATTTAACCATTCTTCTTCCAGTTTTCCTCGAGGAATCTCCTTTCTTTTACAAAGCAATGGGATGTGCATGCTTGACAGTTTCCATAATAAAACATTTTTTAAAGTAATGAACATATTAGAATATTCTCTGTCTTTTATGACTATTTTGATTTCATTTGGGTTGGGGGATAAAACAGCAGGCAGTTTGTTTTTAAACAATGCAATAAGGCCGCTCCTCAAATTTTATCTTATTTTATTTTAAGGTAGCAATTTTATAAGAAGTTTTACAATGCAGAACATATATCTTAACTGTTACTCATGGCAATTAATTCAAAATAAACAAAAACAACTGCTCAAGTGAACAAAGAACCTTCTATTTTTTATTGCTTGTCCATGGATTTTATTGTTTTTCAAAATCATAATTTAGGGAGGTAAAAATCTTAGAAAAATCATGAAATAAAAATCACAAAGCAGGTATACATTTTGTTTTAGTTCGTTGGTGCTTGGTGCTTAAGACAGAACATGATAGATCAAAATACATATCCTACAAGAAGAAAGGGACAGATATGACCCCAAACTCATGACACACATCACAGTACTGAAAAAGGAAGACAGAGAACCCAGAGGATTTGTGGGCAAGTCTGAGGACCTCTAATTCCTAAGTGTGAAAGGGAACTAAGAGAGAAAATATCTTACTAACCCATTAAAAAGTAAGATGAGGAAAGACAGCAGGAAGACAGTAAATACAGAAGTGACCCTGGCTTACCTCCCACTGCAGATGAGGAGGGATGTTTCGAATCTGAATTTTCCTGCTCCTGTAAAAATAAAAGTACAGACTATCACACTTTCTCTAGGACACAGACTTAATCAAATAACAAAAACAGGCTAAGATCATAATTTGAGTTCATTGTCTCACTGTGTTCACCGAGGCATCAGCAAGTAGCAAGAGATTCCCATAACCATCATGTTTTAAGGTTTTCAATTATTTTGGCAAAAAAAATAAAAAACAAATCCAAGAAGTCCCATACAAGCTAAAGAAACAGTTTAAATGCAGATCTGCCTTTTCAATTTCCTACCAAAGTAGTTAGAATTTAAATTGCTATACAGGTTCTAATTATAGAATTACCACCTTCCTCCTCAAAATATGGCCCTGTAACTGATCCTACCTAAAAAGTTACCTAGGCTCAAACATGATGGGTGAAATCACATATATAATGGGCTAATAAACAAGATCAGGTTTAGTTTACCTCTTATTTAACAGTGCAAATCTTAAAAAAAAAAATTTTATTTATGAATAAGTCATAATTCAAAAATTAGAATAACTATAAAAAGGTATACTGTGAAAAGTCTTACCCCCACTCACCCCCTTCCTCATCTTTTACAAAAATAAAACATTTTTCTTGTTGCTTTTGTGTCCTTCAGTTTCTTCATGCAAATATTATAATAGCAAATACAAATAAAAACTCTTATTTTTCCCCTTTTCTTTCAGAAGTATCTGCATATTCTACACACTTGCTGCATCTTTTTTTTTTTTCCTAACAGTATCATCTTGAAAATCTTCCTGTGTTGGTAGAGTATACTTGTTCTATTTTATACTATCTGGATGTACTAAAGTGTATTTAACCCATCATTATTGATGGATATTTGGGCCTTCTCCTGCCTTTTTGTTCAGAGGATTTTTGTTTCTTTGTTTGTTTGTTTGTTTGTTTTTCCAGGACATCTTGCCAGTCTAATAACTGAGTTATTTAGATGGTTTATTTTTATTTAAGCATTAAAATTAGATGGAAAACGAAAGAAATATGAGGATAAGTTTTCCGTCTTTTGAGAATATGTTAGATCTTGGAAAGAAAACACAAATCAGCATTTAAATACGACAGAGGTCATTTTAATAGAAGGGCTTGACACTGAAATCCCATAAATATCCATTCTGGGGGCTGTAAGAGAAAGGATGTGATGACCACAGGGTACCCCCACTACTTTTTCTTTCCTTCTAGTGTCAGAGGTACCAAATAGTGGCTGTACAGACCACCTGTTTCTTCATGCTTTAAACTGGGCAACAGTCCCAGAAAGAGATGTTACAGTTCCTGGAGAGAGAAAAGGAGAGAGACAGAAAGAGGTACACAGATGGAGGAAACAGGGAAACAGACAACGAAGTACATGGGGGCTTGTTTTCTCAGATCTTTACTGAATGAAAGGGGCGCCACTTGCACAGATCCTATACACTAACTCTGTCTTGTCTGATTTCTCAAAAACGAGGTGGCATTATTGCTTTACTAGGGCTCCTTAAATGACTATACAAGCCAGTCTGTAGAACTTCTAATCTTCTATCAGGGCATGACAGAGGAAAAAGAACCACGAACTAATTTCTACCTTTACACTATGAAGGCTCTATTCTGGCACTGCTTTTGGCAAGAGTCCATAGTAAAACTGCTGCCACCACCCCATACAGTGGCTACATGGAATGCTCCACAGACGATGTCACAAGCCTAACTATTCACAGGGGAAAAAAAAAAATCAGAATTTGTAAAAAAAATTGAATATTTCCCAAGAAAAATACTTTTGTTATCTCCAAGTATAAACATTGACTCCAACTGCTAACCAAGAATTTACTTGTAGAAATCCTATTGGAAGAAACTCATGCATGAACACAAAGAGATCTGAACAAAGACAGCTACTGTAGCACTGCTTGTAAAAAACAATCAATGATTGCAAAAAATCTATCCACCAACAGGGAGAAAGTAATTCATAGTAGAGCCATAATATGGAACATTATACAGCTGTTAAAAAGAACAAAGTAGACGTATTTGCACTGTCACAGGGACCTCTTCAAAGCACGCTATTACAAGAAGAGCTAATTAAAGATTAAGTTGATCTTGTCTTTTAAGTGTACAAAACAAAACTATTAGGTTGGTGCAAAAAGAATTGTGGTTTTTGCAATTATTTTTAACCTTTTAAACAGCAATTACTTTTGCACCAACCTAATACATGTTATTAAATATGTGTATACCTGTAAGTGCATAGAAAAAGGTAGCTAGCTACAAGTAGATCTTGTTGGTAAAATGGGCATGTACTTTTTATTTTAGCTACTTCTGTCTTACTTGCTTTTTTAAAAAATGAGAATGCATTTATGTCTTATTTGCTTTTAAAAATTCACAATTGAAAACTCCTACTAGGGCTGCTTTTAATAAATATTTACAAGACTTATTTTTAAAAAGTATACTGGAACCTGCTAAGTAAGAAAAAGGTGAGCACAAAACCCCAAACACCTCCTTTTCCATAATTAGGTTAGATATTCTAAAATATTATTTGACAGAATATTAATTTATTTAGCAAACCTTTTGTTCACAGTGCACAAGTAATCAAGCTCCACACAGTCCAGATTGTCCCAAATCCTAATTAATGGATCTAAAACATTAATGTCTCCCTGAAATATCTCATGTAGAAACTGCACATTAGGCAGTCAGTTCAGTAAATGGAATGTTTATTAAGCAGGAGTCTAGGAGAAATCATCTCTCAAAAGCTCATCTGTAGTATCTCTAATCTTAGAGCAGACAGAAGGAAGAAAAAGAACCACGAACTAAAAAAAAGGGAAACTGAGATCACTACAGTACCACCAATTAAACTGGAGCTCAATTAGGTCATTTGGGAGAAGATGCTGAGATTCTCTTTTAGGCTCAGGAGTGAAGGGATCTCTGGGATCCATCTGCTTCGTCCCACAGCATCCCCTGCACGCCACGCCTTCTTGTCAGGGCACCCCACCCAGCACACCTGACCCCGTCTCTCTTGGGAGAGACTTCTGTGTGCCCTTCAAATCCCAGCTCACACCTACAGACACTGCCCCGATGTCCCCAAGCAGAACTGTTTCTTCTGAACTCTTTAGCTCACTCTGTTATAGTTATTTATCTGCTGACACTGCCCTTCTTCGATTTCCTCAAGGACAGGCTCCTTGTTTACAGTGTCCTGTGCAGCACAAGATCAAGTGCATACAGTAGAAAAGGAGAATGTGGAACCCCAAGGGCTGGGAAAAGCACTGCCATCGCTGGCTGTTGTCAATTTATGATGTAGACCCCGATTCCCCCGACACCACCCAGGAAGGCAAACTGTCTATTTCTCCTTTGCCAAGTAGTCACGAGGAGAGGAAACGGGGAGTTCTCTTCCCTATTTCCTTTAGGGAAAAAAACCAGTGTTTGGCTCAGTCTCAAACAACAAATGTGGATCTTTCTCCCTTTGAAATCCATAAAAGTGTGCCCTACTTAAAAAAAAAAAAAGTCAAACTTACAAAATAACTTAGGACATGATTTGGTATAAGAAAATAATTATTGTTCCTTTTTAAAAAGCATAATCTCACAGTTTCTTTATTTTAAAAAGGAACTCAAGCTTCTCTAAATATACATAAACGACATTCCTCACTCTCACTGCCACAGCACTATTACAGCCGTCTCCCAGCTGGTCTGTCTTCCATTTTGCGTTTCCCTCCTCTCCATCCATCCTACACTTGGCTGCCAGTGACTTTCTAAAACACAAATATGACTGGTTACGCCTGCCTTTTTTGAATGACTGTCACCATGTCCAAATTCCTTTTCACACCCTGTTACTGCCCCCCCTCCATCTCTTTATCGTTAAACACTTTTGCCCCACCAAACTGCTCAAACTTCGTGTGTCTACTCCTTCAGCAAGAAACAGTTTGCTACACCTGTAGTTTATGTGTGTGCCAGGTCTGAGCTTTCAACACTCTCAGCATTCCTTAAAAACAAGAGTAGAGGGCAGCAAGGAGCGTGGTTTTGATTTTTTTTTTCTTTCCCATTTTTAACTGAAAGCAGCATAAGACCTACAGTCAAGCAGAGGGTGCCCTGTAATGTAGATACAGGCTCTTTCCCCATGGCTTTGAGATTCAGGAACTCAGAATTTCTTATTCTCATATTCAAGTAAGTGAAGTGGGTTTTTTGGGGGGTGGGGAGGTGAAGGGGGGTGGGAAAGGTCAAGCTCAGGCTCCATTCTACCCAGGAAAGGGCAATACAGTTAACCCTTGGAAAACACGGGTTTGAACGGCACGGGTCTACTTACACGCAATTGTTTTTTCAATAAACATGCAGTCGGCCCTCCACATCCCCAGGTTTCACATCTGTGGATTCAACTAACTACGGATCAAAAACTAGTATTTTCTATCCACAGTTGGGAATCCGTGATGCAGAGAGCCAGCTGTATGCATTGTTCTATGCCATTTTACACAGGGACTTGAGCATCCGCGGATTTTGGTATCCGTGGGGGTCTCTGAACCAATCCCCTACACATAATGAGGGACAACTACAGTTCAATTTTGAGGAGACAAAGTCACATGCAGAGTTGACTGTGTGGGGTTTGGTGCCCCTCAGCCCTACATTGTTCAGGGGCCAACTGTGTAGTCCTGCAGTCATCTGGCTTGGCAGGGGCATTGGCTACACTGGCTGATTCTATCTTCTGGTTAACCAGTGATGGGGGCATACACATATAGACCACCAAGTTTTAAAGAACTACAAAATAAAACATGCTTAACCCTAGCTCACCTAACTCTAATTTAGTTGATGGTTTCCCAGGCCCTTGGACATAGCGTATGTGCCTCAGGGTAGTGTTTAGGAATGATATCGTGTACTACAGATGCCCAGAGGAAACAGGAGGTTCCAGCTGAGTGAGTTTCAGATGCACTAGATGTCCATTGTTAGGAATTTCAAGGGCCCAGCTGAAATTGTTTTGTGGTAGAATTTGTTGCTTAAAATAACTGGGCAATCAGCTGGGGAAATAAAATCATACTTAATTGTGGAGAAATCTCTGTGATTCTGAAGAACCATTTCACCTGGACCTAAAAAAAAAGTGAAATGCCTGCTTGCACGTGGGGAAGATAATGCCATAATTTTCAGGCATATGGTCAATTAATCACGAGTCGGATCAGCCACCTTGGGAACTCGAACCCAAACCTTG
Source organism: Rhinolophus sinicus (assembly GCF_036562045.2). Taxonomy (NCBI): domain Eukaryota; kingdom Metazoa; phylum Chordata; class Mammalia; order Chiroptera; family Rhinolophidae; genus Rhinolophus; species Rhinolophus sinicus. The sequence continues at coordinate 49,208,895 of NC_133751.1, forward strand.
ACCATGCTGGGGACCTGAATAGAGAACAAAGTTACCATAAATCGTGGGGACCCAGCTCATAGAATCTCAGGTTCCATTTGAAAATGGAACCAGCTAAGGCTTGGAGGATCCCCAGGTCAACTGCAAGAGAAGCAAGAGGAAGAGAGTCCCATGAGAGAGTGTTGGGGTTAAATGAGAGATTCTATTCAACTAGGTCCCATTCATTTCTATAGCAATTCTGAGCTCCATCAGATGACAGACACATGGTCCTCCTCTTGGAGGGAAATTACAGCACCACGGATTGTGCATTACCTGTAAGAGAGGCAGGTGTGCTAACCAACTGCAAGGACTGTGGCAGAGCAGAGACTGAAACCACCAGAGCTCTCAGCCTCCTCTAATGCTACAGATTCCACTGCACCCCACGCCCTCATTAGTACGTGTTTGAGGCACTTTATCTGTTACCCATTCCTCATTAGTTCTGAAAGTTCCCCTTAAAATCTGTGAACATTCTGTGCAAGTGACATCCTGTACTAAACTGAACTAGGACCGAAGGCTCCTCTGGGAGCAAATGAGTAACTGGTGAGAGCCGAATCCAATCCTCCATCCAACTGCCTGTTAGAGTTGTCTCTCTCTCTCTCTCTCTCTCTCTCTCTCACACACACACACACACACACACACACACACACGATTAAAAGTCAATAAAACAAACTGTTTAGTCACTTTGTTACAAAATTATTAAGAACAACTGCCTCTACTTCTATGGAATCTAAAGCAAATGTAGCACAGCAATTGTTAGAAAACGAAATGTTTTCAACATAAAAACTGTTGAAAAATGAACAAAAAGAGGTTTTGGGTTTTTTGGGAGGGAAAAAACACATGATCCAAGTAAAGTTCTTGTGAATATTAGCAGTGTTACGGGCCAAATCATAAAAGGATTAAAACAGATATTGTGGTGACCCGTTGTAAAGGGTTTTGAGCTAGGAGAATTGCAGTTATGAACCCAGTAACCTCCTTTGCTCTATAAACTCATGTCCACAAACAATAAACCCCCAAGCCTCTCTAACACACTCATGCTTCATGAGCATTCAGGGACAGGATCTCTTGCAAGTCCACTGCTTGAATGGTACATAAATCAGTGAACGTGGTAAGCAATAGTCTGAGGAGACTTTATACCTCATTTACCTCCCATCCGTTCTCAAAGAGTCTACTGGCTCTTAAAAAGGCCTTGACTTTTTAACAGGTTACTAACACAATTCTAGATTTCCCTTCTGAGAAAAACATCGAAAAGCCAATGGGATAATTAGATGATGCTTAGCTATTCGTGAAAAGACAGGTCAGGCTGTTATTCCTGGGCAAGATGGAGGAGGAATTTCTCTTCTGGGTTGGGGTAGTGAGTAGAATTTGCATTAAATGACCATTAAGTTTAGTTCCAGCTGCAGGATTCTACACATCTTTTGAAAGGGGTATATAAGATGAAGGCTAAAATCATCTGTTAAAGGGACTCATTATGCTTGACTGTAGATCGAAACCACCATACACTGGTCTAGTGAAGTAGATAACCAGATATCTCAGAGAGTTAATATTTTAGCTCTTGAAAAAGGAAGTCAATATCTAAAATCTTATCTTCTTTAATTCATATTCAATTTTTAGCAAAGGGGCTCCTTTTACTATAATAATGGTAAACAGAAGTACTTCAAATGAAGGAATATTGAACATCTACTAATTATTCAGGGGAAAGCCTTAATATTTTTCTTTGTCAAAGACTTCTTTAGGAAATTAAAATAAAACAAAAACAAAAAGCCCTGACTTAAGAAAATTGTGACCGCTCTTATCAAAGTTTGTGTACAATTCCCTACAGGTAATACCATCTTTCCTATCCACCATCCCCCTCCTTAATTCATTTTGTGACAATACAGAGAAAGAAATACAGTTTTAACTTTAGTTTTCACAGAACTTCTCCATGGGCCTCACTGCACACCATCTCTTCCCCATCCTCCCAGTTATTTTATTTGATGAAGGCTAATAAAGTTTCAGAGATACACCTAAAACCACTCGTCACAGTGTTTTAAGCAGGAACTTTCCCCAAACCACCACTATTACTTACAGTTATGGATGCTCAGCATCTCATGTAAGCCTTACCACTCCCCTATGAAGTAGACATTGTTATCCCCATTTTTCAGATAGGTAAACTGAGGAGTTGATAAGTTGTCTGAATCTCACAGCTAGGGAGTGTTATTTTTGACTTGTGGTCTATAAGTTTAAATCTCTGCTCTTAAAATGTCATTCTGGAACCACCAATGCGCCAATAAGAAAATTTACATCTCATGTATATATTTCAGTTCAATCAACTTTGGACAAGATGTGCCCCCTCAAGCAAATCCTAGGAAAATGGGTGTTAGGGATAAATTTCTAGCTTTTTCGTCTTAGTGTCAACCTCATGGCAGACTCTCTTACCAAAATCATCTCCTCCAGGAAAGGTTATTTTGGAGATTTCACCATAGTGGCTCACTCCTTGCTCTTTAAAACAATTTACTTAAATATGAATGCTTTTTAGAGAGGATAATAAAAGTATTAACTAGTAAACTCCTTCAGAGGGTCAGGGGACTCCTCGCTGACAGTCAGTCTCTCCTGGCCCATAGCCGGGAGCTGCAAGCCTAATAAAGTCTTTGCTATTTTTATCACTGGCCCCAACCAGGGCTGTGCTGAACCTCATGGGGCAAGATAAAGTTTGAGAATCCTCCCCAAAATATGGATTGCTGAAAGAAGAAGGGTGGAGTGAATCCCAGACAGTTAGACAAAGTCCTCAGAAGGTTAGGACATTCTTATGTGCCTGAGCACAAACATGCATCTGGATCCAGACAAGTGAGAGGTAAAGCTGAGTCTCTGCAAGTCAAAAATCTGCACGCCAACTTCCATGTTTTCAAGATCTAAACCAAGTCAGAACTGAAAGCATTTTCTTTAATGCTTGTATTCTGCTGTGAAGATTTCAGTTAACAAAACCAAACTGTGTTTCTAGAGAAGTGATTAATTACCCTTATGAGGACTTCAACTCATTATCTGTGATTAAGTCTAACCAGGGTAAAAACAAATATTTACACGTCATAATTTGAGCCCAGATAAACAAACAAACATGATGCAATACAAGTCATAATCTGAGTATATAAATGTTTGCCTTGTGCGGCACATGATAAATACAAAATCATCTTTGCAAAGGCAAAGGGAGCCATGTGCCTCGTCACCAACGACTGTGCTTCCATCATCTCTTCATTTTCAAATAATTGTCTTCTTCAGTTCTCCAAACAGCACTCAAATCTGTCCCCTGCTTTCCTCCTTCCCCCTCCCTCCTTTCCTTCCTCCCTACCTCCCTGTGTCTTTTTCATTTTTTTCTGTCCACAGCCCAAGTAGCATCTAGAACACAGCAGGTGCCCAGCAAGCAGCAAATTCACCAGAAGTCTGTGCTGCTGACAGCTGGCTTCTTTTTCCTGGCCCACTCCAGCCCATATTCCGTCTTCCAACTATAAGAACACGTGCTTATGGAAGACACTGACTGGTCTCCAACCAAGCCAATTTCTTTCACTCCAGTTTATGCTCATCAGCTCAATACAATAGGCTGCTGACTGGAAAGTGTAGAAGACATTTCCTGACAGAGTAGCCACTGCATACACTTCCTGTGATCAGACGTTGTGACTCATGTGGAGGTGGTGTTTTATTTTGTTGCGTTTTTTTCCTGAAGACAAGAAGTACAACAGCATGTCTTGGAGAACTTTAGAAATAGTTCCACAATTAAAAATTTAAGCCAGAAAAGCTTTGAGTCCTCAATGTCTGTGAATGAGTGATAAACCAACAGCATTTTACTTCTGAAAAGAGGGAACTATTCCCAGCGGTTATAAAAGACTTTGATCTGATTCATTATAGTCATGATGATGATCGAGAGAAATTAAGACAGCCCTAATATAGCCCTAAATCCCAAGTCGGCAGAGACAGGCCGGAGAGGCTCAGCCAAATCACGTACTCCTCCCTCATAAGAGAACTCTCTCCCCAGACCATGCTGAATCGAACGCCATTCACCATCTCAAATACGTGCAGACTGGGGTGGTGTGAACACCCCAACCACCCACACCCAAATTTCTGACGGGAGGTTAAATACTGGGCATTTTATCTGATTTTAGAGAATAGAATGATTTCTGAGATTAAACGGAAAAACTTTCCCAAATTCACTTAACAAATGTTCACTAAACATCTATTATATGTTAAGTACTTGGTTTTAGGCTCTGGGGTATAGTAGTGAACAAAACAAAAATGTCCTCGTGCTGCTTACATTCTAGGGAGGAAATACACAATATAGACCTCAGCAACCCTTAGCACTCTCTACTTATAATTTCAATGAAACAATAGAACGTTCTTTAGAGTTGGTTCCTTGAGCCAATGAAATCTTCAAGGAAAAAGGCTATCTCTGCTGTTTCCTTGCTTGTATTTTTAGGTTTTAGCTAGAAGTGAACCAAATGTCTTTTAACACTTATTTCTGCACAATTTCCTTATCATGTAATTGCAGCTAGCAAATAGCAACTCTCAAGTCCTTGCTTCAAGCACCACGGGAAGTTCAAGTTGGGGCAGGTTATTTCTGGGTATAACAGCAGTAGGATCCCTGCAGTGCGATCCCTGCAGTGCCACAAAGGGGTGCTGGTAAGGCTTTCCTTGTCACCCAGGGTTTGCCCCTTGGCACTTAACCCCCTGATTTTCCTCTGCTACACGAAGGGGTGCTCTGGAGAAAGTAAAAAAGATCGTAAGGAAAGTTATTTTTCAAAATTGGGAATCAGAAAAACAACATCTCACATAACACCCATAAAAAAATAAAAGCACTTCAGAGGATACAAAGAAAAACAAATCAATGAACATCTTTGATATCTCATAAGGTGCTAATGAAAAAAGAAAATCATTAGCTCTTAATGTTACATGATTTGAATACAATGAAATCCACTTTTTAAAATCTTGAAAAGAACCAATTTTGAAGATGGATGGATGAGCTGGGGAAAGATGGCATATAAATTATTCTTATTTTTAAAAGGATTCATCATCTTAATGAGGATTCATCTTAAGACCCCTTTACATCAATTCTGAAAAGAGGCAAATTAGTAGGGAGATAACTCCAAATATACAAATTTGATTTATCACTAATTTTGGGAGACGACTTACACAGAGACATTTGTCCAGTGGTGCTCATAGAAATGTGACATTCCTGCACTACGCCCTTCCTGCACGGTGCACACCCACAGCTGCTCACCTGGTGACGAGTACACAGCAGTCGCCCCGTAAGTTTCATGAATGAATGCACGTACACGACAGGGCCAATGTCTCTGGTGCTTAAACAAGGAATTCCTTCCAGCTGCTGATTCACATTCTCTGCCCAGTTCCCTGTCTTACAAAGACAGTAAACAGAGCACCTGTCTCCGTTGCTTTCTGCCTTTTCATCACTTCCTCTCAAGCCAGCACCATTAGCTGGGCGGGCCCCGCAGGACCCATCCATGGGAAGATACATATAGGAATGGAACCCTGACTTGAATAAAGGTGAACAATCTACTGGCTCAGGAGGTAACCACAGTAAGTCCTGCTACCACAGCTTCAGATTTCTTTTCCTATCTCTTCTCTCTTCCCTGGATGTAGCCCAGGGCTGCCGACTACTTCCAGGATGCAGCTTTTTTCTTTGTGTGGAGCCAGCTCAACAGCGTAACTAGAGGAGGGAAGAGAGTTTAGCAGGGGCCCTCCCCTTAGCTGTTTCCAGAATCCCAGTCTCCTCGGTGCTGCGGTAAGTTTCTCCCGTCTCCTCTTATTTGTCCCTCACCAAACCTCAGGGAAGTATGAGAAAGTACTCCGTAAACTGCAGTGCACCCTACAAATGTGGGCATTAGTATTATTTTGATAGAAGCACAACACCCTCAAACTTCTCTTGTACCTCTCATTCCCAGATTTGGTCCCGATGTGCCAGGAAAGCTGGTACCTGGTTTTCCTATGAAATGTGAATGAATTGGACTTCACCTAGCAAGTCACAACCAGGTAACCAACTAGAAGGCACTGCATGGAGCCAGCACTGAACCAGGAGAGAAGCGACTGAAGTTACACAGAACCACCTGTGGATTCAGGCTGAAGACCCATTCCACACTAATTTCAGAAGCTGAGAAGTACGATGGGCAAACCGAGGGACGACACTTCTTTATGTAAGAGCATCTTCATGGGGCCATCTTCATGGGGCTTACTGCGCTTAATTCAGTTAGAGGACTTTCGTTTTCTTGGTGGGAAATACAAAATTTGTAGTATCCAAGCAAAGATATTTATGGAAATGCAAACACTTTTATTTACTAATGTCTATAAGAAAAGCAAAAGGCCTTAATTTCTTAGGGAACAATGATTTAAGAAAAAATATAAATTTAAATGTATTCCCTGGATTTTCTAACTCGATAATTCTCCCCACCCCTAATCAAAACTTTCACTGTCACCAAAGGCTACCATCATTTCAGCACAACAGAGCAGCAGAGTGGGAGGCTTGCTGAGCTCGGACCTGGAGACCAGGGTTTGAATCCCAACGGTCCCTCAGACAAGCTATCAGACAGATGAGGCCGTTGAGACAAAATGACAGGCAGTTAGACAAGATTCTTTCCAAATCTAAGATTCACTTTATTTTGGCAGCAAAACAAAACTGTCACAGAGCGAAGGGAAGGAGCAGCAACCTTAGGCTACAAATAGAAACTGAATTAAAGAAAAATCATCTCAACAAATCTTGCGTTTTCTTTGGGTCACACTTTTTAATCACCCAATAAATAAGTTAGATGACAAAGTCCATAGTATTTTATAATTGGATGGCTTACAATCCAAAAATAGTGTGGTTTTGTGACTTAGTTCCTGTGTCACAACCCACCCTGACAGCCACAATTTATCCCATTTCCTCCCTTTTCCTTTTCTACCTTATTGCAGAAAGCTTTCAATACTGGTAGGGTTACTCTTGTACAATCTCTGGTGCCTGGGTTTTAAGGTATTCTGTTATTTCATGAAATGCACTGGGAATGGAGAGTATGGCCCAGTTAAGTAGGGCCTTGTCCACTTCCTATAGGTGTATATATATATAAATAACAGGTCTTAGCGTGGGACTGTGAATGAGGAGATTAGGAATTGCTTCCAAGGAATTCCACTGAGGTCATAAACCACTGGATCAAAGCTTATGTTTCCACTACACAGAATTAGAGCTCTGGCTCAGAATTCATAGTTAGTTAACTAGTATTGTAGTGACACTCTACTTGTTATTGCAACTCGAAATAACTCTGTAAAGCCCACATTCATATTTTTAAAGTAAAGACGCTTTAGCAGCAGATGAGAGAAACTTAAGGCATTGCACATTTATTGGAAAAGCAGCAGTGTTCAGCTTCATTTAATGGAAACACCACGAGATAATTGTCCAAGGTCCTTTCTAACTCCAACGGTCTAGGTAACAGGTGAGTAGGAGAGACTTCAGAGGCAGGAGATGAGGGGGCATGGGGAGAAATTAGGATGAAAAGTGTTCATAGTTACACGGAATTCTTCGTCGTGATGTTTATATAGTGATTCTGCGTCTCTCAGCAAACCTGGACGCTTATCATTCAGCTGCTTTCTTTAAAACAGATTAGTTTTTTAGAAGTACTACATATTTTTTGCACAAAGTTCAAAAGCTACCAAAATAGAAAAAATATAGTAGAAAAACTCACCTGTCTACTCCTACCCTTCAGCCCTCCAATTCCTGATACCACTTTTTATCATTCCAGAGTATTCTATACAAAACCATGTATGGAAATATTCTCCCCTCCCACCAAATACAAACATTAATGCTCTGTGTATGCTTTTTTCACTTGGAGATTGTTTCATATCCATACACACAGTGCCACATTATCCTTTTTGACAGCTGCATAATATTCAATTTTATGAATGTACCATAATTAACTGGTTCCCTACTAATGGATATATGATATTTCTCATCTTTAGCTATTTCAAAAAAACCAAAATTGCTATAATGAATGCCTATCTATTTATCTATCTATCTAATATCGCACACGTATGAGTCTATCTTGGAACATAAGCTCTCAGAAGTGGAGTCACTGGGTCAGAGGGCTGTGCATCTCTAATGTCAGCATACAAATGCAAAGTTGTTTCCCCAAGTCTGAAAACAGTTATCAAATTTTGGTGTTTGCCTATTCATAGGTAAAAAATACTATCTTATTTGCATTTTAATTATGAATAAGGGTGATCATTTCTCATATGTTAAAGAACCTACCCCACCTCATCCACCCTGGGAAACGCCACAGAATCCTTCCCTGCTTTTATTCAGTATTCTGGCCGGTGACTCCAGTTTGATCAACTTCTTTCATTTATTTGACAAACCCTTATGGAGCATTTATCCTGTCGGACACTAGAGAGGTGCAAAACCTGTTCCATGCCATGAGGAGCGCACAGTCTCACGCAGCCAAGTGAGCAGCCAGGACACCCTGCAGGGGACAGGCCTGCGCCACGCTGGAGAGGAGCAGGGTGGCCAGACAGACAGGAGGAGAACGTGGCAGGGCCCTCAGGGGAGGTGATGCCTCAGCGTCCTGACAGTAGGAGGCAGAGTGGGCCAGGTGAACACAGGTAAGGGTTCAGAGTGTAGGAGGTCCAGAAAGGCCTTCCAAAGCAAGGGAATAAGGCACACAAAGACATGGTGGCCAGCGCATTTGGTGGGAGAGGAGCAGAGAATGCTTCTAGGGAAGGTCAAGAGAGCAGGCTGGAGAGGCCGGCGGGAGCAAGGTTAGGAAAGGCCTCCTGTTTCTTGAGTTGGACCATGAAGGTGATAAAGCTTTCACGAGACCCAGAGATGAATCATCAAGCCCCACACAGGGTCAGTGAACACCGGGGGACACTGGGCAACACATAAACAGCCCTGAGCGTTAGCTTTCTTTCCAGACGCTGTTTTCTTCTAATTGACTTCCTTCCTTAGAAAAGAGAGGCTTGTGGCTCTGAAAATTCTGCCCTTTCCTGTGGTTGTGTGCACCCCACCACTGGAGCAGTCTACTGACAATTCCTCACCTTCCCTTTTCCCAGGACTGTCAGGTACACTTAAATAATAAATTAACTGCTTATTTATCTTAAAATAAAAGCACCTTGCCAACTACCACTATAATGGTAGTTCCCAGCAGGTATTTACAATACCTCTGGAGTGCAACAGACAGATCAATTTAAAATATTAAGCGTGTTTTAGGTTAGTGGATGGTATGAGTGAATGATGTGACTGATGTTTCTAAACAAATACCCGACAACTTTTATTTTTTAAGTCCACATGAATAAATAATGCCTTCATCAAAAGTAATGCCCTATTTACTCACTGCAATAATGAGTCCGCTGCCCAACATATTTTTTGAATCTTGTATTGATATTTCCTGTAGCATCTATCCGATTTAACTAATTTGCCTTTGTTCTGTAGTACAATCTTACGGCTCTGCTGTGTTGAAACAATACGCCTCTTTTCCTTCTTCTTCCTCTTTCTGTATTCAACAGAAGCAAAACTTGGAGGCCTCCCTATGCCTGCCTCTACTTACAGCAAAGAGCACAGCTGTCTGGGACATGGCTGCCTTAAATGCGTCCTTATATTCCAGGACTGCTGGGATGGCCACGTCACCCACCTCTTCTCATAAATGACTCACCCCCATTTTCCTTTGGGGGAATTTGAGAAGAGCGGTGCCAGGGAGAATAATGCCCTTGGCTGTCTTGAGCTCCCTGGTCTGGTTAAGGGAAGTGTTCACTCAGGGCCCTGAGGGTGCACGGGGAGGCCAACCCCATCTGTGATGATCAGAATAGGGCCAGGGGAGCACGTTCCATTTCCAGGCCATGTCTGGTTAACATCAGGTGCCAGGGTCAAAACTCCATGTTAACTGAGGCGAGGCAGACCAGCTTGGCAGGGTGGCGCCCCAAGCGAATGCCTTGTTTGTTGCATTTATCACAACCCTCTGTTTACATCTCTGCTGCCGAGCCAGACTCTGCCCCTCTGTGGTTTGTTCATCCCACCATCCAACACTTTGCACGCTCCAGGGATGATTATACACAAGTAAACAGTTACAGGTGTGGCTGCCCTTTAAGCCCATGTAACTGGGCCTCTCCATTCAACCCATTTTGGTCAGGCCCGAGCATCTGAATGAAAAGGGACCACTCTGTCTCTGACCAGGCTCCTTGTAGCCCTTTGTGGCCACAGACCTGAGAGAAAGCTCAGTCCCTGAGGGTTTGATATTTTCCTCCCAGTCTACTGGGAGGACATGGGCAGGAAGTCAGAATAGGCATCAGACCTGCCAGCGTGGGTGGTGGAGATATGTGAGTGTAGCAGGCTACTTCAGTCCTCTGCGGCCAGATGGCCTCTTTCTACAACCCGCCTCAGCGTCGAGAATTCTCCAGTCCTGCCGCTGTCTTCCCTCAAGGACAGAACAGAGGCCTTTTCCTCTCACAGAAATGTGTACAAGAACTAAGTTGTCCAGGCAAAAAAAAAAAAAAACCTTCAAAGGAAGAATTTCTGTGCTGTTGAGTGGCTTATTCTGAGAATAGGACTCAGAGTTTTAGAAATCTTCGCTCAATGACATCGACAGATAGACTTTAATCTGCGAGCCAAGAAAAACGGTTTGTAAAGGCGAGAAGAAAAGAACCCTATGGCTAAGAACTTGTAAAAACATCTATAACAAACACAAGTTCTAAGGGAAAGACTGAATCGGCAGGGTCACAGGAGGAGGAGAGTGTGCTTTGAAATGGCAGAGAATTAAGCAGCTAAAGGGCAAACGGTGCAAAACGCAAGTGCGGGAGGTGACACACGTGAACCCAAGCAGCCCCTGGAGTCAGCAGAGGACGAGGAGACCCATTTTCATCCCAGGACAGCACCACAGGGACAGCCAGCCTACCATCCTAGCAGGGACCACCAAGATTCATTAGAGTCTATATAAGGCCAAAAACTCTGGTCTTGGGAGGCAGACAGCACGGAAATGAGAACAAACAGGAATGACGTTTTCCATTCCCTTCACTGACAGTTTCTCACAGTGGCAAATGCAAACGGGTTGATGTGGACAGAAGCCCACCACCACCAGTCTCTGCCTTCCGGGAACTCAGTGCAGGAGGCGAATACGGGACACCAAGACACTGCCAATGATAAAACCGGGGCCGGCTTTACCATTACCAAGCATTTCACACATGTCATCTCATTTCATTCTCACACTGGTCAGTGGGGCCACAAGAGAATTTAAGTAACTTGGCCAAAGTCTCTCGGCTGTGATGCAATAGGACCCATGACAGAAATTTCACAGATACAATTGTAAGAGACATTTTGAATTCGCAGGGGTTCCAAGGACAACAGTGTCCAAGCAAGGGACAGCCATGGTGTTGGGTGCTTTACCAACACCAACTCCAATGCATCCAGCCTGGCCTTGACACTCAATACCTGACTCCTGCTTTGCTGCATGAGTGAAGGTGGATTAAGTTTTAACTGTTTCGACTTTGCAGTTGGGGAATCTAAGGTGAAGCCAAGAATTTGAACACAGGTCCATCTCACGCCTAAATCGCCAGTCCTTTCATTCTGGTAGTGTTTTTAGGTGGCACGTGAGACAAAGAGTTCCATGCAATCACCACTAGAAGTGAGCAAATGCAGCGAAAAACAGTGCATCACATTTCATTTATTTTCTAATATTTCTTTTCACATCAAGAAAAACGTCTCAGTGTGGGGCTGGACAGCTTTCAACACCTCTGCAACACTAATACTCCTCCCTCTTTAAGAAAAATAAAGTGTTGGCTTAAAACCTTCCAACTAGCAAGAGTAGCTAGATTTTAATAGCAACACTTTGTTTTCAGTATATTTTGTTTTTCTGGTTACTTTATATTTATTGCAAATGGTACTGGTCTTCCATTTATATAAATGATATAAAGTTTCTTTTTAAAGTATTAGGTTAAGGTTTTTAAAGGGGGATCATTTTTAAAAAGAGAGTAAGAAGCTAACAGTGCAGATAGTAGAGGTAGGGCAGAAAACATGAAAGCAGTACACAGATGGCTGAAATCTGGAAATGCTGCTCTATCATACTGGCCCGCAGAATACAAGTGCTTCTGCCTAGTTTTGAACCAGTCCTCTTTTGTCGGTAGAGCAAACAGGACACATAATGTCCTCTGGACCCTCAAGGCTCTCAGCTGGACATATCCCAATCATGAGCTCCTGCATGGGTTACACTAATGAACAGCACACATTCAGGCTGGCCCTCAGTTACACCAACGGGCATCAGGAGTGGATAGTAACAGATATCTGACCTGGGCGAGGCCAGCAAACTATGGCCCCATGGGCTACAACCAGCCCAAAGCTACAACCAGCCTAAAGTTTTATTGAAACTCCAATTTGTTTACATATTGTTTTATAGCTGCTTTCCCACTACAATGGCAGAGTTGAATAGTTGTGACAGAGGCCATATAGACGACAAAGCCTAATATATTTACTAACTGGCCCTTATTTAAAAAAAAAAAAAAAAAAAATTGCTGACCCTTGCATTGATTGAGGCCAGACCCTGAAATTGAGAAGATCAGGGCCAAGGGAGGGTGTGAGTGTAGTTCAAGGGCCAGAACAATAACTTTGTGAGAAATTAAGTCAGAAACTCCCTCCTGGAACGGGCAGGAATCTGAGTGGAAAACTGAAGTAGTAAGAGCAAAGCCAGGACCAGAACTTGAGAAGATGAGCATGGGATGGGGTAACACCAGAGATAACAGTCTTGCATCTTTGGAGTCAAGAACCGCCCCTGTGGTGGGCTAGTCTTGGCTTCCCAAACCTTTCCAAGAAGCTGCGCCTTGCAGGTGAAAGGAGCCATGTCCTTGGGGAGCCAGGGACCCCCATCATGCCTTCCCAGGTGGTGCTCAGTGTAGCCCATGGCAGGATTGTGATGATCAACAATGGGCTTGGGTGGGGAGGAGAAATAACAGACAGTGGTTGGACAAGGGCTAATCAGGTGCAGCTAACGGAGAGACCGATGAATATACGTCGGAACAACTGCAGGAGCCTTACTGAACGCGGGGCTGGGGGGGAGTTTGCACTGACAGAGTAGGCTATGGGAGACCACTGCAGGCGGGCGCAGGGCAGGCATCAGTAATTCCGCTTATTTGTGAGGCAAAGATAGCGGGCGTGACAAAGCTCTCCAGAACTGTAAAACATACTACCTAGCTTTGACTAACAATAGTAGAAAAGACAATGCATCGGGTTTGCTAGAACAAAGGTGTTACCAAGATGGTTATCACTAGCAGTGAGAGAATCTGCTGCAGCCACCGGCTCAAAACCACCCATGCCAGTTCTTCTCTCATGTGCTTCAGCTCTTCTGTAAGGACATTTCTATGAGTTAAATAGGAAGAAGGCGGTGCCCAGGCATGTTGACTGGGGAGCAAACGTTGGAGTACAAAGAAGTGAGCTTTGACAGAGACAAACTCAAATGAGAGAAGGAAGCTATCCTGGATCCAAGGACCACGAATACTTAAGACTTGAGGCCTATGATATGTGGTTCTTGCCAATTTCCACGGTGGGAACACTCTCACCACAGCTAATTTAAAGCAATTCATGTGATGTCACCAAACAGAAACTGGAAAAGAGATGCATACAACTGGCTCTGGTGAGCCAAGGGAGCCTCCTCCAACAAACCACTGGAAATCCAGCATGCTGCTCTGAGCAGCTCTTCCCCGGAGACGTGAGAGGACACGGCCAGGTCAGCAGGGACGCTGCTGAAACCACTCTATCCACCCAGTTGCTGAGAGACCACACTCTTACGGTTGACATTCTCAAAAGGTTTTGAAGAAGCTCAGTTTCAGATCTCAGAATAACTTCATTCTGCAGATGAGGAAACTGAGGCCTGTAGCTTCAGAAAGGCTCGCATTGGGCTGCATGGCGGAGCTGGGATCATTACGCTTTGCACAACAGAAACAAATTCTGCAGCCACACAGGGAGAAACTGTAAAGTGAGAAGATCACAAATGGCCATGCCACATCGAAGTGCAGCTGACACAGGGCTGGCAAATTACTCCAAGGGGAGTCTGGTCAAAGAAAAGGCCCCAGGGGTGACCAGAAGCTCTCTGTGGGTGTGTATACTTGTGTGTGAATCTCAACCAGTTAATGTCACATGTGAAAGGAGAGGCTCATGTTCTCTTCTGCTTCCAAGTGGTTTTCTTTCCTCTTAATTTTATTTCTATGGTTAAAACATTAAATTTTGCAACCTCCTCACCTCAGCAAATGAATTACAAATTTTACTGGAAATCGATTCCTTCTCTAAAAACTGTACATCCATGCTGGTTTCCTCCAGATTAATACAATGCTGTCCATCTCTCTAGATATCAAGCAGGTTTCTCGTGCACTGTCTCCCTCCTCTCTTTCTGTCCACCGCTCCCCCATAGCCTGCTTTCATCTGAAAAGACATGGACACCCACCTAGTGAGTTCCCTCTGTCGTCGGGACCAACAGACCCCGGGGGCAATTCACCCATGTTAGCTTTCTTCCTGACTCTTCCTGCTTACAGAGAATGCTACTTTGGCAAGTCAGGGCAGCCTTTTGGTCTGTTTGTGAGGTGCTTTTCTTCTGGGTGGCAGCTAGATCATGTCTTCTATTTACCAACCATTCACTAACCACTAAGCAGCCTTCTTGGCAGCCCTTAGAAAGTTCCAGGTGCAGTGTTTGTTGATCCCCGTTTTGTATGGGGTGAAACTGAGGCACAAGAGGAAGGAATCACTGTCAGGACACGCCACGGGAGCAAGCTATGAAACAAGAGTCATTCAGCTTCATGGGTAATTTTCAAACACTGAAGAAGGAGTTGCACTAAGAACTAAATTGTACCTTCTGACAGCACTGCCTTCCTTCACCGGCCAACTGTGACATGCACCTCCAGTGAGGGACAACACTGACAGATTTAATATTCAATGTCGTGTCATTTTGTGCTTTCCGGAGGAAGTACAGGTCTGGAAGTAGGTGATACAGTGGGAGGGTGGATCTGAACAGATGCCAGGAAATCCCCCTCAGCTGCACTCACTCACTGGAAAACTACAGGAATGGCCTCTTTACAGCAGGGCTGGTGGGTACAGAACTGAGGCCTGATGCTGCGTGATTATGTAAATATATGTATATGTATACACACACACGGATATATACACAGATGTATACATACACATTAAAACACATGCAGTAGGTATTCCCCTCCATCCATGGTTTCGCTTTCTGTGGTTTCAATTACCCACGGTCAACTGGGATCTGAAAATATTAAATGGAAAATTCCAGAAATAAATAATTCATGTTTTAAATCGTGTACTATGATGAGATCTCGTGCCATCCTGCTCTGTCTCATCCAGCACGTGAATCACCCCTTTGCCCAGCATTTCCACGCTACCCACCCTTAGTCCCTTAGCAGCCTTCTCTGTTATCAGATCAACTGTCTCAGTGTTGCAATGCTTGCTTTCAAGTAACCCTTATTTCACTTAATAATGGCCCCAAAGCTCAAGAGTAGTGATGCTGGCGATTCAGATATGCCAGAGAGAAGCCATAAGGTGCTTCCTTTAAGTGAAAAGGCTGAGATTAGTACAATAAGATATTGAGAGAGAGAGAGAGAGACCATGTTCACATACCTTTTATTACAGTATATTGTTAAAATTGTTCTGATTATTAGCTATTGTTGTTAATCTCTTATTGTGCGTAATTTATAAACTTCATCACTGGTATATATACATAGGAAAAAAACATAGTACATGTAGGGACTGGTACAATCTGCAGTTTCAGGCTTCTACTTGGGGTCTTGGAACACAGCCCTTGTGCATAAGGAGGACTACTGTATATTTGCATGCAGATTATTACATATAATTATGTAATTATAATTGAGTTGTAAGAACCTGCTTTGTTAGGGTGTTTTCAAGACCAGACTTTACTATAAGGGAAAACTGTTAGCCATAAAAACATTATTTTGCCTCATCCCCAAAGGGATATGTCCTTTTTCTTGCTTTTGCTAATTAAGAGTTGAAAGTTGTTGAAATGTTTCTTGTTGACTAAACTGGAAAGACAATAAAATTCAATGAAGAGTGGCAAGTCTTGAGAATTAGGATCCATTGAGTTTTATGTGGGAAGGGAAAAGGATTTGTGGACACACTTATGATTCCATTAAATCGAGTCGGCCACAGCCCCCACCAGGGGCACAACCGAATTGTGTAAATAACTAAATCTCCATCCTTAGGAAATGGTGATACTGGGTCATGTTTTTAATACTTAGAACTTACAGCTTGGCTCCATGGCAGACTACAGTCAAAAGCTTATCAGACAGTTATCGTCACAGAGTATTGGGGCTGGGAAGGTGCTTAGGGAAACCCTGCATTTCATAAATAATGGACATTGCATCCCAGAGAAGTGACTTGTCCAAAGACACACAATAGTTTTTTGGATGAGAAGCCACAGATTACGAGTCTCAAGATCCCTGCATCTTCTTCCCACTCCAATGTCTCTGTTGGCAGCATACACCCCAGTGAACCCTTTCACAGATGGGAACTACTACTAGTGGTCCAGCGACCTGCCAGCCGCCTCAGGAGGACTTGGGTGTCTTTGATATGCCCGGCTTTTAACAGGCATGGAGGGCCCAAGAGGAATGAGTTCCCTGCTCAAGCTCCCAGGCTCAACAGAGGGTTATGTGGAACTAAACCAACAGGGGAACACAGAATGAGGTGAAAACCATTCTAGGAGAATGTACAGGAACGATAAAAGCTCAGAGGAGGGGCTGTAACCAGCATTGAGAGAGTGGGTAGAACCTGACCTAAATCTTAAAGGAAAAGTAGGCATTATCCAGGTAAAGAATGGGAGCAAAGGGCACTCATCCTGAAGAGAAAACAGCACGAGCGAGGTTGGGAGGCAGCATCAGGTAAGCAGGTTCAGGCTGGGCATTCCCAGGAAAGCCAGAGACGCCAAATCAAGAGAGAAGCCAAACTACATGGAGACAAGACTCTGTGCTAAGTGAGGCCACAATGGGCATGAAGTCAAAGCAATCACATGCGGGAGCCAAGGAGTCCTAAGTGGCCATCAGAACCGGGCGGGAACAAACAGATCAGCAGAGACCGGAAGAGGAAGCAAGCCTCTCCGAGACCACATGAGCGGCAGAGGCCAGCTGAGGCCTGAAGAGGCAGAAAAGGCAGATGCAGAGACAGGCACCAAGATCATTCCCGGGGCACTGCTTGTCCACTGGGGCCACATGTGGCCCGAGGACTAAGTGGCTCGAGCTATCAGCCCACAAGAGTCTTGTTTCCCTTGAGTTGTGAGCCCTCCAGGACTGCACCTGGACGAGTGAGGAGGTTGGCATCTACACTAACACTCAGTCCACGTAAGTTTGTACGAACGCTAGCCTTTTCTCCCTGCACCTGGGCTTTTGCCCTGATGGAAGTTGAGACAGTATAGTCTGGAGATTAAAATTGGAGCCAAGGGTCTGCGTTCAAATCGCATCCAGCTATTTACTACTTGACAAAGCTGCTTTAACCTCCCTGACTCGGTTCCCTCACCAAAAGTCTCAGAACTGTTAGGTTAGATGAGAATGTATAGAACGTCTTTCAGGACAGCACCTGGCACATAGGAAGCATTCTGTGACTGATGGGTACTCTCATGCTCTATTTAAAAGGGAAGCTGGGCCATATTTTAAAGGAATTTCCATATTAGTCTGGACTTGGTGACAGATTGTATTTTCCAAAGACGATGGCAACAAAATTACCCACATGCTCTTATGATGTGACGTTGACATGGCTCCCATTGAGAGATGGGGTTCTGCGTTCCCTCCCCCTGAATCTGAACAGGCTTGCGACCACAGTGACAGTGACAGTGTGTAGCTTCTGAGGCTAGATCACACCCTGCCTCTCATAGAAATGCTTTTTTTTGGGACCCAGCCATCTTGCTGGGATGAAGCAAAAGCAATCACATCGAGAAACCACCGTTACAGCTGACACGCCAGCTGAGGTCCCAGCTGACAGCCAGCATCAAGTCACCAGGGATGTGAGCAAGTGAGCCCTCAGATGTCAAGCCACCCCAGCCTTTGAATCTTCCCAGCAGAGGCCCCGGCCATCACAGAGCAGAGACAAGCCGACCCACTCTGTTCTTTCCAATTCCTGACCCAGAGGATCTGTGAGTCTAAAAAACGGCGGTAGCTTTATGCCTTTTAGTTTGGGTTTGTTACACAGCAACAGATAATCACTACAATTGTTTTAACGCAATAGAGGGCCATGGAAAAGTTCCAGAGTGGTGACAAAGCAAGATCAAGGTTTCCAAGTTAGCAGGCTAACCTGACTGCAGTGGGTTGAGACCGATGGCAGAGGGCCCTAGTAGGAAAGCACTGGTATAATATGCAGCCTCTATGTGATGCAGACCTGAATGTGGGGGTGCGGTGGGGGTTGTTTACACAGGACACATTAGATGTGGGGGTTGAGGAAAAGAAAGTTCAAATGACACCAAGATTTGAACTAATGGTGGAACCCGACAGAATTCGGTTCTTCCAGAATGGGGACTAATTTTTTTTTCAGATGGGTAGTTGGGAGACAGGAAAGAAAGTAAATTCCATTCTAGATATGTTGAATTTGCATGATGTGAGGATAATCTAAAAAGAATTGTTAAGCAAGAAGTTAGAAACTGAACATTAGTTTTGGTTAAAATCTTCAAAATGGATACGATCACTTCTGAGCTTATGCTGAGGAAAGGCCTTCACCTTAGCTTACATGGAGGGGAACAAGGTAAGACAGCCCAGGTTTGTCAGTCAGAGGCAGAATTCTGGGAGTACGATGTCCCAACCAAGTTTTGGAAAGGTATGATCTTTATTAATGCCGAATGCTGCAGAGAGGTCAAAGAAACAAAATACTGAGAAAAGGGACCAGAAGCAAAAAGGAGACCGGGAAGGGGCCCAGGAGCCGAGCAGGACATGTCCGCCTCTGACCAAAAGTAGAATCAGATACACAAACGGAAGAGGGCAACGACACAAAGCCTGCTTAGTACATCAGCGTCTTCAGTCTCCATTCAGAAAGACAATTTCCCGTGTATCTGGAGAGGGCAAGTGGAGAGAAACTATTAAAATGAGATGGTGAAACGCACATTTCTAAGGATATAAAGTGGGCACAGGAACACCTGCCACTTATCTGCCTCACAAAGCACAGATTACATTCCTATAAAGTGCTTTGAGTTCTCCGGCACTGTAGTAGATCCAATACCTAGCTTTCAGCATTCAAGAGGAACTGTTCTCAGCATTTGTTGAACTCCACAACACTCCTGTGAGGTAGATATTATCATTGGATGAGGAAACAAAGGCCACACAGCAAGTCAAAAGCCAAGGTAAGATTAGAACAGGGCCTGCCTTCTGTGTGGGAAAGGCCAGTTGGCTGGATTCCTTGTATGTCAGTTACAGGTTCTTTGATCTGTAACACAGAACAGACTTGTTTCTGGGGAGGTTGTGAAAATAGATTCATTAATGACCATAAGGTTCTGTGAAACTTACTGAGGGGGATATAGAAAAAAAGGTGCAGCCACCCAGATTCTAGAAATAATAAAAGGAATTCCAGGAACGGTGGGGATTCTCTGAACAGCAAGGGAGACCAGGGAAGTCAGTCTGGGTGGTAACCAGGAGGGAAGAGGCGTCTGGGGAAGGACCATGAGAGGTGGCTGTGAGCCAGCTGTTCCACACGTTCCACACACAGCTTCCTTCCGCCTCTTCCGTTTCAGCAGACACAGCCTGAAAGTGGCTGGGTTGGACTAAGACTTTTGGCCTCAAACATAGAGCTGTAACTGACTTACTCTGAGGCTGAGCTGGTGAACAAAAGAGCAGTGCCATGGAGCAGAGGGGATCTGGATCAGAGCACGTCAGGGGTCCCCAGAGAGAGCGAAGAGGAAGGGTGATGGTTTTGAGCAATATGTTGCTTGAAATCACTGGAGAAGAAGCCGTATCACAATTCTTCCAGTACTATATCTACCTTTTTTTTAAGGATTTTAGCTCTTATTTATTCAAGGTTGTTTTGGGGTTTTTTTTAAGGTGGGCGTAGCTCACAGTGGCCCACGGGGGGGTCGAAACAGCCCAGCACCACACTCTAACCAGTTGAGCTAACCGGTCACCCCTGTATCTACCTTTTGCTAAAAGCAATGACACTGAATAGTTGTTAGGGCCTTTTTATCAACGAACAGTGATGTAGTTTAAGGTAAAACGAAGCTGGCAGGGGAAGGTAACAGGCATTTGGTGAGTGCCTACCAAGAGCTACCTCATTTAATACTTACAACTCATGAGGTATTGGCAGCCCTATTTTACGGAGACTGAACAGAGGCTCAGAAAGGTTCAATCCTTTGCCCAAAGCCACACAGCCAGTTTCTAACAGCCAGGCCTTGGGCCCTGACATGCCTCTCACTGCAGAGCTCATGCTGTCTTCTGTGCGTGGCACTGCCTACTGCCCAAGAGTCGCAAGTTCAACATGAGTCAGGTCTGAACTAATGAGATTTATGGTACTGCCCACCCCAGAGATGACAGCACCTCAGAACTGGAGAATGTATAGGGAGGGGCACTTACATTATGTTCGCCTGAACTAGGTTTATGATTCACAAAAGGTAAAAGGACCACAATTTCCAAAAGACGCAGTGTCCAGGACCAACCCCAATGTACCAGAGGCAGTCACTGCCACTCCTGCCCTTCCCCGAGAGCCCTCACTCAGCACTCTCCCTCTGTCCTCTAGCTGTCCAATGGACCACCTCCCTGCTCTTGGTTCCCCCCCACAATCCCTTCATCAAACACTATGCTTCTTCTCCATTCCTTTAGAGACTCAATTGGCAAGAGCTGTTAGGTTAAATAGATAAGCCAATCCCTGCTAAGTTACTATTAGGTTGGTACGAAAGTAACTGTGATTTAAAAGGTTAAAAATAATTGCAAAAACTGCAATTACTTTTGCACCAATCTGATAGCTAATACCTTCCCTTCTAGGATATGGGTTTTAACTCAGTTAAGATGTGCTTTACCACCATAAGGGTACAAAGAGTCACTATAATGGTGGACGTCTCAAGCATCCTGGAAGACTGACAGAGGAGACAGAGTAGAGGAAAGCTGGCCTTTGGGCATTTCCCCAGATGACTGACAACTAGGTATTAAATTTTACCAATACTCACTGATGGGCAGATCAACTCATTTAATGAGGTAGGTACTACTATTACACCCATTTTATAGAGAGGAAAAGAGTCACAGCGGGGTTCAGTATCTTCCCAAGTCACACAGCTGACCAGTAGCAGAAGCAGGATTCAAACCCAGGCACTCTAGACCCTGAGTCATACCCTCAACCACTAGCTCATGTAGTCCTTAAAGTGTGCCGACCCTTGGGTTCCTCAGGACACTTTCAGAGGTTCCATCAAGCTGAAACTATTTTCCTAATACTACCAAAATATCATTTGACTTTTTTCACTGTGTTGATACTGGCATAGCTGATACAAAAGCAATGGTGGGTAAAATTGCTGGAACCTTCGCATGAACCAAAGCAATGGTGCCAAACTGTACTAAGAGTCACAGTGGTCTCACCGTTATACATTCTCAGTAAAGGGGTCCATGATGAGCAGTAAAAATTATTAATTAAAAAAATCTTGACCCTGGAATACTGATCTTTTAAAATATTCTGTGTTACAATGGGATTTATAGATGATGTAATACAGAATTGTACACCTGAAATCTATGTAATTTTACTAACATTTGTCACCCCAATAAATTTAAAAAAAAATTGTGTTGACAAAATGGAAAGTACACATAAAGCACTTCTGCACACTGAAGTAAGATGTCTCAAGGAAAGGCATGAGATTGCTTGAGTTGTAAGCTTAAACGGCCACTTTCTTCATGGAATACCACTTTTACGTGACAGACTGACAGATGGCTATGGCTACTCAATATTGGGTATCTGACAGTCTTAAAAATGAATGCAGTCAGTCTATTACTTCAAGAAAAACAACCAACAGTATTTGTTACTAAGGACAAAATATGACCGCTCAAGAAAAAAAAAAAATCAGAATTTTTGGAAACTTGTATTTACCATGATGAGTTTGCAGCTTCCCAATATTTAAAGACTTTGGGATAAGACTGGTCATAATAGTGATGATTGTGATTTTTTTTGATACTATGTAATGCAACATGTGAACATTTGGAAGATCTGAAAAATCCAGTGAACCAATATTTTGAAATGATCAATGTATGAGGTTACAAAATCCTGTATTAGTAAAAGATTCTACTATAACAGAATATTAAAGTTCACTCAATTCACTCACATGATTTCAGGTACTATATGGCAACTAACCTTTAAGAAACCACTAACTGTCAAGTTTTGGCATAGTATCAAAGAATATCCATAATTATTTGAAAAGACTACAAAAATGCTTTTCTTTTTTCTAATTACATATCTGGGTAAGCCCGGATTTTCTTTAAATACTTCAACCAAAATCATTACATCAGGTTTAATGGAGAAGCAGATATGCAAACCTATATGCCTTCTCTCAAGCAAAGCATTAAAGAGATTTGCAAAAACAAAAATGGTAAAATGATACTCTTTTAGCACTAAGTTTTTTAGCTCTATAAATAGTTATTTTTAATAAAGTGGTATTTATATTAACATGTAATTGTTTTATTATTCTTCTTAAGTCAATTAATAAATACTTTCAAACTTCCCTCGTTTTTTAACTTCAGATATGGTAAATATCAAAAGCTCTTTGGAGTCTTCAATAATGTGTCAGAGCACAAAGGGGTCCAGAGACCAAAAGTTTGAAAATCACTTCTGGACAGCATGGAATCTAGAAGAGAAGCCAAAAGAAGAAACCGTGCAGCTGCATTACTTTCCAGGGAAGAGGGTACCATGACTAACCACCATGAATATCAAGGCCCCAATTTCTCACTGAGCTTTATGGCGTGAGGACAATAAGCATTAAAGACCATAGTTGGAGCTCACCTCTTCTGTCTACCCCCAAGCACCCTGTACGGCTCTGGTATTTGCTTACGTGGTTCTGCTGGGAGTGTGAGGCCTTGAAAGCTAGACTTCCAGCACTCTGCTCAGTACTTGGCACACAGAGTAAAATTCAAAAAAGATCCGTTCAGCTAATGAAACTGATTTACTCCCTACCATGTACCGACAGCAACCTGACTTCTCCAGGGGAAGAGCGCTGGCCAGCTAAGAATAGTACAGCGGATTTTTTTAGTGTTTCTCAGAATGTTATTCAACATATTTTCACTCACTATCAAGTCTTTTGTTGGTGGGATTGGTAGGAATCCTGAAACTGTAAAAGTAAGACCCAGTCCAAGACAAGCACTCTCTGCACCCTCCCCACACTGCAAGGGCCCTCCCCGTGCATACATCGGCCGCTCTCTGGGATACCAGTGACACGAGCTCTCTAAAACCAACAAAAAAATGTTTCTTCAAATGATTTGAAGAAAAACAATTTTAATAAAATGAAGAGCATATAAAGCCAATTATAAAACCACTGCTGTTTGAACTGCTACACAACCAGGGACTTCATAAATCAATTAGAGACAAAGCTTTCCCCCCAAAGTTAATGTAAGCATATGTGAGAATGAAGGATGTTGACTCAGATAATCCCGTGAGCATTACAGACAATACAATGTGTGTAAGTTATGAAAAATTTTCACATAGCTCAGGATGTTACAGCTTCTTTCTGGAATGCTGCTACTGTCCTGTTAATGGCAGCCCTTCCTCCCCCCACCCACTCTCCTCACACAATGTTCTCTTATCCTGTTGTTCATCCTGCCTCTTCCCCACCTTCTGTCTTTCCTTCTACTACACCTCGTTTTGCGTCTTCCCCCCTCTACTCACCCAGAAACTGAGGGAGGATTAACAAAGGCATAAATTAAGGAGGACTGATAGGCATGAGACAGTCACAGTCTCCTCAGGCACCGCCAAAGCATGGGATCTTATTTCCTCACCTCTACAGAGTACGAGCCTTAGAAATGACCTATTCTCATTCCCTCATTTTACAAGAAAGGAAACTGAGAAAAATAATATTAAGTGACTGAAATGCATGCTTCCTCAATTCATTTATGTTTTAGGACAACAGATGGGCGCCCATAGGTAAATGGGGGAAAGAAACGAGGAATGGTTAAGAAGAGTGGCACCTACTGAACACCATTTATTGAGCATCTACTATATGCAGGTGCCAGAAGCCCTGTGTTAGCACAGGCAGACACAGAAAGCCCCAACTGTGTATTAAAAATTTAACAGGTATTAAACCAGAGCAAAAAGAAAGGAAAGAAGAAAGAAATGCAAACAGCAAAAAGGAAAGCAAAATAAATACAGTAGTCTAGGAAAATTAAAAACCAAGCAAGGCTTTCTATGAATGGAACAGGAAGGAGGAAATGGAAGAAAACATCACACATGTATTCTGATTAAAGAAAAAACAAACAAACGTAATCTCACTGCAAGCAAACCTGCGTAAAGACTAAGTAATTTATTAACACTGCAACTTAAGGATTTGTTTAGAAAGACTGTGTACATTCATGACTAAGAAAGGATTTCTGGTGACAATTTGAAAGACCCACAACAATAACATTCAAGTATTTTTCAGAAAACTCGTTTACCCCCTCACTTCGCCACAAGAGGGCGCACACTTCCTTATTAATACAGTAAACAAGGGTAACCCTCTCCAATTCCTCTAGCAGCTGCTACCTCTGCTGGGTCCCTCCCTCCCGTCCCCGTCCCCGAGCCTCAGGGGTAATGAGCATCTGTGCACAGCCATAGAGGTTAATCCCCATTCACATACATTATCTCCTGTAATTCTAACAATAGCTCTATGAGAATGGGTAAAGGGAGACGTAGCAACTCCACATTAAAGGTGAGGAATCATTCTCAGAGGTGAAGTCACTTGCCTAAGGGCAGGGAGATGATAATATTAGATCCCAAACTGGAACTAGTATCTTCTGATTCCCAAACCCCCCATACATTTTCCTTATGTCCCTATTAAGAGCAAAATCAAAACCCACACCGCAATCACTCAGTACCTCTATCCATCCATCCTACTTTTTCGGAGCAAAGAATCATACATACACGGAGCAGATCAGGCTTTTGCTTGCCTTTGCAGTATTAAAGCTCTTTTTTAAAAAGTGTATGTTCACACCTGGCAATTATTTTTATGGGTTTCCAATGAGGTGTGGAGTGTGCTGACTCCAGTATTTTACAGCAGCATTAACGTGGACTGGAATAATACTGAGTGTTGCTTACAAAAGGGAATTAACTGTAAACTCAAATTTCTTTGGACAGATCTTAGGAGATTCAGGCTGAAGCATGACTCCAAAGGCCTTCTCTTATGAGACAGTATTGCTCAGTGGGTAAGGACTTGAACTTGGCAGCCAGACTACATGAGCTCAAGTCCAGGTTTTGCCACTTACCGTGGGACTTTTGCCAATTGCTCAAGTCCAGTGTGTCTGTTTCCCTCTGCAGAATGGAGAGAAGAGCAGCGCCTACCTCACAGTGTAATAGAGAAGATACAGTCGTGACATGACACACGTACACAGTAAGCTCTCAAAGCAACAGTCCTTATTCTAAAAGGACAGAGAGAATGATTAATTATAGTAATTATTAAAGAATAATTTCATATGCCTTATGTCCCAGAACTGCATTTTATGACAACATGTACCCTTGAAAATACATTTAAATCCCTTAAGGATCTACATGCACAGCCAATTATATCTATCTTAAAGAATTTAGAGCATAAAATGTCAATTGTTAAGGAGTATACAGTGCTCATATCTTTGCTTTGATCACATTGTTTGTCATATCTACGGTTATTCTGCTGCCAAGTCCTTAGTCAGGAAAGGAAAGCTCAATTACAGTTCCTCCAGGAGGAGGTAACAAGCTTTACAGGGCCGAGGGGAAAGCTCGCTGTCCTGGACCCAGGTTGCAGTCCCAGCTCTGCCACTAACCAGCATCCTCCTAATTTCACATCCATAGCTCCTAAATCTCTCTAAAGCTTTACCTTTTCCTCCTCATTTCTACCACCATGGTCACAATTCATATCCTTATCATTAGGGACTCCTAACTGCTATAGAAGTGAGATTATTAAGTTTGGTGAATGAGTGAATACACAGGGGTGTCACTGTTCCCTAAAGAAGAAGGCTGCAAAGACGGGGGCGGGGGGGCAGGTTGAGGAAGAATTGTTTTACACTCTGTTCAGCAAAGTCCCAGCTCAGCTCGGACGTGGTAGAATGCTAGGTCATTCCCGCAAGTTTGATGGGTAAGACTCTCCGCTCCCCCCAGAATGTTTTCTCAGTGGCAGTGGCACAAGCCCCACTGGAGACCCCAGATCACCTTTTTCAGTCCCGTTCAGCTGGCCGGATCGAATTCACCAGACCATTGAGGCTGGCTGCACCTGCACCTGGTGGAAGCCGCTCTGGCACCGCTAGGTCTAGGGTGGCACTGGGCCACCCCCCTCACTAGGGGTCACGTGGCCTCAGAGGTGGGGTGGCCCACTCTTTCACAGGTCTGAGCGCCTTCCAGCTCCTTCCAAGGGCCCCAGTAGACATCTGATCCCTTCCCATTCCAAACATCACTCCTTTTAAGACTGTCCTCTAAGTTCTTGTTTAGTTTGGACATTTCCCTTGCTTGAGTCCTGTGGGGCAGAGATAATTCCGTGGCTACACCCCAGTGAAAGGTGCATACCTTTGACAGCTTTGACCTCAGATTCTATTTGATGTCCGCACGGGCTCTGGTGCCCCTCCTGGAGACGCGATTCACACACGCCACATGTGCAAGATCACGCTCTACCCAGGCAATGGCATTATCTTCCTGGATGAAGGAATGCACTGCCTCCTTGGCTCTCTCAGGAACATTCCCACTTGCTTACTCAATGTGGCTGTTGATTTTATATTAAGAAGATACCTCTGTGTCTTGTTCACAACTGGATTATCCCAGGAGGGAGCACCGAGAGGGAAGAATCAGTCACCTTCTGATGGCAGAGTTAATCAGCTAAACTCTTCCAGTTTCAATTTGGGCTTCATGGACAGTCTGAAAGGTTGGACTGCAGGGCGCTGGGGACGTGCCTGAGTTTGGCTTCTACAAGATTGTAACAAGACTCTTCCTTTTGACCCTGACATGCAGAACTGTGCAACCAGAACTGGGTGGCAAATCCATGCTAGGAGGGGCCATGATCTCAGCCATCAAAATTAGAACTGGAAAAGGCCTCCCCAAGTGTAGGCAGGATAGCTTAGTCATAAATACTTCCTATATAGGGCTTTTGATACTTCTCTGGGGATTCTAACTCACAAGCCAACAAATCTCTCCATGAAAACAGCTTTACTTGACGTTTAACATTAATTTTTATTTCTTTTTATATACTGCTTTGATCAGTTTTAAATACATTTTCTCTTTCCATGATGTTTACATCGTCCACATTCTTAGGGACTGTTATCACATCCCCTTTAATCATCCCTTGGCCAAGCTATACATATTTCGCTCCTTTCATCTCTCCTATGTCCTTCCTTCCAGCAGTGTTGGCTCCCTTTAAATCCCTCCTAATCTGTCGACATCCTTCTGGAACTGACGCACAGCCTCCCTTAATAAACATTCTAGGTACTCCTTGTTTGCTAAGCATTCTCCAAAGATTTCTCCAGTAAAAAGAATATTGAGCCAGGAATCAGAAGTGGTAGCTCTAGTCCTGGCTCTGCTCCAAGCCTCAGTTGTCCCTTCTATAAAATGGGAGGGATACCTCTTCTGATGATCAAGAGAACATACAAAATAACTCTGCAGATTATAAAGTACTGTGCATCAAGAATATGTACATATATCATCTTAAAAGCATAAACAAAGAAAGATTGGAAACAAGTTTGTCAAATAATAGTTAAATCTGGTGGTGGCATTACGAGTAATGGTTACATTATTCTATGTATTTGGTGTTTTTTATTTCAATTTAAGGAATTATTCATTTATACACTCACTAAAAGTTATTTACTGAACCCTCTACTAGATGTAAGACTGGATGATATGGGAGAACATAAAACATGGAATTCAAGAAGTTATCATATCATCCCAAGTTCTTCAGGACTCACGGCTTGGTTTGGATCACATAATACCAGAAAGCTGTTGCTGCTGTACTTTAGAAAATCTTTTTATTACAGTATAGTTGACATATAACTGCTATACCTTTGATTATGCTTTGTTATAACATTAGGGCGATTTTTAAAATTCTTTCTTTAGAATAGGTAAGAAACAGAATTACTAAGTCAAAGGGTGTGCCATATTTTAGCCTCAAATTTCCAAAGTTTCCCATACAGGGTGTGCAAATTTATACCCTAATCACCAAGTGTCTCTTACCACACCATTGCCAACATTGGTTATTATTTTTTCCCCCATCTAAAGGATTGCTTTTGGCAATCATAAACAAAAACATGAGAAAATCTAAAATAAATTCATTTCTACCAACCCAAAACATCCCCACTTGGTACCTATCATTTGATGTCACCTTATGATAGTTAAGTGTTCAACAGAATCTTTGAATGTCTATTACTTTCCAGGCAATCTACTAGGGTTAGACCATGAAAAAGAAATAGACTCAGACCCTGGCCTCGAAAGGCTCATAATCCAGTACAAAAGAGAAACACTACTATTTATGAACACTGTGGGAGGTGCTACTTCTTTGAGAAGCACAGGTAAAGTACAAAAGCAACACAAGAGGAAGCCAGGAGAGCAGTCAGAGAGGCTTCAAGAAAGTAGTAACATCTGAGTTGGGTTTTGAACGATGAGCAGATCTTGACCAGAGAAGGCAGAACAAGGAAGACGTAATCCAGGCATAGGAAACAGTTGCTGGTCTTTGCAACTGCTGTAATCCTCTCCCAGGAAATGTTTTAGTACATCAAGTTTTAGCAATCCAGATTTAAGGCTTGTGGGTTGTTTGTTTTCATCTCTCTTTATCATTTGCAGTTGCATTTCTGTCCATAAAAAAATCAATCAGCAAATCATCCTGCTACTTCATCCAAAAACTTAGGGTGCAAGACTACCCCCTTCTTCCTTCACAGGGGACAACGCTGTTTCACAAAAACGGGTACAAAGCCATTTTGCTGAATATAAACTTTAAAAATTAGATTGTTGAGCTTTAAGAGGACCTTTAAGAATTAAAGAATCCTTATATAGTTTTTCAACTATTTGAGAAGGTGGGAGGTGGGAGGTTACCTAAATGAGATGAATGACTTTCCCTTCCACTGTTAAAAGAACAAATCAATTGGAGTTACACAAAATCTAGTTTAAAACTAGCACAGGATTTTATTAATGGTATCCGATCATTTTCAAATAGAAACATCCTTAAAAGCTGCCCTTTTACGTGTTCTCACATGTTATTAGTGGCAGATATAAATACCCATGTCTGAGATTTAACTGTTTTTGAAAAACATAGTCTTGCAGAATATGGTTTTCAGCAGCACTCTTAAAAAAGAAAAAAGGTGTGTGCGTACGTGCGTGTGTGTTGGGAGGGAACAACTACAACTATACTAGGTTAAAAGCCTCTAACTTATTCCAGAATTTTTAAAGCCAAAAAGCACCTCTCCAGGTCACTAATCCTCTGGTGTTTAAATTGTGGAGGATTTAAATAGAACTGGCAGAAAATCACATGCAAAAGGGCCTCTGGTCTTTTATAAATTAGAAAATGGCTTTTGAATTACTTTGTCAATTATGTTCTTTTAAATGTAAGCCCTTCAAATTGTGCCCTACGGCTCTCAAATGTCTTCCTAAAGGCTTTGTTATCAAAAGGCAAACAGATCCTCCCTGAGTCGAAAGGACAGGCTGGCTTTCTCCTGGCTCCCTAGGAATCACCACCACCTGCTGGAAAGCAGCTGAGCTTGGCCAGGAGCAGACGCTTATCATCGCCGATGCTGCACCCATGATGGGGACAGCCAGGGAGCACTAGGAGCTATGACCCATAAGCAACGGATAAGCAACCACATGGAGCTATGGTTTCTGTCCAGCCCCACAATGCAGCTCACATCCCAGCTGAGGCTCCCGGCCATCTGCCATGTAGCCCACAATTCACAGGCCATGCATGTGTTCAGATATGGAAAATGATCAGTTACTCCATCTATGAAAAATAAAGATACCACCAGATTTTATCTCTTTGGTTTTTTTCCTATTTTTCTTCATCGCCCTCCCCTGCCACAATTGTCAAACAGCAAAGGGGATCCTCAGAGAGACAGAAAATCACATATGCCCAGACAATTTTTACTGGGCTTGAAAAATATATCTCTTGGTTTGTTTGTAAACTTAGAAGAATAGATGTCACACAAGGTGAAAAATAAAACATTTGCCTGTTCATTCATTCACTCATTCCTCAAGCCCCTGCTACGTGCCAGACATTGTGCTGGGCTGAGAATGCTGAAATAAATGATACACAGCTCCTGTTGTCAAAATGATCAGTCTAGTAAGACCAACACCATTTTCTCCTTTGTATTCAATTTCTATTTGCTGGGTTTCTGACAGGACTAGACTATTTATTATACTCATCTGATAATATGTTCATTATCAGATTTATTCACCAACCAACTTTATAAGCACAGCCATTTGAAGTCTCTTTTTTACAGTTTTATACTAATAAGGGCAGTAGTTAAAATCAAATGTCCGTTCTGTGTCAAACTAACCCATTTCCAGTCTACGATCAAGCACAATCCTTGGAGCTAGGTTTTATCATTGCTTCTTCACAGGTGAAAAGACCAAGCTCAGAACGATAGCTGACTTGCCTAAAGTCTTACGCCTTGGAAGAGGTAGAGCCAGCATGTAAACTTGGGTCTGCCGGACCAGCATTTATGCTCTTAACTACCAAGACATGTGGCCTCTGCTTACTCAAGAGACTTTCAAGATTAGTTGCAAATGGAAAGAATTTTAGGATATTTTCTAAGGAATTGTTCTACCAAAGGCACAGGGGCAAAACACTCCAGCAGCCAGTCAGAGAGATAAGTTCAGAAAGTTACTGGTTTGCAAATGCCTTCCCAGTCCACTGGTGATTTTATAAACCCATCAGTAACATATGGGAATATCCTGCTGCCAGCAGAAGTACAATTTTGAAGCTACGGGTTATAGAATTTTATTTTTTATTAAACTTCTTAAATCCCAAGAGTCTGGCCTTTTAGATTCGGCTTTATTTCTTTCCTATTCAGGACCCATAGACTAATGTGTTTGATAAACATACAATGAAAGAAATAATTGGTATCAATAGTGAGCCGCACCTGTACCCTGAATAACTGCTATTTGTCATTGTCAGAAAACCTGGGATTCACCGTGAACAGAACTGTAGGTCCCATGGGATTGCAGATAAGGTGGACTCATAAGCCAGATCAGAAAGCCCTGGGAAGGATGAGAACTGGTCATTAGGATTACAAAACAACAAGAGTCAGGACCGGCTTCATGGGCATGGTGACCCGTGTAGTCACACAGGGCCCTGCACTCAGAAGGGTCCTGCACTTGTTTTATTGCTTTCCTGTCGCTATGTAGGAATTCTTAATAATTCCGTCTCTGAATCTGTGTTTTGTGACTGAAGTCCAGTCACAAAGCATTGGAGCATGTCTGTGAGCAGAGGAGCCAGGTGCAATGTGCGTGTTGCCATTCCTTGTCGCTCTATTTGCAAAGAGCATTCAAGATGCCCTAGGAGCACCGAATTCTGGGGACCCATCATGTGTAGAATGTTCTCAGTAAGCTGACAGAATGTTGGTAGAAAGTGCACATATTAAGTGAAATAAAAACAGCTGTGTTAGTTTGGTGCAGCACTGTTCTCGTAAGAACAATGTATGAGCTACAAAATGCAAATTGTGTAATTCTGGTGACTTTGCATATGAACTATTAGGTTGGCGCAAAAGTAATTGCAGTTTTTGCAATTATTTTTAATCTTTTAAACCACAATTACTTTTGCACCAACCTATTAAATGCTCTTACATTTGCATTTTAAACTAGTATTATACAACATAAAGATGAACAGTAAAATTCATAACAATAATTAAAATTTTTAATTTTTCTTTACTTAGAATGACATTACATAGCAAATAAAAACAACATTATGACAAGTCAGGATAGAGAACATGGAAGAAATAAAAAACCTTTATACTTTACTACCTTTAACAACACTTTTTCCCTGTTTCTTTTTGAACAAGTGACCCCACACTTTCATTCTGCATTTGGCCTCACAAATTTTGTAGCCGCCTTGACCACAGACAGTAACAGGTGAAAGAATTGAATTATGGTCAATTCATTGCTTGCTTCTAATCAAACTTCAAACCAGGAGGTGAAAGACTAGATAATTCAATAGTAAAGCAAGAAAATATTACTGCTTGGAATTCCAACTTTGGTGAAACAACTAATCAACACACACCCAACCTTCTTCCACCACGTGCAACCACCAAGGGAAACACAGCAAACCAAGCATATTCAGCCTGAAACGGACAAAAGAGGTTTTTCCATGAAGTCAGCCACCAATACTTCTCCCAGAGTCCACGGCGGTGCCTCAGGCCGTCCCTGGGAGGGAAGAACACGCAAATAGGACCAGTGGTATAACTGATACATTTTCAGTGCAAATCTCTGTGTGACACAAGCAGCGTCAGACTTCGGCCAGATGCATTGCTTATGTGCATCTGCCATATTTGGCACTTTAGAGGAAAGAGACAACTCCTATGTTTGATGGATGTTTTAAGATTTCATAAGCACAAGCACTTTCATATACAGTCTTATTTTATTCCTACCACAGCCACGTATGTGAGGGACGTGGGCAAAGCAGGTTTTAATAAAATTTTTATTGTCAGTATTCCAATGATAACAGTAATGATGCTTTTAATGTCCTTGACCTCAGTAGTGGTTACATGGGTATCTACTTTAGACTCATTTATTAAACTCCATGTATGTGTTGTATGTCCTTTTGTGTATGATATAGTCTGTAACAGAAAGAACAAAAGGTAGTAAATGTTCACTGTAGGAAATTTAAAAAGAAGGTTCAAATCTCCTATAATCACAAAGGAAACCATTAACAACTTGATGCTTTCCATTCTTTGTTATTATAAAATTGGAATCATGCTTTCTGTAATGTTTTGTCTCTTTTTCTTCAATATATTTTCATACATTAAAAAAGTCAACTAGTATTTCTTAACAAAGATAAACCTGAGTGTCTCTAATCCATTCCCTGTTGCTGGATATTTAGGTTGTTTCTAATTTATTTCCACAATTACCAGAGGGCACTTCTCTCTCTCTCACAGAAAAGGAACAGCGTATGGAGGATGACACCCTGAGTTGCTGTGTGCAGGACCCGGAGAGGCTGCAGCTCGCTGGCTGTGGAGGCTCGTTCCTCTCCATCGGTTGCTCTGCATTTCCTCTGATCACAAGGGTTTAACTTGACAAATCAAAGGGAAAAAATACAGGACAATCACCCCTAACCCTTTCCCATAAACTCTCTCTTCCCTTAAAAAGCGTTACAACCCGCCAAGTTGAGGAAAGATGTTTCCTTGGTCTCCGGTGTGAGAAGGGAACCGTCGCTGTCCCGCTGAGGTGTACTGCCGGGCCCGGGTACTGGGGAGGCCAGCGAGCGAGAATAAACTTCTCAAAGGTACAAAGGTTGCAGGGTTCGAGAGGTAGGGAGGCTCTATAAATATTTACTGAACAAAACTCTGCCTGTTAACTGGTGACAGAGCAAGGTGTGGTTTTCCTTCCCACCCCCGGAGACGGTTGGGAAAGCTGGTGTGACAAACCAGTGGGAAATGCTGCCCAGACAACAGGGAACCAAGAGACGCAAGAATGCCTAACATGATTCAGGAAATGAAATGAGTCCAACCATCCTCTGTCTGTCCTCTGCCCCGATCCCCCACAACTCCCACCCCTAGTCACTGAGACCGGAAACCATAGAGGAGAAGATACTCATAAACAGAACACTGGCCACAAAAATGAGAGGCTGGAGAGCTGGCCAAACAAATAGCTCTGGTCTCAGTACACAGTTCAGCTGTTTCCCAACAGGTTGAAATATTACTGGCACCATTGCATCCTGCAAAAGCCACTGGGTGGCAATTAAAATCTTGAGCTATGGGGAGGCTGTACATTTAAAAAAAAAAAGTCCTAGCCTACCTCTGGGTTGGTGGGTGGTCTGAAAGTTCTCTTGTTGGCCAATCCATGTTCATTCCTTTATATTCCTTGCTAACTGAAGTAGCCACGAACCTACATTTGGGAAGATGACCTTCCTTCAGGTAGAACCACAACTAAACCACTCCAGACTTAAAAGGACTGATCCTATCATCTAAGGACCCCAGAGACAGTGATTCCAAAACCTACCGGAAAACTCAAATATGTTTAGCTACAGTTTACTGGGAAATTCATGCCCACCCCTAGTCAATTCTAATGTAATCCCTGATTCTAAAAAATAAACCCATGCTTCATATAACTTAAAATATAGCCTATGTGGCATGACAAACTTTCTTGGGGACTGCCTGAGTCAGTGGGGGACATTCAAAGATGGAAATTATCCTCCAGAGCTGCTAACGCCACAGTGCACCTGATTGCTCAGGGCAACTGTGGACATAAAACCTGCTGGGCCCACACATCAGTGTTGCCAAGGGCAGGTACTCCCAAGGGCAGGTACTCCCAAGGGCAGGTACTCCCAAGGGAAGGCACTGCTCACCCGTGGAGCTGATTCTCACACAAGCAACTCCATGTTCTCCCAGTAACAGGAGGGATTGATCTGCTCGATGGAGTCATTCTTTTCCTGAGCCACACTGGGGAGGCCAGCTGGGGGACCATAATTTAGAAGGACTAACCTCTCCAGTACTGTAACCCAAGCTCAAACTGAGTATCTCTTCCTTCTGGATCAAAAAAGCTGACTTTCACAAACATGGGTAATGAGGCTTAATTTGAGTTACAAGCTTTGTGGGCCTCTGTGAAGAAGACTGTATATGGGGGTAGAGCAGAAGTGGAGATAAAGCCAACAAGAAGCATATGTCATATTATGCTAGAAAGATACCTATTTATAACTTTTATTTAAATGACAGGTTCTTGAGCTAGGGATTCCTGTAGAAATGACCTGAAATATTTTATGGAAGAGAAAATACTCTAACGTTTGGAAGCAGGACCAGAAAAGGCTCTCTTTGATGCTTTAAGTTGAAAAGTTATGTCTGAGCGTAGGCTTTTTCATTCCTGGCCTGCCTTCTTTTGTTAAGTGTGATTGGGCAAAAAAGCAAAATAAAAAATAAACAAAAGCAAAAACCAGGCAAAACAAAGAAGTCAGTCAGACACCTAGAAAACAACAAAATGAACAATTTCCAAATCACTAAGAGCTGAGGATAATTACCTACTTATGTATCAACAGCAGTACCATGTTTTAACTTTCTAGGATCCTCATTCTTCCAAAATGAATTACCCACTTACTTAATAGTTTCTAACCTTTTACCAACTACCTAACTTCTTTTACTGCTTTGAATTTAGATTTTAAGATGTTAACATATTTAAAAGTTCTGAAAATTAGTAACCCACTGACAACACTTCTCACTATCCTTATGTTTTGGTACAGTCACCAACCCTGGGATCAGGTGTTTGGTATCTACGACCTAGGGGCTCTGTTTTTACAGGATTTAAAAATATATATATGTGGACAATGACTACTTTAATTTCTTTAATAGGTTGGAGTGTCCCAAAGGTGATTATGAAAGTTCCCTTCCTATCACTTTTTTAGGGGATCCTATTCAGCCTGTCCTCAGCAGCAGCAAAAAGGCAGAGAAACGAACAATGGGTGGGCATAACAGACACACCGTTAGATATATGACGTTTACTGCCTGTTCGGTGTGTCAGTAAACAAGTACTGTTGTCCCCTAACACCAGAAGCAGCAACTGGCAAATAGAAAAATATACCACAAAGCCTGCTGCTGTGACTATTGTAGGAAGTCAAACAGCAACCTTTTCAAATACCCATTCATTTATCCCTCAATAACAGGTTATATAGAAGCTCTCCTTCAAGTAACAGAATGTGTTGTATTTCTAAAAATTCCCAACCAGAAAATTGTAGACCAGAAGTAGGAACTGGTAAAGCATAATACGTAACAGTCATCAGAGGCTCAATTGCCCAACTCTTGATTTAGAATAGACCACTTTCACCTTCACCCCAACCTCCCCCACAGCCTGCATTGTGGCAACCTGTTCCAGAAGGTCTGGCTGCCCCTACCTAATTAAAAAACCAGCCTGATTAGTTCCATTTTGTAATACTTGTTCCTCAAGTTCTTGACACAAAGAACTCCAATGTCACTGATAACCTCAGAAATTCTGTAAGATCCTCTTTCCTCTCTCCAGCCATTAAAGTTATTTTATAAGATGTACAGTAATTTAAGAACTTCTCCGTTTCCTGCTTGATTGTATTGAGAATGGTAATGTAACCTAAACGTGTACATGTCAAGGCTGTGTTGTAAAGGGTAATTACCTGCTGGTTTATTTATTAGACTCTTGTCCTTAAAAATAAATGCCAGGAGAGAACAAAACCGAGAAGTTAGGGTCATCACTCAAAAATTCAATTCACTTAGTGATATTAAAATGCATAATCAATTACTGATTAGACACTAATGATTATAATGAATGCTGGAGTCTATAGTTCAAACAAGCAATTAGGGGTGATATAAGAAGTGTAAACAATTAGCAAATGGGCTAATTGATGTTATAAATGGAGACTGGCCCCTATTTCTCACACAGACTCTGTGATGGTCTACCCTCAAATCTATGGTAACTCCCATGCCACTTCCTCCTAGGTGCATATTGAAAAGCTTTGAAAACTAGTAATACTCTAAATACAGGGTATCTTTTATGCCATCACTTCTTCTTCTGGGTAATTTTGAGAAAAACCTTCAAGTTGTTTTACTAACCAGTGTGGAAAAAAACAGGGCTTACAACTGGACTTGGAATTAGCCAGGGTATGAGCTCTCACTGAATGGCAAAGACACTATTACAATTAGCACACTTGCAGTGTGTTAAAAGGCCCCTGACATCATCCCAAGAACATGAATTGGCTTGGCTCAGGTAGGAAAGAGCCTGTTCCAGAAATAAATCAGGCAAGCACACATCTTTAACAAAATTAAGGGGATCTGGTCAAGATGACAGAGTAGGTAAGCACTGTGCTTACCTCCTCCCATCAAAATTACAACTAAACTACACAATAACCATCATTGACTATCACCCGAAGTCTAGCTAAACAGAAGTCCTACAACTAAGGACATAGAGAAGAAGCCACCTGGAGACTTGTAGGAGGGGCAGGGATGTGGAACGGGCTAGTCCCACACACGCATGTGACCAGTAAAAATCAGGCAGGATATCTTGGCTGCAGAGGGGTCCCAAACCCACACCAGGCTCTGCAACCCAGGGTTTCCGTGCCAGGGAGAGAAGTCACCATAACTTCTGACTGTGAAAACCAGTGGAGATTGTGGCTGAGTGAGACGAGGGCAGCTGCAGTCCCAGGTAGTCCTTAAAGGGCCTGAGCATGGACTTACTTGCTGATGGACTCACTGGCTCTGAGCTCCAGTGCTGGGGCAACAGCTGGAAAGGCGCCCGGGACATACAGAGAGGAACTGAGTTGTCTGGCTTCAGGGCAAGTGCTAGAGGGGCAGCTTCCTCCCAGATGTAGGAGCTGGAGAAATTCATTATTTCTTTTTTGAGCCCTCCCCCTTCCCAGTGTGCAGACGCAGGCAGCTGCCACATCTGAGTCTCCATCAACTGGGCTAATACCCTTCGTTCACCCTGATTCCCTGAGATCCCACCCACCCACATTTTGGGCCCACCCAAGCCGTTTCTAGTGACTTTTCTGTACAAATGATCTGCATTGGCACATGCTGTGGACTTTCTTAAAATTTATCAAAGGTTCACAAAACTCAACCAGTATATTCCATACCTCTGATTGAGCAGCCCTAGACCTGGCACTAGTGACAGTCAGCCTTGATTCGCAGCTTGGCTTCTGGAGGCACCTCCAAGCCCAGCACAGGTGGCGGCCATCTGTGGATTGCTTTTTAGCTCATGCCAGGTGGTCCCAGGCAGGGCACAGGCTGTAGCTGAACTTGACCTGCAGTGGGGCTCCTCCCAGGAGGTCCTGGGGCTGGCATGTCCAATGGCCAGCTTCAGACCCAGCCAGAGCAATACCAGGCTGCCTCCAGGGATGACACACCCAAAGTGCACAGTGGGCAGGCACCAGAGCCCTGCTAAAGCAAATCCTGCTCTGTAGGGTCAGCCCCAGCACAGCAGCTCCTGCACTGTAGTCAAGGCCAGACCTCACATCCTCACAATAGGAGGGCAGACAAATCCCTCCCACTGATGTGCAAACCACAACCAAGGTTTAACTACAACAGGAAGGCATATACAACACACACAAGAAACACACCTGGTGTATCTGGCCCAGGTGACCAGGAAGACTGCACCACTGAGCCTCACAGCACACCTACTACATAAGGCCACTCTACCAAGACATAGAAACCCTACATAATACACAGAAACAAACATAGGGAGCCAACCAAAATGAGGAGACAAAGAAACATGTCCCAAATAAAAGAACAGAACAAAGCTCCAGAAAAAGAACTAAACAAAATGAAGACAAGCCATCTATCAGATACAGAGTTCAAAACACTGAACTCTGTGTTATAAGGATGCTCAGTGATCTCAGGAAGAACTTCAACAAAGAGATAGGAAACATAAAAATGGAAATAGAAAACAAAAAAAAGAACCTGTCAGAAAAAGAATATAATAACTGAAATGAAAAAATACATTAGAAGGAATCAACAGTAGATTAGATGAAGCAGAAGATCGAATCAGCTATTTAGAAGATAAGGAAGCATAAAACACCCAATCAGACCAGAAAAAAAGAAAAAAAAGAATCCAAAAACAATGAGGATAGTTTAAGTGGTCACTGGGACAACATCAAGTGTACCAGCAATCGCATCATAGGGGTACCAGAAGGAGAAGAGAGAGTAGAACGAATTGAAAACCTATTTGAAGAAATAATGACTTAAAAACTTCCTAACCTGGTAAAGGAAGTAAATATACAAGCCCAGGAAGTACATAGAGTCCCAAACAAGCTGAACCCAAACAGGCCCACACCAAGATACATCATAATTAAAATGCCAAAGGTTAAAGACAAAGAATCTTAAAAGCAGCAAGAGAAAAGAAATTAGTTACCTACAAGGGAGCTCCCATATGACAATCAGCTGATTCCTCAACAGACACTTTGCAGGTCACAAGGGATTGGCAGGAAATATTCAAAATGATGAAAAGCAAGGACCTACAACCAAGATTATTCTACCCAGCAAAGCTATCATTTAGAATTGAAGGATAGATAAAAAGTTTCCCAGACAAGGAAAAGCTAAAGGAGTTCATCACCACCAAACCAGAACTACAAGGAATCTTAGAGGGACTTCTTTAAGATAAAAAAGAAAATGTAAAATAAAATGGCAATAACTACATATCTATCAACAATTACTTTAAATGTAAATGGATTAAATGCTCTGATCAAAAACACAGGGTGGCTGAATGGGTAAGAAAACAAGACCCTTACATATGCTGCCTACAAGAGACTTGCTTCAGACTGAAAGACACATGCAGACTAAAGGCAAAGGGATTGAAAAAGATATTTCATGAAAATGGAAACTGAAAAAACAAAAAAAACCCCAAAAAAACAGCTGGCGATTCATACTTATACCAGACAAAATAGACAGTAAAACAAAGGCTATAACAAAAGACAAAGAAAAATTCAGTAATCCCACTTCTGGGTATTTAGCCTAAGAAACCCAAAATGCTACTTTGAGGACATGTGCATCCATATATTCATTGCAGCATTGTTTACAATGGCCAAGATGTGGAGGCAGCCTGTGTGTCCATCAATGGATTAAGATATGGTACATATATATACAATGGAATATTGCTTGGCCATGGAAGGGAAGGGGTTCTTGCCATCTGCAGTTGCATGGATGGACCTGGAGGGAATTAGACTGAGTGGAGTATATCAGACAGAGAAAGGCAGATGCAATGAGATTTTGCTTGTATGTGGAATCTAAAGAACAAAACAAACAAAGAAACAGAAACTGAAACAGACTCAGATACAGAAAACATTTTGATGGTTGCCAGATGGGAGGGGGTTGGGGAGATGGGTAAAAAAGGGGAAGCGATTAAGAAGTATAAATTGGTTGTTACACAGTAGTCATGGAGATGTCAGGTACGGCCTAAGGAATATGGTCAATTATATTGTTATGACCATATATGGTGTCAGATGGGTACGAGATTTATCAGGGTGATAGATGGGGCGGGGTTAAGTTGGGGGGCAGGGTGAAAAAGATAAAGGGATTAAGAAGTACAAATTTGTAGTTACAACACAGTCATGGGGATGTAAAGTAAAGCATAGGGAATATCGTCAATAATATGGTAATAACTATGTATATTGCTGGGTGGGTACTAGATTAGTCAGCGGGGAATCACTTCTTAAATTATATAAATGTCTAACCACTATGCTGTACACCTGAAATTAATATAAAGTAATACTGAATGTCAACTATAATTGAAAAATTAAAAAAGAAGGGGGAAATAGGTGAAGGGGACTAAGGCTCAAATTTCCAGGTATAAAACAAGTAAGTCATGAGATGCAATGTATAGCACAGGGAATATAGTGAACAACATTGTGATAGCGTGGTACAGTGTCAGACAGTTGCTGGACTTATCATGGTGATCACTTCCTTAGGTACATAAATGTTGAATAACTATGGTGTACCCCTGAAATTAATATAATATTGTATGTTAGCTATATTTTAATAAAAAATCTTAAAAAGTACTCCAAAACCAACAATGGCATCTTGGCTTTTATCCCTCTTGCTGATTTAATATGTGAGTATAAACTCTTCAAAAGTGGAGATGATATCCTAGCTCAGCAGTTTCAAACTTTAGCCTGCATCAGAATCCCCTGGAGGACTTAACATATAGGTTGCAGGATCCACTTCCAGAGTTTCTGATACAACAGATCTGAGCGGGGGGGGCCTGAGAATCTGCATTTCTAACAAACTTCCTAGTTGATAGTAAGGGGACCACTTCACTTGGCCTTTGACATTAGGTTTCATGGCATGGCTGAGCAATAACTTACTTAACCCCTTGGAGCCTTTTCTCTCTCACACATACTTTGTATATGTAGGATCCAGCAGAATGAACAGGTATATTTACAACTGCTGTTCTCCATCACTAGGACGTGCAAGAATAGAACTGTTAGGTTGATAAAGCTAAAGGAATACTACCCAAAACACTTGCAGACTAAGTTTTGTAATTAGAGAAAAACATTTAAAATAATTAATTAAAAAATACTTCTGTTCAATTTCTGGACATTCTAATTTTGGAGAGCAGGTGGTACACAAACTCCTTCCCTTTTGCCCTCCAATGTAGGGTAAACATTTCCCCCCACTTTTGTTTTAAGGAGAAAT
Organism: Rhinolophus sinicus; assembly: GCF_036562045.2. Classification (NCBI taxonomy): domain Eukaryota; kingdom Metazoa; phylum Chordata; class Mammalia; order Chiroptera; family Rhinolophidae; genus Rhinolophus; species Rhinolophus sinicus. The sequence goes on from NC_133751.1 coordinate 49,250,322, forward strand.
TTAATTTTGTCAATGAAATTGAATTAAATCAGAATATACATTATATATATTCCCTCCTCAGTCTAAAGATAAGCAAAACATTTAAATAAAGAAGAGGGATAATTAACACTTACATAAGCTATTTATTGTGCTTCAATTCTGTAATCACTAGGGAGAGAGTGGGGGGGGGACCAACGTAAGCCTTACACTGTATATTTTAATTAGTTAATGCTGTTAAAGAATCAAAGACCCTGAGTGAGGAAAAGTCCAACTCTCTGTTTACGCTGTGCTGCATTCACCTCAGGAAGCACACATAGTCATGGCCTTCACACCCAGCGCTGATATCACTCCCCAGTACTGTCAAGTACCTGCATGGGTGCACTCTGCTAAAAAGGGAGCGTCTGCTCCCTCTACTCAGCCCCTCCACGTCTGTGCCTCCTGTTTCTCATTTCTAATTGCTTCAAAGCATATGTCTTTCTTCCCATCTTGGAAGGACAAACATTACTAGGAAAGATGCAGAGACGATTATATATATTATCTAGAAAGAATCAGCTCATATATCCCCTGCAAAAAATTATTCATCACTTCCCATAATAAGTCATCCCTGAGAGACACAAGGGTCTGCCACTGTGAAATATGCAGACAAGACAACCGCCCAACCCGAAGGGGCCAGCAGGGCACTGCCATCCTCTCCTACTGCTAAGCAGACATTTCTTCTTCATTCCCCAGTGCCTCAAATTTAAAACTTCATCTCCTCAAATCTACCTCCCTCTTCAGATTCCCACATTACACTTAATAAAACATAACAAAAAAAGAGGATCATTCTTCTCCCAGGATCCCCAGTTCAGGATGACTGGCCATCTTTTTTTTTTTTTTTTTTTTTAAAGATTTTATTGGGGAAGGGGAACAGGACTTTATTGGGGAACAGTGTGTACTTCCAGCACTTTTTTCCAAGTCAAGTTGTTGTCCTTTCAATCTTAGTTGTGGAGGGTGCCGTTCAGCTTCAAGTTGTTGTCCTTTCAGTCTTAGTTGTGGAGGGCGCAGCTCAGCTCCAGGTCCAGTTGCCGTTGCTAGTTGCAGGGGGCGCAGCCCACCATCCCTTGCGGGAGTTGAACCGGCAACCTTGTGGTTGAGAGGACATGCTCCAACCAACTGAGCCATCCGGGAGCTCAGTGGCAGCTCAGCTCAAGGTGCTGTGTTCAATCTTAGTTGCAGGGGGCACTGCCCACCATCCCTTGCGGGACTTGAGGAGTTGAACTGGCAACCTTGTGGTTGAGCCCACTGGCCCATGTGGGAATCGAACCAGCAGCCTTCGGAGTTAGGAGCACGGAGCTCCAACCGCCTGAGCCACCGGGCCGGCCCGCCATCTTTTGTTATTCCTCTTCTTTACCTTCATTAGACTTGCATACACCGTCACTAACTCACCACATCCTGTTTCTTCTCTCTTTACATCTCTTCTATCTGCATTTTTCTTTCAGCTTCCTCAGCCAATATCCTAGTTCAGGTCCTTATTACCCAAACCCCTCAACATATCTATAGCCTCTTAACTGGCCTCCCCACCCACCAGTCCATTCTATCCATGACCACCATTCCATCATGCCTCTCTGCTGATCAGAAACTCATGTGACTAAAGAACAAAATCTCAATGTTTTCGTCCAGCACTCAAGATACTCCATGGCTCCAGCCATATCTCTGGCCTAGCAAAACTGGTCTATTCTATTCCTGAGGCATACTTGTATTTCCAAACTACTTCTTGCATCTGGAATGTCCTTCTCAGTTTCCCACTTTTCTCCTCTTCCCTGAATTTTATTCATACTTGAGTGCCCAGTTCAAATCCAACTATTTCTAGGAAGCCATCAAAAAAGCTACTAATTTCTCTTCTCTACATTCTCATTCATTCAAAAAATACTTATCAAGTTCTAATGAAGTACCAGGCATTAATCCAGTTGCTGAATATGAAAAGACAAAAACAAACCAAAAAAACCCCCCACAAATATGGCTCCTGTTTTTATATTTTCCCTCTCTCTCTGAGTCATATCTGCACCAAGTAGGTGTAAACCACCTTTGAGAGGTTTATTTCGCACATCTTTTTTTTTTCTTTCCTAAATCCTTCAGCACTCCTAGCACAGTGTCAGGCATGTGGCAAATGCTCAGGAAATGTTGGCTGATTATTTCTTGATTAGTGCTTATAGACCCAATCTATCCCCATATTCACACCCTGACCTGCCTGTGACAACAGCTATCGTTGTATCCAAGCTAACTGGCTCTTATCTGAAGAGGCTACTCTGTATTAAAGCTATGCTCCAAAACCAACTGGACTAACTGTCCCAACCGAGAACAATTAATTTTCTTTCCCATAGAGAAAGTGAGCAGTTTGCTAAAAGCACTTTGTGAAACCCTGATACAGCAGCAAAAGGCACACTTGTGCATGGCCACAGGAGGTGGTACAGGAGGTGGTACAGGAAGTCTTTGCCTTCATCTGTCGAGGCAACAAAACATGGGTTTTGGCCATCATATAATGCCTCTGATACTCCTTATAGATTTGAAACCATTTTATCGCATAAAAATTTAGGAGACAAGAGGCAAAAGCGCTGTCAAGTATCCAAAATATGCATCAATTCAGCAAATATTTATTAAACACCAAGAAGAGGCACTTCACTGGGAAAAGCATGGGCTTTGGAACTAAGAAAACCTGGGATTCCTAAATTTACTACTAAATAGTTGTGTGCAAAGACATCGGACCTTGTTCAGTTTTGGTTTCCTTTTCTGTAAAACAGGGAAAGGTCCACCTACTTTACAGGGTTGCTGAGGAATAAATGAGACAATGCGTGCAAAGTACTTGGCACAGGAAGCTGTTAGTAGATGGTAAGTTGTTGCTGTGGTTGAAGGAGAATAGCAGGGAGTAGCATCTGCAGGGCGGGGCACTGGGCTTTAATTAGTGCTATTGCACATCAAACAAGGCAAGACCCTGACTTAGTGAGAGAAATAATATGAACAGAAAGGAAACTATCCTATACCCTGAACTCTGTATCTGTCGTTGACGTCTAAGTAAGGTGGGGTTCAGCTGTCTCACCGACAACCATGTAGAATAGTATCATTATCCCAAAGCATTTATGAAGCAAAACACTCATCTCCAACTACTTTCATGTCACAGTCACATGGTGCTTTTGGGATACAGGTCAGGGCAGAACATTTGACTGCACTTCAAAGTACTTCCACCTATTTTATCTTAAGGTGAACAGCTTGTAAAGTCCTAAAAAGCCATAATTGTTCCAAAACTCAAAGTTGGTTCTTTCAGGAAGGTAATATGGGGAGCCCAGAACTAGTGTAAGGACTCAGGTCCCACGCAGGCCACTGTAAAGAGGACACACCTAGCACATAGACACTCAAATGTTTGCTGAACATAAGAATGGATTTCAGTTACAATGAACCTGTATATCCAGTGTAACGTAACACCTGGGATACCAATGTAATAAATGTTTCTATGAATCAGAGCTGTAATCTTCAGAATCAGAGAAGGAAATACAAACGCCCAGTTTCAACCTCTCCTGACAACAAAGAGTACCTGAAAAAAATACTGAACGAGAAGCTGGAATTCACTCACAAATGTGTCAGCATTACCCCCTCTTCTCCATAGTCCTAGGAGTGTGTGTGAGCATGTTTTAGTTGTGTGGGTTGCAAGTTCATGTAGGAAGTCAAGGATACAAGCTATTCTTTATCCTCTTGCTAAAAAAATTAGCTCCGCTCTCAAGAAGGTATTAAATTTAAGTACTTTAGCACTCAAATCCCACTGAAGAGCAGGAAGAATAAGGAGACAAAGACATATACAGGGCAAAATTCTTCTTAAGAGAAAAGAGATCAGTGTTCTCCTCCACCTTCCTGAAGAGTGACAACTATTCCTTCCATAACCCCATTCAGCAGTATCTGAGAAGCAAGGGGAAGGCTGAAAAAGCTGTGGATGACCCTACTAGAATTTCACGCTTACTTATATGTGTGACTTAGAGCCAGGCTTCCAATCTCTCAGAAGTCACCCATAAATCAGCAAATGAGACAAGTGCTGCAAATAGCATTTCTCATGAGCAAGAACCCTGGCTATGTTGCTTGATTTTTTGTGTGTAGTTAACAGAGAAAGATAAAAATCTGTTTTAACGCTTTATCATGAAATTGTCAAACTTACATAAAAGTAGAAAGACAGTGTCACGAACCCAGCTTTAACAGTAATCAACATATGGCCAATCTTGTTTCATTTATCCACTGTGTTATTTTCAAGCTAAACTCAGGTATTGTAACATTTTATTTAGAAATACTTCAGTATGTATCTCTAAAAGATAAAGTCTTTAAAAAAAAATCATCACAATACCATTATTATACATTAACAATGAAAAGTAATTAATTTATCTTATCAAATATTCTGTCAATGGTTCATATATGTCCCAATCGTCTCATAACTTCATCATCTTTTTACAACGGTCAAAAATTGAACATTCACAATGAAAGAAACCCAGCAATCGCAGAGTCCAATTTCTACCGAATATGATCCAATCCCCCTGAAGCAGTACCTCAGCTGTGACACTGTCCCTGAGAAGTGTACATCTTGTGGGAGATGTGAATCTTAGACTCATGAGGTGATTTTTTTCCAGCATGGTCTTTTACCATCTTTATCATAATAATTTAAAATTATTTTAACACTTTTATTCACATATAATTCACATACCATAAAATTCACCCATTTAAAGTATATAATTCAATGGTTTTTAGTATATTCACAAGGTTATGCAACCATTACTACTACCCAAATTCAGAACACTTCTACCACCACCACCACCCCAAAAAACCCATATACATTAGCACTCACTCCCCATCGCCCCTTCCCCAGTCCCTGGAAACCACCAGTCTGCTTTCTGTGTCTGTGGATTTTGTCTTTTCTGGACATTTTTCCTCCACTCTCATACTGTTTCAAAATTATCTGGGGGTCTGCTCCCAGGCCCCCAACCAAGATAAGAATTGCCCTGGGAATAAGACTTGAATGACACTTGGAATAAGATTCCCTAACAGGGGCATCCCCTTTTCCCCCCTAATTTGGGAGCAGAGAATCAGCTATTTCTTTTGCTTTAGCTGTTAGAAAGCTCAGGGTTGAATTTGTGGCCTAACTTTTATAACCGTGTAGCATATTCTCACTCTATACATTTCTCTGACCAAATTTTCCCTCTGTCCTCACTTTAGCATTCTACCTTAATTTTCCTTTTGTTTGTTCATTTTCCCCCTTTTATTTAAAGAATTTTTGTGCTTTATCTCAAGAACTTTTTTGGAACAAGGAAAGATTTAAATACATAACATTTCTCTCCAGACATTCTGGTACTATCCTATCATATCTTTAAAGCCTAGGAAAATCTTTCCCATTTGGCCATGATTATTTTCTTTTTGATGACGGATGCTTAGGCTTCCAAAAATATAGTCCTATAACTCCTACTAGGGGATACAAATGCAGAAAAGGTGGCTTGAGTTAGGATGTGTGAAGTTCATGCCACACAAAAAAGACATGTATGTGTGGGAGCAGAATCTGTGAATAAAAAGTTGGTCATTCAATGGTTTAGAGAAGTAAACATAAGAGTTGGGTGGTCAGGGAAAATAATGAGAAAAGAAGAGACGTGGCAGGTATACTCTAGGATGCTGGGCTGGTGCCTGAGGAACATATTACTGCACTTCCTGGGAGGGGGAAGGGTATGTGTGTACACATCACAGAACAAGAACTCAGAGAAAAAGAACTGCAGCTTTACTGCTAGAAGTGTGACATACATTCCCCATTCCAAGTGCTGGCTATTTAGCACATTTTACTTGGTGGTGTTGTTTTGCTCTTGCCAAAAGAAAAATATCCTGTACCCAGTAACATTAAAACCCAGGCTTTCCCAAGGAAAAGTTGTCTGGAAGGACCTCACAGGCAGAGGACATTAATCCTTCTCTTGATAGAGTTCAACAAAACTCTTCCTGAACCCAGGAATGCAATGATTAATCAACTAATTTCGACCCAAGTTTAGTTTAGATGTTTTAACCATAAACATGAATTGAAATAGTTCCATTGCAACCAAATCACTTTGGTTTGGATTTAAACACTACTGTGTGACAACATACAAGCATGTTTCAGAACATGAAAACACAACTTAGCAAAATAACATTTCCTGTATTAATTCCAAGGAGCAAACAGTGAAAAGTGTGTTATTCTAGAGTCCATGGTTACTTGACAGCTACTAGAGCAAGGGACTGGGATTTCCTTTTCCATATGATAAACTGTACTAGATACTCCACCCTGCTTTGTGTTTTAGAAAAGCTTGCACAAGAAAAATTCGCTTCTTGTTTTCTGTTTTGTTTTGTTGGGGGCAGAGGGTATTTCGGTTTATTATTATTGTTATTATTATTATTCAAGTTTATTGGGGTGACAATTGTTAGTAAAGTTACATAGATTTCAGGTGTACAATTCTGTAATACATCATCTATATATCACATTGTGTGTTCACAACCAGGGTATTTGGTTTTAACATGTGAAAAAGAGATACAAATGTGGGAAATACTATTTCTGACAGTAAGCATATTTTGGATAGTATTTGACTAGGGGTCAAATCCCTGGGGGGAAAGAAGTTTCAGTACAATAAGAGAGGTGAATGTGATAACATAACTTGGTGTTATGGGCGTTAGGGGTGTATGGGTGTTATCTATTTCACTTACTGCTCTAACAGAAAGCGGCCTTTGGGAGGGGCAAAAGTCAGGGCAATCTGAGATGCACAAGAGCTATTTTCTTAATAAAAGCAAAGAGAGGACTCGTACCCAAGTGCTTCCACGTACACAGAACACAGAATGAGCTGCACCTGCTCTTCTTACCACCACAATGCCCCCATCCTCCCAATGAAAACCTCTTGGCTTCTCCAACAATGTCACAGTGACACATTTACTTATTTCTCTTCCTGGATGTGGTTCTCAATCCTGCTTGCATATGAAAATCGCCTGTACAGCTTTTTCAAACAGCTAACCCCCCACTGCCACCACCCAAAATTCTAATTTAACTGGTCTGGGATTGAGCCCAGGCACTGGTATTTTTAAAAAGCTCCCCAATGATTCCAACATGGGCCAGGGCTGAGAGTCAATGGTCTATACAGACGCCTCAAATAAGTTTCTCCTTCTTTCAAGGCTGGATCTCCTCCACGTGATGCACCGTGGTAAGACCTTAGTCATTTAATCATTCCAGATACACCTCCAATATTTTTTATTTTTCCTGTGAGTTTGTATTTATGGTTATATTCAGCATCATATTCATAATGTAACCATCACGTTTGTGTTTGTTACTATGGCTTAAGCTACGTGCCTGTGGCATCTCCCTCATTTATTAGATGATTTTGGTCTGCTTACTATGTGAAAGGCACTATGCTTCAAGCCCCTGGAGGCTGCACAGATGAAAACCCACTCTTGTAGCTATACCTGCAGTCAAGGAACTTAAAATACAGAATGGAGATAAACAGATGAATAACAACACAAGTTAGACTTCAAAGTCTACAACAGACATCTAAGCTGTGCTGACCATTCTCAGCTGCAGAGCACAAAAATATTTCTGGAAGACATATATCAAAATGTTAACCAAGGTTATCTCTAGGAAGTGGGATTAAGGATTTTGTTATTTGTGTTCTTCTATGTTTTTCCAAGTCTTTTATAAGGAGCATGTGATAAAAAATATTCACTAAAGGTAAAATCAGTTTGAAGAATGGAAAATGGACAGAGAGGGGCATACACAAAGACAAAGCACCAAATGTATCTGGTAATGAGAGCAGCTCCGTTTGGCTATAACTTGGGGTGTAGGGCAGAGAGAGAAGGAGATAAGGTTGTAGAGACGGGGGCAGTATTGCAAAGGCCTGGAAGGTCAGGGGGTAGAGGGGGGAGATTTGTAATCAGCAACTGGGAGACACTGAAGGTTTTTAAATGGTTTTTTTAGTATAAAAATAACATTTTCTCAAAAAATAGCATTGTATATTTATTGTCAAATTAATTGAAGAAGACTAAAAACCATAAATAAAAGTTATCACCAGGAACTAGCTCATCAGGAGGAAACCACTGTCCGTATTTCAGCACATTTCCTTTCAATTGCCTCTACACGTAAATAGTTCTGGAAGATTTTTGAGGAGGAATGTGCCGTAAGCAGGGCTATGATTTAGGAAGGCTGGGTTACAAGGCGGCCCAAGCACAAAGTGGAGTGTCTGGGAATGGAAGTGACCCGCTGAGGCTTCCTCACACACATGCACAGCTTCTCCTGCTTGTGTTTCTACACCTGCGTGAGTCAGAAGAGAGCGTGGCTATTTAGGGCAGACCCACACCTATTGTCCTAAGGGGCCAGTGGCACCTAAGGGGGAAAGGCAAAGCCTAGGGGTCAGCATTCCTAATAATGTTCAGCAAGGCTGACAGGCTTTGATGGAGGTGGAGAGACTACTCTGCAAAGCAGCAGGCAAGGTTTCCAGGAAGAGACATCTTGTCTCAGGAAGGGGGACTGTTTCCCAGGACTGGAGAAAGCTTTCCTAGAGACCATCCTCACCAAGCACAGTTCCCAGGAGGGAAACACCTAAAAATAGGCAATTACGGCATCTAGTATGTGACAATTACATTATGATAAAACAGCTCATGGTGTGACAGCTACAGCCTATTAGTCAGAAATCGTGTTGACTGAGATCACAGCCTCAAGAAGAGTCTGACCTGTGGCAGGCTTTCCTGCCAAGTCAGTTCTCACAGCACTCAGCCTTGCCCCCTGCTTGGAGACAGTGGGGCTCTGTGCAGGAGCAGCGGCCAAACACTGGAAGGAAATCTGCGTGCCCCCCACGAGGTGTTTACTATTCTGCTTCCAAATAGGCTGAGCCAATGTTTCATTCCTCCCCCTTCTTCCCTCTGCTAATTTTAATTCAACTTCAAATTAGTATTTTTCAAGAGATAACTTAATTCCCAGCCCCTCCTACCTGTTTATGACTTGGGAATGAACAGAGCACAAAACATCTTGTGATGGCCTCAAAATAGAAAGCAGGTTTAAAGTTTTATTTTTCTGCCCCAAAGCTCTGGCATGTTTCAACTTCTGCTCTACACAGTTTTCTCCCCCTCCCTCCCATCGAGCTATATTTAGTAAAGTGCAAATAAAAGGGATACAGGCAAAGCAAAATTAAATATAGTCTCTTTGAATCCGAAAACCCCAGGGTTAGTCTATGTGGCAGCAGCTGAGGCAGCGAAGCTCATACGGACACATGCATACGCGTGAGATGCTCTGTCCTTCCAAGGTGACCTGCAGCCTCACCTGATTCACCGAAGGCAGGTGCGCCCAGGATGACGAACACACCACCGCCCTCTTTCCAACTCGGACCGCTGCTTTTCCTTCTTGCTCCCACATCTCCTCACGCCTCATCTTCACTACCACCCCCACCCCCACTCACCATTTCTAGATATCAGCGTGCAGAACCACACCCCTGTAACTGCTATACAGTGTACATTTTACCTCAGCTGATTTATTTAAAACGGAAAGTAAGCTTTTGCTGACTGAAGGAACCTCTATGAGACTTGAAGACAAGGGAAACACTCTGGTCTGGTTTTCCAAGAGGGGTAATGAGCCTACAATAGCAAGAAGGGTTTTGAGAAAAACTTGTCCACAAGGCAGCAAAACTACAACCCTAAACACAGGACATTCTGAGGGAGGGAACACGGTGGGTTTAAGGAACATGGGTTCCAGGCAGGGAAGGGGAATGGCAGCTTTAGCTTGTCCCACAAAAGAAGTACTTGATTGCCTCACCGCTTTCCCAAAAGCAAAGGCACGGAAGAAGTCGGGGAAGGGGTTCTAAGCACCTATGGCTGGGTAGCGGAGTCATCCTTCACTCAGCGTTCTCACCTCAATGTAGACTGTGTTTCCACACGTGGCCACTAACTGAATTTAATTAGTGGAATTAAATCTGCTGCTACATGAAGGCAAAGCAAACTCTAATTTTTAAATATTACAAGTGTAATGTTCTAGAACAGGAGTTAGCAAACTACAGTCCACAGGCCAAATCCAGCCTGCCACCTGTTCTCACACAGCCTGCAAGTTAGAATGTTTTTCACTTTTTAAATGGTTGGAAAAAAACACACACAAAAGAATACTATTCCACGACATGCAAAAAAATGTATGAAATTCAAATTTCAATGTCCATAAATAATATTTTATTGGAATACAGCCATGCTCATTCATTTACATATTACCTACGGCTGCTTTTGCAGAGAGATAAGTAGGCATGAAGGAGACTATATGGCCTACGAAGACAGAAATGTTACTATCTGGCCCTTTACAAAAGTGTGTCAACCTTTGGTCTGGAGACATATCTGGGGTGTGAAAAATATCACTCACTTATTTCATACTTTAGTTTTTCCAGGTACATTCACACTCAATACTTTTAGTTTATCTTTACTCCACTCCTGTGAGTTGGATAAGCAGGAATTATTATCCCCTCTTTAGAGATGAGGACACAGAAGTTTGAAAATGGATTTGCCCAATGTCATGTCGCTGCTAAGTGGCTAGGCCAGAGTTAGACTACAGTTTTCTGACCTACATCCAGAGGTGTTCACATCACACAACTCTTTCCTCTTGGAGCCAACTGTGGCTACTAACTCTTTAAAACATTCTCTCCATCTGTTAGAGATCAGCATCACGTAAAATCCCTCCTTCCCAAAATAGGAAACAAAACACTACACTTCCCAGCCCCACTTCCTGCTCCAGGAGAGACACATACTGTGGATTCTGTGGTTTCCCATCTTGGCAGAGGCATCTCACATGGAAGCTTCCTGATGGTGGAAGAGGTTGCAGCTCCCTTGGCCGACCAGTTCAATGGAATTCCTGGAAACTCAACCTGGAGTCTGTTTTTTCAGGCTGCCTAACAATTCTGTGCTCTATCTATATACTGTGTCTCCCTGAAAATAAGACCTAGCCGGACAATCAGCTCTAATGCATCTTTTGGAGCAAAAATTAATATAAGACCCGGTCTTATAGTAAAGTAAGAGGAGGTATAATATAATATAATATAATATAATATAATATAATATAATATAATATAATATAATATAATACCGGGTCTTATACAATATAATATAATACCGAGTCTTATATTAATTTTTGCTCCAAAAGATGCATTAGAGCTGATTGTCCGGCTAAGCCTTATTTTCGGGGAAACAGGGTACCTCAACACATTCATTTATGCTTAATTAAGCTACTGTGTGTTCTGTTTTCCAGAACTAAGATAATGAACCAGTACAACTTAAGTTCAGATGAAATCCATGTAATACTATAGTGGTCACTAAAAATTTCTGGAACAACTTCCCACCAACATCACCATCTTTCAAAATACAATACTATTTCCCTAAAATACTACCAGATGTTATTCTTAAAAAGGGATTCTGTAATTAAATAAATTGGGAAACGCTGGGTTAAATGTTTCTTTCTTGCAGGACTTCTCAGAGCCTTAATATGCACGTGTGCTTTATAAATCTCCAAGAACGGGACAAGTATGCACATTTGAAAAATTTACTGGACCTGTGAACCATTTTCTAATATAGTATCTCACCAGGATAGTAATACATTTTGGGAAATACTGATCAACATATCCTCTATCTAGGAAAACTATTTATATGTAATAAAAATAGGGTTGTTGAAATGAGGAATCCAATTCTGGAGTATGCTACAGTGAAAAAAATACTTTCATACACTGCTGGGGCCAGTATACATTAGTACCATCTTTTTGGAAAGCCACTTGGCAATAATTAGCAAGTGTCCTAATACTTACACTCTTTTACTCAGTAATTCCACCTCTAGGAGGATATCCTAAAAAAATAATCAGAAATGGACAAATGCCAGATCCTCAGTTCTATGTACACCTGTGTCATTTATGAACAAGAAAAACAATATGTTGTGACCTGAGAAAAACACAAAAGGAGGCTACTTCATCTTTCTACTCAGGTGACAGAAAAAGGACTTCCTTTTGACCTAGGGAAAAGAGACAAAGTCGCTTTTATGTTCTTAGTGGCAACATGACGTTACAGAAACGTTTATTTAGCACTTTACCTTCTGCAGAAAAAGGAAGAAGGAAAGTTGAAAACTTTCCCAAGAATATCTCTACCGTTAATTAAAACATCCTAAGCCAGACACACAGCATAAATAAAGCAGGGAGCAGAAGCCGGGGTGACATGGACAGGTAGTTAGAGGAGCTATGAGGCTCAGCTAACCTCAAATCTGATAGAAACCACAAAGCTTTGGGACAGACTTTTTTACTCCAGGATTCAGGTTAACTTGGTAAAAACCAAGACGATGATGATAACTATACGTTAAATATTTATTGTTTCAAGTTACTTTACATACTTTTTAAAAGACCATTTAATATTACTTAAATGCAGCTATTTATCGTATTGTGTATATTTTGTATATATTTAACATACATAAAGGAATGGAAATTTTAAGTGTAGGATTGAAGGGAGCTTCAAGTTCACAATTTGTAGGTTCAGATCATGTGACTAAGGCAGCAATGCCCTCTAGTGGTAGAGCATCACACTTTCATTTTGAGGCTTCTGATAGATCAATAAGCATCTTTAAAGGGTCAAATTCACAAAAATAAAGTTATGAAGAGACAGCAAACATTTCTAAAGGCACTGTAACTCTTAAATGTGAACACCTTGACAAAACAAAGGTATTCAGTTTTATGGCCATTCCTTGATTTGCTCTCAGGTCCATTTTACAGATAGAAAAACCAGGGCCCCAAAAGATTAGAAATGATTTCATCTCAGTCACATGAACCCAGAGAGCTATGTCTCTGCCATGCTTATTGCCTATTAGGCAAAAACCACAAACTGAGGATGGACGAGCCATTATTTCACATTTTATCTCTAACAAAGTGCCAACTGCCTACAGCAGCAACCACTACATTTTTTCCCCCCAAAGTTCAGCCCCAGTGGACTAGAGGCCCACACAAAACTGCATAAGGTCCAGCTATGCCCAGAAGGGAAATGACTCTCTTCTCCACATCCTTCAGTAAGTAGAATGGGGAGACTGTCTCCCTCTGAGGCTCAAATGCCAAGAGAATCCATGTCTCATAAGAAGGGATGTGGTGGTGGGTGTATAATTAACATCAGAAAATGGAGCTTATATCTTTGTTCTGCAGGAGCACACCCACAGAGTTAGGATTCAGGACTGGTCAAGTAGGACCAGCCAATCCCAGGGAACACATCTAGTCATTTACAGGAAACTCTCTAGTTCTCTCAGGGAAAATGGGATGTGGTAAGAGGCAAAACCAGAGAACAGAGACTGTCATGTTGCTGTGGGCAGTAGTAGTGGTTTACATTTGCAGAGTATTTTATACACTGCAAAGTATTTTCACAAACATTTCATTTGCTCCTTTGGTTATAACCCTGTAGAGAAAAGTACCTTCTTCCAAGGTTACAGATGAAGAAGAGAAGAGTCTGAGAAGTTAGGTAGCTTGTTCGTATAACCTAGCAAGTTAGCAGATTCCAGACTCACCCAGATGTCTACTGAGCTCCCCACAGCACCTGTGACGCCCAAGTGGGAGGTGGCTTAATGAGCAGCAAATATACATTATGAGAGGAGGAGGAGCTCCTATAGGCGATCAGCGTCAGAGCAGCAGAAAGAGATTGGTAACAGATGACACTGTGGAAAGGCTTTTCAAAATACAAGAAACATCACAAAAGTTAAAAAGCAAAAGAAGCCTAAGACCATTTAGAATGGGAACAAACAGGCCTACAACACTTGAAGAGAGCCTAAGGTTATCACTGTATTACAATTAAAATATGTCCGCTATACTCTGTTTAAGAAGCAGAAAAGTGAGAAATCCATTTTAGAACGACTGCCACCCAAAACTGCTAAAACATTTGCCTAAAGAGGTAAACTTTCCACTTTCCGAAGACCTTCTGGATAACCCAGGTTCTGGCTAAAATCCCTTCTCAACAATTTCAGTCAATCAGTCAATCTGTTTCTCTTTTTCCTGTGCTCTCATTTTTCCTTCTGTTTACTTACAGTTTTAATAAAGTAGTCTTGTATTTGGAGTTTTTAAGACAGTACATTTCAAATCCTATGAGCTTATTTGCATTGCAAAACTCATTCTTGGTAATAAAGACAACAAAACAATGGAACTGGAAAGGTCGACAGCCCATAACAGACACATTTTTAAGACCCTCACACGGCACCCCACCCCCTCAGGAACTGCCTCTAGATCCCAGGGGTGAGCTCTTGGAGGCCATGTTTATATCCTGGAACCCTGTCCCTGTAACCATATCTGATTGATCAGGAGCAGACATCTGTCCCAAACACAGCCAATCAAGAACTTTCCCACCCACAGCAATTTCTGTTGCTTAAGCTAGCTTGGTTCTGTTTCTCTTACTTGGAGCCAAAAGGTTCTAAATCATACATTTTAGGTATTTATTTTATGCTTCCTTACACTAAACTGTTTGCTCTACAAGGGCAGAGATTTTTGTCTGTTTTGATCACTGTTCCATCCCAAGTGCCTACAACAGTACTCAGAAATGTTTGCTGAATAACAAATACAGAGAGCCTTTCTTAGTTTTCTCCACTGTGAGTTTTATTCAGTGTACACACTCTATGTGCTTAAGACAGAAGGTTCAATCCTGCAGAGTTCGGTCTTTATCATGCTTCCACACAGTATCTGAAAGATTTTCAAATTCATCCTTTCCCAAGTAGCTGTTGCCCATGCTTCTGTCTCTGAAAAGTTGTCCTCTTCCCCTTATACACTGACCCTTTAGCACTACATCTCTTGCATATCAGGTACTGTATTATCATCATCATAATGGGATAATCCCTACATGTCTCTTTTACCTTCCAAATGTCTGCTCTTAATGTCACGGGCCAGGCCATCTATTAACAAATGGGTAGAAGACCTCATTCCTGCTTCCCAAGCTCCAGGATTTAAATGACGCCAGAGAGGGAATAAAAAGGCAGGCGCTCCGGGAGGCCTGTTGACTCCAATAAGGTACCAACCAGGCTCCTGAGAGCAAAACAGTAACTGCCACCCAGAAGGCCAAGCAATGTCAACACACCTCAAATCCCTTCACTGAGGACCAAGGGAGCACACAAACTGCAAAAAGGCAGCTGGTCGCATCTTTGTACCTCCCAGATGCTGTTCCATCTCGGGTGACTAAGCCATTTAACTGCTCTGTGTGTTAATTAGTAAAACTGATCACTCCAATTTCTCTACCTTATTAAGGGGGAACAACTGCTATTATAACACCTAGATTATAGAGCTTGAGCGTTTGGCTAAAATAAAATGATCTATTCAATTTTTAAGTAATTTAAAAAGCAGAAGTGCTAAATACATATAAATTGTTCCTATATAAAGTTCAAATCCAGATTACACATTCAAATGGAGACATACTGAAGTAGATAATTTCTGTAAGTAGAAAATTTCCCCAAATATATGGCTTTAAAAGTCAGTGTATAAGCCTAAAATCAATTGGTAAAAACAAAACAAAACAGACTTCACCTAAAATTTAATTTCACAACATAAAAACCAAGTTAAGGAGAAAGCAAGGAGGCACTTATTTATAAGGCAAGAAGAAACATCATCACCAATGGATACATGAGCAATTGGCCCTATCCCTACAGCTTCTTACAATTCCTTTCATCACCTCATCTCGTGCCACACTCTCCTTTCTTGTTTTAATTTCTTAATATAACCCCTTAGGCTTAAATACCTGTATTTACAATTTGTTTTTCAGACTGCAGCCATTCATGAGCTCAATCTTACTTTCTTGCAGTCTGAGTAATCTAAAAACCAGTGCTCTAAAAGCCCTTTGTCATACTTCCACCTCGTCGAGCACACTTATGTCAGTGATCTGACAAAGGCAAATCGTTTTTTCAGCTCCATTCACCATGTCAGAATTTTCTCACTTTTGGCCCTCCCTTCCAGAAGTCCTGACTCTGCTGATTAAGGGGAAAAACAAATCTCTTGATATGCTGGGGGGAGAGCCGCCTGCCACTCTCTCTCTCTCCCTAATACAGCGCTCAACACCGTTTCTAGAGGAGCTCCAGAATGTGTGCTTTCTAGAAGAGCAAAGAATTGTGGCAACATCCTTATTCCAGTTCACACAGCTAAGGAGAGCGTGAAGGTTCAGAGCAGAAGGGAGGGAAGCAGGGAGCCTATTATATAGGACTTACATGATATTAATGACATTCACCAGATTTCAAATGTCCTTTTGTCTTCCTCCACACTGCAAAATCACAAACTAAGGAAATAAAAGTGATTTTCAGAAATAACTACTGGGCAAAGCCTTGCCTTCCCACAGATAAATAGATAAATCTCACATACAGGATACGTGATGGTTAAAGCTTCAGTTCAAATCCTCCTCTTATTTTTTGAGTAAACTCGAGGAAGTTACTTAAGCTCTGTGCCTCAGTTTCTTCATTTGGAAAATAAGGCTAATAACAGTGCTGACTGTAAAAGATTGTGCCACTGTTACATGAGATAAACATGTAAAGCATTTAGAATAGTCCTGGGCATGTAAGCAGTAGTCATTGATGTGATTACTATTACTAGTGCTGTTTTCTAAAGGAGTTCTAAGAATTGCAATGCCTTCATTCAACACACATTTTAATGAGCACTTACCATGTACATCATGTACATGGTGTGAAACACTGGAGATACCGACTCAAAAGGCACAATATGGACCCTCAAACAGCATTCAATCAAATGGGATAATATGTCACAGAGTGGTAAGTTCTATAACCGAGATGTGGACGGGATCTTGAGAAGCAAGAAGACTGGAGAGGTAGAGAAAGGGAGAATGAGCCAAGTCTTAAAAGGAGCGCTGGAGTGCACGTACACCAAAGGAAGGTCTGGGAAGGTCACTCTGGGCAAGGTTGAGGAATGGCAAAAACGTAAGACTTATATGCTTAGCAAAGGCAAGAGTACGAAAGAAAGGTCTAGTAACTAAATTGAACATTCACCTGAAGATAAAAAATGCAGACCCTTGACTTCAGGACAAACGATGAGGTGGGGTGGGGGGAGTAATAGGGGAAGAAGCTGAGTGGTGATTACTGCAATAATAAAAACTGCCACGTGGGCAAGGATAGATTAAAAGGATCTTACAGAAACATTCGAGTTGAGAGAACAGACCCTCCCGCCCAAATACTGACAAGTTAAAGTGACAGGTCTTCGTTGCTGATTACATGTGGAGGATTAGAGAATGGAACAAGTGCAAAGTGAGCACCAGGTTACTGATTGCAGCAGTGGGGTAGATGGCGGTGCAACTGGGATGGAGGCAGAAGAGGTTTTGGGGAGAGGGTGCTGAGGTGTTTTAAACATGTTGAGTTGAGATACCTACCAGATATTCCGACAGAGCCATCTGATAAGAGAGAAGTAAAAAATATGGACATGAATTGGTAAATCCAAGTGAGGGTGGAGACAGAGATAAGCCATCACCGCTTACGGTGCAGCCAAAGCCACAGAGAGAGACAGAGGGGTGGAGGTGACTAAGATGGATTGATTTAGGGAGACAAGAGGACCAGGGAGAAAAAGCAAGCAGATACCACAGCCTCCAGTATTTTCTCAGAACTATAACACTATTTTCATCCTCAACAGTCTTGTCAGTAACAACTTTTTCAAACATTCCCAAGTTCTCTATTTATATACCATGTTTCACACATATTTGAGGCAGCTTATGGTAAATACATACAATAAAACAGCAAAATAAAATGTAACGAATAAATCAGAGCAAGAAAATATAGAATTAGATTAGGAGGTCGAGACAGAGGCAGGTTGGGGGAAGGAGAATTAATTATGCAGGCCAAAGGGGACTACAGAGTTGCTACAGTAGTTGCTAGTTTTGCTCTGAGCTTCCTAGCGACCAAAGTGAAAAGATAGCAGTTACCTCCACTAAAAAAAAGTTTGAAAAACTATCCTCTTCCTCAGGATTAACTGATTTGCCCAAGATCACCCAGTTAAAAAGTGAGTGGCGGGCGGGGGGTGGGGGTGGGGAGCGGCCAGTTAGCTCAGTTGGTTAGAGCACGATGCTCGAAACACCAGGGTTGCTGGTTCAACCGCCACATGGGCCAGTGTCAGCTGCGCCCTCCACAACTAGATTGAAACAACTACTTGGAGCTGATGGGTCCTGGAAAAACACACTTAATAAAAGTTGTTGTTGTTTTTAATGTGAACGGCTCCTTCTACTCTACAAGCTGCTTCAACATGCAAATACTCTTCACATACTTAGAGTCCCATTATTAGAGTGGGATGATTGAAAGGGAACTGGACTAGGCATCAGGATACCTAGTTACCACAGCACTAGTTCTCTCGCTAACCACAAACCTAAGGCAGATCATTTAAATTCTTTGTGCGTCGTTTTCTCAACTGTAAAATAAGTGCTTTCATCGAGCCAGGGTCAACCTAAACACAGCATTTGTGCTATCATTCGCCCATCTAGCAAACCTGACAGACATTGCTAGTTAATCACAGAACTTTTTTCGGCCAGATCCTGAAAAGAACTCAGAATCCTTCTCAACATTTTTTCAGGAAACCACCAATCAGCATGGACATTCAGACCCTAGAGGTTCTCAAGAGGACCTGCGCAGTATCATGCTATCCCAAACAGTACCGAGCTGCGGCCGTGGTGTCTGCCATATTTTGTGGCATCCTCTCTGAATGAGAAAGGCTGAGGGAGATCTGACTGCGGCTGCTAAGGGAGGCAGATATGGAACAAAGCTCTTTACACAGTTATTTTTAAACGTATAAAAATACATAGATATAGTATAAACATTAAAACTCATACGAATCAAAGTACACTATTGATTAAAATAAAATACAAATGATCTACCAGAGGAAATCTAGGAAAGGCATAGCAGCATATACCAAATGAAAATCTTTAGAAACAACTCAAATTTCAAAGGATCTTTCTTTTATTTTAAAATTTGTATAGGAGCATTTCTACAAAAGTACAGAGAATAGTACAACAAACTTATACGCACCCATTACCCAGTTTCAACAACCATCAGCATTTTGCAGTAAGTGTTCACAGGATTTAAACTGAAAGATCACATCTCCTAAGGCTAGAGTTCAAATACTTATGGCAAAACATAGCTTCTTCTGGAAACACGCTTGTGTCCATGAGTTCATGAATGGACATACACACCCATACAAACACTAACTTCCAGACAACATGGATAAACAAGCTGGAGCGAGTGCTGTTCTCTAGATTCTTGGGACTCAAAATATGATCCCTGATGGACAGGACCAGTATCCTCTGGGAGCTTGAGAGTAAGACAGAATTTCAGGTCCCATTTCAAAGTGACTAAGTCAGAGTTTGCTTTTTAACAAAAATCCCCAGGGAATTAGCCTGCACATTAAGGTTTAAGAAGCACTGGTCTACTCTAGACCGCTCTAACTGTCCTCTGCAAATCTTTCCCTAATTAACTGGCTCCGAGGAGCTGGGCAAGAAACTGGTGTGAAAAAATAGTGTCCATTTAATTGGGAAGACAATTTGCCATTAACTACTCAAATTTAAAGGCATGTACTTTCTGACCTTGTAATTCTACTTCTCAATACCTAGAGAAATGTTCACATACTTAAATAGGATATTACAAAGATGTCTATCACAGCATTGTTTGGAATTGGAAACAGCCTAACTGCCCATCAATAAGATAATGGTAAAGAAACCGGTACAGAACAGTAAGCAGAGGTTCAAGTGAATGAGCCAGATCATGGAAAGTTCTCCTGGACATGTTGTTGAGTGAGAAAAAGCAAGTTCCAGAACGTTCCATTTAGTATAACATTTGTTTAAAACAAAAGAAACACAAATGCATCGCTATGTATTTTCTCTGGATAAATATATGCATGTGTAAAGGAAGAGAAAAGGTCTGAAAGGACAGGTATCAAAAGGAAACAGTGGTTATATCTGGGACCGGATAAAGGGAACTGGGATTAGGGGAGGGGAGTTAAAGGAGGATTATTAATATAATGTTTTATCTATTTGCTTATTTATCGAAAGGAGAATGCACTCATGCACCCCCTGTGGAACAAGCATTTTTTTTAAGTAGCTATATAGTTTCTTATACCAAATGAGTTTATGTAGAGAAAATATGTTCAGGGTAAGGCTACAAAAAGATGCACAGAAAGTTAAAGACTTTTGACACTGCATGGACCATTTTTTTCCGTTTTCTTCAACACATGCGTTCAGCTGGTACTGGGCATATTCCGCACTATTTAAAAATGTCTTCAAAGTGGTTTGTTCGTGTTTCTGTGTACTTTTATATTTCCTTCATTTGTCTGTGAGTTACGTGAGAACAAGCTATATATGTGATTGTTTTCATTGCTGCATATTCCAGGTTCCTGGTTCAACAGATAATGGTGATGTACACTAACTAAATGACTAACTCAAGAACCTATGTATTGTAATAATAATAGCTTTTAAAAAATCCCTAAGAGGTAGACAGAGAGCATGTAGTGTCCTCATTATATAGCTGAAGAAACAGGCTCAATAAGGTTTAACGGCATGCCCAAGGACTCTTTAGCACGGCAAAACTGGACTTTGGCTTCCACTGTGGGATTCCAAGTTCTCCGTCCTTTCAATTACACTATGTATGCCATGCTGCCACACTTACTACACTTCTAGGAAGTTTTTCAGATAGCATCAGTTTGGAAACTCTCAGGAAAAATCTTAGAATTTAAATAATATGTGCACATTGGTGCAACCACTATGGAAAATAGTATGAAGGTATCTCAAAAAATGGAAAATGTAACTACCTTAAAACCCAGCATTTCCAATCTTGGGTATCTATGTTTATTGCAGCACTATTCACAACAGCCAAGGCATAGAAACCAAAATGCCCATAGGTAGACAACTGGATAAAGAAACTGTGGTACATTTATACAATGAAGTATTACTTGGCCATAAAGAAGAATGACATCTTACCATTTGCAATGACATGGATGGACCTAGAGAACATTATGCTAAGTGAAATAAGTCAGGCGGAGAAAAATACCATATGATATCACTTATATGTAGAATCCAAAGAACAGAATAAATAAACAAACAAAATAGAAATAGACTCAGAGATATAAGGAAAAAAACAACTGATGGTTGTTGGATGGGAGGGGGGTGAGGATGAGGGAGAAAGTAAAGGGATACTGTCACCAGGAAAGACAGTTTGGGAAATATAATTGATAATGTTGTAAAGATTTTGCAGGGTGTCAGATGGTCACTTGTAATATTAGGGAGACCACTTCATGGACTGTGTAGACGCCTGACCACTGAACTGTACACCTGAAGCTGAAGCTGAATAATACTGAATGTCAACTTTAATACATATATGGTCACGGGATGTGGAGTACAGCATAGGGAATATAGTCAATGGAATTGTAACAGCTATATACGATGTCAGAGGGGTAGTAGACTGGGGGGGTATCACTTTGTGAGGGGTGTAAATGTCTATTACATTGTTTTGTACACCTGAAACTAATAAAAAAAAGAAATCACTGGGGGAAAAAACAACAAATAATATGTACACTTTGGGGATCTCGTATCTAATTATTTGTTTGAGTTTCTGTTCTTTTCCAATACATTGCCTTGAACAGTCCAAGGAGATGAGACTGAAAAAAAAAAATACTACTATCATCCTATGTCAATCATAAAGTAGAAAAAGGAGGAATTCTAGCTATTTGGAGTTTTTTTAAATGTGTCTGTTCTAATTTCTATAAAAAATACATAATATAAAAGTAGACAGATACTACGTACCCATCTCCCAGCTTAACCATGATCATAGCCCGTTAGAAAAATCCTAGTGACAACGTAAATAGTGGTGGGGAGTCGGGGCAAAAGAGAGAATCCAGCTGTCTGTCCTTAATAAAGTGACAAGATACCTCGAAGTGTTTCCTGTGAAATATTCTCAATGTCATTTATAGACTTTGTGAAGTTAAATGTTTCTGTACGTTTGGAGTTAATGAGGTTCAAAGCTCACCGCAGTGCTTTGGTAGCAAGATAACAAAGCGGACTTCTGGATCCTCGTCAGCACTGCGACTAGAGAGGACCTGCTCTGGACACACATGCCTCCCTCTATTTATAGCAGCAAGCACCAAGTGTTATGGGAAAAGCTCCTAAACCATTGAAAAAGCAAACTATTTTAAGCATCTCACAACTTTCTAAGAATTTTGTTTGTTTTAACATTGTTCCCAAAAGTTGGGTCATAAGTTGTGTATATGTGTGTGCATGCACGCGTGTGTGCCTGCTTTTGGGAAATGTGCAAAATGAGGTTAGTGGGTGTGAAGCATTAACGGTTCTATAAAGAGCTCTAACAAGGGCTGCATTTGTGGGATAAGGCCCGAGGAGTTCATAGTATGACTGAGAAATGAATTAGCTGCCTTAAAAATAAACTTTTTTTTTTTTTAGAATTGGGCTGAATATATATAGTTAAAAAATATGAATCAAGGACAGCTTATTTCAAATATTAGGCGTATTTCCCATAACCATTTAAAACATGTATGTACGAATGCTGAGATCTTGCTAAATTTAACCCCGACTCAGTAAAGACAAGCCCTTCCTTTCTCTTTTGAGGAGGGAAGAGTGGACGAGTTGCCTTACTGGGACTGCGAAAAACACCCTCTGTGCGCCAGGAACTTCATTTGCCAGGAACTTTTTAATGATGTAGAGAATTATTAGCCCTCCCCCTCTTTCTTTTGAATGAGTAAAAACCGGTTGAAGGTGTTTAAAACCTGCTTAGGATCACAGCTAATTTCCAACATTGGTCTGTTTGACTCCAAAATCTACCCGTTCTCCCCTCTACCACACTGACAACTAGGGCAGTGGCACCATATGTTTGTTGCAGACAGTCTTGAAATACGTTTTTCTGACCATCTCTGCTTGGAATGAACTTTTTGGTCATGACTTTCTCTAATATGCCATGTTCTGCAAGTTCACATTCATGTATATAGAAAGTTATATTACCACCCACGAATTCTGAGAAAGAAGCCTCCACTACACCATGGCACTTACAAGGTGGTCATCCAAAAATGGTTCTTAGTAATTTTATTGCATCATCAGAAGCTCAGAATGTAAATTAATGGGCACAGTTACTGGTCTTGCCTGAAAATAGATTCATGACTAACTGTGTCCACACAGTGACTAGAATATGTCAAAGCACAAGACTCGTGGGATGCAGGACGTTTGTAGAGGGGAGTCTGCAGGAAGGAAGGGAGACCAGGACCCCAGGTTGAGGGCTGGGAAGTAGACGTCACTGGCTTTCTAGCTTGCTCACCAAATAGCACCCACTTGAGATTTTACAAAAAGTCTTGCTGTTGTGATTGTTGTTTTAAATCCTATCTTAAGGAACACATATGAAGAAGTTATGCAGTAGGGATTAACCACCTGTCAGCTCTGGGCCTTGTGTTATCAAGTTACAGGCTTGACTCAATTAATAGTTGTAATTAATTACATAATTTTTGGTTCAAGTTTAATTTCACTAAAATGGCATGATGGAATTAGGCCGTTTATGGAGGTGTATGGATAAAAGAATAATGATAAGCTTAAAAGTTATACATTTGATTCAGATTTGAGACACATGAGATACTTATAAACCAAGAGAGGACCCTCCTGTTCCATGACAAGCAATAAAATGAAACGTGCGCCTCACACATATAGGTCTCTGAACATTTGGACTCTAACTGAAAACAGACTAATGCCTCTTCTCTGAGAAGGCTATTGAAGGCCTAATCCTACCTTGGCCCTCAGCAAGGAGAATGTGGGGGGCCTCCCCAGGGCTGCAGGGCGCAGTGCAGAGGTGGAGAAGCGCCAAGTGGGAGGGAGGCCCAGGGCCAGTGTGATCACCACGGTCAGCAAATGCAGTTCTCATCCTTGAGGGCAGGACAGAGAGTTCCCAGAGATTCAAATCCAGAAATTGATTACAAACTCAGGGACATAAACCAGGAAGAGTCTAAGAGGGCTGTCACTTTGTCACTCTAACCACCGGCCACTGCCTCTGCACCTGGTTCTGGGTTTTTATCCCTTTATGCAAAAACACCTCAACTGCCAAGATCTGATTGACCGAAGAGGCTAATATCTGTTCGTGCCCAACCAACAGCCCAGCTGTGCTTCTCTGTCTATGATGTAAATCTTCCCAGGGATGCCCAGTGGGGGCTCAGGGTACAAGATGAATGTAGTTCATTCTTGTGGAATATCAACTCCAGATACACTTTTAAGATATTTTTACATTTTATATTAAAGCAAACACCTATATGGTGGAATACATTGTTAGAAACACAGAAATGTTAAAAAATACAATAGTAGTTCATAGAGGTCACTTTGGTGGCTACCTCCTGATTCATCAGGGGGCTGTTGGTAGAAATATTTGAGGAACTGGGACTGCTGGATCTCTAGGCTGTTCCCTCAGAACCTCAGGCTGGAACGGAAGGTCATCATCTCCAGATGCCACTTCCAGCTCCCAGCCCAGCAGGAGGCATGGCCCCTTGGCACTGCCTCTTTCTGTTCCCTCACACTGCCACACACTAAGTCAACCATGGGGCTGGGGACAGGGGTTATGCCATGAAGACTTTCCCTGTGCAGTGAATGCTGCCTGAACAATCCCCTGCCACTTATCATCATCAAGCCCTGCGACAATGGTGGAAAGACCAACAGGTACTGGGACCAATGTGAGACAAGAGAACTGTATCTACAAGAATGGGTCTGTGAGTAAGGACAAGTTGGGGCAAAGAAAAACTGCTAGTAGAAAGAACTCCAGGGTACAATGACACAGGTGCAGAAATATCACCAGTACAGCTAGTACCAGAAGCACATTCACTAACCACCTACTATGCGCCAGGCACTCAGGGGTAGAGAGCTACACAAGACACAGTCCTGGCCTATGAGGCGAGATCAGGACGACCTAAGTTCCTGACATTTCAGTGGCCTGCTATCAAAATTTGTGTATTCTAAATCTGACTTTATTTTTCAGGTAAAATAAAGATATACCTGTGTTCTCTTACCAATTTACAGTTGATATGACTGTGAGGAGCCTTACCTGGAGGTTTAAGGTTAAATAAGGAAAAATACGAATTCTAATCTAATAAGCAAGAAGTATCTGCCTGTTATATCGTAGAAATTAATCAGTTGACAAACTGCTTAAAGGTTAAATTGTATTTTTTTTAATTTCTAGGGCTGTAGAATTTGCTGTGAAAGCAATTTCTAGACTGAATGGGTCACTGAACTAGATCAGAGGTTTCATTCATTCAACTATGCTATAACAAATTTAACTAATGAAGAAAATGTTCTAGATCCCCTGCTAAATGCTGGTGTGTTCAGAGGCTAATAAGATGCATGGCCTCCCTTCCAGAATTCAGTCTTGGGCGGTGTTGTGATTCTCAAGCTTTTTTTCACTGTTCCTCCCCTAACAAGCCTAACTAGATTATTTTTTCTCATTGCCACACCTCCAGGAAATTTTAATACCAGAGATACACATATATCTGTTTATGTAATGTGGCCCTGTGGAAGACTGCAAATCATTCTAATACCTAAGATTTCTCACTCCCAGGAACCAGTTTCACCCCCTTAGGGGCAACATGGCCCTACTGAGAATTCATGGTCTAGGGAAGATGTTCATACAACTCCCAAAAGATATGTGGCAGGGTATACACACACACACACACACACACACACACACACACCACATATTTTAAAATCAAATTCTTAAAGGACCCCATAGTAAATATTTTAGGTTTTGTGGGCTACATACTGTCTCTGTGGCATATTCTCCTATTTTGTTTTGTTTTGTTTTGTTTTTACAACTCTTCAAAAATATAAAAACCTTTCTTAGTTCAAGGACACCCTATACCAAAACAGGCTACTGGCCAAATTTGGCCTGTGGGCTAGAGTTTGCTGACTCCTGATTTAGAGGGATAACAACTAACATTTTTTGAGATCTTACCATTTCCAAAAAGTAACTGTTTGTAGAACAGTGGTTGCCAGGGGCTGGGTAAAAAGAGGAATGGGAGTTATTGTTTAAGGGTACAGAGTTTCAGTTTTGCAAGATGAAAAGAGTTCTGGAGATGGTTGGTAGTGATGGAAGCACAATAATATGAAATGTACTTAATACCACTGAACTGTACACTTAAAAATGGTTAAGATGGTAAATTTTATATTACTGTATTTTGCCGTGTATGATGTACACTTTTTTGCCCAAATTTGTAAGGGAAAAATAAGGATGCGCATTACATAAGGGTAGTACTAATTCTACATCTGTATAAATGTTTTTAATTCTTTTATTTATGCTTATGAATTAAAAGTGTAACTCTAGAAATCAATAATGATATGTGTATGCACAATAATACACTGGAACATGATAATCGGTTTTGTTGAACTTACGACAAACTTGCAATGATGAAGAGTTCTTGGCCTTCTATGATGCATAAATATTGTAAATTTGTTACCGGTACATAAATTTCTTGTACCTTGTATCTGTTCTTGTGTTTTGTAATTACTTATGTGAAATTTCTTGTACCATACTATATTAAAAAGTAAATGCTGGGGCCGGCCCGGTGGCTCAGGCGGTTGGAGCTCCATGCTCCTAACTCTGAAGGCTGCCTGTTCGATTCCCACATGGGCTAGTGGGCTCTCAACCACAAGGTTGCCAGTTCAATTCCTCGACTCTCGCAAGGGATGGTGGGCTCCGCCCCCTGCAACTAGTAACGGCATCTGGACCTGGAGTTGAGCTGCGCCCTCCACAACTAAGACTGAAAGGACAACTTGAAGCTGAACCGCACCTTCCACAACTAAGATTGAAAGGACAAAACAACTTGACTTGGAAAAAAAAAGCCCTGGAAATACACACTGTTCCCCAACAAAGTCCTGTTAAAAAAAAAAAAAAGCTAAAATTTCTTTATAACACAAAAAACAAGTACCTAAATGTAAACAAATAAAAATTTGAATTAAAAAACTAAAATGAAAGAATTTTTCCCTGAAAGTTTGAGCCAAAAACGTGGGTGCACATTACACATGGGAGCTGCATTATACATGGCAAAATACAGTATGTATATTTTACCACAAAAAACTGTTAATAAAAAAAAGTAACTTTAACTTTCACATAATACTCACCAAGAAAACAAATAAATTAGATATCTTAATTTTGTAGCTGAAGAATGTGAGGCTAAAAGAGCTTTGACAACTTGCCCAAGTTACAAAGCTAGCAAGTGCAGCACTGAGAGTTGAATCCTCGCCTGTCAGTTTAAAAGACTGAGCTCTTTGTCATTATCACAACTAAGAACTCCGTTTATTTATTTGTTTTCTCAAACAGATGGTCATATTTCCAAAGATTTTACCTGCTAACCAAATACTTTATTTTGCTTCTTAAAAATTATTCAAAGATACATACTGACAAACAGAGTTTCAGATCTGTTCATAGGTCAGCCCATTCTTAAAAGATAAGCTCTAACACTGATAGGATTTCCGCCAAAAATCAAAGAAATTTGGCATTCTAGTTAAGATTTTTTCTTTAGATAAATGTAAGGCCCATGAGGGCAAGGATGTTCCTTATCTGTCTTTTTCACCCCAGGATCCTCAATTCTCAGAACAGGGCCGAATATTTAGAAATGCGAAGTACACTCCCTCCTTCACCTCTGAATTCTTTGTGTTTAGGAGACTCCTAATATCTGTGAAAGTATTGAAGGCAGACAGAATCTAGGATCTCTTTCACTGTTCAAGTTTTATGATTCCATGACTCAATATAGTTTTTCCAGTGGTATTCCTTCAGTTAACCATAACGTGTGCTCATGTGTGTTCTTACAAAAACACAGAGTAAAATAAAAGAGGAACCTAAAGTTTAGTGATAATACTATATTATAAATTCCGTAACCTGACAAAACAATAAAAAAAGACTTTAAAAGATTTGGTCTTTTTTTATTGTTCGATGAATTAGGAAAAGAATCTTAACTAGTTGTTGGAACTGGGTCCCATATGGACTAAAAAAGGCAAAAAACTGCTGGGCCTGCCTGTTTTATAACAATTCCCCCAGGGCAAGGTCTGTGGGACTCCCTGGGCTTGTGATATAGTCCAGCCTTCCAGGACTTTATCCACTTGGCTGTATCTGACTGTCACAAGGCACATGACCTCGGCCAGGCCAACCAGAATTCTTCCCTGGGATTTTTCAAACTTAAACTAGGAGGTAAGGATCCTATTTTCTCAGGCCATTGGCTGTAAAGACATCTACAGATTGACACTGACCATGGCATCTCCTTCAGTGTAGAGGAAGCCCATCTGCAGTAAGAAAAAAATGAAGCCAACAGTGAAAGACAGAGATGAAAGGTGGGGAGAAAGAGTGGAGGAGCCAGAGATACACGGCTGTTGTTCAAGTCCGATTCTGAACGTCCTGAAAACCCACTCCACCCAGCTCATCCTGAAGTTTGATAAAGTAAACAAACAGAAATAATCCCCCCACCCCCTTTGCTTAGGCTAGATGAAGTGAGTTTCTGTCACTTGCAACCAAGAATCTTAATGCATGGGCTGAGGCTACTGACTGACCTGGAAGGATAAAGTGTGTCATCCCAGGGAAAGTGGGCTAAAGGTAACCAGCTCCTCAGTTCACCCTGGACTGGTTCCTCAGCCTTTCTCAACCTCGAGTTTTCATCTGAGAAACTAGGTCAAACCTCTTTGCTACCAGGTATGCTCGAATCCCTTAAACAGGCAGATATGACATAATGTACTGTTGAAGCATTTTTGTTTTTAGACAAAAGTGAGCCCCCTCCCCAAAATCCCCAAATAGGATTGTTTCCATTTTGAAAGTCCCTTCACATTTTATAGAGCATCCAGAAACAAGTGTGATGAAGTGACAGGGCTCCAGGCTATACATAATAAAGAGCTTTAAGGGAACTGTTAAGAACGTATGTAATCCCTTCAAATTGCTCGTGTAAATTATACTAATCTATTGAAAGAAATCTTGCATCACAGAGAATAAAGAAAAACATTTCACTTTCTTCCAAACCAACCATCAACCCAATCACCTTTTATCTTGCTGATTTTGTATCATTTTACCTTTCCTTCTTATGATTTTAATTATTTTTTTCCATATGAAACTAGCTGAAGCTATTCACCATTAAATCCACTCAATTTTACTTAAGATTGTAGAGCTATGAATAGAAACATGTACCTAAATTAGTCACCAGCACAAGGAAAACTGATAGCTTGTCTTAATAGAAAACTCAGAAAATTAATAATTTATAAGAATATTTGGAAAAGGTTATTTTAAAATATCTAAGATGATGATGATTATGTTTAAAGATTTTATTGGGGAAGGGGAACAGGACTTTATTGGGGAACAGTGTGTACTTCCAGGACTTTTTTCCAAGTCAAGTTGTTGTCCTTTCAGTCTTAGTTGTGGAGGGCGCAGCTCAGCTCCAGGTCCAGTTGCCATTGCTAGTTGCAGGGGGCGCAGCCCTCCATCCCTTGCGGGAGTTGAACTGGCAACCTTGTGGTTGAGAAGATGCACTCCAACCAACTGAGTCATCTGGGAGCTCAGCGGCAGCTCATCTCAAGGTGCTCTGTTCAATTTTAGTTGCAGGGGGCAGAGCTCACCATCCCTTGCGGGACTCGAGGAATTGAATTGGCAACCTTGTGGTTGAGAGCCCGCACTCCAACCAACAACTGAGCCATCGGAAGGCAGCTCAGCTCAAGGTGCCATGTTCAATCTTAGTTGCAGGGGGCAGAGCCCACCATCACTTGCGGGACTTGAGGAATTGAACTGGCAACCTTATGGTTGAGAGCCCACTGGCCCATGTGGGAAATGAACCATCAGTCTTCGGAGTTAGGAGCATGGAGCTCTAACTGCCTGAGCCACCGGGCCAGCCCCCTAAGATTATTTTAAGACTTTATTTAAAAAGAAGGTAAATACGAACTACTTTCTAATCAAAGACTGTAAAAGCAAACTGCCTACATCATCTTTTTTAGTAATTTATTTTTAAGGACAATTCTGAATAATTGTAAAAGTCACTGTTTCATCCCTGGTAGTTAAGGTAAGAAAGAGATTTTGCCATGAGACACTTAGGTTAATTCAAAGTCAGTCTATGCATTTCTAAAATAGCAGCAGCTTCTAGAGAACAGTTCCACCCCAGACCAGGTGAATGCCCTCCTGACAGTGGTCCTTTCTTCCCACCAGACCTTAAGCTCCAGGAGAGCAGGTAATAAACTACACAGGTCCACAGCTACGCTTTCAGTGCCTGGCACATTGTAGTGATCAATAAGTGTCTGGGGAATAAGTAAATAAAGGGATCAATAAATAAATCCAACTGCATGTCTTACTTCCAGCATCGATGAAGAGTTTGGCATAAGAAAATTCCCGGGAAACTGACAAGGATGAAAGTAGAAAATGTAAAAGTTTCTCCTCCCGAAATTCAAACTAATTCAGCAAGTACTGGGAGGCATGTCCTCAGTGCCCTGGACTAGCAGCTGCTGACACAGATAAAGACAAGAGAGTTCCTACCCCAAGGTGCGCAGCAGAGTGAGCTGACATCAGCTGGAGGCCGCACTTTCACAGGACTTACCGCTTACCAGCAGGTTCATCTGAGTAAGACTGCAAAAGTGGGAGAAGGGAAAGGAGACGACCGTGGAAAACTTAATAAATGCACTCAAGTATCCTAACTAGACATTAAAAGCTTATAGTATCATATACCCTATCATGCCCATCACATTATTTCTACAGAAAAAAAATACATTCTAATAGGGATGGTATAATTCCAGGAACAAACTTCTGCATTCCTAATTCCCCTTAGAGCTTTGCCAGGCAGATGTAGGGGGAAAGAGAAGGAATAAATAGCAGTTTTGACAACGGGAGCTCTCCTAGGATGGGGAACTATGGAAGAAAAGATGGGGGACAGTGTGACACTCCTATATAAGATATGGATCATTTGAGTATTTGAAGTTGGGAGTGGCCGCATCTTTCATTTTCAACATCATTAAACCCAGATGCATTTTCTCATACTGAACTGCACTATTACTGCTATCTGCTTGACTATGTGAACACAGACAAATCACTCATCAAATTATAGCAAATCCTGTTAAAAAGCAGATCATTACTTTACTGGTTCCAGATAACATCAAATTATGACTTCTCCAAAGACAGCCAATATAGAGAATAAAAGTGTAATTTTGAAATTGGGTGTCTGCCTTTCTCTCCAATACCAAAGTAAAAAAAGAGATTGCCTGTGTATTCATTTAACATCGGCGTTATCAGATATAAACAAAGATTCTCTAAAAATTACAAACTCTTTTCATCGATCCATCCATTCATACATGAGACATCAATTATGTGTCCGATACCACATTAGCCTCAGGAAATAATATAAGGGGAAAGGGACACAAAAAGCGGACACACCCTCAGGTAGTATTCTTTCTATTTCTTATCTTGACTTGTTAAAGTCTAACTGAATGACTTAGCAAGTGGAATAGGAAGTGAAGATAAACTCCAAGTCCTACCACACAATAAATTAGAGTAGAAGTTAAAAATAGATTAACAGCCAGTAGCGCTTAAAGATACACAGGTGCGAAATGAGGCGAGTATCTGGTCACACCACAAGCGTTCCTCAAAGGCACTGTAAGTAGATCTATGACGTTCCTGAACCACACCTGAGGTCCTCAAAAGCAGCCCACAGCTCTTCCTCCTCTATCCTGGCTGGAATATTCCTCACACACAAAGGCAAAGAGGAAATGTTGGCTCAATAGTCACAAAATTGTTCAGATTTCTGCACTGTAAGGAGGGTGGATTACAAACCGGGTCAGCAAATGATTCTATTACTGCCTTCTTGAATTAGAGAAGTTGCCACCACTTGCCGCACAGAGCTATTGAGAGATGGGCAATAATCCACAGAAAGCCACTAGCCCAGTCAATGGCCTCTATTTTTCACACCAAGTTGTCTATACATCCTCTCATCCAATGTAACCACATGCTGCCCACACACGGCACTTCCAGTGTGTTACAGGTAAGCTTCAGCCAGTCAATCGGTCTGTGTGTTTAACAAAAGCAAAACAATGCAAACAGGAGCCTATTTATGAAAACTAAGGGGAAGGATTAACTTGGTACCAAACTATCTGCTCCAAAGCCAAAAAAGAAACAACTTTTATATAGATAGCTCAGGTAGGAGAGAGCCTTCTTCATGGATTACTGAAAACAAAAAAAACTTGGAAGGAACAGTCCCATCCTTGAGGGAGCAATAAAGAAGACTGATTTCTGATGCCACTATTGCTCAGTCAGAAGCACTGCGAGAAATAGCCCGTCTCTGGGCCTGGTGTCCAAGCAGGTTCAGGACCCTAAAATACAGTTCTGGAGTCTGACAGCTCTGTGGAGTTCAGGTCCAGCACAGAGAGCCGTGAGCAAGATGGACAGGTTACAATGCTGACTGTATTCTCAAACATGCCCCAGGTGAGGGTTGGTCAGAACAAGTTCTGGAGAACTAGTCTGCCCTCATACTGCAGGTGTGCCTGGCCCCTTATCGTCACACAGACAGTTGTTCTAAACAAGTACTTCTTCGCTAAGGACTTGTAAACTCAGAAATCTAGAGCAGGCAGGAAGCTTGGAGACGAACCATGCCAACATCCCCACTTTACTGATGAGAAAATAATAGCCAGATGGGCGGGTCACAGAGCTGGTTAACAACAGAACCAGAATTAGAGCCCAGGCCAGTACCCCTTCCATCAGACTTTACTGCCTCATTCACATTCGTGAACAGCCTGAGTTCTCTACTAGTGTTTTTTTTTTTTTTTTCCTTTTTTAAGTCTTGACTTTATTTGGAGGTCACCTCTTTTTTCTAACTTTTTAATTATAAAATATACATAAAAGTTATCATCTTAACCATTTTTAAATATATAGTTCAGTAGTGTTAAGTACAGTCACGCTCTTGCGCTCCATCAGCGTCACCCAACTCCAGAACTCCGCATTTTCCCAAAATGAAACTTTGTACCTATTAAACAATAACTCCCCAGCCCCTGGCAACCATCACTCTATTTTCTGTCTCTATGAATTTGACTACTCTAGGTGCCTCACATAAGTGGAATCATTCAGTATTTGTTATTTTGCGACTGGCTTATTTCACTTAGCATATCTTCAAGGTTCATCCATGTTGTAGCATGTGTAAGAATTCCCCTCCTTTTTAAAGCTGAATAACATTCATTGTATGAATATACCACATTTTATTTATCCATTCTTCCATCGATGGACCCGAGTTGCTTCCATTTTTTGACTATTGTGAATACGGCTGTTATAAACATGAGTGCACAAATATCTGTTCGATCCCGGCTTTCAAATATTTTGGGTACATACCCAGAAGTGAAATTGCTGGATCATATGGTGTATCTGTGCTATACTGAAATGTGTCTCAAAGAAGACAAAGAAGAGACTAAATCATTTTGGTTGGTGAATTCTTTAAGAAAATGAAAAATACTGAATGTTTTGTTCCTGAACTTAGCTTTACTAAAAAACAACAAATTTTATAAGAAACCCCTTCGAGGCTGTGTGAAGTAGAGGGGAAGCATAGCGATGACAGGACGATGACTGTGTTAATGTCTGATGCAGCACTGGACACGCTTTTGACCTCCGAGCGGGAATGTCCACAGGGAAGAGAGAGTGGTCTAGATAATCTCTGAAGTGTATGGATTCTGTGGATTCTATGAATCGATGGAAAAACTTAGAGGATTACTATGTTTATTCGTGTGTTTTTTATTTTCCTTTGTTTCTGTCTGAATTACAAAGCATACTGTAGCTTAAATAACTGTTTCTAGTTTAAAAACTTAGTGTATCCTTGAGACAAGAGTTCCAGGGGAAAAGAGAAGAACTGAGTTAGAAAAAGAAATCATTGAGACTAGTTTTTTATCATAGGCAATAATTTCCCCTAGTTGTACATTTGATAATGGCCTTAGAATTTCTAGAGTGTAGTACCCTGTATACCTGAGTCACTGTGAATTTGTGCTTATTTTCTAGGAGTTGATATAAAACTATCATATACACACTGAGCTCGGTATCAACAGGGAATACCTGCCAAGAAAAGTTTGCTACAATAGTTGGGTACAAACAACACTTCAGTTACTGAGCAACATACTGTCACCAAGATCCTTAACTGAAAATGCATTCTCAA
Organism: Rhinolophus sinicus; assembly: GCF_036562045.2. NCBI lineage: Eukaryota > Metazoa > Chordata > Mammalia > Chiroptera > Rhinolophidae > Rhinolophus > Rhinolophus sinicus. The sequence continues at coordinate 49,284,443 of NC_133751.1, forward strand.
AATGTAGACCTGGGTAAGTATGACCCCAACCACATGCTCTAAACCCTAGCTGTTCTTGGGCCTTTCCTAACCACCCAGCCTCTACATTCCTCTTTCCCAGGAAGCATCTGCAGGGTGAGAAACACTCCCCACCCAATTGCCCCCAGCTTCCCAGAACTCTATCTGCTTGAGTGTCCACCATGCAGCAGGCTTTCTACTCCAGGGGCAAGAAGGGGAAGATACAGATAAAATTCCTCACATATGTTTCACCAATCATTATTTCAACTACTATATTTAAAATAACTTTTGTGGAAAGCTTTCTATGCTGGGTACAATTATTTGCATTAACTTATTCAATGCTTATAGTCCTGTGAGTTAGGTGTCTTCATGCTCAAGTTGTAAGAAAGGAGATGGGAGCTGAGAGAAGTGTCCTGTCTAGAGCCACACAGGCAGTAAGGGGCACAGCCAGGCTGGACAGGGGCTTCCGGCCCCAAGGCCACTGCCCGTTCTACTACGTATACCATTTACCCAAACTCTCCAGTCTATGCCAACCTGGCCACCCCAAAGAGAACATCAGAAGTTACTCTCTTAAAAAGCAGGCCCTAATGATGTAACAATTCATTTATGGCTTTTCGGTCAAGTGTGAAGTATACAGATCACATAATTTATTCTCTTACCTTTATTTCTGCTGACAGGCCAAACTTTGAAAAAAACTAAAACCAAGAGGAGAAATCCTGGATCAGTCAGTCCTTTTATTAAAAAACGCTTTATCGAGATAGAAACACCCACATTCTCACCATCTCCAACAGCGGTGGACACTGATGGGGTCCCAGTGTTTCCATTCACCTCCAGGCTTACAACCGGGAAGTCTACTGGGGGAAAAGGCATCTATCTATTCAAGACTTGCTTGGACATTTTTAGAGATTTAGATGATCCGAATCTTTCCTTTCCAAATTCTAAGAGTGCAAAAGGAGTGTTAATTAATACTTATTACATAGTAGATTCAGGAAACTGTTTTTCCTATGACCGCATGCATTTTTTTACAGCACCGAGACCCCTGGGGGAGGTATTAGGGTGTGCACTATATTTATGCTGATTTTATTGGACTTGGAGCATAACTTTATTATTTTAAATGACCGTAGAGGTTTATAATTATTGTTATTGTTGATTTTATGACATGTTATTCGTCCCATCTATGATTTATTTGAGTCCTCAATCAGGAAGTTAACACCCAAATATGACATTGTTCCTGCGGGAAATACTGGCTTTAAAACACTGACTTTTATTGGAGAGTTTTTATTAATGCAATGCCATGAAAAGTGGGAACTGCTTGCTCAATGAAACCCTGATTAAGCAAAATATAACTGAGTTTTTCTTTATCCAACTTCTAGGAGAAAGAAGCATTATTTTGCATTTATTTTTTAAGCAGGCTGCAGAGGATAATGTGAAGTCCCGAATTTCTCTCCTACCTCCTACATCAGTGGTTCTCAACTCTGGCTACACATCAGTACCACATGGGGGGACTTAAAAAATAGTGGCGCCAGGCCCCATCCCAGACCAACTGAATCAGAATTTCAGAGGGTGGGGTCAAGTACTGCATTTTTTTTTAAAGCTCCCCAAGTAATTATAATATGCCTCCAGGGTTCAGAACAGTTGGCCTATACCATTTGCTTTTAAACTTGAGAGTGCACCTGAATCACCTAAAGGCCATGTTAAAACAGATTGTCAGGTCCCAGCTGGGAATTTCTGATTCAGTAAGGCTGGGGTGGGATTTTAAAAATCTGCATTTATATAACAAGTTGCCAGGTGATGCTGATGGCCCGAGGACCACACTGAGAATTACAGCCCTATACTTTCTCTAGTTGAATAGTAATACTCTAAATTAATTTTGTTATAAATATATTAGATCATTCTCTGAGAAGGAGTGGTCTAACATTTTATTTAGTAAGGTTTTCAACAGTGTGGGCCAAAGAAAAAGGATTTTCTGCTTAACCGTTAATTAAAACAGGAAACTTAGTTTATTAGAATGCATCATTCCCTGAGGATCATAGTTACTGAAGTAAAACCAGGATAAAATCAGACACAATACAATCCAACCATTAGTAAGCACTTCCCATGGGACGGCTAGTGACACCACACGTAAGTGACTCTTTCCTTCCCACAGCAGTGAAGAGCCAGTCAGACAGGACTGCTGTGCATACAGGTAACTGCAGTCAGACCACAACTGAGGTAATAGTGAGAATGCCGGAAGGGGGGATTGAAGGCGTGTTCAGAAGGACTTAGGGGAGCTTTACACAGGAGGGGGCCTTTTAGCAGGATCTTCAAGGGGACTACCCAGCTGCCATTATTCCACTGTCCACAAGCAATTTTCCAGTATCAGTGCAGCATACTTCCCGCCCCCGCGGGCACATCTGGACCTTGTCCCCAGGCATTAGAGGAGTGATCGGGAACTACGGGCAAATTTTACTTTCAAGTTGAAGGCAGGTTCTGTGGTTTACCTACCTTTGAACTTTTTACAACAATTAGCCCAAGGCCTTACACATAAGTGTTGTTGAATACCTGGGAGTAAGTGATGAAAAAATGTAACCTGGAAGGTAAACCTAATGCATCCCAGGGGCACACACAGATAGAGAGGGAGGTCAGGTGTAGACTACCGGACTTTTACTCTCTAAGTAGCAACCCCATTCCAGGCTTAATACACCACAGGCATGTAAGAAGTATTCTCAACTAACCAGAAATATGGTAGCACATTAAGCTGGTGTTGGGATGGTAAGGATGAAAAGCAGCCGTTTCCCCATGGTGTGTGTCTGTAGATCGGGAAAGAGTCAGAGCCTAGCTCCTTAATGCAAGGACTGAGAGCTGGCTACTTCTGTGCCCTGCATTTGTCTAAACTGTAGTAGGCGCTCAAGTAATGCTCTACCGAGTTGAAATAACTTGTTGGGTTCCTTACTGAACCTCAAAAGTATTTCTTAAATTATTTGGACGTTATGTGACATTCAGCAGTTGATTCCACTGAGGTCATTGAGAGCTGGCAAGCAGTTAATTTCAAAACCCAAATGCAAAATGCAGCATCACCAACTAGGTACAGAATCCCTCTTCTACACCCACCAACCAGAATGAAGCACTATCAGCCAAGCTTAGATCTCGGAAGAACCCCGACGGACATGATAATCAGAAGGCAAAGCTTTTCTCAAGGTAAGCACCCCCACAAACACACTTTTGTTGTTAGAAGAACTGAAATTAATGTAGAAAGTGAAATGCTGACAGCACCTTCTGGAATGCCAGTGCCGTAGGGGTGAGCAGACCAGGCTCTGGGCCTCCGACAACACAGCTCCCAGGCAGGTTCTTCTACTTAATCGTACAGCTGGATATGGGAAGTTATCATCTTATTTCCAACAAGTGTAGTTTGTTAGGCTCAATCTTCGAAGTTATCCGCAATTACTTCTTTTACAACTAAAATGCATTTAAATTCTACCTTTAAAGGGTAGTACAGAATCAAATGTCAAATGATCAAATATTTAAATAGCCCTTAATTAAAGTACTAGTATTAGAGTCTTTGGGAATATTACCCAAATAAAAGTGCTGAAAAAAGAGGTTATTTCCATTTTATTATTCTGTAATGATTGTGATCAAAATTGCCTCTTTGAATGGATGGATTTGTAACTACTTTCTGTCACATCCTCAATTCTTCCATAACAAGATGATGCCCAGATAGTAACTGTTTGCCTCTCCAGGGCATTGGAAACCTAAAATGAATCAAGATTATAGCTCACTGAATGGTGAAATATCATCAATTCTAGTTGTAATAGAACAGAACTGGAATTTACCTTTTCTTTAAAAAGGAGGGGAGGAAAGGGGTGCTTACCCAACAAAGGAATCAACATAAACAAGATCATAAGAGGTAAATTTAAACTACTCAAGAGAATAAAGTATAATCATTTGATTGTTTTGCGAAAAAAAATACATCAAAATTTTAAACAATAGAGAGAGGTCAACAATCCGCTCAAAACATACAAAAAGGAAGAAAAGTAGAAGGATGATAATTCAGGACATACTGTTTGACTAGAATATATAAACTGTGTAGAAAATTTAATATATTTACCCTCAGTGTTTTTTTTTAACAATGTAAAAAGCTTCGGTCTGACTTAAAAAGCCGGCACTCCTAACAGACTCTTTAACATTCCATAAGCCTCCGTCTACATGTTCAAAAGGTAACAACCAAGATAACTTTTCACTTCACATAACTATCACATTATCAGGTCCTTTAAGAGAAAAGGTTAAATGGGTTATAGGAATATGTAATGCAAGTAAAGCAAACACTGAGATTCAATAAAAATTTAAACACATGACTATTAAAATACTATATTTGACTGAAGTCCAAGAATTTAGGACATTCTATAGACGAAGTCGATAGGTTTGCCTGAGTTTGGCAAAACGCTCATACAAAATGTATCTATCATTCAACATCCACATGGATATGCCCAACATCAAAAGCAATACAACATTCTATCAAATTTCAAGAAATAAACGCATAATAAAGGTAGGTACCAAAGGTCCGTGGGCCTGATGTTTTACAGTTTCAATAGGGGAGATGTCAAAGTGATCACTGCATTTTGCCTGAGAAAGATTTACTCCGCTTTGGTGTAGTAAATTGCATATTTCCTAGAAAACCAATGATTTTAAAGAAGAGTAAATATATTTGCCTCTTGTAGACCATGACTAACCACAGTATGGCACAATTCTGGAGAAATCAGACCTCGCCCAGTTACAAAAATAACAAAAAGGACTCTTGCTGCTGGCAGAAAAGTGACAATCATCTTTACTGATACCACAAGAACAATTTTTAAACTTTTCAATTAGACATTTTAAAAAAGTCAGCTCTTTCAGATAAGCTGGAAAGGGAAAAATTAAATTGTTTTATAAAAGTAACTGAAATCATTCTTCAGGGAAAAGAATAGAGAGGTGAAAAAGAAAAACAAACACAAGTTCAATGCTAAATATGTGACCCCAAGGATTTTGAACAACCTGGGCCTCAGTCCCCTAATCTATGAAATGAGGATAGTAGTATCTGCCTTCATCACCCTACAAAGTGTTGTGAAAACTAAATAAGTATTATAAAAGGATCCAGACATCTGTAATTGTTATTACTGTTGTTTTATAGGGAATTTCAGTTTTACTCCAAAAGGGCTAATTATAAATATTAATATAAAGGGATTATTCTTTTCAGTATAAGCCAGCCCCAAATCAAGCAAGTCTGTCTTTGATTTGCTGATTCTTCCTGATTGACATAATTAAACCTCAGATGGTTCCCCACGATTCCCACCCTCTTTACATTCACCTTCTGACTAATCCCTTCCCCTTGAGTGGGGGCTAGGCTAGTGTCTCATGCCTAATGAACAAAATAAGGCACAAGTGACAATGTGCAACTCGTAACTAGGTCGCAAGAGGCAGTGCGGTGTCATGCTCTCTTGGATTACTCACTGGGGGACGCCTGCTCTCATGCTGTGAGCAGACCTATGGAGAAGCCCATGTTTTGAAGAACTGAGACCTACAGCCAGCAGCCAGAGAGAAACTGAGGCCTGCCAAAATACCATGTGAGTGAGCCTGGTAGCAAATCTTCTGGCGACAGCTGAGCCTTCAGATGACTGCAGCCCTAGTTGGCAACTTGACTGCCATTTCATGAAAGATGCTGAGCCCGAAGAACCCAGCTAAACTGCTGCCACATTCCTGATCCTCAGAAAACCTGAGATACTAAATAAGTGTTGCTTAAAATTGCTAAGTTTGGGATAATTTGCATGCAGCAATAGATTAGTAATACAAAGCATTTGACAGCATCTTGCTTTGCAATGAACACGTAAGATCAGTCACTTCTTTGGTTATAAATTATCTTATCCATTGGTAAATCCTATCACTTTTACACTTGCCTGTTTTTTTCACAATAACTTTCAATGCTGTGTGCTTAAACTGATGATATTTGATTCATTATATAAAAACACACCTTAAGTGTGATTCTTGTATCCACCCATTATCTTGCAATAAGATAGTTGTTTTTGTCAAGTAAGTTTTTCTCTTGTGATTTCCAGCAGATTTTTAATGCACTTAGGTTACAGAGAGAAATATCTACAGGGGAAACTACACTTGTAACCATTTGTAATCATACTGAACCTAATAATACTAAGATAAACTTATCCTTTTTTAAAAGACTGATTTGCACAACCTATTCTGGTTCCACCAAATTTGAATCTCTGCTTTCCAATACTCGTTTTGCAGCCCTGTGCAACTGCTCTTTGCAGCCCACCTCATGTTTTAAAAAGCCTTCTTCGTACTTAAAAATGTCTATGAGGGTTTTATTCCACTTAGGCCATTCACAAAAGAGCAAAATCTTTGAAACACTATTCACCAATCCTCCCACCCTGTTTGAAAATAAAGAAGAAAAGAGAAAGAAATAAGAAGTATTAGTGATACCTTATTATAGCTTTAATGTTAATTCATCCAAAAAACATTTAATGAGCAGCTATATCCACTACTCAAGGCATTCAAGATGCAACAGTGAAAAAAAAAAAAAAAATAAGACCCAGAACTTCACATTTTTAAAGTTCCAAAGACCAGTCCAAAAAATAGGGTTGACTATTTTTGTGGAACTGACCAATTAGATCCATCACAGCGAGAGGAGCCAAATGAAATCCTGAACTCCTACACTCCCGCAGACACTGCATTATGCCTTATCGCAGGTGACTGGCTAACTTACAATCTGTAAGACATGTGCTTTACCTCACCAGTACAGTGATTACTAATGAGCTATTTTATTCTGCATGTAAGTGATGAAAAAAAAAGATACATTTCTAAAATGTTAATTCCAACTGTCAGAGTAATTTTTTGTTTTGTTTTGTTTTGTTTTTTAAAAGGTCCCTTAGGCAATTGGAAGTTTTCATTTAGTTTGGCCTTAATGAGTATTTACTGAACCCAAGGCCAAGAAGCAGAATCCATATGGCCTTCAATTTCTTCAACTTCAATACAAGAAAGTGCAACAGTAATCAAAACACTTTTCAAACATATTTTAAAAGCATAGTTTTTCACCACTGAATTTTCCTACCAAGCAGATTCTATGCTTTTAAAACTACCTGCCTTGTATCAGACATTGATTTACAGGCAGAACTCAAGTTCTTATTTTTAAAAATGTTTGCTGGACATATGAGAACAACACTTTTTTAGGAAATGGTTGAAAACAGTATCTATAGTTGACACAGTGTTTAACTAGAGAAGGTGTAATTTAGACTGATATGGAAATATGTTCCTCCACTTAATGAAAATAGAGGCCTATTTTTTTCTCGTGAACATATATTATCAAACACTTCACACATAAATTTATAAGACTGTCACATATTCAACATATGTACATTACATATTTTAAAAAGGATTTTAGATGGCTGAAAATAACAATAACACAATAAGATCACTATATAAAGATAAAACTATAGGATACTTTATAATGGAGAAAATAATTATTCCAGAAAAGTAAACTAAGGATGGTTGCTGCAACTGAGACCTAATTTTAATTTTGAGTTTCCAAACAGCTTCTGTCGTTAGATAAGAGACATACTAGTTTGTCCAGTTTATCAAGAGAAGGACTTTTCCCTCTCACTCAGATAGGCCTTAAGGGTAAGAGATACTAAACATAATGGAGACTGTGTCTTCAATAATATTGTGTAGAAGATACATATTTCCATGTGGCAGAGACGGCAGATGGGCAAACCACAGGCCAGATTCAACTCACAGCTGTCTTCTTTGACCTTCGCAGTGTCCCTAAAATTTTTTGAATTGTTCCCATTATTCCTAACTTTTGGCTTCTCTTGAAATCTCAGATTTGGGAACAGTGACCCTACATTTCCACATGGCGACAGTGGCTGGAGCTAACAGCTACCCCTCTCATGGTCCACAGAACCCCCTTTGACAACACTTATGTAATCTGCAGGTGTCTGAGTATGGACTCCTGTAAATATATGGTGGTTTCTTATAACAGTCTTACTACAAAACTTGGGTGCACAATATAAAATCATCCATCTTCGAAGACCAGTCTGCAGGAAGCTAGAGTGATGGAACACAGGAGCACGGAGCAGAGCTAAGAGGGGAGCCCCTCTTTCTCCTTGGGTATCAGAACCAACTAGAATAGAAGGCTCTTTAAACAACACAGAAGCCAAAGCCCGAGGACTTTTAGGATTCCCCTCAAGAGTCTTTGGCCATAGGTTAAGAAATCACTGAGAGAACAATACATTTTTGAAACAATACCATTTTTGAAAAAGATCATACATGCAGGACGGACACTGAAGAAGTGTGTGTAGGGGCCGGCCCGGTGGCTCAGACGGTTAGAGCTCCGTGCTCCTAACTCCGAAGGCTGCCGGTTCGATTCCCACATGGGCCAGTGGGCTCCCAACCACAAGGTTGCCAGTTCAATTCCTCGAGTCCCGCAAGGGATGGTGGGCTCTGCCCCCTGCAACTAAGATTGAACACGGCACCTTGAGCTGAGCTGCCTCCCGGATGGCTCAATTGGTTGGAGCCTGTCCTCTCAACCACATGGTTGCCGGTTCGACTCCCGCAAGGGATGGTGGGCTGTGCCCCCTGCAACTAGCAACGGCAACTGGACCTGGAGCTGAGCTGCTCCCTCCACAACTAAGACTGAAAGAACAACAACTTGAAGCTGAACAGAACCCCCCACAAGATTGAAAGGACAACAATTTGACCATTTTTCCCCAATAAAGTCCTGTTCCCCTTCCCCAATAAAATCTTTAAAAAAAAAAAAGAAGTGTGTGTAAAAGCATAATGGCTCATGCCCCTTCCGATTTGTTGGGCATCCATTCTAACCCGTTGAAAGTACTTTTGAAGATCATCCTTGAGGTCATGGAACCCCAACATATAGAACAGATCACAGGAGGGCTAATCTGCGGGAAGAAGGGGTCGGAAGGCAGACCTGCTTGGACCTCCTGAAGCAAAAGCTTTTTCTCAACGAATGAGTGGGTCCATGTCACCAGATCCATCCCTCTTCAAAGTCAGTTGCCTCTAATGGTTCTGCCAAGAGCTGGAGTACCGTCATTGGCCAAAGAGCTCCCTGGAAAGTTCCTGAAGGGCAAACATTCTGTGCTGCTGACTGCAGAAAAATCCATAGATTTAGTAGTCTGGCATGCAGTTGGCAAAGCAAACGTTTGTTACTAAAGTGAAAGTGACAGGAAATAAAAAGGCCATTCCACAGGAAGTAGATTCAGAAGTAACAAAGTCAGGGTCTAAACTTTCCTCAAGAAAGAGCTTTGGAACTGCTAGGATGCCTGATCAAGGAATGGACTCAAGGCCTACAATTATATACTGTAGGACTGATACTTTCAAACTGATTTTTAAAGTACCACACCCCAAATTCTAGATTGGACTCCAGTATATAAAACAGCAATGAATACAGTTATCTTTTGAATGAAAGGCAGGTGAAGCCAGGATCCCCATGTACATATGTCCACTCTCTCTTCCCATAAATTTGCCATGTCCTCAGAATCCTAAGGCTCTGTAGAACAATACTGTTAAAAGCACTGCCATGAGGAACGAAAGACATAACTTTTGTCTAGAATTTTTTAAGATAGATATCAACACCTTGACCATAATTGTTGTATGTGAACTAAAGCCACAAATCATTTTCAATATCAAAATTATTGTTTTGAAATCATTAAGGTAGACACATACAGAAAACCATTAATAAAAAATCAGTGAACAAAAGAACTAATTCTTCCCTGGTAAATTTCTTAAGATATATAAAGAATTATATTAGAACCACCACCTGTACCCAGTCTTTTATAACCCTTAAAATGAAGTCGCTTTTAAACTTACCGTGTTTCCCCGAAAATAAGACCTAGCTGGACAATCAGCTCTAATGCATCTTTTGGAGCAAAAATTAATATAAGACCAGTCTTATTTTACTATAAGACTGGGTATAAGATATGATATGATATATGATATATGATATGATATGATATGATATGATATGATATGATATGATACCAGGTCTTATATTAATTTTTGCTCCAAAAGACGCATTAGAGCTGACTGTTTGGCTAGGTCTTATTTTCGGGGAAACACGGTATCTACTTCATAAATTTAAATCCCTGTTTTCATTTCAAATAACTGAGCCACCAAAACTGTCATCTCAAATATTTTGTACAGAAAAAAATAAAATGTAAATTTTAAAAAAATATTAAGTAATAAAACATTTAAAGACTATGAATCAACTAATAGTTTGTTCTTTATTCTTTAAAAGGGTGACTAAATCCTCCATTTTTTAAGTATCTGGGCTTAACACTTGTTTCTAAAGATCCTCGGTTTCGTCATCGTTAGTGGTAACACAGAGGGAGAGTTAACAAGCTGAGTCTGCAAATTCAGTGTCCACGATCTGAAGACACCACTACCAGTTTGAAGAGCAAGGGAGAAGAACACAGCCTGATCCAGGAGAAAGGCCAGATTATTTGTGCACCCACAAATTTTTTTCTATCCTTCAACGGTTTACAAATTTTTTTTACTTTCCCTTTATAAGAATAAATACAATTGCGCTGCAAAGGAAAAAAGAACTTTCAGCACTGGGAAAATCCTTTCCAAATTTTCAACCACTCAAAAGCCTAAGACTTTTGACCCCACAACCATTGAGAAGCGCGTGTCTGCTGCACGTGCCAAGTAAGTGTATGCCACGGAACCCATACATTCCATCACACTGAGCAAGCACACACAAGCCTCCCAGCTTCCCCAAACAGCCTGCACACCAGGCACCTTCTAGCCCTGCCCTGCCATCCCTGCCCTGCAAATACAAAGGGGAAGGAGAATAAGAGAGAGGAAGTGGCCAGTGCAGGGCCTCATAGAAACAAATGCAAAACCCTTTGTGGGGCAGGCCAGCCACATACTACTCGAGTTTTTAAACATCAAAGAAAAGAGTAACTTGTGTGGGATTCCCAATCCTGCTGCCACCATTGGAATCACTTACGGTTTCTATACACCATCAGACTGAGTACCAGTCTTTCCCACATGCTCTGGAATTAGAGAGAGAGAGAGTGTACTAGCTGCATGACAAAGTTCAGTCACCTGTGCTTCTAGGCCACCTGCTTTCTTCTCTCCCTCCCTTCCTTCCTTCCTTAATAATTGAAGAGGCTAAACTGCGTTTTTTCAATGTTAAACTGTTTCATCATCTACCTCTGACTCAAAGATGCACAACACTTTACTTCAAAACCTTATCCACACAATGATAAGAAAAACATCCATCTTTCAAATATGCATTGTTAAAATCACCAAGATCCAGAGAGACTAAAGTGTCTCCATGTGAAACAAAAATGCCTGTCCTCAAATAAGCTCTTTAAAAATATCCTCTATTTCATGAACTGGTTTAAGGTTAACCTGTCTACAGAATCATCACTCAATTACATACTTTTTGCTTTGTTGTTTGATGAGAAAGAGTAAAGAGAACGTATAACGTGGTGATAAGAATGTCTTTTCTGATATTTTCAGCTCTATTACAGGTTCTTGACTGAGAAAAGCCATTTTTTAAAATTTCATAAAAGTATCTTCTTATCAAAAAAAGTACCACCTCTGTATCTAGAAGTAAAACTCTTGAACATCTCACTGGCAGTATCATTTATTATATCTTAAGTCCTATTTATTTTTTAAAAAAAATCACGAATGCATAAGCTTAAGTACTGTGTCAAAAAGAAAATATAAATCTTTCTACTCCCTTTGCTATCACTGACTTTTTCATGCGTCAAAAGGTTTAAAATTTTCTAATGTTAATAAGATGAACCACTTTATAAAAAGTAATTTGCAAGAATCCCTTATTTTCCTTTTCCAAAGCATATACTTTTTAAAAAATACACAGATAAAAAAGAAAACATGCCAAATTTTCTGCAACATTCTAGGTCCTAAATATTTAAAAGCCTGTTCTTTTTTTCAGGATTTTAAAAAAATATCTGGGCCAAAAGTACAAATACAGACCCTCCCCCCACATGAAATACATGGTTTTTACACTTAACTTTTAACCACAATGATTTTCAAAAACATCTTTTTATCTTTATATAATTACCAATGTTTCTACTGTAGGACTACTTCAAGAAAATTTCTTCAAATTATGACTAACACTTTAGTTGTCTTTTCCATTACTCTAAATTAAAAATATACTAAAGTTTAGTTCTTTATCTTCCTCTGCATATCTGTAGCATACACGTAAATTTTATCTCTTATTCTGAGTTAGGAAAAATATACAAAGTTACTCTATAACCTATGTACACATTATTAAACTTCCTATTTTATTGCTAGGGTGCTGTTGCTGTATTCAAATTAGACAGCAACGGTAATATGGCCACTGCTTCTCCCAAGCAGGTTTGGTCAGGTGGGAAGAGGAGTGGCTTTGGAGTCTGAAGCTTTCCAGTCCTATCTGTAAAAGGGATGAAATACATACCTCTCCCAGCTGTTGTGAGGATAAAATAAGATTCATAGAAGGCCTAGTCCAGTGCCTAGCACATCAGCTACTCAGGAAGTATTAGTTACTTTTCTTCCTTTTCCCCATCTTCTGAGTCAAAACTCCACAGAACGTGTAATACCCCCACTCTGAACTGTACTAACTTAAAGAAATGAAATGCATGGGGATTTGGAAATAACCTTTCACCTATTTTTTTCTTGATAATTCCCTCCTACCTCCTCTCTCACCACCATAAATACGACAGTATACAAAAGTTAAAGGAAACAAGAGAATAAATGCAGAAATAGTTTACAATTAAGGGGAAATGGACTGTACTTCACATGCTTAGTTATTTACTATGTTTTTGAGTGATTATATCATTAATGAAGAAGTCTGAGAAAACTTTATGGGTGCTATCATATTAATACTCATTCCGTCCCCACAGGAGAAACCAAGATTATACAGAGAGCGAAACAGAGAGAGACATCCAAGGTGGGGAAAGACTTGGAGGCTACCAGGAAACATTTAAACCAAAACACAGTTCTGCCCTCCAGCAATGTGTTGGCTGAAACCTGTGACGAACCCACCCTAGACTTTCATTTACCACAGGGCACTTTCACTCACCAGGGCTACCTATATGACTTGTGTGGCTCAGATGATGAAAGAAACGTCTTTCTTGACAATGTCCTATTTCGTAACCCAAGGAATGCAACCCTGAAAAAAGCATGTAACAGCAGCAAAATCCAACCTGCATAGTTAGACATGCTCCCCATTTCTGTCCAAGGCAAGCACGGTGATGGGAGGAGGTAATGTTGCTGGTAATTTTAAAATTACCTCTGTTTCTAATTACTTTTTTCTATAAAACTGTAACAACATACAGGTCATGCAGACTGATGCAAGAATAAGATCACTGCAAAGTGTCATTCACAAACAAACCTACTTTCATAGATTTCCCTAAGTCCTGACTGGCAGGCACCCTTGAAGCTTATAATACTTTCAGGTGACTTCTTCAGTCAAAAATAGTAAAGGTAGATGAAACACACTGGACTGAAACTCAGAAATACTGAGTTCTAGCCCTATCTTTAGTATTTAATAGCCATGAGGCCTTAGGCAAATTATTAAATTTCTCTGACACTGGGTTTTCTCATCTGAAAAGTGGGGATAATGTTAACTGTCTTATCTTCTTCACAAAATTATAATTTGAAATAAATGAAAATGTGTGGAAGAGGCTGTGCATCACTAGTACCATATGAATATAAGATGCAGCAGGTACATAAAAATACATGTATCTCCCTGAGATGTTACTAATATTATTTAAACATCAACACATGGAATTATGAAACAAGATTTATGATCACATTTAAAACAAAAATTAAAAATCCAAGCTTCCCCTTAAGGCAAATTCTCACACGCTGGTACACATTATACAATAAGAAAAACTGAAAATATTATCATTGCAATGGTCCCATACATATTTTCCTGGCCATTAGGTATATTTGTTATGATATAGGTAACTATTAGAAAGTCCGAAACATGCATCAGAAGTCTTAATCTTCATTTATTAGGCCTAGTCAAATATCTATTTTATGAAATGTTATGATAGTAAACAGAATGGGAAAATTCTTACTAAAGGTTCATATTTTAAGAAATAAAGTTGAGAACAGATGAATAACCAGGAAATCCAGGAATAAACAAACAAAATGTATCTCAAAAATGCAAGCTTATTATTTAGTGAGAACCAGAGGCTTGAGGAAGAGACATATACCTGTTAAATGATGGACGTCTGGTGAGCTTTTAAACTTGATTGTCTGCTATTAATGCAAAGGCATTCATTTCCTTTGGTCTACTTACTCTACACCTCAATATGCCATCAAACTCTAAACCAAACTAAAGATACAGTTATTATATTCCCCATCCTCTTTGGAAGCCAAAGCAACAGACTCTGAATTTCTTTGTAAGAGAAAATAATTTTTCTTCACTATTTTATGGAAAGACCAGACTCAAGTCCATGATCAAAACAGGAAAAGTAAAACCTTAAAAATAATGCTCTGAGCACTCTGCAATTTTACTGCCTGAAATAGAACCCATACAGTCCATGCCACCAAATGAAAATTACAAGTCTGTAAGCATGAAGTCAAATTATAAAGTAAAAGATTTTTTTTTAATTTAATGATGATAAATGGGAGGAAAGACTGTTAACTAGTAGGTGTTTATTTTTATTTGCTATTATGTTTTCTTCAACGATAGTGTTTTAAACAACAACTCAAACTAATTTGAACTTGAACTTGAGTGTAAAAAGGATAAACCTTGACTAACAAATTATTTGGGCATGTTTTATTAAACAGAACTGTCTCATCCTTCAAATTAAGAAATTAATGGTAACTTCTAAGAGATTATGCTTTTGACTAAAAGTTTTAGAAAACTGGTTTAAAAAATTGGTTTAGTCAAGCCCCACCTCTTTTTTTTTTTTTACCCCACCTCTTCTTTAACACCAAAAAGAACATCAAAGACACTTTGAGTGGTATTTAAATATAATTTTTTAAAATATATTTTTGAAATTTATAATTCAACTTTTTAACAGCCTCCAAAGAAACCAGTTCAATACTATGCTTCTTCTAATGAAATTGATTTCCTCAGAGTACTTTTGTTTTGCAAAATAACGTATTATTGCCTTCCACGATATAGAATTTCTAAATGAAAATACATATCCATATTTTGAATTTTCTAACACTTAAAAAATGGCTTACAGAGCATTAAAACCTTCACAGTCCCTTGCCTAACTGTATTAGTGAGAGGGGATATCCAAGCAAAAACGAAGGAGAGTAGATTTTGCATGGGATGGTCCTTCCAGCAGCATGTGCACTGATGAAGCCACTACAGGTGCCTGTGCCCTGACTTCCACAAGGTTAACCTCCTACAAGGGTTATACATCACTCAAAGCAAGTATCATTGCATTTGATTCTCTATGCCACACGTTCAAACACCTAGTGATTTTCGTTTGCCTCTGGACTGAAATCCAGAGCAACTGTTGCTCAATTAAAGATTTCCTCCTCTTCCCTCTTAATAGCATCTGTCTACTGTCACCCACAAAATACACAAGCACACACACACCCAAGTACACACACCCCACTGAATCAGAGATGACACACTTAGCTCAAACAATATCTTCTAAGAACTCTGACCAATTGCTCATCTACTTTTGAAGATTTCATTAGCAGACTTGGAAGAGTGATTCAGCAGTAGACAGCAAATATTTATAAAGTTGAAAAGTATCAAATACGTGTAACTACTTCCCATAGAAATCTGATTTTCAGAGCTTTTCTGACTTTACATAAATGTGCCCAAGTTACTCTGCTTTTATACACATTTCATCATTTACATCCTCTGGTTTAAAAATTGGAGCAACCTCCATAAAATAAAAACATTTACTCAAAATAATACTCAAATGTTAATTTTGATATGCAATTAGTTATAAATCTTCTAATGTCCTTTTAAAAACTTCTTCTTGGAAAATATATTGTACTTTAGATCATTAAATATAACAACTGTTGTACAAATATTACTAACCTTCTCTATATAAATAATAATCTCACGTTAGTTCACATAATAAAAAACAAAACTGAGACCAACCCTTATTGGTCATCTCATACCCAGGCATAATTACAAGGAAATATCATTATTTTTAAAAATACAATTTGGTAAATGTATCATACACCATCAAATCACCTTTTGGAATTAACATTTGAGTGTTTAGCCATTTAATACTTTTATAAATCACTACAATTTAAAATTGATATGAATTTGTAGAATTGGAAAATCAAGCAATATATAAAATCTACTTTGATTTGTAGGTTTCAATGGTTTCTAATATATAAATAGTGTAAAAATATCAAATGATCAGTCTTTTAAAAATATAAAGTAGAATTTCTATGTTGTCACCTGAATTATCAAGTAATTTTTTTCTTTACTGCTTTTATTTTCATTCTAATACTTATCTCTTACAGGTCATAAAAGTGTGTAATTCTCTATGACATTACCTAGAACCATATGAAAAAATTATTAGTCGCTTTTAAAATGGAAAAACTAAATGTCCCACTCAAAGCCAAATCAAAAGTAACCTGACAGTCTGATATAAATTTTATATTAACATATATTACACCCACACATGGAATCTATATAATTAAATTGAGGTATTATTCAACAAATTTATTATTCAACAAATTCTTCATATAGGAGGCTACCATATGATTTTAACCTAATAAAGTCTTTTTTGTTACTACAAAATTAAAAATTGATGCAGCAAAAGCCTTTGTTGCAGGGAGGGCTTGAGGTTGGGTGTTTTTTTGTGTTTTGTTTTTTTCTTTTGGTATTTAATTCAACTATACACAATGTAGTACATACAAGCAAAACACAATTGAGATACTGTTTTCTTTAACATTCCTATAGGAGACCAAATTCATTTGCATTGGAGAGAACACAATTACTGATTTTTAAGTCATGAAAGACAAATTCATAGCTTTTTCCTACACTACCTCATAGTATTTACACCATCTCAGTAAAAGCATGTCTAGCACCACTGAGTTACTTCCTAGAAGTGGGCAGAAAGGGCATTTTTCAAAGTTTTGTTTCTCACAGAATCATTCAACTTGAGTTACAAAGCACAGTCAGGTTAGCCTATGTCTTAGCTGCAGTATATGTGTGCATGTGTGTAGATAAAGTGTGTGTGTAAAACTAAATTTTCATCAACAGCAAAAATGAAATTTCTATCATGGAAATGTCCACAACTTTCAATAGAATTTGAAAGTCCCTACCAGTTTTCTTCTCTTTAAGAAAACTTTGATTCATATACATTAACAAGAAATATGAATAGAGAAAAAAAGATGCAAAGATTTTTATTCAACAGCGCCTACAACCAACTTAAGAAGAGAAATAGATGGCTTGTACATGGTTTACATTACAATAATTTGCAGTTAATAAGAATTAAACATGTGGTGAAAATATAGAAGTTTTCTATCTCTGAATGACCTGAGAAAATAATGGTATCTAGTCTGCCTACTATAATAGTACATATAAAATGATGCTAGAATGATATCTAACAAAAGATGCAAGTAGCAAGCAAATGGCATGCCAGTAATTTCATAACTTAAAAACATCTCCTCCCAAAGTATCATTAGCTTAAAAAAAATCTATTGGAATGTAGACATTAAAACTGATTCTTGATAACAGAAAGAAATCAGAACAATCTAAAGAAAACGAGCACTCAATTGTTGAATGATTTTTTTAAGTAAGCAAGCAATGAGTATGAATTGTTTTCTTCACATTTTCACTTCAACTGACACAAAAACCACATATAGAACTGACTTGACGCTGACAAATTTACTCCTAACTTGTTAATTTTCATGGAAATGCAACAAAAGAACACCAAAACAGTCACCATATAACATAAAAGCTTTGGTTTCAAATGTCACAGTACCCTGCTTTTTAAAAGCCACCACCGTGGTAATGCCCTGTACATGAGAACATACAGCCAGCTGCTTCATCCCAGGAGTCTGAGCTCAGTACACAACACAAGTAACTAATTTCTATATTTTTAAACTAATAAAGGAAAGGGGGAAAAAACACATTAAAACCATCCAATCAGAAATGATGTAACCCCCTACAGCAGCAGCTTATGCATACATTTGGTATGTCAGACGTCTTCAGTGTAGTGAATCACACACAGCACATTTTAATCTGCCTCCTAGATATTTCATATCACCCACATGTTCAAAGAAACCCTGTACTAATCGGACTGTGTAAGTCCTAAATTGCTCTTTATTTAATTAATAGTAAAAATCTGGGACGTGCTTTAAATTCTGAACTCTTGTATAAACAACATAAAATAATTTCAATGGCACTCCAGCTAACAGCAAATAACCTCTGTATTTTGAAACAAAATGTCAAAAAGTAGTATATTTGTCAGAAATTTTAGGAGATATTAATAACGTTAAACTAGTATTTCACTTATTTTGCAACATTAAATAATTACTTTGCAACGTGAAATGAGGTGTCAGCCCATCAAATGTTAAAAAGTAGTGATATTTACTAACTCTAACCCTCAAAAGGACACAAAACAGCAAGTTAGCCAATAGAATTAAGCATTTACAGAAACAGCGCCCATCAAATATTTTGGGTGGTTCTTTCAAACCCTGTTTAATATATTCAAATTTTTAAGTGTTGTAAGATGAGTAATTGAAACTTACAATAACTACTTAATATAGCAGGAAGCTACAACTTGGATGTCTCAAGCAAAAACTAATTTTAAAGAAAAGTATACAAATTTAGAAAACTTAACTGAAAAACCAATCAGTTACACATTACATCTTTTCCTAGAGAGAACTGGCTTAATATTACACATGAAACTGCAAATCATAACTTTTACCTCTTTTTTTAATAAGCATTAAGTAGTTTTCTGATAATACCACAGAATCATTTGCAAACAAAAGATATCCTGTTGCTTAAGATAAAACATATCTGCAAATGTGCACACAATTTTTAAAAACCACTTTAACAAAATATCTAAGTATTTATAAAATTAGGATAGTTTGTTTTAAAATCTATTCAATCCTGGCAAAAATCAAGTGGCTGCACTATTGAGTATCAGATTGTAAAGGTGGTAAATCAAAGACTTCACTTACAGTCTCTCCAATTCAGCTACTTAATGACTAATAGTGAAGAAATGTATGTGAATGGGATATAAACTAAGTTAGGACACATAAGAGAAAAAAATCTAGAATGAGTAATAAAGGGCCCAAATTTAAAGTCCACAATAAACTTCAAACAAAGCTGTTCTCCCTCCATTTCTCTCCTCATACAGATATTTCTCATGTAAGCAAATCACTGGAGCAATCCAACCTCCACAAACCTTTTTACTCCTTCTTTAACAACAATGCACTTAAATATAACTATAGATTTCAGAGTGGTATCTGTTTAGCCTGAAACATATCTTAAAAGCAACAGTAACAGCAACAAAACTCTCAGAAGCAATAATCAGTAGTCTCAGTGACTACAAAAGTCTGGCTTTTAACTGGCATCCAATCCAAACAACCCAGTTCTTTAGAGTGCTATGCAAAATATTGACCCATTACTGAATTATTTTATTATTCAACATTAAGCTATCTAAAAAAGAAAACTAATTAATCGCGAGGTTTAGTTAAGCAACTTGGCTGACAGTAAATATTTACTCTTAACATCTCACAGGAAGTCTTGACAAGAATTTGTTGCCATTGTGCTGGGGGTAGGGGTGGGAGGCAAGTTTTGATAAACAAGTTGAACAGTCTCAGCGAATTTAACACAGCTAATGTTCGACACCCCCTACCCCCAATAAGGCACCAGATATTTTCCAAGACTAGTAAACACCTTATATAATGAAAGTAAAACCTGTAACTTTCTAAACTATGTTATCTCCAACAACAAAACAAACGAAAGCCTTTTTTAAAATTACAAAAGCACATTTTTAAAAAATGAGTGGTTTTTTTTTTTACTTATACGTAAGCCCGACCACAAAATAACTAAGCAAAATATATTTACCTGAGCTTTTTAGAGACTGAGTAATCAACTTCCATGATTTTCCCATGCAATTCCACTTTACCTTTAAAACAGAAATTAAAGCACTCAGAACCTTGCTTGTAGGAAACCACCGGGGGTCTAGGAGGAGCACGTACAGAACTCCACGCTCGGGCTCCGCCTTCGGACGCCCTCCAGGGGTCTCCTACCCCGCTCCAGCTAGGCAAACTTGGTTCCCAGTGGGAAAAAAGATGGGCGCCCGGAGTCTCGGGACGAGGTGGGAAGGGTGCGAGCCCGGAGCCGACCCCAGGTATAGCTGTGGGTGGCATTACCGGAAAAACAAATTTAATAAAGAGCGGCGCCAATTTGAAAGGATGAGCTCATTTGAAACTCAAGCTGCAGGACTGGCGCGGCCCCGTTTCTCTCGGCCCCCACTTCTCCATTCCGCTAACCCAGGTCCAGAAGACTCCAGTGCAATCCCCTCCCTGCTCTCTCCTTCTGATGGCCCCCCAGAAGACGCGCAAAAGCCCTCTGGGGTCCGCTGCTGCGAGAGCCCAGTCCCTGCCGGCTTCTGGGTGTCACCTTGGCCTCGCCGCCGCCCCGCCCCCACCCCGCGCGCTAGTGGGGAAGGGGCTCCGTCCCGGCCTGGGTTCGGGGGGCGAAGGCTCAGGGTCTGGGGGCCCGCGCAGCTCCGGGCGGTGCGTGTGCGAGAGGGAGAGTTGGTGAGTGCGCGCGCGCGCGCGAGTGTGTGTGTCGCTCTCGGTCTCCCGTCTGGGCTCCAGCGCGCTCGCGGGCCCCCCGGTCTCCTCTTTCCCGGTTCTCAGCCCGGGCCCCCACCGAGTTGAGACAGGGCACCTCGTAAAAAGGTGCTTCTGGCCGAGCGGGAGGCGGGGGGACAGGCGGCGGAAAGCCCCCAGCCCCGAGTTCTTCTTAATAAAATCGGACAAAAAATTCAGAGAAAAATAGGAGCGCTTGAGAGACGAGCGAGAGGGGACTGAGGTTCGAGGAGGACCGAGAAAGATGTGCCGTCGTGCATGGGGCAGGGCTTGGGGGAGCCTCGAAACCTCGGAGGGGGATCATCAGGGTGGCGCCAAGGGGGTGCCGAAAGTGGGGTACCGCGGGGCTAGGTGGGGAGGGGGCTCGAAAGGAGAGTGCGGCTCCGGGGACGCCAGAGGGCGAGAGGTCCTGGGCACGAGGCACGCGAAGGGGTAAGGTCCGGTCGAGAAAGAGATGCAGGATCTGAGGGGTCCCTGGCAAAGGGGGTGACAGGAAGGTCAGGGAAGAGGGGGGACGGGGGTTCTCTAAGGATGGGGGTGGGGAACTCCGGAGACCATCTCCGGGAGTCAGGGGAACGAGGGTGCTCCCAGAAAGCGAGCTAGCCTCGGGGACCCTCGGGGCGGCACAGGGGTCCCAGGGCTGCGGCTCAGAGGGGAAGGGGTGAGTCCGGAGGTGTGGGGGGAGGGGAGCGCGCCGTCCCAAGATCGGGCCGGCGGTCAGAGTTGAGGGTCTGGTGCGTGGAAGTGAGCGTGCGAGCGCGTGAGCCCCCGCCGGGCGCCGCCCGCGGGGCTCGGCCTCCCTCCCGGCGCCGTCCGGGCCAGAGAAGGGAGAGGCGGGGGGAGGGGGACAGCTTCGAGTGCTCACCCGAGAGGGTCTCGATGGCGCGGATGGCCCAGTTCTGGTCGGGGTAGTCCACGAAGGCGTAGCCGGACTTGAGCAGGACCTGTCCGGCCAGGGGCAGCTTCCTGTCCCCGAAGAGCTGCCGGAGGTCGTCGGCAGTGACGGCGGGGCTCAGGTTCCCGATGTAAAGCTTGTTCATCATCCGTCTCTTCCCCGAGAGCCCGCGGCTCCCCCGGCCCGGTACCCGGCGCTCCTCGCCTCCTTCGCTGCCCTCGTCTCTCCTCCTCCTCCTCCTCCTCCTCCGCCCCCCCTCTCCGCTCTCCGCCCGCCCGCCACCCACCCCCACCCTCACCCTCAGCCTGGCTCCCCCCACCGCGGCCGCCCGGCCCGCCCGGGGGCAGAGGCAGAGGCGGAGGCGGGGACTCAGCGCTGCTGCCTCCTCGGGGCAGAGTCCGGGGCCGGGCGGCGGCGCGCGGACAAAGCGCTCTCTCTGCCTCCCTCTCTCCCTCTCAAGGCGGTGGCGGGAGGAGGAGCAGCGGCGGGCGGCGGCAGCGCACCCCGCGTGTGTCTGTGTGAGAGTTTGTACGGGCGTGTGCGCAGCCGAGAGTGAGCGAGCGAGCGCCCCCTCCCCGCCCCGCGCCGCTGCGCCCCTCGCCTCGCGCCCCCAGCGCTCCGAGCGCTCCGCGCGCCTCCCCGGGCTTCTGCCCCGCGCTCAGCGGGCGGAAGCTAGTCGCGGCCCGGGGCTGTGACTCCCGGGCGCCAGAACCCCGGGCCGGCGAGGCGCAGAGAGGCCGGGCGAGCGGCGGGGCGGAGAAGGTGCGCCCGGGGCGCGGGCGCTAGTGCGCGAGGGGGCGCGGGGGAGCGGCTGGGAGCCGCAGGCGTGGGAGGGAGAGGGGCTGTGGGAGAGCGTGGAAAGGGGTGTGCGCAAGGTGGACCGGATGTGAGCGCGCGGCTGCCAGGGCGAGCGGGAAGGTGTGTCTCGGAGGTGAGGAGCGAGGGCAGGCTGGGAGACAACAACTTTCTCGCGGCGAGTTAGTCGAGTCTGGCGCTCTGCGCGTTCCCGAGCGGAGCGCTTGCTGCGAGACCCTCTCTGAGCCCCGCTCTCCCGGGCAGCGCGTGTGGTCAGGGATCGCGGGCTGGAGCCG
Organism: Rhinolophus sinicus; assembly: GCF_036562045.2. Taxonomy (NCBI): domain Eukaryota; kingdom Metazoa; phylum Chordata; class Mammalia; order Chiroptera; family Rhinolophidae; genus Rhinolophus; species Rhinolophus sinicus. The sequence goes on from NC_133751.1 coordinate 49,307,195, forward strand.
GGACGCTGGGGGCCCTCAGGGACTGTGCACGCCCGGGAAGTTGCTCCGACCCGTGTGGGGAGACGGAAGGCCAGAGCAGTCACATCCCCTCCGCCTGCACCCGGTGCGTCCGGAACCCCGCGGTGGGCGGCAGCCTGACGCTGGCAGCTGCTCTCTATTCTGGGAAGTGCCGAGGGCTTCCCGAGCGGCCGCTGCGAAGCCAGGTGGCGGGTAGCGAGGCGAGCGGGGAGGGGGCAGGGGCTGTGGCAGGGAGGACGGACGCTCGCTGTAACGCGGCGAGGCCGGGTTCAGTCCCGGAGCCAGGGCGATGGAAGGCGAGGGGGACTGGAGCAGAGGCGCTCAGGCTGTGTAGGAGTTTCCCGAGCATTGGGAAGGGCCAGGAAAGGAAAGAGGTCCTTGCAAGCGGAGGAAACAACGTGACCGACGAAAGAGGCAGGGCTGGGATGACAGCAGCCCAAGCTGAGGGGCTAGGAAGGAACCAGACAGGCTGGAAACCGGTTGCGAGTTCTGGTGGTTAGAGCCTGGTCCCAGCCAGGAAATGAAATTCTACAGGAGAGGGCGGGGGTGGGGGGGGAGGCAAGATTCAGAAATGGAGAAGTAGACGATTCCATGATCTGGATTTCAGGGGGGCCTTAGGAGAGATGATGGCTTAATCCAGAGAAATGTGGGTTTTGGGGGGATTTGGGGCCCACAAATGTAGGGATGGAACAGGTTCAGGTCTCCTGGCTGAGTTGTATAGTACTGCTTTTCCCAAGCTTTCCTATTGATGAAGGGGGTGGAGGGAGCACTGTTGTTTAAAAAAAAAAATCCACGTTCCCCAGCCCCTTCCTTTGAATACGGACCCTGTGCGCCTGGATTTTATACTTTCTACAAGTACCCCCAGGTCGTTCATGTCCGGAAAAACACTGGCAGGTGGAAGGCCTATCTGCTTAGGACTCAGGCCTTCCTCCTTTCGGCCCACAGCTGTGTAGCCGGGAATGCTCCATATCTCTGAGCCTAAGTTTCTTCATGCATTAAAAGAGAGGACAAAACAACCGACCGTTGGCAGAACTGTTGTGAGGGCTGCATGGAAGATCCCCAGTAGTGTGTTGAGACACAGCTGACATACCCTTAGTGCTTGTTTCTTTTCTTTCCCTCAGAAACTCAAGAGCTTTAAAACACTTTCTTTTGGTGAAGATCTTAAATAATTACTTAGCTACATGGGAAAATATAATGTTTTCTCACCTAGATATTTGCAGTTGTTTGAATTCTGGCTTTGGTCTCAAATATTCACATACTTTCTTTCTCTAGAAAAGGAAATGGATTTAACTGCTCCTGGAGTTGGGAATGGACTTTGCCTTTATTCCCCAAACTACTAGACAAACTACCGTGTTTCCCCCAAAATAAGACCGGGTCTTATATTAATTTTTGCTCCAAAAAACGCATTAGAGCTTATGTTCGGGGATGTCATCCTGACAAATCATGCTAGGGCTTGTTTTCCGGTTAGGTCTTAATTTCCAGGAAACCCGGTAGGTATGGATGCTTCCCTACTAAAATGTAGTGGAGAATCACAAACATTTGCATAAATTTCAGCAGACTGTGAGGTAACTATTGTCAGATAATTTATATTAATACAAAATGCCCTAATTGATGTGGTCACCTTCATATTATAGGACAGCATGTTTGCTTATTTTATTTCCACTAATTCAGAGTTACACGTTCTAAAAGAGAAATGAGAGAGGGGCAGGGATATTTGGTCTCATTCATCTCTGAAACGGTAGTAAAATTTTTTTCATTGTAGAATGTTTTCAGACATGTCAATTCGAAACCACAAACATTTTAGCATGGATTCTCTGGTGGGCAGCAAGCATGTAAGGATTCTTGGCAGATGTGGCTTCTGATGAACTCTTCTACCCTGTTTCACCAGGTCACTTTCAAAGTGTTTTCTGAGCAATAATTGCTCTTTGCTGTAATTTGTGTCTTTTGACCTGCTGGTGACTTGTAAATGGTGGTGCTGCAAAAGGGTCTGAATGGTAAGGTTGATGGAGAACACATTTCTACTCCATCTCTGATGTGTGGCACCTACAGTTCCTTCTCTTAGAATGCAGAGTTGCTCTTTCTCATGATAGAGAAGAGGGTAGGGGGCAGCAAGGGGACAGCCTCCAAATACAAAACCAGAAATCCAAAGGTCATTGTCCTGCCTGACAAAACTTTATTTTCTACATGTTTTCTCCTGAGTTCCCCTGATTCATCCCCCACATTTCAGAGATGAAATGGAAATTGGTTTGAACTGAATTTAAGCCTAATAAGCCAAGTTCTTGTGATAGTTTAACTGAAGTCAGATTTTGGAGAAAATCTTATAGTAGGCATATTAATTTTTAAAGCATGTATTAACCTTTTCCTCAAGAGTTTCAAAGACAGTGCACATCCTCACAGTTTCTCAATGATTCTTTTGGGCCGGATGGTGGTAAGGTAGCTGGGGAAAGATTTCTTAATGTAGGTGGGGAAAGATTCCTACCTGCTTTGCAGGTAGGAAAACAGGCCTAAGAAAGTAGAAGAATTTCTTCATGGTCATACAGAGGGCTTGAAACATGACTAGCAAACACATTTTAGCCTCACAAAGAGCCTGTAAAATATTAAGGTTTCATCTTGGACTTTATGACCAAAATACGCAAATTTCTGTCCATGGATAGAGCACCTTCTCATAGCATCACTGTGGTGACCTTAACCTTTTGAATCTGCAAAACAACTGTGAAAATGTTTTTGTTCAGCTAATGATGGTCATCAGTATGGCCAATGTTTCTAGGTAATGTAGGGAGTTGGGAGGGGAAATTAAGCCTATTTGCCGGAAGATTGAAGGAAAAACAGTATTTGGTGGCATCAGCACCTGTCTACTCTTAGGAAATGGTAGGGTGACCTCCTTTAGACACCTTTTCTTGAGTTGGCAGAAGAGAAATTGGCTGACCTTAGTCAATTCACCTCCCTTAGCCTTCAGAGTCCTCATTTGTAAAATAGCCCAACCTACTTCTTCACCATAAACTCTGGCTCCCTTATTTTTCATATTTTCCAAATTCTGGGCCACCTCAGAGCTCTGGCCCTTTGCACATACTGTTCCATTTCCCTCGAATGCATTCCTCCCCCCCAAGAAACTCCAGCCTCCTCCTCTGACTTGACCACAGGATACACACTGTACTTCATTTACTCAGATAAAAAATATCTTTCTGATGGTAATAGTTGCATGACTTTGTGAATACATTAAAAACCACTGAAGTGTACATTTTAAATGGGTGAATTTTATGGTATGTGAATTAAATGTCAAGTTTTAAAAATTGTATGAGGAAAAAAGTCTTCTCTTCCCTACTGTATGGTGAATTTCTGGAGAAATGCGAGCTTGTATTTTTCATCCTTTGGCCATTATCAAACCTGGCATATAATAGGGACTCAGGTAACACTTGTTGATGAAACAAGGACCATCTGAGGTTTTCTGTAAGGATTACATGAAGGTGTTTATGATGGTACGTATCTTGTGTCATGCTTGATAGGTAGGAGGAGAAAATGTTCACTTTTCTCCCCTTGTTAAATTCATTCATTTATTCACAGCATTACACGATGTTAGACACTAAGGATACAGAAATGGATGAACCGTGTGCTGCTCTCAAGGAGTTTCTGATCAGCAGGGAAGGCAGATGAGTAAACAGATTATAGTTGGCATTAGAGGTGCCACAATAGACTTTGTGAGCATAGAGGAGAGACTGTCTCATTCGGCCTGTGGTCGGTAAGGGGATCATTACAGAAGAACTGACGTTGGAAATTGGTTTTGAAGGGTTTGCTAGGAGAAGAGGAATGGCAGAGGAAATGCATCCTAGACAAGGAAGAACATATGCAAACGCACAGAGACATAAGAAAGCATGCGCTCCACACCTAAAATCAAATCTAAATGTGGATTCAGAAATAAGTATAAGAGAAAGAGTACTGAGAAAACAATGCAAAAAAAAAAGTTTTTGAGAATTGAAGACATGGATCTCCACATTGAGAATAAAAGATCCAGAGCAAAAGTACATTGTGGTGAAATTTAGATCTCAATCTAATTATAAAGGCATCTGGGAGAAAATAGGTCACAAAAAAGATTTTTAATATTGCTATAGCTGTGTATGGCGTTGGGTACTAGATTTATTGGGGCGATCACTTCATAAGCTATATAAATGTCTAATCACTAATGTACATCTGAAAATATCATTTTGTGTGTCAACTGTAATTGAAAATTTTTAATTTTTTTAAGGATTTGGAAAGAATGGGAATGTATTTTTCTAAAACATAAAGGAACCGAGGAGGCAGTATAACACTGCCTTCAAAACTGAATGGAAATTATTTTCAACCTGGAATTCTAAACCTGGTTAGACCATCGATTAAAAAGACATGAAGGGGGCCTCCCCGGTGGCTCAGGCAGTTAGAGCTCCGTGCTCCTAACTCCTAACTCCGAAGGCTGCCGGTTCGATTCCCACATGGACAAGTGGGCTCTCAACCACAAGGTTGCCAGTTCAGTTCCTCGAGACCCGCAAGGGATGGTGGGCTCTGCCCCCTGCAACTAAGATTGAACACGGCACCTTGAGCTGAGCTGCCTCCCGGATGGCTCAGTTGGTTGGAGCGCATCCTCTCAACCACAAGGTTGCCAGTTCGATTCCCGCAAGGGATGGTGGGCTGTGCCCCCTGCAACTAGCAACGGTAACTGGACCTGGAGCTGAGCTGCGCCCTCCACAACTAAGACTGAAAGGACAACAACTTGAAGCTGAACAGCACCCTCCACAACTAAGATTGAAAGGACAACAACTTCACTTGGAAAAAAGGCTTGGAAGTACACACTGTTCCCTAATAAAGTCCTGTACCCCTTCCCCAATAAAATCTTTAAAATAAAAAAAAAAGACATGAAGGTCTCAAACATGCCCCATTTGGGGGGAGCTACTAGAGGTTAAATGCCAGCAAAACTGTGGAGGAGAAAGACATGGGATTTGAGAAATATGGAATCCAACCCAGGAAACTGAATAGAAGATCCAGAATGCCAGCGATGCAGCCATCCAGAGAGCAACCAGCGCAGAAAGGGACAAGAAGATAGAAGCCTTTACAGTGAGGATGTCAAGGAACAAAAAAATGGAACTCACATATAAATGTAATTATTTTTGATATGACGGCAAGTATATTGGAGCATTTGGAAAAAATTAATCATAGCTATATGAAAAACTAGGCAAATGGAAAAACAAGGAAATCATTAACTAGGAAAAACACATGGTCATACGGGAAAGGAGCAATGGTCATAGGCTCAACAGTGAAAATATTTGTACAGTCATAATGTAAACACTGATGTATTATCCAAACCACATAAAGAGAACTTACAAATTAATCATAAAAGACAACCATTAGAAAAATGGGAAATAACATGAATGGGCTAATTCACAGAACATGCAACTCAAATAGACAATAAGCTTAACTCATGAGTAATTGGAGAAATTAAAATCATTCACAAATAGACAAAAATTTAAAACTTCTGATGATATAAGATACTGGCAAAGGTGTGGAGCATTAGAAACAGCCATCCACTACTGGCAAGAGTGTACATTGGTACAATTACTCTGAGGAACAATTTGTCATTATCTAGTAAAAATGATATAGGCCTCAGCACTCCCTGTCAATCATTCTCCCATGGCCATCTCATCTCTCTTCACACCTTCCTATTGCTCTTCATCCACTCTAGGTGTCAGCTGATAACCTTGCTTTCTGTTGCACTGAGAAAATAGCAATCAGAAGAGCACTTCAACAAATTCCAGCTATACCGGCTCACATAACTGCATCAGTGCCCATAGACTCTGCCTTCTCTCCTGTTACTACGGATGCTTGTGTGTGATCCAGAAAAGGAGAAAACTGATGACTTCAGAGAAAATGAAGAAACATGCACATTCTTTGACCTGGTAGTTTCTACAAGGAAACATGTACAAGTTTCAGTGTAGCACAAGGATAGGGAAAAATGGAACCTAAATATCCATCAACAAGAAAATGGATCAAAAATAAGATTTTGAGATAGTCATAAATTTAATATACATCAGGTTAAAGAGTATGCACATTGATTCATTTTCTCTGGACTCATTAGTTTTTCCCTTATGGATGAAATAAATGAAATAGGTTACATGTATCAACGTTAAAAACTAAAACATGCTGAATGAAAAGTTGTATTAATAGAAGGATGTGTTATGGTACCATTTATATAAAGTTTGAAAACAACAATTTTGTTGCTGATATGGACTCATTTGTATGGTATAAATGTATAAAAACATGCATGGGAATGACAAACTTCAAATTTGAGATAACAATTACTTCTGGGAAAGCTCCACATTTCAGATAATTATTACCTCTGGGAGGGAGAAAAGGGAATAGGAATTGGAGAGTCACACATGGAATTTCCGTTTTAATTTTTTTGTTTATAAAGCTGGGTGGTAGGTAAAAGGTGTTAGTTATCTTCTTTTTCTTACCGCTTCAGTAACAACATTTTTCTTTACCTGGCAGGAGATGATTCTCAAACCAGATTAAGCATAATTACCACAAGAACTTTAAAAATACACACTTCCCAAGACCCACTACTAGGACTCCTGAACCCAAATTTTCAGAGCTGGGGCCCAGGAATCTGCATTTTTTAGAAACTAAGGGTTTTTTCTGTTTGTTTGTTTGTTTTTAGTTTATACATACCTGCAGATAGATAGATAGATAGATAGATAGATAGATAGATAGATAGATAGATAGATATAGATATAGATATAGATAAATTTATATACAAACGTGTTATACATAATATATATTTTATATACAATGTTAGAGTTACAAAAAGACTGCAGTAATACAAAGAAGTCCTTTATGACATTCGCCCAGATTCTCCAAATGTTAACATTTTGCTGCATTTTTTTAATCCTTTTCTCTGTTTCTTTGAACAGTTTGAGAGTAAACTGAAAATAGGATGTCCCTGTATGCCTAAGCGCCTTTTATATCTACTAAAAAACAAACAAACAAAAACAGTCTTTATATAACCCCAGCATAATAAAACTAGGAAATAAACATTAATACTGTTATCTAATCTACATACCGTATTCGGTATTCAGATTTCACCAGTTGCGTCAACAGGGTTTGTTACAGCAAAAGGAAATTCCAAATCAGTTGTTGCATTTGGTTGTGTTGTCTCTTTACTCTCCTTTCATCTGGACAGCACCCCTGTCCAGCTTTGTTTTTCTTAACATTGACATTGTTGATTAAAAAAAAAAAAAGCTACTTATTTGTTAGAATGCCCCTCAGTTTGGGTTTGTCTAATATTTCCTCATGATTAGATTTAAGTTACAGATTTTCTTGCAGGAATACCACAGAAGTGAAATTGCATTGTATCAGGAGGCATGCGATGCTGATTTGTCTCATTATTAACTGGTGATATTAACTTTGCTCACTTGCTGAAGGTGGTATGTGCCTGGTTTCTCTATTATAAAGTAACTAAGTATCTCTTGGGGAGATACTTTGATGTTACGTAAACACTCTGTTACTCCTGAAAATTTCAATTATTAGTGTTAGTATCTATTGTTGATTCTTGCCTAGATTAATTATTTTTATTATAGTTGCCAAATGTTGGTTCTAATTTTGTCATTCCTTTTATATTTATCAGTTAGCTTTCTACTGTAAGGAAGAGATTTCCCTTCTCCATTTATTATATCATTGTGGATTAACGAATTCTCATTCAAAGTGTTATAAACTTTTACAAATATTAAGAGCTAGGAAATGGATTGTGTATATAAATACACACACATGCAGCTCTATACCTGTCTATGTTTACCTGTAACTATATTAAAAATCACAGGTACACACTGACACCTCTAATTTCAATGAAATACTGCAGGGTTCATTTTTCGCCTCTTCACTTTTCATATTTGTAGCTTTCCTTCAACAGTGAGAAACCTGGTTCCCATTATCCATAATGCATTATTTGCTCAATCCTAGAATACACAGCATTGTTAACCCGTGCTTCTGAAAAAAAAAAAAAAAAGGTATTAACTAGGCTTCAAACTATTATCTAATATTAGTTTAAAGTTGTGTGTTTAGCCCGAGGGCATATGGTCTAAATACAGTGTTCAAAAGTTACTTGAGTTTTATTTCCTCTTTCCGTAATTGGTATCTTATTCATTTGAAATTTTGTTGGCTCATGTGTTTTTTACGTTTTAGTTTTCCCCTCCATCTTTGTTGATTTTATTTATTTTTCTCTTTTTGTTGTTGTTGTTGAGTATGTAAAACATTAACACGATTCCAAAACACAGAAGGTATAGTCAGATGATTTCTATCCCCTCCCCATTCCTGTGATTCTATCCAGTTCATTCCCAACCAACCCCTGAGGGTAACCAATCTGATTAGTTTCTAGTTTGTCTTGTGTTTCTTTTTGTACAAATGAATATATACATGTAAGTTTTCTTATTTCCCCTTTTCCTACAAAAAAGGTAGCATACTGTAGATACTCTTTTGCATTTTTATTTCTTCGGTTAATAATATATCCTAGAAATCACTCCAAAGCTCATAGAGATCTTTCTCATTCTTTTTTTAACAACTGCATAGAATTCATATGTCATATATACCAGGGATGCCAAAAAAAGTATACATATGACTTGTATTCATCTTTTGTTATCAGTATATATTGAGTATTACAATTTTAATACAGTTTTCCTTGCTTAAAATGTGTATACATTTTTTTGGCACCCTCTATATATGCGCGTGTCAATGGCTTTCGATATGTTTTAATTTTACAAACAGTGATGCTATGAATAACCTTTATGTATGTATTTTTGTATTATTGGAGGTTTATCTTCAGGGTGAATTCTTAGTGGGACTGCTAGGTCAAAAGATTATGCATGCACATGTATGTGTTTTAAATATATATTGTGAAATTCTCTTCCATAAAGATTGTACCAATTTGCATTCCTACCAGCAATGTATGAGTGTTCTCCTAGCCTGCCAACAGGTGTGTGATCATATTTTTTAATTTTTGCCAATCTGACAAGTGAGAAATGGTATCTCAGTGTAGTTTTAATTTGTAATTCTCTTATTATGAGTGAGAAGGAACTTCTTTTCATGTTTAAGGATCATATTTATTTCCTTTTTTGGTACATTTACTGTTCATGTTTTCTGTTCATTCTTCTGTTCAATTTTAATCTATTTTTCTCCTCAATTTTTATGAGTTAATTAAATATTAGGGATATATCTGTGATATACATGTTGCAAATATTTTCTCCCAGGTTTTAATTGTCTTTTGACTTTGTTTATGGCATTTTTTCCCATGCAAAATTTTTTCTTTTATGTAGTCAGGTTTATCAATCTTTCATCCCATTTGATTTTCAGTTATAGTTAGAAAGCTTTCCTCTACGCCTAGGTAAAAGAGAAATTCACTCATTTTTTAAAACAGGATTTGTGTGGTTTCGTTTTTATATATGGATTCCTGATCCATTTGGAATTTATTCTTGACTGTGACATGAGGTGTAAATCCAATTTTATCTTTTTTCCCAAATAGCAAACTAGTTGTTTGAGTAGTATTTGTTTAAAAACCCTTTTAGCCCAGGAATTTTGAGATGCCACCTTTATCACATAGCAAAGTTTCATATGAACTAGGTTCTATTTCTGGATTTTCTTTTCTCCTGGTCTATCTATTCATGTGCCTATATCTCACTGTTTGATTATAAAGCCTTTATAGTATGTTTTAAGGTATGCCTAGTCTCTCTTGTAACTTTTTTATTTTTTAGTGTTTTACTGGCTATTCTTTTATCTTTGTTTTTCCATACGAAATTTAGTATCAGTTTGTCAAGCTCCATAAAAAGTTGTTTGTATTTTATTGAGATCACATTACATTATAAATTAACTTAGGGATAACAGACATCTTTATGATGTTGAATCATCCTAGGTAAGAACAAAGGCTGTCTTTCCATTCACCAATCTCATGTAGCAAAAAAACATTGGGGTCTGTCAGAAAGAGGGAGCGGTGGAAAAGCCAAATGTCATTGACCTCAATGGAAAGCCAATAGATAATGGCTAAAATTGATAAATCCAGGAATGGTGTAAGCAAATTAACTAGAAATACATAGATGAAAACCAAGGGAGAGAGCTACAAGAATGAGAGAGCTATTTTTTTTTATTTTTTTTCTCTTTTTTTTTTTTTTTTTACTGAGGCTTTTAGTACATGTGTCAGTCAGGATCCTGGTAGGAAACAGATAGCACACTCAATCAGAGTGATAGAGAATCTAATAGAAGTACGATTGAGAGGTGTGAGTAGGGTTAAAGAACATAAACAAGGATGGGTGCCACTGGCAGCAACAGGGAGCCATTACCACTGCGTGGCCTAAAGAGTTGGGGGGGGGGGGCAATTTAAAGGAACCAAGACAGCTATAGGAGAGGACTGCCGGAGGGACACATGGAAGCTATCCAAGCACTACTAGAATGCACTTAAATATGTAAATGTACGGCATATAACAAAACAATAAAATAACAATTAAAAAAAACTTTAGTCAATGAACTTATGGTCTAAGAGCACATGGGTCAAATAATTAGAGTAAAGGTTGAAAATTGATAAATGCCTGTAGAGAGATTGGGGATATTCCCAGTGAGGGAATCCTGGCAGATTCTCTGGAGGGGGACACAAACATTCCTTGTAAAACAGTCATGTCAGGAGGAACACCAGGAGCCTCTTGTTTTATTATACAATTAAATGTCCATTATTGATACAGTGGCCTCTCAAACTCAGCATGTAAGTAAACAAGCCCCCACCCCACCCCACCCCCACACACACAAGCCATGGGAGTTAGTCTTCAGTCCATGGTTTCTAATTTATACTATATTTGTATTCCTTGATTTCTGGCCCTTCTCTATGTTCTTTGCCTCATCAAATTGTACACCACTCCTGAGACAGGAAAGTATTGTGGAAAGTTCTGTACTGCAATCAGTAGACCTAGAATTGAACCCCCTAACTTTCACTTACTGGCTCTGTGACCTTAATAAAGTTACTTAGCCTCTCTGAGCTTCAATTTCATTTTGTGAAAGAATAATACCTCATGGAATTGCTATAAGAGTTAAAGATGTTATACATCAAGTACCTGGCACAAGGTCTATCACTCAGTAGATGGCAGGTGAGGATATTACCGCTCTATTGCAGACCACTGGGCTTTCCCTTGTCCTGCCAAGGTTCTTGACTTGGAGCACTTTACAATGGGAGTTGCCCTCCACATACCTACTTGAAACAGAAAAAATTTTTGGACGAAGTTGGAAAGGACCTGAGCAGTAATCTGGTCCATCTTCCCAGCAGATGGAGGAGATTCTGCCACAGGCTTTGTGACAGGTGGTCACCCCAGCTCTGCCCATACCGATGGAGAACTCACCACCTCCTGAAGCTGCCTGTTCTCAGAGGACTGGTTGATTGGAAGAAAGCTTTTCCTTGAACTGAGCTGAAATCAGGTTCCCCACTAATTAAGACAAAACCATTTAGAGCTCAAAGAAATCTTTAAGGTCTTCAAGCTCCCCAGCTTATTTTATGAATGAGGAATCTGAGGCTCAGAAAGGAAGGTGAAGTACTGTTCTTCGTGGTAATGCTTTGTGGAGCTTCCCAGAACAGTCTCCTCCCTGCCCTGCAAGGTCAGCAATCAGCATGGCCTCTAGTTCTTCCAGAGCCGCCCATTCCCTCAACTTTTCCCCAAATGAACCAAGGTCCACTCTTCACCACTCTGATCACCCACCTTTGCAAATGCAAGTTTGTAATATCCAGAATTAAACCTAATTCTTATTGTGATCTGGCCCTAGCAGAGTGAAATAAGATTATCTGTGAATCAGATCCAGGGCAAGGTATGGCCACTAAACCTGGAAAGGCCAAGAACTTGAGTTGGACAAAACTAGCAGTCATTTATAGAAACAGAAGCAGTTGTGGTTGTTTAGTTCTATACAGGCTCTCTTCCCTGGACACTTAGAGTTTGACATACACTTTTGAAACATTTGTGCCAGATCATCAAAAAGTGCTCAGTAATATTCGTTAATAGATTTAGTTTTACCTCCCCCCCCCACCCCCAACAAATATAAATGAAAGAAGAGGGATTAGAGATTGGGGAAAGTGTCAATGAAAGAAATAGACCAGTTGTCCCCAAACCAGAGTTGTTAATCAGTGGTTTCCCCAAAAAAGTATTGGACGTATCACATTACTTCAAAATAAACCTAAGCAGAAGTTCTAGAAGTCCAGTGTTATCGGCATTTTCTGCTAATGTTGATAGAGAAGGCACAATAAAGAACTGCCTAGAATAAGATATAATAAAACCGGTGAGTCCTTTTGTTCAAAGTCAGATAAATTATTTCTGGTTCTCACAACATTTCTGAGAAGATGAAGGAGGAGGCATGGCTGAAAATATTACTGTATTTAACTGAATAATCCTCAGAGAAGTTAAATGTTTTTATGCAATTACTGTAATTACCAACATATTTAACAAGACGTCATTTGCCTCAGTGATTTGTTTTAAGATCAGTACCACATCTGGGAATTGGTTTTTGAGATTTTCTTTTCTGAATCTCAAAAACCAATGACCATTGATATTAGAACGGGTAAACTAAATTCTAGTTTTAATGGGAGACATCTATTTTTATATCCCAGGTACCTCTATTTTCTTTCATTTACCTAGATAATTTTGTTTCCACTTGGACATATGCCCTGCTGGATAACATGTTTTAAGAAAATCACCCTCCTTTACATGAAATGCATTTTTAACAATCATACCAGAAGTGGTCTCCAGAAGCAGCTGATCTGATAAGCTAATTACTATAAAAAACAAAACAAAAAACAGCTAAGTAAGTACCATGCCCAAACAAAAATTGTTGTTTTTGTCAGAACGCTGACTTTTGAAACCAGCAGTAAAGAATTTTGAATTGTCCAACTCAGTTACTCCCAAATACTGTTACCAAAAACAAGAAGCACAAACCATGGTGACAAAGATGCCACTTTTGAAGAGAGACAAAAGCAGATTTTCTGAAGTAAGTTACTAACTCATATCAGAAACAAAAAATGGCTACCATCACATGGCAAACAAACCTGACAAGGGAAAAGCACAGCGTTTGAAACAGAAAACCCGGAGTCTAGTCCTCAGCACTTCTTCCCGCTTATAAATTGGGGGCAGTTCTCAGTTACTTGTTAAAGGCAGAGCGCTGGATCTAATCATCTTTTGGGGGGTTGTCTTTCGGTGGTAAGATCTATCAGCAGAATTCTTCTTGGGAAAGTAGCTGCCTTTGTTTCAGGAAATACCCTGACAAACCCCTAGGGCATCAGGGCTGGCTAGGGCTCAGGCAACAAAAAGGCCAAAAGGCTGCATTTGCAGAAGGAGGAAATTAATTTTTCTTGGGGGTCGGAATGGGGAGAAGGTGCTCCTTATAGGGTGAGGGAATGAGAAGAGGTGAAGGGAAGGCTAGGGGACGATTGTTGGAGTAAGGATCCCGTCTGGGGCAAAACCTCCAGTAGGGAATGATTCAAAGGACGTTTATGAAGCAGAAAGCCTAAATGTAACTTCAAGTGCTTTACGGAATAGAGGGCAATGTGACCCTTCCTCAAGATCTCCACGTCTCCGTGAACTTGAACGTACTAATGATCCGTGTGAGTCAGGGTTGTTGAAAGAGAAGCAGGGAACCGTATGGACATGTTGGAGAACAGAGATGGTCTCAGAAAAGCTGGAGCTAGGAGGCAGAGAGGACTCTGAAATGCATGCCTTCATCAGTCAGCAGAAAACTTGGTAGGACTGTGGACCTCAGCTGGGCACAGTGGGGCTCAGGAATAAAGGGGCCAGTGGCGCCCCGCTGACATTTGGGGTACCCTGCTATTGGGGGGCCTGCAGGCTACCATCTGAGCACCGCTGCCAGCTTCATCTTCAGTGTTTTCATCCTTTTCACGTCAGTGTCGATTTAAGGGGTGATTTCATAGGATCCACTTCTGTGTATCCTCAATACTTTGATTAGAACAGGAGGCACTTTCCCCTAATATTTTTCCTTTCAATATGTTTCTTAAACCCCTCTATATTGTTCTCAAGTTATTTTCTAGCTTGTACTCATTTTATCGTTTTGTTTCTTTTTCTTAGAAGTGAATTGATAGAGATTTGGGGTTGTTTCCTACATCTCTCTGCTATTCGTCATTCATCTCTGAAGATTACTTGTAAGGCTAGTCCTCACCTCTTCTTCACGCTTATAACCTTGGGGCAATTCATTTAATCTCTGATTCTCAATTGCTTGTTAAAGGCAGAATACTGAATCATTAGCGTTACAGATTGCTTTCTATAAGCCCTATTCTATAGGACATCAATTTTTAGCATATTTAATGAAAATTAGATCATCTTTCATACCAATTTTTTTTGTTTCTTCCAACTTCAGTTTTTTTAAAATAAAACTTTATATTTAAGTGTTCTACATTCAATTCTATTCTGTGACAGTTTCACATTCTCACCCTAAGTGAAAACAGTCACTTTGGAGTTGTAACTAAAAGCATTAACAACGTCTTGTAAAGATTGTGCTAGTGTGAGAATAAGTTGGTATAACTTTTCTGTCAAGCAATTTGGCAATGTAGTACTTATCAAGAGCCTTCAAAATGTTTATACCCTTTGGCTCAGTGATTACAATTCTAGGAATCTTTTCACTGGAAATAATCAGAAATGTGGGCAAAGATTTATGTATGTTTCTTGCAACATTATTTATTTGAGATAGTAACAGCAAAAGGAAAATAAACTGTTACATCCATATGATAAACATTATGCAGCAATTAAAAACTATGCCTTTCCCTGACCCTGAGTCAGTTCTCCTTCCATCACCATATATTTGATCCCCCTTACCCTCATCTCCCACACCCCACCCCCCTTACCCTCTGGTAACCACTGATATGTGGTATATAAATGAAAAACAACAAAAGAACAAGACAAACAAATGAGAAACAGAAACTCATAGACACAGACAATAGTTTAGTAGAAGTTAGAATTTTTTTAAAAAAACTTTGTGTTATTCCAAATGTGGGGGTAGAGGAATTATGTATGCTTAGAAAAAATAAACACCCCAAACTATTACAGGATTTAAATCTGCGTGATGGAATTGTGGATGATTTATGGGGAACCATTAGGAACCACGATTCAGAGAGGTGAGGTAATTTGCCAAACTTCTCATAGCCAGCAAAGTGCAGGAATAAATATTCAAACTATAAAGTCTGTGCTCGACCAGCTGATGACTTTACTTAAATTGTAAAAGAAAAACAAATATGGTATGTTACTTTAGTGTGGTGGGTTGAATTATTGGTCCCAATTATTCACTGCCCCGTAGAAATATTTTACATTCACACCCTGGCTGTGGCCTCATAATGGATCGAATGTATTCCATGCACTTTGATTCTGGGCTTGGCCATGTGATTTGCTTTGGCCAATGAGTTGAGAGTGAAAATAATGAAAGGGAGTACTTAACATGGACTAGCACAATCGGGGCTTTTCTCTTACACCCCTCCTGCCTTTCGTCATGAGAATCATATGCTTCGAGTAACCTCTGGTCCAAGGGAGATGAGAAATCGATGAAGGAAACATAGACCCAACCTGCTGCTTAAAATTTAAATCTCAGCCAATCTGAAGATACTTAGTGAAAAATAAATGATTACGGTTTTAGGTCATTGATTGTTATATTTTATATAGAATTACTACGGCTGATTGATATGACACAAAAAGATGCTAAGTAACAAAACTGAATCTCTTGATATGTCAGTAAGAGTCCAAATTTGGTTATGCCAGTGCTGTAGGTCTACAGGCTCTCATCATCTGGGAAAAGTGGATAATGAGGCCTTTTATTTAATACAAAATACCTCATTGCTTGGTATAAGAGTTCGTCTCCAGTGAGGAGGGAGAAATTCACATGGAAATACATGGAATTCTGGGAGAAAAAGGGACAGAAACCCCGCATCTCTCAAGCATAGGGTTGGAAAAAACAGTTGATGTGAGCCAGGCCCAGAGCAGGGATGAATGATGAGGAAAAGAGAAGAAATAGGCTGGTCTCCAGAGTTCAAACGGAAGTTCTTTTCTGTGGGGACATGGAAATGCATTCTGCCCGTCATGAGGCCATCACACAGATGTGAATGTAACGGATAGAAAGTTCTAGGCTCAACAAAGGTGAGGTTGGAGCTGGAAGGCCCTGAGACCACTCACTGTGGGCACCTTGTGTGGGCTCTGAAGTCATATGATTCAGTCTGTAAACTATACTCTTGGAAGCCAACCACTGGTCCCACATTTATACCCACCTCCACCTTTTGTATTCCTGGCAAAAATGAGATCACACTTCTTTTAATTAACTATATTTTGCAGTATACCACGAACTATTTTCCAAATCATTAAATACATTCTTCTATAATTTAGTTTTTTATAGGTACAGAATATTCTCTTCTATGTTCCCACATCCCAGGGCATCCACTTATTTAGGATGAAAATTCAGATAGAAACATTTTTTCCCATGTTCTATCTTCCATCATCTTAAAAAAAAAATGTTAACACTATGTGTTTTTTTAAAAAATATGAATCTGTATTCAAACTAAACATGCTAAATGAAATTACCAGAAAGTGAATTAATGGAAGAAGAGAAAAAAAATTAAAGAAACTTAACTTCAATCAAAACAATGAAACAAGAAATAAATGTAGATGAAATTCTCTAAATATTCATCAATATTTGATTTAAAAAATTTATTAGCAAGCATACTATGAAACATAAAATATGTATACCTTCTTTCACAAGTCCCAATCCTAAAAATTTATCCTAAGCATATGATTCAAAACAAGAATAGACAATAAGGCATCTGGCTGATTAGATTCAGTGAACTGTCAGAGTCAGTGTTCCCACACATTACTATAAATTGTACAAAATACAAAAGCACAAGACATTTGAGAGTAATCAAATGCAGGTAGACTCTTGAAAGGAGTCAACATTCAGGGAAAAAAGGAACATTACACAGTAAGTGGGGAGACTATAAAAAGGGAACTCAATGGAAATTCTAGAACTGAAATATACAGGTCTGACAAACTCCTGAACTTGTTGCAATTCATGAGAATGGAATATCTTTCCATTTATTTGTGTCTTCTTCCATTTCTTTCATCAGTGTCTTATAGTTTTCAGAGTATAAATTTTACCTCCTTCATTAAATTTATTCCTAGGTATTTTACTCATTTTGATGCAATTATAAATGGGATTGTTTTCTTAATTTCTCTGTCTAATAATAGTTCCTTACTAGTGTATAGAAATACAACTGATTTTTGCGTATTGATTTTGTATCCTGCAAATTTGCAGAATCTGTTTATTCTAAGAGTTGTTTTTTTTGATGGAGTCCTTAGGGTTTTCTACATATAGTATCATGTCATCTGAAAATAGAGACCATTTTACCTCTTCCTTTCCAATTTGGATTTCTTTTATTTTGTTTTCTTGCCTAATTGCTCTGACTAGTACTATGTTGAATAATAGTGGTGAGAATGGGCATCTTTGTCTTATTCCTGATCTTAGAGGAAAAGCTTTCAGTTTTCTACCATTGAGTATGATGTTAGCTGCTGGCTTGTCATATATGGGCTTTATTATGTTGAAATACATTTCCTCTGTACCCACTTTTTTTCTCATCTAATGGATGTCATATAGAGTTTTTATCATAAATGGATACTGAATTTTGTCAAATGCTTTTTTTTGCATTTATCAAGATGATCATATGATTTTCATCCTTCATTTTGTCAATGTGGAGTATCACTTTTTTTGATTTGTGAATATTGAACCATCCTTGCCTCCCAAGAATCAATCCCAGTTGATCATCATATATGATCATTTAATTATTGTTTAATTCATTTTGCTTATATTTTTGTTGAGGATTTTTGCATCTATGTTTGTCAGGCATATTGGCCTATAATTTTCTTTTTTTATAGTGTCCTTGTCTGGTTTTGATTTTGGTCAGGGTAATGGTAGCCTCATAAAATGAGTTTGGAAGTGTTTCCTTCTCTATTTTTTTGGAAAAGTTTGAGAAGGATTGATATTAATTCCTTAAATGTTTGGTAGAATTTGCCAGTGAAGCCATCTGGTCCTGGACTTTTGTTTGTTGAAAAGTTTTTGATTACTGAGCAATCTCCTTACTAGTAATCAGTCTGTTCAGGTTTTCTCCTTCTTCAAGATTCAGTGTTGGTAGCTTGTGTGTTTCTAGGAATTTATGCATTTCTTCTAGCTTATCTAATTTGTTGGTATATAATTATTCATAGTGGAAACACTTTTTCAGTGTTAAAAAATATTGTCAACCCAAAATTATATATTCAGGAAAATATCCTTCAATAATAAAAATGAAAGGATGACTTTTCCAGATTTTAAAACCCTAAGATAATTTTTTTTACCAGCAGGGCTACACTAATAAAAGTACTAAAGGAACTTCTTCAAGCTGAAGGGAAATGCTACTGAGATGGAAACTCATCTTTAGGAAGGAATGAAGAGCATTAGAAATGGTAAATATTTTCATAAATATAAAAGACTATTTTCCTTCTTTATTTAACATAAATAAGACTGTTTGAAACAAAATTATAATAATTTCTAGTGGTAGTTATAATGTATACAGAAGTTACACATATGACTAGTATTGTACAAAGGATGATGGGATGAGTAGGTAAATGGACCTATGTGGTTTAAAGATTCTACCTTTTACATAAAGTGATACAACATGAACTCTAAATTATGTTGTTAAAAGTTAAGTATGCGTACTGTAATTCCTAGAACAAACACTAAAAATAATGCAAAAAACAATAAATAAATAGATAAAAAGTATTCAAATACCTAAAAGACAGAAACAGATGAACAGATAAACATAAAACTGAAGGAAATAACAAAAAGCAGACCCTTCAGTGGTTTCCCTTTGCTCCCAAGACAAAATTCATGAGCCCTCCATGGCCTTGCCCTGCCAACTTTGCTGGCCTCCTACGTCCAGCCCACTAAGCTTTCTCCATATTAAGCTTGTTCTTCTTCTCTCCAGTCTCCCTCCCTGCAATCTCTCTCTCATTATCTGCCAGGGACACCTTTCCCACAGTCCTTTCACCTGGCTAACTTCTCCTCATTCTTCAGGTCTCAGCAAAGTGACATTTTCTTTTGAAAACCTTTCTAGGCCAGGTTCTCTCCCCTGTGTGGTGGTCCATTGTATCACAAATGTCCTTTATCACTTCACTCACCTGGCCTCACTGAAATTTCTGGTTGAATGATTCTGTTCCCCTAGAATGAGCTCCATGAGGGCAGGGACAAGGCCTGTTTTGCTCACCATTCTATGCCATGGCTTTGCACAGTGCCCAGCACATAGTAAATGCTCAAGTGGCTCCAATTGTCAAGTGGCTAAAAGAGGGACTAAGTGAATGAGGAGAGAAGGAAGACACTGGTTTGTCTGCCGGAGAGAGAGAGAGCCCCTTTGCTGGTAAGATATTGCCACAAAAAATAGCAGCGAGAAGAGCTGAAGGCATAAGTTTGTCAGAAGCACTGAGGCAGCACACGCTGGCATGAAAGAAGAACAAGGTGTATCACTGAATGAAAAAAGCACAGGATAGTGTGGGTAGTATGCTACCATTTGTGTGATATAGGGATAGTCTATTCCTTGAAGGGTGTACAAGAAATTTGTAACAGTGGGTTTTATTGTGGAGGAAGGAAAATCTGTTCAATTTGAACAATGTTTATGTGTTGCTCATTTAAAATAAATTAAAAACAAAAAGAATAGATTATGGGCATAAAGCCTTTATGTACAGTGCTAGCCATAATTGGAAAAAATCGAAACCTACATGTCTGTATTAGGTTTCTCAAGAGAAATGGAAGCAATAATGTGTGTATTTAAATAGATTTATTATAAGGAATTGGCTCAAACAATTATGGAGGTAACAAGTCCCAAGATGTCCAGGGTGAGTCGGCAAGCTTGAGACCCAGAAAGAGCCAATTCAGTTTGGGATCTGAAGACAGGAAAAAGCCAATGTCCCAGTTAGGAGGCAATCAGGCAGAAGGAATTCTCCCTGCCTCTCTGTTAGGAAGAACTCTCCCTATTAGGGTAGGGTCAGCCTTTTTGTTCTGTGCAGGCTTTCAACAAATTGGATGAGGCCCACCCACATTAGGGAGGGCAATCTGCATTACTCAGTCTACCATTGAAATGTTAATCATATCCAAGCACATTAACACTTAGAATAATGTTTGACCAAATATTTGGGTACTCCATGGTCTAGTAAAGTTGACACATAAAATTAACCATCTCAATGTCCTACAATGGGGTGATGGAATGTAATGCAACCATGAATGTTAATTTTGAATGGTAGGGAAAATGAGTATGATAGGAAACTAAGTGGAAAAATAAAACCTGGATTAGTAGATTGTATCTACAATCACAACTGTAAAACATGTATACATGGATAAAGAATGGAAGGGAATAGGAAGAAATAAAGCCAGCTTTTGTGCTAACCTGGTGAGATTATGGGGAAAACTTTTCTTTACATTTTTCCTTTATTTTTTTAATAATATAATTGTTAAAAATTCAAGCAACCAGAAATCCTAGGCATAGGGGTTTACAAGGAGATGGAGCAGATAATAAGAAACAGTGCCTGACATGTTGTCTGCACTCAATAATCATTGAATGAATGAATAATAGCTACTATCTTCAGATGGGTTCCCCAGAAGCAGACCACGAGACAAGGATTTGAGGTCAAGCAGTTTATTTGGGAGGTGATCGTGAAGAAATGTGGTAAAAGAGAGGCAAGAACGGGAAAGAAGCCGATACAAAGTGCTTTGTGAGAAGGTGCCACTGGAGACAACTGGGCCACAATCGATTGCACAGCTGAGAGAATATGTAGAATAGGCTTCAGTTTGTCTCACTCAGAGGGCAAGAAAGAAGGAGTTTTAATATACCAACTCCCATGTATCACTGGTTAAAAGAGCTGCTCCTGGGGGCATTAACTTCTTGGCATTTGCCGCCTGCCCAAAGCAAGGTTTGATCACCCTTCTCTGGTTAGAGAAAGCCCTCAGGCAGAGAGGCACAGGTGCTTGCAGTGCGAAGCTGTTGGTTATATGGGAACGATGAGTGCTGAAGCCTTATGGGTAATGCACGGACAACATCTGCAGTGTTTACTATTATTGAACACCTACTGTGATTCAGGCACTTAGAGAACATTTTCTTGACTCCCCACAACAATTTTACACAGTGCATTTATTAGTTCCAAGTTTCAGGTGAAGACACTGAAGCTCAGAGAGGTTACTTGCTCAGTTCAGAGTCACGCAGGACAAGGTACAGAATGAAGTACTGGAAGCTACAAGCCTAAGACTATTTTTCACTTCCTTTTGCTTCCTCCCAGTAAACTGAGAACTGGAAACTTCCTAGTTTCCAATTAGACTCACCAAAAAGGGAAAATGGTGACATTTTAAAAGTAACAATTCAGTAAGAGCAGCTTCAAAACAACACAACTACCTGGGTCAAATCGTGCAATCAATAAGTATTGAAATCTCTAAGAGAAAGAAAAAGTCAGCGTAGGAAAGAGGGCATGTACTGTGGCAGGAGCAATACCAGCTAAGACTCAAGCCAGGGTTTATAAGCCCACAGTTACCACGTTCCTAGAGATTAAATAAGAAATCCTGACTCGGGAAGGAATTTATAGGTGCTTTAGAAAAACAAATCTGCCTTTGTCACTCCCTGCCCCAGAATCCTTCAGTGTATGAACATCTCAGACCAACCTTCCTGTAAGACTCTGATTATTCTCCTTTGAGAACTGCTGATCCATAGAATATATCATCTATCTTCTGAGTATCTCTACCATTTGGGGTGCTTTTGTATTTACTTTTTGTAGTTTGAGTTAAGAAAACAATAGTTTTTTTCACTTCTCCAAATATAAAACAGTTTTATACTATTGGATATATTTTTTCAGACTTTGCTCTTCAATTCAAAGATTCTCCCCAGCAGCTCCTTCCTCCTACTATTCTCTGGGAAACTTTTTAAGATGCCAACCTAGGTTAGGTGGCACCTCTGTGTTCACAAAGCATCTCATATACTGTGTTTCCCTGAAAATAAGACCTAGCCAGACAATCAGCGCTAATGCATCTTTTGGGGCAAAAATTAATATAGACCCAGTCTTATTTTACTATAATATAAGACCCGATCTTATATAAAATAATATAATGTAATATAATGTAATACCAGGTCTTACAGTAATTTTTGCTCCAAAAGACGCATTAGAGCTGATTGTCCAGCTCAGTCTTATTTTCGGGGAAACACGGTATATGGAGAGGCCACATGTAAGCACTCTAGTTGACAGACCCCACAAAGCCCAGCCCAAGTCATCTCAGCCAGGCACCAGACATCTGAATGAAGAAACCCCCAGATGATTCATCTTCCAGCCATATGAGTCAGCTCTCACCAAGGCCCCAGATATGGTGGAGCAGAGACAAGAAAACTCCTCTGTGCCCACTCTGAATTACTGACTCACAGAATCCATAAGCATAATAAAATGATTGTGGTTTTATGCCATCAAGTTTGGGGTGATGTCATGTAGCAATAGAGTAATCAGAGCAATATCCATCCACACCTTTTCAAGGTATCTCTTTGTCAGGTGATTAAATTTTAAAAACAAAGGTAAGACTTCATGAGTTATAACTTTTAGAGACCCATGGAAAAGTATGACTTTAAAACCTGTCTGTAAGGTGTTAGATAAAAGGGAGACTGAAGAGGATACCCCTGACCTGTAAAGATCACGGTAAGAGCAGTGGAAATCAAAAAGTACATACATGGAGAACAAAAATATAGAAAGATGTAGAGACTCAAAGAAGTTTGTGAATTTAAACATTAGCAAGGGGATAATTATAATATTGTAGATATAATCCAGCCTAGGGCAGTGTTTTTCAAATTGCAGGTCATAATCCATTAGTAGGTCATACAATCAAGTTACTGGCTCTCAACCAGCTTTTTCTTTTTTAAATGAAACAGAATCTACCAGAATATAATGGAATAGAAAACACCAGAGTTCATCATAAGGATGTTTAGCAAAAACTGTGGTCTTATTTTACTATAATATAAGACCTGGTATAATATAATATAATATAATATAATATAATATAATATAATATAATATAATATAATACAATACAATATTGGGTCTTATATTAATTTTTGCTCCAACAGAGGCATTAGAGCTGATTGTCCAGCTAGGTCTTATTTTCAGGGAAACACAGTAGATCTGAAGGCTTGACCGGTTTGAGCTTCGATTTTTTCAGGGGGAGGATCAAGATGTAAACAGCAGTTGTATATTTCTATCAGGAGATATATGATGTCTGGTTGTCTCTATTTTATGTTAGCAGTCAGGGGTGATCAATACTGAGATCCATTATTTCATTGTTTGCAAAATGGTAATATTATTATAAATATTCATTTATTAGCTGTAATACTTCTATAAAGAGAAATTTCTTATCAATTGTTTGTTTATTCTGAGGCACAATTCATAAATGAGTATAAATGCTTGCTTTTCCCCCCCTTTTAATTACCAGAGCTCAAAATAATGATCTGGTTTCTTACCATCTTCCAAAGGTGACTAATAAGCATTGTTGTTGTTTTTTAAGGATCATTATGAGCTTATGAACATATTTCAGGTATTTCAAATAATTGCATGGTTCTTATGGGCATTTGGGGGCAATTGTCCCATTTTGAGGCAATGGATGCCTCTTCAAATTGTTTCTTGGGCCATTTTAACACAACTTCAGTAGCCTTTAATGGCTTTCTTATTTTCTGACATATTTCAGGCTCAATTTACATATTTCCTGCCCCGGCTATGGAATCGATCATTTCTCTGAAGAACTCTAGTTTCCTTAAGTATGAAATGAATTTTGGATACCACAGTCTGGGTAGGGTCACTGATGTTTGATTGGGCCTTGTTTCTAGGCCTTTTCCATAAATATAGCTAGGGAATGTTTTTCTTAAATGATAAAATACATCATGAGTTCATAGTGCTATTTCCCATTCACATTCAGGATTACAGGATTTTTATTTAACCTCATCTATCTTAGTCTATTTCTACTTTTTTTCCTCACACTGAAAAACCAACATAATCACTTTTGCTTTACCCCACAATGCACACACCACAATCTTAGAATAACAATTCTGACACTAACACAAACATTATAATTACTGAAAACAGTTTAAGTGGTTTTTTGCCGTTTCTTTTTGTCCATCGGGTATATACAGTCAAATTGTAGCATTTGACTCACTAAGAATATACAGACAAATTATAGCATTTTAAAATTCATTTGAAACATATTTGTTATTTGTTATATGTTGGTTATGCCACCAACTCAATATACAGTTAGGTTTATTTATTTCATTTTGCTTTTGAGTTTTAGGGATTGGTTTTTATAAAATGTTTACATGATTCCATAATCAAATGTATCAAACAAAATATATTCAGAAAGTTTTGGCTTCTGTCCCTGTTTCCTCTAACTTTTCTTTCTCTCTAGTAAACCATATATTTTTTTTCATTGATTTTTTTCATTTACTGATATGTCCGACTATCACTCCATAACGATATATAAATGTAGTCCTCATTTCTTTTTATATCTGCATGGTATTCCATTGTATGTATACTCGTATACCATAGTTAATCCTACCAGTTTCCTCTTATAATGGATAGTCTATTGGATTATATTTTATATTGGGTTATTTCTAGTCTCTTAGTATAAATAATTAAATAACTGACCTTTAAAATAGTTGGTTCAAATACTGGCACTACCTATAACCAAGTTTGTTGGTTGTCTCCAGGGAAAATACTAAGCAGGTTGTATGGACCTAAGAAGGACATTCACATTTTTCAAGTCCCAAACTTTGCCAGCTTTTGTTTTTGTATTATTTATTTGGAATTTCTCTAAATATTTAAAATTAAATATTTAAATATGAATAGTATTTAATACAAACTTTGTTAGACTTTTTCTTTATCATGCATAGTGAGAATATATATTCTTTTGTGAAATTTTTTGTTTCTTATATATATTTGATTAGGTCACGATGTAAAATATATTTCTTATTGTGAGTCACAGACAAAAGACACACAATCAAAAGAGGATGGAATATCCCTAAGTACTGATAATTAAGGTGGTTTACAAAAAAATTCCTCAAGTCCAGCTTTTCTGAAGATACAGGCACCAACCTTCCCAGTCCAAGAGGTCGTGCTTTCTGCTCTGGCTCCAGGCGTGGTGTCCTGGTGGCAGCCCTGTTACCTGCCAGCCTCGTGCTCTTCTCCCTCTGCTGCGCTTGGATGGCCTGGCTGTTAAAGCCCCTTGACATCACTACCCTTGTCACATGTCATCTTGTCTTCCCCACCGCTCATGAAGTGAAGGAAGGCCCTCTCCCACAAGTTTAAAACCTTTTAAAGGGACAGTAAGACATCACAGTCTCGCCCCTTTGTTTCTTTTAGCATGTTGACCAGTATAATGGTTCATTAAATCATTCACCTCTCCTACCCTTAAAAATATTCCATCAGAGATGTTCACTGCTAGCTGCTGCCACATCTGTGTCTCCTCCTTCACAGCCGAATTTCATTTTCTCTCCCTCTCCACACGCCATTCATTTGACTGCAGTGAATTTTCTCCCATGATTCCACCTTAATGAACATTTGCCATCGTCACCGAAGTCTTTGTAGTTGGCGAATTTGTGGTGCTGTCGAGTTTTCATCCAACTTGAATGTTTTTGCAGCACTTGGTATTGTTTACCACCCCTCTTCTTTGAACCCCTCTCTTGCCTCGGCGTCCATAATAACATTCTCCTTTTCTCCAGCAATAATTTCTCAGTCTCCTTTTCATGCCACGTAGACCTGAGTGTGCACCACTTAGTACGCTTGTATTTTCCTTGCAAATACAATAGGAATGCATGCTCGTTGAAACAAGTCGACAAATACAGCAGTGTACCTAGGAAAGCCAACCGTGTCCTATTCTGTATTTAGAACAAATTTAGGATTCTAAAATTAGGAAAAATTTAAAATTTGTATTAATTTAAATCAAGACTGATCTGAGAAAGCCCTGATTCTGTGACTTAAAGAAAAGTATGTCTACATTTTAGAGAAGACTGAAGGGAGAGAGACCAATTAGAAGGTTGTTACTGTATCCAGGTGAGAGGGCATGGTGACTTGTACAGGGTATTAGCAGTGCAGATGGTGAGACAAACCCATTCACTATATCTTTAGAAGATGGAATCAATAGGACAGAATGATTGATAGGATAAAGGAGGTAGCGGAGAGGATGCACTCCAGGGTTCCAGGTAAAACATGTGGGAGGATGAGGGTGACCCAAACTGAAGTACAATGTGGGAGAAGGTTTGGGGAACAGATTTTCAGTTCGAGCATGTTGATTTCTAAATACCAGGGAGATCCCCAAGGAGGAAAGTCCTGTGGCCACCTGGAGACATGAACTTGGAGTTGGGAATTCAGAGAACGGAGTTATCTGCTTATTATGACAATGAGGCCATAGTCACAAAGAAGCTTGTGTCAGGAGGCAGTGAGCAGTGAGAAGAGAAAATGGCCCAGGATAGAACCAGGATGGGCCTTGCATTTACATGTGGACAGAAAAAGGAGAATACTGCTAGAACAACCACCATTGCTTTCTTGTCACCATCTGCTACTCTCCATCCCAACCAGCTGGTTCTGGCTGCAT
This sequence comes from Rhinolophus sinicus, assembly GCF_036562045.2. Lineage (NCBI taxonomy): Eukaryota > Metazoa > Chordata > Mammalia > Chiroptera > Rhinolophidae > Rhinolophus > Rhinolophus sinicus. Next base: position 49,333,907 of record NC_133751.1, read on the forward strand.
ATAATTGGCTAGAATGCACTGTGCTAAATGCTAAAGATATTAAGACAAATCAATTATAGTTTGAAAAAATGTTTCCGACAGACCAGCAGAGGAAAATAATATGTGAATAAAAAAATGCTTACTTGAGCAGAGTTCTGAACACTGGCCCATGGAATATATTAATCATGCCTTTTTATTTTTTTCTATTTCTGATGCTTTGACATCTAGGGCCTTGCTAACCCAAGGAGAGGAGAGACTGCTCCTTCTAGGGCGAGCCAATTCCTAGAGATAGTAAAGTGCTTGGGGCAGTAGACCAGTTCCCATGGGTGTCCTCCAGCCTGTTCCCCTCATAAGTGACCAGGTGTTGGAATTGGCATCCCCAGAAATATAGTACCTCACTTATATAATACTTGGATTCACTGTTTGGGTCAGTGGGTTTGGTTTCTGAGTACAGAGAGGAGGTAGTGTCTTCAAAGGCTGGGCAGAACAAGAACTAGGAGAAGACAGTAGACAAGACCAGAGGGTAACTAAATAGTAGGAATCTGAAGGTCAATGTGATTATGTTTCATGGGGTTAAGGGCTCCAGGGTCATAATCCTTCTGGTTATGTAGAGTATCTGGCCGATTTATAGTATAATCCTTGAGGTCCTCCAACTGAGACCATAGTTAGGTTTCTCTCAAATCTAGCTTCTGGCAAGAAGCAAACACATAGTGGTGTAGTAGGCCATGGCCTAACTACCCACACATGGAGTTTGTGGCGGTCTCCTAAGACTGCCACTTGGCAGGTGGAACCACTACCCAGGTAGGGGCCAAAGTAGTTCCTGGACAGTCATGGGTCGAGGTTGAGGAGAACAACCCAGTGTCCTTTATCCCCCACCAGCCAGGAAAACAAAAATGTGATTTCTCAGATTTGTCCACAAACCTGATCTTATGTTTCTACAAATAGCTCAGTCGTGAAAGCAAAACAAAACAAAACACAAACCAGACCATCTAGAGGACCTACAGTTAATTGCCTGGCAGGAGAAGACAGGGTATTTGTGAGAACAGAGTCTCTAGCTACCTTTCCACCTCCATCAGCCACCTATAGGGTGCTAAGAGCTGAGTGGGACTGTTCTTTCCCCAGACCCCCAACCCATCCTTTCTGGACAAGAAGTCCTGATTATTCCCAAGAATTGCACCTGATTCTTCTCCCTGTCAGGTTCTCTTTCTTTGTAAGGGGGATCCAAGATGGGTCGCAGGAGGCGTGCTCCTGAATACCAAAAAATATATACCAAGACAAAAATAAAGGGAGAGAGCAAGTAAAATGGATCTCATTGTAAAAGCTATTTATGTAAAAGAACTGCTTATATTTTAAAAAATTTGGAAGGATAAGTCATACTATTTTTTGAAAGGTTATCTATATGAGGCGGGGGGGGGGAATAGACTGGAGAGGAGAGGGTAGAAGCTAGACTTGTTTGCAGGTTTGATTTAGCAACTATATGTTTTATACAATTATAAAACAAAATTCAGATTTAAAAACAATCTGTTAAAAATTGAAAGCAAAATAAAACAAATGAACCTAACTGAATCAAGTTAGAGGCAAAGACACACAGAGGGGACCTATGTCAAGTAAGTTTAAAACAGTAATTTGATTGCTTATCCCAGTGAGATAAACCCTAAGGACAAAAAGAACTGCTTAAAAATGTTTAAAGTGTTTATGGCCATCATACTGTTGGTAGTAGTTTTGGTATTGTTATTCTGAGTCTGTTGCATGTGTGTGGTGTGGGGTGAAGAAAATGAGTTAATGATGTGATATTCTAGTATCATTCACAGTGTCACTGAGAACCAGGATTCTTAGCCTGGGCAAAAGAAAATGCAGAAGTAAGATAGACGTTAAGTCTAAACCCTGAATTTGAATTGGAAGTATCATTATAAACTCATGATGAATTTATCTTAGGAAAAAGTATTTTCTAGTTCTGTCCATTTCCGAGGCCTAAGTACAATGAACAATAAGTAAAAATGAACATGCTGGTACCCAGATTGTGATCTTAAAATATTATTTCTCTCTAAAGGGAACTAGGATTCCTTGGAGAAATGGCTGCTCCCATATCTGGGCAGCCTGCAACACCAAATAGAAAGAGGGTTATCAAAGCCCACTGAGGCCCTGTCAACAGGGCTTAGAAGCCAACTTTAAGAGTCTCTTACTGGCCAAAGATGGGGTAATTTGTGTATCATGTCAATATGTTTAAGACAATACCAGCTCATAATAAAACAAAAAACTTATTGGTCACTGTTGGAAGATACAAGTGAACAATTCATTATTTTAAGAACTGCTAAATAAAGGGAAAGATTATCATTTACTGCAACTAAGGTTGAACACAGCACCTTGAGATGAGCTGCTGCTGAGCTCCCAGATGGCTCAGGTGGTTGGAGCGCGTCCTCTCAACCACAAGATTGCCGGTTCAACTCCTGCAAGGGACGGTGGGCTGTGCCCCCTGCAACTAGTAACAGCAACTAGTAACAGCAACTGGACCTGGAGCTGAGCTGCGCCCTCCACAACTAAGACTGAAAGGACAACAACTTGAAGCTGAACAGCACCCTCCACAGCTAAGATTGAAAGGACAACAACTTGACTTGGAAAAAAGTCCTGGAAATACACACTGTTCCCCAATAAAGTCCTGTTCCCCTTCCCCAATAAAATCTTTAAAAAAAAAAAAAAAAAAGAATTAGCTTGAATTTCTACCTCATGTCATACACTGTAAAAAGCCCCAGGTGAAGCTTCAATTTATTCACTATATTTTGGTTATATTACTACATAAAAAAATCACCCCAAAATTTAGTGGTGTAAAACAACAGTAATTTACTTTGCCTTCAGATTTTCACCATTAATTATGATGTTTGTTTTGTGTTTTTCACATATGGTTTTTATTATATTGAGGTAATTTCCTTCTAGTTGTGGTTCATTGCGTGTTTTTTAATTATGAAAGGGTGTTGCATTTTGTCAGATCCTTTTTCTGCATCAATTGGGATGATCATGTGGGTGTTTCTCCTTCATTCTGTTAATGTAGTGTATTATATTGATCGATTTCACATGTTGAACCATCCTTGCATTTCAAGAATAAGTCCCACTTGTTCATGGAGTATAGTCATTTTAATATGCTGCTGGATTCAGTTTGCTAATATTTTGTTGAGGATTTTTGCATCAATGCTCATAAGGGATATTGGTCTGTAGTTTTCTTTTCTTGCCCGATGTTTGTCTGGCTTTGGTATCAGTAATGCTGGCCTCATAAAATGAGTATGGAAGTGTTCCCTCTTAATTTTTTGGAAAAGTTTGAGAAGGATTGGTGTTATAAGATCAATTTAAAGAAGAAGAAGAAGGAGAAGGAGAAGGAGAAGGAGAAGGAGAAGGAGAAGGAGAAGGAGAAGGAGAAGGAGAAGGAGAAGGAGAAGAAGAAGAAGAAGAAGAAGAAGAAGAAGAAGAAGAAGAAGAAGAAGAAGAAGGGAAGAGAAGATTTCTGGTCAAGATAGAGGAGTAGGTAAACACTGTGCTTACTTCCTCTCATGACCACATCAAAATTACTACTGAACTACAGAAAAACCATCATTGGCAATTGCCTAAAGTCTAGCTGAACCAAAGCCCTACAACTACAGGCATACAGAAGAAGCCACCTTGAGACTGATAGAATGGGCAGAGACACAGAACGGGCTGGTCTCACACCGACGTGTGACCATTAAAAATCGGGAGTGTTATCTTGGCTGTGAAGGTCCCCCCAGGAGGATTGAGGGGTCCCAGCCCCATTCCATGCTCCCCAGCCCAGGGTTCCAGTGCCAGAAAGAGAAGCCCCCATAAGCTCTGCCTGTGAAAACCAGTGGAAATTGTGGCTGAGTGAGACAAGTGTGGCTGCAGTCCCAGGTACTCCTCTTAAAGGGCACACAGACATACTCACTGATGGATTCACTCTGAGCTCCAGCACTGGGGCAGCAGCTTGAAAGGCACCAGGGAGGAACTGAGTTGTCTAGCTTCAAGGGGAGGGCTGGAAGGGTAGCTTTCTCCCTGATGGAGGAGCTGGTGGAAGCCACTGTCGCTTTGTTGAGCCCTCACACCTCCCGGCTTGCAGACACAGTTGGCTGCTATATCTGAGTTTCCATCAAGCTGGTTAACACCCTTCATTTGCCCCACACCTGGTGATTCCTGGAGACCAGCACCACGCAACTTTTGGGCACACACAAGGCACTTTCAGTGGCTTTCCTACAAACAGCCTGTCTTTGCTCATGCTGTGGACTTTTCTAAAATCTCTCAGAGGGCCACAAAACCCAAACAATCAGCAGCTGGCTTTGGCATGTCCTGTACCTCTTGCCAAGCAGCCCTAGGCCCAGCACTAACCACAGCTGGTCTCCGTTCACGGCTAGGTCTCTTGAGGCAGCGCCAATCTGAGCACAGGTGGTTACCATCTATGGGTTGCTTTGTGGCTCATGCCAGGTGAGCCTAGCAGGGCATAGGCTGTGGCTGAACTTGGCCTGAGGTGAGGCCTTTCCCAGGAGACCCTGGGAACCAGCATGCCCAGAGGCCAGCTTCAGACCAAGCTGAAGCATTACCTGGCTGTCTCTGAGGACAACACACCCAAAAGGCAGACTGGGCAGGCACCAGAGACCTGCTAAAGTGAATCCTACTCTGTAGGGTCAGCCCTTGCACAACAGCTCCTCCACTGTAGTCATGCCCAGTACTCTTGACTAATCAGCCCGAGGGTGAATCCTTCCCACTGGTGTGCAAAGAGTGACCAAGGCTCAACTACAACAAAAGGGCACACACAACCTATACAAGGGACAAACCTGGAGCACCCGGCTCTGGTGACCAGGGAGACTGTGCCAGTGGGCCCCGCAGGATACCTACTACATAAGGCCACTCTTCTAAGACCACTCTACCTAATATATAGAAACAAACACAGGGAGCCAGTCAAAATGGGGAGACAAAGAAATGTGCCCCAAATAAAAGAACAGAACAAAGCTCCAGAAAATGAACTAAACAAAATGGAGACAAGCAATCTACCAGATACAGAGTTCAAAACACTGGTTATAAGGATGCTCAGTGATCTCAGGAAGAACTTCAACAAAGAGATAGGAAACATAAAAATGGAAATAGAAAACATAAAAAAGAACCTGTCAGAAATAAATAATATAATAACCGAAATGAATACTACATTACAGGGAATCAACCGTAGATTAGATGAAGCAGAGGATCAAATCAATGATTTCGAAGATAAGGTAGCAGAAAACCCAATCAGACCAGCAAAAAGAATCCAAAAAACTGAAGATAGTATAATACAACTCTGGGACAACGTCAAGCATACACATCATATGGCTACCAGAGGAAGAAAAGAGAGAGCAAGGAATTGAAAACCTATTTGAAGAAATAATGACTGAAAACTTTCCTAACTTGGACAGTTCCTCAGTTACTCTAGTTCCCATCTCTATATTATCTATCTCCACAGCTCCCGACAACTCATCCTGCTGCCTATCTAGTTGCATACTCAGCCCTGCCCCAGTTCCCACACTCCGTACTTTGGAGTATGCCAGTCCTAGTTTGAGTTCTGACTCAGCTGCTTAATACCTGTGTAGTAATCCTGATATTTCTTGAGGGCTTACTTTCTTCCAGGCATTAGGCCAAGTGCACTACATGCATGATCTCATTTAATCCTAACCCTTAGGTGTTTTTACTGTTACTGTCATGCCGATTTTTCAGATAAGTAAACTGAGACTGAGGGTTTAAATACATGCTTGAGGTCAAACATCCACGGCCTCTATTCAAAACTGTTCTTTTTAGATCTGGGATATTCTCATTTTCTTCCTATCAAAACTTGCTGGTCCTATGGCTAACAAATATACATGAAAAACGTTCAAGAGCACTAGTAATAAAAATGCAAATTAAAATACAATTTGTCCCCTAACAAATTGGAAAATATTTTATTGTTTTTATTTTTTTATTATTTCTTATTGATAGTTTCAGGTATACAAAACAACATAGTGATTAGACATTTACACACCTCACAGGGTATTAACCCCAAGAAGTCTACTACCCATCTGTCACTGTACATAGATATTACAATACCATTGACTATATTCCCTGTACTGTACTTTACATTCCATCACTGTATATATTTTCTAATTATAGTTGACATTTAATATTATATTAGTTTCAGGTATACATTGTAGTGTTCAGGCATTTATATAATTTATGAAGTGACCCCTCAATAAGCCTAGTACCCATCTGACATAGTTTTTATAATATTATTGATTATATTCCCCACACTGTATTTCACCTTGCCGTGACTATTTTGTAACCATCAATTTGTACTTCCTTATCCCTTCATCTTTTTCATCCATTCCCCAGTCCCCCTCCCTTCTGGCAACCATCAGTTTGTTCTCTGTATCTATGAGTCTATTTCTGTTTTGTTTGTTCATTTATTCTGTTCTTTAGATTCCACATATGAGTGAGATCACATAGTGTTTGCCTTTCTCAGTCTGACTTATTTTACTTAGCATAATATTCTCTAGGTCCATCCATGTTGTTGCAAATAGTAAGATTTCATTCTTTTTTATGGCCGAGTAATACTCCATTGTATAAATACACCGCAGTGTCTTTATCCAATCATCTATTGATGGGGATTTTGGTTGTTTCCGTATCTTGGCTATTGTGAATAGTGCTGCAGTAAACATAGGTTGCATGTATCTTTTCAAATTAGTGTTTTGGATTTCTTTGGATAAATACCCAGAAGTGAAATTGCTGGGTTCTATGGTAGTTCTATTTTTAATTTTTTGAGGAACCTCCATTCTGTTTTCCATAGTGGCTGCACCAATTTACAATCCTACCAACAGTGAACAAGGGTTCCCTTTTCTCCACATCCTGACCAACACTTGTTGTTTGTTGATTTATTGATGATAGCCATCCTGACAAGTGTGAGATAATATCATTCATGAGATATTTTTAGGCAACATCTTAATCATGTCTTCTATTATTTTCTTGTGTGTTTTTTACATTCTCATTGTGTGTCCCTAAGAAGATCATGTCATTTGCATTTATCCCCCAAAGCCTAGTGTCAGACCCAAGTAGGTGCTCAGTTATCAAGCAGTGATAGTAGGTAGCATAAGGCACAAACAGTCCCTTAATGCTCAATGTGCATGTTAGTGAGTTTACATTTGTAGAAAAGGAGTAGGACATTTGGGGAAAATTGACATCCTAAATATGTTTAACCTTCCAATCCATGAACATAGTATGTTCCTTTATTTATTTAGGTTTTCTTTGATTTCTTTCATTAGCATTTTGTAATAATTATGTTATTAATTTTTATTTTAATTCCATATTGTCATAAAATATCTTTTGTATGATGTTAGTTCTTTTATGGTAGTTGATGGTGTTTTTAAGTTATATGTTCTTGCTGATTTTCTGTCTACTTGTTTTATTGGTTACTGAGAGAGAAGTTTTGATATCTCCAAATATAATTATGAATTTCTATATCTTCTTTTGATTGTGCCAGTTTTGATTTGTGTATGCTGAAGCTGTTATTAATTACATGTACATTATGATTATCTGTCCTCATGATGAAACGATCCTTTATCATTATAAAATGTCCCCCTTCATCTTTGATAATCTCTTTGTTCTTTGATATTAAGACAGCCATTCTAGCTTTCAAAAGAATATGTAAGTGTTTGCATAAGATTATTGGTGTTCACATAAGTTTTCATAATATTGGCATTTACATGGCATGTCTTTTTCTATCCTTGTACATTTAATCTCTCTGGGTCATTTACTTAATGGACGTCTCTTAAACAGCATATAATTGCTCCTTGCTTTTAAAAAAATCTAGTTTGACAACCTCTATCTTTTAATTAGAATATTTAATCGACTTACATTTAATATAATTTTTATCAGGCTAGTTTTAAATTTACCATCTTGCTATTTGTTTTCTATTTTTTTCATATGTTCTGTGTTCTTGTCTTCCTCCTTCCCTGCCTTCTTTTTGATTATTTGAGTGTTTTCCAGTATTCGAGTTTATCTCTACTATTGGCTTATTAGCTACACATATTCTTTGTTTATATTGTTAGTGGTTTCTCTAGGATTTACAGTGTTCATCTTTAATTTATCATATTCTACCTTCAAATAATACAACTTCACATGTAATTTAAGAAACTGATACTAGTATATTTTCATTTTCCTCCATATTTTTGTGCTATTGTTTCCATACATGTTGCTTCTACATTCATCATAATCCCTGAGATACATTGTTATTTTGTTTCTTTAAACAATTAGCTTTTAAAGAAATTAAGAAACAAGGAAAGTAGTCTTTTACATTTACCTCCATATTTTCCATTTCTAGTATTATTTCGTATTCCTTTATTTACTCATTCATGCGTCCACCTGGCATTATTTTCTTTCAGTCTGAAGAACTATATGTAAAATTTCTTATAGAGCATGTCTGTTGGCAATAAATTCTCTGAGCTTTGTTTGTTGAAAATGCCTTTATTTCACTTTCACTTTTGAAGGATATTTTTGCTTAGAATAGATTCTAATTTGACAGGTTTTATTTTTCGTACAGCACTTTAAATGGTTGTTATATTGTGTTCTGGCTTGCATTACTTTTTATGAGAACCCAGAAGTTATTCTCTTTATTCCTTTATGTTGTGCATATTTTTCCCTCTGGCTGTTTTTAAAGATTTTTTTCATTGGTTTTCAGGTATTTGATTATGTTCTTCAGTGTGTATTCCTTTAGTTTGACCCTCCTGTGGTTCTTTGAGCTTCTTGGATTTCCAAGTTTATATTTTATTTATATTTTGGAAATTTTGAAAAAATTTTGTACATTATTCAAGTACCATATTGTGACCATTATCCAAATAGTTTCCTGTCTCAACCTCTCTCACCTCTCTTTCTGGTGCTTGGATTTTACATATAGTAGATGACCTGATATTATCCAGTAGATTGCTGAGACTTTGTTAAAAATTTTCTAGGCATTTTTCCTCTATGTACTTTAGTTTGGATAGTTTCTGTTGCCACATCTTCAAGTTCACTGATTTTTATTTTCTGTGTCTCCATTTGATATTAAACCTACCTAGTGAAATTTTCAATTTACATATTTTTATTTTGGGGTTCCAGAATTTTTATTTGAGTCTTTTTTGGACTTCCAATTTTTCTGTTGATATTTCCTAATTGTTCCTTCATTGTGTTCATCTAGTGAACATATTTATAATACTGTTTTAAAGTCTTTGTTGATAATAAGATTATTTCCATCATTTTGAGTTGTATTTCTAGGGACTACTCTTTCTGCCAGTTACAGATCATCCTTTCCTGATTCTTCATATATCAGGTAATTTTTTATTATATGCTGAACATTATGAATGCTGCATTATTGAATGCCTAAATTTTATTATTATTTTTTAAAATTTCATAATAGAGTTTTGGAATTTCTTCTCTCAGGGAGTTAAGTTACTTGGGAATTAACCCTTTTGAGACTAGTTTTTAGGCTTTATTAGGGTAGATCTGTTCTACTGTACAGCTAAATTAGTCCTTCTCCTAAGATAGGATCTTTCTAAACCCTCTATTGAGACATCATTTTTTGTAAAGTATTTCTACTCTGGCTGGTTTAAACTTGAATATCTCCTAGCCCTGTATGAGATTCAGTAATTATTTAGCTCAGAGCTACTGATAGTTGTTTTCCCCTGATAACTGTTCTTTACTTAGCCTCTTTGAGTCTTGTCCTGTTTACTTAGCCTCTTTGAGTCTTGTCCTGTGCATGCACAGGTTAGCATTTGACCAAAGACTCAAGATAGTCCCTCTGCAGATTTCTGGAGTAGCTCCTTGGTGCTGCTCCTTTATCTTCCGTACTCTGCCCACAAATTCCAAATAACTAAGTAGCCCTAAACTCTGATTTCTGTCTTGTTAAGTCAAGGTTAGACTGTTTTGCTCTGTTTAAGCTACATCTCCTTATACCACAATCTAGAAATTAACTCCAGATACAAAGACAGGGCATATCGGACTCACCTCATTTTTTTCTCCTTCTCTCAAGGACCACGCTCCTGTAGTGCCTGCTACGCAACATCTGAAAATAGTTATTTCATGTATTTTGTCCAGTTTTATGGTTGTTTACAGTGGGAGGGCTGCTTGAATATCAGTTTCTGTCATGGCTGGAAACATAAATCATTGCCTCTCAGCTGATTTTATATTTTTGATTTTGGGAGGTGATGGACATGATCTAAGTAATGATTTTAGGGGTGGTTACATGACTGTATACTTGTCACCACTCACTGATACTTTAGTACACAATTCTGTACTAAAAATTGGTACATTTTATTGTATGTAAATTATACCTCAATAAACCTCATAAAAAAGGCAAAATACAGATTTTTGAGACAAAGCAATATTATTAGGTATTTCAGGCTCACAAAGAAGTATAGAGAATACATAGGAAATGCCCTTATCACTTAGATTATAAAAAGACAATATAAATACAATCAGAATCTCCCTGTGTATCCCTCTCTTCCCTGCAGTTAACCACCATCATGGATTTTGTGTTTACTGTCTTTATTATACTTATTTTTATCATCTTACTTCATATATGTATATATTATCTTACTTTATATGTATGTATCTTAATAGATATGTTATTGTTTTCCTTGCTTTTAAACTTGACATACGTATTTCTTTCATCCATCTAGCTGTTTTTAAATGATAATGAATAGGCAAACCCACAAACATAATTATATTTATAGAATTTCTAGCCTTGGGCCTGTACAGAAATGCACAAAGTTTACTAGACTGTCTACATTTTGAACCAACTACCCTTTCCTCAGGAGAGAAAGCCAAGGAAATCACTGTCATTTATTCCTCTGCCCAGGGGAAAAATATTAGTGAACACTCACTCTTGGCAAACGGCATGAAAGGCAATTTGCAAGCCTGGCCCTGTTCCAACAGCTGTAGTAAAGACTCATACGCCAAGGGGGGATGACGATTTAGCCACTCCCATTGCCCTGAGTCAGTAGGCCTAGTGGTGCCTGGTATCAGCAGTTTCCGGTCAGAGAGTGACTTGCTGGACACCCTCCTGCTTCCTGCTAGATGGAAGTGAGTGTCTCAGGAAAATTGATTCCAGCCCTCCGATCCAGACCAGACCATTAACTCTGTAAATATTAATTCCTTAATAACGGTTAAAAATGTCTGTAGTTCCTTCCCTATGTGACTTCTCTTTATGAGGTCCAGCCCACATGCCCTAGCCATCCTCCAGAGCACAGGCTCAAATGGCATCTCCTTCCTCACACCCGCCCTGATTCCCCCATTGAAAATGATGGTTGCTTCTTTTGGCTTTTATCTTGTGTTTCTTTTATCATTTTTTAAATGTGCTATATTTATTTCAATAGTTGCTATCTTGTTTCCTCTCTGTTAAAGCCAGGGACCTGCATAGGCCAATTTCTCTTTGTATCCATCCACTTGCCCCCACCTCTTACCTTCACTCTCAGGGCCTAGTAAAATATCTAATCCCATAACAGTGTATTGAATAAATGAATGAATGATTTTAACAGATTTTTTTTTGTTTCACTTTATCACACCAGGAACAAAACAGAAATGCTTTGTTCCTGAAATGACTCTGTATAACATTTGCATTATCTAGTTTAATCTACAGTTCCATGCCTTTGGCTCATGCAACTCCTCAAGAAAAAGCCAATCACTGCAATCACTAGCGAGACCACAGCTCATAAACACAGCCCGATCCTGCTGAATGAGTTTTATTTTCTCATAACCTTTGCTTATTCTAAGCAGAGTTTCATTTTCTTTTCCATTGTTCTTTTGAGCTATACCAAGCAACTCCTCCGTCTATGTCTTGGTTTCCCAACAGATCAGTTTTGATTACTAGTAGGGTGGTTAAACTTCCTGAAATGCCACACAGCTGGGTCCAAAAGTCTAACCAGAAACAAGAAGGACATCAGACAGAAGAGCCTATTTTCAAAGTTCCCAGACCACATGAAATTCAGAAGCATTAACTAACCTCTTTGAAGGTTAAGGAAAAATGTAACCGGAAATAGTGATGAAAAATATGTCTACATTAGCACACGCGTGCAGATGTGCATATGCGCACACACATACGTTTTTGTACATTTTTCTTTTTACTTCATGCCAAGCATAATAAATTTCTATATTGGTCAGTGAAATCAGTTCCTACTTATTAATGTGGTACTCCCATTAATAAGTAAATAAGGTAGAACAGAATTAATTTGTCTGTCAATTATCTTATAAAAGTTATTTTTTGTCAAAATACTTTTAAAATCATATGAAGCTAAAAAACTTATAGACACACAAGAGACTCTCCTCCTCTTCCACTCTGTTTTTATCCCCAGCAACAACTCACCAACAACTATTCTACCATTTTTTCTAATATTTTTTCTAGTGTCTACCTCTATTTCCAAATATTATGCACATATTGTTATTTCTTACTTTCTCAGTTTTAGAAAATATTCATTTCCTGTTATGGAAGTTGCATTCTTAGCACCCTTTGTATATACCTCCACCCTTTTCTTCCTCCCCATCGTGTAGGGAATGTCACAATTTTCAGTTTATTAATGTGCAGTGTTTACTTTATTATGACTATTTTGGTATTGTTCACTTGAGTCCAAGTACTATATAATATATTATGAATGGCTTTTTTTATTGTCCTCCTCCCTTAGCTTTACTGAGGTCTGACTGACAAAGTAAAATCACATATATTTGAGATGTACAATGTGATGTTCTGACATACGTATTCATTGTGAAATGGTTACCACAATCAGACTTGTTAACATATCCATCACTTCATATAGTTACATTTGTGTGTGTGTATATGTATGTGTGTGTGTGCCAACACTTGAGATCTACTCTCTTAGCAATTTTCAAGTATACGGTACATTATTATAACTACAGTCACCTTGCGGTACATTAGGTATCCAGAATTTTTTTTTTTTTTTTTTTTAAAGATTTTATTGGGGAAGGGGAACAGGACTTTATTGGGGGAACAATGGTCAAATTGTTGTCCTTTCAATCTTAGTTGTAGGGGGTTCTAGAACGTTCAGCTTCAAGTTGTTGTTCTTTCAGTCTTAGTTGTGGAGGGCGCAGCTCAGCTCCAGGTCCAGTTGCCGTTGCTAGTTGCAGGGGGCGCAGCCCACCATCCCTTGTGGGAGTCGAACCGGCAACCGTGTGGTTGAGAGGACAGGCTCCAACCAACTGAGCCATCCGGGAGCTCAGCGGCAGCTCAGCTCAAGGTGCCGTGTTCAATTTTAGTTGCAGGGGGCGCTGCCCACCATCCCTTGCGGGAGTTGAGGAATTGAACTGGCAACCTTGTGGTTGAGAGCCCGCGCTCCAACCAACAACTGAGCCATCCGGGAGGCAGCTCAGCTCAAGGTGCCGTGTTCAATCTTAGTTGCAGGGGGCAGAGCCCACCATCCCTTGCGGGACTCGAGGAATTGAACTGGCAACCTGGTTGAGAGCCCACTGGCCCATGTGGGAATCGAACCGGCAGCCTTCGGAGTTAGGAGCACGGAGCTCTAACCGCCTGAGCCACCGGGCAGGCCAAGTATCCAGAATTTATTCATCTTATAAGTGAAGGTTTGTATCCTTTGACCAACATCTTCTTTCCCTGCCATCCACAGCCACTGGTAACTATCATTCTGCTATCTGTTACTGTGTTACTATGAGTTCAACTAAGATTCCACCTATAAGTGATACCATGCAGTATTTGTCTTTTGTGTTTAGCTTATTTCACTTAGCATAATGTCCTCCAGGTTTATCCATGCTGTCACAAATGACAGGATTTCTTTTGTTCTCATGGCTGAGTAATATTCCATTGTATATATGTATACACACCACATTTTCTTTATCCATTCATCTGTTGATGGACACTTAGATTGTTTCCATATCTTGGCTACTGTGAATGTGGGAGTGCCGATATCTCTTTGAGATAGTGATTTTATGTCCTTTAGAAGTATATACCCAGAAATAGGATTGCTGGTAGCATGGTAGTTGTATTTTTAATTTTTTGAAGAACCTTCATACCGTTTTCCCTAGTGGCTGTACCAATTTACATTCCCACCAGCAGTGCACAAGGGTTTCCTTTTCTCCACATTCTCTCCAACACTTATTATTTCTTGTCTTTTTTATAATAGTCATTCTACTGTGTATGGGGTAATATCTCATTGTGGTTTTGATTTGCACTTCCCTGATGATTAGTGATATCAAGCATCTTTTCATATAAATGTTGACCATTGTATACCTTCTTTGGAAAAATGTCTCTTCAGATTCTGTGCCCATTTTTTAATCAGGTTATTTGTTTTTTCCTATTGAGTTGTATGAGTTCCTTTTTTAAAAAATTGTAACCCCTTATCAGTTAAATAGTTTGCAAATACTTTCTCCCATTTCATAAATCTCCTTTCATTTTGTTGATTGTTTCCTTTGCAGCGCAGAAACTTTAGTTGGATGTAGTCTCATTTGTTGATTTTTGCTTTTGCTACCTGTAGTTTTGGTGTCAAATAAAATATAAAAAAATCATTGCCAAGACCAATGTCAAAAGCTTTTTCCCTGTGTTTTCTTCTAGGAATTTTGTATTTTCAGGTCTTATGTTTAAGTCTTTACTCTATTTTGAGTTGATTTTGGTGTCTGGTGCAAGATAAGGATCCACTTTCATTTTTCTGCACATGGATATCCACTTTTCCTAACATTATTTATTGAAGAGACTATCCTTTCTCCATTGTGTATTCTTCGCACCATTGTTAGTTGACTTAGCATTGCATATTCTTGGCACAAAGATTAGTTGATATAGATATAGACAGATATAGATATAGATATAGATATAGATATAGATATATAGATAGATGTAGATGTAGATATAGATATGTATATGTATATGTATATGTATATGTATATGGGTTTATTTTGGGGATCTCAATTCTGTTCCATTGATATATGCTTCTGTCTTTATGCCAGTACTATAGTGTTTTGATTACTGTAGCTTTGTAATATAATTTGAAATCAGGATGTGTGCTGCCTATAGCTTTGTTCTTCCTCAAGATTCTTTTAGCTATTCAGGGTCTTTTATGGTTCCATGTGAATATTCAGATTGTTTTTTGTTGGTTTTTTTTTTTTAATTACTGTGGAAATACCACTAGAATTTTTTTTTATTTTATTTTTTTTGAGGAGGAGGGCACAGCTCACAGTGGCCCATGTGCGGAATCGACCCACAACCTTGGTGTTATCAGCACCATGCTCTAACCAACTGAGCTAACCAGCCACCTGCCACTAGAATTTTGATAGGGATTCCTTTGAATCTGGAGACCACGTGGTAGTAGTTTGAGTAGTATGGACATTTTAACAAAATTAATTCTTATGATCCATGAACACGGAATAGCTTTCCTTTTGTTTGTGTTTCTTCAGTTTCTTTCATCAATGTCTTGTAGTTTTCAGGGTTCAGATTGTTCATTTCCTTGGATAAATTTATTCCTAAATATGTTACTGACTTTTCTTGCCTAATTGTTCTGACTAGGACTTCCAGTATGATGTTGAAAAAGAGTGGTGAGAGTAGGCACCCCTCTCTTTTTTCTTATCTTAGAGAAAAAGCTTTCAGTTTTTTCTTTTGCTGAGGGTTTGTCATATATGGCCTTTATTAAGTTGAGGTACTTTCCTTCTATACCCATTGTATTGAGAATTTTTATCATAAATGGTTGGTGTATCTTGTCAAATGCTTTTTTCTACATCTATTGAGATGCTCATATGATTTTTACCTTTTATTTTTTTAATGGGGGGTATCATGTTGATGGATTTGTGAACCATCCTTGTATCCCTGGAATGAATTCCACTTGACTGTGGTGTATGATCATTTTAATGTATTGTTGTATTCGATCTGCTAGTATTTTGTTGAGGATTTTTGCATCTGTGTTTATTGGAGATATTGACCCATAATTTTATTTTTGTGTATGATGTTCTTGTCTGTTTTTTTTTATTTATTAGAGTAACGTTGGACTCATAAAAATGAATTATGAAGCATTCCTTCCTCTTGAATTTTTTAGAAGAATTTGAGAAGGATAAGTTTTAAATCTTGAATGTTTGGTAGAATTCACCAGTGAAGCCATCTGGTCCTGGACTTTTGTTTTTTGGGAAGTTTTTGATTACTGTTTCAATTTCCTTGACAGTGACCTGTCTATTCAAGTTTTCTAATTCTTCATGATTCAGTCAAGGAAGGTTGTATGCATCTAAGAATTATTTCTTGTAGGTTGTCCAATTTGATGGCATATAGTCTTTCATAGTACTCTTTTATAATCCTTTGTGTTTCTGTGGTATCTTATAATTTTGCCTCTTCTTTCATTTCAGATATTATTAATTTGAGTCTTCTTTTTTCCTTAGTGAGTCTACCTAAATGTTTGTCAATTTTGTTGACTCTTTAAAGAATCAGCTCTTTGTTTCATTAATTTTTGTATTGTCTTTTAATTCTCTATTTCACTTATTTTCCCTCTGAGTTTTATTATTTCTTTCCTTCCACTGACTTTGGGCTTTGTTTCTTCTTTTCCTAGTTCCTTAAGATGTTAGATTGTTATTTGAGATTTTTCTTGTTTCTTAAGGTAGGCTTGTATTGCTATAAACTTCTCTTAGTTCTGTTTTTGCTTTATTGCAAAGATTTTGATATGTTGTATTTTCATTTTCATTTGTCTCTATGTATCTTTTGATTTCTTCTTTTATTTCTTCATTTACCCAATAGTTATTCAGTAGCATGTTGTTTAAGTTCCACATGTTTGTGATTTTTCTTCTTGTAGTTGATTTCTAGTTTCATACCACTGTGATCAGAAAAGATGCTTGGTATGATTTCAGTCTTCTTAAATTTATTAAGACTTGTTTTGTGTCCCATCATATTGTGTATCCTTGAGGATGTTTCATGTGTACTTGAGAAAAATGTGTATTCTGTCATTTGGAATTGGGAAGTTCTATAAATATCAATGAAGTCCATCTGGTCTAATATGTCATTTAAGTCTGATATTTCCTTGTTGACTTTCTGTCTGGATGATCTTTCCATGAATGTAAATAGAATGTTCGAATCTCCTACTATTGTGTTTTTGTCTGTTTCTACCCTGAAATCTGTTAATAATTGCTTTATTATTTTGGTGCTCCTAAGTTGGGTGCTTATACATTAATAAATGTTATATCTCCTTGATGGATTATCCCCTTTATCACTGTAAAATGTCCATCTCAGATTCTTGTTACCTTTCTCGTCTTGAAATCTATTGTGTCTGATATAAGTATGGCTACACTGCTTTTCTATGGCTACTATTTGCTTGGAGTGTCATCTTACATCCCTTCACTTTGAGCCTATATATGTCTTTCAAGCTGATATGAGTCCCCTGAAGGCAGCATACGTATATTTGGGTCTTGGTTTTTAATCTATCCAGCTACTCTGTGCCTTTTGATTGGTGAGTTCAGTCTATTTACATTTAGGGTGATTATTGATATATGAAGATTTATAAAGCCATTTTTATCTTTTTTTTAAAAAGATTTTATTGGGGAAAGGGAACAGGATTTTATTGGGGAACAGTGTGTATGTACTTCCAGGACTTTTACCAAGTCAAGTTGTTGTCCTTTCAATCTTAGTTGTGGAGGGTGCCGTTCAGCTTCAAGTTGTTGTCCTTTTAGTCTTAGTTGTGGAGGGCGCAGCTCAGCTCCAGGTCCAGTTGCCATTGCTAGTTGCAGGGGGCACAGCCCACCATCCCTTGTGGGAGTCGAACCGGCAATCTTGTGGTTGAGAGGACGCGCTCCAACTGAGCAATCTGGGAGCTCAGCGGCAGCTCAGCTCAAGGTGCTGTGTTCAATCTTAGTTGCGGGGGGCACTGCCCACCATCCCTTGTGGAACTAGAGGAGTTGAACTGGCAACCTTGTGGTTGAGAGCCCACTGACCCATGTGGGAATCGAACTGGCAGCCTTCGGAGTTAGGAGCACGGAGCTCCAACTGCCTGAGCCACCAGGCTGGCCCCCATTTTTATATTTTGTTTTCTGGTTGCTCTGTATCTCCATTGTTTCTTTTCTCTTGTGGTTTTATCTGCTATTTTAGTTTGGTGATTTTTCTGTTTTTACCCATTTCCTATTTTTTTGTTTTGTGTCTCAACTCTGGATTATTGTTTTGTGGTTACCATGAGGTTTGTATAAAATGTCTCACAGATAAATTATCCTTTTCTTATGATTGCATTTTATCTTCATTTGGTTATACAAGTTCAGTCTTTTTCCTCCTCTCTTTTATGTTTTTGTTGTCACAACTTATTGAATTTTATGTCGTGTATTCATTACCAAATTACAGTAACTATAGTTATTTTTAATGCTTTTCCTCCTTTAACCTTTATGTTATCGTTAAGTATTTAATATCCTATTCTGAAATAGAGTTGTAACTTCCTGCTTTTCTCTGTCACTCAAAGTTTTGTATATGTTTGTCTTTTTGTTTTAGGTAGAAGCACTCCTATCAACATTTCTTGTAATGCAGGTCTTGTGGTGGTACATTCCCACAGCTTTTGTTTCTCTAGGAAAGCCTTTATTTCTCCTCCATATCTAAAGGATAACTTTGCTGGATATATTATTCTTGGCTGGTGGTTTCATTCTTTCAATATTTTGAATATATCATTCCACTCTCTGTTAGCCTATAGTGTTTCTGCTGAGAAATCTAATGATAATTTGATGGAGTTTCCTTTGTAGGTTACTGTCTTTTTTACCCCCGATGTCCTGAGAATTATTTGTTTACCATTAACTTTTGACAGTTTTAGTATAATGTGTCTTGGAGAAGGTCTTTTTGGATTGAGATAACTAGGTGTTCTGTTAGTGTCTTGTACCTGAATGTTTAGTTCCATCCCTAGGTTTGGGAAGTCTTGATCAATTGAATAGGTTCTCTGTTCCCTGCTCACTCTCTCTCCTTCTGGAATACCTATATCTTTATGTTGCTCTTTCTAATGGAGTCAGACAGTTCTTGTAGACTTCTTGCATTTTAAAAAAAACAAACTTAGTTCTCTCTTCTTACACCTGAATTATGTCTAGATTTCTATCTTTGAGCTCACTAATTCTCTCTTCTATCTTGTCTGCTCTATTTCCAATGTTTTCTAATGCATTCCTAATCTAATTTATTAAGTTCTTCAGCTCCAGAATTTCTGTTTGGTTCTTTATTATGGTTCCAATATCTTTGGTAAAGTACTCCTTTTGTTCATTAATTTTCTTCCTGAGCTCATTGAACCGTCTTTCTGAGTTTCCTTATATTTCATTGAGTTTCTTAATGACAACTATCTTGAATTCTCTGTCATTTAAATCACAGTCTTCCATGAATTTGAGTTTAGTGTCTGGAGACTTGTCATTTTCTTTTTGTGTTATCACATTACCTTGGTTGTTCATGGTACGTGATGGATTGTTCCTCTGCTGGCACATTTGAAGTAGTGAATTCTTTTCTTATTTAGGTACCATTTTGATCTTAGTTCAGCAGGTTGATAATTAGAGGTCTTTCTTTTGTTTTCCAGTAGATGGTGCTGCAGCACAAATTTTTGTGTTCTCTTACCTGCACTACTTGCTCCTATGGTGTCACGGGGGTGGGGGAGGTGCTAAGGCTGTGGGAATCATTGCCTAGATGACTGGGGTAGTGGGTGTCCCCCCTGTGTCCAGGTCATCTTGGTCTCAAGACACTGATCACCCTGGTTGGGGACGTGGTGGTGGTGCAGGTGGGTACAAGTTTGTGAGCCCACAGCACTGCCACCTTGTTCCTTATGGCCAGTAGCAGCACTGTGAGGTAGCTGGGAGGCCACAGACACAGATGTCTCCACTGCTGCTACCAGTTCCAAGCAATGGTGAGAAAGAGGGAGCCAGATTTTGGGGTACACATGCTGCTTCTTTCCTTCTTACCCTCTGGCAGGTTGCAGTATGCAAACTCCTTCACTTCTGCTGCATTATCTGGGGCTGAGGTGGCCTGGACCTGCATCTGTGGACACCATCCCTGTCCAACTTCCTGCATGTGTTCCATTATGCCCACTTCCAGATGTACTGATGGGTGGATCTCTCTGTCGTGTGTGTGTGTGTGTGTGTGTGTGTGTGTGTGTGTGTGTGTGTGTGTTGAACAGAGAAGAACTTTGTTAGGCTATAGATATCCAACTAGTTGTAAATTTAAGAGGTCTTCTCACTCGGCCATGAGGTTTATTTACATCCTTTATTTGTATTATATATTAAATAGTTTACTTCCCCCATATTCTTTAGTCTCTCTCTGCAACTTCTATTATTACCAAACTCCTGAAATTATTTTCTAATTTTTTCTTATCACCCATAATTTCCACCTCTTTTGTGTTTTGTATTCTATTAAATTTTCTGGGAATTTTCTTCAACTTTATCTTTTCAACCCTTTATTTAACTTCTGTTCTATTCATGTTTTTAATATTGAAGAGTTCTATCTTGTCATCTTGGTTTTATCTTGTTGTTCTTGGTTTTAGATGTAATAATTCTGGTTCATACATGGAATATTTTATCTTATTACTCTAATGCCGTTAAGATAATTATAAAATATTTTTGTTCTGTTCCCTCTTTTATACCAATCCCTCCACTATAACTTAACTTTTTAACTGAGATATAACTTACTTACTGAAATGTTTATAGAATTCAATTTTACAGCTTGATGAATTTTTACACATGATCACATTCACGTAACTACACCCAGATCAAGATATAGTAACACAAAAGGCTCCCTTCACTACCTTTCCCAGGCAATAAAACCCTCTAAAAAGTAATCACTCTTATGATTTCTATCAACAACAGTTTGTTTTACTTGTTCTTTAACTTCATTTTAATGGAATCATATAGTACGTACTGTTCTTTCTGTGTCTGGTTTATTTCATTCAACATTATGTCTGAGATTCATCCATTAATCAAATATAGCGTTGTTAATTATTTTTCTTGCTGTATAGTATTTCATTGTATAAATATACCACAATTTATTTATTCATTTTCTGTCAAAAGATCTTTGAGTTGTTTCCAGTTTGGGTCTACTATGAATAAAGCTACTATGCACATTCCCGTACATGTTTATTATAGATGTACGCACTCAGTTCTGTGGGTTATATATCCAGGACTAAAATTTCTAGGTCATAGGGTTTATGAAGATTTAGCTTTAAAATATGTCATCAAATAGTTTTTCAAAGTGGCTGTACCAATTCATACTCCTGTCAACAATGTATGAAAGTTTCAGTTACTCCATATTCTAATCAACACTTGTTATTGTCAATTTTAAAATTTTAGTCATTCTAGTGACTTGTTCTCTGAGTTTGCCTGCACTTTCCTCTCAAGTGTGTATTTTGATTTTCAATAAATCACTTTCATTTTCCTGCAAAAAATTTTTAGTCATTCTAGTGGATATATAGCAATCATTGCAGCTTTAATTTGAATTTCCTTGCTAAGCTTATTAGCTATTTGGATAGCTTTTTTATTTTCAATGTGAAATTCCTATTCAAGATTTTGCACATTTTATGAAAATTGGGTTGCGTATTTATTATCTATTCTGAGTAACAAATTACCTCAAGGCATAATGGTTTAAAACACCAATAAACATTTATTATCTTAGTTTCTGTAGGACAGGAATTCTGGAGTTGTATAGGTGGGTGGCTTTAGCTTGGGGTTTCTCATGAAGTTGCTGTCAAGAGGTTAACTGGGGCTGCAGTCATCTGCAAGCTTGAGTAGGGCTGGAAGATCCACTTCCAAAATGGTGTACTCACATGGCTGGCAACTTGGTTCCAGCTGTTGGCAGGACACCACAGTTCCTTGCCACATGGACTCTTTAAAGAATAGCTTGACTTTTTCTCACAACATTAATTGCTGGCCTTGCTCAGAGCACTGACCCAAGAGAGAGCAAGTCAGAATGCTTATTACTGCCTTTTGATGACCAGAAATTCTTTAAAACTTTATTAAGATAAAATTCATCCAAGTATACAATATCTTTTATATATTCACAAAATTATGCAACCATCACCAGTCAGTTTTCGAGTGTTTTCATCACCCTCAAAAAACCCCCGTATCAATTAGCAGTCACTCTCCAATCCTCCTGAAAACTCCTAGCCCTAGGAAATCATTAATCTATTTTATCTGTATATAAAATTTCCTGTTATGCACATTTCACACAAATTAAATCACACAGTATATAGGGTTTTTTGACTGACTTCTTACACTTAGCGTAGCAAAATGTATTGAAGAATTATCCATTGTGTATCATGACAGTACTTCACGCATTTTTATTGCTGAATAATATTCTATTGTATTGATATATCACATTTTATTTATCCATTCAACAGATGATGGATCATTTGGGTTGTTTCTACTTTTTTGGCTATTATGAATAATGCTACTATAAACATTCATGTGTAAGTTTTTGTATGAATGTATGTTTACCATTAGCTTAGGTAAATACCTAACAGTGGAATTGCTTGGTTGTGTGGTAACCCTATGTTTAAGTTTTTTGTTAAGATTTAAATTTTTTTTAGAGCAATTTTCTGTTCGCAGTAAAATTGAGAGAAAGGTTCAGAGATTTCCCATATCCCACCTGCCCCCACACAGGTATAGTCTCCTTTGGCAGCAACACCCAGAGTGGTACATTCATTACAATTGGTGAACTTACATTGACACATCATTATCACCCAAAGTCCATAGTTTACATTAGGGTTCACTCTTGGTGTGAACACACTTGTATGTTCTGTGGGTTTGGATAAATGTATAATGACCTGTATTCACCATTATAGTGTCATACAGAGTATTTTCACTGCTCTAAAAACTCTTCTGTGCTCAGCCTATTCATCTCTCCTCCAACCCTCAATCCCTGGAAATTACTGAACTTTTTACCATCTCCATAGTTTTGCCTTTTCCAAAATGTCATATAGTTAGAATCATAAGATATGTAGCCTTTTCAAATTGGCTTCTTTCACTTGCATGCATTTAAGTTTCTGCCATGTCTTTTCATGGCTTGATAACTCATTTCTTTTCAGTGCTGAATAATATTCCATTGTCTGGATGTGTGCCATAGTTTATTTATCCATTCACTCACTGAAGGATATCTTGATTACTTCCAAGTTTGGGCAATTATAAATACAGCAGCTATAAACACTTTTTTGTGTGTGTGGACGTAAGTTTTCAACTTTTTTGAGTAAATACCAAGGAATGTGATTGCTGGATTGCATAGTAAGAGTATTTTTAGTTTTGTTAAGAAGCTGCCAAACTTTCTTCCAAAGTGGTTCTACCATTTTCATTCCCACCAGCAGTGAAAGAGAATTTCTATTGCTGCAAACCCTCATCAGCATTTAATATTGTCAGTGTTTTGGATTTTGGCCATTCCAATAGGTGTGCAGTCATATCTCATTGTTGTTTTAATTATGCATTCCCAATTATATATGTGTAGCATATTTTCATATGCTCATTTACCTTCTGTATATCTTCTTTGGTGAAGGTGTCTGTTATAGTCTTTCTCCCATTTTTAATCAGTTCGTTCATTTTCTTAAGGCTGAGTTTTAAGAATGCTTTGTATATTTTGGATAATAGGCCTTTATCAGATGTGTCTTTCGTAAATATTTTCTCCCAATCTATGGCTAGTCTTGTTATTCTCTTCTTTTGGTTTATATTTTCGTTTTTTCTTTTTTCCCCCTTCTTTTATTATTCTCTTGACATTGTCTTTCACAAAGTAGAAGTTTTTTATTTTAATGAAACCCAGCTTACCAATTATTTGTTTCATGGATTGTTTCTTTGGTGTTATATCTAAAGGGTCATTGCCACATCCAAGGTCATCTAGGTTTTCTCATATGTTATCTTCGAAGAGTTTTATAGTTTTGTATTTAACATTTAGGTCTATGAACAATTTTGAGTTAATTTTTATAAAGTGTGTAAAGTCTGTGTCTACATTAATTTTTTTCACATGTGGATGTCCAGTTGTTCCAGCACTATTTGTTGAAAAGGCTCTCTCTTTGTCACCCCAATAAACGTAAATTAAAAAAAAAAAAAAAAAAAAAAAAGCTATCTTTGCTCCATTGTATTGCCTTTCCTCCTTTGGGAAAGATCAGTTGACTATATTTATATTGGTTTGTTTCTGGGCTCTCTATTCTGTTTCATTGATCTATTTGTCTATTCTTTCTCCAATATGACACTGTCTTGATTACAGTAACTTTTAGTAAGTCTTGAAGTCAGGTAGTGTAGTGTCAAGTCCTCCAACTTACTTCTTTCCTTTCAATGTTGTGCTGATCATTCTGGTTTTTTTGCTTCTCCATATAAACTTTAGAATCAGTTTGCTCATATCTACAAAATAACTTGCTGGGATTTTGATTAGGGTTGCATTGAATCTATAGATCAAGTTAGAAAGAACTGACATATTGGCAATATTGAGTCTTTCTATTATTGGAATATTTCTCCATTTATTTAGTTACTCTTGGATTTTTGTTCATCAGAGTTCTGTAGTTTTCCTTATATAGATCTTATGCATATTTTGTTAGATTCATACCTAATTATTGCAAATTTGGGGGGCTAATGTAAATAGTACGGCATTTTTAATTTCAAATTCCACTTGTTAATTGCTGGTATATAGGAAAGCAATGGACTTCTGCATATTAACCTATATCTTGAAAACTTGCTATGATTGCTTATTGGTTCCAGGAATTTGATTGTAAATTCTGTCAGATTTTCTACATAGACAATCATTTCATCAGCGAATAAAGACAGTCTTATTTCTACCTCCTCAATATCTCAGTACCAATATCAGTACTCAGTATCAATATCTCAGTACCTTTTATTTCCTTTTCTTGTGTTATTACCTTAGCTGGGACTTCCAGTACAATGTTAAAAAAAAAAAAATGTGGTGAGAGGAGACATCCTTGCCTTGTTCTTGATCTTAGTGGGAAAGCTTCTAGTTTCTCACCATTAAATGTGCTGTTAGTTGTTGGGTTTTTGTTTTATTTTCTAGATATTTTTTTTATCAAGCTGATGAAGATTAACCCTATTCTTACTTTGCTGAGAGTTTTTATCATAAATGGACATTGGGTTTTGTCAAATGCTTTTTCTGCATCTATTGATATGATCATATGTTTTTTCTTCTTTACCCTTTTGATGTAATGGATAATACAAATTGATTTTTGAATGTTGAACCAGCTTGCATAACTGGGATAAATCCCACTTGATAATGGTGTATAATTCTTATAAATTGTTAGATTTCATTAGCTAATATTTTGTTGAGGATTTTTTGCATGTATGTTCATGAGAGATATTGATCTGTAGTTTTCTTGTAATGTCTTTAGTTTTGGTACTAGGGTAATGCTATCTTCACAGAGTAAGTTAGAAAGTACCAGTATTCCCTCTGCTTCTGTCTTCTGAAAGAAACTGAAGAGAATTGGTGTAATTTCTTCCTTAAATGTTTGATTGAATTCACAAGTGAATCCATTTGGTTCTGGTGCTGTTTTGAAAGGTTTTTCATTATTAATTCAATTTCTTTAATAGATATAAGCCTATTCAAATTGTCTATTCTTCTTGTGTGAGTTTTAGCAGATTGTGTCTTTCAAGAAATTGGTCCATTTTCACTAGATTATCAAATTTGTGGGTATAGAGTTATTGCTCCTAGTATACCTTGGTTATCCTTTTAATGCCCATGGGATTCTTTCATTTATGATCATAGTATTTTGTGTTGTCATTTTTTTTTTTTAGTCTCATTAGAGGTTTATCAATTTTACTAATCTTGTCAAAGAACTAGTTTTTGTTTTCAGTAATTTTTCTCTATTGATTTTGATTTTTCTGTTTTCATTTTCATTGGTTTCTGCTCTAATTTTTATTATTTCTTTTCTGTTGTTTACTTTGGATTTAATGTGCTCTTCTTTTCCTAATTTCCTAAGGTAGAAACTTAGATGACTGATTTTAGACCTTTCCACTTTTCTAATTTATGCATTCAATGCTATAAACTTTCCTCTAAGCACTGCTTTCACAGTATTCCACAAATTTTGATGAATTGTATTTTCATTTTCATTTAGTTCAAAATATTTTTAAATTTCTCTTGAGATTTCTTCTTTGATGCATGTGTTATTTAGGTGTGTGTTGTTTAATCTCCAATTATTTGGGGGTTTCATAGTTGTCTTTCTGTTACTGATTTCTAGTGTGGTCTGAAAACAAGCATTGTATGATTTCTATTTTAAAAATTTGTTTAGATTTGTTTTATGGCCCACAATGTGATCTATCTAGGTGAATATTTTGTGAGCTTGAGAAGAATGTATATTCTGCTATTGTTGGATGAAGTAGTCTATGAGGTATGATCAAACAATACAGTGAACGTTTAAATTTAAAAAAATTATTACAAAAGACACGTTGCCATTAATCCCCCTCACTTCCAACACACTTATTCCATCATTCTTGCCACTTTCTGAAGCAGTTCTGGAAGTCCTCTTTCATGAGTGTCTTTAGTTGTGCTGTCATGACTGCCTCAATATCCTGAATCAATTCAAAATATTTACTTGACATGGTCATTTTGACTTTGGGGAAGAGCCAGAAGTCACATGGTACCAGATCCTGTGAATAAGGTAAATGAGGGCAGATCTTAATGTTTTATAGGACAGAAATTACCGTACCAGGAGCAATGCGTTGCATGCAGCCTTTCTGTTGTGATCACAAAACATGCTGAATGCTGCTGCCGAGTGCCATCCAATGGAAAGACGGGGATCTTCAATATGGGAAGCGGCACATCGAACCTTAGTAACAGTGTTGACAAGTTTCAACTTGTTCAGTGCAGACAGGTGTGAGCTGTGGCTGAGAGAACGTGTGTTTTAAAGCATGCTACAAATCATCTTCCATCATCACAATGCCCCATGTCACACAATTGATTCTGGTATATGGCAATTTCTGTCAAATAAAAACATTCCGGTGTGTCCTCATCCACCTTATTCCCTGATCTGGCACTTTGCAACTTCTGGCTCTTCCCCAAAGTCAAAATGACCATGAAAGGTAAACATTTTGAATCTATTCAGGGCATCGAGGCAGCCATGACAGTGCAACTAAAGACACTCACGAAAGAGGACTTCCAGAACTGCTTCAGAAAGTGGCAAGAATGATGGGATAAGTGTGTTCGAAGCGAGGGGGAGTATTTTGAGGGGGATTAATGCCAATGTGTCTTTTACTGTAATAAATGTTTTTTAACTTAAACATTCACTGTATTGTTTGATCACACCTCGTATAGATATCCATTATATCCAGTTGATTGATGGTATTATTGAGTTCAGTTATATCCTTACTGATTTTCTGCCTGCTGGATCTATCCATTTCTGATAGAGGGGAATTGAAGTCTCTCTCTATGCCAGTGGATTCATCTGTTTCTCCTTGCAGCTCTATCAGTTTTTTCCTCACATATTTTGACGTTCTTTTGTTAGGTGCATACTTGTACACATTAAACATTGTTATATCTTCTTAAAAGAACTGACGCACTTATCATTATGGAATGCCTGTCTTTATCCTGGATAACTTTTCTTGCTCTGAAGTATGCTCTGTCTGAAATTAATATAGCTACTCCCACTTCATTTTGCTTATTAGCATGGTATATCTTTATTTACTTATTCTGTATATGTCTTTATATTTAAAGTGGGCTCATTGTAGACAACATGTAGTTGTGTTTTTGGTAATCTGTCTTTAAAATTGTGTAATCATACCATTGATACTCAAAGTAATTATTAACATACTTGAACTAATATCTACCATATTTGTTAATATTCTCTATATGTTGCACTTGTTCTTTGTTCCGACTGTTTCCCCGAAAATAAGACCTAGCTGGACCATCAGCTCTAATGCATCTTTTGGAGCAAAAATTAATATAAGACCAGGTCTTACATGATATAACATAACATAACATAATACCCAGTCTTATTAATTTTTGCTCCAAAAGATGCATTAGAGCTGATGGCCCAGCTAGGTCGTATTTTCATGGAAACACGGTATTTTTCTCTTCCATTCTATTTCTGCCTTTTCAAAAAATTTTTTTCAATTATAGTTGGCATTCAATATTATGTTAGTTTCAGGTATACAGCATAGTGGTTAGACATTTATATAACTTATGAAGTGATCCCCTGATAAGTTTAGTACCTCCATGACACCATATATAGTTATTATAATATTGACTATATTCCCTATGCTGTACTTTACATCTCTGTGACTATTTTGTAACAGCCAATTTGCATTTAATTCCTTTACTTTTTTTCACCCAGGCCCTAACCCCCTCCCACTGTATCTATGAGTTTATTTCTGCTTTATTTTGTTTTTTAAATTGCATATATGTGAAATCATATGGTATTTGTCTTTGTCTGTCTGACTTATTTTACCTAGCATAATACTCTCTAAGTCCATCCATGTTGTCACAAATGGTTAAGATTTCATTCTTTTTTATGACCGAGTAATAGTCCATTGTACATATGTACCACATCTTTATCCAATCATCTATCAGTGGACACTTGGGGCTTGTTTTCTTATCCATTCAACTGCCCTGTGCCTTGATTGGAGCATTGAATCCATTTAAAGTAATTATTATTGATGAGTATGTAGTTATTGCTATTTTATGTATTTTCTTCTGCTTGAAGTCCTTTTAACTTTTTTTGTAATACTGATTTGGTGATGATGAACTCCTTTAATTTTTTCTTGTTTGAGATGCCTTTTGTGGTTTTAATTGAGTATTTTATATAATTGCATTTTCTCTCCTTTCTTAGCTTCTTAGCATATCAGTTTTGCTTCTTTTTCTAATATGTACCCTAGAGTTTGCAATATACATTTACGTCCATTTTCGAATAACACTACACTGCTTTACCAGAATTGTACTTTTTAATAACAAAGTAATTTTAATTCCTCTCATCCCTGTTATCATTACTGCCATTCATTTCTCTTATACATGAGCATAGAGGCCCAAGAGTGTATGTGTGTGATATATACATAAGCATACATACTACATTAATTGAATAGCACTGTTGCAAACAAACTGAGGGGGCGAATAGGCATAAAACGGAGGATTTTCAGGGCAGTGAAGGTACTCTGATATTATAATGGGACACGTCATACATTTGTCTAAACCCACAGAATGTACACCACCAAGAGTGATGAACCCTAATGTAAAATATGGACTTTGAGTAATAATGATGTGTCCATGTAAGTTCATGGATTCTAAAAATGTCCCAGTCTTGTGCTGGATGGTGATAGTGGGGAAATATGTGTGTGTGTGATGTCCCAAAAGTGTTTGTGCAGTTTAAGTTTCACTAACTTCAGAGAAGTGCTACAGACTTACGCCCAAGATCATTTGAGGGTTTAATTCTTTACATTTATTTTATACTGATTTGTTTTGTGAATGTTGAATAATGAATTATTCATTTTAATTGAGTCAGCCACTCTAATTGAAGAGAGTAAATGCTAACTGAAATAACCTAAAATTTGCTATTCAACATTCAGAAAACTAAGTATAAAAGAACTTTATGCTTAGTTCTTGCAAGGCAAAACATTCTATAGGAAAGATGGATTTGAGGATATATATGACCCTGCATGTAAATGTCTGGGTACAGGCAAATATTCCAAGCAGTATTTTAGACTTTCAAGGTAGTGGATGGGATTAGCCCCAAGTCAAGGTCTCCACACGGTAAAGGGTAATATCTGGGTTACAGGTGGAACAAGCAGAACATTTCATTAAGGTAAATACATGATATGATGAAAGATGGATTGGAAAATAAGAAGGCAGGGGAGGGCAGAGGGACCTACAGGCCCAAAAGGGGTGGAGGGATCTGCTGATCTGGTGGGTGGGTAGGGGCTGTGTCACAACCCTATGTGACTCATCGATGGTCTGTGATGCAGGCCTGGCAAGAAAGTCAAGAGTCTGTATTCTCAGAGCTTAGTTGCCTCAGGCAGCTTGTCATTCAGATATTGGAATTCACACAATGGAACATTTTCTCATTTCTAATAGCCTTGTCTGAGCTTCGGCTAAACATCCTCAAATACTAATCTCACTTGCCTGTACGGGTCCTGATTGCTCCGTCTGTTCCTGTGCCACCTGGGGGGGATTCCATCTTTACCACCCATCTGAGAAACCAAAAACACCCAAAAGGTAAGGAACCCTGAACAAGCCCCATTATTTTCTTTAGTGTTGTTTCCATTTCTGGTCCCCCCTTTCAAAATGAGCATGGTTGGCTCAGAGTAACACCCGAAGTGGGGCGTCTGAGAGAATAGGCAGGGTCAGGCTAGAGTTCAGCAGCGACTGTTTCCTTGGAAGCTCATGGACCATGTGGGTGTGGTAGAGGACTGATTCCAGGATCAAACTCCAAACAGTGATTTCCTAGCTTGGGCTATTCAGAGTTTGGAATCTCTGCAAAAGAACAGACTTCCCCACTATATCAAGTCATATTCCCACGTCAGGCATCACTCCGCTGAGCCTTCTTCTGTGTTGGGCTGATCAGGAGAGCAATGCTGAGCCTCTGAGAGCTTCTGAGCAGAGACTGGAGCCTGAGCTCTGCCCAGGTTACTGGGTCCTTCCTATCTGGGGGAGGAGAGATGAGATTGTTGGCCTCAGATTCTACACCCTCCTTGAGCAGAGGACTTCTGACTGAGAATACCAAGTGTGGACCTCGTAGACAAAATCCTTGAGTTTTTCAAAGGAATAAAAATGGAAAACATTTTGAACCCATAAAAGTTGATAAAAGGAACACAAAGTTCCGTAATTAAAATAGTCATTTTGTTTTTTGATCATTAATGTCTGAGTTTTCCATGGAGAGGACAAAAATGATTCTTCTTTTTCTCAGCATCAGGGTAGAGCCAAGAGAATAAGGTGGGAAATGGAAAGGTAAGGTTATGCCTATTTCACTTGAACTCTCCAAGGGTGACCCTTTCTTCCTTTCCATGAAGTCCCAGGTCCATGATGTCTAAGGATAATAGTTGCTAGATATGGTCCCTCCTCAGAGGAGAGGCTCATGGGAAGGCAGTCAGACCTTGAGTCACTTCTCAGGCCCCTCCTCTGCCATCCCTGGGCATGAGCAGTGATGGACCTGAACAATGGACATTGCCCAATAGATGTCGAGGGTCAGAACTTCTGTCTCCTGGCTTTTAAGTACTTTGACCTCTTGGATGATCAGATTCCTCTTTGATGTAACCACTGACCTAATTCAGAGTAGTTTTGAGCATGAAATAAGATCATGTATGTGAAAGTACTTTACAAATGAAGTGACAGACACATGGGAACCTTGTTAATACTATCATCGATCATTTGATGTCATCTACTGATTCTTGGGGCATTTACAGTCTACTAATCACAATGGTCTCTCATTAAGGGACTCCTGTATACCTATGCTTCTACCTTCATTCCATATAACTCACTCTCCTGGTTTCCCAGGTTGGAGATATTACCAGAGGGCAGACAATGAGAAAGAGGTTGATTTGTATCCTGAAACGGTGACTAGTCTTTCCCTTTCCTGATCCCTCTTTAGCACTTCCAGGGACTCAGTGCAGCCTTAGTTATGGGGTGGGGCAGCCATAGGAACAGGGATGGGAATGAAGGCCTGGGGTGAGTGTTATTGAGTGTACTGTGAAGTCAGGCATGTGGAACAATGTGAAGGGCAGCAGGCTTCATTCAGGTAGCCTCGCCCCCATAGGGCCATGAGGTCCTCTTTGTTCTGATCTGGCTGTAGCTTGGTACGTCCTGTCTCTTGCAGCACCCTGCACCAGCATCATGGTACCATGTGCTTTTGTCAGCTGTTAGGTCCAGACCCCTTCTGTCAGGTGAGCAATAGCAACTGCTGATTGTCAATTGTCAACTGTTCCAAGGCCCTGGAAGATGCTACTCCCTGTGTCCCCTTTGGCTTCCACAGCTCCTGTGACTGAGTCATCGGTCACTCTGTATCCTGCCTTCTTAGTGATCCCATCAAGAGGCCCAAACCCCACCCTTCAGCCTGAGCCTTTCCCACCACCACCCCCAATTCCCTTCCCTGATCCAATGACCCCCTTAGCTGACTTTCTTTCAACTTCACCACCGGGTCACTCTCTGCCACCAGAACCTTTCCTACATTGAAATCCAAATTCCAGTGGACCATTCCCCTTGCCTTTGCCTCTCCCCCACGACTCAGAGCGCGGGTCCTGTTGTCCAACCAGAGGCCAGTCTCTAAATACCATCTTTTCACCTGATCCTCCTTTTCCCCAAGATATCAACTCCTTACCAAGTTTATAACAATGATTCCGATTCATTTGCCTGTCATCAAAACCCACCAATGCTATTTCATCACCACCAGGCTGCACTTTCACTGACTCAATCTAAATCGATTTCCATTTTATTGAAGCCTATTCCAAAGGACTCATTTCCACATAGTCCTGGTGCATTGCCCACTTATATCCCAACAATCAGAGGCACTGACCATTCAAACCTGTCAATTTCAGACATCCTGTTGGCAGGCATATGCCAGTAACATGCTCCTTCCACATTATCAGTCCCTCCACTTGCCAGATCTCTCTATGGGGTGACTGTTACCAAGCCCATGGAGGCCAGTAGCCATTCTTTCCTCGGCCTTAATATCCAGGCACACGTGGGGAGAAACGAGTAAGAGAATGGCTTTTCAGATTTGAGGGACCATTTTCAAAACGTGACAGTATCAGTAGACACCTTCATAAATTTCATTGCAGTCACTTGAGGTGCAGGATACCACAAGCCCCTAAACTGGCTGGAACATCAGACATAACAGAGCAGCTGCACACTAGCCAGCAGCTTTTATGTCAAGACTTTGTGGGAAAACTTGCAGAATATAGCCAGTTCTAGGGTCTTCCTTCTTTGCAGTGAGTCCCTAGTGGCTACTCTCCTGGTTTTAGGTAGTAATCCCAACTAGTCATGCTTTCTCTTATTTATTGGAATCTGTAATGTTTCTGCAGGGAAAATGCAGCATCCAGAATCACCTTTCTCCTTCCCCTACTCAGTGTACAACCTTTGCCTTAACTTATGCCCCCATCCCAATCGATTGGGTTGTTTTCTCTCAACATTTTAAATACTTCACACCCTCTTGCATTCATGGTTTCTGAGAAGTCAGTTGTAATTCTTATGTTTGCTTCTCTATCGGTCAGGTGTGTTTTTCCTCTGTCTTCTTTCGGGATGTTTTCATCCTTTGATTCTCTGTAATTTAAAAACAATATGCCTCCATGTAGTATTTTATTATTCTGTTTTGTGTTCTCTGAGATCCCTGGATCTGTGGTGTGGTGTCTGTCTGTTCAGGCTGCTATAACAGAATTACCATAAACTGGGTGTCTTATAAACAGATGTATTCCTTCCAGTTCTAGAAGCTGGTAAGTCCAAGATAGACACTGACAGTGTCTGGTGAGGACCCAATTCCTGGTTCAGTTATCTTGTCTTTTTGCTGTGTGCTCATGTGGTGGAAAGAGCAAGGGAGCTCTGGGGTCTCTTTTATATGTAAGTCATAGCTTTTGGAATTGTCCTTGTATGTTTAGATATTCTGGATTGTTTTTGTCTTTTTGCTTTTCAGTTTGGGCATTTTCTATTGAGAATTCCTCAAGCTTGGAGAATCTTTCAACTATGCTCTATTAATATTCCAAGTTAAGTTCCTTACATGCCAGATTGGAAATCAGTCCTTTGATAACTTTTGAATTCAAACAACACATTTAGACTGAAGCTGAGAATTATACTACACAAATAGTTTTCAAAATAATCCTCTCCATACTGCCTGATAGTGTTTTGAGGAAAGAGGGGAGATAACAGTACTTATGAATCTGATAACCTTTTTAGCTTTAAAAAGATGCCTATTGAAAAATCAATTTAAACAGCATAATCAAGGAGACTGTAAGCTTTTCTAGTTTCAGTACATTGTTAAAAACTTTTAGACTGCTTCCATTTTAAAGCATGTTTTGAAACAAACTGTTTTAAGCAAGACAGTAAGCAAAATAAGGATTAGGGAATTGGTTGCGGGCCTGTTCTGAAGCGCACCCAGTTCCAAGTTGTCTACATCGTGCCTTTCTCATTCCCCAAATGGCTTCTTATTGAAACTCTTACCCTACGTTACTCAAGCTGAGGAAGCTCCTTGCTGCTAGTATTCAAAAGTTGCAAAATGAGGTTGGAGAGAGACCTGGTCGAGTTGGGAGGCTAGCTAGTGAAGATACTGTCTCACAGTACCCTCACAACTCAATAGATTACGATTGCTAAGAGAATAAAATTACCTATATTAATGACTGTCATCACTAGATTCGAGAGCTCATTCTTAGTACCACTGCTTGGCCTTTTATGAAATTGTTCCTCTTGCTCAGCACTACCAATCCCAACTTCCCACCAATCATGAGTAAAAGCCAAGTTTTCCTTGTCTATAAAAATCATAAAAAGGATGCTGCCCTGTTTATCCACTTATCTTACATCCAACTTTTTTTACTCACATTGGCTTTATATTAATTTTTTACTCACCGGGTCTTGTATTAATTTTTGCTCCAAAAGATGCATTAGAGCTGATCGTCTGGCTAGGTCTTATTTTGGGGGAAACACTGTAACTGTGGATTGAGAATGCCCAGGTTCTGATCTTGGCGTTGCTACTTTAATAGCTAGCTGTGAGATTTAAGGTCAATAACTCCACATTACGATTGCTACAGGCTGAGTATTTGTGAAGTGCTTACTAAATGATACCTAAGTACAGACAAATCTCGTTTTGTGTTTTTGCAAATACTATGTATTCGCCAATATCTATCGACACAAGATCCAACACGAGCCAAAAGTAAGGACTTGAAGGCTCAGACAGATCATTAACTTTTTATCAATCAAGTATTTTAAAATTAAGGTTATGTAGTTTTTATTTTAAAAATGCTATTGCGTACTTTATTGGCTATAGTATAAATGTAACTTACATGCACTGGGAAATAAAAATTCACGTGATGCACTTTACTGCGATGATCTGGAACCAAACCTGCACTATCTTAGATATGCCTGCACTATAAAGGCAAGCAGGCCAACAGAATTAAATCACCTGCCTGTAGCAATTTCCCTAGAAGTGGCCATGAAAAGTAACAGAAATTCGGAAGAAACAATATCGAGAACATGCATTTGAAGCACCATTAGGACAAGTGTGAAGAATAATCTAATACAAT
The DNA here is from genome assembly GCF_036562045.2 of Rhinolophus sinicus. NCBI lineage: Eukaryota > Metazoa > Chordata > Mammalia > Chiroptera > Rhinolophidae > Rhinolophus > Rhinolophus sinicus. Next base: position 49,368,992 of record NC_133751.1, read on the forward strand.
GTCGTCCCCAAGTGACGATGATCACTGCAATACCTAGTTACTCACTCCAGGAATATATTTCTTTTTAAACCAGCACAAAGAATATACTCAGCTCAAGGGATACTGCACGAGGGACTAAAAACTATAAATGAACTCTATAAGTAACGTTAAAATAAACAAAACCTTCTTTGTAAACTGAGTTGTACCAGCCTTTTACTCTTTTCATTTGCGTTTATTTAACACAGTTCTCAAAACATTTGAGTGAAATTGGGCCTCCTCTGGTAAGCAAAGGACCTGAAAATAATATTTAAAAAATGAACAGGCAGTCTTCAGTTCACCCACAACACAGTAGTGTTCCCTTCTTTTCCCCCAAACTCTGAAGCACCCAGTTTTTTTCAGTCTAAAAGCTAGAATGAGAGTACATTTATGGTGGAATGTAATGTCATTTGCTGATAACCAGTTGAAATACCATTATCCCCTTATAACAGCTTTAAGAAATAGCCTTTTTAAGGCTTACAATGTATTATCTCGTCTTACTCCCTGCTATAATACAGATTACACAAAGGCTGACAAATCCACATTATAGAAGCATTAAGCATTTGCTGTATTGAAAGATCTTTAGTTCTAATACTAGCAGTACTGAGTTACAGAGCTTAATTTTTTAACACTTAATTGCAGGTATATTAAGTATGGTATATGTTTAATGGACCGGAGGAAAACTGGCGTTTTTTGTCTTGAATTTACTACTGACAACCTAATCTGAACAGTTCTGCTAACCACTGATGTTAGAAAGAAAAGTAAAAATCAAACTTTATTGTTGCTTTTTGCCATTTGGTAGCATTTTACACACAGGCTTCGATCTTCAGAATACCCTGGATTCAGTAGAAAAACCTTTTAAATGAAGTTTTGTACAATAGAAACTTCTCAGCAGTCAAAATTTAGACTGTAAAAAAATACATGCAAAACATACTTTTCTGAAAACACTTAACTTTGAACAAAGCACCGAACTACACAAATGCAGAATGAGAACAGCATTTCAACTCCACCGAAAGTAGTCATCATAAAAGGTGTAAAAGTCACCCAACTTCACTAGGCACTGTTCACTTTTTAAACAGAAGACAATAAAAAATATTGTCCACAAACAATCTCCCAACTCTAGGGCAGGTTTCAGAAAGTCAACTTCATGCTTTTAATAGCGACCTGAGAAGAAAAAAGTATATATATATAAATATGCATCGATACTGAATGAACTGACTTCAAGTATACTTTAATGGTGAGAATTTTAGATTGTTCTGCCATTAGGGAATTACTATGTACCAGATTCTCTTCTGTGAAAACAGAGGAAGACCTTCACGTAAGAGTTACACTAGAAATGAGAGAACGAAGTGAAACAATATAAATATTTGGAAAGTATAACTCAATCTAAGAGCTAAGGTTTTAAGTTACTTAGATGTTCCCATGCTGTACAAAAATTGCAAGGACTCCTAAAAAAAAAAAAAAAAAAAAAGCTACAAATGGTGACAATATACTATGCATTTACTATATTAATTAGCAACAAGAGTAAGATTCCAAGGGTGGTTTTCATACACTTTCTGGAACCCTCCCTATACATAAAACGGGTGTGTGTGTGTGTTAGAGACAAAACTACTTGAGATCCAACCCCTTTTCTGCCAATGAAATAGTTACTTTGCTATGGTTTGGTAAACGAGGGCAAGCCGTACTATTACAATATATAAACTAAATCATATCAAGACAAAAACTTACGAGGTGAGTACGATCGAGATCTGGAACGTGATCTGTATCCTCCACGACTATAGTAAGGAGAAGGTGACCGTCTTCTGTAAACAAATGTCAAGATCGTCTAAGGCTCCACAGATCACAATTAGACTAAATGACATATAAAGACTATATACAATCCCCTTATCAGTTTCTAAAACTAGGAGGCCATCACTGACCATCAAAAACTTTGCATTAGTCATGGGATTTCAAGGTCTGTTTCAGTCCTGAGAATGAAACAGATCAGGCCCAGTACCAAAAAACCAAACTATGAGGTTAAATACTCTTATTTCATCAATTGATCATCTAACCCGTTTTAAATTCTATTAAAATATTAAACAAAAATTAATTCCCAGTAATTCCAACCACACCCTCATGAATACCCAAAACAAATCTCACTAGTGCATCAAAGTAGTTTCCTTTTGTCTAAGACTGACTGACTTGAGTGTTCATTGCTTATTCTAAGATGCTTATTAAAAAGCAAACAAATTAAAAGTCCAAGAGGATAGCTATGAAGAATAAAGACTGAAAATACTATGGGTTCTTATCAGTGACCTTAATTTGTAACATTATCTCATTAAAGTACAAAATGGTACCACTAATTACCTAGTAATAACCCAATTCATTTCTGCAAAATCACAAATGGACACGTCGTCCTTGGGCTTCAGTCACAATATTTTAATGAACTTCATGCAATCTAATTTTGTGCAATGCCACTTATAATTTAACTAAGCAAAGTACCAGTAACGGAGTGTCTTCGTGTAAGCCATTCTACTGCTGTACAGATTTTAAACCCTCCCCTGGCACACCTGTAAATCTGATCCCTGTCTTGAGCAGCTCTCCAGCCTCCTCCTCCTCCACCTCCTCCTCTGTGAAGGCAGAAAAACATTCATTTTTATGAGTTTTTGAAAGAATATACAATTCATGCAGGAAAATAAAAACTCAGAGCAGAAATGAAAGCCAATTTCTTTTAAGTGATAAAGAGCTCCTTTTGTCACCCTCTTCACAAACTGGCAGAGCTCTCTCTGCTGGCTAGAACAAATATCATTAACACAAACAACAATTCTAAGTAAATGCTCAATTAAAAATCAAAGCTACCACCTTAATCTTCTCAGCCTCCACAAATCAATCCCCCAAGTGCCACTTAATGTAAAAGTGCTCTAAGGGGGTGCGGGGGAAGGTTTTCTGTCCACAGTAAAACGGCCAAAAATGTCAGGGGCACCCTAGACAACTCACACCCACAGACAGTAACACATCGACAACGGTCAACGTAACACGTTGCGTAAGGATCACGAGAATCTTCACGAGGGATTTAAAACCCCGCCATACGCAACGTGTTAGAACATTACCAAATAGTGTGGAAAAAACAACATTCATACTACACCACACCAAAATAAGGCATCATGGATTCTTGCGGTCAGTACTTATAACACAATTTACATTTTGACAAGGCAGGCAGGGTTCTAAATTACCTGCTGCTGCTAAAATTAAAGGAAACTTGTACTTCATTTTTATCTTTGAAAAATATCCTCAAAGACATCTTTTGTTTCTCCAAGTACGATGAACTTTTCTCTACCACCCCCTAAAAATATATCAGTATTTTGCTAATGAAAAAACTCTTACTGTTCTTGTATTTATGGACTCCTAAGAACCAGTTTTCTCTAACTTCTAGTGTGCACGATACATTAGACAGACCAAAAATTGCTTCGTGTAGCTTATTTTGCTTGAGAGAAAACAAAACAAAAAACCTTTTAAGGGAAAAACTGAAGTATATGGTCTGTATCGTATTTTGCCATGTATAATGCACACCCACGTTTTTAGGCGAAACTTTCAGAGGAAAAGTAATTTTAATTTTTTAATGCAAATTTTTATTTACACTTAGGTACTTGTTTTCTGTATTATAAAGGAATTTTAGCATTTATTTTTTAACATATCATGGTGTAAAAAATTTCACGTAACAAATAATTACACTACACAAGAACAGATACAAAGTACAAGGTATTTTATGTACCGGTAGTAAAGGTACAATATTTACACATCACAGAAGACCAACAAGCCTTCGTCGTTCCAAGTTTGTCCTAAGTTCAACAAAACCATTATCGTATTCCAGGGTATTATTTTGCATGTGGATATCATTATTGATTTCTAGAGTTTCACTTTTAACTCAAGCATAAACAAAAAAATTAAAAACGTTTATATATATAGATACGGAATCAGTACTACCCGTGTATAATGCACATCCTTATTTTTCCCTCACAGATTTGGGCCAAAAATACGCACTATAAATGGCAAAATACAATAATTTTATTTCCACTGTTAAGCTTGAAACCAGGTATTTTGGTTGGTTTACAGTTGATGTTTAAAAAGAAATGCACGTATTATGTTAAAGATACATAACCTTAAAATCTGGTTTAAACTAACTCTAGAATCTGGTTTAAACTAACTCTAGATTTCATAGTATAACAAAGTAATGCTTTTATTAAGGCTAAAGCAGGCATAGTGCTGCTCAGTTACAGCTGATTCAGAAGAGTTGGTGCTTCCTTCAAACTTTTGGCACCATTTTATAACTTCGTATTACGGTTAACTTACCTGTATGATCTACTATAGTAGTCCCGATCGTCGTAGCCTCGATCATATCCTCTGTCATAATAATCACGACGGCGTGAGCTGCCACTATGAATAATAACATATCTTAATAAAACCTCAAGTGGCTGTCCCTATCTTCCTAGACATGACTTTTGCTGTTAGAAACTGTTCAGATATTTATCAGCAGCAGAATGATGCTATGAACATTTGATCTTAAAGGTAACACAACCCACACAGCCAAGCTCTACGGACATAACTGGGCAATTGGTTTATTCTCTTATCCTAGGCAAAAAAAGAAAAAAACGAAACCAGATACACCAACTAACAACTCACAATTATTAACTCATAGGCTTCTTCTGATAATGTATGTATCAGAAAAGACGTGTCTATGAATTAACTGAAAAATGAGTATTACTCCCATTTGAATTCTGATAGTGGATCAACACTGCCCCCTTTCCCCCCATAACAATGTACATACATATTTTTATAATCTTTTGATTAAGGAAGTACACATATTCTACTAACTTGCTTTCAACTAAGTCAATTTGCCAATCCCCCACTTTCCCTAGAGGCAGAGAAACAAAATCATATGAAGAATCTAGTTTGGAGTGGGAAAATATTCAGCCTGTTAAAAAACAACATGGCAATTATGGTACACTTCTCTACCTTAAATAAGAACATTAAATTTAAAAAGCATATACACTGGTAAGAATGATGACAAATGAAAAAAGTATCCTGTATCCATTCAGTACAAAAACTGGAGTCCTTGTTTCCACTATGCTTAAGGAAACAAAAACTAAAAAATGAACTTGAGTATGACTTATACAAACTTGATTTTACCTGTAATGGTTAAGTTTCCATTATTGACCAAGCAAAGTCAAACATAGCATTTCTTTATGATAAAGTGGGATGGGATTTATGTAATGGTGTCAATCGGAAATTGTGGCACGTTTCCACTGAATATATCGTATCGAATAGTTTTAGCCAGTTAAGAAAAACAGGAAAAATGATTTATACTGTGGCAGCATTAGATGAAATGCCCAAGATTTCCCCCCAGTACATGTATTTCTGGGACAAGTGAACAAACTGAGCCGTCAAATTTTTAACTCAAAAATAAACTTACTAGGTAGGTCTCCCCATGTAAATTCCTGGTGTTGGGGTATGTGGTCTTTTTGTTATAGAGAAATCAACTCTGATTCTACGTCCATCAAGCTCCATTCCATTGGCACGCTCTTTTGCCTTCAAAAGATAATTAAGCTGTTATACACATACACACACACACACACACACACAAATCTTGGACAAAGCCAAAAGTATCCAATATCTCTAAGTCCAACTGGATATTTGTTAGGTGCATTAAACTCCTTTAATGTTGGCCAGAACATAACATTGGCCTAGAATGTATTAACAGGCTGTTGTTTCCCCTATGAAGTGTTTCATTTGTAAAAACTAGTCATAAAACTCAGAAAAGTATCGGAAAAAGCCACACAGGTCAATTTAACCCATGAAACACTTGAAGTGATTATGGTACCTAACCACAAATTTAGTGCTTCTAGCTCTAAAGCAGTGCATATTTGCAAACTATGACCCATGAGATAAAAATTTAAATGGCTAGGAAAATTCATAAATGAAATTTATATGAAGTTCAAATTTAGTGGCCACAAATAATGTTCTATTGGGACACAGCCCCACTGATTAATTTATATATTGTCTATGGCTGTTTTTTGCATTACAATGGCAAGGTTGCAAAGTTGTGATAGATATCCTATAGCTCATAAGGCCCCAAATATTTACTGTCTAATTTGTTTACAGAAAAGTTGATGGAACCCTGCTATGGAAGCAAAAAGGTGGAATGAAGACAGCTACATATAGTTCCTTCATCTAGAACATACAATTACCTGAAAGAGTAGTAGCACTTCATAGCAAAACAAAAATCCCACACCAAAGACTTAGTTGCAGCTTGTTCATAATTGGGAAAAAAAAACAAAACAAAAAACAAACGAACAAAAAAAAACCCTCCACCTAAGTAGAATATAAATTTCTAACTCCAATTATGCCATTTTCTACTTTAAAAGTTTAAACCTCAGGAGACATTTTCTGACACTATGGATTCAGATGTAATATGCTATTCTTCACAAAGCTAACTGTGGTCTTGTACCAAAAAGTTAGGGAAATCAGGCCTATGCTGTTAGTAACCTTGGGTAAATCCTATTTATACCTCTGAGCATAAATTATTACTAAATGAAGCTGGAGTGACATCTTAAAGCATATTTTCAATTTCTCAGATCTCATAGTCATACATTGTAATTACTTGGATCCAGCTTTCGATTTTTTCTTTAGATCATGTTCTTAGTTTTCAAAAATTATGGTAATTTTCATAAAGAACTATATTTTATCTAGAGCTGAATTCCTAATCTCAACATTTATCTCTTAATTATCATTGTTTCCCAAGCTTTCCTTATACTTCCCTTGGAAATGACTTCACCTATTATCATGAGTCACAAGCCCAAATTTAAAAATATGGCCCCGATTTGTGCACTCCACTTTTAGTCTACATACTACAAGCTGTCTACTTCCTACATTCTGCCTCAAGTCGATTAACATCTAAATATGAAATCACTTTGCCAATATACACAAAACCAGTTCCTTTTTCCTGAGTTGTAACTTATTTTTCTCCATTCTAAATTCCTTCAGTGTAAATACTGATTAAATAGTCTAAGTAAGAGTATCAACAGTCTCATATTTTACATACCTTTTATGTAGATATGTACCACATTTGTAAAGTCATGTATGTTGGGATTTACTTTAAGATAATGTGGTGGTGGTAGGTGGACTGAGTTGAAGTATACTAGGCCACAAGTTGTTAAATACTAAAAAGTTTGGGGGGGGTGGTGGTGGTGATAGAAGCAATTATCGTAAGTCACACTTTTCTGGTATTCTGTATCTTTGAAATTTTCCACAGAAAGTTGAAAAAGAAGTTCAAAGTATTACTGACGCCAATCTGTTCCCAGAAGGATGCATTTCCTTTAACTCAAGCTACAGTTACATATCTATTTACAATGTAAAAACAAAAATTGTCTTCACCCAAGTACTTGGTCATTGTTTACAATAGGACTGGTATTTTACAAGGTGTAGGTAGGCTTTTACTTACTTCCTTGGCATCATCTACATTTTCAAAATATACAAAGGCAAATCCTCTTGAACGTCTAGACTGCTGGTCATATACAATAGACACATCAGCAATGGGGCCATATTTAGAGAACACTTCTCTTAGATCTCTTTCTGTAGTGTACAAGCTCAATCCAAATACTCCAAGACAACAATTTGGATCAGGATTTGCCTAGAAATAGAAAAATGGATTTGAACTTTAAAATGTCTCAATCAAAATTAAAAAAAAAAAAAAAAGGGGGGGGGGAACCACATCAATTAGCCAAAAATGTCACCACCAATAAAAGTAGATAAACAGACTAAAGACTTAAAATTAACATATTACAGCAAGTGCTACTAGCATATTTAAGAATGGACAGAAAAGAAAGGATTACTAAAGGAATCACTTCAACCCTAGAATTAAGTGGAGGGAAACAGGAGCACATACTATTGAAAAGCAAACTGGCTTTTTCGGGGGAGATTTCAAGGGCAATTTGCCTGATGGATTCACCTTCTAGGAATTTATTCTAAGAAATGCCAGCAGATTCACAATATGTAGGCATAAGGATAATAATAGCATTATCTCTACAAACCAGAGAAATGAAACACGATAAATTATTAAAAATGCTAAATTAAGATATGCTACCCACAAACTTGGTCTGAACTGCTAAAGATATAAAAGGGCATGGCATGTTCACCTTGATTCTATTTCTAGAAACATAATATTCACAAGTATTCACATATACACATGAATGAAACCAAAGATGTGCACGAAACTGTTTTAACAGGTATTAAGCGGCTTCCAATTTTAAGAAAAACGGGACATACTGCTGCCATCCCAGTTGCTATATGAATTTACCCAAAGTTTTCATTTATTTACTACATATCCCACTGCACTCAAAAACAAATTCATACACCCTACAAAACCACTCAGATTATACAATGAAATCATAATAGAAGTTACACTAAATGCCACCTCATTTGGAACGCTTCATGAAAGACAAGGAAAGCCTCAATACCTGAAAGAAACTTGTTTAAATACAATCAGGAAAGTCAGAAGTGTATTATATAGAAAGTATATTAAAAGAAACCCAGAAAACTTGAGTAACACTAGTATAAAACATATAGATGCTATATGATCTAATATACTATTATAAAACCAATGCACAATAGATTTTTTTATTTGATAGGCTAAGTTATACCAATATGACAGTGTTTTACTTAAAATGTAACTGATAGCCCAAATGTAGACTATTACATGGGAGATACCTTAAAGAAGACTGTCTCAAAACACTAAAGCCCCAAGAGGTAACTCATGTATTCACTGCTAATGCTCCATTGTCAAAATCAATTCTAATTTCCAAAACACAAAACAAAGCAAAACAGAGATAGAACTGTATTAATAAAATGGCTTTAGACCATCCACAGCTTCAAAAACAGTATTTTTCATCTTACCCGGTTCCCAACATGACGCCTGCGAGTAGACATGGGAGAATGACTGTGGCTATGACGTCTTCGATAATCTCTGCTGTAAGACCTGCTACGGGATCGTCTATGGGAGCGAGACCGAGATCTTGACCTTGTGTAATGCCTTCGAGAACTTCTTCTGGATCTAGACCTACAAAACAAAGGATTAAAGGTTATGACTAAATAGCTGACAAGATATAGCTTTCAGTTCTTTTAATACTCTATTCTAAACTCCAGAAGACGGAACACAATGCAGGCATACATGGTACCAACTAAGTGGAATCAAGTTTTCTTCTGTATCAGTAGTCATTAAGACCTAGCCGGACAATCAACTCTAACGCATCTTTTGGAGCAAAAATTAATGTAAGACCCAGTCTTGTATTATAGTAAATTAAGACCCGGTCTTATATTAAGTTTTGCTCCAAAAGACGCGTTAGAGCTTATTGTCCGGATAGGTTTTATTTCTGGGGAAACATGGTAAAAACCACTACGAGCTTGCACACATGAAACTAATACAAAATACTGAATATCAACTACTAGGTTGGTGCAAAAGTAACTGCAGTTTAAAAATAATTTTTTCAAAAACCCACTACTAGCTCCCTTCCAACATTTCTTAAAATAATGAAGAAATTAAAATTAACACACTCAATTATCTTGAAAATCATAAAACATGCATTTCCTACTAGCTTGATTACTGCCTACCTTTCCCCCTTAGAATACCACCATTTTGTTTCCCCTATTATGACCATCATTCACTTAAGTGAGAATCACTACCACGGTAGTTTCCTCCAGCAGTGTTTTAAAATCAACATCTGTTATCTAAACCAGGCAGGACATGTAAGAAAAAAGGGGTGCTGTGTGTGGACAACAGGCATAAACTGGGGCTGTCCCAGGCAAACCAGGACATATAGCCTACTCTTGACCAACATTAAAAGTGCACTGCATTACTTTTGTTGTATACATACATGTTGTAATACCAGACTACAACTATTTATCAAGAATTGTAGTTATCGAAAGCCAATATTCTATAGTATATTTGCCATATTAGTAAACAGTTTACTTAAACTCATAGTGGATCCTCACAACAATTCTAAAGAACTGGTACTATTACTAATTTGCCTTTATAGATAAGGAAGCTAAGGTGAAAAAAGGTTAAGTAATCTGCCCAAGCCAGAAAAAATAGAGGTAAGATTTGAAGCCTAACTCAAAAAGCCCAGGCTCTTAACCACTTAGTCTTAGGTCTCCCAGAACTTAAAATTAAGTTCATTTTTAGTACCAATATTAAACAGGCCAACAAATGATCTAACCCTCTCTATCTTCCTAGTTTACAAACCACACACCAATTTCAAAGCCAAGAGTAACAGAAGAAAATCCCAAGACAGTCTTTCTTACCTAGATTCAGATCTGGACCTGGACTTTGATCTGGAACGCCTGGAATCTTCCTTGGAGCGAGACCTTGCAGGGGTATGCCTTGCAGATTTCCCAGATCCATGAGCACTTCCACTTCTGGAAGCAGAACGGGATTCCTACACGTAGATGTCAAAAGTTTAATTTGTATACTTTCTGGGCAACTTTAAAAACAAATAATCTGCTGTAAGATAAATGGTGAGGGAAAGCAATCCCCTTCCAAGATAAGAAAACATAGGTAAGGGTAGGAACTGAATTATACCTGGTATTCAGTTACATTGCTCCAATTGACGTAAGTCAATTAACTTGAACTTTCACCTTTTTTTGGAGCAGTGATAAGAGTTAACTGACCCCAGTCTCTTCAGAAAGGGGTGTCAAAGCCAAGCAGTTGAGGAACTGTCCAAGGACTGTTTTGGGAATGTGACTCCATAAAGACTAGGGTGAGAAAGAACCTTATTATTAACTATGACACCTATACTTCACACCTATTTCAAGTACGTTGCCATCTATAAAACAAAAGCCTACAAAATCCATAAAACTTACTTTTAAAATGTTTTTGATCTATTAAGACCTCAACTTTTCAAATTATATTAATTGTTCAGCAGTGGGAAGAGAGACAAGGATAATCTGTTCAAGTCCTAGAAAAAGGCAGAAACCTAGTAGTGGAAAGCAAGGACCAGCTTGAAGGACACTAGACCCTGTTTAAGACCCTATTTCGTCTAACCATGGTGGGAGGCCCCTAAGTAAACAAAGCAACCGGATGGAGCTACAGTAGAAAGGCAGTGAATTATGCAAAGGCAAGGAGAGCAGAGGGTGCCAGGGAGTTACAGCTTCCTCAGCTAAATGGAGTTGAGCCAGGGCAAACAGGGGGAACTGAAAATAAGCTAAAAAAGTTATCTGAAGGACACATTAAAACCAGAACAGATTAAAATTAAGGGCTCCTCATCTAGGCTCAGAAAGGGAGAGTTCAGGAACTACATGCAAAAACCAAAGTCTAGGTATATACTATATACCCAGCGGTTTCCCAATCAAAACTAGGACTAGCCGATAGGTAAGTGGCACAAAAACGGTCTCTAAAAAAAAATAGCCATGGAATGGGTAAACCGCTAACTAGGCAACTAATCAGTAGAAAAGGCATACACATGTAGTAAGGAACCAGAAAAATGGTCTGCCAACGCACCAAAACTGGATAAAGAGAACATCCACTCAGTCTGACAGCTAACTCAGGTATCATCAAGCAAAACAACCTTTATTACAGGTTATCCACGTTAGGAAAATTAAAAGGCATACTCTAGTGAGTCTTTCCACCCAGAGTAGAGCAAAAATGGGCAGACGCAAAAGGAATCAACCTTACAAGTCATTATAGAAGAATCAATGTCGAAGCTGCTGGATAAGTTATCAGAGACTGCCTTGTGTGGTAGACCTTCAGAATTTTCTTGGCCAACACAAAAGGAACCAACCTTACAATAAGTCACTGTAGGGATTAAGAATCAATGTTGACGCTGCTGGATAAAAGTTAGACACCTCCCTGTTGGTAGACCTTTAGAATTTTCTGGCCATTCCTGAAAGGATAGAAGATATGTGATTATTTTAAATTATAGCCCAAAACATTTTAGAATATGTTCTGTGATTTACAGCATAATGGAGAAAATTAGGAGTTCCTTTCTATGTCACCCAAGGGAGAAAAAGAAAGCATGAGACAAGTTAAAATTTGAAGATCAGAACAGGGAAGAGGAACTCAGCCTGTAAAATGAGTTCTGGTGTCTAGGCCGAAAACTACTTTAGAAACTTTGTAACAAGATTTCAAAGTCATTATAAAACATGGTGTGATGTGGTAAGAAATGTGGCACTTTCCACTCCTTCCCCCAAGAATGACTGTAAAGAGATTCAAAGAAAAAGATGGTACTTTTGATTATGAATGAAAAGGGCTGCCTTTAACACCAATAGTTGAAAAGATGTACTGCAGCTTTGGGGACCCGAATTAACAATCCCTTGGCTTTCTGTGGCAAACAGTCTGAACACTGGGACATTAAAAGCACAATTCACCTCACTTTCCTCCTTGGACAAAGTAGTTCTCAAAACTGGGGCTATGGTTTCTACCACAGGCAAAAACTAACCTAGAAAATAGTAATAGGGACCCAAAAATTACTAAATGCCTTTGTTTAATCCATTGCTATAAAGATTACTTCATGGGACAGAAACAACTATGGAAACCAAAGAGAACAACTTGGGAGTTAAAAGATTACCAATAAAGTTATTGTAGTTAATAGAAACCAGTCAGTCTAGGGATCTGAGTATAAAGAGAGGATAGAAAGAGCCTCTTGCTTCATTAAACAAAACAGCCTTATTCCAAGCTGAAATGCTTTTTACCAGTCTGTCCACTAAGAGCAAGTACTTCTAAAATTGTAAGACTTTTCCCTTAGGCTCTAAAACTAACTGGCTCTAGGCCGAGAGATCTTGTGAGCAATTCTTTTTAGACCCAGAATAGGGGGAAAATCAGAATGCAAAGATTTTCCCGTCTACACTGACATTTAGTTAGGCTAACACCTAAACAATGCCTCCACCTACTTTACTTGTCATGGATATTCTTATTAAACATGTTAAACCCATTTGTGCTTATGTTGGCCATTAGCAGGTTAAGAAGTATATGCAAGGAAACTGAACCTGTCTAGAAGAAGTGAGACCTAAAATTATTAGTTAAATCTAAAAGCATATAGTTAACTTTTAACCCTTAATCCACAGGCAAATCTGTAAAACCCGCTGGGAAAGCCCCCTACACACAAGGAAAATTCAAAGTCCACTTTCAGGGGTGACAAAACTCTAAGTGTCAACATATTAAAACCCTACCAAAAGCACTACTCTGGACATCAATACCTCAAGGAAAAGGATCATGAACTTAAGATTAGCATGATTAAAATAAAGACAAAAATTCCCTGAAAACTAAATAGGAATTAAATTCTTATAGATTGGATCTTACTCATATACTAATATGTAACCAACAGAGGACACATCAGGAAAAACTCAGCCTTCCAACAAAATGCCTTAATCGCCATCTCCCTAATTCTGAGAATGGCAGTATCTTAGAAATAACTGTTTGAAAGGAGATGATAGAAGTGGGAATAATCAATCGCTAGGTTTCTCCTGTATTATTTTAAAAAACTGAATGAAGTAAATCAAATTTAGAACTGTGGATCTTAAAGGTATGCAGTAAACCTATGTAGCATTTAAAAACACAAGTCCCAAAACTGGAGCTGATTTTAGTATGTCTAGAGTTGGGTGTCTACATTTCTTAAAAACAGCATATTTCCGATGCTATTTAAATCTCACTGATTTAGTCAATTTCTTAAGTTTTATGCAGCCTACCTGATTATTCTTGGCAAAGGCACCTTCCTGAAACATTGTTTCATTTCTATCATCTCTGCTCCACCTGCCACTGGCATTAATCAGCCCTCCTGGGGCATGTACCTTATTGCCCACGATGAAAGGCCTATCTCTCCCTTACCTGCTAAATGGCAGGTGTGTGGGTGGTGTCCCTCAGAAATGCTGTGGCCAAGGGGACAAAAAACGCCAAACGGATGAGACGGTCCAATAGCATCAATGTTTATTTTTGCCTTACCCCTATCTACCTTAGGACATACAATCAAATCCCAAACTGCTTTCTTCCCCTTTGAGGGCTGAGAGGTCTTTTCTCTTTTGGACCCCCCCAAGGACTTTTCAGGTCTCCTAATAAAAGAAATCTGTGGGCTTGAATAGAACCATCCATTCACATCACTTTTACCCCAGGTCTCTACCTAACCTGTAAGTAATTCAGAATGCAAAATTAACATTAATGTTATTAGTTGCTACATGGCAAGAAATTTCAAAGTAGCAATTAGGGCAAAGGCTAGAAACTGTCCCCTATAACTAGAAATAACTTTCCTCTGCTTGCAAGTTACAGAAATAATAAAAAGGTCAATTTCACACTGACAAGCGGCCCTATAATCTCAGAAAATGGATCATTCTAGAAATGTTATTTAAGCCACTTTTTCCATTAGCTGTAAGATCTGACAACTCAGGAAATTTTTTAGGTTGTCTTCATTTCAGGAAGAAGTGATAACCTTGGCTTTCCCAATAGGGCAAAAGACAGCTGTGGGTTGGCTACCACTAAGTATTACTTTGACATGTGTACTTATCCCATCCAACTGAAGGTATCATACCAACCATCTGACTCTCCTACTCAGCTAAAACAAAACACACAGAAGAGGAAACGACTTTGGATTTATTCTCCCAATAAGTGGTGGGAGTAAGGAACCAGAATAAAGCTACTATATACCTCTCACATCATTGTAATAGCTAAGTGTTAATAGCAGAAAATGAGAAAAAGAAATAAAGCACCTTTGAGCTAGATACCCTGTTGTTCACTTGTGTAACCCACCTTATTCTAAGGGAAGCCAGTATATTTTTAGCAGTAACCCTTGTCATTCAGCTAGAATAAGCATTAAACAGAAAAGAATTAAGAATCATCCTTGTGAATTTAGCACACACATGCATCTTAAAGTTAGGGCTTAAGTGGTCATAGCTTTCCACTATTGCCATCTGGAAAAAAATTATTGTTTTAATTTAATGCCAAAAGTAACTATCCCGTTCAAGGCTTTCCTTGGATTTTGAGGGTTTGGTTCTATAACTATCCTGGCGACTTCTTTAGGAAAACATTTTACTATACATTCTTCACTACTGAAAGATAGGGAGGGGTCAGTGCATTTGTAGAAGTCCAGGGGGTGGGAGTGGCGGCACAGACCACCAGTTCCAACTCTGGAAGTACTCACTCATGCCCCCCAGCACCAGCAGAGTTAGAAAGACCAAAAAAATGTAGAGGGAACAACATGAAGCCAGTTACCCAAGCTGGAGAGCTCACTCCTGCCTAGTATTTGACTACAAAGGATTATTTCTTTTTAAAATCGCATTTCAATAATTTGTCTAAGAAGTTAAAATTAGAATTACCTAATTTAAACGTTTCCCCTGGAAGGCACTTCTTTACCCTGTATATATTTTCTTCTATTAAACAAATAATGCATGCATGTTTAGCAAAATATACAGGGACACATAAACAGACTAGTAATTACTTAGCGTAGTGCTTTCTGATTCCAGATTACTTCTTATCTTAACTTCATTTTTATTTCTTTTCTTCATTCTTCCGTTTCAAATTCTGACTTCTTTCATCTTCCCCACTTCACACAAATTGCTCAATATTCTACAAGTGGGACTTCTGGTCTGATAATTAGCATGCATTCTTTCTTTTATTTTTTCAAATTTCAGCTTCACTTATTCCTGAGCTTCAAATACTCATTTATAAAACTTGTCAAATGACGACTTCCGCATTTTCCTTCTTCAACATTAACCTTAATAGAAAAAGAACAGGATGAAGAATATTTTAAAACTCCAGGATAAAATCCAGTGCCAAAACTGAAACTAGAAAAAAAAAATCCCTTTTGTTTTGCTGGGTTAAAAAAAAAACACCAAAAACCCTACAATATGCAGCTCAAAAAACGGAAACTACATAGTTCCCTGTTGGTTCTAAAATATATATGGTAATCAACCTCATTTATCTACTCCAAATAGTTTTATCATGCTTAAGTTGAATGTGAAGGGCTCACCTAACATTTTAGGACTATAATTACATTTTCACACTTATTGTATTTATCAGTAGAAAATATGTTAAGTGTCAAAAGCACATTTCTAGTCAAAAAGTGACACGTTAATACAAAAGTGCAAGAAAGGAAAGCATGGTCAATTCATTTGTACAATGCTGACAAGGCTCAGGGTTGGAAAGGTTTACAAATTGTGACGTGTCTAGATAAGGTGAAATGTATTTAATATCACACATTTTTGTACTGCGTATCTAAAGAGTTCTGTAGAAAGACAATGTCAGAGAATCTGAAATTTTGGATGATATGTTAAGTGTTCAACCCACCCCTAGAGAAAGCTGCTCTAGTCAGATTTTATATTATGAATGGTCCAACTACTAAATTTAGAACTGAAACCATAAAAAGACAAAATCAAGTCAAACAACTATATGCAAATAGCTATGAAGGAAAGCAGAACAAACTTGAATGCAACAGTGGTGTTCAAGTATTTTTTGGTGAACTTCCCCCCTCAGTGAACAAATATTAAAATCTGCAGTCAAAGGAGATATTCAACTTTTAAAGGTGGCAGTAATGGGAAAAAAATACAGCTCACCTCCTGAAATTACTAAAAAGACAACATCAATAAAGTGTACGTGTCTGTTGAACACACTAAACAAATACTGCCTTCGTTAAACATCCTAGTTTTCCTGCATTTCACTGTATGGTCTTTCATTTCACAGTCAACAATTTCCTCTCCTAGTTTTTATTCTTGGGAGGGGTGGGGGAAACTTTCTTTAAAAATAAGGCTTTATGCCTATTGGGGCATAAAGACAGCAATGGCTATCATGGGAAGTGTGTGTTGTAATGTCTTTTGTAAGAAAGCAAGCATAAGTTTCAGTATAGTTTTTAAGTCAATTATTTATACAGTAATTGGTTTTCTTTTAATATATCCATCACTAAAATGTAATGGGAAATGTTTGCTGGCAGCACAAATGTAATCGTGGAATCAGAATGCCCAAGCAGGTTTCCTCTTAGGGCCTCCTAAACATTATGTACGGATAAACTTAGATGCACAGGATACTGAAATGGAGGCCAAAGCGCTAGATATCACAACTTTTCAATATGGATGCCTTCCTGCTATTATTGCATTACCCCTTCTCAATCTTCTTCCTTTTGTATTTGAACAAAAGACAGTATTAGATAATGTAAATACCAGGTTTATTTAAACTCAGCTACTAAGTTCAAGTAGCCCTTTTATTAAAATCAGAAGACCAACTATTGGACTAGTATTATTTGGTTAAGAGCGCCTACTTAGAAATAAGCAGAAACTTGTTCCATCAACAGTTTCTGTTAAAATGATTCTAGGGGTTACAACTGGAATTCATGTAACATTAAAAACGTGCAAACTCATTAGGTCAATTCCAAATTAATATTTTAAAAATTGGGAGGGAGCAAAGAATAACTCATTAATCCTATCATAAAGGCCAATACTCATTATCACTGTAAGAACTATTTTATCTTTTTCTGCAGCTACTCTACCCGAAGGTTGGGGTGGATAAAAAAATCCAGACTGGGACGTATGCTCTGAAAAAACCATCACCTGACATGCCCATTGCCCTGACATACTTTTGAGAACTCTTGCAACAGTACACTCACATTTACATTCATAAAACATTTAGTACTTTCCAGCAAAAGCAAGTTTAAGTATGTTTTTTGACTCTTAAGACTACCTTTAAATCCAGTATCTAAGCACAAAAATCAATTAAAAAGAGGGGCCTCGTGCTATGCTATCATAATAGATCACCTATGTTGATAAATGTAACAATCTGAAAATACCACCAAAACCCAATTCAAAGCAAAGATTTTTGACAACTTGAAGACTCTTAATTTGCTGTAGTAAAGAACTTGTTTTAGGCTTGCAGCTTAAAAAACAAGACTGACCTAGTATGAAACTAAAGCCCTCCAAAACTAAACTGGGCAAAACACTTAAAATTCCTAAGCATCACCCCCCCCCCATCACTGTACCTTGTGAGAAAACAATACATACAATTTAATATGTAAAAATTGATCAATGTAAGATAATGCTAAGGCTCAAAAGATATATACGTTACTGTAGCTCTGTCCTCTTGGGCAAAAAAGTGAAGTCAACTATGAAAGTATTAATCTTTATCATTTAGGTTTGGGGTTTTATTGGAGATAACGAAGGGGGTAAGGCAACGAACATTGTACAAGGAGGATTCCATTTTAATACATCTCCCACCATCTGAATTCCTCTTTAATCTTTTCACAAAACCAAGAGTACTTACCTTATAATCACTTGGAATTTCAGTTTGAAAATGCCACCTTTTAGTTTCAGACAATCCACAACATTAAAGCATTCTTAACAATCTGGTTTCTTCAAGACTCATACCTAACCACTCAGTGATACAATGCAAACTATTTCCTCCCATGAACATAAACTCACTCCTTTATTAAAGGAATTTGGTGCAATGGCTAGAATTCCCTCGAAAGAAATAGACTAAGATGTTTCAGTTTTGAAAATTAGAATTTGGAGTTAGGGGCTAAAAACAAAGAATACAAAAAGAATCCAAGATTAAGCAGAAGAAGAGAACTGCAGTATCTGAAAAGCAGTTTGATGGAATGATATTCAGATGCTAACCATCTCTTACAGAAAACAAGAATAAAGATAACATACCTATATTGCAAACATTTCTACAAAAAAAACAATGTTCTATCAGTACTTTCTTAAACTGCTTGCTATTGTAACCTTGATAACGTGACAAATTAAAACCATCTGGTCCATACATTAGTGTTTCCTTATTTAGTTTCTGCATTCTCTAGATAGTCATTTGTAGAAGCTCAAGAAATTACAATCCCTAGAAGATAGAACATTAAGCCAGTGCAAGACCAAAAAAACAAACCTTACATAACCTAAACCCTGTGACCATAATTGGGCCCTAAAGACTTATTTTCCCTAATATTACCAACACTTTGTCACATAATTCTTCCAAATTGTGACATAACTGCTAAGAGTGCCTCTCTCCACAAAGGTGATTAAGTCAACTGCTTTGCAAAAAAATGTTTATGAGCAATTTTTGTAAATTACTGGAAGCAACTTGAATTTGTAGATGAAGAACATTTTACTTTTGTATGGATTTGGACAGATCAGGGAAGTCAACTCTATAATTACACTCTTTAATTGTAAATCAACTTTGACACAAAAATCCTACAGGTAAAAGGCTTTGACATACAACTAAGTATGACATAAACCACAAAATTTCAAGGACACACCCTACTTATGCATTTAAAATGAGCCAAGGGGACACACTAAACCAGTTCTAAGAGTGACCAAACTGAGGATAACTTAATTTATTGCCCACACACAGCCACTCTCCTTAGGAAAGAACTTCGAACATGTAAAGGGATTGGAGAAAAATAGTCACACTGGGTGTGTCCATGTCTGTCAGGATTATTAAAGTTTTAGATAAATGAGGGAGGTTACAGTTGAACTGATTAGATTTCTATTAGTGACATGTGAACAGTTTGGAATATTTGAGAGCCTCGAGTTGAATGATTTAATTTTTCAGGCCCCAGGAAGGCTACAAGGCTACAGTAATGTTGCCCTGAATGCAACTTTTCAGCTTTCAGGCACTTTCAAAAGGAAATTTTTAGCCAATCAGGCCTGACCGTTCTACCTAGCCTTTTTTATGGCATTTTATTTAAATTTTTCCATTGACCTTTACAGTTTGCCAAGCATTCTTTTTAACCCAACACGTGTTTTAGGTCTATCCTAACAACTTCAGGTTCCAAAAGGCTAGTTTGAAAGCAATCAACATACAAAACAAACACTAAACCAAATGGAAGCACCCCACAACTTTAGTTTAGAAAATCTCTTCCAGTAAGTCAAGACTCTTAGGTAAGAAAAAAATAATTTCTCATATGTAATTTTAAGTTACTCTGTAGCATTCCCTCATTCCATAATTTAGTTGATAACTATTATATGTAGCAGCATTGTGAAAAACACTAGGATGTATATACCCTACTAGAAGAAAATACAACCACTTCAAAAACTTAATGGGAGGACGTCTTGTGAGCTGCCTCAAACCAGGACCTAATTCCTACAATTGTTTCCTCCCTTAATGTAAAGTATACTAATTTATTTTCCTTTGGGCAATTTTTCATCTCCACAAGCGCACCGACACAAGTAACTTATTCGGGTATATTCAATAGAGAGGGACGCTCATCATAAACCAGTCATTTTGCAGTCCCTAAACAGTGCAAAAGTACCCAATAATTTTTTTTAATAACTGAGGACTTAAAATTATGTTTTCCATTACCAGTCCAAACACCAATGACTAGTTTCCACAGTATATTCAGCTGATAGAAACTATTAATAGAAGTCATAGCCATTAACAATTTGTGAGCCCAATCCAAACTTTCTTACCGTAACATAGCCAGGAGCTTAAAAAAACAATCGCACATTGGTGACATTAGAATCGTCTTAGGGAAAAAAATGTAAAAAGGCAGTATTTCTCTGAATATGTAAAGGCGAGGCTTGATTAGTTCAAACCAAATTGAACATATTTGGCTCCAAAGTTAGAGTAAGTTCATTAATGTACCAGGAGGTAAGACAGTTTACTTTTAAACCACCCCCAAATCTGTTTTATAGGCGTTTGCTAAGGTATTTGGATATATTTACCTGACAATTACTATTGAGACTTAGAGAAAAACCTAACAAACTGTAAAAATACCCAACTTATTCCGATCAAGTTCTATGGTGCTTTTTATCACCGTAACAAATTCTCCTTAACCTTCAAATAGCTAAGACTTGGGGGCAAGCCTTATATTGTGGCATCTTCAGTAGAACCCACACTCCGCAACCAAGCTTTACATCACGCCGGGAAGTTTTATTCCTAAAATTTAATTAACCCTCACCTAACTCCTCAACCTGGGAGATAAAGACTTAAAAATACGGAAAATCACTAACTGTGGTCCACAGAATCAGAATACCTCAAAACAAAGGAAATAACGGCGCTATAAATCGTTGCCCGCCAATTTCTCCCACACAATCCAGTGGAAAAGTATCTACTCCATAAAATGAGAAAAATGGAGACCTCGCGGTCTATTTTATTTGGGTACTATTTGGTTTGAAAGCCCTTTCAGTATCAAAGAAAAGCACTCGACTTAGGCCTAACACAAAGCCCACGCACAATCCCCTCAAACTAACGGGCCTAGAATTTAGTCGGCCTCAGTTAAATTTTCCCCATCCTAAAAGTCCCAAGAACACACTAGATTCCATCCTTTACGGGCCCACAGGACGACCCTTTCCTTGCCTAAGCATCGGGTAAAAGTCCCCAAACAACGTAGCCTTTTCCCGCACCCGCCCCACGCGGCCTTGCGAGGCGCCGCCTGGCCTTGCGTCGGCGCGCGGCTCCTCCGCCATTTTGTGCCTCTGGCAGCGCGCCAAGCCCGCCAGCCCAAGATGGCTGCGGCGAGCCTTCGCAGGAGAGCAACGGCGAAATAAGATACCGCTCCCCTCCCCCAACACCGAGGGGACGCAGCGGCCATCTTTAATCCCCCCTATAACGGAAAAAACCGCCGACTCGGGTACTCGGCCACATAAACCTACCTGTGGTCTCCTTCACGACAAAAAACACTATCCACAAAGGCTTTTAAAAACCGACTCCCATCCTCCCGGCCTCAGACTTCTCAGCCTAAATCGCCCGTCTCCCGGTCCGAGGCCGACGGGCCTAGAAAGAGACGCAAGAAGCTGGGACCACACAGCTGCCCCCTGCACCACCTCTACGTACCCGCTCGCCGTAGTTCTGCTCGCCGCTGTCGCTCATGACTCGTAGCTGCTGCCGCCGCTCAGCTCGACGTGCTTCAATCGAAGCTGCCAACCTCTTGCTTTCTTTACAGAGGTTCCGCCGCAGCCACCCAGAACACACTGGTTTCCAACCCGCTGGTAACCGAACTGCTCCGCACCGCCTCAACACGGGCTCTAACGCTCCCGGACGTGACGTGGCATCCTTAAGCCGGCTCCGCCCCCTCCCAGAACGCGCGCTTTCTTGGCTCCGCCCCTCAGCTCGCGGCTTTCCCTTTCCAGCAGTGGCGCGTTGAGAACTGGATGTGACGTAAGGCCCCGCGCTTCGCGCGGCCTCACCCACATCTGGATCTCTGTGAAGTGGAAAAGTGACCTGGTGGGTTGGCCTGTGGGGTGGTTGCCATGGGGTGCGATGATAGCGCCGCGGGGTGCAGTGATGTCACTGGTCATGCCTGATTCCCTTCTGGAGCTTTCCTAGGAAACTGTCGTGGGCAGGGGAAAGGGGGGGGAAAGAGAGGCCCTCAGTTTCTCCCATCTTTCTTTTTTCCGCTTTATTTCTGTCTTTTTTTGCGCGTTTTGGTTGGAGAGGAACGATATCCATGTACTGGGTTCTATGCTTTACATTTATTTAGCATTAGTTATAGATCTTTTCTTCTTGAATAAACCTTCATTTGAGCACCTATTAAATACCAAAGCACTTGACCGAACTTGGTGCACTGAAGTTAGACAATCCCTGTTCACAATCTCTATTCTAAATACACACTTGTAAACTTGATTTTAAGCGCTATACGCATGTACATCTATAGTGATGTCACAAGGAGGGAAGATTAATTCTGCCATCAAACAACAGCGTGGTATACAACAGTCTCCCTTTATCTGTGGTTTCGCTTTCCATGGTTTCAGTTAGTGATTAACTATAGACTGAAAATACTAAATGGAAAACTCCAGAAATAAACAACTCAGTTTTAAATTGTGCACCATTCTGAGTAGTGTGAAGATCTGCCATCCTGCTCTACCCAGCCTGGGATGTGAATCATCCCTTTGTGTAGGGCTCCCCGCTGGTTGGTGACTTAGCCATCCCGGCTATTAGATCGATCAACTGTCTTGGTGTCATAGTGCCCGTGCAGTGGAAAGAGCTCAAATTTGGAAGTCGAAACCTCTCTGCACCTGTTGTTTCCCTGTCCATTAACTGGCTGGGAAACTGGCTGGTGAGGTACTTTGGTAGCGGTAAAAATCCGTTTGGTTTTCAAAAACAGCTTTTTGAAATGTAATTCATATACCATGCAATACTCCCATTTAAAGTGTGCAATTCAAAATGGTTTCTATTATATACACAGAATTGTGCAACCATCACCACAATTTTAGAACAGTTTCATTACCCCCAAAAAGAAACCTGTACTCATTAACAGTCATTGCCCATCTCCCTCCCCACCCCACCAGCTCTAAGGAATCTCAAATCTATTTTGTCTCTATGGTTTTGCCTATTCTGGACATTTCATATAAATGGAATCACATAATATGTAGTCCTTTGTGACTGGCTTCTTTAACTTGGCATAACATTTTCAAGGTTCATCCATGTTGTAGTATGTATTATTATTTCATTCCTTTTCATTGCTGGCTGATATTCCATTGTATAGCTGTATCACATTTTATTTATTTACTTGTCAGTTGACAGAGTTTTGAGTGGTTTCCACTTTTTAACTAATATAAACAATGCTGCTATGAACTTTCATGTACAAGTTTTTATATGAACATACATTTTCAGTTTGTTTGGAAATATACCTAGAACTGGAGTTGCTAGGTTGTATGATAACATTTTGTTTAACATTTTGAGGAACTGCCATTTAATTCTAGACACCCTAGTGGGAGTGAAGTGGTATCTTATTGTGGTTTTAATTTGCATTTCTCTAGCAATGATGTTGAGCATCTTTGTGTGTGGGGGGGGGGGGTGGGGTGGCCATTTTAGATCTTCGGAGAAATGTTTATTCAGATACCTTGCCCATTTTTTAGTCGGGTTATTAATCTTTTTATTATTGAGTTGTACAAATTGACGATTTGATTCTTGCTGGACTTAAAATGGTCATCTGGAATAGTATCGGTATTTAAGGTATTTGAGATCCAGAGATTTGGTGATGACTCAAGATCTCTTTTACATGTTACTCAGAGGCAACCTTGTCTGCTTTCATGGTTTCAGTCAGGGACTTACTTACATGTTTATGGTTTCCAAATTGATGTTTACAGCATTGAACACCATCCTTAGTTCCATGCTTAAATTTCGGCAGCCTACTGGAATATTTACCTGGATATTTTAGAGGCTTATAAAAAACGAACCATGTCCAAAATTAAAATTAAAATAATCATTTGAATAATCTACCTCTCCTCTGCCCCCTAAATGTCTCTGCTAAAACTTTTTCTCTTCCCCTCCTCATCAATTCTACTTCCTGTATATTAAAAAAAAATTAAAAAAAAAAAAAAATATATATATATATATATATATATATATATATATATATATATATATATGTTTTCCTCTCTATCTCCTACCCCACCACCCTCATCACCATTTATCAGGGCCCCATCAATTCACTTATCTGGAGAATTAGAAAGTATCTTAGAAACTAAATTAGTGTTTGTGGCGTTTTTGTAGCTTTAAGCACTTTGTTTTGAGTTATAATATGAGGAAATAGGGTTATATGAAGAATTATTGCCTTGGAGCTGGAGTCAGAGTTCACAAAGATGAAATGGGATAGGGTGTACCTGAGGAAAACATTTTAGCATGGTTTTCCCCAATAATTGTGTTTCAAACTTTGCAATGATTCCTTGTGCTTTAGTGCATTTATTAATTTCAAATCATTATATTGGCTAAACTGTACCATTTCTTAACTTTCTTGTATCCTCCCTGGAAAGAAGAGATTAAATTAATTTTTTTCCTTTTTAACACCTAAATACTTTTCAATGTGATGTAATTTAAAAATTAAGTCAGGAGGCAAATATTAATTGTAAAATCTGTGTGATTTTTGGTGTTCACCTTACAATATGGGTGTTCATCGTACAATTCTCTCCATTATGTTTGAACATTTTTATAATAAAATGTTGAGAGAAAAGAACCTAAGTCAGGTCATGGTACCACATGCTTTGAAACTATCAGTGGCTTCTCATAAGGCCAAAAACCTTAATAACAATTTGCGATTCTCTGCATAATCTGTTCCTCTCTGCTACTCTCCCCCTTGTTCGCTATGCTTTAGGCACACAGTTTCTCACACTCCATGTAGCCTCAACCCTGCACCTTTGAATGAGCTGTTCCCTCTTCCTGGGATATTCAACAACCACCCCTCCTCACGACATACACCTAAACCTGGGCTCCTCCTCAGATCTCAGGCCTTCCCTTGCTTCCTGGTTTAGATCATTAGATCTCTTGTTTACACACACTTGTAAGCACCCCTCATGTCGTTAATAACAATTGTAATCAAACAATAGTAATTACATAATTATTTCTGTGATTTTGTTTTTTATGTCTGTCTTTCCCACTCGACCATAAGTTCCTTGAAGACAGGGCCCATGCCAATTTGTCCACTCTTTTATACCTAGTACCAGTACCTGGCATGTGGTAAGCCTTCAATAATACTTGTTGAGTGAATGAAGGAAAGCAAAGTATTAGTTTTGGATTGATTGAATAGAATAGATTTAGAACAGAATTTAGAATAGATTGCCTCTATAAGTCTCCAAGTAGGCAACTGACTTGCTGGAAGCAGGGAAGATTGTCCTGACAAAGACATGGAAGTCAGGCTAGAGGGCTTGTGTGTCATTCATGTCTGAATCTCCAGCACCCAGAACAGGGCCAGGCTGTTGATTGAGTGGCCCTGTGGAATGTGCTTCCAGAACTGTAAAATATGAGGTGATCAGGACTGGACTCCCATGGTAGTAAGAATGGAAGGTAAACAGTGAATGGGTCAACTCTGAGAGGGTGGGCCTTACTGGTCTTGATGATGGGAATGCAGTTGGCCCTCCCTATCCACGGGTTCCATATCTATGGTTTCAACCAAACACAGATGAAAAATATTCCAAAAAATATTACATTGTTGCTGACATGTACTATGTATTTAGGCCTATGATGGTTGCGTGCACAGTCTGAACATGTACAGCTTTTTTTTCTTATTATTATTCCCTAAACAATACAGTATGACAACTACTTACATAGTATTTATATTGTATTAGGCATTATAACTAATATAGGGATGATTTAAAGTGTGCAGGAAGATGTGCATAGGTTATATGCAAATACTATGCCATTTTATATAAGTGACTTGAGTATCCTCGGATTTTGGTATCTGCGGAGGGTCCTGGAACCAATCCCTCATGGATCCCAGAAGCACCTAGCAGCACCCAGCAGCATCCAGCAGCTGGTAGCTTCCTCTGGCACCACATAAGGGATTTTCTAAGGTGAGACACTGCCCCGCAAACAGCTTTTCTTAGCATCCTAAAGGGAAGATTTATGAAAAAATTCTAGAGGGCAGATTTTTATTAAGTTCTGCCAGTGTGACATCTCAACAACTTCTCTGTCATCCAGTGAGCCACAGCCATGCTCTTTCCGACAAGGTCTGCACCTCAGCGCTTGCAGTGGGGAGGTCTTTTGGGGGATTCTATTTCAGACGTAGGGGTAATGCTTCTTATATCTGTTATTCCTACATTCTTTAGCCATCTCTTTACTTCTTACTAGTTCATCCTTCATTACTCCTATCTCTAGTTGTAGTGAATTCTTTATATTAAACTTTCTCTGTTCAAATTACTATGTCTTTTATTTCTCTTGGTTGAACCCCTAGTGATTCAGAATTGCAGACTGGAGTGTTTCCCCAAGATACGGCTGGGATGTGGAGGTGAAGGAGAGAGAAGCTAGATCAACTTCTACGTTGTGGCTTGGGTGACCAGGTGGAAGGATCATGATGCCATTAACGAGGAAGGAAAAGGAGGGCAGGTAGGGCAGAATGTTGACTTCAATTTGGGACCTGTAGAATTTGAGGTGTTGCTGGGACATCCTAATGAAGATGTCCAATGAGTACTGGTTATAACAACCTGGGGCTCAGGGGAGCGCTGGGTGGCATAGACAGAAGTGGAATTACCAATATAGAGAGGGCCAAGGAACTCTTACCTTGAATAAGCAAAATCCTTAAAGGAGTGATGTGTGGGTATCCTCAGACGACCAATAGCAGATAAAGTGACCGAAAAGCCACTCATTGCTTGTAAATACGAATGTGGAAGTCAGAACTTGAGGCTTAGTTAAGGCAGATTTTTATGAATCAGCTTAGGGGTAAGAGGAAATTAAGAAAATATTTAGTTAGTATGATGACTATGGCTGTATAATTGTGGTGAGACAACCCATCACTTTGGAGCACTAAAGAAAAATTCAGCTTAAAAAAAGGAATTAGAGGCCTTCTCCAGCTACCTAGACAAGTCTGGTAAAGGGATAAAGGTAGCAAAAGTTAGAATACCAAAATTAAAACTCAGACATTTAACATATAAAGAAAATGTTTATCTTAGGATTATTATATTACTACCATGTTTCCCTGAAAATAAGACGTAGCCGGACCATCAGCTCTAATGCATCTTTTGAAGCAGAAATTAATATAAGACCCTGTCTTATTTTATATTATGTTATATAAGACTGGGTCTTAAATTATATTAAAGCAAGACCGGGTCTTATATTAATTTTTGCTCCAAAAGATGCGTTAGAGCTGACGGTCCGGCTAGGTCTTATTTTCGGGGAAACACGGTAATACAGGCTGGTGATAAAAATTCAAACAATAAGTGCGTGTAAAAAGTGAAAATCCTCCTTTCCATCGCCTTTCTTTCCCAGTCTCAGAAGTTACCCCAGTTAAAAATGTAATGTATAACCTTTTAGATCTTTAGTAGACAAATTTAAAAAAAATTTTACAAAACACATGGAATCATGCTATACATATTCTCTTATTTTGATGCGCTATTGTGACTTGTTTTTTCACTTAGCAATCTAAAATACCCCGAATATTTTTCCATATTAGTACACATAGATTTAGCTCATATTTCAAAACAGTTGCGTGTTATTACATTGTAAATATGAGATGCTGTTATCTATTTTATCATTCCCCTTTTATGAAGATGAGAAACCAGCCATGTAAAGAGCAGGGAAAACTGTGTTACGGAGAAGAATCAGCCAGGGCCTAAAAGCACTGAGGTGATAACCTTTGGCAGTTTCCAGGACCCAAGAGACCAGACTGTGGGAACCCCATGAGCACAGCTGAGTACTGGAGGGGGCTTGTGGTGCTCAGAGCAGGGTCTGGACCGCCTGGAGTTGAACCCTGCCTCCCTACTGACTAACTGAGAGACCCTGGGCAAGTTTAACCTCCGTACCTTGTTTGCCTCATCTGTAAAGTAGGAATCATGAGAATACCTACCTCATTGGCTTGTTGTCTGGATTCCATGAGTTAGTAAATACAAAGGATTTGAACAATTGCCTAGCCCATAAGTTAGCAATTATTACGCAGGTCATAGAGAGGACGTAGGATGTTATTTAAATGCAGTGGGACACTATTAAAATGTTTTAAGCAAGGAATGGCTTGACTCCATTTTTATTTTTATAAAACCACACTCACCATTGGATAGAAAATGGGTTGGAAGGAGATGAAAACTAGGAGACAAGTTAGGAAGCTATTGCATTGGTCCAGGAAAGAGACCATTGCAATAGGGTGGTGGCAAAGGAAATGGAGAGAAATAGATGGATTTTAAATCTATTTTGAGGACAGAATTGAGTGTACTGGTAGGAGGGTAAGGGGATAGAAACTGTCAAGAAGGAGTCAGGGGGGCTGTGGTGCTCCAGACTGAGATGGGAAAGGCTGAAAGAAGGGGAGAAAGGTAGAAGGATTTGGCTTTTGAACTCAGTAAGTTTCAGATGCTATGAAACCAAAATGGAAGTTGTCAAGTCGGCAGTTGGATAACATACAAAATTGAATATGCATTAAAATCTTATCCACCTGGAATTTATAAATCATACTTGTTTTCACTCATGAATTTTTATTCAATGGGTAGTAGTTAAGAAACTATGCACTGAACACTAAACAATTTTGTTGGCAATGGAACATTTAATTAGGTTTTTTTCTCTGATTATGCAAGTAATGTTAAATCTTGCATGTACACTATTGGCTGTCTAATATTTTACCATATGGCTGTACATGGTTTAATAATTTTCTTTGTTTTTTCTAATTTTTCAACATTTCAAGTAATGCTTCAATGAATATTTTTGTACGTAAATCTGTATCTGAGTTTTTTATTTTTTTTTGCTTGGGATAGATTCCTAGGAGAAATACTTTTTCAACAAGTATGATCCTTTTTAGGACTTTTGAAACACATTGTGAAATTACTTTCCAGAAAAATTGTATTAATTTACATTCCTACTCACAATCCATTAATGTTCACCATACAGTTGCAATCAAAATGAAAAACTTTGCTAATCTAATGGGTGAAACAGGACATCTTGTAAATTGTTTCATTTGCATTTCTTTAACAGCCAGTGACAGGAATTATCTCTACTAATCTATTGCTTTTACCACCGAATGGTGGTGGTTGTTCTTCTGGCCTACAATTCTCTCTCCGCCCCCCTATCCCTTTCACCTGGTTAATTACTACCTATTCTTCACCTTTTATTCTCCAGTGACACCCCCCTCAGTATTAACTGCCCTCCTTCCTCCCTCTACTACCCCTATTTTCTTTGATATATGTTCTCATAAACCCACCTTCCTTACCTTCAGGGTACTTAAAAATAAGTACTCTGAAATTCTTGTAATCATATATTTATTTGTTGAAGTGTTTGGTTAATGCTGACTTCCCCCAAAACTCTAAGCTTCAAGAGGGCAAGAACATTTTGCTGATCTTTGAATCGCAACTCAATAAACAGTTGTGAAATGAATGAATACATGAAAAAATGAATAGGATCTGGGAGGAGAGAGGTACTATGATTGGCTAGCCTGGGTCATGTGATGACCTATGCTGGGAAGCAGGTCACTTACTGGAAAAAGATGTAATAGCATGAATATGGTCAATGGGAAATCATTGTGAGCTGGGCAGCTATCCCAGTTTGTGTCGAGCACAAAAAATTCTAAATTTTCATGTTATCAGAACTACAGATTTTCTGTTAGGAATTTCTTTATTACATTAAAGCTGAGAAAGTCTTTTCTCATCCTGAAATAAGAGAAAGGTACCCTGACATGTTCTTCTAGGTTTTTTTCTTTTTATGATTTTATTTAAACATTTTTAGTAGTTAGGCAGATTTCATTATGAAAACAGAAGAAAACATAAAAAACAGGGTTTGACATGCAGGAACAAAGTATCTGAACTGAACAGAAGAGAAAGAGAGGGTAAAACTCTCTTAGTCTTCTGATATTTGCCTTATCAGACAAATAGGATATGATTTTTCTTTTGCTGATTTGTTATGGGAAAATGAAATTTCTTAATGTTAATATTGTCTTCACTAGAATATTTATAGAGCCAACACCATGAAAAAAAGACTCAAAGAGTAGACTAAGTTTTTTAAAAAATGTAACACAAATCTTTTCAGACCACATCAGCACAGCAAGGTGAGAGGTCACATGACCAGTTACAAACCAGTGTTTGATGCTCAACCAGCTAAATCTCTGTAACTCTACCCCTCATCCCCGTCAGCCCCAATTTCTCCTGATTAGTACAAGAAATTTCTAGTGGGGTGTCTCCCACTTGCTTCCTCCTCATGGCATTTCTCTTCTATTCCCAGCCAGGAATTGGTGGCTTTAATTTAGATTGCATGGCTTGCCTCTCAGTGTCTTATGGGGACTCTTGTTGCTATAGCTCTTTTATTTGATACCTTCCCTATTAAGGTCTTAAATGGGCTACTAGTGTACTGAGAGATTTTGTTTATAAAGTTCTTGCTTATAAATTACAAAGATATGCTATACTTTCTCCTATTTACTGTTTTCATCTATCACATACAGGTTAAATTCTATCTAGAGTCTACTTTTGTGTGTGGTGTGAGATATAAGTCATTGTATTTTTCTCCATATAGATATCACCAGTTTTTCCAATATAGTTTCAGTCAACGACAGACTGTATATATGATGGTGGTCCCGTAAGATTATAATGGAGCTGAAAAATCCCTATTGCCAAGTGACCTCGTAGTCATCATAATATTGCAGTGAAACACATTATTCACGTGTTTGTAGTAATATTGGTCTAATCAAACCTACTTCGCTGCCATCTTATAAATGCGTACAGTTATGTACAATAACTAATACTTGATAATAAATGAATATGTTACTGATTTGTGTATTTATTATACTATACTTTGTATCATATTTTAGTGTGTACTCTTTCTACTGATTAAAAAAAAGTTTACTGTAAAACAGTATGCTGTGTTATGCCAGCAGAAGCCTCATATATCCCATGTTTACCATGTCTCTCGATTGCATCATTTTCCCTTGATTTAATCTCATGTTGTTTTGTTCATCATGGCCCCCAAGCGTTCAAACATGACGAAATCGCCTAACAACCCATTTCTCAGAACAAATCCCCATCATTAAGCAATGTATAACCATACGGGGTATTAAATAACTTCGTAAAAAATAACTTTTTATTTAATTAATAACTTTGTGGTGCTGCCTTTTTTTTTATATTAAATTCCAATATATACAGGTCTATCTCTAAGCTACCTAGTACTCTGTTTCATGGGTCTGATTGTGCTTGCAACAAGACTGCTTTTTAAAAAAATTATTAGTAAGGCTTTATAGTATGTCTTCAAAACTGGTAGGACAAGTAGCATTTTGTGATGGTCTTTTTGATCTGTCAACTTGGCTAATTAGTCAACCAAAACTATTCCAGGTGTTGTTCAGGTATTTTGTAGATGTGATCAAAGTCCATTAATCTGCTGACGTTAAGTAAGGAAAATGATCTTAGATAAACTGGGTGGGCCTGATACAATCAGTTTAAAGACTTTGAGAGCAGAGCTGAGGCTTCCCTAAAGAAATTTATCCTGTGGATAACAGCTTCAGGCCATGCCTAAGAGTTCTGGCCTGCTTTTTCTGAGAGCCTGCCTGCCCTATGAATTTCAGACTTTCCTAGACAACCCCCACAATCATGTGAACCAAATTCTTGCAATAAATTTCTTAATATATATTTCCTACTGGTTCCATTTCTTTGGTTTATACCTAACTGATGCATCCTCTTTATGCTTTTTTAAATAAAAGATTGACTTATTTATTTACAAATCTTTATTTTCTAAATAAATTAGAGATATTTATTGCATTCCTCAAAAAATTCATGTGAAATTTTGATTTTTGATTGCATCAAATTTATTGGTTAACTTGGCGAGAATTGACATCTCTATAATATTGCCATTCATTCCAAGAATATGGCTGTCTCTGCATTTATTCAGATGAAATTCTATGTCTTTCATAAAAGTTTTGAAGTTTTGTTTCACAAGACATCTGATGTAGTCTTCATTAATGCCCAAATACTTTACATTTTTTGGTTACTATGAATAGTGTTTTATTTTGAATTATCTTTTCTAGTTGGTTCTTGATGGTGTGAGAAATGCTATTGATTTTGTTTGTTGATTTTATATGCAGAAAACTTCTTTATTAGTTCTAATAGTTTATATCTAGATTCTATTGCTATTTCACTCGCAAATAATGATAATTTTATCTCTTCCTTTCCAATTTTTTATGCCTCTTATTCCTTGATATAAGGTGGAAGGAGAAATATAAAGATTTAAAGAAATAGGAACATTGTAGTGGATTTCTCTTTTGCAATCTTCACCTACCCTCTAGCTATGTCCTGAAAGAACCCAGAAACACTGAGAAATGCTTTCATGAAATGAACACCAACTTTAAAAAATAGAGCTATAGTGACTGTTCTTTATCAGTAGAAAGCTTCTGTGGATAATGAGGTAGAGGCTGACCCAATATTTCTAATTTGGACCAATTAAACAAATGCCAACTAGTCAAGATATTCCTGGAATTACTGTAGTTATTCTGGGAGTCCTGGCCATCCACAGGACTCAGAATCACCGCTACTAACTTTTAAACCAGATTAGATCATTTCCAGGTGGTGCCAAGCCTCAATCAGAACATGCTTGGATGTGTTTGGAAAGCACTGGATCTGGATAGTTGGCCCTATACTAGCTTGGCTCACCCCAATCATTTTATTATATTAGCTTCTCAATAACATGTTCCTGCATTTTTGGCATTTGATGTTTTGAACTTGACTGTTTTGTTGGAATTTTAGCATAGAAATTTTACCATATTTAGCAAGTGGCATCATCCCTGTATTACGTTTCTGACCTATAAAGTAAGAGTTATTGTTGTAGGAAGAACCGGGTAGAAGCCCCTGGAATTCTTCTATCAACATAGTGAAATTTTATAGACTCATAGACATTAGTGCCAACATCAAAAACTTCTGAGACACAAAGATGGTCCTATCTTAGACCCATTTAACTCACAAGTTTGACAGTGCAAAAGGCAGATAGATGGGTGTTAGAGAATGACAGTGGATTACCTAAAAGTTAATCAAGTGCTGACCCCAGTTGAACTTGCTATTCCTGATAGGGTCTCTTTTTGGGGGGGGGGAACAAATGTAAGTCTTGGTAACTGATATGTAGCTATCGATCTAACAAATTATATCTATTCTTGATTCCAATAAACTGAGAACGCCTTCTTCCTAGCAGGACAGCAATACACCTTCATTATCTGCCATCAAGGTTAGGTCAACTCTCTGGCTCTGCTATAGGAGCCTTAATTATTTCATCAGTCCACAGGCTGTTACACACTAGTCCACTAGGCTGATGACATTAGGATGCAGTGATCTTTAGAACTGGAAACAGTTACCCTAGATGCTTTTGTAAAAAACAAATATACCAGAGGGTGGGAGAAGAATCCCATGAAATTACAATGACATGTCATCTCAGTGACATTTCTGGGCATCAGTTGGTTTCTCTCCAAATAGAAGGGCCATTAGTTGCACCACTAAGAAAGAGGCATAATACTTGGTGGGTTGTTGACTAGTACTGCCCAATCTAGTGGTAAAAGTTCATGGAAAACAATAGTAACCTTATACAGTCAGATAGAATTCTAAAATGTAACTGAAAACTAGAATAAAGGTTTGACCCGCTGAGGTGCTGCTGGCTATAAGCAAAGATAACAATGAGTGATTGAGATGGCAAGTTATAAATACCAACTATGGCCTTGGATTCAGTTGCATAAATGAGGACTTTATTTATTTATTTATTTATTTATTTATTTTATTTGGACAATTTTCATAAAAATTTATTTGAGCTAAAACTGATGACAATTGCTGGGAAGCAAGATGTCAAATGCTCTCACAAATGAGAACTTTAACATCTGTCATTTTCATATACATATTTATATGTTCTGGACTAATTTTTATCTTTGTTTTCTCCCCGTATATTTTATATAGAAAAAGATGCTTGTTAATTTTATAATTTAAATAATAGTGGACAAAATTTCAAGATGGACTCTAAGAGAATTAAAAGAAAGATGAGCATCAGCCTGAGGTGATCCTAAGTGCAATAACTGAGATTTAGTTTTAACCACTTTTCCGAGGGCTTAAAAGTACAAAAGGTAGTTGTATTATGTTAGATGTAATTGTTTTAAAACTAGTATAAGAGTAGGAAGAAACATATATGTTGATTTTGGGGAGCCAAAAGGGTAGGCGGTGGAAATTTATCTGTCTAATGGTCACTTAGCATCTGAATTCCTTCCCTATGTTTGGGGGAATCTCCACATCCAGCAGAATCTGTTTTCGTTATAGAAGCCATGGATCCCAGATACTTGCTTCCCCTGAAGCTAGGTACCATGCCGGTCTGGAATCAGAAGTTAGTGATGCAAAGGAACCAATATTCTGCAGAATACATTCTGGAAATGGGTAGAGACCACAGCAGCAGCTACTTGTGGTTACCAGATGCAGTGGGGTAGGGTAGCAGTTCTAACTGTCCTGGCCCATATCCAGAGTCAGTAGTACAAGTGGTTATGGGCTGAGATGGCTGTGCACAGTGGTGGCAGCCATGATATCTTTGCCAGACCAGTTCTATGATATCATTTTGAGATACATTCTAGCTGCTCAGCCTCTCTGAGCTGTGTTCTCAGCATTTCTGAAGATTCTAAGATTGAACCACATCTGTCGAATAATTTCCATAATCTGTGTCTGTTTGTAAATAAGCATCCTCATTAATAAAGTCTTGAATATACTAACATGTTTTTATTGTTTTACTTACTTTTATTTTTGTTCATCTTTATTTTATTCCTCAATAGACACCAAATTGTTCATAAAGCATTATCTTGATGGAAGGAAAAAATGCATTAAAAATATGAGACCAGATACGCTAAGTGTGGTTCCCTCAGAGTAGTGATAGTATGAGAAAAGTGTTCCTAATTCTTTACACTTACTGGAATTTTTCATATTTTCATCATGAGAATGCATTATTTGGTAAAGAAGAAAAATCAATTAAAATCTGAGAAAACAAAAGCAAAGAGCTTCATCTAAACTTTTTTATGCTTAAAACAGTCATGGGCTTGTAAAGCTTTTTCTTTACTAGGAATACCTTTCTTACCCAGCTCAACAATTCTAATTTCTATCTATGTGTAAGCTCGAATACCAGGATTTTCATAAGCACTACCCTTGATTTTGTTGCTTTATTTAGCTTCTCTCCAACTGACAAGTGATTTTTCCCTTTTCAGAACACCAATATTATAGCTTAAATTTACTATTATAAAATTGAGAAATTATTGAATAGCTACCATGTTCCTACTTGCCCTGGTAGGGATGTGCCTAGTTAGAAAGCCAAAGTTTTTTGTTTCCACTCAGTGTAAGTGTGTACAGGCTGATACCTGCCCATTTTAGCTTTTCTTGTTTGGTCACTTTAGCTCCTTGTTTTTCCTTATAGATTATTTTTAAAGTAATCTATAAAACTTTGTAATGAAGTATGAGGTACATATAGAAAATTGCAAAAATCTTACTTGTACAGCTTGATAACTTTCACAAAATGAACTCACACATGCAATCAACACCCAGGTCAAGAAATAGAACATTACCTGTTCTGCAGAAGCCCTGTTAAGTTTTTTTCAATCTCTACCCCCCAAAATAACGATTATTCTAATGTCTGTCACCATAGATTAGTTTTTCCCGCTTTTGAATGTTACATAAACTAAATCATATGCTAGGTATTCTTTGACTCTTTTGCTCAACGTTTTATTTCTGAGACTCTTTCAGGTTGTCGCATGTTGCAATAGTTTATTCATTATTGTTGATGATGTTATTGTATGAATATGCCACCCATTCTACACTTGATGGACATTTGCATTGTTTGTAACTTTTGGCTACCATGAACAGTGCTGCTATGTCCTCACAGATTTTTAATTTTTTTCAGTCAGCTTTTGCAATGTGCGTGTCATAGTACTATGCTGTAATCAAAGTGTCTGAGCAATAATGTCATATCATGCCCTGTCACCTGCCCCCTGGCTCTACCACCAACATGTTGGTAAAATCACTCAACTACTCTTCGGCTATGTGTGTGTGTGTATGTAATTTTTTTCTTTATAACCTGGAATCACACTATATATGTAGTTCTCTATTCTGCTGATTTCATATAACTTTATATTTTGAGCATTTTCCCATTTTATGAAAATTCTTAGAAAACGTAATTTTTAATGGAAATACACCATTGTCTTATGGCTATGCCATCATTCATTTAACTAATCCCCTAGTGGCAGACAATTAGATTGCAGTTCTTTTTAATACAAATAATGCTATGGATAAACTACCTTGAATATAAATCTTTGTCTTTTTTGCATGTTTGCTTGCAATGGTACTAAGAAATTCTCCATATTGCTAGTGTAGGATCGTGTGTAGTTTAGGGGAGCAGAGGCACTCTATATCTTTCTGGTGACATAGCTGACTTGATTTCATTAGTATCTCTGTCTTAGAAATGAGAACATACCATTTTCTACTTACCGAACCCTCTGGATTCAGCTTATCCAACTTAGCCTCTGAAATACACAGGTGTGCATGACCAAATCCTGCAATCTGTAACAACTCTAGAGTTTACCTCTCAGTTTAATAGTGGGTTACAACTGGGTTGGGGGGGAGCAAAAGGGGAGCAGTTAGGAGAACTGCTTCCTCTTGCAAAGACAGTCAGGAGCAAGCAATGTGAGTGGAAGAGTGGAGGGAAAGGCAAGGGGCAGATGGGCTGCAGACCCATGATTTGTCTCATTCTGGATCCGTCTTCAGATCTATTTGGCACAGGGTCCCAGGTATCCCTGCAGTAGCTGTTATTCTCAGCACCTCTGCATCTATGCTGCACAATCCGTGCTCTCCAGCTTCCTTAGGAACATAACTCCATTCATTCATTTATTCAACAAATATTTACTGTGCACCTACTATGTGGCACATATAGCTGTAGGCCCTGGAGATATACGCAGCTGAATAAAACAAAGTCACTGCCCTTGTGGAGCACACAGTCTAGTTGGGGAAGGGGGAAAGAAATAAACACATAAGCAAATAAATGTACTTGTAACATGATAAGTCATAAGTGTTATGAAAAAAATAAAGCAAACTATGAAGGATGGTGAAAACAACCTTTAACCCACAAACATGTTCAAGTCTTTCCTATTGAAATAAAATTCCATTTCATTTTGTAACCATAGTTCACTCTTATTTCCTTTACAGCAAGGCTCCTTAAAGGAGACGTGTACACTTGCTTTTTTCACTTCTTCCTCTCTCAATCACACAACAAGCTGCAGCGTCAAACCCAAGAGGTTCAATTCAGAACCCATTTCGCCCGGAGCCACACTCCTGCGCCTCCATTGCCTACCCAGTTGGCAGTCATTTTTGGTCATTTCTCTTCCTTGCTCCCCCTTTCTCCACATCTAACCAATTACAAGGAACGTCTCAATTTACCTCCTAAATCTCTTTCACTTCACCCTCATTGTCACTGCCTGTATTGGTTTGCTAGAGCTGCCATAACAAAGTCCCACAAAGTGGGCTGATTAAACAACATAACTTATTGTCTCACCTTCCTGGGGGCCAGAAGTTCAAAAATCAAGATGTTGGCAGGGTTCGTTCCTGCTGACGGTTGTGAGGGAAGGAGCTAGTCCAGACCTCTCTCCTTGGCTTGTAGGTGGCCATCTTCATGTTCACATGCTGTTCTCCCTGTATCTTCCCTCTGTACATATCTCCGTGTTCAAAATGTCCCTTTTTTTAAGGATACCAGTCACACTGGATTAGGCAACTCTTAAGATCTCACTTTAACTTGATTACCTCTGTAAAGACCCTGCTTCCAAATGAGGTCACACTCTGAGGTACCGGAGGTTAGGACTTCAACATAGGAATTTTGGAGGGACACAATTCAACCCTAAACATTGTCTCTGTTCCAGCCCTTGTCATTTCTCACCTGTATCATTTCTTTAATCTCCTTAAGAGTATCCCAGGTCCAGCATGGTCTTGTTTCAACCCTGCCTCCACCCTGCTGTCAGAGGATCAGGATAAATCCCAGCTCCTTCCATGCTTACCAAGCCCTTTGTGTTCTGGGCTCTGCTTTCCTTCCCAGCCTTACTTCTTGACACTCACACAGAATTGTTGCAGCCATCAAGAGCCTTGTGTCATGATTGTTGTGCTTTTGAACTTGGCTACGTGTGGTTCTTCCTGCATGGGATGGTCTCTCTTCCAACTTTCCCTGATTGAATAATAACTCATGGGGTCCTTAGGCCAACCCCAGCATCATCTCCTCTGAACAACCTTCCCTAACACCCCCAGTCTAGGTTTTGCATCTTTCCTCCATAACCTATGTCCCCTCTGCCACTTTTCTCTACTGTACTTTTATTTACTAATTTATCTCGCTTACAAGATCTGGATTACCAGAACTTCTAGTTCAATGCCTAAGATACCAAAGGTACTCAATACACATCTGCTGAACAGATGAGTGAGTGAACAAATGAATCTTCATTCAGAAAATTGCAGTGTCACACTGAGTAAGCTAGCTGGTAACAACAAAAACTAAATAAGGGAGGGGCACAATAAGGGGCGTGGTAATCAGATGTGGTTTATAATTCTCATGCTTGAAGAGAAAGCATTTCAGCTGCTGTTGCTGCTCTGAGGACAGTTCTGCTATCGGCTACTCCACTAACTCTTTCTTCGGCCAGTAACATGACCAGCAAGAAAGTAATTGCAGTGTTTGGAGCGACAGGTAAAAAACTCCTTACTTTTAAAGTGCATGCTGACTTTGCTTACTTTCCTGTCTTCATGTTTTTAACTTCTGAGTCTGCAAGTGTGGGCTGAACAAAGAGCCCTTTGGAGGAAATGAAGAAAAGTGTCCTATTGTTGAGTTTCTGATGTGGTAAAGGGGCGGGGTGATTTGATTTGTCAGAAATGATCTCAGCAAGACAAGGACAACTGACATATTCACTTTCTCATGTGCTGACTGTTGGTATAAATTTCTTTTCAACGTAAGTTATACTCTGGAGACTTTTCTCTACTTACTTCCTGAGAAGTAATAGGAGCAAGTGTGAGAGGCCTGTGGGTTTGTAGGGATATCCACGTGCCTGACCAATACTTCAGAATCTGAAAGGATGGAATGGGTGGATGTTAGGAGAATGTGCTAACTGATTTCTCTCATTTGGACAGCTGCCCAAGCCTTTTAACTGCTGTCCCTGAGTCACTCTTGCCTCCTTTACAATCTGCTCTCCAGCCAGAGCCATCTTTGCAAAATGTTGATCAAATCAGGCCACTCCCTCTCAGTCTGTTCTCATTTCAGCCTCCTGGTGATCCATGTGAAACTGTCAGGTCATGGCATGACTCTGCTCAAAACCCTCCTACACCAGCCCCCAATCTCATGCCAAGTAAAATGCGAAGTCCAGCTAGTGGACCCCCATCTTCTACCACTGCCCTGTACTTACTCTGCATGTTCCCCAAACATGCTCCCACCTTACGTCCTTTGCACTGGCTGTCCCCTCAACCTAGAATAATTTTCCTCTGGTTACCCATACTTCTTTCTCTTTTGTGTCAGCCATGTCTATGCTCAGATGTCTCTCTCTCTGTAAGCACTTTCCAGACCTCCATATTTACAATTGCAACTCCACTTTACCCTGCCGCTGTCTAGCTGCCCTCTCTGCCTGATTTCTTCTCTACTATCTGTTGCTCTTACTAGGATATAAGATCTACAAGCACAGGAATTTTGTTTGAAGGAAGGAAAGGGCTAGAGTAGGAAGAAGAGAGAAATAAATTTGCAAAAGCCAATAGCCACGTGATGTCTTTTAAAAAAAGATAAATGGGACATGACGATGATTGTATTAGAGTGATGATGGTGAGAATATTGTTTTTTCCTGAAGGAGATGAGAAGCCATTACAGGATTTTGAGCAGTGGAGTGACGTGACACGACGTCGGTGTTAACAGGATCATTTCAGCTTGTTTCTTGGAGACTTCAGGGGTGAAGGGCTGAACAGGGAGACCTTTTAGGAGGCTGCTGCCAGATCCAGGCAAGAAGACTATGGCTTAGACCAGGGTGGTGGCAACAAGGTGATGGGGAGTGGTCAGATTCGGGATGTGTTTTAAAGAGACTTGACAGCATTCACTGACGGACCAGATATCAGAGGTGAGAAGAGAGGAATAAACAATGACTTCAGCGTGTTCTGGCTTGAGCTGCTGGAAGAATAAAGTTGTAATTCACTGAAATGGGAGAAGACCATGGTGGGAGCAGGTCAAGGAAGGCCGGGAGCTCCGTTTTAGTCACATTAAACTTGAGTTGCCTCCTAATCATCCAGAATAGGCAGTTGGACAACAGCCTTGGGAGTGGCTCCTAAAGGAATCAGATTAGATGTGTCTGAGTTGAAGAAGTTGATTCCTACTTAGTTAAGGCTGATTACCTTATTGCCCAGGTCTTGTTCCTAGTTCTGTTACCTTGAAGTGTTGGGTGTGGTGAGGTGTTTGAGATAGGGTTGACAGATTGAGCAGAGAAAAATAGAGGATGCTTAGTTAAATCTGACAGGGATACGTGTTAACCCTTACCAGTGTATGAGTTTGTACATCAGACTCTGAATAGTATCTCCAGTGCCTGACATCAAATGCTATTGCAGATGAAAAAAGGTTCTATGGAAAGCAACCTCACAGGGTGATCTCATCATAAATTCCTAATTGGGCAGGTCCTAGGGGGTATTTGTGCCCCAGGCATATAACTTCTTTAGTGAAAGGCTTATCTTTGCCTTAAGTAAGCCTTGTCCATTGTTTCTGTGCATCTAGGTTAACACACCTTTGAAATAAGCCTTAACTCCCAGAGAGCACTAATCTTGTTAACTATCCTGTAATCCAATTCCCACCTTGCTTTCTCCCACCTCCCTGTAATCTTCTTTACATTCCCTCCTTCATTTCAAATGTATTATTCTTCGGAGCACTTGAGATCTTGCTCTCCGGCATATGTCATCAGTTTGGCTCAAATAAACTCATAAAAATTCTCAACATTTTTTTATGTTGGCACTGTCCTCAACATGGAATCAACTGGAAGGGTCTAAGAGGGAGTGTTCCAGAATAAGCGAGGAGGGTCTGGGACAAGTGGGTGTGTCAGCATGGATGCTCTGGGGGCTGCTTTTTCGGGCTGATGGGTACGTCTTGCTAGTTTAAAGGAACACGGCCAAGAAGGATGACTTCCTCTCCTGGTTTGGGTCTTGGTAAAACGTTAAAGTGGGAGTGGTTAGGCAAGCCAGTCCTCGTTTCTCATACGGATCCATGTCAGTTGCTTCTCCATCTCACACAGGTCCAGGCAGGATTGTCCACCTCCAAAGGTAGAGAGTTGAAAGCACAAAGGTTTCAGTCTTCTCACTTCATTCATTCAGTCAGTCTTTCAGTCATTCTGCTATTGGAAAGCAGGCCCTTCTCGGCTCAGTGTTCTGGTTCTTGGCACCTCGAGCAAAGAATTGAGTGAGACACAGGAATACAGTGGTGAAAGAGCAGTGTATTAGAAGCGAAAGTATTCTCCAAAGAGGTGGGAGTGGGCCGAGCAGAAGGAAGTGGCTCAAGGGCCCCAATTAATGAGGTCTTGGTGGTTTTTATCCCTGCTCTTTTTACAAAGGGTTATTCCTCTCTAATTGATTGATACCTGTGATTGATAATGGCTCATGGCTATGGTAAACAAGGGCAAGTTTGGGCGGAGAGGGAAGGTCTTTAGGGTGGTTATTTCCTATAGACTATGTTGGACATGAAGGAATGTTACCTGATGTATCCAGGCATCTCAGAGACGCAATTTCTGTCTCTAACTGCCTGCCTTATGTCTCCCTTGAGAAACATGATCCCCATACGTCTTTATGGGAAGTTGAGGGACAGGAGATTTCTTCTGTATGTGCTTCCTGCTGAATGTGGCCGTTGTCCCTACCTATTGGGGATTCACGGGACTCTCGCCCTATCTGATCTTAGATGAGGGGAAGGGGTCTTAAGATCCACCTGGAGGACCATGTTGACCTCTTTGGTCGGGAGGTACTGGAAGTCTTGTTGGGGTATCACTTGGATCCCCATGGCCCTTAGATGAGGAGAGATAGATTTTGGTTAATAGAGTTAAAAGTGTTGGCCCAAGAAGCAGGACTCAAAGCCATTGACACAGGGTGACTGTG
Organism: Rhinolophus sinicus; assembly: GCF_036562045.2. Taxonomy (NCBI): domain Eukaryota; kingdom Metazoa; phylum Chordata; class Mammalia; order Chiroptera; family Rhinolophidae; genus Rhinolophus; species Rhinolophus sinicus. Next base: position 49,411,442 of record NC_133751.1, read on the forward strand.
TGATGAAAAAACTGTTCAGCTGCATGGAGCCTGTAGTCTTCTGGTTTAACCCGTCATTCAGTTATTGTTCACCTGGCAGCTAGGCCTGGAAAGTACGCTGTGCTACAGTGACCATAGTCAACAGACATTAATCACAAGCTTTAGGGTAATTTTCTAAAGCAGGGGGTAAGAGATTTCTATGATTCAGGTGAAAAGCAATCTATTGTTTATGATTAAGAAACTGATTTTAAAAATGATTATAACCAGGGGCTATGGAGCTGACACACTAGGAAAAAGGAGACTTAGAGTTTTTATAGTGATCAGCTCTTTCATTTGGCTCATAGCAGTTCAACATACAGGTATTGAAAAGTTGCAGTTTTCCAGGGAAAAGTCTTAGCAATGCTTGGGAAACAAGCATGAAGAGTAAACAGGTTTTGTGCAACCATTACCACAACCTATTACTAAAATTTTATAATTACCCCAAACAGAAACTCTGCAATCATTAAACAATAACGCCCCATTCTTCCCTCTCCCCAGTCTCTGGTAACCTCTAATCTACTTTCAGTCTCTATGAATTTGCCTATTCTAGGTGTTTCATATGAGTAGAATCATATAGTATTTGTCCTTTTGTGTCTAGCTTATTTCACTTACGTTTTCAAATTGCAGCATACACTAGAATGTCATTCAAATTTATGGCTGAATAGTATTTGAATTATATGTAAAGACCACATTTTGTTTATCCAGTTGTCTGTTGATGGACATTTGGGCTGCTTCCAGCTTTTGGCTATTGTATATAATGCTGCAATAAACAATTGTATACAAAAATAAAAAAGAGTCAATAGTTTCTGTCCTCAAGGAGAATCCAGTTTAGGAGGGTTATAAGGAAATAATTATAATAGTCAGTGATACGGGCTGAATTGTGTACCCCCCCATTCATATATTCCTAATACCTCTGAATACGACTATATTTGCAGATAGGACCTTTATTGAGGCAATTATTTTAAAGTGAGGCCACGAGAATGAGTCTATTTGACATGTGTCTTTTCAAGAAGAGGAAATTTTGACACATAGAGACAGGAGGGGTTGGAGTGCACAGAGGAAAGACCATGTGAGGACACAGTGAGAAGGCTGCAAACCAAGGAGAGAGATCTCAGGGTAAACCAAACATACCAACACCTTGATCTTGGACTTCTAGCCTCCAATACTGTGAGAAAATATGTTTCAATTGTTTAGGCTACCAATCTGTGGAATTTTATTGTGGCAGGCCTAGCAAACTAATACAGCCAACAAATATTCGTTACTGAATTTTTATTTCTATAGACGTGCATATAATAGTTTTAAGAGTCTAGTCTGACAGGCTTATAAAGAAATCCAGCAGACCCTGCCCTACCCTTTTCCACATTTAACTCTTCTTTGTGCTAGTATTTGTCTCTATATTTCCAAAAAAAGTGATAGCATGCTATTTCTTGATTTTTCAATTTTAGATGTTGTCCATTCTCTTTAGCTCTCTGATATTCCCAGCCCCAAGCACATACTTCCTTTTTCTAATCCTTCTCATACAGTTGATAACAATTTGTATTTTTCCATATGGATGATGGACTAATATGGATCCATATTATCACTATGTAATTATTGTTCATACTTGAGCCATGTAATGTGCACTTTCTTTTCTTACATAATGTCGTGTTTTCCCTGAAATTAATATTTTTTTATTTGTTTAGTTTTCTTTGTACCTGTCACTCATTTTTCTCTAATCTCTCCAATAAAGCTGGATGATTTCTCTCCAAATAAGCAAACACATCAATTCACCTTTTGATTCGGTCCCTCCCCTGGCCCCATGGAGACCTCCATCCTGGAATGCTCCCTTTGTTTATTTTAATCTTTTTAGGAGTCTCTTCCCCATTCTTCTAACAATTCTCTTTGCCTTTTTCCTGGGTTTGGTTTCTGTTTCCTGAATTACTCCTGCTTGCTTTACTTTGTTATTTTGCTGTAGCACATCCTCCAGTAGCTTACAGAGAAACAGTGCACAGGAGTTAAATTTTTGAGACCTTGAGTGTCTGAAAATGTCTTTATTTAGAATGTTTAGAATCAACTGATCATTTGGCTATGTTTAGAATTCTAGATAGAAATTAATTTCCCCCCTAAGTGGCAAGACTCCTTTGCTTCCAATGTTATAAAGGAATCTGGTGCTATTTTTATACCCCACCTTTGAATTGATCACCCCGCCACCAAAGTTTTTAAGATCTTTTTATCTCTAGTGTTTTGAAATTTCACAATTACGCAAATAATGTGGGACTTTATTTATTCATTGTGCTGGGCACTCAGTGGCCTCTTAATCTGGAAGCTCATTCCATATCTTTGAACTCTGGGAAATTATCTTCTTTGATAATGCTGTATCTCCATTTTCTCTATTCTTTCATTTTGGAATTCCCCTGGCTTGATCCTCTATTTTCTCTTATTTTCCATTTCTTTGTTTTTCCCTTCTAATTCTGGGAGATTTCTCCAACTTTTTCTATTGAAAATTTATTTCTGCTATGCTATTTTAAATTTCTGAGAGCTTCGTCTTCTTTTCTGAATGCTCTCTCCTGCCTCTCTCTCCCCTTTTAACACAGTATACACATGTAGGGTTCTGAATGCAAAATCTTCTCCAATCTCTGAAGATACTAATTCTTTCAATTTTTCTTCTGTTCAATGCACTGTTTCTGTTTCCTGTTATCAGTTTGTTTATTTTGGTTTTGCCTTTCATTTTGGAGGCTTTCTTCAAACATCTGGTGACCTTTGGCTGTCTGCTCATATTAACTACCAGAGCACTAAACTTCGGCTAAAGCTCCTTGTGCAAAGGCAGAGCTCACTGAATGGCAGACCCTAGGGTTTTCAGTGGCGTGTCATATGGGGTCCCACAAGAAACAACTACCACACTTTTTCAGAGAAGGCAAGGAAAACTTAATAAAGGTGGAAAGGGAAGAGAGAAATAAAGAATAAGTAAGCAACAGGAGGAAGGAGCAAAGGGCGGGCGAGAGAGATGACCAAAACCTTGGGGAGAGTAGCAATGTGGGGAAGGTCCCCTCTCCTCCTGCTCTTGGGTCTCCTGTTGATGCCTCTCATTGACCAAACCCAATCTGAGTGCAAGAGAGTCCACTGATGGAATCCATACAGGTCAGCCTCCCAGGGCACTGAGCAGGATGGGGAAGGTGAAGGTAGATCTGAAGGCGCAAAAACCATATTCAGGACAGGTTGCAAGCGATTTGATGGAGGATCACAAATGTCAGTAACCCAGCACAATACCTGGCATATATCAGAGGGCATTCAGTACATATTTGTAGAGTAGATAAATTAGGCAAGTAATGTTCATATTATGAATGGCTTTTAATGCCACAAAAAGAAACTCATGCAAGTTTTCCACTTTTTAAAAAATATAAAATAGGAACCTCGTTTGAAAATAAAATTGTATGAAGAATCTAAAAATAAAATCTATAACCAGATGAAAGTTGAATCTGGGGTGCAGGGTCTGGCACCCCGCCCATTTGGCCTCCTTGTTGCATCGCGACTCTCCCACTTTCCCTCTTCCCCATGGATTCTGCAGAGGGGCCTCTGACAAGGCTGCAAGAAACCTAGTTTGAACACCACTGTTGCAAGCCACGGGGATGCCTTCTGAAGTAGTCATTACAACAGCTGTACTCGGAATAATGGGATTTCCTGACTAACCTTTTTAGTGAACATTCTTCCTGACCCTTCCTCTATTTCTTTTTCCCCAATCTTGCAGGAGCTCAGGGTGGCTCTGTGGCCAGGGCTATTTTGGAAAGCGAAAAGTTTGCTGTGAGAGCACTGACCAGGGATGTGACTCGATCAAATGCGCTGGTGCTCCGGGACCTTGGTGCTGAGGTGGTAAAAGGGGACCTGAACGATGAAGCATCCGTGGAGGCTGCCTTAAAAGGTGCCTATGGGGCCTTCGTGGTGACCAGCTTCTGGGACCGTCATGGCAAAGAGAAAGAAGTGTGTCAGGTGGGAACGTCTTTGAGCCCTTCCTCTTACCCTCCCTGGCGGCTTTGCCCTCCCGGGAAGAGGGTAGGCCTTCAGTCTGGACAAAAATATAAGCCTCAGTCCACAACAATCTGTTTGGTATTTATGGAAAATATGTACTTGTTAGAGTGGCTTTTGATGGTGAAATCAGTGTTATGTAGCACGTCTGCATCTCCAGACCTTTGGGCAATAGAGTCAGTCATTAGCTTCTCGCCAGTTGTTTGTAGATGGTATATGAGGGTTGGCAGTAAAGATACCCCACAAATTAAGATTAAGAGTGAAATGGAACAAAAAAATGTAATGAGTATATACACATATATACTTCTGGCAGAGAATTTGAGGGCAAATTAGTAATGGGTACATAGAAAAAGAACTAAGCAAACAAGCAAATAAACCTACAATGATTAACGCCAGGTAAAATGAAAGTTTGTAAAAAAAATAAATAAATAAATATAACCATAGAATATTACATGGTTCACCTTAAACACTGGTTATTGATTTAGCTCAAAATTATGATATTGGGAGCATTAAAGAAAAGGGAATTGTGTATATGTGTGATGGTGGCAATGGACTCTGTGAGAGAGAGAGAGAGAGAGAGAGAGAGAGAGAGAGAGAGAGCGCGCTAAAGATGGGCTCATCTTTCATAGTAAGAAGTTAGTAGAGGATATCTTAAACTGAAAAAAATTAAGAATCAGTAGTACAAACTTGTTATTTAGAAATAAAGAAACAGCTAAAACAGATGAAAGTGGTTACTTCTGGAGAGCAGTTATTAGCATGAAGACTCAGGAAACTTCTTTGTCATTGTAAGATCTATTTTTTTCCCTATGACAGTACTATTTGAAATTATATACATATATATATACACACACATATACACATATATGTATATATATGCATCAGTTAGAAGAAATATGAGGATTAGATTTTTAAAATGTAATGGATGGGATCTGCCTCTTGCAGAAATGGCACAATTCAAAAAATCAAGAGCAGGATTGAACCATTTCAAGAATGTCTGTTAAATTAATTACACCACTTACAGCTTATCTTTACTGATAAAATTTGGGAGGGCTTATTTGAGGAACTTTGGGTTCTAATTCTGATATTCACTCACTATGAAACCCAGGGGTACAAAGTCACTTCTCTACTTCACTTTCTGCATCTACTAACCCAGATTAATTATGTTTTCTCTGCTTGCTACATGGGATATATTATAAGGGAAAAGAAAGAAAGCAACAGTGAAAAGAAAGAAGAAAGAAAAAAGAGAGACGAAGGTGCTTTGGAAATTTTGGAATTAAAACACACAAAAAAGAATATTTGTATAGATGTGTGTTTGTGTGCGTATTCGTATATATCCATTATGCCCTCAATATCAAACAGGTGTGTAGATATAATTCATTACGAGAAAACATTATTATACTGTGTATTGTTTTCTCAGATACCCCAGAGCCTCATATACAAATACATGTGGCAGCTGACCACAAAGATACTGGTAGCCAAGATGAAGGGACACAATGTTCCTGACTCTTCCCACCAGGTTGCCTCTGAGATTCTGATGGGTGGGGTTCAGCATCTCGGCACGGTGGAGCCTCTGCTGGCTAATACTGTTGGCCTCTCCTATGATAACTTGAACATATTTCGATGCTAGAAGAGCTCCCTCTCTAAGGAGGACAATAAGGAAAGAAGGGGGTGGAGGGGACCCAGCACCTGCCTCCAGTCCACACGCAAATACAGCGGTCTCTATAAAGAATTTATGTTTGTTCCTTAGGGGAAGCTGGTGGCGGATGTTGCCAAGCGCCTGGGTCTGCAGCACGTGGTGTACAGTGGCCTGGAGAATGTCAAGCGCCTCACGGGCGGGAAGCTGGAGGTTGGGCACTTTGATGGGAAGGGAGAGGTAGAGGAGTATTTCTGGTCCATTGGTGTTCCCATGACCAGCGTCCGCATGGCAGCTTACTTTGAAAACTTTCTCACCACGTGGAAGCCGCTGAAAGCCTCTGATGGAGATTACTACACCTTGGGTAAATAAAAGTTTGCAGTGAAAGTTAACCAGATACCTGCTGTCCTCCCCTCCCCATCCCCCCTTTCCCTTCCTCCTTCTCCTCAGTGAACATATATCCCTCGAGTGCCTACTACATGCTTAGCTCTGTGTGAAGTGCTGAGAGGGATACCAAACTGTCCTAGGCCACACAGAAAACTGGTTCTTGGACTGGAAACACAAAGGATTTCCCTTCTAATCGTAACAATCTGATACTCCTTGTAATAAGTAGTTAGCTATGTGACCTCAAGCCTCAGTTTCCTCATGTCTAGTGGGAAAGTTGGGTAAGGTGACTTCTAAGGTCCCTTCTAGCTCATCCAGCTAACCTCCTATGGCAACAGGGAAGCCATTCTCCTATTGATCTGGGTCCCATGGTCAGAATCCTTAGAGGGACCGTGACTCTCCAAGGATAGCTTCCCAGCTCTGTAGGTCTGGGCTGGGGCCTGGAAGCCTGTAGTTTTAACAAGGATTCCTGGCAATTCTAAGGCTGTCAACCCACTGGCGAGCATTCCCCTGCCCTTTGGGGACATTGTTTTGCCCATAGTCCAAGGTGGCTCCGTGGAGTGGAGGGAATATGGATGACAGTAATTCAGTGTCAATGGCTACAATTAAATCCTTTTTCCTTGGCACATAAGTAAGACTCATCAGAGGCATAACTACTGGCAGTGAAAGGAGACCTGAGCTAGATAGAGCCAGATACATCTGCCATACATCACATGACCTGGGTAATAGTTCAACAGACATCGAGATAAATATATAAACATGCTACATCTCTTTATCCCCTTTCTCCCTACCCCTACCAGGTTTCAGAAGCCAGCTCACTGACATTCCCAGGTCCTGAACTAGGACATTGTAATCTAGTGGTTATATTGGCCTGGGTGAAGAGGTGCTGCCTGAAACTTCTCCTGATACCCAGTCCCATCTGGGGCCCCAGAGTCTATACAACCCAGTCTCAGGTATCCTGAGACTCAGGCATCATTCTCTACTACAGCAATCGCTATCATTTACTAAGCACTTACTAGGGTCCTGGCACGGTGCTATTTACCTCCAATTTACAGATGAGGAAACTGAGGCACAGATAGGTTAAGTAACTTTCCCAAGAGCTCTAAAAAGGCAGGACCAGGACGTGGATCCAGGCAGTCTGGTTCCAGAGCCATATTGTTTACCTCTGTCCCATAGCTGCTTTTACTCTCATCCTAAGACCCTCAACCCTCGAATAAAAATGAACCTCAAAGTCAGAATAGACCTGACTCTGAATACCTCAGAAAGCTCAAATTGCTTTTCAAATATAAAACACCATTATAATTTAATCTGACAGTTTGCCTACCAAGAAATTCAGGCTGGAACCTAATTTTGCTACAAAAGACCAAGTATGATATTTAGTGCCTGGCTGCTAAGCCTGAGGTCACTTTTACACTGGAATGAAATTCAGAGACCTTGATGCTTAGCCTATTGCTATAATAGCTGTGAAGCACGGGTGAGTCAATAGGCTTAGTTTTTTCATTTAAAAAATGAGAGTGCTGGGGCTACATCATGTCCACTTTGGGGTCCAGCCCCAGGATTCTGGGATTCTGGGAATCTATGAGAGGCCATGTCACACTGTAAGAAGGGCACAGGCTTTGGGGTGACGCATGAGGGTTTGAACCCACTTCTGCTGCTTACTGGCTGAGTAATCTTGGGCAAGTACTTGATATTCCTATGTTCAAGGTTGTTTTGAGGATTAAACCAGCCAATATGTTCATTCATTCATTCAATAAATATTTGAGGCCCTACTATGTGCCAGTCACTCACTGCGGAATCAGTAATAAACTGTTCAAAACAGACAAAGCTCTTCCCTCGTGAAGCTCCTATTCAGGTGGAAGAGATAGATAAAAAACATAATAGATAAGTAAAATATATTGTATGTTAGGAGGTTAAATACCATAGAAAAAATAGAGCAGAGTCAGGTATATGTGGAGTGCTAGCAGCAGGGGTGGCCTGTGACATTTAAACAAGATGATCAATGGGTGTCTTAGGGAAGGTGAAATCCGAGCACCTCCTAATGGAGGTGGGTAGCGGACTTTGTGGGTATTCATGGGCAGAGGGAACAGCCAGTGAACAGAACTAGTAGGGGAGGGTAGTCGGAGGTGAGGCCAGAGCTAAGAGTAAGAGAGGTCTGGTCCTATAAGCCCTTGGCTTGTCTTTTGAGGGACAGAGAGCCTTTGGAGCGTTTGGGCAGACATGTGATGAGCTGGCTTTAGTTTTACAGGATCAGTCTGACTTTTGTGTTGAAAAGAGACCATGGAAAGATAAGAGTGGAAACAAGAAGACCAACTTTGCAATAACCCAAGTCAAAGATGACGTTTCAAGGTGGCTTGGACCAGGGTGGTAGCAGTGAAGATGGTGAGAAGTGGTCAGATTCTGGACATACTATGAATAGTATTTCCAAAAACAATAGGCCATGGGGTGTGAGAGAAGCGTCAGGATTGACTCCAAGACTGACTCTAGTTGACTTGAATAACTAGAATGAGAGTTGCCGCTAACTGAGATGGGGCGGCCTGTAGGGATGGCAGGGTGTAAGAATTCATTTTGTGGCACATTGAGTTTAAAATGTCTATTAGTCAAGTAAGGATGTTGAGTAGGAATTTGGACACATGAGTCTGGAATTTAGCAGAGATATCTGGGTTGGAGATACAACGCATCATACTTTGCACACAGCAGATGCTTAATAAATAGTCGCTCTTTTTTTTTTTAAAATCAATACCCAGGTATTGTGATATTTTCTCACACAAACCTTGTAACTTGCATAGATTGTAGCGACTTGGTGTTATATTGCTTTCCTATACTTTTTATTTAAGTAGTTGATTCATTCAAGTTGGTGGGACCACTAAGGATGTGATATTATTAGTTATTTTTATGTTTTTTTATTTTTATTAGCACTGCCTATGGGGGACATACCAATGGATGGCATCTCGGTTGCTGATATCGGAGCAGTCATCTCTAGCATTTTTAATTCTCCAGCGGAGTTTGTAGGCAAGGCGGTGGGTCTCAGTGCAGAAGCGCTAACAATACAGCAATACGCTGATGTTTTGTCCAAGAGTTTGGGGAAAGAAGTCCGAGATGCAAAGGTAAGTTTTTAGGAAACATAAATGTGATCACAAGAGTCCATCTTGGGTGAGAAGAAATTGAAGAGGATTCCAGTTCCACAAATCTATCTTTATCTGTTGGTGTATCTGAATCTCAACCTTATGGCTTTATTTCTTTGGCATAAGGTTAATCGGCTTGTTAAAGTAAAATTACTTTTGGGTGGCAGAAACTTAGACTGTGACGACCAAGGTACAACTTTTCATATACACTATCCCAATTCTCCTCTCAGAAGCACTTATTGCTGATCACTCCATCTGCCAGAGCTCGTGGGTAAAGGGCAAGGCACTTAGCCTCTCTGAGCCTCAGTTTCCTCATCTGTAAAGTGGGACAATAGCATCTACCTCAGGGTGTTCTTGTGAAACTTAGAGAGAATGTATTTAAGCGGCTTAGCAGTGTTTGGCACGTAGTAAATATATATCAAGTACCTATTAAGTGACCGGTGCTAACTTTAAGGAATTTACAGTAGAGTTGGGGTGAAAATGTTAAAGCACATGAAATCACAGTGATCAATACAAGACAGAACACTATAGGCACTTAATTGTGTTGTCCACACTATCTGTGCTATAGATGACCAGAGAAGGGTAGGAGAAGGCTTCATGGAAGAAGTGGCTTTGAGGTGGTCCTCGAGGGTGGATGGGACTGTGTGTAGGTGGAGGGAGCAGTGGGCCTGGCCTGGCTAAGTTACGCGGTTCTAAATTCTAGCCTGGCTAAATGAACATGAATGAACCGAGGCAGCATGGGGACACAAGCAAATCCTAGCTCTGCCCTGATCTTTCTGTGGACTCCTGGCAAGTTACTTAACCTTTCCAGCCTCAGTTTCTTCATATGCTAAAAAAAAGTTATACCGCTCTCACAGGATTGTTGTGAGGATGAAATGAGATACATATGGCAGGTGTCTGGCACGGGTCTGGCCATTAGTAAGCCCTGAATAACCGAGTGTGGTATAAATCAGGAGGGAATGGCCTGGACCAGAGTGTGGCTAGGACAGACCTTTTACATTAGGTTGGTGCAAAAGTAATTGCAATTTAAAAGGTTAAAAATAATTACTTTTGCAAAATTACTTTTGCACCAATCAAATAGAAAATTGAGAGGAATTGACAATATTGTGCATTAGCGGCCATTTCTCCCAAGTGTGTGTTTGGGTGTGCCTTGCAAAGAGAGACACCATTAGAGCTGAAAGGAGGACCCATACCTTCTTTCAAGCTGGCAGGCATGAACTAATATGGCTCTTGGCCTCTTGGCTGCTGTTCTCCCATCTGTGAAATGAGAGTATTTTTTGGATGATTTCTAAGGTCCTACCCAGCGCCCACGTCTCTCCAGAGTAGGGGTCCACAAACTAGAACCCCCCACCTACTTTTAAAATAAAGAATTATTGGAACACAGCCACACTATTGTTTATGTACTGTGGATGGCTCTTTTCATGATACAATGATGGAGTTTGAGTAGCTGCAACAGAGACCATATGACTCGCAAAGCCTAAATTATTCGTATCTAGTCCTTGAAGAAAAAGTTTGTCGACCCTCACTCTAGAATGTTTCCTAGAGTTAACAATAGGAAGCTAGTTTTTGTTTTCATCTGCGACATCTGTTCCAGTGAACCTTAAGCGGGTATCTAGATTCCCAGTTCAGCCTCAGAAACTGAAGCTGTGAGGAGGCTAAGAGATCTTTTCTTTGAAAACTATGGTAGGTGTCTTTCATGGAGAAAATAAGTTACCCCCAAACCCAAGAAGGCAGCCAACCACTCAAAAGATGGACTCATGAGACGATCTGCAAAGTCCTGTCCCTGCTAATACACTTCTCAGGGACTGGTCCCTCTCCCAGGGCATTTGTATTTGGTTGGGTCTGGTATTCACGTTGTGTCATGGGGTTTGGAGTCTGTAAGGATGAAAGGGAGAAAGGTGAAAGAGTGTGGACATACGGTGTGTGTGTTCATTCTCAGGGGACTGGATAGACATTGTTTTGGATGCTTAGGAACTTCTAAGCATCTCTTAATCACATACCTGATCCCTGACTATTCTTGGTACATCAAGGTGTTTCACAACGCAGCAGAGACATCCCTGGCATCAAAAGTTTCAGGACATTAGAGGCTGAAAATTCTACAGAATGGTCAATGCTGCTCTTAGTAACTAATCTGACTTGAAGACGCTGCCCACTGGTCTAGCAAGAGTGGGAAAAATGTTTAGGCTTCGTGCTTCTCTGGGGAAGGATGTATGCGGCCACGAGGTGGCGCTCCAGCCTTGGCAGTCTGACTTTTCCCCCCAATCTAGTCAGAAGGAGGCTATTTGCGTAACTCTTCAGAGAATGCGTGCGCGGGACAAACTTCCATCGGGAACTCTGGTCTGACTGAAACTGTGTGTAACCCCAAAAGGAGCATGATTCAACAGAACAAATCTCTAGCCTTCAAAAATCTGCAGAGAATAATCCCCCCCCCTTTTTTTTTACTGAGGGATATAAATTACAGGATGAGGGAGTGACTCAGGAGATAGACCTTTTAGAAGTCATCTTCCATGTTTCTCACACAGTCTTCTATTTCTAAACTTTTATTAAAGTTTTAAATTTTTTTCTGATTTCAAAAATAACAAATGTTTATTTCAAAAAATATAATTATTTAAAAAATTACACAGTTTAATCTATCAGAGATAGCAACTGTTAAGATTTGGCACATTTTCTTCTAGTCTTTTTTAGTGTGTGTGTGTATATATATATATATATATATATATATATATATTAAAATTAAAATAATACTATGTGTACTATTTGGTATCTGGCTTTTTCATTTAACATTATATTATGAGCATTTTTCTACTTTGTTAAACTTCTCCAAGAACTTTAATTTTATTAACTATATAATATTCTTAGAGTGGATGTACCACAATTTATTTTACCAGTCCTCTGTTTTTGAACAAGTAGTTTGTTCTTGATTTTTCATTATTATAAATGGCACATGACAATCATTGTTTTATATGAGTTGTTTATGTCTGTCACATTTTTCTAAAGCCAAGTGGAATAGCAAGGTTAAAGTTTAACTCTGGGATCTGAAGAAAGATAACACTGGATCTGATAGTTCGAAATGGTTTTTGCTAATTCAGGTAGGGGAAATATTGATCTAGTTAGCGTCAGAAAGGACTCAAGGGGTGGGTTTTGTGAAAGGTGACAGAAGGCGGCTCAGTAGGTGTGTGATGGGCAGCATTTGTTTGGGCCTGGGCCTGGCAGAGGCCGGGATGGTGGAGTCAAGATGCTCATTTCTAATCAAGGAGGGGAGTGACGGTAGAAGGGACATCAGTGAGGATGGAAAGGATAGACTGGTACCAGTGTGTGGGAGCCTTTATGCTGCATGGAGGACCAGATGGGTAGAATATCTGAGAGGGCTGCTGAGGGAATCTCATGAGGAAATGTATATGAAAGCTGGGTAGATGAAGGGCATAGAGATCCATAGTACCTTATCCAAAATGCTTGGAGTCAAAAACAATTCAGTTTTTAGACTCTCTCAGCTTTTGGATAGGTTACAGTCTATATGTATTATGTAACATCACCATCGAGCTGGGGCAGGAACCTGTAATCAAACACATCAACATCTCTGCAGAAAAAATATGAGTATTTCTACAAAATGGGATAATTAAAGACCATACATAGCTTTGCATAAGTTCAGATCAGTACTAGTTCAGAAAAGCCATTCTGCTGACAAATTTCTTCTGAAAAAACTAGTTTCTTGGGCTTTGGAGTTAGGCTAAAGTATTATGGACCTGTATCATCGGTAAGGTGATTAATTTCTTCTGAAACTACTTTCAAAAGAGAGCTAAAACATTTCTGTGTTTCCTTTTTCTTTTTTTTTCTTTTTTTTTTTAACGTGTTCTTAAAAGATCACTCCAGAAGCTTATGAGAAGCTGGGATTTTCTGGAGCAGAGGGATTGGCCAACATGTTTCGTTTCTATCACATGAAGCCGGACCGTGATGTCAAGCTCACTCACCGACTAAACCCCAAAGTCAAAAGCTTCAACCAGTTTATCTCAGAGAACCAAGGAGTCTTGAAGGGCATTTAAGCTGTTCATATAGGACTCTGACCACACAACTTCCTTCCTCCCTGATTCTGATTCTCTTTACAGCAGAGCATCTACATTTACAGATGTGTTCGAATGCAGTTGTTTGCAAGACCAAAGGCTTCCTTAATGTTCTCTCCTAAGTAAGAAACACTGAAGTGGGGACTTGTCACAGGAATTTGACGCACGTATAACTTTCCAGTTAGCGATAAGGATGGTAAACTTGTTTGGTTAAGTACGAAGTCCTAAACCTACCAATGTTTGGAGCTCACTCTCCCCAACAGCCAAGTCACCTTACAAGGCTCTGGCCTGAGTAACCTGGTGTTTCTTCCTTACCACATATGGGGGTGGCAATCACCTTTCTCCTGCCTCAGTGATCTAGAGCCCTGGCTCTGAAACTCCCCTAGGCAGCTCCATTTTTTTTTTTCGAAGTGTACTGTCACATTCTCAGTGACTTTTAAGCAAATTTAATTCCTTAAAATAAAAATCTTTGTGGAGGACTTTCTGGGGAACGTGGTGTTAAATGAGTAAACGCAAGTATTAGAAACTCTAAAATTCAGTTTTGTTTCAAGGTTGGAAGTTCATTTTCTGATTCATTCATTAAATCACCTATTGAATGACCATTCAATTATGCATCTATTCATTCTTCTATCCTTTATTTAGCAAACATTGTTTTTAGCACCAGCACTGACGGTGCATTGGGGGACTACTCTCTCCTCCTATGTGTTTTCTTATCAGAGTGGTCCATTCACCAAAGGCTTCCATGGCTCCTTCTCAGCTTGTGGCTGGCTTTGTGTCATGCCAGGGCAAAACGGGTCAGCTAACCATTTAGCTACTTGACACCCAGAGGCTCTGCAGTGGATGAAGCCAGGAGCTTGAGTGGCAAGGGCCAAGGAAAAGTAGGGAAGTAGAAAGAGAAGGCGATGGAAGGATCCCCATAGTATCTTTGTATATCCCTGGCTTAGCATTTTCTACACCATATTGTAATTATCTTATTCACTAGTCTTCCTCTTGACTGTGAGTGACTTGCACTCCTTTTTATCCTGGTGTTTGGCACATAATAGGTGATCAATAAATGTTGGTTGTTAATTGGTCACATCATTACAAGAAAAGGGAAATAAACAGGTATATAGGTTGGAGAGTGGTAAGAACCAGCAACTGACCCAAGAGAGGCACAGAAGGTGAAAATGGGGCTGTGCACCACAGTAAACAAAACCACCTTCTGTTCAGGGAATGGATTGGGTGGGGTTGGGGGAGATGCGACAGGACAGAGGTAAGGGGGGGGGGGGATATCTGTGATTCTAGAAATGTTCCTAGAAACCCAAGCTATGAAGTTAGATGATGCTGGATTTGATTCCTGCCCTGCCACTGACTGGTTGTGTGAACTTGGGCAAGTCGCTTGACTCCTCTGGTCTTCGGTCTGCCCATCCTCACAAGGGGCTACTAGAAGGACTAAAAGATTGGAAGCGTGAAAAGCACTTTGGGCAGTCTTTGGTAGACAGTAAGTGCTCAATAAACAGTAGCTGTAATTATTATTGAGACTAATTCCTGCCCTTGCTGCCTTCATGCAGCACCCTGAATTGCCCACCGGCTGCTCTGGGTCTCCCCTTGACCTGCCCACCTACTCGTGGCCTTCCCACCTTCAGGTTCATCATGTACTAACTGCCCTCTGGTGGGGGTCTCGTCCGTGCCCGTCTTTCTTTGCCCGCCACTAGATGGCAGGGCAAGCCTAGCGCGAGAGAGGGTCACGCCAACCTCGTCCCAGGTGGATTTCTCCAGGGGCTTTCTTTGGGAACAAGGCTACAGGAGAGTTACATGGTAACTATTACAGCCCTTCAGTTTCTCTCTTTCAGGCTTTCTCAGTCACCCTCCACAGTCATTTCCGCAAATATGTGTTGAGCACCTTCTCTGAACCTGGCATTGTGGGATTAAGTGCCTTCTCTGTGCCTAATTTGGAATTAAGGAAAGGAAAGGAAGAGGTAGGGTATTATTATTCAAAAGCTCCAGCACTGGCCCGACCCACTGCAGAGGGAAGCCCTCAGGCTGCGAGCGAGCCTCCAGTGGGAAGAGGGCGAGCACAGAGCACTGCTTTCTAGCCTTGCAGTGTGGGGCAGAACCGGATGCAGGCGCCCGGCAGCTGGCTTCTCCACCTTCACTCTCTCTCCCGCCCAAGGGAAACTTCTACCTCTGAAGTCCGTTCAAGACTTCACAAGGGGCAGAGACAACTCCCCAAAAGGAATTCGGGGCACTGTTAGGAAAAGGAAGTGCACGGTAGGCGGGCCCCACATAATGCCCACTCTCCAAAGTAACTGTTCTCTGGCAGTGAAGTCTACTGGTGGGCTCCTCGCAGAAGTGAACAGGAAGGCAATAGCATGAATTTTAAAACACCCCAGAGGATGAGTTTTTATAGCATTTCTGAAGAGCTACTCAGTTGTCTGTTGCAAGATTGAAAATACGTGTACCCTTTGACTTGGCAATCCGACTTCTAGGAAGCTATTTTAAGTAAATAAACATAAATATGGATAAATATAAAATTTCCAGGAGTCTATATTGTTCATGAGAATAAAAAATGGAAATAAGCTAAATGTTCAGCATTAAAGGAATGGATAATTAAATTATTGAAAAGTTTTTTTTTTAATTCCCTTAATTTTTAAATTTTTTTTTTTTAAAGATTTTATTGGAGAAGGGGAACATTGTGTACTTCCAGGACTTTTTCCAAGTCAAGTTATTGTCCTTTCAGTCTTAGTTGTGGAGGGCGCGGCTCAGCTTCAGATCCAGTTGCCGTTGCTAGTTGCAGGGGGCTCTGCCCACCATCCCTTGCTGGACTCGAGGAATTGAACCAGCAACCTTGTGGTTGAGAGCCCACTGGCCCATGTGGGAATCGAACTGGCAGCCTTCGGCGTTAGGAGCATGGAGCTCCAACCGCCTGAGCCACCTGGCTGGTCCCAATTTTTAAATTCTTTAAAACTAGCTCAATTCCAGTTGTGTAAAGTACATACATACATAGTAAAATAATGAGAGGAAAAATATTAAGATGTTAATAGTGATTTCCATCAAGGAGTGAGATTTTGGTTGATTTTTATTTTCTCCTTATAAGTTTCCCCTTTTCTTCAGCTTTTCATAATAAAAACATGTTAATTAGATGTTAAGTTTTATGTAAAAAGGTTACTTTTATAATTTAACATATATCATAAAGTGTCCTAATTCTTCTTTTATGTTATGGCATCTGTATTAATTGTTATTTATGAGTGTATAAGCCACTATGCTAGTGAAAGTTTATTGTCATGTGGGGTCTCTGGTCCTGCTCCCCACACAAGGCACAAGAACGCAGGATATGGTGAGGCCAAAAAGGAACACCCACAGACCCATGGATAGGGGAGCCATACCTCTATATTCTCGCTGGCGGCTGGGTTGGAGACACAGGAAGCAGGCTCCACACGATGCGAAATCCACCGTCTGCTTCTCTGCAACCAACCAACCAGCCAACCAACGTAGCCACGGCAGTTATATGAGTAGCTGATGGCTAACGAGTAACAGCTGATGGCCAACTAGTGCGAGCTGATGGCCGTCTACTACTCGAGCCAGCACCTTTCCACGTGAGGCCGAGAGCTTGGAAACTGCTCTCGGGGACTCTGTCCCCACACTATACATACTTTCACTAAGTCTTTGTACCAACACTGTAAACAAGATTATCTCCTCATTCTACAGATAAAGAAATATGTTCCACAGAGTTTAGGTAATTTGCCCAAAGTCACACAAATAGTAGGTGGCAAAGCCAGAAATTAATTCAAGACTGTATGTCTCCAAAGTCCTCTTCAAAGCACTCATCAGAACTTTGATCGGTGCAGTTCTCAAGTTATGAAAGGATTGGATCATCAAATTCATTCAGAGTTCAATTGTTTGGAACTTGAGACATATTTTCTCTTAGAAACACACTGTAGAGTCCTAACCTCCAACACTGTATAAAGATCAATCCTCCAAAAACCGGTGAAACCCCATCTACTCATGCTGTGAAAACCACAACTTTCAATAAGATGTTTCCTGCTAACCCTTTCTCCCAGAGACACACACAGAAAAATAATGAAACTGATGTTGGGGTGAGGACAGGGCAGTACTTGGGGAAGTCAGAAGGAGGAAAAGCCCGGTGTGGATACAGAAAGAGAAAGAAGTGACTCAGGGTACGTGGGGTCTGAATGGCTGACCGGAAATGCATCCAGGATAGGAGTGATGGGTTGAGTGTGGAAGCCCTGCATGGAAACCTAGGGAGCCCACAGGAGGTCTTGGAAGTACCAAACCCAAATGTTTCTAAGAGTCAGGCAGATAAATGAATGAAGCAGGCCAGATATAATATAATAGGGAATGGTGGGGGCGCTGGCAACAAGAGATGCATGACCCACATATAGGCATTAAGGATAAAACTTAACAGAAACACAGTGACACCAAACATAACTTGAGGGTGGATGGTTTTCTTACCCTAATATTGAACAGCTGAACCTTCCAATTTTGTGAAAGGGTAGGGACCAGATGAGGCTGTAAGGGCTGTGGCTGGAGGGCTCGATCATGAGGGGAAAGAGCAAGAACAAGACTCCAGGGTCTCCTGCTTCGGCAGTGGGGAGAATGCCGGGCGAGGGCTGTGGGGTCGAGAGGCTGGCTGGCAGCAGCTGCTCCGGTTTGTATGTAATTACAACTGAAGCATTCCCTCAATGCTTGTAGCAGAAGTTTGGCCATGGGTGAAGAGAAAAGAAAGGGACTAACATTTGCTGAAAGTTGTATTTTTTCATCATTTCATTTAAGCCCGAAAAGTTGGTGTGTGTGGCAGACTAGCTAGATGTTTACCTCACCTGTTTCCTGGGCATACAGCTGGACCGCGTTTCTAAGTGTTCTTTGCAATTAATTGCACTCATGTAACTGTAATATAGACACTAGCACATGAGTAGAAGTGATGTGTGCCATTTCTAGGCCTAGTATAAAACTCTTCCACTTGCTACCCTCCTCCCTCATCTTCCCCCACCTTTGAATTGACATCTACAAGCCTGATGACCTTGAAAGCCATGTTTAGAAAATGGTGGAGCCAGACAAAGAAAGGACCCAGGCATCTAACCCCCATCTTGGTGGAGAGCAGCCCACAGATTAGAAACAGTTGTTCTGGACTTTATGCAAATCACAAATAAACTTCCATAATGTTAGGGCCAATTAACCTCTATGTGTGTGTTTACTACAGCCGCTGGCATTGCTTTAACCAATATGGTATTTTTATGCCCATTTTAGACAGAAGCAAACTGAGGCTCAGGGAGGTCAAATAATTTGCCCAAGGTCACACACCTGAAAATGAACGAAGCTGAACCCAAGTTTATCCAGCTCCCATGCCTGGGTTCTTTCTATAACTACATACTGTTTCTAAGGTAACCAATAAATACTGTGGTGCCTATTTTGTGATTTCTCATCCTATGTAGCAAGCCCCACCCACCCTTAAATCTGATAAATGCCTCCAAAATTCAAGTAAGTGGGAAGAGAGAGAGTAATGGGGGTGGGAGGGGGGTAAGTCATCAAGATCTCACCCTAATATCAAGTTGCAGAGGGGAAAATGCACAGGTAGCTCCCAGGTCTGTCTGCTGTGAGCCAGGTGGGGCTGCCAGCAGAGCAGCGCGGGGCCCAACAATCCTGGGGAAGTTTTTTGATTCCCAGTGGCACTTTTGCTTGGCCCCCTTGTTCATTAACATCTGTGTCCCTCCAATCTGGGCTCTGGCTTGAACTCTGTGAACTGCTCAACGAGGCTCTTGCTACCTCTTTGTTCAAACAGACAATGGTTACAATAAGAGGAAAATCAGATGCAGGTGAAAGTTTATTTTTAACATTTCCAAGGCCAAATGGGGATTTAACATGAAAATCAGAGCCTTCACTTCCGCCTGCTCTCTCCAAAAGTGGCTTGGGTGATTTGGACTCCAACACGCTTGGACCACTTCCAAGCAAGTGCACCACTTGATGAGGTAGACAGTTCAGTCTTTCTGGGGCCTTCTTTTGGCCAGAAATAGACATTTTGTTTGGAGATAATGTTAAACTTGGGCCCATAGAGTGCGATCAGCTTAGGAAGGCATGCTACTCTGGCCACCCCAAGTATGTGAGGTTTCTTTATGTTTTAGTAAAATCAGTCAGAAGCCTAAAAAACTGTGTAATGAAGTGAAAATTGTTGGAAACCATTAGGCGGAAAGCTCCCCTGAGGGAGCCCATCACTAGAGACCCGCAGGTAGCAGAGGCTGGATGTTCATGTGAGAAACAGCAAGGACCACCAGGCGGGGTCTTCAGGGCATGGCTACACTGTGCAGAGTGCTTGACCATGTTATCTCGGCATCCTACCATTGCCGAAGATACTGTCAGTTCTGTTTGGTCAGTGAGGGAACCAGCCCATTCACTGCAGACCATACCTAAGACGACTGGACTCCAAAGTCATTTTTCCCTATTGTCCCATTGTGTGCATGAGCTTCAGTTTTCTTTTCCCTGATTTTCCACCTGCCAGGAGAGGCAGGAATGTCCAGAAATGGCTCTGTGCTTTCTTTCTCCTCAGAACCCCAGCAGGTGCAGTTTTCCTGCAGAAATGAAGAAATGAAAAGTTATGGGTTTAGAGTAGCAATGATTATAATAAAATTTTTCAAGAAAACCAAACCAAACCAAACCAAAATGAAATGGCCTGTTCTTTTTGTGCTTCATTTTCAATTAAATCGACTTTCTGATATAAAATGGCTTTCCTTTCCAATTCAGTTCTTCCAATGGCAGGTCTTGAGTGAAGTGTGGATTGAGGAAGAAAGGAAGAGGGAGTACATGGTCCCAAGAGTTCAGAACCGCCTTCCTCCTTTTAGGACATTTGGTGAATGTGCCTTCCTCTTGCTTGTGTTTTATTTTTATGTTTTTCTTTGTGAAGCAAGGAAAAGATGGGGTGTCCACTGAAGGGAAGGGAAGAGCAGGGAAGGGCAGGGTTAGGAGGTAGACTGAAAGAAGATGTCTGGGCAGGGCTAAAGGTTGGTTTTAAAGCCAGCTCCCCACATGGATCGGGCTGCTTGAGGCAAAACTGACAGGCTGGAAATGATGGTCCTATCATTACATCCGAGTTCCGGTCGAGTTCCTGTTACCTCTCTTCTCTAAGCCCCCTCAGACTGGTTGTCCCATGCCTCCTGGTGCTTGCCCCTTTCTTAGAAGAAGAGGCATTCGTTGAAGGTTACTGAACTGGTTCTTCCTAAATCCCCATCTCCAGTCAGCACCTCTCACCCCTACAGCCCTGCATTACTCCATTTTCATCACCAGCAACTTCTATGAAGCTCAACAAGGGCCAAATCATGCCAAATCTTCTTTTTCAAACCAGCTTCTCCTCTCTTCCCATTTTAACAGGGTCATTGCCAGTGTCCAGGAGCCCAGGGTTGGAGTCAACATCGATCCTTCCTTTCCCAGGAACTCCCACGGTCTGTCTTCGACAACGTCCTATCTCTCCTTTCTTCCACATCCCTCTTGCATTTCTTACTTTCTCCACATTCCCTCTGCCCCCATCCTGGCTGGTCTCCCTATACACTCTTTCCTCTCCCAACTATTATTCCACTCCATCCACTTATTCATTCATTCATTCATTCATTCATTCATTCATTCATTCATTCATCAGAAGAATATTGATTGGTCTCTCACTAAGTGCCAGACAGTGTTCTGGACACCAGATGCACCAGTGAGTAAGGCAGATGTGGTCCAGGGGGGAAGCAGGTAATTATCAGGCAATTACAGTACCCTGGGGGAGTGTGGTGATGGAAGAAGCACAGTCTGCTGGGAAAGCCCTAGGCGGGGCCTAATCCAGATGGGGAAACGTATTAGAGGTGGCCTGCGTACTCCTGCCAGGTTCATCATCAGAAAATCACACTTTTATTCTGTTTCAACTAAAATTATTTCTGCTCCTTCAGGTTTGCATTGGGCTGAATGTGTTCCCCCCAAATTCACATGTTGAAACCCTAATCTCCAATGTGATGCTATTTGGAGGTGGCACCTTTGGGAGGTGATTAGGTCATGGGGGTGGAGCCCTCAGGAAGGGGATGAGTGCCCTTATAAAAGAGACCCTAGAAAGCTCTCTCTTGCTCTTTCTGCCCTATGAGAACACAACTAAAAGACAGCAGTCTGGGGAAAAAGAGAGCCCAGAATAGGGCCCTCACCAGAAGCCAACTCTGCTGGCACCCTGCTCTCAGACTCCGAGCCTCCAGAACTGTGAAAAGGGCTGGTCCGAGTGCAGTGGTGTCTACAATTAATTGATCACAGAACTGTGAAAAGGAAATTTCTGTTGTTGATAAGCCACCCAGTTTACAGTACTTTGTTTAGCAGCCTGAATAGACTAAGACAAGGTTTGAACTTTGCGACCTGAGATTCCAGGCCCTCCCTCTTCAGCCCAGCCTCATCCTCAGGACGCTCATCGTATAATAGTAATGATGATGATAGTAATAATAGCAACAATTATTTTTGCCCAGGTCCTCTTCTAAGTGCACTGTTCACGACATTCTCTATGAAGGAAGTACTATTGCCGCCATTACTTACATATGAGGAAACTGAGGCACGGGTGGGCTAACGGGTAGAATTTGGTCTCCAATCCCAGTGGTGTGGCCAGGCCTGACATACAGACCGTGACACCATGGTACATGGGTGTAACTTGGATCTGAGACTGTCTACCATACACCCTAAACTCTCCCCAAGGGCCTTTTCCTCTGGTTCTCTCTCTCCTGGGAATGCCCTTCTCTTTCTTATCAAACCCTACACCTTTTCCAGAGCCTCCCTCTATGGAAAAGGAGCTGGGTCAGGACTCACATTCTGTGTTCAAGTCCCAGTTCCCAGCTGTCAAATCCCTTCTCCCTGACTCTCAGGTTCCCCATCTCTACGATGGGGCTGTCACTCTCCTCCTTCCATGATCTTGCTGAGTATGATGCAAGAACTACGTGTGTGAGTCTGCCTCACAAACTCTAGGAGTCCTACACAAATGTAAGGGAATCGACATCATTTTTTGTTGTTTCCCAGACTAAGACTAGGTCATATTTCAAAGTTTGCTTACATATTCCCTCGGGCACATGACTTCATCTTTCTAAACTTCAGCTCCCTCATCTGTGAAATGGGCATAATACCATCTGCTTCATCGGGTGATTGTGGGGATTAAATGCAATAGTGTTTTTAAAGGATTAGACACATAATAGACACTCAAGAATGTGGTTCGCGTACCTCCCAAACCTTAACTTTTCTCAGGCTACCAGGGATAAATTATTTTTGTCTTTCACTAGTCAGTCTAGAATTGTACCTTTTTTCTTCTTCCCTTCTTTTAATAAATGAATGGCACCTGTCTTCTTGGAGCTTCTGATTTAATTCAGCATCAACAGTGGAATATTTATTTACCAAAGAAAAATATCTTTCACGCTCCTTTTGACTGTGTCCACCCACATGCACCACCACCAGCGCCCAAGGCCTGTTCTAAAGCAGCAGAATATTCTGCGAGCACAGCAGCGCTCTGTGACCCTGGGCGTGCTTGTTCAGCTGAAATTACTTGCGTCTGGCACAGACCTTCTCTTTTGATTTTGGCAGAACGTCAGGGAGTGAAAAAGCTGGGTTAGTGTTAGGGCTGGGATTAGAATTTGAGACTCAACAGATCATACTGTTAACACTTCTCCTCTTTGCTAACTTTATGAAGTTCAAGAAAAGCTTTCTGGGGAATGGCACCAACTTATTTGCCAAAAGCTGAGATGGGCCAAGGAAGATGTAGTCAGCATTTGGAATCTCCTTGCCTTAGAATTTAACAGCCAAGGAGGGAAGAAGGATGTGCTGGGAGCTGGGGAGCGGGGAGCTGGGGAGGTGTGTAAAAAGGATTTGGAAGGATTCAGGACGCTGAGCAGGCTTGGCGCCTTGTGATTCCACCCCCACAACATCTCTCAAGTCTCAAGCCATCGCTTCCTGTCCTTCTCTGGCACAAGCTCCTGTCCTGGCCCTCACCTTCCTCACCAATCATACAATACTTTCTGATAGGCCTCCTTGTTCACCCCAAACACTGCGGCCGGTTCCATTCCTCTGCTTCAAAACATTCACGGCTTTCCAGTGCTTACCAAATAAAAGCTTCACCTTTAGCACAGTGCTCAAGTCTCCTGCCCCCGCCCCAGCCCAAGCTGGCCCCAAACTACCCTCTGTCCTCATCTCATCCCTTGCCCTCCACGAATCCTCTTACACTAGCCAGCCAGATAGATACCGTGTTTCCCCAAAAATAAGACCTAGCTGGACCATCAGCTCTAATGTGTCTTTTAGAGCAAAAAGTAATACAAGACCCGATCTAGTATACTATACTATACTATACTATACTATACTATACTATACTATACTATACTATACTATACTATAAGACCGAATCTTATATTAATTTTTGCTCCAAAAGACGCATGAGAGCTGATTGTCCAGCTAGGTCTTATTTTGGGGGAAACACAGTATATGCTCTCCTTGCCGGTACGTTCCAGCCTGCGAGTCTTTGCCTGGGCTGGTCCCTCCACCAGATTGCCCTCCCCTAGTTCCCATCATTGCCTGGGGGAGTCCTCCTCATCCTGCAGGACTCAGTTCAAATTTGGCTGGTTCTGCAAAGCCGTTCTTAACGCCTGCAGGCAGAGCTAGTGCCACCTCATTTCTACTCCATGAGACTGTGTACTGCACTTGTTTGTGTGTGCCACTAGGTGACCTTAGGGACAGGAATGAGCCTTATTTGTGTCTTTCCTGCCCTAACCTAGTGCCTTGTTCAGCATATGTTACTTTATTTGAATTTTTGAAAGCTGAGGGGACAAACTCCCACAATGCCAGAGCAGTAGACTGAGTTTCTGGCTGTGTCAGGTTCAGTGGTTCTGCCTCCCTAATCTCCAGAAAAGTGCAGTTACCTCATTTACCAGAGGTAACTGCTCCCCGAGAATGTGCCTATCTCCTAGAAGGTGTCCTAAACGGTAAACACTTCAGCCCAATCAAGCTCCTGGAAGAGATCCCATTATGTGACAGACCCTGTGTTAAACTCTGAAGACATGCAAACAACTGTGACTCTGGGGTTCTTATAGCTTCATGGGGGAGACACATGCACAATTTCAAGATAAGGCCTGAAGCTTGATGGGGTGCTCAGTCCAACCTGGGAACATCAGGGTAGGCTTCTTGGAGGAGGTGATACCTGAACTAAACATTAAAGGATGTACAGCTTCAAGCGACCATGAGCATTCAGGACTGAAAGATTATTTATTGGTGCATTGGGGAAGGAGGTGAGATGATGGATAGAGATCAGAATTGGGTAGAGTTTGTCGGACGATCTAGGCAGAGGAACAGCATGAGCAAAGGCATAGGGGGTAATACAGCTTGCTTTAAGTGAGCTACCCCAAGAAGGTTATCACTGGTGTATTAGTTAAAAGGTAGGTCCTGGTGAGAGATGGGGCTGGAGAGAGGGAAGGGTCCAGACCATGAAGGGTCTAAATGGTGAGATTTGTATATTTTGATGAGCCCATACTTACAGGGAAGCCTGCAGAACTGGGAGACAGGGGTCTGGGCTCAGTAAGCTCTAATATCAACTAGCAACACGGCAGGAGGTTCATCACATCTGCTTTCATGTCCTCAGCTCCCACATTAGTACAAACAAGCTGACCCACCTCCAGCAGCAGGAGTAGGAAAGCTCCCCAGGACCCCACAGTGCTGAGATACAAGGCAGGCACCTCTCTCTGGAAAGCAATCACCTAAACATCCCTCCCCTGAAAGAAGAGACCGAGCGCTCCCTTCTAGGCTAGTGTATTCCCAGAAAATTAAATTCTCCAGGCATTGGGCATTTCAGATGGGTCAGGGAAGTGTCGGAAATTGGGAGACCCCAAGCCTCCTGCAAACAGACTGGAGGAGTCCTAGGTCATAGCCCAAAGGACTGGGCTGAGAGATTGCTCATCAGCGTCCAGGAGACATTAACCTGGTTCCAACAATTCTCTCTGCTCTTAGCCCCAGACTCTGCCTGGAATGCAGGTTTGTTGGAACCTGGGAATTCTGACAGAAACCAAAGGAGTCTGGCTAAATGCAAGAAATTACTTTCTTTAGGTGTCTGGAAGTCCTGGGGTCTTTGACCTCAGATTTAATATTCAGCCCCCGTACAGAATATATAAGTGTCTTCTGCTTAGTTGTAAAACATGCAGCTCTGGTGAAAACTGCTGCATTTCAGGGCCTATTTTGGATGGGAATAGGCAATGAGATGGGTGAACCTGGCTTCTGTAGTTCCAATTGGAACCTCCAAGCTGACCATTCAGTCGTAACCCACATCGCAACTTCCTTCTTGACTAAAACCTGTGCATCTCTGCTGATGACTCAGGAGGGATCCTGGACTTGCATTAGTCACAGCCTGGGGAGGGGACAAAAGCTCTCCTAGCTACCCAGAGCCCTGGGACCTTATTAAAAATGTCTTGTGAAGGCAGCCTCAAGCCCATCCAAGAAACTCTGCTTTGGTACCTACTATGTGCCAAACATTAATATGGCTGCTAGGGACACAACTACAGATAAGATCCAGCCTCTGCTTTCACACCATCTAGTTGCAGCCGGAGGAGTGAGGAACAGGATTTATCAGTTAGGACCCTTTTATTTGTGACTGAGGACAATGCTATTTCCATCTGACTTAAGCAAAGAAAAAGAATAGGAACAACAGGGTCCCGGGACTCAGGATCCAGTTTTTCTTTCTGGGTTGACTCCATTCTCAGACAGGGATTTGGTTTCTA
Organism: Rhinolophus sinicus; assembly: GCF_036562045.2. NCBI lineage: Eukaryota > Metazoa > Chordata > Mammalia > Chiroptera > Rhinolophidae > Rhinolophus > Rhinolophus sinicus. The sequence goes on from NC_133751.1 coordinate 49,437,390, forward strand.
GCAGCTACTGAGGCTGCGTATCTGGCTCATGTCTAATGGGAAATAAAGAAAAGTCTCTTTCCCAGGATTATTAGCAAAAGCTTCACAATGCAAACCTGGCTGTAAACAGGTCACATACCCATTTCTCAAGCCATCGTAGGTGGGAGAGAGGAGATGATACACTGATGAGCTTGTGTCTAGGTGACATACTTCATCTTTGAGCCAAGGGTAGGACCCCAGCCGAAGTCATAAGTGAAAGTTAGAGAGGGGAATGGGGTTGTGGCTATGTGAACATTGAATGGAAACTGGTGACCAAAAAAGTGAGATGATTTAAGGTAGACTAAGATAACAGGCCTCTGATTGCCACGAATGGCAACCCAAAGCGAGTAGAGCAGCAAACTACTACTACTACTACTGATGGTGATGACGATAATGAGGTAGGGGGTCACAGGATCAAATAAAGAATTGAACAATAAATTTTCTAGAAGGATGGCTCTTCAATTCGGCGGGCATCTTTGTGAATAACTCCATGACGTAACTTGAGGCTGTGTTGGTTATACTCACTGCCTTTGCCTGTCTAACTCCTTTTTTACATGACATTTTTTAAACGTTTGGCCCCAGTGATTACAGTAGGCCAGTCATGATACCCAAGTAGTAAGAGCAGAGTGATGGAAAAACCCAGCACTTCGTTAACATTGCTCAGTGGCTGTATCAGCCAGATGTAGGGCCCATCTTATCTCAGGTTATGTGAGACAATTAATTTTTAAATTGCTATATTTATTTTGTTCATGGTTTAAGTTCCACATCTACTACTTTCACCTAAAAGCATCCAAATTTGTACAGGTTCAAACAAACACCTTCAGGATTCTCTATTTCATCTGGGCCTCTCTCTAATGCTGGCTGTTCCACTGCAGGAGGGCTCCATGCATCCATCTGAATGGTTGTGTTTGAAAATCCTGGGGAAGGGCTCTTATTGGTCAGGCATCAGCAGATGGCCTGCCCTTTGGAACAAATATATGCCCAGGGGCATGATATATTCTGAATGGCACAGTTTGGGTTAATTGTCTCTGATCTAGATTAATCAGCCTTGGGCAAGGAGGGTTTGAGGGAGGAACAGAATAGACATTGCTTGTGGAGGTGGGTATTCTATTGCCTCTGCATCTACTCCTACCATGGTTTTCAAGTTGTGGTCCTCCGGTCCCGCAGTATGTGCATCCCAGGGAAACTGTCAGGCATGCAAATTCCTAGACCCCACCCCAGATGTCCTGAATCAGAAATTTTGGGGGTGAGGCCCAGCAATGGGCACCAGGTGTCCTGATGCATGCTAAAGTTTGAGAACTTTCATGCAAGAACTAAAACCAAACACCATCCGTGGTGGTTCAAAAAAAAGCAATAGTGTTTAAACGGAGTATGAAGAAAGCCTTAAGAAAAGGTCTGTGAGATGGGTTTTGAAGATTGGGGAGATTGCTTGAAATGAATATAAGCTCACGCATAATGCTATAATTACAATAAAGAATTTTAAAAATCCTTCACCCAAACAAATCAACTGTTTGCTTTTATCTATGGTCTTTCTCATTCGTGGTCTATGAGCAAACATACATATCACTGTTTTTGTAACTAACAAAGGTAAAATTTTCTATTTTACTTTTTTCACTTACCAGTTTTTTTCCTAATACACTATGGTTTCTATTAAAGCTTTTTGACCATTTACAATGACTTTGGGGAAATTTATTTTTAAAAACTTTAGAAGTTATCTATAGACTCACTACCCGATCCCAATCATTATGATTATTTCCTTTTAGTCTTTGTTCTATGGAAATTACTTACATAATTAGGATAATAGCATATATATACATATATATATATATATATATATATATATATATATATATATATACATATATATATTTTACATTGTAGCATAAGCATTTCTGTTCATTACTGAACAGTTTCATTACGTATAAGAGATGAGCAATCTCCCATTATTGGACATTTTGGTTGTTTCCAGTTTCTGCTGTGATAAACTTCTTTGTGTATGCAGTGCTTTCTCCTATGTTTTGAGTTGTTTCCTTAGTCACAGGATACAAACTCTTTTATGATGCTTGATGCATTTTGCCAAATTTCTTCCAAAAGTTTTGTACCAATTTACATTGCCACCAGCAACGTGTGAGAGTGCCAGTTTTCCCACATCCTTGGCAGTTTTGGGCATTTTAATTAAAAAAAATTTTTTTTTTTGCCAATTTAACAGGGGAAGAACTTTATCTTCTTTTAATTTGCATTTTTATTACTTTACCTAACATTGCTTAATAAATATTCTCCCATGTTGCTTCAACATTCTTAATAAGCTCTTTTATGGTTGCAAAGCCTTTTTATGGTTGGGATTTGATGAGTGAATATAAGGGTAGGCCAATCCAGTTTAGAGACCACCATGAGCCATAGCACAGTGTCAGGAAAGGTCAAACACAGCCTGTCAATAACAGAGCTCATTGTTTTCAGCACCCTCTGCCTTCTGGGCTCCCATCATAGTGAATAGCACCACCAGCCGTCTAGTTGTTCCAGCCAAAGCCTGGCTGTCATTGTTGACTCCTCCCTGCCCTTCATCACTTACATCCAATCAATAACCAAGTCTCCTAAATTGCTCTTGAAACCCTGTTGCTGCTACCTGAGTTCAGGCCATAGCATCTCTTAAAAAAGGATTGCAGAAGCCTCCTAATGGGTCTTGTTTCCCTCTAAACCATACTCCACATTGCGGGCAGACCTATCTTTCTCATATCAAAATATGACTCAAGTGTTTTACTAACTTTCCATTACTCTTAGGATGAAGTCCCAAAATTCCTCAGTCTATTTTTTAAACCCTCCATGATCTGAACCCTGCCCTACTTGTTTCCAAATGGTGCAGTTAGGAGATTGTGTACTTCTCTTTTCCCCTGAGCTGTACAGAGATCATACACCAGACCTTTGAAGACAACAACCATATTCTCAAAATGGCCGCCTGGGACTGGGATTAAAAGATGGGGAGCATTACCTAGTTCACATGAGCAGCTCTGTAACGACATGCCCTGTATCCAGACCAGCCACCAGCAGCTTTGCCCTGGAGCTACTCAAAGGAGCTCCAAGACTGGTCCATGAAGTGTTTGTTACTGGGTCACAACGGGATGAGTACAGGAATAGAAAGTAAACTTTTAGAAATTATTAGAGCAGTTTGATAGAGTAAATGCTTTATTTAGGATCTAATAATAAAAACAGAAAAATGAGTTTATATTTTGTGAGCTTTTTAAAAATTTCACTTATCTATTAATGGATTTTGTTGTATTTTACAAATTATTGGCTTACAATGAAATGAATTGGAAATTTTAAAATAAAAGCTCTTTGACCACAAATAGTTTAACTTTCATTCTCTTGGAAAAGTTCAGTCTGAAACAAACAATCTTCACATATGTTTATAAATGCAATTTCTGGAGTAAGGAGATGTTTGAATGCCCAGCTGGGAGAGAGTGTTTCAGATTAAGGAAAATCACAAAGAGAAAGAAATCACAACTTTAATTTATATCTTAACTTTATGATTTTCATAAAGAAACTGGTTAAAATAGAAAGTTCTGGCTGCTGACCATCAAATCAATAGGTAACAGTACTTGACATATTGAACAGTGGTAACTTAGTGGTAACTTAGAACAGTGAAGTTACTGGTGTCAAGTAATTCTTTGCTTTCTGGTCTGTAAAACACAGGAGTGGGATGAAAAAAATTGTTTCAATGTTCTTTTTAGCTCTTAAATCCTATGCCTTCCTAATTCTATGCTTGACTACTTAGTTTAAAACTTTTCTAATAAAGATATCTGCTGATATGTGACATGGAGTAAAGTAACAAGAGGGCTTGAAAAAAGAAGCTTTTTAAATATATATATATTTTTTTACTTTCTACAAATTCAACAACTTTAATGGGAGAAACCGTCAAACACTGAATCATCTCTCATAGACCTGGGTTCTCACCACTAACTAGCTGTGTGACTGAGGATAGATGATGTCACTTGTTTGTGCCCTCTGCTTTGTAATGAGGAGACTGGACTGTTGCCAGCACCCTTAAAGTGTCAAGGGATCCCACAGGGGGTACAAGGGACAAGAATGGGGAGTAGAAGGAACCAAATCAGTTGGGTGCTTCTTGGGTTTTCCCTACCATCAGCTAGAACATGTCCTCTTTTGTCTCTAGAGAACAGGCCTTTGTGTAAGATTTTATTAGAAGAAATACTTCTCTGCTATAAAAAGACTGAAAAAACTACCGTTTCCCTGAAAATAAGACCTAGCCGGACCATCAGCTCTAATGCATCTTTTGGAGCAAAAATTAATATAAGACCCGGTCTTATTTTACTATAAGACCGGGTCTTATATAATATAATATAGTAAAATAAGACCGGGTCTTATATTAATTTTTGCTCCAAAAGACGCATTAGAGCTGATGGTCCGGCTAGGTCTTATTTTCGGGGAAACACGGTTCAGGCTATATGATCACCAGTGTCCCTTCTAGCTTTACGTCTGCCTATTGGCATTGTACAATTAGTGGCCTGACTTGCAGTCATAATGTCTTGGTGGAGGGTCAAATGTATAGGAGCCAGTCAAGCTATATAAGTGAAAAGAGAAGGCTGGGAGTAAGTCCCATGGGGAGCAGTGGGGATTGTGCTGAAATTGGAAGTGTCTGCATGCCCTGTCTAAAGGGAACCTCAGAAATTCAGCGGCTGCCCATTGTTGTCAGGGGTGGGTATGGGCCCTGTTCTAGGGCCTGTGCATCTCCTATGTATTCTGGAAGCTCAGTATGACTCATCTGCCTGCAGACTGTGGCTCACCTGAAATTCTTAGAAATTGTTTTTACTGCTAAATAACTAGCACACACGAACCAGCAGGCTGGTCACCTAATCATCTTGCTAATTGTTTAACACTGTATCTGGCACATGGTAAACAGACCACGGATATTAGCTATCATTATTATCATCATCATCATCATTACCTAATAATGATGTAGCAGACTTGGATCTGTTAATAATTGCAACTGAATTGTAACATAATTATACAATTTTGTGATATTCAAGTTTAATTCCTTTGAAAGTCATATCACAAAACTGGAGTGTTTTGAAGAATTACTGGCCAGAGGACAAAGGAAATAAATGATGCTTCACTATGAACTTGAGTCATGTCCACGGTTGGTCCTATGCAATTCTGCTAAGTGTGGCCTTTCAGACTCATCATGGATCCCAATGAAAAACATGTGGGTGTCCAGCGCTATTGAATACTTGGATGTACGTGCTCTTGCAGTGATACCTTCCCAATGCTAACAAAACAAGACAGTCTCACTCAGAGAGGTGTCTAGATCATTGGCTTCTTTCTCACCCACATGATTATGTTAGTTTTAAAAGAAGTTATAGTGTCTATAGAATAAGGCCCCCTGTCTTACTTTTTTTCCCCCCCAAAACGTCTTGACTTGTCTTTCAATTTATAAATTTATTTTTCCAGGTAAACTTGCTTACTTATATGGGACATAAATGCCCAGAGCCTGATTTCAGATACCACAGTGAAATCCTGTCCAGGCAATTGGTACTAAGTTAAAAAAATAAAATAAAATAAATAAAGTTAAATAGTTGTAAAATAAAATATAAAAGAAAAACTTTTAAATGCTCTCTCAGTTCCACCAGTCTAACAAAATTATTGTCATTTCTCTGCATTCCCTCTCATACATGTTTGTGCACTCTTAAGTAAATTAAATATCCGTGACTTTATTGAATTTGTTAGCGGCTGGCAAATGGGTAGGCGGTTACAAAAATTAGTAGGACATAGTTTCTACCTTCAAGGGAGGGGCAGTAAACAGAGAGGTAAAGAAGAATCATGAAAGGGAATAAATAAAACAGACAATGACTCCAGTGGGAGGTGGCTAGGAAAAAGGAAGCATAAAAGACAAGGGCTGATTAACTCTGACCATGGAATTATCTAAACTAAAATTTCCTAAATCACTTTGAAACCTGTTCTACGTAGCTGAGGGTTTCTGATGCTGGAGTCCCAACTGGATCTGGGGGCTAGAGTCATATTTATTACTATGTACAGTTTGTGTTTTCCTTTTTTAAAATTTTATATTAGGAAGTAGACCATTTCTCATGTTGGTCCAGAGCCTTTATAATTATTTTTTGTAATCTACGAAACCTTCCCTTTATATAGGAATGTATGTTATATCCAGGTCATCACTGTTACAAATAATAGCGACAGTAATATATAATAATAATATAAATAGTAGTGATAAATATTTTTATACATAAAGTTTTCTTCTTCATTTCAATAATATCTTTAGGATAAATTCTGTGGAATTGGGAGTGTTGGGTTTAAAAAGATAATTATTATTTTGATTTGTGTCATATTGCCCAATTGTCTTCCTAGAGATTTGCATAAATTTCCATTGCTACTAGATTAAGTGGAGATTCCATTTTTCTGTAGACTTCTGAGAATTGGATTTTATAAATTTTTGTTTTTATTGTTTTGATTTTTGTGTTTTTGAAAATTAATACAACAGAGAATCTTTTAAAATTGCTTATTATTTTCTTTTGTTAATTGTCTAATTATGTCTTTCACCATTTGTCTAACAGGTTGAGGTGATGCTCTTATATATTTTTCCCACTTTTGGATAGTATAAATAATAGCTCTTTGGTAATTATTTTTACAAATAGTTATACTAGTCAGTTGTTTTCCTTTTTAAATCTTAGTTTAATTGAATTTGTGCCAAGTTTACCCTGGGCTTTCATGTACTTTGTTCCTATCTCCTTATGATACTTATGAGGTTGGGCTACAATGATTGGTTTACATGTCTCTCTCTTTCCCATTGAGCTATGAGCTCCTTTCTGTATGCCCAACTCCTTGCATAGAATCTGGTACATAATATTTGCTCAAAATTACTTGTTGAGGTTTGGAAGAAAAAGAACATTTGAGTGGGAGAATTAAATGAGGGAATGAATGCACTGCAGTGATTCCCACCATTTTGAATTTCTAGAACTAGAGGGAAATCTGAGTTTTCTTCCTTCAGTTAGGAAAACATAAGGAAAACCTCTGGCTGACCCTGTAGGGAGGCCTAGCTGTTGGAGAGCAGGTCTTCCTTTCCCCTCTGGGCCTCACCCAAGAGTCAGGTCCTACTTGGAGAGCCCCTGGGGGTCTGGGTGGGCAGCTGCTTTCCTTTGGCGCCACTTTCTGGGCAAAAGGTTCCAGTGTTTGGATTTTATTAGCCAATAAAATTAAAGGAAAAATGCTGGAAACAAAATCACAGCACACTGTTGTTACTCTTGTGAATGAATAACATAACTTGCAACTAGACTATTAATGTCTAAATGGATTTTCTGTGCTCCAAGCCAAAACACATTTCATAAACTTACACAGAGATGGATGAAATCCCAGTTAATAAAAAGTTGTGGGTGGAGGATGCATGGTCTGATGGAAAGGGGAGCTGATTGATGCTAGGTTGCTGGGATTGTTGCATTTAACTGTGATTTTATTTTTAAATAAAAATAAAAAATTTTATTAAGTATTTGAACTTACACATTAGTACCAAACCCTAACTCAAAAAAGTGAATTTATTGAGTGTTTGGAGATACAAAGATGTAGATAAAATTTGATGAGATATATTGAATAATTTTTGACATTGTCTTATCAACCAGTTTAATCCAATTCTTGTTTGTCCCTAGTCATAAGCAGAGATGTTTCTTTCAAAAATTTTTTTTTTATTTATTTCAGTGTTTTTTTCCAGGACCCATCAGCTCCAAGTCAAGTAGTTGTTTCAGTCTAGTTGTGGAAGGCACAGCTCACAGTGTCCCACGTGGGGCTCAAACAGGCAACCTTGCTGTTAAGAGCAACACACTCTAAACAACTAAGCTAACCTCCCACCCGGAGATGTTTCTTTTCAATTCACTTTTATTTGTTGGAGTAATAGTCCTCTCAGAATTGATGCATAGTTCTAAAATTTTAGTCAATACTTTAAAATAAACAACTCTACAGATTCTGACTGCTGTGTATACAAAGAATTATTTTTGTGATCATCTTCCTTCACAATCTATTGTGATAATATATTTCAGTTTAATGTCTTTAGCGCCTCCATTATAGTCAGCCAAGGAAGAAAGGAAAGAATGCAAGTGGCCATACTGAAAGCCTAAAAAATCTAATACTTTCATCTGAAAAGGTAACATTTCATTCTATTCTTATAAATCTTTTCTATCCCATGAGATCTCATTATTGGTGATCAGTGGCTGGTGGCTGAATATCTCTTGAAATTGCAACTATCTCTTCCAACAAGGCTATTTTTAACAATGGCTGGGGAAACGTGGCAGAGGACACAAACGGCTTGGACAAAGTAGTTAGAACCTTGTATATGAAATATATATTGTTTTCCTTTTTTTCACATGTATACTACAGGTATAATGTAGAAAATGATAAAACATGAAACATAAATTGAATATATATGCAAAACTATGCCAATGGGAACTTGGGTTACTGCTTGGGTTACTTCTGTGTCATGGACTTAGGAGTGATATTTATTTATTATTTGCTTTTTTTCTGCAATAAACCAGCATTTCTTATATTAGGAAAAAAGGAACTATTTTTCCTTTTCTTAATTTTGTTTTCATTCTGGAAAAATTTAAACAAATATAAAAATAGCAAAACTAGACTAATAAACCTAGACTGTCCCCTAGACATGTACATTGGGTTTCAGACTTGCTTGGGATCCGTGACTCCGTTTTTAATTCCTTTCTCCCTTTTTGACTGGGAATATCTATCTCATGCCTTATCTCATCATTGTATTTTGGAAGCAAATTGCTTGTTTTCTGGTTTAGCAGGTCCACAGATAATGAGGAATTTTGCTCCATCTTGTACAATACTGTAAGTCTCACCCATAGATGATTTAGATGATGAAATATGGGCCTTTTGGGGTTGATGATATTTAAGTGAGATTTTTAGACTTAGAGTTGATGGTGGAATGACTTAAAACTTTTGGGACTGTTGGGATCAGGTGAATATATTTTGTACATGGAACAGGTGTGAATTTGCAGGTCCAGAAGGCAGATTATACTGTGTTAGCTAGTGTCCCCTAAATTCATGTCCTTGTTGGAACCACAGAATTGGATCTAATTTGGAAATAGCGTCGATGCAGATGTAGCTAAGGTAAGGTCAGATTGGAGCAGTGTGGGCCTACAGCCCAATATGACTGATGTCTTTAGAAGAAGAGAAGATACACAGAGAGAGGCACACAGGGAAAAGATCATTTGACAAAGATTGGCAGATGTTGAGTGACATTTTTAGGAGCCAAGGAACACCAAGGATTGCTGGTAACACCAGAAGCAAAGGGAAGGCACGGAACAGATTCTCCTCTAGAGCCTTGAGAGAGAATGCAGTCTTGAGGACACCTTGACTTCAGACTTCTAACATTCAGAACTGCGAGATGATACATTTCTGCTGTTTAAAGCCATGCAGTTTGTGGTCCTTTGTTATAACAGCCCTAAGAAAGTAACACAACTTGCATATGTGCTACTATATCAATATATTATGCACATTGTAAAACACAGAAACAGATATTGAAAAATGTGTAAAGATGCAAAACTAATATTTAAACAATTATTTTATTTTGTTTATTTTGTGCAAAGAGTGTTGAGAGCAATGATGTTGAATATTTGCTATTTTTAAATAAACTTTTTATTTTGGAATAATTTTACATTTACAGAAAGTTGCAAAGTTAGCACAGAAAGTTCCCCAGAGTCTTTCCTGGTGTGGATGGGGGAGGAGGAAGGAGCAGACAGTGCCTCCCAGATGAACAGGCAGCTGTGATATCTCCACAGAGCTCTGAGCTTGGAGTAGGAGACCAGTGTCAGCGTTACTCCTGCTACCCACCGTCTTCCTGCCTCAGTTTCCTCATATGAAAACAGGGATGATAACATATACCTCATGAAGTTGTTCTGAAGATGAAGTAAATCCTAGCTCTGTCCCTTGCTAGCTAAATGAACCTGGGGAAGACATTTTACTCCTTAAGGCACAGTTTCTTCCTGGGTAAAGTGGGTTTGGGGATAGTCATACCTTCCCTACAAGCTTATAATGGGGTGGGAAGTTGTTCAACTCTAGGCCACAGGGTCATCTGTTCTTCCTTGTTTTTATCCCTCAACCACGTTTTCCAGGCTTCTCCTTAAACAGAGTTTTTGTTTGTGTGTGTGCGCGTGTTTGTGTGTGTGTGTGTGTGTGTGTGTGTGTGTGTGTGTGTGAGAGAGAGAGAGAGAGAGAGAGAGAGAGAGAGAGAGAGAGAGAGATTGGTGACTCCTTAAGGACCTTCCAGCCTTCTAGTCTTGAGATTCTTTGTATCAAGATAAGCAGAATCTGGACTTGATGCTTTTATGCAGGGAATAGTTCTCAGCTCTGCCTGGAAAATTCCAGGAGGAGGCTTCTTCAGTACATATGTCTGAGAAGAGCTGATTTGTTCTAAAACGAGTAAGTGCGTGGGTTGCTACGCACCATTGCGCCTCAGCTCCCGCCCCTCGCCCCCACTTCTGCCAAGGCCAGCCTGCCTTCAGCCCAGGAACCTCTGCCACCCCTGCTCCTTCCTCCCAGACTCCCTCGGGGGAGGGGATACTCCCTCGGGTCTTGACTTAAGTCCTTTTCTCCTTTCCATGATGACAAAGATCACAGAACACCCATTTTAGAGTGGGCTGTTCTTAGATCATTTAGTCCATGTTTCTCAATCCTAGCTACACTTTAGAATCTCTTGGGGGAGCTTTTAAAACAAACAAGAGTCCTGGGTGCTGCCCTCAGAGATTCTGCGGAGAAGCCCAGGCTTTGGTATTTTTTAGAAAAGCTCCCCCGGTGATTCTAAAGTCCAGCCAAGATTGACAACCAGCCCAGGGTTTTCAGACCACCCCCTACTGAAGACAGATTTTGTCTCTCTTGTTTACCACTGTATCTTCTAATAACACAAGTATTTGTGGAATGAATGCTCAAACGTACCTCTCAGAGCCCTGGGAAGCCACGGAGGCTGGGAAGAGAAGGGCCACTTCCCTGGGCTCCAGACTCCCGTTCTTACTTCAACTGGAGCCCTCACTTTTAGTTGTTAATTTTTTCATGTATACTTTCAGGTAAGATGTGGAAACCTCTCATTCACTGATAAAGTCTGGTTGTTGTAGACAAAAGAACAGAGATTTTTCCTGATGCAGCAAAATCACCTAACAACAAATGTTCTCATGATAAAACCCCAACCAACACATGTTCATTAACAAGTTGAATTTTGTAGCTTAGGAATAATTTAATTGCACATTTATGGAGTTCAATACAACATTATAGTCATTTTTCCTGATAGACTTTATTTTTAGAAACAGTTTTAGGTTTACAGAAAAATTGTGAAGACAGTACAGAGTTCCCATGTATACCCTGCTCCCAGTTTCCCCCTATGATTGGTGTCTTACATTAGTAAGGTACATTTATTACAATTAATGAACCAACTGATACATTATCATTAACTAAAGTTCATATTTGTTCATGTTTCCTTAGTTTTTACCTAATGTCCTTTTTCTGTTTCAGGATCCTATCCAGGATATCACATTACATTTAGTTGTCATGTATCCTTACATTCTTCTTGGTTGTGACAGTTTCTCAATGTTGTGCAGGAGACCCTGCTCGCTGCGCCATTTGTCGGGTGGGGCGGCCTGCGGGGTCTCTGGTCCCGCTCCCCACATAAGAACGCAGGATACGGTGAGGCCAACAAGGAACACCCACGGAGCCATAGGTAGGGGAGCCACACCACCGCGGTCTCACTGGAGGCTGGGGCCACCGGACGCCGACCTGCCGTCTGCTTTTCCGCCAACCGACCGAGCGACGACTCTTCTCCACTCTCTCCTCTGTTCCTCTCTCTCGGCTCTCCTCTTCCGCTCTCCTCGGCCCTCCTCTTCCGCTCTCCTCGGCAGTCCTCCGTAGCCTCAGCAGTTATACCAGCGGCCAATTGGCCAACCGGCCACAGCCCACGGCCAATCACCACCCGAGCCAGCACCCCTTCACGTGAGGCCGAGAGCCTGTAAACTACTCTCTGGGGCTCTGTCCCCACACTCAAACTTTCATTTAATTGAAGACTTTGACTACTTTTGAGGAACACTGGTCAGGTTTTATAAAATGCCCTTGTATTGAAATGTGTCTGTTTTTCTCATGGTTAGATCGGGGTTATGGATTTTTGAGAGGAAGGCCACAGAGGTAAAGTGTCATTTTTATCCCATCATATCCAGGGTATGTACTATCTACATGACTTATCACTGTTGACGTTGACCTTGATCGCCTGGCTGAGGTAGTGTTTGTCAGGTTTCTTCACTGTACACGTACTGTTCCCACCCCACTCTTTCTCTACTGTAGTCTTTGGAAAGAAATCACAGTGTATAGCCCACGCATAAGGGATGGGGAGTTATGTAAGCCTCCTTGAGGGGGCAGCATCTACATAAATTATTTGCAATTATTCTACTTGGGAGTTTATTCTTTCTTTCTCTTATTTAATCATTTATTTATACACGTATGGACTCTTGGCACTTACTTTATACTTTGGGTTATAATCGAATACTTCTTTATTTTGTTGCTCAGATTGTCCCAGCTTCGGCCATTGGGAGCTCTCTCAGTTAGTTCCCGTGATCATAAGTTTTTTTTAGCACTTCCTTACTTTCTGGCACTGCAACACGCTACAAACCCATCATGCATATTTCCTGCCCCAAATTATAGCCATTTAAAATTTTATTTGAATCGTCCTTGTGTGTTCCTTAATTTCAGATTAATATACATATTTTTCTCAGAATAATTGAATAATTTAAAAAGTATTAGAGAACTAACTGTCAGGCAGTTAGGGATTTTGTGATGTTGGTCATCTTTTAAAATTTGTATTTTGCTGATTTCTTACTTTTTAAAGGTTTTATTAAAATATAGCTAACATACAATATTATATGAGTTTCAGGGATACACCATAGTTATTCAACATTTATATACCTAAGGAAGTGATCACCATGATAAGTCCAGCAACCGCCTGACACCGTACCACGCTGTCACAATAGTATTGACTGTATTCCCACATGCACATATACACACATATATACTTAGATGTATATATATGAAAATTTGGGGAGGATTTTTCAAATAAATTATAGATGATGTCAATTTTCTCCTTTTTGTGTATTTACTCTTCCTAATTTTTCTATACTTCATATACATTAAATATGTAACAAGAAAAAATGTTTTTAGAAGACTCTGATTTTGAGAAAAATGCTTATTGAAAACCCATAAAACAGTAGTAACCAAAAAGAGTAACCAAAACAGTAACCAAAAAATTGACATCATCTATAATTTATTTGAAAAATGCAAATATTTGGGTATGCATGCATGTGTGTGTATGGGGGGTGTATGTGTGTGTGGATGGTGTATGTATATTAATATTTTAACATGTCGTTGCCTCATACTGAGTAGTCTTTTCCTTAGCATTGTCTCATTTAATTCTCACTACAGTCTTGAGTTAGAGGCCAGGCTGGTATTATTGTGGGTGAGAAAGTGTAAATATTGGCAACTGAAGTTTATAGCCTCAGTCTTGCCTCAGTAATTATGTGCACACAGCTGGCAACTGGCTGAGCTGGAAATCACCCACAGGCCTCGACTCTAGGGGCCACAGAATTCTTCTTTCCTATTCCAGAGGTTATCCTGGGGGTGACAAAAAACAAAAACAAAACAAAACAGCCATATTAGTATGCTGGGACTTTTCCCTGATATCATAGCCTTTAAAATTCATACTGTAGAAGACTATTTGATGATATACAAAAAAATTCTTAAGTGAAAAAAGCAAGTTACAATAGTATGATCCCATTTTAGTAAAAAATAAAACGTTTGCATAAACGTGAAAAAATCTGAACTAGGATATATTGTGAAGTGCGAAAAGTTAGATGCAGTATATGTGATATGCTACCTTTTGTAGTAAGAAAGGCGTAAAATAAGAATTTATGTTTTTACGTGTATTTGCATGAGGAACCCTGGAAGGATACACAAACAACCAAGAAGAGTTCGCCTAAGAAGGTGGGAAACATGATAGATGGGGGTCGAGTGGGGAGAACATGTCTCAAGGAATATCTTCTTAATACCATTTTGATTTTGAAACATTCAAAAAACTAAAATTAAAAATTTAAAAATCTAGTAGGCATACTAAAATGCTTATTTTGGGGTGTTGGAGAACTGTAATATTTATTTCCTGGTTTTGGTGCATGTGTATTTTCTCTGTGTTTTACATGTGGAAGAAAAGAATTTATTTTAAAACTTCTTTTCTAAACTTGTTAAAGTGTACCCATGGTTGAAAAGAGGGTTGAATGAGATTTCTAAAGAATTTTGGGGAAAAGGCATATTGTAGGCTACTGTAAATGTGAAATGTGAACCCTTTTTTGACCTGAAACTGTTTATTATATCCGGTTGCCAGACTGCAAAAGTACCTTGTGGACCTGGTTTCCACTGTAAGAAAAGTAGTCTCCAGAATACCCTCTAGAATTGCATTCACGATGCTGCTTTGGCTAAAAGATGAAATACAGATTTCCCACTACACAACCAGTCTTTCCCACCCTCCACTCCAAATGTTGAATCAGATAATGCTTTAAAAAGAATTCTACTTTCAGGGAAATGGAAAAAGTCTGGTCTAAAGATATTCTCTGGGCCTTTAGCATTTTTGACTGATTGTGAATTTAATATATTTTTAACTCAATTCAAGTGCTCTTCTCTCAAGAGACTGCTCCTCTGTTTCTCATCTGTGCTGCTGGGTTGTAGTCAGTGAAGTTTGGCTGGGTGTTTGTTGACACATTTTCTGGGCAAGGCTATTTGAGAAATACTGACATTTCCCCTAACTTCCTTTTTAGGCACCAACCCAGTTTGTCTCCCCATCCTTGTTGGGGCTCCAGCCTTTCTTGGAAGAAAAGAATCCGCTTTACACTTCACAGTCACTTTAAGACTTTTTTCTTTCTTTCCTTCTCCACACTTGTCTCTGTTCCATAGCCTGGACCTCTGCCCAGTCAGCTTCCGAGCTATGCTGTCTCCCTAAGCACAGTCCTCTGCTCTCAAATTTGGAAGGGACTTCAGAGGTCTTTTTAGTTTGCAAACCAGGAATCTCCTCTACCACGTCTTTGCCAGTCGTCCAATGTCTTCTTAAACACTCATGGTGACAGTGAGCTCACTACCTTTAAACTAGTTAACCATCCATTGTTGGTGTTAGCTGTTTCCTGAGGAAGCTAAGAGCAAGTGTGTAATCCTCTTGCTCGCTCTTTAGTTAATTTCTGATCCAAGTGGAAAGAGTGGCCTGAGAGAAGGAGGATGGGGAAGAGAGGAGATCATTGGACCAAAGGGAGCCAGTCCAAGACTGGCATTTGCTCCTAAGGCAATGGGAGGTGGGTGCTAAAAAGAGCTCTAGATTTGGCCTCAGTAGGCAGGGCTTTGCCCCAACTCCATCTTTCAATTACTGACCCAGTTATCTGGGGGCAAGTCAGTTGTACTCTGAATCTAGTTTCTCTTATTTATAAAATTGGGGTTGTAATAACTACTTCATAGGGCTAATGGGAGGACTGAATGAAATAACGCAGGTGAAAATGTTTTGTAACCCTAGAGTTTTACAAATGAGAGCATAGTTATCATCTAAGATGCTATCTAGCTTAGTAACCAGCCCAGCCCAAGGAGCTTACAAAACGGAGGGTTTTGAGATTACTGCACCTGTGTGTCATTCGCAGAATCAGCTTGTGACCGCTGTTGGCTTTCTCCTAGGGGCCAACCACATGTGGTGATAGAATCTGGGCAAGTCCAAGGCTGAAGGATGTGGGTTCCCATCTGGTATAAAACACTCATTTTTAAGATGAATGAGAAGAATTGGTGACTTGCCCACCATTAGGTGGGCTGGACCATGACCCCAGAAGCCTGATTTCTAGGCCTGGCTCCTGTAAGGTTTCCTGACAAAGGTGCAGTTGGTATTTTAGACAGTACAATCTTCATTGTGCAGAATTTCCCGGATCACTGTAGCAAGTGTAACATCTCTGCTCTCCATCCACTAAATGGCAATAGTATCCCTTTGTCTTACGATGACCAAAAAGGCTCCCACACATCTGCTATTGCTTCCAGGGGACAGTATCTCCCCCAGTTGACACCCACTAGAAACTTCAGTGTTGGGTCCTAAAAAGCAGAAAGAGTGTTGGATCAGGTGTTAGAAAATAATGTTTGCTTTTAACTAGCTCTGTAATCTAAAGAAAATACTTCTGTGCGTCTAGGTCATAGTTTCCCCATCTACGAAAGGAGGGAGCAAGTCCAGAGGACGTCTGAGGTTTTCTACGTACCTCTGCCCTCCAGACCTCCCTCTGGCCTGCCTGCATCTGAAATGCCTCTAGCAATGAGCCTTCATATTAGGTCTTGATATGATGGGTGATTTGTATTCTTTTATACATACCTTTCCATATTTACCAAATTTTCTACATTGAACATGTATTGTTTTATAGTTATAAGCACCTCCTTTTTTTATTTTTTAACTTTTATTGGGGAATACTGGGGAACAGTGTGTTTCTCCAGGGCTCATCAGCTCCAGGTCACTCTCCTTCAATCTAGTTGTGGAGGGCACAGCTCAGCTCCAAGTCCAGTCGCCGTTTTCAATCTTAATTGCAGGGAGCGCAGCCCACCATCCCATGCGGGAATTGAACCAGCAACCTTGTTGAGAGCTCTCGCTCTAACCAAATAAGCCATCCGGCCGCCCCTCTGGAAGCTCAGCGGCAGCTTGTTGTCTTCAATCTAGTTGTGGAGGGAGCAGCTCACTGGCCCATGTGGGAATCAAACCGGCAACCTTGTTGTTCAGAGCTCGCACTCTAACCTACTGAGCCATCGACCACCCCAAGCATCTCCTTATTTTTTTGATTCTCTCTCATTCTTGTACTCTCTCTCCCCACCCCTTCCTCCCGTCCCCGCCTCCCTGCCATTCTTCATCTTCTACCCTTTACTGGCATCTTTCCATAGTCATTTAAGTATGCTCAGGTTTCTCTCACTAATAAAACCAAAAAAAACCCAAACCTTTGGCCAACTTGTCTCTCCTTCCTCATTACAATCAAAGCAGTTCAAGCAATTACAAGAATAGTGTAATTTCCACCCAGATTTCCCAAATGTTTACATTTTACATTTGCGTGTGCTCCCTCTAATTTAATAAATACATATATTTTGTATTTTATTATTTTTCTCTTAATTTATTCATTGTCTTTATTTATTCTTATTCTATCTTTCTGTTTTCTGACACATTGACTTATTCTTTTTCTTTTTTTCCCTACTCTCCTATAGTTTATTGTATTGTTCTTTTTCTAATTTTGGAGCCAGATGCTTAATTAAGTTTTTCTCTTCTTCTTTATCAGTATAAATAAAGATATGAAATTTCCTCCGAACGTTGTTTTAACTCTGATCCATAGGTTTTGATATGTTGTTCATTATTATTGTTTCTAGGTTGACTACAAAACTTTTGTTATTATTCTCCCTTAAACCCAAGAAAAGTTTGAGACAGAATTTTAGAATTCTTTTTATTTTCTGAAAGTGGAAAGTTCCTTTCATTTTCTGATTTTCTTATTATTACTGGTTTTATTGTACATTGGTCTGAGAATGCCTTCTTATGGCCTAATACATGGTCAAGTTTTGTGACTGTTTCATGGGCCGTTGGGGGGGAAGGAATGTACTTTTATTTCAGGATACAGAGTTGAAATTTTTTCTATCAGAACTTCCTTATTAATAATTATATATATGTAATCTCTTATTTATCATTGCTTAGCTATCATTGTTTATCCACTTGACCTGTCACAGACTAAGAGAGGTGAATTAAAGTCTCCTACTACCGTGTTTCCCCGAAAATAAGACTTAGCCAGACCATCAGCTCTAACACATCTTATGGAGCAAAAATTAATATAAAACCCAGTATTATATCAGACCCGGTCTTATATTATATTAAAATAAAACCGGGTCTTATATTAATTTTGGGTCCAAAAGATGCATTAGAACTGATGGTCTGGCTAGGTCTTATTTTCGGGGAAACACAGTAATGTGTTTGGGTCTCTTTCTTCTTGTATCTTTTATAAAAAATTTATGCTATATGATGGTCATTGTTACATTACGTGGTGTATAGATTTTCATAACTGTTATATCTTCATTGCAGGTCTTCCTTATCTCATTCAGTACGGTAATTTGATGTACAAAATCTTTTAAGGTTTTAGGTGGTCAAATTTTATCAATATTATCCTTTACAGTTTCTGTGTTTTGTATCAGGCTTAAAGAGGCTATCTTTACTTCCAGCTTTTAAAATTATTCAGTCATGCTTCCTTCAGTACTTTTGTGGTTTTGTTTTTTACATAAAAAATTTTAAATCATCTGGAATTTATTTTAATGTAAAGAACGAGTAGGTGCCCAGCTTCACTCCCCACGCCCCAAACTTGGTCTTCTCAGATGGCTTATCAGATGTCTAAACATCTTTATTGAATAATCAGTTACAGGAGACATCTGTTGTTTTTGCCTCCTGCCCATAATCCTTTGCTCTTCTTTTAATAACAGTCCCTCTATTTTCATTGGGGAGCCACCTCTTAGTCCATATGGTTTGTTTGGAACTGACACTAGCTCCTGCTTCAGGGTTGGGCATATAAATAAACCTTGGTTGTCATCTCCCTGGCCATAGTCATTGGTTCAGGGATGGGGCATGACCCAAGCTAAGACAATCAGACTCAGAAGACTCAGCTCTAAGACTTTTATTGGTATTATTTCAAAAGAGATAGTCTTTTTTCTGTTGATCTTGAAACTATGAAAGTGTAAGCCTGGGATTCCAGGGACCACCACCATGTGTAGCCCAAGTATGAAACCAGCGCAATGAATAGCAGAGCATTGTGTGATGGAAAGAGATGAGGTACCTGCTAAATCTGAGTCTCTAGATCCAGCTAGGTCTTCTCTCTCTCTCTCTCTCTCTCTCTCTCTCTCTCTCTCTCTCTCTCTCTCTCTCTCCATCTATATATATGTATGGAGAGAAAGAGAGATAATTGGGGTTTTCACTTGCTATCAAAAGACCCCTAACAAAAAAAGAAAAATTCACTGACTTGCAATGTTTTTATTACATGGAAAATTCTGATATGAACTTAGTCCTCTAATCTGTTCCATTGATCTATTTATCCATTCCAAGTGTCATAAACTAGAGACACTTGGTTTTTCGATGTCTTGTTTAGTTAGCTCAATGTTTAAAAACATTTTGAATTTGAATGTTGCTGTGAGTGTTGGCTGGTAATGGTTCTTAGCTAACCCCTTCTTCAGAGAATTGCTGTTGCCCAAACGGGAGCCCTCCCATGTGTAAGGGAGGTTATGCCCCCTGACCACCCCAGACTCTGCCAGTGACTGACTCTTGTGGGATTAAAAAGGCCAGTCCTCTTTTCTCAAAATGGGACTGAGTTCTAGCTGTCACTCACTGGAAGGAATGGCCTTTCTAACAACTGAAGTAATGCAGATTAAAAGTGTTGATTCTTTTAAATCTGCAAAGTTTTCTGCATCAACTCACCTTTTTTTTTTTTTTTTTAATTAAAGTTTATCGGGGTGACAATTGTTAGTAAAACTCACCTTTTAAAATATACCAAAAAATCAACATTGGGCAACGACCAACATGTACATTTATTTATCCAGGCAAGATCATCAGAGGACAATAAAACCATTGGGTGAAATTCAGTTGGGGAACAGCTTACTTATTAGTTATATGGGGGGAAAGTACTTTTATAATTGAAAGAACTGGCATCACCACCCTAACTAAGTGATCAAACTAATCATCAGGAATATTGGGTAAAGCTAACATCATGTGCCTCTTGAAATGATGTGAGAGGAAGTACACAATAACACAAGTCATATTCCTGCCAAAAATGTTAACCTGAATCCAATCATGAGAAAATATCAGACAAATGCAGCTTGTGAGACATTCTACTAGGCAGACTCAGAGAATTTGCATTTAGGAGCTTGCACTTTATATACTTTTCATTAAAAAGTACATATATAGATAGGATAGATGAATTTAAGTGAAGTGTAACCATGTGTTCATTAAATTATTTTCAACTTTTCTTAGATTTGGAATTTTAAAAAATCTGCAAATGAAATAAACTATCCTTCATACAAGCACGCAAAATATATACTACATTAAAATCTCACATGCTTTCAGACTTGTGCATTGTTCAATAAAATAGTTCAAACTTATTTTGTCAAATTATATTATGAAATGTGCGTTATAATTATAGTCAATACTCATCTTATTTCAGCTTATAATAAGATTTTCCAGTTCCTATTAACAAAAAATAAAATTATATGCTAGCTGCCAGACCAATTAGCTTTAGCAGTATATACCTTTCTTTTTCATTAAATACATGGGAAATTTAATCATAATGTCTAATGAAGTTAATGGAGCTATTTTTGCCTTTTAAATACAATATTCCCAAAAGCTGTCCACCAGAGTTCAATACCCACATGGACACACATTTACTGAAGGAGAACCTCTCCTTCAGTAATACTCATCACATTAATAATCATAGATAACTTTAGCCACACATCACACTGGATAATTATAAAATAACGAGGACTATCATTATCCTCTTGTTTTGGCAACTTGAATATGATTAATTATATTATATATTAGATCTGCGTCAGTTTTATCTTGACCTGACTGCTTTTAGTAATTGTTCTTACATTATATGCTACAAAATGTATTACTTCAACTTGTTTTATATTTTTCTTTCAATGTTATACTAAAATATTTATTTGAATTGAAAAATAACATCAAGCTCTTTCTGATAGAAAGGAAATGGTAATCTGATTAGGCTGATTGGTTTGATGATGAGGCCCAGCTTTGCCAAAAATGTGTTAGTCAACGTTTTTCAGAATGTTTATTATTGAATGATATAAATGGAACCTCTGAAGTTTTGATGAAATAGAGTTAAAAGCGTGTGATAAAACAAAGGCTTTTAAAGGGAAAGACTGAGTGACGTGGCAGACACTTTAAGGGGCCCTGATGATCTTGCGTCCGGGTATTCTGGCCTTTGTGTGATCTCCTCCCCTGACTGTGGGTGGGACCAAGGACTTGCTTCTAACTAAGAGAATATGGCAAAGATGATGAGATGGATGTAATTATGTCAATGTGATTAAATCACATACGATTGTAGCACCAGTTTTGTTTGGAGAGACTCTTTCCCTCGTTGGCTTTGAAGGAGCAAGTGGCCATGTTGGGAAGACCTTCGTGTGTCCAGGAGCTGAGGGGGCCTCCAGCTGGCAGACAGCAAGCTGCCAACTGAATGCTGCCAACAACCACGTGAATGCAGAAGTGAATCCTGTCCCAGTTGTACCCCGGATGAGACTGCTGTCCCAGATGACAACTTGAGAGATTGCAGCCTTGTGAGACCCTGACGTGGAGGAGCCAGTTAAGTCCTGCCCATACTCTGACCCATAGAAATTGGGAGAAAATAAATGTGTGTTGTTTGGACACACTAAGTGTATGCACTAATATATAACAAATACAAGTGGCAAAGATATGTTGAAAATAATTTTATATTTGAATGCTTTTGGGAACTATCCGGTTATGTACAAATTCAGGTGAAAGAATGACAGGTATAGTGTACAGCAGTGATTCTCAAACTTGAGCACACATCGCAGTTACCTAGAGAGTTTGCTGCTAAAACACAGATTGCTGGTCCCGTCCCAGAGTTTCTCATTCAGTAGGTCTGGGATGAGCCTGAGAACTTTCATTTCTAACAAGTTGCTACATGATACTTGATGCAACTCACACTTTGAGAACCACTGATGTAGAGTCGTTTGGTAGCTAAAACTTGCTAAAATCTTTCTGGTATACTTCTCAAAAATTGAGAAAACAATTAGATTCTAGTGACTGATAAGTTCTACTTTTGTAAGTTAAATCATTTCCAATCCTTTTTTTCCCCCAACAAAATTGAAGGAGGACCTAATAGAGTTATCAATTGATAGATCATTTAAAATAATTTCTAATGAAAGATCACTACGTGAATTTTGGCATGTAACTTGGAAGGACTTTCAAGAATGGAGTGGCATTTTTACTAGAAACACATATACACAACCCCTTCCATTCCTAAGTGCTTGGTTACGTGAACAAGGTATATTACTTAGGGTAGGTTAAACTGCTGTTACAAATAGACTCGAACATAGTTCAAACATATTCTAAGTTTACTTTGAACATGCCGATTAAGACAAAGGTTGCGAGAATCAGGTAGTCTCCTATTGATACAGATACAAATTAATACAGTCTTTTTGGTGGGTCTTTTGCAGTTCATATAAATAGACTTAAAGTGTGCATATCATTTCCCCAGACCATGCATCTTCTAGGATTTATCCTGAGAGTTGTAAATTAATAAAGATGCTCATTCCTGTACTAATTCATTCATTAGACATTTCATTATTATTATTATTATAATAAGGCACAGGCCCCTCTCTAGGGGCAAACCCATTCCAGAGCACCCTGCCCTTCACAAAGAATCATTAGACATTTCTTAATCACTTACTCTGTGTTGGAGATAAAGCAGTTAGCAAAAAAAAAATATAGTCCTGACTTCATGGAACTTACAGTCTATTGGGGAAGACAATCAGCTAAACTTGCAAATAAGTGAATAACTAAGAATTGTTCAAAGTGCTATAAAAAAAAGACAGTGAGTGCTGAAAAAGAGCACTCATATAATAGGAGCTAAGATCATATCTAGGAAAGCCAGGAAATTGAAATTATTCACTTGTTTGCAAGATTAGTTGATTGCCTTCCCTGGGATGGCTTTAAAATTGCGGTTAAATTATGTGTGTGGGTTGAGCTGGTTGGATTTAAGGATGGACTCAGAGGCAGTGTAATATTTCAGGCCCAAGGAACAGTTTGTATCAAGGCTGGGGCAGGAGGGAGCAAGGTCCAGCTGAGACACCAGAAGAAGGCAGGGGCCCTGGAACATATACATAAAGGAGAACGTGATACAAGATGAAGCTGAAGAGATAGGCAAGGACTCACCCTCTAAGGCCAAGTGAAGGATTTGGTTTTATCCCAAGAAATGACTGTAAATATTATTTGGAGGAATAATTATATAAAATAGAATACATAGATTTCAGGTGTTCAGTTCGACAAATGTTGATAAATGTGCATGTAACAATCACCACAACCAAGGTACAGAGCATTGTTATCACTCCAGAACCGCCCTCTACCCCTTCCCAACAAATTCCTGGCCACTCATCTGCTGCTACCACTTTCTGATTTCTATCACCATACTTTGTTCCTTTTTGCTGCCGAGTAGTATTCTTTTGTGCAGATACCACAGCTTGTTTATTTGATCTTCTGTTGATGGACATTTGGGTTGTTTTTGGCGGCAATTGTGAGCAAAGCTTTTATAAATGTTCTTGCAGAGGTCTTTTTGTGAGCATCTGTTTATATCTTTCTCAGGTAAATACTTCAGATTGGAATGGCTAGATCATGGAGTAGATGTATTTACCTTAATAAAGAGCTGCCAAAGAGTTTTCCAAAGTGGTTGCACCATTTTACACTCTCCCACTGTCCTATCCTTGCCAACACTTGATATTGTTAGTCTTTCTAACTTTAGGTTTTCCACAGTTGTCATTGAAAAGTGGGGGAATGACTTGGGCTTTAAAAAAAATTTACTCTCACTACAATATGGAGAAGGGGGTTGGAGTGGATGTGGTGAGACCTGCTACGCAGTGATGGCAAAAATTCAGGTGCAAGATGGGAGTAGATTTGGTTACAGTAGTGATGGTGGAGACAGATTCAAGAGATATTTAGAAGGTAAAATTAATAGGAGTTGGTTGCTGATTGGGAGCATTAAAAAAGGCCCAAATTATTATTTTTCATTTGTTTGATTTAGGGGAATGGAGACCACTTGGCTTGGTTTTGGATATGTATTTGTGATGCCTTAATCTCCAGCAAAGGGGACTGCTTTAAATATATCACCTATGTACTTTGGAATAGCATGCAGTCAGGTATTGTAGGAGAGTATTTTTGATATGGAAAGATGTTCAAACGTTTAAAAAATAAGTTACAAAACTACGTATGATATGTAATATGACCACATTTTTATATTTAAAATAACAGTATGGAGAAAAGCCATCTGGAAAGATGTTAACTGTGATCTCTAGGTTGAGTTTTCAGAATAGTTTTAAAATTTGGGCTACGTTTTTTTCTTTCTTTCTTTCTCTTTTTTCCTACAAAGAACATATGCTAATTGTGTAATATGAAAAAAGTTATTTAAAAAAACACGTAACATTTCAAAAAAAGAAATTAAAGAGCACAAAACAAGAATAGAGTCCCACAGGGACAGGAAAGGGGGTGGGAACAGCACCCTAATCTCTCCTCCTTTATCCTCAAAAGACTCACCCTATACTTTCTGGGCAGGATAGCTTCCAGATTTTGAGAACAGGAGAATGGAAGGTCCGGTGAGAGAAGCTGGGCTGAACTCAAACCCAGGATTGTGGAACTATGGGGCATTCTCTGATCCCTGCTTCCAACTGAGAGCAAACTCAAAACTCTTTTGGATTCCAGATGTAGCGATCAGTTCTGTTCTCTCCTTCTCCATGGAAATGGCTCGTGCACGTAATCCATGACTCCATGTTGCTAATTCAGCCCCAGTAGTCACCCTACTTGACACATCAGAAGCATCTGTCATAGTTGCTCTCCTTTGTCCTGGAAATACCTTCCTGGTTTTCCCTACTTCACTGGCCACTCTTTTTCAGTCTCCTCTAATGGTTCTTCACCATCTCCCCGACCTCTTAATCTTGGCGTGCCTTGGGACTCAGTCCTGGGAACTTATTTTAAATCTACACTTCCTTAGTGATCTCATCCAGTCTCAGCTGTAAATACCGTCTTACACACTGACGCCTCCTAATTTCTATCTCCAGCCTGGATCTCTCCCCTGAACTCCAGACTTGTATATTCAAATTGACGTTCTCATTTGGATTTATAATGGGCATCTCAAAGTTAACATGTCCCAAACTGAACGCCTGTTCTTCCCCAACTCCCATCCCTCGTTTTTCCTCTTCGGTCTTTTCTGGCTCAGTAAATGGCAAATCTAACACTTCCTTGTGCTCAGGCCAAAACTCTTGGAGCCCTAACTCACTCCTTTCTTTCTACGCATCAAAAACCTGTTGGCTCTACCTTAAAAAGACATCCAGATTATGACCTCCTTATGCTTTAGTTCAAGCCACCATCTCCCCTCCCCTGGATTACTGCAATAGCCTACTACTTGGCCTGGCTCCCCTCCTTGCTCCCCTCCAATCTATTTTCAGCCCGGCAGCCAGAGTGATCTTTTAAACTATAAATCAGATTATGTCACTTCTGCTCAAAATCTTTTAACAGATACACATTAACAGAATAAATGCCAAAGTCCTTAAAAAATCGACAGGGTCCTAGATGATAAACCCCAGTTACTTTTCTGACTCGATCTCTTCCTGTGCCCCATCTCACTCCCTCTGATCCTGCGTCACAGGCCTTGCTATTCCATCAATATTCCAGTTGTGTTTCAAGTTTCAGGGCCTTGCTCTTGCTCTTTCCTCCGCCTACATGCTATTCCTTCAGATAGCCATCTGCCTATTTTTTTCAAATCTATGCTCAACTCTAGGTCTTTTCTGACCTCCCTATTTCAAATTGCATCCCGCATCCCCACCATTCACTAATTCCCTTCCTTGCTTTTTCTCCATAGTACTTAATGCCATCTAATAAATGCTATCATTTGTTTCATTTGATTTTTGCACCCTCCCCCAAATGCAAGATCCTTGAGGTCAGAGATTTATATCTTTTTTCCCTTCCACTAATCCTAGAGCAGTAACTGGCATAGTATAGACACTATTTATTGGGTAATACCCCATACGTGATACTTGTATTCTGGTTTCCCATAGACCAATGTTTCCCCCACTAGCCTGTGAGCTGTTCTAGGTGAAGGTGGGTTTCACTGTGTGATGTTCTCCCCCAAAGTGTCTAACGCAGTGTTTTACACACAATAGATGCTTGACATGTTTCATGGATTGATGGATGCAAAAAAATCCTTCACCTTGAATAAGAAGAGAAGGAAACAAAGTCATCCAAGAGAGCCCTGCTAATATTAAAGGGAGGTGTAGCAAACACCATGCCTTCCCACCACCGCTCCCCTCTTTCCCCCCATCCCCTCAGCGCACTTAGTTAATGCATCTCTAATAGCTTCCGGCACACTGATACCTGCACCTACCCTCTTCTTCTCTTCCTGGTAGGAAGTACACTGAGGGGTTAACATTCCTGGGGAAAACCTCAACCAGTAGCAGCAGGAGTTGGCGGATAAATGCCCCAGCCTCTTCAGCCCCTGGTCAATGTGGTCAGAATAAAACGGTGTTAGTGTTGTTGAACCATGAGCTGGTATGAGCTGGTGAGTAGTGTATTTGAACATTTAAGAGATCACGAACAGGGCTTTATTTGAAAATGCAATCTTAAATCAATTATATTCAGCATCCAGTAGTGCGTGGCATCTAGTAGGTTCTCAGTGCATGCCTGGGAAATGAACAAACAGGCCTTTAATGGTGGGGCCGAGCAATCTTCAAAGCTTGCTTAAAGGTAAGACTGATGTTTTTAACTGCTAACCTTGAGAGCGTGCACACCCACACACATCTTTGAATGTCCAAGGAACTCCTTTCTCCTTTACCTCCTAAGAGATCCGTGCCATCTCAGGATGGCCCCGAGATCATCTAGTTAATCCAATCAACCTTGGAGTTGGGGCCAGAACCCATGTTCTGTCTCCCCGTGTCTAGTTCTTTTTCCACAGTAGCTGCTGTGAACATTCCAAGAAAGTAATTTTGGGAGCTAACAATGGTAAGTATTTTCAGATTCAATTTCAACAAAGTGTTACTATTTAAGAAAGCCTGCCAAAAAGATAATGGGAATGAAAAACTGCTCTGTAAACTGTAAAGTGCTATCCAAAAGTTAGCTATCTGAGGTCACTGCCAAGGTCAACAAACCCCGGCCTGGGTGTAGAGCCAGCTCTTAAATTGGAGAAGCTAAGCAAAGGCTGACCATTCAAGGGACCCCTTCCAAATGGGACAACAGTGTTTGCTGGGATCAAAAGGACACAGTGGCTTATCTGTGTGGCACTCACCACCACCTCCTATTTTAAATATCCCTGTGCCTAATAAAATCAATGCTTACATGTGTTAAAACTGATGGTTTTCTGGCCTTTCCCCCTTTTGCTTGTGTTTCGGAGGCCACACACTGAACTCCAGATACCTGTACCACAGGGCAACAGACTGTCTGTCCGAGGTTTCCAACCGACTGGAAACATGAGTGTTTTTCTTCCACATTCAT
The DNA here is from genome assembly GCF_036562045.2 of Rhinolophus sinicus. Lineage (NCBI taxonomy): Eukaryota > Metazoa > Chordata > Mammalia > Chiroptera > Rhinolophidae > Rhinolophus > Rhinolophus sinicus. The sequence goes on from NC_133751.1 coordinate 49,464,751, forward strand.
TTACATTTGTCCCAGCTGCATTAGAATTTAGATTCTGTGCATACTCTGGCTCTCAAAAGCATATTCTTTTGCCCTCACACTACTTCTTTGTCATCGAACAACTGAATAAGCATTGTTTCCCTGGCATGGCTCGTGAAAAGGGACCTCGATGAAGAGTAAACTTCACATTTTCTGGACTTCCTTATCCTAGCGCCCAGCACTGGAAGGGCGGCCCAGTGTTTGGTGACCTCCAGCATTAGGTTAATGATCTGGGTCTGAGCCCAGGCTGGATAATGAGCCTATAAATAATGGGGCGCTGATTGTCCGAGCCTTATCATGGTGAAGCTGAGAGGCAGAGCTTGCTTTGTCCTGCGCTCCCCTACCTTCTCCCCAAGCATCTTAATCTGTCCAAGCTAGTGGGTTTATGTGGCAGACATTCATTCCTCACAAGCTCCCATTCAAGCGGCTGTGCACTGATTCAGTCTCAGATGTTTCTACACTTAAGGGCTTGTAAAACAGTCAAAGAAAGATAGTAGATAAACTTACAGAAAGCCTTCTGTTACAGGCTTGAAAAAAGGCTCTTATTTCTCTACTGTAATAGGAGTCCTGAAAAGCCCAAGGTAAGGTACAGAAAAAGGGTGAAATCGGAACACTAAAAGGCATAACGCTGCACACAGCCCTGCAAACTTTGATTTTCCTTCCACACTTTTCCCAAGTGGATATACACCCATGAGAAAGACAGATCTGGAAAAAAGACTTTTACTGCTGTATGGTTAGAAAAAAACAAAACAGGCCAAGACCTTCCTAAGTTTTTGCTGTTGTTGTTTTCAAGGGACCAACTATTTTACTTAAGACCAAAACTTGTTGGGGGAAAATTAAAAAATAAATGGCCTTCTTCAGTTCTCACTGATTTTCAAAGTGTCCATCTAAGGGGCCGAGCTAGAATCATTCTGGAACTCCAACTCCTAGCCTGGCTAGTAATCTTTTCACACAACCAAGGCCCAAACATGAACTACCTGTTAAAAAATAGTTACTAAGTGGTAGGAAGTAGGGGGGCACAAGGGGATGGGGTGGTCTCAGTTCACCACTGGCTGGAAAAAGGACCTCTCTGCCTCCTACTCCTTTGGATCATTTTCAGCCAGAGCTTCAGAGGTGAGGCCAAAGAGTAGCTATGCCCATTTATTTCCAGGCAACAGTTCCCTACATGACACTCAACTCCATGGTCCATTGGTAAGGCTCAACAGCTGAGAGACAGTGGGAGGGTAAGGGGGAGGAGAAAAAGGTGGCTTCTGCTTGCTTTAAAACTAGATCAGTGAGGGCAAGAAAGAGGCGGGTTTCAGGCACTTGGTAAACTGAAAGCAAACTTCTTTATTGTACACAGTACAGAATAAATGCAGCTTGGCAGGAAGCATACGGCCCTGCACAGGGTAAGTATTTCAAATCAACTGGCAGGCTAAAGCCTTTCTGCACTGTAGACTTTCCACACTCTGGAAAAGAAGCAAAACAAAACCAAAAACCAAAACCATCCGGGAGGTGCATGAGTCCGATGGGAATGCAACGGTGATGCCGCCATCTATGTCCCGTGACAGACAGCACAGGCCACGGAGTTACAGCAGGGAGGGGGAGCTCAGGCTACAGAGAGGATTATTTTCATTCTTGCTAAGATAGCATAAATCCATTAAAAAACAAAACAAAAACCCAACAACAACAAAACCAACCCCCAAACCCAAACTAGGATAAGTAAAAAAAGGAAAAACAAATCCTATACAACATTTACAACAAATAAATCTCTAGCCAGCTGGGGATAAAATATGCATCTATGTATAGACTATGTGTAGGTTAGAAAGCTATAAATATGGTTTGAAAAAGAGTCCTTTGATTAGAGTACAATGCTAATTAAGGCCCAAGCTACAGGTTCAATACCTGTGTGGGCTAATTAGCTTCCAATAGAGGAAAACCTTGTGTTTCCGTAGCTATCAAATACACCCTCTATCCCAGTGAACCTCTTCACAAATGGCAGGTCATCAGGGGGGCCATCTGAGACTATGGAGTGCTCCACAATAGAAAAAGAATTCGCAGCCCGTGTCTTACCCTCCCCAAGCCAGCATTGTCCTTCACGTATGAAGACCAGCACAGTTCTTCCCAATGTGCTAAGTGTCCTGGGGAGCAGGCAGCAAGGTACTACCACTTTCTAGTAACTTTTCCTCTACTTTGAACTCAACGTCCACATAGCGTTAGCTGGGTTGTTTAAAACGTTTTCAATATAATACAGCAATCAGATAAACTTTTTTTTTTTTTTAAAGGTGGCAGGGAACTAAAATGCTAGCACTGTTTCACCTGTTGGTGTCACATGTATGTCTCAAACTCTACTGAATCATATGCAGGGTTTAAAGTCCAAGAATTAAAGAAAAAGGGAAACAAAACAAACTGATGAAACAGAAATTGTCATCAGTCATACCTGGGGAAGAATCCCCAGGGTTCCCACCAGGTGACCAGGTTTCAAATGGACATGACATGTATTATGTACATCTGCTTTCCAGAGAGGGCGTGTTAGAGACCATGGGAAGTATACACATAGAATCTAAGCGGGTGTCCAGGCTGCCCTGCACACCTCAACAATGTACAACTCAGGTGCAAAGTTCTGTTGGGCTGTCTGGTGCAGAAAGCACAAAGCAGGCAGTAAAGCGGGCGTGTATACGGCTACGGGGAAGCCCCCACACAGCCCCTTTCAAGCTGCAGCGTCTTCATAAGTTGGCACTGCCCTGTCTAAGGACACAGTGCAGTTACCGAAAGGTTTTTTTTTTTGCTTTAAATACCAAAACTACAAAAATCAGTTTATAAACTGTTTTTCCAAAACAACCACCAAAACAAAACAATCCCCCGAATCAAAGCAAAACAAAATACTGTCAAAAGTGTTAATCACTCTTCTCCTAAAATTAAAGCCATCCGCACACAGCCATGTGACTGGGAAGAGAAAGGGGGCTTGTTCTACTTGGTGACCATATGGCCAGAAGGTTCCAAAGAGTAGCAATGGTTTATTATTTGAGAACCATCAAGTGGGTACCAGCTGTTCTGACTTTCCCCCCTTCTTTCTAGACCAAGGGGAAACATTTCAGATTGAGCTAGATGAGCAATCTGAATTTTAAGATATTTTTAACCCTTCATGGTTTTGAGCCTCCCCCAACTTGGCCTACCTTCTGTCATGTGGGTTTGTGATTTCTTTTTCAGTAAATTGTGCAAATCAGAGCCCTTCTATGTAAAGGTATTTTAGTAGTCCATGATCAATGCAGATTGTCACACACTCTGTCCTGGTTTGTGAGTACTAACCTGAACAAGGTATTGCTTTGCACGTGTCGTCCACGAGAAGAAGGCTCCACTGCAATCTCTTCCCAGAAACCTTGTCAGGATCAAAGCTGAGGCATCAGCCTTTTGGTGGTTTTTCTGCCCCTCCCTGTTCCCACTCCCCAGCAAAGGTATCTGTCTGTAAGGGTGCCAATCCAGAGACAGCTTGGGTTCTCCAGATAATACTCAAAGGGCAAGCTTTAGGAACAGCCAAAAACACAAACAAAACCACTGCCCTCGTTTGCCTGAATGGGAACTGCTAACGCTAGGCTTTGGCTGCTCAGCCACTCAGAAACTTAGTAAGCGAAGCCTTCGGCATAGGGAAGGCCACTGCAGCGATCCATGTCCAGGAGGTACGCAGAGTTGTCTTCAAAGTGGGTCAGTGGCAGGGTATCCTCCTCGCTGAGGTGGCACTCGGACTCTGCTTTCAAGAACGGACGCTGGTTGTCAGGGAAGGCCATGGAGAAAAGGGCATCTGGGTCACACACAAATTTGTAGACGTATCGCTCCCCAGCCACCTAAGCGAGAAAACACCAAATGAGGCCTGGCTGGAACAGGGCATGGTGGGGACCAAAGGAAGAACAATGAGACATTTGTAAGTCACCAAGTTCTCCAGGGACCAAAAGAGGTTCACTAGGAAGTGATTATCCAAATCCTTCAGATTTATTTTAATAAATCTTAGGGACCTGTTACCTGCCAAGTGTTTCTGTTGACAACAGTTCAGCAGTTGAGATATCTGAATTTCAAATTCATACTAGATAGGCTCTTTTAGCAGAAAATACTCACTGTCTTAGAAAGAATGGGTATGCTGAGGCTGGTGCCTGGTGTTATGAGAAGGTGTAAGGATTGAAAGGTACAGTGCTGAAGCCAGGCCACGGTTTCAGTCACCTCCAAAGTTGTACAAGTCTTCACAGTACAGCTTTGTTATTTCTGAAGGGCTAGGAATCTGATCAGAAAGCCTATGTGGAAATTTTAAGTTTGTTCCAAAGCCAAGTGGAATCGCTTCTTGGCTTACCTGCAGTTTTAAATTACTCATTCCATGGTTCTGTTACACTGAGGAACTGGTAACTGCCTTATATGGATTGTATGCATTATAATATTATTAGCACCAACAGGCCTTGATTATCAAAAAGCCTCGTGATGTAGCTGACGAGCAATCTAGGTCACTGGGAACCCATTCTCTGCTGGCTGCTTTGCAAGTACAAGAAGACACATGCCACTGAAAATCAAACCCGACCATCAGCTCTGCTCAGGTAATGCAGAGGGGAGCGGGAAAGTGGCTAAAATGACTGGTGAAATAAACATTTCAGACTCAGAAATTCAAAACGTTGAGTTTAACCCTGCCCTTCAGTTATTCTGTTGTGATTTTAAAATCCTCTTTTTAAGATACTCACAGGTCATATAATGAATATAACAATGATCCCTTACTTTGGGGAGCACATTATTTTTTTCCGGGACGTTTTCACATCTATTACCCCATGAGTTAGAGCGCTGGGATCATCACCTACATTTTTATTGGAAGTACAGGCTTTGGGAGGTGAAGCGACTTTCTTCAAAGCCTACAGCTAAGTACATGGGAGTGTTGGGAGATGAGCCTGTCCGAGCCTCATTCTTGTGCCTTCCTGAACTCTTTGCCTATTTTATTCTCAGAAATAAACTTTTCTACTTCCTTAGAAAACTTAAGAACTAGCCACAGGGACAGCTCATTGCTCTTAGCTCAAGTTACCGTGTCTTGGTTACATTCAGAGTTGGGAAAAGTAAAGGAATATTGGCTCTCCTTCCTAAATTTAATATTCCACCTGATAATATTAACATTTAAGGGAGGAGGGGTTTTAGGGGAAAATTGGAAATGACTGCTAATGGATTCAGGTTTCTTTTTGGGGTGATAAAATGTTCTAAAACTGATTATGGCGATGGTTGCACAACTCTGTGAATACATTAAAAACCACCGAATTATACCTTATAAAAGGGGGGGGGGGAGCGGTCATGTAGGAGGTGACACCCATCCTAGAGTATCTATTACCTCTGCCAAGTACTAAAGTTAAACCCTCAGTTCTGCCCCAAAGGAACTCACACTCCTGTGAGTGATGGACACTGACACTAACGGAGGAATTAAAATACAGAGAGAAGGGAAGGGCAGTGATCGAGAGAAGTGCGGGTGCTAACAGAAGCAGAAAACGAGACTATGTACCTCAGCCTGAGGACTTCAGATTCTTGGAGTAAAAAGGTGATTACTGAGACAGGAAACAAGCAGAAGCCTGCCAGGTAATGAAGGTATTAGGAATGTTCTAGTTCTCCAGTAGGATGGTAGTTTAATAGGTGTTTTTTTCATTTTGTAGTTTGGTAACTTATATGAATGTGGTATGTACTCTCTGGTAAATAATCACCATATTCATTAAGAGAAAGATGGCTGTGCTAGTGAAAGTAATCAAGTATGAGTGAGGAAACGGGAGTTAGATGGTGCCCAAACTGGAAACAGCCTTTGATCTTTGTAGGAAGCACTTAAAAGTCGGGACTGTATCCAGAAGACCATCCATGAAAAGCCGTTCAATATTTTTTAAGGTAGTAAGAGGAATATGGGGTCACATTATCACATTATCACCTGCCTATGAGAAAGATCAACCTGGCTTTGTGCGTAGACAAGTTCTCAGCAGCAATAACGATACATTTCTGCCAAGTGCATCTTGGCGGCTACTGCCACGTAGATTGCCTAAACGTGTAAATGCTAGAATTTGGATACAGCATACAATCAGGTGGCTAAGAAAGACCAAGCCACGATTTGCCATTTGCCTATCCATTGGATTTTAAGATTGGGGTCCTCCACCACCTAGCCTAATAAAGACTTTGTACGGTCTTCCTCAAAATACACGTCATCCTTTATTCTGCAATCTGCTACCAAGTGATTCTGCTGCCATTTTACAAACGTTGGGTTTTTAACTTGAGTTCCAGTTTCTACAGGTTCTGAAAGAGAAGATTTTCTTACTCCTCTAACACTTTTGAGAGTATTAAACCAACACATTTGAAGGTCTAGGTGTTCTACCAATGAAAGACTTCAATGACGCTCTTGTGGGAATGGAAAACTTGAAGTCGATTCCGTCCCGTGCTCCTTTATGGATATAATAGTTGGCCTAAGTGTCATTTTAAGTAAAGCAGAGGAATCTAATTGTCCTACGATGTGTTCCACACACAACCTCTGATTTTCACACATACCCAAGAGCATTAAAGGTGTCTTTTACATCTCATTTGATTCTTAAGTTTGTTTTTCCAAGATTTTTTCCTACCACAGAATCACTTATGAGTCTAAAATCTTCTCCATTCAGCCATTATAAACAGTTTTTACAGAAGCCCTTGCCAATTTTCTTTGAAAGTGGTCAGAGTGATGTAAGTATCTCTCGTAATTGCTCACCTTCTGCATGATGCCCTTCTCATAGTAATAGCGTAGAGAACGGCTGAGCTTGTCATAGTTCATGGCTGGCCGGTTCTTCTGGATACCCCAACGCCGAGCAACCTGCAGAGACATGAAAGCAATAGAAACTCACTCCCTGGGCCTAGTGGCTTTCTCCCAATCTCAGGAGAGCTGGTTCTGTTACCTGACTGCTCTGGTCAGTGCTCCATTTCCTTGACCTGGAAGGAAAAGCATTTAATTCCCTGAAGACCAAACATTCAACAAAGGTGATGATTCAGTTACAAATGCTAAGAGGTGAGACCTAGGGGTGGAAGAATCCTAGTACTGTAAGATTGCAGAGGGCTTGGCTAATGTCCCAGAGGAAGCAGGCTCTCTACTGTTTCTCCACATATGAATTATTGACCAATACCCACAGACCATTAACATGTTGCCATTAAGTGCTATGGTTTTTGTAGCAGTCAATAAGGAATAATTAGAATGGTCATTCCTGAAACATTAGAAACACACTAGTGAGTTGCTAATGGGCCAGCAGAGCAAAAGTTCAATTCTAATAAGATTGGAGAGGGGCTGGGAGATGTTTACTTATTGCAGCTCATGGAGTAAGGAGGAATCAGATCATTTCAGCCTGCTGCCATCCAATCCCCTACTCCCAGCAGACCTGCAGAATGGACATTAAAACATGTAGCAGCATTATCCACTTAATGAAAAATTAACAGGGTTTCCCAAATAGTTCTGAAGTGCATTATACCCACCCAGTCCACCTGAGGTGCAGTGATGGGAGCATGGAATTGGAGCTTCGGGTGAAGAAACCTTATAGACAGAAAACGTCCTAGGACAGTTTACCCAATTATCAAGACAGCCATGCCATTTCTGTTCTCAAGTATCTGAACAGCCCAAATCCTACTTATAAGGATGACTGTCGAGGTGGGAGAATAACAACCCTGGACACATGAGTCTTCTCAGGTCTTTAAATGTATGCAAACCTGGCATCATGGTTTGAACATTTTAGTCCAGTTTTGGAAACTTTTTAATAAAGCAAAATAACTGCATTCCTTTGATCTTTAAAAAAACAAATGTTAAACATGAACTGGGAGGTAGAGCGACTGCAAGTAGAAAAGTCGGTCATATAATAGCATTTCACTTATAGCATTAGGTTGGTACAAAAATAGTCATGGTTTAAAAGGTTAAAATTGCAAAAACCAGTTACTTTTGCACCAACCTAGTATTTCCTACATATTTGGGCATAATGAAAGCAACATTTGAATTCAGGATTCTAAAATGACCTTTAATAAATACCAGAAATGATCTGATAAATAAGGAAGAATGCACTTGCCCTAATTACATTAGAATAATTCAACAGCCATGAGTCCACTTTGCAAGAAACAGTGTGAAAGTTACATTTCCACTCTTTGGCTTCATGTTCCTAAAGCACAGATGATGTCCCTGGGTCTCCTTTCTCCATATTGCATCCATTCAACTCTATCTTTGAAAAAAGCCAAAAATGCAAAATTAACTCCAAGTTACATCCTGGTTAGAGAAGACGAACATTTTAATGGAAGTAGCGATATAAAGAGAAACTTTCTAAACCAATATATGTCCTTCTCCCCTGTTCAAAAGAAATGAGAGTATAAAATTATACTCACACTACTGTCAGCTACCTCAGGCAGGGAACCTTAAAGGAAGCCCAGCCTCATCATTTTACTATATTCAGGGGTGGAAAACAATTCTTGAATATTCTTCCACTTCAGCCACAACCTCTCTTTGCTGTCACTTGTTTACACTCAATAGCTCACTGGAGAGAGGTTTTGTAATATGCAGACTTTCAAAGCAGCTGTGGTAGCCATAGTTACTGACTCGTCCTCTTGGGCCGGGACCCTGTGATTCAGTAGCCATCACCAGGGCTGCTCCTTCTACAGAAACGCAAAATGCAGCACAACTGCAGAGCAGCTGGAAATGAGGGCTGCCGCATTTCTGGGGAGAGGGAGCAGGCAATAGCTTGTTACCAGCTCTTCCTTCCTTTCATCTTTCTCAGTCGTTACTTTGATAGCATGCATCTTGAGTATGATGGCTGAAGGAGTTAAAAAAGAAAAAAATCCACATATCTTTTCCTCCCTTTTCAAGAGAAAGCAGCCACAGCACAGGGAGCGGCTTTTTCTGCAGCCCATCCTTTTACACCTCCCCATGGCATCAGTTATCTGCCACATGTTCAACAAACAACCCTACCCCCAAAATATTCATTAATGCAGATTCACAGTGAAAATGGCTCCAGATTAAAGCCGAGTCAGTCATAATTGAGAGGGTGCTAAGCTGGATGACTATCAAAAGACATTTGATTAGGGGGCCTGCCAAAACGCAGTTCTAAAACCACAATTTCCATGCACAGTGTAATGGATATTATGGATAATTACCCAGAGTGCACTACTCAGCCACACAGCTGCCTACAATTACGTCCCAAACAGCTTCCTCCTCCACTTCACCCTTCAAGCTCCCCCGTGACAACTTCTTACAGCTTTTCGAGAAGTTGGTCTCTTCTTGACATTAACAAGAGACGGGCCCACAAGGAGTAGAGTGGGGGGTGGGAGTGGGGAACGCAACAAATGCTGCATGTTCCGTGGCTAAAGTGCACAGAGGGAACAGACCTAGTCCTAGGTTAAGAGAATGGAACATTCAGAGTTCACGGAATGCGTGGGGATTTCAAGGTGGGGTGGAAAGAAGTACTTCCTGAAGAAATAAAGCTGTCCAATCAGCCGAGGGATTCTCAAGGCCACCACAGGCCTCTCACGTGACTTGGAAGCTTGGCATTTATGAACATTCTGGATTAATATTAGTTTCTTTATTAAGTAAGAAAGCAGGGGCCCTTTGCCATCTGTTCATCATTTTCTTTACTACTGGTAGGAGAGCAGAAGATTCAATAACAGCCTTACAAAGAGTCATAACCAGGTTTACCTGCAGCTGTACAGCCTGTGCTTAGGCCCGAGGCAGTGGCAATAAAGTAATAAAAGCTCCTGTTTGTGAAACAGGATAAATCAATAAGGGCTGCCCACATGACAGATTTACTTTCAAAAAGCCTCAGAGAGTTTAGGCGACATGCTTTTCTCAAGCCTCACATAAACCAGGCCATGTTATGAGGAAAAGAATGTGGGGCAGATGGCTCTCCAGTATGGCTGGGAGCCTAAAACATAGCTCCATTTCTGCATGACTTAGCCAAAAGAAACCTTTAGAAAAACACAACAGTGGTCCCAAACTCTGGCTATGAAGGTAGACTGAGTCTTAACAGAAACTGATTACAATATGAGATGTTGACATATTTGCATTTTTGTGAATGCTACAAAATAGGGAATACCACACGTATATCTTCTTTTGTAACTGCCCTTAATGAAGCCTTCCTTATTCTCCTACCAGTCAAGATTCTTCTGAAGTTTCCAATCCTCATATTCTCTTTTTCTCATCTTAACTTTCAGGCCATTTTCTTCTTCCAAACCAAGTGCCAGGTTGTTACCTCCTGCTGTTAACCCTCATACAACTTAGGCCCTTGGTGTGCTAACATGAGCCCTGGAATTAATGGAACAACATGCAAAACTGCAGTTGTTGCTCAAATGTCGTCCAAGAGTAATGTTCCCATTTCAATTACACATAATCCAAAGATACCTTTTGCTCTGTTGGTTTAATATAAAATGCCTAAGTACACACTACTAAAAGAAGCATATGTCAGATTTTCAGGGCCATCATTTCTTTTCTATTTATAATCTCTCTAGATTCTAAATCAAAGAGAAATTAAAAATCAATGATTTGTCTGAATGGCTCTTGATTTGTCTTCTCCACTGAAGTAATGGTACTGGTTCTGTCCACAGGCCTTTCTGTGAATAGTTCTAGGCAAACAGACAGAAACAATGTCAACAATGTTTCTTTCTCTATTAACAAAATAATGAAGGTCTGTGTCATCTCTCAACTATTACGATGGAACATAATATACTTTAAAAAAATCGAAGCTCCTAAGATTGACCTGTCTCTGATAATTTTATTTTATTTCTTTAGGTTAGCGTCATTTGAAATACACAATGGGCTAATCGCATCCTGTAATATATTACCAAAGTGTCATACCAATGTTCCCGTAGTCTCAGATATAGGCTATGACATGAGAGCCGACACTGAAACAAGTTTCCCACTGAAACAACACTTGGAAAAGGCTTTCCAAGAGGGAAAACAGACCCTATTTGGATGTAAGTCTTGACAGCCTCACTCCCCAGATTTTGCAGAAATGTTACCAATACTTTTTATATATTCTACAGTGGAGAACCCCACCTCTCCATGAACTGTAAACTGTCCGATTAGTAGGAAGGGCACTGCCAAGCCCAATAGCCAGGCCATAATCTGAATAAGGAGAGCACATTTAACAGTAAAAAGCCTCCGTGGAGAACTAGACAAGAACAAACCTCACCATCAGCATCAACAAATAGAAAACTCATTTGCGTCGGCCTGCAGTGCTCACCTCCTCGGGTTCTATCAGCTTGAACTCCATGCCTCGGCCTGTCCAGGCAATGAAGTGGGCGTTGGCTGGGTCATCAAGAAGAGTGACCAGGAATTGCCACAACTGAAGAGAACCTCGCCTCTGGTAAGGAGGCCCCTCCCGATACATGGTGGGTTCTTGTTTGACTTTGCCTGTTGGGGACAAAGATACAAATGCAATACTTTAGTCTGAAGTTTCTCAGGTGACTTGGGCAAAAAAGAGTTCACACCAATTTGGTGCGAACGAGACTGACAGAGGAGCTCTGACATCTCCAAACCTCCTGCTTAGCAACAAACTGGATGGGGCTCCTTACCTTCCAGTCTCTCGGGAACAACACAAGTGTCATCGAAGTACAACCGGGGATCTTTTTCATATGAAAAACCTGAAGGAGAATTTAAAAAGACTATGTTGTTTAACAAATTCTCTGTGTCCTACTAAAACTGGATTTAAGAACTAAAATGGGATTCTTCCACTTCAGGTCTTAAGCCCTATTAACTGCTGTATCTATGGCAGGCTGCATTTTGGGGGACTTCAAAAGGACTTAGGCGTTCATGTTCTGACGGAATCACCTGAGCCTCGGTCAGAGCGGCATTGATTCTTGCTATGAGAGCTAAGACTGCAGGGAAGCACTGAGTCACCAGCTAAGTTCCTTCACATCTTGCTTATGAGGTCTGCATGGATCAGTGTTGCTGGGACTAAGCCTTTCTATCTGAAAAGATATCTCATCTATTTCAGTTGGCCCAGCTGCATGGATTTGGTTCACCTGTACATACTCTCACCCTTTTTTTCCTTTTAGCGAATATTAATTTCAATATTTCCTACTCGTCCAGGCTGCCCACATACCTTATTCAATTATGATAGAGCTTGGAGGGTAGAGAAGGTAGCCAAAATGAGTAAAGACTTGGGCCTGTGGAGAACTGTGACAAGCAGTAAGTTTAAAAGCAAGATGGAGTTATTATCACCAGGCAGTGGAAGGAATATGAAGACTTTCTAGCAATAGATAAATCAGAGGTAAGAAAGGGGAACTGACTGGTCAACAACACATGTTAAGTGGAAATGAAAGGGAGCAAGGGCCAAAAGGAAAGGGGTCAGGAAGGGTGGCCCGGCGTTCTCAGTCCATGAACCCTTCATATACATTCAGCGCTGAGCACCACGTCACCGGGCACCCGAACAAGACCAGCAGTTCAAATCCAAGCCAGGTAACAGACAGGCTTGATGGGAACCACAGCCCGCTTCCGGGGTGAGCACTCCGGCGTGCTCTCCTGCACCAGCACACTTCTTCTGGGTGGTAAACCACTCATCGGGCTGTGCAGTACAGGTGTATGTGTGCCTGCTGGGTATGCAGAGGGGATAGGGAGGGGAAGCCACTCTGCATTGAAGGGCCTTCCTTAGATTTTGAGAGGGATTTGCTATGACTTGAAAAATCTACAGGTAAAGGTGCCAAGAAACAACCTGCTGTTCTTTCTGCACAATCAGCCCAGATCAAGCTCTTGGCAGGACCAGCGCGACTTTTAAGAGGCCTGGGACTGGGAAAACACTGCCCAACTTAAAGGAAACTGCGATTGCTTTGAGGTTTATATTACTCATTTTTGTTTTCTCAGCCCCCAGCACTATTTCTCTGCTTAACTATATCAAAGGATGTATATTTTATTGGTATTTACTTATTATTTAGGCCCAATAAACATTTATGCCAGAAACTGTGCTAGAAGGAGGTAGATAATGAGAAGAAACAGACTTGGGACTTGCTTGCATCCCAACTGGAGGAGACAGGTAATAAAGAGGGAAAAAAAGAAATGAGACATGGTGTAATATAGAACATTAAAGAGTGTGCACCCTGGAGCCAGACTAATAGACCTAGATTAGCTGTGTGACCTTGAACAAGTTAATTAATTTCTCTGTGCTCAAGTTTCCTCATTTCAAGACTAATTCCTACGTTATAGAGTTGTGGTAAGAATTTAATGAGTTAATATATATTCTGTTCCATGGATCTATTTATCTTTACACCAGACTGCCAAGAATAGCTCCTGGTAGATAAGTGTGCAATAAATGATAGTTTAAAAAAATTAAGGTAGTTAATTATACATTGGGCTAAGTACTATTAAGAAATAAACTGGATGATGTAAGAGCTTTATCTTGTAACATTGTCATGGATTCTAAATTCCTTGAGGATAAGGACAATTTCCTGAGTATTTTAGTATCCTCATAACACCTGGTATATTATAAGTGCTTAACAAATACCTGAACAAATATGAGAAGCTCATTAGTAGTCGCCATTAAAAAAAAGATTTAAGAATACAGTGCTAACTTTTAAGTCAGGGATTCAGTGACTCCTACAATAAATTTATTTCCAATTTTGGTATTAGAAAACTGACTTTAATGACAAACTATTATACTTTATATTATCAATAAGAATTACATAATCCATCATGCTTCATGCATTTTGCCTTGGCTATCAGGAAGCTACTTATTTCCCAACTTTCCATATAGATTTTGATAACTCCAGTGATGGTTTGATGGCCTTCTTATAAGTACACTACTTCAAAGTTCACACACCTGTTAACCTTGCCAAGTTATTTCTAGAGCTTTTCTTCCTCTAAGGTTAAGGATAATACATTCAGAGTATATAGGGAAAATATGTAAATCTAGATTACATTCTAGGTTTGGTTTTCAAATTAATCAGATGAAGTCCTGCCCGAGTATCGTTTTGGTGTTATTTTGTGGTTTCTAGTCATTGACACATGTGGTTCTCTAAAACATCTGGAAGATGCTGTTGGTTTAAGTGAAATTTAAGGCAGTTGAATTTGTACCAGCAGTTATTATCAGTTGTGGCCACAACTATCTAATCACTCAAATAAAGGTGGCAGGAAGGAAGGGCCTGTATGAGGAGCGTAGTAGAAATCAAAGATTCAAAACAGCATGCAAAGATTCCAGGTGAACGCTAAGGCAGGATGGCTATCTTAGTAATCACAGATGTCAATCAGAAACGCTTGTTTCACTGTTTCACAGGCATCTGTGGTCAAGCCGGTATAAGAAGTAGAGAAAAACCATGGCAGGGTAATTTAGGGCAATTAAGAATGCAGGTCTCTTTGAAACGAACTTCTTGAACGTGTGTGGAGGCAGGGAAAAGAATGGGAAAGGGTGGGGAAAAAGAAGACAAACTTGCCAGATATTCTGTGTGTAGTAAGCAGCTCAGGGGTCAAATGACAGACTAAAATATTTCCTTTAAGAGCATGCTCCTTTCTAAATGTTGTAATTATGCAAAATATTTTCCTCCCTCTCTTCCCTCGCTCCCTCCTAGTTTCCCTGCCGTAGGCATCAATTGCTCCTGTCGAGACATTTGGAAACCTAGAAGAGTCCCAAACAGTTGTGCCAATCACAGTCAGAGGTCCAGTAGATAGCCCTTCCTTCCCAGGGCTGGACACTCAGAATATCCCCAGGTGCCCAGTGAAACAACACTTGGTCTCCCCTCTAGGCAAGTCAGTGGGAAGCAGCTACTCATTGAAACCACTCAAGAACCAATTACTTACAAAAAACAGTGAATGCTCCATAACGCTGTTTTATCAGTTCTTTCCACCTTCCTCTAAAAACTCTAGAGAACCGTGGTTACCAATTTTGGATGCACACTGGAAGCGCTGTGCATTCCCTGTGGAATCCTGGGGAACTTTAACTACTAACTCTTGAGTCCCACCCCAGAACTTCTCATTTCACTTTTCTGGGTAAAGCCTGGACACCACATATTTAAAAGCTCCCCAGGTGATTCTAATGTGTAGCCAAAGCTGAGACTTTCTACTCTGTAGTAGTTATCAAACTTGAATGTGCATCAGATCACTGGCTGGTTAAAACAATGCGTTTCTGAGTCAGTAGGTCTGGGGTGTGTCCTGAGAATGAGCATTTCTAACAAGTCCCAGGTGAAGCTCAGGCCATAGGTTTGGGGAAATCACATTGCATAGATCATTTATGGAGATGAATGTGACAGAAAATAAGACATTTCTGGGGAAGTTGTTCTAAGAATAAAACCCTTTCCTGTTTCAATGTTCAGAAGAGAAGTCCTGAACCTACCATCGCAAGTCGTGACACAATTCCTAAGACCCAGTATAGGTCAACAGTGTTATATATAGCTGTATAACCTCCTTGTGTGGGAATGTGGAACTGAGGTTGGTTCATTTTTCCTTCATGTTACCAAGTGAATGCTTAAAAGTGAGGGTCATTACTACTGAAATTGATGGCAGCTCTCACAGTGTTCAGGAGCGTACCTCAAACCCTGTGTGTAAAGTAACTGAAGGTTATGATCAATTAGCTCTCATATTCATGAGCTAAGGAAGAGTCAACCTAGGATCTCAAATCTTAGCCAGGAAATAGCAGTTTTAAGCTTCCTCAAATATTATTATTTTTTTTAAAGCTACTTACCTTCATGGCTGCTGGAGAAATAGCCCCCTCTCACGTAGGATGACTGGCAGGTAGGCACTTCTGAAAGAGAAACACAGACATACACACTCTCGTCACTGGTTTCTGCAGTTGAATCAGTATTATCAGTTGAACTGCAGCTCTGCGATAAAGCTCCTGAACCTTCTCCTGCTCCAAGGTCATGTTTTTTTGGTCTTGTCCTGGGAAAAAGGTACCACCCCAATAAGCAACATAGAAAACACTATAACCCAGCATCTGAAAGTAGGACTCCTAATCAAGAGAACTGGGAAGAAATAAATGATGCCTCACTCTCATCACTTACTCATTTTAGAAATTAGTTAACACTAAACCTGGTGAGAGAGTTAATACCATGTTTCCCTGAAAATAAGACCTAACCAGAAAATAAGCATCAGCATGATCTTTCAGGATGCTCATAATACAAAATAAGCCCCAGCGCGTCTTTTGGAGCAAAAATTAATATAAGACCTGGTCTTATTTTCGGGGAAATACGGTAGGTCTTATTTTATATTATGAGCATCCTGAAAAATCATGCTAGGGCTTGTTTTCCAGTTAGGTCTTATTTTCGGGGAAACGCGGTAGAAGAAGAAATTGGCTTTTAAAAGGCCAAACTTGGCCTTCTGCCTATAAAGACTGTGGCGTTAGGAAGGGGTGGAGTATTGCTTTAGATCTTTCCCAATTTGCTCTCCTTTACAGTTGACGGTCACATCCAATTCTGCTGCAAGAGGTGAGGGTATTTTTAGGTTATAGAGATTAGGGGATTTGAAGCTATGAGGTTAGGACAAGAACTGGCAGGAGTGGGGGACTGCAGTTTAGCAAGTACACTTTCACCATGCTGGAACTGTTAGAATGAAACCCAGGCTCAAGCAATCTCTTCTTCAGGGATCATGTTATCAAGGTGTCCACTGAAAGAAAAGACAGTGAGTTGAGTTGTGCCCATGTGGGACAAGCCTTTACCCCAGGAATACCACTCAGATCAAAGAATTAGAGATATAGTAACATCTGCTGGGTGTCTTGCTTTAAGAGAGTGGGGTGGAGTGAAAAACACGTCAGGACAGATTAAATGTCATCCTCAAAGGAAAAATGCTGGTTATGCCTGCTCCTGAGAAAAATACATCAAAACCTTCAGGAGGAATGCCAGTGGAAATTTTACAAGCTATCAATACTTATACTTGGTAATTTTTCTATCATAAAGCAACAGATGTCTCCCTTCTGCCTATCTCCACAGCCTTTCCCATAACCAATTCCTGCCTGAACTGAGCAATCTATGTATTATCACACAGAAGGTCAAGAGCAAATTCTATGCCCTATTCCATTTGCAACGGCCATTCAAGTACATATCGCCCCACCGCTCCGCAGGGTCTTCAAGAAAAGCATGCCCGGGAAAGGCTGAAAACCTACCCGCCACCCTCAAATTCCTCTAGCACCAACCGCAAGAAAAGAGTGAAAAAGTTTAAGTCATTTCTGAAAGAAGGGAAACCAAAGAGGAGGAAACAGTTTCTAAGTGCAAGCTACAAAATCCCAACTCTCCTTTTCCCTAAGATCTCCATTTAATAGGCCTGGCCTATAAGATACAGTCAGTGAGTGTGTGTGGGGGGGGGAGGGAAAGGAGTCCCCAAGTATAGCTTAAACTCTTGATATGCTTTAGTTCAGAGACAATTGTAGCAGACAAGAGCATCCTGTTAACTACGTAACAGGCGCCCTAATGTGCTCTACCTCTTCCTGGGTACACCAGCAGCCGCTGAAGGACAGACACAGCAATGCTCCCAGATGAAAGCACTGCAACAGATGAGCGAATCCCACGAAGCAACCAACAGAACAGCCTTTTCCATGGCATACCCAGAACCATACACAGCCAGGGCATTCACGTGCTTTCGAAGAACACCATTCATTTCAAGAATAGAAAACTCCCATCCTACATTGGGACTCTCTTCCTTATACTCACATTGAAAGTTTAGGGGTCTGATGTATTCAAAAAGAAAGCCACAGAACTAGGGGCAGAACTAAAATGCAGAATTAATATTTCCTGTGTCCAGTGCCCTAAGATAATAGGTCTTAAACAGGGTGTCACCCAGATTGCACCCTAGCAATTCTTCACGTGGCCTCAGAGGTGTACGCTGCACCACTTTTGAATGCCTACTGCACTTCCTACCATTTGCTTGGCTTTTCTGTTTTGTACTCAGTTACGCGTAAACATGTCTACTTTACTAGCTTCTAAATTTTTTGAGAGCAAATTCTGTAACATTATTCTCCAAAGGCCTGCACATGGAAGAGACTCAATAACAACTAGATAGATGAATAAGAGAACGAAGAAAAGAATGGCATATATTCATACTAACCTGAATCAACGCAGTAATCCCGGGGCTCCTGCTTGATTCCCATTGGTGACTGGAACCCATGTGCTGGGGGGCCTGGCATGCCTGGGACCCCATGTTCATAGAGGGGGTCATGGTATTCTTGCTTGAATCCCTGAGGGGGTGGGGGAGCTGCAGGGACAATAGGTTCTGACATTTGCCGGTGGTAACTAGGGCGATTATCTCCAGGAACTCCTGACTGAGGAGGGAAGGGGTGGCAGGGTTCAGACAGTTGTCGCTGAAATCTGCAAGAAGAAAGTAGTTATACTGTTTAACTACAAACATGATGAATACCTACTATAAATTAGCATTGGGGATTAGATGTTCAGATTAATGGAATTATTTGCAAAGTACATATTAATATTTATTTTTGGACATTTTATCTTCTTCCCAAAATTATGTCATACATTTCAAACCTCTTCAGTCAGTACTGGCAAAAAAACAATCAAAACAATGACATGGTAGCCTCTTATTTTCCATGCATGTTTATTTCATCCACAGTCTATCTATATGGTTGGGTCAGATTATTATCTGAATATATAAACTAATTACTTGCAAACAGCCCTAACATGTACATATATATTTGTTCACTAGTTCATTCATTCTCTCACCGTAGATAAAACTAATTTTTAAAGACCAAAAAGTACAAATTAATCAGTTAGGAAATGTAGTTTTAAAAAATTCCACATACAATAACAATCAAAAATATAAAACCCCTACAAATAATCAGGAAATGTCTACACCATGTAAAAATAAAACAGTAAACCTGTTTTCTGAGGAAAAGAGAGAAGACCTAAATAAAGAGAAAATATTTAGGACTTTGAAGCTGTTGATTCACTGAAAATTATTCTTATAAAAGCAATGCCTTCCCAACCAACTTGACAAAATGATTCTAAACTTTATTTAAAATATTAAATAATTTTTGAAAATAATGATCCATTAGATATTGACAAATATTATAAAGCCACAATAATTAAAACATGAATATAAGAAATGGAAGATAAACATTATCAAAGGAATTAAATGGAAAGTCAAAAACTGTCAAAGTATATTTCAAAATTTACTACTTGTTAAGGTAGGCATTTCAAATCAATGTGTATGTCAGGGTTGGGGGGCGGAATTAGACCCATTTTATACCACATGCCTAAATAAATTTCACATGGATTAAAGATTTAATGTGAAGTCATAATAGTACAGTAAATATATATATGAAAATATACAATCTTGGAGTGAGAAAAAAACCTTTATCTACATCAAACCAACAGTAGAAATTATCAAGGTAAATATGGATATACCTCATTGTATAAATTTCTAATAAGTCAAAAAACACCAGAAACAAAACCAAAAGAAAAACAACAAACTGGCAGGAAAAAAATCTGTAACAGTTAGAAAATACTAGAAATAAACCCCCAAATTAAACAAACTGGGGGAAAAAAATCTCTAATAAACATAGCAATTGTTGATAATGTTGACAGAAAGGGCTTTAAAAAATCAATAAAAGACGAACAACCCAACAGAAAAAATGGGTAAAGGACATAAATTAGGAAAATCACTAAAGAAGAAATGTTAATGGTCATACATAAACAGAGTTTAACTTCATTAGTAATAAAAAAAGTACTACATAAAGAAATCGTTTTTCCTGATCACTTAGAGGATGACCAGTCAGTTAATAAATCTGTCTGGCACATAAAAAACACTGAAATCATAGATATGATTAGCTATAACTACAAAAGATGGTCACCAATGCAAATGTCTAACAGGGAAAGTGGCTAAGAATGTCATCATATAGCCAGCCATTCAGTTGAAAGGAACCATCAAATATGATATAATATGCAAATATGTATGGACATACAAAATATTTTCGATTTATTAAGGCAGGATGCAAAAGAGTACAAAGAGCATCAAATTTTTGCAAAAATAAAAAAAGTATTTAGGGTGTCATATAAAATCCTGGAAAGATTTGCACCTAAATGTTCACATTGCTTATCTTTGGATGATTATGATTTTAGGTGATTTTCTTTTGTTGCTAATCTACAGTTTAATAACAAATATGCATTATTTTATAATAAGATAGACTAAAAAAGCCTCTGTTATTGTAATTTAACAAGTATCATTAACATCCTTTAGCTATAGAAAAATCCAGAGGCATGCCAACTGCCCTTGCCCTGTTAGTAAAAGGGAAAGCCTAAGGTCCTGAAGTGACACCACTTACTACAGAAGTGATGGAGGGCAAAATTGTCTTGGCTTCAGTTTCCTCCTCTGTAACATGGGGATGCAATATCCATCCAAAGGCTACTGGAATGATGAAATAAAACCATGTCTACAAAAGCATGGTTTCTGGCGCAGCTTAATCACTGACTGGGGTAGACAGCAGGAGGGTGAGTGTAGAAGTTAGAGACGGTAACCCTCAATGTGAGGCCTCAATCCCTGAACTATGTATAAGGCACTTATCTATGCAGCTAAAGAAAAGCATTTGGGAATATATGCCCTCAGGTCAAAAGCATGAGTCAAGGTTAGGGTAAAAAAATGAAGGATTTTAGAACAACTAGTTGCAATGACTTTTTAAACAAATCAACTATATAATCCTGTAATATGAAGGTCTTACTCTCTACTTTTACTTTGAATCCTATTAATAGCTTTAATCAAATAACTTGAATTTGATTTGAATCAATCTGTGGCAACATGTGGCCAACAGATTTCTGGAACATCAAGATTTAAAATCTTAAACTGAAGAGGTTGAGTGCAGATAAAGCACTGTTTAGATCAGGGTACACAGCTTCGCTCCCCTGAGTCTTCACCACCCTATTATCAAAAGCAGCACCCTAAGGTCATTTTATAACATGAAATCACCAAACAATTTTATATATACTTACCCTTTTATCCCAGACACCAAAAGCATCAGAATCTGCCGGGCCAATGTATTAAACAAGTTTTATAAACTACGTAAGGTTCAGTGGGTTGAGGTTTTTTCACTGGGGTGCTAAACGCATTACAGTGGAACTTCATCAGGAATGAGATTTCAAAGTTGGTGTTATTTAAGGAAATCCTTCCATGGTCTTTGAAGAAGTGTAAATGTGAAACTTGGGGTTAGGCTTGACATTTAGAATACAGGCACCAGCAGCAGGCTGCAAACCTGAATTTTTGAAGAAAATTTTGAAGAAGTGGGCAGAAAAGAAAGATGAAGATATTCTTAAGGCTTTATTTTTATAAAGTACTCAAACCTTATGCCAGCAGGAAGGAACAGTAACAAGGGCACACTGTGCTTTCCCTTTCCCCTCGGTCACCATCTTAGCACCTTCAAAGGTGACCTCCACAAATCACTTCCTTTGATGGCTCCGAGATGGCACAAAGCCCTCAGTTCTGTAACCAGAGACCCTGCAGCTGGCAAGCCCAATCATTCCACTTCCTCTCGGTGCTCATCTTCTCACCTTCCAGAATGAAACTCTAGAGCTGCCCTGGTACAGCCCCTTCAGGAAAGGGTACTTCCATATGGGCATCCGCCAGCAACCCCCATCACAACTTTAAGAATTCATGAAGCTTAGGGGCCTGGGATCTGCAGACAGATGCTATAATTGGGATTGTTCTCTCTTGGTTTGTTTTGAGGGAGTGGAAGTGGCAAAGGGGATGATGGATCATAAGCGTAGGTCACAAAACTCACGTATTTGGAAGAAAGACCGAGAGCTTGCTCCTGGTCACGGCTTTTATTTGCAGAGATTAGTAAAGTAATTCAGTCCTTCCTTCTCCTCAAAATACATTCTGTGAACTTTACTCACTGACCTTCATTTGAACCCCCTTCCCCTGTCTGAAATCCTTTTGAAGTATCTAAGAATGTGTTGTATACATAATACGGCTATGATAAAGATGCCTCTTGTTTACTGAGGCAGGCAGTCATTTTCAATGGATGAGTGGTCTGGTTCCTAACAAACCTCTTCTTCCCCGCACCCTCCCAACCCCTCCCCCCTTCCACTCCCACCCATATCCCAACAGAGCTCAGGCCGGTAGTGAACTCACAGTTGGTGAGCAAAAAGAGACTGACTACTGAGGGAGACTAAATTCAATAGGTTACAGATTAAGGCTTTTTCAGTGCCAGTTTATTTAAAGAACCAGTTATTTATTTATTTGTCAGATTTATATAGCGCCTCTCCTCCCAAGAGCTCACCCACGCTAACAACATTTGGTTTACGTTATGAAAACCGTTAGATGCTTTTTCTGCATTTCCTTTTCGGTTTTTGCTGCCAACACACAGAGTAAACGCAATGCTTGAAGGAAAAAGGAAAGAAGTGTGGATTCAATAAAGGCTACACAGTGGCTATGGGTGCCAGGTGAAGGAGTGAAGGTTCAGAGGCCAGCTGAGAGGTGGTGATCCGTACAGCCAGCCAAGAACCCAACACCACATACTTAGTATTTCCGTTAACGCTAAGGGAAGGTAGAAAATAGAGAAGCAGCATAGCTGGGTAAGAGAAGAGGCTCTGGCTGTGAAGCTGGAACATCCCCAGCTGAAATCCAAGCTTTACCACTTACTAGCTGTATGACCTTGGGTGAGTTATGTAACTGCTCTGAGCCTCAGTTTCCTAGTCGGTAAAATAAGGACAACCAATATACCCCCCCATCCCAAAGGTCTTTTGTAAAGATTACATAAGATAATGCATGAAACAGGGCCCAGCCCTCTGCTAGGTTCTTGATACACATTATCTCAAACGTCACCAACTGCCCCCACCCACAATATGCCAAATTCAGAAGTTATACAAATATTAAGGGAAGATCTTAAGAAATTGGGAGACGACTATCCCAAACACAAAACACAAGAGTCCACCAGTTAGAGAACCATATGATTTCACTGACATGTGGTATATGAACCAAAAACAACAAAATAACAAGACAAACAAATGAGAAAGAAAAACTCATGGATACAGACAACAGTTTAGTGGTTACCGGAGGGTAAGGTAGGGGGAAGGTGGTAGATGACGGTAAAGGGGATCAAATATATGGTGATGGAAGAACTGACTCTGGGTGGTGAACACACAATGGGATTTATAGATGATATAATACAGAATTGTACACCTGAAATGTATGTAACTTTACTAACAATTGTCACCCCAATAAACTTTAATTTAAATTTAAAAAAAAAAGAGTCCACTAGTTGGCTATTCAATATCCAGTCTCCTTTCTCAGAAAGAGATTGCTGATTTATATTCTGGGTGGCACTATGCCAGCCAACTTCACACTGATGTTTATTTTCCTGTCATATACCAAGAGGCAGACACTGTTGCAAAATAAAACCCAAACACTGTCCCTACACACACACCAAACAACCCCGCAACAGCTCTCAGGGCGGTGAGGCTTGTCAGCTCCGCTTAAACTCAAACTGGCCCACCTAAACTGTGCTAAAACATTTGAGAGATGAGGAACAAAATGTCCTTTCAAGGCCTAGATGCTTGTCTGATTTCTCAAGATCAAATATGGAAGGAGAAAGGTGATGTAAGTAGGAGCTGTCCCCAATATAAAATGGTGAAAGTATTACTTTTATATGTACAACATTAGTAAGTCTGACAATGAAAAGATTAGGGATAAAGAGTGCTTTTACATATTCAAAACTTGAAATTTCTAAATTGCAGTATCTACATCATTTTAGGAAGATTCCTTTGGTATAGTTTCCTTTATGAAATACAAAAGTGACTTTTAAAAAGAAAAACTTTCATGGAAGTTGACATTTAATGAGTACCTTCTCTGTGCCAATATGATTTCATTTAATCCACCCAATCATACTATGTGGTATCTACTATTCTCCATTTTCAGATGAAGAAACCAAAACTTAGAGAAGTTAACTGCCTGCCTGAGGTCATATAGATAGAAAGTACTAGCAGAGCTGGGATCCAATCCCAGGTCTGTTAAGTCTGTCCAGCTCCAGAGCCATTGGCCTACTGTTTCCACAATTGTTTCTATAATTGTTTTCAAATACTCTCTCGATAACATTTAAATAGAAATCATATAAGTTCAGGCAACAAGAAAATGCCCATATGTTTGGAAATTAAAAAAAGAAATATATACATGTATTTTTAAAGAACTTCAAGACTGAAAGAAATAATGGAAAAGTTAGAATTGAATTTTTAAAATACCAAAAATCAGGGGTGGCTGGTTAGCTCAGCTGGTTAGAGCATGGTGCTGGTAGCACCAAGGTTGCTAGTCCGATCACCCCATGGGCCACTGTGAGCTGTGCCCTCCTTAAAAACAAATAAATAAATAAATAAATAAACAAACAAAAAAAATCAGAACTTGTTGGATACAGCTAAAGCAGGGCTTAGGTAGGGAGATGAAAGAATTGATTGCCCAAGCCAGGATATTTTGGGGGAATAAAAAGGGATGTTATTAACAATTACATCCAAACAAGGCATAAACCACATGCAATCTGGGAAAAACTCAATGTATGTGACCTAACCTTAGAAGTTTTATTTGATTATATGTTTATATTATAGAGAGAAAAAAGCTAAAAATTAATGAGCTGATCATCCAACCAAAGAAATTAGAAAAACAAAAACAAACTGAAAGAAAATAAAAATATTTCAGTAAAAGCACAAATCAATGAAATAGGAAACATCCAAGAGAGGATGAGTAAAGCCAAAGTTGATTTATTGTAAAGATGAATGATATTGTCTGCCAAGACTAAGAAAGAAAAAAAGGTCCAGATATATATCAAACATGAAAAAGGGGTAACTACAGATGCCATAGGTTTTTCGTTTTTTCTTTTGTTAAAAAAACAACAGTATAAATAACCCTATGCCAGTTAATTTTAAAACTCACACAAAATGGAAAAATTCCTAGAAAAAATAAATTATTAAATTCACTCAGCTAAATAGAAATCCAGAGCAAGACGATAAAAGGTGAAGACGCTGAATCAGTAATTAAAAATCTTTCCACAAAGATATTATCAGGGCCAAATTGTTTTACTGATAAATTCTTCCAAAACTTCAAAGAATAAAGAACTCCAACGTCACACAAACTAGTCCAGATTATATAAAAAGGAGGACACCCTCTACTCATTTGATGAGTATAATCTCAGTGCTAATACCCAACAAGGACAATGGAAGAAGAAAAAGTATACATTATTCTCAATCATAAATAGCAATGAAGAAGTCCTAAATATATATTGGAAAACCAAGTGCAGCAATGTACAAAAGGTAATACATAACGAATAAGTTAGGTTTATCACAAGAATACAAGGTTGGTTTCATACCAATCAATGTAACTCTCCACAGTAAGAAATTAAAGGAGAAAATTTGTAAAGTGTTTGATAAAATTCAACATCCATTCACATTAAAAACTCTCAGTGAACTAGGATAGAAGAAAATTAGTTTGATAAACCTACAGCAAACGTGGTGAAATGCTGAAAACAAGCTCTTAAGATTCAGAACTATAAACATCCCCCACTCTAACCATTAGAAGTACAAAAAAAAAAAAAGTACATTACTAACTCTGTTAAAGAAGGTTCCATTAAGCATCTATGAAACTCAGTTTCAGATCCCAAAGTGAGTTTGTGCTGCCGTATACATAACATGCGATTAACAGGTGTGTGTGGAGAGGAGATGCATCAGACACATTCCCAGGCCAGGCTAAAATGTGACTCATAGTCAAGTTCTTCCCTCTCTAAAAACTACAAAATCTGAAGGACAAAATTGCACAGCAATTTATTAGGGATGGACTTTAAGAGAGGAAGTAGAAACAAGAAAAAAACTTGAGTATATTAACTCTCTTAATCTTTCCAGCATCTTTAGAGAATGAGTAGTTTTCTATTAAATCACAATTCCAGGAAATTGAAGCTCATCATCCTTTGAAGCTGTGATCATGACTGCTGACAGAGAACTTTCTCAAGCAGTCGGCTAGTCACTCTTTTAGAAGATGCCACTCGTAACTGACCCTTTCTTGATGACTCCGGGACACTCTATTCTGACCACCAGTTTCAGCAGGATAGTCTATTACAATACTGATGCCCTTGGGGGAGCATTAAGCAGCAGATTTTTCCACCAGCAGGAGTATTTTCTTAAATTTTGTCTTTTCTTGAATTTTTGCTTCTTGATGCTGAGAGAGCAGTGTATTCCAAAACTCTTAGATGATCTCTCTCTCTCTCTCTCTCTCTCTCTCTCTCTCTCTCTCTCTCTCGCTTCCTTTTAAGGAGGGTGCAGCTCGCAGTGACCCATGTGGGGATCTGACAGGCAACCTTGGTGTCATAAGCACCACGCTCTAACCACATGAGCTAACCGGCCACCCCAGGGACGATACATTTCTTAGTGAAGCCTCTTCAGTTGAATTGTGGGGACTCAATGTGAGATGTAATAAAAAATGGTACAGTAAAAGACAAAAACATATCTGGCCAGTACTATGGGCATAACAGAGGAATATTTTCTAAGTTCCACCACCCAGCACATGTAAACATGGTAAACAGCACGATGAAAAAACTTGCAAGATTGGGATGGCTGAATGAGAAGCATTCTTCCTCTTCAAGGAGCAGCTGTGGTCTTTAAGGATAAATGAACATGTCTGAACATGCCAAATTACATGTTTTAGTCCCTCCTTCGGGGGAGGAAATCATGAATATAAATCTTGCTTCCAAACAGTATTTATCTTCTAAAAATAAGTTTTGAGTTGTGAAGAATTATATACTAAGATTATATAAAACATTAAGAATGTACTTTTGACTACATTACATTTTAGTTGTTTAAAGTATAATCTTAGCAAATGACGATCATATCATCAATAAACATATACTGAAGACACGTAAGATACTGGGCTAAATGTGGTCTAAAGAAAGGGGTCTAAATCATGGTTTTTAAACCTCAGAGTTTATTCAACTGAAGAGATAAGGCACACTGTGAACCAAACAGAACAGATATATGTGTTACAACATGGGTGCAGATGAGTAATGAAGGAATTTAATAGGATTTTGTAGTTTAAGAGATGGCTACAATTCCGGTAGTTTGAGATAGAGATGGATAAAGTTCAAGGTCAGGACAGATCTCAAAGTCACTTACTGTTTAGTAGACATTAGTGAATGTTAGCAACTCTCAAAATCATAACCAAAACATATGGCGTAGCTGTAAGTTAATGTTTTGGTTTCTAAATGTATGACCCTGTATTTGGCTACGTGACCTTTAGGAAGTCCTTTAGCTTCTCTGAGGCCTGATTTTCTTATCTGTAAAACAGGGTTTCTTACTCTGTATTGGCTAGAGCTGTTAAAATGCTCAAATAAGACTGTATTTCCTTCTATGCTACAAAATACCATCCATTTTTATTTGGGGGTTAGTTCTGAAGTAATATTCCCTCTAATTTAAATAAAAAGTTAACAAAGAACAAACTACAGTTACTAACAAGAGTATAATCTGCCCCACTTTTGGAAAGGCATAAAAGTTGTTAAATGTGTGATTATTAAGCTTGCTCGCATACATGACTGCAATTACTATTACTTTTACAAAAATCGGACCAACAATTTTAGTTTGTCTGATTTTCTGTTGTGTTATCCAGTATCTATAAGCAAAATCATTTGTCGTGTGTTTTATGTATTTTGTATCACACAGATATCACATTATCCCATTAGTATTAGACAAGGGCAGTAAGAATAAAATTCAGTGCTGGGTACTTGATGCTTAAACATCAAATAGGTGGGGGAGAGGGATGGGTATAGAAGAGAGGGCTGGAACATGATTTGTCAAAGTGTGACAATACTATACCCTGGCCTTGCCCCAGACCCACCAACTCAATCTCTGAGGTGTAGCAAAGAATCTGCATTTTTAATAAGCCCCCGTGGGAACATCTGTGCACTCTCAACTTTGAGATAAGCCTAAGTACCCCAGTTGTTTTTCTTTTTATCCATTCAGGACTTTGCCCTTCACCCCAGATCTCTCAAGGATCTCTGTATCACCCCAGTGTTTGGGGGGGTCTTTTTATTTTAGACCCATCATTCATAAAGGCAGAGTGTAAGGGGAAGTAAGTACAAGACTGACAGGCAACTTTCAGGGAGGAATCATAAATGTCGGGGATCAAACCTCCTCCTTTTGGGAGGAGGCTGGGTACCCCAGAGGGAGAGGTACTTCATCACAGAGACTAAAGCTCCCTGTCTGCAAGGTCTACAGGACAAATAACCTCCAGCAGAATTAGGGAATGTCCCTCCCAATTCAGTCAACTGTTGACACAATCTGTTTACACAAGCCCCCCTGGATAAGAAACATGGATTAAGGGGGAAATAATCATGAGACGCATAATAATGGTTCAGTCAACAATGGACCACACTTACAGTGGTGGTCCCAGAAGATTATAACGGAGCTGAAAAATTCCTATCACCTAGTGACGTGATAGCCATTGTAAGGTCATAGGGCAACACACTGCTCACATTTGTGGTGATGCTCGTTACACAAACCTGCTGCGCTTTCAGTTGTATAAAAGTGTAGCACATACAATTACGTACAGCACATAATACTTGATAATGATAATAAACGACTATGTTACTGATTTATGTATTTACTCTACTTTTTATTGTTATTTTAGTGTATGCTCTTTCTGCTTATAAAAAAAATTAGCTGTGAAACAGTATGCTGTGTTATGCCAGCAGCAGCCTCATACATCTCATGTTTACCACTTCTCTTGATTGCATCATTTTCTCTTGTGCTTGATTTAATCTCATTTTATAAATTCAGTGCAGCCCGAGTGTGCATTGTTTGTAAAGCCACAGCAGTAGCAGTGGACAGTGATGTCCTGGGCCTTCACATTCACTCCCCACTCACTCACTGACTCACCCAGAGTAACAACTTCCAGTCCTGCCAGCTCCATTCATGGTAAGTGGCCTACACAGGTGGACCATTTTTATCTTTTATACTGTATCTTTACTGTGCCTTTTCTATTTAGATATGTTTATATACACAAAGACCATTGTTACAATTGCCTATTTAGTACAGTCACATGCCGTAGAGGTCGGCAGCCTAGGAGCAACGGGCGATACCATACAGCCTAGGTGTGCAGTGGACTGTACCACCTAGGTGTGTGTAAGAGTGCTCTATCACATTCGCACTACGATGAAATCACCAAAGTACACATTTCTCAGAAAGTATCCCCATTATTAAACACATGACTGCATAAATAAGAGATTTAACATGAAGTAATTTTCCTTTACACACATGGTATAACAAAAACAGGATTTTCTAAGTATTTCAAATACCAAATATATGCTCAACCTCACTCCTCCCCCTCAGTTAATCCCTGTAGAAAACCAGGAGAATACTGTTTAAAAACACAAAACCAAAAAACTATTAGAATAAAAATGGTATCCAGGTCTGAGTTCACAAACTGGCAGGCCTGCAGGGTGATTCTGCCCACAGAGAGGTTTTGTTTAGTCTACAAAGTGTTGCTGTTGTTTTTAATTTCAATTAGTTGCCAACTTAAAAAAAAAAAAAATTAAGCTGGAATTTTTACATAAAAATCCAAATTTCCAAATTCTTCTGAAAAAGTGCAAGGCTGTTAACAAGGTAATAATTGGCAAAAGCTTAGCGGTGGCTGCCTCCTTCACATGAGCTCCCCGTCAAAACCCAAACCGAGGCCCAAGATGGAAGCGGCCCCCAATCAATGCTCAGCCCTTGGGATCTGTGTGTCATTGGTGTTTGTGGCATTTTGGCCTTACCAGGGGAATAAATACTCACCAGCCAAATTATGTCATTCTTTATGGTGACTTTCACAGCAAGGGGAGAAGGGGATTAGAACCAGACAAGAGTGGTAACTTTTATTTCATCTAGATATAAAGTGACCTCAGAGTAAATATTGGGAGGCATTTCGGTTGGACCAGGCCTGAGGAAGGTACACTCCTGCCTCTCACGCCCACACCCACCCAATGCGGAGCAAGAAAGACAGAAAGAAAATACAATGGTCACCATCTTGCAGCCCTTGGTGACATCACTGACAAGTACCAGCCTACATTATCTCCCTACACCAGAGAGACTTGAAATAAAACAGACCAGGCCCTCAGAACACCCTACATAAAAGAAAGGCCACAAGCATCCAAAATTCTAGAATACCACAGATAGCAGACTGAGAAGGCTGGGACCTACGGAGTTCAGTTTGGTGTTTGAAAAGTAGGTTTTCTTTACACATTTGTTTGCTGAATGAATGACTCTGACAAGTTATTCCTGATACCTCAATTTCATTATTAGAAATGTAGAACTACCTGGAGTGAAACCAGGAGATTTCTATCTCAAAAGTAGGTAATTATAAATAAGGTCCTTAGCTAATCTCCTACTGTTACAATGTGTTAAAATCCAATGAGTAATAATACCTCCTGTAACTCAGCAATCTTCCCTAGTATGTAAGTGAAGTGTTAATAAGGTCTTTATGGGTAGTATAAACCAAGGTTCACTTCCAGCAGGCAATATCCAGTGAGAAGCCAGGAAATTGCCCTGAGCCAGTCAACAGACTGTGCATCCTGGACAAGGCACTCTTCCTCTAGCTCTGTAATGGGGGGAAGTATTATCTCCCCGCTCCTACTTCAAAAGGATGTCATGTCTATAAACCATTTGGAGTACCTCAGGAACAGGATGATTTATAAATAGGTTATATACACATTATGATTGGCCTTACCTCACAACCCACAAGATGCCTCAATGGAACCAACTTTATAGGTACCTGGTAAATATGGCTGACTGCTTCCCCTCTCCCAATGAGGAAAAGGGGAAGGTAAGCCCAGATCAGCACCCACCTCTGTTCTGATGGATACTGGTTTTCAGGCATCATCTTTGGCATCTGCAGGGGCTGATGTGGTGGCCGAGGGACCGCAAAGGTTTGCTGCTGTGGTCCAGTGTCTGGAAGCGAATGAGGGGTGGGGGCAGGGCCCACACCTTGTACGGGACCAGCTGCAGGAGGGTGTGCCGAGGTGGGCAGAGTTGCCTGAGGTGGGGGAAATAGGGAATTCTGATGGGTGGGTGACAGAGGAGTGGTAGGAGGGGTTAATGGCTTGAACCCAGAGGGAGGCTTCCTATCATAGGCACTGTAAATAGAAAAAGAGAAGAAACCATTAGGCTGCAATGAAGCCATTAGCTGGTCACCAGGTCCAGCAGCCCACGGTTGCCAGGAAGTGACAGCATTAACATAGTTAAATTGCTGGCAGCCCTGAGGGAATATTTGTACCTCAGAAAAGTGACAAATACACTGCGTCAGAGACTTGTTTAACACTTCTAGTGATTCTTCTCAAAGATAATTTTAGCCTCTGCTTCCGGTTTCCTTTTACCCCCCACTTCCGAAAGAATTCTCCATGTAAGCGTGTGCAGGGGTGGATGGATGGGGGGATAGGAGTTTTCTAGCCTCCTCTCCCAAGTATTCCAGGGTACCCAAGAATTAGTCAGAATTTTTGTTGAAGGTAAATTTCTGCTGTTAACATCACTTGAATTAACAACTCATCTCCTTTCTCTTTTCAGGCAGATCTATGTTTATCTTCTAGAGCAAAGAATGATTTAAAATTAAAGCTTCATTCCTGGGGCTTGAATATTCTTAGGTAAAGGGCACAGCACTGAGGCTTTTTCATATATTCTGATTTGAAGATTACTCCTTTGGTGCTTAAAGTTCACATTAACATATGATAGACATGAAGAAGTATATATTCTCTCCCTCAAAGCCACAGATCAAATACCCCAGTATTCAAGGTTCTTTCCCTTAGGAAGGCTCAGTACCCCCAAGAAATCATCCCTGGCCCCCCACCCCCGCTGAGCGGGTTTAGCAGTTTTGCATTTTATGTTCAGCGCAGCGGGCCCATTTGAACTAGCCTACACCCCGAGGATTACATTGCCTGAATGATGGGGTGTGCTAGCCTGAGCTTCTGCTGAACATTTGAAACAATCAGCTTAATGGCTACTTTCTGGCCAGCCTTTCTCTGGCTCCGCTTACCAATAGTTGTAGAGGCACTTTTCTCCATAGTTAGCACCAAGAGCCTGCTCGTGGCTACAGGACGACAGCTCAGAGGAAGGGCTGTGCAGCTCCCGTTTGATCTTGGTTGGAGGTGGGGCATGAAGCACCACTGAAATGAGAAAAGGGATGAGGGAAGAACAGAGAGAGGACAGCTGATTAACAGGGAGCACAATACTTCCTTCTGCAAACCTTGTAACGAGCTGATTGTTCTTGGAACTCATGTCAAGTCACACACCAGAGAAAGCCAAAAACTTAAACATAGAACCTTCCATCTAAAACCAATGAGAAGTTCTTTAAAGTCAGAAATCATCATCTGACATTTTTATTAGCCAAGTCATTTTTTCCAAATTTCTTTGGTGTTGGATCTGCTTCCTAGAGCCTCTGAAAACCTTAAAAATCTTGCAGGTGACAGTTAAAAAAAAAAAAAAAAGCAGGTATATTAGAAAACCAAAGATTACAGGCATGAATAATTTTGTACCCAAAAAGGACAGAAAATCCAAAAATATATTGGTAGACATTACACATTAGCTTATCAAAGGCTTGAAATTGCTCAGGCAAATACATTTCATATACAGAGGCATATTTACAAAATACACGATTTTTTAAAAAGTCCTTCCTCAAGCAACTCTAAATATCGGGTCTGAGTAAGAAATACTCAACTTTAGGGGCATGTCAAAAATTTTAAAAGCAAAGGAAAACAAAAAAGGAGCAAACCACAACCGGGGAAAAGCTAACTGCATACAGGGAAGTCCTGGAAACCCTTGTGCTGCGTGTGACTGCCCTATGCCTTCTGTAGTGACCAGCCAAGAAGGGCAGGGTTTCATAACCAATCCTTGCACTGATGGCGCCAATTGCTTTTCCTAAATTGATGAAATAATACATGGAGCTGTTTGTTGCTTTATGTTTAGAAGTCAACTGCCTATTTCATGTGATTCTGAGAGGGCAAAGTAACAAAGAGTTTTTCAAATCAAGGTGACTTACATACAGTGGCCCAACCAAACCAAATCAGGTTTATCTTTTCTGTCTTTTCCGGGAGCTAACTCGTTTTAGAAATGGCATTTTACCCAAATAGAAGGACAAACTCTACAGATGCTGCATTATGAGGGCTGTCTTCTTCTACTTATAGATTAGAATTGCTACTCTGTCCAGCTATCTTGGAGGGTGGGGCTGGGGAACGAGTGAAGCTTTTGTGCCAACCACTTTCCACTGCATCAAAGGTCTCATTAAACAGCTAACCACAGTCAGGGCCCTGGTTACCCACTAAAATTTTGTTTGACTCAGTGTTTACTCCCAAAATACTTTTAAGAGCTTAGTTAATTCTCAGTGATTATACTTAGGTAGAACTAGTTAAAACAATCATCCCTTTCTGCCTGATAAGACTGAACAATCTTCAGGCCAACTGGCTTCTTCGTGCCTCCTCCAACCATGATTTCTGGTCTCAGAAGAGAACAAATCAGACAGACAACTCTATCAGAGATGAAAAGTTTATAAAGCAAAGTCCTGCCAGTGACTGACTGGAAAGGACAGGTTTTCATAATTCCTTTCTCACATAATGCCAACTGCTATTCCTGAGCACATGAAATAAGTTCAGAACTGGCAGATTATATTTAGAAGTCATTAGAGTCTCTCTTGTGATTTTTTTTTGATGGTGACATCATGGCAGCCAATCCTCAATTGTTATCAAATGTTTTCATTCTGCCACAGAAAATGGCTAAGCTTGTTGTTAGAATGTTGTTAGAGAAAGACAAGGGACAATCTGACAACATGACACAGACAACCATTTCTCCAATGCAGTGGATATTCTGGTGGCTCTCAGCACTGACCCTCTGTCACTGACTCTCTTCTTGCCAGTCTGCTGCCAGAAAGTTTTGGCAAAATAATGAGGAAAGGTGACAATGCCCCAATGTAAGTAAAAGTTTCATGTCCTTGAGAGGCCTAATTTTCTTTCTTTATCTAAAAAAGATCATTTATAATCACTGTTTTACCTAAGTTTAGAAAGTAAACAATTATGGTATTCAATTTTCTCATTTCACATTTTAAAAATGTATTGACATTTTTATACAATTATAAAAGTGACCAGTTGTATTGACAAGATTAACACCAGAGGGTAAACCAAAGCTGCCCCCACCCATTTTGCAAGAGAATCTAAACTGCTAGCTAAGTCTGATGTCTTGATTTCTTTAAATCTACATTGTATAGTACTCTTTTCAGTATGTACCACACCAGTTTGGCTCAAAATTATATAGTATCTTCTACTATCCCCAAATTGTCTTATATCTAGATTATGTTCTCTACACGAAGGAAGAGTTCAAAAACGATCTGATGAGTGCTATGGTCTGAGTGTTTGTGTCCCTCTCAAATTCACATGTTGAAACCCTAATGCCTGATGTGATGGTATCAAAAGGCAGGGAGCCTTTGGGAGGTGATTAGATAATGAGGGCAGAGCCGTGTGAGGACACAGTTAGACCATGCTGGCACCCTGATCTTGGGCTTCCCACCTCTAGAACTGTAAGAAATAAATTTCTGTTTTTCATAAGCCATCCAGTCTGTGGTATTTTGTTATAGCAGCCTGAATGGACTAAGAAAATGAGTGACGGAATGGATTACACCGTGTTTCCCCGAAAATAAGACCTAGCTGGACAATCAGCTCTAATGTGTCTTTTGGAGCAAAAATTAATATAAGACCTGGTCTTACATCATATTACATTATATTATATTAATTATATTTATTATGTTTATTATTTATCTTATATTATATTAGACCAGGTCTTATATTAATTTTTGCTCCAAAAGACACATTAGAGCTGATTGTCCAGCTAGGTCTTATTTTCGGGGAAACACAATAGTCCCAATTAATTTTAAACCACACCTACCTTACAAGGCTAGGCCCAATGTCAGTCATAAATATTTTTCCCCCAGGAATCAACCATTCAAAGGAGAAAGAAGAGAGTGGAGCACAGCAGGAATGAGAATTGGAAGTTTCACAGATCACTGACAGGAAAACCATTAGGGGCCCTGCGAGCGGTAAGAAAGAAGGCTCAGCTCTCCGAAGGCACTGCTGGGCCAGCGGATGTGTGAAGGAGCCTGATTAGGGCACGCATTAGTCAGAGATAGCGTTATATTTCAAGCAGGAACTCAGAAGCCCAAGAAATGCTCCCTGCTTTCAGTCTGTTCGCTCCTTTGGAAAATGAGATATGTGATGCTGCCTTGAGAAATAAAGAAAATGGCACAGCACCTTGCAGATGGTGCTATGATGTATAATTATGCACTGTGCTTTCAAAAATAGAGTATTTACCTTCACACAGGCGACTTACTAAACGATGACAGAGACCTAGGACTTTAAAGTATGGCAACAAATTGGAATTGAGAAAGGAGCATGAACTCCTAAGAAGTTTGAAAAGAAATGTTAAAAAAAAAAGTGGACTATTTGAGTTGATAAACATTTTCTAGAATCAGAAATTTTGAGTTTAAGCTCAGAGTTATAGAACATGGGCCCATAAAGCCAAAGGTGCTCTGACAATAATTCCTGGTGAGTATGGACACCTCCCTTGTAAAGATTTCAGTCATTCATTCACTGAGCATCTTCTACAGGCCTCACCCTGAAGGTGCCGGTGACATGATATTTAGCAAAACAGACACGGTCCTCTCTTCATAGCACATATAATTTGGTGAGGGACCTGACTTTGAACATCTTCTCACAGACGCAATTAGAGCTAGATGAGGGCCTCACCGTTCACTTCATCCAGGCTCTTACCTTTATAGTTCAGGACACTGAGGCCCAAAGGGGTTAAAGGAATTGCTCAAAGTCTTGGAGCTGCTGCTATTAGAGGGGAGAGGAGGCAAGAGCTCCTCCGCACTGCCATTTCGGTAACTTACTACACTGACAGAAATGGGAGATATTTCACTCAACCACTTTGTACGTTAAAAATAGAGGACATAAAGCTTTTTGCAACCAAAACAACAAAAATACCACCTTACACCTGGTTGAGAAAAAGTGCTCTAGAACAAGGGAAAAATGGACAAGAAATACCTCTGGAAAAGAACAAGGTAGACAGACCAAGAAAAAGGCAGCCAGACAGACCCCTTAGCCTTTACTTTGTGCCAAGTTGCTCTTGCATCATTTTATTTGATCTTCTCCACCCAAGATACTTCTACTGTCTCCATTTTATAGATGAGAAAACCAAGGCTTAAAAAAGATAAGCAATCTGCACTGGTTACATGGCTGTAGGCGGTCAGGACTCCTACCTGCACAGTTCTTAGTCATTCCATCATATTACCTCCCAGAGGGAGTCTAAGAGAAAAAGACTAAATCAAAAAGGGATTAAAAGAAATAGGGAATGAGATGGAGAAGGAAAACACCACCAAAGAAGAGAGTGGACGAATACCTTGTGCCAACTCCCATGTCTGTATCCTCATGTTTACTCTGTATTCTCCAGCTGGAGGCACATCTGATACACCTGAATCCACTCAAGGACTTACACTTTCCCTTATCTCTGGGCCACCAAAATGGTCAGGATCCCTCCCTCACTCCTACTGGCAGTTAACATCTCTTGGCTCTAGAAGCCTTTACTTCTTACAGTCCTTGCCCCTAGTTCTAGTGTTCCATCAAAAAGGTCATTCCCTCTTCTATATTCCAGCTGACCATAATCACCTGCTCATTTAGACAACTGCAGGCACTTTAGAAGACCTGGTATATTCTATAGCCAATCACTGACTAGCCACTAACACTGTTGGCCATGGTTACCATCTCTCCCTACCCCCATGCCCGGCCCCTCCTGAAATTGTTTCTTGACTACTAGGTATGACAATTAAGTTCGAGAACTTGTTGCAATGACGTTGCTAATCTTTTTTGATATCAAATGGATTTACTATGAATTTGTTACAACTGGACAGTTAACCACGTTTACTATTTCGAAGTGCTAAAAAGGCTGCATGACAAAGTTAGACGACCTGAACTTTTCGCCAACAACTCATGGCTCTTGCATCAGGACAATGCACCAGCTCACACGGCACTGTCTGTGAGAGAGATTTTAGCCAGTAAACAAATAGCTGTATTGGAACACCCTCTCTACTCACCTGATCTGGCCCCCAATGACTTCCTTCTTTACCCGAAGATAAAGGAAATATTGAAAGGAAGACATTTTGATGACATTCAGGACATTAAGGGTAATACGACAACAGCTCTGATGGCCATTCCAGAGAAAGAGTTCCAAAATTGCTTTGAACGGTGGACTAGGCACTGGTACCAATGCACAGCTTCCCAAGGGGAGTACTTCGAAGGTGACCGTAGTGATATTCAGCAATGAGGTATGTAGCATTTTTTCTAGGATGAGTTCGTGAACTTAATTGTCCAACCGCGTATATCCTCTTAATGCCACCTCTGAGGCAAGAGCCCTTCAAGAGCGCGGTCTGGATCCCTATGTGACCACAAGAACGCTCTCGGTTAAGGATCATGCACAAATACATGTCTCTGCTTATCGGAGGTAGGAAAGATGAGCGTGGCTGGCTGGCAAGATTTTAACACATAATAACATTTTAAATTTAGATATAATGTTCACAAATCAACCAACTTAATTTCACAGTTGCTCTTTTTACTAGTGAACTCCTTGGAGGATTTTTCTATCTGACAAAGTGATCAAAAATCAGTCCGATCCTAGCCAATTTAATAAGTCAAGTAAAATAAATAAAAGGCAAAAGGATTAAAAAGGAAGAAATATACTTCCATTATTCACATATAGCCTGTTTGGGTATACACAAAATATAAAAGTATCCACAAAGTATAAGAATCAGTAAGCTAATTTACCAACACCATTAGGCCAAAATATAAAAAGAACCATTTCTATATACTGTAACTAAAACAATGTGAAATTTTAAGAAATGCATCTACAATAGTATCAAATAACATGAAATACCTAGGAACACATCTAATAAATGACATGTAAGATGCCCAAACTGAAAACTACAAAACACTGAGGAAAATTAAAGACCTCTCAATAAGTGGGAGAATATAGCATGTTCATGGGTTGGAAAGCTTGATATTATCAAGATATCAATTCTTCCCAAATTTATCTATAGGCTCAAGGTAAGCTCAAAACAAAATCTCAGCACGACACAAAGAGGAAATTATAACTACACTTCACAACACGGAATTTCACAAATATGTTGAGCAGAAGAAGCCAGACACCAAAGGGTACACATCGTATAAGTCCCTTTATAGAATTTTTAAAAGGAGACAAAAGTAATCTATGGTGTTTAAAGTCAGGAAGGAGGTTACTCTTGAGTCTAGGAGTAGTGTCTGTTCAGGGGGCAAGGAAGGAGTCTTCTGGTAAGTTCTGGGTCTTGACCTAAATGCTTGTCCATTTTGAAAAAAATGTATCAAGATATACTCTTCTGATTGCTATTATCTTATTTCAATTAAGTTTCTATTTTTTAAAAAAGGAATCCTGGGTGACAGGTTAGCTCAGTTGGTTGGAGTATGTAGCATCAAGGTTGCCGGTCCCATCCTTGTGAGCTTGCGCCCCCCCCTTTTGAAAAAAAGGGGGGCCCTGTCCTGGTCAAATAGCATCATTGAGTTAATACTAAGATTTCTCAAATTGTAGCAAGTCTTTCTTCTGTGATAGTATAGAAGCAGTCTTCCAAAGAAATAACCCAATTGTCTTAAAAATAGAAAAAATAGACAAATTGGTCCATTCAAGAGAAATAGTAATTCCCTCTGCTGACAAAATCTGTTTCCTGCCCATAACTACAGGCCTGTGGAATCTGTCCAAGGAAGCTACCCCATGCCAGTGCTGGCAGTGAACTTCACTATTACAGCACCAAAGATCAAAACAAAGGAAAACACTTTTGTTGAATGTTATGATGAATGACAGTTTAATTCAAAAGAAATTTTTTTAGAAAGACAAAAAAACACCGTGTCTAATAAGCCTTTCCTTTGGTGTTTTATAATCATCAAAGTTTCAATTTGCCACAGACTTTGTTGTGAATACACACAATATTTATGTGGTTGCTGAGTGTTAAAGAAATTGCCCATCAGTTATGCTGCGGCCTGAGGGAGAGAAAGACCAAGCCCATCCTTATTTCTCCCGCTTCATACACAGCCTTTGCCTGCCTTCCACCGGTTGTTATCATTCAGGCTTTGTTTTGGGTTTTCCTTCTCCCTTCTTCAGTTTCATTACCTTCATCTGGGGCAGGCTCATCTTTCCGAAATCAGCTGTGTGGGCCTGACTGCAGGGCGGACCTTATTTGGTCCCACTTGCCAGCCATGATCTTCTTACTTTACATGGAAAGTTGTGTTACAACGGAAGCTGACCAGAATGGCATGTCCATGAGGCTGTCTCAGGTGGCCAGCCTGTGTCTCCAGAGCCTCTCACAGCACTTGTGAACAAACATGATGTGGAATGTACGCAGTTGTGGTCAGAGACTTCTCAGGATTCCAGAGCCATAATCCTAAAGGTCTCTTCCTAAGCTTATTACTTTCTTTGCCACCAGCTTTATAGCTCCCTGTTCCTCTGTTAGCCCACTACCACCCCACTTCATTTCCCTCCATAGTAAGAAATTCTTGTTTAGTTCAAGAATGCAAAGGAGGGGACCCTGAGACATCTGCCCATATGGTTCTTTTGTTATCGCACTGAGCGGAACATGAGAAAGGAAGGCAGAGGGAAAGAATATCAAGCAGAGGGACAAATGAACATAAAAATGACCCTGCAAAACACAACTGAAGAAGTCACCTGGAAGGCAGGTGTGGCTTCTTCTCGCCTGATTTACCCTTAACTTGTCAGCGTACCCTGTTGGGAAAGACCAGGTGCAGTGTCCCCTGTGTTCTGTGGTTTGAAGAGCACAACAAAGCCAAAAGGCCTACTTTCCAACATACTGCTGCCTTTCTTTAGCCCTAGACTTTTTGGGACACGTTTTGAGACAAAGCTCAAATAGCCAGTTAGTAAGAAAAAAGACGTAGATAAAATGAGGCTTATTTTTCAGGTTCTCCCATATTACTAGAAGAGGTCAGAAATATGTTTTTATTCTAGGGCTGAGAAGATTAGAAATTCATTTCAAGCTATAGCAGCACTAGTGCATGACAAGGACCGAATACCCTGTTCTGAGAACCAAGGAGGTTCAAGGGAGATAAAGTAAGTGGTTCTGGCACTTAAAAAAGAACATCTGGAAAAGGAGGTGCCTTTTGGATTTCCAAACCAAATAAGAGAAAGCTCAAACCCATTTGAATGGTTAACATTGATTCTGCCTGGAAACAATTTCTAAAAATAAAAATTTGAA
Organism: Rhinolophus sinicus; assembly: GCF_036562045.2. NCBI lineage: Eukaryota > Metazoa > Chordata > Mammalia > Chiroptera > Rhinolophidae > Rhinolophus > Rhinolophus sinicus. The sequence goes on from NC_133751.1 coordinate 49,504,961, forward strand.
GTGTTATCAAATTTAGTTTAAGGGGCACAAGTTCTAAAAGAAGAATTGGAGGAAGTACAGGGGAAGGTACCATTTTCTTTAATATCTGACACAGCTAACTTCTGTAAGCATAAATCCAAAATTCGAATATAGTGAAAAATCATCCATGAATAGTAAAATCTACTATTCAGTAAGCTGTGATAAAAAAGTTTTAATGAATCCCTCAATAGCCCACTCCTCAAACATGCACAAACTACCTCTACCCAAATAGCTCCACCTGACGCACTCTGTGCTTTTACCAGTATTTTTTAAGGTCAATACAACAAGGCTATGAGAGGTCAGAGAATCAACAACAGAGGACATTTCCAGACCTAAAGTCAGCATTCCTGTATCTGGTATTTCTACGTATCCTTTAAAAATGTCCCCTAAAGAAGTCAACAACTACAAAAGAACTGGCCAGGCCTCTTTAAAAAAGCTCAGTGTTACGGGGGTGGGGGGGTGGGGGGGAGGTAGGCAGACTGTTACAGATCGAAAAAGGTTAAGGAGGCGTAACAATAAGTGCAAAGTGTAGTTCTTAATTGAATCCTAGATCAAACACAGTATCGGTATCAGCTATAAAAGACATTTGGGAGATAACTGGGGAATTCTGAATATTACTGAATAAAAGTTAGTTTTCTTAGGCTATATAGAATAATGTCCTTAATCTTTGGAGATGCACACTTAAGTATTTGGGGGTGAAATGTCAAAATGTCTGCAATTTGTTTTCGAATGATCCAGAAAGAAAAAAAAATCCATACAAAGAGAAATGAAACAAATGTAGCGATGTTTTCAAAATAAATCAGTAAAATAGATACTATATCCCATCTCTGAGACAGGAGGAGGGAAAAAAATCCCTTTATCATATGGTTGACTAAGAGGTCAAAATGAGACGTGCTAAGAACTTCAAAACCATGCTTTCACACATGAGGAAAGCCACTCCTGGCCTATTACCAAATTGGAAGGATACTGTCCTATTTATCTTGTACCTTTACCATGTTTGGATACTATAGCCCCAGGAATCTAAAATTGCACAAGGACAATTGTTGGTCATACTCTAATGTCTGTGCCAGTGGTTCTCAATTTTCTTTTTTTTTATTTTGGCTCTGGCTCACTCAGAAAGGAAACGGGAACACCCAAGACAGGGCAAAATGAAAACTGCTACTGCTATCACCATGACTATTGTCCACTGCCACCTCTCCCACTGCCTGGGTAAAAAGACAGCAATTACACAAGTACAAAATATTAACAAAACTAAAACCTATCAGTAACATGCCCAACTCAAGACTCAAAGCATTCTTGGGAAAAAAAGAAAGGAGAACATCTACTCCTTGTGAATATATATGCATAACAGGTTTAAAATATTCCTAGAACAGCTGAACAACTCATTGGATTTCATCCCCCGAGTCCGCAAAAGAGTACATACAATGCAGCCATCACCAACCTGTGAAGGTTGGCAAAATTAAAAAGAATTAAAGTGCTCTTCCTTGAGGTTCTCCTTGATGCTCTTTCCTCCCAAGCAGCTAGTTTGGCTCCTTCTCCCCGTAAAGGCTGAGCAGGGCCAGAGCAGAAGAAGCTTGAAATGGGTGGCCGGGGCTTTTGGTGCTCTGGGCCTTGGGAGAAAATGGCACAAGAATTTTTGGGGGCTCCAACTGGTCCAACCTAGCTTACCAGGCTAGGAGAGCAGAAAGGAATGTGGAGCTGAAGACCTAAATTATGTTAAAGAAAGTATGTTGGCTTGGAGAAGCCCTGCACATTAATGAGATGTGATCAAAAAATGTGGTGAATGTTTAAATTTAAAAAAAATTATTACAGTAAAAGACACATTGCCATTAATCTCCTTCAAAATACTCCCCCTTGCTTCGAACACACTTATTACATCATTCTTGCCACTTTCTGAAGCAGTTCCGAAGTCCTCTTTCGTGGGTGTTTTTAGTCACCCTGTCATGGCTGCCTTGATGTCCTGAATTGATTCAAAACGTTTACCTTTCATGGTTATTTTGACTTTGGGAAGAGCCACAAGTCGCACGGTGCCAGATCTGGTGAATAAGGCAGATGAGGACACACCATAATGTTTTTACTTGACAGAAACTGCCATACCAGAAGCGATGTGTGACACAGAGCATTGTCATGATGGAGGATAAAGTAAAGATATCACAAAAGAGGACTTCCAGAACTGCTTCAGAAAGTGGCAAGAATGATGGGGGAAGTGTGTTTGAAGTGAGGGGGAGCATTTGAGGGGGATTAATGGCAATGTGTCTTTTACTGCAATACTTTTTAAAATTTAAACATTCACCGTATCTTTTGATTGATCACACCTCACAAGTTCTGGGAATCAAGGATGGTGACAGGACTCTGGTGTGGAATCAAGGCTCTCCTTGCAGCTCATGGGAGATATGACAAACATCTGGTGCAGCCGAGAGCCAGGTGAGCTTACGACATACAGGAGCTGAGATTTCAGGAAGGCCCATTCTGCAGTCACAAACTGCAAGAATAGCTGCATTCGTCCAGGGCAAAGGCCTACATTGGAAAGCAAGGCTTCTGCTCTGGGATAGAATTTCGTTATCAGTAGACATAGGGTTTGATCGCTTCAGGAATGTCACAGAGCAGTATTCATGATTTTACATTAATCATGGTGGCGGTGGTGGTGGGGTGCGGGTTATGGTGTTGATTACTCCAGGTTATTTTTTCCTACTTGTCCTATTTCTCAGTGAGGACAAAAAGACTGAATATTATCCTGGAGGTAAGTCAGGGCCCCATGGTGCAGGATCAACCATGAGGTAGCAGAACTCATTAACAATTACAGACGTCCTTCCTATATGGTCAATACCATTTGTACAATAAATAATACAAGAGCCAAATTAGCAACTGATAAAGCTAGTTCCTGGAACATCTGGCACTGGGAATCTGGTTTCTCCTACGCAGTGGGAAAAACCTACAGTCAACAGAAGAAAGGCTTCAGGAATTGGTATGTGGACAAAAAAACAAAACAGGAAGAAAATCCAATCTATTTTTCATGATTTAGAGCTAGAAACTTGGGGTAATAGAATCAGCTCAAAAAAAAAAAAAAGTGCTTTGAACTTAGCATGATACAGACTATGGGAAAAGACAGTCAGATTCAACAAATAGGGTTAGTGTTAGAGAAACAGGACCAACTCAAGAGCGAGCCTTAATTCTTGACGACTCTGCATGAAAATGGCTGGGGAATACCAGAGTGAAATAATAACCCATCAAACTAGAGCCACATCTTGCTACAGTGGGAAAAGAAGTGAGGGAAGAAGACACCTTTCTTGCCCTTAAGAGTAGATGAGGTTATATCAAGTATTTGGAAATTCAAGAGCTGGAACACGTTTCAGGATGCAAGCCCAGGAATCCTCCTTTGGTGAGCTCCTGTTAAAAACGAGAGGCACTTACTTGAAGGACAGTGTGGAGACTGTGTCTCCGGAGAGCCCTCTGTCAACTCACAACTTGGACGGCCTACAAACAGGGTTAGCAGACTCATCAGATCACTTCAGAATTCCAAAAACAAAAGCCCAGAAGCCTTGAATACAAGCATTAGAAATTACAGGGAAGAAAAGGAGCTAAGAAAAAAACTGGCCCAACTTTGAAAATGTACAAATAGCATTAGTAGAGAGTGGTATCTGAAACATCTCTAAGAGACCACCTGCAAAAGCGGTGGAATTTCTCCCAGGAGACAGGAATTAGAGTCACGGATAGAATTCCTCCCACCTGGGTTTTAAATTAGACAACAGAATTGATGCCGTGAAGAAGTTAAAACCATGAGACCATCTCCGTAAGCCTGTCTTCATTTTCTGTTTGTCTCGGATAAGCCTGAATCTCTGCTATGGACTCAAGCTGACAAAGAGCAACATGCGTCTCCGTGGTGCCACAGATAACACACTGGGCTTGTAGAACTCGGCTTTCTCTGGGGAAATGCCGGCTACACGGAGGATTGGTGCTTCGATGACAAGATGCTGCAGTGCTCACATTGGCTCTGGAGAGCAAAGTGTTTGTAAATTTTGTTTCTATAAGGATGGTGTTATGGTATTTTATGCCCTCAACTGCTCCCTGGAATGTGGAATATATGCTACAGGATAGATTCAATAATGGAGAAATCTAGCCCCAAAGATGCTAAAGTACATTAGCAGTTTCAGCTTAAGACCCCCTCCACCCCCCCAGCTTGGAGCTCCTGTTAAGACTCCCAAACAAAGCCCTCTGGCTAGAGTAAGAGGAGGAAAAGAAGAAAATGATGGTTTTACACTTATAAAGGGATTTTATCTGTAGGAAAGGGGGACTGATTTTACAAGGGGATTATACTTTACAGGTAAGCGCTACATTAGGAGCATTCTTATACTGTTGGGATCATATTATTTTAACTATAATGCTTATATTATCTAGAGGCTTCATATAATTGGGAGGAGGGGGTGATTTGGGGGTTTGCTTCTGCTAGGCCCAGCGCAATGATCACAACATTGATTACAGCCCAAAATTTCCTCCCTCCCTTCCCCCCTCTTCCATTGCCTCTTTCGGCAATGGCAGCAGCTGGTTGCCAGAACTAACACATGGTATTTCAAAATCAAATCAGCAACTGAAATACCATGGTCAGAAGATGGAAAGCTACATTTTACCCATGAAAATCAGTTTGGGAGGTCACTGCAACTGCAACCCAAAAGGTGGGATAGTGATCACTCAGGATGACCACTCGAAATGGGAGGACACCCTACGCTCCAGGGGGGGCTCAAGGCTTCCCCCACCTCTTTACTACCCCTCCAGAAAGGAGGTATGTAATGTAAGTCAACGCCAAGGTTCTAAAGGGCAGTGGAAGGACAGCCTTGGCTGGGAAGAACAAAAGTGGTCCTCAAGGCTATTTACCTCTTCTGTTGCAAGGGGCTGGAAGCTGCTCCAGTCCTCCAAAGGCTGAGAGGGCCCCAGGAAGAGCTCGGGGTAATGGTTCTATGCACAGGGAGGCAGACTGCCCTGGTGTTGGCCTTAGGGGCGGAAGAGTCCTTAAGGCTGGCCTATGGTCTAGGGGCAAGTCTATCAGAGTAAAGAAGTTGGCTGGTCATTTTCTTCGTCATCAACTAGGAGGGCCAGTTGCTAAATCAAATTTGGGATACTGGCCTTGTCCTTTCTTCCCCTCTATCAGTACTAACAATAATGACACAGGTGATTTTTAAAGGTTTCTATTCTAAGTTTGGCTAAAATGGAAGAAAAGAGATTTTTCATATTAATTCCCCTTCTCTCCTCCTCCCAAAAGAAATGGTCGTGTTAGTAAGAGGGGCCTACCTAGGACGTATGTACTGAATCAGGAATGTCCTGACTCACAGATGGGAACTGGGTTAAGAACAAGTGTCTATCATGGAATAGCTACATCTCATTCTTGATACAAAACTGCATACCTTTCAAATAGTCATTTCCAAACAGAAAAATATCTATTATCAATTAAGGAAGATAATTTTATACCAGTGATAATACTAGTTTCAGATTTACTTCAAGTTCACACTCTCTCTACACGTCAGTATTATTTTTGAAACAGCTTGCATTTGTGCAGTTCCTTTTCTTTAAAGGACTCATTTATCCTAACAAGCTAGGATTGTTACTTTAGAATTCTGAAAATGGAAACCCAGAGGCCTTGAATATGAGAGTTAGAAATTCAAGGGAGGAAAAGGAACTTAGAAAAGAACTGGCCCAACTCTGACAGATGTAGGGCTTATGTATTAACAGATATGGGGCTCTTTCATAAAAATATTTTATACAGAATGAGTATTTCTAATTGCGTAAGAGTGCCACATCCCAAAACTTGTGGGCTACGGAGAAACCAAAGCATTTGACAAGTAAAAGACTTGTCTGAGTGTACAGAGCTAACTGGGAGGAGAGTCAAGATAAAAATAAGTGGTTCCTCTGGTTCTGAATGAACTGCCCCCTTTCGACTACCCTTGAGGGTGGATCTTTTTAGACCTACAGCACAGAGCCCTTGTTTCCATCTGGGACGTTTGGTTACTTGAAAGCTTAAGAGCCTGGTAGGATAAAAAGGCCTGATTATGCCAAGAGGAGGATCTGAGTATTATTCATACCAACTACTTTCCTGGGACATCTTAACCAATAGGATAGATCAGTTTTTGTTTCGTTTTCACAGTTGAGAAAGAGGTCTAATGAGAACCCTGTCCTCCCAGCTTGAATTTTATGAGAGATGACAGGATGGCTTCCTCCATGGTGGGCCTTTTGTCAGCCATCTTAGATTCTACCACAAAGGGCTGTGCAATTCACCATCAGGAAAAGGGGAAACGGCATTTTTCCTGACTGCGGGGGGGGGGGGGGGGGGGGGGGATGATGCAAAACTAAACCTTCTTTAACATCCTTTCTATAATTCATTCCCAATTTAAATAATTATCATCTTAACTGGCATTAAAGAGAAGTGTTAGCACTACTTGAAATAGGATTTAAGCACAATTTTATCTTCAAATGTAAAATTCATTCTTAAAGTCTGATAGGAGAAAATCCAAACTCTAGAGAAATCGGCTTCTCCCCTGAGAACCATTCCTTCTATCTATAGCCCTCCTCCTAAAAGCAGAAACTCAGCAAGTATGTCAAGGGTGCCCAAACTGTGACTTGTTCTCGAGTACATGCAGTCTTACTAGGAAACAAAGCATTAGCTGCACAAAGTCTAAATGCAGCCTATAAAGACTTGGCTAGTGTGTGTGTGTTTAAAAGAGGAATCAGAAAATGAGAAATAGCCCCAGCTAGTTTTTTTCTATTTATCTCTAAGGTCATCCCAAGGATTTTCAGAACTCAGGTTTTGAGACCCTCTATAGTTACTTCACTTCCAACTGGAGGCTGGTGTTGGGGGCTGTTGGAAGGCTGAGTGGGAAGGGAACACCCGAGAGGCTGTGGTAGTGTGCAAAGTACCTTCACCAACTACTGGCTGTGTGCAGAGCACGATGCTACGGTTGAGACAGAAAGAAAGAAACATAAGACTGAGGTTCTCCGCTTTTGGAGACACTTAGAGCAGAAGAGAAACTGTGTCCTGTTTCAACAGAATGGGAATTGGGAAGCAGGGACTAAGTTTAATATTTGTCAACATAACAGAATATTGTACATTAAAACCCTATGCTGCTTTCTCCTTATTCCCCAAGAAATAAGACGCTGTGGCTGGGGGGAAGGAAAAGGGAGTTGAGGGGCAGAAATGTCCTGACTCGAGGCATCCCTCAGCCCAGCGATCACCACTAAATTAGTCTCTGCCAAAATTCAGATTCGGAAACTTGGGGGAGGCATTCCAGGATCTGGTCTTTACTGTGGGAGGCCACTTAGTAGACGAGACACCCCCCCTCTTCTATTCTACCTTTTCTATGGAAAAAGGTAAAAGACCCTTATTAAGTGCCGTTTCAGGCAATTACAAAGCATTTCCAGGCCCTCTGCTGAAAAGTGTTTATGTAAGCTGGCGTCCTCATCAGCACCTCTGGAGAAGCACAAATACCAGCATCCCCTCACACAGCTGATATCTAGGCTTACCTCCGGAGACTCAAACTCTCTCACAAAAGGACAATCTGCCCAGGCCTGTTCTTTTTTTAATAGGGAAGGACCAAGTTATAGCAAGAGAAATATTTCAGAAAAACTCTCTATAGCAAAACACAAATGCAAACAGCCTCATTCTGATTGAGGATGAGGAATAGGGATGAGGAAGAGCTCTTTGAAAAACCCTAAGGAATTTACACTGGATTAAGTTTTGTTTTGCTTTTTAACTGACTGTCCTTTTTATGCTTATCACATGTAGCACTGGTCTGGCCCACCCAGCCCTTCGGGGGCGGGGGTGGGGGGAGAGGTGTAGCTGTAACATATTAGCTGTTCATCAGAACATTTAGGGTAGACACTATTGAGGCAAGTGAACCCTTAGGACCTGGCCTCATTCCCAGGTGAGGAGGCCACTCTGGTTTTGGGGTTGCTCAGAGGCTGGGTTCATTTTGGTATTTCTCTGAAGAAGCAAGGCATTTGAGGAGTAGTTCTCATTGGAAGGGCTGCGGCCATAGTGAGGCTCCCCCATAGCTGAGTACCAGTCTGGGAAGTGTCATTTTAAAATGACACGTATCCAACCACAGTGGGAAATTAAATAGGAGAGAGGGCCAAGGAGTAGAGAAATTACAGCTTTGTCACTCCCATGTTAAAATGTAAGCCTAAGCAAGAAATATCTGCGTTGTGACAGGCAAACACCCATTCTTCAGGCCTGCAGTAAAGACTAGAGCTTGCAATAGAAGAGCAGGCAGGAATCTTCAATAGGAAACGAAAGCCACAGCCGCATGGGAAGCAGGAGATAAAAGGGTAATATCCTCAGATCAAGTCTCAACACCTCTCTCTCCAGGGAAGCTAAGCCATCCTCTCCTATTATCACTCCCTTTAGACAGCTACATTCTAAAATGGGAGACCAAAGAGAGGGAGGCAGATTCATTGGTCAGGCCATCAGTCTGGCAGTTGGAGGGTTAAAGTCAGCACTTAAAAGAAAACTCAAACCCCATTAAGCCCAGGCTCAGAGAACAGGGAGCAACAGGGAAGCCAAAGGAAACTAATTTTGGAGGTTCTCCAAGCTGCCAATCACAAGCATATTTCTAACAGTCCCAGTGTTGTTTGAGTTGGTTGTTTTTCCACAGGCTGCACAATGGGGTCTGGTTATTCATTGAAAAAGTCTGCAAGGGAGCCCCGCCCTCCATTCACAACCAATTTGGAATGCTCCATTCAGCAAGTGGGGGACTCTGCAGCTCAGCTCGCTGGGGCAGGCGGAGCAGAGCCCAGCTGTCGCTGCAGGGACGCTTGCTCACTCAGCGAGCTGTGTTTATGTAAGAAATTCAGACACTGCAGGCGCCTGCCTGCTCTGCACCCTCCCTGAGATTCTGGCTGAAATTTGCAAGGGTGTGCAAGTCTGCTTTAAGTGAGGTCTGCAAGTGCCCTCTGGCAAAAGGAGAATGGCAAACAAAACTATCTCGTGCCGTCCTGTTCAGAATCTGACTGTAGCCACCAGCTGAGAGAAACAGACTTCAGTGGTATTTCTCCTGCCCCCCCGGGGGTGAGCTGGTTTGCATTAGAGTATAGCTCTCTGGAAGCTGGCCTTTCCAGACTCCTTGCTTTTCCATTTATTGTCAATAGCTACATCGGATGCCACCTGGCTTCCTCCTAAGGGAGAGGGTCTCTGGAGACTCTGCTGGATTCTCTGGCTGCAGAGGGGCAGGGCGTAAGCTACCTACTATGAACGGTTTCACAGTTCCTTTTCCTGTCTCTGTATCTGGAGGTTTGTAATTCCCCCTGAATGCCCATGAGACATCAAAAGGGGAAGAGCAGTGGAGATCTGGGTTTGGAGGGTGAAATCTACTCCAAGGACAATACAAACTACAAGGCTAAAAACTGGTTTGTGGTTTGGTTTCTTAGAAATTTTTTATCAAACCTTCAATAATCACCCAGAGAGATCAGAGGCAGCCACTATGACAACCGGAATTTATTTCAAGGAAAAGCACACTACTTTATGAAAATCACATTCAGGAAATAAATTTTAGCTCATGGGTGGTTTCCTCTTTTTCATAACATACTTGGCTATTTTCAAATGTCCTATGTTTACCTCGTGTCCCTGCTGCCCCCATCCCTGCCCCTAGTTAACTGAGTACAGGGTGACATGGGAAGCATTTCTCTGAAATCTTTCTGACCACAGAATCCAGTTTGATGCTTTGGCTATTCTGCAGACAGGTCTCTCAAACTCCTGGCCCTTTCAAAGCTGGGTCTTACCCTGCTCCCTGGAATCTTGCACCCTCTGCCTTAACTTTTCCACTGATGCTTCCTCCCTCTAGGCATGGGAGCCTCCTTTATTTGCTATGCAGGGTCCTCTAATATGGGGGCTCTCCTGAGAAGAGTTGTTACTCCATTGTCATCTACCTGCCAAGCCCAAAGGCATACTTACATTATGGCTACACACTCGCACACTTGCATACATACTAGGGGCCTACGATTTTGCCCCTCCTTTAAGCTGAGCCTCTTACAAGGATGGGACAATGATAGAAACTGACGACCAAAGCCTCTGGTAAATGAGCTTGGTGAGTTCACAAAATGAATTTTTAAAAAAGCAACCTAATCGGGCACTGGCAACAGCATCCCTGGCATCTGGCCAAGAGCTGGGAGCTGCAACATGACAGGACTCTGAGCTCCCTGGATTCCAAGTGGAGAAGCACTGTGCCAGGGCACAGATGGGGCCCAAGTGCCTCAAGGGCAGCCGTGTGCCCGCCTGAGAGGGGCTGTCGGCCTCTGAGCCTGGGTGTACTTTACCACCATAAAAAAACCAAGAAAAGCATGGAGGAAATAGTCTCTTGGTTGAGAATCACACACCCCACCCAACCCTACCACCACCAGTAACATTTTTCTGGGACTGAAATTAAAACAATATTACTAGATGTTAGAAATGGCAGATAGTACAAATTCTCAGATTTATCATGCTACTCATGTCTTAATCTTGTCAGAGTAAAGAGTGAGGAAAAACAGGAACTAGATGGTAATTTCTTGATTGATGCCAGGATTTTGTTACCTCTGGAATCTACCTAAGGGATCCGCCAGGCAGACCCAGATGTGATTCCCCGTCCCAAGTCTTTCTTGCAAAGGACTGGAAAGGTTACTAGGTTTTATTAGAGGAGTAAGAGCAGAGAGACATCTAAGAGGCAGAGAAAAATCCATTGTTTTTAATAAGTCTAACTGAATTAAAGTTAGATGAAAACAGATTTTGTGCAAACATATGGCTCTTTTAGGTAAATGGGAACTCTAGGTTTTGGTTTTGTAAGAACCTGGCTCTAAAGACCTTGGAGGTTATCAAAACAGGAAGGATTTCAAATCATTTAGCACCCTTCTCAGTGGTCAAGCAGTGGGCTAGCTAACAAAGACTTGGAAAGTACTGTGTTTCCCTGAAAATAAGACCTAGCTGGACAATCAGCTCTAATGCATCTTTTGGAGCAAAAATTAATTTAAGACCTGGTATTATGCTATACGATATATTATATAAGACCGGGTCTTACATTAATTTTGGCTCCAAAAGATGCATTAGAGCTGATTGCCCAGCTAGGTCTTATTTTCGGGGAAACAGGGTAGCAGTGTAAATCTGAAGTCAAATAATCTTTCCCTTCCATGTTTTCCTCCCGCTTTCTTCAGCACTCTTTCTTCTCCCTACCTCTAAAAAAGGATAAATAACCTTGACACCTTCAAGCGGCTCATTTTCGAAGTGTCTACAGTATTCTGTCTTACCTTCCATAACAAAAAGACTTAAGGGATGATCCTCTCAAATAGAAATAGTCTAAGATCCCAGAGCAAATAAACCTAGAATTTTGCTATACCACCTCTGGGTCCAAAATGATGTGTCCTCCCCAAAAGGAAGACACTGCCTCTATTTACTATATTAATCTTATACACAGTAAAGAAAAAAATCCAACTGAATAATCTCGTATTGAAACAGGATTAAGTTCAATGTGTTTTAGGCTCAAGAGCTGTCATAACAGTTAATCCTATTTTCCCAGCCATCTATTGCAATGTATTTATGAAAAGTCAATTGCATCAGTTAATTAGCCAGTCCTTAGAAAATTACTAGTAATTCCTCCAGTCCAGCCATTCTTTTTGAAACACATATTTAAAAAGAACACTTCAAGGGAAAAATAAGGTCATTTGGATTTTAAGACAATTCTCTAAATTGTATTTGGTATGGAGGCCTTGGTTTTAAAGTAAGATTTTATCATACCTTCTTCCCAGCATAAAATATTTTAGTTATTTGAGATGCTGACAGGAAACATTCACAATATCACAACTGAAATGAATAAGATTAAAAAAAAAAGAACTGAAATCTGCATTAAAAAACTGCTTAAAAACACTAAAATCTAGTAATACTATTAAGTACCCAAGCACTCAGTTCAGAAAAGTGAATGTAACCTCCCACCCCCCAGCCCCAAATTTAAGCATTTTGAATCCCAGTCTTATCCGTGGTTTAGTTTGTAGTTAATTCTGTGAAAATGTGTAGTAACAATGTGTACACATCTATCTACTGACCCAGATTCCCTAGTTTGGTAGCTCTGTGTTAATACACATATTTAGCTACACACATGTTTAGATAGATATGCACACATATACACATTCATTTATAATATACAAGACATACAACACAGTTTTATATATCTGTACACGCAAATATCCTCTAGAAAATGTCAACTTTGTAATTCTTCTGTTTTATAATTTTTCTCTCTTCCAAATTCTAGGTGGAAAAAGTCAAAGCACCAAGATATTTACTAAGGCTCATGGAACGAAGAGAGCTGAGGTTTTGGGCTGGGCAGCCAGCAGTCTCCCTCAGGCTCTCCGGAAGGCCATCTCGATGTATGTGAATGAATGAGGCAGAGCCTTGGGCACCTGAACATGCCAGGACCCCTTGGCTCTCTGCAGCTTTGTGAGAGCTTCTTTCAGGACTTATTTCATAATTTTTTCCCTTCTCATTTCACCTAACCCCTCCCATTTGTCCCAACCCACTATTCAGTCTCTCCAGCTATTCGGACCTTGTATTACCCATTCTGTAAAACGAAGCAGTGGGTAAGACTACCTCTACAAGGGACCTCCAGCTCAAACATGAGATCTTCAGGGTAACTTCTCAGGACCAAGAGACAATGGGGGGAGGAGGGGACGACACTGGCAGAACCCCCATGGTCTAGAGTTGCACTTGAATTCCCTTGAATTTGACCTTTAAGAGTTTCCAGATGGGGGATACTTTACTAATGTCTGTATTTGTGAGGTAAAGTGAAATATATACAGCTAGAAGTAAGCTGGGTATTTATATAAGACTTACAAGAACAATGACTTCATTTATTCAAATCATACTTATGGATGGATGCCTATGGGTAGAAACCCAAATCTGGAACACTTACAAAATATAATCTCTTTAGAAGTTGACCTTATAGTGCTTACCGAAAAAAGTATGCCATAATCTTCAAAACTGACATTCTAAAATAAAAACAATTACCCACAATACTTAATATTCCTTTTTCTCATACACACTCACACACACACACTCTCTCACATATATATGATGGAAAATTAATCAAATCAGCATTAACAGAGAAGGTAGACTATTACCAGTGGCAGGCCACAGAAGAATATTTGTTAAATGCTTCTGCTGCTGTAGGGAAAAGGTTTGCTTTACCAGGCAAGTGCAAATTTGTTTTGAAGTTCACTGATTGGTTGATTCAAACCAACTCATACGATATCATTAAAGTTGAATGCGTTTCTCCCCTTCCCCTGGAATAAACATGGGCTCTTCCAGGTGACAGGACTAGAAGCTAATCCTCAACCCAAGGCTGTGAGATGAGCTCAGAGAAGAGTTGGCCCAGCCCCAGGCTCTGCCAGCTCCCATGCTCCTACACTGTCAGTTTCAACTGCAGTCAAACCAGTCACAGAAAACAGCAAGGACAGATGGATGAAGGACAGATACACATCCGACGTTTGTGTTCTTCCCTAACCTCTAAGGCAAGTTGATCTATTTGAATATATCCTTCTTGAAGCTCCATCTCCAGAAGCAAGAGTCAGAGAGGGGGAAAGAATTATTAAAATACTTTTCGAGGCTACTCAACCATCTGTTTTATGCGTGAAAGGCAGAAAAGCTCAACCTTAAGAAGTTAAAGCAAAAAGTAAACAAAGTAAAAAACACAGCACGTTTGGTGAGCAGAATCATCTCCCAAAGCACCTCCGTTTCAGGTATGGCAATTTAATTAAAGAATTTAGCACGTTCTGTTCGCTGAGCAGGAATTATTTCTACGGAGCCAAAACACATTTATTGATTCCTTCACTTTAGCCTATTCCTGCAGATACATCTCTCTTCAAATATAAATCCTGTTGGCTGACATCTTTCTTTAAGGAACATACCTCTGCTTCAGCACATGAAATCTACTTAAATGCAGTCATCTCACCTCCCCCTTTTAACTCTTTTGGGTTACAGAGAAACAAACAAAAGTATCATAAAAGCATTTCAAAGAACCTCTGCCAAGAAAGCCACCTCCCAAACAGACTGCAGTTTATGCTGCTTTGAGCAAGAACTGGAAAGGCTGGGGCAAACTGTCAACACAGAAGAGAGTGGGATCACAAATCCTGTATTTTACACACACACACACACACACACACACACACACACTTTGGGTTATCTTTATTTAGCCTTTCAGTGGCAAGCTTCCCAATCACTTGAAAGCAATCACAGTGCAAAAATTAACATTCATTGACTTTCCTATAGAAAACACCCACAGCAAGCTGTGACAAAGCTAAGGTAACCATACATCTGCGGTTACACTTTATTCCAAGTTTCATGGCATTGCACCTTGAATATGAGACCTATCATTAAAGAATGTTTAGCTGGTATCTCTGATCTTTCATTTAATGATTTAGAACACCCAGCTTTTACTGAGACCCAAACATATCATCTCTTCTAGTGGCATTTTCACACACACACACACACACACACACACACACACACACACGATGAAACAAAACTGGGAAGAATTTGTTGGTACAAAATGAGAAATCGAATCCTTGCCTGGCTCAGGTGCTTGCTATTATAAACTATGACTAAGAGACATGAATTCTCTATGATGCAACTCTCAAGAGAGGCATTTTCTCCAGGCCTCTCTTAAACCTGCTCATTCGCCAGTGACTAATGCTCTCTAGAGCTGCCCTGTGCTACTCAAATTTCATCAGCCAGCTTTGTCCTTGATAGCTCTGCCTGGACCACAAAAGCTCCCCAAACCTGTTGAGGACAGCTCTGAAAGATCAGTGCAAAGCTAACCATGCCCCTGGCTAGCTCAGAGAGCTATCTTTTGAGCTTCCCACTGCATTTGTTATCTCAATGATATAAGCTCTTAATGACCACTTTTTAAAGTTTTTACTCTTCTCTGAATGCTCAAGTCCTGAAAACTACATGAAAAATAGGAGTAAATCGGTCACCCTGTGATCACCCTTTGTTAACTCAGAAGTAGAAACAAAATTGACAACATGTCGGGTGAAGCCACAATTAACTGGAATCTTCCATTAACTATTTTCTGCACCTTCAAGAGAAGAAAAATGTCAAGCTCATGATTTGCATCAAGGACTTAACTTATAAAACAAAAACACTGTAAGATGATGTCTGGTTAATGGATGTTTGGCCCAACATCTTATATATAAGGTCAATTAATTTATAATTTTAAGCTTGAAGCCTTGCAATACCCTTAGGCAAAAAGACATTTAGAATTAAATTACGTTCAGCAAATCTTACCTGCAATAGAATTAAAGCACTTTAGAAAATCATTTCAATAAGGAATGAAACAAATGTGTTGGGGGTTAACTTTGAATTATGAAAAGAAATGAAATGCATTCCACTGTCCACATACACTGCCTACAGCTGAAAAGAGCAATCTAGACATGGATGATCCATAATCAAACCATTTCAGGACAAATGAGCCACCACCAGAAAGGTACTTACAGTTATCAGACTGAAAATCTGGGACAAACTGTTCATCATCAGGAACTTGTGCTGGAAAAGAGATTTTTATTTTAGACCTTTAAGTTTTATTAAAAAGCACAGTAAAATGTTTTATATGGAAAATAGGACAGCCAAGAAACTTGCCTTCAGCTAACCAAGCCTCTTGAAGTTGACTGAGATCCTGAAACAACTCTAGAATTGAAAACAGGACACCAGAATGAGAATTCCTCTGCTAGGAAGAGGAAGAGTCTATGTGCTGCTTTCCCTGGGAGCCATTTGAGGAAGCCACAACACAGAGGGGAAAGCAAGCTTCACTACCTTCAGAATCATGAGCCAGATCTGTATCCAAAAACTTCCTTTTTCTGTCAATCACAGGCCGTCCTCTACATTCCTCTGATCGAGATTTCTGAAAGAGGCCAACAGACAGTGAAGACTCCACTGTAATAAAGGAGCCCAAAGGGGGTGGTACCACTAAATCAATAAGGAGAAGAGATTCAGATTTTAAGAGGGAGGACAAAACAAACCAAAAGCCATATAAACTTACCCCTGGGACCATAAAAGGGACTTGCTGATCATAAAACCCATCCATGGTGCTTCCAACGTCTCTAATATCACTTTGAAAGTTTTCACCATTGAGTAATTTCTGGGGGGAAAAGGGTCCTCCTGTAATATGAATTTGGGAGATTTTAACAGAGGGGAATAAAAGAGAAAGGAAGTAATTTTATACTGCTCTTTCTTTAGCGCCTGTGCAAATCACTACTTTTCCTTGAGGTACTTAAAGCCCATTCAAGGTATGTATAAGCCTTACAGACTAAGGCTGGGGCTTAAGGGCATCAAAGGTTCAGTGTACTTGGTGCCAAATATATTTGCCTACTCATCCTTCCTCTTCTCTCTCATCATCATCATCATCATCATCATCATCATCAAGAGTATAGATTTGCTACCATCTATTAAAAATAAAAGGACCTTATTTTCATTATAAAAGGGTGATTTCAAGATTCTCTCCAACAGAGGACTCTCCAGGGTATTTGTAGTGTTAGTTTTTTTTTTTTTTAAAGAGATAATTTAATTTTGACAGTACAGTGACAGGAAGTAGAGAAACTGGGTTTAAGCATTCCAAATTATTAGCTATTAAGAATCTGACATACATAGTGTTTCTAAAAGTATTTTGTAGGTCAGTGGTTAAAATACTATATATAGTTCCAGGAATATATTGATCAGAAGTATACTCATCTTCACACAACTCTTTATTAAAACCTAAACCTTCTGTCTAAACAGGTGTAGTGTCTGTAATGTCACAAATAATCTCCATGGCAACTTACAGAGATATCTGTGACACCTCCAATTTTTTAAAGAATAGCAAGCATAGCTATGAAAAGTAATGGATAAAGGAAACTAAATTCTACTGCACACATTTTAAATGCATCTCTACCACAAATCTTTTTGTAAAAAGCACTAAAAGTAAAAGATCCATGAAAAGAAAATTCAGTTTCTTTCTTATTGTGAAGTCAATTTTTCCCCAAACATGTCAAAAAATAAAATCAAAATTGTTTCAGTAGTGTCAAGTCCTGGGGCTGGGAAGAAAGGTTGGGGGTCAAAATGGAAAGGAGGGAATTTTTTCTAATTTGTCAGGAATAAAGTAATAATTTGAGGAACGTAACATCTTCCTGAACACTTTGTTTTATTCTCCAAATAAAAATGCAATTAAGTCAACAAAATTGGGGAAAATAATTTCACTTGCCCCAGCTCTAAGCAATGCAAAATGCTTAAGGATAATTTTAACTGGTATATAAATTTTAAATAGGAACTTTTTCTCAGTGGGCAATTCCATCCAATTTGTTTTTCACACTGTGGAGCATATCAAATTTTCCTAAGTGAGCAGGATGCAAGGAAACCCTTCACGGCCAGCCTCCTCTCAGCACTTTGGCCCAAGTAATCAGATATTTTCAAAGTCAAAGAGAAAAGAGGGAGAGGAGCAAAACTGCACAGAATTCATAACTTCCTAGAAAAACATTCCCACTGGTCTGGATGGAGTGTTGCTTGCCTTCCAAATTGCGCTAAAACGTTCAGAATAAAGCATCTTTCTCAAATGTCACCAACCCATATACAAAATCTGAGAATCACCAGCACAAAGTTAAGGGGCATGAAAACGAGTCTTCCGTAGCCTTCAAAAACCTATTTGATTAAATCGTGGCCTTAGAAATTCTGTAAACATCTACTGGGGGAAGGAGACAACAGCTAGGAGATCGGAGGGGTAGATATTTTCAGAGTCTCATGATGAAATACGTTGCAAAATACTTCACCATGAAGAGCAAAACATTTTTTTAATTAAATGAAAGAAAAGAATCTGCCATAAGTGAGCCCAAAAGAGGCACTGAGGATCTTTTAAAGCAGCCCTCAGAGTTCAAGGGCTAGAAAAATTGTGCTCAAAGTATAATTTTTTTTTAAGCCTGAAGGGGAAGGCTCGAGTTCATCCAGGAGTTTAAGCCACTTCCTTTGTGCCCGCCCCCCACCTCCCCGTGCCCCCAGGAAAACTTTAACGCGGCGCAGCGGCTCGACCGAGGCCCCTCCCCCGCGGCGCACAGCGGGCCTGGTTTTATGAATGGGAGAGCGAACCGCGGCCGCCACATCAGGTAAAGGCTGTAACTGGATCCCTCGCGCTGGGCCCCATTCAGAAAACAAGACACACTTCCACCCAATTCCCAGCCTTCCCCATTCATGAAAACTCCTTCAGATGCGCCCCCGCCCCCACTCCCATCGCAAGCCCAGCCGCCGACGCAGGCCCCTCACCCCAGGGTTTTAGGAAGAAAGCTCAATGCTTCATTCAGGAAAAGGGAAAGGGAAAAAAAAAAAAAAAGCCGCAGGGAGCAGCGAGCCAGCAAAAGAAACCCGCTTCATTCATAAAATCACCCACATTCATAAAAACGAGCTGCGGCGCCAGGCGCTACCAACCGCCCCCAATTCCTCCCCCCTAAAAAAACCTCCAAACATCTCTCCTTGGCACCCCTCCTCAGCCAAGGAGTTCGGCTCTCCCCAGAGGTTCCTTCTCCTCAGAAAATGCCGTCAGATTCCTAATCCAGCGAAAGGCTCCAGCATCTCTCCATCCCCCCCCCCCCCGTACCCATTCCCCCCCCCCCATCCTCAGGCCGCTGTTCTTCTGCTCCCCGATGTCTAGAGAATCGCCGTGCAGCCCGATTCTCTCGGTCTGCTGGGGATGGGAGTGGAAGGATTGAGTGTCCCCTCTCCACAACCTGAAACTTGCAAGGCCTGCCTAAGTTCCGGGCCGACCCCCAACCCCGCAGAATGCACATGCCTATGTCACTTAACCCCTCCTGCCGCTCTGGGGGCATCACCTCTCAGATATTCCCCCTAAGCTGCTTTTGGTCCCCTTCTCCCCTAAGCAAAGCTCCGCCAACCGTCTCTTCTCGCGAGCCTCCAAGTCCCCTCGGGGCTCTCAGATCTCCAGAGACAGTGCAGTCTTGCAACTCCGCGCCCCCCATCTCCACCAGGGAGCCCCCGCACCTCGCGCTCTGCGCGCCTCCCCCGCGACTTGCGGAAACCCGCTCTCCGCGCGCTCCGGAACCGTTAGCCGCCCCCGCCCGACGCCTCCGAGGAACCGAACCGGACCGGACCACGGGAGGAGGGAGCGGTCAGCCCGGGGGCTTCAGCCCAAATAGAAAGTGCACCCCGATCTGATTATTCTGAATCAGCCCGTGAACTCTCGGGCCCTTCGGACGCGTTCCTGGACGCCCCCTCTATGCCCCCCTTTCCCCCTCGACGCCCCCTCACCTGAGGCGGCGGCTCTCCTCCCCTGGCAGCGGCCCCGGGCGCAGGCGCGCTCACGCACGCGCGCACCGGGCCTGGGTGCTTAAGCAAACGGCTGGGCCGAACCGCTCTGGGGACACTGAACCGCTCCGCGCACCAGCCGCTGGACTCTGCGCCGCAGCTGCCAACCAGGCTGGAGCGCTGGCCCGGCCCCCGGCGGCCCGCTGCTCTGCCCGCCACCATTGGCCTACGGCCCCAGCCCAGCCGCGATCCCATTGGTCCTAGGCCCCTACCCCGGCTGTCCATCACCTCTTGTTTACCTGTCTGCGGACAAATCCAGCCAAGCCGCCCCACCACCTCCGGTTTCCATTGGTCCATATCGCCTTCCTTCCCACCCCTCAGGGGTCTGTTTTACATAATTTATGCACCGGGGGCCATTGGCCAATCAGCACAGGCTTGTTTATGTAATGAATGTAAGGACGTTTTTCATTCATAAAAAACGCGACCTGAGGGGGAAGCTTAGCTGAGTCAGTGAAGCACTTAAAGGGGCCGAGGCTCGGAGGAGCTGCATTTATTTCCCTCCTCGCAGCTCTCCCAACTTTTCACAGAGGCACGGCATTTTCCCTTTCCCCATTCACCCCACTTCTTCCACTAGCAATGCCACCGCCAGGACTGGGCTGCTGGGCGCCGGAGTGTCACAGCTGCAGCACCAAGCAAAGTTATCATTTTAGAATTTAGGAGAGAGGAATTCGTCATTCCACCCAGAGAAACTCGCTGACCGACCTGGGCGTTCGGCCCACAGAAACACAGAAAACGGAAACCGAGCCCTCTAATCTTAGTTACCTTTAAGAGAGGCCTTAATTTCCTTCAACCAGGTTTCCAGTGGGGAAGAATAAGCAGTATCTCCTTTTAAAATCTGAGCTTTCAAACAGATTTTAGTTACTATTTTATACTGGCAAGATTTAGGTCGAACCAAATTCCGTTTTATCCCCATGTTTAATTGCAGTTTATAACCTCTGCCAGAGTGGGTTTTGGACCCGAGATGAGAGAGGGTCGGCGCCCAAAGAAATCCTCTCTAGGGACGGCACCAACCAGTCAACCCACCTGGAAACAAATCCCTCCGAAACGGGTTTGCAGAGTTAGACCGCCTGCCTACACCCCAGGCTGCTTGTTTTCCATTTAAGTGTTGAATGCAAGATGGTGCGTTTGCGAATTAGATCTCGTGCAGCTGGGAACGACGAGAAGCTATTCTGCTTGCCAAACGATCGGGCACTAACTGCAGTTGCTGAGATTCTTAACAGGGTGTTCCAGGAAACAAATAAGCAATCCTCACGCATCTCCTCTCCCTGTACCCCCTCCTGTGAAGGCCGAGGGGAGGCTCTCTGCTCTTTCCGGGAGCTCTGTTCTGTTGGCGAGCCCTGCCATTCACCCAGTGTGCCAAGGGTAGGGAGGAAAGACGCCCGATGTTATGAGAGAGACCCTAGTAAAGATGGTCCTAGGATAGGGAACTCTGCGGCTGCTCCCCAACCCCACAGTAAGGAATGCAGTGTCGATTTTTAGGGAAAAAATATTTTTTAAGTCAAAATTTGCCCACCTTCTTTTCTGCTGTCACTTGTGTATCTTAAACAGAGCTAGCAGGCACTTCGTCTGTAGTTTATAACCCAAGAAATGTGGGAGTTCACCTAAGGAACCTGGAGTACCTTCATTTGAGTCTTGGGCCCAGCACTGACTGACCGTGCATGAGCTATTGACTTTGTGAGAGGCCCGGGTGGGCATGAGTTGATGAGTGAGAAAGTGCTCTGCACTTTTAACAAGCAGTTCTGTGATATTTAATTTCCTACTAGTAGAGCATTTTGATACCGGCCCCAGCTCCAGTAAAGCTTTCCCTTAATGCTTCTCTTCATTCCCCAGGTAGGGTCATTTCTCTTTGGTGGCTGGAGGGATTACCCTAGTCCAGTTGTGCTCCCATTGTGTTGCTGACATTTGTGAAGGCTCTATCCCTCCAGCTAGACTCAGGGCCCAGGGTAGCTCCCCAAACCTCCTCCTCCCCAGCTTGTCTGCCCCCATCCTGTCCCATCTCATCTCATCTGATTGTGTTCTCTGATCTAGTTTCTCCAGGAAAGCTTTCCTACTCATCTTTGCTTGAGTTGTCTCAGGCTCCAGCTCTCCTCCCGAAGGCCTGCAGCCCACAGAGCTACATGTCTTTACCCTATAAACCATAGCACATCAATCACACTTTATAACTCTGCCTACAGGGAAATAGTGCAGCACACTTCACAGCAACTTTCTCTCTGGAGTTGGACTTGATGGCTGGAGTGCGACTCTTGTGACCTTTGCCTCAAGCCAACGCTCTCCATCCTACCTTGGGAAGAGAAGTTGGATATTTCTGGATTAAGTAATAATAAATAGTGGCTAAATTGGGGGTACAAGAGTAGTTGGGGGATGGGTTTTTATGAGAAGGTTGTCACAGACAAAAGATTATGTGTAAGGATTTACACCAGAATAGAGCACTTGCCAATTAATTATTTAATTATTCATTAAAAAAAATTTTTTTTGTACCGAGTACTTAGCCGGACCCTGTGCCAGGCAAAAAAGTTATAGAGATGAATACAATCTATTCTGTGTCTTGGAGGAGCCTATATTCTATGCATAATTTCAGCAGTTGAAGTTTACTGAGCACTTAATATACGACCTATTCATGCCATATATAATTCGCTATAAATTATCTTATTTAATCCTCATAATAATAGCACTAAAGTGGTCTCTACAATTAATATGTACATGTTATAGACAAGAAACTGAGGCACAGAGAGGTAAGTAACTGGCCAACGGTCACACAGCTTGCAGGTTTTTGAACCTGGATAAACCCTAAGGCAGGAGACTTAGCATGCAGTTCTGTTGTTCAGAAAACATAATTTGATTCCCACTTGTCCAGTAGAGGACAGAATTGGTTGAAGTCAGGCAGATTTTAGCTCAGTATAGTGTTAGGAAGGATTTGGGAATGTTTAGAGTGCCCCAAATGAATGAATACTGCTGCTGGGAATGAGTTTCCTGTCACGGGAGGCATTTACACAGAAAGATTTAAGAAGAGCACAACGGGACTACTGCATTGAGTGGGATAGATGAACTCAGAGGATTGCTCCAGCTTTAAGGGTCTATGTTTCTGAGAATTTGGAGCTGGTGTTGGACAGAGAGTCCTTGGGCTCAGGCACCTTGTCTCTGCGTGAAATATGAGGGTATTCGTATGATGACCTACCTTACAGACTGACGCCTGGTCCCAGAACTGCTTCCTTATTGTTAAGTGTTTATGATATCTTCTCTCTGTGCCTCTTCCTTCTTTGCTTAGTGACTTACCTTCCCTACTCCTATTGCCATCTCACTCCCCCTCTTCTCTTGTTATCTTTGCCTTTATAAAAGGTAAGTGTCAGTATTTAGAAGTTCTTTGTCTGGTACGTTTATTTTTTCCTCCTAAGAACATTGCTTACATTGGAGGTTTTGTTCAGCATGTGTTCTAATGTACCATTCCCTCTCCTCCAGGAGAGAAACAGGCCTGGAAAAGATAACAAAAAGAGAGACCTGCCCTCTGGAACATTCATCTAGTGTCAATCTAGCCTTTGTCCTCTGGCGGTAGCAAAACTCACTTAATCACAGCAGGATAACTAGCTCCTTGTTCTTCAATTTGCACCATGTCTTCAGAGAAACAACACAGAAGGACAGAAAAACAAGTCTCTTGCCCCAAGCCTAAAAGTTTCTGTTAGCCTGTAGAGGACTGCTTTTAAAGTTTTCCCTTAAAATCCCCAAAGCAAGTTAAAGTGGAAAGCAGGTAACCCCTGCCCTGAGCTGATGATCAAAATGGCGGTGGGAAGTGTGGCAGCATCACAGTCCTGGTCCTGCACATTAGGAAAATGCCTCATGTTCCTCGGTTAGCAATGCTGTCTGTCATGAGTATAGCCGTGTCTGGGGGCTGTGTGTGAGCCAGTACATGACCCCTGGGGTCCTTTCCCATTCTTGTATCTTAAGAACGAAAGGACTTGAGGACAGTGTCAAAAAGGTACCCACAGATTTTTCTTTTCTTCAAGGGATAAAGGATTCTAGCTGGCTGGCACACCTTCCTTTCTAAACTTCAGAAATAAATATTCTAAAAACTAAGGAGGGAAAAGAAGCTCTTTAAGAGTCCACGTCTCCAGACAATAGTTTAGTGGTTACCAGAGGGTAAGGGGGGTGGGGGGTGGGAGATGAGGGTAAGGGGGATCAAATATATGGTGATGGAAGGAGAACTGACTCTGGGTGGTGACCACACAATGGGATTTATAGATGATGTAATACAGAGTTGTACACCTGAAATCTATGTAATTTTACTAACAATTGTCACCCCAATAAATTTAAAAAATAAATTTAAAAAAATATGCAGTCAGACTCTATAAAACTAGGGTCACTACATTAAATAATAACAACAAAAAAAGAGTCCATGTCTCTTTAAACACTTAGGGGCCATATTGTCTTCAGGGTTCCTTATAGCCAGGGAATAATCATAACTGACTTTGACGTGGGGCTTAATATGAGCCAGACACTATTCTAAACACTTAATGTGTATCAGCACATTTAGTCCCAACAACAGCCCTGTGAAGGAGCTACTATTATGATCACCTCCACTTTTCACAGATGAGAAAATGTAGGTAGAGGAAGGTTACATAAATTGCTCCAGGCTGCACAGCTTGCACGTGGTAAGCAGGGGCCCTCTACGGAGCCTGGCTATTCACCGCTCTGCTGGGCTGCCTTAGCCCCAGGAAAGCCTTTTGTGCTTAATGACAGAAGCCAATACTGAAAGAGCACTTTACTGTGCCAGACCCTTTAGGGCTTTGCTTATATTAACCCACCTGATCCTTGTAATAACCCTGTGATGGAGATACCGTGATTATCCCTGCTTTATAGATGAGGAAACTGAGGCATAGAGAGGCGAGGTAACTTGCCCAACATCACATAGCTAATAAGAGTTGGAATCAGGAGCCCACTGCAGATATTGAACAGAGTCCTGGCTCTGAAAAAACTTTACTGTGTGATCTTAGTGCCTGCAATCTCCCACTCTATCAATTTCCCTCATCTTGCCTTTGGGGCTCTGGCTGTTTATCTGCCACTCCCATGAGAGTCGCAGGGCTTCCTTGGGAATGTGCTCCAGCAACTCCAGTCAGACTTCTGAATTATTATCTAGGGCAGCTAGAAAAATTATTAAAGCCACTTTAGAAAGAGAATGGAAACTACCTTTACTGAGCATCCCCTATATGCCAGGCTCTGTGCTAGACCCTTTACATACATTGTCTTATTTAATATCGCCAGTCCTTCTCAGTGGTAGTAATACTCAGTTTGCAGATGTTTAAACTGAGGGTCTAAGTAATGTTAGAAAACGTTTGAGGTTTCACAGTTAGGAAGGAGCCAGCCAGGCTACTGACCAAATGCACGTTCTTGACCCTCTGACCCACTGGCCTAGTGGGGCCTTATTTCTTCCTGGCTCCTTTCCTGAACTTGAGGACATCCTCTCTCCTGCCTCCTTCTCCTAACTCTCAATTCTTAGATTCTATAAAACATCCACTATCAAGAAAACCTGGTGGCACATGTTACATTTAGATTCTTGATGGCTGAGGGATTTCTTCCTTAAGCTCCATACCCTAGAAAAACAATAGGGTGAAATCTTTGGAACGTTCCCTTGGCTTTCCATTGCCTTCAGAAAGGAGTCCAGCTCCACAGCAGGGTCTTCACTGTGCCCTGGTGACCCTGAAGTCTCTCCTGAACCTCCAGGGCCCTTCTGTCTGGCTATGCAGGACAGAGCCGCCTTTCTTCAAGCCAGTCATGTGCCGCCAGCTTCCTGCTCTACCTCAGACTCATAAGGGACTCTGCCTGTCCCCACATGAGGGAGCCTCAGGCTGCTAGGCTTTTGGGGGACCCTGTGTCTGATCTTTCGAGTTTTCCTGCTCCTTTTCCATGTTATGTTGCCAATCAGAACTTCTCAGTACATTAAGAACATGGTTCTCCAGCAGCCTTTCATGTCCACTGTAATTTTCTGCTTCTGAAATCGGCAAACCAAATGAGTTTGAAATGGGCATAGAGAAAGAGTCCATGGGTTCTGAGCTCTAACATGTCCCCTCCAATGAGGAAGTAGATGACCTTGAATGTGTAGACTTGGCAAAATCTATTTTGACCGTTTAGAGTCCTCTTTTGCTTCCTTTTATGCCCTTAATGGAGAGTTTTGTATGGCCAGGGCTTAACCCGGCTGCGACATGCTCAGACTTCAGCCCCCGAAGTCTCAGTAGCAGGCTAACTCAGAATTTGACCCCCTTGAGCTATGAAAGGCCTCATTTTGGCATCGCCCTGCAGCCCCACTGGAAGAGCAGGCTAAGGGGCTGGCAGGTGGTGGGGGTGGGGATTCTGGAATGTGCATTCTCTCATGGGCCTGCTTCAACGTGGCAGCTGGAGAGCGGGTGGTAAGGAGGGTGGTTCTTTCAGCTCTTGGCTTGGTTTGTAAGTACCCACCCCCGCTCGCTACGGCTCTGTCAGGCTTGTGGAGGGAGGGGGCTGTATTTATCTTGAGTTGGACAAAGGGAAGCTCAACCAGGCCTAAACGGTAATAGAACCCCCAGGTGAAATGCCCTATCAGTGAATTCCATCACATGGCTTCAGGATTCAAATGGGGAGTCTAGCCTGCCCTTCCAACCTGAGGCAGTCTTCCCTTCCTTTGTTACTTGAAGCCAAACAGTGTTTAAAAGCAAGTAGATGGCCTCTTCTGCTCCTCCCCAGCCAGGATTCTTACTAATTATCTGTCTCTGGTCTCTTACCACTGGGGCATGACGCAGCTTTTTAAACCAGAGCCCACCCAAAAACCTCTCCCCATCCCTGCTCCTCTGCCTTCTTTCCCATTGAGAAGCCAAACTACATGGTTGAAAATGCAAACTTTGATAATAGCATCCAATCCCAGGAAAGCTTGGCCTTCTCTCCGGTTCTCTCAGGTCCTCTGTCTGTTTCTGCGCTTACGCTCTGCCTCGGAGCAGGACACACGTGCTCCAAAAACCATTAGGGAGCACATTTTAGCTCCCATCTCCCAACGCTGTCCCATGGCTGGATATCTAGGAGGCCAGAAGGTCGGCATCAAACTCTTATGAAGGATTATCAGCTTGATGTAAGGGAACGCTCAGGCGTCTCAAGTGTGGCCGATTTTGTGTTTGTTTACTTTTTATTGAAGTACAACAGATGCACTGAAAAGCACACAAATCATAAGTGTGGAACTTGATGAATTTTTGCTAAGCAAGCACCTCTGTATATCTAATACCCAGATTATAAAACAGCATTCTCAACCCTCCTTTCCCCAAAGACTCTCTTGTGCCCCCTGCTAGTCACTAACTTCCCCTCCTCACTCCCCACAAGGGCAGCCACCGTCCTGGCTTCTAACATCACAGATTAATATTGCCTATTTTTGTACATTATATAGATGGCATCATATTGTACATATTCTTTAGTGTCTGACATCTTTTCTTCAGCATTATGTTTGGAAGAGTCGTTCATTTTGTAGTGTGTAGATTTGTTTTATTCATTCGCTTTGTTGTATGGTATCCCATAGTATGAATATATTATAGCTGACTTATCCATTTTACTATTAATGGACATTTGGGCAGTTCTGGTTTTTGCTATTAATGATGTTGCCATGAACTTTCTAAGTGAGACTCTAGTATATGGCTTTTGGCAAACATCAACCTAATTTTTATTGGTTCATTTAAGATATAGTCTCAGCATTCATTTTAATGTTTTGTACCTGTGAAAAGGGACAGAGACTCCTGACAAAAATCTCAACATCACAGAAATGTGTGGAATGGAAAATAAAAGCTCCTAGATTACCTCCTAGCCTATACCCATTCTCCAGAATCATATACTATTAAGTTTCTTGTGTATAATTCTAGATATTTTCTATTGCTTAGACAATCATATTTAAATATCAACCAGCCTTATAACCTTAAAAAAAAAAAGGGTTTTTACTAGACTGTATTTCTGTCCTCTTCCCCTCCCTACCAATAGCACTCTAGAGTCCCCGCAATAAGAGGATGAGGGTATTGGGCCATGGAAGGTGAATAGCTCTTCCCTCTCTCATATGAGTCTGGGCTATCACTTTTAATAGGCCCTTATCAAGGTAAGACACATGGGAGTTTACACAGCAGTAAATTTCATTTCTACTGGCATCAACATTTGTTGAATGGCTGGTGTCCTCAGCACGAGGCTTGTCCCAGAAGAGCTCCCACTCTGGTGGGAGGTGGGTGAAAGGCACAAGAACAAATAGTTATTATACAGTGTTTACAGGTGTCGTAATAGAGGCCTGAAATGGGTTCTGGGAGTACAAATGAAGGAGCAGTGAGTACTTCCTGTTAGGGTCAAGGAAGGCACCTGAGAGAGTTGACATTTGGGCCAGGCCTTGAAGGATTAATTACTAGGACTTTGCTGGGCAGAGCAAGGAGGGAAGGGCCTTCTAGGCAGAGGGAATAGCAGTCACAAATATATGGAGGGTTAGCAGTAACTGGTATGTCCAGGAGCTGGCAATTGCTCATGCGTGGCAAAAATGTAGGATATTAGACTTGGAAGGAGACATGGCTGAGAGGGGACTAGAATAGAGCTTTTGGAGGACAAGGTCTGGGGTCTTATACAGTCATTAGAGGGGTGACCATTCTCATTTTGGAATCATGGGGTACATCTCATAGGTGCTTAAAAACAATCAACCAAAAGACACAGAAAAACGTCTTCCAACATAACATACTCTCTGATGCTCTCAATTACAGCATGTATCACATTGTTCATATGTCTGTGTTGCCCTCAGAAGAAACTCCTCTAATAGAGACCCTCTTGGATGCTTGTCTCAATTACCTAGCTCCAAACACAACATCTGGCACTTAGCAGGTGGTCACCAAAGGATGAATGAACGTGTGAATGAGTGAGTGATTTCTATTGCAGGTAACACACCATGCTTGAGAAAGGGGGTGGCTGGGTTACCTTCCCTTTGTGGATTTGTGTTTATACATGCCCAGCTTCCGCCTGCCCACATGGTGGGAGAGGAATGAGGAGCCGGTTACCTGGGCTCTGCAGTAGCTCAGGGTTCACACTAAAGGAAATGCTTCATTTTCTTAGCAGCTATACCTGGGCCCTGGGACATTAAGTTTCGTTTCAGCCACATTTGGGGTGACAGGAAATTAGGTGAGAACCTACAGTTTCAACTCAGCTCAGCAACTCAGAGGAATTCATACCACACCAAAATGCCCAAATCTCCCATTTCCATTTCTGAAATCCAGGTCTGTACAGGAGGGATCAGCCTCCTCACTGACTCATTCAACCTAGACCCTGCCCCACAGGTGCCCCCTTATCCTCTGGGCTGGCAATCTCAAACAAGCTGAAAGAACCACTTTCTATTTCTCCTCTGTCCTGCATGGTCCTTCTCAGTGTGGACAGAGCCCAGTGCCTGTGGAGGGTCTCCTTTAGGCAGCCAAGAAAGAGCAACATTTTGGTCTGATCACTGAGGCATTTTCTTCATCAGGTAGCATCCCGGTTGGAATTTCACAGGCCCTTTGACTTGAACCACCTTTGAAATCTTTCTTCACTCTCGTTGCTCCTTTCTCTAAAACCTAATTGCTTTGTATTTATCTGGGTTTCATCTGGACCTTCCCACTTAGGAATGTTCATCTTGAACCTGGAAACTGACCTTAGGGCCTGTCCTGACAGGGTTGTCTCAGCCACAGTAGAATGTAAAAGCCAAATATGGTCTTCCTTTTCCTCCATATGTGTTAAAATTGACTTCAATGACAAGATGTAATTTTTCATTACAGGATCTGTGTTTTACCCTTTCAAACCCACACATTCCCGGTGGGAATGCGGGTAGCATTCTTTTACTATGTGTACACCTTGCAAATGTAAATGGTAATGAGGTAATCCATACGGTAATATGGTAATAACTCTACAGGCTCATATCTGGAAGAAGCTCTTTACTTATTCAAAGTTTTTCAATGGGTTAGACTTCACCTCCCTGCTTTCCAGATTCACTGCCTTCTCTCCACACAGCTACTGAAGTATACCTGTGCTCCCTTGTGTTCTGCACAGAGCGTGAACCTGGAGCCAAAGCCCCATTTCCTATCTCAACTCCATCACTACTAACTATGTGACTGTTGGTCTTGGCCATTTCATTCTCTGCACATCGTCTTCCATCTGAAAAATGGGTATAATAATTCCTGCCTCACAGAGTTGTTTGACTATGCAGTGAAAGTGTGATGTCCAGTGCCGCAGGTGTGGGCCGTGGACCTGGGTTTCCATCATGGCTCTGCCACTTGCTCAGTGAGTGAATCTGAGCAAATTTGATCTCTCGGAGCCTCAGTTTTGTCATCTGTAAAACAGAGATAATAATGCAAACTTCAGGGTTTCTGAGGAGGAATAAATAGAATATTCAAAAAGCATCTAGCAGAGTGTCTGGCATAAAGTAGAAACATAATATATCTTGCTCCCTCCCCTTTTCTCTGTATGAATTCAGGCACTAACTAGGTCATGAAACTAACTTTTCATGACCACTACTGACCTTTTCAGTATTCCCTGGGATACATTAAAGAATTCCCAACATTTTGCTTCTCAATATGACATTTCTTCCCTTATAGATTCCACTTAGTGTTTTTAACTAATTTTGTCTGATGTCTAGTTTTTCTCTCTTCTTCACTGATTTCTGAAGGAACTAAAGGAGTTCTGTTGGATCTCAGGACAGAGAGCAGGAAGCCTTCACAGGGGATGTGCTGTTTGAGTGTGGGACCTTGCAGAGTGCCAAGGAATTCTTTGTCAGAGAATGAGACGTGGAGGTCCTATACAGATAAAGGCACAAATGTGCCTGAGTGCAACGTGTCTGAAGCAATGGTTTACAAAGTCACCCAGGTGTCCTGGCTCACAGAAATCATAATTTTCTTAGTAGACCACCAAGATTTTTTTTTAAAGACTCTCACAAAAGCATGTGGTACATAATTCTATCACATGAACCAAGAACAATTTTATTAGTAGGAAATGGGAATTTGTTTTATGTGTACATATAAAACCACAACCATGAGCACGTGTCTATGAAATAAACAAGCTGTTGAAGACACGTGATGGGCTGTTGCTGAAGCTTTTCCGCGATTTTTCACCAGGGACTTGTTTTTTCCCTTTGCCATCTGTGGGCTCTCACTAGAGATAGGCAGAGCTGCCGGTGCCAAAGGTTTAACAAAAGTTGATGGGGGAAAACTTAACATTGAGAAAATTGTATCTTTGAGCATAATTTGGACAAGACTCCATTACTCTGTTTTAGTGAAGGGAGAGTTCTTTCCAATTGATGGGACTTCTGAGTGTCACTGAACTGCAGTTTACAGGATGGGGAGGGCTGGGCTGGATGCTGGGGTGAGGGTAGGGAGGATGGGGGAGTACATGGAGGTGTAGGACAGAGAAAGGTGAGTTTGGAGGGAGTTGAGTATGGATTGTGTATCGGGAATCTGCGGAATTTGGATCTGATTCCTTCAGCAAGAGGGAGCCAAGGTAAGTTCTGAAGTCAGGGAGTGACAAGTGGAAAGGGGAAAATAGGGGAAGACAAATCTAATGGGTGTGAAGAGTGGCTTGAAGTACAGCAGAGCAGAGAGATGAGAGAAAAATAGTGCAGATTCCGGATGAAGAGATAGAATGGATCAGAAAAAGCATGTGTTAACCTTCTTCTTCGTCCTGGCCCAGAACATTCCAAAGCAAATGAACAGGGTTGGGTCCTCAGGAAGAGCGGGGAAGGCTGTCCATAGGCTACTGGCACTTTGAGTGCCTCAGAATGCTTGGAATCAACCCAGCAAGTCCTTCTGCTGCTGGTTTCTGCCTCTGAGCTTGCACAAAGGAGGGAGAACAGAGTTCTAAATGCCTTCAGTGAGTAAGTGACTAAGCTCACACCAGGCTGGGGAGGAGGCTCAGATTTGCTCCTCCCCCTGTCTCCCCTCCCCCCTCCACACCTGGGATTTCTTCCAAGAGCCCTTTGTCAACCCTGACCATGAATGGTAGAGGTCAGTCAGTTCAAGCCATTTTGAGCCCAAATCCAGGGTTGACAAGTAACAGAATCCTGCAGTCTGTTACATTTGTTATTTTAAAAGACTTGGTACATTATTACTTATAAGGGAGTAGGATCCCAAGTAGGAATTTTTCTTTCCACAGGCAGGTGTGTGTGTGTGTGTGTGTGTGTGTGTGTGAGAGAGAGAGAGAGAGAGAGAGAGAGAGAGAGAGAGAATAGGTATGACTACTGGAGATCTGGCCAGATTTTGTTGTCCATTTCAGACGAGGGTCGACTGCCCCCTTCCCATTGTGAATGACAGCTGTCAGACAAAGGGAGGGTTGCACCAGATTTATCCATCAGGTCCTGAGAGAGGCAAGGCAATAACACTCAGAGTACAGGGGTATTGTAAACGCATCAGAGAGGTCTTGTAATTGCACTTTGTAAGGGGGAATCTAAAAGACAATTCATTTTCAAAGCAAACAGGTTTTCAGAAAGTCTTTTAAATGGATTGGGTTAGTATTGTGTGGCTTTTAAATTACATTGCATGTGTTGAAAAATAGAAGATCTAATGAGATAGAGAATAGCAGTTGCTTTGAATAACAAATGAGTAGGAATGAGCAGACTGGCTTTTGTGCAGGCTGGCTTCCCAGGTGAAGCCCTCCCCTGGAAAGGAGCTTTGGGGTCAGCAAATCTGAATTCTGACTCTAACTGGGCTATCTTGGGCAAGTCGCTTGGCCTCTCTGAGCCTCAGATTGCCCCCTTACAAAATGAGGTAGATGATGACACCAATATCTTTTTTACCTGCAGTTTGTTGAGAGGATCAAACACCAGGTAACAGTGAGTAAATGGTGGCTAAGCCTGCCCTGTGGAGTAGCAGAGGCTCATTTTTTGACTCAGAATTCTTAACAGGTGTGCCTCTCCTCAGGCCAGCTCAACCCAGAAGACTCACACTTACAGGACGTGGAAATGCAGGGGCAGCCCTGGGTTATATTTTCAGAATCCACCACTGGGATTTTAAGCGATCTGTCTTTAGTCGTTTAATAAGTGGTTTAATTTGCATGCACTGTATTTCCACATCTGATAGTTCAACACTGTGTTGTTTTTTTGTCCCAGCCTGTAAGCAGGGACAGGGCTGGACTAAGGGAAAGCTGAAACATTGCATTCCTCGGTCAGACGCTTCGAAACCCTGCAATCAAACTTGAGGCTGTATTTGGAAACAACTGTATCCGATTACGGCTTATTATAGAAGATTCTGAACTTCTAAGAATTCCTCAGTAGGACACAAACAAAATACAAAGATCTCTTCCTAATTTTCTGCTATTAGGAAGTTTTGTCTTCCTGACTTCTCCAGGCATTCCGCATGTTTGTTAAAATGTAGGCACACAGATCCCTGGCCTGTGAAGCTTGGGTGGCTAAAGGCTAGCTTCCCTTGGGCCTGGAGGTGAGAAAGTTTGGTTTAACTCACATACATTTCTGAGAGGTAGACTTCTCCATTAGTTTACCACTGACATCAAGTAAAGGTTTCTGGTGTAAGTGTGTGGCGGTGGGTTTTCAAATCACAGGTGTGGCGCTTCTGAATCTGTAGAATGGTAGGAGAGAGAATTTTGTAGTCGCCTGTCACTCCTGGGATCCTGACAGATCCACAGGAAGTTTTAGTTATAAATGTGACAAGGGAAAGTTGTCATCCAGTCTTCCTTTGCCCTCCTCTCTGGGAAGGAAAGAGTTACGCTTTTCCTGCCCCCGTGGACATTTTATTCTTACAGTTCTTTGAAGTGCCCTCAGAGAGCTAAGCATCAAGCTGAAGGCAGCTCTGTGTATCTTTGCAGCTGATTAGAACATATTCTCCTTTTATTTGCTCACAGAACAAATATTTTCCTTGGAATGAAACCGAGGCTGTGGACCAGCATCAGGCAGGACCAGCCACCAAAGAGGGGAGCCCCCAGCCCCCAGGGCCAGGGCAGCTCAGGGCCTAAATGGTCGCTATCCAGTTGCCTCATTTAGGCCCTATAGACCCATATGGACTGATTAATTGAGTCATTTATTCATTCAGAAATAATTATTGAGCCCCTACCATGAACCAAATACTGTGCAGGTTACAGAAATAAAAAGAGAAACACATTCTGTCATCAAGGGACTCATAGTTAAGGGGAAATAAGAGATGTTTGTACATAATGACTCTAATCACGGTAAAAAAGAAATCAGGGTTGGGTGTGTGTGAGGGTGGGGGGGACTAGCAGAGGTGTGTGGTGCAGTCTGCTGTGGTGTGTACGTGCTTCTGTGTGGGGGGGTATGTCTGTGTGGTGTGGGCGTCCTGTGAATATGTGTATGGGAGTAAGTGTATGTGTATGTAGTAAGTGATGATGGTGGTGAATATGGGTGTGAGTATGTGGTAATGGTGGCGGTGAATAGGCATGTATGTGACGGTGGTATGTATGTATAGGCGTATGGATGTTGTGATTGTGTATGTGTCGATCATGGTGGTGGTAGAAATGAGGTCGGGAAGACTTGTAGGCAAAGGAAGATTGGTAGGAGTACGTATATGGGGAGGAGTAGGATTGGTGGTGACAGAGTAGGAGGAAAACCCAGCAGGTAGAGGACCTGTGCCAGCAAAGGCACGGAGATAAGAAACCTCTAGAGGGAATGCGCAAGGGGAGGGTGAGTGGTAGGAAATAAGCTAGGAGGGAGGGTTTAATTTTGATAAATACTTTCTGATGAAGACAATGGAA
Source organism: Rhinolophus sinicus (assembly GCF_036562045.2). Lineage (NCBI taxonomy): Eukaryota > Metazoa > Chordata > Mammalia > Chiroptera > Rhinolophidae > Rhinolophus > Rhinolophus sinicus. Next base: position 49,539,012 of record NC_133751.1, read on the forward strand.
GGTTTGCACCCCTCCCTCCCCCGCAGCCGTCCCTCTTCCTAAGCTCATGTGAGGATTTTGGTTTAATGGAGTGGTTTCCTTCCCTAAGGATCAAACCCCAGCTAGGACTCAGCCTCATGACTGAGCCTCTGAGCATTTATTACACCACGCATGGTTCTTGTCCAGCCGCCTCAGCTCTCAGTAACAAAGGTGGATTCTACTGGGCTTGGGCAGAAGAGGTTTAAACGCTCAAATCCCTGAGGCTAAGGTCGGAAGAAAGTGTACTGTGTGGGTACCTACATGGCAAGGGGATCACTAGCTCCCTAACATTTCGTGGGCTACCCTGGTTAGATATGCATTTTGTGGAGCTTTTGAAAGAACAAAGAAAGAGGCAGATGGGAGGCTCTGGTTCCCTTTCTCAAATTTTGGTTTGTTTTTCATTACTTTCCCCTCTCTAGATAGGGTCAAAGCTGCTGCACGATTAAATCTTGGCCAGCTAAGCATGATTTATTTCCATTTTATTAGGCAAAGAAAGAAACTGACATTTACAGAAAATCTAATGTTTGCAAGATACATGTCATCATTACAGTTCCTTGACAGTTAAATATTAGTATCCTAATTTTATAGATGAGGGCATGACAGCTAAGAGAGGTAAGGTAATAAGCAAAAAATCATCTAATAACCTGTGTAGTGAGTTTCCCATCACTGGTCTCCCAGCTGAAATTTGAACCCAAGTCTGTTTGGCACTACAGACCATGTTCTTTTTGTAATGCTTCCTGAAGGTTAGGAAGCCGCGTCATATAGTGAAATGGTGATGCTGTTTATCGTCAGATAAGACAGGTGTTCAAATCCAAGCTCTTCCCTGTACTGGGTAGGCATTTGAGCTTGTATTCCTGCCATCCTTGCTTCCTTGGCAAATATTCATCTGGAATTTGAAGACTTAGTACAAAAACTTGATAAGTATGGGGTGGCCAGATGGCTCAGTTGGTTAGAGCGCGAGCTCTAAACAATAGGGTTGCCGGGGTTCGATTCCCACACGGGCCAGTGAGTTGCGCCCTCCACATCTCGATTGAAGGACAACTCCCTGGAGAAACACACTGTCCCCCAATATTCCCCAATAAAATTTATTTTAAAAAATAATAAGTATTTCATTAGTAATTTTACACTGACTATATGTTGAAGTGATAATATTTGGGATATGATGAGTTAAAGCATTTGATTAAAGTTAATTTCACCTGTTCTTTTTTTAAACACTTTTTATGTGGCTTCTAGAAAATTTAAACTTACATATGTGGCTCACAACTTTATTTCTACTGAACAGCTCCACTCTAGAAGAATAAAAACATAGGATGATATTTCCTATCTTAGTACAATAATGCAAGAACATTTATCATGTGACACCCCCACCCCCCACCTCCTGGAAAGGCACACAAGAGATACTTAACAAGCAGTTTCTTTTCCTTCCTGCATCACTAACTGCCCGCTATAGAGAGGGTGGTTCTGGGACCCTCGGTCCTCTGCTAATGTGGAGAGAGTGTCAGGTGACAGCTGCGGAGCTTCTTGTTCACCCCCCTTGAGGATTCCTTAGCTTTTGGGTCCTACTATTTGAGAGGTAGTTGTTGTAATCCTTCCCCCCTCAAAAAAACCCCCAAAACACCCCAGGGCTAACACTCAGATGACATACATGTTGCTAATTGCCATGGCCCCTAGTCATCTTGGCTTTTCTTTCTTTTAGCAGAAGAAAGTCACGTGAACTGCTTTGGGTGAAATCTGACTTACGTCTTCATTGGATTCAAAGAGAAGAGGAACCTTGAGTTAATGGTAAGGTCTTGTCTACTTATTAGACTCGTAAAATCAGGAAAGGTTTTGGGAATTGACTAGTCCCATGTGGATGCCCCTTTCTCAGGAAGTGAGACTGAGAGGTTAAGGGTCTTGCTTAGGGGAACAAAGCCAGCCCACTTTTTTTCTGAGATGTTCCCTTTCCAGCTTCTCCCAGAGGGCCACTCCGCCCACCCCAGTTTGGTACTTCATCCTCTTCTGTTGCCTTTTTTTCTCTGTCTTCCCTTTAATATAACAGAAAAAGATTTTGAATACACACCAACAAATGAAGCGAGGGAGACTTTCTTGGCCTTGGCAGAGGTTCAAAGGAGAAAACAACCTGTATGTTTGGAGGAGCAAGGATTTGAACTCACAGGCTCAAGGCTTGAGGCCTGGCCATGTGGCCTTGGAAAAACCTGTTTCCTCATCTTTAATTAACCTCACTGGGTTGTTGTGAGGAGTAAATGAGACCACGTTTCTGAAAGGACTTTGTGATCTGTGAAGCACCATATCCATGGTAGTTATTAGCATTCATTAGAGGCTAGGAGATGTTGTCAGCTGTGGAAGCAGGATGAATTAGCAGGGTGACGTGGTTGCCAAAGAGCTAATGTGGTATCCAGGGCGAAGATGTAGCTCTGCACATGCCCACCTGTTTTTGCGGCACTATGCTGCGTTCGGTTCTAGGAATCGCATTTTAAGACAGACCTTGGCAAACTGTTGTTGCTCTACAGAAAGTCGTAAGAATAGGTTAAGGTTTGAGAGTCATGACATATAAAGGATGATTTAAGGATTTAGAGGATGTTTAGTCTGGAGGAAAAAAAATAATACAGACCTAGGAGGAGATAGCTGTTCCCAAATATCTAAAAGGTGTCCTGTGGAAGAAATGTCTGATTTATTTTGCATTGCTAGTGGCCAAGCCAGGGCCCAGTGATGGGAGTTAATGGCAGGCAGATTTGGGTACAGTAGGAGCCTATGTAAGGCTCTGAGAACTGGTCCCACATGGGCTTCCTGGGAGGGTAGTGAGTGGGCTGCCCACCAACGGAAGTCTTCAAGCAGGGGTGGCTTTGCACGGGACAGGTGCCATACTAGGGAGTCTTGCTCTGGCTAAGTGGTTAAGCCAAGTGCTCTCTGCAATTCCTCCAATTCAGAGACCTCGATTATCTCCTGATGTTTCTCATCTTTCTTTCTGAATTACTTCATGGCCATTTTTGCTGCCTTTGACTTTCTGCTCCCTCTGTGAACAGCTTTAGGGTTTTGGATTCAGAAACATTTCTGTAATGATTGATAGTCTGGTTTAATGGAAAGTAGGAGGGAAGAACATTAAAAAACAAAGGCAGTTTTGTTAGTTTTAAGGACACACAGTAACCTGTTAAGTAGGGGAAGGAGCAGGAACACAGTCCTGCGTTTTAGAAAGTCTTGTAAATGCTACAGCAAATGACCTATTCTTTGCTATTGTTTAAAAGGCAAACAACTGCTAAAGGCCTTTGTTCTTGAATGGATTAGCATCTTCCTAGTTTATGCAATTCTTTTGTTTGCTACAGTTTCAAGAAAATTCTCACTATAAGAGTTCTAGATCATAAACTACTTTCTGGATTTATAATTTAAGTGTTTCTGCTGATTTTGGTTATATCAAATTTGGTATAGGAGGTGTTTACTTGATTTCTTGACTCTAAAAAAGCCCCTTTCTTGAGGAAAATATTTTTCACGTATAGTTAGTGTTGCAGCTCGGAGGGTGAGAAGATAGCCAAATCTCCCAGTGGAGTGGGCAGCGGAGCTATTTCCAGTATTTTGTTCTGCCCCCAAGTAGCAATTATGCATCTGTCTCACAGTGCCCCACCTCAAACATCCCCACCATCATTTCAAAAACCTCCACCTAGAGTGAGGCACAAAATAGAACTTAGCAGATCCAGGTGGAAGCGGGTGGGAATGGGAAGGAGTGAGTAACACACGGGTTAGGTCCCTGAGGCCAGAGTCCTTGCCCAGCCCTGAGGATGACAGCAGGCATGTGGAGAAGACTGAGGATTCAGGGCGGGATGTTGTGACGTTCGGGGCTTTTGGAACCTTGTTGGTCAGTTAAGGCAGAAAGAGCTGGAGAGACAACAGCAATGGGTCTTCAAATCCCAGGGACTGACCTGTCAGCCAGGCTGGGCAGGGAGGTGGGGCCGAAAAGGCAGCAGGAGCTGCAAGCAGCTGCAAAGCATCCAGGGCCTCATTCTCTGGGGCTGCTGTGTTGAGCCCGCACCTCCTTCCCTAGCCCCGCCCAGGTGTGACCTTGAACCCTTGGCTCAGGACAGCCTCAGCCTGGAGACCAGATAATGGACTTGTTCCTGGGGTCTAAATTCTGAGAGAGGGGCCAGCCAACTCTGATGTGAAGTCCATGGCCTTGCTTCCCATCTGCTCTTTCCTTCCAGACCTGCTTCCTCTTCAGGTTTCTTCTGTCTCAGAGAGGTCTTCTACAGCATCCAGTTTCTGAGTTGGTCTAGAGCTATAGCTTGTCTCTGTCCTCCAGAGTTCCTGCCCCCCAGCAGGGCATGGTGAGCAAGAGGATCTATCTTCAGTCCAGATTATAAAATATCAGATTTCAGGGTCCCACTCTCAGAGATCATGATTCAGGAGGTCTGAGCAGAGCCCAGGCATCTGGACCTCAGGTGTTTCTGACATAAGCAGTCCATGGGCCACAGTTGGAGAAACACTAGTTCAGAGGAGAGAAAGTGAATATTGGTGTATGAGAGAGACAGAATTGAGTTACTTATTTGTTACTTGTTGAGCAAGTCAATTACTGTCGGAGTCTTTGTTTCCTCACCTATAAAATGCTAACCACTTCACAGGAGACTTTTCAGATGTCAGAGTTTTCAGTTTTCATATTATATATATATATGAAATATTTATCAGGGGCTTAATAGGATTTTTGACTTCCTTTTGCCCTCCTTCAATACCAGGGGCAACAGAGATTTTCAATTCTTCCAAGTCCTGGCATATGAGTGGACACTCCGTGGTAGTGGGCAACTGCAGAAAGGTTACAGAATAGTCTAGAGGAGCATGCATGTCTCTAGTGCTCTGTGGCTGATCAGAGAATCCGGATTTCTCAGGCAATGGCATGAAAAGAAAGGTCAGAGGTCAGCCATCTGCTGTCATGTTTATTTGCAGTACACCACAGTCAGGACATACATATACACAATATATTACAGAACAAGTCCACGGCACTCTCTGCAGGCAGACAGGCAGGCTTGAGCAGGCAATCACCGTTACAGAACAACACATCTATGGGTGGAGGTGGACGAGCAAGGAGGGAAGGATCTGGACCCTGGCACTGTGCTAACTAGTTACCGCCTCCGTCTCGTCTGGTGGAGCCTGCATTTATGGGTCGCAGTTGATGTGTGCTAGGACCTGTACCTTGTGCTCGGGGTCACCCCAAATGCTGAGGTTAGGTAAGTTCCCTAAGAGGAAGCAGTGCTTTTCCACTGGTGGGATTGAATTCTCTCCGAACACACTGGCAATTAGAAAGGGTAAAATAGGTTTGATACACAGAAGAGAAAATGCTTACACTTCAGGGATTGAGTGTGTGTGTCTGTATATGCACGTGTGTGAGTGTGTGTATAGGTGGAGGGCTTATCAGAGTTTTCTTGTAGTGTTTTTTGTTTCATGTTGGCCCTCCAAAACAGCTGATTTCTGAGCATGATCAACCTTTAAGAGGGAAGGAAGGTAGATTCTCAGCCGAGGGCCTGGCAGTAGCCCTCCTGGGTCACAGGGCTGGGGGAAGGCCCATGAGAATGAGGACCCTGCCCTCTCTCCAATGGCCGCAGCGTTTACCCCAGGTGAAGGCAAGATCCTTAAAGCAGAAAGGTCTTTAGTGCCCACTTTTTGATAAAAGGAGAGAGATCCCAGAAGGCTAAAGGACATCTCCAAGGCCACGTGGCTGAGACAGGACTATAACCCACTCCTGGTGTTGCTCTTGTTTCCCAGGCAGAGTTTCATCCCTCAAACCACCGTGGGACGTGGAATGGCTCCCTTCTTCAGCTGCCTCTATGGAACATTTGCCAAGCTTTTCCAAGATAGAGGAGTCTTACTTGTTTTCTGCAGAGAGAGAAAAGCATCCATCAGAACCCCCTTAGCTGGTGACTTCTTAGAATTATGATTACTTGCTAACAATAACAACTTCTCTAAGATATCTACCGAGCATTGAGGATGATGGTACAGAGGCACAAAAGGTTCTTCTCATTCTCTGGAAGAGGGCAGCTGTGCTGTAAGCTGGGTCAGCAACTTTCTCTAGGATCCTCCTCTCTTCAGTTTGGTCTCCTGCCTCTTGCCATCTGGAGAAAAAAGAAAGAAAGAAAACATGGCATGCTTTGAAATCTGCCTTCTTGTCAGGTGACCTCACCACTAGACACATTGCCTTTCTCAAGACTGTAAGCTACTATGGCGGGTTTGTGCAGCTCAAAAGAGGAAACCTCTGGAGCATCAGGCACAGTCCAAGTGGAGACCTGGCTTGTCCCCTACCCAGGGACCACGGAAAACGGCGTTGGAGAGGAACTCTGTGTATGGTGACAAGGAACCAAAGCTGAATGACCACAATTCATTACTCAACTACCATCGGCAGAGCACAGACATTATGTTATGCTGGCTACCAACTCTGCGTGCAAGGTTGGACTCAATGTCTAAAGAAGGGCCTTTCCAACAAGAGCAGTCTATGATTCCAGAACTCCCTGCTCAATGGACTTTTCATGTTAATTAAGATAGTCTACCAGAAATTGTTACTCCGGTAGGGTTATGTTTATAGGTTTTTACTTATTTGTTTTGCTTTTGTTGATTTTACAGAAGCTAAGCCTTCTCAACTGCTATGGCCTCTAGTCCCTTCTCTGCTCCAGATTCTGTTGTTTTTACACTGAAACTAATATCCTTATGATCTGGGATGCTCAACAATGTCATTTTGGGTTAAACTTCCCAATAGCTCTATACCCACAATGGCCATAGCTATACCTGAGATATGACTCAAAAGGTAAAGAGAAAAAGGGGAGTAGTATTGAACAGAGGGGTTTAAGTTAAGACATTAATGACAATTTCTTGAGAAGTTGAGACACTTGAACGCAATCTGAAATTGGGCTCTGGACGATTTCCTCTGATCTTTCCTGGGCCTTTTAAGTACAGACCTGCCTGGAGATAACAAAGTAGGCAGATGTCCCTTTAAGATCCCTCTGATCCTCTGATTTTATGTATGAACACTCTAAAAATAGAATCATGGAGAGAAAGAAGAGAAACATCATGAGAATAAAAGAAACAAGAAAAAGTGAAAGAAGCAGACACTGGCAGTGGGTGGAGGTTGAGAAAAGCAGAATGTGATGGGAAAAGGAGAAAAAGGAAGAGACCAGCATTGAAACATGTTAGGTTAGGGGATAGTGCCTGGCAAATAGACATTGTTTAATAACAAAATATTTATTGATGACTAGATGAATAATTGCATTCATTATCCTCTCCAGCCCCATTTTACTTGTAGGAAAACTGAGATGTGATTTGTCCAAGTCACTATTGCGAATTGGTGTCAGGGCAGGAAGTAGAATCGGCCCTACAAGAGAAGCAGTGCAATGCTGAGCAGAGGGAGAACAGCACATTTCCCAACCTGATGCTGTGTATGTAGCAAGTGCCCTTGGGTTGTGGTTTCTGAAGCTCAGAAAGGAGACTGAGCAATGGGATCAGGTTGAGACCCCAGTCTTCTCTGGCACTGCCTCGAGCTGTCCAGGCCTGGTGTAACAGAAGCAGCAGAGTGGAACATCGCTGCAAAGGGCCTCATGGGGCCTCCCACTCCCTTTCCTTTCCTCAATGGCCAGAGAAAGGACCAAATCTTGACCTAAAATCTTCCCTTCTCCTTTTGGGAGACCTGTAAAACAGCTACTGAGTGTGGAGGTTGGGCTCATGGCCTTCCATTGCTGCCTCTGTCTCCTCACTTCTCTTTGAGTTTCCTGAGTGCAGTTCCCAAGTTTTCTTTCTCCCCTCAAGAAAATGGAGTCTGTGCAAGGACAGGAATTCTCAACAAGTCAGTTGGAGGCAAGATCAATTTCCTGCAGATAACCTGCCTTTGAGAACATTGGACAGATTTCTCTGTAATTTATTTTTCCTTTGGGGGAAGATGGGAATTCCCATTTATTTCATCTCTCTCTGCCCCGGACCCCGCTCACAAACATCTCAGAACGGATATTTGAGTTGGAGTCCTCTGAGACATCAAGGAGGCTTCTGTCCTTTGATCCCATTTTATTTCTCTCATTGCTCCAAAGCCTCATCATGGAAAAGAGCTGAGAAAGGGGGCAGTGCCACCGTGACGGGGGCTCATCACATGCAAGTGAACTTTGTCATTTGAATACTTATTTTCCCCTATCAGGGAGCTGTGCCAGTTTTAATCACTGGGATATAGGAGGGAACACTGTTCTTTCTCCTCCCTGCTGCAAACGACTAATGCATTGTAGTACAAATAGGCCTCCCTGTTCCGAGGACATAGAGAAAAGAAAAATCACATTGCCTAGACGAGGCAACAAGAGTGTGCAGAGACCCGAATGCCCTCCGACTCCAGGAAGGCCTGCCAAGAGCTCTTACATAAGCTTCAGTGAGCTCATGTGTTTTCATGCCCATCAGCAGATCCTGGGCTTCAGGGCCAGGGGTTAGGCTGGAGGAGGGAGCTCAGAAGAGTTTGTGTTCTTCCAAAGAGGGGGTTCTCTGGGAAGAAAACATGTTCCTCTCTCAGGAAGAAGAAAACAATTTTCATTTCCATGTTAGTCAAGGTAGACTTTCATTCCTCATGGCAGCAATGTCAGGAAAGGAGAAGGTGATGCTTGGTCTTATGAATACCAGGGTGTGGGGGAAGGGATGGTGGGTTGGGATATTTAATTAGCCAAAGGTATGCAGATGTGCACTGGGGGGTATGGTTAAGAAAGCTTTTCCTCCTTATGTATGGGAAGCCTGATGGGTGCTCAGTTAGTTCTGCCAGCCACAGGCTGGGAATCAAGTCTTGGTTTAGTATCAGGTCTTGATTTCCAGTTGTTGCCACCACCTAGGCTGTTCTTGAATAGGAGACTCATTTCATTTATTGACTGAGACAGGCTGAAACCTGCTGTCACTCCTTTTACCTGCTGCCCTTTTGTTTGGCAGAATCACTCAGTGAGCAGACATTTGCAAGCAAATTAACTAACCACCTTGCCGACTATCTTGTCCAGAACATCTGGAGTCAGTCTGCCCTGACCTCAGCAACTACGCACAGAGCAAGTGTAATAATACCCACTTCCCTTACACTTTGCCTATTGAAAATAATATCTCACCCTGCATAAGTGAGCCAATGAGTCTCAACCAGGCTTCCCGGACATTCTCTCGGGGGTTGACACACTTCCAGTTCAGTTATGCCCCACTGGAGGGAGAGGATCCGTCTCTACAAATCAGCAGCTTACCCCTCCCCCAGTCTGGCTTCATATTCTTCACATACGGGGGCAGTAACAACAATGGTTTTTTATATGATTAAATGAATCTGCAGATATGATGTTTCACTGTTTGACCTGTCCAAAATAATACTGTGCCCAGTCTTTCTGTAACTACTAATGCTTTAAACAATTTTTACTTCAAAAATAACATGCATAGTCCAGATAAATTTCTAACTCCTCCAAGTGCTTTGCATGTTGTTTTCTGATATCATTAGTGCTTACAACACTTCCCAATTTAGTGTCTTTTGAGAATTTAGTTAATGTGCTGTTTACCTTCCTCTTTCCAGATCAATCAGGAACATTTTGAATACAGCTAAAACCTTCCTTGCGTTCCACCCCAAACTTTCTCCTATAAATGATACAGTGATATCCTCATTCACTTTTATTTGTGACAACTGGATTCGGTCAGTTGAGAAATGACTGAGTTCATGCGCACAACACTCTGAAATCTTCCTCCAGCAACATGGGCACACACAAACTTTAACTCTGAAGAAAAAAATTCCCCCCTAATGATGTATGTATGATATTTTGATGTGAGATGTCATGCCATCTATAATTCATGTAAAAATATTTTGGTGAAAAAAAGATGAAACAAATATGGCAAAATGATAACAATTGTTGAATCTAAGTGCCGGGTCTATGGGTTCTTATGATATTCATGGCTCTACTTTTCTGTATGTTTGAAAATTTTCATAACAAAAGAAATTATTCCCAGATGTTCTAATTCCAGGAAGTATATTTAACTGGGGGGTGGGGGGTGGGGAGCTTCAGGAAGCTGACAGGGAGGGAATGGGAGGTGGAAATGGCTTAATCCTCTTAGGTTTATTATCATTACCTTAATGCCTGGCGGTAGCAGAGGATGATGATAGCAAACCCCAAATAGCAATTCAGTGACATCCTCTATTATTATTACCCTCCATGCACATATTGTTCTCTAAGTTAAAACATCTAATTCTCTATCCTTTTACCTCAAGAATGTTGGGGAGAGAGGAAATATTCACCATGAAGATCATGCCATTTCCTGGTAACCAATTGGTACCAGTTTTCTTAAAAAAAATAATAAATTAAAAAGACAAGAAAAATAAGTTCATGAATTACTTTTAAATTACTGTTGTTTAGTTTCTCAACAGAAAATGCAGACTTTGTGGAATCTTCTGGATTGCCACTTATATTGTGGGGTTCATAATGTCCTTTCCTTTTGTACTGTCTAATGTAAAAAGAAATTATTGTTTTATGATCTCGCACCTTGTAATTCTTGGTAAGATTCCATTTTAAAAAGGATTTTTTTAGAAAGGAAAAAGTTTAGTTTTTTGCATTGCTCTAGAAGTTGTCTTTTTACCCCAAATTATGATTCATCCAACAGATTTTTAAAAGGACATTTCGAATCTCCATTCTACTTTTAGATATCAGTTACTAAATCTGATGTTTGACTACCTGACCTCATTTCACTTGTTCCTGATCTTTAATATGGTCTCTGTGTATCTTTTAATATGACCTTTAATATTATGTGAATACTCTGATCTGGTTGAGTTCTTCACCAGGTGTTCATTGTTGGCTGTCTGTTCTCTGAGTAGTGTCTTAGGATATGGCCAGGCCGGGGCCTTGGAGAGAGAACCTAAGAAGAAGGGAGGCAGGTAAGGTGTATGTGGACTTTCTGCTGCCCAGATCTGCTCCTTCTCCTCAGTGTGCCACTGTGCCCAGACATATGAATGCTATTTCCCACTCCAGCTCTGTGGAAGAGGAAAGAGAGAGACTTGGATTTTCAGTTTGAGAAGGAAGTCAGTCATGCACAGGGGACTGAGTGGTTTGGGGGTAGTAAAACCCTGTCACCATGCTTGAAGCTCAGAGGAATCAATGATGGCGCTGCAGGCATGAACATGGGCTTTGAAGGCAGATACTGATAAATTTGAATCCTGGATCTGCCGCCATAAGAGCTGCTCTGTTTCTTAGTTTCCTCATTTTCGAATATGGAACCACACAGCACCAACTTCATAAGGTTCTTGTGAAGCTGAAAAGTGGTCATAAAAATAATAAGCTTTGGCCTGGACAATAAATGATAGTTGCTACTTAATAACAATTTCATCAATGCCTGCACATTTCCATTTTACCATTAACTCAACTTTAAGTTCCTGTTTTAAAAATAAGATTTCTCAATCCTTTCTTTCATTTTTGGACTGTAGTGTTCATGCTCATCTCCTTTTCTCCAATAAGTCTGCTGGAAAAAAGAATCAGTTCTCTATCTCTTTTCATCTCATGAATCTGTATCTTATTATGCCGATCACCTACTGTGCTGTAACTCCACTTCTGTGCTGCCTTTTTATTCTTTGTCAATTCTCTCCTGATCTCTAAGAAGTAGAATGCAAATATTTCTGTCTTTCTGTCCACGTTGAATTTCATATTTTCTGAATCATGAAGCTGCCCTCCATGTGACCTAGAAAGCCCTTTGATGATCCATATTTAGCTGTATCCATCACTCAACAGATGTCTGGGTGGTTACAGGCCCCCATGAGCTCCCTCTACATCCTGTGGTTTCAAGTTCCTGAGTTGTTAGTTAAAAAGCTTTCATCCACACTAACCCCCCACCCCACCCCTTCCCCTATCCATTCCAGGGTAGAAGGACAGATATCCACTTTAGCTATTCATTCAACAACTATTTACTCATTACCTACTACATATTTGATGCTGGGTTAGATGTTATCCTCTTTGCTTCCAAATTGCATTTTTTCTAATTTGATCCATTTAGAGTAGTCATCCATGTTTTCTGATTATTTCTCTAGAATCTACATTGAGCATCCAATTAAATGGTCTTTTCTATTTGCGGTGTGTCCTGACCCCAGGGAGACTTGGAGGCTTACTTGCAAACTCTGATACCTTGGTATAATGCACCTGCCATTGATTGCATCCACATATTTCAGGATAACATCAGTTCACTGTGGGCTCCCTCAAAGGGAGTTTAGTTAGCAGGTGAGGCTGCAGGGCTCTGCTTGCCATCCTGCACTACCAGTTAAGAATGAACTGGTAGCAAAGGTGGAATGCTCAGAAAGTGAAGCAGCTAATTTCCCAAAACCCTTAGTTTTCTGAATCCCTGGTTTCCTACAGAGATGCCCATGAAGAAAAAATCCTCTCTGCTTTTTGAGCTCTCTGGTTCTTCCCATTAGATAGCATCTCTTGGCATCTAAAAGGCAGCCTGCCATTCTGTTCTCCTGTGGAACACAGATGGCCCAGCCCACGCCTACCACTAATGAGGAGCACATGCAAAGCCTTCTTGTTGGAGGTGCCCTTCCTCAACCCCAGCCCTCCTTCCCTGAGCGGGCCAGTCACTGTTGACCACGGCATTTATTCTGAGGAGGCTGCTTGCGGCTCTCCCACTCACAGAGTTAAACAGAAAATCTATTAGGTAGGTCTTGGGAAACAAGTCCCATTCAGCTAGAATTTGAAACATTGACGATTAATGGATGGCTGCCAATTTGATTGCAAGGGTGAGGTTTTGGGTTCCAGCTGTCCATGGAGGCTGTTGAGTTTCAATGTGAGCAAGCACTGGAGTCCTTCATTAGAAACATAGTTAGAGGGCTATACAGAGGTTGACCAGATAGGAGATCAATTTGTCAATGCTGTGTAATCTCACCTAGGAGGATAGTAGGGTTGGAAATAGTTATATAAGAATGTTAAAGACACTAAAGTATAGTAGAAATAGCAAAAATTTTGATGTGAGACAGACCCATTTAAGACCTAGCTCTACCATTGCTATGTTGTCTGACCTTGGGCAAGGTACTTCACTTTTCTATGCACTAATTCCTTTGTCTGGGAAATAAGTACAATGCCTATATCATAGGCTACTTTGAGGATTAAATGGGATAGCACATGAAAACACTTTTACATAGTTCCTTGCATGCAATAAGCAATAAATAAGAATTCCCTTTCTTTTCTTCCTTTCTTATTTTCTCTCTGTATTAGAAAGTTAAATGATGCACTCCAATATGGTGGAACATCAAGGTAAGCTAAAAACAATGGCTCCATGTGAAATTCTGTGCAATTCGGCTCTTTTGTTTTCTCTAAAACTAGATTGATATTTGAGAACTGTGTTCTTTAGACTGGGTTCTGTTCCATGGAGCTACACGGATGAAGTCTGACACCTGGCAGCTATCATGTTTTCCCCTTGCTTTTTCCCCACTCAAGGGACAAAGAGTCCAGATCCTTGATTCTTGCTTGAAGACATGTAGAACAATCGGACCATGGCAACAATAAAAGCAGTTAAACAATCATATAGAAGAAACAAGAAAGAGTGTTTTAAGAGTGGAGACTCCTTATCCTAGAAAAGTACTTTTTGGAATATTATTGCAGAGGATGCTTACTTGCATGTTCCCAACTCCACTGAGAACAAAAAGAAGAAATGGTGGGCTTAAGGCAGTGTTTCTAATCTATAGATATTGACAGGCCTCTTACGGTTCTTCACTGTGAGTTCTTAGAGTTAAGCCTCTCTATGCATCTCCCAGAAGGGGAACTGTTATGTGACTGCAGAACCCCTTTTTCATGAAGCATTTTATGGATACTAGTATTTTGTGAAAACACATTTTAGGACATTATGGTTTCAGATATATGGTACTGTTTGAAATAAGTTCCTGATGGATTTTTATTGCGTCCTGGAACTGGTGTCCAAGGAACACTATGCAGTTTCCTTCTTTGGAGGGTTGGCAGACTCTTCCTCCCTCCTTTCCCCTCCCTATTCTTCTTCCTTTAACATTAAGTATTAGGCACCCACCTGCCTGGAGCGTTGAGGTCTACGCCTGTGACACAGGGAATCTGGGAGTCTAGATCCTTTTCATCCTCATGATTCTATTTTTATGGATCCCAATTGTGGTAGTGTTCCACAGAAGGTACAGCCTAGCTGGGACAGGAGGTAGCAGAGTTTTAGCCAGCAGGAGAGGGGGCTAGAGATGGGAAAAGTTGATGTAATTATTTTTGGCAGGAGTTGGAACCAAAGCAGCAGGAGAGAGTAAGTTTTAAGACTCTCTGGCAAAGTAACTTCCTAATCTGTCACTGAGTATGTGTAAAAAAGTGATTAGTGGGCCTCTATATTTATCATGATTACTCACAAATATGTAATTTACATAATATATACAGTACATTAAGTACTATGTCACCTTATATAATGTGCATATGTATAATGTATATGCATGTTATGTAATGCCAGTCTGGAGGCTCTTCCAGGTTCTGCCAAGTATTTCCTAATTTATTTGGCAATTTTAACATATCTTTTCCATCTGTGGAAAGAACTCTCTTGAGAGGAGCTGGTCTCTGACCTGAAATATAACTATCCTACTAAGTCTATCTCCATTTTCAACTCACTGGAAGAAACCCACAAAGACAAAGCCATAATGAGGCACAACTCCCACCTAGCCCGTTAGTCCAGGGACAACACAATGCGTCAAAGATTTCCTGTGTTTTTTTTTTTTCCTTTTTATTGCTAGTGGGGTGGAAGCCTGGGGGCAGGTGAGAACATGTCTGTGGCATGGCCAGAATCAGAATAAGATGAGGAATAAGGACTGATTCTCCCCTGACTGCCTGTGTGATTTTGAGAAGTTACTAAACCTCTACAAGCCTTGTTTTCCTCATTATTAAGATTGGGATGATAATACCTTCTCTGCCAACCTCAGAGGTTGCTGTGAGGACCACTCTGACGAGGTACTCTACAGCAAGGAACCACAGTCACACAGTTGAGGGATGAGTTGCAAGGTCAGGTTAAACAACACTAGGCTTACTGAGGTTATCAAAATGGAAGTACAATTCCACTAAAGTTTGTTATACTCTGTGGCTCTAAGGAAGACTTGGGACATGTCTCCCGAGCAACACTGTAAGTCCAATTCACTAGAGTAGAGCAGGCAGGAGGCCAGTCTCTGACTTGTGAGTCTTCGAGAACCAGTTTCACCTGTTGATACCGCCATGTCTCAACAGCCTCAATCTTGGGGCTGAAACACATGCAAAAACTTCTGTAAATGTCTTAGAATCAGTGACCCAAACCTGAACCTATGTTTGTTTCAGAATCAAGTGGTTTCCAAGATAGTACCTGTTGTCATTCTGGAGCTTGTTGGTCCTGTCACCAAGGATCCAGTCATGCAGGATATTCTTTCGTTGGCCTGGCTTGCCCGCTGCCCAGTGTTCTGCACTGTTAGGTTGAGCGGGATGGTCACAGATGTCCATCCTAGATGCCTGCTTCCTTCAGTTAGGACCAACATGTACACACAATCTTAATTTTCCCTTCCTTGTGCAAAGCTCTTGACCTAGTGCAAGGAGACCAGAGGAAACTCAGTGGAGTGATATCAAATGGGCCCAGGTCCCCTCTTGAGAAATCTCAGAGGGGATGAAGGTCTGAGGGCGCCAAGGTGCCAAGGCAAATCTTTCTTTCTACCTGCGAAGCTCCACAGAGACTTGCCCTCAGGAAAGGAGGGTAATGCCAGCACCAGCTGAATGAGGCCCACTGGGCTCTGCTGAGACCCCTCTGTGTTCTGGCTGGCAGGACCTTGCAGAAGGTACCTCAGTTCTCCTGTGACTCTCCACTGAGGTCATCCCTGCAGCCAGGGGTGTTTCCAGACGGAGAAACTATGACCAGGATGAGGTGACATGTTGAGAGTTCAATATGATGATCTGTCCAGTGCCTTCAACCCCAGACCAACTTCTCACCAGTTCAGGCCAGAGAGAATCTCTGGGAAGCATTATGAGGCCTCATTTTCTTCATTTGGGCTTGTCCCATCCACACACGGCGCACATTCAGTCTTCCCTGGCAACCTGGAGCCAAATGGAATCATTTCTCAGTGACTAGAATGACCCTATTTCCGGGATGTGTGGGTTATTTTTTCTATTAAAGATCTTCTTAATGGCACCTATTCCCAAACCACGTTAGCCAAGATACCATGGACAAGTCTCTTCACTTTTCTGAGACTTGGTTTCCTTATCTGACAAATGGGGGAGTAAATCCTGCCCAGCATATCTTTTTTCATGGTTGTTTTGAGGACCCAGAATAAGAACTCTCAGTCTCTCTATGTAAAGAAGCTACTTTCATTTCCCTTAAATCTCACAATTACCATGGAGTAATGTGTCTTGACAATGAAATGGCGGAATGGAGGAGTAAGAACCTTCTTTTTCTTTCCCACTTTCCATTTCCATATTACATATGTTTCTTTTTTCAACCAGGAAAAGTCCATCAGTAAATAAATATTTATATTTATAAATATATATGCTACATATATGTACACACATGTAAGACCATCTGCAGGACCTTTAGGTCATACTCTGGGAGTGGTGGGTGCAAAGAGGCAGGAGGGAACCCTCTAATGGTTTGTCTTCTGGGCTCTTCAGTAAACAGCCCTCTCCTCCTGTCTTCTCTGCCTTCGGGAATAGTCTGCCACCAGGGCTTGGAACTCAAACAGGAAACACTCTTTGGCTTGAAAAAGAAAGAAGCTGGGGGTGTTTTTTTTCCTTCCCTTTTTACACAATATTATGACACCAATTTGAAAAATAAATCCCAGTTTCTCTGCTTTCCCTCCCAGGTGTTCACAGAACTAAGAAAATAAATACCACATCTAAGGTGTGTTGTGCAGGCAGCTCTGGGGGCTCTTGGAGCCATCTCTAAACAAACACACACACACACACCAGGAGAAGTCTTCGGGAAAATAACAAGTGCCCACTGACAGCGCAGAGAACCAAGAATGGAAACAGCTTTCTACCGCCTTTCTGCCTCCTCAGCAGGTTCAGGGAGAAGTTGTCGCTCGAAGGACAACCAAGAAGCCAGCGTGCACTTGCTGAGCTCTGCCAAGGGTTATGCGCTGAGAGTCGGAGGCCGTTTGTCTCTTTACAGAGGGACCTTTGTGTAAGTTCTTTGGAACGGGAGCTCTTTCCCTTGGCCACATCCGATCGCACCATAGGCAGGAAACCTGCATCCCGCTCCTTGCGAGCGTCCATAAGGAAACTTGCAGGACTGGTGGGCAGGAAGGGGGATTTCTCCTTCAGTCTCAGAAACTCAAGGCCTTCTGGGAATGTGGAGGTTGCTGCGTGAGCCAACCGTACCCTGGTGGGCCCTAAGTCCATTCAAAATGTTCTATTGGCACTGGCTCTACTGGGGTGTGTCCACCGTTGAAATAAAACGTATGACAGGGTGAAGGTTTCTTCCTGAAGGGTGGCTTTACTTCCACTGGTTAGAGAAGAGAGAGAGAGAGAGAGAGAGTGTGTGTGTGTGTGTGTGTGTGTGTATTTGTGTATCTGTGTGTGTGTGTGTGTGTGTGTGTGTGTGTGTGTGTGGCAGTTTCTTGTTTTCTTGGTTTAACTGGCATTTGGCACAGTTTAGTCTTTTGAACGGCTCTTCCTCCTCAATGAAAAGAAGCTGCTCTTCTGGGGAGGCCCCATCATCATGGGCACTTGGTTCTTGTGAACAATTTTAATCTAAAAGCAAAGAGGCAGAAATGAATTAGTGCCATGCAAATCCCAGGAGACTATGGTCGAGGGAGACACAGAATGCGGAAGGAAGCCAGCTTCGGGTTGGAAGGAACCCCATGCAAAAAGACGACTGTCCTTGAACAACTTCAGAATTGGCAACTGGACCCTGACTGGGCCTGGAGTTTGGCACTGCTGGAAGTGAGGGGCGGAAACACTGGGGAGAGACAGGTGTGAGCTTCCCACGTGGTGATCAAGACGCACCTGTCCTGTGTCCTTGCTATTAATAGACTCTAAGAATGTCACTGCCAGAGAAGACCTCGGGGACCATCTCATTAACCCCCTGTGAAGGATACAGGTCTAAAGTCACACAGAGAGGGGCAGAAAAAGCCAGGCCCAGTTCTTCAGATTCCTAACCTCCATTGCTTCTGGCCATTCCTGCTTGCGCAGTGCTGAGATGTCAACCAGTAACTCAAAGTTGACCTTTTGTCTGGCCTCTGACCCAAGCAACATCATCTGGAGTGTTTCCAAGTGAGTCTCTTAGATCTTTCCTCTTTTCTTCGCCTTCCAGGAAAGACCCAACTTTGCTTTAATAGCATGCTTTTGTTTTGTTTTGTTTTGAAATATAGGTTTTATGAGTGTTTTCTCCCATAAACTTTAAGTCAATTCAAAGTGAAAGACACTGGTGAATTCTCATTTTTGTCTGTCTTCCCAACCTTATCTCAGGCCACGGCATCAAAATGCTCGATCCCTATTTTAATGTGGCCTGGTGACACTGCCACATTCATAATCTGCATTATCAGTCCATTAACAACATTTATCAAGCTTGACATGTGTTCAGAGGAGGAAGATAATGTGGAAACAAGAGGCACTTAGGATTCAAAGACCAGGGTTTGGGTCCCAGAACGCCTACTTCTTTGCTGTGAGCCTTTAGACAAATCCCTTAACCTTCAAAACCAGGCTGGCAGAACTGTAATATGAGGGTAACATCTGTCCTATTTTTCTCACAAAGTTGTTGTGAAGGTCAAATGGTATACTGTCAACGAAAGCACATTGTAAAGTGTAAAATGGAATGTAACAGTTAGTTAAATAATTATCTTACACTGGAGAAGGAGAAAGATGTACGTCAAAAGCAACACAATCTATGAACTCATTCTCATGGTTTTTATCACACGATTGGAAATGATAGCGTGACCACAGAGAACAACAGAAGCACTCTTGGAGAGACCATCAACAAGTTTGAATGAATGTAGGCTAAAACCAAGTGGTGTCAAAAAGAAGTTAGATAAGGAATGAGAAGAATCTGAATGGAGCAACTGAGGAAGAATTTTTAAGATTTGAAAGAAAGGGAAGGAAACGTGATGTTGAAAAGAAAAAGGGGAGGCACTGAGAAGAGGGGGCATGTATGAACTGGTTGAGCAGGGGGCCAAGGATGAGAAATGAGATTGGGAATACAGATGGGGCAGTTGGTGTAGGGCTTTAAAGGGTTTAATGTGAGGTGATGGGGGAACCACAATACGTTTTTAAGCTGATGAGAAAAGAGTTTCGGGGAAATTATTCAACAGTTGCTGTCAGGGCAAATGGGAGTGGGGAAGAGTCTGGCCAAGATGGTACTACTGCAAGCCAGATTTAAATTTACAAGGCCTCAGGCTATGGAAAGAAAAGAGAGGGACCAAAAGTCATTGTGGAGAATTCCTGAGTGATGGAAGCTGAGAATGACTCTTATGTTGGTTCCACCAGCCTGGAGATCAATCTTTCTGTTTTGTGGTAGTCTCCAGGGGAGCAAACCAAAAATACATCAGGCACTATTTTATGTTATGTGCCTTATTATGGGCATTATGTTGATTCCAGAAGTTATGGGAGTGAGGCACAGGCTGGGGAGGCCAGCTCTTCTCTGCAGCATGTAATTTAGCACTCTTGGATGACAGCAATTTGTGGCACATTTTCTCAAGCCCCTGAGGGGCAAAACTTCATCTTATTCACCTTGGTATTTCCTGAGCCAGAGCAGTGCCCAGTCAGAGCACAAGCTGTGGAACTACTGACTGATTAGCAGACCGATGCGAGAGAGCGAGAACTCCTGGCAGAGAGGATGGCTATGTTTGGGGCAGAGCGTGGCAGCTGCTGTACTGCCTACATTTCCCGCTAAGGGAGCCCTTTATTTTAGACAACAGAAGACCCTTGCTTCTCCTTTTTCTCCCTCTAGTTGAGCTAGTTATTTGCTTGTTAGCACCTCCAGGGCAAAGAGGAGGAAGTGAAACTCAAATCCTTTTCATTTGGCTTTTCAGCAGTTTTAACAAAGGTCTTATGGGGTGGGAATTTGGGGATCCTGGGTAAGAGTAGATTTTTGATGTGGTTTGTGGATTCTGTACTACAGATAACTGTGAGTTGACTGTATGTACACACACTGGAGGCAAGTAAGAGATCCTATCTTCTTCTGGCGTCAAAGAGATGTCAGTCTCTTACCCCCTGACCCCCAAATTAGGAGGGGCCAGTGGAGTTAAATAGCAAAGTTCTCATTTTCGAAGATAGTTGGACACGGCCAAGCCTGCCTTTTAACCCCTGATGGAAAGAGACCATCCACATTTCTGTAGTTAGAACCCAAGCATCTCTGGTAATTGGGCAATTAACTAAAGTCCCTATGATTTTCTTAAAAAGCTTTCATAACATTTACAACATCTGACAAGCACTAGGGGTAGCAGCCCCATGCTTTTCATTCTCTGCTCTATGACAGAGAAGTGATACAGTAGACTCTTGTGTGATAGCTCAAAATTCACAAAACTATTGCAGCATAGAATTCCTCCTTTAAAATAGAGTGAATTTTCAAATTTCACTAGTGCTGGGGTTGACTTCATTTTGGGGGGCATTTTCTGCAAATCAACACATTTTTATTACTTCAAGAGAAGCAATCAATGGAGGAACTTCTTCCTGAATGTTGCCCTCTTAGGGCAAATAATTTCAAATCATGTCCTGCAAAATGGTCAATAACTGTAAGTATACCCTACCCCAATCATTTGGGAAGTATCCAAGTCTGCCCTAATTTCAGCTGCTGAGAAGTAGAAAGGCTCAAACCTGAAAGGTCTCAACTAGTCTTTGTGATATTTTTAAAAGTCAAGGACACATTCTGGCTTAAAGTGAGTTTTGGGAGGAGAGAGGAGGTTTGCACAGTCTTTCAGGTCTTAGCTATTTTTGGGTTCTTCAGGATGTTAGGATGCCCTGTTTCATAAGAGTGTTTCCTGCCATAAGAGGCTTTCAGGTATAGAGGGACAATCGGGTTTTGCTAGAAGTGGAGGAGAAGTCTGGGATTTTTTGATAAGTGGGGAAGTCCGTC
This sequence comes from Rhinolophus sinicus, assembly GCF_036562045.2. Classification (NCBI taxonomy): domain Eukaryota; kingdom Metazoa; phylum Chordata; class Mammalia; order Chiroptera; family Rhinolophidae; genus Rhinolophus; species Rhinolophus sinicus. The sequence continues at coordinate 49,560,018 of NC_133751.1, forward strand.
TAGATTATTTGTTCTCAAAGTATGGTCCCTAGAGCAGCGGCAGCATCTCCTGGGAACTTGTCAGAGATGCAAATTCTCAGGCATCCAGACCTGAATAAAAACACCAGCAATCTGTGTTGTAAAAGCCCTTCGGCTGATTCAAATGCATACACTCCATTTGGGAATCACTGGACTAGATAAATAAAATTCTTTTCAACTTTGAGACCCTACTATTACCTAACTCTGGGAGAAGATTCTTAATTTTACTGGCTCAAATGATGCTGCCTAACTGTGATAGTAAAGTCTGAGAGGTCATCTTACAGTGTTACAAGCCCGAGGCAAGTTTTAAAATAGTATATATTTTATATACATTTTTCTTTGTATAAACAAACAGATGCTCGTTTTTGAGAATTTAGAAAATGTGGAAACATTTTAAAAATCACCTAGCAATAACTGCTGTTAACTTTTTGGCATTTTTTTCCCCAGTTTGTTTCTATATTTTTTAATAAAATTGAAATCAGCTTCTTAATCTGCCGTTTTCATTTAATTTTATTTTGCAAGCATTTCTGATGTCATTAAAAATTCATTGAATATAATTTTAAATGGCTGAAAATTATTGCATTTGATGACTCTCACATAGCTCATCTAAGTCTTTCCCTAAATGTTGAGCATTTTAGGTAATTTCCAATTTTTTTTTTTTTGCTATTATGAGTAATATAGAAATTGACATTCTTATAATCAGTTCCTGTATTTCTGCCTTTTACTTAGAATAAATACTTAGAAGTACATGAACAATTTTAAGGGTCAAACTAAATGAATTGGGTCAATGGATATTAATATTTGTAAGGACCTTCTTGATACATGGCTCCAAATGCTTCCCAGAAGAGCTGTACCAGTTTATACTCTGCCCTCACGATTTGAGAGTGCTGGCCTCTTCGCACACTTGACAGCAATGAATATGATCTTTAAAACAAAAACAAATTGTGCTAATTTGATAAGTGAAACATGGCAGGGCTTCATCAGTATTTTAATTTGAAATTCTTCACCACACTTTTTTCTTGTTATATTAAATATTATTTCTTAGATTTATTAGCCCATGGCATTTCTTCTGTGAATTGTCTGTTCACAATCGTGTCTGTTCACAATTGCATTGTTCGTATTTTCTCCTGCTGGTTTCTAATAGCTCATTCTACATTATGGGTATTAACCTGTTCTTTGAGATAGCTATTGAAAACATCTTGTCCTTAGTCTTTTACATATCTATATAGATTCTTTTTTTTTTTTTTAAAGCAGAGCAGAAACTTTATTTTTTCATCAAGGCATGAAGAAGGGTGAGCTCATGCTCTAACACACCTTATCCTCTGCATTGGTTCTTGATTTGTAGACTCTTAAATTTGATAGTCAAATATGTCACTGTTTCCTTAGAAAGTCTTTGCTCACAGTATAATTATAGTCACCTATTTTCCCCCTAGCTAGTTGACATTTAATTTTTAATGGAATTGGAGTGTTTTTCTGTTTTTTGTTTTTTTTTCCAAGTCAAGCTGTTGTCCTTTCAATCTTAGTTGTGGAAGGCGCAGCTCAGCTCCAGGTCCAGTTGCCGTTCCTAGTTGCAGGTGGCACAGCCCACCATCCCTTGCTGGAGTCGAACCGGCAACCTTGTGGTGGAGAGGACGTGCTCCAACCAACTGAGCCATCCAGGAGCTCAGCAGCAGCTCAGCTCAAGGTGCCGTGTTCAATTTTAGTTGCAGGGGGCGCTGCCCAACATCCCTTGCGGGACTCGAGTAGTTGAATGGGCAACCTTGTGGTTGAGAGCCCACTGGCCCATGTGGGAATAGAACCGGCAGCCTTCGGAGTTAGGAGCATGGAGCTCTAACCTCCTGAGCCACTGGGCCAGCCCTGTTTGTTTTTGAAGTATAGTTTGCGGTGAAAAGTTGGTATATAATGACATTTTCCCAAAAAGGCAAGTTCTTGGATAGTAAATGTTAAACAGTTCATTCCTTTCAAATTAATTATGGTCTTTCTTTTTTTCCCCTTCATTAGTTTTTATGTGTATTAGGGTTTCTTAGGGCTTTCCTCTGTACTGTTGATTTAGCTATACAATATTGTGCCAACAATTGTGGCTTTATAACTATTTTAATACCTTGTGGGAAGCCCTTCTTCATAGTTCTTTCGTAAAATTTCCTAAGTTCCTTAGGTCTTGCATTGTTTTGTTAAGTTAAAAAACAATTGCATTAGGATTTTGTTTGGGATCCCTATCTAGAAACATGGGATGTTAAGGCTTCTTTGTCTATTTTTATGTACCTCATATTATGTAATGTCTTATAGTTAAATAAAACCATTACCACATTTATACTTATATTTTTATTACATTTATTAGACATTTTTTATATTTTAATATCTCTGATTATTGTTTTTCACTTTTTAAAATTAGGTTTTCAAACACATGACATGTTTAAAGAACTAGTTTTCGGTTTTCCTGTTATTTATCTATTTAATATCTGCTTTTATCTTTATTATTTTCTTCCTTCTTTTTCTCCTAAGTTTGTGTTCTTGTTTTTGTAATTTTGGGATTATTGATTACTGTTCCTTTTTAAATGATGGATATACATGAGATTTTGAGTATACTTCCAAATACAGTTTAGGTTATAGTCTATGAGTTTTAAATGAGAGCCTTCTAATTTTTATTACTTTTCAAATAGTCAATAATGGTGGTTTTGATCTCCTCTTAAATCTGCTGTTATTTAGAAAACTTAAAAAATCTCTGAGTAATTGGATTTTGTTTGTTTATTCATTTAATCTTCTATTATTAATTTCTAGTTTTATTGCTTTGTGGTCAAATAAAATAACTTATAATTTCTGCTTCTGGATTTTATACAGATTTCTTTATAAACTGGCTTATGATCTATTTTATTAAATACTCTATGGATCCCTAAAAAATGAGATATTTAACTTGTTTGTCGGTTATTGAGTTACTTCATCCAGGTTTTATGTTATTTTTTTATTTTTGCTACATAACGTCAAAGACAGAAAGAAATATTTTAAAGTCTCTCAATACCTGTCTTTCTGTCCACTTCTTATATATCTATTTTTCCTCAAAATATATATTGATATTGTTTTTCACATTAAATATTTTGATTGTTATTAGATACCTAAAATTTTATGACCATTACATCTCATAATTGAGTGTAAAGTGACCGTTTTTTGTTTTTTGTTTTTTCCTAAGGAGGGCGCAGCTCACATTGGCCCATGCTTGGATCGAACTGGCAACCGCGATGTTATCAGCACCGCGTTCTAACTGAGCTAACCAGCCACCCCTAAAGTGACCTTCTTTATTCTGCTTTATGCTTTTGGCATGTTGGAAGGTTAGTTTGTCCAACAATGTAATTAACAATATCATTTCTTGCTTTTAATTTCCCTATGCTTGATAAAGGAAAGATAGATAGATACATATGACTTTTTTTTTAGATGTATCTCTTACGGTTTAAGAAATATAATTGCATTTAATAGTCTTTTTAAAACTTCGCTTTAATTTCACTCGTTTCAATTTTTACCAAAAGTTTTTTTGTGCTGTGATGTCCTATCATTAATTCTTTAATTCTGAACCACTTCTTAGCTGGTGTGTATCTTCAGGAAAATGTTATACTTTCGTTTTAATTCTTGCAAGCTTAAGAATGACTTTCTATTACTTTCTGTTATGGACTGAGTCATGTCCCCCCAGAATTCGTATGTTGAAGCCCTAACTCCCAATGTGACTGTATTTGGAGATAAAGCCTTTAAAGAGGTAACTAAGGTTAAATGAGGTCATAAAGGTGAGACTCTTATCGAATACAACTGGTGTCCTTATAAGAAGAGGAGACACCAGGAGGGCACGTGCACAGAGAAAAGGCCACTAGAGGACACAGCGAGAAGGTGGCTATCTGCAAGTAAGGAAGAAAGGCCTCACCAGAAAGTAACCCTGCCAGAACCTTGGTCTTGAACTTCTAGCTTCCAGAACTGTGAGAAAATAAATTTCTGTTTAAGCCACCCAATCTATGGTGTTTAGTTATCGTAGCCTGAGCAAACTAGTATACCCTGACATATAGATTTCCCTGGACCATAAAATCACTGGGTCACAAATGTTTTCATAGTGAGTTGTAATCTCTGAAGGGTGGCATGGAGAGAGGGTGGGGGTGGGGTTAAGAGGAGTATTTGGTTATTTCAAAAACCAGTGCTTGGATTTAGGGAAATGGCAATCCTATTTTCAGTTATCACTGAACCAGGTGGGAGAGCTTGATTTGTTCCAGGTTTTGTTTTTTAGGAGACAGGAAGAGCTTGTTATTGATTTTTCTCAATTCAGCGCCATCAAAATTATAAGTAGTAGCAGTTTCCTCTATCTCTCCTAATTCTAACAAGGTGGCAAGCTATTTTTAGTTTTTACTATATTGTGTTTTCTTTTTCTTAGTCTTCATAGAAACAGAAGATTGAGGTAAGATTTTATGGGAAAAAATTCTGCTTTTGATAATTTTTATTGAAGATGCCATCTCTAGAGTCTCTGTTTCTAGAGACCAGTTTATACTTTGTAGAAGTTATATGGAACAAAGAGTTATAGGAATATACCTATAATTCAGGCTCAATAGAAATCTCATGAAAACCATTTCCCTAGTAGAAGACAACTTGATGTTCTGAAGGGCTCAAAGTAGTAGGTTTTTGAAGAATTATCTGAATACTCCATTAGAACGAGGACGCATAGAAACATTAACCTTTGTTTTTTGAGATTTGTACACTCACAATAGCATAGAGAATATTACTAATGGAATATCCTGGTGAACACTCTAGGCCCTGACCACAAGGACAGTGGTTTCTCCTCACTACAGAGTTTCTAGCTAGGTTTCTAACAGAGAAGGAACTAAGAAGGAAGGATGCATGGCTCCCGTAGTCGTGCTAAATGGAGAGCTAATGTAGGTATGGTGAGTCAGGAAATGAGGATGGCCCCTTTATTTTCATTTGTTCAGTTATTTCTTCACTGTTCAACAAATATTTTTGTGCAACTATTAGAAAACCAGGCACAGTGTCAGATGCTGGGTGAATACCATAAACAAAATTGGTAACTCACGTGGTTACCCTATTAGTGACATTTTCAGGTAGGTCCTCAGAGCTGTGGTGCACCCAAGGTGTAGTGTGTCTGGACACTGTGGGAATCCTCCCCCAGGGGATCCAGTGGTCCCAGTGACTGGATGGAAGTTCTAGGGTAAGGATGCAGATCTGGCTTCCACATAAAGAAGCACTTTCTAACAATTAGACTTGTTTATCAGGAGAACAGTCTTCCTTTTTGGGTGGTAAGTTCCCTGCCACTGGAATGATTCAAACTAAGGCTCTCAAGGACACTGCAGAAGTCTCTGAGGAAATGTGAGCTCTTTGAAGATGGGTCTATGTCTCATTTAATTTTGGAACTGGTGCCTCACAATGCCTGACGCATAGCAGGTATTCAATAAAATCTTGGCAGGTAAGTGAATGGATGGATGAATGAAGTGGAAAAGAGGCTACAAATAGATGATCTCTCAAAGCCTCTGCAACTCTGAGATTCAGCAATTTCACATTCAGTCAGTGCCCAAAAGGGGCCCAAAAGGAAGCTTCTCACCCTCAGCTCAAAGACTGGCAAAACTCACCGTGCAAGGTGGCTGCATCCAGGGCTCTCCATCCACTTGCATTGGCAGCAGCTTGTTCGTTCTGGAATACCGGGAACCAAGAAAACGCAGTAAACTTCTTGGAATCAGAATCAGGGTTGTCGCCACGAGGGAAACAAGTGGGAAGACCGTATCTGCCCATCTAAGACTCTCATGGGGGCTTGTTAAAAATAGATTTTTGAACCCCCTCAAGAATTGAAGCTGGGGCCAGGTACAGGAATCTGCGTTTTAGTAAGTACTATGGGTGATTCTCCCCATTGGTAGGAGGAGAGGAGAGGAGAAAGTGTTGCTTTCTGGCTTGGGACAAGGTTTGTTTGGCATATGGATTGTTAAAAGGAGAGAGACAATGTATTCTGACTTCCTTCTGTAAAGGAGTTGTGAATATATACTACTTCACCTTTGGGACAAAAGGCAGGTCCTTTCCGAGGCCTCTGGTCTGGGACCACCCACTGGCCAGGAAGCCCTCACCTGGTATTGCCCTGTTTTTGAAATTATAAAATGAGGGAGGCAAGCTGTGTTTTAATGTAGATGATTCTCTGACTGATTCTGAGGGTATTTAGTAACAAAAAAAATAAACCTAATAATGAAACAAATAATAAGAGGAGAGAGTGGATTCTGCTTTGGGGGCTGAGGAGCGTATCTGGAAAATGCCCAGGAGGATGAGGTTCCTGGCTCACCCCCTCTGTTTCTATCTGGGAACAGGTCTACTGAACATGAAGAAAAGCCCTCCCTCTTGTTGTATGTGGCTTTTTGATTCCTCTGGGATTGAGATGTTATGATGTTCTCTGTGGTCTACATAAGTTATGGCAGAGATGTGCTGACTGGACCTACTCAGTATTCGTCATGCAGAATGGACAGGAAAGGAAGTACAGAGATTAATCTGGACAACAGGGGTCCCAGCACAACAGCCCAGAGAGAAAGAGGAGCAAGGCTTTGGGGGAATAATAGAAAACACAGAGAAGACACCAAGAAGGAACGAAGCAACGGGGTTAGTGGGATAGACCTTCAGCTAAGACACATCAGGGAACAAGCTCTGGCGACCTTTCTCAGGGATGTAGGGGAGTGTCAAGAGCAATTTCCCTAAATGCGCTCTGAGGACACACTTGCCCAAGGCAAGAGGTTCTGGGGGAGAAGGGTTCTGTGGTCAAATTACTTGGTAAAACTGTATGCTGTGGTCTCCTCTAGGAGATCCCCAAAACTCACTGATAGATTTTATCTGTAGAAATTGAATGGGAAGAGGAAAGGAATAGACTTCTGAAATAATCAGTTGGAGAAGAATCTGATTAGTTGCATTGATTAAACAGAAGCAACCCAAATCAGCGGGTCCTCTCCTTTAGACTCTTTCTTTGCCATGAACCTGCAGTCGCTGATCTGTGTGGTATGGTCCATACGCTCAAGAGTCATCATCCTCTTGGTCCACTATGACAGATTTGCTGATGTTGATGGTTTAGTTCTACAAAGGTATATAGGAAATAGTATTTCTAAGGCCACCATCCAAGAATAAGCGGAGCAGAAAACTCAGTTTTTGTCAGCGTGTACCCTCCGGTACACATCTAACATTTTAATTTGTAAAGATGAAAAAGGCAAGGAGGTGGACCTCTGATTCTCTAGACCTCATAATCTCAACACTCCTGTTTAGAGCATTTCACCAATTCATTCCAAGAAAACAGCCAGTTGGTTGTGGTGGACCCTGTAGTTGATGTCCTGGCTGGTTGCATTATATCTAGTTTGGGAAATGGTCTCCAAAGACATCCTTTATAAACGTTATCAAGTTTCAGTCCCCCACTCTCCCTGCGCTGAAATCCAAAGATGGCGTACTAGTTTGTTGTCTGTAAAAATATTAAGGGAGTTTGAGAGACTTGGAGGCTGCTGGGTAATGAGGAAGCATACCTGATGGTGACAGAAGAGCACTGGGCCAGCCTTCTGCCTGCACTCTTCAAGCCAGTGTAGATCTGCCCCATTTCCATGGCTCCCTCTAGCCCCACCACTTCAAGAAGCTGGTCACTGAGGTCTGCAGAGTGAGACAATCAAAAGCAGTGCATACACATCTGTCTGTTCCTCAGGCTGGTTTTGGCCAGAAGATCTAATCTCTACATGGCCAACTCAGATCTATCAATATCCCTTCGTCTCCCACCAAACAGCATTTTCATACTCATTCTGAATAGGGAGTTTCTTCAAAGATCACTAAATGTACCTTTTCGTGAACAGAAACCCAGTTCTAGTGAAAAAAGGTTTTGATTCAGAGCATTAATATGCATCTAATGAATAGGTTGGCATATCAAGAAGCTTCTTCAGGGCTCAGCCTGGTGGCTCAGGCGGTTGAAGCTCCGTGTTCCTAACTCCGAAGGCTGCCGGTTCGATTCCCACATGGACCAGTGGGCTCTCAACCACAAGGTTGCCAGTTCAATTCCTAAAGTCCCACAAGGGATGGTGGGCTCCGCCCCCTGCAACTAAGATTAAACACGGCACCTTGAGCTGAGCTGCCTCCCGGATGGCTCAGTTGGTTGGAGTGCGTCCTCTCAATCACAAGGTTGCCAGTTCGACTCCCGCAAGGGATGGTGGGCTGTGCCCCCTGCAACTAGCAACGGCAACTGGACCTGGAGCTGAGCTGCGCCCTCCACAACTAAGACTGAAAGGACAACAACTTGAAGCTGAACAGCGCCCTCCACAACTAAGATTGAAAGGACAACAACTTGACTTGGAAAAAAGTCCTGGAAGTACACACTGTTCCCCAATAGGGTCCTGTTCCCTTTCCCCAATAAAAAATTCTTAAAAAAAAAAAAAAAATAGTGAAGATAACTTAAAAAAAAAAAGCTTCTTCAAATGCAGAGTAACATAAATGATGAACCAGCTATGTCTGAAATTATTTTCAAGATGAAGATACATTGGATTGGGATTAATATAGGAAGGAATGTTGACAAAGGTCATTATCCGTAGCTGGATCAAATTTCTTTTCTCTGAATGTCTGAATAACAACTTGGCCCTACTGACGATGACTGATGGTTAATTAATCTCAATTTTGGCCTGTGGTAAGCCAGTGGTGAGCCAACCTCCTTGGACATCCTTGGGGAAATCAGTGACCTCTTTAAGGACACCAGGTGCCTAATCTGAGCCAAGGAAAAGGATATTTCACCTACACCAGATTATTCTTGGTCCACAGTAGAAAAAGAGGAACAGAAAATATGAATCTCAGGCTCAGAGTCACATAGGATCAATGCCCTCCCACAGTTACTTCTGAGTTAACACCTGGAAAAGGTCCTTTATTTCAAAGTTCCTGAGGCTTAGATTGTATCTGCTCAATTTCTTGTGAAAGCAATGGCAGGATTAAGGTTTGATGTTGGGCCCAAGACTCACTTTTATAACACAACTCTTACTTATTTAAAACAGAAGCAAAACAAAAAGGCATATTCATTAAAAAGTCCCCTTCCTTTGCCTACTAAGGCAAAGGTACTTTTCTCATAGATTGCAGCTAATCACTAACATTCTATTAATATTCACAAACTAGAAAATTGTGCCTATATTAATGCTTTTGCTTATTTGACAGATGGCTTCTGTCTTCCTGGTATATTGTAATAGTGTTTGTTAAGATTGGCAAGGAGATATTTGGGTTTGTCTTTACTTTTTTGTTTAGATGTCTAACTATCGTTTAAAAAACATGCTCTTGATGGATGTATTTCTAATGCAAACAGTTAAACAAACCATGGGGCTGACCACAAATGTGTCAACATTGTTACAGTCTAACCTACCCATGATCAAGGATGAACATCAACTGCCAACAGATACAAAAACTGAATTAGTTTTTCTGTGACAAGTATATAGCTTTCTCCCTTTCCATCCATCCACACTCCCATTCTCCTCCTTTTTTTCTTTAACCACATCTGTGAAAAGATACTGTCTCCTTAAAGTCTCCATCTCATTTGGACTTGGAACAAGAAGCCATGAAAGGGCAATGTTTGTTTAGGAGAATGCTCCAGGCTCTCTTTAAGGAGTTTGGATCCAATAAACAACATATGTCTAAACCTCTCGTCACTTAATTAGTTCCCTTCTTACCATAGAGCATTGAATAACCATTGGGTAATCTTAGCTTACTGTGTCATTTTAATAGTGTCTGTGAAATCAACATGGGTCATGAATGAAAGAGGGAGGGAGGGAAAGAGCGAGTGAAGGAGGAAGAGAGAGAGAGAGAGAGAGAGAGAGAGAGAGAGAGAGAGAGAGAGAGATACTGTGTTTCCCAACAAATAAGACCTAACTGGACAATCAGCTCTAATGTGTCTTTTGGAGCAAAAATTAATATAAGACCCAGTATTATATTATATTATACCCGGTCTTACAGTAAAATAAGAACAGGTCTTATATTAATTTTTGCTCCAAAAGACACATCAGAGCTGATTGTCTGGCTAGGTCTTTTTTTGGGGGGAAACATGGTATGAGGGAAAAGACTAGAGGCAAGGGGAGGAGGAGAAGGAGGAGAAGAGGGAAAAGGCAGGAGAGAAATATATAGAGTGTGTCTAAGGGTGGGAGAACTATACTGGGCAGGACAAGGGAAGAGAAAAGAGAAGCAGAACTTTTTAGAAGTTTCTTCAGTGGCATAGAGACAGATGTCTTACAAAATGCTCTTTGTGCCAGTTTTGGTATCTTACAGAGCGGTGATAGCTCAATGTTTTTCCTCCTTGAAACACTCCCTGGTAACAAGGTGTTCTGAGAAGCAGAGGACTTAATGGACTCAAGTGTTTCAGCTTTTACAATGTCTTGGTCTTTTAACAGATTTTCCCGTTGAATGGCTTTGACTCTCAAGTTGTTATCACTTCCCACACATTACCTTGCTTCCTGGCTCTAGAAGAGGAGTAATGAAGGCTGATCTCATCAGCATGGTGGGTGTGTGGGAGGTGGGGGCTTGCACAAATGTGGGGCTGAGAAGATAAAGGCCGGGGAAGGGGCTAGGATCTGGGTGCACTTTTTGCTCTTTTGCCTTTGAATTTGTATTCAAAGAGGCTAGGATGACTTCCGTCTACTACCAAAGGAAGACTTGACTATGCTTCTATTTCTCTACCATTGTCTAACTGATCTTCCTTTCCACTTTCTAGAATGTACCAGGGAGTTCTGAGGTAAAAAAAAAAAAAAAAAAGTCCATTTAACTTTGTTTCCCAAACTTATTGGACCATGAGACTCTTCTTCTGTGTGAAACCTATAAACAGTCCATGGTAGTGTCCTTTGGAACACACTTTGGGAAATTCTGGCATCACTTAATTCCCTCTACTTTTTCTAGCACAGAGGTACTTATACATAAATTAAATTTTGGAGTTAAAATGAAACAGAACAGAATGCAAGTCAATATCCAGGCACACAGAACAGTTAATGTTCAGAACCTGATCCAGAGTCCAGGATTAGGACATCTGGCATGCTACGTGTCTGTTTCACCTTAGGTACCAGTGATTCAGAGTGTGGTTTTGGCAAGTCATATCACCTCCATATTGTCTTTATACTCTTCAACTCATTAGTATTTAAGATGGAGTTTCCGTGCACCTTAGTAAAATAGGAATTAATTTATTCACTCATTTATTTATTCAAAAGTTACTGAGTAGCACCCAAATGCCACACACTCTGTTAAGAACTGAGGATACAAAATATTCTACTCTTGAAGGATTCTTGGCCAAGAAGAAGAAAAAGTGTTAGGTGTAGGAAATGCAAGTAACGAAACTATATAAACAAGGAAGCCTGAATAACTGATTCTGACTGGGCAAGATATGGAAGGAAGGTGTCACTGACATTTAAAGAAGGTCAAGGTAATTTGCTGGGCTAAGAAGGAGAAGGAAGAGGGACATTCCAGGGACAGAACGATCATGTGTAGTATTGGATAAGTCACAGCATACAGAAAGAAATTCATTTAGCAATAAACCCACTTGGCAATTTCATTGGAAAATATAAAAAAATATTTCTACCTACAGAGAATTACTGTCCAGAGATTCTTTCTTGACACAACTATAAAAAGAGGGTCTCTGGGCAGGGCACGAGCTTGTTGCCACCACAGAGTGAGGCTTTTCAGCACTGGTCTCAGTCACAAAGCCTGTGTAGTGCTTTGTGGGCAGTGAACACTTAATATACACTCTCTGAGAAAGAAAACAGGTGAAGGTAGAAATGGAAAAAGGAGAACGTGGACACAGAGGAGGAACAGCCAGGAGGACACCAACAGCATTTCCGATTTGGCCTACTAGATTCAGTCTCCACTACGCAATTTTATAAATGCACATCTGGTCATGTCATCCCATACCAAAAATCCTCCAGTGGCACCAATCATAACACCAAGTGCTGGGAAGAGAAGGTGAAATGTACATTCGTTCACACCTATGAAGAGAATAGAAGCTGCCAGAAAACTTTTTGGAAAGAAACTTTCGTACTGCTGATTTGTTCATTTCTTTCTTGATATTGATCATAGAATCTAAGCTCATACAAATATGAACATTGTGGCATCATTTATAGCACAGGCATACCTTGTTGTATTGTGCTTTGCTTTATTGACCTTTTTACAAATTGAAGGCAAGACCCTCCACCAGCAAAAATGTTATGACTCGCTTTATTGCAATACATGCTTTGTGTGGTTGTCTGGAACCTAACCCACACTACCTCAGAGGTACAGAGGTATGCCTCGAGTGAAATCTCCTCCTCTCCCATTTTCATTTGTATGAACATGGTTAAATTATATGGTGTCCGTATGACAGAGTTTTATGCTGCCATTAAAATATTTACAGAATTTCAAAAACATAAATATGTATACATTATAATGTTAAGTGTGAAGGAAGGATATAAACTTATTTATACAACATGCTCTCAACTATGTAAGAATATGCATAGGAGAAAAGAACAGATTGCTCTAAAATCTTAACAGTGGTGAGTTCTGGGTAATTAGGTTAAAGACGATTGTTATTTTGTACTTGATATTTTTCTAGGTGTTTCATAATTTCTGTAAGTATGTATTAATGTTATAATTTAAAAAGTCATTATAAGAAAACCTATCAACTACTCTTTATACTTGTAAAGATGGTATAAACTCCCTGGCTTGATGCCCAGGACCCATCGCAATCTGGCGAGAGGCTGCCTGTGCAGTTTTATCTCCTGACACTGAAGGCTAGGTACCTGCGTCAGGCATACACAACAACACATAGTTCCCCAGGTAAACCCTACTTGTTTCCCTCCTTTGTGCCACTGCATATGCTATACCTCTGCTTGAAAAGCCCTCTTCCACTTTTTACTGTCCATCAAAAATTCAGCTGAAGTGTCATCAACTTCAAGAAACCTCCCTGGACTTCCATGTCTGCAGTTTGATTGAGATAGTCCTCAAACTTTCCCAGGTAGATATGGTCAAAGGAAGAACCAGGGGCTGGGTGTCTCAGCTGTGGGCAAGAGATGCTTGCAATACTTACTGTACCATAGGGTCTAGTTTGACTAGGGAAGGATAGCAAGGACTGGATGAAAAGGGAAAAGGCAAGTAAGAGACGTGATGAGTTTTAGGAGCAGGTGTTCTGAGACAATAGGAGAAAGAGGGTTGGAAAGAGGTGCTGTGAGCCGCATTAGTACATGACAAGTTAGTTCCACCTGTGTTCCCAGTGGTGAGCAGCAGAAGGGTGGTGATGCGGATTAGAGTCAAGGAGACGTGAGGCAAGTTTAGTGGTTCCTAAACTTTGCTGCATGTTAGAAGTACAGCAGGTCCTCAAATAGCATCATTTTGTTCAACGTTGTTTTGTTGTAACGTTGCTGAGATGCCGTAGTAACTAAACTCTTGTTTATTTCAATTAGCCTGTGGTGAAATAGGTTTCATTATATGTCATTTTGCTTAAAGTCACAGAGCCTGTCGATAAGTACGGACTTATTGTTTACCTGGGGAGCTTTTACTAACAATGAGGCCCAGGTTGCACCGATACCAGTTAAATCAGAATGTGTGGGCCTGGGAGCTGGGCATCACTATTTGTTTGTAAAGCTTCCGAAATGCAGCACAGTTTGGGAGACCGCTGGGCTAGGCTATTGGGTGGATCATCCCCATTGGCCAGTGGTTCTCAAAGTGCAGCCTTGAAGCAGCAGCAGCAGTATCACCTGGGAACTTGTTAGAGATGCAAATCCTCAGGCCCCACCCCAGACCCACTGAGTCAGAAACTCCTGAGAGGAGCCCAGCAGTCTGTGTTCTAACAAGCCCTCTGGAAGATTCTCAGGAATGCTCAAGTTTAAGAACTTGAGCCTTAGGCAATAAAACTGCCCCAAACATATGCAGGAGTTGGAGTGAAAAGGAGTATCAACAAGTTACTTCCTGACTGCTTTGATCGAGAGCTTCTTCACTTGAAAATTAGGAATTAGGAATAATAATACTGACCTCAAAGTGTGGTTAGGAGATTAAATGGCAGAGCTGTATGTGAAAGAGTGGGCACTAAACATTCGTTAGTTTCACTTTCCTTTTCTGCCACATTCACCCTGACAACTGCCAACAATCTACACGTAGTTGTCTATCCATCTTCTTAGAGCTGGTACAAACCACAATATTTGGGATAAAATATTTTTAAAAAGTCTTCCATGTTCCTCATAGCTTCACACCTCCGTGGAGAGGCTGCCAATCCAGGTAAGCTTTAGATTCAGTTGGCATCCGTCTTCCCTGATTCTGCTCCTTTGCCTACTTCTTTGATCTCAACAGCCCCATTTTCCTTTTTTTTTTTAGTTCTGCCTGCTGTCGGGAGGAGAGGTTGGAGCTCAATACTGATAAGTAAAGGCTGGCAGAGCTTTCATATTTAAGGGGCACATCTGATCTGTCCACTCCCCTCTTCAGACCCTTCCATAGCTCTGGAAGTCCAAGGGACAATGTCTTAGTTCCTTAGGCAAGCGTGCGAGATCACCGTGCAGGGTCTGGCCCAGTTCCCTGCACAGGTACCCCTTTGGCTGGAGCATTCCCCTTTACCCTCCTGGGATACCCCAGGCACCAGGCTTCTTGCTTCGCCTGTGTTTAGATGGTGGATCTCACCCATGACAACTGTTTCTGTCATATCACTCTCCCAAGTCCATTGAGAGTTGAAGGCAGGGCTGTGTCCTTGTTTTGTTTAGCTTTGCATCCCTAGCAACTAGCCTAGCTCTTGGTGTACAGAAGGCTCCCAATAAATGTTTCTTGAATAAACTGAATAAAATACATGCTTTAGGGCCAAAGACCTTGACAGGTTTGGCCTGAAAGAGGAAAAAGATAATGATTATAATAATAATAATAAATGACAGCAACAACAACAATAACCACTACATGCCTAGATTGAACCAGATAATGCGCTTTCCATGAATTAACTCATTTAATCTGCGTGTAACAGATAACGATGACCCAGTCTGGTTTGTGCCTTTCTCCCTTAATGCATAATGTTTATGTTCATTCTCATCTTGGCTGCTGGTTCACATTAATGAAAATTCAGTCACTTAAGTTGCAAAGGGAACTCAGGATATTTGGGTGTCATGATTTAGGCTCCTTGTTTGCGGTGACCTAGGGAAGCACGGGAGATCCTTACCCTAAACAGGATGGCTTGCTACTCTCAATCCCATTTCCTCCTCCGTCAGCACTTTTGGGGGTAGGTCTGAAAGCTGCAACAGCCCAGCCCAGGAAATCAGGCACCCTTCCCTGGAGGTGCTGAAACCCTGACGATGTGATGGCACCAGAGGGTCTCTGAACCATCCTACCATAGTGTTGAGGAAGCCTATCCTCTACCCTTAGGCAGCTGTGTCATATAATAAAACCTGTGGACACTGTCCCTTTACCTGGGTTACAACAGCACAGGTGAACTGAGATGTTAGGTGTCATTGCTTTGGGCTGGAATCCTACCACTTCAGTGGGTAATTCTAGTTGGCTAATGCTGATCTGAAGCTCTTGCCAGCAGGAGTATATGTCTGATTAATTAGAAATGAAAAAAGAAATGTGTCACTACTCAATAAATGGCCTCTGATAGACAAATATGAAGTCACAGGGGTAAAAGGAGAAGCTGAGAAACTCTGCACGTCTTCTTGAGTTTGGGGCTAACAGCTTAATCACTGTGTCCATATAGGGCAGTTTGTTTACTTTGAGACGGTTGGTTTGCTAGGCCCACAGGTTGCGTTGCTTAAACAGCACAAATTTGTTTTCTCTCAGTTTTGGAGGCTGGAAGGCCAAGGTCAAGGTGCAGGCAGGGTTGGTTTCCTCTGAGGCCTCTCTCCTTGGTTTGCAGATGGCCGCTCTTCACATATGCACATAAATCCATGGTGTCTCTGTGTGTCCAAATTTCCTCTTCTTATAAGGACACCGATCCAATTGGATTGGGGCCCACCGTAACTGCTTCGTTTTAACGAAATCACCTGTTTAATGGCCTTATTTTCAAACATCAGATTCTGAGGTACCGGTGATTAGGGCTTGAACACGTGAATTTGGGGGGAGGGATGAAATTCCCTGTATGTCCCTGTCTATAACAGGGACAATAATAAAACCTACTTCACAGGTTATTTTGAGGACAAAAGAGATAAAGAACGTGAAGGTGTTCTATAAATAGCAATTAGTAATGTCCTTATCACGGTGCTGCTGAGAAGCTAACACGCACTAGGGCTGTGTGGGACCTTTCTCCTCTCCTCAGAAAGGAAGGAGGCAAGCCCAGCTCTGCCTTGTGGTGGGGCCAGGTTCAGTCTCCACAGTCTAGACAGGTGAGTGTAGCTGGCAGGCCTCTCTCAGACTCGGCCTGCCAAGGCTGTGGCAGGCATCACGTTAGGCTCTTTTCCTGCCTCCAAATTTCCATGGAGATGGGCCACGTGCCCTTGGCGGCTCAGGCACCCAAAGCCCAACAAAGCTGGGCACTGATCAGCTCGCCTAAGCTTCCCACTGGGTCTGGTCGGTGCAGATGAAAGATTGCTCCTGGCTAAAGAGCTTCAAAGCCAGCTTAGAAGCTCGGCAGGCTAAAAATAACCTGGGGGTGGAGAGAGGGAAAGAACCCCCAAAGGCTGTTACTTGATCTTCTGAAGGGGAGGGGTCTTTGTGGTTTCCTTGGGCAGAAAAGATGGGTAAGGAAGGAAGGCTGTACCCGGCCAAACAAGATCTCCCCACCTGCCATGCTCCCACTTGGCCTCTCAAAGCACCAGGTCCTCAGGTATCCCAGTCTTAACTAACCTGAAGAATAATCTATGCCCAATGCTTTCCCTAGAGAGCCTAACTCAGACACAGGATAGAGGGCTCAAAGCACACACGCAGGAGGACTCATCCCCTGGCGTTCTGTAAACACAACATAAACAATGTGCTCCTGCGACAAGCTGTGAAGCATAGACCGTGGGCTGTGGACAGGCTTACGTCTGAAACCGACTGCTTGACACTCACTAGTTTCATTACCTTGGAAGAAGTCACTTAGCTTCTCTGTCTTTTATCTGGGAAATGGAGATATAATAGCGCACTTGGCAGGGCTGTGTGAGGCTCACAAGTCATGCTGTCAAGTGCCCTGCATAGAGAGCACACACCAGGCCCTCGAGAAATGGCTGCTGTTATGTTTCCTTAGAAAAGGGCGTCCTCAGAAAATTCTGATTTTGCTATAGTAAGTGCATGGTCTTCTGCAGATGGTAATCAATGTAACCCAGAGAAGGCAGTGCAGGAGGAAGGGGTGGGAAAGAGATGGAGGAGGAGGAAGGGGAGGAGAAGAGGGTGCTGAGGAAGAACAGGTATTGTGACCTGGAGATTTTAGGGTGACTGCTCCTCCTGGCACGGAAAGCATCCCTATTCGTACTTCTTTTACTCCAAAGCACGGAGGAGACTCAGCTTTTTATTTGGAAATGAGTTGCTTTTCTTTTCCTGCATGTGTACAGGTGCATGCGTGTGCGTGTGTGCCTGTGTGTGATACAATCCCACATCAGAGTTGCCTTCCCTTGTTCCTGGGCTGAGCAATGAAGGAGCAGAGAAGGATCCGGAGCTCTTTCCAGCATGGTTTTGACACCCCTGTTCCAGCTGGGCACCCCGTCTAAGGGGAGTTGTCTGGGTGCCCTGCCTTCATTATACTGGCTCACAGGTTTCTTCTATGCAGGGGTCTGTGAAGCTCCATCAGGGCACAGAAGTGGCCAAAGGGCATTGAGTGATCTTGGACGCTGGATAATCCAGGTGGAAACAGGTAGGAAGAAGAACCAGCAAGAGCCTCTGTTTTCTGAGGAGGAGTGAGGCTGCAGGGTCAGAGGGAGAGGGAATGCACTGGCCCAGCAGGCGGGGCCTGGGATTTTGGTCTCTGCTCTGGCTACCTGGTTGTGTAACCTTGGGGAAGTCACTTCCCTCCTGAACGCCGCCATATTCCCTGATTGTGGGTTGGGGCATTCTATCCTTAAGGTCTGTTTGAGCTCTTCCAACAACGGCAGTGGAGACTGGATTTCCTGACTGTCTGGGTCAAGAGCAGCTTGGCAGCGCTCCTCATGCTGTGCAGTGTTCAGTGCAACCCCACACTGAGGCGAGTGCTGGCTCACGGTAACCATTGTTGGTTCCTAAAAGCCTGCTTGAGCGGTGGGGCGGGGAGGCAAGAGTAGCTCCTCCATCCGGGGTGGCTGTCTCCTTCGGGGTTAGGCAGGGCTCTGAGGAACGTTCTGTACGTTGCGGAGGGGGCTTCTAAACCTCTCTCTGCTTCAGGGTCAGGTGCTTCGGAAGGGGACAGGCAGCGTGCTGGGGGAGTTGTGTGGTGGGGAATTTCTCAGGAAGACAGGATCTCTTGGAAGTGGCTCTGAAGTGAGAGTCTAACAACATCATGCTGTGAAGGAAAACCACGGGGGGAGTGTCTTATAGGACCTGGGAGGCAGTGGAGCTACAGGGAATCTTGACCTGGTGGTCCCAATGAGGACATGAAGTCAATGACCATTACTGGGCACAGACTCTAGGCCAGGCCTAGAGCTTTACAATGGTCATGGCTTTTAATTGCTGTGGCAACTCTGTTAGGTAGAAACTATTATCCCAATACAAACAACAACAACAACAAAATCTTGAGGCTTGGAAAGATGGAGGAACTTGCCTAATATTACAAAGCTAGTATGTGGTAAAGCTGGAATTCAAACCAAGGCCTGACTTCAAAAGTAATCTCAGAATAAAGGACTCAAGGCAGAGACAAAGTGTCTTAAAGTGATAGGGCATCTGAAGGCAGGGAAGTGAGCTTGGTGTGGGGTGAGCCTCATGTCAACTCCTCTCAGGGAAGACTCCTCGGCAACCCAATCCTATTAAGTAGAATGCTGAGTTTCTTGACTTAAAGGCAAAACACTAGTTGGTGTATTATCTGGTGTTATTTTGCCAACTGAGCTTAAGAAGCTGCAATTCCAGGGGCGGCCGGTAACGTCAGTTGGTTAGAGCGTGGTGCCGCTAACAATAAGGCTGCTGGTTCGATCCCCACATGGGCCACTGTGAGCTGCGCCCTCCACAACTAGATTGAAACAACTACTTGACTTGGAGCTGATGGGTCCTGGAAAAACACACTTAAAATAAACAAAAGTTAAAAAAAAAAAAAAAAAAGAAAGAAGCTGCAATTCCAGGCACAGCGTATATAATAAAATAAAATCAATCAGTGGTGATATTTTCTAGTTCAACTGAAACCGGATTCTCAGGCATGACACACACAGAGGTCTACACCAACCAAACGAACCACAGCTCAGGGAGATGCACACACCACCCACCTGCCCCAGAAAGGCAAAGCTAGAGGAGAGTTGCAGTCAGAAGGGATTTTTTTCTGGCTGTGGGGTCAGGATCAGCCAGAAAGGGGGCGGTGGGGGGAGGGTATTGTGGTGTGCATAGAAAGAACGCCATGTTTGGAATTCTAGAACTTGGCTCTAGTCCCAGATCCACCAATTAGTGTGGCCTTGGACAGGTCAATTAACCTCCCTGGGCCTCATCTTTCTAATTATAAAGTATCTCTGCAGGGGATTAAAATAAGATGATGAATGTAAAATATTTCCAGCATCTAGTGCTAAATTCAAGTAGGTGCTTAACAAACGTTGAATGAATTGGCCTGAAAATGGGAAGAGATGGGTGCTGGCAGCATGCTGGAGGTGGAAAAGACACAGGCCCCTGTTTAAGAGCATCCATTCTGGGAACAGAAGCTGCTGGCAACGGGAAGGGGTTTGTGTGTGGAGGCAGACAGGAGAAGGGTAGAAGCTGGGACTCTGCTGGCTGATTGCTGGGGAGGGAGTAATCACTCATGTGGCGGTGTCTCCTTTGTTTGTCTCCTACTTCCTGTTGGCTTTGTCCATTCTTCCCTTTGGGTCACTGACTCCCAGTTCAAGGCCTTCGAGTTGTAAGTCTGCCTTCTGCATCAGCCTCCTAATTGGCCTCCTTGATGCTAGTTCCTTTCCTTTTCCTCCACTCTCACATCCTATTGTTCCTAGCCTAAAACACTTCATCTCTTCCTGTTATTCAAAGGATCATGTACAAATTCCATGGCCTTCCCTTTTGCTACTTCCACGTGCTAGTTCCCTGGCCCATGTTCCCCTTCTCTTATTCCCTGTCTTTTCAAATCCTTTCCAGCTTCAAGTGTTAGCACACAGAACACGCTATCTTATCCATCCACCCAATATTTATGGATCACCTCCTAGGTGCATGCACAATGCTGGGCAGCTGGGGGTAGAGTGCCTGAGGAGGCCCCTCCTCTTCTTGACTCCCACACCCTTATGATAACTCCGTTTCTGCTGCTCCATGCTGCTTGCCTCTCATGCCAGTATTAACACGATTGTTCTACTTGTATTTTCTATAGGTATACTGTGAACTACTGCAGGGCTAGACCACGTTGCACTCTTGCTTGCATCCTCTAAGCACCTGGAGCACTGTAGGTACTTGAAGGCAGGCTGGAATCTAGGCTCTATTGTGTATCGTCTGTGCGTTTTTAAGCCCATTAGTCTCAGTGTCCTCGGCCATAAAATGGATTAAATAATTAAACATGCAGCAAGCTTGGCCCATAAGGAAGTGCTCGGCAAATAACAGCCCAGTACATATTTACTGATTAACTAAGAAGATGGAACACTTCTTGCACAAATTAGAAACAGATCAAGGACACTAACATTCACGCTGTTAGAGCATGTGGCCAGCATGGAGTTTTGCTGTGGGCTGGGTCTTAGGAGGCACCTGATATTACACAGCTAAAAAGTTGCTCTAGGGGAACAGGAGCTGGTGTGTGGGCCAAGATGGGGCAAGCACAAGAGGGAAAAAAATCTCAGACCTGCCGAAGAGCCAGTCCAGAAGTTTCTTTTGCATGTGAAAAATGAAAAATGTCTCTATGGTTCTATTTTAAGCAGCAATCCTAAGGCAGGAATTAAGTTGGAGTTTAACTCCAGCTTGAACCTGTGTGAGCAAGTTTCCCTCCTGCAGATGCTGGGCAGCTGCTGAGGCACACTGCCTACCACGCTAGCCCCTCCCAGGTCATTGGGGAAGGAGGGTGTAGTGTGAGTTTGGGTACTCTTGATTTAGAAGGCAGCTAAAGAACAATGAATAATTGCTTTGTTTTGAATTTCCAGTGAATTTGAGCTGGGTCAGGGCTGACCAGAAATGGGGAGGCTGGGTTGGGTACTGTGGTGTGTATAGAATGAACTCCATGTTTGAAATACTAGGACTTGGGCTCTAGTCCCAGATCTACGAATTCTTGTGACCTTGGATAGGTCAATTAACTTCCCTGGGCCTCATTCTTCTAATGCATAAAGTTTCTTCCTGGTATTCTTAGGGGGAGCAGCCGGCCCACCAGGGAAGTGCTCCTCAAACTTTAGTACGCATGCAATCGTCATGGGATCGTGTTGAAACACAGATTTAGCTGCAGCACATCTGGCCTGGGACTTGGGAGTCTGCACTTCCGATGCTCACAGGTGATGCCAGTGTTGCTGGGTATGGGCTACAGGAGGTTCTAGTGCAAGGATTGGCCAACCATGGTGCAAGGGCCAAATTCAGCCTGCTGATTGGCTGTGTAAATAAAGTTCTGTGGGCACACAGCCACGCCCACTGGTTTCTGTATTGTCTATGGCTGCTTTCACTCTAAGTGGACAGAGTCGAATAGTTGCTTCAGAGACTGTATGGGACCACAAAGCCTAACTAGTTTAATAGTTATTAGGTGGCCCTTTACAGAAAAAGCCGGCCAGTCCCTGCTCTAACGAACCGAGGGCTGGCCTGTGTGAGCTACGGGACCTACATTTCAGTCTTACTTGGGCCAAAGGCAAGCTGCCTCACCTTGCTGGTTCTCACTTTGCTCATCTAGAGGATAAAATGATCTCTGAATTTCTAAAAGACCTGTGACTCTGGGATGTCAGGACTACACAGAAAACATCCTAATTTCCATACAAACAAGCATTTGAGAGCCAGGTTGGGTGGCCTTCATTTGGAAGCATACCTGGTCTAAAACATACCTGGTCTAACAGGCAGAATCCAGCAGGCAGCCCCGGCTGGATGCCACAAGAGCAATTGCCTGATACAGTCAGCTGGGAATAGACAAGAGTTTAGGAGACAGGAAGAGTGAGAACAGGAGGCAGACAGGGGGCAGACATCCTGGGCTCTTGTACAGCTGATGTTGACATAGGGGCCCTGGGACATTGTGCACCAGCCTCACACACACAAATTCCGTATTGCTGAGAGTCCAACGCAAACACGATTCCCTAACTCACCACTCCACATGCCCCTGATGCTGGTACTTTGGGTCAACTGATATTAACAAGCCTATTCTAGGTCTCAGAGACTCTGCCACGCACAGGGATATAGAAGGGATGATGACACTTGGACTCCCTGAGGAGCTCTCAGTCAAGGGGGAGAGACACATGTCAATACATAATTATAGAAGAGTTCCGTGAGCCACCTGTGAGGGGAAACGCACGACTCTGGGTCTCTAGCTTGGGCAACAGGTGATGCCATTAACAAGGCAGGGCATGTGGGGAGGGACAGTGGGCCTTAGAGAAGGGGAGGTGTGTAAAGAAGGGAAAGATGCCTCCTTTGGGGCATGTTGATTTCAACGCAGCCACTTGAAGGACTGAATGACAAAGCTGTGATTTCCTGTGAAAAGCAAAGCAGTCTCTCTGTAGGCCTGCAAGCATTTAAGAGGAATGATGTATGTGTTGCTGTGCTTACTTCCCAGAGCTGAGAGGACTCCCAGTGCACACGCCCCCCACCCAAAGATCCCCAGGCTCTTCAGGGGGCACTTGCCTTACCCTATCTTAGCCCCCAGGAGAGAACTGGGCCAGAAATACCCTTGAGAAATGCACTTTTTAGGAATGTTTCTATTTGCTCTCGACCCAAATGATCAGTAAGTGCCTGACTGTGGCTCACCGACTGTCCTGATTGGATCTCCACCAAACGGGAATATTGGGAACCTACAACCCTGGACATCTAAACTGAACAGGTCACTTTCTGTTATGGTTTCATACAAGTGGAAAGAAATCCCTGAGACACCATGAACTCATGTTCTCCCAATTATTTTGTTGTTTCCTCTGAGCTATAGGCACCCGCCTGGGAGTGTGACTCTGAGATGGCTAGATGGAATCCCTTTCCCTTGCTCTGGGATTCAGGGTATGGTTCATACAATGAGTGAAAATCCATAGGGGCACAGTACACAGGCAGACTGAGTCACGTGTGCCCTGCAAAGTAGTTGAGTCAACTGACTTTGAAGCAGGAGGGTTTTCCCCTTCCTGGGCAAGGCCTTGGCATCTGTGAAGCAGATTTGATGACGGTATGCATTTGCCAGCAGGGAGCCTGTGTGAGTGCCTGCTCAGTTACTTTGAGTACCAGGCTAGCAAGGCACACTTGTGAGCTGCTCTCTGGCCAGATGGCCTTGCTGGAGTCCTGGGTAGCCATGTGCCTCTCCTTAGCACTTATCACAGACCTAATTATATGCCTATCTGTGGGATCATTGTATTGAGGCCTGGCTCCTACACTCCCTAATGGCTACAGGGACCATGTCTGTTTTTGCTCATTACCGTTACCTGGTGCCTGGATAGGTGCTTCATAGGGGTGTGTTGAATAAATGACAGAAAGCCTATCCCCACTGCTAGGAAATAGACTCAAAGGGTGCATTCTACCAATGGTGTCTGTCTCCTTGTCTTTATTTACCAAGAATTGCAAAAATTATTACCTAGCGAAGGTCTGGGGAGATTTTGCCCTCTCCGTTTAGAATCTTGTCTAGGACACCCTGTTTACAGTTCAAGTGGGATTCACTAAGAAGTCATTCAGAGGAATGTTGCTTCAGTATCAGATAGCCAGAGGGGCAAGGTGTAGGTGCCAAAACCTCAATGCTGCTGGCTCAAGGCTGAAGGCTGCATTGGGGGCAGATATGAGCCTCAGTGAAGAGTATAAGAGAATGTGTAGGAAGTCTCTTCATTCATATCTAAGGTGGGGCCAGAGGAAAACAATGGCAGAGCTGTCCAGCTCTTCACTCCCCAGCCTTGTGGGGAGTGGTCCAGCTTTATGCCACGCTCTTGGTGCTCCACCTGGATTAAAGACTTGGCACCCTGACCCTCACCTTGCTTCACTGGATAGCTAACTCAGGTGGTAACCCCCACATTGGCAGCAACAGCCAAACACACGGAGGCACAGTGCTAACAAATAACCCTAGAGTTACAGGTTGTTAGAGCTACAGGTAACTTAAAGAAAATCTAGACCAAATTCTTGAAGCAGAGGTCAAGAGAGTAAAATTCTAAATTTGGCCCCTTTCTTATCTAATACTAAATACTCATCACCTTCCAGTTGTCACTTAACAATAATTCTTATTGCTATTGATCAAGTGCTTACCACGTTCCAGGAACTCTGCTAAGTGCTCTACATGGATGATCTCATTTAACCCTCACACGATGCTGAGGAAGAGAGACTACAATTGTTTCCATTTTACAACAATTGTTCAATAGAGAGGTTCAGTGACTCAACCAATGTCACGTGGTGGGTGGTGGGACGCCCTGGGCCTTCTAACTTCTAGTTCAAGGTTCAGTCCCTTACTTCACACTGACTGCCAACTACAAGTCCTCTAAGCTATATTTGAATTACTTATATGAAGATAGCTGGCGTATCTCGTACTTTCCAAATGACTTTCTAATGTTTCCATGAAACGAAATTTCCAGCCTCACTAATACTCACATATAACTCTTTATGAAACTATTTTTTCCCCCAAGATTTTTCACTCAGTGCCTGTTCCTGTCCAACTCCAGAATCTACTGCCCACTGTGCTAGAAGACCAAAGGCAAGATCGCTTCCCTTTCCCTCCAACAAACATTTCTGTAAAACCACGTGAGCCAGGTAGGGAACTAGGCTTTGAAGGGAAAACAAGGATGAGCACATGCTCCCCATTTTCCAGGTACTGGTAGGAGGAAGATATGATGAAGACACGTCTGCCTATGAAATCAGGGCAACCCAGAACCAGTGTACTGTCAAGACAGGAGGCAAAATTAAGGGCTCTGGGAATTCAGAGGCTGGACTTACTTCTATTGATCCAACAAGCTTTTTTATCCATAGGCTCCAGGAAGGAGATGGCCCTTGAGGTAGGCCTTGCCGGAGGAGCAGCATTTCAACAAGTATATGTGGAGCCTTGCCTGGATTGGGTCATAAACACTTGCCACTTTCTGGGTGCCTGGCTTGTGCAATATGCACAGTAGGACCTCAAATAAATTTTCTAGTTGGATAGTAGCCACTTGGGGCTAGGCTAGGAATCATGGGCTTGGTTCTGCTGCCATCACTGGACATAAATCACATGAGTCCTACCTCTCCTCTGGGCCTCTGTTTTTCTCCAATGTGAAACACGGGCATGGATGGGAGTGGGTCTAACCTTGCTCGTGGGTTTCTGGTTAGAATTACATTAAGTTAATATACGCAAAACTATTTGCAAGCCAAAATGAAATAAACACAATGAGACTATCTGTCACTATTTTCATTGGTGTTGTAAAAACTAAAAAGAACCCAATGCCCCTGTAATTTCTCATTGATCCAACAACCTTTTTTTGACTAACTATACTGGCTCAGGTACTGGGAATACAAAGATGACCTACATCCAGCCTCCATCCTTGAAATCTGAGAGGCCTAGGAAAGGAGACAGTAGATACAGGACAATTGATGGTATGAGCTTAATGTGCTAGGACAAAGTCTGGGCTGGAGCTTGACAGGAGCTCTGCTCTTTCTTAGTAACAGTGCATGTACATGCCAGTGCTAACGATAACTTCAAAATCAGGAATCAACTGGTATACTGCAGCATAAAATAGAATTAAAGAGGAGGGGAAATTTTTTTAAAAAAGTTTGAACTTATGCTGTGTTGCAGGCACTTTCACATCCATCATCTTCGTAAAAAGCTAGGTATTATTATACCCATTTTATAGATGAGGAAGCTGAAGCTCAGGGAGGTGGGGTAACTTCTCAAGGTTTATAAAACTATAAGGTGTAAAGCCTAAATGTAAACACAGGTCATTCAACTGCTTGGTGTTTTCCCCGATACCCCTATTGCCTTCTAATTAGCCAACTTCTTATAGACTTCATTCCATGCTAACTTGAACCACCTTCTTTCTTGGATTGCTTTTCCAAGGGGAAAGACTGCTTTTTGATGAGAGAAATTGGACAGCAACCCCTTCTATTGTCATTTCCTCTTCTCCCTCATCTCCAATCCCAATGAAATTGTCAAGGAAGAAATGAAACGCTTGCAGAGAGAGAGCCCTCCCTTCTCAGCTGCTGGCCTATAAATTGTAGGACAAAACACACTGAAAGAAGGAAGAAGCTTGCCATACAATTCTGTTCAAGGAATCTACCTAGACCAAAACCTGGCCACACCTTAACGTTGTGGAGACATAAAGAACCTATGGTCTATAGGAAGCTATATGATTGTCAAACTTGCCTATTTTTTTTACAGATAATGAAAATTGAAACCCAAGAAGGTGAAGCGACTTGCCCAACATCACAGATTAGTGAGAGGCAGAGTCTGGACTGGAATCCAGGTCTCTTGACTCCCAGACCAATGCTTTTCTACTAAAATAGGCTCTTTAGCTTTTCCCCGTTAACATCTCAACTTACATGAGATCATCGCCCTTTTTAAAAGAAAGCTCAATGTTGGTGTCTCTGCAAAGGCCAGAAGCCAGGGGCCCCTTCTCAGCCTCCACTCTGATCAGCTCATATCCTCCAAAGAACAGGAAGCAGTTTCATTTTTAGCTCTGAAAGAACATTCGAGGGGTGTAAATGGGGCATCTGAGGAAGAGAGTTCCTCTACATGATGGTCAAGAGCGATCAGCAGACACATTACTCTTGCTTGAAGGGGAAGGTATATGGTCAGACATGTAAGGGGAAGATGCAGGCTGTCCTTGAGTCCTAATGAGAACATGTCCTTAGCAAGAGCTTTCCCAAGCGGCTGGGTTGGGGGAGGGGGAGATTCTCCCGATTCTGTTCCAATGGGGCTTGACGCCAGCGTGGGGGTTAGGATAGGAGCACCAGGGTGGGAAAGTTTTCAGGAACTTTCTACAATCTCCAATGCTTCCCCCACCCACTGCTAGTACCCACAACTTCCCCTGCCAAGGGAGGAAGGAGGAACACATTATTCAGTTTAATAATTTATACAAATTGAAAAGTTTACTGTGTGAAATAAAGGGGACTTAAGAGGGCAACAAATAAATAAAAATTTCTGAGTCCTCTCTTAAAGGGAAGAGGTGTAGAGATGACACCTCTTGTTGACCTCGCCTTGGAATATAACAATCTGGTTGTCTAATAGATGGGTGTGAAATAAGCAAGTAACCCTTCCCTTAGACAACAGTCAGCCAAGTTTTGTCTCCTTTTACTGGTGGGATCACATCCAATCTTAATACTAACAGCCTGGGACATCCAAAAACACAGACCCAGATTCACCGACATTTGTCTACATCAGCGATTTTGCAAACCTAGCAGCGCATCAGAGTCATCTGGGGAGCTCATTACCAGAAGCCAACCCAGAGCTTAATTAGACAGATCTGGGCTAGGGCCTAGGAATCTTCATTTACAGCAAGCAGGACAGGTTTAAGAACAAATGATCTGGTTCAACGCCATCCATTTAGCTATGAAAATTTTACATATGATCCTGGTTTAACAGCAAAGAAAATTGGAAAAAGTAGGTTAATGGCAGCACATGGACTCGAACTCAGTCCCCTGCCACCTGGTGTGGTGTCTTGCCAGTGACCTCACACATGGCTTCTCTCCTCTAGCTCACCAGCCCATTGAACACCTGAGCATCAATGGGGCCCTTTCCTCCAATCCCAGAGGAGTCAGGGCTGCCAGGAGCTCTGACTGAATTCCCACTTCACTGGTGGAAATGGCTGGTAAGAGGTAGAGGTGACGGTAGTGTTGAGGGTTTCTCAGAAAGCTGTGTTCTGTATCCTGGTAGGTTAGACGGGGAAGGCACAGCTGATGGCTTCTAAAGCACACTAACTCGTTGTTCCCGGCAGAAAGAATAGTGGGTTCATGGAAGCAGCCTGCTGTGTTAGAGGAGCCAAGGGGAGTGAGGGGGGAGTGGACAATGAAGTCTTGGAGGTAAGGGGAGGCCAGACCACCCGAGGGCCTCAAGGCCACATGAAGATCTTTGGCTTTTACTCGGAGCCACTGCAGGATTTGGAGCAGGAGTGTGGCATAATCTGACACATTTTTGCAGGGCTACTCTGATACAGTGGTGGGAACAGACTGTGTAGGGCAGGGGTACAAGCAGGAAATTCAGTTAGGAGGATTTGCTGTAATCCAAGGGGACAGAGGATGGTAGTTGAGACCAAGGTGGTAGGAATGCAGCGGTGAGAAGTGGGTGGATATTTTACTTTTAAAAGTAAAGCGAACAGATTTTCTGATAAGTTGGATGTGAGATGTGAGATAAAAGGAGGAGTCAAGGATGATGCCAAGTGCTTTGGCTCCAGCAACCGGCAGGTTGGAGTTATCAATTGAGATGGAGAAGGCTGTGGGTGGAGAAGGTTTGGGGGAGGGACATCAGCAGTTCAGTTTTGGACATGCTGAGTCATCAGCATCACGTGGTATTTGAATAAAGTCTCACCACTAGATGAGGTCATCAAGGAAGTGAGTACAAACAGAAAAGAGAAGAGGGTCCTGGCATGAAGAGGTTAGAGAGAAGATGAACAGTCAGCAAAAGAGGCTGAGAAAGAGTGACCAGTAGGGTAGGAGGAAAACAAGGAACGTGTGGCGTCCTAGAAGCCAAGTATATTCCAGGAAGAGGGAGTGATCAATTGGGTGAAGTGAGAGCAAGGTTGAGAATTGACTGTTAGATTTAGTTATTGAAAGACACTGGTAACTTTGACAGGAGCAACATTTGGCTCCTGACATCATGGTGTCCCGCAGTTGGACTACTGACTGTCGTTTAGGGCTCCCTTATTGCTAATTTTCTCTTCTCAATTAGGTTGTACACTCGGCAACATCAGGGATGACAAGTCAGCATATCCTCCGAGCAATCGATCCTTATCAGGCTGGAGGGCTTTCCAGAGCCTGCTCTAGGCCTTGATACAGTTTGTTAATAGACCCACCTGAATACCCCTCCCCCTAGGGCACTGATCTAGAGCAATTTTGCACATGCCTGGCTTACCTTGGACGCAGAATTTCAGTTCCTTGGGGTCAGTGACGACCTTCCTGCTTTCCCGGATCACAGCCCGGTTCTTCTTGGTTTCTCCCCAGAGATTGGTGCCACCATACATGCTGGGAATGTTGAGAATGGCAATGCCTTCAAGGAAGATGTTACTCAGGTCCACCCCAACTCCGTCACACTGGGAGGCAGGAGAAAAGGTCCTGTTAGTGTTCTCAGTGTATCCCAACATAAGGTGCAGTGTGTGTGTGTGCGAGTGTGTGTGTGTGTTGGGGGTTCTCCTCATGAAGGATGTGATGGGCCCTCAGCCCCAAGCCTGACAAAGCTCCAGGGACCCTCTATAGGTGTAGAAGTGCTTTAGGGATGGTTCATAAGACAACTGCAAACCTGTTCTCCAGTCCACCCTCATTATCATTAATTCTGTCCCTTTCTAACCACTGTGAAGAGTTGGTAGGACACTGAGTTCAGAGCCTAACACATAGTAGATTCTCAACAATGACAGAAAAGTTTCATTTACCACTTCTGATTTTATCCCTTCTGTGAAAGCACCAGACTTTAAGACTGAAAGGCTTTCAGAATTTGCCTGTTTCGCATATCTGTATCGTAAGTGCAATTTTGGCATACATGCTTGCTGATGTAGCACAGTTTCTTTATCTAATCTCTACCACCCGCATCCCGCCAGGTACAAAAGGCCAGAAGGCTTGAATTTGTCTGTCTCACATATAAAGCCAGCCCACTTTGCCATAATGTTTACCAACACAGCAAGAAATATATTATCTCTGGTCCTTGTTTGTGAGGATTTTAGGTAGTTTACTTCATTTACAGAAGAAAAAACTGGACTCAGAGAGGTTAGCTAAGTTAATGAAGATTGCACAGCTGATAAATAACAGAGCAGGGTTTCTAAACTGGGGAACTTGACTACAAAGCCCAAGCTCTTCATCTTGCTTATTGTGAGGCAGGTTGAATCAAAAGCATTCAACCAAAATCCATGGTCTTCAAGGTTACCTACAAATCCAAACTTCGAGAGATTTATCAATAGAGGAGGAATAGAAAGGCAGGGCTGGTTGCCATATTGGTTTACCTCCTGACTTCTCTGATGCTTTTAATTTATGGTATCTTATCCCCATGACTTGTTTTTCCAATTACAAAATAGAATATAATGAGCTTCTCTGGTAACCAAGAACTCGTTTCTTCCCTGAGAAATTCTGATTATTTGAAAAGTCTCTGTATGTTGAACCAGATTCTTTCTTTCTGTTTCTACCCATTGGTCCTTTTCTCCCTTCTGAAGCCAGACAGAATGACCCTCCTTCCTCCTCCATTAGGACAGCCCACCAGATACATGATGAAACCATCACCATCACTGTGCATATGTATTCAGCATTGCCACCTGCCACGTAAACTTTTGCATACATCTCATCTATTACCTTCAGAATAATCTTATAAGGTAGTTACTATGACTACCCCCTTTTATATTTGGGGAAACTGAGGCACAGTGGCAGTTAAGTAACTTGTCTAAAGTCACACAACCTACAAATGGAAGTACACAGATTTGACGGCAGGCAGTCGGAGCCCAGGTCTTAACCACTCCTATATTTCTTCTCCCCCTCACACTACCATTTGATTGTGCCTCTTCTGAGTTGAGCACTGTCCACTCTCTCAGTCCCCTCCTGCAGGACTTGGTTTTCAGATGTTTCCCATTCTGATGGCCCTGTTTTGCATACATTACAGTTTGTTACTCTCCTACTCTGCAAGGCCCTGTAGCATTGAAAACAACACCAATGACAGGATCTAATGATACGGGCGGCAATGGCAGCAGCATTTCCTGGGCTGGGATCCTATGACACTATCAGGCCCCAGAAATGAGATAATGTGGGAAGCCCATGTAAGGACTGACCACATGTCTCCCATTATCATTATCCTTATTGTTAAATAGGGTCAAAGTTGCACGAGCGCTTTTGTTAGCGGCTAGATGACAGCTGAATTACTTCAGCTTGAATGGGTGGTCATTTCTATCACCCAGACCCTCTTCCCATCACCTACTTCTCAGCCAGGTCTTCCCTGTCCTGAACTCATGTGAGTTTTTCTTTTTTTTTTTAAATAACTTAGACATAGGGCTTCACATTGAATTTCAACTAATTTCATCGGGCTTTCAGGTCAAGCCTCCTCCAGCCCAGCGAGTTTATTTTAAAACTTCAATGTATACCCCTTTGCCATAGCTCTCCTATCATTTGGGGATTAAGGCATTAATGCACGTATATAAAGGACGTAAACAGGGACCACGTCCTCTCTTTGGTCAGTTTAACACACCAGACCTTGCGCATTAAATAGCCCTCGGGGTGGGGCTGCCCTATCGTAGCTACATCCTCGGGACTGAACTGTCATCCAGCCCACTTTTCATTACAATGTGGAATCAGGGAACTTAGAGATGACACGGGCCTAAGAGAGCATGCCCCGTCTTTCATAAGTGAGGCCTGGCGAGGTTAAGGACCTTGCCTGTGGTCACTGAACTTATTAACGGTGGAGCTAGACCAGCATCCTGGTCTGCCGACCTCAGTCCTGTATTCTCTCCACTCAAACATGACATTGTGCTGACATCCAATAGCATTTCCTAAATGACCACCCTACAGCCTCTACCAGAAAAGGAGTAAGAGAACTCAAATGCTTTCCATGTTCTTTTTTGCTTCACACATTCTGCTTGGCCTTCAGCTGGCCCGCAGGCAGGCTTACAGGTTTGAGTTGCTTTTGTGCATTCACACCAGGGTGCACGCCCATCCCGCCTTTCCGTGTATGTGTACTGTGTATGCCTACTGTCCCTTAAAAGCAGGGGCTCAACCCAGGGGCACCACCAAATGGTTGCTGTCATGGTGATTCGTTTTTAAACTCTTTTCCTTTTTCATCTCAAAAGAATTAATGAATTGTTGGAAACTTATTTTGGAATGTCTTCTATCCTTTCATCCTTTATACACATATTCTTATTTAGGGATTTAGGCTAGAATCCCACTGGGTCAGACTTTTCTTTTCTCCAAACTCTCTGAACTGAGCTTTGCTCAGCTCTGTGCCCAGCATTTCTTCTTGTATCCTTATCACCTCCTAGACACCACGGTCACTTTCCCTCTAGGTTCTTACTTTCCCATCACCTCAATTCGTTCCTTGTTGGTCAAAATGCCCCCCCTCTTCTGAGAGGTAATAACAATAACATTAGGAGCTCCAGCGTGTGTGGTGTGCTGGTCCCTCACCTCTATTCTCTCCTGGGATTCTCACATAAAGGTAATGAGAGTCACCATTACTACCCCCAGCTGACAGGGTTTTGCAGGGGTTAGGTGCTTACTCAAGGCTATGCAACTTCCACTCTACAAGCTGGCAGTGGTCGGATGCAAACCCTGACAGTCAGATGTCAGTTCCTACTTTGGAGATGAACGTCAGTGAGGCAAATCAGGACTTTTGCTGATGCTAGGCTTATAGCAAAATTAAACTTCCAGCTGTTGTTTGAATAATTGAAAGCTCCCACCATTACCCTGTCTTGTAGCGTACTTAGGGCAGTCCTGGCAGATCAGTGTTGGAGAGCAGTATTGTTACATTTTGCCTCTGTGCCAGCTATGTAAAAAAAAAAAAGTATACCATTAGCGCAGCACAGTCCTTGCCACATAGTATTCCACAAAGTTACCTTTCTTCCCTATTGCCGTTTTAAGTATACCCTGGCCCTCCATCGCCAGTCATAACAAGCTTTAACTCGGTAAGTTAACCTCTCTCTCTAGAAGAGCAAACAGTCCTCGCTCTCCTTTTGGATAAATTGTTCCCTTCCCCCCTTATCTCACTGGGTGTAGGCAGGCTGGGGCACACAGCACGGAAGAGGTGGGAGGAGCCTGGGGACTGTTGGACAATAGATGCCCCCACCCTTGGAATAGACCTATTTGAAAACCGAGAGGCAATGCGGTGCCTTGGAGAGAGCCTGCCTGGGCTTGGAGACTGAGAGATAAGAGTTTAACTCTTAGCTCCTTCTCTTGCCAGCTGCGTGATCCTGCGTTGATTCCTTAACTTCTTTGGGCTTTAATTTGTTATTTGTATAATGGGGGTAGGGGTGGGGGAATAAATATCTACTTCAAGGGTTTGATTGGTCTCTGGAAGGCAGTAACACTCCATAACCGTTAGCATTATTACTACAGTTAGTAATCATTATTACTATTTCAGCCAGAAATCATTCTCCCACTACCTGAGGCTTTGCTGGAAGGATTCCAACGGCCCCTTGGCCGGATTCATGCTAGTGAGAGCCTTGCCAGCCATGCCTGCATGCCCGTTCTTCCGGGTGCTTGGCCTAGCCATCGTACACTGACTTCCTTCAGAACCCCAGGCCCTCGTAGGTCTCTGGAAAAGTGAAACGTGGCCCTGCCGAGTTTGGGAAAGTGGAGCCGAGAGTGGTACGTCTTGGGCTTAAATGGAACACAGGCCCTGGGGCCGCTCCCAGGAGGGTTTTGAAGCTAAAACCTCCAACAGTCCCTTGACGTCATCCAGACACACCCCACCCCCCCACCCCCCCGCACCCCTGCTCTGACTCGGAGAGGGCGAGGGCTGCCTTGGGAGAGCGCAGGGAGGATTGTGGTCCCTGCGCGCACCACTAACCATCCCTAACCTGGGACTGAGCTAACCGGCTCCTCTCCAAGCCCAGGCTGAGTTGCAGCGGAACGTAGGTATTTATAGCCCAGTTTGGGGCTGAAACAGAGAGTTCTTGTCCCAGGCAGCAAGCACGCACACGCCCGAAATTGTGCTCCCCATGTTCGCCGGCGGCGAGGTGCTGGACGGTAGGCCGCCGGGGTCCGAGGCGGCACTGCAGGCACAGGTGGGGTGGGCTGCATCCTGGCCAGCCCGGCCCCTGCCCT
Source organism: Rhinolophus sinicus (assembly GCF_036562045.2). NCBI lineage: Eukaryota > Metazoa > Chordata > Mammalia > Chiroptera > Rhinolophidae > Rhinolophus > Rhinolophus sinicus. The sequence goes on from NC_133751.1 coordinate 49,594,035, forward strand.
CTTGGAAGCGGCCCGGGAATCGGCCCGAGGCCAGGCCGGGAGCGGCCCACGCACACCTCCTCCCAGGCCCCGTTGCGCTGGTCCGCAGCTGTCGGCCACGTTCAGCATTGGTCCCCTTTGCAAAGACAAAACCCATAGTTTTCGTTTCTTTCTGAGCCAGGAATGGTTTATTTGGTAAAGGGCCAGTGCATAGGTAACCAAATGGTGGGTTACGAAGCCAAAGTGCGTTACGTGCAAACGAAATGCACTAGGAATTCGTATTCATCCTCTCCCCGCCTTTCCACCTTCATCTCTCAAATCCCTAAAATCCCCAAAATTCTGGGCAGAACTAGGACTCTTCGAGTTCTGTGGTTCCTGGGAGGGGCAGAGAGCCGCGGAGGTGAGGGAGGACGTTGATGCTTCCTGGCCCCAGCTGCGGGCTTTTGCACCGCGCCTCCCACCCCCAGCCCCCGTGATGGCCGCCTCCGTGACCTGAAAAGGCGGCGGACCTGAACCTCCTCTCCCCTGAGCGAGGCCGCCTTCATTTCAGCCCCGACGATCCTATTTCTGAAGGTCCTTAGAGAAGGAGATCCCATAATTTATTTGATGACCTGTTTCAGTTTTTAGCAACTAGGAAATTCTCCCCTCTTCTAACCTCGATTCACAGTGCCACGGATGATGTGGATTTTCTCTGGTTTAGAATGTCTTGTTTCCTACTCCTGCCGTGGGGCTGTGCCTGCTCTCTGGGTCAGGCCAGAGCTAAGGCGCACTTGTTCCCTTTTTGCTTGAAATTTTCTTTCTTGGGTTTGTTGCCACTGCATTATCTTCATTTTATTATCCTCCCATCTTTGATGTCTCCTTGGTCTTTTTTTTCAATCTTTTTATTCTGGGCACTTCCAATATATGGGCAAGTAGAAAGAACAATAAATCCCATTTACTCAAAATCTCAGCTTCAGCAATTAGCAACTCACAGCTAATCTTGTTTTAACTCTACCCCAGTTCATTTCCCCACCTCCATACAGAACTATTTTATAGCAAATCCCCGATACGCTATCATTTAATCTATAAATACTTTCGTATGTATCTTTAAATAAGACTCTTAAAAAAAGAATTACCCCAATACTATTATCACTCTTAAAAGTAACAGTAATTCCTTAATATCAATAAATATCCAGTAACTTCAAATTTCTGCGATAGCCTCATTTTTAAAAATAATTCGTTTGTCTGAAAGGTCTACAGATTAAATTTGATGGATACTGTCTCTTAGCTTCTTTTGATCTATAAATTCCCCATCCTTTTTTCCCCTTGTCTTTTAATATTATTTGAAGGAAATGGGTCATTTGTCCCATAAAGCAGAGCTTCTCAAAGGTTAATATGCATACAAATCACTGCAGGGTTATTAAGATGCAGATTCTGATTGAGGAGGTCTGAGGTGGTGCCTGAGACTCTGCATTTCTATGCTCTCTGGTGACTCCCATGTGTGATGGACCACACTTTGAGAAGTTAAGGTATAGCATTTCTCAGATTCTGGATTCTACTGATTGCCTCTCTGCGGTGTTTTTAAAACATTCATGGTGTCTCCTCTATTTTCACTAAATTGGTACTTTTAGATCTAGAGGCTTGATCAGTTTCAGGGATGACTTTCTGGCAAGAATACTTTATCAGTGGGGTTGTATATTTCCTATTGCGTCCCAGCAGGAAGCACATAATTTGCTTGTCTCATTTTTTTTTTTTTTTTTTGCATGATGTTTACATTGGTTGGTGGGTTCAGGTGTTGTCAACCTGAATCTTTCATTATCGAGAAGGATGATCCTTGTCTGGACCCAGGAATACAGTCTTCTTGAGGACACCCTAGCACCCTTTCTATGCTTTTCTTCCAAATCTCTACAAATGCCATTTTCTCCATGAATTCTTCCCTGACCACTCTCCTAAAGGAGCTCTCTCTTTCTCTCTTCTCTGATCTGTGTTCTCATGGAATTAAAAACCTGAAGAGTCTTGAAAGGTACTCAGTCCCATCAGAGTCAGCAGATCTGGAAATAGACCTTTGGTCATTTGGGTTGGTAGCCAAGAGGTCATGAGTAATTTTGTAAAGAGGAATTTTTGGCAGCTGGATGAGGGCCAAAGCACAGAAAACCAGATGGAATATTAGATTTGGTAATCTCTAATTACCAAAATGAGAACAATGAAACCTAGAGTTGGTAAGGGACCTTCCTAGATTACACAGCTATCTCTTGCAAGAGCTAGGGCTTAACTAGGGCGTTCCAGGGTGAGTAAGGGTGGTAGTGAGGGAACAGAGTCAGAATCTCCAAGTGGTTGGAGGGCAAATGGGGCGGGAGAGAGAAGATGGGATCTAACGAATAATATGATTGAGGAAAAGGTCCTTCATGGATGTTTGAGGCAGAGAAGATACTGAATGAAGACTTGTTGGATGAATGCATAGAAGGAAGAAGTTGGGAATGCATAGGATGGGAAGTAAATGGAGTGGAAAGAAGATGCTGAAGACAGTGGCAGGACATTGTCTGGGGATGATACTGGAATCCTTTCCTTCCCTAGTGAGTGAGAAAGCGGGTGGGAGGGGGCATCTATTGAAGAGGAAAGTAGGGAAGTGCTGAGCAATGTCTAGGGAAAACAATATTTCAGTTACAGTGAAGAAGGGATACATGACATCTGGATATGCTTGAATAGGGGTTCTGATGGGCTGAGAGGGGGATGGACAGAAGGACAGGGTGGCCTCCCTTGATGCTTGGGCTTCATGTCAGAGCCTCAGATACATCGAGTGGGCAGAGGGGTGGCTGACATAAAGACGGGACCAAGATCACAACCCCCCTCCTTTTTTTTGAGGGAATAGGATGCTGATAGCCATTAGGTGAAGGGAAAGCAACAGCATACTACCCTGTATAGCCCTAGAGTCCTGTAGGGACCAGGTAAGGATGGGATGGTAGTACTCATTTACATTGGGAGCTTTTCTGCTTTGGTAGGTAGGTGGGGGGATATTCTCTGTGAATTGGCCTGGCAGATAGAATGTAAGTTAGACTATGGGAAAGGCTGGGCACTGGTCCAAGGTCTCCCTCCATTGGTTTGGAAAGAGGAGAGTAGCTGAGGAAGAGGGTTGGCTGGGCCCCAGCAAAGGCCGTCATGGTAGCCCAAACTTGTCTGCATATAGGCCACAGAGTTGGGCCTACTTGCTTTTGATTTTGCTGCTTAAATTGCTCATCAACTCTTTTATGCCTATTAAAACCCTACTCTTCCAGCTCAAAGCTATCTGCTTCCTGAGGCGTTTCCAAATGTCTAGCTAAAAATTGATATTCCCTTTCTCCGAGTTTTCGTTGCTTTGTTTTTGTACCTTATAGGGAATATATATTCTGCCATATAGTATGTATATTCACCTGTCTCCAGGAGACTTTAAGCTCCCAGAGGGTAGGGCCCGTATGTTACACTGCTCTGTGTTCTCCATAGTTCCTGGCATGTCTTACCCATAACGGAGCAACAAATTAACTATTTGTTAATTGAAAGAAAGAATATGGAGAAATCCAAAAATGGAAACAGAAGTGTTCCTTAAAGAAACCTGACAAGGTTTCGTTTCTTCCAGATGAATCCCCACAACTTCCCAGGATGAATATATTGATCAACTAAAATAGACTGTTCAGGGTAGGGAGAGATTTGGAAGGTTAACCCAAGGCTGCAAGAAGTAGTCCTCTTATCACAGCTAAGGGAAATCTATCTCTGAACAGCTGGTAAAAAGAATAAGGTACATGGGTACAATTTAGGGAGAGACATTAAGAGACAGAAGACAAAAGCATCCATTCGTCCATTAAGAATGATGAGAACTGTTTCCTCTGTGCGAGCCCCTGGAAATGGAACAGAAATGGGACACGATCCCTATCCTTGAGGCCCTCCCAGCAGGTCAATGCTAGAGGCAGTGGCAGGAGTTGGAGGAGAAGAAGCAGCAGCAGCTCTGTGGTGGGTTCCCTCGTATGAACACCGCCACACCGGGCAGTTTCAAGCTCCAACATGACACCTCTGAAAGCAGAGTTGGGCAGAGAGGAGCCAGCAAGTACGCAGGCTCCAGCACACCACTGAGCAGGAAGTAGATATCTGCATATCTGTAGGGCCTATAGCCAGAATAGAGAAATTTATTGGGAGTGAAAGAAAAGCAGCCAGGACAAACAATGATGTCTATTTTCCCTAGAGAAGACCTAGAGAGAGTGTTTTTAGTGTCAATAATCTGATGTGTATCCTGAGGGAAGAAAAGGCAATAAATTGAGTGGTGCTGATGAGTGGTGATAGCATTATTGGAAAGACAGTCCAGTACAATTAAAAAAAATTGGCTTGGCATGGATGGAAGGAAATCTTACAAGACAGTGGCTTCCCTTGAGTTCAGAGGGACTGTTTTATATCATTTTAGGAGTTCATGTCTGTTGTGGGCAGTTAAACACTAATACTAACAATATATCTTATATGGTAACATTAATATATATCATTTATTGAGTATTATAAAGCAGGCACTTCATATATTTTACGTTTAACCTCACAACCTTGCTATCTTGGTATTTGTATCCTTGTTTTCATAGATGAAGAAGAAACATTGACTCAGTGAAACTAAAGAAGGTCCTTCTTTCCAAATTTATTCAGGTGTGTGGTAGGCTTCATGAACCTGCAAATCTTCTGCATGAGATGTAAATGACAAGATCAAGAAGACAGTCTGACTTAGCATATACTCGATGCCTGCTAACCTTGTGTGCTGTTACCTATGAGGCCCGTTTTTGGAGTATTCTAGATGCAAGAGACTTGCTTCTTCATTTTAAAGAGGATACTGGAAAAATATGGAGTCTATCGAGAGAAGAGTGGTCAGGATAGTCATGGGTCTGTACATCGAGTCAGATACGGAAGTGGGGATATGTAGCTCGGTGAAGATCAGTAAGAGACAACGTGGAAGATAGACGTGAAGCATAAAGGGCAGTCACATGGCGGAGCAAGAAGGCATGATTTATGTGCCCCCAGAGGGCGAACACAGGCCTACTGGATGGGCAATTCAGTCGTGTATCCCACAAACACTTACTGAGCACCTGTTTTGTTCCAAGCATTGTGCTACGTGCTGATAAGGGAAGGATATGGCGATGAATGGGACATACATACGTGTTCAACATCAGGAAGAACTTTCTGAAAGTCAGAGCTGTCCAAAATGGAGCAGACTTCTGGACAAGTAGTGACCTTCCTATCCTTGGAGTATTCGGGAGGAGGCTGGATGTACACTTAGAATATGCCAGAATGAGTTTGTTGAGTGGTCAGTGGGACTAAACCCCTCTCCGGCTCACAGATTCAGAGTCTATGTTCTGCCTTATTTTGTTTGGCAGGCTAGAGTGCTGTTCTGAAAAACTGTCATCTGACACCCACCCCTCACCAGCCTTGCCCACTCAGCTGTGTGCTCTGTGTTCTCTCACAGTGAGCTCTGGTAGGCCAGTTAGACTGGAAAGTGGCTGCCATCTGTGACAGGGACGATGGAGTTTTGGCAGGTTTGTGTGGGTTCAAGGAATGCAGCATTGAAGCCATGTACACACAACCTGCTTAGGAACATCCCATGGGCAGAACATGTTTGCTTCCTCTTCAGCCCTCCTCTGTTGCTGTGCCAGGCAGGCACAATGGTGCCTTTGAGAGGGGCAGCTGGAAGGGGGTGTTGGCAGGGAGGCTGGAAGTAGAGCATTGCAGCTGGGGGGAACCAAATTCATTTCCAGGAGCAAGCCTGCACTGGGTGCCAGTTTCCAAAACAAAACTGCTGTTTCTCAGAGCTCATGGTGGTGGGTTGCCTCAGAGTTGGACGGAGGGCAAAGCCATTTCCTATCCACTGCTCCACCCTCCTCAAGTTAAAGAAACGTGGTGTGTTGAGGCGTTTTTGCTCTGGGTGCGGGTTAACAGGCTTTACTGTCTGTCTGGGGAGCTCAGGCCAACTTGGGGTGGATGAGGTTTTCTAAGTGGTCAGACCTTCCTGCAGACAGAGCAGGGCTGATGGCCATAGGGACTGGCAGGGCTCAGGGGCAGGTAGGCTTCTGGGCCATGAGTAAGAGGTCAGTATGGAGATCCTCTCTTCTGCCTTTCAGGGTCACTTCCTCTGAACCCATAGCTGCCCTGCACCCTTGCTGCCCTATGGGCTCTGCCCACTCACTGTCTTAACTCTTTTTGGTGGGAAAGAGGTGGGAGAACTCTGGCATTTCCTGTCCTGGGTTCACAGTTGTCCCAGACCCTCTGCTACTTTCAAAGTTCCCAGCAACAACTCAGAGATGGGTGTGGGAGGGCTTCCCACTCACCACGGTGTTTGGTGTTCGCAGAATGTCTGAGTGCCAGGCCAAAGGCTCAGCCATCTCCCCCTTTGTGTTACAAATGGACCAGGGTGGTTCCCTTTTATTTTGGTTGCTTCCAACAAAAAGGTCTCCCTTGAGACTGGTCAAGTGGTCATTTCTATTACTGTTCACACTAATTATGAGACTTTTCCCACTTTGATTCAATTTTACAATCAATATAGAGTAATTACTTCATTTCAGGCAGTATGCTAGGCCTGGAGATATAGAATGAATAAGATAGAGTCCTTGCTTCAAACGGCTGCCTGCCTAATGTACGTGCCAAGTCCCTGATGGGAACCTCACTACCACCTCCATAGCCAGATGCATTAGGTGGCAAACGGAAGTGTAATGCGGAGGCCAGCTCCCACAGGGAATGACGTGGCATTGTGAGTGAGGGGCTTATCTGATCTTGGAGTCATTACTTATCTTTCAGAAAATCAGTGTCCTTGTGAAAATAATAGGAATAATCCACTCCATGTAGAGTTCTTATGAGGATTAAATAAGGTGATGTCTGAAAGTGCCAGGACAGAACTTATCACAAGGTAAGTACTCCGTAAGTGGCTGCTATTATCATTTGTTGATTCGAAGGCACTTGAGATGTAACATGCATGTGTGTACATTAGTATTATCCAACCCCTTGTTTGATGGGCCCTTCCTAAAAGAGTCAATTCTTCTATATTTTAAATTCCTCTTCTATAGAAGACTAGGATTAGCAAGTTTATGATCTCACTGACTAACATAGATAAACAAAGACCTACCTACTATAGCCAACAAGATGCACTTGTATATAATAATCTGTTTCATAACCCAGTGGTAGAAGCAGAAAAGGACTGGAACAGTTCTGTTCCCCAAGGTCGCTGAATCTCCTGACTATGGAGATGAAGACCATGAATTCTTTTTAGTATTCTAAAAAGTCTAAGAGAAATAATACATTTCCCACTGATAAGCCCTCACAATTCATTATTACTTAAAAGATGTATTTGCTTGGGGAAAGTTATTCTTTCACTAAGGGACCTTGACAGTGAGAAGTTAAGCTCACTGGGGCAGAGGTTACCCTGAAGATCTTCCAGGAACCTTTTGTGGGGTTGCCTTTTAACCCAACACACTGAGTCATGTGACCCCAACCTTGGTGTTCGGAGACCTCCTTGGGCCTGGTCTATCCACTGGGCTGTGTATCTCCCCACTGAATTCATTCTTAAAAGTTATTCCAAAGTCCTTGGAAGACACAAAGTATGTATAGCCAGGAGTCTGAAGACAAAGAAAATCAAAGCAATTCACAAAGAACAAAGGAAATGGAAAAGAACAAGAAAATAAAAGCATATGGATAAATGGAGGCTTGAAGTAAAATGCAGGGTACACATTTGAAGGAAATAAAAAAGTGAGTCATTTAAGGGACAGAAAAAGTTATGTGTCAGAAACTGCAAGTAAACAATGGGATTTTATAGGAGAAAATTGACGGAAACAAGTAGGCTGAAAGATTTTAAGGATCGTTGAAGGAAACTTGTAGGCAGTGCCTGGCTGAAAGAAGTAGAAAGACAGGGAAGACGGAATTGTGTTTAAAAATGGATAAGGTTTAAGAAATCAAAGAATCATAGAGGGCCTCCAGAAGCCTGATTTTAAAGAAATAAGGGCTAATATTATTACAGGATTGAAACAAGGTCAACATTATAACAAAGCTGATCCCTGTTGATGACGTTGTGGATTACTTTTCTTTCTTGCCCCTCTATAGTTTAAAATGTTCTACCATGAATTCGGATTACTCTTATAATCAGGAGAAGAGTGTAGCAGACATAGCAGGGAGGAGGAAGACACTGAGGTAGGGGCATTGGAGCACTGTAGGATGGGCAAGGAGAAGAAAGCGAAAGTGGCATGAGCTGCCTTGGGTGATCTCACAATGAAGATGGTGCTGGAATGATGGAGCCACTGGACTTGACTGAGGAAGGGAACAATAGACTAGAAGCCAGATGTTTCTCTCAGGCCCATTCCGGCCTTCTTTTTGCTTTAGTGTTTGATGCATAATCAGGTTGCCACCTTCAATTTTCCAAGAACTCAAAATCCCTTCTGATGCTCTTCTCCACTTTCCCTTCCCCATGAACATGTGCTCATGTCATCTCGGGATCACTGTGGCTGGGTTGATGGGCTGAGCGTCTGGTCAGTTCCCACCTTCATTATCCAAACTTTGGAAGGCTGCTCTACCTGCCCAGACTGAGAAGGTTTTGATGATGCCCAAAGAAACCAAAGTGCTTGAAGACCTCTTCCCCTCTAATTTAAGAGTGCAATATTGCAGGTGGATACCAAAGGAAGACTAAGCCAGTGTTCTCAGTTGGAGCTGGAGAGGCATGAGTTCTCTTCTGCTACTTACTGGCAGGGGGAACGAGGTCAAGATACTTAACCTGTAAAGTCCTTGATTTCTCTCTTTTGAGAAATAATGGCACTTAATTGGATTAGAGTTGCTAAGCTAAAGGAATCTGCCCAATCTGAAAGTAATCACGTTCATTATTTATTAAGCTTCTTTACATGCAAATGGCTGTGCTAAATGTTAGTTTTAGAATTTATGATTCTCATAGACAGGGCCCATATCATGATATGGATTAAATATCCCTAGCACTCTGCCTAGCACACTCCCTTCTGTAAAATTAAATTTTTAAAAATTGAGATGAAATTCATATAACACAACATTAACCACTTCAAAGTGTCTAATTCAGTGGCATTCAGGACTTTCACACACAGTCTCTTTAAAGTGCTAGAATAACAGTTATTTGGGTTGATTCCATTTTGTTACAATAAAAAATGCTGCACTGTATCTCGGTGCTCATCTTTTGCTGAGCTCACGTGCAGCAAATTCTCTAGGTCCAGGTTGGGAAGAACCTGCTGGGTCATACAGTCCACAAAGGCATTTTCAGTTCAGCATATATTGTCAAAAAAAGTGGTTTGCCACTTACATTCCCACAGGCAGTGTCTGAGAATTCCCATTTCTGCTCTTCCTCACCATCATGGTGGGGTATCCATGGAGCACTACAGAGCAGTTAAAAGTAACAAGCAAGCTCTGTCAACATGGATATGGGGAGATCTCAAGAATGGAACGGTGAGTGAAAAAGGCAAGTTGCAGAACACAAAGGATGGTGGGGGAACTCAGTTCTATCTGTAATTTATTTCTTTGGTTAACAAATACTTGAAGGGAATAAAACACATATGGACAAGTATCAATTCTAAGTGAAGGGGAAGTTGGGAGTATTTGATATACTCAAGTCTTTGTAGTATTTTTTTCTTGTTTTAAAATCCTCAATTGGAAGGGGGAGAACTGAGGTGCCGATTCCCAAAATATACTGGATAACAGATTTTTTTGAGTAGCTTCCAAATTTGGACTCCCTTTTCCTCATGTAGAGGTTCATATTACTGGAGCTGGCTCACCTTCCCTTGTGAACATTGTTTTAAAGTAGATAAAATGTCAAGGAATTTTGGAAGTTCTTGTTTTTTTGCCAGTAAAATGAAAAATTTCCACAGCATGTAAAGTATGTGCTAGAATCAAAGCCGCCTGGTTTGTTCCACTTGACTGATCCAGTCTAAAATCCTTTGCAAAGCTATTCTGGGCCTGGGGTAGCGGAGCTGACTCACTGTGCGCCTCCTTCACTCCATTCCCCTACCTGTTTATTCAGGTGAAATCAGATTAGAATGAATGTCAAGGGTAGCTTCGGAAGTGTAGAGAAGTCAGAGACTCTGAGAGACCCTGAGAGACTGCCTCAGACCAGGGATGCTGAGAGCCATCTGGGTGACACGCTGGCTTTTTAATGACAGCCAACCACAATTTACTGAGCACCCATTTTCCAAGAACAGCACTAGCTTTCACAAGCTTTCCTCTGTATTCCGGTGAAGGAAGCATTTAGGCTGAGCAATTTTTTTTATGATCTCTTTTTGATAAATGTAAAAAATCTCTTGCCTGCTTTTAATGTTATCTGAAATGTGGAAATAAATAAAAGTATGTGAATAAAAGCAGATCAGATATGACCTGGCTGAGAATCTCTGTTCTCGACTGAAGTACCAGTACTGCGCTGAAACTCCCTGGTTAGGGGCAAATCAGTATTTGAAGCCTGACCTGACACTCATAGGCTGTGTGTTAAGACAGGGGATTGTAATGGTGGCATTACATCTTTTATTTTGAGATTTGGAGCTCTGGTATGGTTTGATTTAATGAATGTAATTTAGCGTGGGACTTTTGAAAGCTTTCTTTTCTTTCTTTGCCTCTTAATGATTCTGCTTCCTATACATTTACTATGCAGACCAGTTTCAATGTTTCTATTTACTTCTGCCCAGTGCTGGCCCTGGGAATTGGGAGAGGTTTTGCATCTGTATGGGATCCACTCTCAGCTCCAACTTAAATCTACATAACATGCAAAGGTTGCGATAACCGGCTGAATTGCACCTTCCCCCACTCCAACGGATAAAGCCGAACTCAATAGAAAATGCCACTACAGGCCGAAGCGATTTATATCCTGGCTAGAAAATATAAAACTGGAGACAAAAGACTCGACGCAGTAGTTTGCAGCAGACTCCGACCTTCTCTAACTTTAGTAAATCTTCCTTCTATATTTCTACCTGACCCGTGAATACCTTCACTGCCCGTGAGCAAGCAGACACAACACTGTGGACCAGGTAAGCTTCTTGACTTCTCTCAGCTTCTATTCCCTTATCTGGAAAGGTGATTATGACACCTGCAACTTGAAGCTGCTTTGCAGATTCTGTGAGGTGCTTAGCACCATTCCCATTAAAAACAAAATAATACAAAACCTGAAAACTTGAAACAAATAGACTTGGGAAGTAGGCTAAGGCCCTTCCCCCCATTTTATAGATGCGAATACTCAGGCCCAGATGCACAGTTCACCAATTTATTTAACCTAATTGCAGAATAGGGCTAACTCCCAGGTCTTGTGTGTGACGATTAGCAGTAGATCTAGAGTCACCTTCTCCCCGTCTGAGTCTCTTGAGTCCTCAAAACAGTGTCCACAGTGATTTGGCTCCGTGGCTCCCCAGGACCCCTGGACCCAGTTTCCTTAGCACCAGTTAGGTGAGTGCTATGTGAATTCTTGTGTGTTCTGTCAGCTGGGCTGTAAGCTTAATTTCAGAGAAGGGACTAAGTTTCCTAGTCCTTCTCAACAAGCCACTAGACTCAGACAAACAGGATGTATTTCATGTGAAAGCCTCTTCATGGAGATGTTCCTTGCATAATCTCATTTTAGCATTAAGTTTCACCATCTAAATTTTCACCAGCATCACACACACACACACACACACACACACACACACACACACACACGACTTTATCTGTTCCCCTGAACCATTTACCTTTTTGCCCTTTCTCAAGTCGCTGAACCTCTCAGCCTCAGTTTCCTCACCCATAACGTGAAAACATTAATACTTGCCCTGCATGTTTTGTGGATCACAATAACATGAGATGCTGTGTGGGAAAACTTTCTGTAAACTTCAAGGCAGTTCTCCTCTGTGACTGTCACCTACTGCCCAGCCTGAACCCATTCCTTCCTCAAATGAGTGGGAAGACTGTGAGTCTTGTCTTTAAAAGCATTTCTCAGCAGATCTGCCCAGCTGAGAGGGAACCAAATGGTCCCACATTCAACAAGGAGGAAAAAATAGTGCTTCTGTGCTGAAGAACTCACTGACTTTCCAGCACTTGTTCGGTAAATCTGTATTAATTGGCTTCTAAGCTAAACTCATTCCAGGAAACCTAGAACCTTCTCTCTTATCAGTTTCCGGCAATGGACTCTTAGTCAAGTTACTTAATGTATCTGAGCCTCAGTTTCATCATTTAAAAAATGTAATAGTACTTGCCTCACTGGGGTATAGTGTCAAACGGGGACACATTATGGCAGGCAGTCAAAGCATGTGACTTTTCCCTCTTACCTTTTAATTTTTCTCTCCCTTCTGTTTACCCTTCTAAACCTCTGTGCCTCAGCTTATTTTTCTATGAAATGGGGATAATACCTGGCCTACTTAGCTCATGGGGTTGTTGTGTGACTATGGAATAAAGGCTGCAGTAGGGTTTTGAAAATGGTGATGTGTTGTATAAATACCTGTCTGGGGTTATTCTTGGGATAAGAAATTCTTGACCTTGAAATGATGAGTGTGCTGGCTCTCACAGGCCTGAGCTGATGTGCGCAGTGGTCACATTTAGAAGATCAGTTAACATGGTTTCTTTTCTCTTGCTGAGGCCCCTCATGCTCTCACATCTACCTGTAGTGCTTTGCAGCCTTCTAACACCTATCACTCACATGCCTCACCCCCTTCTGTCTCTCTGTCCCCCTCTGGATCACAAGGCACAGGACTGTCTACCCACTGTTCTCTGGATGCAAAAATGGCACCTGCCCCAATCCTGTGGGGTGTCAGGAGCCACCTGTCACAACACCCCTCCCTTAACCTCATGAATAAATAAATACTAAAGAGACTCATTATGGGGAGATAAGGAAAACAGGAAGTGCTCCTCAAAGCTCTCAACGCACCACAATGTGAACAACCAACCCCCTCCAGAGGCCTCCAGCATCTTTAGCAACCAGGCCACCAGCCTGCTGTGAGCTTGAGGATGAGCCATCGTGTCTTGGACCCAGAGGGGACCATCAGCAAGGCTGGCCTGGAGCTGGGGGCCTGGAGGGCAGGCCTCAGAGGCAGGGGAACTAAGCTGCTCTATTCTGGGCACAGTTTCAAGGCCATCTGCAGGGAGAACAAGCAGTCGCTGTGCGTCTGCAGCTGGCAGTGGTTAGGCAGGGCTGTCCCTGACTTGGGGTATATTTAAAGAGACCCCACCAGACAGTCACGCCAACAGGAAACATGCACACATATCTCGGTTAGCCGTGCTCAGCTTCCGGCCCAGCACTTGCAGCTCCCAGACAATGGATTTACATATCAACAGAAGATGGCTGGCTCCTCAGCCTCTTCCAGGTGTAGGTGGTACCACCTGGGGACACACCCAGGCTCCTGGGCCTCTCTGCCCTCTAACTGAGCTGGCCAAAAGTTCAGAGGATTAGCTGGATTGGCTCCTCCCACCCTGAGGTTGGTAACCCAGCAACCAACCGGGAGAGGCAGGCTGATGAGTCCAATAGAAGCACAGAATTTCTGGCTTTGTATTTTGTTTGTGAAAACTCCCTGTGAGCACAGGCTCCCTTCCGGCAGGGTGTGGTGGGGTTTTCCCACACTGCCTCAGGCTAAATACTTCTCTTAGGGATGCCCAGGCCCCAACAGACTACTAATGCCGGTTTAGGGTAGGGACAAAGGCTGTGGGCCAGGACGAGCCCATCCTGGCTGAACTCTGGCTGCCCCGTTCACTTGTTTTTCTCAAGTGAAAACAAGACTATAGGCCTGAATCCCATAGGATGCTGGGGTTGGTAGCTGAGAACCATGGGCAAGGGAAACAACGGACCTGAGTTCCTGCAGAGATGGAGCTGGTGTGCAGAGAAGTTTGGGCTTTCAGGTGGCCAGAGACCAAGAGGACTTCTCACATCAGTGAGAAGACTTCACCAGAGCAACCCAGCAGAAGTGGGGGTGAAGGGGTGGGAAGTGGGCAGCTTATCAACTAGGGAAGGAAAGCCGACAGGCAAACTGTCTGAGGCAGGCTGCTACAAGTGCCGGAAGAGTTAGTAAAACACGAGTGCACCAACAGGATCAGCTACATAATTTGAAGGGCCCAGTTCAAAATGAAAATACAGGGCCCTTTGTTAAAAAATTATCAAGAATTTCAAGACGGTGACAGAAGAGCATTAAACCGAGAGCCCTTCTGAGCAATTGTACAGGTTGCACACCTACAAAGTAGACCCTGGGTATCTATGAGTCGGCTCCTTGAAGCAGCAAAGAGAGCTGAGGTGGGTGAGCTGGGGGATGTTTGGTCACCTGTGGCCTTAACTCTCGTACCTCTTACCCCTGCTGCTTTGTGGCCACCAGTTCCCAGACTTTTACGAGGCTTGGGATATTGCCTCTATCCCAGCAGCAACTCCTCTCCCTGTGATGGCGGCAACTAAGTCTTTGCCTCTCTGAAAAAGGGGACTTGTGAGGCCACAGTGGGGAGAGGGGTAAGAGAAGGAATGGACTGTGGCCCTGGGTGCTTTGGGCGGTTAGGCCCCAGAGTGACTAAGGACTCGCTGGACAGGTCAAGAAAGGCGATTGCAGCCATTGAAGCCTCCACTGAGTGAGGCTGCCGAGTGGTTTGGGAACAGCATGGCAGTACAACAAATGGACCACACTCTGGATCACCTCTCAAGGATCTAAGGGGACATGTCCTGAGAGTGTGTGTGACAGTCCAGGAGCAGCACCAACGTCCAGGAAGCCTTCTTCCCCCTTGGGTACTTACCTCCAACTCTATATGGTCATGGAGCTTCTTGCAGGTGGCTGCAAAGGTCTCCGAGGTGCCAAATTCAAAGTACCACAGCTTGTTCTTCATCCTGGACCATGAAGCAAAGAGATGGCTCAATATCTGTATTTGAAACAGTCAAGTAAAATAGCTGTATTATCGGGACTGGGAGGTCTAAGCCCTCAGCATTCCCCAAGCTGCTGTTTTAGCACTTGTTAATCAGATCATCAGGGGTGGAAATATTTTCCCAACTGTTCTTGCTATGAACGGAGAGGAAAACCCATTCATTTCTTAGACATCATGGCTTCTCTGGGTGAACTGCCAACTGGTCCCTGAACTTCCTGGTTAGAGCAGGAGAAAGGCCTGCTTGCCTCTGTATCCGGATCAAGGGAAGAGTTCCATGAAAATCAACCGGGGTGTCGTGACAGTATGCTCTGGTCGCTGTCTTTTCTACCGCTGATGCAGAGGGACTTCAGTCAGAGCTCTCGCTTGGATATAGTTGGGGTACAAAGGGAAGCTCAGACAGGTTTGTGAGACTTGAGGGGTGTACAGTCTCAGGACAGAGGAGCGATAACTCCACAATACACCAGCCAAAACATGTGCTACTTTGTCTATGCTCTAATTGGGAGAAGCACAGTGGAGAGAATTAGACACAGATTTGCAGGCTAGGTGGAAAAAGAAAAAAAAAAAGTTGAGTTGTATGGTAGCAATAGTTCCCCCACCTCTTCCTCAATTATATTTACTTAGATCATCACCATCTTTCATTTAGGGGTAGACCTTGTCATATTTGGTTCAAATTAAGAGCTCACTATTTTGAGCTTTAAAATTTTCAACATTTTCCTCAGTGGGGAAAAAACAATGGGGTTCTCACATAGCTGAGGGCTTTGCAAAGTCAGATGGTGAGTCCTGACACTTGGTCGTTGTGGTCAGATGGTCTCACCAGGAAGTGATTCTGAATGTATTCCATTTCTTCTATCCCAACTGTCGTCCCACTATCAGGGGGCTGGCTAAGAGAAGGGACACTTGTCTAGATTATAAACTGGCAGATTTTGCTAAGGAAGGATTAAACAAAATCATATTCTTGGCACTTTCTTCAGTAGAGAGGAAGCTACCTTACATTTTGCTAATCCTCTGATTTGTGAACGAAGAGGAAAGGATCATTCTTCAGAGAGAAGAAAGCTCTTAGTTCTGCCTACTGTGTTTCCCCGAAAATAAGACCTAGCTGGACAATCAGCTCTAATGCATCTTTTGGAGAAAAAATTAAGACCTGGTCTTATTTTAATATAAGACCGGGTATATAATATAATATAATATAATATAATATAATACAATATAATATAATATAATACCATACCGGGTCTTATATTAATTTTTGCTCCAAAAGATGCATTAGAGCTGATTGTCCGGATAGGTCTTATTTTCGGGGGAAACACGGTAGTATTCCTTAGGCCATAGCAGATGACGCTTCAGAATAGCAGACACAACTTTTCTCTCTGCATTTCCCAGAAAGACCACCTGGAACTTGAAGATGAGACTGTGTTCTTTCACTGCATGAAGATTTCTAAGACCTAGCTGATTGGGAAGTCAACTTTCTGACTCTTAGCATGCATGACAAGAAATGATAAATCATAAAGGAGATAAGAATAAGCACGATTTAGGGAGTTATGCCTCATGAAGAAAGTTAGAAGGACTGGATATACTTCCCAACCAGTGTGCTGCGTCACGAGTATGCCTGAGATGTCAATGTCCTCAGCCTTCAGGCTGAGCAGGTTGGGGTCTGGGGCAAGCTGAACCCCAGATCCACAGCAGGCATTCTTGTCAGTATGTCAAATGAATGCTTTTGTTTCCTATATATGCTGTGATGTGAAAAAATGCTGGGAAACACTGCTCTAGATCACTGGGTCTTGAGTGCACAATGATGTGAATGAATCACCTGGGAATTTCATTAAAATGCAGGTTGCGATTCAGTACCTCAGGATCGGGGCTTAAGAATTCCTTGTTTTCTGACAAACTGCGGATGCTGGTCCAGGGACCACACTTGGACTTGTGAGCATCTGGAGACTACATTTGTGGTCCTAAAATATTAGTATTCATAAGAATGACCTGGGGAATGTGATTAAAATGGTGCTTCCTGGGCTCTGATCTATAGAGATTCTCTGCGACCGTTGTGGGACGGGGCCCAGGAATATGCATTTGTATGAGTGCCCAGGTGATCATTAGGCAGGAGGCCAGTTGTCAGGACTTAGAGAAACGCTGCTCAGATCCCAATGAAGTGATAACTAAGGAATAGGACAGATCAATTAAACCTGAAAGAGAGGATTTCTCAGGGAGGATAGAATGAGGGTCAGTGCCTTTCAATAGACGATGATGGCAAAAGACCCAGTAACAGGAAACACACAGATTGTCATAAATGTCAAGGTTGAGCGTTTCTCTCCAGCAGCGTGAGCATCTCTGTAGCCAGGAGACCTGCACTGCGATTCCATTTTCAAATATAACTGCTGGTCTGAATCATGAGTTTTGAAAGTTATTGCCAGGAGATTTAGAGTTTTAATAAAATTTTCCGGAAGCCACCAGCTATTTTTGCCCAGCAGTAGCTCTTCTGATGATCTAATAAGGTTAAGAGGTCATGGTTAGGTCAGTATCACAGAATGGCTGAGAGGATCAAACAGACTACTCGCCTGGTTAGATGCCTGTTTCTGCCTGTGTAACCTCTGGCAAATTTTTAAGCCTCAGTTTCCTCATCTGTAAAATGGAGATAATAAAAAATCTTCCTCAGAGTAGATGAGAAGATTAGGTGAGACGATTGCACAGCACTTCACTTAATGCTTGCTGCAGAGTAAGCTTACCAAGAATGTCAGCTACTGACTTATTAGCTATTATTTGAGTTGGCACATTTGAATAACATTATAGTAAGGCAAAAATGACAGATCACGTTGTGTAGCCGTAGACATTATATAGTGAAATTTTTCTGGGACAGAAAAATATGCGATCATATTTGTCAGATCATGTGTGTTGACTTTTGGTTAAAAATATGTTCCCCACATGGCTATTCTAGTAATTTTTGCAGAGTCATGGACCACACCCTAATCCTGGGTTAAATATCTTGACTGATCACATGATTGACCAAAGGTATCGATTGAGAATATGCTTCTGAGAAAGTGCACGTTTGGTGTGAGACAAAGTATTTATGGATACAAAAACCATTCATAGTGCCAGGACTAGATGGGGATGTACTAGGTAGAGTGAAGAACAAAACAAAGCACTCCATGAGCCAGGCACCTGAGAAAGGCAGACAAGGAAACAGACCACAGTGTCATGGGCTGAACGCTAAGCGCTGGGAGCCCCTAGGAGGAGAGACATTCAATTCATAGTGGGACTAGGGGAAGTTAGGCAAAGGATCCTCGGTGGGCGATGCCAGGGTTGAGTTCTGAAGGATGTGAAAGGGAACAGAGAAAGTGGAAAAGAGCATCCCAGGTAGAGGAAGAGGCCCAGGCAATGGCACAGGGCAAGAGAGAGCATAAACCTACTGGAGAAAACCTGGAACTCAAGGTGGGGGTGGGGCCATTGGCCACAGAGGCTGGGGAGGCAGATAGGAGCAAGGTTATAAAGGCTGGGGATGCCATGATTAGGTGTTCGGGCTTTATCTTAAAGTCTGTAGTGTGTCATGAATCATCCTTAAGTGGGTGGTGGTGGAGCAGTGACCTAATCAGATTTGTGCTTTTTAAAGATCACTCTGTACCAAGTGTGGAGAGTGGTTTCAAAGGGATGGGTACAGTCTGGAGGCCTGGAGGTGGTATAGAAATCCAGGAGAGAATTGGGAAGGTCCTGAACAAAGGTAGAGTTTGGGAGAAGAGAACGGATTCACAAGCTGAAATTTGGGAGGTGGAATTCACAGCACTGGTAGGTTGTAAGGAGTGAATGAAAAAGCATAGTCAAAGTGACACCCAAGTTTTCTTTTTTAGGTAGCATGATAGATAGCAGGGCCATTCACTGAGAGAGGGGCACAGGAGATCAATTCCCCAGAGGCAGCCCTCTTTGTAATTGAAAGACGGTCCATTTGGTCATCCATCCATCCAAGCATCCATCCATCTATCCATGCATCCATAAAATATCTACTGCGCCCTACTATGGACCAGGCACTGTGGAGGGCCTGGAGATAAGTGATGAACAAGACTGGCAGGATCTCTGCCCTCACAGAGCTTATGTACTTTTAATAGCTTCACCAAGACACTAACATTCAACCTCTGGCCCATAGGAGACGATGTGTCCAAAAGCTAAGAGTTTTTATTTCTCCTGTTTTAACTCAGGCACATTTTAGTTATGTGAATACGTTCTATTCCTATGGCCCTTTGGTTTTGCACTCTGCTAATCATTTTACGTATACTGCCCCTTGCAATTCTCACAAGACCCCTATGAGGTAGGTAAGGTTGCTACAGATAAGGAAACTAGACTTGGGGAGGTTGCAAAATGGGTAAATGCAGAGGGGGCACCCAACTCAGACTGTCTGCCCCCAGAGCTGTGCTTTGCTATCCTGCAACTCTATCTTAGCACGCTTTTGCATATAGCGAGCTGGTGTGTGCTCTTATTACACTTACAAGACTGCTGTGGTTCTCCTTCCCCCGGTTGTTAAATGGGCCTGGGGTGTCAGTGGTTGCATCACATTCTAGGAAATGCTGCCTGATGAAGAGCGTCAGGTCTTCCCAGTTCGCATTGGCCAAAAAGAGGAGTTCTAGAGGAGTTGAATCAGACTTGTCACAGGGACCTTCTAGTCTTGAATCTACACAGCCTCAGAGAGTCAGGGAGACGAGAATTGAGCCTTGGCAAGGCCAGATGATCCCAGGACACGCTGTGCCTTTCCTTCTCTCAGCTCACCCAGAAATGGGGCAGAAGCAGTGCCCTTGAAGTGTCCCCAACATAGCATGCAATAGGAAACGCTGGGAGACAGACAAAGTTGCTCTTTAGGCACCTCCCACTTCAGTTTCAACCTGGGCCATTTTCAGGTAATTATAATAAGAGAGGGCAGTGTGGCCTAATGCAAAGATCCCAGAATGGAATCAAGGAGCCTTGGGCTCAAATTCTGACTCTGCCCTTTACAGGTCAGATACCTTTGAGCAAATTTTTTACTTTTCGGAGCCTCTTTACCTGTAAAATGGGCTGATATTGAACAGAGCATTATAAATATGAAATGAGACGTGCAAAATCATCTATAACAGGTCTTGGTCGATAGAAGGTTCACGTCTCCTACACACATTAAAAGTGTATTGATTGAATGTCGCTGATGCCTTGTCAATAATCAAAGTACTCGCTTCCTAATGAAGGTCACTTATCTGGTTCCTCAGAAAAATAGCTATAGCCTTTATTTGAAATAATATAAAGGGAGATTATTTGATTGCCTCTATTCTAGCCACCAACACTGTTGAAACTACAAAGGCAGGGCTGAGGGGTAGGAACAGAGAAAGGAAGAGACTCCTACCAGGATAAAGGCTAATCAGTTAACGGTGGCTCCCAGAACCCTGACTGAGGTTAGCCATTAATGGTGGGCTCTGAAGTGGAGTCAGCTTCAGGCCAAATGACATAAGAGAAGACAAGACGGAACCTTTCTTTGTATATGTTGGGGTGTTGTTGCCAAGGATTTCACTGGCAGGCTTATCTGAGGCAGGTTCCCTGCGGGTTACTGGCTGCCCCCTTTCTCAGCTGCTAGGAGATTAGGAAGGAAACCAACTCCCGGCTTACTGTCATTGCATACCAAGACACCAGGGAGCAGTAGTCTGGACTCTGGTTCTGTCACACTGTCAGAGCAGGTCTGAAGAGTATGGAGTGTGGACAGGTTATTTGTTGATCTGGGACTAGAGATAGCTGCTTGTTCCGGGGGCTTTGGCTTTTCGGTTCTGCTCTCTGCCAAACGTTTTACATCTATTATCTCTTTCCATTCTCCGAAGAACCCTATGAGTAGGTACTATTGCTGCAAATGAGAAAATTCACAGATTGAAGTGAATTCCCTTTTGCCTCATCTTCCCTTTCCTTTTTCTTTACCAGCTCCAGCACCCGCAACTTTCCAAAGCCTGTGGTAAAAGCCTGTAGGCATGTGATAGCCCACATTTTGAGGTGCAACCGCCCCCCCCTTCTCCCTGCCAACCAGAGAACATGGAGGCCAGGGTCCCTTCTTTTTAGAAGATGTCTCCCAGCCACTCTCCTCTTATGCCTTGCTGGAGGACTGCTGCTGCTGCTGTATGGGGCACTGGTTTTTGTGTTTCATCTTCAGTTGGACAAGAACATGGCATTTGGAATCTGAGGGCTGGGGTTCATGACCAGCTCTGCCACTTACTGGCTAGGCAAGTGGTTTAAGTGCTTTCTTTGAAGCTTCATTTCTTCCACAAAATGGGACTATTATTCTGTGCCCACCAAAGTTTTGAAGCTGATGTGGCAAATGCAAAGCACCAAGCAGGTGTTTAATGCATGGTAAGTGCTGACTAACTGTTCTTCCTTGTTGCTAGGAGACACAATCACTGGGAGAGTCAGTCCTCCGTGGCTACGGGGGGGGGGGGGGGGGCAGAGTTGTATAGGGGTCTATCGGGGCAGCCAATATTTTTTGCAGAAAATAAAAGTAACAATGTTTTAATGACTTCTGGAATGCTTTTTCTGCATCTCTCTTCCTGAGTTTTTTTTGGCCCACCATTTCTTTCCTGCTCAAAATCACCTTTCAGCTGGAGATGACTAATCCTTAACCAGTTGTCCTGAGGCTGGTTTCCAGGACCATGAAATTCTTAGGTTCATTGTCAGGCTCCAAACTACCCAGGTGAACCCATCCTTGAGGCAGAAGACCCTCATCCGGCCACCAAGTCACTCTCAGTCACGTGGAGGAGTGGGAAACAGCAGCAGTGACACTGTGGGTTGACTCTATTTCTGGGTTTTCTGAATTTCTCCTTGCTTTATAAAAAAATAACATGGATTGCACACTAGTTAGTTGAATCTTTTCATTTGACAGATGAGGGAAAAGTGAGACTAATTAAAAATGTTCTTTTATATTAGCAATAGAGGGCTGGATTCAGGCATCATCCTGACAGCCTATGAATAGTCTGTTTTCAAGGATGGCCACAAGTGAAACCAAACGAGCTGCTGGGCATTTTTACCAGCAAAGGCAATGAGCTTCTGAAGGCACTTTTCTGATATTCTAGGAAGTTTTAAGGGCAATAGACTTTTGAAGTCATCAAAACATGAAAACATTTCTTTGGACTCAGAAGGCTACAAAGAGGACACTACAGCTATTTCTAGAAATCGGAGCACTGGAAGTGAAGGTATTCCTCTTTGTGGTGTGGACTTTGGTAATCAGGTTCCCGAGTGGGTCATGCCTCAGGCCTTCTGTGTCCACCCAGGGAAAGAGATGCTAACCACAAGACAAGTTCTGTGTTATGTTGTGGGGGCAGAATGAGGTGGTGGAGGCCATGTTGGGCTAGCAGAGCAGAGACCCGCCATCCAGACCCAGTTCTTATACACACAACATGTGACGCCATGAGGGGTACTTGGGGTCTCCTGGCCTCCGTTTCCTCATCCTACAACGAAAGGCTCTGAACAACTGATTTCTAAGGTTTCTCCACGCTCCCTGAACAACTTGAGATAACACAATACAGGATAGGGAGGGAGGGCCCATGTGCTCCTCAATGGTTGGCATATAGGAGTGTGGGCCCAACTATTGCCAGAGATGCCATTTTTAAAAGAGAAGAAGAAATATGTGTTTTTATGTAAAATCTCTTGATTATTAGAGTTGGCAAGTTATTCAACTTTTTAAAAGAACACTGTGTAGGCCAAAAACTACACATCCGGGGAAAACTATGCCTAGCCAACAGGCTACTTCAGTACATTAATTATAAATTATAAATTTTCATAAGGTTCATCTTAATTAAAAAACAAAACAAATGACCTCACTTATTACTCTTGTGGGTTTTCTGGGTTATTGGTGGTGTTATTGCTGCTACTAGTGAAGATAGTAGACTAGTATCAGGTTATTAAGATAAATAATAATCTAGCAAAATCATGCAGCTATGATAGCAACATAGAAAGGGTAAATGCAACCCGAATCGAATTATAATTGAATGATGAATATTAGTAATATTGAGACTACTTTGTCTGTTACCAGTTTACATTATTTGAATCCCAAGTGCCTTTGGAAACTTAATAATTGTGTTAACCAAAGTTTAGATCAAAGGTTTAAAAAAAAAAAGAAAAAAGCTGAGACAGGTGGGCTTGGTTCTAAGGCCAGGATGTCAAGTCGTGTAAGGGGCTTGTGACCGTCACCTCACAGGTGCTGCAGAGGCCATCTGTGTCACCCGCACAACCAGCTGCCCTGGCCCATCAAAGAGCTTGTCACCACATTTAATCCACCCTGCATGCTGTGCCCTGTTGTCGCTGCTCATTGGAATGGGCACTCGGTGACCCTCAGGCACGGAGCTGTGGATGGAAGAATCTTTTCCAAGAGGGGGCAGTGGCCTTTCTGTACAAGGGAAAGTGAGCCCCTAGCAATCAGGAAGGAGGTTTTATAAATAGCCGTTTTTGTTCTCTGAGCATGACTCTTGTGCCCGCTGTTCCTGCCAACAGATTTGTCTTGGCTCAGTGTATTTCAGCTTCACAGGGCAAGGTATTCCCTGGCTTTTTTTTTCATACTGGGCACAAGACTCAGGTTCATGGCAGTCAGAAAAATCTAGGGTGGTGAATGGAAGGGAGGACTGGAGACCAGAGAACACAGCAGAAACACGGGGCACAAAACAGAGGGACAGTTCAAGAAAGGGCTAAAGAAAACAAAAAGGATGAGGAAGGAGGGAGAAACCTACTTAGCATGTATTTTATAATATAAATATGGAACCCTCTTCATAACCTACGAAGATACTTAAGTCATTTTCTGGTGTGAAAAATTAGCTGTAAAATCACAGATGACAGATCATTTGCACTGAAGGGGCCTTTGGGGCCCAGGGATTCACAGCTAGGAGAACACAGGTTCCAAGGAATCTTCAAGTATGAAAAGAGTCCATGAATTGCTGTCAACATTTCTTAATGTGGAATAGTATCTGTGCATTTACTCATAATAAAGACTGCATAGGCTAACTAGTGGGTTACAATTTTTTTGATGTGGAATGGAATGGAATTAAATCAATTACCTCTTGGTAACCAGAGGTGTTGATTGAATGAATGGGAAATGGATGTTGTTGAATAATAAAAACGGAAAAATGAATAATTGCTTAGAACCGTGTAATGGATGACAGAAATCTTATTCAATATGGACCCCATGGTGGGGGCTTCCGGGGAATGAATAAAAATAGAGCACTCTTTGACAGTACAAGGGTGCCTGCAAAAGTACTATTCCAAACCAGCTCTGGGTGGTGGTTCTCTTCTAAACCATAGCAGCCTTCTCATGGCACAGATTAGGAAACTGAGACCAGTCCTTGACGATGCACTGGCTGGAATTCAAACCGAAGCTCTCACTTCTAGTCCTTACCCCTTACCTTTCCACACCCCCCGCTCCTGTTGCTATGTTCCAGAGGCATCTGAGAGAAATGGGAAAGTCAGCCAGAGCCACAAGCGCTAGTGACTGCAAAGCTGTGGGCCATTCTCATTCTTGCTTGTGGGCTGGCATGGTTCACACCTACTACTCAGGCCAGGGCATGGCCACGAGATCTCAGCTGGCTCTGGGTTGGCTAGCTCTGGCTGCTCAGGACCCTGTGGAACTCTTCACCAAAGAGTCTGGGTTCTGGGCCTTCCTATTGGTCTCTGGTCTCCAGTCTTGTCCCAAAGTAACAAAGGGCCAAACCCACTGGCCTCATGTCTAGAGCAGCCTCTCTATCCCTTCAAGGGTAAATCCGGGCTCCAAAGAATCTATTCCCTCTGAACAGTGACCCTTCCACACAAGACAATTTGTATCTGTTTCCGTGGACTATGGACATAGCCTCCATTGGTAGGCTCTTCCAAATTCTGTCTGGCACCTGACAATATTTCTTCCTAAGAGCAGGACTCCAGCACAAAGCCTGCCAAAGTCTGAACTCACATCCTCCCCCAATGCAGCACCCAGGGACACACATGTGCGTGTGCGGGCACACACAAAGGCCAAAACGGGGAGCATCTCTGAGACTCTCCCTCCACTGTTACCACACATGCTTAGACATTGCCTCTCTAAGGCCATGGGGTCTCTCCAAAGCCCCACACTCCGACTTGAGAACTGCCACAGTGATACCATGTTTCCCTGAAAATTAGACCTAGCCGGACCACCAGCTCTAATGCATCTTTTGGAGCAAAAATTAATATAAGACCCGGTACTTATATTATTATATTATATTATATTATATTATATTATATTATATTATATTATATTATATTCCTGGTCTTATATTAAAATAAGACCAGGTCTTATATTAATTTTTGCTCCAAAAGATGCAATACAGCTGATGATCCGGTTAGGTCTTATTTTTGGGGAAACATGGTATGAATGCCACTGCATGGTCCTGCCACTTTGGGGGTGACCCTTAGGACAGACAGCTGGTGAGGCAGCTAGGGTTTTCCTCTCCTGAGGGAGTGAGTCTCTACAGTGTTTTTCCAGTCAGTATCTGTCCTTGCCAAGAAAAAATAGCTCCCTTCCCCCATCCAAAAAAAGAAAAGAAAAGAAAAAAGCCTCAATGTTTGGCTGCTTTTAGCAATCCTTTCTCCCTTTGAAGATTTATTTGCAGAATGAAAATCCCCTTCAGGCCTATTTGGCTGAGGCTAGAGGGCTCTGAATAAGCTTGCTCTCACAGTTCTCAAGAGAGCAAAGTCAAACACTGGGACAAAACGAAATCTGTGCCCTGCGGGAAAGGGGCAGAGGTAGATGGGTAGGGTGTGTCTAAGGTTCAGTGATGGCTGCTTATATTAAAAAGCTGTTCTATAGCTTTTTGATTCTGAACTAGGCTTTACCAGCATTCATATACCTATCAGCCCAGGAAGGTGGGGACAGTTACAGCCCAGGTGGGTGAGGAGAGCTGATGAGAACATAAGCCCTAAATGCCTGGAGAAGGCAGGCCACTTTGCTGGAATTGAGCTCTTGTGGAGAAAGGCCACTTCCTGGGTCCTGACCAAACAAGGCTAGAAAACGAGGAACTATCTGGGCAAGTGGGGGCAAACCCCAGAAGGAGGAGGTCCACACCATCACCCAACCATAATTCCCAGGTGAGCCTGAAGAGAGACGGCGAGCTTTGCCCTCCTTTTCTACTCTCTCCCGCCCCAGGTCACCCCTCAGCCATGGGAATCACATCTGTCCACACAAATCCAATGTCCTCTGTGTGCTAGAACTGTATTAGCTGCTTTACAAACCAAAGGCTCCCCTCAAGTGGTCCTCACATCTACCTCTTGTTGTAGGTACTAAGGCAATTGTTACTTAGATGCATTTGAGACTGCTGTTCCTTGGCAAATGCAAAGCTAGATTGGAATCGTGTCATGGTGTCTGAGGAGATGCAGGATAATTAGCCTACTTCAGCCTGTATCTCCTCCCTTCCCTCCCACAACCAGCCTTTCTAAGCATGAGGCAATGCCCAATTTATGATAGGTCAGGTTACAAAAGTACCTTGGTTAAGCCTGTTGTTTGTCACTCTGAGCACATTTCCCCATAGAAACAATGTTATGTTGACACTGGGTTCCTAGGCTAACCTACAAAAGCCAGTTAGCTCAGTATGGGTCAAATGTCTAATTTGAGAGAGAGCGTGGTAGAACTGAAGCAGCTCTGGTTAGAAGCCACAGGTCAGTCACTTACTTGCTATGTGGCCTTGGGCAAGTCATTGAATCTCTGTTCCTTAGTTTCTTCATCTTTGAATTGGGATGATATTACCTACCCAACAGGGATTGTTAGGAATATTAATTGAAAATGTATATATGGGTAACATGGTATATACTCAAATAATAATGCAATAGAACTCCATTGCCATGTATAAAACTGGCTTTGTGGCCTCATGGATTCTGAGTTCCAGCTTGAAATGCAAGTGGCATGTCTTTCCTGCTAAATTTGGATTGAAGAATCTTTGCTTTCCTCAACTTCCTGGGGAAAAAAACATGGCGACTCTTCTGCTCTAAAATCCCTGTGGCCACCCTGAAGTCTGGGCTGCACTTCTGATTAGGATGGGCCTGGATGTGCTAGAGGAAAGTGAGAAGGAACAGAGGTAGGAAGGGGAGCACAGGGTATGATGTAAAGATGCAACAGGTTTCTTTCTTTTATGGTAAAACTACAAGATTAAAACTACAGGATGATCTGGTTACTTCCTCCTGAGTTTCCTGTGCCCTCCACACCATCAATCAGGTAGATGCCTCTTGGTCAAAATGAAATACAGAGTAAGTAGTTCCCTTCTTGCTTCCTCTAACTTTTCACCCATGGAACTGTTAGCAAGGCAAGTCAGCAATTCATTAGATGGGCAGATGCCTGGCTAACAACCCCCTTCCCATCCCTATTTCGTGTTCTTGCTGTGCCAGTGTGAAAAATCTTAAATGGGGAAGCATCAGCCAGAGCCTCACTCTGCCTGAGAACACGGCGGTGTACACTGCCAGCAAAATCCTTTCTGTTTCGCCCTTTTGAAAATCTCATCCATATGCTCTCCGCTTTGCTTCTGCTCTGAAATTTGTGGCTCCTTATACTTGTGTACACACTCCTAACACTCATTTCAGTGACCGGCGACCATGTGCACTTGTCACCCCCACCGAGTGTGGCATCCTGGCTGTGTGCTCCACCCCATCCGCTCTCGGCTACCTCAGAGGTCACGCTTGTCTCCCCGGATGAACACAACCCATTCACTTTGCTCCCTCTCTGTGCAGTTGGCAAACGGGTCCCTGCTGTGGCTGTGACCTGCTGCTCCTCTCTGCCAGTTCCTCGGAGAACTGCTTGGCACCTCCTCTGCCAGGCCTCTTATTTCTAGCTCACACCTGCTGTCCCTGTGTGGGCTGTGATTTAAGAGTTTCATTTGAACATTCTACTTTATCCCCTTTAAAACTCATTTTAAAGCTCTCCTGTTTGGTCTTCAAGGCTCTGGCCAAAAATATTCCTCTTGGTTTATGAGACAAGCTCCCAATTCTTTGCCAGAGGTCTGTCATGCCAGCATCGAAGTCCATGGTCCAGAAGAACAGTTGTTCTCAGATCAGCTACAGGCAGCTCTCTGTCCTCTCTACATGCCCGTTTCTTCTAAAAGTGTGAGTCATGGCTGAGGAAGAAACTAAAGCATCATCTCTTCCCCACATCCTTAGTTTCCTACCCAAGATACCAGAGTCACAGAGACACCAGCCAGGATCCTTCTGGAGTTACTTACGCCCACACCCACAGGCAGAAGGGAGACATAGTCTACGGTCCTGTGTCCATGCGCACTCCTTTTTGTCCCTAACAGGGGTTTCCACCAAAGTGAATTCAGCAAAATATTGGTCTCCTTAGATGTTCTGGGGTAGGGGGATTTTGTGGTCAAGTAAATTTGGGAAACTGAATACTTTATCCTGCTTTCGCATGGTCTCAATAGTTACAATCTATATTAAAGGCTCTCCAATACCATAGAGAAAAGAAATATATTTAACTTGGAACTTCCCAAGTGTATTTGATTGTTCCTCCCTTCCCCCCCACCCGCCATCTTCCTGTGATTTTCTTTTAACATCTCGCAATATGCACTTTAACCAGTGCTACTTTAATACACACCTGAAGGAGTGCCTGGGTAGCTACCTCCATAGGCTGTCATCAAAACTCATGATGACCCCATTAGCTGTTGTGCTTTTCCTTGTTCAGAAGGTCCAAATCTATCCTCCTTAGGTATAGTCTTATACTTTTATTTTTTCTCCCCAAACAGGGTTTGGGTATTTCCTCTTTATTTACATGTTATATTTATTTATTAATCAGACTCTGACCTTGCTTTATGTTCTCTTTGACCTTCTGGGTTCCTTTTCTTTTTGGATCATTTCTTTTAGGACATCTAGAAATCCTTCATCAATTCAAATACACTGACCTCTTAAGTTTTCCTCAAACCCTTTCATCCTCTCCTTTGGTAGGAGACCAGTTTACATGTGCAGCACCAATAATTTGTGACCAAGGTCAAGCAAGACCCATCACATTCCTAAGGTTATATTTCCCGGGCATCAATGTGACAAACTGGAGGCCCATGGCTCTTGTGAGGCCTGGAAATATGTTTATTTGACTTGCACAGTGGTTTTTAAAATTCAAAGATTTTATATACACACCTGGAGCCCAGCTTCTCTTGAGAAATCAGATCTGCTAATAGTGGATTTCTTTCCAGCTTGGTAACAGTTGGCTGGAGCGGAGGACTGCCTGCTCCTATTACACAGGGCCCGCGCTCTCCACTTTGCCAGAGTCCCCACCACTCCTTAAAGCCTCATATCCACTCACTTCCCTCATTTACATGAACTCTCTGGCCTCTGCTGGCATTTGGATTTGTGACCTCTCATATAAACCTTTGTAGTTTCCCCTAGGAATTTTCCTAGAAGCTGTCTCAAAATGTCTCCCCCACTTCCTTCCCTGTCTGATCCTTCCCATTTGAGCTGTTGGTACCTTTGGTCATGAGTTCTAAGATGTGCTTGATTTCAAAGTCTGACCAGCTCCAGCAGAGTAAGAACTGAAGCTGTTGGTATTTGCGAAAATCACATGCATGGAAATAAAATATCATCCTAAGTCCAACTTTTCTGGGAAAACATATTTTCAGTTGCTCTGTGTTTATAAGTCAGGCACAATCTGGTAGGTTTATCAACTATTCGACACAATCATGGAACACCAAGTAATGAGCTTATCCTTTAACTGCTGGAGAAGCATAGCTTAACTCATGTTGACCTTTCCCCTGCATTTTCTACTTTGCACCGATGGTTATTATGAATATTAACATTATACTATCAAATCTTGATTATTAAAGGACAAATTATCCAGTCCTCAAATCTCTTCTTCTTTTCTAACCTATTAAACATTTCGTTTTTCTTTAGTACACTTATCACCAGTTGGGTGGGAAAAAAGATTATAAGTAGACATCGTGAGCCAGGCCATCAGCTCAAATCAGAGGGCAGCCTGTTGTACTGTCGTCACTCCAACCCTGCAAATGTCTGCAGAAGCCCTGATTGTGACCAGCCTCTGTCCCTCTCCCTGACCAAGTTCAGAGACAAAGTGATACAGAAGAGGAAAGGGAGAACCTGATTAATTAGAATGCTCTGTGTTGATAGGTCCAATAAAAGTTTCACTAAGACTAACAGTTTGGGGGTTTTATTTATCTACAATGTTCCTAACACGTCTTGCCCTGTGGTAACCCAAAGCTGAAGATTACAGACACACTTTCAGCTCATTGAGTTCAAAGGCAAAAAGGGGTACTTGGCTTGATTGGCACTTTGGAATGCTCTCCCAAAAGGCCTATTTTCAAGATTAAAGGGACTCTTCATACAACAGAATAGAAAAGATGTTGTTATTAGACAATGAGGAATTTCAATCTAAGTGTAGGTTCAATAAACATGAATATTCAACTATTGTGTAAGGCCCTGAAGTTTTAGCAATTTGAGGGCATGAGTACATTCTTGGAATGAGGAGAGCCTCTCTTGCATTGAAGAGGATTAGAAGATTGGGAACATGCTTTCTTAGTAAAATGTGAAGTGGTAAGGCTAAAAAAGATTAATCACTCCTCTAATCTTCAAAGTAGAGATTTGATGACCTGCCCTCCCCCCTCCCCCAAGGGTGTTTAGAGAAGGGCTGCTTAGAATGGGATGGGAGCTGAAACTGAAAGTCCTGTGCAAAGCTACGACTCTATACGTTATCACAATAGCGAGGAATCACAACGCAATGCAGTTCCATTTAAATTGGAGATTCTACAATGTAGTCACACATATACTGCTCCGTGTTCTCCTTATAAATTCCGGTAGTTATCAACAGCATCATACCGACACCTGAAACATTTCAAAACCATTTATTGATCTTCTCTAATTCTCATAAGCACCTTGTGAGATCGTTGTAATTACCATTTTTTCACCAGGAAATTAAAAATCAAAGAAGTGCGTAACTTTCGCAAGGGCACCAGTTAAGTAAGAAGCAGGGAGGGAGCTGAAACTCAGTTCTGATTCTGAACGCAACGAAACGGGGGGATTAATATCTATTCAGACATTCACATAAGGATGACACAGCCTGACAGGGAGTTGTAAAGCCGTTTGCCCAGGGTTTCTTGAGAGATAATTCACTTATTTCACTAAAGAGAGTTACTGAGTTTCCTGAAAAGTCTAGAAAAAGGCAGCTTTCAAAATTTGCTGTGGCCAAATAAGTGCGTTAAAATATTCTTTACTGCATCTTGATTTAAATGAGTAATTAAAATTAATCACTTGACTCTTTCTTGAAGAATCTATTTTTCTTCCACCTTGTTTTTCAAACTCTTTTAAGTAAAATGTGCAAGTATGAACAATTTAAGAAAAATATACCTGCATGAATATGCGAACCATATCAGTTCTAAATACAAAGATGGACTCTGTGGTATCACAGAAATGCCAGTACGTATTATGCTGGTGCAAAAGTAATCGCGGTTTTGCAATGACTTAGCCTGTTAAACTGCAATTACTTTTGCACCAACTTATTAAAAGAACAATAATTCTCCAAAGTTTTAATTAGCAAAGTACCATAGAGGGTTAATAAACTCTGATATTCTTTTTTCTTGAGCTAAAACAAAGAAAAAACAAGTTAAGCTAAGTTTAATAGCCACCTAAGTCAACTTCTGCATAAGAGAATCTGAAATAATTGTGGTGAGGGAGAGAATGACGTGTGGATTTTTTTTTCAATATGGATTTCTGCTTCCACAATCAAATAGCATGCTTCAAAATTCAGGGTTTGTAAGAACCAACCCTGTGGTTGGTTTCCGTAGTTTTTCTGGCTCTGATATGTACTAATTTCCCCATGTTAGCATAGCTGGTTCCTTTTATCTCTCTCCTGACACCCTCTTCTTTCTGTTGCCTCCTGCGGGTTACCTCTTCTCTTCTCTCCCTGGGTGTCATTCTAACCTAACATCCTGTACTGTTCTAATGCTTCAGCAAGGATCAGTATGTAAAGGTCCCCATGTTTCTAGGAGCTATGCATTTTGGCTTTGGAAAGACTTTGAAGGAGAATTCATTTCTTCATTGATATATTCAAAAATCCATTGTTGACTGACTACCTCACCATCTACTCACTCACCTGTAGGATAAAGTACAAACTCCTATACAGAGCACCCAGATTTTGCTGTAGCTACCTTGCACCTGCCTTCCCACCTCACTTTGGAACCTCTCTCCTTTCCTCTCATGTCCAGTGGCCACTCACACTTCTACCCTTTGCCCAGGCCGCATGGCTCCTCCTAGCATACACCTGGCTCCTTCTTTTCTTGGTGAACTCCCATTGCTTTCTCAAGCTTGCACTCAGATGTAACCTCTCTGAAGTCGAATCCCACTTTCTCAGGTATTCCTACGCACACTTATTATTTATGTCCCCTTGTTAAAACAAAGCTCACCATATATATTTTCTTCTTTTGTGACGGTTTTGAAGGAGGGCTGCTGTTTGGGTTGAATTGTACCCTCCAAAAAGTTATGTTGAAGTCCTGACCCCAGTACCTGTGAAGGTGACTGTAATTGGAAATAGGATCTTTGTAGATGTAATCAAGTTAAGATGAGATCACACTGAGTTAGAGTGGGCTAAATCCAATAACTGATGTCTTTTTTTAAAAAGTCAAGGGAAATCTGGCCAGAGAGACACAGAGTAAGAAGGCCATCTGAAGACAGAGGCAGAGGTTGGAGTTATTCAGCTACAAGTCAAGGAATGCTAAGGATTGCTGGCAACCACCAGAAGCAAGGGACAGATTCTACCTCAGAAACTGGGGAAGGACCTAACCCTGCTGATGCCTTGACATCAGAATTTTGGCCTCCAAAACTGCAAAAGAATAAATTTCTGTTGTTTTAAGCCACCTAGTTTGTGGTAATTTGTTAGGGCAGCCCTAGAAAACTAATACAGTTGCTAATATCTTCTGTACAAGCTCATCTTCCCAGTTAGATACATGAACCCCTGGAAATAGGGGCTGTGGGATTCCATATTTCCTCTTGGCCATGACACGATGCCAACACAAAACAGATGCTCAACATATTTGAGCTGAATGAAGGGACATGCTCAGCATCATCCTTCTAGCTTTAGGTCAGTGGACCCCCCCAAAAGCGTTCAGACCTTTCTCTGAATGAGCAAGCTTATGAACAAGGTGGGAAAATAAAGTTTATCACCAAAACAATGACTTACAGAAGATAAAGAGGAAAAATCTTGTGGGAGAAAATGTATCAAAAACATTATGGGTAGATTCAAAGAGAAAGTAGAGGCCAGGGCTGGGTTGGTCAGGGAGGGAGTGTTCAGAATATTTTGGATTGTGTATTGATACAAGTAATAGGTGATTATTAGGCCCTAGAAAGAGATGTCACACTAGATTGAGGAGTAAAGGGCATGTGTGGGGAAGGCGAGCGTAATGGAGCAATCAAATGATAAGACTGGACTGGTGTTTGAGGAGGAAAACTTTGTAAAGGGCCCTGAGTGCAAAGCAGGTAAATTTAAATTCTATAAAATGGGACATGCGTGGTGGCAGCAGGTTCATGTGTGACAACAAGAGGACAAAAATAGGGGTAACTCCAGGTAGGTGGGCCTGAGAGGGAAGAGCATCAAGATGAGACAGGGGGCTGCTGAGGAAGTCCCGAGGAGGGGACATCTTGGGGATCAGTGGGAATGGAGGAACAAAGAGGTAAAAGTTCTCGTATGGGACACCCTGGTCAGTTGCGGGGTGGGGGACAGAGGGCTCCCATTTGGTGAGTGCAATGAGCTCACTCCTGGGCTCAGAGAAGATGATATGTTTGTCATCCAAGATGAATGAGACTGTCTCCTGTTTTTAGAAATTTTTGCAAGACATTCCACAACTTCTCTCAATAACTCATTTTTGCCTTGAATATGTCTCCAAGCCAGGAGATTCTTCCTTCCATCCAAAACAGCATTCCTCACTTTAGAAGCACATTTCCCCCTCTCATACTTTCCTGAGTCGAGATGAAGCATAAGGAGGTGTGGTCACTATTTCCTGTTGTGAATCTTTCACACACTTGAGACTCATCCCCAATATATTTTCTGCTTCTCCTCTCCAGGAAAAATGCTTTTTATTTAGTTAAAATTTTCTCATGGGTCCTGTTAATGGTTTCTTTGGCTCTTGTCTAGTCTCTTTCTGGGTACGTCTTTGGTCATAGGGCCCCAAACTGGGCAATCAAAGAAGGAGGTTAGTGTAGTGGGCTGAGTAGAGGCTGTGGAGTTATCAGATCTAGGTTTGAATAGCAATTCCCTGTTAACTAGTTATGTACTTGATCAAGTTGCATAATCTCTCTGAGCCTCAATATTCTCATCTGTAAAGTGGATCTATAATCTTTATCTTATACTTGGAGAGTTGTGCCAATTAAAAACAATGTACATGGAATTCTTGAAACCATTCCATAAACGATGGTTCCTATTGTTAATATGAGTTGGAGCAATGCTGATTATATTGGGAATACTACCTTTCCAAGCCCTTTAATATACACCCTGATAGTCACATATGCTTAAAAAATATACTGCTACAGAGTTCACATGGCAACTCTTGCTGTCTCTGACGGTCACATAAAACACAACTGGTCTTTTTCCAGATATAACAAAACTATGTACAGGACTGAGAACTCTGCTAAGAGAATTAAATCTTTCTATTTACTCGCCACAAAAGTCGAGCTGCATAGCATATCAAACAGTTATTTTGCTTGCAAAGGGACTTGAGTAACGCTATCTTTAAAACACTCATATCGACTGAACAAAATCATCGGGATTTTTTTAATTGGAAAAGACTAATAAAATTCCCACTGCAGATAAACTCACTCTAATCAGTTCCTTTATATCATTTTACTTTAATAAGCTGTAAATGCTACTGTGTTAATAGTGTTTTAAACTAGTGTATACAGTGTGATCTCAAGTAAATAAAATTGCACATTGAGAGTGCTGAAGGAAAATACGTTATAACGCTAACAGTGTTTATTTCTTGAGGGAAAAATATGATTTATTTTTCTTCAATAAGCCTTAATTACTTGCAGAAAGAAAAGTTGTTTAAAAAATAGCACATACAACCTTATAAAAACATATTATCACAAATATTTATTAAAAATATGTGTATCGAGTAAACTGCTAAAATGCACCAAAATGGCAATATTGTGTTTCTGAGTGGTGGGACTATAAGTGGTTGTTTTTTTTCTTACTTTAACTTTTCTGAACTTTACAAATTATTTACAATGATATTGCAATATACTATGTTATCATGCTATATGATATATTATTAAATTACATAATGATAAATATATTGGTATTTTATTGGAAAAAACTTGATCAAGGTAAACAAAGAAAAAAAATACCACATATTGCTACATTGATGACTCATACCCAATGACCAATAGATCTGTCCCTCTTAGACAATCACCAAATCTCAGTTTTAAGGGCTTTTGGGTCATCTAACATGATTATTATCTGATGTATGATCTGTCTTTATAATAATATTAATAATAGCTAGCACTGATGTGCCAAGCCTCTACAATAAGCACTTTAAATGTATTGTTTCATTGTATCTTCAAAAAATTCTATGAGGTAAGGCACTTGTGGGAAGCAGAATAATGTCCTGACGATGTCCGTGTTCTATTCCCTGGAACCTGGGAATGTGAATATGTTAGGTTACATGGCAGATGGAACGTCAGCTGGCAGTCAGCTAAAGCTGAGATGGGGAGATGATTCTGGATTATCTGAGTGGGTCCAATGTAATCAGAAGGGTCCTTTCTGGTGGAAGAGGGAGGTAGAAGAGAGACTGTCAGAGGCATGCAATGTGAGAAAGACTTGACTGGCTATTGCTGGCTTTAAAAATGGAAGGGGGCCACAAGCCAAGGAATGTGTGCAGCCTCTAGATGCCGGAGAAGGCAAGGAAGTGCATTCTTCTCTAGAGCCTGCAGAAAGAAATGCAACCCTGATGACACCTTGATTTTAGCCCAGTGAGACCTATTTCAGATGTCTGACCTCCAAAGCTGTAATACAATACGTGTGTGCTGTCTTAAGCCACTAAGTTTGTGCTAATTTGCTGAAGCAGCCTTAGGAAGCTAATATAGTATTATTCTCCAGTTTTACAGGTGAGCAGACTGAGGTTTAGAAGAGTAACTTGGTCAAGGTCACATATAAGTGGCTTGTGACAACTCCAGCATTTGAATCCAGGTTGTCTGATGAAAGAACCTGTACTCATGTGCACTTGGCTCCACTGGAGCCTCAAAATGATTGTCTAGCATCTGCCTGAGCATAAAATGTGGAACCCCCCCCCAATAGCTCCCTGTACTTGAGGATGACTCTAATTGGTAGAATTGATGTCCTTTATTTGGGGCTCAAATTGGTCTATCCAGTCACTTTCCCCACTGATTAATTATGCAAAATAACCTAATTCCTCCTTCATGAGAAACACTTTTAAAATATCTGAGGCCAATAACCACTTCTCCCTAAGTCTTCTCTTCTTTGGGTGAAACAATCCCAAATTCAGCCCTTCATTGTAAGACATGGTTTCAAGTTTCAGGACTTTCCTGACCTCTCCCTTCTGGAAAGCATCCAGACTGTCAACACCCATGTAAGGACCTAACTAGTTCCTACCTTTGAATTTGTGTACTTTGATTTTCTTCCATGAGGTTATCATGCTGACCTTAACCCTTCTGAACTTGATTCTATACCACATCTTGAGCTCTTTGATGGAAATATTTCTAGAGATCAATCAATAAATAAATACTGATAACTTTTGGATTATCTAGTTTAAAAGACGAAAGCATAGCTTGCTTTCAAGTTCCTTCTGATATTATATCACAAACTGATTCCACTTTTTATTGACATGAATCATACCTTTCCTGTTTTAGCCTGGCAAGGGCTAGAAGAAAATATCTGTTAAGCTACAGTAAGGAAGTGTTTTGGTGAACCGGCAACTTTGTAGAGAGCCTTGAGATATCACAGGCTACTCGTGTGTACCAGTCTGAGAAGTTGTACTGTCTGTTCCAACATGGCAGGGGGGCACGGGGGGGGGGGATGCAGGAGGAAAATGAAGGAAATGTTAAGAGTCAATGTGATTTCATCATATTATTTAAAATATTGTCAATCTTCAGGGCAGAGAGACCTGTATACAAATATTAACAGCCTCCTAAAATCTTTGACCATCCACAGCTTTACGTTGCTGTGCCCTGTTTCTGTAAAATACCAAGGGCTGACTGTAAACAAATAAGATAAGCAAAAACCCCCTGGTCTTCTGCAGTTGCATAATGATGACCGCCTGGTAAGACAAACACAAACCCATATTTAATTAATTTTACTCTCTTCATTTCTCTCAAGGAGGGGTGGGGAGGGTGGGGGGAGTAACATATTTTTGTGCGTTAGTATATAAACATTCAAGTAATTAAATAAGTAGCTCTGTCAGAACTGACTTAAAGAATCAAAGGTATTTGAACACAAAGCATAAGGTTTGCATTTCCTTTATAAATACC
Source organism: Rhinolophus sinicus (assembly GCF_036562045.2). Lineage (NCBI taxonomy): Eukaryota > Metazoa > Chordata > Mammalia > Chiroptera > Rhinolophidae > Rhinolophus > Rhinolophus sinicus. Next base: position 49,631,250 of record NC_133751.1, read on the forward strand.
TACAGGAGTAAGAATAGAAATAGAAAACGGTACAGTCAGTTTCATTTGGGGCTTTTCTGAATCCCAAATATTTGAAAATAGTGTGCTATATTGAAGGAAACAGGTGCAGATAGTTTGGACCTCTGTGTGCCTAGGGCCAGTCTTTCATGGGTGCTGAGTACCAGATGAGGAGAAGGAAAGCCCAATTCAGAGCACAAAATGAAGACGCCAATGGTGAGGGTTTTAACCCTGCTGTATCTGCTGCTATTGTATCTTTGTGTTTTGGGACAGTCAAACATCTGGGCTGTAACATCAGGCTACCTCACAGGGCTCCTGGAAAGAGTAACTTAAAATGGTTTCATTTTTAGATAAAAACAGAAAAACATATATATGCTTGTGAATGCAGAGCATACCACAGGTATTCAAGAAAGGAGGACTTTTCATTTGCCCCCCACAGAACATCTCTGTTCATCTAAAGTGGGAGACAAGGGGCTCCGTGGGCCTGGGGAGAGCAAACATCAATGAAGGAAGGCTCATCACATCTCTAGTGTATGCATACCATGCCCTAGACCACTCACCTACTCACCAACTGTGTACTTCATAGTCCCAGCTGGTAAGCCCTACGTATCCATGGAGCACATGGCACCTGTCCTGCAACCCCTCCTTACTCATTTCCACCTTGTTTCTCCTGTTACCATGTCACCTGGGATCTGACTTGTACCTCTATCCTGCCTCTAGCTTGGACTTGGCATTTGGACTTAAAATCTCTTGTATTTAGACTCCACACTTCTGCCTCTAGGACATCCATCGAGCCAGCCAGTGGAGGGAATTTTCTCTACAGCTTCAGTTCTGTAGAATCCAACCCAATCCTGGCTGGCTACTTGGTACCATCCTCCCACTCCCTAGAGAGGATTTTGACAGATTCCATGTATCACAGCTGAGGTCTCCAGCTTTCAGTTGTTCTCTAATTTTTCAGTTCAAGGGCTATGTCAAAGAAGCAACGACCCTATGATAAATGAATCCCCCTGCCACTCTATTGGAAAAGCCTTTTATTGTCAATGCTTTCTTGGCAGTCTAAGGCAATGCTTATCATTCAACAATATTTAACAAGAAATGTTTATTGAGAACCTACTATGTGTCATGAACTCACACATTATCTCATGAAATATTTATAGCAACCTTGCAAGATTTTCACGCGAGGAAGCAAAGGATTAAAGAGATTAAGTAACTTGTCCAAGGTCACACAGCTAGTAAATGGCAGAGCCAAGTTTTGAGATCAAGTTAGACCATATCATGCTGCCCAAGTGCTCCTGCCTAGTTATTTGCAAGACGTATTGCCAACCTCTTAAGGACTCAGGCTACATTAGGGCTTGTGGGGAACCCCTCATCAGCTACTCCACGGCCCTGGCTCCAAGAAAGCTAACACTCCAGAGCCTGTTAATTACCCAAGGGCTTTTGGGAAAGGTGGTCAGCTTCTGGTAGAAATGAAGCACCGTTTCGGTCCCTTTGAAGGGCCTAACAGGAAATACCTTGCTTCAGCCTAAACTGCTGAGGGACATATTCAAGTGGATGGCACTCAACAGGTTTGGAATAACACATTCTTCAAGTGCTCTGAGTTTCTGACCAACAACGAAAATATTCTATAGTTAGACTTCTCTTTCTGGACACTCACTGACAGAGATATTGGATTTAGGTAGCTTCTATGTGCGTATTCCACATACAAAAAAATCTTCAGGGAGAGTTAATCCAGAAACTTCATGGAGGGCTGGCTCTTGGATATTTGGAAGACTCTGGTGGCATCCTCAGCTCACCCGTGAATACTGACTATGGCCTGTTTGAGGGGCTGATAACCCTTCTCTGCCCTCCCCTAGGTGAAACACTCTTTTCTCCATTCTTTTACTTTCATTGCAAACTCCCCTCTCTGTGAGCCCTGGCAAATGTGTCCTTTTTATTCACTCTTCTCTCCTTGCCAGGGCCAGCTCATGACTGTGAGATCTATATAGCCTTACAGAGCCTCACTCTTAGAAAGAAGGGCCCTGTGCTTGTTTTAATGGTGTGCTGTCACCGCCTTGAAATTCTTCATAATTTTTGACCGAGGGGTCCCACATTTTGTACTGGCTCTGCAAATCATGTAATTGTCTTGCCCCTCGCTGTGGACATTGAGATAGGGAGGAGAGTCACACCACACAAGCTAAGAGTGGGTGGTGTTCTGTGGTCCCCCTTTAGAACTCAGCAGTCATTTTCCCACAGAGACAAGTCATAAGAGTGGATGGAAGTGCTAAGAGCTTCACCTTTCTTAGCCTCAATTTCTTCATCTCTTAAAAGGTGACAGTAGCACTTACGCCAGCATGTTATTGTGAGCCCTGAATGAGATTATGTATAATAAGTACCCATCAGAATGTGTGATATACAATAGATGTTTGCTAAATGAAATCTGTGGGAGATAGCAGGTGCTTAAGTAAATGGAGTTTGAACTCTGGAGTTAGGAGCTAGGATAGAATTATATTAGACTCACTGTGGTGATCATTTCACAATATATACAAATATTGAATCACTATGTTGTACACATGAAACTAATATGTTATATGCTAATAATATCTCAATTTAAAAAAGTCATATCAACTATACTGCTTAAAAAGTTGACCTCAGTTAGGTGACTTGGCTTCTCCCAGCCACAGTTCCTTTATTTGTAAAATGGAAATGCTAACATTTACCTTTTAGGGTTGTTTTGTGATTTAAATAAGCTAATGTATTTTAAAAACCTAGTGTATCACCTGGTATCTAGTCAGAGCTAGCTAAAAAAATTAATGTTCTGAGTGTAGTTCCCTTATACCTCTATTTCTGCACGCTAAACAACTCATTTACAAGTGATGTCTGGGATGAAACCATTAATAAGTGTCTTATAATATACAACTTCCTGTACACTATATTACCTACTAAATGTAACTTCCTTGTATGCATTTCCCTTCTTTGCTAGTTTATGAATTTCTTTAAGGCAGGGACCATGTCTTATTTACTCTTGTATCCTAGAACACCTTCTAACATGTTAGAATCTCAGTTGAATTAAATCACTCTTCTGTTGTTTATGTCAACAATGAGATGATAATTTTTATAACATTCCTAAATCAGCAATTAATAACTAGCCTGTCAATGATTAGGAAGTAGGCTGTATCAAAAATAGCCCCATCTCTGCCATTAAGCCTTTTTTACCCTTGACTATTACACTTGGCTCATCTTCCTGCATCCTTGTGTCTGGTTCTTGCTCCATTAACAAAGCAATTCTGCCAGGGAACATAAATTATTTTTGTGCAACCAATCACCTTCCCTGGCAACAACTTGTGTAGAGAGGCCACTGGGGAAAGACTTTCCTGAAACCCCTATGGTTGAGTCATAATTTGATGCCTCTTAGGATTCAAAGAGGTCTCAAAACGGTGACTGTTAACCACTTGAAGATTACGGGCCCCTTCAAGAACCTTTTGATAGTTATGGACATTCTCCTCAGAAAAGTATATTGAATATGTTACATACAATGTCAAGGTGTTCTCAGAGCTCCAGAAGCCCTGTGCCTCAGGTTAAGAATTCTTGCTAGCATATGCAAATAGGTCAATGTGATACACCACATAAACAAAATTAAGGATTAAAATGATATGATCATATCAATAGATGCAGAAAAAAAGCATTTAATAAGATACAGCATCCATTTACGATAAAACACTTAATAAGATGGGTATAGAAGGAGAAATGTCAACATAATGAAAGCCATATATGACAAACCCTCAGCTAATATCATACTTAATGGTGAAACACTGAAAGCTCTTCCTCTAAGATCAAGAACAAGACAAGGACGCCCATTCTCACTACTGTTATTCAACATAGTGTTGGAAGGCCTCGCCACAGCAATCAGGCAAGAGAAAGAAATAAAAGCCATCCAAATTAGGACTGAAGGAGTCAAATAGTCACTTTTTGCAGACGTGATTCTTTATATAGAAAACCCTAAAGACTCCACCAGAAAAAAAAACACCAAAACCAAACAAACAAAAAAACGAACAAAAAAACTGTTAGAAACAATAAACAAATACAGTAAACTTGCAGGATACAAAATCAATATACAAAAACCCATCGTGTTCCTATATACTAACAATGATATTTCAGAAAAAGAAATGAAAAAACAATCCCTTTTGCAATTGCAACAAAAAGAGTAAAATACCTAGGAGTAAACTTAACAAAGGATGTGAAAGACCTGTACACTAAAAACTATAAGACATTATTAAAAGAAATTGAAGATGATACAAAGAAATGGAAAGATATTCCATGCTCATGGATTGAAAGAATCAACAGTTAAAATGGCCATATTACTCAAAGCAATATATGGATTTAATGCAATCCCCATCAAAATTTCAATGGCATTTTTTAAAGAAATAGAACAAAAAAATCATCAGATTTGTATGGAATTACAAAACACTTTGAATAGCCAAAGCAATCCTGAGGGGGAAAAAACCCCAAAAACAAACAACAAAATAAAAAAAAACCCAAAACAAACAAACAAACAAAAAACAAGGCTGGAGGTATATTCCTTGACTTCAAATTATACTAAAAAATGACAATAATCAAAATAGCATGGTATTGGCAGAAAAACAGACACACAGACCAATGGAACAAAATTGAGAACCAAGAAATAAACCCACATATATGGAAAATAATTTTTGACAAAGGAGCCAAAAACTTATATAATGGAGAGAAGAAAGCTTCTTCAATAAATGGTACTGGGAAAATAGGAAAACCGTGTGCAAAAGAATGAAACTAGACTGCTATCTGTCTCCATATACCAAACCTAACTCAAAATAGATTTGAAATATAAGGTCTCTAAATATAAGACCTGAAACCTCTAGATATAAAACCTGAAACAATAAATTGCATGGAAGAAAACATATGTACTAAAGTTGTGGACCTTGGGCTTAGAAAGGATTTTATGAATTTGACCTCAAAGGCAAGAGAAATAAAATAAAAAATAAATGAATGGGACTATATCAAACTAAAAAGCTTCAGCACAGCAAAAGAAACCATCAACATAACAAAGAGGCAATCAACTGAATGGGAGAAAATATTTGCAAACAACACCTCCAATAAGGGGCTAAAATCCAAAATATATAAAGAACTCATACAACTCAACAACAACAAAACAAACAATCCAATTAAAAAATGGGCAAAGGACCTGAACAGACTCTTCTCTGAAGAAGACATACAAATGACCAACAGATACATGAAAAGATGCTCAACTTCACTAGCTATTAGAACCACCTTACACCTATTAGAATGGCTATTATCAACAAGCCAAGTAATGACAAGTGTTGGAGAGGCTGTGGAGTAAAAGGACTCTCACACACTGTTGGTGGGAATGTAAATTGGTACAGCCACTATGGAAAACAGTTAGAGATTCCTCAAAAAATTAAGAATAGAATTACCATATGATCCAGCAATCCCTCTTCTGGGTATCTACCCCAAAAATCTGAAAACATTTATCCACAAAGATATATGTACCCCTATGTTCACTACAGCATTATTCACAGTGGCCAAGACATGGAAACAACTAAAGTGTCCTTCGATAGATGATTGGATAAAAAAGATGTGGTACATATATACAACGGAATCTTACTCAGCCATAAGAAAAGATGACATACTGCCATTTGCGTCAACATGATGGATTTTGAGATTATCATGCGAAGCGAAGTACGCCAGACAGAAAAAGTCAAGAACCATATGATTTCACTCATATGTGGGATACAAAACTGAAAGCAACAAACAAAAACTGATTGACACAGACAACTGTTTAGTGGTTACCAGAGGGTAAGGGTGGGTAGGTAAAGAGGGTAAAGGGGATCAAATATTTGGTGACAGAAGGAGATTTGACTTTGAGTGGTGAACACTCAATGTAATATACAGATGATGCATCATAGAATTGTACACTTAAAACCTATATAAGTTTATTAACCAATGTCACCCCAATAAATTTAATAAAAATTAAATTAAATTAAAGAAAAAGAATTTCTGTTAGAATAGCCCTGAAAACTCACTGAGCCATGTTAAAGATTCAAGTTTCCTGGTAAATTCGAGCCTTGACTAGTCACACTCCCTTGTTCAAAACAAGAAAAAACAAAACAGTTACAACTCCCTCAATTTAACCTCAGGGTTACCCCAGAGGGCCCAGTCCCAGGCATTAGCAGTAAGGGCATCCAGCGAAGCACCGCAATCTGTGGAAAACCTAAATTCAGCCAAGTAAAACGAAACCTTGTTTGATAATATCGTTTACATTTCCAAATCCCGGTATCAAGCTTTCTTCCTATCCCTTGTGGCCCTTCCTAAGTTTAGCTGCTGGTGTAATGGGGTAACCATGGCAACAACCACCTGCCTATTTAAAACCATCTCCAAAGCTAAATAAGGAAGCCTGGAGAAAATGGCTGCTCGCCTGCCTCTCAGTGGACAAATTGGGCACTCCTGGGTATTTTCAACAGAAGCCAGCAGGCAGGGTAGACGTAGCATGGACCTGAAGTTCTTCATAGGGAGTGTTCAGGGACCTTGTGAAACAGGGCATACCTCTATGCCACTGTTATCTTCACCTATTAGCGGGCACATGGATTTAAATGCAAATCTCCGTGCCTATCACCCTAGGTGACCACATTACCTTGACCTCAACCAGGTGAAGGGTGAGGCATGCAACTAACTGCAGAGTCATCTTGTTATTGGGAACTGAGAAGTGAGAAGGAAACGGTCATTCAGAGCACAATGAATTTGTTCATACTTTGCATTGAAAGGCACAATTACAACTTTTTTTTCTGACAGAGGTATCTTTCTAATTGTATTCAATCATGTGGATGATTGATGATTGCTCTATTTATGTCATATGTTGACCTATGGATTATTGAAGTACAGAGAAATTTCTCCCTTCTTCTGCCCCCTTGCTTCCTACCAGCGGCAGAGGTTTTGCTACCTTCTGTGCCAAGATACCACATAACTGACCGCACTGCACTGCTTGTTCCTCCTCAAGCATGCTGCATTCTTGTACTTCTTAGTATCTTTTTGTACATTTGATTCCTTGTCCTTGGGTTGCCCCTCTTTTTGTCAACCTAGAAAATACATACTTGTTTTCTGTGTCTTGGTTTGGGCATCTCTGTTTTTGGAAAGCCTTCCACACTAAGTTCCATGCCCTTGCTTTGCGTTCCCATAGGTCATCTGGATTCACACCACTTAACACAAATCACCAAGCATAGCTGCCTTCCAGTCTGTCTCCACTACTGGACTGAGAGCCCTGCACACGTGTCCATTCAAAACACCTATGGAACAGTGCCTGGTACTAGTATGTTTTCAAAAGATACATTCATTCAATGGATGAATGAATGAACAGAAACCCATGGATTTCACAGACATATGGCATCTTAACAAGCATATGTGCATGAGTATGTATAAGTGTACCTGTGTGGAAAGAGGACCATAAAATCTGGAATGGATGGATGAGAAGGAGCATTTAAAAAAAAAAAAAAGTGATTTTGTGTATACATGTGAGTGAAAAAGATGGTGAAAAATCCATTGATTTGTAAGTGTGTGACTACAGTAGGAATAGGGGCCAGAAGTATATATGTTAATAGTGTTTTGTGTGCAGGACTTGTGTGTGAGAGAGCAATGGACTGCCTGTGACAGAATGCATACTCTAAGAAAATTAGTTCAGCTATTAGATCCCCACAGATCACTTTTCCTAAAGCTAAAGTGGCTTCATTATGTTCAATTTCTGATCCCTAAAAAGCCTTTCTTCTTCCTGGCTAACCTCTCAGGCTGTGGGGTCAGGGGAAAGGAGTAGGAATGAAAATCCTGGTGCTTTTCAGGAGTTGGGCTTTAAAAGAATGTCATCAGATAACACTGGATTTCTGCTTTAAAGAGAATCCTGTGGGCTGAAGTCAAGCCCATCACGCTCCATGTAAGTCCTTTTTCCCCACCCGCCCTAAGTGGAGTGGAACCCAGCCTTCATCTTCAAATGGTACAACAGAGGAAAGAGAAAGGCTGGAAATTAACCAACGAGAAGAAAAAAAGAAAGAAAAAAGGAGAAAGGTAATTTAATCCCAGGGGTAGCTATATGCCAGTCACAACTCACTTCTCACAAATTCCCTCCTGCCAGCAAAAAGGGTTTGGTTTCATTTGCAAATGACCTGGTTTTCTGTCTCCTTTCATTTTGGACCTAACATCCAGACTTCACACAGGTGCCCAGGCTGAGCCTGGCATCTGGTGGGCTCAGGGTCTCACCGCCTCCGCAGGGGGCTCCCTCTGCTGTCCTCTGCTGTTGGGGGAGGCGGAGGCGACGCCCTCTCGGCCCTCGGGGCCTGGCCCCAGAGCTGCTGCCACCTCTCCTTTGAGACCGAGAGAAGCTGAGGCCCCTGCCATCCTGCCTGTGCCCCTCCCCAGAGGAATCGCTGGGGCTGGGGGTGGTGGAGCGGTACGTTTTCAAAAAGCGGCCAAGCCCCAGGAGGGGTTCCAGTTAACCAAAAGTAGACCCCACTCCGCACGGGCGGGCGCATGGCTCCCTTCCTCCTCCTCCCCCAACATACTTCTTCCCTCTGCCCATCAGCCTCTGGGAGGGGACAAGAGGCCGGGCTGCGGCAGGTTTCTGACATTGTTTTCTTCTTGGAAATGGAAGCCCTCCTTCCGGCAACGTGGCAGGAAAGCGAACTCCCTGGGCGGTGGGGCCAAAACATTCCGGTGAGAGCAGGTGGGGGCCTTTGACCAGCCGAGGGCGGGGGTGGGGCGCGGGCAGTGCAGCCAGGGCTGCAGCCGCATGACTCTCTTACCTGCTGTTGAATTTTTCAGGGTGTTTCTCTCTCATCACGTGGAATCTGTGTGCAATGGAAGCATCCTGAAAGAGAAAGAGACAGAAAGCAGATTCCTGGTTAGTGGTCATGAGCAATGTGGAAGGAAGGGAAGCACACACTCTCACTGAAATCCCCCAAACCCTGAGAACCCATCTCACAGGGAAGAACACCAGGTCCAAGGTTAGGGGCTAGTGCCATCTATGCTTATAGAGCCTATGCTAGTTGACTCCTTGCAATATTTACTCTGCCCAGCCATAGTTCAGGGTGAGTGAAGTGGACAGCCGCTGACCTTTGAGGAGAGAGAGGGTGTTAGGGTCTATGAACAGTGAGAACGCAGAAGCCCCCCGTGTGTGTGTGTGTGTGTGTGTGTGTGTGTGTGTGTGTGTGTGTGGTCGGGTGAATGTGAACCTTTGGAAATGATTTGCCACATTCACTCTTTAAAAAAAATACTTATTTTGGAATATTTTAAGTCTCACAAGAAGTTGTAAAAATAGTACAGTTAGTTCCTGTGTCCCTTTCACCCAGCTTTCTCCAGTGATAGCTTCTTACATAACTATAGTACATTGTCAAAACCAGAAAACTGACGTTGGTAAATACTGTTATATATTAATCATCCATAACGTGAGACATAATTAGTAGCATTGGGTAAGATGCTTAGTAGATAATTAAAAAAAAATATTTAAACTTCTGGCTTCTGCCTCTTGATCGCTCCATGGACACGACGCTTCCCAAGGTCAATAGTAGTCTCATTACTATATTCTATGGACACTTTTCTGTCCTCTTATTAGCACACGTCTTGGCGTCACTCTTGGCCACCTGCTCCTCAGAACTCTCAATGAAGATGGCTCCCATGACACCACGCTTCTGGGCTTTCCATCCTTGGACCAGAACCTTTTAGCCCAGAGTCCAGTCTGCAGCCCACACGCCATGCCATGGGCCATCTTGGGTTCTCATAGTTGTTACTGGCATCTAGGTGCTGTGTCCATAAATGTATTAGGTTGCTGCAAAAGTAATTGTGGTTTTTGCAATTATTTTTAACCTTTTAAACTGCAATTACTTTTGCACCAACCTAATAGATCTCTAGAACCAACCCTGAGCTTTAGACCTAAAACTGAATTCATCTTTCCTCCCCAAGCTTGGTCTTCCACCCGTTAATGGTCTGTTTTTCCAGCAGAAGATTATGTGCCACCCCTTTACCTCTCAGGCACTATGCCAGCACTTTCAGTGCAGGTGGTGGACTTTAGAAATGAACAGGCTAATTATGTTGGGGTAGGGGGAGTGACAGAAACAAGAGAGCTGATTCAGATTTGTGCAGGGAGAAAATACAGAATCTCATTTACTGGAATATGTGGCTAAAAGAGAACTGAAATTCCAGACAGTGAATTTTCAGCTAGAGCATATTAATTCCTTTTCTTGATATGGAAACTCTACAAAAATGTTTTTTTCTGATTTTTTTTTTTTTTTAATGCCAGGAGGTATAGTGAAGAAGCATTTTTTGAGCATGTGCTGTGTGTGTGGTGAGTAAAGTACAGGTTAATGGTGGGGACAGAAACTCCAGAAGCAAGTTAAGGAGCAAAGAAGAGGCTTTGTAATACTGTGTTTTTCTGAAAATAAGACCTAGCCGGACCATCAACTCTAATGCGTCTTTTGGAGCAAAAATTAATATAAGACCTGGTATATATTATATTATATTATATTATATTATATTATATTATATTATATTATATTATATTATATTATTATATTATGACCGGGTCTTATATTAAAGTAAATCATTGCACTGGGCAGCAGAGTAAACCTAGCCAGCAGCCCACAATTGAGAAGTAGAGAGGGCAAGTCAAGGATGGGGGCTTATTTTGTGGTTGGCAAGCACTGCTTGCTGAAATCATGTCTTGGGAATTTAACATTTAAACTCTAGTTATGCATTTATTTTTCAGTTTTTAGCTTAAGACACATCAAGAATTGGAGGTCTCAGTTAGGCACCCCTGTGGACACATGGTGGGAGGACGTACAACCCCCCGGGAGGCCCCTGTCTCCTGGGCCCAGACAGCCTGTGTAGCCTCTCCTGGCAGCTGTCCTGCATGCTGCCAGACTTCACCCACCTCCCTCTCTCTGAGCAAGTTTCAGTGAAAACTCTGAATAACATTCATATGACATCTGTCAAGTGCTTCTCTAGAATTCAAGAAAACATTCCATCTACTTGTGTTCCTTTGAAGCACTAATTTTCTTCTGTTGGAAAAAAAACAAAAGAAAAGAAAAGTAAAAAGCAATCACATGTTGCCTGGCACCATTTGTACTTCATTCCCCCCTCACCCCCAGTGCTGCTGTGACTGGCTCCTGGCTTTTTTATACTCTGGGATATGTGCACAGGCCCCCTTCTTCTGTGTAGTTTCAATTCTCTTTGGTTTTTCATTACTAGGTTTTGCAAGATTTCTTTTCCCCAAGACCAGCTTTTACAATATTATTAGTTATGTATGTGGTTCCTACCCTGACAATGTAATTCCTTGGTAAATGCACAAAGTAGTAAGGGAGAGTCTAGCAGTTTCTTTGCTGTTCAGTCTTTAAAAGGCAATGCTGGTCAGGACTGACCATATTTCCCTACCTGGGGATTAAAAAGACAGTCACAGTTCACCTTCACTCTCTGCTGAGCTTCTCTGTGTCATCCACTGAGCTGGGTATACTTAAATCCATTACTGATTTCATTTAAATGTTGGAAACTAGTGCTACCCTTTCTTGGTAATAATTACGGCAACATGAGACTTCTGTTCTGGGGGTTGGGGTGTAGATGGGAATTGCAAACCTGTGGAAGTGGTGATGGCATTTCCAACGGCCTCACTCTTTGGGGTCCTTTCTTTGAGGTGTGAGGTGAAGAGATGACAGCACTGGGGACACGTAGCTACTCTTCCCTGAACTAAAATTATAAAGACACAGTTGGATAAAAGATGTTTGTTCCCCTTCCAAATATAAGCAGCAGTCATTGGGATGCTGAGATATTGGGATGTCTAGGCCAGTGTGGTGCAGTAGAAATAAATTTTAAAAATTTCTAGTAGCTACATTAAAAAAGTGAAAGGAGAAGATATTAATTTTAAAAATGTATTTTAATTAACAAATGTTATCCTTACATGTAATTGATATAAAAATTAGAGTATATTAAATGTTTTCTTCATACCATATTTTTGAAATGTATTGTGCATTTTACACTTATATCATCTCTCAATTTAGAGTAGCCGCATTTCAAGTACACAATAGCTACATGTGGCTGATGGCTACTATATTGGACAATGTAGGTCTAAGTCACGTCGCCAACTTACAGAGATAAAAAGAGAGGAGACAATAAGACAGATTATTTAAAATTTGGATTGTTCTGTAAAATTATGGCATAAAAAAGAGTGTAGACTTTTTATCCAAGACACTTTTCAGTGAGTCCCACTGTTTTAGTACCTTCATGGCTCTCACAGGTGACAGAAAAACCTTAGGTTGGGGGAATCCAAAAGTTGCAGGGAAAATTATGGTTTTTAAAATTTATAAGTTGGGGCCGGCCCGGTGGCTCAGGCGGTTAGAGCTCCATGCTCCTAACTCCGAAGGCTGCCGGTTCGATTCCCACATGGGCCAGTGGGCTCTCAACCACAAGGTTGCCAGTTCAACTCCTCGAGTCCCACAAGGGATGGTGGGCTCTGCCCCCTGCAACTAAGGTTGAATATGGCACCTTGAGCTGAGCTGCCTCCCGGATGGCTCAGTTGGTTGGAGCGCAGGCTCTCAACCACAAGGTTGCCAGTTCAGTTCCTCGAGTCCCGCAAGGGATGGTGGGCTGTGCTCCCTGCAACTAGCAACGGCAACTGGACCTGGAGCTGAGCTGTGCCCTCCACAACTAAGATTGAAAGAACAACAACTTGAAGCTGAACAGCACCCTCCACTACTGAGATTGAAAGGACAACAACTTGACTTGGGAAAAAAACAAAACAAAACAAAACAAACAAACAAAAAAAACGCCTGGAAGTACACAGTGTTCCCCCAATAAAGTCCTGTTCCCCTTCCCCAATAAAAATCTTTTGAAAAAAAAAAAAAAATTTATAAGTTCCCTAATGGGTAGGAGGTGTATCATTGTGGAAAGTTGGCTGGTGAAGTCTGATAAGTACAGTCTGTAAGGTGGGACATGGTGCGTGGGTTAGTGTGATGGCTGCGGCCTCTCCTTGGCCCCTGGGTTCCCCTCGCATCAGAAATAGATTTCATTGAATCAAGGGATTAACTGTTCACTCATCCTGTTAAGGCTCAGTGAAAGCAGAGCCGTTGAGGAGTTCAGAGTTACATATACCCCAGGAATTATTTCACAGTCCCAAACTTCCTGTCACTGATACCTGGCCATCCTGACATTTCTGCAAATCCAAAAATAAAAAGCAGAGACGAGGAGGCCAGAGAAGTCAGAGGAAGTAGCATCCTGAATGACTGTTTAAAATCTCCTGCCAATGGATGTTATCAGTTAGAGGGACTAAGAAGGCAACTATGTTAACTCTTCACTGGAGGGGAGCTGGCATGTTTGTGGGTGATGGGAATGTGATGACACGAGGCCATAGTCACTCCCTGCTTGGGCCAGGAGAGTCTGCCTTGTTTATCACTCCATCTATTAAATAGGTCCTGTCATTAACAAGGGGACCTAGTGAACTGTCAGGGCAAATTTTATCCCATCTGGGGGCACCACAGCGACCGTCAGTGTCATCAGCTTGGTAAATGCAAGGCAGCAGACGTTTGAGATCAATAGATATTCCAGGTCCTTCAAAAGAGGCAAAGACTGCACAAGGCTCTCTTTGCCAAAGGAGTCTGACCATAAGCATCATAAGGAAGTAAAACCTGGGTTGGTTTACATACCTACTTCTCCTCTTACAAAGTTTGGGAAGTCAAACAGGGAGCGAGAGCTTCTGCAAATGTCAGCCCCAGGTTCTGTTAGGGTTATGTGTTGGCGACTTGTTTTCTCAAGAATTTCCCTTTCTAATTTTTAAAGAGTGAGCACACAAACCCTGCAAACATTTTATTGAGGGAAGGCTAAGGGCACACGAAGGAGATAAAGAATGGCCCTGGTTCCTCACTGCTTCACAATAAAATATTAAACATGCACAAGTTAAAGGTGTATGAAAAAATCATAAGGAAAGATACTATGAAGTTCTTCGTAATTTGAAAGATGAACATACTGGATTATCATAAGTCAGCCCAGGGCAAATAAATATTTTGACCAAGGAGTGTGATGGAGTATCTATTCATATGCATTTCCTTGGGGGACAATTAGCTGGTCTTCTTCCCTCCCTTCCCACTTATTTGAAAGAATGAATTAAAACCGTGATTAGTCTTGGCTCTTGGAATTAGGCTTGGTTACCTAGTTCAGGGGAGGTTGTCTGTTCTCTTTTACTGCGTTTATCTATTTGGTCAGCTAATACCGAGTGGTTTTTTATCTTTGTTTTTGTTTTTGCATTTGATACGGTGCAGAGATGGACGGGGTGTTAGGAATCATGTTTGTGGCAGCCAGAGCTGGATGCGTTGTGAGAGAAATTTTGGGGCTGAAGACTCTGAAAGCAGCCATGACTGTAACCTGCCCTCTAGGAGTTCTCAGGCAGGTCACCCTGTCCTGCTGCTCAGCTCTCACTTCTGGCCAGTTGCTTCTAGGTACTGCTTTTCCTGCCTGTGTGTCTTTCTTCTCCCTCATCTGTCTCAGTTCTGGTTTCTGCTCCTGTGAAGAACCACTTCCTCTGACCATTCTTTCCTCTAATGGGTTGTCTTCACTCACTGAAGACTTGGTAGGGACCGTCTGCATCAAAATTATCTCAAGGGCCTGTTAAAAATGCAAATTCCTAGACCTTGCCCAGACTAACTAAATTAGATTACAAATCAGGATCTGTCATGGCGGTGGAATGTGCATTTCTGACAAGGGGCATAGGTGAGCCATCTCACACTAAATTTTGAGGCAACCCTCCCCCCCCAAATGCTGCTGTGTTTGGTGGCATGAAGATGGAGGGGGCTGTGCAGAGGCTGATGGGCTCTTGGCCCACAGCTCAGAGGGCTCTGGAGTGCCTCCCGGCTCCCCTACTCCCCAGCTTGGACCTGTCTCTGTATCTTTCTAAGCTACAGGTCCTTCTTACAAAACACAAAAGAATAATAACACCTACCAACAGGGAAACTGCACCTAGTGTGCAGTAGGTACGCAATAAATGTTAGCAAGTAATAAGTCTTAGTTACTACAGGCAAAAGACATCAATTTTTGTGAAACTGTCATGATGGGAAGCTCATGCTCTAGAAGCCTCCTGGGTGGCAGACCTGTCAGTCATGTCTAATTTGTAGGAGGTGAAGACTGCGCTGGGGGAAGTGGAGCCTGAGGAGGTGGTCCAAAGAGGAGAGGGGCCTTTGAGCCAAGAAAAGGAGGGAGGGGTCTGCCTGGGTCACTGGAGGGGGAGCTGGCAGAGGCTTAGGGAAAGATGTCTCCCACAACTGAGGCCAGGGGAGGCTGAGGAGATAAACCAGATGGGGGCATAGGGACCCCTGAATTTACTCCTGGTCCAACACCTGCATCCTCTCAGAACCTGAACATGGGTCCAGCAATGCTTCTGTCTTCTGTTTTAGTCAAAGAAAAAGAGTGCTGGATTAGAAAATGAAGGCAAATCCCTTACTCTGTCTCCGTTTCCTCACCTATAAAATGGAGATACTACTACCCTTCAGTGTAGTCATAAGAATCAAGAAAATATCTGTAAATATGGTAAATTTTAAATCCTGTAAACATAAGGTATTATTATCACTAATCCCCTCTTCTTCCATCGTTCTTTTAGTCTTATTAAAAAACAAAACGCGTTCCTTAAACCTGCTCTTCCCTCAATATTCCTATCATTTTTTTCTTCTCTCTCTCTCTCTCTCTCTCTTTTAACCATCAAAACTGTCCAAAAAAGGCACAGGTGGGGATGGTTGAGGAGTGCAGGCATCACACAGTCTGGGTCTGGAGGGACTCAAATGAAACTGGGCAGCAGAATTCCCCAGACAGGGACACAGAGGAAGGAGCCTGGCTTCAGAGTGCAGCATAGTGTGCACGTACTATTCCTGCCCCTAACTCATCCAGGGTCCTGAGGCCTCACCTATAAAATGGGGACGGTGGGGACAGATACCTGCAGGGTTGCTGATGAGGACTAGAATACACAGAGTCCGGCTCCGTGGAGAGCACACAGGTGCTCAATAAACGCTGGAGTCTGTCACATCTCCCTCCCTAAACCCAGATCTATTATGGAAATGACTAATCCCTTTCCTCCCTGTCCTGTCCCCAGAGGTTTGGGAAGCGGTGTCTACCCCATCCTCCGTGGACTAGAAGCCGAGCTCAGCAAAACACACTCACTGAGCTGCACTAGATGTGCTGGGGGTGGGGGAAGAAAGAGGAATGTGGCACGACCCGTGTGTGTGTGTGTGTGTGTGTGTGTGTGTGTGTGTGTGTGTGTGTGTGTGTTGGGGGACAAGACAGGCACTTACACCAGTCCCTTCAATCTAATGCAAAGTGTGCACTGATGGCGTGAGCACAGAGGGCTGTGGGAGCACCACAGAGGAACTCAGGGCTCAGGCGGAGGGGTCAGGCAAGGGAGAGGCCCCCAGAGCATTACGAGCACTTGGAGTGTGGGGCATGGGGCTGAGACTAGCGGAGAAAACGGGGGAGAAAGAATTCTGAGAGCTAAGCCAGCCAAGCCACCTTGGGACCATGCGGGCCTCCCTGGAGGATCAGAATTCCAACCCTGGAAGCTCATGTGAGAGTCTCCTCTGGACCTCGCCCCTTGGGTATTTCTTGGTGTTGTTTTTAACTGCTCAAATTATCCAAAGGGTGACTATGTATTTTGAGAAATATCCTGTCTTGTCTTGTTAGTTAAAATTATAGGGGAAGGAATTTCCTCTATAATCAAGGATGGGGGCTTGGTGCCATCAGGGTATCCACACCCAGGCCACAGACGAGGACGCGTGGGCCCAAGTCAAGGCTGGGGGCAGCGGGAGAGGTAAAGAGTGTGGACCCAGAGGGGGACAGTGGAGGACGAGAACCCTTTCTGCCCACCTGGGCATTGCTCTTCCATGCAGAAGGGTGATCCCAGGCCAACTCACCACACCGATGGAGAAATAGTTGTTCATGATGTTGTATGGAACCTGGTCCCCGTTCTCCACCTCCTCTCTGGGGACGACTTCCAGGTGCCAGCGGTCCAGCATCACCAAGGGGCTCTGCTCAATGTCCTTCAGGATTTTTGTCAGGCTGCCCCCTTCGTACCCTGTGGAGCATGCAATTGCATTTGTCCCAAATTAGAAAGCTAAGTTGGTCTTGATGCACCGGCATCTGGCAGTGCAGGGAACCCCGTGGACATCTGTGACCAGGAGGCTCCCCAGTGTGTCTGTGGGCCAGAGACACTTAGGTTCCCTGAGCCACAGAGAAGGAGAGGACAACATGGAGTCATTAGGAAGAAGCTGGGGAGATTTGAAAGCCAGCGCAGCAGGGGTAAGGTGGGCAGGCTGTGTGGGTGAAGCAAGCCCTGGAGAATCGGTGGGCTGGGCGATGGGAAGAAAAAAGGATCTGTGCCCAGACCATGTCACGTTGGAGATGGACAGTGTGGTAGAGAGAGTTTTAAGACGGTCCCCATGATTCCTGACACCCCTGGTGTATACCCCATTCAAAACCCATGGGACCTGTGAATAAGATGGGACAGTCACCATCATGATTACGTATATTATATGGCACGGTTGACTTTAAGAAAGGGAGATTAACCTGGGCGGAGCTGACCTACTCAGGGGAGCCCTCAGAAAGGACTGGGCTTTTCCTTAAGAAATAGATTTGAAGCTTGAGAGGGATTCAACGTGAGGAAGCTTCTCTGTTGCCAGCTTTGAAGATGGAGGGAGCCACCTGGCAAGGAATGAGGGTGGTCCCAGCTTACAACCAGCAAGGCCTCAGGGACCCCAGTCCTACAACCACAAAGAAGTCAATTTGGCCAACAACCTGAGTGAGCTTAGAAGCAAATCCCTCCCTGCCCCCCACCCCAGAGCCTTCAGGGATGAGCATAGCCTGTCTAGTGTCCCGTTTCAGCCTCTGAGGCCCTGAGCAGAGAACCCACTCACCCTGTTCCTGGACTTCTGACCTACAGGACTGTGAGCTAGTAAATGGATGTTTTAAGCCTCTATGTTTATGATAATTTGTTATATAACAATAGAAAACTAACATAGAAAGTGAATGTTAAGTGATGAGAGGATAATGGGAGATACAGTCTTTTCTTTCAAATAACATCTCCATGTTCCTGCTTACCTTTCAGGCAACCTTGAAGAGTATTTTCCAGTTGTCAGGGCTTTGGTCAATTTCTTCAGGGATGCCACACAGGATAGCAATGGTAGCAACTGTGTCGCTAAGGGCCTGGAGGCTATCTGGGAGCACAGGCTGGGTTTCCGGCATGAAATTTGTGCCTAGATGCCCAGAGCATGGGGCCACACTCTGCCTGTCCCTAGTCTCAGTGTGTGGCTGAGGACCCTGGTAGCTCTTCCCGTGCCTGCCAACTTCCTCCTAGGGCTGACTACTGTTTTCTCTGCCCCTGTCCACTAGTATGCACCAATCTCTGAACACTGACTGCTGCCCGGCCTGGCCTTGAATCTCTCTCTGAATTGATCAGCCATCTGCAGTCCTACCCCAGCTCTGCCTGCCAGACTGACCTGTGTGCTGTCCATACCACCTGAACTTCACTCTCTGGAGCACACCCAGCTTCACGGGGCTGTTGCAGTTTGCAAAGTTCTCCTTCACTCCTGTAAGCTGGTGACAACTCTGGGTTCCTCCTTAGGGGAATTTTAAAACAAGGGCCCATGGCCATGGGGACCTACAATGACCTGAATGCTCTTAATAGCCAGTGATGTGGCTTTTCAGTCTGTATTCTGAGTCCTAATTCAGAAGAAGATCAGTAGTTTGGAAAGGGGGAATTTTATGCAGAAACACCTGTCTAAGTGAGTCCCTCCTGGGATGAGCACTGGGAAAGAAACAAAGGAGACTCCACCCTAAAGTTGACTTGTTCTACTGGGGAAGGCAGGCGGTAAGACAATCATTTCAGGATGACAGTGAATATAGTGAGGGGTAAGCAGAGGCGTCGGTGTGGAATTCAGGGCAGGGAAACAGTCATGGAGTCGATCTGACCCCAGAGTTGAGTATTACTCTGAGGAATGGGATCCCTAAATGGGAAGTTCAGCCTAGCTCTGCGGAGCGTCCCTGTTGGTTGGAAAGCTTGTTCCCAGGGTAGTGACACTCATAGGCAGACTCACCTCCTCCCCAGTGGAGACAGCGGGCCAAGTCATTTCCTGTTCCAAGAGGCAGGACGGCCACCGGTGGATGCTTTGCAAAGTTGGCCTTATCTGCAACCCATGCAGGGGAAGAGAGAACCATATGCCATGTGGTTACAGGATGTTTGAGTTATCTAGTTATCTCTGATCTGACACTCGAACCCTAAGATCTATAGCGATCTTTGAATACCTCCCATGATGGGGAACACACCACTTCCTTAAGCCATCTCTCCCATCTGCAGTGTGTTGACCACTACAAAGGGTTCTTTCATACCGACCAAAATCTATCTCCCTGTAACTTGCACTTCTTTATCCTAATTTCATCCTAATTCTTTCCTTTGGGGTGAAAGCACACACTTCAAAAACATTAATTTGAGCAGTTTTAGTCCTTAATGATTTCCTGCACTTATTACATTTATCCCCCAGACCAACCCTGCAGGGTATTATCATTCTTCTCATAGACGAAGAAACAGGTTCAGAGAGGGAAAGTAATTCCATAGCCAGGATCCAAACCCAGATCTCTGTGGCTCCAAGTCCATGTCCCTCCTTTCTTGAGGGGCTAGGCAGGTGCATAGATAGTAAAATAGGTGGGTCTGAGACATCGTGGAATGGTAGGGCATTTGGAAACTGAAGGTGTCACCGCTAAATCATTCAGGTTCAAAAGTTTAAACATTACATTGTGTCTATCGGGAAAAACCTCCAGGTGTCATTTGGCACCCAGATGTCCGTTTGCCACTTCCACCACCTCCCAGACTTGCAGATACATAGATTTATAATCTTATTTCCCACGCTGGTTGTGAAGGAGCATCAGACTAAACCATTAGAGGAGGCACAGACTATGTTTTAGTCTGGCTGCAGATCTATAGCACATATTGGCTAATTGGGAAAGTTGAAGGAGGCACAGGCACCCACTGGGCTCCAGAGGGCGCCATGTACACAAACCTCAGTTCACCTCCAGCCCATGAAGAGTGAGGGATGTGACTCAGGAGCAAGAGCGCTGTGGTGCTGGGGGAATCAGCATCCTGCATGAGGCTCATGCTAGGGCTGCTCCAGCAAAACGGGAGTTCGTAGGTCCCCCAGCTTGTTTGACTTGTGCCAGAAGCAGATAAGCTCAGGCAAGTTGCAGGGCTGAAAGTAACCACTGAGAGGGCTGCGATGGAGGATGGAGCAAAGCAATGGACTCTGCACTCTGTGTTTATGCCTCCTTGACTTTGCACATTCTGTTCCCTTTGACTGGAAGGCCCTTGTTTCCTTAGGTCTACTCTCTTTTCCTTAGTCTTTATCTCAGCAGGTCAACCATCTTCACAGGGTGACAACTAGAAAGCTGTATGCCACCCTAAGTTTCCCCTCTCCCTCATCCCACATCCATTCATGCATCAGTCTCAATGTCCTTTCTCCTTAATAGATCTGGAAGCAATCTCTTTTCTCCATCCCCATAGCAACGCCTGAGTTCAGGTAGGATATGATTCCTTACCACTGGTATTGTTTTAACTGCCTCTGCCCTCTCAGCCTCCAATTCCACCCCTTTGTGTGTTCTCCACACTTCTACCAAGACGGGCAATCCTTGAACCACAAGCCTGATCACATTAGTTCACTGCTTTCACACTATCATGGCTCCCATCACCTCTTAGCATGGCACACAAGGCCCTTCCAGGCTGTACCTTCCTCTCTAGCCTCAGCCTTCTCACATCCTACTGCCCACATCAATCAACCAAAGTGTATTCAGTGCCTTAAATCACAAGCTCTATGTTGCTCAGCTCCGATGCTGTCTCTGGGAGGCCCTCCTTGATTGCCCTGGTCTGGACCAAGTGCTTCTCTAGAGTGTCTCTTTAGGGCCAGGGATGATCTCATCATGCTGTCTTGCAATTGACTGCTTTTTTTTTATTTAATTTATTGGGGTGACAATTATTAGTGAAATTACATAGATTTCAGGTGTACAATTCTGTATTACATGATCTATAAATCTCATTGTGTGTTCACCACCCAGAGTCAGTTCTCCTTCCATCACCATGTATTTGATCCCCCTTACCCTCATCTCCCACCCCCCACCCCCCTTGCCCTCTGGTAACCACTAAACTATTGGCTGTGCAATTGACTACTTCTTTGCTCCTTGAATACACTGTAAGCCCTCTGGGCAAGTATATCTCATTCACCACAGTATGTCTACACATATTTCCTGAAGGCCT
Source organism: Rhinolophus sinicus (assembly GCF_036562045.2). Classification (NCBI taxonomy): domain Eukaryota; kingdom Metazoa; phylum Chordata; class Mammalia; order Chiroptera; family Rhinolophidae; genus Rhinolophus; species Rhinolophus sinicus. Next base: position 49,652,569 of record NC_133751.1, read on the forward strand.
ACTATGTGCCAGATGCTGTGCTATGGCTCTAAAAGCAGGTGAAAAAGCCATGGCTCAGGCTGTCATCCCTGCAGTAAAAAGGGATAGACAGATATTAATGAGGTCTTCCTATAAATGAGGCATAATTTCAAATTCATACTGGAGAGGAAAGGCGTGTGGTCCTATAACGAGGTGATTGAGGCTGGGGGCGGGGAGAGGTGGGGTATGTCATTGAAACCTCCCCAGAGGAAACTACGTTTGGCTGAGATCTGAAGTAGAAGCTGACCAAGCAAAGGCTGGGGGAACACATCAGACAGGAGGAACAACTTGTACAAAAGCCCTGTGGTGGAAGGGACTCGGACATTCAAGGGTCTGAGAGAGGGACTAGGTGCCTGGAGTCTGGACGGAGAAGGATAAAAGCATGAAATAAGGCTGGAAGCATGGGCGGCTCCCAGGGCCTATAGATCATTTGAAGAGTTTTTATCTTTATCTTAAGAATAATGGGAAGCCACTGATGTGCTTTGCACACATCACGAACCCAGTGGCATTCAGGAAAGACCACTCTGGCCATAGGAGAACAGATCAGAGAAGGGGCCGAAATGGGGTGAAGGAGAGCAGTGGACAGGCGCTTCCATATTTCCTGAATGGATGATCAGTGTGCAGTTATTCCTTTGACCACTGTTTTTTCTCTTGGGGCCACTAAGCTGTGCAAGAGACCATCTCACGTGACCTTCTTTCTTACTGCTTTGAGCAGCTTCTATCACCTGTGTGCTCTGCAGATGAAATCTATAAAACTTTTCGCCGAAGCCGACTCTCTCCTTCATGATAGAGGCGACCCCGTGAGCAGCTCCCAGTCCTGTGGCCACCCATCCTCTGCTGACCCGCTTTTCCTTCCTCTGCTCCCAGAGAACACCTCCCTCCTCCCACAAACGATTCCAGAGCCCCAGGTGACAGAAGAGTGTGGGTGGCTGCTTAGCAGGGCTGTGTCCATGGAAACCAAAGTGTCTGTGGGGGAGCAGAAGGCGGCAGGTGTGCAGGTACTGGTCCCCCACTTCCGGGCAGTCTGCTTATGACCTCTGGAGGCGCCGCCTTCCCTGCCCTGTTCAGGGTCTGTCCTGGCCCATCCTTGACTCTGCTCTTGCCCTCATCTCCCACAACCAGTCAGTCAGTAAATCCTGTTGGCTCAACCTTCAAAAGATATCCAGAGTCTGACCACTTCTCACCACCTCCGCTGTTTCTGCTATTGTCCAAGCCACAGTCACCTCTCACTTGGATAAATTCAGGACCCACCTAACTGGTCTTTCTGCTTTCCCCTCTTTTTCCTAATCTGCTGTGTCTCTCCTTCGCTCAGAAACCATCCAGCATCTTGGGTCTTGCCCAGCATGAAAGCCATGCTCTGTGTAATGTCCTAAATGTCCTGGTGATGTGGCTGTGCATTATCTCTACTGCATCCCTTGCCACTCTGCCCTCACGTGCTGCGCTCTGGCACACTCTGCAGCCTTCCCGCAGCCTTCAGCAGCCTGGCCTGCTCCTACCCCAGGGCCTTTGCAGTTGCTTTTCCTTCTGCCTGAACAGCTCTTCCCTCAGCTATTCGCATGGCTCACCCCCAGGTCCCCATGAAAATGTCATATGCTCTGCCAGGTCTTCCCTGACAACTAGGATTTAGATTGTATCCCTCACCCCACCGCTGAGCTCCCTTTGCCCCTTCCTGCTATATTTTTTATCACCTTCTGGCATATTATATGCTTCACTTATTTCTTTGTTTATTGCCTGTCTCTCCCTCCTAGAAGGGAAGCTCCATGATTTTTGTCAGTTTGTTCATTGTTGCACCTGCAGTGCCTCGAGGAGAGCTTGGCATAGGCAGTATTTGTGGAATGAATGACGGGGAGACAGAGGCAGCCCAGCGCTCATCATTCTGAATCCAGTCTCAGACTTTGATGACGGCTATCCCCAGCTCTTCCCTTTCTTGTTCCTATGTTCAACGTCCCAGTGTTTATCTGGGTTCTCCAGGGTTCGATCTTGAATATATGCCCATACCAGAATTTCAGTCAGTCTCCATCTTTTAATGGGGGCGAGTGTCCAAGATCCCACAGATCCAGGCAAAGCTAGACTAGAACCCAGGCCCCCTGATTCCCAGCCTGGGCTCTCCCCACTGCCCCTTTAATCTAGGTGTATTGGACACAGATCAACGTGGCCTTTTTCTGATCTGCACTTTCTGGCTCAGGCTCCTGATGCTCATCTCGAGGTGGTGTGCCCTGGGCTATGCATCTCTGTGTAGTTCTCTGATCTTTACCCACCGCCCTGGATCTGCCTGCAGTCTCAGTCCTGCCCCTCCCCCAACCTCCGAATCTGGCCTGTCTCCTCACTGCCCAAACACCTACAACAGCAGATAGTTTTGGGGTAAGGTGTGAAACAAATTGTTACACCTGTGCCTGTGGGAATCCTTCCATTGTCCTTTTTCTTTCTTTTTTCCACCCAAAGTAGATAGTTAGTCAAGCATTGGTCCAAGAGTGAAAACAAGGATGAAAAAGACATGGTTCCATTTCTCGTTCTTTTTTATTGCCTTCCTTGGACTTTAAATATACTTACTATAAGTAAGCTTCAAAGCCCCGCCCGGCCCATTCTTACCAATGCAATCCAAAATCCAGCCAACGGTCCCATCTCCTCCGCAGGCCAAGACACGGAAGTCTGGAGTATCACAGAAAAAGTTCAGCCTGGGAGTAGAAGAAAGGCCAAAACGGTCTTGTTTACTAGGTTGTGGTTGGCCTTTGACACACTCCTTGGGTCAGAGACCTCCCCCCTCTTCCCTTCCTTTCCCTGGGAGTATGTTACGTCCTTTTGGGGTTGAAAGGGTCACTTAATGTTCTGAAACCAGAACTTACTAAGCAATGCCATTGAGTATGAATCTCAGGGGCCATCCTTGTACAAAGAGAGTCTGAGTCAACATTCAACACAGAAAATGGTTTTCTAGAAACTCTGTTATTTGTGCAGAGGAAGCCAGTTTGCTTATTTTGGCAACAATACAACTAACCCCCAACCTCTTGATTTCCCTCCTGCTCTCCTGCCTGCACTGTCCTCACAACCACCCTTCAAGTCAGATGCACTGAACAAGCTGGAACTTCATCCCACTCTCCTGTGGGTCCAGACCTAAGTGACGTGAGCACCATTTCCCCTCAGGGGCCTTAACGCTTCAGAGCAGGGCTCTTAATCTGGGGTCCATGAACCTCCAAAGGGTCTGTGGATAGAATCCAGAGGGCCATGAACTCGGAGGAGAAAATGTTACGTTCTTCCCTGTGCTCTAACTGAAATTTAGCATTTCCTTCAATTATGAATGTAGGCAACAAATCACAGAGGTATTAACAATACGTGTGACTTTGTCAGCAGTTGAACTCACAGGTATTTTAATGTTTTACTATAGTTGTGGCAGATATATCATACCATCATTTATGCTTATGACTGCTTTTAATTTAAAATAGTTATCAGACCTGCCTCTGGAACTTGCTGTATATAATGTGTTAATAAATCACATATATTCCCAGATCACAAATTTTTTTTTTTAATATTCTGATAACTGTTTTCAATACAATTAGTTTCCCTGGTAATCCTATATATTTCAATTTAGTTATTAAAAAATATTAGTCTGAGAAGGGGTCACAGGCTTCATCAGACCGCCAAGTGGGCCCGGCACAGAAACGTCAAGAACCTCAGCCTCAGAACAAATGTGACCTGTGGACACCTTGGGATGGGTCTCGGGGAGCTGAAGCTCAGGGTTTCCTCTTTACCCAGCCTCATGGTCTGGGACGACTCCTGGGGCTTTCTGAGTCACTGATGCACGTGTGGTCGAATTCCCGTTCCCTCCTTTGCCCTTCATTCCCTGCTCTCCAATAGACAGTGAATTCTGAACGGAAGCTCTCTTCAACTAGTCAGCCTGTCTGGTTACAGACTGACACATCAGATGCTCGAGGCTGCTGCGCCCTGGAAGTTGCCACCAGGCTTGCCATCCAGGGCAAAACCAATTGAGGACACATGAGGTTAATCTAGAGAACTGCATTCCAGTATTAAAATGCCCGAGAAGAGTATGGGTTGGTGAAAGTGTCTGTGGGCTGCTGCTCAGTTAGGTCATCATGGAGCAGTGATTGGCAATCGTGGTGACCGTGGTAAGTGGTTTGAAATTAGTTTTACAGATAAATTGTGGCAGAGGCGCTGCATCTGCACTCAGGTTTCTTTCTCTTTCTAAGAGGGGTTTGCACAACCACTACCATAAATAATAGCTTTGTGTCAAACAACTGGAAACAGGGAGAGATTCCCTTTTTGGACTCCTTACTCCACCCCTTCTGAGGGTCTTGTTGAATCCAGAGTATAAGAGTGGGTTAGGAGGTTGGGCAAAGCAGCTGTGTGCTGAAAAGCCCAGCGCAGAGCACACAGATCTGAGGGCCTGGCCCTGAGACAGCCTCTGGCCAGCATACGTCTCCAGTGTACTGGCTCTTTCTGGTAAGAAAGCCAGTCTTTGGGTGCTGTCCAGCCCCGCTGCTGGAGGGGTCTCTGGTTACAGGGACCTGTACCGCATCATGTTAGTGCTCACACAGGGCCCGCTCCTCTCACCAGACCTTCAGTCAAGCTGCAAAGGGGCTTCTTTGTCTCCTCGCATTGCTCTCCCTCTCTAATGAACAGTGAAACAGCCAATAAGAAAATGACAGGAGGAGAAGGGCCCAGAGAAAGCTTAACAACCTCTAAAATAGATAATCCATAAAGAAAGTGATTTCATTGAATTGTTTTTATCCTAAGGTGCCCCCACAACAGAAAATGCAGCAGATCTACTAACTGACAGTGATAAGAAAATGCTTTCCTCCCCTCTCTCTCTCCCTGATGATTCAGTATGAAGATACTAGCTAAGACAGTCTTGCAAATAAGTTAAAACAATTTACCAGCCCGCCTGCCCATGCCAGTCAAATGAGTGGCGTATTCAGGAGGCCACTTCCTAGAATTAAACATAATAAGTATTCCTGAGTATCTCCAGGAGGAAGTAAGAGCTGATGCCAGGAGAGAAAATGAGTAAAATGTCAGGAAGGACAAGTTCACAGATGAAGGAGACAACAAACGATTACAGAAAAGGTATCTCCTTCAGAGACTAAAGGAGAAGGGGGAAACAAGAAGTAAGGATTGTATCTCCATACCCTGGAGTAGGCCCCCCATTGTCCAGGTTGAAAACTTGTTTGGGGTTGAGCAGATAGTGGAATTTCCGAAGAATTCTATGGGAAAAAAAAAAAGAGAGAGAGACAGAGGAGAATGTCATCATGAGAATGCACAAGAGAGCAAACACCTCTGGAGCCCATTGATGGTGACAATGAGGGTCCATTTAAATCCCAGAGGGGAGAAGACTGAATGCAAGCCCTGCAGACCCTGAAATCCCAGATCCGGCTGCCATCACTCTGGCCCTCACTCCTTGGTTCAAAGCCTCCTCACTGTGCAAGCCTCTAGCCCCTACCCCAGAAGTGTAATCCCTTACAGAGAGGACAGGGCAGAGAAATGCAGAAAATAGAACTTCCATGCTCCTAAAGCTTTTTCCTTCCTGGAGACCGTCTCTTAAACGTTCTATGAGTTCTAGGTAGTATAATTCTGCTCTTTGTGGACTATACAAAGGCATCAAGGGACCCTCTGTGCAAAGGCCCTCAAATCCTAGAATCAGGAGGAAACACAGGAGGTGGGCTGGGGCAGAGGGGGCTGGGAGCAATGAGCCCATTTAAGCTTGTTTCCAAGGCTCCCGCGTGAGAGTAATTCGGTTAGTTCAGAAGGGGGGCTCTGCCCCTTGGACTGGAGTGGAGCTTCTCATAGTTCTTGCTTCAGCTCTACTTATTATAGTTTTTAACCTGAATTCCAAGTTACCATTACCCCAGAACTGAACAGGACTGGGAGGCAGAGCTGCTTTGCCCATTCTCCCTCTCTCTTAGTGCTTCCAGCATACTGGACGTTTCCTTCGCTGATAAGGTGGGTGTCCTGCTTTGTCAGGGGCTGGATAGGCCAGGAGGTCCTAATCAGGTGAGTGCCACCACATCTCTTAAATCTAGAAAAGACTTAAGAGGCTAAGAAGGAAACAGGCATCTCAGAACTTGGTCTCATTCTGGGAGCCATGATAATGGCTCATATGACAGGTCCTGGGCTAAGCACTGTGTCTATTTTAATCCTCACAACAACCCTATGAGAGAAGAAATTATTATTATCTCTATTTTACAGAGGAGGAAACCAAGGCACAGGGACATTAAGTCACTTGACAGGTCATGAAGTGGTAAGCAGGATTTGATCCCAGGTCTGCCTGCCTCCGTAGCCCACGCTGTTACGGCTGAGGGGAAGAGAGGACCCAAGTGAGGCTGTCCCAGCTTCTCCATTTTGAAAAAGAAGAGAACATACCTTTCTCCTTGTCTCCCTCCACTCTTGGGGTTCACCAAGACCAACAGGGGGTGGGTACCCGGGGTGGGGATGATCTTATACTTAAAAGGTAAAAGAAAAAGAAATTAGCTCTGTTTTAGCCAATAGGGGGAATGAGATGAGAGTTAATGCTGAGACAGCTTCTGGGAGAGGTGGGTAGGAAGCAGTTCCAGGCATGGAGGAGAGGAGAGTGGGAAGTAGGTCTTTGTCTACTGGCTGCGTTTTTGAGGGGTTAACCAGCTAAATGTCTTTAGCTTGAGTGGCCTGTAAGCGGTGTTCATGGTGACAGGGTTTGAAGTCAAAGTCAGAGATGGGGCAATGGCACCATAGTTTCACATCATTCAATAATGGTGAGGCATTGTGCCTCCATCATGAGATCAGATTTTGTGAGGGATACAACTGAATACGATCTTAGAAGTTATAGCCATCTGGTCAAACACCTAAATAAAATAACACTCATGAAGTTAACTATCACTTCTACCCTGGCACCTATTTTCCTCCTGAGCCTTGGTTCCACAGTTCTCAGTCCAGTGGGTACCTTTAACCAGATGTCAGGTTGCTCCCAACCTCAGCGTGCCCCAAACCTGTCCTATCTTCTTTCCACATAAAACTGGTCCTCTCCTGGCTCCCTGTTTCAGTTAAAAGTACTATTATTATTCATCCAGTTCTCCAGAGGAGACCCTGTCCTACCAATTATTTCCTTGGACTGTCCCTTTCTCTCTGGCAGCTGCCACAGTAACGACACTGCTCAGGCCTTTCCCAGCTCAGCTAAGTCCTATCTGTTGCCCCCATGTGGTTCCTTCCCAGGACATATTAGTCATACCACTCTTACTCAAAAACCTTTATTGACACCTCATTGCCCAAAGGATAAAATCCAAATCTCCTAACCTGGCATCCAAGGTATTTCAATGTGGCCCAATTCAACTGTTATCTCTTAATTCCTCTAACCCTCACTGTAGCTCCAGCCAAGCCCGGCTCCTGCCCTCTCGTGAGTATGTTGCCTGCATTCCTGCCGTGTGGTCTGTTCACACTGCTTGCTTCTGCTCAATGCCCTGAAATGCCCACTTCCTTTTTTGCAACCTTTAAGAAACTTCTCAGCCTCAGGACCCAAGAGCTACTTCCTTTATGAGGATTTCTTTGAATACTGCAACTGAAATGATTGCACTTGAAACATGTAATATCTTCTGAGTTTCTTTTGTTGTTGTGCATTTGTGTTTGTTTTTTATTTTCTTAGATAAATGTCTCAAAGCATCAACTGGCTTTTAAATGCCTCAAAAGCAGGGTGTGTGTATAACTTTTCTACCAAGGACCCCATAGCACCACGTACAGGATTTGGTGCTCGGTAAACACTTGTGAGTTTAGCTAAAGGACACAGTGATATAGAGATGCAGCTCTGCTCCATAGTCAGTATCTAATGCCCACTTTTCCAGATCTGAAGCTAAAAGCTTAGCAAGCACAGAGCCATGCTGTTTGAAATGGAGAGCAGCATTCTTCATGATTTTTAAGAATTTTCTCATCTGCCTGGGGTGACTATGTGTGTGACACTCAGAAGCATCTTGGAGCCTGAGGAGTAATTTTTTATTTTTTTTTACCTCTGATGGTGATGTTCAAAATATTTAACAACCTGGAGCATGGGCACTGGCCAGTCAGAACAGGTACAGGATAACCAGATGGATGCCAGCTGTAAACAACTGGGATACCTGCAGTGTGTGTGTGTGTGTGTGTGTGTGTGTGTGAGCTTTCCTTGACTTTCTGCCCTTCTAAGTGTCTAGAGCTTTCCCACATTATTAAGGTTCCCCCATCATTATTGCTTATGTTTTAATTGTCAAACCACACTAATCTGCATATTTTCATTTAATCGTAGAGCATCTCTGGGAAGTGGGCAGTGCAGGGATTGCTATGCCCCTTTTCAAACAAGAAAACATTAAGGTTCAGAGGCAAAAAAAGGAAGCCTTAGTTTTCTGTGTTCTTTTCTGGTACTCTTTGTACCTCACCAGGCTGCCTTTCCTGCATTCCCTGCAACTCTGTGGAAGGCACAAAGAGAAGACGTTCATTGGTGAACCCAAGTCAAAAAAGGAGCTCCTACATATACATTTAGGGGTGAAGAAGAACTTTTGGATGTGTTAGCTTTGTTCTGGCTGATCACATTCTGAAAAGTAGCTTGGCAGTCTTGGAAAATCCATTGTGTTCTTTTAGGCTGCACTCTTGCTATTACCTATTATAATATATTGTGTATGTTGTTGTTTCATGCAACTTGTTCTTAAAGAGGTCATAAAGCCAACTTGAGTAGCAACAGGCTCAACCAACCTCCCTTCTCACCACCTTCTACAGTGTGGTGGGCAAAGGTAATTCCAAAGGCTGGAAATAGTGTTGTGTGTGATGTAATTGATCAGACGAGAAAGCAAATATTGAGATACATTTCTCTAGAACCCAAACCCTACTCTCCTCTCCACAGCCTTGGACCAGCTTAGAATGAGCAGTCAGACTCGGGCTTGCTGAGGTACCTGCATTACCAGTTCACCCTTGGCTGACACGCTGCCATCAGACTTCCCACCTTGCCTGTCCTGTGAGAAGAGAGGAAAGACAAGCATCTTTTGAAAAGAATGCCTAATGTAAAAAGAGAGATCAGGAGAAAAAACAAACAGTTAATATAAAGAAAGAGAATAGAAAAACCAGTATGGTGTGGGGAGAACTTTTTCAAAGTGGGGCTTTAGACCTAAAAAAATGAAATGCTCCCTTATAGGTTTCTCTAGGACTCTCCAGGTCGCTGTCATCATTTGTTCTGACTTTAACTTGAAGACATTGGAAGGGACATGAAGAGAAGAAACATTGAAATGGTCAGAAATCTACTTTGTTAATTTAGAAGCTTGAGCTCTGAGAAGCAAGGTCTTAGATCTGGCTTCTCGGCTCAGCATTATCTAAATGATGTGATATTGAGAAAGTTATTATTATTATTATTTTCAATTTCAAATGAACAGATATTATTTAGGCAACAATTCTCATGTGTCAGTACTTTTAATGTTGTGCACATAAAATTATAGTAAAAAGACGACTATAAACAAGATGTAGCCCCTCTATTTTCATGGACAGCACACTGCATCACGGTAAACTGAGTTTATATTCCACCATCAAGTGTGGTTCTCCCATTAGTTCACTTTGTGATGGGTCATTAAGAATATCTTCAAATCCAATAGTCTCATCATTACCCCTCAAAATATCCAGTGAAAGGTTTGCGCTCGGAAGAAATGGAAGACGCTGAACTTGCTGCACTGCCTTGAATTCCATTTGCAACTTTAGCGGCGCAAACAGACCCTGGATGTTTCTCAGTGTGGAAAAATTCATTTTATCTTGATTGAGCTGGACATTTTTTTCTGATGATTCAAGAGGATGAGTGGGCAAGAGTTCGTTTTTCACACAAGAAAAACCTTTTCGAAGACCATGACTTTCAAAAGGTCCCCTTGCGGAAAGCCCAGTAACAGGGATACCGTCCTTTAGCTGAGATCCAAGTCCTCTGGCATCATCTTCAACTTGCTCTGCGAACAGCCTCTCAGCCTAGTTACCGCCATCGGCCCAGCAGCTCACTTCGAACGCTATTTTTCTTAGTTTTATGTCCTCTTTTTTTTTTTCCTCAAAGGTTTATGATTTATTTTGTGGAGGTTTATTTCACATATAGTAAAATGCTCAAACCTAAATCTACAGCGTGATGCATTTCTGCACGTGTATATGCCCTTGTAAGTACTGCATCTTCAGGCGTAACTCTGTTGTAACTCCTGTTATACTAGTTTTGCCTGGCTTTTGAATTTCATATGAACGAATCATAGAACATGTCCTTTTTTGAGTCTAGCTTCTTTTGTTTAGCACTGTGTCTTTAAGATTATGTATGGTCTTACGTCTATGCATAGTTTTTTCCATTGCAATGTAGTATTCCACGATAGGAACGTGCCTCAACTGTTTTATCTATCCTCCTGTCAGTGGTCATTTAGTTTGTTTCCAGTGTTTCACTGTTACGAATAAAGTTGCTATGAACATTCTTGTCCATGTATTTTGGTGGAATAAGTGCTCATATTTCTCAGGTAGATTCATAGGAGGGGGCTTATTGGGCCATAGAGTTTTGTATTTCCCACTTGGTAGATACTCCCAAATGGTTTTCTAAAGTGGTGGTTTTTCTTCAGTTTTTAATGAGAAAGGAGCAGCTGGTCAAGTCAAGGATGAGAGGTGAGGAATCAGTGGGAGTTGGCAACATCTTTAAGATGGAAAGGGAACAGTTGAGGTGTTTGGTGCTTGGTTTGAAAGAGGAATCTTCAACACAAGAGACAGAGAAAGTTTCAGACGGTGATACAAGGAGTTTAATTTTGCTGAGCTCATTTCCAAATAGGGCTGAGATACCCAAGTGGAAATCCTCAAGGCAGAGAGTGTTCCACGAATGGACACAGGAGAGAGGTTGACAGGGACGAGGGAGGCCTGGGAGGCCTAGCCATGCACAGGTGGCAACTGAGGCTCCTTGAGCTGTGCTCTGCATGCAAGGTGCTTGGAACTAATGTGCTTTCCTTGATGGGCCATTTCAGAGCATCTGGGTGGCCAGCATTGGATGACTTTAGTCAGGGGAGTTTTCTCTCACAATCTCATGGGTGCGACTCTGATCCCTGTAAACTTGTGCTGAAAACACAAACCCTAAGAATTGTTGAGGAAGCCCTCTGAGGGATGTGACTGTCTGAATGCTGCCTACGTCTGAAATGTGCACTGTGCTGGGGGGCGGGAAGAGCCCTGGCGGGCAGCAGCACTTACCCGGGTGACTGGGCATATCGAGGTGGGCAGCAAGATGTGGTCTCTGAGTTCCCCACCATCACACAACATGGATAATTCACATTTGCGGTGAAACTGGAGGGAACAATGAAGATGAGAGAGAGTGAGTGACCAAGGAAATGTCAAGTACGAGGGTTTAGAGATTTACTGGGGAAGCAAGCTGTCTAGTACTCCCCCAAATCCTGATGCACTGCTGGCTTTGACAGTATAAGCGCGCGCGCGTGTGTTGTGTTGTGTCATGTTTTGTGTGTGGTGTGTGTGTGTGTGTGTGTGTGATTGGGGTGCTAAGTCTGCTGTGGGCAGAGAAAGGAGATGAAGTGCTGCCCAGGCTGCTGGAGCAAAACGGTCATGAGCAGTGTGGCCTGCAGCCCTTCCGTGGGGCACCCCATGTGGATTCCAGAGCCCCCTGGATATTTGCTCCCTAGGCTCTGAGACACTTGAAGGAAGGAGGTCTCATTGAGAGGCTGGAAGTAAACCCTGTGATTCAACCTCTGCATCTTAAGAGTTTTGTAGTTTGATTTGGAGACACGACTTTTTTGAGGCTGATCAAGGACCTTGGTCAAAGGGACAAGACATGGCACCGAGTTTGCTTTGGCAGGCAGGTCGGGCAGGTCCAGGCGTCCGGAGAGGAAGTGGACATTTGCTGTGGCTGGCGGCAGCAGGCACAGGCCTCTGGCCCAGGCAGCGGGGCTGCTGTAAGTAGTGTGCCTTCGTTTGACGCCTGGAGGAACACGATTCTGATGTCAAATTCCTCTCCAACTCTGCTGGTGCCCCGGGCCCCAGATGACACCAGGCAAAGGAAGTTAACGGTCCAGCCTGCTGTTCACAGCTGCCTGGCCACGTAGGCAATGGACGGGCCAGCTTCTTCTTAAGCAGCCCTTACTCCCCCGGTTCTGGGGATGCCCTCTCCCGAAAGCTTGGTGATTCATTGGAGGCAGTTAGATTTAGGGTATTGAATGGGGGCTCTGGCCACCTCCCAGCCTTGCCCCCCTAGTTCCGCTCACACCCTCTGGCAGGATGTCCACTAATCCCTGGCCACAGCTTGAGCAAAAACCACACTGAAAAGAAGCAGGGCTGTCCTAGGCGCCAACCCACCGTCATCCGGCACCACACGCAGTGCCGCGCGGTGACACTCTGGTAGCACTTGATACTTTTGTGGCACCGGTCACACTTGACGGAGGTGTTCCCTTCTACCCACGCGTGCTGCATCACCTGCGGGAGGGAAGGGAAGGATAGCAGGGAAGGCTGCAGAACCAAGCCCCGGGCTTCGGGCCTGAGGAGAAGGGTCTGGGAGGAGCACAGGGTGGGGGGAGCAGAGGGGGTTGTTTTCTGCTTAGTTTATGCAGTTATTGGATGCTGGGCTGCTTTGCTGCATTGCACTGATGTGGTCTCTTCCTGCTTAACCACCATTTCACTAATTAAGGTAGATGAGAAACCACTTTTCCTGTGCTTTGAATAGCTCATTCACCCTGGCAATCAAGCCTCTGAGCAGCATCTCGTCTGGTAGTCCATCTGTCTGTCTTGCAGAACTCATTGCAGAGTGAGGTGCTTGTGTGCACCCTCTTCTAGAAGGCAGCGCAATGCAGGGAAACACAGGAGGGCTTGGGCAGCAGACAAAACCCGTTGGAGTCATTGATCTTCCACTTGGCAGCAGGGTGACCTTTGACCAGTTCCTGGGCCTCTCTTAGTCTCGGGTCCCTCGTCTGTAGGAAAGGCATAAGAAGCCCCACCTCTAGGTTTGCTGCAGGATTAAATGAGATAGCACACGTGGCAGGGCCTCCCTGGCACAGTCCTGGACCTTTGGAGATGCCCACTGACGGGTAACTTCCCCATCCCGTCTTCCATGGGCCAGTGGCTCTCAGCCTTAGCAGCCCATCAGCATCACCTGGGGAGCTTCTAGAAGTTCTCAGGCCCAGCCCTCACTCCAAACCAAATAGAGTTTCTGGGGATGGGACCCATCATCTGTATGTCTTAAAACACACTGAGTCATTACAATGTGCAGCCAACGTTGAAAAGCACTCTAGAAGGAAGTTAGAGGAAAAAGTTCAAAGAAATTAGTGTGGGTCACCAGTTAGCAGATTATTTCACATGTTTCCTGGAGAGCTGGTTGTACCTGCTGCCTGGACAGGAAATGCACTAGAGCAGCCTGGAAACTTGGGAAGCAGGTGGGATACATGTGTTACGTGTGTGTCTGTAAGAGCAGCCAAAGTGACCCATGACACCAGATGGCCTGAGTCCTCAGTTGTCTCCCCCACGAATTCTAGAGAACTTCACAAAATTTCCACCAGGGCACCCTGGATAGTGGAACGTAGAGGGTCTGGACTCTGGGGGAACGAGGGAGCCTAGTCTGAAGTGCCAAACTACAAGCACAATATTAAAGACACATGGACTATTTGAATGCTACCATCTCTGCTTGCATTCAATGAACTTAGCAGTTATGCTTGCATTAACTTATCAGTTAAGTTACTATGTCCTCGTCTCAAAAGGGTTTTGGTAAAATTGTTCTAGATGATGTGTCACTTCTATTTTGTAGCTTCTCACCTGCCGCTGTCACTCACCCCTGAGGGTATAAAGTACCCAGTTTGCTAATCAATTTGTCGCCAACACCTATGTGGTCATATTGAAATTGCTCTGAGGTCATTATTTCCATTTTGCAGAGAATGAATGAGGCTCAGAGAGGTTAAGTGACTGGCCCTAGGTTCCAAGGCTGGTCAGTGGCCAAGCAGGGCGTCATCACCAGGTCTTCTGACTCCAAGTCCACGGTTGTCTCCCAACACCACATTGCCTTCTCCATCGTCTTCTGGGATCAGAAGAGATGGTGAAGGACTTGGGTTGCCCCTGGAGACTCAGGAGGTCGTGCATGTGCCATGCTAGCCCCTCTGTGGCCTTCCTCTGTTCCAGAGTGCAGGCTTAGGGCCTAAGCCAGGAGTGCACCATGCGTCCTGGTGAAAGGCATGGACATGGAAAGGTGTGTATGCGGGCGTGATGTAGAAGGAGTCGAAAGAGGCCATGCAGTGTCTCATGGGGCATGCAAGCATGTCCTTGGAGGTGCCCTTCTCTCTCGGAGTCTTTTTGGGGAGGGCTGGATACCACTCCTAGCTGCTAATCATCTCCTGACTCAGATTCCTCATTGGAATCTTCCCTACAAAAACTCAGAGTGTCCTTCCCCTGCTAATTTTGAGAAAAGTCTATTTCCAGACTCGGTGAACCACCCAATGGCCAGGTTAGAAACCTGGGACCCATTCCCCAACTTCCCCCTTCTCTCATTTCTTACATCCCCATTGCCAAGTCCTGGCGGTGGTCCATCCACGTTATCTCAGATTCCCCGTCATTTCCTCTACCTTAGCCAGTGGGACAGTCAAAATGCTCAACAACTGGCACAGCTGGGAGACCGTCAGCATAGACACAGCCACCACTGCCACTGCGGACAGGCCAGAGCACAGCGAGCAAGTGCGGACCCCAGCCCAGGCGGGCCCTCAGGGCAGCACTGCCTCTTGCCTGAACTGTTGGAAGAGTTCTTTCCCCTCAGATCTCTCTCCTGCACTATGTCAGAGCAAGTGATCTAATTCACAAACCCAATGATCTCACGAGCTCAAAGCTTCTTAGTGTCTCCTTAGAAACTCCTTCCCGACTCTTCATCTGGCCTCACAAGACCTTCCCAGGCTGGAGCTCTCCACTTTCAGAACACATGGCCTGCCACTTCCCTTTAAGCGCTCTCCGTCCCAGTCACACCAAACTAAGTACAGCTCCCGGAATAAGCCATGTCTCCTCCATGCCTGTGCATTCGAGGCTTCTTCTGCCTGGGTGCCCTGTCCTCCTCCTGATTTGGGTTCAAGACACAACTCAGGTGCCATCTGCTTTGTGAAACCTTCCCTGGCCTCCTCCCTGGGTGCCTCAACTGTGCGTCCCACACAGACCTATTGCTATCATCCATCTCACCACTTTGTACTTGGCTCATGTGCCTATCTCTCCCCGTCTCTAGCCTGCACAGTTCTCCAGCAGGCGGAGGTCCATCTTATAACCTGCATTCCCCCTAGCACAGTGCCCGGCTCATGGCAGACACCAGGGAGATGCTGAATGCATTGATGGATGAAGGAGATGATTTAAGGGTGGTCTTCGAGGCAGAGAAGGCACTGGATAAAGATCCCAAAGCCACTTCCTGCCCAGGAATCTGTGGTGATTGACATGTTGCCTGGGACAGAGCATGCAATAGAACAAGGCAATAGGTGTCACCCACCTCGCCGCCCCTTTTGGTTTTTGAGTACGTTTTGACACACCCAGGAATGTTTTTGGATACACAGCGTTCGTGGACGGTGTATTTACAGTCTGAAAAAAGTAAGGAAAGTGCTTGTGAGTGACCACCTAGGAAAGGTCCAGCCACCCCTCCCCACCCCAAATCCAGCTGAGGCCCATGCCTCCCTCTGGGTGGCCAGTCAGGGTCAGGGGACATAAGGAGCTGGCCTTGCCTAATGGAAATTCAAAACAGTCTCCAGTTGTCCACTGGGAAGAGAATCCATGGTTATCTCCCAGACATGCTTCCGCATATGCCACCCTGCCACACTGCCTTCTGCTGCAGGCGATGACTGCAACAGGAAAACATCCCCAGAAAGACACTTCCCCCTTGAGGGCAGTGAGAGGACTCAACCTCCTCGCTATCCAGCACCACAGTATTGTATGTCAGGGAGGCCGGGGAGTGGCTAGGAAGGCCAGGGGTCTTCCCACATGATCTTGTGTAAGTTGTTTCATGTCTCTGAAATTCCGAGTTTTCTATAAAATGGCAATACAATTGCCTCTCTTTCTCTTTGCAGGGCTTTTGCAGCATTAAATGAGGTAATTTGTATAAAGCACCATGTGTCTGGGTCACAATAGCTATTCCACAAATTGTTATTAATGTTGTTGCTATTACTACTTATTATTATGCAAACAGCAGAGGCCCACAGAACTGGAACCTAATAGGAATGAGACTGTGTCTATAAAAAGTGGTGAGAGCTGAATTTGTATGAGTGCTGGAAAGACTGCTTCTTAAGCCTTCTGATGCTCTCCATGGACACTGGGTCCAGCTCTGCTAAGATGACTTTTGTGGCCAAAGTCACCCGCTGCCTAGCTCACGTGCGTGTGTTTAGGTGAAACGCTCTGGTGAGTCTGACCACACCCAAGGGCCTTCCCTGCAGCAGCAGCTCCCCAGTCTCTGGTGGGCCCAGACCTGTCTGTATTGTGAGGTGACTGGCAGAACACTACTCACATGAACCCTAGCCCCTACAAAGCCTTGTCACTGCAGCCCCCTCCCTCTCCTTCTGCTCCCCAAATCCACCCTCTTTCCTGCATCACCCCTTCTTTATCCTTCCCCTCCATCTTTCTTCTGTTCTCCTTTCCAGTCTCCCTGCTTCCTTTTTCATGAGTGTTTTTTCTCCTTTCCCATCTGACTTTACTAAATGGATTATAAAGTGAAACAGTTTTAATTTCTACTGCACTTATAAATCTAGTTTTATGTGGCTTATTAATAAATAAAAAAGACCCAGGCTCTTCTGACCACCTGAAATATTCACTAGCAAAACCCAACTGAAATTAGCATGAGATACTTTTTAATTATGTGTGAACCTTAAGAACTTTTTTCAGTGTGTGTGTGGGTCGGTGGTCCGTGACGGGACTCCAACAATGGGACAATCCTTACCCATTGTCTTGGGTAGAAGCAAAATAGGACATGGAGGTCTTGCTTTATTCCCTGCTGTTGGAACAAGACGGGAGGTCCCTCAAGCTAGGAAGTAGAAATACCTAGGCTTTTTCTGGAAAGGCTCAACCACGTGCAGAACAAGAGAGCTCCTGGGGAAAAAGGGTTTGAGGGACGTTGACTCACAAATGCAGCACAGGCCTTGCTTCCGAACGCCCATCAGCATGAGATGGCAGAAGTTGCAGTAGGTTGGTTTCTTGAAATGCTTCATGGTCCAGGCGTGCCTCCCGTCCCCTGTGGGGCCCTGCAGGGACAACAAGGGAATGGGGCGCCGAGCAGGCAGCCCCCACGTTAGCAGAAGCTCGAGGCTGCCTCCTGTGTTTTCTTCTTTCTAAAAAGACTCTCTTCTTGTACTTGGAAGAAAAGATATCCATTTATTTTATGGATGTAAGGACTATTTTAAAAGAAATGCAAATCAAAAGAAAGTTCTTTGTGTTTTCTAAGCTTTACAAATATTAAAAATTAGGAATATCTGAGTGGGAACATGTGTGGGGGGATAAAACAAGCCCTCTCCTATATGGCAGGTGGAAGTACAAATCCGAACAAACTTTCCTTCCTTCCTTCCTTCCTTCCTTCCTTCCTTCCTTCCTTCCTTCCTTCCTTCCTTCCTTCTTTTCCTCCCTCCCTCCTTCCTATCTCTAAAGATTCTTTAAATGTTTGTAACCTTTGACTTACAAATTTCATTTCTTGAATTCTGTCCTAAAGAAATAATTTTTGAAAGACAGATGAGCATTTTTGTGCCCTGTCAGATGTTTTATTTATTTAAAATAATGCAAAACTGGAAATATCCTAAAGACCTCAAAATTACCAAAAGGTTAGTTGTGGTACAGCCATGTGATTTAATGTTAAGTAGCCATCAAAAAGATATTTATAAAAAATATCTAATGGCATGGGAATGAGCTCATGATATAGTGCTCTGTAAAAAAAAAAGCAGAATGCAAATCTGATGATTTATTCTGATCTCAGTTTTATATAATAAGAGCTTTGATGGGAAGAAACATCACTAAACTGTTAACTGAAGGTAACAGGGGTTAGCTATAGCTGGAAGCACTATGAATTTATTTTATTCTGTAATTTCTATTTTCTTCTGTATTTTCCAAATTTTCTATAGTGAGCATGTACTAGTTTTATAGTCAGAAAAGAGTAGTTTAGTAAAAACAATCCATTCCTCCCACCAACTTTCTGAACACAGATGAAATAGTAAAGAGACAGTCAGAGAGAAGGTTAAGACATTTCCTCCCGGCTTGGCTCAGAAGCGAATTCATCTTTATGCACTAGATAAGCCAAGCCTCACACAATCCCACACCTTCCCTGGATACCAGAGCTCCCACCTTCTAGCCCCTGGGAGCACAGCCTTGCTGGAGGCTATGGCTTCAGGAGCATCCCTCCATGCTTGCTGCCCCTGTACCTTTCTCATAGGCTCCATCACAAGAGCACCGCCACTCTCGGGCTGGCCTTAGGGTATTAAAATCTCTTGTAGGAAGGTGGTGGGGATTGACAGTCAGGTATAGAGTCCAGCGTCCCAGACTCAGACCCAGTTCTTACTTCCAGGGCCCTCTGATTTGGGCTGGTCATGGCAGCCTATTCCTGTGCCGACTTTTCTGCTAATGGTCTCTGGAGGAGCCCGTGTGCTTTTCCAAATGCTGCTCTCCTCCTGGAGCCAGCATGAGCTCTTGTCTACTCAGCACTTTAAAACCTTGCTTCTTCCAAGACCTGAGTTTTATAGAATTACAGCCTTTTTATCTAATGGTTTTTACTTTAGTAAATAGGTGCACCTTCACCAACTGATTAGATGATTCATTAAAAGATTGATTGATTCATTCATTCCTTTGACAAACATCTACCTCAAATGATTTTTGTAAGAATTAAATAAGTAAAGCTCCTAATCCAGTGCCTGACACATTGTAAATTAAAATTTTCTTAAGTTCCTACTCTGTGCTAGACAGTAGGGGACACGTGTGAAAATAAGTAAAAGTGTTTTCTTGTGTGTAAGGAGGTAGATTTATACCTGTTCTAGAAATGAAGAAACAGAGACTCAGAGAAGTTATATAAATAGCCTAAGATCACACAAATAATAAGTTACTGAGCCAGTGGTCAAACCGGGGGCTCTTGCTGGCCGCAGAGCCCATGTTCCTTCTATCTTTCTCACCTTCCTCCACAAACCAGGGTTTTCTTCAAGGACAGAAGGGAAACTACAGCAGTGTTGTTTTACCTTAAAATACCTTTATTAGCTAAATCAGTTAGCTGACTCTCCCTTTCTTACACACTGTTTTTATAGAAGAAAGAAGCAAAATAACACTGACTTGGGATAAAGTAACCTTTCCGCTTGGGTTAGAGCGCCATCATGTGGCGCTTTCATTTCCGCACATTGGAGGCTGCAGGAAGTGAGCGGCCTTGCTCACGCGCGCCAGGTTGAGGCTGCTGCCGTCATTTCGCTGGGAGACAGATTGTTTCGCATGCATCACATTCAGAGAGCTCCAGACTTCTTAGTGGCCGTATGTGGGTTTTGAAAAAGCCAAACAAGCAATATGACTTTTAAGACATTGAGGAACGCTTTCTCTGAACCCCAAATACTAAGTGTAGAAACTTACAATGTAGTGCATATTTTAAAATAAACGCATAAAATTTTTGATGAATAAAAAGTAAATTCACATTTGGTTTCTGTTTGCCACTTTCTTGACGTAAAGCATGGTTATCTATAAGGCTGACTGGTACCAGGGGGAAACACTGAGGAGGATGTTGAAGAAACAGTCTGTCTCTCCCTCTGTCAGCCATGACACAGTGGGTCCCCTCTCTGCAAAGGGTTGGAGGTACTTTGGACTCAGCAAGTCCAAAAGAGGAATAGACATTCGTTCACTTTGATTAAAATGTTTCATCTCTATTTCCATGTTTCAGAGGAAAAAACACAGGTATGTTGGAACAGCACGCAAGCAGACCTTCTACTTTGATTCAGGGATAATCTTGAGTATTGATGGCAGAAAATATATCTACTCATGTGCGTGCTCGCTGGTCCTAGCTCAGGTGCGTTCTTGCACACAGTAGGTTCTTGGTAAATGATCATTGCATGAGGGCCCTACTGCTCCTGAATATGGAGGCCTCTGGTACTAACTAGCTGTGTGCTCATGGGCAAGTCCTTTACTCTCTGGTCCTCAGTTTGTAAAATGAAGGGGATAGACCAGGGATCATCAAAGTCTTTTCCAGCTCTGACTTCCTAGGGTTCTAAGAAATAAGAAGAGAGTTGTGTAGATCCTGGGTCCTCGATTTCTACTTAGCAGTTGGAAAGAACTAGACATGCTATGAGATGTTTGCAGGATTCTCGGTTCTTGAATATTGGAAATGGAAGGCTCAGCTTTAGTCCTGAATTGCAGAACTGTCAGATGGAGACAACCCAGGCAATGATAGGGAGCTAGAGGATAACCCAGCTGAACTTCCGGTTCTGTTCCTCTCTCTGACATTCCAGTAATCTCTAAGAGGTAGTGTCGCACAACCTGTGAGACTGTCCTGGTAAAAATGCTTAGTGTCACCATTTGTACTTCTAGTTCTAACCTTTCCTATCTCATGTATGAAAGTTACTTCCTTTGGTAAATTAGCAAAAAGTGCAGTAACTCACTAGGTCAGATGAGGGCATATTTAATTATTGATTTTACATTTCGCCTCTACATTTATCCCCTACTCTGATCAAACTGGGAGGCTTCTCTAATACATCCTGAACTTTCTTTCATCTGGGTCTTTGATCAAGCTATTCTCCTGGCCACAAACTCTCTACCATCTTCTACCACCAAATCATACCCATCCTTGAGAACTGGATCAAACATCCTTCGTGGGCCTTCCACTTGATCTTTATCTCAAGAATGGGGTATCAAAATCCCACACATCCTTCAGGGTCAAAGCAAACACCCTCTAATATTTCTTTCTACTGGTCTCACTCTGAACTGTGAGTTGTTAGAAAGTGCAGGATCTTTGGAGTCAAGTACTCCAGAGATGCTCCTGAAATAAATTCTGGCTCCTTTTCCTCCTTAGGCTAAGACTCTCTGTTTTCCATTGGTATAAACAGAGAAAAAAAAAAACTTGCCTTATCTGGTTGTTTTGATTGTTAAATAAGAGACCATCATTGATTGCACTTCACCTCACAACAAATCAGCATTTTTTCCTTCCCTTCCTTCCTTCCCCAACTCTCTTAGCATTTTTAAGCCCAATTTGTGGAAAAGATGGAATTCTTCTTTGACATTTTTGCTCTTTGCTTGGTCGAGTATAACCTTCTGGTGGGTGAATATTGTATCTGTGTCCCCTCACACAGCTCAGAACAGTTTCTTCATTTAGTAGCAATTTAGTACATGTCTGTCAAATGAATGAATATATTTTTGTCACTAATAGGTAAACAGAGAGGACGTTTTGGTTGGCCTAGAGCATAAGGTGTGCCCACTGGGGCAGAAGCCAAGGCGATATGTAGATATTAACTTCCACATAGAGCTTGATGCTCCTGAAAGGCCTGAGACCTTTGCACTCAGGCTTGCTGACTTACAGAGTCGTCCATGCCCAAGAGGACCAGCAGCGGGATGGTGGTCATCCCTCCGTGGACCCATTCCTGTAGAGACACAAAGCCGTCCCGGTCGTAGTCCATCCCTTGCAACATCTCCTTCAAAATCTGCAGAATCCATAGAACGGCAATTGTCTACTTTCATCTTCGACTTCTCTGTCCCCCCTCTGCCATCTTATTGTCTGGCTTGTGTTTTACCCACTTCCCCTCTGATTCACAGCGAGTGGAGCAGTGAGGGAGCAAGTTGGGGTGAGGAGACCAGGGCTCCAGGGCCAGCTCTACCCAACCTGACTGAGTGGCCTTGGACAAACCACCCAACTCTCTGGGTTCTGCTTTACTCATCTGTAAAATGGAAATAATATTGCTATGTCTGCAGCACTGTAGTGAGCATTAGAGAAAAAGTATATAAAATGTGATGATTATTATTAGCTGGTGATTGAGAAAAATCTTTACAATTCTTTCTAGATCTAAATGATTTGATCTATGAACGCCTGTTATAAAAATTCAGCGCTGATGAAAAGATCAGGGAGAATTATTATTTGAATTACGTCTACACTTTTTCCTGCTGTCTATATGTCCTATCAGAGAAGTACGAGGTCCAGGTGTGGCTCCAGAGAAGCTGCCTATAAGAAGATGAGTCTGGGACAGCCTGCACAGTAAACACTGGTATCCAAATCCTGAGTCTGTCCCACTTGTCTCTTGGAAGTCACCCCATGCTTCCAGAAACTCACAGGCCTTAGCTCCGTGGGATCCCACTCGAGATACTGGGCAATGTGCAGCATTTGGTTGACAATACGATTCATCTCCTAGAAAACATCAAAAGGAGAAAGCAAGTGAAGGTGTGCTTTCAAGAGCAAGACTCAACATCACATGCTAGTGCCATATGCTGGCATTTCATGGGGAGCTCACCATTTGTTTCTGCTCTTTATTTCTGCCTTGGGCACAAAGCTCAGTGGAGAGTATATGCTTACAAGAAGCACAGAAGACAGATAAGCCAGAGGTATGCAGAAAGTTCCCGGAACTCTGACCTCCCCCTGGGCCCACCTGGACTCACACTCCTTCCCCTAGACTGGGCTTTGACTTAGCACAGGAAGCATTCCTGTTTTCTTCTTTGTGATCTCAGCTCCCTCAGATACTTCCAGACCAAGGCATCTCTCTCAGACCTCCCTCTTTTATCACTTCTCATTCCCATGTTAGCAACTTGGGAGTTATCTGTACTCCTCAGGGCTCAGTTTCAGTTGGATGTAGGGCCACTGAGTTGGTCCTAGCTCAGACACTATGATTTAGATTCCTTTTGGCATCTCCTCTGTTTGTTTTGTATCATGTTCAGGTCCTGAGTCTGGGACTCTGCGAACAGGAAATTCATGAGGGGTACATTGGGTACATTGGCCTGGTGAGTGAGCCTTTTGTTTGGTACCAAGGCCCGGCTCTATATAAAACATAATTGTTGGATGCTACTGAGTTAGTGTACTGAGTCCCACTGAAACACACTTTATTGAGCAGACATTTGCATCTCTTGGGCACCATCTGAGGTGTTAATAGTCAGACTGATGTGGGAGACATGTTGGTGAACTGAAGCAAGGTTCAAAAATGTTACCTCCACCAGGTAGAATGCTGGGTCAAAACCAGCAAGCGAAAGCCCAACAGGAATTTTAAGAAACTGTGTTTCATTTAAATTAAAAAATAATCCATTGCAAAACTGTAGATGAGGTGGTAGATGGGAGTAAGGAAGTGGGCAGAAAGGTGGGGACAGGGCTCCACAGAAGTTCCAATGGAAAAGAGCTTGTGTATCTAATTGGGTCCAAGATTCAATAAAAAAACAATGTGATTCAGGAACTAACCATTAGACTCAGTCTTGAGTGTAAATGGGTGGGCATTTTCAGGAAGCAGAGGGGGCAGATTTCAGGAAGCAGAGGGGTCAGGCCATAGGCAGCCACTTAAAGAGTCCTGGAGAGGTGGGTTTAGGTCTGTCTCATATTTTAAGAATGGCATTGACAAAGCAGAGCTTGGCCAAAGTGGAGGTTTAAGCCTGCCTTATGAGAAACAGTATAGGAATTGGGAGATTTGGGCTTGGAGAAGATTTTAGGAGAGATGTGATAGTACTTGACACATTTGAAGGACAACTATGTAGAATTGGTGTTCCACTGGTCAGCTGTCCTGGTCAGTTACAGAGGGCAGAAGTAAGCTGAGGGATGTAGGGAGGGAGTTGTTAAGGGGGGGCCTATTTTGGCCTCACTGCTGGGTTAGGGGAGCTGGAAGGGAGAGCAGAATCAGGTTTTGTGTTGAAATCTCCCTGGCAGACTACAAGTGCCTTTTGTGTGGAAAGGAGGCCCTCCCTAACAGTCACCCCAGCAGTGGACTCGCTGTTTCAAGGCAGTAGGTGAACCCTCCAGTACTGGGAGTGTTCACAAAGAGGCTGGGTGTCCAGCTGCCAGGGATTCTTGGTGGGAAATTGAATCAGGTAACTCTTTTGAGACTGTTTAAGTCCACTGATGTTACCTTCCAAATACATGGTAATGTAACCAGTTCTTACACCTGCGATGCTTCTACCCTGGTGCAGAAAACCATTGTTTCTTGTCTTGCTTATTTCAATGGCCTCCTACCTGGTATCTCTTGCACCCCTATAGTCTAGACTCAATACAGCAGCTAGAGTGATCGTGTTATAATCCAAGACAACCATGTCCCTCCTCTGGTCCAAATCTCCTATGGTTCTCATTTCTCCAGAGTAAAAGGTAAACCCTTTCAATCACCTCAAAGGCTTGATAATGCCTTGCAAACTTCCTCCACCCCCATCCCATTACTTCTCTAATCTCATCTCCTATGACTTACTCTGACCTCATCGGTTTAGTCATTCTGCTCTAGTCACTCTGGCCTCCTAGTTAATCTGCTAATATTTCAGGCACTGCTTATGACCCTTGCACTTGTTCCCTTTCCTGAAAGATGCTTCCTCTAGATAGCCCTGGGATTAGTTCCTTACCTCCTTCAAGTCTCTGTTCAGCTGTCTCTCCTCAGAGAAAGAGTGCTTGTCTCCCCTACCTAGCTAAAACTGCAGCTCCCTGCAAAACGTCCTCTCCCCTTTATTGTCCTTTTAGCACACATCTCTATCTAGTACATATTTTACTGTGCTTTACAGTGTGTGTTTGCACTAGAATCAAAGCTTCGTGAGGGCATAGATTTTTGTCAGTTGGCTCACTGATGTACCCCCCCTTGCTAAGAATAGTGCCTGACACATAGTAGATACTTAATAAATACATAGAGGGTGCCAAAAAAAATGTGTACACATTTTTTGAGAAAGGAAAAAACTGTCTTTAAATTGCAATACAATGAATGACACTAGCATTCATTTGAATTAATGCCATCTTTTGAGCGAACGTCATACTACAAATTGCTACCGTAATTCAATTCAATTTCGAAAAGTAATACATAGATAACATCTCTTAAAATATGTACATTTTTTGGCACCCCTGGTATGTTGCCCAAATGCTTGAGAGTCTGTGATTCACTGGGTGTTACTTTGCATGACCCAACCCATAGCACTGCAATGTGGCTGGAAGGATTGCAGAAAGACACTTGGGGATTCAGAGGGAATTGGGATGATGCAGTTGCTCTAGTGAACTTGTTGCCTTTGTTCTTCCCTCTGGTCTGACTCAGTCTTATGCACCTCAACTTCAGAGGCTTTCTGTTAATGAGACCCATCTCTAACACTGCCAGCCATGAAGACAAGGCTTATCTGACTCTATTCGCCCTCTCCCCTCTCTGCCTTCTTCCTTTTCCATCCTTCTTCTCTCAGCATGATCCCTTACCAATCCCTGCTTATTCCTGAGGAATGGGGTGGGGGTGGGGGCAAATCTCGGGCTTTTCCGGGTGCACTGGGAGGGGATCATGTGCTCAGAGCAGACAGAGCCAGACTCCTAGAGCTAGTGACGCGGGTGCGAAAGGAAGGCAAGCGTGATGCCACAGCACACCAGCAGTAACCTGTCTTCCACCCCGTCCTCTCGCCCTGGTCTTGCTGTCTCTTCTATCTCCTCCCGTCTGCCCCTAGTCTCCAGCAAAAAAATTGCAGGGTGAATTTCTGAAACCACTGGGAGGTTAAACTAGATGCGATACTAAAGCATCTCCCCATTCTGAAATTTTATGATCCTGGGCTTCTGGAATGATAAGTCAATTGGAGTTCTCTCTCCTCCAGGCTGGCTCTTTGGAAACAGAAGGTGGGGGCTGGGGGAGGGACTACTCATTTCTGCAGCCCATATTGAGACATTGCTATTCTTGTAAAGATGGAACTGAGTTTTCAGACTCTTCTTCCACCCGCTCCCCTCTCCTCGAGCCTTTCTCAGATCCAGGAGGGATATTTGGAGAACTTACCGCTTGGTCCAGTAGACCATTCTCATCCGAATCATAGAGACGAAACATGACTGCAAGAAACACAGAGGTGAGGCTTGAGGCGTCCTTCAAACATCAGGGATGGGCTAAGGCTCTGTTGCTGCTGGTTTTTAGATCAATTCTGACCATCACTGGGGTGAAGGCTGTTGCAACCAGCTTACCCACCCTCCAAGGCAGAGTCTCACTTCTTTACAGAGAGTGGGGAGTGGGAGGAGAAGCAAGCCACCTGGATTCCGGGTCTGCCTAAGCAATAACTGTTGGCATCCAGCCCACGAGTGTGAGTCCCTGTAGAGCATTCAAACCTCTCAGCATCACTGGAACACAACACAAAGCAAACACCCAGCTGCTGGTGGGGCAGAGGCACCAGAAGCATAGATGGAAGGCTGCTTTTGTTGCACGCAGAAAGGGTGTGGCGTTAGACAGATTCAAACCTTGGCCCTACCCTACCATCGCTAATAACCAAATAAGTCAACTTCTTTAGGCTCAGTTTTTTCCTCTGTAAGATGGAGATTATAATTGTTTCTTTCGCCTAGCTTTTTTAAAAATCAGGATTAGTATGTAAATGATATACCAAATCTACAGTGTTTGGAATGTAGAAGCACTCAACAGATGTTATTTATTTTTATTTTCTTTCACTAATGACCATTTATAAATGGCATTTAATATGTGCAATGTACTGTCCTATGCATTTTATCATTATTAGTTATTTAATCATCAGTAATGCTATGAAGCAGTTACTATTACAGAAGCCATTTTATATCTTTTTCTAAAATGTCAATGCTATTCAGAAACAACCTCTATTATGTCAGATTATAAGTTACCTTGTTCCCAGGCCTTCACCACCCACCATACCTTCCAACTGAAGGAGACTGTTTTTAATTTGGCTGTGTTTATTCACTTTGATTTTGGCTTGGTATATTGTGGGAATTTCTGGCTTGTTGTTGCTGTTGTTGTTTGGAGGGTTGGGAGATAATCAACAATACAGTCAGAACAGAAACATCCTCTATCATGTTCCAGGGGTAGAGAGGTGATGTAAGATAAGGAAGATCTGGGAAAAAAACTGGGCAAAGGACTAAATGTTCATTTATAGGACCCAGAAACTTGCATTTCATTCATCTGACAGGTAGTGGTCCTGTCTGTGGTCTCAGAAGCAAGCAGGGTGGAGAGCAGAGCTGTCTCCATTTTCCTCCCATTCTCTACAACCCTTCATTATACGTGCTTTCTCTGCGGAGTCTCCCCTGGCTGACCCTTCCCCCCTGCAAACACTCTGGGTCTCAGCAGGTACCCACAGGGTCACGGCACTCCTATTAAGTAAGTTGACATGTTTTAATGTCTCCACAGCTTGTGGTGCAGCCCTGGTTGGAGTTTAAGCTGCTCAAAGTAGGCTCACGGGCTTCTGATTTTTTGTGACTCCTCAGAATGTCTTGTCAGAGGCACTCAGCATATGAGGCTGACTTGCTGAACAGATGGTTGAAGGACGTAAAGAAGGACAGACCTTCCCACTAGTGTTGCTCCCAGACCCTGGGCTGGGGCGACTCTCTAACACGGAGCTCTCTTGGTCCTACTGTGCATGCAGAGTAGAACTAGAAAGTGTGAGAAAGCATCCAATTTTTTAAAGCAGCCTGGCCTGTTAACCTTTCTGTGTTTTCTTACATGTAAAATGAGAATAATCACATCAACCTTCTAGGGTTATTAGGAGTTTAAAATGAGGTCATGCATTGTTTAAAGTTCTTAGCAAGTATAAGGTGTTCACTGATGAGACTTATTATTGTTATGATTGTACTGGTGATAAGTGGGATTTCAGGTTATTATTTCCAAAAAGAAATATGTTTGGTTATTAAAAAGAAAAGCTTAACTTGTTTTCAATCATTAAAATCGAGGGAGGATCTAAATATTTGATAACAGTAAGGAATCATTTTCTGTAGGTATGGTCATGATGTTGCGGTTATATATAAGAAAAAGTCATATTTTAGAGGTACGTGCTGAAATAGTTACAGATTAAATTATATATAATGTCTGCAATTTGCTTCAAAATAATCTGGGGTAGAGGGAATGAGTGGGAGGTATGAATAAACTATGATTGACAATAAACTAGTCATTGTGGAGGGTGGCTAATTGGGTACATGAAAGTTCACTGCACTCTCTACTTTTATCTATGTTTGAAATTTTCTACAATAACAAGCTTTTTTAAATGCAGTTTCAAACAAAAAACTCCTAGACACAGACAACAGTATGGTGCTTACCAGAGGGGAAGGGGGGTGGGGGTGGGGGGAGGTAGAGGAGGATAAAGGGGTCAAATATATGGTGATGGAAGGGGGTTTGACTTTGGGTGATGAACACACAATACAATTTATAGATGATGTATTACAGAATGGTACACTTGAAACCTATATAATTTTATTAACTAATGTCACTCCAATAAATTTAATAACATTTAAAAATGCAGCCTTTTTTAATTGGCGTTATAAGACTGAGTCAGAGAGCCACTAATATGAAGCATCTGCCATGTCCTCTCTCATAATTATGAACAAATATAATGCCTGAAACTCAAAATCCAGCTGAATGTTGGAAATAATTTGGCATTTCACTGAACATTAGCCAGAAGAAACAGAAACCTGCTACACTTGCTTCTAAATTAGTGGTTAGGATTTGCGACTGTTAACACCTCAAACCTATGGGGGTGATTTGAAGCTCAGCTAATGAGAGAACTGTTTCATTTTGTTCATGGGAAGGGTTAACCTTTGCCAGATGTTTCCTTGCTAATGTTGAAGTTTTGCTGACTAGTCTTATTAATTGCTGGAATTTTGACTTTTGCTATAATGTGCCTGTTTTCCCTTCATGTCTACTAAAGTCCCAAGACAAGCCAAAACAATATCCATATATTTTTTAACAAGGTGCTATCATCTCCTGTTTTAAAAGGTTTTCCTGCAGGATCACAGAGGCAGGTGAGACCATCCCTGGAGTGAGTCATCTACAAGACTGCTCCAGCCACTCTGGGCTTTCCTTTCTGTCACCAGCTATTATTTTCCTCCTAAAGATATGTGTTTGAAACCAGTAGCAGCATGAAACCAAGCTCAACTCCCTTAATTAACTAGTCCCTTTTTCTGTAGAGGCCAAAAAACTTGGGATGGGGATGGATGAAAAATGGAAATAAGTTTACACAAGATGGAAGTTCATTAGATCTCAAGAAAAAAAAAAAGAGTTCCTCACTGTTAAAGAGTTACTTGGGCACCGATTAGGGAAAGGAAGACAGATGCTTGACTATCTTCCCTACTAAGAAGAGGCAGCAACTTCTTAGTTGTAGGCTTTCAGGGAGTCCTGCCAGCAAAGGAAGGGAGTCTCGACCCCCTGCAGAGATCCCTTCCCTTTCTAAATCCTGGTTCTCAGTACCAAGGTCTCAGATGCACTTCCCATTCTCTACACAACTGGTACTGTACCCCAGAGTTGACTCTAGGAAATGGTCATATCACTGCTGGTGACAGGGCAGAAAAACCTCCCCCAAGGAGCTAGGACCCATACCCATGATCCCAGAACAATCTCCAGCGTGTTTGGAATGATGGGCAAGACAATAGATCTTCCTCTAGGGAAAAAGTTGAAGCCCCTTGGCAGGGTGAGTACTTACACTCTAGCTTATCCTGAGGTCTCCCAGTCTCCAGCAGGGACAGGTAACACACAACATCCTTCAGGTACACTATAGGGGATTCCGAGCCTGAAGATTGAGCAACAAGCTTCTCTGGGGGGATTGCGGCCACTTGGTCTTTAGCTGGCACTTGCTTCTCGGCAGTCTTTGGTTCTGTAATAGGCAAGAGGAAAGCATCCAAGATACTTAACGTTTAGTAAGTATTAAATCCTTTTGATGGTAGAGGCAAGAGGTTTACATTGTGTCTTCAAAAGTGTTTGTTACATAGATATGATCAAATCAGTGTCTCTAGAAATCTGGTTTGTGGAGTTTATGCTCTGAATGGACCCTATTCTGACTCTTTTAAGTGTCTGTATTCTTGTAAGAAACTCACCTGTACTGTGTGAATTTTCGAAAAGATGATAGTGATTTTTAGTAATATCAATAGCCAACAGATAAATGTCATTTAGCCTAATTTTTTGGGAACACACCCAATGTGCAAAGGTAATTTTGACTGGGATTCTGAAATCCAGACTATTGGTCATTTACCAATATACTTTTTCACAATTTTCTTTTCAAACACATTTAATGATAAACAAAAAGATGAATAGTCAAAAGAGAAAACTGGATTGACAATCACCTGATGTCCAGAAATTAGGAAGAATTTTGACTAATTGCAAGCCTAATCAATTGAATTAAGAAAAGTGCAGAAAGTGACTTATTGTATCACAGGAATAAAGTAAGTTTGTCCTCTGAAATTTTCCTTACGACAGATAAGAAAACTCTCTGCCCCTTTCACACTCTGTCCTCTGGGTCAGAAATATAAGGTTATTATTAACCAGAAAACTAGGCACCTATATTTTACTATGTGAATTATACTTTTTGAGGCACTTTGAGTGCTATCTTTCTTCTTCCAGCCTCTTTATATCCATGCCCACCAAAAATTATCTCTGAATATTGAATAAGAGGGTGAAACTTACAGAAAACACTAAATAGGCCATTTCAAATGAGAATTTAGTTTTTTCCTCTGGCTTCTGCTTGGACAACAGGAAAAGGGTGGAATTTTCAACAGATGGCCTGATCTTCGGTGAGTCTAGTACTTGGCTCTTCCTTCTTAGGCTAGGCTCCTCTCTGTGGTGTCTGCCTGGCCCTATGTTCTTGTTTCTGGTGAACAGGGACATCTAATTAAGACATCTGTGAAAGGTGGCCTAACAGGAAAAGGATTTTCTACTTTAAATCTTGAATCACAGAAGAAGATAAAAAAAAATGCTATATGCCTCCTTGGGCCAGCAGCTAGATAATTTGCCCTTTCATGATTTGACCACAGGAAACTGATATTCCCCATAAACAAGCAAAATGGTGCATCACAATTCACTTCTCCAGGAAGAAATCTCTGGAAGTTGCTCTCAGACCCAGAATGATATAGGGATGGCCAATAAGCATGGTAGTCAAAAGATAAGTTCCATTAGCTTTTCTCAAATATCACATAATGAGAGCATCCCCAGTAAGTCTTTCCTTGGTACCTCAGAGACTTTGGCCATAAGACAAACCATAGTCAGACAATTAGGAAGCTCAGGGAACGAAGTATAACTTCTCTCAGGTTCCTCTTGAAGTACCAGTTACTAGGACTAAGACAGCTTGTGGGTAAAGAATTTGGGGCCAAACTCTTCTCATGGTTGATTTTCTCCCTGAGATTTTAGAATCTCAACGCTTCCAGTTTCACTCTTTCTTTTCTACCATGAGAATGATTTGCCTCCTCTAGTCCACATAAGACTTAAGACTTATTTGTGATGAAAGTCCATTTACCCAAGAGGCCATGGGCCTAGCATGGCTGGGTGGGATGCTGGCAGGCGGCGGGTGAGCCCATACTTGGTAGAGTCTTGCCCTGCTGCTGTCCCGGAAAACCTCAGGCAGGCACCAATGCTCCTAATCTTGCTTTCTGGAGCTCCATGAGCAGCCTGGAATTTGCCGAGCTTATGGTTCAGAGGCAACTCTCCATTCCCAGCCATGTTCTGCTTTCCATCTATAGTGAATTTTTTTTTTATCTCAGCAGTCTTGCACTTAAACACTGAAAACTCGATAATCCTTCAGTTGCCCCTTTTGTTGTGACTGGAAATAAGATTAGAACTACATCTAGTATCCACTGGAAGAAATTCTCTCATTCAAGTTCCCTGTTACAATTAGATCTCATTCAGTTGTATTAGCTCCTATCTATTCTGTAATATACATATATACAAATGCATTCTTTATCCCCTAGGCACACTCCAAGAGGTGGAATTCACCAGTGTGAATCAATCTTCTATAGACAATAATGTATAGGAAATTAGGTCTGACACTTTGATTCTTGGTATTTGAAGCTCCAAGAGCAACCTGGGAGGGAGAGGGTCCCTGAGAGCCCCGCCACGGGAATAGGATGCTTAGTCAATACCCTTGGAGACTGAGGATGCAGACTGAGAGTGACCTTGGCCGACCATGATGAGTTAAGAATAAAGTGTACTTCTAGAGAGTGGCCTGAATAATAATAATTTCTAATATTTGTCGAACATTTACTGTGTTCCAGGCACTGTTGTAAGCATTCTACACATATAACTCACTCTCCATGTTAACACATTATTATCTCATGTTACAGATGGGGTAGTGGAGGCACAGACACACTGTAGGAAAGAGCGGGAGCTTTGAGGTTAGACAATTCTGGATTGAATCACCAACTCCATAGGTCACACAGTGCTTTATAAACTCTAAAAGCCTCATTTCCTCAACGTGAAAAGTGGTGTGGTTGTGAAAGCTAAATGAAATATGGAATGAAGGAGGTGCCTGCCAATAGATCTCCAAAACAATGGTTAACCAGCTTCCCTGTGCTCTGCCTCCCGTCTTACCCAAATTGTGACTGTTGTTGGAAGTCACCCAGAGCACACTCTTACCTTCCTGCCCTACCGTCCTCCTGTCATCTGTACCTTATCCCAAGAAATGTCACCCAGCCTCAGAATCCCCAGCCCATTTATGTGGAAGGGGCCCCAGAGATGGAGGCAGAGAGAATCAGCTCAACAGCATACAATTACATGGAGACAAAACTGCTGCTTAGGTTTTTCCCCTCCACACCAAGGATGAGGTCCTTTCTACTTCTCCCCCAAATTTACTTTCCAAAGACTTACCCGTATCGGGAGCACAGGCCTCATCTGCTTTGGCAGCATTAGCTAAGTTCTGTACGTTAGACTCTGGGGAACAAAGAGCAGATTTAGATTTAGAGGCCATCCATGCCCTCCAGCTTCTCAGAGGGGCAGGTAGGGGACCTTCCGGATCACTTAGGTTATACCTGTGTCTCTGGGTGGCAGCTAGGTTCACGCTCGCGTATTAAGGTTGTCTGTGTCTCTCCCATTAGAGCTCAAGCTTCAGGATACAGTGACAACACCTTACCTTTCCTCGGACACTTCCAGGCTACTCCCAGTCTGGGCACCGGAGCTGAATGTGCTCCAGCCCTGGCCCAACAGCCTTTGAGGAAGGCTCCCTTCCCCCTGCCACACATTAGTCTGCACCTCTCTTCCTCCCATCCTCTCCTCTGATCCCGAGTGGTGGGAATTATGCCCCCTCTTTATTCCTCTTACTGAAAGATCCATCAGACAGGACTTCCTGTGACACCCCATGAGGAAAGGAGTCCTGGTCCCCTGGTGCCGTAGGGAAGTTGCTATGCTCAGGGAACCCTCTGGGAGTGCAGCCATGCTGTGGAAAGTGGGTTAGAGTGGCAAAACCCGCTCCATGTTGGAGAATAGTGGTCTATGTACCTGGGGCACTGGCCTCGCTGTTGCCGACCTCCTCCTTTGGGTGTTCTGGGGTCTCCTGTCTGGGCTTCTGGCTGAAGGCCAGGAAGAGGTTTGTGCTCAGTGGCTGAGGAAGGTCCACTTCCAGGTATGTCCTCATGAACAGCTTGAAGACATCATAGCTAATTGGCTGAGAAAGAACAAAGAGGGAAAGTCAGTGAAGAGACATGAAGGACAGTGAGGAGAGAAGGAAAAGGAATGGGAATCAGGGAGCTGGCAGGTGAGAGAAATGGAAATGGAAATGGAAGAAAGTGCAGTGGTTGGTAGGGGCAGACATGAAAAGGCCAGGAGGTGACAGAGAAAGGCAGGCACAGGAAGCGTGGGACGGAGAGGATGTAAAGAAAACATTGGTGGCTGCATGTTGGGGCTTGGTGGAGCACAGAAGCACAGGAGGCTTTTGTAACAAGACATAGCCAAATTTAGGTGGAAAAGGGAGTGATGGAGAGAGCGTGGGGAGTGGAGGCTGCAGCGCAGGGCTGTGCCTGAGTCTAACTAAGCCCATGTCTCTAATGAGCAGGACTAGGTCAGGGGCTTAGAATGCTGGTTAAGATGAAAAAGGATGTAGTTGAAAACACAAGAGAAAGAAATAGCTCTTCTGTGCTATGTCAATGTCCTCCTTGTGCTGTGAGCAATGGGATTCCTGGGTATTCAGCTCTCAGAAAATAGGAAAGACCTGGAAGAGAAAAGGACATTACTTTCATAACTGACCTTCGCTGGACAAACCTCAAGATAACAGGGGAGGGTGTGTGTGTGTGGCTCAGATGCTCTCAACACATGTCCCTGTGAAGGATTTAGGCACTGGGAGAAGAGCAGGAAGCCAAGGACAGAAGGTAGAACCAAGAAACATGCCCCAAACTGGACCCGCTCCCTGCTGTATCTCTCCCAGTACTGCCGGGCTTCTGGTCCCAGGCTGGGAGCGACCATGCCAGAAAGGGCTGCTGCTGCACTCAGCAAACACTCAGCAACACTTTGCAGTGAGTCATCACTGGCTTGGGCTTTGATGGCATCAGATTCTTCATCAAATCGGCAGATGCTCCTGGGACTCATCTGAGGAAGCATTACTCCAAGATGTGCTTTGCGGGCTTTTGTGAATATAAGAGCCATGAGAATAAAATCCCTTGCTGGGGGCCTACTTGGCTCTCCCTCTAAAATATTGATAGCATTTAACCCCTTCTGGAAGCTCTCTTCTAGTCTCTTCTGGAAGCTCTGGGAGTGTTTCCAGAACCTGGAGCTAGCTTGCATGTGTACCGTCAGATTTGGGACACTAAGTCTTGGCCCCGAAAACAAGTGATGCCCTCCCGACACCACTGGGAGCTCACAAGGCACTTTCTACTTAGCCTCAGGCTAGGCTGTTCTATACACCTCCTTTGCAGAGTGGAGGGAGATTGATTTGGCTAATACAGGCTCTTACTAGTCTGAGGGATCTCTAAGCAAACGGTGGACTCTTGGGACAGCTACCAATCTCTCTGTCTTTTCTGTCCCTGAGTCACTGTGCCTTTGTATTTCATACTCTTTTTGTCCCTCTCTGTCTCCACAGCCTCGTCAGTACAGAATGTCCCTTCCTCATACATCTTTCTCCTTTTCCCCAGTATGCAAAAGCAAAATCTTTTCCACCTACTATTACCCTTGGTTGCACCCTGCCTGACTGATGGCATCTCCCAGCATCTGCCTCTCTGCCTGAGCGCGTGTTCAAGCTACCGGCCTGTCCTTCCCTGCCCCTTCAGATTTCTCCAAACAGACCTCATTAGGAGCCTCACTTCCTTAATCCCATTCAGTTTGGATTCCAGCCCCTCTGAACCTGCTCTCTTGAAGGTCACGGATTCACTTGTCTCTTTGTAGACTTTCTCATCTTTGGCTTCTGTGCAGTATTCCATCCTCTTTCCTTCTTGAAACTCTCTCGTCCATGGTGTGGTGCTATTTTGGTTCTCTGTGTTCTCTACTTTGATTTGACTCAATATTTGCTGATGGTACTGTCATTAATTTATTTCAAAAGGCTCTTTTTGCACTGTTTTTTCCTTTACACTATTTTAATTGAAAAGCACTGTTTTACAATGTAGTTTTCAGCTCCAACATATCCTGTTAATCTTTTTTGGTTAGCATCAAATTGAAAACTATCAGCATAAAATATTGCCGGAAAATAGACTGTACTAAATGATGTAACAAAAAGAAAGTTCAGTTAAACAAAGCCTAACATAACGCGCTTAAGAAACCAAAGCTGAAAGGTCATCAAACAAGGTCAGTGTGCAATGCAGGAGATCTCATGACTGGTCTCAGCTCTACCATATTTTCCTCTTTTTTGAACCTTACCCTCTTCTTCAGCAAATTGTGAGTGCTGGACTAGAAGACCTCAAATTCTAAACTTCTATTAGCTTCCATCCTAACCCAGCTTCTCTTCCTGACCCTGTAGCTCTGTTAATGTCAATGACACCATTATTCTCTCAACATTCCAGGTTCAGCTTTGAACTCCCAGCAGTCTGAGACTAGTTCCTGTCCCTTCCTTCTGTCCACTGTTCTTTGGCAATATCTGTCATATTCAGTCTATTTGAGCCCTTTGTGTCCATTGCGCATCTGCCATGTCTATGACAAGGGGACTATTGAAGTTCCCAATGACCCTGGTTTCAGACTTCTGTTTCACGCACCCTATCTGCACCACGGCAATACCTCTCAAAGGCTTCCTTCCTCCACATCCATCTTATCCTTCCTTGCCAGGTGGATCTTCCAAAAGCACAACTTTGATCTGATTGCTTCCTTACACAAAACATTCTATGGCTTCTAATTGCCCCTGGCAGAGTTGAGATCAGTTGTCTCCAGATTTTTAAAATCATGTACCCCTCCAGAACACTTTTGAGTATGCTTATAAATTATATATGTATACTACTGTGCTCCTTTATTATACGTTATGAAACATACACAAAAATAAATTAGACAATAGAAATTAGATGATATAAAAATCAATGTAATCAATGTAATACGTAGTGTTTCCATAGTACAATGGATCATCCTGTCCACTCCCTGGGTCCTCTGGGATTCATAGCCCTCCCATAGTTCCATTCCAACCTAGATTGGCAGTTATTTCAAGTTCTGAGACCATTCTGGTCTTTTCTCCTATTAATCCCTGTATGTACTTCCACACTCTGTCTATGGTCTCCATTTTTCTCCTGTGTTCCAACCCTCCATGCACTTTATGTGAACTGCTTCCTTCTCTACCTGTTAAAATTGTAGCTATCCTTTAAGGTCCAACCCAGATGCCACCTCCTCCAGGAAGTCTGGTATGATCTCCTGTGCCTGAATTGCTATACTTTCCACCTCGTTTCTTGTTGTGGGACACTCATATGTGATATATATATACACACACACACACACACACACACAAATACACACACACACACACACTTGTAGTTGCCTGTGACATACCTTAGTTCTATTACTAGATTTAGAGCTCCCAGAAGATAGAGAAATGTCTCATTTCATCTGTGTACTCCCACACTATCTATCACAGTGTTTCCTGGTAGGTATTTTAGTGGGTGTTGGGTTTTTAACTGGTACAGTTGGCAGTCATCAGTTGTTCTGTGGTTTGCTCAGTCAACATATATGTGCTGAGTGTCCTAAGCAGAAGCGCAGAAGCACAGTGCTGGGCGCCACTGAACAGACCAATGAACTAAGCACGGGTGCATGCCTTCATGGGACTCAGAGGTACACACGCAAACATGGACGCACACACATACATGTCACTGCAATACCTGTTTTATATATATATATATATAATTCTAAGTAGGGTCAACAGTGGTGAGTACCATGGGAAAAGAACGGATAACGTGTTTTGAGGACTTAGAAAATAATGATTGAACACATGTCTGACCATTTATGTCCCTATCCTGGGAAACTAGATGGCATAGAATAAGCCCAGGAACAGACCATTCACATCAGAAACGCTCAGTGGGGATTAGATCTCCTCACTGAGGTTCGAGAAGTTCGGTGATTTGCCCCTGCCAGCTAGTGTCAGAGAAAAACAAGCCGCCAGATCTTCTGACTCCTAGAGCCGTGCTCCTGCCACGGTATCTGTCCCAGGTCCCAGGGTTGACATCCTGTTCCCTGCCTCTCCCTCTGAACAGCCTAATTTCAGGAGGCCAAGAAATGTGACTGCGTTATACTTTCAAAATGAATCTGGGTTAAGGGGAGAGATTCTTTATGAGCGCAGGCTAGACTCCGAGAAGCTGCTTAGTACATGTGTGATGTGTAGGGAATGGCTGTGTACTAGGTCCAAACCAGATAACCAACCACTACGAGGCACATGGGCAATTCTCTGAGCCCTGGAGTGACATCATTAGCCACTGCTATTGTTCAGGCTGTCCCCCCATCCCCCCTCACCAAGACTGCAACTTTTATTCAAGAACTAGCTGGGCAATTGCTATTGCTGCAACCTCTGTAAAAAGTGTGTTCATTCTTACATAGTTCAAGAAGGGACGAGAGCTAGATGGAGAGTTTACCATGCATCAGCCATTTTACATACTTGATCTCTCTCAAATCTCAAAACAACAGTGGGCACTGGCTTTGGCTCAGCGGTTCCTTTGAGTCAAGCCCAATCAAAACAACAGTGGACGGTGGGACTGTTACTGGCATTTTGTGGGTGAAAAAAATTTCCAAGAACATAAATATCTTGCTCATAAAGTCATAAAGCAAGTGGCAGCGCTAGGATTTGTGCTTAGGCGTGTCTAAGGTCAGAGTGCCACCCAGCCACCCTGCTCCCTCTGTTCTGCTGTCCTTGTCCACTTCCTGTCTGTCTTCAGCGGCATTCCGGTCTCCAGAGTCACACGGTGGTGACGGGCAAGGGTATTCTTGTCATGGCCAGATGCAGCCCTGCCAGTCTGCAAACTTTTATTCCTCGCCTGGCTTTGCAAGCAACCTGCCATTTTCCCACGGCCAGCCTGTTTCTCATTGAGACATTTTAGCAGCAGTAAGCCATCAAGCTGGAGAGAAACTAAGCCCTAGTTGTTTCCCCAACCCCATGCAGGCATCTTACACCTACTAGAAGCCAGCCACACTGTAACAGAGAACGAAATCAGAGTGACAGAGCTCCCCTGGGACACAGCAGTGCTAGGCATAAAGAGTGGGGGCAGCAGTGTGCTCATAACAGGCAAGCTGCTCCCTGCTTCTGAAAGCTCCTGTGGCCTTCACACCCTGGGTGGCCTGACCAAATTGTTCCCCTCCCACTTGTCAGACTCAAGGCGGACAGGCTGATTAGCAGCCTCCGGCAGTCGGGAGTCTTTGTTCCTGTGTTTTTGGAGCTGGAGTAGGGGGGATGGGGGGGGTCAGGGAGCTCTTTGTTGGCTCTGCCATCTTCTCCACATGGCTTCTCCTCAGGAATGTTCTTTGAAATGGTGTATTCTCAATCTTTCTTCTTTTCTGGAAGACTTCCTCCCGCTTCCTTCTCCGGGTGATTGGTGCATTTTATGAAAAGCCCCTCCCAAATGTACCTCAAGGCATGGGCTCTGTTGATTCATTCCCAGTGCCCAGCAGAAAAGGAGTTGACTCAAGGTTTGTTGAAAGGATGATCCTCAGGTTAGTCCTGCTGGTCAGTCACTTTTCTATAATTAGCCCTAAAAAGGATCCAGGAGCAAGGAAGAGGGAGTTGAGTTGAAAACTCCTGGGGAACTGGGAGAGAAGGGAAATGGTCATAGGCACCATTTTTTAAGTGTCTTGTGAAGTATTAGACACTTTGCAGAAAGTTTCTCAGTTTATCTATTCATCTTATAACTGCAAGGTCTTTTTGTTGTTGTTATTATTGTTGTCTTCAGGTCACAGATAAAAAATTGAGGCTCAGAGACGTGAAATACTATTCAAGGCCACGTTGCTGGCTGGCAGCAGAGGTAGGGGTCTAATCTAAAACCATGTGAGCCCAGGGTCGTGGCTCTTAAACTTGACCCTGTCAGTCAGAAGTAAGTTCCAGAGGGCAGGAACAGTGCTTCCTCACCTTTACGTATTCTACAATGCCCAGTACAGTGCCTGTATGCTTAGGGAATGTTAGATGAATTGAATTTGAAAGTAGGGGAGGTCTTGCATTCATTTGTTTATTCAACAAATATTTATTGAGTGCCTGCTATGTGTCAGATACTCTTCTGGGCCCTTGGGATACAGCAATGAAAATAAAATATTCTAGTAGGAGAGAGAGACAAACATGTAAGTTACATAGTGTAACAGATGGTGAGAAGTTCTAAGGAGGAAAATAAGGCAGAGCAGGGGGATAGGGAGGGTCTAGAAAAAGAAGTGAAAACTTTATATAGAGAATGCAATATTCACCGAGAAGGTGGCACTTGGAGGAGGTGAGGGAGTGAACAATGTGGGTATCTGGGGAGCAACATTCCAGGACAAGGCAAAGCAAGTGCAAAAGTGCTGAGGTAAGAGCGACCTTGGCTTGTTTGAAAGCATCAAGGAGGTGAATATGTCTGGAAAAGAATGAGAAGGAGAGTAGCAAGGAATGAGGTCAGAGAGTAGGGGGAGGTGCAGATTGTGATGACCTTGACTTTTATTCTGAGTAGGGGATTGGGGGAAACCATGAGAGATTGTCAAGCGGAGCAGTCACATGATCTCACTTAATTTTCATCAGATGCTCAGGGTGTGTGCAAAGGATAGACTTTAAAGATCAAGAGCAGAAATAGGGAGCCCAATTTAATTTGGGCAAAACATGGCGATGACTCAGGTCAGGGTGGTAGCAGTGAAAGTGGTGAGATGTGGCTGGATTTTGGATATATTTTAAAGGTAGAAGTGGCAGGGTTTGCTGATGAATTGGATGTGGGATGTGAGAAAAAGAGAAAAGTCAACGATGACTCCATAGTTTTAGGTTGAATAACTGGAAAAATGGAGTTGTCATTTACTGAAATGGGGAAGACTGCTGGAAAAACAGGCTTTATAGGGGAAGATCAAGGAGCTCAGTCCAGTGTATGTTAAGTTTGAGATGCTTATTGGATTTTTAAGTAGAAAGGTCAAGTACAGGGGTAAGAGGAAAAGTAGGAGAGTATAGCGCCCTGAAAGGCAAGTGAAGAAAACAGAGGAGGATTTGAGTAACTACGTTCAATGCTGCTGAGTAAAATGGCTATTGAGTTTAGCCACATGGAGGTCCTTGGCTCTGTTGACTCAGTGCTTTCAGTGGAGGAGTAGGGGCTACATGTCAATGACAGGGCTTTCAAGAAAGTGGGAAGAAGAGAAATTGGAGGCAATGAGTATAGAAAAACCTTTTGCGCAGCTTTGCTATAAAGCACAGGAGAGAAATGAAGTGATAGCTGAAGGGAGAAGTGGAGTCAGGAGAACATTTTTTAATATAGGAGAAATGTTTATATGTTGATGAGAAAAATCTAACATATAGGAAACAGCTGATGTAACAGAGATAGAGATAGATAATAGACAGACAATAGATAGATACGTAGATAGATATAGATGAAAGATGAAAGAAACAAAGAAAGATAAGTGTGGCTGAAGCAATGCCTGTCAATAGACCAAAAGAGGATGGTATTGAGTGCACAAGTGGAGGGATTGGACTTAAGAGCATGGAGAATTCATCCCTAGCTACAGGAGCAAAGGTACACAGGTGGGCAAGGATGTTGTGGAAGATCTCTTCTGATTGTTTCTCTTTTCTCAGTGAAGTAGAAAACACAGTGGTTAACTGAGAATGAGGAGGGGAGGAGGAGTGAGAGATTGGAGGAAAGAGAAGAAGCTATGGTGTCATCTTCTAGGACAGTGAGAAGGTGAATGGCCTTGGGAAACACACAATTCCAGGTAGCACCAATGGCTCCCTTGAGACAGGAGGAAATATGTTGAGAAGGAAGTTCTTCAAAGTGAGCTAAACTTCTAAGAGGGGAACAAATTATGGTAAAGCCTGGAATATGGCTTTTCTTTAAGGTTTGAAATGGAAATGTTCTTACCTCACGTGAATCATATTGTTTGAGGCTCCCACTCTCATTAAATTCAGCCAAGACGTCCTTTATCTTCTTGGAAGAATCTGGAGAGACATAATCCACATGTGAAACACTGGTGCACGGCTAATGGGAAATGGGCCAAGTAAATTCTCCCTGTCTGACCTTGGTTATGATGGAGCAGCCCCCCATCCCCGGGACTGTATGGAGAAATGTCACCCATATATACGCTTCTGCCCTCCCATTTCTTTTCCTTCAGTATATTCTCTCTCCTGCTGTAGGAACTATCTTTCTAAAACACAAATCTAACCAGATCATGTCCCTGATCAAAACACTTCAATGGCTTTCAGTTTCCCAGGATAAAGCCTAGGCCCCTTACCTTGGTATATAAGGACACAGTGATCTGGCCTATCTTGTTCCTTATCTCTTATCTTAATCTGTCATTCACCCCCACTTTTTAACCACATCAAACCAGAAATCCCTGAATGCACTCCTTACTCTTTCATGGAGTCTCTTTTCTGTGTTGCAAACTTCACTCAATTCTCAGTACCCAGCCCAAATAGGAACTCCTTTGTAAAGGCTTTCTACCAGTCAGTTAATCATCCCCTCCCCTGGTTCTCAGGTGACTTGTATATAACTATACTAGCACTTGTCATAATAGCGTTATAATTATTAAATTGTCTTGCTTATCTCCTGCTTCAGTTCTACATTGATAACTGCAACTGGCTAATGAGTCTTTGTATATCATACGGAAAACATTTGAGCGGAAATTTGAAAACATTTAAAGTTTTGTTTAATAAGATTGGTGGGCATTAAGCCCTGTGAGACTCTGTCCTTGGTGCTGAAGCAGACTCAGAAGACTCATGAAACATGGTAGATTAGAAGATTCTGTTTTCCATAGGAAATAATTCAGAAACTACGGGAGAAAATGGTGGATTCTTTTTGGGAGGCGTTTTATAAGGGAATTGGGAGTCAAGAAAAAGGAGTCAATAATTGTCATCAGAAACACATCCTGAGTGCATCCCGTATAGTACTAACTCTCCAGACATCAGAGAAAACTAGGCTTTCTGCTCTTCCTGTCTTGCAGTATTGTGGATAATTAAGAGCTTTTCAAGCCCCCTTATCGTAACTATTTAGACATCTGAGCAAAGAGCAATGTCATTAAAAGCTGACACAGTGTTTCTTGATGTTCAGGATCTTTGTACAGAAGGGTATGCTCTCTTAGGCCTACATAAAGTAGATGTGCTCATGGGCTGGGCTGTTTTCCACGGCATTGCTGACTTGGATACAATCAAGGACAAGTTATAATTATTTCAAGAT
Organism: Rhinolophus sinicus; assembly: GCF_036562045.2. NCBI lineage: Eukaryota > Metazoa > Chordata > Mammalia > Chiroptera > Rhinolophidae > Rhinolophus > Rhinolophus sinicus. Next base: position 49,695,080 of record NC_133751.1, read on the forward strand.
TGAGACATATTGAAATGCCATAGGAAAATGCTACTGTTGCCTAAAAATGGACATTTCTTTCTGAAATTCAAAACAGATGTTGAAAAACTAATAGCTCAGTGAGATCCAAGCAGCAGATGCCATCAATTTGGGCTGCTTCCATTCAATTCAAAACACACTGAGGATATAAGATGCTGTAAGGTACTGTTGATGAAGTCGTCTGGAGATGATCTGAATCACTGTGGTAATAATAGCTTCTCCTTATTGAAGACCTTCACTGCACATTCTCATATACTCTCCCTACCAATCTATGCAGATTTGGTAATATTTCCTTCAGTTTACAGATGAAGAAGCTGAAATTCAGAAAAATTCAGTGACTTGCCTAAGAGTCAGGGTTTTAACTCAGGTCTAGTCTGGCTCAAAAGTTTATATTACTTTCCATTAAGCACTATTCCCTATTTACTTCCTAACCATTTGCTAACACAAAGAAAAATGTAATTAATGCTGTAGCAATGCTGTGAAGCTCTAGGAAGGACAGAGTGGGGAAGAAGTAAAACTAGGATCACAGCGGTGTTGGGATACAGACCGGGGATGCCCTATGAAGGAGGTATTACTTCAGCTGGGGTGTAAAGAGAGGGTAAAGGCAGACGTGAAGTGGAGAGGGTATCCTTAGAAGGGACAGGGTGAACAAAAATGTGGAAACAGGCACCGCAGAGCATTTAAGAAAAGTTAAAAGCAGAGAGTAGTTTGGGGCCAGATTTGTGTAGGTCTTGAATGGCAAGTTAAGGACATTGATTTGAAATTCTAAAAAGTTTTTGAGTAGTAGAGTAACATAACAAGATCTATGTTTCTAAAGATCACTTTGGAAACAGAATGGAAGAGAGTTTAGAATTAGGCCAAAGCTCAGTTAACATCATACATAAATTATATTCAAATTATTACATGCGCAGCTTAATTAATTAGGGAAACCCCTATATATTTTAGAATTTACTCTAATGGGAGATTCTTGGCTCAGCCAGAGTGACCAAATTGGGGGGAAAAAAGCAAATTTGGGAGCATGGGTCTCTCTAGTGTGGATTCTGCAAGAGTAGTATAGAGCTAGCATTTTGAATGAGAAGCAGAGGAGTGATTTCACTTGAATTACATGCTTTTGATGTCACTGTCGCATTTTGGCGATTCTACAGTTCATCCTAGCAGAAATCCTTTGGTTCTATGCGCTATTGGTCTAATCCTATTTAAATTTAAAGGTATGAGATATATATCTATATCTCTCTCTATGTACATAGATAAAGATAAATAGCTACACACACAACCCCATATATACATGTATATGTGTTTACATATATATACACATCATACACACATATATTCATCATATGTTCACATTCAAGTAAACAGGTTTTAGAAAGAATAAAAAAGACATTTATTTTAAAATTTCTGATTACTAGCTTAAAATTAAATAGAAAAACAATGCAAGAGATTGCTGGCTCCTAGATTTCCAGGAGGACTGTTCCTCACCGCACATTTACTTCAACTTGTTTCATGGGTTTTTATGAGCTCATAGCAGCAACGTTTTTCCCTTTTAAAAACGGGAAACAATCTAATTCTCAAACATGATACCCATTACTTTCTCCTTGGATGTCCTTTGATACTTTATCATAGTAGTTTTCTTCCCAACAGACTTCTGGGCTGGGTTTCTTTTCCCCTGAGGAGTAAAGTAGGTACTGCTCCACTCTGTTTTGTCTTAGCGCGGTTAAGAACAATGAAGGGCTTCTTCAGAGGATTTCCTGATCTTACTTCAGGCCCCATCTGTGGGCCCAATAGCACTAGCTCAGTAGAGAACTCCATGTCAAAGCCTGTATCGTAACACCACCACCAGACTCAGAGGAGGTCGAGCTCCATTTCTAAACATACGAAGCAGGGCTGCATCCATCATTCTTTGAAATAACTCCTATTTTGTTGAGTGCTTACGATATGCTAGGCACTGTGCTAACCACCCTATATATTTTAGTTAAATCTCCACAATGACCCTCTATTGTAATAATTATCCCTATTTTAGAGAAGAGGAAACTGAGGTTTATACAATCTAAATGACTCAAGGGCACACAGCTAGTGAGTGGGTGGCTGATTGTTAACAATCTGAAATTGTGACACAGCAAGTAGATGCACTGGATACACAAACACTGGTAAATCCGAAGACAAGGGCCTTCCTCTGTGACAGTGGCTCTCAAACCTGGCTGTCCATGAGAATCACCCGAGGAGCCCTCTAACACATTGAAACCCAGGGCTCAGCCACCCAGACCAATTAAGTCAGCAACTCTTGGGGAACCCAGGAATCAGTATATTTGAAAGCACCCTGGGGGTTCAAATGTAGAGTTAATGTTGAGAACTGATGTCCTATGATGGTATTTTATTGTTAGACATGAAGACTGTCTTAAGCTGCTGAACATTTTGGATAATTATTGCAAAAGGAAAAAAAGTGTATCACCCTGCTAAATCTAATAATCACAGTGCTTGGCAGACATTCTCCATTGTTTAAGTGGACAACACCTAAGGAACTCCACCCAACAGGTCAACTTATTCAGTTGTTTGGTAAGGTAGTGAAACGTTCCGCATGAGCCCACACTGGCAGCACCATTCGTGTGCAGTTTTACCCCAAATCAAGTGTTTCGAAGGCTCTTCTCTGTGACCAAGGTCAACAGTGGTAACAACTACCCAAGGAAGTTTCAATCTAAAATTGTCTCTTTGTGCTTTATGTGCCAAGAATTCTGGGAACTTAACCGAGTACCTGTTCCTAGTGTTTGAGCAAATTCAAAGTCCTTTTAAGGAGAAAATTTCGCCCTACTCACAGGCACCTTTGCTGCCATATTTGTGTGGGACAAAATGCCCTCCATCTGAACAAACAGTCAAATCAAGAGCTTCAGTGTTTATATCAGAACATCAGCTATGCTGTCCGAGCTAGAACCCAAAGTTTATGGACCATCTTCTAGTTAAGAACACTGAGTATTTGAGCCCTCGTCAGACCATTAAACTTTGAAATAACTATAAATCAACATGTTCAAAAGTGAATCTGAAAACCAATAGGTGAGAGTGAAATTCTAAGTTGCATGATAACTCTCCTCAAAGTTTCCTAAAAGCACTTCAAACTGTAACATACCTATGAATTGCCTGGGGATCAGGTTTAAATGCAGATTCTGATTCAGTAGGTCTGGGTCAGGGCCCGAGATTCTGCATTTCAAATCAGATCCTTGGTGTTGTGAGTTATGCAGGTCCCTGGACCTCACTTGTGATGAGTGGGCCTTAAGCAACTTTCCCGTATAACTGGGGCTGACTAGTAAGGCTTGCCTGTCACAACACAGAAAAAACAAACAAACAAATAAGCAAACAAACATGAGGATGAGGGTGGAAGAAAATATTCCACAGATTGAGAAGAGCCTAAATGACTCTTAACCCATGGAAGGAAAGACACAGAGAGGGAAGAAAAGTTGGTATATGAGGAAAAAAAAACAAACGAATAAAAAACCTAGATTTTTCCTTTTTCTGATGAAGGCTAGGATGTATAAGTTTCCTAAGTACTCCAGGAAACCAAAGACACAGTGAGATGCACAAAAGCAAGAGTTTTCCAAGGGTCTTGGAAAGATGGAGGATAATGTCAGAATACAGACGCCAGGACCAGAAGCACTGCATCAAAAGGCCCACCTTGCCAGCCAGGAGGAATCAGGCCCCAGAGCGGAATGTGGGGAGCACGTGTCAGAAGTTCCAATTCCATAAGCATTGACACATTCTCCCAGTTATAATTCTTTTCCTGTTCACTGTTTATCCCCAGCATACCATCCATTGTCTGGCATAAAATCAATGTTCCATAAAGATTGATGAAATAAATGAGAGTGAAAAAAGGGATCAGGCTTGTCTTGCTTGTCTTATATTTCTATGGGCCTAGAGAGAAAAGGTAGACCAATGGTTGTTGACCATGGCTGGGTATTGGAATCACCTGGGGAGCTTTAAATACTACTGATACCTGGGTCTGATGCCTAAGGATTATGATTAAATGGTCCAAGGGTGCTGTGTGTGTGTGTGTGTATGTGTATGTGCGGGGGTGGGTGGGGGAAAGGGGTGGAGGTGGAGAGGGCAGGGCATTGGAAGAATTCAAAGCTTCCCAAGTATTTCCAATGTGTCGCCAAGGCTGAGGACCACTGAGGCCCATAAAGTTAACAACTTGGGGGAACTTCTGGGCGTGATAGCTCTGCCACAGAAGTACATGAGAGATCTGACAATCAAGTTCGCGAACTCATCCTAGAAAAAGTGCTGAATATCACTATGGTCACCTTCAAAGTACTCCCCTTGGGAAGCTATGCACTGATGCCAGCACCTAGTCCACCCTTCAAAGCAATTTTGGAACTCTTTTTCTGGAATGGCCTTCAGAGTGGTCATCATATAACTCTTGATGTCCTGAATGTCATAAAAATGTCTTCTTTTCAATATTTCCTTTATCTTTGGGTAAAGAAAGAAATCATTGGGGGCCAGATCAGGTGAGTAGGGAGGGTGTTCCAATACAGTTATTTGTTTCCTGGCTAAAAACTCCCTCACAGACAGTGCCATGTGAGCTGGTGCATTGTCGTGATGCAAGAGCCATGGCGTAAAGTTCGGATTGTGTAAGTTTCTCACGCAGATTTTCTGGCACTTCCTTCCAAATAATGAACTTGGTTAACTTTTTGTCCAGTTGGTACAAATTCATAATGCATAATCCCTCTGATATCAAGAAAGGTTAGCAGCATCGTTGCAATAAGTCCGCCAACTGAATTGTCACACCTTCATAGAATAAGAGAAAAAGACTTTCCATTGAAGCGGAGGGAATTTGGGCTGATATAAGAAAACCCTCTTTAGGATAATAAGATTTTTTGATTCATCACAAATGATCAGAATGACTGGTATGGCTTATTTGTATAAGTAAAATTTATGTTGCTAGCAAAATTTCCCACTTTTTCTCCAAATAATGTGGCCTCATCAGTCCTATTTCCAAGTGAAGGCTGAAGATAGATCACCCCACTCAGACTTTCTTGCAACTAAAACTGTGGTCCCTGGACAAACAGCAGCAGCAAAATCTGGGAACTTGTTAGAAACAGAGTCTCAAAACTACCCCGGACCTACTCGTTCATAATCTGCACTTTAACAAGATCTCCAGGAGATTCACCTGCACATTCAAATTTGCGTGTCACTGTACCCAGAAGCCTCTCCCTATCCATAGATTCTGTGAGTGCTTGTGGGCAGAGTCCCATCATTGCTAATGAAAAGAAGGCCACTTGTGCTGGAAGAGAATTGGGCAAGAAAGAACTGTGGTTCTCCCTTCCAAGATGGAAGCAAGCGGACGTGACTCTTTATGGGCCCAGGACTCCATGACCATTTGATTAACTCTCACCCTAGTGGCCAATATAAACAGCAAAGTTTCAAGGAAGCTTACTTAGAGCCTGACATTGTTCTACAAATCAGCCCTTAAACATTTTGTCTGACTCCCACACTGACACTGACGGGTTTGAATTGTGAGCTGTAAATTACATACGTCTGAAAGTGAGAAACTTTGCCTTAATCTGATTCTAATGAAATATACTTCTGAATAACACAATTTACTGATTCATTTTCTTTAAATGTATTTAAAATTTTGCTCTATTATGATTTAATTTATATATATAGCATGGTTGAGGGTTGAGCTCCAATCGGTAGTTTTTGTTTAATTTGCTGCAACTGAACTGAAGCCAATTGAACCTAATCCCTAATTGAGAACTTTGCTTCTAATTCTTGTTCTGCCACTGACCTCCTGTGTCACCTTGGGCAAGTCACTGAGCTCTTCTGGACTCATGTTCTCATTTGTATAATGGATAGGATTTGCATTTGGTGATAGCTAAGATCTCTCCCAGCTTTGAAAAGTCTACAAAATCAAGGCAACTGTTAGCTGGTATAGGAAACGTTTGGTTTATTTCTTAGAGAATTAAAATTCAAAATTGATGCTTTAACATTTTTTTTTCTTTTCTGAATAAGCTGATAGTTTTTGTTTTTGATAAATCACGTAAAAAAACCTCCCCCAAAATATCAGGATTAGAAGGACAATAAGCCAATTATATCTCTGTTTGAAGCTGTTAAAGGGAGGGTCAGTAGGAGCAATTTCTACACCCTCATGCCCCCTAAGATTGAAAAGAAATCTGTTTAAACATAGAACCTAAGTATTGGAAGGGCTAATGAAGGTCATTTAATCAACTGGACGTCTGATGCTCTAATCTCCCATAAAGTGTCTCAGACAAATCTGCCCCAGCAGTGAGTTCTAGGGAAAGGTAACTCCGTTGCTTTTAAGTCAATTCTGTTTCACTTTGGGCAGGTTTGACAATTAGGAATCAATGTATTAGTATTTCTTACTTTAAAGTCTTTCTTCCAATGATTTCCTCTCATTAGTCCTAGGGCTACTTCTCGAAGCCATTCAAAATTAGCTTAACACACCTCTTCCCCACAATAGCACTATAGCTGTTTTAATACAACTAGTTTTCCCTCATCTTTCCCTGAGTCTTCCCTTCTCCAGTAAATATACATCGTATTTTCAGCCACTTCAGGCTGTGAGGCCCCTCAGCATGCTGGTGGCCCTTCTCAAACAAGTTCTGGTTTGTCCATATCCATGGCAAACCGTGGTGCCCACATACATTCAGTTTGTTAGAGAGGACTGATCAAGGTAGGAGAGAATGGATATCAGCTTGCTTTATTAGACACTGTGAGTCTATTAACACATCCTAAGATCACAATCAGTGGTTTGGTTAAACAAAATAATGTATATGTATTCTAAAGAAATCTGCAACCACTGAAAAACCATGCTTCTGAATATTACTGAATGATCTGGGAACACACGATACATGGTATGCGAGGTAGTGTCCAAAGATGGCTGTCCTCAATCTTCCCCCACCCTGTGTGAGTCCGTTCCCATGAGATTGGAGTCCATTCCTCCACCCCACTGAATCTGGGCCAGGCCTGGGACTGCTTTGGCCTATGGAATGTGGAGAGAATTCCGTTGCAGTTCCTCTGAGCCCAGGTGTCTAAAAGGCCTGAAAGCTGCTGCTTTTATGCTCTTGGACCCCAAGCCACATGTAAGAAGTCAAGGCTACCCTGCTGGAAAGAGGCCAACATAGAGAAGTCCTGAGAGATGAGAAAGTGCTTGCAGAAAGAGGCCACGTGGAGCCACTGAGGACCATTGAAGCACCAGCATGTGAGTGAATAAGCCATGCTGGGTGATATGAGGCACCCCACCTGAAGCCCCAAACATTGCGCAGCAAGGACGAGCCATTTCTGCTCTGCTGTCCAGATTCCTGAGCTACAGAATCATGGGGAAAAAACAAAATGGTTGTGTTAGCCCAACAAGTTTTGAAGTTGTTTTAATGCAGCAATAGATAACTGAAACATTTTGGTAGGGTGAAGAAAACAGCATGCAAATAGCCTGATATATATATATAAAATACATATATCTCCAAGGGCTTAACATGGCTTCTCCCACAATAGAAGGCCACCAGAGAAAGTATAGGGTTTATGCTATATAAGCAGAACACACAAAGAGCCTCTTACCTGAAAATTCTTGGCCTCACCTACCAGGTAACCCCTCTGGGGAAAGTTATCAATTCTCAGGCTGTACATTTCAGTTATTCCACTACTGTAAAGCTCCTGTTTATGTGGTTATGGAAGAGCAGTTGCTATGGCAATGCAATCTGAGTCAATACCAGAATGTGTCTAAAATTGGTATAAGTGCCTTTTTCAGGGTTTCCTCTGAGGATTACTCATTTTCTAAGAATTGTATCTTTTTTTCCTCTCCTGTTAGAATAATGATGCCAGAGTACCGCATCCAGTCCTAGGACATGGACAAAATGAGGACAGGTCAGAGAAAGAAAAGCTGAGACCCACACCATAAGGGAGTCATTTCCTACCACGTACTTTGGCTTCTTTTTGCCTGTTTCTGCCTCTTGGATGGCATAGTCACTTTTGGACTCCTCTATCCCTTAGTTGCCTCGACCTGGTACTCTTCATTCCCTAGTTGTCTTGCTAGTTCTTCTCTCTGTGTCTTCTACTGACTCCTTTTCCTTCTCTCACCCCCAACTGTAGGCATGCACTAAGTCCCATCCTTCATCCTCTCATTTCTCTCTTCATATTCCTGCTCTCTGAAGAGCTTTCATTCTTATTTTTTTATTCCCTGCTGTCTCCACACAAAGATTCCTAAGTCAAAGTTGTAGCCTAATGCCTCATTCCCACCCCCACCCTACCATCTACCCTTCCAGGGCCCATAGGACGTCCCACTCCGAAAGCAGCATCCCCCAGGATGGGGTCCTACCTACATTTCCACTTTGTGCCCAGACCCCACCCCCCCGCCCCCCCACCACCACCAGGAGCTCTAGGATCCCAGTCTGGGAAATGCTTGCAGTTCTCAGAAGCTACTCTGATGACTTTCTCATCTCCCTGCTTTGCCCAAGCCACGTTCTCTGCCTGGAATGGCCACCCCTTCCTCCTTCCTATTAGTTAGTGTTTCTGGAGTCCGGAAACAACACGTGCATCGGGAAGTCTCCCACTAGCCTGGACTAGGTCTCGTCTTTCATGCTCCCCACTGCTTAGCACCTGTCATACTGAACATGGTTGTCTGAGTTCTGTCTGTCTTTCCCCACTGGACTGTGAGCTCTTTAGGGCAGGATCGTCTCTCATTCATTGCTGGTTCCCTGGAGCCTGGCACACACGAATGCATAAGTGGATGTGTCATCACCATCTCAAAATCAACATTCTAAAACCATCCCCATCAGCCCTGCATCCTAATGTTACCATTTTCCACAGATCCACAGGCTTTGATGTATCTTTGCTGGCTTCCTTTTGTTCCATAAGTTTTGATGATACTTCTACCGCAATTTCCCACAATTTAGCATGTGTTCATTGCCACATTCACCATCTTAGTTAGCTCTGTTCCTCAGCCCAGACTAGATTTCCTACAAAAGATTCTGCCTGACACGTGGCACCTTCCTTATCCAGGCCACCCTGCACATAGCCAGCATATTCATGGCTCTAAATTTTGCCACTTTAGTCCAAAGGCCAGGCCTTGACATGCAGGGCCCAGGACCGCCTGCTGTCCCCGTCCCTCCTGTTCTCCTCCCTCCCTCCCTGCTCCTTCTCTCCTTCTGGCCCAGAAGTTCTTCTTACCACTCCACACTTACCCCCCCCTCTGTGCCCCTCTCCTGTTGTTTCCACTGTTTTTACCACCACCTCCACCATCTACTAGTCACATTTAAAATTCTTTCCTTCATAGAGTTCACCCAGCTGAATCCTCTGTTAACAGTTAAGTTGTATTCCCCTCTCCCCCAAATTATGTTGAAGTTCTAACCCCCAGTCCCTCAGAATGTGATCTTATTTGGAAACAAGTATCATTGCAGATATAATCAGTTAAGATGAGATCATGTTAGAGCAGCATGGGTCAATCCAATATGACTGTCCATATAAAAAGGGAAATTTGGACATTGAAACACCTTCAAAGGGAGAACATCCTGTGAAGAGACAAAGGGAGAAGACAGCCAAGGAGGCAGGCCTGGAGCAGAGCGCTCTCACAGCCCTCAGACGGAACTAGCCCTGCCGTTACCTTGATTTTGGACTTCCAGCCTCCAGAATGGTGAGACACTTTCTAAGCCACCCAGGTTGTGCTACTTTGTCACAGTAGCTTAGTAAACTAATACACGTTCCCACATCCATTTCCCCCAGCTTTAAATTCCCTTCACTTTACGTGCCCAGTGTAGCCCACTCTGCCGGGGCTGTCTGCCTGCTGCCTTAAACCTGTTCTCCGCTGCTGTCACGAGCACATTCCTGACTCCCTAACAAGAATCTGATCCCTCAAGGGCAAGCCTTTGTTTCATGCTTCTTTTTCACTCCTGACAGGGCCTGGTACTTTGCTGACCTGCAGAGCAGTCTGAATTAAATGGAATTTACCGGGAGGGTGATTCCCTGTGCCTTGTTAGTACATGACAGTTTCTCTAAACCCACTGAGGTCAGACAAGAGGCCACCAGCTCCAGAGTTCTAGGACAGAGACTGACCAGTGGCCTCGGGGCCCCTGTTGACCTTGGGGAACCCATGGAGCATGGGGTGTTAGGTCTTGGGGGCAAACCACAGGGAGACATCATCTATTCCAACCCTCTAATTTTGCAGAAGAGGGTGGTGAGGCTCTGGGGGTTAAAATCTGTGAAATCACAGAAAGCAAGAGACAGAGCTGGCACTGGGCCTGATTTCCTGACTCCCAGACCAGTGCTGTAAGGGCTGCCTGTCTTGTGGGAGGAGGTCAGGCTCATGAAAAGGCGTTTGTAGGACAATCTGGGTTAGATCTGTATGGCAGGTCAACATGCTACAGGCCTAGTGATTTACAAAAGAACCGGTACAGTTAATGGGAAGGGAGAGATGATTGGAACAAAGGGGTGGGAGCAGCAGTGCGGGTGAGAGCTCTGTAAGCCAAAGGGTTCTGTGAGCAGTCGGTGTCACTGCGCAGTCACGTGGTCGCTGCGGTGCAGAGTGCAGCGGTCAGTGGGTGCCCTACCACAGCCCAGGGCAATTCCTATCACGAGTCAACCTTAGGAATGGCCTGAGGGGGGCGCACCTGTGTGCCCGCATGTGAATGTGGTGTTGCCACCACTATGTCTTGCACTGAAATTGTTCCTGAGAGCAACTCATGAAACCAAGAGTCCCATTCAAAATCCCAGGCTTTTCCAGAACAAAGTCAAGAAAGAGACATATATCAGAATTCTGATCTTACCGAAAAGAGGCGTTTAGTCCAAACACAAGAGTACATTAGAGCAAATGATTGAATTAACAATGTAACCATGCAGCCTGCAGCCCTTCAAAAATTATGCCATAAAGAGGTTTTGATGACCTGAGAAAACACTTATGATATTAGGTCAGGTGGAAAAATGCAGGCTTAGAAAAAAAGATATATTCGGGAACTCAGCCATGCAAAGCAATACGCACAGGAGGCGAGGGTTCCAAAATGTTCACAGTGCTTGGCTGTGATTTTTAACCTACTTTTTATATTTTCCTCCTGGATATTCCAAATTTCTATGCTGAGCATGTATCATTTAAAGAGTGTAATTGTGTTTTTATGTTTAAGACACTAATTCTGTGTATATGAGAAAATATTATAAGCTGTCAGGCCTGACCTCATTCTCTGGCTTTTCAGTGATTATACTGCTCTGCAATGCAGAAATGCATTCCTCAACCAAAAGGAAAGCCCATCCCAGATGGGTCAATCCATGTACTCACATTCTGAATATTTCTGGAGTTGGTCAAATTCTTCTGGAGTAAGGGAGACCCAGCGTTCTTCACTCATCTTTACGCTGGGTATGAGCGTTGGAGGCCAGGGACGCAGTTTTGTTCACCAGGGTGAAGCTGTGCCCCAGAACAGGGCCGGGCTCATTGCCGGTATGCGATGGACACACCCTCCAGGACAATTCTTGAGGCCCCAAGTGTCTATGGGAGCAGCAGGCACCTTTCAGCAGATGAGAGAAGACCTTTGCTATTCCTCAGGCAACATCATTCTATGTGTTGTGAACGTAAATTCAGAAATCCTTGCTCTTCCTGAGCTGAAGTAGAAAAGACATTGTGGAAGAGAGTGTTAGGACACACATGTCATCTTTTCTTATTAATAAAAATCCTCAAATTTTCTTTGCTGAAAGATTTATAGAAGGCAATGTTTCTCAAGGGAGGGATGTTCCCTCAGGGAAGTCTGAAGGGGACATAGAGACCAGCACAACTCCAGACAGGTGTCTGACTGGGGTGAGGATGGGTGACCTGTAAGAATAGGTGGCCATACTCCTAAACACTGGGAAATTTTAAATGTCTCCTATGAGAGGTGGTAGTAGAGGCACCTAAGGGCATCCTCAAGGCATGAAAATGCCTCAGGCTGCTGGATGCCTCATCTGTAAGCACAAGGACAGTAGCCTATGTGGGGTGATTTGAAAGATGAGCCACTCTCTCCTCTACTGGTTTCTGAATTCCACCATTAGAGCTGTTTAGTTTCCCCTGATGAGTCACTCTGGAAATTCAAATACCACCGCCCCCCCCACCCCCCGCCAACCTTCCAAGGCTGGCTAACTTCCTAGTGACTAAAGCAGTTCTTTCCTCTCAGAATCATCAAAAAGTGATTAGAGGGCAGGCCTGTGGGCTCCAGTGTGGAGGGTCCTGAGGGAGGAAAGGGGGATGGATTAGGACGCTTAACATCTTTTTCTTTGAGCCTCTCCTAGCACAGTGGCTCTGTCAGTTATACCATCAGTCATTAAATCAGTTCAGTGGGTCATAAACTTAATGTGGTGGGCCAATACCAGCACTTAAAAACACAAAATAGCATGGGATACAATGGAATGGAATGAAGTGGAATTGAAAATAAAAGTGCATCTCCTTTCAGTTATATATACATGTGTATACTGATCATAATGTAAAATGTATTTCTTATTCTGGGTTGAGGTGAAGAAAAATGTTGGGAAGCAATCAATTTAATAGGAAGAGATATAAAGACCAATGTTACCAAAGAACAAGCCCAGTTTCAATAAAACAGGATTCATTGTGGAGAGCCAGCCTTTAAGGCACGTCTGGGGAGCTTGGAGCATATGGAATGGCAGAGGGGCTGGAAGAGACAACCCAGTGAGGAGGCAGATTTGGACAGTTCTTTGCAGTGTATAGACTGGGCTGCTGTGGACCTGCAAGGCTGAATGAGAGCTGAGGGAAAATGCTGGAGAGAGATTTGGGCTCTGTAAGGAAGACCTTCCACCAACCAGAGCTCTCCAACAATAGGTGGGAATGCATGGCAAGGGAATGAGATGCCTGAATCCCTGGGAACATCCAAGTCCTGGCTTCTCTCCTTAAAAAGTCCAATTCTCTCCTGAATCCAACTGGATTCTACCCCTTGGCTCCTGCTGTTGCCAAGGGTCCCAGTGACTAACTGTCAAATCTAACGGGTACCTTGCAGGCCTCCCTTACTTCATTTGCTCTCTCTGAAGCCTTTGCCATGACAGGAAACAACTCTCTTGAGACTCTTATCTTTCTGAGTGTTATTCCACAGTCGCCTTCTGCCTCTTCTTTTGCCATCATTAAATACTGATGTTTCCAGAATCCTATCCTGAGCCCTCTCCTCAGTGTACATCCCTTCTCTGAGGGCTCTTACCCACTTCCACATCTTCAATGACTGCCAGGCATGCTGTTCCAGCCCTGAGCTCTTGCCTCAACTCAGATCTGAATATCTAACTGTCACTGTGACTCCCTTATATGTCCCAAACTACCCCAAACTGGCACCTTCCCATACCCTCAACCTGCCTCTCCTCTGCATTCTGGGTGTGCCCTGAGAGGAGCCAATACTTGGGCGAGAAGCCTGAGGCTCACCCTGAGCACCTCCCCCTTTCTCTTCTGCCAAACTCAAGCACCAGTCCTAGAGTGTGTCCATTGCGTGTTCCCTCCTCTCCATCACACCAGTCAGTTCATCAACTCAGACCTTCATTCTTCTCTCACCTGGTCTCTGACAACAGCCCCCTGCTGTTTCCCCTTCCTTGGGTTTTGCTCTCTTCCCTTTGGTCCATTCTAAATTGCCAGCCAGATCATATTTCTCTTGGTAATAAAACTCTTCACTGATTTCTATTGCCTACAGAATAAGATGAAATCTTATTCCATGATACACAAAGTCTTTATGATCTGGCCTGATTGACTGCCAATTCAGTCAAAAAGCAAGGGTGAACTTTAAAAACATTTCCATCATACTGGGGAATTCAACATTACAACTGGTATTACCACTGCTGCCAGACACTTATTTTACCCTGTGCTGTGTGCTTTACTTATATATATATATATATAATTTAGTCCTCATGACAACCATGTAAAGTAAGCATTCTTTTCTCTATTTTTAGATGAGAAAAATGAGGCAAGATATTTAGTGGATATAGTAAGGAGAAAGAGGGAACCTTCAAAGTTTTTGGATAAGAATGCCTCTCTGGAGATCCGGTCAAGATGGTGGAGTAGGTTAACTGTGATTACCTCCTCTCATGACCATTTCAAAATTACAGCTAAACTACAGCAGAACCATCATTGACAATCACCTGAAGTCTAGCTGAACTGAAGTTCTACAACTAAGGACATACAGAAGAAGCCACCTTGAGACTGGTAGGAGGGAAGGAGACGTGGAACAGGCTGGTTCCACACTCACGTTTGACCATTAAAAATTGGGAGGGATACCTTGGCTGTAGAGGTCCCCTACACCCCCAAGAGAAGCAAGGGGTCACAGTCTCACACCAGGCTCCCCAGCCTAGGGTTTCAGTGTTGGGGAGAGAAGTCCCCATAAATTCTAGCTCTGAAAACCAGCAGAGATTGTGTGAGACCAGGACGGCTGCTAGTCCCAGACACTCCTCTTAAAGGACCTGCACACAGACTTACTCACTGATGGACTCACTTGCTCTGGGCTCCAGCACTGGGGCAGCAACTCGAAAGGTGCCAGGGTCATATAAGGAGAAACTGAATTGTCTGGCTTCAGTGCAAGGGCCAGAGGGGCAACTTTCTCCAGGACAAAGGAGCTGGAAGAAGCCATTGTTTCTTTGTTGAGCCCTCCCTTGTCCTGGCATAAACACAGGCAGTCTCCATATCTGAGTCTCCATCAATCTGGCTAACACCATTTGTTTGCCCTGATTCCTGGCTCCAACCAACTTTCGAGCCCACCTAAGCTGTTTCCAGTGGCTTTTCTGTACAATAGTCTGCCTTGGCTCATGCTGCAGACTTTCCAAAAATCTCTCAAAGGTTCACAAAACCCTAACAAGCAGCATCTGGCTTCAGCGTGTCCCGTACCTCTGGCTGAGCAGCCCTAAGCCAGGCACTAGCAACAGTCAGCCTTGGTTTGTGGCTTGGATTTACAAGGCACCTCCAAGCCCAGTATGCGTGGTGGCCATCTGTGGATTGCTTTGTGCCAGGTAGCCCCAAGCAGGGCATAGGCCATGGCTGAACTTGGCCTGAGACCTCAGAGCTGGCATGCCCAGTGGTCAGCTTTGAACTTAGCCTGAGAAACACCTGGCCACCTCCAGGGATGACACACCCAAAGGGCACACTGGACAGGCACCAGACCCCTGCTAAAGCGAGTCCTGCTCCATAGGGTCAGCCCCAGCACAACAGCTCCTCAGACTGTAGTTACTGCCAGTCTTCACAATGAATCAGCCCAAGGGTCAATCCCACACATGCCACAGTAACTAAGGCTCAACTACAACAGGAGGGCGCACACAACCCACACAAGGGACACACCTGGAATACCCAACTCAGGTGACAAGGAAGGTTGTGTCACTGAAACCCACAGTACACCTACTATATATGGCCACTCTACTAAACTGGGAGACATAGACAGAAACTAACCCAGGCAGACAAAATGGAGAGACAAAAAAACATGTCCCAGATGAAAGAACAAAATAAAGCTTCAGATAAAGAATCAAACAAAATGAAGAAAAGCAATCTCCCAGACGCAGAGTTCAAAACACTGGTTATAAGGATGCTCAATGAACCCAGGGAGAACTTCAACAAAGAGATATGAAACATAAAAATAAAGATAGAAAACATAAAAAAGAACCAGTCAGAAATAAAAATGCAATAACTGAAATGAAGAATACATTAGAGGGAATCAACAGTAGATTAGATGAAGCAGAGGACTGAATAAGTGATTTAGAAGATAAGGTAGCAAAAAATACCCAAACAGAACAGCAAAACAAACAAACAAACCAGAATAAAAAAAATGCGGGTAGTTTAAGGGGCCTCTGAGACAACATCAAACATACCAACATTCGCATCATTGGGGTAGCAGAAACAGAAGAGAGAGAGAGTAAAGAATTGAAAGCCTATTGGAAGAAATAATGAAACAAAATTTCCCTAACCTGGTGAAATAAATAAATATGCAAGCCCAGGAAGCTCAGAGAGTCCCAAACAAGATGAACCAAAGAGGCCCATATCAAGACATCATAATTCAAATGCCAAAGGTTAAAGAGAAAGAGAAAATCTTAAAAGGAACAAGAGAGAAGCAATTAGTTACCCATAAGGGAGCTCACATAAGACTGTCAGCCTATTTCTACATAGAAACTTTGCAGGCCAGGAGAGATTGGAAGAAAATATTCAAAGTGTTGAAAAGCAAGGACCTACAACCAAGGTTACTCTACACAGCAAATCAATCATTTAGAATAGGTACCAGATAAAGAGGTTCCTGGAAAGCAAAAAGCTAATGGAGTTCATCAACACCAAACCAGAATAATAAGGAATGTTAGGGGGACTTCTTTAAGACACACACACACAAACACATCAAAAGTATGAATAATAAAATGGCAATAACTACATATCTATCAACAATTACTTTCAATGTAAATGGATTAAATGCTCCAATCAAAAGATAGGGTGGCTGAATGAATGAATAAGAAAACAAGACTCTTACATATGCTGCCTGCAAGTGACTCACTTCAGATCAAAAAATATTTCATGAAAATGGAAACAAACAAAAAAGCTGGGGTAGTAATACTTACACCAAACAAAACAGATGCTAAAGGCTACAAAAAGAGACAAAGAAGGACCCAGTAATCCCACTTCAGGGTATTTATCCAAAGAAATCCAAAACACTGCATCCATATGTTCATTACACCATTGTTTACAATGTCCAAGATGTGGAGGCAGCCTCCACAATGGAATATACAATGGAATATTGGTTGGCCAGAGAAGGGAATGGGTTCTTGTCATCTGTGGTGGCATGGATGGACCTGTAGGGTATTGTGCTGAGTGGAGTATGTCAGAGAAAGACAGATGCAATATGATTTTGCTTATGTGGAATCTAAGGAACGAGATAAACAAACAAAACAGAAACAAACTCATAGATACAGAGAACATTTTTATGGTTGCCAGACAGGGTGGGGGATTGGAGATTGGTGAAAAAGGTGAAGGGATTAAGAACTACAAATTGGTTACTACAAAGTAGTCATGGGGATGTAGGGTATACCATAAGAAATATAGTCAATAATATTGTAATAACTATATTAGTATGTATGGTGTCAGATGGGCACTAGATTTATCAGGATGATAGATGGGAGGAGGGTTGGGGGCAGGGTGGAAAAGGTGAAGACATTAAGAAGTACCAATTTGTAGTTACAAAATAATCATGGGTATGCAAAGTAAAGCATAGGGTATATAAACAATAATATGGTAATAACTACGTATAGTGCTAAGTGGGTACTAGACTAGTCAGGGGGATCACTTCTTAAATTATATAAATGTCTAACCATTATGCTGTATACCTGAAATTAATATAAAACAATATTGATTTTCAACTGTAATTTAAAAATTAAAAAGGGGGGGAATATAAGGGGAATAAGGGGTTCAAATTTCCAGGTATAAAACAAATAAGTCATGGGGATGTAATATACAGCTTAGGGAATATAGTCAAGAATATTGCAATAGCATAGTACTGTGTCAGATGGTTGCTGGATTTATCATGGTGATCACTTCTTTAGGTATATAAATGTTGAATAACTATTGTGTACCCCTGAAACTAATGTAATATTGTATGTTAGCTATATTTTAATAAAAATGTTTTTTTTAAAAGAATGCCTCTGATCATATCATTCTGCATACTTTCAGAAGCATAGAGCTCTGAGAGGACCCACAGACACAGTGCATGATAAAACACCATGGAACCGAAAGCATTGGACCTGAATCCTGGCTCTGCCTCTTACCAGCTATTTGACTGGAGACAAGTTTTTCATTTCTTGAACCTTGGTTTCTTCATCTCAAAAATGGAAATACTAATAAAAATCTCACTGAGTTAGTGTTAGGATTAAGAGAGTTAATATATGCAAAAAACCCCACCCCAAACCCTATCTAGCTCAATGCCTATGGCACAGTGGGCACTCCACAAATAATTACTACCATGCTATTGCAAATACAACAGCAGCTTGACTTTAACATCCACCAGACAGCAGTAGGATAGTTGTGCCATCGATTTCTAAACTTTATCTTATCCTGCTCCAGGTCATGATTTTGTAATTATTCATCAAACTTCTACCTACTAGTTTTAGTATCCACGGAAGATTCTTGCTGGAATTATTATTGTGACAGTGAATTTCTAATTCTATCGTTCCTTCTATATCTATTAGTTGGGATTATACTATAAGGAAGAGCTTTCCTTTTACCTTTATTTCTTTTTTATCAGTTTATTTATATACATTTATTTTTACTATTTATACTACATATAGCATAAATAAATATATAAAACATATACATAATAAATACCTAAGTAAGCATAAATGGATTTGTATTTTTTTTTCAGAGGAACAGGACTTTATTGGGGTACAGTGTGTACTTCCAGGACTTTTTTTCCAAGTCAAGTTGTTGTCCTTTCAATCTCAGTTGTGGAGGGCGCAGCTCAGCTCCAGGTCCAGTTGCCATTGCTAGTTGCAGGGGGCGCAGCCCACCATCCCTTGCGGGAGTCAAACCTGCAACCTTGTGGCTGAGAGGATGCGCTCCAACAACTGAGCCATCTGGGAGCTCAGTGGCAGCTCAGCTCAAGGTGCCATGTTCAATCTTAGTGGCAGGGGGCACTGTCCACTATCCCTTGCGGGACTCGAGGAATCGAACTGGCAACCTTGTGGTTTAGAGCCCGCACTCCAACCAACTGAGCCATCCGGGAGGCAGCTCAGCTCAAGGTACGTGTTCAATCTTAGTTGCAGGGGGCCGAGCCCACCATCCCGTGCGGGATTCAGAGGAGTTGAACCGGCAACCTTGTGGTTGAGAGCCCACCGGCAGCCTTTGGAGTTAGGAGCATGGAGCTCCAACCGCCTGAGCCACCGGGCCGGCCCTGGATTTGTATTTAGATATAATATGTATTTATTTAAATTAATGGATTCTTATTTTATTCAATGTGTTATAATGCATTACTATCATTATTTGTTTTGATTCTTGAATTGTCCCAACTTTGGTCAGTGAAAGCTCATTCAAAGTGGTTCCTTGTTCTTTAGAAATAGTCCCATCATCCTTTGAGCACATCTTTATTTTCTGGTACCACAAAATGTTTCAGGCTTATCCTGTACCTCCTCAGTCCTAGTTCTGAAATCAGTCATTTCCCCAAAGCCCTGATTCCTTTTAGTGGAGAGTGGTAATTGAAACAAAGGTTTGAGCATTAGTTGTTCTCATTTCTACTGGGGTGTCATTGCTTCTAGTTCCTATCAGGGACAGAGCTAGGAAATACAAGCATGTAGACACACACATCTAATCTCTGTCCAGCTATCTAATCTAATCTAATCTAATCTATCTATCTATCTATCTATCTATCTATCTATCCATCCATCCATCCATCCATCCATCCATCCATCCATCCATCTGTCATCTATTTATCTATGTTAAATAAATACTCTAAGTTCATACTCATACTTCCAAATACATTCCAAACTACTTGGTCAATTGTAGCCTTCCTCTTCTTCCATATTTTTTAAACTGCCTTCTCCAAAAAACTTTGTTTTCATTATCTACAAAATACTTATTTGCTCAATCCTGAAATATACAGAAAGTTGTTTCAGAACTGCTAGCCGCATTGCTGTGAAAAATAAAACAGAGCTGAAGATTTATTTATAGTTCTTTTGTCTTCAGCATATCCTCAAAATACTGTTTTCAAAAATTACTTAGGTTACTTCTTTCCCATACCTAGTCATTTCTGTTTGCATTTCACTGAGGGTTTTTTTCTTCATTCTTAATAATTCTTTTTTTAGTATGGTTCCAAAAGTCAGAACTTTATAAAAAGGTATACTTTCCCCATTCCTTTTTTTTCTCCATTCCTTTTACTCTGTTCCCAGCTCCTTCCTTCCATCTATTCCCACGCACTCCTTATAGTTTCTAGTTTATCTTTTCTGTGTTTATTTTTGTATCAGTGAGCAGATACATGAATATTTTCTTATTTCCCTTTCTTTCTTACACAAAAGGTAGTACATTGTGGACTGTCTCTCATACGTCTGTTTTTTTCACTTAACCATGTATGCTATGAATCACTCTGTATCTATTCATAGAGATATTCTTCATTTAGAACCAAATTTGACTCCATCACTTACTTGCTTGAACCCTTCAAAGGCCTCTCCTGGACTCCAGGATAAAGAGCAGGCTCTTCAGCCAGTTCCATAAGATTCTTTACCCACAGTATAACTCATCTCCTCATCCTCACCTTAATTATCTCCTGCCCCACATGCTTCACATTCTAGCTAAATTAACCTATTGTCTATTCTTAGCACTTGGCAATGTGCCTCACACACAGTAGGGCCTCATAAACCTTAGTTAATGAACTGACAAACACACCATGCATTTAATCCACCTGGAATGCCCTTCACTCCTTACTTCCCATAGCAAATCACTGCTTGTATATCTGGTTTCACTTTTCTATAGCTTTTTTTTTTTTTTAAACTCTTTGAGCCAACTAAGCTGTTCTCCCAGCTATGTTCCTATAGAACACCTAGATCCTCTATATTTCTCTATTGTGGTACCTGACTGAGAACAAACATACAAGCTGGTAAGAGTAGTGGTACAGATACATACAGGGAAGTACGGGGCCATCTAATGTGTCTGAAGCAGGCACCGGGAAATGGAAAAAGATTCCTGAAGGAGCTGAGGAGGAGTAACAAGGTAAGAGGTGTATGTCGCAATAACTCCACAAATATTCATGTTATTATCACTATTGTTCCTTTATAGCTCAGCGCTTGGCTTCCTGGTGGATGGAGCTGCACCATTCTTTAGTTCCATCAGGAAAAGTTAGGGGCTTGAAACACTGCCGGACTCTCCAGATGGTAACTGCTGACCATGCTCCCACATGATGGCCCCCTCTGGTTTTCTGCCCTTTGAGAGAAATGACAGCTGTTGTACAAGAGGACTTGCTGCTGCTGACACCACCCAGCACTTCCCTTTCAGTAGGCTGCCTCATCGCTCCCATCTTGGGTGCTCTTTACAATATGAACAGTCTTCTTATTACCACCATGAACATCTTTCTTGACAGGAAAAAAAAAATGTGATAGGGTTTTCTAAATAACATTCAGATTGGATATTGTCAAGTTTGGATGGGAGGAGGGTGTTTTATGTCCCTACAGCTATTCCACTCTCAGCAATAGCCTCAGCTTCCCAGGCCTCAGTTTCCTTGTCTATAAAATGAAGGGGTGGGAATAGTAGTTTCTAACTTATTTTCTAGCTCTGTAATTTCATATACTGGATCAAACTCTATTTGTTCTGAACAGACGTCAGCATGGAAATCTCGTCAGAAGGAAGACGGCAAATTCAATGGGTATTGAATTGCACCTCAGGTCTCTATTCATTTGAATGAATCAGCCATAGCCAATTACCCAGGAAAAAACACCTCTTCATCTCCTCTTTGCTCTCATGAAAACATTAATTCATGAATATGGCACCAGATTGGGGGAACTTATTTTTATTCATCTGATGATTTAAAACAAACCCATAAGGAGTATATTTTTATCTGGGAAGAGTGGCTAAAAGCTAGAAAGATAAAAACCCCCCTCTTTTCCCAGCCTTGTAAGAGTCCTATCTGGATGACTGCCCCATCTCTGGGCTTTTGTTCCTGCTAATACTTCTTCAACTCTGTGACTCCTATGTAGCCTTTGGAGTGCAGTTCCAGCGTCACCTACTCTAAGACATTCCCTCTAATTACTTGGACTGGACGGGGCATATCTTCTATGTTCTCATAGCTCCTTGGGCTTTTCTCCAAGATCTCACAGACCACACTGCAGTGTACTTGCCAGCCTTCCCGGTGAGACTCTGAGCTCCTTCAGGGTGGAAACAGTATCCTGTCTGCTTTGTAGCTCCAGCTGCTACAAGATTTTTAAGGGTTCATTTCTTGACCACTAGAATGGCGGTTCTCAACCTTTTTTGACAGAGACCATTTGCGTGGAGCAGATAATTCTACCACACTTGTTTGCATGTCCCAGTAGAAAAAGAACTGGGTGGTAACAAAGAGTTGGAGAGGAACAAAAGACACAAGTTGGCATAAAATTGTTGATAATGTCCTTTATGAGTCATTTATTTTATACTAAAAAACATATGAATCAGTGCACACATTTATTAAGATAGTTACGAGGTATGATAAAAAACTATGGTGAATGTTTAAATTTTACACAATTTATTACAGTAAAAGGCACATTGCCATTAATTTCCCTCAAAATACTCCCCCTCACTTCAAACACACTTAACCCAATGGGTATTTCGAGGGGGGTTAATGGCAATGTGCCTTTTACTGTAATAAATTGTGTAAAATTTAAACATTCACCATAGTTTTTGATCACACCTCGTACCTATAAACTATAATCTATAAACATAATGGTCCCTTTTATGTTTAATCTGATCACATGTTGGGAATTATTTAGGTTACTTGAATTCATCATGAATTGTCACTCTTGTGGTAGTCTGTTATACTGGTGGTCCCCCAGAAACCATGCCTCCTGATATGCACGCCCATTTTAGTCCCTTTCCCTTAAGACTGGATGTGCCTATGACTTGCTTTAACTACGAGAATGCAGTAGAAGTGACATTGTGCCAATGTCAAGCCTAAGCCTTAAGAAGGCCTGACACCTCCCACTTTTGTGTTCTTGGGAGCATCTAATTGCCATGCAAAAGTTCAGCCACCTTGCTGGGGACATCACAGAGAGACCACATGGACAGAGCGAGGCTTACCATTACTTGGAGGAGAACTGACCAACCCAGCTGATGATGACAACTGAAGCCCCACTGTAAGATCCCAATCAAGCCTTTCCAGCCAGCACTCAGTCATTTCAGCCATCCTAACTGAGACGCTGGACCTGAAGACAAGGAGCCCTTTTGGATTTTACAGCCTTAGTAGACATGGTGCTGAGTGGAGATGAACTGTCCCTGTAGAGCCATGCTTGATTCCTTGATGCACAGAATCATGTGGAATAATAAAATGATTATTGAGCCACTAAGTTTTGGGGTAGTTAGTTATGCAGTCATAAATAACTAAAACAACTACGTAAGCACATTTGGGGTTAGATTACATATGTATCTGTTTAGCAAGAGAATATGCATGATTCATGCTTTAACCACAATTTGTTCATGTCTTAAAATCTAGTAATTGGAAAATTAGAGGCCTAAAATACCTTTGATGCAAATATGTATCATTGCCTGCTATTGGGTTAACCAAATACCCTCCACAAACTAATATGATAATGATGAAGTCAAATGAACTATAATTTCTAATTAAAAAGCAAGAAGAGCAGTAGTTGAACACCACAACCAACTCAAAACAAGTCTGACACTGCAATGATTAACAACCTGACTTTCGTCCAGGTCACAGGATTCTAAGCATCTGGCTGAATGCGGAGGCAGTAGTCTGGGCATTTAGAGGCCACTTGACTTCACAAGATAACTGGATTAGAGCCCCTGGGGAACTCACTAACGGGCTAATTTGAGTTTATGAATAGCAAATATGAGTAATTCCTAATAACTCACTTAGTAAATTACCAGCATATAGTCCTTATACAAACATAAAAATAAAAGTCTTGGAATTACGTGCTACCCATAGGAATTCAGAGAGGACTTCCCTTTGAGGACTTCGCATTCCATTAGTGGCCTGGGAGCAAACATAAGAATCCCTGCTCTTGGACAGCTATGAATGTGTCAGGCTGAACAGAGCTGCTCGTGTGTGTGTGTGTGTGTGTGTGTGTGTGTGTGTGTGTGTGTTAGTGGCTGGGGGTGGAGGTGGGGACAGGAGGGCTGGTACCTACTAACAGAAGAGGCGTTTAGGCTCCTGGGAGAAGCTGAAACCTGCTACCTGAGGGGGCCGTCTTTGGCATAGGCAGGCAGTGTCAAGCTGGGGAGTGTTTACAGCTAAGGGGCATCACAGCTTGAGTGTGGGTCATTCATTTATTTATCTATCCACCCATTCAACAAATTATTATAGTAAAAAGCCAGAGCAGCAACCTCCATTTATAGACTATAACACATCTGGTGCTTTGCACACTTCATCTGTAATAGTCACCAAACCACATGAAGAAGGCATTTTTTATGCCCATTTTGCAGTTGTAAAAACAGCCCCAGAGTAATTTTCCAAGGTTCACCCAACAGTAAGAGACAGAACGGTTATTCTAACCTAAGTCTGT
Organism: Rhinolophus sinicus; assembly: GCF_036562045.2. Taxonomy (NCBI): domain Eukaryota; kingdom Metazoa; phylum Chordata; class Mammalia; order Chiroptera; family Rhinolophidae; genus Rhinolophus; species Rhinolophus sinicus. The sequence goes on from NC_133751.1 coordinate 49,719,239, forward strand.
TTAGTTCCAAAGCTCACTGTCTTTCCTTTCACCGTAATACCTCTGGACGAGTAAGTATTGAATACGTCAGGGCCAGGCCCTGTGCTGGGTGCTGATATCTACACCAATAAGACAACTCTGGAGAGCCTAAACCCTCAACCTCAAACTGGAAGGTAAATTGGAGGCCAGAGAGAAAAGCATGGCATGCTCCTGGAAAACCAGTAATTTGAGGGGGAAAAAATCTACATTATATTAAACATAAACACAGAATGGAATGCAAAATAGGAAGTGTGAAGTAACATAGGCAACTTCAAAAAAAATTTGCTCTTGCCCTGAGGCCACCTCTAACTGTTCTGAAAACATGGGCGATTGTTTACTCTGCTTTGCCGCTCCACTTTGCTACCGTGGAGAGACGCTAAAGAAGGTGGGTTGTAAATTGCAACACCAACATCTGATTCTGGATTCAAAGTTGAAGGGCTGATGCTGGGAAAGGACTGTGAGGGGAGGCCTCCTCCATGAAATTACTTACTGGGGAAAATGACTCATCTCCAGTGTCAGGGAGTCTTCTGCCCAAAGCATCAAGCACAAGTCTGGTACTGGAATTCAGAGACCAGAATTCAAATCTTAGCTCTACCACTTATAATTATGAGACATTAAACAAGTTGTTCTTCATCTCTAAATGGGAATAATAATAACACATGTCTCACAGGGCTGTTATGAGAATGATGAGAATTATTTGTAGAAAGTTTATGATATGAGAGTCACAGCAAGTAAAATTTCCTTTATCAGTTGTTCTTGAAGTGTGGTCCTCACACTGGCAACACTGGCATCACCCGGGAGCATGTAAGAACAGCAAATTCTTGGTACCTACCCCAGACCTATAGAAATTCAGGGTGGCTCGGCAATCTGTTTTAAAGAGCCCTGGAGATTCTGACCCATGCCAGTGTTTTGTAACCACTGCTTTACATGAATGTAAGGGGCAAGACTAAGAAGAGAAGCTTGGAATGCCTGCCTGGGAGCTATTTCTTTTCCTTACGGGGGCCCTAAGGCAGACAGATTCTGGATCTCCCCACATCAGCTCCATTTTCCTGAGGCAAGGAAACATTACGGGGAAGCCAGAGGCCCGTGATGGCCTGTCAACCTGCCTAGCTCCTGAAATTCTCATGTTATGACTTATATTCCCTGCAGAATTCTCCTTCTTTTACAGTCTGGATCTATGTTTCATTCTCCTCCTGTGACATTTTGTGCCAAATACTGGGGGTGCCCCCCCAAAAATGTATACATGACTTGTATTCATCTTTTGTTATCGGTATATATTGACTATTACAATTTTAATACAGTTTTTCCTTTCTTAAAATGTGTATGCATTTTTTTTTGGAACCCTTTGTATATAATCTCAGGAAGGAACAGAACAGATAATAGGAGTTCCCACTGTAAAGGGACAAAAACAAACAAACAGAAAAATCTGAGGTGAGAAAACTGCAGCTCTATTCATGCCGCAGCTCATCATTTCCATGTCAGAAACAGAATTGTCAGGGAAAAGACACCACAAGGCATGGCATGGGACTTGGGCAGGTCTAGAAAAAGAAAGCACTGTAAATGTACCAGATATTGTGGTTGCAGGAGTGTGGTGTGTGTGCGTGTGTGTGTGTGTGTGTACAATAACCACAAGAAAACCACACCAAAGAGAAAACATTCAAGTTTGGAACAGTGTGTGAAAAGAAATCACATTAAGGTTGGTAAGTTCCTCTGGACCAGGAGGAACGTGTGGTGAGCTGGCCCATGAGCACTCTCTACTTCAATCTCCCTCTCCCCTCTCTCCTCTGATACCCTCTGATCTCTCATTCTCTAAGCCTCCTTTATTTTCCCTTCCTCCACTTCTGCTTCTCATAACAATATAAATAATAGCTATCATTTACTTAGAGTCTACTACCTATTCTTCATTAAAATAATTCTCAAAATAATCTCTTAAGGTTGTCATTACTATGCCAAAATACCTAGAATCAGACTCCTTGCAGGCAACTGAGCCATCATTCAATCCCATGTCTCCCATTCAAAGTCCATACTCCCTCCAGTATCTGTGCTGGTTTTCAGACCTAGGAATGATTGTAAACTGCCTGAGGATTGATTTTTCTGGCTCATTCCAGGAGCGCAGAATTTAATTTGTGGAGGGTTCTGGGCAGTCACGTGCCTCTTCCTCCACTAATTCCAGAGAACCAACAAGTCCTAACGGGCAGTCATGCAACAATGGTTCAGCACCATGGACAACAGCACCCAGGGGCGCTTACACCTCGTTCAATCCTCAGACAATGTGTCCCTGGATGGTTCCCTCCACCCCAGAGGTGTCTAGGGCCCAGTTGGAAAAACTCATTAATAATAGCTAATCTTTACAACATGCCAGATTGTCCTAAGAAATTTACATGAATTATCTGGTAAACCACTTATAACAACCTTAGGTAGATATAAATATATGCTCATTTTAAAGATGAGGAAACTGAAGCACAGAGGGTTCAGTAACTTGGTTTCCATAACTATTAACTGGATTCAGGCTTCAAACCCAGATAACCTGACTCTGGAGGTGTTCTTTACCATTATGCCAGATGACACAAAGATGACAGGGGCACTGAGACCACGTGGCAGTACTTGGCATAAGACACTCATCAGGAAAACATAGATGTATTTATAATAATTTTTAAACATTCTGATTTGAATAAAGTACAAAATCTAAAATATTTCATAGGGGGGTCATCAACTCCAGTTTCAGAGACAACACGGCTTGATGGGGTTTGGGAAACTGGTAAGATACATCCATTTTCTGGTTCTGATGTTTAGTGGGTAGGAGACTTTGAGTAAGTCATTTTCACTCTCTAGACCGCAAGTTCCTCATTTGATAAATGCAGAGAGTGGAGTAATATTTAAGTTTCCTTCTCAGAGTTACTCCATTTTCCCTCCAGAAATGTTAGACATCAACTCTTTGCTCTTGTCACATAGGATCTGGTGCCATCATTTTAGGCTGGGAAAGATCATTTCATACTCATTTAAATCATACACCATTGGATAGAAACAATAGTAAGATATTATTGCTACCTTATCAAACTGTTGACAATTAAAAATAGGTAATATCCTTGTTCGTAAGAAAGCAAGGAAACAGAAACTCTCCAACACTGCTGATGTGGAAGTAAATTAGCTAAAACAGCACTATGTCTTGATAGCCTCCAAATGTACATTTCCATGTAATTTTACTTCTATAAGTTTATCTTAAGAAAGTAACTATGGACAGTAACAGCACTAGTTCTGTGACTATTATTACTTCTTCTTCTTCTTTTTAAAATTTTTATTAGGGACTATTGGGGAACAGTGCATTTTTCCAGGACCCATCAGCTCCAAATCAAATATTTGTTTTCAATCTAGTTGTGGAGGGCACAGCTCACAGTGGCCCATGTGGGGATCAAACCGGCGACCTTGGTGTTATGAGCACTGAGCTCTAACCTACTGAGCCAACTGGCAGCCCATATTATTACTTCTACAAGATTTCAACTCCAAGGATATTTGTGGCAGCATTGTTTATAATAGCAAAAAATTCCAAACAATTTAAATGCCTCACAAGATAGGATAATTAAATATATTTTGCTATGTGTATATAGTTAAATACTCTAAAGTCATTGTAACTCAGTAAAAAAAAAAAATTATTTGAATTCACAGGGAAGTTTCCTACACAGATTAAACATCAACAACCAAAAGTTAGTTAAAATATTAAACTATAAGTATTTGTAGTAGTTGCTGAACTGTGCCAACCAGACCCTCTGGAAAGAAGGATTTATTCCCCCCCTGATGCTTGGTAATGCTGCTGGCAGACAACTGTCTGCTGTCATCCCTTTCCAGATATTGCCTTAGCTGGAAAGAGCTGCCTTGTTCAAGGTCATGCTCCCTTCCTGGGCAACCCACATCCAATTACTAAATGACACAGAAAGGAGGAGTATAAAGGCCTGGTCTCCTCACCCCAAATGAGAACAACTCAGCAGGACCATCCCAGTTCAACTTCTCCCTTTGCTAAATCCTGCTCTGTCCCTTCCCTTCCACAAGTGGTGATCCCAAGAGCAGTCCCTTTAAAACTGCTAATAATCATGCACTATAATCTCCAACTCAGAATCTGTGTCCCAGAAAATCTGATCTGCAACAATATGATTTTCTTTTTAAAAAAACCCCCACATATTCTTAAGTAACTTCTTATTTAAAAAGAAAATGAAAATATGAAATTGTTACATATCTAGTAAATGTGCAATTTGGTAATAGCAATGCTTAAAGAAAACTTTTAGCCTTAAATGAATTTCTTAAAAAACAAGAAAGATGAAAAAAAAAATAAAAATGAACTAGGCCCCTGCCTCAAGAATCTAGAAAAAGGAAGAAATCTAAATAAATCTGAGGAAAGCAGTACTAAAGACAAAAGCAGAAAGTAATGAGCTAGCACTCAAAACAAAACAACTGAACAGTTAGTAAATAAAATCAAAACTCTTTTTGTTGTTGTTGGAAAAAAAACAATAAAATAGACAATTCTTTGAGGGGAGATAGAGATAAAGGAGGAGGAGAAAAAAGAAGATGAGGAGAAGGAGAACCAGAAATATTACAAATGAAAAAGTATGTGCAACTAAAATGCAAGAGATTTTATTAAATTATGAGAGAATAAGATATTTTACTTTACAGCACGATATTTGAGAGCCTAGATGAAATGGAAAATGTTTGAGAAAATATAAATTATTAAAAGTGATTCAACAATCCAATAATTTCACTTCTGGGTATTTAGTCAAAGAAAACAAAAACACGAATTCAAAAAAATATATGCACCCCTATGTTCATTGCAGTATTATTTACAATACCCAAGATATGGAAGCAACCCTGGTCCTAACCAAATCTCAACTATAACAGGAGGGCACACACAACCCACAGAGGGGACATTCCTGGAGCACCCTGTGCAGGTGACCAGGGGAGACTGTGCCACTGGGCCCCACAAGGCACCTACTACATAAGGCCACCAGGTCAAGACTGGGAGACATAGCAGATCCACCTACTACATAGAAACAAACACAGAGAGGCAGCCAAAATGAGGAAACAAAGAAATACATCCCAGATGAAAGAACAGGAGAAAAATCCAGAAAAAGAACTAAACAAAATAGAAGCAAGCAACCTACCAGAGATAGAGTTCAAGACAATGGTTACAAGGATGCTCAAGGAACTTAGTGAGAACTACAACAAACAGATAACAAACATAAAAAAGGACATAGAAACCATAAAAAAGAACCCATTTGAAGTAAAAAATAACTGAAATGAAGAACGTAATAGAAGGAATCACCAATACACTAGATGAAGCAGAGAACTGAATCAGCCATTTGGAAGACAAGGTAGCAGAAAACACCCAGTCAGAACAGCAAAAAGAAAAAAGAATCCAAAAAATAAATGAGGAGAGTTTAAGATCAACATCAAGTGTAAAAACATTCTCATTATTGGGTTACTAGAAGGAGAGGAAAGAAAGCAAGGGATTTCGAATGTATTTGAAGAAATAATGAATGAAAAGTTTCCTAACCTGTTGAAAGAAATAGACACACAAGTTCAAGAAGTCCCAAACAAGATGAACCCAAAACCCAAACAGGCCCACACCAAGACAAGACACATTATGATTAAAATTGCAAAGGTTAAAGACAAATTGTGATAGAAGGAGAACTGACTCTGGGAGGTGAATACACAATGTGATATAAAGATGATGTATTACAGAATTATACACTTGAAACCTATGTAACTTTACTAACCATTGTCAACCCAATAAACTTTAATTAAAAAAAGAAAAAAAAAGAAAAGAGAATCCTAAAAGCAGCAAGAGAAAAGCAGATGGTTACTTACAAGTGAACTCCCATAAGACAATCAACTGATTTCTCAACAGAAACTTTGCAGGCCACAAGGGATTGGCAGGAAATATTCAAAGTGATGAAAAACAATCTACATCCAACATTACTCTACCCATCAAAGTTATCATTTAGAATCAAAGGACAGATAGAGAGCTTCCCAGACAAGAAAAAGTTAAAGGACTTCACCACCAGTATTACAAGGAATCTTAGAGGAACTTCTTTTTTTTAAATATAATTTTTCTTCCTTTAAGTATGAAATAGGAAGTTATAATTTTTTTTTAAAGGAGGGCACAGCTTACAGTGGCCCACGTGGGGATCGAACCAGCAACCTTGGTGTTATCAGAACCATGCTCTAACCAACTGAGCTAACCAGCCACCCTTAGAGAGACTTCTTTAATACGAAAAAAAAAGAACAAAAATATGAATGATAACATGGCAATAACTACGTATCTATCAACAATTACTTTCAATGTAAATGGATTAAATGCTCCAATCAAAAGATAGGATGGCTGAATGGATAAGAAAACAAGACCCTTACATACACTGCCTATAAGAGAATCACTTCAGATTGAAAGACATACACAGACTGAAAGTAAAGGGATAGAAAAAGATATTTCATGAAAATGTAAACAAAAAGACCTGGGGTAGCAATACTTACACCAGACAAAATAGACTTTAAGACAAAGCATATAACAAGAGATAAAGAAGGACCCAGTAATCCCACTTCTGAGTATTAATGTAAAGAAACCTAAAATGCTACTTGGAGGGGATGTGTGCATCCATATGTTCGTTGCAGCATTGTTTATAATGGCAAAGATGTGGAGGCAGCCTGGGTGTCCACTAATGGAAGAATGGATAAAGAGAAGGTGATAGATATACACAGTGAAATATTGCTTGGCCAGGGAAGGGAATGGGTTCTTGCCATCTGGGGTGGCATGGATGGACCTAGAGGGTATTGTGCTGTGGAGTGTCAGACAAAGAAAGACAGATGAAATGTGATTTCACTTATATGTGGAATCTAAAGAACAAAATAAACAAATAAAACTGAAGCAAACTCATAGATAAAGAAAACATTTTGATGGTTGCCAGATCAGAGGGGGTTGGCGGCGAGGGGGTGGTGGTGAAAAAGGTGAAGGGATTGCATGGTGATCACATCTTTAGGTATATAAATGTTGAATAACTATGGTGTACATCTGAAACTAGTATAATGTTGTATGTTAGCTATATTTTAATAAAAATCTTTTAAAAAAGAATGAAATGGCTCTTTCATACTTGAACAAAGGAACTCAGAATATTTTATTTTCACTGTCCTATTCTTTTGTATAGACTCCAGACAAACACCAGTCTTTTCAGGCTTTTAAAAATGTAATCCGGGGTTTCAAATTCAGGTTTGTTGTTTCATAATTTGTTGTAACAATGCACATCTTTTCCTTGAATTTTACTTTTACATATTGTTTTGAAACTGGGTTTACAGTAATTATCTAGATATCTCTTTTCTAATTGGCTTTAGTACTAATTACCTGTCCTTTATGACATTGCTTCCTCCACACACTTAATTTGATTTTCTATAGAATAAACTGTGTTCATTAGTTTCACCTAATACGTTTTAATTTTGTTACTCTGTTTTAGTTTCCTTGCAATCCTTCCATATCTCATTCATATCTTTGCATACCATATTTTACTTTCATCTTGGCTTTATCTGGTTCTCTCCTGACTTGTAGAGGTCATGGCTTCTTGCCCTCTTCAGAGGATTCCAGTCTCCTAAAATGTCCTTTTAGGTCCAACTGGAAGGGCTCATTCATTTTCATTCTGAATGCTATTTGGTACTCCCTCATCTTCCACTTTCTTTAGCTCCTAACTGTTTTACTCCACTCATTCTTAAAGAAGGAAGTATTCTATAGACTCGAAGCTTGTCAAATAACAGGCCTTGTGCCTTGTTCTCCCTGAATGCTGAATTAATAGCAGCAGGTGGATGTGCATAGGTCCCAGGTTACCCTGAGGTTTTAGAACAAATTACCCTAGACTTACTCTGCTTCAGTTTTATTCTTCTCTTACTAGCAGGGCAATTTCTACTTGTTGGAACGTACCACAATTTTCTTTAAATGTGATCAAAATTTCTCAATATTTCATAAGCATTTTAATAGATACATTCATTCATGCTTGAATGTGACGTCAGTATATGTTCATTACATCAAGTTCCTTATAGCCTTAAAATTCTTTATATACGGATTTGTTTTTGTCACTTAATATGCTGAAGATTGATAGAAATACATTATTTTCCTCTGTGTTTTGACAATTTCATTTGATACATTTTGACATTTGTTATTCAGAATAAAAATATTCATGGATGTTATGTTTTCTAATGGATTATGTCTTTGTAGTCACATTTAATACATGATTTAAGGTTTCCTGCATTAAATTCTACTTTGTCTGATATTAATATTGCTCTCCCTTCTTTCTTTGGTTTGCATTTTCCTGGTATATCTCTATTCTTTCCTTTCTTTCCCCATTTTGTTTCTTTCTGTCCCATTTTCTTTAAAACAGCATACATCTAGAATTAGTTTTTGCCCAATCCATGTCTCTTTCTCTTTTAATAGAAACAATTAAATCATTCACACTTAATGTGCTAATATGCTTGACCTCATTTTGTATCATCTTAATTTATACTTTCTTTTTTGAATGTTCCCTTGCTCTTTTATTAGTTTTTAATCTTGGGTATAACATTCCAATCTTCCTCCTAATTTTGAAGTTAAACATGATATTCCTAGTTTTATGTTCATCTATTCTTTTTCTCATTTAAAACATATTTAAATTTATATTTCTCTATCTAGGTCAACAAAGAAACAAACAAAAATCAATGTCTCTCACAGTACAAGATGAGAAATTTAGCACTTCAAGAGTTTTTTCTGGAGTAATCTGAGTTTATAGATCCAGATTATTTTCATTGAATTTCTTATGTACCTTTTTTATTAAGAATGATTTTTGACAGTTGCATTGTTTCATAACTATATTAATAATATTTAAACATTAAGTCTATGTTTGACTGGTTTCATTGTTCACCTCCTAAATTTAATATTACATCTTTTCCATTCCCAACTTTTAATGTTCATTAATATTCCTTTTGATCAGAATATATTGAGTAAATGCTTTTTTCAGTAAAGGATTTCAGTGATCTACTTTCTGGGTACTTTTCTTGTCTGAGAAAATCTTTCCTTTTTTTTTTTTCCACTCAGATATTACTGAATACAGAATTCTAGGTCATAATCTTATTACCTCAAAATTCTAGAGCCATGTATCAACTTCCTTCTAACATTTAGTGTTACAGAAAGTCTGACACATGCTTTTTTTTTAAATAAAATACTGTTTTTCTGATTGTATATGAACAGATTTTTTTTATTGTTATAATTAATAACTTTCACCAGAATATATCTTTAATTTTTCCTGGTACACAATGAACTATTTTGAACAGAAATCAGGAAAATATTTTTATATTTTTTTATTATAATTCATTGTCCATGTTATCCTCTTCTCAAAAATCCTGCTTTTTTAGATTTAATGTGCTGAATTGTAGCCTCCATTTTTTCACTCATTATTTCATTTCTTAATGTGTTTTCTATCAGTACTGTGAGAATTCACAGTCATCTTTAGTTTTCCGCATTGTTCTAATATTTATGCTGCCATTACATGATTTTAATTCCACAAAATATTTTTCATTTTAAAGGAGGCAAAGTTTCCTAATCTCAGATTGCTCCTTTTTGATAATTTCTGCTATGTCTACTTAAGTCTCTGTAAATATAACTTGGAGATTTTTTTTAAAGTTTTCTTTTTTTACAGTGTCTATTTTATAGAGATATTACTTTTATGTTCTTAGATGTCTCTCTTCTTTAGAATTGCTAAATATTGTTTTCATGAACTTCCACCATGTGTTTACTGAGAGTGAGTTCCACGGTCCAGTGCTACCGTGTTTCCTCAAACATAAGACCTAGCCAGACAATCAGCTCTAATGCATCTTTTGGAGCAAAAATTAATGTAAGACTCAGTCTTATTTTACTAAATATAAGACCGGGTCTTATATAATATAATATAATACTGGGTCTTATATAATATAATATAAGACTGCGTCTTATATTAATTTTTGCTCCAAAAGATGCATTAGAGCTGACTGTCCGGCTAGATCTTATTTTTGGGGAAATGTGTGCTGGTCAAGGCACGTTCGAGGAGGCATTAATTAATGTGATTGAGATGTTTCCCATTGTGTGTGTGTGTTTGTGTGTGTGTATTGCTTTGTGAGCACTTACAAGAGAAAGCAATGATCCCTTGGAACTAACCAAGTTTCACTCAGAAGTCATAGCAGGTGTTTTTTACGTCACTTTGACTGATATGTTAGTTATGTAACTCAGGAAAAAATATAGACTGTAGACTGTAGATTGTAGTTGTAAGCACAGGATATTAGGCAAGGTTTTCCATAATCCTTGCAGGCATGAGGGAGAAATATCTGTACAATGCAAAGACAGAGACAATGTGCAAGCAAGACCATGGCTAGAGTGCAGTGTCCAGCGTAGGTTCTGATGCTTTGATGGTTTTTAGAGAAATTGTAATGCATTCATAGGAGATTGGCCAAAAGAGCTAAGGAATTTTAAATCCTGTAATTTGAAGAATCACTGAGGGAGCTTCTTGTTTAGCAATGTTTCTTAACTCTACTGAACAATGGTGTCACTTGAGTACCTTTAAAAAAACTACTCAGTCCCAGGCCCCCAAACCAGACCAATTAAATCAGTGTCTCCATGAGTGAGATCCACAACTGCTAGTTTTGCAAAGCTCCCCAGGTAATTTTAATGTTTAATCAGAGTTGAGAACAATTGTTCTAGTTTACGAACTTGTGAGGCTCAAATGTGGAAGAGGAATATAAGCGTTTCTGTATCAAACACTATGCCTGACCATTCACCTGGCAGAAGTGGACATTGGTCTACCTGAGTCAGCAAATGGCTACTGGAACAGCTCTCCTGCCAAGCCCAGACTCTCAATGCTGTGAGACGTTTCCTTCCCTTTTTAAAGATGCGTGATCTCTTTGACATGGATCTTTCAGATACTGGCAATACAGTATCAAGATAAATGAGAGAGAACCAAGATGGCAGGGTAGATAGACACTATGCCTGCATCCTTTCCTGAATACATTAAAATTACAACTAAATTATAGAACAATCAATTTGAAGAGCCATCTGAAGTCTAGCTGAACAGGAGACCTATAACTAAAAATATAAATAAGGCATGTCGAGATTGGTAGGAGGAGCAGAGACACGGAATGAGCCACAAGCCTCCCTGTGGAGATTGAGAATAGAAGGGATATCTTAGCTGCAGAGGTTCCCGCCTGGAGGAGAGAAGGACCCCAGCCTCCCACACCAGGGTCCCCCGCGCAGGTTACTGGTGCCAGGAAGAGGAGCCCCCACACCATCTGGCTGTGAAAAACAGTGGGAATTCCACCCATTCATGAAGGCTACGGGAAGCGCAAGCATCTTCTTAAATGGCCTGTGCACAGACTCTCTCGCTCGCCTTTGGCTCCAGCAGAGAGTCGGTGACTTGGGGGGACTCGGAGACATAGGGGGAGCAGACTGAGGTGGGGGTCAAGACTGCAAGACAGTCAGCATTTTCCTGCTGAAGGGTCCTTCTCCCATGTAGCCAGCAGGCGGATGCCATCTTTCCTGTGTTGAGCCCTCCCCCTACGCTTATGGCCAAATCTGACTCTGACTGGCCTGGTGAGCTCTGCTTCTCCTCCCTGCTGACTCAGCTGAGAACCCGATTCATCCAACTCATGAACTGCCAGAGGCACTTCCTCTGTGAGCAGCCAGTGCATCCCACATTGCACTCTTTCATTAAAAACTATTGGAGTCCACAGGACCCAGGCAGGCAGCAACTGGTCTTGGTGAGCTCTGAGACTTTTGCTGAGTCAATCCAGGCTCAACACTGGCACAAAACCACAGTCTACATTAACCTGGTGACCACAACTCTTTCCACTCTAGTGACTCCCTGAGACCCTGCCACACCCAACTCACATGCCACATGAGACTTTATCAGGGGCTGAACCTTAAGGGAGCCAGTAGGTAGCAGCAGGCCTCTGGGTGTCCTGGCTTTTTGCAGTTACCGCAGGCCTGGTACTGGTGCCATCTGTCCTCAGTTTGCAGCGTGGCTTCTCCCACATTCCTTCAAGTTTAGCACAGGCAGCAAACAGCTGAGGATCGCTTTGTAGCTCCTACCAGGTAGCCCTCAGCTGGTAACAGGCAGTGGCTGACCTGGGCCTGCACTGGAGCCCTTCCCAACAGGCCCCAGATTCAACACACTTGGAGGTTGGTTTCAGACCACAGCAGAGCACCAGCCAATTAGCCCCACAAGTGGCACACACAAAGGGTGGTCTCAACAGGCACCAGAACCCATTGGGGCAAATCCAACTCAGTGGAGTAAGCCTCCTGCACAGCAGCCCATAAGCCGTAGATGTGGCCAAACCAGAAAGCCAGTCAGCCTGAGGGTCAATCCCACCCACAGATGTGTCAATAGCAATCAAGGCTCAACTACAACAGGCTCAACACACGACTCACACAAGGGACAGTCCTGGAGCACCCGGTGCAGGTGACCAGGGAGACTGTGCCACTGGGTCCCACAGGACACCTACTACATGAGGCTACCAGACCAAGACTGGGAGACATAGCAGATCTACCTACTACATAGAAACAAACACAGAGAGGCAGCCAAAATGAGGAAACAAAGAAATACATCCCAGATGAAATAATAGGAGAAAAATCCAGAAAAAGAACTAAACAAAATAGAAGCAAGCAACCTACCAGAGACAGTTCAAAACAATGGTTATAAGGATGCTCAAGGAACTTAGTGAGAACTTCAACAAAGAGAGAGCAAGCAGGACAAAGGACATAGACACCATAATAAAGAACCAGTCAAAAGTGAAGAATACAATAACTGAGATGAAGAAAGCACTTCATTTCAGTGCATTTCAGTGCTGGAGAAGGAATCACCAGCAGACTAGATGAAGCAGAGGATTGAGTCAGTGATTTGGAAGACAATACAGCATAAAACACCCAAGTGGAACAGCAAAAAGATGGTGGCCAGATGGGAGGGGGCCTGGGAGTGTCGGTGAAAAAAAGTGGAGGCGATTAAGAAGTACAATTGGTTGTCACAAAGCAGTTATGGGGATGTAGGGCATAGCATAAGGAATTATAGTCAATAATATTGTAATAACTGTGTACGGTGTCAGATGGTTACTGGACTTATGGTGATCACTTCTTTAGGTACATAAATGTTGAATAACTATAGTGTATACCTGAAATTAATATAATATTGTATGTTAGCTATATTTTTAATAAAAATCTTAAATTAAAAAAAAGAAACACACGAAAATTGACTCTCCCCTGATCTCATCAGCTGTTGTGGTTTCACCTACGTCTTACACGATGACTCCCTAACCTGGTTCTCTAGCCACATAGCTCATCTATCAACTACATTCCCATCTGGAGCTCTCACTGACACCTCAAATGTAACACCCCCTTAATTGAATCACTATCTAACCCCATTCTTGCTCCTGTTCCTTAGTTCTCATGGTCAACGGAATTGCTATCCTCCCAGAAACACAAAGGCAGAAGCCTGGGAATTACCCTTAGTTCCTCTGCCTCTTTCTCACTATCCTCACAACCACTCAATTACCAGTTCTTTCCAGATACTATCCCTCCCTCCATCTGAACTACCTACTTTAGCCTTTATAAATTCCCAGGACAGTCTCCCTGTAGGTTCCCTGCTTCCTCTCTTCTCCCCTTCCAACACTGTAGCCAGAGGGGTCGTCTAACGTTAAAATCTGACCATGTCAGTTCCCACTTAATTTCTCAGTGCCCCACCCCCCACTGTCTATGAGAAAAGTTCCACACTCTTTAATTTGACAGACAACATCCTCCTGCCCGTATTTCCACTGATCTACCATCACTTCCAAACTCAGTTTTTGCTCTAGCAACATTAACCTGTAGACAAGCACTGCCTCTGAGCCTTTGCTTGCACTCTTCCCTCTACCTAGAATGTATTATCCACACTCACTTCTTCACTAAACTTCTATTCATCCTTTAAATCTCAGCTGAAGCTCATCTACTCCAGAGACTATTACCTGACCTCCTTGGTCCAATGCCTTCCTAAACTGGTGAGGTGACCCTCCTCTGACTCTCATCTAAAGACAATGCTACATATTATCTGTTTCTGACTCTGTTCCACACAGTTCCACCAGCTCCTGGAAACCCAGTTGGTCCTATTCCCAGAAACCAGTCCTATGCCTAGCACAGAGGAGGTGCTCAATATATATTTGAAGATTTAGTGTTAGTCAAATGACTGAATGAATCTCCTCAGGAGTGTGTTTTCCAGGATTTGCGTAATTCATGGATTAGGACTAGTAGGGGCTTTGGGGTAGAGTGGAAACCTCCTCAGCTACAGGAAAATATGGCTACTGGCTTCTTAACTGTTGGGAAGGATCACTTTGTGACCAGCTAAAGCCTGATGAACATCCTGGCATGAGAAAAGGAAGGAGACCACCTTCACTAGTGGGTGTCCTGGGGTCAGGTTCTGGGGATCGTGGACATCCTTGTTGATAAAATCTTGGGATGGGGACTGAATGACAGTGCCCATTTTTGTGGCTCTCATAGATTCTGGAAGGAACACTCTGGCCCTCTGGGAGATCAAGAGAGCTGTCTCTAGTTCTTTCACTTTAAATGAAAGGCAGGGGCACTGAGGCAGCGGGTAGAGTGCTGGAGGCTGCTGTTCCAGAGCAGAGAGGTGGAGAAATACAGCAAAGAATAAAAACATTTGGGCTAAAACATTCCAGTATTTCAGGATTTAAGGGTCAAAATGGCCTTGCTGACCTCTGGCCACTTGGAACTTTCATGCCAGATGAGCCATTAGGAAAATGAAAAATTGGTTTCTGTGTAGATGACACTGCTTATGCCTTAAGCGAGGAGAAAACTCTCCATGCAGACCATGCAGAAGGGAGTGATGGGCACAAATGAATATCTGTGCAGTGAGGTCTGGGGTTTGTCAGCTGTTGTGTGGCCACTGAGTTTATCTCTCATCCTTTTTCTTGCCATAGTGGATTCTTCTAGATTGCAGCCTTTGCTTTGGTAAAATCGCACTAGTGAAATGAGGCTAGTAGCATCTATGCTGCTTGCCTCACACCTATGATAGGAATCAGGAGAAATCATGAATATGAATACATTGTTATCTTCTAAGTGTAGCACATGTGTAAAAGACGGCTATTCTTATTGTCATTTTAATTATTAAAAAAGTCTTTTTTTTCCTTTAAAAAACTCTTTTCTTACTTGAACGTTTCCTCTCTGTCTACCTGTCCTGCCATGGAAACCTTTTGACTTCATTTCCCATTTGGAAAATAAGCTCCCTCTTCCTTTCTCCCTTTAAATCATGATGTCAGGAAAGAATCTTTAATTTTCACTGAGGCATCAATTACTTCAGAGTTTAATTCCAAGAGAAAATGGAAGACTTCTGCAGAAAACAAAGCCTTAGGCTTCTTCACAAAAGAAGATGAAAAGGAATTATGCACTAGGGGAAGAGTGGGAGACCTGGCTTCCCATCCTGGCTGAGTGACCACAGGTAGGGCCCTTCCCCTTTAGATGGAAGATTCCTAATTCTGAAGAGGAAGGCCTGGGACCAGGTGCTCTCTCGGCTCCTTCCCTGGTCTTATTTTTAATGATACTAGAGACTCGTAGATATGCCTCAAATTAATAGAAGTCTTTTGGTCTGATTGAGTAATATCCCAGGGTGCTAAGACAACATGCAACTGAGATCACTAGACCACTCTTTAGAATCACAGAGTAAGGAAGCCACTATCACCACCACTACCACTACCCTGTCCCCATCACTACCATCATCACCAACCACAACTATCACCACCACCACAACCCCATCACTGCCAACAACCATCATTACCACCACCATTACCACCACCACCACCACCGCTGCTACCACAACCACCATCACCAACAACCACAATTGCCACCAACTATCACCGCCAACCACCACTACCACTCTCATTACTGCCATTATCGTCACCATCATCACTACCACCACCACCATCTCTTTCATGGCAAATACAGTTCTAGCTTTAAAAATGGGAATAACATAAAAATTTCTTAACTTTAGGGGTTGATGATAATCTCAGGAAACATTCTGGAATAGGATGTGGAATGAGCTTTTAGGGCTAAAGTCATCAAAGTAGTCTATGCCAGATTAACAAAACTGCTTATTTGACAATGTTATTGGGCAGACAGATCAGGGAAATACCAGTGATAAAGAATATCAGAGCTTTATTAAGAACTGTGATAAGATTCCCCTGATAATCTTTTAAAAAAAGATAAATATGAACTGAGTGATAGTACAAGAAATGGAATATATTTTCTAAAAGAGCACTGTTTAGTTATTAAATTAATATCTACCTTTCAGGAGCATATAGCGGAATGCCTCAGAATCCTGTAATATTCATCATTTTTATTGATGACTGAGTTGAAAAGGTCATGCTCATCAGATTTGGGGATGAGAGGAAGCCAGCCAGAAGGAACAACAACTACACTGGATAACAGAATCAAAGCCAGAAACATCTGGGGAAGCTGGCAAGATAGACTGAATCAAACAGATAAAATTAGGAATAAATGTAAGGGTTTTGTATTTGGGTCCCAGGTAGCATCTATATAAGCATGGGGGCAATACAGTTCAAGACCAAATTTAAAGAGGTTGTTTTTTTCCCCCAGTTCATACTAAACTTGATAGGTATTTACTGGTATAGATTTGTAATTCAATCTTATAGGGTTTCAACAGAAATATGAAAAGTACAACAAAGAAAGTGATCATCTCACTCTACTTGGTGATTAGGCTTCCCTTGAAATTCTATATTTTATTCATTAAGAATAAAGAAATTAGAGAAAACTGGGGCAAGAGTATAATGATAGCGAGGACGCTGGAGCCAATGGCCTGTGAGGCAGGATGGAGCAGTGGAAAGGGCGCTGGCAAGGGAGTGGGAGCCAGGTTATGCCATTAATTGGCTGGAGGATTCTGAGCAAGCCAGTATTTCTCTTTGGAGCTGATGACAGGCCCGCTTGAGAAGAAGCAGAGATGGTGGGGGTTGGCTGGCCTTTTCTCCTAGGTTTTGGCCCGCTGGTTAGGCCACACTATAAGTGGGTTTTTTTCTCCCTACCTCACCCATTTAGGCACAAGACCTCATGAACCTGTAAGCAAAATTTCACACTCTTGAAATTCCATTAACATTCGCAAATTATACCAATTCTTTCCCTTGGGAAGGCTCCCAAAGTACCCTTTCTCTAACTTCCTGGAAAGCCAAAGATGATGGTAATTCATATTTGCATTACCACACATAACACATATTGAGGTAGGAAAGGAAAAGGCCTAAGAGAATAGGCTTTGAAATCAGAGGGGTCTGAGGTAAACTCAGCCTCTCCCACTAGCTTTGTGACCACTTACTTAAACTTTCTGAGACTCAGTTTCCTTGTTTATGAAATAGGGTCAATACCAGGCTCTTAGTGATGTGAATATTAAGTGAGACAATGCATGTACAAAATGTAGCACAATGTGGGGCACAAAGTAGGTGCCCAACAAACGGTATAGATAATGTTAATACTACATTTACTACCACCAACCCTCCTCTTTCTTTCTGCTCCTCCTCCTGGGCAGGCCAGGCACTGGGCTGTTTGCAGAGGAAACAGTGGAAAAGAAAATTCACACCCCCTGCCTACACCAAGCTTATAATTTAACCAGCACTGTCCAGTTGAGCTTTCCACAATGATAGAAATGTTCCAAATGTATATATTCTCCAGTATGGTAGCCAGAAGCCATACGTGGCATTTAAGCACTGTGACTAGTGTGACTGAGGAACTGAATTTTAAATTTTATTTAGTTTTAATGAATTAAATGAAAATGGAAATAGTCCCATGTGGAAATAGACAGCACAGCTCTAGACACATTTCAGTTATATTTCTGAGACTGACCAGTCTGAGCAGAATAAAGATGCAGCAAAAGAGAAATGCACGTAAAGCACCCAGAATATTACCTGGAAGGTTCTCTTATGTTTTCATTCATCACATTTAATTATCTACCGTACATAAGTATTATCTCAGGTGCTGGGGGTACAGTGCCAGCTGTACCTCCAAGGAGCTCACAGTTTAGTGGGGGATATACAGATAAGTGATTTGAGGTAAGTGTACACACAGGTGCTACAGGAGCAGCAGAGAGAAGTCTCTAACCCGGATGAGCAGTCAGGGAGGGCTTCCCAGAAGGACACTTTAAGACAAGAGCGGTCTTGAATAAGTAGATCTCATAATGGGGGCTCAATGGATATTTTTTCCATTTACAACAGATTATATTCCAAGGCCACTAAGCCCACTGCTGGTGGCAGAGGTGGCTATGAGGCACCGGGGAAAACTCACAGCTACAGCCAATTTGTTTTCTTTGAAAATTTCCCCTTTGTGGCTTTTTTGTATTACCTAATTCAATTTCTCTTGTGTGGCCACATTTTCTTCACCTGAGAACATTTTTTTATTGAGGTGTGTCACCTTATTTTTATTGTTTTATTAGTAGTTACTAACCATGAGTGATTTGGAGGCGGGGGGCTGGTGAACTCGGTTACACATAATGTGACATCAACTCCCACTGTGGTTCGGTTGTGGAATTCAGACACTTGGTGTAAACAAACAGCTCTGTGAACACGGCCAGTCCGTGAAGAAGCCATTACTGATTGGTTAGGCTGGATGCATCTGGCTGTGATAGCGATACACATTCATAGGAGCAAGGGCTGTTCTAATTATTTGTGCAGAGAAGGGGGATCTGATGCCCATTTACATAGTTTACACAGTAGTTTGATTTATTCAAAGTTAATGTGTGATGTCTAGCCGGAGAATTCTGCAACTGACACATGCTTACATAAAAACAGGTACAGCTTTATTTTGTATGGTTTCCATAATCATACTTGTGTGTAAAAAGCAGGACGGCAGGTGTGACTCCTCCCATGAGGCCAAGGGTGTGCTCACGTGGTCTGGCTTGGTTGTGTGAGGCCCTGGTCTAGTGAGTCCCTAGAGATGACCTGCTTTAACTGTGGCAGAGTTGCCTCAGCTGGATGAAAGTGTAAACTGGTGTAGCCTTTTGGAAAAGCAGGTTGTCAGATATTTCAGGAGGCTTAAAACATTCATGCCATTTGGCCCAGTGATTCTCCTTCTGGGAATCTATCCAAAGGAAGTATTTGGAAATGTGTGCAGCAAAGACTTTGCCCAGCTAGGGATGTTGTACAGAGTTATTTGAGTTGCTAAAGACAGGAAACAACTTAAACGACTAACAGTGTAATAATAAGCAGCCATGAAAACGATGTTCATGAAGGACTTGCTACAACACTGATTAGGAAAAAAATAGCTACAGAGGCTAAGCAAGTATCCAGGAGTCAGGCAGCCTGGGTTTGAATGCTGGCTCTGTCGCTTATTAGCTGTGAGACTTGGGCAAGTCACCTGAACTTTGTGGGGTTGATAATACGTACTTGCCTCAGAAAGACTTCTGGGTATTAAATGACAGTCAATATAAAATAGTTAACACCCGGAAAGTACATGTTTTAAGTACCCAGTAAACGTTGGCTATCTATCCACTGTAGGATTTCAAGGCATGAAAATAGATGGGAAGGAAATAGGCTAATATGTTAACAGTGGGGAATCTGGGTGGTTGAATTGCGGGTGCTTTGTATGATTCTTTGCACACTTTTCAACTTACCACATTTTCTGCTTTCAACAGGAATTATTTTATACTAAGAGTATATCATAATGACATAATACAATAAGATATTTTTTAAAAAAAGAGTTTTACGACAACAAAAATGGCACTTCTCTCTTCCCCCTTCCCTTCCAGGGGAGTAGCTGGGGGTAGGTAGCCTCCTCCCCTGAAAATGGGCTGGAGAGGGTACAGCTGCTGCTGTATGGGTTCTACCCCCTGCAGAGTCGCACATGTGCAGGGCCGGGATCTCTGGGAGTACAGGGCTGGCGGGATCCTCCACCAGTTGTTGAAGGTGCTCTGCGGAGGCTTGGGGGGGAGGGGGGCGGATGTCCTTAGTAGTTTCTTCTATCTCTGAGAATCTACTTGCAAGATGCTCTGATGTTTATCATTTTATCCCCATGTCTTGGTTGATCTGAACCAAACACTGACATAAAATTGTAAGGTGGGAAAGACTCACATATTTGCTGCCCCTCATAAAAATACCCGTAATAACGCCTATAGCGCTGTACAGAAACGTGAAGTGAGATTCGCAAAGAAAAGACTGAGATCAGGAGTACAACAGGGGAACAACAGGAAAGTTAGCGTAATTGCAGCCACTTTATTTAATGAGTATAATTTATATTAAGAATGAGATCTCTGGCAAATACAGCCCTCTTTTAACACGACAAACGACGAAGTCCCTCCCTCCGTTAGGACATATCCCTGGAAGGAGACGGTCCTAAAGAACTAAGGTGTGTGTGTGTGTGTGTGTGTGTGTGTGTGTGTGTGTTTCTAAACAGTGATGACATTCCCCTCTCCCATGACCTAATGTCCTTCATTGACAACGAGGGTGCCCAGTGCTGCAGCAAGTGTCTCCGAGGGCTGTATTTTACACAAAGCATCGCACGCACCAAAATAACGAAGTCGTTCTCCCCACTGGAACCCGAGGGGCAGTTCCCCACTCTGTGTCCTGACCACCCCTAGTCCACACCTGCAGACCCAAGGTGCGTTCCCCTAAGCGCCGGAAATGAAAGAATAACAAACAGCCCTCTTAGGCCCTCCTCCCGAGAGCGAGGTCATTGTATGCTAATAAAGCCAGAGGAGACAACCTCGCGGCGCTGCTTGCGAGCGCGCCCGCGGGTTCGCAGCTCTCCCGCGCGCCACTGCGTCGCAGCCACAGAACACCTCGCGCGGCAGCAGACCCTCTTGCCTCCAGGGGCGGAGGACGGTAGGGGAGGGGTCTTGCCCGCCACTCTGAGTTCATCAGCGGGATCGCTCACATCTGGGAGATGCCTCCTCGTTCCGATCCCCTGATTTCCACTGCAGTGATGGCGGGGATGCGGGAGCCGCGTAAGAATCACCTGTAGGGCTTTCGCACTCCACAGCCCTCTCCGCAAATTCCAGTCCTCTCGTCCAGAGGAAGAAAATCTCAATATGAAGGGTGAGATGGGCTAATGGAGTTTTCGAAGCCCCACAGGTGATACTAGATGTGCGCCCCTCAAGACACACACACACGGACATACACCTTGTGACTCCGAGATTAAACAAGTCAGCTATACGTTCTCTCGCGGATCGTCCTCCCCTTCCTTAGCTTATAGTATTTGTCAAGGTGTCCGTGTTCTCTTCAGCTTCCCTTTAAGCTCCCTTAGCCCAGGAGCTTTGCGGAGTGCCTCAAAGTCCTGGAACCCTGCGGGACCGTCAGAGGCTTTGGCGGCCAGCCGTTACGAAAAGTGTCCCCCGCTCCTTGGCGCCCCTGTGCACGCAGGAGCGCGAACTGGATACCAAGGCGCCAAGGGTAAGTGTACAAGGGGAGAAATGTGACCAGTTGCTTCAGCGAACTGCCTGGAGCAAGGCCGCCTCCCGCCCGCACACCTTTGAGGCTTGGAAGGTCCTCCCAATCCCAGAGGGAGCCAGTGCCCCACCCGTGCCGCTCCCGGTGTTCTCCTCGTTCTAGCGGAGGATCTCCTCCTGCAGGGGCTTTGGGGCTGGTGGCACCATAGGGGTGGGCGCAGTGGCCTCGGCTCCTTCCCCTGGCCACGGGACCGGCTCCCGCTTTGCCCTCCTTTTCCAAGTCGCTGCAGCCCGCGCCCCGAAGCCCGAGCCCCCCTCCGCCGCGCCGGCCACTGCCTTACCTCTCACCAGGCAACACTTGGTTGCGCGGTTCTCCGGAGCGCTCCTTCCTCGGGGCTTATTCCCTCACTCGGGAGGAAAAAGGAACCGAGAGACAGAAAAGGGACCGAAGTCGGCGTCTGGGCGTCCTTCCGCCCGCGCAGCCCTCTAGGGGAGGGGATGCCCGTGGGGGTGCCGCGGAGATCTGGCGGTCAGGCGTTAGGCAGCGCCAGGGGTCTTCTGCCTGCTCTGGTATCCGCCGCTCCAAAGCAGTCCTCGTCCGAGGCCCGCTACTACGGCACTGCGGCTCCCTGCCGGTAGCGGCTTGGTAAGTCCAGCTGCCACTCTCAGCGCGGAGCCCTGCCCCCGGGCGCAGAGCCCGCCCCCGCCAACCCCCCCCCCCGGCGCGCGCGCACACACACGCGCCACACACAAACGAGCGCGCGCTCACACGCACACACAGGAATGCGGATGGGCTCAGTGGGAACCTGCGCCCCTTTGGTGCAACTTGGGCGCGGGCATGGTTCTGGCACTTCTCACTGACAAGGCTTTGGCTTGGGAGGAGGAATTAGAAGCTTAGGGGTTCCGAGAGGACGTAGCTGTGGGGGGCTCCGCAGGGCGACAGAGGCCAGACGACTCTGGGGACGGAGGACAACTATTTGACAAATAAAATACCCACCGGGCATTTCCACATCTCAACCATGTCTAGGCTGCTTTACTATCTCGACCCCATCAGAGAGAGTAAAAATAAAAAATCAAGAAGTTCTCTCCGTTTTCCAGGAACCCCGTGTCTCTAGCCTCTAAATCACTGGCCCTGTCCAGGGGAATATTTCTGGCAGCGGATTGGTGGCTGGCTGTTCAATTTGAAAACAATCCTCAGGTGTGGTAGGGACCATCCATTGCAGCCCACTGGAGCGGGCTCTGATCACCAGGTAAGGTCTCAGGACTGAGGGTTGTTAATTCTCTTTTTATTTGTTCTTAGATGACTATGGGCTGTTCCTGCGCAGCAAACAGACCACTTCTTATTTTTAAAACATAGGCAAGCACAGAAAAGGCGCTGGGGTGTGGGGGAGGGCAGTAAGGGACGGGGACCAGCACTGGCCAAGGCACCAGTGATTTGTTGCTTGTTCTCTTTCCATGGCTTGCATGTCCGCATGGGGTAGAGGTGATGCTGGTGGTGACACTGTCTCAGGCATGTCACACCAGCAGGATGACTTCTGTCCATTTCACACCACATGTAGAGTCATTGGGAGTTTGGACTCTCATCTGTAAAATATGTGGAGTTTACCAGTTTCCAACAGCTGAGAATTCTTTTCTACCAGCAGGCAGTGAAGTTCCCTGGGTCAGGACAGCAGCCAAGAAAAGCTTTCTGCAGATGCAGAGGCGCCAAGGAGCTGTGGGTGTCTGGGCATTTGGGGAAGAAGTCTCAAACATGAATGTCAAAGGGCCCTGAGGACCCTGATGGTCAGTGTCCATACTGGGCCATTCGCAGGCAGGCTGATGGGACAAATAAGGAACTGACACTCAGAAATTTCCCCAAGGTTCCGCATGGCAATGAAGGCAGAGCCAGTACCAGAACCCTGTATTCACACTTCATCCCCAGTCACCACTCACATCTCATTCCATCACCTTGGGGTGGTTCTCAAAGTTTCTTTCAGCTAGACTGAAATAATCCTGGTGAGGATACTCTCAACGTTCTTTTATCTTTTCTTGTTTGCCTTCCACTCACTAACCCATTCATTTTACAACTATTGTTGGTGCAAAAGTAATTGTGGTTTAAAAGTTCAAAAATAATTGCAAAAACCGCAATTACTTTTGCACCAAGCTAATATTTATTGTGCTCCTACTAATATGTTCAGGCACTTTCCCTGCCTCTAGTCCTGGGCCTTACTTGGGAAGAAAGAGGAACAGAGAGACAAGAAGGGTTTAGAACTGTCCCTGTCCCTCGTAGAGGAAAAGGCTGGCACAGGCTCACTGGATATATTTTCACTGTGCTAGGTCGGGCAGATGTGGAAGACACACTGTAGCTTCTAAACTTAACATCCTCTGTGGAGGAAAACACACTCACATCCGTGTCAAATGAAAACATTTTCGCTTTGTCTAAAGAAGGCGAAATGGAGGGAGCGCCTCTATTTAGCTGAGTATCATGATGGATTTGGAGATGCATGCTTGCAGGTAGGGGTTGGGGCAACACTGAGCTGTTCTGCCTATTAGAACAGGAAGACAGTTGGATGGGAGGTAGGGTAGACACTCAGAAATAGAGTGCACAGACTAGACGTGGCTGGGAGCACACTGAGAAGTAATGCGAGAGAAACTCCCAGAACAGGGCTGCCAAGTAAGGATTTAGAGAACGGGAGTGTTTGCAAAGATTGGTAAATACTTTGCTGGGAGGAAGGGGAGTGGGTCTTGCTATGAAGTCCCTGCTTTCTAGCCTTCCTATGAAATAAATACTTTGTAAAGACACTATTTTCCCCAATTTGTTTGTGAGTAGATTCCTTTGGGAAACTGAGGGTGATGCTGAGTTCAACATCTGGGTTGATGCAGGGTGAGTACAGATAAGCCTGTGTGGACAGAAGGCTTAAAGACAGCTGCCCCCTGGGTACCAGCTAGTAACATGTGGGAAAAGGGTGGTAATAGAGGCGGAAACAACGAGGAAGGCAGGGAAGGCTGGGGTTGGGAGAAGTACCAGGATGACCAGTTATGTTGATTAAGGCATCATGAAGCAGGTACTTTTGTGCTGGGATTTAAAAGGGGAGTGGGAACCTGACACAGAGATCAGTAGGACAAGAGTACTACTGAGGCTGAGGGGAAGCAAAAGTACAGGAGAACAACTCATGGTGAGTTCTGGATCTTCAATAGAAGAAAGAAAGGTTGGGACCATACTGTGGAAGGTCCCCAAGTGCTCTGCCAGTGGTATAGACTTCAGGCTCAGAGTATGAAGTTGTTATTGAAGGTGTGCATTTTTTGTTTTTGTTTGGTTTTGACAAGGAGGGACTGGGAAACAAGCTGGGAAGCCTCTGATGCCAGCTTTCCCAAGAAAGGCCTTCCTGGCTAGAATGGGGTGATGGGGTGGTGGTGGTGGGGTGGCGGGGAGAGCTTGCTGCTGCCCTCCTGAGGAACCAGAACTCAGGTGAAGGGCTGAAGTCCAACCCACCCTCCACTAGCCCTGCGTGCAGCCTGGCATGGCTGTATTTGCCTGGAGGAAGGGGTACCTTTTCTCTACTTTGCACAGAGGCTTGGTGTGGGCTGACAGAGGCCCTGGCTGCTGAACAATGTCTGAAAAGGCTGAAGCCACAGTGAAACAAACGAGGATTTACTGAGCATTTGTGTGTATGCAAATGCAAGGTAAAGTGGAAAGAGTCTTGAAATGAGGAGTAGCTGTGAAAGAGAGCTATGAGCAAAGGGCTGAAGGCAAGGAAGCTGGAGGCTTCTAAGAATGGGTTTTTAGCCCCCATGGCCACTCTAATGCCATTCCCAGTCACCCTTGTTTCTGAGAGGGCATTTTTTGGATGTTTAACTGGCTCAACACTTTACATTCTCTGAGACTTCAAAATTGGGGGCTCACCCTCATCCTGTTGCACCAGGAACACATCATCCAAACCGACAGCTGATGCCTGATCGCCATTGCCAAGGTGAAGCCAGGCCTGTGTCAGGTACCTGTGTCTAGAAATTTTTATGTTGGGTTGTCTCTAACAAGCTGGGTGAACAGCATGGGACACTGTGCACAGCTGAGGTCATGAAATGGGGTCGGTGACTGGGCACCAGGAGATCTGCATTTAAGTCCCTGCTCAGGGGGCTCAGTTTGCCTTTCTGGGCCTCACTTTTCTCAACTACAAAAACCAAAAGATTACATGAGATTCTCTCCAAGCTGCCTTCCACCTCGTGTTTCATGATTTCATATAGGATATTTCCATTTTATCAAACAAGTACAGGATGGGACTTGATACTAGCCAAGTCCTGACCTTAACTTTCCTCTTTGCTTTGATTGTGAAGGTTGTGCTGGAGAGAGATTGCAAAACTGTGGGAGGGGGACAGAAACACCCGGAGGCTCGGATCTTGGTCATAGTTTACCACAAACGGGATTCAGGATTTGTGGATCCAGCCCTGGAAATGTGGGCAGATCAGGCCCCTCTGTGGCTGCAGTTTTCTTATGGTAAATAAGGAGGTTGGAAACAGTCTCTATAGCCCCTCTGGCTCTGATACTCTAAGTACTGTCAACTGCACAACTTTTAAGTACTGACCCATCACGGGGTGGGACCCCTCCACAAGGCACGCTGGGGAAATGCCCACAATACCAACTAATAAGCTTGGCAGGGAAAGCACAAAGACAAGCCCTGAGGTGAAGAGGAACAGACCATTTAGCTGGAGTTGCAAGACCTGGGTCTATCTATGTTGCTAAGCCTCAGTTTCCTCTTCTGCAAAATGGGGATGGTAATATCTGCAGCACTGTGTGGGTAATGATTACATGAAGAAGTGTATGTGAAAATACTTTGTATATTTAGAAGTGCTACACAAAAAAATGTAATTATTAAAGATAGTCTGTTCCCCTAAGTCAGTATACTAAATAAATAAAAAGAAAAGCCCAATTATATTACTTCCTCACTTGTCTGCTTTCTAGGAAGCAACAATTCGAGTCAGCAACTGTCTCCACGCTCCTAAGGGTAGTAATATTTTAACATGAAAACTTAAAGGAGCTGGCAGACTTCAGGACTAACAGGCTGCAAATCCGCTCCCTGCCCAGAATTCTGCAGTGTCACTCAAATTGCTTGCAGTGGATTTCTCAGGAACTTTGGGTTACTTGAAAGTAAAGGAGACAGACACCCATCCAAAATCCTGCTCTGATTATTGCCTCTTAGGAGAGGGATGGTTGACAGAGGCAAGGGAAGTATGAGTGAGTAGGGAGAAAGAAAGAGAAAAGCCTTCCTGTTATATTCTGGGCAATGGATGCTAAACTTTATGCTTTAATGAGCTTGTAAAGAGGCTAATTTTGGTTCCCTCACATTACTCTGGATCTGTTTTGTGCTCTGCCTGGTCAGGAGACACTGCTGTGGAATTCTTCACTGTTGTCCCTGGAGGGGAAGTTTTCATGGGGGCCCCTGGGAAGAACCACAGGGAGGAGGAAAATGTTCTAATTCCATAAATGACCATATGCTTCCAAGCCTGCCCAACTCACGAAATTTTTGAGAGGATCAGTCCACATTTAGAAATAGGGGCACTTCTTTATCTCTTGTTAACTAATTTTGGGGGGCAAAATGTACAATATGTTAGAAATGAAGGGAACCCCTAAGTTCTGACACTTCACTCATCCATTCTTCCCGTTTGCTGTTGCCAGAATTACTTTCTGAAAGTATAAACCCCAGAGCACAAAAAAGTCTTCAAGGCCTCAGATGCCTCATCTCTAAAATGGACACAGTAATACTTATCAGGCATAGGTTTTTGCAGGAGTTAAAAGAAATACTTATGAAAAGTTTAGCACAGTGTCAGTCACCCAGTAAGTTCTCAATAAGTGGAATTATTGTTATTACGGCTTTAGAATAAAGTCAGTATTCCCTGAAGTGGCGTTCAAGGCCCTCCGCGAAGTGGTCCCAACTTACTCATCCACTTATACTTCCTGTAAGCTCTTCAAGGACTGGTTTCATCATCTAAACACATCTTTCACCCACCTCTCTCTGTATCCTACTCATGCTGTTCCCAAGGCTGGGTGAGCTGCCTTTTCTCTCTCTCTTGTTCTTTCTGTAGTGCCACCTCTTAAACCCACTCCAAGACTCCCACTGAAATTTGTTTGTAATTTATTCCAGGACTTAATAACAGGCTGCTTCACACCCACTGCCCTGCCCTATCCCTGGATGGCAATTGACTTTCCATAGTCTATATCCCTTAATCATCTTCGAATCATCCATATTGTACAGAGTAGGGGATTAATAATATTGGATTGAATTTAAAGGCCACAGGACATGATTGTTGGCCCTGAAATTCTACCATTGAGGGAAGGTTTATTCCCACTTCCAAACTTCTCAAGAGCACCCACTCACTGCGCACCTGCCACATGCCAGGCATTGTACAGACATGGATGCCAACCCTGCCCAGAGCTGTACGGGGAGAGCAATTAGCCTCACTTGACACAGACGTTATTGCTCAAGGTCTCGCAGCCAGTAAGCGCTGCAGCTGGTGTTAGAAACCAGAAGCCTGGTTGTGCAGTCTCCACTTCCTCTAAGAGAGCTTCCCACACTGAGCTTGCTTGAATTTTTATTCTACAGCATTGTGAACAAATTAAACTGTATTATATAAAACTGGTGTATTGCTGCCTGGCTGCATTTTTTGATGTCTTATCTTGATTGTCTAAATAGTTGCAGAGCAATATAATAATAAAATACCATCTTTTAAGCGCTTATGTATTTAACACCACACACACACATTAATTCTACAAAAAGATGGTACTGATCCCATTCTACAGGGAGTTTAACTGGGGCAGCTACTGGCAAAGGAGCACTGGAAGGTGGGGATACTCAGGGCGGAGGCTCCTCTCCAAGAGGTACCAAGTTCTTTGCTATTTTAATCACCAGCATACCAGCTGAACCTCAGCCCTCAGTGTTTGCTGAATGAATGACCAGTTTCTTTCATCTCTCTGACCTATGCTCTTAACCCTAAGTCCATGATCCATATATATCCCAGCAGTAAAAGGACACAAGAGGACAAAAGGGGGGCGGGGGGAATGGCACTATCGCAACCAAAGTCTCAGGAGATGAGACATCAGCCCCTCTGGGCCGGTAGAACTAGGTATGGTCCTCAAACTACCTGGGCCAGACTCTCCGGGTGCTTGTTAAAATGCATACTCCTGAGCTCTACCCCAGACCCACCTCATCTGCCTCCCCGTGGAGGCCAGAACTCAGCATTTTAAACAAGACCTGCAGGTGACCCTGCAGTAGGAGCACCACCTCCTTCCTGGGCTCGGCTGTCAGGGATGCCTTTTAACTGCTCTACTCCAAATGAAACTGGCAATTTTTTTTCAAGTACCAGCATCCACAATAAATAAAAAGGAACGACTTACAATTTCATTTCATTGCTTCCCAATACTGCTCCTTGTCCAAAGTCTACTGTGTAGTTTGACACATTCCATATGTCTATTTTATGGTGCTTAAAATAAAAATTTGCCTGCACAGTGTAACTTTATTGCTTCCTATTATTTTGCTTTGCAAATGTCTCGAGTTAAGAGTTACATTGTCAATTACTCTTCATAACATGGTTCTATGAGAAAGTGTATTCTGAATTTCAAACATTGTCCTAAATAGACTTTCAGAACACAACATGTTCTTAAGGAGGAACTGTCTGTATTTTAAAGTGCTGTAGTTATTTATCTCCGAGAAGAAGATTTTCACAATTGGCCCTAGAAGGGATGTGGATTGGGGGACTCAGAGTTTTCTCAAATCACCTTCTCACAGAACTCTGGCTGGTTTCACAGCAGACTTGATCTGCAAATCGTTTCTAGGTGTTCCTTGGAGTTTTGCCAGTTTGAGACATAAATTAAAGATGCAGGAAGTGGGCTCTTTGTTTTTTCCCCTCATTTGTGAATTTGTTCATTTAACAAATGCATCTTGGTTATCTCTGATGTGGCAGGTGCTGTGCTAGGCACTGGGGGTTCAGACAGGAGTCTCCCTTTCTGTCCCTGAGAGGCTCTGAGTCTAGCAGGTAGAACCAAAACGACAGACCACACAGACAAGTTGCTGTGGAGAAGGGTGCTGTGGGATTAAGGTCTGAAGTTAAGCAGTTGGAGGAGGAAGGATGAGAGGAATTCTGCCTCAGGGTTCGGGGGAGTCACCTGCAGGTCTGACCTGAGTTCTGGCCTCTGCCCCCAGGGAGGCAGGTTAGGTGGATCTGGGCTAGAGCTCAGGAATTCGCATTTTAACAAGCACTCAGGAGAGTCTGGCCCACATGGTTTTCTCCATTTACGTACTGGGAAGAGCTACTCAGAACTGCGACTTCCATCCTGTTGAGTGATGCCAACCTCTGCTGGGCTAGTCAGACACACCAGCAGATGTTGCCTCAATATTTGTGACAATAACAAAAACTCCTTCCCCTGTGCTGGGGTGTGCGGAGGGCTGGAGGCAGGGGGAATAGACTAGGGCCAGTTTTCACGTGGGTGCTGAGCAGGAGATGCTAAGTGAGAGGGGAAAGATGAGGAGGACCCTGCATTCTATCATTTCGTTTCATAGGGACTAGGAGCTCTATTTATTTTTTCAGAGACCCGAAACCTGTTTCCTGCCACTTCCTCTTGTTGGCCCTGGTTTTGCCCACTGATATTCATGAGAATAAAATGCATCCCTCTGTAACACAACACCTCTGCAAATGCTTGCCGGCCACTTTTTTGTTCCTCATCCTCTCCTCCTTAGAACATTCACTCATCATGAACTCTGGTGTCCATCCTAACAAACATTTATTTACCAAACGTTCTTTATGAGCCTACTTTCCCCAGGCGCTCTGCTAGGTGCTTGGGGGTTGGAAATGAAGAACAGGCCCTGTGGTTAAGGGGAGGACAGGCATGTGGACCAATAACGACACCATGGCTTCACACGTGATCTGGGAAAGGCACAAGGAATCCAGCTGGGGGGAGGAGGGGTACGAAGAGTGGAGCTGGAAGGAGACTCCTCTGAGACAGGTGAGGATGCTTAATCTGTGTCTTCAAGGCTAGTCAGTCTTCCAGCTGCCCTTCTGTAACATGTGGGACCTATTGACAAGTACAGGAAGTGGTGGTCCCAGGGCCCCATCCAGTGGTGTGCTGGAGACCGTGGTATGCATCTCTTGCCAATTCTGCGTTCAGTGACGTCATGTTGGTAGTCTGAAATCAGCCATAGTGGGAGTATTTACACCACTGCAATCTGCAAGTGCTGTAAATCAAGCACCCCTACTCCACTCCCACCAGAGCTGGTTGTCAAACATTTACTAACACATCATTGGTCCTACCATCTCACCCCATACCTCATGTGTGGTAGAAACTAACCCACAGACAAGGAAGAGATAGAACTTAGCTTCTGGTTCTAACATGTGAATCGTCTGCCTACCTTCCTACCCCTACCTGTCCAGGCTCTTGGGTAAACTCTCCCTGGGGACCCTCACAGTGACTCCTGTCCTTTACAGAGTGTCTAGCAGTGATGGGGTATGCCACCGTGTTGAGAACCAGAGAGCTGGTTTCTGACAGTGGGTCTCCTAAGGATGATGAGGGTAAGAAGGCAGAGACGAAGTCCTACCCAGCTGTAACCTAACGTTCTCCCTGGAGACATCAGTGTGACTGGAGTATAACCGGGTGTCGTGCGGGGTGGCCTGTGGGGTTTCTGGTCCCGCTCCCCACATAAGAACACAGGATATGGTGAGGCCAAAAAGGAACGCTGGAGGCTGGATTCACATGACGTGCGACCTGCTGTCCGCTTTTCTGCCAACCAACTGACTCTCCCCGACTCCACCACAGCCACGGCAGTTATATTGGTGGCCAATTGGCTAACCGGCTACAGCTGACGGCCAACTAGCCTCAGCCGACTGCCATCTACTACCCGAGCCAGCACCTTTCCACGTGAGGCCGAGAGCCTGGAAACTGCTCTCTGGGGCTCTGTTCCCACACCGGGTGTCTTCCTCCTCAGATATTGAGGCAAACCTTGAAGCACATTACTGCAATCTCTCGATTTCTTTATTACCGTGTTTCCCCGAAAATAAAACTGGGTCTCATATTAAGTTTTGCTCCAAAAGACGCATTAGGGCTTATGTTCAGGGGATGTCATCCTGAAAAACGATGCTAGGGCTTATTTTCCGGTTAGGTCTTATTTTCGGGGAAACACGGTACATGATGTTTGATTATTAAAACTTACAGAAATTTGGACTTCAACTCCATGATCTTTTCATGATTGCTTAATAAAGAAATAAACAGCAGAAATAGGGTGTTTACCCTTTTGCTTTTGGATGGTCAATGAGGATGGAGAAGCATCTCCAAATTGAGCTCCAAAAGCTGAGTTGCTGTATAAGCACAAAGCATCATTGGACTATTTTGTTCTAGATGAGTGCCTGCTTCTTGTAGTTGAAAGAATTAAACTCAGAACGTTAATATATTTTGACATTTCTTCCTCAGCCTGGGTATTAATGTTACCTCATCTCTGCAGCATCCTAAAAAAAAAAAAAAAAAAAGTTGGGGTGGGGGCTGGAGACCAGGAGCTCAGCCAGTTTGCTGTCAGTCCATACAGTCAGAGTCAGCTTATTTTGTTGGATTCTGGATGCTTGTTTTTCTGTTTTCTTCTGCTGACAATTACATTCAATAGTCATTTAAGAGATTGATTCCTATCATTTAGCCCAGTGTAGTTTTGTATTTAATTTCTAATTTTCTCTGGAATCTCAACAATGTTGAGAAGAAAGGAAGGGTAAGAAGGAAAACACACATCATGGGCTTGCTGTGTGTCAGGCAACTCTCCTGGGGGTTGTGTCATTTCATTCTCACAGTAGCCTTTCAAAGGAAAGGCAGGACCCTGGAGCTCAGGAGAGTTTGGTGAGTTGCCCAAGGTCCCATAGCTGGGGTGGTGGTGGCAGGAGGCAGGCGTAGTTCTGTCAGACACCAAGACGCAGGAACTTCCCACCTCCTTACTTCTCTTCAAAATCCCCAGATGTCTTCAAACTCAAGGGACGCTGATGCCAAACCTCACTTTTTTTGCAAACCAAGAGGGGCTTCCACAGTTCCTTGGGTGAAGATGTGTCCAGGGGTGTCCTGCACTCAGTGTCCTCCTGGGCTGTGGGCATTTGGCTAGAAAGTGTCCCTTAGGTCTGGGTCCCCACAAGGGTGCAGAATGGTTCCTGTGGTTGTGAAGCAGAGAGAGAACCAGCTCAAGAACAGCTGGAAGGAGGGAAAATGGAGGAAATTATAGCAGCAACAATTACGGAAATTAACCCATCACCTCCTCGGCACTGGTCACTTTGCTGGGCCAGTTCTCACCCTGACCCTGCAAAGGAGGTATTATTCTGAACATTTCACAGATGAAGAAACTGAGTCTCAGAGAACCTCCATGATTGGCCAATGTCACACAACCAGGATTATACCTGGGGTTTGAACCCAGGACCGTGGAGCTCTCAAACCTGTGCTCTTTCCATTACACCAAGCCACCTTTGAAGGCAACTTTGAGGTCCATTTTCGTTTTCTCTCCTATTGTAGACCACTTTTGGGATTCCATTATATATGGGTTGTTTGTCATCTTTTTCTTTTTTAAATTGTCCCTGCTTATAATTTATGTTTATCCCTTACATTCTCCCCACTATTGTGACTTTTCCCCTCTAAGTAGCAATAATATTCTGGGATCATTTTTGACCTCTTTCTGCAGGAGCACAAACCTGTTGTCCCCTCTACTTGGAGCTGCTGCCCTCACCTTCCCACATCTGCAACCAGCAGAGAGAAGGCATATTCACAAGTAGCATATGAGGCTAAGGGCAAAATAAGAAATGGAGGTTTTGGTGTTCTGCGCTGCAAATGGGATTCCTTGATAGAAAACTTAGAAGCATTTGTAAACCCAACCATGGCTGCTATAGACTCCAAAAGGACTTCTCACGAAAGCTTTCAGACTAGAGGGATGAACAGATTGGTCCTGGCTAGTTTGGCTGTTCATCTTCCTAGAACTAAGGCCTGGGGAGGTGACCCCTTTAGTCCAATTTTATACCCCTGTCAGATTGGATTCTATACCATTAAATGGGACATTTGAAATATTACCTTCAATTCAACATGTCCCAGACTAAACTCGTCTCCTTATGTCCTACAGATTTGCTTCTCTGCTTGTGTTCCTTTCCATAGAGATTGGCCCTCACTCTCTGCATAGCAGCCCAAGTTGGAAGCCTCAGGATCAGTGGGACTTTCCCTTTCTAGTACTCTGTTCTGTTTCCAGATCTGTTGCAGGAGAGGCATATACCTCATTACTCTACTTCCTGTCTTCATTTAGACTCTTATCTCTTCCTTGATAACTGTCTATCAGTCTAGTCCCACCCCAATCCAGCCCTTCTGCCCTGCAGCTAGAGTCAACTTCCCAAAATGCAAATTTGATTATATCACTCTCTTGTGATTTTATCTTTTATAATCTCCCCAATACTCTCAACATAATCATAAACTCCTTTGTCTAACTGATAAGACCTTTTGTGACTTGCTTATTGCTTACCTTGTTCTGACTCATTTCTCACCTCTGCCCACTCCTGTCTACAATTCAGACATTCTGTACCACTGCATTTAGAGCTTAAATAGTTATTAGTCCTTGTGACTCCCGTAAAAAACGTATTTTTATACCCTCTTTCAGATGAAGATGCTGAACCTCAAATTACACAACTGGTAAGTGGCAAAATCTGATTTGAAAGACGAGTCTTGCTGATTTTTCAGACAGACTCAGGGAGCCTGGCATACTTTATGGCCTGCAATGGGGGAGAAAGAGAAGTCTGAACCACTTCTACTCGGAAAGTCCTGCCATCGTCTCGTCGTAGCCCTGTCCTTTCTGATCCATGTGATTTTGCAGATGTGAGGGGTGACTGAGCCCCAAGATTAACAATCACTGCAAATTTCACTGTGGCCAAGGAGACGGCACACCATTCATCATGTGAACTGTGCTCAGATCCAATTTCTTGAGTTTAATCAGACTAATGAACCAGCTGGCTTTATTTCTAAAGTGATTTCTGCTCTTTCCATTACTGAATAATAGCACAGCAGGATTTGAAAGGAAGAGAGAAGAAAATTCAGCTGGGGAGAAAGAATATCCCCCAAGTATGCCAGCTGATGGGTCGGCTGTGCTGGGGGAGGTGGGGCAGAGTGTCCCGGCCAGGCCTGTCACCTCCAGGCAAGTGTTTCCAAGGAAGAGAGGAGGTTATTAAAGTGTAGAAGAAGACAGTTCCAGGTGACTTAGAGGCCAGTGCCTTCAGAGGGGAGCAGCCAAGGTGATGAAGGAACTTGAACCCAATAATGCATTCATTCATTTGACATTTATTGATGCCACTGTGTGCTATGGCCTATTCTAAACACCACAGATGCAATAATGAATCCAACTTGGGCTCTGACTCGAAAAATCAAGGGCAATTGTTTTCACATATTTTTTTAACTACAGAATCCTTTCTTCAAACTCAGCCTTACAGATAAGCCCAATATTAACACAAAGGCAAATGTCTATGTGGCCCCTGATGAGGCTCCTCTGAACTCTAGGGGTGCATAGTGGGCAGAGCAGGACCAGGGGCTGGGGACACAAGAGCTGTCTTCAAACATTTGATGGGGCAGCCTGGCTATCCACTGTGGTCCCATGTTAATCAATACTCTATTAAGAAATAGCAGAAAACCAACTCAGACCTCTGAATCACCAAACTGTGGAAAGAGCAGGGAAATGGATGTCCTCAAGAAAAAGTGGAACCAGGGACTGGATGTCACCAGGTCTTGGTCTATCTCCTCCTCCTCCTCCTGCTTCCTTCTCCTCTTTCTCCTCTTCCTCTTTCTTCCTCCTTCCTCCTCCTCCTTTTCTTCTGCTTCTCCTCCATTTTCCTCTCTCTCTCTCTCTCTCTCTCTCTCTCTCTCTCTCTCCCCCCCCCCCCCCCCCCCATTTAGTGAGTGGCCATGAACATGTGAGTGTGCATGTTCTGTGCCATGAAGCCATCCACACTGACACCCATGGTTGGTCCTTCTTGGTCACTTAACACAAGGGCAGTCAACAAATCTGGAGGCTGGCCCGGGGCTACAACTTGGGTTTGCCTTGAATAGATGAGCTGGGAAAAATGAATTCTCTATCTCTCAAAACCTGAACCAAGAGACAGAGAGAAGTTGACAGTTAGCTTTGGGGAAGAGAGAGAAAAACTTTTGTATGGAATCTGGAATGGCCATTAGGGATTGGATGACCATAGGTTTCAGTTTGTCCTGGAGAATCCCAGTATAATTATGAGTGGGTACTCCTTTAACTTTCATAAGTTTCTATTTGGATGAAAATTGTCCAGTCATCCTAATTACAGACCATAATGGGACGTGGAATGGAAGAAAGAAAGGAGGAGAGAAGACTGGGGTCAGGCCTTGACCAGCCTTGTGGGTCAGACGGAAGAGTTTTGATTTTATGCTGAAGGCGAAGAAGTTTTAAACATGGAAGTACAAGGTCAGATTTACTTTTACAAAGATCACTCTGATAAAGTGTGGAGAGCAGATGAGCTGAAGTGGAGGCAAGAAGATCAGCCAGGCGGCGAGTTGAACAATCTGGGCAAGAGATAGAGTGGCCTGAATTGAACCAGGTGCCTGTAGAGATAAGCAGATATGTTCAAGGACAATCCAGGAGGAAGATCTGAAAGAATTTTGGAGACTGATTAAATTTGGGGGGTGAAGAAGAGAAAGGTGTTAAGGGTGAACAATGATGCCTTTTACCAGGAAGGTGTTGCTGGCACCAAGAAGATGGTGAGTATAGCTTTGAACACCTTGGTTTTAAAGGCCATCACAGAGGCAACTGAGTGACTAGGGCTTGATTAGGGATGGAGACATTGAATGGGGAGTGGTTGCTGGGGAGGAGGCTTCATTCATGGGAGTGGGAAGATCACACAGAAAGGATGACTAGGCTGCTCTCTGTGTGTCTCTGTCCCATACTCTGCCTTGCATTCTGGTTTTATTTCTTCTGTTATCACTCCCCACCATGACTGTAATCTGTTTGAGGCCTGGCACCCTTGCGAACATTGAGTCACTAACCCCAGTACTTTTGTGTAGCAGATTGTTAGTATATATTTGGTACTAGATGATGGAAAAATTTTAAAGACCCATGAAACTGAGCACCAGGAGATCATTGGTGACCTTAGGAGAGCATTTTCCCATGGTGTGTTGGGGCACATGACAGACTGCAATGGTCCACAGAATAGGGGATGAAAGGACAACAAAGCAGAAACTCAAGCTGTCTCACTTTCCAGGAACTCATCCTCTCCCTCCTTACTTTGAAGTAAGTATTATTTTTAATTATTCTTGACAGAAGGCCTTGAGATACTCAGTCATTTGGAAGGGGGCAAGTGTAAATGAGGGAGTCAGGATGTCTGGGTATTTCCCCCCCGTTAAGTCCAATGCCCCCAGAAAAAACAAAAGCACCACAGCATAACAGAAAATACTGTGCTGTGTTTGAACCCCAGCTTTGCACTTGGGAAGGGCACTGTTTGGACAGCTCAGAAGAGTGGGAAGAGCTTTGGAATTTGACATCAGATCAACCTGTTCATTACTTACCTAATAGTTTGGTAAATTTTGTAAAGTTTCAGGATCTCTGTATATTTATTTTCTGATGAGTATCTTTATTTACTCCTCAGAAAAATGGCCATAGTAATGACCACCTTTCAGTTTGCATAGCTATTCTACGGGAGGTGGAACCCCAAACTCACAGAAGTTCTATGTAACGCTCCTAAGTTACTTGGCTAGTATGTGATGGACCTGGGATTCCAAGCCAGGGCTCATCAATTTTGTTGCTTTCACATTTTCTAGGGCACTCTGCTGTCCGGCTCATGGGTGACTTGTAGATGCCCTCAACTCTTTTTTGGAGTGAGTCAAAGCATAAATAACTAGATAAATGCCTAGATCAAGTATATGCAAAGTTCCCTTCCCTACACCCAGTTTTCATGGGACTTAGGAAACTCCCCTATTATTGCTGAGGTTTCTCATCTATCAATGGGTAGGGAATTATATGACCTACTGCACAGGATAATTGTGAGGGTTAGACTAGTTATGTCAGCAAAGGTAGCCAACAGAGTATTCACATAGTAGGTACTAATTAATTGGTCACTACAGCTGATTCTAACTTTGAGATTTGGGGTTAATTCTTCTAACAAGCTTTGCTGATAATGACAGTGATTGTTGTTAGTGGTAGAGGTAGTAGTAGTAAGAGCGGCAGTAACTAACATTTGTAGAATTCCAGGAATCCTTCAAGTCCCAGAAAATGACTCTCATTTAAATAATCTCATTTAAATTCACAACAACCCTCTTAAACAGATGTCATTATTTATTCCTATTTTTACAGATTAAGATAGGGAGGCATAAAGAAAGAAGATGCTACTTGCCCAAAGTCATCCAGCTAGTATGTGGTAGAACCGGGATCAAATCGGGGCCTCAAGGTATCAGTGCAGTTTCCAACTCCAGTGGATGCCAATACTTGAATCCCAAGATTTGGTTGGAATTTATTCCCATGAAGAGTCCTCTGAGCTAAAAAGGAATTATGAAGGCACCTTTCAGGAAGCACACGACTGCTGAATAGGCAGATCCAATTGGCTCCCTGGCTCTGATTCCAGGAGTTGACCCTGGGCTTTTGAGGACAGTGCTGGCATCTGGGACAGAGGTGAGGTCATTGTCTCTTGATGGCTTCCCAGCCCCAGCCTGGACTTCCACGGACCCCTAGGCAGCCAGGCCCCATCTGGAGGCCCCGTCAGCCTTGTTGAGAGGGAGATCTGGGCTAAAGTCTGGCAAGAGAGATCTTAACACAGTCAGAAGGGAGGGAAGTGAAGCAAGGAAACCTGCTGAGGGGGGCTGGCAGGGAGGCCACCAGCTGGCTCATCTGTATGCTTCGGAGGTAAGGGCTGCAGCAGAAGCCACTGTCTGGGCAGAGTCACTTGGATGTCGACCGTGAATCAATCAAATCTTATGGGCACTGGTTCTGGGTTTCTGGGGGCTGTGATCCCATTCCTTGCTTGTCCTCTGCTCCAATAAAGGGATTGACCTGTGTGTGTGTGTGTGTGTGTGTGTGTGGTGTTCCCATATTAAAGAGGCAGAAAAGATGGAAGCCCTCGAGTCCATCCCCATTGGAGAGCTCACACCCAGGACTGTGTCCTCTCACTCTCCCTGTAGCTGCTCTGAAGTCCTCTTCCCCAGATTGTTGGCAAAGCTGCAGAGCTTCTGATTCAGTGACATTTTGCAGGATCATTGTGTTCTTTTTTCAGAGCCATTTGAGCTAGAACTAGGAACAGGAAGCCCACTGTCTCAGAGGACTGGATCAAGAATGGTGCTTCCCAAGCAACTGAAGGCCAAGCAACTGAAGGCTGCAAGATCTCAGTGGGGGAGCAGAAGGAAGGAACCAACACCCCTTGTGTTCCAGGCCTGGCATCAGATATTGTCACATATTGTCTTTTCTTTCTTTCTTTCTTTCTTTCTTTCTTTCTTTCTTTCTTTCTTTCTTTCTTTCTTTCTTTCTTTCTTTCTTTCTTTTTTAGATTTTATTGGGAAAGGGGAACAGGACTTTATTGGGGAACAGTGTGTGTACTTCCAGGACTGTTTTCCAAGTCAAGTTGTCCTTTCAATCTTAGTCGTGGAGAGTGCCATTAAGCTTCAAGTTGTTGTCCTTTCAGTCTTAGCTGTGGAGGGCGCAGCTCAGCTCCAGGTCCAGTTGCCGTTGCTAGTTGCAGGGGGCATCCCTTGCGGGAGTCGAACTGGCAACCTTGTGGTTGAGAGCCCACTGGCCCATGTGGGAATCGAACCAGCAGCCTTTGGAGTTAGGAGCATGGAGCTCTAACCGCCTGAGCCACCAGGCCGGCCCCTTGTCTTTTCTTTTAATCCACTCAATAATACTAGGAAGTGGGTAAAATTGTCCCCATTTACATGGAGAGGAAATTGAGGCTAAGAGAGATAAAAGTGACTCACTTAAGGTCATTCAGCAACTAAGAGGCCTAAAAGATATTTAACACCAGTCTTTTCTAATTCTCTGTAATGCCTCTTCCTTTATGTAATGCATCCTCCAGGCTTTGCTACAAGCCCGCGTTCCTGGGACACATCACTAGTGTATGAGGCAATGCTGAATGGCGTGAGCTCGGAGGGGCTTACACACGACCAGAGGGTCATTATTGCTTGTCCCTTGTATACACTCTGAATTTAGGTTCTGTCAGATATTCTCATGATAATGAATACCAGACTGAATTGGCTGCCTCCATGCATGTAGACATGGATGTGTGTACACACAAAATCAGACACACACACACACACACACACACACACACACCCCTCCTGTCATGCGGGGTCTCTGGTCCCACTCCCTGCAAAAGAACGCAGGACATGGTGAGGCCAAAAAGGAACACCCACGGAGCCATGGATAGGGGAGTCATACCACTGTATTTTCACTGGCGGCCTGGTTGGAGACACAGGATCCGCCACCTACCGTCCACTTCTCTGCCAACCAACCAACCCCTTGCTAACTGCAATCCACACTTGCTAGCTCAGCCACAGCAGTTATATCAGTGGCCAATGGCTAACTGGTTACAGCTGATGGCCAACTAGTCACAGCTGATGGCATCTACTACCCGAGCCAGCACCTTTCTACGTGAGGCCGAGAGCCTGGAAACTGCTCTCTGGGACTCTGTCACCACACCTTCCAAAGAAACTTGGAGCTGGAAGAGAATCTGTAAGCCATTGATTCAAAATCACTGATTCATGAATTAAAGTTTCAGTAGTTAAACTATATAGTTTTCTAGTCTGTGTTTGGAGATTTATAGACTGTAAAAATTTTTACAAAAGGAAAAATTATTGTAAGAAATAGTAACAAGAGAGACGTGACCCCAACAATGCACAGGCTTACACTGTAAGCACCCAGATCACGTGGTGGTACTGGTCATTGTGGAGGTGGTGACATGATGGTAGTAACGGAGGTGGTGGTGGTAGTGGCAGTGGAGGTACTAGCAATAAGAGTAGAAGTCAAAGCAATGTTGGCAGAGGAAGTGATGACAGCCAATGATGGTAGAAGGGGTGGTGATGGTGATTGGAGATGAAGCTGGTGGTAGAGGACAGGTTGAGGGGATGGGTGGTAGTAGTTGTAGTGATCCTGGTTAGAGATGGAGGGGGAGGTGACACTAGAGGAGGAGGCAGGGATAAAGCTGGATGTGGTGGTGATAGTCGTTTTGGAGGGAATGGTGTTTTACCCATTTAGGGTAAGTTGAACTTCTCTGAGGAGCTGGTGCACACAGAGAAAGCCCCAGGCCCAACACTGGCAGAGGGTAAATTCCTTCCCAGAACACCAAACAACTACCCATATTGCCCTGGGGTAGCTCTTTGCTGCAAGGGGAATGAAAAGTGCATAGCTCTCTCCTGGCCTGTCCAGCTCAGGGTGCTACTTGGTTCTGGTGTCCACCCAGGTTGGAATCCTCCATTTCCAGGTGGCCAGACCATAGGGCCCTGAGGCCTGGCAGAATCTTCAAAGCTTTTGTGGAAATGGTGATTGTGGAAACATAGTCAGGTCCACATACTCTAAAGTATTTTCTCTGATAGGCACATATGTACTCCCACACATACTCTGTATACTCTGACACAGCTA
Organism: Rhinolophus sinicus; assembly: GCF_036562045.2. Taxonomy (NCBI): domain Eukaryota; kingdom Metazoa; phylum Chordata; class Mammalia; order Chiroptera; family Rhinolophidae; genus Rhinolophus; species Rhinolophus sinicus. The sequence goes on from NC_133751.1 coordinate 49,760,283, forward strand.
CATGCACACTCACACACACTCACACACCGTCTCTGCAGAAGCTCAGGCTATTTGCCTTTAAAAGCCATTATGCATAGAGTGGAGTGTACTTAACATGCCACATGTCCACCTCCTCCATCCTGATTACATAGTGCTGGCAGCTTTGCCACTGACTCAGTCACTGAGACACTGCTAGTGAAGAAAATCAATATGTTGTTTGCCTCTTTGAGAAGAGAGCGTGCCAGATGGAGAGTCACAAGGGTGGCCTTGACAGCAGCTATCAATGGGCTCCCAGTTGACACCAGGCTTGCCTTCTGTTTAGTGTTAGTAGCTTTCTCACTTGTCAAGAGTGGTATATGGGATACTTGATGAAGGAACCCCACTCTGTGTTATCGATACTAACTAGTAAGACTTAATTGCCTTCCCTTGGCGAGTAGCTATTTTTGAGGCCGGTTTAGTGTAGTCTTGACCCATAATGACTCCTGCCGTTTATTATGCTCCACAGTACCCCTCCCCCATAAAAGCATGTACAGTTCCTACTCCATGCCCTCCTCCACCCATCACCCTCCATGCTCCCACCAGTGACACCCAAATTACAGATTCACGAAGATGTCAGCCTTCAATACGATTCCTTACTTCCTCACATGGGGGAGTATTAATCTCTAAGGCAAGAAGGTAGAAGAGCACATGAGTATCAATCTTTCTTGGTGCCTGATTTTTGGGAGGTACTTAGAAAATGAAGGAAATGAGGTCTTGGGGATACAGATGTAAAAGCTCTTCAGTTTTTTCAAGGCTACATTAACTGCAGTGCATGGAAAGCGTCAACTCAAAGCTTTGGCAGACAGCCTCCAGGAATCAGAGGGTCCAACTCAGTGTTGCCAGACCACAAATGCAGCTTCCTGGGACCATAGGCTAAGAAGATGGCCAACAGGCAAAGTATCTACCTAGAAAGGTTTGCACAATATAATGGCATGCACTGTTGCATGGCAGTTCTCCAGAGACCTCATTTTAAGGGTCCCTTCTGTACCTGGTTGCCTCCATAAGGACAGGGTCAACCCCTTGAAACTCTGGACAGTGACTCAGAGGTTAGCCATAAACAAGAAATATTCTGCACGCACGAGGCTTAGGCACTGCGTGTATCTGGCAACAATGCCTTTGCCACCCTTCCTGGCTCCCAACCTAGATGCAAGGAGAGGCCCCTAAATTCTAGCCAACCACAGAAGCAAAGGTCAGTTTTAAGGAAATTGCCACTTTCCTTGATACAATTATACCCAGCCTCTCTGAATCAGATTCTGTTGGTTGCCAACTGAATTTCTCAACTGAATCCTGATTTTATGCAGGCATCCACCCATTACCAGCTGTGGCATTCCACTGGCATCTGTTGCTGGTTCAGGTGTGGGAATGTGGAAAGTGTTTCATTCAGACTAAGTCTGTGCCTGAGGAAGCATCATACTTCTATGAGTAAGATTCATGTAGCCCTGATTGTCATTAGCAGCCATCTTAAAACCATAAGGGAAACCAGCTTTGGGTAGAAGCTGGCACTGAGGACAGCTGAATGGACTGGCAGAAAGAACCTGTGTATGTGATGCCATCATTGATACACAGATTGCATCATGCCTGGGGTCTGCTCTATCCTGAGCCTCTTGTTATGTCAGATAATCATTTCCTTATTGTTTAAGTCAGTTAGATTCAACATGTTCTCTTTCTTGTGGCCCAAAATGTCCTAAGTGATATGCTGTGCAAGGCTGGCTACAGCAGGAAGACTCTCCATGTGGAGTGAGGCAGAAAAACAATACAGCCCAACTCTTATTTCCAGAGCTTCACCTTCCATGATAACTTCAGAGGGCATTACTCTCTTAAATGCCCTAACCACAATCTTTCTCTTAAAAGTTCCCCTGCAGAGCAGAGTGCAGACTGAGGTATTTAAACAATTCTTCACATAATGTTCAGCGATAGTAGCAGGATAAGCACAGAAAGTAATTTGCAACGAGATAATCTGGTTTTCAAGATATGGCTTGGTCATCTTCAGATTGTGGCTTTGGGTTTCATTCCATCTTTATATGCTGGGTGCCATCTAGCCTCTGAGAGTCATGCCTTAGAAATCCATATTCACTGATTTCTTGTCTGGGAGTGAAGGAAAGACCCTGAGAGGAACAGAGAATCCTCTCTCCTACCTTCTCAGTTTTCTGTATCATGTCCTGCCTCTTCTTACAGTGATTGACTCAGGAAAGGCCACAGTTCCTAACACTAAAAAGAGGTCCTACTTGAGGCCACAATAGCTACAGTGACTAATGTTATTGAATAATGAATGATAAGGAAACCTCATGTCAATATAATGCAATGACAAAAGCACTCATACAATACCCAGAAATAGGCCTTAAGGGGGACAGGGGGATTATTTCTTTACAAGATATGCAATGGTTCATGCCTCTCTACCTAGCATGAACCCCCAAATCAGCTGGATCCATGCCTCTATAGCCCATACTGAACACAACATACAAAGAGACATCATAGCATATACCCTCCATTCCCATATCGGTAGTGAAGTGGGGTAGGAACAGAAGACTGGGGCCCACAACCTGGGCTTGACCCTATTTCTCTCACTTGGTTGTTGTGTGAACTTAAACAAGTCAGTCCTTTGCGACTTGGTTCAGTTTTGTGTGAGCCTACTACATACAAGTAGGTTGTCGGGATGATTCGAAAGATAAAGTATATAACTGTATATAACTGTGCCTGGCACATTAGTAGTTTCCCAATACATGGTAATTAGTTTTAGTTATTAATAATTATTCAGCCCATTTCCCACTCCCTTCAGTGACCTATTTCAGAAACTCCTATGTCTTTGCAGCTCCTTCTTTTTAATCTTTATTAAATTTATTGGGGTGACACTGGTTAGTAAAATTACATAGGTTTCAAGGGTACAGATCTGTAATACACCATGTATGTATTGCATTGTGTGTTCATCACTCAGAGTCAGTTCTCCTTCCATCAACATGCATTTCGCAGTTCCTTCTTTTGTTGGGCCTCCTGTCACCCTCAGATTTGGCACACAGCTTACTCTTTCCTGAGTTACAGCTTTGGTGGACTCCATCCTGACAATATCCCACAGACATTTTTGGAGAATGACCTCTGGCATTTCTGGGCCCCAGGTCTCTTCCTGTCTGGATGTGACTCCCTGGGCTGCACTCCCATTCATCACATCTAGACAGGACCAACCCCGAAGGCTTTGAAAGACTCTGGTTGTAACCAGAGAAGACTGGTTCCTGGCAAAATGAACCCATGAGGCAGCTCCCTGGGAAATGTTGGAGAGCTACATGCCCTCACTTGAGCCTTTGCCATTTCAATGATATGACAGCATTGAATGGCAAACATGCTAACTTGGGAGAGAAGCAAGTTGGGCACTGCCAGCATAGTAAACAGCGTGATCTCTCTACATAAGGCCCATCTGCCTGAGGTGGACCAGAGCCGACAGAATCTCCTGGGGCTGCTAGAACCAGATGCCTTTCAATGAGTTTTGCCATCGATCTTAATAAATACAGGGAGGCAGCAACTGGTGCGATAAATCCAAAACAATCCTGGCCTGAAAGGCTTATGTTCCGAAACTCACCATTTCAAATCAATGCAACCAGTGTTTACAGGGCATCTGCCGTGAGCCAGTCACTGTACTAGGCACTGGGATACAAAGATGGGTCCGGTGTGTCCTTGTATTGCAGAGGCTTAGAGCCACAGAGAGAGGTGAGTTGCGGGGCCGGCGGGGCCCAAGTAGGGTAATAAATTATTGTAGGTTTTAAGACAGAGGCATAAGTGGGGTGTAAAGGGTACACTAAAGAAAGAGGAGCCAGTCCCTTGGGAGGAGGAGGTCGGAAAAGTCTTCATAGGGGAAGTGACCCAGATATCAGTTCCACGAATATTTATTGACTGTCAGCTGACACTAATTTCTGTGCTAGAAGATTTCACAGGCATTATCTCATTTATGCTTCTCAAAAACCCTGTGAAATAGATTTTATTATCCCTGTGATTTTTAAAGATGAGAAAACATAAGTTCAAAGGTCAAATGCTAATAAATAATACTGGAACTTTGGTATATTTAGAACCCTCAGTCTGACAACCTGAGTAATGGACGTCCCAGTTTTGGGGTCTATTTTGCTCATGCAGACATGCTTCAACTGACCAATTATGTAAGTAGATACCCAGATATCTACTCACCATTCTGGTGACAGGAAAATTCATGCAAGTAAAACCCACAAGCAGAGAACCTAAGGTAAACCACCCCCCACCTCGTATCCCCACTTCCTTCCTCATTATTTCTCTCTGTTTTAGAGGCTTAAATTTGACCAAAAAAAAAAAAAAAAATCTTTGCCTCCAGAAGCCACTATTTCATCATGTTGGCCTTGAGATTGACAAAGAGCTTGCTGCAAGGACACCAGAATAGGGTAGGCTCAGAGGGCAGAATAGCAGGGTGGAGGAGGCAGGAAGTGGAGGGGAAGAGGAGGAAATCCTGCCTCGACTGTGAGGACCTAGGGCTACAGGATGAGAAAACAAAGTGAGTGTGGAGGTCGAGATGTAATAAAATGGGGAGAAGAAGATATGGAGAGTGAAAGGAGATGGCTCTGAGACCCAGGGAGGGTGAGCAGGAAGAACCATAGTCAGGCTCAAAAAGGGCATCAAAGGATGAGTTCCACATATTCAGTCAATCCTGGTTACTCCTGCCTTGATCTTTGTGTCCCAGACCTGAAGCCTCTTTGGGGGATACTGTGATGGCTCCTGAAAAATACAGCTTCAAGTATTGGACACATTGGTTTCTGGGGGAAGGAACTCAGCAAACCCGGTTTCACTTAGACCTTAGGCTCTTCATCAGTAAAGGAGGGGAGTGGGGATCAACCCAGGTGATCTCTCCAGCTCTGACATTCTAGGATGGCAAGGCCAGTCCATCTTTCCTGGACTCGGCGGGAGAGAGAGAGGAGGCTGAGAGCCTGGGCACTTGCGCCAACTCTGCAGAAACATGGGAAGAGGTGGCAGATTTAAGAGAATCAATAAACAAACTGCTACTTTAGGAAGGCTATCTTAGTTTTACCCTCATACACATAGTTTCCCAAAATTCTTTTGTCACCATACCCTAGTTCCCTTTTCCCAAGCCTAGACTCGGCTTTTGCTGAGCAGTTACCCACGGGCAAAAGGGGTCACTAATGTGTAAGCTACTAGCTGAGGGTAGACGGCTGAATAATGGCACTCAAAGATGTCAGGTCCAAATCCCTGGAACCTGTAACGGTTACCCTGTTTGGAAAAAGAGGTTTTGCAGGTGTGACTATGTCAAGCACTTTGAGATGAGGCGATTATCCTGGATTATCCAGGCGGGCCCTACATGCAGCCACATGTGTCTTTATAAGTGGGAGACAGAGGAGAAGACCATTTGAAGAGGCTGGCTTTGGAGACTGGAGTGAGTGATACAACCAGAGCTAACGAATGCCAGCAGCCACCACAAACTGGAAGAGGGGTACAGGTTCTCCCTTAGAGCCTCCAAAGGGAATGCAAGCCTGTGACATATTGACTTCTGCCCAGTCATACTGATTTTGGACTTCTGGCCTCCAAAACTGTGACAGGATAAATTTTTGTTGTTTTTAAGGCACTAAGGTTGTGGTCATTTGTTACAGTGGTCATAGAAAATGAAGACACCCAGCTCATTCTGCTCCCAACATATTCTGCACACACACTCTGCATGAGTGTGCCATGGGTCCACTGTTTCTCTTGGAGTCATGGTGCCATCTGGACTCTCTGGATGAGCTATAATGGGAAAGCCACAGACTTGGAGGTATGGAAAGGACCTGCATTAGAGAGATTCAGTTCATTGCTTATTTGTGATGGGCAGAGGACTTAACCTCTCTAAGCCTGCATTCTTATCCGTGAGATGGGATTGGTAACCCCTGACTAGCCCACTGTCATTATATTAGGACTACAAGATATAATGGACTTCAAGGCAGTTTATCATCTCTAAAGCTCTGTGTACATTTATTATTTTTCATTAAATCCTGCCTCCATGGCACAATCCTGGGCCGATCCCTAGTGATATGCAAGTAAGAGTCAGGTTGGGAGAATCTTCTATGGCCCTTACTAGCTCTCATATTTCCCGTTGCCGATTTTCTCTGCTTCTGTGTGACAGGGGGCAGTGGGACAAGCTGTGATTGATCCTAGGGAGGATTTATGGATGTAAACTCTTTTCCAGCCCCACTAAGCTGGGTCAATAATATGATTTATCCACAGATTGGTGAAGACCAGAAAAATCCTAGGTCTGTTCCTGACCTCAACACCACCAAGGTTAAAGGACCTGACGTGAGTCTGATAAATTGTGGACAATGTCTCATTTGCTTTGTGTCTCCAGTGTCTAGCATAAAGACCCAATAAATGTTTGCTGGATGAGTGAAGAAATAGATGGATATATGAATGAATGAATGAATGAATGAATGAATAGAAATGAGCCCTGAGCATCCATAAAACTTCCAAATCACAACCATCTCATATCTTCTAATATAATCCCTAGCTGTATGATTGGGTTTTAGTTTCAGTTCTCCTGTCTCACACTATCTCCCTGGATCTCTGCTCAGCACTTGGCTGGGACAGATTTTTGTGCGCCTCCATCAAAGAGTCATGGCCAACATCAATAAGCATGGTCCATGGTCCTACCCTGAATTAACTGGTTACCTGTAATTACAATCCATGTGGATTTCCAGCCCCTGCATTGGGCCCTGTGGGTACAGCAGCAGACAACCCTGGCTTCCAACGGCAGTGGCCTCTCTGTCCTATATTCTGTTAAATGTCCATTTGCACCTCAGGACCAGCAGCGCCAGCAGAATTAGGGTCCTCACACTTCCATCCCACCAAGTCTTTTTCACCCCGGCAGCTGGAATCGTGGCATGGTTCCTCCAGATTCCATTAGAGACATACCTGAGAAACGGAGGAGGACCAAAAACTTCTATAGCTCAAATGGAGTTTTTGAGAAGCCTGATTTTCTTTCTTTTGTATTGGTTTTTAACAGTAGTACATGTTCATTGTAAAGAGCTCGGGAATACATAAAAGCATGAAGTATTAGAAGAAAGTCATCATAATTCCACCATCTAGGGCCAACCACAATTAACATTCTGGTACATTTCCTTCCAGTCATTTTTCTACAATTTTTACATAACTGAGATCATAGAGTATATGCAACTTAAAACTTGCTTTCTAAATGTAACTTTTAGCATAAACCATTTCTTACATCATAAAGAATTCTCCATAAACATCACCTTTAGTGGTTGCATAATATTCTTCTATCTAATATTAACACTGATTCATAGGTGTAATCCAGAGTTGGCTTTTCTTTTTTTTTTAAATTTTATTTTATTAAATTTATTGGGGTGACAATTGTTAGTAAAATTACATAGATTTCAGGTGTACAATTCTGTATTACATCATCTATAAATCCCATTGTGTGTTCATCACCCAGAGTCAGTTCTCCTTCCATCACCATATATTGGCTTTTCTTTAGTGCTGCCACTTGATCTTATTTTCTTTGTTCCCTGTACAATCCATTTGCAGAACTTAGCATCTCTTTGAGCTCTTTGAGCTCTTTAAGAATTAGTTCATTCCAAAGCAACAATGAGCAATGAGCAATGTTGACTTTTCATGTTGAAGATTTCACAGGGAAGATAGAAGAGAGATTTTACATTCCGTATCCCAAAGCAAACAATTTTAATAAACACATTCCTGAACCACTTCTGATTTATATTAATATTAAGCCCCTATGTGGCTGGAGCACCAGCAGGAGTGTTTTTGTTTTCGGTTTTCCTGGTTCTTCTTTCCTTCTTCCTAGACATCGCCCTCACCCCCTTCATATTTTTTAATTACTGTAAAAGCCTTTAACTTCACAGACTTACACTCATCCTGGGACTCAGGCAAATAAAGGGTCTCTGAACACCTGGACTCACTTACTTTTTGTAGAAAGCAATTTAGTGACAATCATTTGATACTTGATAGGCCTTGAGAAGAACCAATCAATCCTCCCACCCCCACTGATCTCAGTTATCATCATCAGAGCATGTCTTCCAGACACATGAAATGGTTTCCCTAAGAGTAAATGACTTTCTCAATTTTATTAAACTGGTGTATAATAAAATCTCCTTGATTTGTTTTTCATAGGATCGATTTTTTCTTATTTAGGTCTGAATAGGAAAAACGTGTTTTAAGAAGGAAATGGAAAACTATGCAAACATGGAACTTGTATATGTAAATACCATAGATACCCAGAAAATGGTCATATCCATCAACGTTAATAAATGAATATTTGATTGGGGGAAGGAGGTCAAAGATAATTTAAACAATATAATTCCAGTCTGTAGATGTATTTGGTGAAAGAGAGAGTTGGATGGGTGAGGAAGCTGAAAACCAAGGATCCGGAAGTGGCATTTTTTCTTCTGGGAAGGTCCTCATCCCTCTCATCAGTACATCTGTCTAAGTGGGCCTGGGAGCCCCCTCCGCAAGGGTCCTGCCTCAAATGCTGGGTCCAATAGAGCACAATTCATTTCTGGAAAACCACAGCAAACTGGAGTGTGTTCAAAGGTACAATAACCATTTGAAAGGCTATAAGAAAAGCCTGAAAGAAGGCAACGGTGGCTCCATGTGAAGCAGCTGCAGGAAGTAGAAGAGGTGAGGTGATACCTACTTATAACCAGGCAAACATGGGCCTGACTTGGAGAAACCTCAGAAGCTCTAATTAGTAGGAGAGGCAGGAGGTCCAAGAGAAGAAAGCTTCAAGGTGAAAGATGAAAGCAATTCCCCACTGCTCGTGAGCTGAGCAAAAGCACTGTCTCCTCTTAGCTTTTGTTTGTGAATAAGAAAATAAACCACTCTACTGGGAGTGGTCTAGCTAAAGAGCAGCAGTGAGGAGCACCTCCTCCCCAGTGCGTGACTGTGCTTCCAGTGGGGGAAGGAACTGCCAGGAGGAATAAGGCCAAGGTGGAAGTCTGGGGACACCGCAGAACTGGAGGTAGTTCCCTGCCCCTCACCCCACCCACTAAGTGTTCTCTCCATTACAGGAGCCGCCCAGAGGGAAGGGCTGGGAGTGAGGGTGGGGTAGGATTGCAGATTTAGCACAACCTACCCACCTCTCAAAAAACCCAGGATGCCCAGGTAAATTTGAATTTCAGATAATAATTTTTTTTAGTATAAATATGTTCCCAATATTGCAAGCCAACCCTAAGATGACCACAAAACTAGTGACTGCCCAAGTTTCCTGTCAATCGTACAACAAGAGGAAGCTAGAGAAATAGGGAACTCCAGCTGTTGGCAATCCAGCTTATGTGTTTGCTCGAGTACGAGAGAAGGAGGCGTTAAATTGAGCGCTGTCACTGGTTGAAGACAGATTCTTGGGGAACTCACAAGAAGATAAAAATGGTTTTAAAAAAATCTTAGTTCCACTGTAAACAGAACACTAGTCTGTTTTATGTGAATTATCCACCATTTCTGTTTTTTTTTTGTTTTTTTAAATACCACCATCTTTTCTCCTCATTAGGACCTTTTGTACTTAACACCATGAGAACTGTAGTTTTGAGAGCTTGCCTATCCTCTCCGGCTGCCCTCTAGCCAGGCAATCACACCTGTTCTTTGCAAAGTCTCTGACATCTGTCTGTCCCAGGTCCAAGGTGGATCTTTGACTATGTCTAGCTGTCTCCTTCCCTTCCTTTATCAGGGACTGTGAGACTACGTGAAAGTTTTTCCCCAAAGTTCTTCTCCACAACCTGCCCCTCCTCTCCATGTTACCATCACAGCTTCCTTATTGGTTGGCATTTGGTCTAGAAAAGTTTACCTGCTACATCCTTTACTCCCTGGGAGATGAAACAGTCAGAAAGCAGATTATGAATGTGTCAGATGTTCTGCTTTTCACCAAACAATGTTTCCACAGATATGAACAGTGTGAGTGGCTGACTGTGTTCTCCTGGGGGGCAACTATATGATCTGTATCAGAAATGCGTCCTCCATTTCCTCTGTCGATTCAGGTTCTACCGTGTCTGTTCCTTTTTGGTTTTCTCACTTACTGCTTTGCCTGGTGCTGCTACTCTTGGGAGCATTGTCCATTTTCAGGCCGCCTTCTATCTTGACTCTCATCTCTGCTCCAGCATTCTGGCAATGGGTATGTTCTCTGTGAATGGCTTCTATCCTTCAGCTGTCCTATTTAAGCTTTGAGGCCCATACCACCGTGACCCAGAAAGCAATACCAGAGCATGTGTGCTACTGTGTGGATAACCTGTTTCGTTTTGCTCACCATCCCTGCTCTATGTTGTGTACGTAGACATTTTGGATATCTGTACTGAGAGATAGTGTTTCAGGTGCCCCTGCAGGCACCTTAGATTCTCTGACTCACTGTGCCGTGGTAGACATCTATTGCTTTGGTCAGTCAATGAAATTTAAGAACTACAGATGGGGGTGCTACTACTTGCAATAATAAAAACAGTGATTCATAATAAGTATTATTGCAGCATGCATGCACCTTTAGCCCAAAATGAGATCCAATTCTTCGAACTGTGTCTGGTTAACTTGAGGACAGTCCCTGGAAGAGTTCATTTTTATGAAATCAACTTGCCCAAGGCCTTTTGGTGGTGACTGGGTGAGAAGGAAGTTTTGTGCTGACGGCCCTGATTTGAGCAGAGAAGTGATGAGGAGGACAGATGGACACCTGTGCCCTGTCCGGCCCTAGGGTTGGTGTCCAAGCCCTAGGGAAAGAGGGGCTATGGGAGCTGTTCCTATGCAGCGCTGTGTTGGTACCCAAGGGACAGTATGTAACTTGGGGTGGGGGCAGAAGAGGAGGTCCTCAGACATTGACAGCATGTCTACAGGAGCAGCTCCAGAGCAGGAGAGGAACAAGGCATGCCCAGGAAAAACTGGGGTGTAGAAGCTGTGCCTGTGGAATCAGATTGTGTGGGTGTGTGGGATGCCCACTGCATGTCCCCTGGGAGTGTGACAAACCCTTATGGGGCTCTCTACAGGTGCCAGGACCCTGCTTGCACTTCAAGGGTAGCAGCCAGTGAAGCAAAGAAAGTCACTGCTAATGGCGCCTCACTGGCTGGTAGGTCTGGGGAAATCCAGGTTACATTAAGCAAACATAATCACATTACAGAACATTGTGCTGGGTGAGTACATTACACAAATTACACAACAACTCTACAAGGAGGGCACAGGATCCCTATTTTCCAGGAAGGGAAGGTTGTGGGGTGTGGGGGTGAGGGTGGTGGGCATCAAATAGCATAGCCAAGGTCATATGGCCAGAAAACAACAGAGCCAGGATTCAAACCCAAGCCTTCAAGCTGCTGGTTTCTGTTCTTTTCCACAGTGCAGGTTGTTCCCATGGCAACCCTATTAAACTGCCTAAACAATGGTGAGCAGGAGGGAAAGAAAACCAGGACAGAGAAAGGTGAGTGCCAACTCCCCAACCCCCCTTCTCCCCAGTGTCTCCCAGCCCCAGGCAGCAAGCAACACTCTCCCATCTTCAACAACTGTTGGACACCCCTACTCTGCAATCCCTCTTCAAAATGGACAGCAAATGACAGGTTTTGTGGGCACCCCCCTGGGGTGGTGGGCTGGGAGGACAAGCGACAAAGGCTACTGCAGCCTGCTCATGGTAGCTGCTTCCCGCCGCCCCTCCCAGGGATCACCTACCCAGCAATCAATTTTAGGGTATGTAGCCCTGGACCTTCCCAAATGAAAGTCACTGAGGGCAGCTTCCATGTCTCCATTTCCCTTTGGAGGGCTGATGCCATGTATTGAGTACCTACTACGTGCCAGACCTTGTGCTTGGCGCTTTATATGCATTATTTTATTTGATTCTCACACTGTCTCCACTGAGGGAGCACGACCACCCTACTTTACAGAGGAGGAAGTTCACTGTCCTAGTGTCACACAGGAATAAGCAAAGCCCAGATCAGAATCAGAGGTCCTGCTGCCCCACCTGGACACATTCCCACCACACAATATTGCTTTGGGGGCTCATTTTGCTCATTCTGGTTGGAGAGGGCATAGGTGTGTGGGAAATGAAGCAATGGTAACTACTGAATACAGTTCCCACGGATGAACAAACGCACCTGTGCTCAGCTGGTGTGCAACAAATGCACGCTGGGAAGGCTGAGCTGGCTGTTTAAGTGTTAACGAGTTGGTAAATTGCCACCTGAGCGACTTTGCAGCAACCCTGCCACCCTAGCCAGTACCCCCAAACCTCCTCACAATCCCTCAACTAAAGGGCTGTTACCTGGGCATCAAGGGACTTGGTGCTATGGCTGCCCTAGTGCAATGGTCACTGTGACGCTTTCCGGTCATCTGTGCCCATGCTGTACCAATTGTTATACATTTTGGCATCACTCCTGCCTGACCTAATGACACTGTGGAATGGAGGCTTTTGAACTCTGAGCAATATCTGAAGTGCTTACTTGGATTCTGGCTTAAGAAAGCATCCTGCTTTCCAAGATAATGTTTGGGTGACGAGGTGTTTCCCAGAGTGAGTAGTCATGAGCACTGGGGAAGTTTTGCTCAAGGATCCCTCATGATTCAGAAAAGATGTGTGCCTGCAAAAGCAGACATATGGTGAGATGCTTCAAAGGAACCTTATTGTTTCATTGATTATTGTGATAAAAATCAGATTACACTTGAATAGTGAGCTCCTTATTGATGGACAGAGGGACATGTTTCTGATCAGGCAGGGATTGAAATGGCGTGTGCCTGACGCATGCTGGCTGTTGGAATACGGGCTTGCTTTTGAAGAAGTTAGTGAACTTGCCACACTTTGCTGACCTTGGGATCTCCTGTCTTCTGCAGCTTTCAGCCCTTCTCAGGAATAGGAAATTCTCTAATCTCTGAGGATATTGGCTCCACACTCAGAACTTCTAGAAATTGGCTCCTCTTTCCATTTCTGCTGGGAAATCATCATATCTCCCATTTAATGAACAATTCTAATATGCCACACTCTGTGCTAGGTGGTTACTAACATACTTTATCTCATTCACTTCTCATCACAATTTTATTACATCCATTTTATAGACAAGGAAACTGAGGCTTGAAGACATTTTAAAAATCATTCATGCTAACCCAGTAAGGAAGAGAGCCAGTTGTCAAACTCAAATGTGCTGGACTTCAAATCCCATATTCCTTGCTTGACAGTCTGGGTGGTCAAGGCGTCTAAACGGATTCTAAGGCCCTTACTTGGCCTGGCTGCTGTCACCCACTGTGTCCTCATCCTATACTCTACTCTCCCCCTCACTGTGACCAGCCACATAGACCTCCTTTCTGTTCCTTAGTGCACCCAACTTGTTTCTGCCACTGTGCTTTTGCTCTTGTGGCCTGCTGTGCTTGGAATGTAGGAACTTTGCAAGTTCTGGAGATATACAGATCTATAAAACACAGTCCCTGCCCTTACAAAATCTACAATTTATTGAAGGGGGCAGATCCATAGATAGATAATTAACAATGCAACCTACTAAATTCATTCATAGAACTCTCTAAAGACATAATCAAGAATAGGGAAGTGAAACTGACCGTGTGTGTGTGTGTGTGTGTGTGTGTGTGTGTGTGTGTGTAGGAAAACAGACAGGAAAGTCTTTGTGGAAGAGTGATACTGAGCTGAATCTTAAAGAACAAGCAGAAGTGAACAAGATGGAGTGTGTAGGAGGGTGAAGGTCATAACATATTCCAGGCAGAGGAGACAAGAGGAAGAAAAGCCCAAAGGTGAGAAACAGTGGCATATATGGGACAGGTGATCTGCACTTCAGTGTTGCTGGAACATAAAGTGGTAAGAGATGAAGCTGGAAAGGTAGTTGAATTATGGACGATCCCATGGTTAGGGAGACCAAGTGATTATTAAAGGATACTCTGAGAGTGAGAGAGGGCGCTAGCCAGCTGGGACCGGAAGACAACAGGAAAAAAACTGGAACTATCCTGGGGACACAGGGTGTATGGTCACTCTTACCTAGAGTCCACACTAAGGAATTTGAACCAACCTCAGCCTATGCACAATGGGGTACATTGAAAACTTTAATAGGGAGGTGGCAACATCAGCCTTACGTTTTGAGTGTGATTTGGTTAGCAGTGTGTAGAACAGATTGATGAGGCGCCAGGCCGGAGAAGGAAGACCACTTAGAGGGCTGTTGTAATAGCATAAGAGAGAGTGGGAACGGGTTGGAGGTGATGGTTATAATGACAGGGAAAAATAAAAAGGACATTTATCAAGGAATGAAGGAATAATGAGGAGGTAAGATCCTCAGGATTTTATGATTGGTGAAGAAAAGGGAGCGGGAAGAATAAACAACCCCCTCAGATGCCTAATTAGAGAACTGGGTAGATGGTAATCCCACCCACAGTAATTGTAGAACAGGTTTCAGAGCTGTGTGCTGAGTTTAGCTTTGGGCAGGTTGATTTGCAGTGCATGTAGGATGTCTGGAGGGAGGTTTCCAGTAGACTGAAGCTGTGCAGAAAGGGCTGGAAACTTACTTACCTCGAGCTCATCAAAATGTTGAAGAATATCAAAAGAGTAAGTCAAAAATTCTGACAGAGTATGTTCAGTGAGAAAAATGGTGGGCTAATGCTATTCCCATTCTCCTCTTCGCAATTTCCTTTCAAAACATAAATTTATTTTAATAACAAGATATTTAATCAACACTCGAATAATGTGAAAATTAGTGAGCTTATGGTTTTCCCTTGCAAAAATCTGCTCAGTTTCTTCCAAAATAATAATTACATTATTATTTTCCACAAATTTAATTTATTTCTGTTATGCATGGCTTGGGTTGTTGCATGTTGTTTGCAGATGTCAGTGATTTCTTCACTAGGTTGCCTCTGGAGACTGGCAGTGATGATGGCGGGGCTACAGGAACTAAGCTGGGCTGGGGCTTCTATTTTTTTAACTTCTTAATTGACCTTTCCTTTCATTTTATTTTTAAATATGTAACACATTCATATGGTTTATAAATTTAAAGATATGCAAAAATATGCAGCAAAAACTCTCTCACCCACCTGTCTGCTGTCCATACAATTCCCATCCCTTCTCCAGGTAACCACTCTTGTCAGTTTCTTGTATGACTTTCCAGAGTCTCCTTAGCATACATGAGCAAATACAAATATATAGTCTATCCTTCCCCCATTTTTACACAAAGGTTTTAGAGTATACTTATTGTTCTGACCTTGTTGTTCTCACCTAATGTACCTTGAATATTTTGCCATATCAAACAAACATAGAAAGATTCACTAGTCTCTTAAAACCATAATTGACTTAGTTGGTCCATATTAATAGACATTTGGGTTATTTCCATACATTTGCTATTACAAACACCAATTCCATGAATAACATCATGCATGTGTTACTTTACACTTATGGAAGTATATCTATAAGACACATTCATAGATGTGGAATTGCTGGTTTCAATATTTTATTTTGGTAGATACTGACAAATTGTCCCCCATGTGGTCACACCAACTTCCATTCCTATCATCAGTGTATGAGTGTCACCCTTTCCCCACAGCTTTACCTACAGAGTGTAATATCAAAATATTTATGGAGGAAATGGTAGCTCAGGGTAGTAGTTTTAGTTTGCATTTTTCTTAGTTTAAGTAAAGTTGAATATATTTTCATTTGTTCCTTGTGTGTAAACTATTTGTTTATAACTTTCTCTTATTTTTCTATTGAATTGTTCATCTTTTTACTGATTTCTAGGAGTATTAGACCTTTGTCTAGTATGACTTGATCTTTGTCTGTGTTATTCGTTGCAATTACTTTTTCTAGTGTGCCATTTAAAAATAGGCTTTGGTTTCTTTTTTCTTTGCCATGCAGACATTTATTATGTTTTTAAAGGTCATTTATCATTCTATTCTTTTATGGCTTCTGGGTCTTGAATTATAATTTTAAAGACCTTCTCCACTCCAAAGTTTTAAGGGAATTTTCCTAAACTTTCTTCTAGCATTTCAATGATTTCAATTTTTAAATTTAAATACATGGTCCATGTAGAATTTATCATGGTATACATTGTGTAGTATGGATCCAACTTAATTTTTTTCTAGATGTCTAAGAAGAAGTAATCCCAATATCATTTATTTATCAGTTCTTACCTACCTAATAATTTTAGAGGGTACTTTTATCATATTCTAAATTTTTATATGTATTTGGGTCTCTTTCTTGACATCTTCTCTGTAGTTTATGAGATAATTTTGTATTATTTTAATTACTACCATTTTATTATTTGTTTTAACATCCAGTGGGAATAATTCCGCCTCATTGTTTTTTACCCTCTGGCTATTCTTGCTGTGTTTGAAATTTTTCCATTGGAACTTTACAATCAATTTGTCTACGTAGAAAAAACAAAACAAAACTCAAACTATTGGTGTTTTTACTGGGATCAGGAAACAACGTCTTAAAGTTGTTGAGTCTTCCTACTCAAAACTTAAAATATCTTTCCAAGTATTTTTCTGTTGTGACTTTCAGGAGTGTTCTTTTTTAAAAGAAATACCTTACAGTTTTATTATTAAAATTATCCCTAAATGTTTTATCTTTTTCATTATTTTTATTATACATGAAGTTTTTCCTTTCATTACATTTTCCAACTGGTTATTGTTTTATACCCTGCTACTTAACAGAATTCTTTTGTTTTCTGTTGATTCCCTTGATTTTTCTGGGTATAAAATCATATCTATTATCTCAAAGTGGTGATATATATTTTTTCATTCTTTACAATTTTTATAGCTTTAACTTCTTTCTATTTTCTCATTACTTAGGCTATTACAATATTTTTTTAAAAAAAGTGGTAGTGAACATGAACTTTTCTACTTCCTAACTTCAGAGGAAATGTCTAATATTTGCCATTTATACATAAAGTTCGCTCTTTGGCTGAAATAGATTTATTTTGTCACATTAGGGAAACATCCAGTAACTCATATTTTATTGAGTGTAAAATATTTATATAGTTTCAAAATCAAATCTGCAAAAGTGAGTTAAATCAAGAAATGGTATTGATATTATAGAAGGATCTCAAGGATGTATTAATATTAAGTGAAAAAAGCAAAGTAGAAAAAGTATCTATTGTATTCTACTATTTATTAAAGAAGAGAGGTGTGAAGCTATTAGGTAGAACCAAATGACATGACCGTATTGAACTATTTTTGACTTATAAAAATGACAATATCATACAGCTCAACTTAATGTATACATACTTGGTTATATTAAAAATATGGATGGATAAGCCATTAAAATAATATTAATAAAAATGAAGGTTATCTATGGTGTGAAGGAACTGAGATAGAATTCACATACCTGTGAATATATCCTGTTTTGTAGATTTGACTTTGAAACTATATAAATATTTTATAAAACTATACAATAAAACAAAATTTTAAAAAGCTATTCTAAAAATCAAAAGCTAAATGAAATAAATGTGCATCAAGTTGGTGGCATACCACACAGAGCTAAAACATGATTATTTGATGATACATCCCTACAGGGAGAAAGGTAAATAAAGACAAAAAGAAACACACACACATAACACACACACACACACACACACACACCTTGAACTGTTTTCAATAATCACATTGTAGGTGGTAGGGACAGTATAAGCATCTCAAATGCCCCAATTGTGGTCCCTAAATTCTATTTTGCAGGAAAGCAATCAGGGCTCCTTGGAGAAGTGACTGATTACAGGTTTGTGTAAGGAAATATATAAGATAAGCCTAGAACATCTTCTCATACAGAGAACAAGGAAGCTAGTAAAGACTACTGAGGTTGTGTCAAAAGCACTCAAGAGCCACACTGAAGAAACTCTCACCGACAAAAGGGAAAACCAATGTGAGCATACATTAAGGACACGAATGCAATAGATTAAGATACAGCATAACGACAACACAGGCCGACAGTGAGCAAATTCCAGACTATAGAAACTCTACCAGACGCTTCAAAAAAATAAGTGGACAGAAAAAACAAGATAAGAAGAGGGTGAGGGAGAAAAAAATAAATCTATAAATTAAAAGGAACTTAAGAGATAATATCAACAAATTGCCATGTATGGACTTCATTTGGATCCTGGTTCAAACAAAACAAAATGTAAATTTACCGCCAGTTACTGTCTTCATTTTAAGGCAAAGAAGAAAATTTATTTACCCAAGAAAACATCAATAAGTGGAAGAAAGGAGTCCGAGTATAAGAGCAGCCTAGAACTAAAATGAGATCCCAGGACTCCCATCCCAGTAGCCAACAGTTCCAACAGGGCAATGTGATCAGAGAGAGAGAACAGAAGCATATTCAGTAATAAAACTTCTGACAACTCGAAGCATTTGCTGTGTCAATCATAATTTCTGTCACTACTGAAGCAGCCAGCATAACAGTGAGTAAGAGCGGGGTCTCCTCTCCATATTAAGGACTAGTCGAGTTATGAGGTAAATGGGCTTTTCAGATGGTCGCCTCTAGGTTCATTAGCGCTGAAACCCTTGGCTTTCTTCAGGCCAGTTCTGAAATTATATCCATCATGCAGTCGTAGCCTCCGAGTAAGGGAGGGATTCTTAGCCACCATTAAAAAAAAAGGTTAGATAAAAATCTCACCTCCCACCCAGCTAAAGAGTAGAGTCTCATTTGAGACAGGACCGAGGGAGGGACTGAGTTGGGATTAGTGTGTTTCCAAAGAAAAGTGCCCCACTGCAGACAAACAGGCTGGTTTCCCCAGAACGACACTGCAGTTAGATAGTGTTAGGAAAAAACACTTGTTCCTTTGCCCTTTCTTGGCAACATGGCTCCCTTTTATCTGTCTTATTTAGTCAAAAGCAGATAACTGGGTCTCCTACTGTCAAAATAAGGCCATCCCTCAAGAATTGCATGAACCCGTTTTGGTGCAATTAAATAGATACCTGGATGTTATTCCCTGAAGTGGTAACCGTGATTATTTCTGGGTGATGGGGTTTGGGATGCTTTTCACTCTCTTCATAATGCACATAAAATATTTTTATGCTTGAGCATAAATCCATTTGCATTTTGGAAAGGAAAAAGAAACTGTCTATGTAACCCAAGAAATACTGTCTCCACTGACCAAATACTCAGCATTTCTGAGTATCTGTTGCCGCCCACTCCTGATGAGGGAGATCTGAGTCTCAGAAATATCTAACTCCATCAGCTCCTAACTAGAAACTGGGAACCAGGACTGCATCATTCCTGATGGCTCTTTCTGGGAGTGAGACGAGGTGATAGGAAACCTGGTATCAGGTCTCCGCCTGGTCCACTTTGTTGGGACCCTTTGTTGTGCCCAATTGCCCCCAACAACGACTCTCATGCCCGCGAATGCCAGACCTCCCTGACCCAGGTCTCAGAGCTCCTATGTGGTACCTGGCCTGGGTTTCAATCCCATTTGTTTATGTTTGTCCTTCCACTTGCATAGTGGCCTATCTCAAAACCAAAGGAGCTTCTTCTACTTGAATTAAAGATACATGTAACTTTTTGGGTTTGTATTTGGGAGCAAGAATCCTAGATCAGACAACGTTTCCACATGACTTTCGTTCTTAGGCTAACATGGAATGAACAATTCTTCATAACAGCATGTGCCCTGGATACAGACTCGTTAATCTGCTCAAAGTTGCTCTGTTCTGATATGTCTGAAGCTTGGAGTAGCAGAACAGTGTTCCTGACCACAAAGTGCTCTGCAAAGCATAAAAAATGCTGAGCTGCTGGAGGCCGGGACCTGGGAGCAAGGAGCCAGAACAAAGGTTAGGCTGTCACCAATGAACTCCCCTCCATAAAAACAGTGAGAAGGACCGGGAGGCTTTGCCATATGCCAGGAGGTTACTCTGTGAAAAAGCACAAGGTTGGCTGTCCACCAAGATACAAGGTTCCCAAATAGAGCCTGAGTCCTGGAGGGAGAAGGATCCAGCTAAAAATAGCTGTGACGTCCCAACGTTGATTTTCTTCTTTCCTTTTTTTTTTTTTTTTCAGTGAGTTCACCTAAAATAGCCTGGCAATAGATTTTTTTTGCCCTTTCAGTGGAAAAAGGAAAGCAGTCAGATAGGTCAAGAGCTGAAGTTAAGCTTCTTAGAAGCCTGAAGTTTCTGCCCAAACACATGAGGTGTCACTCTGGGGCGATGGCCATATATACTCTCATACGAAGGCTGCCTCCCTGAGGAGAAGGGCCAAGGCCTGGGAATTTTCAGGGAGCAGGACAGGCTCCCCTGGCCCTGTGGACATGTAAGGGAGCTGACTAGAGGTTGGACAGGCAGTCAGGCCTGCAGCTTGAGGGAAGGTGCCAGGATCTAAGGTCCAGCTCTGAGCCTAGCATTTTAGGAAACCTAGTGACCGTTCTAAAGTGTTTGGTCTCTTATTCAACCAGTAACTGCAGCAGGTCAGAGTCAGGATACCCACCATCACTAGCAGAGACAACGCCAAGGCAGGGAAGTGGGTTTACCTGGAGCTAAGGTCAGGTGAGGGAGAGGCCCGTGCAGTAGGTGAACTATTAGGATTCTCTAACTAGTTCTCTAAATAGGGAATTCTCTCATCTCAGAGGGTTTTCGGTTTCTCCACTCTTGCCTCAGATGAAGAGTGGCTGTATCCTTCCTGCTTGCTTTCCTGTCTGTGGCCTCCTGAGGTGCTGAACTCTGTGGGGCAACCTGGCTCAGATCCCTTGTGGAGTCCTCATGAGCTGGAGCCTCTCCCCTGGGCACTCCGTTGCAGGACAAGCCCTACGTCAGGTCTCAGAACACTAGCAAAAGGAGGCAGTGTTGTTCCCTTAGAACCCAAAAAATCCAACAACAATTTAAGGCTGTGTAATGATAACCCTGTGAGCACAAATGTGCTTTGTATTTTGTAAAGTGTTGACTTCTACACCATCTGATTTCTTTAACAGCTGCCAAGAGGGTAAGGTGGAAGGTTTATTCATTCATTGAGCAAAAATTGCTACAACTACTTTACAATTGAATAAACTGTGGCTCAAAGAAGCAGAGTGACCTACTCAAAGCTATACAGTCAGCACAGTTTAGAAAGAATGGTCAAATCCAGGTCCTGTCTCTGCATCCATGCTCCTTCACTACCTTACAGAAGTTTTAAGGTGGGGGCAGAGTGCAGAGGGTCTGTCCCTGGGTAGGATTCAGTACACATGGTGAGAAGAAAGGTGGCCGATGTTTGCATGTACGAGCCTGTGTCCTACGGCCAGCGCTCAAGTGTTGCCACTTAGTAGTGTGTGACTTTCAACAAGAATTCAGTCCCTCTGATGGAGTAACCACTGGACGCGACTCCCTCGTGGGCAGGACTAAATCAGATAATTATGGTAAGCACTCAATAATTTCAGCTCCTTTATTACTATTATGTTCATAATGTTCATGGTCCAGAGCCTAGTATCAAGCTGGCAAACTCAGAAGCCTGGTTTTGCCGAAATACCGAGACAAATTTCATTTCCAAGACTGATATTTCAAGTCAAAAAACAGCTGTGCCCTTTCCAAGGCAAGGCGTAACCATCCCTCCAGTTTGGGGTCTGTGTTCTACCCGAGAGCTTGTCTCCACTCAGGCAGACTGGTACACAGGGTCTTATGAGCCTGGCAGCTGAGCTGGTGCTCCTTCTCACAACCCAAAGGTTAATGACATCAGGCCAAGTCTGACTCAGCCATCTTACTAGGATGGCTAACTACCGTCATTCACCCACGTGCTCACACAGTCATTCATTCCCAAATGCTTCCTGAGCCCCTACTAGGTGCTAGGCACTGCTCTAGCACAAGGGTTATGGCAGGAAATAATATAGACAGGCTCCTGCCCTCGTGGATCTTAGTTTCTAGGACCACACAGGGCAAGCCCTCCCCTGCCCCCACTGGTGGTGCTGGGAATAGATAGAACTGGCATTTGTTTCCTCAGTCTTGCTCATGCCAGCAGCCCTCCTCCTGGAGACACAGATGTTTTCTTTGGGTATTTCCCTGAGGGTGAAGGGCATCTCTGCCTCTGGCTGCTGGCAGCACCCCTTTGCTCCAGTCCAGTCCCAGGAAGATAACCCTATTAGCCCAGTGTTGTGTGGATGCAGCCCCTCTACCTGCTCCCCAACATTTCAGCTACCCAATCACCCCATTGTGACCCCTCCTGAGCCCTCTCATCTCTGCATCCCCCCACCTCAGTCTCCTTTCCTCAGTACACTCCCCCTCCCCAGTGTCCCCTCCTTGGACTCAGCTTTCCCCATGCTCCGTCACATCCTCTCCTCACAAAGCCCAGCCTGCCGACATCGCAGCTCCCTCCCCCTGGGCCTCCTCTGGCCTTGGTTATGCCACAGCATCCTCTCCCTGAGCCCCACACTTCTCCCAGTCCCCAGGGTTCCTCCCCCAGGTGCAGCCTTGCTGACCTGTCTCTTCCTCTACCAGCTACTGGTCCCACACTGTCTTCCTGCCTGAGCTCCCAGGGCGTGGTGTTCCCTCCCCCGCTGAAATTCTCTCCGTAGAAACCACGATAAAGGCTCTTGTCCACATTTCCTCTCCCCTTGGTGCTTCCCCAAGTGGCTCCTCTGGCATAGCACCCACGCTCTGCTCTTTGGAACTGTAACAAACTATCTTTTCTGTATCAGTCATCTCCTGGTCTGATGGCCTTACTGTGCTTCAGCTTATCTATAAATACCCCATATTTTAAAACAATACTATTTATTGTTTATTTACGCCAGGCAGGAGGACATCTGATGTAAACACATTGTCTCATCTCATTCAGTCCTCACAACCACTCTATGAGGAAGATTCTATCATTAACCCTGTGTTACAGATGAGGAAACTTAGGCCCAGAGAGGTTAGTTGTCATCTATATAAGTGGCATAAGGTAGGAAGTGAACTCCTTTGGTTCCAAAAATCCACGTTCTTAACCACTCTCTTACTATGTGTTGAACGCTGACCAGGTACCAAAATATAGCAGAAGACTGAAACAACCTAGGCCTAAGGGCTTTGGACCCTAAAGAAAATACCCTCCCCACCCCTAGCCTCTGGAGATGGTTTAGGCTGCCTCCTCCTTATTGTGCTTTCCACCTTGCCTACTCCTGGACTGTACCAAACAGCCTTCACATCTCCCAGAACAACTGAGGAATTAAAAATAATCCACACTTATTCATTCGTCTGTGAATTCGGAGCATCTGGCCTAGTACCCAGCACTATTTTACATAGTCTATAGCAACTAGAAGGCATTCAAAAAATAAGAGAGGATAGAAGGATGGATACTCTGTCTCCCGGTGCATCATGCCAGGCCAGGAGAGTCCTCAGGGAGAAGAGCCAGAGCTGTGGGGCTTGGGACTTAACCTGGCAGCCAGGAGAGATGGTTGAGTTAGGGCACATCAGTGTGGCATCACATTTCTTTTCAAATGCAACTCAAAATCCACTTCCTCCAGGAGGAATGCCAAGTGGCCTCCCAGAGCAGGACAAATTGTACCTTCACAGGAGACCGGGAAGCTACAGAGTGGAAATGCCATCATTAATCCACAAACAGCAGGGGACAGGGACCTGGCCTCCACCAGGCATGGTAGGAAAAACAAACAGCACTTGAGTTGTGTGTTGTGTGCTTCCCCTCTGAGGGACGAAGAATGCAGGCAGAAAAGATTCCAACTCACTTACAAGCTTCCAGTGATTTTTTGGCTCATTGATTCCTGGGGGTCCTTGCAGGGCTCATGGTTTGAGGTGAAAGCTGGGGAAAGCTCTATAATTCTTTACATAGAACAGGTACAGTCCTCCCTTCACCAGGCACCTGCCGGCCTTGGAGACCTAACTGCTCTGCAAGGGCAGGAAGGAGAGAATCAGAGTCAGGGAAGGGAGGGCACTGAAATGAGAAAGGAAAGCTGAGACATGGCAAGAGACAGTGAAGCACCTGCCAATGGCCAAATTGGGTCAGAAAGAGGAGACTTTTGAATGCAAACCAGGAAGTGTGACTAGCTGCCTCAGCAGGGCCAGGTGCTTGCCTGGTGGGTGGGTGCTTCCCAGCCCTGTGAGAATGATGGGAGACCTCACCTCCTGCCAGCCTTGAGAACCAGACTGATGACCATTTAGAAGCCCCCTGCTTTTTCTTCCTTTCCCTGTGCTCTGAGGTCATTTTATTTCCTGTTTATCATCCCTTCCTAAAAGCGATAAGGGAAAAAGAAGAGAAGCATCTTAAATTAAGGCAGCTTTCTTCTCATCACCTAGTTTAAAATCTAAATGGTGGGAGAGATGAAAACCATTGCCTAAAAAGAGATCATCTGTGGATTTTGTGAATTACTGATGGGTTCTATTATCCCTGCTCTATTTCTGATTGACATAGATAATAAAAAACTGGCTTTTTTTTCTTTTTCCCCTACCTCCAGTTCTGGAAGTAAAGGAAAATTATTGCCTGGCTTTCCCCCCCTTCAAGTGTAGGCTGCTTAATTTAAGACACTTTGCAAAATTACCTTTGTTCTAATGATTTCTAAGCAAATAAGTGAGTCGAGTTGATTTGTTACCAAGAAGTTGTGGGTAAATTGAATTTTGGTATTTTTGTAGGTCGAATCATATTTTAAACGTCCCAGACAGCTCAGCAGTTATGGACAGCTCTGGTGAGTCCTGTAGAGAAACTGCCTCTTAATCGAATCTGTTGGTAGCATT
Source organism: Rhinolophus sinicus (assembly GCF_036562045.2). Lineage (NCBI taxonomy): Eukaryota > Metazoa > Chordata > Mammalia > Chiroptera > Rhinolophidae > Rhinolophus > Rhinolophus sinicus. The sequence continues at coordinate 49,784,847 of NC_133751.1, forward strand.
GGGTACAGTCGTCCACGGCCTTCTTCTTGAAACAGGTGTGATTCCTTGACCCCACCTGGCTTCCCTCCCAGGTCACTGGTTGTGCCTTCTCAATGTCCTCTGCTGTCCCCTGCCTCTACCAGACCTTGAAAGACTAGAGGGACCCAGGGTTCTACATTTAGTCCTTCTGTCTTCATTTCCCTCTTCCCAGATAACCTGGAGGGTCCTCATCCCTGCCTTCTGATGACTCCCAAATTTCTATCTACAGCTGGTTTCATTTTCTTCTACCCTTCTAGTCTTTGGGTGTTTTAATAATTAAATTGACATAAAACAAGAGAAAAGCAAAGTTGATTTTGTACATATAGGAGCCCCATAAAAAGTATGAGACCCAAAGGCCATCCTGAGCTAAGGAATGGGACAGAGGCCTGGGGTTTCAAAGAGGAAGAGGGCAATTCACAGGAACAGAGCAGATGTTTGGTAATCAGATATTTGCTCGGTCAAGCAGGTAAATCTTTCAGATAAAAAGTTATCTCTGGTGATAACTCTCTTTCTGCACCAGGCCTCCTACCTAAATTCTTTAAGGCAGTTAAGGGAGAGGTAACAGTTTTTCTTGTCTGCTGGGTCTTGACTGCCTTCAGCTCAAAATAATCCACCTGCCAAAGTGGTACATTTTGGGGTAGTACTTTCTGCGCCCCTTCACTGGATCTCTTCGGGAGTTCTAGATGTGCAAACACCACTGTCAGTTTGATAGCTCATCTGCATATCTGATTGTCATCTCAAACTTAACAGGGGCAAAAGAAAACTATTGCTTTTTCCCCTTCAAAATACGCTTCTCCCCTAGTGTTCCCCATCTCAGTATATGTAGCATCATCAACCTAGTTGCTAAAGCCAAAAAGCCAGAAATCATCCTTGATCCCTTTCTTTCCTTCATCTACCACATTTAATACACTGGTGATCTTGTTGGTTCTGATCTAATATGTAATCAGAATCTGGCCCCATCTCAGCACCTCTGCTGCTCTGATTTTGTGCTACCATCATCTCTCTCTGGACTGTATCTACAACTTCCTTTCCAGGTCCCTGCTTCTACTTTTGCCTCCTGATTCTATCTCCCACAGAACAGAACAAGCCTCTGAAAGTGTAAATCAGATCCTATCACTCCCCTGCCTAAAACCCACACTTAGAATAGAGTCCAGGTTCCTCATCTGGACCTTCAGGAATTTAAATCAACAACTGACATACTGCTGCCTTTGGGCCAAATAAGCACCCCGCCACTTGTTTTTTTGTAAATAGAATTTAATTGGATGCACCCACACCCATTCATATATGAATTATATGCGGTTGCTTTGCCACCACAAGGGCAGAGTTGAGGAGTTAGTTGCAACAAAGATTGTGTGGCCCATGAAGCCTAAAATGTTTACCGTGTGGCCCTTTTATAAAACATGTTTGTCTTCCCTGCTCTAAGTGCCCTGGGTCCTGCCTGCCTTGCCCATCATGTCTCCTTTTACTTCCCACCTGCTCACCATGTTCTAGTCACACCGGCCTGCTTTCCCTTGCTTGCCTATGCTTGGCCCCGCCATAACATCTTTGTACTTGTAGTTCTAGCCTGGTTTGGTCTCTCCCCAGGTCATTACATGGCTGCTTTCTCAGCATCTAAATCTCTGCTCGTATGTCACCTCCACGGAGGTTACTATTGTAGCTAAAGCATCCCCATGCCAGTTATCCTTTATTAGATCACCTTATTTGATCTTCTTCTTAATACCTGTCACAAAGGGGAAAATGTCTATGTCTATCCCTAAGCCTGTATCTATATCTATGCTTATGTTTATATCTAGATCTATGTCTATGACTATATCTGTGTTTATATCTATATATCTGTGTCTATGATAGCAAATACAAAAATATGAGTTAATTATCTGCCTTTCCATCAAAATGTAAGGAGCTTGAGGGCAGAGAGTGACTTATTTACCTCTATATACCCAAGATCTAGTACTGTGCCTGGCACATAGTAAATATCAAATAAATATTGTTGACTGATTGAATCTTTGCAAAGCAAATTATTCTTTATAATATAAACAATCAGGGTTTACTTTGTTATGCAAGTTCAAATTTTCTTGACTTTTTATATACTTCTCTGCTGGCCAAAATCCTTTCAAAAATGTTATTATTATTTTTGTTGTTATAATGAATTTCTACCATTGAATGCTCAGCACCAGCTAAATACGTTACATACATTATCCCATTTTACTTCTTATAACAACCCTCTGAGGATGGTGGTGCTATCTCTCTATACTGGTAAGGATATGAGCATGGACTTGCTAATAACTTGCCCTGGGTCACACAGCTAGAAATTTAGAGAGCCAGGATTTTAACATATAGCCTTGCGACTTCAAATCTCATGTTGTTCCTGTTACCCCCAAGCGGTGGTCAAGTCCCTCCCTAGTGCCGTTCCTCCATCACCAGCAAATCTTAATGCATCAGTGGATTAGCTTATACCATCCTGTCAGGCTCTGGGAGAAATTTGGACATCTCTACATGCATCTCACCAAAGATGTGAGGGGTTCCCATTGTCTTCAGATTGTTTCTGAACCAGAGAGCTGACATAGTAGACAGTACCAGAAACCCTAAACACCTCCTCCCTGCCTGGATATCCTGTCATCAGTGACTACTTTGAGGTGTGTGAAGAGTATTCTGCTTTTTAGAGTTTCTTGTAAAAGTCAAATAGTCCTTGCAGAGTAGCACTTTATCAGAGATGAGTTGACAGCTGTCTTAGTGTGGGGCCCTGGAGAGTAGGATCCAACAGGGTAGAGAAAAGAGATGTGGAAAGAGCTGAAGACATCACTTGACCACTTTGTCCAGCCTCAGCGAGGTAGAACATTTCATGACGGAGAAGGGTGTTCTCCCTACCATTAAATAAGTAAGTAAAAGCAGGTTATCACCTGGTGCTGTTCCTGGTATATACAGCATGATCCGTTTTCCCATATATATAGGAAGATCAGAATACTCCACACCTATTAACAAACTCATGTCTGAAGAGTGGAGTTATGAGTGATTTTTCTTTTCCATTTTTGCTTTTAGATATTTTCTAGGTTTTGTTCAATGAACGTGTATTACATTTTTAATAATACAAAAAAACCATAAAGGAAAGGAAATCTCTCCCAGAGGCCCCTTTCCTTCCTCAGGTGTCCACTATGGGAAACTTATAACTGGACTGTTCTGGTGGCTGCCGAAGGGTCCCCTTCCTCAAAGCCCTCTTGGTTCCAGTGTGTCTTGCACACAGCTGCTTTGTTAACGCATAGTTCAGATCATGTCGCTGCTTCAAGGACCGTCTTATCATGTAGCTAACTGCTCAAGCTATTACTCTGCCCGACAGCTCGCTGGTATTTGCAGCTGGGTCAGAGCTGGCTCTGAGAGCCAAGGAGCCCTATGGCCTGGGTTATCCTTGCAGGGTGGCCGCTTTATGAATAGCTCCCTTTGGGCGTCGCCTCAGGCTCCAGAGGTGAGTTATGGATTGAGCTGAGAACAGGCCTCAGAGAACTCAATGGAGGGAGGTTTTCCCATGGTTCCCAAATGCCTTGAGGCCTGGCAGCTGCTGGGTTTCCGCCAGAAGCAAAGAAGTGGTAGTAAAGGTAAGTCAGGGGCTGCAAAGAGCCTCTTCCCTCCTCTGACCACATGTACACAAACAAGCCTCTGGGAAGTTTGATGACACTCTGTGAAAACACTGGGGGGCATTTATCTCAATTACACATTTTCCCTGCATTAGCCTAGAAAACTTTCACTGGAAGAAGACAGTCTGCTTAGCTCACAGGCCGCTTATCAAATCAGGCTGCAGCAAAAACATTAGTCTCCTGCTGCCAGGTCCATTTCAGCGGCTGCAGACCTGGAGGAATCTGGGATATGAACTATCATTAAGTGAACAAGCTGGTAAAGTAGGTGGAGTCCATGTTTGTAAAAGAATGTAAAAAATATTTACATACAATGCAGTTAAAAAGTAGAGTGGAACTTGGGTAATGAATGTTTAAAGTGGTGATATTTATTTACTTGTATATATGTGTGCCCACATATATGTGATTTTCAGTACTTTCAAATATTTTCTGCAATCCATGTGTATTATTTTTGGAAATAGGTAAAAACATTTATGCTTTCACAAATTAAAAGTAATAAAAGGCAACCAAACAGGCAAAAACTGTTGCGGTTTTAGCAGTTCATTATACAATTTTCTCTTTTTTTATGTATGTTTATAAAGTTTTTATCAATTTAAAAAATCATCTATAATTCCACCACTTTGACATTAACATTTTAAATGTTGCTTATATTGTTTTCCTATCCCCATATTAACATAAGTTCATACCACTTTAAAAAGTTTCTGAGACAAATATGGGATATCTATGTCTTCGTTATATTTTTTGTTCACAACCAGTATCAGATAGTATCTTTAACAGGTTTGTCTTCGTAAGCTTATATGATGTGTGATGTGATTTGTTCTAGGGTCTTGTGCCAGCAAAATACACATTTTTTTTAAAGAAAATTATATTCCTGGTAAAGACTAGGCTACCCGGTCTTATCCAAACCATAAACAGTTTCTGAATTAATTATTTAACAGATATTTGAATAGCAATGAAACTGGCAGAGTCTTGCCAAAGTCTGAAGCTAGGTAGTCAGTTGTGGGGTGGAGGGTCATCCACTCAGATCTGCCGCTCCTATTTTAATAACATCTCAACAAACATCTCAAAATTTAGGAACCTAAAAACAAACGAAAAACCAAAAATACTATTTTTAAAGTCAATTTTAGGGAGATAAATTATAGAGAGTAAAATTTACCTTTTTAGTATACAGTTAATGTGTACAATTGTGTAATTATCTTCACAGTCAAGATATAGGCCATTCCCACTGACCCAAAAGTACTTTTGTGCCTCTTCGTAGTTGACCCTTCCCTCTATTCCCAGCGTTTGTCAATCATTGATCATCAGTTTTCTCTCTATGAAGTTTTATCTTTTCCTTAATGCCACATATGATTTACTATGTAGTCCTTTGCATCTGGATGCTTTCATTTACCAGAATCTATTTGAGATTCAGACATTTTGGTGTGTGGGTCAATACTTTTGTATTGCTCATTAGAACTGCATTGTGTGGATGTATCACAGTTTATCTATTTACTGGTTGAAGAATGTTGTTTCTGTTTCTGGTTTTTGGCTATTACAAAAAAAGCTACTATAAACTTTACAATACAGGTTATTGTGTGAACATTTCCTTTCTCCCTCCCTTCCTTCCTTCTTTCCTTCCTTCCTTCCTTCCTTCCTTCCTTCCTTCCTTCCTTCCTTCCTTCCTTCCTTCCTTCCTTCCTTCCTTCCTCCCCTCTCCCTCCCTCCATTCTCTCTCTCTCTCTCTCTCTCTCTTTCATTCAAGAGTGGGACTGCTGAATCATGTGGCTAGTATATGTTTAACTCTATTTTTTTTTAAACTGTCAAATAGTTTTCAAAAGGGCTGTACAATTTTACAATTCCCTCCAGGAATGTATGAGAGATACATTGCTCAACGTATTAGCCAGCATTTGTTCTTGTTGGTTTTGTAGCCATCCTAATGATTTATACACCAGGATCTTGGTTATTCAAATACATTTAATTTGTATTTCTCTGATACCTAATGATGTTGAGCATGTTTTCATGTACTTATCTCCTATTCATATATCTTCTTTGTTGAAAAGTGCTAAAATCTTCTGCCAGTTTGAAAAATTAGGTTGTTTGCTTTCTTATTATTTTTTGGAGAATTCTTTATATATTCTAGAATCAAAGACTTTATCAGATATGCGTTTTGCCAATATTTTCTCCCATTCTTGTCTTTTTGTTCTCTTACTAGTATCTTAAAGAGCAGGTATTTTAATTTTGATAAGGTCCAACTTAATCATTGTTTTCTTTTATGAACCCTACTTTTGGTGTTGTATCTAAGAAATCTTTATCCAACCTAAGGCCACAAAGGTTTTCTCCTATATTTTTTTCCCTAGAAGTTTTGCAGTTTTAGGTTTTATATTTAGATTTATGATCCATTTTGAGTTTTTTTTTTCCACATATGATGCTTGGCATGGATTAAGTTTCTTTTTTATATTTGGCTGTTTGCCAAAACCACTTTTGCGTGACCTGTAACACAGGTGTACTGGAAGTTAAGTACACATATAGTTAATTACAATGTGATTACCTATGCGTCCTCAGTAAGTCCTGTAATTATTCAGTTCTTCAAGCAGTTCTCCAGTAATTATTCTAATCCAAGATACTAACCATCAATGGCCACTGTCCTTAAAGTGTTTATCATCTAGTGTGGGAGAAACATATGTCAACAAGAACTACAATACGATGCATAGAGAAACAAGCTGCATATCCTCTGTCCAAGCATAGCATCTGAATCATTTCAGCATTCATGTCAAAAGCCAAGTATTCAGGAAGAAGCTGTATGACAGGCTAAGAAGGGAGATGACTGAGTAACTAACCTATCTCTTTGGACAACTGTCCCATGAGGGACATGGCAGAAATGCCATTCCTCATAAATGACAGGGACCTAAATGTGCACATTGAAATGCTGGAGAACTAGTGAGATCCTTGATTTTGAGACAACTCGTTTTGTAGCTTTGATAGTCACTTGAACGTTCTGAGCCTCAGTTTCCACATCTATAAAATGAGAAACTTGGACTCAGTGCTCTACATGCTCCTTTCAGGAAAAAACCCTCAAGTATCTGCAAATTTGGTGCTACAGTACAGAAACACTGAAGGATACAGTCACATCAAGTGAGTTGATAGATTCTAGACTAAAGGACTGTAATTATTGAACCCCTAGGCAAACATGATATATGGGTGGTAAAGGAATAAAAGGATACTTCTCATATTAAAATTAGGATAGACTTATACATCATATTTTAGAGGGGTAAAGAGCATTCATAAGAAAATTAATTAGTGGACATTACTGATATATTCAATTAGACTGTAACAAGATTCTGTGCAAAATTTATTACAGTATTTTTCCCATATCAGTGATAACAGTCTCTCCCCATAATATCTAGGGACATGCCTAAGAGATAGGAAGTAAAAGGTAAGAAAAAAGGACACTTTTCTGAGTGATAAATTAGAAAGAGCAGGAATTTAAGTAAGGGATTGGCCTTAGTTAACATTTTTGTGTGTCATGTGGAAAAGAATGAAACTGATATTAAACATCTCTGACTTTGAGTGTCAATCCAATGGGAATAAACTCTTGTGTAATCTTATAAAGCTGGGTGTCTTAGGTAAGCAAGACTGTATTTATAAGGTGATGCCCAGCCAACGGACCAGTTAAGACCAAGGACAGTGACTTTGGCTGTCCCAAAAGATAGTAATCTCTAGATTCTAAGAACTTGTATGGTCAAAATTAGTAAAAGAAGCTGGGAACATCACTTAATTCTAATAGGAAATGGATTACCTCCAAATGGAATATGGATTAGAAACACCCTGTCATTATAAAACAGTGGGGTCTCCAGACTAGGAAACTGTGAGTGAGCCAAATCCTGGTTGCTGAATGTTAAGGAAGACATAATTGAGCTGAAGGATTTATGCATGAGGTGGAAATGCTGCCACGAGGCCAGATTAAAAAATAAAAGAGGCTCAATCTAGAAATGAAAAGGCTTGACATAGAATATGATTAGCTATAAAAACATTAACATTCTGAAGAGAAAACACTGTTTGTTTGCAAAAGGCCAGAATGTAGAGGAAGACCCAGTGAATCTTTAAGTGCATACACAATAGATGCTAAAGTCATGAGTCTCATTACCCTGAGAAGAGATCAAGAATGATAATTTTAACAGTTTCATGTGAGAATTAGCTAATAAGCTTTTGGGCTCAATCGTCTATTGATTTAAAGGAATTACATGCTCTCAGGATGATATTCTGGAAGGGCTGTTCTTTATCTTGATCTGAGGAAGCCAGCAGCCAAACAAATTTTCATTCACATTCTACCAGATCATAAAAAGTTGTAACTTTTTATGTTGCGTTCTGAGGAATCGCCTATTGTCAGAGCAGCTACAGTTTGTCTAGTCTGAAATTTAGATTAGGAGGAAATGATTTTCTGCAGATTTACTTTTCCCATGCCAATCTCCTGACAAAATGAGCAGTCAGCTTCCAAGGTGATACCTTCCCGTTGCGGTGGTGGTTCTGGCTGCCCATCCGGAGATAGGAAATCTTAGCTAGTCATTCCTGTATTCATCCCTCTTTTTTTTTAAATTTTATTTTTTTACGATTTTTATTGGAGTATATCTAACATACAATATTATATCAGTTTCAGATGTACACCATAGTTATTCAACACTTATATACCTAAAAAAGTGATCACCATGATAAGTCAAGTAACCATCTGACACTACCACGCTGTCACAATATTATTGACTATATTCCCTATGCTGTACATTCCATCCCCATGACTTATTTGTTTTTTTTTTTTTTAACTTTTTTTATTAGTTTCAGGTGTACAAAACAATGTAATAGTTAGACATTTATCATTTATATCCCTCACAAAGTGATAACCCCTCTCACCCAATCTACTACCCCTCTGACATCGCCTACAGCTGTATGCATACCTCTTTTGACGACACTGAAATATTTAGACAGTTATACCAAGCACCCAAGTGAATCATTACAGTCTCACTCAGAATCTAAAAAGAAATTCATACTTCAACCAACTAACAATAAAAGTAAAATTTGAAATTTCACTTTTAAAAGCACTGTGAGGGAATTTTGAGGCTACATGAATAGATAATTCCAGCCACTGGCAGTTTGGTGGTATAATCACTTGAAACTTAATACAAAGATAACCCAATGCATATTTAGGCTATTACAGGGTAATGGTCATTAGTGTAATTCGATTCACTGAATGAGTTAGGAGTTCAAAATAATCCTTCTTTGGAATCCTTTCAGGAAAGCCCTGTTGGTCTTAGAGGGGCTTAAGGAATTGGCGGGTGGGAAGTGCTTGGTCAGTGGTGGAAGTGGCTGTAATGAAGGAGGCAGAGCTTAGTCTCAGGTGGGTCATACTTCTTTGGTTCTGCTAAGTTGGTTTCCTGTTGTGCTGCATTTGAACCCACAGCTGTCCTGAGAGTTGTCTCTATATAATTTATTTCTCTACAGACGAAGTCTCTGAAAGCAAAGTGTGTCTTCCTTGACCTGGGCTAAGGGCATGGAGTACATACAGAGTAACAGACCCAGATCTGCCCTTACAAAATCTAAGCCTCAGTTGGCTACTTGTGTTTCCAGAAAAGAGAAGGAAAGAACAAGGGGAAGTGGGGTGCGCATACAACATGAGCTCAGCTAAAGTAGACACAAGGAGATTGACATAACTTTGGGAGCCAACTGCAGAAAGTTAGAATGGCTGCGGTGAAGGGGAAACTTACATAATATTCCTTTCACGTTGCTCACAGTCTGCATAAACCCAGGAAACCATCTGAATAAATTACCTTTGTTCTCACACGAGGGGTATCTACTAAGGATTCCAGGCTGTATTCTTTGTCAGGGCTGATATTCAGCTAGCACACACAGGCAAAGCTGCCCCAGTTGTTAAAATTATTGAAAACATTTTTGTACCCTTTGGAAAAGAACTGTTGCCTGAACCATCGTGAGTGCGCCAGCTACCTTATTTGTCCTGGCTGTGGGTCCTCCACTGGGACCCACAGAAGTCTGCCCACTCCAGCAACTAAAGGGTGAATGCTTAGATCTGAAGGACCTTGCTCCAGCACTGCAGCATCCATTTTCTACTAATTGTTAAATATGTCTGTTATCCTGTCTGTTCCCAGAAATGGTCATAAGTAACACAGGTTACCCAACTGGGAAGTTATTAAAAAGTAACCTAGTGCAGGATGACAGGATAGATGAATGAAGAGAGTAGCCCAAAGTTGCCTGGGGGTGGTGAGCGAGCGGCTCTTAGTCCTGAGGGATCTTGGGGAGACTATGTGAAGGATGCTCCTTGGTCCTGACCGGTGCAGCAGTACCCATGTGCTGCCTCTAGGAGATGTTGGGCAGAAGAAGAGATCATAGCTGAAAAGCAGTAGGAACCCCAGAGAGGAAAGTCCTACATAAATATGCAAAAGGATTAAAAATAGAAAAAGAAAATTAATCCAAACCACAAGTGTATTTTCAGACTGCCAAGGTCCTGAACTCCTGCTTCTTACGCACCTCGATGTGAATGGTGCTCTTACCAAAGTTAGAGGGAATTTAGCTCAACTGAGGGACATATAAGGAAGGTTAGGGGAACAGTTCCAGACGGGGTAGTGTACAAAAGCAGAAAGAACATATAATTCCTTTAAAGAGTAAATGCTGCCAAAGGCCCCAATCATCACGTGTTTGTGTGCTCTCAGAGCTCCCTGCACTTACAAAATGTCCCTTTTTGGAGTATGATATAAAGCTTGGCCACGCAATAAGATTTCATTCATTTAGCATATATTTATTGTGTTTACACATTTGGTCACAGAACTGAAAAATACAGGGGTAGGTGCTCCACAGAACTTTCAAGAAATGATTTATTTATTGTGGTCACTTCTTCCATCCTCATTTCCTCCACTCTTTACTCTCCTGCTACCAATCTAAGCCCTTCTGGGGAGAAGTCCTTGTTTTGTTTAAGCAGCAATCTGTACCACAGAGGAATTATGAACGTCACATTCCACCCAGGACTCAGAGGAGTGAATCTCTACCAGCAGGGTTTCGGGCACCATCATGAGGGTTGGGACAGGACTTTTGGGTGTGTAATTCATTTTCCTGGGGTTGGCAGGAAAGGTCCTTGAACCAGGGGGTGCTTTACATTTCAGGGGCATGGTTGTGGTTGTTCATGCAGGGAGAAATTCTCTGTTTCTCATAGCCATGCACCAATGTGACAGATTTGTCTTAACCAGTTTGCGCTGCTCTAGCAAACACCACAGGTGGTCAAACTTTGCTTATCTCAGTTCTGCAGGCTGGAAGTCTGGGGTCAGGACACCAGCATGGTTGGGTTCTAGGTGAGGGCCTTGTACTCTGTCCTCACGTGGTGGGGAGAGAGCAAGCAAGCGTTCTGGTCTCTTCTTATCAGGGCACTATGGCATCATGAGGGTCCCATTCTCATGGCCTCATCTAAACCTAATCACAAGTAATTTTCAAAACCCCATCCCCAAATACCATCCCCATCTCCAAATACCATCACACTGGGGCTTAGGCCTTCAGCATATGAAGTTTGCGGGGACACATATATTCAGTCCATAGCAGGACTTGATAGAATTTGAGCTGAGAAATGTCTTCGTTTCCCAGGCATTAGTACCACGAGCTCAGTCATCATGGGGTATGAGCAAAAGTGTACCAGTGGCGGGGGGTGGGTGGGGGCACAAAACAGTGGGGTATGAGAGAGAGAGAGGGACCATGAAGGAATATGTATCAGTGACAAAAGAACTGCTGGCCCATGATGATAATAAAAAGCAGATGAGCTTTAAGTCAGTTGATTTTACATTTTCTGCAGACAACATGTGCCTTTATTTACTGCATGGGTGGGGCCACTCCCACAGCTAGTGACACTCCTCCTCTCCCCCCTCCACCCCCGCCTTCCCACTCAGCTCACCCCTGCATCAGAGTGTTCAGTTCTAGCTCACGTTTCACAACACCTACCAAAGTTGTGCTGAGACCTAATGTCTCAGAAGTTTTCTCAGAATAAATTCATGATGGCCAAGTTAGGAAAAGAGGCAGAGGTGGGGCGGGGAACTTGAGTCTTCATGTACTGTGAGGGCATCGTTTCTTGCAGGAGGGGAGAGAAACAGACTCTTCCACTGCCCTCTGTTCAGTCTCTAGTGACTGCATCACAGGAGGCCCAGCCTGTGTCCTCTGGTTGCCAGGGTGATTTAAAAATAGCTTCTGCAGCCAGGGAAAGGGGGCAGGGAGAGAATGAAGATAAGTGGACTTTTGCAGGAAAACTACCAGCAATGAATCCTGCCTAAGCTTAATCTGGAGTAGGAGGGTCTCTTGTGTTTACTATGCTTCTTGCTATAAGGACAACCTTTCTACCTGCTGTCTCCTGTGGGCTCTTTCCCAGCCCAGCTGCCTCTGGAGAAGGCCCTGTTTACTCCTTGGACCAGCAGCCAGGAGGACACTGGCAGTCTCTACATAAGAAGAAACCCTCTGTCCTCAGGTTCAGAATGACTGTTCTGTCTGTTCAAAGGAGGGAGGGCATTGCAAATCAGGCCTTGTGGACACAGCAGTCTTATCGGGAAGGGGCCGTGCACAGAGGGAGAAACATGGGACTCTGCTGGGTGTAGGATCAGCAATATCCTCATCAACTTTTCACACCAGGAATTTCCATTTTTGGTGTTTACGTAAATTGGTTGGCGTCCTGCATGGGCTAATACCAGCCAGACCCCCAGGCATATGCCACCCTAACTTAGGACACTTTCCGGATTCAATGTGAAGGTTTGAGGCCAAGTGTCCTAATAAACTGACCAGCTGGTTTTGAAAATTACTTGGTGGCTGTCCCAGGAAGCTACAATGGTTTAAATCTTTCTCTATTTTTCCACTCTTCACTTATGACCCTACTTCACCTTTTGAATCAAAAGTAATTTTTTTTCCCAGAAAAAGATTCAAGACCCTTGTGAGCGAGAATCAAGACTGTGTAAGAGACTTCCTTGCTAAATAGTTTTTGACCCCTCAGAGAAGTCACCAAAATGAATTATGTTACTAATACAGTGGGCTCTCTGTCTCTGCAGGTTTCACATGCACACCTGTGGATGTGGAGGGCTGACTGCCTGCATTGTTCTAGGACATTTATATAAGAGACATGAGCATCGGTGGATTTCAGTATCCGTGGGAGGTCCTGGAATCAAACTCCTTCAGGTATCACGGGAGGATTGTACTCTATTTTGTGGAATATTGTAAACCATAAAAAAAAATCATAGAGGAATAATTAAAAACATGTAAACATTTTCATGATAAAGTAAAAACCACTTTACCAAAGAGTATGTAAATCTCAATTTTTCAAATTATGAAATATATATTTATATCTTATAATGCATTACACATATAATTATACATGTATGTATAATGTTACACATACATGTACAGATATGTATAGATAATTATATGCATATAAAATACAAATATTATATCAAATCTGATATCAGATAGTCAGTAATTTTTTTTTCTATATGCTTTTCTGTATATAGTATTTCATATTTTCTACAAGGGGCATTTAAAAATAACCCTAATGTGATTTAAAAAAACAAAAAACAGTGTTACCAAGGTGAAAGCTGTGTGCTCTTCCCTGAGACACATCCACATGAAAGTAGAATAGTGGCCTGGATGCAGAAGTGACTTTCTCTTGCCTTAGAAACTTCCAGGGAACGTAAAGCAGAGGCACGGCTCCTTGGAGGCCGAGGGATGGACTAGACAACCTTCCCACCTCCTAAATTCAAATCACTACTGAGTGCTAACTCGCCCAAAAACCTTTTGGAGGGAGTTATTCAGAACTCTCTCCATAGCCTGGCATTGTCATCAATCAAAATATTCTTTCTCACATTTGACCCCAACCCCTCCTCCACACTGGCCTGTAGAACATTCCTAGTGGGCCCGGAGATGAACAGGGCGCCGGGGCCAGGCACCCACCCAGAAGTGCCCAGGCATAGACAGCGCATGCCAGGGCACTGGGACATGGCCTCCCTGAGGTGTAACGAGCAGGAGGACGGCCACCCCTGTGCCTCATTGCCTTATGTGCTTTCCAATTATATATGGTGACTCTGACTGGACTGACGAATCTCTTCTTGGGCAGGGTCTTGGTGCCTACTTTCTATGCCAACCCTTCAGCTCTTTCATCTGTAAAATGAGTTAACCTTGATGGACTCTAAGGCTCCTTCTGACTCCAGGTTATGGCAAGAGTTGTTGGGAAGTACCAATTGTTTATAGCGTGTTTGGAATGTGCCCAAACCCCATTTGCTCTCTGAAATCTTTGACGTAGTATGAACCACAAGCCTCGGATCCAGCACATGCTGGCAGTCAAGGACTGTCCAGCCCACAGAGATGGTTGGTTTGGGCTCACAGTGTTATAAGGGCACAGAATTTTAAAAGAAAAAAAAAAGTCACTTACCAATATTTAAAAACAGGCACATTTTGAATAAAAATCTGTATTTCTGAATTCTCTTGGAAAAGTATAAAATCTGGCAGCACTGGGCCCTCATGGCAATAACTGGCTGGATCTGGGTGATGGCTGCCCCCTTGGAAGGAAACGTGGCCTCTCCAGGGGCCCACAGTCTCCATCATTTCCCACTGTCTCTAGGACACTGAGGCTGAGTTTTTCTTACATCAAGTCTTCTTCATTTCTGCTACCTGCCTGGCCCTTGTAAGCAATTTCTGATATAACAAAAGCCCTTCAGGAGCACAGATCACCTTCATATTGTCCACAAAGCTTAGCTGAGTAAGAACACATGGAGGTTTTCAATAAATGTTTGTCCGTTGCAGTTATTACATTGTTTCTAACTACCTATGTGAACAGTGTGGCAGACGAAGTCAATCAACCCCTGTGCTGAAGGCTTTCCTGTGTTCCATGTGAACCTCTCTCTGTCGCCTTGAAGGAGAGAGGTTCCTCCCTTAGGGGCTTCCTCCTAAGAGTAAGCTCCTGGCTACCGCTGGCCCTCCTCTCACACAACCTCATTCCTAGGCCTGATGTTTCCTCAGACTGTGTCTAAGGAGGTTTATTTAGCTTAGCCCAACTTCTCACTTAGGAGAGGACTTGGCAGTTACCTCCCTGGAGACAGAAAAGGGATTCTGGGCTCCCCTCACAAATCATTTTTGACACTCAGTTTAAAACGTAAGAGCATATTTTTCATGTGCCAGCCATCCACAGACAGAATCCTCATCCTGTTTATTTACACCAGGAGTTAGGATAAGCTGCCAATAAATACAGAGATGGCAGTTTCTAGAGCTATGGGGGAGGAGTGGGAAGAAGTTAGCGTCTACTCATCTACTCCATATCGCTTCTCAGCAGAGCCCATTTATCCTGGAGCCTCCACTCCTTTTATACTTCTATTCCTCTGATGCTATCTTTATTCAAAGGGCAAACGTGCTGTTGGGTAAGATAAGTGGTCCAAAGACTCAGTCAAGAATAGTCAATTAAAGTAAATAATTTGAGGAAAATCATAGATTACATATACTTTATTTAGAAATAGAGTAACCACATAACTTATCATGCAAACCAGGAGGACACTTTGGAGAATGAAGAGGGGTTGCTCACTGGACAGGACATCGGGACGACATAAATTGGAAACGTCCCAGGAAAATTGGTATTTAAAATCATCCTATTTAAAAATCAGATGTCTTTGTTAAAACATTCTAGGGTGATAGTTTTCATTCAAGGCAAGGCTGAATGCTTCACAGCAAAATATTTCGAGCTACGTATAGCAAAACCTGCTGTGGTGGGGAGAAAGAGGATACAAGCTATTAGGAGAAATTGCTAAGGGACGACAGGCAGTCTCCAACTTTTATTGTTGTACTTTATCTGTTCATTAAAGGCCATTTAAAAAATCATCTCTATCCTGCCTGGCTCTCACCTCTACTTCGTCATTTTCAACTTTATTTTTCTAAGTGATGTCAAACAGATTTAAGTAGTCAAAGACCTGTGATCTGGTACTTAGTAGTATCCTAGGAAGGCAGCAGCAGGTTGGAGAGAAGGCAGGAGCTCTCATGGAAACTGGTAGAACTAATAATCACTATCACATGAGCAACTAAGTGCTAGACCCCATTCAGAGGCAGAGGAAACTGACCCACAAGATAGCTATACCACAAACAATCCTAGCACTATCCCTACAAGGTAAGTTAATTGTTTTGCTAACTGCTGTAACAAATAAACCCAAAGTCTCAGTGACTTCACACAATTAAGGTTTAATTCTTGCTCATGTCACAGTCCACTGTGAGACACGAGGTTCTGCTAAGCAGCCGTCCTGCAGATGGTGGCTCAGAGATCCAGGCTCTACCATCTTAAGAGCTTCACCTCTGGCCATGTGATCAGGCAGAGAATATACATGGATGATCACACTGGGGGCTTTATGGCTAGGTCTGAAATTGGTATTCCTCACATCCACTCAATTATATTGGCCAGAATTAGTCATATGGCCCCAAGCTAACTGCAAAGGAGACTGGGAAATGTAATCTTCCTTGATGCCAGGAAGAGATTAGTGAGTATTTGGCCAGTTTCTGCTGATATAGCTGTAATTACCCATTTACCAATAAGAAATTGAGACTCAGAGGTTAATAACATTCATGACTCAAGCAGCTAAAGTCGCAGCAGTTGAGATTTAATTTAAGTGCTCCTGACTCCAAAGCCCCTATTCTTTCCATTGTATCTCAACCTATACAATCAGCTCATAAGCTTCCCCAATAATCAGCAATATAAAAGGGAGACACATATCAACCTCAGCTCATTTACCAAACCTTTGTTTACTTCCCCTGGTTTATGACAGACCAACTTTAGATTTGGCCATTTATGCATGCTGCTTGGAAGCCAAAACACACTAACCTCTAGCAGAGGCAGGCTGTTCTTCCTTTTGGAGGTACTGTCATTTATGTAGGTCTTTAGTTTCTCCCAGCAATGTTTTATGGTTTTCAGGGTAAAGGTCTTACACATCTTTTGTCAAATTTATTCCTAAGTGTTTCATAGATTGTGATGCTGTTGTAAATGGTATTTGAAAACTTCAATTTCTGATTTTCATTGCTAGTATATAGAAATGAAATTGATTTTTGTATATTAGTCTTATATCTGCAACATTGCTAAACTCATGTACTGTGTGTCCCCAAAATAAGACCTAGCTGGACCATCAGCTCTAGTGCATCTTTTGGAGCAAAAATTAATATAAGACCCAGTCTTATAAGACCCAGTATTATATTATATTATATTATATTATATTATATTATATTATATTATATTATACCCGGTCTTATATTAAAATAAGACAAGGTCTTATATTAATTTTTGCTCCAAAAGACTCATTAGAGCTGATGGTCCAGCTAGGTCTTATTTTTGGGGAAACATGGTATTAGTTATAGTAGTAGTGGTTTTGTAGATTCCATCATTTCTACATGGATGATCATGTCATCTGCAAATAGAAACAGCTTCACTTTTCTCTTTCCAATCTGGTTATCTTTATTTCTTTATTTCACATCACTGTTAAATGTGTGTGTGTGTGTCTAATATAGTATGTATGAAGTGTGACAATGAGTCTTACATTGGCAATTAAATGTACACTGAACATTAGAATTACAAATAGTTTTAGTTCTATAAAAATTTAGTAGTGTTTAATTAAAATTTCAAAATTAAACAAAAGTTGTTACAGCTTTATTTAAATATTTTAATAAATATTTAAAATACATTTTATTAAATGTTTAAAACACATATTCTGTTCATTATAATTTGTTGTCTTTTACTTTAAGTAATTTTGAATATCTTAGAAAAAATAACTTATTGAGAACATGTGGAGAGGAATTTTAGTTTTTTATCTTTTACATTTACTTTATGTTTTTATTAAATATATTTAATTTTTAATAATTTCAATACACTTACATTTTATTTTTTTATTTTTTATTTTTTTTAATTAAATTTATTGCGGTGACAATTGTCAGTAAAATTACATAGATTTCAGGTGCACAATTCTGCATCACATCATCTATAAATCCCATTGTGTGTTCTTCACCCAGATTCAGTTCTCCTTCCATCACCATATATTCGATCCCCCCCACCCTCATCTCCCACCCCCCACCCTCCACCCCCGTTACCCTCTGGCAACCACCAAACTATTGTCGGTGTCCACAAGTTTCTCTTTCCCATTTGTTTGTCCTGTTCCCTTGCTGCCTTTGGTTTATATACCACATATCAGTGAAATCACACGGTTCTCTGCTTTTTCTGTCTGACTTGTTTCGCTCAGCATTACACTCTCAAGATCCATCCATGTTGTCACAAATGTTCCTGTATCATCTTTTCTTACCGCCAAATAGTATTCCATTGTGTATATGTACCACAACTTCTTTATCCATTCATCTATTGAAGGACATTTTGGTTGTTTCCATGTCTTGGCCACTGTAAACAAAGCTGCAATGAACATTGGAGCACACGTGTCTTTATGTATAAATGTTTTCAGATTTTTTGGGTAGATACCCAGGAGAGGGATTGCTGGGTCATATGGCAATTCTATTCGTAATTCTTTGAGGAACCTCCACACTGCCTTCCATAACGGCTGCACCAGTCTGCATTCCCACCAACAGTGTATGAGGATTCCTTTTTCTCCACAGCCTCTCCAACATTTGTTACTATTTGTCTTGTTGATGATAGCCATTCTGACTGGGGTGAGGTGATATCTCATTGTGGTTTTGATTTGCATTTCTCTGATGATTAGTGATGTTGAGCATTTTTTCATATGTCTATTTGCCATTTGTATGTCCTCTTTGGAGAAATGTCTCTTCAAGTCCTCTGCCCATTTTTCAATTGGGTTGTTTTACACTTACATTTTAAGTTTTAATCCTTTAGATCAGTGCAGTCTAACAGAACTTTATGCAATGTTGGAAATGTTCTATATCTGTGTTGCCCAATATGGTAGCCCCTAGTTACATGTGGCTACAGAGCACCTGAAATGTGACCGGTGCAACTGAGAAACTTCATTTTTATTTTTATATAATTTTAACTAAATTTAAATAGCCTCATAGAGCTAGTGGCTATCATACTGGACAATGAACCTTTTGCTCATACTTTCCCTAGAACACAAATTCCATGAAAATCTTGAGTATAACTATACAAGTAGTGACTTTGCTAGAATAAAGGCAAAAAGTAAATTTTACTAAAAATAATTTATGAATTACGAATGTCTTATTTGTCACTCATCCAAACACCACAGGCTTCAACAGAACTTCCAGCATGTGCGAAATAATGGAGTTCAGTCAGCTTTGATATTTTGTCAACTTTCGGTCAATTAGAAACCTTCAACTTTACACATTTTTTGTTTAACCATTATGAAGATATATTTGTCAAGGAAGGAGGATAGAAAGTATATTGTTCAACTTTGTGATTTATAACGTTTAATGCAGGCGTATGTTATATAGGCTCTGAACATTTGCCCTAGCTCTCACAAATATTAGAGCTGCCCAGACCAGAGTCTGTAAAAGTGGCAAAACCATACATTGGTCCCTGCTCTTAAGCCCCTGGAATACTATTCCACTGACTTCTCCTAATATCAGCCACCATTGTGCCTGCCAATGTCCACCTCCTCCAAAATTCAGTGACTGTGAGCTGCACTTCAAATCCTGCAGGGGCCCCTCCCATCCCATCTACCCAATATTTGCTGTCAGTGAAAGTGCAAAACTCTTGGAGTACTGTCAGGGAGCATCTTGACCCACAAAATAGCGATAAGCCAGCATGCCTTTCTCCACCAACCTTTTAACTTTTTCTTCTACCTCACTTGAGTAATGTGTGCACATATTCTAGAGGGTGAAAAATTCTCATGGACTACTAACATTGAGTTAAATTATTTTTATTATAATGTCACATAAATATGTTCAAGTGAAAAAGTATCAACTCCCTATGCCTACAGTACTTATTCAACTATAAAGCTCAAATAAACTTTCTAGATTAAATACAAACAAAACTGCAAAATCAATCAAAATAAAACCAGCAACATTAATTTAATGTGAGAATGCTTTTGGGGAACTAAATTGCCAATGTTGAGTTTCACATAAAAAGTTATATCTTGGTGTCAGTTTTTTTTTTTTACCTACTCTGTCTCTGTAGTTTAATTTTAATAATACAGAGCATGCCCTATGCAAAATCATATTAAAAACAACATTTATTTCTTATTTCAGGAGAATTGGGACTCAATATGAGCCAAACCTCTGCCCTTGCGTACCAGTTTTAGTGAGGTAATTCTTGTTAACTCCATTAGTTATCTGGTTATATGTAGGTAAGGGTACATTACAGCATAATTGGTACCCAAAATGGGCATTTAATTCCATTAGATTTGTGGACTCGGAAATGGAATTTATTTTCATCTTTTTCAGACTGTTTTCAAACATCTTCACTGCTACTAAATTGGGCTCCACATAGTAAATCCCGTCTCTGGCATTAATGTGGCCCTGATCCCCATGGCCCAGCTCTTGTCAGTTCAGCCTCCCTGTACTTCCATGCCCTCTCCAGTCACTCTTACCTATATGAGGTATGTCAAAATCTGAGATGGCCCTCCTGAAGACCCAGGGTATGTTTATACGCACATACTCTATCATAAAAAGGAATATACAACATTTATAAATCCTCAGGGATATCTCAGGAAACCCCACAGTGTCCCTAGATAAGTGGTTCTCCAGTTGTGGTCTGTAGATCCCTTGGGGTCCCTGAGACTTGTTATTGGGGCCCACGAGGTTAAAACTATGTTCACAATAATTTCTAATATGGGAAATATCTGTAGATATAACTCACATACACAAGAACTCTCGCCAGACGAGCAAGCATTAAAGTTAACATTTGCTGTCAGCATTAGAGCTTTAAAACCAGTTCAGTCCTACTATGCAGTCACTCTATCTTGATCACATTATCTTAATACCCAGGTCCACATATTTCCACCTAGAATCCGGTGCTCTCCCTCTCTCAACAGTCCTGCAATGAATTCTGAATTAATTTTCCTCTTCCATGGTCTGGGGTTTACATAACATCTATGATGAATCTATACTCACTTCGTCACAAGCTATACCTCATATAAGCGTAGACTATTACATCCAATGGAAATGGGAGGGATAGTAAGGTGTTATTTGAAGTAACTCCAGCTATGTTGGAAATCTCCAAACCCTTGCATCACCCAAGACTTCCCAGATATCACTCTATTTTTCACAATTCCTGTTTTTGTCTATTAGGGCTGTAACATTTACTGTATATCTAGGAATTCAGCTTCCACTTCATTTATGAACCTAATCAGTTGTTGATCTCATTCTGCTACTGTCTGAAAGGAGACAAATCACAAGGAAACAATATTTCCCGAATGGGGTCAGTTTCTTTATCTGCCCGGAGCAGTGCAATCTGGCACTAGAGTCCATTCCTTTCCCAAATGAAGTTACTCTGAGCCATTAGAAACAGTCTATCTATCCTTACCTGGAAACTTCTCCATAGCCTGCGAAATGGCATCTGTTGTTGACTCAAAGCCTCCTCTTTGATGGACACCTCACTTGGATACTGAGACCAAAATATGAGACCACAATTAACTGCTTCACTGCTGGGAACCACAGACCTGCTGGCCTTCCACGCCAGGATGAGGATATTCCTACTTTCCTCCACCCAGTGGCATATGGTTCACACCTCCACTGAGGGCTTCTTGCAACTCTACTCTTAATACTGATTTCTGTATCAGTCAGGTTTTTATGTGATTGCAAAGACTTCCTTCGGTATGGGGAATTTACACAAAGATGCACTGGATTGATGGAGTAACAAGGGAAGCCATCTCTCTAGCTGCCCAGCCAGTCTGGGTCCAGGTGCTGCTAAGAGTGAAAAGTGCAACAAACCTAATGGGGAACCAGAACAAAAGCTCAGGTTTGTTTGGGTTACAACCTTAGTTTGAAAGATCTTTCCAGCATTTATACTTTCTAAAACACAGAATCTGACTGAGTCAGGTGGCCACCATCCAAATGAAGCACCTCTACTGGGAAGTGATTCATGCCCACCCTCCCCATAGCACTCAGCCTTCCTTAGATTCAGTCAATCCATGGTCCCACCATTTTGGGTGAAGTCCTCCAGATCGTGCTGCTCAATTCACTTGGTAAGAGCCACAGCAACCGATACAAGACGGAGCCTATTCAAGTCCATTTGGCTAAAAGGAACCAATTGGCCAGTCATGCATGGAGACTTCATGGGTTCATGCATGAACCCCCTCAACCAGTTCAGCACATTTAGTTTCAGGGGGCATTTTTATAAACCCTTACAGCAAACGTCCTGGTGGGGCTAAATTTTCAAAATAATGACTTTGACTTTGAGGCAGTTTGTAGTTCAGTGAATTGATTTGTCAATAGTCTGTTACTGAGCAATTGATTGAGAGCAAATCAGCTCTAACTTCCTTGACAGTTTTTATAAGTGACTTATAAAGAGCACCCCCAAAGCCATTTTAACTTTTAAAGATTCCAAACCGAATGATTACTAATTTTCTATAAATGTGGACTAATATTTCCCAAACTGCCCTGTAGAGAATGGCTTCTAGGAAATGTTAATAGGTACATAGCAACAAATAAGTAAAGAAAGAAAGAAAATGAAAAAAATTAAATCCATGGTCTCAAAAAGCTTTGGGAAGAATTTGTTTACTACAGGGGCCTCCTCTTGGAGATTCACTCTCTAGTCAGCATATTTAAAGCCCCAAGAAGTTTTATTGTAAAGAAATTTGTTCTAATTTTAGTTAACTAAGCATTTATCAAATTTACCTGAACACAAAAAAGTTTTTGATTTTGCCGCATGCTTTCCCAGATTCTAACTTAAGATATATTGATATACGTCAATATTAGGTCAAATGTATAATTTTGAAAAATGTGTAAGACTGAAATGGAACAGAGTAGTGTATGGACCTTCTTTAAATCAGGTCCTCAAGCCTCATGGCCATGACTGTGGCACTTCCACTTATTATCAAGATTGGATGCTGAATATTTCCTTCTAGAATGTTACAGCAGCCCTACCTCCTCCTCATAAGTGAGCCAATTACCTCTGCCAGGATGTGGTCTCCTTTCCTTGTCTACTGTTCTCTTGGCACAAGGAGTCAAAAGTTGTTTCCTGACCAACCAAAGCTAAAAGTTTAATGGGAAACTTGCTCGGTCCTCTGCGGGAAGCATTTTCTCTCTGAAAACCAGAACCTCTAAACCTATAGAGCTCAAGAGTTATGGGGATGGGAAATGGATTCCACAAATGTGTCACCAGGAGTGATGATGAGTGTGGCAATTCCTAATTCTGTCCTTTGTATTCTACCTACTGAGGACATAGCATCATGTCATGGCAGGTGATTTAGAGCAGCAGCTTTCAAATTCTCAGCCTCAGCGCCCCTTTAAAATTATTGAGGGTCTTCAAAGAGCTTTTGTTTATGTGATAAACATCAATATTATTTTAAAAATGAAAACTCAGAATATTTTGAAATACTTCTTTTAATTTGAAGATAGTTGTGAGGACCCCATTCCATGTTAACAGAAATAACATCTTAGTATAAGGATCATAAAATTACTTTTACCTCATGGAACCCTGAGGACCATCCTGAAGTGTCAGATTGTTCCAGAATAGGAAGGAGAATGATAAAGGACAAACTTGGTAAATGAATGTTACTTGTCTTCGTTTATTATATTTGAATGAAGGGAACCTATGAAATGTGTTAAATTTTGGTCCACTATAATGGGCTTGACTTTTTAAATTTACTGATTAATGCCTTTGCCAACAATATAAAGGTTATACTTCACTTTCTGTGTAATCTGCCTACATAGCAAAAATCCCCTGTGTTAATTTTGTTATATCCCTGATTATTTAGGAAAAAAGAATCTCAGTTATGAAAGAACTTACATGTTCTTTATAATCATATTACTTTCTGTGTTATAAAAAAAATTATATTGCTATTTTGATTATATAGATAATTAACTGTTGTTTTCAGGCACCCCGATCCCATCTTAATCAAATGTCCAATTCTCCTCTAACAACTTCTTGATTTTTGCCTTCCCCAAATCAGATCCAAATATAGAAATATAGAAAGAAAGAAAAAAAATGTTTCAGGATATCTTTAATACTGAAATCTATTTTGAGATTTCCCGGAGGGTACTTGGAAAATCACAAAGATTTGTTCTTTCACCTTTTAAAAAGAGAGATGCCAGAAATAATTAGTTTTTTTTGATATGTTACCATTGTAAAATTCCATGGGAAAAAGTTATCAAATCAAAAGAGACACTCAGCCTTCCCTAGGTTAAATTTGGATGGGTAAAGTATTATTAATATAAAGATTTCAGAAGTTATAAGACTCATGGGAAGTCCCTGGATATTTGTCAGTGTCCTCACTTTTCATAATATGTTTTTACTTCAGAGAAAACATTGACCAAACCTCTGTTGAGTGTTCCTATATTTGTCAAAATCCTAGTGATGCTTTGCCTGATATGAGACAACAACACAATGTTAATCATAATTTCAATTATTATTTAGAATGTTTAACTTTGCCACAGTCTTATTTCATTTGTATCTTTTATGTCACTGGTTTTCAATTGGGGGTGTACATCAGACTTACCTACGGAGATTTATAAAAATACAGATGTGTAGGACCTATGCTAGATTTACTGAATTTCTTTATATTTTATGCTTGGTATAATCTTGGTATGTCTCAGGATTATTATGCAATGTCTCAATATTTTTCCTCTATAAAATTATGTTTATCCATTTATAAACAGATATTCTCTGATTTCTCCGAAAATAGGCTCCATCATTATTCGTAGAGACATGCTGTCTAAACTTGTTTCGGAATGACTTTATCATCTTGTTATACATGCCACAGAAGCAATTACATTTCCTTGTCAGTTACATCATTCTTATTATGAAATCTCATTAGACCTTTACATTTGAAAAATTATCAGTAATAAGCTAACAATTACTGATAACCGATAAGCCATTTTCTCTATGACCTAAGATAGTTTTTGTTTGTGCTGATGCTCGTCTGGAGCCTCTGCTATCAGCTATAGGCCTGAGTTTGTCTTCATTAAAGAAGGACCACCTCAGAGCCCCATGGAAAAGGAATATACCAGATACTACAAACTACTGACACTTCAAAGAATAGTCTCTTGGGTACAGGCTTCTGACACATCTCCTGGACAACTTTCAGGCTATACCAGTGTGGTGAGTGAGGATTTCCAGAAGTCTTTTCCATTAAAATACATACAGTCCCATGAGACAGCTAACTCAAGATTCAGTTGAACAGGAATTAACCACATAGGAATGAATGAACTGATGAGAAAATTTTTATTATGATTATTTGTTTAGAATACTGTGGATGTTTAAATATTCAGTTTTCCCAATACACTTTTTCTTTTTGAAACTCTCTGTAATCCATAATTCAGTAGACTCTGCTTTTATATACTGAAATTAACATTTAAAAATTATATCTGATTCTCACTGTTCCCCTTGAAATCAGACACTCTTATTAAGTCACCTTACTTGTCATGGCAATATAGTTATTTGCATAGGTTCAATAAAAACCTGTTGTTTTTTCAAACCAGAATATAATTAGGAAAATCAATTATGCAACCAAAGCCTTGCCTGGAATGCCATATGTGAGAATGATGCTCATTTAATGGAACTTAGGAGGAAAATGCTTATAAAGTAACAACGCAATAACAAAGCAGACTGTGATTGAGTGCTATGAAAGAGACACAAAAAGTGCCAGGGAAGGATATTAGGCCCAACTGGGACGATCTGGAGAACTTCATGAAGGAAGTGGCCTTTGCCATAAGTCTTGAAGAATGAAAGGATTTCAGGGGTCTAAGAGAAGAAGCCAGTGAAAGGAACAAGGTAAATGTTGGTACAGAGGCAGGAGACAGTATGTGCTGGCTCTGAGGAGCTGAGAACAATAGAGTGTCACTAAAGATAGTTACAATAATGAATGTTTAACTTCAAAGAAGAGAATGGTGTGGGATTATGTACCAGGGAGGTCATAGGAGAGAGGAGGCTGGTTGGCGCTAGACAGCAAGAAGCCTTCTATGTCAGAGTTAGGACATTGGAAATACAGGGAAGGTTTCTGGGTGCGAGACTGGCATGGTTATATCGATGCTTTAGGAAGATCAGCCTGGTGATCGTGTGAAGACTGGGGAGAGGTTAGAAGTGGGATGGCCAGATGGGAGGCTGCTGAGATAAACAACTGTCCTGCTCGCCCCACAGTGCAGCTCAGAGGTGCTCTACCCTGGCCGCACATTGGAATCACCAGGGTGCTTCTTAAAACTCACTGGCACTTAATTGTTCTGAACTGGGTTTAGGCACTCCAGGTGGTTGTCATGTGCAACCAGGCTGAGAAGAATACCATGACACAGAGAAAGGGAAGTCAGGGTGAGATGGGAAGTCTTCTCAGCTCCAGGCAAAATTTTGGACTATTGCCCCATCCTGCCTCATTTTCTGAATTCCTCTTCTACTTCCTTGGGTCCTTGTCCCATAGTTCTTTGTGTATTTATTATTTTTAACTTTCCCTTAGAAGCACCCCATTTTGTTTGGCTATTCTATTTCCCAAAGTGTTGCAAGTTCTCAAGCTGCTTATCTTCTCCCATGACCCAGTGAACTGCTATTTCTTCAGGGAGCTGCTCTCACTAGACAGGAAGAGGAAAGCAATTGGATTGGAGTAATTCACACTAAGATGTGAATGACTGATGATTCCATATTTGATTTTTCAATTTTTTCCAACTTAAAAATACAATTTCACCCTTATAGAAAAGTTACAAAAAGAAAGAAAAAGAAAGATTTCCTACATGCTCTCTTTTGAAATACATTTTTTTCCTCTCCATCTCTTTTACACACACACACAATTACTTTTTCTGAATCATCCAGAGTAAGTTGCAAGTTTTGGGGAATAAAGCTGCAAGTATTTGGGAAATACTTCAGTGTGCCTCTCCTATGAATAAGGGCATTCTTCTACACAGTCACAATATGCTCACCAAAAATTAGCACATTAACAATGATACAATCTATCCTCTAATCTACAGACTCTACTCAACTTTGCTGGTTATCCCAATAATGTCTGTTAATAGAAAACAATAACAACCACCATAACAAAACAACAACAGCAAGAACATCTTTCCTTTACCCCCTTTTTTTCTATCCCAGAATGCAACACATGATCATGATTGCATTTAGTTTTTATGCCTCTTTAGTCTCCTTCAATCTGGGACCTCTCCACAGTCTTCACTTGCTTTCCACCATCTTGACATTTTTTAAGAGCGCAGGGCAATTGTTTTGCAGAATATCCCTCCATTTGGGCTTGTCTGACGTTTCCTCATGTTTGGATTCAGGTTCCCCATCTTTGACAGGAAAACCACTGAGGTGATACTGTATTCTCAGTGCATCCTAACAGTGTACACTGGTCCCATGAATGATGCTCTTCACTTGTACCACTTAGTGAAGATGGTTTCTGCCAGTTTTCTCTGTAAAGTTAGTATGTATTTTGTTAGTAATTAGTAAGTGTTTTGTGGTAATATCCTGTTCCTCAGCAAACTCGCACCCATTTGTTCTAGCATCCACTGAGGATACTTACCTGAATCCATGGTTACTATGATGATTACCAAATGGAGAGTTTCTAATTTTATCATGTCTCCTATACTTATTAGTTGGCTTTCTACTATAAAAGAGAGCTTTTTTCCCTTCCATTTATTTCCTTACTTATAGAAACATGGGCTCATGAATTCCTATTATATTCAATAGGTTGTAATAAATTAGCATCATTGTTTACTTTGATGCCCACATTGGCTCAGATTTGACCAATGAGAACCCTGTCAAATTGACTGAATGGTTTGATTTTTGAAAGGGGTGGATTTTCCATTTAAATATGTCTCTAAATAGTACAAGTAAGGTCTTAAGAGCAAATGAAGTGGAAAGTTTAGGCCGTGTGCCAGAGGGTGATGGTGAGCAGTGTAGCCTTTACTGGATCAGCACTCCCCAAACTGTTCCAGCTTCTCACAGCTTCTTCCTTCTTCCCTGTCCTAAAATGGAATTAAATGCTGGTAGTTGGAGGGACCTTAGAGATCATCAGGTCTAAACACTGGCTTGTGCCAAGGTCTGTATGACTGCAACCCCTGGAGAGTCGGTTTAACAGAACAGGTAACCCCCACACACAAATTCTGATCCAAAAGATAGACACAGGTGGGTTGGTCCTTTTGTGTGTTCAAAAAGCTTCCCGGGGAGACCCTTGTGCTCAGCCAAACCCCCTCCTTACACAAAACACCCTCCTTTTACAGGTGACTCCGAGAAAGACATCAATGTGCTGTAGGTCACTGTTAGCAGCAGAACTGGGAGGAAAACTGAGGCTTTTGACCACTCAACGCATGTGCTTTTTGTTTGCCTCATGCCGCCACCTTCTAGTTCTTTGAAAGCTCCCCTTACGACCCGATAGTAAGAATGAGGAATTTACTGGCAGGACAGACAATGGATAAGTTAGATGTTTGTAAACAGGAGGCTTCCTCTGCTTGCTTACTTGATAATTTACCTGCAGTGTAGTTTAGTTTAAGCTCATCCCCAGAGTTTTATCATTGGAAACTGAAAATAATACCCACTTCATACAGTTGTTATGAACATTAATTTAAGATGCTATATGGGAAAGCCTTGCACTTTTGCTAGCTTTTGCTGGCCCTTTTGACAAGGAATGCATTAACCATTTCCCCTGCCCCAACACACACACACACACACACACACACACACTCTACTAATGCCATTTAAGGAAGTATTTTGTTACCACTTCTCTCTCTTACCTACTGACCTCCTACTGAGAAGAACAGCAGTGTACTCTTCCCCCAAATAGAGAAAGGTAACTATAAGACAGATGGATTCCACTGCATTGCACACACATGTCCTCCCCAGAACCATTCTGAGTTGCGGGACACAGAATTTGACTATGCAACAACATCAACCTTTAAACAATCTTTAAATCTGAGAATTCAGGATTTCTACGGAACAACTTCACCACCCACCTTGCACATCTAGAAACCACCCACTATTTTAAAAGCTTTGTGGCACTACAGTGAAGGAGGGAGAACATGATATAAGCGTGTTTATGAACATGAATAACCGGGATGTAGTGGCCGTGTGCTTAAGACCTCAAGTAGTGCCCAGTTCATTTTTTCATGAGGTATGTCATTTATTAAGCTTCAGCTCCACCTCAGTACCTTCCATCTGTTCTCTTCCTTAAGGAAATGTGTAGGACAGTCCAGATCCAGGAGCTAGGGCCTCTGGAGCACCTAGCATAATTCCATTTCTCCATCCTTCTGTCATCTAACTTGCCAATATCTTGGCCTCCAGAAGAGGATGGGCTCCCCTGATATTATGAGAGAAGGTGAAGCTAAGAAGTGGTTTGGAGTGGGGACAGCCAGAGAGTCTAGAGACAGAGAGTGACTGACGGGGCTGTATTGTCCATAGGGATTCTTAGGCTACCTGCTGTGTTTGTGAGTAACTTTAGCAAAGGAGCTTAGCATCACTGCTCATTAAAAACATTTGGCCTAGGAATGCATAAAGCAGTCACAGTAACTCAACACATAAAGGGCTTGTGGTTTTAAAGTAAGTCCACAAATTATTTGAAGCTCCTCCCTTCAAAGAAGCCTAATTCCTCTCTTGAGTATGGCCTATACACTTTTAATCAACAGAATGTGGCAGAAATGATGAAATAAGACTTCCAAGGGTATCTATAGAAGACATTGCATGTGTACCTGGATCTCTCTTTTAGATCATGTGCTCTGCAGGAAGTCAGCTGCCGTGTCATGAGGAGACTCGAGCAGCCCTCTGAAGAGGTGAGGAGGTGAGGCCTCTTTCCCACAGAATGTGAGCAAGGCATCTTGGAAGGAGACCTTCCAGTCCCAGTCAAGCCAACAAATGACTTCAGCCCCACCTGACATCTAGATGGCAGCCTACTGAAGACCCCAAGCCAGAGAAACCTAGCTAAGCTGCCTCTGAATTCCTGACCCACAAACATTGCAAGATAAGAAAAATGTTTAAGTCACTAGGTTTATTTTGTTACATAGCCTAGATAACTAACACAGGGCTCCTAATCTTGTTGATTAAATCAACTCTATTAAAAGGTAATCCAGGCTCAGCTTGAACACCCACTGACAGAGAGCTTGCTTCCTCCCAGCATAGCCCAGTGCATGGCTTGACCACTCTGTTACCAAGCGCTGCTCTCACTGAGCTGGTTTTGGCTTCTCTATAACTTCCATCCCGGGTTCAAAGTGTGCGCTGTGTAGCCCAGGGGAATCCTGTCCTCTTCCAGGTGACTGCCCTTCAGATACATGGAGTCAGTGATTATGCCCACCCCTTATATACTCTTACTCTGGCTAGAGTAAGGAGTAAGGAAGGGTGGCAGTACGTTTTGAGGGGTCCAGGAAAAGAGACAGAGTCTGGAATTGGGCTACCATCTTTCGTGCACCAAGCCAAGAGGGACCGGATTCTAAGAGGCCTTGGAAAACGAGTGGCACCAGTCCTGATCCACTAGATAATAATAATAATAGCAGTAAAACTAATAATAATGATTAGCACTAATAATAGTACTCACTGGGTGCCAGGTTATGCTCTGTGTGCTAAGTCATTTCATCCTCACGACAGCTCATTATTATTGGTCCTTTTCACAGATAAGGAAACCATGGTGCAAAAAGGTCTCAACTTGCCCAAGATCCCGTGGTTAGTAAGTAGCAGAGCAGGACTTAAAACCATGCAGCATGGCTTTAGTAGCTATTCTCTAATGACACCTCGGTACCGCCTTCCCTGCCGGGCCTAGCTCATTTCAGAGCTACCATGAAAGCTTGCGTAGAAACGGAAATAACAACTACTGTAGTTTATTGAATATCTACCATGTGTCAGGACCTGGGCTCACTGTTTTGTATGCGCGAAAAAAGTTTATGCTCACAATTAATGAAATGATTCGTTCAACACTTATTTATCAAGAACACACACTTTGCTGGTTCCTAAAGGGACACAGCAGTGACTCAGACGTGGGTCCTACTTTTAAGAATTTTTTAGTCCTGGACAAATAAACATGATACCTAAAGAACTGTACTTTCAGGTGACAGTTAAGAGTTGCTGCCTTGGTGAGGGATAGAGCAATGACACACAGAGAGGGAGATGGGGATATGGGTGGGACCTGAGTTGACAGCTCTATTAGGCAGCGTTTGAGCTGGTTAGTGAAGAACAATACCATTGGGGAGGATAGAGATGGGAGCAGCACCTTCTAGGAAGAGAGGCAGCACAAGAGGATAATGAGCCTATGGTCTGACTCAAGACAGAATGATGAGACGGAAAGACGGAAATGTACTAGGGGCGTTTTAGTCTAATGCCATGTCTACCGTATGATTTTATAAGCATCCATTGTCTTGAGGCTGCCATTTGTTTGATTACAGCGTATCCATCCCAGGCTGTAAAGACTGAGGTCCTATGAGGACTTCATCCACAGCAAATAAAAACTGTCAGATCCTCAGAGCTTCCAGGACTCTCATTTATCTTGGTGAGAAATATTGATATTAATAAACCCTTCCGCCTTATACAATTTCCTGTCATCACCCCCCACCACCAGTTTCTATTTGGAGAACAAAACTGGCAGCAAGCCGAGCTTCACACCTCTTGCAGACCTGTTAGATAAACACTCATACATACTCAGGGCAACCATTTCACACCTAATGAATGGGGTGCAGGTGTCCGACTGCCTGCTCGGCAGGAGCTTGAGAGCTGCTTTCACTTGGATTCCCTCTCCTGTGAGCCTGGCAGCAGCGGGCAAGTTGTGACCCCATCCTCACTTTCTGCAAGTGAGGTGACTTTAGGCCCCGGGGCAAAGTCTGGACTCTGGTCCCCAGGTCTGGGAAAGCACCTCCCCTCCCCACCTCCCCCCCACGGGTTGGGGCCTGCTTTAGAAACCTTCCCTGTTTGAGAGCTCAGGGAAGAGGCAGATTCAGATTTGTGAGTCCTGAAGCTTAGACAATTCGGGGCTGTCTTTAAGAAAAAGAATACCAAATTATAAATACAAAGTAAGATTTGAAAGTTACTATTTCTTTAGAGACAAGAAATCACAGCAAATTTCAAATGTTAAAAATACTGACCAATACCATAAACACCACAAAATCCAGAAGAATGATATAATATTTTCTTAACTGCTTAATATATGACTAAAGTATTTTTTCCTATTTTTTGGGGGGACACATACTCTTTATATCTCTTCTTTAAATGACAACAATTTAATAATAGTTCTGCCCAAAGAAGACAAGTCAGTCTTATCTCTATCATATTTGCTCGAATTTTTTTTCTTATTGTTTCAAGACGTTTCTTTCAGCTACACAATTCATTATTAGAAATATCATGTAAATACTTAGGATTGTTGCCAATTTGGGGAAAACTTCCAACAAAATTTCCTTCCTATATGATTGCAAGGCTTCAGAGCATATCAAGTGTTCTTCAGCAGTGACTAATTTTAAACACTCCTTGAGTTGACTCATTAATCAGTTAACCATCCATGTCCTCGTTGTAGAGGCGTATCGTGAGTTGTATGGTATCCTCATAGGTGTTAGTTTATCAGCAAGAAAGTTTAATCTTTCTCCAGTGTGTTCATATGATTCACTCCTCTTCATTAACTGGATTACTAAACAATCCAAGAGTCTATTCATTATTATTCTATTGGACAGTTAGCTCTTCCTCTCACTGAAATACTGCTTTTAATGTGATGAAACAGTTTTTTGGTTATAGTTCTATCCTTGATGTCAGAGTAATCTATTTCATTGCTTTTCTTTTTTCATTAACTTTTT
This sequence comes from Rhinolophus sinicus, assembly GCF_036562045.2. NCBI lineage: Eukaryota > Metazoa > Chordata > Mammalia > Chiroptera > Rhinolophidae > Rhinolophus > Rhinolophus sinicus. The sequence continues at coordinate 49,817,306 of NC_133751.1, forward strand.
TCCTGAAATTTCTCTCAGTTCTTGAATAAACGTATTTAAAGATTACAAGATATTAAAGATTTAAAGATATTAAATCTTTAAAGATATTAAAGATTTAAAGATATATACCAAAATTGAGAGTCTATATGTTATTTCTTTTATTTAAATATCTTTCAAAATTTCCTTCCTATATGATTGCCTATTGAGCTTTATGAACTTTTAAGTAAATACCTTGCTTCTTATTTGCATTTGAGTTTCTCTTCTGAGTCTTCAAAAATATATTTGAATCTTTTAAACATTGTTTTATTCTTGTTACAAAGATGAACAGATTTATAATGGTGGACCAATCATTATCTACATAATTCCTGTGCTGGGTACCATGAGACACACTCACATTGAAATGAGACCTCTGGTCCTGCACATTTTGGACAGTAGAAATACTCCTGGAAGAAATTCCTACATCAGACAGGCAACACTAACTGAACTATACATAGAAGTGATAGTGATTTCAAACCACATAATTATATCCCAATAAATGGGATAACAATTAAATATGTCCCCAACTCAGTTTCCCCTTAGCCAAATACCCAAAATGCCCATGGGTATTACAATACTACCTGCCATCGGGAGAATGTGATAGAGAAGAATTTGCAGTGAAAAGAGACAATGGTCTTAACCAGTTGTAATAAAAAGTAGTTACTTTTAAGGAAGTGCTTAACTTGAAGGAACTCCCAATCGCCAAATCTGGGATTATTTTAGCAGCAAAATAATTAATGATAGTAATAGATTGCAACCTATAGAAAAAGTTAAGATCCATGAGTTCTTAGTGATATAAATAAAAATAATTGATTTTTAAAGATGAGAAAGAAGGGACAGATTTTCCTTATAGGAAATTTCTAATTAATAAATGCAGAAAGGAAGATGGAAAGTCACCATTTAGCAAATACCACAGCAATAATTGTTGTGAGCAAGAATCATCAATGGATGCTGAAATCAGTGGGTGAACTGTGATGATAAATAGGATATTTGTATAGTATCAAACTATCTCCTCGTCAGACAATTACTAATTACTGGGGCAGCCAGGGGCGGGGGCAGATCAAACTTTACAGAGGAGAAATGTGGTAGATACCAGCTTAACCAAGTAGTCAAAGTTAACCTGACCAGTAATGAGACACATCAACATCGTGTGCCACCTGATATGATGCCTGAGAAGAACATATCATCACTGTCACATCAGTATACTCTTTAGGGGTCCAGTGGTTTGGGGTATGCAGGGACATCTCTTGGAAATAAAGGACAAATTATTGCAATTCACATCTCCCACCACTAAGAAAGAAACTGAATGCCTGGTAAACCTATTCGGGATCTGGAGGCCACTTAGTGATATTACTCTGACCTGTTTATCAGGTAACAGGAAAGGCTGTCAGCTTTGAACAAGTCTAGGATGCAATGCAAAAACCACACTGCTTGGACCAAATGATTGAGAAGACCCTATTGATATTACAATTACCTGTGGTAGAAAAACATACCATGTAGAGCTTGTAGCACACTGCAATAGGAGACTGACAAGGTATATCTCCAGGGTTCTGGAGCAAGACCATGCCATCTGCAGAGGAGAGCTATGCACCATCTGAAAATTAGCTCCTAGCATGCCACTGGCCCTGATAGAGATGGAGCATCTGACAAGGGATCATGTGAGCAAATCTACCCATCATGAGCTGGGTAGTGTCCAACCTACCAACTCCTCAAGTCAGCAGGCCCAATAGCAATCTGTGTAAAATACAAGCGGTACCTTAGGGTTGGGCATGAGCAAGGATAGAGGGCAAATGTAAGCTACACTGGCATATGGCCCAGATCCCCAAGTCATCCATCACTGTTGTACCAATGTCTGTCCCTTAGATAATTCTTATGGCGACATGGGGAATGCTTTACAGCCAAGCTCCTGGAGAAAGAAAAAGGCTGGGATTTTTTCCAAGGATATGTTGGTTTGGTTTAGAGGTGCTAGCCAAAAATAGACTGCTGTGGCACTACTGTCCCAGTGAGGCCAGCCCTGAAAAACAATGTTAAGGGGAAATCTTCTCATTGGGCAGAACAAATGGTCTTTCACTTTGTGTGCAATAGGAATTGAGTTAGGAATATACAATTCATAGCTATGGAAAATGACTAGGCTGGTTGGCCAGGGAGTCTGAAAGCAGAAAGATAACAAAAGTGGGGCCTGCAGGAGAGGATGGAGATGGACCTATGGACATGGGCATGTAGAGCGAAGACCTTTGTATTGCATGTTAATGCCCACCAGCGTTTCTACCATGCAGGAAGCACTAAGTTCTGTGCAGATAGATGCTATCCAATAGGATGCAGTTAACACCCTCAGTCAAAAACCATGATATGATTTGGTATCCCCAAGAACACATGGGTCCAGGAAATAGTTAATGCTTCTCATTGCTGCAGCAGGAGTCCAGGGTCCTAATTCCCAGAGGGAAATATTTGCACCAGGGAACATAGTAAATGTCCCTTTAAACTCTAAAAGTCAGCTGCTGTCTAGTCACCTTAAGCTCCTTGTGCCAAAAGAAGGAGGCAAGAAAAGGAGTCCCCATATTATCAGGGGTAATTGACCCTGATTGTCAGGAGGAGGTAGAGTTGCTTTTACATAGTGATACCAGGTGATATACTGGGGCTTTTCTCAGTACTCTCCTGCCTCGTCTGATGGTAAATTGAGAAGAGCAGTAGCCATGGCCAGAGAACTCAGGGGTGATGGTTTGGGTTATCCCACCAGGTTAAACACTTTGACTAGCAAAGTCAACAGTGAGAGGGATATAAAATAGGTCATTGTGGCCTTGAGGCCAACTGCAGCCACTTGGGTATAGATCATCCCTCTAATTTTCCCTGGTAAGTGTTAAAAGGGACCAACCAGAATCCCAGAAGAGTTGTTTCCCAGACGGGTTGAACTTATTATACAAAGGCAGTGAGTTTGACCAGTGCAAACAGTGGACTCTAATGGATGCTCGGATACCTCAATTTAGGGCCAAGATGTCCATTCCCTTAGCGGCCGTGAGTGTTGGCTGCTCACTGATCACACCCAAGCCCCTCTAGGAATTGCCTTCACTAAAGGCAGCTGTCTGGGGAACAAGCTGAGGCTTCCTTGCCAAAATTTTGGGGCTCCCTTGCCTTAATTTGAGATCATTCAGAACCATCCAGCTGCAGAGCTCCCCATAGAATTAGCTGAGACCTCTTTTGCTACTGCATCCCAGTTCACCTCTTTCCTCTGCTCATTCCTGCGTCCTCACATTTTCACAGGTGTTGTTTCCCAAATCAGTCATCCTGCACACAAGCTTCCTGCACACAAATGTCTGCTGCAGTCAGTGTCTCAGGGACAAAGACTCCAGAATTTTCTACATGCTCTTGACGTGAATGAGTGTTTGCCCTACACCAGATGGTCCCAACTACTGTAGATGAGGGAAGAGAATGTGAAGCAGAGCTCCTACCAACCCCACATGGACATACAGGGTGAGCAAGAAGTAACATTTGTGATTTTAAGTCACTGAGATGTGACAATGGTTTGTTACCACAGTGTAATCAAACCCATTGCGACTGACACAGAATCATACAGTAATTCTGCCCTTAAAATTTTATAAATTTTGGTTGCCGTTTAGAGGTGGACCAAGCCAAACTTGAATTTATGGGACAAATATAGGTCTGAGTTTATGGGTGACAAATTAGAATCAAGCAATAAAGAGAAATGGGGCAGCCGGTTAGCTCAGTTGGTTAGAGTGCGTGCTCTTAACAAGGTTGCTGGTTCAATCCCTGCATGGGATGGTGGGCTGCGCTCCCCTCCCCCACCCCTGCATGAGCTGCACCCTGCACAACTAGATTGAAGGACAATGACTTGATTTGGAGCTGATGGGTCCTGGAAAGAACACACTATTACCCAATAAAATTAAAGAGAGAGAGAGAGAGAGAGAGAGAGAGAGAGAGAGAGAGAGAGAGAGAGAGAGACAGAGAGACAGAGAGAGAGAAATGGAGTCCAAGAGGCTAAGTGCTGTCTTGTTGGAGCTTTTCCTAAGTGTGACAGAGTTTCAGGATGGAATTCACATTGAGTTGCTTGTGGTGGTTGTTGGACAAGTCTGAAACATGAGGAATTATTAGTCAGCAGGTCATGGTTAGACTTGGTTGGCCAGCTATCCATGTGGTTTCAGGTCACTGCCAAGAGCTTCTTATGGGTAATCCACATTGGTCTGGACTCAAGTGGGAAATGAGTCAATGCCTGTATCTAGAATAAAAGTAAATATTAATAATTCAGAGTTGTGTCCCATGTCTTTATTTAGTGGGAGCATGGATCAAAGACAAAGACCTTGACACTAGACAGTCCATGTATAGACAAAATAACTTGTTAAAGTCCTTTACAAGGAGGCTGAAGCAATGGTTTTTGCTGGTGAAAACTGACCAGGCACGAGACTTTACATCATGGCCCTGTTTGTCCAGTTGGGTGGTAGAGTTTCTTGAGCCTGTGATGGTTCCTTGACACCCTTTTAAAAATTTATTTTAAGTGTGTTTTTTCAGGACCCATCAGCTTCAAGTCAAGTAGTTTTTTCAGTCTAGTGTGGAGAGTGCAGCTCACAGTGGCCCATGTGGGGATTGAACTGGCAACCTTGTTGTTAAGAACACTGCACTCTAACCGACTGAGCAACCTGCCCCTCCGACACCTTTTTTAAAGCCCTGCAGTATAACACAATATTCTCTGGCTCAGGAATGTTCTGTTAGTTGTATCTACAGAGGAAGAAACCAGAGTCACATTCAATATTTCATGAGAGTAAAGTCTTGAGAATTTGTGTGTTGTAGACCTAATCAACTTAAGAGCCATAGGCAGTACATGTGGCCTCTTCTATCCTGTCTCTGGACAAATCTTGGCCAGTATATTATTCTAATCCTATTTTGATATTCTGTTCCCTCTGCTGACTGCAGACAATGTGGGCATTGATAGCATGAATGCTTCTGTAGTCTTTACGACATTAAGACCTGACCTGTCATATGTGGTTCCTTCTGGTTGTCGAGGACGCTAAACCTGGGAGCAAGGGTTTTGTAGAAATCTTTTGCTGATCACATTGCATCAGCCTTGGTACACAGATAGGCTTCTACCCATTTTGAAGAGACCCATAAATTACTAAAACATATCTATATGGATAGCATTTTCTTTGTCTGAATTTAGCTTGAATCTTAATTTCAAATAACCCCCAAAGGAGAGGATAAACTACTTTCTTTTTCTTCACAGTTTCCCTTGCTCTCGCTTCCATTGTAAGCCTGATAAATAGGGCAGCTCTTATTACACTGTTTGGCCAGACTGTAACATTTTGGAGCATACTAGTCAGTCCTCATGTTTCCTAACATTTCTTCTTTGTTCCCATGGATTGTGTTATGGGCTACCACGAGCAAGGTAAGGAGGCAATTCCTTTTGTGCCTAACAAGATATGGGTACAAAAGACTCCCTGTCCATCTCCAAAGATTCTGATCTGAATCTGAGACCTCATCCAAAAGTGCTTGGCTGATGAAGGTGGGAAGACACAGTCTGAGAGTAATGGCCATGGCTGTGCCACCAGCCAAAGCAAACATCTTTTCATGTAGCATAAAGACCCCAGAAATTTTAATTTTTCCAGAAATTCCTCCACTGTCATAAACTGCCCAGAGGCAGAGTGAGATTTAGACTTTGAAGAACTAGGAGTACCCAGCTCAGGTGAGGGCAGTATGTTTGCCCCCCAGGAGACAAAGAACTGCCATGACCTCCTGTGGGGAACAGATTGCATCTCAGACTAATCCTGTTTTTCCTTTTTCCTTCTTAAGCCAAGGACTGCATTACTACGCGCTAGGCACTGCTAAGCCTTTCATGACACAGTAAACCTGCGAGATGATCTTATCTCCATTGTATAGATAGGAGAAATCACAGAATCCAAGCGGCGAAGGCTGAGCCTGGGTTTGAGCCCAGGTCCCGCTGCCTCCCAAATCCTTGCACTTCACCTCTGCTACAGCCCTTTACTTCTACGCAAAATGGCCCCTTGATTGCAGCACAAGCCCGAACAGGAGGCTCTTGCTCACGAACCTCTGTGTCCAGGGAACGCAGCAATAGGAAAGTGATCTATTTCATTCATCTCTTTGTTCATTCTTTCATTCGTTCCTCTGTCCAGTCACTTCACAAATATTTACTGAACTGCTAATGTGTCCCAGATACTCATCTAGGTGCTGAAATAGGTAAACAAAACAGATGGTCAGCTGAAGAAAGCAGACACTAAACACGTAAACACACAGATAAATAATTACAAACTGCGATAACTGCTTTTTTCTCAAGTATATAACCATCTGCAGCAGCAATATTGAAAAAGCAATTTCAGTTGTGTGGTTGGTGAATTGGAACTTTTGAGCAGCACTACTCAAAAGAAACAGAATACAAACTACATAAGTAAATGTAAATTTTCCAGTAGCCACATTAGGGCAAGTGAAAATAAACAGGTGAAATTAATTTATTTAACCCAGTATATCCAAAATATCATCTTAACAAATATCTCATTATCAATGAGATATTTTACATTTTTACTTTTTTTTTTTTTCAGGCTGTCTTCAAAATCCAGTTGTGTATTTAAAGCTTACAGCACATCTCGATTCAAACTAGTCTTGTTTCATATGCTCAATAGCCTGTGTTGATCGTGGCTGCCGTGCTGCATAGCACACCTGCAGTGGACAGTGGTAGTGCAACTCTTGCCTCTGCATTGGTGGTTCTCACCTTGGCTGACATAAGGATCACCAGAGAATCATAGATTCTCATTTAATGGGTACAGGGCTGGGCTGGGGTGAGAGAGTGGGGTTACCTAGGTATCAGTATATTATAAAACTCCCCCCCCCCCCAGGTATTCTAAAGTGTAACAAGGGCTGAGAACCAGTGTTCTAAGCAGTAACAGGTTTGCACCCAAAGTCTTCAAATTAGGCAAGGTGACAACTTTAAATCCCCTCCATCCCAACCCAGCTTGATAACCGACCTCCCTCCTCCCCCTGCAAGCTCAGCCCTGGCCACAGGCTCTGGGCCAATGACCTCAGTCTGGAAAGATGCGTTGAGGAGCTACAGGAAAGCTGTGACGGCCCAGCATGCACACCGTGGCTGCTGGACCCACTCTGGCCTTGGGATCCTGGCTCTCACAAACGTGATGCTACCTTCATTGTTGGATTATCTCCTGGGTCTCAGTCTCTCTTGTTCTGAGAATCTGCCTGGTGGCTCTAGCCTTGGACCTGACTTGTATTTGCCTCCTCCCGTTCCTGTTCCCCTACCTCCTCTAAGAGTACCTAATGTGAGACTCTACCCTTTCTTCCACCTGTTAAGATACCTACCACCTCTTACCAGGTCCTCCTGACATTTCAAACTCACTGCCCCCTACCTCTCTTGCCAGGCCCCATATTCTCAGAATCCCTCGTCCCACCAACTTGGCTGCTATCCCTTCATCCCCTCCTCCTTCCCTCCCTTGGTGGCTAACCCTCCCCTGCCCAATCCATATCGGAGTATCTCAAGCCCAAGCTCCTTTAACATCCTATTATATTAATCAGAATAGGGTCATTAATCTTTGTATCCAGGTACTTCAACCTGCCCAGGAGAGTGGAGCCTTTGTTTATTTCCATTTTTCTCTCTCTTCTCATCTTAATTTTTTTTTTTTCAGTCTGCAGTTGCTTCTTCTGCTCCAGGCCTGCCATTCCCAGATGAGAGAATAGAAAGTCTAATAAATAGTGAAGCAAACATGTCCTCTGCAACCACCCCAAGAGGGGTTTGCTCCTGAGCTCTCTGCCTGTGACTGCTTTAGGGAACATGGAGAAGGCCGCAAAGACAGAGGAGAAATCTTCTCCAGTAGAAGCTTTCCTTGCAGACTCTTATGCAAGGCTTGAATGAGTTTTTTCCCAAAACACTTGAGGACAGTGTTGTTACAATCCACCCTGCAGTCCTGTTATAAGGGTAGCAGAACCCTTGGCTGAGAAGTTAATAATTTTTATGCTATTTTGCGTAAACTTACAGCTGGTATCCCCAGAGTCAAACTTGTCAGATAAATAAAATTAAGGCTGTGGAGGTGTTACCTAAAACCTACCACAATTGTATTCCCATCAGGGATTTAAGGCAAGATGAAGATGAAAAGAGAAGTTTTAAAATCAGTTCACCACACACATACAGCCAGGACTTAGGAGACTCTTCTAAGGCAAAAGGGCAAAAGGGATGACTTTCCCTAGCTAGGGCAAATCCCCATGGCCCCAGGGCACTAAGTGGGATCTTGTGGGTGCTGACCACTCTAACCTTTCCTTGGCCCTCTCTTAGAACAGTTGTGCTCATAACTTGTCCTGGCCATTGGGCCAATATCAAGTTTATCTCTAGATTATTCAATCCTGTCCATTAACCTGAAATGCTAAAGTTTAACAGCATTAATTGGTGGGGTGAGCATTGTAGAACAGTAGCAAAAGCTTTGTGGGGTTCTAGATGAGTGGGTTGGTCAATGGATGGATGGATGGATGGGTGGATGGATGGGGGCCTGCCATGTTGACCATGAAAAGAATTTGTGCTTTTCTCGTATTATAGTAGGATAACATTTTGAAACATTAATCACTATACTTCGTCCCTGATGTTTTTATTTCTTGGTTTTTCCACCATTAAAAAGGCATTTAAAAAACAACAACAATATCTTCTTCACTGGATTGTTGTGAGGATTAAATGAGATAATTCTGGAAAGCTACTTAGGGTATTAACTTACAGAAAAAGAGCAATACCTCACAGATATTGTTGTTGTTCCCCCATTTTACATTAGTAACTTGCCCAAGATCACACAGCAAGTGTAGACCCCAGATCTGTCTCGATCCACTGGGAAGCATCTGCTGGCTTGAATTTCTCTAGAACCTCATTCTTCCCTCTTAGAGGTAGAATAGCTCCACTGAGGCTTCCCAACACCAGTGTACACCAGTCCTTTGCTCCTTAAATGGTCACACTGTGTGCACCGGAAGGAAAAAAAAAGTATGGGGGTGGGGGCAAGGATATGGAAGAGGTTTGCTATCCCATTTGGAAAATTATAATACCTGGGAGGACTCGGTGTAATTTCTTGATAAATATCACAGGAATGGAAGCTCTGTTTTCATTTTGGAAGTCCGGCCCCCATGGTTCTTATGGTCCTCAGATATGAGAGAAAGCAAAGGCAGACAGGTGCAGAAGAGGAGCTAGCAGTTCATCTTTCCCTCTGCCCATTGCCTGGGAATCTTTAAATAAACATACCTGCATCAAGGTTCTATGCAAATGGAGGGCCCCCTGGCTCCCTTTACCAATGTGCGGCTCCAAAGGTCCCTACTTGCCCTGAATGTCAGGTATGTTCCCAAAGGAGGAAGCCCAGTGTTGGAATCTCTGTGTTGGAAGCTGTGTCTCTTGGGCAAATTATTTCTCCCTCCCCTCTGACTTGAGGAAGAAAGGGAAAGGGCCTCCTTTGACAGGTGGTACTATTTGAGTTGGGTAGAAAGTTGCGGGGATATCAGCCTTTTCAGCCCTCAGTCTGTAATTCCTCATTAGTATCTAAACTTGACCTTAGGGCAGTCACCAGGGCCCTTCTAAGTTGGAGGCCCCAAAAGAAGGCAGGGCCTGGGAGCAGTCAGAGCTGTTCAGTGTCTGTACGGAATAAGACAGCTTGGGGAGAACCAGGTCCCCTCCTCTCTACATGCAACCTGCCTGTGGATAGAGACGGCAAGGTGTAGACCTGGGCAGAGAGGTGACTTGTCAAATAAGTGGGCTCCGTGCGTGCTTAAGACTCAGATGTGTTCTTCAAAAAGTACATAGAGTACCCCAAGAGGGCTGTTGAAAGCAGAATAGCCATTGCATTTTCTCCATGAAGATTTTACCTATAATCCATAACTTTAATTTTCCTGGTGCCAAACAACCACAGTAAAATCTTCATCTGAAATCACAGTTAATTTGAACATTTTTTAAGGCTATATTTCAGAAAGGGCCTTCCATCTTTAAATGTAGCATCCAAAACACTGGTTTCCATAAATATGTAAATGAGGTAGATAAGGCATGCATCTTGGATGAGGTCTATTAGCATGAGCATACTGCAAAGAGTCTTACAGAGCAGCAAATGGAGCAGTCAGGTGGCAGAGAATCCACTGCTACTTAAAGGACACTCTATACATGAAAATTCAACTTTGGGAAAGCAACTGAATTAGTGAAGGTAAGTTTTTTGGTTTTTCTTTGCAAGATTTTCTCAGGATTCCTTTTGATAAAGAGTTCTGGATCACTTACAATATAATCTGATTTACAAAACGCCCATCTGTTCACAACACATAATGATTGTAAAAGCCAAGCGGTTTGGTTTGGCTACAAAAAAGTGAAAGATCTACTGCTCATATAAGAATGGCAAGGACAACATCCAGCTGACTCAGGGGAGCACCTTTCCTGAAATTCTCAGGAGACTATTTTTTAAGAGATTATCCCAGTGATTCACGACTACGACCAACGTAGCGGAGGACGTTGTGCAGCTTGCAAGTAAAACGATGAGGAAAAAACAGGAGCTATGTTGTCACACTAGAATCAAAGGTGAAGGAGGATGGCGGAGATGGACCAGGAAAACTGAGGCAGGCTTGTGTTGGAGACGAGACCTAAGCCTGGAGAGGGGTCATGGGCCAGGAATCAGACAGGCAGTTAAGAAACAGGGGATCCACAGAAGCCAAAGAATAAAGCAAAGTCTATGAAGGACTGGGGGTTCACGGGTCCTAAGGTATCAACCAGGCATAGGTTCAGAAAATGGAGTTTCAGGTAATGTGAAAACGGGAGGGGTCAGAAGCTCCAGCCAAGGAATCCCAGACCCTGTAGGTGTGGGATAGCTGAACCCCATCTCAGAGGTGTGAAATCATATGTCTGGAAGGTAGAGCCAGATGTCAGGCTGGAAACAAGGACTCACATGTAATGGTTTATATTTGGAAGAGGTGGTGGCATAATGTCTAAAGGAATAGGAAATTAAATCTTACTCTCTGCTGCTTCCCTATCTCTAGTCCCATGCACTTATCTTTCTGTAACTCTTGTTACCTGAATGAGGTACGTAGCCAATTTGTCAGGGATCCAATAAGAGAGATAAGATGCTCTTTCCAAAGCCATGTCTTCTGCACATTATTGGATTGAAGGAAATTCTCTCAGGAGGGAAATTAAATCCCAAGGACCTCAGTATTTGACTTGCCTTTTTTCTCTCTTGTTGTGCATAAGTGGTACCGTAGCTTGGAGTAGACCCAGGCCACCTCCAACAATGAGGAACAGCAGACGGCAGTGGCCTCTCCTGTTTGCCCTAGGAGTCTGGAGGTTGAAAATAAGGGAAGCAGGAAGAGAGAGAGCTCTGCACACTTCTCCATTTTAACCAGAGCTACTCCTGAGCACAAGCATCCTGAGTGGAATGCTTAATGGGGGAAGATGATCAAAGAAAAAGCTTAGAAAAGGCATCATGCATATTTGGGTTAACGGGAGCTGGAGAGAAGGAGGGAAAGGAGCAGAGGCAGAGGGTCCTAGTCAAATCAAATCACTGCAGACACTGTGTTCTCCTGTCTTAGGTAGCACCCTCCAGCAAGTCCATTTTTATCGGTGGCCAAGATGAAAACAGAGGAAGCATACTTATCAAATCTGCGACACCATGGTGCTGTAAGGAAAAGCTAAAGCATTAGAGAGCAGAATTTGGGTCTAAAATCATCTCAGCAAGATGGGAAAATTTGGAATTTAACCAGATAAATGGAAAAGTCTTCACTAGAGTCCAAAAAGCACAGTCACATGTACAGAATGAGTGAAGCACGGCTTGACAGCAAGCACAGGGTATAAAAACCTGGACGTTTTAGTTGGCTACAAAATTAGCCTAGGCCAGCCATAAGAGAAGACTGCCAACATGCTAATATGGCCTCATGAATAGCTGTAAGTTAGTCTGCAGCTCCTCCATCCTGGCCAGAATGCCACCAGGGTCTGCAAGCAGTTTTGTAGGAAGGACTTCCACAAAAGAGAGATAGCAAGCATGAAAGTGGTAGCGGGATGGTAGTAAGATTTAAAACTATGTCACATAAAGGAAAACTGAAGAACCTGGGCATGCAGCCTGTATGGAAGAATGCTGTGGGCAGGGTGGGGTACGTAATTTGTAGGGCCTAGTGCAAAATGGAAATGCAGTACAACTTTTTCAAAAAGGAAGGAAAAGGGGGCCATTAAAGGTATTAAAATAGCAAAATATAGTTTTACTTATATATATTTATATATATATATTTTACTTACAAAATACAGTGGGGGTAATAAATATAAATATTTATGAGTAACAACAAAAATTTAGAAGTTGCAAAATTACATATTGGTGTCACAATTTTATGTAATACAATAAATAACTACACTTTATTAATGTGATATATTGACTGATCATAAGGTGTTTTTTTTCAAATTCTTACTTACAGTGATTTCACTTCCAATCAATATAACTAAAGGCAGGATGTATGAGATGCTCTTGGAAAATGCAAGACTATAAGCTAACAATTGATCATTTTAATTTTAAGAATAATTTTTCTGAAGATGCAACTGTTACTGAGCTATTCAGAGTATTTTATAGGCTGTGGCAACATTGGAATAAATTTCTTGTAAATTATTTTGAAATATACATTTTAGTACACCTAGAGCTGATTCTCATGAAACATTTTTTCTGAAAAGATTTAGCTCTTCATACAAACCAGTTTTATTTGGTCTGAAGTTAATTTTAAAGTAATTAATTTTATACACTGACATTTTAAAGTTTCCTTGGACATTTCCTATAACTTGTGAAAGTCATACAAGAAACTCTAAGTGGCTTCCACGATTTGATGTAATTCAGAACATCTGTTTATACAATCTACCACTGTATCTTACAAGAAAAATTAATTTTATAATTGCCTTTCTTATTGAAAATGAGTTCATCTAAAACTTCCAATGAAAATTGTGTTCTTTTACATCTAATGCAATAATTGAAATTTGATTTCTACTCTACGGCTGAGCATCCTTGCTTTGCAATGTTGCAGCAGTTTTAAAAACAGTCCAAACTTTTTGAAGAATTCTAGCAACTCCCTGACATGCTTTGCTACAATGTGTATATGCGTATGTTTTTGTTTTGTAATAATTTACTGACAAAGTTTCCTGTCGGAGCTTTGGCAGCTCCTGACTCCCGTTCAGACAGAGGTAATATTTGTGTAGGTGCTGCAGGACGTGTTCTGGGACAGACAAGCAGAGCCTCCCGCCAGTGGGCCTGCTCTGCTTTCATGCAGACTTCTTCCTTTCTCCCAGGGCCTGGCTGCTGCAGCCACCACTGCTGCCTCTGCTGCTACTGGCACTGTCATCGCCACCAGTCTTGGCCCAGGTCCTGCCCCAGGCAGCCCAGCCAACGGCTTGGCATGCCTGCTGCCCACTGTGGCAGCCGACTTGGGACTGTGCGTATCATACTGCCCCCTGGGGTATCTCCTGTGCTCACACTCACGTGCTCCATTGTCCCATCAGACATTCGTTTACAAAACGCAAGTTCTAGGATAAATGATGAAGCATTCACAACAGTGACAGCAGAGCATTAAACCAAGTGCAGAGCCCCTTGTGAGGGTGGGCCCTGTGTAACCACACAAGTCATACACTCTGCTTGTGGAGTCAGGCATGTGATGGGGGTCCCGTGCTGGATATAAATATGCCTGGCCGTGCATAACTGAGGAGTAGGGTGGACCCTGCACATTGATTTGCTTGGTTTTTCCTATACAAAGTGCACACAGAAGCGTGTGCCTCCGAAAGGAGGGGTCTGGGAGAACAAAAATGGATCAGTTCCTGGACCCCGGCCTGCCCCAGAGACAGGATCTCTACTGAGCCCTTTGCAAAGAGAGGTTGCAGACAGAAGCTGAAGGAGCCATTTTCTGGGGGACCTATGCGATGTGGAGACCTTACTGGGCTGCTTGGGGGCTCAGGTGATGGCATGGCACAGAGCCCCCCACAGCTCTGAAGGGAAATCAGTCAGTTGCTGAACCACCAAGTTCTCTAGGAAGACCCAGCTTGCTCTGGCCTCTTAGGCGGCAACTCTGGGGGCACCAGTGCCTGTTCTTCACTGCAGACAACAGCAACAGTAGGTACAGGGATATTCTGACCCCAAGGGACATCCTGCTTTGCACTGAAGGGCCAGATCAGAGAGGAAAGAGACCTGTGGAGCCTAAGGGAATAGAGGATTTGTGAGCTGGTGTGAACATGCCCTAGAAAGGGGCAAAATCAGTACCATTGGGTTAGAAGCATTACTGGGACTCTATAACCAAGGGCTGCTGAAGCCTAGGGGGAATGGGTTACAGACAGGATCTTGGTTTTGAGTATTTGAAGGCCCACTGGATGGGGAAAAAAAGACCAGCTCTGTGAAATCATCAATGCATAAATAGAAGGGAGACACCCTTTAACTGGGTGTGAGGTAGAACCATTCTAACCGTCAAAGCTGTGCAGTCCAAATTCTGAGAACTCTGTAATCAGGAATAAAGCTATCAATGGAGAAACAGTCTTTATAGGAGCTGAAACTAGTTACTCTTAAAATCGAACTTGATTTAATGATACAAGTCCTGACAATTAAGTTCGTGAACTTGCCACTGTGTGCTTACATTGGCAGCACTGTATACACAGCTCCGTAATGTTTCATAGCCTTGGTATATCAGTGTCTCACAGCTGTGTTCATGTCTACGTGTGATGGTGTCTTGTTGAGTGGCATTCATTATTGTTGTGTGTTTTTGTGTGCTGTCGCAAGAATGTCTAAGCTTGAATTAGAGCAATGAACAAACCTTAAATTTCTTGTTAAACTTGGCAAGAGTGGAAGCGAAATCAGTGACATGTTAGTCCACGTTTATGGGGATAATGTCATGAAGAAAATGGCAGTGTACAAATAAATTAAACGTTTTTCTGAGGGGAGAGAACATATCACTGATGTAAAGGTCAGGGTGGCCAGTAACAAGCAGAACTGATGAAAACATTGCAAAAATTTGTCGAATTGTGCTTCAAAATCATCAGCTGTGAGAAGCATAGCAGACCAAGTAAACATCGATAGAGAAACAGTTAAGAAAATCTTAACTGAAAATCTTGGTATGAGAAAGGTGTGTGCAAAAATGGTCCTGAAGGAGTTCACTGATGAACAAAAGCAAAGAAGAGTTGAAGTTTGCCAAGACCTTTTGGAGAGGCAAGATGATGTTTTGGGCCATGTTATCAGTGGTGATGAAACACGGGTGTACCAATACAACCCTGAAACAAAGCATCAAAGTGCACAATGGAAGTCAGCCAGTGCTCTACAACCAAAAAAGTTCTGTCCGTCCAAATCAAGAGTCAAAATGATACTGCTAACCTTTTTTGATTTCAGAGGGATTATTCATTATGAATTTGTACCAACTGGACACACAGTTAACCAAGCCTCCTATTTGGAAGTGCTGAAAAGGCTGAGTGAAAAAGTTAGACGACCTGAACTTTTCACCAAAAATTCATGGCTCTTGCATCACGACAATGCACCAGCTCACACGGCACTGTCTGTGAGGGAGATTTTAGCCAGTAAACAAATAACTGTATTGGAACACCCTCCCTACTCACCTGATCTAGCCTCCAATAACTTCCTTTTTCACCCAAAGATAAAGGAAATATTGAAAGGAAGGTATTTTGATGCCATTCAGAATATCAAGGGTAATACAATAACAGCTCTGATGGCCATTCCAGAAAAAGAGTTCCAAAATTGCCTTGAAGGGTGGACTAGGCACTGGTGTCAGTGCATAGCTTCCCAAGGGGAGTACTTTGAAGGTGACCATAGTGATATTCAGCAATGAGGCATGTAGCACTTTTTCTAGGATGAGTTCGTGAACTTCACTGCCAGACCTAATATGCTTAATTTTTTAAAATAAAGGATACATCACAACTGACTAATCATGACAAAATCTAGAGATTATGCCCTAGTCATATGAATTTAGAAATCTGTTAAAACACAGATAACAACAACCCCACTGTCTTTAATCAGTTCTAACCAAGACTGCATGACTTGGATCAGAAACTTTATATAGAAGATGAAGGATGGGAGGGGTGTTAGGGGAGAGCGAGGCAGTGTTTCTCAAGGCTGCTGGAGGACCAGCTGCAGCAGCACATGCTGAGGGAGGGGGTGTTGAAATGCACATACCCCCCCCCCCCCAAGATCCTAATTCAGCAGGTCTGGCATGGCCTGGGGATCTGTGTCTGAAACAATTCCAGTGTGCACTAAAGTTGGAGAACCACCGTAGTAAGGTCTTTGCAGCTGAGACTTGATGCCTCTGCAACTCAGCATCGTTCCCCTGCCCACACCAATCACTATTTCCAGGAGAACCCCTGAGTCGGTAACCCACTCAGGTTCCCATTAAATATTAGGAAAATGAGCAGGAGAAGGAATAAGTCTCCTACTATTATAATTGCTTTCACATGAATTAACTCTTATTTTCACAAAAACACTAAGGATTTTTCTAAAATCTCTCTGCAACCCAAACCATCCCAAGTACTTGGTGTAGGCAGCTTTCCCACAACATTCAAAACACTCTGCAAAGAGGACACTCCGAGCACGGGTATTGGCCTGGGTCTGAGCTACCACTGCCAATGCAGCATGGAACTCTGGAACTGCCACATCCACCCAGCACATGCCTTCCTGTTCCACTTTTAATATATTATGTCTAGTCTGCACATCAGCCCAACAAATTAGGTAGTATCATCCACAATTTGTAGATGAATAAAGTGAGGCTCAGACAGAGAAGAGCTTAAAAGCACAGAGTACATAGTGGAGGCAGGATTCAAGCCAAGGAGGATGGGTTCAAATCCTGGGCTAGTCCCCTGTGTACCCAGCAGGGAACGCCTCCGCTATCTCTCTGGCTTCAGCAGAGTTTTGTGAATTGGTAGTTATTAGTCAGATCTGCTCCCTCCCTGCCTTGCAGAAAGGAAGAGGAAATTGGAGATATTCTTTTGCCTTGTCAGTGAGATGTTATTAGCTACAAGTGCATATGTAAACATCTGTAAGGGTCAGGCACGTTATGTAAGTGAATAAATTAAGCAAGACTTTAAAAATTGGCTTAGAACCACTTAGCATATTAAACATATAAAAATAGTTTTTATTCCACAAGGAAATATGTTCTACATTTTTTAAGTACACAGCCTTCTCTGTCTAGCTTTCATTTTTACCACCTTTAGGGAGCTATGAGAATATGAATAAAGAAAAATATTTCACAATCATAAAAAATAGTGTTTACAATTGTTAAACGATACAAGGATGATAATAAAAGGAAACCGATGTTCAACCCCAGTGTTGAGGAGGCAATAAACAATGGGAGGGATTGTGTCCAACTGAAAACTTCACGTCTTATCTAAAGGGTATTATGGAATATCAGACTCAAAATAAGTCTTTATTGTGTATCAAGAATATGATTGCAGGAAGAATGGAGGATGTATTCACCAGCCAGAAGCTGGACACCCCCTATACCCCATTTCTCTAATACATCAAAATTACAGGTTTTGATATTATAAACAAATTAAAAATCGTGGCCCCTCTAAGCATTGCCAGGCAATCATCAGGGGAGGGCGGGTCTCCTGACACTCAAGGAGGGAAAAGAAAACAGGACTTCAGAATAAAAGTCCCGCAAACTTTAAAAGGGCATGAAACTACTCATAAAACATATTTGAAAGGGGAAACAATGTTCATGCCATCTGATACGGAGCTATTGGCTTGATGAGCCTAACTGCCTTTCTTGCACTCCTGACATGCAACTCTGTGGTTTTGTGGATAAGTTGATTTCTTCATCAAGGGCTCAGTTGCTTTCAGCTCCAGTCTATTGCTCCCAATAAGGGCCCAATGTTGCCCGAGTTCCCTATTTTTTAAGAGAATTTCAAGATCAAACTTTTGTGTGAAACTTTACAATTTTTAAAGGTTGGCTCAAATTAAAAATAAATAAAATCTGATGTGGACCAACCATAGGAGTTTTGGTGTTCACAATCGGCCCGCCATTTTGCTTGCTCCACGGGAACCCCAGGGTTTTACACCAGGATGTCATTATAGGGGTGTTTACAGAATCCCAGGCTCGGGAGAGACAGCTGTTGGAGAGATGGAGAACTAGATGATGGACTAGCAGGACAGAAGAGAAGACTACACGTCGTGAAGGTTATACAAGTAGGTGTATCTTGTCGTGAGAATGTACTCTGGTAAAATTATGATTCGTGAGAACAGGGACCATTTCTAATTTCTCTCTTCCACAAGCACCTGTCACAGCAAATATGATGGAATGAATGGTGTGGAGGGAGGTATCCCACTTTGCTGACAGGCTTTCTGGGGGCAGACAGGTGTGATGTAGACCCTGTTACCAAGTCCTGCTCTGAGTCTCACAGCCTCCTGGAGGTTTGGGAAAGACCCAGATGCTGTCATTTCCATTTTTGTGGTAGAGGGGAAAGAGGATTTCCTTGTGAATTTTCGCTAAGAAAAGGGTCTGAACAAGTCAGCCTCCTAACAGCAGGCCATCTCTGAACAATCTCAGGAACTTTTCCATTTTTGAGGGTTGGGTTGGAAGGGCAGTGGCTGCCACAAGTGTCTGGAGATCCCAGGGCAGCAGGTTGTTCTAATGAGACCTTGCCCAGCTCACTCACAAGGCCAACCCTCCATTGAGGTTCCATCTCAGGAGCTAGAATAAATCAGGTGGAGGAAATCAGGCAAAGGCAGGTCACAGGGCAGTGCCTGTTGTGCGGCACGTAACATTTTCCTGCAGGTCTGTTGCTCCCCATTCTAGAAGGAAGAGATGTGGGGAGTCCTGGGACTTCTGTTTCCAGACTTTGTACTAGCTGGCTATGGGACCTGAGAAGTCCTCTCTCTCCTCCAGCCAGATGTCTCCTCCTCACAGAGGAGAGGGACACACAACCTCTAAGATCCCTCCCAACCCTCATGATTTTTTGATCTTCAAGAGCCAAGATGACTCACGCATCCCCATGGAGTTCTTCTGGAGCTTTTCCCCTCCACCCCCCTCCTTCCAGCCTCATCAAAGAGCTGCACCATTTATTGTTCCTAAGACCTCCTCCCTGTAGTTCTCTCACCTGCTGCTTCTCTCTGGCCCTCACAGGGTGTGAAACCACCTACTTGAAGGTGCAAAGTTTCCCAAACCAAGCACTCGGCTGGAGGAGGCAATTGTTACATTTGTTTTCTTCTTCTGCCCCTGCACTTTGCTTAAAAAGTCTCTTTTCATTTTCTTTTTTCTTCCTGAACAGTTTTTCAGAGATTTTATTTAAAAATTGATTGATCTACTTTCCAGTGGAATGGCTCCCCAAGCCCTAATTACTTCCCTGTCTCATGTAATAAGAACCACTTAACATCTACCACGTGCACAGCCCTCTCCTCCCTTCCCTCTGCCCCCACCCACCTCTGGCTGGTCCACTAACCTTCATCACCTTACTTCTTGCTCCTGGCTACCTTGTGAATGGGTATGCTGAGCCCTACTTTATGTATGGAAAGACACCCAGAGTGGCTGGCACAGGCCCACGGTTCCCCCTCTCCTCTCACTGTGATGGGACCTGCACTAGAAAGGGGTCTGCTTGTTTCTGAAGCCTTTGCCCCAAAGCCTGTGATCCACTCCAAGCACCAGTGGGTGCAGCACGAGAAAGCTTGGTTCCTGAAGGCTGACATCTTTGTCTGCTTAGCTCAGCACTCAGTCCCCAGGACCTAGAGAAATGCCTGGCATGTACTGTGTTTCCCCGAAAATAAGACCTAACCGGAAAATAAACCCTGGCATGATTTTTCAGGATGACATCCCCTGAATATAAGCCCTACTGCGTCTTTTAAAGCAAAAATTAATATAAGACCCGGTCTTATTTTCGGGGAAACATGGTAGTAGACACTCAATGAATATTTGTTTAGTGAATGAATGGAAAGTGAAGATCAAGGCCAATGATTCTTAACCCAGGCTGCACATTAGAATTATTTAGGGAGCTTTAAAAAATGTTGATGACTGGGCCTTATAAGCCTGGAGATTTTGTTTTAATTGATATGGATGGAGAACCAGAATTCAGTATTTTTTTTAAAGTTTCCCAGGTGATTCCACTGTGCACCCAAAGCAGCATCTTTCAACCACAGTCATGAACCAATGAGATCAAGTACCACTGAGGACCTCTCCCCAAACCCTCTGCCTCTTATCTACAGCCTCTCAGCAGCTCTCTCTCCCTTTCCTCCTGTCCTCTCTTGTCATCCCAGGAAGAGATTGTGAGTTGGAAGTTTTCTGGGCTGTAGTTTAATTTTGACTGGGAAATATTTCGGAATAGATTGTAAATATAAAATAGACCTTGGTTTCTACTGAAGAAGGCAAATTCTAAAAGGCATTAAACCCATCCAATCACAAACCATGAAACACTGATTAAGAACTTGCTATAACCATATTATGCCCTAAAAATGCCCACTTGCCCTGAGGTCCTCTGTGAGGTGGCCTGATATTTTAGCAATTTGTCTGCAGATGTTTCAGGGAAAATAGTGTGACCTTGATGTCAGAAACTAAATAACACCTGAAACGACAACCAGGCCTTGCCTTTCTGTCTAGAGAAGCCCAAAGGGTTTCTGTATTCAAAGGTTTTTCGTGTTCCATATAAGAAAGCAGTCTATCACCCACAGTGCTGAAGTGATTCCTAATTGTCCCCCTGTTTGCATCTTGTACCCATCCTGAGGCAGAATGCATGTGTAATACTGATCTTATTTCAGCCCTCAGCCCTCTCAATGCCTAGATATATGGAGGTCATAGGAATGGTGACCAAATATTCCTGACAAAGGAAAAAATGTCAGGCAGAAGGATTTAGGCTAACTATGAAGAAAAACAGACCGTAATGGAGAAAGAATGTTCTCACTCACCACTGAATTTATCTCAGGCAAGTCCCTCGACTTGTATTTCCTAAGCTTTTCTTATTGAGAATTAGTTTCTCATTTAACCCTGGATGAGTTGTTCCAAAAATGCTGTGCGTTTTCTTCTTTAATTCGTAAGAGAAAGAAAAGTTCTCTCCTGTGTGGGATGGTTTAAATATGATTTTGTCTAAGGGCAGGATGATGTCTTAGTTCTTAATTATCTTGACTCAGATTTAGATAAACAAGTCAGTCTCCCACCCTGCTTCTCCAGGTAGGGGCACACTCATTATTTTAGCTAATCCTCACAATAACCTTCCAGGGTGTTATTATTCCCATGTTCCAGGTGATGACATTGAAGCGCAAAGAAGCTAAGTGCCCTCTCTGCCTTCCCTCCTTCCTTCCCTAAATTGCATAAACGTTTGACAAAGTATGAAAGGCAGAAACGGGTAGACAATAAGAATGCGTGTTAGTTAAACCTCCTGTGTTATGTCGAACCACTGCAATTGACAATTTGCATCGTGGTTGTTTGTTTGTCTCCTCCCAAACTTGAACGCTCTGAATGCAGCTCATAGTGGCAACATCTCTTACATGGGGAAGCTTTCCAGGATTCCACTCAGTTTCCTTTCAGGCATACTCTCATAGATCCTCATGGCCCTCACCTAGGGAAGACAACTACTTAACTGATATCTCTGTTCCAGTAGATTGCAAGTTTCCTGAGAGCAGGAGCTGTGTCTTTTTCGCTTATCATTATATCTTTAGCACTTAGCACAGTGCTTTGTACACATCACCTACTCAATATTTATTAATGAATGCAATACCTGGTGAATGTAAATTTATACTGTTAGATGCACGGTGCTTGAGATGCAAATGCCAGATCAAAACATGCACAGTTTCAATTTTGATATAGGCAAATTGTCCTTAAAAATTTTTTATTAATTTCCATCCCTACCAACACTCTTGTTATACCACACCCTTGCCAAACCACTTTGATCTTTGCCAGCCTATGTGAAGATGAAATCTCCAAATATTTTATCTATATTTTTCTTATTGTAAATAAAGTTGAGCATCTTTCAAATCATCTAAATGACCTTTGTATTTCCTTTTATGTGAACTATCTGTTCTGTTCTTTGCCCATTTTTCTGGTGGACTGTAAGTCTTATTATCGTTGTGACTCTATATATAACAAGGAAATTAGCCCTTTGTTTTGCGCAGTTAGTTGTTGATTTTATTTATGACATTCTTTTTCATGCAGTTAAAAAAGTATACATATGAGTCATAAGAATTTTAAGTTTCCTAGATACCATTTCATCGTTAGAAAAACATTCTCCATCTAACATACAAAATTCTCACATGGTTTCTTCTAGTACTCTGATGACTCTCTCTTTTCAAGTTTTGACCTATCAAAAATTTATTTTGGGGGGTGGGGGGTGGGAGATGAGGGTAAGGGGGATCGAATATATGGTGATGGAAGGAGAACTGACTCTGGGTGATGAACACACAATGGGATTTATAGATGATGTAATACAGAATTGTACACCTGAAATCTATGTAATTTTACTAACAATTGTCACCTCAATAAATTTAATTAAAAAAAAAGTTAAAATATAAAAAAAAAAATTATTTTGGAGTAAGATATTAAAATATCTTGTTTTATTTAACAAGGTCCTTCATGTATAGGCACCGACCTTGGTTGGGGCTGAATTCCACCTCTAGACACACCCCCTTACTGAAAGCTGCTTTTACGCACCCCATCCATGATGACTCCTTCTGAAATTCATTCATTCACTCATTAAGTTATTTAATACTCTGCGTATTACGTGAAAGGTATTTTGCTAAGTGATAGAATTCAAAGACCAAGATGCAGGGTTTTTTCCCCTTGAGGAGCCCACAGACTAGGAAGCACATAGTAAACAGATAACTATTTAAACACACAAACTATTGAAACACACTAGTGTACACACACACAAGTGGGGATATAAAAGCACTGGCTGTTATAAGAGCCCCATAGGGGTACCTAGCCCAGGGATAGAAGTTGAGGTGATACTTCCTGAGGGTAGTAAGCAATGTTTGAGCATCTGAGAGAATGACCTGGCATTAACTAAGCAAGGAGCATTCCAGGCTGAAGGGACAACATAAATAGAACTGGGTAAGGAAATACAAGGAGTTCATGGCAAGAAGGAAAGACAAGGCTGGAGGGTAAACGGGCAGCTTAACAGAGGGCCTTGTATGTTATGGGAGTGACTTGGACCTCATCCTGAGGGCAGTTGGAGCCAAAAATCAAGGGAGTGGTATAACCATATAGAGGCTAGATTAATGCCAGCCAAGAATGAAAGCAGGGATACTTGCTGGCAGACTTGTGCCACACAAGAAGGGAAGCATAATCTAACTCAGTACTTGGCTCACAGTGAAAAATATTTACATAGCCAAAATAATGAAATACAGAGTGCCAATTTAACCAAAATTGTGATGTAATTATGTTTGGGAAATAGCAGAGGAAAAATGGGAAGGAATATTGGTGTATGAGAGCTAAGTCCTTATGTGTACCATGGTAAGAAATTAATAGGCAGGAAATGCTAAAATTGATAGATTAAGAATTAGAGAAGAATTGGAGGTTAATTATAGAAGAACCCGCAAAGAGAGTTATGGGTAGTTGCCTCTAGAGAGTAGGATTGGAGGATTGGGGGGAGGGGTTGCAAAGAATGGGTAAGGGACTGGTGTGTTCACGATGAGCCTTTAGTTTCATTTGACTTTCAAGTTAAGTGTTACATTAAAAAATTAATTATTGGGGTGGTCAGTTGGCTCAGTTGGTTAGAGCCCAGTGCTCATAACACCAATGTTGCCGGTTCGATTCCCACATGGGCTAGTGAGCTGCACCCTCCAAACTAGATTGAAAACGACAACTTGACTTGGAGCTGATGGGTCCTGGAAAAACACACTGTTCCCCAATATTCCCGAATAAAATTTGTTAAAAAAAATTATTGAGAAAAAAGAGCATTACTAAGGATCAAGATAGACTTAATTTGAAATCCATGAACAACAGCAACAAGAAGACGTCATAGGCTCCTTATGGTACATAGTAAGTACCCACAAAGTTTCAACAATTATAACAATGAGTAGAGATGCTAAGAGACTTTGCAAGACCATTGCCCATCCACTACTAGCCTTTGTCTACAACTGGCAGGGATTTCTCATGTGTCATCTGCCATATCCAGATTAGACTTGAGAGCTGGGTGCTGTGGCTCAGCTGAGGCCAAGAGAAGCCTTAACTTGGGGGAAACTAGTGATTCTGCAGTAGACAAACCTGGCAGACACCACGTTAGCCAAGTGACCAAGGCTAACATCCCCAGTGACAGTAGATGACTATCTCCTGTTATTTCAAATTAAAATGTTTTAAAAAAGTATAGAGAAGGAAAGGCAAAATCTATGAATAGGCAACGTACAGAAATACAAAGTGGCCAATAGATATATGGAAATATGCTCAGCACCCCTAAAAATCAGAGAAATGCAACATTTAAAAATTAGGAGGTATCACTTTAGTCCCACCAGAATGGCAAAAAGTTGAAGAGAAGGAAAAGAGCTACTACGTATGAGAATGTTGGGCGTGAGTTCCCACCCAACTCCCCACCTGCAGAGCTCTCTTGCATCATAAATAATCCTTTTTGGACATCAACTTTGCTCTCTCTTTGAAAATAAAAAAAATCCGTAAACTTCCACTCAAACAGTCTCTCGCCTTAGAATCTGATAGAAATAGAAGCAAGAGTCCATTTTTCAATGACATTTTTTCAAATGGCCAACAAAAACTACAATAAAAAAAACAAGCCAAATAAGAGAAATAAACTAAATAACAACAAATCACCAGGGACTAAACTAATAAAGAGTACGACCTGAATCAGAAGATTTGGAGATTTCTAGAATATAGTTTTTCATATTTTCCCCTGCCCCTCTGGCTCCAGCCCCGGGCCTGATACCTGAGGTAGTTAAAATGGGCTACCTGCGGTGGGAAGGAGGGTAGAGGCAGGTCAAGAGAGATGCAGAAGGGATGCAGAGAGGGGAGGTAGCAACAGATTGCCTTAAAACACAAAACAAAAAAAAACTCCCAAAATGAAAACAGCATGCAATGAGATTTTTTTTTTACGTCAAATGACACATGTGTATGCTATGTGCAGCGTTTATGTATGCAAAAGATTGTCAACAAGTGGTTAATGGGATCAGCTCTGGGTGGAGGGATTTTAAGTGATTTTTAAAAGCCCTTTCTTATAGTTCTATACATTGTTCAAATTATTGTAATACAGGGTCTCAGCTCCCGCTCCCCGCACAAGAACGCAGGATAAGATGAGGCCAAAAAGCAACACTATTTTCTCGCTGGCGGCCGGGTTGGAGATATAAGAGCAAACATCCGCCAGTACCCCAACATGGGGTCTTCCTGCACCCCCGTCTTGCTGGCAGCAGGGTGAGACACAGGAAGTAGGATCCACACGATCCACACATCCGCCATCCGCTTGCTAACTGCACTTGCTAGCCGCAACCTGCCATCCGCTTCTCTGCCAACCAAACCCCTAGCGTAGCCGCGACAGTTATATTAGTGGCTAATGGCTAACCGGTGACAGCTGCTGGCCACCCAGCCACAGCTGATGGCCATCTAATAACCGAGCCAGCACCTCTCCACGTGAGGCCGCGAGCCTGGAAACTGCTCTCCTGGCTCTGTTCCCACTGCATGTGTTAATTATATAAACCAAACCATCAATAAAGCTGTTTCCACAGTGAGGGAAAAAAAAAGAAACAAATTGCCAAGGTCCATCATCCACAAATGTACCTGATGATTTCTTTAAAACAAAATCACAACCAGTCCTGTCCTGGGGCAGACACATCCCTTTATTTTACTATGTCATGAAGGAGGTGTTATTTCTTCCATCTGTTTTAGCATTCCCTCTCTCTTGCTGTGAGGAGGATTCCTTGGTATCCTGAAAACTGTTAAATAAATGTACATGCCTCATTTCTAAACCTAGAACCATTTCACAGATTTGGTTATCGTCTGCTCCATCCATCGTGCTCTTCTCCCACTGCAGAACAGGAAACCAGGCTGAGAGGAACGAAACCCCCGCCCAGCATCACACAATTAAGAGTGCTCCAGACACAGCCCCCAGGAACTGGAGAACACGGGAATTCTGAACCTCCTGTCTCCCAGGCCAAATTCTTCATCTTGCTACAGCATAAGCTTCCATACAAAGTCCCCTTCTCTGGAGGGGACCTGCAAGATCACGCTGCAGGGCCAGTCCCCTGCATGAACCTCCTTGATTAAAGGACAATTGTCATTCTCCTACCAGCAGCCCATGGGAAACAAATGCAGGCCAGTGGGCCAGCTCTCAAGAATAACGATGCTGGCAGCTTTCAGGCCCCAGTCATCGCTGCAGCCTGGCAGTGCCTTCTGTGAGCCTGTTTCATCATCAGCTCCCAACTTAAGCCAGCAAGAACTCCCACAACAGAAACCACCTGGAGGAGAGCCAGGCAGAGGCCTTGATATGGATGCCCTAGGCCCTGGGAGGGACGATTCTGAGGTTAGCACAGCAGCACATCAGTGACCATTCCTCCAGCCCTCCCACAGCTGCTGCTCTTGGGGCTCATTTTGCCTCTCCGTTAAAATAACAGGCTCTTAGAAGAATAAGATCAGAGCATCTTTGAGTATAGAACCATCAACTTTCAGAATCATGAACTCTTAAGAGCAGGAACCAGGGAGTTCTAGAATCTCACATTGGAAGGTGCCTCGGAGGTCATTTGGTCCCATTTCCCCATCTAGGTGAGGAAGTTGAGGGCAGTGATAATGTGGCCACAACACCTTGTGAATGTGGGGACATGCCCAAAGTAACAAAAGAAAGAAGCATTTCTGCGGCTCTAACTTCTGAAATGGTACACGAGGCCAAAAATGTCCCTTCTCCTTGGTCAGTGCCTGAACTACTGCTTCCAGAAGTCTATGGTTGTCTTGACTCTCTTAAAGCTTCATCCTACACTGGAGGAGCTTTGAGGAGGAAGAGGAGGCTTTGGAAACTTTAAAATGCCTTCAGCATTTCTTCTGAGGATCTAGTCTTACAGATCATCTGTGAGAAAAACAAGACAAAGTGGGAAATTCTTACCTCTCTCCACTTCAGAACTATGGACCATTTCTATTGATATTTTTGCACCTCCCCCCAATTTTTTTGGCTCTTAGATCCAAAAGCAATCAAATAAAAACAGCCTGTTGTGTGAACTACATAGAGTCTGAGCTAATTTGGTCCTTTCCTTTCATCCATTGCAGGCTCTGGCCGCAGCCCGTGAGCATTAGAAAATAACTTGTCACCCACTCAACTCCCCGTCTCATTCTTAAGGGAAAATATTTATATTATGCCACAGAAAGAGTTTCCATGGCAGTGACGATGGTAACACTGCTGCCTTGGCAACCACTTGAGTCCATTTTGAATAATCTGAAATCCCCTTCAGACAAATAAGGAAAATCTGTCAAAAGTGCTGTTTGGCTGGTGGAGGAGCCCCCGAGAGACGGTTTTCTCATCCGCCTAGTTCTCCTTCTGACTCCTCCTCAATCTCCTCTAGCTCCTCTCTTTAACACACTTTCTCAGGAACTTTCCATATTTCCTGCTCTTCTAAGGGCTTGCTTTGCCCTCTTCGTAGTCCACTGTGGAGATGCTGCTCAGATCTCTGTGAAGGGTTAAGAATTGACATGCAAAGCCCCGCCAAGGATAGGAGGAGACAGGATAAACTCACAGGTCTTCCTTTTTATAGAGCTTGCTGCCTGCCTCTGGAGGCTGGGCGCACGTCCTTCTTTCTCCGTCAGCCAAAAGCTGCTCTGATGGGAGAGTTTTACAAGAAAGAAAGACCAGTCTTCTCTGAGGTGCAGTTGCCAGCCCCGGCACATTGGCAAGTCACCTCTCAGTTTCCTTGTCTATAAAATAAAGGATCTGGGTGGAGGGTCCTACTAGCTCCTACATTTTAGGAATTTTTATGAATCAAGAATGTACGATCCTCCATCTCCCAAAGACACCAGAGCTGTCTCTTAGCATACCTGCTGCGAACTCACATAAGACCTTGGGACGAGAGACATCCTGGAGTGAAAGGAGCATGCCTACACTGTGTGAGTCAGTGCCTTTTAAAAGCAATGTGTGCACTTAGAAAATATCGTCACCCTTATCAAAGTCGTTATTAGCAGAGTAAGCACTCAACTATAGACCCCACCTTCAGGGTCACTCTAACTCAACATCTTTTACTGGAGAAGGTGCTCCAGCCAGCTGATTAAATAAATAAATGGGCCTTTTCTGGGCAGCAGCACCTTTCCTCCCGGAGAAAATATTTTTAGCACAATTCATGTCCATCTCTAGGGTTTTCTTTGCCTCTTTTCCTTATTGAAAAGTAGCTTGGGAAGCTAGAAATGCTGACTTTTTTTTTCTTCATTCTGCCTCCTGTTTCTAACTGAGGGAGGGAAAGCATTTTTAAGAAAGGAAGAGAGCAGTTTAAAAATCATCTTTATCATTTTACTAGTAGGCAAGAAAACTAATCTTCTAGTTTGATATGGAGACTAAGAGAAATAATAAAAAAAAATCATTGGAAATGAAAAAGAACCAAATGCTATTGCAGAAGGAAGCTGCAATACCTCTTTCCAAAGCCTTTGTTGGAAAGGAGAAAGCCTACAAAACCACATCAGACTTATTCGGTCCTCTGACCTGATGGAGAGGCAGGAGGGTACAGGAGGTAAGGGGTGTGCGTTGGATTCACACAGAGCCAAGTGCAGACCCTGGCTCAGACACATACCACCCTTCCTCCCATGGGCTGGTTAGTTAACCTCTCTAAGTCTCAGTCTTTTCATCTGTAAAATGGGAGAAGCAATATTTACCTCATCGTGTTGTATGATGGTTAGTTTTTTTGTGTCAACTTGGCTAAATTATAGTACCCATGTATTGAATCAAACACTCATCTAAGGTGTTGCTGTGAAGGATATTTGTAGATGTGGTTAATGTCTACAACCAGATGGCATTAAATTGAGTTCACTCTCAATAATGGGTGTGGGCTTCATCCAGTCAGTTGAAAGGCCTTAGGAGCAAAACCTGAAGTTTCTCCGAGAAGAAGAAATTCTGCTTCAATATTGTGGCATTAACTCCCGCCTGACTTTGCAGCCTGCCCTCTGGATTTCAGACTGAAGATGGCAACATCAACTCCTGCCCGAGCTTCTGGTCTGCTGGCCTGCCCTGTGGATTTTAGACTTGACAACTCTCACAACTGTGTGAGCCAATTCCTTAAAATGTATCTTTGTCTCTCTCTGTCTCTCTTTATATATGCACATATGTGTATATATAATATGTGAATATTACATATACTACATATATAGGTATACATGTATATACATATGTATATATTCTGTTTATAGATGGTATATTCTGTTTCTCTAGGAAACCCTGACAGACACAGGCTGTTCGGGGATTTAGATAACACATGTGTACTGACATGTTTGCTGGGTCTGCCCAGCAGCCATGTGTGGGGGAACTGGCCTGTCCACAGAACTGCTGATTGACAGTCCACACTTTGCCCCGTCCTCCTCTTGTCTGCTGGCCACAGCTGACTGGACTAGGCAGCGGTAAGCACCTGACCTAAAGGCAACAAGTCATGTCCTGGCCTTATCTGATCCAAGAGGACAAATCAGGCCAATTACTTTTCTTTTCTTAGGAGACAAAGGAGGAACTAAAGAAAGAATTCACCAGCTGGTCGAGGGTAATTTAGGTCAATGGCTGAGCAATTGAAAAGGTTGGAATGAGACTGTCATGGGATATGAGCACATAAAGGTCTGCATTTTTGTGACTCTATAACCAATCCTTAAAATTTGGGTGATCTTGCATAAAAATCCGGCCAGAAGCTCTGTAACACAGGGTCTGCTTGGCTGCAATCAGCTGGAGCCAGGGTGCAGCTGCCTGTTTCCATGGGCCATCACCAGCCTCCACTACACCTGACTGAGCTCCGATCCGGCCAGCCTCATGCCTGTGTTACTTGCCTGGCACATCTAGGTATTGGTGTTTGCAACCCCTGAATTAGAAGGAAGGTCCTTAGACAACTGCTTCTTGGAAACCAGAGTTGCCGTGACTCCAGAGCCACCTATAGCTCCAGAATTATGCAGGCGAAACCTTAATATGGTTTCTGTGCCCAGATTTCCTTGAAGCTCCCCTTAATCTTCTCCAAGGAGCCGTACAATACATCCTCTTTGTTTAAGCTAGTGCGAATGGGTCCCTGTACTCACAAAACTCCGGTGTATATAGAGGTAGTAATGAAAACTCTCCCTTTCTCTTCCCAGTTCTCTCAGAGCCCAAGTTTCTCAGAGGCTGCCGTTCACTCATTGGGGTGCTATCTAAGGAGGACTCTGGGGGACACTTGCTGAAGATGGGCAGCTGCATTCTTAAGGATCAATTAGTCCCCAGGAACTGGGGTTGGGCCCACTTTTGCCAGGAGGGATACAGGGATGTGAGCTGTGGCAGGTTGGCTCATGGGCCAATAGTTTGGTAAATACCAGAGTAACTCCCATGGGGTACCTACCTGGGGCTGAGTGTAAGCAAGGCATAGATTAGTTCTCTGGATACCTGGGAAAGCCAAAGGTGGTATCCAGCAGGACTTTGGGGGTGCTGATGCACACCAGCAATGAGAATGAACCTCAGTTAGCTTGAGCACCGGAGCTGGGCTTGGGGGCCCCAAGCTGGACTGTGAGAGAGGGGTCGGGGCAGCTGAGGCTATGGGATATTTGAGGGGCACTGGCTGAGGCTATTTATCAACCAGTATGGAAGTGTATGATGTGTTAACCACTGTATAGCTAAACCTGTGACGATAAGGGCTTTAACTCACAGAATAACCATTCATTAAATAGTCATCATGTGTATTGGGGCCTCGTTGTTACGCTTGCCGAGAGGGCAGCATTGTATTGTAGTGGGTTCATGCCGACACAGTCCTGAGAATCTCCATTTGCTATCACAGGCCTCTCTAGTAGGTTTGCTTTGGCAAGGATTTTAGTTCAGAGATGTGTGAGCTCCAGGTGATGGCAATTTGCTATCACTGACTCCCAGGTCCTCTGTGAGGCACCAACCTCAACACACAATGAGGTCTTTATTGTGTCTTCTGGGTACAGCTAATGCAGCGAAGATGTATGTAGGCCTGACCCACGCCTGAGCCCAGGGGTGAGGTCAGTGTTCCTTATACTGAGCCCTTGGTCTATTTTGACAGTAGGAAGCTCCTCAATGTCAAGTTTTCAGTCAATAGCTGGAGTAAGAAGCATGGTTATCTCAGAAAGGAGGACAACAGGGCAGTTTTCTCAACATTTTCCATGACTGGATGGATGATAAACCACCTTTGTACCTGACTTGGTTCTCTCTCATTTAAAGACAAGTTTTTAAAATTCAGATCATATTCTGTATCTAAAATAACTTTACTTTCAAGGCAGAGAATTTGGAGGAGACACAGAAGAATAAAGAGGAATGTAAATATTAATGCTACACAGTTGTAAAGCATATTGCATTGGTGAACTGTTTACTGATCCCTCTCAGGTCAGTCCCAGAGCTAGGGCCGCAGAGCTGGAGGAATGGTTCAGTCTCAAGTAAAACTTACTGTGAGTTCTTTCACCTGTGGAGCCAGCTGCAGACTTTGCAGACTTACATTAGCTTGTGAACACCCAATAGCATCCATCAAGTGCTTGGTTCTGTTCTAAGCTCTAGAATAATAGCCCCCATTCCTGAAGGCAATAATTACCTTCTCTTTAAAGCTACAGAACTGACTCAGTAACCAGATAAACCCCTAAGTTCCTCCCAACATTGCCTTAAACCAAGCATATCCTTCCGTGAAGCTACCTCTATCTTTCCCACAAGCAGCTGTCATTAATTCCTTTCATAGTCTCAAACAGTATACCCCCAAGTCAGGCTCTTTTAAAATCAAAAGGTCCCCAAGGGTCTCCCAGCCAGCCCACCACCCCAAAGTCTGCATCTGGAAAGCTACTGGTCTCCCTCCCAGCTCACACCTCTGTCTATTGTCTGCCTGCCACATTTGATGTGGGAGACCACAGGACTTCTTCTTGCCATCTCCGTTGACTAGTTCCAACAGCTCATTTCAGGTCAGCTGGTTCAGCCCATGTTTGGAGAGGGCCATGTGACACATGATAAAACAAGTTTCCCAGACACTGCTTTAAATAAGCTGCTCATATAACAGGTCTCCCTGGAGAACATCTTTTCTTTCCTGCATGCCTGTGGCCCCTGAGTCAGCCTCTAACCAAAACAAACTCCTACAGTGCTTAAACCTACAAATAAATTTCTTTTGACAATAAGGCTCTATGAAGCACCTACCATGCTCCAGGTCCTGTAGGGGGGTGATGGAGGACACCAGCGTCATGCAGGGTCTCGGCTGCCGCTCCCAGCACAAGAACGCAGGACATGGTGAGGCCAAAAAGGAACACCCATGGAGCCATGGATGGGGGATTCATGCCACTATAGTCTCACTGACGGCTGGTTGGAGAAACAGGAAGCAGGAGCCACACGATGCACAATCCACCGTCCGCTTCTCTGCCAACCAACCATCCCCACTTTCTAGCTGCAATCGTGGCTGCGCTAGCTATATCAGTGGCCAATGGCTAACTGGTCACAGCTGATGGCCATCTGATCACAGCTGATGGCCATCTACTACCCAAGCCAGCACCTTTCCACGTGAGGCCCAGAGCCTGGAAACTGCTCTCTGGGACTCTGTCTCCACAACCAGCAATTAAGATGGGTTGTCACAGGGCTCCAGAATGTGAGAGTGAGAAAGGGTGGGAGACCATTGGATGCAACCTCTCATTATTACCCGGGAGGAGAATGAGGCTCAGTGTGAGGACGTCTTATTTCTCTGGGGTTCCACAGTTAGAGTCAGAGCTATTCTTTGGACTCGGGTCAGATCTTTGCCATTCCACCAGAAAGGGGTAAACTTTAGGTGTCCAGGCTGGTGATCCAAAGAAGTGATGTAGGCTGAGTGGGGACTATGCTGAACGGGAGAGTACAGACCCCTCCGAAGGCGACCCCTACTTCTCAACCCTTCATACCTCATTGGCCTACTTATCCGCTGGGCAGGACACTTCTGCTGCACTCAGCAGCCTGCAGGCCGGACCACAGGAGGATGAATAAAGTCAGAATAAGTCCAGTCCTTTAGCTCTGATTGGTTAAACATCTTAAAAGTTTGTTTAACCTCATTTGCATGGCCTAGCCAACAGGCTCAACTTTGATGGGCATAACAATTGCCTGGGGTATGTTTTAAAATGTGGATTCCTGGACCCTCCCTGGATATTTTGAGCCCCAACCAAATGATTCTGATTTGACTGCCACCCAGGTGGGTGATAGGCACTGGGGAGGGAATAGAGCACTGGGCTGGTTACTGACAGACGGGGAATCTGGAGCTGGGTGGTGAACCAGCTGTGTGACTTTACTTACCCCTGTGTTGTTACATACAGAGGTTGGTGGGATAACCCCAGGGGACACTCCAGGTTTGACATGCCCGGGTGGTGTCATTCAGTGAGTCCCACACATTCAGACCCCTTGTCTCAGCTGAGCAGACAGACATGGAGTGACTAGGGGAATCGATCACACTTAAATCTGCCTGCATGGGGTTCCTTGGACAATGCTCCCTCCTGAAGGGGACCTGGAGATGAGTCCCTGGCCCAGTAAGAACACCACCTGCCTCCTGAGGCCTTGACAACGTGTGTGCCCTTTCCAGAGGCCCTGAGAACAGAACCCCGCCAAGGGAGCCTATCTGTCTAGGTGGGTCAGGTCCTCCGGACTCAGACACTTTGTTTCCTCTTCCTTCTCCCACTGATGTGTCTTATTGCTGAGGGTGCTAATTCATCACACAAACGCATGATCCTCTAAGGAGTGAGAAAACAAAGAGTCCTGGGACAGTTGACGCTGGACCAGAGAGGTGGAGCAGCCCTGCCACTCCCCTTTGAGCCCAGAGGCACCATGGAGGCAAGAGAAGCTTTGGGGTCAGACCTGAGTTCCAATCCTGGCTCTGTCATTTACCCACCGGGCAAGTGAGTGAACTTCTCTGAGCCTGCAAAACTGGAATGGGAATAATCAAGTTTACCTGCAGGGCTGTGGTGAGAATGAAATCTGATTACACACTGGGAGCTCCCAATACTTAAAAAGGGCTCAGTAATCCTCGCCCCTCCCTCCTGCAGCTCTTTCTTGCCACCCTCTGCTTGGAGGAAAGTGTTTCTTTCTGTCTCTCCAGTTTAGAAGATAGAAAGGAGGTGGGAGGAGGACGCCTTCTCTCTT
This sequence comes from Rhinolophus sinicus, assembly GCF_036562045.2. Taxonomy (NCBI): domain Eukaryota; kingdom Metazoa; phylum Chordata; class Mammalia; order Chiroptera; family Rhinolophidae; genus Rhinolophus; species Rhinolophus sinicus. The sequence continues at coordinate 49,851,471 of NC_133751.1, forward strand.
TAGCATTATGGAAAAATACTCAAAAGAAATATTTACACCAAAAACAACTCTGCAGAAACAAAAGGAAATGAACAAAGCAAATATAAATCCATAAAATGGAGTGCAGATTACAGCTCCTACAAGAGCCTCTGATAAATGCCCCACAGTTCTCAGGGACAATGGAGCCGATTGGAGCTTCAGATGTCCCCAGCTGAAAATTGAAGCCTTGTCCCTCCCTCGAGTGAGCCTCTGCCTCTCAGCTGTTTTCTCAGCCTAAGAGGGTGGGAGATGCCTGAATTGGAGGCACAGAGAGCATTCTACTTGCCAAGATCAGCTTTGCAGCTCCTCCCTGGCTCCTGGCCCAACCCACACAACCCTTTCCCACACTCCCCACTCTTCTGGTGGCCTCTGAAAGGACAAGAACTGTAGCCCCGCCTGTGCAGAGCTGTACAAAGCCTGTCACGACTCTGCTCAGGAGGACTCACTCCCACTCGGGTGGGTGTTGGATAAAAGCATAAGCGGGAGGCTGACAGCACTGCCTTTTTCTGCATCTGGGCCCGTCCCTGCAGGGCTGCTGGAGATACGGAAAAACCGAGAACAAAGGTGGGGGGACCCAATCCTGGAATCCCCCAGCTCACAGCCAACCACCTGTACTCAGCTCTGCGAGGGCTGGGGGACTTGGAAGGGAAGCCCTGGACAGAGGCCACCTCAGAGGCAGGGCTGGTCAAACCATGGCCCTGACGAGCTTGGAACAACTGGAGGTGAGCCCCAACCCATTGCTGACTAAAACTGAAGGAAAAGTGAGATCGTCGACTGCCAAATGCTCCCAGCCAGACAAGCAGGAGTAACACCTCAGGGCAGGCTACTTTGCTGCCACAGCAAGGGTTAAGCAAGGCCTCCTGAGCCCAGGTCTGAGAAGGGTGGCCAGGATGTCTGCTCAGGAATCTGGAAAACTTACCAATGAGTGATTTAGAGAGCTGAGGGTACTTAGCAGGGAGAAATAGGCCTAGGGCCAAAGGGGTTTACATATGTGAGGGTCTACCTGTGGAAGAAGGATTTGCCATAATTAGAGACACCTCAAGGTGGAACTACAGCCAGAGGGTAGAAGATACAGAGAGAACTTCTCACCACTTAGCGCTGTTAACAATGGAGCACACTGCATTGAGGCCTTTAGAGGGACAGTCCATTCTGAAGTTTGAAGAGAGATGCCCAAAGCAAGATATGTTGGTGGCATTAGACCAGTTATAGGTGAGCCTAGTGAACCCTTTTCAATATTTTGAGCAGGTTAGCTATGCACAAAGATGGTCTGAACACGTATGTGTTGGCTTCCCTGTCAGAATATTAAAACCAGAGTCTCTGGAGTAAACTTCCAGACCCCTGCCCTTAAACATCAACTCTGAACTCTCAGGGTTTATCCTGAATGGGTCCTGCTCTCAGCTCACAGGTGACTGTTTGTGGTCAATGCCTGGTAATATGATGCTCTGTCTGGGCCCTCCCTGAGCCTGGGGAATGTGCTACTGGATCACAGGAATGCAGTCATGCCTCCACAAATGGGGGCACAGGCAGACTTTGCCAAAAGGAAGAAAAGATGTGTCACTATACCATGGCAAACCTTCCAATGGAGCATCCTTTTTGTGTCAGGCCCTGGTCCAATGGGTCCAGCTGCTCATTCAACCCAACCCCCATCCTGTCTGAATATATACTGTTTATGGTGCCCCAGCTAGGAGGACTAATAATCTATAAACAGAGGGAGTCCCACAAAGGGACACTTCACATGGCTGCTCCTGTCCATTCCCTATGTGTCATTGTTGCTTTTACTTGTCCCTTGGCTGGAGTTTTCTCTTATAGCCTACAAAATTAGCCCTACACTCAACCCTCCAGAATTGCCATATTTTTCCATAATTCCAAACAAGGACATCTTCTATTAGGATATATTTTAGACCAGTAATAGGAAGAGAAGCTATTTCTACATTGGAAACAGAAAAACTAATAGGGACCACCACACATTTATTGCATTCAGAGCTCCACATCATCTAATTTATCCTTTACAGCAATGCTTTTAGATGCACAAAGGGCTACATCCTATGGCCCTTTGGATCAAGTGTAGCAGGGTATGGACCTTCAATTTGCTTCCATAAGACACCTCAATTTGTTTGGACTTCTTTGCTGCCCTGGAAAGGCTCACCTTGTTTTCTCCAAGTTGGGATGAAACATCTTCCACCCCCTCCAGGGAGGGGAGAAAAGATGGCTATGTTCTCTAAACACCAATCATCTGTGCCTTCAAAGACCAGGGATCCTGGTTTTTTCTTCATTTATTTTTAAATTACTAATGATTTGAGCTCCAGTTTTTATGGATGGAGTGGACTTTTATGGTTTTATGTGTATATTCACTTTGGCTATTCAGCAATCTTTTTCTGTATAAAACACTCCAGTGCCTTTTTGGGGACTTACCTTGCCCCCATTGTGTGCAGATTGGTGTGTGGAATATTGGTGTATTTTGCCCACAAATATAGAGGCCAAGGAGTTCCAGGAGACTCCCTTCATCAGACCCCTTCTCTGTCACCACAGTACAGCCAAGGAGGTGGGCCTTCGACCTAAGCCCAACCAGTCAGACTCTCCACTGGGGCTTTGAACGTTGAGCAGAGTAATGCAAAGATGCAAACCCCCAACTGTCAAGTACTTCCTGTCCTGCTTCCAAGCTGCCTTCAGACTTCCCATTACTTCCATGAGCTCCCTGATAACTTCCCAATGAGTTTCCTTTTTTGCTTAGATCGTGTTTTAGGCCTTGGCAAAAACCAAGGATGACTCCCTCCCTGGTATTATTATTTATAATAAGGAACGTGATAGAAGAATCAAGTCACCAAGAGACCAAAAAGTCAAAGTGCTTTTTGCTATTTCTTTTCTTCTCCCTTTAAGACATTGTTATTTGGTGAATGGGCTGAGAGAAGATCTGCTTCAATGGACACATTCAAGTAAGTGCTGAGGAGCCAAATCTGACACTTGCAATCCACTCTCCTTCTTTCCATGGGTGGCACCTTCATCTCACCTGCAATGGGCCTAACCTGTCTCCCATGCAGTGTTGAGGTAAGGGAGGGCTTCACTCCAGTTGCCAATCAAACACAACTCTGTGGTGATGCCTGGTCCCTGTTGTGAACCATTGTTCTGCTCTCATTCAGCCTCATCTATGGAGGATCCCGATAGAGCCCTCAGGACAACTGGAATTCCAGAAAGGGCATGGACCCCAAGGGTGGTCTAGAAACTCTCGTGTGCAGGCTCAGGAGCTGAACTGAGCCCTCTGGAGAAGCAAGAGTTGAGACAGTGGGAGGTGTAGGCCCTGACTTATTCATAGCTCAGTGCACAAGCACAGGTTGGGGTCCATATGACTTACCATGTTCAACAGGAATTGACCTGGAGGTTTTAAATGACTCAAGAGTCAGTGGGGGTGGGGTGGGGGAATGTGACTCCTAATAAGAGCACACAATCTAGAAATTCACTCAGTGATGCCTGAAATGTTGGGGCAGCTCTGTGCCTCCCTCCCCCCAGGCACATCAACGTCCGAAGATGGAGGGAAATCAGAACCAGAGCAAGAGAAGATTCAGGTGGTGTGGGAGAGTGAAGTGGGCAGCTAGCTAAAGCACTGTCACATCCAAGAGTGGTTGGAATTTTCCTGCATTAGAGGACAAAACTAAAACCCATGGGTAGAAGTGCTAGAGCGGCAGACTTGGATAAGAATAAGGAAAACCTTTTAAACAGAGCAGTGCAACAGCAAAGTGGGCTGCCTGTGGAAGGTTCTCAGGGAAGTAGACAAGAGCGTGGCCTCCGGAGGCAGCCATCTGGGTCAAGTCCCAGCTCTATTATTTAACAGTTGTGTGACCTTGGCAGTTTCTTGACTTGTCTGTTCTCATCTGTGAAGTGAAGGAAATAATGGTACCTACATCCTGGGGCTATTTTAGGATTCAGAGTCCATGTTTGCAACAGGCATTGAATAATGCCTGGCAGATGCATACACTTACATAAGTGCTGGGTATTCACTAGAATTATTATTGTGAGGTGGTGAGACCTCTTTGGCGGAAACAGTCGAACCCAATGGGATTTGCTTCAGGGATGCTAAAGGACATTCCACACTGGCTGGGACAGGACACAGGTAATAGCATGGGCTTTTGTGGAGGACAGTCTATTCCGTGATGTTACTGTTACCAGACCTGCCAGGTAGATCCAGGCAGAACAGAGATTGCGTCCGAAAGTCCTCTCAGAGACTGTCTGAATGACCCTCCCCGATGGCCCACAGTATGCGGCTTGTATTCGTTCCTGAATCAGGCTGTTCGTTGCCTCAACCCCAGGGCAAGCATGTAAGGCATGTTCCCCTTATCTGGGGCAGCTTGCACCCCATTACCCATCCTTCCTTGTCCTATATAACCCACCGCACAGCACAGAGGAAATCCATGTCATTTCACTGTCTCTCAGGATGAGTCTTTGAAGTATGTAAGTTCCCCTGATAAACTCTTGATATAATGATGGAGTTGTCAGCCTCTTCCTACAGTCTCTCGACCCTGGGAAATTTTATGTAAAAGCTTTGGTGGCAGATGGCTCTGGTTTCCTATCACACTGCCATCAGCGTGACTTTGGGCAAACCGCAGAGTCTCCAGGTCTCAGCTTTTACATCTGGAAATGAAGCTGATATCTCTCTCTCCTCAGCACTGTCACAAGGATTAAATAATCACATGTACAGATATCCATCTTGTTATCTGTACTCTTCGTAGTTTTTAAAATCTGAAAACATCGTAACAAAAGATATTTAAAGAACGATCACCTATATATAGTCCCTGACACAATGGGGGCAGAGTAGGTATTATTATGGTTCCCTGTCCTCTTCCCCGAAAACCCCATGGTTCCCCAGCACCATCTCTGGTCTTCAACAGCCTTCTGGCTGATCATTTTGTCCTTTTACGAGTGTCCCTTCCTTTCAGGCAGCTTTGCGTGACTCACCCTTCGTAACTGCAATTAACTGTAATGTTCTGCTGGAGACTCCCATTACAATTGACGAGAACAGCCACTGTGGCCTAAAAGGGTCTGCAGGCGGACTGTTTCTCCTCGTGCTCTGCTGCCAGAGACACAGAAGCTGGGCGGCTGGGCATGTTGTGGCTGGCCTGCCTCTCTCCCCCTGCCCAGTTTTGCCCCCTGACCTGGGTTCCCATGGCAGAATCAGTCCCAAGGTCCAGGCCTTCTCACTTACCTGTGCTCCCCAGCACCTGTCTGGCTATAGGAGCCAGGAAGCCAGGCAAGGAGAGAAAGGCCATTTTTTCTCTTGGAGTTTGTCTTCCATTTAATTCAGGACACTGTCATTGAATACCTACTCTGTGCCAGACATACTAGGGGACCAGACGTGGATTTGAAGCATTCCTTACTCCCCAGGAGCTTAGAATTTACCGGGGGATGAAGGCAGATCCGTGAACAGTCCTGAGCCTACCGATGGCACAGGGCAACTGCTATAGAAATACAGAGAAGAAAGAGACTCTCCAACCAGAGGGGCCCTAGAAAGGCTTAATACAGTTGCCATTTGTTAAGCACCTACAGTGTGCAGAGTGCTTCCCTTATCTCATTAATCCACACAACTCTGGCAGGAATGGACTGGTTATCACCCCCACTTTACAAATGAAGAAACTAAGCTTCTGAAAAGGGAAATAATTTGTCTAAAGTTACATAGCCAGTTAAGAGGTAGAACCAGGACAAGATTCAAAGTCCAAAACATGTGTTTTTTCCCCAAAACGCCAGGCTACCTACTTCTTGGAGAAGGCTGAATTTGACCTGGACCTGAGATAAAGTTGATATTTTAGGCAGTTCTGGGGGTAGGATGTTTCTTCTGCCTCCCTGCTTCTAGCTGAGTACAAACTACCTGCTCTGTCCTATAGTTAATATAGTTCTCCCCTCTTCTTCCCACAGGGGCTGATGAAGCCTCAGGGCAGGCTGGGGGAAGGGCCTGTCTAGTTCATCTCTCCAGCCTACACCTGTGATCAATCTTTAATAAATAACCACATTGTCCACCCAAAGACTATGCCTGCCTACTGGAACCAACAAAAAGGTTGATATAGCACCTGCTGGGAGCTATTACCTGATTATACAGGATTAATAACCCATTCAACTCTCTAACCAGCCGGGTACAAACACATCCTTTATGCTACCTCAAGGCAAGTTTGTTCTTGTCTCAGTCATAGAATTTTAGATGATCAGTGCCTGGGAGATAATAACTAAGTTCAAGTATCGCTTCTTATAGATCTCACACTTAGGTGCTGGCCTGGGGCTTCAAGAAAGGACAGCAGAAGAGATGCTGTCTTCTCCATGCTTCTCACCTGTTGGGAGGGAGAGAACTAAGATTTATTGAGCCAGTCCTCTGTAGGTATTTGTCCCAGGCATTGTCCTGTCACATTTCATCCTCTCACAGCCCAGATGAGAGGGCCCTGCGCCACGTTTCCAGACGAGAACCTGGTGAGCTGAGGAGTCATGGGATATGCCTAAGGTCATGTGAGAAGAAGCCAAGGTGGGGACACACACCTGCCTGCTTCCAAAGTCACCCCACAGAGTAGGAGGAGGCAGGTGTTTTTTCCCCATCCCCTTTTAGGCTTGCAAAATGGGATTTGTTTTGGTAGGAACCCAGGAGGTTTAGGACCCAGTTTCTCCAGCTCAAAGGGGTCCAGCACAGAACTTTCCTATGGATGGAGATGGGAGCTGACTGAAGTAATGACCCGCACTGGGCAGGCACACAGTGACACACAGAGACCTGTGGAAAGTGTACGCACATTGCCTGCTTTGTTCCTGGATGACTCATGCAGCCCACGTAACAAAATTAATGTCTTCTCTTGCACCAGCAAATCGTATTTCCTTCTTTTAGAAAGTCACAATCAGCCTGCAAATGGCCCTGGTTTATTCTGGAGACATGGAGCCATCCTGTGGCCACCTCCCTGGACAGACCGGAGGCTGCCATCAGGACCCCAGAAGGGAAGGCCTCCCTGAGACTCTCTTTAACTCCTCTCTCTGCTCTGGCTAGGCCTTCTGCTCCTGCCAGTAACATTTTATCACACCCATGTCTCCTCAGAACTGATATTCCATGTATGAGCAAGTGCTCTGAAAGCCCCTATCACCACCGGCCTCATAAGGACCCCTTCCCCGGGTGGCCAATTTATTCACCTTCCTTCATGCTTTAGCTCCAAGGGCTCACTCTGTGAACCTTCTCTGCCTCCTCCCACACCCCAAGTAGCATTGCACCTCATCTCTTTGTGGCCTCCCTATCTCCATATACAGATCTCTCACAATAACAATAAATAACAGCCAACATTTATATAGTAGTTACTATGTGTGAATCACTGTTCTAAGATATACAGTAGCCACACCCTTATTTGCGGTTTCGCTTTCCGTGGTTTCAGTTACCTGTGGTTAACCATGGTCCGAAAATATTAAATGGAAAATCCAGAAATAAACAACTCATAAGTTTTAAATTGCATGCTCTTCTGAGCAGTATGATGAAATCTCGAGCCGTCCCACCCAACATGTGAGTCACCCCTATGTCCAGCGTATCCACACTGCATATGCTCCCCGCCCATTATCCACTTAGTAGCCATCTTGGTTTTCAGATCAACTGTCGTGGTATCACAGTGCTTGTGTTCAAGTCACCCTTATTTTACTTAAAAATGGCCCCAAAGCACAAGAGTGGTGATGCTGGCAATTCAGATATGCCAGAGAGAAGCCATAAAGTTCTTTAAGTGAAAAGGTTAGTACAGTACAATAAGATATTTTGATAGAGGGGCCACATTCATATAACTTTTATTACAGAATATTAATTGTTCTATTTCCTTATTAGCTATTGTTGTTAATCTCTTACTGTGCCTAGTTTATAAATTAAATTTTATCAAAGGTGAAAATGTATATGAAAAAACAGTATATATAGGGTTTTGTACTATCTGTGTTTTCAGGTAACCACCGGGTGTCTTGGAACATATCTCCCCTGCTGATAAAGGGGGACTACTGTATATGCGGATGTGTATATATGTGTATACACATTACATATACGTGTATGTATGTACCCACACAGATATACACCCATGCATTTAATATTCACAATCCTATGAGATAGGCATTATTATCTTCATTTCACAGATGGGGAAACCAAGACAGAGAGATTAAATAAATCGCTCGAATTCACTCAGCTAGTTAGCGGCAGAGCGAGAATCTGAGTCTCTTTAGTCAGGCTCCAAGTCCTTCATGCTAACCACTGTACCCCCAGCCTCCAGCACCAGTGATCCCTTTTTGTACTTGCTGGTTTCTTGGGGTCCCTCTGTTCTGTGGTCTACATGAGGAGAGGGATCTAGACCACAGCAGGGCACCAGGTGTGCTTGCTGAAAGGATAGGTACATCACGTCTGATAACAGCACCCGGGGCAGCAGCACTTCCCATGGGGAGGGAGACAGACTGATATCTGTAGGAAGAAGGTTCCAGGGAGGCAGCAGTGAATGCCAAGCTCTGTGGTGGGTTCGTATGTGGAGTGATGGGGTGAGAGCAAGGAGCCACTGTGGCTGGAGCAGAGTGAGTGCGGGAGATAGTGCAGCACATCATACTTCCTCCTGGGCCATGATGGGGATTTGGGGTTGGTCTTAGTCGGTAAGGGCTGCTTTAACAACATACCACAGACTGGCTAGCTTATAAACAACAGTTCTGGAGGCTGGAAGTCGGAGATGAGGGTGCCAGCATGCTCCAGTGAGAGTCTTCTTCTGGGCTTCGAGCATCTTATTGTGTCCTCACTTGGTGGAAGAGGTAAGGGAGCTCTGTGGGGTCTCTTTTATAAGAACACTAACCACATTTGTGTGGGCTCCACCTAAGCACCGGACAAAGGCTCTACCTCCTAATAGCATTACGGTTTCAACATATGGATTTGGGGAAACATTCATACTGTATAGCTGGGTTTTATTCCAAGTGTGTTGGAAACTCCTGAACGGACTGGTACAATCTGACCCATGTTTCAAAAACCTGAAAGCATGGGGTGTGTGTGTGTGATGTCACCCTTAGGTACTGAGATCAATAGTGATGTGTGGGGTTTACAAGTAGTCCCTTACCACTGCCATGTCTCCCTCCCTTCACAGCCCACATTGTGTCTCCAGCTAGAACTTACAGTCTCACAAAGAATACAGCTAAATAAACAATTGCCATGCTGCTGACACAAGCTGTGATGAGGCAAGGGAGTGGGAGCAGAGAAAAGGTACTACTCAGTCAGACAGGGGCTTTATCAGTGGAAATGAAGGGTCACTTCTGGAGGAGGTAGCATATGACACAAGACCCGAAGAATAAGCAGGAGTTGACCTGGATATGAATGTGGTCCAGGCAGGGGAAGCATACATACGCACAGAAATAATGATTCTGCTATTCCTGCACCCTGGTTCCCTTACTCCCTGGTCCTCCAGTACCCACCTTGCCAACTCCAATGCTAGCTGGACCCAGTGAATCCTTTTCTGCTGCTCAACTTTGCTGTAGAAATTTGCCACCACTGGTTCCAACACAAATTCACACTCTCATCCCAGCTGGACCCTTCACCACTTAGCATTCCTTTCCTTATAGTTAACTACCATGTTTCCCTGAAAATAAGACCTAGCCAGCCATTTAGCTCTAATGCGTCTTTTGGAGCAAAAATTAATATAAGACCCAGTCTTATTTTACTATAAGACCGGGTATAATATAATATAATATTAATATGATATCTGGTCTTATATTAATTTTTGCTCCAAAAGATGCATTAGAGCTGATTGTCCTGTTAGGTCTTCTTTTCGGGGAAACATAGTACCTGCCAGAGTCCCCACAGCACATACTTCAGACTTATCTTTCTGCCTCCCTCATTCGCCAAGGGTGAACTGACCTCATGACATAATGTGAAGTACCAGCTCCTCTCTTCTGATCTTCACCTCAAAGAATGTTTGCATCTTCAACCCTCATCTCCTTCAAATAGTCATCTCCTCCCTCATCTCCTCAGAAAAAGGTGATCATGTTTGTTGATTAAGATAAGCATTTATCTTGCTTTGGTTGGATTGTATTTGGGGGTAACCACACAGCCCAGATAGATAAAGGAAAGTTCTATTTTTTTAGAAATAATTCCAGCTTTTACAAAAATGTGAATGCAATGCAGAATTAGAAAATCATCTTTTTGCAATTCCATTTAGTTCAGATAAAAATCATCAGTGGATGAGACAATCAGATAGTACGTTAACGAGGAACTTTATACGGAGAGATAAGGCTGCCACCACTTGACCTCCACTGTTCCATCTTAGCAAGATCACTAAGAATGGAGGAACCAATGCATAGGCCTCCTGATGAGGTGAAACATGCAGTGGGTGGCACCCGGTCTGCACATGGGAATCACCTGGGGAGCTTTAACAAATAACGATTCCTGGGACCCATCCCCACCAATTATGATTTAAAAGGTCTGGAGATTTTTAAAAAGTGCACCCGCTGCTTCTAATGAGCAGCAAGTTTTCAACTACTGTTACATGAAGCACAAAGCTTTGCCTGGAAAGAACAAAGTACACCATGAACTGTGCTTGCTCCCACAAAATGTTATCTATTCAAGGCGTTCAAGTCAATTTCTAGTTAAAGAAATTTCAGGGGCTCAAGAAACAAGTTAAGTGACACTGTGAGGAAGCAACCACACAAATCCAGAATGTGACTCATTCTGCTGAGCAACTGATTCATTTCATTTTTTTCAATAATTCAATGGCTTTAAAGGGGGGGAGAAGGAACTATTCCAGACTACGAGACTTTGAAGACTGTGGGGACAGAGCCCCAGGGAGCAGTTTCCAGCCTCTCGGCCTCACGTGGAAAGGTGCTGGCTTGGGTAGTAGATGGCCATCAGCTGTGGCTAATTGACTGTCAGCTATTACCAGTTAGCCAATTAGCCACTGATATAACTGCCCCCGGCTGCGCTGGTTGGTGAGTTGGGAGTCTAGAGTCAAGAGTCGAGTTGGTTGGTTGGTTGGCAGAAAAGCGGACAGCAGGTTGCAGGTCATGTGAATCCAGCCTCCAGCGAGACTATAGTGGTATGACTCCCCTACCTATGGCTCCATGGGTGTTCCTTTTTGGCCTCACCATGTCCTGCGTTCTTGTGTGGGGAGCGGGAACAGAGACCCCGCAGGTTGCCTCATATGACAAATGGCGCAGCGAGCAGGGTCTCCCGCATGACAAAGACATAAGAACCAAATACAGTGCATGGGCACACTTCGGATCTTGAATTGAACAAGTCATTTTTTTTTTTTTATACAACTGGGGAAAATTGATTGTGGACTGGATACTAGAAGCTTTCCAAGAGTGAGGGACAATTTAGGGAGAGTCCAAGATGGCAGAGTAGATAAACACTACTTTGTTCCATGAACACATTAAAATTACAACTAAATTATAGAACAATCAACGTGGAGAACCATCTGAAGGAATCACCAGCAGACCAAATGAAGCAGAAGATCGAATTAGCGATTCAGAAGACAAGGTAGCAGAAAACACCTGATCAGAACAGCAAAAAGAAGAAAGAATTAAAAAAAGGGGGGAGGGTATTTTAAGCAACCTCTGGGACAACATCAAGCATACAAAGTGGTAGTTACAAAATAATCATGAGGATATAAAGTAAAGCATAGGGAATATAGTCAATAATATGGTAATAACTATGTATAGTGCCAGGTGGGTACTAGACTAGTCAGTGGGATAATTTCTTACATTATATAAATGTCTAACCACTGTGCTATACACCTGAAATTAATATAAAGTAATATTGAATGTCAAAGTAATTGAAAAAATTAAAAATGGGGGGAAAGGAGAAGGGGAATAAGAGGTCCAAATTTCCAGGTATAAAACAAATAAGTCATGGGGATGTAATGTACAGCATAGGGAATATAGTCAATAATATTGGGATAGCATGGTACAGTGTCAGACAGTTGCTGGGCTTATCATGGTGATCACTTCTTGAGGTATATAAATGTTGAATAACTACGTAATATTGTATGATAGCTATATTTTAATAAACATCTTTAAAAAAGAGTGAAGGACAATTTATTAGGTGAGTAATTACATTGAGATGATGTAAGAAATATTTGAAATACCATGTTTTTTAGGTGTAAAGGGTGAAATGATACAGATCTTGGAACGATCACTTTGTAAGTTATATAAATCTCTAATCATTATGTTGTACACCTGAAAGTAATATAATATTGTGTCAACTGTAATTGAAATATATTTAAAAGTAAGAATTTTTAAAAATTAAAACAAGAGTAAATGAAGCAAGCATGACAAAACTTTAGGAATTATTACATCTAGGTGAGAGTTTATGGGTGTTCACCTGTTAGTCTCTGTACTTTTGTATATTTTTGAAAATTTTATAATATAGTTTTTTAAAAAGATGAACCCCTTTGCTTTCCCAGTATCAGCTATCAGTATTTGTATTGCTACATCTGTTTCCTTGTTCCGTCCTCATACTCAGCACAGCAGCACCAGCACCAGTGGATGAGACCAGAGACTGTGCCGAGTGCCGTAACTCCCACCACAGTCCAGTAAGGTAGGTGCTGTTACCCTCCCTGTACGGACAAAAACACTGGAGTGCAGAGGGATTGTCACTTGCTCAAGGTCACATAGTGAGTAAGGGGTAATCAGGATTAGAAGACAGATATGAAAGCCCCTACATTTCTGTTGTGTTCTTTTTTAGATCACTAAGTCCCACTATTGTCTTCCCTCCTTTTCCCTCTCATCTGCTCTCTCTGTGTCTCCACCATGTCCCTCTCCTTAGGTTCCCTCCAATCTCAGCCTGAAAGGACGCACCCTTTAATCTTTCTGAGCCACAGCCCGTTCTTTCTCCGTCTTTTCCCACCCCACACGGCTGGGAAGAGCCCTCTACACTTGTCTCCTTCATTCTCACCCCTGCTCGTTCCTGAGTCCCTAGTACTCTGACTTCTACTACCCCATGTCCACAAAAGGCCTCATGAACAAACCTGGGGAATGTTTTCCACCTGCAGCATGTGACCCACTTGCCTGCTCCTTCCTTTTTGGAGCCCTCTCCCCTCTGACCCGTAAAGACGGATTCTCCTGATAACTGCCCTCACTCCTTCTCTAGCTCTTTGTCCTCCTTCCGCAAGCATGCCACCTTTCACAACGCACTAAACATTCTGGTGTTTATTTTCTACATATTTCTCAAATTGGGGCCCTAGGGCCAGTATCACAATCACTTGGGTAGATGTTAAAAACTCAGATCCCAGGACCCACCCAGACCTGCTGAATCAGACTCTCAAAGTCTAATATCTTCATTTTTAGTAAGTTCTCTAGGATATTCTTACATCTCTAGAGTCACAATGCTTTCCTAGTGGCCCATCCGTTCCAAGGCCTCCAGCTGCCCCCTGAAGGCTGATGATTTTGAACACTACAGACTTATTACAGATTCAGCCTTCTCTCCTAGTCCTGAAACCCCAGTCTCATCTTTTACTCCACCCTTGTCTTCATTTCCCACATGTGGTCAATTGCTCCACCCTGTTAATTTTGTTTCTGAACCATTGCTTGCATACCTCCCCTCCCCTCGGCCCACTGACCCCGCTGCCCTGCCCTGGGTGGGACTCTCATCCTCTCTCACATGGCCTATTGCATTGGTTTTCTGAGAGGTACCTTTTGCTCCCAGAGACTCCTCCACCTTCTGAATCTCCCTCCGCACTGCTGTAAAAGTCCTCCAAGCACTGATCTAATTATGTGAATTTTCCCGTCCTGCAACGTACAGTGGTTCCCTATTGCCTATAGAATAAAATCCACATTCCTCCATGACATGACTTCCACCTACCTTTCCAGTCTTATCTTCTGTTTAGATTCATGATCAAACGTTAAACCACTTTTTGTTCTCCACACATACCTGTACTTTGTTTATGAGGTCTCTTCTGGCCAGGATACTTCCTTCCTCCCATCTTGAATGTTGAAATCCTATCTTCTACAGCAGCTAGTGAACTGTGTTTCCTGGTCATCTTGCCCAGTGTGATCCTCTCTCATTTGGATCTGGCCTGGCCAATAGAATGCAGTCTAAGTGACATTGCATAACTCCCAAGGTTAGATCATAAGAAGCCTTGCAGTTTCCCCTTTGGTGTGAAATGATGCTCTCAGGGAAATCAGCTGCATATAAGAATGTGCCATGCTGTGAGGACGCCCAGCTAGCCAAGGTGGAGAAACTGTGCAGAGAGAGAGATACCCTGTCAGCATAGGCTGTTCCTGCCATCCCAGATGAGGTGTCAGACATGGGAGTGATGAAGCTTGGATGTCAAGCCCATTTGAGTCTTTGGGTGACTCCAGCCCCAGCTGCAACCTAACTATAACCCCATGGGAGACCCCAAATAAGAACCTCCCAGGGATCCCCGTCCACCCACAGAACTGAGAGTATAATCACTAGTTTTAAGCCACTAAGTTTTGGAGTGATTTGTTACATAATAGATTTCTGGAACAACTTTATCCTAACTCAAAGACCAATTTTCAGTGCAGAGACCCCTGAGCCCTTGGAATGAATGAATTGCCCTCTGCCATGTGCTCCCACGGCTCTCCGTGTCTATCAGAGATGAGATCCATCACGGTCCGACACACAACTTTGTTAGGAAGGGCACGGATTTTGCCTCACTCACCTACATGGCTCTGGTACCAACCAGAATTGGTACTCAGTAGATCCTCAGACAAAGTTTGCTGAATTGAATTGATTTCCTTTCCTTCTCCAGCCCCTGGAGGTAGAGAATCAAGATACAAGAATCAAGGAACCCGAGAGCGCACAGTATTCACCGGTGACACTGTGTGTGCCCAGTCTTGGCAAAGCTTTCTAAACCAGAGGGAAAGAAAGCCTTTGAGACAAATTTTACCAGCCAAAGGTGACTGCCTTTCCTTGCTCACTAACAACAGACAAACATTGTGGATCCAAGCCATCTGTGCCAGCAACACACTTCCCCAGCTCCCCGGAGGGTTGCTTCCCACAGGTTCTGGGCTGGAGGACTCTAGATCACGTGGGATGTGAGGGACCCTCGGGACATCCACCACAGGCCCAGCTGAGGTGGACACTGTGTACATAGTTCGCTGGACAATGCCAACTCAGATCTTTTAACTATTGTTGAGCTTAAGAATCACAAAACCACCGAATCCCTCTTGTGGACCAGGAATAAATCTTCTATGTCACCACGCTCCCTTTCAAAACTCATTTCCAGACCTCCCTCTGATCATCTTAATTCCCTTTCCATTAAACAAACATTATTTTGAGCCATATTCTGCCAAACAATTTTAAGTGTGTTCTGTGCAAATTGCATCTGTAACTATACAGATGACAAAAGTCTCTACTCTGTTACAGGACAGGATTCTGATTAATCTTAATCTGCCTTTATCTTCTATGTGACATGTGGTAAGAATCTTTCCTAGGATTTGGACTGTTACATCAGTGTTTCTCCATCTTGGCTATATATTAGAATCCTGGAAAGTTTTGAAAAACATACCAGTGTGTGAATCCCAACCCCGAACATTGAAATCAGAATCTCGGGGCATCAGGTCTAGGCATAAGTATTTTTTAAAAGCTCCCCAAGTGTTTCTAGTGTGCACCAGAGACAAGAACTATTGTTCTTGCAGACCATAAACATTGGTAATGGTTGGGGTTCCAGGCAGTTTCCTTCCCAGTCCTGTTTCTCATTTTGGCTACAAATGATCATTTTGTAAAATACGGTCTGTCCCGATGGAACAAGAGGGACATCAGACAGATGTGAAGCTGTTGTCAAGGAAATGTTAACTAAATTCAGACGACTCACATTTCATGAGTTCAATTCTGTGTCATTGAACATTGATTTATTGTCCAACTATGGAGTATGTTTTTTTGGTAATCACGCTGAAGACTGTAGCATGAGAAAATACCACACTGCGAGAAGAGAAAGCACAATATTCTCTCTTCTGTGATTGCAGGGGCAGAGAAATACATTTTTAAAAGCCTGGAAATGAAAACAACACGATCATGATTAGGGTATTGGATGATTTTTTTTCTTCTCTTTCAAAACTTCTTTTGTGCTGATCACCATACTTCTAAAACTTAAAATAAAAAGCAAAATGACGTCTGAATACTTGGATTTATTTATAAAGAGGCTGCCTTTAATCGACGATCAAGATGAAGACATACTGCGCAGCTCAGACAAGTCTGTCCCCCTCTTTGGGCCTCAGTTTCCCCCCCGCAGATCGCGCCAGGGGAGCTGCAAGGTGCCTCACAGCAACACACTCTGACTCCAGGCTCCTGTGCCACTATGAGACCAGTTTCAATGAGACCGTTAAGCGAATGTCACCCAAGATGCGGTCCTTGGTGAGGAGTCTGGGCCAAACGGGCTCTGAGCCAAGCGTGTTCACCCCCCGACCTCCTCAGCACGCTCTACACCCACAGCTCTGGCCTTGCCTCCACCCACGCTGTGCCTTCCCGCATGCCAACTTCCCTCTGTGGTCCCCTTCGCCCACTCACAACTGCAGGCCTCCTTCCGGGCCGCCCCTACACCATGAGCAGTTTGCCAGTTAATATACATCAAGCTGCCACCTTCAAACAGCTCAGAGAGCCCCATCTGTTCTCAGGAACATTCCAGCTAGAAGGACCACCCACTGCCATCAGCACACAGGCCAGTCCATGAGGGTTCCTCTGAGTGCTGGGCAAGGGGTCCCCTCTGAGCCCAGCACAGCTTGGCCCAGACAGCAAGTGGCAGGCACATCTGGTCACCTGGCTGGGTGATGGGCCCCCGGACACTGTACCTAATAAGGACCTCCTCACTGTGGGAGCCTTTGTGGGTGAAAGTCCATCCTGAGCCATCCTTCCCTGGAGAGGTCTGAGGGCTGAGGACCACATGGCCCTGGATATCAGCACAGGGTTCAAGGAAACGTCATCTAGTGTGGCTCTGGGATGCTTGTCCCTTACAGAGGGGCACATAATAATTGCTACCACCCATTGCTTCCTGTGTGCTGGCTGCTCCAGGCATTTTATCCCATGTAATGTTCTCAACAACGCTGAATATAGGTACTATTATTATAATCACGTTTTCAGATAACGACGTTGAAGCTTAGACAAGTGAAATAATTTCCCCCAAACACTCAGCTAAGTGGTAAGACAGGGTGAAGTATTGGTTCTGAATTCAAACTGCTTGGATTTGAATTCTGGCTCTGGCAAGTAAAAAGTGTGTGATGTCATTATTAAATCTCTCTGAACATCAGCTTGCCCTTCTATTAAATGGGGGTAATAATCCCAGTTTATCAGGATGGATGTGGAAGGATTAGATGACATCATCCATGAAAAATTCTTAGCACAGAGTCTGGGCTCAGTAAACACAAGCTATTGTTTTTAGCTGGATCTGAACCCAGGTCCCCCTTCCAAAAATTACTCTCCATAAATGTTGAATTTATCTGGTTTACCCCTTCGCCCAGGCTCTGGGAAGTTGGACTCCCTCTACTAGCATTGCACTCAAAAGCCCGGGCTTGAAGAAAGGAATAAT
Organism: Rhinolophus sinicus; assembly: GCF_036562045.2. Classification (NCBI taxonomy): domain Eukaryota; kingdom Metazoa; phylum Chordata; class Mammalia; order Chiroptera; family Rhinolophidae; genus Rhinolophus; species Rhinolophus sinicus. The sequence continues at coordinate 49,868,969 of NC_133751.1, forward strand.
GGAACACACACACTGAATGTGTATCATTTTAAAGCCCAGCACCCCTACAATCTTCTGTTTCCAGACACATCATCTCTTCTTATATTATCAGAAACTTAGTTGCTCCACACCAAAGGGATGAGGTGGGATGGAGAGAAGTGAGTAGAATATTTAGAAGAAATGAAATGAGACCACCCACCCAAACACAAACCCCAAAGGACAGCGAATAGTTTCAGAGCTTCTTGAAACGGATGGTCTTTCATTCCATCTCCCCCTGCCCCATGCTATCCAATCTTTGTTCTGGTCATATAGATGGGAAGAACTCTTGTAAAGAAACTGCAAAACCACTTAATAGAGAAAATAAAGTGTGAACACCAGTTGACCCCTCAGCCCTTGAGACTGGAATTACCTAGAGGGTGAATAAACATTTTTCCTGCCCCAACATTCAGGTAGCAGTCCCTAGCAGTAGTGACTACTGGGGCAATCCTAACGTGAACATGTGGATATGCTCGGCCCAGTTAAAGAAAATCATCCAGTAAGGGCTGAAGTGTGTGTGTGTGTGTGTGTGTGTGTGTGTGTGTGTGTATGTGTATGTGTGTAAGTGATAACGAAAGGACTTTCTTCTTTTTTTCTGTCACACTTCACTCTGAGCAAGACTTACTGGCTTGTGACATGTAGATGCTCTGAAGACGGATGTATGCCTTCTGCTCCTTTATGTCCCTCTGGGGTCATGGCATCTTCCCTCCCTTAGCTCCCAGGGACATTTCCTCTGCCAGGTGGTCCCTCCAGCGGGAATCCTGCTCTCTCTTCCAGGTCAGGCACTTTTCCCTTCTGCTCCTTTGGGAGTAACTGGCCATCCCTTTGCTGTGACAGAGGGCACAGTATGGCCAGTCGACTGCGTTCTGCGTCCTGGGAAGGCTTGCATGGCCTGGCTTCCATGGAATTGCAGTCCTGTGCAGGAGTTCCCCAAAGGGGGCTCTGGACTCTCCCACGGACCCCTGTCTGACTCTCTCCTGTGCTCTGGTTCAGTAGCCCCTCACCACTCTCCTCTTCACTAGGCCATGCCCCTGCTTGTGCACTGAGCAGGAGAGAAAGCTGGTGATTGGAGGGAGACAGACAGACAAACAAAGACAGACAGAAGTAAAGACAAGCGATGAAGAGAGAACAGTCTTGCCTGGGTTGCCTTTGGTCCTCCAGGTCCCGATTCTGGGATTTCCAGAATGCAGCTGATTGTATGATACTTTTTTTTACTTGAGTTAGCTAAATTTTCTTTCTATTTATTGTGCCCCGAAGAGTCCTACTAAACATCTCAAGCCATCCTCACTGCACGTATCTAGGACTCTGCTGTGTGGGTCCCTCCTCTCTGAGGTCTTCTGCAGGCGGGGTTAGCTGCCCCACCCCTCTTCCCACAGTCCCTTGTAGACAGGTCTGCTGTACACAGTCCATGTGTGATATTGATCTAGGTGGCCATTTGCCCATTTCCTTTCCCCATGTCTTTCAGGTAGGTTCTGAGTCTCTTTCCTGACCGGGGACAAGATATCATTCATTCAGCAAGGTATCGTCAGAAGCCCAGAACAGTGCCTGGCATATGGTAAGTGCTTATAAATGTTGGATAAATGACAATGAAAGAATAAATTGTCAGTATGGCAAAACATAAATAAGTTGCATAAGACTTTCTAAAATAGCTCTGGAAATTTTATTTCTACCTTGAGTTTTAAGCATGCCATTTGGCCCAAGAAACATTAGACTAGCGGGGACACTGCCCTGAAAAGGGACTGCAGAAGCCCATTAAACAGGGCTTAGTAACTTGCTATCTCCTAGGAACAGACACCATGCCCTGGACAAAAGGGTGAGCCTGTGGCCATGGCCAGTAACAGTCCTTGCCTGACCTGTAGCACCAATGGTCCCCCACAAAATGCAAAGGGTTTGCTTGCTGGGGGACAGATGGAGGCTGACATGCCCACCGAACCAGACATGCAGAGAGGAGAGACAGATGGAGAATGCGAGGTAACCTGCAACCCTCAAGCTGGTTCTTTTGTCCTCCTTCTGCTCTGGGAGCTGTCCCTGTGTCCCTAGTGGCTTTGAGAGTCAATTGGTTCTCCTTGTTTCAGCCACTTTGACTTGGGTTTCAGACATTTAGAACATAAAGAACCCTGACCAATTCAACATTAAACCTCCTCCAAGAATTTGGACCTGATTACCAAGGCTATTCTAAAAGAGACAGCTCTTAAAGCTAGCCCTTCCCTCCCACCTCTCTCTGGTCCAGGAGTGATTTGTGGACATTACCTTCCTTCTGGCCGAGGTGGATGTGTGGGACTAAGTTTAAATGTGGCCCTTCTTAACCTGCTGGCTGCAGTACCAAGTGAAAAAAGCAAGGTAGAGAAAAATGTGTACAATACATAATGATTAACGTACTGAGCAAGAGGCAGATATGCTTATAAAAACACAGAATGCATATACAACAGGTAAGAATGGAGGTACCATTTAATGTAAGCTCTTTGAGGGCAGGAATTTTCAACTTTTTATCACTGCTCTAGACTTTTTATCACTCCCCAAACCTAGAACAGGTACTTACCAAGTGTGTAAACAGAATAGAATAAAAAATATCCCTGAAGAGAATATGGCATTGGTGGTTGCCTGCTAGGGAAGAGGGTGAGTGGTGTCAGAGTTGAAGAGGGGTAAGATGGAAACTGAACACCATTCTATGCTATGTGCACGTTTGCATGTGTGTACTACCTTAGAAAGGAGTAAGAACAGGAAAGCAGGACACCTTGGGCCTAAAAACAGGTTGGAAAAAATATGAAAAATCTGGTCAAGCGTCTCTTATTGATACCGTTCTCCCTCACAAGGGGGAGGTGGGAGGGAAGAGCTACGTAGAGGATTAATAGTACCTGCTCCCCTTACATGGTGTCCCTGCAGGGCTAACCTGCTCCTGCTTGTGAATATGGCAACCTGAGTGTTTCCTTACGTAAACAAGTAAGGGTCGCTGAAATAGTGCAGCCTACTTGCTTTGAGTAATGAAACAATAGACTTTCATTTTGACAGCCAGCTTTTGACATTTTGTCAACCTCACGGAGAGTCATTTCTGCTTGTTCTCCACTCAGCTGATTTCACTGACATCTTTGGAAATGGTAGGCACTCTTAAGAAAAGACCCTATGTGTTTAACTTGGGCTACTTCCTGTTACAACAAACACGTTCAATTTCTAACAATATTCCCAAATAGCCAATGTCAATGCTCTCTTCCAAAGGTGGGGGCACATGATAGAATTAGTACAGTAGTCCCCACTTATCTGTGAAGGACATGTTCCAAGACCCCCAGTGGATGCCTAAAACCACAGATAGTACCAAATCCTGTATATGCTATGTTTTTTCCTAAACATCTATACCTATAATAAAGTTTAATTTACAAATTAGGCACAATAAGAGATTAACAACAGTAACAAATAATAAAATGAAAAAAATAACAATATACTTTAATAAAAGTTATGTAAATGTGGTCTCTCTCAATCTCTCTCTCTCTCAAAATATCTTATTGTACTGTACTAACCTTTTCACTTAAAAGCAGCACTTTATGGCTTCTCTTTGGCATATCCCAATTGCCAGCATCACCACTCTTGTGCTTTGGGGCCATTATGAAGTAAAATGTGGGTGACTTGAACACAAGCACTGTGATACCACGACAGGTGATCTGATAACTGAGAAGGTGTAAGTGATGAACGAGTGGGGAATGTATACAGCATGGAGTCTCTGAACAAAGGGATGATTCTTGTCTCTGGCATGAAATTTCATCATTCTAATCAGAACAGCGTGCAATTTAAAGCTTAGGAATTGTTTATTTCTGAAATTTTCCATTTAATATTTTTGGAATGCAGTTGACCACAGGTAACCAAAACTGTGCAAAGCAAAACCACAGAGAAGCAGGGATGACTGTATTCTCTATATTTGACAGAGTTTTGTATTTTGACATCTCATTTAAATCCCATAAAAACTTTGTGCAGGGGACGTGATCATCACATTTTATAGAAACTGGGGCTTAGTTAAGCAGATGGGAAGCAAGGATTCCCACGAGGCCTGTCTCTAAAACACATGTTCATTCCACTCTACTGCCTCCCTATATTTGTATGACACTTGTAGTTTATAAGGCAACTTACATGAACTATCCCATTTAATCCTCACAACCCTGAAATCTAGGAATTATTTTTAATTCCCATTTGCGATGGACTGAATGTTTATGTCTCCCCCAAATCCTTATGTTGATGCCTACTCCTCAGTGCGATGGCATTGGGAGGTGGAGTCTTTGGGAAGCAGCTAGGTTGTGAAGGTGAGGCCCCCATGAATGAGAGTAGAGATTTCCTCTTTCTCTGCTCCCTGCCATGTGAGGCTACAATACGAAGGCTGTCTCCAAACCAGGAAGCAGCTCTCATCAGACATTGGATCTGCCAGCACCTTGATCTTCGACTTTCCAACTTCCAGAACTGTGAGAAATAAGTGTTTGTGGTTTAAGCCCCCTCGTCTAGGGTAATTTGTTATAGCAGCCCAAATGGGCTAATACACCATTTTTAGAGGGGAAAACAGAAGTTCAGAGGTGGGCATATAGAGGCAGCATGGTATGGGAGGGGCAAGACCTGGATCCTACCCCTGAGTTCACCCCCGATGAAATTCTGGGACCACGGGAAAGTCATACATCCTCCCTGGCCCACAGTTATCTTACCTGCAAGGTAGAGCAAGGGACTAGATGGTCTCACATTCCCAGCAGCTAGCATATGTCTGTCATCCTAGGAAATCTCATGGTGTTCCCTGTAATGAGATTAGAGTTTTAGCTGTTAAGTGGGAGCCAACAGAAACTTATGTACACAACTGGCTCTGGTGGGATATTTGCATTTGTTCCTATGCTGAACTTCACACTTCTAAGTTTCTACAGTTACGATGTCTTAATCTAATGACACTACTTCTAGGGTGCCATTAACATTCCCATCGGAAATGGAAACGCGAAACTCCTCCTAGCACTCCAGGGGCTCATGCTATCATGGCCTTAGATGATTTTTAAAAAATCATATTTAGGTTTATTAAAATATCAACCTTGTTTGTATAGAAACAGGGAAGTTTATGCCAGTGTTTATACACGGGCAGAAAAAAACCTTTAAGATCTCAGTCCACCAGAAATAGGCCAGCCCACATGTGTACCAACTGCACTGAGCTGATGGAAACATCCGAAAAAACTACCTCTTCCTGGCTGTCCGGGGTCAGGTGGAGGGCTTTCCTTTGTTAGTGGGCATTGCGGCAGCAGTGCCAGCTTAGTGCTGAGTCAAGGCAGCTGCTGGAACCAGGGTTGGTGGGGTCCAGTGACGACAGTCTTACATAGTAAGGTATTGGGTGGAGTGGAAAGAGAATGGGAGCTGGGTTTGAATCTGAACACGGCTGTTTGTGGCTCTGTGGTCCTAGGCCAGTTGCTTCTTCTCTCTGAGCTTTACCTTCCTCACCTGTAACTTCTCAGCATTTCTGGCTGAGGATTGCTACAAAGGTTGAAAGGACTTAAGGTGTAGAGAAAATGATGATAGTTAGGGAGGTAGTTTCACTATTCTTATTGAGTAAATGAGGAAATTGAGGTACAGAGAGATTAAATAACATAACAGCATCTGAACCTGTGTCATCTAGCCCCAGAGCCTGCAATGGTAACCATTAAACTAGACTGTCTAAATTTACTCATTCATAGCTACACAGTTTCATGGACGTGTCGCCTCCTGGGGATGCTGTCTGCGTACCAAGATTTTTCACAGAATAGTTTTCATTGTTTTGGTAAGTTTGTCTGAGTCTAAGTTCTGGCTTTCAGCCTTGTAAACCCAGAAACCAGCTTCTGTCAGTCAGCACGATGAAGACGGGCCCATCCCCGATGGTAATTTACAATGAGGAATAACTACAGAGCAACCAGAACCCTTGAGTCCTATGACCAACAGTTGTCATCTTCTTTGGAAGCCAAGTTAGAATCAGAAGTTTGTCTGAAAAATGTGATAGTTAAGATATTGCAGCAACCTAAGGGTCCATCAGTAGACAAATAGATAGAGAAGAGATGGTATATTCAATGGAATATTATTCAGCCATAAAAAGAATGAAATCTTGCCACTTGCGACAACATGGATGGACCTAGAGGGTATTGCACTAAGTGAAACCAGTCAAACAAGAGAAAGACAAATACCATATGATCTTACTTGTATGTGGAATCTAAAAAACAAAATAAACGAACAAACTCATGGATACAAAGAACAAATTGATGGTTGTCAGATGGGATGGGAGTTAAAAGGATGGGTGAAAAAGGGGACGTGATTAAGATGTACGAATTGCCATTTCTAGAAACAGTCACAGGGATGTAAAGTACAGCATAGGGAATATAGTCAATAATATTGTAATAATTATGCATGGTATCAGATGGGTACTAGACTTATTGGGGTGATGACTTCACAAGGTATATAAATGTCCAATCACCTGAAACTAACATAATATTTTATGTGAACTGTAATTGAAAAAGAAATTCATTAAGAAAAAAAAGAATGAGGGGAGTTACAGGCCTCAAGTGTCTGACGGCTGTAGTCTGGTGACTCCACTCACTGTAGATGTGCCTCCTACTTGCTCTTGCCCTTGGGACTATGAAATCGGAAGGTACCAGCCCAGGCTTCCCCTTCCGAGGACATTAGGACGTACTCGCCTACTCACCCAACATTTATCTCTGGGACTTCACTTACTTTTCTTGGATTCCATGGCTGATCAAGCCCCTCTTGTTTATTAACTTGTTTCTAGACATAAGGAATGTCTTGCTTTCAATCAGGGTCCAGCAAAACTTGGAGGATGGGGAAACTTTCTGTCTCCCTAGATGACTTTGAGGTTCTCTGCTGTGATCCTTGACAAATTAGGCGTAAGTGTAGGTCTTTAAGAGAAAACTTGCACAGACAATAGTTTAGTGGTTACCAGAGGGTAAGGGGGGAGGGGGGTGGTAAATAAGGGTAAAGGGGATTAAATATATGGTGATGGAAAGAGAACTGACTCTGGGTGGTGAACACAAAATGTGATATAGATGATGTATTATAGGATTGTACACGTGCAATCTATGTAACTTTATTAACAATTGTCACCCCAATGAACTTTAATTAACAAAAGAGAAAACTTTCTCTTAATTTCTAGCCCACCAGTACTGGCAACAGTACACAAAGCACCTGACACATAGTAGGTACACAATAAATATCAATGTAACAATGAACATCCACTTGGTGCTATATGGACAAGACATAGTCCTTGACCTCAAGGAATTCCTAGTAGAAGAGGAAGAGAAACATGAATAGACAGCTATGACTCAGATACTAAGGACTGTGACCGAGGTGAGGGTGGAGTGTCACAGGAGCACAGGGGAGAGAGGTGTGTGGCCATATCTGGAGGGGAGAGGTTGTCAGAGAAGACCCTCATATCCACCTCGAGGAGCTATATCGGAGCTGTTCTAAAGGATGAGACTCACATGCAAGTAGGCAGGGTCATTCTGGGTAAGAAACAGCACATCACCTTTGAAGGATTATCAGGAATTTACTAGGAGTGTAACAGATTGGGGGTGGGGGTGAGGGAGCTGGGAGAGTAGAAAGGGATGAGGCTTTGTGCCAATGAGAAAGAAGGTGCCCTGCTGTAGGCCTGGGGCTGCTCCAGGCCCCTTCCCTTGTCTGGATGGCTCTGTGTTTACACTGCACACCGTAGGCTAAGGCCCCGGGCACAGTGTAGTGAATCACCAGGGTCGTGTATCAAGGTCTGAGAAGTCTGGGTTTTGTTCAGAAAACACTCAGCACCCGAAAGATTCATTAGAAGGGCTTAAATGAAGAAGTGACACAATCACAACTGTGTTTTAGAGAGAATACTCCGCAAGCAGTAGGGCTGATTGATTGGTGAGAAGTGAGAGGAGGCGGGAGGCCTGGGGGAGGAGACATGAAGGACGTGAGCAAAGGCACAAAGCAGGGAGGTGGAGCAGAAGGGATGCTTTGAGAAAAGCTGGAAGCATAGATCGAACAGGATTTTGTAACCACGTGAAGATGGGAGCAGAGAGGATGAGCACGTGATGGCTGGACTCTGAAGCTCAGGAGAGTGTGGCTCTGGAGACATCACTGGGGACTCATATACATGGAAATAGAAGAAATGGAATCCATCGAAGAGTCTAGTGGCAAGAGGACACAGGACAAAACGTCAGGGAAATCTGATAGTTTAGAGACAGAAAGAAATGTTCTGAGAGTCGAGAGGAGGCTGAGCGAGTGCTGGCCCTCTCATATTTTTCCACTAAGTAGGAGGCGGAGGTATCTGTAGAGACCAGGCGTGGGGTGGGGGATACGAGGGGGCTGAGGAGGTAACAGCTGCTGTGAGGAAAGGGCGAGGGAGTCGATGAGTTGATTGGGGACATTAAGAAGGACTGCCAAGCACAGATTGTTTTCTTTTGGCCTGACAGCTGCTGTCAGTCAGGAGACCAGATGGAATAATGAGGTGAGATTCTCCAGCACAGAAGCTACACTGGGAGCAGAGCAGGTCCTTTTAGATACAGACTTTGTTCCTCTAAACCACTAGAGGGCCACGGGTGCTGATGTAGTCATTTGCTGACGTGGGGGTAGGGGACGCAGCTCCCACTTGTGCCTCCCCCGTTACAGCCAGGAGCAGACCCTCACAACATTTGCAGGCCCGGAGCAAGAGTTCAAATGGAGGCCCCTCTACCAGATGTCTAAACACTCAGAAACTGTAAATTAACCTACGCCCACAGCTCGCCCGCATTCGCAGCCAGGGCCACCCAGCTCCTTCTCAGGCATCAACCTTGCATCCCAGAGGCTAATGGAGCTGAGCTCTCCCTGGCTCATCCCTGCACCTGTGGGTCTGAGGGGCAGCTCAGATCTGCTGGTGCAGGATGGGGCACAGGCTGGGCTTGGGCCCAGGATGACTGGCTGTGACTAGACCCCCTGAACCCAGGATAGGGACTGACATAATCAAGGTCCCCAGGAAGCCAGGGCAGTCAGATTCCCTTCCCTGAGTGTCATTTTGCTACCTAGGATTTCCAGTGGTTCTAAGTACCTTCCAAAACTATATCACCTGTGTAGAGAGACGAGCACGAGCATAGTTATCCTGTGGAAACTTCTCTGGCTAGATCCCAACTTTGGGTGATTTGAAGCTACTATAAACGAAGCAGAGGTTCTGGAAACAACCGAATCTCCTTCACCTGGTAAATGGTCAAACAAAATGCACTATATCCATCAAATAGAATACTAGTCAGTAATACAAAAGAATAAACTACTAATGTACACAACAGCATATAAAAAGTAACTTAAAAAGCACTCAAAACATTATGCTAAGGGAAAGAAGCCAGGCACAGAGGGTATATTCCATCTATGTGACATTCTGGAAAAAGTGAGCTATGGGTGAGGACAGATCAGTGGTGATCAGAGCAGGAAGAGGGGACGGGGTTAATACCAAAGAGACAGAAGGGAATTTGGGTGATGAAAATATCTTAATTGTGCTGATGGTTCCACAACTGCATATGTTTGTCAGAATTCATCAAACCACTTAAAAAAGGGTGAATTTTATAGTTTGTAAATTGTGCCTTAATAAAGTTTACCCCAAGTAAGTAAAGTAAGTCAATCAGACTCTCTTTCTCGGGTCTCACAGGGCAGAGGCCGTGATTTTCTCCCTCTTCCCTGGTCTAAGGAGTCCATTTCAGCCCAAGTCACCCTCTCCTATAATTGTCCTTCATTCTGTTGGTTACCAAACCAGAGAGAGAGAAAGCCACACAGAGATAGGGACAGACAGATTTAGATAGCAAGGACAGAAATCTTTTATATTTTGGTTTGTGATATGTCGGGTCCTCCTAAGTGCAGACCCTGAGCAGGGAAGGGGTGGTCTTCCCAGGATCTAAAAACGACAGGATGAGAATGTCAGACGGAGGCAACCTCCTTTGGTAACTCAACTTCTCCCACCCAAGAGATTCTCTCTCACTTTACTATCTCTTTGATAGTAAACCTCCTATAAACACTGAATTTTTGTTGAAATTTTAAATGTGGATTTTAAAGAGTCCCATAGGTAGTCATTGTAAAGTGACTAATTTACTTGGTTTTCAAATTTGAAAATTTTCATGGATTGGATTTGCTTATAGGGAGTGTACCTGAAGGATAAGCCACCAAGCCCTCGTTTGCTCAATAGCTCTGCCATGTGTGTCTTTTCATTATGGCAGGGCTCAATTGGAAACCAGAGGAATGGAGGGCTGAAGGGTAGAAGATAATACAAAAACAATGGATAAACACAACGCCTTTCTCTTTGTCTTTCTGATGCATACTCACAGAAACTCACTCATTCCTCCCCAGTCCAGCACTCCAGCTCCCGCTTATATTTCGATTACCATTATAAAATCATAGGAGCCATTTACTCTGAGAGTATGCTTTAGACTCGTGATACCAATGAGACAAACGGCCTTTTGTAAATTGTGTGTATATCATGGGGAAAGCTTTTGGCATGAGCACCTGTTACACCAAAGGGCTGTTCTTGACTGTGGGGGTCTAGAAGTGTGTCATCCCCGTGAAGTCACATAGCCTTTCAGCGACTCACTATTCATATATAAAATGGTAATAACAAGAACCATCTTCCTTTTCCCACATAATCATGGGGAGGGTCAAATGAGGTACTGTATGTGAAGGAGCTTTATAAACTGTTAAATAGTATGGGCACATGTGAGCTGCTGCTGAGTGGCTGTAAGACCAGACAGCGTGGCATGAAAATGTGGCTCCCTCATAACCACGAGGACCCCTGGCTTGTAGAGGAGGCCCCAACAGCTTGTTAGTGGTTGGCATAGTTTTTATTTTTGGTTTATAACCAACCTGCCAGCAGTTCCCTTCCCCTGACAGGAACGCAGTTTAAAGATTTCTCTTTCTGTTCTGAGCACTGGATCCTGGAGTGCTGGCCTCGTCAGGATCACGAGGCTTACTGTGAGCCTTGGCAAACCACCCAGTGTGTACTGAGAAACCGCGGAGGTCAGCACCTCCACCAGGCCCACCATTGTCTGGCCCCACGGTTCAGTGGACTGGCTAATGTGGCCTGTTCAGTGAGGTGGGGCGTGAACGATTCGAACAAATCCCAGCCTGCTGTGCTCCCAGTTGCCAAGTGCTGGCAGGATTTCCCCCAGAGCTAATCAATTCCAGAACCATTCAACCAGGGTTTTGAGCCCTTTGGTTGCTGACTCACAAAGGGCCACAGTGGTGCTGGGGAAATGGGAAACTATTCCCACTAAAGTGAAAGGAAATGAGATCGTTTAGCAGAGAGAAGAGAAAACCAAGGGCACAGCACAAGGCCTGGCAGAAATGAAGTAAGAAAGATTAACTTCCCTTTTGTCTGCAAGAGCTACTTCCCTCAGCTGCAGAGAGCTCTCTGGCTCTCCTGTGGCTCCTCCCACTGCCTCAGCTCCACTTCCCACCTCCTCCCTTCCACCTGCTTGCCAGACAGGATCTCATAAGCAGGGAGGGGCTGGAGAAACCACCAGCCAACTTGTTCCCAAACTTTTCAGCACCAATGACTCTGCTTAGACCTCCTGTGGGGACAGAGCCAGGAGTGCAGTTTCCAGGCTCTCGGCCTCACGTGGAAAAGTGCTGGCTCAGGTAGTAAATGGCCATCAACTGTGATTGCATGGCCATCAGCTGTGGCTAGTTGGCCGTCAGCTGTGACCAGTGAGCCATTGGCCACTAACATAACTGCTGTGGCTACGCTAACAGAAAATGGGGGCTAGCAAGAAGATGGTGGCTGAGCTGGCAAGCGGGGGAGTGAGGGTTGTGAATCGTGTGGCTCCTGTTTCCTGTGTCTCCAACCCAGCCGCCAGCGAGATTATAGTGGTGTGACTCCCCTATCTATGGCTCTGTGGGTGGTCCTTTTTGGCCTCACCATGTCCTGCATTCTTAGGTGGGGAGTGGGACCAGAGACACCGCCTGACACCCTGCATGACACCTCCTCCTGCAAAGATTCCATATTTGCAGGATTTTAGAATAGCTGCCTTTATTGAGTATCTGCTCCATTGGGTCGTTCACTGGGCTAAGAATTTTCTCTTATTATTTCATCTAATGCCAACAAAACCACTGAGAAGTAGGTACAAATATCTCTATTTTACATGTGAGGAGGCTCAGATTAAGAGAGGTGTATTTGCCTGAAATCTTACAACTAGAAAGTAGGAAGGTAAGAATTGAACCTAGGTCTGTGTGTCTTCAAGACTCCACAAGCTTCCAGCATTTAAGAAGAAATAGCTCATGCTTCCAGTGATTGCACTCCTAAGAATATACTCAAGAGAAATGAAAACATATGTCCATGTAAAACCTCATACACAAATATTTATAGCAATATTATTCACAATAGTGAAAAGGTGGAAACAACTTAAATGTCCATCAATTGAAGAATGGATAAACAAAATGTGGAATATCATACTGGAATATTATTTGGCCATGAAAAGGAATGAAGCACAGATACACGCTACAACATGGATGAATCTTGAAATCATTTTGCTAAGTGAAAGAAGCCAGTCACAAAAGACCACATAATATATGATTTCATTTACGCGAATTGTCCAGAATTAGCAAACATATAGACACAGAAAATAGATTAGTGATTACTCAGAGCTAGTGGGGGAAGATAAGGTGGTGATCCCTAAGGGATACGGTATTTCTTTTAAAGGTGATGTTCTAAAATTGACTGTGGTGATAGTTACACATCTCTGTGAAGATACTAAAAACCATTGAGTTGTACACTTTACGTAGGTGAATTATATGGTATGTGGATTACATCTCAATAAAGCTCATGCTATGACTGACAAGGTACCGTATTTGTGTCTCATGAAGATTGAAAAGCAGACGCTGCATGGTGCAGTGGAAAGAGCAAGAGCTTTGGAATCAGCGACCTTGGACTATTTGTTTAGCGTCTTGGAGCCCAAGCTCCTCATCTGTGAACTGGGGTTACTAAACCCCATCCTACCATGTTGTTAACAGTGTATAGAAAAGCCCCCAGACCCTCCAGTTCCAAAATTCCCCCAGTGTGAAGTTTGAGGCTTGAGTGAAGAGGTAGAAGTGGGAGGTGTCTGTGGATAGAGATGTTTCCCTTGTGTTGAAGTCACACCCACAGGGATCCTTCTCTCCTGTGTGTACCAAAGGCTGGTCAGCCAGAGGGCTGGAAGGAGAGCTTAGCGATTCACTGCCTGCTGTTGCCTGAGAGACCCCAGTAAGAGAGAGTAGGTAGACATTAGAAAACAAGGGGGGATTGTGTGAACTCTAGGGACAACCCTATTGACCTTGGAGACTGGTGGGGACTAGAACCAGGAGAGAGGTGTATAGCAGAGCTAAGAGAAGTCCAGGCTCCTATAAAAATTGGCTGTTTTTCAAGGCCAGGGATGGGTTGGATGACTGTGATGTATTTCTTCCCAACTATGAAGTATCTATCCAAAACTCAGAGATGTTTTTCTGAAAACAACTGGGGAATAGAAAAATGTATTAAAAAGCTTTAAAAAACCCCACAAAACAAATAAATAACAACAAGAACAACAATAAAAAACTAAACAACTTGGTAACAGAGGTACCTAAGTACTAGGAAATGTCACTAACATTCTAACCATGGTGGTAAAGTACCGTTGATCTTCATTATTCACAGATTCTGTATTTGTGAATTTGCCAATGCACTAAAAGTTATTTCTAATTCCCAAAATCGCTACTCATGGTGCTTTTGAGGTCAGAGCAGAGCAGCAAAAATCTGAGTCTCCCAATGCACAGGTCCCCAGCAGAGGTTGAACAAACACTCTGCCCTCTGGTTTCAGCTCTCATACTATGAACAAGTATCTTTTTTTGCAGTCTATTTAGTGCTATGTTTTTTTTGCATTGTTTTCCTTTTGGTTGGTGATTTTGCTGTATAAAGTGTCTGTCATTGTAGTGCTCAAGTGCTGTCTAATATCCTCGAGCAACAGAAGGCTGCGATGTGCCTTACAGAGAAAATACATGTGCTAGATCATCTTCATTCCGACATGAGCTGGCCATGAGTTCAATGTTAACGAATCAACAATATATAGTAAGATGTCTTTAAACAGAAACACACGTAAAAAAAAACCAAAACAGTTATGTATTGATTGGTTGACAGAAATGTTGTAATCAGAGGCTCACAGGAAGCTAATCCTATATTTCCTCTAGGAATAATAGTTCAGTATTCACTATTAAGTGTTAACAGTCTTTATAGAATATAAATAGTGCAAATAATAAGAATTGGCCATGCATGCTACGTATTGTTCATACATTATCTTATCTTAATGCCCACAAGCTGTTATCTTTGTTTTACAGATAAGAAAATTGAGGTTATACATATCAGATCATGTGACTTAGAGCTAACATGTGGAAGTGGCAGGCTTTGAATTAATTTCTCTGTAACTCTTCAGAGAAGGGAACTTTCTAGCCCTTGAACTGGCATGTGAGTTCTTAGGAAAGGGTGGCCAGGCCCGTATCAGGACTGGTGGGAGGGCACAAAGAGAGCTGAGCTTCGTCAAGAACAGTATAAATCTAAGAAAGGGGGCGTGAAAGAACTAAACACAATCCTTCAGATGAAGTCTGCTCTGGTCAGGCTATAGCTAAGACAGTGGGGAAAAGATAACCTGCAATCAGCACAGAAGACAGGCACCAGGATGGTGGAGAATCTGGGAGCCAACCCCATCAAGAGAGAAACAATGGAAGGAATAGGGATTGTTCAGTCTGGAAATGAGAGCGTGAGAGCGGGGAGGCAAACAGGAGAGATCTTGAAACACCTAAACGAGTTATCTTGGGAATGAAGAATTAGATAGACAGCAAAACCGGGACTATAGTTTGAAATTTACAGACAGCAGATTTTGACTCAATGTAAGGAACATTTTCTGAAATTCAGAGCTCTCCAAGTCAAGATTGGGGACTGGTGGTCCACAGGCCAAATCCAGCCGCGGACACATTTTGTTGGCTCACAGTACTTTTTTATTTTTATTTATTTTTGTATTTAAATGCCCTTCTGTGGGGCATGTGTCTCCAGTATCCACAGCCTGCACCATTCCCTATGCTTTCAGTCCCATGTCGCTCCTTTGCTTTGCCCTTAAACGATAGGGTGGATAGATCTAGGAAATAAAAATACAGGCGGCAGCTAAATTTGTATTTCAGGCAAACAACAAATAATGTTTAGTATATCCCATCTACTACTTGGGACATACTTATATTTATATCTGAATACTTGGGATTTACTAATATTGTCCTGTATTTATTCTGGCAACCCTACCCTGGAGGCTTTTGTTTTTCCTTGAGTAAAGTATAAATGATAACTGGTCACAGACTTTTCCCACCCATTCCCCTGCCCCCTGCGCCTTTGGCAACCGTCAGCTGTTCTCTGTACCTATGGGTCTGTTTCTGTTTTGTTTTGTTCATTTGTTTTTTGTGTGTGTGTTGTTTTTTTTTAGATTCCACTACCCTGGAAGTTATAAATAGGAGCCCTGATACTGCATTTTGAGGAAGTGGGCTCTATATTCGGGAACTATTCAAAGACTTGTCTCAGGAATGCTCAGAATGGAAACAGGGCTAAAATGGCCTGAGAATGCCTTGCCCTCATTTCTTGAGACTCCCCTCTGCCCCATTTTAGAGCAAGAAAACAATAAAACCTAGAGGGAGATAATAATTCTAAATAACAACCCAGGTGCTATTCTGGGTGTGCTAACAACAGAATGTTCTACTTGCACTGGGATTAATTGGTAGATAACGACATAGTGTCTTTGACCTCTAATATCAATTGCTAGTAAAATTCCTTTTAAGTGAAAGTTGACTGAGGCGTCTACAGCTGGGGAGAATGGCGGCAATCACTTTCTGGATCAGGCCATGAATGAAAAGGCATAAAACATCCCCAAATGATAAGGAAGATTGTTTTATCTGTCAAAACCTATCTTCTACTTCTCTGAGACTGGTTAGTCATCCTGACACTTGTTTTCCTATCCTGCTGCCAGAACTGCTTTTCTGGTTGTTTTGAACAGACTGACGGACTCACCAGGACTGAAACACGGCAGCAGTTGATATGAGAGGAGAGACTGGCACTAATTCTGTTACCACAGCCTCAGTTTCCTCAGCAGGAAGTAGAGTCAGGAACTCTGAGGTCACTCCCAGAAATCGTGCCTCTAAAAATAAGCGTCAGGAGTCTCTGGGCACCAGCTAGTCTTTCAATATCCTTCTTCTGGCCTCCAGATACTTAGAATGTTTGTTTGATGGGACTGCAGTGAGCATTTACTTTAACTCTCTCATTTTGGAGATAAGGAAAGTTAGCTTCATTGTAGGGTGACAAGGTCCAGAGGTTTTTCCAGCTCAGCAAATGGTCCCATGCCTCCTCCTTGGTTCATCATGTTTCCCTCCCTTACTTTCACTCAACTGTTTTAAAATCCTTCACTCAAAACAGAGAAAATGACGAAAGGCAGAGGAAGTTAACAAAATGAATAAAAACCTTTGGGGGAGAGTATGCATTACACACTAGAATACAGACTAAAGTGTACACAAAGGGAGGGTCCTTACCACTTCTAGTTTGTCTTTTTCAGGAGGAGCTCCTAGGAGACGGGCTTTGCCATCTCTTTTAAAGATGGGTACATTCCGCGTAGCCCCAGGTTCACTCGGACACCTACCACATATTCCCAGTGATACCACATTTCCTTCATCATTCTTTTCATCAAGATCAAGAAGATAAAATCTCAGGGGTTAATCAAAGGACGTATAACTCAATAAAACTCCATTGCAATTATTGTAAAGTCGGGACAAATTATTTAACATGTCCTTTCTTTTTACAGAAAAACTGAGCTGAAGAGTTGAAAAGTAGCTGACACAGGCATTTCTGGCTCTTAAACAAGGGACTTCAGGGGACTTAAGGCTCTATTTTCAAGTAATTGCCCTATTTTCAGTGAAAGGTATTTTGTCCTTTCCACCTTTTGTATTTCTCAGGCTCTTATACTTACATTATGGACACAAATCCCCAGCCAGTATGTGTTGGATGAATGAGTTAGAAACAAAGAGAAAAGAACAAGGGCTTTGGAAACATAAATATCCTGGACCAAATCCTGGTCCTTTCATTCACCAGCTGGTGAACTTGGGCAAGCTTTTTACTTCTCTAAGCCTCAGTTCCCTTATTTGTAAAATGCAAATAAAACCACCTCTCTTACAGGATTGTTGTGAAGAAAAAAATGGATAATGGAAGCACTCAATAAATGGCAGCTATTAATTATTACTGTACCTGTTACATTAATATAAAACCTAAGCAGGAAGAACCACTATATGGCAGTATGATTTTCTAACCTTCTAATGCAGCCCTATTTTGTTTGGCACAAAAATATAGGCTGGTAATCTGAAGGCTGAGTTGCTTTGTATAACTGCCTACTATGGTAGGCACTATTTTACTGGTCCCTAAAAGTATTTAAGGAGAGGCGTTACAGTCAGTAGTGGAATGCATGCCAATTATTTTATTTATGATGCCTGTTTGGATGACAAAGCCAGCCAGCATTTGGCCCCCAGGAAGAAACTACAGCGCCCCCCACCCCGCCCTTGTCATTACTCCACAACCCGGCGGAAAGATTGGACAACTGGGGAAGCTGCACCCCAATCGATGGGCTTCCGGTACTCCTTCTTGTCCAGGAGGTACTGCCTGCCCCGGTAGTTGGGTAGCTCGTAGAAAATCCAGGCACCCTCCAGCACCTTAGAGGAGTGGACCTCTCGCATGTGAAATTGCTCCATTATGGAAGGACAATCTTCAGTAGTTTCATACATCTGACCATTAAAATCCCCCTTCTCAAAGATCTGAATCTTATGCTGGCCTCCGCTGGACTGAAAAGACAGGAGGAAATAAACAGCAACCATTATGGAACTCACTGGCAGGTCTAAAACTCAGAGAACAGTATGGTTCAAAACCCACCTGAAAGCTAGATGTTCTACACTCCCACCCCACTGTGCACTGATTGAAACAGCTGGCTTTCGATAAGAAGAATTTAATTCCTTAAAATCTTCAAGAAGTAGAGAAACTGCTAGAGAAATAGTGTACTCAGTCTTTTGATGAACTAACCTAAGATTTTATTTAAGCCTCTGCAGCCAACAAGAGTCAGGAAAACCTCAAGAAAACTCTTTCACAGAAAAGCAGACAGGAAAAAAAAAAAAAAAAAAGAAAGAAGTAGGGGGCAGTGAGAGCAAACAGGAGAGAGCACCACCAGACTCACCAGGTGAACAGCTCTGCAGGAGCTGAGGCGGTCATTGAGGCCCATCCAATGCTGGTATTCAGGATACTCACCCCGAGGTAAGATGTACATGTACCCAGCAAAGTTGGGCCTTTCATACACAGCCCACGTGCCTCCTTCCACTCTAATGGAGTTACAACGATTCAGGTACATGTGGAAATCTGCACAGTTGCAATCACAGTCATAGTGGCGGCCTTGAAAATTTTTGTCTTCATAGAAAGTAATCTGAAGTGCAGGGCAAACAGAGAAGAACTGAGGAGTTGGATGGCTTTATTCATAGATAAAATGAAAGTTAAGACTATATTCACCACTTTAGAAACTCCTTTCTCCTCAATTTTGAGGAGAAAATAGAAGTTCTGTCTCATCTCACAACATTTGCTTTCTGGCAGACGTTAGTTGTTGACAATAGGAATGAGTAGTTTCTGAAGGTTTAAAATGAAGGAAAACAAAAAAGTGCTCTAATATAAGCCAGCAGGTTCAGACTCAAGTTCATCGCTTCCTCCTTTTTGTTCCCATAGCTCACAGTACTTATCATATTACATAATAAATTATCTACTAATATGGCTGTCTCTCCCTCCAGAATCCTACTAGACTTATTCTAAGGGTGAGGACCTAGACTTATTTATAAGTTATGGACCCCTGTGCCCAGCACTTGACAGACCCTCAACAAATGTTTGATGAAGATGAATGAATTCAAATGGAGGAATGCATTCTAGATAATATAAAAGATATATAGAGAAAACTAAAACATAGACCTTAGTTTCAGAGAGCTTATTTTAGATGGATATAGAGCATACATTCATGAAAATATATATTATGTTCTGTATTATTTTATTGCTAAGAGAACAGTTGCAAAGTAACAAAATGACAAGGCAAAAATGCTCTTTGTTTCAAACTCTTATCAAGTTTCTACCACAATGTTTGGGGCAAACCTCTGAGATCTGTGATGGTGCTAGAAAATATGTAGCCCTGAGAAACTGGAAATAATAAGCCTGGGCTCTAGAGTTGCATCTCCACAATCAGCCCTACTACCTGAGTCAAGCCATCTCTCTGGGCTCCAATTTCCCATTTGTCAAATGAAAAGACTAGACATTCGAAGCTCAGGCTATAAAATTCAGAGCTCTTCTGGTTAAAACAGGAGGTAGAGTTCCCAGAACTCTATCTCACAAAGCTCCTAGGGCTTTGTGGGGACAGAGCCAGGAGTGCAGTTCCAGACTCTCAGCCTCACGTGGAAAGGTGCTGGCTCAGGTAGTAAATAGCCATCAACTGTGATTAGATGGCCATCAGCTGTGGCTAGTTGGCCGTCAGCTGTAACCAGTGAGCCATTGGCCACTAATACAATTGCTGTGGCTACACTAGCAGCAAATGGGGGCTAGCAAGAAGATGGTGGCTGAGCTAGCAAGCGCGGATTGCACAGAGGCTTGGACTATAGTGGTATGACTCACCTATCTGTGGTTCCATGGGTGTTCCTTTTTGGCCTCACCATGTCCTGTGTTCTTATGTGGGGAGCGGGACCAGATACCCCGCCTGACACCCTGCATGACAGTCTTCATGAAACAGTGTCTGAAAACCACTAGAACAAATGGACTGCAGAGTTTGTCCCTTCTTGTTCCATAATTCCACAATCCAAGATCAAAGCTAGGTTATACTTTAAACTGAAATCACAGATGTCGTGGATTGGAGCAGTCAATTCCCTGGAGTTATGCTGCCACCTTGTGGCTAATTTGCTTTATCGGTTTAAAAGGAGAAAACGGTGTCATCTGTTTCAGATGAGAGGAGCAGAGCCAAGTAGTCTTGAGAGGATCTGATGAGAGTCTTAAAGGGTAAGTTGAGGTTTTCTAGAGGCAAAGGAAGTAGGATAGCCTTTTCGAAGGAATAAAGGAGTGAAAGATTACAACCCATTATAGGGTTGTGTAGTTCATTAAGCCTGGTGCATGCTGAGTATTTGTGAAGTATTAGGAAATGAAGCCTGTAAAATGACACAGGGGCAATGCTAGAATCCCTTTGGTGATTGTATGGGAGAGGTGCCTGGAACTAGATTGTTGCCATGGGCGAGGTGAGACGTGATGAGGGCCAACTAAAGGGCAACAGGCGTGTGAATGATGATGAGGAAACAGTCAAAAGAAATTTAGAATTTGGTGACTAATTAGAAGTAGGAATAAAGGAGAGGAAGAAACCAAGAGTGACTTGCAAAGGGGCATACAAACTCATTCTCTTCCATCGCAGGTGATTCTTTGTAGATAGAAACCTAGTATTTATTTCCTTCTGTTTCCCCCTACTCTTTCCGTTTCTCTCATCTCTTCTATTTCCTGTTCCCTAAAGGCCTTCTTACCCCTTCCCACCCCTAAAAATCATCTACTTCATCTCCTTTCTTCCCTTCCCAAATTTATCTCTTCCAGCTCCCGTTTCCATTTTGGCATATATTTAGACCTACATGGTACCCCCGTTGACAGATGAAGAAAACAAAATCACAGCACCACTAGTCACTGGTTCTGTGACCTTGGACAGGCCAATGACTCTCTTCATTTGTAAAACCGGGTAACAATATCTACTGCAGAGGATTGTTCTGAGGGTGCAAAAGAATAATGCCAATAAAGCATTTAGGTTAATAATACCTGGCTCAAAATTGCCAATAAGCTTATGCTAGTTGTTACAAATAAACAAGTTAAATGACTTGCCTAAGGTCATTCACCAGTTGCATATTAATTGCTGACAAGTGAGTAGACGGCAGTGCAAATTAGTAATCTGTGGTTCATTTTATCTCCCTTTGCTGTCTTCCTGTATATGCACAGTCAGCTCTGTTTGACACCCAGCGTTTACTCTCTTGGAAATGGAACAATACTGATCCTGAGTCTGAAAGGGCCTGTCTCAAAACCCCTGGAAATATTTTTAGGAAAATCAAGGTAACTTCTCTAAGAATGGATAGATCCAAAGTCCTTAATTTGATTTACCTTTGGTATTTGGCCAAAAAGAGGCTTTGCAACGGATTTACTATGGGAAATTAAGTGGATATAATCATTTTCCCTTCATTGTTTCTCACTTACTGCCCTCTGCACATTTGCCTGACATCAGTCTGAGAAATGGAAGTATACACAATGTTTTACAAGGTCCCTTGCTGTCCACTCTCCCAGCAGAGCGGCCACGGCCAACCATCCCAAGATTGAAACAAAGCACTGATGCTGCCATGGAACCACTACTGAGCTCCAGGATCAAGCTCTCCCTTCAGTAGGAGACCTTTCAGATCTCAGGGCCTAGAGAATGTTGCACCTCAACTCGATTTCCATTTGTAGAAGGGTCATGAAATCCACTCTATGGGAAGCTGAGAGGTTTTGACTCTCAGGCAAAAAAATTTGTAGAGAAGGTTAAGAAATGTGCAGAAGGTTTTCCTAGAAATTATTTCAAAATTCCCCTCATTTTCAAATTTATTTTTTGAAAATCCGCCTACTAATCCAATACAGCGGAAAGAAAAATGTCCTGAGTATTCAAGATGTAACAAAAACAAACTTAATGCATTCCTTTTGCCAAGGCCACAACTCTGATTAAATGGCTAGCAAGGTAGTGGGAAAGCGAGAAGCAGTAAGAGAAAAAGTAAGAGATACTATTTTCTTTGGTCCAGCAAACAAAAGTTATTTAACTATGAGAAAAGCCCAGCTACGAGAAGTAAAAGAAAGCACACCATTACTGCTTTGGAAATCTCTGAAAGTGGAGATGTTTTTATCTAAGGTGGTTCTGTAACAGTCTTCCCTCAAGGTACATGGATATCCCTCTAAGGACTTCAAAAAATTTTTTTTAATTAAAATTTATTGGGGTGACAACTGTTAGCAAAGTTACATAGGTTTCAGGTGTACAATTCCACAATATATCCTCTATATATCACATTGTGTGTTCACCACCTAAAGTCAGTTCTTTCATCACCATATATTTGATCCCATTTACCCTCATCTGCCACCCCCAACCCCCTTTACCCTCTGACAACCACTAAACTATTGTCTGTCTATGAGTTTTTGTTTCTTCATTTGTTTGTCTTGTTCCTTTGTTGTTTTCAGTTTTATATACCACATATCAGTGAAATCATACAGTTTTCGACTTTTTCTGACTTATTTTGCTTAGCATTATAATCTCAAGATCCATCTGTGTTATTGCAAATGACAGCATTTCATCTTTTCTTATGGAAGAATAGCAATCCATTGTGTATATATATCACAACTTCTTTATCTAATTGTCTATTGAAGGACCCTTCAGTTATTTCCATGTCAAATTCTTTTTAGTGGGATTTGCAAGGCATATTTTCAGGAACCTCGGAGCATCAAAGACACTGTCTTGTTTTTCTCCCCAAACCTTCTGAATGACAAGTATGATTATTAGTTCTATTTTTGAAATGGAAAAACAATTAGGGATTAATGAATTCTGGAACAACAGCTGAAATGGTACAATGGGAAGTACTTGACATTACCTATGTATAACAGCTTTCTTACCAAAGATGGTTAGTCTGAATCTAAACATGGGGAAACAATCAGACTTGTCAGGACTTTCTACAAGACACCTGACTGGACATTAAAAAATGTCCATGTCTCAGAAAACAACAACAAAAAAAGGCAGGGGGACTGTTCTATATAAAAGAGGTTAAAGATACAAGACAACCAAATGCAATGCATGATCCTTGATTGGATCCTACATGAGGGGAAAAGCCAGCCATGAAGCACATTTTGTGGAGCAATTAGGGGATATTTGAATATAGTCTGAATATTAAGTGTGGTATTTATGAAAAATGTGGGGGACATGATAATGGTATATTTATACAGGGGAATGCCCTTGTTTTTAGGAGATACATGCCTGAATACGTAAGGTAAAAGTATTAAGTCTGGCATTTATTTTCAAATGGTTTGGTAAAAAGAGAAACCGAAAAAAATCAATAGGACAAAATGTTAACAATTGGAGAACACAAGTGAAGGGTATACAAGCATTCATTCAACATTTCTTCCTCACTCTTTAAAGATTCAATGGGTTTGAAAAATTTCAAAGTAAAAAGTTATAGGGAAAAATCAGGCACCAATGCCTTTGCCTTATCCCACTGGTCAGTGGAAGAGCTAAAAAGAGAATGAAGATATATTTCCTCATTCCTAAAGGCCTGCCTGAGAGAGCAATATCCAGTCCAACAATTATGAATCAAATATTGTAGAGGCAAGATTCCTAACTTAATAAGCACTTTATTTGGAGAAAGGGGTGAGAGTAACTCCTCCAATGAAGGGGATATGTAGGATTTAATTCACTTGATAGGTCCATCCACCTTGCCCTTTTAGAATATTAATGGTTGAGGCTAAATTTCACAAAACAAAATTTTAATTGAATACTAAACGTTTTCTATTCCACATAATCCTCTTATCAGCATGTCTTATGCTTTTCGAAGTTCATAGGATATTAGTTGCTGAAAAACAGAAATCATGATATTCACACATTATATACCTGTACAGTATTCAACATAGTACCACACATAAAGATAACTGCTTAATTAACTGTTTAATTCTGTTAGCGTAGAAAACATTATAAGCATGTCTTAGTCTTCTCTCCCAAACCCAACCTTCTAACCACTATCATACTCACCTCCAGGTAAGGAAGCAAAAGCTTTTCTTCGTGTTTCTTTCAATGTATCATTAGGTGAAAAGAAAGTGGGTAGGCTAAAAATCAGCATGACCATTTACTTACCTTGGTTCTAGTTTTAGACATTTTTGGTGCATAGATCAGTTTCCCCAATGCTGAAATTCAGGAATAGCTAGAGTTAGAGGCAGAGAGACATTTATACTGGGCTGGTTTCAAACAGAACATTTGCTTAGTCATGAGAATAGGATCCAAAAATTGAGTCAGTCATTTAGAGGCTATTGATGGTTTCTAGAAAAACAATTGAGATTATGAAATAAAGGAAAGGTTCAGTACCCACTTTAATGCTTACCAAGCCTTGCTGCATTATAGACTTTGCTGAGTCAAGACACCAAAACTCAGCCAAAGTTTTCTAAATTAAAAACAAAAAAGGCCCTCTTACCTGGGCAGTTTGGTTTTCTAGCAATCAGCCACTTTGAAATTCCTGTCTTTTTTGCTTTCAACAAAGCTTGCAGATGAGTCAAAAGGATAGCCTCTATTTCTGAACAGAAATGACATGATCCAAAACAACATAACTTACATAACTAAAGGCAATGCATGATCTGTCCTACAAAATACATTTTTTGAGACAGTCAGCAAACATTTTAATATCAACTGTATGTTAGATTATACTATTGCACCAATGTTAAACTTCCTAAATTTAATCATTATACTATGATGAGTTAGGTAAGAGAATATCTTTGTTTTTAGGAAATACACCCTAATGTGTTTAGGAGTAAGGGTCCAAGATGTCTGCAACCTACTCTCAAGTCATTGGGCAAAAAATAAAATAGTAATAATACTATAAAATGTTAACATTTGGTAAATCTAGAAAAAGGGTATGTAGGAATTCATATTCTTTTTTTTTTTTTTTTTAACATTTTTTAAAATTAGTTTCAGGAGCACAAAACAATGTAATAGACATTTATCATTTATATCCCTCACACAGTGATAACCCCCCGCCCCCCATATACTACCCCTCTCACGTCACATACAGCCAATACATTTCCACTGTCTCTATTCCTAATGCTGTACTCCACTTCTTGTAACTAGACACACACACACACACACACACACACACACACACACACAAACACATATATAAACTTGTAGTTGACATTCATTATTGTTCAGCTTCAGCTTCAGGTGTACAGTGCAGTGATCAGGCATCTACATCATCCCTGAGGTGGTCTCCCTAATGAGACAAGTGTCCATCGGATACCCTACAAAATCTTTACAACATTATTGATTACATTCCCCAAATTGACTTTCATATCCCTGTGGCCATCTTGTGGTTACCAACTGTGCTTTCTAATCCCCTCACCTTCCCCTTTATCCCCACCTTCCCTCCCATCTAGCAACCCTCAGTTTTTCCTCTATGTCTCTGAGACTGTTTCAGATTAGTTCATTAATTTATTCTTTTCTTTAGATTCCACATATACGAGATCATATGGTATTTGTCTGTCTCAGTCTGACTCATTTCACTTAGCATAATAATATTCTCTTGGTCCACCCATGTTGTTGCAAATGGTAAGATTTCATCCTTTTTTATGGCCAAGTAATACTCCATTGTATAAATATACCACAGTTTATCTAATCGTCTATCGATGGACATTTCGGTTGTTTCCATATCTTGGCTATTGTGAATAGCACTGCAATAAACATAGGGGTGCATATATATATATATATTTTTAATTAGTATTTTGGATTTATTTGGACAGATACCCAGGAGTGGAATTGCTGGGTCATAAGGTAGTTCCATTTTCAATTTTTTTAGGTACATCCATACTGTTTTACACAGTGGCTGCACCAATCTGCAATCCCACCAACAGCCCACGAGGGTTCCATTTTCTCTAAATCCTCTCCAACACTTGTTTGTTGATTTATTGATGATAGCCATTCTGACAAGAGTGAGGTGGTATCTCATTGTGGTTTTTATTTGCATTTCTCTAATGATTAGTGAGGTTGAGCATTTTTTCATATGTCTGTTTGCCATCTGTATGTCCTTTTTAGAAAAATGTCTCTTCATGTCCTCTGCCCATTTTTTAATTGGGTTGTTTGTTTTTTTGGAGTTGAGTGAGTTTTTCATAAGTTTGGGATATTAACCCCTTATCGGATGTACCATTGGCAAATATCTTCTCCCATTCAGTAGGGTCCCTTTTTGTTTTATTGATGATATCCTTTGCTGTGAAAAAACTTTTTAGTTTGCTGTAATCCCACGTTTATCTTTTCTCTTCCCTTGCCCTAGGGGATATATCTGTAAAAATCTTACTCCGGGTAACGTATGTAAAGTTTCTTCCTATATTTTCTTCTACGAATTTTATGGTTTCAGATCTTACATTTAAGTCTTTAATCCATTTTGAACTTATTCTTGTATATGGTGTAAGGAGGTGGTTCAGCTTCATTTTTCTGCATGTGTCTGTCCAGGTTTCCCAACACCATTTATTGAATAGACTGTCTTTACCCCACTGTAAATTCTTGCTTCCATTGTCGTAGATTAAATGACCATATAGGCATGGATTTATTGCTGGGCTCTCTATTGTGTTCCATTGATCAATGTGTCTGTTTTTACACCAGAACCACGCTGTTTCGATTACTGTAGCCTTGTAGTATAATTTGATGTCAGGTATCGTAATACCTCCCACTTTGTTCTTATTTCTCAAGATTGCCAAGGCTATCTGGGGTCTTTTATGGTTCCATATAAATTTTAGGATTATATGTTCTATTTCTGTGAAAAATGTCCTTGGTAGTTTGATAGGAATTGCGTTGAATCTGTATATTGCCTCAGGCAGTATGGACATTTTAATGATATTAATTCTTCCTATCCATGAGCATGTGTTTCCATCCATTTGTTTCTTCTTTAATTTCTCTCTTCAGTGTCTTACAATTTTCTGAGTACAGATCTTTTACTTCTTTGGTTAATTTATTCCCAGGTATTTTATAGTCTTTGAAGCAATTGTAAATGGGATTGTTTTCTTAATTTCTCCTTCTGATATTTTATTATTGGTATATTCAAATGCAACTGATTTCTGAATATTAATTTTGTATCCTGTTACTTTACTAAATTCATCTATCAGCTCTAATAGTTTTTTGGTGGAGTCTTTAGGGTTCTCTCTATATAGTATCATGTCATCTGCATATAATGACAGTTTTGGAATTCAGATTCTTGCAACCGGTTTTTAAGTTATAAATTGTTTCAAAACACAAATAAAGTTCTAATCCACAAGAAAGGGTGCTACGTATGTAGCCTGAGACAGAAAGCTACTATGGAGACTCCTGAATTTGCAAAGGTCTAGCTAAGCCCCACTTGCCACCTACTGGGGCGCATTTCTCTGCCATGATATCATACTGGGACCTGTCTAGAGAACATTTTGGCATTTAATATACCTAGGACTTTAGGAATGAGATTACATCTTACATAGGCTAAAAACAAACAAACAAAAAAATCCCCACAGAAAAATAAAAAAACAAAGCTACTCTTCTCTATTTTAATTTTCCTGGTCAAGTATATTTTCCTCAAAAGTCCAATTTCCCCAGTTTTCCACTAACAAAGCTATCTAACAAATATTTTTATAAATGAGATGCCCCCCAAATATTTCATGGTCAATTCAGAAAATTGCAAATGTGCCTTGATATGAAGATTATTGAGAAACAAAGTATTAAGTTATGTGCTTAGTTTTCTGAACTTTATAAACTGTAAAGAGAGTACCTAATTAATACCACTAATTTCATTAACCAATAGTCATTTACAAAACACACTTCTATTACGCCAGTGTTTCTTTATTTGGTAATGTTCTGCTTGCTTGAATTGCATCTTAAAATGAAAACCTCAGTTAGAATTAACACATTCTGAGGGTTTTCACTTTAGAAATATAGAGATCAAGCACATATATATGTGTGTGTGTGTGTGTGTGTGTGTATTTGCTAATTAAATGGATTGTGAGCATTTGAAATAATGTTTATCTGCAGATTCATTTTACTAATTTGATAATTGTTTTACTTTATATTAAAGAACACAGCTTTCATAATCAAATGTAAACTTTATTTTGATATAACATCCCAGAACATTAGAGACCTTTTCTAAAGTTAAAAGCGAAGCTTTATCTTTTTATCAAAATGATAAAATTAATTTTTTAGAGCTTGTTTATTGAAAATCTGAAGTAGAAAATAAAAAATAAAGATTTTACACAGTTTAAGTTTCATACTTTAAGAACTAAAATATCTTCATATAAAACTATTTCTGCTATATTTTTATACCAACATATCACACTTTCTTTCCATTTATTTTAGTAAAAAAAGAATAGCAATTTTCTTTTAAATAGTTACAAATAACTATAAAACTCTTAACTCTAGAAAGGATAAAACCCTTTCATCATACAAATTAAAATATGAAGTTTACCTGCAAATCTACATTCAATCACTTTAACATCAACATATGTACAATGAGACTGCCTTCATCAACTTTTTCATTTTGGCATCACAAAGGTAAGTCTTCTGATGTTCTATAAACCATATGTTTATATGATAGTCAGAAGTTTACATAAAATTCAACCTAAATGGTAACAAATGAGTATGGAATGGAAATCAAGGAAAGGTCTTAAATAGGAAGAAAAAGCCCCAAAGTCTCTTAAGCAGCAACAGCACCCTCCCAATTTAGTTTCAAGATGTGCACCATCTTCCATTCATCCTCATGTTTCCAGGGCCCTGAAGATCACAAAAGGAAAATTAAAATTAACTTAATTTTCTATTGCCTTCAGGCAAATAATTAGACAACAACTTTGCACTTAAATATAATCACATAAATAATTAAGGTCAGATGATAGTTTAGGGTAATAAAATACATAAAGTTTAAAATTAATTATATTCCCTTTTTTCCTAAAGGTCACATTAGTTCAGAATAAAATAAACGAAATTCACACATAAACATAAAAAATTGGCAGGCTCTGGGGATTAGTCTGAACTAAAATTTTATCCTGTTATTAGTTTCCATTTCCTTACAATCTTCATCAGATTTCCAATTCTTGATCTCAGTATTTATTAACTAAATACTTTAAAATTCTTTTTTTTTTTATTAAAAGGAATACATACTTTAAAAATGTAAACAACATATAAAGTAAATAATGAATAACTTTTTGCAGTTTTGGAAAACAGTTCAGCAGTTAGTCAAAAAGTTAAACATTTGACTTTCTACTCCTTGGTACATAGCCAAGAGAAATGAAAACGTTTACACAAAAACTTGAACACAAAAGTACATAGCAACATTATTCACAATAGCTGAAAAATGGAAACAACTCAAATGTCAATCAACTGATGAACAGATAAAGTATCGTGTATCCATACAATAGAATATTATCCAGCCATAAAAAGGAATGACATACTGACACATGCTATAACATGGATGAACCTTGAAAACATTATGCTTTCTGCTAAGTGAAAGCAGTCAGACATTAAGATGCCACATGTTGTATGATTCCATTTATATGAAACGTCCAGAGTTGACAAATCAAGACACACAAAGTAGATTCGTGGTTGCCCAGGGACTGGAGGAAGGAGGAGATATTTGGAGTTGGAGGAATGGGGAGTGACTGCCTCTGTGTATGGGGTTTGTTTTTAGGGTGATGAAAGAATTAGTGATTTGTTAATGGTGATGGTTGCATAAACTTGTGAATATACTAAAAGCAGCTGAATTCTTCACTTTAAAAGATGAATTTTATAGTGTGCAAATTATAACTTAATAAAAATTAAGAATAAGTATTCTCCTACTGTAGACACCCAGTCTTGTTTCTCAAAGCAAACACTGTTAATAATTTCTTTATATCCTTTCAGAAAATTCTAAGGCATATAATTAGCATATAAATAGGCATGATAATCCCTCTCTTTTTTCAAACACACACCCCAGCCCCCGCCCCAGCTCAGTGATTATTCAGTCTCGGTACATACAGATACACCTCAGCCTTTTTAAAGATGCACTTCATGACGTGGATATATCAGTTCATTGGGCACCAGCCCAATACTGAGAAGCATCAGGGTTGCTTCCAGTCTATAGCTATTTCCAACAATGCTGCAATGAACATATTTCTTACACAGACACATGAATGTATAAGATAAAGCTAAGAAGTGAAATTGCTAAGTCAAAGAATATGTGTATTTTTAATTTTGATTTTGTCCAAGTATCCTCCAAAGAGGTTACACAAATTTACACTTTCCCCAGTGGTAAGTAAAATGTCTTGGAAGTGTTGGATGCCACCAGTTTTTGATCCGTGCCAATGTGACAGATGAAAAATAGTATCCTATATTTCTTTAAGTGAAAAGTGAGCACCTTTCTAAGTATTTTTCTACTTATTTATGTCCTTTATTATTCTAGTATCAGTCTTTAAAAGTTCTTTAAAGTAGCAAAGAAAACAAATTTCTATTAAAAAAAGAATACTATGTACTATACAACACTATATACACTAAATTTGTTTGTATCCATGTTCTCCTCTATTGCATCTGTGATCTCCTAGAGTTCAGTATTCAAATCTTCATTTGGATTAATTCTGGTAATTTATTAATGTTCATATGTGCAAGTAACAAAGAATAGCTCACGTATTAACTGGTTTGGGTGTAGGGTGATAGGAAAGAGAAAAGATGTGTTAGAAAGGGGAAATAAAATTTAAAGCTATGTATGGGGAAAGTAGTATCTGTGGGCTGTACAACTTGTGCCAGGCATGAAGAAAAAAGACAAAACTTGGCCATTATGTTTGCCCATAATTCTATAGGCTCCACCTGAATATTTCGGTTGGTTTTCTCACTATAACATATGGTAAATATTGGTATGTAAAGGTCTGTATATGCTGGTGGGAATGGTGGAAAAAATTCAACAACAGTTGGTAACATAATATTCTGTGTAGTTTTTTTTGTACGCTTACAAGATTTCCCCCAAATAATTTGTTTTAGGTCGTCTGCATTATAAATGCCTACCAGTGTTCTGACATAGGAATTTATCCTGCTGCTTGTTTGGAACCTGCCACAGGGGGCACCAGGCTGTCCAGCTGCTGGCGATGTCCTGTATTGATCAGCCACTCATAAAACTTATTCTCCACAAGTACCTGGAACTGCTTTCTTTGATCCCTAAAATGGCAATTGAGAGCAAAAAGAATTTAAGAGCAGTAATTCATATTAATTTACTTCAAGTGATTATAAAAAACACCTTATAGGATAAACATGAAATTATTTCTAGTTATCCATTTGTTGTCTCCAAATAACTGTTCTGTTCAGTTCAGTACATTGGGCCACCACCCGAAAAAGTAAATTTGGTCAGATACAATGCCCTCTTTGTAAAGACTTATCAGTAATTACCTATTTTGTTCTACTGTGGTTATTCACTCAACAGGTATTTCGGAGGACCAAGTGATGCCGGGTAGTGTTGTGACTGATGGGGATAAATGTGTGAAGAAAAGAGAAGAGACAGGCCTGCCTGCACGACTCCAGAGGACGCCACTCACACTGTCATCTAGCTTGTCTATGCTCCTTGTGGACTGTATATTCTAGCAGGTAGGATAGTAATAAATAAAAATATATCATATAAACTTAAGTAGTTATCAGTGCCTTTGAGAAAAATACAGTAGAGGAAGGAAATGGAGAGTACTGGGAATGGTATTTTAGAAAAAGAATGAACAGAGAAAGCCTCTCTAAGATGACACTTAATCAGAGATCTGAATAGTGATGAATTAAGCAAAATAAATATCTGGAGAACATTCCAGGCAGAGGAAACAAAAAGTGGAAAGGCTCTAAAGTGAGAGCATATTTACATGTTCAAGATAAGAAAGAGAAGAGGAGCTCCTGGCAGCCAGGAGCCAGCTTAGTGATGTTGGCTAGGCCGTGGGGTAGCTAGGATCCATCCTGGGTGTGTGGTCTTCTGCTGAACATAAACAATTCCACAGAAGACCCACATCAGACAAGGCCACTCTGAGATGAGACAGATCAAGGCCAGAACAAGAGCACTCTATAATCTCAGTCCAGACAAAAATCAAAAACATTTTGTGGTCCAGACCACAAAACATAACCAAACATCACCCATTCCTGGCTAACGAGTAACTGATACTTCTTTACAATGATAGTGTTAATATAACTTTAATATAAGTTTAATAAAACTTTAATATAAAGTAATATTTAGTCTTAGTATAAAAATTAAGGTACCAAATCATAGAATTACTCTTGCCTCCATGGAGCATCCAGCCCACAACAAAGCCTTGCTCCCTAGAACCCTCGCCCAAATCACCTAACACACGCCAAAATCCAATTATAAGTTCTTTTTAACACTCTTTTACTAAGATGAAGCGTAATCCTCTCCCTGCTTGCAATGAGTAAGAAAATCCAGCTTTGTTCCACATGTATGTTCCTGGTGGTCTTTGGCCAGAGGGCAATGACTAAGTAATAGCAAGAAGACTGGGGGATGGCAGAGGGGAGTGAATGGGAGAAAGAATGGCAGAAAATGAGGCAGGAGGGCCTGGGAGGTATGGTAAAGGTATTATATTTTATTCCAACTATGACGGGAAGAAATTAGAGGGGTCAGAGCAGAGAAATGACACGATCTAATAACTTGTAAAGGATCATGTTGGCAGTTTGTTTTCAAATTGATCAATAATTCTTCTGTCTTCCTCTATTCCCAAAGTTAAATTGAGTGCTTTTCCTTGTCTCTAGTGTTATACCGGATCTTACCACTTGAATATACTATGATTCAGAGTCAACATTTATTAAATACCACATTCCAGACTCTGCACATGTGTATAAGCATTTCACATGTTTAAGAAAATCTAGGTATCTAACTATGGGGCATTCAAACAATAAAATTGCTTTAAAAGGATGTTTTCCCAAGTGATCATTTTTATATCACATCTTTGTAATTATTACTTATATATTATATATTATATTATATTTTACATATATAGCAATAATTCACAGGAAATAATAAAGACACTAAGATCCCAGGTTCTGGCACCACGTTGACTAGGTGTGAATACCAGCTCCTGTGTGACTCTGGGTAAATTACTTAATCTCTCACTTCCTCAGTTTCCTCATCTGTAACAGGATCTTGTTATGAAGAACAAATAAGTTAATACATAGAAGGTGCTTAGAATAGTGTTGGCATCTAGCAAATCCTCAATACATATTTCCTGTTATTATGGCCATCATTATTGCTAATAACATGCTAAACTGAGAATGACTGGCCTGTAAGTATTAATGTCTTGGCGGCTCAATTCATGATACAAACCGGGCAGAATGTTTTTAAAAGAGAGCAGCAGCATATTATCACAATGAACTCCCAGGTAAAGCATGATCTTTATATTTTTTGGCAGGTAGTGACTGTTTTAAAGAGTCTAAATGCAATTGTGTAACTATGTATTACATTTTTCATTCCTTAATCCATATAATAATAACAAAGCCACATAAATGCATCCAGAAAATACTACAGCTGGATCAAGTCTTTTTTCAATGACTATCTTAGAATGAATTTAATTCTTATAGGTCAGGTGTCGGATATTCTTGGTAAACAATTTCACCCAGAAGATGTATCTCGGGGCCGGCCTGGTGGTTCAGGCGGTTAGAGCTCCGTGCTCCTAACTCCGAAGGCTGCCGGTTCGATTCCCACATGGGCCAGTGGGCTCTCAACCACAGAGCTGCCAGTACAACTCCTCAAGTCCCGCAAGGGATGGTGGGCTCCGCCCCCTGCAACTAAGATTGAGCACCTTGAACTGAGCTGCCTCCCGGATGGCTCAGTTGGTTGGAACGTGGGCTCTCAACCACAAGGTTGCCAGTTCTACTCCCGCAAGGGATGGTGGGCTGTGCCCTCTGCAACTAGCAACAGCAACTGGACCTGGAGCTGAGCTGTGCCCTCCACAACTAAGACTGAAAGGACAACTTGAAGCTGAATGGCACCCTCCACAACTAAGATTGAAAGGACAACAACTTGACTTGGAAAAAAGTCCTGGAAGTACACACCATTCCC
Source organism: Rhinolophus sinicus (assembly GCF_036562045.2). Classification (NCBI taxonomy): domain Eukaryota; kingdom Metazoa; phylum Chordata; class Mammalia; order Chiroptera; family Rhinolophidae; genus Rhinolophus; species Rhinolophus sinicus. The sequence goes on from NC_133751.1 coordinate 49,902,842, forward strand.
CAATAAAGTCCTGTTCCCCTCCCCCAATAAAATCTTTAAAAAAAAAAAAAATGTATCTCACATCACTAAGCAGAGTGTGTCACACTGATACTAGTAAACACAGTCCAGCATACACCACTACACACAGTGTCTCACACACACACATTCCAGTAAGTTATCTTACTAAACCATCACGTCAATCTCATGAGGCAGGACAATATACTTATACTTTATATATGATACAAATCAGACCCAGAGAGGTTAAATGACAGACTCATGTCACACAGTAAAGTGCATGGTCAGTACTAATTCCTGAGTCTGAGTACTTTCCAGTATAATATAGATATAGCTATCCAAAGAACAGCACTAATCTTTAAAATCTTATAAAACTAAAAGATTTAATTAAAGTAAGTATTTTTTACTCACACATTAAACAGCAGTTATGGGTCATCAGAAACAAAAACATTATGGAATGGCTGCCACTTTTCAAGATAATGACAACCAGAAAAGAAAATAACAAACAAACAAAACTAATACCAGGCAAATGGCGGCTAATTATTAAAGAGTTTTATGTCTTAAGGAAAAGGGTCATAATGATCAAGATATTATCAGGACATACGGCATTTCATGTTAAGATCCCCAAAAAGAATTTGATACCCTTTTCGCAAACTAGCTCCAGCTCTCAAGTATACAATATTGTATAAGATGCAATCCTCCATCTTTTGGTACTATGTTTCCTATGTTCCTCTCCTAATATCTCTAACAAATAAAATTTGATTAAATACAAAAATATTTGTACAAACAGTAATTATTTATTCTGAGCATCCACTACTTTCAAGTTGTATATTATATTCTTTCTAGAAGAAAATTCATTAATCAAAAGTTTCTAAACTGGGCTTCAATTTTTGGAGTCATTTTTGATTTTCTTGTTTTCGTCACAAAATCAGGAGTTCTGCCTCCTGTCAAAGCATTTCTGTCTCCATCCCCTTCCTTTCCACTCTAGTCCAGTACCTCAGTCTAGAGCACTGCTGTATCACCCTGATTTCCCTCTTTCAAATCTCTCTAAATAGAGGAACATCCTGTGTGCCAATAATATTTCCTTACCCATTTTGTAATCTACTATAGAATCTAATAAAGTGGTTTGCATATTGTAGGCATTCTATAAATGTTCCTGAATAAATGAAACAGCTTTCCGTACTTCAGTTAACTGCTCAAAACCCTTTAATGGTTCCAAGTCTAACTTCCACTGCCTGGCATTCAAGATTCTCTACAACCTGGCTCAAGCTGCTGTCTAAGCCTAAATATCACTATTCTATATCCATAATCCTATTTCAGCAATTGATTTCCAAGATACCTAAGGTCTGCTTCTGCTTCCATACCGGCTCCTATAGTGCTATTGAAAGCATTCTGCTCCTATCCAAACTGAGCTCATTCTCCAAGGTCCAACACAAATTCTACTTCTTCTATAAATCTTCCCTAACTACCCACACTGATGGTTCTGAATCTCTATACACCAGACAGTGTCTCCCTAGGTTCTAGAGATTAAAGACCAATACCCTTGAAATAAAACTTTGTGGTGGACGTAATAAACTACAACCACCTATTAGGTTGATACAAAAGTAATTGTGGTTTCAAAGGTTAAAAATTGCAAAAACCACAATTACTTTTGCACCAACCTAACACTATCACAAGCATGTTATTAAAAATATTTTAGTACACAAAAGTAAAAAGGAAATAATCTCAGAATAAAAACCAATATTTAAAAATGACTAAACTTAGTTTTATTTTAAAACACTCTATGGATTAGGGAAACATGGGCTAGGGAAACTGACAAAAACTATCATTAATCCGTGGACCAGCTCGAGGAACCCACCCTTGGAGAGTCTGTCTGTGGTGTGGCAGAGCCAAGACATCTGTATTTTTAACAAGTTCCTTGGATGATGTACAACCAAGTCTGAGAACCACCAGCACTGTGTGGAAGGGAAATGAGAAACTAAAACCTGTCCATTAAAGTACTGAAATATGTGGCATAGTCTATATGTTGCCCTTTTATTCATGTAAGTCGCATATCTGCCAATGAAACTTAAACTTCTTTTTAAAAAGGGGAGTCTACATAGACACAGACAATGGTTTGGTGGTTGCCAGAGGGTAAGCGGGGTGGGGGGTGGGGGATGAGGGTAAGGGGGATCAGATATATGGTGATGGAAGGAGAACTGACTGTGGGTGATGTACACACAATGGGATTTATAGATGATGTAATACAGAATTGTACACCTGAAATCTATGTAATTTTACTAACAATTGTCACCCCAATAAATTTAATAAAATTAAATTAAAAAAAAAAAAGGGAGTCTAATACTTTAGTGGTATCCATTCACTCCCATCCCCCAGCCAAACAGTGCCTGTAATACTAACCTGAAACCCAAGCCTTAACTAAAGACACACTATATCGTTTTCATTACTTTAGCACAGCTATAAACATATGCAGATTAATCTGCTTCACATAAAAGACAAATTATTACTTCTAGAAAACACTCACTTTGTCAAATGAGCCTCCTTTACCGTTTTCTGCCAGATCTGGATCTTCTGTTCTCTTTGCCTCAGTGCTTTCTGATACACAGATGGAAGACCCCCAGGTATCTCTGTTGTGTCCCCTTCCATTTCAAATGGAATAATAAACACATAGAATTCACACGGTGGTAAGAGTCGGAAGACACTTGTGTTGCTGTTCTCTCTGCACACAATCATTGGATTATCCCAATGGTTGGGCACGGTCGCGAGGCCCGTCCTGGCCATGTGGTCCTCCAGCATTGGATAATGGGTATGAAAAGGGGCAAGAGTTACTGTGTGGTTCCCAGAGAGAATAAGTGGGCGTGTAGGTGTCAGAATGTGAAAGACGCAGCCTGTTGTAGAAGAGAGGGACAAACGGTGGCAAACAGCAATGACTTTAACGTTGTCACAGCCGTGGAGGTGAAGAGCAGTCTGCACAGGGCCCAGAACAAAGGTGCTATTCCTGCACTTCTCAATTGTCATAGATCTGAAAAATGAAACAATGAGGTAAATTCCTCTGAATGAGAATCAGATAAAAAATATTTGATTACCATGTTTCTCTGATGGCAAAAAAAGGATCAATCCGAGTCCAAAGAAAATGTCCACCTGTCAGCACACCATCTTACCGTAAGGGAGACAGCAGATATATAAAAGATTCGCTGCAACGATGAATCTTTACATGCGCCCCCACCAGAGTGTCTGAGCTCTTGGCCAATGTCTGCTTGTGAACCTGGCTCATCACCACTATGCGGTGCATCCGCGGGGCCACGTGACTGTTACAAGCAATCTTAGCTCTCTTCGTCGTCCCTTCAACTATTTAAGAAAAATATAAAAATGAGATAGTTTCAAATCAAAGAAAAACAACCACCATATGAAGTGACACATATCTACATATATACGTGTCTAAAATTAGATACATGTGAGGCTTAAAAAATTTTAGTGCAAGAGTATTGGGTAAAGAGGTGTGTTTGCTATACTATTCTTTGTAATTTTATGATTGCAATATTTTTCACAATGTTTTGTTAAAAAAAATTAACCTATAATCCATTCAAGATTGCCTATAGATCCAAGATACTTTTCATGTCTACCCCTCGAGTAATGTTCCTAAGGTCATATGGCTGGTAAGTGGGTCAACTCCAATATCTTCCTCCTCAGGATGCCTTAATTTATCATCTCTACCCTTAAATAACATCTTTTAATTGCCACAATACTAATTCTGAGCCCTCCTAAGTTACTTACCACGTCATTCCATGAATTCGATTTGAGTTCATGTCTTTACTCCCAAGATCATTACCGAGAGCACAGCTTTCTCTCGTACGCAGTGCCTTGCACAAACTGACACTCAGAAAAATCTGTGTAGGTTGTCCTCCTAACACAGGCCTGCCAATATGTGACTGGCTTCTCAGACTGTACTTCCCTGCAAGCCACCAGGACACCCTTGTAAAGAACACTGGCTAAATGTTAAGAGATCACTTAAGTATGCTATTATTCTTCTTTTAAAACAATTCCTATTGTTTTAAATACATGGTTATTATAGGAAAATGTTAAATACTAGTAGTAAAAGAAGATAAAAATTACTTGTTATCCAACTACCTACCACTGTTAACATTTTCGTATAATCCTAAGAGGTTAGATATCCTTTTTCCTATTAGTGCCTACCCTAATAGGAAATTTGCTTGAACCTATATTCTTTCATCAACATCAAGAATTATGAAGTATCTCCTACATATTTATGGGAGTCTTATATATCTCAGAGTCTTTCATCTCATACTAGAGCAATAGCTTGCTTGATTGGATACAGAATTCGTAGATTGCTATGTTTTTGTTCAAAATTCTGCAGATACTGATCAACCATTTTCTGTTTTTTTGCCATGATATAAACAAAACTGATTTTTTTTCAATTTGCTCGGAAACTATTTTTTAATCTTTGAAATTCAGAAATTGTAGTTTATTCTAGTTTTTTCTTTTTTCCCATTTATTTTGCCTGACATTTGTCTCAGTGTAGGCATCTACTTCTCTTAAAACTTATACCTGGCGCCCAAGAAGTCATATAGCATTTGAATCTATCCCTTTAGCCATCGCTGGACTATCAGGAAGATGGTTACCTGAGGCAACCAAAGCCAGATTCTTTCTACAATAAATTTAAATTTCCAATTTAGAAATATCTAGTTTATTTGCATCTGTGGAGCTAAAAAGGACCTCATCTCTTCACCAGCTCTCTGAGGTTGTAACTGTGGAATGCCAAAAATCTGCTGAGGTGCACAGGAAATAGGAAAGCCTCAAGCAGATGAGCATGTGAGAATGAGAGGAACAGAGTCAAAAGGGAAAAGCGGAGCAAAAAGAGGACTAACTGAAGTTGGAAATTCTGTGAACTGCGACCAAAATGACGTGGACTAGTAAATCAACTCCGAGACTGTTGCTACATAGAAAGAAAAAGGCATATGAAAAGGCAGATGTTCTCCTTTTCTTTTTTATAGTAGCAGTATTTTTCAGTTCTTCTACGAAGATGTGTGATCATTAATACACCAGAAAACACTAGGTTTCTTGTCATTCAGTTTAATAGAGATTAAAACACTAAATACCTTGGTGAGCCCACGCTAATTTCTTTCCAGACTTGAGGCAAGCAGATGTACCAAAGGGATTCCCAGTCAAGCAGGCCCTCAACCAGGCTTCCAGCTTGTAGAAAGAAAACGTCTTCGAGACCTTTGAGAAGCCGCTTTGTGCGTGTAGTGGTGGCCACAGTGCAAGTTCATGAAGCGGATGTATCTTCCTGGCTCTGCTCACTGCACCTTCAATAAGAAAGCTGAGCGCCACAACGGCTTCGCGTGAGACGAGACTACTATGGGCCGAATGAGAGGATGCAGTGAGTTGTTCTGGATCTAAGAGCAGCTCAAGGAGATCTGACAGATGATCACAGACAAAAGCTTGGTGACTGTAATCATTCCAATTCTAAAAAATATCAAAAGAAAGCACTCTTAACAGAATAAAGTGATTGCACAAGACCTAAAACTTTCATATTGTAGTTATTTTGTACTTATACTTTGCCTCACCTCAAAAAACCATTTAAGGTGGCAAATAAACCTTTTAAAGATTTTTGTGTATGTGTACATGATAGGTATAAACAGATTCTCTCTCCACCTTAGCCAATTCAAAGTAATACTAATATCGAACCCTTAGTGTGTGCCAAGCATTAAGTGCTGTACCAGTACAACATATTTAATCCTAACAGCAATCTTAAAATAACCCATTTTACAGATGAGGAAATAGAGATACAGAAAGGTCAGAAAACTTGCCCAAGGTCACACTCCTAGTAAATACTCCTAAAGATTCAGGTCAAACATAAAAATAACCACCTTGAACATTTATTTGATGAAGCACTAGGTTTCTTTATTTACTTGCTCAAATTACAGAAAAAAAAAAATTCAAATTCCAGTGGATGAAACAAGGCAACTGATTTTAAAGGAACTAGATTTAAGAAAAGTTATAATTTTGGGAATAAGCTTTGAGTTGGCAGATATCCCAAAGACTTGGCTTATTCATTTGACATATTTTTTGAATACCTCTCATATGATATGAGTAGTGTTAAGTGATGAATTATGAAAATTGAGTAAGACATAGTTCCTGTCTTCAAGGAACTCAAAGTCTATGTAGTGAAAAGACAATATAAACAAACAACGACACAATGAGACAAGACCTGTAGCAGAGATCTGTAAAGATAAAAGCATGAGAGAAACAACAAGCTCCACCTGGGGAAAGAAAATCATAGTAGGTGCTGTTTGAATAGATTCTTGATTGATGATGTTAAGTAAACAGACAAGGAAAGAAGGCATTTGAGGCACAGGGAACAGCATATGCCCATAGGGATAAAATTACCTGTGGTGTTCAGAGAACTGGGAGTTCTGGGTGAGGTAAAGGAAGAATGCTAGGAAGTGACAGGTTTAAAAAAGTTAAAACGCAGGCACCAATCATGATAGGCCTTGTATGAAATACTAAACACCTGGACTTTATTTTTGGTGCAAGGACTTCAATTTATTTTCGAAATAGCTATACCTTTTTTTTTCTTTTTAATAAACTCTCATTTGGATGCCAGAGAATATATGGAATCACAGCTGCCCACTGCCTCACCTGTTCTTCTTCCCTCTTGCTGCATCCCCCTCCTCCATAGTAGTCCCTACAGTGGCTCCATGGAGTACAGTATGAAAACAACCATTACAATGAGAATTCACTGACAGAGTTTCCATAGGAGAGGGATACAATCCATCTGCATTTTAGAAAGTGCAGTATAGTGGGTGGACTGCAGACTCACAGCAGGGTGACCAGGTAGGACAGAAATCAAGGCAAAAAAACGTCATTAGGGCCTACATAAGAAGAAGAAAAGGGACACATTTTTAAAGTTATTTGGAGGCAGATTCAGTCAGACTTGACAACTAACTAGGTATGGGTGGTGAGAAAGAGAGTATGGGTGGCTGGTGGTGACCTTCACTGGCATAAGGACATTTTAAGTAAAGGGACACTTTATTATAGGGACACACAATCGTCTCCCAAACTGCAATGTAGGTAGGTCTCTTCAGAACTGTAACTGGCCATCTTGAACCTGGTTCTTTCGTAGGGGCCAGTGTCTCTTTGCATGTCTGCTCTGTTGTCCTCTTTTTCTCCAATGACCTCAGAGTTTCTAATCCCTCGTAACTCAGGTCACTCATGAACTTTGTGGCTATTCTGGTCCCACCCATCTCCAACTGGTAATTTCTTCAGTCCCTAGGGATACTGACTGGGCCTGGTCAATCGTTTCAAATGAGACCAATTTCAAACACATGTCAGTGAAGGGCTACTCTAGTCAAATGTCCATCCCTGGTCCAATCAGTATAGCACAAACTAGAGTCACCATTTACTGGTACTTACTACTCAACAAGTCTCATGCTAATATATTACTGAATTCTCACAGCGTTTCAGAAATAGGTATTATTATCCCCATTTAGAGAAGAGATGCCAAGGCCTAGAGAATTTAACTGACTTGCCTAAAATCATGTGATATTAAGTAGCAGAGCCAGATTTGAATGCAGGCTGCCTTAGTTCAAAACGTCATCTCTCTATAGTGCCCACTCAGCAGGAACTATGTGTGGTGGAAACAGCAGGCAATGATTGGCATCTGTAACACATCTGGACTTGGGAATTCTGAATTTAAGGTATAAATAGGGTCTACATAAAAAGGGAAACCTAGAATGGAAAAAACACACCTCAGGAGTCATTGAGATATATGAAGTCATGGAAAGAGAAAGAATCAGACAATAAATATGTCGAATGAGAAGACAAGATTGCCACAGACAGAATCCTAAGGGAACAGCAGCTTACAAATGCCAGGAGGAGAGAGGCTCAAGAAGAAGAATGAGAAGAAAGAATCGGAAGCAGAACAGGAGGGAATAGCATCATGGAATATATAGGGGTGGAATCCATAAGGGTGAATGGATTTCTTTGAAAAAGGAGATTGAAGAGCCTGAACACGGCAATGATACATTTTATTATTATTAGATCTACATTTTACTTAAAGTTCTTCAAAATACTTTTACATAAACAAGTAAAAACATTTTGATTTTCTTTACAGAAACAAAGATAAAATAAGATTTTCTAAAACTCGTAATGTGAGGCAGTTAAGTTTAACTTCTAGGTTATCACATCATAATTACTTGACTGTGCTGAGCTTAAGTATACTTAGGCATACTACTTAAACCTATGAGAAAATATTTTTACAGAAATTTTTTGAGCAGATTTCAACAGTTTTTTGCAAAAACTATATCATCTCATTTATCCTCAAATAAGTACATTCAAATTCTTTAACATTTGCAAAAATGGGACTGCTAATAAGAGTAGAATGAATGATTTCCAGAAAATCATGTAAGTGGTTTTTGTTGGTGAAGGAACTGAAATCACTTCTCTATATTTATTAAGTATGCACACATTGATTTTGTTTTATAATTTAAAAAAAAAAAAAAGTAAAGCAAAACAAAACAAGCCAGCAAATCAATGGCTTATATAAATAGTCTCAACATAATTTTTAATGAAAGCGAACTATCTCCCTCACAAATTGTCCCTTTCAGTGAAAGACACCAAAATTTAAATAGTACCTTATTATGACAACTGGATTTTTCAGTCAGGTCAGGAGACTGAGATCTGTTTCTGGGACTAGGCCACTCTTCTCCAATCAAAGATGTCCTCAGGGAGACCTTATTTAACTGCTGTATGTACAAGAAGAGCAGAAACTGCAGGGTGTCCACTGAAAGCTGTTCAAGAAGAAATGATGAAAACATGTCCTAAAACCACAACTAAATAGATATAGTGAAATAAACTCACAACAGTTTGCTGATTGCGAGAAGGCAAATGTAGAAACATTGCTAGCATTTGATTATGTACGTATCAGATTATGTATGTATCAGAGGATACTCAGATGTAGGAGTTTCTAAAACTAAGGTGGAATCACTTACCTTCTTGGAAAGCTATGTGGCATCTATGGCCACAGACATTCTTTCCCAAACTAATGAAGAAGATAGGATGTAGTACATACTTTTTAAAAGCATATTATTTCAGAAGTTTAAAAAAAAAAAAAACAACCTTAGTAAAATGGTGATTTCTGGTCAAGGTGGTAGAGTAGGTAAACACTGCTGATATCTTCTCAGGACCGCATTAAAACTACAACTAAATTACAGAACAATCATCACTGAGAATTGCCTGAAGTCTAGCTGAACAGAAGTTCTGTAACTAAGGACATACAGAAAAAACCATGCCATGACTGGTAGGAGTGGGCAGAGATGTGGAATGAGCTGTCCCACACCCACGTGTGGTGGTTAAAAATCGGGAGGGACATGTCAGCTGCGGAGGCCCCCTCCTCTGGTGGAGCGAGGGGTCCCAGCCCCACACGAGGCTCCCCAGCACAGGGTTCTAGAGCTGGGGAGAGAAGTCCCCATAACTTCTGGCTCTGAAAACCAGCACAGATTGTGGCTGAATGAGATGGAGGGCTGCTAAAGGCCCAGGAACTCCACTTAAAAGGCCCGCACATGGACTTACTCACTGATGAACTCACTCACTCTGAGCTCTAGTGTTAGGGCAGCAGCTCCAAAGGCACCAGGGATATACGGAGAGGAACTGAGTTGTTTGGATTCAGACTGAGGGCCGGAGGGGCATCTTCCTCCCAGACAGAGTTGCTGGCAGAAGCCATTCTTTCTTTGTTGAGCCCTCCTCTCTCCAGGTGTGGAGACACAGGCAGCTGCCATATCCGAGTCTCCATAAACCTGGTGTCATTTGCCCTGATTCCCTGAGATTCATTTGCTCTGATTTCCTGATTCCCGCCCCACTCAACTTTCAGGACCACCCAAGTTGCTTCCAATGGCTTTTCCACACAAATGGCCTGCCTTGCCTCATGCTTCGAACTTTCCTAATATCTGTCAAAGGTTCACAAACCCCAAACAAGCAATATCTGTTTGTACAGGGCCTCGGTATGCCCTATACCTCCTGCCAAGCTGTCCCAAGTCCAGCACTAGTGGCAGCTAGCCTCGGTTCACAGCTTAGCCTCTCTCAGGCACCTCCAAGCCCAGTGTGGATGGTGGCCACCTCGTGGACAGCTTTGTGGTTCATTCCAGGTGGCCCTGAACAGGGCACAAGCTGTGGCTGAACTTGGTCTGTGGCAGGTCCTCTCCCAGAAGCACGAGCCAGCTGCCTCTGAAGACGATACACCCAAAGGCACACTGGGAAGGCACCAGAGCCCTGCTAAAGCGAATCCTGTTCTGTATGGTCAGCTCCTGAACAACAGCTCCTCCACTATAGTCATGGCCAGTCCTCACAACGAATCTGCCTAGGAGTCATTCCCTCCAGCTAATGTACAAACAGCAACCATGGCTCAACTACAACAGGAGGACACACACAACCCACACAAGGGACAAACCTGGAGCACCCAGCTCAGGTGATCAGAGAGATTGTACCACTAGGCTTCACAGGACACATACTATATAAGGCCGCTTTATTAAGACCATAGCAGCTTTCCTTAATATATATGAGGTCTGACAATTAAGTTCACGAACTTGTTGCAATGATGTTGTAAACTGTTTTGATATCAGAGGGATTATTCATTATGAATTTGTACCAACTGGACAGTTACCAAGTTTACTATTTGGAAGTGCTTAAAAGGCTGCATGAAAAAGTTAGACGAAAATGACCTGAACTTTTTGCCAACAACTCATGGCTCTTGCATCACGACAATGCACCAGCTCACACAGCACTGTCTGTGAGGGAGTTTTTAGCCAGTAAATATATAACTGTATTGGAACACCCTCCCTACTCACCTGATCTGGCCCCCAATGACTTCTTTCTTTACCCAAAGATAAAGGACATATTGAAAGGAAGACATTTTGATGACATTCAGGACATCAAGGGTAATACGACGACAGCTCTGATGGTCATTCCAGAAAAAGAGTTCCAAAATTGCTTTGAAGGCTGGACTAGTTGCTGGCATATTCACCAATGAGGTATTTAGCACTTTTTCTAGGATGAGTTCGCAAACTTAATTGTCTGACCTCATAGAAACGGACACAAGGAGACAGCCAAAATGGGGAGCTAAAGAAACATGTCCTAAATGAAAGAACAGAACAAAGCTCCAGAAAAAGAACTAAACAAAATGGAGACAAGCAATCTACCAGATGCAGAGTTCAAAACACTGGTTATAAGGATGTTCAATAATCTCAGGGGGAACTTCAACAAAGACATAGGAAACATAAAAATTGAGAAAAACAAAAAAGAACCAGTCTGTAACGAAGAACACAATAACTGAAATGAAGAATACATTAAAGGGAATCAACAGTAGATTAGATGAAATAGGATAGAATCAGCAATTTAGAAGATAAGATAGCAGAAAATACCCATTCAGAACAGCAAAAAGAAAGTAAGAATCCAAAAAAAATGAGGATAGTTTAAGAGACCTCTGGACCACCTCAAGCATACCAACATTTGCATCATAGGGGTACCAGAAGGAGACGAGAGACAAAGGAACTGAAAATCTATTTGAAGAAATAATGACGGAAAACTTTCCTAACCTGGGAAAGGAAATAGACATACAAGCCCAGGAAGCTGAGACAGTCCCAAACAAGAAGAACCCAAAGAGGCAAACACCAAGCCACATCATAATTAAAATGCCAAAGGTTAAAGTTAAAGACAGAATCTTAAAAGCCGTGAGATAAAAAGCAGTTAGCACCTATAAGACTGTCGGTTGATTTCTCAACAGAAACTTTACAGGCCAGAATGGATTGGCGTGAAACATTCAAAGTGATGAAAAGCAAGGACCTACAACCAAGATTACCCTCCCTAGCAAAGCTATCATTTAGAATCAAAGGACAGAGTTTCCCAGACAAGAAAAAGCTAAAGGAGTTCATCACCACCAAACCAGTATTATAAGAAATGTTAAAGGGACTTCTTGGAGGAGGAGGAGCAGGAGAAGAAGAAAAAGATGAAGATGAAGAAAAAGAAGAACCAAAAACATGAATAACAAAATGGAAATATCTACATACCTATCAACAATTACTTCAAATGGAAATGGATTAAATGCTCCAATCAAAAGACATAGAGTGGCTGAATGGATAAGAAAACAAGACCCTTACATATACATATACTGCTTATAAGAGATTCACTTCAGACCGAAAGACACACAAAGACAGAAAGTAAAGGGATGGAAAAAGATATTTCATGAAAATGGAAACAAAATAAAATTTAAAAAAGCTGGGGCAGCAATACTTTTACCAGACAAAATAGATTTTAAAACAAAAGATATAACGAGATAAAGAAGGACCTAAATACCTCTTCTTTTCTTCTTTGGCACACAATTAGGATGGCATTTCCCAGCCTCTCTTCAAGTTAGATATGGTATAACTGGGTTATAGTCAATGGAATGTGGGTGGATTTTCATATACCACTTGCAAGCCTCTTTCAAAAACTCTTCCAAAAGAAATAGAAGTGAAGGATTCTGAGGCCCTAGTGGGCATGGTTGTACAAACTGTATTATATTTGCAATTGTTCACTTCCCTACCCTCCAAGAGGCTTACACGGACCACGGGATTTCCCTTACCTCCTGTGAGGTAGTTTAGTCTTCCTCTCTCATTGATTTTAGGCATGGACATGTGACAGAGCTTTAACCAACGCAAAGAAAGTAGTCATAATTTATGTTACGTTAGAGCAAAAGTTTTAAGAGGAATCATGAATTTCCTCCTGCTTTGTTGCTCTTCCCTTCTGTCACAAGAATAGATGACCTATGCAAAAGCTACTTCTTTAGCTTAGGTCCTCAAATAACAACATAGAGCCAAGCCACAGCCTGGAAGAGGGCCACAGCTAAGGTACAGCCTACATCCAAAATAAGCAAGAAATAAATACCTTTGTATAAGCCACTGGAATGTCATTTTTGTTTGTTTGCTTTTAACTGCAGCAAAGCTGACTAATGTAATAGTGGCTCCAACAGACAGAAGCCCGGATCCCTGAGTCATTGCTTGGACGACAGCAGCCTAGAGATGCCTTGTGTTGCACTGCTGCGTGAATGAAAAATAAAAGTACTGTTGTGCTAAGCCACGGAAATGCCGGACTGCTTGTTACTATCATGAGACTATTCTGATTAATATACTTTCTCTATGAAGTCCTTCCTGATCATAGAATTAATCATTCTCCTCTCTATCCTATTTCTGTACATTATGCATACTTTTATTATTATACATAAAACACTATTAAATAGCACTTTTTTAGACACCAGCTTCCCCTGCTAGTTTCATGAAGGCAGAGATGCTGTTCCAATCTTTGAATCCCAGCACAGAGCAGATGCTCACTTAAAAATAGCCAGGTGTTCTAACTATAACATATCAGTGGTTCATAAATACTCATTGACCTCAAAAATCTTTTAAAGTCAATGAAAATATTTCCCTCTTTCAATTACAACACTCCATAACATTATTGATTTAGAAGCAGGTGAGTAAGAATTGCTAAGAACTAACTCATTAAATACATTAAATACTGCCAAACTGAAACTGCTAAAACTCAAATGGTTCTTTGGGGAGCACAGTGGTCACTAATCTAAAACTGCACAGGCTAGTGTGTACAGTACCAATTTATTTCCCAAAGTAATTAAACACACCTACATATACATATAAATCCATACCTGATTTCTCTGCTTTTCAACTTCCTCCTCAGATGTGCAGTTGGACAGAATCTCAGACCACTCCAGGCGCTCCTCTGGTGTCTTTACTGCAAGACTATCAAATATTTCAAAGTAAAGCCATGCCAGATCCTTAGCCAACTGCAGCTTCCCACATGCAATGTGCCTCCATGTAGACCAGTACAGGCGTGGGTAAGCTCCCTCTGTGGCTCGGGTTCGCACATAGGTGGATATCTTCCTGAGATAGTGAAGACTGAATTTGGATGGAGGAGGGACCTGCAAGGCGCCCACTATAAAGGGTTCTGCTTTCACCCAAAGGAGAACTCCGGACTGGTCCATATTATCTCAAAAGACATCTGTGTGAAGAGGCTTCTTTGCATACCTAGGAAACAAAGTTTCTTCAAAAATTGACTTGAAACAAAACTCATTTATACATTTTTCTTGTAAGGTGACCCCTCCCTTAACCATTTTTAAATGTAAAACATCAGTTTAAAAAGCAGATCTAGCTCATCAACGAAGAGCAGAACAGATTTTTGGTCAGTTCGCAAGACAATCTATTTAAGTAAGAAAAATTCTGTGATAAAACACAATTATCTTACTTGAATTGTTCCAAGTGGTTGTTTCAGGAAGAGTGTAGAAATACATGAGGTATGAATCAGAAGAAAAGAAGAAATGAGAAAAAGAGTCATCCTATCACAGGAAATCTTGCTTTACCCTGAGGGGGAATGCTAGTCAAAATTAAGGGAATAAAACTTCACTGAGTCAAATCACTTACACAGAGGATGCTTGGTTAAAGATTTGGACATGTTAGCTGACCATATAAGCTCAATATGAAGCACTAATATGAGATGGCAGACAAGAATACTCATGTAAATATAGGCTGCAAAAATAGATAAAGGAAAGTTAAAGCTATTGTCTGTAACAGGTATAATCTATTATGTTCAGGTGCAATATTTTTAGATTTTGATTGTTGTTTAACAATACATGATTTTTATGGAATATTTATAAAATATCTAAAAATAGAAAAGGAGGAAATCATCCACATTCCCATCACCAAACAGAAGCTAATTAATATTTTATTGTATAAAGTGTGATAAAATATGGTGAATGTTTAAATAAAAAAGAGTTTATTACAGTAAAAGACACATTGCCATTACTCCTCCTCAAAATACTTCCCCTCGCTTCGAACACACTTATCCCATTGTTCTTGCCACTTTCTGAAACAGTTCTGGAAGTCCTCTTTTGTGTGTCTTTAGTTGAGCTGTCATGGCTGCCTCAGTTTCTTGAATCCATTCAAAACAGTTACTTTTCATGGTCATTTTGACTTTGGGGAAAAGTCAGAAGTCTCACGGTGCCAGATTCAGTGAATAAGGTGGATGAGGACACACTGTAATGTTTTGACAGAAATCACCGTACCAGAAGCAATGTGTGACATGGAGCCTTTCCGTTGTGATCAAAACATACGGTGAATGCTGCTGCCGAGTTCATTCAATGGAAGGGTAAGGATTTTCAATATGGAAAGAGATGCATCGAAACTTAGTAACAGTGCGTGACAAGTTTCAACAGTCGGGTGTGAGCTACGGTTGACAGAAGGTGTTTTAAAGTGTGCTGTAAATCATCCTCCATCATGACAACACTGTGTGTCACACATCACTTCTGAAATATGGCAATTTCTGTCAAATAAAAACATCACAGTGTGTCCTCATCCACCTTATTCACCAGATCTGGCACCATGCGACTTTTGGCCCTTCCCCAAAGTCAAATGATTCAGGACATCAATGCAGCCACGACAGCACAACTAAAGACATTCACAAAGGAGGACTTCCAGAACTGCTTCAGAAAGTGGCAAGAATGATGGGATAAGTGTGTTTGAAGTGAGGGAGGGTATTTTGAGGAGGAGTAATGGCAATGTGTCTTTTACTGTAATAAATTTTTTTATTTAAACATTCACCATATTGTTTGATCACATCTCATACTCCCTTTCTTTTCTCCACATAGATTAGATGTTAGTTTCAGAATTTTCATAGTTATCATACCATATATACAATTCTGTATTATTTTTAAAGCTTCACAGTACTCTAAATAAATGTAGCTTATTCAACTGTTCTATTTTTAAACATTTAGTGGGTTTAAAATTTTTCATAAAAAGAAGATAGGCAAACTATTGATCATTGTTAAAGACGGGTGATGAGCACATGGGGGTCATTTATCTGTTTTACTTTTGTGTATGTTAAAAATTTCCATAATAAAAAGTTTAAATATTTTCACTATTATAATGCTATAATACCACCTTTCTGTATATTTTCTGCATTATGATTATTTTCAAGAGAAAATTTTCAGATGTGCATTTGTGAAATTGTGTAACTGACATTTCTGAAGCTCCTGACATATTTCCATTGCTTTCCAAAATGACTGTATCAAATTGTACCGTCACTTGACCGAGGTACTCTCTTCATTGAGTACTCCTCAGCACTAAGTAACATCACTTAAAAAAAAAAACACCTACCTTACATAACTAATGGAAAAATTTTTATTGCTATTTATTTTGCATTTGATTCTTAAAAAATTGTGCTTCTTTGGGGAATCATCTGTTTAAAAAATAGCTGACATCAATTGAATGCTTACTATGTGCCTGGCAGCATGCTGAGTATTTTGCATACTTCACCTCTTTTCATCCTCATAACCCCCTGGAGATACATATAGTTATCTTATTTTCTGATGAGAAAAAGGAGATTTAGAAAAGTTAACGGACTTACCCAAAGTCACATACTTAAATTGGCACAGCTCTGGATTAGAATTCAATTCTGTCTGACTTGAGAACTGTGTTGCTTACAAATGCACTTTAGGAACCCAGTTTTTGGGGAAATCTCTGAAAAAATGGGAGTGGATGCAGAAGAGAATTACCAGAATGAATGGCTTTAAACGTAAGGCCATCCACATAAGGCCATTTTTCAACTGAAGGAAGATGAACTCAAAGGACTCAAAGGAAGAGTGTAAGAGGGTAAACTGCAGCTGTCTCCTAATATGGGAATGGTTTAGCATCATTCTGAGGAAAACCAGATGATGCAAGTTACGTGAGGAAGACCACAGTTCGCCCAAATGGAGACAGGTTGATCTGTGAGAGACAGCTCCAGTGGCTGAAGTGTGCAATCAAAAGCCAGATCCTGGAGATGAGCCCTCTATTCTAACTCCGAGACTCGTGAGGGTTAAATTCGTAAACAAATATAAACTTGGGCTCTTTCCCTCTTCAAACACCCCCCCCACCACCACCACCCACGGGTGCGCTGGGATTAGGGTTTTTCAGGCAGGGAGATCCGCCTGAGGCCCAAGGTGGTCCCCCTGCGGCTCCGCAGCCACCTCGGACGCTGTCCGAAGTAGGACGCGGTGTTGGGCCACCCAAGAGCTCCGACCTGACTTCACAGGCAAAAAACCTTAGCTGACAGTGCCCGCAGTGGACCCGAGAACTGGCGAACACGAAGGCAGCCTCCCCAGCCCGAGCCTGAAGTGTGACCCGCCCATCCTTCCCTCCCTGCCGCCGGCCCGTGTGCGTTACCTGCGAAGGCGGGCGGTGTCGCCGCACCTTTCCACGCACCGCGGCGCCCTGCGCCCGGCTCCAGTGGCCCGCCCTTTGACCGCCGCGGCATCCAACGCGCAAGCGCGCTGCCTTGCACCACCGAGAACCGGAGGACTACGCTGCTAGAGTGGCCGACCGCTTCTCCAGCGGTCTGAGAAAAGTTTGGCCAAGGCCAAGAGCCCTGGAGACTAGGACCTGGAGCCAAACCCCCGCTTTCTGGGATCACGCCTTTCAACTCAGGAGAGTAGGAAGTCTTTTATTGCTCCACAGAACTGTGGTTAGGCAGTAGCTGCTGGAAAGGTCAGCACACTTTGATCAGTAATAATAATGATAATTTACATTTTAGAGTGCTTATTCTGGATGGGGCATTGTGTAAACTATCTTTATGTGTATTATCTCTGTCTTCCCAAGAGTCCTAATATTAAGTACATTTGTTTTATTGATGGGGAAACTAGGGTGTGGAGGTGACAGTATCACACCCCTAAGGTCACACAGCAAGACACTAGCCAAGATACACGCCCAGGCCTCTGAAGCGGGGAAATCCCAGGGTTAGCTTAACTCTGTTAGTTTTCCCAACATGTAACCACTTTCACGAAGTTTTTTAGATTCCACCCAGCAGCAGACATCACTCCTTCCTCTAAACCTTCATTTCATGATTTTTAGCCATTTCCTGCTTTCTTAGTTCGTTTATGGTCTCTCTAGGTGTGGCAGATACAAAGATAAATAAGACCATAAAATGTAATTTAGTTTCTCTTTTACATAGCCTCTCTCCCCTAGGAGGCATCTCCTGAAAGTAGTAACTTTGTCTTTCTCTTAACTCTGCATGAATCAAGAGGTAAAGAGCAGGGGCCTTGGACTCAAACAGATTTAGGTTAGAATCCAGGCTGCACCACTAAGTGGCTCAGACATTGGGCAAATTCTCTCTGTGTCTATGTTTTCTGCAACAGCAATTATTTATTGAGCACCACTCTGTCTGGCACAGTGCTAGGCACTAGGATTACACTAGTGAACAAAACAGGTCATTGTTTTCTTGGAATGTATATTATAATAGGGAGAATGCATAATACATATTAAGGTAATAAAGTAGGATAATATCAGATAGTGATTATTGGGGGGGATGAAGTCAGTGCTGAATATGAGCTGAGGCCTGAAGAATAAGAAGACATAATACGAAGATCACAGTCGAAGCAATTTTTACTCCATGGCAGGCACTGTTCTAAGGTACTATTCTATACAGCTGGGAACAGAACAATCTACATTCATGCTCTCATGAAACTGGCATTCCAGTGTATGTGAGTACGAGATGTGGGGATGGAAACTAATATAAAACAAGATGGTGTGAGAACAAGGGATTCAGCAAGAGCTAATTTTAATTGGTCAGGGAAGTCTTCTTAGAGGTGATGATATTTAAGCTGATATCTGTGTTTAAAAAGGAGTCACCGTTTTTAGGATCTGAGAGAAGAATGTTTATGGCAGAAAGAACAGCTAGAACAAAGGCTCTAGGCAGTAATGAACTTGGTGTATTAAAAAAAGAGAAAGGAAACCAGTTTTGCTGGAACATGGTAAGGTGTATACTAGGTGATAGTAGAGCTCATATAAGGTTTAAAAATTTTTTTTCCAGCTTTATTGAGACATATAAAGTTTTTGAGCTAGCATAAAGGGCTGGGATTTTATTCTAAGTGCAATGGAAAGCCATTCAAGGCCTGGAAGCAGGGGAATGACATAATCTGATATGTTTGTAAAAAAAAATCATGGCAGCGGGGCAGGAGTGAACAAGAGATATTAAGAGTGGAGGCTGGGAGGCCAGTTAGGAGGCCCTTGTCAGGTGAGCAATGATGTGACTTAGCCCAGAGAGATAGTGGAGATGTAGAGTAGTGGACAGATTCAGGTTATAGTTTAGAGATAAAGACTTGGATAGGAGATGCGGCAAAGGAATCAAGGAACACACCTAGTGTTTTGTCGTGAACAACTAGGTGGTGCGTTTACTGAGATAAGCAAAAGTAGGTGGAGGGAATCAGAATTCTCCTGTAAACAGTCTAGTACGCCTGCTTTATGTGCCAGGCGCTGTACTAGACTGTTTACAGATTTTCTCCTATTAAAATTTCACAATACTGCCAGTAAAATAGCTCAAATTTGTAAATAAAGAAGCTTAGGTTCAGGCTGGTGGGTAAGGGGCGGGGGCTGTTCTCACCTCTAAGAAGTGGTGGAAGCTGAATCCGCACCTCGGTCTGTCTCCAGGGTCTCTTCTCTGTGAAACCGAGACAATTTTCTCCTTGGAGATCAGGAGAAGGTATAGTAATAAGATCTCCTGAGCATTGCCTCCGGGGTTCTGTCGGCGTGGAGTAATTGTCCCCGCCCATTTTGCTTACACGCATCCAGCGTGTAGTTCCATATGAATGAAATTCCAAGACTAGTAACCAGGCTCAAACTTTCCTCCCGCAATTGGTCAGTGCTGAAGGAGGAGCCTCGCGATTGGTGGAGAGTCCGAGGGCGGATGGGGGAACTTCTTGGATCTTGGTGCCCTCTTTCGGCACCAATTCACCTACCGCCCTTTTACGTAGTTTTCTACGACTCGCGGGAGCCCGGGCTGAGCGGATTCCTGCAGCGGCGCGACTCGCTGACGTTCTCTCTTCTCACTGGCCGGGAGTTGCGGCTGTAGTTCTGAAGCCTAACTGGCCGCCAGCGCCGCCTCGGAGGTGAAGTGTACTGCGCTGATTGGTTGCGAGGCGCCGGCCGCGTGTGATGTCCGGAGCAGCGATTGGCTCTCACTTGCCGGGGGCTTCTCTCTCACGGGGACTCGGGACTCCCGGGAAGCCGACTGGCAGAGGAGGGGGCCAGCTAGCTGTCGTTCCGGACCGAGTAGGCGACCCCTGCGTGAGGCGGCCTCTCAGGGCTGGGTGGGCTGGCGAGCCGACGCGGCGGCGGCGGCGGAAGCTGTGAGGAGTGTGTAGGGCAAGGGCCGGCACAGAGGCTGGCACAGCGAAACCATGGCCCCACAAAACCTGAGTACCTTCTGCCTGTTGCTGCTGTACTTCATCGGGGCCGTGATCGCCGGGTGAGGGACAGGCACCCGCGAGGCACAGGGCCCACGAGTCAGCCTTGGCTGGGACGAGGCTGGAGGGCTGAGGAGGGGGCCTTGCTGTGGTGAGGCGGTGGGGCAGGAGAATGCGTAGTGTGGGCCAGGCTAGTGGGGTGGAGAGAGCAATGGGTGACACGAGTGAGAGGGGCTTAGACCCAGAGATCCTATAGAGCTAGATTTGTGTGGAGGAGTGGGAGTTGGATGCAGTGCCTACCACAAGGAGCGGGGCGGGGGGCGCCGAGCGGGGCTGCTGAGCTGGAAAACAGGACTAGATTATGCTGAGCCTGCAAAGAGCCATTGGGGAGCTGACATTAAAGTGGGTGGGTTAGTGCCATGCTGAGTAAGGAAGTAAGGAGAACAGATGTGGAAGCCATGCTGGGACTGAAGGAAATTAAATTGAGGGAGTAAGGCAGACCTGTGTGCTTCCCAGCTTCTTGATATATTGAGTCTGAGCTGTCATCATGCCTCACTGTCTCTTTCCATGGTACATTTTTGAGAAGCTGAATGGTATGAGAGGGAAGAGCATTTCACCAACAGGTACTAGACTGAGATTCTAGCCCATCTACCTCCTCCACTTATGAATTATGTGACCTTGAAGGAACCACCTAAATTCACATCGGTAACACGAAGATAATAACGTGCCTCCTCTATAAAGGGAGTAGGACGACCTGCACTCTTGAGAATCCTTCCAGCCTTTTAAGATCCTTGATCCTATAAGCATGGTGACCACAGGATATGATACGCCAGGCGAATATCTTAGAATGTGGGGAAGAGTAAGGTCTTAACTTCTAACAATTAACAGGTTGCTCTAAATGGAGAAAGTACTACCTAGCACAGCTTTAAAATTTAAGTACTTGTTATTCTCTTAAAAGCTTTTTCCCTTTGTATATATGCTTAAACTATTGTTATTCTTTTTTTCTTTTGAAATATCTTAAATTTCTTTTTAAATTAACTCTCATAGGTAATGCCTTATTGTTTTTCTTAGTATGTTTTTGTTAGTATTTACACTTAAAGCAGTAAGTACCCTACGGTGTTTAAACAAAATGTCTGTATAAATATTGTTAATACTGTAGCCTTAATCTTCAAGTCTTTCATAAAGGAATCTCTTGGGAATTGTAATGTTGATGCTGAGCTATGCCAGCTACTATCTTTTCCCTGTATTTTTTGAGCTGTTACCTCACCATTTTTGTATTATGCATATCCTAATTAAGCCTTATTCTTTATAGAGTTACCTCTTTTGTCATTAATTGTAGTGAACCTTTCAATTTATGTAGTTCTTGTCTCAAGAGATGTCAAGTTTTTGCAGATTTTATTCTGGGGGGTAAAGCACTTAATTAATCCTCATGGAACCCCTTGTGCATGATTTTAAAAACATATATGTTAAATGATTTTCCTAAAGTGTGATTGAAAGATTATGAAATAATTTTTGAAATGTTCTGTCTTATATCATGTGTATCTTGGTACCCCAGTACGTTCCCCCCACTACATTATAAAATTACCATCACTACTCCATTAGTGTGTCCATTGTGAACAACTTTCCCATTTCCTTTATTGACAGAACGCATTTTCAGAATAACTTCTCATGGCTAAAGTGACTCTGGCAAAAAGGAATAGATTTTTGAGAGCGTGCTTATTTATTCATTTTATTCAATGAATATTTATTGGTGTTTTCTGTGGGCTGGACACAGTCCCTGCCCTGAAAGTTTATAGTCATAGTCTATCTTCCCATTGGCCCTTCTTACAAAGATTTCCTTTATAATTAATTTGGTTCCAACATAATCCCTTGCAAGGAAGTCTGTGGATGTCTATACCTTATCTCCCAGCTCATGCCAAATGGATATTTGCGGCTGCTGAGATTTGTAAGCTCCTGCATATGGTCTTCAGCAGCTGTCTATGATTAAGACTTGACTTAGACAAAGTAGTATAACTATTAGCAATGACTGCAAGATTGATATTTTCTCTCTCTTTCAGCAAAAAGACCCACAACTCATACATCCAAATGGGTGTTATTCTCTCTTCAGGGTTCTTTGGCTTACCCCCTATATTAACCTCTGAAGTTAATTTCAGTCACTTCATCTTTAACATTCCACCAGTGTACTGTTAGTCAGAACATTTATGTGATGTAATCTTTTTGAATAAAGAAAATCATCCTTTGAGGTTGTTATTTGACAGTCAGAAACAGTCAAAAGTCATTTGAAGTCAGTAATAGGGAAAAGAGTTAATTTGCTTATATAAGTCTTGGTTGAAAATAACGTGTGAACAGAAAATAAGAAAATGGTTTTCTTGATTGAAGATAATTCTAAGAAAAGAATGACACAGAGGTTTTGAATGATACTAGCATTGCTCAAAAAGTACATAGCCTCTCCCTGTGATTATTTCGATATATAAAACTTACTACAAATTCTGGTGTGTTTTCTTTTCAGTCATTCTTTTTTTTGTGTTACTGTCTCATGTATACCTTCATTTTCTTGCCTCTTTGCTCAGACACAAGCCTAAATATAAAGGAAAAAATTCACTTGTATATAATTCTTTAATGACGTATCCTCTCCTTCTCCCCCCTCCTCAGTCGAGATTTCTATAAAATCTTGGGGGTGCCTCGCAGCGCCTCTATAAAGGATATTAAAAAGGCGTACAGGAAACTAGCCCTACAGCTTCATCCTGACCGGAACCC
The DNA here is from genome assembly GCF_036562045.2 of Rhinolophus sinicus. Taxonomy (NCBI): domain Eukaryota; kingdom Metazoa; phylum Chordata; class Mammalia; order Chiroptera; family Rhinolophidae; genus Rhinolophus; species Rhinolophus sinicus. Next base: position 49,925,865 of record NC_133751.1, read on the forward strand.
TGATGATCCACGAGCTCAGGAGAAATTCCAGGATCTGGGTGCTGCTTATGAGGTGAGTGAGGAAAAAGTATAAAGTAGGAATAAAACCTAGAGGTAGAGAAAAGACCACATAACACAGGAAACATTCTCTTCCTTCAGGTCACTTCGTTTTAAAAATAGACAATAGATAAAAGTAATATGTGATGCTATAGTGTGAATTAATGTTAGTAGATGTCATTTCCTACCTTTTTCATATTATTTGTTTTATTAAGGAGAGTAATGTTGAAAAAGGTGAATGAAAGAAAGAGTGATAGGTTAGTATGTAAACTTATTATCAATCAACCAGTTTGGGAGCTGGAGCCAGAAACAGAAACACAATCTAAATGAGGACTACAAATCCACATGTCCATATGGACCAGGCAAATAACATACAGGGCAGGAATAAGATAAAATATGACTGGATATTTTACCTCCCATATTGGGAATCACTAGAGATTGATGACAACTGTGACAAACTGAAGACTTCTTGCCCCATTTTAAGGAAGCAGCTGTTATTCAGCCCTGACCAGTTTTTGCCATGTACAAATGCAAACACTGTGTTGCCAGATCATTTAATGTTTCAAGAGAAGTGGAAATCTAGATTTTTATGTAAATTCTCCTGATTGTAAAATTTTGGTAACTAATTCAATTAAAAAATTTCTTTTTTTATGCAGATCAAACAAAACACAGCTGTAGTTTGAATTTACAGCCTCTAATCTAGAGGTCAAAACACTTTCATGTGTATCATCTCATTTACTTTTCACCAGGACTCCATGAAATATAGCAGAGCTGGACATATTCTTCTTCCCATTTTCTTTTTCTTTCTTTTTTTTTCTTCATTTTTAATAACACTGAGGAATATTTATTGAATGCTTAATAAATTATTTACTATTTGAAAAACATATACATAGAACCTTTCAACACTATGGTGAAAAATTTTACAAATAAGCTATTGATAATTTTTCATATCTATTAATTTAGGAGTTAGCTGTTTTGCATGTGTTGCAAGTCACCTTTCCTCTAGAAATAGACTAAAAGATCTGTGATTTTATTTTTTCCAGCTTTATTGAGGTATAATAGACAAATAAAATTGTAATATGTTTAAAGTGTTCATTGTAATGATTTGATATAACGTATACATTGTGAAAAGATTCCACCCATCTAGTTAACACATCTATCACCTCACATATTTATCTCTTTTTTTTTTTTTTGGTGAGAATATTTTAGTTCTGCTCTGTTAGCAAATTTCAGTTATACAATACAGCGTGAACTGCCGTCACCATTTACTTCCAGTTTTTAAAAGAGCACAGAAAAAAATAATTTAACTCCAAAAGTCATGGAGCTAAAACTTCTGAATTCAAGTTAAATCCCTAGATAGTGAGAAGGCTAGAAACAAATCTGAAAAATATTTTAGTAGTGGAAAAAAAACAAAAGGAAAGGATTCCAAGGCCTCCTAGATTAAAGAAGTGAATGAACTAAAACAGTGACATACCCAGCTGAAACCCAGAGCTAATGCAATCCCCCTTTTTTCTCTTGGCACCTTCAGGAGTCCTATAGGATGGAAATTCTTAACCTGGGGCCCGCAAATAGACTTGAGAGGATTGGTGGACTCTTACATTATATGTAACATTTTGTTTCTTGTTGGTAATATGGATTCCATATTTTTGCACTATATTTCCCATGAATATTCCTGTTGTATGCTAGGAACCCAGTACTCAAAGATATTTTCTAGGGAAGCTGTTGCTATACATTTACCATGCTCTTTAAAGAATCTATCATGTTCTTTAGCCAATGTCTAGGCAGGCTTTACATAGATCATTCATGAGACTGCAGTTTATTTAACTCTGAGAACCTTTCTAAGTCACAAGTTCAAATTTCTTTTGTATCATCCCCTTGAGTGCCTTTGGTTCTGAGATAAATTAGAGTTGTAAAGTTGAAAAGTCTTTTGTGAACACAAATCTGTCTTCTCTACTGAGCTGGAATTAACTGCTGGCATTTTAATTAGTCAACACTCTGTGGGTTGGTTGGCCAATCGACTAAGAATCTTTTTTTTTTTTTCTTTTAGAAATAAAATAGTTTCCAAGACCAAAGAATAAAATTGCATTCCTTAGACACAAAAGTGAATGATAATAGATAACTTTAAGGATAGTTTTTAGAGAGTTATTACAGAAGCCCCTGATGTCCCATTTCTGCTCTGCCAAACTAACTACTTTTTTAGGATATTTACCAAAACATTCCTTTCTCTAACCTGATCCATCATAGTGGCTTTAGTCAAGTACTCTAGTCACTTCTGGACTAACCCATTTGTCCTTGCTTTTAAGAATGCTCACTTTAATGTACATTCAATTTTTTTTTAATTCTCCTAAATATATCTTAAATGTTAATAAATGTTTGCTCTGGCCCTTTACCCATCATTTAGGCTGTGAGCCAAAAGTGTGTCCTGTTTACATGTTGTAGTCACATCTTCCCTTTCTTTTGCTAAATCAACAAGCCCCATGTGCTTCCAGCCTCTTTTTCTGAGCCAACATAAGTATGGGTTTGCAATAACATTCTCCTTCAGTTTACTGTTTAAATAGGAGTTTACAAATATCAAAGAAAAAGTACACCTTTATTTCATTTTCAAAGTTATATGTGTGTATATACTTCAGATTGCTCTAAATAGACAGGAAGTATTTTTTGGGGGGGAAGGAAATTTTGAAGAATATAGAAACTTATTTTGTTTTTTACATTCTTTAGTATTATGTATGGATTGGCCCCAATGAGAAAGCACATACCTTTGACAGTGGATGTATTTTCTAAAATAATTAAAACTTCAAAAAGTCTTTTCAAGCTGTGAAATTAATCTTGAGCAACCTTCACAGAATAGTGTCCCTTTTTACTCTCTGCAATTCAAACTCTGGAGGTTATGAACTTAAACATATATATGGCAGACAGCATTCTTCAAAAAATGGGTTTCTACACACATCAAGAAATGATAAAGGAAATACAGCAATATAGCAGTACAGACCTTTCTGGAGGGTCTATCATTTGACTCCTTTGATTTGCCAATCTCCTAGTGTGTGTGTGTGGGCAGTGGGGGTTATGGTATAGACACGTGGGGCTGAGCAAATTTTAAGACTTTCCTAATTTACTCTTCCTGACATTAATGACGATCTGCCATAGTCCTATCCTAGTTTATAGTTTAGGGAGATAATATCGCATTGTAGTTAGCAGTGTAAGCATTGGAGTCCAAGTGCATGGGAGGGAGACCTGAGAGATTCATCTCACCGCTTTCCTGTTACTGCCCTCACCTTCATAGTCACATCACTAATCTCAGATGTGATGTTTATGTGACTAGATGAGTTTGGATACATTTAAATTAAAAACGTGAATCAAGTATTCGGAAGTTACAAAATGAACAATGAATCCATCAAAGAATTTAGTGTGCTAAAGAAAAGAAATATGCCTTAATACCATACATAATGAAAACTACATTCCACCAAGATCTGAGACACAGTACCAAAGTTTTAAAGAAACCAATGTGAATGAAGGCACCTTACCTGAGTATTCCCAATTCATGATCTTTTCCTCCACTGGTTTTTGTCCCCAGGTTCTATCAGATAGTGAGAAACGGAAACAATATGATGCTTACGGTGAAGAGGGATTAAAAGACGGTCATCAGAGCTCCCATGGAGACATTTTTTCACAGTATGTAATTTATCCATCTGCAAAGTATTAGTGTCTGAGAATGGGTCACTTAGTGATTATTAAAGAATTATTCTTGCTCCCTTGTTCAGAAGCTTTTGATGAAGAGTGCAACTCAAGTGATCCTTGACCAAAAAGTCACTCATCATCCTCCCTGTGGGAATGTACTCTTCTATTTTCACAAAGCTCCAGAAAAGGCAGGTAGCACTGGAAGGGCGGTCCATCTAGCCAACGATATCAGTCAGATCGACCCTGACAATGTTGTGGGGTAGGGGATATATGTTGGAAACCTTGTCTCCTCACTGTCTTACAACGGGCAAACCCTTAGAGCAAAGTTATTCTTGTAAGCGGAGAGAGAGATGCCTACTCCCATAGCCAGAGCTGCCTCTCTTCCATCCTGTCAACAGGAGTGGGATGATTATGATAACCAGCGCTGGGGGAAGGAATTAGGGCAGAGGACCCTCATCTCCTCCGCATGTGGCTTCCGGGGAGTGCTGAGTGGCCGGAATAATAAACAACTTTGCTTCCCACTCTTTGAACCCCTCTTTGTTGAGCATTTGAATTTCTATAAGCCCTGATGCCTTATACTAGGAGATCTCCATCTGCGGTTTTAAGTGTTATAAACAAAAAGATGTCTGAAGATGCATTTCTTTGGGGAGAGGGTTTATTGCTTTCTTCTGATCCTCAAAGGATTTTGTGAACCCTTCTCCAAAAAAAGAATCACTGTTGCATATAATATTGTTTGGGGTAACAGTAGATTTTCAGTAGATTCTTGTGAAGATACGTGATTCATATGATTAGGAAATCCTTCTCTTCCCCAGGATTGATTTGGGTTTGCCTGCCAGGGAAGTGTCCTGTTCCCCTTGGCTGTTAGAAGTGATACTTAGGGATGCCAGAGACAGAAAAAGCTTTGTTTGTACCCCTTCCCCCCAAAGCCTGTCTCTCCCCTGAAATCCTCTCTGTCTGCTTTTATTTAAGATTCAAGGAATCCATTCACCAAGATTGGTTGTCAGGGGAAAGTTATATAGTTGTCATAATCACTGTGTTAATATATGAGGCTTCTTAATAACACCAAAAATTAAGATTAGAACTCTTGCACAGTTGAAGGTCATTGTTTGTATTAATCTCACTTTGTCAAAGTAATGCTTCTGTTATTTGTAAAAATTAATTTTGGTCTTGTAGAGACCACGATTCCTTTTCCTTAAGGTCTAGAATTTTACTAAGGCTGATGCATTTTTAGTTTATTTAATTATGTACCCAAGATTTTTATATAGAACAGTAGCTTTCACCAAAGTTAGTTTCTAAAAAGCATATAAAGTGAAAGCTGAAAATGTTCAAAATTACCATTAGGTTCAGCATTACATGTTTTATATATACGAGTATTATGCCCTTTCTCAATAAGTCCATTACATCCTGATATTCCTCAGTATTGAAACATTATTTCTTCATTGAATAAGCCCACTTCATTGAATGAATTAATTGAATTCATTGGTATAAAGTAAATTTTTTTGTGGTGATTGCAGTATATAATTTATATTATATAAATTAAAAATTGTGTATGATGTATGTTAGTACTGTATTAAAAATGTCTTTTAGTTTTGCACAATACATTGGTAGGACACAGTATTTTATGAATGTAAAGAAAACTAATTGCAAGGCATGAACTCTGATTTTTTTTTTTTTTTTTTTTCCCGATGATTCTACATTTATCTACAGCTTCTTTGGAGATTTTGGTTTCATGTTTGGAGGAACCCCTCGTCAGCAAGATAGAAATATTCCAAGAGGAAGTGATATTATTGTAGATCTAGAAGTCACTTTGGAAGAAGTATATGCAGGAAATTTTGTGGAAGTAAGTTCAAACAATACAGCTATTCATATTGACTACCAAAACTAGTTCTTTTGACTAAAAACAAGATGTTTCTGGGCACTTTCCCTGTCTTTTAGGGTGTGAGGAGAGTGACCGGATGTGTAGAATAGAATTAATCATAATCCTTCGTTCGTGGTACACTGTTATTGTTTCATGAACTCATCACCCAGCCCACAAACTATATAAAACAATACCGCTACTTACATCTCCATGCATGCTGCTTCCCGATTTCATTTCCCTGCCTCCCTTCAGAGGTAGCTACGATCCTGAGTTTTGTCTTTATTGTTTCCTTGTCACTCTTGCTTACTATATTACATATATATGAATACCTGAATAATATTTATTTATTTACATCATTTTTGACTTTGTAAAAATGGTACCATGCTGTACATTATCTTTTGAGACTGGCTTTTTTCACTCACTGTTGGGTTACCAAGATTCATCCATGTTGTTATTTGTAACGATAATTCTGCTGAATAGAATTTCACTGTGACCACAATGTAGCAATAGGCAGATAGGTTATTTCTAGTTTTTTTCAATTCCAAACAGTCCTTTTATGAACATTCTTATATGTATCTCCAGGTGCATATAAGCAAGAATTTCTCTGGGGTGGGTATACGTAAGAGTGGGATTGCTGGGTAATGTGAACCAGTGTTCTTGGTACAGGACAAAACCATAATGTTTTCTCAACTGATTGGTACCAGCACATCCACCAGCAGTTTATAAAAGATTCTATAGATCTGCCCACCTCTCCAATATTTTGAGTTATTAGACTTTTCAATTTTTGCCCATTAAATGGGTATAAAATATTACTTCATTTTGGTCTTAATTTACATTTTTTGATTAATATTTAGGATAAGCATCTTCATATGTTTATTGGCCATATTTATTTCCTCTCTTGTGAAATGCCCTTTCATGTATTTTGCCCCTTTTTCTTTTGCCCTTTTCTTATTGATTTCTAAGAAAAGTTTATTCTTATTACTAACCCTTTGTTGGCTGTATGTGATACAGATATATCCTATCTGTTGGTATCTTGTCTTTTCATTATATTGAAGATTTATTTAAATGAACAGAAATGATTAATCTTAATGTGGTCAAATTTATCAGCATTTTCTTTTATGGTTAGTTTTTGTGTCTTGTTTAAGAAATTCTTCTCTGCCCTGAAATCAGAATGCAATTCACCTGTGTTTTCTATTAAAACTTTGGGATCTTTTAATTTACTGTTAATCATCTTTTTTCATTCCAGAAAATTCATGTCTATTATATTTTCAAATATTTAATCCATTGGTACTTCTATCTGCTCTCTTGACTTTCTTTTAAATATTAAAAAATTTTCTACTTCTTTATCCTTCCTGCTTCCTTCTAGGAGGGTGCCTCATGGTCTTCCAGCTCACTACTTCGATCTTCAGTGTATCTATTCTATTAATACCCCATCAGCTGTGTTTTTTATTTCAACTCATATTTTTATACATAATATTTCTACTTGATTCTTATATTATTTCTTATTCTGTTTCATTTTGCTAATGTCTTTCCATATCTCCTTAAGTATTATCATGCTTATTTTAATTTCTTAGATTGTCTTGTCTAATACATTTTCTTAAAATACACGTGTTATCCAGTTTGTTGTCTTTGGACGTAGGGGGTGGATAGTTGGAGTCCTCGTGTCTCTAGCTATTTTGGCTTTTGAGCTCATATCCTTCCCCTGCCACCCAACACACCTCTCTTTCCCTTGCAGAACATACTAGGGCAAGCCCTTACCTATTGGTTTTAACTGTATTTTGTTTATTTTCTTGTAGTGTTTTTGTTTTTCTTTTTGTTTGGTGTCTGGGGTCTACTGCTTTCTGGGGACAAGGGCCAGACAGTGCTTTGCCCGAGGCAATTCAGGAGGGGGGCGGGCAAGAGCAGAACTTCAATTGCTTTTTTCCAAATCCTCTCACTGCCTCTGCTAGCTACTGTCGCCCCAATACACATACCAGTTCAAAACAGCTTTCTATCTCTGGAGGTTTCTCACAGATTTTGTGTTATCATTATTGTTTCCTGGAACCCATGTTTTCTATAGATTTTCCAGGATTTTGGAGGAGATGGCTGGTAGCCTATGCATATGTGCCATCTTGGTAAGAAACACTTTCTTCTTAGTTGTGGCTTTTGCTCTGAATAGTTCAGAGGAGAGACTAGACATTTACAGAAGGCGCAATTGGCTTGTACTACCGTTATTCAGTGTGAAGAATGGGAGAAAAGGGCATTTAAAACATGTGGGCCATCTCTCCTTCACAGTCAGGATAGGTTGTTCAGGTGGGAGAAAAGAGGTGAGCCTAATTAACTCCCATGTCCCTTTGAGACCTGTTGTCTGCAGTCATTGCTAATACACAATGCACATCACTTTTTGCAGTTAGTGTGTTCTTAAACAAATTCTTTTTTAATCTAGTTATTGTAAAGGATATAAATGACCTCATTATTTAAGTGACCCAATAGTAAATTCTTTTTTAAGAAAAAATTGTCTTGAGAGAACATAGTAGTTAAAAGCATGGACTTTGGAGCTAGACTGCCTGGTTTAGAATCCTGGCTCTGCCATGTATTACTTTATGTGACCTTGGTCATGTTACTGAACTTTTCTGTGCTTTCAGTACTTCCTCTGTAAAATCGAGATGATGATAGTACCTCCCTCATAAGGTTGTTGTGAGGATTAAATGAGTTCATCTATATACAAGTGATTAGAGCATTGCTTGGCACACAGTAAGTGCTATAAACTATTTGCTCTAATTACTATTGTTATAATTATTTATTCTGTTGACCTGGGCTTTCATGTTGGTAGACTTTCAGGTATTTTTCTCCAAGCATTTGTGTCATCCTGCTGCACGAGCATGTGCTTTGTGATTAGGTGTTTCACTAATTAAACAGGTAAAATTAAGAATATGTTTCTCTATGTACCTATGTTAGTTTCCAAATACTTGGAGAGATCAGAATGTTTGATTGCAATGAGCTACAAAGAGGTGATCATTGTGTCTCTTACTTGTTAACGGATCTGAATTGAGAGAGCGCTGGAAGCGGTCTTAGATGGAGTTGCCAGAAACAGGGACGTGTTTTCATCAGGTCGATCGTAACTAAGCCTCTGGTGGTAGCCACGTACCCGCTTTTGAAGGCTGTAGTTGTTCTGCAGGGGTTATGGTTTGCACAGCTCTGAATTCTAGAAGACAGTAATTCTGTAAACTACTTTAACTCAGTAGTATTTAGTTGAGGCTTAGAAATGCTGGTATCACACACAGTTTTTTTGGTTCTCCTCTTTCTTACTACCCTCTCTCTTCTCCAACTTTAGAATTTAAGTCATTTAAATACCTGCGTGGTTCATTCCTGTGTTGGGCTGATTTGTACCTCCTCAAAGACTTCTGTCAGTTTTACGTAGGTCTCCCTGAGGGATAGCTTGACAGAGGGAAGTTTCCGCCCTGGCACATGCGCAGAGCCCTGATCAGTCGAAGGCGCCAAAGGCTGTGAAACACAAGAGGGAAGCTGATGTGTGTATGCGTTTCTTAGGTCGTTAGAAACAAGCCTGTGGCGAGGCAGGCTCCCGGCAAACGGAAATGCAACTGTCGGCAGGAGATGCGGACCACCCAGTTGGGCCCAGGGCGCTTCCAGATGACCCAGGAGGTGGTCTGCGATGAGTGCCCGAATGTCAAGTAAGTGAAAGTACCTTTCAGGTTCTACTAAGAGACACTTTAGTCATCTCATTTGTCTAGTAAAATGCTAATGGTCAACTCCTAGAGTTTTTCCCTCCCTCCCCTCACTCTTCTCTGATGTTCTATCAGAGGATAGAGCAAAGAAATGTGCCTTTTTGTGTTTCTGAACTGATAAGCAGGACCCTTTATTTCTGAACATACTTAACAAATGTTAATGTTTCATTTTTTTCCTACTTGGACTGTTAGATCAATCTGTCCAGCTGACATTTCAGATTAGAGAAGCACTATTTGCTGATTATGGTATAAACACCACTATTTAATTGAACCTTAAATTATATATCTCAAAACTAGATCAAAATTATTTGTGGGATCAGGAAAAAAATCAGATAGGATAAACTGTCCTGCTGGATTCGTGATAAACATGACCCAGGCCTTGCAGGTGCAAATGTATGGAAGTGTGAAGAGTTTTCTCTGGTACGAATCACGCAGTTCGAAGTAATCAGTCTCCTGCAGGCTTTTTTGGAGGCAGCAGTCGGATGAGTGTGTAATATATAATAGCTTTGTCCTGGCTTTTGGCATGTAGCAGATGTAAATAGATATTAGATCACTTTGTCAACTGAGATACAGGATAGTCTTCCAAGAAAAAACTGTGATAGAATAGATAAAACTAGTTATCTGTATCTGGGGTTTGCTTTGCATTTTCATTTTTTTTCATTTCAAATTCTCTGTCTCAGACTAGTGAATGAAGAACGAACACTGGAGGTAGAAATAGAGCCTGGGGTGAGAGATGGCATGGAGTACCCCTTTATTGGAGAAGGTGAACTATTGATATTAATATTTATTATAGCTTTCTGCTCTCTGCTTGCTTGTGAATACCTCCCACCCCCACCTGTGGCCACATAGTAAATGCACATACCATTTGCAACACTCTTCAGTCAGTTTTAGGATCCAGAAAGCCTATTATGACTATCATAGCTGTCACCTTAAGCATTAGCCTTACTGTTCATTATGGCAGAAGTTACTATGAAGTAGCCTAAGTTATATCAAAATTTAGGATGTTCAGACCTTAATGGACTAATTTTAACTCAGCAGTGAAAGTCGGTGTGTAACTCTAGTTGGCATGAATAAGATGCTCTCAGACCTCACCTTTGGGGGTAAATTTAAAACTCTAAAAGAAAAAAGCTTTAAAACTTCAGGTCCAGGAAATCAATGAATCATCCTTTGTTTAGGAAATAGGTCAAGTTATTTATCGCTGTGTTTGCAATACAAGCAATCTTCACTAATAATCTGAAACTTGTTATAACCAGGTAGAGACACTGCTGTCACACATAGACTTGATAGCCAACACCTTAGGTAGTGGCTTGAAAATAGTCTCTCAACTGCCAAATAGATTTTCAGCATTTGACTTGTGTGGCTCACAGTCTGCTCTAATCTGTTCTGACTAGGGGAGCCTCACGTGGATGGAGAGCCAGGAGACTTACGGTTCCGAATCAAAGTAGTCAAGTAAGTAACTTCTCTCCAGCTCCTGCTTTTCAGATGAGTCACATTATAGAAATATGGGTAGCCACGAGGGCACTTCCAGACTTTTCCCTGTTTCATACCCTTAATACTGTGTTTCCCCAAAAATAAGACCTAGCTGGAGAATCAGCTCTAATGCGTTTTTTGGCGTAAAAATTAATATAAGACCCGGTCTTATTTTACTATAAGACCGGGTCTAATATAATATGATATGATGTGATGTGATGTGATATGATGTGATATAATATAATACTGGGTCGTATATTAATTTTTGCTCCAAAAGATGCATTAGAGCTGATTGTCTGGCTAGGTCTTATTTTCGGGGAAACACATACCCTAAATGATGTAATCTAAATGATGTAACCTACAGATGTAACTCTACAGTACTGAAAAATTTGGCTTAGGGCCTAGGGTTGAGCCCAGTTATTTATTTCCTCAGGACCTACAAATCCATAAGATGTTGGAAGGAAAGAATTAATAAGACAAGTAAGGAGTTGTAAGTGAGAGGCAAGCAAGAATGGGAAATCGAGACCCGAGATTTTAACTGAGAAAATATGGTCCCATACAAGAATGGGGGACTTCTCCTTGGAAAGGACCTGTATTATACACTATGCAGCTTCTCTGCAGAGAGAGCTCTTCTTTTGTTGGCCTCTCTTTGGCATGAATTTCTGCTTAGATAAGAAGTTTGCCTGGGACTCAGGCTAATTTATTATTTCTGTCTTGTTACCTCTTTGGAACTCAGTGATACCTCTGCTTCTAAGGATTCTTTGAAACAAGATTCCCACCTAAATATGGAGAAATGGGCACCCATCACCTCGGACTATTCCCTTCTAGCACTCTTTAATTTCAGGGATCTTTCCCCAGCTTTCCTTACCTACCTGGTCTTTCTCATTGCTTCCCAGAGAAGCTGGAACATGTGCTATTCCTTGAATAAACCTCAGGTCCCTGTCTTGGCCACAATTCCCTCTTGCCCTATCCCCATCCTCTGCCATGCCCACCTTATCTGCATCTCTAGAGCTGACCTGGCCTTGCAAGCCCAGCTCTGGAAACCATTCCAGACCTATGCCTGATGCCCCGTCTCCCTAGCACCCACCACTAGAAGTTGTCTTTCTCTCTCTTTCATGCTCTAATTACTTGTAGTTTTATTTACATGCTCTGGCTTCTGCTGATCGGAAACTCCAGAGGAGTGGGGTTTAATAAATCTTACATACCATTATAGTCTCAATCTACACTACACACAAGGGAGTGTCTAATAAATGCTTGTTGTTTGAAAGAGTGAAATTCACCCTTTTCCAAGATTTTCTATTATTAAAATCGTTTTAAACTCTTCTCAAAGAAAGAAGTTAATGCTTTTTACCTTGTTCTGTTTGTAGGCACCCAATATTTGAAAGGCGAGGAGATGACTTATACACAAACGTGACAATCTCACTGGTTGAGTCTCTGGTGGGCTTCGATATGGATGTCACTCACTTGGATGGCCACAAGGTAAAGAAGCCAGTTTCTCTGCTTCCTTTCAAAGCTTTCAGTGGGTGGTTGGAGGTTATTTCAGCCGCTTCAGTCGTTTAGAGCCATGGGGACTCCTTTCTCTGTCTTTGTTGTGCTACCTCTCCTCACTCTACTGTGGAACGTCCAGCAGTAACGGTGCCACAGATGTTTCCGCGGCTCAGGGTGGGTTGCACAGCCTTTGGCGGTCTTGTTCTTAGTCGCCACTGGCGAAAGCCTGACTCTTTTCCTTGTTTATGTGTTTCACTTTTCTTTTTCTTGGAAAGCCTTCTCTCTCTCTTTGGCTCGCAGCGTCCTCCTGAGTTTCTCTTGCGCCTTCATCCTCACTGCTCCTCTGACCAGCATCTGGTATTGTACTTCAGGAGTAGCGGTTCTGTTCCAGTCCATTCTCTTTTACTTTTCAGGTACATATTTCCCGGGATAAGATCACCAGACCGGGAGCCAAGCTATGGAAGAAAGGGGAGGGGCTCCCCAACTTTGACAACAACAACATCAAAGGCTCTTTGATAATCACTTTTGATGTGGATTTTCCGAAAGAACAGTTAACAGAGGAAGCAAGAGAAGGTGAGGGGTATAGTGTGTGTGTGTGTGTGTGTGTGTGTGTGTGTGTGTGACAGAGAGAGAGAGAGAGAGAGAGAGAGAGAACTGTATGAGTGTGAGAACAAGGTGGTTAAGGAGAACAGGCAATAAAAACAACCCTCCCGTGGCATCAGACATCAACTACTAACAGCAGTGAACACAAGACTGGGAATGAACTTGCCTTTCCGTACAGGCAATATTAAACATCCTTCTGTCCCTGTGTTATAAAAGGCTGTGTAAACTGGGCCTTGAAACCTAGGGAGGTATAGGGTGTATGGGTGTATGGGTATGAGACAATCGCTTAAAACACATGAGCTGGACCCAACTATAAAAGGAGCGATGACATATACGTTAGAAGGATTAGAGGCTTGGGGGTGATGTCTGTGATGGCTGGTTGAGAAGAGGGCCCAAGTGGTGGGTTATGAATAAAAACGTGAAAGAGGTCAAAACTGCAAAGAGGACAAAGAAGAAGGAATGGAAGACAGGTGAAGAACTCGCATTCCGTTTCGTTTGCCTCTTCTCAGACTTTTGTAGGATGTGTGTGGCATGGGTGCCTGAGAAACACAAAGATAAGGGAGCATCTTGGATGTACATGTGCGTATGTGGGGGTGTCCATATGTGATGACAGTGGGCATTGCCGGTTATTTGTTTAATTCAGATCTGTGGTTGTCATAGACCTTTTCTGAGCCTCCCCATGAAATGTGCTCTTTAAACTCTAGGGAAGTCACATCTTCGTTTAGGGAGTCATTTGTCCATTCTTTCCTCAGGTATCAAACAGCTACTGAAACAGGGATCAGTGCAGAAGGTGTACAATGGACTGCAAGGATATTAAGAGTGAATAAAATTGGACTTTGTTTAAAATAAGTGAATCAGCGATATTTATTATCTGCAAGGTATTTTTTTTGTGTGTTTTTATTTCAATATGCAAGTTTGGCTTTTTTTTCTTCTAATGATCATTACGAAATGACTAAGAGGGCGTAAGAATTTGTCCATTTTTGTTCAGAAAAGAATGACCAGCAAAAGGTTTAATAATACCTCTCCCTTTGGGGATTTAATGTCTGGTGCTGCCACCTGAGTTTCAAGAATTAAAGCTGCAAGAGGACTCCAGGCGCAAAGGAAACATAATATAAAGGGTTGGACTTAATTGGTAGCTATTTCATTCAAAATGCCAACTGGAGCAATCTGTTTTTAAATACATTTGGTTGTTATTTTTTCTTGACTCCTGTTTCTTGTTGGTTTAGTCACACTGTGCTCTCTGTCTGCCATCTCCATTTTGGTCTCTTTCCCTTCCCCTGCCAGTTTCCATCCTTGTTGCCTGTGAGTTGGGTTGTCCCCCCCATCAGTCAAGATGGATGCACAAACCTGCAAAAGAGTGGCAAAGACCCAGTTCCCATACCAATCTTCTAGAAAGGAGCTTGAAGAAACTGAATAGAATAGAGATTGGGGTAGATGAATCAGGATTACACTGAGATCTAATTGTCCTTGAGAAAGTATATTTCCTCATTTAATTTGGGCATAATAAAATCCAGTATGGATACTTTACTATTTATAAGGCACTTCATATATCCGATCTTAATTGCCCTAATGACTAAAAAACCTTTGGTTTGTGTCAGGAACCAGGATTTCCATTAGCTCTAAAAGATGAATTTAAAGTCAAAATGCAAATTACATTTGCCTCTCCCGGCAGCACGTCATTCAGATGGTACGTGACTTGAGTATATTTGACTTTTCAACCTCCTTCACTTTTCTACATTGTACAGTCACATCACGCTTTACTTCTCATACACCTTTGGACGTCATCTCAGCTAGCGAGTGTTTTAATGCTGTTGAACAATTTCCGTTGCAGTGTGTGTGGAGCTGCCTTCCAGCTGTCGGTATAGGTCCAGCAGTATCCCCACCTTTGGCTACGCAGCAGCCAGTGCTGTTGCTTGCCTTTTCATTGCATTTTGTCCCTGTTTTACAAAAATGAGTGGGAAAGGTGAAAAATGGAAATTTCATCAATTTAAAACAATTAAAAACAAGGTGAAAAATCCGCACACTTTTAACCTCAATCAGACACTATTTACTTGAATAGTTCAACCCTGTGTTCAGTTGTGAAGGGAAAGAAAAAGGCCTTATTTGAAATGCTGAAAAATCTACCTTAGAAATCAAATGAAACCACATAAATACATATGTAAGTGTAGTGGACTTTTTGTACATTTAATATTCATTAGGTACTGAGTTGCCCTAGTTGAGTATTTCATAGAAATACTCATCAACATTCCCCTCACATATCTTAGCCCAGGAGAGCTCTTGATCATTATTTGCACTTGCTGATTCCCCTCTTTCCAAGAGTCTGTCACATACTAAGGTGGGATTCCTAGTCTTGCTAGGAAGACCCCATAGAGATGCTCTTGCTACACGTAATGCTCGTTAGGCTTTGTCACTCATGTTTATCCATGGCCCAGAATGCCATGATTTAATGAGTTAAAAAAGAATATTCTTTCATCATCCGACTCTGAGCTTCAGTTCACCCTAAGTGCTTTCTCTGAAGCACATTGCATTGTGGGAGGATTTGTATCAGAGCTCCATAGCTTGTAATAAGCCACAGTAATGGTGGTGGTGATGGAGACGATGGGAAGATCATAAGGCAGGCCCCAAAGCCCGAGCTTTTGCACCGTGGTGCAGTACAGCTGCCTCCCCAGAAGTGAGTGCTGTCCAGAAAGGCAGTGGTGGTGCCTGCGGCAGCAAGCTCCCTACCAAGTGGTCTACAGGTACCCATCTGTCCAGGAATGTTGCAGCGGGGATTCCTGGGCTTGGCGCTTGTGGTAGTCAATATGTAAGGTCCCTTCAAGCCCGCAGCTTCGATGTATTACAGAGTTTTCAAGTGAAGGATTGAAAATTTTTTCTCTTACTGAGTAAAAGAATAAATTTATTGAGTGCTATGGGTCAGTTTCTGTTCAAGTGCTTTATATGGAGGAGCTTATCTCTATGGAAGAGGGACTCTTGGCCTCAATTTACAGATGAGGAAATTGCGTTATATCTCACAGCTTGCAAGTGGTGGAACCAGCAGTTGAACCCAAGCAGTCTGCTCCAGAGAATGTACTCTCAACTGCCATGAATTCATGACTTCCACTTAGAGAAAATAACTACTCTGAAGAAGGATTCTGGGTAGAGATGGTGTGCGCACAGATAATAGTGTCAGCCCTGCAAGGAAAAATGTCATTCCAGCAAGATACACAATGAAGCAGAAAGGGTATTGGCCTGGGATCAGACTCAACATCTGTGACACTGGGCAAACCAGTTAACCTCTCTGCACCTCAGTTTTCTCACCTGCAAATGGGAATAATAAAGGGTGATATACTTTAACCTGAGCTTCTGTGCTTTTCTAACACATATTTGGCAACTCATTTTATTTATTTATGTTTACTTCTTGGACCTCAGCTGCATTTGCTATTGATTAGGTCCTAGATGGGTGTGGGTGCTCAGAAATCAGTTTTTGGAAAAGGGAGCAGGATATGGAGACTTAAAACCAGTTTGAAAAGTTGCATTAGTTGTTACTAGAGAGGGGAATGGAATG
This sequence comes from Rhinolophus sinicus, assembly GCF_036562045.2. NCBI lineage: Eukaryota > Metazoa > Chordata > Mammalia > Chiroptera > Rhinolophidae > Rhinolophus > Rhinolophus sinicus. Next base: position 49,942,264 of record NC_133751.1, read on the forward strand.
AGAAGTTTATTGTATTCCTTGAAAAAACATGAGCTGCTACCAGCCCTAGCAACAACATCTAACTTGAACAAAGCATACCTAAGGACTCCAGAAGATAAGCAGAGAAGAAAAAACAGTTGGGTAAGTGAAAAAATTCTCGTCTTTCAGTCACTGAAATTGTACCAGTGCTTATGAGTGAGAGTTGAATACAGGTCACAGGCAATGGGCACCCGTACACTTTCCACGGTGATTTATATGTCAAAGAGCCCAGGTCCTTTTCACTAAAAGAAATCAGTACTTATGAGTGCTATAACTTTAGGCAAAGCTCCTCCATTAATGCAGCCAGCCTGAGAACGACATAATTGGAGGGCAGTCTGGTCACAGACCCGATTGTGAATGAAAACCCTCCAAAAAGCTTCATGGTTCCGTACAGTCACCACATGTGGCCAAAGAGCACTTAAAATGAGGCTAGTGTGAACAGAGAGGGGCTATGAGGATAAAATACTAGATCTTGTAGAAAGTGTAAGTTATCTCAACAATTGGATATATTGATTACAGGTTGAAATGATAGTCTTCTGGTATGTTTGGTAAAATATATTAAAACACATGATGAAAATTCACCGGAGGCTTTTCTGTTCTTGTTTTCTACTTTTTAAAGTGTGGCTACTAGAAAATTGAAAATTACACATGTAGCTCACATTGTGTTTCTGTTGAAAACATTGCTGCCAAGTCACTCCTCAGCAGGGAAGAAGTTGACGAGGACTTTGGGATAAAGGGCCCCATATTCATCCCTATTCAATTACCTCTCACTCGATTCAGTCCAATGGTCCAGACTGTTAAGATGCATTGGGATCCCTACTCAATCACCCAATATGTTGTGTCTCCTCACTTGATGTTATGTGTCCTTTGTATTGGCTGAGACATCAAAATTTTCGTCCAAATGGTGAATAAAAGTGCTGGCTAAGAGTTGAAGGCCAACTCTTGGATTTTGCTACTAAAAACCTCTCCAGGTTGTCATTCATCAAAACGTCAAGGTAAAGTCATATCAACCTCCATGAGAATACTAATTTTGCATCTAGCCATATTTCTCTATTGTGTCAGGGTATGCTAAGAGGCTTTGTTGAAATTTAGTTATATGACAATCTATTAGGAAATGAGGTATGTCCACATAACTTAGCCTTCCTGAGCCCATATTGGGTCTCAGGGGTCAGCACTTTTCACATGTAGGCACTTACAAGTGATGCCTCACTTGGCTATCATGCGTTTACCTTTTAGAAAAATTGCCCATCTCCAGTCTTTTACCCTGTCACTCCACATGCCCCAGAATCCTAGACGTGTTTAGCAACCTTCTGTACATTCTCACAGTACTCTGAGATTTTATCCAGGGCAGAGACACGATTTCTTTTGAAGTGCTGAAGTGTCTCTTATCACCTCTTCCCTCTTGGGTTTCCAGCTCCTCTTACTGATATTCATTCTACCTTCATATTTCAAACATCATTCTTTTCGACAGAACAAAGAAGCAAAATGGGAGGTTTTATATACCACAGTGGTGAAAACATACGAGTATAAGCTCTAGACTCAAACTGCTTAGAATCAAATTCCAATTCTACCACTTACTGGTGTGCCTCAATGTCTCCAACTGTAAAATGGTAATAATAATAGTACTTGTTTCATAGGGTTGTTGAATGATTGGATAGTAACAACTAGAAGGCCTGGCTTGGGGAAAGACAGGCAAAAAAGCAAGTTAGTATCTCTATGTTGCTGAACTAAGATTTGGAAGGTTTGTAATTTTTTCTGATTATTTCCTCCCCTCTGCAATGCATGATGTGTCTCCAGGTGGAGCTAAATAATGCTGTGCTAGCTGTAAAAATAAGTCTCGGGGCTCCAGATTTTAAAAGTCACTTTCTGGTAATTTCCACTAAAAATCAAGCTATTACGTAAAACAACAATAATGGTAATTTTCAATGCAAATTCAGTGCAAATAGATAATGCACCTTGACTGTGTCTGCCCTTCTCTCTTAGCCTCACTTAATTCTGATGTAGAAAAGGTAGACTCCACCTGGGCTGGATTTTTCTTTAGAGCTCAATTTAAATCAATAAATGAACAAATGTGTGCTCCTGAGAAATAATAACAGTTGTGAAATCATTGTGAGGAGCCAGGACAGATGATTGGGAACAATTCAGGTAATTAAAGCCTCTGCCTCTTGTAACAGGTCACTAACCTATGAGAATAAGAAATGTGATAGATGAAGTTTCCAACAAGACATTTGATTATTCATCTCATGATACCTCGTGGGGACAAAATGGAAACATATAGTTGGTCATGACTCACTAATTATGATTCAATGTGTTGATTAATGGATCAATGTTAACCTGAATGGGGGGTAGTTTCTGTTGGCAGAAAACAGCTACTCGTATGTTCTCAGTCCTGATCAATTCAATACTTTTATTGGTAGTGAATGTCCAGGAAGAGAGTTTAAAATGCCAGGTGCCTATTGTGTGTGTAAGTTACAGAAGTTTCACAGCTCCTATATGCTTGTGAGTCCAAAAAGCCCCAGGACAGAGGCAGGACACAATAAAGCTGACCAGACAAGCTTTGACTACTGCACAATTCCTAGGATGGGGAAAACAACTTAACCTGGAGGGATAGGGTTGGGGTACACCAGCTTCATCCACAGCATTAATGGGGACACATGATTTGGCAACAATACAGTCAAGGTGTCATTTGAATTGATGTCTCCCAATATAATCACATGGGGACTTGCACTAAATTTTTTGAGCAAAGTAACAAACTAAAGACTCAATTGAATAATATATTTATACTATCAGGCCATTATAAGAAGCTATGAGTCTTCAAACTGTAAGAGCTAAACGTCTCTATATTTGGGGGTTTTGGTAAAGGAATTTTGACACTGGTGGGAGCAGGAACCTTCCCCTAATTCTGCTCAGCAACTGCTACAAAAGAGAAGCTAAGGTCTCACAAGAAGCAAGGTAAGCAGCCTGGTGATGCCATAAGGGTAATGTCCCAGTTACTACTTCCATGTAAAAGATTACCCCAGAACATAGTGGCTTAAAACACTAACATTTACTTTTCTCACAAATATACAGTGTGGGATGGGCTTGATGAAAACAGCTCCTTTGTTCCATGTGGTGTCAGCCAGGACAGCTCAAAGGCTGGGGACTAGAATCATTTGAAGACTCTCATCACACATTTGGCAGTGGATCCTAGGAGGACTCAAGTAGCTGGAGGCCGGAACCTGGGATTCCTCGGGAACCTTTATCCCTGTGTGGTCTCTGCAGTGTGGCAGCTGCTGCAGAGCGGGACTTCTTACGTGTTGGTTCAGGGATCCCAAGACAACATGTTCTGAAATAAAGAGAACAAAGTAAAAGCCTTGTTTCTTTTTAGGACCTAGCCTCATAAGTTATGCAGCATCCTTTCTGCCATATTTTATTCCTGGAGGCAGCCACAAAGTCTCACCCATATTCCAGGGGAAAGCAATTCGACTCAACCTTTTGATGTAACAATCTTCAAGGTTCTGAAAGAGTATGTAGATCTACAAACATTGCTGTAGCCGTTTCCGGAACATACAATTTGCCCCAGGTAATCACATGAGGCAACCGTAAGAGCAGTAGCCATGACCAGGGGACGACGTCAGAGCAGCAATGGAAGAGCCACATGGTGCTCACAGAGCATAAAAGAGGGCAGGGGAACTCAAGAAGAACGAAGTGACTATCAGCAAGTTCGCGAGCACAGCCCTGTCCCTGCCATCAAGGAAGGGAAGGATTCTAGGAGCTGGAGTTTTGAAGATGAGACCTGAGCCAAAGGTCACACTGACCCATGGCGTTATCTCCTTCCCTGGGGGGGGAGGGGGGGCGGGAAATGCGATTTACACATCAGTGACCTTCAGTGAGAACGTGAGGGATGCAAGCTGTGGACACTCAAATCTGTAAGGGGAGTCAGATGACAGATCTGGTTCTCACTATACACAGTTGTCAAAACCTCTCAGAACCCAGTTCTAGTAAAATAGGACAATTCACTGTTTTTTTAAACCAAATAGCACCAAGAAAAGTCTCTTAGAGTCACTTTTAGTCCACAGGACTCTACGTAATACAATCCCTGAATTAATTTCTACCAGCATCCAGGGACTGTACAAGGCTCACTGAGGATATATACGGTGCTAGAAGGTGGCTCTTAGCATGGAGGCCCCACATTCTAGTGCAGGAGTTTCTAACACTGAGCGTCCCCCCCAAATAATTCATGCTCAATGCAGAAAACTAGGGAAACACATACAAATGGTACAAAAGTGAGATGAGATTTTTAACATTAAAATATACATAACTCAACAAAACTACAACAAAATATTAATTAGCCAGTACACAGACCAACAAAGGCTTACTCACTGGCCAGTAAGAATTTTTAAATGTTTTAGTTAAATATGGAAAGCTGAATTAGTTTACCATAGATCAAACACCTACGATTAAATGACGACAGAAAAACATTTTTCAACAGTTTGTCCAAGAAAAAGATAATGTGGCCACGTCCTGCGTCCAGCATCGTTCACCACAGGAAGTTTGTGCTGTGAGCCTCGAAAAGCCACTGTACTGCACAAGCAAGCGGTTAAAGCTGTGTCCCCTTCATGTGTGGTCATTGCCCTTACAGGGGACATTCTTAAGACATTGACGCAGAATAAGATTTCTTTGATTGTGAGGCACTTTGATGGTTAGATTTCAGAAAATGGAAAACATCTTAAAACTCTAAACCAGACCTTTGAGAATTAAGTTCTCTAACAAACTCAAAAGAATAACTAATAAAAATAGACTTTTCTACCGGTGTGACATTTTAATATACAGAACCTGATACTCTGGAAAATCTCAAAACATCTGAGCACGTGTGTGTATGCAGAGGATTTGATCAAGGAAGAGGATGCAAACACAAAGTGTCACAAAACACCACACGACGAGTGTTTTATTTCTTTGCGGGCTTTTAAAGCACAAACCTGAGGGTATGTCTGAAGTTTCAAACCCAGATGTTATCAGTGTGGCTCACTTTCAAGAAGAACTGACTGAGCTGAGAAGTAGCCATGGTCTACTCGCCATGGACTTGTTGTCCCTGAAATTTTGGTGATAACACATGAATCCCAGAACGACCATGGAATTTTAGACTGTATGGTCAAATTCTGGGTAATTCCTGGGTCCACTCCATGAACAGATATCTTGTCTTTTACTTAACTCGTGCTGTAGAAACTGAGACCCCTGCCAGTGACATAGACCAGGTTCAGGAAGAAGACACACTCTGACTGATACCTTCCACAGTGGTCGAGCCAGAAAGCAGTCTGTGAAACGACAGTGTTCTCATCAGCCTGCTTGAGGATGACAACGCTGAGCCCCAGGTCTGCAGTTCTGAGTCCACGTGCTGCTGCAGTGACACTTTTCGGATTCAAATCCCGGCTCTGCCGATTATCAGTTCTGGACCTCGGACAAGTATCTTAACCTCTCTGAGCCTGTCTCCTCACCTACCTCAGATTCTGAAGATTCAACAACATGGTGTATTTACAGTACTTAGCACAGTATCTGGTGTGTAGCAAGCACTCTTTAAATATTAGGTATTGCTGTGGACTGATATTTGTGTCCCCCTCCTCAATTCACAGGTTGAAACCCTAATCTCCAATGTGATGGCATTAGGAGGCGGGGCCTTTGGGAGGTGATTGGGTCATGAGGGTGGAGCCCTCGTGAATGGGGTCAGTGCCTTATAAGGGAGACACAAGAAAAATGAGCTCCCCCTCCACCATTTGAGGATTCAGAACAAAGATGGTTTGCAAACCAGTCAGAGGACCCTACCCTAGGCACTGGATCTGCTCACACCTTGATCTTAGACTTCCCAGCCTCTAGAATTGTGAGAAATATATACTTGTTGTTTAAGCCACCCAGTCTATGGTAATTTGTTACAGCAGCCCAAGCCGAATGAGACAATTATTATTACTGGTATGTAATAAATGTGATTACATTGTTTTCAAAGCAATTTGCATTTCTAGTAATGTTTTTGAAATGCTAACAGGTTATCTTTTCTCATTGTCAAACTGGAAAACATTCATGATTGCACATGTGTGGATTTATGACTCTGTAACATCCCCATCCTCCACCACTTTGGAAAAAACAAAACAAGAATGTCCCTGCTGAAGTATTTCTGCAGGGAACTGATGAAAACTGACACTACACCCTCAGTCTCTCCAGCCCAGAAAGACAGGAGCTGCTAGGAGGAATAGGTCCTAAACATTAAAACATGGAAACGGCACACCAACCCAAAAGCCTTATAAGAGATGAAAGCAGGTGACCCCAGAGCTGCCTTGCTATGTCCCACAGCAGGAAGTCTCAGATTACTTGGGCCTTTGCTGCTGGAGTTCAAGCAGTCAAGACTCGTGCTTGGTGTGGCCACTGCCTAACCCCAACCAGCACGACAGTGACTAACCTATCATTTGTTTTGCCTGGGATTTATTTTGTTTCCAGTTCTAGCACGGAGGTCCCACGTCCTGGAAACCCTTTAGTTGCAGGCAAACCAGGACAATTTATCACCCTAAGGTCCAGCAATGAAAGGGCCACTTGCGTGGAAGCCCCTGCAGCTCATGTCATTCATAATTGTCATGGGCAAGTATAGAGCAATGGCCGAAGGGACCGGAATGGCTAGAGCCATGTGAGTCCTGAGAATGCTCCATGAAGGAGGAATACATGGGAAATGTGCATGGAGACCTAGAGGGGCAGGGCCAAGGGGCAGGCCAGACCAGGGTAGTCCTTCCTGGGCTGGTTCACAGGTTGGTACGCGTTGAAAGCAACATTCCACTTTGGACATTCATGTAGGGGGACAGGGAGAGAATGGTGTTTTTTTGGTAAAAGTTATTTATGTACCTCATCCTTTATGTTGAAGATTAAGTGAATTATTGCATATACAGACTATATGACTAAAATGTAAACTTAATTGAATTGTCTTTCATTTTACAATTTTCCATTTGTTTTAAGGAATAGCTTTATACACTCCTAGAGTGTGTGAGGAATATAGGCCACTTACATGGTTCTGGGATTAAAGTCCTGTAAAAATAGCTTTTAAACTATTTTTTCTGATTGTATGTTGGCATAATTCTTCCACTTGTGGTTGATTGTTTTCATCTCTTTTTTATTTCTGTTTGTCTGTTTTTGTTTTTATTTCTTATGTGGTTATTTGTTTGGGGAGTATTGAGCCAGGCATCTTCTTAAGAAACATATTAGGGTTTTCATTTTTGATGATAAAATGCATTTGCTGTTTCTGTAAATGGTGATATTATTCCATTTCAGAATCCCAGCCAACCTGACTTCTGACAGCAGGCAACTGCTAGCTGGCTGGTCTGAGTCGCCATCACAGCTGAGCTCACAGGCCCAGTTTGCAAAAACCCTCCAGAGGGGAAAGCCCAGCACCTGTAAGGAACATTTTCTAAAAAATGTGTCTTTATTTCCACGAGAGGGCGCTGTCTATTGTGGAGAGAATGGGGCGGAGGTACCTGCTGTGGAGTATGTAAGAACTTCAGCTGCCAGGTTTCCAGTTTGTTCCAGAGTCAATTAAGCTCCCCCTTACTGATTGGCCACATGCTGGCCCCTCTATGAATGACTCAGGCAGGGGCCTGTGCACTTGAGTCAGCCTGGGAAAAGCCCACCATCTCTGATGTAGAGAGAGAGTGGGCAAAATTACAGCCAAGGGAGAGACAGCTCAATTTGGAAGACATTACAAGCTGAATTTGGTATAAACACAATCAGGAGTAATTGCAGACTTTTTCAAAGGGAAACGGAAGATGAAAACAATAGACTCTATTGATTCATTACACATTTATTAAGCAGCTGCTATGTACAGAAAGTTTGGAGGCCCTAGGGAACCCAGGATGCCCAGGGCCTAGCCCCTGCATAGAGGAGACCAGCCAGTGCAGAGTGGGGGTGCAGAGTGGGGGTGCAGAGTGGGGGTGCAGGCTTGCTCCCTCCGCACCTCCCTCACTGACCCCTGCACTCACACTCCTTCCCAACACAGAGCTCCATGGGGGCTTTCCAATCTACCAAGGGAATGGGCACACAAGTACACCTTGGGCTACCCCTAGTCCAGTGTTTGCTGAAGATGGTTCTGGTTCGTGTGTTGAGGCACTTCCTCCACTCCTGGAGCATGGCCCCCATCATCTTCTCCTCCTTTACACACCTTCTTTGCAATGTTATCGTTCATCTCTCCTTTGTCTGGCAGAGAGCTAGACACTGCCACTGCCTTTCACAGCACAAAACGCAGGTCTTAGCAGAAGAGTTGCAGCAAAGCAGCCCCTGTGTCATCAGGGCCACTGACAAGTTGTGGCTGCTGCAAACTCACCATGTGTGCTCTGAAAGATGACATTTTCCTGGTGTGGGGACAGAGCCAGGAGTGCAGTTTCCAGGCTCTCGCCCTCACGTGGAAAGGTGCTGGCTCGGGTAGTAAATGGCCATCAACTGTGATTGGATGGCCATCAGCTGTGGCTAGTTGGCCGTCAGCTGTAACCAGTAGTTGTGAGCCATTGGCCACTAATATAACCGCCGTGGCTACGCTAGCAGAAAACGGGGGCTAGCAAGAAGATGGTGGCTGAGCTAGCAAGAACGGATTGCAGCTAGCAAGTGAGGTTGGTTGGCAGAGAGAAGCGGACAGCAGGTTGCAAATAGTGTGGCTCCTGCTTCCTGTGTCTCCAACCCAGCTGCCAGCGAGACTATACTGGTATGACTCCCCTATCCATGGCTCCATGGGTGTTCCTTTTTGGCCTCACCTTATCCTGCGTTCTTACATGGGGAGTGGGAGCTGAGACCCCGCATGACACCCTGCATGACACCTGGCTTGTGAATTTATCTGAATGGAAAGTGTTAGAATGATAGGAAATTTAAATAAGGCTTATTTAAATATTTAGCAAATTACCCTTACTGAGGAAACAATTAAGCAACTGAGATAGTTGCAAAAAAACAAGGTCTGACAGCCACCATGGTTATGGCCCTGTTTCCAGAGTAACAGGATCCTTGGCTCCACTCTTCTGTACCCCCAGCAAGTGGAAGAGGTGTGTGTGTGTGTGTGTGTGTGTGTGTGTGTGTGTGTGTGTGTGTGAGAGAGAGAGATCTCTTCCCTGGGGGGTTTGGCTCTTCTCACCACCCCCGAAAACTGGCCTCAGGGCATTAGTGACACCCTCAGTGTCGGGGCAGAGGCAGAACGGAGGCTGCAGGCATTGGTGAGTTAGACTTCTACTCCGCAGTGACGCTCAGGGTGACCTGACTGGGGTGGGGGGACATGTCATGAAGTGGCACTCATATAACATTTCACATTAGACTGAGGAAACGTCAGTCATTCATATCAAAGAAAGGGGTGCGCTGATGGAAATCAGAGCCTAAGCCTCACCTGTATCCACCCCTGACCCCCACCTTTAGGTTCTCTGGTCATTCACATTTCTCTGGACTGACCTTTGAGCTCATGGACAGAAGACATATGAGTAACAAACTGACTTAGGACTTACATTTCATTACATCAGAAAGTAAATAATCCTTGAACTGTTAGTTTTGGATTTTTTACAAAGAGATAATGCTGCCACTTCCTCTGTCTACAATATCCTGATTACATGTGGACTCTGATGGTTGGTTTAAACTCTCCTGGGTAATCATTTCCTATTTCTCCTTAAATGTGATGCTCCCACATTTCTTTTGGTTAAATGTCACATTCTCTGTTCATGTCTCAAAGTTTACTGTATTTAGCTATTTATAGAGAGTGACATTGTTCTCTAACAATGAACAAATGGTGGAGGGACCTTGAAAGCACCATGCTCTTCTCCAGGGCACCGCTGCCTGCCCCGGGCACCATCGCCTGCGCCCAAGTACTGCTGGCCCTTGGCCTGGGCACCACCCTGGCTGCTAGCCACTGCCCTCTCCTGCCCAGCTGAGGCCACGGTGCACCCAAGGCCATACCAAGTTCTGGCCAGACTGTGGGAGAAGATCTCTTTCATCTTCTGTGTTAGAGGTTGTCAGCGGGTGTCAAAAAAGAAATGCCTGAACTTCCTGAGGTCCTTCCTGACAGCCCCTCTTTAATTCTATCTCATAATAAGACTCAGATGGTGAGTTCAACACAGGACCAGGTCAGGAGACAGGTCTGAGTGGCAGACACTGTTTTTTTGTTCCCTCTGTCTATGGAGGAGGCTTCAGTACCAGGTAGGCCTGTCGGTCCTGGCTCCTTTCCAGGGTGGTGCGTTCTGCCCTAGAAGGCTCCCCACCCCTCCTGCAGAAGGGGTCCTGGTGATCTGTCCCACCAGCCTGCAGACATGCAGCAACACAGCCTAGCAGGACGAGGAGGCTGCAGGACCACATAAGACCTACTAGCTGTCTACGTAACTATCCTATTCAAATTAGGAGAGACAGCTCCAACTTTTAGAAGCCATGGGATATTGACACTGGAAAAGAAAAATCAAAGCATGTTGATCAAGTGTCAAAGTTTAATATTTATTTAAATCAAATGGGAATACAACAAAGTGTATATTGGCATGCCATTCATGATCCACGTTATTAATAGAAATAAATCTTAAGTGCAAATTTTAGGACAATGAGGTTGAGAAGAGAGAATAGGAAATGCCCTTTTCCTTTTACTGTCTCTCATCTGTGTCACCAGGGTATGATTAAAGGTAATTTTTTAAGTGAAAACACTCACATTGTTTTCTGGACCATTCCAGGCTTCTGTCGGGGGACAGCCATCAGTGTGGAGTGAAATAAAGACCATCCAGGCAGAGCGGGGCAGTGAGCACAGGAAGGATATGGACCCTGGTCAGAATTCCACCTCCACCACATGGCTGCTGTGCAAATCCCTGCACAACACCGGCGTTATAATAGACCCAGAGAGAACAAGTTAGACTACGGGGGTTTCTGATAGAATGTTGTCTTGGTCTGGGTTTCATCTATTATTTGACCTATGTAAGTGTTTTCGTTTTTATTTAAATAACCATACTTTTCAATTAAAACTTTCTATTTGATTCTTTGTTAAATCTGCCTCACCCTGCCCCTGCCCTCTGACTTGCTTTGTGTTTTCCACGAATAACACGGCTAAATTTAACTTGTTGGTTGGATAGGCACCCCGCAGAATAGCACTTGGAAGAAAGGACTGTGAAAGGCACTGAGTGGCAGGCTGCCCCGAGAAAGGCCAGCGGAGTCTGGCACTGCCCTGAAGGAGCCCGCGTGAGCTGCTCAGGAACAGGACTCCAGGTTTGCAAGGCTTTCTTACCATTCCCTGCACACAGTCCATACTTCTCCACCACTTGACTTTGCCAACATAGTCCTTCCAACCAGACAGTCATACTCATTTCTACCTGTCCAAATCTTGCCATCCTTTCAGGGTCAAATTCAAAATGCGTCCTCATCCATGGCAGCTTCTTCCCTCTCCCCTGCCCACTCTAGCTGGGAATGATTCTCCCCTTCTGTGAACACCGATAGCACGTGGTTCCTTTTATCTACCACTTATGATTAATAGGCCGGCTACATGATGTCATGGCTCAATGCAAAATGAAAACGCAGGGCCCTTGTTAAAAAATTGTTAAGAATTTCAAGGCAGCGGCAGCAGAGCATTACACCAGCACCACTGCACAGGACACATTCCAGTGATTACACTGGGACACACCCAGGGGGAACTGGAGGTCCATGGGCAAGTGCAATCATTTAAATACCCAATTATAAAACCCCCTTCCAGGGAACCTCCTGCGCTGCCCGCCTTCCTGAGCCCGGCTGGCGCACCAGCACCTACATGCCTGGCTCTCCTTCTCACCGGCACTTACGTGAGGGCTCTCCCCCATGAGACCCCCCACTCCCAGACACTCTGACCTATGCCTACTGCCCCTTATTCCTGAGTCCTGCCTCATTGATTTCCTTGGGTTGGCTGCTAGCACAAGGAACAGGGAAAAATCTATTGGTTATTTTCCACAATACCACTCTCTCCCTTTTTCTTTCTGTTCCCTCCTGTTGCCAGAACTTGCCAGAATTGTTGTATGCAACCCCCTGCCTGTTGCATGCAGCCCCTCTTTGCCAGCATGTTGGTGCAAAAAATGCAGTCACACTTCCACCTGTTCTATTTCTTCCCTCTGACTAAGTGATAATATAGATGCGTACCGGATGCCAGGAATATTAAGTGTACTATTTCATTTAATGCTCTTAACATTGAAGTATGCACTGCTATTATTATGCTTTATACAGATGGGTAAAACAACTCAGAGAGGTTAAATAACTTGCCAAAGATTAAAGTTAAGGAGCATTTACTCTTAGCCACTGGGCTGTGTTGTCTCTGAACAGGCTAACTGAAGGCAAAGACTATATCTTGTCACATTGTATTCCCCATGGCCCCTCTTGGTACTTTTAGTACTAGTGTATTATTAGGGTTATTAAGAATTCCCATTTGTTGATCACTCACTATGTGCCAGGTTCTACACTGAGCATTTACAAAACGTTATCTCATTAAATCCTCAGCACATCTCTACTAGCCAGGTTTTATTGCCCGTACTTGACAGATAAAAAAACTAAGGCTTGGAAAAATTAAATCTCTAGCTAGGTCACATGGCTAGTAAATAGTGGCACCGCTGTCTGTCCCAACTCTAGATGCAGGGTTCTTAATCCAACTAAGCTGCTCCCATGCCTTTGCCCTCCCCCCCACAATCTGGCCCCTCTTTATCTCACTCACCCTCACCTTCCTGCTGTATCCGTCCTCCCACTGCCTCAGTCTCCATTAGAATCTGACTTCTGGAAGCTCAGTGGTTGCTTAAGCCATTGCTGGCCCTATGATCAACACCTTCTCAATTCCAACTTGTCACCTTCTAATGTCCTAACAAGGACACCAGAAACAAAGACTTTTCATATCCCTAAGTGTTTTCTAGAGATCAGACAACAAGTAGTGAAGAAATGCTACCAGCTGAGAGCCTTGGTGAATCCAAGCAGAATGAAGACTTGGTCCCTTCTCATAGGTCTTCCACTAGCCTCCTACAGTTTCCCTCTCAACGTTCAGGAAGTCTAATCAAGGCAATCTCTGGAGAAGAATGGCCTCTCTGTTGGTTGGTTTAACTGTTAATCCTTTTGAGGGTCCAGATAAATCTTTGGAAACCAGGAGAAATCCTCCTGTCCTACAGGTAGAAAGTGGCCTACCTCCTTTCCTAGGAATTATTGAATTGTCCTTCACTGTGCACACGTGTGCATGCACAAGAGCACACCTCCTCAGACAGCTATGCAATGCATTTGACTCCTAATCACAAGACGATTTGTTCTATTTTTTAACCATTGGTGCCAGTCTTGCCTATTCAACAAGATGATTAGGTGGTCTTGAAACTGAGTTACCTGAGAAGTAAAGGAAGGAACAGAGATGATAGAGGCCAGATAAGCCTCTGGCAGGATGCAACATGGATGTCGCTAAATATCTAAAGGCTTACATATAGAGCAGGAAATTGATTTAGTCTGTGTAGTTCCTAAAGGAGACTCTGAATCCATTGGTGAGGTTACAATGTAGGCAGGTGTTGACTTGATATGAAGGAAACTAGTAACTTCCTAGTTACTAGAGTGATTCAGCAATAGAATGGGCTGCCAGGGTGATGGAGAGATTCCTGTACGTGAACATCTTCATCCAGACACCAGACACTGAAGGGAGGCTCTGCGTTGAGTGGGAGGCTGGCCTAGAGCCCCTCTGTGATCATGTGTGAGGCTCAGTCTGTGCTGGGTAGGAGGCAGGTGCTGTAGATACAAGATTGAAAACGACATAGCCACTGCTGTCCTCTGAGAACCTTTCTAACTCAGGGACTGTGTTCCTCTGGTTCCTCCGGATTCAATGTCGGCTGAGGGCAGGAACCACGGTTTATACTTCTGTGTGCTCATAATAGCTAAACATAGAGCTATGGAGCCAGACCCGACAGTGAACATCTAGAAGACAAGAATTATACCTTCCATTTGTGAATCCTTAGCACCTAGCAAAACGTAAGAAGTTAGTTTTGAAGTTAATAAATATATGTCCAGAGAATACTCAATACAAGTCAATCAATGGATCCACATTATCTACAATATTGATTCACTATTGAAAGGACCCATCCCAACCCCAGTAATCTACATGATGGGTAAAGAAGTGCCTAAATGTACTAAGGTACTATGAGTTACTTGACTCCAGTGGCCTCATTGTAGTCGTGCGACCCTTGGATAACAAGGCCACAGCTCTTCTGAACATCTCTGTGTCCAAGGGTCTCAGCAAGCAAATGATGGGGCTCGTGAGAAGATGATAGTTTCACCTCTCATCTTCCTTCTTGTTTGAAGAGTGCCACTAACCTGGTTTTGAGGACATTAAAAGTTAATGACAGAAACCAGCAGGAGAAAAGGATGTAATTTTCTGGAAAACATTTAACCAGAAATAATGTAATCATTTACCTTGTATTTACCTTCTAACCCTGAGGTAGAGATAATTTCAACACCAGCTGAATCATCACTAAAGTCAACAGGTAAAGGTCTCTTCCGCAAAATTGATTTTCAAGTATTTTCTACTGACTGAAATTATACGGGTAAACTAATCTTTTATTGTTTTAATTGTTAACCAAACTCAATACATTTTTCTATTTCTTTCGCTTTTCTTCAAATATAGCCATGTATTGAAGAATAATGATTTGCTCGCGTTTAGGCAGTGCTCAGCAGCCAGGTTCCTCAGCTCTCTTTAGGCCCTGTGTTCTTTTGGTTTGGGGTTAACAGGAAAAAGTGATTGGGCTAAATCAAGGTTCCACCTCTGTGTGATATAGTCAAGTTCCAGAACGTGTCTGAGCCTCTGTTTCTGAGACTAGTATAGCTCCCACGGAGTTGTGAGGATTGGAGCACAATAACTTTTACAGAATAAGGAATCAATAACATTAGCGATGATGATGATATTTTCCTGAGGAGGTGCTGTTCCAGTCTCAGAAATCTCCCCCATGCTTTCTTTAACCCTAAAATGATTCTCTCTTTTGAGAAACAACATTGAATGGGTGTCAAAGTCACACTAAACGGTACATAGTAGGAAGTCGTCTTCCAAACAAAAGAGAATGGAAGTTTTCCCATAGTTTCTTTGTGATAATGAAAAACCTACTGCAAGGACCATTGTGTTCTTGCAGCCAAATTCACACATACAGTCACCGGCCCAAACAGTAAAATAACTTTTCTTGAAAGAATAGAAAGACTTGATGAAGTACAAACTTTTTCTATTCTGGGTTTTGATTATGCCTCTTCCCCAGGGCTGGGATTAGAATGAGGCCAGGGAGGCCAAAGGCACACTATTTAAGGAGGTAGGACCCTAAGAATGGGTACCTCCTTAAATTTTGCACCTTCACCCTCTCCTTTGCCCCAGCCTCGTCTAGGACCCACTTTTCCCCATTTATTCCCTCAAATGAGTTTCTTTTCAGGGTTTAGATTTTCAGAGCCATGTCATGGTTATGAGGACAGAATTGGGGGAAAGCTTGCAGAGCTCTTTTTCCAGCCAAAGAAAGGAAGTAATAGGGGTGGCCTGTTAGCTCAGTTGGTTAGTGCGTGTTGCTACTAACACCAAGGTTGCTGGTTTGCTCCCCACATGGTCCAGTTTGAGCTGCGCCCTCCTTAAAAAAAAAAGAAGGAAGTAATCACCACTGGTCACTGTGGTTTAGTTGGTAATTTTTACCACGATATACTCAGGTCCTTGTCTCCTAACTTTGGTGTATTGGCACTGAGTACAAAGGACTCTTCCAAATTATTTCCAGGGCAACTGGTGCTAAGTTACCTTCACAAGAAACCTGATGGGTCCTTGGACAAGGGTAACTTATGTTCCATTAAGTGATGTTTTACATTGGAGAAACAAATCCTAAACTGTCTTCACATGATAAACATTATGATAATTTTGTATAACATACATACAGTTTGTGGGTAATCAGATGTCGCTGGACCACACGAGTCAAGGTGAGCTCCTTCAGAGCAGACGATGTCTTCTCATCACTCTGCACCCAGGCACCTGATATCACAGATAGTAGGTATTCAATAAATGCCCACACGAATGAAGAAACACTAGTATATCAGAACTTAATCCTTGGCCTCTCAGGGCCTAGGCCCTTTAAGTACCAGGAAGGGCAGAGCCAGGAATTTGGCCCAATGATTTAAACACCAACCACTGCCACTTCCTCCCTGCGAAAACCAATTGTTCCTCTGGCTTTTGCTGACGTGCACTTGTTCATGTTCTGTTTTGCGAGAGGCTGGGTTTCTAGCTCTTACCTCAGCTCTCGTTGCCTGACATTTATTTCACCCCCTCTAGCTCTATCCTTCCTCACTGAGACCTGTGTCCCTTGGCAGGGCCCTGACAGGAACAGCCCTGGCAGCTCTGAGCCTCAGCTTTCCATGATCCATCTAGTCCTGCCTGCTGACTGGCATCTATAAATGCTGAATGCTGCTTTGGAACAGTTTGAATGCATTGCTGCCCTAGTGAAGAGCTCTACTAAGAAATTCAGAGGCCTGGTGCCATCGTCAGCTGCCATCTTGAGGTCTCCACCATCAACAGCACACACGGGGGCTCCACCCAGCAAGCACTGCCCAGTGCCTTGCTGCCATCTCCTGGAGGTGGTTGGCCCTCTTCTGTTCCTTAGACCTTTGGATCTGCTCTCCTCGACCTGCTCTGACAAGCTCCTGATATCCTCCATACACTATCAGACACAGTTAGTATGAATGGAAAGAGTATTGTTTTAATGCAGTGATGTGGGCCTCATAGAAAATTGCATAGATAAGTAGTTAAACTATTGAGACAAAGGACCAGAAAGAAAAGTAAATGCTTACCTCCTATTGGCGTGCAAAGAAGCTGGAGTCAGGAGGATGGAGCTGACTCAAGTGCACTCAGTACTTGGCAGGTGAAAATCATTCCGAGTTTAAATTGGTGCTATCAGGCACAGTGAAACACGTAGAGCCTCCCTTTCGTATGCTTTGTTACAGCTCTCTTGGAAAACATACCAAAATATCATCTATTTTCTTCTTCATTGTCAGTAAATGAATAGCAACATTTCTTTCTAAGGAAACTGAAAAAATTTAAATGAGGGATCATTTTATTCAGCTTGACACCAAAGTTATTTTAGTTTATAAGAATTAGACATATGGAATATTTGAGATACAAACCAAAGATATCCCTAAAACACATCTTTAAAAAGTTCTAATGATTTTCCCATCTCTAAGCTCCCACAAAAGTCAGTACAGAAGTGGTAGCAGAGGAAAAGAGAGAACAGCTGACGTGAGAGCACACCATTGGGGGCATGAATGGACACGGCCTTTCTGATAGGCAGTTTGGGCAGAGAAATCAAGAGCTTTAAAAATGTCCAAATCATTTTAATTAATAATTAAACTCATAAGAGTCTATCCTGAAAAAATAATAAGAAAGCCAAAGATTCCTGAATAAAAAATTTCATTGAGGCTATGTATACGAGAGTGATTGCTTGAGAACAAATTAAATGCCCTACAGTAAACGAATGATTAGATAATTTATGAGACACACAATAAAGTCATAGGGAATCGTTATACGCATGTTTTTCAAGTCTAATGACTTGGGAAAATATTCCAGTTATAATATTAAATGAAAAAGAAGAATATAAAGTTGTATATGTGGTATGATTTAAATTACATTAAAATAATTCCTTGCATAGAATAAAAAAAACGACAAGATTGAAATACACTAAAACATGAACTCTGTGCATCTCTGGGTGATGAGCTTATGGTTGAGTTTGTTTTTCTGTTTATATGTGGAAAGATGATAGGTGAGTTACTAACTGTTCTATACCACATGCTTTGTTCTTCTAGCATCAGTGAAACAGGACAATACCAATTGTGCTGTTGTCACCCATGGAAGATCCAAGAACAAAGATACCTAAAGAAATGCTATGAGTATAAGACACAAATGATCAGACAGGATGATCAAATAGACCTTTTTTCTTCCCACAACACTCATACTGGGAATGCACTAGAACCACACCAAGAACAGTGTGGAAATCCCAGAACAGAGGGGAGCCAGGCCTCACCACAGGACAGGGAGGGGGAGGGGCACACAGGTAACACAGGGAGACATCACATCGCAGGAAGAAGCCCCTTGAGTAGCAGGTGGCACCAGAACAGTGGTGGGACCATGACTGCAGGGTGTGTCTAGGTAGATGGGCTTGAAGGCAGCTTCCTGAAGCCCCCACACCCTGAGTGAGCACAGCAGCGAAATTCTCTGAAGCTTAAAGAAGAAGGTAGGGTTACGGATACCAGGACCGGAAAGAACCCAAGTGTCACTCAGAGAGTTAGGAGAGTCAGCTTTATTACGCCGGCGGGCTCAGCGGAATCCTTCCCAAAGGCTGAGCCCCTACAAAGGTTTTGAGCAGGTTTTTATGAGTTAGGGACTTCCTTGAGTTGGGGAAGGGGTAGGTGTCATCTGGTGATTGGTTCAGGGTGTGGCTTGGAGGGGGTTATGCGGAAGTGGGCTGGGGCTTAGGCTGGGGACTTCTCTCTTCCCTCGGGCCACCATTTTAGGTCGGTTTCACGTGGCAGGGAATCATTTTAGGTCAGTTTCTCCATCAGTAGCATTTAGCTGAGAGAAGGCCTGTGCTCCAGAAAGGGTCCCACAGTTGAGATAAGGGGACCCCTGATTGGGGATGAGGGACTGTCTTGCTATGGATTAGGTGGGGCAAGCAGTTCATGAGCTTGTGGGTGAACAAGCCAGGTGGATGTGACTAAGGACAGATGAGACAGGTTATCTGGCAGACAACGCCAGCACAGACCCTTGCAGGACTAGGCCAAGAAGAACACCCTTTTCTGCCCTTGACTAAAGTTGTATTTGCATAAATCACTTGCTTTTAATCCCAGAGGGGAGAAGCAGCAAGAGGGGCAAAAATCCTCAAACTGGGACTGGGTTTCACCACAAGGGTCAGGAGTAGGTTACCTAGAAGCAACCAGATTAGAGTTTCACAAAATAGGGCGCAGAGACAGAAATTCAATTGTGTTGTGAAAACAGTTATATTTTGTGTATCTGAGCTCATGATATATGAAATACGCACTCACTGCATATATTTTTTTGTGATTTTTCAGATTTTTAGTAATGATCCTATTTTGTATTTTAAAGCATTATTTAAAAGAAAAGCATAGTATCTACAAAAAGTTGCTCATGAGTCAAGGCCCTGAAGAAAATGGGGCCTAAGGCTGATGGAAAGTCACCCGGTTCTGAGGATCATCTTGTTAGCTGGCCAGAGCTTGTTTTGCGTCCTTAAGAGCCAGGATCCCTCTCTCAGAGAGAGCCTGGAGTCTTGATCACACCTTCTGAGCTTCTGTCATTAGGATTCTGTATTCGTGTATGCAGCTGGGAGTAAATGTGAAAACAGTCCTCTAGCTACTTTCTGTGTCCCATCACCCCCCCCTTCTCTCCCTCCTCCCCCAGCAAATCAATATTATTAAGCTCCCCTGTAGAAAGCCTCCTCTTTTTTTTTTTTTAAACCAAGTTTTGTTCTCTGAAGCAATAGCAAACAACAGAACAAATCCACCCACATACAATGATGACCTCTAAATGTTTGAAGAACATGTTGATCTCTGCGTTAGGACGTCCTTGCTCCAGGCTAATCCAAGCCAGGACCTCGTATGCTATTTCCCAAGCCTCTTGCTATCCTGCCCACCCTCCTTGCAAGTTACACCTGGGATTGTCAAGGTGTTCCTTTGAAAAGATAGTTCCTGGAGCCAACACTGTGGCCCTGTGCTCTGGCCAGAAAGACTCACTCTAATTCTGCTAAGGCTGTGAAGGGCAGGAGGAGGCATTTGTGTTCTTAGCTGCCCCTGCAGCCTCTCTGCCTGAGTGTGAGACTCAAACTCCTCTAGAGCGTTGCCAAATGAGTGAGTGTTAGCCTAGGGCTCCCCTCTGCTGCCCTGGCTGAAGTCATGGGCCGCTGGGGACACAGGGCCACTGGTGCCAATCACACACAACCACCCAGGAGACCCAGGTCAGTGCCATCCATGCTGGCACCTGCAGGGTCCTGGCAGTGAGGTCTGGAGAAAAGAGGATGAGGGAGTACAGAACTCCATATTGCTTAGTTGGCCATAGCCCTCCCTAGCTTGCTGTGGGAACACACTTTTCTTACCCCCATTCCCCACTTTAGGCAGAAATATCTCCTTTCTTTTCTCCAAGGATCTTACCCAAGATGTTGGCATCTCCCATGGCTCTCCCTTCTCACTCTAGATCGTCTGTATCTTTGCCACATCTGTGGGTCATGTCTTCTCTCCAGGACCCCTCTTGGAGAAGATAACCCTCCCAGACATTGGGGGATTTCACCAAATTGCTGAACACCCCTTCTTTCCCCCCAGACCCCATGGTGTGCTCAGATCACAATGAAAGGCACTCACTCTGCTGCCAAACCCACAGCGCTCCAGGGTCGGCTGTGCCAGCCCCCTCACCTGGGAGCACGACTCATCCTCAGCTGCCTCCTCTCTCTGCTGCTGTTACCAGGTTCACAGCCGACTTTGGAGCATCTCCCCCGCAGGCCTCCACCACCCCACCCCCAGCAGCATTGATTTGGCAGGTTTCTTGGGGGGCCAGCAATGTTTGTTTTTCCAGGGCTGATGTTTGCTGGGATTTTCTTGGAACCACAACAGAAATCATCCCACGTCCTTATGCAATTCCTCCGGGAGGCTCTGACAGATAAATAAAGCCCTCAGACCCTCCATCGGTCTACCTTTCCCAGCAGAGCACCTGGGTTTCTCCTGAAGCCTCCAGTCACCTGCCCACCTGCCAGGGCCTCTCTGGGGCAGCCATGAAGTCTCTTGTCCTGGTCCTTTGCCTTGCTCAGCTCTGGGGCTGCCACTCTGCCCCACACATCCCAGGTCCGGCTTATAGAGAACTAAACTGTGATGACCCAGAAACAGAGCAAGCAGCCCTGGCGGCTGTGGACTACATCAATAGCAATCTTCTTCGGGGCTACAAGCACGCCTTGAACCAGATTGACAAAGTGAAGGTGTGGCCTCGGGTAAGTGAACCTGCTTTTTTTGAGCTGAAAGAACCTGCTGCTGGAGCTTAACTGGGTGTCTCAAAAGATCACAGCTCCCAGCACAAATGAAACCAAAGAGGGGTGAACTCGGGTTTCTTCCTAGGAGGGAGGGAGGCGGCAGGCAGAGGGCATCAGAGGAGACATCCTGTGTGGTGCTGACAGGTCTCAAGGAGGGTTGTTGGCGGTTGGGGAGGTGGGCAGGAGAAGAAAAGGCTTTGAAGGACATTTTGAAGACTGCAAGTAGAAAGTCTGGCTTGCTAGAAAAACCAGGGTGCAAGAGACTGGATTCTAGTTGCCAAATTATCACTGACTGGAAACCACTTA
Organism: Rhinolophus sinicus; assembly: GCF_036562045.2. Lineage (NCBI taxonomy): Eukaryota > Metazoa > Chordata > Mammalia > Chiroptera > Rhinolophidae > Rhinolophus > Rhinolophus sinicus. The sequence goes on from NC_133751.1 coordinate 49,963,596, forward strand.
CCTTTCTTTGTTTCTGTTTCTCTGGATGAAGACTGAGAGTGAATGAAAGTAGCATTTGAAAAGCACCTACTCTGCGCCAGACCTTTTCACATGTATATTATCTCCTTAACCCTTCCTACCCCCCAGTCCAGTGTGGTAGGTATTGTCCTTGTTTTACATAAGAGGAAACCAAGGACCTGACCAATGAGGGCATTTTTCTTTGCCCAAGGTCATATACTCAGTAAGCATCAGTCTGGTAATCAATTCCAGGCCTGCATTCGTTCCTCTACAAAAGTTGCTTCCCAGATCCTACATCCCAGACAGAAGTCTTTGGCATGATGTGATTGACTTCCTCACGTGCCAGACAGGAAACTAATGCAGCCTGAAGCCGTGACAATGAAGATCAAGCTAGAAAATACGCCTGGGGGATCAGTTGAGAGATTTGGAGAGGTGGGGAAAAGGCATCTGTCTACTGACTATTTTGAAATTAGATTGTATATCTGATGAAGAATAATTCTTTCGACAAACATTAATTACAAAGCTTCCGTGGATTTTAGCACCAGTTTCAGGTGCTATAGGTGATGTTAGGTTGAACCATATGAAATTGCCATTTTTATATATTAATAGCAGTCAAATATTGGCATTTTAATCATTCAACTTAATCCAAAGGTGAGAAAGACATTTAACGCCCGCAAGAGATTTACAATCTAGAAAGGAAGATAAGGTAAACATCAGGACATCCAGACCGACTGACTGACATCTGATCTCCGAATGGAACACAATATCTAAAATCAGGACTGTCCCAGATAGATTTTAGAAGTGCCACAGCCATACTGAAGTACAGGAAACACTGATCAGTTCACGGGGGACTAACAGACAACATACATATGCGAGGGAAAGGTAATGAACAGACATTGTGGTTTTCACTAAAGGCAGAGCTTGAGAGTTACTTTCCTTGAAAAATTCACGAGTGCTTTGCTCCTATTCACTGCAGCTCTGAATGTTTTCAGGAAGCTAACTTGGGCAAATCTGCCCGTCATAAAACACAGCTTCCTCCAAGAGAGGAGATTCAAGGCTTCCAGTACCAGTGAGTCAGGAGGAACAGAAACGAGAGGCAAGCAGTGGGCTGAAAGACAAAAAGACATACTCGTACCTTCTTGATTTTCCAGGCTTTGAAGAAAGCATACAGAAACAGGTGAACTCCACGTTGTTATACAAGCACTCCTACCACTGCCTTCCCTACGACTTCCACACGGCTTCCTCCTGTCGGAGAGGGGCGTGCTCTTGCCCCTCACCACCACCAGCGGGCAGTAGAGAGCAGCAACTTTGCGTCCAGGCCTTTACAAGCCAAAGAAAAGGCCAAGGACAAAGTTTCCTTTAGGAAGGAAAAGGAAATGGGAAAGAAAGGAAAGTAGACGATGAGAGGTAGAGAAGAAAGACGTAGAGGGAGGGATGGAGAAGATAGAGATGGCAAAATATTATCCAACAGCATCTTATTTTGCTGCATAACAGAAAAATCCAAAGCTGACTTTTTCAAAGCACTGCTTGAAGGGTGAAATTTTTTAAATTGATAAGTATCAGCAGTCACTTTTAGTTTCCAAGTGTTCAAGCCCATGCCGCCTTCTTCCTGGCAAACACCATTGAGCACTTGCTCAGCTAACAGAGGCTGAGAAAAGCCCTATGGTCGTCTGTCCGCAGGGTAGGATAGAGCTGGGTGGAGTTGCAGACTCACAGTAGGAAGGATTTGGTATCTCACCTCTACAACAGGGGATGGGTTCAAGCCCAGTGGGGCTCAGACTTTGGCCCAATCAACCGTATCAGGGCAATAGGCTGCTCACTTCTTCATTCTCTGTCTCCACAGCGGCCCATGGGAGAGGTGTTTGAGATTGAAATAGACACGCTGGAAACCACCTGCTACGCACTGGACCCCACCCCTGCGGCAAACTGCTCTGTGAGGAAGCTGGAGCAGCACGTGAGTGGCACTCTTAGGGTGACTTCGGTGGTGGCCCAGCCAGCTCCACTGTGATTCTGCAAAGAGCAGGTCCATTGTATCCAGCTGCCCAGCCTGCCCTCATGGCTAGCCAGTGTACTCTTTCAAAAATTGCCATTTGCAGCCTCCTTCCCTGAGGATGATTTTTACAACAAACTTTCTTATTGTAGCTCTAGAGGATGTAATGTGTCACTGTCACCCAGTTAACATGATTTTGTGAGGCTCACCTTTGCTAACCATGCCTGAGGGACCAACCCCTCTCCAGGTGAGAAGTGAAGGGCCAGGCCTTCTCTGAGGCCCGCACTGTGGGTTTATTTCTCTAGGCTGTGGAAGGAGACTGTGATTTCCATGTGCTGAAACAGGACGGCCAGTTTTCCGTGTTGTTTGCAAAATGTGATTCCAGTCCAGGTAGAGATGATTCTACTTGTTTTGACTTTGTAGCAAGAGTGAGAAAGGAAACTGAATTATTTTCAATGTAATTCTAGCCACTTTGTTGGTGAGGGAATGGAGAAGCCAAATTTCCTGGTATCTGGGATTGTAAAACTGATTTAAGGGGCTGTTCTCATTGGAGTTGAAAATTGCCCCTTGATGAGAGATCTTGCAAAAATGTCAGCATGGGGGAACCACCAGAAGGTTTAGTAAGAAGCAGAGATAACACCTGACGCTATTTAGATAATGTGTTGGTCCTTTCTAAATAAGCAGAGCAGGGGTGAACGCTGTAGAGAATCACAACCCTGACTGGTTTTTTCTCTGCGCAGATTCAGCCGAGGATGTGCGAAAGGTGTGCCCAGACTGCCCTCTGCTGGCCCCACTTAACGACAGCAGGGTGGCGCATGCTGTGGAGGTAGCACTGGCCGCCTTCAACGCTCGTAATAATGGCTCCTATTATCAGCTTGTGGAAGTTGCCCGGGCTCAAATTGTGGTAAGACCGAGACCTTTTGATAGTTTGGGCAATTTGGTGGCACTTCGGGAATGTACGTGGTGAGGGACAGAGCAGGAGCAGCAATGGGAAGGCCAGGAGGATGGTGGAAGGGAAAGCAAGGGTCCTCGGGGGCAGGAGGACCCTGAATGTCAGTAGAACCCAAAAAACCGTCAGTGCCTCCTCCAAGCTGAGCCACTGTAGTCTAAATCAGCCAGATGCTGCCTGTCCCCAGTTCCTCAGTTTTAGTTAACACCAGGGCTCGCTGTTCAGCGGGTGGGAGTTTCCACATTATCCAGAAGCACTCACTGTAAATTCTCGGTTCTCCACATCTTTATCATCCATCACCACTGACCATCTGCAGCACTCTTGTAATTGATACTTTATAAAGACGTGGGCCTACTTACACAGATAAGGCGTACAAGAACAGGATCCTAAAATAACTTTTGATTTACTGAAAAAAATCTAATTGTACTGTGGATAGTTTAGCATATTTGCATGCAACAAAATTTTAATACAGAAAACTGGTATTTTGGATACCAGCCAAAGCATACTTGGAAATGCGTTGTATAGGTGATAATTCTATTAACCAAAATATGTATGTGCTTCTCAGAACACCACTACCCCAGGCTATTCCAAATAACAGACATTTGATTATTAGAAGTGTCCATATGCTCCATAAGAACTATAAGAAATAAAAGCACAAGTATCTTCCATACTTTCATTTCTATTTTTCATTTGATCCTGCTCTATACAATTGGTGGGAGATGTATTAATTAATCTCTGTACCTTCCTGCTCTATCTTGGAGTAACCTGAACCTTGGGTCTCCAAGTGCAGCCCCAAGTAGGAAGGCAGGGATTGAGATGGGGTGTGGGAGAGGGTTTCCAATTAGGTCAGGGTAAGGTTGGCCTCTGGGTTCCTACTTTCTACTTGAAAACTCACTCTGCCCTGAACGATGGGCAGTGGGTACCTGCACCTCCTTCATGGGAGACCACGGTATACAAGCACTCAAGACATGAGGCCACAATAACTGCCCTACGTAAGCCATCAAGAGCACATTTTGCGTAAGCGATAGAGACCACAGTGTGATCTACGCGAAGGGTGCTCCCTGAAGGGTATAATGCCATGGCCCTTGCTACTTCCCTTCAGCCTCTCCTTCTCTACCTTTTTCATGCTAAGTCATGTTGCCTCATGAGCATTTTCATCTATTCTCACCAGCCTCTTCCAGTTTCAACCTATGTGGAATTTGCAGTGGCTGCCACTGACTGTGTCGCTAACGAGGTCACAGACCCAGCCAACTGTAACCTGCTGGCAGAAAAGGTAAGCAGGCCGGGCCCTGGGGACAGCAAAGCTGGTCATAGGACAGAGTGTCCTTAGAGCCAGTTAGGCTTTTGGGGCTGTGAAAGAGAGATAACAGTGTCCTGGGGGCTGGATCATGCCAAGCCTTCCTCTAGGGGGTCACCTCCTCCCTTTAAGAGCTGTCTGCAAATCATCTCACCTGCTGGAGGCCCCTGGAATTAGGAAAAAGACAGAGACTGTTTCCTAACTAAGGCAAGTCATGCCCAGCTGCTGGGAGTATGAAGTGTAGATTTTTTAGATATACCTGTGATATGAAATTGTTCAAGTCCTTGAGCCAGTAATGTCCATTTCTAGGAACTTAGCCTAAAGAGATCATCAGAGATGTTGGACAGAAACATACACTCTCACACACACACACACAGAGAGAGAGAGAGAGACAGAGAGAGACAGAGAGAGACAGAGAGACAGAGAGAGACAGAGAGAGACAGAGAGAGGGTACCAAAAAATGTATACACATTTTTAAGAAAAAAAAACTGTATTAAAATTGTAATACTCAATATATACCGATAACAAAAGAAGAACACAAGTCACGTTTGACTTCTGCAATTACAAGAGATGGTCAAAGTGGTTACCAGTGTCCAGACACTTCTGATTATGGTGAACTACTGCTTGAGCAACACTCACCAAAGTGTCCACTTGTATACATTTTTTTTGGCCCCTCCAGTATTATTGAACTGTACACCAAAAAATAGAATGTAAAATTTTGCTGCAATTAAAAACAAACAAAAGTAGTACAGTAATACATTATAGACAATTTGGAAAATTAAGAAAGATTTAAAGAAACAAAATTATCTGCATTCCTTCCTTTTTATAACATTTTAATAATTTCTTCCTTTTTGTACACAAATGGATTTTTTACTTAATTGAGATTATACCGTTTATAATGTGTGAGGCTTTTTGCAATTTATTATAATCTGAGCATGTTTGTCTTTAACTATTATTTGAAAATATTTTAATGGATTCAAAGTAATTCATTTGATAGAGTCATCAAATTGTATTTGATTGTCTCAGTGGTGATTTAGGTTGTTTCCAATATTTTGCAGAAAAAATAACACTTCAGTACACATCTTTAAACATAAGTCTTTGTCTAAAAGATCTTCTGAAAGTTTAAAATTTTTTCTTTTCTTCCTCTTTCGTCCTACTCAGATCTTATGCTTCCTTAAGTGCTTGGCTCATGTCTGGTCTCTGCTTAGAAACCTTCTCCAAGTACTTCAAACTGCAAAAATTCCTTCCATCTCTGACTCCAACTGCATTCATTTGTTCATTCATTCATCAAATATCATTTGGTGGCATATCAAGTATGTATATGTATATGTTCATCAAATATCAATTTCTGTTCTGATAATGAGATTGCTTATATAACAATTATAGTGAGTGTCCTTTGAGTGCTTACTCTGTGTGGGCACTTCCTAAAGTACCTTACATGGATAATCACATTTCATCTTTACAATGTTATCCATGCTTTACCTATGGGAAAGTCGAGGCACAGAGAGATTCAGTAATTTGCCCAAACTTGTTCAGCTATTCCTTGGGTGCTGTGGCATTTAATTCCAGTAGCTGTGGCTCTGGAGTCCATTAATTGCATTAGCAATTATACATGTTGCCTCAGCTGGACTGTTCAAGGGACTAGAGATAGAAGAGTGAACAAAGCAACTATGCCTCCTGGACTGTGGAGCTTTCTTAGAGCCTTGGTGCCCCACTTAGCTCTGGGTCATAAATGTTTTGAGCTGTTTCCTCATGGCTGTGTGTGGGTAACTCTTGATTCTCTATCCTGTAAACTCCTCCAGGGCTGGGGCCCTATCTCCTCTGCTTTGCACCCCCAGGCAGCTTACAGCTAGTACACAAAGTTTAGTCAGTAATGCCTTTAAACTGATGGGTGAGAGGTAACAGAAAGAGATGTGAGTGGAGACCATGGTTTGCTTTGGGCTCTGTCACTGTGCAACATAGGGGAGTTTTCTTTATCAGCCTGGTATCTGTTTCCTCATGAGGGAAATGAGATAATCTCTGACATTCTATGAGTGTAGTAAGATCTCCCAGTAATACCTTAGGTTTGTCTCACATGGTGATGAGCAACCACTACTATAAGACTCTCCTGTGGTCTCTAGCTCTCTCATTGAGTCCAAAGCCTATAATTTCAGGGTTAAACATGAGAAAGTTGTCTCCGTGTTGCTTCTTTTTCAATGTGCCCAGATATGAACAGGAATCTTTTAGAAGCTAAAAAGCAGTGCTAATTTTCTCACAGACGTGTCTGTTTTATAAGTTAGGTATCCTAGTGCAGGCTGCTATAACAGAATACAATACACTGGGTGGCTTATGAAGAACAGAAATTGATTTCTCATAGTTCTGGACGCTGAGAAGTCCATAATCAAACCACCACCAGATTCACTATCTGGTGAAGGCCTGCTTCTTGATTCATAGGTGACACATGTCACTGTGTCCTAACATGGTGGAAGGAGCAAGGGAGCTTTCTCAGGCAGCTTTTATAAGGGCACTAATCCTATTCATGATGGCCCTACCCTCATGACCTAATCACATCCTAATCACCTCCACCTCCTAATAACACCACCTCGGGCATTAGGTTTGCAACATATAAATATTGGGGTGACATAAATATTCGGTGTATAATAGTGGGTAATCAGTTACAATGTTTAATTTTGAGTGGAATTAAAAGAAAAAAGAAGATAAAGAAGAAAGAAGAGAAAGGGGCTTCTTATGCAATGTTATAAACATTTATGATATTTTCTGAATTGGCCCTAAGGTTAGAAAAGTTAGTGGTCCGCCAACTTTTGATTGAGTTCACATCTGATAATCATAGGAGCTACCATATTTTCAGTATCTATTTGATACCTGGCACTGCACACAATAGCGTTATAGCTGATTCTTACTGTGGTCCTTCAAACCCTATAGTACCTGCATTTCATAGGCTCAGAAGCATGAAGAGCCTTCCTCAAAGCCTCCTGGCTAGTAAAATCAAGGCAGCAAACTTCATTTTGCTTGGCCCTAAAGGCTGCTGAAGCACCACTACCTCACAGAGTTAGCTACTGTCTCATTAGTTATTTAGGGAATGGAGAGGCACCTCGCAGAGGCATAGCCTTTTTGCAGTTTTATTAAAGACATTGGAAGGGATCAGAGAGGAAAATGTCATCTAAGAGGAGCAAGTCTGCTTCCAGGTCATAGGTGAGCCAGGAGGGACCCCACCTCCCTATCCTTCTGATCCTGGGTCCAAATTTGGGCTAAGTGAAGAGAGAAGATTCTGAACTGATTCAGTTCACATCTCTGAATCTATTAAAGGAAGTATCATCCTCATTTGTGGATTTATAGAGTGTTTCTATGATATAGCTAATGCATATTTACTTGAAGAAGTATAAAAACCAAATCTCACTTGGTTATACATTTAATGGAAGAAAAAAAAAGGTCCCAGAAAATTCTGCAAGTGTCTTTAAGAAGAGTCTTTAAGGGAAGGAAGAGATAATTTGGACTCATGGCTTCCTGGAGAAGGTTGGGGTTGAACTAGGCCTTAGAGGATGGTGTGTTTATATAGGCAGAGTGAGAGGAAAGGGGGCATTTCAGAAGGATGAAAAAGTGTGAGCACGTCCTAGTGGAAGAAACAATAGGGAGCTGAGTCAGGTGATCCGCACATCACTTTGCCTCCAAGAAAAAACTGATGAGCATAGTGGTTAAAGAGTCGTTTTGAAGTCCTGCCCATGTTAATTCAGTCCCCAGCTCTGCCAATTACAAGAGGCCTGGCCTTTGGCCAGCTATTCAAACTGCTTAAGCCTCAGTTATCTCCTTTCCAAATGTGTTAAATGAAGCACACTACACAGGTTCTTTCTGAGGAGTAACTATCACACAGTTCAGTTCTTGGTTCACTAATTTGAGGAAGTCATTATTATCTCTCAGATCATTCTGGAATATCCAGTTCCTAATCTTAACATGCTCTATTTCACCTCAGTAGTCAATAACTGAGAATTACAATGTCTTCTAGCTCATGCGATCTAAGAAGCCGTAAAGCTCTACCTCACCCTCTGCCAAAAAACTCTGGGTGAAGGAAATGCAGTGTCAGAGGTCTGGCTTCACACAAAGCTATCTCAGATGGGTGACATCCTTCTTCAGAGCAGCAACACTAACATTCCACCAGGCTTCTGGTCATTCTCTACAATCTCCCTTTATCACTTGATATGTTTTTCTTAGCTCTTTGAAGAGAAGGGCTGGAAAACGCAGTCTAATGATCCCTGACCACTGTGAAAAGTCAGAAAATAATGAGCTGGTCCTGATTCCTCTCCAGGGCTCATTTTGTGAGGCTGGCCCACAGTAATTTCTGCCTTTTTTTTTTTCCCCCCTCAAGTCTTTGGTTCACTCTATATTGTCTGGCTGCCCTGTTGCCCCTTATTAGCATTTACACAGAGTCAGAAGATGTGGGCCCTAGTCTAACTCTGCCACTTCTTAGCAAGGCAATCTTTGGCAGGCCATTTAAGTCTCTAGGCCTCAGTTGATTTATCTGTCCAATAGAGACGAACTGAAAGATGTGTGGGAAAGTGCCTTGGAAGTCCTCTAAGTGAACAGCACATATTAAGGTGGAGAAAGTAAAACCAAGCAGGTGCACTGTGCCCCTTTCTTCTTAACCCAACCATCAGATGAGTCTCAGATTCTGCAATAAAAACCCTCCTGTGAAGTTCACTCTGAATGTGAACCTACGACCTTTGTATCTACTTTGGGCAAGGAAATGAGTTTCCTAGTGTCCATCCTTCCTGTAAGCTTGAAAAAGGCCTCACAGAGGAACTGACCAAAGAGATGTGATAGATGGTATCCCTTGCTCCCTGGGATTACAGCCCACTTGATGGAACCCCAAGCCAGTTTGATGCAGCCCTTTTAATACAGCGGCATATACTGGGGGTGCCACAAAAATGTGTACAAGTGGGCACTTTGGTTAACTTTGCTCAAGCAGTAGTTCACCATAATCAGAAGTATCTGGACGCTGATGGTAACCACTTTGAGCATATCTTGTAACTGAAGAAGTCAAATGTGACTTGTATTCATCTTTTGTTATTGGTATATATTGAGTATTACAATTTTAATACAGTTTTCCTTTCTTAAAGTGTGTATACATGTTTTTGGCACCCTCTGTATATATATGATTTGTAAGGGTGAAATTCAGGGAATCACTAACACAGTTAAACTTGCTAGTTTGCAGTTTAACTCACCCCATAGTTCACTATCTAACCACCTATAATTAGACTTTGTTTGCAGTTTGATCCATCCTGATATCCATCTGTTTTCTCTTTGTTTCTCCCCTCACTGATTAACTTAAGAACTCTGTTTGTTCCCTTTCTCAAGGCTACCCATACGTTGTTAATTAACAACATCCTAACCTGAAAAGAGCAATTTCTTAATCCTCAGTTGCCCGGACACTGTAATCCAATTTACAACTTCCTTGCAGTTTTTATTGGTGACGTATAGTCCCAGGCCTCGATGGCTGAGTCTGAGTCCAGAGTCCGGAAATAACATCATCTTCAAACAGGCCAGACCCCAGGAAGGATGTCAGCCCTCAAACCTGCCTGACCTACTCCCCCTTTTCTATAAAACAAAAAGCTAATCTGAACTTAGTGCAGCTGTCCATTCTCAGACTTTGGACTCTGCCCTAAGCAAGCCCCCACCCCCTCTACCAGTTTTTCTCTCCTTACTACCCGAGGCAGCTGTCATCTTTGGACACTGCCATGGGCATTCCCTCTCTGCCCTAACTTTACTAAAAAAACTTCTTTTGTAGAGTCTGTGAATGCTTTCACCTTTGTGAACAACCAGGGCTTAATTCCATGCCATGACATGATTTATCATTGATACAAAATGACCCCAAGAACATCTGACTGTCTAACAGGAGGGAGTCATTGAATAAAATATGGCATATCAGTAATAGAAAATTATACAGATACTAAAAATTATATTTTCACAGAATAATGAATGAATGATGTAAGAAAATAGTCTCATATTATAGTAAGTTAAAAACGCAGGCTACAAAACGGCATAGTCAAAATGATCCCCATTTGTACATGATATTTAACAGTATTTAAGAATAAAAGAGAAATTACATGGATGTTAATGGAAGTTCTCCTGGGTCATCACCATTTTGGGGGTTATGGGTGATTTCTCCCACTCGCAAAGCATTTCTGTATTTTCCACATTTTATATAGAATTATATAGTATATACCTTCTGTAAGTAGAAGCTATAAACTTTAGAAAAAGTTTTTCTTAAAAAGGAATTCAAGTCTAAGGTTTTTTTTCCTTTGATGTGTTGTAGTCTTAGTGAAACTGGGGGAGAAATCCACTTTTTGAACCTGTTCAAATAACTCCTCTCTTTCTGTGGACAGCAATATGGCTTCTGTAAGTCAACGCTGACTCAGAAGGTTGCTGGGGAAGATGTTGCCGTGACCTGCACAGTGTTTCCAACACAGGTAATTGCGTCATGGATACACTTGCCCTCATCTTCAGAATACAGTGACCCTTTGACACTTATGCAGTGCATTTGCTGTCCTGTCCTTCTGAGGCCCACAATGATAAATAGCCCTGGGCTATGTGGAATGATCAACAAATGGACCGTTGTTTCAGCCATTCCTTCCCCTCCAATGAACTGGAGTCTACAGCACAGAAACATGCTAATGGGTAGTTGACAAAGCCACCTTTTTATTTGCTTGGATGGGAGTGGTTTTCTGAGTTGCAGAGACCAGGTGGCCAGATCGGCCTGGTAGCTCTCCACAGCTACAGGTGTAGACAAAGAGGGTGACAGTGCTGGTGAAAGTTAGCCATAAGGTGGGGTTCTTTTGCTCCTGGGACATGTATGAGTCCACCATCCCAAGACAATTGGTGAGAAAGGGACTACCATAAGCCAATTACCCTCCTCTGTGGTTCTTATGACTATCCTTTGCACCTAGGTAGTATTTTTTTTGGTCAGATTCCTTGCAAAAAAAATTATTACTGTGAGAGAATTGGGTGCGGTTCCACCGAGAAGCATGGGTGGCCTTGTCTGGAAAGAGAAAGGTAGCTAACCTAAGAAAATGGTTCTCTCTCCAGCCTGTGTTACCACAGCTCCTAACAGATGGCACCAACGTACCTACCCCTAAGGTGGCCTCAGCTGGGCCTGCATCTCCTCCAGCAGCTGCGGTAATGGTGGGACCCATGGTGGTGGCAGCTCCTCCGCCAGTGCACCGGGCTCACTACGACCTGCGCCACACCTTCACAGGTGTGGCCTCAGTGGAGTCAGCCTCAGGGGAAGCATTCCACGTGGGGAAAACACCCGGGGTGGGGCAGCCTGGTGTTGCTGTTCCTGCTGGTCCAGTGGTCCGCCCTTGCCCCGGGAGAATCAGACACTTTAAGATCTAGATGTACGTCAGAAATGAGAAGGTTTGGCACAGAGAACGTAGCCACCATTTTGTCCAAGTCTGGGTAGGGGTGGGGGCCTTGTTTGCTATCAAAGCCGGTGCTACATGTGGTCTAGATTAATATTAAGTCTTGAATCCCAACTTTTCTTCCTTATTCAGAGGACAGAAGCAGAGGGGGTGATGGTTATGTTTGATAGAAGGTGTAAGGCCAGCAAGCTCATTGTTTTGACGCTAAGCTACCACCATTGTGTTCTCTGCCTTCTTTGACTTCACAAAAACTACTGGAACTGTGACTTTGAGAGGTGCTCTTGTCAAGCTTATATCTGCTTGTTAATAAAAGTGTCTGAAGGACCTTCCTTAATAAAGAAGTTCTAAGATGAAATGTAGTCATGCTTATTGCCTGCTTCCTCCAAGCTCATGTGTGTGGTCTGTCTTCCTAACAGCCACACCACAAGTGTCCCTAAGCAAAATCAAAGTGAAAATAGAAACAAAATAGAATAAAAATCTGCTATATTACTATATGGGAAAAAGTGAGGCTAAAATCTGCTCACAACCCACAGGATATGCCCATTTCCCTGCGAGAAAATAATTGTTTTCATCTCATAAGGGAAAAAAAATATTGCTAAAAGAGGACAAAGTACCTGCATGTGGTACAGACAAATCAACTGTTGGTTTTCTCCAATACCCAGGTAAAGAGGGATTGGTAATAAACACAGGAACCTCACTTTAATTATATCTGTTTATAATTTATGTTTAAAATAACTGTTGATTGTACTGTATACACGTCATTGTATGACACAGGATTGGTCTTTCTAGCCAATCCATTTAAAGGCTTTAACTGAAAGCTCTGGTTTATAGCATAAATAGAGGAGAGACACCCAGACAAGTAAATCTAGTGGACATTTGTAGACACTATCCAAGTGTTCAGATAACATAAAGGAATAAACAGTTCCCACTATAGAATGGTGCCTAGACAGTTTTAGTTTTTCTCTATTAGAATTAGGTTGATCTGAGCAACCTAAGTTATGGGCCCTTTCATGTGGAATTTTAAAGGGGTGGGACTAACAACCAGTTGAGTGGCTTCACCTGAACCAAGGAGACTCAATCAAGCATTGACACTATCATTCTCGCCTAGCGGTTTTGCCAATATTCCAGTAACTAGAGGAAGGTGGGAAAACCACTAGGTACTTCAGAAACAAGAGAAGATGAGGAAGGTATGGTCAGCTGGGCTTAATGCTGCAGAAAGAGCAATGAGAATGAGGAACGAAAAACAACCATGGTTAGTTGGCTGATTTGCAGGTCATGGTGACCACTGGGGTGACCACTGGCAGATGCAGTTTCACTAGGAGGGTAAGTGTAAAAGCCTCGCTGCAGAGGCTTGACTAGTAGTATGTATATGATGAAGAAATGGAGAGGCACATACATCCTCTATAAAGCAATTTGATAGGGAACAGTGGGAGAGGTAAGATGTAATCTAAAAGAACTGGGTAGAGAGATTTCTTTTTCAAGAAAGGAGAGTTTTGAGCCTGTTTAGGGCAAAAGATAGAAGGAGATGGAAGAAGAAAAAATGGAGATGATGGGGTGGGGTGCCACAGGAGACATTTAGTGGAGAGCTGGAAATGGGATGGTTTGAGCAATTCTGCTAAAGATTCTAGCCCTTCCTTGAGGGAGCTTGGAAGAAGATCCTGAAAAGGCACCTTTCACCCAGTGCTAAAAGAGACTCACCCATTGTCCACTCTTGTACACACAGGTGTGTCTGTGGGGGAGCATATGGTATATTAGTCACAGTGTTTTCCATGGTAGTTGGCAGATACCCAACCCAAAGTAGCTTAAGTAAAAAGGTGAATGCTACTACCTGTGTACTGGGAATTCAAACGGATGAGTCCTACCTAAGGCACAGCTGGATCCAGGGGTTCAAAAGATATTCTCTCTCTCTCTCTCTCTCTCTCTCTCTCTCTCTCTCTCTCTCTGTCTCGCTCTTGCTCTCTCCTGTCCCCTCCCCTCTCCCCTGCATTTCTCAGTAATGCCTGCCTTTAGTCTTAGCCAGGATGGCTATTGTCAGTCTCACACCTCCATCAGCATTAGTGCCTAAGCCTGTAGAAAGAAAGAAGGTTTAGTGAAGAAGGGCCAAGAAAGGAGCTATTCCAGAGGAAAGGCAGGCATGAAGGCCTAGAGGTAGGAAATCGGTCAATGTAGGCAAGGATGAGAAAAGAAGCTGGCCTGAAGCAAGCCAGGGGAGGAGGAGGGCTGTAGAAGAGGAGACTGAAGAAGTGGACAGGGCATGAGCTGCCTTGGAGTCCTCAGAAGGAGATGGGATGTTGTTATTCTCAGTGTAGTGGGAAACCATTAAAGGTTTTAAGCAGGGCAGTGGCATCATCTGCTTCATGTTACAAAATCAGGCTACTCAGGCTTTGAGGTTCTCAACTTAGGGATGGGGTGAGCAGTATCACCTTGCCCTCGGAGAGACATTTGGAAGTAAGTAGAAGCATTTACTTCCATGCTACTGGGCAGAGGCGAGGGATGCTAAACATTCTGCAATGAACAGGACAGCCCCGACATTGAACAATGATTAATTAATGCTCCAAATGCCGATCGCATTCAGCTTGTTAGTTGCTATAGGGAAAATGTGTTGTAGCTGGGCAAGAATAGCTACAGGATAGGAAGTGACTGGAGCTTTCTAGGGGAGAGATAAGTGTACCGTAGACTAAGGTGATAAGCAGCATATGTGGTGAAACAATGATATAATTAATTTGCGGGTAGAACTCCAAGGATTTGCTGATGAATTTGATGTGGGGGTGAGTAATAGAGAGGTGAAGGATAGCTCCTGAATTTGTAGCTTTGGAAACTCGGTAGACGGTGGTGCCATTTACTGAGGCAGAGGGCACTGGTTTATTTCATTTGAGTTACCTTAGCTTCTCTCCTCTCTGTCTTGAAATCGTGCAGTTGATTTTTCTGTCAGGCTAACCCTTGCCTCTCAAAGAAGCAAGTGAATCTGAGAGACCTTTGTGACTGGGGAAACTGTTTCACCTTTCACTTCTCATTTCCCTCATTATACGACCAGATGTATACAACAGCGTGGCAGGATTGTAGGGAGGATTAAATGAAATGGTAGAAGTTTATGCTTGGAATCTTCTTGACATGTTCAAGGTTCTCAGTAAATGTCCTATCTCTCTGCGTCCTCATCCTGTCCTCTGAATTTGGTTGCTTCAGTACATTATGTTCTTGACCATCTCTTAAATGTACTCTCTGCATGGCAGGGCCATCCTCTTTCATGATTTAAACTGTCAGTCTTACACAGATGACTTCCAACTTTACATCTCCAGCTTAGGCGTCTCTTTTGAATTTCAACACTGCATTTCCAAATTTCTCCAGGATTTCCTCACTTGAATTTACCTAGAACAGTTTCCTATGTGATTTATTTTATCTAAGACATGCATACCTGAAGACTCAACATTATTTAAAATGTGCATATTCTAGAAAAAAAATTCTTCCCAAGAATAAAAACATATATTAGACAGGATGAGTCATGGAGCTGTTAAATCTACTGTACTTATAGCACATTTTTGCATTAATGTTGCTCTATATTTTCTCAACATAATTTTTAACATTTTGCTGAGTGTTCGCTTCTAAATTAATAGCATTGCATAAGTCTCATTTGCTTGCCTTTTTAGTGGCTTTTTAATCACATCTATCTCATGTTGCAATGTTACTGAATATCAGGTATATTTCTCAGTACCTGTACCGCCATCACCAATTAACAATATTTGGTGAATGTTAGGATAATACAAACATTAATTTCCCATTAATCATTTTCATAAAATATTGCTGATGTGGACACACTCTAATTTCTGCCTTGGCTTTTAGGATATTTTACCACCATTCCTGAAATGTTCATTTTCCTCTGCCATTGGGCTGCCCCTTCCCATCCTTGTAATTATTCCTGACACCCACAGGGACTCTCCCACATTCACTAATCGCTTTAGTGTCTCTCCTCTCCACCCCAGCCAACTTCAGCACCCCTTGCGGATGGCCCATCCCCACCCAACATCTGGCTCTCTCCCCCATCTTGCCTCCTCTACTACGTCTCTGTTTCTGCCACCCTCTTGTTCCCACCATCACACCCTCACGGAGCAGTTAGCCTCATCCTGAATGGCAAACCTTGCTCCACCCTTGCTCTGCCCTTAGCCACTTTTTCACTCACCTCTCAGTCACCCTTGATCAGGTTAAACTAGTTGTTCAACCTCACTGAGGGCTTCAGCGCCTCTGTTTCTACCTATTAGTCCATCGGTCAGACTGCTCCTTGTTTTACTTCCTTGTCTGTGAGGCCCAATCCCACAGTCAGTCACTTCACTGATACCCACACAAGCACCCTCTGCAAGTCTTGACCTCTGTCCTCTGGACCACATGCCTTTCCAGGGCCCACCTCCAGCTGGACCTTTCTCATCCTGTTCACAGCCTGCCGGGTCCGGCTAATGGACTTCCCATAGCTTGGCTCTTGATACTGTGACAAATGTTGCTCTGTCCTCAAGTGGGACCATGGGGTTACCCACTTTCATGCTCCTCATTTTTGCTCCTTCCTATTTTGCACAATGGCGAATCAATATATTTGCCTCTTTTGAGTTCCTGATTACACTCTTATATCTTGATCCTCAACATTTATTCGGTTTCCAAATATTCCCAGGTAAAAATTCCACCCCCACTCCCCTCTAGTATATCTCCAAAGTCTCCCATTCTTATGTCCTCTCTTGCTCAGAGGAGATGTCTTTCTCCTCTCTCAAGCTGTGCTCCCTACCCTACCCCACCCTCCGTAATTATTTTGCCCTCCCTAGCATCCTTTCAACGCTTACATCAGCCTCACCCTTTCCACTGACCTCAAGTATTTTCAGATAATTCCCATGCTAAAAAAAGTCATTCTCCCCTTCATCCTGCATCCCTCTTCCCTATCCCTCCCTTTTCCTTTCCCATCAAACCTCCTTTTGAAAAATATTTACTAAATTTCTTTTAAGTGTTACATGCTCATGAAGAAAATTTGGAAAATACTGAGAAGCTGCAATAACAAAAATAAGTGCCTCCTAGAGTCCTACATCTCAGATACAGACACTATTAACATTTTTTGTATTGTAGTCATTCTACCTCCAAACCCTTCTCCACAGAGGTGCTTCATAAAACAGTATAATTACCCTGTAGTTTCAATGGTCTGTCGAGCTATTAAGCTAGATTATAACATAAATGTTTTCTGTCACTACATAGGCCTCACAAACATAATTTGTAAAGACTTGTCAGTATTCCAGCAAATGGACATATCGTAGTTTGTTTATCCATTCTCCTATTGTTGGATGTTGAGGTGGCTACCGCCCTTTCAGTTGTAAGTGACATGGCAATTATCAAACACAAGACAATGGACCCAAAATGGAGTCACTTACGCTAATCCCCACATCTCCAAACCAAGACTTAATTACAGTCTCAGCTCTCTCAGAAATGGAATCTTAAACCAGTCCATCAGGAAACCTCTGATCAGTACCAGTTAGATAATTCACTGACAGACTTCTGCCATCCCCTAGCGGAAAGTAACTTTACAATTAATTAACTCACTTTTTTGCCTACTATAACTGCCTTGTTCCCACTCTCTTCTGCTTGTAAAAGTCTTTCAGTTTGTACAGCTCCTTGGAGTTCCTTTCTAACTTCTAGAAGGAATGCTGCCTGATTCCAATCAACTTTTGTTCAAATAAACTCAAACATTGTAATGTGTATCAGTTTATCTTTTAACACAATAAATATTATGCATAAATTTTTCCAATATTTATGAATATTTTCTCAGGGTAGAGTCTCAGGAATAGAACTACTATTCCAAATTAATAGGAATATTTTATGATTTTTGGCATTTATTGTCCTATTGCTCTCCAAACAGAGTTTACCAGTCTCCACAGCCAGAGTCTGAGTGCCCATTTTACTGATGATGACACCACTCAGTATTACCCTTCCCCCAGCAAAGTGCTAACTTATAACTGCCTTAGTAATTAAGAGATAATTGATTATATCCCTATCACACCTCAGTCCACTATGCTTTGGCTCATATTCACACCAATATAATGAAATTACTCTGGAGAAAGGTCCCCATTGACTTCCTTATTGCCAAAACCATTGACCCACTGATTTGTTTCTTCTGCTTATGCTATTTAATTTCTCTGCAATGATTGATGCTGTTGTTTACCTCCTATTTGGAGCTTTTTCTCTGTCTCTATCTCCTATTGACATCTCTAAAGAGGTAAGAGTCCCTGGGATTTTCATCTTGGCTCTTCTCACTTTGTATGCTCTGCCTGGCAACCTTATCCACTCTGCAACTTCCATTTTCTGAGTGGTCTCATTCCATAGTTTCCTGCTTCTGTGGTATTTTTAATCTCCTCGTCTCTAGTAGGCCCACACCCTCAGCATATAAATGAGACTCAAGTCTCTCCCATTTTTTTAAGAGGCCCTTCCTCAATCCTGTACTCCTCTCTTTCATGTGTCACTTTCTCCTACCTGCAGCCAAGCTTTTAAAACAGTGGTCTCAACTTCCTGAACTCCCATTTATTTTTTTTAAATGATTTTGTTGTTATTTTCTTATTTTGTACACAGCTAAGATTACAAAAGTTGGTATGAGTTTGAGATTAGTAGCAAACTACAATGGATTTATTTATTTATTCATTTATTTGTTTATTTATTTATTGGGCTCATTGTCATGTCACAGACTTATCATGTTCAGAAGTGAGCATAGAAAATTCTAGGAGGTTTATTTCATACTAGAATACCTCTTGTCATTTGGTGGGGTGTTATGTTTGTTTTACTCTAATTTCATAGTTATAAGTTTTGCACTCTTTCAACCTGGGCTTAACCTAAGTGGTCTTTATTTTATTATTTTTTTCAAACAACAATTTGGCTTCCACCCCCACCACTCCATTGAAACTTCTGTCAACAAAGGCCATCAGGGACCTCTTGGGTGCTGAATCCTAGAGATACATGGTTAGCTTTTTATTTTTGTTCAAGTTCTCAATGTCACCCGACCCTCTGATCACCCCTTTCTGTTTTGAATTCAGTCCTTTCTTGTCCATGGAGCCTGGCTGTCTCCTCTGCAGCCTTTCAATCTCAGACTTTTTTTTTTAGTTTATTTTCCTCTGCTTGTCCTTGAAAGATTAGTTTTCCCAGAGTTCCACCTCAATTCTCATCTTATTACCTTACCTCCCCTCCCAGAATGAGCTCGTCACTCCTGGGTCTCAGCTTCCATGCAGTACTAATGATGATTACTCATCCCCTTTAAGCTTCAGGTCCATTTATCCAACACCTGTTATAAGTCTCCACTTACAGATCCATTAGTTCCTTCAAATTTAACAGTCCGGAACTCAGTTCTCCATCCCCTCCCCTCCCAAATCTCCATTCCTGTGACAGCAGCATGACTCCTCAGCCTAGTCACGGAGCCTGGCACCTCTGGGGTCATTCTTGGCCCCTCCTTCCTTCTCACCGCCGGATCTAATGAGTCACTAAGTCTTGATTTTCTACATCCTTCTACATCTCAGATTCATCCCTTCCTCTCTATTTGCCTGGCCATTTCTGTCTCTGCCGCAGCATCACCTCTGACAGGTCTCCCTCGTTCACAACTGTATCAGTCAGGGTTCAACCTGAAGAGATATTACAGGGAATTACCTTAGGCAATTATGCCTACCCTTAATGGTGGGGCTGGATGAACAGTCCCTCTAAGGCTATGCTATATCTGATGCTGAAGCCTGAAGTCTTCAGGGCAGGTGTTCAGGAAAAGAAGATGGATGTGATGTGGAGAGATTGAGAGCAGGCTGGAATCCGCAAACATAAGCTGGAACCCCTCAAGGATAAGCTGACACCCATGTCCATTCCTTTGCCTCTGACATTAGTGATGAGGGTATCCTGCAGAAGATGGCATCATTCATCACTGCTACCTGGAGCGATCTTTCTGAGAACCACGTCTTCAAAGTCCTTCTGTGACTCCCCAGTGCTTTGAGAATACTATGCAAATTACTACAGCACAGAGTGTCCTCAGGTCCCTGCCTGCCTACGCCTCTGTCTTGGTAGCTTGTCATTCCCCTGACCTTCCCCTTCTCACCTCTTTCTTTCTGCCTTCTAATTCACACACACGTATACACACACACACACACACACACACACACACACACACTCAGAAGTCATATAAAATTACAGTAGAAAAACACTTACCCACGATATTTGAGCCCGGGTTTATTTAAAATGAGCAGTATTTCTTAAGTTGAGATATTTCAGCTCCGAAAAAGGAGAACAATTGGAAAACTATGTCATTACCTGCTAAAACATAGAAAAGGCTGAGAATTGTCACAAGTTATAAATTACACGCCAAGTATCCTCATGTCACAGGGAGATTTCACTAAAAAGAACGTGATCCTGTGCTCTTACACAGGTCCTCTCTGTTGTCATTGACTGTCATTTGTAGCTGCATAGTGTCTGTTAGCCACCATATGCCACTGGGGCAAATGATTCTCCAGTTGTTACGATGGAATAGGTTAAAACACAGGCACTTCTGTAAAACGCCTTTTTAGCACATTTCTGGGTTTGGATTCATTGGTGTTTAGACTCTTGGGTTTAATTCCCCCGACTCTGCTTGCTCCCACTTCGAGGTCTTAAACACATGATCCCTCTGGCCCTCTCCCAAGTCTTCATGCAACTGACCTCTATTCACTCTTCAAACCTTGTCTAAAATGTCACCTCCTCCAGGAAATCTTTGCTAGTTCCTTTTGCCCCTCTGTCTGCCCAGGCCTGGGAGAGGGGCTAATTCCTTGACTTTCTTTTGTAGTTAGATTTACCATACTGATTGGAATCTACTCCTGAGGGCAGGGGAGATGTGTTTTTTTAAATTCTTTATCCCCAGCATCTAACATTGTGCCTGTCACAGAGTACTTACTTCATTC
This sequence comes from Rhinolophus sinicus, assembly GCF_036562045.2. NCBI lineage: Eukaryota > Metazoa > Chordata > Mammalia > Chiroptera > Rhinolophidae > Rhinolophus > Rhinolophus sinicus. Next base: position 49,984,159 of record NC_133751.1, read on the forward strand.
TGTGGAAAAAAGCTTAGCATATTAATTGAATGGAGGAAATTCCTTCTTACCCCCCAAAGTCCTGATCCATCTGTCCACTGAGGAGCTGAGAAACCCAAGCTTGGCACATTCAACTGAAGATCATTTCCTAGTGTTTTATACGCTGCTGGTATGAATACTATTTGTTATAATTTTTTGAAGGGCAATGTGGCAAATTCTATCAAAAACTTTAACATTAGGAATTGTCTTTAACCCAGTAATCCAATTGCTAGGCATTTGTACTTAGGAAGTAATTAAGGGTATGAACAAAGATTTACCCATAAGAATGTTAATTGTAACAATGTTTATAACAGTAGATAATTGGAAACAATCCATATGTTTATCAAATAGAGTTGATTTGAATCATTGAATCACCTGTCAATGGACTGCTATGTAGTAAATAAAAATTAAGCTGTACAAGTGGGTTTATTTATATGTTAAGATGTTCATAATCTGTTGTGGGGTTTTAAAAGCAAGTTACAATATAATAGGTACAGATTACATTGTTTTTATATGAAATGTGTAAGATATAGTCTAGAAGGATAGCCATAAACTATTAAGAGTGTAGTGGAATATTATCATCTTTTTTATTTTTCTATAATGCACATAAATTGCTTTGATAATATTCCTTTAATGAGGAAAAAGTTTAAATAACTTGCAGTGACTTCTCTAAGCCCTTCACCTTCATCAATAGCCATAAATGCTTTTGGACCAAAAGGAAGAAGGAAAAAGATTACCAAGCATTAAGGCATGATTGGGTGGATACGTATCACATGCCTGATCTCAGTTAGTCCTGTGAAATATACATGTTGTCCCCATTTTTATTGATGAGAAAACTGAGTGTCAGAAAAAATAAATTGTACCTATGCCTGAAGTCACACAGTTAGTGACAGATTCCATCCAATAGTGTACCCAACTATAAACTCTGGCTTTTCCCCTACACTACTCAGGAGTGCCGAACTCTGAGGCCAGTGCCCACACTGAGAAGGGTCAAAACAAATTAATTCCTAAGGTCATTGTCCTCTTATGTAAAGCCACCAGAGGCCAGGGACCATTGCATTTGCAGAAACTGGATCAAAGCTGCGGGGGTGTATATTGGTTTTGCCCAGTGGTTAATGAATAACAGTCTATCTATCTGAGTATTGACCCAACAGGATCTATGATAAAAGGCACCAAATATCACACACTTCGTGAGAAGAGCACTGAGTTAGGGGATCTTGGGTCAACCTCTGGCTGGATGCATTGTCTTGGGCAGGTTGTCTAACTACTTAGGACTGTGGTTATGTCATGTGAAAATAATGAGTGTTGACCTACCTAATATCTAAGGACACTTCAATCTGTAACACTGTATAGTTCTGTGATAAAATGTATATCCCACAGCGTGTAGGAAGGGCATCTTCTTATGGGAAGGGGAACAGGAATAAACATTTCCAATGTCTCAAAGACGCCAGTTTCACCAACCCTCAGAGAGAGATTTTTATTATTATTTGCAAAATGAAGAAACTGGTTCTTACAAAAGTTACAGGGACAATTTCTCAAGCTTTTGAGCAGCTTTCTGCATGAAACTTCACCTCTCCCCAATTCTTTCGTGTTCTTTTTTAAGAATCTGTGATTTCATGACAAGTTCCAAGTTTTCTAGAAAATTAGTTAGGGGTAAATTAATGCTTTCTCTAACAGAGACGCAAAAAGCTGGCACACCATTTCCTCTGACAGATTCACACAGGTCTCTGCCCAGCTCAGCTGCAAGTCCTTTAGATTGGCTCAGGAGACGCAAGACCAAATGTTTCCTAAAGAGACATTCCTCAAAGCTTGAGCACTGAGTGGCAAGGTCATGCTTATAATTTAAAAATAAAATGACTTCAGAAATTTTGTTCTCTGTTCCATTCCCACTAACTGGGAGACACTGCTATAGTGGGGAAGGGACAGGAAATGTACAATTTCACCCACTCCTCTGCTAACCAACCTTTTTATTTTCATCCCTCTTCCCTCATCTCTTCTCCCACTGTCTCCCCATCCACACTTACTCTTTTTTTGTCCAGTTTTATTGAGACATAATTGACATACAAAAAACAAAAAAGAAAAAAGAAAAAAGAAAGTTTAATGAAGCAAACTGAACTTGGAAATAGAATAACAGAAACAATAAACATTTATATGGTGCTTATTAGTGCTACACACTGTTTTAATTGCTTTACATATGTTAAATCATTTAATCCTTACAACAGTCACTTGAAATAGGGAATATTATGTGAGATGATGGATATTAAACTTATTGTGGTAATCATTCACAATATATATAAGTTTAATCATCCACCCTTACTCTTATAGCACCAGCAGGAACTGCTTGGTTGAGCTGGTAGGAGGTAATTAGCAGCAATAGGCATAATTATGTTACCTACTGGAGGACAGAACCCTCATACCTGCCTCGAATGCACTGCAGACAGGATTAATTTTTAATTGCCTCTTCTCTGTGCCTCTATAGCAGCATGTGTGTCAATCTTCATTTTATGCAGATTCTACTACATTGATGATTCTTGCCTGAATCAGTTACTATACTGATGGTTACAATGTTGATTTTCTAACTCTATTATTTCATCTATGTTTAGTAATTCCCATTTTATTGTAAGCAAAATTTTTTCCTTCTTCCTTATTTAGTTAGTACCAATATGGACTCATGGACCGCTATTTTATTCAATAGATTGTAATTCACTGATATCATTTGTTGTGATGCTCAGGTTGTCCCAGGTATTGCAATGGATTTCCTTCAAGTGATTTCTTTTTATATGAACTTATCATCTTTTGAGCACTTCCTTACTTCCTGTCACAAGGCCACTTTCCCTTCCCCTGGAATCAGCCATTTCTTCAAGGAGCTTTGGTTACTTTTAATGGGGAATAGTACTTAGAAACCAAGATCTGAACACAAGATGGGTTCACTACTACTGAGAACACTTGTGTGGGGACAGAGCCAGGAGTGCAGTTTCCAGGCTCTTGGCCTCACGTATAAAGGTGCTGGCTCAGGTAGTAAATGGCCATCAACTGTGATTGGATGGCCATCAGCTGTGGCTAGTTGGCCGTCAGCTGTAACCAGTGAGCCATTGGCCACTAATATAACTGCTGTGGCTACGCTAGCAGAAAAATTGGGGCTAGCAAGAAGATGTTGGGTGAGCTGGCAAGCGGCAGAGTGTGGGTTGCAGATCATGTGGCTCCTGCTTCCTGTGTCTCCAACCCAGCCGCCAGTGAGACTATAGTGGTATGACTCCCCTATCTATGGCTCTGTGGGTGTTCCTTTTTGGCCTCACCATATTCTGTGTTCTTACGTGGGGAGAGGAACTAGAGACCCCAGAAGAGGCTCCGCATGTCACACCGCATGACAACTTGCTTCCAGGCCTTTGCAGTAGACACAATTAGAAAGAGTAATAATTTCATATGGTTCATGTCGTAGTCGGGGATCCTGCCAACTACGCCATGTGTCTTGCGGGGAGTCTGGCGGGGTCTCTGCTCCCGCTCCCCACAAGAGAATGCAGGACATGAGGAGGCAAAAAAGGAACATCCAGGGAGCCATAGATGGGGGAGTCATACCACTATATTCTCGCTGGTGGCATCCGCCTCTCTGCAATCCGCTCTTGCTAGCTCAGCCACCATCTTTGTGCTAGCCCCCATTTTTTCTGCTAGCCTAGCCACAGTAGTTATATTAGTGGCCAATGGCTCACTGGTTACAGTTGACGGCCAACTAGCCACAGCTGATGGCCATCCAGTCACAGTTGATGGCCATTTACTGCCTAAGCCAACACCTTTCTATGTGAGGCCGAGAGCCTGGAAACTGCTTTCTGGGGCTCTGTCCCCAGAGTTCAACTTTCACTCATGCTGTCTACGTAAAATCATGAATTCATACTGCTACCTCTAGAGACAGACCAAATTCACAGAATTTTTCTTCTCTTCTCTCATTCTCACTAACACTGTCCCTACCCCATGAGAACACTGGTTCCTAAACAGCAAAGTAACAATAACATTTACAACACACAAAATCATTTTAGGAATTGCTGAATCTATTTCACTATGGAAAAACAAACCTACAAAGTAAAGTTCAAGATTTCTTTGCATTTCTTTTTTCTTTAGACTGAGGACATATAATCAAAGATTTGTATTCAAAAGTTACTTGAATTTGTTCTCTTTTTTTCTTTCACTGTGTCTGATATTCACTTAAAAATAGGTTCATTTGTTTCTGTTTGTATTCAATTCTAGCACACGCCCCCTCTCCAAGTTTTACTGAATTGTTTTGAATATGTAAGACATTAACATGATTCCAAAAGTAAAAACTATACAAAAAGAAAAAAAACACAACAGCTCAGAAATAGAGCTGGCAATTTTGAGTAATTTATCTTTTGGGTCTTATTTATATTTAGAATTATCTTTTAATTATTACTTGATATGTCTCCCTCCAATAGGGTTTGATGAGTTCTCCTATTGAACACATCTCCTCCTTGATCCATTTGACTTTGGCTGTCCCTTATCCCTTTACCTCCCCGTTTTATTGAGATATAATTGACATAAGACATTGTGTACATTTAAGGTATACAACACAGTGATTTGCTATATGTATATATTATAAAATGATTACCACAATAAGGTTATTTACATCCATCCACTCACATACTTACCATTTTTCCTTTTCCTTTTTTTTTTTTTTTTGTGGTGAGAACATTTAAGATCTATTCTCTTAGCAACTTCCAAGTATACAATACAGCATTGTTAACTATAGTGCCATGCTGTGCATCCGATCCTCAGGACTGAGTCATCTTAAAACTGAACATTTGTACCTTTGATCTCCATCACCTATTTTCCCCACCCTCCAACTCATATCCTTTTATTTCTTCATCAGAATCTCCCCAGCAACAGGCCAAATCCAGAAAAGAAGGAACTGAATCATGGCTGAGCTTCCACTGAAAGAAAATGTGCTAGAGCTGCCGCCCCTCTGTGAGAATGGGTCATGCAATCACGACCTGGTTATGTTAATTGGGCAGATGTTCCCATACATGGGATATTGGAAAGGACACATGTTTTGGGTGACACAGTCATCAAATGGGGATAAAGATACCTCCCAACATGGCTTTACGAGGATTAGTGTTAAGTACCTCAAACTCAGCAGAGTTGGCATGAGGTAGGCACTCAGCAGTGTTAATTCCCTTCCCTTCTTTGGTCAGTTTATGGACAGTACAGGTTAGGGTGGGATGTAGCAATAAAACTGCCTATTGGGAGTGAAACCCATGAGAATCAGCACCTCTGGGAGAAGGAAGCCATCTGCAGGGTGGCCACACCCTCCAAGTTGGCTTGCAAAGGTGTTGATGGGGTAATTCAGGAAGTGCTCAAGTCTGACTGAGATGCCAGGTGGTTCCTCAGAAAGAGGCTGTCCGTAATTAAAGTTTAGCCTTCTGCCTCGGACTCCACCTCTAATTCAGGAACTTGGGTGTAGGCCTGGCAGTGGAAGCCACTAATGAAGGCTGCAGCTAAGCCAAGTGTATTGTTGCCTGGTGTTCTGAAGTGACAATGCAGTCAATTTACAGGATATAAAAGGGTGATCAGAGAGGAGGAACTTGTCAGTGTTCAGCCCTGCTGGGAGACACCAGAGAGGCATCCCTCCCCAGTGTGAATTAGCCATCAGGCTTCTTGTTTATACATCAGTTACTTGTGCGTAGGGTCAATGTGAGTCAGCCCCCAGGCTGAGTGACCCTGAATCCTGAGCAAAGCCTGAATGTGAGACCTGCAAAGCTGAGACGTCCTTGACATCGCTTCATAAACTGGCACAGCTGCCTCCAACCTCATTCACAACTGTGAGTATGAGATGTAGGTTTGCAGACCCTACCCACCTTCCCATCTAATCTTTTAGACTCTTTTTGGTGAGGTGCTAAGGGCAAACTATGTGCCAGGCACATTTGTGAAGGATCCCACCTTATCCTCACATCCATCCTATGGGTTAACTGTGGCCTTAGTTTATCATCGAGGAAGCTGAGATTTGGAGAGGATGAGAAACTCATCGTTGGTCACACAGCTGATGAGTGGTAGAGCTGGGATTCCAACCCAGACTTGTTCAAGCCCAGAGTGTGTGCTCTACGCCACAGCACCATAGGGATTCTTAGAGGAAATCCCACTCTTGATGCTATAAGGCAGATTTGCCCTAAGAATATTTTTATACTGAAAAATGTGCTCTAAGCATTCTGAATTTTTTCATACATTGTTTAAATATGATTGATAAAAGTAAGATAGGGAAGAGGTACCAGACATAGGGTACTTTAGGAGACAGAATACCAAAAGGTGGTGTGAGGCTACTGGGTGGATTGGCAGTGACAAATAACCATCCAATTTATAGAGGGGACAGCTGGAAGGGTTGGAAGGACATAGAACATAAACTATGCAAATCACATTTTTCACTTTTACTGCTCCCACTTCCTTGGAAACCCTCCTTCCTTGCCCATCAGGCATACACCTATTCATCCTTCAAGCCAAAGACAGAATGTCACCTCCTCTGGGAAGTCTTTCTTGATTTCCCCAGCAGCAGAGCTAGTTTCTCCCCTTGTTGCTTTCCTACTGTCCACTCATTGAGGGAAAAAAACACGCCTTCTGCTCTGAAGCCATATAGTTAGAGGCAAACTCTGACTATAAGACGTTGAGCAAGTTACTTAACCTCTCTGTTCCTCAGTTTTCCTCATCTGTGCAATGGAAATTATAGTGGTACCTACAGTCCTGGGTTGGTTGTAGACCTTAAATGAGAGAAGGAACACAGTGTTTAGCACAGGGCTGGCCACATACTGCGAACTCATTTGTGTCAGTATTTGTAACACTGGGATTTAGCGGCATATTGAGTAGGTGTTCATTCAGTATTTGTGGAAAGAAGGAAAGATAAAGGAGAAAGGGTGAGAGAGAGAGAAATAGACCAACCAATTGTACAGATCATCTCTAACCAGCTCAGTGCCAGCCTGATATTTTTACAGCTGTGGCTGCTGCACAATTTCCTAAGTATACTCTCCACCCTCAAGACTTGGTACCTGTGCGAGTATTTCTAACTCCCCAGAGACCTAATCCCATGCACCACACCTCACCCAGCTCTGCAGCAAACAATACCTCACCTGTCTGACCTGTCCTATTCTATTACAATCAATCCTAGGTTACTGCTCTGAATTACACCTGTGTCAGGAGGCAGGGAGCCAGAAGGCATGGTACCACCCTCTCTTGGCTCAAGGAAAATCAAGGCCCTGTTTCTCCTAACCTGGCTCGCCTGGTGGTCACTCCGTGCAGGTAGACTGGAAAAAGGCTGATGGGAGAGTCCCAGGGGCTCTCACTGTGTGAAACAAGGGAAGGACCACAAGGAGCAGTCACGGCACTGACAGCAGATATTGTCCCCAGGCGCTCTGTGTGCCAGAGCTGTGCTAAGTGCCTGGCATGCACTTCCCCTATGACCAGGCCTTACTGCAACCTCAGGAGAGGCTGCTCCTGCTGCCTTGCTTTGACAGGAAGGAGCCTGTGCCATCTACTCAAGTGGCCACATGTCACTACTGAGCACCATAAATGAGGCTAGGCTGAACTGAGGTATGCTGAAGGGCAAAACGAAGAATGGGAACGACCTCTCTCGTATTTTTATATTAATTACAGATTGAAAAGATAATATTTTGAATATATTGGGTTAAGCAAAATATTAAAGTTAATTTAATCTGTTGCTTTTTACTTTTTTAATGTGGCTACTAGAAAACTTAAACATGTGACTTGCACTGTGCTTTTATTGCAAAGCACTGGATTAGAGGATTACCTTACACCAGAGCCCAGATTCAAACCCAGGTTGATCTGTCTCCGCAGACTTGCTCTTCACTCCTATGCTGAAACTTCACTGCTATACTGGTACGAGACTTGTCCCCACATGTGATGGGGACCAAGTATAAGTGTACCTGTGGTGGGGCTCCCACAGACCGAGGAGATATGTTCCTTTCTTTCTATAAGTGAGTGCACCTCTGTGTGTGTGTGTGTGTGTGTGTGTGTGTGAGAGAGAGAGAGAGAGAGAGAGAGAGAGAGAGAGAGAGAGAGAAAGGCTGCAAGTGCTGCTGTTTCATGGACAGGAAACTACATTTTATGGTGTACCCAGTCTCTTAGGCCCCCTACCATGCAAAAGGCAGAGTTGGAATTTAAACCCAAGTGTTGCCCCTGAGACTGGCCTCTTTCCCTTGCCGTCTCTCCCAGGACTCCCATACTCCACAACCTAGAAGGAGGCTGGGCTCAGGTTGTTTGAGATTGGATTGAAACCCAGATCCCTGGGTGGTGGAGAACGTGGGCCATCATATGGGATTCGAGGAATGATATCTCATGGAAATAGAATGATGTCAGGTAAAGAGAAAGGCATATCATACCTTTCTCTTTTTTCATATTTCTCTGACAATACCTTCATGTCAGAATTGAAATGGCTCTCAGAAATTGTGTGGTTCTAAACCTGACTTCACAGATGAGGAAATTGGGCTTCAGAGAGCTTATGCAAAAAAAAAAAAAAAAAAAAGAGAGAGAGAGAGAGAGAGAGAGAGAGAGAAAGAAAGAAAGAAAAGAAAGAAATAAAGAGAGAAAGAAAGAAAAAGAAAGAAAGCTTATGCCACTTGCCCTTGGTCACACAGATAAGACTGAAGCTTTACTCTTCCATCAGTGTTTAATCCCCTTTTAATCTGATTGTTTGGGTCCCACCTGTAATTTTTGCATAGTTGCAATAATAGCTTTCACTGATGCACATCTGATGCATTTTCTCAGGCCTCAGACTGTCTACTCGTTTTCTGACCCCTCTCCATTCCTGTATCCTGAGTTCTTCCCAACTTTATTTCCATCATCACTCTAGCCCTGTGAATGTTCACTCACTGGCTGCAAATCTTTGTTGTACCCCAGAATTTAAACATCTAGTTTCCATACCCATTTCTGGTTCTCAGAGACATTTTCCTAGTATTGCTCCTACTGGAAAACAATGCCTAACTCCCATCTTTAAGGAGCTAGAATCATTAGATTTGTGTTTGTAAATCAAGCCTTGAAAACTTTATTTGCTTGGAGAAATTAGTTAGGGGCTGTATCTTATTATGTTAATTAGTTTTATTAATCCTTGATTTCAGAGAGCCTAACACAGGTCCTGGCATGGTGAACATGCTCAATAAGTGCTTGTGGAATTTCAGCAAACTACCATGATTATATTTTTAACAGTAGGTACCACTGTGTGCCAACATGGGTCTAGCCAGACAGGTATATAATCTCCTATGAGGCAGGTGCAATGATTAGCCCATTTTACAGTTCTGGCTACTGAGGCTTATCATAGTGGTTAACAAACTTTCCAAGTTCATTCAGTTGGTAATTAAAAGAGTTGCAATTAGGCTATTATAATAATATTTGGTCTGATGAAAAGAATTCTAAACTAGAAGGTTTCTGTACTGGTTCTGCCACTAATTAATTTATGCTTTTTGTTTAGGCACTCCACCTTCCTAAATTTCAATTTTCTCACCTGCGAAATGTGCTGGTGACATTCACTAAATTCCCATTAAGGGTACTTTTCAGGAGTCTATACCCTACCACCCAGTGACCTACAATGTCATGACAGCTCTCTAACAGCATGGGTATCAAATGAGAAGACTACTTTCTACTTCATTTTTTAATAACAATTTAAATAGTATCATAATAGCTAATTACAGTAATCCTAACTAGCAACACAAATCATTACATTTAAATTTAGTGTGAAATCAAAATTTTAAATAAATGTAGATAATGTTAAATAAACATAGATAATGTTAAATGCTTTGTGACCAGCCATGGCTCACCACTTCCCGAGTTTGGGTTCAGGGCGGAGGGACATTTCTTTCAATCTATTTGGAATATCTTCACTTCCAGTCAAAATCTTCATACCTCTGACCAGTTTCATATATATATATATATATATATATATATATATATATATATATATATAAAGAACCTCAAAAATAACTATCCTTATCTACTAGTGTAGCAATTCCAAAACTGTATTTTGTAGGTTAATAATAAACATTACAAAAATGTCTCTTATAGTCAAATAAGTGTAGGAAATGGTGGTACAAATAAGTTTGCTCACCTTGAAGGTTTGAAGATTCTATCACATTGCTAATCGTGGGGAGACTCTGTGCATATGTGGATACAGCAGTTCCCAAACTTATTTGAGCACAGAACATTGAGGGCAAAGGGGGGGAGGTGAGGGTGGTGCTGGGGAGAGAGTGCGGTGGGCAACACATCTCATGGACTAAGGTACTGTGGAATAACTTCTGTGGTAGCCCAATCTAGAAGCTTCCCTCCAGTCTTGGTTCTTTTCTATTATGACAAACTACCTCTGGGGTGTGTGTGTGTGTGTGTCTGTGCTCAAAGATACTTGTGTTTTGTAGAAGTCCAATCAGTAGAAACTTCTGAACCCCAAGTAAAAGCTGAAAGAGAAAAGCAAGTGTCCCAACCGGTGTATTGCCGGCACTCTAGCCTGCCAGCCCATCATTATCCATCTCTCAACAATAGTATTAGGTTTTAGCCTCCTTATAAGTTTGCTTCCACACAGCTCCAAAGAAGAAAGCATAGATTTGGAGTATGATGTGAGAACTATTGATATACCATTCACTTCTTTTTTTTCTTAAATGAAGCCTTTGTTTTAAAAACAAAAATAAACAAAAAAACAAAAACAAAAAATCCCTAAATGAGGCTACATAGATCACTTTCTATGCAGATCCCAAAGTGCTTTGGGAATCTCACTGGTGTTTCATGTAGGTGATGTGGGGTTAGACCCATTTTCCTTATCTAACAAGATTGGTGAACACGGAAGATCAGGCAGGAAGTCTGAATTCACTGAGCACCTTTGGCACTCTGACCCCAGGCTCCAAGCCTGGGGTAACCGTGAGTGTGGTTAAGGACATTGGCTGAAGGGAAGGTGCTAGGGGAGATGGGAGAACTTGAAAATCCACATATTCGGATTCAGGTGGCGCCGGGGCACAAATTGGAATCCAGTCATGACCTTCTAGGAGCCTTGACCCAGGTTTTATTATGATTACTCAGGAAAAGGTTGGGAAACTTCAATTTGCTTACATGAACACATGAATGAGATTACTCAGGGGTCTAAGGTTAGAAACATTGGCGAATTCCATCCAAAGTACTGATTCCGGGAAATCCACGTTTAGAATTCAAGGCGATAAAATGGGGCATTGTATTTCAAATCCTGGTCAGCAGTTCAGATTGTGATTACAAAACTGCTCAAGTTGGCCTTACAGAGCCCTATAAAGCCGCCCATCTCTGTAGCTCCACACACTGATCCATGCTGAGTCTCGCTCTCTCCAGAATGGGTCTGCTCCTACCCCTGGTGCTCTCCATGCTGGCCACACCCTGCATGCTGGCATCTCTGCCAGAGCAGGTCCTCAGGCCATCTCTTCTCGCCCATGGCTGCAACAACTCGGACGTGCTGGCAGTGGCTGGCTTCGCCCTGCAGGACATCAATAGCAACAGAAAGGACGGCTATGTGCTGAGCCTCAACCGAGTGAACAATGTCCAAGAGCACAGACAGGCAAGTGACAGTTCCTTATCTGGGGCAGGTGTTTGCATAAGCTTGGGGCCCACAGCCAGGGAGTGGGAACCCAGAGGCAGGTGATCTCCAAATGGGAAATGTGCTGAGCACGCACTGCTCCTCCCTGCTAGTGTATGCTACATGCCCTTATTGCTACTGGGAAGAAGTGCTAAGAGTATCCTAATCTGACACTTGTCCAGTGTCCCACCATTTATAAGAAACTGTCAAAAACATTATAGTCTTTAGCTCTGCCGTAAACCAGAGACTTTTTCTGCCAGTCCTTAGAGGTTTCTGCTTCAGGTGGATGTGTGTATTTCTTTTCTCTACCCCTTCCCACAGGATGCTCTTGGATCTGTGTACTATCTCACACTAGACGTGTTAGAGACTGACTGCCATGTGCTCAGCAAGAGGGCGTGGAGGGACTGTGGGGAGAGGACACTTCACGAATCGGTAAGTGCTTGTGTCCAGGAACTCTAGGGAGAAACGAGGTCTCCTCTGTCTACAGGGTGAAGCTTGTTCAACCTTTTAAATGTCCTTCTTTATAATCTCTTGGGCATGGTGCCCATGGTGGGTATTCCAATTCTATTAGACAAAACAGAGTTTAATCAGAGAAGTTTCTGAGAGACCCATCGGAGTTATGACCCCAGAATTGAAATGTTGCTGCCAAATTGTTTCCTATTTCCTACTTCCAAGACCTTCCTGCAGGTTCCCAGTCTGTGTTTAAATTGTGAGGAAACGAGCGGAGGTGTAGCCCTCTGAATGAGTGTTTAATGAAGATTATAGAAGCAATAAAGGGAGAGCTTTTTTATTTTGCTTTACTTTGTTTTAATGAACATCAACATGAAGTTTGAGGCTGGGGAGAGTAAGGCTTACAGTGTGGGAACTCTCAGAGGTGCCCTGGAAGGGTTTCCTGGAATCATAGAACCCGAAGGGCCTCAGAATTGATCCTTTTAAAGATGACCTTTGAAGAGACTTGAAAATAATATAGTCAGTTTTCATTGGATTTTCAATTATCCTGTGATTTCCATTAAATTGTTGTGAAACTTTATTATGAGTACAGGATTGTGTTAAGAAGTAAACTCTTTTATCGAGCTATCTTTCCTAATCATTTAACCAAATTTGTCCAACTGTTCCTATTTGGTTTTAAAGAACAGATAGTCTGTTTACCCTGTTGTGAATTATAGTTGTTGAAGTGACACTAGCTGCTATAACACATACCCTAATAAGTGTATACTGGTTCCAACATGATGGAAGTTTATTTCTCACCCACGTAAAGTTCAAAATGGAAATTACTGATCAAGAGGGGGGTTTCCTCCAGAAGCGACTTGGAGACCCGGTTCCTTCCACAACGTGCCTCTATACTCTGCCACCGTCACCTCGTGGCTTCTATGATTGCCATCCCCATCTGCATCAAGCTATAGAAAGACAGAATGTGGAGGGTAGATTGTACATGGGAGAGCTTCATGGGCCAGAACTGAAAGTGCTTACAATCTCTTCTGCTCACCTTCATGTGGTTAGAGCGCAGTTATACACAGTCGCATCTGATTGGGAAGGAGGCTGGGAAATGGAGTCTACCTGTGTTCCAGGAGAAGGTTGAACTCTTTGATGACCTGCTGGCAGTTCCTCACACTGAAAGCCACTGAAATTGTCCTTAAATGTTTCGTTATTTAAAAATAAATGTCCAATTTTATTTGGGAGGTATTTTAAAAAGTCAGAGGTTGTTCCACCATGTAATAAAATGTGTTTGTTGGTTTCAGGTTTATGGTCAATGCAAAGCAATAATTTACGTTAATAGGCCAAGGAGAATTCTCTATTCACCTGCGTATAATTGTACTCTTCGTCCAGGTAAGAGAGGACTCTGATTTTGTTCGTTTGAATAAAAGATGGAAAAGAGCATTAATCAGGGTGATGCCCAGAGTGTATAGAGTTCTCCCATCCTTACTTCCGATTCATACCAAGAACAGGTTCTTAATATATCCAATACTTTCCTGCCCTGTGAAATTCAACTTGCACTGTTCTTCTTCCCACAATTAATCTTCCTAAGTCACCTGTAATAGTTTATTATTGAGTACTGCATTAAATCCTAAATTTTCAGTCTGACATAAATGGCATCATCTCTATACTGGTCCCCGGGCTCCCTTTCTAGCTGTCTCTGCCATTACCTCCCTGACTACACCAACTCTGCACTTCGTTTAACTGGATGCCTCACTATTTTCTGAACACACATCGCACTTTCCAATCTCTGCATCTTCCTTGTGCCTTTCTCTCCCCTGAGGATGGCCTCCCCTGACACCCTCTGCCCTTAGAACTCATATATCCAATCTTTAAGGACCACCACCAATGCTGCTTCTCCCTCAATGTTTTCTATTCAGGAAAGGAACAAGTGGTCCGGTTTTTATTCCTATAGAACCGTGATCTAACCACTCATGCAGCCCAGACTATGCACGGTCTTGATGTGAAGTCTTGTATCTTGTTTCATATAGAATATTTCATCCCTTCTTCCTTCCTTCTACAACCCTCCCCCCGTTCCTATCAAGTGTAAGGAGTCCATAATACTGTTGATGAAATTCAGTAAATGGACTAAAAATGAGGCTGAAACTAGTGACAATTCAAATGAATGCACGTGCATTCATTGTGGGTTCTTTGGAAAGCAAGCATCCAAGTCATGGGAAAACAGGACGGCTACTTGCCAAAACACTATGTGCCTGTGACTCCCCTGGTGGGTCTTGTTCAAGTGCAGATTCTGCTTCCATAGGTCTGGGACAGGGCCTGTGAGTCTGCATTTATAACTAGCTCCAGGTCATAACAATACTGCTGGTTTCTTTGAGGGACATGACAGCAGAGCAAATATTTTATTAGATACGGTTTGAGCGTCCTGGTTTTAAAAGTTATTTAAATAAATTAGAGAACAACAACTAATAAAACAGATCAGAACTCAAATGAAAGCCATAGGCACTGGAGGTATGGGAGGTCACGAAGCGGTACCTGGGATGGAGCCCAGAGTGACAAGCTGTGGATGTAACTCCACCATAATACATTCCAAAACACCCGAATAAACACACGACTGATCAAAACAACGTGTTTGCTCTGCAAAAACAACTTGCTGACAAGTCCTCTAGCCTGAATTTCACAGTAGTTTTGTGACTCCCAGTCCTAAATTCTGCTGTACATTTAGAGTGATTATTCTATCCAGTTACACAGTGATTTAACCAATGTTTGTCTTCTGGCTCACCTGTCTAACCAGAGAGACTGTGCTTCCACCTTCCATATGTCATTCACCCATTCATTCATTAAACCATCATTTACTAAACACTCACTGCGTATTACACATTATCTCAGGTGTTGGGAAATAAAAGGTAAGACATGACAATAATAAAATCCCAACCTTTCAAGACACTCAGCTGCTTTACAGAGGCATTGATGATGGAAGATATTGATCTACTAACTGAGAAAAACGTTTTTATGTCAATACATGTTATGTGTTTTTCAAGAAAATTCCTAGGGTAAATAAATTTGGGTCAGATGAAAAACATCTTGCTTTGATTTTTCATAAATTATGAAAGTAATATATGTTCATTGAAGAAAACTCACTGCTGACAGCTAAGTTTCATTCCCATAATTCCTTTTCCACTCCATCCTTGCAGACTATTATCTTCTTTTTCAGTCTCTGCTTCTGTTGTTGTCATATGATTTATAGGATTCAAAATAATTGGGAAGTTTTATTTGAAACTGCTCTCTTTGACACCAACAGTTTCTCGAAGAAAGATTCACAGAATGTGCCCCGACTGCCCCAGCCCCAGCTCCATTGACTTGTCAGATCCAAGTGTTCTGGAAGCTGCCACTGAGTCTCTTGCAAAATACAACCAGGAGAGCCCCTTGAAGCTGTATTCTCTCGTCAAAGTCACCAGGGCTTCTAGCCAGGTAAGGCTGAAATGCCCACTTCCACCCACAGTGTGTCTGAGGACTCGCTATCGATTCCTAAACTGAGAGGAGAGAATTAAGGCACTTCTTTTGATTAGAACCCAAGAGACTTTCTTCACCCCCTACTTCAGTAGACGGATGCATATTCAATTACGTTTCGATTTCTGAGTGGTTCTATGAGATTTCCACAAGACGTGTGGGATTTATTTTTACCTCATTGCCCTTAAGGTAATAATAGAAATGGACTCATAGTCTCCTTGGGTTATTCTACCGAGGTTCACTGTTTACTGCTACTTTCTCATATCTGATTGACCATGGACCACTTAGCAAGTCGATTTCTGCTCCATGTTAAGGCCTGGAGTGGATGTTGAGCTTTATGGGTTAGAGGGAATGGAGGCTCATTTGTATTTAGATTATGTTGATATCTGTCATATAAAGCAAAACTAATCTAAAAGCAAATCTACAGGAGGAAAAATAAGCTCACCCAAGGGAAAGGTTTTAGAGCCCATTCAAATTGTTAAGAGAAAAGAGGTATGCTGATTGTGTTTTCTAAATAGCAAAATCATAATACATGGTTTGATCATGGCGGGACTTAGACGAAGGGACAACAGGAAACCTGTATTAACACTCTCTGGGTATGGATGGTTCCTGTAAATATAATGCTGCCAAACCCCAGTCATTTCTCCACATGGAGAAGTCTGATTTTTGTTTCTTAACTCTTGTCTCATACCAGTGGGTGTTTGGCCCTTCTTATTTTGTGGAATATCTAATCAGAGAGTTACCATGTACCAAATCCCCAGAGACTGTTTGCATACTTCAGCTCCCTGACTCGCCCGTGAGTATCCCTGAATGTCTTCATAATTTAAGATTTGTGTTTACAAATCATTTATATGTATTGTTGAGCACAAACTACATATGAGGTGTAATGCACGAGACACTTTTCTTCCCTTCAAGGAACAACTGACTATTTAGAGATTGTGCTGGCCCAGGTGCAATAATATTTGATTGCAAGTGCAATTTTCATCAGCAGTGTTATGTCTTTGCAGAAAAGGACCATAGGAGGCTATAAAATATAGACAAATCTCCTCAGTGGTTGGTGATGGTCCTGCTTTTATCTGAACAAATCCAGTTACATTTGGAATACAACATAGTATTGCATTCCTTGGACCACTCTTTAAGAAGGACAAAGTCAAATAGGATGTCTTTCAAAGACTGCATCCGAGATGGGGAGGATGCCTTGAAACCATCTGAAACACTCCTGGTGGGAATGCCAGTTGGCACAGTGAGTTGTAACATGATTGGGCAAAATACATCAAAAGTCTTTCCCCCCTTATTTACTTATTTATAATAATAGCTTTATTAAGATATAATTCACACAGCATAAAATTCACCCTTTTAAAGCATACAGTTTAGTGGCTTTTTTAGTATATATGTAGAGTTGTGCCACCACCACCAGTATCTAATTTTAGAATATTGTCATCAACCCCAAAAGAAACCCCATACTCATTAGAAGTCATTCACCTTGTCCCCTCACCCAAGCCACCGGAAACTGCTAATCTACTTGCCATGTCCATGACTTTGCCTTTTTCTGAACATTTCATATAATGGAATCATACTGTATGTGACCTTTTGAATCTATTTTTCACTTTGCATAATGTTTTCAAGATTTATCCATGTTGTAGCATGTGTCAGGGCTTCATTTCTATTAATGGCCGTATAATATTTCATTGCATGGCTATACCATGTATTGTTTATTCATCAGTTGATGGATATTTGGGTTACTTCCTCATTTGAGCTATTATGAATAATGCTGCTATGAACACTTATGTACAAATTTTTATGTGCACATATGTTTTCATTTCCCTTTGGTATATACCTTGGAGTGGGATTGCTGGGTCATATGAGAACTCTGTTTAACCTTTTGACTAACTGCTAAACTCTTCCAAAGTGACTGTACCAGTTTTACAATCCCATCAAAAATATATGAGGGTTTCAATTTTGCCACGAATTTGCCAATATTAATAGTGTCGTTTTTATTATCGCCGTCATACTGGGTATGAAGTGGTATCTAATTTCACTTATTATTTGAACTTTCCTCATGGTTAATGATGTTGAGCATCTTTTAATGTTCTTCTTGGCCGTTTGAATATATTCTTTGGAGAAATGTCTAGTAAAATCCTTTGCCCGGTTTAAAATTGGACAATTTATCTCTTTATTGTTGAATTGTAAACGTTCTTTACATATTCTGAATACAATCTTCTTATCAGATACATGATTTTCCTCCATTCTCTGTGCTTTCTACTCATATTCTTGATGAAGTTTTTGAAGTACAAAGGTTTTAATTTTGCTGAAGTTTTATTTGTATTTTTTCTTTTGTTGAATGTGCTTTTGGTGTAGTATCTAAAAAACCATTGCTTAATCCAAGATCACTAAGATTTACATGTGCTTCCTCTAACAGTTTATAATTTTAGCTCTTATGTTTAGATCTATGACCCATTTTGAGTTAATTTTTGTACATGATGTGAGAGGTAGGAGGTTCAACTTCTTTCTTTTGCATGTGGATATCCAGGTGTCCCAGAACTATTTGTTGAAAAGACGATTCTTTCCCCATTTAATTGTCTTGGCATACTTCTTGAAGATCAGTTGACCATAAATATGGGGTTTATTTCTGTACTCTCAATTTTATTCCATTGATCTGTATATCATTCCTTAAACCAGTACCACACTATCTTGAATACTGTAACTTTCTAGTAAATTTTGAAATTGGTAAGTGTGAGTCTTCCTATTTTGTTCTTATTCAGTGTTATTTTGGGTATACTGGATCCCTTGCATTTTCATATTAATTTTAGAATCAGCTTGTCAGTTTCTGTTTTAAAAAGGCAGTTGGAAATTTGATAGGGATTGTATTGATTTGGTATAGGAATTGTCATCTTAACAATATTCAGTCTTCCGATCCATGAATATGGGATGTCTTTCCATTTTGTTTAGAATTTATTTAATTTCTTCAACAATGTTTTGTAGTTTTCAGTGTGCAAGACTTTCACTTATTTATATACATAAATATTTTATTCTCTTTGATGCTAATATGTTACATTTGCCCTCTTAATTTTATTTTTGATTGTTCATTGCAAGTATATAGAACTACAATTGATTTTTTTCATATTGACCAGGTATCCTGAAAACTTCTGAAATCATTTATTAGTTCTAATAGTTTTCCAGTAGATTCCTTAGGATTTTCTATATACAAGATCATGCCATCTGCAAATAGAGATACTTTCCAGTCAGCATGCCTTTAATTTTTTTTTTCTGCCGAATTTCCTTGGCTAGATCTTCCAGGACAATGTTGAATAGAGTGGGGGAGAGCAGACATCTTTATCTTATTCCTGATTTTAGGGGGAAAGCTTTCAGTATTTCATAAGTTACTATGCTGCTAATGGTAGGTTTTTCATAGATGTCCTTTATCAAGTTGAGAAAGTTCCCTTCTATTGTTAGTTTGTTGAATGTTTTTATCAAGCAGCAGTGTTGGATTTAGTCAAATGCTTTTTCTGTGTTAATGAAATAATCATGTGATTTTTTTTCTCCTTTAATCTATTAGTATTGTATATAACAATGATTGATTTTGTATGTTAAAATAACCTTGTACTTTGGAGAAAATCCCAGTTGGTCATGGTGTATAATACTTTCTATATGTTGCTGAATTCTATTTGCCAGTATTTTTACAAGATTTTTCATTTATATTCAAAGAGATATTGATCCCTAGTTTTCTTGTATTGTCTCTGCTGATTATCATATGAATGTAATATTGGCTTTATAGAATGATTTGGAAAATTTCCCCTTCTCTTCTATTTTATTTTGGAAGAGTTTATGAGGGAGTTGGTGTTTATCTTCTTTAAATGTTTGGTAGACTTCACCAATAAAGTCATCTGGGCCTGGGCTTTTCTTTGTGGGAAGTTTTTTTGATTAATAATGCAATCTCTTGTTAGGTATAGGTTATACATATATATATACATATATATGTATATATATGTATGTGTATATATATATAATAGTTGTTGTGTTTTCCTAATAAATGTACACTTTTGTCATTATGAAATGTTTTTCCTTATCTCTAGTAACAATTTTTGTCTTAAAGTCAATTTTGTCTAACATTTGTTTAACATTTGTCTAACATTTTATCTAACAAATTTTGTCTAACAAATTTGTCTAACATTTGTCTTTGGTTGCTGTTTACTTTGTAAATTTTTCCCATCTTTTTACTTTCAACCTATATATATATTTCTGAATATAAAGCGTATCTCTCAAAAGACTTTTGTAACCAGGCAATTGAATAGTCTCAATTTTCTCAAGGAATAATTGGGGAAGCATCTTCACCCTATTCTGTGGAACTCTCTTTTCACTTGCCAATTACATCTTGGGCAGATCCTATATCTTTCTCATTATTTTTCGTAAGAGAAACACATTCAATTAGGTAATTAAGGTTCACTTACAGGTATGAAAAAAATCTGTTCAGTCAATTCTTAATCAAAACTTCTGTCTCATATTCCACACAAAAGCTTTTCCAAAGCCTGACCTAGAGCTGCAGACCTAGTGTGAGAGGTCTGTTCTTTCATTCTTTCTCTCCCTCTTGCAACCGTTTGCTGAGTTCTGGATCTTCCAAGTTCCAAGAAGGATGAGAGAATTAGAGGAAAGAGTACAAAGCCTTTTTACATAACTGAACTTGCAGGTGTAGTTTTCTCTTGGTCTACACTGGCTCTCTATGAGAGAGACTCCTGTGATGGTTGTCTTAGGTGGTACAGGAGTGAGTTCATCCAGAGGTCTTTTCCTAGTGGGATGATGTATTCTCTAGCGGACTCCTCGGAACCACCCCTTCTCAGATTCAGCGCCAGAGATTTTTATTATTAAATGTCCCATATCTGGGAGTCCCTTGGGTGGGCCCTTTCAAACGAGTACTACTTATGACATTTCCTTGTCCCATGGAACTCTCACACATTTTTACTCTGCCAAACAGTGGAAATGGGCTTTCCTTTGATGCCTTTTCTCCTTACCCTCTCATAGAAGGATGCTTTTCCAAGATCCTGTTCTTAGAATGCTCTGAGAAGCAGATCTCAATCTCCATAGTTCATATGTCCCTAAACTTTAGGGTTCACATGGTAAGCATTCCCTCAAACTCTCTTTGTGGTCCAGTCTAGTTTTAGCACCACGTAGGCCTGTGAATTATGGTAGCTCAGTAAATTATAGCCAGAGTGAGAGTGGCTGTGCTCTACTTGGTACAGGTAGCTGCAGTCTCTCCAAAAGGTTCTCGTAGAGCCCTTTCCCTATGTGATTTGGTGACAAAGAGAAGGGAAAGGCTGAAACACCATTCCCCAAAAACGTCCTACATTAATGGATTTTTCACACGTGAAGGATTTTCTAATATTCTCTTCATATAGCCTGGAGATGGGTGGTAGAGTAATATTCAGGCAATCTCTTTGGACATATTTTAGTAAATTCTACGTGAGGACTGTATTCTTAAAATTCTTTAGAAATTGAGGCAACATTTTATTATAAAATTTTAGTTACACTTGAAAATGTGCATACCCTATGACTCTAAAATTTCTCTTCCAGGAATTTACCCTAGGAATTAATTAGAAGTATATGAAAATATATAGCTTCAAAGTTTAAACAAAACCAATGATATTCAATCTAGTGTCTAACAAAACAGAACTTGTTGAATAACTCAGAGAAAAATGACATAGCCATTGTAAAAATTGTAGAAGACTATTCAGTGCCATAAAAGGATTTTCACACTATACTGTTAATTGACAAAAGAGACTTATAAAATAATATATAGTATGATCCTACTTTTCTAGAAGAAAAAATATATATGCATAGGAAAAAAGATTAGGAGAAAAGGAATCAAATTATTGCAGGAAACCAGTATCGTTCATGCAATTACAGGTCTTTTTATTTACTTTCCGTATGTCCATATTCTAAATAACTGTCACATTTGTAATAAGAAAACATAATTATGTTTAAATGAAGACAAGTTGAAGGAGCTGAGAGTGGTTTCATCTGAGAAGAGTAAACTCAGATGGAATGTACATAAAGTGCTACTGCTACATGAGAGTTGCAAACAAGTTTTCTAATCAACCTAAGGGGAAAAGTAAGGCCAAGATGTAGACGTTCTATAGACACAGATTTCTGCTCAGTATAAAGAATTTTCTAATAGAGTTTGTTCCTCAAGATGTTCCGAGTATCCCATCATTGGAGGCAAGCTAGCCTTGTTTAGGTGATTACTTACAGAAATAATCTAGAGAGAATTGGCTCAGAGCCTGCCTACTGCATGGTAGTAGATTAAAACTGTTTGGCTGTGTGTCTACACAAGCAGAAAGCAAACTGATTTACATTTATGATCACTGATAATTGTAATACTTAAACAACATGTATTTTCTCTTTTTTTTTGTTTAGCCTGTTGGTATTTGCAAAGGTTCTCTGAGTAAAAGAGGATTCGAAAAGTTTGTCTCCGTGTCTTGTAACTTCTTTGAACCACAGGTATTTTTCGATCTAATTGTCTTCTATCTACGTTTCAACTGTTCCCTACCCGACCCTCTCCTTTTAATTTCCTAAGATCCATGATCACCACTTTACTCAGACTGCCCTGAGGTCACACCCACAGGATAGCTGGTTAAAGACCTGTCACTCTCTGTTTTAGTCCCAATGTGGTCCTGAAGAATAAGTAATATCCCTGAACAAACAGGAACCTACTAGTTTGGATGTCTCAGGCCTCTGAGATTAAATTAAGTCTTCCAAAGACCCTTACACTGAATCATAGGGAGAAGTGTTTCCATGAAAATATTCAGTCCCTTTCCAGAATATTTATTGAACACTTACTATAAGGCAGCCTGGTATAGCTGAAAGGGTGGTTGAGACCGGCCACCTGGGTTCCAGTCCTGCTCTGATACTTGCAAGCTGTGTGACCACGGGCAAGTTTTTACCTCTTGAATTGTGGTTGCCTCTTTTATGAATGGGAGTGCAATACTTACCTCCTTTATATCCCTGTGAGAAATAAGAAGGAGACCTGGATACAGGGAGCTGTATTGGGCTTGGAGAAATAATCAATAAAAGGTAGCTGCTACTGCCACTTCTAGGAACAGGGAGACAGCTCACCGGGGACTTTAAATAAGCCATTTAAACTCTCTGGACCATTATTCAGTTAGGAATTTGTGAAAGTTGCAGTAAAGTTTCTACCAGTCTTAATACTCCCTGGCCCTCATCTGTAGTGCTTTATAACCCTTTAACTAAAGGCCAATCCTTTTATCTTGTCTCTCTTTGAAACATCCCATTATAAAAGCACAGAACAGCTTAGCCTGGTACCAGTCATGGCAGGGATTTCCCTGGGGGACATTCTTTTATTGAAAGTATTCTTATTTCATGCTTCCACCCCTGTTGTTACCCAGGGACTTGTGAGCATCCTCAGGGTGGAAGAGCCACAGCAGAGAAACACAGCCTTCGCTCATTCACCTTCCGAAGTTGCGCCAAAAGGATCTGTCCAACACCTCCCTGACTTGGAGGATGAGCAGCCCGAAGATTCCAAGGGAAAAGGCCCTGTTGAGGCCTTCCCTGTGCAGCTGATCTAACCACGAATCCCTAGGGAGAAACCCTGGATGGCTCCTTTCTCTTCCTGGGACCTATGAAGGAGACGCTGGTTGTCTTGCATTTCCCCAAGGAAGAACAATGCTCTGCTGAGTGCCCAGGACCAGCCAAGATGGCCGACCCTCTTGTTCTCCCACCATGAGAACCACATAGAGTATTCCATGGGGATACGGTGCCCTGAAGAAGTGGTGGGGGTGGGAGACAGACAGAGAGTTTGAATGTAGAGAGTGGCTAATAAAGTGTGTCTTTTTGACTCTTGTTGGTCTCATCATATTGTCTGGGAGTGGAAATGGGACCAAACCCTCCACTTGTACACTGGGTTGCATGCTTCCTAAGTTATCCAAGGTCTCATTCCATGTCTAGATGCCTCTGATGTCTTCCAACTCTCCTTTGTAACGGTTACTGACTTTGAGCTAAGCATCTTTGATGTAGGGCCTGCCATCTTTAGGCATGACCTCCTCTTTCTGGGCAAGAGTGTATTATCATTCTTTCGATCAAAAGAAGATGAAAACTGAAGGATACCACGAGACAGGGATTCATCACAGAGTTTCACTCTCCCTTTATTCCATAATTATTTCAGCACCAAGTATTGGTCAGATGTTGTCTGCACAGCCTTGAACCGAAGGTGGATTTTTTTCTTACCTGTCTGAATAGTCTCTGGGCCCAGAACTTGATAAATTCACTTGACAAATTTGACAAATTTACTTAGCAATGGTGGTAGATGGAAGAGACCATTGCCTGTGGACTATGTTTGATCCTGGGAAGAATCAGCCATTGTTCCAAGTTGGGGAGCCTTCTGGCTTCTTTAATAGTTTTGCTCAGAGAACAAATGAAGAGCCCAGGTGACATTCATTCTCAATTTTTCACTTAAAAAACAAATATACATGTATATAACATATATGTAATATATAGGTGATATGTATATTATGGACATACATATATACACACAACTATTTGTTTTATATATATATGTGTGTATGTGTATATATATGACAGGTGTTATGGGCTGAATAATGACCCCCAAAATTCATATACTGAAGTCTTAACCCCCAGGACCTCAGAAGGTGACTGTGTTTGGAAGGGATATTTAAAGAGGTAAGTAAGTAAGATGAAGTCATTAGGGTGGGCCCTTATCGGATGTGACTAGTGTCCTTATAAGAAGAGATGATTAGGACACAGATAAGCACAGAGGGAAGATCATATGAGAACGCAGAGAAATGGTGGCCATGTACAAGCCAAGGAGAGAGGCCTCGGAAGAAACTAACCCTGCAACACCTTGATTTCAAACTTGTGTCCTCCAGCATTGTGAGAAAATTAATTTCTGTTGTTTAAGTGACCCAGTTCATGATACTTTGTTATGGCAGCCCTAGCAAACTAACAAAACAGGGAATTTGCAAATATAACTCTTGTCCTGCGTTCTGGCAGCTGTTTCTGAAAAGAGGCACAGAGGTCTTAGCATAATTTATTTAAAAGTAGTAGACAATATTCACCCTATATTACTCTTATCTGCTTCCTGTAAGAAAGAAAAATAATTAAGTGGGGTGTCATGTAGAGCCTTAAATTCTGTTTCAATCAATGTCTGGCAAGAGACACAGGCCATAGGCAATGATCTCTTCCATCTACCCCCATTGCTAAGTACATGTATCAAATTTATCAAGTGAATTTATCAAGTTCTGGACTTGGAGAATATTCAGATAGGTAAGAAAAAAAATCCACCTTCAGGTTGAAGGCTGTGCAGGCAATATCTGACCAACACTGTTTCAGATAGTTCAACTGAAAAGACTTTAGTGAAAGAAATGAAGACTTGTGGGCCAACTTAAGGGAACAATGGAGGCTGAAGCACCTGGAGAACAGCAAGAAGCCTTTGCCACTCTGGACCTGAGGAGATGCAGGAGGAGGAGCCTTACCCAAATCCAGGGGGAGCTGAAGCTGCTGGTGGAGGGGCCACCTGGCAGGAGCTGCCCTGGTGGAGGGATGCAGCCACTGCCAGAACCTAGTGCTGAAGCAGAAAGGGGCAGGGAATGAACAGCCTGACCTCTCTCTCCCTCCTTCCCACCCTCCCTCAGTCCTTCCAGTCTCCTCCTCCCATTGGCTCTTTGAACCCAATAGTAAGCTAGCTAGCAGGGGAGCCTGGGTTACTCAATCCACAGGAGTCAGCCTTCTGAGGCAAAGCCAGGCAGAGAAAGGCAAAGAATGGACCTGGAGCAAACAGAGGAAAATCACTGCTAGCGCTAGGTAGGGTATTTCCTAAAGGTGTTTCATAACACCCTCCCATACTGAGTAAAGCATGTGGAAGGACCCTAGACTGTGGGTCCTTCTCGTTGTGTTTCTTGTTGGATAGACAAGGTAACCATCAACAGAGATAGAGCATGTAGGAGGAAAAGAAGTTTTGAGCAGTTGCTGAGTTGATTTCATTAAATTCAAAGGAAGCATTGTCATTCTTACTTATACTTTTTCTTTCTTTCTTTCTTTCTTTTAAATTAAAGTTTACTGGGGTGACAATTGTTAGTAAAGTTACATAGATTTCAGGTGTACAATTCTGTATTACATCATCTATAAATCCCATTGTTTGTTTACCACCCAGAGGCAGTTCTCCTTTCATCACCATATATTTGATCCCCTTTACCCTCATCTTCCACCCACCACCCCACTTACCCTCTGGTAACCACTAAACTATTGTCTGTGTCTATGAGTTTTTGTTTCTCGTTTGTTTTCTTATTCTTTTGTTGTTTTTGGTTTATATACCACATGTCAGTGAAATCACATGGTTCTCTGCTTTTTCTGTCTGACTTAGTTCGCTTAGCATTATATTCTCAAGATCCAACCATGTTGTCACAAATGGTCCTATTTCATCTTTTCTTACTGCCGAATAGTATTCCATTATGTATATGTACCACAACTTCTTTATCCATTCATCGATCGAAGGACATTTTGGTTGTTTCCATGTCTTGGCCACCGTAAATAAAGCTGCAATGAACATTGGAGCACATGTGTCTTTATGGATAAATGTTTTCAGATTATTTGGGTAGATACCCAGGAGAGGGATTGCTGTGTCATATGGTAATTCTATTTTTAATTTTTTGAGGAACCTCCACACTGCCTTCCATAGTGGCTGCACCAGTCTGCATTCCCACCAACAGTGTATGAGGGTTCCTTTTTCTCCACAGCCTCTCCAACACTTATTACTATTTGTCTTGTTGATGATAGCCATTCTAACCAGTGTGAGGTGATATCTCATTGTGGTTTTAATTTGCATTTCTCTGATGATTAGTGATGTTGAGCATTTTTTCATGTCTGTTTGCCATCTGTATGACTTCTTTGGAGAAATGTTTCTTCAGGTCCTCTGCCCATTTTTCAATTGGGTTGTTTGTTTTTTTGTTGTTGAGTTGCATGAGTTCCTTGTATATTCTGGATACTAGCCCCTTATCGGAGGCACTGTTTGCAAAAATCTTCTCATATTCAGTTGGTTGCCTCTTTATTTTGTTGATGGTTTCTTTTGCTGTGCAGAAGATTTTAAGTTTGATATAGTCCCATTCATTTATTTTAGCTTTTACTTCCCTTGCCTTTAGAGTCCAATTCATGAAACGCTCTTTGAACCCAAGGTCCATAAGTTTAGTACCTATGTTTTCTTCTATGCAGTTTATTGTGTCAGGTCTTATGCTTAAGTCTTTGATCCATTTTGAATTAATTTTGGTACATGGCGACAGATAGCAGTCCAATTTCATTCTTTTGCACATGGCTTTCCTATTCTGCCAGCACCATTTATTGAAGAGGCTGTCTTTTCTCCATTGTGTTTTTTGCTTCTTTGTCAAAAATTATGTGTCCACAAACTCCATACCTGGGCCCCTCCCCCTGCTCTTCCAATCCTACCCTTGCCCTTCCAGAGATTTAAACTGGCCCCTGAACTGAGTAGTTGTGTCAGATTACAGAGGAGTCTTATTGTTCAGGCTCTGGGAAGACCAGCATGCAGCTCTGACCCAGGGAAAAAGCTGGGAAGAGTGTGATTTTTGCTGGGCTAGGAGAGAAGAGACTCCTCCACCCTCAGCCACCTCCTTTTCTGGTCTGCGGGAAGAGTGTGACACAGCTGGGCTGGGAGAGAGAAGACCCCTCCATCCCCAGCCCCCACCCTTTCTGGCCTGCCTAGGGCAGGGCAATTACAACTGCGGAGACACTCCCAGGGATCAGCAGTAAGAGGCAGATGCAGCTCTGGGCTTTCAGCAGCCCAGAAATCTCCTGCTCGACACACACACACACACACACACACACGGAAGAAGTGCCCTAAGACTCAGGAGAACTGGACACAGGGCTGGTGGTGCTACTCTCAGTGTGTATATGTTCAGGCAAGAGCAGAAACTGCACTGACTTTGTAGAAACTATCATCCAGACCCCTCAGCCCCATGCATCTAAATCTGCAGTCCCAACGTCACTCTGGGCACCAGGTGACCGGCTCTGCCTGCACAATACACGAAAGACTCTTTGGTACAGCAGAGGACAACCTGGAGGTTACTTGGTGGGCTTAAGCCAAGGCTGGCACTGCTTTTTCTGTTGTTGTTGTTTTGTTTTGTCTTTATATCTTTGATACCATTGCCTGTGTTGAGTGTGGGTTGTCGGTTCTGTTTACATGTGAATGTATTTGATTTTTTCTTTGTTGTTGTTGTTGTGCTTAGTGATTTGCTGTGTTCTGAAATTGCCCTACCAGGGCCCAGCTAAAGAGGTACAAGATTCAACACACCCAGAGGCCAACTCCAGACCAAACCAGAGTACTACCGGGTTTCACCTACAAGTGACACACCCAGAGGGAATTCCCTACAGGCACAAGAGCCCATAGAGGCCAAACCACATTTAAGTGGTCAACCCTCATGCAGCAGAACACCCTGCGGTGGACAGAGCCAAGTCTCACAACTAGTCAGCCTAGGATTTAACCCCACCTACTCACAAGCAGAAAGCAATTAAAGATTTTCTTTAACAGGACAATATACACAACGCAAGAGTCACCTTTGGAGCACACGCAGAAGAGAAGAACGAAGTAGTGCAAGTGAAATATGAAGGACACATACTGGGCCGGCCCAGTGGCTCAGGCAGTTAGAGCTCCATGCTCCTAACTCCGAAGGCTGCCGGTTCGATTCCCACATGGGCCAGTGGGCTCTCAACCACAAGGTTGCCGGTTCAACTCCTCGAGTACCGCAAGGGATGGTGGGCTCTGCCCCTGCAACTAAGATTGAACATGGCACCTTGAGCTGAGCTGCCACTGAGCTCCCAGATGGCTCAGTTGATTGGAGAGCGTCCTCTCAACCACAAGGTTGCCGGTTCGACTCCCGCAAGGGATTGTGGCCTGTGCCCCCTGCAACTAGAAAACGGCAACTGGACCTGGAGTTGAGCTGCACCCTCCACAACTAAGACTGAAAGGACAACAACTTGAAGCTGAACAGCACCCTCCACAACTAAGATTGAAAGGACAACAAGGACAACAACTTGACTTGAAAAAAAGGCCTGGAAGTACACACTGTTCCCCAATAAAGTCCTGTTCCCCTTCCCCAATAAAATCTTAAAAAAAGAAAAGAAAAAGAAAAAAAAAAGCCTCCCTTATCTGGCAACAGAGTTTAATTTTCTAAATAAATAAATAAAGGACACATACTACATAAGATAACCCAGCAAGAACTAAGAACTCTAAGGGATCTACCTAATACATCGAAGCAAACACAGAGAGTCAGACAGAATGGGGAAACACAGAAACATGTCCCAAATAAAAGAACAGAAGAAACCTCCAGAAATGGAACCAAATGAAACAGAGGTAACCAACCTATCAGAGACAAATTCAGAACACTGATGATAAAAATGTTTAAGGAGTTTAGAGACAACATAAAGAAGGATAGAGAAATCATAATGAACAACCAGTTAGAAATAAAGAACACAATTATTGAAATAAAGAACTCACTTGAAGGAATTACAGCAGGTTAGATGAAGCAGCGGATTGAATCAGCCACTTAGAAGACAAGTTAGCAGAGATCACCCAAACAGAACAACAGAAAGATAAAAGAATAAAAAACAATGAAGATGGTTTAAGAGACCGCTGGGAAAACATCAAGCACAACAACATGCACATCGGAGGAATACCAGAAGGTGAAGAGAGGAAGCAAGGGATTGAGAACATATTTGAAGTAATAATGTATAAAAACTTCCCTAACCTGATGAAGGAAACCAACATACAAGTTCAGGAAGTGCAGAGAGTTCCAACCAGGATAAACCCAATCAGGTCCACACCAAGATACATTATAGTTAAAATGGCAAAGGCTAAAGACAAAGAGAGAATCCTAAAAGCAGCAAGAGAAAGACAGAGGGTTACATACAAGGGAACTCCCATAAGACTATCAAATGACTTTTCTACAGAAACATTGAAGGCCAGGAGGGAGTGGCAGAAGATACTCAAAGTGATGGAAAACAAAGGCCTACAACCTAGGTTGCTTTATCCAACAAGGCTATCTTTTAAAGTTGATGGAGAGATAAAGAGCTTCCCAGAAAAGAAAGAGCTAAAGGAATTCATTACCACCAGGCCAGCATTGCAAGAAATACTAAAAGGACTTCTGTAAATAGAAGAAAGATGAAAACAATCTAACTACAAATTTAAAAATGGCAATAACTATGTACCTATCAATAATCACTTTAAATGTAAACAGATTAAATGCTCCAATCAAGAGACATAGGGTGGCTGAGTGGATAAGAAAGCAAGACACTTGTATATGCTGTATACAAGAGACTCACCTCAGATCAAAAGACACACACAGGCTGAAAGTGAAGGGTTGGAGTAAGATATTTCATGCAAATGGAAATGAGAAAAAAGCTGGAGTTGCAATACTTATATCTGACAAAATAGACTTTAAAATGAAGAACATATTAAAAGACAAAGATGGGCACTATATAATAATAAAGGGATCGATCTGACAAGAGGACATAACCCTAGTAAACATCTATGCACACAACATAGGAGCACCTACATACACAAAACAGATATTGACTGACATAAAGACAGAGATCAACAGTAACACTATCATAGCAGGGGACTTCAACACACCTCTGACAACAAGGGACAGGTTTTCCAGACAGAAAATCAATATGGAAACAACAGCCTTAAATGACACATTGGACCACTTGGATTTAACCGATATTTTCAGAGCATTTCACCCCAAAGCTGCAGAATACACATTCTTCTCAAGCGCACATGGAACATTTTCCAAGATAGACGATATGTTAGGCCACAAAACAAGTCTTGATAAATTTAAGAAAATTGAAATCATACCAATTGTCTTCTCTGACCACAGTGCTATGAAATTAGAAATGAACTACAGGAAAAAAAACTGGAAGACACACCAATTCATGGAGGTTGAATAACATGTTACTAAATAATGAATGGATCAAGCAGGAGATCAAGGAAGAAATCAAAAGACATCTCGAGACAAACGAAAATGAAAACACGATGACCCAAAATCTGTGCGATGCTGCAAAAGCAGTCTTAAGAGGGAAATTTATAGCATTGCAGGCCTACCTAAAGAAACAAGAAACATCACTAATCAACAGTTTATCTTCACACTTAAGGGATCTGGAAAAAGAACAGCAAGATAAGTCTAAAGGGAGTACAAGGAAGGAGATAATAAAAATAAGAGCAGAAATAAATGAAATAGAAACCAGAAAAACAATACAAAAGATCAATGAATCCAAGAGTTGATTCTTAGAGAAGATAAACAAAATCGACAAACCTTTAGCCAGACTCATTAAAAAAGAGACAGAGAGAAGACCCAAATTAATAAAATCAGAAATGAAGGAGGAGAAGTGACAACAGACACCTCAGAAATACAAAAAATTTAAGAAATTACTATGAGCAACTATATGCCAACAAATTTGACAATCTGGAAGAAATGGACAATTTTCTAGAGGCGAACAACCTTCCAAGTCTAACTCAAGAAGAAACAGAAAACCTGAAGACTGATTACCACCAGGGAAATTGAATCAGGAATCAACAATCTCCCAACAAACAAAAGCCCTGGACCAGATGGCTTTACAGGTGAATTTTACAAAACGTTCAAAAAAGAATTATCACCTATTCCTCTCAAGCTATTCCAAAAAATCCAGAAGGAGGGAAGGCTCCCAAACACTTTTTACGAAGCCACTGTCACCCTGATCCCAAAATCAGACAAAGACACCACAAAAAAAGAAAACTACAGTCCGATATCTCTAATGAACATACATGCAAAAATCCTCAACAAAATAATAGCGAACAGAATTCAGCAATACATTAAAAAGATCATACACCATGATCAAGTGGGATTCATCCCTGGTATGTAAGGGTGGTTCAACAGCTGCAAATCAATTAATGTGATATACCACATTAACAAAATGAAAAGTAAAAATCACATGATCATATCGATAGATGCAGAAAAAGCATTTGATAAAATACAGCAGCCATTTATGACAAAAACCCTTAAGAAAGTGGGAATAGAGGGATCATATCTCAACATAATAAAGTCCATATATGATAAACCCATAGCTAACATCATACTCAATGGGGAAAAGCTAAAACCATTCCCCTTAAGATCAGGAACAAGGCAAGTTTGCCCACTTTCTCCACTTCTATTCAACATAGTGCTGGAAGTTCTAGCCACAGCAATCAGAAAAGAAAAAGAAATAAAAGGCATCCAAATCCGTAAGGAGGAAGTAAAATTGTCATTTTATGCAGATGACATGATACTATATATAGAGAACCCTAAAGACTCCACCAAGAAACTATTAGAGATGATAGATGAATTTAATAAAGTAGCAGGATACAAAATTAATATTCAGAAATCAGTTGCATTTGTATATACCAATACTAAAACATCAGAAGGAGAAATTAAAAAAGCAATCCCATTTACAATTGCTCCAAAGACTATAAAATACCTGGGAATAAATTTAACCAAAGTAGTAAAAGATCTGTACTCAGAAAATTATAAGACACTGAAGAAAGAAATGAAAGAAGATACAAATAGATGGAAACACATACCATGTTCATGGATAGGAAGAATTAACATAGTTAAAATGTCCATACTGCCTAAGGCAATATACATATGCAACGCAATTCCTATCAAACAACCAACGACGTTTTTCACAGAAATAGAACATATAATCCTAAAATTTATATGGGACCATGAAAACCCTGGATAGCCTCAGCAATCTTGAGAAATAAGAACAAAGTCAGAGGTATAACAATACCTGACATGAAATTATACTACAAGGCTACAGTAATCAAAACAGCATGGTACTGACAGAAAAACAGACACATAGATCAATGGAACAGAATAGAGAGTCCAGAAATAAATCCATGCCTATATGGCCATTTAATCTATGACAATGGAAGCAAGAATATACGGTGGGGTAAAGACAGTCTATTCAATAAATGGTGCTGGGAAACCTGGACAGACAGATGCAAAAAAATAAGGCTGGACAACTTCCTCACACCATATACAAAAATAAATTCAAAATGGCTTAAAGACTTAAATGTAAGATCTGCAACCATAAAATTCCTAGAGGAAAATATAGGAAAAAACTTCACAGACATTACCTGGAGTAAGATTTTTACTGATATATCCCCTCGCGCAAGGGAAGTAAGAGAAAAAATAAACATGTGGGATTACATCAAACTAAAAGGTTTTTCACAGCAAAGGAAACCATCAATAAAACAAAAAGGGACCCTACTGAATGGGAAAATATATTTGCCAATGGTATATCTGATAAGGAGTTAATATCACAAATTTATAAAAAAATTCACTCAACTCCAAAAAAAACAAACAACCCAATTAAAAAATGGGCAGAGGACATGAAGAGACATTTTTCTAAAAAGGACATACAGATGGCAAACAGACATATGAAAAAACCCTCAAACTCACTAATCATTAGAGAAATGCAAATAAAAACCACAATGAGATACCACCTCACCCCAGTCAAAATGGCTATCATCAATAAATCAACAAACAACAAGTGCTGGTGAGGATGTGGAGAAAAGGGAACACTTGTGCACTGTTGGTGGGATTGCAGATCGGTGCAGCCACTATGGAAAACAGTATGGAGGTATCTCAAAAATCTGAAAATGGAACTACCTTATAATCCAGCAATTCCACTCCTAGGTATCTATCTGGAGAAATCCAAAACTAATTCAAAAAACTTTATGCACTCTTATGTTCATTGCAGCACTATACACAATAGCCAAGACATGGAAATAACCGAAATGCCCATCAGTAGATGACTGGATTAAGAAACTGTGGTACATTTATACCGTGGAGTATTACGCAGCCATAAAGAAGAAAGAAATCTTATCATTTGCAACAACATGGATGGACCTAGAGAACATTATGTTAAGTGAAATAAGTCAGACAGTGAAAGACAAATACCATATGATCTCACTTATATGTGGAATCTAAAGAAAAGAATAAGTGAATGAATTAATCAGAAACAGTTTTGGAGACATAGAGGAAAAACTGAGGGTTGCTAGATGGGAGGGGTGTGGGGATAAGGGGGAAAGTGAGGAGATTAGAAAACAGTCAGTAACCACAAGATGGCCATGGGGTTCTGAAAATTAATTTGGGGAATGTAATCAATAATGTTGTAAAGATTTTGTAGGGTATCCAATGGACACTTGTCTCATTAGGGAGACCACCTCAGGGATGATGTAGATGCCTGATCACTGCATTGTACACCTGAAACTGAAGCTGAACAATAATGAATGTCAACTACAAGTTTGTATGTATATGTGTATATATGTGTGTGTGTGTGTGTGTGTGTGTGTGTGTGTGTGTATGTATATATTTACAAGAAGCGGAGTACAGCATTAGGAATAGAGAAAATGGCTCTGTGTGATGTCAGAGGGATAGTGGATGGGGGAGGGGGTTCACACAGTGTGAAGGATATAAAAGATAAACGTTTAAGTATTACTTTGTCTTGTGCACCTGAAACTAATTTTAAAAAAATCTGAAAAAAAAAAAAAAGAAAAAAATTATGTGCCCATATATATATATATATATATATGGTTTTATTTCTGAGTTCTGAATTCTATTCCAATGGTTTACGTGTCTGTTTTTCTGCCAATACCATGCTGTTTTGATTATTGTTGCCCTGTAGTACAAGCTAAAGTCAGGGAGTGCAATACCTCCAGCATTGTTCTTTTTTCTTAAGATTGCTTTGGATATTCGGGGTATTTTGTGGTTCCAAACAAATCTGATGATTTTTTTGTTCTATTTCTTTAAAAAATGCCATTGGGATTTTGATGGGGATTGCATTAAATCTGTATATTGCTTTGGGTAATACGGCCATTTTAACTATGTTGATTCTTCTAATCCACGAGTCATGGAATGTCTTTCATATCTTTGTGTCTTCTTAGATTTCTTTTAAAAATGTCTTGTAGTTTTCAGCATACACATTTTTCACATACTTGGTTAAGTTTATTCCTAGGTATTTTATTCTTTTTGCTGCAATTGCAAAAGTAATTGCTTTTTCTATTTCTTTTTCTGAGATTTCATTGTTAGTATATAGGAATGCAATGGACTTTTGTATGTTGATTTTGTAGCCAGCCACTTTACTGTATTTGTTGATTGTTTCTAACAGCTTTTTGGTGGAGTCTTTAGGGCTCTCATCAACTATTTGTTTGAATATACTCTCTGTTCCCTTCTCTCTTTCTTCTCCTTCTGGTATGCCCATTATTCTTATATTGCTCTTTCTGATGGAGTCAGAAACTTCTTGTAGAGTTCTTTCATTTCTTTTAAGTCTCGAGGCTCTTTCTTCTTCCATCCGGATCATTTCCAGGTTTCTGTCTTCGATGTCACTGATTCTTTCCTCCATCTGGTCAACTCTACTACCTAAGCTGGCTATTTCATTCTTCATTTCTTCTATTGAGTTCTTGATGTCCAGAAATTCCATTTGGTTCTTTTTAAAAATTTCAATCTCTTTGGTAAAATGTTCATGTTGTTCTTTGATTGTGTTTCTGAGTTCATTAAACTGCCTTTCTCTGTTTTCTTGCATCTCATTGAGTTTTTTCAGAACTGTAATCTTGAATTCTCTGTCATTTAAGTCACATATTTCCCTATCTTTAAGTTCATTTTCTGGAGACTTTTCATTTTCTTTCTGAGCTATCTTGTTGCCTTGGTTATTCATGGCAATTAATGATTTATTATTTCTCTTCCTAGACATCTACTGGAGTGGGTTCTACAACAGGTTGATAGGAAGAGGTTTTTCTTTTGTTTTCCCATACGTGTTGGTAGAATGTTTTATTTTTCTCTCTGACTGCAGCCCTTTTTTCTCTCACACACTATAGTGTTATGTTTTCTCTGCACTATTCCAGCTTCTCACACCATGGGGCGATTCCTTGGAAGGCAGGCTTCTCCTCTGTGAACAGTTCACTTGGGACATAGGGTACCGCATCCCTGTGGGGATGTGGAGAGCTTTTGAAGTTCCAAAGCTCCTCCTGCACCAGATTCAGAGCCCGTGTGTTTCAGCAGTTCTGTTTACTCCTGCAGGGATCCGCACAGATAGGTGGGCACAGGGGCGGGGTGGGTTGTGAGAGGTGGCCCAGAGCAACGGCGGAGACCACCAACACAGCTGGTCCCGCTTCCACAGCTCCCTCCCCTGGTTTTTTTTTTTTTTTTCAATTTGAAAACAATTGCTGTTTGTTTATTTTATTAACTGACCAGATTACAAAAATACCCATTGTAAATACCTTAGTTCATCCTCCTAATCAGCCTGCTGATCTGGTCTCCCCTGTTGCCAGCATCTCCCCCTTCTACAAAGTGGGTGGTCTTTTTCTTCATTCTACCTCGTGGAGAAGACAATTTGAAGGACCACAGGAAGTTGTTTTCTTCTTTGAAGCATTTTCCAACAGTGTAGATCTCATGATTCAGATCCTCCATGCAGATGATGCCATATTTACCAAGAGATCGAGCAATCAATGTGTTATCTGTCAGGGCAATTTGCTGTTTGTTGATTTTACCATAACCACGCTTGTAGATCAATTCATTTACTGATTTCAGGTTTGGGTACCCCCATGCGATGTATGGCTCCACAATCCTCAGCATGTTAATGGAAGCCTTGTTGAGCTTGACAAAGGTGCCATTGAAGAACTGGTGAAGGGGAAGAAGCTGCAGCATCTTTTGGATCCTTGGGTTCATGCCATTGATGCCTCTGATCCTGATGACAAATGCCAATTTGGGTTCTGCAGGTACATAGAAGTTGCCGGCTTTTCTTGCCATCCTCACCATCCCAATCTCAGTCCTGTACATCTGCCTGTATTCTTTGTGGTAGTACTTCACTTTTTTCATAGATAAGCTTCCTTCTCACCTTTCGAAGCATCTTTTGGGCAAACTTCTTTCTCAGGCACTTGATCTTCAGCTCTGCAAAATTCCTCCGCTTTTTCTTAAGGGTTTGTGGCATGCAGGAACCTTCTTCTTCTCTTCTGCACCCTCCGTGGTACCGGCCGGAAAAGAAAAACCCAGCTCCCTCCCCTTTGCCAGAATTAGTTGAGCTGTGAATCTGTGTCTTCGGACCACAGTTTTCAGAACTGGAAATATTCTGTTCTTCTGATCTGACACCGCTACTGTTCCACTTCTAGCACTGGGCAGGTGGGGGTGGGGCGAGTTCTGGGAGGGTAGGGAGGGGGCGACTAGTCTCAGTGCCTAAGACTTCCGTTCTGTGCGGCAGTGAGGGCTTAAACCACCATTTTCAGCCTTCTTCCCTCAGTCTTTTCTCCGAGGTCTCTGCCGTGAGCGTTGGGTTCAGCCGTGTTATATGCTGCCCCCTCAGCCCTGTGGGCCATAAGCGGAGCCCTAGCAGTCTGAGTTCTTCCCTCTCCCGCAGCTGCGGTAGTTCCGGGAAGCAGCGAGCTCCGAGCACTGAGCTAGGTCTGCGTCCTGCGCCCGCGTGGCTCCGTCACCGCACTTCTCCATTCCCTCCTCCCCTGCTCGCGCAATTTGCCCACCTTTAGGTGAATTCAGTAGTGGGACTCTTTGTCTTGCCTGTCTGCTGTGCAGGGAGTCCTTTGTAGAGTTACAGTTGTTTGATTTGTTGTAAATTCCAGGGGAGATTTCCAGAGGCTCACCTCAAGCCGCCATTTTTATGACATCACTTACTCTTTTTCAAGCCTCTGGCAATGCTGACTCTCTCTTTCTTCAAACTTTCTCAAGTAGACATTGTCCCATATCCTCCAGGTTCTTTTCTTACCCTTCTGATGATTTCCCCTAAGTCATTCGGGTTCCTCATTGACTCATCGCTTAGATGCTGTTTCTCTAGTTTCTGATTCTTGATCTTCTTTTTTTATTCTGCAACTTCCACGTAGGCAAGCTAATCCAATAGTCTTGCCAATAGTCTCAAAATGCTGCAATCATTAATCATTTGATGCCCTTGTATTCAATAATCAATGCCTTGCAAATTGCTAACATTAATCTTCTATGCTGAATTTCAAGAGTCGGGCATTTCAAGTTACATGGTATTAAGAGTTCTCTTTGATGAATCTTTAAAAGTAGCTTCTCCAACAATAAGAAAATGAACAACCCTATTAAAAAATGGGCAAAATATTTGAAAAGGCACCTCACAACAAAATAAATAAAATGGAAAATAAGCATATCAAAAGATAATCCACACTGTATGTTATTAAGCAATTGAAAATTAAAACAATATTGAGATACCACTACACACCTATCAGAATGGCCAAAATCCAGAATACCATCAACACAAAATTCTGCAAGACTGTGGAGGAACAGAAACTCTTATTCATTGCTATTGGAAATGCAAAATGATACAGCCACTTTGGAAGAGAGTTTGGCAGTTTCTTACAAAAATAACATACACTTACCCTAATATCCAGCAATTGTGTTCCTTGGTATTTGCCCAAATGAGCTGAAAACTTATCCCCACATAAAAACCTGCACGTGGATGTTTATAGCAGCTCTACTTATAATTGCCCAAACTTGGAAGTGACCAAGATGTCTTTCAGTAGTTGAGTGGATGAACTGTGGTACATACAATAGAATACTATTTATTGCTAAAAGGAAATGAGCTATCAAGCCATGAAAAGACATGAAGGAACCTTAGATGGATACCACTAAGTGAAAGAAACCAATCTGAAAAGGCTACATATCTATGATTCCAATTCTATGACATTCTAGAAAAGGCAAAACTGCAGAAAGAATAAAAAGATTCAGTGGGTGCCAAGGATTGAGGCGAGTGATGAATAGGCAGAGCACAGTGTTTTAGGGCAGTGAAACTACGCTGTATGGTACCCTAATGGTGGGTACAGGTCATTATACATTTGTCCAAATCCACAGCATACATGACACCAAGAGTAAACCCTAATATGAACATGGTCTTTTGGTGATAATGATGTGTCAATGTAGATTCATCGATTATAACAAGGGTACCACTCTGCTGCGAATATTGATAGCGGAGGAGGCTGTAAGTGTGGGGAAAGTGAGCAGGAACTATATGGGAATCTTCTTTATTTAAAAAAGTGCCTTCAGGGCAGCCGGTTGGCTCAATTGGTTAGAGCACAGTGCTCATAACACCAATGTCATTGGTTTGATTCCCACAAGGGCCAGTGAGCTGCGCCCTCCACAACTAGATTGAAAACAATGACCTGACTTGGAGCTGAACTGCGCCCTCCACAACTAGATTGAAAAACAACAACAGCTTGACTTGGAGCTGATGGATCCTGGAAAAACACACTGTTCCCCATTATTCCCCAGTAAAAATTTTTAAAAATTAAAAAGTTCCTTCAATTACAAAAAACTGAATGTCATAAAATTCTGTGAACTGATCCAGTCATCCTCCCCCCACAAAACAAATCAGAAATTTACAAGGATGTTCATTGTAGCATTATTTGTAAGAACAAATAATTGGAAACAACATGTGTCTCTGAAAAGTAGGGCAATATTGATATATTACAAACATATGTAATACACAATATCATGAGATCTTTGAAAATAATCTTTCTGTAGAATATTTAATGATTTGGGGAAGTTATTATAGGGAAAATACAGTATTTAATCTATGTAACAAGAATTTGTTAAAATTCCTTCCCTTGGGAAAGGGTTTGGAAGATGAGGGATAAGGGAGAGAGAGATATTTACTTTTTATTTTACATGTTTTATAATATTCTTTTTTTTTTTTACTTTGTGCAGGAATTATGTTTATGATAAAAATGTATAAAAGATCTCAAATAAAAAAATAAAATTCCATTATAAAAAAAAACACAACATTTGTAAAGCCTATATGGCTTCTACTAATACTCCCCAAAATAGAGGTTGTAAGTAAGTACTCAAACATAGTGGACGGAAAAAATATCTGTATGCACAGCAGAATAATCCCAATACTTTAAAAACACATATATTATAGATATCCAAGTGGAAAAAAGTCCATGAAGAAATATATAGTAGTTAATGATTTTTCTCAGGTAGTAGTGGAATTAGAGGTGAGTTTTCCTTTACCTTTTTTGTATTTCCACTTTTTTGCAAAAAGCATATATTTTATTTGGAGGGAGAAAAAAAGCTTTAAAGAATAAAAATTCTCTTAACTGACTTTCTCTGATACTATGGCCAGGCCACCCAGAAAGAACCAAAATGCCGGAATGAGTACGTGGATCTACCCTGATTGCTGCAATAACCGTCTTGTGAGAAGTTACCACTCCCCTCTCCGTTGCACATCTGAGGCCACTCTCTGGCTCAGGACCGGCAGGAAGCATTCCCAAAGCCAGTAAGAAGAGTCACCAAAGCTGAATGTCACTTCCTAGATCATCAGACAGCTCCCCGGGACAGACTGTCTCTCCTACTCACCATCATTGCTGACTGTTGCCATCCTAGCACCTTCAGTCTGCTCCCTGAGATGTCTCATCTGAAATTCCCATAGTGTTGGAATGGCATCACTAGCATTGTGTCTGTATTTAAGATTCAACAAAGCAAAGGAAAGGGAAGGCATGGCTCTCGTGATTACCCCTAAATCTCAGCTACTAAATCTACAGTACTATAGTGCTCGCTTCGGCAGCACACATACTAAAATCTACAGTACTATAGGAGAAGCTTATTTTCATCCTCAGTGTCTTTTCCCAGTCCCATCCGTTTCCCTCCACCCGCATTTCGCTTGTCCAGGGCCCTCCATATTGGGTATGGCCAATATAGTGATAATAGAAAGACTTAATTAAGGAGCTCAACTCATGGAAATTAAAACAGGTTTTGTTTTAATCCATAGCTTTTCCCCTGCCCACCTGCGTTAGAGCCCCTTAGTAATACCTTGGCCAGATTCCATACTACTTCTGTCATTCTAAGTTACACTGAAGTGGTCCTATTTGGGTGTTTAAAAGCTAGTGTTGTTAATGTTAAAAGTTCAAATCTAGACGTAATTCAAAATGTGTTTCTTCCATTTTTTGCGCTCACTAAACCAGTCTGTAATTCTGGGAAGTGCGTTCTGCTTTTCATGTACTGTGGGGACAGAGCCCCAGGGAGCAGTTCCCAGACTCTCAGCCTCACGTGGAAAGGTGCTGGTTGGGGTAGTAGATGGCCATCAGCTGTGGCTAGTTGGCCGTCAGCTGTAACCCTTGAGCCATTGGCCACTAATATAACTGCCGCAGCTGCGTCAGGGACTGGAGTCGAGGAGAGTCGGTCGGTTGGCAGCAAAGCGGACAGCAGGTCACACATCGTATGAACCCAGCCTCCAGTGAGACTATAGTGGTATGATTTCCCTACGTATGGCTCCATGGGTGTTCCTTTTTGGCCTAGCCACATCCTGCATTCTTATGAGGGGAGCGGGAGCAGAGACCCCGCCTGACACCCTGCCTGACGTGTACCCTCTCCGTCCTCTGTCTCTTCAAACTCTTTCCCTCCCTTCAGGTTCTGTCTAGAACCCCAGTAGTTCTCAGCCTTGACTGCACATTGGAATCATCTGGGAGTTTTAAAACTACCGGTACCTGGGTCCACCCCCAGAGAGCCTGGTTTCATTGCTCTGGAGGGAAGGCCTGGGTATAAGGATTTTTCAGAGCCCCTCAGGTGATTCTGTTATGAAGTCAAGGCTGAGAACAATTACTGTCCATGCTTGCAGACACTCACCACAGAGAAGAGAGCCGGGAGGGGGATGCTGTTTAGGTGAATGGTAGTGGGGAGAGGACCTGGGCTGATTCCTGCAAGTCCTTTCTGATGCTGCTGGGCGCTGCTGGTATGAAAGGTCCATACAGTATGTATATTGGTTTCTTTGGAGGGGTAGGACTGTGGGATCAGCGTAATCCCAGCTCTGTCCCCCAGTGCTGAGCCCCTCCCACAATAGTATATACCCTCTAATACCTTCTCTTAGATGGAATCAAATGGCTTGACTTCTACCCTCACCATGGTTCTCTTCCACATGAACCAAATCTCTTTGGCATGCTTGAGGGCCACGGAGAATTGGAATAATATGGGGGTGACTTTAAATTCTTCTGAGGCATCATAATAATAATAACAATCAATAGCATCATGTTATTCAGCACCTGGATTTGTGCCAAGAATTATAGTGGTTATTTTATATGTTTTCTTATTTAAGTATCGCACAATCCTGCCAAGAGGTATTAATCCCCATTTTATAAATGAGGAAACTAAGAATCGGAGAAGTTTCATAGCTTACCCAGCATAAAAGAGCAACTCATAAAAGAGTAACAGAGTTGAAATTCAGATCTGACTCCAAAGCCACAGACTCTTAATCATTCTTTTCTACCTGAGCTCAGTTCCTTGTACGGCGTAAACGTTTAACACGTTACCTCCCTTAATGCAGCTGCGCTTTACTGAGGGCTTCTTGTGCCATAATCCAAGGAGGGAACTGATGGTGGAAATTTCTGGCTGAGATAGGCTACAGACGGAGGAAAATCACTTTATTTCCATCCCCCTCACCAATGCTTGTGGTAAAAAACACACTTTGGATCTGCTGCCTACTAGAAATATCCAGATTTGTGCAGATCACAGTTTCCCCCACTCACTAGTGGCATGTCTCAACTTCCTGTCCCCAGAACCCATTAATCATTTACAGCATGTTGACAGACATTTTAACCAGGGGTCAAGGTGAACATCCCCAGTTATACAACAAAAACGTATAAAAACTTTGTTTAATCAATGGCATGTGCTGTGTGTGTGTTTTAGAAAGTCTGTATCTAATTCTCTGCTGTGGTACACCACAGTGAGGGGTGGTTTTCACATTTTAACACAATGAAGGCATTCGCTGCAGCTCTGCTTTTGTCCCTCTTGATCACGCTGCAGTATTCCTGCGCTTTGAGTCCCACAGATTGCAATGCTACTGGGCCCCTGGCTGGGAAAGCTCTAGATCTGATCAATAAAGGACGTCGGAATGGCTACCTTTTCCAGTTGCTGCGGGTCGCGGATGCCCACTTGGATGAAGTGGTGAGGAATTGCCAATGGCAGAGCTGAGGTGGGACACCATGCACCAGGGCAATGTGACTGTCACCCCCAAGACTGCTGCTTCGCACAACCCTTTAGTCAGAGTTTTCTGTTTAGTTTCTGCTGCTGCTCTAGACTGCTTTTTTTCTTCTTTGAAACTAATGTTTGTTATTAGTATATCCTTAACTATGAATCAGTCTGTACGTACTTAATAAGCATTGATGCTGAGCCCAATCAAATGCTAAGAACTATAAGAGAAAAATTAGAATAAACTGTGGGCCTTGCCCTCAAGGAAGTAATAACCAGCTCACATGCACATAGGCAAACTAATGAAAGGAGATCTGTTAAGACTGGCTGGGAGAAGCCTTCATTTGGGCCCTGAAGAATAAGCAGAATTTGAATAGGAAGATGGCATTCCAGGAGAATTCCAGGCATACCACCTCTGTGTGGTTAGGGAATCAGGAAGGTAGGTGTTAGGGAGTAATGAAACATAAGTAGGGGTGTTCCAGAAGTTCTATGTGGGCTTTGGAGTAGCCATCAGGTTGGGAGGGAGATTGTAGCCTTATCTTGAAGCAAAGCAAACCTACTGTCTTCACTTAGATTAGATGCTTATTCGGAGTGGGTTTGAGGGCTTACGGTAGAGATTACGGAGGGAGGCTTCCCTCTCCAGCCTCCTAACATAACCTACCCTTTGATGGAACCACTAAAATGAGGGAGGCCAGACCATGGAGCACCACAGAGGACAAGCAGAGAAACTATACTTGTTAAAG
Organism: Rhinolophus sinicus; assembly: GCF_036562045.2. Lineage (NCBI taxonomy): Eukaryota > Metazoa > Chordata > Mammalia > Chiroptera > Rhinolophidae > Rhinolophus > Rhinolophus sinicus. The sequence goes on from NC_133751.1 coordinate 50,027,478, forward strand.
CATTATAGATGGAGGCAGTAGATTGCAGAGAACAAGAGTGCAGGAATTTAGGATTCAGCCAGCAATTTAGTGACCATTAGTCCAGTTCCAGGCTCTTTGCCACATTTAGGACCCAGGCTGAGTTGGCACAGTGCTACCTCTGAGTGGTGGTATAAATGGTGGGTGGTTGGGGAGGGGGCAGAATGTGCCTGGGGAGATGGATGCAAGTGACAGGGACAGGAACTAGAAAACCATTTTATGAGTTCAGGAATGAGGAAATTAGGATCAGATCAGACCGTGGGGTTTAGGGCAATGGATAATGTGTAAGAGAAAGACCATTCGAGGCCTGATGACTCGATAGCAACAGCAAAGGAAGAAATCAAAGTCTATGTCACATTTTTTTCAAGCCAAAGACTAAGGTAATAAATAATTAATGGTGCCACTGACAAAAGACAAGGGAAGTGGAGAAAGGGAGCTGGTTTGTAAGAGAAGAGAGTGGTTTTAGCTTTGGGCAAGTTGAAATCATGGCAAGATATCCAAGTTCAGGAATAGAGCTGGGTGAGAAGACACAGCTCCACATATAGACTGGAGCTCATGATGTGCCTGTCAGCATTATAATTCTAGGCTTCTATCTTCAACATCTCCACCCAAACCAACTGTGCTATTTAGTGATTGCTTTCTAAAGCTCATGGGCAGAAGCAACATAACAACCAGTTGAAAAGAACATTTGTAAGTAATCCTTTGAAGCTATTTATTTAAATGAATAGATCACATGACAAAAAGGTAGAAATTGACAATCATTTGGAAAGGAGCAGGAATTATGTTTGAGAAATAAAGAGATTGCTTTTATTTAGTTGCTCTCGTATACTACTCATCTGTTGCTTTCTTGGAATTCCTCAGGAATCTGCAACTGTCTATTATTTAGCCTTAGATGTGAAAGATCTGACTGTCCAGTCCAATCCAGGAAATACTGGGATGACTGTGAGCCAGCTCTTTCTAGACGTCCATCTGATATAGTAAGTAATCATGCTACCATCTTCCTCTTCTTATCATTCTTGACTTCTGTGTACTCTGCTTACTTAGGGCAGCTGTGTGCCAACACTAACACAGCAAAAGAGTAAGAGCAACTTCCACCTTTTGACTCATAAAGATTATGTTGGCCTTGAGTAGTATTCTCTTGAGAGCCATATCTGGGAACCCAGGGCAAGACGAGTCAGTGGGTTGTGGACCCATGGGATAGCATGAGCAGCTGTGAGACCTTGGGCAAATCACCTAAGGTCGTTAGACTTCCATATCCCCAGCTGTAAAATAAGATGACGGGTTTGGAATAGATGGACTCTAAGGTCACTTCTGGACCTGACAGTCTGTGGGTCTAGGAAACCAGAACTTGTAACTGTGTCCTATAAAGACTGGTCCCATTCGCAGGAATAGCCAAAAGGATAAGTTGCAACTATCATGAGGAAGACGGTTTTGCTCTGTACATTGTACACGGGTACTCAGATCCCAAGTTGTCTGCCACGAGAGAACACAAAAATGAACAAGCACAGGTCTAATATTTCAGTTCCAGAAAATAAGCCATTTGCATACCTAGAAGTTTCAGCAATTTTTCCCCTTGAAAATGTTTGGGATGTGGCCATGATGCATTTAAACAGTTTCTCTCTGGTTATCATGAGGGCTTTCGATGCCTATAGCACCCAACACAGAGAAGCAGATTAAGAAAATATGGGTTTTGGGACAGGATTTTTTGAGAGAAACGATAAATAAATTTTAAATGTATAGTAGAAGTATGTTGCATCATTTTTTCTTTCTGCAAATTCCACCTGAGGAAAGCAGTATGCAATGACAAACTCCTTTTGCTTACAGGTGATTGGACAATGTAAGGTAATAGCTACAACATGTTTGAATGAATCTCAGGATCTTAGAGTGAATGACTTCAACTGCACCACAAGTTCTGGTATGGAAATCTGTTGAAGTGCTACTTATTCTAGTCTAATTCTACTAATTCTCCATCAACACAGAATTCAATCATAACATAATAACTTACGATGTACATGTCAGAAATGGTCCCTGCCCTCACGGACTTGATTAATACTCACTCTCTTGAGAAGAGAAGGGAGAAGTTTTCCCCCTGTTATTGGTGCACTTTCCTTTAAAGAAATGCAATACACAAAAATAGAAATCTATGTGAGGTAGCATAGCGTGGTAGTATAGTTGTAGAGAACATGGGCTCTGGGGTCAGATTTGCTTGAGTTTGAATCCCAACCTTATCACTCCTAGTTGAATGGTCTTGAGGGCAAGTTATTTACCCTCTTTTAGCTTTCCTCAGTTGAGGATAGCCTCAAACTATGCTCAGATGAGGAGAGTAATAATATTAGCCCTTCCAGTCTTTGTTAGAATTAAATAAGATGGTCTGTGTAGTACACTTGCAAAGTACTTCGCACTCAGTAAGTATTGACGTCCACATCTAAAAGTTATACATTAACGCTACAGTTTACAAAGCAGTTATACGTATGTTATATCATTTAATCTCACAACAAGTCTATGTAGTAAAGGTTATGGTACTCTCTGTTTTAGAGACAAAATAACTGAGTTTCAAAGAGGATCAACGACTTGGCCTTAGGATCACAGCCAAATGTAGGGGACATGATCCTATCCCACAAGTACTGACTCTGAAGTCCATGAGCTTTTTATTTACTTTCCAAAAAGAATGATCACAGAATTGCTTCAGTAATAGCAAATCTCAACATGATTCAATATAGAAGAATTCAACAGCCAAGCATCTCCTTCAGGAGGTTGCCTTAAAGAAAGATTGAGCTGCATCTTCTCTGCTCTCTGGGCAAAACTTCATGTTGATGATGCCTCTCCCTCCTTGGCAGAGACAGGAAGAGTTCGTTAAAATAGTAACACTTTATGGATGATGGGGAAGCATCGTGAATCCAGGCAGAACAGAGGCTTGAGCCTCAGAAGGATCTGAGTTTAGTTTATAGCTCTGCTGCTGATTGCCTGATTTGATCTGGAACACGTTTCTTAGCCCCTTCAATCCTCAATTTGCCCATCTGTAAAATGGAAGCTATTGTTATTCTTGCCCCCGTGCTTACATGTATTTAGTCCCAGCATTGACATTGCTGTTTGCAACCCAGTAGCCACAGAACTGCCATCTTCTCTCCAGTCTCTTCTGCACTGGCCAACACTAAAGACAGCCCCGTACTCTTCGATTTCTTTGAGGACACTGAGCTCTACAGAAAACAGGCAGACAAGGCCCTTGAGAAGTACAAAAGGAAGAATGATGACTTTGCCTTTTTCAGAGTGGACCAGGTGGAGAGAGTTGTAAGAGTGGTGAGTCTCCATCAACGCCCAGCTACAGTGTGAGGGCCCAGGCTCTAACCGGGCAGGTGCAAAATTCAGCAGCTCTGACTCTCCACAGGCCTCCCTCCGCCAGCTGCTTTTTAAATTGAGGCCCCTGTTGCAGCCTAAACAAACAGTCAGTAGATACCACAGAACTGTTCTTCTGCAGATTTTCGTATTTTGGAGTTGCAGAGAGTGTGAATATCTAAGAGAAGAGGAAAAACCCAAGCAAAAAGAGGAAAAGACAGAGAGCATATTAGAGTCATTAAAATCATGTGGTCCTAATCTCCTTGTATTATGATGGAAAACAGAGGGTCAGAGAAACTACCGGTGTTTCCCTGAAAATATGACCTAGGCGGACAATCAGCTCTAATGTGTCTTTTGGAGCAAAAATTAATATACGACCCGGTCTTATTTTACTATAAGACTGGGTAATATATAATATAATGTAATATAATATACAATACAATACAACACAATACAATACAATACAATATAATACGGGGTATAATATAATATAATGTAATGTAATATAATATCATATCAGTTATGATATATTAAAATATAATACTGGGTCTTATAGTAATTTTTGCACCAAAAGATGCACTAGAGCTGATTGTCCGGCTAGGTCTTATTTTCGGGGAAACACGGTACCTCACCACACCCAGTGGTATGGCTGGAATTGGTTCCTCCCAGTTCAGCGTCCCAAGTGCCTTCCACCCAGAGTGGTCTTGTCGAGCCGCTAGTTGAGGTTGTCCTGCATTTTGAAAACACAAAGGTGAATAGATTACGGTGCATGCAAGCAATAGAATGAATACAATGCAACTACTAAAAAGCATGTTTGGACCTATATGCATTGAAACGAGTTTCATGTTGTATTGCTAGGAGAAAAAGCAGGTAACGGAACAATACTTAGACTATGAGCCCCTTTACATTAATTAGATATAGGTGTATATGCACAGCCTATTTAGAAAAAGGAGAGAAGGAAAAATCCATCAAATGGATGGTAGTGGTACCTCTGAGAAGGAGAGACGAGGGTACAGAAGGGTGAGTTTTCATACTATGCTTGATTATTTTTGTATTATTTGAAACTTTTCAATGAAATAGTATTCACTTTATCACTTATGTAATACATTTCAAAAGGCAGAGACTGTAAGAAAAATGGCATACATTGGTGATTTTGAATCTTCATAATACTTTACTGTATATTAGGATAGTAGGTATCTACTGCCCCCCCCCTTTTTTTAAATGTTCCTGAAACTGCTTTGATCCAATTTGTTCTAGAGAGGAGAGGAAAGAACCAATTACTATGTGGACTTCTCTGTGAGGAACTGCTCCAGCCACCATTTTCCTAGACACACTAATGTGAGTATACTAGATGTCTGCGAAATACGAGGTGACATTTAGAGACCACACACTATGTGCCAGGCACCCTGCTAAGTGCATTGCACATACGATAGCCTATTACCCCCACCACCATCCTATGAACCAGATGCGATTTTTATCCCTGATTTACACATGGGGAAATTGAGGCACAGAGAAGTTAAGTGAATCGTGAGAATATTATTTTATAAATATACGTGACATAAACCAAAACTTAACACCGAGTTATTTAAACATGGGGATTAAAGACTTAGCTAAACCCGATAACTTGATTGTATCAGGAACCTGCACCCATGGCTGCTTTCATTCACTGCATCTCATTTATTCTTCATTTACTTCTCGATTTGACAAATGGGAAGGTAACTGAGGCTCTGCACAGGAAAGGTTTTGCCCAATGTTCAAACCAAGCTCAGTTTAGAATCCATTTCTATGCTCATCCCAGTGGGATTTTTCTCCAAATCATTTATAAATTGATACTTATGTACCTGGAAGAAGATCTTATTAATGTTTCTCAGTATTTGTATGGTAACTTAGAGTTTACAAAACACCTCCACATATACTGTCTTGTTGGAGCCCTGTGACAACCCCACTGAGGAGAAACAAGTGTCTGCCTCCATTTCCCTGCGACAGAAGAGCCTAGAGACTTAGACACTTACCTAAGGGCACTTAGCTAGAAAGTGTGAGGACACAGGATTTTAATGGTGGCCTTCTGATTTCAAGTCCAGGATTTTTCTGGAGTTTAACAGCGCATTCTCTAGGGCCAGAAGAGAGGTAGCATTCACTAATTCCTTTTCTGGCTGTTCAACATTTCTACCTAAGTAGCTATAGAATCCTGCTTAGTGGCCAGCAGAAAAGACACTTTCCTCCCCCACTCCTATCCCCACAAACCCTTAATTATTTTGGTGTGGGCTTAGCAAACCCAGTGCAGAAACATGGCGGCTGGAAAAGAGTTCAGCGCTCAGTGTTTTACATCATTATTTCATTTAATTAAGCCTTCTCAGGTTTATGGGTAGATAGTATTGTACCCATTTTACAGACAAAGACTGAGTTTCAGGAATTTTATGCAACTTGCCTAAACTCACAAAACCGGTAAATGATGAAGCCAGGATTAACGTAGACCTGTCTGACTCCAAAACTGTACTCAGTAACTCAATGCTTAACAGTCTTTTCTAAAAAAGAGTTTTTTTCTTGTCCTAGTCTAACTTTCACAGCTGGGTTTAGGGACCTCTGGGGCACAGTGGTGCCAGCCAGTTGAAACCTCTGTGCTTAGGGTAGGGCCAGCAGACAGTCACTTTGACAGGGTCCATGCAAACTTTATACTGGTTCCTTCCTTTCCAATACTTCCCTGCAAGGAACAAGTTAAAGTTGTACAAATCCCTCTTCTGCACCCCACTTCATTCTCTCTACGCACAGGCAACTCTGGTCTTCAGTGCTGAAGGGTTGGTTAAAGTCAAGGCATCAATGACATATTATTTCTTACCACCACCATGGGAAAGCCCAGTGGTGGTGACCATTCATGGAAGAGAACCACAGCAAATTGGAAAGAAAACCTTTGAAAATTGTACTTTTCTCAAATCTCCTGCTCACGTGCACACATATTTCCATCTTCTTTAAAGGTCTTTGGGTTCTGCAGAGCAGATTTGTCCTATGATGTAGGAACCTCTGACATGGAAAGTCCAAAAGATATTGTCATAAACTGTGAAGTCTTCAACCTTAAGGTGGGTTTCCTAAGCAGGTTTTGTCATGAGTAGGGCCACATTAAGTGATATTTTCACACACATAGTGTATTTTGTTCTATGGCTCTGTGTGTGTGTGTGTGTGTGTGTGTGTGTGTGAGAGAGAGAGAGAGAGAGAGAGAGAGAGAGAGAGAGAGAGAGAGAGAGAGACAGAGAGAGAGAGAGAGAGAGAGAGAGAGAGAAGGAGAAATGAGAGAGATGAGATGTGGTGGGCGTGGGGAGAAATACAGAGAATACTCCCTGGGAAAAGTAGTGCAAATGCTGACATGACACAAAAAGTGTGCAATTTTCCCCAAGAATTGGGAAGGGATAAGATTTCTCAGAAAAGTAAAATCTTGACCGATTTAATCAACCTTTAATTAATTTGAAAATGGCCCTTATAGTCAGGACTCCAGTGCTGAGACTTTATAATTCCTAGTTTTAGTCTTCGGCCTAGAATCTAAGGGGACTAAATTAGCCTTAAATTTATTATATAAAGGTATATATAATAAGACGTAAAACAGCATTTTACAAGAATATGTGTGTGTAAAAACCCTTGTTCTACACACAGATATTCTTCACAGTATCTTTTTGTCAGAAAAAAACAAAAAACTGAAAATAAACTAAACATCCATGTGCCAAACCCCAAAATAGGAGGGAGAGGGTTTGTCACCATGAAAATGGCTACATAGATTTTTCAAAAAATTAAAACCAGAACAAGCAGAGTGAAGAGGTGAGATGCTCGTCCTTTAGGAATAAGAGATCCTTTACTATGGAGCCTCAGAACTCTGTTGAGAATCTAAATTATAAGGCACTAGTTTTACAAATATTGGTCTACTGATGACTATTCTTGTGTAACATAATTTCACCACTTTATGTTGAAATGAGAAAAATGAAAATAGTAAGAAAGCTTTTTGTGATACAACATTTTTCATTTAAAGGACCATCGTTTACTCTGAGATTATCTTTCTGATTCTTGTGTTATCAAAATATTATTCCTATTGTGAAATAATGATGGTGGTAGGTGATAGTTTTGTTTGTATTTTAAATGTCAACTTGGCAAGATTAAAATTTTACAATGCTCTTTTGGTATTCTACTTTTTCAGTTGATTTGTGGAATCTAAAAGTATGAGGGCCGTTAGTCTAAATCAAGTTAAACATCTAACTTCTCCTTTTGTATCCTATGATGGTGTTCACTCTTCTGTGTCCTTCACCAGGAACATAGAAACATCAGTGCTGTACAAGCCCATCTGGACCATCTACCCCACTCTGGTGGGCATGAGCATTCTCCTGCTGGCAAGCCTTCATTTAAGCCCAAGAGACCCAGAGATTACCACCATCCTCACAAGCCACATCAACTTGGATGCCCACCTCCTCTAGAAGACAAAAGTCACTCAGACAGGCCACAGTTTCAATTAGAAGCTCCTCCAGTGTTGCCCCCTTCAAGATGTCATCCTCCCCATTTTGGTACCAATGGCACCCATACACCCCCCCATAATCACAGTTCCAGTGAGCACCATCCCCATGGACACCATCCTCATGACCATCATCCCCATGGACACCATCCCCATGGACACCGTCCCCATGGACACCATCCTCATGAGCATCATCCCTATGGACACCATCCACATGGACACCATCCCCATGGCCATGATTTCAATGACCATGGACCCTGTGACCCACCACCCTATAGCCAATGTTCCCAAGATCACCATCGCTGGGGCCATGGCCCACCACCAAGTAACTCAGAAGAAAGAGGTCCAGGTAAAGGACACTTTCCCTTCAAATGGAGACAAATTGGATACATTTACCGACTCCCTCCACTAAAGAAAGGTGAAACCCTTCCTCTTCCCGAAGCCAATTTTCCCATCTTCTCATTGCCAAATCACAACAATCCTCTAAAGCGAGAAATTCAGTCCTTCCCTCAATCAGCCTCTGAATCATGTCCAGGGACGTTCAAGAGTGAGTTTCCACAAGTCTTGAAGTTTTTTGCATATACATTTCCAAAAGACAATCTGAGTTCCTTGAAAAATGAATAATGTTCTGAATTAGAACCATAAATAAAATGTAATCAGTAACAGAATCAAAATTACAATATTTCAACTTTACTTTCATATTCAGGATAGGACAAACTGTGGGTGGGGGAGAAGATGGCATGAGAAGAGCCAAATGGAGAAAGGAAAGATCTAGGTCCCACAAGTCAGAAGTTCATTCCCCACTGGCCAATATACCATTTGAGGCAAATCTCTGATCCTCAGAATTTCTTTATTTCCTCGACTTCACTCCTTTAATTCTAGCATCTTTCCTGTATTAGTACTTACGCTGTAGCTGGGCGTACCAAGAAGCTATGTATTATTAGGTAAGGGTTATTGTTATAAAAAGTGATCCAAGTTCTCTCCTACTCCTATTTGTATTCCTCTAAATTTATTTTTGGAAAAAAATAAGTTCTAAATTTAATTATGAAGCAAACAAAGCTTGGGCTATAATTTACAAAGATGTTCACAGGCATGGACCATACATTCAGGTGCACCAGAAATATCACTGTATTTTTAAGAACACATTAATTCCTACTTCAGGTTGCCTTCATACTGGGCTAATAGGAAACTTAACCTCAGTCTTTCTTGCAGTTCCTCCTGCTGCTTCCCACACAAAATTGTGCCACAGTGCAAGAGTCTTACATAATGCCAAGTGTTTGGGTGGTGGGCACGAGAAGGAAGTCTGAATCTCCATCACCAATCCACCAGGTCTGAGGGATGTTTACTACCCTGTTCACACCACTCTTTGAGTCTAGTTCATCTGCTACGTCTATATCAAACTGGCGATATAGGAGTCTCCGTAAGACTGCTGATGGACGTGACTGCCAAGAGATACCATGTAGCTGTTCTCTGCCTGGGGTCTTGCTGCCTTGCAGGCTACATGTCCAGCAAGCAGGGCAAAGGTGTCCTCTGCTTCCAGACCCCCAGACCCCTCTGCTCTTCTCATATCACCTCCCAGGCTGGGGCTCTCTAGTCTCAGAAATTTGTCTTTATTCATTTTTGGTGCCAGCGGATTCTTTTTCCACATTTGAATCCTCTTTCTTTTCCCTTCTTCCCAAATCAGGCTCCAGCATTTAGACATGAGCTAATAAGACTTTAGATTCTTTCTCTGTGACTTACTGAAGCAGTTTCAGGTGTGTGGTGATGGCAGCAGTAGATTCTGATTGGGAGGGGGGTAAGGAAAATAAGCGTGAAAGAGACTTGGGTAAGTTCTTAGGCTGGGAAGAAAGGGGCCCACAGTGCTGGAGAAGCTGGAGGTGGGAGAGGGAGGAGGTGACTGATGGTGTGCGGTCCAGGAGGAGTGGAAAGGAGCACAGGCTGATCATGGCGGGTGTTTCAAGTGAAGACTCTGGAACAGGCCTTGAAGGAAGGTGGTCAAAAGACACAGACTTTTAGTTTTACGATAAGACTAGGGATGTGATGCAAAACATGGTGACTAGTTAACATCGCTGTGTGATATGTAGGGAAATTGTTCAGAGAGTAAGTGGATCCTATGAGTTCTCATCACAAGGAGAAATTTTTTTTCTTTTATTGCGTCTATGGCACAATTCAGTGTTAACTAAACCTGTGGTAATCCTTTCACAAACTATGTAAATCAAAGCTCCATGCTGTACATCTTAAACTGATACAGTGATGTATGTCAATTATTTCTCAATAAAACTGGAAGGAAAATAGGACTTGGCAGTGTATTCAGACCGTAAAATAAATAGAAAAGACTGTGACTTTGGAGGAGGCCGATGTGGGTTGTAATCCCAGCTTCTCATTGCCAAACCACAACAATCCTCTAAAGCCAGAAATTCTGGCTATATACAATTTATCGACTAGAAGACCCTAAGAAAGTAATTAAACCTCTTTGCACCTCATCTTCCTTCTCTAAAAAATGGTGATGGTGGCAGCTCCATTTTCCTTTCCTCCTTGGAGTACAGCTAGATTTCATCTCCTGGAGCCACAAGATAATGCCCAAATGTGTAATAACCAACAAGGCACAAGCACTGACCAGCCAGAGCAGATACAGAAACCAGTCAGAACGTGGCCTGCCATAAACAAGCGGTGTGGCACCTGCAGAATGTCAGCCCTGCAGAGTCACATTCTGTCATGGAGGGGTGAACACAGGCTTGGCTGCTTTGCTAAAGAGTAGAGAAAGGTGAAATCCAGGAAGACCAAAAAATTACATAGCTCAATAACTTACATTTGAGTCGTGTTTTATAATTTATACTTTCACCAACATTGCCTGAGTTACTGAAAATATTACCTGGAAAACATCGGATTGAAGGGTCTCAATTCATTTCCATTCAATGCATTTATAATGTGCAAACACAGTTTCTGCAGGTGAATAATGGGCTAAGAAACAATCCCTAGTCTAGTCAGCTTACATTGTGCTACAGGTTTAGACAATATACCGTTGATTGCTCCTTTTCTAGATTTTTTTGTCATGTGATAGCTAAAAAGTACGAATGTGTAATGTTTGTTACAGTCAGTAGATTGAGGGACTGGGATTAGAATTCACATCAGCCTCCTCCCAAAACACATTCTTTCCTCTTTATTATACAGCCTGAGTACACTGCCAAGTCCTGCTTCTGAGTCTGCACTTGAAACACCCACCGTGGTCAGCCTCGTCCTCCTTTCCACTCCTGGACTGTGCACCATCAGTCATCTCACCCTCCCATCTCCAGCTTCTCCATCATTGCGGGCCCCTCTTTCTTCCCAGCCTAAGTCTCTTTCATCTTAGTTTTATTTCCTACATCCCCACACCCATACACACACACACACACACACACACACACACACACACACACACAGACAAACACACTAGAATCTACCTTCTGCCATCACTGTGCACTGTAAGTCAGGCTTCAGTAAGTCAGGGATCCTTAACCATCTCACTTTAATATTAGATATAATTTATAGGCTCTAATTACCAGGCTCCACAACTATATTATCTCGTTGACTTCTCAAGAAACCTCATTAAGGCAGTATGTTGTTTCACTTTTCCAGATGAGGAAACTGAGGCTCAGAAAGGCTATATGACCCTGACTTGTTCAGCATCACATAGCAATTAAGTAGCAGAGCTGGATTAGAATCGGCGTTGGACTTACTGCCCAGCTCATGTTCCTGCCACTGGGTGCCAAGGCCACCACTCAGCCCACATTGACCCCTCTTTTCCGAGAACTCTCAGAGAGACAAAATTGCCAAGCTAGGGACCCTATTGACAACAAACATGAAGTCAAACATCTTTTTTGGGGGAAAAGGGTAAGATTTGGGAGCAAACATCTACTAAGGGCTAGCCCGTATCTTTAACTCTTAGTCTAACTTGATCAGAAAAATACCTGAAAAGTCTAACTTGGAGACACATGATAATAGTGTAACTTGATCAGAAAAATCACTGAGGCTTGGTGAATGCAAGACCCCCATATTCACCAAACTAGAAATAAGGAGCAAGGAGAGGGTTAAGCAGGGCTTCACTCTACCCATCCATTCTTATGCTTCTCACTTGTCTCCTCCACTCTGGTATTTTCTTTTTTACACCTAATTCAACTGAGTGGAGCGAAGCTGGCTTGGCCAGAGACCAGATAGGATGCCCATCTTTCATTTGTGGTTGTGCCAATGTCCTGGTGTGAGCCTCCCTGCACTCACTATGTCCCTGTGCACGGGCTCCCCAGGCACGACCAGGATTGGTAGCAGCCTGCTTCTCTGCAACTAGACGTCCTGCAAAGCAATTTTCCTGAAAGGTGTCTGCACACTGCTGCATTTTTGTCGCATGTAATGACGTTCATAAATGGTTTTGGGGAAGGGAGCAACAGAGGTGGGTGGTGGTTTTTTTTCTCCTCCTTTATTAGAGTCTGCTCTGATTTGCTATGCAGAGTTGTGCAATCACCTGGAAATGTGCCACATACTTCCCAAATGTAAACAAGCAGGTCAACAGCCCCAGTGTTGTAACGTTCCAACTTCCAGGAAATCTGCTTGGGTAACTCAGCAGTCATTTGTCCGTATAAAACAAGGCAAATAGTGTATGGCAGCAGGAATCCAATCAGGACCCTGGAGAGCTAAGGCAGAGAGAGGAGAGACAGAGGATATAAGAGGCTGGAGAGAATTAAAATCAGCGTCCAAGTTAGCTCCCAATGCTTGGTGAAACTCCCAGAGAAAGACTTAAATCATGAAGTTAATTGCCCTCCTTTTCCTTTGCTCCAGGCTGCTACCAACTTTACCGCAGGAGCACAGCTCGCAAGAAATTGACTGCAATGATGAAGACATATTTAAGGCTGTGGACGCAGCTCTGAAGATGTATAACGAGAGAAACGAAACTGGCAACCAGTTTGTATTGTACCGCATAACAGAAGTCATCAAGACGGTGAGTGAGCTGTGTTTAACCTTGAGGTCATTTGGGATTTGTGCTATCACTTGGAGCCCAGGCCTTACACACACACACACACACACACACACACACACACACACCAATCACCAATCACCAATCACCAATCACCAATCAACAAAGAACCGTAATAAAAGGTAGAAGCTTACAGCTCATAGAAAAGACCAACACCACTCTCTGGCCTGGGGTTGGAAGGCAGGGTATGACTAGTCCTCAACCACCAAGTTTGGCTTCCTGGGTGATCAGGGGAGCGGTATTCTAGGGTGAAATGAAACAAAGGTAGCAAGAGTGATTTGCATGCAGAGTGGGAGACTCCAGGAACTCAGTCAGGCCTCAGCAAGAGGATTTACTGTGTGACCAGCTTTAGACTAAAATATAAAGACCTCCGGACCTCAAACGGGGAGGGGGTGCTTCTGAGGGTACATCTAACGAATGCTGTATGATCTTACTTATAGGTGGCATTGAAAAAAGTCAAATTTACAGAAGCAGAAAGTAAAAAGGTGGTTGCCAGGGCCTGTGGAGTGAGGGAAATGGGGAGAAGCTGGTCAAACAATATAGGCTTTTAGTTATAAGATGAATAGATCCTGGGGAACTAATGTACAACGTGGTGATTAGAGTGAGTAATACTGTATTGTATACTTGAAATTTGCTAAAAGGCTAGATCTTAAGTGTTCTCACCACACACACAAAATGATAAGAATTATGTGAGGTGATACTGTGTTAATTAGCTTAATTGGGGTAATCATTTCATAATTTATATGTGTATTAAATCACCATATTATACACCTTAAATATATACAATGTTTATTTGTCAATTATACCTCAATAAAGCTAGGGTACAGTGGGAAGAGATACATCTAAGAGGAGAATTCAGAAGTGAGATTCACGTGGTTCTACTGCATTAGACAAAATATCTACCATAAGCTCCATATGGCCAAATGCATCACGGGTAATAGCCATGTTCTAGTTGTTCTTTAATATTTTTTATCACTGATTGATGCACTCAGGTTGAAAACAAATGCTAACAAGATGTGTGATTTCAAGAAATATAAATCTTTCAATAGTTTTAGCAAATTTCTCTATGTCTCCTTGATAGTTAGGCAATTTTTTATTTCAGTGGAAAAAAAAAATCCAGATATTTGACATAATGAGGTTAAAGAAAAAACACAGTGTACATTTTTTTTTTTCTGAAAGTAAAATCGAGCAGTTCTATTTCACAAACTAGTGCAGTCATGGGAGTCCTGGTGCCCTCAGCAACATTTTATGGGTTTTGTCGTTATTGGCTGGCATCCGTCACAAATGTCAGTTTTTGTTCTAAAATCCGCATAGAATTGCTCTTTATTTTGCTATGTGGGCATCACCTATACCACTGCCGTCATCTGCTTTATCAAAATCTGAGACCTGGAAGGAACCTTGGAGATTCTCTCGTTTGACTCCATCATCTCTCAGACACAAACACTCTGACCCACACAGGCTCTCAGAGAGCACTGCCCCGGGAGTCAGTCGACCTGGGATGTGCTTTTCCAAGGTGGGAGGCTGCCTCAGCTATGCCCCATCTACTCAGGGCCTCCTTTCACCTGCCAAATGAGGGCCTGGACCACATCTTTTCTCAGGTCACTTACTGCTCCAACATGCCAGGATTTTGCATCTGAAAGCTCAACTAACTCATCACCTTTGCATTTAAAAGTTTTATTCATTATTTCATGACATGCTAGAAAAAGCAGAAAACAAAGAAAGCAAAGAAAAATACTAAATTTCCTATAACTAATCCCATCATCCAGAAATAGCTGTTAACATTTTTTTCAAAATTGAAAGATCTCTTTTTTGTTTTATATAACTGTACAAGTAATATACTATGTTTTTTAAAAAAAGTACTCAGGTAATTCAGGAATTTTTGTTTAAAGAAGAAAGAGGAAAACAATTGTGGGGACAGAGTCCCAGAGAACAGTTTCCAGGCTCTTGGCCTCATGTGGAAAGGTGCTGACTCAGGTAGTAGATGGCCATCAGCTGTGGCTTGCTGGCCATCAGCTGTTACTAGTTAGCCAATTAGCCACTGATATAACTGCTGTGGCTGTGTTGGTTAGTGAGTCGTTTGGGTGGCAGGGAGAGAAGCTGACAGCAGGTTGCAGGTCTTGTGTCTCCAGCTTTCTGTGAGACTATAGTGGTATGACTTCCCTACCTATGACTCAGTGGGTGTTGCTTTTTGGCCTAACCATATCTTGCGTTCTTATGTGGGGAGCGGAATTAGAGACTCCACAGGCCGCCTCGCATGATAAATGGCACAGCAAGCAGAGACTCCCTCGTGACAACAATCATACTCCTACTACAGAGAGACAACCATTTTAACAGCTCTACTGCATAACTTTTACAAATCATACATGTACATATAAGTTGGTTTCTACAAAAATAGGCTAATACTATGGATACTGATTCGTAACTTAAAAAATACCGGGGCACCAAAAAATGTGTATACATTTTAAGAGATGTTATCTATGCTCAAGCAGTTGTTCGCTGTAATCAGAAGTGTCTGGACGCTGATGGTAACCACTCTGAGCACCTCTTGTGATTGCAGAAATCAAATGTGACTTGTATTCATCTTTTGTTATCGGTACATATTGAGTATTATAATTAATACAGTTTTTCCTTTCTTAAAATGTGTATACATTTGTGGCACCCTCTGTATATATTTATAAATATGTTATGGACATCCTTGCAAGTATTTACAACTTTCAGTGCTTGCTTTTAATAAATGTTTTGCTTTTGTTGAATTAAATCAAGATAAAACATTCATCACTGTGTGTCACTCAAATGGTTTGCTGCTGAGTCAGTTGGGTGACTTACTACGTATCTTTGGTCCCCCTTTATTTGTTTTTCAGGAGAACCATGACATATTTTATGCTGTCAAGTACCAAATCAAGGAGGGAGACTGTCCTGTAAAAAGTGGCAAAACCTGGCAGGACTGTGACTACAAAGCTGCGGAGAAAGCTGTAAGTGTGTTGAATTTCCCACACCTCTAGTTTTCTTCTCGAGCCTGCCAGATTCTTTTCACTAGTGCTGGGGATGATGAATATTGTTGAGCCTGTTTGTGAGAGATGCACATAAGCCCTTAAATGTATAGAACAGTCAAATGCTTGATGTCTCTGTTCTTGCACAGACAGAAAATGCATGGAGAGGTCAGAGGTTAAATATAAATAAAATCCTCCCCCGAGACGAGGGCTCTAATGACAAATTGGGACGTGTGGATCAGGGCCCAGAGAGACAACAAATCAATATTTGGGCCACGATCAGGGCTGGTGAGGGGAGACAGTGGGTGTTTCCATTGCACAGGCCTAAGTACGAATCCTGCTCTGCCTCCAACTGGCTGACCACTCTAAACCAGTACACTCCCTCGTAAAAGGGAGATAAAATTGACCTCACCTAGTTGTTGGAAGACAAAGGGAGATGCATTATACCAAGACCTTTGTTTGAAGAACAACAGCTGTCTTAACCAAACGCCTCACATACGCGGGCCACACCACAGCTGGTTGTTTGGCCTTAATTAAGGGAGCCTGCAGAAGGTATCTTCCAGGAAGCAAGCCACTCTTTCCACAATACGTGGATTCACCTCTTTAATGTGAAAACACTGACGTTCTGTGTGCAGTTTGAACACTCACATTGGAAGGTAAGGCAAGAGGAGAGTTACAGCAAGTTGGTTTTAGCGCTTGTGTCCATGTTGGTGAAAAAGATGTATCTCCAGGACTCGAAACAAAAATCTCATACTTTAAAACCTCGTCATTTATACTGCTTCTCCTCTGATGTCTCCTGCATATCAGTGGCTTGTAAATAATAATAATTTGGTCATAAACACATTCATCCTTATATATCAAAGCTCTATTAGAAAATATCTTGGCAAGTGTATAAAGAAAGGAAAGCCATATTTCACAACAGTCCTAGGTGTACTTCCCATTTGAAAGATTAAGATAAATGGTTTGTTTGTTTGTTTGTTTGATTTTTTAGGCCACGGGAGAATGCACAGCAAACGTGACAAAGAGCGGGAACACGAAATTCTCTGTGGCTACCCAGACCTGCCAGATTACTCCAGGTAACAGATCTATCCAGTGGCGCTGCTCTGGGGAAAAGGAACTATTTCTGTGTGGGGACCAGGAGCACAACCTAGGAAACACTCCCTTCAGAGGACAGTTGTAGAGATGCCATTCTCAGCCTTGGTGGGGGGTTGGGGGCTGGAGTGGCAGAGTCCTGAGGTTGGGGCCAGGCTCCTGCCAATCATCCCGGCTCTTCCCGAGAGCAGCGCTGTAGCAGGTGTGTGTGCAAGGGCCCTGCGAAAGGATGAGAAGATGTGAACCCTGCCTTCAATTGTAGGCAGCATCCTCGGAGGAGAAAAGCACAGGCTTTGAGGTCAGACCTGGCGTGGAATCTTTCAAAACCTCTTCACCTTTTTGGCTTCGCTTTTCTTTATCTATAAAGAGGATCATAGTAATTCCCTCTGGAC
The DNA here is from genome assembly GCF_036562045.2 of Rhinolophus sinicus. Classification (NCBI taxonomy): domain Eukaryota; kingdom Metazoa; phylum Chordata; class Mammalia; order Chiroptera; family Rhinolophidae; genus Rhinolophus; species Rhinolophus sinicus. The sequence goes on from NC_133751.1 coordinate 50,044,794, forward strand.
AGGGTTGTTGTAGACTGAAACTGGATGACATGCCTAAAGGTATACCATAATAATGTATTACTGATAATCGGGATAAAAGTAATAACAGCTGGCATTTATTGAGCACTTATTGCCAGCCATGGTTCTAATTACTTTAAATGTATTAACATATTTAACTTCACAACAATTTTATCAGGAAAGTATTAATAGTCCCATTTTACAAATGAGGAAATTGAGGTCCACAGCTGTTAATAAGTATCTTGTCCAAGATCCCACAGCTAGTAAGTAGCAGAGTTGGTATAGTAGACCCTGTAAGTATGGAACAATTTATGAATAGATATAACCACTATCATTAGCTCCTTCCTTCCTTTGGCAGAGGGGCCACATATGGAAGAATGGGCACATCTAGGTGATGTCAGTCACAAAAGTCACCCCAGAACTGGCCTTCTGCAAGATAGGGTTTCAGTACATGAGGCTCCAGGACAACGTCTTCAGCCACATTCTTCAACCTCACCAGAATGGCAGTTGTTCTGTCCTGGCCTTACTCATCTATGTGAAACCACAGAAACCTTATCCCTTGGGTTTCAGCAATTACAAGAAGTTGCATTAAAAAACAAGAAAAAAACAGTTCAAAACACAAAAGAAATTACAAGTAGTTAAATTTTTTGGAATGGCTTTTTATTATTCAGTTTAAGACCTCTATCTCATAAGCAAATTTTCACATTATCCAGAACACAGAATATATACTATGAGAGAAAAGCTCTTTGCCACACCTTCAGAAATTACTAGGTACTAGTTCCACAATCCTTCATCTGAAACAATTTTGGCCATAATTCAAAATTTAAAATCTTTATTTTAATTAAAAAAAATCTCTCTAGAATTGTTGAGGCAAGGTGGAAAATCATCTGTCACTCAGAAAAACTGAATTTACAATATTCCATCTCTTGTTTTACCCCTGTCAGAGCTGCCCTTGAAGTCAGGCAAACCAGCCTTTGGACTTTTCTCCATCTCCCCTTTCATGTTCTGGGTTCATCTATTTTGTTGTTGTTCTCCCTTAAGTAATTTTCTCACCTTCCCCATGTAATTCCCCTCCAAGTTTCTAACTTTGCCCACTGCACTGATACAGCATAACTTCATTAAGGAGCGGGTTGGTGGGGAGCCATGAATATTCATCCAGTAAATCGTTTTCCTGACACATGTACTTATGGAGGGAAAGCCAATAAACAGCTGCTAGGGGAGTTGTGTTGACCTGCTAACAACTGAGGGAAAGTGTGGTAGAATACTGTTGGTCTCCTGATTCTGTTTGGTGCTTGCACATTTGGGAAGCGAGAGTCCCTTTGGGAAGGGGCCTAGGAATCCTTCAGGACTTTGGCGTGGGCCTCTACTGACCAGCAGGTCAGGGCTATGTGCTGTAAACAATACTTGATAAGTTAATACAAACTCACACCTGTTTTAATATTTTACATTGTTTTAGTAAAACCAAGTCAGTGGCTCCTCATTCTTACAGCGGACCATTCTTAACTTACTTCAAGGCGTCTATGGAGACCCTGAAATTATGTGGAGAACATTATGAGTACGAGCATTTTCCTGGGGAGGGCACCATAGCTTTCGTCAGGTTCACCAAGGAGCCCATGACCCTTGTAATACGGTTAGTAACCCCCGGCCTGCAGAGAGCATCCCAGATCAATAACAAGACTCTATAGCCACTGTTCAGACTGCAATCACCACTCCCAGCCTCCGGGGTCAAGCCCTGGTAACATGTGCATGCATAACATCTCACACCCCCGCCCGGACTCATCCTGCTTCTTGGGACCATGGGTTCTGTTTCTCAGGCCTCATTCCTCTGTTGTCTGCTTGACCTGGACTGACCTTCCCCCTTCCTGTCTCAGGCCTCTTCTCAGAGAAGTCCTGAGCTCACTGCAGGCTCCTGCCTTTCTGTGCTCTTACAGGATTATATTGACGTGATCCAGCTACAGTTTCACCTCTCCCTCAACTGCCCAACTCCTTCATGGCAGTGACCATTACTGACAAATTCCCATATCTACGTAGTCTACTCAGTGCCTGGCATATGTCAGCAGGTGCAAAATAGGTGTTTATTGGATTGAATTGATAATAAAACATCTTACACCAGGCTTCAAAGAGCTTTAGTTAACAATAGAAAATAAATAGTAGTATATGTATAATGTTTTACGTTTTAATAAGAGATATTTATCATTATAATACATAATAAATTATGTATGGTTTCTATAATTTAAAATGACTTTTAAATAAATTTAAAATAATTATGAACAATAGTATTCATGTAAGATGTTCCTAAGTGAATGATAGGGTTTTTTTCTTTTTTTTCCTCTGACAGAAATGCAGTTCTGTGTTCTCTTTTCCTAATGCCTTCTGGGATTTACTGGAAGGTTTGTTTACCAGGGCCTTTGAAATTAGCTTACTTATTTAGGGCAATGTATCTGAATGTGGGTTTTGCTCATTAACTCTGCCCTTTTTGCCTATTCTTTCTTTGTCAAGCTGAGGGACGCGTGGTGACACCTGAGTATAAATGCCGTGGCTGCATGCAACCCATATCAACTGCCAACCCAACCGTGGAACGCGTTCTGAGACATGCCATCGAACATTTTAACAACAACACTAAACGTTCCCACCTCTTTTCTCTTAAAGAAGTAAAAAGGGCCCAGAGTCAGGTTTGTTCTTTAATTTTTCATTTCACACACTATTGTTAAAATTTGTTGGATCGTTATATTTAGGGTCTCACTACCTAAAATAAACCATTGGCTGAAGGAAACCATATGATTCCACGACTGGTGATGAGGCAGTTCTTTTATGTTCTCATCTGACCAGCACAGGAGGCAAAGAGCTTTCTCTTTAGTTGCAGTGATTTGGGTACTGCACTATGGAAAGGGGAAACGGGTGGCTAATCAGACCCGTTCATTTGAGATTGGTTTTAATGAATGGGTAGTCGGCATTACATGTTCTTCCTAGAGGTGGTGAAATGAAAGACACATTCTGGCTGTAAGGTTTTAAGAAAACTAGAGCATCACCAGCTATCACGAGTCAAATATGGCTCCAATATACTAAGTTATACCTAAAAAGGTTGGCATAGCTTTCTGAGTACCCTCTAAATCATAGTTTCCATATCATCATTTAAGAAACGTAAATACTCGTAAATCTGGTCTTTTCTTTGCTTCCGTTCATTAAGTCTTTACTGACAGTTGATTGGGTCCCTTGTAGTTCAGTCTCTAAATATTAGTGACTTGGTCAATAACATTCCCAGCTTTTAAGAAACCTTCCAACTTGCCTTCATACAAGATGCATATACTACTCAGTTACGTCCAAATCCAGCAATCAGGATGAGACTAGTCCAGGATAAAGCGGAGAAGTCTTATTACCTGACAGTCTGGGAACTTGAGAACCTACCATTAAAGGTCACTCTAGCTCCAAAGTTGTCTTTAACCATTTAGAAGAATATCATTCATATTTCACAAAATTCAATAGAACATTTTTTCATGCTCCTGGCAGAACAAATATTGCTAGGTCTTACTTAAGGAAATAGAGTAACTCCATCTATACATTACTTTTCATTTTCAGATGTGTAGGTGTGTGTGTGTGTGTGTGTGTGTGTGTGTGTGTGTGTGTGTGTTGAGGGGTGTGAGAGTCATAAAGTGCTTAATATTTACTCAGTCGTGACTTTTGCCTAGTGATAGTAGTCTACATTTTTGAGCACTTATGATATCCCAGACAGTATACTAAGGTCCTCATAACACTGTGAAGACTGTTTAAGCTGCCCTTTAAATATTCAATTCAAAATTGTTTCAGGTGGTGGCTGGATGGAACTATGAAGTTACTTATACAATTGCGCAAACTAATTGTTCCAAGGAGCAATTTCTGTTCTTAACTCCAGACTGCAAGTCTCTTCTCAATGGTGTAAGTAGACAAAAGTGGAATTATGCAGATCGTAGGATTTTGTGTGCAGTATTTACAGGCGTGGGAACTCTCAGCTATGTAGGAAGAATCGGTCACTAAAATTTCAGATGGCATTCACCAATGCACAGTCACATTCACTTGGGAACTTCGAAGCTCACGTCACTGGTCAAGCTGCCTCACCTACGTGGTGAAACAATCTGTACATCTAGCAATAAGCATTTATGGATATAACCAGGAACTAGTTATACAAAATGGTGCCATGGTCAAGTTTGTGTTTTCACGTCTTCACACTTTCCTGTCTCCCTTTTTTCCTCGTGGGCTCCAAGACCTCCTGTTGTTCTTGAGCGCTGCCCAGGACAATCCCTCACTTCCAACTTGTCTCCGCTTGGTTTTTCACCTTCCCTCCCCTACCTTTATCTTTAGTAAACACATCCTAAGCCTCTATCCCTACGTGACACTTTCTAGGATGACATCTTGTTATCAGAACCAAAATTATGTTAAAAACAGCATCTCATGGTGGCGGTGGTTAGTGCGGGTTCAGATGAGTAAGGCACGGTGAGCTTCCCAGGGATGTTTTGCATTTTAGCAGAAGCCTGCGCTTCAAGCAAGGGATTGCTATGAGCCCTGTATCTAGTAATTCTGCTTCTAAAATTCTATGATATGTGAAGAAAATGAGAAATCCAGAGAGTGATATGCTAATTTCAGGTTATTATTAATAGAAAAACATTGGAAATAACTTATATTTTCAACCTTCAAGAATGGTTAAGTACATTACAGTAGCTCCATACAGTAAAATATGTGCAGCCAATAAATTACATTTACAGAGTTTTTAATGACTTAGTAAAATGGTTATAGTATGTTAAGTAATAAACAAAAAAAGGAGGTTGCAAAACCATATGTAGAAATGTATTCAAATATATAAAGTAAATGTAAATATTAAAAGTGACGGAAAACAAATGTGCCAAAATATAGTTAACTTTCAGTTGGGACTATGGGTGCTCTTTCTGATTCCTTATACCTTTTGGAACTCTTCAATACTTCCCAATGTTTCCAATCAAGCATGTATTTATTTCATAATTGGGGGAAAAAGGTAAAAAGAACACTATTAATAGAGTGTAAGGACAACCCACAGAATGGGAGAAAATATTTGCAAATTATATATCTGATAAGTTTTTAATATGCAGAATATATAAAAACCCCTACAGAGCAACACAAAAAGGCAATCAACCCAGTCTTAAAATGGGCAAAAGACTTAAACATTTCTCCAAAGAAGACATGCCAATGGCCAACAAGCACATGGAAAGATGTTCTACATATTTATAATAGCTATCCGGAGAATGTAAATACAAACCACAATAAGATGCCACCTCATACCTAGAGCATAGCTATAATTCTAAAAAATTGGAAAATAACTAGTATTGGGGAGGATGTGGAAAAATTGAAACTTTTGTACGTGGTTGATGGGCATCAGCAATGTATACCCTTGAAATAATTCAGGATTATTTTTTTCAAACGTAGCTACTTTCATAGACAAAAGCATTTTTAGTTTTTGTTTTCTCAATCAACAATGTAGTTAATGTGTATTTATTTAACCACTATATTTTCATACATTTGTTAGAAATTTATGGGTTGAATTTAAGAATCGTCTTCTATACACTTTGCCCATTTCTCTTTGGGATAAATCTTAATGATTTGGAAAACAGTATTTGTGTATTAAAGGCATTAGTGATTTGTCATATTTTCTCAGCTGTTTACTTTTTAGTTTTCATGATGGTATTTCTGACTTACAAATAGTTTTTGTTTGTCGGTGACCAAATCTACCCATATTTTCCTTTTGAATTCGTCTGTCATTATCTGAGCAGTCACCTTTTTTTTTTCTTAGTCTATGGTCACTATTTTTAAATATTGCTTTCGAATCTATCTGGAATCAACTTTAATGTATCTTGTGAGGTATCTAAATTGATTTTCTTTCAAAAGAATAGCCAGATATTTCAACATTTTCCCTTCTACATGAATTTGTGATCTTTATCCCATACTAGTTTCTTTTGAAAAATCTGTTTTTCACATTTGTACTACCGTGTTTTAACAGGTGTTGCTTCATAGTAAATTTAAATTTGTGATTTATTATTCTGGTGTTAAATTTTCAAAACCAACCTTAGAATAAGTTTGTAAGAAAAACTTACATTGTCACATAGATTAGAATTGCATTACATTTCTAAATTAATTTGAGGAGAATTGGTGTATGTACTATATTTAGTCTTTTCAGTCAAGAACATGCTTTATATCTCTATTTAGTCGTTTTATTTTAAATTTCTAACGTTATGTGCTTTTATTTATATACATCTGGACCATTGCTCACTAGAGTTATTTCTAGGTTTGGAGAGGTTTTTATTGCTTTTTTATTTATTTATTGGAGTGACAATTGTTAGTAAAATTACATAGATTTCAGGTGTGCAATTCTGTATTACATCATCTATAAATCCCATTGAGTGTTCACCACCCATAGTGAGTTCTCCTTCCATCACCGTATATTTGATCCCCCTTACCCTCACCTCCCACCCCCCCCACCCTCCTTACCCTCTGGTAACCACTAAACTATTGTCTTTGTCTATGAGTTTTTGTTTCTCATTTGTTTGTCTTGTTCTTTTGTTGTTTTTGGTTTATATACCTCACATCAGTGAAATCATATGGTTCTCTGCTTTTTCTGTCTGACTTATTTCGCTTAGCATTATACTCTCAAGATCCATCCATGTTGTCACAAATGTTCCTATATCATCTTTTCTTACCGCCAAATAGTATTCCATTGTGTATATATACCACAACTTCTTTATCCATTCATCTATCAAAGGACATTTTGGTTGCATGTCTTGGCCATCGTAAACAAAGCTGCAATGAACATTGGAGCACACATGTCTTTATGTATAAATGTTTTCAGATGTTTGGGGTAGATACCAAGGAGATGGATTGCTGGGTCAGATAGTAATTCTATTTGTAATTTTTTAAGGAACCTCCACACTGCCTTCCATAACGGCTGCAACAGTCTGCATTGCCACCAACAGTGTATGAGAGTTCCTTTTTCTCCACAGCCTCTCCAATAGTTTTGACTATTTGTCTTGTTGATGATTGGGGTGAGGTGATATCTCATTGTAGGTTTTTTTTTGCATTTCTTGGAGAGGTTTTTTTGTTTCTCTGGTTTTGGTTATTGCTATCAGAAATTAAATCCCTTGTTTTCTTTTTATTTTATTCTCTTTTTAAAAAGCTATTGTTACATATAAATGTATCAATTTTGAAACATTTACCTGATATCCAGCAAGTTTACAGAACTCTCTGATTAACACTAATGCCTTTCCATTGATTGTCTTGATTGTTCTAGGAATATAATAATATCTTATGCAAGTAACATTTTTATCTCTTTTCTGATGTGCTTATTTTTTGTTTAGTGTCTCAATGAATTTACCCAAACTTCCAGATATACATATATATATATATATATATATATTTTAAGTGATCACACATTTATGTTTTATTTCTGATTTTATTGGGAAAGCCTCTAGAATTTATTATGTATATTTGCTATGGGTTCCAAAGAGACATTCTTGTCATGTTAAAGAAGGACCCTTACATTTCTGCTTTTAAAGAGGTTTGGTTTGTTTTGTTTTTAAATAAGAAACTGGTGATAGAATTTAATTTAGCAAATGCTTTAGAATATATACTGAAATATCATATTATATTTTCTAATTCAATCTGTTATGTTGTTTTGACAACTTTCCTAATAATAATCTCTAGATTGTTAAACGAAGCTCTATTTGTTTAGTATAAGTTATTCTTTAAATATGCATTTGGATTTTATTTCTAGTTTGTTTATGAATGCCACATCTATATTTATAAGTGAAAGTAGTTTAACAGTTTTCTGGGTGTGTGTGTGTGTGCGTTCTATTTTTTCGGGTTTTGGTATCCAGATTATAGTTTCATAGAATGAGTTGGGTGTGTGTTACATGACGTTGAGTTACCTCTGACTCTTGGTGACTCTCTGAATGAGCGATGCTCGTAATGTCCTGACCTCAACAGCCCTTCTGAGCGCACCTGCAGTCTCATGCCTCTGACATCTTTTATGGAGTCAATCCAGCTCATAGTTGGTCTTCCTCTTTTCCCGCCACTGTCTTCTATTTTTGAGTTAGTTTGTTTGCCACTATTTTCTATATTCAGGAATAGTTTATATAGCATGGAAATATATGTTCTTTAGTTTTTAAATTTATTCATCTATAAACCATCTAGTTGTTTGGAGCTGAGAAGTGGAATGGAAGTTGAGAGTAACGATAGCACTCTCTGTTTCTTCAGTCATTGATCCATTCTAATTTCGTTCTTGTTTTTACGTCAGCGTTTGTTATTTATAGTTTTTCAGAAAAATAGCTGCTTCTTTGGGATTGAAATTAGCATACTCTTGTTTATAATATTCTCTTATATTTATATACTTCTCTGTATCCTTTTCTATGTTACCATTTTGTGCATTTAATTTTTTTCCTTCCCCTAATAATGATCATTTATTTGGATTTGTGTATTAATACTAGTGCTTTCTGTTTTCTAATTCATTGGTTTTGCCTATATCTTTATTGTTTCCTTTTTTTTGTTTTGCTGAAGACTATTTATATTCTTTTTCTAACCTGTTGGGAAGAACACCTAGATTTGGGGCTGTTTTGTTTGTTTCTTGCCTCTCTTTTTAAATTACGAAAGTATATAAAGCAATGAGTTAAATTCTATATGCTGCTCTGGCAACATTATGTAAAATTCTCATTTTTCTTGTTTTGTTTTTTATATTTTTCCTTATCCAGGGAAGACCCTAACTATTTAGGCAAGTGTGCTTAGATGTCTAAGTACTTAGCTTTTTGTTTATTTATTTATACTTATATTATTAATTTTTAGTAATTGTTGTTCTTTTTGGTGCTAAGGTCAAATAATATGACCTGAATTCCTTTCTTTTTTTTTTTAAATTTATTGGGGTGACAATTGTGTACACCTGAGATCAGTGTAATTTTGCTGACAATTGTCACCCTTGAATTACTTTCAATTTGCAAAGTTTATTGAGCCTTTCTTGAGAACTAGTGTATAAGCAATTTAAAATATTTGCATCATACTTATAAAAATATCATTTTAAATTGTGTGTATCATATAAAAAACATTTAAATAAATTTTTATTATGTTACTCAAGTCTTCTACGACGTTATTTATTTTTTTATCCATTTGGCCTGTCTTTAATTTATAGTTGTACATTAAATTTTCCCCCAATTTCTTTTACCTTTTTCTATTCATATATTTATTTTCTGCTTTGTGTATTTTGTTTCCATGTTTCTAGACTATGTCATTCATAAGATTAAAATGATCTATTTTAGTACCTTTGTGAGTTGTTTGTTACCTTGAATTTTACTTTGTCCACTACTACTAATACTTTATCTTCTTTTTTATTTATATTTGCCTCATATAGCTTTGCTTGTCCATTATATTTAATCTTTTTTATTATAAGGTATTGGTCTTGAAAATATAATACATTGATTTCGTTTTTAACTTAATCTGAAAGTTTGCCTTTCTAAAAGAAAATTTGACCCATTCCCTTATATGGTTATTATTCCTATACTAGGTATTCTTGTCATCTTATTTCATGTTTCGTGTGCTTGTGTACATATGTCTGTGGTTGTTGTTGATGCTGTTACCAAATTATATCTTATTCTCCTTTGCGATTGGATTATGTTTGGTTTTGTTTTCTATGCAAAGTCAACATCCTATATTTGATTTTACTACTTGTCTGCTTTAAAGGCTCTTAAAAACGTTTTTAATTTATGCACTTCCATACTTTTCAAAAACTAGGATACCGGTGAATGTACAGATAATGCATACATAGATCTTCAAGACAGAATTGCTTCCTTCTCCCAGAAATGTGACCTTTTTCCAGGTAAGGGAAAATACATGTTCCTGCTCTAACAGCGCTCGTTGGTCCCAGACAAGTGGCTAGGTCTTTTCATAGGAATTGTGTGTTGGGTGCCAGGATCTACCACAAAGTCTATATGACCAACAGACCTTGCTGAGAACACTGTACCCCATTTCTGCCCAGCTATTCTGTAGCAGGCGCAGTGGAAACTGCTCTGAGTGTCCAGGAGGGAATATGGTGACAAAAGGGACAATTTAAAGTACTCTGGGCAAAGCTGGCCTCAAGTCCATGTTCAGCTGGACTTTGTTGTGTACAAGATGTCCCTAAGTCAGGTGTTGTAGGGGAAGCTGTATCTCATTTTTAAACGCTCAGAATAAAATCCTTTCAGTTAAAGGCATTTTTCTCCTGCATATTAGAATGGGAGGAAGGGAGATAGCACAATTTATGGTAAAGTAGTTCTTACACCAAGAGGTGGCTTTTCTCATACTTGGAAGATATTTGCATACATTCCACAATGAGAAGCATTACTGAAGCTGCCTACTCACCAGAATCACAGGACTTTAAATTTTTCCACTAGAGAGTTATTCCTTTAAGTTAAACATTACTTTTCATACTTTCCATCAAAAATGCAAAAACTTAGAAAAGTGCAGCATATTGATTGAGTCATTAACTATCACCTTCCAACTGAAGATTTCCTTAAACATACTTGGCTCTGAGGAGAGGAAAAGAGAGGCTGTAAAGTGGAGGTCAGACAGACCACCTCCAACCTCTCACTACTGAGCCTTGGGCTGCCACGATGGCCCTCTATAAACGGATGCTGGACCATGTGGGGGAGAGGTACTGAGGCTCGACTGCTCCTTCAGTGCACATGCTGACTTCAAACCTGATTCTTTCAGGGGAGGATTTCGTACTACCTCGTATAATTAATTGCCGTGGCTGCCCCAGAGAAATACCTGTTGACAGCCCAGAGCTGGAGGAGCCTTTGAAACACTCTATCACAAAGCTTAATGCAGAGAATAATGGAAATTTCTACTTCAAGATTGACACTGTGCACAGAGCAACATCACAGGTCTGTACATTATGCTACAAAAATAGTGATATTATAGTCTATGTGCAAATTACTTACTAATTTTGCTGCTGATCTTGACTCTGGACTGGGAAATAGTATGCCTAGTGCGAGGGATTTGAATTTCAAGTCCCAACCTCGCTGCTTGCTTGTTGTGTGATCTTGGACAAGTCATTTAGAACATTCTCTTGTTTTCCTTTTGTAAAGGACTGGCATGAGGGTCAAATAAGATAATGTATGTGAATCACTTTTCAAACTCTGTACAGTGCTATATAAATACTAGCAACTCTGATATAATTAGTGAAGTTTAGGTCTATGGAAAGCAGGATTTATTCTCTGCTTTCTAGACTCATTTGTCATTGTAACATCACGTAGGGCCTTGGGCTCAGCCACATCAGTCAGTATATCACTGGCCAGACTCTCTTCACACTCTCCCCTCCATGTGATTTCTCCCCTGCCTGAGGTGTCCTTCCCACCCACAAATGTACCCTCTGGGAATTCATCTTTCCTTCCATGCCCTGTCAATAGAAGATAAGGGGTGTCCTGGCCTGGGGACCAGGGGACCTAGTCTACCACAGCAGCAGACACTCACGTCCTGGGTGACACTGGGCAGTCAGTCACTCAGAGTCACTCAGCCTTTGTGGCCCCATTTGTAAAATGAGTGGCTGGATAAGAAGAGCCCAATGCCTTCCACCACCAACAGCCTATGGCCAATGTATTCAAGGACAGATTCCTATTATAGAAGCTCAAAATGGGCCTCCCTAAATATAAGCTAAAGAAAAGCAATCAAAATAGAACCAAACTGTTACAGCAGAACAACATAATCTTTACAATCAGATGAAAAAAATCTCACTTAAAACAGTTCATACTTGGGGTCAGTAATTGAATTTATAGAAATCTAAAACAGAAAGAGTCTTTATATACATAATATATATTACAACTTTAACTACAAAAGAAAAAAATGGTAAACTGTCAAAATAATCAATAATATAGAAGTAACGAGAAAGTGACTGGCATATCATTCCAAGAGTGCGTTAAGCAGCAATCTTTGTGAGGAGTTCTTGATGTGGGAAATGCCCTGTGTTAAAATATGCAGCGAAAAAAATGGCGATGAAATTGAATATATATTCTGTTGTCAATTGTGTTATTAAAAAGTATAGAAAGCAATACTAAAAAGAAACAAATGCCTCAGACTATTCACAGTGGAGTCTTTAGGTAGTGACACAATGGGCTGTTTATTTTCATTTTCTAATGTCTTGCATTAGTTTTATTACTGGAAAAAAACCATAAATGAATGGTGTTATTATAAGTCAAAAACTGATAGTTTGATCTCTCTCCTAGTCAGGCATTTATTTCTGTCCCAGATGCTACCACCCTCTCTCCCTGATTTCACTAGCACGTGACCCACATTAGGCTTACTCGAAGGGTACACCAAGCCATGCTACTCTTGTGTTTGTCAGCTCTTCTTCTCACTTTAGATTTCTGTTTTCTTCTGAAATTCCCTTATTCTTAATGAGGCAGGAATAGTCCCGCACTCCACCATATACCGCATGTCAGAGGTTTGCTGTCAGGGGAGAACCACTCATTCTCAAATGTGACCAGTCCTCTGAGTACTTACAGTTCTCTGTAAATTAACTAATCAACAGTGTAGCACGTGTGTATGTTTGTTTGTGCCCTGGGTGCCAGGGGAACAACAATAGGGAATGCTGTGAAATGAAGGGAACTCACGTTCCTTCAGTTGCCAAATCAATCTGGAATATTGTGAGACTCTCAAACTTACTTTTAAGAGATGAATCCTTACTGATGTTTGCATTTAAAGAGATCAATTTGGCTGTTCTGATTCGGTCATTCAAGGTACCCTCACTGGAAGCAGACAAGTTACTGGAAAGTCGTTTACCATGTGATGAATTTGCCAAACGCCAATCTCCAGATAACCAATCTGCCAAACTGCTAAAGATTTATTTTACAGATTTAGTCCTGCCTTGGCTTTGCATATTTAGTCCTGTTTGGATGCATGTCCATTCCCAGTTGCTTTCATGTTTCAAATACCAAATATTCCTTCAAATCTCCCTTTGCACATGTGAATGATTGCAATTTCTGTCACAGGCCGATCATTTTGCCCTGCCCCTACCATCGCTGTCCCTGTTCCAGACTGTGTTTCTCCCTGTCTTGTCTCAGATGAATACACTTCAAGGATCTTTGTGTGCACAGTCAGGAAGTTTTCCTTTGACAAAGTACTAGAAATGCCGAAGCGTAGTACGTGTCTAAACCTTTGATGCACATCGCCAAATCGTCCACCTATTTGCACTGATGCCAATTTACATTCACACCACCTGGGTAGAAGAAAGACATGGGTTGATCATCTTGATTTGAGTTCTATTCCTACCAACAGTGATTGAGGCTGCATGCTTCCCACACCTGGTCAACACCAAGTATCATCGCTGTCTTTTTAATCTTTGCCAACATATAGAAGATGAAAAATGGAGTTGCATTGCTCTTTTAATGTGCATAACTTTGGTTATTAATGAAGGTAAACATTTTTTCAGGTTAATGACAATTCTAACTTCTTTTCTGAAATACCTGTTTATGTCTTTTGTCATATTTTTTTGTGTGGTAGGCTTTATATACATAAGAATATTAATCGTAGACTATATTTGCTTGCTATGATTTTTAAGAATCAGTTTTCATTTTCGTTTAGTGAAATTTAGACATTTTTCCTTCCTTTGATTTTCTTCCTCTGATTTTCACCCAAGAAAGTCCTTCCTCATCCTGAGATCTGATGGATATTTATTAGTATCTTTTGAGTTCATCTCTTTAATTTAATTTTTTAAATGCATCTGTAATTTATTTTGCTACATGGTGTTCTCTACTTTAAAAACAAAACTTGGGCAGGATGCGTTTAAGCAGGGAAGACTTCTGATAAGAATGACACCTGATAATAAGGGCAACATGGATGCAATCTTGAGGTCCTCGAATGGAAGATATTATTATGTCTACTTAATTCCTTCCTTCTACACCCTGAGTATGTTGAGCTATCCGTGTGGTTTGTGTCATATATTGCCAACCTCCTTAGGCAGCATTACCTCGATCAACATTATCATTTAAAAAGTTGTGTTAAGGTGTACTGTGAAACAAGCAAGAAAATTTATGATCCTCAAAATATAGATTCTGAAACCCTCTTAGAACCTTCATTTTCACTTACACACACACCTGGAGATTTAAAAGTTAATTATGAAATTTATCTTAAAAATATAACCATGTTTACCCAGCAAAACAATGCCAGAAAAGGTGAAGGAGGAGTTTAGTTCTTCCGTGACTCTGCTCTCTCCACCCTCCTCCCACCACACTTTCTTTGTGCTTTAAAAAGAACCATAGAGACAGGGAAGACTGTTGTGGTTTGATTTTCCAAATGAGATTATACTATCACCCTGTAACTTGATTTTTTAAGTAATGGTCATCTCTCCAGGTCAACAGATGTATTGATATACTCTTTTTGATAGCTACATAATATTATACATACACACATACACAAACACACACACACGCACATTCACACACACACACACATACACACTCACACACAGTGTTAGTCTGCTCAGGTTATGATACAAAATATCATAAACTGGGTGCCTTAAACAACAACAGTTTATTTCTCACAGTTCTGGAGGCTGTGAAGTCCAAAAACTAGCAAATTTGGTTCCTTGGTGAGGACTCAGTTTCCGGTTTGCAGATGGCCACCTTCTCTCACTGTGTCATCTCACATTTCAGAGATTGAGAGAGAGGGAGGGAGAGAGAGAGAGCTCTGGTTTCTCTTCTCTTCTTATAAGGAGACAATTCCTGTGATGCAGCCCCCATCCTCATAACCTCATCTAAACTTAATTGCCTCACAAAGGGCCCATCTCCTAAAATCGTCACATTGGAGGTAGGGCTTCAGTATATGAATTTTGGGGGAAAGAGATTCAGTCCATAACACACACCCCCACCCTGCACACACACACAAACACAAACACACACACACACTTAAATCCTAGAATTAAGTATTGATAACTTTGGCCACAAATTGGGCGACATCAACTAACTTTTCAACGTGTAATTTAAGATCATTTTTACTGCACATATTTCTCAAATGTATAAGAGATATAAGACATGGCCTTTAAAACTCACTTTGAAAAAAGTATACTTGGTATTTTGTTGAATTTAGAGCATTTTTTAAAATATGAGTTTAACTTTTTAAATAAAGTGTGCCCTTATAGACAAAAAAAAAAATTTTAATGGGCCACAAAATATTAATTGTGGAGATAGCATTGAATAGTGATTAAAAGTGTTGCTAGAGATTGAAACAGTTTCTTAATATAAAAAATGTAAGAGAAACAAACTAGAAAATCGGAATAATTTTCCTAATCACATAATTTAATCCACATAATTTCTATGGTGGGACTAACTTATTATTTCTCTGATTCATGATTTGGTGGACAATAAGGCATATTTAAAGAAAATGTTTAAAATTTCTGGTCAAGATGGTGGCGTAGGTAAACACTGTGCTTACTTCCTCTCTTGACCACATCAAACTTACAACTAAACCAGAGAACCATCATTAAGAATCGCCTGAAGTTTTGCTGAACCAAAGGCTTACGACTACGGACATACAGAGGAAGCCAACTCGAGACTGGTATGAGGGGTAGAGATGTGGAACAGACTGGTCCCACACCCACATGTGACCATTAAAATTTGAGAGGGATATCTAGGCTGCAGAGTCCCCCAGGGAGGAGGAAGGGCTCCCAGCCCACATCTGGCTCCCCAGCCCAGGGTTCTACTGCCAGGGACAGAAGTCCACATAACTTATGGCCATGAAAACCAGAGGAGACTGTGGCTGAGTAAGACAAGGGTGGCTGTAGTCCCAGGAGTTCCTCTTCAAGAACCTGCACACAGATTTAATTGCTGAAGGACTCGCTCACTCTGAACTCCAGCACTGGGGCAGCAGCTCAAAGGGCACCAGGGATGCACAGGGAGGAACTGAATTATCTGGTTTCAGAGAGAGGGCTGGATGGGCGGCTTTCACCTGGATAGAGGAGCTGGCAAAAGCCATTGTTTCTTTGTTAAGCCCTTCCCACTCCTGGCATGCAGACATATATAGTCACCATATCTGAGTCTCCATCAACCTGGCTAACACCATTCACTCACCCTGGCCTGGTGATTCCCTGAGACGCTGCCCCACTTAACTTTTGGCCACACACAAGCAGCCTCTAGTGGCTTTTCCATACAATGGCCTGTCTTGGCTCATGCTGAGGACTTTCCTAAAATCTCTCTAAGTTTCTCAAAACCCAAACAAGCGGCATCTGGCTTCAGCATGACCCCTACCCCTGGATGAGCAGTTCTAAACCAGGTACTAGTGACAGCCAGCCACAGTTCATGGTTTGACCTGTCAAAGCACCTCCAAGCCCAGCACAGGTGGTGGCCATCTTCAGGTTGCTTTTTTGCTCATGCCAGGTGGCCCAGGGTAGGGCACAAACTGCAGCTGAATTTGGTCTGGAGGAGGTCCTCTCCCAGGAGGCCCTGGGGCTGGCACGCCCAGTGGCCAGCTTCCAACCAAGCCAGAGCATCCTCAAGCTGACTCCAAGGATGACACAGCCAATGGGCACACTGGGCAGGCACCAGACTCCTGCTAACGCGAATCCTGCTCCATAGAGTCAACCCCTGCACAACAGCTCCTTCACTGTCGTCACTGCCAGTCCTCACAACCAATGAGCCTGAGGGTCATTCCCTCCCAGTGATGTGCAAACAGCAACCAAGGCGCAACTACAACAGGAGGGCACACCTGGAGCACCCAGCTCTGGTGACCAGGGAGAATCTGCTACGGATCCCCCAGGGCACCTACTACTAAGGACACTCTACTAAGACTGGGAGGCATAGCAGTCCTACGTAATACATAGAAACAAACACAGGAAGCCAGTCAAAATGGGGAGACAAAGAAATGTGCTCCAAATAAAAGAACAGAACAAAGCTCCAGAAAAAGAACTAAACAGAGCGGAGACAAGCAATCTACTCGATACAGAGTTCAACATTGGTTATGAATCTCAGAGAGAACTTCAATGACGATATAGGAAACATAAAAAAGAACAAGTCAGAAATAACAGAATACAACAACTGAAAGAAAGAATACATTAGAGGGAATCTACAGTAGATTAGATGAAGCAGACAATCGAATCATTGATTTAGAAAATAAGGTAGCAGAAAACACCCCATCTGACCAGCAAAAAGAAAAATGAATCCAAAAAGATGAAGATAGTTTAGGGGGCATCTGGGACAACATCAAGCATACCAACATTCTCATTATAGGGGTACCAGAAGGAGAAGAGAGAGAGCAAGGAATTGAAAATCTATTTGAAGAAATAATGACAGAAAACTTCCCTGACTAGGCAAAGGAAATAGACATACAAGACCGGGACTCACAGAGAGTCCCAAACAAGATGAACCCAAAGAGGCTCACACCAAGACACATCATAATTAAAATTCCAAAGGTTAAAGGCAAAGAAAGAACCTTAAAAGCAGCAAGAGAAAAGCAGTTAGTTACTTACAAGGGAGCTCCCATATGACTGTCACCTGATTTCTCAACAGAAACCTTGCAGGTTAAAAGTGTTGGCAGGAAATATTCAAAGTGATGAAAAGCAGGGACCTACAACCAAGATTAGTCTACTCAGCAAAACTATCATTTAGGATAGGACAGATACAGAGCTTCTCAGACAAGAAAAATGCAAATCATCACCAAACCAATAGTACAAGGAACCTTAGAGGGACTTATTTAAGAAGAAAAAAAAAGATAAAAACACGAATAATCAAATGGCAATAACTACCTATCTCTCAACATTTACTATAAATGTAAATGGTTTAAATGCTCCAAACAAAAGATAGGATAGCCAAATGGATAAGAAAACCAGACCCCTACATATGCTGCCTAGAAGAGATTCACTTCAGATTGGCTAACACACAGAGACTGAAAATAAAGGGATAGGAGAAAGATATTTCATGAAAATGAAAAAAACAATAAATAAATAAATAAATAAATAAATAAATAAATAAATAAATAAATAAGTTGGAGTAGTAATACTTATACCAGACAAAATAGATGTTAAAACAAAGGCTATAACAAGAGACAAAGAAGGACCCAGTAATTCCACTTCTGGGTATTTATCTGAAGAAACCTAAAATGCTACGCTAGGGGAAGTGTGTATCTATATGTTCATTGCAGCATTGTTTATAATGGCCAAGATGTGGAGGCAGCCTGGATGTCTATCAATGGATTGATGGATAAAGAGGAGGTGGTACATATATACAATAGAGTATTGCAGTGAAGGGAATGGGTTCTTGCCACATGCAGTGGCATAGATGGACCTGGGAGGTATTGTGCTGAATGGAGTATGTCAGACAGAGAAAGACAGATGCAATGTGATTTTGCTTATATGTGGAATCTAAAGGACAAAATAAACAAACATAACAAAAAAACTCATAGATACAGAGAACACTTTGATGGTTGCCAGATGGGAGTAGGCTTGGGGGTTGGTGAAAAAGGGGAAGGGATTAAGAAGTACAAATGGATAGTTACAAAATAATCATGGGGATATAAAGTAAAACATAGGGAATGTAGACAATAATATTGTAATCTATGTATAGTGCCAGATGGGTACTAGACTAGGCAGGGGATTGCTTATTAAATTATATAAATGTCTAACCACTATGTTATACGTCTGAAATTAATATAAAATAACATTCAATGTCAAAGGAAAGAAAGAAAATGTTTAAGTTTCTTCTTCATACTCTTCTTAGATTCTATTACAACTTGAGCCCTGAATGACGCCTGAATTTTGCAATTGTTGAACAAACAAAACTCACAAAAATATAAAAATTGTATCATGCTTTTCTTTCCCATTTAGAAAACGAAATGAGACCAGTGAACAGCCAAATATTTTAGTACATGCATACAATTGGAAAGTTTTATTGTCAAACATTTGTACTTTTTTATGTAACCCTCATTTGGTCAGTGTGTAATTAAAAATTTAATATTGTCCTCTAAAAGCCTTTAGGGTAAAAACATATGATTTATTATAGAATATTAATTAAACTTCTACTTCGTGCTAATTAATTTTTCAGGTTGTGTCTGGAACAAAGTTTGCTATTGCATTCACGGCCAAAGAAACCACATGTTCCAAGGAAAGTAATAAAGAGTTGACTGAAAGTTGTGAGACCAATAAACTTGGGGTAAGTAGTAATGCAACTGTCTACTTATTCCCTGGAAATCTATTTGATGTTTTATACTTGTTTAAGTAGCTCATGAATAACGCTGTTCTGTCTTTTGGCTTCTATTTTCATGGATAGGAAGTTCTACAATGCACTGCTGACGTTATTGTGGTACCTTGGATGAACACGGTTGACACTACTGTCAAGTGTCGATCACCAGAAAAGGTATGATTCTAATTCCAGTCAGCTCGGGTCAATTTTGCTTTTTCTGCAAAGTTCTATTTTGGGGTTGACAATGAACCATTATTTAAATGAATTCGGGCACCACGTTTTTTAAAATGGGGAGAACTTTCACATTGCTGTGCTGATCTGTCTTTTTATGGCTAGAATGGAGAGCAGCAGTCCCTTCTCACACACTGTGAGTATCATGTCATTCAATAGTCTCTCTGTCAGTGCAGTCCAACACCTGCTGTGGAGAGCTCACACTACTAGCTGTGCAGCTTCAAGGTGTGCCTGAGATGCTCCACTGGCATCAGGTGACATCCAAGAAGCTTAGGAGAAAGGCAGATCTCAGGCCCCACTCCACATCTACGGAATCAAAATCTGCATTTAACATGATCCCCAGGGGATTCATACTCATGTGCAGGTGTGTGAAGTATTAGTTTACATCCTCTTTTCTAATTCTTAAGAGAAACTTGGGAGGTAAGTAACACTTTCCCCATTGTCAAGAACGAGACACTAAAAATTGCAAAAATGCTGATGTCCTAGAGTGAATAATAACGTTATCGAGTGCTGCTTCTGTTCCAGGCACTGTACTGAGGACTTGACATATGTTTTTCTCCTGACAACTCTGAGGCAGGGGCTGTTGTTATTCCTGTTTTAGAGATGAGAAAAGTGAAGCTAGTGGCACTCGAATTCAAATCTAGGTCAAATCAGAGCCCTCCCTGTTCACAGGATGCTGCTAACTAGTAGGGTGTGGTTTGTTTGACTCCAAACACTGTGCTCTTTGCACCACCAAACACTGCCTCCAATCATAATGTTCTTGCCAGTAGTGCGAGTATAGGTAGAAATCATCCACAAATCCATCTCTTCAACGAAAGTTGCCTCGTCTTTCTTTTTTCTGGTTTAGGTTTTTGCCATGTGTGGGAATGTATACGTATAGTCTAACACAGATATTATACAAAGGCTGTGTTTCAACCTTGTGAACATGTCCTAATGTGTTTTAGTTCAACAAAGGGATTGCGGATATATGGTCCATATAAATTCAGTTCATAAAGCCATATAGCGCCTTTTAGGATAAAAGCAGTAATTGTGCTAATAGAAATAGTATCAATTAATAAATAATGTGCCAAGGCTTTACATAATCATAGGCTCAGAAGGTACCCTACAGATTATGTAGTTTAGCCTCCCAATTTTTCCAGGTGAAGAAAAAAATTCTCTAGCTTAGCGGAGTTTTATTATGAACAATAATCAATACCCACAAATGATAAAATCAATCAAAAGAGGAAAAAATATTATTCATTCTCATCCTTTTTGGATTACTAATATAGTATTTAAAATCTGGCAAAGACTTGCTCCAATGTAAACCAAGATAACATTGCCAGGTCTCAGCCCCTTCTTTCTTCATTGATAGTGTGGTTTTCACAGTAATGCATTCATCTTAATGTTTCCTATTTAGATCAAACTGCTGGCAAGGCCTCCAGGTTTTTCACCTTTCCGATTAGTAGCAAGAAAGGGAAGAAAAGAAGGAACAACTGTAAGTCCACCCCAAACTTCCATGTCATTTATATAAGATGAAGGGCAGGATTCAGGACAAGTACAAGGATCCACTCGTGCACATGGCTGGGGCCATGGAAAGCAAATAAAACATGACCTTGGTCATGGCCTTACCATAGCATGACCAAGGACATGGGCAACAAAGGGGACATGGCCTTGGCCATGGACATCAACATGAGCATGGTCATGACCATGGAAAACATAAAAATAAAGGAAAAAACAATGGAAAGCACAATGGTTGGAGAACAGAGCATTTGGCAAGTTCTTCTGAAGATAGTACTACATCTTCTGCACAGACACAAGAGAAGACAGAAGGGCCAACATCCCTCCCTTCCCTAGCCCAGCCAGGAGTAGCAGTTACCTTTCCTAACTTCCAAGACTCAGGTCTCATTGCAGCTGTGGTGACTAATGTACCACCAACTCCCACAGAGAATGATGATGCTTGGATCCCTGACATTCAGATAGAGCCAAATAGCCTTTCATTTAACCTGATACCTGATTTTCCAGAAACCTCCCCCAAATGTCCTGGACGCCCCTGGAAGCCAGTTAATGGAATGACTCCAACCGTGGAAATGAAAGAATTTCATGATTTTGATCTCATTGATGCTTTTAATTAATTTATGCAGCCACGGTGTTTCTTTAACACTTCGTCATCCCCTCTCCCCATTGTCCAAATATCCTGATATAATGCACCCAAAGTCATGAAGCTTCAAAACAGCCCAGAGAGAAGTGGTGAGACTTACAAAGGGGACATGGTCAATTTCTGTGGAAGACATAAAACTGTGTGCAGAATTCTAAATCCTTTCTGAGTCTTCCTCACAAGTTTTCTTAACTAGCAGAGAAAATTGACAAATAAATGTGCTTTGTGGCCTACTGCAATTTGCTTTTCTAATAATGAATGTGTATTTTAGAACATATGTCACTGATTTTCATACAAAGATTCTTGACATTCTAAATAAACTGTGACATCTGGTTCCAAACATGTGAAAATAAGGGAAGTCAAGAGACTGAACGTTCAACGTTCTAACGGGGGAAAAATAAAAACCACCAGTGGTCAAAGAGGGACAATAAGAAAGGCAGATTGGCCTAAGGGAGGACAGGGGGAAATAAGTTAATTGACTTTCTGTTTTCAAAATGGGCTAGTTATGTCAAATAGTTATTCTGAAAAAGTTATTCTGGTAATTCTCTTTATGAGTGAGCATGTTTCTCATAAGTTAATAGTTTGTATTACTCATTAACTACTCTTTGCTTCAAGGCTTTCAAATAGGAATTTTCTGTTTACTTGTTGCTGAGGTTAGAATGAGTAATACTTAGTTTTCAGCAGCTCTGAGTTTAACGATAAGAATGGAAAGCAGATGAAGTAATGTAGAGGCAAGCTTGCAAAGGAAATCTTTTTTGTAACTGACAAGGAAATATCATGAGACGTGATGCAAATCTTGTTCAGAAATTTTACGAGGAAGTTCCTCTCTAGCCACACATGACCTTTTTGCTATGACATTGAAGAGCGCTGATTTTTGCAAAAATGAACAATATGATTGTCTTTAATTACTTTTAATGTGAGAGAGGAACACATTTTATAATCCTTGCTGTGTTTTGCCTGGGGAAACAAGATAGGGCTTTACACAGCTACACTCGCTGTGGATACATGTGTCACTGCTACTTCAATTTGTTGGATGCATTTGAGTCTCTGAGTTTTTATTTCAATTCAAATGTTATTGGTACTTTTAAATAAAGAACCAATAATGTCAGGAAAAGGTCTCAACTTATCAACTGGTTGTTTCACTTTTGTCTTATGGAATGATAACTTCAGATTAACGGAGTTTTACTATAGTTACAGAAGCACCTAAATTCCTGCGAGTACAAGGGTCGACGTCGGGAGGCAGGGGCAGAGCCAGCACCTGAGAATGAGTCTCCTAACCAGAGGGCAGTATCTCCACGCCTGGTACAATAACCCCAACAACCTCTGTCAGCAGCCCTGCGTGGAAGGACAAGAGGATGGGATAGACTGTCAATAGAGAAGAATGCCATTTTGTCACTGCTGCTGGGTGAAATAAAGTTTGATCTTGACATTCTCACACTTGGTTAATTCACACGAGTCTGCTTTCGGCCACACACTTCCTGCAGCAAAGTCCAACCGATCGAGGAGTACACTGTGCCAGGGAGGCTCATAGCCCAACTCTGGAGCACTCTTGCTAACCAGGGCAGGAATCCCATGGGCGGGCCTTCCCTGCCACCAAGACCTCATCACGGGCGCTAAATCTAAGGTTCAGGGGGCCGTGTTTCCACCAGCGGTCTAAGGACTCCATCTCTCTTCCTTCCCTTCTACCTCCTCCTGATTTCCAGCCAAAAGCTAAGAGTCATTTTTGTTGTTTTATTATTGTTTTTTATGATTCAGAGAAGTACCAAAAAAGAAAAAAGAAACTTCTTTGTTAAAATGATGTTTACAGGCTTCTTCTTATCAGAAAATATCTAACCTCAAAAACATTTAAAGAAAATTTAAAATGATCTTTCTGATCTGGGTAAAGGAGAAACTAGAAAACCTGTAGAATAAACCGGGATAGAGATTTTGCTCTGTTTTGGTGTGTCCCGTGGATGATGGGGGTGGGCAGGCTGTAGGATTTCCAAGGGCCCTGCCAGTCTGTGCTTCTGACATCCCCTTGTGGAGGTGGTGGTCTGTACCCAAGGATGAGCTGCTCCAGCACGGGCACAGCATGCATTTCCCTTCCCTTCTGAAATCTCTGGCTTATAGACTCTTCCTCTTCTGCCAAAGTGTGCGGTGGAGGAGTCAGAAGCACAGATTCCTACTCCAAAACTGGTGTCCCCCCTGACCTCCCTACGGTCCCAGCCCTGAGCTCTTTTGGCTGTACATTTTATTTCAAAGGAAAATAATTTTTGTTTTGCCAAAAAAAAAGTAATAGAGATTTAAATTTTTCTGTAATAAAGCACATTCATTGAATGTCTATTAAGACCATTTACTGTGCTAGACAATTTCCTCTTGGTGTATGATTGAATCCTCACTCTGAGGTCCCCGTGATCCCATTTCTTTTACAATGAGGAAACTGCACTCACAGTGTCTTGCCCAGGGTCACACAATTAATACACGACAGAGCGGGCATTCAAACTCAAGACTTTTCAACCTCCGTTGTACCATGTTCTCATGAGGCGTTATCAACATAGTCAATACAAAAAAAAGAAAAAAACATCAAGATAATTTCCGATTCTGATACGATCATTCTCACAATGCAGAAACCCTTATTAAATACCTCACTGTGACTGGCGCTACTCCTAGTACCGCTCAGGGTAACCTATAACTGAGTTAAGCAGTGGGCATTGACTATTTACCACATGTTTAGCACTGGGTCCTGAGAGGAAGACAAATTTTACAAGATATAAATTCTTTTCCTCCAAGAGCTTACAATCACGTTGAGACATCAAGTCTAAAGCAGGTGGAACAGAGATTTAATCCACAACATGAGCATTTGTGGAGCAGTGAGTGGACCTGACGAATGTGATGAGAGGATGTTGACCAGCTGGCAGCAGCAACTTGGAAAGGTAGCATGGAGCCCAGTTACCTGGGAGTTTAGACTGAGGTAGGCAGTAGTGTGCCCCTTACAGTTCCCGGGCTAACACATGCTAAAAGAGTCTTTAGGACCCATTCTGAAGATTCTGGGGAGCAGTGATTAAATTGAGAATAGACTGGACTTAAAGCAGTATTCCAGATATCTCCAGGCCATCACCTTTTAACAAAAGAATGAGGCTAGTATACAAAGCCTACTTTCTCACTTGACAACATCAAGTATCTCCACTTTAGATCTTTGTTAGATAAAGTAATCTTGAGTTTCCTCTGACCTAGCACCCTACCTTTCACTGTTTAAATATCTGCACCCTCCTTCTACTCCTGAGCCAAAGGCACACAGTCTTTATGACCTTGTCTCTGGTATCACACAGTTTCATCCATTTATGCTTCTCTTTAGTGCAGGAATTTCCTCTTGTCCAGCCCAACCCACCTTCCTCCCATTGTCTAGGCCTAGCCCCTCAAGCAGGATGCCGTTATTGGCTTTTCACCCCTTCTTCCCTTTCCTGCTTCTAAGTCTGGTTCCAAAAGACTTAATGCTTCTTGGCCTCATTCCAGTCTGTGTTGCACTTATGCTCCACCCCGCTGCTGGTGCTCTGTGCCCTTACCTTGTGGGAGAGGCCAGACCTCCCCAAGCCTCCTATGAGAAGACTTGAGAGAATCCAGTAGATATGGTAACAGCCCACTCTTCCAGAAGCCCCAGTGTCTTTCCCTATAATAAGTCAGATGATCAGAAAGCAAAATATTTTCTAAACACCTTGCAAAAAAATGCTCGTTAATTTATTTACCTTCAGCCTTTATTTTACAAGAATCTCTATTTGAACACCATTCTGTCTTTTGCAAAGCTTTAATTGCAGTTATTGCCAGTATATTCACATTAGATGCAGTATAATGAAGTGGTTAAGAATCAGGGTTCTGTGGTTAGACAGCCTGAATCCAATTTATTTAACTTCTCACGATCCTAGTTTCCTCCCCTGAAATATTAGGTTAATAATATAGTCACATAGGGGCGGCTGGGTGGCTCAGTTGGTTAGAGCTTGAGCTCTGAACAACAGGGTTGCCAGTTCGATTCCCACATGGGCCAGTGAACTGCACCCTCCACAACTAGATTGAAGGACGACGACTTGGAGCTGATGGGCCCTGAAGAAATACACTGTTCCACCAGGGTTCCCCCCAAAAAAAATTATTAACAAAATAAAATAAATTAATGTATGTTTAAAAAGAAATAATAATAATATACTCGCATCATAGGTGTGTTGTGAGACTTAAAAGAGATAGTGCCTTTAATAGGCATAATGCTTAGCACGCGGCAAGCACTATGGTAGCTATGATTGTATGACGAGGGCATACCCAATACCATCCTTGCAGAAAAATGTTCTGTCAGCCAGTGAGATGTGTTTTACATCCCTTTTTGCCTTTGCAGCCATACACAGGGTTCAAAGGTTGTAATCAGCTCATATCAAGTGGCTGGTAATATCTACTCCCTCGTTTTTGAGTCCATGGTTCTCAATGTTGGCTGCTCATTAGAAGCACCTAGACTATCTGAATCCAAATGTCTAGGAGTAATACTGA
Organism: Rhinolophus sinicus; assembly: GCF_036562045.2. Taxonomy (NCBI): domain Eukaryota; kingdom Metazoa; phylum Chordata; class Mammalia; order Chiroptera; family Rhinolophidae; genus Rhinolophus; species Rhinolophus sinicus. Next base: position 50,070,843 of record NC_133751.1, read on the forward strand.
GCATCAGTAGTTTTCAAAAGTTCTCCACTGAATCTAAGGCATCCAAGGGTGAGAACAATTAAGTTAGGACCTCTTTGTTCTCTTTTTAATCTTAATTATGAAGTTTTACATTGTTCCAGTTTATTAACGCTTTCAAATCTTTTTGAAAATAGGGTTATGAAACTCACAAGGAATGGACAGATGGATGGATGGATGGATGGATGGATGGACAGATGGACAGGTGACTGTAAGTATTATATGCATTAGGATTGTCACAATAAGAATGGAGAATACAAGATGGGTATAATATATGGCATTTCAAAGACTTACAAATAAATTACTTACTGAGTATGAAGAATGAAGGACAGGAATAAACCAAAGATGACAAAGGTTTCTTGTCTAGATGCCTAAGGGAATGATAATGCCATTAATACAAACAAGGAAACTGGGAGCTGGTCTGTGGTTTCCAGTAACTCATAAGGAAAAAGACTGACCCCAAATGTATGTAATTTAAGATATTTCAACAGCTGCATAAACATATGAAATCAGTATACAGATGGAATGTAAAACTACTACGTCCCACCTCAAATTGTTTCATTTACTCTGATATCTGTGGCCCCTGCCATATAAACAGGGAAGTATCATTAGTTATTCATGGACTGAGCTTGTGGAAAACTTAGGAAACTACAATTACAAGACTCCTTCTCATATCAAAAAGAACACAAAGAAAAGAAATTATTCTCTGATTCAATCTTAACTCCTATTTCTACTACTGAACTAGAAATCCGAGTCTAGTAAAAGATCTTTGTTATTACAGCTTTCCTGTCTCTTATCTTCTGACATTTGGAGATGGCACCACTCGGAGTGTGTGGAAACATCAGTATTCTATCATGGCTATTAAAAAATGAATGTAATTGTAGCTCTTGATAAAAATATAAGTACCAGCTTTGTAGCTAAGTAATATTTACCAGCTGTGTGATTTAGTACTGTGTCAACTTGGCTAAACATTATGTTTCAAAGAAACCCATTTGCTATGTGGTTCTCTGTCAGAGTTATTCAAAGGAGACATTTGTGTGTGATCAGGAGGACAGAATGCAGCAGGTCCATTACTCTCCAAAAGTCACGGGGTAAGATTCAGTGAGTGATGATGCAGAGGTGCTAAGGGCTCCCATATGTCCTTAGCCTCCCCTAATTTGCATGCACCTGTCTTCCCACTGCTGGCCATGTTGACCTACAGACACACTAGACCACTAGGGCAACAGCCTTCCACAGGTTTCTGCACTAGCTCCCTTCACAGTCCCTCTGGCAGCTAGATGTGCTTGTCCAGTGTTCCCTAAAATCAACTTGTCCAACGGGCGCCCATGCCTGAGGAAGGCTGATTAGTAACTTTTCTCTGATCCTCCAACTTCGTTTCCCTGGATCTTACTTCTCCACTTCCTCCCACAATGGTGTTAAGATCTAATTCCTAAGATCTTAACTGTAAGATCCATAGTGGTTCTGCTTCCCTGATTTAAACCTTGACTGACACACCATCCTTTTTTCCTCTATTGTGTTACATCAGAGGAACACATTCCATTGCTTTCGAAAACCAGGCTAAGCAATGCAACTGCATTAGAGCATCACCTAAGAAAATGAGTAAAGGCTGTTCCTGCCCTGAGGAGATCAGTTTAGCGGGAAACAGGCATATAAAAAAAAAAGTGCATAAATCAGCATAAAGGTTGCAATGGGGGAAGAGGTGTGCTTAAGGGGCAGTGATAGCAGAAAGGAAGAGTCAAGTCTGAGAGGCTGTAAGCAAGCTCAGAGGGCAAAGACTTGTCTCCTATGACATCATTTTCCCAGGGCCAAGGCACAGTGTCTTAACAGAAAATTAGTGCTCAACAAACATGTCTTGAATTGCACTAAACTGAATTTGCATATGGCAGAGCCTTAAGCCCTAGGAATACAGCACTGAACAAGACAAACAGTTCATGCCTTCACTTAGCTTACAATCTAGTGCGGTGGTTCACAAACTTTAGTATGCATCAGAATCTCCTGGAAGTGGTGTTAAAACCTGGGTTGCTGGAGCCATTTCCAGAATTTCTCATTCAGCAGATCTGTGGTTGGGTCCACAGATTTGAATTTTAACAGGTTCCCAGGAGATGCAGTTGTTCCTGGTCCAGGGATCATTCTTTAGAACTGCTAGTGTAACAGTTCTCAACCTGGCTGTACATTAGAATCATTTGGGCAACTTTGCAAACTGCCTTATTAGGAGCGTCACCCCAGATCTATTAAGTCATGTTTTAAAAGCTCTGCAGGTGATTGCAATGTGCAAGTCAGGGTTGAAACTACTGAGGTGGGGAATAGTAGCAGTTACCATTTATTGCTTGCTTGCTTGCTGTGTGCTAGACACCCTCTGAAGATCCCATACACATCATCACATCTGTGAACCCCACTTTTCTGGTAAGAAAACTGAGGCTCAGAGTGGTAAGATGAGCTCACCAAGATCACATAGCAAGTCTTAGTAGGAGAGGAAGGATGGAACCTGGGTCTCTCTTACCAGAGTCCACACCTACAAACCACAGGGCCCCACAGAAACAGCATGCCTGATTTGAATATTGAATAATGAGTAGAAGCTCTCCAGGCAGACAAAGAGGAGAAAACTTTTCAGGCAAAAGTACAGGCATACCTTGTTTTATTGTGCTCAGACCTCGTTTTGTTGTGTTTGGCTACATTGCACTTCACAGATGTTGTGTTTTTTTTACAAATTGAAGGGAAGACCCTCCAGCAAAAAGATTATGACTCACACACAAAAAAAAAAGTCACACAAAAAAAAGATTTTTGCGACACTCACTGTATTGGGGTGGTCTGGAACCAAACCTGTGGTATCTCGGAGGTGTAGCCAGCACTGAGCTCCTCATCTGTGAAGGTGCTGAAGTAGAGGCTAGAAGTCAGAGGGACGGATTTCTGAGCTGGGTGGGAGGGCAGCACAAGATGACGGCTGGGGCCCATGCTCCGCGAAGATCTAGAATTCTATAATGAGGTGATCTAGACCAAGAGGAGAAGGAGAAAGCTACTGGCAGTGACTTGTCCAGAGGTGCCCTGAAAGAATAATGAGCAAGATGCCTCTTTCCTGCATTGAGTATCTCTGTTTTGAATATCTACTAATGTTTGGTTCCGAAATCTTAGCCACCCCAAAACAACGTTTAGCTAGTTATATGTGCTATTCGGTTGGTGCAAGAGTCATTGCGGTTTTTGCAATTATTTTTAACCTTTTAAACCGCAATAACTTTTGCACCAACTTAATATATAAATATCAATAAATAAAAGCCAGAACATATGACAGGCAAAGATAGAACTAGGATTGAGGCTATTCATATTTAAATATTTATTTAAATGTTGAAATTCACTATTAGTTGTTCTCTAAGTTTCCTGATCTGTTTATTCTCTGTTTTTATATACTATTTTATAGTACAATCTTTAAGGCTTAGTGTGGAAATTTTAGAAAATACAGAATAATGTAAAGCAAAAAATAAAAACTACTGTAATCTCACCAGCCAAAAAAAAACTACTGTCGAAATTTTGGTTATAAGTTTCCAGAAGTGTTTTCTCCAAATGTCTATTGGTCTGTGTATTCCAAAAAGGGAATCATGCTGTAAATATAATATATAATCTCTATATTTTACTCAACATATATCATGACTATTTTTAATGGCCTTAGATTTCACTCCCATCAATCCTCTCATAATTATTATAAATATATGAATATCATTTAATAATGATATGCTGCTGAAAAACCACAGCGGGTAAGAAAATTCAGTAAGTATGGTATTTGCTGTGGCTGATATTAGAAAAAGGTGGATCCGTAAAATAGGTGGAGACCCATGTGTGAGTAGCTGACTCAGAAAAGAGGCAACAGTTCAGTCCATACTTTCTGAATGTGTGTTTCTATATTTGAGAAGTGATTCAGCTTAAATATTTAATCTTATTCAGGTGTGTGAGGATTCTTGGTGAGATTCCAGCCCCAGTAAGAAGCAAGTTTTCCCTCACTGCTAGAAAATAGGAACTGGAAGGACTACAAAGAGGCCAAATTCCTTTCCCAGTTATCCTTCCTCCTTTTCACGGAGCTGCTGCCCCCCAGAGGTGAAGGTCTTTATAGAGACCTCAAGGCCGCTGAGAGGAATTGCTTTCCCTTCTTAATACATTTCCATCCTTTCTTTCCGAACAAGGAAATGAAAGTTCAGGCTACTGCATAATTTCAGTTTGCTTAAGAGTTTACTAATTCCTTTTGTTATCTGGGTGGAATTTTTGTTTCTTTTTTTTCCTGTGTTAAAGTCCATATATACCTAGGAGGATGTGGAACCCCAAAAAGGTCTCTAGCCTTTGGCAGTAAAAGTGTTCTGTTCCTGGAGGAATGGCGTAGATATGCCACAAATGACAGAGGACAGGACGGAAGCTCCCTTGGAGAGGACTTTGAATTATACGAGTGTAGGATAACTCACCCACGGAGGAAATTAGAAATAAAGTCCAGTAAAATATCTCAAATTCAATGGGGCTCCTATAATTATTTCAAAAGACAACTAAGACTTTATGTGAATCTAAAAGAAAAAATCATAAAGATTCTCAGAAAAATTAAGTCTTAAATCAACATGAAGAAAAATTCTCCAGGCTGGAAGGAAAGGTAAATACTGAACTGTCACTCTCTGTGAGTGCTGAGCAGTAAAATTACACTCTGTCGCCTCATAGAAATGCATCAAGTAGATTAAAGTCAGTCTTCAGAAGATTGAAACTTAAAAGGGTTTTATTCTAGGAAAAGGTGATTTCCAAGTGGGAAGGTTAAGTTTAGAGGCAAGTGAAAACTGTATCTCACCAAAATAAAACAAACATATGAGTATACATTGTTATATGAAGAAAACTAAATTATTAATACAAATTTAAATAGTATGTGGATTGTTTTCTAATATAAACACTCAAAAACATTTTTATAGGAGAAAAAGGAAAATTTAACTTTTATTGAAAAAGGCTCTTGATTATAAAATTAAAAATAGATAGGCAAATTGACATGAAGCCAACCATTAGTAGTTATAAAAAGGGAAAGAAAAGATAAACAAATGAAGGAAACCCCTTCCATTTGTAAAATGATTCATTATAAAGATACAGCTTCCAAATGAAAAGATTTTAAGAAATGCTTTTAATCAAGATTTATAGATTTTTTTCATATTACTTGTAAAATATGTAAATAAAAAAGTGAAATATAAGCTGAGTTTATATAATACTACTTAAATACTTTGATAAATTATTTTATATATTATGGATGTGAAAGATAGCTATATACCTTCTGGTTTTGCCATGTGAGTAATAACAATGTAAACATAAATTTTATTTCATGTGAGAAATTTAGCATTTTAAAAAATGCTAAATTCAATAAAAGTTTCCAAATGCTAAACACGTCCCTTATAAATTATTATTGCTTATACTAATATTTTCAAGTATATAAATATTAGCATATGCATACAATTGATTGAGTTTTTATTTGAATGACTGGTGTCATTAGAAACTGGTCTTGAAAACCTCAGACAATATTGCAATTTATGAGAACCTGTAGAGTTCCTCCACTTATTCTTTATGTGTAAACTTATAAGGTGTGATATCTTTCTAACAAAAGGTTTAAAACAGTATTAGTTTGAACTTTAATGTCAACTTATTATATTTTTCTAAAATCTCCAATTATCTTTGGAATTTTGGACTAATAGATTTTTGAGATACTTAGCTAATAATCAATATTTACCTGGGGACTTTTAAAAGTCTTAAAATTGTACCAAGAACTGTGAAGAATTGAAGATTGTATGCTAATTTCAAGTAACAAGTTAGCCTTCCAGTTTCATGGATGCTGGCAGAAGACACAAAATGCCTGGGTAAAGGACAACATCACTCACAGCAATCCCAGTATTTCACCGGTTCCCCAAGCCCCAAGTCCAACTGGGTGACACAAGAGGGACAAGTGATATCTACATTGCACACACAGTGGATTGGGTGTGTACTATCACTTTTCACAAGTGTGCCAATATTTATACTGATACTTGTGATGCTTTTGAGTACTTCGTGATTGTACATAAGCGTAAAAACAATGCAGTTTTCAACTACTGAAAGAATAACAATTTCCACTGTTACCTCTCAGTAATTGTTATAAAATATCTGTTTTTCATTTCCAGCCATGTTTGCTATTATTTTTATCAACTGTCCAGTCTCTTAGATCAACTTTTTCATATGTTATCCATTTCTACAATTTGACCCAAAATTCAGAAGCTTTGGGCATCTATGGGATGTTATTTTCATCTCAACCGTCTTTGCTGCTCCCGGAGTGAAAAAGATTGTCTCCCTCACCTTGCCTAGGTCAGCACTATCCGACAACAAGGGGAGTCCAGGAGTGAATACATGAGTTGTATGCTGTAGTTTTTTCCAGAATTGCTCTAGAGTCTTGTAAAAGATGGCCGTTTTTGTGAACCCCTCAATGTTTACAATGATGTTAAGACTAAGAAGAGGTGGCACTCCTCCCCGCCTGGGGAACCCAGTGAAGTCGCTCATGTGAGCAGGCTTTCATAGTTGTGAGCACCTGGTCAGGATGGGTGGGAACAGGCCCACGCAGAAAGGTGGAGACAATGACTATCTGCAGAAGACTTCTAAACAACAATTTATTCCCAGGTTTCAAATACGTTCGTCTGTTAACAATAGTTGGAGTACGCTTTACAGGCTAGATTGTAAAAGAATTTTGTTTTAAAGCCCTATGTACATATCAATGCCTTCATTGATTCTTTTATCTTAAATCTATCAGGGATAATGAAATGTCAAAATGGAAATATATTTTCCATTTATTTATTGATTTATGTATTACATTTTTAAAATGTTTCAATTACAGTTGACATATACTATTATATTAGTTTTAGGTGTACAATGGTGATTAGACATTTACATAATGTATGAAGTGATCACCTCGATCAGTCTCGTACCCATATACATAGTCATTACAATGTTATTGAAGAAGAAGGAGAAGGAGGAGAAAAAGGAGGAGGAGGAGACAGAGAAAAGAAGAAGAAGGCAGGAGAAGAGGAAGGTAGAAAGGAAGGACAACCCACTGGCCAAGGAAAAAATGGATTAAAGTGTGCAGAAATACTGCCCATAGGGAAAAAGCAAGTAGCAATGGTTACCTCTGAGGAGACAGCTAGAGGCAAGGAGGTCTAAGGAAGTCTTCTTTTTCACCATTTACCCTTTTGTTCTGTTGTAAGCGTATTTTGTACAGTGTGTATCCTTCCGTATCAACAAGTGAATATAATGAAACAACCCTCTTCCAAATTGCAATTTCACATACTTAACCCTTGAATTAGACTTCTTACAGATATATCTGTACGTGTACAAATGATGATGGTGCAAAGCTGTTTGTGGCAGCGTTGTGCGTAATAGCGAACGATGGGAAGTATCTAACTGTCCATTGAAGGGGATCAATGAAATGAACTGTGTATACTCATCTAATAAAATGCAATGCAGATCTAAGAAAGGATCAAGAAGTCTATTATGCACTGATATGGAAATGATGCACCAAAATATATTGAGTAAAAAAAAAAAAGAGGAATGCAGAAAAGTAAAGTATGCTATCATTTTCTGTAAAATAGACATCATTTCCTTGCTTATGCATTAACAAATATATCTAAAAGGCACAGAAAAATGTATCATTGGTTGAATTTGGAAAGAATTATTAGGTGGCAGTGAGACAAGAGTAAGAGGATGACACTTCACTGTATATACTTTCATACCTTTTTAACTTTAAATCTTGTAGATATATTACTTATTCAAAAATTAAAAATTTTTAGAAGAGGAAGATAGTAACGAAATGTTACTAATTTCGAAAACCTCATCTATATCTGTATGCATTTTGTGTACCTCCACCAAAATTCGATTAGTATCCCAATAAAATCCATATAAACTATCTCTGAAAATATCCTGAGACTGTGAAGTAGAAAGAACATGGCAATTGAACCATTCTGTAGCGATAAACGAAGAAGCCCAGGCAGTTTTTCACAGATGAAAACTTTTTTGATGTACAAGTATACATATATGAGAGTACTCTTCTTCCTTTGAGTTTTTTTAAACTTCTTCAATTTTGACATAATTTTAGACTTACAAAAGAGTTGTAAACATAATACCAATAGTTCCCACAAGTTTGTCCCACCTTTCACCCAGCTTCCTGTAACGTTAACATCTCACGCAGTCATAGTACAATGATCAAAACTAAGAAATTAACATTGATGCAATACTATTAAGTACACTACAAATTTTATTCTCTGTGAAGAAAGTGAACTTTATTTTTTTATTTTATCATTTCCTGTGAACTTTTAAAATGTTTTAAAACCTACTTGATTCAAAAAGCAAGCCATTGGTAGGAACATAAACACATTTCTTTCTGCAATACAGCAAAAAAAAAAAGTCTGTTTTGTCTTTGGCTTTTAATTGTTTGTCACAAATATTTTGCAAATGTTGAAATTAGCTAAATAGTATTCTGAAGATTTTAAGATTTTCTATGTGTACAGTAAGGCAGATTGAATTTATGTTGGAAAAAGTGGGGTGCTGTAGAATTGACTTAAGGGACTATTTAAATTATGACCTGAGGGAGGTGTTTATCTGTTTCATTACTTGATCACAAGGTTTTGATAGCTAAAAAATTTTCAGTTTATTTATGTAGTTGAAAATATTTGTTCCATTCCCGAGTTTACCATCCAAAGCAGTGGTTCTCAACGCTTGGTCCTCAGACCAGCAGCAGCAGCAGCAGCATTTTCTGGACAGTTGTTAGAAATGCAAATTTCCAGCAATCTGTGTTTTAGCAAGCTTTGGTTGATTTTGAAAACCTAAACTTTAAGAATCTCTGGTTAAAAGAGTTGTTTTGATGACTAAAGGGGGGGGATCGAGAGGAACTAATAGAGAAAGGGAAATTCTCAATGGCACAAATTGCCTGTTTGTTAAGAGGAAAGTCTTGTTTCAGACTACTTGTTTGTTTCTCAGAAATTAGATTATACTTCATTTCTCCTAAATACACTCTTGCTTTTTAATTTTTTAAAAATTTATTTTAAGTGTGTTTTTCCAGGACCCATCAGCTCCAAGTCAAGTAGTTGTTTCAATCTAGCTGTGGAGGGTGCAGCTCACACTGGCCCAAGCAGGGATTGAACCAGCAACCCTGATATAAGGAGCATCGTGCTCTAACCAACTGAGTTAACCCGCAGCCCCAATACAAACTTACTTTTGTTATGTATCACAGTTTGGCCTTGGCCACCTTTGACCTGAGTGAATTGGTTCCAAAGACTACAAAATGATTAACATAGAATTTCTATATTGACAACCTTTCTGCCAGAAACCAATTTGATCGCTTTCTCATCAGAAAATGAGTATAAGCAGTACTGGCTTTGCATAGTTCTGATGGGCACAAATTTCAGGCTAGTAAGATTAACACCAGTCCCCCAACAACATGGTGCAATTTCAGTTACCACGGTACATTCATTACCTGTGAGTAATTGCATAGTACACACTTCACTGCCCTCAGAGCACCAAGAAAATAATAGATGTGCATCATGATTGGTGGCCAATCACATCAGTTATCTCTTTGTCTCCCAGTGATAAACTCACATGACATTTTACAAAAATGGGTAATCCAAAGAGGGAATTGTTCAATAAAGATGGAAGTGCAGCAAAGAAAGGACAAGCAATATTGCTAGAAGTGAAATTGGATGTAATGGAATGAGGATAAAGCTGCAATTCTTGATATTCTAGATATGCAGCCAGAGGAATTTTGTGAAAGTGAACTTATGGACAGAAATAAGAAAAGTGGTTGTGACACTGAAACAGGGCCCGGTGGGAGCCCCCGAAAAGAGGCCTTGCAATGTCCCTGGCCTCACCTCTCCCTGCCCTGGAGCTTAACAATTGATCAACCTCCTTCTTGTGGTTTGAGCTTGAAATGTCCCCTGTCCAGTTCCTTGTTTTACATAATTACCCTGAAACTTGTGCTTGCTTATAATCACAATACCCCTTGTTTACTGATCACAATCTGTATGGCCTAGCATTCTTTCCAGGTTACTGTCATCACTGCTCCTGGGTTGGTGACCACCTTAGAGAGCTGCTTCGCCAGAGGGAAGGCTCCATGCAGACCATCAGGTGGACTCTGGAGGAACGCACAGATTTCCCCTTAAATGTCCCAGGCTGGTCTGAGAATGTTAAGGCAGTTTTTAGAGGTGTTAACCTGCTGCCTTCTCAGACCACCGGTGCTCTGATAATAAACGCTTATTCTATGACCCAACTGCTATGTCCATCTATTGGCCGGGCCTACCCGGACTTACTTGGCCTCCAGTTTCAACACAAAAGGTGAAGCTGTCCTAGGGAAAGTGATACCTGCAAAAGCCTTCACATTAAAGGACCCCTCAGAGATATTTCATAACATTGAAATCACAAAGGATAAAATCACAAAGGATATAAGCAAAGATAAGTTGTCAAATTCTACTCCCCTGAGAGCTGGGACCTATTATGCGAATGGATCAGTAGGTTTTCAGGGGATTAGGGCCTGAAAAATGGTATGATCAATTGGAAATGCATTAGTTCAGAGATTATAATTGTATCTTATATAAGTTACCTTTATCCTCTGAAGTTGTCATTCTTAGTAAGTTACTTGTCTGGTAATAATATTTAATTTTTTGTCTCTATCTGAAAGCTTCAATATTTGTACATTTCTTCATTAGGCTAGAAAAGGATTTTTGGCTCTTCTCCCACGTTTGTTGTGGTTAAAAGGAAGGAAGGGGAGGAGAAAGAGGAGAGGACAGGGGAGCGGCGAGAAGGGGGAGACAAAAAGACAAAAGATGGGAGAAGAGGAGGAGTTCTGTCCCCCCACTCACCCCCCCCCTTACAAATTGTTCTTTGTATAATGTCTTATTCTTTTCTTAGGGATTCTATTATTCTATATCTTAGTAATTATAAATGTTTCATGTTCTCTTTCAGATTGTCTTTCTATTATGTGAAGTCAATGCCACTGAATCCTGCTGCTCGTTGTAAGTACTGGCTCTCATGTATGGTGAATTGTTTCCATGTATGTTTTGACTATGAGCACATCTGTAGCAGAGCTTGCTTTTTCCTGAGAGAATCCATTGTGCCCTGGGTAAAAAAAGAGTCCTGGCAGATCTATTCTCTGTTGACTTCTGCCAAGAGTCTTGGGACGTCACTGTGCTTGGACACATTTTTATGTTAAGTTCTCAGCTTGGGGATTGGGGGACTTCATTGGTAAAATAAATTAAAACTCCAAACTTCTATGAGGTACTGGACTCTAAGATGTTAACATGGGGGAAGTGGGTGAGGGGTATACACAGGAACTCTGTGTACTATCTTTGCAACTTTTCAGCAAACCTGAAATAATTCTAAAATAAAAAGTTGATTTAAAAAAAATTAAGCTTCTAGATTACTGAAACCAATTAAACCCTTAAGTAGCGATAGAGTCACTTTATGTGTTTACTGGTTCTGTTTTCACTTCCTTCTTATTTTGGGGTATCTGCAACATCCTCTTTTCATTGCAAGTTCAGCTATGAATTTAAAATCATTTTTGTTATAATTTATCTAGCATTTCTAGGAGTTACGACAGGTGGGTTTTCAGATCATATCAGTCTACTACACACGGAACATTAATTCTCCATTTTCTCTTTAATCAAATCAAGCTTTCATAGATTGCTTCAATCAATCTTAACAACATTCACCTTCCAAACCCAGTGGTCAATTCTTAGTAGTCAGATACTCAGTCTTTCATTGGCATGCGAACAGTTGAGCGTGCCTTCCTTGAGTCCCTTTATTCTCTTGGTTGGTCACAGGCTCCTCTTTTTTCTCCTTCATTGGCCTCTCCTCAGACTTCTTTGTGGACTCCTACCGCTTTGCTGACCTTTAAATGTTGAGTGCCTCTGGACTCAGTCTGCCACCAGGCTCTTATAATTGTGCACTCTACGTGGTGCCATCCACTCCAATGATTTAAAATGTCATACATATGCCAATGATTCCCAAATCGAGATCTCCTGACCTGATTCTTCTTCCCCACCTGCTGGGACTATAGATTCATATATACAACTGCCTAGTCAACGTCCCTACTTGAATGTTGAACTTAATATGACCCAAACAGAACTCTCAATGTGGTGCCAACAGTAACAGAATAGGTTGTCCAGTACATGCTGGTGGTAGGTCTTGGCCAGGCCTGGTGATGTAGCAGCAAATAGAACAGAAAAGTGAATCACTATGGCATAGCAAAATCCTCTTTATGGGGTAGTAGGTAGACCTTTGAGTGTGAACGTGACCTTTGCTGAAGTCTAACAGTGTGAGATGGTAAATCCATAGTTCTCTGCGTTAACCACCAAGTTTCAAGTACATCTTCATGCGGGTCCTGAATCCAGTGACCTACTATTTCACGATCTCTAAAGAATAAATCTTGAGACTAGCCAGAGTGAAGGTGGGAAAGATGCTGTACTTCATGGAGTAGGGGAGGAATTCCTGAAGTCTGCTTTTTCTTTTTTTTCCCATTTAATTTCCCGTTTATTCTTACTACATTGGTCTGGGAAAAGAAGGACCACGTTTCCGAGTCAGAGGAGGTCAACTGCTGCTGGGAGCTGGGGGCTGCTAGGAAAAAAGCAAGAAATAGGAATGTACTTGATCTTGGAGGTGTTAAAGAGAAAAAAACCACAGGCCCAAATGGTGTCTCTTATGCTAAAGCCCACGATACCAAACCTAGATTTAATACCTAACCTAATTGCAGTTTCGACCCCTTCCAGAAATGTCATCTTAATGGATCTATCTGGGATTTTCTAGTCAGCACCAATGAGGTCATCTGTAAATTGGGCCCTCTCTACCCCTGTCCCACTCCCAGAGGAAGAAGAAGCGATCTACATGATAAAACCCTTGCATTCCCTTCCACCCCAAAAAAGACATTCCAGCAGAAAATCCTTTCTTTCTTTTGCTAATAACATTGTCACTCCACCCTCCTTCCTATGAAAACCTTCCACTTTGTACAGCCCCTTGGTGTATCTCTCTGCTTGCTGCCTAATTCATGAATCCTTTAATAAAGTCAATTAGCTCTTCAAATTTACTCATTTGAATTGTGTTTCTTAACAGACTGTTTATGTTCTAGGGTTTCCATCCTGGTACCTGAGGCTCCCCCATGGAGATCACATGTGGGGTGTGGGGGGCACAGCATCTCCCCAAAGGGAATGCGATTGGCACAGGCCTGAGCTGGTACTCAGGTGGGTGGTTGGCCACAAGTACACAGGCAGAACCTGAGAAGACACTGTCCTCTCCTCTGTATCCCAGGAACCTGTGAAGGGCTTCTCCGTAGGGATAGGACAGGGTTCCCTTCTTGGCCTCTGGTTGGCCTCATGAATAGTAGGGTAGAAATCCTTCAGCTGTATGAGCAACTGGAGACATTGTTGCCTCTCATTTTTATGTCTCTATGTTTGAGACCCTGAGCAATTGCTTTTAACCGTATGTGATTCTTCTTGCTCATCTCTGCACATTCAAGGAATTGCCATTCTTCTAGGAAACTAGATTTCCTGGCCTCTCTAAGGTTTTATTAACTAGCCTCATCCCTGAGTTTATTTTCCCTCCTGCACTTCCTGGCGGTTTTTCTTCATTTCAATCTGAAGTGTCACTTTCTCCATTTTTATTGCTGAATTTTCTCTGCAGCCACAGGGTTCCAATCCAGGACAGGCAAAGAGGTGGTGATTACTCCGTCCTGCTGGAATTCAGCAGGGTCTGGAGGTGTCTGGGTGTAGAAATGTATTTGCTTCTCTCTGGAAGTTTCTAACCGCTTTCAACAGATTTTCTACCAGTGTTCCTGTGTCAGTCTCACATCCCCATGTCCAAAGGGACATGGTGCTACCAATTCCTGGGTCTTTGGGTTGTTCTACAGTATAAACAAGGTTGTTTATCAGCTTTCCCCCACTCCCAGCTTAAGACTAAGTTTTCTCCCATCTGCTAATTTTGTCATCACTTTCCCGTTTGCCTTCCAATTTAAGAAGCTTTGTGAGCTGTTGTCTGTTTTCCAATTTTCTTCAGTGTTTAAGTCTTTTTAACAAGACTACAGTATTTACCATTATTTTAGTGAGCTTTCAAGAGAGAGCAGAGGTTTAATATCAATCTTCTTACTTTAATATATAGGGACAAAAATCCCCATTTGAAGAGGGAGGGCCAGGTGGAGCAAAGATGGGGACATTGATGCCCCTAGACCCTAAAGAATCCCCTTAGCGCTACCAACTTCTTAAGAGTTCCCTGGAAATCTTTGAAACCTCAATTCACACAAGTTAGTCTAAGGGATCACCCAGGGGAACTCTCACTTTAGTTCACTCCAGCAAAGCATGCAAATGCTAGCTAGTATCTCTTGATAAATCATTTATTTCTGTACAATCCAACCCCCTCCACGGTTTCTTACTTTTAAGAACCAGGATCACTGCACAGAAGGAAGGCAACCAAAGTTAGAAAACACATGCCCCAAAGGAAAACTTAGTAATTATGCCTCAATCTGTACCCTGTTGTGCCTCGATTCCTCAGTGCTTCCCACCATCCGCAAGTACACATACCTCTATCTTATCAGACAGCCTTTGATCTCACTAATCCACATTCATATATCTGACTCTACTTTTTAACCTTAGGAACCTCACTGAGTTTATGTGACAGATTTTCTTTTCATTCTTTACTTTCGTGAGTCTAACAGATTCAGCAGCTAATCCCAAATCAGACATAGGCAGGAAAGAAAGGCCACATCCTGTTGTAGGCCCCAAAGGATCTTCTGCCTTTCGTTTCTTTGGATGTGTCAGGGAGTCCAGTCCAGAGCATCTGCAGGGGGCTTGACAACTAAGTTTACCACAGCACCACCTGTCCAACAACCAGGTTTTGAAGTCTGTTTAGATTTAAAGTCATTAGAATCACCCTTTTATTTTACTTGTACAACCAGCAAAAAGACAGCTAGACACAGGGTCTAAGGTTTTTAAATCGACTAAATAGGAGGGACGTCAGATCAGGAATAAAGAAACCAGACTGGATCAACTACAGTTTAAGTGAACAAATTCTATTTTCAATTATAAACATACTCTGAAGTTTAAAGAAACACTGTAAAGTTATATTTGCTTTGCAATAGGAGGGGAGTCAGTAAATGTGAGTGAATAGCTCAGGAAAAACATGTAAGTGGTGTAGGGCATCTCAGAAAAATTTTTGGTGTTTCTTATTGAACGTAACAAGAGACAGAGCCTTATAAATTACAATTAAATAAGACCTTTTCTCCTCGGGTCTGTATACATTCTTGATCTGTGATTCCTTAATTTAACATAGAGGACAATGACCAGCCTTATACTTTGACATTTTCATGTACTTGACACTTGACATATAAGTTTCTTGCCCCCAAAGCTTATTCAATGACATTGTAACCTATATAATTTCTTTTATTTAGATAAAATATAAGTTTAAAAATTTAAAGTTATTTTTCAAAAGGGTTTTAAAGGAAAAGAAAAACAAAAGCCTTCAGCAAGGGGGCACTACCCCTTGACTATCTTCTCCCTCAGGGAAGACTGAAAGGCCTTCCCAGAGTCCTTCTCAGAGAACAGCACCTGGGTATGTATTGCCTCAGCCTTTCAATGGGAGCCACAAAGATGGCAGAGTGGCACTTTTAGAACATATTTTGTTGTTGTTGTTGAAGTCTTATTACTATAATCAAAAATAATTTTCACCAGAAGCAAATGACAATAGTTACCTGGCTACTCACAGACTTCAGTGGTCTATCATTCAGAATTTGAAACTGGAAACCAAGATCTAATTTGTTTGTGCCATGGTCTAGCCAATGACTACAGATTTTGGTAGGCCTACAATCTGTCTATACCACTGTACCCCAAATGGTCAAAAAACTTCGGATGGAATGTATTGACGCACAGTATTTATTTTGAAAATTATATAATTATTTGTGTCAGTATTAGAAAAATGCAACAAATTAAATCTGTTATTTCACTCAAGCAAAGTAAATGCAAATTGACTTCTAAAAAAATTAGGTAAATAATTTAGATGGCAGTCAAGTATGACAAAAATCATAAAACCTGAATAATTGAAGAATGGCTGGATTTATACCAAGGAAATAAGGCCTGTAACCTGCTGCTTCACTTCTGTGTCTACTGCATCCAGCTTCTGAAGCTAAGGACCACCACTACCCAAACCATGCTCCAGGCCTGGCTTCAAATTTGGGCAAATTCACTATACAAAATTCACAAATAACATCAGCAGAAGAAACAATATCAAAGCAACTAAGGAGGCAGTGGACAGGAGGAAATGTCCTACCACACTGAGCTTTGTTCCTTAATGCAGTAGGGTTAGGTGACATTTTATTTTTTAAATGTCCTTTATTGTTTTTTAAAGTATTGTTTGCACCATAAAAAAGTGAGATAGGAAATTACAAGTAGAACTGCAATTTGTTTTATAGTCCAGACAGTTTAGAACAGCTCCTCGGTAAAACCCTTAATGTAAATCGTCACCGTTTCAGGAAGTAAATGAAGACCTGCAAGTCCAGGGGATAGACATGGTCATATAAGCTGGAGGGCACATCAGGATGTGTCCTTTCTGAATATGAATGGCAAAGAGTAATATAATCTCTAGAAGAAATTAAAACGGAGTATCAATGTTATAAAGCACCGCAGGAAATACACAATCACACTATCCCTTCATCTTGGTAGTCCTACTATTCTTTTTTCTAGTGACTCACTCATTCACTCAGAAACACTTGAGTGCTCATTATGTACGTAAGGAATTATCATCAGCAGTGACAAAAATCTTCTCATCAGTTTGTTTGACCTAAGAATAAAAGAAAAAATCATTTTGTCATTTTTGGTTCAAAAGTCACAACTTCTTAGAAGTTTTTCTGGATCAACTCTTCTCTATTCTAATAATTTCTTGACTATCTGCCTTCAGTTTTATTTATTATGTTATTATTTTATACACTATTCAACAAAGTTGAGTAGGCATTGAGGTAGGCAGAATAATGTCCCCCCAGAGATGTCCACATCTTAATCCCCCAAATCTGTGAATACATTATCTTACATACAAAAGGGATTTTGCAGCTCTTGAACTGGAGGGATTACTCTGGTGGGTCCAGTGTAAGAACAAAGTCCTTATAAGAAAAACAGAGAAGGACAGATTTAGAGAAGATGTGACCGTTGAAGAATTAGAGGGATGTGGCCAGGAGCCAAGGAATGTGAGCAGCCTCTAGAAGGTGGAAAAGTTCCTTAACAGATATATTCTTCCCTAGAGCCTCCAGAGGGAACACAGCTCTGCCGACCCCTTGATTTTAGCTTTGTAAGACTCATTTTGGGTTCTCACCTCCAGAACTGTAAGATAATAAATTTGTGTTGTTTTAAGCCATTAAGTTTGTGATTATTAGTTACAGCAACAATAGAAACTAATATAAGCATCCAAACCTTGGGTTTCATGTTGTGGAAGATACAAAGATGAATGAAACATAATCCCTCCTTTCAAGATGCTTACAATTTCAAAAAGATGAAACACATATACTGAACTATAAGCTAGAACATGGTGCATATTTTAAGAGTGGTACAACCGCATGGCTATGGGAGTCCAAGGAAAGAAATCACTTCACTTTTAGGGTAATTAGGAAGGGCATAGTAGAAGATAGGCTTTTGAGTTGATCCTAAGAGGATAAGTATACTGGGGGTGCCAAAAAAATGTATGTAAGTAGACACTTGGGTCAACATTTCTCAAGCAGTAGTTTGCTGTAATCAGAAGTGTCTGGACACTGATGGAAACCACTTTGAGCACCTCTTGTAATTGCAGAGGTCAAACGTGACTTGTGTTCATCTTTTGCTATCAGCACCTGTTTCCCCGAAAAATAAGACCTAGCCAGACAATTAGCTCTAATGCGTCTTTGGAGCAAAAATTAATATAAGACCCGGTATTATATTATATTACATTATATTATACCCAGTCTTATACTAAAATAAGACTGGGTCTTATATTAATTTTTGCTCCAAAAGGTGCATTAGAGCTGATTGTCTGGCTAGGTCTATTTTGGGGGGAAAGATGGTATATACTGAGTATTACAATTTTAATAGTTTTCCTTTCTTAAAATGTATATACATTTTTTTGGCACCCTCTGTATTTTAAGAGATAAAAGGGATGGAGAAAGTGGCATAACCTTTACAAATTAAATCACATAATACATTATTTTAAAATAAACTATTATTAGCCATTTGATAAAGAAACACTCCTATAATAAAAAGTAATCATGCCCTAACATATCTTTTATACATATCTTTATAAACTACACATGGTTAGGTTCGCTTGAACCTGAAGAATGACATCCATTAGTCTGCTAGAGCTGCCATGATAGAAGAGCACAGACTGGGTGGCTTACACAACAAACATTTATTTTCTCACAGTTCAAGAGGCTGGAAGTTCAAGATCAATGTGTCTATAGATTTAGTTTCTCCTAAGGCCTCTGTCTTTGGCTTGCAGACAAATGCCTTCTTACTGTGTCTTCACATGGCCTTTCTCTGTGCTTGCCTACCCCTAGTGCCTCTTATGCTTCTTATAAGAACACCAGTTCTATTGGCTTGGAGTCCCACCTTTATGACGTCATTTAACCTCAATTATCACTTTAAAGGCCCTATCTCCAAATACAGCCACACTGAGGGTTAGGGCTTCAACGTATAAATTTTGAGGAAACACAGTTTATATTGTAATTATTATTTATAATATATCATACTGTTTTATATTATTTTAATATATCATATTGTAATTATTACTTTACAAACTATGGATGTAATATTTGCCACTAGTACAAAAACTAAATAAACTGAACAATAGTATGTCAAGTAAAATATAAAATTTTCCTCTCATGTATGTATTCCCTCCAGAAGAAATCAGTTTCTTTCTAGAAATGTTTGATTGAAATCATTATAGATAAAACAACAGGGAGCTCCCTCCCACCCCCACCCCCATAGAATGCACCAAGGAAAGGCCATGTGAGGAGATGTGAGAAAGCTTCCATGTGTCACCCAAGGAGAGAGCTCTCACCAGACACGGACCCCGCTGGCATCTTGATCTTGGATTCCTAGTCTCCAGAACTGTGAGAAATAAATTCCTGAAGTTTAAGCCACGCAGTCTGTGGTATTTTGTTATGGCAGCCCAAACAGACTAAGGCAACATTGTTCTCTGCATAAAACTATACATATATCTATCCATTTTTAACACAAATAGGATCTTACTATGCAAATATAATGTTCTTCAATGAGCTTTTCCCATTTACAATACATCTTGAACATCTTTCCTTATTGTACATACAGATCTAGCAACCTCGTTGTTTCCACTCTCATTTTATTGTATTAGGATCCAATCCATAATACCATGTTACCTTTAGCAGTTAACTAATTAATTAATTTATTTATGTATAGATATTTGAAATTCAACTTTATTCTGATTCTAAACAAAAAGGAATGGGAATGACAGTAATAAACAAGATTTCACCACTGAATATTGTGTAGCAGTCTTGCATCCGTAAGGAAACAACTGCGTTCCAAAACAGCTGAATATGCAGGTCCCAAAAATGAGGGTCTTTTCTTTAACTGCCACATTCATTCCAAAGCCCATTCATCTCCTTTAGCATCCCCAAAATTAAGCATATGTTCTGCTTAGCTATGTAATAAAGTGGCAAACAAGTAGCACCACTGACATCACAGGACAGTTGCCTATACCACCAGACTTCTGATGTTGGGCTCCAGCTTCCCTTTCTCATGGGTCATCACCCTCATCTAGGAAAGGAGTTGTCTGAGCAACCTCTACATCATGCTCACATTGTGCTGCCAAGGCTGGGTCCGTGGCAACCTCTGGTGGGGCAAGAACAGGCATGGCAACCAATTCCAACTTGGGGTCTCCATGAGTTTTCTAGCAAGCCAGAGGAAGGGTTTGTCAGAGTTGTAGTTACTTTTGGCAGAAACGTCATAGTTCTGAAGATTCTTCTTTTGGTGGAAGATAATTGATTTTGCCTTAACTTTTCTGTCCATAATAGCCAGTTTGTTGCCACACAACATGATGGGATGTTTTCACATACTCGTACCAGATCTCTATGCCAGTTAGGCACATTCTTCTAAGTAACTCTCCAAGTTACATCAAACACTTCAATGGCACACTGGGCTTGGATGTAGTAGCCATCTTTCCATCCACCAAATTTCTCCTGACCGGCTGTATCCCACACATTGAACTTAACAGGTCCTCTATTGGTATGGACACAAGGAAATGAACCTCAACACCCAAGGTAGCTACATACTTCTCAAATTCACCAGTCAGATGATGTTTCAAAAATGTAGTTTTTCTAGTCCCATCATCACCAACCAATACAAATTTGAACTGAACTTGGGGTTCTTCTTGGGTAGGCATCATCTCTGGGCCCCTCTGACTGAGAGCTGGAAAGATGGTGGAAGCACCTCTATTTTTTAATTAAACTTTTAATTTTTCAGGTAATTGTAGATCACATACAGTTAGATCAGACATGTATTCTTTCCCATTTCCCCCAATGGTAAGTAACATCTTAGAAAACTACAATACATCACAACCAGGATATTGACAGTGATATAGTCAAAATATGAACATTTCCCTCACCACAAGGATGTCTCTTATTCACCTTTTATAGCCACACTCACTTCTGTACTGCCCCACCCCCTCCTTAAACCCTGGCAACCACTAACCAGCGATCCATTTCTATAATTTTGTCTTGTCAAGAATGTTAAATAAATGGAATCATATAGTATGTCACCTCTTGAGATTGTTTTGTTTTTTCCCCACTCAGCATAATAGTCTAAAGATTCATCCAGGTTGTGT
Source organism: Rhinolophus sinicus (assembly GCF_036562045.2). Lineage (NCBI taxonomy): Eukaryota > Metazoa > Chordata > Mammalia > Chiroptera > Rhinolophidae > Rhinolophus > Rhinolophus sinicus. Next base: position 50,091,717 of record NC_133751.1, read on the forward strand.
GTGTATCAATAAACGGATCCTTCCTTTTTATTACTTAGTATTCTATGGTATAGATGTAATCACAGCTTAACCATTCACCCATTGAAAGACATGTGAATTTTTCAAGCTTTTGGCTATTGTAAATAAAGCTGCTATGTCCATTCATGCACAAATCTTTGTGTGAGCATAAGTTTTCATTTCTCATATGCCCAGGAGTGAATGCCCAGGAGTGAAACTGTTACATCATATTGTAGTTGCACATTTAGTTTTTTGTTAAGAAACTGCCAAACTGATTCTAGAGTGGCTGTACCATTTTATATTCCCACTAACAACGTATGAGTGATGTAGTTTCTCGGCATCCTTGCTAGAATTTGGTGTTGTCACTATTTTTTATTTTAGCCATTCCAGTGGATGTATAGTGATATCTCACTGTGGTTTTTATTTGCTTTTCTCAAGTGGCTCATAATGTTAAACATCTTCTCATGGGCTTATTTGTCATCTGTATATCGTCTTCAGTGAAATGTCTTTTCATGTCTTTTGCTCATGTTCTAATAGGATTGTTTGGTTTTTACGAAAGGAGAATATCTTTGTTTTTAGAATGTAGTGCTGAATTACTTTATTAGGAATAAAATGACACTACTATGTCTGTGACTTTCAGAAAGTTAAAAAAAAGTCATAGATAAATATAAGAGAGAGAGTAAATGTATTAAACTGTTAACAGTTGGTAAGTGTAACAAGTATTTGGTATCCACTGCTTTATTCTTGCAACTTTTCTTTAAGTTTAGAATATTGCAAAGTCAAAAACTGGCTCCACCTCAGATCAGATCTACTGAATCTGGGTGGGAGGACAGAGTCCACAAGTATCTGCCTTTCAAATAGATCTCCCCTTTGATTTTTATGCACACCAGTTATAAGTGTACTGAATTGAAGTACAATAACGTATTTTTATTTTAGTCTTTATAAGGGTAAAGCTAGAAAAACCTCTAATCATATCTTGGTTACACAATAGAGTTTAATAATCTGGAATTAATAGATTTAAACTCAATCTTTACATAGATCAAGTCCTTTCCATGGTCCTCCTCAATTTTCTCCATTTTCTTCAACTCTATTAATATCTTTACGTATTTTTATGTAAATGGCTTTAAAAGTTATTGTAAAGCACGTGGCACTGAGTGTCACCCTCCAAATTGCTTCAGTGGACACTGCCTACATTCAAGCACAATCTAGCCTCTAATTTCCTCCAGCAACTAAATAATAAAGGTGAGTAGCACTACTGTCTTTATCCAGCTCAAGGCAGTTCTTTTTAAACATTTAAATTATAGATGGAGGGACAGCATGTATTATACTGGGTGTTTGCTAAATAATAAATGACATTAATAAGTAATAAATGAGTTGAAGATCCAAAACACATACCTTAACAAACTTTTGCATGTCAAAAGCTTATCAAGACACTGCTTTAAATGCACAGCTATCACTTCAAATCAATTGATGGACTTAAAATAATGTGAGAACCTCAAGATGGAACACAACACTCCCTGAATGATGAAAATACATGGTACTTTCTATAGGAAGGTGTCACTAACAACATAAAGCATACACTTTAAGGTTTTGTTATTGTTTTTCCATGTCATACTGACAAATTTGTACTAATTCCTTGATTCATTTGGTGACAATTGGCTTACAATTGCTAGATGGGTTTAGGACTGTCAGCTGATGACACTGAAGAGCAAATCTAAACTAGGGAGGCTCACCTAAGGAAGGAATCTGATTTTTAGCATCATTTGAAATATAATTGGCCTCCAGACTCCAGGTTAGCACAGAAGCATTTGTGGTTGACTCCGAAAAGGCTATCTAATTTCAGATCTCAGTTAAGTAGAAAAACTTATCTCAAAGGTACAAGAGTATGCTCTAAGTTGATATGCAAAACTTGTGTATGTTTTACGTCTTTAACTCATTTATTACTTAATGCTATTAGTAAGCAAATACAAATGTGGTGAGCACACCATTCATTAGAAATACATTGTAGGGTTGCAGGCTCTGGATTTTGACTGAATTTTAAATTATGAAACTTTCTTTCCTTAAAACAACTTGAACCATTGTGACCTAAACCAGAGATTAGCCTTCGATTATTTTCTCTTAAGAGACTCTGGAAATCCTCCACAGCATGTAATGGTAGTACTAAACCTAAAACACTCTACAATGAGGTGTTAATTGATTTCACCCTAAAGACTCAAGTGAGACTAAATGGTTGGTCACTTTTCTGATTTAGTATTTTCTTCACTTTCTTAGATGCCAGAAGATTTTTTAGTAGGTTTTACATGAGACAATAAGGATCTCTGACTTCCATTCCTAGAAAATGTCTGGCATTACCTCAAATCTGGATTTGAACATTACAGGGGGATGGATAGCATCACGAGACTGAGGGCCAAGGCCACTTTGTGATCATGGTATGAGTTTCTGTCACAGTTCCTGGCACGATAACTTTCAAATAAATAAATTAATGATTTAAAAAATACATGTGGTATTTATAACCAAATATATCAAATATGATATACAAATGTAGAAAATTAAGCGTCAGTTTTTACAGTTATGACTTTAGGTTGGTCTTCCGAATTAATGAGAAAATGTCTTCCTGAATATTTGTGATGATATCTTGCAGCATGAGTGGGATTGTATTTTAAAGTTAAATGACTACTAAATACATTTTCTTTTTTCACCAACAGGCCTGGGTTAGAGCTACAATTGAAAACTTCAAGGAGCTTAAAGAATCATGCAGTTTATTCAAGCAGCAAGGATTGTATTGCTCTCATCTTCAGCAAATCAATATTCATAATGTATAAGCAATTCAATTCAGTTTGTTTAGTTTTTTTAATGACCAATAGACACCAGAGTCAAAACCTATCTAGTCCCAAAGCAGCAAGGAGCTGTATCTGTCTGAAGCATCCATTTAAATTCTCGCGTTACAAGGAAAAGTAATCCTCCTTAGCTATTATATGTTTGCAAAAGTTTACAGACTTTATCAGGTTTTCCTCACACCTGTTAAAATTATTAGCATTATTTTAAAGAGAGCGAGATAAGACTAGAAGCAACATGAGAATCGAATTGTCTACTCCAGAGACATTTGCAAACGACACACGGTTTTTCTCGCCCTGCACAACGTAGGGTAAACCCGGTTTTCTGGGACGTGCTGGGTGGCCGACATTTTCCCTAGCAAGAGTTTCACACTTTTAAAATCGGAACGGATGTTAAACGCTCGGGCTCAAAGCCAAGCGGCTCTCTACCGTCTGACTAAATAACCTTTCCCCACAGCTATTTAATCGGGCGGAAAAACCCGATCTCCCTCTAGAGCAGAACGTGGAGGTGCCTGCCTCTCCGCACCAAGCGCCAGCGGCGAAAAATGAGCTCGGGCCCTCTTGCCCCCGGGGAAGCCCGGGCCAGGCCGAGCGCAGCGCGCCTCAGGCTTCCGCCTCCCGGTCCTGCCCGGCTCCCCGGGGCCGCCTCTGCTTCAGGGACGCGGAAACCCCGTAGGAGCAGGGAGGGAGGGGAACGCGGGTCGGCGCCGCTTGCTGCAATATTCTTCCGCCGCCAAGCAAAGAGTCCCATCCTTCTCCTACGGTCCTGGGATTCCCAGCGTCCCTGTAATATCTTGATATAACCAACTTGGATTTTCCCACCGACCTTCTGAGGACACTTCCTGAGGTAAGGACACCAGGACTACAATTTTGTGGCTAATGAAGAACGACGAGAAAATTCCTCCGCAGAAAACGGGTTCCGGCCACGAGCCTATAAAAAACGGGTGGGGCGGTCTGACTGTCTTTTCAGTCGGGCGCTGAGTGGTTTTTCGGAACATGTCTGGTGGCTCCGCGGATTATAACAGGTACAGGGCAATTTCGTTGGTGCTATTTTGTGGTGAAGGTCAAATGGCGCCAGAGGAAATTGTAGTAGCTGGCGTGGAGTCAGGGAACTCCGGGTTCATAGGCGTTTCCTTGGGGTAAGGTACCCCTGTGTCCTTCGAGAAGCTTCCATGATGGGTAGAGCCCCTGATTGAGGGGACACAAAATAAGGGTACGAAAATGGAGTGGTTGAAGGGTGTCTTTTTCTCCTGAAGATCTTAGATCTCGGCTGCTTGCCCTGCCCGTACGGAGCCCGACACTTAGTTAAAGCCGTGGCGCAGTCCGCATTCGGTACAGTGTAACCGGGGCCCAAAGCTTTATTTGCAGCGAACCGCGCGAGTTGAAGTGTTAGACTGAAGGTGGGGTGGGGGGAGGGTGACAGCGGCGCCCACTCGCCGCGGCCAAAAGGCGCGCTGGGACCAGACCAGCAACGGGGTCTCGGCGAGCCGTTAGCATAGCCTTCGCCAGGCCTCGGCCCGCGTCAATCACTCCGGCTTGCGCAGTGTAAGGGGCGGAGCTCAGCGCGTGGACCTCTCGCGAGACGGCCCGCCGCCGAGACGGGAGCACCTGGCGCAAGGGCTTGGGGGAAAGCCAGTGTCCGTGGGGCTTTTCCGTCCGTCCTGGGTTCTCAACCTTTGGGCAGGTGCACAGTAAATTATGTGCCCTGTACCACCAGCCCCCATTGCTTTTTTTAGTAGGAAGTGTACACGTGCAGGAGGAGGTAACCTGATAGACTGGTTGTAAAGGGCTATCCCCCTAATGTGCAGTTAGGATGGCTTGTTAATCTAACTGCAGTGTTCTTTGCAGAGAACATGGCGGCCCAGAGGGAATGGACCCCGATGGTGTCATCGAGGTAAGAAATTGTGTGTGGATTTTGAAATTCTGAAAAGGTGAGTTTGTTCATACTACTTATTTTTATTTGTTTTTAATTTATAGAGCAACTGGAATGAAATTGTTGATAACTTTGACGATATGAATTTAAAGGAGTCTCTTCTTCGGGGCATCTATGCTTATGGTTTTGAGAAGCCTTCAGCTATTCAGCAGAGAGCTATTATTCCTTGTATTAAAGGTAAAAGAACTCGGCACTTTAAAAAAAATTCATTGTTTTACATAGACCTGCACCATAAAAGGGAAAATAACTTCTGGGGGTCTAGCACCTATTTGTATTCCTTAAAGTGAAATGATGGCAATCATCTTTCGGGACTGACCTGAAATGAAGAGAATACTCATTGCTGATCACTTGATTATTTGGGCATAATTCATGTTCCAAATGGAATACATGGTGTGAACTAGAATTGACGTTTTGATGTGGGATCGGTAAATATGTATCCTACTTTTTTTAGGGTATGATGTGATTGCTCAAGCTCAGTCAGGTACTGGCAAGACAGCCACATTTGCTATTTCCATCCTGCAACAGTTGGAGATTGAGTTCAAGGAGACCCAAGCACTAGTATTGGCCCCCACCAGAGAACTGGCTCAACAGGTATTGATAGTGTAGTTCAAAAAAACTGCTTGCGTGTTGCATAGGTTCAGGTTTCACAACTGAAAAATTTAAAGCTTAGTATAAATTGGTCCTATCAGAGCCCTCCTTTTAACTGTCCGTGCATGCAGGGAGTTTTTGTTGAAAATAAATAGGAACTGGGTGTGCAGGTATGGTTCACAGGGTTATAATAATGGAGAAACCAAAGCTTTCTGTTCAGGGTGGACTAGATTCCTATTTTTTTGAATGCAGTTGTGCAACATGAAAACTGCAGTGACATGTATCACTTGACTGTCTCAGTAGTTTGTGATGCATCTGGTTCAAGATGTTTTCAAAGCTCACTGCTATCTATATTGGCTTTGAAGGAAACCTCACTAATAAAGCTAGGCTTTGGTAAAGTCAAGATTATATGTTACTGCTCTGTGGGAAAAGTATCTTGTCTAGGTTGTAATTGCAGAGCTTGATCCACTATTTACACCTTCCTACACAATGAAGAGTAATGAAGGAAATGTTTTTAGTTATGAATCTAGCTGGTACCTGGGGCAACAGGAATCCTAAGTTTGACAAGGTACAAGAAATATTTTAAGGGAATTTTACCTTGAAGCAGTTAGATCAGTCTTGCATATTAAGCTTGGAAGTAGTTAAGTGTGTTGCATGCATAAAAGCTGTTTGCAGACCAGATGTTTGCCATTATGCTTTAAAAGTTTAATCACAGCCTGTAATTTTGCTGGAAAATAATTAAGGCTGTTTGCTTTTAGATCCAAAAGGTAATCCTGGCACTTGGAGACTACATGGGAGCAACTTGTCATGCCTGCATTGGTGGAACCAATGTTAGAAATGAAATGCAAAAACTGCAGGCTGAAGCACCACATATTGTTGTTGGCACACCAGGGAGAGTGTTTGATATGTTAAACAGAAGATATCTTTGTAAGTATTGCTGTCTATTGAGAGCATATTTTTTTTTTGCTATTATAAATAAATACAAATAGTATCCCTGAGAATCTAGAGGTGATAATATGACTTTGTTTTTGACAGCTCCAAAATGGATCAAAATGTTTGTTTTGGATGAAGCAGATGAAATGTTGAGCCGAGGGTTTAAGGATCAAATCTATGAGATTTTCCAAAAATTAAATACAAGTATTCAGGTGAGCTTTACCTTGCACCTATATCTGGAGATTGTTTAATGCAGGTATTGTTACAATACAACTGAAGTGTTTTATTGTCGTTCCCCCTGCTTAAAGCAATTGATGCAAAACTATCTCTGTCTAGCACAATTCCATAGCAAGACAGAGACGCTTGGTCTCAAACATGTTTTCTTGAATATTTTGAAAGTTGGGGCTACTTGTGTGACAACATCATTGTCTTTTTAAGGTGGTGTTGCTTTCTGCCACAATGCCAACTGATGTATTGGAAGTGACCAAAAAATTCATGAGAGATCCAATTCGAATTCTGGTGAAAAAGGAAGAATTGACTCTTGAAGGAATCAAACAATTTTATATTAACGTTGAAAGAGAGGTAATGTGTCTAATTAAACATAAAAATGTAGCCACTTTTTTCCCCTTCTTGTATAAGCACTGTGCTAAAATTGCAGAAACTGGGATCACATCTTGGTTTTTGCAATAATGCTAGCAGAGTACACACAAGAAGAAAAGTAACTGCACTAGATTGTAAAGACTGGGGTGGACCTCTTTCTTAATGTCCAGTGTCCTTTGTCTTAAGATTTGGTGCAATATGTGTAGACCAACTTAACTGAATTTCTAATGGCTGTAAGTTGGAAATTAAATTGTTTTAACGATTAACTTTTTCTTTGAAATACTATAGGAGTGGAAATTGGATACACTTTGTGACTTGTACGAGACACTGACGATCACACAGGCTGTTATTTTTCTCAATACAAGGCGCAAGGTGGACTGGCTCACTGAGAAAATGCATGCCAGGGACTTCACAGTTTCCGCTCTGGTAAGAGGTGTTTTAACCTAGTAATGGTAATTACAATGTGTATATTTTTATTAAAGCAGGATTCAGACTACAATATAGCTGTTAAGTGCTGTGTTGTCGTTCCCCCTGCTCAAAATAAAGTTGTTTCTTAACTATACCTGTCTGTTAAACTCCTGTAGCAGCCAGGGACGCTTGGTCTCATACATGTCAGTAAAGTTAAATAATACTGATTTGACTAGTGATTCTGGAATTAAGGTTTGTTAATTTGCAGCATGGTGACATGGACCAGAAGGAAAGAGATGTTATCATGAGAGAATTTCGATCAGGGTCAAGCCGTGTTCTGATCACTACTGACTTGTTGGTAAGTCTCTGAACTGCTATTTCTTAATCCTACCAAAAGCTTTTTTTGGGGGGAAGGTTTTTCAATAACCTTTACCAACTTGGACTATTTGGGAGAATAAAGAAAAGACCACGCTCCACAGTGGACTATATCACTAAACATATAGTTCACTACTATTTTGTGGCCTACATTAGAGGTCTCTAGTTATTTAATTAAATTTAAACATACCATTGTATTTCAGGCTCGTGGGATTGATGTGCAACAAGTGTCATTGGTTATAAACTATGATCTACCTACCAATCGTGAAAATTATATTCACAGGTGAGTAGGTGGCACCTTGACTTACTGTATTGGTAAAACAAGTTCATGTGTTGCCTTTTCATTCTGTTGACTGATTTGTCTGAAACGTTACCTCAATTCAGGGAATTCTGTTCAGTAGGTAGACAATAAACTTGGTAGGATGTAATTAAAATTGTACTTGGGAAGATTGGTCATTCACAGTGGGAAAACGGTTGTAAATATTGCCCAAATTGTGGGCTTTCATACATATGGATTAGATTGCTTTAGAGCTGTTGGTCTTAGCATATTTTTGAGCTTTATTTTTAGTGATGCTCTTGTGTGTCCATGTGCTTTCTTGGTGATTCCTTTATAGTTGGGATTTTCTTGGTGTCATCTGGTAGCAATTTGAGCAGTCCCTGGTTTAGTTATAGTGGCTTTATCCCTAAATAAATTGAATTGTACTTTGTTATGTGATGTAAAAAAAGACTTTTTAAAAAATACAGGAGTCGATAGCCGCAGTTGATGACGAGATGGCACTCAGAAACGGCGTTGACGTAATTTAGGACGTGGAATCATAAGCGAAACAGCACACTGTTTGAATAAAGAGCGAGTCGGTATTTATATTTGTTTTTCTTTTGTCATGATTATTTGATATTTTAAGTTGCTCCGGCCAAGGCATTTTTGTATATTATAGCCTATTAGGTGGTTTGTATTGTCTGGTTTCTATGAGGAAGGTAGAAAGTTGTTTTGGAGGTAAACACGTTTGAGTAATTTGAGTTACAACGTGTGAAAATGAGCAAAAAAGCAGTGATGAGTTTGGGTTACCATACCAAATACTTGTTTTCCCACTGGAAAAAGTAAGTTTTAGACAATAGTTAACCATGCAGCATTTGTATTTACAGTTTACAGTTCCAGAAGTGCGTCGAAATGGATTGCATAACTATTCTTTGTTTTATCCCTGGTGTTTACATCTGTCCCAGGCTGACATCTGCTCTTGGCTGGCCCGCTTTGGTATGGGCTTTTAAATTTCACTACCCCAAACACAATACTGTCATCTGCTTTAAAAATAATAATAGTGCTCAAGACGCCTGATAAAATCTCATTTTGCAGCCAGACAAGACTTGAATCCTTTTGGCACTAACTGCAAAGGAAGACTTCTTTCTCTAGATATTGATTAGCAGATAGTGCTGCAATTAGAAGCGCGAACTATAACCTTGATAAGTAAACAGCAGCTGGTGGTTAACAAATGGATCATCAGGTTCAGTAGCTCACACCCAGGAGAAGTAACAACACTAATTGCTGGTTTCTTTTCTTACACAGAATTGGCAGAGGGGGTCGATTTGGGAGGAAAGGTGTGGCTATAAACTTTGTTACTGAAGAAGACAAGAGGATTCTTCGTGACATTGAGACTTTCTACAATACTACAGTGGAGGAAATGCCTATGAATGTGGCTGACCTTATTTAATTCCTGGGATGAGATAGTCTTGAATGCAGTGCCCGCTGTTGCTGAATAGGCGATCACAACGTGCATTGTGCTTTCTTTGGGAATCTGAATCTTGTCTCAATGCTCATAACGGATCAGAAATACAGATTTTTGATAGCAAAGCGACATTAGTCGTGAGCTCTTGTGAGGAAAGTCATTGGCTTTTATCCTCTTTAGAGTTAGACTGTTGGGGTTGGGTGTAAAAGATGGGGTCTGTAAAATCTTTCTTTCTTAGAAATTTATTTCCTAGTTATGTAGAAATGGTTGTATTAGATGTTCTCTATCATTTAATAATATACTTGTGGACTAAAAGATATAAGTGCTGTATAAAATCAGCCAATTATGTTAAACTAGCTTATCTGCCTTTATTGTGTTGTCATTAGCCTAAATAGAAAGGCCTTTAAAATTGATTTTTTTTTTTTAGAAAGCATTTGGATGCATTTTGTTGGTATTGTATTTATTCAATAAAGTATTTAATTAGTGCTAAGTGTGAACTGGACCCTGTTGCTAAGCCCCAGCAAGCAATCATATCCTAGGTAGGGTTAAACCCCCAGTAAAATTGCCATATTGCACATGTCTTAATGAAGTTTGAATGTTAAATAAATTGTATATTCACTTTAAAGGTGCTTTAGTCATTTTATTTTTTTACAAAATAATATAAATTGAATAATTAACAATTCTGAGTTAACTGCTGCATCACAGTAGCACAGAGGCTGATAAGTTGCAGATGTTCATCGGCACCATCTGCTAAGCATTTATCTACTTCCTACAAGAAAAAGAGAAAGGTTTAGTAAATTGGCCTTTTAGGTACAGTTTGCTGAAATGTGTAAAAGTGCCTACTTACAGCAAGTTTTTCTGTAATAATGGACTTTTGTTTATCAGAAAGGTTATCATTCTCTACAATCACATCATGAAGTTGATTTACAAGCTGAGTTGCTGCATGACCCTCATCTATTAAGTCCTGTAATGGAAAAATTGACACTTGGGTGACACTTAGTATGATTGAACTTTTCCCCCAAAGTTAATAAAATAGTTCTACCTTTACCACAGCTTCCAGTTTGTCGAAAGAGCCACTCTGACATGCAGCAAATATTCCATCAATTGTCTCAGCTGGTACTACCTAAAAAGTTGAATTATTTTGGTGAAGCGTTTGGACTGTACTGTGCAGCCTACACTTTTTTCTTTATTCCATTATTCTATGTGTGGGTGGTTCATTGTGTGCAAAAACAGCTGTCCTGACAATTCGTAAGCTGGGGCAGTAAAGGAGAATGAAAAGGGCTAGCTGTAATGTAAGCCTTTATGCTTATATTCTGAGATCCAGAGAACTTGGACCTGAAGTTGAAATACAGTGGTACCTTGGCTTTCCAATGTAATCCGTTCTAGAAGACCCGAGTTCTGAAACGTTTGAAAACCGAGATGCGGTTTCCCCATTAGAAAGTAATGCAAAATGGATTAATCCATTACATACCTTTAAAATCAACCCCTTAAACTGCAAATTTAGCATGAATTTTACTATCTTAATATCATAGATCCATAAAATTTACAGTGTTCATAAACCCAAATGTTCGTCAATGGAGACGTTCGAAAACAGGTACCACTGTATGCTCTCCAGGTAACCTCTTGCCCTGGCTATGCAGATACACTAGTCACTATGCTGTAAGGGTGGTGCATTTTCCTTTAATAACTTTAGTGATTATACAAAAATTTCTTGCTTCTCTTCAGTTTGGGCCCATGACGAAACTGGATGATTAAGTTCTCCCCATGGTAACTGGCTGATACCTGGTTGCTAGCTATTCAAGAGCAGTGGTTAATATCAAGTAGTTTGAAAGTAATTTTAAGAGGCAGTGCCCTTTATCCAAGTAAAGATGCCACTAATGAATGACATTGACTGGTTTGAAAAGGGCCCCAATACCAATGCCTGAAGTTTCATTATGGTGTGAAAAATGCCTTAGGAATTGTATTGGTCCCGAGGTGAGGCCTGACAAGGGAGTATCCAAAGACAGGTATGGTTTTCTGTTTTCTGTAAGTTGAAAATGCCTCTTTTATATATGACCCTTTGTCAGAAGTTGTGGGAACAGGGATATTTGTTGAATCTTTAACTGCCACATCCCTGAAGCATTCTCATACTCCCAGGTTATTCCCTTATTACACTGTTCTTAGCACAGTATTAGGGACATGCTATAGCCCCTTCATGTTAAAAATTCCTCAAGTGATGGTATTTGGAGATGGGGCCTTTGGGAGTTGATTAGGTCATGAGGGAGAAGTGACCCTCAAAGGGATTTATGTCCTAAGAGGCCTCAGATGCTCCCTTCTGCCATAGGAGGATGCAATGAGAAAGGCCATCTATGAAATCAGACCTAGAATGAACTACTGTGTTTCCCTGAAAATAAGACCTAGCTGGACAATCAGCTTTAACGTGTCTTTTGGAGCAAAAATTAGTGTAAGATCCGATCTTATTTTACTATAAGACCCGGTCTTATATATAAATTTTTCGCTCCAAACAATGCATTAAAGCTGATTGTCCGGCTAGGTCTTATTTTTGGGGAAACATGGTAGGATGTAGTTCTTAAGACATGGATCTGTGGGCACCTTGATCTTAGACTTCCCAGCCTCCAGAACTATGAAATGAATCTGTGTTGTTAAAAGCCATTCAGCCTGTGGTATTCTGTTATAGCAACTTGAATGGACTAAGCACATAATAAGCATTCTGTACATACTGAATGATAATTTTGTAAAAGCCACAAAAAGCCATCTAAAAGAATTTTAGAATAACTAGTGCTCTTACCCCAGCAATATCCGTGATCACCTTCTCTGTAACCTCTTTCCCACCTGTTAATCGAGTAGCACTTTGAAGAAATGTAATGGCTTTTCTTAAGTCTCCTTCTGACACTTTAACAAGATAAGATACTCCCTGAAAATAAGAGTTTTTTTTTTTTTTTTACACATGATGGTCAGTTAGACTTTTTGGCTTTAGTAAAGAGAAAAGCACTATTATTTTAGCCTAGAGTTGGGAGGAAAACAATTCATTTCTGTTTTTGAGGGAATATTATCAGTTCTGTAGTGGAACAATTCATGGAGATAGCATCAGTCCAATGGAAGGATAGCGATCTCTTGCCTTTGAAAGAAATTTGCAGAGACAGAGACGTCCCATACTTTTCATCCTATTTCTTGATTACATAAAACAAAACTCAAAATATGGTTAAATTGTTATAATGAATAAGAGCCCTCCTACATATTCTATCACTGAACCAGAATTTTATCATATCAAATTAGTTTTTGAAGTATTAGGTAGTGACTAAAATGTTGTCATGCAGATTTGTTGTGGCAGAATTTGCATTATATGGATGAAATCTGCCCCAGTTTTGGGTCACTGAAATATTGATCATAAACTTCTAAAGGTACCTGAAAGACTGAACCTGTAATGCCTACACATTTCAACTCATTTAGCTTAACTTTGCCTGAAGAATTGGAATCAGAAATGGAAATACACATAGGACTCCTTTCAGGGCCTCTTCATAAGAATTCATCAAGGGATTAGTACTTACCTCATTGCTAATTTTGACATTTTCTTTATCAGCAATGTCTAGTAATCGCTGCCGTTGAATTTTATCTGACAGAGGTTTGAAGCGGAATTTAGAACATCTAGAGGTCAGAGGTTCAATTATTCTGTAAAATATTGGGGAAAAAAGTCAGTGTTTAAGGAATTTCCCCCAAAGAACTCATTTTTATCAAGAAAAAATCAAGATTTGATGATGAAATTAATGTAGCGCTGAAACATTTACGTTTTTTCTCTCCGTAATTGGAGGTTATCAAAATAAGGCTACCTAGCATCTATCTTCAGGGCAAAACCGACTAACGTACCGACTAACATAGTTACAGATGAGACAGAATCGGGTGGTTTTAGACTCTTTCTCCATGGTACGTCTTAAAGCTGCCTGAGCAGCGGAGGTCATAGAATCTGCTTCATCCAGAATCACAATCTTAAAAGGAGGACATGGCTTCCCACTGATTCAGAAAAACACATAGGAGTTAAAATTTATAATTCACATATCACAATCTAATTTTAGAACATTCTCATCATCCCCAAAAGAAACCCTGTGCCCATTAGGATCCACTACTCTTCCAACTCTTCCAGCCATAGGCAATCATGAATCTCTACTTTGTTTCCACAGTTTGCCTATTCTGGACATTTTCTATAAATGGCATTATATGATGTCAATATAATGTCTTTTGTGATTGGTTTCTTTCACTTAGCATAGTGTTTTCAAGGTTCATCCCTGTTGTAGTGTTATTCATTCTTTGTTATTGTCAGTATGGTAAATGGACATACTGCATTTTTTTCGTCCATTCATTAGTTGATATTTGGGTTGTTTCCATGTTTTGACCATTATGAATAATGCTATTACGAACATTTGTGTACATGTTTTGAATAGACATGTTTTATTTCTTGTAGGTATATGTATACCTAGGACTAGAATTGCTGGGTTATGTGGTAACTATGTTTAACTTTGTGAGGAATTGCCAAACTCTTCAAAGTGGCTGCACCATTTTACATTCCAACCAGCAATGTATAAGAGTTCCAATTCCTCCACATTTTTAATAGTTGTGTTATATACTGTCTTTTTGATGATACCCATCCTGGTGAGTGTAAAGTGGGATCTCATCATGGTTTTGATTTGCATTTCTCTAATGGGTAATGATGTTGATGAGCCGTTTTCATGTACTTTTTGGCCATTTGTGTATCTTATTTGGAGTAATTCAGATCCTTTGCCCATTTTAAAATTGGGTTGTATTTTTACTATTGAGTTGTAAGAGTTCTTTATATATTCTTGATCTAAGTACCTTATAAGATATATGGTTTATATGCATTGTCAATTCAATGTGGCTATCAAAAATTAGTTGTTCACTTTCTACAGATTCTTAATGTGTGCTCTGATACAAATTTTAATATATACCAGGTACCAAAACTTTAATCTTGGACCTTTGCCACCTAAGGAGTATAAGTTGACTAAATATCCTTTTTAATTCAGGGCAGTCCTATTTAATTATTAATAATACCTGCTCTTTCACTGTAAAAACATCTCAATATGGACAAGAACTTATGTGGTCACCCTAATTATGAAATATACACTAAAGCTTAATACAATCTTACAGAACTTTATGAGTGTACCACCAAATTATGTAATTAAAAATACTCCTTAGACAAAATGTCAGTGAAAAATCCTTGACAGCTAAACAAAATTAGTTATAATGAAAGGTCATTTCTGGGTTTGAATAATTTAGATAAAAATAGAAAAAGTTGTAAATTTGGCAGAAACATGTATTTTCAACAGATAAAATGACATGGTACGGAGAAGGGGAGATGAGCTTACTTACTCTGAACGACTTCCTGATACAGTTAATTGGGCAAAATTCTTCACTTTCTCTCTAACTACTTGTATCCCACGTTCATCAGATGCATTTAACTCAAGAACTCTTAATCGAAAAAGTTCAGGCCTATGTCAAAATGAAACAAGTATGAAACATCATAGAGCACTTAAATAACCCAGGTTTAAACCACATTTTAACACTTGCACATTCTGTAGGAGTTCAAAATCCGTATAGTAAATAATATGGACAGAAGGCACACAATCACTTCTGTATTTTCTTTTGCAGAGACATGCAATCAACCTCTTGGCTTTTTTTTCCATGCTTTAAAAAGAAAAATAGGTAGATGATGTCACATAACATATAAAATTTTAAATCAATTTTCCACCTAGGATAGTATAAACATCTTGCTATGTCATCAGAACCACTGTAAATACCATTTTAATCTATGTGACATTCCATCCTACAACTACCATCATTTACTTATTTAACATCTTTCTATTGTTAGACATTTATAGTTTCAAATGTTACAATTTTAAACAATGCTGTAATATATAACCTAAGCATTTTTCTATGGGCATAAACATTTAAGAAGCTCTGTGCATATATTTTCTATTTTAAAACCACATATATTTCACAAATGTGGAATTTATAATTAAAATAAGTTCTTTAAGTTCTCTAAGGACAGGCATTAGGCATTATTTTTAAAAGACTTTTAAAAGTTATAATTTGGACTGACCTAAACTAGAATAACTAATAATAAACTACTTAATAATTTCATTATGACTACATTGCTAATGCTGGTTCAATTTGGATCTGATTGAGTTGTGGAATAATCAAGAAAACCTCCTTTGTAATTTCCTTAAGAAGGAAAAGTTGCTGTCTAACAATATTAGGTTCATAACAGCTTTGCCTTTTGTCTCCCCTCACATTTCAATAAAAATATTTTTACATATTTGCTGGTTGCAAAGGCATCTAATTATTTTCACATGTAAGATTTCAGATGTATCCTTTGGCCATAGCCTGATATAAAAATTCTGGATAAATATAAGATCTTTTGCCATGCTGGTGCATAATGCATGGGTATCAGACCTGGGCTGATATATCTTTTCTAGGTAAAGGACTCCTATACAATGGTTGGCTAAACGGAGAGTGTCAATCTAGGAAGAGGAATCTAAGAGGAATCACAGAGATTTCTCTGCTGTACCCAGAATCACACTGCATCGGCTACCACACTCAGGAAGCTTGAGGGCAAGGAGCTGGCCTAGTCACTCCAGAGGTATGGCCTGGAAAATCCAGAGGAAGGAGGAACTCAAGAAGAGGTGTGAGTCAGTAGCATCAGACACAACAGATTCTATCACACGACATAGATCTGAACCACAATGATTAAGAGAGTGATGAAACTATCGACATGAGATAGGTTGGGTCCTCCGGGCTCCAAAATCATAATGAAAAAAAGTGATCAAAAAAATCACAAGGCTCTCTGTGAAGTACATTCAAATTTTGAATAAGGTTCAGAATGAAGGTTACAAAAGATGTAGGTAGGCAAGCTAATTTATTGGAGGGGAGGAAGTGGAAATGGGCCCACTGGACTAATAAAAAATTCAGAAACAAAAAAAACCCCAACAACTTCACAGAGAAACCAAATGCACATTTTTAGAGAAAGAAAAGCAGTACCAGAGATTTTCGGTCTTAAATCTGAAAAAGAGAGAGAGAGGGACTTACCCAAATAGTTCCCTAGCTGCTGCCAAAATAGTGGATGTTTTTCCAGTTCCAGGTGGCCCATAAAACAAGAGATTAGGGAGCTGTAGAAGTTAAATTTTATTTTTTTTTAAATTGTATTCTGACACAAATAGATGAAAAGGACTGAAAATGTCTATGGAACAGTGCAGTAACTTCCTTAATAGAGAGGGGAGATATATCTTAATACACAGATTTCTTAATATAACTGGTATCATAGTATTAACAGTTTTAAATGCTTTTTCATATAATACCATTACTTTTTCCCCAAGATGTCTTTCTAGTATCTTAAGCTGAATCATATTTATGATTGCTTCTTACCTAATCTACTTAGGTGGAATTTTCAAAGCTGAAATCAGAAACCTCTTATTTCTGAAGGGAATCCCAGGCTTCTCTCAGTTCCCTGTCCCACCCTTTTGCTCAGATTTTGTATTATATAAAGATGTCAGTTGTTTCAAAGAGGAAATAGACCAAAGGAGCAACTGGGTCTGGCCAATACTGAGGAAAAAGGAGTGAAGAGACATATTAGGGCTTTGGATGAGCTGAAGTTGCAAGAAGAAAGATTAAGAAAACTAAGCTCCTATTGTATATATAGCATAGTATTTAAAGGGGGTGGGAGGTTATAAAGGAAGGTAAAGGGTGAATAAATTAAGTCTTAAATTTCCCAGTGACATTAAACATCATTTGCTACTCACATCAGCTCCTTCTAAAGACTTTTTCAGCACTGCAACCACTTCATCTTGGAAAGCAACTTCATCCACACATTTTGGGCGACTGGAAATAAAAAAGAGAGGTTATTTAGTATACTATAGTAGACACAGAAAAGTCTCCAAGTGTTCTGTTTACCAATATATGAGAATTATCATTGGTATTTTAGTAATGAAATGAGAATCTTTCATAATCGGAAGTAGGTGGATTTACCTTAAGCAAATACATACTGAAGGAGTGAAGTAATTTTTCACTTTTCCAGATACATGGTTTGCATCTGTTATGCTTACAAAAATTAAACAAAAGAATTTTACTTTATTACATCACAAAAGCCAACTGGTAAAAAATTTAACGTGAACACTTGCCTAGGAAGTAATACTATATTTTAAGAAGATCCGGTACCTAAACCTGAAAAGGGAGAACTATTTAGTAATCTCAGGATAGGTAACTATTTTGGTTAATACAGTTACATAGTTATTAAGTTGTTAATTGGTTAGTATCAATTTCTTCCATCACCTAACTGCACAAAAAATGCATATCTATTCACTTCAATGAGGGCTAACAAAATAAGTTTAACCAATATGAAGTATGACATAATTTTCATCTTAAATCATTAACTAGTCATTTTAAAAGAAGCTAGAATAGTTATAGTCCAACCCTAAGATTAAACTTTGTGCTTAGTTAACTAAGCAAAACTCTTCTTTGAATCATACTGTTCTAATTAATCTGGTCAGTGCCAGATGGAATTTCATGTCAGATAATGTTTTCTAGGAAAACCAGTGTATGTTATAAACCAGAGTTTCATACTCAAGTGCCTGCACAGGGCAGGCAGATAACAAGCGTGAAGAAGGCAAGAGAAAATAGGGACTATTAACCATTGAGGAACATACTCGTATGACCTCTCCAAAATGAGCAGCAGTATTCAAGTCCATCTAAGTTGTCAGGTGAAAATTTGCATCTACTGTTGCCTAATCGCAAGAAGCTGAAACATCTAGATTTTTCTCCCTTGTATGTTTTTTAAATTAAAAATATCTAGATTTTTTTATGTGATATTTCCCATTTTTAAAAGCATTTTGGTGTTAAACAAAATATATGAGGGCCTTATCTGGCCTATCTGTAAACCACTGGTAATAACTGAGGCATGAGGTTACGACTACTACTTGTCATAATATCACTTAGTTGACTGAAATTTAAATGCCACTTCAAGCATTGTTTTTGCAAAAAATTATACAGAAAACCTCAACAATTTCCAACTATCAGTCATGAAAGGGGAACAGATTATTTGGACTTAAGTAGAACTCCTGACCAAACCATAGACCTGAGTGAGTTACAGAGAAGACCTAAGTTCATCTATAAAATACGATAATTAAACTGGATCATTCTAAGGTAACTTTCAATTCCAAGGGTCTATGACTCACATAACTGGGTGATTTTCAAGGACAAAATCTAAAAACAAATTGTCCCCTTAAGCAAAAAAAAAAAAAAAAGTGATCAAAACTGGTTAGAGATGTAATTTATTAATTATTTCAACAAAAACACAAGAGTTCTTACTATTTTTCCACCCATGGAACAGGTTTGGCTTTCTTGCTCTCTCCACTGCTTCCAGCAGTGGCAGCTACTCCTCGATCCTTGGTCAATGGTGGTTTAGTACTGATAGATGTGCCTTTTAGAAATGCCTGCATGGTTACTTCACCCTGACGAGGTGCAAGACAGAAAAAGAAAAGCTCCTTTGAAACCATTAAGAGAAAGTACTGCCTGCAAGCACATTTAACCTTGTGCGAAGCTATTCAATATTACTTACTAAATAAAGAACATCACCCCATGACCTAGCACTCTTTGAATGCATTGTGGCGCAGGCTACAGGGATATAAAAGAGGCCAAAGTGCTTAAGGAATTTAGAATCGATTTATGACAAAGTTATAGAATAAAGGTAAGTCTTATGTCAGGAAATTTTTTAAGAGTTCCAAACTTTCTGACAAATGTCATTAATGGCCAAACTCTACATGGGCCTCTGCAATCTCTGTCTTAGCTCTAGCTCTGTGGAATGGACTCAGGAATTAGGAGTGCTGATACCACAAATGAGAACCTCCACTTGTGTTTTTGGGCCTAGAGCTCCCCTCCAGGGCCTCTTTTCCTGGCAGAGCCAGTTACTACCTACCTTCTGAGGCTTTTCTCTGGGGAGGATTGGTCCAGGTGGGGAATCAGTTATTAAAACGGAAACAGCTGTTTTTTGATAACATGCTTATTTGAACATATTAAAAACAATGCAGAAAAGCCCGAGGAGTTTAAAAAATTCAGACAAAAATCTCACCCACAAAAATACCCACTATTAACTTTCAGGTAAACATTCTTCCAGGCAGCAGAAGGCTGTTTTTATGGATAGAAAGGCATCATTAACTTGCTTGAAAATTCCCAGCTTTAGTGGCAATTCTACTTTTTTCACTGCTTTCATCCCCCAGACCTAGTGAAATGACTGGTACATAATAGATGCTCCATAATATTTGATGACTGAATTACCATTTATGAGACACAGCTTCCCCTTCTGTAAAAAGGACTAAGGCCTAATCCATAAGGCAACTGAGGTAAATAAAAGAATTCAGCAAACACAGTTTTGTGCTTGACATATGGGTATATGATCAATAAGTAAAACTGTTAATATCTGTAAACAGCCAAGGTTTTTAACGTTCTTGGATTATGCCATCCCTACCACAGGTTTGCTAAACAGTAATAAATCCAGAGCTGGGCTCTGAAAGATGCTGCACTGAGCCCCCATTTCCCGAAGGGGTAGGAGGGAGCTAGGCTGGAGCGCTACGACGGAGGGGAAGACATCACAAAGACATCACAGGGGCATCAAGGGCGCAGGAGAAGAGGAAGGCGAAGGCAACAGTCGCAACTTCTCCGGCTGGTCACCTGTTATCCCAGGCTCCCCGCGCGTGTCCCTGGGCACTGCCTGGGCCTTTCAGCCGCTCGTCTCCGGAGCGAGGACGCCGCCGGCTCGTTCCTGGGGCTTCCGAGACGGCGAAAGGCCGATGGGGTCTCGAAGTCTTGGCTCCGTCCCCCAATCCGAGAATATGAGACGCAGGAAGGCCCGCGCTGCCAGGCTGAGAGTCCCCGCCGTCGGCACAGTCGCCTCAGTTCCCGCCACGGAACTGCCGGCGGCGGGTGGGCGGGTTTACGCGGCACGTAACGCGTCAGTTCCGGTACAACACGCTCTGTGCGTCTGGGTAAGGGAACCGTTTACTGCTGTACAGTTTCACTTAAAGAGACGACGGCACAGATTTTTAGGGATGTGCAGAGTGGAACGAGAATGACTGAAGAGGTGTAAATAAAGTTCCACCCTGTCCCCGTGCATTCCTCCCACGAGACTGCAGGGCAAGGGCACTTACCAGCGACAGTCCCGAGGAGACGCTAGGACCGCGCTTACCCGGCTTAAGCCGCTCAGCGAACACGGGCGGAGACGGATCCGCTGTGGCTCATCCGCGAGGGCGGTTGGGGAGGGGTGTGCGGGCCTCGGATACCCCGCGTTCCACCCAAGGTCTCAAAAAACCCACCCTCTTTTTGGGTACGAACCTGCATAACCGGAACCTCACTGTGAACTTCATGGGGCGTCTCACTAGCATTTC
Source organism: Rhinolophus sinicus (assembly GCF_036562045.2). Classification (NCBI taxonomy): domain Eukaryota; kingdom Metazoa; phylum Chordata; class Mammalia; order Chiroptera; family Rhinolophidae; genus Rhinolophus; species Rhinolophus sinicus. The sequence goes on from NC_133751.1 coordinate 50,112,547, forward strand.
TGAGGCGACACAATTCGGCTTGCAACCTGCTCTTCGAAGGACGAGGATTGGGGAGGGTGGAGTCGATTCTTCGCCAGAAGAGGGCACCCTGAAGACCCCTGTCCTCCCTCTGGCTTCGTCTTCGCAGAGCAAACTGTGCGTATCTTTAGGGCAGAGACGTCTAAAGGAGATGCTTTTTCTTCCCCTTTTGGGTGCATATAGCTTATACCTCTATTAGTGTCTGCCTGTTGGTGAGACGGAAGACCTCGCCATGCAGCTACGGTCATCTTCTAATCCCAGAACCCTCCCCAGAAATATGGTGGTGCAAATGCTTAATAAAACCTAAAAACGATTGATAATAATGTCCATCTCCACCAGGTACAAGCCTTGTGGGCTCTAGATCTCTGCATCACAGTACAACTTCTGCCCAGTCTTGCTTCCCTGCTCCCTCTCAGACGTTGATTCCGAGAGTACCATCCAATAAAAAACCTGCATGCAAATCTCAAAATCTCGGAACGCTTTTCCTAAGGAATTCAACCCATGAAGGTGCACGATGTAGTCCCGGAAAAAGACTCTAAGATGAATTTTGAAATTGGGTCACCTGCTAGCCTGCTGGTAATGAGAACCCCCATCACTGGTGATAGTGGAGCACTGATAGCCCCTGGAATGCTGTGGCAGTGTTGAAACTCATCAGTGGCAAACTGGAATGGAATGTCTAGAAGGGAGTGCACCAACAGATAACGTATCTCAGGGGTTTCAGGAAACAGTCGTTATAAGAAGTTTGGAATTGAATTGGCCATTTTTTCTTTGGGAGGGGGAGGGCTCATTCAAAGCTAAAGAAAAACATTAAAGAAAGATGAAAAACTGAGGATGATTTATTGCCAATATCAGACCAAACGCGAAAGCCAGAGAGTCTGTTTGGCAGCATATAAAATTATTCACATAGCCTGTAGCCAGAGGGGGGGGAAAATCTGTGGGCCAGACCCAAAAACTAAATTATAGAAGTAGCAAAGTTGCAGAGAAGGTTAAATTCTCAACCCTACCAAGTCTATACCAAGGTCAAGACCCTGACTCGGGAAAAAATGGGATGCTGAGACTGAAAATGGGGTCATCTGGATCAATGCATTTGAAAATCTTAAATTCCCATATTTCCCTAAATACTGTTGATCTATAGAAGTAACCTGTTCTTTTCTGTTAAAGGCTAGTGCTGCTCTCTTGGGGATGTATGTATAAGCTTGGTGATGTAGAAGTTTTTGCCTTCTGAGACAATACATATCTCCTGTTACTCCCCAACCGTCTACCCCACTCTTTACTCTGACCACCAGAGCGATAGGATTAAGTCACAATGCAGCCCAGCTGAGGAAATGCTGGACTGGCTTTAGGTGGAAAAGGACTATATGCTAAAGGAGCTGCAGGACTGGATATTATGACTGGCCGGAGAGCATGTAAGGGACTGCACTGGATGAAGGGGGACAATATAAAGTTGGGAAGGGGAGAATAAACCTATGACATAGGATTTGACATCTTGGCAAAACCCCAGGTAATAATATTTAGTTGGCCCTTGGAAGCTTGGAAGAAGCAATGGCCCACAATAAGTAAAGTAGAAATGCCAGAACTACAGTGGCAAACACTGGGGGAAGAAATCAAAAGATTCAGAGAAGTAGGATATACTATGTATATCCATTAGCCCACTCTGTTCCTGGGATAGTGTTCTTGTCCAAAGTGATAAGGAATGTGCTGATGAGGGGTCTCCAGCATTTTGAGAAGCTCAGTGGTGGGTTGTCCTCTGTAGATCAAGGCTGTTGGTGGGAGATGCTGGGACAGAACAGGGTTTTCTGATACTAATGGGGACAATAGAATTCCAAAATAATAGAGGCCAGATGGCAATGCTTAATCTCAAAAGCAAGCTAGGTGCAGTTATCATCATGAGTGGCAAGTTCAGAGGCAGTCAGGGAGGTCTGACTCACAGACAGCTAGAGAAGTGGTTAATACAGCATAGCATCCTGAGGGACATGATAGAGCAACAAACAAGTGTGTTGCTCGATCTATGCAACCAAAAAAGAAAAATCAAAGATGGATGATCAGGAGGCTTACCAGAGCCACAATAATAAAAAGTCATGTTCACTTTCTAAATTTCCAGACCTGAGCCAGTTCTCTAAAACAAATCTCACTGACTGCTAGAGAAATTAGGTCCTCATGGAAAAGGACCCTGCAAACACCATGACAAAAGTATAAGGTAATGATTTCCTCAGTCTTTCCCAAAGCCATTTACTCATATAACTATACATGGAGGGAAAGAGAAATATGAAACCTTTCAAGGTCTGTTGGATACAAGGTCTGAGCTGAGATATCCAGGGACCCAAAGCACTCCCCTATCGGAGTGGGTGGATAAGGGGTCAGGTAATAAATGGAGTTCTGACCAGGACTGGCTCATGGTAGGTCCACTGGCTCCATAACTCACCTGCTGGTTATTTCCCTTGTTCCCAAAAGAATACTGGAAATGGCCATACTTAGGTATTAGCAGAACCCACACTGGTTCCTTGGCCTATGGGGCAAGGGCTATCATAGTGGAGAAAGCCAAGTAGAAGCTTGTAAAACCACCCTACCTTCCACAGCCAAGATGGTAAATCAAAGACAATACCATATGAAGGGGTATGGCAAATATTAGTGCCACCCTTGAACACCTAAAGTAGGCAGGAATGGTGGTCCTCATCATATGCCTATTCCATTCATCAGTATGGCCCCAACAAAAACTAGATGTACCCTAGAGGATAACAGTGGGTGGCCGTAAACTCAGTTAAGTAGTAGCTTCCCAATTGTAGCTGTGAACTAGATACGGAATCTTTACTAGACCAGTTTAAAATGGCCTTGGATACATAGTACCTGGTCGTCAATCTGATAAATGTATTCATTTCCATCCTCATTAGGAAGGAGGACCAGAGCAGTTCACATTCACATAGGACAGAACACAGTATACATTCATTGTTGCCCCCAAACTGTGTTAAATCTGCCCTCTGCCATAATGTAGCCTTAAAAACCCGGACCATCTAGACATTCAGCAGATGACCACATGACCTACTATATTAATGATCAGATGAGCAAGAAGTGGCAAATACATTGGAGGACTGGGTAGGACACGTGCATTCCAGAGGGCAAAAAAATGCTAAATGAAGATTCAGGGGATTACCACATCAGTGGTTTGGGGCAAGCTGGGGACATACCCTTCCATCCCCACCAAATTAGGACAAGTTATCTCACGTCTCACACAACTAAGCACAATGCCTGGCAAGGCTTTTGGATTCTGGGGAAGCATATTCCGTATTTAGAAATAACTGTTCTCACTTGTTAGTGATAAGGAAAACTGCCAGTAGGAAAGGGTTCTGTAGCCAATCCACGCTGAGGTGTAAGCATCTGAGATGCTTCAGCAATACAACCAGTGAGCTGTACAACCCAGAGGACTCTATGTTGTTAGAGTTATCTGGGCTGGGGAAAGATGCCATGTGGAGAAAAGCAGCATCACAGCACAAATCCTTAGGTTCCTGCTGCAAATCTATGCCATCTGCAGCAGAGAATCATTCGGAAAAGATATCCTTATGTGCTACAAGCCCTGGTAGAGACTGAGCACCTAACCATGGGACATTAAGTGACCAAGTTTCCAGATTTGCCCATTAGGAGCTGGGTTCTGTCAAATTCACCAAGCTTTAAAGTTGGGAGGAACCAGCAGCAGAAAGTTGTATGAGGAGATGGCCCAGGTTCACGTCACTTATCACTTTGTACCAGTGCCTCTCTCTCAGCTCACATTTATGACTATTAGTTTTCTATTGCTACGTAATAATATTACCACACACTTAGAAGCTTAAAACAATACATACTTATTATTTCACAGTTTTTGTGGGTCAGGACTTGGGGCATGACTTAGCTGGGTCCTCTTCAGGTTTTCAGAAAGCTGCAATAAGGGCATCGACTTGGGCTATGATATTATCTGACAATCACCTGGGAACAGATTCACTTCTAGCTTCATGTGGTTAGAGTCAAAATCTAGTTCCTCGCGGACTGCCACATTCAGGGATTTAGTTTTTTGTTGACTGTTCACCAGAGATCCCCTTCAGCTTCTTGTCACATGTACCTTTCCATATGTCAGCTCACAACATGGCCACTTGCTTCTTCAAAGCGAACGAGTCACAGGGAGTATCCTTGCAAGAGGGGCATCATAATCTTATGTAGTATATCACATACACACTTGTGTGCACCCTGTCACCTTGGCCATATTCCACTGATTAGAAGCAAGTCACAGGACTTGCCCACACTGACAGGGGGAGGGTATTGCTAAAGAGAGTGAACACCTGGGGGCAGAGATCATGGGGGTCACCCTAAAGTATGCCTTTACGGTGGCCCCTCATGGCTGGGGTTAGCCCTCTGAGGAGGAGGAACTGCCTGATGGGACAGATGCCCCAGGAGCTGGATGTAGGAGCATGATGAGGCTGGTTATAGAAATGTTGGGAAAATAGATACGGCCTCATTTGGTCCTACACAGACTGCAGGAGAGCAGGAAGCAACCTCAGGAGCTAGGGCTCTTCCTGATCTCACTGTCCAAGCACAGTTTACAAGACCTTGTGACTTGCTATTTCTGGAATTCTTCAGCTCATTCCTGACTTTATCCTTGGTCCTTATCCATGGAGGTGAGTCCCACCTTTCTCCACCTCTTGATTCCTGCTTCTTAAATATCTGTAGAGAAGGAGGAGGATTGAGACCAGCCAGCTGTGAAGCACAGTGATGTCAGCTGCAGAGGAAGAGGAGAGAAAGGCACAGGAGTGTTGCTACAGGGTCTCGGGAGTTCGACAGACCAACATGCTGGAGAGAGGGCTCTTGGAATAACTGACTATGACCTCCTTCATCTACATTCAGCAACCATTGAAAAGCTGTGGGGATGCCTTTCCCAAAGCGGGGAGCCTGCTTTAGATCCAACCTAGGCTTTTGAATCAACAAATTTTTTTCAAAAGCACACAGAGCCCTTTGCTGCATTAACAACATTGGCCATATCTACCAAGTAAAAAGAAAGTATAGTCCTGCACCATATATGGTAGCATATTGTCACACTTTCTACAATATACATTCATGCAGTGAGTCTTGATATATGTTTCTCAGTAGACTTCTTTGCTTTGGTCTCTTCGATTACGTTATCAACCACAATATATACATTTCTCAATGAGAATATGTAAGAACTAGAGCTGGGCAGAAGACTCTTTAGGGTTCTGACTATTAGAATAGTCAGAAAATACATCACTTGGATCCGTTGAAGCAATTTTGACCATTGATTAGCCAGCCACTCATACAGAAACACAGTCCAAAGCTTCCCCAATCCTTTGAACCTCAGTGGTTTTCTGAAGCGTTGAAAATGGCCACACTTGATGGTGCTGGCTGAGTGCAAAGTGCCCAGACTTCCCAGGCCTCACAGGAGGAAACTCTCCACAAACATCATCGGTGGCAACCAGAGGAGCCATTTCAATACCAGTTATCATTGTTGATGTTCCCAGGTGCTGCCCCCGGGTGCTCCAGGATGGTCCACTTTGACTTTCAACTTGGCCCCATGGAACTTGTGTCTTCTCCAAGGTCTTGCACACCGTTGCCACTCAGGAAATAACTGCTGAATGAATGGTGGTTGCAGCACATTTTTAAAGCCCTTTGAAAGTAAGAAAAATAAAAAATAAACAGGTTGACTCTTCTGTGGGTAAAACTTTTGTCATCGTCCCATTTGTTTAGATGACAAAGAATACAGAACAATGAGATCAAAATCTAAAACTTTTGGAAGAATTATTCATATTTTCTATGGTTTAAAATTATTGCCTGTTGTCCCCTAGAAATAACATGCTCCAGCTGAAGGAGTTGGACTAAAGGCAGTCTTGATTCTCTAAAATGTGGTGTGCTGAATGCATACTAAACACTAGCTGTGCATTATGCAATATTTAGAGGAAATAGAAATGATCTAAATCAGGATTTTCCAGATGTGTTTTTCAGAACCAGTAAGAGAATACAAGAGATGAGCATTTTTCTCCCTCAAGTTCTAATATAGGAGGAAAGAAAACATTTATCCAGGCTCAGAGAAGTTTTATACGAAGGAAACCTGCGTACTTTTATTAATTACTTCATTTCCCAAACTCTTTGACTGCAGAACTCTTTTCTTTGTGGAATGCCACATGCCATGTGTATTAGAGAGATGCTGCAAAAAATGAGACCCAATAATATAATAAACAATACGTTGATTTCTATCTCAGGTAGCCGTCCAGGGCAGGTAGGAAGACCAGTCTGCTCCACACAGCTAGTTGGGATTCCCAGTTCCGTCAGGTTTTTCCACCATCCCCTAGAACGTCATCTTTGTATGGTCAAAACTGGGTCACAGGCCTATAGCCAATGAAAAGTATTGTATACGTGACAGTTTCTCAGCGTAGATCAGAAGCGTTCTTCCCACACGCAAAAGAGAGAGTTAACTTTGTTAGGTGGTGGAAGTGTTAATTATCTTGATCTTGGTAACCATTCTACAATGTATATGTATATCAAATCATCACATTGTGTATTTTAAATATATACTCTTATATTTGTCAGTTATTCCTCAATAAACTTAGAAAAAATACATAGTTCTAAAAAAAAGCAAAACAAAACAAAAAAACTTCCCCTTCCAAAACTGGGTCACAAGCATATCTACATTCCAGTTCATAGGTAGAGAAGGAATCGAAGGATCACACATGCAGTATTTTAAGGCTCAACCCTGAAGTAGCACACATTACCTTTTGTCAAATTCTATTGATGAAAACTTTGTCACATGGTAACTCCTAGCTTCAAGAAGAAGTAGAAATTATGGACCCTAATAATGGAGGCCATTTCCCAGCTACCACTCCATTAATATGTAGCATAGTCACCCAACCAGCCTGCAGTTAAAGCAGGGACTAGAATCCAGGTCTTCCAACTCCTGGTCCAGATGTTTCATTGCCACACTAGCATTTTTGTATTCAGCCAACACGTATGGAGCCCTCTTGTATGCCAGGCTCCATGTCAGAGTATAGGGATGGAAAGTTTTATAAAACACAGTCTCCTAATTACATATTTACTATCAGGCTTTATAAATGGATAGACTTCATAGTCATTGCTTTGCATCATGCTGCTTTCACAGACCAAGAGGATGCATAGTCCTGACAAGGAATAAACACATGAACAGAGAATTCTAAACTAGACCCCCATACATTTGAAAAGTGAGTATATGAACAAGACATTTAAAATTATAACTGAAAGATATTCATGAAAATTGGTGTTAGGTTCACTGGGAATATAGAAAAAAAAAATAAAGCTGGATTTACCTCATTTTTTAAAACGCAAGGAATTGCTTAAACAAGACTCCCAAGCTGAGGACCAGATTTTCTTTCAGTTGAAGTAGGGAAAACCCATATGACCCTACCCGGCCCAGAAAGCCCCCACTTTTGTACCAGGAGATAGTGGCTCAAAGACTGCTACATGTACTTGAAAACCAATCAGAAAGCTTCTCTCACTTCCCCAAATCCCACCCTACTAGAAAATCCCACCCTAAAAGAATACTCACCAGAAACTCATAGGATTTCTTCTTTCCAGTCCATAAAACTCACTCTTCTTTCAACTCCCTTCCAGTCTCTGCTGGAAAGGAAGTGATAACAGTGACTCCCTTAGAATAATAAGCTTGGAATAAACGGTCTTCAATGAACGCTATAGGTGGTCTTTGTCGTTTTGACAAAATAATTACAGGTTGGTCAAATATTGAATTAAAAGAAAAAGAAATCATGAATATTCTAGAAGAAAACATATTTTAAAGAATAACTTTGGAATGGGAGGAATCTTTCAGACAAAACACAAAATCCAGAAGCCAAAAGGAAAATGATAAAAGAAATTAGGCTAAACAGGAAGCAAAAAATTTTGTATAAAACATTTTTAAAAGTAAAAATTTTCCAAACATATAACAAAGGATTAATGTACTTGATATACAAGAAACTTTAAAAAATTTATGAAAATAACTCAAGAAAAATGGACAAAGAGAGTAAACACAGGAAAATACATACAAATAAGCAATAAATACATGAAAAGAAGGTCATCCTCACACATAATCAAAGAGATACAAATTAAAATGAGATACTTAAAAAGTCTATTAGAATGTCAAATATTTAAATGACAGTATCTAATATTGGTAAGGGTATAAGGAAACAGGTACTTTCATACTATGTTGGGAGCAGGATAAGTCACTAGTGAATGTTTCAAAGTCAGTTTACAACAACTATCAAAATTTAAGGTGTGCATACCCCTTGATCTTGCAATTTTATTTCTAGTAATTTATTTTATAAGCAAATATATATATGAACAGATATTCAGGTTTTTATGTGTAGGTTTTGTTTGGACATAGTTTTCATTTTGGGGGAATAAATGCTCAGGAGTGTGACTGCTGTTTAATTTTTAAAGAAACTACGAAACTCTCTTTCAGAGTGGCTATACCATTTTTCATTCCCACTGGCAAATTATCAGCGATCCCTTTTCATTGTGTCATTTCCCAAATTTAGCATTCTCAATGCTTTTTCGATCTTTAAAAAATTTGTGCTATTTTTCCTACTTAAAAAAATAAATCATCCAAAGTTCATAGTTTATATTAGGGTTCACTCCTTGTGTTGTACATTCTATGGGTTTTGACAGATGTATAATGACATGTATCTACCATTATGTTGTTTCTTACTATTTTTTTTAAACTAGTTTCAGGTGTACAAAATAATGTAATAGTTAAACATTTATCATTTATATCCCTCACACAGTGATAACCCCCTCCCCCCATCTACTACCCCTCTGACATCGCACACAGCCATTACATTTCCACTGTCTCTATTCCTAATGCTGTACTCCACTTCTTGTATGTTTCTTACTGTTTTTAATTTTAGCCATTTATACTAGATGTGTTAATGATATTTCATTGGTAGTTTTAATTTGCATTTTCCTAATGGCTAAAAATGTTGAACTTCTATTCATGTGCTTATTTGCCATCCATATATCATATTTTGTGAAATATCTTTCATGTCTGTTGCCCACTTTCTAGTTGGATACTTTTGTTTTATTTTGTTTTAGTTTTCAGAGTTCTTTGTGTAATCTAGATACAAATTCTTTGTGAGATATATGGTTTGCAAGTATTTTCTCCCAGTCTGTAGCTTGGTTTTTCATCCTCTGAGCAGGGTCTTTTGCAGAGCAAAAATTTTAATTTTCATGAAGTCTCATTTACCATTTTTTCTTTAATAGTCTGTCTTTGGTGTCATATGTAAGAACTCTTTCCCTAGCTTGGCTTGCCTGTGTTAGTTTCCTAGGGTTGGTTGCCATAACAAATCACCATAAACGTGGTGACTTAAAGAAGAGAAAATTATTTTTACCTCCTACTGTGGCAGAGTATTCATTAATTATGTTCATGTATGCTATTTCCTGTCATCTCTCTAAATAAGTAATTGTACTTATTCTTAAGTTATGCCCCCTTTCTTTTTGCTACTAACTTTGTTTCCTTGGGTGTAAATTCTTCCATTGGTTGAAGTTGTGGCCTACGTCAGATCATGTCTGTTGGTACTTAGCCCTATATCCACTATTTTATAATCCCCTTTGTATTCCGGAAGCTGGGGGTCTGAGATGTCATATCCTAGACTCCCTTGCCAGATGAGTGTCAGTGAGATTATGCAAATGGGAGACAATTGTGCAATATTGAAGGGGGGACGAGGGGAGAAGCCATTGTGTTTCAGGTGGTGTCCTCGGCAGTGTCAGTAGTCCTGGCTCCTTTTCAGTGCAGTGTGGAAGCTCTAGCAGTCCAGCCAGTGAGTGTAGGCTTATGGGCTACAGCTCCGGGGCAGTAGCTGCTTCCTGATCTCTGGGCGACACCATCTCCCTCCCTTTGCTTCTCCAGCTTTTCCAAAATTACTGTGGCGGACTCCTTGACTAATACAGGATTTTGGTATTGGGAGTCATCCAAGGACACAGGCTCTCGTAGATATGAATCTAGGGTTGCTTATCTGAACTGGCCTCCTTGCCCGTAGAAGTGGGCTACTGTTAGTCTAAAGTGCCAGTGACAAACCAGATAGTTACATTAGTATCTAAGGTTGCCTTGGATGAAGTAGCCCATTCTTTGGAAGAGATAAAGGAATTTTTTCCTTTCCTGCTATTAGGGATTTGGGGATGGGGTGGAAGGTTACAGGGCATGCTTACTCTGCTGTCTTGCTCCAATCTTCCGTATTATTTTTCAGAACAGTGATTAGGCTTATTAAGATTATCTTTTTTCAGACAATAGAAAAAATTAATGTGACAAAGAGTTGGTTCTTTGAAAAGATTAACAAAATTGACAAACCCTTGGCTAGACTTACTAAGATAAAAAGAGAGAAGACACTGATTAACAAAATCAGAAACGTAAAAGGGGAAGTTATCACGGACACCACAGAAATACAAAGGATCATCCAAGAATACTATGAAGGACTATATGCCACCAAATTCAACAACCTAGAAGAAATGGACAAGTTCTTAGAAACATATAGCCTTCCAAGGCTGAACCATGAAGAACTGGAAAATCTAAACAGACCGATCACCAGTAACGAAATTGAATCAGTCATCCAAAACCTTCCCAAAAGCAAAAGTCCGGGACCAGATGGCTTCACTAGTGAATTCTACCAAACCTTCAAAGAGGATCTAATACCAATTCTGCACAAACTCTTCCAAAAATTGAAGAAGAGACAGTACTCCCTAACTCATTTTATGAGGCCAACATTACCCTGATACCAAAACCTGGTAAGGACAGCACAAAAAAGAAAACTACAGACCAATATCTCTAATGAATACCGATGCAAAAATCCTAAATAAAATTCTAGCAAATTGAATACAACAATGCATTAAAAAGATTATTCATCACGACCAAGTGGGGTTCATCCCCGGGGCACAAGGATGGTTCAACATACGCAAATCCATCAATGTGATACATCACATAAACAAAATAAAGGACAAAAATCATATGATTATATCAATTGATGCAGAAAAAGCATTTGACAAGATACAACATCCATTTATGATTAAAACACTTAATAAAATGGGTATAGAAGGAAAATACCTTAACATAATAAAGGCCATATATGACAAGCCCTCTGCTAATCTCATAATTAATGGAGAAAACTGAAGCCCTTTGCTCTACGTTCAGGAACACGACAGGGATGTCCCCTATCACCTCTGCTTTTCAACATAGTGTTGGAAGTCCTTGCCAGAGCAATCAGGCAAGAGAAAGAAATAAAAGGCATCCAAATTGGGAATGAAGAAGTTAAATTATCACTCTTTGCAGATGACATGATGCTATATATAGAAAACCCTAAAGACTCCACCAAAAAGCTATTAGAAACAATCAACGAATACAGTAAAGTTGCTGGCTACAAAATCAACGCACAAAAGTCCATTGCCTTCCTATATACTAACAATGAAATCTCAGAAAAAGAAATACAAAAACAATTCCTTTTGCAATTGCAGCAAAAAGAATAAAATACCTAGGAATAAACTTAACCAAGGATGTGAAAGACCTATATGCTGAAAACTATAAGACATTTTTGAAAGAAATTGAAGAAGACACAAAGAAATGGAAAGACATTCCGTGCTCATGGATTGGAAGAATCAACATAGTTAAAATGGCCATATTACCCAAAGCAATATACAGATTCAATGCAATCCCCATCAAAATCCCAATGGCATATTTTAAAGAAATAGAACAAAAAATCATCAGATTTGTTTGGAACTACAAAAGACCCCGAATAGCCAAAGCAATCTTAAGAAAAAAGAACTATAATGGAGGTATCACACTTCCTGACTTTGGCTTGTACTACAGGGCCACAATAATCAAAACAGCATGGTATTGGCAGAAAAACAGACACATAGACCAATGGAATAGAATTGAGAACCCAGAAATAAAACCACATAAATATGGACAGATAATTTTTGACAAAGAAGCTAAAAACATACAATGGAGCAAAGACAGCCTCTTCAATAAATGGTGCTGGGAGAATTGGATAGCCACGTGCAAAAGAATGAAACTGGACTGCTATTTGTCACCATGTACCAAAGTTAATTCAAAATGGATCAAAGACTTAAGCATAAGACCTGACACAATAAACTGCATAGAAGAAAACATAGGTACTAAACTTATGGACCTTGGGTTCAAAGAGCATTTTATGAACTTGACTCAAAGGCATGGAAGTAAAAGCTAAAATAAATGAATGGGACTATATCAAACTTAAAATCTTCTGCACAGCAAAAGAAACCATCAACAAAATAAAGAGGCAACCAACTGAATATGAGAAGATTTTTGCAAACAGTGCCTCCGATAAGGGGCTAGTATCCAGAATATACAAGGAACTCATGCAACTCAACAACAAAAAAACAAACAACCCAATTGAAAAATGGGCAGAGGACTTGAAGAGACATTTCTCCAAAGAGGACATACAAATGGCAAATAAACATATGAAAAAATGTTCAACATCACTAATCATCAGAGAAATGCAAATCAAAACCACAATGAGATATCACCTCACCCCAGTCAGAATGGCCATCATCAACAAGACAAATAGTAACAAATGTTGGAGGCTGTGGAGAAAAAGGAACCCTCATACACTGTTGGTGGGAATGCAGACTGGTGCAGCCGTTATGGAAGGCAGTGTGGAGGTTCCTCAAAGAATTACGAATAGAATTGCCGTATGACCCAGCAATCCCTCTCCTGGGTATCTACCCAAAAATCTGAAAACATTTAGAGATAAAGACACGTGTGCTCCAATGTTCATTGCAGCTTTGTTTACGGTGGCCAAGACATGGAAACAACCAAAATGTCCTTCGATAGATGAATGGATAAAGAAGTTGTGGTACATATACACAATGGAATACTATTCGGCAGTGAGAAAAGATGATATAGGAACATTTGTGACAACATGGATGGATCTTGAGAGAGTAATGCTGAGCGAAACAAGTCAGACAGAAAAAGCAGAGAACCATGTGATTTCACTGATATGTGGTATATAAACCAAAAACAACAAAAGAACAAGACAAACAAATGAGAAACAGAAACTCATAGACACGGACAATAGTTTAGTGGTTGCCAGAGGGTAAGGGGGGTGGGGGGGAGGTGAGGGTAAGGGGGATCGAATATATGGTGATGGAAGAACTGACTCTGGGTGATGAACACACAATGGGATTTATAGATGATGTAATACAGAATTGTACACCTGAAATCTATGTAATTTTACTAACAATTGTCACCCCAATAAATTTAATTAAAAAAAAAAAAAAGATTATCTTTTTTCAATCACAAGAAGGAAAAATCTATGACAATATTTAACCTTACTTATGGGAAACTTAGGCATGTGGCCTGCTGTTTCAATATCCCAATTCACATGCTGAAGGGGATTGAACTGTAGCCATGATACCTTGGAGGAAATGATCACATTTTTTTATTATTTCATTCTTGGTAGTAACAGTCCTGTCCTGGGGAAAAGAGCAGCCTCAAGGCGTTTTTGGCTGAATGTTTTTCAGTGGTTCAGTCTCTAAACCACAATGCCACAGAATTGCCTCTCTTCATATGATGGCCTTTGTGGGGAAGGCAGATTTCCCTGAAGCCTGATTTGTAGGCTTTCGCAACGTCTGGCTGACAGCCAGACTCATCACAGTCTCGGTGTGATTTTAGGGCTAAAGTTATTCCACCTTGTGCAATAGTTAAAGCCTGCAATAACCAGCTGCATTCCCATAAGGTTGATACTTTTTATGCCAACCTTTTAAGGTTGTCATAAAGCTACCGTGAAATGCATGCATGAATCTTAGGGTCTCCGAGTCCAGCAGGAGGGGTGACGGACATGAGGTCTTAGGAAGAATATGGGTTTTGTAGTCGGACAAATCTGGGTTCAGATCTTGGATCTGTGCCTTGGACAAGTCACTTAACCCAATGAGCACCACATACTTTATTTGTAAAATGGGACACAATCATAATGATCTCCAAGGGAAGATTAAATATGATCACTCCCTTATTCATTGATTCAATATTTATTATTGCCTACCTTGTACCAGACCTTATTCCAGGGTCTAGAGGACATAACATTGAATAGGCAAAGCACGAGCTCTCATAAAGTTTACATTCTAGTGAGGAGAGACAGATAGTATCACAGACCAAAAATTAAATAAGAAAATGCCACAATAGAAATGAAACAGTGATGTAAGAGACTTGCTGCAGTTTCTCTTTGTTTTCTCCTTGGTCCAACCCATCTGGTACACTGTCTAGAAATTTTCACAGGCCCCTTATCTAAGCCAGTGGGCCTCAGGACTCCAATCGTAATGACTTAATGTGACAGATTTCTCTAGAAATATTTGCATACAGCAGGTCCTAGAATGACATCATTTTGTTCTACGTTTGTTATAATGTTGATGAGAGGCTATAGGAATTTAACTCTTGTTTAAATCAGTTAAACTATGGTAAAATTGGTTTTTGAAGTTTGACGTCACTTCACTTCAAGTTGCAGAACCCACTACGATGTGAAGTGAGGACTTACTAGGTTAGTCCTTGAGTCACACTTTTATTTTACTTTGCTGATGGACTTTTCGGCTCCAGGTGGCCAGTGGAGGTGGTATTCGGGGGCAGGTAGACACTTGCTCAGCCTCTGCCTGAGACTATCCTGTTTCTGAATGTCTTGTAGAAGTTATTACTGGGACCTTAAGCCCTTGCTGGGATTATGATTTAATGCATCAGAATTTGTGGCTTTCACGAACCAGCTTTAATTCTGCCTTTCTAAAACAGAATATGGGTTTGCCAAGAAAGAGTCCAAGGTGATGAATGTTGTCATTTCAAGCCTAAACCTTCTAGGATTCCCAACGTGGGTGGCCACCTCTGGTCCTCCAGGCGGCTCCAGCCCAGAGCTGGGTTCCCCAGTAGGTAGATTAGGCACATGCATAAGGAGCTGGCAAAATGAGAACTCACACACACATCAAAAGTTAGCTTTCAAAACTTATTTGGAATTTTGGAAACAGAAAAATATTGAAAGATGGTTTTCTGATATCACATTTTATGGAAGTTTTCTCTTGTATTGAATTTGAATTACATAGGGGTGGGGAGGTTCCAGAATCTTTTGGAATTTGGAGCTTCTAAAGGTCTTACTGTTGCTCTCCCCCACACCACCCTAGAAACTTCCTCTCACCTCAGATCTCAGGATTAAGACGCAAAGTCTTCCCCAAATCTGGGGTCCAGGCTGCAGCATGAAGGATGTGTTGTATTTCTTACTCTATTGCAGCCCACTCTGGTTGTTGCCTTTTCTGAAGTGCTAATGACTGACCCATACAGTCCCACACTTTATCGTGCACAGCGTATGAAGGTGGTAATTTGTGTCTCTAACTTATTACGGAAACTTTCTGGGGAGAGGGAGTTGTCCTGGACCACCAGGCAATTCATTTTACATGAGGAAGTTCCTCCATCAAATGCAGAAATAGCTTGTTTTCCTGCTTCTGGTCTTGCCCCTTGCCCCATCTTCTGCTGCTGTTGCAGGAAGCAAAAATAAGGTCCAAGGCCTGGGAACACGAGTGTTTGACTGAAGCTCCACTTGGCCTCCCAAGCTCAAGCGGGGTTGCACCAAGTTCCCTGGGGTAGAGACCTAGGGCAGCTGCCAGGGGCAAGGTGCCGGTCCAGTGGTCTCTGGCCCTCACTGGGTTGGCCAATGAGAAGGGACAACTATAAGGTGGGGACAGCCTGCCCCCAGGAGTACCAGGCTTCTGTGGCTGGACCATCTCCTCACTTTCATGCTGACTGCAGTCTATGAGTCTGATTCCGCACTTGAGGGTAAGAGCATTTGATTAAAGTTCCAGACTGGGGGTGGGGGTGGCTTCCCTCAGTGGGGCCTCTGGCTGTTTTGTGCCACATTCTCCTGTTATAGAAGGGTGGGGATGGATACAGGCAAAACTCTGACCAGAGCAGCTTCCTCGATTCTCTCACAACTCCAAGACAAAAGAAACTCTTCCTCTGGTCAAAATGCCTGGGACCATCCTGACTTTTGCCCAGTTCTCTTGAGGGCAAGATGCTTACCCAGAGAAAAAGTTAGGATCAGTGAGGTGCAAGGGATGGCCCAGCGACAGAATCCAATTAAGTAAGAGGAGAAGGGGATCAATTGTTGCTCAGAGAAAGAAGCACAGGACGAGGCAGCTGGGGAAAAGCCTGAACACAGTCAGACCTAAGACTGTGTTTGGAAACCAGCCCTACCATGTGGTTCCACTCAGCGGATATTATTGAGCAGATTCTATGGGCCAGACATTGGGTTGGGTTCATGAGATACTAAAATGAGTGAGACATGGTTGTTGTCTACAGACTTGGGGGAATCTGTAGATAGGGGAATATCTACACAGATGTGGGGCTATCTCACAGGCTTTTTGAGAGGGTCAAATGAGACAAAGTGAGAAAAGGGCCTGGCATATGCTGGGAGCTTATGAACAACCTTATTTTCAGAAGACATTTTCTGACAGAAACAACTGGATCTATCCGGCTTTTGTCAAACCTGATTCCGCTTGCCCCAGTGAGCACAGTGTTAGGGCATCCTGGTTGTTTCAGCTGTAGATGCAGGGGTCAGAGTGGGAGGCATTTCAGAGATCAGGCCAGGCCTTTTGTGTCGGAGGATGTGGATCCCCCGTCTGCCGAGGCTCTGGTTTTCAAATCAAGCCTTGCTAGGAGGACAGGCACCTCACCCTTGGTGACTCCTTTATGAGAGGTAAGGCCAGCTCCTCCTGACAAGGTTGGGGAGCAGGGGAACCCTTTATGCTGGCAGAATATTCCCAAAGGAACATGAGAGTGTCAGCTTTGTTCTTGAAGCAGAGCAATGGGAAGGGAGCCCTGCAGTTCACTTGGCAGTCCTTGTTTCTGCCCTCCCTTAATTCTTCAGGAATTATAAAGACAGACACGCGACTTGGTTGTTATCCTTTCTAAGATGGCTATGGGGACAAACTTCTCACCTACTCCTTGTGAAGCCAGGAGACCAGCAGCCCCAGACACTTGGCTGAGGTCAAGATGTAGAAGGTTTGGCGACTAGAAGCTTTCAGTCAGGAGGGATTCCTTCATGTGGAGAGAGGCTGATTCCTGAAAATGTGGTGGAGGGATGCTCTGCTTTACCAGTTCCTTGAGAATGTGTGTGTGTGTGTGTGTGTGTGTGTGTGTGTGTGAGTGTGTGTGTGAGTGTGTGTGGGTGAGTGTGTGTGTGTGTGTGTGAGTGTGTGTGAGTGTGTGAGTGTGTGTGTGTGAGTGTGTGTGTGTGTGTGTGTGTGTGTGTGTGAGAGAGAGAGAGAGAGAGAGAGAGAGAGAGAGAGATTGATTTGGGCATGGGGATGCTGAGAGTTCTCCCAGGGCTGAGTAAAAGCTTTCAGATAATCCTCCTGGGAGCTGAGTTAACTCCTGGTTCTTTCATTTATCATTAGGTTACACCATGTGAAATTGCCAGTATTCTACCATTTTTGACCTTTAAAAATGACAAGTTCATATAATACAACCGAAGAGTTGCATGATTTTAAGCCAGCATCTTGGTCTCTCTGAGTCTCAGATTCTTCTGTATAGTGGAGTCAAAAGCGGAGCTGTGGGGAGGATTAAATGAAATAAGGTTTGAAAGTGTCTTATGCAATTTACACCCCAAAGTACTCCTGCCAACTTCAAGTGTTCTCACGTCCCTCATCATAATGACCTCATTTAGCAGAGTAAGAAACTAAATCTGAGAAGCTTTTTAGAGGCAGTGTAATGTGAGGGAAAGCTCACTGGTTTGGAAGTCAGCCTGGGAATCTCACAGGGATCATCTCCTTAATCTCTCAGTTTCCCATCTCTAAAGTGGGGCTATTTTCCTTGCTTCCTGGAGTTCTTGTAAAGATTAAAATAAATAATAAAATAAATAACGTGTAAAACCCCCTACTGTGGGAGCTGGCTTCTAGGAGGATCTAATAAATGCACCCCTTTCTTTCTACTTAGCCTCCCATTTGTAAAAGCAGGGCAGAGGTGAGAAGATTTCCTGGGGTCCCTTTTGTCTCTCAGGGACTTTGTGAACTGTGCTTTAATGCCCTTTCCTGCTGGAAGAGTTGGCACTGGGTTTGGTGACCTCTTTCCCCCATACTGCTGTGTCCCCTGCCAGTCCCAAAGGAGACCCCATTTCTGCATTTCACAAGATTCTGCTGTTGTTACTGAAATTCCAACAGGTCAAAGTGGAATTTCTCATACATTTTAATGTATGAAAATGAGACATCAGACTACAGCCCTTCAGGATGCAGAGACTATCATGAACATTCTCTTGTATAATTTTTAAAAGTAAACCGATCCATGCTGGTGCACAGTGTGCCATGAAAGCCAGTGCAGTACAAATAATTCAGTCTTTGAATTTCAAAGTGCACCTCTGTCTTCTTTTGCCTGTTATCCATGGGCAGAAGTTACCAAATCTCTCTGGGCCTCAGATTTCTCTCATGGGAATTGAGACCTACCTCCTGTAGTTGTGAGCGTGAAATGAGATTAAAGAGGTGATCCATAAATGTTTGTTTGCTTCCCTTCTCTTCGCTTATCTGTGCGGATCACCTTATAAACTTATAAAATACTTTTTCATACTTTTAGTCAATTGGTTCTTACAATAATAATGTGAAATAGGTTAGGTAAGGATTAATATCATTAGTAATCACCTTTGCAGGCAAAGAGCATGAAGTCCAAGAAGTGGGGTGGGGGCAGGGAAGTCACCCCATGAGTTAATAGTAGAGCAAAGAATGGAAGCCAGGTCACCTGCATCACGATGTGGAGGCTTATTCACTCCGCCATCTGTTATAACCATAGGATGGTAACCCCATCCTATGGGGTGAAATAGTAAAAGGCAGATGCATGACCCTGATGCTGTTTTCCTCCTCTGGACTATGCCAACGAGTCCATTATTGGACGTTGGCAGACCTGAGTTTGATTTCCAGCTCCAGTACATGTAGTTCTGGGATTCTGGACAAGTCATTTAACCTCCTCGAAGCCCACTTTCCTCATCTTTAAAATGGATATAGTCATAGCTAAGATTTATTGTGCTCTGACATGTGCCAGACACTGTTCTGAGTACTTTATATGGAATATATCACTTAATCTTCCAAGAAGCATATGACTGAAACATGTTACAGGTAAGGATAAAATTATTTTCACCCAAGTACTGAAATCATAGCGCCTGTGCTCCCTATTCTACCACATACCGTCTCTCAAGATGGTTGTGAGAATTAAATGAGATATTCAGTGAGGCGAGAACTTTACAAATGGCATTCTACAATGACAAAGAATTATACGTGGCACTTGGGATTTAGCTTCAAGATCCATGTAAAAGTTTTCTTGATACACACATTCGAATCTTAGATTTCAGTCTTAGATTACAGTTTCTATTCCCCCAATGGAAATAGAATTCTTTCAGAATCAAAGTGTAACAATTGCTGTATCTAAACTAAGAGTACACATAATTTTAGAATAGTTTTGAAAATTAGGCAGCTCTGCACTGACTTTCAAATGTTATCAAATGCTGATTTTTCTACCCAGAACTAGGTTAGAAGACAACCTTCTTTTTCAATCAAAATCTGTAGCATCAGAGACTTCCTGGGATCCTGTATCCGTCTTCCCTCCACTTCTCCTTTCAATACCTCTTCCCCATGCTGCCATCATGGAACCCAATTGTTCCTGTTAGTGGAAAAATCTGTCCATAACACTGAAGTGTTGAGGACAGAATGTCTTTCCATGAGCTGGGAGAATGTACTCCTTTCAACAGTTTGGAGGAAGCCCCCATCACCGTTTATCGCTGGGGCCCTTTGTAGCTGCGTCCACCAGTTCTCACGTTCTGGATTCTCTCCTCCTGTCTCCCTATGGACAAGAGCACAGCCTCGCAGATTCTGCCCTTCTCATTTCTGGAGAAAACAAGTACAGAGTCTCTCAGAGTTCTTCTCACGAGTTTTATTGCTAACCCCAGAAGGAATAAAGAATGGAGGTGACAAACCGTGGGAAAATTTAAAGACATATGAAGTCTTAAAAGTCTCAGAAGAAGTATTCTTCCTAAATACAAAAGGGGCTTGGCTGGTCTCTCCTTGTCTTCTTATTAACTCTGCTCTTTCTTCTTATCTTGGTACAAGCTAAGCCTAAGCTGTCTCATTTTATTTCCAGCAGCTGTTGAGAACACCGTCCTGAGCCCTCCAAATCCAGTAGAGGGCGACAAAGGTACATGCAGATAGTAAGAGTGAGCCATGACTAGAGACTTGACCACCAGGGGGCAGCATCCGCGTCTTGTCAGCACCGGTCTCAGTTGCTGTGTTGCCTGTCTTTGTCTCTTCTCCATTCTCTGGTCTCACTCTCAATTCTCTTTATAAGATCATATTAGAACTTAATATTTGATAAATGATGCATCAGATCACTAGAGAGGGAAAATATTAATTCAATTAAAAATGTCTTTAAACAACTAGTCTTCAAATAGGGAGAAATCACTTGAGTATTGTAGATCACAGCTTACACCAAAACAAAATATCAGAGATGGATTAAATAGTGAATTTTAAAATTTATCAAACAATAGAAGAAAATAAAATAGGACATTTACCAAACCCTGGCATGGATAAGGACTATTGAACACTTAGAAACAAAGAAAAATATCAACAGAATTGACTATACAAAAATCTAAAACTTCTGTCACTTAAAAATCTGTATAAACAAAACAGCAGAGTGATCTGCACACTAGAGAAAATAGTGATAGCACATATGACAAAGTTTTGGCATAAAGAGCTCACACAAATTAATTCAAAAAAATACATTGTGTCCCTAGTAAATTAATTGAGAAAAAACACTAAGACAGTATCATGAATGAGGAAATTGGGATAAGAAACTAAATTAGAAAATAGGCTTTTAATAAAATGTACAACTCACTAATGTTCTAGGTAGGAAGGCACTATTTCTTTTATTCACTAAACTAACAACAAAAAACCTGTTTTCAATGATAATACTAGAGTGACAGTATAACAATATTACCTGATAATAGTACAGTAAACTGCAATTTGAGAATGTGCATTAAGAGCTTTAAAAATGTTTGTACCTTTTAATCCAGTACTTCTGGGAATATGTCATAACAGAGCAATAATTTGGGAATAAGCCACATGCCTAAGGATATTGTTATAGATTTAAAACAAAATTGAAAATGGAAATAAGCTAAAAGTTCAACAAAATGGAAATAGCTAAGTATATTTTGGTTGTATCCATTTGATGGACTAGCACACACACATTTAAAATGATGACTATAAAAACTAGAAAGTGACAAGGCAAAAATTGGGGAATAAAATTTCTTCATAAAGTATGTTTTCCACTATGTTTCAAAACAAACAGAAATTCTTGGGATGGAGGATTGTTTTGTTTTCTGTAGTTTCCAAAGTGTTTATATTACTAGTTTTAATGAACATATACATGTGTGTGAGTGTATATGTAAAAGATAGATTATATATGAAAATATACATATATATATGTATGTATATATATGATGATTATATACGTGAAAGATGAGTTGGTTGTGTCACTCAGAGTTCTTCCTGTATCCCTCACAGAGGAGCTGTCTCCTGAAGCCAAATCCGATTCTGGAGACTGTATAATCTATAAGAAACAAGCCAACTGATGAAAAATAGTGAGTTTTTATTAGGGGCAAAGAAAATGCACATGGATTGTGTTTTGTTTAGAGTCAAGTTCTTGGGATTAATCACCTCTCAAACTCCACAGAGGGTCTTAGTGATGCCTAGGGCCCATTTCTCTCTCTGTGGTGCTTTCAACTTCCTGGTGAGAGAGGGAGGGGGACTCTAAGACTCTGGCAATCAGATGTGGGGGCTAAGATCACCCTACCACGATCAGAGGCAGAAGCTAGGAGGGGTCTAGAGTTCCTATGTGTGTAAAGGACCATCTTCTGGGAGGGGGCTGTGGAGGGATGATTCTGAGACAGTCCCTTGGCTACGTGTACCACTTGGGCTTTTTGCTAGGGTTTCCATAATACATATTTCAAATACACTCCACCCTCCCTTTTTTTCTTCTTCTTTTCTCCTTCCCTTTGTTCCTCCTTCCATCCTCTCTCTGGCTTTTTTGCTCTTCCTTTTGTTTTTTCATTTTAAAAACATTTATTTGGGCTCTACTCTGTGATGGTAATATGTTAGGCTTTACTACCTCTCCCTGCTCCCTGCCCAGTGCTTGTAGTTTAATGGGGGGAATGGGTGAGCAAATCAGGGATTACAGTACAATGCAAGAAGTGCAATGCTAGAAAGGGAGCAGAGAGGAGAAACAATCAACCCAGGAGGGGGAGGGAGAATCAGGAGGGTCTCCTGAGAGATGACATCTCAACTATGTCCTGAAAGCTGTGTAGGGATCACGCACATGAGGAGGGGCAGCTAAGGGTGGCCCAGGCAAAGAGCCAGTGGAAATTCTCATAGGACAGTGTATTTCTGATAATCTGACTAATCCAAGGCGATGCTGTGTGTGTGTGTGTGTGTGTGTGTGTGTGTGTGTGTGCATTGTGCATGGGCATACGTGTGTACATGTATGTGCGTTTATGAGTGTGTGCATGTACGTAAGATACCAAATGGCTTAATGTGACCCAGGAGAAAGGGAGAGAAAGGAAGAGGAACAGACATAGAAAATGAGGGAAAGGGAAATGAAGAAGGAAAAGGAAGGAGCCAAGAGAGAGAAGTTGGTTGGAGCTGAATGGAATGATCTGAGTCAATATGCTTAGAAAACTCAAGGGAAAGACTCTTGATACGTTACCTCTTGGAGCTTTCCCTGTGCCTGGTCCTCTGCTCAGATATGAGGAAATTGGAGGAGTGTTGTCCTGCCATCACTGAACTCACAATCCTGTTGAGAAAAGGAGACTACACACAAGGAGTGATGCTAAATACTGCAAATTTCAGGGAAGAAAAAGATCAAGGTGGCTTGTAATAGTCAGAAAAGTCTTCCTGGAAGAGGTGCGTATTGGGAGAGCAGGTCTCACAAGTGGACTCTGCTGAGATGGCCAGTCTTGCTTAGATCCCGAATGGGTGTGCTATGTGGGTTCTGCTCTCTCATGGCTGACAATGCAGATTGGGATTCCAGGGCTCAGGATGCTGTTGCCACTAGCTGCTCTGCTGCTTCTAGTCCTGCCCAGTCACGCCCAGGATACCTCGACTGAAAAACCTGGAGTCTTGCTTCCTCTGCCCAAGGGGGTCTGCAATGGTTGGATGGCGGGCATGCCAGGGTATCCTGGCCACAATGGGATCCCAGGCCGCGATGGCAGAGATGGCGCCCCTGGTGAGAAGGGAGAGAAAGGAGATGCAGGTAAGAAGAAGTTTTTGGCCTCCTCGATCAGATTTCTGGGTAGAGGAGCACTTCTAGAACTATACAAGGGCACTGTTATTGACTAAGGCCTAGACACAGGGAAGAAGCAAAGCTTTCTGATGTGACCCATAGGCAACTTAAAGTGGATTTGGAGTTGGCCTGTCAGTGGTGAGAATAGGTGGTACCTGTGAAATCAAGTACCCTTGATTCTACTCTATCCATATCTCCTTCCCCATTTCCTTTCTCATCCCCACCCTCATCCATCCCTATTCCCAATCTGTTAACGTTCCTATTTCCATTCTTTTCCATTTAATTCCCATTCCATTCAGCGGCATTCAACCACACTTAATGTATACCTCCTGCAGGTCACAGTCCTGCTCCTGGAGAATTCTTGGTCTAGTTAAGAAGGTAAGTCTAATGCACAAGACTCTGTGAGAGATTATTACAAGGAAATCTACTACAAGTATGCCAAACTGAATGTGGACAAATGCTCAAAGTATGGGACAGAGACAAAATGCCCTCAGGGAAGACTTGGGTTAACAATGAAGGCTTTAAGGAGGAGGAAGGACTTGAGCTAGGCCTTGAAGGATGAGTGAACAGAATAAAGGAGGGAGGGCATCCAAGACAAAGGGGATAGAAAAGCAAAAGTATGGTTGGTTGAGCCAGCACATAAAGAGTTAAGGTGGTTATTGACCTGAAATCTTTCAAAAGCAGGTGGAGAGGAGGTGATGGAGAGTGATAGGAGACAAGGTTGGAGAGAATTTATGGGCGCCTGCTAGGGGGATGTGGAAGGAGGAGGTCTAACTCTCCCCTGTGGGAGCTCCTATTGGTTCTTTGCTCTGTAAGTCAAGCAGGTTAGGGGTAGGGACTATAGGGACAGTATTTTATATTGCAGGAGTGCTGTTTCTTGTGGTCATTGATGTCTTTTCATTCCTCAGGTCTTGTTGGTCCTAAGGGTGACACTGGTGAAACTGGAGTGACTGGGGTTGAAGGTCCCCGAGGCTTTCCAGGAGTCCAAGGCAGGAAAGGAGAACCCGGAGAAAGTGCCTATGTATACCGCTCAGCATTCAGTGTGGGGTTGGAGACCGGAGTCACTGTCCCTAATGTTCCCATTCGCTTTACCAAAATCTTCTACAATCAGCAAAACCACTATGACACCACCACGGGCAAATTCCATTGCAACATTCCTGGGCTCTACTACTTCTCCTACCACATTACAGTCTACCTGAAGGATGTGAAACTCAGCCTCTACAAGAAAGACAAGGCTGTGCTCTTCACCTTTGACCGATATCAGGACCAGGACTTGGACCAAGCCTCTGGCTCTGTGCTCCTCCATCTGGGGTTGGGCGACCAAGTCTGGCTCCAAGTGTATGGGGACGGGGAGCATAATGGGCTCTATGCAGATAATGTCAACGACTCCACCTTCACAGGCTTCCTTCTCTACCATGATGTCAACTGATCACCACTAACTCAGAGCCTCTACCAGGCCAAACAAGCCAAGTCAAAGAATAGTACACAGTGTAGTTAGGAGGTTGATGTTATTATCTAGTTGGAGGGCTCTGAACTTTATTCATTCATTTACTCATTCATTCATTTATCAAGCACCTTTTAAAATATATATATATACTACATTCCCAGTTCTAAAGGAGACATGTTCCCTAGCCTCAAGGACCTGGTATATAGTGGTAATAAAAGGATAAAGCATTTACTGGATATGCTTCACATATGACAAGATAACCGACTACAACAAAGTATTTGGCAGTGCTATTCTGTGCCCACTGTTTCTCCTCATGTTCATGCCAATCCTGTGAGGTACACAGAAAAGATATTATTCTCCTTTTTTCACTTGGGGTCCATGAGGCTGAGAGAGTTAAGGGAAAGCCTAAGGTCACACAGGTAGTAAGTGGTGGAGCTGGAAATCACACCAAGGCCATGGACCTTCTCTATTATACTGTGTCGTTTTCAGGAGTATATGGCCTCTTTGGGATGTTGGTAGTGGGTCTCTCACCCATCTCATCTGAGGGCCTCTGAATTGGTCTTCATCATGAATTAAGCTTCCCCTGGAAGAGCTCCCTCAGAGCAGGTAGTTCTGACCAGGTCCCATTCCAGCTGGTCTACTCAGTGGCCCCTGCATTACCCCGTACTGTCTTTTCTCTGTGTCCTTCCTCATGCTCTTGTCTCCAGACCAGAAAGCCACCTACATCTCCATGTGCTGAGACATTCCCTGTTCCTGAAAGACACCTGATCAGGAAGGTTCCCTGATGTGATATCTCTTTCCTGCAAACCTTCCTCTGTGCCCTTGTGCTTCTTCATGTGTTATCCTGGATGACAGTCCTGGTTATGGGAGACATCCTCCCACCAGGCCGGGGACAACTTCCCTGAAGGACCACGTTTACTTCACTTCTGAGTCCCTTTGCTCGTCCTTGACCAAAGCCTCTTGAAGACCAAGCTCTTGAATCTCACGTCTACCCAGAAATAACTCTCTTCACATAACTGTTTAGTCTCTTTATATACATAACTCTTATCTACAAAAATATTTTCATTTTAGGAATTCCCTGATTTTAAACACCTAATCCTTGTTCCACTGGATGGTTTGAATCACTTCCATTGAGGTTAGAGAAGATTGTGCTTTCCAGAACACTTAAAGAATTTTCCCTCAAGGGGGTAGCTTGAGCCTGCAATGCAAAACCCATGAAGGAATTTGGAAACCATTCTTTCCTTGAGTGCCAACAGGGTCTGGGAAGACCTGAGCCTTCTGAATCTATTCTTGTTCTTTAAGAATTACCAAGGAAAGAGAAAGAAAACAAAAGAAAAGGAAAAAAGAAAATGATAACTGTCTGAAGTGATAGATCAATGTATACCTATATCAAATCATCAAATTGTACACCTTAAATATACACAATTTTTAATTGTCATATAGTCCTCAAAAAGAAAAAAAAAGGAATTAAGAATGGTTGATAGTGGTAAACATTCTCAGGAGACAATAGCTTGAGCAATACTCTTCCAAGTTTTTAATAAAAGCAGAGTTAAGAGCATTCTGTAAAATATAGAAATGGAAAACCTATTTTTTTGCTTACAGTTTTAAATCCTAAATGATTACCTTTTATATGTGTATTACTATTCGTTAAGTGATTATTTCTACATATAAAGCTTTGTCTTTTAAAATGCTTTCGTATCATTATTTTCTACCAGTAAAGATACTGTCCAGCATTAAAAGTAGAATCACTTGCATCACATGGCTTTTGTTTTCATTTTGGGAGAAAGACGTGGGGTTGAGAGAGGAGCGAAGGAGTAAAGCTTGTGTTAATCAGGACTCTGTGAATGACAGAAAATTCAACTCAAATTAACTTAAGCAAAAAAAAAAAACAACAAAATTTCTTTTGCGTAATGGAAAATACCAGAGCTGTTCTGTCAACCAGAAGCTCAAATGATATCATTAAAGACCTTTTCTGTCTATCCTTCCGCACTGTCCTACAGCAGTGTAGGCTTCACCCTCAGGCTCTACACTGTACAGCTCTAGTCTCTCCCTCATGATATCAAAAAGACTAGCCTGCCAGCCATCATACTCTCCCACCACATCATCTGGCCAAAGGGACATCCTCTTTTCTAGTGGTTCCTGAACAGGAAATAGGAAGTTCTCTCTCCCGGAAGTCCTAGCAAGTGTGTCCTTGCATCTCTGGCTGGTTTGTATACCCATCTCTGATAGGTCACTGGTGTCAGGAGGATGGACTGTACTTATTGACTTAAGTTGATCATGGCTTAAGCTGGGGAACGGGTATTTTTCCTAAAGCAAAATCTGGATACCGTTACCAGAAATGGGAGAACACATGATGAATGCAAAAAACAACACTTGTTCACAACAAACTGTTAATGTTTTGTGTGAGTTTTCTCGGGTTTCTCAGAGAGATATTGATGGAAAATTACTATTGATTTTCTCTAAAGTTTCATCTAGTGGTAGCTAATGTCTGGCCCTATTCACAGTCCCTTATGTGGCGAGGGTGGGATCCTCACAGCACCGGACATGACGTCACACTTACTCTAAACCCTCTGGAGCAGAATCATTTCTTTGTGGTAACAGAGAGGGCCAATTTTCATAACACCCTCTGAGGGGAATTGTGGCCAAGATTTTAGAATTAATGGTCCCATGACATTCAAGTGTAATTGTGAATTTGTCTATTTCTCTTCAGTTCTGTCAGCTTTTGCTTCATGTATTTTGGAACTGTCTTGTTAGGTACATACATATTTAGTATTACGTCTTCTTGGTGAATTTACCCTTTTGTTATTTAAAATGTCTATCTTTATCTCTGGTAATTTTCCCTATTCTGAAGTCTACTTTGTCTGAAGTTGATATAGGCACTCTAGGCCTCTTTGGATTATTGTTTGCATGGGATGTCTTTTTCCATCATGTTACTTTAAATCTATCTATATGATTATATTTGAAATAGGTTTTCTTATAGACTGCACATGATTGAGTCTTGTTTTTTATCCAATCTGAAAATCTCTGTCTTTTAATTTGTGTTTAGATTATTTATATTTAATATATTTGTTGTTATGGTTGGATTTATAGCTATTGTTTTATTTATTTACTATTTGCCCCTTCTATTTCATTTTCTTTCCTGGCTTCTTTTGGGTTATTTGAATATTTCACAGTCTTTTATCTAAATTTATTTGTTGGCTTTTGGGCTGTTTGTCTTTGTAGTAATTTTTTTTGAGTAATTGCTCTAAGGATTATAATGTATATACCTAACCTTTCATTGTCTACATAGAACTAATATTTTACCACTTCAAGTAAAATATAGAAGCTTATAAACACATAGGTTCTTTACCCTACTGTTTTATGTTGTAGTTGTCATATATATTACATCTAGATACATCGAAGCATTACAATGTTATAATTTTTGCTTCCAACAGTCATACATAATTTAAAGAATTTAAGAACACAAAATACTCTGTTTATCCAGATAGTCATCATTTCTTTTGTTCTTTCTTCATTTCTAAAGTTCTGCATTTCCCTCTGGTATAATTTCCCCTCATCCTGAAGAACTTTCTTTAGCATTTCTTTTAAAACAAGTCTGCTGGTGATAAATTCTCTTAGTTTCCTTTCACCTGAAAATGTCTTTATTTTGCCTATATTCCTGAAGGATATTTTTGCTAGATATTTTTGTCAGCTCTGAGTTGACAGTTCTTTCAGTTCTTTCTTTATTTACTTACTTATTTATTTACCTATTTGTTTGTTTGTTTATTTTCTAGCACTTTAAAGACGTTGTCTCACTGTCTTCTGGGCTCCATGGTTTCTGATAAAAAGTCTGCAGTCATAGTTTCGCTTATGTATAATTTATTTTTTCTTCTGACTACTTTCAAGATGTTTTCTTTACCTTTGGTTTTCAACAGTTTAATTATGATGTGTCTGGGTATAGTTTCCTTTGAGCTTACCCTGATTGGGATTCATTGAATTTCCTGAATCTATAAATACATGTCTTCCACCAAATTTGGAAAGTTTTCTGCCATTATTTCTTTATATATATATATATATATATATATATATATATATATATATACACACACATACATATATGTATTTTTTTCTTTAAATTAAAGTTTATTGGGGTGACAATTGTTAGTAAAGTTACATAGATTTCAGGTTAAATGTATTTTCTGCATCAATTTCTTTCTTTTCTTTTTCTGAGATTCCAATGATATGACCATTAGATTGATAGGCACCTAAAGCTGTGTTCATTTATTTCAGTCTTTTTCTTTCTGTTCATTTTGTATCATTTCTATTGATCTATCTTGAAGTTTTCTTTCCTCAGTTGTCTCTATTCTACTGTCAGGCTCCTCAGGTGTGTTGTTAATTTCGGATATTTTTCAGTTTAAGATTTTCCATTTAACTCTTTCTTTTAAAAAAATTATCTTTCTCTACTGAGAACTTTTATTCTTCCATTTATTTCAAGAATGTTCATCTTTACCTCATGGTTATAATAGATGTTTTAAAGTCTGTGTTTGGTAATTCCAATTGGATTAATATTGGGATTGGCATCTGTTGATTATCTCCTCCTGCGTATTGGTCAGAATTTCCTTGTTCTTGTGCATTAAGTAATTTTGAATTGTATCCAGAATATTTTGAATATTATGTTATGAGATTCTGGGTTCTGTTAAAACCCTCTAGAGAATCTTGGGCTTTTTTGTTTGTTTGCTTTTTTTTTTTTTTTTTTTTTGCTTGTGTTAGCAGTAATTAATTGGCTTAGTTTCAGAATACAAGTTGCATCTCATCTTCAGTGGGTAATTCCAATATCAACTCAGTTATCAAGACTTTGCTATGCTTTCTGGGTCTTTCTGTCACATATACCACTCAGAGTTTAGTCGGGGACTTTGGTTGTTCAGTTCTTGAAGCTTTTGTTATGATTCTTTGAGTCTGCTCTGCATGTGTACAACTGGGGGATGATGTAGGGGTTTTATGTAGGGTCCCATTCAGAATTAAAAGATGTTCTTTTCCAGCTCTTTCCTCTCTGGCATTTCCTGATATTTTCCACCCCCCAGGGACTCTTCATTTCCTGGTTCTTATGACCAAGA
Source organism: Rhinolophus sinicus (assembly GCF_036562045.2). Lineage (NCBI taxonomy): Eukaryota > Metazoa > Chordata > Mammalia > Chiroptera > Rhinolophidae > Rhinolophus > Rhinolophus sinicus. Next base: position 50,142,461 of record NC_133751.1, read on the forward strand.
AGCTAGGCTTCTCTCCAAGTTTTAGTTTTCTGCACTGTTGTGCTGTTCTGTGTGACTAGGGTTGCCTTTGGGGATAAAGCAGCAAGAAAAAGTAAGAAAAATAAAATAACAAGGATATCTCACATTCTTTGATCAGCACAGCCCCTTTTACATAGAGAGATGGATATACAATTCCAGGACTTGACCTGCCCCCAGATCAGATCCATGAGACAGAAAAGAAAAAGACTTCATGAAACTTACTCAGGCTATGAGTTGTTATTCAAGTTTTGACTATAGTCCTCAATCTGCCTGCTATTGTTTACTTTTCAGAGTTTCATGTACTCTTTTATTTTTTTCATCTTATCCAGTTTTTGGTTGTAATAACTGTAAAGGTAGACTATAGTTGTCTTACTCCATCTTGGATGGTACTGGACATCCCATGTCCTATGACACTCCTGAAGAAAGATAAAGAGAAGGGACTGAGGGACTATATGCTCCAAGAAGGCATATAGTGTACCCTAAAGTTGATGGAAATCAAAGAAAATAAGTCCAATCTTGAGATAGATTATTGCTGAAGAGAGAATGTAGAGGATACCAAAATCTCCTTGACCAAGTGAGGTCTTGATTTTAATTCCAGCTTCTGATTTTTCCTGTGTCCCGAGGGATTGAGAAGAATACATCACATGCTGTGCAGAGACTAAAGTAGTTGGCATGACTGCACCCACAGGGATCAGAGGAGAAATTTACTTTCAACTTCAGAAATTTTATTCATATAGTGTTTTACTTAGGAACGTTTGGAAATATCCAGGTTTTTAGGAATGTTTGGAAATAACTAGATTTTTGCTTTGATCTTTTAGTTTTCACTCAGCAAAGAAACATGATTTTGAACAAAAATTCACTATAGAAAAAAAACTACATTACCCAAAAGTAAGTGAAACAATAAAAATGTGGAGACCTCTTCACTTTATTAGTTATGTGTGTACCACAAGATCAGGTTAAGTGGAATTCCCAGGTCAGTATTAAGGTTTAAGGTGCAGTTCAGGTTGTGGTCAAAGTTAGGGCTGCAGACAGGTTAAGGGTCAGTCTTTTCTTCTTCCTAGTTTTAAGACATTTGTGGGATAGGGTTTTTACACAACCTGCAGCTCTACAGTCAGTAATCATGTAAATACTATTAACGGAACAACTCGTCTTTGTAAAATGAGTCATTCAATTTGCTATATGACGGAAAGTCTGGTTATTAGAAGGAAATATGAAGAAATGTCTCATTCGTCATTCATGTGTCCAAGTTCCAAGGACTGCACTGAGGTTCTTTGTAAGTATGATATAAGAAAGAAAAAAGATCTTGCAAAATAGCTGTTTATGCCAGCTGAAATAGATTGAGTCAACGTTTAACCATTTGTTATTAAAATATTTTGTGAATTAGAAATAGAATGCTATTTACTTAACATGGTAAAGACGAACAAATTCTAAACAAATGTCCAGTGTTATATTAAATAGTGAAACATGAAACATGTTCCCATTAAAATTGAGTACAAAACACGGATGACCTGCTTTCACCATTCTTACTTAATGTTATAGAAGTTCTGTTCCTTCCTCTTATCCTTGAACTCCCTCTTATTTTATTCATGTTCTTATTACAGTCTTCCATAGAACAGGCACTGATGGGAAGCTTTTGTTTTGTTTTGGTTTGTTTTGCTTGGTTTATATTTTTTTTCTCTCAGGTTGGGTTCTTGGCTCCTCTTTGGCACTTTGTTTGTTTCTTTTTGTTTTTCTGTAGCATACCTGATTCCAGCTTGCTTGTGTTGAATGTGGGAAGCTCTTTCTAGACTTTCAGTTCTCTCTGAGATAGTGAGGGTAAATTTTTCCATGACTTCCATCACTGATACTTGCATGTCTCACCTCCATGCTGCAGGATTGAGCTAAAATGTCACTTCCTATGCACCGTTCTGAGACTGAGGGCAGAAAGGGTAGGAGCAGACCTCTGCTGGGGCTGTGTGCAGCCTTTGTTGAGTAGCCTGGGTTTTACTCTCTCTTCTGAAATAATGTTAAATGTCTTGTACCAGGAATTAATCCATCCTGTTGGCCATGCATCCTACTCTTGTGGTGGAATACCTCTGGATTCCTGATACCATGTGTGGGGACAGAGCCAGGAGAGCAGTTTCCGGGCTCTCGGCGTCACGTGGAAAGGTGCTGGCTCAGGTAGTAAACGGCCATCAACTGTGATTGGATGGCCATCAGCTGCGGCTAGCTGGCCATCAGCTGTAACCAGTGAGCCATTGGCCATTAATATAACTGCTGTGGCTACACTAGCAGAAAATTGGGGCTAGCAAGAAGATGGTGGTGTAGTGGTGTGATGTGGTGGTGTGGTGTCCTGGCGTGGTGTGGCGTGGCGGAGTGTGGATTAAGGATTGCAGAGAAGAGGACTGCAGCTAGCAAGTGAGGTTGGTTGGCAGAGACAAGTGGATGGTGGGTTGCGGATCGTGTGGCTCCTTCTTCCTGTGTCTCCAACCCAGCCGCCAGCAAGAATATAGTAGTATGACTCCCCTACCTATGGCTCCGTGGGTGTTCCTTTTTGGCCTCACCATGTCCTGCATTCCTATGTGGGGAGCGGGACCAGAGACCACGCATAACACCCTGTTTTCCGAAAATAAGGCCTTACCAGAAAATAAGCCCTAGCATGATTTTTCAGGATGACATCCCCTGAACATAAGCCCTAATGGATCTTTTGGAGCAAAAATTAATATAAGACCCAGACTTATTTTCAGGGAAATGTGGTAGTTCCCTGGGGCTTTTCTTGTGTCTACTGAGATCTTGAAGTTGGGACTTGTACTCTGATTGTCATTTCCTTGAGCTGCTTACTTACCTCTTGAGTCTGTTTCCCCAGGTTGGGGAGTACTGGTAAGAACTCTTAGGAATTTTTCCAGCCCCCTTCTTTCCTCAGTCATGGTGGTTAGGAGGCTGTAGCTTAGAAGCTGTGCCTTGCTCTATCAGAATCTCTTGTTTCTCTCCTAAATAGCCACATTTCAAAGTTTATGACTTGTAGTTACACCCCTTTTCTTATTTTGCTGCTGGTGAATTTTCAGAGGTGTTTGTTTATTTTATTCTTTTGTGATAATCATCGGAAAGAGCAAACACGTGAGAAAATATGAGAATGAAACTTTACGAATAATTTACAGGTGGGATTAGTAGCTAGCCTTAGGTGTTGAAACATTACAATAGAGAACAATTAAAACAGAGTATTTCTGGCATAAGAATAGACAGATTAATGGAAGAAGGTAAGATTGCCCAGTTAGACCCTAAGACATGTGAAAGTTCAATATGTGATAAAAGAAGCTTTATACATTTCAGTTATTTAGAACAAAGGAACATTCTTGGTCCTTTATGCATATATACACTTGAAAAAGATTACAAATAGGTTAGATAGTTAAATTAGCTAAAATTAGAAAATAAAACTACTTAAAAAAACTCTAAAAGCACATAAAAGTGACTACCAAGTCTCAAAATAGGAGAGGAGACCTTCTGAGTTTAAAATAAGAGGAGAAACAATACAGGAAAAGATAAATAAATGTAATACATAAAACTTTAAATTTCAGTGCTTTAAAAAAGTGGGCACAATTACCAAGCAATCAGTAAACCTGATGTTATTTGTAATGAATATGACACATTAACACCCATGTTATATAAAGAGGTCAAACAAATTGATAAGAAAAATAAAATGGCCCCAATAACCACATGGACAAGAACATGAAAAGACAAACCACAAGAAAGAAAATATAACTGAATTATAAATTTATGCAAATACATTTTCTCTCTAATAAATACAAGTTAAAACAAAAAACTATGCCATATGTTTTCAAATATACAAGTAACAAAAGATTATTTTAAGTGGTAATATTTAATACGGACGTGGGGAGATGAATTTGGCATCGTTAGAAACTGTTGCTGAGGTTATTAATTATTACAATTCTTTGGAAATAAACATCACATTTTTTTCATGGCCTTAAAATGTTCATACATTTTGCCTAGTAATTAATTTCTGGAGATTACATATGAAGGAAATAACCCTAAATGTGGAAAAAAAAATCTCTGGGTGAAAAAATATTTGTTGCAGTATCATTCATAATGGAGGAAAATAGGAAACAAATTCAATAATGGAGAGACAATTAAAATTATAGTATTGTTGCATACCAAGATATTTTACATCCATGAAGAATGGTATTTTCAAATAATTTTTAATTACTCAAGAAATTCTTATCTAATTATGTTAAGCAAAAAACCAAAATAATCGTGCAGAATTGTGGTAAATGGTTGTAGTTATGCATAGAAAGAGATTGGAAGCCCACAAAAATACTAAAAAAATAGTTGTCTTTTGGTGGTAGAAATAACAGTATTTGTTTTTCTTGTTTATACTTTTCTATTTTATTGTCAAGACTTTCAGATGCAAGTAACAGAAATCCAACTCCAACCAGTATGAACAAAAACAGGAATTTATTGGTCAAGTAACCAAAAATTACAACGATGGAGCTTACTTCAGTCTAAATCCAGGGCTTCCACTGACATGGTCATGAATCTAGTAGTCCTCTCATTTTATCTTATCTCTGCTTCTTGTAATTTGTTGACAAAATTTTTCCTGCTAGAGATGGCTTTTTACATGAGACCAGAGAGATGGCTGAAAAAGGTTTCATTCATATCGCTCATTATCTCTGAGCTGTCCCAAAGAAATTTTCACTCTTCTGATATATATACATATATATATATATATATATATATATATATCAACCTCCCCCCCCCCTCCAGTCTATGATTAACCTTGTTTAGGTCACATGGCCACCTTTATCTAATGGGCACATACCTCTGTTGAGTGGGGGAGTGTGCATGGAGTTAGTCCCACCTGGATCACTTTTGATGAGAAATCCGCAGGAAAGATGCTTCCAATATGTGAGGAAAGAAGGATGATCAGAGAAAAATACAACAATTTTCTATAACAAACAAGTATCATTTACATAAGCCGAATAAACACACTTGATTTTTAAGAGCAAACTATTACCACCTACCTATTCCCAATCCCCTCCTGTCCTCAGCAAAGGAAAGAAAACCCAGCATGATTCAGATTTGGCTGGCAAGAGTGTGGCATTTCCTGCATCCAAGCTCAAGAAATTAAACAAATGAATTAAAGAACTAACCAAAAAAGCAGTAATTCTTAGAACTAAAAGGGATACACAGTCAGAAAGATTGGAAGTTTCAAACCTAGCAATGAAGTAAAAAGCTATTTTGAGGTTAAGATCATATTGTTGGAGAAAAATATTAAGTTTTGAGTTACAATATAGAAAATCAAGTTTTGAGTTAAAATGCTGACCCATTCCTCAAATGCAAACCAGCAAACCAAAGTAAAGCAGCGTTAGGGGTTCAGATGGGGATTTGGTGACCATCCCACTCATAAAGCTTTCCAAATAACATTTCCTTCTAAATGGAACTATTCTCACAGGAACAATAGCTGAGGGCTTCTTAGGTAAGTAAGCAGTGCTAGGGGCAATGACTCCGGACAATCTTATACCTTCAGTCATTCACGTTGCTTCATACATCGGCAGTTTTCTGTTCATTGCTTAGTATGATTCCATTATATGGATATAGCACAATTTGTTTATTCAGCCATTTGCTGATGGACATTGGGACTTTTCCAGTATTTGGGTACACCTCTTTTTGTGGACATATGCTGCTAATTTTCTTGAGTAAATACCTGGAAGTAGAATTTATGGGACAAACAGTAAAGAAAAATTTAACTTTTTAAGAAGCTGTTGGATTCTTTTCCGAAGTAGTTGTACTGTTTCTTATTTCCCCTGGCAGCATATGAGTTCCATGTGTTTGCATCCTTGCCAACACCTGTTATTTTCAGACTTTTTACTTTTAGCTGTTTTAGTGTGGATAAAGTGAGGTTTCATCTTGGTTTTGATCTACGTTTTCCTGATGACTAGTAAGGTTGAACTTTTTTTAAATGTCTATAATGGCTATTTGTACATATTCTTTTTTTTTTCTATTGCTCATTTAATGAAATAGATTATTTTTAGAGCAGTTTTGTGTTCTTAGAAAAGTTAAGAGTAAGGTACAAAGATTTCCCATATACCCGTTGCCCCCACACATGCATAACCTCCTCTCGTCAACATCCCCCATCAGAGTGGTGTGTTTGTTACAACTGATGAACCTAAATTGACACATAATAATCACCCAAAGTTCATAGTTAACTTTAGGATTCACTCTTGGTGTTATACATTCTATGGGTTTGGACAAATGTATAAAGACATGTATCCTTCATTACAGTATCAGATAGAGTGTATCAACCTTGAGTGTTCGTGGAGAGAAAACATTAAATTGTGGGGTTTGGGTTCAGAAGTGTTTGACAGTGCAGATGTGGCCTGTGACAAAGCTGGGAGCAGCTGCAGAGCCACTCCACTCACAAGAGGACCATCTGAAGAGACTTAAGACACAATATTTACTTTTCCAGTATTTTTTCTAGAGAAAACAGACCATTTAAAAGGGACGAGGAATAGGAAATGGGTTGCACAATACATTTGTTCAAAAATTGGAGTCATACTGAGCATCCAGCGTTTGCCCTGCTTTTTCAAATAGCTTGAATGTTTTCCTGTTTCATGCAATATACTTAGAAAGTGTGATTTCTGTATAAGTGCATAATGTTCCATGTATAGATGCTTCTCAATTTGGCTGCTGTAGCAGAATACTGTAGACAGGTGACTAAAACAATAGAAATGGATTTTCACAGTTCTGGAGGCTGGGAAGTTGCAGATCAGGGCACCAGCATGGTCAGGACTGGGGAGGGCCTTCTGCCTGGTTTGCAGACTTATGCTGTGGGGAGCAAAAGGTCATCTCTCTTATGTCTCTTACTGTAAGGGCACTAATCCCATTCATGAGGTCTCCACCCTCATGACCTAATTACCTTCCAAAGGCTCCACCTCCAAATATATCACACTGGGGATTCAGGCTTCAATATATGAATTTGGGGGCAGGGAACACAAATATTCAGTCCACAGCAGGATGTCGCAGTGACTTACCTGGATAATGTTTATACCTAGAAATGAAACATGTTGGCAGATGTGTATATAGGTAGGGCAAAATGCCTGATTATTTTGAAATACGGTGCCAGAGCCCAAATAACTTAGACATCTCCACTTTGAGTTAGGTGGCTCAGTATTGTTAATAATTACAGTCAAAAAATGGAGATGAGAATGCCTCACAGACACATGGATGTGTTTGAGTGATGTTATTACAGAGTAAACTTTATAAAATCCAGGCATATGAAAGCTTACCTGTTTTCTACCATTTGAGTTTGTAGAAAACGTCCTTAATATTCCACATACACAGTTGTTGACTGGCAGAGCTCTGGCAGAGGGTGAGTCAGTGTTCAGTTAAGAGTTGAAGTAGCAGCTCTTTCTTAGATTCACACATTGCTTTGAACTTACTGGCAGCAAGATATTATCTGATTCATAGTCTTGCTTACTTAGTGGACCCATTTATTTGAGTAAATATGAATACATTAAATCTGCATCCTAGAGACAAAGACCTACTGTCTTCCTTACTTATGACAAAATCACAGCCACAAAAAAGGAAGCATGAATTTGGGTATTCAAATGAAGAAAAAGTTTTAGAGTAGCTTTCCCACCGTGGAAAACTTTCTCTCACAGAATAGCTTCATGACAGATGATTCTGTGAGGTATGATGCAATGTTATGAATGTCTGCATGCCAAACTACTTTCAATGAGTGAGTGTTTTCTCTGAAAACTGGAAATTGTGACACAATTCATGAAATAGCACACTCCCTGTCTTCAGTAATAAAAGCAAGGAGCTCAGGTGTAATAGTATTTAAGATATCTTCAAGCAGTAACTCGATCAAATATGAGATAAAATATGCCATGATTTCCCAGATTAAAAAAAAAAAAAGAAGCCACCATTACACCCCATTTTTTTTCCTATTATAGTGCAGTCTCATAAAAATATACATTTATTGAGAGAGATGACTTCAAACCATGTAGGGAATTATAGCTCTCTTAGTGAACATGAGAACTGAGATGTGAATCTGTTGTTTCCTTTGCTGTCCTTCAGTATCTTTCTTGGACATGAGCTTCTCACCTGGCTGTGTATTATCCAGTATTATAAAGATGGCTATTTTCATCTACTATATAAATAAACTATTTTGTGTGTACTCAAAATTCTTAAGGGTAATTCTTCAAGGGTAATTTTAATGGATTTGGTTACTGCCTTAAGAATTGTGACAGAGACTACTGATACTCACTGATATTTGCATGTTCCTCTGTATTTCCCAGCCTCCCCTGTAGTTAGGTTGGCCCCGTGACTGGGTCTGGTCAATGGAATATGAGCAGTGATGGGTGTCACTTTCAGGCTAAAATAATTAAGTGTCTGATGTGCTTTCCCACACACTGTGTTTGTTATCTTTCCACAGTGAGAGTGGAGGCCAGCTGTTAATTATGGATGATGGTAGAATCATGGAGAGAAATGAGTTTGCATCCCTGACCCACCCTTTGGAGGAGAGCCCCCTTAGACAGCTTCACAAATTCCATCAGACTATGACATGAACAAGAAATAAAACTTTATTTTGTTATGATTTACTGTGTTATGAAAAATTGGGGGTTATTTATTACTGCTGCTAGTATTCCTTATTCCTTCAAAACACAACTTCCCACCTCCACTGTGAACTCTCAGGCAAACTCAATACTCCATCCACATTTCCTCAGGACAAAGCACAGCAATTTCCTGGGTACTGTGCTGGAAAGAAACATTTAATTGTTAAAATATACACCTGGTATTAAGCTTTTTGTCCAAACTATCAGTTTCAACTTTCTCTGTTTTCTCATAAATTTGGTAAGAGGAGCAGTGGCTGACTTCTATTGTGCACTTTGACGCTTTGTTTCAGGGTCGTATTGGTACACCTGTGTTTCATCACCAGTGATAACACGGCCCAAAACATCATCTTGCCTCTCCAAAAGGTCTTGGCAAGCTTTGAACCTCCTTTGTTTTTGTTCATCAGTGAACTCCTTTGGGACCATTTTTGCCCACACCTTTCTCTTGCCAAGATTTTCAGTTAAGATTTTCCTGACTCTTTGTCTGTCGATGTTTACTTGGTCTGCTATGCTTCTCACAGTCAGTCGATGATTTTGACACACAATTCAATCACTTTTTGCAATGTTTTCATCAGTTCTGCTCCTTACTGGCGCCCTGACCTCTCTTCATCGGTGACGCGTTCTCGCCCCTCAGAAAAATGTTTAATCCATTTGTACACTGCAGTTTTCATCGTGGCATTATCCCCATAAACTTGAACTAACATGTCTCTGATTTCACGTGCACTCTTGCCAAGTTTAATAAGAAATTTAATGTTTGTTCGTCGCTCTAATTCAAGCTCAGACATTCTCACGACGGCACACAAAAACATGCAACAACAATAATGAATGCCACTCAGCAAGGCACTGCCACACATCAACACAAGCACAGCTGTGAGACACGGCTATACCAAGGTTATGAAACCTTACCGAGCTGTTTGTACTGTGCTGCCAATGGAAGCAAGCACATGGTGGCAAGTTCGGGAACTTAGTTGTCAGACCTGGTAGCTAAATAAATTTTCAAATCAGTCATGGTTTCAGCAAGAGAGGGGAAGTGTTTCTGAGAGTCAGTTGACTTGATTAGTCAGAGGTACCAGTCCCCTTTGTCAGTATTTCACTGAACTTGGTTTCCTCCTCTATTGGGTAAACATCCTTTTCTTATCTCTGTTTTTCCTCAAAGTCAGCACTTCCTGAGGTCAAACATGAAATCAAGCAGGAGAAATTAGTAAGGCCTGCCATGGTAAGAGGATTTGAAGTCCTGGAATTCATCTGGGTTATAGGAAGTTCAAGAATTAGAAGAAGGTGGAATGTTCAGGACAGCCACCCTACTATTCATTCTCCTTCCACAGGACTGTCTGTAGTGATGAGAGACATTGAGAGACTGATCAAAAGCTCTCCATGGAAGTTTCTACAAAAAGCCCTGTGGAAAAGCAACATTTAAGCTCCTCTTCTTAAGTGGAAAAGGATTAAGATTAGAAATAAACATTTCTCCTTTAAGAATGCCAGGTATCTTCTAATTAGTACAATAATTATCTTCCAGATTGAAGGCTAAAATTACTTGAAGTGAATACACTTTTGTTGCCTCCCGTATGCCACTGTAATTTTTCCTGTGCCACTAACAATTTTATTAGGGGAAGAGCCTTCTACTAAGTGATCACAAGTTTTTCTGATATGCAGAATGAGACTTTTTCTTGTTTTGAATGATTTGTTACGTTATTCACATTATTATGTCATAAGTCAGTGTCTAGTAGAAAAACTGATGATGAATTCAAACTGTATTTATTGCTATAAAATGTTAAGTAGTAAGTTTCCTAATCCTTTCTTAAAGCTGTGTTGTATTAAAGCCTGTAAAATCTCAATATGTCATGGGGTTAAGATGAACACTTTACTTGATCATCTTTTTATAGCAGTAGAAATAAAAGTGATTCTGGAAGTTTTCCTGAATATTACACACAGTGGAAAACCTTTACTTTGTTTAAGTTGGTTTTGATAGCCCCCTAAATCATGCTTTCTTCTCTTCATATTAAACACCCAGTGACTGAACACATCTATCTACAAAAAGAGCTGTATATGAATATTCATAGCTGTTTATTCATAATTCATAATAGCCACAAACTGAAAAAAACCCAAATCTTTATCTACAGGTAAATGGATAAACAAATTGTTGTGTATTCATTCATGCCGTAGACTATCACTCAGCAATAAAAGGAACAAATTTCTGACACTTGCAACAGCATAGATCAATCTGAAAAATATTATGTTGAGTAAAAAAAAAGGCTAGACTCAGAACTGTAAATACTGTGTGACTTCATTTATGTCAGGGGTGTCCAAACTTTTTTCAACGTTTTTCACCAAGGGCCATATGCGGTAAAATATACAAATAGCCGGGCCACTTACTTGACGTGAAGTATGTATTGCCTCACCTGGTTTATTTAAGTAAACTAAATGTATTTTTGGAATTTGCTGCGGGCCAATTAAAAATGGATTGGGGTCCGCAGTTGGCCCGCGGGCCGCAGTTTGGACACCCCTGATTTATATGAAGGTGTAGATCAGATGGAGCTATGGTAACATAATGGCAGAAATAAGTTCGTGATTGTTGTGTAAGGTGGCGGTAAGGGGGATTGACTGCAAAGGGACAGGAAGCAAATCTATATTTCGATACAGTGGTGGTTATATGGCCGTATACATTTTCAAAAATTATTCCATCAGACACTTAAAATGTGTAGATTTTTGTATGTAAATTATACCTCAATAAACATAATTAAAAACACAGTGAAGTACATAGCACTGTGAATGTACTTAATAACAATTGTACACTTAAAAATGGTTAAAATGGTCAATTTTATTTTATGCATATTTACCACAATAAAAAATGCAATGAGGCATATTTTTTCTAAAATTATGATATTTAAAATTTTTTAAATATGCAAAAATAGAGAGACTAGTTCAATTATTCTCTGTATATCCTCTATGCATTATCTAGATTTAACCATTATTAAAGCAAATGTGGCAAAATTTTAGCTATGTTTGTGTACATACAAAGACACTGGAATAAACTATTAAATTTACAATTATATTTATTCCTATAAATATTAAATTTGTTAATATTTATTATACTTGACTAAATTAACAATAATTCATATCATTTTTATCCAGTCAATTTTCCCATTCCCATTTTATCCAGCTCACGTTTTCCTATTCATCCCCAAATTTTCTCTTTTATAGTCTTTTATCCCAATTAAAATTAAATGAAGATATACGAGGTCTGACAATTAAGTTCACAAACTTGTTGCAACGATGTTGCTAATCTTTTTGTGAAATCAGAGGGATTATTCATTATGAATTTGTATCAACTGGACAAATAGTTAACCAAGTTTACTATTTGGAAGTGCTGAAAAGGCTGCATGAAAAAGTTAGACGAAAACGACCTGAACTTTTCTCCAACAATTCATGGCTCTTGCATCACCACAATGCACCAATTCACACAGCATTGTCTGTGAAGAAGTTTTTAGCCAGTAAACAAACAGCTGTATTGGAACACCCTCCCTACTCACCTGATCTAGCCCCCAATGACTTCTTTCTTTACCCGAAGATAAAGGAAATATTGAAAGGAAGACATTTAGATGACATTCAGGACATCAAGGTTAATACAACAACAGCTCTGATGGCCATTCCAGAAAAAGAGTTCCAAAATTGCTTTGGAGGGTGGACTAGGCACTGGTATTAGTGCATAGCTTCCCAAAGGGAGTACTTCAAGGGTGACCCTAGGAATATTCAGCAATGAGGTATGCAGCATTTTTTCTAGGATGACTTCGCGAAATTAATTGTCTGACCTCATATATATAGTCTTAGTCAATAAAACATATACATGTATACATGCATAAATTCAATATAAAATATACATCTAGGGGTGTCTGGTTAGCTCAGTTGGTTAGAGAGTGGTGTTAATAACACCAAGTTTGCCAATTCAATCCCCTCATGGGCCACTGTGAGCTGCGCCCTCCTTAAAAAAAAAAAAAAAAAAAAAAAGTAAAAAAAAAAAATATACTTATACAGTCTTAGTCATTTCGGGCTGCTATAATAACAGAAATTTATTTCTCATAGTCCTGAGGCTAAAAGCCTGAGATCAGGGTGTCAGTATGATTAGGTTCTGCTGAGACTCTTTCCCCTTTGCAGACTCCTGATTTCTCATTGTGTCTTCACATGGCAGAAAGAGAGTGAGCTAGCTTTCTGGTCTCTTCTTATAAGGACACTAGTCTTATTCATGAGGGCTCCAACGTCATTCATGACCTCATTACCTCTCAAAACTCCAACTCCAGTATCATAACCTTGAGGATTAAATTTCAACATGTGAATTTTGGGAGCAGGACAAAAAATTCATATATATATATATATATATATATATATTATAAATTATATATCCATATATATTATATATATTATATACATATATGTATATACTTCATTTAAAGATATACATAAGTATATTAATTTGCTAGGGCTGTCATAACCAAGTACCACAGAGTGAGTGCCTTAAACAACAGAAATTTATTTCTCACAGTTCTGGGAGCTAGAGGTCTGAGATAAGCTGTCACAGGGTTGGCTTATTCTGAGGCCACTCTGCTTGGTTTGTAGATGACCATCTTCTCCCCGTGTCTTTACCCAGTCTTTCCTCTGTGTCTATGTCTTAATCTCCCCCCTTTTTTAAGGACACCAGTCATACTGGATTAGAGCCCACTCTAATGACCTTATTTAACCTAATTGTCTCTTAAAGATCCTATCTCCAAATGCAGTCACATTCTGAGGTACTGGTGTTTAAGACATCAGCATATGAATTTGGCAGGGGAAGTGACACAATTCAGCCCATAGCAATAAGGTACACATATACTATTTTGTATGCCTCCAAGAGGCTACACAGCCAATGGTGACCATCTTTGCTTCTATGGAGAGGAAACAGGTAAGGGGAAAGACACATTTTCCATCCTTTTGTACCTTTCAAAGTATGCTATGCAGATAACACCTATTTAAAAATTTAATTAGGTAAAAATAAGTGGAAAAATTGGAGTCTCCCAGTCTTTCCTTTCTGTCTGCCTTTAAAAATGCTTTTTATTTGCTGAGATGAATGGTTTATGCATAAAATAAGCCTGAAAGGTCTGGATCTGTGTCCTTTTGAGTTTTTCTAAGCTAGGGAAGCATTTGCTTTGTGCACTCCCCATCAACAACCTGCTGAGATGTGTCCCACATAATCTACGTAATCTATCTTTGAACAGATTCCTATACATCCACCATATAGAAGGGTGGTAGAAATTCCTTTTATGGATCCCCCATCACAGCTAGTATAACTCTGTTAAAGTCAGATCCTGTGCAAAACCCTGCAAAGGCTCTTGTTTTGCTCAGAGCAAAAGCAATGTCTAGCTACAAAGCCACAAAGCTGGTAGGAACTGCCCCTCATTCATCAGGTCCCCTCTGTGCTCCCTGCTCCTTGCTCACTGGTCCAGCCTTCCTGGCCCCTGCTGTTCCTGGAGAGACTTCATCAGAAGGCTTCCGCCTGAGGGCTCTGCTGTAGCTATGGGACTGCTGTCCCCTAGATGTCCAGGGCTCTTCACCTTTAAGATTTTGCTCCATGTCACTTCCTCAAGGACACCTACTTTCCTTGGCCATTGTATTTACATTTACATCTTGCTTCCTTCCCTCTACCCCAGTCACTCTCTCAGCCTTGTTGCCCCTTAATACTCTCCTTTTTTGTTATTTTTTTCTGCAGCACTCATTATCTCCTAATGTACTGTATGTTTTTATTATCTGGCTCCTCCACTAGAATGCAAGCTCCAGGAGAGCAAGAATCTTTGCTTGTCTTGTTCATATCATGCCTGGCACATAGTAGGAACTCAATAAATATCTTGAATGAATGGACAAATGAATGATGGATACCAATGTGCCTTTCTCTGTGCCGGAGAGAAGAACCTCTATGTCCCAGGCTTCACTGCCCTTTCTCTCCTGCCCTCCTCCTTTACTTATTATGATGAACAAGTACGAGAATAACCTCACCTCAAGTGTCAGGCCTCCTGCTAGGCCCTTGACCTGTTGTCTCTTCAATCCTTACAACACCTTGTGATTTAGGTATTAAAAATATGCTAATTTTACCAATAAGCCTTATGAATGATAAGTAGCTAGCTCGGGGGTACCAATTAAACAAGAGCCCCTGGGCTTTACACAGACTTTCTGTCATAAATTGAGACCTTTCTGGAAGTGCCTCTGTCTTTCCCTCATCTTCTTTTTTAGTCACTAACTACCTGACCATCACCTTCCTAAAAATAAAGTCTACTTTCCCCTTTAACAGGAATTCAATGAATGAGGATGGGGTGGTTAATTGAGAGCTGTGCTCATCTCAGATAATGCTCATGATAGAATCAGATTTGTGCAGAAGTTTCGTTCAACAAACATTTATGGAGCTCCTGCTGGGCCCTTGGTAACATGCTGGCCTCTGGATTCTTAAGATGACCCTCAGGGAGACTTATAGATGAGCATAAAAGTTACTCCTCAAACCCCACCTCTAGTTTAATTCAAGTTTTCCTGGGCAAAGGCAAACCTGGTCAGTGTTAACCCCAAATTTGGGTGAGTAAGGGGATGTCCAAGGCTCAAGCAGCCCCCATCTTCTCCAATGTTAGTTTGAGATTACTTCAGATGGGGGTGGGAGTCAGATCCAGATCCAGACACAGATCCAGACACAGCAGAAAATCCCTAAAATGTCTCTACCAGGAAGGCTGTTACATAATTTCTTCAGAAGTAAATTCACCTTCCTAATTATGGGTGCCTGGGGCTAGAATTATAGATAAAGAGCATTTCCCACGTCTAATGTTCTTGCTGCTTCCTTCTTCGAAGCCCTGCTGGCAAACCTGGGCTGCCAGCTTCTGCAGAGCTGGGTGAGGCAGACTGAAAGAAAGGAGCAGGCTTGATCATGAAGCCCAGAAGTCAGAGTGGAAGTGTCATGCAGGGTCTCTGGTCCTGCTCCCCACACAAGAACGCAGGATATGGTGAGGCCAAAAAGGAACACCAACGGAGACATGGATGGGGGTTTCATACCACTATAGTCTCACTGGTGTCTGGATTGGAGACACAGGAAGCAGGAGCCACATGATCCACAACCTGCCGTCTGCTTCTCTGCCAACATACCAACCCCCCAGCGTAGCCACAGCAGTTATATTAGTGGCTAATGGCTCACTGGTAACAGCTGATGGCCAGCCAGCCACAGCAGATGGCCATCTAATTACAAATGATGGCCATCTAATAACCGAACCAGCACCTTTCCACGTGAGGCGGAGAGCCTGGAAACTGCTCTCTGGGACTCTGTCCCCACAGGAAGACAGGATGGAAGCCATGGAGATGCACTGTCTATACCCCCTCCAAGTGAGGTTTGCTGCCAAGTTGTGGGACTGGTCAGCAGGCAGGCTCCCGTGCTCAGCTCTGTCAGACTCTGTCTCAGCTGTACAGTGGCCTCATGGGTGGCCACGCCATTTGTGAGGCAGCCTGCATCCTGGGCTGAGTGAAGTGGGGGTACAAAACCCTGGACGGCTGTGCCTGAGCTGAGACACTGACAGACAGCCCTCGCGCCAGAGCTTCCCACCAGGTTCATGATTTGTCAGGTCTGTAATACTGTTCCACTTGTTTCTGGGCCCAATCCTGCTTCCTTCCTCTTCCTTTCATAGGTGTTGATCCCTAATACTCCTAGTGCACTGCCAAACTCCATTTCAGTGTCTATTTCTGGAAAATCCAAGCTACGACGATGAGTCAGGAAATGGGGAGTAGGCCCAACTGTGGATACAGACAGAAAAGGGTCTCCATGGCCAAGATAAGCACACAGTTGGCTCTAGGGCCCTCATTCGAGTCTGGGGTGTTCTAATGGGTGGGCAGAGCACAGCAATGGTGTGCAGATATATGTCCGTAATGGCCTGAGCCCACGAAGGCCTATCCAGAGGCAGACCTTCATGTTTACTCTGCAAGGACTCTGTTCTCTTCCCGTCACTCCCAGTGCAGACTCTAGTTATCTCTCTCCTGAGTCATTTTCTAATTTCCTGACCTCCCACGAAACCGATTCTTCTGAAACCCTTATCTAATCATGTCATTCTCTTGATGGAAAACACTTCAAAGACTCCACGAAATTCAAGATCAGGCCAAACTACTTATCAGTACCTTGAAAACTGGCCCCGTGTGCCTTTCTAAGACAGCACCTCATCCCCTTCCCGCTAGCTCCCTAACAGGCTGAGGAGGGCTTTTCCTGTTTGTTACTTTAGGCACACAGTTAAAAACAACAGGCAGTAGTATTCCTCCGCTCCCTTCTAAAGAGAGCTGCCAATTTAGGTACAGCTGCTTTCCTGGAGCTTATTAAGAAGTAGCAGAACTGGCCCTGCTGCCCTCAGCAACCCCCACAAACACTGTCTCCCCTTAAGCGTGGGGTGGGAGGAGGGTGTTGGGGAGATGGGGAATTGTCAAAGACAAGCAGTCCTGTACCCTGCTCAAGATGGTGAAGGTCAAGTGGACATGCCTTGCTGGCTCCTCCCCTTGGGAAGGCTGTGCACTGTGCCAGGTCATCCAGCAGAGGGGCAGACCGCTGGGTGCAAGCAGCAGTGGAGTGAGGGAGTTGAGCCACGCTGGATTTCCTACTGGGGTCCCTCAGAAGAGTTCTCAGATGAGCCCAAGGCAGACTCAGCACTCAGACACCCGAAACGCGGAGGATAAGTGGGTCAGCCAGAGTTAGCCAGAGAAGCAGCAGTAACTGCAGGAGCGATCACACAGTGGCTGGCTAGGGAAAGGGATATCATCCCCTCTCCCCCTCCTTCCTGGCCGCCCCTCCCTGGAAGTGCTGTTCCGCCTCAGAAACACAACTCCCGCCTGCATAGGTGAGTTTACAGTTTTAAACTATCTTTTAATAAGCCAGAAAGGAGGATTTGAAAGAGTGTGGTTGTAGACAGTAATTGAAAAAGAAAGCACTATTGTGTTTATGTCCCACTGAATCATATTTTAAAATTATGCCACACTCACTCTAACGGGACCACCTGCCTGCCTCATATGGACTCCAGAGGAGGGAGGGGACAGCAGGCAGGCACCATCTCAGCTCTGTCCCTCAAACCTGGAAACTGTGGACTGTGGATGGATGCCAGAACTTTTCCCCTTCCCTTCAGTTTCAGCAATAACAGGGATTGGTTGAGCATTTTCTGTTTGGCAGATAGCATTTTAAATTCCTAATGCGTATTAATTCATGCCGGGTTTAAGGTATATACTAGTGCTCTCCATATTTTTAGAAGAGGAAATTAAGGCACAGAGAACTTAAGTAGCTTTTCAAATCCCTTATCTAGTGTCTTAGTTCCTGCTACTGTAACAAAATATCATAGACTGGGTGGCTTAAATAACAAATATTTATTTCTCAGAGTTCTGGAGGGTGGGAAGTCCAAGATTAGGGTGCTGGCAGATTCAGTGTCTAGTGAGGACCTGCTTTCTGGTTTATAGGTGGCTGTCTTCTCCTTGTATCTTTACATGGTGGAGGAAGGGAGACGGAGGGAGAGGTGCAAGTTCTCTTGTCTCTTCTTAAAAGGACACCAGTTCCATCATAAGGCCTCTACCTTCATTAATGATCTAATTATCTCCCCAAAGCCCCACTTCCAAATACTATAGCATTGGGGATTAGAGGGGATTAGAGTTTCAAAAAATGAATAGTGAGAGGACACAAACATTTACCAAATGGCAACTGCAAGACTTGATCAGCTAGTTTGGTTCCAAAGCCCTTATGGTCTTGCCTTCTCTACCTCACCGTCTCCTGAGCACTTGAAAATCCTATTCTTTGGCCTCATTGGAGGGTCTTTTTCTATTGTGCATACCTCACTTTTCCAAATTTTGAATTTCTGCTTCTCCTCTGGCCTTCTTCCCACCCATCTCATAAATTGACCGTCGTAACTTCTGCTGGACCTCAGGCTGGTTAGGTTGGAGCAGCCCATGCCTGCTGCCTCCATGACTTCTCCTCTTTCTCTAGACTGCTTTCATCTGGTCAACAGTGACTCAGTTCATATCTTTATATTTGTTGCAATTGCTCCTGCCACTCTTGAAAATCCTGCCTTGTTTTTTTCCGTGACAACCCTCCCTGAGAGGTTTCTCTTCCCCCTGGATACTCTTTTTGTGACTCATAGATTGGTTTCTAGCTGGCTCTCTCACAATGCCTCAATGTTGGTGTAACTCTGAACTCCATCCTGAGCTCTCTTCTCAGGGCAATTCTCTTCCTTCTAATACTCTTCTTTCCCGGGCCTTCAATTGCGACTGCTCTGCACACTCTGTGTACTCAGACAGCTACCCTCTACACCCATAGCCCTTTGCCAAATGGTCTGCTGCACCCGAGCATACCTCAGGCAACCTGAACTCAACATTCCCAAGACATCACCTGTCCTTTAAAGCCTGTTCTTGACATCAGGAGAATAGTTCCTGGGACTGAACCAAGTCTGTTCTCTCTCAGCCCCTACTAGCCATTTTCCATATCCTGTTGTTTCTACTTGTTAGTGAAACTTTTGGGTCTCTGGATCCTTTTACACTTAAAAATCATTGAAGATCCTCAAAAGCCTCTATGTATATGAGCTATAATTAGAGAGATTTACTGTATTAGAAATTAAAACAGAAAGTTTGAAATATTTATTTAAAATAACAGTAGACCCATCACATGTTACCATGAATACAATATTTTAATGAAAATATCCCCATTTTCCAAAACAAAACAAAAAAAGAGAAGAATTGCATTGTTTTAAATTTTTGCAAATCTCTTTAATGTCTGGCGTAATAGAAGACGGCTGGATAATCCTATCTGCTTCTGCATTCAGTCTGTTCCAGTATATTATTTTGGTTGAAGTATTTGGAGAAAATCCAGCTTCACACTGATAAGTAGTTGGAAAAGGGAGGGGTGTCTTAACAGCCTTTTCAGATCATTGTAGATTGTTTTCTTTGATACTACTCCAAAGCACGAGTCCAATAGATTCTTAAAGGTTGACTGCAATGTGGATTCTGAAACCTTATAACAAACGTTTTGTACTCTTTTATATTAAAGTCTATTGGTCTATTTTACACTTTAAATGGATCTTTTATCCATGCATTACTTTGTGACATTATACATGGAGCCTTTGGAAATATTGTCTCACTGAGTTATGCACATCTTTCACATGTGGTTGCATTTCCCTCCATAATATCAAATAATCATGTTTGCTGTTATCACCACTGTACTAGGGCTCCTGTAACAAAGCACTAAAAACAGGATGGCTTGAAATAACGGAAATATACTCTCTCACATTTTTGGAGGCTAGATATCCAGAATAAAGGTGTTGGCAGGGTTGGTTCCTTCTTGAGGCCCTGAGGGAGTGTCTGTTCCATGCCTGTCTCTCAGCTTTTGGTGGTTGGCAGGAATCCTTGACATTTCTTGGTTTGTAGCTGCATGGCTTTAATCTCTACCTCCATCTTCACATGGACTCTTCTCATGTGTGTGTCTGTGTCTATTTATCCAGACCTCTTTTTACGTAAAGACACCACATCACTGGATTTAGGCCCCATCCTGATTCAGTATGACCGCCTCTTAACTTGGTCACATCTGCAAAGGCCCTATTTCAAAATAAGGTCACATTCATTGGTACCAAGGGTTAGGACTTCACTTCATCATGTTCTTTGGGGGGACACAATTCAGCTCATCGCAACCACCTCCTCAGAAATATATGTAAGAACCGGGAAGTTGCCACATTCACAGTTGGGGGAAACAAATTTCCAAAAATTCTAATTTTTGCCTGAACACTCAAATTTTACCATTGACCACAAATACAACTAATAACAAATACTATAACAAAAACAAGGAGCAATTGTTTGCCGTGAAATGGCAGGTTCACCTTGTCCATTCTTAAGAAAATGTCTCCCAAATATTCAAGCATGTCTAACCTTAGTTTATCAGTCATGTTTTTCAGACAAAAATGGTGTTCCGTAAAAGAAAATACTTTTCTCTGAGACAATTGTGTTTCTCTCTGTAACTGAAGTGTTTTATGCGTCCTTGCTCTTGCGTAATACAGAGTATGAAAAAGGGGTGTACTCAAAGTCAAGATTTAATGAAGTTAGTAATTTTTATTGCTTTGTCAAGAATATTTTAAACAGAAATTGACTTATCTTTTTCTGTGTGTGCATGGTGGTGAAGAAGGCAACACTGTTAGTGGATGTTAGTGCCTGCTTGTTTGTGCTAAGACATCGGCAGTTTTATCCATCATTGTTCTTGTATTATTAGGCCAAAGGTTAACACAGTAAAAAAGCCAAATATTGCCTTCACGTTATCGTGAAAATAATTTTGATTTCACAACTTTCCTGAAAGAGCTTTAGGGACCCCTAGTGGTCTATAGAGCACATTTTGAGAACCATAGTCCTAGACAACTTTCCACCTACTCTGCCTCTGCCTTAGGGCCCACCAGTTCTTAGCAGGACTATTGCAATAACCACAACCAGTTTTCTCTCTCTAGGCAGTGCTCCACGCGAGCAGCCATTGAGCTCTCAGAAAGGCATATGTCAGTGGGACGCTGACAAACTTGCCAGTGGCTTCCCACTGAGTTTAAAGTCCAAAGCCATACCAGTTATTTTAATCCATCATGCTGTTTCCCTTGCCTGGAATGCCCTCCTCACCTTTTACCTGGCTAAATCTGACTCTTTAACACTTAGCTTCTGTCACCTCTTCCAGGAAGGCTTCCTTGACTACCTTTTTGGATTAGCAGGTTTTTCTCCTTTGTGTTTCCAGGCCATCGTATACCATATTTTGCCATGTATAATGCACATTTTGTTGCCCAAATCTGTGAGGGAAAAATAAGAATGCATATTATACATGGGTAGAATTCTGTATGTGTAAATGTTTTTTAATTCTTTTGTTTATGCTTATGAGTTAAAAGTGTAACTTTAGAAATCAATAATGATGTCCGTATGCAAAATAATACACTGGAACATGATAGATTTATTGAATTTACGATGAACTTGCAACAAGGAAGAGTTCTTGGCCTTCTATGATGCGTAAATATCGTAAATTTGTTACTGGTGCATAAAATTTCTTGTACCTTGTATCTGTTCTGGTGTTTTGTAATTATTTGTTACATGAAATTTCTTGTACCATAATATGTTAAAAAATAAATGCTAAGATTCCTTTATAATACAAAAACAAGTACCTAAATGTAAACAAATAAAACTTTGAATTAAAAAATTAAAATGAAAACTGTTTTCCCTGAAAGTTTGGGCCAGAAACATGGGTATGCATTATACATGGCAAAATACAGTACTTCTTTTATCATAGCATTTCTAATAACATACTATAGTAGCAATGAATACTAATAATTACCGTTATTATAACCACAAACATTTCTTTACTACTTACTGTCTGCTGGACATGGGGTCAAGCACTTTAAAGGCACCATAGTTCCTAGCATATCCATCACATTAAGACTTCTACTTCTTTAACCCCAGGGGGCAGAAGGTAAGATAAATGGTTAAGTGCATGGTTCTTAAAATCTAGGAGATATGAGTTGACATCTCGGCTTCAAGCTATGTGAACTTAAACAAGTTTCTCATTTTATGTTCTCAAAAATCTTTATTTTTACTAGTGATAAATATCATACAGAAAAGTACAAGGAAGAAAGCAACAAATGACTCTCAAATGCCACTATTCAGAAATAAAATTACTTGTGAGCGTGATTATACATTTTTCCAGGTGGATCTGTATGTTGGATTAATACATGAATAAACAAAAAATTATAATAGGATTATTCCATATTCTATTGTTTAAAGGTAAAAAAATTCAACAAAAAACAACAATAATTAGAAACTAGTGACATGCAAGGATTGCTGAAATTCAGATGAATGTTTCTTCACTGCAAGGAATATTTAGATATTAGCAGTTCCTTCAAACCCCTGTAAAGCACGGCCTCAGCCTGGGCCCAATAGGCTGCATAGTGACCCACAGAAGTACTTTGCTTGGCTGCACACAGTTTTGTTTTTTTAAGAAATAGAAGCTGAATGCCTTGGTGGGGGCAGGTGTGCCCACACTCTAATTTCAGGGATATCTGCCCACCCCTTATTGTTTCCTTCCCGCCAATTTCACATGCTCACCGAGCCATGAGAAAGAGTGGGGGTGAAGTACTTGAGCTGGGTAGCCGGGCTATTCGGGTTTGAATTCTGATTCCATGACTGGCTAACTTTGGGGCTTTGAGTAGTTTAGTTAACGTCTCTGTGTTTCATTTCCTCTTTGGTAAAATGGGGCTAGTAATAGACCCTACTTTATGGGGTTATCAACAGGATTAAACAAATTAATCTGGGTAAAGAGCTTAGAGCAGTAAGCATATGGTAAACACTCAGTAAATGTTTGCTATTAGTACATGCTATCTGGCTCCTGTGTGAGGTTAAGGAAAAAAAGGATTATAAAAACGATTAAGAATTGGAGTTACTATGCTTTCAAAAACATCATATTTTAATTTTAGGTACCACCGACTGATGGCCTACTAGAGAATATCAGACTAGCACTGTTGTACTTCTTCTCACCTCCTTCTCCCCTCCTACCATTTTTGCATTGGTCAGTATTATTTCTTTGTACAGATTATGATGGTTACAATCCATTCTGCTCCATAGCTTCCTCTGTTACTTTGCTTTGATATTTATGTGGGTTTGATGCTCACCACTGGAGTTTTTGCTCCAGTATTTCTATTTCTGGGTTTTTTATTCTGATTCAACTCTTGATCAGGTAGAGCTTATGTTTTCAAGAAGGCTCATGCATACATACCACATTTCTAGAATGCTTGCATAATTGAGAATGGCTGCCATTTGCATTTATACTTGAATGACATTTTGATGGGATGTAATATTTCTGAGTCACCTTTTCTTTGTACACATTGGAACTTTGTAGACATTGCTTCACTGTCCTCTGCCATAAACCACTGCAGTGGAAAATCTGATTTTTTTCACCTTCATAGGTGACTGGATTTTTCTTCCTGGATATCTAAAGACTTCTTTTTTCTTTTACTTTTATCGTTCAACTTAAATTGATAAGCATATTGTCCTGGCATAGAATCTTCCACTTTTAGAATTCAAATTATATATATGCAGACATTTTTATATTGTCTACAGGTCCCTGAGACTGTTCATATTTTTCAATTTTTTTGTTTTTCTGTTCTTCAGATTGGAAAATTTCTATTGATCTACAAGTTCTTTGACTCTATTTTTGTCAAGTCCATCCAGAGAATTGTTAATTTCTTATACTGTATTTTTCAGTTCTAGAATTTCCATTGGCTATTTTTTTTTATTTTTTTTTATGGAGGGCATAGCTCACAGTGGCCCATGTGGGGATCGAACAGCAACCTTAGTGTTATTAGCACCACGCTCTAACCAACTGAGCTAACCGGCCACCCCTATTGGTTATTTTTAAATATAGCTTTTAACTCTCATTTGAGATTTCCTGCCCTATGTTTAGTGAAAGTATATGTTCCTAGAATTTATTGAGCATAATTGTGATAGCTCCCTGGCAATCCTTATCTGCTAATTCCAACACTTGGATCATGCTATGGTTGGTCTCAGTTGTCTTTTCTCTTAAGCCTGGATTATATTCTCTGGTTCTTTGCATATTGAGTAATTTTGAATTATATCATAGACGTTATTTGATGTTGTGGAGATTATAGCTGTTATTATAGCCCTCTGAGAATGTTGATGTTTTGTTTTCACAAGCAGATGGGCTTAGGTGGATTCAAATTGCAAAACTCTGCCCTTTGGAGAGCAGTTCAACTCTTAGCTCAGCTCCTCTATCTCTTAGGCTCTGCTGCTTTGAGGCTGCCTTATGCTTGTGTGGTTCAGGATCTGACAGAATCTTGGTCAGAGTTTATACACAGAATTTGGGCCTCTTTCTCTCTTTGGATCATTTCTTTCCAATGCGCCCCCTCCCTCGCTTACATTTCAGCACACTCTGTTCTCTGGTTCTTAGGCCAGAAGGACTATGGATTTTTTTATTTTTTACTAGAGTTTAACCTCCCCATATAGTGCTGATCTCAGCCTGTTTCTAGGTTAAAAACTACAGAAATAGGTAGTTCACCCCTTGCCAGTACGTTCTTCCAAGATTTGACTCCCTCCAGAGTCTGTCTGCTTCTGTTTACTCTCTTGTGCCTTCAGGTTGTTGTTTTTGCATTTTTGTCCAGAGTTTATAGCTGTTTTTTGTGGAACTACAGAATATGGTAGGTGCTGATTTGTTTGTAGCAAAAGTAGAACTTGCTGATAATTTTTTTTTTTTACTGTTGCATTGATTTTTACTTTTGCTCTTTATTGTGTAAAATATTGGGAGAGAGAGATCATTTAATCCAGAGTCATTTTGCCACCTTTACTCAGAAGTTCTCTTGTGCAAATGTCCTATCCTTCCTGAATCTCAACTTTATGATCTATAAAATGGGGGAAATTGTCCCTTTGTGGAGTGGTGAGAGTTAAATGGGTTAGTGCAGGTAAAGCTTTTTAGCACAGTGCTTGGCAGTTAGTAAGATTATTACTGTTATCTTTAGTGCTAGTATCTCATCCCTAATATAGAGCCTGGTGTATAGTAGGAGATAAATAATGATTATTGAGTA
Organism: Rhinolophus sinicus; assembly: GCF_036562045.2. Classification (NCBI taxonomy): domain Eukaryota; kingdom Metazoa; phylum Chordata; class Mammalia; order Chiroptera; family Rhinolophidae; genus Rhinolophus; species Rhinolophus sinicus. Next base: position 50,167,695 of record NC_133751.1, read on the forward strand.
AGTGAATTAGATGCATGAAAATAAAGAAGGAAGAGAATGGACTTAAGAAATGGTGGAATTATAAAAAAACTGAGGAAGTACTTCAAGGTTGGCATTTCTCCATTGGACCTGGGCACGTAGCAGACAGTCAGGCCCATGGCCAGGTAGCTCTTCCCTCTGGCCAGGCTTCTATTACATACGGTTGCTCTTTCTAACTGGTGTGGTGATTCATTATGCAAGCTGAAGCATGAGGCCAAGCCTTCAGAACTGGGTGAGGAGTCTCTTCGACATCCGACTTTTTACATTTTTCAGGAGACACAAGGGAATTTTTTGGGATTCTGGAGCCCGAGAGTAACTTCCCTGATTCGTGAGCATTGAAGGAAATGTCTGAAAACTGCATTTGTTTGGAGCAGTATCAGAGACCAAACGAGCAGCTTGGAAGTGGAGGACGTCCCTCATTGTTCAGACACGACAAGCCTGTTAATGACCTAACTTTAGGGAGGAATTATTCCTCACACTGGAGGGCCAAAGTGCCAACGCTCAACAGGCAGTTACATGCTCCAAAATTATAATGGTGTTTACCAGGGCAAAGGGTTAGGTGTTCAGGCGCGAGCAGTGGCCATGCTTCTACTCATGGTGTCTGTCAGCCACTCTGAGAGCATGGCAGTGTGGACAAGGTCTCAGGCTTGCGAATCTTCTTCACCTGAGAAAAATGCAAGAAGACTAAAAAATATTAGTGAACTGTACACCAAAAAAATAGTTAAAATGTAATATTTTACTACAATTAAAAACAAAAAGTCATGAAGTAATACATTGTCGACAATTTGAAAAATTAAGACAGATTTAAAGAACCAAATTTTGATAACATTTCTGTAATTTCTTTTTATATACAAATGGACTTTTTTACTTAGTTGAGATTATACTGTTTATCACGTGTGGGTTTTTTTTGTAATTTATTATAATCTGAGCATATTTGTCTTTAAGTATTGTTTGAACATATTTTAATGCATTCAAACTAATTCATTTTACAGATTCACAAAATTGTATTTGATTGTTTCAGTGGTGATTTAGGTTGTTTCCAATATTTTGCAGAAAAAAATAACACTTCAATACATCTTTAAACATAAGTCTTTGTCTAAAAGATCTTCTGAAAGTCTAAAAATTTTTCTTCTCTTCCTCTTTTGTCCTACTCAGATCTTATGCTTCCTTAAGTGCCTGGCTCATGTCTGGCCTCTGCTTAGAAACCTTCTCCAAGGACTTCAAACTGTAAAAGTCCCTTCCATCTTTGACTCTAACTGCATTCATTTGTTCATTCATTCATTTATCAAATATCATTTGATGGCATATCAAGTATGTATATGTATATGTTCATCAAATATCAATTTCTGTTCTGATAATGAGATTGCTTATATAACAATTATAGTGAGTGTCCTTTGAGTACTTACTCTGTGTGGGCACTTCCTAAAGTACTTTACATGGATAATCACATTTCATCTTTACAATGTTATCCATGCTTTACTTATGGGAAAGTCGAGGCACAGAGAAATTCAGTAATTTGCCCAAACTTGTTCAGCTATTCCTTGGGTGCTGTGGCATTCAATCCCAGTAGCTGTGGCTCTGGAGTCCATTAATTGCATTAGCAATTATACATGTTGCCTCAGCTGGATTGTTCAAGGGACTGGAGATAGAAGAGTGAACAAAGCAACTATGCCTCCTAGACTGTGGAGCTTACTTAGAGCCTGGGTGCCCCACTTAGCTCTGGGTCATAAATGTCTTGAGCTGTTTCCTCATGGCTGTGTGTGGGTAACTCTTGATTCTCTATCCTGTAAACTCCTCCAGGGCTGGGGCCCTATCTCCTCTGCTTTGCACCCCCAGGCAGCTTACAGCTAGTACACAAGATTTAGTCAGTAATACCTTTAAACTGATGGGTGAGAGGTAACAGAAAGAGATGTGAGTGGAGACCATGGTTTGCTTTGGGCCCTGTCACTGTGTAACATAGGGGAGTTTTCTTTATCAGCCTGGTGTCTGTTTCCTCATGAGGGAAATGAGATAATCTCTGACATTCTATGAGTGTAGTAAGATCTCCCAGTAATACCTTAGGTTTGTCTCACATGGTGATGAGCAACCACTACTATAAGACTCTCCTGTGGTCTCTAGCTCTCTCATTGAGTCCAAAGCCTATAATTTCAGGGTTAAACATGAGAAAGTTGTCTCCGTGTTGCTTCTTTTTCAATGTGCCCAGATATGAACAGGAATCTTTTAGAAGCTAAAAAGCAGTGCTAATTTTCTCACAGACATGTCTGTTTTATAAGTTAGGTATCTTAGTGCAGGCTGCTATAACAAAATACAATACACTGGGTGGCTTATGAAGAACAGAAATTGATTTCTCATAGTTCTGGACGCTGAGAGTCCATAATCAAGCCACCAGTAGATTCACTATCTGGTGAAGGCCTGCTTCCTGATTCATAGGTGACACATGTCACTGTGTCCTAACATGGTGAAAGGAGCAAGGGAGCTTTCTCAGGCAGCTTTTATAAGGGCACTAATCCTATTCATGAGGGCCCCACCCTCATGACCTAATCACATCCTAATCACCTCCACCTCCTAATAACACCACCTCGGGCATTAGGTTTGCAACATATAAATATTGGGGTGACATAAATATTCGGTGTATAATAGTGGGTAATCAGTTACAATGTTTAATTTTGAGTGGAATTAAAAGAAGAAAGAAGATGAAGAAAGGAGTTTTCTTACGCAATGTCATGAATGTTTATGATTTTCTGAATTGGCCCTAAGGTTAGAAAAGTTAGTGGTCTGCCAACTTTTGATTGACTTCACATCTGATAATCATAGGAGCTACCGTATTTTCAGTATCTATTTGATACCTGGCACTGCACACAATAGCGTTATAGCTGATTCTTACTGTGGTCCTTCAAACCCTATAGTATCCTCATTTCATAGGCTCAGAAGCGTGAAGAGCCTTCCTCAAAGCCTCCTGGCTAGTAAAATCAAGGCAGCAAACTTCATTTTGCTTGGCCCTAAAGGCTGCTGAAGCACCACTACCTCACAGAGTTAGCTACTGTCTCATTAGTTATTTAGGGAATGGAGAGGCACCTCGCAGAGGCATAGCCTTTTTGCAGTTTTATTAAAGACATTGGAAGGGATCAGAGAGGAAAATGTCATCTAAGAGGAGCAAGTCTGCTTCCAGGTCATAGGTGAGCCAGGAGGGACCCCCACCTCCCTAGCCTTCTGATCCTGGGTCCACATTTGGGCTAAGTGAGGAGAGAAGATTCTGAACTGATTCAGTTCACATCTCTGAATCTATTAAAGGAAGTATCATCCTCATTTGTGGATTTATAGAGTGTTTCTATGATATAGCTAATGCATATTTACTTGAAGAAGTATAAAAACCAAATCTCAGTTATTTGTTTAATGAAAGAAAAAAAAAATGAAGGTCCCAGAAAATTCTGCAAGTGTCTTTAAGAAGAGTCTTTAAGGGAAGGAAGAGATAATTTGGACTCATGGCTTCCTGGAGAAGCCTAGGGTTGAACTAGGCCTTAGAGGATGGTGTGTTTTATAGGCAGAGTGAGAGGAAAGGGGGCATTTCAGAAGGATGAAAAAGTATGAGCCCGTCCTAGTGGAAGAAACAATAGGGAGCTGAGTCAGGTGATCCGCACATCACTTTGCCTCCAAGAAAAAACTGATGAGCATAGTGGTGAAAGAGTCGTTTTGAAGTCCTGCCCATGTTAATTCAGTCCCCAGCTCTGCCAATTACAAGAGGCCTGGCCTTTGGCCAGCTATTCAAACTGCTTAAGCCTCAGTTATCTCCTTTCCAAATGTGTTAAATGAAGCACACTACACAGGTTCTTTCTGAGGAGTAACTATCACACAGTTCAGTTCTTGGTTCACTAATTTGAGGAAGTCATTATTATCTCTCAGATCATTCTGGAATATCCAGTTCCTAATCTTAACATGCTCTATTTCACCTCAGTCATCAATAACTGAGAATTACAATGTCTTCTAGCTCATGCGATCTAAGAAGCCGTAAAGTTCTACCTCACCCTCTGCCAAAAAACTCTGGGTGAAGGAAATGCAGTGTCAGAGGTCTGGCTTCACACAAAGCTATCTCAGATGGGTGACATCCTTCTTCAGAGCAGCAACACTAACATTCCACCAGGCTTCTGGTCATTCTCTACAATCTCCCTTTATCACTTGATATGTTTTTCTTAGCTCTTTGAAGAGAAGGGCTGGAAAACGCAGTCTAATGATCCCTGACCACTGTGAAAAGTCAGAAAATAATGAGCTGGTCCTGATTCCTCTCCAGGGCTCATTTTGTGAGGCTGGCCCACAGCAGTTTCTGTTTTTCTTTTTTTCTTTTTTTTTCCCCTCAAGTCTTTGGTTCACTCTATATTGTCTCGCTGCCCTGCTGCCCCTTATTAGCATTTACACAGAGTCAGAAGATGTGGGCCCTAGTCTAACTCTGCCACTTCTTAGCAAGGCAATCTTTGGCAGGCCATTTAAGTCTCTAGGCCTCAGTTGATTTATCTGTCCAATAGAGACGAACTGAAAGATGTGTGGGAAAGTGCCTTGGAAGTCCTCTAAGTGAACAGCACATATTAAGGTGCAGAAAGTAAAACCAAGCAGGTGCACTGTGCCCCTTTCTTCTTAACCCAACCATCAGATGAGTCTCAGATTCCGCAATAAAAATCCCTCCTGTGAAGTTCACTCTGAATGTGAACCTACGACCTTTGTATCTACTTTGGGCAAGGAAATGAGTTTCCTAGTGTCCATCCTTCCTGTAAGCTTGAAAAAGGCCTCACAGAGGAACTGACCAAAGAGATGTGATAGATGGTTTCCCTTGCTCCCTGGAATTACAGCCCACTTGATGGAACCCCAAGCCAGTTTGATGCAGCCCTTTTAATACAGCGGCATATACTGGGGGTGCCACAAAAATGTGTACAAGTGGGCACTTTGGTTAACTTTGCTCAAGCAGTAGTTCACCATAATCAGAAGTATCTGGACGCTGATGGTAACCACTTTGAGCACATCTTGTAACTGCAGAAGTCAAATGTGACTTGTATTCATCTTTTGTTATCAGTATATATTGAGTATTATAATTTTAGTACAGTTTTCCTTTCTTAAAATGTGTATACATTTTTTGTCACCCTTTGTATTTCATATAAGCACCTGTACACCTCATCCCCAAACCCTCACAAACACACACCAATGTTCTGCCTCAGTGGGCCTGGCCTGGTGTCCCTGCCTTCTGGATGGAATCATCCTGAGGCCTTCCGGTCATGGCTGTGTGGTGTTCTGTTTCGGTTAGAGAGGTGCAGGCTGTTATCACCGTTATAAACCATCTGCTCACTGATTGAACCAGAGAGCTGAGAGCTTTATGGGATCACCAAGGAAGGCTGTCATGGGGAATGCTGCTTTGTTCAGGGGCTACTCCCTGCACTGAACCTTGCTCCCAAATGCCTACCTGATCGTCCCCATACGTCGACCCTAGCAGAGCTGGTGACTGGTTAATTCAAATCATCCATCTCTTCACCAGCTGCTGGCAGAGGAATGCTGTGGCTGTCTGTACACATGGGTTTCTTGTGGGAAGCTACGAAGGTTTTGTATTGTACCCTATACAAAGAGGGGTTAGAAAGCTGAAGTAGCTTCCCAGGAGACATATGAACTTTAGGAACTATCCCAGTGTTGGGGAAATGTGGCCTTTTCCAAATGTTATTGCCCAGCTCTTTGTGGTCAATTAATTCCTGATGACGATAGCCAATGAGAGGGTAGCTAAGTCTGCAGCCAGGTCTCCGCTGTCTATAGGTCATAAGCCCTTGGCAAAGGGTCTCTCACGAAGGGCAGTCCCAGGAGAGAAGGCTCCCCTGGCCGTGGAGCACCACATGCTCAGGCGTGGTTGGTAGATTTTTACCCCGTGGAGGAACTTCTCTGGGACAACCTAGAAAGAGACTTAGAAGTAACCCAGGGACTTATCTGCAAATCCTGCTGACCACTGACATTGCTTGGGGAGCGTGTTAGCAGTGACAGATGCCAGGAGCCCTGGGGGAATGAAGGAATAGAATTTATATTTTAAATAATTTCTGCAGGTGTTTCCAAAGGTCAGTCAGATTTGGAAACAAAAAATTATTTGGTGCAACTGACCTCATTTCATGAAGTAGTAAAGGAGATGTGCCTTGGCTGAAGTCTTCAAGCTGGATTATGGCAGCAGGGAGTAGAGTTCAGGCCTGTTGCTCCCTGGATCAGTGCATTGTGTACTGTGTGGCTTCTCTCATAAAACACCAACTCTCTTTGGGGAGTGATGTGTAAAATACATCTGTAAAAGAAGCACAATAAACAATGGCCTAATCCTTTGAATGTCTAAGTCAACGGAATCAAACACTGGCCATTAGCTTAGTGTAATTAATCAAATGCCTTGGTTAAGCATCCAGTTTTATCACTTCTTGTGTGACCCTGGTTAAGTCATTTACAGTTCGTTTATCATCTATAAAATATGAATAATAAAATTAAGAGTGTCTACCTAACAGAGTTGCTGCAAGGGAATTAATGATAGAATGTTTAAAAAGTGCTTGATGTAGCGCCTGGCAGGGGCAAGTCCTCAGTAACTGTTAGCTATTATTTGTTGAGCATTTACTATGTGCTAGACACTGTACTAAGAGCTTTATGGATGCCATCTGTAATATTCACAGCACTTCTGTGAAGCAGGAATTTTTTTGGGGGGATGTATCCAAAATGTGTTTATTGGGATGGGTCCTCACTCATCTTAATTCAGGGTGCTTTTAGCGTTGTTTCCTTCTGAAGGAGCATCCTTCTGTAAGCCTTGCTTTTCCTACTGTAGGCTCACAGAGGACAGTGAAGCAGCCAACACACAAAACTACCATTTGTGCATGGCTAAAGACAGCGGTGATTTTATAGCATCCTGGGCATTTCACATCCATGAAACAGGAACTGGGGCTCTGCACCATGCACTTCCTCTTGTGTTTCCTATTCTCCTCTTCTGGAGAGGGATGCAGGAGATCCTTAGCCAGGGGCATGTTCATGTGTGTGTGTGTGTGTGTGGGGGGGGGCATCATCCCCGCAAAAAAGGAAAGCAGGAATTCGTGATTAAGCCTTCCTGATGAGGAGAGGAGGGAGGATTTACTGAGCTTCTACTTTCTGCTGTTTTAGTCATTTGAAATTAGGCATTTTGTAACCTCGGTCCACATCGGTGATGCATAGATATATGTCATGGAGAAAATATCCTCCTTGGAGGTAAAGATTGTGAAATTTTTGTAAATCTTACTAGTGCTCCTTGAAAGTGAAGTTGTGACTTGTTCATCTTGGTATCTTCTATTCATTTTGGTGTTCCCTGACCTAGTCTAGACCCTTTCTTGGCCCATAATGCTCAGTAAATGTTTGTCAAATAGAAATAAATATCATCTCTTCAAGTCGATCATAAGCCTCCTCCCAAGGAATATTTTCCACCTGGATCATTTACCCTGAGTTTCTTAATTCTTAATGCCTTATCATGGCATTCAAATGCCTTCACAATGGAGTTTCAATCCCCCTTTCCTCCGTCATGTGTGCAGTGAATGGTTTATTGAAGGACTATTTATACTAGTGGAGAAATTGAAAACAACCTTAATGTCCAGCTGCAGAATGATTAAATAATTTATGATGCACTCACATATTACTAATAGCTATCACTTACTCGGTGCTGACCATGACATACATTATTTTAAGCACTTTTAATGTAATTAACTCATTTAATTTTTAGAACCACTTTGTAAGGTAGATACTACTATCCTCATTTTACAGATAAGAAAACAGGGCCAGAGAGATTAATTTGTCCAAAGTCACACAGCTAGGAGGTAGCAGAATCAGGATTCAAATTCAGGCAGCTTAATTGCAGAGTCAGTTCTCTTAGCCACCAAACTAAACCGTCTCTCGAACAGTGACCAACGGTGCAATAAACCATTAATAACTTGCCTAAAAATGTTTGCTGTGCATCTAATAAGGGCTGAAATGAATGAATAATTTGTTAAATGTATATAGGAAATGCTTATATACACTATTATTTCAACTATGGAAAGTTCTAGAAAAATATACAGGGAATGACTAGAAGAAAATAGGCCAAAAGGTTAATTCTGCTTGTGACTGTGGATGAAAAAGGGGCCATGTATTAAACCTGAGAAGCTCAAGATGAGGCCTGAATGATGGGCTTTATAAACTCAGAAACACAAAGTAAGCACATAGGACAATCTGAACATAAACATTTCTAACTAAAAGCAGTCATGGTGGGCACACCTGTAGCTTCCTTGACAAAGGTCATTCTTTACCTTAAGAGAGCTTGTCTATTACCTTTTTGCATCTAAGATAACCTACCTTTGAAATGTCAGAGTAATCCCCTGTTTCAGACTCCTCAGGGTACAACCTCTCACCAGAGCTCAAGACCACAGAACCATTCATTGTTATCTTGTTGCCAACATACCATCTGTATATGCTGTAAATATTAACTATCCGGTACTCACCAATGTAAAAGAAGTGCTGTCTCTGTGTTTTACTTTTTATCCAATCTCAGAGAGTCACACCCCCCTAACCCTCCTTCCCTGCTTTCTCCCGCCTCCTTAATCTACTGTCAATGAATTTCATGTAACCCTCCTTACATCTTCTTTGATTCTAATGTATAAAATAAGCTGTAAAGCAGAGGTGACCAAACTTTTTTCAACGTTTTTTACCAAGGGCCATATGTAGTAAAATACACAAACAGCCGGGCCACTCACTCGAGGTGAACTACATATTGCCTCACCTGATTTATTTAAGTAAACTAAATATGTTTTTGGAATTTGCTACGGGCCAATAAAAAATGGATTGCGGGCCGCAGTTGGCCCACGGGCCGCAGTTTGGACACCCATGCTGTAAAGCTACCATTCTCCAGAGCATTTTCTCAATCCCTTGAGATTTTGCTTCCTGGCAATTGTCACCAGTTTGGCTCAAATAAACTCTCATAAGACTTTTCTTAGGCTAGAGGTTCTTTCTACAACACGACTGATAGAATGCCAATTTTTCCACCTTGCTTCTTTACATTTGTCTGACTTTTCTAAATTTCCCAAAGCAAACTTCATCTGTAAAATAGGGGGGAAAAAACTATTAAAAATAGATTTCTAAAAACATGAGTACAGAAACAGGTGTGGGACAAATCACCAACAGGCATCAAATGCTGATTTTTTTTCTCCCCCCAAACATTTGTTAATTTCAAAGAAGTTTCATTGACTTCTTTACACAAAAACTTCTTTTGCACAAAGCCTGACCCTTACTGCAGGTTTTTCAGACGGTCATTCTCGAGTCACAGGAGGCAGCTTCCACTTTGGTTCTCGTAGATGTCCCTTGAGATAAGCCAATTTCCTGGATCTTTTTGAGAGAATTTATTATAAGCATCTTTGATTCCTCAGAGTCCTCTTGCCCCTGTATTTACTGCCATTCTTGGTGCTTCTGGTCTCCTGGGTATGGCTTATGAGTCCTGCCCCCAGGCAGCAGGGCAGCAGTTTTGGCAGCTGCAGCCTGTGAACTGTCACTGGCAGTTTGTTGGGCTTTCCCAGCCTTTTGCAGCCCTGGGACCAGATGTAGTATGAAGGAAAGAAGGCTTGGTTTTAAGACATAGCTCAACATTCACTAATAGACTTTAAGGAAGTCACTTTACCTCTGAGCCCCAGGGTTCTCGTCTGTAAATGGGGATGATAAAGAGCCTTATTTACTTCATGACCTATTCTGAGTCTGAAGAGGGCTCAAGTGGGATACTGTATATGCAGGCTATGTGTAAATGTAAAGATCTAGTATATGCATGTGGATTGTCTTTAGGTATGTATGCATGTACATATGTATGTATGTATGTATGTATGTATGTATATATCTATTTATTTGTAGCTTCCCACTTTCTCACACCCTTTGGAGTCACTGAACGGGGCTAATTAAAATTAATTGAAATGAAAATTAATTAACATTAAAATGAAAGTGACATCCTGAGGGAAGAACCTTGATGAGGAGTGAGCTGGAGGAGTATTGTGGGAAAGTGGGGGTTATTGAGATGGGAGGTGTAGAAGTGTGAGAGGGTGACTGTCAGGAGAAGAACTTTGCAGAAAGGGATGCTGTAAGCAGATAACTAGGAAGTCTTGCCTCAGGGTATTTGGTGTAATACCATTTTGTCTCTTTAAGAAACCTCCTGTAAAAGCTTCTCTCACTTTTTATGAGTGAGAGTCGTAGTCCTCCCCTGGCCCTCATGCATTAATCTCATGCTAAAGTTGGCTTTAATACAAGAACAGGAAGAGCTCAAGGTGCCTTAAGTACAGTGGGATTCTAAAATGATACCTCCTCCCCCAAGTGAGGATTGAATTAGGACGTGCACATAGACAGTTGTCCACAGTAGATGTTCAGTACGTGGTGATTATTACTACTGTGAATTAGGAGATATTTTGCTAAAACATAAGTGATTTGATAATGGAGACTTAGTTTTTCCTTGTCTCTTCTAGGACACTGAAGTTGATTGGGTGAAGTGCAGTCCTACCATACTTGTGACCACAGAATAGGTCCATTTCTGTGACCTATCCTCATCACACTATGCTCACACCCTAGTGAGGTTTTGGAGTCACCACACCACTGCTTGCTGTACTAGGGGCTATGGGACCACCATTTTCCTTGGCTGAGGTTGTGGTCCTCCCATGAGACCTGTCTTCATAGTGTTAAGCCTCTGCCCTCTAGTCCAGTGTTCTCTCCTGTTCCCAGTCCAAGCTCCACTGGCCCATCTGTGCAGGGACAGCAGGAGCAACAGTCCCTGGGTGCCTAAATTAGAGATGCTGTGACTCTATTTCTATTTTCTGACTTAGGTTCTATAGATTTAGCGGTGTGTGTAGGTATCTTTATCTGTGAAGCTGGCAGCACTGAGGTCCATGGCAGGAAGCATAGACAGACCACAGAGCAGTTCCTTTAACCCTGAGCTACCCTCATATTAGACAGTAGGTGCTGAAAGCATGCAGAGAAGGAGACATGGGAGGGCTATCTAAGGGCCTTGAGGAGCACTTTTAGTGCGGTAAGGAAGAAGGGTTTGAGAAGACACTTTCAACTGCCTGACCCTCCTCTTTCCCCCCATAAGACTTTAATAACATCTCCAATTCAAGAGTGCGATGAAAATATTGTCTGCAAGTGGGTTGTTGAAAATGAACATTATAAAGCAGGGCAGTATTTGCGTTAGCCAGTAAACTGCCTCAAATGATCACCAAGAAACGCATTACGTAAAGTATTATTCATGGATAAACATGAACTTGTGAGGGGCTGAGGGCTGCGATAGTGTCCAGAGGGAAAGTAGGTATCTGTACTTCTTAAGGAAAACACCCTGTCAAGGCAGGCGGCCCAGAGACAATAGGTGTGGAAGCCCCATAAATAAGCTGGGAGGACAGGACCATCCCCCAACTAATGGTCAGCCTCCTGCCTCTCACATTGGGTCAGATGGCTCCAATTAACCAGACAACAACCTTGAGGGGGCAGCCCCCAAAGGGAATAGCTCCACAGTTGCTCCCACCCTGGAAATTTGCTAAGGGCACCCCTACTTGCCTGCTCTCTTGCCTCAGAGCCCTAGGCACTTCTTGGGCTTAACTTGTCATCTGTGGACATCTAAATCCCGCAAGCTAAGAATCCAGAGTGAGACTTTTCTTTCGTTTTCTCCATAATTTGGTTGGAGTTCTGGTAAAGACAACTGTGAAGTGGAGACTGGACAACCTTCTAAAAAAAGGCTGTCCTCTGTCTCTTGTTCTTGGTTCCTAAGTAGTATTGATACAAAAGTTATGTAGAAGAAGGAAATGATTAAGGCTTTTAATGAATGTGGAAGAAGGTTCAAATTCTCTCTCTTCTATTTCCTAGATGACTTCAGTTTCCTTAATCATATGATGGGCTAAGGTTACCACCTATCTTATGATGAGGTGAGGCAATATAATAAGCAGTGTTTTTGCTCCACAAATAGTAGCTATTATTTGGATGTTCTTTTTAAATTCCCTCCGTCGTTGCCACAGCTCTTATTATATATTCCCATCAATGGCAGCTTCCAAGCTGGTCTCTGTACTCCATGCTTGCAGTCTCTGTTCCCATTATCCATTTTTCAGTATGCTGTCAGAGAAATTAGTGTAAAACACAAAGATGCACGTCATGCCCCTGCATAAAATCTTTTAATAGCTCCCAATGTTCTCAGAATAAAGTCTAGAATCTCCCAGAATAGTCTTGTGTTTGTCTGCTTCCACTCAATTATGCATGCATTTTACTGTTATGAGCACTTTCTGTATGCCAGATCCTAAGCTAAGTGCTTCATGGAGATTATTTCACATAATTCCAAGAACAACACTGTCATTAACATCTCCACCTTACAGAAGAGGTAAAGGAGGCTCAGAGAGGCTCAGGAACTCACACCAACACACAGTTACGTTGCTCACAGAGATTTGAATTCACTCGGGTTGGCAGCCTCTCCAACTGGAGCTCTTTGTAAAGATCAGTAATGCCTCCCCAGCAGCTGGGAAGGACCAGCAGCAACAATAGTAGGGATCCATGAGCTGGGGAGGGAGGCAGCAGTGTTTCCAAGAAGGGTGTTGGGCATGAGATGAGGATTTCATCTCCCCTTTCCCAGGTTGGTGGTGGGGAGTGCCCACCTCAGTTTGGAGAGAGAGAGTTCTGAGACTGGGCTTCAAACACTCACGGTGTCCACCCCACCTCGTGTAGCCAGAGGACCTATACTACCTGCCACTCTCCTGTCAATCCTTCCCTGCCACACCCCTTTCCCTGCAGGCACAGAACCAGGGGCCAAGAGGGCGCTCTCGAGACATTTGGCAGATGATTTCCTCAGGGAGTCACACCCTCTCAGCCCCAGTGGTGGCACAAGTCTGCTTCTGGCCCTTCTGTAAAGCGGTTTTCTGTCTTACAGAAGCAGCCCGGGCACACCAGGGATGGCCATTATGCAGAGGTAGTGCTTACTCAACAAGCAGTTTCCTCTCTCCATCCTCTAGCAGTGAAAGGAAGGAAACTGCTCCCTTCCTTCCGATTCACACTACCTGAGGCCACGCGTCTGCCAAGCTGCATATAGCTTGGGGTGAAAATCTCCATGTGCAGGGATTCGGCCACACTCCTAACCCATCTTTATCTGCTGCCTTTGAGAACACCTAGTACACGCCGCGCCCTACGTTGGGAGGTTCCTGCCTAATCCTGTGAAACAGATTGCCTCCCGTGCTACATAGGAAGAATTTGAGGCTCAGAGAAGTTAAGTGACTTGTTCAGGGTCACGCAGTCAGTCGTTAGCCAAGCCAGGATTACAGTTCTGGCTTGTTAGGACGAAAAACCGGAGGTCAAGTCTCCGGACCTGTGGGGTGGAGGTACAGACATCATTTGGGGATCTTTGCCCCGCCAGGTTGCGCCTCCCCCTTGTTCCGTCCGGTCTGCCATCCTCCGGGGAGGCAGGGTCCCAGCATCACACGGTACCCTAACCAGGCATCCCCCAATCCCGACCGAGGCCCGATTTCTAGCGTCCTCCCGAGGGCCAGGCGGGTTTAGGGTTCGATTTGGCAGGGGACCCACCCAGCCTTCCCGACTATTTGCCTAACGGGGACAGCTTGCTTTCCCCGCCCCTTCAACGTGCCCCTCTTCCCTCCTTCCCCAGTCCCCTCCACCCCTTATCTAAAACCTCCTGCTGCTCCCCAGCAGACTCTCCTTTCTGGACTCTTGCGTGGGTTTTCCAGCTCCGGAGCTCTCCTGCCCGACCCTGCAAGGAGTCGGGAGGCATCTGGGGGAGGGGTGTCCTGGGCTGGGCAGGCCGGGGAAGACGCCTGGGGGCACTGCCCGGCGCAAACAAAGGAAGCCAGCTGTCGGCAGGCTGGGGCGCTGAGCAGGCGGAGCAGCAGCCGTCGCCCGGAGCGCAACGAGTGAGTAGGGTGCGGTGGGCGGCGGTGCAGCCCGGGTCCCCCGGGAGGAGTGATGCGATGGGGCTTGGGAGGGGAGGGGAGCGGCGGGGCCCGAGGCACAGCTAGGGCACGGGGAATCGGTGTCCAGCGCCACCACAGCCGCCTTCGCAGCACGGGCTGGCTACCTTTTGGCTGGGGGTGTCTGTATTTTTGTCCTGGTCGAGGAGCCGCCCTGGTTTCTCCCCAGCTCCAGGAGCCTGTGAACCCACAACAAACCCACGTGCGCTCGACCACCAGGAACCTGGCTTTGCTTTCTCTACAGCACGGTCTGTAAGGAAGGGGGTGGGGATGCCCTGCAGAGTCCGGGTTCTTTCAGATCCCGCCTTCTGGGTTTACAGACCGAAAACCTGAGGCCCACGGCAGGGGTGGGGACACAGGCACCATAACAAATGCACGTGCGCCCAGCCCTAGGATCCCCGCGCACAGCTAGCCCTTAGGAGCCACCCTGCGAAACTCGGCCATTGTTTCAGCCGCGGGGAAGGGAGCGGCGCTTGGGGGACCCTCTTGCTGGAGATGGACGACAGAGACATTTAAAAGGTACCACCACTTGGGTATCAGACCAAAGTACTAGACTTATGAAAGGGAAAGCACAACACGAAAGCAACTATGAAAAAGATGACCGCAGGCCGACTCTGTCCCCGGCCGTGGTATATTACTTGATATAATCAGGACAACTCATCACTTCTACCTCACGGAGGTTTCTTAGAGACGGGGGTTGAATTAAGGGTCTATGGGTCCTCCAACTAAAAGACCGTGCCTAGCACAAGATTGCCCCTGCGCGCCTGCGATTGCCCTGTTAGGAGGTCGCGAGCGCCTCCGCAGCCTGCAGGAAGAACCGTCCAATTTAAACAGCGCCTGGCGCAGTCTTGGGTTTCATTTGCGCTTTCCATTGTAGGTCCATGCGTCTAGCCAGCCCCGGTGTTATTGGCCCCTTTTGGCTCGTTACGCATTTTACAAGGCCAGCCGAGACCTCCTAGGTGGGGACGTTATCATTTCCAGTTCTGTCAGAGTTTGAGAGAAATTCCGAGGTCCGGAAAGAAATCTCTGTTTTGTTTTGTTTTTTCTTTGCTTACATAGGCTCGGCTCAGATTTGCAGATTTTGGTTAATCAGACCTGTTCAATCAGCAGTGAGATGGTTGGGAGGATGAATTTGCCTTTTAGGTGATGGTGTTGGTGCAAGAGTAAACCCCTAAGGTTGTGGGAGTAGGTGGTCTGCGCAGGAATGGAGGCACCACTGCCTGAGTGTGCTTGCTGAGCAATCCTTGGCAGGTACCACTAGAGAGTAACCTGTCCCTGGGGAGAACTGGGGGGTCTCCAGCCCCACACCACTATTATTCAGTCTGCAGAGCATCTACTGAATCCTCTTATAGGCGGGAAACAGAGACCTGGAGGGTTCAGCCACTTGTCCAAGTTTAAACCCCGTGAAATCTGGGACAGAGAGAGGATTTGAGCATGGGTCTCCCAACTCCCACACTGCACGCAGCCGTGCAGGCAACCAAAGGCAAAACCAGGATTCTGTGGTTGGCTTAAAAGGCATTGGCCTTAGGCAGAATAGAGTTAAACAAAGAAAGTAATTCAGATAGAAAGCTGCACCCTTCCATTATCCCTTTCAAGAGTTCTTTATTCATTTGAGAAAAAGATAGATTTAGTAATTCCTTACTCTCCTTCTAGCCTTTCATAAGCTTAGTTATTTTTTCTTTCCTGGTTGCCCCCTTCCCCTCAAATTGGAATAGGGCCAACTATGGAGTCTTAGATGTTTTGCCTCTCATCCCTGTGCCAGGAGGCCTTTGTTTGGGCATAAGCATGGGCTGTTGACATCAGCCCACTGGGAAGAAAGTGTCTCTTAGTGGACTACTCCTGAGCCACTTGTAAAACAAAGCAGTGTTTCCATTGCTTTTATTTAATTTTTTTTTTTTTTAATGAGACTTCCAGGGAAGTACCTTATTTTTGTATTTGGCAGAGGAAAAATCGGAAAACTAAGGAGGAAAAAAACAACAAAAAACACTTAGAGTCTGTTTTCCCTTGTCCCTGTCTCCTGGCTACACTTGTTTCTTTTCTTAAGGTTCCCAGGGTATTTCATTTTTGTGGTGCTTCCACGTGGCACTTGAGTATAGCTTTCTCATCAGGATGCTAGCCATGTAAGGAATTTCAGAAATCATCTGGTCAGACCCTTTTATTTTCCAGACAGGAAAACAGAAGCGCAGAGAGGAGAAATTACTTGCCTAAGGACACTTGCCTAAGCATCATGTCGGCTTTTAGTGCCTTTTTTTTTTTTTTTTTTTTTTTTTTTTTATAAATGGGAAACTGTTGCGCCAAATGAGTTTTTGTTGTTGATACCCCACAGTAAAATCAAAGTCATGATGATTGTTATAACAACACCCTTAAGTCAGAGAATGAATTGCTTAAGGATTCAGATAGGTTTGGGTTATTAAACAAAGCCACAGATCCCACTGGTAGATCTGGCGAGGAGTATTATTACAGCTATCGTTGGGGATCAGGTTTCTTTAGTGCTTACTAAATGATTCACTTTACTCTTGCCCCAGGCTCCCACATATTCCTTTTTCCTAGTAGGGAGCTGCTTTAAGTATAGTCATAAAGTAAAAGGCAGCAAGAAGTCAGAAGAGAGAGAACCCACTTAGCTCTTTGTGCTACGTAACTTCTTGGACTCCAGTTTCCTTTTTTGTACAGTGAGCGTCCCTCCTACTCAGTGTTTGCATAGCTGTTCTAGTTGGAGTGGAGGATGCTCAAGCCTTAGTAGAATCAGAGGAGCAGGGTGGGTTTGGGTCATCTCTCCTGTCTCCTGTGTTACTTGAGAACCAGCAGGCTGCATCCACAATGTGAGAGGGAGAACATATATGCATATATATCTCTTGGAGTTATGGGTATGAAGTCATGTGACCCATGCTTACGAATGTTCAGACCTCTTGGCAGGCTTGGGTGCCCACCAGCTTTTTTTAAACTCTTTTTTTTCTTAATTTTTATTGGAGAATATTGGGGAACAGTGTGTTTCTCCAGGGCCCGTCAGCTCCAAGTAGTTGTCCTTCAATTTAGTTGTGGAGGGCGCAGCTCAGCTCCAAGTCCAGTCGCCGTTTTCAATCTTAGTTGCAGGGAGCGCAGCCCACCATCCCATGTGGGAATTGAACCAGAAACCTTGTTGTTGAGAGCTTGCGCTCTAACCAACTGAGCCATCCGGCCACCCCTCCCGCAGCTCAGCAGCAGCTCGTTGTCTTCAGTCTAGTTGTGGAGGGCGCAGCTCACTGGCCCATGTGGGAATCGAACTGGCATCCCTGTTGTTCAGAGCTCGCGCTCTAACCAACTGAGCCATGCGGCTGCCCTCATCAGCTTTTTAATTGGTAGAGAATGATGGTGGGGGAATAACTCCAGAGGATAAGCCCTGTGTTCAAGGAGACCCTACCTAGTCACAAAGAGGTATAAATGTTTGCCAAATTCTAAAGGGGGCCTTTGGGTGGTAGTGAAGTGTGTGTGACTCTAAGGAAAATAAATTTAGTAAAAACCAAATGAAAAACAAAGCCAGAATTTTCAGGCCTAAAGTGAAACCTAAAGTCATTCCCTTCTTTCATTTTGTATTTACTGACAAGCAGACTGATTGGGGGTGGGTGTGTCCTGTGCTCAGCCTGAAGTTACAAAGAACACAACTGGCCCTTGTTCAAAACACATTTGGATCTCCCCTTAGAAATTGCCCTCAGGAGCGGACAGAAAACAGATCTAATTTATCTCAATATTGACTTCTTGGCCGGGGGGCGAAAGGGGGAGGGTCCCCGTTTTCTTTATGTGTCAAACAAGAGCAGGTGTAAATGAGAGGGTGGAAGAGGCAAGGCTTCAAAGAGAATGTGGTTCTCTACAAATGTGAGGATGTGGCAGCATTAAAAATGACAGGAAAAATTCATTGAGGAAATCCACAGTAATCTTCGGGAACATTAGAGTCCTGAAAATTTGCTCAGATTTGATGTCAGAGATTTGTTCAATAAGAATCGAAATGGGGGAAAATACATTTTTTCCTGTTTGTCTGCATGTCTACTGCGTGTATTCTGATTCTGATAGATATACTTTTCACGGGCTTTTATGTAATGGTAACATAAGTAATGCAGTTTGACATTAAAATACTGGGATGATTTTCTAAGTCATTACTAGAAGCGTCAGGTTAGCCTTCAGAATCAATTTGGTGATTTACTGATTGTATTTATCATTTTGATTATTACTCTGATTATAAGAATAAAGCACGCTCATTGAGAACAACGTACAAAAACGTAGAGAGAAACAGAAAAAAATTCTATTACTGAAAGGCAGCCATTGTTAATATTCGGCAATTTTCCTTCTGGTCTTTTTTTTTTTTTATGGATGTGTTTTCTCTAAATGATTGAGAACACATTGTATGTGCAGTTATCTTTTGCCTGTCTTGCTTAACCTTCTCATACATGTCAGAGTTTATATCCACATTAAAGTTGTGTCTGTTCATCACTCATATCAGCTGCTTAGCATCTTCAAGGTCATGTGGTCCCATGGGCTCTGATCACTTCCACGTAGAGGAAGGAGCCTCCAGCTTCCCACCCCTGCCTCAAGTGTACAAACACCAGTCATTTTTATTTTATTTTAGAAGAAGTCTAAAGTCCAAGGTAGAGGGGGGAGGGCCCTGCGTGTGGCCTTGGGTTCTAGTCCTTCCCTCGTGTTGTAATCCCCACCAACTTAATTCAACACCCCAGTTTTCAGTTTATCTATTAAATAAGCAACTCCAGGGTCATTTGTTAATTCATTCCTCACATATTTGAGTGCTCACTCGAAACCAAAGATTTATAAGAAAAGCTCAGCTTTTAAGAAGCTCACGGTATGAACAGGGAGTCAAGGTAACAAGAGACTAATGCAGGATGCTGTGGACCAACGGCAGGGGCCGCCACCCAAGACTGGAGCAGTATGGAAGGCTTCCTGGAGGAGGGCCATTGCTAGATAGTCAAACCACTTCTAATTTTTTCCCAATTTTCATCGACACGAAAATTAACATGTTTGTGAATAAATCTGTCCATATTCCAGATAATTTCCATAGAATAGAATTCTAATGTTGAAATAACTGAGACACTTTCTAAAGGGTATGATCATTAAAAAAAAATTTCATAGGTTTAGTCCCAATTACGTATAAACTCTTAAAGTACCTAAGTATTATATCTTGTGGGAACAGTAGAAATTAAGAACACAAGAAACTCAGGATTTGAATTGTTGCTCACCGTTTATCACTGGTGTAAACTTGGACAAGGTACTTAACTCACTACTTTACCTCACTAGGCCATTGTAAGGATTAAATAAAATCACAGGGAAAGGGTCCAGTGTAGTGCCAGGTATACAGAAAGCACTCAGTAAGTGATAGCTATTATTGCTATAATTGGAATTTTCACAAGCTGCAGAAATCTTTAGTCCTAATATTTTTCTGACCGTGAGAGCAGGCAGAAGGTTAATTAAAATGGAACCTCCTACCAGGTGACAAACTGAGAGAAATGATCATTTACATGATGTATTATAAACAAGTGTTATTACGGAAAATTTCCAACATGCAAAATGCTACAATGAACCCCCATGTACAATCACTTATCTACAACAATTACCAAAATGTAGGCCAATCTATAACTCCACATTCCACCCAGATTACTTTGAAGCGCATTTGTGCCATCTTATCAGCCCAGCTATAAATATTTCACTGAGCTTCATGATGTGTATTTGAGGTATTGTCGTGCTACTCTTGGAGCCTGTCTCTGCTGTCACTGTTATGGGATGGGGAGAGAGAGAGAGAGAGGGAGAGAGAGAGAGAACACTAACCTGAGAACTTCTTAAGTTTTATCTCTCAAGTGAGTTTTTCTTCCAGGTTCTGTGCCCCAAAGAAACAGGATAGAGGGAGTGCCGAGTTTAGAGTCAGGAAACCTGATTTTGCATAAGGGCCCCACTCTTCACCAGGTGTATGCTTGTGGCAAGTGACTTTTGAATTTCTTTGAGCACATCTGTGAAAATTTGGTGAGTATCAAATGAAGTAATCCATGTGACAGCCCAGCAGCTCCATATTAGTCTGAACTGAATCAGGCGTGAACTCAGCCTTCCCTTCCTGAAGGCAGTGTCCGTATGAACTTGAGGTCACAGACTGATGGCCCCTCCACAGCAGTGTGTATTTGGTAGTAGTGTTGCTGCCAGGCTCTCATTCTGAAGATGTGGTCATGGCTCAGATAAACACCTACGTAGCATGGAGAGCGCCCTATGCTTGCAAATCCAATCTCTCCCATCCCCTCTTACTCAGCCCCTTGCCTCTGATTTATGGACAGGGCAAGGAAATCCAGAGAAGGTAGGGCCCTGCCAACTGTGCCGAGTAACAGGCCTTCCCTAACGTCCCTTTTCCTCCAGGGAAAGAGACAGGCTCCCTTCGCCCCCTCCAATTTTGATGAGTCTTGGTCTCTTCTAACTCACTGTTGTAGCCAAGTAGGAATTTTTGACTCAACTAAAAGAAAAAAGTTGATTTGAGTTAGTCATTACATGAAAGCTCTTTCTTTAATCCACTGATTCCCATTTTGTCAGGGCCTGCACACTGACTGGTGGTCTCCGCCTGTCATTAGGTAGCTGTGGGGCATTGGGCAAGATGTGTGCCACCCTGGATTGGGCAAGATGTGCACCACCTTAGGGACTCAACTCTCAGCTCTCTAGGCCCTTCCAAATCTGACATCATCAAATGGCAAAGGGCAAAAGTTATACAGAAGATCAGGGAACTTTTTCACACAAATAATAAATATTTGGTTTTAGAATCTTCAAATAGAGTAAAAAATTACCCCCTCACCTGTTGCCTTCATTCCCCACAATTCCACTTCTCTCCAAAGTGACTACAGTTTACAGTTTGTTGTGGGTCCTTCACTCCCTTTTTATGCATTTGTGTTCTATTCATGGTTATGAGCAGATACAATTTAAAAGCTCAGTAAATGGATTATGTTATAATCACTGCACTTTACAAGGTTGCCTTTTTCAATTTACTATGTGTATTAGAGGTATTTCCATGTCAGTGTATACATATTATTTTTTTATAGCTGTGTACATTCTATGCTATGGATGTGTTTACTGGTCTTTTGTTGATGGACATTAATCTATTTCCATAAAAATATATTTTTAAATGTATTTAGACGTTGGACATATGGAACAATAGTTGTGTCAGTGGCTAAATGAAGCCAGTCCATCCAACTCTGAAAAGAGTGGCAAGAAAAGGGGTGCAGGGACACCGAGGACTATACCCTAAAAAGCTGGAATGAAGGGCTCCCAAATAGTTACTAGGAGACGGTTTGCACGGAAGGCTATTTTTGGACATAGCCTGCTTGGTTGGGTGCCCTTGGCTGCCAGTACAAGAAATTGAGCTGCGTCATCACCTCCTCCACTTCCCACCATCTCTGGCACTTCCAAATTTGTTTCTGTTCTCAGGGTCACTGGGGACCTAGTGGGAGGACTGGAACTTGAGTGAGAGAGGAGAGGGAAACCAAGAAGAGGAGTATTTGAGCTCAAGCTCTGGAGGAGGGACGATGCCAGTTTTACTCTGTCTGGTTGTTCAGACCCATCTGGAGTGTTATGTTTCCCTGGGTCCAATACAGATCATGATAAAGTGAAGCACCCAGAAATGGGCTACTTGGAAGACAGAGGTTTGAGGTACCATATACTGGAGGTGGAATAAATGTGGAAACTGGGGCTTGTTAGCCTGCAGGAGATAAAATAAGGGGCACCTCCTTCTTGTGGAGGAAGGGCTTGAATCATATTGAGTGACTGCTATGGAGAGGAGAACCAGTAGAAGATGGGGAAAAAGTTGCAGGAATCAGATGAGGAAGAACTTAGCAGAACCGCCCAATGGAATTAGCTGTGTCACAAAGCAGTGCACTCCTTGTCATGGGAATATCCAAGCAAAAGTTTCAAGTGAACGTGTTTGTCATCAGAGGATTCCTTCTTTGCAGAGAGGTTGACCTAAAACGCCTCTTCCAACTTTGAAAGTCTGTGGCTATAGGGCAAGAAGCAGAAAGATGCAAACTTGGACTGAGTGGGTGGGACAAGTTATGCATGACGTCCTGGAGCAGTTTTCACCTGCCCTGAAAAGAATAAAATGGAAATCTTCAAAGGAGGTTTAAACATTGTTTCCCCTGGGTCTTGGGAACCCTACTCCTGTCTGTCCTTGGATACAGCTCTGCTTGGCTCTGTATTCATACCTTATTTCCACAGGAATAACATACCACATATACTTTAGATGACCAGGAAATTTGGCAACCAGAAAAGCACTACATGTCCCAGGAAGATGATTGTAATTTTTTTTCATTATAACCTTTCTAAATTTGCATCCATCTCCTGGTTCCCCTGGCACCGTGCTGAGATGTCGCTCAGCTTTAATTTTAGGAGCACTCTATCCTTTGCAACCTTTTGAAAGTCTTCTGAACTGGAGTTGACAGCACCCATCACGTTGAATGCTTGTCCTTTTCTTTCCTGCAGTTGAGGAAGATCCTCTTGGGCTTAAGACTTAGCTGAGTCCTGGTGAGGGAGACATGACAGGCTTAGCATCTTTGGGCCTTTGCTGAGCGCCTGGCCATGAGGAGGCCTGGTGTGTGTATTCTCTCATCCAGTCCTTGCAGCAACACTTCGGTGTCATGGTATCATTAACCCCATTTTGCAGATCAGAAAAGTGAGCTTCTGAGAGTAGAGACTCACCCCAAAATGTACTGCTGGTAAGCAGTGAAGCTGGCTTTGGGTGCAGCTCTTTCCTACGCCATGATACAGGTTCTCCCACTGCTAATAATTCCCAGTCCTTTGGGTCTGAGAAGTGCTTTGTCCTTGTGTTTCATTGGGGACTTGGCTGAATTTCTCCTTATAGAAGCTTTCTACCATTCCCCTAAGAACATATGAATGGAAAGAAATCAATGGACAGTCACATATGAATAGCATGACATTTGGATCCAGCATACATTTTGTTCATCCCCCCCCCCCCTTTTTTTTTTAGATTTTATTGGAGAAAGGGAACAGGGCTTTACTGGGGAACAGCGTGTACTTCTGGGATTTTTCCAAGTCAAGTTGTTGTCCTTTCAGTCTTAGTTGTGGAGGGCACAGCTCAACTCCAGGTCCATTGTTAGTTGCAGGGGGTACAGCCCACCATCCCTTGCGGAAGTCGAACCGGCAACCTTCTGGTTGAGAGGACGCGCTCCAACCAGTGGCAGCTCATTGACTTCATTTTAATTGCACAAGGCGCAGCTGGCTGGCTCATGTTGCGATCAAACCCGCAGCCCCATTGCCCAGAGCTCGCGCTCTAACCTACTGAGCCACCTGTCCGTCCCTTCATTTCCCTGTTCAGTCAGAGTTGTTTGCATCAAAACCAGTTTGCCTTTTTCTTTTTTGCTTGCCCTTTAAAACTCTGATATCTACCTGTATTCATTATTTGGTTATGATTGGGAATAAACACGAGTAGAGAGCATGGCCACAGATTGGTGGGTACCACAGCTTGGCTACCTTAAATGCCTTTGGTTTCTAAATGGAGCTCAATATCAGCATTGTTAAGAGCTTGTCTTGCAGCCGTGCTTCTAGGCTCTTAAATAATATCTTCTTTTGTTAAGTTTATTTAATATTACTTTATTCATCAAATATTTATTGAGTGCCTATTGTGTGCTAGGCATTGTGCTAGGCATTAGGAATATCTTCATAAAGAACACCCACTGTAGATATACACACACATATTCAGGGGAAATCGCAGGGCCTTGGAAGTTAGTGGCAGACAGATTTCCTGTATCACCCTCTTCTTCTTTTTTTCAGAGTTCTTGCTTTGTTCATTCATTCAACAATCATTGAGTGTGCCTGCTGTAGCCCATGCACAATGCTCATTTTTATTTATTTATTTCTAATTTTTGTTTTTTTATTAGTTTCAGGTGTACAAAACAATGTAATAGACATTTATCATTTATATCCCTCACACAGTGATAACCCCCCACCCTGTCTACTACCCCTCTGACATCGCATACAGTCATTACATTTCCACTGTCTCTATTCCTAATGCTGAACTCCACTTTTTATAACCATATATATATATATACAAAATTGTAGTTGACATTCATTATTGTTCAGCTTCAGCTTCAGGTGTACAGTGCAGTGATCAGGCATCTACATCATCCCTGAGGTGGTCTCCCTAATGAGACAAGTGTCCATCGGACACCCTACAAAATCTTTACAACATTATTGATTACCTTCCCCAAATTGACTTTTGTATCCCTGTGGCCATCTTGTGGTTACTGATCATGCTTTCTAATCCCCTCACCTTCCCCCTTATCCCCACCCTCCTCCCATCTAGCCACCCTCAGTTTTTCCTTTATGTATCTGAGACTGTTTCTGATTAGTTCATTCATTCATTCTTTTCTTTAGATTACACATATAAATGAGGTTATATGGTATTTGTCTTTCTCTGTCTGACTTATTTCACTTAACATAATGTTCTCTAGGTCCCTACATGTTGTTGCAAATGGTAAGATTTCATTCTTCTTTATGGCTGCATAATACTCCATTGTATAAATGTACCACAGTTTCTTAATCCAGTCGTCTACCGATGGGCATTTCGGTTGTTTCCATGTCTTGGCTATTGTGTATAGTGCTGCAATAAACATCGGGGTGCATACATTTTTTTGAATTAGAGTTTTGGATTTCTCTGGATAGATACCTAGGAGTGGAATAAGGTAGCTCCATTTTCAGATTTTTGAGATACCTCCATACTGATTTCCATGGTGGCTGCACCAGTCTGCAATCCCACCAGCAGTACACAGTGCTCATTTTTAGAACATAGACCCAAATATTCCCACAGTTCTGTTCCTTTAAGAGCTTAGTTGGAGGTGGACATGCAGATATTAATTACAACAATATTAATGTTATAATAATATTGTACAATATTAATATTACAATATTAATACAATAGTAATAATACAATATGAATATTAATTACAACATAGTGTGATAAATATTATGGTTTGGGTATTCACAGAGGCTGGAAGAAGATACAGTGAGTTTGGGAAAGTCTCCTGGAGGAGGCGATGCCTATGCTGGGTCTTAGAAGGCAGTAGCTGTTAGTCTCTGGGAAAAGGGCATTTGAAGGAGAAGGGGCTGCAGGAGCAAAGGTGTGGGGTGAAGAATGGCTTGTTGCAAGTGTGGAGCAACCATTAACGGGTTGGTGTTCCGGGAGAGAAGCAGACAGGCAGGAAGTGGTGAAGGATGAGGCTGGAGCCATTACATGCATTATCTAATATGATTTTCGTAACCTCCCTATGTGGCATATCCTATTCTTATCTCCACTTAATAGATGAGGAAACAAAGGCTGAAGGAGATTTGGTGATTCATTCAAAGTCAGACAGTGAGTTAGTTGAGGTGCTTGGACTTGAAGGTAGGCGTGCTCAGCCCCCCAACAGTGCCTGCCGAGGTAGGTTGGGAAGGTCTCGTTGCTGACTAAAGTGCTTATTTCCTCTCTATTAGTCTTTCATGGGTAATATTCTTGCTGGATCCTCTTCCTTCCACCTGCCTTACAGTGTTTTCCAGTTTACAGTTATTTTGGGATTAGTGGGTCTGATGTTGAAGCATCTTCTGAGTCTTGGTTCTAGTTTTCACCTTCCTTTTCATTCAGAAAATCAATAGTCCAGAAATCTGTAAAGAAAACATTTATATGCCCAACTATGTGTGACAAGGGAGAAAGAGAAGGTTCTTCCCTTTCCTCAAAAGTTCCAGCTTCATTTAGTAGACCATGTATTACCTGTGAATCATTTAGTTCAGGGAAGCCCTTTGGGGACTGGAGAGGAAGCAATCAGCGTGGGCAGGAGGAGTCTGGAGAAGGTGGGCTGTCCCTTTAAAGATGAGTAGGACCAGGAAGGTGGAAGGCATGACATATGAGTAAAATTATTTTGTCTCACCCAATGATAGCTGGGATACCTTTGGCCCATTCTTCCCATCCCCCAGGATAATTTCTGTGTTGAAGTTGGCTCTTGAGTTGGAGAGGCAGTATAGGTATTTACTGATTTATTCAAAATAAAGTGTATTGAAAACTAATCAGTTGAGAGCTAAAAGGCAAGATGGTGAAATTACAGAATGAATAAAAAAGTGCAATTACAGAGCTGAGGAGAAAATTGAAGATACAAACACCACTAGAGTTAATGAAAGTTAATAAGGAACAAAGTAGCATCCACATTACTAACAGAGAGAGAGTCTTGAGGAAAATTACAGTACACGCTGAGGAAAAAACATTTATCAGAGAAAAAATCAGAGATTTAAAGGTTGTACAAAGATAATCCTTCAGAAGTGTAACTGTAGCACCTGCGCAGACACATGCCACTTCTGCTCACGGTCCATTGACCAAAACATAGTCACATGGACCTACTTGGCTGCAAAGAAGGCTGGGAAATACCTCCAGCTGGGTGTGCACTCTTAAAACTCAGAGTTTTTCTATTACCGAAAGGGAAATGAGGAAATGCATACTGGGAGCAATTCATCTCTGCCACAGGGAAAGGGTCATGTTGACCTTAGACATGATCTGCAGCAGAAGAAAAAGTTGAGAACACAGAGAAGAAATATGTAGCATTCTGAGGGAAAGGCAGTGTGACTGAAGCATTTTACACTTAATTAAATCACTCTGCAAGGATAAGGCCATTCTCAGACGTTCAAGACCTCAAGGACTATAGCACATATGAGCTCTTCTTGGGAAAACCTACTTGATGATGAAAAAGATTAATCAAAACAAACTTAGGAAGGTGTGGTTAAAGGTCATTTGGTGAACTCTTCATCCACTGCAATAGAGAAAAGCTAAGCAAGAGTGGGAAGTAAGGCTAAGGAACAGAATGTGGCAATGTAAAAAGAATGTAATAGAAACAGAGAGCTCGGGGAGGAAATGGGAGGACATGCAGGTGCTACCTTTCCCTCTCTCTTACTGACCAAATAAGGTGTTAAAGTCATGGCTCTGACCCTTCAATTAATTTTTTTTTTCTTAAACTTGAAAGGATGTTTAAAGAAGTAATATCTTTTGGTGGAGAAATGTGTTAAAAGTTCAGCCTTTCCGTTATTTTACTTTTCTGTAGAATTAAAATGCAATTTTAAAAATAGCTATTTTATAAAGCAATTCAATCCATTATTTTTTCATGCATTCTTCTATCCTCCACTCTTCTATCCATATGTAAGTGGAGGGATCTTAGGTGATGTTTAGCTCTGTGTAATTTTGTGTGTTGATTGATTTTTTAAAAAAAACAATGAGCTGGTCTTCTGTGAATAAAACCACTAAGGCTATTTTAAAAGGCACTGTTAAATACTAACGCTCAGGGTGTGGAGAGGGGGTTGGAACAAGACACGGTCTTTTCATGGGGAAGTGGGTGAGTCTGTTATGTGAACACCACACTCTAGGTGTTGGGGCCCAGAGGACAATGGGTGAAGTTTGAATTGGGTGTTGAAGGATGAGCAGAGTTCTGATAGGCTGAGAATGGAGAAAGGCTATTTCAGCCTGGGGGACAGGAGAGCAGGAGCACGCAAGCCTGGAGGAGTGAAAGTATGTGGCATGTCTGGCTAATGGGAGTAATTTGTTATGGCTGGAGAACAAAGGATGCATGAAAGAATAGCTACTGTTCATTAAGTGCCCACAGCCTAGCAGGTATGACACACAGATATCTCTAGGCTGCCCAACAGCCCACAGAACGGGTATAATTAGCCCTATGAGGAAAGTCATATTGAGAGAGCCAACATTGCACAACGCCTGCCCAAAGCTGCACAGTAAGACTGTGATTTGAACCCCTGGAGCTGCCTGCACTCCGAAGCCCATGGTTCTCCTGTGCTGATTTGTAGTCCACAGCAGAACATCAAGTATAAAAACACAAATAAATGTAAAGATATATTTTTATAGGGACTTTATAAGTAAATATATTTTATATACTTACATCCATATAGACCTATGAAATGTAAATATATTTCACATGTAAATTTTATAGGAAAATCTTTAGGTAAATGTAAAAGCTTAAATTGTGGTTCAGACTCTGCCCTCCAGCAGCTGTATAGCCCCAAACTATTTAATCCCAATCCTAATTTGTTTAGTCATAAAAGGGGTTTATCCCTAATGGTGGGGCTGTCTAACCTCACTTCTGTTTTTTATGTTCAAATTAGATCATAGATGTGAAAAGATGATAAAGTATAAAAGAACCACACAGAAGGGTTTGTTATTCTGACACACTTCTTGCTCCTCTGTGAATTTACAGTTAGGGGCTGCGGTGGGAGATAGTAGGGAGGGAGGGAGGCAGGCCGCCCGCCTTCCTGGTGGGAAAGTCTGGGTCAGAGAGTTGAGTGGGGATGGCTGTCAACAGCTTGGTGAGTTATACAGGGCAGAGGAGGGTGTTCCAGACATGCCAGGCCACAGGAAGGAATGTTGGAGCTGCCAGGCGAGCAGGCTCCTGCTGCGTCTGTCTGGTAGAGACTTGTCGTCTGGGAAAGGGACAGGAGGACAAAGTTGTCAGGGGACTCTGGAGCACTGTTTCTTCTCCAGGAGTACTGACGAGATCAAGGTAGGGCCCTGGCATCAAAGAAATTGGACTCTGACACAGTAGAGCAGGGTGGGCCTGTAGCCAGACCTCAGCACTGAGCTACTGTGGTCTGAGGCAACTTACAATTGCTTCAGGAAGGACCAGGATTGTTTTAGGGCCTGGGATGGGGCCTGGCGTGCTGCTGAGGGTCCAAAGGCCTTGTTGTGTGTGTTATGGGTGGGGGTTTTCCAGAAAGCTAACTTCTCCTTACTGATGGCATGATCAGTTCCTTCCTCATCCCACTGGTCTCTCTGCTATGCCCAGATCCGTCTGTTAGCTCAACTTCAGCTCAAGATAAGCCCGTCAAATCCATGACACCCAAAGGAAAGAGAAAACCTTAATCTGTACACTGTACTCATCACATTTTATGAAGTTAGCTGTGTTATACAATGGCTTCCCGGACAGCGGGGTGCTGACTGGGTTCTCTGCACAGCCCTGGGCCCAGCACCATGCCCAGTCCTTACAGGAGGCCCTGTGAAGTGCGCTCACACTCAACCACCCGTGGGTATGAGCTGGTGCCCTCTAGGGAAGGTCAAGGTGTGAGGACACAATGGAGCTGCAGGAGCCTGTGGTGGGGAATACCTGGGGCTCTGGTGGGTCCTTCCGGCCCACCGGACAGTCCTTTTTCTACCCGTCACTTCTGGACTTAAGTGAGAGACAAGCAGCAAGATGAAATAGGGAATGTTCTCTGGGCTGATCCATGGAGCTGAACCCTGGTGGGGAGTCAAGCTTGGACCTTGCTGTTGTTTTTCTTATCGTGTTGGGAACCAGGGTCATGGGAGTGTGTTGCAGGTGAGAGAGGGAAGAAGACAGGGAGGGAGCTCTGATAAAAGCAGTTAGGCTGAATCATCAAATACTTAAGCGAACTGTAGGGATTGCCTTTGTCAATTGTACGGGGTTGGGAAGATGCTGGCCCGGGGCCTGAGCTGGGGGTGGCTCATGACAGCATTAGTATGAAATCCCCAGAATATGCTTCCTGCCGGAGGGCTTATGCTAGTTCCTTTTTTGCTCCACACAATAAACATCTTATTCTGGCCTATACATTTGGAGGAGAGGAGAGAGCGGGTAGGGAGGAGAGGAAAGAAAGGTGTCCCCCAG
Source organism: Rhinolophus sinicus (assembly GCF_036562045.2). NCBI lineage: Eukaryota > Metazoa > Chordata > Mammalia > Chiroptera > Rhinolophidae > Rhinolophus > Rhinolophus sinicus. The sequence goes on from NC_133751.1 coordinate 50,197,330, forward strand.
GGAAATGCTTTCTGTACTTGGAGAGTTCTACCCTCCTCTCCCAGACAGTCCTGGCGACTCCCAGTGCGAGGTCTGGGGGACACTCACTGCCTTCTCCATCACCATGCGCAGGGTTACTTTTCTGAGAAAGCCCTTATGTATTGGGAAAAACCCGCATGCTTTGTAGCCAACCTGGGGTTAATTCTAGATGTGGCACTTGCCAGCTGTGTGAATTTGGGAACTTCTCTGACCCTCAGTTTCGAATCTCTATTCTGTATGAATCATTCTCACTGCATAGCATTGTGGGAGTGCTATGTCGTGCTTAACTTAGTGCTGGCTTGTGGTTAGTGATCAATAAATGGTAGCAATTTTTAATGCCACAGCACTTGCTAGTGGCTATTCTCACTTATGGGTCATCTTATGGGCCACTCTGTTAGGCACTGTGGATATGAAGATACACAAGGCCCAGCCTCTCCATGGAGGGGACTTTGTCTGGCAGGAAAGATGGGCATATGTGATCAGGGCACAGATGCACGTGAGCTGCACAGATTGCTGTGGGAGCAAGAGGCAGGTGCAGGGTAGGGTCAGAGAAGAAGAGATGAGACCCTTCGAAGGAGGGGTTTGCAGGCAGCTAGGGTGGGGGTGGGGTGAACAGTAGGACCAGAAAGAAGGAGGTTCACACTGGGATTTGTCATTAGATCCATCCTCCACTGTGGGAGGCAGGCGCTGACAGTAGGGGCTCCCCCAGCAGGTGGGCCCACACGGCTTCTGCTGTCTGCTGGCATTGGAGCCCACACAGTGTGGCTCAGAGTCTGCAGTCTTTCTCCATCAGGTGGGTAGACATAGATAGGGACCCAGCTAGGCTTGACTTGGAGAGAGGGTGTTGAAGTGTCACATCACAGAGGTCTCCAGGCTCAGGGCTAAGATCAAGGGTGACCTTCCCAGAGTGAATAGAATAGATTATGAGATAGGAATTGCAAATGTGGAACCCCTGAAATGCAAGCTTCAGGTGGTGTGTGGACAGGAGGGGTTTCACAAAACTTTGGCACAAAATGGTTGTTATCAAATTTGGGACAGGAGCAGTGTGGGTCGGAAGGGTGATCTGTGAGTTCCATCAACCCCAAGCGCAATGCTCAATCTCTCTCTCTCTCTCTCTCTCTCTCTCTCTCTCTCTCCTCTCCCTCCTTCCTTCCCTCCTCTCTCCCCTTCTCTTCCTCCTTCCCTCCCTCTCTCTCCATCTATGACTGTTGTTTCTCTCACCCACACACAGATATGCATAGGCACATCTTCTGACCTCATCTACCCCTCCAGCTATTGCCTCATTTCTCTGCTCCTGAGAGAGTCATCTATGCTTGCTCCCTGCAGTTCTTCTTCTCTCATTATTTAAACCCAGTCTAATCACTGTTTTGCCTCCATCACTCCACAAAAACTACACCTGTGAGGTTCACCAGTGACCTCCATATTGCCATATCCAATGGTCAAATCTCAGTCCTAAATTTGATTTATCAGCAGCATTTTATATAGTGGATTATTCCACCCCTCCTTGAAAAAATGTCCTCCCTGGGCTTCTGGAACATCAGCCTCTTTGGTTCTCTTCTCTCGCTAGATTTTCCTTCTCAATATCTTTGTTGGCTCATCTTCACTTGTTCACTTTGGAGTGCCCCAGGGTGCAGCCCTTGGACTTGGCCCCTTCTCACTCCCTGGTGATCTATGACCCACATGCTGACAACCAATTGATAGCTCCATCCCAGACCTTTCCTCTGAATACCACACTCATATATTTAATCATCTACTCAACGAATTTCCTTAGGTGTCTAATAGACATCTCAGTAATGACAAGTCCAAAACTGAACTGCTGCTTTTTTCTCTAAAACAGCCATCACACAGGAAACAACTTATTTCTAGTTGCTAGGGTTTAAAACTCCAGAATCACTCTTGACTCTCATTCTCTCAAGCTGCATCCACTCTGAGCAAACCATATCAAATGTGCTTAGAACATAACTTGGGAAACTGACTACTAATTTGATCCACTAAATTCACGCTGGTCCGAGACAGATCAATCTCTACTTTTAATTTTTAGAATAGCTTATAACGAGGCCTCCTGCTTACATTCTTGTGCTTATGGTCTCTTCTCAAAATAGCAACTCGGGTGATCATTTTAAAGGTGTAGTATCATGTCATTTTTCTACTCAGAAACTAACAAGGCTTCCCATTTCACTCAAAGCCAAGGTTCTTAGAAGGGCCTACAAGGTTCTACATGACCTGGCCCCTCAGGTCCTCACAGACTTCATCTCTTTCTCTTTTCTGCCTCTTCATTCTGTTTCACTTCACTGACCTTGCTACTTAGACAGAAAGCACGTTTCTATCTCAGGACGTTTGCACTTGGTATTCCCTTCAGTTGGAACACCGCTCCTTTGTGCATTCTCACTATTTATTCCTTCTCTTCTTTCAGGTTTCTATTTAAGTGTCACCTTATTAGAAAGGCCATTCTGACCATCTCATATAAGATAATACTCTGGTGCCTACCTCCTCCCCTCACCCCCTTACTTTCTCTCTTCCTTTTATTCTGCTTTCTTGGTCTTCAATGGCATATATGACTTTGTCTCTTCTTACTAGGAAGTTGTGTCTATGAGGATAGGGACCTCATCTATTTTGTTCATAATTATTTTCCTAGTACCCAGAGCCATGCTTCAGAAATAACACGCACAATACATAATTGTTGGCTGACTACATCTTCACAACATCTCAAAATTAGTTGTAGTAACCCACACTTTATAGATGAGGAAATTGAGGCTTAAAGAAGTTTAGTAACTTTTCCAAAGTAGCACAGTTTTCTAGCACAACACTGGGACTCAAACCTTCCAAATGACTCTGCCATTATATTGTCTCCCTGTGAGCCTGGCCTTCCCCCAACACCCACATCTCAAACTGCCTCATTTTTTCCACATCTCATTGCAAGCAAGCAGCTTTACAGAGTGACAAAATTCCTATGAAAATGCCCCAGATGTGACAGGAGGTATAGGAAGCACATAGAAAATGCATACATAATCCATATCTGTCATTTCCAAATCTAAAAATCTGCGAAAACCAAGTATTATTCGTAACATAGTTAGTGGCAAAACCTGACCTGGACTTATATGAGCCTATTTATAAACCCTTATTTAACCCACTCAGTTTAAGTATTTATTTGTTTTTTTGCAGAAATATTAATCTGCATTATTATGGAGGCTGCCCTGTCACTGCTGCAGATGTGATACAATATATGATTTATGCAACCTACTACTTTTCTAAAATATGAAGAATTCTGAATTTCAATATTTATCAGGCCCCAAAGATTCCTGATAAGTGATTGTGAACCTGTGTTAATACTTTCCTAAATGTCAGGCATTTGAAACGACGCCTGTTAAAAAAGAAAAAAAGCAAAAAAAAAAAAAAAGCTTTTTTTCCTGGTAACTAAAGTTTCTTTTAAGGCTCTTTCCAGGAACAAACTCAGTTTTCAGACCTGATTAAGATCAGGCCCAGCAGACCGAACTGAGATGGGAACGTGTGAGATGCCATTCGAAAACAGAGAGGGAATAAAAGTCTACACACTGAACAGTGAGCTCACTCCTCCCCGACCTTCTTTTTCTTGTGGGTTCCCACAGTACTGGCAAGCTAGGGTCATATTCCCTTTCCCTAGTTAGGAGATTAAAGGAGTCTGTATGCACACACTGAGTAGTCCAAGAGCAAAGGCCTATAGGTATTGATATTTAGGGTTCTTTAAATAAAATGCATAGATTACTCTCAATGCCCCTCTGTTACGATCCATCAGTCCAGCAGCACTGCCCACACACGGAGCTTCTAGTCAGCTTCTTAGTGTCACTTTTAAATTAAAAAAGACCACTAAGGATCACCAGGTATTTGAGGAAGTTTGAAACATGAAAGATGGAAACCTAAAGAGACAAACCACAACAACAACAAAATAACATTTAAAAAACCCCAAATCTCACAAGAAATAGAGACAATGTAGGGAACAGAAAAAAAACTTCATAAAAACTATAATTACTAGAGTCATAGAGACAAGAGAAGTTATCATAATAATGTTATAAAATAAAGACTGTGCTACAAAAAGAGGAGGCAGAGAATAAGAAAGACTTCTTGGAAATTTAAAGCGTGATAGATGAAATAAATGCATCAGGAGAGGATCTGGAATATGAAGTTGAAGAAATCATGCAGGAAATCCAACAAAAAAAGGTAATGAAATGAAAAATAAAGGATCATTCTAAGAACTCAAACATCTGAGTAGTAGGACTTACAGAAAAAAGAAATAGAGACAATGGAGGTGAAGAATTATAAGAAATAATACAAGAAAAAAATCTGAGAGCTGAATGGCATGGGCGTCTAGACTGGAAAACTCATTTGACTGCCCAGGGTTATGAATGAAAAAAGACACACACCAAAATATATCATTGTGAAAAAAAACAGGAAAATCTTTAGACAGAGGAAAAGAAAACCCAAGTTGATTATACATAAGAATTGAAACCTGCTTCAAGGGTAACACCAGAAGCTAGAAGACAATGGAGTCATACCTTTCAAATTCTGAGAGGAAATTATTTCCAACTGAGAATTTATATACAAATTATTAATCAAATGTGAGGGTGGAATAATGGCATTTTCAGATATGAGAAGTCTCAAGTATTTTGCCTCCCATACATTCTTTCTGAGGAAGCTGTTGAAGATATGTTCCTCTAACATTAGGGAGTAAATTAACACAGTAGAAATGGATTTTCCCTTTACACCCAGAGAGCTACTAGCTCAGGTTGGAGTAGGAGGACAGAAGTTTCCAGAATGGAGAGTTTCAAGAAATTAAAAAATAAACAAACAAGCGAAACACTGTTAGAAAGTTGAGGGTTGAATTAATGATAGGTACTGATAGCTAAGGAATGTACAGCAGAGGAATTAATCATAACACACCACATGGCCGAGCTGTGAACAATAATTTTTCTGGTTATAATAATGTAACTTCTAGCGCTGACTTAAAAAAAAATGGTATAACTATATTAAGAGAATGTGGGAAGTAGAAGAGGTAAGTGGGACGGTGGTAAAGGGAGTTAAATCCTCATTTTCTATAGTAGGAAGTCAATGAATAATATTTGAAAAAAAAGAGCCATATAAGCATGTTGTTTAGATACACTGAGGGAACTCTAGACATGAGTTAACAACTCGAGAGAAGAGTTGACAGTTGTTGCATTTGGGCAACAGAAATTAGGGGCATGGTGGGGTGTGGCAGGGTGTGAAATCATGTATGTGTATTGCTTTGACTAAGAAAAGGACTTAGTGCCTCCCCATATATCCAGATTGGCATCTCAAATAGGCACAATTAAAATTGAGTGATTATTTGCTGCAGAAAACATAGTAACAGCACAGTCACAGAAATGAGGAGAGTACCCTCCTTTGGGAAGTTTGCATATGGCAGTGACAGAAGAACTTTCCTTTTCTAGTTCTCCGAGAATAAATTCTTATACCATTTCTCTTTTTGCCAGAACCTGTGTATTCAGTGTTCAACTCATCTTTAATTTCAGCTCCTTTATTGACAGAACTTGGCCTAGCTTTATCCTAACAGTGGAGGAGGGAAGAAAGGCTTCGGGAGGCAGGCCAGTTGTGGGATTCTGGCTTAGTCACTTAACAGTTTTGTGCTTGGGCACTTTCCTTAAGCTCTGTTTCCTCACCTGAAAATGAAGAAAACTCTTTTTGCCTCCTAGGATTGTGTGAGGACTAAATGAGTAATTTAGTACACAAAGTTCCTGGCACATAGTAATTGCTAAAAAAAAATTAAATTAAAAAAATATAAAGGAACACTATGGTTAATGCTTGGTTTAGGACAGGAGCCCTGTATCTGGGCCCCACAGATGAACCATCCTGATCGGGCCAGAGCTCTGGGAGAGGAGGCGAGCGCAGAAATATTCCAGGAAGTTTTCTGATTTTAGCAGAAGTTCTTATTGTATTTTGGGTACAGTGTTTTCTGATCTGACTGCAGAGCTCAGCACATTTGTAGAGACTCAGATCCTGTAATGTTTTATGCACAAGAATCGATAAAAGCTCTTAGCTAATTTAGGTTGCATGTCCAAACACAATCAGAACCATTACTCACATCCCAGATAATGTGGAGTAATGGGTTCAGGGCTAACAGGATTATCTTTTATTGCAGGACCCCTGTGGGCCTTGTGGTGGTCTCTCTTTTAAGCCAGGGACCTGGGGCCAGAGCTCTGCCCCTGTGACAGGCTAACCCATTCTCTGACTCAAAATCGAGCTCTTTAGTTATGGTCCTACTTGGAGGATGTTTACATCAGGGGATGCTGGCTGTGAAATTCTTAGGGTGTATGGTCTTGGCTCATTTTATGAATTTCTTTGAGTTCATTGGTTCTTGGTAGGTTCTCGAAAGCCTAGTTCTGGTCTGTGGTCAGTGCCTTGTACATTGTACACCTGAAGGAAACACGTGCTGGGGGCATGTGGGAGTTAACGAGGTCAAGGCAGCCTCTCATTTATTTGCTCTCTTCCTTAGAATCATTTTTGGATGCTTCTGGATCTGACTGAGGGTGGAGGGGAAAGATTAGCGGAGGAGCGGCCAGGGGCTGTAAGGTAGGGGGACTGTGCAGGCAGGAGTGAGGGCAGGAGAGACAAAGAAGAGAACAGGGCCTGAGAATGAGGAAGCAGATAAGTAAAACTTTGACTGGTTAGGCCTTGGTAAAAATAGTGAAACCAGATCTGGATGTCAAGCCAGGAACCTTTGTGGGACAGGAGGGAGGGCAAGGAGCAGAAGACACACAGGGTATAGTGGGGTCGTGCCTTAAATAGATGCTGTATTAAAACTTTAAGGAAGCACATGAATGTCTGTTTTTCAGGGACAGAAGGATGCAAGGTTACCGTGTGATCAGCTGAATGTGTAATACTGATAGGAGAAGTTAGTATTAGCAACTTAATAGAAAAAACTTATAATAGAAAAATCTTATAATACAAAAATCTACCTTCTCTATAGCTCTGTTATTGTTTATTTCTCATGTTTCTGCAAAGCCACACCAGCAATGCAAGGCTCTCCTATCCATTTGCCTCATCATTCAAAAGCCCAGGTACAACCTTTGGAAGGAAGTTAAAAAATAAAAATAAAAAAAGGCTTTGAACAGCCATAATGGATGGCCAAAGCCCTACACTGGGTCATGGGTCATGAGTCCCTCTGCTCTCACGGCCTGATTAGACTTCAGCGAACTGGAGCTAGCTGGGATCCCAGAGCTGCTCTAAACCAAGCTCTTTAGGAGTTATTGAAGGGATTCAGGGGAAACTTACAAAAATACAAAGGAGGAAGTACAGACCCAGGCTTGCAGCCACTAGAAAGCCACCAAGCCTCTGGTCTCTCTGGGGCTGCACGGTTTCCGGTCTGCCTCTCCCCAGGGCTGTGCCCTGATTTCTTTGTAAGCCAACTTCCTCTCCTTCTGCAGGCCCCCAACACCCCATCACTTGATCTTGTGCTTGGTATTTGCTTCTCACGATGCCACCACCAGCTCACTGTAGTCTTTTTTATAGTTGCAATTTGGAAAGTGTCTGATTGGTCTAGCTTCCTTATTTGGTGTGAGTTGCTTTTAAATCAGAATTCCACTCTTTGACAATCTGGGGAGGCCCAAGCGTGTGAGTGGGTTGGGTAGTGGCAGGTTGGGCAGGTAGAATGACTTGCCTATTTGAGTAACATTGCAGGTTTGCAAACCATCTTTCAAAGGATTGAAAGCATTACTAGAACCCCACATTCCCTTACTAGTCTGCAGATTGCTGTGGCTGGCGTGCAGGATGCATGGAGTAGAGTGGCAAGAAGGGGCAGGTCAGCTAGGAAGGGGCATAAGACTTGGGTTCCTAGGGTCTTTGTCTGGGTCACAGGGCCACATAAATCCATTAAGTCTGTTTGGACAGATTATTTGGCGAATTATCCATCTCTCACTGAAGGTTTGGCTTGGAGTAAGAGGAAGATGAGAGGCTGGCTAGAGAGAGATGGAGAGTGGCAGCCTCCTTCCTGTCAAGGAGACAGATGTGTCAGCAGCTCAGTAGTCCCCACACCCTGAGAGCACCTTGTTATTGTTCCCTGGGGAAGGCTCCTTACTGGCAAGCTCCCAGGTGGCCACCAGCTCAGCTGTGTTTGCAGGTACAGATGTCTTCCTAGCCTGGCTCACTCTCCCCATAGCAACTCTGGCTCCTGGTGTTTTGTTGGCATTAATTATAGACAATAGCAAAGTGCTCAAATGCTGCAAGCCACTTTTTTTTTTTTCTATCTCACCCAATGCCTTTGTTGTTTGCTCTTAATCTTTGTAAGACCTTGACATTCCCATGCCCTCAAAAGGCTCGCTTCAGCTTGTTTCATCTGATATTAGTGTTAGTTCCTATTGGCATCTGCACTCTTGCGGGATGATGCTTGTTTGTGTCTCAGGGTCTCTTTCTCCTGGACACCATCCTGTGCATCACCACTCCTTCTCTGATCCTCAGTGATTTCTCACTTTTTCCCACCTTACCAATTTTTACTCATGCACCACCCTCTGCCCTCCCCAAGCTTGATCTGGGAGATCATTTTATTATCATGGATCTTATCTTAGACTTGGGCTGAGCTAAGTATGAGCATGAAATATGATAACCCAGACTCCTTGGAAGCCACACTCATTTCCACTAGGAATGTTACACATGAGAAATTTGGAAATTTTTTGACCCAGCAATTTGACTTCTAAAGACTGTGTCTTAAGGAAGTAACCATGGATTTCCTCCAGAAATCAAGTTTTACAAAGCACTACCGTGTTTCCCCGAAAATAAGCCCTAGCCAGATCATCAGCTCTAATGTGTCTTTTGGAGCAAAAATTAATATAAGACGCGGTCTTGTCTTATATTATATTAGACCCAGTTTTATATTATAGTAAAATGAGACCGGGTCTTATATAAATTTTTGCTCCAAAAGACGCATTAAAGCTGATGGTCCAGGTAGGTCTCATTTTCGGGGAAACACGGTATTTATAATTAGCAAAAAACATTGGAAATGAGTTAAATGTCCAGCCTTTGGGGGTGGGGTACAATTTGTGGTACAGCCACATTGCCTAGCTTTATTGCGTCTTTGTAAAAAATCTGGATAATAAATAAAACCAGGAAGGGTGTGTTACCTGTAGTTATCTTGAGTGGAAAAAGAATAGGTAACTTTTTTCCTTCTTTTGACTTAATTATATTTTCTAAAATTTCTAGATGGAACATAAATTTCGTTGGCATTAGGGAAAACAACAATTACTTTAAAAACAAATGCTATCCACCCAGACAGCTGTAATCATATATGGATTGCAAATTTAGGCTCATAAAAATGCTCCCCAAATAAATTAGAAATTGAATTCACATTTGTAACGTTATAAATAATATACTATAGGTCAAAGGGAGACTGTGAGCAAGTTTGATGTATTTGTTGATTAAAATCAGTTGTCCACAAGCCTTATCTAAACTTAAGTCTTCTTATTGCTGCTTTTCTTGCCAATGACAACAAGTAAGCAGCACGAGGACTCAGTGACTGTAGTGTTAGGTGGATGGAAAAGTAATTGTGGTTTTTGCAATTACTTTTAACCTTTTAAACTGCAATTACTTTCGTACCAACCTTACAGTTGGCTTTGCTTAATCTACGTTTTACTCTGAAATTGCTCAGCTCCAGAAGGAGTAGGTCTGCGTGAATAGATGGCCAGTTTGAGTGCTAGGAAGAAGGCTGGCTCCTTTAGGTGAGGCTGTAGTTCTGGAAGGGGCCGTGCAGTGGTAGGAGTGACCAGGGCTGGGAGTGGGAGGAGCGAGGTGCTTGCCCTCCTGCATGTGTTAACATATGTGCCTCTGGTGCTCACCAGGCAACTTTGCTTTGCTTTTTTTTTTTTCTGTGCAGACAAGGTAGAGCCAACTGTGCAGCGTTCTGTAGCCAGCAGCCCAGAGAGAAGCAGTGAAGTCATGGAGCCCAGCTGAAGTGAACTGGCCGTCTTGAAACTGCCCCAGCCTGGTACCAGGTCTTTGTCCTAGTGCTGAGGTAAGGCCCCTGGAGTCCCAGCTTGGGGACAGAAGGCAGAATGCCTCCTGTTGGTGTGTGTTGGTGTGTGTGTGTGTGTGTGTGTGTGTGTGTGTGTAAACCTCCTCCCATAAGGCTCAGGTAAGGAGCTGTTATTCCTGGTTCAGTCAAACCACCCGATTCTACCTCAGCCCATTGGGAGGCAAAATCATTTGGTGGCTAAAGAGATTTTGGTTTTTCAGAGCACGTCTTTTGGAATCTTAACAGGGAGCTGTATTTTCTCAATTGCTGGTGATTTGTGCTCCAAAGGGAGTAGATTTATTCTCTAGATAAGACTGAACCTAATTCAGGTAAATGCTTAACTTACGTGCACCTGTTGTGTTCTGCAAGGAAAGTCAAGCTCTTAGGAAACCCTTCCTCCCCTTGCCCTCCCTCTCCCCCTCTTTCCCTTTCATTCCCCTCCCCCATCTTTTTTTCTCCCCTCCCTTTTCCCCCTCCCATCCCTCTCCCTCTCCCTCTGTCTCTCTCTCCAACCCAGGGGAACAGAGTGACAGAAATTATGTGGGGGAGGTTATTGCAAAACATTCCACTAAGCTCACTAAAAAAATGACTAATTACCTAGTTATGTTTTGATTATAAAGGTAATATGTGCTTATAGACATTTGGAAAACTATTGAGTGGAAGGAAATAAAACAAGCCTGCAATCCCATCACTGTCAACAATGGTCCAGGTAGTTTTCACTAAGGTTACTCTTTAAGCCCCCACAGCATGTTGACTTCTCCTGCATGGAAATAGAACAATGAGGCAGAAAGAACACTCACTTCAGAGCCAGGAGAACTTGATTCCAGTCTGGAGGCTGTCGAAAGCAGATTTTTAAGTATTCAGGAATTTTGCAAACTGATTGTTAAAGATTGTTGGCAGCTTGAAAGTGACCATGGTGGGGAAATGTATACCACAGATATTAGCTAGTGCTATAAACCAGGGCTGTTTCGTTTTGGAGATTCAGATTACCAGCACATCCTGTGTTCCCCTGCTTGTTCTACCACCAACAGGCTGGGAGGCATGGGCAAGTCACTTCACCTGTGCACCCCTCTGCTTCCCCTCCTGTGAACAGTAGGTGCTCACTAAGCATTCCTGGAATGATGAATGAGTGAGATTTCTGCTCTTATTGTCCCATAAGACAGATGTGAGGGTCCCATAAGACAGTGAAAGTGAAATCTTTTGCATACTGTGAGGCTCCCTGCCCATAGCGGGAGGGGGTTTAGTCATGGAGTGCTGGCATTTCCCCCTTTGGCTCTCCCTCCTTGGGGGAGTCTGTGAATTACTGACAGCCTTTCATAAGGGCAGATGAAAACTCCCCATTTACTGACCAACATCTGTGGCAAATTTCCTTTCTGGAAAAATCAAGAAGTCGGTCAGAGAGAAGTGTGAAAAGGAAGCCCCAGCGCTGCTAGTTGTGAGAACCAGGACTGAAATCAGAGCTTTTGACTCATAAGTACTAATGGGGTGTGGGGTGGGGGGAGAGTTGGGGAGGAGGAGAAAGGGCACTTCCTGCCAAATGTGAAATTTAAACAAAAGCCTCTTTCTTCAAAGCCCTGCTGTCAGCAGATTAGAGCTAATTGAATCAGCATAATGGACCCCCATCCTCTGCCCTTCTCCCTTTACTTTCTGAACTTCTTGGTTCCTTCTGGCCTCCTTCCTGTGTACCCTGAAGGAGGGGGATGAGAGAAGGTGAGACATCGGTTAAGCACCAGTTTACTCTGTAGAATTGTAGTTTGGAAAATTATAAAGGAGGACAGGACTGTGGGAGCCCTCTGGTCCTACACTGTCATTTGAAGAAGCCAGGTCACACAGCTAGTGATTCTCGTGCCTGAGGTGAAGGTATGAAGGTATGTGCTCCTGAGGAGGCAGGGAACCAGGCTGAGGGCATGGGGACGGGGCACTGCCCTGAAGTCCGCCCAGTCATTGAGCCCTCGCATACAATTGGCAAGGAGGCTTGGCGGATGGTGTGCTGGTGCCAGCCCTGGTTCTCCCCTGCTGAGTCCGTCCCCTGCATCTGCTGCCATAGCCCCAATGCACTTCTTGAGGTGTTCCTCTGGTGTGCTTGGAATTAAGCCCCCTTCCTTACTGGGGGCTTGGTTTTCCAGGTCAGTGAAATCAGCTGAGAAGCTCTTGTTCTGAGGACCTTTGGGTGTATGTATGAGGAAGGGAAGGGAAGAGTGTTGATTGAGCTCATGATGGCGCCAGGCACGATGCTTTGTGCTCTGTCTGTATGATCTCACTTATTTCTGCAACAACCTAGCAAGGGAGGTTATTTCTGTCCCCATGTGGCAGAAGTAGTAATTGAGTCTTACAGAGACTTGCCCAAGATCTCACAGTTCTTAAGCAATAGAGATGTAAACTGAGCCTATCTGTGACCTCTACAGCTTCTCTAAGTGAGTGCTTTTTACAGCAACTACTCACTCACATGGGAGGGAGTTCCCAAATCCAGTTCCAACAAGCAGGGTCCCTTTTCCCAGGGGACATCATTCCATTTCTGAAGCTCAGAGTGCTTGGAACTTTACAAAGGGCCACACTGTTCCTTTCAATCCTAAGGATTCTTCCTTGTACAGGAAAACAGCTTAGAGTTGGGAGCATCCATGTCACGCGGGGTGGCATGTGGGGTCTCTAGTCCTGCTCCCCACATAAGAACGCAGGACATGGTGAGGGCAAAAAGCAACACCCATGGAGCCATAGATAGGGGAGTCATACCACTATAGTCTCGCTGGCGGCATCCGCCTCTCTGCAATCCGCAATCCACAATCCACAATCCTCCCTTGCTAGCCCCCATTTTCTGCTAGCGTAGCCACAGCAGTTATATTGATGGCCAATGGCTCACTGGTTACAGCTGACAGCCAACTAGCCACAGCTGATGGCCATCCAATCACAGTGGATGGCCACCTACTAACCGAGTGAGCACCTTTTCACGTGAGGGCGAGAGCCTAGAAACTGCACTCCTGGCTTTGTCCCCACAATCCAGAATCCTTTAGTGTGGTTTCCTTATTCATGTGATGTCCCAGGAGTGAGGTGGAGTGCTGGTGGCCCCAGGTTCCTCAGCCAGTTCGAAGCAGTGGTCTTCTTAGCCTTTGGACTCTCAGTACTCTCTCCAGGGGAAGAAACTGAGGTGGATCTGTTTGGTTTTTCTCTGTGTTTGGGTAAGAGATTATTTGTCTGTCAAGACAGACCTAATTTAATTCCATAGCTATTTACTGAAAGCCTACTGTTTGCACACCCAAATATCCTGGCCCCTGTTTGGGCATTCGGCTGTGACAAGGGGAGGAGCTCCCTATATCAAGACTGTATATGATATATATCGTTCTGTAACTACTCATCTGTGGTCCTTCCTGAAAGAATTCTAATGGGGGAAATTAAGTCTCAAATTGCTCTCTGTGTCCCAGGGTTCCTAGACCTCTAAAAACAGAGTTTTAAGTGCTCAACCTGTTAACGGGGGAACAAAGCAGTAAATGGGGTCAGGCTCTTTGGAAGCTCCCTGCAGAGGGGTAGGGCTGAGGGGAGGAGGCAGAGCGGCAGAGGGAGCACTTTGGGTAGGCACTGCTAAGTTGCGTGGGTGTCTTTGCCGGTGGAGCTGGAGTTGATGGCAGAGCTGAGTGCACATACAGTTTTGTAGACAATCAAGAATCCTATTCATTTGTAGCCCTGATTAACTTCAGAAGGAGAACCATCTCCTTTTAACGGGGCACTCAGAATGTGAATCAGGGCTAACGAGTTCCTTGGAAAGCTGGGTGGTTGGCCTCCACATCTTACATCTGAGGAAATGGAGGCCCAGAAAGGGGAAGGGCCTTGTCTATGACACAAATGAAACTGGAGTCTCTTATCCTGAATATCTGGTCAGGGTCCCTCACACCAAATTCTGGCTGCAGAGGGAACAATGTTCTGGGGCGGCGATACAGCCTATTCTTGCTAGCTTGTTTGGCCCAGTAACTGTGATGGGCTAGGTTAGGCTGTTGGAGGGATTTGTGACAATGACAATCTGGAAGGGAGAGGGTGTTCTCTTGATGATGCTAAAGATCCCTGGTTTCTCAGTGATGTCAGCTCTTCACCCTCCTTCTTTTAGATCCTTCCTAGAGGACTTGCTTAGGCCAGAGTGCTATCGCCTATGGCTTCCTGCTGAGAATTCACCATTGCAGGGAGGCATCGCAGTACACAGAAAAGTGCCCCAGCCTTGAGAACATTTGACCTGAGTTTGAGCCTGGCTTGATCATAGCTGGAGGACTACCTGGACTTTTGGACACAGTTTCCTCATCTGTAAAATGGGCTGAATAATAACTATGTAAAGATTAATAATTACTTATATAACATTCTTCCCACAAAGCAGATGACTAATAAATGGAACCCATTATTTTTTTCATGTAGCTCTATTGAGGTATAATTGACAGACAAAAACCTGCACATGTTTAAATTGCACAACTTGATGTGTTTTGACATTTTTATACACTCATGAAATTCTCCCCCAATCAAAGTAAAGAACATAACCATTACACCGCAAAGTTTTCTCTATCACCTTCTCCCTTCCTCCTTTCCCCCTGTGTTCTGCCTCCCATGCCCAGGCTGTCACTAATCTGCTTTCTATCACTACAGGTTACTTTGCATTTTCTAGAACTGACTGTACATAGCATAATACAGCATGTGCTCTTCTTACACTCAGTATAATTATGTTGATAGTCATCCATGTCGTATGTACCAATAGTTCATTCCGTTATTGCTGAGTAGTATTCATCGTATGGAAATACCACAATTTATTTATCCATTCACCTGCTGACAGACCTTTGGGTTGTTCCCAGTGTTTTGGATATTAAAATGAAGCCACTATAGGCACTTGTGCAAAGATTTTTGTGGGAATGTATATATTCTTTTGTCTTGGGTAAATACCTAGGATTAAAATGGCTGTGCCACATGGTAGGGTATGTTTACCTTTTTAAGAAGCTGCCCAACTGCTTTCCAGAGAGTTTGTACCACTTTATACTCCCACCAGTGGTGCATGAGCATCCCAGGTGCTCTACTTCCTTGCCAGCACTTGATATGGTCAGTCTTTTTAAGTTCAGCTATTCTAATATGTGTGTGGCTATCTTATGGTTTTATTTGTATTTCCCTAATGATTAATGATGATCATCTTTTCACGTGCTTACTCGCCATCTGCATATTTCCTTTGGGTGAAATGTGTGTTCAGATCGCTTCTCCATGAAAAAAAAAATTGGATTGTTGTTTCTTATGATTGAATTATAGGAATTCTTTATATATTCTACACGCTAGTCCTTTATGGAGATGTTTGCAAATATGTTTTCTAATTCTGTGGCTTGCACATGGTGGGAGACAGTACCAAATAAACTGATAATTACAATTCAGTTGAATAAGTGCTGTGCACAGAAAGTATGAGGGAAGGTCAGTAATCTTAGGCTGGGAAGTCAGGGAAGCTTCCTGGAGGAGACGGTACGTGAATTGGGTCTTAAAGGAAATTAAAAGTTAGGTGGGGAAGGACAGTGTTGGTAGAAGTTTGTATGTGCAAAGGCATGGGACTACCGAATGTCAGGTGCATGCAAAATTGTAAGTAATTTGATTGGAGCACTGGGGTTTTGTAGTAGAAAAATGTGGACCAGAATTCCAGCAGCCCTGCTTACTGGCTATGCACCTCCTTTTTTTAAAAAAGCACTTTTTATTTTGAAACAATTATAAATCCACAGAAAGTTGCAAAGATAGTACAGAGGTGTCTGGTGCATCCTTTATTTAGTTTCTTCCAGTGGTCACATCTTACATAGTTATAGTACAATATCAAAACCAGGAATCTGAGAGGTACTTGTGTATAGTTCTGTCATTTTCTCGATTGTGTAGATTAGTGCAGCCACCACTGAAATCAAGATACAGAGCTCTTCCTTCACCACAAAGCTCTCCTCATGCCACACCAGCATGGCCCCCTCTCCTGTTTGTCATCTCTGTAATTTTGTCATTTTGAGAATGTTCTATAAATAGAATTAATCAAACAATGTGCAACCTTCTGAGACTGGTTTGTTTCCACTAATCGTAATGCACTTCAGGTCCATCTAGGTAGTTGAGAATATCAATAGTTTGCTCTTTTTATTGCTGAGTGGTATGGGTGGGCCACACTTTTACTATTGACCTATTGAAGGACATTTTGGTTGTTTCCAGGTTTTGACTGTTAGAGATAAAGCTGCCATGAACAATTGTGTATAGGTTTTTGTGGAGAAGTAAAATTTTGTTTTTCTGGGATAAATGCTTAGGATTGTTGCTGCTAAGTTTTGTGGTAAGTATATTTTTATTTTTAAAGAAACTGCCAAACTCATTTTTAGAGTGGCTGTACCATTTCACATTTTCACCAGCAATGTAGGAGACATTCACTTTCTCCATCTTAACAGCACTTGGTGTTATCATATTTTTATTTTAGTTCTAAAAGGTGGGCAGTGGCATCTCATTATGATCTTAATTTGCATTTCTCTAATGGCTAGTTGGATGACTTCTGCTTTTTCTGTTTCTCATTTCTGACTGTGAATCTAGACCTCAGCCTGTACTTGTTAAATGTGAGAAGTAGAGGACCAATCCCACCACTTCTGGAGCTGCCCTGGAAGTCTGACTTGCTTGGTCATTTGACCAGGTTAGTCAGTTACAGGAGATCCTTCCTTCTTGATTGCCCTGCATGGCTCCAGGAAAGTGATATTTTATAGAGCTCCATATTTTTCTATGGAGGGTTTTTTGGTTTTTTTCCGTAGATGAGCAAACAGTCTGTAAGATTTTTTACTGTGCTGTGTGGTAAGTTCTGTCTTCACCCTGACACTCCCTGGTGCCAGTGTGCCAACATCTCTACCTGGCAGCTGAGATGAAGAAACATCTGGAGACACAGGATGATTGTTTTCTCAGTGTTTGGAGGGGTCTGAAGTATCTGAAGTGTAAAGGGAAGCTGCCATGCCCTCTGGCCCTTTTTACACTCACCTTCTACTTTTTTTTGCTTATAGATAGAGAGGCAGCTCTAATGTGCTGGAAAAAATAATAATGGTAGCTAAAAATTATACAGAACTTATGTCCCAGGTACAAAGTGCTTTATATATATTAACCCACTTAATTCCCAAAATAATCCTAAGAGTTAAGTATCTCCATTTTATAAAGGAGGAAACCTAGGCACTGAGAGGTTTCAGAGCTAGTAACTGGCTGAGTAAGTTAGGATTTGAACCCAGACAGTCTGACACTCACTCAAGTCTGTCTTATTAGTCATTGTGCTATATTATCTCTGTACTAGGGCCGATGGAACCGTGTGTGCTGTGCACCTTGCTGTGTGATGAAGGGTTCTCCCCAGGGCTATGTGGGAGGGGAGAGAAGGCTTGCCTTGGGCGTTCTCTGGGGCATTGACATGTTGTGATGTTGAGATGGGAACTGTAGCAGGTGGGAAGTGTTTTCCCAGGGGAATGGGGTGCTCCTTGGAGGCCATACTTTGTCCAGGTGTGAGTGGGGTCTGAAGACAGTTCTGTTCCCCGAGCCTGATGTGCACTCAGGACTGGCTCACATACACTGTGGGAAGAGCCTGGAGGAGGAGGATGTGGAAGCCCTGACCTTGGGGTACAGCACAAGACTGCACTGGCCCCCAGACTCTCACCCACCTGCCTGTGCAGTAGCAGTAGTAACCTTCATCTTGCCCTGATCCCATGGGGACTGAGACTAGATCAGAGCCACACCTAACAGGGCTGGGTCATCTTTTTTAGGGTTTGTTTTCAAGTGTGGTTATGACTCAGCCAACTTATTACTCACCTGAATACAGTGTGCGATGATGGTGGTTTTGATCATTATACAGGTTTTTAAAAATAACTTTATTTAGGCACAGTTTATACTCCATGACATTAACTTGCTTTAAGTGTAAATTCAGTAAGTTTTTGTCACTTTACTGAGTTGTGCAATCATCACAATCCAGTTTTAGAACACTTCCATCATTGGTGGGGTCATCCTCACATGGAAAAGGCAAGAATATTATATTTCATGGAAATAGTCCCACAGTTTTTTTTCTGGAGTTAGTGTTGTGTTCCCAGAAGGAGGAGCTCATTAATTACTTCAGTTAGTATTTAATGAGAACCTGCTGGAGTCCACAGCTGGGCTAAGTGCAAAAGGTAATAAAGAGAAAAACAAGTGGCTGCTTCCCTGTG
Organism: Rhinolophus sinicus; assembly: GCF_036562045.2. Lineage (NCBI taxonomy): Eukaryota > Metazoa > Chordata > Mammalia > Chiroptera > Rhinolophidae > Rhinolophus > Rhinolophus sinicus. The sequence goes on from NC_133751.1 coordinate 50,215,534, forward strand.
GCTGACAAACTTCCTACTGCAGATACTTTTAAACATAACCTACGTGCATGTCTGGATGTCCTGGCAGCTGCCACGCAGGTATTTGTTTTCTACCTGTGGCTCTTAATTGAGGACCAGGCAAGGGCCTTGCTTTTGTGATACAGGCATACCTCATTTTATTGTGCTTTGCTTTTTATCTGTGCTTTGCAGATGTTGCTGCATTTTTAAAATTATTTTATTTTATTTTTTTACAAATTGAAGGCAAGACCCTTACTTGATTTATTGCAGTCTGGAATCGAACCTGCAATATCTCCGAGGTATGCCTGTGCATTGAAATTATTGGCTGAGTGGAAAGGAGAGTACTCTCCAACATCTGCAAACAGCTCTAGGCTTTGGCAAGCCTGGATGCAGGATCTGGGAAGAAAAGAAAGTAGGTATGCTGTTTACTGTGCAAAGACTCAACAGGTGGAATTGGGGTAATGGGTAAGGATGTGTAGATGCCTGACCACTGCACTGTACATCTGAAGCTGAAGTTGAATAATATTGAATGTCAACTATAATGAAATATATATAGAGAGATATATATATATGTCGATATATATCTCTCTCTGTATCTATCTATGTGTAGCCAGCTATCTATCGATCAAGTTATCTACCTATCTATCTATCTATGCATATATATATATATATATATATATATATATATATATATATATATATATATCAGGGGTGCCAAAAAAATGTATACAAGTGGACACTTTGGTCAATGTTGCTCAAGCAGTAGTTCGCCGTAATCAGAAGTGTCTGGACGCTGATGGTAACCACTTTGAACACCTCTTGTAATTGCAGAAGTCAAGCGTGACTTATGTGACTTGTATTCATCTTCTGTTATTAGTATATATTGAGTATTACAATTTTAATAGTTTTTCCTTTCTTAAAATATGCAAACATTTTTTGGCACCGTGTGTGTGTGTGTGTGTGTGTGTGTGTGTGTGTGTGTGTTCACGGGATGTGGAGTACAGCATAGGGAACATAGTCAATGCAATGTAACAGCTATATAACAGCTATGTAACAGTCAGAGAGGTAGTCGATTGGAGGTTAGCACTTTGTGAGGGGTATAAATGTCTATTACATTGTTTTGTACACCTGAAACTAATTAAAAAAAAAGAGTATGCGCAAGATCAGGGCAGTAGAGTAAGGCAAATTCAAGAAGTACTGGTACATTAGGTGGCCTACAGCTTAGGGGCACATTTGCATATAGTGGCGTGTTGCTTGGAGGTTTGGGGGTGAGGAAGGAGTACAGTCTTGTTTTCTAGACTGAGGAATTTGGACTTAGTGGATCAAACATGGAAGACACCATTTTAAGTCTCCGAGGAAGAGCATGATTACTCAGAGCTGTATTTGAGAGAGTAAGCTTGTGGGAAGAGAGAGGGAAGCAGGCATGGATGAGGAGGCTATTGTGAGGGACCAGTATTAGGGGATCTGTACCTGATTTGGGCAGGGGTGGAGGGGCAAGGAAAGAAGATATGGATAGGAGAGAAGATTCTTCTAGGTGAGGGAAGAAAAATCTTATCTTCACCTGGACCTCTTCTCCCGGGGTTTATACCTGCTTGGGCCACCTGGCTGTTGTACTTCAAACAACCCCTCACACTTAGCCTGTCCAAAGCCAAACTCAACAGCCCTGCCCCCCACCATGCTTTCCCCTTGCCTGGCATGCTTTTCTCTTCCCTCCATTTTTCTCCTTGTCCCACTTCTCTTGCCAGGAGGAAGGAGAGGAGCCAGATAGAAGCAGAACACTGTACCTGTGGAAGGCACTGGTGAGAAATTTCCAGAGAGGGTTGCTGGCAGTGCCATGTGCCAAAGAAGTGAGTGAGGATGGACATAGAAGAAGGGCTGGGGACTCAGGGCCGGCACTAGTGTGAGGTCAGGTGCCTTGGCTACAAAATTTAAGGGGACCTTCACACTCAGGTGTCAACCCTGTACTTGCACAACCCTGAGAGTGAGGGTGTCGTGCGGGAGACCCTGCTCCCTGCGCCATTTGTCGTGCGCGGAGGCCTTCTCGCCGCGCCATCTTTCAGGCGGGACGGCCTGCGGGGTCTCTGCTCCCGCTCCCCACATAAGAACGCAGGATATGGTGAGGCCGAAAAGGAACACCCACGGAGCCTAGGTAGGGGAGTCATACCACTATGGTCTCACTGGAGGCTGGGCCCACCGGACGCGTGACCTGCCGTCCGCCTTTCCGCCAACCGACCGACCGATGACTCTCCTCCACTCTCTCGACTCTCCTCTTCCGCTCTCCTCGGCTCTGCTCGGCTCCTCGGCAATACTCGTAGCTGCAGCAGTTATACCAGCAGCCAATCGGCTAACCGGCCACAGCCGACGACCAATCAGCCACAGCTGACGGCCATCCACCACCTGAGCCAGCACTCTTCCACATGAGGCCGAGAGCCTGTAAACTACTTTCTGGGGCTCTGTCCCCACAGAGGGCCTCCTTAATTTTGCATCCTAGGTGCCTTCCTTGCCTTACCCTAGTCCTGGTAATTCAGAGGATGCCGGTGACTTTGGAGAAAGCATTATATTGCAAAAGGCTAAGTGTGAAAATGAGTGTGGAACTGTTTCTTCAGTAGAAAGCCTTCCCAGGGAAGCTTCCTGAAGTTGCATGGGGGCACCCATGTCTCTCTCCTCCCTACCCCAAGACAGCCCCTCAGGGTCTCCACAGACTAGGGTTCCCGGAGGACAGTTTGAAGACCACTGATCAAATAGAATCCCCCAACTTATCGTAGAGAAGTCTGAGACCTAGAGAAGTACGTGACTTGTCCAAGGTCACACAAGGAGCTGTGACCTTAGAGGTCGTCTTTTACTTTCCTTTGATTTATTATCTTTGATTGTTTCTCTTTTTTATTGTCTCCCCCCATCTTTTCCTCCTGCTATAAAAAATGGAAACATAGTAGATACTCAAGATCTGATCTGTATTTGAAGATCGAGCTCTAATTCTGAGAAATCCATTTACTGAGTGCTTGTTACCTACCAAGCATTATTTTAGGGGCTTTTACATAGATTATTTTATTTATTTCTTAGAAGAACATTTCAAAGTACATGTTGTCCCATTTTCCTGATGAGGAGACTGAGGTTCAGAGAGAACAGATAACTTGTTTATAGTTACATAGTTGCTAACTGGAGCTGTTGGATCTGAAACCTGTGTTCTTCCTCTACATGACCTGTTTCTTCAGTCTTTCATATTAACTGAGTGCCTTGATGCCAGGGACTGTTTTTGTTTGTTTGTTTTATTTTTGTTTTGTTTGTTTTTTTTGGTGCTGATGCAGTATAAGTAAATGTCATGCAGGGAGTCACGCGGGTCTCTGGTCCCGCTCCCCACATAACAGCGCAGGACATGGTGAGGCCAAAAAGAAACACCCACGGAGCCATAGGTAGGGGAGTCATACCACTATAACTATATTCTCACTTGTGGTTGGGTTGGAGACACAGGAAACAGGAGCCACATGATCCGCAACCATCACTCCGCCGCTTGCTAGCTCAGCCCCTATTTTCTGTTAGCGTAGCCACAGCAGTTATATTAGTGGCCAATGGCTCACTGGTTACAGCTGACGGCCAACTAGCCACAGCTGATGGCCTTCCAATCACAGTTGATGGCCATTTACTACCCGAGTGAGCACCTTTCCACGTGAGAGCCTGGAAACTTCACTCTTGGCTCTGTCTCCACAGTAAAGGAGACAAAAATCCTGCTGAGACCTACCCCACTTGTCTCCCTGTTTGTGAGGGGAGTCGGTTTGCTCTTTGTAAGGTCTCCTGTCACAGGTGTCTCTGGGCTGCCTATGGTGGCTGCTGTGGTTTGGTTGTTGCTGAGATGAAATTCATGGCCCAATTCACTCCTCAGCCACCGAGTCACATGGACGCCTTTCTCTGCCCGTCTCTGAACCATTCCGCTGCAGTAACCCATGGACAATATAGGTAGTTTATGATGCAAGGAATATGGTCCCCTCCCTAAGCAGGTCTGATTCCATTCCAATTCAGTTCCATGATTTAGCCTTGATAAAGGGAAGTTATTTTGGCCTCCTCTGCCCTAAGCCCCACTGAGAATTCGGACCCAATGTTTTCACTTGTCACTTTAGACTGTTTGCCAGAGTTTGTGGAAAAAGGCCTGGATTATTAATGCCCTTGCCAGGAACAGCTGTGTCCTGCCAGGTTGTCATGTGAGCCCTCTGAAAAGCCCAGAGCTGCACGGCCCACACTCCTCAAGGCCCAGTGGCTCAGATGGGAAATGTGATCTTATCCTGCAGTAACTGCAAACAATCTAGGGGGGCAGAGAGCAACTTGGAAGGGACTGATCAGGGTCTCACCTAGGAATTTACAGCAATACAGTGAGTGTCCTTGGGGACTGATTCCATCCTGGTGCTACAGAGGGCCTGCAATTTCTAAGGTGTTTTTAGTCTCATGGTCCCTTCCCCCTTAAGATAAAAATGAGGACATTAATAATCAGTTTAGTAATATTTAGAGATCCATTGTTCCTTACAGTGGATGCTATGCCGGCTGGCTACTTGAAGTAAATTACAAGCATACCTTGGAGCTACTGCAGGTTTGGTTCCAGACCATCACAATAAAGTGTGTATCACAATAAAGCAAAGTGAAATAAAATGAGGTACGCCTTTAGTTTAATCCTCAGAATAAGTCTTTGAGGTGGTGCCTGTTATCACAACTTAATGGATGAGAAAACAGCCTCTGAGAGATCTATTGAATTACCCAACGTCATGCAGGTAGTAAAGGGTGGAGGTGGGATTCAGACCCATTCTATCTCATGTTCCTTTCAGGACATTGGAAGATAACTAGACACAAAATATTTCCCTGGCTCACCTTCAGGTTGTCCCTGCAGCTGGCCTCTACTCCTTTGTCTCTCATCTTTGTTTCTTCCCAGCACTCTGTAAGCTTTTTCTGGAGCCTGGTATTCTAGTGAAGGTTTGACTAGAATTCAAAATCAGCCAGGCCAGAAGTTGGTGGGGTAGATGGTGGTGCATCAGGCCAGACCAGGGGTGAGGAAAGATGGTCTCAGGCACCTTTTCCTCTATCAACTGAAGTGGCTCTTCTTTACCTCTTCATGCCTCATCAAAGCTCCTTTTCAGTGCCAGGAGCTCAACAATGAATTTCAAGGAAAATCTAATAATGTCACTGGTTTGCTTAGAAAACCTCCAGCAGACCCAATTTCTTGCAGGATAAACTAGGACTAGGAAAACTTATGAGGTCTGATGTTCATGTTCGCGAACTCATACTAGAAAAAGCACTACATACCTCATTGCTGAATATCAGTACAGTCACCTTCTAAGTACTCCCCTTGGGAAGCTATGCACTGATGCCAGCACCTAGTCTACCGTTCAAAGCAATTTTGGAACTCTTTTCCTGGAAGGGCCAGCAGAGCTGCCATTGTATTACCCTTGATGTCCTGAATGTCATCAAAATGTCTTCCTTTCCATATATCCTTTATCTTCGGGTAAAGAAAGAAGTCACTGTGGGCCAGATCAGGTGAGTAGGGAGGGTGTTCCAATGCAGTTATTTGTTTACTGGCTAAAAACTCCCTCACAGACAGTGCTGTGTGAGCTGGTGCACTGTCATGATGCAAGAGCCATGAATTGTTGGCGAAAAGTTCAGGTCGTTTTCATTTAACTTTTTCACATGTCCAGTTGGTACAAATTCATAATGAATAATCCCTCTGATATCAAAAAATGTTAGCAACATCGCTGCAACAAGTTTGCAAACTTAATCGTCAGACCTCGTATCAAGATGGAGGGTCCTCCACCACACTCCCCTTTTTGATAGCCTGCCTATCTACCATTTTGTCTTCCAGAAGCTCCCTTGGCCTCCAGTTCCAACCGGGCCCACTCACACACTGCCATTTCTCTCTTCTGTTATCCCTGATCACTGATTCTTTCTGTGTAAAGAATCATGTCACCTGCAAAAACTGACAATTTAACTTCTTCATTCCCAATTTGAATGCCTTTTCTTTCTTTCTCTTGCCTGATTGCTGTGACTAGGACATCCAATACTATGTTGAATAACAGTGGTGATATGAGGCATCCCTGTCATATTTCTAATCTTGAGGAAAAACTTTCAGTTTTTCACCGTTTAGTATATTAGCTGAGGGTTTGTTGTATATGGCCTTTTTTAATGTTTAGTTACTGTCCTTCTATACTTATTTTATTAAGTGTTTTAATCATAAATGAATGCTGTATCTTGTCAAATCTTTTTCTGCATCTATTGATATAACAATATGATTTTTATCCTTTATTTTGTTTATGTGGTGTATCACATTGATCAATTTGCATATGTTGAACCATCCTTGTGCCCCTGGAATGAACCCCACTTGATCGTGATGTATAATTTTTTATTGAATACAAATGTATTGTATTCAATTTGCTAGTATTTTGTTTAGGATTTTTGTGTCTATATTCATCAGAGATATGCTTCTGTAGTTCTCTTTTTTTGTGTTATTCTTACCAGGTTTTGGTATTGGGGTAATGTTGGCCTCATAAAATGAGCTAGGAAGTATTGTCTCTTCTTTAATTTTTTGAAAGCGTTTGAGGAGGACAGGTATTAAATCATCTTTGAATGTTTGGTAGAATTCACTAGTGAAGCCATCTGGTCCTGGATGTTTGCTTTTGGGGAGGTTTTGGATGATTGTTTCAATTTCTTTACTGTTGATTTGTCTATTTAGATTATCCAGTTCTTCGTGATTTGGTCTAGGAAGGTTATATATTTCTAAGAACTTGTCCATTTCTTCCAGGTTATTGAATTTGGTGGCATATAGTCCTTCATAGTATTCTTGGATGATCTTTTGTATTTCTGTGGTACTCATCGTAACTTCTCTTTCATTTCTGATTTTCTTTGTGTTTTTTCTCATTTTACCTTAATGAGGTAAAGCCAAGTAAATGAAGTGCATTTAGCCAAGGGTTTGTACATTTTATTAATCTTTGAAAAAAACAGCTCTTTGTTGCACTAATTTTTCTATTGTCTCTTTGTTCTCTTTTTCATTTAGTTATGCTTTAATTTTTATTATTTCATTCATTCTGCTGACTTTGGGTTTCGTTTGTTCTTCTTTTTCTAATTCTTTAAGATGTAATGTTAGGTTCTTTATTTGGGATTTTCTTGTTTCTTGAGATAGGCCTGTAATGATATAAATTTCCCTCTTAATATTGCTTTTGCAGTATTCTAATAATTTTGATATGACATATCTTCATTCTCATTTGTTTCTATGTTTCTTTTTGATCTCTCCTTTTATTCTTCTTTGACCCAGTCGTTCTTTAGTAGTATGCTGTTTTATCTCCACATATTTGTGTTTTCTCCCACTTTCTTTTTGCAGTTAATCTCGTTTCAAAGCATTGTGGCTGGAGAATATGCTTGGAATGATTTCAGTCTTCTTAAATTTGCTGAGCCTAGTTTTGTGTTCCAACATATATGGTCTATCCTTGAGAATGTTCCATGTGCCCTTGAAAAGAATGTACAGTCTGGTGTTCTAGGATGAAATGCTATCTAATGTCAATTATGTCCATTTGGTCAAATGTGTCATTTAAGACTGATATTTCCTTATTGATTTTCTGTTTGGATGATCTCTCCACAATTGTCAATGGTGTATTTCGATCCCTTACTATAATTGTGTTTTTGTCAGTTCCTCCCTTTAGTTCTGTCAGTAGTTGCTTTATATACAGAATGCACCAAAAAACATACACACATTTTAAGAAAGGAAAAAACTGTATTAAAATTATGACGATGGTAACCACTTTGAGCAACCTTTTGTAATTGCAGAAGTCAAATGTGACTTGGACTCATCTTTTGTTATTGGTATATATTGAGTATTACACTTTTAATACAGCTTTTTCCTTAAAATGTGTATACATTTTTTGGGCCCCTCTGTATTTTGGTGCTCTCTGATTGGGAGCATATATGTTGATAAATGTTATATCTTCTTGTTGTATTGTCTCCTTCATCATTATGAAATGCCCATCTTTGTCTCTTGTTACCTTTTTTATCCTGAAGTCTGTTTCATCAGATATAAGTATGGGTACACCACTTTTCTCTCAATGTTATTTGCTTGGTGTATTGTTTTGCCCCTTTCACTTTGAGTCTATATTTATCTTTGTATCTGAGGTGTGTCTCTTGAAGGCAGGATATGGTTGGGTTTTATTTTTGATTCAGTCTGCTACTCTGTGCCTTTTTATTGGTGAGTTCAGTCCATTTACATTTAGGGTGATTATTGATATATGATAATTTTCTATAGCCATTTTATCTTTTGTTTTCTGGTGGCACAGTGTCTCCATTGTTTCTTTGCCCTTGTGTTTCTGTCTGTTACTTTGGTTTGATGGTATTCTATGATTTTTTTCCCCTCTGTTTCCACCTTTTTAATGTTATGTGTCTGAGTGCTGGATTTCTTTCTTTCTTCTTTCTTCTTTTTTTTTTTTTGAGTGGTTACTATTAAGTTCATGTAAAAGAAAGTTTCATATATACAAGTCCTTTATCTTTAGCATGCATCTTATCTCCATTCCCCTTTGCAAATTCAGACCTTTACTTCCTTCCCTTTTATGTTTCTGTTGTCACAAATTACCACTATTTATGCTGTGAGTTCATTTCTGAGTTGCAGTAGTAAGTTGTCTTCTTTTCTTTTTCTTTTTTTTATGTTTTATCTTCCTTACCTTTTGTGTTATGTTTAAGTGTATAATGCTTAATTCTGTTTATGGGTTGCCATTTCCTGCTTCTGTCTGACTGCTAGTAATCTTGCTCATAGTTTTGTATCCTTTCATGTTTTTTGTTTCAAGTAGAATAAACTCCTTCAGTATTCCTGTAATGCAGGCCAAATTGTGAAAAATTCCCTCAGCTTCTATATATCTGGAAAGGTCTTTATTCCTCCTTCATATCTAAAGGATAACTTTGCTGGATATCTTATTCTTGGCTGATAATTTCTCTCTTTCAATAGTTTGAATATTACATTCCACTACTTCCTAGCTTGTAGAGTTTCTGCTGAAAAATCTGCTGATAATCTAATGGGCTTTCCATTGTAGATTACTCTTCTTTTCACTGGCTGCCTTGAAACTTCTTTTTTTGTCATTAATTTTTGACAGCTTCAATATAATGTGCCATGGAGAAGGCCTGTTAGGTTTGAGGTAATTAGGGGTTCTGTTTGCTTCTTGGATTTGAAGATCCAGTTCTTTCAATAGGTTTGGGAAGTTCTCATTAACTATTTGTTTGAATAGGCTCTCTGTGACCTTCTCCCTTTCTTCTCCTTCTTGTATACCCATTATTCTTATATTACTATTTCTGATGAAGTCAGATAGTTCTTTCATTTTTTTTTTTTTTTTTTTTTTTTAACTCTCAAGTCTCTCTTCTCTTCCATCTGCATCATTTTCAGATTTCTATCTTCGATGTCATTAATTCTTTTCAGCATCTGGTCAGCTCTATTTCCTAAGCTTGTTATTTCATTCTTTATCTGTTTTATTGAGTTCTTCAGCTCCAGAATTTCCATTTGGTTCTTTTTAAAAAAAATTTCCATCTCTGGTAAAATATTCATATTTTTTTCATTGATTTGATTTCTGAGTTCATTAAACTGCCTGAGTTTTCTTGCATCTTGTAGAGTTTTCTCAGAAGTGCAATCTTGAATTCTCTGACATTTAAATCATTTATTTCCATGTCTTGAGTTTATTTTCTGGAGATTTTTCATTTTCTTTGTGAACTGCCTTGTTACCTTGATTATTCATGGTAATTAATGGATTATTTCTCTTCCTGGGCATCTATGGGAATGAATTCTGCAGCAGGTTAATCTGAAGAGGTCTTTCTTTTGCTTTCCAGCAGGTAGTGCTAGGGCACTTTATTTTCTTTTGCCCTGTTCTGGCTTTCTGCAGTGGAAAATTTCCTGCAGAGGTGGGCGTATCCTCCATGACCAGGGGTGCTGAGAAAACTTGCAAATAGTTTGTTGAAGTGCTGTTGGATGTCTACTGGAGAATGGGAGAAACCTAGGGAGAAGGAAATATTTACATTTTTAAAAGGGATAATTACAAACCATCAGCATCAGGCAGTAACTGAGATGATCTAAATAAAATGCACAGCACATGGTAGTACTCAATAAGTGATAACTATGATACTTAAGGTCATTATTAATTACCATTAAATAAACGTATCCTCCTGCTTCTTACTCTGGGACACAAGACCTAGAGTTCCATGACCCGAGACCTTCAATTTGGGGCTCATATTGGACAGCACTGTAGCTTTCCTCTGTCCATAATGTCTTACTACACAAGATAATATCTTTTCCAGTTGCAGACCACACAACCTCTTGTACCTCAGTTTAACTGCTCTTTGTAGTGTCTGCACAATGAAACCTGTATATAGCCCCATGTACCCTATATCTTTGTTTATTTTTTTAAACTTAGATTTATTGGGGTCACAATGGTTAGTGTACAATTCTATAATATATCGTCTATATATCACATTGTGTGCTCACCACCCAGTGTCAGTTCTCCTTCCATCACCATGTATTTGACCCCCTTTACCCTTTTCTACCATCCTCCTTCCCCCTTACCCTCTGGTAACCACTAAACTGTTGACTGTGTCTATGAGTTTCTGTTTCTTTGTCTTGTTCCTTTGTTGCTTTCAGTTTTATATCCCACATATGAGTGAAGTCATATGATTCTTGACTTTTTCTGTCTGACTTACTTTGCATAGCATAATAATCTCAAGATCCATCCATGTTGTCGTAAATGGCAGTATTTCATCTTTTCTTATGTGTATATATGCCACATCTTTTTTATCCAATCATCTATCGAAGGATATTTTGGTTGTTTCCATGTCTTGGCCACTGTAAATAAAACTCAGTGAACATTGGGGTACATATGAGTATATCTTTACAGATAAATGTTCTCAGATTTTTTGGGTATATACCTAGGAGAGGGATTGCTGGGTCATATGGTAATTCTATTCTTAATTTTTTGAGGAACCTCCACACTGCCTTCCATAGAGGCTGCACCAATCTACATTCCCCCCAACAGTGTATGAGGGTTCCTTTTTCTCCACAGCCTCTCCAACATTTGTTATTATTGGTCTTGGTGATGATAGCCATTTCAACAGGTGTGAGGTGATATCTTGTGGTTTTGATTTTGCATTTCCTACTAGCTAATGAAGTTGAGCAATTTTATGTATCTGTTGGCTGTTTGCATGTCTTCTTGTGAGAAGTTTCTGTTCATGTCCTCTGCCCAGTTTTTAATTAGATTGTTTGTCATTTTGTTGTTGAGTTGTATAAGCTCCTTATATATTTTTGATATTAGCCCCTTATTGGAGGTGTTATTTGCAAATATCTTCTCCCATTCTGTTGGTTGTCTCTTTGATTTGTAGATGGGTTCTTTCACTCTGCAGAAGCTTTTTAGTTTGATATAGTCCCATTCGTTTATTTTTGCTTTGACTTCCCTTGCCTTTGAGGTCAAATTCATAAAATCCTCTTTGAACTCATGGTCCATAAGTTTAGTACCTATGCTTTCTTCTATGTAGTTTATTGTTTCAGGTCTTATATTTAGGTCTTTGATCCATTTTGAGTTAGTTTTGGTATGTGGTGACACATAACAGTCTAGTTTCATTCTTTTGCACGTGTTTTTCTAATTCTCCCAGCACCATTTATTGAAGAGCTTTCTTTTCTCCATTGTATGTTTTTGGCTCTTTTATTGGAAATTATCTGTCCATATTTATGTGGGTTTATTTCTGGGTTTTCAATTCTATTCCATTGGTCTGTGTGTCTTTTTCTGCCAATACCATGCTGTTTTGATTATTGTTGCTCTATAGTACAAGCTGAAGTCAGGGAGTGTGATGCCTCCAGCCTTATTCTTTCTTAGGAGTGGTTTGGCTATTCAGGGTCTTTTGTAATTCCATACAAATCTAATGATTTTTTGGTTCTATTTCTTTAAGAAATGCCATTGGGATTTTGATCCCCATTGCATTAAATCTGTATATTGCTTTGGGTAATATGGCCATTTTAACTCTGTTGATTCTTCCAATCCATCTGTAACCTGTATTTTAAAGACCATCTCAAGTATCACCTCAAGGGCCAGACATTTTTGTGTGATACTGAAATATAGAAAACTTAATTTATGTCAATTATGAAAATTAATTTAGAACTCTACTATCAGACAATGAATATCTTTGTATCTTCCATAACAGGATTTATATTCTCATAAACCAGATGGAAAATGTGGACTGGATGGTGTTTCAGTTGGCTTACATGTAGCACTTCTATAACTGTTACTAAATGCTAATTTGTATCAGTCAGAAGGATAGTGTTTGTCCTCGACTCTAATGCCTGATTTAGAGGAGGACATAGAGAGGGTTTCCTGATTACATTTATGGATGATGTAAAGCCAAAAGGGGTAGCAAATGTATGTGCCAGGGTCATGTTCTCTATAAGCGTCACAGGCAAGAAGAGGGCCTGAGTGTAGAAAGACAGACTGCACCAGGATAAGCGGGAGATAAAACGTGAGCTCCAAATACCAACAGCACCAGGAAGATAGCTAGAAAGCCGGGAAGTGTGGCTGCAGAGTAGGACTTGTCAGAAAGGCCAGTGGGGTTGATTTCAGGGGAGGCTGAACTAAGTGTGGCTGCAAAAAGCTCACCAGAAACTCTTAGTATTTGCATTGCAGATGTGTGTAGTCAATTTTCTTTCCTCTACTAGTCAGGCCACAGCTGGAAACTGTTTAGTTCTTTTGAGAATGATGCGGACAAATTGGGAGTGGGCCCAGAAGTGTGTGAACAGGAAGATGGAGGGTTTAGAAACCATGTTATCTGAGGAATGGTTAAAGACTGAGAATGTTTAGCTTGAAAAAGAAGGCTTCAGAGGGTGTAATAGTCTTAAAGGATTGTTTTAATGGAAAAAAGAACAGACATTTGTTTTCCTCTAGTGAGCAGAATTAGAACCATCAGGTGGAAGCTTAGCGGCATGAAGAAGAGTTCAGTCCCATGTAAGTAAAAAGTTTTTCATAATTAATATTGAGCTGCCTGAGAAAAAGAGATGATCGTTATTACAGGTGTGAAAGGAGATGCTGGCTGGCCATTTTTTGTTGCTCTTGAGTGGGGAATTTGTTCAACAGGTGGTGGGTTGACAACCTGACTTCACTAATGTCTTTTCTAACAATGATGGTGTGCTGCTAGGCTTCAGAGAGCGCTTAGGCCCCACACCTTTTGTAAAGGGAACCCGGATAACGATGGTGGTGGTCTGATGAGCGGGGGCAGTGTAGAAGTTTTGGGCTTTGGAGAAGAGCTAATGATTAAAATCGCCCTGTACAGTAAGTCCTCACGTAACGTTGTTGATAGGTTCTGCAACTTTAAGCAAAATGACATATAACAAAACCCCTTTCACCATAGGCTGACTGATATAAACAAAAGTTAAGTTCCTACAGCATCTCATCAATGTTATAGCAAAATGACATTATTCGAGGACCTGCTATATTTGACTTTCTCTGCAATTAACAAAAAGTTAGAATTCTACAGTGCCCACCAGGTAGCATTTTCTATTTGAAAAGTAGCATAATTACAGGGCACTTGAATTTGAGTGTCTCCTCCCATAGGATCTCAGGAATCTTCAGTACCTCTTGCTGTTCTTCCAGCATTATTCTAGCCATTCAAATCCTACACGTCCTTTTAGGTTTAGGTCCAACTCTATTTCTTCACAGGTAGCCTTCCCTAGCACACTCTTATCTATAGGGGTACCTCTGTGTGCGGTAGGCATGGGCTCTAGAGTTAGATGAGATGGGTTTGAATCCTACCTCTGTAATAGCTGCATGACCTTGGGCAAGGAGTTTAACTCTTCATGTAAAGATACTCATCTTTACATACAAAGTGCAGGTGACTTACATCTACCCTACCTTGCAGTGTCATTACAATAATTGGAGAAAAACAAACTGCCTAGTTCAACACCTAACACATAGCTCGTGCTCAGACAGTGGTGTTGATATATGATTATTGATCAGGCTTGACAGCTGTATTCAGCCTACCCCCAGGGTGGTTACCTGCTATGAAGAATTCCCTGGCCAGGGACCATTGCAAGTGGGGTGATGTGTACCAGCATCACCTTCTCCAGACCTTCGCTCTTAAACCATTGTAATCTTTTCCCACAGCTTTGTCTTTTCTGATTTCCTCTACACACGTTCAGTAAGTAACGTAAGCTAGATCCTAACTTTATCTGGATCCAGCTGACTTATATACTAGTTCCAGTGAGTTCTCCATCACTGCCTATCACAGTTACCTGTATCCTACGTCCTCCACCCCGGCTTCTAGATCACCTGCAAATAGCTGGGAAGGGTTTCAGAGTAATGGCAGGAATCACCTTGCAAGGTTCCTGCCCTGTGTGCCTGGTGGTAACTGACTGGTTCTTTCTTTTTTCTAATGTGGTCAAGACCTTTCCATTGAAGCTTTTAGTTTGTAACACAAGAGAGGCAGGTAGAACCTCGCCAGTTGCCCTCTCCTGGACTTATGATTTGGTTTTTAGTGAGGCCAGGAAATTCTCTTGGGTGGAGTGTGATTCTCCTGTAGGCAGCTTGTTCATGATCTATTCATTCAGGATATGCAAAAGTCGTTGCTTAGGACCCAGCCTGTATCTAGCAGTGTGGTAGGTTCCCGGGCTTCAGAGAGGACTAGAATGTTTCCTGTGCTCTGGAAGGTCACACCCTTGGAGAGGAGACAGACATAGAAACTGTGAGAGGGCTGCTGGGATAGGGTGTGCACTTGGTGCTGTGGGAGCATATAGGAGGCGCTCCTAACTCAGACTGGGACTCAGGGAGACTTTGTCTCCTATAGTACGTTACCTCACACCCAACACGCTCTTTAGGTCAGGCCAACTGGCTCTTCCCAAACGTTAAATGAAAGGGTGCCAGCAGTTCCTCCCTGGTTGGCCTGATACAGACCCTTCACAGTTTTATCACCCTAGGGTTATCTCGTCCACACTCTCCAGATCTCACCAATGAAGGCTATGCTCTTGTGACTTGGGTTCCTTGGAAGCATAAGTTAGTTGCCTGATGGCCTCATCCCATACTGGGCAGGAGTTTGAGCTGCCTTGGAGCCTTCTGTGATGATTTATATGAATCTTGCTTTCTTTGCTCCTATAAATCTACTCCTGGATGAGGTGCGGAGGTTGTTGAGCTTATGGGCAGAAGTGAGTTCCACTGAGTCACAGAGCTTGGCCTCTGCTCACCTCCCCACAATAGAAGCCAGAGTGGGATTCTATTCCCCAGTCACCTCCCCTCCCTTCTGAGGATAGAGAGTGATGTGCCCCTAATCTTTCAGTATATCAGTGAATCCCACCCTTTGGGAGGCCTTTTGGGTCCCACTCTACCATCTCCCTCATCTCCAGCTGACCTCCCATATGGCCAAATAGACGCTAAGGATAGGAATCCTGTTCCTCAAACTGAGCCCTTCAGATTCTGCTGTGGCGCCTGAGAACAGTTTCAGTGTTCAACCATAAATACCTTTTAAAATCATAAACATAGCGCATGACCAACATTGAAAATATCCACAATAAATACGTAAGGCCTACTTTTTTTTGGAAAACAAGGGCAAATTAGATGAGGTCCTCGCCCTGAAGGTGCTCACAATTCACTATCCATTTAGATTGGATGGTTTTCCCTGCTGGTCGGCACTTAATGAGGTGAGCCCTTTACTAAACCCCTCCAATACCACCCACCCCTTCTATTCCCTTTGGGGACAGTAAAGGATAGGCTCCTGTGACAGAGGATGGCCGATTTCCCCCATCCCTGCTCCCCATGATGCCTGGAGCTACCCATGTGCTAGGACTTGAGCTTTCGTATCTCCCATGGCACCTAGCCTCGGGTGGGGGTCCCTTTGCAGGCATTTCATAAACATCTGCATGAGAAATTGAAGTAGCTGATTCATAAAAGAATCTACTCCAAGATCAAACTGTCTCTGGGGTCCCTGTGGTCACTGCTTGGTTGGCCTTTGGGCAGAGCACATCCTTTATCAGCTCACTTTCATGAGTGTCCAGTCTGGCTCAATTATTAGGTTGTCATAATAACCTAATGGACTTGAATTTAAAGAAAAAAAAAGTCTTACAGGACCTGTTTCTTTCTGGGAGAGGATGGTGGTTATAGGGTCACCTAGACTCCTATCATTCCAAACAAAAAAGTCATTTCCTATTCTGTTCTCTCAAGCATGTCAGATGGATCAAAGCGAAGATGGAATGATGGACGGAGAAACTGGAAGCGAAACTAAACAGCGTTGTAAACTTGCAAAAGTCACCCCTGGGATCACAAAGTGGGGTTTTCCAGTTAGATAGCTCAACAGGGGTTTTTTGGTTCGTTTGTTTTTGTTTTTCTTTTAATGTCTTTGAAAATAAAGGGATCTTCTTAAATAACTGTGCCTTAAAGGCCTCCTTTTTTTAAAAAAATAAAATTTATTGGGGTGACAAGGGTTAGTAAAATTGCATAGGTTTCAGGTGTACAATTCTGTCATCCATCATCTATACATCACATTGTGTGTTCACCACCCAGAGTCAGTTCTCCTTCCACCACCATATAGTAGACCTCCTTAAAGCCCTCATTTACATCAGGGCAGCAGCATGCCAGAAAGGGCTGGGCTTGGGGACTGAGACTGAAATCTTGCTTCAGTCCCATTCCTGCTGTGTAGCCTTGGAAATGGACTCAATTACTCTGAGCTTCAGCTTCGTCACCTGTAAAATAACAGACCGACAGGGTTACTCAGAAGATTTAAGATAAACCAGAAAGTGCCTAGCACAGACCAGGGGCTCGGTAAGTGATACTTACAAGGATGGTGATGATAATGATAACAGTGGAATACTTGGCTCTCTGAGCTCCACGTTGCCTCATATAGACAGACATGACTATGCTTCCCCACCAAAGGTTGTCTTTGTGACCTGAGCCACTCTGCAGGCTCCTCATTGTCCGTATATTTCTATGGGTTAAGATGGGATTGCCTCCTTATACTAGAGAAGCAGTACATGGGCACACACAGTGGCATGTCAATTCCACTCTACTTACTGAGCACATTTTTAAAGAGAGAGATTGCGAAAGTAATTGAAATAGTAATTGAAACAGTTCTGACAGCCACTCAATCATCTTAATTGAAGGCCCGCACAAGTGCAGGTGAGGAGACATGAGTCAGGGGTTCACTCAGCCTCTGTGGGGTGTGTATCTTGTGTTGGATGTAGTCCCAGTGGCGAAATATTTCTCTTTTTGTGTGCTACATGATACTAAACTCAAGATCATTAATTCTTCTGGTACACACACACACACACACACACACACACACACAAATTTTAAAAACTTTATTCAGATAAGGATCCAAATAAAGTCCCTATGTTGCAATAGGTTGATATAACTTTTAAAAATCTTAAATACTTTTAATCAGTAGTTTCCCAAGAGGGTGGATTTTTGACCTGGCGCCTGATTCTGTAACTAACCATTGGGTAAAGTATGGCTTCACCGTCCCTATATGCAGAGGTGGCCACAAGCCCATAGCTACCATCTCTGAATAGGGACTTACCTATTCCCATTGCTCATTGTCTCTCTCAGAAATACCCACTTCCTGATCTTTTATCTTTTCATTCTTAAATTAAAATAAGACCTTTTGAAATTCTTAATTAAATATTTGAATACCTAATATTATAATAACTATGTATGATTCCAGGTCAGTACCAGAATTGTTGAGGGGATCACTTTGTAAATTATATAAACGTCTAACCACTGTGCTGTACACCTGAAACTAATATAATACTGAACGTCAACTCTAGTTGAAAAAAAATTTGAGTACCAACCAGAAGGACAAATTCAAGTGCAGAAATCTCAACTTTAGATCTCCACCCAAGAAGCTTTGTGTTTTTGCTTTTCATAGACCATGCACGTAGAGCGTTGTGGTTTTGATAAAGTAAGAGTTTGCAATTTAGCTTAACTAGAAATAATCCAGATCTTATTTTGGAATTAGGAAGAAACACACTACGAGGGAGAGAAGCTGTGGGGACAGAGCCAGGAGTGCAGTTTCCAGGCTCTCGGCCTCACGTGGAAAGGTGCTGGCTCAGGCAGTAAATGGCCAACTGTGACTGGATGGCCATCAGTTGTGGCTAGTTGGCCGTCAGCTGTAACCAGTGAGCCGTTGGCCACTAAAATATCTGCTGTGGCTACGCTAGCAGGAAAATGGGGGCTAGCAAGAAGATGGTGGCTGAGCTAGCAAGAGCAGATTGCAGTAAGCACGGTGGATTGCAGCTAGCAAGTGGGGTTGGTTGGTTGGTACAAAAGCGGATGGCAGGTTGCAGATCGTGTGGCTCCTGCTTCCTATGTCTCCAACCCAGCTGCCAGTGAGACTACAGTGGTGTGACTCCCCTATCTGTGGCTCCATGGGTGTTCCTCTTTGGCCTCATCATATCCTGCGTTCTTATGTGGGGAGCAGAAGCTGAGCCCCACATGACACCCTGCATGACAGAAGCCCACCCTGCCAACCACACAATGATGTAGCTTTGTGTTTTTCATGCTTGTTGGGCTTGGGAGGAGGTAGATAGAGCATAGATGGTAAGGAAGTACTTCCTGGCTAATAATAAGAACAGGATGTTTTGAGACAGGGCTCCTGCTCTCATAAGCCTCTCTGTGCAAATAGCTGAGGTTTATGCAGTTGGCCCAGGTGGTACTTAAGCTCCTGAGAGCTTACTGCGTGCGTCCCTGAGTGGCCTGGGCGGTGAGCTGGGGAAACCTGAAGTAGCAAAGGCAGGAAGGTAATGGTGTTCCATCTGCAGGAAGGACCTTTCAACTAAGGGCCTCTTGTGATAAGATTGATACTGTTAGGTGACCCGTTGCACATCACAGGCTAATGTTTATTTTGGATTAAATGCTATAGCATTCCATGCTCACTCATACCTTTTTACCTTTCTGTTTTGCAGATGCCTCCCAGAGTCCTTCCTGTTGGCCATTTCATACAACTCCACCACCATCCTTCTCTGCTTCTCCCAAGTAAGGTGCACCCTCCCTCTGCCCCCCACACCCTTGCTCCCTGGTGCACTTACACCTAATGCATTCCTCCATTACAAGTACATTCCATGTTGTATTGTCGGTTTGTTTGCAAGACCACCTCCACCACTGCCCCTTGAGCTGCCTGTGCTTCACGCCTGGCACACAAGGCACACTCAGTTTGTGTGGTGGTTTGCGGAGGTCTGCCTGCTTTGGCTATGTTGGAGGGCCTGTGAGACGGAAAAGGGGTGTTCTTGGGCAAACTTGTTTTTAGAGACATGAGACATGCAAAATAGTTAAATAACAGTATAAAATGGAAGGCAGCGAATATCAGAGGAGGCAGGCAGGACTGCCCAATCACCTCACTGTATTAATTATACTACTCAATCCTGAATTCTACAGTCCTTTACAGTTTATCAAGACTTTCACATGTGTTCTCTCATGCCATGAAAGGACAGCATTATCCTCTGTTTCGTACATGGCAAACGATGGCTCAGAGGAGTAAAAGACGTGCTAATAATGGTAGAGCCAGGCCTGGAACCAGTGTCCTGATTCTAAATCTAATGTCCTTTTTACTCTGTCATCTGTCTCAGGTTGGTAACCTGGGCCCTGGCAAGAGGAAGGGACTCACCTGGTCCTACAGCTGTAATTAAAGACTTGAGACACTGCTGACAATACTGAGCGCTCTAGGTAGCCAGTGAATGGCTAGGGAAAATTCGGGAAACAACTAACACTGAGCAGTTACTATGTTCAATGGAAGTAGAAAGCAAGCCACGAATGTGAGCCACATAAGGAATTTAAAATTTTACAATAATCTCATTAAAAAAGTAAAAAAACAAACATGCAATTAATTTTAATAATGTATTTATTTACCCCAATATATCCAAAATATTATTTACTTTATTATGGAATCAATATAAAATTGATTAATCCAACATCTTACATTCTTTTTTTCCACACGAAGTCTTCAAACCTGTGTGTATTTCACAGGTACAGCACATCTCAGTATGGAGTAGCCACATTGTAGGGTTTGAGAGCCACATGTAGCTAGCTTGTGGCTACTGTATTGGGCAGTGCAGTTCTAAGTGTTTTATATATTTCATGTGTTTCAACAATCACATGAAGAATTGTTTACAGCATTACTTAATGGCTGAGGAAATGAAGCCCCAAGAGGTTAGGTAACTTGGCTTTGGGTCACAAAGCTGAAAAGTGACAGACCTGGAGACTGACCCAGGTCTGTCCCACCGCTTCCCACTCTGGTGGCCTGCCAGTCCTCTAGGAAAAGAGGAAAGGAAGGGTGCTCGATTTGGACCTGGAAGGATGGTTGAATTGAATTGGTGGAAATGAGCAGTGGCCTTGATACGGTGATATTACCCCTGAGGGTTTGAGCTGCTGCTGGTGTTGATAGTATTATGTGTGGTGGGAAAGGGGGCCCAAGGGCAGGGCAGGGGCAGCCAATTTCCCAACTAGTATTGCATATGCTTCTGGGAGATAGCAGAGCGATCAGAAGGAAATAAAGGGAATCTTTGTCTTCAAATGCCTGTGCCAAAGTTCAGGGAGTCCTTTCACAAGGCCCGAGTCTCTCCCTGAGCCTCTCTCCTGTGATATGAGACCATTAATGCTTTCCTGTTAGAAGTTATGTGAAGATTCAGGTTATAACACATAGTGCTTAGCTAGTAGCCATGCCGAGTTGTGAAGGGCTGAGTAAATACTGTGTTTCCCCGAAAATAAGACCTAGCAGGACCATCAGCTCTAATGTCTTTTGGAGCAAAAATTAATATCAGACCTGGTCTCATTTTACTATAATATAAGACCGAGTCTAATATAACATAACGTAACGTAACGTAACGTAACGTAACGTAACGTAACATAACATAACATAACATAACATAACACCGGGTCTTATATTAATTTTTGCTCCAAAGACGCATTAGAGCTGATGGTCTGGCTAAGTCTTATTTTCGGGGAAACAGGGTATGTTTGCCCTCCCCTATGTTCAGGCAGGAGATCCCATGGAGGGTGCCAGTTTTATCCCTTCCCAGGAGGACTATGAAAGGTGCTCTAACGGAGGACAAACTGGATTAGGAGGACCCTGTGCCTGCAACCAAGTTTGTTCTGGTTTTTTTATTTTTATTTATTTATTTCTTATTCACAAACATTATATTACAATAGCAATAAAGATGCACTTTTAAAATCCAGGCATCCTGACACATTGCTGTTTATTTTACAATGTTCCCTTGCAATTGTCTGTTTAAGGAAAAAAAAGTTTTAATATGATTATAATTTTAGTGTGGATGAAGTGTATTTTGTTTCTCCCCTTATCATAGACATTTTTCCAGCTTTATGGTGCGTGTAGTATGTTAATAACTTCAGTGGATAGCACTGAATTCTGTATCACAATTTATTTGTTCCCATGGCTAGATATCTGGGTTGTTTCAAAATTTCTTGGCATCATATTTGATACTACAGCCTGCAACCTCATGCTTATGTTTCTTTTCTATGGTTTATAATTAGATTATAAAAATTATAAATTTATAATTAAAATGATATATTATTCATAAATGTAATTATAAATGTAAAACTATTTCTTTCCAAGAAATACTCAAACCTTTGAATTCTAGGCCAGAAAGCTACAAATATTTTAAAATGTGTTGGTTGTTCTGGGATATTATTTCAATTTTCTTGAGGTATTCCTTCTTTTTTTCCTCCACTTTTATTGAGATATAATTGACATACAGCACTATATAAGTTTACTAGGGTGTACAGCATAAGCTTCTGTTTTCCTAGCAATGAGTGATATGTGAGCTAAACAGTTTTACCACAAAATCACCAGCATTGGGTATGAAAATTTACTTTAAAATGTTGCTAAATTTGACAAAGGTAATAAAGTGCCAAGTGGTTGTGCGTACTTCTGCACATGCCTCTTAGAACACCACTGATGTAACTGACCTGTTACAGGTGGGACAGGTAAGGCCACCGTCCGTGCATGGGCACCTTCCTTAGAGGAAAGTTGGTTAAACAGTTTTCCTTTGCAGACTGAAGGTGAGGCCACACCGAAATACCCACACCTTCAAAGCTGGGCACGGCATCTCTTCGAAGCCCAGCCTCACCTCCCACAGCACACAAAGGCAGGATAGAGCTCTGATCCACTGTACATGACCTTCCTGGTTCCTTCCACACCCCTAATTGCACACGAATCTGCCATAGGCATTGAAGTCAGAGAGATGTATGGTTCTGGGCACATTATTTCATCCTCATTTTTTTCATCTTAAAATGGGAATGACCGGTATCTCCCTATAAGTTTGCTGACAGGATTAAATGTGTTAATATTTGAAAAGTACTAAGAACAGTGACTGGCACATAATTAGTACTCAATAAACGTTGTAGCTGTGGGTTTGACTCTCAATTCCAACACTTTCTAGATGCTACTTTGGGCAAATTACT
Source organism: Rhinolophus sinicus (assembly GCF_036562045.2). Lineage (NCBI taxonomy): Eukaryota > Metazoa > Chordata > Mammalia > Chiroptera > Rhinolophidae > Rhinolophus > Rhinolophus sinicus. The sequence continues at coordinate 50,237,952 of NC_133751.1, forward strand.
TCACCTTTCTCTCCTTGAGCTTCCTCATCTGTAAAATGGGATTATAGCACCTGCTTCACAGAGGTGTTAGGGGGTTTCAGTGAGATAATGTAAACAGAGCATTTAATCACAGGGCCCTGCACATAAAAGACCCTCCATAAAAGCAACCAAAAGGAAAACTTTGTTTTTTGGTTTTATTTTCTACTGTGCAAAAGGGAGAGCTTTGTCCCCTTACATTGGTCTAAGCAGCAGTACTGTTGTAATTAGCTCTTGGATTTTGACCATATTTGTTGTTACAGTGCATTTTTATGTCCACATTGTAGGTTTGGGGCTATCCAGAATCAAATGAGAGGCAAATCAACATTTTCATGTCCTTAAGCTTTTAACAAGTTTTAAAGAAAATCTTGTTTATGAGGTTTGCGAGTGCGTAATTTCACAGTGAGAGGGTGATATTTCGTATACTTATTAATTTAGTGGTTTCCCCCCTACAGTTGGTGTCAAAAGAAACTGTCAGGTTTATGGAAGGTACCAAGTGTTTCTTCATATTCACTGATACAGATCAAATTTGTCTGTGATAATAGGGTAAAAACAACATTCTTTAGAATGTTGCAAAAAAAATATTGCGTTCTTTAGAAAATGCAAAGAAATGATCTAGGAGTCACTTGAGCACAGCTCATGCAATCCCTCCCTCCTGTCATTCTAACTCCTCTTCATCTTCACGTTTGAGTTGAGATGTCGCTCCACGCAGCCTCCCATATCATCCAGACTGGGTAGCTGGACTCTCCCCATTGTAACACGCTCTGTAGCTGTAATTCCCTTTACCTGTCTCTCTCCCTCTGGAGGCAGAGACCTGCCTTAATCACCCCTGTATCCTTGTTGGCTATCACTGGGCCATAACAGCATAGCACTCCATGAGCATTTGTTGGCTGCATGGATGAACTTACAAAAGTCTGCCTGTGATTCTAGAAGGTGTGTGTATATAATAATGACAGGTGTATCTGCAAAATGAGGCAAGTGGAAAGTCAGTACCATTTTCTGCCTGGGCTGAGGCAAAATGAATGCAATAATATGTGTTTGGAAAATACATAGGACTTTGCTTAGCCTTGTGCTCTGTGAGGCATCGGTTGCAACCTTATCCTAGCTGTTTCTACCCCCTTTCAACATACCACCAACTACCCTGTGCCAGCTACCCTTGCCAAGCATTTGGGAGGAGGACAGCTCTGTGGTGTGTTCCTGTGTAATTTGTACCCGTCCTGTTTCCTGGGCAATGTCTGGACTGTGGGCATACCAAAGAAAGCTGAACATTTCTTTCTTCAATCCTCATGCCCTGTGGGTTAGAGAAGGGCCAGGGCCCCGCTGGTTTCCTTGGATGGCATGACTGGGTAGAATGGGGTACTGGGCAGTTGTAGGGATAATCCTGGTGTGAAATGAGCTCTGCTGTTCAAATGTTGGCTTGGGCACCTTCTGCTTTGTCACTCTTCATCTGGGAAGTCCAATCTAACCTAATAGTATTTTTTACTGAGCTCCTGTTGGATGCTGGACAATGTACTGGGAGCTTCACAGATATCATCTCAAGTTCACATTTCCAGGATCCATGTGAGTTCAGTAGATCTTCTGAGAAGTCTGAACACATAGTGAAGTCAGCCACATGACCCGCGATAGAAGGAGAATTTGAGTGGACGCCAAGAAAGCCGAGTTCCACTTTGGCTGTATCACAAGCCAATGATGTGGCCTTCTCTATTCCAGTGGACCTGAGTTTTCTCATCTATAAAAATGGGATGGGGAGAGTTTGATCACAGGCTTTCTAAATTCCCTTCTGTTTCATACCCTCGACATGTCTACTCCAGTCCACCCTGCTCTCTTCTTTGCCTGAGTTACTTTTGGATTGCACATCAGAATTAAATAGTTTAATAACTTTGTCTATTTTGAGGGAGTCTTATCTCCCAGTGACAAAGACCTTATCTCATTGTCTGGAATGCTTCCTACCCTGGGCTTACTGTATTGGTGAAGTATGAGGCCGTTACCCTTCTGTGAGTTCCTGAAACATTTTGGGGACATATATTTATCCTAGGACAGTTATTTCTAGGCCTAAATTGTCAATCTTTCTCATATTAAAAATGGAGATTAGTTCAGGGCTACTTAAGTAATTTGCACTTTAAATTGTGATGAAATTCTACTTATCCATTATTTTCCCTTTTATTATTAGTGCATTTGTATCTTAAGACATCTTTGTCTACTGCAATTTCATGAAGATATTCTTCTTCTATATTTTCTTCTAGGAGCATTATAGTTTGACCTTTCACATTTAGGTCTAGGATCCACCTCAAATTAATTATATCAATAGAGTGAAGTAGAGGTAAAGCTGCTGCTTCTTCTTTTTGCTTTTTTTTGGCGTAGCTATCCAGACACTAGAACAGGTTATTAAGAAGACTTTCCTTTCGCCACTGATTTTCGTTGGTACCACTATAAAAATTGTAGTGATTGTGCATGTCTGATTTAGAGATTCTGTTATTTTCCTTTTTTCTGTTTGTGTCTCCTTATACCTATAACACATTGTCTTGATTACTATAGTTTTATAATAAGTTTAGTACTGTAAATCTTTTAACTTTGTTCTTCTACGATTGCCTTGGCTATTTTAGCTCCTTTGTAGTTCCTTATAAAATTTAGAGTTAGCTTATTAATTTCTACAAAATAGCCACTGGAATTTTGATTGGGAACGCATTGAAGCTATAGATCAATATATTAGGGTTCTTCAGGGAAATAGAACTTACACACACACACAAAACAACAGTGTAACAATGGTGTGTGTGTGAGAGAGAGAGAGAGAGAAAGAGAGAGAGAGAGACAGACAGACAGAGAGACAGAGAGATTTATTATAAGAAATTATGGAGGCTAAAAGGTCCCAAGATCTGCCGTCAGCTAGTTGGAGACCCATGAGAGCCAGTGGTATGGTTGCAGTTTTAGTCTGAAGGCCTGAGAACCAGGAGAGTCCAAATGCTGACAGGCTTAAGAGCCAGGAAGAGCTGATGTTTCAGTTCAAGTCCAAAGGCAAGAAAAAAAAAAAAAGGATATCTCAGCTCAAAGAAGTCAAGTAGAAAGAATTTCCCATTGCTCCTAAGAGGGTTTTTGTTCTAGTCAGAACTTCAACTGATTGGATAAGGCCCACACACATTAAGGAAGGTGATCAGCTTTGCACAGTCTACCAATTCAAATGTTATTCTTATCAAAACATAAGATAGACATATCCAGAATAATGTTTGACCAAATAATCTTGGCATCCTGTGGCCCAGTCACGTTGACACATATAATTTACCATCACAATCAATTTGGGGAGGAATTGACATTTTCACAAAATTGAACCTTCCAATTCATGAATATGGTGTATGTCCCCATTTATTTAAGTCTTCTTTAATTTTTCTCAGTAAAGTTTTGTAGTTTTCAGTAAAAAATCTTGCCTATCTTTAATTAAATTTGCTTCTTGGCATTTGATGTTTCGTTACTATAAATTGTATTAAGGTATATTTTCCAATTATTTGTGAACTTGTACTTCTAAAGAATATAGAAATTTTAGGAGAAGGATAATTTCCAATCCATCAGACATCAGTAACGTTTAGGAACTACCATTCTGGATGTAACCGTAAATCAATACTAAAATATTTACGTCTGTATGGTACTTTATCATTGCCAAAGCATTTCCTTCCTTTGGTCCTTGCACAGGTTCTCAGAAAGAGACAAGTGAGCTATTATTATCTCTGCTTTCATATAAGAAAATTTGGCCCCAGGGACATTATCTAAAAGTCCTGTGACTGAAGTGGCAGAGCCAGCCCCAGAACCCAGGACTTTTCCTAAGAGAAAGGTCCTGCTCATTTCATTCTATATAAACATGGCCTTTTATGACTATTGCCGAGAACACACCTCAAAGGGGCCTGGCTTTATGGGGAATCTCCTGCCTGTGGTCTCTGAAGACAGTGTAGAAGGAAGGGAAGAAGACAGCAGCGAGAGAAAACTGGACCAAGATGACTATATATAAGACACTAGGTGGGGAGGGAGAGCAGGGTCACTGTTAGCCCAAATAGCACCTTGTGTCTGTGAGGAAAAGATGCCATTCTGCCATGGCCAAATGCCTGTATGCAGTGAGGGAAAAGTACAAAATAGAAACATTAATTATTAAGGAATTAAGAACAAGGAACCTAAATTAATATTTTCTTTCCTTTGGAGAAATTCACCAAAAGTACTTTCCAGATGAGTGAAAGCTGGAAAGCAAGAGACGGTCTCCCGTTTTCCCCCTTTTGCAACATTTCGACCTTCTATCCTTCTCTTTCCTCTTCTTCTTCCCTCCATTACTCAGCTCTTAGTGCCAGGTCCTGAGAATGCAGAGATAAGTGAGGTCACATCTCTCCCTGGGAGCTTGTTAGTTTTTGATTGCTACCAACAATAAGTAATACATTTTATGGCATTGAATTTACTTTAAAAGTCTTAGTGTTTCAGAAATACATACTGAAATATTTATGAATGAAATCACTTGCCATTTGTGATTGGTTTCAAAATGCAGGCATTATAGGAGTGGGTAGGAATATAAACAAAATAAGATTGACCATAGTTGATCATTATTGAAACTGGGTCATGGGGTCCATGGGAGTTCATTCTCTGTCATGTGTCTCTATTTTTGTAATTATCTATTTGAGATAAAAGTTTCATGAAACATGACTGCCACTTATTGTATGCAATGAATTTTTATATTTTTAAATCTAGTTTATTCTAGTCTATTTTTTAAAAGGTGGTAGTGATGCTCTAAATTGATTTTGGGAACCACTAATGTAAAATAACCCATTAAAAAAAATAAAAAAACACCAGTGTAGTGAGGGAGCCAGGGACCCATAAAATAAGTGATTGCCATCCACCAGCAAGTGTTATTAGGGTGTGTACAGAGACCTGTGGGACACAGAGAGGTACGGACTGACTGAACAGTCCCTGGAGAGTCTGGGGAAGCCTCACAGAAGTCCTCAAGCCATTTGCAAGGAAGAGGAGGAATTTATACATTTGACAAAACGGTAAGGAGAGAGATTTGAGCTCGAGGTTGAAGGCAGTGGTGCAAGTGGGAAATGGTGAGGTGGAATGGGTGAAGCTTAATTAAGTATAGCTGGAATGTGAGGGCTGTGGGGAAGCAGCAGAAGATGAGGTTATAGGTCTCAGCAAGCAGCAGTAGAAATCACAAAAGGTCTTATGCGTCAGCTTAAAGAGTTTGGCTTTTATTCTGTGTGTAGTTCCCCCTGTGTAATCATGATTTAGAACAGAAAACCCAGACCCAAAAGAGACCCAGTCCTGGAAGCGAGCTCTCCTAACTCACCTTAGGCAGTTATGCTCCCATTCTGCTGCATGTCTTCTCAGAAGCCCCACACAGAGAAACAAATTGGGCTCTCTTAAGTATTTACTGACAAAAAAATTCCAGTGATTTTTCAGGGCCTAGTAAGAGCCAGTTCTGTTTGCTCTTTCTTCTTCCTGCTGTTGGGTTCCCTCATCTACAGAGCAAAGTTATGGTAATAATTTTGATTGATAATAATCGCTCACAACATGGTGTTTTTCTAGGTGCTTTATAATTATTAACTCATTTAATCTTCACAACAATTCTACCTGGTAAATATTATTTTCATTTCATAGGTGAGGAGATGGAAGTACACTGAAGTAAGTGACTTGCTAAAGTGACACACCCAGCCATTATTAGCAAAGCTGGGATTTAGGAGAAGTCCACTCTCTTAACCACCATGATGCTTCTTGGTTGAGTTTGACTTCATTCCAGCCATGTCCAAAACTCAGATGTTTGAACACAGATAGTCCTGAAAAGATTTGGTGTTAAGTTTCTCAATATTACCACATTTGAATTTTGCCTAATTCAGAGGGAGAAGAAAGTTTTTCCAGCTGAGAGGAAAAGAATGGCTTCTTGGGAGGAAGTGGTATTTTAAGTCTTGAGAAATGGGTAAAATTTTGAGAAGTAAAAATTGTTGAGAACGAAGGGCAGCAGTACTAGCCAAGAGAAGTAATCCAACTACAACCTCTCTCTTCCACTGTTTACAACTAAAAACTGGACAGAATGTGAAAAGCACCTACAAGAGAACTCTGAAAGTAGCAGGCAGATAGGATACTGGAGTTAAAACTTGAATGATGACCCATCATGGCCTTTGTTACATGGAATTTCATGATAGTGTGGGAAGCTAAAACTCTGAGAAAGCCCATATTTTCAGCCAGAGGAACCAAGAAAAGGAGCCACTGAAAGCCAGACAGTGAAGAAATTCCCGAGAGGAGGGAGTTGTTAAAGGGAACCCACTAACTCTGTGTATGGATGGATATGTCATGGGCACACTACAAGGTATACGTGCATGGAACAGAGCCAAAGAAGCACAGCAAAGGTTTTGAGAACTTAACTATGATATTAACACTGCCCAAGTCCCAGATTAACCTTCAAGCTGCCTGTGTGACAGGCAGACCTTAATAGCCTAACAAAAGCTTTGAAAAACAGGCATCAGAGCTTCTGGTTATGAAAGGTAAGGCAGAGCTTTCAATCTGAACGTAGGTGGGTTACTTGTCTACTAAATAAATAAACAAAAATATCAACATTTTTTCAGAGAATTTTAGCAGGATCCAGACTCTCACAAAATAATATTCAAAAGTCCAGGATACAATTCAAATTTACTCAATGTGCCGAATGTGCCCAGGGAAGAAAACAGGAAATCAGTGAGGTGGTCCCATAGTGAAACCAGGGCAGGCTGACAGCACTGAGAACTGGGCACCAGTGTGGCTGAGTAGTTGTTGAGTTTATCCTGTTTGGGATTCACTGAGATTGTTTAATTTGTAAATTTATGACATTTTCAGCCATTCTGTTTTCATATATATATTTAACACATATGTATCTTTCTCTTTACCTTCTGGGATAAGACTCCAATAAAATGAAGTTTCAACTTTTTGAGGTTGTCCCACAGTATCCTGAAACACTGTTCATTTCTTTTCCAATAAAAAGTACTCCTACATTTGGGCACATTCCAGTTACAAGAGACATTAAGGGTGGGGCTAAGAGCTGGAGTGAGTTTGGCCTATTTTCTAAATTGAGGGCAAATCCAGAGAAAAGACATCAGGCTTTATTGTGAGGATTTGGGTCTACCGAATTCCTGTTTTAGGCCATGAGCCCTCTGCTCTGTGGAAATGAGAGCTGAGTTTTCTCTGGGCTCTCAGGGGTGTACAAACTCTGAGAAAATTGAACAATTTTGTGTTTTCAACTTGGTGATCATAGAGAAATGATTCTTTTAACAGTTTCATCTCAATTCATATATGAACAACACTTCCACAGAAGAAATCTTTAGTGTCTTAAGTGTTTGTCAAACAGTGTTTCTTTTCCTCTTTCAAATGGCGGTGGGTACTTTATCTACAAGGTTTATTTTCTGTGGCTGTATAGAGGTGACAAAGTTAAGCCACTGTCTTGGAAAAATTTAAAATAACAGTTGTTTCATTTGCATAGCTTAAACGTTCCTTCTTCTTGTTTCCGTTGTGCTTCACCACAACCCTGTAGGTAAGGATTATTAAGTCCCTTACATCTCCAGGAAACAGAGGCTCACAGAGGATAAATGCCTCCCAAGGACACACAGTGGTTTGGCTGGAGAGGTAGGGACCTCACAACTGTGCCCTGGTTTCAGGCTTTTCCAGGAGTTCAGCCTTCCTACCATGTTTCCCCGAAAATAAGACCTAACCGGAAAATAAGCCCTAGCATGATTTTTCAGGCTGCTTGTAATATAAAATAAGCCCTAATGTGTCTTTTGGAGCAAAAGTTAATATAAGACCCGTCTTATTTTCGGGGAAATATGGTAGGGCTTATTTTATATTACAAGCAGCCTGAAAAATCATGCTAGGGCTTATTTTCCGGTTAGGTCTTATTTTCGGGGAAGCACAGTAGTAGCAGCCCCCTTGTCTCTGACTCCCTTGAGGGCCCCAAATTCCTATTCTATTTTCTGTGGAGCAATATTTGAAATAGTTAACACTGAAAGCAGCAGATATTGGTTTTAAAGAGATGAATGTCAAGGTCCCAGGTTTAGCGAAAGACAAATATTGACTCATGACTCTCCTGAAAAGCTCATCTCCTGCCCTCAGAAAAGAAGACTTCCTCCACCCACAGTGGCTCCAGCTTTGCATTTCTCCTTCCCGACACCACCAGGTTCAGGTTTACACGGCACCATTTATTAAGCACCTGCTGTGTATCAGACCCAGCATGATACTCTGTTCTGAGCTCACAGTTACCAGCATCTTGTTTGAATTGATTGATCTGAATGGATTTGGTCAAAAGGTAAGCTCACAGTTCTGCCACCCCCAGGCCAGCTCTGATGAAGGGTTGGAGGGACACTGGGGAGCCCAGGGGCAGCCGTCTTCCTTCTGTGGTCCTCTTTCTTCCCCTCCATCCCCCTAAGTCTTGTTCTGTGACTGGGTTAGCATGTAGGACTTGGCACTTTTTGGATGACTTACTGTTGGGTTATAGGGAGGGAAGCACACTGGCTTTAGAGCCAGACATTCCTGGGCAGGTCATAGGACCTTCCCCAACCTGTTTCCTCTTCTATAGAATTTTGAAACAGTAAACTTGACATTCATGAGAGAGTTCTCTTGGGATCTTTGAAAATGCTCAACATCCTTTTCATTGTTGTGACCAAGCTCTTGTGTATTGACAGCAGCCCTAAGGTGAGGCATTGGTTCTCGTGACAGGGGAGGGCCTCACGCACATGCTACCAGAGCACAGCATTTCCCCATGTGTGCAGTTATGATTGAATAATTTAAGTGATTTTGTCCCTGAATGATTTCATGTATACAGGGTTGTGGGCATTTATAGAACTATTAAAAGAAATTCATCAATGAGTATAAACTTGCCTTGACATGGGAGCTGTAGTTTACAAGCAGTTATTTCCATCACTTCCCGACATGTGGAGGACACAGAACCCCTGTGCACTGGGTCATAGCCTGGAGGTGAGCTCTTTCACGCACTGAGGGACTGGTTCCTGTCAGCTTTCTAATGCATATACTTCACATTCACTCCCAAGCAAAATCAGGCTCTTTTATGTCTAGGACCTTTGGAGTTGTTCTCAAATAGTGAAAATCCCAAATGTTGACCCAGTAAATGCCAAAGCTCAACTGTAGTAACAGCAGCCATCCAGGGCTGCTGAAGGATTCATTGAGATGCTATGTCAAACGTCTAGCTTTCTAAGCGTGCCCTAGGGTTGGAATTCAGAGCCATTTGTTTTCTTATTAACTGAAACCATTTGCTTCTGGGTTTAGGTGGGCATGGTTGTGGCTGAGAGAGTCATAGGTCAAACAACTCTCTCCACAGGCTGAGGAAATCAAGTTTCTGTATATCATGGTGAACTTTTATCTACTGATTGTGATAACAATGATAATCTCATGCTAGTGCGGACTTCTTATTGGCAGCAATATCTTTGTTCATTTGATAAGAAACAAGAACTCAAATTCTTAATTTGGCTGACACCATCTTTCAAAACCTGGGGATCATAGCCAGGGGAAACAAATACAAGGGGTTTGGTGTGGAAGAATTTAGGAATCACTGGCTTTGACTAAATTAGGGGGAACATCTGTTTTTCCACCATGCTAGTGAAACATTGGGTTGAAGAGAAAACTGTGTGGATGATGAAAAATCTATAGCTGAAAAATTTGCTGATGTTCTTAGACCAGCAGAAACAAATATTTAGGAAGTCTCTACTATGTAGCTCTATTAAAGTAATGCTCACTGCCAAATAGACTCACAAATAGTTTCCCTTCTTAATCACCTTATCCCCAAAGTGACACGTTATTTTTCACTCACATTTCATTGCTGACAGCTAGTCATGTGGTTTCACCCAGATGTAGGGTGTGTGCGTGCACTTGCTGGGCATGTAATCCCTGGGCCACCACTTTAGGCAACAACGCTATATGGCAGAAAGAGCACATTTTTGGTGGGACAGCCAGCGATCCCTGACATGAGGAAACAGGAAGAGGAGTCATTATAGGATGACTCCTCTAGGGGTTATAGGGTATCAAGGTATTTAGGGACAGAAAGAAAATACAGGTCTTAAGGCACAGATGAGAATAACGTGTGCACACTGAGAGGTTAAGAAGATGGGGATCAGGAAAGAGTAAAGGGAGGTCACCAGAAGGTCCTACCTGGTGACTAGCAACTATAGTTGACCCGGTCAAGCAGATAGACCCCCAGAAGCCCTTGGAAGGGCCCTGAGTAAAGGGACATATTTGCTTGCAAGTTAGAATAATCTGTCTCATTCCCTAGTTTGACCACTTACAATGACATCTTGAACAAATGGCATAAACTCTTGGAGCCTTTATAAAAGAGGATTGTCAATACCCCACTCCATAGGGTGGCGGTAAGGATTCAATTTGGTAACACACATAAAATGCTAGCAACCAGTAAGAGCTCAGTAAACGGGCTCATGGGCCTTTCTCACCTGGACTGTTATAATGGCCTCTTAAAAGGATTTGTTTGTTTGTTTGTTTGTTTGTTTGTTTGTTTTATTTTTTTACCTCCCCCAACCTGCAGCCTACCACAGTTGATTTTCAGTGCAGCAGCAAGAATGATCCCTTTCAAACGTAAGTCAGCCAAGACTTATTCAGAGTAGTGAAAGCTGGAATCCTTACAACAGTCTAAGGCCCTACATGATCTTGCTCCTAACACTTCCTGTCCTCATCTCATGGTACCCCTTTCCTTGCCCACTTTGTTGCAGGCTTCCGTGTTGTTCTTGAAACAGGCCAGGCATGCCCTTGCCTAGGGATTTTGCTATTCCCTCCACCTAAAACGCTCTTCCTTCAGAAATCTTCATGACCCCTCTTTTAGTTCCCTCCAATCTTTGCCCAAATGCCTTCTTAGTGAGGCTTTCTCTGACTATCACATTTAAAACTGATGTCCATCCTCCCACACACACCCTGCTGTCCTTTCTCCTTCTTCCCTGCTTTAATTTTCTGCATAGCAGTTATCCTCTTCCAGAGCACTACATACATATTTATTTTGTTTTACTCTTTACTTACACCCTCAAGTAGGGGGCAAGTTGTGGCTGGTTTTTGTACTGCTGTATTTCCAGTTTGGGTCACAGTAGATAATAAGCATTTGCTGAAGGAGTGAACCTACTTATGAGTATTGGTGCATGAGGTTTTTTGCCGCATGTTGTTTCTACAGGGACTGCTGCAAAGTGGAGGCGCTCAGCCCTCTCTGTGCATTTTTCCCACTCCAACTCCCTTAGACAACCAGGACTTTGATCTTCTTCAATATAAAAATATTGGAAGAACCATTGAACTTGAAACCGTTGAATCTCAACAGGCCTTGAAATCTAACACCCAGTCTAGAGGAAACAGAGCAAAGAGGAGTAAGTTAACACCATAAGGAGATTGTCAGCCAGATTCAGACTTAGTGTCTTCACCAATATACATCATGAAAAAGAAAAACAAGGGAGTGGGGAACTGTTATAAATTAAAAGACAGTTGAGAGTGGCATGTCATCCAAACAAAATGTGCCCACCTTGTTTGGATCCTCATTCAATGAATGTAATGTAAAAGACTTTTTTGAGAAAATTGGTAAAAATTTGAAACTGGATTGGATATTAGGTGATACTGGCATTGTGGTTATACATAGATATATTCTCTGGAAGGACCTAACACATATGTGTGTATCCTATTCCAGAGAAGTAAGCGCCATGGAAAATAATTTGAGAGCTCATGTTCTGTTTTCCCAAGGATGATACATAGCTAATACCATTTTAGGTGCCAGGGAGGTGAGGATGACATTTGCTTTAAATGACTTCAGGAGAAAAAAGGGGGAGGGGGACACCTAAAGCAAGATTGGCAAAATGTTGATAATCATTGGATTTGGGTTATGAAAACAGAGAGGTACCTTTATATGTGTAAAAACTTGCATACTACAAACTAAAATCTTTTTTAAAGATGAGCGGTGGTAAAATAGTTCCTCTTCCTGAGGAGGAAGGAGGCCTATTTTCTGTTTACTTTTTTGATGGGTGTGCATCCAGTGTGAAAGGAGGAGGGCTATCTCTGTTGCTAGGGAGGGGGGCAGTGTCGATTCAACCCTCCTTATATAGGCCCTGTAGGCTCCTTCCTCCTCAGCTTACCCCTGCCTGATGGAGTGGAGTGCAGACAGGTGTCTAGTGCGGTAAGCAAGATGGGGTGAGCTGTCTGCTGGGGCTGGGGCTGGGGCTTCTACTGCTTGTACCGGGAGTGGGCAGCTGATGGGGTGTGAAGTGCCTACTTTCAGCCAGGCACCTGTCAAATAGGAAGGCATATATTTCTTTTCTTTCTCTTTTTTTTTTTTTATTAAATTTATTGAGGTGACAATTGTTAGTAAAATTACATAGATTTCAGGTGTACAATTCTGTATTACATCATCTATAAATCCCATTGTGTGTTCATCACCCAGAGTCAGTTCTCCTTCCATCACCATATATTCGATCTCCCTTACCCTCATCTCCCACCCCCCACCATTTCTACAAATATGTGACTGTTGAAGACACGAGGTCGAAGACTGTAGCAAGTGGTCTATGATTTCCCTTTGCCATGGAAACTGCATTCAGAATTTACCTGTTCACAGTGGCTAGTTTTGTTCAGAGACCACAGAGCCCTGTCTGTGATGGGGATTCAATAACCACCCCACAAAGTTCTGTTTCCCATGTGCTAGAAAACCTCAGGGAAATGTTCTCAAGCGTGTCTGAGGACTTCATAATCTTCTCCATCAGTGCCTACCTGGCTGGGAAAAGATCTAATCTCTATTAAGAGACCGTGGATCTGGAACAGTTGGGACAAGCAGGAATGAAAGACCCTTTATCTTTAGGGCTTTGATCTGGGCAGGATTCTGCCCCCCTGGTAGCCAGGGAGCTGGGCTTGTCCTCAGGTAAACACTTGCAAATACAGCTACTCAGGCACTTTGTAATCTCTCCTGGCTCACTTTCACTTGCTTCTCAGATTGGCCAACTACAAGTTGGTTTCTTGTTGCTTACCACATTGCTGACTTTTGCTGCCCTTTTGAGCAAAATTGTGACTTGTCAGGGTTGTTTTGACATAACCATTAACATTTTGACCTATGCTGATAGAATTCGGTGGCTAGGAGCTGGGATGTTGGGTCAGCACTGTGGACACTGTCTGCCGGGGACTCTAAGGCAGGATAGCAGTACCTGTCTCAGGCACTATTGGTGCTGCAGTAATTAAATGAGCTTCACCGAGAATCACAGGAGCTAGACTGTGTGAAGTACTTAGTGCATAGTAAAAGCTCAATAATTATTAGCCAAAGCAAAACAATAAAGGCTGTCATTAAACTGTCACCACAACCCTGCGGTGGCAAATTTTAAAGTTATTATTATCCATATTTTACAGATGAAGGCGCAAGGTTTGCAGACATTGACGAACTGCCCTAACATAACTGACAGATAGAAAAGTCAGGATTTGAATCTGCGCATTGAGATGACATAGTCTGAACTCTTTCTCCAAAGCTAGGGCTTCTCAAACTATTGGTGGTGAAGAACCGGGTTTTTTTCCAACTTCTCACGTGTCAGTAGTTTTTAAGACACAATAAAAAGAACTATTAGAATAATGAAATGGAAAAAGAACATTTAAAATACAAGCCCTATTTATTTACTTATTAAGTTTATTGGGGCGACAATTGTTAGTAAAGTTACATAGATTTCAGGTGTACAATTCTGTAATATATTATCTATATCTCACATTGTGTGTTCACCACCCAGAGTCAATTCTCTTTCCATCACCATATTAGACCCCATTTACCCTCTTCTAGAGCCCTGCTCCTCCCTCCCCCCTTACCTTCTGGTAACCCCTAAACTATTGTCTATGTCTATGAGTTTTCGTTCTTTCAGTTGCTTGCCTGGTTCTTTAGTTGTTTTTGGTTTATATACCACATATCAGTGAAATCATATGGTTCTCTAGTTTTTCTGTCTGACTTATTTCGCTTAGCATTATAATCTCAAGATCCATCCATGTTGTCACAAATCGTCCTTTTTCATCTTTTCTTACCGCCGAATAGTATTCCATTGTGTATATATACCACAACTTGTTTATCCATTCATCTATCAAAGAACATTTTGGTTGTTTCCATGTCTTGGCCACCGTAAATGAAGCTGCAATGAACATTGGAGCACACGTGTCTTTATGGATAAATGTTTTCTGAGTTTTTGGACAGATACCCAGGAGAGGGATTGCTGGGTCATATGGTAATTCTATTCATGATTTTTTGAGGAACCTCCACACTGCCTTCCATAGTGGCTGCAACAATCTGCATTCCCACCAACAGTGTATGAGGGTTCCTTTTTCTCCACAGCCTCTCCAATACTTGTTACTATTTGTCTGGTTAACGATAGCCATTCTGACTGGGGTGAGGTGATATCTCATTGTGTTTTTTATTTGCATTTCTCTGATGATTAGTAATGTTGAGCACTTTTTCATATGTCTATTTGCCATTTGTATGTCCTCTTTGGAGAAATGTCTCTTCAGGTCCTCTGCCCATTTTTCAATTGGGTTGTTTGACTTTTTTTTGTTGAGTTGTATGTGTTCCTTGTACATTTTGGATATTAGCCCCTTATCAGAGGCACTGTTTGCAAAAATTTTCTCCTATTCAGTTGGTTGCCTCTTTATTGATTGAGAGAATCAACATAGTTAAAATGGCCATATTACCCAAAGCAATATACAGATTTAATGCAACCCCCATCAAAATCCCACTGGCATTTTTAAAGAACTAGAACAACAACAAAAAATCATCAGATTTGTATGGAACCACAAAAGACCCCAAATAGCCAAAGCAATCCTAAGAAAAAAGTACAATGCTAGAGGTATCACACTCCCTGACTTTAGCTTGTACTATAGGGCAACGATAATCAAAGCAGCATGGACAGATAATTTTTGACAAAGAAGCAAAAAACATGCGATAGAGAAAATACAGCCTCTTCAATAAATGATGCTGGCAGAATTGGAAAGCCACGTGCAAAAGAATGAAACTGGACTGCTATCTGTCACCATGTACCAAAATTAATTCAAAATGGATCAAAGACGTAAGCATAAGACCTGAAACAATAAACCGCATAGAAGAAAACATAGGTACTAAATTATGGACCTTGGATTCAAAGAGCATTTTATGAATTTGACTCCAAAGGCAAGGGAAGTAAAAGCTAAAATAAATGAATGGGACTATACCAAACTTAAAAGCTTCTGCACAGCAGAAGAAACCATCGACAAGCCCCATTTTTAAAGTTATTATTACATTCAACAGACATAGAACTACTCTTTTGAATCACTATAGAAGTTGATCACACTGAGTTTCTATACTTTTCTCATCCTGGATCTTGACAAATCTTTCTCAGACTAGCATTTGCCTACCGATCTCACTTTGAGTAATATTTTCCTAAGCTACCTGTTTCTCAGAGCATGGTGTGTAGATAGGACCACTTGCCTCAGAATCACTCCAGAGTGCTTGCTAAATGTAGATTTCTGAGCCCCATCCCCGATGACTTGGACCAGGATAACTGAGGTAGAATTCAGGAATCTGCATTTTAATTAGTCATTTTAATAATTCTTAGTGCCTTAAGTCTAATCATCACTGTTCTCTGCGCCACTGCTTCCCCTCTCAGATAACAGATAGGGAAAATCGTGAAGTGAGTACAGTGTTTTAGTCTATATTCCCATCTTTGCCCTGCTGCATTTTTTTTTAAATTATGAAGGACTTATTTTCTGTAGAAACTCACTGAGAGAACCTGCTTCCTGAACTTTTAGTGCACATCAACAAACATGTATTGAGGGGAAACTGGGGAGGGGGAACTGAGCACAAGGTGCTCACAACCAGTAAGTAGAGAGCAAGTATAGATGAGCCAAGTACAGAACCTAGGGGAACTTCAGTGTGCAGAGGTGGAGAGAGAAAGAAGAACCAGCAATAGAGACCACTGAGAAGAATTGAAACCAGGAGAGTGTAGGTTTTGGAAGCCAGGAGGAGTAAGTGACCAACTGCATATAATACTGCTGATGGCTGAGTTATATAAAGACTCAGCATGGACCATTTGATCAGCCATGGAGGTCTTTGGTGATGTAGACAAGAGCAGTTTCATAGAGATGGGTGAGGCCTGATGGAGTGGGTTCAAGTGAGAATGGGCAGAGTGAAATTGGAAAAAGTGACCAGAAATAGTCCTTTCAAGGAGTTTTACTGTAAAGGAAAGAGAAAGGGCAGAGCTGGAAGTTAAAATGCAATCAAAGAGGTTTTGTGGCTGAGTCAGGGAAATGGACTCTATTTACATGTAGTGGCTAAATATATGACTTTTGTAGAGTCATATATCTTTTTCAGTTAATTTCTTCAGTAAAACAGAAACAATTATCTACCATAACTTTTTTTTTTCAAGCTCTTTCAAACTCTCTCCACTACCAAATGCTATTGTTCAAGAAGAGTCTGCAAATCACTCTTATTCCTTATATAGTTTAATTTGAATACATTTGAAAAGTATGAGATTACATCTTTCATAAATGCTTATCTAATTTTTGGCCGAAGTATTTTAAAGTAGATTTCATTTCTAACTACTTCACATGCATAAGATTTTTTTTACATAACCCCAATATATAATCATAATATAATAACACTATTACTATATATAACAATATTTACAATGATTTTTAATACCAATATATAATAACCAATCTATATTCAAATATCCCTTTTTGTCCCCAGTGTTGTTTTTTTCAAACCAAGATTCAAGCAAGGTCTACATATTGCATATGATTATTATATAATATCTTTTAGCCATTTGTTTTTCATGCTCATTGACTTGTTGATGAAACTAGTGTAGTTGTCCTGTAGAATGTCCTGCTTTTTGGATTTGTCTGAAAATTTCTTCATGTTATCATTTAACTTGTTCTTCTTTCTCCTATATTTCGTAGAAACTGAAATTGCATATAAAAGCTTGATCATATGCAGATTAAACATTTTGGTCAAGAATTTACCATAGGTGTTTCATATATTTTCAGATCAGAAAGCATATAATTGTCTACGTGTCCTACTATTAGTGATGCTAAGATTGATCAGGGTCAGACGATGGCTGCCTCAATCAAGAGAATTTTTTTTTTAAAGATAGAAATCATAGCTGATGGGCATGATCTTTGAGAGAGGGATACCTATTGATACAGAAGAAAGAGGGGAGATTTTCTAGAAGAATGTCCTTAATTAGACAAGAGTATGTAAGATCTAGTGGACAAATGTTGGCTATTTCAGGTGTTGGATACAGCTGCTTCATCCCTAGTAACGAGATCATTTGGGCTTACATGCAGGTAGGGTGTGTAGCTGGGTACAAGGCAAGTGGGTGGAAGTTCTGTTATGGTAGTTTTCTTTTTCTCCATGAATAAGCAGCAAGTGTATCAGGGGAGGGGTGAAGAGGGGAGTTTTCAGAAGAGTGGCAGTTGAATTGACTGGAAAAGTATCATGTGATTGCTGGGGGACATTAATGAGCTACTTGCAATTGGCCATAAACTTGTGAAATCAGTAAACATCCCATGTGATTTTCTCTAGCCATGTTCAGCTACATGCTTCCAGGTGTGGTGTAGGACAGAAAGTAGAACCAGCACTGGGGTTTATTCAACCATGTGTGATGAGACAGGTCAATTTAACAATTGACGATGGAATTTAAGCTGGGTAGGAAGGGAATGGAGGATATGAAGGAAGGGAGAGAGAGTGAGAAGGTGGTACGATCAACCACAGAAGATTGTTAGGGTTGGGTACTAGTTGGAATCAGCTGCAAAGATTGGAGTGGTCATTTGAGAGGGTATGCCTGAAATCAAGACTATGGAGGAGGTATATTTTTTGAATATGACAAGATCAGAGATATGACCTTGGGAGTGAGTGGCTGAGGTCATAATTATGAGAGTAGAGGAGATCAAAGAACTGAGAGACCAGGGGACTAGAATGATTCTGTAGGTGGATATTAGTATCACCAAGATTCATGACAGAAATAATGTTGGAGAGAATTAGAGTGAGCTAGGAGCTAAAATATTCAAGGACCTGGATGGAGAAGAAACTGGTGAGACATAGGGGACTAGAGATAAATCTCAAAGGAGCGCTCAGTCTGGTTGGGCAGACCTATGAACAGATAAATGTCACATAGTCTGATGAGAGCCACAACAGGCACAGTAGAGTACTGTTGATCTCTATGGGGTCCAGAAAAGTGTCCAAGTCCAGGTGACAGCTGGTGTGGGAGGCTGAGTGGGTGTGCTCCTGTGTGAACAGAGTAGGAAAGGCTATTTCTTATAGAAGGAATTTTACATACAGGGTTACAGAGGCATGAAAGAGCATGGAACATGTGGAGTACCACAATTGAGTGGCAAATTACTCATCTTCCCTGTCTCAGTTTCCCCATTTATAAAATGGGGATAGTAATGGTATCCACGGAGTAGGGGATGGTGAGGAGTAAATGATGGTGAGGAGTGATGTGTATAATATTTGTCACAGGCGCTTTTGCAATCCCTTTGGATGTGTTCGTACTTGATTATTTAAATAGTCCTATGAGATAGGCTCTGTTTTTATTAGTTCTATTTTACAGATAAAGAAGCTGAATCTTAGGGAGTTGCATAACTAGCCCAAGGTCATGTAACTGCTAAGAGGCAGAGTTTGGACTTTTGCTCAGATAAGTCTAATTTTAAAGCTCTTAACTCTTAACCGCTAAGCTACAGTCAGTGCTTAGCATTTAGCTAGTACTAAATAAATGGTAGTTATTATTGTCATGATTGCTAAAGTTTCTCACCCAGAGAGTTGAGGATTCTGTTATCACCTTTACAGCTGGTTGAAGATCACCCCTACTATCTCCTGAGCAGCAGTGACTATTTTTGGAAGGCCCTCATCACCTACAATAGATCTAGATTGACAGTAGCACCACTTTTGTTTCAACTGGTTGATTTTTGGAAATCAGGAGTGGGGAGTGATTTTTATCTTTTTAGAGGGCAAGTTGTTCCAAGCAGATGCAATGGATGTGAGAGGAAGATCTGGTTTCGCTGCACTCCTCTGATGTCTGTGCACTGAACCCAGATATAAGTCTCATGCCCCAGCAGCACACACATTGTGGGGATGGCAGCAAACCAGCATTCATAGGCAAGAGGCGTCATCCAAAGTCTGCCCACAACGTTCCCTGAGAGGCTGCTGAGAAAGAACCTTTTCTATCAATGTGCTGAGGAAGCATTGACCTTTGAAGAGTGGCAACCCTCCCCTCATTCATTCATTCATTCATTCATTCACTGAACAAATTGTCATTGAGTGCCTACTATGTGCCAAACACTCATTTGGGCACGGAAGATAGAAGTGAAGAAGGCTGACGAGGTTCCTACTTATGAAATTTACATTTTTAGCAGGTAGAGACAGAAGGTAACCAAATAATAATATGAATGCTTGCATAATTACAAACTCATGCCACAAAGGAAAGTTACATGACATGAAAAGGGGGTAGCTATCAGAGACATTTTCTGACTCTACCAGGCGGCTGCCCGGGAGCCAGTTTTCTGTATTCATAAGGAGAGCCCTGAATTTTTTGACAAAGAACAGAATGGCACCTCTCACTTTTTCCCTGTCAGTCATGCTCAGGGCCTACCTGCTTACCTCCTGGTCATGAAAAGCTGGGATTCCCCTAACTTGAACCTCAGGCCTTCAAGGGAGGATTTCCTCCTTGTTCATGGGATGATGCCAGTTCATGGCCACTACTTTAAAACGTTAAAGTCATGGCTTTCTCTTAGTTCTGTAAATGCTACATCTCCTGGGCACGCTTTGAAGCCAGTCCAATGTTCTATATCAAATTGATGCACAGGTTGAAGTGCATTTTCAATATTGCCCCCAACAGTTTTGCCTTTATTACTTAACTAACATAACAAGAATAATAAAGGAAGGCAAACTGAAAGATGAGAATTCATCTCTTATCAGTTTACTCATCAACAGTTGTCAGGTCTCAACCATGTACATTTTTTCTAGACTTTTGGATGTGCATATTTTTATTCACAATGATAACATTTTCTGTTTCACTTTTTTTGCTATAATATTTTAAGCATTTTCTTATTGCTACTTAAATTCATATACAGATTATATATATATATATATATATATACACACACACACAAATAAATATATAAATATATATTCTCTATATGGTGGATATACCACCATTTAATTATTTTCCTATTGCTGGAAGCTTAGTTGTCAACCTTAGATTTTTCACCGTTATAAACAATTTTGAAATTAAAACCTTTTTCTATTTGCATGTGCATATTGCTTTATAAAACTCAATCTGTATTTCATTACTCCTCACCACAACTGTGTAAGGTAGAGAGTCATTTTACAAGTGAAGAAACTGAAATGTATAATCTTTTTCCCTTTTGAATTATTTGTCCAGTTTTATTTCCTGGAAGTGTGATAACTTAGTCAATAGTCATGAGCTCTTAATTCTATGGCCAGATTACTTTCTAAAAGGTTACATTCATTTCTACTTCCTCCTCGAAATGTACCGATTACTCTACAATCTGTCCAGCAATGAGTGTTATCACTTTGAAAACTGCTGGTTAATATAAATTCTATATATCTTATATATCTTAATATTCCAGTTGTTTCTTTTGCGTTTCTCTAAAGATTAACCATAATTTCATAAGCTTATAAATTATATTTTTTATTTTGTGATTTGTCTGTTCATGTTGATTGCCTGTTTATTTTGAGAGGCTTTTACTGTATTAAATCTTTGCATACCTTGACTCTTGTTTTCCTTTTTACTGCAGTCTTTTTGATTGCATAGAAGTTGGAATTTTCATGCAACTTGCTCTATTAAACTTTTCTGTGTTATTCTTCTCCATTCTCTCAGAAAGAAGAAAGAACTGACAAATATAGAATTGTATTTTTAGCTTTTAAAAATTATATTTTTATAATATTTTTTCAACTCTCAGAGTAATGTATGTATAATTTAGAAATTTTGGAATATACAAAATAATTAAAAAATTGAAAACGCTCATTATTCTAACATCCAGGGTGTTTTTGTTTGTTTGTTTAGGTTTGTTTTGTTTTTTAGTTCTTTCTCTTTCTCACATGCACATTTAAAAAAATGTATTTTTCTGTATTTGAATAGTATATTATATACAGTTTATAATCTATTTTTTAAGTTAACATTATACTGATTGAACTTTCACATACCATTAAATATTCTTTGACAATAAATAATTTTTAAAAATCTGTCTAGGGTTTATTTTGGGATGAATTGACTTCTCTCTCCCTCAAATTGCTGTTTATATATCCCCAGACCAGTGATTAAATGATCCTTTCCTCCCAGATATATTTGTGGTGCCTGCTTTGTCTTTCTAGTCCTTATCTAGTGTCAGTCCATTTCTAGGCTGTCAGTGCTGTTCGTGGCTTGGAGCACGACACCTGAATAGGCTCTTGTCTGCCTTTCTTTGTGCTGTTATATTGGGCTTCCTGGATTGAGCCATACCCTAGGTCAGGGCTCATGCTAGAGACTAGCAGAAGTGCCTATCTATCTTGTTAATTTTTAACGCTGCCCCTGATGGAAAACAGCTCTTACCTTTTCTTCTCTTTTTGTTTCTTGCCTTTGCAGATGTTTTTTAATCATTCGGAGAAAAATGAGCCTTGGCCTCCAGACCCAATAAAGCAAACATCCTTCCCATGGAGAATAATGCTAGATCCTGAGGACCCGGAGGGCCTGCCGCCCCAGGGGCATTAGCCAGAAGCAGGTAAGGAACACGTATGGGCACTGGAGGCAGTAAAGGGGTACATTGCTGAATAAAAACTGGTGTCCTATGCTGCCAAGGAGTCACAGGGTCTTAATGTCTGGCTACATTGCTGTTTCTTTCATGCATTTTAATTTTATTTTATTATTTTTTGGTTGATTCAGTAAGGAGTGGGAATTGGTGGTTTGCCTATTTCTATGCACGATAAATACAAGATTTGAAGTTATTCTGTAAATCAGTCCACCTTTTTTGAGCTGCCAAGCCCTGCATTTGCTGTTGTGTGTGCAGTGATAGATATGAAGACCTAGGCAGAAGACTTACTTTAGCTGGGATTTTCTTTCTGTTGGTTCAGTATTGACTTATTTGCTGTAGGTAATAATGTGAGTTGTTATTGTATTCTTCTAGAAGTCTGGCAGGGGTTGTAAGGATTCATTGATACAGCCCTGTCTCTTCAATAATCCTTTATTAAATGCTCATTTTTTTCTAGGCACTGTGCTGCACACTGGGGTTTCAGAAGTAAACCAAGAGGAGTTGCTCTCTGGCAGAGGGGCAACATAAAAAGCAAGCGTTTCTAAACACTAGATGTGAGCAGGACTGAGCAAGAGTAGTGCTAACAGGGAGACGGGCTCCACAGGAGGTCAGAAGCAGAAAGGGCATGTGATCTGGTTGCCAGGCAAATGAACTAGGGGAGAGATTGCAGCAGTGCAAAGGCCTGGAAGCTTACGAAGTCAGTCTGAGTGTGATGGGAAAATTCAAAGGTTGGTTTTTTCCCCCAGAGAATTGGGGCAGAAAGATTTGCTACTCCTTTCTTTCAGCTTGGGCTGCTTCGGTGAAACTTCTTCAGCTTCCGTCGCTTTAGGGCAGCTTGAGAGATGAGAAAGGGTCTTGAAGCTCTAGCACCTATGACCAGAAGCTCCAGCCAGTTGGTGGACTTGGGGCCTCAATAGAGGGTGGTGTTCAAGAGAGTTAGGAGCCCTGATATGAGGATTCAGACAAGTGCCCTGCGGCTGTGGTGGGGCTCAGGCCGTAAAGGGTGAGGCTGTCTTAAAGTTGCAGCTCTGTGTTGTGCCTGGCTGTTTGGCCAAACTCTTCTTTCCTGGGAAACTCAACCTTGGAGAGTGAGTGCTGGCAGGAAGCTGACCATCTGCTCCCTTTGAGCTTCAGCTCTTTAGACAGTGAATCGGGTTCTACCTCCCTACCTCCTGTTTCGTTTCACTCATCCACAGAAAGTTAAGTCCCAACTCTACCATTTCCAAGTCACTCATGCAACTTTGAAATTTATTTACATTGATAAAACCTCAGTTTCTTTAGCTATAAATGCAGCCAATACAATTTACTCTGCTTATCTCACAGGGTTATCCTGGGCTTCACAGACCTAATACTGTGAAAGGGCTGCCTGAGTGATAAACTGTGTACATGGGTAATGGCTGCTGTAGCTCTGATGGTGAAGATGGTTTTTCTCTAATTGTCTGGCAGATTGAGTTGACTCTCTAGTGACCCTGATTTCTGAGTCCCGTTTGGTCAACACTGACTTCACTGTCCTTTATCATAGATGCCTGTCCTTTTAGTGTAATTAACTTTTAGAGTTAGAAAAACATGAGTTGGGATCCTGGTTCTAGCACTCATTAGTTATTGACTTCATAGAAGCCCTGGAAACTTGCTAAGCCTCGGTTTCTTCATTTCCTCAAATGAGGTATTTAATATCTATCCCATAGTGTTATTGTAAAAATTAAATGAGATATTGCATGTAAAGTACCTACCGTATATACAGTAGGTGTTTCTTAAATGCTACTTTCCCTTCTCTAGTTCTTCAGCTGTCATAATCATATGATTAGCTGTGTTGGATGTCTGAGAAAATTGAGTTCCTTAGTTTTCTGATGATGCAACAAGCCCTGTCTCTTATTTCTTGATCTTATGTTTGAATTATCCCTCTGTGTACATTTCATGACTTTCAAAACTTCAGCATCCCATGGCAGGAATCCGTCCTCCGCAGAGCCATTGGTTCCTGCGGTCTAGGGTGGTGGGAAGCACTGTTTGGTTAGTACTGCCAGTGGATTCCAAGAATGGTCTGGATGTCTCTTAAAGAGTCTCGAAGCCCAGGTTGATGAGTCATGGCCAGTGCTCCCCCACTCTGCCATTGTTCACTGTCCCACCTCTACATGACCCTTACTTGAGGGGCTGCTTGCTCTCTGGTCTCTGCTCAGAACACCTCCTGTGCCTTTACATTTACCTCACTCAAAGTCCGACGACACCATCCTTGTTCGGTCCTCCCAGCACTCTGTGAATGGGACAGGGAAGAGATGATTTCTCTATAGAAACTTAGGTGCAGAGAGGTTAAGTGACTTGCTTAAGGTCACCGAGAATGGGGATGAGAACCTGGCTTCGTGACTACCTCGTCCAGTACTCCTACTACCTTATACGTGACGTCCTTAGAAGCACGCTCTATGGGAAGGGACTACAGATCCCTAGTGGGTTAGCATAACCCTGAGGCTGATTGCTTACATGCATTACAGTAAATAAACCCAGTTATTTAGGAAAGAATTTAATGTTTTCCAAAAGATAAAGACATTGTTTGAGTTCAAAGTGTTTTCATTTCCCATTCAGTACACAATAAATTGTGGGAAAACAAAGTAGGTCTTTACCCAGACATAAAGGGGGACTATTCAGGCTCTATTTGCTTAGTGAAATCCATTTCCCAGAACTTTCAGCAGTTCTGTATGGGATGTAATAAAAAGGGCATGGATTATGGAATCAGGTGTACTTGGCTTTGAACTACCATGCTACCATTTACTCAGTTCTGTGATCCTAGGTTAAGACCTCTCAGAGCCTCAGGTGGCTCATCTATTAGATGGAGATTATAAGAACTTCATGGCTAGTGAGGTTATGTTGTGAAACTAACCCTTGCTCTTCCCATGTAGGAGTCCAACACCACAGCCCGTAGAGAGAGGCATCACAAAGCCATGACATTGTCTATGGCGAGAGGTCTCTTTCTGGCAATTTTGAAAGGATGCTGGGCCCCAGGATTTTTAGGGAGTTTGGTTCTTATGATGTCGACCAGTTAGCCTGCTCTTCTTTTCTTCTAGTTTTTCAAGTGTGCATGCCTTCATTTAACAGTATGAGGCTCTAGGAACCAAAATGATGCATAAGATGTGATTCCTGACCTCAAGATGCACAGAGTACAGTTGGGGAGCTAGACCAAGAAAAGGAATAAAAAGGTGTAAAAAGAAATAGTGGAGAATACAGAGAGGAAGAGAGTGTCTGAGGACTGTTCTCTACATTCAAAGCCCAAACTGAGGGTGATTTTTATTGAGACTTGCAGACCTGGTGGATGGTAGACCTGTGATGGAATTTGAGTCTCATCACTCTAAATCCACCTCTTGCCAATTAGACTTGTAGATTTTCTTTACATCTTTTTTTTTCTTTTTTTTTTTTTGCCTTGTCTTACTTTTTTTAGGCTTGTTTTCCTGCTCAGAACAGAGTGGCTCCCTTGAATGCATCTTTCATTATGATTCTCACCAACTTGAAGAAAAAATTCAGCTGCTGTGTTCTGGTCTTTCTCCTATTTGCAGCCGTCTGTGTCTGGAAGGAGAAGAAGAAAGGGAATTACTGTGATTCCCTTAAATTGCAAACCAAGGCATTCCAGGTGCTGAGGAGTCTGGAGAAACTTTCTGTGGCATCTGGTTCCCGGTCTCTACCTTCAAACAGCACCCAGGACTTACACAGGAGCAGCAAGGCCCTCAGCAATTCCAAGGTCGCAGTCAAGACCAAGCCAGAGGCCTTCTTCCAGGTGTGGAATAAGGACAGCACTTCCAAAAACCTTACCCCCAGGCTGCAGAAGATCTGGAAGAATTATCTGAGCATGAACAAGTACAAAGTGTCCTATACGGGACCAGGACCTGGTGTCAAGTTCAGTGCAGAGGCTCTGCTCTGCCGCCTCCGGGACCAAGTGAATGTATCCATGGTAGAGGCCACAGATTTTCCCTTCAACACCTCTGAATGGGAGGGGTACCTGCCCACGGAGAACATTACGACAAAGGCTGGGCCATGGGGCAGGTGTGCTGTTGTCTCATCAGCAGGATCTCTGAAGTCCTCTAAACTGGGCCAAGAAATAGGTGGGTTCTGGGGTGTTGAGACTGTTATCTGTACAGGTAGTGCTCATTTGGAGTACCTGGGCATACAGATAGCACTGGAGACTGTGGTGTGTCTCCGTGGACTAGCAGAGTGGGCGCAGGACAGTGTTTTTCAATTGTCCATGAGCCAGACTTGCCACAGGGCCAGCTCAAAGGATGGAGCTACAGTCTCCCAGCATCTTTGATCAATTAGAATAGTTTTATTTTTATCTGTTTTAAATAGTGCTGTTCTACTGAAGATTTCGTTTGAAAAGAGAGTTCTAGTGATACAAAGAAACAAAACACTATAATTAACATTTAAAAATAATTGAGGCTCAGATCTTTGCTTTATCTTCAAGTCCTGAAATTTGCATGTTATTTCTTTTGGCCTAAACTACCTGTGTAATTTTCAGCTTTCCTGTTTGAAAAACATGAATTAGAGCAGAATTTTTAATTTTTTAATTTTTAATTTTTGTTAGTTATAGTTCATTCAATATTATTTTATATGAGTTTCAGATATACAGCATAGTGCTTAGACATTGTATAATTTATACAGTGATTCCCTCAATTAGTCTGATACCAACCTGGTATCATACATAGTTGTTGCAACATTACTGACTATATTCTCTATGCCGTACTTTACATCCCCATAGCTATTTTGTAACTGCCAATTTGTGTTTCTTAATCCCTTCAGATTTTTCACCTGGTTCCCCAACCTCCTTCCCCTCTGGCAACAATCAGTTTGTTCTCTGTATCTATGAGTCTGTTTCTGTTTTTAAATGAAATCTTCAAGTATAACACAGATATTTAAAACAGATAAAAATAAAGCTATTCTAACTGATAAAGATGCTGGAAGACCGTATCCCTATCCTTTGAGCTGGCCCCATGTCAACTCTGGCTCAAGGACAATTGAAAAACCCTGACCTGAGCCCACTCTGCTAACTTCTGTTTTGTTTGTTCATTTATTTTTGTTATTTAGATTCCACATATAAGTGAGATCGTATGGTATTTGTCTTTCTCTGTCTGACTTATTTCACTTAGCATAATACCCTCTAGGTCCATCCATATTGTTGCAAATAATAAGATTTCAGTCTTTTTATGGCTCATTAATATTCCATTGTGTATAGGTACCACCTCTTCTTTATCCAATTGTCTATTGGTGGGCACTTGGGTTACTTCTATATCTTAGCTATTGTAAATGGTGCTGCAATGAACATAGGTGTGCATATATCTTTTCAAATTAGTGTTTTGGGTGTCTTCAGGTAAATACCCAGAAGTGGAATTGCTGGGTCATAAAGTATTTCTACTTTCAAGTTTTTTGAGGAACCTCCAAACCATTTTCCATAGTGGCTGCACCATTTTGCAATCCCATCAATAGTGCACGAGGGTTCCCTTTTCTCTGCATCCTGGCCAGCTTGTTGTTTGTTGATTTAT
This sequence comes from Rhinolophus sinicus, assembly GCF_036562045.2. Classification (NCBI taxonomy): domain Eukaryota; kingdom Metazoa; phylum Chordata; class Mammalia; order Chiroptera; family Rhinolophidae; genus Rhinolophus; species Rhinolophus sinicus. The sequence continues at coordinate 50,265,245 of NC_133751.1, forward strand.
TGATGATAGACATTCTGACAGGTATGGGGTGATATCTCATTGCAGTTTTAATGTGCGTTTCTCTGGTGATTAGTGATGTTGAGCATCCTTTCATATGTCTATTGGCCATGTGTATGTCCTCTTTGGAGAAATGTCTATACAGATCCTCTGCCCATTCCTTAATTGGATTTTTTTTTTTTCTGGTGTTGAGTTGTATGAATTCCTTATAAATTTGGATATTAACCCCTTATCAGATGTTTCATTGGTGAATATCTTCTCCCATTAAGTAGGCTGTCTTTTTGTTTTGTTGGTGGTTTCCTTTGCTGTGCAAAAACTTTTTAGTTTGATGTAATTCCATTTGTTTATTTTTCTTTTATTTCCTTTGCCTGTGGAGATAGATCAGAAAAAAATATTACTAAGAGAGTTTATTGCCTATGTTTTCTTCTAGGAGTTTCATGGTTTCAGGTTTTACATTTAAGTCTTGAATCCATTTTGAGTTTATTATTGTATATGGTATAAGAATGTGGCCCAGTTTCATTTTTTTTGCTTGTATCTTCTCTCCAGTTTTCCCAACACCGATTATTGAATAGACGGTCTTTACCCCACTGTATGTTTTTGCCTACTTTGTCATATATTAAATTACCATATAGGCATGGGTTTATTTCAGGGCTCTCTATTCTGTTTCATTGATATATGTGTCTGCTTTTATGCCAGCACCATGCTGTTTTGATTACTATAGTATTGTAGTACAGTTTGATATCAGGTAGCATGATGCCTTCAATTTTGTTCTTCTTTCTTAAGATTGCTGTGGCTATTCAGGGTCTTTTGTGGTTCCATATAAATTTTAAGATTATTTGTTCTAGTTCTGTGAAAAGTGCCATTGGTATTGCGGATTACATTGAATCTATAGATTGTTTTGCGTAGTATGGACATTTTAATGACATTACTTCTTCCTATCCATGGGCATGGTATATGCTTCCATTTATTTGTATCTTCTTCAGTTTCTTTCTTCAGTATCGTATGTTTTGCTGAGTACAGGTCTTTAACCTCCTTGGTTAAATGTATTCGTAGGTATTTTACTCTATTTGATGCAATTGTAAGTGGGATTGTGTTCTTAATTTCTCTTTCTGATAGTTCATTATTGGTGTATAAAAACACAACCACTTTCTGAATATTGATTTTGTATCCTGTTGCTTTACTGAATTTATTTACCAGTTCTAATAGTTTTTTGGTGGAATCTTTAGGGTTCTCTGTATACAGTATTATGTCTTCTGCAAATAATAAGTTTTACTTTTTGTTTTCCGAATTGGATGCCTTTTATTTCTTTTTTCTTGTCTGATTGCTATTGCTAAGACTTCCTTGTTATGGGTAATTTTAGTATTTTATTTTATCTGCTTTGTTTTCTATTTTTTCTAACATGTCACAAAATAACAAATAAAACTTATAAGGTGCAAAAGTGCTGAGTTAGATGAGCCTTCAGATGCAAAATCCTGGCATGTTGGAGTAGCAAGGGACCTGAGAAGTGATGTTGTCCAGCCCCTCACTTTGCAGGTGAGAGAGAAAGGAGGCCCTGAGTAGATGGGGCATAGCTTAGGCAGCCTCTCACCTTGGAAAGGCAAAGCCAGCCCAGATCCCAGGTCTCCTGTTTCCTGGGGCAGTGTTCTCTAAGAGCCTGTGTGGGTCAGAGTATTTGTATCTGGGAGATGATGGAGTCAAAAAAGATAGTCCAAGGTTTTGTCCAGGTCTCAGATTTTGATAAAGCAGAAGGTGGTAGTGGTATAGGTGATGCCCACATAGCAAAATAAAGAGTGATTCTATGGACATTTTAGAATTAAAAAAACACATTTGTGACGGATGTCAGCCAATGACGACAACACCCATAAAATGTTGCTGAGGGCACCAGGACTCCCATGACCACACTAGTTTGTGGAATAGAATGGCTTGATTTTACTTTCAGAAAAAAAAAACAAAAAAAAAACCCCTAAAACATGTCTACTGGGCTTTTTTCTTTAACCTCATCATGTCACATATCTGGATTTTTTTCCTCTACTTAATTTGAATACTTAATTGGATCAGCTTTAGGGTGTTCATGAATCCCTAAATTTGCATGCAAAAATACCCGTGATTAGGTGTGTATGTGTGTCTGATCATTTTTCCAGAGAGAAAGTCTCTAGCTTTCAGTCGGTTTTAAGAGGGGTTTGTTACCCCAAGAAAGGTAAAAAAGTCACCGGTTGACATACATCAATATGCTTTTTCTTGAAATACTTCATAGTTAATAAAGATAGAAAGTCTATCCATCCTTGTAAACATGTGTACAGCACAGTTGCAGGTTTGCTTCAGTCTCTTTAGTTCCCCTATTTTGAGAGAATGTTTTCCATTATTGTTTAATGAGTCAGCCTAAAGAAAGCAAAGCACAGGCAGCCTTGCTCTCTGTCAGGCTCTGGAAGGTGCTGAAGCAGGTGAGGTCATATGTCTCCTTTTTTATTTCTTGCATATGACTGCCAGGAAAAATGGTCTGAAACCAAGCACAGGCTCTCAAAAGAAGAAAAGTGGATCCAAATTGGATTCTCCAGAGCAGAAAGAAGTGGTGAGATCACACTTTGTACCTCCCCAAATAGGCAGCACTTATTAATAAAAGCTGCCAAGTTAACCAGCCCCATTTTATACTTTTGTTTTTTCGTTATTTTTTGGACTTCGTTTTCTAGAACGTACATGTGATTGGGTTTTGTTCATCCATAATGGAACTAATTTTTTTTCTTTCCTCCCCATTTTTGCTCTATAATGGTGATGTTTAGAATATTCCAGGGGGTAGCTGATCTTCTTCATCACGTCAAGTTATTGTCTGCCTGGCTGTGATTGTGTTGAAGTTTAAGTCAGAGCCTGATACTTCCATGAATCAGAACAATAATCTTTATTTTTATGTACTCCATAAAAGTTTAGAGTGATTTAATCAAACATTAATTAAAATAATCGTTTTCTGTAGACTTCAGTTACAATTTTAAATATATATTTCCATGGAAGGACTTTGATCTGGAGCTATAACAAAAATTGCATGTTAGTCTTCAAATGTTCTACCTTTTGTAGGATATTTCCTCTGGGCATTTAGTCTAACAAATATTTTATGAGAGTCATTCATTTATTTTATTCATTCATGGATTTATCAATAATACTACACAGGAACTCAGACTGCAAAGAGGGAAGGGAAAGGAAAAGCCTTTTGTTGAAGGCCTGTGAGCATCAGGCAGTATTCCAGGCTCATAGCCTTCCCACTATACCTGGAATTTGTCCAGCCTGTTCCCAAGTATTGAACATATCAGATGGTTTTAAATTGTTTGCTCTTACAAATAGTACTGCTGACAAGGTTTTGGTGTAGATAACTTAAATGACCACTCATGCCTTCCCAAGGGGAAATAATCTCAGGAATGGGGCTAGAAGACCAAAGTAAGATAACTTCTATGACTCTTTCTTTAACCATTGCAAAATTGTTTACCAGAGGGATTGTAATAATGTACTGTGTCTCTAGCTGTCCCACAAACCAGCCAATAGTAGGATCAGTCATTTTCAATTATTATTGATACATATACATGTAAAGTATCTTAGATTTGTTTGAATTTTCATTTCAAATAATAGCAGATTTTTAAAATGTTATAACCAATAGGAGTGACACTTACTGTGTGCCTGCTGTGTGCCTAACATGCCTTGCTCACTCTTTTCATACTCTCAGTAATCCTGGGAGGTAGGTACGATTATTCCCATTTTACTGATAAGCTAAGTGTTGAGGCTTAAAGAGTTTACACAACTGGTTGACAGCAGACTGGGCTCGAAAGCTGGTCATTGACTCAAAGGCCCCCATTCTTAGCCCTTCTGCTCTTGTGCCTCATAGTGATTATAACTTTATAATAAAACTTGTTATGATATATCCCTTGTCAGGTTAAAAAACATCCCTTGATATTCTTGTTTCCTTGCTCTACTAGAGGAAAGAAGAAGAGTATTCAGTGTTCAGGCAAAAGCAAGAAGCAACGGCTGCATAGGAAGAAGTGCAGAGTGCGTTTGGGCATCACAGATAATCCTGCTTGATGGGATGTGGGTTCGCACAGGGTACAGAGGGCTGAGGAATGAGGCCAGGAAGGTGGCCAGGGCTCAGCTCTCAGAGTGTTGACAGTCACAATAAGGACTTTGGGTTTCATTCTTTTAGCTACGGAGAGCCCTAGGAGGCTTTGATCAAGTGAATGATGGGATCATGTGTGTTTGGACAGATTTCTCACTTCTCTGAGTTCCCTTCTCTATGGGGACTGCTACATCATTTCCCTTTTATCAGGGAATATTACCACATCCAGGTGAGCTGGGCCAGGCCTGTCTGAGCAGTGGTGGTGGAAAGAACATGTCTGATTTGAGTGTCATCAAGAGGTAGAAGACATAGAACTTGGTGTCTAACTAGAAATGATCTTGATTAAGAGACAAGAGCCAGAGTTTCTAGCCCAGGAGCCAGCTGTATCATTCTTCTGGAGAAGATAGGTTCCATCTTGGATGTGCTGAGTCTGAAGTGTTTGCAGATTTTCCTGGATAGATATCTATGCAGTTGGGTATTTGCTTCTAGAGAAGGGTCAGTGTGAGTGATCAGATTTAGGAGTTGTTTGTAGCCCAGAAAGGAGGGCTGATTAGAAAACCTAGAGAAAAGTTTACATTTAAACAACATGGAAAGAACAGGGACATGTAAAAAACAAATCAGAAAGGCCAGTGAGAATGGCTGGAGGAGAACCAGGAGGGGACCATGCAATGGAAGGCAAACAGGGATGGAGTTTGGGCAGATGGAGTTCTTGGGCGGAGTAAGGACTGAGAAGATACTCTTGGATTGAGGAGCTCAGAGAGCATGACAGTTTATGTCAAGGGTCAGCAAACTTTTCCTATAAAGGACCAAAGAGTAAATGTTTTTTGGTTTTGAAACCATACAGTATCTCTCACAACTACTCGACTCCACTGTTATAATGTAAAAGCAGCCATAGGCAGTAGTAAATGAATGGGCCTGGCTATGTTCCAATGAAACTTTACAGAAAGTGGGGACAGGTCAGATTTGGCCTGTGGGCCATAGTTTGACAACACTGACCTATATTATCTAGCTTCTCTAACCAGAATCAGAATGTAGTCTTCCACAAATGGTTGGTTACATGATTCATTAAGCTAATTTGAAAATACAAAAAACGTTTGGTCCGAATTGTGATGAAATTTTGTTCATCATAATTTCCAGCTATTTAGAGTTACTATACATGGTGGCAGCGGATTTTGATATATTTATGAATTTACTAATGAGCCGATTCTATTGACTCTCCTAGGCATGCAGTTATGTCATATACATATAGTGGTGCGTTATTTCTTTTCTAATTTGCATCTTTTTCTGCTCTCTCAAGTTAAAGGAAAATGGTGTCCCGTTTTCTATAGCCTTCCATTTTGCAAGCCTTGTTTACTGGGATCCTGGTAGCTGTGGATTTCTCCTGGTGATTTCCTGGAGGCCCATTTGAGTTTGAAAGATCTTATGCCCTTCAATAGAAAAGGGCAATTTGGCAAACAAGGATCCTGTTGCCTTTCTTTATGAGCCTAATTTAGTGGCCTGTTTTAAAGTTTTCTTCTGTGATGTGATTGATCTTTCTTTTCCCTTCAAATCAAATCCAAACTTGATACCTAGACTCCACAGCCTGCGTGATCTGGTTCCTCCAACCTCTTTACCTGCGTATTTTATTATTCCTCTTACTCACTTGTCTCCAGCCAAATCCTTATTCTCCTTGGGGTCCCCTGTCATTGACTTGTGTCCTCTGGCTGAAATGTACTTCCCCAGGCCCTTCCCATGCCTGGCCACCCTTTGGGTCTCAGCTTAGAGGTCTTCCTTGAGTCATCACTGTATGTGAAGGAGGTCCTGCAGTGTCTCTATGACACAACTCGGTTTATATATGTTATAATATTAATCACAGTCAGTAATTATCTTGACTGTAGGTTGTTGTGCTTCTTTATTGTTTCTCTCCTAGTATTAGATTGAAAGCTCTCTGAGGGTAAGGACCTTGTTTTTCTTTCTCACCACCATTGTCTACAACATCTAGAACTAGGCCCGGCAGAGAGGAAGTGCTTAATCAATATCTGCTGAATTAACAAAAACATTCTCCTTTCTTATAGTCGACTCTGAAGACCTATTCTCAGCCTCCTGTGCTAAGTATTTTCCTCTTGCCCTTCTAAATCCACTCTATTCTTTTTTATCTTGACTCTGTGTCCTGAGAAATTGAAATTTGGGACTGTGTCAGCTGGGCTTCCTTGCCCTTTAGCTTTTATTTGAGACTGGGCAATAGAAGCACTGGTATGAAACTGAGAAAAAGAAGGAGAATGAGGTCAGGGTATCTGTCCTTCTGGGTCTCTCCTGGAAGAGTAACCACAGGCTGCTTCTTGCCCTTGACTGAAAGTCTCAGCCCCTTTTAAGCACCCCTCTCTCTTTTTCAGTCTTGCTCTCTCCTTTTCCCCTTCAGGTCTAGAAATCAGAGGGAAGAAGGAAAGAGAGGCCACAGTTCCTGACAGGTAGCCAGCCATCTTCAGCTTAGGGTCTCTGCTTTTCTTGCCACATTAGCTAGAGGGGTGGTAATGGCTCCTTGCTTTAGCCAATCTTGAGGTGTTGATCCATTCCTTGTTGATTTCCTTAAATTCTACATGCAACTTTTTAAATAGTCCTTTATTCAGCTGTCAATTAATACTCCATTTGAGCTTGTCATTATTTCGTAATGGGATCTGCAGATTAATCATTTATTCACATGTGAAATAGCAAAGTAGACTTAGTGAAATTTTTGATGGATCTGTGTTTCTAGTATGATTACTACCAGTCACTTTTGAAATCAGTGACTGATTCTAGAAAAATTGTTGTAATCTGAGCTGTGTAAAGATGTACCTCCTGCCTTATTTGCAATTCAGTGTACCTGCCCTATAAGCTGATAAAGTTTAGACTACATATATGTCATGTAACTTTCAAATGCTTTTGGTAAGATTTTGTCATAGGATTGAGGAGAGGGTTGTTTTTGTGAGTGAGATGTCTAGATTCCTGAACTTTAGTTTATATGCTAGAATTAAACTAAAGAGGGAGGCTTTCATCCCTTAATTCTGTTGGTATTCCCCTTTCAGATTGTCTTGTATTGAGCCAAATGCCCACTCCCTCCCCCCCGCTTCCTGATGCCACCTTTGTAGATGAAAAACCACCCAAAATAAACCCACATGGAGAGAAATAGAACCATGGGGGATTGGGCTGACCTCCAAATCTGTGAAGATTTCAGTGGTGAACCCCCAAACTTGCTTGATCAAGTAAACTTGGGATAAACTGTCATAGGATCACAGAGGCTTAGGGTTGGGATGGACCCTAAAAGTCATAAGTTCCCTCCCCTATCGAATTGAGGAATGCTGGTCAATTTCTCCTGTCAAACGCCGGTCAAAGTCATCCAAACTCTGCTTAAACAGCTGGAAGAATAGGGAACTAGAGCCAGGGAGTGAGGAGATATTTTAAGACGTTCTGTTTGATCTTGGCTGGATTTAGGACATTTGTTTCTGACAAAGAGCTTTTCTTTTTAAATAGAAAATATGGGGTTTAGTTTAGTTCTATGACCTTCTGTCCTATCTCTACCACCATCAGGTTTGTGACCGTTCCTGGGCTTCTGGTTCCTGAATGGAACACTTAGGGAGTGGTGTTGGGTGCCACAGTGAATCCCTCCCATCTGCTGAGCACGGCAAGCTTTTCATAGTGCTACGGGGTTCTTTGTACTTGTGGGTTAGACCAAGCTTATGGCAGTGTCTTCATTTTTCTGATAGGGATAGACTGTGACCTACTGGTAATAGCAAGAGAGTATTTAGGTTTTCCTCCCTTGAAAACCTCAATAGTAATTCCACTAGCCCTGTTCACTTTTGTGCTGTGGCGAGACAGACTGGTGTTATTGTATGGATTTCAGGAACGCTATGATATAGACCTCTTTAGCCCTTTGCAGTGGCCAGGCAGACAGGTAGTCATTTGTCTATGAATTTTACCCAATTGCACCATACAAACGTGATACTTTCTTCCTGTATACCATGATAGGATGAAGATTGGGAAGTATTGTGCTCTTGCCCCTCCCTTTGCTCCTCCTCTCTCTCCCTCCAGATCTTTCTTTCTGCATATGGCGGGTACTCATCACCTCTTTTCTGTTTTCTTGTGGTTTACAGATGATCATGACGCAGTCCTAAGGTTTAATAGGGCACCAACAGCCAACTTCCAACAGGACGTGGGCACAAAAACCACCATTCGTCTTATGAACTCTCAGGTAAAATTTCTTCTGTGCAGATAGGGTTGTTTTGAAGAATAAGTGAGAAAATACATGCAATGCACTAAGTACCTGGCACATTATGTCAGGACATGTTAGCTTCTCCAATATTTACGTGTGCAGACACTGAGATAGGTGTGGAGGACACAGTGGTAAGGAAAACAGACTCAGCCCTATTCTTGTGTTGCCAACAGATACAGATACAATCAAATAATCATACAAAGAAATTTAAAGTTGTGACAGAGAACCACGAAGGAGAGTCAGGATGCTACCAGAGCCCATAAGAAGGAAAGTTTCCCTAGTCAGGGAACTCAGAAAAAGTGAGGAGGGGATACTTAGCTGTGTAGGAGGAGAAGGAGAAGGCCAAAGGGTGGGATAAGTTTTTCAAGAAGAGGCAACAGTGTGGGTAAGGCCCTGTGTGGAAAGGAGCAGAGGCACAAGGACCTAGGAAGAAATGAGTGTATGTGGGGGAGGGGACGTATGGTGCGAGATAAGACTGAAAATAGGAAGGAGCAAGCCATGGGGCCACATTAAGTTTCCTTCTCTGTGGCATGACCAGACTTGTGTTTTGCAAACATCCATCTGATCAGAAGCCCTGCAGTGGAAGGAGAAATACAGTTTGGAAGCTTTGGAGGATTCTCGATAAGAAATGCTGGTAGTTGCACCAGAGTAGAAATAAAGGTGAATATGAGAAAAGACTGGGTTTTAGAGCTATTTGGTATGTGCAGTCAATAGACTTTCGTGTTGGATTGAGTGTGAGAGGTGAAGAAAGGGGGGCCACAGGTATAACTGGGCTTATAACATGGGCTGGCTAGAAGTCACTGAGACTGGAAGTACTTGAAGATGTTTTGGGTTGTGAGGGGCTAGGTTCAGAGAAGCAGGTAGAGATCAAAAATATCGTTCTGGATGTGGTCGATCTGAGCTGCTTTTCCTATATCTGCGAAGAGATGTCAAGTAGGCAGCTGTACAAATGGCATTGGAGTTCAATGGAAAAGTCTAGGCTGGAGATGAGAATTTGTGAATCGTCTGTATCTGCCTGTCAGTGAAACAGTAGCACTAAATAAAAGCACTAGAGAGAGAGTGTAGAGAGAATAGAGGAGACGTCCTATGCAGGGGCTTTGGATAATGAAAACAGCAGAAGCTAACATGAAGATTGAAAAGCATTGTTCTCTCTTTAACAAAATGGAGGCCACTGGTGACCTTAGCAATCGCTGTTTGGGAGACTGTTGAAGCCAGAAGCCAGATTGAAGTGACTGGGGAAGAAAAATGTAGATCGTTCTTTCAAGAAGTCTGGCTCTGAAGGGCAGGAGAGAAAGAGGGCAATCGCTGTAGAGATTTGACTATTGCAGGGCCAGATTTTGTTGCTGTCACTTTTTAGATTGAAGAGAGTTGAGCGTGTTTAAAAGTCAATGCAAAGACAATCACAAAGGGCAAATACTGTATGATTCCACTTATGTGAAGTACTTGGAGTGGTCAATTCATAGAAACAGAAAGTAGGTTGGTGTTTTTTAGGGCCTGGGGGAGGGAGGAATTATTGTTTAATAGGCACAGAGTTTCAGTTTGGGAAAATGGAAAAGTTCTGGAGATTGAGTGGTGCTGATGGCTGTACAACAGTGTGAATACATTTAATGCCACTGAGCCATACACTTAAAATTGGTGAAATAGTCCATTTTATATATATTTTGCCACAATAAAAAGAAAATTAACAAGGAGAAACCAGTTGATAGAGGGAGAAGCTAAATATACTAACAAGGAGATCATAAGTAAGTGAAGGGGAGGATTAACCTCAGCAGGGCGAAGTCAAAAGGAAGAAGGATGGGAGGGGGGTAGCTAGGGGTAGTGTATAGTGAAAGCATGAAAAGGCTTCAGTTTTCTCTGCAAAGTGGTACGCAAGGCCATGTGGGAGGGAGGCTGAGTAGAAGAGGTTTTAGTAGAGGAGTTTAAGCCAAGAAGGTTTGAAGTTGTTTTTGGGGAGAGTGGAGGAGGGAGTAAGCCAGTAGAGTAGAGTAGGATTTCCAGGCCATGCTGGCCATGCTGAGGTGGGAGAGCACGAATTCAGAGAGAAATCAAGCTCTGTTTGATCAGGGATGGTATAATCTGCAGGTCAGTAAGCAGCAGCAATAAAGAGAGGGAACATGGGGGAGCTCTGAAAATCCTCTCGGATTGGGGAAGCTACCTGCTCTTTGGCATGTCTCCAAGTTTAGTAAAGAACTAAATCTCACTCCTGCAAAGGTTCTGGAACTTTATTTAAAGCCAAGGTCAGGTTGTCTGGAAATTTGACTTTGATCAAGTTCCTCCCTCAGCACTTCGTACATGATGGACTAGAGCAAGTTGTTTCACCTTTCTGACCCTCAGTTCCATTATTTGTGAAAGGGGAATAAGAAAAGTTAGCAGGCAGGGTCTTTGTAGGATCAAATGAGATTACTAAGCGTGGAGCACTTCTTCAGAGGTTGGTATGCAGCAAGTGCCCTATAAATGGTGGCAATAGTTACCACTGAAGCTTAAAGGCCTGCCTGCGACCGTTGAGAAATCACCGTTCCTCCCAAATCTCAGGCAGATGGGCCTGTTGTTTCCCAGAAGGGACGGTCATCCAGCTTGGGGGCCACTTGGGAGGTGCTCAACAGAAGGGAGGTAAGACTTCTGTTAAAGGGGCCTTTTTAGGATAAAAGTGAGATCGTGATTCTCATATAAAAAATGAACGTGTGTTAAGGACTGTCTTTTATTCATATGAGAGAACCAGGCAGATGTTCCCACTGGTTCAGGGGTAAAGTCAAAACAGCATGAATTCTGAATAAAGAAGTGAAACTTGTTTCCATGAGGTGGGCAGGAGGAAGAGGGAAGTCATTTGATATTATCTGGCAAGATTGAGTAAACTATACTTCGCTACAATTTACAAAGAGTCGTATAACAGCTTCCGTAGAATCAGAACCTGGTAAAGAGAAAGGGTGTGCTGTAGGCAATGCATAGTTTTCACTGAGTACGGCATTTTCGCCTTACACTTCCAAATTGCAGTGTTCCCTCTGCCAGGGCTGAGTGGGTGTGGCCATCTTCCCAGGGTACACTGTCCACCTTCAAGAATGGCTTTTCTGGTGCTCCTCAGGCACGCTGTCCCTCTTTCCTTTCCTTCCATAAGTGGCGCCATGCCTGTGGGCTGTTCCTTTAACGTTTTTGTCATGGGCAGCTCCATGACCATGCCTCTTGTGATACTGAATTCTGGCTGACAAATTTGTCTCATTCCCCTTTCTCATCTTGATATCCTAGGAAGCTGACAGTCTGTCTTCTCTATCTTTTGCTCTGGTTGGTTATTCCAGCTATTTTGTGTATGTTTCTGTGAATGAGCAAACTGAGTCCCCACCACTGCACACAGAGAGCAGCTGGCACCCAGAAGTCACTGAGGGAAGAGTAAATTTGGTAATTTCTGCCTTGGAGCAGTTCATTCTCTTCTCAAATGGAGAACTCCTGACAGCAACTGTCTTCTGAGGGTGGCTGGCTGGGCTCCAGTTGGTTCAGCCCCCCTACCCCACCTCCACCCGCACCCCACCACAGAACACATGACCTTTTGTGCATCTGTGTTGTGAGGAAACCACAGATGAGGAGGGAGCTGTGGTTTTCTTATTGAGAAGCGAGGAGGCTTTTTATAGAGAACGGTCTCATACTGTGAAGTTTCAGCAGATATATTTAGGTATATATATGCCAGGTGTTATGAGATTCAACAGGAAAACCACATATAGCTCAATGTCTGCCTTTAACTGATGTCAATTTGGACTTTAAGTGTAAACAGGTTTCTTGAGACTCAGCTGAACCCCTGCTGTGCTCAGTGGGCCTGAGGGAGGAGATAATGGGATAAAAAGGCTCAGTGGCTTCCTTAGGAAACTTCTGTGCAGGTTGGGGCGAGGAAAACTACATCCTGTGCATAGCCATAGCTGTGCTGACCACTTTAACCAGACAGTCTCAGATCACCTGATGGGGCTTAGCCTGAGATAAAAGCTGTTGCATTGCTATTTATTAAATACTTTTACTTTCTAAGGCCGTGCATATCTTACTTCATTTGATCTTTATGACAACCTTGTGAGGTGGGGTTACCAATCCTTATCTTTCATGAGGACACTGGGGTTCAAAGAGTTTGTGTGCTTACCACCCGAAGTCTAGTCTACTTACGTCACCTTGTATTTGACCCCCTTTACCCTCTTCGCACAGATGTTGTAAGGTTGTACATAAAAATTTACATAATGTTATTAACCGATATTACCCCAATAAATTTAATAATTGAAAGAAAGGAGTTTATGTGAGTTGCTCTGGATAGTGCAGAAAGTATGCGATAGCCATGGAGTTTGGGTCTAGCTTTGTTTACCAGCAGCACTCTAAATCCCCTAAGTTTTCTTTAAGCTCTAATTTTCCTTCTCAAGATGCTGACAGACAGATGTCTGGATAGCTGGTGGTGAGGGGTGTTTTTCATCAACAGCCGATCTAAAGACTGCTAGGGTAAGCGGGGTGATTTTCATGGAGCTCCCTTGATATAGTATTTTAGCATCATGATTTGGGAGCTGAAATTTAGACATGATGGGTATCATGAGTTCTGGGACTTCTTCGTTTTGGCCAGCAGACACAATCTGGGTCACTGGTATTTTTCAGAACAAGAGAAGGAGCTGTGATGTAATATTGGACTCAGCTTATTTCAAAGCTCTGGGTCATAAGTAGTTTTTCACATGTCACAGCTGCTCTCAGTCTTTTCTTTGTGTGGCCCATCCATCCGGTGTGCAGACAGCTGCCCAGATCCCATTCAGTCAAGCAAATAAGCTCCCACAAGACCTGCCTTGTATGGAGGAAAAGTGGAAGAATACAATGGTCTTCTACCCCAAGGGCTTCCATTTAGTTGAAGAGAAAACACCAATCCCCCTCCCCCCATGAAGTCAGTAAAGGTGCAGTGCAAAAGCAGGGTATAGTTTTTTTTTTTTTTAATGAGTTTGACTATTTTAGATACCTCATATAAGTGGAATCATGCAGTATTTGTCCTTCTGTGTCTGGCTTATTTCACTTGGCATAATGTCCTTCAGGTTTATCCATGTTGTTGCATAGGGTAGAATTTCCCTCTTTTTTTTTGAGGCTGAGTAATATTCTATGGGAACAGATTGTTGAGTGCTGATTGCCAGGGGCTGGGGTGAGGCAGAGAAGGGGAATTGTTGTTCAATTGGTATAGCTTTAGTTATGCAAGATGAATAATTTCTAGAGATCTGCTGTAGGCCATTATGCCTATAGTTGACAATACCATGTTGTGCATTTAAAAAACTTTTAACAGGGTAGATCTCATGTTACATGTTCCTACTACAATAATAATAATAAAAAGCAGGGTGTATCTCACTGTGGGACTTTCCAGTCTCCAGAACTATGAGAAATAAATATCCTTTGGTTGAGCCACCCAGTCTGTGATATTTCCTTATAGTGACTTGAACTAAGATAATACTTTAGTATGTATTTCTCATCTACATAGACACATGCATATATATGCAGATGTGCCTATTTTAGAAATGATAGACTCAAATTGATACCACCAAATTCAAGCTACACACATAAAGTTATTCCTTGCCTTCTCCATTCTGTATTTATATTCCCCCTTCTTTCACAGTGCGACTCCTGCTTCTGACAACCTCAGCACATTTATTTATTTGCATAAATTTATAATAGGTCTAAAATAGTTTGTAAATTGTTTTGCACATCTGTACATAACAAAAAACCCAAAAACCTACTAAAGAAAGCCCAGGATGTTTGTAGTTCTCCACACCCCACCCAAGCCTGAGGTTATGTAGTCAAATAATATGTACCAAAATAACCTGAATCAGACCTGTTTCTCTTCACTGAGATGATTGAGTTCACTTGAAATTCAATTGTATTCATCTCAATTTTCCTTCCTCTCTTTAAAATATGAAGAATTTTAACATGCTTCCGAAATTCAGAACTATCAAAAAGATATATACTCTGAGAAGGGGAGAAGGGTGACTCCCTCCTAAATTCCTTCTACCCTGTTCCACCAGCACTTTCGTAGGGAGCCAACTTTATTGTTTTCTGATCTGTCCTTCTGTGTTTCTATTTGTAAAGACAAATAGATGTATATTCATTTTGTAAATTCCCCTCATTTCTTACACAAAATGTAGTGAACTATATACTGTTTATACTATGCTTTTCCCCAATATCTTCTGGAAATCACTCCGTACCAGTTTATAGAGATCTTTCTCACTCTTTGTTATAGTTGCGTAGGACTTCTTTGTGGATAAGTTTCATGGTTTATTCTATCAATCTCTCTTGCTTGGACCTTCAGTGCTTGACAACATTAACTTCCTCTAATGCTTTATAGTTCTTTTGATGACTTCCTGTGATGCCAGGTACAATTATTGGCCCCTCTTGTTGTGGAAGAATGATGAGGACTGAGAGACTCAAGCAGCTAGCCGAGATCAGGGAGAACACAGCTTTATTACGCCAGCGGGCTCAGTGGGATTGTTCCCAAAGAACTGAGCACTAACTGGGGTCAGGCGCTTTGTTTTGACAGGGAGGCCTCTAACTATGGTGCCCGCAGGAGACATCTCCGATAAGGTATGGGAGGAGGAGGGGAACGGAGCTCCGATAAGGAGGGGGATTGAGCTCTCAGCGGGGGCGTGCAGGAAAAACCATCCCAACACTCTAATTTGGAGTTGTGGGGGCTTCAATTTGTGGTTCCCTTCTTTCAGAGCACCCCCTGTTCGGGTCCAGGTTACAATGGTCAGGCATTCCCTTAAGGCCCAGGGCCTCCATATAATTTTTATTATCTACTCAAGACTTTGACCACACCTTTGTCTATCTTCCTATAGCACTAACTTGCTTTGCAACTCTGGCAAATTTGCAAATCTGGCAGCCACAATACACTTTGTTTTATCATCACTTAACATATTTAAATAAAGGTTGCCTAGTAGAGTGGGAAAAGATAAGACAAACCTTGATTTGCCTCCTAGCTCCATCCCTTCGTAGTTGTGTGATCTTTGCCAGTTACATAATCTCTTATAGCTTCGTTTTCATGCCCTGTTTGGGGCTTCGAAATATTGTGAGGAATAAAGAGAAGACATTGACCAGGACTGTTGTGTGAGTTTAACAAAACCATTAAGTCTAGCCTCTATAAGTTAAGATATACCGATATCTACACACACACACACACACACACACACACACACGCACACGCACACGCGCACGCACGCAGGCAGGCATAGTTTCCTAGGCTTGCTAATAACAACATGCCACAAAGGCGGCTTAAACAACATAGATTTATTTTCTCACAGTTCTGAGGGCCAGAAGTACAAGATCAAGGTGCCATCAAGGTTGGGGTTTCTTCCTGGTTCATGAATGATTGCCTTCTGTGTCTTCACATGGCCTTTCCTCTGCGTGCATGTGAAAAGAGAGGGCTCTCTGATGTCTCTTTCTTTTCTTATAAGGGCATTAGTCTTATCAGTTTAGGGCCCCATCCTTATGACCTATTTAACCTAATTATCTCCCTGAAGGTCCTATTTCCAGTATAGTCATATTAGGAAGGTAGGACTTCCACATACCTTGTTTCCCTGAAAATAAGACCTAGTCGGACCATCAGCTCTAATGCACCTTTTGAAGCAAAAATTAATATAAGACATGGTCTTATTTTACTATAATATAAGACTAGGTCTTTATAATATAATGTAATAATATAATATAATATAATATAATATAATATAATATAATATAATATAATAATACCCGGTCTTATGTAAATTTTTGCTCCAAAAGGTGCAGTAGAGCTGATGGTCCAGCTAGGTGTTATTTTGGGGGAAACACAGTATGCATTTGGGGAAGGGGTAGAAGCAATTCAATCCAAAACAAGGAAAAAAAGCCCAACATATTCACAATGGTAATTTCTGAAGAATACAATTATGGATGGTTATTATTTTCTTCTTTTTGTAAATATAGATGCGTGTGTTTTCTTTTCTTGTATTTTCTCAGTTTTTGCAGTGAACAATACTTCATGTCCCTTTTCCTGGCAAGTGTTCCTTGGGGATCTCTGGCTCTGGCAATGACTTACTCTCCTTATGATGAGGTCCCCTGGGATCCGCTGAGCTCAGGTCAGACTCTGCACATGGGTAGTAAGTAGAGGTGCATTTGAGAGGAGCTTTACGAGTATTCTCCCCCAAGTCCCTTCGGCTGCAGTTGGGAAAATGACAGTCTGAGCTGTTGTCTGAGCACAGCTGGTCACCTGGGCACCTGGGCAGGGCCTCCAGGATGGTATTGTCCTATATATAAAGCACCTGAGGCCTAGAGAGGGGAAGTGACCCACCTAAGACCACAGCCTGAGTTAGACACAAAGCGGTCTCCCAATTCCCTGAGCTGTTTGAATCATTCTGGTTTTTTTTTGGTTGGTTTAGAAACTCTTTGACATAACATAAAGGGCTGTAAGAATTAATGTGGTAAGTTCAGAACCATGTCCATTTAAGGTTGAGGGGTGCTTGCTGGCGTCTTCCCTTCCCGTCCACCAGGTCTAGTCCTGGACACTTTCTGTTTCTCCTCACTGGATAACACTAGCATTTATCTTCACATTTTCTCAGTTTCATGGATTACTTTTTCATTTGCTTCAAGTAGCTGAAGTAAATGACCATTTTTCCATTGTGTGTGGACAGTGGCCCAGATCCTGACAGTGTGCTGGCTTGTTGACGTACCTCGTGGTTTATGAATGTAGCCCCGTGGGAACAGAAACAACACTCTGGTAGGAGCCGACCTCTGGTCCTGGCTCTGCCTCAAATTCATCTTGACGCCTCAAACAATCTCTCGTCACTCTGGGCCTCAGTTTACACATCTGAAAGTGATGGATTTGGATGTAGTCCCTCGAGGATCTTGAAGCTGTGACACACTACAACTCAGGCAAAAAGCAAGATTCTCCTGACATTCCATACCCCTCATCAAATGCTTTCTTTGCCATTTCCTTGCAAGAGCCATGGGTGTCCCGTCTTCCCCTCCTTGTGTGAGGCCGTGCAGTATATAGATTAGAAGTGTGGAGTCTGGAGTCAGACAAAAGGGCTCCAATTCAGACTCCCCGGTTTATTAGCTATGTGGCTTGGGCAAGTTACTTAGCATTTCTGAGTCCTAATTTATAAAAATGGGCATATTAATAATTAACTCCTAATGCTGTCATAAAGATGAACTGAGATAGTATCTGAAATTACTTGGCTTGGAATCAGCATCATTAAATGGCATATACTGTTATCATTGCTGTACCTTTTATTGTAAAGGTGAAAACTTTGTGCATCCCTCTTGGGTTTCTGAGGACAGTGAAGCCACAGATCTTGGGAAAGTCTCAGTGCCAGAAGTTGCTGCCACTGGCCTCCTGCTTTGTATACTAAGAAGATTGCTGGAGAGAGACTGTGGCAGGAGACATTTTTTAAAAATCCTAGTTATCACTAATCCTCATGAGTACATATAAATCACCTGATATCAGTACTCTGCATAGAAAGAAGCATAACACAAGGAAAGACATGCTGTTAATGTGCCACCTGTTTAGAGGGGTATGGAGTGAGATGAGGATAGGGAATGAAGTTGTAGAATTCTGGCTTGGAAGACATGTATAGAATAGTGGGGTCCTATGAGGCCCAAGGGACAGCCCAAGGGACCCTTCGGGCTATAGCATTGAATTCCTGTGCTGTGAGTTACAGTGTCCCCATAGAAAGAGGATAGAACTTAAAGTTGGAAGATGTGGGTTCCATTCCTAGTTCCTATGGCCTTTCAGCTGTAGGATTCCAGGCCAGTTACCTCATGTTTGAACTTCAAATCCGTCCTCCATCCCCACAGGCACATCCCCACCAGTTGCTCTTCTATGTTCTTGTTTTAAGAAATGGCCTGCGGCGCAGGAGTCACCATTGAACCGCTTTTCTTTCACTTTTAATACCAATTAGTCTACAAGTCTAAACTGACCATTGTGACTCTTTTTCTTTATTCCTCCATCATTTCTTATTTAGGCTACAATAGCAGGATCTATCTGGTCTCCCTCTCTCTGCAAACTCTAGTCGAGAACACTACTCTGTTTAGATCCCTCTCACTTAAAAGCCTTCACTGGTCCTCTAAGCTACTGAAGAAACCCTAAGTTCCCTGGCATGACCCCTGCCTCCCTTTCTCTGATCCCTTCTAGCTCTCTCTTTGTATCCTAGCCACAACTGGACAATCTGCAGTTCCCAAACAAGCTACTCACTGTACCAACCAAAACAAGGTTTCACTGCAAATGACAGGACATTCTGCCTACCCCTCGACACTATCTTAAGATAAAAAAGTATTTCTCTCTCATGTAAAAAAAATTAAGTTCAAAGGTAGACATTCTAGAGCTGGTGTGGTATACCTGTTACCTTATGCATGCTACGCTGTGACTTCCATTTCATGGTCCAATATGACTGCTCCAGCTGCAGCTATCAATCCACTTTTAATCAGCAGAAAAGCGGAAGGAACAAGGAAGGGCATGACCCTGCCTTTAAGGACACTTCCTGGAAATTACACTTGATGACACACCATTGGCCAGAATTTTGTCACAGGGCCATACTTAGCTGTAAGAGAGGCTGGGAAATTTTTGTTTCAGGTAGTTTGATTTTTAGGTAGCCATGTATGGAGGTAAACATCAAAAGTATTTTTACCAAGGACGAAAGAGAGAATGGATATTGGGTGACAGCTAGCAGTCTCTGCCACATGCTTTTACATCTAGAGATTTGCGTACGTTGTTCCTACTGTCTGGGACAACCAACCACTCGCCGTCACACTCTCCTGGCTTGGCCTGTTTTTATTTGTCCTTTAACACTCACTCACCTCATGACCATCTTCATCCAAGACCGTAGCCAGTACAACCTCACGATCCCTGGTCAAGGTGGGCTCACCACCAATATTTGTTGTCTCAAAGATGTACTGAGGAAACGGGCTTATATTCTTCAGGCTTTCAGGGCCGCCCTAGATCTGGAGGAAGATATGGAGATGAGGTAGCTAAATGATCTTAGAGGCTCATGGCAAATTGCTGTGCTTTGGGTTGTACGTAGACCATTCACCCTCCCATGGTTGTTGTTCAGCTACTGCAGTGACATTGATTAGATCTCTGCCTTCTTGATGGTGAGTGATTGAGGTGGGAAGGAATTACGGTTGTGACTCTTGCTTTCATTTGCAGTCAGTTCTTGATTTGATTTCTGTCATTTGTTCCTCTCATTTTCTACCTGAACAACATCATCTCCCACCTGGTTTTTAAGATGAATGTCTGCTAGCTAATCTCTTATATCAGTTTTGGCCTTCGTGAGAGGGACCTGGCTTCTCTCACTGTAAGCCTTTGGGGCCCCTTTTCTGTCTTTCTCGTTCACTCCTGTACCCCATTTGATGAGTATGAAGACCTAGGGAGATTACCCGACCTGTTCGTGGTCACCAGGTAAGTTAGCTGCAAAGCCAAGATTTGACTCAGGTCTTTCTGTATCCAACTCTACTATCTTTCACCTGCTGCTACACTTTTCTTATTTTGATAAGTAATCTAGTTAACATTTCTGTGCCTAATTTCCCTCCCCTCCCAAATTTCAATTCTTAGGATAAATGCCAAAAAAGTGAAATTACTGAATCAAAGGATATACATATTCTTTTTTAAAGGATGCTAATACATTTTGCAAAATTGATCCAGCAGGTTGTCCCATGAAATCTTATCACTACCACATTTTGCCCAGGTGGGTTTTACTACCACATGCAGGCCAGTTTGGGAGCCTGGGATTGTGGGGGAGGAGGGGAGCTGTGACTGGTCCCCAGAAGGTTGCTCACGAGCATCTCACCAGCCTGGTGAGAGTCTCATGTTTAAAGATGCATATTTTTGCATATACGTGGCTCCTACGCAGAAAACAATACTTCATTTGGTGCTCAACCACAGAATAGCCATCTGTTCCAATGCCAGAGAAACCACTGGCTGTGTTGGACTTGTGAGAAGTACTATGTCTGTCTCCATCGTGATGTGTAAATACTGTGTCCTGGACTTTATAGTAGATTGAAAGGATTTCCAGAGATTATTTTGGTTCGATGACATTCTGACTTTAAACCTCACCCCTTTGATCCCCACCTGAAGTATGACTGCAGGGACTACACGTGCGCCATTTTCACTGCACCCTTGTCCCATTCATCTCGAAGTCTGAGGGGAGCCCTTTCTGCTCTATGGCCGATCAGTTCTGACAAAATGCCCCTTCAGGTCTACACGGTTCCAGCTGGCATCTTTGCCTTCCTCTCACTGAAGTTAAGGACTGCATCAAAACTGAGAAGCCTCACGGGGCTCAGGGGCTTCAAGGGTGATGTATCAGTTGTTATTATTATTATTTACATGTAAATGTCTGAGTGACAGTTTATCTGTTTCTTCCTGCAGTTGGTCACCACAGAAGAGAGCTTCCTGAAAGATAGTTTGTACAATGAAGGAATCCTAATTGTGTGGGACCCGTCTGTTTACCACTCAGATATACCAAAGGTAAGTGGGTATCCATGGGAAACAGGGATTCAGTCTCCTGCTTGTCTATAGATTATCCCGAGTGGGGTTTTAAGTCATAGCTGACCAGGGCCATCCCTGAGGACTGGCTATTTCAGTTTTAGGGCACTCTTCTTCCTCTGGACCAGCCCCATTTTGCATTATATGTATTGGTCTCCTAATTATGGCATGTATCAGGAGTAATAGTGGCTGGACTTCTCACCATATGAGGTGGATTAATACAATAATTAACACAATTATTCCTGATGCGTATCAGCAGAAACGGTTACTATCAGCAGACAGTGGTTACTATTATTTCTATAAATATTACCACATGTGTCCCACATTTCCAGTTTCCAGAATTCTTCTCATTTAACTCTCCTGACAATGTGAGGAAGTATACAGAAGCATGGTTGCTCCCATTTTACAAATGAGGAAACTGGAATGTGGAAAGGGCAAGTCAC
Organism: Rhinolophus sinicus; assembly: GCF_036562045.2. NCBI lineage: Eukaryota > Metazoa > Chordata > Mammalia > Chiroptera > Rhinolophidae > Rhinolophus > Rhinolophus sinicus. Next base: position 50,286,490 of record NC_133751.1, read on the forward strand.
CTGTCCCAGGGCCAAATCTGTAACATCAGCTCATTCAGGGCAGGAGACAGGGGTCTCAGAGCTGCTGGACTCTCAGCTTCTCCGGAACGGCCCTCTCACTGTTTGCCATGCACGTCAGTTGGCCTCTCCCGGATGTGGGGGGCTGCGGCTGCAGGAAGGAGAATGGCTTCAGGAAGGACAGAGAGCACTGTTCGTGGGACACCGAATTCTTAAGTTGGATACAGCAATAGCTAACAGGCCCTGGTGATCCCTTACACACTCATTACCTCAGTTTCCACAGTTTTGCACTGATCTCACTTAGGACTGAAACTTGCCCGGGTCAGGACAAAGATTTGGAAACCACAGATGTGGCAAGCTGTGTCACAGTTTTCACCCATTTAAAAATAAAATGAAAGGTGGGGTTAGATGGCGTCGAGGGCCCCTTACAGCACTGATATAATTCCCGGATTCTATGATCTTCAAGTCTGAAGCTGTTCCATTGTCACCAAGCTCAGAATTCCTAGTGAGCACAGGCTACATGCCGGGTCCCCTCTGCTATTAAGTGAGAACTGTGATTGGCAGAGAAGTCTGGGATCTGCTCCAAGGAAGGGGCTGTGCCTCAGGATTCTGCACTGGTACTTCTCCACCTCCCCTCAAAGTCCTCAGCTGAGGATGACTTCCGGGGGGCAGCGGAGGCACTGGCACATTTCTCTCCTTGAGACCATTTCCTTCTTTTTCAGTGGTACCAGAATCCCGACTATAAATTCTTTGATAACTACAAGAGCTACCGTAAGCTACATCCTGATCAGCCCTTCTACATCCTCAAGCCCCAGATGCCTTGGGAGCTGTGGGATGTCATTCAAGAAATCTCCTCAGAGACGATTCAGCCCAACCCCCCATCGTCTGGGATGCTCGGTGAGTCCGTGTCTGGGGAAAGACCACTTCTGTTTGTTTCTAGTAGAGGTTAGCTTTCTTCTGGGGTCTCATTTATTCATTTGTGTGTTCGTTCATTTGTTTGTTCATTCATTCATTCATTCACTAAGCAATTGCTAGGTTTTTGCTGTATTTGTAAACAGGGCCAAGTTCTAGCTAAGATACAGCGATTAATAAGATAGAATCCTTCTCCTTTACGGTGTTCATTGGGAGGGTTCAGTCAGGTAACTGAGGCAACATGAGTGTGTGCCAGGAGAGAGTGACCACCCGGTACCACAGGAGAGAGAACCCTGTCTAGGTGGGCAGTCTAAGAGCTTCGTGGAGGAGTAGCTTCGGACCAGGCATGTGAGAGGGGCGGATTTGGCAGGTGTTGCCGAGTAAATGGAAGCACAGACAAGAGAGGAGGCAGGAAAACCAGGGGAACAGGGCTGCGACTCGCAGACGAGGAAGGTACTTGACTCAGGTATACAATTTGAGGGGGTGCCAAAAATTCAGTAACAAGACAAATAATATCTTAATACAATATCTTTTAAAAATCACAATGCAAACATTTTGTGATGAATGAAACATCAAAATTTTAAATAAAGACGTGATCAGTAATGATGTCATGTAGAGCCATACTGGGAACTGAGGAAAAGAGAAGAATCAATAATACTTTATTCAAAATTTCAAAACATTGTTCACCCTAGTGAGCACCCTAGTTATGGCCCTGAGAGAAGGATGAGCAGTGAAGCTTGACTGGATTTGGGGGGCCATGAGCGTTGCTGTGGGGGCTGGTGAGGAGAGGGCTAAGGTCAGAGTGCAGGGGGCCCTGAATGCTGGCGACAGGCTTTCTCCACCCTTCTTGGCCCTTATGGAATGTCTGCCTTCCATCCCTTTCACTTCGAGTTTGGCTGACCATGAGATGTTAGGCTCCGTATGCACAGGAAGGAAAGCGCCTTCCTTCAGGCCCCCGCAGTGGACCACTTTGCCACCAATGGGCCCAGCCACACAGCATTGTGTAATTCACCTGCCCACCTTCCCTACGAAACTGCAAACTCCCTCAGGGTGGGGACTGTGTTTGACTCACCTGCTGTCTGGCACAGGATAGCCCTGTGGTAAAATTCCCCGAGTAAATGAACAAATACATATTTAATATCAGAAACAGTCCTTATAAAAAGAAACAGGGGCTCTTATAGTCTCACATCTTTATACCTTTGTCTTCAACTTTTGGATGGGTATGTTTGGGGCTGCTTCCTTTTGAGTAGGAATAGTTGTAGAACCATCGTGGCGAACACACTTTCCTGCTGCCCTACTCCCCTCCTGTGCACATGCTGTCCCTCCCACTGCCAATCCTCCTGGCTCGCCCGTCCCTCATGGCCATAGCTCCTGCCGGGCCCCACACCAGTGCTCTGGGGGGTTTACGTGAGCCCTCTTTCATAGGAAACGCTCCTTCCCATAATTTCTAGAAGCACTTCTGCTGTGCCTGCATCCATTAATTGCAGAGGTGTCTTTTCTACTCCATTGGACCAGTGGTAGCTGGAGGGCAGAAGTAGGGCTTTTCCCACATTGAATTCTTCTGGAACCAAGATGCTGCTAGCAGTTTATAGCTTTGCTGTTAGTGAGAGCTGCTCTGTCATAAAGATTCTCTATACTTATGGTTGGCAAAAGTCATCTTAAAGCCATGGTCTTATTTCATCCTAACAATTGCCTATGTGATAGGAAGAGTAGGTAGATCATACCCTTGGGGCAGATGAAGAACGTGAGGCTCAGAGAAGGATGTGTCCTGCACCAGATGGCTGAGCCAGCTGGGTACAAGTACATGGCAGCAGCAGTCTCCTGACTCTTGTTGGGTTTGCATGTCAGTGTCTGCGCTGCCTCCCTGAGAGCACCAACCTGGCCCCACCCCCCCAGCTCCAATCTTCTGCCTGAATGAGCAGAGCCCGTCGATATAGTCCATGGTGTGTTCCTGTTCCAACTGTGCCTCCTCTCAGCTGAGGGAGGAACAGTCTTTCCTCACCACACTTTTCTGCAAGTACCATAAGAAACACCTTCTCCCACATAGCACCATCTAAGTGGTTCCTCCGGGACATAAAAGTGGTCGAAAGTACTATATACATGTGATGGTACTGTCTCCTTGTCGCCCTGTCCTCTCTCTTCATACAGCTTATTCACACTGATACATTCATTGGCTGATGGATGGAGTCCTTTAACCCCCTAGGAGGACCTACAGGCACCAGGTCCTGGCTTATGTGCTGGGGATATAAAGGTGCACAGGGCTCCTTGGCCCTCTGGGAACAGCCACTGGAGTGGCTGACCAGGAGCACTCAGACTGGGAATCACAGTCGTAACTAGGATTCCAGATAGACATCTCCCCGAATTTGGGGTCATTAGCTGTGGACTCCTTGGGCAGAGCTCCAGGGTGTGGGATGGGTTGCCGAGCAGGACTCACCTCTGCTCCCCTCTCCAGGCATCATCATCATGATGACGCTGTGTGACCAGGTGGATATTTACGAGTTCCTCCCATCTAAGCGCAAGACTGACGTGTGCTACTACTACCAGAAGTTCTACGACAGCGCCTGCACGATGGGCGCCTACCACCCGCTCCTCTTTGAGAAGAATCTGGTGAAGCACCTCAACCAGGGCACAGATGAGGACATTTACCTGCTTGGAAAAGCCAGCTTGCCTGGCTTCCAGAACATTCACTGCTGAGTGTGGGCTCCCTGACCAGGTGCCCTCACCCTCTCCATCAAGGAATTTTATAGCCCATCTTTTGGTCCCCGTGGACCTAGGAAGACTGTTTCCGAACAATCCCTGCCTGTTCCTTGCACTCTAGGTCTTCTGTCCACAAGAGCTCTTGGACTTCAGGAGCCCAAGGGCAAGGAACCAGGTCCAGCTTACCGTGTAGCCACAGAGGTGTGTGGGTCCAAAGCTTCCTCCCACACACATGTCCACACATGTCCACAGAAGCACCCATGTCTGAGGCAGACAGTGTCCTCCCCTTCTTCCGCACGGGTAAATGCAAGATCCGCTTTTCCTACCAGGGCTGCCAAAGCTGGCATGTCTTCCCCACTTGAATGATGTTTTTCTCACAAACCAGCATTCTATATTGCTTGAAATCTGTACCTAGACATTGATTTCATGTTTTAAAGAAATTCTCCCAAATTATGATTATGCTTTGTAAAGAATGGCTCTGGGGGGCCAGTCAGTGGCTCTGGGGGGGCAAGTAAGTGCCATGGGGCATAGGAACCATGCTTGATTTCTCCAGAACAAAGTTACTTCCAAGGTCCCCGCCCCCAGGAGAGGCTGTGTTTCTATCACTTGGCTGGTTTGGCTGGTCCTTAGCCTAGGTGCTTATGTACAAAGGGTCTTGATGAACCCACATCCTTCTCCATATGGAGACGGAAGTACAGAAATATAATATCCACCCTCGAGTTGCTCACAGTTCAGTGGGAGTGACAGACAGGTAGGATTCAGTGAACTCAGTGCACCGGAGGTCTCTAGAGAGGTGGGCTTGCTATGCTTTCTGTCTGTGCTCCGAGGGGGGAGGGGCACACACTTGCTGTGTCTGTGGTCACAGAAGGCTTCACAGAGCTGGGGCCAAGGAGTGGATTTTGGAGGAAGCGGAGAAACATGGCAAGCAGATTTTTTTCGAGTCATTTGAGATGTGTTTTCCTTTCTGCTTTTATTTATTCTCTAAGATCTGCCTGAACTTATAGGCTCAAATTATTTTTTTGAAGAAAACCCCCTTCCACGTCTGCAGCAGTGAGTGCAGCCCCATGGCAGACACCAGGCAAGCATGATGCCAAAAACCTGATTTCTCCAGGCTCAGCCTAACCTGACCTGACCCTATCCTACCAGCTGGGTTTTGCACACTGTATCCACTTCTTTCTTTTTAATGCCCACCCCCCAACCTCCTTCTAACTGCCATCTTGGTGTGTTTTTTTCCCTTTAAAGTAGTCTTCCCCCCTCCCAAATTTCTTCTAAGCATTTTCTCCTTTAAAAGTATACTGACCCAATTTCTTTGACCTTCATGGGCCTTCTGTGAAAGGTCTCTCAGGGAGTGGGGATGTAGATCCCTAGAACTTAAAGTTGCTCTCAGAGGTCAGAACTTTAGGGACCATAGCAGATTATCACAGTTGGAACAGACGGCCCTGCCCTCCATCCCTCCAGCAGGGGAACAGGGGCACAGTTTCCTGGCAGAGGCCCTCCCACTGTAGTCTGTAAACATGCTTTCCAGTTGGTGATGTTCATATCCTCTCCCTGGTGGAGAGACATCCTGGACAGACACCTGGTATGGAGATGGTAAAGGACTTGATCAAGGTCACTAAGTAATGCTGTAGAGCCAGAGCTCATAGCCCCAGGCTTCTGGACTCTTGAAGCTGGCCCCTCGTGCTCAAGGGCTTCTAATGTTTGAGCTCTGGAGAAGGTGCCTGGGAGCTGGAGTACTCATCTGCTGCCAACCCCTCAGCTTCTATGGGCAGTGAGAGGAGGCTGGGTTTTCAGATTGAAGCTCCCCTATTTACTAGCTATGCCACTATGGGCAAATTCTCCTCTCTGAGCCTCTGTTTACACATCTGTAAAATGGGGGTGATGAGCCTACTCACAGGGCTATCATGAGGGTCACATGAAACACCTGACCTGGCTCTATTTCTGGCACCTGGCAGGTACTCTGTGCATGGCAGTTTCCTTCCTTCCCTTACTAAGGATCTGCTCTGTGCTCACACCTGGGCAGCACCCTACTTTGAGGGAGGCCAGAGATGGGGCCCTGTCCTTAGACACTTAACTGTCCCATTGGGAGACAACAACTCCCCTGTTTGGAATACCAAGGAAACCATCTGAGGTAGTGGAGGGTGCAGAGCGTGCCCCTCTTTTTCCTACCTGCGGCCCAGGCCTGATTCTGCTTGGGAATGGGTGGGGGAGCCCTTGGCCCACTAACTGCTGTGTGGAACGAGTGTTTTCTGCCTCTCAGGGCCCATGAATTCCTGGCTTGCTTTTTGTTCAGATTTGACACACTCATTGAAATCTTTGAATCATGAACACTGAGTGCTGAAGCAGGAAATATATTACACTGAGACTACACTGGGTAGATGCTAGCTTTTAGTTATTACAAGGTATCAAATTAATTTAAGTATGATTTCATTTCTGTGTTTTCTCTCTATGGAAACTCTAGTAAAATGCAAATAAGAGTATTACCATTGGTCTGATGAGATGTTGAATATTTGTTACAGATAATTAAAAAAATTATGACTATTGTAGGAAAGCCCCTGTCTCTAAGTGGTTTTGTCTCCCTCAGCTGTAATCTCTTCATCCTTTTTCATGAAGTCCTACCTATAATCCTTTAACAAATCAAATAAACTGTGGTTTGGAGTTGAGACATCAATCTCAGAAACTTCTGAAAAATGCCTAAGCTAATTAAGAATTGCCCAAAGATTATGTAAAATTTTAAAATAAATGTTTTTATAAAAAGCTTGTCCTCTCTCCTTACTTGATAGGGGAATGACTGGTGATTGTAAACTCTCATCTCCAAAGAGGACACAACTGGAATCCTGAATCCCCAAATCCTCCCCCACTAGCTCCTCTTCAGTGCTCCAGGGAAAGGAATGCTCACTTATGTGGCAGGATAGTAGTATCTGGGAGATATTGATGGATTTATTGATATTTCTTCCTTTTGCTTTTGCTTGGATTAAAATTACTAAGCTGTTGTTCATGCAATACCTTGGGGAAGGGATGCAATAGGGCAGGAAGCAAACTAAAGGAAAGTTACCTTGGTTTCCAAAAGCCCAAAACCCTTAAAGGAATGATGTCCTAAGGGAATAGCCAAAATGTTTGGATAAAAATCCTTAAGCTGAAGCTGAATAATATTGAATGTCAACTATAATTTTATATATATAGTCACAGGATGTGGAGTACAGCATAGGGAATAGAGTCAATGGAATTGTAACAGCTATATACGATGTCAGAGGGGTAGTAGATTGGGGCAGGGGGCTATCCCTTTGTGAGGGAGTAAATGTCTTACTATTACATTGTTTTGTACAGCTGAAACTAATTATATATATATATATATATTCCTTAAAAAAAATCCTTAGGGAAAGCAGGAATAAAGGGAGAAAGAATAATTGCTTTTCCCCATCTGACCATCTCCTGTTAGGGGTTGAATGTGTCTCCCTAAAACTTATATATTGAAATCCTAATCTCCAGTATGTCAGAATATGAACTTATTTGGAAATAGAGTTATTGCAGAGGTAACTAGTTAAAATGAAGTCATATTAGAGTAGGGGAGCCCCTAATCCAACGTGGCTAGTGTCCTTGTAGAAATTTTGGGGTAGACATGCACACAAGGAGAATGCCATGTGAAGACAAAAGCCAAGATCAGATCAAAGATGCTTCTACAAGCCAAAGATTGCCAGGAAATCACCAGAAGCTAGTGGAGAGAGGTATGGAAGATTCTCCCTCACAGCCTTCAGAAGGAACCAACCCAGCTGACACTTTGATCTCAGACTTCTAGCCTCTAGAACTGTGAGAAAATACCTGTTGTTGAAGCCACCCAGTTTGTGGTACTTTTTTGTGGCAATCCTAGCAAGCAAATCTCCCCACTCTTGCTTGTAACTCCATCTACAGAAGTCCTGTGGGGCTGGGAAGAACAGTGAAAGGAGTGTGGCTATCTGAGGGCCTGGAGTGAGGGTCCCGTGCCCTGCTAATCCAGCCAAAGTTCTGGAAAGGATCTGCACGTCCTTAGAGGGTGAGGCTTCATGGGGATGCTAGTCCAGGCAGATGGGACCAGAGGTGGCTTTGAAGGATCCCATGCCTGGATAGGCACAGAAGTAGCTGAGTGAATGCCCCTTCCTGATGAGATCATAAACAAGGGACACTTGAATAGTGCTGTGTGGCCAAATAACACAGAAGGCTGTACCACTGACCCCTGCACCCAATGCCTTAGTTTTGTAAGTTCCCTGGAACTCAGATGTGATGCCATATTGACTCAGATTGTGTTTCTGCCTGGATCCCAGTAGAATGGAAGCTCAAAATAAAAGTGATAGAAAAATCGATTTCAATTTTGGGGGGAACTGAGATTTGTGCTTGCCAAATTTACAGTGGCTCTAAATATTTGTAAGATCCTTTCAGCTGGTGATCTGGGTAGTTTGGACCCCTCTGTCAAGGTCTGGAGGGGAGCTTCTGCAACCTCCTCAAGCTGCTTTTCTCCTGATTCCTACTCTAGTATCTACTGATTTTTCAAAGGTGTATATGTTTGAAGCGAGGGAGGAAAAGTGGGGCCCTGGTTCCTCTTTACCTCACCTGCCACTAGGGAGAGGAAAGGCTTCCCCCACCTGCACTTGCTTTTGGTTGCCATTTTCTTGAAATATCTTTTTCCATGTCTTCACTCTCAGTCTGTGTGTGTCCTTAAACCTAAAGCAAGTATGTTGTAGGCAGCATATCACTGGATTTTAAAAATCTATTTATCCATTCGATATCTTTTAATTGGAGAATTTAATCTATTTACACTTAAGTAATTATTGATAGGTAGGAACTTAGGAACTTACTATTGCCATTTTTTTGTTTTCTGACTTTTGAAGATCCTTTGTTTCTTGCCTCCTCTCTTGCTGTCTTTGTTTGTGGTTTAATGACTTTTGGAGGTGGTATGCTTTGATTCCTTTATCATAATTTTTGTGTATCTACTATAGATTTGTCCTTTGTGACCATTAGGCTTATGTAAAATATCTTATATTTAAAACATCCTATTTTAATCTGATAACTTAGGTCCAATAGCACATGGAAAATTTATATTTTTCCTTCTCCCTCCATCACATTTTAAGTTATTGATGTTACAATTGAAACCTATTTTATATTGTGTATCCAATAACAAATTAAGTGGTTATGGTTAATTTTAATACATTTCTTTGTAAAATTTTTTGGGTAGACTTGTAAGTGAATTATGCACCACCATTACAATATTAGAGAATCTGATTTTTAATATATATTAAATTACCAGTGATTTTTATACATTCATATGTTTTTATAATGTTAATTAACATTCTATTATTTCAATTTGAAAAACATCCTTTAGCATTTCTTGTAAGGCAGGTCTAGTGGTGATGAACTCCCTCAACTTTCCTTTGGGAAAGTCTTTGTCTCTTCTTCCTTTCTGTAGAACAGCTTTGCTGGGTATCATATTTTTGGTTGACAGGTTTTTTTCTTACAAATTTAAGTATATCACCCCATCACTTCTGATGTGCAAAGTTTCTGTTGAGAAATTTATTTATAGTCTTATGGGGGAGATCCCTTGTATGTGACAATTGCTTTTCTCTGGTTACTTTCAAAATGCTCCCTTGGTCTTTGACTTTTGATGGTTTAATTATACTGTGTCTCAGGGTAGCTTTATTTGGGTTCAAACTATTTGGGATCCTTTGGTCCTCATAAATCTGAATTTCCATTTCTCTCCCCATGCTTGAGGTGTTTTTAGTCATTATTTTTCTTTTTTCTTCCCCTTCCTTCCTTCCTTCCTTCCTTCCTTCCTTCCTTCCTTCCTTCCCTCCTTCCTTTCTTTTTTGGTGGAAAGAAAAATAGGTTTATTCAAAATGCCAGCATTCTGAGAGGATGGCAGACTCCTATTCAAAGACCATCCCCCACTCCCCCAGGATGGCCAAAAGGCTTTATAAGCACATAAGAAGAGGCAGAACAAAGGAAAAAGGTGGTGAGGGGGGGTGGTCTTGGCCTGGAGTAAACAGAGTCATTGAAACTGGTCTGGAGCACAGTCATTATTACTTTAAATATACTTTTTGTTCTTTTCTCTTTCTCTCCTCTTTCTGATTCCCATATGCATATACTGTTTTTATTAATGATATCCCATAAGTCCCATACAATTCTTTATTCTTTTTCATTATTTTTCTCTGACTAGATAATTTCAAATGACCTATCTTCTAGTTTGCTGATTCTTTGTTCTGTTTGTCAGGTCTAATTTGAAGGTATGTGTTGAATTCTTCAGCACGAGAATTTCTGTGTGTGTGTGTGTGTGTGTGTGTGTGTGTGTGTGTGTTATGGTTTTTATTTCTTTGTTGAACATCTTATTTTAATTTGTTCATGCATTGTTTTTCCTAATTTTGTTTATTTGTCTTTCTGTGTGTTCTTGTAGCTCACAGAACTTCTTTAAGTGTATTAATTCCTTGTCACAGTTATAGATCTCCATTTCTTCAGTGTCAGTTATTAGAGTTTTATTACTTTCCTTTGGTATTGTCCTGTTTACCTGATTTTCCTGATCTTTGATTACTTGCATTGGTATCTGCACATTTGAATAAGTCATCTCCTCTTCAGACTTTACAAGTAAACTTAAGCAGGGAAAGACCTACACCAGTCAGCTTAGGTTGGGGTACTGGGTAGGTTAGCTGGCAGTATCCATGGGTAGGTGGGACTTGCTATCAGAGTTTCTAGTTGGGTGAGGCACTCTCTATGCTCTGAGGTCAGGGGTCTTCAGGATGGGCTCTGTGCTTGGGTGGGCCTGTTGGCTGTGTTCCATTGGGTGGGATCTCTGATCAGGCAGAGATACTGTTTGTGCTTAGTAGTCAGATGGAGCCACTAGCTGGGCTCTGCAATCACTTATGGTTGGGCAAAATCCCTAGGTGTGTTCCCTGGCAGAGTGGTGTCACTAGTTGGAGTCCACAATTAGGCAGGGCTATGGGCAAGATTCCACAATCTTTCTTGTTTGGTTGGGATATCAGGCTATGCCCTAATTGGATGGTTCTGCTGGCTGGACTCTGTGTTCAGGTGGGATTGTGAGCATGGCTTTGTTGTTGGAGAGGGACTAACCCAACTCAGTGCTCAGTGTCAGGCAGGGTCATGGGCTGTGGGTTGTGCTCAGTGGTCAGGCAGGGTCATGGGCTGTGTCCCAAAGTTTGGTGGGGCCAAGGCTGGGCTTTGCGATCTGGCAGGCCACTGGCTGTGCTCCATGGTTGTGCAAAGCAATGGCTAGGTTTTGGTTGGAAGGGGCCTCCAGCTGTATCCGAAAGTTGAGGGGGCTAGAGGCTGTGCTCTGTAGTCAGGCAGAGTTACTGTGTTTGTGTTGTCAGGTCGACCTGCAGGCTATACTCTGTGATTTGGCCCAGTCACTATCTGAATGCCCTACCTGGGCAAGGCTACAGGCTGTGTTTAGCAATCAGGCTGGGCTGCAGGCTGGGCTCAATGGCTTGGTGGTACATTGAGCTGGGCTCCGAGGCTGCTCAGGGTCACTGTTCAGGCTCCCTGGTTATATGGGGCCAAAGGCTACATTTAACAGTTGGGCAGGGTTGTAGGATGGGCTCCATGGTTGCCCAGGTTCCTCCAGCAAGGCTTCCTGGAGGAATGGGACTGGAGGCTGTGCTCTGCATTTGGTGGGGCTGTGGATTTGTTTCCCTGCTCCAGCAGGGCAATAGAACAGGCTGCATTGCCAGTATGTTAAGTGACACACATGAGGAGTCCAGCTTCATTCTTTTGTATGTGGATATTCAGTGCCCCAGTGCCATTTGTTTAAAAGACCTGATATAGTCATGGTAATCCTTTTGCTTATAGGGTTTTCAGGGGGTCTCATTTGGTTTAAGTGTGTTTCTTAAGAACAACATATTAGACTTTTTCTTATTCAGAATCTTAGCCTTTCAGTAGTTATATTTAACTCATTTTAATGTATTATCATGATTAACGTCTTTAACTGTCACCTTCTTTCATGCTATTTTTGTATTTCCTTACTGTTCTTTTATTTTCTCCTTTTGTCATATGATATATCTTTTTATCATTTCAGAGCTTTGTATAATACACATTCTATATGGTGTAGTGTATATCTTATATTTCATTCTACCTTAAAGTTTTGCAAAAGCACTTTAACCCATATTTTACTCTGTCAGAGCCAGAAATGAAATGGTATCATGTATTTCTATATATACAAGACGTTTGACACAATTTTATTCCCTATCACCTGTTCTTAACCTTTGTTAATATTAAAATTTTACATTCACAACATTGTTGTTGTTTGGAGAGTAATTTTTGATAATATCATTCAGTTTCATAACCAGAGTTCTAATGTATTTTTAGATACATTTATTGTTTTGAATAATTACTCAGAAACAAACTTCTTATACTGTGACAGCCCATTCTTGATGTTTCTAATTTGTTCCATTTATCATTCTGTTGTAGCACATCTTCAAAAAATTGTTTCAAAGATATACAGGTCCTTACATATCTGAGAATGCTTTTATGTTTTCACACATGAAAGACAGATTGCCTAGATGTAAAATTCTAGGGATAAAAATGTTTTTCTTTCAAAACTTGCATAATATAATCATATTCCTATGTAGTTGTATGATTCAAAAGTTGGAATGCAAAAAGTGCACACAGTTACAATTTCTCTTGAAAAAGTCCTTAAAACATGATTCCAGATCTGGGCCCTTGAAAACTCAAAAGCTCAAGATAATCTTCTTTGTTTTTGTTTCTTGTTTTATGCCTTTTGGCTGAAGGCCCTCTTTCTCTAAAAAGTGAAGGCCCTATATTTGCTGGGGAAACAATTTGGAAGTGGACTTTCATTAGGCAAAACATGAATTATTTTGTTTGGTTATATAGATTGTTCCCACAGGCCTAGATAAGTCTTTCTAGGCTTATCATGTTCTTAGCAAAGCTTACAAAGCAAAGTTAACTAAGATAGGTCAGTATCTCCTCTGGGAAGCCTGTGATTCCATACCACTTCTTCTGTCAAGGCTTGGGAAGGTGCCCCTCCTCTGTGCTTTCCTTTTCCATTCTGTAGTTATTGCCACATATATTACATTATAGTAAACTTATGGGTTATCTCTTTCTCTCTCTCCACAAATATTGTAGGCTCCTTTGGGATAGGGCTTGAGTCTCATTTCTTTTTATCCCTAATGTCTACTACACAGCCTGGTTCATAGATGAGCAATGGAAATTTATTAAACTAAACAGGAAGATGCAGTATTCTGGAAACATAATACTAACCAATGTATGAGGGTTCTATAATTATAAGCAACCTTTTAACTGCATGGAAGTGGTGACTGAGAAAACTAAATTTCATATTAAAAATAAGAAATCAGCAGAGAACATTTCTTCCTTGGATGTTTCATGTCCTATGATGAGAGGACCAGTAAGAAGCCAGTATTATGTATCAATAAATCCATTTTGTGTCTAAAGCAAATGCTCTTGTTCTCTGGGAAAAGTTTCAGTACCTCAGCCTTCCAGAAAGACACAGTAATAAAAATAACAGGAAACTTAATAAAATAATTAAATAACTGAATCCTTGATTATGGGGTTTTAGTGGTCAGAGAGCATCAGTGGCTTGGATTTGCCATGTTTCCTTTATAGTTTCACATCTTTGTAGACCCTTTGTAGATTCTTGTGTCACAGATAATTGTCACTTACGCTATCAATTTTATCCTTTAAAATTCTTTACTTCTTTAAATATATAAAAAAGGACTTTCAGTGTAAAAGAGAAAGTGTGCCATATTTTTCTTTTATTTCTGTAATACAATTATTCCATGTTTACAGTAGAAAAATACAGATGTACAGATAACAGAAAAAGAAAAACACATTTTGTTATATTTTCTTCCAAGATTGAAATATGCCATGTCTTTGTTAAGGGTGAATTAAATCAGCTTCCCAACATTAAATGTTATGTTTTCTACCATTTCCTCTACACAGTGAAGGTGGCACAATGAAACCCAAACGTCTCCTAGAATTTTATTTCTAGGCAGCTTGAACTCGGAAATTAGTGTTGGGGCATACCAACTCTTGCCTGCACTAAAAAAACAAAAAACAAAACAAAAAAAAAATCAACAGATTTATTGAGGTAGAATTGACATATGATGAATTGTACACCCTTAACGTTACAATTTGATAGGTTTTGACTCATGTATACACCTGTGACACCATCACCACAATCAAGATAATAAACATATCCATTAACTCCTAAAGTTGTTTTTTCATTCTTTATAATCCCCCCTTCCATCCCTCCCTGCTCCTCCCCAACCTCAGGTACTTTCAGTTTTGTTTGTTTGTTTTGTGTGTGTGTGTGTTTTTTATAATATATAGATTAGTTTCCTACAATTTGATATACACGGAACTATATACTTTGGACCCTGTATCTATATCAGTCATGGTTCAACCAAAAAGCAGAACCAGTGGGGGTGGTGGTGGAAACAAACACATATTTTAAAGAGACATGTTAAAGGGAATTGGCTTATGCAGCTGTGGGGGCTTGTTAAGCAGTCTTTTTAAGGCTACGTCTCCATGTCTGATGATAGCACTTGAAGTCCACTGGGCAGGAAATCAAGAAGGAAAGCTCACAAGCAGGCTGGAACCAACAAGCATGAGCTGAAACCTGTAAGCATAACCTAAAACCCAAGAGCATGAGCTGGAACCCCACAAGGACACACTGAAATGCTTCTCCATTCTTGTTGCCTCTGATCTTAGTGATGAAGGTATCCTGCAGGAGCCAGGGCCCTTTGTCTAAAGGTACGCACATACCTGGCCCCAAAGTCAGAAAAAATGAGGAATCAAGGGAAGGCAGAGCAATTACAGAGCCAGATGCTGCTTCATGCCAACAGAGTCAGCAGATAGGCAACAATGTGTGTCAGCTACAATGTGGCTTTCCAGTAACCCTCCAAAATTTCAAAAAGATCTCCCAGGTGGCCCACCCTTACCAGAAACGTACAGGAGAGAAAAATTCTTGGACATGTAGTACAGACCAGCCAAGTTAATACATTACAAAGTCATCACATGCTCTTTTTTGCCTGGCTTCTTTTACTCAGCATAATTATTCTGAGATTCATCTATGTTGTTATATGTTTCCTTTTTATTGCATTCCATTTTATGAATATGCCATAACTTGTAAAACAATTATCTCTGTTGATGAACATTTGGATTATTTCCAGTTTGAGGCTGTTATAAATACAGCTGCTATGACCATTTACACACAAACATTTCATTTCTCTAAGGTAAATACCTAGTAGTAAAATATGATCTGGGGCATATGATAGGTGTATATTTAACTTTTTAAGAACTGCCATTTTGTTTCCTAAAGTGGTTGTACTATTTTACATTCCCATCAGCAGTGTACGAAAGCTCCAATTCCTTCATATCCTTGCCAACCCTTGGTAGAATGAATAATTTTAGACATTATAATAGACGTATAGTGTTATTTTGATTTTAATTTGCAATTTGAAAATGACAACTAATATTCATCATCTTCTCATGTGCTTATTTACCATTTGTCTAGTATTTTTGGTAAAGAATATTTTCAAATAATTTGTCCATTTTGTATGAATTGTTATATTATTGAATTTTAAGAGTTCTTGATATTTTCAGGATACAAGTCTTTTATCAGCACTTGTGATCTGTAAATCTTTTTTCCCACTCTGTGTTTTATTTCATGCTCTTAACAGTATCTTTTAAAGAGCAGACATTTTAAATTTTGAGGAAGTCCAATTTATTAATTTATTCTTTTCTGAATCACGGTTTGGTGTTATAGCCAAGACATTTTTGCAAAATCCAAAGTTATAAAAATTTTTTAAGTTGTCTAAATGTTTTATACCTTTAGGGCTATGATCCATTTTGAGTTAATTGTTATTTTGGTACAATGTATTGATCAAAATTCATTTTTTTTTTTTTTTTTACATATGGATATACAATTGTTCCAGCACAATTTGTTGCAAAGAACATACTTTCACCACTCAATAATTTTTTTCAATTTTGTAAAAAAATTATTTTGGGTGTCTTAAGTCCTTTGCATTTTCATATAAGATTTTTTGTATGAGCTTGTCAATATCTACAAAAACAAACATACAAACAAAACCCTGCTAGGTGCTGATTGGGATTGCACTGAGTCCGTAGATCATTTTGGGGAGAATTGGCATTATCATAATATTAAGTCTTCCAATCCAGGAACACAATATATCTCTTCACTTACAGTATTCTTTAATTTCTCTCATTAATTAATGCTTTATAGTTTTCAGAGACAAGTCTCACACATCTTTGGTCAAATTTATCCCTAAAGCTTTCATATTCTTTTGCTATTATGTTTTTAAAATTTTAATTCCAAAATCTTTGTTGCTTGCTAATATATAGAGATACAACTGTATTTTTGTATACTGTGTTCTGTGAGCTTGCTAAATTTACCTCTAGGAACTAACTTTATTGTAGATTCTTTGGGACTTTTTTACATAGGTATCATGTAATATGTGAAAAAAAGATAGTTTCTTCTTGGATTGTTTCCAGTGAGAAATCTGCTGTCATTATTATTATTATTATATTTTATTAGTTTCAGGTGTACGAAACAACACAATGATTAGACATTTATGCTATCATTCTTTTATTTGTTCTTCTGTATGTAATTTGTCTTCTTTTACTGTTTTTAAGATTTTTCTCTTTATCACTAGTTTTGAGTACAAATCTGATTATGATGTGCCTTATTGGAGTTTCCTTTATGATGTTTATGCTTAGGGTTATTTGAGCTTTTTTTATACGTGTGTTTATAGTTTCAATCAAATTTGGAAAATGTTTGGCCATTATTTTCTCAAAGATTTATTTCTCCTCCTCTTTCTTTTCTTCATTGAAGACTTCAATGAGTTGTAGATTGTCTACTGCTATCCCGTATCTCAATGATGATCTTTCCATTTTTTTAAATTCTGTTTTTTTCTGTTTCATTTTGGATAATTTCCAGTGTTACAGCTTTAAGTTCACTAATCTTTTCTTCTGCAATGTGAAATCTGCCATTAATCCTATCAAGAATATTTTTCGCCTGAGATATTGCAGTTTTCATCTTTCCTCTATCTTCTTGAATATATAAAATACAGTTTTAATGTTCTTGTCTCCTAATAGTATTGTGTTATTTCTGGGTCAGTTTTGATTGATTCCCTTCTCATTGAGGGGAGCATTTTCCTGCTTCTTTGTATACCTGGTAAATTTTAATTGGATGCCAGGTATTATAAATATCTTCTTTTTTTGGGTGCTAGATATTTCTGTATTGTGATAAATATTTTTGAGCTTTGTTCTGGGATGCAACTAAGCTTCCCGCCAAACATTTGTATGTGTGTTTGTGTGTGTGTGTGTTTTGGTTATTTATTTATTTTTTTTAAGATAATGCTTCTAAGCTTGTTTCCCATTTCTCAGGGATCAATGTTCTTTTTCTTTGTTACCAGATTTACAATTTCTTTAAAACTATTATTTTACCTTTTTATAGTGCTTTAGTTGTTTCATTCAGCATAGTAAATCAAGTCTCTTTTACTCTATCTTGGTTAGAAATTGAAGTCTCTTTTCATTAAAAGTTGAAGAAAATAAAAATGTTATGGGCATTTTACTTAAGTCGAATGTGGTTTCATTCAATCATTTGGCTCTGTCTCAGAGACTGGAGAAGGGATTCTATGGGTCTCTATTTACTTTCTTGGTGAAGAGCCTCCTGCAAAAGGCCTTATCCAAAGGGGAAGGGACAGAGCTGAGGTGAAACTGCTTGGCTCAAGTTCAAGGAGTCACAATAAGAGGAGAAAGGGATATTAATGATTTTATAGCTCTGTTATGGAATAGGAAGAGAGGACTGAAGTGAAAATGTGAGAAGACCCTATAAGTTCAGATTCCCTGAAATAGCTATAGGCTATTGAAAATCAGTGTTCAGTGAGCAGTCTGAAGCTCTGACAATAGTAAATAAGGTAGTAAGGAAAGGCCGCAAGAGTGTCTGGTGCTTACAGAAGGGAAAAAAGAAGAGGAGGAAAGTGACATGAAGACAGGTCCACTTCAGATCAATGCCTCTCAGTCCTATTTGGGTAGAGATTTTAGAGGGCTGAAATTTCAATTAAAGAGCTAAGGTCAAAGCATGAAAGAAAACTTGGGGAAACAAAAATGGCCTCTGACAGAGAAGTCCCACATGGAGTGTGTGTGCATGTACATACACAGGCCAGCCATGGGGAGTAAAAGGAGGTGACATGATAGTGGGGGCCGCAAAGTAGTGTGGTTGCTTTGAGTAACTGAATTTTCAAAGTCTTTAGCTAGAAAAGTGACTCACTCTTTCCAGACATGAGATATGGTCTTTCTGCAGTGATGAGGTCTGTGTTTGTCTCTAATGACGACATTTCTGCTCTGTGGCAGTCCACAGGTGGGCCAGTCCAGCTGAATAAACAGGGCCAGCACTGAAGCCTCAGGTCCTGGCATTACCCAAAGCTCTCACTGTGCTTTCTCAGATGTTGGTTTTCCCCTCTTGCCAAAGAAAGATTAAATGAGCCTTAAAATAGGTGGGGAAAAGTGACATAAAGTTTTTTATCAGGACACTCTGAAACCCACTTGTCAAAGGTCTACCTGGAGGCATGATGAGTTGAATAGAGAAGGATCCATCATAGGCACAGACATGAAAATGGCTGAAAGTCTGTTAAACACTGCAGCCCAGGTTGAGACAAAGGCTGTGAGCCTTTGCAAATCTCTGTGGAAGGAGATCAAAAGGGAAATATCTGCTTTGTCTTTACATGATTACCTCTTTTCCAAATGGCAAATATCCCATTCTTGGAACATACTGCACAGGGAAAGTGTGTGGCCCTGGACAGCACTGAGTAATAAAGTAGCATTCAACTGAGAGTTCTAGTTGAAAGTGAAAAGAGAGAGAAACCCTGAGCAGCCACTTTTACAATAAAATAATGCAACCACAGGTTATAATGCTCCAGGCAGTGCTTACCAAAAGGGAGTCAGTGGTTTGGCCGCTGGTGACCTCACTGTGCTGATCTCACTGTCTGCTATGCTTGGCCAGCAGTGAATAATCTCAGCTTTTCCCCTTCAGTTCCACTCATGTGAATTATTTCTCATCAGACCTTGGTAAATTCCATCAAAAGCCATATAGCAGTATTTCATGTTTACCAGCTGGAAGGATGCCAACAGTGCCAGCCCACTATTTAAGACCTGTAACACTTTCTAAATTTATCCTGACATTGAAGTTTCTACTATTGCCTAATTTGGCAACCTTCACTTAGGTCAGACTCATTAGTACAAACCTAAAGTTCATTTTATACGCTTAGAATCTAATGCCCACTAACCCTGCCAGCTATCTCTTTGCACCCTCTTCTTTTAGAACTTAAGAAAAAAAAATGTTAAATTTGTTCCTTCATCCATCTATCCATCCTCACAACCACTTGTCCATCCTATTGATAAATGTTGGTGTACATACATTGTGCCAGTCCTGGTGCCATGTGATGGAGTTACAAAAATAATAATGACAACAATGATGACAAGGACAGTGATGTCAGCAAAATGTAATGTAGGACATGAGCCTCTGACCTCACACAAAAATCAATAATGCGACTGCTAGCCATGAACAAAAACAGCTCTGAGAGAGCTCTGGAGACCATGTAGCAACATGGGCGAACAAAAATAACCATGAGAATAACTGCACAAGAAGAGAAGGAAGACAGCTTCATTTTGCCTGCATCATCCCATCTGGCAAGCTGGCATTGCTCAATGAGTATATTTATTATAAATATTAGATATCATCTTCATTGTTTTTTCTTTTCTGAGAGGCGGTGGGGGAGCTTTCCTTTCTGAACTGATGCTCTCTAATCCAACACTAAACAATATTGTCCTAGAACTTCTTTTCATCATTATTTCAGGAATTCCTTTTGCTTCCTTCCTGTGAATTCTGTTCCTTTTCCGCCACAATAGCATCCTTCTCGGTTTACACTTCTTGGTTTACATGTTTTTGTGGGACATACCAAAACAGCTGTTTCCAGACAGAGAGGGCACAGACAAGGAGGGAAAGAAGTAGGGAGGGAAGGTAGGGATAATTCGGAGAAAGCATTCCATGTAAGGAAATGTGCAGTGAGCACCCTGGGGTAATGCAAGTATTCTGTGTACGTTGGAAACTCCGAGAAGGCCATAGGTTTCAACCACACATACAGAATTGGAAAGGTGGGAAGATAGATCTTTATATTCTTCAGTGCACATAACAGGCTTGGATCTCATATGGAGGACATACAATTACTCCCCAACCACCAAAAACAAGCATTAAAGAATCTGTACTTTGCTATGTTACAGAGAGGACACCATTAAACAAAGACTCTTGTAACCCTTCCTTAATCCATGAAAAACAATTGAAGAAAATAGCATATATTTTTGTGAAACTACTTATAGGGGGAAAAAAGCACAGATAATCAATACATCTCAAGTGTTGAAATCTTCCACCATTCCAAAGGAGATAAAAAACAAAATTAAAAAATCTGAACTACAACAACAAAACAACCATGAAGCAAAAGAAAACTACCATATAACATTTCAGACTGAATTAAATAACTTCAAACTAGTATTTGGAAATATGAAAAACTACCTTCAATCAGAATTTTAAAGCATAAATGAATTTGGGAAAAAAGAGAAATTAAGAGAATTGCTTGAACTCAGGAAATAAATAGAACAAAAAGAAAAATCATCTTGAAATTTAAAAGTAAATTTTAAGAAGGTAACTATATTAGCTTTTTAGGGTTGCCTTCACAAATTACCACAAACCAGGTGACTTAAAACAATAGAAATGTATTCTCCCCACTTTTGGACACCAGAAGTCTGAAATCAAGGTGTCTGTAGGGTTGGTTTCTTCTGGAGGCTTTCTCCTTGCTTTCATCCCTCTCTCCTAGCTTCTGGTGGCTGCTAGTAACCTTGGTGTTCTTTGGTTTGTAGATGCATCACTCTAATCTTTGCTTCCATATTCAAATTACCTTCTTTTCTATATGTCTTCTCCCCTTCTCTTCTCCTCTAAGGACACTTGCCATTGGAATTAGGGCCCCAAAAGATAATCTAAAATGATCTTAGTCTCAAGATCTTGATCTTAATTGCATCTACAAAGACCTTTTATTCCAAATAAAGTCACATGAATAGTTTCTGGGTAGATATATCTTTTAGGGGCCACCATTCAACTCACTACAGCACCCAAAGATGAATAGGCTAAAACGGAAATTTAGTGACACTGAAGAAAGACAAACAAATAACTAAAAAACATTAAATGATATACAAAGTAAAAAGGGTCAGGAAAAAATGATTGACACAGATAATAGGCAAAGAAACACAGGTATAATTGGAATTCTTGAAGAAATTAAAAAAAAAACACATGAAACTATTATTTAAAACTATAATTGTAGAAAACTTCCCAGTAGTAAAACATAAATCTTCAAATTAAAAGGAACCAGCAGCTGGAAAAATTAATCTGAAATGATCAACTCCAAGATAACATAATACAACTGTCTTAATCACTCATTCTACATATTTATTCCTTCACCAAGCCTATACTGGCTCAATTACTGTAGCTTTAGTAAGTATCAAAATCAGGTAGTATGAGCCCTTCAATATTTTTTTTAAGTTGTTTTGCATATTCTAAGTCCTTTGCATTTCCATATAAATTTTATAATTCACTTGTCTATTTCCACAAGGAAGCCCACTACATTTCTGTTTGGAATTGTGTTGCATGTAGATCAATTTGAGAGAAATGACATATTAATAATATTGAGTTTTCCAATCTGTGAGAGAAGTATATCTCTCCATTTATTTAGGGCTTTGCTTTCTTTCATCACTTTTGTAATTTTCAGCATACACATATTTTGTTAGATTTATACTTAAGAATTCCATGTGTTTTGGTGTATTATAAATGGTACTAGTTTTTTAAAATCCTAATTTCTAATATTCATTTCTACAAAATAAAAATTTAATTGATTTTTCTATATTGACCATATATCCTGTGGCCTGTAGAATCTATTGTAGACTCTTTGGGATTTTTTACATAGAAAATCCTTTTATCTATGAATAGAAAGTTTTCTTTCTTTCTCTCCACCATGTATGAAAAACGTTTTTCTTGGCTTACTGAATCCCAGGTTGATGTTGAATAGAAGTTTTAGGAGCAGACATCCTTGCTTTGTTTCTGATCTTACCAGCAAAACACTCAATCTTTCACCAGTTAAGTATGATGCTGTAGGTTTTTTGTGGATTTCTTTATCACAGAAGCAATAGACGTTTCCTTCTATTCTTAGTTTGCTGAGTATTTTTACCATACATGCATGTAATATTTTATGTTATCATTTTTTAATTTTTATTTGACTTTTTAAAATAGTTTCCATCTTTCTGCTGAAATTCCTCATGTGTTCACACGTCTATCTTTTCCAATATAGTCTTTAGCATATTGTAGTTATTTACATCATAGTTCCAATATCTGAGTCTTATAGGAGTCTGGTTCTTTTGATTACTTTGGCTGACTATGATGATATATTTTATTTATTTTGCTTTTTGTGAGTTTTGCATTTTGGTTGAAAGCCAGACATTGCTTGTAGGACAGTAAAAACGAAGGTAAGTAGTATTTATGCCTGGAATTGGGCACTGTTCTTCTGCTAGGCCATAACACAAGTATGTGGGAGGTTAAGTCGATGTAGTCAGGAATTGAGCTGGGCTTCGGTTTTGGTGTTCTATAATTACTTTCAGTTGGCCACTGGCTTCCAATTCTAGTGTTACCTTCTGCTTACAGTGGGTCAGGTTTACCTGAGACTTTCTCTGTGTTCCTGCTCTACTCTTAGCTTTAGGCCTTTACTGTTTGCCTATGTCTGCATTTCAGAGAGGATTCCTCTCCACCCTCTTGCCCCTCCCTCAGCAGTAGATTACAATTGCTTCTTACTTACTGCCAATGCAATGTAGCGTGGCTGGAGCAGAATGACTCTTGTCTTGGTCCTACCTCAGTCTTAGGCAGGCCCTGCATCCCTGAATTTTGAGGATGAGACCTTCTCAGTGATTCTGTCCTACCTCAGCAGCAGAATACCTATAGTGGTCTGAGCCCATGATGACCTTTTTTTCCTTCCCTTCCTCTCAGCCACAATCAGTTTTCACCTAGGCCCTGGGATTAACAGGGATTTTTGCCCCTTGGCCCAGCAGTTTAACTCTACTGTTTTGAAAGAGATCAATTTCCCTTTCTGTCTTTCCTGCAGTAGAATATGCTCGCCTCCTCTCCGTCTGTACCACAACGCGTGCTTTCTCTAGTCTCTTGCCCTGCCAACCACTCTTTCTTTGTGAATGAATACTTTGTGTATGTGTGTGTGTGTGTGTGGGGGGGGTGTATAGGGGGCCATTGAAAAAAGCCTGAAAGCAGGTGTGAAATACCTTATTTCTTTGGCTCAGAGGGATCCTAGTCTCTCACATTATGCCACTCACATTCGTACTGGGTTAAAAATGTTAGCTGAGTTTTTTCCTACTTATAATCTGGCCATATCTTCTTCCTGTGGTTTGCTCCAAGGGAGTCGGTGTTTGTGTTTTGTCTCTCTTTAGAGGCACCTGTATTTTGAGTTAGGATAACCAGTCATCCTGTAACCTCAGCTACCTAATGAGTTTAAGAAAATCTGTGATGATGATGATTATCCTCTGGCTTCTTTCAGAATTTTTCTTTATCTTCGAATATCTGTAATTTGAAAATGATATGCTTAGGTGTAGTATTTTTTTCATTCATCCTACAGAAGCATCCTGCATCTGTGGTTTGGTGCCTGACATTCATTTGGGGGAAATTCTCAGTCATTGTGCTATATATTTCTTCTGTTCCTTTCTCTCTTTCTTCTTGTAACATTCCTATTACATGTATGTCACAACTTTTGTAGTTGTCCCACAGTCCTTGGATATTCTGTTCTGGTTTTTTTTGTTTGTTTGTTTCAGTTTTGTTATCTTTGCTTTTCATTTTTGGAGGTTTCTATAACATATACTCAAGCTCAGAGATTCTTTCTTCAGCTGTGCCCAGTTTACTAATAAACCTACCAAAGGCATTCTTCTTTTCTGTTATACTGTTTTTGATCACTAGCATTTCTTTTTTATTTTTTTTTCTTAGGATTTCTACCTCTCTGCTTACACTGCCCATCTCTTTTTGCATGTGGTCTACTTTATCTATTAGAGTTCTTAGCATATGAATCATAGTTGTTTTAAATTCTCTGAATAGATAGTTCCAATATTCCTGCCATGTCTGGTTTTGATGCTTGTTCTGTCTCTTCATATTGTGTCTTTTGCCGTTTAGTATGGCTTGCAATTTTTTCTTGATAACTGGACATGATGCACCTGTTCAAAGAAACTGCTATAAATAGGCCTTTAGAAGTATGATGGTAAAGTATGGAGAAAGTGTTCTCAGTCCTATAATTAGGCCTTTTAGTGGCCCTGTCGCTCTGGACTGTGAACTTCACAGATGTTTCTCAGCTTTTTTCAATTCTCACATAGGTAGGACAAAAAGATTAAAGTGGGCTGGAATCATGTAATTCCCTTCCCCCATGACAGCTAGGCACAAACCCACACAAAATAAAAATGATCCTTAAACCTATGAAAAGATATCCAACCTTACTCAGATACATGTAAATTAAAATTACAATTAAATACTATTTCTCACCATTCAGATTGGAGTTAATTGGATAGTGTAAAATTTGGATGCAAGGTTATGAGGAAATAGCTACTCATATGTTGTGGGTAAAAATGCAAGCCAATAACATTATTGTGAAGGAAATTTTTGCTTTCTGTTCTCTTGTCATCATCCTTACACTTCCTTAAGTCTATAAGACTCATTGCTTTTCAGGGCCTTCATACAGGCTCTTTCCTCTGCCCAAAATACTTGCTCCCCCAAACACAACCATCACTTACCTGACTCTTGCCCCTCCTACAGTTACCCGCTTAACTTGAGTTCCAAATGCATACTAAGTAGATAATGTAACATGGGACTCGCCACTTGTCCAGTAACTGCACCTCCTAGCAGACCACGCCTTTATAGTCCTTATCCTAGTCTGTCCTATTCCATACATCCAGCTGATATGATTAGCATCTATCCATCCCACTACAGACTGTAATTCCATAAAGGTCTGTTTGGCTCACTGGACTAGCCTCAGTATTACCCAGGGCTTTGGTATATATCTCAGATTCTAGTGTTTATTGAATAAATGAAAGTACAGTGTTTTAGGATCAGAGACATGTTCACAAGGGATGGGGTAAGGTAACAGGAGGAAATAAAAGCAGGCAAGGAAGAGCATCCCCAGCATTCCAGCCAGGGCTAATCGTCATTCAAGTCACACGAGCAGCCCAGGAGCATGTCATGAGCTCTTGGCAGTCTCAGTTGTCTGGCTCTGCTGGTGTCTGAGCAGCAAAAGCCAGCGTCCCTTGGTTTCTGCTGTTCTTGACTTATTCTTGCTATTCATTCCTCAGCAACACTCTTCTGCTTCTCTTGTTAAATGTCCATTAAGATGAATTTTTTTTAAAAAATTGTCCTTATGACAAATTTAACACCAGCTCATTACAGAAAGATTAAATAAAAGCAATAGAATACTGAAAAAAAAGAAAAAAATCTATTATCCCATTTACCTAGAAAAAAAACAATAACAGCTTGAATATCAACTCTTGATATATAATAGCCTTCCAGAAAATATATATGTACATACAGAAGTGATCTTTCACCAAAGTGAGACATTTGGAGATTCATATTGTAACCACAATTCATCTAAGCAATACATGACTTCTCGTTTGGCTATTGAGAAATAGGGTGGAAAGTCCCAACTGACAGGCAACCTATAAATGTCATGAGAAATAACAAGAGAAACAGAGATTGTCAACCATACTGTTTATCCTTCAACCCAATATTGGTCCCTAGTGGGGAGGCCAAAGTCCCCAGATTAGGACACTTCCATCACTGGGAATGCTTGCGAACAGGAGACTTTTTGTGCAAGTAACAGATTAGTGGATATGTAAATGGGTATGCTATAAAGTGGGTGTGTTTGAGACACAAATGTTTCATGGAAACCAAGCCACATGTACCCTTGCAGGAGTCTACAGGCTATCAGACTTTGTTCATTCCCCAAAGCTAGCCTACAGGGATTGTTACAAATTTTAATTGTCAAGCAGCAACTAGAGTATTCAAGATGAGTATCTCACCAAATTCCTAACAACCTCTGATCTCTGGAAAACCTACCACTTTACCTTCCAAAGGGATATGTGTAGCATTAGTGTATTTCTATTGCTAGTCCCCTTCAAAAGATAAAGATACATATAATAGACTCATTCTTGTCCAGAAAGAAATGTGTTCCGACTTGTCAGGAGTGGGTTGAGAAGGGATATTTTCTCTCTGAGAATCTTGCCTACCTCAAGGGATCAACCTGACACAGGAGTCAAACAGGAAAACAAATAAATAAAGCTTGGGGCATTCCATATGCTATCCCAGATGGAAACCTTTCCAGGGATAGGAGTGCAAGACATCCATGCCTCCTAAATTTAGTGTTTCCAGACTGATGAAAGCTATGGAAAAATTAAATTTCATAAAAAGTGCCACAAATTGTGAAATGGGTTCTGTACTAGGCACATCTCTGCATTTTGTGGGGCTTTCTGAAGTTGTGACAAGCATTCCAAAGAATCCACTAGTAAATATCAGAGCACTTTGGGGGTGGTTAAAGGCCACCCCAAATAATATGCAACCCTGGGAATCTCTTCACAAGGAGAGATTTTGTACCAAAACTCTTTGTATGTCCCATGTCTGGGTAAAGTTGTAAGCTAAAAACAGAAGTCCCCCCCCCCAAAGGATATAATAAACATCCATGGATTTCTAATGTTTTGAAAAAACCACAGAATTTTGAAAAAATACTGTGCATTAATAATTCATTTTCCGTATTTCCCTTTTCTGGTGATGATGGCTCAGATCAGTAACACAGCTGAAAACAACTGAAAAACTGGATAAAATATACTTAAAATAATCTTTTTAAAAGCATCAAAGAGATTATAAAATAGGAAGGAATTATCAGGCCAAAAGTAAAGAGAAGTCAAAGATGTAGAGAAGTAAACAGGCCGGAAGTCACATTTCCCCTGATAGCATTAGCTAATCCCAGAAAATTAGAACCTCCATTTTGTTGGCCTTTTGGGTGCAGAAGGGGACAGAAAACAAAGTGGATCCACACAGTTGGGGAGTCTGAGAGGAGACCTTCCCCTATAACAATCTGAGTTCTAGGATCTCAGAGTGGAGGTGAACAAAAATTGGAACAATCTGAAGAGAATTAAAAAACAGTAAGAATCACTTCAGTTGTCCAAGAAATATCAAATCTTGAACAGCTGGCCCAGACTCGTAGTCCCCTCAGATGTCTGGCAGAAGCAAATGCAAATAGTTTTTGGGCAGAAGCAAACACAAACAGTCTTTGGTGCAAAGTATTTTCATTATAGGCCTTGCAATTATTCCTACAAAGTAACATTTCAAGTGCAACGACTAGCACAGAGTCAAATTTACCTAGCATATAAGAAAATTAGAATCAGTGAATAAAACACAACAGAAAGAGGTCATCAGAAACTCTAGGTGCAGGGCCAGCATCTGTGTTTTAATAGGCCAGCTGAGTCTTTCTGACACATGCTAAAGTTTGAGAATTACTGCTTTATAAACTACTTTAATCACATAAATATGCATCACATAGAAAAATGTGTGAGTATATTAGGTCTGGGGAAAGGCCTAAGAATTTGCATTTCTAACAAGTAGTTGATGATGCTGATGCTATATTATATTTTGAGAAACATTGTTATAAAAAAAGGAATTACTTTACAGGTCAGGATAGTGGTCACCTGTGGGAATGAGAAGGGTTACAATTTGAAAGCAACATGCAGAAATTTCCTGGAATGCTGGCAATTTTCTATTACTTAACCTTGGTGGTAATTACACAAGAGTAATCATTAGATTATATGTTTATATTTTAAGGCATAATGAGATCACCGGTTGCCCTTTTGCCATTCAATCATACAAGTCAAATGCCACTGCACAAATCCTATCCACCATTATCCCACCACCCTCATTTATAATCAACTCCCAAAGTAGGAAAAAAAAAAGTAAAAGTTTGTAACGTTCCAAGACGTAACTTCCTTCACTTTAGTTTCTAGAGTAATTAGGTCACAAAATTAAATTGCTTCAAAAGTTAAGACAAGAAAAATTTAGTCTAAGTTTCTGAAATCCCTGTTTAAAAAGTTAATATTCAAAGGTACGATACTGTCTATAGTCTTAGTTTTTCCTCCCCAATGTAAAAATACCTGCAAAACTACACAACTATCTTAAACTTTTAACAAGAAAAAAACGTCCAATGTAAAAAGTTAGTGCTTTAACTTTTTTCCCCAAGTTAAAAGAAAGGGAGAAAAATCCTACCTTTCACCCACTCCAAAGAGACAAAGATGCTTGCCTTTCTCCAAATACAATCTGAAAATGAAATCTCTAGTGCTGGTCATGCTAACAAGATCCTGCTCTTTTTATTAACCCTCACCTGTGGGGGAAAGCAATATTCTTCAACTGGCCTTACATTTGTAAACACTTTAAGAGAAAATATAGAAAGTCTCTTTGTGGGAAGGGGTCAACGAAAAAAAGTTTAAGAGAACTATATTAAACTGATCGGAACAGATTGTATTTTTAAATCCCTATTCATAAACCCTCAGACATCGTTAATGAATTTTGGGATGTGGATACCTGTTTCGTATGTTTATACAAAGTACTGTTTTTAGTGATCAAATTCTCCTGTAAACTTCAAATAGTAATATTTTCCATGTTTTTAAATTCTCAGTACTAACACATCCTATTACACAAGCCCTCACTTTTACTCTGTGAGGACACAACATACCAGTTATCACAGACTCTGGCTCTGGCAGCTACTCAGTGGCTTGCTATGCCTTGTGATGTTCCAGACAGGTATCTGACAACCAAATACCTGGTCTGAGGATAGTGCCTCATCTTTGGCAAGCAACTGACTGGGTTATGGCAAAAATATATAAAGTTGGGTTTCGTTATGCCCGTAAACATCATGACAGT
This sequence comes from Rhinolophus sinicus, assembly GCF_036562045.2. Lineage (NCBI taxonomy): Eukaryota > Metazoa > Chordata > Mammalia > Chiroptera > Rhinolophidae > Rhinolophus > Rhinolophus sinicus. The sequence continues at coordinate 50,315,168 of NC_133751.1, forward strand.
GGTCACAAACACATCCAGCACCCAGACATGCCTTTCCATTTCTATGGTGAGGACTGGCCAGACCTGCTCTTCTCAGCTCCTACCACCTTTACCATTGCAGAGCTGAATTCACATGTCCCTCACAGCTTCCTCTTTCTTACTCCATCACAATACGACTGTGTGTGTGATGCCTAAGTATTGTATCAACTGCAGGCAGTGTAGCAAGATGGTGCTGATGGCTTAGCACGGATGGTTCCTGGATCCTAAAGGTTAGATCCAGACAATTAGGCTTGTGAAAGGCAGTGTTTATAACCACATGAGTTAATATAGTGGAATTTCAGGATGATATAGTTGGGGTTAGAAGAGGCTTGGAAAGCTCCCCACACTGGGCAGGCAGAAGCTTAGTATCACGAACCTAAATACCTCTCCTTGGAGGAGCTGGGAAGACTGCAGAAGCCACATTCACTGTACACCTCCAACCCACTATCCTGTGTGTTCTTTACCTACAATGTTTTCTTCACCAAGCCTCAGACCCAGCTTACGTGAGGTCAGTTCAACTTAGAAAGCAATCATTTTTAAAAAGGGCGTAACCCAGTGCTCCCTTTTCTTCCCATCGTTGACAACACTTTAAATACTGAATTGGCCATTCAAATGTATACCCTCATTAAATTCTTTTGAGTAGAAAATTCCAGAGTATTAGATTCAGCTGAGCCTGTTATATTAAATTGATTTTTTTTTTTTACTTGTCTTGAGGGTTGTACTACAGAAAAGCAAATGGCATCCTTTCATTAAGGGCCACAAGCTACATTTCATTACCAATGCTCTAAACATTTTGAACCAGAGTCAGAGTTAGCTCTTAGAAACCATGCTATAGAATATCTGCATTACTATATCTTGCAACACAATCTGAGTACTCGCCTTACTCCTAGCTGGCTACTATACACTTTTGCCTTTGTGAGAATATGAGTTCCCCAGGTAAATGTGTGCCACTTAAGAGCTGCAAAGAGTCATCTAGGTCACCCAGTAGGAATAGAGAGGATTACTCTTGGGTTAGGTTGAAAGACTTCATCCCATCCATGGTTATAGACAATAGTTTGTTAGAATAATCACTTGGCTTGCTAAACCAATCACAAGCCCTCAAAGCATTGTACTCTTTCAAGAAATTCAGAGTTGCTGCCAACAGAGTCTGCAAAAGTTGTAGGTATACGTGTTCATTGTCCTGCTCTCCTACGTGTCCTCTGGATTACAAGAACTGGTTTGGAGGACTGTGGGATCTTCTACTCATTTGTGAATCTCACTGTGCTTCACGTGAGTTGATAATGTCCATGTTGTCATCTTTAAAACAAAGTTCTTTATACATACCATTCATTCATTGGTTTTATTTTCAGTCACTTTATCATAAATGGAACTGATAAAAATTTTCAGCCTCCATTTCTTCAGTATCGCAAGTAGTTTCTGAGTAATCTTCAATTTTGAAACTGAGAATATTCAAATATGTTATATTTAGAAGTACAGATCTTGCTGCAAATTGTTTTTCAACATTTCCACCATTACTGAGTTATCTGTATCACTGATTTTTCCATCAAATATTTGACCACATCTGTCTGTGTAATTCATGCTCCCTGTTGACTTATAGTGAGTATAAGGCATCATGGTACCATTTTCTGAATTATTTTCCTTAGCATGTCCTCTTTCAGTTTTCTGTACATCTTTGACCTAAACTCAAAATGTTATTTAAAAGGCTTTTATTTACATATACACAACTCTCATTCCCATACCCCCTCCTGAAAGTTAACATTTTTACCTCTTCTGTGCCTTTGACCATTTTCATAGTGATTAAAAGAACTCTGGAAATGCTATCTGTGTGACCTTGAACACATTACTAAACCTCTTTGCTCCTCATTTTCCTAATCTGTGTATTTAGGTATTAATATGGTATTAGGTATTAGGTATCATTAGGTATTAATATGTGAATAATAATACCTAATGTCATAGCGTTGTTATGAAGTTTATATGTGTGAGGATTCAATGTGTTAATAAATGTAAAACTCTTAGGATAATGCTTGACACATGACACCCACTATATGTCTTAGCTATTGTTATATCTACAGCCATATAATCTCCACAGCTGTTGCGATTATATATGATCCTAGTCTTATGATTTCTGTGTTATTACTATGCTAATCAAACTATCCTGACCATTTAATAGAAAGATGTCATATATATATATATAGGTTCTATCAAGGTTCTATCATTTTCTCAGTTACTCCTTTGAGTACCCTTGCGTATCCAAAAGAAATGTCCCACCGATGGGACAGTCTCATTTCAGTCATCCACAGGTGTCTAGGGCATAGAGATCCAGTTTCTGGGCTTTGGTCATATAGTGTGGCTCATGAGGAAAAGCAGTTAAGGAGCACAGCAGAGACTGAGCCACACGGGGTAAGGAGTGGGAAGGCAAAGCAAACTTTTGGGTGAGGTAGCTCACAAACAAAGCCACTTCTTTCCAGGAGAAGACTGAATCCTAAAATTGAATCACTCCAGAAAACGTGAGCATAATGAAAGCAAACTGAACCATGTCAGTGAAGGAACCCCAAGGGTTGGAAGAATGGCAGTGAATGCTCTGGCTGCAACCACAGCTTCTGGGCAGAGCATTTCAGAGTGGTTCTTTAAGGCAATCCACTGGTAATGGGTCCTACATTGAGATTCTCATACCCTAACAGGCCTGGGCCTCTGCTCTCTTAAGTGAACACTCAGGGCCACTTTCCAGGGAACTAGAGGCTCTAGGAGGATCAGTTAGGACAAGCATCCAGTACCCAATGATTCAGAGATAACATCTTCACTCACCACATTGCTTTTAAGAGACATTCAAACCACTGAAGATTAAGATATTGGAGTCCACCCATTTTACATTCCACAACTGAAGGAGGCTGCTCAAGTGCGAGTTTAAATTTACAGATAATTTTCTGCTCCTATCTGTACTTCCGACTAGAGCATTAGGTGATTTCCTCACTAAAGCTTACTACTTTTTAAGCTGAGGTGACTGACAAAAAGAGGCCCGGCCAAGACAGCTATACTCCCGTAATTTGTAACAATATAATAACCTGGAGAAAAGGCTGGTGAGGTGACCACCCTCCCTTTGCTTACTTCTTCCTTCCTTTCTTTGCAGTTTCTCTACAGTTCATTTCTGTAAAACTGGACAGTCAAAGCAGGAGATGCAGGAGATGCTCTGCCAAGCATCTGAATTTATTCTAGTGGCAACAGAAGTTTGAGACTCCTGCACAAGTGACTATAATTCTGCAGTTCTAGACTACTTGTGTTTAGGCTGCTTTGCAGTTCTTTAACCGCTAAGGCCTTTAGCTTGAGGTTAACTAGGTTAGGAAGGTTGTAGGTGATACAGATGGTAGGGTAAGGGTAGGTAGGGGTATCTTCTGGGAAATGGAGGGCAATATGAATTTTTGGGGGCGAAGCAGTTGTTCTGAACATTTTAAGTTGTTTCCAATACTCCAAGATCTTTGGAACAGTGCTTTCCAAAAGAAAGATAATGTGAGCCACATACGTATATAATTTTAAAATGTCTAGTAGTCACATTAAAAAGTAAAAATGAACAGGTGAAATTAATTTTAATATATTTTACTTAACCCAATATAGCCAAAATACCATTTCAACATGTAATCAATATAAAAATAAAATATTGTACATTTAAAAATGAGACTTTAAAATCTGGTGTGCATCTTACATTTATGGAACAGCTTATTTCTGACTAGCTACATTACAAACGCACAATTGCCACACGTAGTTTGTGGCTGCACTATTGGACAGCACAGCTGCAGAACTTCTTAGTTTCCTTCTCTAAGTCTCTTACTTCCTCCACATCGTGTCAAACAATGCAGCCTCCCCTCTGCCCTCCCTATCCCCACCTGCACCAGCCTTTCCAGGGCACCTGTGAAGCAGTCCAGAGCACTCATTAATGCATGACCTGCTGAGTCCTCACCTGCCTCTATCCTTCAGCAAGGAGCCCAACATTGCTGCCCTCAGAGGTGTGGCATTTCCACATTCTGCACATTCTTCAAAGGCCCTGAAATATGATAGGGGGGAAGGAGGGGGGAGCATTGGATTACAAAGATCTCATGATTCCAACAACTTTCAGTTTAGTCAATAGAACCACCCCTCCTCTGTCTCTTGGTGTCTCAGTAGGTAGGAGAGGTCTAGAGAAGAATCCCTTTTAACTATGTTTTTACATAATTGAATGTAATCAAAGAAGGCCTTTGGGAAAAGACAAGAGTTGGGGCCAGTAGCAGGTGCATAATTTGCTAGGCCAAGTGAAAAATGAAAATAATGGGGCTTTTTGTTAAAAACTTAAGAACTTCCAGATTGTACTCACAAAGCATTAAAACAAGCCCAGGGCCCTCTGAGCAGTGTCCTCCTAAGCATGGAGTGCTGTGTGACTGCACAGGATGGCCATTCATGAGATTGGTCCTGGTTGGGGCTTATGTTTCCAGAGGAAGCAAGGAAGTAGTTAGATTCCTGGAGCTGTCCTTGAGGAAGTAGACTTTAAAGGGGACTCAAAAATCATATCTAGTGAAATTTTGTGAGGAAGAGGTTTTCGAGTCAGTGAGAATCCCTTAGAAAGAGGTAGTGAGGGGATGCCGGAGGTAGGCAAGACACTTGCGTTCGCTGATTAATCAGTGTCACTCACATCCAGGGTATTCATCAGGTCAAGCTCAGCTGGGCAACAAGAGACTGACACTTGCAAAGGTGACTTGCAGGCCTGAGCAGGAATCCTTTCAAGTCAGCTTTCCCCTTCCCAAGCCAGAAACAGGCACTGATGATAAGTGACTGCCAGAAGCTACTGCTATGGAAGTCTGAGCCCTGGCACGGTTTTCAGCCACTGACGCTGCTTGGCCAGACTGGTCAAGGCCCAGCGTTCCTTGAGGACTTTCCTTACCCACGCCCAGCAGCGGTCCACCGCACTTCTGCTTCTTTCCCAGCAGGGGGATGCAGATCTCAGTCTTTAGGAGATTAGGGCGGGGGAGAGGAACCGGGATGGTCGGTCGCCCACCCGGACCCGAGGCACCACCAGGTCCAGGCGAAACCCACCCGAGAAATATCCATTGTTCTTGAAACCCGCGCTCAAAGGGCGGCAGGGGACTCGCCACTGCCCCGGCTCTGGCTTAGCCGCGGCGACGAGGTCCCAGGGATCTCGACGCTCCTGAGTCTCAGAAACTCCTCTTCCCATACCGGCGTCCGGGGGTGGCAACAGTCTGAGGCATCCACTAGCCGCGGATCAACCGAAGCTGGGGCCAGGAAGCGCGTCCCTGGCGACCGGTGGTTTCCCGGGCAACAGGCCCCGCCCCGGCCCCGCGCCCGGCCACCCAGCTTCAGCAGCCCGGAGCAGGCAGATTATTGCCGGGTGTGACAAGCTTTGGGTATCCTTTGCGGTTCGTATTCTTCCCCAGTTCTCTGTCTTGCAGCAGCGCCCACTGGCTTGTTGGCAAAGGCCCTTAGCGCACAGCGTGGCTTAGTACTCGTGTTGGATAAAGGAGTGAAAGATTTGCTCGCCATGGCGGGTGCGAGCAAGTGACTAACAGCCGGTACTAGAATGGGTCAACCAGCGAGGATCCTCCCAGGCTTCAAGGGGGCCGCTCATCCATCAAGACAACGCCAGGCTCTCAGAGACCAGGACCAGTACTCTCAGCTGTGCCTCTTGCTTGCTCACAATTTGCTCATCTCCCTGGCTGGAGTCAAGATGCCATTCTCACATCACAGATTTCTTATGCAACAAGCTTTAAAATGAATCGCTTTATTTAAAATAATATTGAGAAAATTAATAAGATTCCTGCTAATGCAATATCTATACTAACTTAGTTCTGAGTTTAAAGGAATTGCAAATCTCCTATTACATACTAGCAGCTTACCTCTTGTTCACTTTTGCAGAAAATGCAATGGTACATTGAAAACTGTTTCAAACAAATATGTAGTTGGAGATGCTATCGTAACAAATACATCTTTTTCCCAAATAAGTGTATGTGAAAGTTTAAATTAGATCTAAAACTTCTCATAATTAATTGCACAGCTCTTAAATCAACGTGATTTGATATGTTTACATTGTGAAAGTTCTCCCCCCATTGGGTTAATTAGCACATCCATCACATATTTACTTTTTTTTGGTGAAAACATTTAAGTTCTACTCTTAGTAATTTTTTTTACTGGAAATATTTTTAAAAATCTATTGTTAGCTTCAGGTATACAAAACAACATAATTATTACGCATTTACACTCCTCACAAAGTGATAATCTCAACAAGTCTACTACCCATCTGACACCGTACATAGCTATCACAATACCATTGACCATATCCCCTATGCTGTACTTTACATCCTGTCACCATATATATATGTGTATTTTAGTTATAGGTGATGTTCACTATTATTTTATGTTAGTTACAGGTGTACAGCACAGTAGTTAGGCATTTACATAATCTCTGAAGAAGTGATTCCCCCTGATAAGTCTAGTACCCATCTGACACCATACATAGTCTTTACAACATTATTGACAATATTCCCCATACTGTATTTCACATCCCCATGACTATTTTATGACTACCTATTTGTACTTCCTAATCCCTTCACCTTTCTCACCCATCCTCCGATCTCCCTTCCAACTAGCAACCATCAGTTTGTTCTCTGTATCTATGAGTCTATTTCTGTTTTGTTTGTTCATTTATTCTTTTCTTTAGATTCCACATATAAGCGATATCATATGGTATTTGCCTTTCTCAGTCTGACTTATTTCATGTAGCATAATATCCTCCAGATCCATCAATGTTGCAAATGGTTAGATTTCACCTTTTTTTATGGTAGAATAATACTCCATTGTATAAATATACCACAATTTCTTTATCCAATCATTTATTGATGGACGTTTAGGTTCTTCCCATATCTCGCCTATTGTGAATAGTGCTGCGGTAAACATAGGTGTACATATATTTCTTCAGATAAGTGTTTTGGATTTCTTTGGATAAATATCTAGGAGTGGAATTGCTGGGTCATAAGGTAGTTCTATTTTTAATTTTTTGAGGAACCTCCAAACCATTTTCTGTAGTGGCTGCACCAATTTGCAAAGCCACCAACAGTGCACAAGTGTTCCCTTTTCTTCCCATCCTCGCCAACATTTGTTGTTTGTTGATTTATTGACGATAGCCATTCTGACAGGGGTGAGGTGGTATGTCATTGTGATTTTTATTTGCATTTCTCTGATGATTAGTGATGTTGAGCATCTTTACATATGTCTATTGGCCATCTGTATGTTCTCTTTGGAGAAATGTTTATTCAGGTCCTCTGTCCATTTTTAAATTGGATTGTTTGTTTTTTTTGGTGTTGAATTGTATTAGTTTTTTAAAAAATAAATTTTGGATATTAACCCCTTATCCAGTGTATCATTAGCAAATATCTTCTCCCATTTAGTAGGATGTCTTCTCATTTTGTTGGTGGTTTTCTTTGCTGTGCAAAAACTTTTTAATTCGATGTAGTCCCATTTGTTTATTTTTTCTTTTGTTTCCCTTAACCAGGGAGATATATGAGCAAATATATTACTAAGGGTGATGTCTGAGAGTTTACTTCCTATATTTTCTTCTAGAAGTTTTATGGTTCCAGGTCTTACATTTAGGTCTTTAATCCATTTTTAGTTTATTCTTGTACATGCATAAGAAGGTGTTCTAGTTTCTTTTTTCTTTTCTCTTTTTTTGCATGTGTCTATCCAGTTTTCCCAGCACCATTTATTAGATAGACTGTCTTTACCCCAATGTAAATTCTTGCTTCCTTTGTTATAAATTAAATGACCATATAGGCATGGGTTTATTTCTGGGCTCTCCATTCTGTTCCATTGATCTATGTGTCTATTTTTATGCCAATGCCATGCTGTTTTGATTGCTATAGCCTTGTAGTATAATTTGATATCAGGTAGCATGATTCCTCCAGCTTTGTTCTTCTTTCTCAGGATTGCTGTAGCAATTTGGGGTCTTTTATGGTTCCATATAAATTTTAAGATTATTTGTTCTAGTTCTGTGAAAAATGCCATTGGTATTTTGATAGGGATTGCATTGAATCTATAGATTGCTTTGGGTAGTATGGACATTTTTGCTATATTAATTCTTCATATTCATGAGCATAGTATATGTATGTTTCCATATATTTGTATCTTCTTTAATTTCTCTCTTCAATGTCTTATAATTTTCTGAGTACAGATCCTTTATTTCCTTGGTTAAACTTATTCCTAAGTATTTTATTTATTTATTATTTATTTATTCATTCATTTATTTATGATACAATTGTAAATAGGATTGGTTTCTTAATTTCACTTTCTGATAGTTTGTTGTTGGTGTATAAAAGTGTAACCATTTTCTGAATATTAATTTTGTATCCTGCTACTTTACTAAGTTCAATTATCAGCTCTAATAGTTTTATGGTGGAGTCTTTGGGGTTATATGTATAATACCATGTCATCTCCAAAAATGACAATTTTACTCCTTCCTTTCCCATTTGGATGTCTTTTATTTCTTTTACTTATCTGGTTGCTGTGGCTAGAACTTCCAGTTCTATGATATCTGACAATTAAGTTCGCGAACTGACCCTAGAAAAAGTGCCACACACCTCATTGCTGAATATCACTATGGTCACCTTTGAAGTACTCCCCTTGGGAAGCTCTGTACCAATATGCCAGCACCTAGTCCACCCTTCAAAGCAATTTTGGAACTTTTTTCTGGAATGGCCATCAGAGTTGTCATCGTATTACTCTTGATGTCCTGAATGTCATCAAAATGCCTTCCTTTCAACAAATTTCCTTTATCTTTGGGTCAAGAAAGGAGTCATTGGGGCCAGATCAGGTGAGTAAGAGGGTGTTCCAATGCAGTTATTTGTTTACTGGCTGAAAACTCCCTCACAGACAGTGCTGTGTGAGCTGGTGCATTGTTGTGATACAAGAGCCATGAATTGTTGGCGAAAAGTTTAGGTCATCTAATTTTTTCACACAGCATTTTCAGCACCTCCAAATAGTAAACTTGGTTAACTGTTTGTCCAGTTGGTACAAATTCATAATGAATAATCCCTCTGATATCAAAAAAGATTAGCAACAAGTTTGCAAATGTAATTGTCACATTTCATATGTTGAATAAAAGTGGTGAGAGTGGATATCCTTGCTTTATTCCTGATCTTAAGGGGAATGCTTTTAGTTTTCCCCCATCGAATATAATATTAGCTGTGGGTTTGTCATATATAACCTTTATTATGTTGAGATATATTTCCTCTATTCCCACTTTGCTGAGAGTTTTTATCATAAGTGGATGCTGTATTTTGTCAAATATTTTTTCTGCAGCTGTTGATATGACCATATGATTTTTATTTTTCATTTTGTTCAGTGCTATATCTCATTAATTATTTGTGGATATTGAACAGATCTTGCATACCAGGAATGAATCCCACTTGATCATGGGGTATGATCTTTTTAATGTATTGCTGAATTCGGTTTGCTAATATTTTGTTGAGGATTTTTCCACTATGTTTTTTAGGGATAATGCCTATAGTTTTAGGGTTTTGGTTTTTTTTTGTAATGTTTTTGGTTTTGAAATCAGAGTAATGGTGGCCTTGTAAAATGAGCTTGGTAGCCTTCCTTCCTCTTGGATTTTTTGGACTAGTTCGAGGAGAATAGATTTTAATTCTTGGAATATTTGGTAAAATTCACCTGTGAAGCCATATGGTCCAGGACTTTTATTTGTTGGGAGCTTGTTAATTACTGATTTGATTTCATTGATGGTAATTGGTCTGTTCAGATTTTCTGTTTCTTCTTGATTCAATCAGCCTTGGAAGATTGTATGCTTCTAGGAATTTATCCTTTTTTTTCTACATTGTTCAATTTTTTGGCTCCTATAGTTACTCACAGTATTTTCTTAATTTTTTTGTATATCTGTGGTTTCTGTTGTCACTTCTCCAGTTTTATTTCTGATTTCATTTATTTGGGTCCTCTCCCGTTTTTTCTTGATGGGTCTGGTTAAAGGTTTGTCAATTTTGTTTATTTTTGACACTTTACTATTGCACTTCTTTCCTAACTTAGCAGTATAAAAATCACCTGAGGAGCTTGTGGAACCATAGATATCTGCCCCCACTTCCCAGAGATTCTCATTCAGTAAGTCTGTGGTGGGACCAGAGTATTTGTATTTCTACAGGCTCCCGAGTGATGCTGATGTCTCAGGTAAGTGATGGTTTCTCCTTTTACCTGCAAGCATTTCAGCTCCAGTTTCCTGACTATTGACCATCTACTTTCTTCTAGTACTCATTTAACCAATTCTATTTTCCAAAATTGTATTAAATGATCCTGATGTCTGTAGTCTCACTTCCCATTCTGTCTGTCCTTATGGATTTATATACTTAAGAAAAAAAATCTTTTCTCTTGTCTTTATGTGGTGTGGGGGAAAAAATGGAAATAAAAGCAAGTATTTAGACTGCTTCCATTTCCAACCAGAAGTCTAATTTGATTATATGTGAGCTTGGGGCAAATCCTGACAGTGGTATCCTCATCCTTTCCAATTACTGCTTCTCTACTCCCCACAAAGGTGGTTACAAACCCTCGTTACTTCTCCCTAAGGCTCCGTCCTGCCTTTTTGTGTACATCCCCTACCCAGTGGAACCTTCCCTTCAACGTAACTCCTTCAGTTTCCTGCCTGTGCACCTGAAACTTTACTTAGTTATCACCTCCTTTTTGTCTAGGCCCATTCTCCTGTTCAGGAAAATTCCTTTATCGTGTACCATCAATCATGCTCTTGGGACTCTGTATTTTCAACTGCTTCCTGTCTATAGGTGCTATGAACTTGTGCATTTCTCTCTCCTATATGCAAAAATAAATAAAACAGCAACTTCACCCTTACCCCCACCCTCCCAACAAATTATCACTGTAATGTAGGTTTACCTCTTACTTATTTTAGTTCATTCTCTCTTGGGTCTGAACTCTGGAGAGTCTTGTACTTTTGTTTTAGGGTGATAGATAACAGATGGCCATGGACACCAACAAGATCAGTAGCTGACAGAGGACCCAGTAAAGCATCAATTTGTGGGCCCCGAGAGAGGATACATGTCGTAGCTAGCTTCATATTCTTGGGGATAATTCCTTTCAGTTATTTTTCAGGGTTGGGAATAGCACGCTTTTAATTGTAACACAAACTAGTCCAGCACTGGCTTAAACCAACTGGAGTTTATTTTCCTCACATAAGTCTAGAAAGAGGCCATGGCTCAGTGATATCAGGACGAGCAACCGTCTGATGCTTTTGGCCTTTTCCTCATGACTGTAAGTGGCCTGCTAGCTCCTGATCGACACAGAGTGTGGCTGGATCTCAAGGAATGAGAACTAAAGATAGTTAGGTTCAGCTGTGTCCCCTAAGGTGTAGATTCACTCTCCCCTTGACAATTTTGGGGACTGAGATATCATCTTAACAAATGAACCACTTCCCCAATAATCATCTCTGGGAGTTATCAAGGCAGATGTGGGTTTCTTGCTTCTGACCTGGCATTCTACTGTGGGGCATTTTCTATCTGACAACCACGGGCTCTGCTGACACTCCTGTTTCTGTTTCTTTCATTAAGTTCTGCTGCTCATGATTCTGCATTACCACTTTTCAGGTTTACACTCCCCTTATTGCTGGACACTTTGGTACTTGCTTTTCTCTGGACACTACTATCTGTTCTCAGGAACCACCATCTCCCATATATACCACCTTGCCCCACTGGCCATTGCTGCTGCTCTCCTGGGTACCACAGCTCCCACTGGAACTGGTGGCTCTGATGCAGTAGAGCTATCCTGTGCCAAAGTTCCATGGCAGTCCATAGGGGAGAAGGCCCCTCTCCTTTGTATGTTATGTTTGGTCATTGGGCACCATGACCATGACGCTTGTTCCTGTGTTCAACAGGATTAGTGAAATAGCTCTTTTATTTTAATTCCACCTCCCACTGCACTCCCATTCCCCAGACACATGACAAACAGTTATACTTAGAATGGTCCCGCCCCATCTGATGTCACTGGGTCATCAAATTGTTCTGTCCAAAGCTTCCCCCCTTTTTTCCATGCTCACTGCTTTTAATGAACTAGTTTAGCCAATTCACCAGTTACCCAGATATCTACTAATCCAATATACTGAGTTCCCATTTTTAGTTCACCAAGGCAGTGGACTCCCAAGAGGTCCCTTGGGAGGAGATAATGTCCAGGTACAGCGGAAAGTTAAGGGAAACCTGGTTATTTGATTCATTCATTAACCAATCCTGCCTACTCCTACTCTACCTTGAAGCAACTTCTAATTCTTCATCCAAGGGGATGGTTACTGAACCCTCACTGACTTTGTATTTCACCATCTGCTGAAAGTAGCTGTGCGCTGAGGTCTCTGGTACCCCAGCAGTAGGATGGTGTGGCTATGACAAGCAAAGTTTATTGCCTGAGAACCCGGTGCTGAAAATGATGGAGTTTGAAAAACTCAGTCTGGGCTTAAGAGGGTTTTAAAATACAAATCTCAAAAGGACAAATGGTGATGAGCTCCTCAATCCTCAGCACATCCCTCAGGGTGGTCTCCTGCCTCATCCCTCATTGCGCTCCATGTCTCTTCCAGAAGTATCAGCCTGGCGGCTTATGTCTTGTGAGGTCCATGAGACTGTAGGTCTCACTGCTGACCACTGCTTCTCACCTGAGCTGCCTGACTGGCACAAAGTTGTTCTTTGCTGCCTCTTTCTCGTTCCTCTACATTGGTCCTCTTCTTCCATTTTTTGTTTTCATTTTAATCTTGTTTCTTTGTCTCTCTCTTGTCTGAATTTCTCTTTTCCTGTGTCTATCTTCTTTGCTTCTAAAAATTCTGTATCTTCCCTTCCCTGACTGACTTTGTTCAATTTATTTGAACACACATTACAAGTATGCATGTGCCAGGACATGTGTTAAGTTGTAGGTTTGTATAGCTAAGTAAAACAAGATCGTTGTTTTCCTGAAACTTGGTTTATTGTTGGCATCGGAACTATAGTCCTCAAAATTAAAACAAAAAAAACAAACAAAAAAAAACAACCATTAGGTGACTACAGTATTTCAGGTGATTTACATAAGATATTGTATTTAATTGTCACAAAAATCAATGAAGTAAGCATTTCGTTTTACATTGGCGAAAATTAACACTCAGACATGATCGGAGTTAGGTGACTAGTGGACAAAGCTCCTGTATCCTGTTCCTGACCCGACCCTTTCTCTTTTGCTCCTCTCTTTTTTCTATTAGCATTATCCCCTTCCACTTCCTTCTTCTCTTAACACCACCCCCTATTATCTATACTTTCCCCTCCCTCTCAAATTCTCTGTACTTGTTTTGTCTCTTGGCCTTTTGTCTCCCCATTTTCATTTCCCTCTTCCCATTTTACTTTTTCTCCTCTCCCTTCCCCTCTCTCCCTGTCTCCCTTCAGTTCATTCTGGCATTCTGATGTTGTCTTTCCTCTTTCTCTCCTTTCTTCATTGCGTTCTATCGTCCTTATTTCTGGGAAAACAGAGCAATATCACATGGTGTGTTCGAGTCAGGGTAGTTTTTAAAACAGGTTTCCTAACATCTAACTCTGCCTGACTCATGAATTCTTTAGTTTTTATTGGAATCATACGGGAGGAAACATTCCGTAGTTATTAAAAGCATGGACTGCCGAGTCCCACCAGCCTGGGAAACATTTTAGGACTGTGTTGTTTTGGTCAAGTTCTCTTTGCGCCTCCGTCTCTTCATCCTTAAATGGGTATAATGATGGGACCTACTATATAGACACTATATCAGGATTGAATGAGATAATGCATGTAAAGCATTTAGTGCCATATCTGTACAGAGTTACTCAATAAAGCTCAGCTAGTGCTATTAAATTATATACGTTATTAAATTTTTTGCATTATGTTCATTATCTCCCAAGAATTCTTTTGTCACCTTACACTGTTTCATACCTGTGTTTATAGTGATATTTTTTTGCTTACCACAACGTTTTTCCTAGCCTGTCTCTCCTTTGGCAGATGCCCCAGCGGCCCAGGGCCTGCCCTTACCCTCAGCTCTCTTGCCCCACTTGATCTTGATGGTTTTCACAGATTCTGGCAGGGCTTTTCCTCACTTACTTTTCTCTAAGACCCTCTTTTCACATGTGGCTTGTTGGTCAAGATGTTTCTCAATCTCATTGCATCTACATCATTCCCTGGGAAAATGTCTTTAAGGTTCTGGTCCTTGATGACACGACTCCTTGTTGCCCAGGGCTGTTGCAGCTGATCACTCAGTATTTATACACTGTTTTTGTTTTCATGAAGTTTGGGTGGAAGGGGTGCTAAGACCGTGGACTCCAAAGCACATCTTGGCAAGGACACCTTGGCAGAATCCAGCCCCCATTGTGCAGGCCCCAGGGGGAGGCGGTTGGGTTTAGGATTCTCACAGTTCTGACTCCATCAGAAGCCCCACTCCCTGCTCAGGGAAGCATGTCCTCTTTTGTCTTATCTCCTCACAAAGCTGATGGCCCCAGAGCAGACACGATCTGTCTCCTTGGCAGCACCTATGCCCTCACTCCTTGGCCAGTCTGATGTTTTTTGACTCAGGCCAAGGTTTGACTTTCAGCTAGAATTATTATTAGCTTTCTCTAGCAGAGAGGCCTCTCAAAACAAGTCAGAGTTGGAATTCGGGTCCCCAGATTTGTGCCGTTAGGTAAATTCCATGTAAGGAAGGCACAATTTGTCCAGGAGAAAGAGGCAGCGGTAGATAAGAAGTAAAAATGGAACTTTTTAGACTCCAACTCTTGATAACACTTGGAATTTTCCCAAACCCATAGAAACTTTTCTTGCTGAAAAAAGTGAGTGGTGACAAAGCGCTGAAGAGAGTAACTAAAGTCCTTGCTTTACTGATCCATTTACCTGCTCACGGTGTAATTTTTAGCTAACACCTTTCTCTGAGCAATGGGATGAAATATGCCCTAGCCTGTGCCAGGTTATTTCCCTAACACAGACACCGTGGGTATCCTCAGGGCATCAGCAGTGTGTCCGGCTGTTCCTTGAGGCCCAGGACTCCTGCCAAGTAACCATGAATGCAGGAATGGTGGGGGGGAGGAGTAGGAGGAGGGAAAGTTATAAAGGAAATCTGAAAGTAGTCGGGCAAAGAGAGAGATCTGGTAGAGTTTAGACAAAAGTCTCAGGTAAAAGATGAGACTTAAATAAAAGATGGCAGTTGAGAAATCTTGAGTCCATGCTTTTGATGGATGGTGAAGATGCTCATTGATGCTTTGGCCCCAGCTCTGCTTTTCCCAGCCCCATCTGTCTAATACAAAAGCATAGATGAAGAACTCTTTGCAGACACTGAAGGTCTCTTGGCCATCATCATATTCTAGTTGCAGCCCCATGCAAGACAGAGCCTCCCTGAGGACTTAGGGTTGATTGCTCAACCTACCTGACCCCTTGTCCTTCTGAATTTTCTGTTTGCTATTTCTTCCCAGTAACTCTGTCTCTTCATCTTTTAGACTTTTTCTGTCTTCAACCCTCTTCACCTCTTTCTCTCTTCACTGCCTCTGTTTCTCCCATCTTTTATCACTTCTTTTTATTTTCCTCTCTCCCTACTGTCCTTTTTCATTTCATTCCCCTTCACACTATTTTCCTTTAAAAAATTTTCTTCTGGGACTTTCCTGGTTTTTATTTCTTCCCACCTCTTCTCTTATTTCCCTTTTATCCCTTCTCTCAGCATCTCTCTTTTCTTTTTATCTAACTCCAAGCTTCTCTTTGCTACTTTATTTCTTAAGCTCTATTTTTTTCTACCAGTCTGTGTGTTTCTCTGTTCTTCCTCACTTCCTTAAACTCTTTCTCTTTCCTTTTCCTTAAAAGACATTGTAATGTAAAATATAAACATAGGTACAAAGAAGGGCACAAACCATTAATGTAAATTTTAGCAAAAATTTATTATAAATTTGGCACCTATGTAATTTCTGCAAAGGTGAAAAATAGATCATTGCTAGGACGTGTATCCTCTAGTACGAGCCTTCCTGACCACGAGCTCTATGTTCCTTACAGCCTCATTTTTGTGAATATCATTTCCTTGGTTTTCTTTCATTTTGACCACCTATATACATATAGGTGGTCAAAATGAAAGAATATAGTTTCACAATATAGTTTAGTTTTGCCTATTTTTGTACGTTACGTACATGCAATCATACCATAAGTATTCTTCGATGCTTGCTTCTTTCATGAAACATTACTTGTAAGATTCATCCATGTTGCTGCTTGTAGCTATATTTCATCATTTTTATTGCTGCCTAATTCTCATTGTATGGACATACCGAAATTTACCCAATCTGCTGAACATCAAATTGTAGTTATCAGTACCTGTTTCACTTTTCAAAATAAGAGCTGGATTTGCTGCCCCCTTGTGTCTTGCAGCAACTATAACAACGTCATTGTATGTATCTTTTCTTACTCCTTACAGGCAAACTTAAGGCTCCAAAAACCAGCTGAGAGTTTCACCAACACAGTTTGCTCAAATTACACCTTGGGGCTAAAGCAACCACACCTATTAGTTACAAAAAGGTCTACGGAGGGAGCTTTTTTTATTAACAGCACCAACTCACCTCTGACTCTATTGAGTCACCAAAACAGAAAGGAATTTGGCATACATAGATTTGCCAAGATACAGTTGGGAGGTGCTCTGGCGCCTAAGAGAATGTTTTTAAAAAAGATATCTTTTACAATATTATTAATTCAGATACCAAGTTCTACTCTGAAAATAGGCTGGGGGAAATTCATGTCAATGGGTATTCCATTTTTTTTACTCAGCTGATGTTTATTGAATGCCAGACATTTTTCTAGGCACTAGAATATAAAACTAAACCAATACAATAAACAAATAACTGTTGTAGTATGCTGCTAGTTAGTGATAGGTACTTCCCAAGCGGTGTACTTCGAAGGTGACCGACCATAGTGATATTCAGCAATGAGGTAGGTAGCACTTTTTCTAGGATGAGTTCGTAAATTTAATTGCCTGACCTTGTATGAGCATGGCATGAAATAATCCATGTAAACATGACTCTCTAGCAGCCTGTGTCATTTCTGAAAGTCAATTCCAAGGACCAAATTTATCTCAAGAGTCTGACAAATGTTGAACAAACTTAAGCCCCTAGAGCTGTCTTATTAATTATCTTGTCAGTTTTATTTGAGGAGAAAAATAGTTACAAAATGTCCTTGGACCCTATAAATATCACTGTCTCTGTAGACACCCATCAAAGTTTGTATGGAATGTGGAAATTGCAGTGTGGCTTCTGATACTAGGCCATAAAAAACATTCTGACTTTCCCCTCATTGTCACTTGGATCTCTCCCTCTGGGAGTGGTTTTTCTGACTGACAGGCAATTGTGCACACCTATTTAATGCCTGTCACTGTACTCACTACCATAGAAGGATGTGTAGACCACCTCTATGCCTTTGCTCTGTCTTTATGTGGAGGGACCCTCCACCCCACAGAAGTGGCGCTGATGCTACTTCTCTGTAAAACACTTTAACTTGTCCTGAGAATTTTACATTTGAATGGGCAATCTCCTCTTTACTTCCAGAGACATTACTTATTCTTCTCTTATGACACATCTCAGATTTGCTTGATAGTATGACAATATGAAGGACAGCCTTTCCCAATAGGCTCTGAGTTCTATGTGCAGAGACTGCCTTATTTATAAACATACACTCTCCTCTTAACACATAGAGGGAAATATAGTCTATTGCAAAAAATGTCACTTGAATGATGAGGGAAAGGGTCTTTGGGACTTATAGTCCAGGTAGTTGGGGAATGGAGTAAAGGCTTCCAACATACAGTGAACCAAATGAAAAAGAAGCCTAACACCACACCTATAAGAATGGCTGAATTAAAAAATAATGACAATACCAAGTGATGACAAGGATGTAGAGAAACTGAATCACTCATACATTACTGGTGGGAATGTAAAAGTGTATAGTCACTCTGGAAAACAGTTTAGCACTTTGTTAAACTAAATATTCAATCACCATAGTATCCAGAAATTGAATTCCTGAGCATTTATATCAGAGAAATAAAAATTAATGTTCACTCAGAAACCTGTACAGGAATGTTCATAGCCGCTTCATGTGTAAGAGCTAAAAACTGGAATCAGCCTACATGTTTTTCAACAGGTGAATGATTAAACAAACTGTGGCATGATATCTACATCATGGAATGCTACTCAGCCATAAAAAGGAATGAACTATTGACACATGTAAAAATTTGAATAAATCTCCAGGGAACTGTGATGAGTTAAAAAAAAAAAAATCCACTTCCAAAAATTTTCATTTATATAACATTTTGAAATGACAAAATTTTAGAAATGGAGAACAGATAAGTGATTGCCAGGATTTAGGGATGAGGCAGAGGTGGGAGGGCGCTGGGTGTGGTGATAAAAGGGTATGTTAGTCAGCTCAGTGTGTGTTATCATAGTCTGGGTGACATAAAACAGACATTGACAGTTTTGGAGGCTGGAAACCTGAGATCAAGGTACTACATGACTGGTTTCTGGTAAGACCTCTCTTCCTGGCTTGTAGGTGTCCTCACATGGCCTATTTGTTATGTGCATGTGATGAGAGAAGGAGGTAGTGAAGAGCAAACTCTGGTGTCTCTGTATAAAGGCTCTATTCCTATCAGATCAAGTCTCCACCATTATGACTTCATTTAACCTTAGTCATTTCCTTAAATACCCTAACTCCAGTATAGTCACATGGGGCATCAAGCCTTCAACATATACATTTTGGAGAGGGAGGGAACACAATTTAGTCTACATAAAAAAAACCCCACAAGGGATTCTTGCAATGTAAGAACTGTTCAATATCTTGACTGTGTTGAATGTGGTGGTGGATACATGAATCTATATTGGTGATAAAATTATAAAGTTGCATACAACAGCACACACACACACACACACACACACACACACACACACACAAATGACTACCAGTAAAACTGGGGAAATCTTAATAAGACTGGTGGATTACATCAATGTCAATGTATTGGTTGTGATATTATGCTATAGTTTTGCAAAATGTTACCATTGGGGAAAATTGAACAAAGTATAAGAGGGGATCTCTTTGTATTATTTCTTACAACTCTGCAATGATCTCAATTTAGAAAAATAAAATATAAAGAAGCCTAGCTCTGCTTAGTTCTGTTTAGTCACTGCATGTATTATAATTTGAGGTTGAGCCACAGGAGAGAAATTAGTAAATAAATAGTAAAAGTATAAAATTCAAGGGGGAGACATCAAATGATAGCATCACTAAAAACATAAAACAAGCAAACAAGAATTCGAGGTAGCATACAAAGAGCTAAAACTTCCTTAAGGAAGGAGGGAATGACCCTGGAGCACAAGGTAAGAGTAAGGCATGACTGTTCCCCCTACTGGCAGCACAGCTGAACTACAAGTCTGAGCCACGGGAAGAAATCTGTAGCCTGGAAAATTTTGGTCCTGCAGCCAGAAAATATAGAGGCCCAACACATCTCCTGGGGTTGGCTATGGAGCAAAGTTTGGAGACAAAAGGGCAGCCAGTTTGGGCCCAACCAGCTGTGGGAACTGTTGTGTATATTGTCACGTTCTTCCTTAGCATCCCCCCACCCTCGCCACCTTTGGGTAGCAGCCATGCTCTTTGAGCAGGACTGACACTTCTCATCTCCCACATATCCAGAGGTGTGCCATGATCAGCCCAAATCAGTGGTGTAATTTCAACCCCTTTGCTACAGGGATTGGCCCATATAGGGGTGATGGATCCTAGTTGTTCTAAACAAAGGGAGAACCAGGACCATTATTCTAAGATTGGCGAAGGAAAGAAGCTTACTCTGTTCCACTGAATGTGAACAAAAACATATATGTAGTCTAGTTCATACTGGCATCCATCTTGCAACTACCAGGGCAGCCAGATTTAGTTTAAGCCCCTGTCACAAAAGATAGGACAAAAAGATAGAAGGGAAAGAAACAAAACAAAACAGATTTCAATGATTTTGTTGAGCCACTTGGTCAAGTCTTCTTGAAACTCAACCTACTCCTAGATGTGGGTACCTAAAATGTTGATTTTTAAAGTAAATTCCTTTAATTGCTTATACCATATTGTATTAGAATTTCTGTTAATGGAAACATAGTATAGAACCACTGTAAATCTATCTCCCTGCCCAATCTTGCCCTGCCTCCAAAGAGCAAAAGATTTTATTCTAGAAGCAGAGAGAGGCAGGGCTGAATATCTAGTTGGTGGTGATAGGGTCCCAGCTATAGGACAGAGATTGCAAGTTGTTGAGTAAGATACTAAACAGCAAAGGAGTCATGTCTGGGAACAATGATAGAGGTGGTTCCCAGTTTAGAAGGGGAAAAGGAAAGAGGTCTCAGAAAGTTTGGCTGATATCAGAAAGTATTGATTGTACTCTTTGGAAAGTAGACAGGGCATGTAGAGTTTATCCAGACCTCTCTCTCTCCTTTCCACCCTCCAGAGCCCTCAGCCTACTACTGAGGATAGGAAAGTCCTGGGTTGATTCTATGGAGGCAGACATATCAAAGTTCCAATCCTAGCAGAATGCCAGTGACAAGTGGACTGAGGAACTGACATAGGAAAAAGTGGGCAAGGTAGGTGACATCAGTGGGTTCATTTTAGGGGGTTGGAGTAGTCTTGTGTTATTCTTCTCTCCAACCCTCTTCCTTCTCTACAGGACACATCACTGATCGTGCTTTATGGAGAATGCTGCTGAGGCTTTTTCATAACTTGGAGCTTGGCAAAAATTGGATGCCCTGGGGCCGGCCCGGTGGCTCAGGCGGTTAGAGCTCCATGCTTCTAACTCCGAAGGCTGCCGGTTCGATTCCCACATGGGCCAGTGGGCTCTCAACCACAAGGTTGCCGGTTCAACTCCTCCAGTCCCACAAGGGATGGTGGGCTGTGCCCCCTGCAACTAGAAATGGCAACTGGACCTGGAGCTGTGCTGCGCCCTCCACAACTAAGATTGAAAGGACAACTTGACTTGGAAAAAAAGGCCTGGAAGTACACACTGTTCCCCAATAAAGTCCTGTTCCCCTTCCCCAATAAAATCTTAAAAAAAAAAAAAAAAAAATTGGATGCCCTTCAACTCTCCCTTCAGCCTCTTCTGTCCTGCACAACATTTTTCACTCTCCTGTCCTTCATTTTCTTTCAAGTCCTCTCTTTCCAGAACTGTCTTGGTGTCACAGAAAGAGTGTTGTGCTTAGAATCAGGTGAGCTAGGGTCTGAATCCTAGTTCTGTCTTTTAGCAGTTCTGTGACCTTGGCTAGTCCCTTTACCTGTCTTGATGCCAGTTTTCTCATCTAAGAAAAAATCCAAGAAGGAAAGAGCATGATCAAAGACTTGGTGTGAGCTTGGAGGTCATGTTCATGCAGTGAAGAGTTTTGATCTGGCTGACCTCTCTAGTGTTACTTGGAAACATCATCAATCATCCTGAAATAAATATATCCTTGCTTTCAGATCACGTATTTTTGAGTGAAACCACTGTTTTCTCTGTGCACAGTCTTTGCATGCATTGCGTGCTTCTCCAGATTAGTCTTCATCAGGGCCTTTCATTATACTTCTGTTTCAGCCATCCTGAAGAATGATTATTTCTTCCCTCTGTCACTCAAGAACCTTTGTAACTTTTATATATACCACTCAGCCTTTAACTGTTCCAAACATAGCATTCAAGTTTCATGAAAATTTATCCATTTAGTTTTGAATGCTGTAGTGACAGATAGAATCTTAATTTTCTTTCTAAATGTAGAAAATATGGCTGGACAAAAATATTACTTCAGGTAAAGAGCACGTTCAACATATTTCAAACAGAGCTTCGTTAGCAAATTATTGTATAATCAATGGCATGGAGCATTTGAGCCCTTGAGGAAGTGCTTTAATAGTCCAGTCCTCACTTATTCATTTGGAGAGTTATTTACAAAGGACCAGCTATAAGCTCCACAAACAGTTCCCCGTAGGGAAGAACAGAGAGCCGGTCCTTGGTCCTAAGCACTACAGAGGGAAATGAGTGGGTGTTATGTCTGCACTGCTTCCTACACTTGAAATCTATGCATTACTGAGGGTCGCAGTCTCACAGAACTGAGAGAGCTAGATGGTGAACTGCAGGCCCAGGAGTCCAGTCACAGCCCCAGGGAAGCCTTCCTGGGTTTGTTTTGAACGTGTTGTTGAAGACGGTGCTTTTTTGAGGCACCTCTCAGTGGCTCTCTAATGAAGACCCACAGGAGAGGTTTTGCTCAGGACTCTGCATCGGGAATGGTGCTCCACCTGAAAGCCTTGTTTGCTTTTACAGTGTAGCCACTGAGAACCTTCTCACTCTTCCCATCTCCTTTTTCACATTGGTGGCTACAAGCATAGAGCCAGTTTTGTGGCCACTCCTGTAACATGTGTACAGGAGTACATGGAATTCATTTGTGTACAAACTCCAGTCCTGGATACATCTTATTTACACTTCTTGCTCTTATATACCTCTGCTTTTGTTTTTACTGATTTTAAATTTTTTAGTATAAAATTTCCAAACATACTTAAAAATAGAGAGAATAATACAATGAGCCTCTATATAGTCATTCCCCAGACTAACATTATCAAGATTTTGCCATATTTGCATCATTGATTCCTTTTGTTTTTTGTTCATGGCTGGAGAATTTTGAAGCAGGTCCTAAATGGCATGGCATTTCACCCTACCGACTTCAATGGGCATCTCTAAAAATTTTGGACAAGTTCTTAAAAATCCATAATGACACTATCACACCTAAAAAATTATTAATAATTCCTCAGAATCATCTAACTCAGTCCATAATCAAATTTCCCATGTTATCTCAAATATATCTTTTTATAGCCTATTTGATTCAACCAGTATCCGAAGAAGGGCCACACATCACATTTGGTTGTATATCTCAATTTTCTTTTAATTTATAATAGTCCCCCTCTTCCTTTGCCATTTATTTATTGATTTGGGAAAAATGTCATGTGTCTTGTAGAATTTTCCACATTAAGTTAGGAGACAATCCTCATCCCTTTTTTTCAGCTCCATAGTTCTCCATTGGGTAGATGTTACATATTTTATTCACACCTCCTGATAAGCGTTTGTGTTCTTTTCGATTTTGGCTACTACAAATGACATTACAATGACTAGGTTTTGTGTACATCATTTTATATTATTGCCAGTGTATTTTAGGTATAGATTTCTAAACATGAGATTGCCGTATCAAAGAGAAATGCATAGATTAATATTATTTCATGACATATTTTTGGCTATTTTAAAATAGAAGATAGTGTTATATTTTATGCATTTTTGATAGCTATTGAAAAATTTTTTTCAATTCAGTTGGGGTATAAATTAATTTCTATTCATTATAATGCTTTATGAGGCACTAAATAAAATGCGTTTATGATTGCATGTATGTCTATCATTTATAGGCATAAGACTCTTGTGACAATCAATGTTAATCATGGATTACCCATACACCTCCCTGTCCCCCCACTTCACCAAAGTGAACACCATAACGCCAGATCAACATTTCCCTACTCTCCCCCATGCTTTCCCCATAACTCACATCCTAAATTTGTCATTGCCAGCCCAGTTTCTACATTTTTTGTGAGAATGGGTCAAAAAAGATTTTACGGCAGACAAAAATGACTTAGGGAAAAAGGTAGAGGTATATGGGAGCTGAGGAAACTGAGGCCACAGAGGCTGGAAGTGGGCAATGTGGTAGAGGGGGAGATAGCAAATGAGAGGTGCCCGAGGACGCCGAGGTAGGAAGTAGGGGGGAGATACATAGGACTAAGAGAAATGGTGCTACAACTTATGAGTTTGATCACTTTTGTCTCCTTTTAGAAAAGCAAGTGAATACAATTCTTCTGTAATTACTTGTTTGGCTCTTATATGCATCTTGAACATAACACCGTGTGGAGATGAACCTGTGGTATGTCATTGCACAGCAGGTGTGACACTGAGACGTCAGTAGGAAGAGCCCAGGAGCAACAGTGATGAATCCTGATGTGTTAGCAAATGCCCCCTTCACTTGGTGAGTTACTTAGCTCAGTAATCTATGAAATGTCTGTAATGTCTGTAAATACTGTTACATACTGTTACCCAAGGGACACATCACTGCCTCTTACCTTAGGGCAGGAATGAGATAGTCAAGCCTTTGATAATCTCTAAGTGGTGGGTTACTCAGCACGGGAAAAGAAAGTTTGCAGATTTTTGTTTGTTTGCTTTCCTTGTGAGGTGAGAGGGGGACCAAGAATGGATGACCTAGTTTTCCTATCTGAGTGGAGATTCCTGAAGGCAGTAAGTGTAGCCATGTTTCTTGGGGGTCAGAGATACCTCCTCTCTTCTGCAAGTCAACCTGGGTTCCCAGCCAAGCGCACTGAGTCCAGTCGATTCTATCCGACACAGCTCTGCCCTTTAGGGGCTTATGAATTATTAGAATTGTTGTCACAGTCACAGCTTACTCAAACTCAAAATAGCATGGCAAGTGTACCAGAGATATCAGAAAAGATTTGTATGGCTTAGGAGGGAGAAAGTCTATTCTCACAGGAAATAATAGGGAGTATTCCCAGTGTATGCAGGATTGTAACTCACCCATTCATCAAATGCCGGCTTCCTTTAATGCTGTACTTGATGTGTCAGTGCATAAGCTGGAGGAAGAACCTGAATTCAGACTGCTCACCTTTTCTTGGGGTAGACACATAATCCTACCATCACCTGGCACGGTGGTTAAGAGAGTGGGCAATGCCATCAGATTGCCCAAGCTCAAGTCCATCCTCTACCACCCGCTGGCCAAGTGACCCAGGACAAGTAGTTGAATCATTTTAAGGCTTCTTTGAGTCATCCACGAAAGGCAGAAAAACAAGAGCCTACTTTATAAGGTTGATAGGACAATAAAATGTAAACCTTTAGCAGAGTGCCTACTAGGCATATAATAAGTGCTTACTAAATACTAGCAATCCTTTTAAATGTGGTATGGAAAACGTAGTCTGTTATAGAGTACACAGGAACTCCCTGCCCCATTGCCGTATTCAGCAGTGAGCCTACCAGGCTGAGCAAAATGGTGCTCTATGAAGATGGAAGAAACAGCAAGAAGAGAGAGGTGGGATTCCAGGTCCTGTTCTGGGAAAAGAGAGGCATCACCTCGGTGAGTTGAGAAAGGGTAAGGTGATGGGAGCTATGCTTGGTGAGTTACACTGAGACCCAGTCATGGGGGAACTTGAGTGCCACATTAAGTAATTAACCAGTGTGGTGGCCCCAAAATGTGAGGGCAGGTGTTGATTTCCATACTTACGCGTCCTTCTTATGTAGACTGCTGAATCTGCTTGAACAGAAAAAAACTTGGAGTACACATTGACTCAGGGAAAGAAATAATCTAGAGATATGTGGATCAGGGGGTCATTATTTTATAACTTTGGTCATTAAAAATTTTGAGGAGTTTTCTAAATAACCATCAGTTCTTATTTATTCAGAAAACATTTAATAAGGAAAAATTATGGGTATAACAATATCTCTTCTTTGGGAAAATAGAAAGTAGCTCCTTGTATATATTTCAGAGAATCTGGGGAAGGAGGGTGGTGGAGGAAGGAAATCCTGCTAAAGCTACGGGTGTTTCATATAATTGTGGGCCCACAAATTATTAGGGCAGGGAGGAAACTTATACACATACAGTACATCACATCTAATTTTAGGGACATGGAAATGGAGGACCAACAGGGCAAGTTATCTGGGTCACATAGCAAGTCAGTGACAGAATGTAGGCGTCTCGTTTCTCTTTCTTGTTCTTTCTACATAGTTCTTGCTAATACTATCACTCTCCTGTAGTTCTTAGAGTTTATATATGTAGCTATCCACTAACTAAGTATCAGATTTACACCTAAGAAAGACCTGTGTATATATATGTGCAGAGGTATGTGACACCACTTAGTCATGCCAGATGCCAGTTGCTTCCAGAAACCAAGGGTCCCCGAGGTCTGAAATGCAGTTTAGTCAAACAGTAGCAAAACGTCCACAGAAAATAGTAAAGGTATCACCTAAACAGGAAAGGTTTAGGATGGATACCAAAGACCTAAGGTGGCTGCCATGTAGAGCAATGCTTGGGTCCCATGAGCTCACTCTGGTGCAGACTTGGCTGGTTCTGGGCTGGTGTGTTTTTATATGCGTGGGCCTTCTGGACCTGTTACCCATGGGCACTCAGATAAGGGGCTGCAGGCACCATGGCCTTGTATATGAGGAGCTTGACAGGGCTCCCTGAGCAGGGCTTTGGCTCCTGGAAGCTGAAGGAGGGGGAAATGCTGCTCTGGAACTGGTGCCCCAGAAAGCTGGCAGGAAGACTGAGCTTATACTTGCCTTATGGACTGGCCTTATCCCTGTCCATCACCAGTTCTAGCCTCAGCCTCACTTTCCTACTTGTCTTTCAGGCTCTGTCTGGCAATGACTATCCTGCCACCCAACCCAAGGTAGATGTGACCAATACCCATCTCAGGGGATGGGCTCTGTCTCCCTGGAACTTCTCTCTCTCATTCATACAGGAGTCACACTCTGGGCCTAGAATTGGGTACTGAGGAAGATAATAGCTTCTCTGGGATACTAAAGAGAGAGAATCTGGAGTCTGAGGAGTCTTAGCTACCAAGTGACTAACAAGGGAGGACCCTTTACTCCTTTGCTCCTGAATCAGGTCTACAATGGAATTAACTGAGATCGTTGAAAAATCAATGTTGCCTTCTAAGAGAAAGAAAGAGCAGTTTTTAATAAAGCAATAGACTTAACAACTAATGGGACTGGCTGTGAAGGATTGCACCTGTTTTTCACCCTGTTCTTTTGTCTTGTTTGCATATTGCACATGACCCTCCAATTTTCTTCACCTATATCAAATACTGCAACCAAAAAGTTAACTTTAGACTCCCAAATTAACTTCAAACCAAAGCTAATCAAAAGTTGAGGCCCTAGATGGGCTCTGCCCCCTGCAACTAAGATTGAACACAGCACCTTGAGCTGAGCTGCCTCCCGGATGGCTCAGTTGTTGGTTGTAGTGTGGGCTCTCAACCACAAGGTTGCTGGTTCAATTCCTTGACTCCCGCAAGGGATGGTGGGCTCGGCCCCCTGCAACTAAAATTGAACACGGCACCTTGAGCTGAGCTGCCGCTGAGCTCCTGGATGGCTCAGTTGGTTGGAGCATGTCCTCTCAACCACAAGGTTGCCAGTTCGACTCCCACAAGGGATGGTGGACTGTGCCCCCTGCAACTAGAAAATGGCAACTGGACCTGGAGCTGAGCTGCACCCTCCACAACTAAGACTGAAAGGACAATAACTTGAAGCTGAGCTGCACCCTCCACAACTAAGATTGAAAGGACAACAACTTGACTTGGAAAAAAGTCCTGAAGTACACACTGTTCCCCAATAGTCCTGTTCCTGTTCCCCTTCCCCAATAAAATCTTAAAAAAAAAAAAAAAAAAGTTGAGGCCCTAGAAAGATGACTATAGCAGAGCAAATTCTCCCTATTTTTTCCACTGAGTTTCAAAAGTTACTTCTCAATAATTAATTCATTGTTGGGAGACTGGGCATTAGAATGTGATATCCAGCAATGCACTCATACATTATTCACTCAACAAACATTTATTGAGAATCTACTACATGTTGAGCAATATTCTAGATGCTGGGGATCCCTATGGTCTTTTACTTTTATCAATACTATAAAATTTACCTGAACACTGGTCAAGAAAGCAGAGTGAAGAATAATTTGTCTTTTGTCCCCGCCTCCCCAGACTGTGCAGCATCTAGCAAATGAGATGTTGAATGAATGAAACTTTTTCTAACTTTTACGGTTCATCAGGACTGTCCAATTCCTTTAACAGAAATTTTTTTTGGCCTGAGAAGCAAGGCATCTGCATAATGGAACTACAAGTTACCTACATATTATGTGTACACTACGTATTTCAAATACAGACATTTGTTAGTAAATATATGTGAGACTGCAAAAGAACATGTTCAGACTATTTTGTATTTACAAGGTTGTCATTACAGTGATAGGAAGATGCATGGAAAAATTCAGACCACAGAGGGTTAAACTAGAGGCCAATGGGTACAAGGCACAAAAAGCATGGATTCATGATTTTGAAAGCAAAAAATTAGGAGTCGGCAATGAGCAAAAGAAAAGTTATTTACTTTCTGTTATGGAAATTTTCAGCATAAAAAAGTGGAGAGTATAGTATAATAAATACTCATGTGCCCACCACCCAGAGTCAACAATTATCAACTCATGGTTAATTATGTTTTGTATATACTCCCACCCATATTATTTTAAAGGAAGTCTCAGATATTATGTTAAAGAAAATGTTTTAGAGTTGCAGTTGGCTGGTGGTTGTTGAAGCTGGGTAATGGATAGGTGACCTCACCATCTCCCTCATTTTTATATGTGCTTGAAAGTTTCCATATGCAGATTAACAAATAAATAGAGTTTTGCTTTTGCCATTACAGAAAATTATGTCCGAGAATAGGATAAATAGTACTCTGTCTTTCTTCTAAGTTGTGTTTCAGTTCAATATAAGGTATTTGTAAAAGCTTTCATATTTACAGACTAAAACAAGCGGTGATATTCTGGCAATAAACTTTAATAAATTATTTAAATAGAGGCTTCTGACAGAAAAACTACAACACATTCCCCCCCACCCCCCCACCCCCCCGCTTCTAAAAGTAGTTAGTATTTATGGACTCTACTGTGGGTCGACACTTCGTTAAGTGCTCTGTATTGCAAGGCACAGTGAGTGGAGGGTGAGAGTAGAGAGTGAGAGGTTGGCATACAGCCAAGAAGAGCTTTCTAACAGCCAAAGGGTAGAGAGATCCACTGCCTCTGGAGAGCGTGAGCTCCATGGCACTGGGGTGTTCACGCTCAGGGGGGTGACTGCCTGACTGTCAATGGGCATCTGTGATTATTTGGACTTCAGTAGTGACCCGAATCCTGTATCACTGGGTCTGTCTGAAGATTGACAATGAAAAGCCTCCTCCCTCTGAGTGAAGAGTTATGTTCACACTAAATTAAAAGCTGATCATCTTATGCCTATTTTAGGCTTCACATGCAATAAATCAGTCACTGGTGCATCTGATCAGGGTTGGATTAGATAATTTCCCAGATCCCTTCCACAACTTGACTCTGTTCTACATACTTTTTAATTTCCAGGTCACATGGTAGAGGCTCAGCCAAAGTAATTGAATGCAAGTGTGATCCAAGTTTATTCTGTGGTTGTTATGAAACACACATTTGTTGTCCAGAACAGCGTCTCCTCACTTGCAAAGGAGAGAATTAAATTTCTCTTCATTGTTTTTCTTGAAAAGGTCAGGCTTGGAGGGAGGACAGTGTGTGACATGATGGAATTTTCTTTCTCCTCCACCCCTTACTTTTCTCCTTCCCTTTACCTTGATGAGTAGAGGGTCTTTGATATAATAGAACAAAGGGACAGAAACATTGCTAACAAATCAGTTATGCAATGGTAGTTGGTCAGTATCAGTAGGAGAAAGGTTTATTTGCTTGTAGATGCTCCACTTTGACGACTCAATCATGGCCTTGAAGATAAAGCAAAAGAACAGAAGGGACCTAAGCGAAGACAGAAAAGAGATCAGGGAGAGAAGGGAAAATTTTATACCCACATTATAGGTGGATTCTCAGTGATGGGTGACTTGATGGAAAAGGAAAGTTGTGCCCTGTCCTCTGAACTCCATGAGTATGTCATCCAACCACA
Source organism: Rhinolophus sinicus (assembly GCF_036562045.2). NCBI lineage: Eukaryota > Metazoa > Chordata > Mammalia > Chiroptera > Rhinolophidae > Rhinolophus > Rhinolophus sinicus. The sequence goes on from NC_133751.1 coordinate 50,344,934, forward strand.
GGAAGACTCCGATAATGCACTCTGCTCTCATTCCCTTCTAGACATTCCATAAAAAAACAGGGTGTTAGAGTTGAACAGCTGCATACCTTTCTAAAATCACCTCGGGACACTGATCTCTGAGGTAGGAGGGCCACAATTCGATCTTGAAGAAGATACATTTCCATGGTACTGGCTGCCCGGCAATAGGAGCGTACGTAAGGATCAGACCTCATGTCATATGTCATAAAAGGCCCTGAGTCACTTGGCTGACTGATGTCATTGGACGTGGAATGGACGGGACTAATCACTATTATGCCATGTGTTAGTATAGGGGTTGGTATATAATAGTTGAAAATTCAGTTGTTTGAATGAATAAATAAATAAAAAATGTACTGTTCCCCACATGTAACATTGTTGGGCCTTGCCCCTTCTTTAAAACAAGGGGAAGGAAGCTGTCTTTTATTTTGGGTCAAATATGAAATGGGGACAATAGTTTTTGAGGATTTGGTAATTTTTCTCAATACTCCACCCCCGCCCCCCACTTTTCTTTTTACCTCCTGGACCATGGCACTCTTCCTTTGTTAAATGCTGCAGAACATTTCCTGGTAAATGGCCCTCTCAAAGAACAGGCCATGCACTAAAAAATAAGCACAAAGGAAAACAGAGTATTGTGGAGTAAGAGTTCAAGAGCATGAAGACTGGGGTAGTTTAGATTTTGGTCTGTGACTGAGACAAATGGGGCTGAGGCATGGATGTAACTATGATAGTACCTTGCATGATGGTGGCCCAGAGGACTCAGACAATTGAGCAAAGGCACAGAAGAGAAGCTCAATGGTGGTAGTGAGGGGAGGAGGGAAAGAAAAGGAAAGGATTTTCATACATCATGATTGAAGATGAGGAAGTTGGTGGTAGTAGTGGGCTGAGCACCTGTGATGCTTCCTTTGCTGGATTCCAAGGTGAGCAGCCCTATGGTTCCTTTTTGGTAATGTTTTGGGATTGGGCTTGCTGGATTTAGTTTACTCTTTGGATATTTTCCCTCTCTGATCCTTAGTTTAATATTTTGCAAAATAATGTCAACCTCTACTCAAATCATAGAATTTGACATAGCTTTCTGAAGGCACTAAGCTTTTTGGAGGACAAGGAAAAATTATCAGGCACTGTGGTAGTCTCCAAAGATGACCACTGCCAATTCCTTCCCTCCGTGTAGGCACATGCCACTTTCCCATCAAGAGGTGGAGTTTATTTCCCGTGCTCTCAAATCTGGCCCTATGATTGCTTTGGCCAATAGAATATGATGGGAGTGATGTTCTGGGATTTCGGACCCTTGACTTAAGAGGACTGGCAGCTTCCGTTTCCTTTCTCTTGGAATTCTTCTTGGAAACCAGCCACCATGCAGTGAGGAAACCTAAGCAGCTACGCTGAGAGGCTAAGTGGAGGAATACCATAATAGTGAATAAGGCATTCTGAAAACTCACACATGGCAGGAGCATTGTGGAGAAGGAAGGCAAACCTATATCGCTAGTAACTATCTACTCCAGGGAGAATAAAGCACTGCCCCTTCCCTGATGGAAATGGTCATATGTAATGAAAGTGCCACCATGTGTTGTTGGTTCCCCATGGAATAGTGCCCCTATCAAGGATTCAGTGTTGATCTCCGATATTGGCATTTGGACACTAAGCAGTGGACTTAGAGACTACCCTATTGACAATTGTGATAATCCACACAGCATTGTTTCTGACAGGGAACTCATTTTAAAGCAAATAAAATCTGGCAGTGGGCTCATGCCCATGTAATTCACTCTTCTTATCATATCCCCCATCACTCTGAAGCAGCTGGCCCAATTGGACAGTAGGATGGCCTTTTGGAAGACTCAGTTGTAGAACCATCTAGGTGATGGCAGTTTACAGGGCAAGGGTAATGTTCTGTCAGATATGCTCTGAATTAGCAGCCAAGATTTGCTGCTGTTTCCCAAGCTCCAAGAATTAAGGGTTGGAAAACTCTCTCAAAATTACCCCCAATGTACACTACTGATTTTTATTTTTTATATTATTATTTTTTATTCCTTGCTTCCTGTCCCCACAACTTCGGACTCAGCTGGTTTAGAGGTCTTGGTTCCCAAGGGAGGAATGTTTCCTCCAGGGAACAAAACAATGGCTCCATGAAAGTGGAAGCTGAGACTACTACCTGGGCTCTTTGTACCAATAAACCAACAGATTATGGAGGAACTTCCTGTTTGGGCTCAGCAAGGGTGGAACATTCTGGGAAGGAAAATTCCTTATTGTGGAACTGTCAGGCGCATTTATATCCCTGGTCCCTGGGCAGTGAGTGCCAATAGAAACTTCTAGTCATTGATCCCGCCCCCAAACATAACCGTTCCCCTTCCCAAATACCTCTTAAGGAAATGGTTTTGCCCCTCTCTGAGAATCACTTTTCATTCGTGCATCATTTCAAGCGTGACAATGTTTATTTTTGTAACATTTTGATAAGCAATAATAGAACAATAAGCTTTATAAAATAGTTCTTATTGAGCCAAACAATAAATTAGAGACATGCTTTTTTTTCTTTTCTCTTTTTTCCCACTACTTTGTTTTCTAGTTAGGGATTTAGTTTTAAACCATTTCATGGATTTAAATTATGATCACAAACTTTAAGAAATTGGCCAAGGTGAGACCACTGGCCTTAAAGACATCTGGACTTGGCAATCTCAAAATTGTGGATTTCAGGGCATCAGAGCTCATTTGATAGATAACAAGTTGCAATACCATAGGGTTATTTGTCTTGATAGAAATATTACTTTACTAGATAGAACATTCTGCTATACAGAAGGATGCATTACATTGGCCACTACATAGCAAGCTCAGGTTCTAAATTAAACTTAATTTGTGCCAATGGGAATTGCATCAGCTGGTTATACATACATATGCACCTGCGTGCGCGCACACACACACACACACACACACACACACCCCTCTGGTGATTCTAATTTCTCTGTTCTTGTTTTTCATCATAATGTTTATTATAGCAACAAATGCAAAATAGTTCCAGAGAGTTTTTTCCTGGTGTTGAGTCATACACTCTGATTCCAAGACAAGTTCTATAGCCTTTCTCAGCTTCACACATTTTCTATACGCTGTTCTCAGGCTCCATTCCCACCTTGGCCCATGGCTGCAACCTGAAACATCTCCCATCACACCTCAGAGGCTGGTTAAGTCAGTTTACTTCTCTGGGCATCAACTGCCTTAATTCAGAGGCAAGAATACTGACTTGAAGGATAAAAAATGTAATAAGCTTAAAAATCCTTCCCAGTGTTAGTGTTCAGCGGCTCTGATTTAATTTGTTCTTCTTACTGTGTCAAGTACAAAGCTAGTGGAGTGACACCTCCCCAGAGCTCTTTAGCTGCGTAGCAGCCCCCGAGGAGACAGATCCTGACTCCAGGTACTGCCTAAAATGCCTTATTAGAAGTTTCCCTGCTCCATTGAGTGGTCTCCACCCTCCTTCCTGCCCTCTAAGGATTCAGGTTTCTAAGTATAAAGCTCTTCAAAACCATATATGGCCACAGTCAGAGGGCACCTAAGCAATGCCATCTACTCTAATTCTTCATTGAACAGATGGACAAACTGAGGCCAAGAGAAGTGATTTCTCCAAGGTCATAGAGCCAAAAAGTAGCAGAACTGAGATATCTCTTTATATCTCCTGACTTCCGGTTCAGTGCTCTTTCCACTGGACCAGGGTGCCGGTACCTGTCATCAAATGAGTACGGCTTCACAGGGATGATGTATCTAGAGATGGCTTTATACGCTGTATTTTCTTTGGTAAGACTTCAAGCTGAATTTCTCTTTCAACTCTAAAATATTTGCACTGAGCATCAGTGATCTGTGGGCACTGTTGCTCTAGTAAGCCCAGCACTAGAAGTGGCATCCCCAGTAGGAACAGGGAGCCTGGCGGGTCAAATATGCCTCACTCCTCTTCCTGGGGACTGTGGCCTCAGTGTGGCCTAGGGAACCATTTGCTGAGAAGATATGACTTTCAGTTCTTAGAGTCTGCAATGGTTATATTCAGTGATGAGAAGGTAGAAAGACATTTATTTAGCAAATGTTTTGTTCTAGATTCCATGCTGGGAAGTGCACTGATTAAGCAGGGGTTTTGGAGACAGTCATATAGGTTCAAATCCCAGTTCCATTAATTATTAGCTGTTGAATCTTGGGCAAGTTATCGAACCTCTCTGCTTTAGCTTACATATGTGCAAAATGGAGCTGCAGCTACTATTACTACATGTAGGGATGAAATAATTAAAGTATACTAAGGCCTTAGGACAATGCCTGATATCTAGTAAGTGCTATATAGCAATTGCTGTTACTATAAAATTTAAAATATATTCACATAAAACACCAACACATATTTTGCTAGAATGAAATGATACACATTTAATATATAAGAATAGCATCTTTTCTTATTGCCGAATAGTATTCCACTGTGTGTACATACCACAACTTCTTTATCCATTCATCTATCGAAGGACATTTTGGTTGTTTCCACGTCTTGGCCACTGTAAACAAAGCTGCAATGAACATTGGAGCACACGTGTCTTTATGTATAAATGTTTTCAGATTCTTTGGGTAGATACCCAGGAGAGGGATTGCTGGGTCATATGGTAATTCTATTCATAATTTTTTGAGGAACCTCCACACTGCTTTCCATATGGATGGATCTTGAGAGTGTAATGCTGAGTGAAATAAGTCAGAAAAAGCAGAGAACCATGTGATTTCACTGATATGTGGTACATAAACCAAAAACAACAAAAGAACAAGACAAACAAATGAGAAACAGAAACTCATAGACACAGACAATAGTTTAGTGGTTACCAGAGGGTAAGGGGGGCGGGGGGTGGGAGATGAGGGTAAAGGGGATCAAATATATGGTGATGGAAGGAGAACTGACTCTGGGTGGTGAACACACAATGGGATTTATAGATGATGTAATACAGAATTGTACACCTGAAAGCTATGTAATTTTACTAACAATTGTCACCCCAATAAATTAAAAAAAAAGAATAGCTACCTATGAGGATATAAGGGAACTACAATAAAGCAAAAACAACCCCCCCAAACCCCCCAAAAAAAACCTAGGCAAGTGATTCTAGAGCCCTTGCTTTTAATGACAGATACTGTTTCCTTATTCAAGGCATCAAGCATCCATGCAGAGGCAGGAGGAGCACTAGAAGGCGGTCTCCTGTGTCAGATGGGAGATTTAGGCCCTTCTTTTCCAATCCTTAACTTCAGGACCTGCAGTCTGTTCATAGTCATACTGTTTAAAGAGCCTGCTCATGTTCTCTAGCTACACCAAGCTTCTGCAGAGAGCAAAGAGATGTGTTTTCAACTGCAGGAAGCATCGTCTTTGATGCCTGGAATGCAGATACATGAGCTTCATCAATAAGTTTTATACAAATAGGTAGGGAAAATATAATTGTGAGAGATTGAAAAAAAAACTTAATGCCCCAAATAGAGGACTGGATAAATAAATTATGCCCAAACATACAACAGAATATAGGCAGACTACAAGATAGAATAATATTAAGGACCTAGAAAAATATTCATGATACTCGTGTACTGTTATTGAAAAGATAGATCACAGTGTGGTATGTAGAATGTATATATATATATATATATATATATATATATATATATATACACACACACAGAGGGCGCCAAAGAAATGTATATACATTTTAAGAAAGGAAAAATCGATTAAAATTGTAATACTCAATATATACTGGTAACAAAAGATGAATACAAGTCACACTTGACTTCTGCAATTACAGGAGGTGCTCAAAGTGGTTACCATCAGTATCCAGACACTTCCAATTATGGCAAACTACTGCTTTAGCAACGTTGACCAAAGTGTCCACTGGTATACATTTTTTTTGGCACCTCATATATATACGTTATATATATGGTTGGACAATTAAGTTCGCGAACTTAATTGTCTGAACTTCATGTATATGTGTGTGTGTGTGTATGCCCCTGTGTTCATACATACATATAGACACACACATACATGTATAGAAAATGGCAGGCAAAGTGTGTACATCATAATATTAACAGTGATTATCTTGAGCATGGGTATTAGGAAGAGTCTTAGTCTTTCCTTATTTTATCTATATTTTCCAATTTTTCTGCAATAAACCTGTATGGCATTGATAAAGGAGAAATAATTTATTAAAAAATAGCAGGAGAAGCACCTATGGTAAAGGTTGTTTTTCCCACGGATATTGTGTTCCTCTCCTGTAATCAAGTTGAAAATAGTCTTTTCTGCTCCTGCCATGCTGATACAATGGCTTCTCTTGTATATGGCTGTCACAGCATGGGTCCTATTGCATTCTGGTTATTGGGTACATACCGAGTTACAACCACCTGGCAGAAAGCCTGGCAGGTGGGTATGTTTGAAATGAATGAATTAATGAATTGGTAGGGGCTCACCAGCTTGGATTTGGATATGAGCTCTGCCATTTCTAAGTTAGGTGAGTCCCAGGCATCTGATTTGTACAGTGGCAATACAAATTATGGGTCAAGAGACCTCCGATAGTTTCTGTAAATGGCAAAAGGCTGGTCACAGGATAGGCGGGGGTGCAGAGAGAGTTTATTATTATTGCTGTGTCTATTAACAGGTCTAATCTTCCTATCCCTTATTTCTCTTTGGCTCCCTAAGGCATCATAGTTACCATAGCAGCCAGATGCTGATGATGTCTCCAGGGGCAGCAAGGTGAAGCTGAGCCAGCTCCCAGGTCCTCACCTCTGTATGCCCTTCACAGGGTCAGAGTGAGATGGTCTGAAGCTCAGCCTCCTTTGAGGCCCCCTACTCGGTCTTGGGTCACTTAGACCCACAAACCCTGCCTCTGCTGCCTCAGGGGCCGGAAACACCTCTGCAGGAGACTTTCTCCTCCACAAGCTCTGTCTCTGGCACCCTGCCTGGTTGCTGTGGAAACAGGTTCCACTGCGGACAAAAGAGGGAGCTGGGCCCTGCTTCCTCCTAGTCCTGTAGATGAGGATTTTTAGACCGTGGAGATTGCGCTGCCCGGCCCTGCACCTGCCTTCGCTCTCTGTGTTCTCGCTCAGGTGGAGCTTGCCCTCCCTCGCCACTGACGAGACCATGTGTAAAAGTGTGACCACAGATGAATGGAAGAAAGTCTTCTATGAGAAGATGGAGGAGGCAAAGCCGGCTGATAGCTGGGACCTCATCATAGACCCCAACCTCAAGCACAATGTGCTGGCCCCTGGCTGGAAGCAGTACCTGGAATTGCATGCCTCGGGCAGGTGAGTGACCCAGTAAGTAGGGGCCCTGCACGCAGCCCCTGGGGCACCTTCCAAGAAGAGACAGAGACACGGAGAACCCAGGTGCTAAGGGTCAGTCTCACTGTTGGACCAGTGTATACTGGGAGGCAGAGAGAGTCCCTAACTGGGAGTTGGGACACCTGAATTTGATTCCAGCTCTTCCATTGAGCACCTATGTAACTTTCCCTTTCTGAGGCCAACTTTCCCCTTCTAGAAAAGTAGTGGAATGTATTTATTAGTTCTAAACTCTGACATTTTACATATTTTCAGATTTTAATAATCTCTTAAAATGGTTAAAAGAAGGAGAGCTTGAGGTCCACTGTGGGGGGGTGGGGGGAGGTCAAGGGGTCTGTGATCTGGTCCTGGGACAGCTCAGTTTCAATCTATTTAATTCAGCTTGACTTAATATAAAATACTGAACACATGAAGTGTGCTATGCTAGAAACTGGCTCTACTCTATGCTCCACGGCCCTTGAGCAATTCAATTTCCTTTGTGTACCTCACTCTCCCATTTGCAAAAGGAGGGGTTAGCCTAGATCCTTGCCTTGTGGTTCATGGACCAGCAGCAGCAAAATCACATAGAACTTATTAAAGATGCAATCTCGTGCCCCATTCTAGACCTACTGAATCAGAATCTGCATTTCAGTAAGGTCTACAGGTATATACAACATATGGTTTGTACAATAATATCTGAGATGACTTTCCAGCACTCTTGTCCTCTGGTCTACTACATAAAGACTTACCTTTTGGACATAAGATAGGCTGAGTGGTGCCATCTGAGGGTCCTGCCCTGGTTTAGTCTGTTCAACTCAACTCAAAACCATTTATTGGGCACTTGTGATGTGCTGGGTACAAGCTCTGCCTCTAACTAGCTGTGTATATATGGATTCCTTTCTTCTTTCCTGTGCTTCAGAGTAAAACAAAGTGTTAATTAGGTGATTTTTAAGGTCTTGACATTTTCTAATTCAAGTTTTGTAGTCTAAGCTGAGAGAGGGGAAAGTCCCTATAGGATGTGAGAAAAGAGGAGAAATGAAAATGTGAAGCCCCTAAATTGGCTGATGGGAGGGGTGCAAACAGCTGGCTACTTCCTGGCATGGCCCAGGAGCTTCTTCAAGACTTGGAAGGCTTGTGGGGCCGAGTGGGGAGGGCTTGTGCCTCCTACAGGCAGGCTCCTGACCTGCGATCCCCAGCTGACCCCAGTGAGCTCACTCTAGCCTTAAGACTGCCTCCACTTCCAGGCCTTGGGATGCATTAATCTTGGCACTGGCTGGAGGCTGCAAGGTGAGACTATTTCGTCCTGATTCGGGTCTAGCCTGTTCAGTCAGTGTTGACAGGTAAACACGTGTGGATGGATCATGTGTTTCCTATACGGTGCGGGCATCCCCACTATCAGGGTCAAAGGACTCAGAGCAAAAAGGACTCACCTAGTGCACCTGCATATTTTACAGCTGAGGGATTTTGCCCAGGGGCAAGGCCTGCAGGCACTGGGATGGAGTAAGCTGAGGCCTCTGCAGAGCACAGAGTTGGTGGGCCAGGTGAGGGCAGCGCTGCTGGACGCCAGGTGCATCCCGAGGAGCTACTCTGGGCCTAACAGCACACAGAAGGAGGCAGGCTGCAGAAAGCTAATGAACCTAGGAGGCCATAAACACACCGCCTCCACCTCCAGGCTCTGCCTACTGACCCTCACCTGCTCCTTGGGGCTGTTTCCACAGCCTTCACTCCGTCCTTCCCCCCCTACCTCTCTCTCAACCTTCAGGTTTCACTGCTCCTGGTGCTGGCACACCTGGCAGTCTCCCCACGTGGTCATCCTCTTCCACATGTACCTGGACCGAGCCCAGCGCGCGGGCTCCGTGCGCATGCGTGTCTTCAAGCAGCTGTGCTATGAGTGCGGCACCGCGCGGCTGGACGAGTCAAGCATGCTGGAGGAGAACATCGAAAGCCTGGTGGACAACCTCATCACCAGCCTGCGCGAGCAGTGCTACGGCGAGCGCGGCGGCCAGTACCGCATCCACGTGGCCAGCCGCCAAGACAACAGGCGGCACCGTGGCGAGTTCTGTGAGGCCTGCCAGGAGGGCATCGTGCACTGGAAGCCCAGCGAGAAGCTGCTGGAGGAGGAGGCGACTACCTACACCTTCACGCGGGCACCCAGTCCCACCAAGCCGCAGGCTGAAGCGGGCTCTGGATGCAACTTCTGTTCTATCCCCTGGTGCTTGTTTTGGGCGACGGTCCTGCTCCTGATCATCTACTTGCAGTTCTCCTTCCGCAGCTCTGTCTAAGATTCCCTGGCTGGGCCCCCGGGGAGTCTAGGGCCCATGGCCGATGGGGGCCGGCCAGCTGGTGGGAGGGGGTGGAGACCTGGGTGGGCAGTGCGGTTGAGTCCTAGCACTGGTGCCGCCACTGACTCACTGGGTTCCCTGGACTCCCAGCTTTTCCATCTATAAAACCACGGGTTTGGGCTAGATCATTGGATTTTTTCAAAGGGAAACCCAGGGTGTCAAGTTTCTGCATAGGTGCCTCAGGGAATTTTGGATTTGGAAGGTAGACTGAGTGAGTTTTGCATCCTGGTCAAATTGCCCATCCCCACCTCCTACCTCCTCCTGTTGCTTTAATCAGAATAGCTCCATCTTAGATAAAGTTCCATTTAAGAGCTTTTTTTTTTTTAAATTTTGAAAATTACAGGACTAGGTGATCTCAAAAGGCCTTTCCACAGCGATGAGTGTATCCTTACTTTCTTGTTAGAGCCCCCCGGCCACCCCTACGCCTCATTATCTCCCACATGTGGGGCTGCAGCCTAACATTAGCCTCTGCCTAATGTGTGAGTCTCATCCAGCTCTGCCTCCTGTACACACAGCAGAAGTTCCTCTTGAAGAGCGAGATGTGGGGGCTCTAGGCTGTGCCTTTGCTGCTGGGCACACAGGGTCCCTTGCTTCTCGTTTCCCAGCTTCCAGCTTCCCTCCACTCAGGGCAGATTCTGGGGTCTGCCTGGCTCAGAGATGTTGTTTGGGGTAGAGTCTTGTAGAGCTAGGCTTCCCACCTACTGCATTTGAAGTGGCAGAGAATTTAGAGGAGGTTTAGAAGGTAGAGTGTTAGAAGGAAAGCATAAAATTCCTAGGAAACAAATGTAATGACTTCCCTTTATAATGAAGTGTCTTCAGAGTTCCGGGACCAAGTCTGACTGATTCTCAGCAGCTCCGATGGCCAGAAAACAAGAGCAGGGCCCTAGCCGCCTGGGCTCTTGCTGAAATCCTACTTGCCAGTCTTCCCCACATTGGCCCTGCATGGGCCCTCTCAGCAAAGATCAAGTGTCTACCTAGAAACACAAGGACGGAGGGTCATTAACAAGAGACGGGGCATTAAAGATGTGAAGTGCTTTGCCCATATTACAAGTGCATAGATATGTCAGGGAATCTTACATCTCTTTAAAATGGGATGCAGTACAGTTTGGAGTGGGAGGAGAGAAGACTTTCTGACAGTAGGGGTATGGACTGCGGTAAGGAGGGAAGCAGAAAGCAGGAGGTGGGATGCCACCCTGTTCTTTTGAGGGTCCTCATTCATCTCACCTCTGTTAATACTTGTCTCCTCTCCTCCTTTCTCCACTACTCCACTTTTTAATGGAAAGTCACCACCACCTGTAGTGGTGGAGGGAGGAGGGCCACTTACATAAACATGGGTTACGTTAATAAAAATGGGAATATCTTCAATCAGGCTTAGGAGTCATTAATGTGTGCTTGAGATTCACCACACTGTTCCTGATCTGTAATAGGCTGTTGGATACCCCCCCATCCCAACTCTCCCCTTTCTGGGGCCCCCACATAAGGCTTTAATCTAGTTCCAGCTTCCAGGTTTGGGCCAATTATGTCCATAGTCAGGAGGGATGCAGGGAGGCCTCAGTCAGTCATCCAGGGGACTCAGCATAGGGTCCGTCTTACTTCCTTGCTCTGACAGTAGTAACTGGCTGGTGACTTCCGTTGCTTCATTCACACAGTATTCCTGCCTTTGTTCAGCCCACACAGCCTGAGCGCCTTCTATCTGCCAAGCCCTGACTTAGGTGCTGGGAGCCAGTGGGCAATAAGCGGCAGGCCCTGTCTCTCAGAGATCTCTGCTTCCTACATAGGTTTCAGTCCTGGCTGTACTTACAAATCTTGTGGAGCTTTTAAAGAAATATCAGTGCCCAGCCTCCACCTCAGACGAATAGAATCAGAATTTCTGAGCATGAGGCCTGAGCATCTGAGTTAGAATAGGACTCGCAGGGGATCCACCTGTGCTGCCTGGTATAATGCCTTCTAACTGAGGAAGAGGCTTCCTTTGGCACCCAGTCTTGTAATTATGAGCCCTGAGATCTTTCTTGATGACTTGCCTTGGATTCTCCAGGACTAGGGCTCGCTCAGCTTTCCTACTCACTCCCACTCCCTGCCCTGGGGACTTGGCCCTCCCTCAAACTTTCCTGCTCCTGCTTCCAGCTAAGATGATGGCTTTATCCTGCTCTGAGAGTCTCCATTATTGAGCTCTGCCACCCTTGCTTACCAAACTTTGTTATAATTACTTGTCAGTAGCTATACTCCCTGCTAGAATGTGACCAGAGTGTGGAAGTGACTCACCCCAGGTCCCCCTGCCAGTAGCAGCAGAGCAAGGAGTCCAACCCTCACATAGTTTTAGTCCAGAACGTTTTCCTAAAGCATTAAGCTTCTTCCTGCTCTGTAGGAAGGTATCTACAATCTATGGAGGCCTGCTCTGTCTCCCTCATTTTCCCTTAGCTTGCTATAGATGGGGACTTCTAAGCTTGCTCACCGGCTTAGCCCTGTCTTGGCAAAGACTTCCATGGGATGTTTCTTTCTTTGCACACATTGCTACATGCCACATGATGAACTTATTAGATGTACTCTAGGTGTTACAAAAAAACTCCTCAGGGACATTCCAAAATCCCAGGCTTCTCTCACTGGAGATTCTGTGTTTAGTCTTGATGTTCAAGCCAGGAGGAGACCTCAGACACTGAACTGTGGTTCCAGAGGCTGAAATCCTCCGTGTGGGGTCAGCAAGAAGTGCTGCCTTGATCGTCCTCCTCAAACTCATTGGGACTGGGGGTGAGCCCAATGGGAGAACTTTTCATGGGGGTCAGGAGCACTGAGAACCAAGAAGATCACTAAGGACAATTCCCGACGAAGGAAGTCCATGGACCACCAGAGTATAAGACAGATTAGGAATGCCGCAATCTAGGGCCCTTATGTCATGGATAAGGAGCGGAAGCCTAGAGGAAGCCAGGAACTTGTCATCATCGTACAGCATGGAGTAAGGGAAGACCATGACATTTGGGCTTAAGGAACATTTGAGTTCTGGTTCTGCTACTTATGAGTGGTATGGCCTTAGGATAGTTACTTACGCTCCTCAAGCTCCTGAGCCTCACTTTCCTCCTCATCAAATGGAAATAATACTGTCTGCCTTGGAGGGCTACGGTAGGGAGTAAATAATACTCGGTGACATTGCCTGATAGAGCGCACATGTTCCTTCTGTTCTTTCTTCCCCTTTCCATTTCAATTGACAGCCACCCCTTTGATTCCTGAAGGGATCTTTCTCTTTGTGATTTCAGCTGTGTTGGGAAATGCTTTAGGGAAAAAAGGAAGGCAAGGTTAACTTTTCAGCCCAAGGCTGAGACCTGGTCTATTCTAATATATGTAGAGTCATTTATTTTCTTTCCCTTATATGCATTTTAAAGCAATGACTTCATTTTTTCAGCAGCATTATAGCCGTTCTTCATTCTTCAAAGACAGCTATTTTTAAAATCTCCTCAAACATAAAACACCAGTGATTTCTGGGCTCCATTCCATTGGTTGAAACACTCCAGAAGGAATTTAGTTCTTTTCCAAGTCCCATTCTGGTTCTCTGTAGGACTCCCAGCTAAGGAATTTCCTTTGGAGTCATTTTTGGCATTGCGTGGATGCTGCCACATGCACCAAGAAAATGAAATCCTCCTGTTGTGTGGCTATTTGGTGACAGGGCCTCCTGATGAGGGTGGGTAGAGAAAGCTCATTGGCTTGGGAGCCAGGTAACCTGATTTAGCCACTATCTAGATATCTAGGCTGCTGACTTTGGGTGACAGTCTTTCTCCTCCTCTGGGTCTCAGTTTCCTCATTTGTAAAGCAAAGAGGTAAGGTGATCTGAAATATCCTTGTTAGCTCTGACCTTGTCACAAACTGCTGCTTAGCCCTGTTTATCCTCGAGCACTTGGGTTGGTGCCCTGACTGTGACCCCTCCGGTAGGTCATTTAGTTGTTACCTTAGTCTGCTTAGGTTGGTTTGGAAATTGGCACTCTTATCTGAACATCTTTCTTTCCTTTCCTTTCTGGAAGCAAACTTTTATTCATCTTGCTCTGACTACACCTCTCTAAAGGTATTCACATTTTGAAAAGCAGTTACCTCAAGAGGTGTTGCCTTATACAAAGACTTGGGTGGTAGTGATGGAATTTCAGTCTGTATTTTATCCCTTCACTTCTAAAATAAGACCGATAATTCTTCACTCCTATCTTAATAAGGTCATAGTAATATTCTGAGGATCTAATAAGATATTCGCTATTTTCAAAATTAATTTATTTAGCAAATACTTATTGAATACATATTATGTGCTAGGCATTGTTCTAAGCACTGGGGTACAGTGGAGAGCAAAGGGACTAAATTGCTGACCTTATGGACAATAGAAGAACTAGACAATAAATGATATAAGTAAGATGTGTGGTAAGTTAGATAGTGTTAAGTACTCCAAGAAGAATAAGATAGGCAGAGGGGATAGGAAGGGCACAGGATGGAGTTACAATTTTAGATTGGTTAACTAGGGAATGTCTCACTATGAAAGTGACATCTGAAAAAAGATGAAGGAACTAAGGAAGGGGGATGACATTTGCAAAAGCCTTGAGGTAGGAGCAGATGGAAAGTTCAACTGTGAGGAGATCAATGTGCCTGGAGGGCAGTTCCGGCTTCGTAGTCATTACTAAGTGGTAACAGGGGTCAGAGCTTACGTCATAGGTTATCGTCAGGACACTGGTTTTTAATCTGAATGAGACAAGAAGCCATAGGAGGGCTTGAGCCATGGAGTGATGCAAGCCAGTTACCGTCACCATGTTGAGAATAGACCACAGAGGGACAAGAATGAATAGCTAGGAGGCTTCTATAATAATCCAGGAAAGAGGTGATAGTGGCCTATTCCAGGGTGGTGACCTGTACTAGGCTGGTAGCTACTGAGATTGAGTCTGGATCTATTTTAAAGGTAGAATGAAGAGGATCTACTGACCACTCAGATGTGGGATCTGAGAGAAAGAGGAATCAGAGAGGCTCCAAGATTTTTTTGTCTTGGTCAACTGGAAGAATAGCGTTACCACCTTCTGAAATAAGGAAGGCTGTGTAGGAAAAAATTTGGGGGCAATATGAGGAGCTTGGTTTTGGACATGTACAAACTGAGGTGTGTTTCAGGCATTCTGTTAGACATTAAATGTGAGAAACGCCAAGGTGGCTGTTGACTATTCACATCTGCAGTTCAGAGGAGAGGTCCAAGCTAGAGAAAAAATTGGAGTCATCAACATTTAGGTAATATTAAGTGTCATGAGATTAGATGAGATTATTCATGCAGAACCCTGGGGCTCTCCATGTAGACAGGTTAGAAAGGAGAAACCCACAGGGAGATGGTGGAAACTGAGGCACAGAGAGCACGATTTGCTTGAGCTTTTAGAGCCATTAAGCAGCAGAGGTTGGACTGGAGCTTGGTCTTCAGAGTCAGGATTCAGAGTTCTTTCACTGGCCCAACGCACGTTTTCTCCTGTGGCACCAACTTACTCCTGGGATTGGAATCCTGCCTGTGCCCCTTGCTTGAGACATGTTGTTTCATCAAGTCTGAGCAGGACATGGATTTTTGTCTCCGTTTTCCCTCAGTGTGTTTGAAGTATTTCATAATTTTAAAATGCACTAAAATTAAAAGACTTAGTGGGAGGCCTAGACTGCCAACATGGATTTAAACATTGGACATGCAAACTCAGACCAAAGGGAGATGTTCTTGGAATTGTTTAAAGGAAAGACTGTTGTCTTGGATCCCAACGACAGGCCTGGGCCATGTGTGAACATTCAATAGGAAGGATAAAATAAGCCAGACAGTCCCAGAAGATGGGCAAGACGGAATAATGTCACAGGATAAACAGCTCAAGGGGAGATGAGAGTCCCCACTTTCAAAGTAGGTCAGCCTCTTCTGAGAGTGAGGCCTGGACTGCATCGCCACATACCCTTCAGCTCCGCGGAGTTTGCTCTGGTTGGTGCTGGCCTGTTGGTATGGATTGGGGATCATAACGCGCTACTTTGCAGAGGCCTCCACTGGGATTGGCAGATGCCGGTGGGGAAGATATGTTCCCACCCACACTGATCTGTTCATCATTCATTATGCTTGCCCTGGACGCTGTCCAGGCTTGGCACATCTTCTTGTCATAACACTGTTGTTTCTTAACACCCCATTCCTTAGAGGGAACTCCCTTGGAGGCTTTGTGATATGCCTAAGTGTTGAAAGGGTTCTGGCTCTTTTTCCTGTGATCAGAAGCTCATTGCTGGGAATTGAGCCTGTGTTTTTGCATCCAAAAGACATTTTCCTTATCTTCTTGAAAAAGAGGCCAACACATACCAGATGCAGGGGATGGTTGTAAAGGCCCTGCTTTGTTGTTTCCTTCCCTCAAGGTCAGAGAACTCTGTTCCTTTTTGGTGACAAGCACTGGTGCCAGGAGGTCACAGAAAGACCAGGGGCCTGAAAACCATAATTGCCATTGGGTTTTGATCCCTGCCCTCTTTCCTCTCTACTTTGCTACCAATTCGCCCTTATGTGTTAATAGAGGTTGGAAATCTCTTCAAGCTGGCATCTTTAGGCCCAGCCGTAGGTTCTTACAGCCCCAGAAAGCAGATTGCTGCCCTCCTCTCCTCTGGCCTGCTCTGATTCAGGGCCAGGCAGTCCCTTGCCTGATGAGTTTCCCTACCTTTAACCTCTTCTCCCTCAGTTTACTCTTCATTAATGCCTCATTTGAAAGGTCAGGCCGATCACATCTGTCTCTCTTAGGTCCCGAAACCTCACATGTCTCCTCATTCTCATAACCAAGCCGAGCATCTCAGACTGACCCTTCAGATCTTCCTGATGGTGTTCTCCCAGTTTGCCTCTCCAGGACACCAAGTCCCTCAGTTTCCCCACTGCCTTTTCATCTTTCTGCTTTCACACATGGAATTTCCCCATGCCTGGAATGCCTTCCCCTTAGATCAGTTTACCATCAAAGTGAAAGAGACTATTCTTTCCAGAAAAACACGAATGCAGAAACGTCTAAGGGAGGGTGTTGCTCAGAGTCCCACCTCTGGCTCACGGGCTAGAGCAGTAGGATGCTCACCTCCTCTCTGCCTCTTGCCAGCTGCGTGACTTAAGCCAAAGACCCAAGCTTGGGAAACAGAGGCTCCCCACATTCTTTAGGGGTTACACCCCAGCAGGATGGCCTAGAAACATGGTTCTCAAACCGCATCCACATTCGAATTATCTGTGGAACTTTTAATACCACCCCCCTTAAGCTCAGGCCTTACTCCAGACTGACTGTATTCGAATCTCTGGGGGTGGGAACCAGACATCAATATTTTTTAAGCTGCCCAGGTGGCTGGTGCATACAGCCTCCTTTGAGAACTACTTACATGGAACTAGGGGAGTAAGGACTTGGGCAACAGAGTCCATCAGAACTGGTTTCAAATCCTGGTTCCCCCATCTCCTAACTGTTATGCTTCTTCTCCTTTAGAGAGAAGTATTTATATAAATTATTTGGCAGTCTCCATGGGAGATTTATCTATTCTCCCCTATTTATTTATTTATTTATTTGTTTGTTTGTTTATTCATTTATTCATTCACTCATTCATTCATATAAGTATACGCTCATGGATATTTATTTTATACTTTGGGTTATAATCTAATATTATTTTATTTGCGTTTTTTGCTCAAATTATTCCAGCTTTGGCCATTGGAGCTCTTCCAGTTGTCTCCTGTGTCCCTTTGGCCTACCCCCATCATTGTGTGCCTTCCTTACTTTCTGGTACAAGATGCTCCAGGCTCATCTTGTACTAGAAAAATACCAATATTAGGGCAGGGTATATTTCTTGCCCTAGTTTTAGAATCAGCTATTTCTTTAAGGAGTTGCTTTTGTTGGAGGATAGTATTAGAAACCAAAATTTGAACACTATGTGTCCTTGTTGCTACTGCGGTATTGCTGCTTCTGGGTTGGGCCACGTTTTCAACCTCACTGTGCTTCAGTTTGCTCTCCTATAAAACGGGGACAATAACAGTACTTTTGTCACAGGTTACTGTGAGGATTAAATTAGAGAAGCGTGTAAGAGCTTAGAGCAGTCTCAGTCAGATAGTAAATGCTCAGAAATGTTAGTGATTGTTTCCTATAAAATTATTTATATTTGAGCTAAGAAAATTCTTTCCTATTTGCTAATTCTTTTGACTCAGCAACCCTCAAGTCGGGGTAGGGAAAAGATTTTTCTGCCAGTTTGTAGATGGAGAAATTAAGTGGATGAGGGAGTCAAGTTATATTGCACTAAAATGTAAGTATGTTGGCTTGAAGGCCTGTTCTAGATTCAGACTGGCCACCATCTCTGTCACCTGAGTGGTGTAGATTTCTCCTCCCTGATTCTTGCCTACTTTTGCTTGAAGGACTTCTTGGTGGCACTGATTCTTTGATTCCTGTCACTAGGAAGCAAGATGAACTCATGGCAGAAGGAAAATACATACTCCAGTTTGTAACAGGCCACTCAGAGACATAGTGCCATATTTTCTGAACCAAACAAGTGGACATATGATTAAAAAAAAAAAGTTTTTTCTATTCTGGGTGTGACAAGCAAGAAATGTAATTTGGATGTTGAGAGACTGGCATCCTGAGATGTTTTGATACTTTACAAAAACAATAGGACAAGATATTTAATCAGAACTGACCTGGAAAACCTAAGACATGCTATAGTATCAATAATATAGTCTTCCCATTATAGTCTCTTTCTCTCTTTTCATAGAACAGCGATCCTAATCAGATACAGAGAAATGTTGATAAATGAAAACACAACTCACCAGACTCATCAGCGCATGAAAAACATACAAGCCGAACAGAATGCTTAACTCAATGCAGATGTTTATTGGAACAAGTGTGTAGTTAGCTACAAGAACAACAGCTTCTGTTGCTAACAAAATTGGCATGATCATTACTGATAACAACATTCACAGTATGGAATCATAACTTTAGCTATAAAACCTATATTCCAGGGAGGTGGGTTTTAGTTGCGTGGAAGAGACCTTTGTAAGAGGTGGCTCGTTTTGCAGTTGGAATGGGCTGCATTTGGAGGTAGTGAGTTTCCCATGTCCAGAAATATTCAAGAAAGAGGTCATGAAGTTCGACAAGACGGAGTTAGATACTCCAACCATCTGCTTCTATGACTCTGTGAGTGACTTGAGTTTCTTGGATGTTAGCATTAGTGCAGGGGCTCATATATCTAATAAATACTGTAGATCAAGCTTAGGCTGAAGCCCCACAGCACATTTAGATATTTCCTCAGAATAAGGATGAAGTTGCTGTTGGAAGAATAAACGATAAACTGGGTCCAGCCAGAAGTCAATACATATCTCCCTTGCTTTTTGAAAGTTTGCTTTACTTTACTTTACTTTTGCAAAAGACAGATATTTGTACTTGTTTCACTAACAGAAAGAAATCTGAAGAGGATTTTCAGTTTTAAGAAGAAAGGTCAAAAGCAAAATCAGCGTGCACTGTTTTGCAGCAAGCTGTTATCGACGCAGCACGCACCTTGAGCAGTGAGAGTGGCCCGGCCAGTTACTTCCCCAGAAACTACACTCAGCACCTTAGCATCAAAGCCTCTATAGCTCTGAACTGTGTATGTGAGCATCTGGGCTCTATCTTGATTTGTTTTGTGTATCAGTTAGCAAGATGTATGCGAGGGTAATTGCTTCTTTGCTTTACTCCATTTGGCTTATGAAAAGTTTCTTAGGAATGTTCTTCTTTCAGTTAGAGGGGGAAACCTGTATTTGTACACAAATCCTGAGGCTGTTTTAAGTCCCATCCTTGTCTGGCTTTAAGAAGAAAGGCTCTTTTAGATGTTGGTTCTGACCCTAGAATCAGAACATTGGTCTACTAGACAGGTTGTTTTTGTGAGCGAAGCTAGAATAATCTGAAGAAAGCCTGAGGGGACATTTATTCTGTTCTCCTTCTACCTGGAAGACCTCCCTGTCCTACCTGTGGAAATGCACACCCTACTCAAGGTTCAGCTCCAGTACCACCTCCTCTGGAATGCCTTCCTGATGTCCCCTCCTCCAGTGCCTTTGTGCTGCTCCAACACGTGGCACTTGGTGGGTTCATTTGATTCATGGTGGTCACTTGTGTATGTGTCGGTTCTCCCTGTTGGAGCTTGTGGAAGGTAGGAATCATGCTCCCCTCATCTCAGTAGTTTCCAGAGCAGTCTGCACAGCCTGGTACATGGAGGCTCCCAGATAGTGCTGCGAATCAGGAAGGTAATGGTGTTTTGGAATGCCTCAGGACAATTCCCAAACTTCGCATTGCAGTTCTTGGTGCATGAAATAGAGCTCCAGCTTGACAAATACCTGATGGAGTTGGGTACCGCTATCATCTTCCATTTACAGAATAAACCACAGGGCACAGAGAGGTAGAATGACTTGCTCATAGAATGAGAATCAGGCTGTGAACTGCTCTCTCTGAGCATTCAGCCCAGGCTTTGTGTCTATACGTCCTTATTCCTCACTATCTTCTTCTTTCAGCAAGAGACCCTGAATGACTCCAGCAGCCGCCATGCAGGTCAAGAGGTGAAATCTCCCATGAGGACCAATTTTGATAGAACATAAGAAAGGGACTTGGGGCTTCTGATCACTTGAAGGGCTTAAATCTCAGAGTTCTCAAGAGGATGAGGTCCCTGGAAGCATGCTGAGAGGGGAGATGGCATTCTGTTTGGGAAACACTTAGGACCATTTGGGGCTAGGGTATTCAGGGTGAGAAACAGGTGACGAATCAGGGGAATGGCTGCTTGGGGCCAGCTGTGGACATAGGGAGGCAGAGTGCAGGGGCCTGAGTCTAGCCTACCTAAGCTGACCTTGTACAGCTCAGGTTCTCAGGAAGGGAAGCAGGCTGGGGCCTAGAGCAGAGGCTCTGCTTAGGGATAAGGAAAGGTCCCTTGACAAGCACTATGTCCCTGGGAATCAGGGTGAGGTGGGCAGGGATGAGTATTGCTGAAGCGGCACTATTTTTTCTGTGTCAAAACTCTATTGAACCCTAAGGTAATTTCTGCCTTTCGGTTACTTTGGCTTTAACTTATTTCATCAAGGAAAAATGGCTTCATTGGATCCTAGGTTGTCAGAGCTGGGAGCGTTCTTAGGGATGAGGGAAAGGGACTTACATAGTCACACAGGGAGCTGGGGGCAGAGATAGTTCTAGAACCTGGTGTCTGGCTTCCCAAGCAACCATTCCCAGTCTCCCTCCCTGCCCTGCTTCTCACAGACACTCTCATTATTAGGTATCTAGCTCACGTCCATAATCGCATTGCTTTGGGACATGCTATAGGACTAAGAACCTTGTCTCTTTTACATTTTTAGTGATTGGGGAAGGGACTGGGGTTGGGAAAGGTGCATGATAGTGAAGAAGTGCAGAGCATTTGGGGCAGATGAAAGAAGGGATGGTCAAGGTTGAGGGTAAGGGCACACGGCAAGCAGCCCGCAGACCCAGCCACAATGTGTAAGAGAACTTCACACTGACCTTCTGCTAAGTCACATTTATTGAGCACTTAGTTTATGCCTGCACTGTGCTAAGTGCTATGTATATATTAATTAATTTGATCCTTATCAGACTCTTATGAGGTAGGTAAGGTATGCCATTTCCATAATGTGGACCAGAGACACCCTGAGGTTCAAAGAGGTGAAGTCACCTGCCCAGTGTTGCAGAGCTAGCAAGTGACAGAGCCTGAATTCATCCTTGTGTTCTGATCACTCAGCTGTTCTGCTTCTTTAAAAAGAGTGAAAGGGGGGCTGAGATGCCCCTATTTTTGATCAGTAATGAATGGATGGACTGAATGAGGTGTGTGCAGGGCAAGGGTGCCTTGCATCAGATAATTATCCTCTGCGGCCGACTGACCATGGACAGACAGTGTGGGGGTGAGGAACCGAATTCAGTTCTTCATTCTGGTGACGTTCTGGATCCAGTCCTTGTTGTGGTAAACGTAGGAATATACTCCATAGCGGTCTTTCTTTCCGCAGTCGTCGCCCCAGGACACTGTGCCCACCAGGTACCACTGGCCTTTCTCTTTATCCAGGGTCACCATGGGGCCTCCAGAATCACCCGCACAGGCGTCCTTCCCCCCTAGATGAAAAAGAGATACAAGTTAAAGTAACGTGTCCGCTTCCCTAACCCCAAATTCAAAGGAGCCTCGTTCTCCCCACATCTGACTTGTACTTCAGAGAATTAGGCACGAGGGGGCGCAAGGAGACCATTTAACGCAAACGTGGACTGAGCAGTTCTAGCACCGGCCTCTTCAGAGCTCAGTGATTTTAGAAACTGCAGGTTCAAGAATTTCGTGTTTCATAGGGGAAAAGTTGCACTTGGAGAAGGGAATAATGGAAATTCCTTAGCACTCTTCTCTCTGATGCGGTTTCTCCAGAGGAATCCTTCCTCTCATGACCATCTCCCTCTCTGCCTCTCCCCTCCCCTCCTCCAGTGCTCAGCCTACCAGACTCCAAGGTCTGCAGCTCTTCCATGGCACGGCTCTGCATCTTTCCCTGGCTCGTGGTGCCATGTTGTATGCCAGCCTCTCGACTTACCTTCCTTCTCCCCAGCACAGATCATGTCCCTCGTCACTTTCTTCTTCAGTGGGGCGTAGGCCTCTTGGCAGGTGTGGTGGTCAACAACTGGGATTTCGATCTGGAACACAAGGTCTTTGTTGGTCCCCACTCCTGGCTGAGGAGTCTCTGCTGTTCTGACACCCCTAGAGCTGACTCCTACCCATATCCTTCCTGGATGGGCCTGGGTCTACCTTATACCTGGACTCAGAAACTGCCCTATAGTGCAGGTGCAGGAACGCTGAATGGAGAATCAGGAGATCCATGATCAGTCTCAGTTATGACCTTGCTGTGTGACCTTGGGCAAGTCATTTGCCCTTTCTGGGCCTCGGTATTCTCATCTGTAAAATGGAGATAATAATACTTGCCTGGAACATGCATTATTTCAAATATGGCAACATACGCAAAACCTATCAGTCTTCTACCCCAACTGTTACTGGGTGTGGGGCCTGGGGCCTGTAGCTTAGTCAGTTTTCTGAGACTATTTACTGATCTGAAAAATGGAAGTCACAATATTTGACATACGCATCACAAAGAATTTTACAAAGAAGAGAGGAATGAACAGATGCTTTGTAAACTACAAACAAAGCATAAATATTAGATATTGTAGGGTTACTGCTGCTCGCCTTGTAGCAGCAGTATTTACGTTCTCCCTCACTGCAGTATGAGTTTCTATATCTGGGTCAGCATCTTGTACATTTCTGTCTTTCATAGCTTGGAACACAGTTAGTCTGTATATATTTAAATTGAGGCAATAAAGTGATAAAATAAAAGTAAGGTATTGCGGTTATCACTGCCTTTGATTCAGCTTGGGGTTAAATGTTGGCATAGATGTCTGGAATAAAATGAGGAAACACATGCGTTTCATTCAGCCAAACCAAGAGCTGAATGGGTCATATGGACTAAAAGTGCAGCTCCTTGGCCTTTGCTGGGAGGGAAGCCATTCAAGTCCCTCTTGGGCCATGCCTTCCCAGATAAATGGAGAGAAGAAACCAGGGCAGGGTGTTTGCAAGCATATATTTTCAGCAAACTGTCTGAAGATTTAAGTGCCTGATTAACCTCTATTTATTGTTCAGGTGTCATTTAACTGTCACTTCCTCTGGGAAGCTCTCCCAAACCCCTAAGACAAGGTCAGATCCCCTGTTATACGTTCCAGAGCAACCTGCACTTCTCCATTACATTTATCATGTTGATAACTACTTTCAGTCTCTCCCACTTGACTGTCAGCCGAAGGAGGCCAGCATACCTTTTATCCTCCAATATACCGAGTAGCTGTTACATTGACTACTACATGGGAAGCACCAAATAAACACCTTGGAGTTAATGAATGGAGGGGTGAATCATTGTTGCAAATCAAAATTTCAAAGTACATTGCATTGAAGGATTTAGAAACTAGCTGTGGCAGTCATAGAACCCAGTAATGTCAGAGCCAGGCGTCTCGTGGGGGCATCTAGTGTTGCCCCTAACTTTGCAGCTTGAGATATTATACTGTGTCTAGAGAGGCAAATGACTTGTTTAAGATCACCCAGCAAGTTAGTAGGAGCCAGGACGTGGAGCCATGTCTCCTTGCTCTTAGTACAGTGTTCTTTTATGCAGTGATATGAATGTGAACTTGTAAATGCAATAGTCAAGTTCATGACTGCAAAGACTGTGGCTCTCAAGGGCCCATTCTTGTTTAGTCTGCTATGTGAGTCTTTACTGTGTACAGATGGACCATTCTTTCGAGTGCAAAAACCTGCTGTTTTCGGCAAGACTTTTCCTACGCTGAGCCTTTAATAAGCTACAGAAATAATGAACAGTGTTTAGCGCCTAGAGACCAATGACATGCAGAACAAACAGATGAAACTTGTTGGGATTCAAAGTCCCGATGAACTTTGGAGGTGAGTGTGGATCCCTGGTGTCTCCCTCTCCCACCCCCTGCCCTAACCTCCAAGTCCCTAAGGGGAAACATGGAGTAGGAAGGTCCCAGGCAGGGCAGACGTGTCACTTTCTGTAGGGCATAAATTGAACTTCACCTCCATCAGGGTATCTGGGAACCTTTGCAAGAACTGCTTTCCCCATCCACTGACAATGACCACGGCCCCTGGAGGAGAGAAGACACAGTGAGAGCAGAAGAGGCTGCTGTGGCGTTTTCGGAAGGTCGCATCTTTCAGCCCCTTCGTCTTCTGCCTGTGGAAGAAGGGCTGAATTTGCCCCTTCAGAGAAAGGCAGCATGGTGGGAGGGGGGCTGCTGTGTTGGGGGTTACCTGCAATAGAGGTTTGGGCATTTGTTTCTATGAATCATTAACTGGTTTATTTGTCTATTCTCTCACACTGCCAACTAGCACGGAACCGAGGCTCCATGAGAGCAGTCGTCTCATCTATCTTGTCCGTTGTTGTATCCCCATGACTACAACAGTTCTGGCACATAGTAGGTGCTCAATCAATAACTGTAAAAAAAAAAAAAAGTCTGGCCACAATATGCTATGGGGCTTTTAGCAAGCCTTCACTCCTGCCTCCCCTTCTGAGTCTCAATTTCCCTATGCATAAAACGAAGAGGCTGGACTAGGTATTCTCTAACTGCCCCATGCTCCAGCTCTGATATGCTAGAAGTCCATGAAATTGGCCAATCTCGGGGTGATGTGGAAAAGGGTTGAGCACTGATAGAGTACTTATTTCTTCATTTGAAAAAGAGCCTGGATCCTGAAAACAGTGTAATGCTTTAAGTTGAAAAACCTGGATTGCCAGCCCCAGGTCTGTTCTTACAAGCTGTATCTTGGGTAAGTCACTTCACCTTGCTGACCCTCAGTTTTCTCATCTTGGAAAACGGGACGACAATACCACATCACAAGGCTTTCATAAGTAGTAAATAAATTAATGAATATAAAGCAACTGGTACATGGTAGGCACATGACATCTGCTGAATCAGAGCCGTATCCATGCCTTTCCTGTTGGCTCACTTCCCCTAAATACTCCTCAAATTTCATTCAGCAATTTTTTAAATAACTTCTTTGAACTAAAGGCATTTAGCTATGACATGGCACCACTGAATTTAGAATAGAATGAAAAGGAAACCAACAGCCGTGCATTGGACTCTCACTCTATGTTGGATACGTTTGAGTAAATAATTTCATTTAAATATCACAATCACCCCATGGGGTTTTATCCTCAGTGTGAAGGTTTGGCAACTTCCTCAAGGTCAGTCAACTAGGAAATGGCAGCATGGGGATTTGAACTTACCCTGGTGATTAAGCTATTGCCCCTCAGCAACAAACTTACCTTCCTATCCTCTGCTTTGTGATGCTACAGATGAGGCTCTGAAATGACAGTTCTGCTTTGCCAGGGGGGTGGGCCTGAAGTTAGGGGGCACTTCCAGGAAGGCTTGCCATTACTTTTGGCATCACCCTAGCGATAATTCCTCACCAGCAGTGGTGGTTGGTTCCAGCCATTTTCCCCAGCACGGTCAGCTCAGGGCCCCTTCCGCAGGAGTCTGAGTTCCCCGCTCCACAGGTACCCTAGCTAAGCTTCCATGGTCTATAACTCCGACCTCTGCCCTTTGTTCCCTCAGCCCCAGGAGGGGTAGTTTCCTCCTGAAAGTACCGCCGCTATTACTTCAGCATTCCCTCTTTACTTCTCCAGTTCTCCAGTACCCTATGTTAAATTCTCTCTGTCACAGTAACCAGTCTGGTGTCCGTTTTCCTATCTGGACGCTGACTGATACACTATTCACAGTACTGATTAAGCTTGCCTGTTTATTATGTGCGTCTTTGGAACCAGTTCTGACTTAGCTGTTTTATGGGAGGCAGCGGAGGAATCACGCAGACACTGTCAACTGGCTCAGGTGGCACCAGAGCTCACCAATGCGGGAGACGAGGTCTCCGAGGAGGTACCTGCTGTTCTGCAGAGGTGGGATCTGGGGTGGGGAGGGGTACCTTTCTCAGGGGGCCTCTCAGGTAGACAGATGGGCATCACAAAGTCATTCAGCACTGGGCCCTTTGACAGCTCCACCAGCGCCACGTCATTCTCAAATGTTTCAGGGTCATACAGGGGATGGAGGAAGATGTGTTTGACCGCGAGATGCTGTTCAGTCTCATCTGACCGGAGCCTCCAATGCTTGCCTGGGCAAGAAGAAGGTACATGAGACACGGGAATAATGGAGGTGCAGAGGATAAGGTCTCACACACACCTTGCTCCCTGTCAGCCCCCTGTCCCATCCAGCCTGTTTCCAGCCTTAATTCTTTCACTCCCCTTCATACCTTTTCTTAGTCCTCCTGCCTACCTGCCCTTCCCCACTCATTCTCATGGGCGCCCAGCTCTGTCTTTGTGCATGAGCTGATCCCATGGCCTTACAATACTCATTCCGGTGCTCATTTCCACATGTTCAAACCACATAAACACCCTTCGGTGCCTGGATCACGTGTTGCCTCCTCCATGAAGCCTCTCCAGTTCTTGAATTAGATTTTTCAGTTAGAAGTCTTTTCCCTGACGTTTTATCTGTTTCTCTCCTACAGAATTTACTACTTTCTCTCTTTCTTATAAGAAAGTAGAGGTCTCCGTGTCCATGGTTTATTCCTTTATTAAACTGTCAGCTCCTTGTGGGCAGGAACTAGATCTTAACCATACCCGTGTCCTAGATCCTGGCATAATGTCAGTAGATAAATATCTGTTGAACTCATTGAATCAGCTGGTGGTCTTGATTTTATAAAGGGGAGGACAGGCTTGGTGTGTATGTATATGATCTGTTTCCAACCATGGTTTTCTAGAAGCCTGAAGCATCTTTGGAAATTATCTAGACCAGGCTCTTTATTTTACCTTAATATAATGTTTATTACAAAACACTGAGGCCTAGACTTCAATGACTTTCTCATGGTCCCACCACCTGGCAATCATTGCCTTGGACTTAGACCCAGATTCCTGGACTCCAGTCCAGCTCGTTGATGAGTGAGTGAGTGCACACACCCCATGCCCAGAACCACACTGGCTTCAGGAATCAACTTGCCCCTCACTCACCCACGATGATTTTGAAGTCAGAAGGGCTGAGCAGGTATATGTCATATAGGGTTGGGTCCTCTGGATTCAGCGAGTGGTGGAGGCAGTGAGCTGCAGTCACAATCCATTTGGAGCCTGAGAACAGAATTGTACACACATGGCCCTGCATTGCCCCATCCTGCCTCCGAGTGTCTTGAGCTGAGGGTCTACTCCAAGGTACCCCTCTCCATCACATTTCACAGGCCCCGTCCAGACACTCATATCCTAATCTGAAGATGAGGAGGTAAATCTGTGATTGTATCTGCCTATTGCAACCAAAGCCTATACATCTTAAACAGGTTTTCAGGGCTCCCTTAAACCCATGGGGTTGGGGAGACCCAGACAGCCCAAGGTGGGTCCACAAAACTCCTGGGACTCACTGGCCACCTCTCAGGCCTTGTGGTCCCCAGGCCAGCATCAACAGCCTCATTTGGAAACTCCTTAGAAATGCAAACTCTCAGGCCCCATCAGAACCTGCATTCAGTAGGAAAATCTGGGGATTTTAACAAGATAATTCCCATGCACACTAAAGGACAAAAAGTACTGCTTTAGCGTGGTGCTTCTCAGCTGCGAGTGCACATTAGAATCATCTGGGGAATTTAAAAACAAAGCAAAACAAAACAAATTGTGCTTAGGACAGATGCCAGACCAGCTAATTCATGGGAGTGGGGCCCAAGCACAAGTATATTTTAAAAGTTCCACAGCTGATTCTACTGCTACCACGGCTCTGAACATAACTTCTCATTTTATAGATACAGGTCCTGAGGCCTGGTGTCAAGCAGAGATGTCTACAGTTACCCGGAAGGTTAGTGGCAGGCCAGGGCCAGGGCCTGGGTCTCCTGACGGTCAGCTTAGAGCATTTCTTGTATCTCCACTGTATTTCCTCCTCAATGGACAAGTTCCTGCCCTTTTGTTAGTACAGGGTCAGGCTTCAGTTCATCCTTTGGAATGGATGGGAAGCCCATAAATAGCTATACCCAGAGGCATAACCATGATGAACCAAGCAGCAAGAAAAGCACCAGGGCTTTGGGATGGGGGCATCGGGGCAGAATCCCAGGAAGAGGTACCTTTCTGGAGCAAGTCCCAGGCTCCATTTGGTCCTCAGTGTCAGCCCTGTGCTCTGCGTACTGGGTTCTGGGTGGAGTGGCACATGGATCAGCTGGGGGCGTTTTCCATCTCTGACCATAGCCAGAGGTTGTTGGCCGAACTTTCCAGGTAGAGAAAGTGGGATGAGGTAGCCAGGTAGGAGAGCCTGCCTCAGTGCAGGGCTCTGGCCATTTAGATGAGCCCAGGAGTGTGCAATGGCCAGTCCAGAGATGCAGCTTTGCTTCCCAAATACTCTGAGTCCCTGAGCCAGACTCCCTCTAAGCAGCCTTCAGTGTGGACACTGCCATGTGGTACTTTCCCTCCTTCCTTTTTCCCTTAGCCCCTTTTCTGCTTTCTCTGCCCTCTCCCATCCCTCCCTCTCTCTACAAAACAGAATCACAGGAGGAGGAGATTCTAGATTAGGAATGTTGTACAGGGCAAAGCATGAGAGAACTTGTAGTTTGGCCAAGGATAGAGAAGCAGACTCCAACATGTTCAAAACAGAAGTAACAGGGAGTAAACGTGCAGTAGACACGGTTAGCCCTCTGTATGTGCTTGTTCCAGATCCAGAAATTCAACCAACTGTGGATCAAAAACATTAGGAAAAAAGTTACATTGTTGCTGACACGTACTATTTAGTTGGGTCTAGGATGGTTGCTTGTATACGGAACATGCACAGACTTTTTCTTGTTGTTATTCCTTAAATAATACAGCATAGGAACTATTTACATAGCATTTATATTATATCAGCTATTATAAGTTATGTAGAGATGATTTCAAGTATACAGGAAGAAGTGTGTAGGTTATGTGCAAATACTAAGGCATTTTATATCAGGGACTTGACGTCTGCAGATTTTGGTATCCAGTAGGGTAGGGCCTGGAATCAATCACCCGAGAACACTGACGGATGACTATACAGTAAGCACTGAACATTATCAAACTTAAAAACTCAGGACCCAACACAACTAATTCTTAAAACTGTGGGCACATAATCGATCTCCTTTACTCACGTTCTAGCAAAACCGGCAATGTCTGGTGATGGAGTCTCGCTCCCTCCATCTCTCTGTCTGCTCCCCCTCACTCACCATCTCTCTGCTTCTCTTCTGACCCTTTCTTCACTTTTGGTTCCTCCCTGTTTTTCTGTCTCTCCTGATTTCTCCTCTCTCTTGGGTGTCTCGTGACCCATCAGTCTCTCTTCCTCTTGTCGTATTTGTTTCCTTTTATTTTCCCCTTAATCTCTCTTTAGTTCCCTCTCTTACTTTCCAGGTCTCTCTCGTGTTCTGTCTCTCTTTCTGTCTTCTCTATATTTGCCCTTCTAGCTCTGCCTCTCTTTTCCTCTCCCCCTTCTTTTCCTTGGTCCTCGCCCCTGCCGACTCCCCACAGGGCTGCCCCTGTCCCACCTGTACTCATTCTCCAGGCCCCTTGGGGAGGGATCCTTACAGTGAGACCATGCGTCTTTGTGTTATTGGGAATATAAGGATCAATTTCTTGGCAGAGGAGGGGTAACGCCTGTTCCCATTTCACATTCCCCAAGGTGTCTGGACTGCAGCCCTTGTCCAGGGCTGGTGTCTCCCCTCAGGGATCCCTGATGAGGAGTTGTCCTCACCTGACCGCGCCCTGGAGGAGGTGGGTTGGTGAGAGGTGAGGCCTGCAGCCCAGGAATGGCCCAGGCAGACACGGACCCGTCCAGGCCTTCTTCCTCTGTGATGGGATCAAGTCGGAAACTGGCTGGGGACTCTAGAATGCTATTAATTTTTCTTATGTTGTTAGAGCTGGAATGGACCTTCGATTATCCAAACCAAACTGTGGCAGGAAGATGTGTCAGCCATTCCTTTCCTGTCCTCACTCCTACTCCCACCACGTTCAATCCACTACAAAATTCTGACAGTCCTATTTCCCAAATGCTTTTGAATCTGCCTCATTTCCATGTGGTCCCCTGTCCTTATTCTGAAGCTAATGACTTCCTCCCCCACTGTTGCAATAGCCACTTCACTGAAATCCTGGACTCCGGATTCTCCCTCCTTTCAATCCACACTGCCTTTGGAGAGAACTTTCCAGAACATGCTTATAAACCTGCAGCAGCATTCAGGATAAAATCTGAATTCCTAAGCAGGGTATTCTAGGCCTTTGTTCATCTCCCTTCCCTGACTTCTCCAGGGTGAGTTTCCTGGTTCTCACTGATCCCACAGCCCTGGTATACTCTGCCTTTGAGCTGCAGGTAAGTGCCTTGGGCTGTAATCCACATTTGAGGGGCTGACTCCCTGACCCTTCCCAGTGCCAGAGACTGACCAGGACTCAGTAGGTATTTGTTGACTGAAGGAACCAGCTAGAACAGGAACACATGTCTCCTGGCTCCAGCTAAAGACTCTGTATCCCACATTTTACTTCTGGGCCCTGCTACCAGTGTGGATAATGATTCTCAATGATGAAATCTTGATCAGTCTCAGAAAGAGGGTCGGGTCCCTTTGCTTCCACCCTGGCACCTAACCCTGGTCCCCCATCCCTTCCACCTTCTCCTTACCTAGAAGGGAGCCCCCACAGAAGGGCTGCCCATTCAGGTGCGACAGCATGGCAATCCAGGGGGTGGTGCCCTTTACAGCCGGGCGTCCATTGAAGATCCTGGCCATCAGCTTCCGGGAGAACTTGGGGAGCCCGCACACTGCAGTCAAGGGAGGGAGGGACACATCACACTCTGGGCTCCATCTTGCCCTCTGCCAGAGCTACCAGCTCATCACCTTCTGTAAGGAACATCTGTTACGCTTTGATCTCCCAGCATCCATTGCCCCTTCCGGTGATAGCACGCCAGTTTTCCTCTGGGATCCACTCTTCTCCCTTGCTTAGTCCATATATCCTGAGTTGGAGTGACTTTACCAACTCAGATTCCAGGGGTAGGAACGTGACCCAGACCTGACTAATTAAACCCTCTCGTCCTCTGGTCCCAACTATTGCTCAGAGATGGGAATGAAACCCTGGCCAGGGCAATGAGTCTGACTTGGGAGTTTTGTAAGCATATTGGAGAAAGAGATGGCCTTTATCAGTTGGGGTTGCTAAGCTACTGGCTATAAGCCCAGGTATGCCCATGATCACTTCATGGAGAACCTGCTGAGAATGATGCTACTAACATAGAAAAGGGGAGCTAGAAAATGAGGAGTGAAGCAAGAGAGACCTTGTATCCTAATGTTTGAGCTCCTTGATTTAACCATACCTGAAGCCTTTTGATATAGACTTTTCAGCTATGTGAGCCTATAATTCACTCTCTGCCCACCCCCTCCCCCCGAAACTGTTTATATTGTGTTTCTGTCACTTAAAATGAGAGTCCTGACTAATAAACAAATGTCATGCTCCATCCACAGGGATCTCTTTGCCTCAGAGAAGCCCTGCCTCAGGGCCTTGGGGATTGAATACCCCTCCTCGCCCCCAACCAGTGACTGCCTGCTTCATACTGTGTTTTCATGGACCTGGACTCACAGACACAGCACACATGAACCTTACAGCGGAAGCCCTTGGAGACCATCTAGGCTATCCCTCCATCATGCAGCTAAGGAAACTGAGGCCTAGAGAAGTGAATTGACTTGCCAAAAGTTACCCTGTAAGTTAGTAGCAAGAGTCTATTTCTAGGTCTCCTGACTTCCAACTCTGGGCTTTTCCCACTCTGGCCAGTACCACTGACTCTTACTACATATGTGACTTCCCAGAGCCCTCATACCGCAAACTCTGATCCAGCTGTCACCAGCCTGCTGAGTAGGGCTGAGGAAAATCTCAGATGTATGTGCTGCAACCTTGCCTGCTTCTTCAGCGTCTCCCAGCATCATCAATGCTACCTGCCCTCAGCCAGCTGCCCCAAGCTAACCTCCTGCCCCCATTCCCACAGATACTCAGAGGCCACTGAGTAAAATCTCCCCCAACCAGCCCCTATCCAATCTGCTTCCTCTGTAAACTTTCTTCTCTTCAGAACTAATTCCAGGCTTTGGATCTCCTCACTTCCAAACTCTTGGGGACCTGGCTTTGGGGATACTCACCCCTCTCCTGTATCATGCATCTCTCCTTTCTCTATGTGTCCAAAACATTTTAGAATTCTCATTCTAAAATCAAACTTCCATTTTCCCTGCTTCCGTTCATTTCAAAGTCTCTCCTCCTCTCATCCATAGTCAAGCTTCTGGAAAGAGGAGTTGATACTCAGTCTCCACATCCTTCTCTCTCCTTTGGGGATAAATTTGGAAGAAGTGCCATGCTCTGCACATACTTGGAAGCAAAGTGGCCATTTGAATATTTAATAGATCCACAACCATAGATGGCGATAAAATGGCTCTGGGCCAATAAATGGAACTTCAACAGTGATATGTACATGTATAGGGAGATACAATTTGAAATTTTATCTCATGTATTTTCATCCCTAGGAAGTCTCCTTGTCCTGTGACTCCTCACTATTGAAGCTGGAGCATCCACTCTTTTAGGTGAAGCTAGATACAGCTTTGACTTTTGAAAGAGCAAAGCACAAAACAAAGTCTAGAAATACAAACTTTCATTTGAAGAGTCAGGGCTTGTAGTAAAAAACTTGTATGTTTCAAGGAACCAAAACCCAGAGAACTGAGCATAGACTATTTACTATGAGACACAGATAAGGGAGGATGTAAGGGCAGTTTCCTGCCTCAGAAAAGAGGTCAAACCTAAGAGAAGTCTGGAGAAGGACGGAGGGAGGAAAGTGGGGAGGGAGGGCCGAACCGGGAGAGATAGAAGAGAGAGGAGGAGGAGGAGGGGACAGAGGAGGAGAGAGGGAGGGTTCGGGACCTTAAACACCAGCAGCTGGCCTGCCCCTGGCTCCTCTCGCAGAGTTGGCAGGAGTGACTGGGTCCCTGTCCCTGGGGCACTCCAGTCGGAAGCTTCCTCTGGACTATCCTGTGGCACTTGCACTGTTGACTACTTTTCATCCCCCTTGACACTCCCTGGGATCTGAAGCATGTCTCTTCCTGTGTTTCTGACCCCTCTTTTTGTCTCATTTCTCTTCTTCTCTCTATGCCTCCCAAGCTGCAGATGGGGAAATTGAGGCCGAGAAAAGGAAAGTGATTTGTTAAAGGTTATACATGCTGCTGTTTCCCTTGTTCAGTCTGCCCCTCCACCCTTTGTCCTGCAAACTTCCAGTAGATAATACCACCTCCTCCTATGTCATCATACCTCCTATACCCTGTGGGATTTCAACTCAGGATCTCTAATCTGCCCCCTGCTCTGAAATATTCCCTCCTTAAGTCTCCAGCTGTGTGGCTCATAAACTCTCCCAGCACAGCAAAGCCAAGCCCTGGCCTCCACTCTCCCCTTTGTTATTCCAGATGTCTGCTGGTGTCTGCACAGGCCTCATCCTTGTAGCCTCTCTTTCCTTCAACCCCCATATTCAATTAGCCACTAAACCAGCAAAAAGAATCACCAGGAGAAGCAGAGAGTAATGTGTCTCCTCTGCTCCATGTCACAGTGTGCTCTCCATGTGACCTCATGACACTTCAGTGTCTCAATATGTCACAACATATAGTCCAAATGTCTAGAGGAAAGTAAACATCTGAAATGTCATAGAACACAAGACATGATAATACTTGAAACCTGCTAAATACAAAGTGCAAAACATAACTTAGGATTCTTTCAGTTCTCAATAGGGTAAAAAGCATGACATTTTCATTCTGATACAAATTCCAATCAAAGGCACAGCAGGAGTGCATCCCTAGGACAGCCCTCACGAGCAGGCTAGCTTGTGCCACCCCAGCACCTGCACTATTTCCAAGCCCAGACACGAAGCTCTGTCCAATGCACTGCTTAAATGTTTTTACACCTCCCCTGCCCCCACATCTGCACTGTCACAGCCCTAGGTCTGGTGGGTGTTCACCAGCTCTTTCCAGAATGGTTTCAGTAGCTTCCCGACCGCTCTCTCTAGCTCAGTCCCTCCCCATACACCACTTGCCCCACCATGCTGCCCACCCTCGGACCTGCTGATTCAGAATTTCACAAGCATCCTAGGTAACTCTGATATACCCGAAATTAGAGAATCACTAGTTACAGGATAGAGTGAAGACATAGTGTGTCTTCTGAGATGCTTTCCCGTCTGCTTTAATCCCCATTGTTCACTCCACTCATGGCACGCTTTCCTGTGTGGTCTTTGTCCGCTTTGCCTGTCCGCTCCCTACCCCAGAGCAGTCTTTACAACCTCTCTGCAAAGCTCTCCAGATCCCCTTTCAGCTGTATGGATTTCTTGCTCCTTTAAGTTCCCCTAACACTGCAATCTCCACTCCTCTTGTGACATTTAACTCCTTTTGACTGTGTGAGACCTAGATGTACACGACCTTGCTTTGCATGCTTGTTTAAACTCGTTGAAGTCAAGGGCTTGAATAGCAGGCAATGCCATGTAATGAAGGAATGCGCAGCCTCTGAGAGGGCACGTGTCAATAGCCACCCCCATTCTTCATCACCCCTTCTTGGATGATGTCGTAGATGACAAATTTGTACTTCTTCTGTAATGGGAGAGGTTTTGGCTTAATGAGGGGCCAGTTTCTCTTTAAAGAGTCAAAACAAAACAAACCCCAAATGTAGGCTGTTGATTATCCACGGAGGTTTTATTTCCACTTTAGAACCCTGACAGGAGAAACAGAGTGCAAAGGCACCTTACAGAGTAGTGAAGCTTGTGATATAATATATACAATATATAGCATCCTCTACATACACTTCATAGACATAGGAGTGTGGTTTCATGAACCGATTAGAAAAGTGGACACTTCCCAATTGTTCTCGTGGAATCCCACTCAGGGACTTCTCTGGCCGCCAGTCTCTGATGGAGAATCACAGGACAGCGAGCTCTGGGAGTTGATGGACCATCAGCCCCTGAGGGTCAGGGTGCCGGCAGTCAGAAGCACTGAGTGTTGGAGGTGGAAGGACGCTGAGGGGGTCTAATGCCTTCCTTTTACAGATGGGGAAACTGAGGCCCAGAGAAGGAAAGTGATGTGTTAAAGGTTATACAGCCAGTTGGGGGCAGAGCTGGGGCTAGAGCCCAGGACTCTTGGCTCTCTCTGTCTCTTCTCACTGCCTTTCACGGCCAAGTCTCTGCCTCCCCTCACTCTGGCTTCTGGAAGTCGGAGGAGTGCTTTCCTCTGAACAGTCACGTTGGGTGAATTTTCTGAAGAGCTCAGACCCTGTGCAACCTGGTGGCTTTAGGTCACTTCTAACATCCTGAGCCCATTCTTCTTCCGTTTTCCCGCCCAGAGGCGCAGCAGTGTGGGCTTTCTCTTTTTCCAAGCGACCCAGGTGAGTCTTCATGCCTGGGGCTGGGGCTGGGGCTAGTAAACCTTTTCAGATGATGCGTTTCAAGGCTGGAAGGTTGCTTTGTGCTTGTCTGGAGCTGCAGGTGTGGACACACCATGTCATCAGCTGGCATTTGAGTGTAACATATGGGTCCAAGTGACGTGTTCTGAGTTGACAATAGGAATTTAACAGGATTGGGGAGCCTCCCAGTGCTATTGTCTCCCCCCAGTCACCCAAACCTTCCCAGCTTTCTCCTCGTCCTTTAAAATTCCTTTAGCAGGGAACATAAGGGCTAAGGCCTGGATGGCAAGAAGCTTTTGGGAGAGAAACCCCAGGGATAAGAATACTGCAGCGGTTACACGAAGAGAGAGGGGCTTTCAGGGTATGATCCTTGTCTCCCCCAAACTGAGTGGTTTTCTCCTAGAGGAGGGACTAGACTTCTCTGTGCTCAGAGCGCAGAACTGGGAAAATATATGGACTCAGAATTCAGCTCAATGGAAGGAAACATTTTCTAACAATCAGGCCCAGTTCCACCAACAGGGGGTTTGATAATTGAATCGGAGTGAATAAGGTCACTGGGTAAAGCAGTGACCTTAGGAGAGGGGTGCTAGGACCGGCCCAGACATCTAGCTCCCTTGTATTGCTGAGGACGGCGAGGCCTGAAGAGGGGAAGGGACTTGCCCAGGGCCGTGGACCCAGGATTCTTGGGTAGAGACTTTCCCCCGATACCACACTGCTGCCTCTCGGGGTCCTGGGGCTGTCTCAGGAGGGTGGGGGCAGCATGTTCCATTCCATCGAGTCTGGTGAGTAACAGGGAGTGTGTCATCGGAAGTGTGTGGGCAGCCTCGCTCAGGCTGGGGCAGGGCAGGCAGGCCCTGAGGAGGTCGGTCAGCTCACCGCTCCACCTGGAGCTCCCCCAGACCTTGTGGGGAGCCCAGCTGCTCCCAGACCCAGTCCACATAGTTGGAGACCTTCGTGTAGACCCCATAGACCTGCTTGCTGCCACATTCTTCAGGGCCCCCCCAGGACACCAGACCTTGGGCCACCCAGCTCTGGCTTAAGTCATCGAGGAGGACAAACGCCCCGCCACTGTCTCCAAGGCATGTGTCCTTGCCGCCCTCATAGTAGCCAGCACAGAACATGTTTTCAGTGACACTGTAGTTGCCCAAGCGGGACTCGTAGCTGGTTTTGCACTCGGCATGTGGCACCACGGGTAGCTTGACATACTGCAGGATATCTGACAAGGTCCGCGTGCCGCTGCTGATGATCTCATCCACTGTCACGTTAGGATTGGAGATGCCCCAGCCGGCCACCAGGCCCAGCGTGTGGGGCGCCGGGCCTTCGGGCTCGGGCCTCGGCAGGCAGATGGGCATGATGTGGGGTCCCAGTGGCACAGGCTCCTGAAGCTGTACCAGAGCTATGTCGTGGTTGTAGTTCTGGATGTTGAAGTCTGGGTGAAGCACCACTCGGGCAGCTGAGCTGTTGGCTGCCCCCGATTTGTCCCGTATGTCATGCAGGCCCAGGTAGACAGTGATGTGCTCCTTGGAGACCGGTATCACTGTGTTGTCTCTGCGCTGGGAGCGCAGCACATGGGCTGCCGTGAGGATCCAAGACTCAGAGAGCAGGGCCCCGCTCCCAAACCACTTGTCGTTTGGCACCCTCGAGGTATCTTCCACCACGATGAGGGCCTGCCAGGGGAAGAGGCCGGGCTCAGCATTCCGGCCCCCAATGATCCGCTTGACCAGGTTTGGCAGGGAGCGGGAGGGCTGACCACACACTGTAAGGAGAAGGGAGTGGGGACAAGAGACAGAGACTCGTCAGGTCAACCATGGGAAAAGAGTCAGCAAAAGAAATTTACATCTCACCCACTGTAGATTATGCCACCATGGGACCCTACTCTACATCATGAGGCCACACTGGCCTCGGAAAGCTCTGTGCAGGGTTTTATTTGGCCTAAGTCTTTCTAGTCTGGCCATGCTGTAGCCAGGGCCATCTGTGGAACAGACCATTTCATATATGGGACCTTCACCATTTGAACCATTTCTAGCAAGGATCACTTTTGGCCTGGACCATCTTGAGCCTGGCCTCTCTTTGGCAGTGATCACCTTTTCCCTTTCTTTTCTAGAAGGGCAGCTCCTATCCCAGACGTAGTCCATACTGTAGGTGCTTAGAAAATGTCTGAAAACCACAGGTCATGGGATTTGAGAGATGGAAGGAAACTAAAAGACTGCCTCGCAGGACACAGCAAACACTGACCTGGGAGCTAACACACCTGAGGCCTTGACCCAGCTTTTCTCTCCGAGGTCCTCTGTGACTCTGGGTAACTAAATTTCCCTTTCTGGATTTCAATTTTTTATCCTCCTAATGAGGCTGTTGATCAAGATGATCTCCAAGGATACTTTAAATTCCAAATTCCTTTGATTTTTATTTCATTTGCCATGGCCACCCCCATTTTATCGGTGAGTAAACTCTCTAGCGGTTAAGTGATTTGCCCAAGATCACATGGCTAGTAAGGTAAGTAGCAGGGGCCTAACTAGATTCTCAGATCGATGCCTTGTCCTGTATCCCACAATGACTTGTTTCAGGTAAAGATCATGGTCACGAGCCCTCTAACCTTGTCTTCCTTAGCATAAAGGACTCATTCTGTGAATGGATGCCCAGGGCATCGAAGGTTAGGGGAAGGTGGCATAATCTACAAGCAATGATGCGTGGGCTCTGTTCTGAGCCACCCATCATTGCACCTAGGAACCTTGTAGTACCTTCAAGGGAAGAAGAAAGGTCTGATCAAACTTCGTTCCACCGCGCTGTACCCCGAGCATGCACATGCACCGCCAGCCTCCTGCGGCCAAACACTGTTGGCTCATGAGCAGAGGGTCTTCAGTACTAGCCCCCCGCTGGCTAAAAACACGTTCACATGGGCCCTTCCCAGCATGGTTTTTACGCCTGGGAAGTAAGCCTGGTATGAGTGTGGGCCTCCTTTTGGTTGCAAATGGCCAGACTACACTTCTGGCCCTGGAAACCATCAACAATCCTTTAAAGACCAAAGAGCATTTGAGTTTTCTTGGCAACTTTGGGAGGTCAGGCTTTCAGCAACCTAATGCTTTCCAGACGCTCTTCTTCTTGATGCCAAATGCGTTTTACATGATCCTGAGGCAGCCTGTCTTTCACCCCAGGCCAGATGTGAGCTAGCATTTGCTAATCCAGATATGGCCTTTCAGAGTTGAAGGCCAGACTCCCAATTACAAGCATCAGTCTACAAGGTGACATCTCAAGGCAGGTTTGTGATCAGTCCTGCACAATTTATCTAGTGCCCAAAGGCCCTCATCTGGTGAGGGACACGCCTGTGGCTTAGTCCATGGTCACAACAAAACCAGTGCCGAATGGTGCCTTTTCTCAACAAATGTGCCAGTGGCATACCCCAGAATGTCAGAATTGGGGAAGCTTGGAGAACACCTAATTTACAGATGGAGAAACCGAGGTTCAGAGAAGGCAAGTGATGTGCTCAGTCATTAGTGGCAGAGCTAGAAGTAGAGCCCGTTTCTTCTGACTCTAGCTTCATTTTCTCCACTAAAGTTTGTTTACCTTCTTGCTATGCTCTTGTCCTATTAAAAGGTTGGGAGTGCTCATGGAAATGGGGCGATTCTTTTTGACTGGTACCATTTTACGTTTAGTTTTTCCTGGGACAAAGGAGTCTTCTTGAAATTCTGTATCTTCAGCTGTGCTGAAGCCAGACTTGGTCTCTAGAAGAGTGGAAGTGCTGAGGGAGGGGTCTTAAAACAAATATGTGATATTCTAGAATTTTGGGTTCATGAGGATAGCATAAAATGTAATCACAATCAAGAATGGCTCAGCATTGTTTGTGTTGACATGAAAAATCTTGGCTCCCCTTCCAGCTCTGCACCTAACTTTCTGTGGGTAGCCTTGGACCAATCATTATATCTCACTGATCCTATTTTTTCATGTGTAAAATAAGGGGCAAATAATATTAGCTTAACAGTTTTCTTGGAAAGGTGGATATTATGAGGCTCAGTGAAATGGCTTTCTCCATTTTGGCTTGCTTCAATCTCAGTATTTCAGGAGGAGAGAATTTAGA
Organism: Rhinolophus sinicus; assembly: GCF_036562045.2. Lineage (NCBI taxonomy): Eukaryota > Metazoa > Chordata > Mammalia > Chiroptera > Rhinolophidae > Rhinolophus > Rhinolophus sinicus. The sequence goes on from NC_133751.1 coordinate 50,384,586, forward strand.
AATCTCTGGCCTGGTCCAGTGATACACGATAGTTCTACCCAACACCAGGTGTTAAAAGAATTTCATGACTCATTGTACCAAGATGCTTTCTATAAATATAGACGATGATGACTATTAAAAGTTACAGAATGTCATGGATCACATGGTCCTACTCCCTCCCTTTTGAGGGATGGAATTCTAGTCCCAGAGAGGTGACATTACTTACCCAAGACCACAATTAGGAAATGATAGCACCAGGACTAGGACCCAGGCCCCTAACTCCCAGCTCAGTGTCTCTTCCCTTTCCAGAGGTTGCAACATGGCTTCCCAGGATGGAATCCACCTGCGGTGCTGTTTTCTTTTGCCCACAGAGTGTTTTAGCAAAATGAGGATCTGACCCTCCAGTTTGTCACAGCTCCACCATTCCCCATCTTCTCTGACACCTCACCAACTGTGCCCCTGGATGTGCTCCTGGCTAAGGCTAAATGAGACGATGGGGATCAGTAGAGTGTGGGTGGGTTGACCTTTCCCCTGTTCCACCTGCTCATGAATTCTTTCTCAGGCTAAGGCCTTCCTAAGTGATGTCTTCTGAACCAGTCTTCACCCTTCCACTCCTAGACAACCATGTGAAATGACTTCCTCCTTCTCTAGGATCTCATAGCTCCTGTGAGGGCCCAAACTGATTCACAAATGCTGACACTTGCTTTCAGTTCTTAGGTGACTTGATAGCCTTTCCATTTTAACGTCTAACATCTAGAAGCCTACTGAGTGATACTGAGGGTTACTAAAATATGCCAGTCAAATAAAACACTTTATCAATCTACCAACACTCTAATTAAGTAAAATACAAGTGCCATCCAGCATTTAATCATACTGCAAAGTTCCTACTGCTTCAAGCAAATGCAGACAGAATCAGTGCTTCTTCTGAGTGTTATTTTGAATGGTTGTGTCTTTCAATTATTGCTATTCTTGCTGTTTTCAAAGTACAAATTTCTGTGTTGTGAATATTAAATTTAATTTCTGGGGGTTGTTTGTTTAACCCTGCAGTGTGCATATAGGGCTATGATTTTCTAATAAGTTGATTTGTGTGTGTGTGTGTGTGTGTGTGTGTGTGTGTGTATATGTACATATGTATATATATATGTGTGTGTATATATATGTATATATGTATATAGTATATATGTATATATATGTGTGTGTGTATATGTATATATATGTATGCATATGTATATATATGTAACAATGATTGTGATACAAATCATCCATACTTTTCATACTAACACAAATATCCACAAAATATCCCCTAAATCCATATGCACAGTGACACCCCCTGTTACCACAAGTCTTTTTTCATTTTAAAGTGTGGTCAGTAGGTGAGCCATGGGGAGGCCACAGTCAGTAAGACTTGCACACATTGCTCTTTGAAAGAACTCCTTACTCTGTCCTATGGTTATTTGTCTGATGTTGTTTGTTTTCTCTACAGTGGTGAGTGCTGGATGATGGGGTGCTCAGTTTCTTGATTATCCCAACACACGTAGACTGTGTGGGGTGAAAAACCTGGTGTGAAGGGAGTAGAACTGCAGAGAGGAGACAGGAGACTCCTGAAGTGATAGAGCTGGTGAACATAGAGGCTGGTTGGTTTGAGGTATGAGGCTGGGCTTCTCTGATCTTTGACCCTCTGAAGGTGTCTCAAAAAAAAGTCAAAGCCCCATGTCACCCATTTCCCGTTCCATTAACAGCCAGAGCACCTGCAGCCTGAAGGCCTTGGAGGGGAGACCTGGGGGCAGAGGACTTGAGGATGAGGTACCTGGCAGGCAGACGGGCTGGTCTCTCCCCAGGACTTCATTCATCCAGACTCCTTGGGCAGAACAGGTATAGATACCTGGGAGAGTGAGGAAAAATTGGAGAACGTGGTTGGTTGTTAGCACATTGGTTTTATGGATCTGGGTTCTTAATTTCTGTATTGTGGATCATTGCACATCTTCCAAATCATTTTTCTGATGCCTTTCCCTCTAGCCAGTCCTCTCTGCAGCCTGAAGCCTCTTTCTAAAATGAGAATCTGACCATGTCCCACCTTTGCTCAGTGTCACCAATAGCTCCCCATTGCCTCAAAAACAATCACCACATGCTTCAGCATGGTGTCCAAGGCTCTGTACAGTATGACTCCTGCTCCCTCCCTCCCAGCCCTGCTCAGCCCTGGCGGACACTGCTCATTAGTCACACAGGCCGTGGTTCACACAGAGCTCTGTGGGGCACTTGCCCTTCCCTTTCTTCTCCACTTTACAAACTCTTATCTGAGGCTTATGGTAGCTCTGTGAGCTACACCCCTGCTCCCTTTTTGAAGTGAGAACTTGGAGGCTTTGAGAAATTGGGAGAATTTTCTTAGTGCCACTCTGTAGCAGAGCAGAACTGAGGCCTCCCCACCTCCCTGAGGGTACTTCTCTGTGGGAGACTGTGAGAGTGGGAAGGATCTTGGGGTGTAGGTCTGAGCCAGGGAGAGAAACAACATGTTTCCAAGTGTTCCACCACCCAATTCCTCCCAAACCATGGCCAACTGACCGGCAGTTTCAGCCCCCAGCATAATCCTGAGACCCATAGGGTGTGAGGTGGGAGGGGGCTGATTCAGCATACAGGTCTCACCTGTGATATTGTGGAACATTTTGTAGTAAGGCTGCTGGCAGGAGTATCTGATCTCAGATTTGTATGTGGTGAGGTTGTTCCTGGTGGAGAAGGTGACCAGTCCATGTTCCAGCTCTGCTGGGGAGCCACAGTCTGCAACTGAGAGAGGAAAGAGTGAGACCCCTCAACTGCCCTTTGCTGTTCTTGGGGCCATCTGTCTCATACAGGGGGTCTGTCTCATACAGACGTGCAGGTTTTGTACTACACACAACTTCAGTAACCAGTGTTATAGTCTATGAGAATGGTGCCCCAGGGGTTGTGGAGGGTGCAACCTGTGTAGTCACCAGTGGCCCTGCTTTTGGGGTCTCTCCCATCTACTGTGTGGTCAACTCACCTGACCTGGTGTCAATTTCAGGGCAAGGACAGGTCTGCTGAGATTTAAGCAGACTCGTCTCTTCCCCACTAGGACCCTTTCCTTGACTTCCAGTTCTATTATGTAATCCTCTTAGCCTCTTCTGCCCAAGCATGAAGCCTGTGGTTCTGCATGAAAATTCTGGCTAGTGTGAATAAAAAATATTTAGTTCTTCCAGACCCAAACATATGCTGAGAAAGAGCCATTAATGTGCTCACATTGGAGCTTGGCAAAAACAAAAACAAAGCAAAACAAAAAACCAAAAAGCAAAAGACAACAAAAAGAAACCCAACTCCTGCATGAGTGCACAGCCCCATCCTGCTGGCTCTCTGCAGGCACAGAAGTCAGGAGGTAGGGTCACGGTGGATCAATTTTTAGTCTTCACCTGCTCATTTTCTCTAATCATTGATCGCTGGACATTGGGGCTCGCTGTGGAGAAAGACCAAAGATGCCTGTTCCTCAGAGGTGGTCGTAGGAGAGATTGCCAGTCCAGCCAGGTGTTAGGGGAGTTGTCAGCACTGATAAAGGGCAGTATAAGTCTGCTGGGAGCCAGGTCGGAGGCTGAGGAGCCAGACTGTGAGTGTCTCTTCATGGGCCTCCATAGGTTCCTAAGGAAATCCTAACCTTAGGTTTAACAGCCTCCTCCAGAGTTGAAGAATCATAGAGGAATCAGAGAACTTCACAGTTGGAAAGGCACCTTAAGGCAGGCGATCTAGAACATCATCTTTACAGATGAGCCCAGAGAGGAGACTTGACTGGTCTAAGGTCACGCAGTGAGTTGTGATCTGAGAACCAGACCTGCCCTTAAACTCAGTTGTTTTGCTTTTTTGTTTGTTTGTTTTTAAGAAAACTAAACCTATCGTGTTTAAGGATCTGTTTTCTAGTTAAAACTGCCTATAATCAATATTAGCTGGGCAGTGGCGGACCTTAGCTCTCAATCTTCTGATAATTTTGGAGGACTGCATTCCAAGACCATGGTAGAATTTCCAGTTTCTGTCTTCCTGAATTTTACCTGCTCACTTTGGGTAACAGAGAGAGGACAATTTACCCTGAGGCTACTCAGAAATTGTGATTTTTAACTGTAGGATTCCAAATTCATCTGATTGAGCAACGAGTTGTCTAACTTAAAATATAGCTAACTCCAAGGCCCTCCGGGATGGAGCTGAGGGTGAAGGATGGGAGTAAATGCAGGGCCCTCCTACCCATGAGGAAGGAAAAGCCAGGAGAACTGGTTAATGTTTTATCCTGGCCTTCAACCCCTGGACATACCATTTCCATTTGTTTTGATCACCCAAAGTAGACACACTCTTCACCTCTGTGAGGAAAGCATGTGAAGGTTAGCACTAGGACAACAAGAGGTGATAATATTTATTCTTTAAAGCTATCATCAGTTTTTCATGTATTTTCCTGCTGAGTCTCAAAACAGACGTTTCTTCCTTTTTTAGGAAATGCATTGATACCTGGATCTTGGAATTACTCTCGTCTCCCTTAACTTTGGTCTAGGAGTCCATTTTGCCTAAGGCAGCCTCAAGACCTGATACCAAGTTTCAGGTGGAGGGATTCCAGGGTTGGTCTTAGACGTGGCTAGATGGTCAGGAACTGAGAGCCTGTTATGTGGCCAAAAATGGCGGGAAGAGATGTTTCTGGATAGAGGGCCTGCTTTCACATTACTCCAGAGAATTAACTTTGCCCACTGATGAAGCTGGTCCTACAACCATATAGAAGAGGTGATACATAGTGGAAAATAAAGGTCACTTCAGCTTAGGTAGAGTGTGCAGGGAAGGGGTATACTTTCTTCCCAAGTCTACAGTGGCAAGCAAAGAACATGTCTCTCTGTGGCCTAGAGACAACTTCCCTTTTTGAGGGGCCTTGAGCAGCTGCCTGGCACAAAGATGCTATATCCAGACCCTGCTTCCTTAGCTAGTCTATCTTTTTTGCTATAGGAAAAGTGTCATCCTTTTCTCTAAAGCTCCCTGTGCCCATTTTCATGCTCTGGAATCAAAGTGCCCTTCTCTTTCCTGTTCCCTTGGCTTCCCTTTCTCATTATTCTCTAGAACAGGATGTACTACCCCATATCCCATATCCACTGTCACCTCTTGCTGCCTTTATTTTCCTTCAGACACATCTTTCTTGACCTGCTGTCTTGAATATGCTTTGCCACAATCCAGGGGCTTCCTAGAGAACTCACAGTTGGCTCACTCTGGTGCTCAGGCCCTAGGGATGGCCTGCCCTCCCCCCCAGCTTCGTCTCCGTCCTTCCCCTCATTGCACTTATGCTCCAGCATCACAGACCCTTTACTGTGCCTCTCTCTCGCCTGCAGTTTTCCCCACAGGGGAAACCCTGTGTGTCTATGCTTTCGCCATTCTTGAGACTTTGATCAAATCTTGCTTCTTCTTGAAAGCCTTTTCTCGTTCTCCTAATCAGATTGGGCTGCTTCCCTTTATTTATTGATCTCTCTCTGATGTATGCATCTCATGTTGCTTGGTATTGCAATTATTTGGATCCTCCTCAACCCTCTGCCTGAATTGTGATTCCCTCTATCACACTGAGCACACTATCTGTTATACTTTGTGGGCTTAAAAGTGGTGATTCAACTGAGGCTTGTATTTAGTGACCATCCCATGTTCTATCTCAGGGGCTCTCCTGCCCTAGGATGGCACCACAGTCCCCAGACTATTCCCTGTCTACCCTTGCAGTATTCTGTCCTCCTCAACAGGCCATTTCATCACCAAACAGACTGAGGAGTCATAATGCAACGCGGTGGTTCTCTGATGTGTGTACCCAGATTTTGTTCAGGCTGAAACAGATTCCCAGCATGCTGGCTGCCACACCACAGCCCTTTCTTTACTACTCTTCCTGGCCCTGTGATGTACCATGGCACCAGGGCTGAGGAACACTGCTTTCAAGTGTGATACCTATCTTTTGAAAAACTTTAATCAGTGAATTTTCAGTAATGCAAAACTTGTAAGCCCTAGAGGAAAGAATGTCTGACGACAGAATCTCAGCCCTGTGTTAGGTAAAAGTGGAAGGGAAACTTGGGGGCATGAAGATATATCTAGATTCCCTAAAAATCCATGCTATACGAGTTATCCTTAGTTTTACCTACTCATGGTTGTTAAGAAAGTAGCAACAGGTAAAAACATTAAAGTCATAAAGTCATAGGCATGCTGGCCTATGTAAACTTGGAGTGTAGAGTGGATTAGAAGCCAGGACCCACTTTGACCTGGTCAACCCTGTGTCTGTAGGACCAAAGTTATTTTTCCTTTGAGAAGAATACAGTTCATTTAGAGATACTAAAAAAATCTCTCATTGTCTCATCCTTATTTTCCAGAGTAACGTCTGAGTAATGGCTGAACCCTCAAAAGGAGAACTGCTCTCATACACAACAGGAGTTTCAACTGCTTGAGACTGTGTTGCCTTGTTCAGCGTCCATTCTAATCCGCACTGAAATGGGCAATGGAGTGTTGGCAGGGTGGGGAGGGGTGGAGTAGCTCTGGGCCCCCGGGGTCTTGTGAGTGATCCATTCTTGGATGTCTGCCTTGTGTGGGGTCCTGCCATTCACTCTGTCACTTGCTCTGACTCGAGTTCGCTCTCCACATCCATTTCGGTTTCTGCCACCATGGTGAAGATCAAAGAGGGATCAGGGCGTACAGAGAAAGGAAGCAGAGAGAGGAAGGAAGAGAAAAAGAAGAGAAAGAGAAAAATTAGCAAGCAAAGCAGAAACAGTTCACGCAGGAAATACAGAAATCACTCCACCAGAATTGATTAAGAACGCACAGTTTAGGTACAGCCAGTGTGAAGGACAGTTTGGGGTTTTCAGAATTTGTACAGTCATAAATTCTGGCTCATGAGGAGTACAACATTCTTCCCCTGGAGCAAGCTTTGTATTCGTCTGGCCCAAACCCTCATTTGACAGATGGCGTTCAGAGTGGAACAGGACTTGTCCTGGATCATTACAGCAAGATGGAGGGACAGGACAATAAGCCTTAATTTCTACTTCCTGTTCCAGTGAAAGTTTACTCACAGCACACATGAGCTTCCTGTCTGTTCCCAACCCCTTTCCCCACAAATCCCTGGGGACTCTCAACTTCTCAGTTTTATTCATCTTTACATCTCCCCTAGCTCACATGTCTGGGACAGAGTTGCTCAATAAATACCTACTTAGTGAAAGAACAGAGAGGCTCAATGTGTCTGAACAGGGATTTCTAACCGCCCTGATCTAGGCTGTGCTGGGACAACCAGATCATATTAGGGAGAAAAAAAATATATTCTTCTTTTCTTTGGTACAAAATGACAGGCATTTTTTGTATATGAAATATACGTCACAGAAAAGGATACCATCAAATATAGTGGTACTTTATCAATGCTTCTGTTACAATAAAAAGTGTGTGTGTTTCATCAGGGAAAAAAAACTATTATTAAAGTTTCCTCCTTTCCAAAAGGATGAATGAGAGAAGCCAAACCTCCTCCTGGTCACGGGACTGGGTGAGGGGAAGAAATTAGCTTTTACCTACTCCTGGTGCTCCACAGGTGTGATATGTATATTAACACGGCTAGTGCTCAGAACAACCAAGAATGCGGAACTGAGGCCAAAAGACTCTTGAGTAAAAGGCTTAGGGACTCTCAACTGGGAGAGTCTGGATTTGAATCGAGAACTTCCTGATTCCAAAGCCACATTGTGTCCTCTACATCCCACATCCTTTTTTACCTCCTCCTTTCAAATGCTCCTTTGCTTTGTGTAGAACTCAGGGACAGCACTGCGCATGAGCCACACGTTGCAGGAGGTGGCAGATGTGTCTGCCAGCATTTGAGTTCCTGCATGTCTGGACCTTGTCTTTTCCATCTGAATTCCCTATAGACCTCTGCACAGACATCCAGTAAATGTTTGTTGAAACTGTTTGTTGAAGCCATAAAATGTCCCCCCTTTATCCACATTGGGCTCTGGCTCTGGCCACATCATCATATAAAAAAGCAAAATTAAAAACAAACACACTCTGCTCCAAAGTTCTGCTTGGGATTTGCTTCAAGGGAGCCCCACCCTGACAGGGTCCTCTTGGGGCGGTGGGAATGGATCTGCCTGCCCACTGGACCCAGTCATTTAGGAGAAGGGAAGAGGACACCATTCCAAAGTTTATATGATGTCATGAACTAGGGGTGGGCAGGACTATCTCTAATTCTTGACATCTCACCTCTCCATTTAAAAGCAAACCCTCCTTCGTTCCCTCCCTCTCTCCTTTTCCTTCCCTTTCTGTCACCATGCCTCTGTCATCACTGTTACCACAGATGAGTTTCCTAAAATCGTGGTGGTCCTTATAAGTTTTGCATTGAAATCACCTGGGTAGGGGGAGAGGGGTGGTAACTGGCAATTTGTAATTTTACAAAGCTCACTAAGTGATTTATATGGACCACATTATTTAGAACCACCAGGATATATTTTAGAATATTAAAGCTAGTCCAAACTCCTAATTTTACAATTAAGAAGAAGACTCCTGTCCATGGTCACAGGGTAGGTGTCGTGCGGGGAGGCCTGCGGGGTCTCTGCTCCCGCTCCCCATACAAGAACGCAGGATATGGTGAGGCCAAAAAGGAACACCCACGGAGCCATAGGTAGGGGAGTCATACCACTACGGTCTCACTGGAGGCTGGGTTCACTGGACGTGCGACCTGCTGTCCGTTTTGTCTGCAACCCACCGACAACTCTCTTTCACTCTCCTCCACTCTCCCCCTTCTCCTCTAGCGTAGCCACAGCAGTTATATTAGTGGCCAATGGCTCACTGGTTACAGCTGACGGCCAATCAGCCACAGCTGATGGCCATCTACTACCCGAGCCAGCACTCCACGTGAGGCCGAGAGCCTGTAAACTACTTTCTGGGGCTCTGCCCCACACTCCACCTACAGGTTCTCGCCGTCCCTGTGTCATATTAGCCTACTGACACCTATTAGTCTTAGGAACCAACAATGGCAAATCCTTCCATCTGGGAGGATACATGCCAGCTTCTTGTCCTGGGAAAGGAGGGTTGCTGCCACTGGCACCTTTCCCGGTTTGTGGTACCAAACCTTTATGGCAGTGCTTGGGGTCCCTTGCATAGTTTCAACATGTAACAGAACAGGGGACCCCATAATAGGCCATAGTGAGAGCACATAGTTTAAAATCATCCCGGTATCGGGACCTCTGTATACTACAGTCACTTGAGGTGGCCACTCAGCCACCACCCCTGGCGCCACTTGCAAATCATGAGTCAAACCCCCCCATGGGGCTATCAGACCCAACCACCGACAGTGGGGGCTTTTGACCTGCCAGGGCCAAGTCCATTGCTGCCGCCTGCTTTCAAGCATGTGGGTGCTGGCAGCCCATTTCTGCCGTAGCCTGGCTTTAACAGAGTCTCACTGGTGGTAACTTGTAATTGAATGGGAGCGGCCGTTCGATGTAGCAGAGCTTCTACTGGCGCGGCCCTCCCTTCCGTGGTCTCTCATTCAGGACTCTCAGGACGTCCCATAGACGCGAGGCCCAGTCACGCATCGTGGGAGGGTGTTTTGACACCGGAGACCTTGCTTCAAAAGACCATTATAACGTTCAATCATGCCAGCTGCTTGTGGATTGTGGGTGTGAAACAACCATTGCACGTCCATCCTGGCAGCCCAGCGCTGCACTTCTTGCCCGTAAATGGGTACCCTGTCACTTTCAATGACTTGGGGCGCCCATAGGCACAGGTAAGGGCGACCACTGTATGCCGCTGATCCGCAGCCGGACAGGGCCAAGCAAACATCAACCCCGTAGCAGTGTCCACTGCTGTAAATGCATATATCGCATTGCGGGCCTTAGGCAGGGGTCCAATGTAATCCACTTGCCAGCGAGTGAGGGCACCCTCCCTCGTGTAATCTGCTGTGTCTCCCAGGGAGCCTCCGCCTTTGGGGGCTGTCCTGGGCACAGACGGCACAGTCATAGCAGGCATCTGCTATCTCCTGCCATTTCAAAGGCAGGCCCCAGCGTCTGCTCACCTGCCACATGGTTCGGCTTCCAGCGTGCTGTAATTTCCTATGCAGCCAATGGGCCACATCAGTGGCAGGAGCTAACCATCTGCTAGGGCGTCTGCTTCATCATTACCTGGGGACACTAAGGGGAGTGACCTGTGACATGCATTAAGGTCACCTCCTTTCTCTGCCCTAGGTCCCAGAGGTCCTGCCACATGGCTTGACCCCACAGTGGACGGTGTCCCACCAACCAGTTTTGGTGTTTCCATGTAGGCAGCCACAGCGTTAGGCCCCGGAACACCGCCCAGCTGTCAGTGCAAATAACTAGGGGCCCAGGCTCGTGGCTGACCACCATCCACACAGCCCGTAATTCAGCCCACTGGCTACTCTGGCCCGTCCCAGTGTCAAACCAAATGGTGTCTGTTTTGGGCTGCACACCAATAGCCGCAAACAGCTGCAGCCCTCGGCTAGAACCATCGGTAAACCAGGCATCCTCAGGTACTGGGGACTGTCCTTCTTTGTAGGGCGAGGGCTCCAAGTCCTCCCCTCTAGGCAGAGCACTTGGCTCAGCCTGGGCTACAAGCTCCACAGGCCCCAGGACCTGTTGTAGCTCTGTGCTCAAAGGGCTTGAACTAAGGGTGCTACGTTGCTCCAAGTAGGCACCCCACTTGGCGAGGGTGGTGGTCTGTGCCATTTTGGGTCCCTGGGTCCACGGACCCACCCCTGGACAGGATACGTTGTTCTAACCAACACGCTTCCTGTGATGGCTTCTGTGGCCACTAGGGCTGCATACACAGCAGCCAGCTGTTTCTCTATTAGAGAGTAGCGGACCTCCGCTCCTTTCCATAATTGGGACCAAAATCCCACTGGCAACCGGAGACGCTCCTGCCGTTGCCAGAGGCCCCATCCATACCCCTCTTGGGTTACATGAACATCAAGTTCAAATGGGCGGGGTCCACTACTTGCAGAGCCTGTGCCTGCTGCACTGCCCGTTTGTGGCAATGAAGGCTTGCTCTATAGCCTCTGTCCAATCCCATGAGGCCCCTTTTTATCATATTGTACAAGGGCCTTGCCATTTGTGCTAAATGGGGTACAAACTCCCACCAATATCCTAGCAGACCCAAATACGCCTGCAGTTGGGCAGACTTGGTCGGCCGGGCAAAGGCTTGTATTTTGTCAATGATTGCCTCAGGTATAACCTTTGTCTTACCCGACCACACAACACCCAAAAACTTGACGGATAAGCCAGGGCCTTGGACCTTTTCCTCATTCACCGCCCAGCCGTGACTTCAGGTGGCGGAGAAGAGAGGGAGCTGCTTGCTCTAAATCAGAAAGAGAATCTGAGGTTAACAGAATGTCATCAACATAATGAAACAAGGCCACAGAGGATGGGTGATCCCACTGTGCCAAATCCTGGGCCACAAGCCCGTGGCAGATATCAAGTATCCTTGCGGAAGGACTTGAAAAGTCCACTGACGCCCATCCCACGTAAAAGCAAACTGCTCTTGACACTCGGGTGCAATGTCAATGGAGAAAAAAGCATTGGCCAAGTCCACTACATAGTGATATGTCCCCAGGCGGACAATCAGACGATCCATTAAATCATGAATTGAAGGCACTGCAGAGTGCAAGGGTGGCGTCACCTTATTTAACTCCCTATAGTCCACAGTCATTCGCCAGGTCCCATCTGGCTTCTTGACAGGCCATACTGGGGAGTTAAAGGGACTGTGCGTTGGCCTCACAATATGTGCCTTCCCCAATTCCAATATTGTACGACCAATCTCCTCCTGCCCTCCTGGCAGGCGGTACTGTTGCACTGTAACCACGCGCCAGGGCTGTGGCAACGCTTGAGGAGGGTGGTGAGCATGCCCGCGTGTCACTGCTTTCACCACCCGGATCCGGAGACGGAACTCTCCTACCGACGTCTGTAAGCTGAGGCCATGTAGCACGTCCACCCCTAGAATATACTCCGGGACGGGGGAGACATAAACCTTGTAGGTACGAGGGGGAAGCCTTCCTATACCCAGTGGTAAGGAAACGGCTTTCACAGTCACAGTTTTTCCCCCGTAGCCATCAATGCAGATTGCTGGTCCAGGGAACAGTTCTGGGTTCCCATAAACGAGACTGCAGTCAGCACCAGTGTCAACTAGAGCCAAAACCCTCTGTACATTCGAAGGGGACCAATGTATGGACAGTTCCACGTGGGGCCTCCGGTCCCTGCTCGTCCCCTCTGACCGGGTACCTTGGCCCCACCCCTAATCAAGCTGCAAGGAGTCGGCCTCAAGCGGCGGCATGAAGTCCTGAAGGGACACGGGTCGCGCTTTCCCAGACTCCTCCTTTATGCTTCTCCGGAATTGTTGTTGGACGCAACTGTTTCCAAAGTTCAAGCAGGAGTGCATTGGGTTGCTGGTCTATTTTTTCCTGATCAACCCCTGCTGCCACGAGATCACGCCACATCTGTGCGTGTTACTCTCTGAGGCCCGACCTCGCCTTTACCTTTGGTGTGGGCTTCCAGGTCTCAACTGTGCGGACCTCCTGTCTTAACTTCCTTCGCCTCCGGCTTTCAACATCCCCTAGGGTGGCCATGGCAGTTGTAACTTCATGGATCCGTCGCCCTACATACGGTGTAAGAATAGCAACCAAGGATCCAAAAGCACTCGTAGGTGCAGTGTCCAAAACCAGATCTCTCATGCTGGCAGTAAAAAGCTCGTCATCTGGGCCCTGCATGTTGAGGTTAAAAATAGCATGTCTCATACCCATTTCACGGATTATTTGCGTAAGTTCTGTATATGACTGCCACTGACTCACAGTGTCTGGCAGCTCGCCAACCTGTTCCCATACGGTGCGTACCGCAGCCGTGAGCCACGCCATTAGAGAATGGTTGCCCTGGTTGTTGGCCAACCTATGGCAGTTTTGTAACCTTTGTCGGGACGGATGCACTGTCACGAAGGCTAGCTTTTCCATCTCGCCTGGGGAGCAGAGAATGCTGTCTGCTCCCTCATCCCATAAACGTAACAGCCAAGCCGAGACTGGCTCTCCAGGGCGCTGTCTGTACCGCCTCCCCAGCTCCTGCAACTCAGTGGGAGTGTATGGGGTGTAGGTAGTGAACTCAGTCACAGCTGGGTTGCCGGCAGCAACGCCCCCGGGGCCCAAAGGTTGCTCATGCTTTACCTTGTGCTTCATGATGGGCCGGGCTTGGGGTTGGGAGGTACATTTTCTCCACTTGCTTCCTCTGCCTCAGAGTCTCCACCTTGGGGCCCCTGTTCTAACAGGCGGACCCGGGCTTCCAGCGCCAACCGGGACACCTGGTCAGGCACCTGGGCCCTTTCATTAAGCACATTTTCCGTGTTGAGACTCAAAGCCGTGAGGAACATCCAGCCCCCGGCTGTAGCCTTCTCCTCCTCCGGCAACTGCTCAGCCAGAGCCTGCAGGGCCCTCTCCACGCTGGCTGGAGAGCCCCATCTCCTCCCACCCCTCCTTGGGGGTCCAACTCTTGAGAACAGTGGCCAACACCATATACTGTGTGGGGCCATACATCCTCCTGCCCAGAGTCAGACGCCATTCCTACCTGGTCGGAATCTTGCTCACCGTGGCAGGTGTCTGAGTGGGTGGAAAAGGAGGACACCGCCTTCTATGCCCAAGAAGGTGGTGTGCCAGCTGGAGGCCTGGGCTCCACCATGCTTTGGTAGGTTTTGGCCTGCACCGCTGCTTTGAGCTTTAAACTGCTCCAGTACATTCTTTCAGCCGACACCATACCCTGCTCGCGCCATTTGTCGGGAGGCCGGTCTCTGCTCCCGCCCATACAAGAACGCAGGATATGGTGAGGCCAAAAGGAACACCCACGGAGCCATAGGTAGGGGAGTCATACCACTACGGTCTCACTGGAGGCTGGGTTCACTGGACGTGCGACCTGCTGTCCGTTTTGTCTGCAACCCACCGACAACTCTCTTTCACTCTCCTCCACTCTCCTCCGCTCTCCTCCGTAGCCGCAGCAGTTATATTAGTGGCCAACGGCTCAATGGCTACAGCTGACGGCCAATCAGCCACAGCTGATGGCCATCTACTACCCGAGCCAGCACCCCTCCACGTGAGGCCGAGAGCCTGTAAACTTCTTTCTGGGGCTCTGCCCCCACAGTAGGTTAGGAGCAGAGCCAAAGCAAGAACTCTGGGTCCCAAGAGCCATGCAGAACTGTGTTCCCTGCTTCTCACATGTCCACTGTGCTGACCCCACAGCCCGAGCCGTCCCAGAAAACTTAGTGGATATGGCTGATGGCCACGTAGAGACTGGCAAGGTCACTCAGCTCTGGGCACTGGGACCAAAATAGTTTCCTGAATTAGCAATTACCAGAGCTACTTTCAAACCTGAAGACACGCTATTTCTTTAGCAAGTTTGGCAACCTTTCTGCAGGCAGAGGTAAAATTAGTATTTAGAAAGTAAACTGGGACTCACAAGAAGTTTCTTTTGGAATCCTAATGTCTTATTGCTGAAAGAAACAATAGTCATTTTATCCAACCCTCATGTGTCTGTTGAATTCCTGCCTCCATTCTTGTTAAAGTGCATCTGCCGCGCTGTCACCCTCGTGTGGGCTCTGCTTGGATCCCACCTGCGCTGGGGAGCTCATTATCTTTATAATTAACCAATCTTGTTTTCTTACTTTTACAGGTGGGTATCTTGTTACTCCATGTCCCATCCTTCAGACATTCGATCTGAAATGTGTCCATCTCAGCATCATCCTAGGAAGAAACATGAAGAAGGTGTGGGAGAAGGAAGAGGGATGGGGTTGGTGGCTGTTTCCCAGTAAAACCAGCTCAAACTCCAAACCTGAATGTTCTTGACTGAGATTTTCCAGCCATGGGCCTCCAAGAGCAAGCTTGAAGATAAGGGCAAGACAGATGCTGAATTCATACTCCCTGGTCATACTCTGGAGAGAGGCAAGGGCCAGGTATAGAAAGGGGTGTGGACAACAGTCTCTGAAGGGAAACCTGCATCCTAGATTCATTTTTCACTGCAGGGGCTCTCAAACCTGAGTGAGCATCAGCATCCGGGCTTTTGCATACACTGCTGGGCCCCATCCCCAGAGTTTCTGATTCAGTGGGTCTGGCCTGGGAACCAAGCCTTTGCATATCCCACAAGTGAGGTGATGCTGCGGTGGGGACCCCACTTAGATAACCATCTCTTGAGAGTAGCAGTCCTCTAGCTTGGTTCATATCAGAATCATCTGGGCAACATAACAGAAAAAGCTATCCCTGGGCCTCACCCCAGAGATTCTGCTTTAATTGGTCTCAGGTGGGGACTGGGAGGTGATTTTGGTTTTTAAATTGAGGTGACTCCTAGGGGAACCACTGTTTCAGGATGGGAGAGTGAGCAGTGCCTGTGTGCCACCTCTAAATCTCTGCTTTCTATCCCAGTTTCCTCCAACAATCCTGATGAACTTCGTAGGGTTGTTTGTCCTGACTGTAGGGCTGAATAGATCTAGATTTTTTGAAATTCAAATGAGCCAATGGTCTGATAAAAGACTTTTGTGCCAGTTCCAGAAGTGAGAGTCTGGGACACATGCTTTGAGTTTTTAGAAGACTGGAATTTCTGGAGCATTTTGAAGGTTTATGGGGAAGCTGGGAAATACTGTGGTGGGACCATGACAAGCTCTGGAAACCCATCTGCCCCGGGAGCCCTGGAGAACGTCTGTGGTCTGGTGGCTCCCACTTCCCAGGCTGGACCCTGTACCTTTAGCACTTTGTAGCCAGTGTCACAGCTGATGAGCACCTGGTCTTTGAAGAAATACTTGGCTTGCAAGGGCTCGATTTTCCCGTGGACAGGAGGCTGTAGCCCTGGGCATTCATTCCCTGGTGGGGAGCAGTGAAGGAACAGCAGGTAAGAAAACAAGGAAAGTCTGGCAGCGAGAGGCCAGTCCCTAGAACACAAGGCCTGAAGGGGGTGAAAGAACCACAGGATTGGGTCTGAGGGCCCTGGATCTACTAAGTCCTGAAGAAGACTTACTCTGGATCCTTGAGCAAGTCACTTTCCAGCTTGGACCTCGATTTCCTCATTTGTAAAATGAGGTGGTTGGCCATGTGGTTTCATCAAAACCCAGGGTTGGAAAATACATTAAATACCATTGGATGAAACCCTTGTCTGATATATATATATATATATATACACACACACACATATATATAATATATATATACATTTATGTTATATATATATATATATTTATTTTTTTTACAACATCTTCCATAGTGGACATCAAACATCTGTTTACATTCCTGTTTCTATTTGCATTCCATTACAATGACAGGGAGCTCAATACCGCCCAAACCTATGCCTTTTATGTTGGACTCATCTGAATAAAGGTACAGTGTTTTCCTAGTCAATTGAAAGTTATACCATTTCCATTTTACTCATTGGGTGTAGTTTGCCCTCTTGGGGGAAGTCAGGATGACTCCAATCGCTCTTTTTTTTTCATCTTTTCAAGACCATTCCTCTAAGTGTTACACTGTGATCACATGCCTCTGAGCGCTCTTCAAATGGCTAACTCAGGCTGGTCTGGGCCGATCCTTGACATTTTTTCCTGGACAAACTCTCCTTTGTTAATACTCTCATCACTTCCCTCCCAAAACTGGGCATTGAATTGGATAATGCAGGCCAGGATATTGGAGCCTACGAGCCGGCTTAGCCATTGTGGCCAGCGGTGGCCCTGTCGCTGATGCCTACTGCCTTCTTCCTCAAGTTACTGCAGACCCCTTGGGTTAAATGACTCTGTCAGGCTTTGGGCTGGGACTCGCTGCTTTGGGGCACTGGGCAGAGGTCTGTGGGCTTCGTCAGTCTAGGGGGAACACAATGAAGCAAACTGCCAGAATGAAATATTTTGACCTACAGGCCACACCAAAATTCACCTCAGTCCTGGACAGGGCTAGAGATGAAGGGTCCTCTCCAGGCCCAAAGAATCACAGTGTGAAGGGATGCAGTACAGGAAATGCATATTTTTTAAAATCTCCCCATTTGATTCCAAAGTACAGCAAGGTTTGAAAACTATGTCTAGTCCAAACACACCATCACTGCTGCCCTTCATCACAATTTATAGATGGGAAACTTAGTCAGAAAGAGAACGCACCTCAGTCCCAAGCTACTCAGTGTCTCATAACCCGAGAGGAGTCCCAGGCCTACATCCCCTCATCCCTCGGCCACTGCTCCATGAAAGTTGAGCATGGTAACAAAGTGTGACCCAGGAGGGGAGAGGCTGTTACCTGTCGCACTGTATGAGAGCCTCCAGCCCCGGTTCTCGCCTGAGTTGTCACTGCGAAACAGGATCTGGATGCTATGGGTCTGTGTATTGATGGGTTCTGGGGCTTTCTCTCCACAGAAGGGTCCCAAAAGTTTTGGACCAGCTTTAATCTGTGAGGGGCAAGATGGAGAAAATGAGGGTGGCATCAGAGCAGTGGTGGCTGCTGCAGGGACCACCTTAATACTGCACCCGGGGTTTTCTGGGAGCCTCCGTATGAACCCATAGTATTGACTCACGTTTCTAGTGGGCATTACCATTCACCAAATGGTTCCATCTCCACTCTCCAATTTACAATTTACAATGGCCCTAGATATGGACAAGGCAGGCTAATGATCGTCTGCTCAAAGATGAACATATTATGACTCAGACAGGGGCAGAGCCCCGTCCATGCACACAGGGTTGAAAAGGCCTCTGCTCTGAAAGACAGTGCAGTCTAATGGGGTGAGTCTAATAATGAATAATCAAATAATTATAGGCTGTGGTAAGGGTTATAGAAAATAATCAGGATGACATACATACATAATATCAATATATACTATACATTTATAATTTATATAGTAAAATCTACGTAACCTATATAATTTGTCATTAATATGATAGATAATAACTTTAAATAGGTAGTTAGGGAAGGCCTCTGTGAGGAGGTGACATTGGATTTGAGAAATGTAGGATGAATAGGAGCTTGTCATTGGAGGAGGAGGAAAGAATACTTTCCAGGCAGAGAAAACAACATGTAGGGGGGGAGTGGTAGACGAGGGTAAAGGGGATCAAATATATGGTGATGGAAGGAGAACTGACTCTGGGTGGTGAATACACAATGGGATTTATAGATGATGTAATACAGAATTGTACACCTGAAGTGTATGCAACTTTACTAACAATCGTCACCCCAATAAACTTTAATTTAAAAAAAACCCAAAAAACAGAAAACAACATATGTAAAGGTCAAGGCCAAAGGTGAGAAAGAGTCTGGAATGTATTAAGAACAGGAAGGAAGCCAGTGTGGCTGGAACAGAAGGAGTGACATGTCATAAGGTTGGAAAGGCAGGCAAGGGCCATATCATGTTGAAGAATTTAGGCTTATTTTCAAGTGCAACCTTGATCTAATCTGATTTTATAATGATCAGCCTGGATGCTATGGGAGAATAGACTGTGTAGGGCAAGGGCAGAAGCAAGAAAAACAGCTGGGAAGCTTTGCAGTTGGCCAGGAGATAATGGAGTTTGGACTAAGATAGAGGAAATGGGATGGAAAGAAGGGAATAGGCACTATTAGCTGATCCAGATTTCCCAATTCCCAGTCCTGGATCCTTGCTCTGCCTTTAACTCTTCCTTCCATCTCTGAGGACCAGGAGTTCTTAACTCTCATTTGGTGACTTCTACAATCCTGGGTGATATTTTCATTTTGTCACTCTTACTGTGGAAAGGGGGAAAAAGCAAAGCCCTGAGAGGTTAAGCTTCTGGGAAGCTATGTGTGGTAGGCAGAATTCTACGATGGTCCCACACGACCTTCACCTCTGGCGTTACTTCATGATGATGTTATGTTACGTGGCAAAGGGATTTTGCAGGTGGCCAGGAGGCTAGTTTTAGATCAGGGAAGATCCCTAGACTTGATCTTAAGGTAGCAGATGTTATTTTAAATAATTACTTTTGGGGAAGCACACTCCTTGACCCCCTATCCTGGGAGAAGGTAAAAGTCAAGAATATCAGTGTTCCCAACCCAGCAGTATTTTCCAGCATCCCCAGGGCAAAGGTCTATTGTAGGCTTACCTTGATGTAGTCATAGGGGCATGGCACCTCTGGGTGGTCTTCAATGTCAAAAATGTCCTCAAATTGCAGGCTGATCACGAAACCCTCCTCCAGTTCGATCACATAGAAGCATTCAGAGCTCTTAGGATACGGGTTGGGAAAGTCGGGGCTGGTGATCACACCAGTCCTCTGGGTAAAGAGGTTGTCATGGCACTCCACTGTGGGAAACATACCAAAGCAGAGTGACATACCACACCATGGCCACAGCAACTCCTTTCTTAACTTTACTGTACGATTTCCCAGTAGTCCCAAGTGACAAGCAGGAAAAGAATCAGTATCCCCGTTTCACAAATGGGGACATTAAAGTTCAATGAGGGGAAGTGATTTTTTTCAAGCCACACACACAGCAATTTTCAGAGTCAAGACTCAAAGGCAGTTAATGTGATACACCTTCTCATCAGATTCTCTGACATTGGTGGGGGGCAGGAGGAGGTTTTAGATGGGAAGCTTTGAAGATAAAGTGGTTGTAGGGGGCTGTATGGTCCTCTTTGGTTCTGCTCTCCCCCCAGCCCAGCACTCCATTAGGTCTGCTCAAAGCCTGCCTTGATCCCTCATCGAACAGAGGACATTCACACACACCCTCACTCTCTGGCCCCTGGCCTCGCTCTGTTTCAATACATGCTGCTGACCACTACTTACCATTATATAATATAATATATTCATTTGTGGATTTTCTTGCCCCTAATCAAGTGCAAGTCTCCTGACCTCAGGGATTCTGGTTTGTCCCTGTTATACTTGCTTCACCAAGGACCCAGGATCCTGGGATCATGGCCATGGTTTAGCCCTGCTGAGGCCCCTTTGTTGACCACTGAACCTTTGTCCTTGGGCTGACCCTTCCTAGATCTGGGGTATCAATCCTTTCTAAGGCTTTGTTCATCCAGCTTGTTTGCAAATGAGAAAACTGGCCCAGTAAAGGGGGTGTGACTAACTTGAAGTCCCACCGCTCTAAGCTCCAGAATAAAAGTTTAGACTGAGGTCACTTGAGTCCCCATCTTTCATTTTCTACCCTAACTACTCTCGTGGGGATGATAGTGTCCCAAAGGGGGCTAAAAATTCATTCTTGGTTGGGGGAAAGTCTTACTCTTTTATGCGTGATACACAGATAGACATGTAATGTGTGTATATATATATACACATAGTGTATCTGTGGTATTAAAATTAAAATTTCATGGGTTAGGGCAACTAGAAAGATAATATTTTTAAAAGGCTCCTGGAGGGAAAGATGAAAATGAAAAAGAGATCAAGAAACTTTGCTCATCCTTAGCCTCCCCTGTACTCAGCATAGAGTGGATACTCAATAAATACTCAGTGGACACCACAGAAAATATAATCCTCTTCAAGAAAACTCCTGTATGTGCCTGCTTTCTACTGATGGGTCATATGAGGATTTTATTCCAAAGCAAATAGAAGTTTGTGCAGGAGAAAGGAAAAGAATTCTTGTTTCCAGCCTTGCTCTCCTCCAGTGGTCTCTCACTTAGCTTCCAAGCGAGCTTTCTAAAACACATATCCTTACCTGTAGTCACACTAATCTACTGGTAATTTCCCAAACATTCCAAATTGTACCCTGTCTCAGAAGGTTCATGGAAGCTGTTCTCTCTGCCTGGAATGCTCTCCTCTTCCTTATTCTTTCATCTCCGTCAGGGTCACCATCTCTGGGAAGTGTTTGCCTACTTCCTAGGCAGACTCAGGTCTAATCGTGCTGTGGCCACACTTCTTGTGCAGCATTTACTACATTTCACCATTTGCCTGTGTGGCTGTTACATGCTAGCCAGGACAGTCCTCATGGAGAGTGGCTGAACCCCGCTGTTTCTCCACCCCTGCCCAGGCCAGAGATTAGGAGAGAACAGGCACATTGATGATAAATGAAAACAGAGATAGCAAGAATGAGATGGTTTCTTGCTGTTTTTGTCTTTGCCTCTCTCTTCTCTCTTTTTTTCCTTTGGACTGAGAATCTTTTAATCACAGAAGAACTTAAGGGACCATGGAAGAGAAGATAAAAAGGAACTGCTAGGTAAGGCGAAGTTCATGGCTAGAGAGAGGACTGGGAAACCTACTTTTCCCCTAAACTGGGCCAGGCCAATTACCTGAAGTAGGAGAGGAAATAGGGACTAAAGGGCAGAGATTTCTGTTGCCCAGGAAGAAAGGTGGCCTAAAAGGTAGGGCTAGTGAGCATTTCTAGCATCTTCGTCCATGTGGTATATGAGGCATAGCTCTCTGACTTCATTTTTAATTGGTCCTCCTGCATATCTGTCATTTCTCTGAGCCTCCCTCATCTGACTGAAAAGCGTGGCACATAACAGTGATGAACAGAACCCCCCGGGCCCACCTCGGCAGGTCCTGTTGTCTGTGTGGAGGATGTAGCCGAAGCGGCAGGAGCAGTAGTAGCCGCCGATGTAGTTGTGGCAGTAGTGATCACAGGACAGCTCCTCGTCCTCCCGCTCCGTGCACTCGTCCACATCTGGGGGGCAGACAGAGCCTCTCAGTCAGCCAATCCATGTGTGATGATGAAGGAAACGGCCAACGTTTACACAGCGCTTAGCACGTGCTGTTCACTGTGTTGGGAGGTCCATGCATTCCCTCATTTAATCTTGCTCCAAGATGAACAAAGCCCAGAAGTAGCCATCATCTCTATTTATACAATGTAATTGGAACCCAGAGAGGTGAGCAACTTACCCAAGATCACAGAGAGCCAGGGTCAAGCCCAAGCATTCTGATTCCTGGTGGTGCCATTGCCCTCCAACAACTGTGAGAATAGCAAGCAGGACTGTTACTATTCCCATTCCGTAGATGATAAAACTGGGACTTAGAAGCCTTAAAGAACTGACTCCAAGTCACACAGATAGTAAATGGTGGAGTCAGCATTGAAATCCAGCTGGGCTGGTGCCAGAGCCTGGACTCTTAACTTCTCCTCCGTGCTGCCTCTCTCTTTCTATGTCGTTTGTAGGGGTCTAACCCTGTCCGAAGCATTGGAAATAGAAAGATAAAAAAGATGTATGTTCTCAATGCAACTAAAAAATTGGAACATACATTTCTCCTAAAAGGATATATGAATGGCCAACAAGCACATGAAAAGATGCTCCACATCCCTAGTCATCAGGTGGATACATATGTGATAGAGAGAATGCACTAAGGCATTCATGGTAGGATCTGTGTATACAGATGTTCACTGTAAAGAAGACAGAGCACAAGGCACTTTTAATCTTCAGAGAGAAAGGGAGAGTGGGGATGAGCCGCTCCTCCAACTTACCCACAGCCATGTAGTGGGCATCAAATCCCGTGAATCGCTCCTCATTGGAGAAATCGGACTGGAAAGTGATGGACATGAAGGAGCCCGGGGAGAGGACCACTTCCTGGCCAGGGGTATGCTCAGTGTCCGTGGACTCCCTGCCGCAGAAGATTGCCAGCAATTGGTCTTCAGTTTCTACCTTTGGGGTCAAAGCAAAAAGGCACAAGATGAGCAGCTTCCCAAATTAGCTTCTCTGCTGGTCTCCAGTAGAAAAGAGGAAGGGGTTGACCAGGAGTAGAGCAGGGAAACCCAAAGAGTGGGGGTTGATTCTGGGATTTAAGGAAAGAAACATTATAGGTTAAGTCCATGTGGCCATCCAATCACTGTTTCATGCATTTTGTTTAGGTCCATCCGAAGTAGCTTGACATTTATCATTCCTGTTGACAAAAAATGACTTATTTGTTAGAAGTAACTCAACGTTAAAATTCAAAAAGAGTTATATAACCTCACAGATGAATTCTATATGGAACAGAAGCTTCCCACATTTCTAAAGAAAAGAAACCTTACATACAATATATTTCATTGATTGAGCATTCCGTGTGTGCCTGCCACTGAGCGTAGCATGGGATGGGGGTGACGACAGCATAAGACATAGAGCTGTGCATGGGGAAGGCAGTGTTCAGACTGATGAAAACTCAGAGCTATTATACAGTGTGACAGGTGCTTTAATGGAACACAAGCACTGGGAATGCACTCAGAAGGAGGTGAAAGATCCCCGGTAGAATGTAAGCTGCCAGAGAACAAAACTTTGTTTTTTGTACAGATGTGTCTTAAGTGCGTAGCACATGACCTGGCACATAGCAGTTATCCAATGTATATTTGTTATGAAGAAGTCAAAGTGCAAGATCCATTCTGAGAACAATCCCCAGGGGGGATTGTAGGAGGAGATGCACTTAGAAGGATTGGTTGAAATTAGATTATGGCTGACTTTGAATGCCATAATAATAAGTGACTCTTCATTCTGTGAGTAAAGGGAAGATATCGAAAACTTTTGAACAGGGAAGTCATATAATCAGAACTACATTTTTAAAAAATTTATTGGACTGACAATTGTCAGTAAAATTACATAGATTTCAGGTGTACAATTCTGTATTACATCATCTATAAATCCTATTGTGTGTTCACCACCCAGAGTCAGTTCTCCTTCCATCACCATATATTTGATCTCCCTTTATCCTCATTTCCCACCCCCCACCCCCCTTACTCTCTGGTAACCACTAAACTATTGTCTATGTCTATGAGTTTTTGTTTTTCATCTGTTTGTCTTGTTCTTTTGTTGTTTTTGGTTTATATACCACATGTCAGTGAAATCACATGGTTCTCTGCTTTTTCTGTCTGACTTATTTCGCTTAGCATTATACTCTCAAGATCCATCCATGTTGTCACAAATGGTCCTGTTTCATCTTTTCTTACCGCCGAATAGTATTCCATTGTGTATATATACCACAACTTCTTTATCCATTCATCTATCGAAGGACATTTAATAGGTAGCTTAATAATACCAAAACTACTGGAATCATCCAGAAATAGTGCATGTTTGTTTTAAGTTCCAGATGCAAAATATGCCTATTTGCTAAAAGAATTCACTACATTGGAAGAGCCAGAGGCCCTGTATAAATTCAGAGACCCAAGCAGAGATCTGAAACGGGTTGCCTAACACTGATTTTGTGTGTTGGTTTGGGAAGCACTGTGTGGTAGCTGGTCGGTATACTTATTTGACCACGAATACTTGGCCTACCCACCACTTTATCATTTACACCTAAGCCAGTTCTTTTAAGCTTGTATTTGTGTTTGCACCCTCTAGACTGACATTTTAGCCAACATGCATGAGAAAGTCTCTCACCAAGAATTATTTCTGCTGCATTTCAAAGTCATTAAGGGAAAGTTCTCAAAGGCTGCTTATCTCTAGTAGATTCTAATGAATTCATTGTTTTGTTCATTAGTTTAGTATGTCAGAGTATCTTGACATTTGACACTTCTGTTTTGAACTAATGATTTATTTATTTAACATAAGTGGGAGTTTTAAAGAAAAACAATTTGCCTTGGCAACAAAACACAAGGACAATTAATCACTAACTTTGGGAATTGAAGTGTAAACAGAAGATGAGATCATGGCTTTGCTATTTATTCCTCTTCTCTGCAGATACTAGCCTAACTCGCACCAGCCTTATTACTGTAGAATATGCCTATCTTCAAGCAGCTGAAATGTCACTTCCTTGAACATCACAGCTGGTTTATTATTTTGGTTATTTGAGTTTTCCAGATGGTTGAAGTTTTATTTAACTATAATTTCTAAAATAATAATAAAACAAAAAACTTTTTTGGGTGGTATAATGCTTTTTAAAGTGTATTATACAAATTCCTGATTTTTTTAGGTGAAACATGCTAACCTTTTCTTGGGGATCCAGGGACACTGTTATGAACATCAAACATCTTGGGGATATTAAGTTGTGCAATGTGGCTTGCCCTGCACTGAACGTCCCCAAACTATGCCTTTGTAAGTCTCATGTCTTCTTTGTGTAGTATTTTATTTCCTGTATTTTTTATGAATATATTGTAAAATACATTGTAAAATAGAATCCAGTTAAGCTGCTCTTCTTAGAACTTAATAAAAATAAGACTAAATAGATTTAGTGTGAGGACCTCGGCAAAGGTTTCTTCTATGAGTAACTGCATGAACTTAAGTGTCTATTTTGGTGGCCTCTGCTTTGAAATAATGGAAGGTGTATGCACCTGGCAGTTAGAAGTCCTAAGCCCTGTTCCTGACTCTACCATAACCTGTAACATGGCCTCCTTCTCTTTAACTCTCAGTTATCCACCTGATAAAAACAAGGATTTGAGCTAGCTGAGCTCTATGTTCTCTTCCAATTCTGACATACTAGTATTCTAACAAGTCATCATATCCATACATCAGAACCACACATAGAAGATAGTGAGCAGGAGTTTCAATAAATAGATTGCTTCCTGCTGAAGAATCTGATGAACTTGAACTTGTTTGTATTCTATAACCGCATAATACAAAATCACTTACTAATGAGTAGTCATCTCTTGAGCATTAACACTTCCAGATAGAGCAGCCTCCTCAAAAACACCCAAGGTCTTTTGGGTCCTATAATGCCTGTAGCATGGACACTTTCAAGTAAAACTAACCAGAGATAATTTGCATTAGGGAGAGACCTAATGAAGTTCTGTGAAAAATAAACTCCCTCTTTGTATCTTCAAGGTTTAGGAACCTTTTCATGATGACAGACAAACAGTCATCACCTGTTTATTTTAGAGAAGAGCCACATTATTTTAGAGAACAGGTAAGCCTGCCGCAGCTGAGACCCATGGGACAATCTGAGCCATATACACCTTTAGAAGCAGGGAAGCGAAGTGCCTGAGGCCCTGGGAATTCAGCCTGTAGCTCAGAATGGCATCCTGGAGTATCAGAGTTGGGAGGGAAGGCCTTTTAAGAGCTATTTCAATCTCCTTCCTTCTAGAGGAAACTGAGGGTGAGAGAGAGAAAGTGACTTGCTCAAGAGTAGAGATAACCACAAGCATTTCTTGATATCAATGTTGCTTTTGGAACTGTTTTGACCCTGGAGAAAGGAACCCACCAATCCAGAGCATCCATGACAAAAGACACAGATACTTTGACAAACAACTTTCCTGGCTCAAGGGCCTCCTGAAACCTTATCTTGGGTGCATGGACTGTCTCCCAGAGAGGATGTGGCTCAGTGACAGCTCCAGCCATAACCTAAACAGAAAGGGTCACTGGCCCTGATTAATATTTGCAGCTATGAATTGTAAAATTCTATAAAAATCATATACCTCCCTGAGAACAGGTGGACTATTGAGCCCTGGCTTCTGTTTGGACGGTCCCATTTCTAGGGTCATCATGTTAACATTATGAAGAGAAATACCTTATCACATGAAGACACAAAATTCATAATAACAGACAACCATCTGGCTGGGGATCACAGACTCTTCATTTTTCTAATTCTCACTATGGGCAACTATGTCCTTTCCGGCTCTTATAGGGAACCAACACATAGATACATGTCCTCAAGTTGTTTTCTTTCATCTTAATTAAGCAATTATTTATACACCAAGTTCTGTCTGGATTATAATGTGGAGAATGCCAAAAATTACTTATTTGTTGCATGAGCATAATATGCAAGTCCCCTGCCTCTGGGAAGGTAAATTTAATAGAAGAATAACGTAAGTACTCAAATGTGTACGTGTTAGGACATTGTCAGGGTGTAGTGACTACAATGAAAGATAGAAATGCCCAGGGCTTAAAAAAAGGGGTGGGGGAAATTGCATCCAGCTGAGGGGAATTAGGAAACATTTCGGAAGAAGAAAATGTTCTTTGAGCTGGGAGCTAAAAGGTGAGTAGGATTTAGGCTGGTAGAAACAGTAGGTGGTGGGTTGGGAGTCTTAGGGAGAGCATCCAGGCAGAGGGAATCCATGGCCTGCAGGGTTCAGAGTCTCAACAACCCCTTCCTTCCCACCACCATCTGATGAAGGAAAAGGGTTCTACTGAGGATAGAAATCTGGAGAGAGCTACGGAGGAGAAGCCAGGGTTTTCTATGAATTGTCTACCTCACTAAAAGAGCACAAAACTCCTAGGCGAAAGTAAGGCAAAGCAGCAGAAAAGTTGGCCAAATTTCTGTGGGAAGACAGCTGCAGCTGCTCTCCAC
Source organism: Rhinolophus sinicus (assembly GCF_036562045.2). Classification (NCBI taxonomy): domain Eukaryota; kingdom Metazoa; phylum Chordata; class Mammalia; order Chiroptera; family Rhinolophidae; genus Rhinolophus; species Rhinolophus sinicus. The sequence goes on from NC_133751.1 coordinate 50,411,631, forward strand.
ATGTCCATAAAATTATCTCATCGGAGTTTAACAAATGCACTGACCTCTACCCATCAGCTCCTCAGAGCAATGGAAAAGGTAGCTAAGAGTGATTATTCTCATTTTATAGATGAGAAACTTGAAACCCAGATGACTTAAATGAATCAGGCAAGGTCACTGCTTAGCGCCAGGTCCATAATTTCAGCATCCTGATTCTATAGCCAATAACACTCATGCTCCTTTAAGGCATGAGGCAAACCAACAAAGGCTATCCTACAGACCCAATGGCTCAAGGTTTTGCTTGTCTATGTTCCCGAGCTGCACCCTGGAGGCCCTCTGATACAATCTCTGGGCCCTTGAAGAGCTTTTCAGGGTTAATTTAGGCAGACATTAAGAGAGTGTGCTGGATTGTCCTGTTGTCAATTCATCTGAAAACTACATTCCCAAGAATTTCCGTCCCTGTATAGTTCCAGGAAAGAGTTGGCCAAAAGAGGAAGTTGAGTGAGTTTAGAAGGGAACAATCCTTTACTCTCTGAAGGTTGTTTTGTGATCAGATACAGAGATGGACAGATGTAGATGTGCCCACTATGTTCTAACTTGTCCTCACACTCTTCAATCTGCATCCAGATCTTCTTTCCAACTACTGACTCTGATGACCAACAAGGGCCCAGACTTACCATCAGATGCTTGCAGGTGGGACGGTAGCTGCTCAGAGCCAACAGCTTCTCATTGACTCCTCCCCAGGGGCTCTCCTAGTGGCACTTTGACTCCTTATATGGCCCTGACTTCTTGAATTCCCCTGCAGATGCCATCATTTCCACTCATGCCAGGGTTTCAGGAGAAATGATTAGTGACCTTTCTGTGGTTCTCTAATCCCTGTCTATGCGAAGCTGGGACCTTCACTTTCCCAGCTCCTCCTATAATTACATGAGTTCTAAAGCCCATAAATAGCCATTATCTCACAGTACTCATAGAAGCTCTGCTTTCCTGACTGTACTCTGACTGATACAGTTATTGACATCAGAAGTAGATGCTGCAGGAATAAAAACTCTAGAACATATGGCTCCATTTTGGGGGCTGGCCAACAAGTGCAGGCTAGAAAAGCAGTGAGGAAACTGCTATAGGAGGCTTGAAAAAAATGTGGCCTGAGTCATATAGTGGTGAAACAATTGGCAAAATTTGCTTGTGGCAACTTAGAAGGTAGAAAAGTGTACGGTAATAAGCTTATGGATCTGGTTAAGGAGATCTCTAGGCAGAATGTTGAAAGCGTCAGTATGTGCTTCTAGCTGTATGTGGCAAGGTACTTCAGGAAGAAGTAAGTCTTCAGAAATTAGAGGAAAAACAGAGGGCCCAGGGCTAGCTGTGTTGGAAAATAAGACTACTTCTCATCCATAGTCTCTTCACTAAGAAGATATTTTAAAAGCAAAAATGGCTTTAGGATAAAAATCATGTTAAAGATCTGGCGGTAAGACCCTTCATTGAGATGTACAAGATTTAAGACAGTGCCTAGGGCTCCCTATCAGCTAGACAACAGGGCATTGAAGAATCTGAAATGCATTGTCTCATAGCACACTGACATGCCCTCCAAAGTAGAGAGAGGACTATTTTGAAGAGAACGGTGGGTGTTGTTTTTGGCTAGTGGAGTGGACTATATTCTGATATAAGAGACACATGAAAAAAATTTTAAGGGAGATGTACCAACCAACTTGGACTAGAAATGACTGAGGCAATTCAAAATGAAAAGAGGCCTCCAGGTCTCAAGTTTCAGTGCACAGAAAGTAAGTGGAAAGGTCTACTCAGCTGCAAACATGTGGCATCTCTTAAGGAAAAGAAGAATGTCTCAGAGGGTGAAGCTGAGAATCCAGAGGGCAGAGACAAGAGCCTCAGAGAGCAATGGACGAGGGAACCGCTCTCAGCGACAGGAACTGGGCTCTCATTGAAGACAATTCCTGGTCTCTGGAGGAGGCAACACGTGCCCGGCTGGATTTCAGACGACTACGGTGCAGCAACTGTGATATGCCTCCCATTTCTCCCATTTTTTCAGTAGGAATTCTATTGTGGTTATCTTGTCCTTGAACTACCAAGACAAAAAGATAATGGGTCTATGGAAGGAAGACGACTTTTCTTTTGGGTTTAGAGATCTCTGGATCAAGAGAAACTGCACTCACAGATTTACACCCTTGGTGAGTCATCTGCCTCTGGATCTGATTTAAATCATGAGGTCCTGGACTTCAAGCTTGACATACTAATGGGATGAGACCTTTGAGGGATGGGGCAAAAGTGTATTTTACACATGGGAGGGGCATGAATTGTTTTGGCCAGAGGGTAGACTGTGATATATTGTTTGCAAAAATACCTACAAACAGGGGCAGCCAGATGGCTCAGTTGGTTAGAGCATGAGCTCTGAACAGCAGGGTTGCCGGTTCGATTCCCACATGAGCCAGTGAGCTGTGCCCTCCACAAGTAGATTGAAGGACAATGACTTGGAGCTGATGGGCCCTGAAGAAACACACTGTTCCCCAATAAAAAATTAAGAACAAAACAAACCTACAAACAATCCCTTTCATTTCTGTACACAGACAGTTTTGCAAAGTGACTTCATAGATTGGCCTTGTGAATTGCTTTGACAAAGAAACGTGTGAGGTGGCCTTGTAGCTCTTTCCCCTGTGGAATACTGCCCTGAGGCTACCATATACAGAAGCCCTGTCAGGCCTACTGGAGATAAAAGGCCACATAGGGCAGACATAAGTCATCCTAGTTGAATTCCCTAGATGGACCAGCTGACAGCCACCATCAACCACCAGATCAATGAGTGAGGCCATCTTGGATCTTTTAGCTTCAGTTAATATTCTAAATGACTATAGCCACATGAATGACCCCAGACAAATTCGTCAAAAGGATCACCCTGCTGAGCCCATCCCAAACATGAGCAAATACAATGGATTTTGTTTTAGCTACTAAGTGTTGGACTGATTTGCTACATAGCAATAGGTAACTGATATGGAGAGTAAGGAAACAATATGGGACAAAGAGTAAGACTGACATTTGTGAACTGAAATTTGGAGAAGTACAATCTCATGGATTCTGGGGGCCTTGAAAGTTCCTTAGTCTAACCTCTTATCTTTCTACCAGGTCCTTATCGAAACTCATGCCACCTTTCTATGATCAGTTGCAGAGATGAGAAACGCACTTCCTTTCAAGATAGATCAGGCCATTTTGGATGACCCTTTAGAAAGTTCTTCCTTGGCTCCATATCTGGGAATATAACTTGGGGAAAATATTCCAAGTATGGAAAGAACTTCTATGAACAATGATGTTACATATAATAATACAAAACTGGAAACAATGCAAATATCTGATCCTAGGGGAACGGTTAAAGTGGTATTAACTTTGTTAAGCAGCCATTAATTATCACATTAATAGAGAATTTATAATGATCTGGAAACATATTAGTAGGTTATATTAAGTGAAAAAGCAGGAAAAATTGTATATACAGTATAATTACAACTGTGCTATACATTGAAAATAAAAAGTGGAATGAATTAGAGCAAACTGTTAACAATGGCTAGTGGAACTACAGTTAATTTTTTTCTCTGTTCTTATATTTAAAAAGGATTTTTTAAAAAACTTGGGCCCAGAGCTACTTTTGTCTTCTACTCAATGACATAAAATCATTTAGTTCAGGTCAACAAGCAAAAGGAATGCACAGGAGGGGCAACTAAACCAGCCTGGAAGCTCAGTCCCTTCATCTCTCATCGTCACCCGAGTCCTCCCTTTCTCATGGTCATGGAATGGGGACTCCTCATCACTCTCACCTCCTCTCATTTTTTCTAGCCCTTGAGTCCCAACAGAGCTGAAAAAGAGACAAAAATCTTTTCTTTAATTCCACGCAAACCATACAGTGAAAAATACAATACTGATAAAATAACCAAGAAACTCAGAATAACCAAAATTCACAGATCGTAGTGCATGGCAGGGAGGGTCTCATGTCAGGGGACAGGTTTGCAATTGTCAAGTTTAAGAGGGACTCAGTGGATGGAGTGTAAGTGAATGGATGAGAGGATAGAGAAGAGTTCCTTTGTGTGGAGTTAATGAAGACTTTGGGGGAAGAAGAAGGAGAGAGAGAGAGAGAGACAGAGAGAGAGAGAGAGAGAGATTGAACATTTAAGAATATTTGTGATAACAACATGTGGTTTCTCAAGAGAGTGAGTTGAATTGTGAATTGCTTTTGATCTTTTAAGCTTTCTGTTATTTTGGATGTAACTCCTTACTGAGACTGGATCATGTGGACCTCCTCTTTACATAAGACCTCATCTTTATATAAGTTGCTCATGAGTCTTCACCAGCTATTAGGTGCTGGGAGAATTATTTAAACTCTCTGTATTGTAGGTTAAATTGTATTCCCTGAAAAGATATGTTCAAGTCCTAACCCTTGGACTTGACTTGACCTTATATGAAAATAGGTCTTTGCCATGTAATTAAGTTGAGATGAGTGGCGTCCTTGTAAGAAGAGGGAAATGTGAACAGAGAGACACACACAGAGGAAAGTGTGAACACAGAGGCAGAGATTGGAGATATGCCATCACACCCAGGAAATGCCAAGGGGTGACAACAACCACCAGAAAGCTAGAGGGGGCAAGAAAGAATTGATTCTTCCCTGGAGCCTTCAAAGGAAACATGGCCCTGCCAACACCTTGATTTCAGATGTCTAATCTCCAGAACTGTGAGAGAATAAAATTCTGTTGTTATAAGCCACCTGGTGTGTGGCAATTTGTTATGGCAGCCTTAGGAAACTAATACGCTCTGTATATAGGTTTTCTCAAATGTAAAATAGTGAGAATAGTAGTATTTATATCACAGGACCTTTGTGAACACAACATGAGTTATTATATGTAAAACATTTAGAAAGTTGCCTGTAATATAGTCAGTACTCAGTAAATCAGCGAGAAGAGCAAGACCGCTGAGGTTCGGCCAGCTGAGATGCCATATTTTTGGACTCCCAGCTAAATGGGGCACGGGTAATTTCATGTGTCTGAAGAAGAATGAAGACACTGGAACTGTCCCTGGGTATCGTTTTTTTATCCATGTCCCACTCCATTCCTAACGTCACTGAAGCTGTCAGCACAGACTTCCCTTTCTATGAGATCCCCAGGTCCCCAGCTGATGGAGCAGGACTGAGACCTAGAGATCCCTCTCAGCCCAGCCCCTTATTTGTCAGGTGGTATCTTAGGTCCCTTTGGCTCTCTGCACTTGTATACCTCCTAACAATCCTGGCAGATGTGTGACATGGAAAGGTTTGTTCCCTTATTTTATGAGAGAGGACCAGAGTAATGTAAAGGATCTCTAAAAGCTTCCATCCACAAGATAATAGTATTAGGTCCAAGAATCTCTTCACGTTCCTGAGGTTCAAAGGATTTTTTTAGATGTGTAAATTTAGGCCAATGATTCAGGGACAGCCCCAGGCCCAGGACTCCTGACTCCCAAGTGAGTGCTCTGGGCTCCTGAGGTTACTGTCACCACAAGTTTGTCACCTGCAGGGACTGCGCCAGAGGTTAACAGCCCGATTGTGCTACTTTATGCAGTTGTCAAAACTGCAGTTAAAGATCATAAGAAGGAGCAAATTAAAGGTATTGGATGCCAGACAAGAACCTGGGACTAGGGGGAAAAAAAGGAGACGTGTGTGTGTGTGTGTGTGTGTGTGTGTGTGTGTGTGTGTGTGTGTTGCATTTCAGAAGCTCTTGAAAGCCAGGTAAGTAAAAATAGCACAGCTGGTGGGTCTAAGACTTGACTTGGCCTCATTTGAGAGGGGCTAGAGGTCGATGCTTCCATCCTGGCCCATCGTTTGGCCATAAAAACAAAAACAATAAGAGCAATGACTATAACAATAATAGTAAGAGTCTCCTGCTCTGTGTGAAACTTTCCAGTTGGGAGAGGAGAGTATTTTCACCTTTGGTTTATTTGCTTCTGATGGCAGTCTTGTAATGAACGTACTTCAGGTAGACATTGTGATTCTGGGGCCAGAGAGGGGACATAACTCCCTAAGGCCACACATCCTAGGAGTAGCAGACCTGAGACAAAAATCCAAATATCCTGTCTTCCAGCCCTGATTCAATAATTGGAATCAGAGAACCATAGAAGGTCAGAGATAGAAAAGATATTACAGGCTATCAAGTCTAGTCTCTCCTTTCTTGATAGGGAAACTGAGGATCAGAGAAGTGAAGTAACTGGTTCAAGCTTACACGCCCAGATAACGACAGAGTCCAGACCAGGGCCCAGTACACTGATAGTACAGTGTTCTTACAGGTTTGTGAGTCACAGTAAAAACCTCCTCACGGAGCTGCGGGAGTCCCTAAGAGTGTATTGTGTGTATGCATGTGCTAGAGACGCTGAACACTGTGACGGCCTGAGACGCAGCTCCCTTGCAGGATTTTAGAGTCTGAGAATCTCACTGCTACAGCAAGGATTGCTATTTATAAGGAGGGCTCTGGACAGAAAGGAGGATGGTCTCCAGGCAGCATGAGCATGGGGAGAAGAAAGAGCTGGCTGGGGAGGGGTCGCTGGGAGCCTGGGAAGCAGGCATCCCGCAGGTGGGAAACTGGCAGTGCCCACCGTCTCAGCAGGAACAGGGGTTGGGGTGGGGAAGACTCTGGGAATCCTGGCTGGAAAGGAGGGCCAGGAAAGATTTATAGTCTTGTTGGCCTGTGAATGGCTCAGACTCCCCACCCCACCCGTCAGAGACTTCAGAGCCAGATCCATTCACTTGCAAATCCCCTCAGGCACTGGGAGGCTGAGCCCTAAACAGTTCAGGAAAGTTGCTGCAGGACAGAAAAAAACAAAGCCTTTTTCTGTTCTGCTGCACTTGCAGCCTGGCTTAAGGTATGTCACAGTCAAGACTGGAGTGAGAGCAGTGATTAAGCAAGTGCTGAGGGAAGAGAAGGGACCCGTGTCACTTTCACTCGGCAGTTTCCAGGAATGTGTGAGCTGATGTGTTCCTTTGCCACCTCCTAGGACCCTACCCTACCCCAGTCCAAACGTATCTCCTCAAATCTTCCCATGGAAATGCTTCCAGAGAACTGGAATAGGAAGCAAACAACCCGAGTTCCGGTCACCACTCTGCCACTCATATGTCATGTGTCACTGTAACCTCCCCAGGCAGTGGTATGCCGCAGTTGGGTTGTGCCAGCTTATAGGAGCCGATTGTCTACTCTACAGGGACTTTTGTCACCCTGTTGCTAAACATAGCCATCATAAAACATTGTTTCATAAACTTATAATTAAGTAATATATATTAATAACAAATTATATAAAAACTCATCACCTCCTGTTTTATCATTTTCCTATTATCTATGCTCTTAAGGCCGTTAATGTCTAGTATATCTGCATGGTGAATAGTGTGCTACTGTACATCTCTTCTCCCCACCCGCCCAGCCGTCTCCCAGTCCAGATCCAGTTGTGAATCATTTATAAACACACCACTGGGTTCAAGCTGAGTTTTCGCAAACATGCAAGGTGGACGTTAAGAGTCAAGAGGTGAAATGAAACATGGGTGTGAAAGCAGCTTGTAGAATCTGTCCTTGCCATTAAGGCTCTCCTTCCCTGCTCCCCACCAAACCTCTCTCTTCAGTTCCCATCCCCGTCCTTCCTGCTCCAGCCACGTGACCACACTGTTGTTCTTCAAACACACCAGGCATTTCCCATCTTAGGGCCTTTTCTCTCTGGTTGGAATGCTTTCCCCCGAAAAGCCACATGATTAACTGTCTCAACTTCACATCTTTGCTCAGATGCCACCTTCTCAATGAGGACTACGCTGAGCAACATTATTTCAGTCATAACCTCCACCTCGACTCACACAGCCCTCTTTACCCTGATTTCTTTGCCTATCACCTTACTCACTATATAATTTACTTGTGAATTATGTTTAATATTTATTATCTATTTCCCCCAGTGCAATATAAGTATCCACCTGGCAGGGATTCTGTTTTAATTACTGCTATACTCCAAGCTCTGGTAAACACCCTGTTTCCCCGAAAATAAGGCCTAACCGGACAATCAGCTCTAATGCGTCTTTTAGAGCAAAATTAATATAAGACCCGGTATTATATTATATTATATTATATTATATTATATTATATTACATGAGACCCAGTCTTATATTGTAGTAAAATAATACTGGGTGTTATATTAATTTTTGCTCCAAAAGACGTATTAGAGCTGATTGTCTGGCTAGGTCTTATTTTCGGGGAAACATGGCAGTAGGCATGCAATGAATACATCCGTTGAATAAATGAACAACTCTCATTCCTTAGCTTTTTCCTTTCTGAGGAAATCAAAGTAAACTCAAGCTCTGCTTTTTACTAAGGTGTATCTGAGAGCAGCCTGTGTACACACAAGCACACAGATTTGCACACCAGGTACACCCACATCCCAGAGAACTCCCACCTCACACTTACCTACACTTGAGCACATTCTCTGCCCCAGCACTTTGACCTTCCTTCTGTTTTCCATCACCTCATAGCCTGTGCTGTTTGCACTTCCTGAAAAAAATAAGCCTTTTTTTCACACTTTTCTGAAGCTCATTTTCACTTCTTGATTCTTCTGAATCAGCCAGATTGGTGTTTGGGACACAGTATCTCTGGAGTGAAAGAATCCCACCAGGGAATAAAATTAAAATTCATGAGAAACATTTAGCTATGTCCCATTTCTCTTTTCTTTCGGGGGTCAAGGCCGCCTGTCCACTCTCACAGAATTAGCAGAGCTGCTGCAGGGCTGGGGTCACTGACAGCCACAGCCTGAAGGTCGAGGGCATGTTCTGAGTAAACACAGAGGTCTGCACAGAAATTAGGGGCCGAGGGTCAGAGGAGTCAGTTTGGAGCGGGGCATGGGAGGGACTTCTCTCTGAATGATACAGCAGCATGCGGACTGACCCGTGAGGCCTGGGGAAGGGGCAGTGGACTGGGAGCTGCAGACCATCAGGACTAGAAGGGCTTGCAGAGGTCAGCTAGTGAATTTTCTCAGCAAGCAGATGGGGAAACTGAGGACCAGAGCAGAGAGGTGACTTTCCCAATGTCTCAGTGGACACCAGTGGCTGATTTTTAGACCAGAGTCCTTTCCTTTATGTTCACTCCCAAGAGACACGGCCTGTTTCTGTTCTGCCCCAGGACTGGGAAAAAACACAGACATGAGTCCTGAACTTATGGGGCTGACAGTATAGTGGAATGACCTTGAGTTCGCCATTAGAACTTGTGTAGCACAAAGAGATAAATCAAGTATTTCCCATCCTTCATAGCTCAAACTCCATTTCCAATTGTTATTATTATTATTATTATTATTATTATTATTTTGTAAAATGCATTCCTCTCAAAATCAGGATAAAAGAGCGAGTTCAATCTAGATAACACAGGGACCCTTAAGGTCCTTCCATTTTACTTAATTTTACTAAATTACCCCAACAGGCAATGTTGCCTTAGGAATAATGCATAGCCAGGAAGTATACCAAGTTTCCTTCCAGGATAAAACTTGTTCTAAGAAGGGCCAAATGGAGAGAGAAAATCATGACTTGGAAGTAAGGACACCAGGGATTGAGACCTGACGTTCTGTGGAGACTTGGACAAATCCACTTAAGTTCTTTGTGCTCAGTTTTCTTTCCTGTAAATTAGGCGTAATAATCCCTGCTCTTCCTGGTCCACAAGAATGAAATGAGGCAATAGATTAGAAACTGCCATACATTTGTGTTACTACAAGGTAAACACACAAGAGGAAATAAACAACTTCCTGCATTTGATCAGCCCTTTCAAAATACTTTTCCATAAATTGCTTGAAAAAAACTGAGGGACATGAACAAGGTCTTAGATGGCCAGCTAGTGGTAGAGTCAGAGTATCCATTGAGCATCACTGACACCAACAGACACTTTATTACTCACACTATTGCCAGCAGTACCACTATAATAGTATTTATTGAGCTAATCACATACATGTTAGATATGTACCTTTAGAGCTTTTATCTCATCTGGCATTCACGATTAGTCCATTAGATAGGCATTATTATTATCCACATTTTGCAATATGAGGTAGAGGCAGGACTTGGTCTGACTGGCTCTAAAGCCTGATCTCTGGGCCATTGAGCATGATTGCCTTTTGTGATAGTGCTTCCACTCACAGCCATTATCTGCTTTAAGCCCTCCTATAACCTGCGAGGAACGTACTGTATCATTATGAACTTTTTTGTTTTGTACTGATGACAAAGTCGATGCTTGGGAAGACTGAGATGCTTAGGGGATTGCATCGTTGCATTCCTGTTTGCCCCATAAGATTTATCACAAACACTAACAGTTCCCAAAGCCTTTTCTGAACACCCAGAAATGACTACTCCCCAACTTATATACTGCCTCATACCCCTCATGTTATTTGCCCAGTTTTAATTTAGTAATTATATACTTGTCCCATAACATACTACAAAACTGTGAGTCCCTTGAGGGTAGGTACTATCTAACTCATCGTCGTGGGCCTTGTCTTTGGTGCAGTGTGCAGCTTGGGCTTTCAATTGGATTCTTGGACTTCGTTCCATAGATGTTGGAGAGACATTGAAAGATTCTGAATGGCACAATCAAAGCAATGTCTTAAGAAGACCTCTCTGGACACATGTAGAAGGAGAACTGGAAGGGGAGAGACTGACAGCTGGTAGACATTTAGGGGACTATTGCAATAGACTAGGTGAGAGGAATAATTGGAACTAAGGGGCTAGCAGGGGAAATAATGAAAGAAAGGTCAAATACATCAAGGATATTGGGTTAACAGGAGAACAGTGGCATTGCATTATATGAGCATTCAAGAGACGCCAATTGAGCTATACACACTCAATGAGAAAAAGACAGAGAGAGAATAAAAACTGAATGCAGGTTTTTATTATCTCCTTTTCCAATGAACAGATGACATGGAGTAAACTGGAAAGTAGGATGAGTGAATCTACTACCTCCTTGGGGGTTCTGGTTTCTAAGTACCTCTTTCAGTAGCTATAGCTCTTGGGTACCTTACTAAGTCCAAGTGGACCACTTGGACTTGACCAAAGCAGTTGACCACAATTGCTCAACAAAAGCAACTGTAATTTGTTGCATTTCTGAGGAAAAAAAAGGCTCTTCTACACATATTAAAAGACAGTGCACTACAATATTTAAGAGATTAGGTTTGACTATAGACAACACTTGCCTTTCACTATACTTACATTGCAATACATCACTTAAAAACCTAAGCATCCACAAGATGGGACTCCACGGTTATTTAATTTTTTAAAAAATAATAAAAGACTGAGAGTCTTGAGATATAAATTTTGGTCCCAGTGTGAACTTGGCCCATGAATTGCCATTCCTTGGGTTTCAGTCATGATAATGTGGAGTTGAACCATGATTTTTGAAGCCTTAGATGCATAGAATATTAGGGCTAGATGGCCTTAGAGACCCTGTATTTGAGAAAGGAGGAAGCAGAGTCCCCTCTAGAAGTAATCACTTGCCCAAGGTTACCTAGTTAGCAGAGAATGGCCACAGGGATCCAGGCCTGCCAGCTCCTTAGCCAGCATCCATGCTCTGCCCTCACCTACAGCATTAACCAGCTGTGGTTTGTGTGCCATATCCGTGTACTGCAGGAATCCACACATTGTAGCCACATTCCAAGGAGGCAGATGCTGCTGTGCAGATGTGCATGAGCCTTGAAGACCAAGCACTGCAGGAAGTCAGGCCAGAGAGAGGAATTTTCATAAAACGAGAGCACCCGGACCGCAGCCTTGGAGTCCTGCTTTTCTTCAAGCTACTGATGTGCGGTGTCAGCAGTTTGGTCATCATCACTCTGATGAGCCAGGGTGGGAAGGGTGGACTGTGGGTTTGGGCTGGGCCAGAAGGGTTCTTGTGAGTGGGAGGGCCCTTTAAACCCACTTCTAACCCTGCCAGGGGAATTCAGTCACAGAGTGAAAAAGCCTCAAAACAGGGGACATTATCCCATGAAATGGAAATCAGTGATATTTAAATTTGCTTAGAAAAGGACAGCGGTGGCATGATATGTTTACCAGTGTTCTTTAAATGACACGTCACTAAGGCATCCGCAGCAGACAGTAGGCTCTTATCGGAGTGCGTATGGCCATGGAACTTTGAGAAGTGGCTGTTGTAACATATTATTACTGGTTTCTGCCATTATCCTAATTAGGATAATGAGGGTTTGGTGGGGTCATCTGGAAAGTTCTGGCAAGGAAGATTAGGATTAAAATTCTGGAATTTAAAGGACCTTAGGGATCATCTCATCTCACCCCCTCATTGGAACAGATTGAAAAAAAACCAGAATTTTGGAGAGAGATGTCGACTTATCGGGGGGTGGCCTGGCATTCTCATGCTTTATTCAGATGGAAAGGGAAGTGCTTCCTTCTAATTTGTAGCCAAGGAAGACACATTCTGGGGTTAAACGTGGGGGGCAATTAGAAAGAGTGAGGGGGTTTCAACTATGTGGAAGGCTTCTGGGTTTAGGAGTTCAGATGCCAGGGTACGAGTCTTGTCCTTGAATTCTGAGCTTCAATCTCCTCTTCTGTCCAACGGGAACTTAACCAACAGTTAAGCTATAATTCTGGAAAGGTGTGACTTTCAGAGTGACTAAGGAGGACGAGTGAACAGAGTGAGTTTCAGAACCACCTTCAGCCTGAGCAGCCCCACTTCTGTTTTTCATACTGAGCCTACTAGAAGATTTGTTAGAAGAAAACGTTCACTGGGAAGAAAAATTTGGAAAACAATAATGACAACTACAAGAGTGTGGGACTAGATGAGTCTCCAGAGGGCCCCTGCAGCTCAATATTTTGTGAATTCTTGACTCTAGGAGAGGAACTCTGCAGGGCATGTGCGGCCAACAGCACAGGGCCTGTCCCCCTGTGGGCTCCAGTTGTCAGTAGACCACGTTGCAGCATCCTGCAAAGGGAGGCCTGCTCAGGCCTCATTGCTGCTGGAAACTGCAGGGAGGCTAAGCCAATGCTGGGATGGCATTCTGGAAGGGAGTCAGCTGGGCAAACCCAAGCAGAGAAATACATCTTGCCCTTCCTGCCCAATATGTCAATCCCTTCTTCCAAAGATTTTGGAAAAAAATGTGTCTGAATCAGAGATACAAGGACCGTAAGGTACTTCATGTAGTAGATAGCTCAGTCTCTGCATTGCCTGAAGTGATGGCTTTTTTGCTATGCGCAAAGGTCATAAGTCTAATTTTGGAGCAGAGAGAATGGTGCAAAAAGTAATTGCAGTTTAAAAGGTTAAAAATAATTGCAAAAACTGCAATTACTTTTGCATCAACCTAATATAAGATTTTTCTGAACTCCAGATCATTTGGGAGTTAATTGCAGATATGGCACTAGAATAGGCATTTCCTGAATCCCAGGCAAGAACCTAAGACCACGCTGCCCTTCCAGAGGGTCTATCTAGTTCCATCTCCTTGGGCTTTCAGGAAGGTGTCTCATTAGCCTGGACAGAAAACATTAATCAGTTTCCCAAATATTCTCCAGACAGAAAGGCCAAGCTTTGGGTAGAAATGTATTCCAGTGTCCTTAATTCAGTGTCAGAAGATGTCTTCAGATTCTATTGTTGCCCTTGAAAAGTACCTTGTGATTTTTTCCCACTATGAAATGCAGCTGATGTCAGCTCCTTAATCTGCCTTGCCAGGAGACTAAATTTGAAGTGGGAGGGGGCTTGGGCAAAGGAATGAGTTAAATCTTCTATTGTGTGTTTATCATCTTGATGAAGGAGTCCTAACAAGGTCAAACTTGGCATCTGTCTGAATAAGAAGAAAACTTGTAAGAAAGAATTGTTCAGTGCGTACGAACTGAGAGTCAATTCTTGGGGAGGCAGGGAGGAAATAATGAAAAGAAGTCACTATTTGAGCTAAAAAAAAAAAAATCTGTAATTTCTATGGTTGTGAGTCCTCAGTTGCTAACAAAAGCAAGTGTTTTCACTGACAAAATTTCTAGATGGTTGACGTCTTTGGAAGTAGAGAAGAAGAAAAAAATGGTTAGAAAGTTCACATCTAGCCTTGTCTAAATCTATGGAATTTTCTGTCATATTAAACCAACATTTGGTCATTTTCCTTCTGATTACATCCACTCTCCAACTTAAATATTCAAGAGTGTCATGGTTTTATGACAAGCATTAGTTGGGGAAATGGGCCGAGGGATTCTGCTAACCTAGTGCTCCTTAACCATAATCCATCTTCCGCTGGAGTTTGGCTCTGGCAGAAGCTAAATTATATCCTGGAAGACATAACTGACCCGTTTGTCAGAAACTTCAATTTAGGATGATGAATACTTAGGGTCTCAGTGAATAGCCCCTGCCCGATCCTTGTGACTCAGAAGTTGGCTCCATTTTTGATGAATTTATAAAGACTATATGTCAGTCCAGATTACCAACCTACATCATCTCTTAGAGCAACCAGTTCCACCCCTTCTGATTCTGTTAGTCTTTTATTGTCATTACTCTTTTCCATCTTGTGCAATGGCTATTTTACTAGGCTGATCTCTCTTTGTAAGAGGCAAAATCTTTTGTATCCTTAAATTCTCAGAGTCCCTAGCACAAAACATTCCAAAAAGGGCAACATCCCACAGAACAGTGGTTCTCAAATGGGGAGATTTGGCCCCTTTGGGGATATTGGCAACTTCTGGAGTCACTTTTCGTTGTCACAACTAGAGGGGAAATGCTATTGGCATCTAGTGAGAAGAAGCCAGGGATGCTGCTAAAAATCCTATAATTCTCTAAACAGCTTTCCTCAGAAAAGAATTATCTGGCTCAAAACGTCAATAGTGCAGACATTAAGAAACTCTGCCATGGAGCACCAGTTTTGGAAATAATTTTAGTTATAGAAGTCTTGTTACAAATGAGATATTTGATGAAGACCCAACATAAATAATAAGCAACACCCAACAATGGAAATGCAGGGTAGGGGTTCACAGCCCCTCTTCCCAGGCCTTCTCCCCTCCAGTGGCCTTTTAAGCCCCTGCAGAATCCTGGGGCTCAGGGGAGCACAGCTAGTGTAGCCGAAAAAGGATGGAATCGAAATCACAAGACATGGGTTTGGAACGTTGATTCACCACTTACTAGTAGCTACTATAAAACCTTGGATGAGTTGCTTTACCTTCTTGGGTTTGTTTCTTAGCCTGTAAAGTGCGATAGTAGTACCTGTCTCATAGGATTGTTTTAGAGGTTGAACGCGATTACAAGTGTAAAATCACCTTGTAAATGCACTGCTTTGCTGTTGATCAAACACCTTGGTTAATACAAGATTAACTCTTATTGAGTTACTGGCTGTGCAAAAAATGAGACTGCAATAGTACCAAACATATACAAAGTCTAGCCTACAGTGGTTTGATGAGAGCCTCTTCCAGGAAGCCAGAGAAAGGCTAGAAAGTAGGTTCTCATATTTTTGAACCAGATACAACCTTGATAAACTCGATCGCTTCAGAAATACTCCAAATGTATTTTCTTACTTAAATTAAAAAAAAAAAAAAAGAAAGAAAGGAAAAAAAAGGTACTGCAACTTTTCTCAGCCCTACTTTTAAAGAAGAGCCTCCCATCTGTGGCATTGTTGTGAGTTCTCTATAAATTCCAGGGAATACTGTGTTGATGTAATCATTTCCTGCTCTTCTTCCATGTGTTTTTTACATGTACCTCTAATAGTGATTCCCATCCTTGTCTATAACCTTGGCTGATAAAATCCAGACTCCTTAGCATCACATTCAAGGCCCTTCAGAATCTCTCCCCAATCTAACCCTCCAACCTCATCTCCTACTGTCTACTACCTCACAACCTACACTTCCCAAACACTTGATCATTACTTAGGGAATGGGGCAATGCTTTCTAATGCCTCCGCTTTGGATACAATTATGGATGCGTTTCAGTCCGATTAATGCTGACTTTGGGGGTCTCTGCCCTTTTCTGCTTTTTTGAATTAAAGGTGACCTTGGAGCAGAGGTTAGCGGAAACATTAACTATTGAGAACAGAAAGACACAGAGGAGGTTGCATTGGCTGAGTTACACTTTGCCAGCCTCAGTTTCCCTCATGGTCTTTTCTAGGCTTCCCCACTCAGCCTGCACCTAGCATACCACCCACAGCTTCATTCATTATGTTGTAACTAGTGTATATCCCTCATGCACTCGCGCTCTGGGAGGGTAAGCACAGCGTCTAACTCGTCTAGGCTTCTCTAACTCTCAGCAGATGCTCCAGTAGAGATCCTGGCCCAGTTAGGGAACATCAGAGGTCTCACCTTCACGTAGTCATATTCACAAAGGTAGGAGGATTCCAGGTTGAAGTGCATGAAGTAAAGCTTGATCCGAAATCCCTCTGGGACAGTGATATTCCAAGTCACTTTTGAATCACTCGGGTAGGAGTCTGGATAGCCAGGTGACTGGATCTGGCCATACATATTGTTAAGCTCCACAGTGTGGGCCAAAGCCTTCAACAAGGAGAAGCATAGAGCATGATAGAGAAGGAGCCACCTGAAAGACACACATGGATCTTCTTAACATTCACAGACATAAGTCCTCACTATTTAACTAAATCAGCAGCTAGGACACCAAGTTCTCAGCATATCTCTGCCTCTGACCTGCTGTCATTACTTTTCCCCTCTGGGGGCAGGAAGACACTAACCTGCCCGTCAATAATACAAGAAGATAGTAACTCAGTGATTTCTAAGATTTTTCCAGTTGTGCTCTTTTGAGGATTTGATAATAGTATTACATTTTCTCAGAAAGTACCAGATTTGGGAATCTGACACATATTTTTCTGTTGAAAATGTAAATTTCATAATTAAGTAAAATTTGATATCATTTCTTTAGCTCAGCTTCATTTAAGAATCATAAAATCTTGACTCAGTTTTCTAAAAAGTAAGTAATAGTAACTTGGTAATAGTGCGATGAGATTTATACTCAATGATCTGCAGTATCTTATATACAAATTTAACAAAATCAATCAAGGTATGCAAAGCTTTAAAGTAAGACAGAATGAGTGAAACAATTTTTTTTTCCCTCTTGGTAAGTGTGCTTATAAAAGGATCAAAAGCCTACAACTTATTTCCAGCCGTAGGAATCAGAGATAGTGGACTGTTAAAAGAATTGTAAAAGAGACAAGAAAAACTCAATAAAACTCACAGAACATGCCCAACGTAGCTGATGCAATAAAGAGGCAGAATGTCTAAAGCTAGTCAAAACCCTAATGGTCAATATACACCACAATTACGCCCACTGCAACACCCAAGGACCTTGAACTCAAACATCCCAAACCTGGTTTATCAACGTCTTCCATAAGCCCTATTTGTTCTGCTTCCTATGTTTTAGAAACCCATCTGCTTTTCTCCAGTCAGTTAATTTAAATGTTCTTATCTAACCTATTGCTATTGCATACTAAGTGATCTCCCTGCTCCCACTTTATATCATTCAGCAATCTTTCTCCAAAGTTGATTTTCTAAAACACAGATGTGACCATGCAGCTCCTCTGTGCCTATGGGGTAAAGCATCTGGTCCTGGGATAGCTGATGAGCCCTTTTTGATCTAGTGAGGATCTGCCCATCCAGCTTCATCTCAGTGCCAGCCACGCTCTGGCATGTCTTTCTGGGAGCCCATCATTCCCATCCATGCCTTGGCCCCATTGCTCCATTGCATATGCCCTGTTCATTCCTCACCTGCTTGTCTGATTTCTCCTCCACTATTCAGCTCAAAGCTTCCCCGGCTGTGGAGTACCCTTCACTCCATAGCTCCCTGTAGTGCATGCTTCCATTACAGCATCTTTCACACTGCACTACTTTAGAGGCATAACCCCTGAAGTTAGATGTATTTGGGTCCAAATCCCAATTCTTCTATTTACTGGCTGGAAAATCTTGGGTAATTAGTCATTCTGAGCTCCAGCTTTCTCATATGTAAAACGGGGATTATAATCTCTAATTACAATGACTCACATGCGCATTCAAGATGATGTACGTGTATACAAAGCACCTCGTATAGAGCCTGGTATGTAATAGATTATGAATGAATGAATGAATGAATAAAAGAAAGTGGGGCCAGAGCCATCTAGCTCAAAAAGTCAACACTGGGAAGTTATATCAACACCTTCAGATTAATCATTACACGCTAATCAGGCAGCTGTGTCTCCCCACCCTTCCCCCCAGTATACAGATGCATATATGTGTATGTGTGCATAAACACGAATTTTTGAGTGTATAAACCCAAGATAAGTATATACATATATTATTTAGCTGTCTCATATAATACTGACATAAAAGGTAAATAGGTAAGTACCAAAAGGCCTAGAAGGATATCACCAAGGTATTAACAGTGGGTATTACTGAAGTGGGAATATGAGTGTTTTTAATTTTATTTTTGTATATATGAAATGTTCAAATTTGTCTAGAAGGAACTATAACTATTTTTTTCCATAAAAAGAAAAGAATAAGTTAATTCAATTATTTCCAAGGCCCCTATAATAGCAACATGTGAGATGCAACTAAGGAAAGAAAATGGTTTAATCCAATTGCCAGGGTCAATATTTTTAAAAACTAATCTGTGGAGGGAAAGCCTCAGAAGCAGAGAGAAGGGAAGGCATAAGTCCAAGCTCTCCAGTGAATTCATAGGAAAGCTGAGTTCAGAAACTCTCACTTACAGGGTCCAGGCAGCCTACTTTCAAGTGAGGAAATGTAGCAATGTCAGCAGGGCAGGGAGCTCTGGTTCAATGCTGCCTGGGGAGAGGAGAGTACTGCTCATGGGTCAGAAGAACCAGGGTCAAGTCCAGACTTTGGGTTCGTTTATCTGACCCATCTTAGGGAAGTCATGTAAGGTTTCAGTTTCTTCATCTATTCAGTGGTGATAATAATGACTTCCCACAGGGCTGCTCTCAGAATAAAGGAGGATTGGAAAGTACTTTGTGAACTGTCCAGCCCTAAGCAAACTTTAGTTATGATTAGTCCATCATGCTGCTTCCCGAAAAGCAGGGAGGGGTTAGGAGTAGGTTTTGGCTCCCAAACTGGACTTCTCTGCAATAGCCACGTCCAAATTATGCAAGGCTGAAAGGTCAACTTTCTCCATGTCTGCTTTTTCCAGACCACATGGAGGAGACTCTCAGCCTCCTGATGTGGGTCTGTCAAGTGCTGGCTGCTGACAGCCCCGGGAGGCCCAGGACCATATGTGGTCGGCAACTGGTCAGCGTGGGAGGAAGGCCTATGAAGCTTTCTGTTCTATTTTGTTTGCCTCTCAAAACCGTCAAACATATGAAACAAATATCTCCTTGCACATAATGGGCTTGAGCATATGCTTGCTTGCTTTAGGGGCTGCAAATCAAAGAATACAAGTGGCAGCTTTCACTCCCCATCACACTCTGAATTTTTTGGCTTCTTATACACCAGGCACCGGCTGTACAATTACTGACACCTGCTATCTATTCTCCAGCTAATCAAAAAAGTTTAGCTCCATTTGCTTGAAATGTCAGAAGTAATGTATAAAGCTGGGATTTCATAGGTTCCACTGTCAGAGCAGGCTATCAGGAATGCATAAAACTGTCTGCATATATCAATGGTTGTGGAATGAGTAGCACTTTATATCCTCTCCATTCACTCCCCTCACTTCGACCTACATTACACCCAGACAGTTTTTGAGTAGAACAGTTGAAAGGGACTGTATAGATCTCTTTGACAACACCCTTATTTGACAGATAATGAAAAGGATACCCCAAGAGGTGACATGTCATGCCCAATACCATATGGTGAATTAGCTTCAACAGAAGACAGGAATAACAAAAGCTCACAGAGGAAGCTGGGTCCTTGCCCATATGCCCAGGCATCTGGCCAAAGCAATTAATCCTGTGAAAAATAATTCAAAAACCCATGGCTTTATGTGAAAATTAAAAAAAAGATACTAATACCAAAGCCCCTCCCCAACAGATTCTAGTTTAATTGGTCTGGAGTGAGGTCTAGTCATTGGCAACTTTTAAAGCACAACAGACGCCTCTAACGTGCAGTTAGGACTGAGAGCTGCTGGTATAGACTGATACACTTGGTTGAGAGTCTGGTGGAATACAGTAGAAAAAATCCTGGATTTGGAGCCCAAAGACCTAAGTTTAAGTCTGAGCCTTTTCAAAAATCGTCAGTGTGTCTTTGGGCAAGTTAACTGCTTTTACCCTCACTTTTCCATCCATCCTTATCTTATCCACAATCTGAAGACCAGGTGAGACAGTGCCTATAAAAATGTTTTTGCAAACTCTGATGTGCTGTTCTATGTGAGGCAAGACCCTTTGAAAACTTCTAGTGGAGCACTTTTCCAATAGTACTTTTGGTATTTCAACAACTGAATTCAATTCAGCCAATATTTATTGATTGACTAATAGGAAACAGACATCATGCTAGGTGCTGGGCATACACAGATGGACAAGACATAGATTCTGTACCTTAAGAAACATTCAGTCTTGGAAAAGGAGGTTGAGGTTTAAACAAGGAAATATTACAAAGACAAGAAGAGATGGAGCCCCAAAGGACAAAGACAGAACAAAGGAGGGGATGCTGGCCAGGTGAGAGAAGGGGATGCTTGAGCTGGTTCAATCAGTCCGGTCCCCTAGGTACCAAATTAGGGGAGGGCTGTTCTGGTGAAGGAATGAGTAAATGCAACGATATAGAACTATTAATCAGCCCTGTAGTTTGGTATGTCTGGAACATTGGGTGGTAGGGTGGGATTCAAATAGTGACAGATCAATCAAATTGTCATTCCATGTAGATGGCATAAAGCTCCCCTCTTTTAGGAGAAACGAAAATGAAGTTAGATGGCAGGTTTAAAATGACAATGGATTTAAAAAGAACAGAATGATTGAATTAACCTTAGAGATCTGATTCTCTCTCTGAACCACAGGTAATCTGAGTTGAAAGAGTTAACAGTCTGAAGCCTCTCACTGACTCCAGTCCCAGAAAAGTTGCTAGGTGACTTTGCAGAAGAGAAACAAATAGAACCCCTTTTCCAATTGAGAAGAAAATTAATGGGAAAGAGGTGTTTAGGGACTTAACATCTACAAAATGTCTTTCTTCCTTTCTTTCTTTTTCTTTCTTTCTTTCTTTCTTTCTTTCTTTCTTTCTTTCTTTCTTTCTTTCTTTCTTTCTTTCTTTCTTTCTTTCTTTTCTTTCTCTCTCTCTCTCTCTCTCTCTCTCTCTCTCTCTCTCTCTCTCTCTCCCTCCCTCCCTCCCTCCCTCCCTCCCTCCCTCCCTTCCTTCCTTCCTTCCTTCCTTCCTTCCTTCCTTCCTTTCTGTATTTTTAATAGCACTAACACTTAAAGTAGTAAAAATAATTATGGTGGTAGGGGCTTTGAGACTTGCAGAGGAAAATTTATACAGAATGTTTGGTAAGAAAGACCAAGTAACTCTAAGTGTAGGCTGAAGAATAGGAAATGTTGAAGAGAAAAAAAAACCAGTTAAAATTTAAAGTCCTAGGTTCAGAAATCTAAAGGCTCCTTTTTTTCTTTTTAATTTGTGATATCCCTTTAAGAGCCATTTGGTGCAATTGATAGCCTGATTCATGCCACCAGCTGCCTCTGATTTCAGTGAGAAAGGCAGAAATTTATAGGGGACTGTGGAGCAGGGACAGGTTTTCAGTTTTCTAAATTGAGGTTTTAACTGGCCAACTTCTGAAGGTTTAAGAAACCAGAGCTGAGCTGTGGGAAGCTGGTTTCTTTTCCGGTCAGAACAAATAAACACAAAAACACATATCTAACTCACAAAGTGTTAGAGATAAACCAGTGCACTTAGCAGAAGAAGAAAACAAAAAAAATCAGCCTTGTGGGCAACAGAGGGAAAGTCATATTCACCAGCAGGCAGCACCCTATGCTGGCAGAGGCAGAAATGTGAGCCTCAGCAGCTTTGGGGCAGGATTTGCACAGTCTCCCGTTTCAAGTTGCATGTCTCCAGAGCCCCGGGGAAGGCACCCAGCCCTTGTCTCCCTTCCAAAGCCCCCAAGGATTGAGGAGAAACTCCCTTCTACCACCCACAGGACACGCAGGTGAGTCTGCCCAGAGACAAGGTCAGACCTTCCAGGGTTACTTCACACCTGGTCCCTGAAGGGACACCCGTGCCTACTCCTGTCCTGGCACTCACCTCATTTTCCTGCCTTGGGTGCTCCTGGCTGCCTGGCCTTCGTCCCCCCGGCCTGACTTGTCTATGAGCTCGTCCCTGGTGTGGTGTCAGCGATGCCTTATCTTTGTTCTGAGGTCCCTCTGTGTCTCTGGAATTGGCTGGCATTCTCCATTCAGGTCACGCCTTCCCCTGCCTGCAACAGATCCCCTCTCCCCCTCTCCCCCTCTCTCCCTCTGCCTTTTCCTCTCTCTCTCTCTCTCTCTCTCTCTCTCTCTCTCTCTCTCTCTCCCTCTCTGTCTCTCTCCCCCCATCCCCCCCCTCCGACTGGCTCTTACGCACACTCAGAGGAACCTGACAGAACAGAATCTGTCTTCTTCCTTAAGAGATCTGCTCCTCTAGTTCCCTCCTTTATCCCATGTGACTGGCTCCAGCTCTTGAGAGAAAATAACCGAGAGGCTCAAATAGGTATTCGTGTCACTGTGTGTGTGTGTGTGTGTGTGTGTGTGTGTGTGTGTGTGTGTGGAGGGTGGAGGGGGACAAAGTCTAATTTCTCTTCAGTCTCCCTTGCCAGATGGCTATAGTTTCCTGTTATTTTTCAGGGCACCAGCAAAAGGACACCAAGTTAGCAGAAACCACCAACCAAGAAGGCAATTCTAACATCTACAGTAGGAAAGAAAACAGATCCTGATCCCAAAGCCTCGCTCTGTGGACAAATACTACAGGTTTCCCTGTGAGCAGAGCCACTGGCCCAGAACGGCAGGGAGCACCCAGGTCTGCAGTTGGCGAGGTCTTCTTCCCATTTACTCACAGTACCTGTGCTGTTTACCAACTCAGAGAGTGCAGAGGTCCAATCCAGCCAGAGAGGATCTTCCACAGCACAAAAGCCCCTCTCCCTGGGGTGTAGGAAGACCCAGGCCCGTATACATGTCTACAGCCAGGGTTTGTGGAGAAATCAGATCTAAGCTGACCTGAATAATAAGAATATTGCTCCCTCTACTACAGTGACAAGCAAATGGTGTACAAACTAGATTTTGCTGAAAAGTTCTTCTGTGTTAGGTACAAATGTTATCTCAATGACTCCCACATACTTGTGAGGGTCATACATTACACTCATCTTACAAAGGAGAAAACTGAAGCCCAGAGAGGTTACATGACTTACTGCTACTACAGCTACGAGTTAACGTTTCTTGAGCACTATGTGTCAGGCACTTTTCTAGTAATGTATTAATTCCCTCCAATCATCGTTATATCTCATATAAGTGGGTAGTAATATTGCCCTCATTCAGATAAGCCAACTGCACAGAGAAGTTAAGTAATTCACCCAACGTCACACAGCTAGAAAGTGACGAGGGAAAATCTGAGCTCTTACAATTATACTGTATTGCTTCTCATAATATATTATAATGCATATGACATTTTAAGTACACACAACATTCACAAAGAAACTCAATTTGAGGCATTTTGAAAAAAGTGTTAGATGCAGAGTCAGAACTTAATTGTAATCTTTCCTTTCTATCCAGCCATCTGTGTATGTTGGGATCAATACTTAAAAATCTTTGATCCTGTTTTCTTATCTGGAAAATAGGGGTGGCGATGAGACTTAAGTGAGATTATGCTCAGAGTGCTTTTTTAGCTGTCTAGTGGTATACCTGAGAGAGGGCCACCACCTACTCTAACCACGGGGGCAAACGCATGCACTCTCAACCTGCTTTGGCATATTCTGGGAAAAGTGGCTTGAATCTCACTGGAATTCTCATTGCTCCATTTTCTCTATTTTAACACTTTCGAATGTCAGCTTTGCCAAGCCTTGCATTATTAAGAGGCTGCGGTTGATAATGTGGGTGCAAGTATATGGGATGAGAGAATATGTTTGTCCTTAGGCACTGTTTCAACAAAGTGTTGCTTTGTGTTTCAGGCAGAATAGAAGAAAAAAACCTTTAAAAATCGCATTAAGAAGACTCACAGGCTCCTCAGACATCAAATAACTCTCACAAAACAACATTTTAATGATTTAAGTGTAAATGAATCAGAAACACATGGACAACATTTCTCTTGGAATACACAAGAGTTTTAAAACCAAAGGAGAAAGAACTTGGCTCAAAGAACACTGAACTGTGCAGAGGGCCCTGCCCATTAAAGACATACCCTTTATTCACACTGCAGCTGAGCTGGTCCTCTCCTAATTTAGGGCACACACAGGGAAATACAGTCATTTATCCTGGGCAGGGAGGGAAGAGCTTGGGAGGGAAAGCCATCAGTTTCTTGTAAAGTGTCACAGAACAATTGAGCCTCCTGGAATAATTTCCTGCCCATGTTTTTTCAAGGCTGCCAATGTTCAATGGGAGGCATTTGAAATATGTTCTAAGTCAAAGTCTTGCCAATATACAGAGCATCTGATATGTGCTTCCCTGGGAGTTAGGCAAGGCTCTGATGGAATCTGCAGGAAAACAAGAACTATGTGACTCAGGAATGATCTGGGTGGGCTTCAGGGCAGCTTCCCCTTGTGTTGGACTACATGGGTGATATTGTCCTGTGCTTTTGATAAAAACTCCCCATGGTGTCGTTAATGGATGTGGGAGTGGGAGGAATGGACGGGAAGTGGTTGGGGAGTAGGCTCAATATCAGTAGGCTAACCTGTAGGTGACCTCGGGCAGGTCACCTACTTTCTTGACCAGGGGATGAAGAAGAGAAACATGCGTTTGCTCCACTGTGAAATCAGGGGCTGGAACTCTGTTGAGATCATGAATACGTGTAAATCTGGGCGTGAGGACTAAGGGATAGTATTGACTAAGGGATGGACTAAGGGAGGCCAGGTGGATGGCTAATGACCTGTAAAGAGTCCAGAGTGGCCCTCTAATCTTGACACTGGCTTTATCTATTGTCATAATAGCACCCCATGACTCAGCCTTCAAACATAGCTATGCAGAAAAATAATTTTTAAGAAGATTCAACTAGTTTTTAAAAAGTTTCACAAAAGTGTTTAAAATACGCATACAAGAAACTGACAGTATATCATTCAGGATCATAAAAGTATAGAATGGTAGATGTGGGCTCAACACTCCCAGGTTATAGTTAGGGAAAGAGATCAGAAAAACTACTATAAAAGAGTAAATGCCACAGCATTCCTACCACTAGAAAGGGCTTGGTTTACATGTTCTACAGAAGTATTTATTACATGCATCTCCTAAGTCGGACCTTCTGGAATTCCATGAATGTGTTAGAGAATGTAAGGAATTTGGGCAAGGGGTTTTTGTTGGCAAAGTCTGAAATCCAGGCTTCCTATAAAATATCTAAGAAACCATTAAATATCCCCAAAGATCTCAGAATTAAATTTTGGGTTATTCAACACATTAACTGACAGTATGCTAAAAGCCATCACTGCAGAATCTATCAATTATCAGAATAATGTGGGAAATTAAAAAAAATACCAGTTCCTGAACACTATCCCATATTCACATTTAATGACTCTGGAGTAGGGTTCCTGAATTTGTAATTTTCAAAAGCTCCCATGGCATGATTTTGCCATTTTGGGTACACATAACAGAATGGTACATCTTATAATTGATGGTATTTTAGGTTTGATAAAATATCCTTAGTATGTAGATATTTCCATATACATTGTTACCCGTAATATTCACATCTTCTTACAGATGATGACACTGAGTTTCAGAGAGACTAAGTGTGCCCACGAGAAGACGATCAACATCTAGAGCCCAGGCCTCCTGGCCCCAATCCAGGACGCTCCTCTCCTCACCTGCAGACTCACGATCCTGCTTGTGGACTTTGAACATTCATAAGCCATGCTCTTATGTGACGGCAAGATTTCAAGGGAGAAAATAATAGTTTCTATTAGAAAATAAACTATTAAGCTCTGTTATGGGCTGAATTGTGTCCTTCCAAAATTCATGTGTTGCAGCCCTAACCCCCAGTACCTCAGACTGTGACTATAGGGTTTTTAAAGAGGTGATTAAGTTAAAATGGAGTTGTTAGGGTGGGACCTAATCCAATATAATTTATGTCCTTGTAAGAAGAGATTAGGAAGGATACAGGTAACAGGAAACAACATTTGAAGAGACAGCAAAAAGGCGGCCATCTGTGAGCCAAGGAGAGATGTCTCAAAAGAACACCTTGATCTTGAACTTCTTTAAAATACCTGCCAACACCTTGATCTTGAACTTCTGGTCTTCGAAAGTGTGAGAAAACGAATTTCTTTTGTTTAAGCTACCCAATCTATAGTACTTTGTTATGCCAGCCCTAACAAACGAACACAAGCTGTCTTACAGAAGGTTCTCCCAAAGCCTGAGACATATACCACAAGTGATATCAAGCTGATTTCAGGTGCCATGCATATGGAATTAATAAACCCTGGGTCAGTTAAGATTTTATTTGGTAGGTAATAAGAGAAACCTTGATTAATACTAAAATAGATAGAATTTATTTTCTTCACGTAGCAAGAGATGAGGAGGTGGGTAGATCTGGGGCAGCTGTTCAACATTGTGGGCTTTCTTTCTGCTCTGCCAGTCTTAGGAGTTGGGTTTTTATCATCATGTTTGACACCTTATTATGGTTACAAAATGGCTGCGGTAACTCCAGATGTCATGTCCATATCTAAGCAAGAAAAAGGGAGGAAGAGGAAAAGGTAACATGAATGGACTTCTCTTTATGTCTCACAGGTCAGAGCTGGGTCCCACGTCCACCATTAAATGCAAGGGAGGCTAGGAACATATTTCTTACTTTTACAACTTATAGAGCAGAAGCGGGCAATAAAGAAGACGGGGGTTAGAAATGGGAGTTTTCTGAGCTGAACTTATCCAAGCCGTCACCATCATATGCCAAGAAAGTTCTGCCTTTTTTATTTTTCTTTCACTCCTGACATTATGAAGAAGAAAGTCTGAAGGCAGTACCACTTTGCTATGAATGCTATTTTTCATTTTAACCAGGAAAGGGAAGTCTCAGGTCCAGGGTTTTGTAGAGGCAAGAGTATTCTGCTAGAATTGAATAACTTTTTAATTAATTATCTTTATTTTTACATTTATGGTAGTAACATTTTCAAATATGTGGATTTTAGTTAAAAAATAAATGCAGAGTCATTTTAAATAAAAATACTTAACAAAATAATATAAGTGGTATTCACGCATGTGAAAAACAAATTGTAAAGGTGAATGACTAAGGGTTGGAAGCACCAGTCTAGAAGGCAGACTCAGGAACAGAAGGTCGGAGAGGACTGGCCTGTGAGTCAAGATACCAGGCGGTAGAGGCTGCATTCTGCTCCAACCCAGTGTGAAGCATTGAGCTCTTTGTCTGTCCTGGGCTTTGAGTTTCTAATTCGCAATGATGACGATGAACTAGGTGTTTTGTTTTATTTTTTTTAAAGTACATTCCTATTCAAACACTTTATGGCATCTGCTTCAGTGTGTAGAGCCATACCTATCACACCATTATTAAGACTGGATTAAAGTGTTAGAAGATCTCAAAGTAGTTTTTTAAAAAAGGAACTCTGAGATAAAACAGAAAAAACTATTCCCAAGAAGAATGCTTCTCCGTTATGACTCATTTTATCCTCAAGACAACCAGTAAAGGCCATACATTATGATCTCTATTTTACATACATGATTAATAATAGTGAGATGAGGTAATTGAGTCCCAGAGGAGAAAAATGCATTGTCCAGGGTTTCATAGAAATGAGATGGTGGGGCTGAAACCATGAACTTGGATTTCCCTTTTCCCCTGCTCTTTTATATTAGGTTGTAGGCCACTCTATTTGAGACTGAGTACTTTAAAAAGAAACTTATTTGAAGATCTTTTCCTCCACAACACACCCTGGCTCTCTACCACACAGTATTGTCAAACAAAGAGGTACTCTGAGGAATCTTAATCTCTTTTGAGCAGCAAAATCTTCATGCTTTCTTAGCGTTATTAGGCTTATGGGTTCTAGACCCTACTTTGGTCTCTATATAAAAGGGGATACCTCTCTTTTCCCCCCCATCTCTCTGCCTAACCTAATTTCCACCACCTTCCTCACTCTTCTCCAGATGAGAGTCTATGTTTGCTAGTAAGTAGGCAGTGAAAGTGACTCAACTGGGCACACACATCAACTTCAGCTGTCTGTCTTATTTCATTCAGTGAAAAGACATCTTGGAACCAGCCTCTTTTAGGTCACTCTGGCTCTCTTTGATGTTAGTTTTCCATACACCTGGCCAGAGGGTGGTAGGAGAAGGAGATTAGCATTTAAGTTCTGGCAAGGGGTGTGGATGCTCCATTTAAACTTTTGACCAAAGGAAGCATTATCATCTAGCCAAGCTTTACTGAAGAACCCAAGGCAGTGAACCTGGTACTAGCCTAGCAGGTAATACAGGGTATCTGGTTTCCTCTTTGCTTGTTTCTCCTCATGGTAATCTTGCAGGGGCTGGGGGTGGTGTACAAGAGAGAATCCTGGGGTTCTTTAGAACTTGAGACATACCATACCATTTGTTGGGGGCTGAATTGTGTCCCCTCCCAAATTATATGTTGACATTCTAACCCCTAGGACCTCAGAATATGACTGTATTTGGACATAGGGTCTTTAAAAATGTGATTAAGTTAAAAGGGGGCTCTTAGGGTGGGCCCTAGTCCAATATGATTGGTGTCATTAGAAGAAGTGGAGAATAGGGCACAGACAACAACAGACAGAGGGACAACCATGCAAGGATACAGCAAAAAGGCAGCCATCTGCTGGACCTGGAGCTGAGCTGCGCCCTCCACAACTAAGATCGGAAGGACAACAGCTTGACTTGGAGGAGGTCCTGAAAGTACACTTTGTTCCCCAATAAAGTCCTGTTCCCCTTCCCTAGTAAAATCTTTTTTTTCTTTTTTTTTTAAAGGCAGCCATCTGTGAGCCTCTCAGGAGAGAGGTCTCAAAAGAAACCAAACCTGCCAACATCTTGATCTTAGACTTTTAGCCTCCAGAACGATTAGAAAATAAATTTGTACTGTTTAAGTGACCCAGTCTGTGGTATTTTGTATGGCAGCCCTAGGAAACCAGCCCTTCCTTACCTTTACTGACCTAAATCCATTTTGTACCAATTAGAACTGCTACCCATTCATATTTGATCTCCTCTCTCCCAGAGGTTCCCAGATGCTAAGGCCACATGGACCAAGCAGATTCGACCACAGGACAGGACTGATTAAGCCATAAGAAGCAAAGTGAGAGCTGGGCTAAGACCATGAGGGGAGCAGGACTCAGATCATGATGAAGTCAGGGTCTTCACTTCCTTAACTCTCTACTGCTGTTTCATGTCTATTATATTTTTACCCTCCTTCCAATCTCCCTGTTCTTCTATCACTATGGTATGACCTATTCATCTCTGGTACTGTTGCTTTCCAACCTCTTGGTTCTATCCTTCGTTCCCTTCTTTAAGAACCTAGGCACGTGTCACCATTGCTTACTATTCCTTCCCAATTCCGGATGTCTTGAGTGACAACGGGCTCTCATTCCCTGACTTCTTCATCTTCCATGATGAGTTCTTCCGCTTCACCTTAGCCGCGTACGACACCCAGAGCCATATTCACCTCTAAATTCTTAAACTCATAACACCCCATTCTCTGACCACCATCTTCTATCTTTCTAGATCTTTTGCTCCTTCAATAGCCCTATTCTAGACTCCAACCTCACCAAGACACCCAGTTATTTGACACCACTCCATTTTCTACCAGTTGGTCAGATCCTCTTGGCTTTACATCTTTTCTGAATCTCACAACAAATCACCACCACTCCTATTATTTCTCTACCTGTTTCATGGTTTTCTTCTTACTTCAGAGGAATGGTTTTTCCTCTTTCTGGTGAATCATTGAGAATCTAAGGAAAGCTAGATTTCCTCTGTCTGGAATACCCCAAGTAAAGGCTCATAGTTCACTCCCTCAGCTCCTTCAGTTCTTTCAAAAAATGTCACCTTTGCAGTGAGGTCCTACACAACCACTCTGTTCTACTAATTCTATTCCCACCCAAGCTTGCGATCTCCATATTGTGTTTCATTTTTCTTCATGGCACTAATCACCTAAGATACTATTTATTTTAATTATTTATTTGTTGATTGCTCCCCATCCCATTAGAATAACTCAATCTCCAAGTGGACAAGTATTTTTGTATTTTTTTGTTTACTGCTATATTTCCAGTACCAAGAATAGTGTCTTGGACTTGCACATAGTAGGACCTTCAAAAAACATTTGTGAAATAGAGCTTCTTCTAAGAAAAAATTAAATGCTCACATATTCTTTAAATTTGTCATATGATTTCAGAGGCCTGATGGCCTTCTTGAGGCCAGGAAACTCAGAAGCTCAGTTTCAACTATTCTTCCTGAGTATTTCTCATATGCAATACCACAAAATTTTAAATATCATTTTACATACTAATCACTTAAGAATGTATTTCTTTGGCCTAATATCTTCCCACAATTCCTTACTCACAAATCAAATGTCTATTGCCACCTCCATCTGAGGTTCCAATGGACAGAGGTTGTTAATTTTCCATTCCTAAAAAGCTCATTCTCCTGTACCAATTGTGTCCATGAACCACCATCAAATCAAAAACCCAAGCCAGGTATTTAGTGTCATTCTGATTTATGTTTTCCTCTTCTCCTCATATGCCATAAGTCAATGTCCTGTTGTTTAGATATAAGTATCTTTCAAATCCATCGGCATGCATATCTTCCATTCTCTATGCTCCTACATTAGCAGAGGGTTTCATTATTTCTCACTGGATTACTTCAACAACCTCCTAATTGGTTTCTCTGCCTTTAGTCCCACTCTTATAAAAATGTAAGTCTCATTAGTTCGCTCCCTTTGCCAAATCTTTCAGAACTCTCCTTTGCTTAGAGAATAAATCAAAATGCTTTAGAATAGTATTTAAACCCTAACTCATGTTGGCGTGAGATGCAATGAGATTGAAGTAGCCTGCCTGCAGGGCTGAACCATGTGGAGGACAGCTGCCCTGGACAGTCACCTGGGCCCACAGCAGACTTTGCATGCATGAGAAAGAAACTGAGCTTTTGGTATTGTTTGTTACTTCAGATAATCTAGCCTATCCTGACTGACACAATATTGTTATATGGGGTTGCTCTCTCACCTCTATATTCTCCCCCACAACCAGCACACTTTGACACACCCTGTCGTGCTGGGAGGCCTGTGGGGTCTCTGCTCCCGCTCCCCATACAAGAACGCAGGATATGGTGAGGCCAAAAAGGAACACCCACGGAGCCATAGGTAGGGGAGTCATACCACTATATTCTCTCTGGCGGCACTATACTCTCACTGGAGGCTGGATCCACACTGTCCGCAAACCGCCATCCATGCTTGCCAGCCCAGCCGCCATCTTCTTGCTAGGCCTCCATTCTTCCTCTCTTCTCCTAGCGTAGCCACAGCAGTTATATTAGTGGCCAATGGCTCACTGGTTACAGCTGACGGCCAACTAGCCACAGCTGATGGCCATGCAATCACAGTTGATGGCCATTTACTA
This sequence comes from Rhinolophus sinicus, assembly GCF_036562045.2. Lineage (NCBI taxonomy): Eukaryota > Metazoa > Chordata > Mammalia > Chiroptera > Rhinolophidae > Rhinolophus > Rhinolophus sinicus. The sequence goes on from NC_133751.1 coordinate 50,443,196, forward strand.
CCTGAGCCAGGCACCTGTCTATGTGAGGCCGAGAGCCTGGAAACTACTTTCTGGGGCTCTGCCCCCACACACCCACACTTTAATATCTAGAACTGGTACCAAACTAGCTGTGTATTCCAGATTCCATCACACTCTCATGCCTGCAATCGTTTATATACCTTGTTCTCTTGATCTTTAATGGGATGTTCTTCATCTGTCTGTAGAACTTCCTCTTATTTATCCTTTGAAATCTTGCTCAGATGTCAGCTTATCTGGGAAATCTTCCTGTGGGGGCAGAGCCCCAGAAAGCAGTTTCCAGGCTCTCGGCCTCACATAGACAGGTGCTGGCTCAGGTAGTAAATGGCCAACTGTGATTGCATGGCCATCAGCTGTAACCAGTGAGCCATTGGCCACTAATATAACTGCTGTGGCTACGCTAGGGAGGAGAGAGAAGGATGGGGGCTAGCAAGAAGATGGCGGCTGGGCTGGCAAGTGTGGATGGCGGTTTGCGGACAGTATGGATCCAGCCTCCAGTGAGAGTATAGTGCCGCCAGAGAGAATATAGTGGTATGACTCCCCTACCTATGGCTCCGTGGGTGTTCCCTTTTGGCCTCACCATATCCTGCGTTCTTGTGTGGAGAGCGGGACCAGAGACCCCGCAGGCCTCCCTGCATGACAAATGGCGCAGCGAGCAGGGTCTCCCGCATGACACTTCCCTAATCACCCAACACGAAGTAAACACAATTTTGTTCCTTACACATAATTTAAATTATTGAATGTGTCAAATTATAGAGAAAATACTTGTTTATTTGTGTCATTCTTTCACTACAATAGTTCAAGGGCCTGAACAGTATCCTTGGTACCTTGGAATCAATAAATGCGTTTTGAATACATAGATGTTTAAATGATGTTTTAAAAAGGCATGCAATCATCAAGACAGGTAAACATATAACTGCATCTATAATTACCAGTTGCGATGAGTGCTATATAGGAAGACAACAAAGTTCTATGAGAAAGACTAATAGAAGGGCCTAATTTATACAAAGTGGTCAGCAACCTTATGGGGATGTGGCATTTAAGCTAAATGCCATGAGTACAAGTCAGCTAGTGAAGAGTTGGTGATTTCAAGATGATGGGATATGTTATCTGGACTTCAGCACATGTGGAAACTCCCCATTTCTACACCAAATTCATAGAAATAATAAGGAAGATATAAAGATTGGATTAATACAGAGCAGCTGCACTCAGAATTAAGGAAAGGGATCATCTGTGGATGAGAAAATGAGAAGGTCTGTAAAAGGAGGGCAGTAGACGAGGCGCTATCTACAACAGTGAGCTGAGGCTCAGTGGGAACCCGTCCTGACCAAGTAGGAAGGCTTCATGGTCCCACTGGGAAGCTGGACGCTGACAAGGCTGTAGCAGGAAGTCACTTGGGAAGGAGTAGGAACCACAACCACAGAAAAGGTGCCAAACACTAATCAACGAGTATTTCTTTTTAAAGCCTGTATTTGGAAAAGAGATAATAAACTCAATAAGAGAATAATTTAATGGAAGGAAAATAGAGTTACGAGGACCATAAAAACAGATTTTAAAGTAAGTGTCACACGGGGGTCTCTGGTCCCACTCCCCACATAAGAACGCAGAATATGGTGAGGCCAAAAAGGAACACCCACGGAGCCATGGATGGGATGTTCATACCACTATAGTCTCGCTGGCGGCTGGGTTGGAGACACAGGAAGCAGGCTCCACACAATGCGCAATCTGCCGTCCGCTTCTCTGCCAACCAACCAACCCCTTGCTAACTGCAATCCACTCTTGCTAGCTCAGCCACAGCAGTTATATCAGTGGCCAATGGCTAACTGGTTACAGCTGATGGCATCTACTACCTGAGCCAGCACCTTTCCACGTGAGGCTAATAGCCTGAAAACTGCTCTCTGGGATTCTGTCCCCACAGTAAGTTATCTCAGAAAGCTAAAGGACTTCTGGAATACCGTCTATAAAACAAGAAGAGGAAGACTTCAAACAAGAAACAGGTTGAAATGCAACAAGAAGCAATTGGATAATTAGCAAAATTGAAACAATTTTGCATTTATTAAATATAGTCATTGAAATGAAAAGTAAAATACAATCGTAAGTATGGACAGCTAAGTGACCCAATGAAAAATTAATTAATGATTTGGACAATTAAGTTGAGGAATTCCCCTAAATAATCAGAAATATGAAAAAAATAAAGGGAGCATAGATTCGGAAGGACCTATGTATGTCTAACAGAATTTTCATTAAAATGGAATAAAGAGAAGGGAAGGGATCTTTGAAGAAATATTGGTCTCAGTTTTCCCAGAGTTGAGAAAAGACATGAATTCTCAGACAAAGAATTTAGCAAGCCCCAGTTGGAATATATACACAAAATTATACCTAAATTCCTTGTAGTGAAATTTCAGCATATCGAGGATAAAATTAAAATCTTAAAAATTACCAAAAGAAAAGAATGGAAATTCGATTGACATTCAGATTTCTCAACAGCCACCTGGATATAAAAGGGAATAAAGAATATCTTACGTGCGAAAGGAAAATACCTTTAAACCTATCATTCTACACTATCAAAGGATTGTGTAAATAAAGTTGAAATAAAGACATATTCAGACACTGAAAACTTACCACTTGCAGGCCCTTTCAGAAAGAATTACCGGAGAATGTTAGAGATGGTTAGTGTTGAAATTGTAGAGAAATGAGCACACTCATACAATGCATGTGAGAGTATAAAGTGGCATGGAGACTTGAAGGTCGAACTGGGGGTATTAGTAAAGTAAACATACACGTATCTGACAAATTAAGAACCTTACTTCAAGGTATCTGTCTTAGAGAAACACATGTGAAAGCATGTTCATTGTAGTTTCATTTGTTAAGGTGAAAAATGGGCATCAGTACAGTAATGGCTAAATATAATCCATTCATACTATGAAATATTGGGAACCAGTTAGAAGGAATGAGAAAGATCTATATGCATCATCATGGATTTATCTCCAAGACTTATTATTGAGTGAAAAGGGCAGGTTGAAGAATGACATGTACGTCAGAATATCATTTATTTAATGAAAAACCGATAGGCTCACCAAAGAACACATTTTTTGTATGTATCATGAATATTTTGTATGTATTTTCCATATATCATAGAAGAAAGTGGGGAAGGTGATATATCAGACACAACCAATTACTTGTGTGGAGGGTGTGGTTGACAGAGGCTTTATTTGTATCTACAATAATGCAAAGCCTCCTGTGTCCAAACTTGTAGACTGGGTCAGGGGTGTTTAACCAGGAGAGTGGCACAATCCAATTTATAATGACAAAAGATCCCTCTGGGTATTGTGAGGAGAATGCATCTGGAAGAGGGGAGGCAGGAAGGCAGTTAGGAGGCCGTTGCCGTAGTTAGGACCAAGGCCCATTCATCCAGCAGGCACAGTGGGCATAGAACCCGAAAGCCATGAAAATGTTTAATTTTAGTTTCTTTTAAAATCAGAATAAAAAGCATGAAATAATAAATATATAACAATGAATCCAGCCTGGATTATATTTGCCTTTATACCAATGCAGCACTAAAATATAATTATTTTATTTTTTTTATGGATGAAGGGGCTCATAAAGGCAAACTATATTTTGTAAGAAGAAAAGCCTGAACCCGGCCATAAATTGAGAGTCGGGAATGAAGGAGAGGGAGAAAGCAATTATAACTCCTAGAATTCTGTCTTAAGGTGACATTGGCTTCATTTACAGAGATGAGGAAGAGAGGTGGAAGGTAAGTAGGGGTCAGAGTATAAGGAGCCCACATGCTGGGCTAGATGTGGAAAATTTACCACTGATCCAGCATCTTGAAAGGGTTAAGGACCACTGAACTTTTAGGCAACAGGGAGACAGAAAAATTTTTTAAATGGAGATTAACATGATCAAATAGGTTTTTTCTTTCTCTCTTTTTTTTTTTTTTTAAAGATTACCTTTTATTGCCAGGATTGCAGTGGCTTCTGTCACTATAGAAAATATGTGTAATCTTTGACCTCCACCAGCCTAAATTTCAGCCTTTATTTATTTATTTTTTATTTTTCAATTACAGTTGACATTCAATATTGTATAGTTTCATGGGTACAGCATAGTACCCCTGAAATTTATGCAGTGATCTCCTCGATTAGTACCCACCTGGCACCATACAGAGTTATTACAATATTATTGACTATATTCCCTATGCTGTACTTTACATGTCCATGACTCTTTTGTAACTACCAATTTGTACTTCTTAATCCCTTCCCCTTTTTTACCCAACCCTCCAGTCCCCCTCCATCTGACATCAACCATATGTTCTCTGTATCTACAGTCGGTTTCTGTTTTATTTGTTCATTTATTTTTTTCTTTAGATTTCACATACAAGTGAAGTCATGTGGTATTTGTCTCTCTGTTGATCAGATAGTATTTTTAAAAATTCCTGTTTGATAGCAGTGTGAAAAATAGAACCAAATGGGTGAGAAGCTAGAGACTGAGCAAGGAGCTAACAATACATACATACCCAGGCCTCTTGGTTCTCAGGCCACTCACAGGCTCAGAAAAATGTGATGAAACTAAAGCAGGTTGGAAAAGAACAGGAAAGACCTCCTGGCTAGGCCCAGCCCAGAGCTCATCTTGGCTGAAGTTCATGGGCATGTGTGGCACATGGACCTTGAGGCTGGCAGCACTTTCTGGCCAAACCACAGGGCAAATTTAAACACTTCAGTTGTCACAGCACAACAAACCTGAATGACGATGATTTTTTCTAAAGCAGGATTTCAAAAACAAAAATACTTCTTCACAAAAACATGTCAGGAAAGCTGGCTGCCCCTACGAAGATTGTTTTAAAAGGTTGGACCTCAAAATATTTTCAGCCCCTGCAAGGGGCACTAAGCTCTATGGATCTTTTGTCTTTACTCATATCTGACTGAGAAAAATGGTGATGCTTCTGAAGACGTGTCAGTAGACTTTAATAAGTAAGTACTTATTACAGGATGCTCAACGCTATATTCATTAGGACAGTGAGGTAAGTGGGTAAACCGGAGCAACTCTTTGGGCCTGAGTTGTGTTGGTTTTTTCCCCCCAAAAGATGGAAGTAGTGATAACACTTTCTTTACATATCATTTCAAGGACATAGTTATTCTTAAAGTCTTTTAAAAATAACTAAAACCTTTGAGGACCTAAAGAAGGTTGTTGACCTTCTCTAGAAAAAAGTGTAACTCAAATACAAATTTTTATATATCTTTGTTTTTATAGGATTAGTGATTAAAAACTCCTTGGGATGGTCTACAAAACACCCACAAAGCAACTAGCTCTTTATAGGGACTCAACCAATAACAATAATATAATTGGAAAGTAGGAGTAGGAGGATCATGAAAATAATATTTAGAAAGCGGCCTTTAGCGTGGGACTAAAAAGATGAGTAGGATGTCAACAGGCTGAAGGAAGAACAAAAGCAAGTGAGAAAAATTGAAGTGAGAAAATGAGTGAGGGAGGGATTATGCAGAATGAGTAGCCAACACTGAGCTCACTGAGCCCTCACTGTGCGCCAGGCATTATATGCATTATCTCACTCAATCTTCACACCAAGTTAGGCATTGTTAGCCCATTTTAGAGATAAGGACACAGAGTTAGGGAGGTAAGGAGTGAGGCATGTAGAGGTAGGAACTTACCTTAAAAGTCTCCTATGTCAGTTCTGGTGCAATTCTCTTTACTTTTGTGTATGATTAAAAATTTGCATAATAAAACATTTTAAAATTCTCCCATTCTCTGAAATTTCTATACCACAGAATGGCTTAATGGGAAGAGCACTACACCTAAGACCCTGTTAACTGTGGACACGTTGCTTTCTCTTTCTGAGTTTCAGTATTTATTCCCATCTGTAAAAGCAGGGTACAAGTCTACAGTGATCTCCAAGTACTCTTCCAACACTTAGAGTCTATGGTGTTTTTTTTAAAGGAGAAATTGTTCTTATTCATCATTTACTAAACACTTTCCTTTTGCCTGTTCATACTCTTACTTGCTCAGTAGCTCACGTTATTTTATTTTTCAGACATCTTTATTGAAGTGAACTTGACATTCAATAAGCTATATAAATGTAAAGTGTATACAAAAGCCTTTCCCACGTATTCTCAGGAAGACATGTCAAAACCAGTAGTGGGATTGGGGACAGAAGATCTGGGTTTTCGTCCTGCCTCTACCACTCTTTCTGGTGGCGTGAACCTTGACAAATAAGTTTGCCTCCTTGAGCCTCAATTCCCTTCTCTATAACATCATCACCACCACCATCATCATCACCATCCCTTTCAAGTTTACCCTTTGAGTTTTCCTGGAGAATCAGGGAGATATAGAGCAAACATACTGAAAAAACCCTCTAAATCTCTTACTGTCATCTCCTCCAGGAAACCTCCCTGAACCCTCTCCTGTCAGTAGTTCTGGGGCTGGTTGTGTAAACACCTCCTCTTCAGATCCCTGTGTACCGAGGATGGTGGGGGTACACTCCCAGCTCCTCTGGCAGTGTGATCTTAGCCTGTCATCTTGACTTCTTAGAACTTTTACACCTCATATCAACCCTTGGACAATCTCCAAAGCCTCTTCCAACTCTAACATAGTCTTGATTCTAAGGGGGAATTTCCCAGTGTATGGCGAGTATACACTCATATGAAAAAAAAGCTGGTTCAGTTGGGGTGGGGCAGAGTTGATGGTATAGGCTGGGCTGGCATGCTTTCTTCTCAGACATTCTATGTAAGTAGCATGGTACAAAACAAAGAGCACTGGGTCTGCACTCATGCTACCTGGATCGATGGACACAGCTCTAAGAAGTTGAGCATCTCATGTAACTTGCCTGGGCCTGTTTCCCCATCTATAATGAAGAGACACAAGTTGCCATTCAGCCTACCATATGCCTCTGTAAAACAGAAAAGGATTAGTATTATTGTCATGATTTTTCTGAAAATTTCAGAAATTTTACAGAGATGCAATGAAAACGTATATCACAGACTAACAAACGAAATCTACCCCAAACACTTTTTGCACCAAGTTAGAATTTGAAACAGAAATTATTTACCAAACAAGCATTACTACTGGGCATGTTTTGATTTTTAATTAAATTATTTTTTTAACTCTGGCTCCATGGTGTGATGGTTTTGGAATTAGTAATATTAAAACATTAGTTACACTGGTGAGTAATGGTTTTATTTAAAACAGAATGAGAATGTTAACACAGTGGTGCCTGGAACCAAACGTAAGACCTCTAAGTGGCTACTCTTGTAGATGTTAAAGGCCTTGGTCATTATTACTAATCTTTAGGTGAGTGGTTGACACTCACACAGCACCCTGCAATTCACCTCACAGTTTCACCTTGCTGTTTTATCTGTGCCTTAAAATGCTTTAGGGAGTACTTGTCATCAGCTTTTGTTACTGGCAGAGAAAGTGAGCCTCTGAAAAATTGCTTTGGTCAAAGTCACATAGCCTGTAAGGAGTGACAAAGCCCAGGAGGTCGTGGGGCAATTCCCACCAGTGGACAGAGCAGGGTCGGCGGTCAGGCATCAGCAGGTGTGGGTACCTGTGTGACCATGGAGACGTTACGGTGCATGGATAATGCTTACTTCATGGAGCTAAACTGTGTACAGTGCTTAGCCCAGGGCTGGGCACTTACTTAAATGCTTAATAGAACTTCATAAAAGCTAATGCATCTTCTTCATCTTCCACCTCATTTTCCACTGGAGCACACAGGTGTTGAAAAACACAGCCACAGGCAACCTGCTACTTACGCAGTTCCCCCAAACCACCCAGTAACATTTCCCTAACAGATTAGTCTGGAACTGACTAAATTTCCACTTCCTTCCTAGCTTGTGTATCCTGGACTTTGAAGATTTTCTTCCACTCCTGTCTTTCCTTCCTTCTGCCCTACAATCAGCACCTCAGCCTGAGTCCTGACCTCACTTGGCTCTGGAGCCTTCCCAGGGGTGGGAGTGAGGGGTGTGGGGCAGGGGCAGTGCTTCATTTTGAGTGAGAAAGGAGAAAAAAGTGGAACAGCTGGAGCAACTCTTCTCCCTCCCCCACTGCAAAGGGGTGCCTCTCTGCTCTCACAGACCTTCTCTTCCCAGGCTCCAGCCTTTACAGCCAAATTCTCTGGCAAGTCTGCTTTTCCTCTGTAGCATGGGGCATGTAGTTGTCCTCTGCTCTTTCAAAGAACCCAGGTTAACACCCGACCTACTGAATGAGAACTCTGGGCATAGGGCTAAGCAATCTGTATTTTAACAAGCTCCCCAAGTAATTTGGATGCATCTAGAGTGTGAAAAGCACTGTCCTACGTAAACAACTGAGGACCTGAGCACTCCATTCAGCTTTTTGCCAAGCTCAGAGAGAACCTCCAGGTTCTTGTTAAAGGCTACAAGCTTGGCCCAGGCACAGGGATGAGGATGGTGGGTGGGGGGTGGAGGAACTCAGAGACTGAGCTGGGGAATTTGAGAAGTTGGGCTGGGAAAAGGGTGAAGAGAAGAGGATGAAAGTGACACAGACGTAGGACCACAGACTGGGCCATAGATGGGGTAGGGCATTATATATGAAGACCATCTTGTCCAACACCTTCATTTTACAGATGGAGAAACTGAGGCCAGAGAGGACAAAGGATTTGTCCAAGGTCACAGAAAGTCAATGTTTACTAATTCCTGATCCAGCACTCTCTCCCATGCCCTATCAATAAGCAGTTTCTTCTGTTTTTAAAAATTGCTTTTAATTTTTTTTATTTTGAAGTAATTGCAGATTTATAAAGACGTTGAAAAAGTAGTATAGAATTCCCTTACATTCCTTATTCTGCTTCCCCTAAAGGCAACATCTTACATATTCATAGTCTAATTATCAAGAACTTTTAGGGGATTTACTTAAACCTTTTCACTTTGAGATAATTGTAGCTAAGCATTCAGTTATAAGAAATAATACAGCACACACCCAGCATTTCCAAAAGAGTGGGAGATTATGGATAATATTTCTTTTTTTTTTTTTTTTTTTTGCTTTTCTGTACTCTGCACATTTATACAAGAATATAATGTTTACAACATGAAAAAATAATATAGAGAATACCTGTGTATCCTTTGTGCAGTGTTCTCAATGGGAACCTTTTATCCAGAACTTTTATGTTTATTTATATGTTTTTGGTTTATTCAGGTTCATCCTCCCTTGGGAGAAAGTTCTCAGCTCTCTTTTGAAGGGACAAAGACAATAAACAATAAGAAATAAGAATGATAATGGTTTTCTCAGAAGGAAAGATGGCATCTGCTATTTCTGGACCCACTATTGCTTCTTCAGGGACTGCCCATGGCTTCCAACAAAAATCTCTGGCTCTAAGTTCCTGCAGGCCTTCCAAGGAGAATCGTGCAGTGGGAGGCAGGAAGGCAGCAGTGGCACTGTTCCAGGAACTTACAACTTCACGAAACTTTGTACTTGGGAAGGATCTGGGAGGTCAGTCACCCAATTCTTCATCTGATGCTTGAGTCTCTATCAAGCTCTGCTTGAACACTGCCAGTGCTGGCAACTCACCCCTATTGAAAAGCTTTGATAACGTAGAGTGCTAGAAAGTTCTTTCACAAGATGTGAGAGCAGGACTGTGCTTTCTTATTCACTGTTATATTCTTGCCCCCGCCCCTATAGTGCTCAATAAATCCTAGTAGAATGAGTAGAGGAATGAATGAAGTAATGAGCAGACATTCTGCCCAGTCTGTGAGGTTGGAAGCACAGTCTTCCTCTGAAGGAAGGTGGCAGACAGCTGTCTGGGGCACTGCCATCATGACTGAGCCGCCCAGCCTGTACTATGCTGAGGGTAAGAAGCCTTGGAACTTGAAAAGGACGGGAGAGCTCCAGGGTAAGACATCCCTGGGGGTAATGACTCTTTCAAGTGCTCTGAGTGCCGTGACCCAGTGGCAGCCTTCCTCCACGGCCCTGACTTATTACATTTCTGGGTAAGTTGAGGGAAATTCAATCCATATGTCCTGGAGTTCTATACACGATTCTCAGCAAGTTGCTGCTGTTGTGTAAGAGCCATTTGACGTCGATGGTGCTGCTTTTTTCCATTCTGAAGAGTCCCTGAAGAAAAGCCAACTCTGCCATCCCTGAAGAGGGAGGGGCAGGAACTCAGGGGACAGTCATCTAGGGCAATGCAGGGTTTGAGACTGTTTTCAGGGCGTCTCCATGGGGAGGCTGAGGAGAGCGGGGAACACAGGCGCGCCCGGACCATTGCCCAGCCATGTGCCATGTGGGCTCTGCTAGCTGCTGCCAGCAGGACCTCAGTGGAGGGGGAGGTGGAAACAGCTTAAGACTCCCAGAGCAGGGAGGGGCAGTTGGCACAGTGGGGAGATAGAGCTTCCAGGAAGGGCAGCTGGCTTTGTATTCTGGTATAAACTTGGATAAGTTACTTCCTCCACATGGGTCAGTTTCCCCTTTGGCAAAGGGTGAGGCTGTACTCTGTCCCATGATGTCTGTAGGTCCTAATAGCCTATTCTAGAACCATTTCCTGTGTGTCTTATTGTGACTATTATCTAGCACTGCCTAGATAAATATTTTTCAACAAAATACTTTGTCTACAATCCTCAGTAAGAAATACATTTTACACTGAAATCTAGTATATATAACAGAAACAAAGTGTTCATGAAGAAACACTTACCTTTCCTACAAAAGCAGACATGTAGCTCAGTGGAACAGAAGAGGAGTCCAGAAATAAACCTACACATTTATGGTCAGTATGGATTTCCAACAAAGGTGCCAAGGCAGTTCACTGGGGAAAGACGGCCTTTTAAAATGGTGGCACAATTGGATATCCATATATGCAAAAATGCATACATACATACATACAGACACAAATACATAAATTTAGACCCTTACCTCACATGATACACAAAAATGAATTTAAAAATGACTTAAAGACCGAAACGTAAGAACTACAAGAAGGAGTTCAGGTAACGAAAAGGATGATCTTCACAGATATCCCACCAAGTGAAAGTTCAAAGCCAAAAGTGAAAGACTGAATATTTTGTGTTCTCATTTACATGAAGTTTCTTAGACAAAGCAAACATTAGAAACAGAAAGCCGATCAGAGGTTTACTCGGGCTAGAGGGCTATTCACAGGTGTGAGGGAACTTTGTGAGGTGAGCGCAGTGTTCTAAAACTGTGGAGAGGGCTGCTCAGCTGTAGAAACTTGCTAAAAATCACCAAAGTGCATACTTTCAATGGGTGAACATGATGGTATATAAATTACAACTCAAAGAGATATGACAACTGATAAACTTCAATCTAAAGGAGAAAGATAATAAATGATTTGTTCATTTGTGTTCTCTGGGCATGATGAGTTAGTTCCAAACCACCTGTTACTACTTGGTTAGTCTCTCTTCATAAGATCCATGGTATCATTATACGTGGACATATTGCTCATAAATGACTAGTCATTTGGAAAGACTAGAAAGAATAGATAAAAGTGATTCGATTTATATTGAAAACTGAACTCTAAGGAAAGGAGTTTATAAATCTAAGCAAATCTTTTAACATTTTTGTGTGCAGTACCAATCAATGTCATTAGGAGACATTACCTAGGATAATTAGCCACAGTTTCCAGCATGTAAGTTTGTCATACTCACTAAAGGCACAGTGGGATGGTTCTGAATGCTTGCGAAGCACAAGGAAGAATGTCCTGTCTCTCCTTAGTAGCTTAGGGTGGGAACCAGACACCGCCAAAGATTTCCTAACCAGTTCAGGAGCTTCCAAACCTCACTGGTCATCAGGATGATTCACTGACAGCATCCGTCCTCACCTCCCAAGCCCTACACAATCCAAGTCTCTGAGTGAGGGAGGTTTAGGGCTCTTTATTCTTGCAAAGATTTCCCAGGTAGTCTGGGAGATTTGTGAGTTTCATTTGGTGAAATCAGTGTAATCAGTTTTGAGATTGCTCACAAAGAACTGGTTTCTAATATAGTTAAATATGAAGGTCTGCAATTGAGTAACTTAAAAAAAATGATAACGCAGAGTATAGACTAAGTTTTCTCAACAATCATCCCATCCACTCTTCCTTGCCTTCTCATATCTCTAAAAAGGGCTAGAGTAAGTGTTGTAGGCTAGACTTCTGCAACCCCTGGGATCCCTCGTTGATCATTTCAGCTTCTTAGCTTTTGAAAGTTTTATAATCCTTTTTAGTCAAATGAAGAATATCATCAATTAATTTTTTAAATTGTCGGCTGCTATTAGGTCAGGTTACCCTGACCTAAGGATTTTAAGGAGGAAGGTAATTTTTAAACCAAGTGCAGAATTTACGTTTGAACTCTGATAGCCATCTTTTAGCTCTTCGCTCTAGACCAGGGGTGTCCAAACTTTTTTCGACGTTTTTCACCAAGGGCCATATGCGGTAAAATACACAAACAGCCGGGCCACTCACTCGAGGTGAAATACGGATTGCCTCACCTGGTTTATTTAAGTAAACTAAATGTATTTTTGGAATTTGCTGCGGGCCAATTGAAAATGGATTGTGGGCCACAGTTGGCCCGCGGGCCGCAGTTTGGACACCCCTGCTCTAGACTCTTAATGTCTTTTAGACTCTTCATTCAGTTATTTAATGAACTCACTATTTCTCCGAGATTTATATCAACCCGAATTTTGATAAAGTGAATCTACATATTTATGGTATTTGTTTTCTTTGTCCCTTACTTTAACCAGCCTGCAAACTTACTTTCACTCATATTTTTCCCTTTTTTCTCCCCACCTGCCTCAGGAAAGGAGGGTCCGTTTTCCTGTCATGGAGGGGGGTTCAGGTTATCTCCCCAACTCCTGCTTGCTCCCTTAGGAGCTTCCCTTCCTCAGCCACTCGCTCTTGGACCCTCTGCTTGTGATCTTGGCTCATTCCTCCACAGCATAGAAAGATTATTAAGGCTTTCCCATTTAAAACCTCAAATCCTTTTCCAGCACAATAGTTTTCTTCCCATCCAGCCTCCATCCCCTTTCTCATTTCTTTCCCAGTCAAGCTTCTGGAGGGAGAAATATCTCCTGAGTGTCAGTATTTCTCTTCTCCAGTTATTGCATGTCCCCCAGTGTCTGGTTTCTGTCCTCACTATTCCAGTAAAACTGCAGGGTCATTAAGGACCATGTAGTTGCTCAAATCTAATAACCTGTTTCCAGTTCATACTTAATTTAAACTTCCTGTTGAGTTTGCTTTGGGGAACCGTTCTCTCATTCTTAACACAATTTTCCTTTGGTTTTTCTGGCACCGCTTGTTCCCTTTTCCCTTCTCACCCCTCGGGCTGTTCTTCCTCAGGGACCCCTGAGAGGCCTCTTTCTCACTTCTCACCCCTTACATGTTGTCTTCAGTCCTCGGCTCTGTCCCCCTCTCATTTTTCTCCAGTGGTTCTCCAAGTGTGGCCTGTAAGCCGTTTATATCAGAACACCCACAGAGCTTGATTCTTGCTGAAAATGCAAAGCCCTGGGGCTCTAACCCAGACCTACTGAATCAGAATTACTGGAAGGGGGCCCGAGAATCTGCATTATAAGTTATCTCTCTTGGAGATTCTAAAGCACATTAAAGTTTGAGGACAATGACTATAAAGACTTTCCCTGGGCCGCATATTCTAACATTTCTCAATGCATTGTCTCCACTGCTGCCCAGACCCTCTCTCATTGTTCTCCTTAAATTCCTTCCTAGTGATCTTATCCCTAGAAATGGAGGCTAAGCTCCAACAGCCTGACATTAAAAGCGTTTGTCATCTGGCCCCTGTGCAGATTTTGGGTTGGGCTCCCCCCAACCCTCTGAACTCTCCAATGCACTCTATACTCCAGGTATACACTTAACACGCCTGCTTACTCACTCCTCTGGGCCTGGCTGTTCCTGCTTCCCCTAAGTCCTCCACCAAGTTTCCCCTAAATTTACCTTCAAGTCTCAGAAACTACCTTGTACATTCCGCTCTGAAACTGCCTTGAGCTTCACAGCGTAATCCTAGCCTCCGCTCCTTGCCCTTAGGGCACCCGCATGTAAGACTCTCTGCACAGTATTGTGATTAATGCCTGACCTCACTGGGTCTTCTACCTGATTAGAGCTCTGCCTAATGGGGGCCATGTCTTGTTCTCTGCAGGACGCCCAGCAGCCTAGGGGCTCCAGAGCACAGAACAGACAGATAGTACATGGGAACAGGCGCTGCAAAGGTGCTTCTGGCTGACTCACGCTGTGCTGTTCACCTGGGTGATGAGTGACGTCATCTGTTCATGTGTGCAGGCTCCTGGGGTGCAGAGCATGAACAGTCTGTGCTCTCAAGGGTCTCCTTTTGAGCTAAAGGCACAGAAAAGTTAGTCAGGATCACCTGGGAAGACGATACTGCTGCAGAAGGAAATTCAGGAACCTGTGGGAGCATAGTGGAGGACAGTCAGTCCAGACTTTAATTCTAGATAGAAAATCCCTGTCCAGGGAAGGAATGAAGTGGTAGGAAAGCTTAAACATGGCAACACTGCCCACAGGGTGGACGAGCACCCCAGCAGGACTGTGTGAAGACCTAAGCCTCCATCTTAGCTCTGCCACTGGTAAGCCATGTGGCACATTGTTTCTACAATCCCTGAGCCGCAACTTACATGTACGGGATGGGTGAACTGAATTCAGTTTGGAAAGCCTTGAGAAGATCAGAAATATGGCCTTGGTACAAATGTGTTGTGAAAGGTGCATTGATAAGTCAGAGCCACCAGATGGCACTAGAGGATCTCTTTCTGCAGAAACTTGGGCCTTGCTTCCGTTACTGAAACCTCATCCTGGAGCTAGTCCGCCAGAATTTGGGGCTGAGGGGTGGGTGCCACCGGCTCCAGGTCTGGCCTCTATGAACGGGCTTTCTGAGCCATATGAGTAGAAATTACCATTAAAAACCTCACTCTGGGGAACTTTATTAGTACCCTTTGAACACACACATTTTAAAAGCAACCCCTTCGATGCCCGCTGATGCATTTTGGAGGCTCTCCTGCCATTCCTATGCTGCAGCTCTGGTCCTGACCCCATCCATATACTGGACACGTGGAGAGAGACGTTTTATTCAGGTCCAGGTGGTACAACCTGCCCTCTTCCCCCCAACCCCTCCTCCCCCCCGAAGGAGGGCAGATATTGATCACAGGAAATGGCATGGGCTGCTTTGCAAGAGACACACATCTCATCCCTGGGGCTTTGAGCAAAGCTGGGCAGTTGGGGAGCCAAAGAGGTAATTTTAGATTTTCATGTGGCTGGATTTGTGAGGATCTGATGAAAGCCATGGACCCTCTTTTCCAGAATATTCACAATACGCGTGTTATTTCAGCAACTTCTCAGACCTTCTCTCTGGGAACCCAGGCCCTGGACCACTCAGAGTTCCTTTCAGCCTTAAGAACTAATGTCAGGTAGTGACTCTGATGGTCGGCTATGCATGTGAGCTTCCCAATTCATAGAAAGACTACACTCTTGGTTATTTCCTGTGGAGAACAAATAGTGGGGATGATGAATTCTGAGTCTTAGCATGGTTAATACCTAAATAGGGGACCATGCAAGGATCAGTTAGACATGACTATGATGTGTTTGGATCTGGTGTTTCTGGTGAGTGCCTCAGTCCCAAAAAAGGCTGCATTCTGAAGCTCTGCTGCAGGGGAGGCTGAAGAGCTGCAGAGCCTCCTAGCCACCCCCAACCCTCACCCCCACCCCACATTCTGGGAACGTGCTTTTGAAGTTCTGGGAGGACTTGGAGCTTCTTGCCAGCTATATACCGTCATCTTGTTCCTGAGTTATCTTTCTAAATCTTTCTTTGTGCTGGAAAGCTCCTAGCATCTTGCCTGCGTGTCTGTGCACTATCCAGCTGCTCCCTACACTCCTGTCTGAGGTTCTTTATTTCCTCAGGCTAGTGACCCAGAAGCTTAACAGGACAAAATAAATAGCAAGGGTCTTGGGACTAGGCCTCTCGGTCTGGTCCTGGCTCCGCCATTTATTAACCGTGAGGCTGTCGCCCTCAATTATAAAATGGGGATAACGACACCTCTTTCTTGCCTCATAGGATTCATTTATTAAACAAATATTCACTGAGCACCTGTTAGGTGCCACTCACTGCTCTAAGCACTGTGGATACAATGAATGCGACAGACACAATTTCTCTGTCCTGCCGAAGCTGACAGGGTAGTTTAAGAATCAAATCAGAAAACATACTGAACACCTTCTGTTAACTACCAAGTGTTCTGTGGACAGACGCTCTTCCTACTGTTTTTGTTTGAATGGTTTTGCAGCCTATTTTGGCAGGAAACAGCCTCAAGGTTACAAATATTACAAATGTAGAGAAGTTACCTCCAAGCAAAGTTGACACCTCAACCCTGGTGGGAAGGAAATTGTAATGAGGCTGGCCAGCCTGTCCCCATTTCTCCTTTTTAGTCTTTCTCCTAGAAGTTAAATTAGTGGGGCTGAGAACTCCACTATTCAAACAAAACTAAATCCTCCATTGAGGTTTGGGCCAACCAGCATGCTCCTATGGAGAATGTAGGCAGGACACTGCACCCAGGGCATCTTCTGAGTCTCCTATCCCTCAAGGGTTTCTCTGTCCATCCCACTGCCCTCACCATATGTAGCTCTGAGTACCACGCTTCATGCCCTCCCCCCATCCTGAGCCTTCACCTTGTGTTTTTATTTATTTTTAGCACAATTGACTAAGTACGGCGTTGGGAGAGAACGTTGTTTAAAAATGAGGAGAAATGACAAAATTGATAAGCTGTACAAAATGGGATGTGTTCTTAGAGAACAGGGTTTTGAGCAGTAGAATCTATAGCAGGGAGGTCTGAATCCCCTTCCCCAGCACTCACCTCCACCTATGGACCCCTAGCTGGCCTGGCATCTTCCACACGAGTGCCCTTACTGATTCTGTGTGAGGTGGTTTTCAGGTCTCACCTTGTTTCCCAAGCACTCAAGCTTGGGGTGAGTTGACCCTATTCAAGAACAATTTCCAATGACCTGAAACTAAGCCTTTCCTTCTCTCAAAACCCCCTCACCCAGTCCAAGTTATTGAGATGTGTTGAGGTCACAGCTGATTTGAAGCCTTCTTCTGCCTTTCTCTCCACCTGTCTTGTACCTATCCTCCCTCCTAGTCCACCTCTGTACAGGACTGATTTCCACGCCTCTCTTTATTGGTGCTCCCTGCTTGTGTCTCTCACATGGAATTTCAGCTTGGCTAGGACATCTACTTTCGAAAATATAACAGTAGCAAACTCAATATAAGCAGAGGTTTTTAAAGTGCTTTATTTCTCTCTTGAACCATGAAGATATACTTGGGCTGGGCTGCTGGAAAGATGTGATGGGCACATGGAGGAAAGCTGACCAGAGGGTCCCCAGCCAACCTACCTGCTGACCAACCACAGACATATGAGTTAGCCCAGTCAGGATTGACTGAGTGAGCCCAGAGCAGCAGAACCACCCAGATGACTTAAGGATGCTAGGTTTTAGGGTGACTTGTTACTCAGCAGTACCTAGCTGATGCAACTGTGTTGCTCAAGCCATTATCATGTCTTTCTTAGGCTATGATCATGGCAGTTCATTAGTAATTCAATAGCAACTCATCTCCTGGTCTGCAGGTAACATTCTTCTAATCTAGTCTCTACTCTGACATCAGAGTGATCTACTCATGTTGCTATTGGACTGAACTGAATTATTACCTGAAGAGGCCATGAGAATCATCGTGTCCATTTCACAGATGAGGAAACTGAAGCCTAGAGATGAAATGTGACTTATCCACATCACAAAGATTCATTGACAGCCCCAGTGAGCCCCAAGACTGGGACCAAAATCTCCAGACTCTTTCCCTGCACTGGGAGTCTGCTACCTGGTCAGAGCAACTCATTCCCATCTCACACGCTAAAGTGTTCGTCCTACACTAGCTTTCCTGGTAGCAAGTGTCTACTCTCTCTTTTCACTGAAAGTCATTTTGGAAATCCAAATGTCTCTCCTCAGGTGTCAAAGGTGACTGTCATGGGACTGCCCAGTTCCAGTGACACCCTAGAAAATGACAGCTTCCCCTATCACTCAGACCACCCTTCCTCTGCTTTCTCTTGCTCTGTTTGGCGATAGCCTGGGCCACTCTTATATCCCAAGACAGCTGTCCCTAACCTTTTTTGTTTTCTTAATTAAAGTTTATTGGGGTGACATAGGTTTCAGGTATACAATTCTGTAATACATCATCTATATGTCACATTGTGTGTTCACCACCCAGATCAGTTCTCTTTCTATCACCATATACTCGACTCTCTTTACCTAACCTTTTTAATGTTTCCGTACACATGCCTTATGAGGCCCACTTGCTGGATATGCTCCCACGGACCTTCCCAGGGTCATAAACATTCCCAGCATAAAGCCTTAATTCTACTTCTCTTGCTCCTTTTAGAGGGAAAATAGGAAGGAGATGAGGGTGACATTATTAAAGGAACAACCTGATGACACCTTGATTTTGAAAGCAGTGCGTCACTGGAGAGCTCTTTGTAACACAGCTCCCCTCTGAGCAGGGCCACAGCACCGCCCTTGAGATCGCAGACCATGTACAGGCTCTGTCAGGGGTGGCAGGGGGGAGCCCAGGCTCTCCTCCCACCACAGCTGAGCCCATGGAGACTCCCAGACAAATCGATTCTTAGAAACAACCAGTACAAGGTTTCCATTTGATCCCACAGCTTCAGGGGGTCCTAAATTCTCACAACCATAGGTTACCTTATTAAATGAATTAATATTAGTAATGAGGAACCGGGAGACCCTGGATCCCCATTTCCCACTCTCATCCCATTTTCATCTCCAACAGTGCCCTTCTTGTGTGTCGGGTTCTGCTTCAGGGCAAGGAGCGATCTGTGCACAGGCTAGTGCTGAGAAGCAGTGCAAGTCTACAGCCCAGAGGACTCTGGACCAGACAGTGGGGCTCCTCCTCACCCAGAGTGCTTAGAAATGTAACATAGAGTCCCTCTGCTCTCCCCAGGGCCCCTCTCAGTCATTTGAATACCCACCCCTCTTATTGGATGGGCTTTAAATCAACACTGGGCTTTTAGACAAGACCTGCTTGTTGAAGGTCTGAGGTCATTCAACAGGGTATGGGTTGCTGGATGTCACTAAAATCTGAATTTTTATTGAAGAATATGTTAGACTGCAGCTATTCTATTCTGAGCAAATTATTCACAAAACCAATATTCCTGGACAAAGTAAAAAAGCAAGGAAAAGAAGAATTAATGAGATTCTGAAGATGAACCCCCCTCTCTCTTGTTTCTGAGAAAATTGAATAACAGTTGCCTGTTCTCCTTTAAAGAAGACAGATATGCAATGTTATTTTACAAAACAATGTATTTAACGCAACCCTCCCTCTTCTCCCCTCCTCCTCACATTCTCTCAATACCAAGAGTCTCCTGTTGGTCTTGCAGGTGATATGAAGTCTCCCATCCTTTCAGATGCTCAGTCCTAAAACCATGCTATCATTTTTGACCCCTTTCTTTCTCTCATGGCAGAGATCCAACCAGTCAGGAAATTCTATTGACTCAAATTTCAAAACGTATCTAGAACCCGGCCATTTCTCACGTCTTCTACCGCTGCCATTGTGAACTGAGCTATCAGCAACTCTCACCAGGATTATCACAATTGCCTCCCAAGTGGTCTCCCTACTTTTGCCCTTGTCCCTTGCCTTCTATTTTCAAAATTACAGCAGAGTGTTCCTGTAAGTCACATTAAGTCGGTTCCTTTGCAAACCACTTTGTCAAAAAAATAAATAAATAAATAAATAAATAAATAAATAAATAAAATGAAAAACCACTTGTATCCTCTATTGATCATTGGAATATCCTGACAAGCTATGCAGAATCTACCTATACTTTGTTCAGTAGCATTAATGATGACAAGCTTTTGGGTTTGGGCCTAATTTTTTTATTTCCTCTTAAAGACTAAAAAAATCTTAGAAATGAAGTAACAGCAGAAATAGGATGAGATTTCTTTGAGGTTGTTAATTTTTATTTTCCACCAGCTAAAATGGGTCTGAGGTTCTCCCGAGAAGCGCAGAGCAATGATTTTAGCTGCACCCAGCCAGGGTAGGTCCCAGGGATCCATCCAAGGCTCGCCCAAGAGAGCGGTTGTAGGAAAACTGAGAGAGCCCATGAAAGTTAATTGGGGATAAATGAGCATTGGATACGCTTTATTAACCTGCAAGTTCCCCACTGCCCGCCCTCATCCAGTGTCTTTCCTTCTGGGGGTCTGTGCCAGTCAAGCTCCTAGACCTTCATGCTGCAAAATCTGATCTGAATACTGGGAGGCAATATCGATGATGGCTAATCATTATTAAGCACTTGCTTTGTGCCAGGCACTATTCTAAACATTTCTTATCCATCCATTCATGTATTTACTCACTCAACAAATATTTATCGGGCACTAATTACACAGGTAAGTAAATAAAACAGAAAAACAATTTCCTGCCTTTCAGAGCTTACATTCTGGTACTGGGAGATAGAAAATATTTAATAGCCATAATGAGTAAGTAAATTATATTGTATATTAGGAAGTGATGGGGCAGGGGAAGAGAAAGAAAATACTTGAGGTCAGATAAGTTTATCCAGGAAGGCCTCTTCATTGAGGAAGTGACAGATGAGCAAAGATGGAGTTGGTAAGAAAGTTATCTGTGTGATTACCTAGGGACCAGTATTCCAGGCAGAGGGACCAGCCAGTGCAGACTCTGGGGTGATAGCAACTTGGATGTTCTCGGACAAGCAAGGAGCCTCATGGCTGGAGTGGATGGAGGTGGGAGGATAGAGGGGATGAGGTTAGAAACGTAAGGGTGGGCAGAGGCCATGACGAGCCTAGAGGGCCACTGTAAGGGCTCAGCTTTCTCTCTAATTAAAGAGGATTTGACTTAATGTGACTTACGTTTTACAGGATTTCTCTGTCTGCTGTGTTGAGAATAGAGGGTAAGGTGCAAAAGAAGAAGTAGGGAGACCAGTGAGGTGACTATTACAATGCTCCTGTTGAGAGATGATGATCGCTCAGCAGAGGGGGTGAGAAACGTTTAGATTCAAGATATATTTTAAATGTAGGGTCAATAGGACTTTTTGGGTCTGTGCCATGAGAGATAGTAATGAGTTAAAAGTGAATACCAGGTGTTGGCCTGAGCACCTGGAAGGATGGAATTGCCATTAGTCAAGACGGAGAAGAATGTTTGTGGACAGACTTTGGAAGGAAGATCAAGAGTTCAGATTGGGACATGTTAAGCTTGTGGCATCTATCATAGTGGGCAGCTGGATGTAAGTGTGGAGTTCAAGGGAGAGGCTGGTCTCGAGGCAAAATTTTGGGCATCTTTGGCATATACATGGCAATTAAATCCTTGAGCTTGGATGAGCTCACCAAGGGAATGTGTGTAGATAAAAAGACCAAGGACAGGGCCCCGGGGTCTCCCACATCCTGAGTGTGGGAGAAGATGAGTAACCACCCACGGAGAATGAGAAGGAATTTTGTCAGAGAGGAAGGACAAAGCCAAGAGTGTGTTGTCCCAGAAGCCAAGGGAAGGAAGTGTCTGGAGGAGGCAACAATGATCTGCTGCTTCAGATGTCACTGGTGGCTCAGATAAGAGCAAGACTGAGAGCGGGCCATTGAACTGAACAATGTGGAAGTTGCTGGTGACTTAATGTGGAATAATGGGCATGAAAGCCTAGTTTGAATGTGTTTAAGGAAAAATAGAAGGAGAGGAATTGTAGACAGTGAATACATCAACATAAGAATTTTTGCGGCACAGTGTTACAGAGAAAAGAGGTGGTGAAAGGCAAAAGAAGCAGAGTCAAGGGAAATTAAAAACTTTTTTTTTTTTTTTAATGGGACAAATAACAAACAGCCTGTGTGGCTGCTGATAATAGTGAGTAGAGAGGGGAAAACTAATGCTATAGGAGAAAGAGGAAAGAGGTGTGGGAACAATGTTTTTGGATATTCTAAATAGGCAGAATCTAATCATTTTAAGTCACCTAGGAATGGCTTTTGTCATAGTGTTTGTTCTAAGGCTGCCATAACAAAGTACCATGAACTGGGTGGATTAAACAATGGAGATTTATTGTCTCACAGTCCTGGAGGCTAGAAGTCCAAGGTCAAAGTGTCATCAGGGTTGGTTCCTTCTGAGGTCTGTGAGGGAGAATCTGTTCCCAACCTCTTCCCTAGCTTCTGGTGGTTTGTTGGAAATCTTTATCATTTCTTGGCTTTGGGGCAGATCGCCCTGGTCTTGCCTTCTTGTTCACAAAACACTCTTCCTGTTTGTGTGTCTATGAACACATTTCCCCTTTGTATAAGGACACCAGTCATGTTGAATTAGGGGCCCACCCTATTCCACTACGATCTCATCTTAACTAATTATATCTGTAATGATGCTATTTCTAAATTAGGTCACATTCTGAGGTGCTGGGGTTTAAGATTTCAACATACACATTTTTGGAGGGTACAGTTCAACCCATAATAGCTTTATATAGGAGCTGGACAATTTATATTTAGTAACAGGAGGGAAGATAGAGCACCTGTTTGGAAATGATGGCAGGTTTATAGATATATTTGTGGAAGTTCATGGAAATGCTCTTCTGATTGCTTCAGAGATGTGGAAAGCAAGGTCATTAGCTGAGAGCACGAGCAAAGGCACGGGGAGGACAAGGGAAGTTGTGAAGTGGTTTCTAGCAGGGTGGGAGAGTGAGTTGTCTAGGAAAATGCAACATAGTAGCTGAATAGTTTTAAGGGCACAGTGTAGTCCAGGTGACCATGAGTTTTTCTCAAGCTCCCCTCAAACGCATGGTGGCAGGCAGAGAGTGTGGGGAGAGCTGTGATTCACTAGGGTTGTGGTTTTGCAAAGCGAGTAGAGCACACGGAGGAGTGGGAGGGGCAAGGGAGTTGAGAGTAAATGCAACGAAGTTATGACGATAGACTGTGGAACTAAAATTGGGTGGAGATACTATGATTAGTCCGATTTTACAGATGAGAAAAGCAATGGTCGGAGAAGTGAAGCACTTTTCAATCCGTGGTTCAATCCGTGGAAGAATTAGAATCCAACCCATGCTGTGCAGCTCAGAGCTCACGTTCTTAGAGACTGGACCAGAAAGGTGTGTGGAAAGAGGTCGGAAGGACGAGGCTAAGATTAGAGTTATGAGACTGTTGTCTCCACTGATTCCGCTCGTAACCTTAAGTAAGGCTTTCCTATCCCCTAATATGACGATCCATGATTCCAATGATTTCCACTTCTTTGGAGAAGGATCTTTTCTCTTGTATTCTGACAGATACTCTCTTTTATTTAGGACAGAGATCCTTCCCTACTAACCGCCCATCCTCCCTTCCTTCCCTCCCTTAAATATATACAATATTTCATTGTTTACAAAATACTTCTATATTCATTTTTACATTTTGTGTCCACAGCCACCCTGCTATGTCAGGCAGTTACTATTATTCCTATTTTCAAGATAAGAAAACGAGGTTTAGAAAAATAAAAAGATAAACCCTACAGCCAGTGAATAGCAGACCTGGGCTTCCAATTTAAACACTTAATTTTAAATTCAATTCTCTTTTAATCTCTTAAGACATTTTCTTTCAAAAATTGTGTTTTTCTGCATTTGAAATAGGGTGAATTGGAGAGTAGGTATATACACAACACTGGAGAAGTTCAGGAACTTAGACTAGCACTCTTCTAGGATTCTGTAGAATAAACTCAAGCAACAATTGTGTTAGAGTAAATGACCACTTGCATGCCTTCTACCCTTGACTCTGGGGTTAAGTCAGGGAATAAATGTCTGTGTTAATAGGAAAAAGGTTAGTTAAATGGTTTAGCTCTGAAGTACACTCTTGTTTATACCATGTTTCGTATGGTAGGTGAAGTTGTCTTGTTTCTTCTTGGGGCATTCTTTCTATATCAACAAAAAAAGCTTCTGAAATAGTCAGTAAAGCTCCTTAGTAAAGTTTACTCATTCACACATTCAGTCATTCATTCGTCAAACCTTTATCGAGCCCTTGGTAGGCACCTGGATAGTGCTAAGTGTTGGATCCTTGCCTTTAAGAAGTTCATAATCCATCGGATAATGAGGCCCTGTAGACAAACAAATACCCCACGAATGCTCTAGGGAGAAATTGTAGTAACTGCTAAGGAGCACGGCTGGGACCGACCAACGGGGAAGAGAAAGGAGGGCTTCAAGTTGTAGGCGAATTTAAGCTTGTTAGAGGAGTTTTCCTGACAGTGTAGGGAAATAATTGCACAGCACCCACAGCTTTCTCCATTTCTCTCCTCCCCCCGCCCCAGACTGGTCTTAGTATGGCCTCCACACCTGTAATGACAAAACACATGCCACATTGATATTTTAAGACAAGCGAAGAGCAGAATGATTTCTTCAGCTCTGAGAGGCCAGGGAATTCAAGAGACAGACACTGCTATGTCCAACACCATTACGGGTAGTAAGAGGACACAAGCAGGCAGAAGTGAGGGTACATTTGGGCTTCCTATAGGAGATGGTAACTCTCCCTAGGTTTGTAGTCAATCTTCTGTTCCTGAGCCAAGAGAAAAAAACAACCATCTTTCTGTTTCAGAATGACGTGCAGAAGATGATATGGAGAAGGCTCGTCCAGTGACCTGCTGGTAGGTGGATTGTTGGTTCACCATTTCTACTCCCTGGGCCACAGTTTGTAAATTATAGTGATGATATTACTAATCGTGATGGGATTATGGATGAATATTTTTCTTTAGATTACCTTTTCTGTACTTTCGATATTTTCTACAATGAGAATGTTTTAATTAACCTTTTTTAAAAAAAGTAAAAATGAAGAGATTGAAATAAATGACTTTTGAGGCCCATTCCAATTCAAAATCTGATTTTCAAGGAGGAGTAGTGACAGAGAAAATGAGCAGACAATTTGTGACTTCTGGTGACAGTAACACGTGCTGTTAACAGTGATTTTTCATAGTAGCTCTCATTTATTGAATGCCAAAACTTATGTAAAACACTTTATGTATGTATTTAAATATGCACATGCACACACACACACACAGAGGGTGCTAACAATGTATACACGTTTTAAGAAAGGAAAAAACTGTATTATAATTATAATAATATATACTAATAACAAAAGATGAATACAAGTTACATTTGACATCTGCAATTACAAGAGGTGCTCAAAGTGATTGCCATTAGTGTAATTTGAATAGTTTTTTTCTTAAAACGTGCATACATTTTTTTGGCACCCTCTGTGTGTGTGTGTGTGTGTGTGTGTGTGTACTCTCACATGCCTTCCATCCTTGACTCTGGGTAAGTCAGGGAATAAATGCCTATGTTAATGGGAGAAAGGCTATTTAAACGGTTTAGCTATGAAGTACACTATTTTTTATATCTATAGCTATATCTATCTATCTATCTATCTATCTATCTATCTATCTATCTATCTATCTTATATAATAGATATAGATATATCCCTAGAATAAGGAGAAGTGATATAGTAAATAGTTTAAGGTCCTTTTGACTTTGAGTTAAATTCTGGCATTATCTATATATTTCTTATACGTCTCTGAGCCCAGTGCTAATAACATTCAAAGATGGGCACACTTCCTCTTTTTGTGAGCATCAGCAGTATACTTACCCATGTCCAATGGTCTCAAGACTCACTGCTAGTGCTGTATGTCCTCATCTCCTCCCTCACTGAGCCAAGCACCAAGCTGCATGCATGAGTGCCTTTAAAACAGGATGGTGCCCTGAGTGCTGGGGCTGCAAAGCAGGGAAGTACCTGTGACATCCAGGAGTATCTTGAAGCCCCCAAATTCAGAAGCCTGGCCCAGGTATATCCCACCCCTCACCACAGGGCTTGGTACAGAAAACACACTCTCAAGCAGCCTCAAAATCAATCTCTAATACAAAGTCGAGTATGTTACCAAGAATTGCTGAAGATTTAGGGAAAACAAACATTGTGTAAGAAAGGAATAAAATGCAACAAACAAAAATTAGCACCCTAGGAAAGAGAAAGTGGAATGAATAAAAATGGAGAGAATGTAATTAATATTTACATTCATAAAACAGGAACAAGATGTTATGAAAAAGTACCAATTAACAATGTTATATTTAAAAAAAATTTTTGTTAAAAAGAAAAATATCAATAAATGTGGTGCAGAGCACATTGGACATCACTGAAGAGAAAAATGACTGTGTTGTAAGACAGTGCTGAGTAATTTTGCCAGTTCTCAGAACACAAGGACCAAGAGGAAAAACATATAAGGTAAAAGCACAAAGTCAAAAGTCCAGTGTCTATGTAATAAGACTTCCAGATGGAGAGAACAGACAGAATGAATGAGAGAAAAATAAAAGATATACTAGAAGAAAATATCCCAATGTTGGAGAAAGGTATACTTTTAGACTGAAAGGGCACATCAGGCTTCTGAACAGAATAAACGGGGTGAGGGGCAGGGAGTAACCTCAGCTATGTCCCAGTGAAATTTTGGAAAATGAAGGGAAACAACAATCTAAAGCTTTCAGAAAGAAAGCAAAGATTATCTACAAAGAAAGAATTAGGTAAACAACAATCTTCTGATTCTCAATAATGGCTACAAGAGACAATGGAATAACGTCTTCAATACTAGGAGAGGAAATGATTTTGAGCCTAGAATTTTATAATGACCCGAATGATCATTAAAATGTAAGGTCAGAATAAAAGTATTTTAGATGTACAAAGTCTGTACAACAATTCTCACTATAAGAATTTCTGGAAGGTTTAGTCCAGCAAAATGAAAAAGGAACACAAGAGAAAATAATTACAGAGAGAAACTTTCTTGAGTAAAGAAACAAAGACAATTTTAAATTAAATCTAATACATATTGACTATAAAAAATAAATCAATGTTATGCTACATCCCAAATCCAAAGTGATCCTTATGTTTAATGTGGAGGAAGAGGAGGTAAACATTTTTGTTTCTATAAATAGGGGAAAATATAGATACACTTTAAGTTTAGATTATAGAAATATGTATTTATTGTGTTGTTTGGTCTGCAGTCATAGTGCGAATTGCTTTTAAAATTTGAAAGGAAAACCAGCAAGATACATATAAAAGAAAAAAAAAAAAGAATGCTCTGTCAAAATGAGACTTGCATTCTTAGCTAACACCACAATTACTGATTAACTCTTTAATTTCAGTCTAACACCGATTAGTTGACTATTTAACAAAGATTAACAATGGAGCTGTGGCTCTCAAGTTTAGTTGCACATCACCAGGTAGTGTTTGTAACTCTCAACATCCAGGCCCCACTCCATATTAATTAAGTCAGAATCTCTGGGGTGGGACACAGATATCAAGAGTTTTTAAAACTCCCTAGGTGATTTCAATGTGCAGCTGAGTTTGCTAACCAGGAGGATAGATGACAGGTACTTCAAGGGAAAAAGTCACACTTCAGGTGGGATTAGGTGGCAGAGTGACTGTGGGTGGGTCCTCGAACCCTCAAACATATATTTTGTCCATCTCTGAGCTGTAAGAGTTGGTATGGAGCAGCTGTATGGGTCCTGCCAGAGCTGAGGAACTCTGATTCTGTAAGACCAAGCTCAGATAGAAGAGAATGTGTTTACTCCCTTCTAAATGTACCACATGGGGCCAGGATGAACACAGAGCTCAGCCCCTCCTAGTCGTCAGAGCTGACACCCACGCTGTTGTTTGAACTGTTGTAGCCAAACATGAGCCCTTTCTCATTAGGGGCTTGTTAGGTGGGTGTCCACACCATAGGTAAAAAAGCCTGTATCAAGACCTTCTTGGTCTAGGACCATGGGCAGCACCCTTGCTGAGCACTGCTGCTGACCCCACGGCCAAGCCTCGCCAAGCCTGGAATACCTTTTCTTCTCCCCACCTATTCCAGGACACGCTCAGCTTCTATAGGAAAATACTGATTCTTTCTCTCAACTCCTGGTAAATACCTATTGTCTTGGATCCTAAATAGATGTCAACCTCCCATTTAGCATTTCTTTTTCAAACCCTCCAAATGCTTGTTTGATCCTAAGTCCGATATGACGAAGAAGTATTTAAACCTGCAGTCTCTGAATTCATGCCCAGCATAACCCACCAAGGAATAGCTTAGTCTTCTGAATCTCTTTTCCTCTTTGACGTGATGAAATCCACATGCTTTTGCATTTATGCTTTTCACAATCTAGTACTCAAATCAACCTCACAAGGCACCATTCTCTCTGCCTTTCAGTAAATCTATTCTCCAGCTGTGTCTCTAAGACTCCACAAGTTCTCATACAAGTTCTCCATGAATCTTCTCTGTGCGGTGCTCCTGGACTCCCCATTCAGAGCTGAGTTCACCTGCCTCTGTGACCCCATACTATTGTTTTCCTCCCTCTGATTTGGTGGTGTGCTATAATTACAATTCTAATGTGCTAGTTCCTCTTGCTAGACTGGAAGGAACTAGAAAACAAATTACCAGTCTCTGTATTCACCTGAGACTAGCACAGTGCCTAATGATTAATAAATATTTATCAGATGAATGAATGAATTGGCCCAGAACAACATGGCTGGTCCTGGGTCTGTTTGCCCCTCACTCCCCAGGAGGGCTGAAAAGGCCCCTCTAGCATGCTGTCCTCATGTTGAGAAGAGTCTTTCCAGCTTAAAACTTTCTGAGGGCTGTGCCCACACGGACATACACAGTCATGGAGCCCAACCTGGTAGCAGATTTGCATTTTGGCTCATTTCTATATCCAAGAGGATTTGAGGAAAATAGAGCAACGTTTTGCTATCGGGGTCCCATAATCCTGTTATTTTTTCTGACGTGATTGACAACCCTGGTATGAGCAGTCTGCTTTTTAGCTTCCATCTTTCTCTAAATGAATATTGATGCTGTGTTTACTTTTAATTAATATTCATTGCGAGAAAGGAATTATACTCATTCACTTTTAATTATATCCTTTCTGCATAAACAAGCTTTTAATAACAGATTTTCCAGGGTAGGAAAAACAAGCTCTGTGCCCCCAGCCCAGTCTCATGCCAGGAAAGCCGCCTCTGCAATCGATGAAGGGAATTTCAATTTGTTTCTTGGTGCAGTGGGAAAAGCTGTGGGTGGAAAGTTAGTTCTTCTAAAATCAACCGCCTCGTCTACCATTGCTACTGTGGGTTCTTGGGCTAATTACTCAGCCTCCTGTACTTCATCTTCATATCTGAAAAATGGTAATTGGACCAGATCAATCGTTTTCATCCATAGCTGCATATTGAGATCACCTGGGGGAATTATTGAGCAATATCAAAGCCCAGGCCACATGCCAGATGAATTAAAACAAAATCTCTGTGGGTTGGGTATAGGCATTGGTACTTAAAAAAAAAAAATCCTTAGATGGGATTCTTTTAATGTTGAGAATTTCAGAGTTGCTATCGGCTGACATGCACATCACTTTTATCAGACTTCTGGTAGCTCGTGGCTCTGGTTAGGGTGATAGATTGCACAGGATCGAGAAGGAAGATCAACGTGGACCTCAAAACTAGCTCAGCTCTGCCTTGGTGCGTCCCTGTAATGGGGGCTCACATCCTGGGATGGGCTCAGTCGTGTTCTCTAGGAGTGGAGAGGAGGAAATAATATTCCCTGAGCTTCTGCTGTGGGCCAGGTACATCCAGCATCTCATCTGTTGGTCATCAGGCATGTTTCACATCTAGTATGTTCCAGGCCTGGGGGATTTAATATTGCTGAACAAGGCAGTGCCTGCCGTCATGGAACTTAGGATCTAGTAGGGAAGAGAGACTTTAAGCTGATAACTCACAATGAATTACATGAGTTTAAGGAGCTGCATGGGAAAAGTACAGGTTGGTATCAGAGCCCATAATAGTGGTGGGGGATTATTCTAAGGAAATCAGCATTATGAAGCAGTGTCTAAGACCTGAGGCCTGAGGACAAGTAGGCCTAGTTCAGTTATTAGATGGGGAGGAGCATTCGAGTCGGGGATGAGGCTCTCACAGGGAGACGTTGGCACTCTTCTTTTATGGATGAGCAAACTGAGTGAGGCCCAGCGCTTTTCCTGAGGTCCAAAGCAACCAGCCTCATTCTGACTTCTCAGCTGGGAGGGGTTTTAGAAACCACTGAAATTGCAGGATGGGGTAGAACTTGTCAAAATGACCTTGGCTGTGGCTGAACAGAGTAGGAATCCTATTGGAGTGAGGAAGGAATAAAGCCATAGGCCGTAGGCAGAAAATGCCACCTTCTTGGGTGGGCAACAGGCCACATGCAGTGCTGGGAAGGAAGCCACAACACCTGTCCAACATGGATCTTGGATGGGAGTGGGATTCTCTGAGGCAGACAGAGCCATGTGGCATGAGCAAAAGAGGGGTCCAACAGCAGGGGGTATTTGGATTAGCCCAGCAGGTGTCCAAAGCAAGGCAATCTTGGAGCCAGTAGCATGTGTCCCCCCATTACCCTGGAGTACAGGGATGGGACTCTAGACTCCGAGAAAAACAAGACAATGCCCTGCCAACCAGGCCTGGACAAGCCCAGCAATGCAGCTCCGCCAGAGGACAAGGTGAGACCACACCCTGACGGCTAGCCAACGCTCAATGCCAGACTAAAACAGGAGGTCAGAGCCAGTTTAGCACCAGTAGACTAGGTGCTCAGCTCCAGAGCTTGGCCTGAGGACAGGATCAGTGCTGGAGGCTGTGGGCAGACTTACCTTGAGCCTGGGGGTCAAATAGTTCCAAGCATGGGGGGAGCAGGTATGCAGAGGTAGGAGGCAGGTGGGGACTGACTGTCCATTCCAATGGTTCTCAGTGAGCATGAGATTCTAATACTCGGATCGACTTCAGTATATTATCTGGGGTGGAGAGTGGGCATCTGCATTTTTAAGAAGATCCACAGGCAATTCTAGTGTACATTTCTGGTTAAGAATCACTGATCTAGACCTATCCCTTCAGTTTGCAGATGAAGAAATAAGCCTAGAAAGAAGAAGTGACTTGCACAAGGTCATAAACATACTAGAAGAAATAGGACTAACACCTTGGTTTCTTCATTCCCAGTCCAATGTACCCCTATGTTCAGGTTAGCAGTTAACACCAACAGCAATAGCAACACCTCCTTAAATGCATACTCCCATGCCTTTGATATCATCTGGTCTTGGGATCATTTATCCCTCAGGTAGCAGATAAGCAAACGGAGGCTGTGTGAAGTGCAACAATTTGTCTGCTCAAGGCCATATGTGTGTGTAGGGACAAGAACATATTCTTCTTTCCTAGTTCTGAGATATTTCTCCTGCTTCAAGCATCAGACTATAAAGCTAGGGTTTAGGCTTTTCTCCCAGGAGGTAAGTCCTGACCTTTCTCAACCTGGACAGTCTAATGGCCACCAATCCATTTCCTGTGCATGTCACCAACAAGCCCCTAATGGAGTGTAGCAATAAGGCTAAAGGGGTGCCCAGTAATTAGTGGCCTAGAGGCATAAGTGATGTTTGGACAACTGGCCGGCTGGCTACAGTGCATTTGGTACCCCAAGGGCTCCAGAAACTGGAGCCAAAGTGCCAAGCACATCAAATTCAAGTGTCACCGAGGTCTGAGCTCAGCTGCTCCCTTAGCATTTGCAAAATGTCCTGCCCATAATCTTCCCCTCGTATCCTCCCTTGGCCCCTTTCAGGAGCAGATGAGCTGAAGTTACGTGCAGCTGATCCCAGACCTGCTGGTTAATTATCTTGGCCTGTAATTAGTGTTTCTGATTTCTCATTCCTTGCCAACTCCTGCAGTTAATGTATCATTTCTCGCTCTGTAGAGAGTCCATCGGGAGGGCTTCGCAGCCATGGAATGAAAATTTCTGGCAGTGGCAGCCTTTTGGAGACATTGCACCTGCTGACTGTCCCATTGTCTTCTCCTCACCTCCAAGTGTATGTAAGTCACCAAGTGGGCAGTTCTCTCCCGAGCATTTCCTGGACGTATCTTTGTCTCTCCATCTTTGCGCCTTCTGATTTGTTCAGGCCTCATCCTTTCTCATTTGGACGCATACACTTTGTTCTTAATGGGCCTTCCTGTCCTGGTGTTACAAATGTCTCCTCTACAATATGGGCAGAAGAGTCTTTCTGAACTGCCAATCGGGCTGCGGTACTGTCCTCTCTAAAGCCCAACCGTTTTAGTTCAGCTTGGAAAGCCTTGTGCAGTATGGCCTGTCTGGTTTTCAACCCCCTCTTTCACATGGTTTTTATATTCCAATAATTCAGAACTACTGTAATTCTCTCCTCCTCTCCCTCCGTTACACATCCTAACAGGTATGCACATGTGCATGTGTGCACACACACTCATGCACACCCTCTGTCCGTGCTGCTCCTTGATGAGGAAAACAGGAAGATGGGGCAGGAAAAGGATCTGACTGAGTTGGGCAAGCATCCTAAGAACCATCATGAGCAAAGGGAGAAGAGAATCGTTCTATTTGGCTTTGGGAGATAGGACTAGAAGCTATCAAACCATTTTAATATACAGAATAATTATTCAACAATTGAAGATCTATAGAGAATATCTCAAGAAGTGGACACATTGGTCTTCTAAGCTTGGCATCCAATGCCTCTTAATCTAGCACTAGAGGCTTTTACACATCCTCCTAGAACCACCACCAGACATTCTATCAATTCAATGACTTCCAAGCCATGTGACTCCAAAGAAGTTACTCAACCTCTCTGTGCCTCGGTTTTCTCAATCAAATGAAATAAATTATTTAAAGAGTTTTGCACACCATCTAGCATGCAGTAAGCATTTGACAAATGCTGTGTATTAGCTCCTGTCCCATGAATACCTCTGCCTCTGGGCCTTCACTCGCTTTCATCCTGGCACATCTGTATGTTTCCCATTCCTTAAGATTGAGCTCAAATACTGACTGGCCAGAAAGTTCCCCGATTCTCTTGGTAAGAAATAACCTTGCCATATCCCACTCATCCCTTCACTGAACCTCCTGCTTCTACTTATCATCGTTATTTTTCTACTTTGTTATAGTTTGTTGGTACTTATTACCACAAATATCTTAGGGACAGAACATGTCACCAGTTCTCTTCTGAATACCCTCCATGGTGCTGAGCCAAGAGCCTCAGCACATGAAGGATTTTGGGTAAGTGTTGGTTGAATGAATGAATCAAGTAAATCAAGCAAAACCTCAAAAGCCCGATTGATTCTCCTTTTCATTTTGCATTCTGATACTTTGGTTTCATGAAGATGGGACTCTAAGGTCAGTTTCCAGTGGAAGTCTAGAAAGGCTCATTAGTTTTCAAAAATATATTGGATATGAAAACTGACAGAAATGCAATTTTTGCTCAGGTTTCATTTCAGCATGGGTGGATGGTTTTTCTCGATAATTTGTAGCCTATGAACTCATTTATTTATACCACATCTAGGCACAGACTGGAGACTTGGAGTTTTGAGCCCAGGAGGAAGCAGGAGCAAGTGAGCCTGGGACCCAGGGCATGAGAGAGACTTTGTCAAACGTTGCTAATTAAGTCTGGGATCCATCTCTCCCTCAGCCTACCAGAATGATGACAATGGGCTGCAGCTATTATTTTATTAGAGAATTCCCACTGTAACTTGTTTCTTTGTTATTAGTGAAAGAGAAGGCTGTGTGCATTAGCCACATACCAGGGCCACACTTTACCCCAATTTAGAAAATAAATGTTCTCCTACTGGATTTAAATTCATGGAGTTTAGTTTTAACTTCAGGGAAATTGTGGTTCCCACGCCTATGACACTTCTAAGTGCTGGATGAATCACAGACTTCTAGAAAATTGAAAAGGGACTCAGAGATTAATGATTCCAACGTCCGATGCTTTCATCTCCCCAAACAGCTCTAAGCGAGAACTGTGCAACTTCCAGTGACAGGGAGTTCTATTGCTACATGAGGCAGCCCATTTCCTTTTTATTATAACTCGAATTCTTATTGATATTAATAGTAACATCGGCTTGCATTCTCATGGTGATTTACTTCCAAGAAAGCATTTTCACATTCATCATGTTTGATTTTCACAAGGTTGTTGGGAAGAGGCCCTGGTCCCCTCCACCACCCCTTCTTCACCGATGGGGAACATAAGCCTGGATTGCTCTAAGCTATGACTCTTGTGCGGGGTCTCTGACTCCACATGTGAGATGATTTCCACCAGGCTGTAAGTTCCCTTTTAAAAAATAAGTTATTTTTACCATCAATTTTTAAATAACGTAGTATATTTTTTGAAAATGTAGAGGGAAAGTGAAACGCTCTAACTATATGTTTTGAACTCACTCCCTATCTCAGTACTTACTCTTGGAGATAGTTTAACCATGTGGCCAAAGTCCAGGGAAGAAAGGCGGCCTATAAGAGGTCCCACCTGCCCGACTGCAGCCGCAGTTTCCATGTGGAGATGATTCGGGCAACTTCCTGAGATCTGCTTGCAGTGAGCAATGGCTTGCATCTCAGAGAGCAAGAAGCAAAGCCTGGGAGAAGCTGGCTGGCCATTAGTGTGTAGTTCACAACCCCAGTAGAAGCTGGGTCCTACTGGCATCAGCTATTTTGGGTGGCCCAGTCCTGCTGAAAGGTACCGCTCTTTTCCAGTGTCGCCTTTTCCCTCTCATGTACCTGCACAAGTTCATGAACCTAATGGCCTCCCCCTTTCCTCCATTCAATAACCCTAGACTGTCTATCAGTTGCTGTTGATCTACCTGGAAAGGGACCAAAGCCTGGAAGTCCCCCAAAGCCCAGCCTTAGTAGTGTTGAGGGAACTTACACTGGCTGATGGTGCTGGCAGGTCTAAGCCTGTGTTCATAAGAATGAAAATACAGAAAAAGGAAGAGGAAGAAAGAAGGAGAAGAAATAAATATGGAAAATTTGAGAGAAGGAGAAACCTAAAGGGAGAACTATAACATTGACAAGTAAAAATAGGGTAAAGCTTGTTTAAATGGAAAGGAGAAAAGAGAGAGCAAGAAAGAGAACTCTCTGGTACAAATTTTCAATGAGATTCAAGAAGATATTACAAAAAGGAAGCTGATAATAAGAAAGAACTCAAAAATTAGGAAAAATAATTGAAAAACAACTTCTGAAATTAAAATAATCTATAGGAGTGTAAAAATATTAAAGGACTGAAAACTAAATTATATTATACTAAACTAAACTAAATTATACAGAATATAGAACATAAAAAATCAAATCAATGAAAATTATTGGTGAAAATAAAAGAGAAATGGAGAATAGGCTTAGGATATATAATTGGCCAAGACAAGCATCTCCAGAGGAGAAAAAGGAAAGAATGGAGAAACAATTAAACATTTCAAAATTTTTCCTGTCTCTGATTAAAGATCAATATTTTGGGATTAAAAGCAGAGAATTATATACATTATTTTAGAAAGTAATAAAAATAAACATTTTCTGGTGGAATTTTAATTTCCAGGAATAAAAAGCACATTGTACAAGTTTCTCAAAAGAGACAACAAGTTACTTACAAGGGGAAGAGAATGATTTTGACATCAGAGTTTTTATCTGCAACACTGGAAGCTAGAAGATATTGGGAAATATTCAAAGAATATCAATGGGAAAGGACTGTGATTTCTTTGGTTTTCCAACCAAGGACGTCAAAGACTCAAAAAGTATGTACCCATGAATATCTTACAAAGGACTTAAAGAAATAGGCCTTTTAAGTTAAAATTTAATCAGGAAAAGGAAATCAGATTGGGGAAGATGAAACATACAAGAAAAATACTGATTTCCAATGAATCCAGTAAATTTTATTTTTTAAATGTAAACCAAATTTCTTAAAATAGAAGAGGGATGCTGAAATAAATATTGTAACAACTCAGAATAAAAATTTCAATCATGTTAACAAGCAAAAGGAGGATGGAGTGGGGGAACCCATTCCTAGAGTCTCTCCTTTAGGAAATAAAAGTTAGTATCTAACTTTTAAAATTTGTATTTGGATAGGTTTAAGTCAACTTGTTAAAGGTTTAAAACTAACCATTAGTAAAATATAAATGCATAGTACAGCTAAAACAAAATATCAAAGGTGAAATGATGGAATAAAAAAGACAGTTATATCAGATATAGTAAGGAAAGGAAAAAAGAGTAAATAAGAAGTCATATGAATGAAAAACACAAAATACAAAACTCAAGTTCAAAATGGTTCAATGAGTAATTCTACTGAGTATTTAAAAAAGAAAAAAAATTGCTAATCTTACACAAAATGGACCAGGTAATAAAAAGAGGGAGCACTTTCCAATTTGTTCTTTAAAGTCAACATATTATGAATACCAAAACCTGATAAAGATGATTTAAAAAAGGAATATTACAGGTTAGTTTCACTTACAGATATACTCGTACATGCAAAGTCCTAAACAAAATAGTAATAAATGCATTTTAGCAACACATTAAAAGGATAATGCCTCACGTTCAATTGAGTTCATTACAGAAATTCACGTTTCATTTAACAACAGAAAAAACTATCAATTAATTTGCAACATGAATAGAAGAGCAAAACATAATATAATCATATGAATAGATAAAGAAAATCATTTTATAAAATTCATCATCTACTCATTATAAACATTCATAGCAAGCCTGGAAGCCAGCTATATAAAACTTTCAGCAAATTCATACTTAATGGTGAGATGTTGTAAACTTCTCTCTCAGAGTAATTTCAGTGCAAAATACCTGATTTCTACATCTACACTCACTATTATTTTGGAGGTTCTAGATAGTGCAGTAAAGCAGGACAAAAAAAAAAAAGTATAACAAAGGGATTAAAAGGCTTAAAAGGAAAGAATAATAATGTCATTATCATAGATATATAATGGTGTATGCAGAAAATCTAAATAAACTTACAGATAAAGCATTAGAATTAATTTAAAAATTTAGTACATTTTCGATATACAAAACCATTACACAAAAATCAAATGTATTCATGAATACCTGCGACAAGCAGTTAAAACATAAACTTCTAAAAATGTGCCATTTGTAAGAACATAAAAAATATTAAATATCTACGATGAAATCTAACAAAAGATGTGTAAGGCTTCCCTGCAGACAATCATAAAATATTGTTGAGAGACATTAAGGAAGATCAAACTAAATAGAAAGATTTAATATGTTTATAGACTGGGAGACTCAGTATCATAAATACGAAATTTGTTTCCAAATTGATCTAAAAATTCAAGGCAATTCCAAACAAAATCCCCAAAAGATGATATTTTGGGAATTTGATGAGCTGAATATAAAATATGTGTGGAGATACAAAGAGTCAAGCATAACCAAAATACTTTTGAAGCAGAAACCAAGGCCGGAAGACATACTATACAGGATATGAAGATTTATTATCAGGTTACAGTTATTAAAACAGTATGATGTGAGCACAGACTATAAACCAGTGGACTAAAATGTAGAAGACAGAGGCCAACTCCAACACACATGGATACTGCATCTGTTACCCGAGTGATAATGCAGAGCAGTAGAGAAAGACACTAATGGTAGAAATTTAGGCTTTGAATAAAGAGAGAAAATAAAAATTAGGAAACAGAAATGTATGAAGAATCTAAGCGAAATACATAATTCTTTAGGAAAGCTGAAATGACCAAAACTGACTTGAGATAGGGCTCTCTGGCCCCCCGCACCTTGTATATGTAGGCTTAATGTGCATCAGGAAGAAGGCTTTGTTGCAGTACCGCCCAGTGACTGGCAAGTTCAGTTCAGAGGACACATTTTGTCTGCAGAGCTCACCAAGTTCTTCAGTCCAGCTTTGCTAGTAATAAAGAGGTGACTGCGTTTTCATTTGCTCCTAGCTTCAGTGCCTATTTTTCAATGTGTTCTGAATATGAGCGGAGAAAGTGTGAGTAATTAGCTTTCCAACATATTCCACAATATAAACAAAATTTAAAAATTCCCAAATCTTTTTCTGAGGCTAGCATAGACCTGACACCAAACTTGACAAAGAAAGCATTTTACACACAGACACACACACACACACACACACACACACACACACTCACACACACACTTCTAATTAAGGAATGTTATATTAATTGTGTCAACTGACTTAAGGAAAAAAGGAAACTTATTTGTATATGTTACAAAAATATATGAGAATATGTCCTTTGGTATGCTGGAAACAAGTATTTAAAGCCTCCCTTTGTGCTGCTTCCATTCCCAGACACACTCTCACCTGGCCATGGCAAGGTATTCACCAACAGGTACAAACTGATGTTCTATCAGCTTAGGACTCCAGCAGAATAAGAGCCTTTCTCCACTGACAACTGCAGCTCAAGTCCTGAGACAGGGTCTCATTGGTCTGGCTTGGTTCCCATGGCAATCACTGACCCATTCACCGTGGCCAGATCTGGTGCTCGAACTGGCCAGGAGTGAATTATGGGTCCACTGCTGGAGCAGGGGTAGAGTTAGCCTGACCTGAACCTCATGGGCTG
The DNA here is from genome assembly GCF_036562045.2 of Rhinolophus sinicus. Taxonomy (NCBI): domain Eukaryota; kingdom Metazoa; phylum Chordata; class Mammalia; order Chiroptera; family Rhinolophidae; genus Rhinolophus; species Rhinolophus sinicus. Next base: position 50,481,558 of record NC_133751.1, read on the forward strand.
AGAGTGAGAAAGTGGTAATTAATAAAGTAAAATAAAATAATAGTAATAATAAATAAAGTTTAAAAATTAAAAAAAAAATTGAGCCTCTTACTAAGAGAAAGGAGAATTTATTCTGGATAAGCAAAAGCAAAAGACAAGCATACACACAGAACAAACACAAAATATAAAACAACAACACTTAATGTAAGATTATAAAAATCTTAGTAAATTAAATGCAGCTATATATTCAATGAATAATATACAGTCAATTCGAAGAGTTAATGCAAGGATAGTTCAGTATTAGGAAGTCCATGAATGAAAATCAGAACATTAACTATTAAAACAGAATAACCATGTGGGCTAAAATTATTGGACTTGATTCAGCATCTATTTCTGGTTAATTGACTCATTCTTCTAACAAATATTTCTTGCACACCAACTATGTACTAAACACTTTTCTAATCACTGGATATAGGAGTGACCAAATGGGCAAAACTCCTTTCCTTGTGGAAGTTACATATTACTGATTAAAACTCTATGCAAAATAGTGAGAATATAAACCATCATAAATATGGTAAACATTATTTGTCAGATGCTAACAACAAAATTGAATATTGAAGCACTAAAGACATTTCCGTCCTAGGGTTTTTATTTTATTCATCTTTCAGGGCACAATTTTAATAAGGTTACTGGGAAGTGCAGATATATGTACTGAGTTCCTACTTGATAAGAATATCTCCCCCCCACACACACCCTTGCAAGTGAAAATAACTTGACTAGATAGATTTTCCAGCCTTGAATTTTTCCATTTAAATTCTGCACAATGGTGTACCAGCTCGAGAGTGTTCCTGCTGTCACAGAGCTTAAGTCATAAAGAGTGATAACAAAGTCAATACATTTATAAGTGTGAAAGTGTTTTAGAAGGAGAAATACCAGCTGCTAGGGGAGCACACAGGACAGACAAGTCCAGGTGTGGGGAACATGAGAGGCTCATTTGTTAGAGAAAAAGACATCCAAGCTAAGACTTAAGGGGTAGGTAGGAGTTGCCAGGGTGAAGAAGGGATGAAGGAGCCTTCTCGCCGCCAAGAGCAGGATGTGGAAAGGCACAGAAAAGGAAGAGGAGCCGCAGACTACGATTCTAGAGCAAGAGCCCTTGGTTTTAAATCCTGGCCTGGCCGCGTAGCGGCTGTGTGAGAGTAAACAAATTGTTTCATTGTTGTGCTTACATCTGCGAAATGGGGTTCAGAATGGGAACTACCTCACAACAGTCCTTAAGGTCATGTCCTCCAACCTACCTTTGGTGCAGAACTATTCAATATCCTCATCGTGGGGTCACCCTGCTGAGTCAGTGTAACCTACTCTTGAAAGAGCTTGGATTTCAATCCAGGTCTTTAGTTTTTAATCTGGCCCTTTCGATGTGACATCAAAATTCCCAGGATGCTGCTAGAGAGAGGGAGCTGGTGGGTGCGGCAGCCCACACTATCTTTATTCAGCTTGGCATGACAGTTTTGTTCAGTTACCCCTTATGTCGAATAAAATGCTTTGCTTGTGGCTTCTCTCTCCTGCATGTAGTTCAGCCCTTTGGAATGATCACGGATAACCTTGCATAGTTTTGAATATGAAAGGGCTTTGGTAATTCCAGATGCATCTGTCTAGTGCATCTTCCCTTTCTCACAGTAATAGTCCCATTTACTTCACCGCTGTTCCTTCTTCTCAGGCACAGACTTATATAGACTATTTTCCTCCTCTTCCAGAAGGTTCATTCTAGATCTCTTCCTCAGCTTTAACTACCTAGTTTTCTGTGAGGGAAAAGGTAAGCCCTGCCAGCAGGTGGACTTGCACTGAAGTTCACTGCCCTTCTGCACACCTGAGACAGCGGGAGTGCTGTCAACAGCACTAATGGGATACAGGAGGACTTCTTTGCATCCCTTCGTGTAGATCCAGAGCTCGGATCCATCCGCAGAATGCCAAAACTGAACTCAGAAACCATCAGGTCCAATGCTATATTATGCAGAAAGGGAAGCTGTGGCCAAGAGGTGAAGCAACTGATCCAGAACGTGGCCATTGGCTAGTGGCACAGCCTGGATTCAAGTCCAAATCCTCTTACCCTGCATCTGATCCTCTTTATATTTATCAAATCCCCTGGGACAGTATCTCACTTTCTTCTCCCTAAATATCTGTGCTAGCATAATTTTCCAGCTCAGTTCCACATATTAGCGCTCAGAATATTTGTTTCCCAAACCTCAGGAGCTTAATCAGAAACAAAATTTGAATCCAAAAATTAATCTGCTTTTGGGTGACATGGATTATAACAAGGATGGAGTGGGAGAAAACACACAAAAAAATAAAACCTCAGAGTGTTTACAGCCTTATGACATCCATCAGACTGCAACTGAAATTGGACGCGACAGAGCATTATAAATCTTGGATGTAGAAGGGAAGAGCAAGGAGAGAAAATACTGCAATAGCCCTGACGCCTCAAGCAGCATTCATCACCTGTAATCTCCCAGCCTCTCCATCTTTGGAGCATGTCGTGTGCACAACAGCTTTTGTGCAGAAGCAGGAACCCTCACTGATCTCTCTGCAGACCTGACACATGTGACTGATATCTAACAATTAAAGGTGCTCACAGGGTCAGCCAAGCCCCTCCTCATTGAAACAGGGTTATAATGAACCTGGATTTTAAAAAATAAAATGAAAAAATAATCTCTGAAGAGTTGGGAGGGAGAGAGATAGAATTAACCTCTTTATTCTCAACAAGAATGGAAAACCTAATCTTTGATCTTATGGATGAGAATGAAGAGTGCCCCACAGAGGTACATGAAACAGGCTGTGAAAATGACCTGTCAGAAGGAACTCAGGAGAAATCAATAACTTCAGTGGGAGATGCTAGGTTAGATTGTGAAACTACTGCAGGCTGAATTTCTTGAACTATCCTTGGGGGGACAATTCTGAGTCTTTGCAAAACAGCTACATGGAGGTCATGGTCAAAAGACCTTTAAAACACTAAGCAGACCACCCCTAGATGGGCCTGTGGCTTTGAGCCTGCTTGTTTCCTGCTACTGGCCTGGGGTCTTGGTTGCTCCTTGCACAGGTTTCAAATTCTTCCTGACATCAGGAGAGGTTATGGGGATCTCACCAAGACGCGAGCTGCACTCTCAGGGTCAGGCTGAAGCCACACAGGTCAAAAGCCAAGTTCCTGTGATGGGTACGCCTGTCAGCAGACGGCACAACCTCGCCCCAGCTTCACATTGCAATGACCCTGAGTGATCTATCTCTATTTCTCGTAGCTCTCCTCCATGGATTTCAGTGGGCCCTGCTGTTAATTAAATTCATACATTACGACGGCGGCTGTCTCCTGGACCCCATCCACCAGAAACCAAGCTCCTTTCTGGTGCCAGGTCAACTCAGCCATAATGACTAGACTAATGAAGGCTGACCTTGCCTTCCAGAATCACACAGTGGAAGAAAGCACACAAGTGGGACGTAAATCATTTGGCTTCACCTCCTATCTCGGCCAGTCATATGTTAGATCTCAGTCCGTTGCTCAAGATTCCTGAGCCTCAGATTTTTAATTGATAGTGTTTTTTTATGCAGCAGTGTATTTCAGTATCAGTCTTGGAGCTGTAACACAGGAGTTCTACTCCCGGCTGTGTCGTGGATTCAGTGAGGCTGAAGAAAGAAGATGCAGCCATAGGTAAAACGTTCATACCACAGTTATATTCTCAAGGCGGCCGGTTGAGACACAGGAAGCAGCGTCTGCACTCGCTGGAGCAGCCACGACAGTTATACAGCACACAGAACAAAAGTGGCTTACAGCCAGATGGTTACATACATGAACGATGGGCGTCCAGGTGGTCTGCGAATGCATGGGCTACCAGCCGAGCCAGTACTTTTCCATGGGAGGCCGAGAGCCTCGCTCCACTGCTCTCCTGGCCCTGTCCTAACAGAGCTTTTTAAAAATACATGCTTTCCCCAGCCCAGACCTGTTAAATGAGAATTTCCAGAGGTGGGACTGGGCATCTATATTTTACAAAGCTCTATTAGATGCCTCTATTCTGAAACATTCTTTGTTAAGGGTAATAAGCCATTGGGTTATTGTAGGGACAACATAGCTATGGGGAGAAAGGTACAGTCTAAGAGATAAAGTTCTCTAAAATTTAGTTATTCAATTCATCTTCTCCTTTTCTTCTTTACAACACACAGGCACAGAAGCTTTCTTGGTTCTTGGTCTTCAATATCTCTTTCTTTTCCATATGTGGGGACTTATCTCTCCTTTACTCTTTAAATATTGAATTCAAATGCTTTATTCCATTCAAATGCGACTACCAGTATTTCAAGACTTTACATATTCTTTCTTCTATGAAATGATACTGTTTGACGTTTTGTAGTTATGGGTTATATCTATATCATATTGGTACATTTATCATTAAATCCAATGCGATGGGTATTCTTATTTCTGCTTTATAGATGAGGACATTAAGTTTCAAAGAGCTTAAGTAACTCAGTAAGGGTTGGTGGTGGAACATATACCCTTTCCTTCTAATTTAAAGTCCATTGCTTTTCTCCCTGAGTCATGCTAGGAAAAGTATCTGAATTCTTTACTTGTAATTCAAATGTCAAGCATTACAAAGAAAGCAAGTGAGGAATGGAACTTAGAGAACCTTTAACAACTCTCCCATGGCTTTGTGGTTCAATGATTCTAGTTGTATGTTGAGAAATCTTGATGGCTGTTGGAATTTCTTATTCCTCCCTCATATATCATGAGATGAATAGATAATTCGTCTGACCCAGGTAGCACCTGGCTCCTGTTCCAGAGAAGAGCACAGGGGTGGCCCTACCCCCTTGAGCATGGGCCCTGGTCTCTTCTCTCATCTATATTTTAGATGAGAGAAATCTAAATATAGATTAGATATATTTAGATCTAAATATAAGCGTGGTATAAGCGTGGCTATAAGCGTGGCTGTAAGCGTGGTGGGCTTTGTTCTCATTACTAGGTAGAAACGAAGGCACACATGGGAAGGAGTGGGGTGGTTCCCATGCCCCACAGTGAAGGCTAGAAGGGGCTGGCATTGGGCATTTCCCATCCTCTAGGTCAGTTGCACTTTTGTAATACCCAAGTGTGTTATGCCCCAATGAAATAGTTGTCCTTCCATTTATGACAACATGGCCAGACGGAAAAAGCAGAGAACCATATGATTTCACTGATATGTGGTATATAAACCAAAAACAGCAAAAGAACAAGACAAACAAAAGAGACACAGACAATAGTATAGTGGTTACCAGAGGGTAAGGGGGCGGGTGGTGGGAGATGAGGGTAAGGGGGATCAAATATATGGTGATGGAAGGAGAACTGACTCTGGGTGGTAAACACACGATGGGATTTATAGATGATATAATACAGAATTGTACACCTGAAATCTATGTAATTTTACTAACAATTATCACCTCAATAAACTTTAATTTAAAAAAAAAATAGTTGTCCTTGAGGGCAGTCCTTGTTAAGAACAGAGAGTTCTGGGTATTTTTAAAAGGTGGCTATTTTCTTCCTCCTCTGGTCAGAAGCACAGGAAGATTTTTCTCCACTTTCACAGTGAAACCCTGGTGGCACTCCTGCAGGTAAAACTCACGAAAGTGTGAGAACTCCCTTAAGACTGTACACCCGTCCCCCGGGATTTTTCTATTCTCAAGCTTTGCCTTATTCAGCCTCCAGCAATTGGTTAACGACAGTTTAACTTTCTTACCAGAACTGGTTCCAGTGGTGGCTTCTGTTCCTGCCATTTAGTTCTGAGAAGCTGTGATTCTCTGTATCTACCGTCTGTCTCCCCAGTTTCCAGGGTAGCAGTTCGCCCTGTGACCCCAATTCTCTGATGGATCTAAGAAGAGTTGTTGATTTTCAGTTTGTTCAGTTCTTTTCTTGCTGTGAGGATGGGAGTGATGGTGCTTTATACATGGGAAGGAGGTGAAGAAAAATTAAGTTGCTCTTTGTCTTGATTGGGGTCCTTCCAAAAGCACAGCCCAGACAAGAACTTGGTGCAGGTAATTACTGTGAGAGGTAATCCCTGGGGGCAGGAGCAAGGGATTAGGTCAGGGATGGGAGAAAAACCAATTACAGGCATAGTGTTAGCCTGCTGGTGGGGGTGGTTACAGACGCTGCCTTAACACATCTTCACCACAGCCTTGGAACAGAGCCTGGAGAGTCCTGACTCCGGTTTTCATTCCACCTGTGATAACATGGAGGCAGTAGCTGTTAAGACTGGGTCTCAGAAGCTCTCATTTGCCAGTGGCTATGATGGGCTTGGCCGCTTGGGACTGGTCACCCTCCTTTCTGGGGCTCAGCTTTCTTTCTCACAGAATGTCTTTCTACCCCAAAACTATCCAAATGGTTTTCTATGGAAGCAAACCCCAGCATCCCAGATAGACTGTGTGAAGCCTGAAGCGTAGCAGGTTTTCACGGAAATTGTGAAACAAATTGCCCCTTTGGAAATTTGTGAGGTTTTGTTTTAGTTCTTTTGATTTTACACATGTCTTCTGGTTCTTTCCAAGAGGTTTATTGTATTGTCCTTTTCACGCTGTCTTTGCACTCTGGAATGGTGTTCTCAGCAGGCCAAGCCTAGGTCTGAGCAGCAGCTGGCTCTGGGCTTCACACTCTGTCTCACTGCTTACAAGGTATTTGGCTATCAAAACAGAGGTTGTACTGGTGTCCTAGGCGAGAGCTGACCTCTCCCAGGGAAGTGCATAAAGTGGGGTTGGGGGTTAGATAACAAACGTGTGACAGGAATGTATATCGCTGCTCAGTCTGTATTCTTCGCTGACTGTTCTACTTTTTGAGTCCTTATACATATGCTTATTTGTAGTGTTTTTTTTTTTTTTCACCTTGTGCTGTAATTTTTAAAAATCTCTATTTGTAATTTTATTTTGCTCCATATCCAGTGTGTTTTAAAACAATTTTATGGTAAATTACAAAGAAACATACAACATAGCAACAGCAACAACAAAATAGCAAACACTTCTATTTGCTTACTAAGTGCCAATAACTATTTTTAGACTCATTCAATCCTCACAACAGCCCTGTGAGGTGGGTAGTATTATTAGCCCCACTTTTTAGATGGAGAAATTGAGGCACAGATAAGTTAAGGACTTGCCCAAGGCCACCAAGCTGGTAAGTGGCATAACTAAAGTTCAACCAGGATAGGCTGGCTCCAGATCTATGCTCGCAACGAAAAGGATAAGCTGAGAAAAAAGTGAGAAGTGGGGAAATGAAGGTAGACGCCCTTTTACATGTCTGTCTTTTCTGCTAGACTGTGCTTTGCCTGAGAATAAGGGCTAGCAGATTATGGGTATTCGGTACATGTGTTCTTTGATCTTTTAAAGAAAACTGTCTAATTCTACTTTCCCTTAACTCTGCTGGTGTCCTGTTGTAAGTAGTTGTGATTTCTCATACCGTGCAGTATAGGGACAGTAATGAGGGGTAGAATTAGCCCCTTCCATTACATTTCAGAACATGTGATCTCAACACCTCCCTTACCCTCCAGGCTGACCTTATGCTGAGGAGTGGGCCTAACTGGGGCAGTGGGCCTTCCTAGGCTGTGCTCAGGGAACCCAGCTCAGATGGCACAATCCTTAGAGGAGCGGCATGGAGATCCCTACTCAGATTCCCCAAAATAGCTCCCTGTGTCTCCTGCCATTAGCAACCCATTCTTTCTTTAGACATGCCCATTATTTCATGGGTCGTAGGGTGACCTCAGAAATTTGAGCCTCGGCTCTGCCACTTAGCAGACAGATCATCTCAGGGTCTGGGGGGTGAAGATATATTTGGCATCACCGACACAGCAGGGGCTCCTGGTCCAGAATTCAGTTTTTCCTACTCTGAATTCTTGAAGCAGGAGAACTGGACTTAGATTAGGGATCATCCAGCCTTATTATTCCCCAGATCAATCACCTTAACATGTTCTGTATCTGTTCTCCATATACCTCCAGAGCGTATGCTAACTAGTTGAAGAGATGTTTAAATACATTTCTTGTTTCTCTCCTTTAATCAAAGCAAGTTCCTTCATCCCCTACCACCCCCAAGCTCACATAACTACAGGAATAAATTATCAAGTGGATGATGACTATAGACAGAGCGTCCACCTCTGCTTGCAGTCTCACGCCCTGAGTCCTTGTCATTCATGCTGCCTTCCTGTATTCCCAAGCCTACAGTATCCCCAAGAAGAACACATCTTTTTCTGTTAAGCTTTCTGCTAGACTTATTTGTGAAGGTCATGTGATATTCTAAAAGTGAGTCATACCTCAGATTATGAAACTGGACTTTAGCTCTAGTTATTGCAAATCTATCTTGGCTCTGGTTTCTGCCACTTGTAAAAATAAGGGAGCTGGACGATTGCAGGAATGGCAAAAAAGTTTCCTCTACCAATCAGTTAATAGTAGCTACTCAGAACACTGTGATGAAAGGGTAAAGTTATACCCCGACCCAGAGCAACAGGTACAAGCATTGATCAGTAAGGTCTGTCTTGGGCAAGAACTAGGGAGAAACATCACTTGCCATCCCAGGATTAGATGATCCTGTAGATTCATCCCAGCTCTGAACTGCTGAGAATCTAAATTTCCCCATGCCCTCCTTTCTCAGAAATGATCTGTGCTTTGTTGCTTTGGGGAATCCTGCCTTGATTTCTACTGTCTTTTGAGGAACTCTTTAACTAATCTATGATAAGGCACCAACCGTGGATGAAAGCCTAGAGGTCATTATCATCACATTTTTTGATTTGGGTAAGTCACTTCCACACCTTGGTTCTCAGTGACATGGGAAGAGGGGTCATAAGATGATATCTAAGACCTCTTCCAAATACTGAGTTTCATGAATCATTATCCTGGAGTCACAATGCTGTGGCACAAAGAAACCAAGTGACTTACAGTAGCTCCATGGCATTTTAAAAGGGTTGTAATCTCCTTGTCTTTCTTCTTTTTCTTTGTGGTGGTGGGGAAGGTAATGGGCTTTCTCCAGCCCTCAAATCTCAAATCATACCTTTAGGCTACCCCCTCCTCTGTCTACTGGAACAGGCTGGCCTGGAGCAGTTGTGTGTGTTAAAGGAAACACACAAAGAGAAGGCAGAGGGGCAGGGAGTGCAATGGTCCAGTCAAGACAACATTTTGGGGGAAAAAGAACATTTGAGGAGTCAAGAGATAGGGTATATGGCCATGCTCTGAAGATAAAGGATAAAAAGTATGGACTTGTGTTCTTAGACCAAGCAGAAAGTAGAAGAAAGATGGGGAAAGGACCTATCTATGATTGGGGCAGGTGAGCAGAGCTCAGAGAAGGGACATGGGATGTTTGGGTTCTGATCCGTACTGGCATTGATTTGCTGTGTGACCTTGATTTGGGCATGAAAAGTTTCCTCTGGGTCTCAGTTTTCTCATGTATAATAATCAGAGACAATGAGAACAGTTGATTCCAAATGAGAACAGTGGATTAGAACTGGGCTTTCCAGTTCGAATATTCTGTGGGTCCAATCCAAATTCCTATAATTGTCTCTATAGACAAGAATTTCCTATATTGTCTGTGTAGAGATAGGTGCCCTCCACGTGTAAAGTTATAAAAACAGAGAGTTTGTATAGAACAGACTATCCTGGGAGGGAGGGAAGAAGGGGAGGGTGTTTCTGCCTCCCAAATAGAGCATGCTGAAATCTCGAAAGCCTGAAAAGACAGACTGATGCTATTGGGGACCCAGTAACTAGTGGGGCTTCTAAGTACGTAAGTGTCCTGCTTGTCTTATTTCCTCCATTTGAATTTAAACTCCAGAGGGACAGAGCCTACTTATTAGAATCTTAGACTCTGAGTTAGAAGTTACTTTAAAGGTCATCTAGTCCCAATCCTTCACCCCATGAATGGAAATTTTCTCTATCCTTCCACCAAAATATGGCTCCCACACCTGCTTGTATATTGCCCCCAAGATAATTTATATAGCCAATGGCAGAGTTAAATAATCCTTTCATTCAGCCTAGTGTCCTGCCCCAGGACCCAGAAGATCTCACTAGACCAAACCACTAGGTCAGGATTTCAAGATGTTTCCTCTAACACTAGCTCCAGAGTGCCAGCCTCTAATGTGAAACACTATTTTAAGCTTCTCAGGGAGGGAGGTGGGTGGAGACATTGCAGATTTTGGAGTCACACAAGTCAGAGTTCAAATCTCATCTATGCTGTTTACTAGCTGGGTGGCTTTGAGCAAGGTACCCGAGCTCTCTGGGGTGCCCACCTGCAAAATATCAGTCATAACCTCCCTCAGGGAATTACGGTGAAGATTCATCCTGAGCTGAGTGTTGTTCACATGTCCTGTGTCTGCACGAGGGTGTGAGCACCTATGGGAAAAGAAACTTTCTTAATCAATGGCACTGGCCCTAGTACTGAGCATTGTGCTTTGCTAGGTGTGAAAATAGGAGAATAATGAAACAAAAACTAACTTATAGGTGCTCCCAAAATCTAGAACAAAGCTCTGTACTCAGACATATCTTAGCAATACCTATTCACAAACTGCTAATAGCATTTGGAAGACTTGTTTGTGTACTCAGTCTAAAACGGAAGTTTGAAAAAAGAGCCAGTATGTGTCTAGGCATAGAAACTGAAACTGCTTTTTTCTCTTGCAGGCATGAAACGAAACTAACGGCAACTCACTAAACATGGACTCCCAGCTGCAGGAGAAAGTGGTTGTGGATGTTGGGACATGGGAGCAGACATTTCAAGAACTGATCCAGCAGGTGAAACCCCGGGCCAGATGGACCCTGAAGTTGGATAAGAATCTTCAGCCACACTGTGTGGCCCAAGGGTGGAAGCAATACCAGCAGAGAGCATTTGGCAGGTAGGTGAGAGTTTGTCTAGGATAGGCCTTCCTGGGCAAAGAGGCTCAGCTTAGCTTTGATTGATTCCTTTGAGAGCTTGTTAAAAGAATAAATGTATCCAGGCTCCACCGCCCTCCCCCAGCTTTTTTGTGTCTGTGGTTACAGTGTTGTTCTTCAGGATCTAAATAAGACTCCATGCCTCTATTTTTCTCAACAGCAGGAAGTTTCTTCTTTTATTAGATTTCCTCCCTAAATATTTCTGGAAATCCCCATGGAATGCTTTATGTTCCATGAATCTGTCCTCCTATTCCCTCACCCCCTAATTTGTTCCAGACTGCTTCTATCTAGCTAGCGTCTTTTGCTATGTCGCCTGCCGGTCCTGACTGGCTTCCCCAGGCTGCCGCGACCCTGCTAGCTTGTTCAGTATTAGCCTGCAACTGGAGCCTTCCTTTAAAGCCCAAGAACTGATGAATGCTATGCAATCACTTTGAATATTACTTTACTGAAGGCCTGGGGATAACAGGAGGGAATGATGCTGCAAGAAGGACAATCTAAAATGTAGTTCCAGGAGTCCCCAAATGGTGCCCCCCTTTCCGGCCATCTCCTTCTTTAACCCCAGCAAAAGCCTCAGAGTTGCAGGAACCAGCTTCCTTGCTCACGTCAGGGGGGTGAGAATTGCTGACCTGGACAAGGAAGTCTTTTCTTTTGATATGGTATACAGAAAATTTCACTCTACTTTCCATCACCTGTTATCCTGCTTCCCTGCCTGCCCCTATCCTGCCTCGGGTATCTTCTGCTCCATTCCTTATGGATTATTAACGATGTCATGCATTTGCAGACTTCTATTCCCTTGTCCATAATTTCTGCCTGTTTGGCAGGCCCTTTCCTTCCTCCCTCCTTATGCATCCTTCAAGGACCAACTCAAGCACCACTGCCTCCTTAAAGCACTCTCTGGTCTTCCTAGGCAGAGCAAGTGTCCCTTCTTGTCCATTCCCATAACATAATGCATATATATATATATATATATATATATATATATATATATATATATATATGTATTTATTTATAATACATTTGTTATATAAATAACATATATGTATATACCACATATTATAGAATATATATTGATATATAATATTTTTAGTGGCAGAACCCATGATTTAAATGAATGCTCTGGGGCTCTGTAGAACAGTTTTTAAGGCACTGGCCCAAGGCCATGTAGCCATCATTCTGTTCTGCTTTGTAAGCCGTGAGCTGCAGAAGTGTCTCTCTCTGCACAAGTGTCTCTCTCTGCACCAGCCAGAGCTCCCTTAGGCAGTCCCCCAAACAGGAGTTGCTTCTTCTCCTGTTCAGATAAATTGATTTGATAGTCATTCTCAGATGGGAAAAGCAACCTACCAGCACACCTTTGGAAAAATGTCAACCAGATTTTGAAAAGCGTTTTGTAGTTTACAAAGTGCTTCCACACACACTATCTCACTTAATGATGACAACATAATCCTTGACTATTTTATTTGATGGACATAAAAATTGAGGTTTAGAGCAGGGAAGTGCTTTTTTCAAGGTCCCCTGATGTAAACTATGAACTGGGGTTCCTACCCAAGTATTATGGCCCCAGGCCCTAAGTCAGTTTCTGTAGGGGCAAAACTAGCCCTGTTGCTCATAGAGGTGATGTGGTACAGTAGGTAGGTAAACAAGGTTGGTTTCAAAAGGCCTGGAATTGGAAACATGATTCTGCTTACCTTGTATGTTCTTGAGGAAGTTGTATACTTTGTTACTCAGTTTTCTCATCTGGATATTGGGCTCAATGATGCCTATGTCAGAGGGCGGCTTTAAAAATGAAATGGTGTAACACCTGTAAAGTACCAGTTACAGTGCCTGCCTCAAAACAAGTATAGTAAATCCTCCTTGTCTGTGGTTTCATTTTTTGTGATTTTAGTTACTTGCATTCATCTGTGGTCCAAAAATATTAAATGGAAAATTCCAGAACTAAACAATTCATAAGTTTTAAATTGCGCACCATTCTGAGTAGTGTGATGAAATCTCATGCAGCCCCACTAACCCACCTGGGTTATGAATCATCCCTTTGTCTAGCCTATCCACACTGTACACCCTCCCTGCCCATTAGTCACTTAGTAGCCCTCTCGGATATCAGATTGACTGTCATGGTATCACAGAGCTTTTGTTCACGTAACCCGTATTTTACTTCCTAATGGCCTGGAAGCATAAGAGTAATGAAGCTGGCAATTCGGGTATGCCAAAGAGAAGCCGTAAGGTGTTTCCTTTAGGTGAAAAGGTGAAAGTTCTTGACTTAACTAGGAAATAAAGACATTTGTGTGCTGAGGTTGCTAAGATCTATCATAAGAATGAATCTTCTATCCATTGAATTGTGAAGAAAGAAAAAGGAATTTGTGCTAGTTTTGCTTTTGTACCTCAAACTGTGAAACTTATGACCACAGTGCATGATAAGTGCTAGGTTAAGATGGAAAAGGCATTAAGTTTGTGGGTGTAAGACAAGAGCAGAAAACATATTCCGGTTGATGTGTTGCACCAGAAAGCATTGAGCCTATAATGGAGACTTCAGCAAAGGATCCCTGAATCGAGGTACATTAAGCAATTTCCTGCAAGTAAAGGGTGGTTATACAAATTCAGGAGTAGGTTTGGGTTGAAAAATATAAAAATTATTGAAGAGTATTGTTATAATTGCTCTATTTTATTATAGTTATTGTTGTTAATTTCTTATTGTGCTTAATTTATAAATTAAACTTTATCATAAGTAAGTATGTATAGGAAAAAACAGTATATATAGGGTTTGGTACCATCCACAATTTCAAGCATCCACTGCAGGGTCATATACCCTAGATAAAGGACTACTGTACCTTCTAAGAGTTTTGTGTGACCATTGTGAGGACCAAATTTTGCTGTCAGATAGCAGAAATGTTTTTCCCTCTGAGACATCTAGAGATGTTTTACTGGCAAAGAGGCAGACTTGAAACCATGTATGGATGGAAGCTCACTGGGTCACAGGAAAAAGCTTTATTTGAAATGCAGTCCCTGTTATTTTTATTTGTCAATGTATCAATATCACATGAACTTTCTCAAATTGAAAGGGATCTTAGAGACCGAGGCCAGGACAATTCCCCTCATGTCAGCAATCGGCTGAGAGGACAATGGCCTTCTTCCTTCTGTTTGCAGGTTTCGGTGTTCCTCATGCCGGCGAAGCTGGGCTTCTGCCCAAGTGCAGATCCTATGTCACATGCATCTGGAGACCCGGAAGTCCCAGGGCCAGGTGCTTATGCGACTCTTTGCTCAGAGGTGCCGGAAGTGTTCCCGAACTCGATTTGAGAAGCCTGAGTTCTCCCCAGAGAGTACCATGAGGATTTTGAACAACCTGGTGTGCCGTATTCGGGAGAAATACTATGAAAACAGCAGGAAGTTTCGTGAGATGCCAGTGATTTTGGAGATACCTTTGGAAGGGTCCCATGACATGGGCAATTGCGAGGCGTGCATTCTGGGCCTCTGTATAAAGAGCTTACAAAACTGCGTGACAGAACCATCCAAATCCCCTCTCTCCTACATGGAGATTGGGAGCCCCTCGCCTCATGTTGGTGACATGTTCAGCCAAAACCAAACCAGAAAACTGTCAGCGGAGGCAAAGGAGACTCAGGGGAGGGGGTATTCTTGTGGGCATAACAGGTCAGGGCCTTGCTATGCCACAGCTGGAACCCAAGTGCCTGCAGCATTTTCTCAGCCCAAACGGGAGATAGGCCAACAACGCATACCAGGGGCAGACCAGCAGGGAACAGGGTCACAGCCAATCCAAGTAGCAAGATCACTTCCCCCAGGGTGGACAGACCTACAGCCCACACAAGCAGTAGGCCCATTACCTTCAGGGTGGGTAGATTCACAATCCCCCCTAAGGATAGGACCACAGGTCCCCCGGAGGAAATACTCTCAGGTTCTAAGGTGGGCAGGCCAAATGTCAACACAGGAAGCATGTTCACAAGCCACACAAGGGACAGGCCAATGGTCAACAAAGGGGACATCCTCACAAGCCACACAAGGGACAGGCCAACAGTCAACAAAGGGGACATCTTCACAAGCAACACAAGGGACAGGCCAACGGTCAACAAAGGGGACATTCTCACAAGCCACACAAGGGACAGGCCAACGGTCAACAAAGGGGACATCTTCACAAGCCACACAAGGGACAGGCCAACGGTCAACAAAGGGGACATCCTCACAAGCCACACAAGGGACAGGCCAACAGTCAACAAAGGAGACATCTTCACAAGCCACACAAGGGACAGGCCAATGGTCAACAAAGGGGACATCCTCACAAGCCACACAAGGTACAGGCCAATGGTCAACAAAGGGGACATCCTCACAAGCCACACAAGGGACAGGCCAACAGTCAATAAAGGGGACATCCTCACAAGGGACAGGCCAATGGTCAACAAAGGGGACATCCTCACAAGCCACACAGGAGTCAGGCCAACAGTCAACAAAGGGGACATCCGCACAAGCCACACAAGGGACAGGCCAACAGTCAATAAAGGGGACATCGTTACAAGCCACACAAGGGACAAGCCAATGGTCAACAAAGGGGACATCCTCACAAGCCACACAAGGTACAGGCCAATGGTCAACAAAGGGGACATCCTCACAAGCCACACAAGGGACAGGCCAACAGTCAATAAAGGGGACATCCTCACAAGGGACAGGCCAATGGTCAACAAAGGGGACATCCTCACAAACCACACAGGAGTCAAGCCAACAGTCAACAAAGGGGACATCCGTACAAGCCACACAAGGGACAGGCCAACAGTCAATAAAGGGGACATCGTTACAAGCCACACAAGGGACAGGCCAATGGTCAACAAAGGGGACATCCTCACAAGCCACACAGGAGTCAGGCCAACAGTCAACAAAGGGGACATCCTCAAAAGCCACACAAGGGTTAGGTCTTCAGGCTACAAGGGGGACAGATCTACAGTTCACATGGAGGGCAGACCGCGAAGCTACACATGGATCTGGGACCTTCAATGGAACTCAAGCTGACTGGGGAAGGCAGGAGACATATCTACGCAGAAGGCCTGATCCAGACAGTCACGGACCCTCTACCGTAATGCCACCGAATAACTTGGTTGTGTGGGGCTTTGTCTGTGTTGCTGCTCTGTGGGCCTTTGTTGTATCCCGATACCTTAGGTAGAATGATAAAAATAGCCTTGTCCTCCTCTGTCCTGTTGTCTTAATTTCACGGTCATCAATGAACTAGCTGCCTTTTTAATACAACAGAATTTCCTTTCAGACCAAGCAGAGTCAAGTTTATAGAATAGGCATTGGTTTCCTGAACCTCCTTTGCAGATAGTCTAAAACATGGCCTAGCAGATAATAAACCCAATAATAAATATTTGTTGAATAACAAAAAGGTGTTTGTTCATTCACTCATTGGAATCAATATGTGTGTGTGTGTGTGTCATACTATATATTGCTACCCTAACTCAATTCAACTTCGAAAAGTAATACATAGATAACATCTCTTAAAATGTGTACATTTTTTGGCACCCCCGGTATATATATGAACCAATACACTTTCTCATATCTTCGCAAGAACTTGGGGTCATGAGTGTTATCAGAAAGTTACTGTGTAGGCTAAATAATTGTCCTCCAAAGACATCCATGTTCTAATATCCAGAATCTGTGAATATGTTACTTTACATGGCAAAAGAGATTTTGCAGATGTGATTAACTTAATGATCTTGAGATGGGGAGATTATCTTGCATTATCAATATAGGCCCAACGTAATCACAAGGGGCCTTATAGGAGGGAGGCAAGAGTATCAAAGTCAGACAAAGGAGATATAGCAATGGAACCAGAGGTTGGCGTGATGTGCTTTAAAGATGGGAGAAGGAGCCGTGACCCAAGGAATGCAGGCAACTTGTAAAAGCTCATGAAGGCAAAAAAGCACATTCTCCCCTAGTGCCTTCAGCAGGAATCAGCTCTGCTGACACATGGCTTTAGCCTAGTGAGACTGATTTTTAATTTTCTGACCTCCAGAATTGTAAGATAGTAAATTTGTGTTGTTTTAAGGCACTAAATTTGTGGTAATCTGCTACAGCAACAATAGGAAACTAATACAGTTATCAATATCACTGCTCAGATCAGGCAATTATGCTTTCGGTATGCTTCAGTTTCAACAACGAAAAAGAGCATTTCATTGGTTAAAAATATTGATATACCCATCGCCTTTTGTTCTTCCTTCTCTCCTTCGTAAACCCACCAAGTGTCCCCATCCTAAAGTGATTCCCTTTGATTTGGTGACTTCTGCCACTATCATATGCGTATTCTCTCACTTCTTCTAGCATTGGGTTGGGAGGCATGTAAGAACTTGCCAATCCTGAGATGCATGGCTACATCGTTCACTCCCTATTTCTATCTGTCTGCTAGGCATTTCTATATGGCTCTCACACTGCCATCTCTAAATTACCATGTTTAAAACCAAGCGCATCAGCATCTCTGACTTTCCCATTCTAATTTGCCCTAGTCACCAAAGCTTATCACCTTACAGTCATCTTTAACTTCTTTTCTCCCTGTCACCAACACTTATTGTCCCTTCTTTTGTCAAGTTATTCCCATCTCTTCCCACTACTTTTCCCTATAAATACGTATCCCCAACAAGTTAAAGAACTTGGGTTACTGAAATAACTATGGAATTTGGATTTCACTCCATGTGGAATAGGGAGTGATTGCAAGCACTTGAGGATATGGGCAATTTGAGTAAAATCACATTTTAAAATTCTTATATGTTGCTGGGAAAGAATGGAGTATGAGATAGAAATAATGGGGAGTCTGGCTTGAAATAGGATAGTGGTAAACAGAGAGAGGTTTCTATAGACAATAAATATCTTGAAGGAATTTGAAGACTGTAAAATATAAGAGGACAAAAAATCCAAGACAGAAATCCCTCCCATTGACATGTAAACAGCAATCAAGTCTCAAGTACAACAGGAGGGCATAGACAACCCATCAAAGTGGCACATCTGGAGCACCTGGCTCAGGTGACCATAGAGTCTGTACCACTCAGCACACCTACTACATAAGGACACTCTACTAACACCGGGAGACATAGAAGCCCTACTAATACATTGAAACAAGCACAGGAAGGCAGCCAAAATGAGGAGACAAACAAACAAAATCTGGAGTAGCAATACTTATATCAGCCAAAGTAGACTTGAAAACAAAGGCTATAACAAGATACAAAGAAGGACCCAGTAATCCCACTTCTTTGTGAACTTATCCGAAGAAACCCAAAACGCTACATTGAGGGGATGTATGCAGTCATATGCTCATTGAAGCATTGTTTACAATGGCCACAATGTCCAGGCAGCCTGGATGTCCATTAATGGATAAATGGATTAAAAAAAGAGGTGGATGAACACACAATGGGATTTATAGATGATGTAATACAGAATTGTACACCTGAAATCTATGTAATTTTACTAACAATTGTCACCCCAATAAATTTAATTAAAAAAAATAGAGGTGGTATATATATATATATATATATATATATATATATATATACAGTGGAATATTTCTCGGCTATGGAAGGGAATGGGTTCTTGCCATCTGCAGCAGCATGGATGAACCTGGAGGGCATTGTGCTGAGTGTAGTATATCAGACAGAGAAAGACAGATGCAATGTGATTTTGCTTACACATGGAAACTAAAGAACAAAACAAACAAACAAAACAGAAACAAACTCATAGATCCAGAGAACATTTTGATGTTTGCCAGATGGGAGGAGGGTTGGTGTGGGTGAAAAAGGCGCAGGGATTAAGAAGTACAAATTGCTTGTTATACAGTAGTCATGGGGACGTAAGTATAGCATAAGAGATATAGTCAATAATATCGTAATAACTATGTATGGTGTTATAGAAGATTGAACAGACATATTTCTCTCTGATCCCTCTTGAAACCCCATTGAGTGACAGTAAAATGGAAAAAAGACATCAATACACAAGGGCCAAGAGAATGGATAGAAGGTAGAAAACTCATGGAGTAGTGATGGGCAACCAACTTAGCAGAGTAGAGCGATCCGGCATAGAAGTTAGGCAAGGGAAAATTGAGGTTCAGGGCAATTCATTTGGCAGAATTTCAGAAAGGCTGAAAAACTGTAGGCAAAAAGTAGCTCTGAAGGTGAGAACTGGGAAGGCTGAATTAGGAGGATTGGCTGAAAGCCTTTATACTAGGTTTCTTTCTCCCACTCCTGTGCAGCCTGGTAACCACTCTGAACTCACGGCAGGGAGAATAGAGGTTTATTCTCTGAAGACATTGGCACAGAGGGATGCAGGGCTCTGGGCTCAGGCGTAGCTAAGGCAGGGAGTGCCACCCAACTATCAGGAAGATAGTGAAAGTTTACCTGCTGACTAATGGGACTCCTTTAGCCCACTACCAAACCTATAAGCTAGCTTTATGTCCTACCCACCCACTCGTCAAATATACAGGAGAATGGATGATTCCTCTTTGGGAAAACTGATCAGCTCAAGAGAAAAAAAAATTACATACACTGAAACGGGGGTGTGGGTCAGAGGGAAATTCCTCCAATGGACTGATCAATTCAGACAGTCCCAGAGTAAACCTATCAGATGCTAAAACCCCACAGAGCCTCCAGTCAGCTTTTTCGTGTCTCAGTTACATTTGGACAAAGGATTATCAAATATTTTATAAATCCCCTAATGTGAAGGCAAAGAAGGGGGAAAAAAAGGTTAAAAAAAAAAAAAAAAACTAAGAAGAAACAGAGGTAATTCAAGTATAAGAAAACAAAAATATTTTTAAAATAAAACTATAATTTATGCCTCAGAGAGATAAGAGAATGTATAATATTAATGAAAAAAATAATTGGGTATGATCCTCTGGGAAAACCTCAGGTGAGGCATCTATGTTTGGCTAGAGGCAAGTCCTTGGGGGGGTTTCAGCTGCAAGCCTTCTTCTAGTGATGCTTCCAGAAGCTGGGAGAATGAGTACTCTAGTCCCAAAGGAGGGACTCTGGGCAGCACACCCAGCCTCCACTACAATCCACATACTGAATCTACTCGCTTGGTATAAAAATCACTGCATCTGGGAAAAGATCCCCCAGAATTCTTTTCTTCAAGAAACGTACAAGAGGAAAGTTAGTGGGCAAACTAAGCTCCCACCACTGTGCCTGGTCTTGTGATGGCAACTGGACATGCATGACCTCCCTTTACTACCCATTCTTGATTCCCCTTTCCTTAGCACTTCTGCTGTTTAGGTGGCTTAAGTAATGGGGTTATCCAGACCTTCAACCTTTGAGCCCTTGGTCTTTCTCAGTCTATGACATCTGCATCTGTCCACCCACTGTTAAAATTAGATACAGAAGTATCAAGAGATACCCTAGTGGATCACTTGGGTGCCAAATATATTTTTTCTACTCATACAGTGTAACAGCAGGCCTATTTCTGATAATCAGGAGAGTGACTCTTTTTCTTGCCTGTTGGTCTGTTGGCAAATGATCTCCAAAATGACCAGTCATAGCTGGTCAGGATTCTTGCCAAGTTCTTTAGTGGAAGCATTCCCCACCTAGGATCGCCAGACCTGCAGGGCCTTGTGACAATGACACATGCAAAAATGGCAACTGATTCAATATGAGAGAAGGTAAACAGGGTCACTCCTACTTTCACCTCTTGATTTCCAAACCTATATATTCTACCTATTGGGGTCACTGCACATAATGGTCATTGATTCATATCCTAGTGGACTTATTTCACAAGATAGCATCTCCAAGCTGTACCACAGCTGCATCGTTAAAAGGCTATATCATTGATCTATCAGGCTGGCAGCTTCTGGGTGATGTTATGTTTGATAAGACCAGGAAATCCCATGGCCTTATGACCTCTGCTGTAACATTTTTGCTATAAATTTGGTCATTTATTTAATGTAATATTCTGTGATACGCTAGTTTGCTAGGGCTGTTCCATGCCTCTCACCTAGCTTCTGGTGGTTTGCTGGCAGACCTTTGGAGTTCCTTGGCTTGTGGAAACATCACCTTGATCTCTCACGTCACCTTAACATGACGTTCTTCACATGTGCGTGTCTGTGTCCAAATTCCCTCTTTTTATAAGGATACCAGTCATATTGGATTAGGAGCCTACCCTACTCCAGTATGACCTCCTCCTAACTAATCACACCGTCAACAACCCTATTGCCAAATAAGGTCACATTCTGAGATATTAGGGGTTAGCATTTCAACAGACGAATTTGGAGGGGATACAATTCAATCTGTAATATGTGGGATCCTGGTTTTGTGAACCAAATACTCCATAAGACCTTGGAGAGTCATGCTGCCTAAAGTCCTGCAAACAAGAAATGCAAACCCATATCTGGAATATGTGCTGATTCTAGTCAAGATGAATCACTACCCTTTCCGGGATGGGAAAGGTGTAATGTATATTCCACCCCTGACTGAGATTGTAGTGCAGCCAAAGTCTGTTTTCAGCTTTCACCACCTAAAACATTGGGAACCAAGAATGGCCCTCTCCTTCCTCTGTTGGCTGGTAAGTGATGACCCCCTCACCTTCCACCCCACCACCATATGATCAGGTGTGAGCTGAGGGAGAGGCACTAGTGCACCACTGGTGGTCAACATGGGGGCTGGGCCACAAGTCCACCCAGCTCACTTGCATTCTCTAGTCTTGACTTGTGCTTAGTCTGGCTACACACTTCCATATTCTGATGAATCATGCTGGGCCTCCTCTACCTTATGACTTAATGAGCCTGTCAGAATCTACGTCATGATGGGCATCTCTTTTGATATCCCATGATCAGGAGTTTTACCTCTACTTACCATCAACTAGCTTGTAGGAGTGGTTTTTTGAATGGCATATAATTCTCTAATGCAGATGACATGGACTTTCTTTAGAACACAAGTGTTATTAATTATATTGATTCTACTGGCGATTGCCATAAACACCACACGGCACCATTTCCTGCTATAGATAACTCTAATATTGAAGGGTCTGTTGGATCACATGGCTCATGTGGCAGAGCTGCTGGTATAGACCTGTGGACCTGATGCAGAGCCCTCTCCTATTCTGGGTCCCACTCAAAGTTGACAGCTTTCACTATCATTTAGTAAATGAATCAGTAAGTGTGGACTACCAGGTACTATGCTTCCTTTTAGTGGTGGGAGGGTCAAAATACAGTAACCAGACCTTTACCTTGGAAGTGTTGTCCTGGCACTTCCAAGTTACTGTATCCCAAAAGCCTTTATGGATGCATCAGGGCATCTTTGTAGGGATTATTTTCTACCCTCTGGAATACATATGTCTTACCAAGGCCTCTGAGGCACTTGCCACTTCTTATTCACCTCGTCTGATTAACATGATGTCATTGATTGAGTGGACCAATATGATATTCTACTGAATGTCCAGATGGTTCAGACTCTGCAGATTATGTTGTGATGCAGAATGAGAGTTAACATGGCCCTGGGATGAAACTGTAAATGCATGGTGCTATCTTCTCTATATGAATGCAAAGTACTCCTGGTTATCTCTGAGAAGGATGAGAAAGAATGCACTTATCAGATCAGTGTCCATATAATGTGTACTGAAGCAATGTTAATTTGCTGTAGTTAAAATATCACTTCTGGCATAGCAGTAGTAATTGGGACCTCTACTTGTTTGAGTTTGAGATAGTCCAATGTCATCCTAAAGGATTTGATTGGTTTCCATAGGGGTCAGACTGGTGAATTAAATGAGGATATGTTGGAGATCCACCTCTGTATCTTTTAGGTTTTAAGGGTTTAGGTTTTAGGTTTTAAAGATACCACCTCTGTATCTTTTAGGTTTAAAGGGTGGCTCTAATCTCTGCCATTGCCATTTTAGGGGGCCGGGCCCTGGGGAGGTTGAGACCTGGATTCACTGAGATGGCAGGTCGAGACAAGGGACAAAGGGGAATGACCAGACTGGGCCCTCTGCCTCCCTTCTCCCCTGCTCCTCTTTCTGCACCTCCTCTCTCCCTGCTATGGTTGGGGTAGAGCAGGAATGTTCATCCTGGCCCTTCCCTTGACTGTTTTTCTTGCCCAGATGTAAACCTGGAGAAAACTGTTTCCCAAAATTCAAGGGTTTTGTAATGGGGTGTGCGATCCATTTGTAGTTGGCCTTCCTTCTCAGGGACACAAACTCCTCTGCCCCTTAAAGTTCTTGAAGAAACTTACGTTTAACTGGAGCAGAGGATCCTGCAGCTCTTTGTCCTATAAAGGAGGAAGGCGTTTTAAAAAATGACCCACTCAGCATGTCAAATAGGTGCATCACTGATTGATTTCAAATTAAATTTCCAGGATCACCATATCCGAGCTTTTGATAATTTTGTTTCTATGGCACCTTGTATAACCACTTAATACTCACTAAATATTATTTGATTTGTTGGGCCTAAACTTAGCTAATCCTCCCCCGTCATCCCCTCCTCTGCCGCCACCACCACCACCACCACCACCACCACCACCACCACCACCACCATGCTATATACTTGAGGAGTGGTAAGGGCCAGGATGTCGCTGGCAGCCTGGGAAGCATGACTGCATTCCCATGTTAGAGAATTAGCTTGAATCCTGGAATTGTAGACTTGAATGTTACTGGAGGGAAGAATGTTGTGGAAAGAAATTCAGCAGCACCTCACCAAGCCATGACTCAGGCCAAGCAGCCAAGCGAGCATCAGAAACAGAAACATTTATTTTATGAATATTGTTAAATACTGAGCTGATTTCCAGGCAAACAGAGATCTGACGTGAGACCGCTCAGCAAAAAAACTCCTGTTAACAAAATCAGTCATCCCCTGAAACGGAAAAGTTCTTTTAAGTGTTGATCATTAATTATAGTCCAGGACCAAAAACTATGGATTTTAAGAAGTAGGAGATGCATCCAATGGCCTTTCTTGACCTACTTTTCATGTTCTCTGCCCCCATCTACCCTTCAAATGCTCATCCCTGGTGAATTCATGGCAATTTCAGCTAGTGTATGATGGCTAAGTGTCCTCAGGCCAATAAAGCAGAGCGAGAGAAGCCTCTGGAGGTTTGGAAGGACAGATTCATCAGATGCCACAGCCAGAAGCAGGTTTAGAGCAGCAGGAGTGAGGAGAGAAGCTATGTGACCCCTGCTGCCTCAGCAGAGGCTGAAAGGCACTGATTTCTACTTAGGATGTCAAGGAGGTGAACACTCAGGGGCAGGGCCTTACCCTCCAGATTAAACTAAAAGCCTGGGGAGGTGGAACTAGAAATTTCTGAGGTTTATAGTGGGAAGTAGTGGGTGGTTAGGGAAGGGAGAGGAAGGGCAATGAGAGTAAATTGGGCAAAACAATGTAGTCTGGCTCCTGAGAACTTCTAAACAATCTTAGAGTTGCTGCAGGCGAGCAGAGCAGTGTTCTAGAGTGATCTGAGCACCTCTCTGGGGGCAGGGCGGCAGGGAGAGGTCCTGGAAGCCACGGATTTTCCTGCTCCAGAGAGTTAGGGTGGCCCTTTCTCTGGTGACCCAGGGAAGCTGGGAAAAAGGGTCCCAGATGGCTTGGTAGCTCAGATACCCTAGATTGGGCGGCCTTCTAGTCCTAATTCATCTTTTAACAGATAAGGAAGCCAATGCTTGGAGGCAGAAATGAGTTGCCTGTTAAAGTATAATTTTCAAAAAGGTAAAATAATGTCTCATACAGATGTTAAATGAATAGATTTCAAAGATTTTATTGGGCTTATTAATTAATGAGGAAAGCAGTGAGATTTAAAACCAGCCCAAAGAGCATTTGAGAAGCTAGGATAGATAGGCAATTTAATGGCTTGCTGTGTTATAAGCTATTCAAAAACTGGTTTATGTATAACAGGATCATAAACTGTAAACTTTGAAGCTATTAATTTCTCTGGGAAGAAATTAATTGCATCTTTTCATACAAAATTTTCCAAATGAACCTCTGCCTTATAGTGAAGCAAAAACAGTCCAGTAAATACAAAGTCAAGTCCGGCACTGTAAGAATACCCAGTAACCTCTTTCACCTATTTCCAAGCTTCAGATAATTTTTTGTCCAAGGTCATGCTGGCAATTTCTAGCAGATGTAAGATAGTAATTGAAGTCTCATTATGCCCAAGCCGATATTTTTGTGCTTGCAACACAGTCCAGAAAGACCAAGATGTATAAGGGCTGAATTGTTACTTGGAGAAAGGGCTGCTTAGGGAAGTGGTGTGTTACTTTCACCCCATCTGCCCAGCCTATCTGCCCCCTTAGGGTGTTGCTTATGCAAACATTGACCTGTGAAGAAGCCAACACTGCGTCCTTGTCCCCATGTCCCCCAAACTGAAGGTGAGGTCTCAATGCCTGCTCACTTCCTTCTAGCAGGATTCCTTAATCACCCACACCCACTCAGTCCCATAACTGAGTCTCCAGGGCTCCTTTTCTGCATAGTCTCTGTTGGAACCTTCATTAGATGCGTTCAAGTGAGGCTAGATGACACCTTGGCAGAGATGTTAACTAAAGGGAATTAAGTACTGAATATGCTCAGTTGGCATAGGTACCCATTAAAGTCCTTCCAGTTCTTAAATTCAAGGACTTTATATAGTTTATATCCCAAAATGGAAGTGATAGCTTGTATACAGGCATACCTCAGAGATATTGTAGGTTCTGTTCTAAACCACCACAATAAAGCAAGTACCACAATGAAGCGAGTGAGGGTCTTGCCTTCAATTTGCAAAAAATGCAACACCTGTGGAGCTCAATAAACCAAAGCCCAAGTATGTTTGTATAGAACCTAGGGAGCCTCAGGTAGGTTTGTAAAGATGGCATTGATTTTTTTTTTTTTTTTGGGGGGGGAGCTATAGGAACACTCTAATTTCTTGGTTCCTCATCAGAGTGAATACTAATCTTCTTCCTTCTGGGAGGGCTCGGAAGATAAGCAAGTTACTGTTTGCCAAGAGATTTGGGAGCCTGAGGCAGGTAAGTGACACTGAGCTGCTCACCAACTATGACAAAGCATCTGCACAAACACCCATCCTTTTGTTCTTGCCAGATCTTTGTGGGCGGCTGAGTTTGGAATAATTTTATTACCAGAGTCCATCAGACATACCAGTGTCTCTCTAGGATTGCCTTTTTTGTAATCATTTTGTTTGTCTGAAATGGCATTTGAGTAGATAAGGAATGAGGGTAGTGCAGGGGTAGCTATTAACCATTCAAAAGATAACATGATGAGAATGAATCATCTACTCCTATGCCCTAATTCTGAGGCTGGCTTTTGCATTTCCTTTATCCTCTAAATGAAAAGAAGAGAGAAACTCTAAGAAGGATAAGTTCCTTATGGCTAACAAAACCATCATTATGTAATATTTAGACCACAAGTCTGGGATGGAAATGGGAACCTTCCAGAAGTTCTGTGCGAAAATTCTAATTTTGTTCTTTGACTCACAGTATATTAGAACCAAAGAACTATGAGAGATCAGCATTTTATAAGTTGAGAAATGAAGACCCAGAGAAGGAACATAATTTGCCCAAGTTCACACAACTGTGTTAAGGTGCTTCTTTTCTTTTGTAATTTATGGGGGATGAGGCAGGAGGAGCAAAGCTCTAAAATGGTGGGCTAGTGCCCTGTCAACTGAACTATCCCACTGGTGAGGGATAGTTCTCTGAGGTTTGAGCTATAGAACAAAACAGATGAAAGGAGTGATGTCCACCCATTTCCCCCTTCTCAAATCAAACCTTTCCCTCTTCATTCCAAAGATTTTGCCCACAAGGCCCCCAAGACCTGCTAAGGTCTCCTGTTGACCCACTTCCTAACATTTTCCCTATGGTTTCTCTATTCAGCTTTCCTCAGAAATAATAGTAAAATGGCCATTTCCATCAAACATCCATTAGAAGTACCAAGCTCAAAGCATTTTACTTCTAGTATCTCGATTAATCTTCACAACAACACTAAGGCAGTACTGCTATCCTCATTTAATAGATGGGGAAACTGAGGCTTATTGGGTCCTGAGATTGAGTACCCACGATCCCACAGCTGGTGACAACAGAGCTGGATATCTTTCTCCTAGTGTCTGCTCTTAAGTGCGGTGCTTTGCAGTTTCCCACATTCAGTACCTACCGTCTTCTCAAAACCATGCCTTCTCTCATCTGGATTTCCTCCCTGGTGACTAAGTTCCACTTCTAAGACAAATGGGAATCATTTTCTCTGGACCTAGGCTGGAATCGGAAAATCTGAGACAAACAAGGGAATGGAGCGGTTGAGTTCAGAGCCAAGAGAGATCTAAATATCTGAGTTCATGGATATTGTGGGTTTCTGCCCAGACCTCATTTTCTATTTTCTCTTTACAGAGCATCATTTTTTTTTCTGGTATCCATCTTTCTCTCACAAAGCTCACACACTATACTCCCAGCTCCAAAGAAAGTTCTGGTTTATCCAAGTGAAATCACGTTCCCGTGCCATTGATTGGAACAAGTGATCAAGACAAGTAAGAAAACTGATAGAAATTTTCTGACATTGAGGGGCAAATTGTAACAAAAACAAAAATTACCAAAGACAGTAACTCATAAGAAGGAAGAGATAACTTTCCAATAAGATTAGGCAATAAGCTCCTGGATTGTTTGACATTTGAATTAATAAAGTGAAGTGAATCATATAAACATATTGGAAAATTTCGAAATATTCTGTTGACTTGACATGGAATGATACTATCAGTGAAAGAATATAAAAGTGACAATATATACTACAACAAGGACATCAACAACAAATTTAGAGTAGCTTGATGAAGAGTATTTGAGTCACTGTATAAAGTTGAAATGCCATGAAAATCATTGCATGCATATGAAATAAATTTGATAAAAGTGTTCCCTTATTTAACAACAAATGTAAAATTTTTCATGGCATTATTAAAGAATTGTAAAGCAGAAAGGAACTTTCCTAAGCTATTAGTAATTTTTCAGAAACTTGATTAACCATGTTAGTAGAAAACTATATTTCTAGTCTCTCTATAGTAATGATATTTTAAAAAATCAAATAAAATTGATCAAATTTTAGGGAAAAGTATTACAGAGATGTCAGGCTATGCTATTTTTCTGGATTTTGTAGTATCTGTCAGCATTTCAAAATTTGCTCTTTGTTGTGATTTCTTTTTTTTTTTTTCAGTCTAAATAAATATTCATTTTCACTCTTAATTTTGTATTCTTTTTCTTAAAGAGGACCTGGCCATATTTTGTAGATTCAGGTCTCACAAAACCTGCAGTTCTCTGGCAGTGAGAGAGGGAGAGGCTGATGTGAAATCAGGGAGGAAGGGACAATACTCGCTGGGAACGAAGGTGTAGGTGTAAGTTATGGAGTCGAGTGAAAAGAGGGAGCATCTAGGTGGTCAGGAGTACCAGACTGTGAATGTTGGCTAAGTCAAGATATATTTATAAGTAGAAGGAGAGATGAAGCATGGATTGCTGATTGCCAAAGCCTCTGAATAACAGTCACTGTAATCATTTCTACTATTACTGAGCACTTATTTTTTGTCATACATTAAATCAGAAGTCACAAACTATGGCCCATGGACCAAATCTGGCCTGCCCCCTGTTTTATAAATAAAGTTTACTGGGAAAATAACTATAACTATTTATTTAGGTATTATCTGTGACTATCTTTGTGCTACATCAGAAGAATTGAATAATCATGACAGAGACGACATGGTTCGTAAAATCTAAATATTTACGATCTGGCCCTTACTATACAAGTTTGCCTACCTCTGTACTATGTGTTATTAACTCTGTGGTAGATTTATTTTCCAAATATGTCCATATAGTATCTCCCAACCCACATGCTCTGGTAAAAATGTGAACTTCTTACCCTATCCCTAATAAGAGGTGGAGTCTACTGGTGGCTGCGTTGACTAATAACATAGAAAGGAAACAATGCTGTGCCATTCCAGATAGTGCCCCACTTACCTGGCAGCTTCCGCTTCCTGTCTATTACAAGCCAGCTACCAAGTAAGAAGTGCAACTACCTGACACCACCGTGTTGTGAGAAACTCAAATCTCATGGGAAAGCCCTGGCAGATGAGCTGCCGTATGGAGAGAGAGAACAAGGATCATGGAGGCACCAGAAATGTGAGTGAAGAAGCCATCTTGGAAGTAGATGCTTCAGCCCTAGTTGCCCCCAATGACACCATGTGGATCAGACACAGACCACCCAAACAAGCTCCTCCAGAACTTCTGACCCACAGAATCATTAGATGTAATAAAATGGTTGTTTTTATCCATTAAGGTTGGGGTAGTTTGTCATGCATCAACAGATAATTGGAACAATCTCATATAGTCCACATAACTGTCCCATGAAAGATGAATTATTAGTCCTAATTTATGTGTGAGAGAAGCAAAGGTTGGAGAAGTCAAATATAGGCCCCATGTCACACACCTGATAAATGACAGAGCCAGAGTACACACTCAAGTCTATCAGACTCTAACCTGACATGCCTACCAGCACTGACGTTGTGGGTGCTGAAAGCCTACAAAACTAAGAAACAGTGGATCAAGAGGAGGCTCCTGAGAAGGTCAGGAGTTACATTCAGGAAGGGAGTTTTCAGTACCCAGCTTCCACAGAGCAGAGCAACTAATGTTACGCCAAACATTGGGTCCTTGGCAAATCATCTGAGAACATTTCTTTTTCATCCATGATACGTATTTATTGTCTCCCAAGGCACAATTGTTTTTCAAAATGCTTTCTTTTTAACTAGATTTATTGAGGTATAAAACACATACCATAAAATTTATTCATTATAAGTGCAGAGTTGAGTGATTTCTAATAAATTTACACAGTTGTGCAACCATCACTGAAATCCATTTTAGTACATTTCCAAATATTCTAAATGTTCCAAATGTTCCAAATGAGGGAACATTTTCTAAATGAGTCCCTCATGCCAGATTGTGGTCAATCCCCACTCTCACTGCTAGCATCCAGCAATCATGGATCTACTTTCTATCCTATAAATTTGCCTTTATAAAAATGTCATATAAGTAGAAGCATGTGATAATGTGGTTTGTTATATATCACTTATCTTGCTTAGCATATATCAATAGTTTGTTCCTTTTAATTACTAAAAAGTATTCTAGCATATGGATATATCACTTTTTGGTATACATTTACCAGTTAATGGACATATGGGTTGGTTCCAATTTTGGGTTGGATTGATGTTAGCATTTAGTTAGTGTTTGATTGCTTAAGAAGACTCATAGGACCCAACATGATAGTACTTACAATCTGTGGTTTATTGCAGGAAAACTGTTTAAGAATATAGAAACATTATTCAACTAAAGACCTCAAGTACTTTCTATCACATTCTTCAGAGTCAAAAAGGTTGCCCAAAGTTGGAGAAAAATTGGGGGAATCTAAAGCGATTATTTTGGGCTTAAAGAATCTCTATTCTCCTGACTTTACAGGCAGGACCAAAAAAGTCTCTTGCTTCAGTCTCTAGGTAGCAGGGTATGGAAATAAACTAAGACCACCCAGATGAGGACAAGCAAAGGCTGTCTGTTCAGTGCTTGCTTCATCAAGGGAGAAGCTATCATTACGCATTTGTTAGAGACTCAAAAGCAGGCAGTCGAGTGTGAAATGGAAAAGGGGGTGGGGGAATTCAAGTATGCCGTGATTAGAGGTGGTTGGTGTGGGAAGCAGAAAGAGGGCTAACCAGGAGAGGGGAATCCTATGTGATTGCTTAGTGGGACATAGTTGTCTTTCTTTTACTGGTCTTAACTTGGAAGCAGGAAGGGAGACTGGAAAAATTAGTGAAGCTGGCAATTATTGACTAGGTCCTGACCATTTGGAGTCCTTCAGAGGTTGCGATTTGGCTTCCGAGGCTGGTTGCTACAGAGGTTGTAGGCCAGGGTTCTATTGTAATATATGGTCTGGCCACTGACCACTGGTATATTCAGTCTCTCAAGGTCCTCTTTTCTACTCTCCCCTCTATCTAACTCTTGCATGTGGGTTTCCATGCAACTCTTCTGTGGTGCAGAAGTGAATGGGCGTTTGGTGTCAAAATACCCAGCTCTGTCCCACAGAAAAATTACTTCCCGTCTCTGAGACTCAGGTTCTCTACACATAGAATGGACATGATTGTAGTAATGCTTGCCCTTTTACCTTATAGGGTTTGTAATAGATTGCACTAAGTTTCCCAATTTTTTACCTGTTCCCATATACATGCATTTTGCCATACAACTTTGTAGTTCTTTCCACAAAAGGGGAGGAGGATATTTCTCCATGCCACGATACTGAGTTGAGCCATGTAACTTGTTTTGACCAATAAAATGATATAGAAGGACAGCATGACAGTTCAGAGCTTAACTCTTAAGAGGCCTGTTTGTTTCTACTTGCTCTAATGAGCTTCCACCATTACCACAAGCAGACCATGCCCAACTCAGCTCAGTGGTCCTAGATGCTGGAACAGAGCCAAGTTGTCCCAGATGAGTCAGCCTCCATCACCTGACCCCCAGTCAACCACTAGACCCATGAGCAAACCCAACTGAGATCAGGAGAGCCACCCAACTGCACCTAGCTCCATGAGAATAAATGACTGTATTTTGTAAGCCACTAAGATTTGGGGTGGCTTCTTAGGTAGCAAAAGCTAATATATACAGGGTTGTCATGTCAATCAAATAAAAAAATGAATGTGGAAGATTTTTTGGAAACTAAGATACTCTTCAAAATGAATTATCCTTGTTTTTTTTATTCCCACAGGACCTTATTTTCAGTTATTTATGAGTAAATCTCTGTGAAGTCGTAGCTGGCAAAAGTTTACAGGGTACTCTTCTATGAAGTAGTCAGCCACATATTTATTTCCTAAATATTTTTTGAACACTATCTATGTGTTCTGTAGAAGGCAGAAATACTTTTGAAATCCAAAGAAATGTCTCCTTAGCAGAGAACTTTCAGACACTGAATAGATTTGGGGTGGATGGGGAAAGATATGGACTTTGAAGTAGTAGGTCAGACACTGGCTTCCCTCATCCTATGTTGGACACCTATTCTGCATATACTCTCCTTTAGAAGTCAAGAAAGAGTCCAAGTTCTCTTCCTAGGTGATGAAGAGCACAGAAATCCTTGGAGAGTGAAACAGAAGTAGAACTTCTTCCATATGGGAAAGACTAGAGAGGAGGGCCTCACTGCATGTATAGCTCTGGGTCCAGAGAAATCACTGGAAAATTTTCAGTTCTTGTCATTTACATTTTCTGATATCAAAACTTTTTAAAAGTTTTTTTTTTTTGCAAAGCCCAGCTCAAATTCTACCTCTTCCAAGCAGCTTCTTTCTTGAGACCCTATGGATAATATATTTTTTTCTTTACTTCTGGGGTAACCTTTCTTTGGTCCCTCTATTTTAGCCTCATCACACTCCACTGCTTTCAGAAAGACAAGAGCCTAGTAAGATGTGGCCTGGAATGGCTGTGGCAGATGGGTGCAGCTTAAGGCACATGGCAAAGGTCAGGATGAAGAAAGTAGATCATAGGAAAGTAAGTTTCCATAGATATTTCTTGGGGAAACCAGGTTAAAAGTAGACTGAGACTACCATAAATAGCATCAGGGTCTTAGAAGTAATTCCTCTCTCACTGGGAAGAGTACACCTTCTCCCCTAAGTGTGAAGGTTTTTAAGTGGCCTGTGCCCAGCCAGGCAGGATTCCCAGTGACATCTACCTTCGATTCTCAAATCAGATCTTGGATAGTCTTGGAACCAATTCTCATTTTAGATGCCAAGTGTTTGTGCATAATACAATTTAGAACATTGGCTTTACTTGACAATTTAGTTTACTGAATTTGTAAAAAGGGATATCTTTAGATCCTCAGAATCTTGGAAGGCACTACAAATAGAGTGGTTTATAGTTGTGATAGTTGTTACTAAAGAAGTAATTCACTTATGGTGCTTTTGAACGGAATGAAATATGCATATAAATCCACTTTTCAACAACAAAAAAAGGGGATCAGGCAGATCTTTAAAATACTGTAAAGAAACATTTTGGTACGAGTTGGATTCTCTTAGGGTAAATCAATGGCTTATCTTATCTTGGGTTGTTGTGTACATGTCTGTCTCATCCGGTAGTCTCTGTTACCACGAAGGGCAGGAATTGTCTCATTTCTATCTGCATCTCCTCTATCGCCTGTATAGGGCCTGCCATACAAGGAGAACTCAGAATATGTTTTTGCTGTCTTGAAATATTATTACCAGCTGCTTTTGCATGTGCAATTCATTTACTTCTTGCCACAATTTTGCCAAGCATTCCCACCCTAGTTTCTGCAGAGGAAGGAACTAAGCTTAAGAGAGGGTAAATGTAATGCAGGGTGGCAGGCGGGGTCTCTGGTCCCGCTCCCTGCACAAGAACGCAGGATATGGTGAGGCCAAAAAGGGACACCCACAGAGCCATTGATAGGGGCGTCATACCGCTACATTCTCACTGGCGCTGGAGACACAGGAAGTAGGAGCCACACGATCTGCAACCTGCCTTCTGCTTTCTGCCAACCAACCAACCTCACTTGCTAACTGCAATCCGTGCTTGCTAGCTCAGCCACCATCTTCTTACTAGCCCCTTTTTTTTGCTGCTAGTGTAACCACGGCAGTTATATTAGTGGTCAATGGCTCACTGGTTACAGCTGACGGCCAACTAGCCACAGCTGATGGCCATCCAATCACAGTTGATGGCCATTTACTACCTGAACCAGCACCTTTCCACGTGAGGCCGAAAGCCTGGAAACTGCACTCCTGGCTCTGTCCCCATCGTAAGTGATTTGCCCATGATGGTATCATTAGTAAATGGTAAGATCAGGATTCAACCCTGGCCTACTTTCTATGAAGTCTTTCTCC
This sequence comes from Rhinolophus sinicus, assembly GCF_036562045.2. NCBI lineage: Eukaryota > Metazoa > Chordata > Mammalia > Chiroptera > Rhinolophidae > Rhinolophus > Rhinolophus sinicus. The sequence goes on from NC_133751.1 coordinate 50,515,232, forward strand.
TTAGAGAAAAAGGACACAAAAATGATCAAACACAAGGCTTTTATTGCTGTCCTGATGCTATGGATTTCACTCTTCTCTCTCCTTTTCACTCCATTGACTTACCATCTTATGCTCTTCAATTACAGCTGTCAACTCCCTCCCACAATTGCTCTGTATTGGGCTGTAATTATTCCTCACAGAACCTGAGCCCACATGCCAACAATTTCCCTATCAGCTAAGCAGCCCCCGCTGCCTCCAAGGGACCATGGCTAATGCAGCCTACAGAGGTATATGCACCTGTGATTACTGCCATTTTCCACTTTAGTTATCCCAGGAGAAGTGGTATTCTAGAGTGCCTTTTAAGTAATGTGTAGTGACAATATTCTGATGTGGGTAGGTGGCCATGAATCATTATTCCCCATGTTATTATTTGAGAAGTGGTTCCTTCAAGGTGGGAACTGACATGTTCACTCACATGATTGGGGAAGGACACAAAGGTAACTGCCTCTGATATGGACATCTATTTTTTTGTCCTTCATGCTGAGGGCACAAAGCTCTTTTCTAGATAATAAAGCCTCAACTTAAGAAGGGTCAAAAGCTTCAGCTCATAAATTACCAACTTGTGTTGTCCAAGAAGAAAGTAGTTCAGAAATAAAGGATTCCTCTGATTTCTTTTGTATAAGAATCACTGAAATGTATTTTAAAAGAATTCAAGCAGGTCATAGAACTTGAGAACTAAAAGGGCCTTGTACAGATGAAAAACTTGGAGTCTAAAGAAGAACTAGAACTTGGCCAAGTAACCCTGTAAGTGGACAGGCAAGACCCAGATTTTAAGACTTCTAGACAAGGGCCTTCTTCACCTTGGTTAAATTGAGGGGTGAAGGAGAGGACTGATTTCTCTTCTACCTTCAGTCTCCTGGAAGCTTCTGACAGGGGCAGTTATAAAAACAGCAGGTCCCTGGGATACTGGCTCCTGCCATCAGTAACAACTCATTTCTAGGACACCCTAGTCTAGTCTTCAGTCAGAAATCTCTGGCCAAGAAACCCAAACATTGCTGAAAATATAAAAAATAAAACAAACAGAAGAAAAACCCACTAAAGTGGCTACTGAATGTCCCTGAGATCAAGCCCCCTCTCTCTACCTCAGGATTGAGAGAAGAGGTCAAGAAGCTGATTCTAGGGACCTGAGAAGCTTCTGGGAGAAATGAAGGGCTCAAGTGTAAGAATATTCCCAAACAACCTGAAGCCCAGGGCACCTAATCTGTGTCACAAAGAAAGGGACTCCCCTTTCCTGGGGGTTAACTAAAAGCTGGGAGCTGGAGGGAAATCTGAGGAAATGGTTCTAAAGGGCTGTCTCAAGGCAGGGATATTACAGAGTGAGCAATAGCCTGAAGGAACTGCCTGGCATCTAGTAAAGACAAACTTAAGCTGGCAAACAACCACCTACACAGCACCAACAGAACAGCAACACAACTAAATTTTATTGAGCACTTTTCATGTGCCCGGCACTTTTCTCCTTATTCTACATAACTTACAAGAATTTGATAATATGGTAGGGCCATTTTCAAAAGTTCTGGAAAAGGATTATTAAGGCATCTCCCATTAACAACATTTCCTAAGAGCCTAGGGCTCTTTTGAGATCCCTACAACCTCTCTATGTATATATAAAAAATAGTTTTTAGACATACTACTTTGAGCCAGGGGAAATTGCTAGATTTTAGGTCAAAGAAAAAGGTTAAACAGCAGGAATATTGTATGATTTAACTTAATATATGAAATATATATTATTTATGGGAAGTAAATAGAAAAATAACAGGCAAATACATTAGAGTAGGATACATACTACATAAGGAGTAAGTATTGTGTACTCTGAATAAAACATATAAGAGGATTCTAACCAAGTTTTCAGTGGAGGAGCGCAGTCAGGGGAGACTTCTAAGAGGAAATGTTGAGGCCTGAAGGACAATGAAGAACAATAAAGGAAGTTAATCATTATAAACTGGATTCAATAAGTCAGGGAGGCTTTGGGTCATGTTGAACTAATAGATGCAGGACCGGCACTGCCACTATAAACAAAAGGAAAATGGGAAAAATATATTAAAAAATGCTTTCAGAAATTGGACAACAGGCATAACAAGATCATATCACTGGGAGTAGAAGACTAAACAAGGTGAGTCCTTCAACTGATTAAAATCAAAAAGTTTTAAAAGACTGAAATAATAAAAACTGTTCTCAGACTGTATAGAATTAAATTAGAATTAAAATGAAAGATCTGAAAAATAAACAACATAGTTTTAAGTGACTCTTGGTAAAAAGAAAAGAAATGCTAAGAGAAATTAGAAAATACTTTGAATTGAATGAAAATAAAACCGAACATATCAAATTTTGTGGATGCAGGTAAAGCAGTACCTAAGGGAAGATGTATAACTCTAAATGATTATATTAGAAAATAATACAAATCAAATAAATAATTTTTTAAATTTACATATTAAAAAGCTACAAAAAGATGAGACAAACTTAAAGTAAGTGAAAGAACGAAGTAATAGAAATGAGAGCAGAAATCAATCCAATACAGAATGTATAAATAATGGAGAAAAATCAGTGAAACCAAAAGCTGATTCTTTAAAGGTCATGAACTATAGACAGACATCTTCATCTAGAAGCCCAGAGGTGGGAGAAGCTCATAAAAGAAGTATGCTCAATGGCATATATACTGGCTGCAGAAGCCCACACCTACAAACCGCCTTTTTGGTGTGTCACTACGCGGATTGACTGCTGTGACCAACATTAAATACTCGAACCAGGGACAGATGGTGTCTTGACACCTGAGCTGACATTCTCAGGCCTAAGGTTTTATGGTCAGGCATATCCCTGGAAACCTGAAGACCCCTGCTCCTACTCATGAAGACCTTTACACTGTACATGGGCTCCCTGCTTTAATTCCTGACAATCTGTGCCACCGCCCTGTCCATGAAGGAAGCGAGATAAACGATTAAAGGTTGAAAGAGCAATGAAGATTTTATTGTAATGAGTCAGTGGTTCTCAATGCGGGTAATACTATATTTTGAAATTGTGAGGGATCTTCTGGTTTGTTGCTATCAGTGCTTAGTGAACAGGAACCAAGAATGATAGACATCTTGCGTTGTATAGGGAAGCTCCATACCAGTAAGAATTGTCCTGAATTCCATGTAAAAAATGAATATCTCTTCTTATAATGGTCTGAGTCTTGCATTTAACTATGTTTTATGTGTATATGTGCACACTACTCCTAATATTTGAATCCTAATAGAACATACCTGGACTGGCATGCATTTGCTGTCATGGCACTTCAAGTAGGAAAAGGTGTGAGCACTGATACTTGTTCATATCTATAGTTAACGGAAATATATTATTATTGTTTTTATAAACTAGTTTTATTTCTCCATTATAAAACTCAGGGCACTATATTGCTATTTGTGAAATGATATATGTTGATAGCATGTATTCTCTATGATTTTCATTCACAAAAACTAAAAGAGGCATCACAAAAATGTATTTACTTTATTTTTTAGAAAAAGAAACATGAGATCTGATAATGTTGAAAATAAAGTAATAAATATTGAGGTGACAAATATTAGGTGATAAATATTGAGAGCCCAGACAAAGGCCTGAGGAATGAAAAAGAAAGTCACCGTGAATGCAAAATTACAAAATGTGGAAAGTGATTGGATTCAATGGGTTAAAATTAAGCTGTTTCAACTTTCCCTTCTGCAGGCTAAATAAACCCGGAGCCATCACCCTACTTGGTGATTCTCAAAACTTTCATTACGTTGGTTGCTGTCTCCAAAACACTTCCCTGAGTCTTCATAGGGTGTTCAGTTGTACATTACCAAATGGAGCTTAAGTATATTGAAATGAGGAGCTGAGACTCCCAACTCCCAAACAAATATGCCATGCACAAGCCCACAGATCTGACCATACACGTGGGTACACACCTGTAACAGACATTATTGGTATCCTGAAAATATCCCCGCGCCTTCTGTATATGCTAAGTGACTTGCAACTGCCAGTTTGCATTTCTTTGATTAAGAGACTTCTTTGGCCACTGGAGCCTGCTTTGCCCAGTGAAGGATGCTGGAATTAATGTAGTATCTTCCTATCCCCTAAAGAGCCCTTAACCAATAACTGACTAGAGTTGGTATATGAATACCCCAGCTCCCAAGTCCCTTGTGAGGGATAACTCTAAGATGTGTGTCTTATGCTGACCTCCAAAGTTTTCCCAATAGGATAAAGCTCCAGTTGCCCACAGCTATAACTGACTTGATAACACATCCTATGTTCACTGCTTTTCTTATCTCATTTCCCTCTTCCTCTCCCAGTGTTCCTTTCCCTTCCCAATAAACTATTTTACTATATTTTTTTGTCTGAGGGTCAGCTTCTGAGGGAACCCAAACCAAGACAACTTGTCATTCATGGTCCTGGAGTCCTCTCGTAGTAGATGGATGTAGTCAAAGACCACAGGCCTGGGAGAAAGATCTGGGTTCTAAGCCCAACCTGTACCAATTCACTGTCTGACTTCAGACATGTTATCGCTCTCTCTCTTTCTCTCTCTCTTTAGTTTTTTCCCCCTTTAAAATAAAGGATTTCAACTAGATTACTGTTTCCTAGAATGTGTTCATTAGAAAAACATTCATTTTGGAATGTTAGTCGTTGTCACGGGGAAGAGATAAGAAAAGAAAGAAGGTCCCTGGTCTGTAAAACGCAGCAGTCTCTAGTTCCTTCTGAGGACTGCTCAAGTAGAAGTGGTAGTGCCGAGCTGAGTGCCTGACCCATAGGAGGCTTACAATAAACGAGGATTGATGTTAATCCAAACCAGTGAGCTCAGGCTCCATACAGAATACATCATCCTTAGGCAGCAGTTCTTAACCTGAAGCCCATGCAATCCCTGAAATTGTAATAAAAATTGTATACCTTGTGCTCCTATGCCTTTTCTGGGGTGAATTTCGTAGATTTATTTGGGTTCTTAGACTCCCTAAAGGATTAGTTTTGTCTTAAGCCATTTGTTCTTATCAGTTGTTTTAAAACATAACCACAAATCACTTTTAATGGTCAATCAACAAACATTTATTAAGTATCTTATATTCCTCTTGGGGGAACACACCAAGTCTTTGTGTAGTGGCCAAACGGGGAAATTCACTGAGAATTTCTGAGATATGAATACAAAATTTGCATAAATGACATACAAATATAAGCATTCCATTGATATAAGAAAAAAATAATGGATTCAAAAAATCCCAGCTTTCACAAGAAGGGGTGTTCATATTGGAGTAGAAATGAAAAAAAAAAAAAAAATCCTGGCCAGGTCTGACGGGCATATGCTGTATGTTAGAAAGGGGTGAGATATTCCCTTAATGAATCAGAACAATTGGGCTACTTTTGAATACTTTCCCTCCATCCTTCTGTGTCAGAGCAATAGACCACAGGTCTTAGATTCAAATGCTTTGCCCCATAGTCACTCTGTTCATTGAATCAGTATGTCCTGGTGTTTATTTGGAAAAGATGTACACTGTGCCTGTCTGTGATATCGCAATAGTTTACATGGTCCTTTTCCATTTGTATGCCTTAACAAAACTCCTCCAGGCTGTTGGAAAATCTGCTGTTAACCTCAAACCTCAAACCATGTGCAGAGCTCTCTCCACATGAGTCAACCTCACGGAGAATGGAACAAACCTCTAGAGGTGTTTACAGCTCCCATTTTCTCAATTTTCTCTCCCTGCAAAGCATTGGTTATTGTTGACAACTGCTGTGACCACATTTGAGAATGTGCGCAAGGAGCTGTGTAGAGGAAGTGTGGGGAGGCGGGAAGGAAAGGAGATAATTTGGCAGAAATGATTTTAAAATACACCTGTTTTCCCAATTACTTAAGTTCACCTGATTTTGTTGACATCAAGAGATGCATAATTTTCTTGTTTTTAAGTAACAAATTATGCCTCAGTAGAAAATAAATGCATTATCGTGAATGAAAGGAAAATATATTGTCAAAATAATTGCTATGGGAGATAGAATCTGGCTTCAGGAAATTCTTTACAGTTTTTTCCAGACAGAGAATAGTCTTTTATCAGAACAAACTAATGAATATCATTGGTACAATGACTTCTGCTATACTTTCTTTTTATTAGCTAAAATTCCCAGTTCAGTGGGTTTTCACATTTTTTTTTTTTGGAACATTGGGCCCTCTTTTAATACATTTTTAAAAACTGAGGACCTTCACATGTTATACTTTTAGTAACCATTTAAGGGAGAAAATATAAAATAGCATTCCAGTTATCTATTACTGATTAACCAATCACCTCAAATCTTGTGGTTGCAAACAACAGCATTGGTTTGTTTGGCTCAGGTAGGTTTCAAGGTGAGGAAACAATGATTCTGGTTGGTTGGGTGACTGTCAGATTGAAAGAGAACTACCTGCCCTCCAGTTGAGCAGGCCCTGGAAGAGAAGATCCTACACTTCAGTACTCCCGAGGTTTCATTCCTTTGAGGAGGTTTGACTGCATGCTTCTCATCAGCCACTCATTGTTTCCCTTAGAAATATTTTTCCTGGCTTCTTTTTCTCTCGTTTTGAAATATGGTTCTCATGTATACAGCTAAACCCTAGAGAGTTTGTTGATGAAAATTTTAATTGTTCTTTTTCAAGTGTTTTCTGCTTCAGAGCCCTCCTGCCCCAGCGAGGGTAATAATATGGAGTTCAGAATGAATAAACTCAGTCTTAGGAGCCTCACTGCACTTCTTTAAAAAAAAAAAAAAAAATCAGCACAATGTTTGATAAGCATGTCACAATGTGTAATTCCCCCTTAGAATGTCAGTGGAAGGCAGTATAATGAGCACACATAAGACTATGTAGCCTTTCTCATAAGAAAATTTCCTCTATAAGGAAAGTCCACCTGCTTCTGGAAGGAAGCAGCACTTTGCTATGGGGCCAAACACACCTCTTGGCATTTCATGGACCCTTTCTGAAGAGAGACAGCTCATCTCTGCAACACATCTGTTGCTGGCAGTGAGAAGCCAACAGAGAGTTGGAGTGTTGCCTATTACAGGTATTAGTATTGCTGTTGTCATTATTACGATCATGTTGCAAATTCACTTAATGGTCACAACAAAAAAGAGCCTCAAAAAAGCTGTAATCTCTGCTTAGAGGTCTCGTTTTTGAGCTGGATGTTTTTCCAGTCATCCTTTCTTATAGTCCTCTGGTACTTGTGGACGTGACTGTGTGCTCTGGCCAGCCTGGCCATGGTAACGTTGATAAGCAATGCTATGCACATGCAGGTATTGCCTCGCTCACGTAGACTTTACTGCTGCTTTTGATAAACCAGAGCCTCTTTTCAGGATAAAGTAACAGATTTATTGACACATTATGCATGTACTACTATCTGAAACACACAGACGGTACGTACAGTGGTAGAAGGTACAGATGGAGCAAAAGGGCTTCTCCCTTCTCACTTGCCACTCTGTTCCTTCAATTTTCTCAACACGAGTATCTCTGGGTGTATGGTTACATACAAATTTCTTTTCTAAAAGAACTTGCAATGATTTCGGAAGAAACTTATTATATAGAAAGGAAGAAAAACATAATTGCAGCAAACATGAACATTGCTTTGAAACTCCAAACGAAGGACCTTAGAGACTTATGAAGAGATCCTTGTGTCTACTTTCTAAACTTTCAGTCTGGATCCTAGCTCTTCAGGTTCAAGAGTTTCCCCCTCTCTCATATCAAGTGTCTCATTGTTCAAAGTTCATCCAAATTTCCACCTTCACTTCACTTTCTTCACTTCACAGATCTTTTTTCCCCCTAGAAACTTTGCCCCTTCCTGATATAAAATGGCTTAAACTTTAATCATGTGGTCTCAGCACCCCAACCCCTCGCTCATGTTGGTCCTCAGTCAATTTTAATAAACAGGCAGGCACAGGATGGGTATTGATCCATAAGGGAAACTGAACATGGAGTTGTTTTTTGAGGTTTCCTTTTTAATATTCTGTTGTGAAGGCTGAGGCTGTCAGTTCCTTTTGTCAGGAACCTATTAAAATAGGATCAGCCCACAAGGGTAGACACCAGGGTGTGTGTGTGTGTGTGTGTGTGTGTGTGTGTGTGTGTGTGTGTGTGTGAGCTTGTGAGTGGCCTAGGCATGGCTCAGGTAGAATGAGTTTTTCTCAATTAAAAATGGCATCAATGGAACCCCCATTATTGAATGAGAATATTTTGTTTCTCTCCCACTCAGTTTTGATCCCGGCCAGAACCATAACAGTCTTGTACCCCAGACTGTTAAGTCGCTGGTCCCCAGCCCACCCCTAAGCACATAAAATACACAGACACCTCTGAAGCGATGTGTTGCCTCCTCTTACTATCCTTTAGAGAAAACCTGTTTTCTTATAACCTCTACCCTCCAGTAATGATTTCCCCCTGAGGACACACAGACAAGGCCATCTTTTATGAGAGGCTTTCTGTATTTCAAGATAATTACAATGTCCTTCACAAGTCTATTCTTTGATCTAAACATTGAGGCTGACCTAATAAAGTGTTACCTGACAAATTTCACTTTGATTGATGCAAAAAAAGGATAAAACACATTCATATTTAAACTTATTATTTTTATTCTGGATTTTTCAGTTGTGTATCCAAAAAATCCAAATGTTGGATGCAAGATATGGATAATGGATGGGAACATAAAATGTTAACTCATTAATTCTGTTTCTATTTCTCTTCTTTTGTGTCCAATACATAGTCAAAAAGACAAGGAAAAAAGACGGCAGAAACGTCCTATGTTTAATCTAATAATTATTTTCCCTAACTAGACAAGTCATACAAATCCATATAATAAATATTTAATAACAACCAGTAATACTTATTAATCACCTGCTACTGTGCATCTGGCACCTAGGAAAACCTTGGCAAATTCCTGTTGGGTTAATACTACCATGTTTCCCTGAAAATAAGACGTAACCAGATAATAAGCCCTAGCATGATTTTTCAGGATGACAGCCCTTGAACACAAGCCCTAATGCATCTTTTGGAGCAAAAATTAACATAAGACCTGGTCTTATTTTCGGGGAAACAAGGTAGGTATTAATTCATACAACTCTCTGAAGTAGAATTATCCCCATTTTCTAGATGAGGACATTAGAATTTGGAGAGGTGAGGCGAGTGGGCCAGATTTTTTTAAATTAGGAGATGTGGACCCAGGTTCTTCTTTTCACTCAAACCAGCGCATACCTGTCTTGGGCACTGCAGGGTGTGGGGTAGAGCTAATAATACAAGCGGTTTCTCCTTTGTATCTTTCCCTGTGAGGAACAGCAATCGGAGCTCAATTCAGGGAGGAGGGGAACACTGACCTGGCACTGGAAAAATAGTGGGCAAAAGAGGCACAGGAGGGGACAATGACAGGGAAAGGCTAAAGAGCCAAGGTAAATAGAAAGTATTATGTTGGGTGCTTGGCAAGTATTGAATAGACCAGTCCAGCCAGATGTAGTAAGACTCATTTTGGGGTTGTTGGGGGGTTGGTTTGGAATTCTGTGTTGGTGTGCCTATAGTCTTTGAAATAGTTTGACTGTGGAGCGCCTTACATAGCAAATCAAGAAGACTCACTACTATGTATTGATCAAAGCCAACAGCGTGATTGGTCATGTTTTCAAAGGTGTAGATAAGCCTGTTCAGGGAAGATTTTTCTTCTTGTTGATGTTAGGCAAGTTCTGAACTGGCCTTTCCTCACCATTGGAGTGGTAAGCTGTGAGATTCAAATTGGGGTTTGAGAATAGGAAAGAGAATAGCTCATTTGTTGTGCTTACTTGCCAGTAGAATGGGGAAAAATAAGAATTCTTCACCTGGTACCCAGTATATATTTTTCTTGGGAGTCCCTACAAATGTTGAACAATAGAATTCAAAGATTTAGGATCCTGTAGTCTAGACATTTAATTCTTGACATTTCCTTTATCCCAAGTCCAACAAAAGGGAGTCGATGAATACTTCAGCAGAACTGTCACTTGATGAAAAGCATATGAGGGGAGCATTAATCTTAACCATATGTCTCAGCATGGCTCACAAGGCAGGAAGACCAGGTAGGAGACATTTCACTACTTCTGGCAAATGATGGGATGGTTGTCCAGGAAGTCTGAAGAATTTGTCTATCTAGTTACTCATTCACTCATTCAGTTACTCCTTTATTTATTCACTCAACAAATAAGAGAACTTATCAGGTACTAGGCAGTGGGTCAAAGCTCTAAAAATTAGGGGTGAACAAACCAGACATAATTCTTATTCTCAAATAATTTAGAGTCCCTCTTCTGAACTAATCATCCTAATGTTGTGATGCTGTATTATAGTGTTTTAGGGTGGTGGGATGTTACAGAATTCAAGATGTCCAACAAAGGGAGAGGATATTTGACTACGTAGTGATCTCCCTGCCCCTGGAGGTGATGCCTGCACTAAGTAGTAGCCTGACTTAAATTTCTTCTATAATACCTTCCAAACATGGGAGTAGAAAAATCTAGAATTCATGTTTATGGGTATGTGCATGTGAGCCTGGGATAGGGACTTGTACGGGGATTACTCACAAAAGGAGTCAAAAAAAGAAGTGGGGAGATACGAGGTCTGACAATTAAGTTCGCAAACCTGCCGCAATGATGTTACTAATCTTTTTTTTTTTTTTTTTTGGTATCAGAGGGATTATTCATTACAAATTTGTACCAACCAGACAAAGTGTTAACCAAGTTTGCTATTTGGAAGTGCTGAAAAGGTTGCATGAAAAAGTTACACTACCTGAACTTTTCGCCAATAATTCATGGTTCTTCCATCACAACAATGCACCAGCTCAAATGGCACTGTCTGTGAGGGAGTTTTTAGCCAGTAAACAAATAACTGTATTGGAACACCCTCCCTACTCACCTGATCTGGCCCCCAGTGACTTCTTTCTTTACCTGAAGATAAAGGAAATATTGAAAGGAAGACATTTTGATGACATTCAGGTCATCAAGGGTAATACAACAACAACTCTGATGGCCATTCCAGAAAAAGAGTTCCAAAATTGCTTTGAAGGGTGGACTAGGCGCTGGCGTCAGTGCATAGCTTCCCAAGGGGAGTACTACGAAGGTGACTGTAGTGATATTCAACAATGAGGTATGTGGCACTTTTTATAGGATGAGTTCGCGAACTTAATTAATTGTCCGACCTCCTATTTTTCTTTCTTATTCTGGAGCAAAAACAATGTGTGATGGAGCAACTACAGGTCAAGTCCTCTCAGGAAAGCTGAGGAATGCAAACCACTGAGTTCTTACACACACACACACACACACACACACACACACACACACCACAAGAATCACCTTTCAGGTTTAGTCTGACTCCAAAGGAAATCATGAGATTGGTTTTCTTCTGCCCTAGACTTGGTAATGTAACTGTCTCAAGCAAAGAAAAAAGTTAAATAAGTTCACGATCTTAAGAAATTCACCACTAATTGATTTAAGGTGCAATTTGCAGGAATCGGCTTGTTTCTTGGCTTTTACCTCTAGCCTCATTTTGCAGTTACACCAATCTCTCCTCATGAGATTATTTCTAAGATAATTTAACATTTTGCTGTGTAAACTCTCTGAGCCTCAGTTTTCCCATCTGTCTAATGATACTTATGATATTTGGGATAAGGGACACTGTAAGGATTAAATGATACCACATAAGGAATTTGCCAAACATAATACTTCGCACCTGGCTAGAACCTAATACTTACCTCATACCATCACATCTAGGAAAAATAAAATAGTTTTTAAAAAGTGACACCTTTTGTGATAGAAGTTTGGCAAAGAAGATAGGAAATTATGAATTATTAACACTTTCCCCAGCCAGGTTCTAAATTCCTTAGGTTATTCATTCCAAGATTGGTGGGAAGAAGCTCCAATGAGACAGTACATAGAAAAAGCTTTCTGCAAATGATTAAGTCCCCTAGCCACGGGAGGGGGCCTGCTCCCTGGCTTTGCAGCAGGCGTGCTGCATCCTGAGGACAGGATCGCTGAGCCAAGGACGCCCCCATCATCAGCCCTGCGTGCTGGCTAATGATGACCACAAGCTGCCTGAAGAGGTTTTCCATTGTCGGACCTTCTTCTAACTCTAATTTGTGCATCCTTCTGCTGCTCTGCTTCTAGAAGCCGGGGCCAGAGATGGCTGTTAGTAGACAAGACCACCTGAGCAAACCTCTGCCCATCTCTGGCCAGCATGACTCTGACTTCCCAAGAGAACATAAATGACTGATGAACCCATGGAGAGGGGAGAGAGACATTTTTTTTTTTAGTTAAAATTTATTGGGGTGACAATGGTTAGTAAAATCACCTAAGTTTCAAGTGTACAATTCTGTATTACATCATCTATATATCACATTGTGTTCACCACCCAGAGTCAGTTCTCCTTCCATCACCATACATTTGACCCTGTTTACCTTCTTCTACAGAGACATTTCTAATTAACAATATGGGACAGACAACAGAGGTCAGAAAGGCAGGATGCAAATGACACTGTTGCCCCATGTGACTGCTGCCACTCTAATTGCTTCCTGGCACTGTCATGGGGTAGGTTGATGACAATCTATCTCACTGAACTCTCTGAAGCTGTTTCTAGGGGCACTTCAGGGAGGAGCAGAGGCAAATCCTGCTAGAGCTTTCTGATACCAACTCCATTGCATGTATCTTCCTGACTATATGAGTACACCTGAGGCTGCAGCATAACCCTCCACTTACATGTAGACCTGAGCAGGAGCCACCCCTAAATGGACTCATTTCACCGTTTCCTTTCTCAAAAACAAAACCAAACCAAAAAATATTCATTTATTTTGTATTTATTTTGTATTTATATAACTATTCATCTTCTACGGAAGTTAGTGGTTCTCAAACCTCAGTGTACATCATAATCACGTGAAAAAACTAGAAACACCCATGAATCCCCTCCTCACCACTCCACCTGCGGGGCCCAGAAGATCTGTGTTTTAACAATTTTCCCAGGTGATTCTATTGTACATAATTCTTAGACTGCCCTTTGAGATGCACTGTTTTGGGGGTTAAAAAAATTAAAATTAAATACAGAACCTATTTTTATAGAGTATTAAAACCTGAAGAGACTTCAAGGATATATAGCACAACCTTTCATCCTGCAAATGAGACAATATCATATAGTGGATAAAGGCTCAGACTTTAGCAAACTGCCAGAATAGTAGTTCATCTTCTTACAAGCTGTATGATTTGGGGCAAGTTATTTAAGTTCTCTGTATCTATCTGTCATGCGGGGTGTCAGGCGGGGCCTCTGGTCCTGCTCCCCACATAAGAACGCAGGATATGGTGAGGCCAAAAAGGAACACCCATGGAGCCATAGGTAGGGGAGTCATACCACTATATTCTTGCTGGCAGCTGGTTTGGAGACCCAGGAAGCAGGAACCACAGAATCCACAATCCACACTCTGCCACACTCGGCTCTTGCTAGCTTAGCCACAGCAGTTATATCAGCAGCTAATGGCTAACCGGTGACAGCCAATGGCCAACTAGTCACAGCTGATGGCCATCTAGTACCAGAGCCAGCACCTTTCCATGTGAGGCTGAGAGCCTTGAAAATGCTCTCTGGGGCTCTGTCCCCACAATATCACATTGTGTGTTTCAGTTTTCTCACCTATAAAATGTCGATATATAAAATGAGATGACACCTACCTCACGAGATTTTTGTGAGGTTTTAAATGAACGAATTAGGGAAAATGTTGAGAAAATGGCACATACAAAGCATTCAATAAATACTATTTACATCATTCAGGATTTAGAGAAGCAGAACCATTTCTAGTGATATAGAATAAGGAATATATATTAGAGGAATTAGACCATACACACTTGTGGGAGCTGATTATGTTGGCTATTTGAGGCTTTAATTTCTGCATTTGGTGCTAAGCCTCAAATCAGCAGAGCTAGAAATAAAGAGGGAAAGATAGACATAGAGATACCAAGAACAGACTAGAACCTAATTAGCTGGAACTGTGTCTTTCCCCTCCTTCAATCCTAATGATGCTGTTGACCTACAAGACGAGCAGGCACCCTACACCACAGAAGGGCTCCTGCACTTGGCCCAGGACTCAGAGAAGTTCAAGGGGGTGGGGGCAATGTGGCCGAAGCTACAAGAGCTGAAGGCCCAACTGCATCCCATAACAATCAAGTAAGCCAGCAGACCGGTGACAATGTGCATGAGCTTTCTCAGTGCCTGCCCTCATCAATTTTCAGAGTACAGAAATATAAATTGGCGCTCTTTCATGTCACCCTTCCAAAGCTCACATGACCCTACCTTGGAACACTAACTTGTGACCAACTCTAACTTGGAACTATATAGGGTAGGAAATTCCAACCCTATCTTGCAACTATACAGAGAAGGGAACTCTAGGATTTGTAGACACAACTTAGCTAAGATGATACAGTACAAAACTACCACGTTATCAATTTCTCTTAATACTTATCAGAAAACTGAGACAGAGATACAAAGTACTATAATTTATTCAATTTACACAGCAAATTTGTAGGAGAAGATTGACAGGGGTTTGGGCCTATTCTTGTCTATTTCTGCCTTCAAGTCTCCTGGTTCCGACGAAGATATAAAGGGGGTGTCCATCTGAATTGTCCTTGAACCTACAGATAGATGGCCCATGAAGGTGATGGATCTAGTTCAAGAATGCATTTACCGAGGACCTGCTAGGTGCTAGGTAGTCTATTCCTAGGCAGATAGAAGGAGTCCTTACCCTCAAACTGCTCACAGAGAAGAAAATTGTATCGATAAATACAAAAAAGGCTGAGGAGACACACGTTTCACGAGAGCGATGATGGCAGTGTTTTGGGATGGAACTTGATGAAGATGGGATATCAAAATAACTCAGGGCCTTTTGCCTCATATCCAAAGTTCAGCAAGACAAATTCCTGCCTTTCCACTCTCTCATGCCCTGATACTCTGCTCTGGGGAAGCAGGGCATATGGTTTGTCTGGAAGTAAGGGGTTTCCCAGGATGCAGAAATTCCACTGCTAAAATCAGAAAGTCTCCAGCAAACTGGGATGAGTAGGTCACCTTAACGCCTGACAAAATAGTGACTTCCCAAAAGTAAGTAAGGAAAGCCAGCTTTGGATCAAGCACAGTACAGTATTCTCTTGGCTATTATTACGGTGGACTTCAAAAAAAATGAACTGACCCTGCAGGTCTCAACTCAACAAGCCCAAGAAGCACTCATAAGCAATAAGCAGGCCAATGGAAGGAATCAGGACTCTCCTCTAGTCACGCTCAACTTACCTCAAAGGTTCCTGAACTTCTATATCCACCTGGGTTTCGAAATTCTTGTAATTCTGATCTGTTTTCTCCAAAGTATCAAAGACCTTTGGAGTTGGTTTTATGTTGGGTCTCTGTGACTTTTACTTTGGGTCTTTCACTGATTTGGGTTTCACTGTTGCCTTCCTGAGTCTCCCCAATTAAGAAGACCTAGAGGAGGACAGCTACACGCAAAGCACTCAGCACTGCTAAGACAGAAGGAACTTATACAGAAAAGAAGGTACTGGAATCCATGTTTGGTTGCCAGTGCTGAGATGGCCACTTAAGAAATTCTCCAGATCTTTGGATGGAAAGTTTGAAATAATCAAGGGTGCCTGTCAAGACCTTTAGCTTTCACCACACAAACATCTTATCAGATGAATCACCTTCCGGATCTACCAACTGGGGTCTTTGTTTGGCTTGCACAACTAAAATTAGCCACCCATTCACAATCCATAATGGCTGGGGAATTATCTCATACACATGGGACAAAAGAGAGGGATCCGAAGAGGGGCCTCTTCTCTAAGTCGCATCCACGAGATTCTTCTCGTTAAAGAGATGCTCTCAAGCATCAAATTTGCTGCAATTACAGCAATCAAAAAAGCATTCAGCCTCCTTCCGCACCTGACAAGCCAGCTTATGCATTCTCCCAACAGTGGTGGGGTGGATGCTAATGAAGCTCCCACCCCCCTGGTTCCAGCTACTGCCATCAATACCACCCCGACTCCCACCCTCACAGCTGGCGTTGGTTCACAGTCCAAGGGACTCAGTCATGTCGACACCACATGGTAGACCTATAGCTGCCCAGACCCACGTGGGTTCACTGGTTCCTCAGGGAAAGAGGACAATTAGCCTTTGATATTGGCTTATATATCTCTACCCTCAAAGGCTGGAAGAGAAATGATTATGGACAACCTCCTCCTTTTTTAAGTTTCTAAGGGCTGATGAAGTTCCTACCGCGATAACAGGTGCAGGTGTAGCACCACGGAGAAGCCGGGGCTTGTCTGATTGCTGCATTGTGCCAGCTTCCATGGCATTTAAATGGGAGCTTTGTGAGTATACAGTCTCCCCAAATTGCAGGGACCCGCTGCTGCTGCTGGTGGAGGGGTGGGGCTATGTTGATTAAAGGCCCATTAACAAAGCGCAAATAACTCTCAACTTCCTCTTCTCACCTGCTTATTTGTTTTAGTAGAATGGCTCTTAGGAGAGCTGAAAATGTTATTTAATTATTCCTAAGCCCCATGCTGCTGCTACTAGGACTCCTTCCAGAGCATGCATTCCCCAGAAAGGCATCTGTAAACATTTTTGGGAACCGGTCCAGGCTTGGCAATAGATGTAAGATGTCTGCAAGTACTGCAAACAGGCTGATATTGAATTATCTACACGACCCTCTCTGTGCTACTCCCGGAAACACTGGCTATCCACCTGCGACATGCTTCCATCGACCTTCGAGGCTACTGACCCAGCTCCTTATTACTCACCATGTTTCTCGCAATCCCTGCTAAGAGTCTTTGAAAAACAGTATGCAAGTGTTTATTATTATTAGGGATGGTCACTTAGCCCAGTGGGACATTCTGTCATCTTTTCTCGGTTTCCTCATTTGTAAAATGGGGAGAAAAGGAATAACCAGAACTTCAACAGGTTATGATGACTCTCAGATGAGATAATGTTTGCAGAATACCTAACGTTTGATTGAGTAGATGCTCAGTTAAAAGTGCGGATTATTTTATTATTGTTTCTGTTATGTCGATTATTAGGTTATTTTTTAATAACTTTCTCTGGAATGTCTTTCTGTCTCTCAATTTGACAATAAGTTCTCCTAGAACAGGGTACTTCTAGATTTTCTATTTGTTTGCACAATTTACCAGGCAGCTAGAATGTGGCAAGAGCACTCAAGTGGGAGCCAGGATCCTCCGGCTGGAGTCTTGAAACTGCCCATTTCTACACCATTCCTCTCTCTGGTTGTCTTCCATTAGGTATCCTTTTGTTTCCTCTGTGCCCTCATTTCTCCTTCCCTCCTTAAATACCCACCCTCCTACCTTGGCCTCACCTATAAAAACCCCACTCCTTCTTCCAGTTCAAACCAAATGGACCCTATTCCATGAATCCCTTCTCTGGTTGCCCAGCCTACATTGGCCTCTTTTCCCAGACTTACATTTATGCATTTCATGTTTTCTACATTTATGCAACACTTTAGGGCAAAGGTTGGCAATCAATGGTCTAGTGGCCAAATCTGGCCTTCTCTTTTTGCCTGGCCTAGAGCTAAGAATGGTTTTTGTATTTTAAATGGTTGAAAAAATTAAAAAA
Organism: Rhinolophus sinicus; assembly: GCF_036562045.2. NCBI lineage: Eukaryota > Metazoa > Chordata > Mammalia > Chiroptera > Rhinolophidae > Rhinolophus > Rhinolophus sinicus. Next base: position 50,532,843 of record NC_133751.1, read on the forward strand.
AAAATAATAATAATATTCTATGAAACATGAAAATCATGTAAAGTTTCAATTTCAGTGTCCATAAATAAAGTTGTATCAGAATATGACCAAACCCATTTGTTATGTATTGCCTGTATTGCCTTTGCAATACAATGGCAGAATTGAGTAGCTGCAACAGAAACTGTGTGACCAAAAAACTTGAATTGTTGACTGTCTGGCCCTTTACAAAGAAAGGTTGCTGACCCCTGCTTTAAAGTGTAAAAGCCTCTTCACAGTTGCATATTCATTTCATTCTCATAATCGGCCTATGGTAACATCTTCATTTTCAGAAGCTCAGAAAAGTGAAGCTAGTTGTTCAAAACTGCACAGCTCTGAGGTGGCAGATCTGGTTATCCCCAACCTACTCTCCTGACAACACCCAGACCTGTATTGCTCTTCAAGTCAGCCAACATTTCAGGTAACTCTTTAAGTTTGGAATCTATTCTCCATCACGTGCCTCACTTAGAATCTTCAAGGAGCATCCTCAAGAAATGTGGGCACATGGAAATGCAAGCTTGCATTACAGTGGCTTCCCAGTCTACCTGAAATGGGTTGTATTTGTTAGCAAATGAAAGTCATTAATAACCAGTAAACGGTCCTTGCTTTTGGGTAGTGCTGGAGCTGGTTGGGTTGTGTCTTGCCAACCGTAACTCCTTCCTTGGCTAACTCTGATAAGGTTTAATTGGGGGTCAGGGGGTGACATGCTGATGACCACATATTGCCAGCAAAATGTACAAGAGATCAGCAGTTAGTCTTTGGGAGGGACGGATGGAGACCCCAGCCCCAATCCAAACCATTCTCAGGCAGGTGACCACCTGCCTATCCCCCTTCCCTAGCTTCCTGCTGTCCTCCCTGTCTCCCGAGTTTGTATGCTGAGTATTCTTAGTTTCTCCCTCACTGGTCCTTGATGTTCAGCTACGTTCTTCACCCACACTCTAGGGATCTATCTCCTCCTCTCCCAGGGGCTGGGTGACTCGGGGTAAGTTACTTGTCCTCACTGAGCTCAGTGTCCTCGTTTGTTAAATGGGGATAATACCTCTACTTTTAGTATAGATGATATGATCACACTTGATAATTTATGTCAAATGTACTGAGGACAGTGCCTGGAATATTGGCTAGACTCAATAAGTGATGATACAGAGGTACTACTGTATCTTCATTTTGAGTCTTGGCAAAGGTAAGCACTAAGCCTCATCCTAGGAGTCTGTTTTTTTCCCCCAAGAGCTTTAATACTTGTACATAACCTTTTATCTATCTTGACCTCCAGTTTTCAAGTTCCCCAACATTTCTTCATTGCTCATTTGTCAGGAAAGCCAAAATGTCTGTTGATATGATTCCTGCCCTGGAGAGGTAGTGGTGGTTCTGAACCAGAGTTGTAGCCCATTGGTGGGAATGCTAGGTTCCCTGAAATGCCCTCCATAACCACTGAGGCCACTAGTTAAGTGTTGCTGCAGCTCACAAACCAGGATTCCTAGGTTGACACATAAAATTAATCTTCAGTGATAGCATGCATAAATACTTTTTCCATTGTCTCTCTCTGACAATTGCTATTTTGTATGTCTTCCTAAACAAGTGTATTTGAGGAGGTAAAGCAGTCGGAGAGACACATGATGTTTCTTTCTCTGTCCAGAGTGGCCTTATAATAGTAATATATCCTTTTGCGGGGGGTAAAACTGTATTGATTGTATAAAGTAGTTTTCATTCCATACTCATATTGGTTTCTCACATAGGACCAATAAACTGGTCCAATAAACTCATTTTTCAGATTGGGAACCTATAACCTGGATGGGAGAGGAAGTCTGGCCACGGTTATCCCGCACAGTGAATTTGTAGAGAGCCAGACAGCTGAGTAGGTCTCTTAGATTCCAGTCCAGGGTTTTCCCCTCTCCTTAGTCAAGATTTGTACAACTCACAAGTAATGAAACCAGATTCAGGAGTTGTTTTGAGTAAATATGGTATTCTTTTAATCAAGGGTCTGTAGGAAAAAAACGTGAAAGACTGATGTTTGGCTGTTCTGATTAGCTTAGCCACCTGGGTTATCTCTGTTTCTCCTTGTCTTTGACTAAGCTATTTACAACTCTGTACAGATGGAAATTCAGGTCTAGAAAACTGACAGTCCCTGTCCATAGAAGTGCAAAATGAATATAATGAAATGTAACTGATTGTTGACCTGTAGAAGGTGACCACTTTTACTTCCTTTTGTAAATTTATTTCAGCATTCCATATTTGACAAAAAATGTGTGGTACTATGAGTTTGCTTTTGAATTCTTTGTATCCCTCATTAATTTTACTGAGTCAAATAAGACCGTTGGCATGCATTCATTGTATGTCTGTATGCGAATCATGATTATATCCTGTCTTAAAATGTATTCATTGATAGGTCTTAGTGTGAACAATGCCTGAACCCCATTTTCCTACACTTCACTAGGTTCCTGCCCCTCACTCAAAGAATAATCTGAAGGTCTGGGCGCTTCTGAACGTCATGGAGAATAATAGCTCATTTGATAAAGTGCTTTTGTAATGTTTACAAAGCACCTTTACTTTCATCATCTCACTTGATTTCTACAGTCAGCTTGCGAGAAGCAGATGCCATTCCCATTTCACAAATGGGAAAAACGAAGGCCAGAGAAAAAACCATGTTTTATAAAAACCAAAGTCTTACTGCCGTAGAAGGGGAGCCATGACCTCAGCTTTATGCTCTTCCCCAAGCCGTGTCTTCCCACTGAGAAATGCTGTGAACGCCACAGGGCAGCAGGAGCCCAGGGTGGGAGAGCTGCTGGTTCAGAAAAAAAGGGCCAAGAATCTGGATGTAATGGAAGTTCTGAGAAGTCACAGTTTTACCACCAATGTTATTCAGCTCCCTTTTTCATTTTTCCCCTTGAGAACAAAAGCTTGTTTTACATTTTAATGGATTTAATTACCACATGGAGATCTGAAGAGATAGAAAAGGAACTGGCAGTGAGGATGCAGTGATGGTCTATTGAGCAGCATTTGAATTAATTTGGAGTTTTCATCCCTGTGATTAGTGTGGTTATTAGTGTTAATACTTGAAGTTCGTGTTAACAGGGTGTTACTACGAATTTGAAGATTAAAACAGGTCTGACTTCCTAGTATTTGTTTACTTATTAATCAGTCCATTCATAACTGCTACGGAGCTGACATATAAAATGCCCTCCTGCTTCCAACTTCTCAGCTTGACTTAATAAAGAATAATCCTGGGTCTCATTTAGTGAATGTTTAATGCTAATAGGTTGTCCTTATCTATTTTGGTGACTTCCCCACTGTGGACATTCTCTCCTTTGTCCTCAAACCACCATGGAGAGGCAGATAAAGGCTCAGAGCTATGGAAACAGTCTGAATTGGGACTGAGAATACCAGATCTCTGTTCCCTTGAACTCTTGGAGTGACTCTGGAAAAACCATTCCTCCTCTCTGGGTCTCAGTTTCTCTTCTATAATATAAGAGGTTTAGATGAGATGATCTCTGTTTCATTTCATTTGTATGGTTCAGGGAACAAAGAAAAATGGAGAGATGCCTGGAGAGTCATAGAAATGTAAAAGTTGTGACTAAGAAATCCTCTACCCATATACACTAATTTTTCATGAATTTGCATGTCATCCTTGCGCAGGGACCATGCTAATCTTCTCTGTATCGTTCCAATTTTAGTATATGTGCTGCCGAAGCAAGCACACTAATTTTTCAATAGAGGACAATGAGACTAAAACAGGTTAAGACGTCCAAGGTCAGATAGTAGGTTATCAGAGCCTGAACCTGAATGCAGATTTCCTAATTCCTAATCTGGTGCCATTTGCTTTTTTCCCTTTAGTTATAACATAGTTTTAAAATAGAGTAAATAATATATCAGACAAGGAGCCGCCTGTGAAATTTCCACCTAGTTGGCATAAATGGTAAATTTTGCTGTATCCTTTCTCCCTCCTTTCCTCCTCTTTTTCCTTCCTTCCTTCCTTCCTTCCTTCCTTCCTTCCTTCCTTCCTTCCTTCCTTCCTTCCTTCCTTCCTTCCTATTAACATAACATTAAAATACAGCTGAATCCCAAATCCTCAAACAATCATCCTTATAAGTAACTACCATCCCTAGGTTTGTAGTTATTATTCCTACGTTGTTGTTAATATTTTTATTACACATGAAGTATTGGTTTTCTATTTGATTCATTGGACTTTATTCTTTTTTTCCCTCTCTATTGATTTGATACTTTCTATCTCTTCTCTTTTAGGTGTTACCCTTACATGTTTAATATGCCCACTTGGCATTCAAAATGATTTCCTTTTAATCAGAATCTCTACCCTCCCCCTAAGCAGAACCACCAATAATTCTTATCCTAAATCCCAATGTAACTGGTTGTCAACAATTTTGTTCTGCCTGTTTTAAATATCCTTAATTAGTCATTATTTTTAATAGTTTGTGCTTATTTAGATTCAGACACATTGCTTATACTCCTTTTCTCCTCATTGTTTCTTGTATATCACTGCTTCAACACATGGAGGATAATACTCCATTGTCTCGTAGCAGTTCACAACACCACAAGGGAATCTCATAGGCATCCTCTGAGGCACAGAGTCCAGAAACTACTTATCAGCATTTTACAGATGAGGAAACTGCTCCTCAGGTTAACAGGGTCAAAGCTGCCTTTCAACCCAATCTCCCAATTCAGTGCAATTGACCCCATACCACCGGGTGAGATAACTGATTTCAAAATGCTTAGAGACAAGACAGAGAAGAAAAAGGGGGGTAGGGGAGAGAGTACTACAAGGTAGATGTGACCGCTGCAAGATAGAAAATGAAGAACAAATAAGGGCTTTAGGAAGCTAGGAAGGCTATGATATGGACCAGGGTGGGGCAGGGGGTGCCTGGAAAGGCAAAACACAAGAAGACTTGATGGAGGGGCATTAAACCATGCACACTTTAAAATCCTTCACCTTGAAAAATAAAAACCATTAGCCCAACAACAATACAACAATACAAATGGTTTCAGACTATGTCAGCATGTTGCACTGTATTCTCCATTCCACAAGCAATTCTTTTACACCTAGTACATGTGGGGAGTTGATCACACTGAAAGGAAAGCTGTGACATGCCAGGAAAGCAGCCTGAATTAGGGAAAGGTAGCAGTTTATCAGACCTGTGGTCCAGCCCTGACACCAAAAAAAAAAACGGCCTTGGGTTGTTTGTTTTCCCTTCAGCTTTAGATCCTTCTTCTCCACACCAGGAATCTAAATTCCTTCCCTGCTCCAACAGTCTGAATTTGAATAAGAAGGATGTTAATCCACTCTGTTGTCTTTTCTTTCATTACGCATCCTCTTTTTTATTGTTTTACTATTTTCTGCCTTTCTTTCTCCTTCTTCTTTTGGGATTGCTCCTCTCTCCCCTCCCTCATGGTTATTCTCCTTCTCACATTTAGTGTCTGCATATTTTCTTCCTCATTACCTAAATACATGTAAATTGATGATGCGGAAGCAATTTTTTAAATTGGTTAAAATGTGCCACGTCAAACATGACGAATTCTTCTACTTTTGGATTCCTCATGATTTTAATCATCCCAAATCAGCCATTCAAGAAGTGACAGCATGAGGACCACATTCTTTTAGCATCAATTTTTTTGTTTTTCTTTTGATGGTGTGTGTGTGCATGTGTGTGTGTGCATGTGTGTGTGTGCGTGTGTGTGTTGTGTTCACCAAGTTGTTAATGAGTGTGGGCATTCTTTAACTCACCAAATGGCATTGAGCCCCTGTGTGTGCCAGCACTGAGGAGGTTGGGGAGGTTGAGATGGGGGAGATAAAAAAAATGGATGACGTCTAGTGTCTGCAGTCAGGTTGGGACTTGGGTACTTGGTGGATGAGAGCACAAAGGCATGGTTAGGGGTAAAGAAGGAAGCTTTGGCTGCATTATGATAGTATTTTAGCCCAAGATCCAAGAATGCCTTACTCTTGTCTTCAGCACCAGGTTCTGGGCTGTTGTTGAACACAGAATGTGCAGCAGCCTGGGCACAAAATTGCCCCCGGGGTCTGATAATCCCTGCAAAGCCCTGTCTGTTAGAAGCTGATTTGGAGAACAAGAACTAGGACTATTAACTGCCGTTCTGAGCACCAAATCTCTGTCTTGGGACTCACACATTCAGGAACATCGTTGCAAAGAGAGAGAAAAAGAATTAGGCCCCAGAGTGACCTTAAACTTGCTTATTCAATCGGCCACGAGTGGAAGCCAAAGACCAACAAAGCTGGCCAATCTGGCCTGGGCTTCAGGCAAAAAAGCAAGAGAGAACATAGCACACACAGGGTGCTGCTTGTAAAAGATACAGTCAGCAAGGCCACAAGTAAACTGTACTCATTGAATGTCCAGGCTCTGGACAGTTAGGAAATTCTCCCACCTTTGAAAGACGGCATATCTGGAGAGGGAATGCTCCCCACTACCAAGAATAGGCGGCACTCCCATCAACCCAGGAGGGGTTACTGACCTGATGTAGCTTTAATGAGTTTATAGGAGGAAAAAGAATACTTTTTCTTCTATCGGGGCCCTGGATAAAAGATATTGCTAATGAGGTGAACAGATTCAGGATGAAATTGTGGGCTCAATCCCACTTCAGGTTATATGAACAAGTTTAGAAACATGAGCAGGGAATTGCATCTGGAGACGGTGGTGAATTATTTTCTGATTCCTGAGTAAATGCTCAGATGGAGTAAAGTGGCTTGCCCATGACTACACAGTAGAACAAAAGCACAAATAGGTCTTCTGACTCCAGGTCTGGGGTTCCTTCCATATCATCACAGCTTCAGGGTAATAGGCACTGATCTAGGTAATTGGTAGTAGCAGAGCCACAGCAGGCGAGCAGAACACCTGGGGAAAAGCTGTGAATGAAAGATGGAATTCCTGTCCTTGGGGAGAGGGCAGGACAGAGGAAAACGGAAAAAGCACAACAAGGGCTTAATCAGAGAGGAGATGGGGACAAGACTGGTTTTCCAGGAAGGCCCACAGAGATGAGAAGGTGAGGCCCAGGTGGGGTTTGATAGACCAAGACAGGAGCCCCCACTGGGCCACTGTGACTGTGTCAAAGGGCTCCTACAGCCAGCCCACTTGGGGAATGACTCTCTAGCTAATCCACCAGGGTTTCAGAGAATCAACCGGTATGCGCTGTGTTACAATATCCATTTGTGAAAAATATTTTTCCCTGAATTGAAAACAGGTAAACTTTCCTTATCTGGAGGGAGAAATGGGCCCTTTCAGAAAATCTAAATAAAGTGGGATCCTGTGCCTCCCTGTCCCTTTAGCAAGCATGCCATAAATGTCACATCTTCTCACACCACACTAGAGAGTTATGGGGACAGAGCCAGGAGTGCAGTTTCCAGGCTCTCAGCCTCACATGGAAAGGTGCTGGCTCAGGTAGTAAATGGCCGTCAGCTGTGGCTAATTGGCCGTCAGCTGTAACCAGTGAGCCGTTGGCCACTACTATAACTGTTGTGGCTATGCTAGCAGCAAATGGGGGCTGGCAAGAAGATGGTGGCTGAGCTAACAAGAGCGGATTGCAGAGAGGCGGATGCCGCCAGAGAGAATATAGTGATATGACTCCCCTATCTATGGCTCCATGGGTGTTCCTTTTTGGCCTCACCATATCCTGCGTTCTCTTGTGGAGAGCGGGAGCAGAGACCCCGCATGACACCCCGCGTGACAAACATGTTCACTAATCAGGGTCCAGGGGTTTTATTGGGGTCTTATTCACAGAGGTTTGACTATGACCATGCCAGTAACATTGTGGCTTTGGAGTGAGATGATGGTTTGAAGACTGGTTTTGCCCCCTCACTAATTCCATGGTTCTAGACAAGTTATTTAACTTCTCTGACCCTCAGTTTCCTCTTGTATAGCAAAGATAATACCTACTTTATACTGTTCATCTAAAGGTAAGATAGAATAACCTGCCCACAGCATTCAGATAGAGAAGGTGCTCAGTGAAAAGTGCAATTGCTCTTGGTGCCATTTGTTATTCACTGCGATGTAAGTTATCTGCTGTAGAACAGTAATTCCTAAACTCTAGTGGGTATACAAATCACTTAGGGTTTTTTTAAAAAGTGTGGAGTCTCCATCTCATCCCACTTCAAGAGATTTTGAGGTGGGGCTCTGAAATATGCATTTTGCAAGTATCCCCAGCTGATTCTGATGAAGTGGTTCCATGATAACACTTTGGAAAAAATACTGCCGTAGAATTAAACTTTAAGTTTAAAACCTGATCTCTCCTGGTTCATGGCTGTCAAAACCATCCAGGTTAGACTTCTATCCTAAAGATTTCCAGCTCCTCTTCCTCATCCTTATCCTCTCTTCGAACCCCAAGTGCAAGAGGTAGCTATACCTGCTACTGTTATTACCATCACCTTTGGTATCTCCCAGTGTAGTGGCTTCCAACCTGGGCAGCATATTACAATCCCTTGGAGAGCTTTCAACCATCCTGATGCCCAGGCCACACCCCAAACCAATTAAGTCAGGATCTCTTGGTGGCCTTAGGCATGGGGTTCGGGGAAGCTTGCCTGGTGATTTCAATGTGCAGCTGAGTATCACTGCTCTAAATCTGCTTTCCTATCTTCCTTTCAAATCTTCTCCTTCACCTAGTTTCCATCCTGTGCCTTATACCTGGGTATTTCCTCTCTTTCAAAATTTTTGGCTGGGTTCATATAACAGGTTTCTTCATTTTACTGTCATTTTCTTCCTCCCTGATCCACGGATCCCTCTTACTTGGCTCCATTTGGCATTGGTCCTACCCACAATTCTGTCCAAACTTTCAGGACACAACACAGTAGCCCTAGGTATCTCTACTTTGTCTCGACAGGGGTATCATATGGAAACATGTCTTTCAAACTTTTTTTGCCATTTCCTCCTGCTAGAGCGTTTTCCCTGCTCTTCCCTATTTATTCTGCCAGAAATCATGCAAAGTTCTCCTTCTCTTTGAAGCCACCTTTGACTATGCCATTCCAAGGTAAAAAGACCCTTATTCTCAACTTCTCTAATAGCATTTAGATCACATGGTATGATATTATATCTATATAATGAGAGGAGGAGGTATATGGTAACAGCAGTCACCAGAACTTCTTGTGGGAAGGGAACTATACTTATTTAGGAAAATTATGAGTGATAGGAGTAGAAGCTTATACTGAGAGGGATGTAGAACAGATCAGAACTACTTTGCTCAAAATCAAAGAGGGATTTTTATTACCCCAGGGGAATAAAGGAGGTCAACCACTCTGGATGTGCCCCACACCATGATTTCCTTAAAATCCTGCTTAAAAAGTCTATAAATCATTACAAAATATTTGATAAGTGTAGATTTCTCAGGTGCTGCTAAAGGGTCAGAGTCCAGGGTGTTACAGGGAAAGACAGTTACATCGGCACTGGCATAGATAAGAAGCAGAGGGCTCTAGTGAAAATCTAAGGAAGGGCTTTGGAACATCACGTGTTGTGGAATGTGGATTAAGACCAGGTTTAACCAGACCTCCACGGAGCAGCGATCTTCTCTCTGGATCCCATTTGAGCATCCTCTGTGCCCACTGAACTATGACTTTTCTAATGGCAGGGCCTGTCTCCACTGTATCCACATTTTTCTAGTGCCTCGCACAATTCTTGGTACACGGAATGCTCTAAATAAGTGTTTGGAGAATGAGCACTGCACACAGCATGCAATGCAGGTTTTCCCCTCAGGTCAAAGGGAGCACCAAGGAAGCTGTACTGCCTATGGCTATGTTTTGCTCAGACTGAAATTTCTTTCCTTCTCCACTTAGATGCTATTGAACTTGTTTCTCCAAACTCTGTTACTAAAAATTTGATGAATTTGAGCTCAAAATGATATTTCAAAATTCCCTGTTCCCAAACACATAGCTCATCAGAAATGCCTCCCACTATTTACAGTTTTGCTTCATTGAAATATGATCATGCCAGGCAGAGAGCGACGTGTATTCAGTGGAATTCAATTTTCCTGATCACTGGCCCCATCGATCAGTCTGTTTGCAAAGGGCTGATGCAAGCGTTAAGTCACCTCTTACAGACGGTGGGTGAACCGCTCCCATTATTGCTGCATGTGAAAGCCTTGTTAGACTCTAATGACGGGATTCTTCATTATTGTTGTTTTAAGCTTTATTGAGATTCTATCATGGGCCAAGAGTTTTTACTATGTGTTCATATTTAACCTTCATAACTGACGTTTTGTGGGTGAAGAGTTGGAGACTTAGAGAATTTGGGGGGAATTATCCGTGGTTACAGAGCTGGCAATGTGTACAGCCAGGATTCAAATGCAGTTCTTTTGATTCTAAAAGCGAGTACCGTCCATTATGTTAGATTTTCTTCTTGGGAGTTGTCTTAGGGCCAGGCAGGGGAGGCAGAGAGAGGTGATTAAGAAAGGAATTCTAGACAAGCTGAAGGGGAAGAAGAGTGACTGTGGTTTATTATTTAATGAACTCATGGCTTTTCATTGCCTCTTGCAATCTCCACTGTGCCTGTGTAGACATTTGTTACTGCAGCCAGAAGGCCACACTTGGCCATGGAGCTGTTCCTCCCCATGTAATATGAGCTCCTTGAAGGTGCACACCAAGCAGGAGAACTCAGGGCAGTGCCCAGACCCAGAGGATTGATGAGCAAATACCTGCGACAGAGGCAGTTGCTTGAGGGCAGGGCTATGCAAATGGAAGCCCAGGGAAGGAACCTTTGTGGATCCTGCAGGAAAGCAGCTTCCTCACTGGGTTTACCAGAGGGAATAACCGGGGTATCTGACTCAGAGGTCAGAAAACAGAGGGACCCACCCAGAATTCTAGTAAACCTGGTAGCTTTGCCAACCTAAATCCACCTCAGGATAAAGCCTACAAGCTCCCTTTTCTAACCCAAGCAGTCAGAAAAGTGGGACCTTGTAGTTACCCTCAGTTCATGAAATGCATGGAAAATCTCAAAGAGAATCATGTTTTTGTTGCACAGGCAAAACTTGAGAAAGGTTGGAAGCAGGCTTCTCTTTTCAGGTAATAATTGTATCTGATATCAAAGTCAAAACTAATCAATAATTGCCCCCGATTTCTCTGAAAACTGAATCTTACATCATGAATTTTCTCTCCACAGGTAGGGTAGAGTTATTTTGTTTTATCAGAAAGTCTTGGTGTTTTCATAGACCTTTGGATTTGTCTACAGGGCCTGGTTAACAAAGGATGGGATCACATATGAGACGCAAAGCAAACCTGAAGTAGGTGGGGCTGATGCTATTATTTCCATTTCACAGATGAAGAAACAGAGTATGCATGACTTCTCTAAGTTCACACAGCTAAATAATGTGGCTTTGGGAGAAAGCTGTGTATTCTGTTGTCCAGTTCAGTATCATGCTATGCATGAAGGCTTGACTCCTGCCAATGTCCTATGATCACAGTCATATTTTTCTCATTCAACCTTGAATCTAATCTTGAATCATATTCATTTCTCTTAAAAAAAGAAACCAGGATAGGTATATAAATGGAGCCACTTTAAAATGGAGCCACAGCTGCCACTGTAGAGGAACTTCTTTGTACGTCTTATGCCTCACACATTTGGAATATTAAAACAGGGCAAAGTAACCTTTGGACTAGGTCTAAAGCAAATTTGTGTCTTAAAGAACTGTTTGAAAATACAAGAAAGCAGATAATATGACTACCAGATTGAAAATGGAAAACATTGTTTAGAATTAACCTCACTATGTTAGCTTATCTGCATCAATAGAAATGTCTTCTTTCTTTTGATGTAATGTTCCCCTTCCCTTTCTCATAAATACCCCCCACTTTTGTCTCCTAATTAAAACACTACCTGGGCTTTTCCTTGAATCAGTGCTTCCCAAATAGCTATTCTTTTTTGATCTGAAATAAATGCTTGTTGCCTCTCACTTTGGCCTTTTATTTTTATTTTTAGGTTAACACGTGCAAACTGCTATTTTAAATACAATCTGACCCCACTCTGAATAGAGAAACTTGAAGAAGCTAATCTGGGGGGCAGCAAAAGGTCATCATAGATTCAGTATCTGAAAACCCAATACAGATTTCAACATTCAGGTTGTGATGCAAAGTCTTAAATAATCTTTCTAATCTTACTAATGGCTAACTCTTCCTCCCAACTCAGCTGATAAAGTCTAATGACATTGAAGGTTGGAATAAACACTGTAGGTCAACTATTTCATTGTTTTGCTCTCAATCAGGCTAAATATTCCTTTTGGACAGCAAGTATCCGAGTTTCAAAATGTGTGTGTGTGTGTGTGTGTGTGTGTGCGTGCGTGCACTTGCATGTATACTATTTCCAAGCCCTAATAATTATAAGGTAAAATTTAAAACAAATATTATTAAGAAATATGGCCTAGAAATTGATTAATCACCTTGATAGTTCTAATTGAAAAAAAAAAAATGAGATAGTTGAGAATTGCCTGAAGTCTAGCTGAACAGAAGTCCTATAACTAAGGACATACAGAAATCATGTAGATACTGATATGAGGAGAACAGATGTGGAACTGGATGGTCTCACACCCACAGTTAAAAATTAAGAGAGTTATCTCGGCTGTGGAGGTCAGCCCTGAGGAGCGAGGAGCTCCAGCCCCACACCAGGCACCCCAGCTGAGGGTCCCACTGCCAGGAAGAGAAGTCCCCATAACTTCTGGCTATGAAAACCAGCAGAGATTTTGGCTGAGTGAGACAGAGGGCTGCTGGAGTGAGTCCCAGTTGTTCTAATTAAATGGTCTGCACACAGACTTACTCTCTGATGAATTCACTCACTCTGAGCCCCAATGCTGGGGCAACATCTTGAAAGGCTCCAGGGACATATGAGAAGAAACTGAGTGATCTGACTTCAGAGCAAAGGCTGGAAGGGCAGCTTTCTCCCAGACAGAAATGCTGACAGCATCCACTGTTCCTTAGTTGAGCCCTCCTCTGACCCAGCATGCAAATGCAGGTAGGCACCATATCTTAGTCAACCTGGATAATACTGTTTGCCCTGCCCTGCTGATCCCCTGAGACCCCACCCCACCCAACTTGTAGTCCCACCCAAGCCACTTCTAGTGGCTTTTCCATACAAATGTCCTGTCTTGGCTCATGGTGTGGGCTTTCCTAAAAATCTCTCAAAGGTCTGAAAACCCCAAACAAGCAGCCTCTGGCCTCTGCATGCCCCTACCATTTGCTGAGCAGCCTCAAGCCTGGCATTGGTGGCAGCCAGCCTTGGTTTGAGGCTTGGACTCTCCCAGGCACCCCCAAGCCCACGTGGGTAGTGGCCATCTGTGGATTGCTTTGTGGCTCATGCCAGGTGTGCCCAGGCAAGGCACAGACTGCAGCTAAACTTGACCTACAGTGGGGCCCCTCCCAGGTGGCCGTGGGCTGGCATGCCCAGTGGTTGGCTTTGGACACAGTTGGAGCACCACCTGGCTACCTTTGCAGATGACACACCCGAAGGGCAGACTTAACAGGCACCAGAGCCCTGATGAAGCTAATCCTGCTCCATAGGCTTCAGCCCCCGCATAACAGCTTCTCCACTGTAGTCACAGCCAGTCCTCACAACCACTCAACCTGAGGGTCAATCCCTCCAATTGACATATAAACAGCAACCAACGCTCAACTACAACAGGAAAGCACAAGCAATCCACATAAGAGACATACCTGGAGCACCCAGCTCAGGTGACCAGGGAGATTGTGCCTCTGTACCCCACAGGGCAGTTACTACATAAAGTCATGCTGCCAAGACTGGGAAGCATAGCAGCCATATGTAATACATAGAAACAAACACAGGGAGGCAGCCAAAATGGGAATACAAAGCAACATGTCCCAAATAAAATAACAAAACAAAGCTCCCAGAAAAGAATTAAATAAAATGGAGACAAACAACCTACCAGATGCAGAGTTCCAAGCACTGGTTGTAAAGATGCTCAGTGATCTCAGGGAGAATTTCAGCAAAGAGGTAAGAAACATAAAAATCGAGATAGAAAATATGAAAAAGAACCAGTCAGAAATGAAGACTATAATAACTGAAATAAAGAATACATTAGAGGGAATCAATGGTAGTTTTGATGAAGCAGAGGATCAAATCAGTGATTTAAAAGATAAGGTAGCAGAAAACACCCAATCAGAACAGCCCAAAGGATCCAAACAAATGAGGATAGTTTAAGGGGCCTCTGAGACATTAAGTGTACCAACATTTGCATCATAGGGGTACCAGAAAGAGAAGAGAGACGGCAAGGAATTGAAAACCTATATGAAGAAATAACAATGGAAAACTTCTCTAACCTGGTTAAGGAAATAGACACACAAGTCCAGGAAGTGCAGGGAGTCCCAAACAAGATGAACTCAAAGAGGCCCACACCAAGACACATCATAATTTACATGCCAAAGGTTAAAGACAAAATGACAATCTTAAAAGTGGCAAGAAAAAAATAGTTCTTACCTGCAAGGGAGCTCCCATAGGACTCTCAGCTGATTTCTCAACAGAAACTTTGCAGGCTGGAAGGGATTGGCATGAAATATTCAAAGTGATGAACTGCAAAGAACTGCAACAAAGCAAAGCTATTATTTAGCATCAAAGGACAGATATACAGCTTCCCAGACAAGAAAAAGCTAAAGCAGTTCATCACCACAAAACCAATATTACAAAGAATCTTAGAGGGACTTCTTTAAGACAAAAATAAAATGAAATAAATAAAACATGAATAATAAAATGGCAATAATTGCATATCTATCAACAATTACTTTCAATGTAAATGGATTAAATCCTCCACAAAAGACATAGGGTGGCTGACAGGGTAAGAAAACAAGACCCTTACATCTGCTGCCTACAAGAGGCTCACTTCAGATTGAAAGACATACACAGACTGAAAGTAAAGGGATTGCAAAAGATATTTTATGAAAATGGAAACAAACAAAAACTGGGGCAACAATACTTATATCAGACAAAATAGACTTTAAAACAAAGGCTATAACAAAAGACAAAGAAGGATCCAATAATCCCACTTCTGGATATTTATCCAAAGAAATGCAAAATACTACTTTGAAGAGACATAGGCATCCATATGTTCATTGCAGCATATTTACAATAGCCAAGATTTGGAGGCAACATGGTTGTCCATCAATGAATGAAAGGATAAAGAAGAGGTGGTACATATGTACAACGGAATATTACTCAGTCGTAAAAAAGAATGAAATCTTGCCATCTGCAACAATATGGATGGACCTAGAGGGTATTATGCTGAGTGGAGTAAGTCAGACAGAGAAAGACAAAAACCATATGATTTCACTTATATGTGGAATCTAAAGAACAAAATACATGAACAAGCAAAATAGAAACAAACTCCTAGATACAGAGAACATTTTAATGGTTGCCAGATGGAAAGGGGGTGAGGGGATGGGTGAAAAAGAGGAAGGGATTACAAAGTACAAATTGGTAGTCACAAAATAGTCTTGGGGATGTAAAGTACAGCATAAGGAATATAGTCAATAATATTGTAATAAATATGTATGGTAGCAGATGGGCACTAGATTTATCGGGATGATCACTTTATAAGCTATATTAATATCTAATCACTATGTTGTACACCTGAAACTAATGTAATATTGTATGTCAACTCTAATTGATACATTTTAAAAAATCACTAGAAAAAGCAAAAAAAAAAGTTCTGAAAATAAATGAACAGGTAGAGCAGCACATCAACACTGACGCACAGCATCAGTAATCTCTAAAATGTATAAAGTGTATTACAGTTCGTTAAGCACTTTCACCCACTAACATCTCCACTTTGACTCTCGACACTATCTATGAAGTAGGAAAAATCAGCATTTTTTAAAAATGAAAAAACAGAAAAGTAGAACCGTATCTAGAGTCCAGTTTAGGAGCCTGTAGTCCAGAACCTTCTCCTATGCTTTCATTTTCACATGCATTTGAGCCTTCACTTACAGAGTGCTTACCAGCATAAGAAACCATTAAAAGTGCATTATGTTGACTCACTTAATATCTAGATGTTTATACTCTGATTCAAAATACAATTCAACTTCATCAGTTTTATACCCACTAAAATATAATGCATGGTGTGTCTTGAACGGGGGTGTTAATTACAAAACAAAAGCTAACCATAGGCTATGTAAATGGTGCAATTTAAAAAGTTCGTGCTACATTTGTACAACACAAAATACTTTCTCCCATACAATCTCTTTTTATCCTTATCAGAGCCCCATGAAGCGGGTGTTATGATCCCCATTTGACACAGAGGGGAAGCCAAGGCCCTGTTTCCTGGAATTAAGTCAAATTGGCCATTGAGCTGTCTTTTGATGAGAAGCCATGCTGCTTGTGCTGGTGGGTGGTAGATGTTGGGAGGGAAGCAGGAAGGGAAAAAATAAGGGGTGGGGAATGGGGTGGAGGGAAAACCCAACGGGTGGGGGTTGGGGTTTGGGGGTGGCTCAGAGGACAAAGCCCTAGAAGCAAGGTGAAGGCTAACTTTCAGTAGCCCCAGGATCAAGGCGAGGCTGTTTTTTGCTTTGTGCTTCAGCCTCTACTGGCGTTTGTGCTCCTTGCTTTTCAGATTTATACTCCTTCACCACGAACCCTTTACGTGCTCAAGAGGCTGGGCACACAATATTTTTCTTGCAGGGCCCATGTAATTCTATCTACACCCACACTCTGGAGCCTGATAAGAAAAGACGACAGGATGGGAGGGAGCTGGGAGACCAGCAGCCATTGTCTCCCGTGGCAGCCCGATGGGATGGAATAATTCCTGGAATGCATAACCTGAAAGGTGTGTATCCTCTTAAGCCATGGTGAAGCTCTGCTACATCCATAGCGGGGTGCTGGGACCAACTCACTCAATTCAGCACCTTCTCGTGCTGGTGCCTTTGGTTAAGGTGAGGTCACAAATCGTGGGCCAGGACTTTAGGGTTCCAATCACCACTTGGCAAGAAACCCAGCCTTGACATTTAATTTTTTTATTTTAACAATTATTTATCAAACACTGAAAATCAGCACTGGGAACAGAGGTAAAGTTTTATTTATTTAACAAACACTTATATGACATTTGCTTTATGCTAGGCACTGGTCTAATTGTTTCATTTACTATTTTAACCTCATTCCAACAATAAGAAGGTTATTATTATCCCCATTTCACAGATGAGAACATTAAGACACAGAAACATTAAGACACTTGCCTGAGGTCACACAGCTAGTGACGGTTAGAGCTGGAATTTGAGTGAATGCTCTTAACCACAGTCTTTCAAAATCTCTGCCTTAAATATGTTGTAGTCCAGAGGGCCGCACAGACATATAAGCATGGTAGATTATAATGACTGTTGTGATAGAGATGTGTGCAAGGTACTGTAGAGAAAGAGTTTGAACAAGTTGTACTGGCTGTTGGAACAGTTATACTGCTCTGCACTTCTCCAGTCCTGGCAGCTGCTATCCTCGACCTCCTTCCACCCATTCGCATTAGCCCCTACTGACCTGGTCCCATATATAACTTAAAGACCAGCCCTATCCTTGTCATAGGGATTTAAGACTCCCTATGCCAGGATTGCAGGGCACATGGCATCAAGACAGCCCAGTCTCTGGTCCTGCTTAGGTCCACGCTTTCTAAAGGGGTGTCTTCTGCATTAATCTTTTGACAAAGCCCCCACGTTATATCACTGGTCCAGTACATTCTGGTCGTGCCTTGGCCCATGTTTGGGCTCTCTAGAAAGTACCCTGATCTTTCTCTGTTTCAGATGAACAAGAAGCGGTTCTGGCTGTAATGTGTGAGTCCTCAATAAGACCAAGCCTCTGTGTACTCTCCCAGCTATTCAAGTAGGTGGTCCAGTGAGGGGCGGTGCTTCAGGTATGTTCCTCCAATGTGTAGACATGGAGCATAGCCTTCTCTGTGGAAAAGGGCCACTTCTCAGTCAATGGTCATTGGGAATTTTCCCCCTGGAAATTTCTTTTTTTTTTTCTTTTTTACTTTATTGGGGAACAGTGTGTACTTCCAGGACTTTTTTCTAGTCAATTTGTTGTCCTTTCAGTCTTAGTTGTGGAGGGCGCAGCTCAGCTCCAGGTTCAGTTGCCGTTACTAGTTGCCGGGGGCACAGCCCACCATCCCTTGCGAGAGTCGAACCGGCAACCTTGTGGTTGAGAGCCCGCGCTCCAACCAACTGAGCCATCCAGGAGGCAGGTCTGCTCAAGATGCCATGTTCAATCTTTAGTTGCAGGGGGTGCTGCCCACCATCCCTTGTGGGAGTCAGAGAATCGAACTGACAACCTTGTGGTTGAGAGCCCACTGGCCCCTGTGGGAATCGAACCTGCAGCCTGAGGAGTTAGGGGCACGGAGGTCCAATTGCCTGAGCCACCCAGCCACCCCTTCCCCCACTGGAACTTCTAAATAAGCCCTTGAAGTCTTGACCGCCTTTAGGATGAAAGTTCTGTCTTCTCTCTCTAGTGCTCTCTCCACTTCTACATCTGAGGTCCTGAGATAGCTGACCGATGTCACTACCATTACCTGCCTGTCCCAGACACCTCTCTTACCACTCCTCTTCCCGAGTCATATGCCAGGACCACCATTTGTCTCCACACCGTGTACATCCTATGCTCCATTTATCACAGCCCTCTCCTCTCCTTTACAACTCCTTCTGCATGATTATCCTGCTGTCTCCTCCAGCAGCCTCCGCAATATAAGTAGCTTGTCAGCAATTGTCATGCTCACATCGTTTATTTACATCAAAATCTAGCCATTGGTCTCATCTTATTATTATTTTTCAGATGTTTTGTCTTAAGAAAAGCAACCATTCCTGACGCTTAAGTCACTGGCATTTTCACTTAGCTTTATTTTCTAGATCCATAAAATAAATTCTCCAATTGTATCATCAAAAGGAACAGAAGACGGAGGTTTGATTTGAAAGCACTGTGATAAATAAATTCGACATTTATTGAGTATTTAAGATACGCTTGATACTCCACTACATGCTTATTTTCACTTTCTCATCCATCTTTACAAAGTCCTATGAAATTGGTAGTTATAACCATTTTACAAGTGAGGAGACCAAGGCATAAAAAGGTAAATAATTTGACAGTCACACAGCTAAAAAGTGGTGGAGCCAGTTCCCAAGCCCAGGTCTGTCTGCCTCTGTTCTAACTACTTAACTTTTCTTTGCAAGTCTTGGTTTCCTCACTGTAAAATGAGGGGGCTGGGGGGTGGGATGGGTCATAGGACTTCAAATGTCTCTTCCAGCTAGAGAAGAATGTAAATCCATCAGTGCAGATCAGAGTTTAGATGGAGCTTGTCTCCTGTGCCTTCTGCTTCTTGTGGTTCTCTTTCGAGAGGCGGCAACACTGTCTTCAAGTCTGAAGGCTTCTGGGAAGGAAGGGGCTGGCTCCATCTTGGAGGCCCGAAACAACAGACACCAGGGGTAATCATATTCAGTTGCATAGTAACTCTGTGAGAACTACCACAAATTTAGTGTTTTAGACATATACGGAGATAAGGAGCTTAATAATTTTTAGGAACATATAAAGAATTTAGAATTTGGGAAATTGATAGCCAAGAGTAATGTGAAGACACACCTTTGCCTAACTTAGAGACTCGCTCTGGGTCTAACTTTTATTTTTTTTTAATTTATTTTTTAAATTTATTGGGGTGACAATTGTTAGTAAAATTACATAGATTTCAGGTGTACAATTCTGTATTACATCATCTATAAATCCCACTGTGTGTTCACCACCCAGAGTCAGTTCTCCTTCCATCACCATATATTTGATCCCCTTTACCCTCATCTCCCACCCCCCACCCCCTGCCCCCGTTACCCTCTGGCAACCACTAAACTATTGTCTGTGTCTATGAGTTTTTGTTTCTAACTTGTTTGTCTTGTTCTTTTGTTGTTTTTGGTTTATATACCACATATCAGTGAAATCACATGGTTCTCTGCTTTTTCTGTCTGACTTATTTCGCTCAGCATTGCACACTCAAGATCCATCCATGTTGTCACAAATGTTCCTATATCATCTTTTCTTACTGCCAAATAGTATTCCATTGTGTATATATACCACAACTTCTTTATCCATTCTTCTATCGAATAAAGACACGTGTGCTCCAATGTTCATTGCAGCTTTGTTTACGGTGGCCAAGACATGGAAACAACCAAAATGTCCTTCGATATGGTCTAACTTTTAGGTCTAACTCTGGTTTGGAGTTAAGCTGAAGTTTGGAGGATGCTCAGTGACTAGGCCAATGGACATGCACCAACCCCTGCCCCCCAAAAAGAGAAAGAAATCTTAGGCTAGGAATGACTTCAGAGATCATATTACCCAATACCTTCATTTTATATGTTAGTGAACTGAAACCGGGAGAGGATGAAGAGTTTGCATGGTGACTGAATCGTAAGACAGTACCCTGGGCTGTTCTTATCCCTTGCTATAGTCAGAAAAAGTTAACAGCGCTAAGCTTATGGATGGGTTTTCTTGAATTGCTGTGTTCCACAGAAAAGAAGGAAAAACTGCAAGCTGAATTGCATGACCACGTGCTCTCCGTGGAGACTGAAGCAATCTTGGCTACTGCACGTCTTCCAGTCGAGTGCTCTGTAGGAAAGTCCTTCATCTCAAAGGCATTGCTTCAGAGGGCACTATCGTTCTTAGCAGTGCAGCCTATGCCTTTGTTATTATCAGTACTTTGAAGAATATATTTAACAGTGTTAAACTCACTGAAGTTGCTCAGCTCGATCCAATAAAAGGATTGACCAAGATCAAATTAGCATTTCATTAACTATCTTAAATATAATACAAGCTTGTTGCACAATGATGACAGGATGTCTCAGAATTGATAATGTATTGAATTGCCCTTCAAATTTAAATTCTCCCATGCTTATGAGACAAATGCAAAACGGAGATGTGGGCTGATAAAACCAAGACGCTTTATCTTCATCATAGAAGAGGCGTGTTAAAAGCTCTTCTCATTAAAGCAACGGGAATGATTTGTTTGCAGGGCAATTCTCAGAGTAGAGTTTTAGAAAACTTTGCAAAAAGAGTCAGAATGATCCCAAAGCCGGATTTTGAGTAAGATCTTTTGAGCTATCATGCCAAGATAGCTGTGAGAAGCTAGTGGTGGAGGGAATGTAGTCAGGACCAGGATGATGGGAACTTCCCTGACTTGCAAACTGACTCTGAGTGTGAGGGCTGTCAGTTCAAATGGCGACATCCACAGAACGTGGGAACTCAGCTCCTGTGAGCCGGTAGAGCCAGCACAGGCTGATGTGGGGCACGGAGCAGGAGTGCCCAGACAATGGGGATGTGGAAGGAGGAAAGTGCAGCCTCACGGCAGCAGAGTCCAGATGAACTGCTTGAGCCCCAGGACTCACTGTGGGGTGAGGAGGAGAAATAGGCTCTGGTACCCTAAGAAGAAGAGAATGGCAAGACAGGGGCAGTGTCTAGGCCTAGGTACAGTCTCAGCAGGCAACCGGGACAGAATAATATATTCATACTGACTGAGCAAGCATAGCAGGAAGCAGGGGAAGACTGTAGTTTAGGCAGAGAGCCTGCGAGGCCAGAGCCCACCTTGGTGCAGTTCCCCCCGAGCCCAGGAAACAGAAACTACCTCAGCCTCTCCTGGTGGATGAGCTCAGTGTACTCTGGGCCTTTAAGCTTGACTCAGGGAAGAGAGGTGGGGGCCTCAGTGTGCACAGCCCACAAGCTCAGGAAAGCAGGGACTGGAACTTTGAAGGCCACTGCTCACCTCCACTGCAGCTACAGCATCACAGAAGGGCAGGTGGTTAATCTGTGGCAGAGAGAGGATATAGACGTCATTCTTATGACTCAATGTCTGGACCTCTTTCTGTCACCTTCTATTAGGTGATCTGTCAGGTACTCAGAAATTCACCTCTGCCAAAGCACAGATGGCTACAATCCGATCAATGTGTTGCCCCTACCAGGTAACGTATTTGTATTTAATAAAGATAAATAGAAGGTCACAAAAATGTAGTTCCTAAATCCAAGATTGGTATATTTCCTAGGATGGTGTAAATTTTGGTCTTTGATGCACGACTTATAAGGAAAAAAGGTAGAAATAAGTTGGGGGATGGGCATGAGGATTTTTTTATGTCATGAACCAGTCGTTAGTCGGCAGCGTATCCTTTTCAAAGATTGTTCTGATCTAAAAAATAACCATTCAAAAAATGTCACATTTTTTATCACTTGAACATCTCTAAAGCATTACACAGTTTTATGATCACAACTTAGAAATATGGAGTATATTTTAGTATCCTCTTTTTACAGTTACAAAGTTAAAGCTTCAGGCAATGGAGTCATTTGTCCATAGTCACAGCAGCAGAAGCCCAGACTTGATCCTGTCTTCCGAGTCCCAACCCCTGGGCTGGGTAAAAAACGAAAAACAAAAACAAACAGAAAAAAATTGCACTGGACACTTGCTAAAAATGTCAAGACAGATATTATCTGAGCTAACTGCAGTAAGGGAGAGACTTCAGTGATTAAACTGAACTCAGCCCCACTGAACAAAAAGTAGGAGGCTTTTAAAGTGCTGGGGTATGCAAAAGGAAAAGTACTGAGGGTCTGTAAGGGGTGGGCGGTCAAGTGTGATTAGGCCACCTGTGTTTGCTAGCTGCTTATCAAAGTTAGGTCCCACCCACCTGCAGAGGCTGGGAGACTGTGGCTGTATCCTCCCTAACTGATTTCATTTTGAAGGGATGGCACCCAGGTCCTTAAGAAAGACATTTCTGGGTTATGGAAGATACATCTCTAAGGGACAGAGAAAGGATTTACAATCACAAGTTTCTAAAGTAAGCTTTCTAATGCTCTCAGAAAAGGGAGGTCACGGGCTTATAGTCAGGTGTTGGCTGGAACAAACAGTAAATTCTTTTGGCAGTGATGAACTTTCTCAGGTAGGCATTTTAAGGGGGCTGGAGGTGTTATTCTAGGGACATGGCCTTGACCTGATAGAAGCCATGCTAGAGTTTGTTCAAATCTTTTAGTGTGAAGGGTAGATGAAGTTATTTATGTCAAGATTTTGCAGTTTTCCCTTGCCACCATTCCATGTGGTCTGTCCATTTCAGTGCTGAATGGAATGGATCTAAGACTTCTGGAGATGTCTCCCCTATGCCAGTCCTAGAGAGTTCTGAAAACCCTAAACCTCATGCAAAAACCGTGCTTGCTCTCAATTTCATACTTTCCTACTAGGATCCAAGCTGGAGGATTATTTTCTCCTAGGCTAAAAGATTACCTCCCCCCTTTCTGCCTTGTGTCTACCGAGTACCATTGTCCTGTAGCTGTTGGATAACTGTGGCCTTACACCCTAGAGGGAGCCAAACTTTCCAGTAAATCTATTCTCCAGATGCTCAGGAAACCTAGCTGAAAGCTTTGCTCAGGAGGAAGCAAAAACATAATTATTATTTTCCACTGTTTGATTCATGTGGCATTCATTAGATGATTATAGCTGTTAGGATTTGATAGATGGAGCAGTCTATCTTGTCACTATATTTCTGAGATGGTCTGTAGCTATTCAATAACTACCATGCAGCAAAGTGGGGGCATGTTCAAGAATGCTAATGAATTATCAGTTTTAAGCCTCATTAGATTTCTTGATAGCAAAACCTCCCATTGACAGGATCTCATCTAACATGATTTTCCAAAGTCTCTTTTTGCTTGTCAGGCTCAAGACTATCTCTGCATGCATGAGGTAGTTTGGAAACCACTCTGATTCCCTGCTATGCCATTGTTTCATGCATTTGTTTTTGTTAGAGTTTTTCGTGTGTGCATCTGTGGTGAATGTTGTGGAGGTGGCAGAAGGTAGGCTGAGGTTTCTGGAGAAAATAAAAGAAGGGCAACACTGAATTCGATTAAGAATTGAATTTTCTAGTTGGAAATTATTTTAGACTTACCTTGAACTATTGCCTTTCACTCCCAAATCTATTTTTCTCACATAAGTAAGTAAATGGCAAAATCCGCCCAGTTCTTCTGGCCAAAAGTGTAGGCATCATCCCTGATCACCCTCTCTCCCTCAGCCCTCCTTTCCAATCCATCAACAAATTCAGCTGGTTCTACCTCCAAAAAATATCCTAACTCCATCCTCTTCTCTTTATCCCCATTACCACATCTCTAGGCCAAGCGATGGCCATGTCTCTCTTGCTCTACTGCAACCACTTTGTCCCTTGATTCCCTGTTTCTATTATTATCCCCCTTAAAAATCCATCATCCCAAAGTAGCCAGAATTATCTTTCTGAAAATAATCAGATTGTATCACTCTCCTGCTTCAAATCCTCCAATAGCACCCTGTAGCAAGAATAAAATTCAGACTCCTTTACAGAGTCTACACTGTCCCATAGGAACTGGCCCTTGTCTACCTTGCAGGCCTCTCCTAGCTTTCTCCCCCTTATTCACCTGTGCTTTCACACCTCAGAGACTTTATACTTCCTGTCCTCTCTGCCTGGAGCATTCTTTCCTCTGAGCTTCACATGGATGGCCCCTTCAACACTTAGGTTTCAGCTCAAATGTCATCTCAGAGTAATTCCTCAAAGGACAGCCTCCTCCTTTTAGATACTTTCGACAAGATTGCTCTTTTTTATTTTCTTCATAGAACCTGTAATTGCTTGGGATTTTGTTACATTTTTATGCCTCTTTGTTTATTGCCCGTCTCCCATGACTTGAATGTAAGCATCGTGAGGGCCAGGATCTTGCTGTCATCGGTCACTGCTCTATCTCTAACACCTACTAGAGTGCCTGGCACATAGCAGGAGCTTACAAAACACTTATTGAATGAATGAAGGAAGGAAGGAATGGATGGATGAATAAACAAATGAATGAATCTAATACAACTTGTTTCTTTTTAAAAATGAAGAAACTGAAGTCCCAGATTTAAAACTATAAAGAGGAGACTTATTCTCCTGACCTTGACTTTTATGATTCTTCCAACATATAAACTGCATCTCAAAGTGGTTCTCAACCAGGGCTATTTTGCCTACCAGCTGACGTTTGACAATGTCTGGAGAGATTTTTAATTGTCTTAACTGCACAGAGGTTGCTACTGGCATCTAGTGAGTACAAGCCAGGATGCTGCTAAATATCCTATAATTCATAGGACAGTCTCCCACAGCAAAGAAATATCTGAAATATCTGAGAACATCAATAGTGCTGAGGTTTGAAACTCCTAGTCACAGTTGGAAAGGCAGGATACTTCTCCTACATTATTTACTCTTCTTCTGAGCTACTAGAAAACCTTACACAAGCCAGTTTCCTTAGACTGCCTCAATTGCCCTATCTGAGCAACAACTCTCCACCCAGGAAAGATGTGTTTGACCACATAATTCATCTTATCCCTTTCTCAAGTAAATCCTTTAACATCTAATTAGCATAGGACATGTCATTGAGTTGATAGTCAACTAATATTAATTATGAAGTTTGTTAAAGAAATCAGTCTTTCTGTCCTTACCCAAACTGTCCTCTGCTCATTTATATTCTACCTACCTTTTAGTCATAAATTCTACCACTTCCAGGAAGTCTTTCCTGAGTCCCAGGCATAACTCATGTCTCTCTATACCATATTCTCTTAGCATTCAATTTATATTAATTAAAATGCTGACGTAAGCGCAAGAGTTGCTCATTTTCCACCACACTTGGTCTGTGCATTCTTTGAGGGCAGGCGCAGAGGCTCAGCAAAGCACTGGGTACAGAGTGGGTGGAGCTCCCTAAGTACATTCTGGAAGGAAGACAGGTCTCTGACAGGCTGCATATCCATTCAAAGTGACAAGAAAGGCAACCTTGCAAAATGAGCACAAGAAAAAAGGAAAAACTTCCCTTTTACTGCAAAGCCAAAGGAAGTCGGGAGGCAGGCACATTAATTGACATATCTTTTTAGAATATTGTTTCTCTTTTGTGGATGAACACAGGCATTCACGAGGCAGGCAAGTGGAGCCAGCTCCCTGCCAATTTGGGAACAGCCAGAATAAGTAATTATCTCTGAGGTGGCGGTGAGGGTCCCAGGAGTGGGAGGAACAGTGTAGTCTCAATAAATCCCTAAGTCCATGACAGGGAGAAGGTGGCTGGCAGGCTATTTTATCAGCTCCCGAAGGGAGATAAGGAAAACAAAGGAGCAATCCTCATTCTGCTTTGCTGGGAAGCCGGCTGGCTTGCCTTGCCTTAAGCCTGGTGTGCTATTTAACTCAACACAGCTGCAAACAAACAAGATTAGAAATGAATGATAGATTTCCCTTTAAAATAGAACATGAAAGAAACAAAACCATTTTTTGTGTGTGTCACTGTGGACAGATGGAAGTGCCTGCTTGAGGAAAACAATTCCAACACACCAATACCTTCTATATTAGCTTACATTACCTGTCTAAAACACAAAACACTGAACCTAGGAAGGCTTTTTGAAATATTGCCATGTTCTCGTTTTATGGATGATGAAGCTGAGACCTGGAAAAGACTAAGGACTTTCTCCAAATCACACAGCAGTCCAATGGAAAAGCCAGAATCTATAACTGAATTTCTTGTCCCCTGGTTCCTACCGTATACGTGGGATGTGAAGAGAGGAAGATATCAGTGCATCAGAGTCTGAATACTTGGGCTCCAGATTTTAACAAATGACAAACTGTGATTTAGGACAAGTCAGTTCTCTCTGCTTCACCTTCCCCATCCATTCAATAATGGGTTTTGGGCTGAATGACCTATTTAGGTTCCCACCAGTTCCAAAGTTATGGAACTATAACTTCAATATGTGATAATAATAAAAAACAAATAAATAAATAAAAACGCATGGAGGGTATGCTATATATCAAACATTATTCTAAATATTTTTTCTCATTTAATCTTACCACCCTGCAAAGTAGGTATGTTTGTTACTGACATCTGCATATGAAAAAGCTGAGACTCAGGTTAAGTAACTGGCTCAGAGTCACACAACTGCTGTGTGGTTACAGTGGAATGTGAATATCTACCTGTTTGACTTTAAAGGTGAAAATTACAAGGTTGACAAATGTTCAAATGTCAGTTCTGTCAAGATTTTCTAGGAACTGAGACCTCATATCCATCTGCACAGAGATCACTTGCGTTTGGAACACATTGATTGTGACAGTTAAACTGCCTCTCTGTAGCTTGATCCAATTGTGTCTCAAGACCACCCAGAAGCCTAACACTTGTTCTATAAAACAGTTCTTTAGATAAGGAAGGATAGTTTTATGACCCTTATTCTGAGAATTTTCTGTAAGTTAAGATTTCCAGTCACCTTCCTAGTTCTTTGCTTGGAACTGCTTTCAGCTTCCTCCCTACCTCAGCAGAATGCCTCTTCCCACACTCAACATATCTCATATCTCATAACTTACAGTATTATTATTGATTGAATGCCCAGTAACTGCAAAGAAGGTGGGGGCACAAATGATTTTAGTGCATATTCAAACAGGGAATGTTGTTTTGAGCCATGATAGGGACATAATTGTCCTTCCATCTTAAACAACTTTTTAAAAACAGGGCAAAATGAGACAAAGAAAGAAAATAATAAAGATCAAAGTGGAAGTAGAAAATAAAATAATAGAAAAAAAATCAATGACTACTAAAATTGGTAAATCTCTAGACATACTGATCAGGAGGGAAAAAAAGAACACAGAAATGATAAATTATCAGGAATGAAAAAAAGGGGATCACTATAGATTTGATTGATATTAAAAGGATAAAAAGTAAATATTAACAATTTTATGTCAATAATTCTACACATTATTTGAAATTGACAAATGTCTTGAAAGACACAAACTATCAAAGTTCACTAAAAATGATAACCCAAATATACTCATATGAATTAAATAAATTGAATAATAACTAATAATATTTCAAAACAAAAAGAAATCACCATCCTCAGATAGATTCAGTGGTGGATTCTACCAAGTATTGAAAGAAATTACACTAATTCTCCATAATCTCTTCCAGGAAATAAAAGCAGAGTGAATACTTCCCAACCCATTCTATGAGGCAGAATTGTCCTTCATACCCAAATAAAGATATTACATAAAAGAAAACTATAAACCTGACTCAAAAATTGTTGACAAAATTTTAGCAAGTTTAATTTATAAGAAGAGGTTAACACATTATAATTAAGTGTGGTTTGTCACAGAAATACAAGGTGTCTTTAACATTTGAAAATCAATCAGTGAAATTTACTATATTAATAGACTGAAAAGAGAAAATCCATATGATATCTCAATAAATATAGGCACAAACATTTGAGGGAATTCAATTTCTATTCCTAATTAAAACCTCCCAGCAACCTAGAAATAGAAGGAAATAGTTCAACCTGATAAAGAACCTCTATAGAAAACTTAACAGCTAGCATCATACTTAATAGTGGAGATTGAATGCTTTCCCTCTAAGATTGGGGAAAAGAGGCAAGAACACCTTTTCTAAATGCTTTTCATTTTTTTTTTGACATTGTACTGAAAATCCTAGCCACTGCAATAAAGCAAGAAAAATTTCCATGCAAATTGGAAAAGAAGAAGTAAAAAGAAGATGGCATAATGTATTTTTAGAAAATCCTAAGCAATCTCTAAAACAACTATAAGAACTAATAGGTGAGTTTATCAAGATTTCAAAATATGTGTTGAATATATAAAAATTAATTTTTATAGGCAATAAAATTAATTGTATAAAAGCAATAAATCATAAAATAGAATTTTAAAACAATAACTTATAATATCATCAAAATATAAAATAATTAGTGATAAATTTGACAAATGATGTGCAAAGCTTGTACACAGAAAATTACAAAACATAAATAATAAGAGATGTGAAAGAAGACCTAAAGAAATTGGACATACCACATGCATGGATTGGAAGACTCAATATTTTTAAGAGATTAATTTTTCCTAAACTGTTGCATAGGTTCAAGGAAATTCCAATAAAAATTATAGCAGGCATTTTTTCAATGCAAATAAATTTTCAAGCTGATTCCAAAATCTTTATGACAATTCAAAGGACTTGCAATGACCAAAACAAATTTGAACAAGAACAAAGTTGCAGAATTAATACTACCTGATTTCATAACTTATAAATCTATATAATGAAGACAGTATAGAATTGCCATAAAGTTATAGAAACCTATCAATGTAACAGAATAAAGTACTTAATTACACAGACATGTACATGTATGGTCAATTGATTTTGACAAAAATGCAAAGGAAATTAAGTGGGGGAAAAGATACATTTTCAACACATTGTATGAACACAATTTGATAGCCATATGCAAAAAAACATACAAAGACACTTCAACCCTTATCACAATAAACTCACGTGGAACATTAGACTTAATCATAAGATAAAACTATACAACCTTTGGAGGAAAACAAAGGGAAAGATCTTAGTGACCTTAAGTTAGGCAACAGTTTTCTTAAGTAGGACACTGAAAGTGTAAAGTATGAAATAAAAACATAGATATGTTGAATTTCATTGAAATTAGCTCTAAAAAGGATATTGCTAAGAAAATAAAAGTCAGGTCACAGATCAGTAGAAAATATGTGTATAATAAATTTGACAAAGGACCTTTATCAAGAATTTATAAAGAACTGTTACAACTCAATAATGAGAAGACAAACAACCGAATTTGTAAAAATGGGCAAGTGATTTTAACTGGTGTTTCACTAAAGAAGATATATAGATGTCATATAAACATGTGAAAAAATTCCTAACTTCGTTACTGATTAATAAAATGCAAATTAAACCTCAATGCGATACAACTACACATTGACTAGAATGGCTAAAATAATAATAACAACAACAACAACAGAAAAAGATAATCCCAAATGTGGATATAGATTTGGAGCACCTGGAACTCTCATACACTGCTAGTGGGAACATACAACGGTACAACCACTTTGGAAAACAGTTGCAATTTCTTAAAATGTTAAACATACAGCTACCATATAGCCATTTGACTCCTAAATATTTATCCAAGAGAAATGAAAGTTATAGTCACAAGAAGAATTATAAATGAATATTCATAACAGTACTACTTGTATTAGTCCCAAACTGGAGTACATCCAAATGTCTGTCACTAGGCTAATGTAAATAGTGTGTGGCAAATCCACAAGGTGGAACAATACTCAGCAATATGAAGGAAGGAACTCTTGACATATGCCTCAACATAGATAAATTTCAAAATAATTATAAAGTATGAGAAGCCAGACAAAGAAAGAGTACATAATGCACAAGCCCATTTGTATAAAATTCTAGAAAATGCAAACTAATCTACAGTGACAGAAAGCAAATCAGTGGTTTCCTCCAAATAAGAGTAGAGAGAAAGATACATTACAAAATAGCACAAAGAAATTTTGGGGGATGATGGAAATCTTATAATCTTAATTGTGATGTGGTTTATAGGGTGTATATATACATCAAAATATGTTCAATTTTACACATTAAATCTGTGCAGTTTATTGTACATCTATTATACCTCAATAAAGTTGCAAACGATTTTTTAGAGAGGAAAGAAAGGCCTTAAATTTTATAACAGGGAGCTTTACTGACTCCTCAGTGAGAAAAGCATGTAAGAGGCAAAGACATAGAGGAATTGGTGGGAAGAAAATTCAAGAAAAAGTCATGATATATTAGGCATGGGACTTTGAATCAACAACATTCTATTAACCATCTTTAAGTCCTAGCTTCGTTCAGAATTGCTTTTTGGAAGGGATAATCTCAGAAGAGCCCTAAGCAGTGGTTTTAGAGTGTAGGCTACAATATAACACATAATGTTTGAGCCGAATATACGAAGAAAGAATATGAAATCACAGGCTTAGATGTATCACCTTGCCACATGTTCCACCTTCAAGCAGAGTTTGTGTCAGAGAAATTTGGAAAAGATAGCTGTTCCATACTCCATTTCTTTAAACTCTATTCATAATATTAGGAAATATCTAGCCACCCATCCAGAAGCCTTGGATTCGGCTTTGACTCCTTTTTACTTTTACGCCTGTGGCAGCCATGGAAGAGACCTTTCCGAATCTCCCCTTAAGAGACAGTCTGCTGCAAAGAGTATACCTAACTGGAAAATAAGCCCTAGCATGATTTTTCAGGATGACATCCCATGAACATAAGCACTAATGTGTTTTTCGGGGCAAAAATTAATATAAGACCTGGTCTTATTTTCAAGGAAACATGGTAGTTACCTGAGAGGCTCCACCTGCAGTGTATTAAGATCCATCACAGCGTTTGAGCTGAGGCCATTCTCAGTAGCTCTTATTCAATGAATGAAGCTTACCATTTCTGCCCTATGTGGGATTCCCTGCTAGACAATCCTGGGATGAGAGCTGTCTGATGGATTGGTCAAAATATTCTCAGAACTTCACCAAATTCTGAGTCTCTTCCTATCCAATCATCCTTCCTTCCTCCTCTCCTTTCACAGATACCAGACTTTCATCATGGTCTGAGGCTTTCCCTACCCACTTCTGTTCCCTCTCCTCTTTACCTTTCACGGCCATTACCCTCAATACATCTCTTGCACTTCTGTGTCTTGGCATCTGCTTCCTGGAGAACCCGAACTGACATGCACCTGACATTCCTTTCCATCATCTGAGTCTCCAAATTCTCTGAAGTCTTCCTTTAGTCTCTCTTGAAGTTGTTTCCTCTTCTTCAATTTCACTGCCATTGTCCTAAGTCAGGCTGCCCTAGCTCCATTGCCCAAGAACTTGCCCTAAAAATAGTTAGATATCAGACTTGAATTCCAGTACAAGTGTCACTCTAGGAACAGTGTGGTTGCTTGTGCGACCTGAATACCTGAAAAAGAGGGCTAGACTTCCCCAAAGCACAGAATATGATTTGAAATGGGGCTGTGAAGCTGAACTGCTAAACCCTGCTCTGACAATTAATGGGCATCTAATGTCCCATGTTCAAGTATCACCTTACTTTTTCCATCTGAAATAAGAAATGTTTAATCACAGTCTCTGCTCTTCTTTGGAAAGAATTAGGGAGGCTAGTGAAAGTCTCATTGACAAAGTGCTGTGAACTTCTTAGCAGCTCCAGGCTGAAAATCTTCTATCTGTGGCTGAAAATGCTGACCTGCCACTAGTCCCATGTGTGCTTTTCATTTCGACGCCAAGTAAGGCCTGTCTGCCTTTGTTTGTGTGTAAAGCCCTGAATCTCGTCTCTCAATACCTCTTCTCATCCTACGTTTGTTCCAGCCAAATGGAACCACTCACTTATTTATCCTCAAGCACAGTCAGTGCTTCTTCACTTCAGTAATTTCACTGTCCCTTTCTTCTGTCTAGAGTCTCCTCACTTCTCACTCGCAAAGCTGCTTGTCCAAATTCTACCCATCATTGAAAGCCTATCTGAAATATGATAGTCCCTAAGAATCCTCAGAGGTACTCTCTGCCTCTGCTACTATTTCACAGCCGTTTTTCTTGTGCGTTTCTCATGGCACTCACTGTTTTCTGCCTTGTTATGTGTTTATTAGGTATATGTCTCATACCTCCCACTAGGCTCTAAGCTCCTTGCCAATCTCTCTGATTCCTGCCCTCCCCTGGGACCTGCTATCTCAGGGCTACTCACCCCCTCAGTTCTGCATTGTTTTCAGAGGTAGTGATGGGTTTCCTTGTGTTCTGCGCATTCTCATAGGGTACCCATTGGAGACCCAAGGTCACAGCCTGGAAGAAGGACTCTAGTCAGCTTCACCAGGAAATCAAGTATTTTCCTGAGCAAAGTCTGTTGTGCAAGCCTGTGAGTCTTGTATTGTTACCAGAGTTCTCTGGTCAAATTGGCTAAGGGACAAATAAGCAGAAGGTCTCTAAGGTTTTACATGAGGATATGCACGGCTATTGTTGTTAAAAAGACTGCCTTATCTCTAGGAGCTGAGCAAGGGTTTCAGGAGATGTTGCAGGTGGGGGGTAACATCAATATTAGTAACTCCCATCCTGCCCCTAAGATCCACTTCATTCTGTGTTCGCTCATTCTATTCCTCAGTCACCATCAGGCCTGATCTCTGGGCATCCACCACTGACTTTGTAAAGTCACAGGCATAATGCAGATGAAGTTCCAATGCATTTCTCTAAGAGCCTTTCCGTGGTCCAAGTCTTGCCAAGGGGTTCTCTCTCTCTCTCTGCTCGTGTATCTAAATCAGCTTCCATGACCATGTTCCCAGGTCAATAAACATTCAACAAGAAACACGTATTAAGGCCTCTTGTGTCCCAGGAACAGGACTGGGCACACAGAGGTAAATAGGACCCAGATCCTGTACTCCACAAGCACCCAGTAAGCCAAAACAGACTACTTTTAGGATACATGTTTTTTTTTTTTTTTCTTACTGATTCAAAGTTTTATGACCTTGAGTCTTTCTACTCTGTGAATGTTAATTTTAAGGTTCAAGTCATAGAGATTTTAACAAGGCAAATCTAACTTTCTTGATTCAGATGATCAACTCTGCCCACTGGATCTGTCCAGTGCATTGAGGCTCCAATCTATCATCCAGAGAAGCAATTTTACAAAAGCGCTGAGGTAGATCATCAGCGTAACACAATACAGTAATCTCGATGTACGAGTTAAGACACACACAGAGAAAAGCTATTCTCTTATATTTTGGTCTTCCATGCAGTGTACAAATTCTTTGAGTTTTTCTAGGTAATAAAGACAGCTAAGAACAGAAAGTTCTGGAAGGCAGTTCACAGAAACCTCAGGCAGATCATGATCTCGGTTGGCAATTTTCTCAGGTATAGATAATTAGCTTTAGCTGAAAAGGCAAAAGTGTCTCCCCCCAGCAGAGCAGGAACAAACCTGGTGTTTGTCTTAATTTGCAAAAGGTTTCTAACAGTAGCATTTTTAATTGACAGACCAAATATCCAACAGCTGCTATCAGCCCAGATCCCAAGGCTAGAATGCAACCTGACTATTAATTTCCTGAAAGCCTAGCAAAACAAAGTTGGATGCCAGATTCTCAAGAAAAGCCTCCTCTTCGAATAACAAATCATCTCCAGTTTTTTAACCTTTTCCCGAGGTCTCAGCCAAGATTAAAAAACAACATAAAAGCATCACCTTGGATCCTATCTCACTATCGCTGGAAAACCTGAGAAATCTATCCCTGCCTGCCAGCAGAGCCAAAACTTCATCTTGTCAACAGCTCAAATGCCCTGGGATTTTCCATTCTTCTGATCTGTCATTATCAAGACACACACACATTCATTAGAGAGTTTGCTCCTAACTTTCAAAGAGCTGCTCCTAAAACACACTTGAAAACCTAGAAGCTGTTGATCACCAGGGATGAGCCCTGGAACCAGAATCAGGAGACCCGCGTGGTGCACTTTTAACTCACGATTTATCCTTGAGGAAGTTATCAAAACTCGGTATTTTCCTGAAATACAAGAATTACAACACCCATCCTGCCTGCAGAATGTCTGTAAAACTCAAATGCGATAATGCGTGTGACTAAATTTGATAAAAGGAAAAAAAAACTCACTGTATAAACATAAAGAAATAATCCAGTTGATGGTTACTCTGCTTAGCTTATATTGTTAGGTACGTGACATGGACACACACATTTAGAGATATGATCTTTGTTAAAGAGGAAAAGAAAAAAAAAAAAAATAATTGTGTTAGGGTTAAGAATGAACCATACTGGAGTTTCAGCACACGGTCAGGTACATGGGAGACCGTACGTTTTTGTTGAATAAACTCGTGTGCACAAGTGATGGGATACAATCTAGATATCACCTCAAACTCCATCTCTACCTTAGCCTGTGAACAGCGTCTCGGGCGTGCATTGCTCACACAGGGCCTGACTGTTGGGGATCTCGTACCAGGACACGGCGCTCAGTGGAGGAAACCAACAGGCCCAGACATGTTCCAAAAGTTTAGTTGGGTATCATTCTATTAAAAGTTGTTGGGGAAATATAATTAAAGATAAAATCTCTTCTCAACCCAGAAACTCTCTCCACCAAGACAGTAGAGAAAGCAAACACCTTTATCAATGAATAAGCATTAAAGTCACAGACAATCTGCTAAGTGCAAAGCAGACAGGATTCACCCCTTCATAGCCAAGCAGACACAACCCTTTACACATATGTTCTCAAGGAAAACAATCCCTACCAGTCCTCAGGTAAGAGGCCTTGACAGCTCTTGTGTCACATAGATTATGCTAACTTTACTATGGGAATTGATTAGTTAATTGGGTTTATTCAAAAGAGAAACAAACTTCTCATATTTTTCTGACAAGATGCAGTTTTACAAATTGGAGCAAGGCACCCACTGAAATTGGGCTCCTTACCCTCCTATGGGAAATAGGGATACTATCTCCCTTGATGTTTGCATATCAAAAAGATGCTTTGTAGGTTCTTGAGACAGACATTCCTGGGTCATAGAACAGACAAAAGGTCTATCTAGTCTTCCAAGGGGAACATGTCAAAGAGATGAAAAAGTACGTATACAACTTTCTAAGGTAAATGATCTACGAAAAGGGAAGGGAGGGAAATCTTTCCCCTTATTTTCAACAGGGAGAATTAAGCTTTTTATTTGTAGTTTGTTTTTGTCCTTACAAAATCTCATAGCTTTATAAGCAGAAAAATTACATTTGAGAGAACAGATGGAAGGTAAGACCACATCCTGCTCTCAACAATAAACTCCCGGAAGTAGAAAATCTAGATAACAGTCTCTCCCTTCCTGGTTGGCTTGGGAGCCCAAGAGCAGCCCTGAATTCCTGCCTTTCATACGGCAGGACCTCAGTACTGCTCTGACCTTATAACCTTCTGGTAACCAAAGGGGATGTACAACTCACTTCTCAGTTAGCCGTTACTGGCATGTCCACTGTTCCTCTGGATATTTCTGCTCCAAATGCTACTCTCTATACATGTCTGTCTCTGGAGCCTGCCTGCTTGCTGACCACCTCTGAACATCTGACCCCTCTGCTTCACACAATGTGCTGCTGCTGATGTCCTCCAGACCAGGGGCTGGGGACCTGCCCCACGGCTGATCACCTACTGTGTGGCTCTGCATCTATCATGCCCTCATACTGCTCAGGCTTTGCACAAATGTAGCCTCAACTAACACCTTGGTGATAAATGATGCTTGAGGAAGTTGCTCTCTCTGTCTCCACCTGGAGCTCTGCCACTGCCTCCCTGCTTACCTTCCATATCCAAAGCTCTCTTCTACAAATAGGAATGGCTATTGTCCTTCCCGTGTCCCACTTGAAACCCCAGGAATAGAGTTCTTTATATTTTCACATGTAGTTCTCTCTTGCCTAGTGCATAGACTCTGTGAGGGAACAAGTTGGGACCATTTAACATAGTACTTTGAGGGGACCAGAGTCCCTGTTTGTCTGGCACAGACCAGTTTAGCACAGAAATTCCCCCAACTCAGTCCAGAGCAAATCAGGACAGTTGGTTGCCCTGTGACAGTATCTCAAACTTTAATGGGCGTGCAAATCCCCTGGGGATCTTGTTAACATTCAAATTCTGATTCAGTGGGTCTGGGATGTGGCCACATTTTGAGCAGAAATACTGTAAAGTACAGCATCGTGATGTTTGTGTGTGTTTTTTGGTTTTGTTTTTCAGATATCTAATTCCTTTCCTTTTGGGCCGGCTACAGAGTGTGTCTCCATCCTAGACTCCATTTAGCAGTGATTGTGCTGTCCTCTGTGAGCCCATTGTTCCCATTTGCAATCTGCCTTTTGCAAGAGGCTCCTCCAACCTGCCAGTTGCTATTACTGGTAGTAGACATTGTTGATTTCCTACCGAATACCCATTTTTCACCTTTTCCCTCCTACAGGAGTTGATAGGTGAGTAAAACAGATCTGAGAGGTTTTAGAAACTATGTTTTATAGCTCTTACATTTGTAAGTTACTCAAGAGCAGAGGTTATTCATTTCTGATCCTCACAACACAAAGCATAATTCCTTACTAGAGTAACCTGTCCATTAATGCTTGTTGGTTTCTTCTTTAGGCTCTCACCTCATTCTCCAGGGCCTAATCAGTGTTAGGAATCTTCCAGAAAATAGAAAATGATAGCAGCAAATGTATCTTGAAGTTGTAGGGACATAGAATTTTAGAACTGGGATTAAGAATGGCTGTGTATGTCCCCACACTGCATATTTATCAGGAAACACTGCTGTTTATCTTAAATGGCAAATGCCTTTTAGGTATATGACATTGCACTATGAACTCACTTATTAAGATTAATTAAAAAAAATAGCTTGCGGGGTAAACACATATCAGTGGATACCCAAAAGGCTGTGCTAACCTAGGGAAAAATATCAATTTAAGAAACATACATAAAGTAGACAACTTCTGTCCCACAAATGGCAAACAAGTTAACACTGTGTTATAATAAGCACAATTTATTTCATATTTTGTTTATCCTTTATGGTGACTTTGTTTGCAGAGAGGGAAATGAAGGGGAAAAAAGGTTTTAAGAAAAAGGCTGAACAGCAAGATGGTAAAATAGGTGCTTCTTTAAATCTTTAATGATGCAGCTCACCTAAAATATAAAAATCATATATGTTGTCAATGCATAGACAAGCTATTGGGAAAGTAAGAAGCCAGATATTAGAGAAAGTACGGATCCTTGGGGACAGTTAGCGTTTGCATGAACTCTGATCATAGGTGGCCTAGTGTCTAGACTCCCATGGAAGAAAGTCTGAGACTGGGCAAAGTGGGGGTAAGATTAGAGACCACCACAGAAAGTTGGGTTCCCTAAAGAGAAACCCCACAACTTGTGCAGAGGGAGAAAATGACAACATATTTAACTTGACTTTGGGTAGAAAAGAGGAAAAAAGAAAGAAAAAGAAAAGAAAGAAAGAGAACTAAAAGTTTTCTTTGAGAATTAACCCAAGCAGTATTTGAAGATTTGAAACCAGAATTTACCCTACTTGTATGGCACCAAAAAAACCCAGACTAAAAATTAAGTTTAAAGTGGTACTGGGGAGGCCGTGTATCTTGATGGCTGAAAAGAGCATAAATACAAGTCTTCTCTGGAGAAACACACTTTAAACCTAGGCAGAAGGATTTATGCACAGAACATTCAAGGACCACGAATTTATATTCACAAACTTCTATACACATGAATTAGCTTGTGTATGAGAATCAGCAAAAACAATAAACTACTGAGACTTATCAGTGAATATGGCTGATATTAGAATAATTAGAATGGAATATAAAGTAAATGTAATTAAAATGCCTAAAGTAGTAAAAGGGGGCATTAAAATAAGTTAAACAAAGATTATAAAATTTGATCAGGTAGTATTGAAGGAAAACCTAATTATAGAAAGTTTATGCATTAAAAAATATGTACATTTACATTAGAAGATTAATGGATGGATTACATAGTATGAGTCATAGCAGAAGGAAGAGTTATTGAATTTTAAGATAAATTTGAGGAAATTATGTAGAAAATAGAATAGAGAGACAAAAAGATGGACAGGTTAAAAAATTTAGACACAGATGATAGAGTATGAGTTTCTAATGTCATCGTCAGAAATTCAGAAGAAGAGCACAGATGAAAGAAAATGCTTGAGGAGGTAATGGCTGAGATTTTCTAGAATTGATGAACGATATCAATACTCAGATTCAGAATGCCCAGTGAGTCCCCAGCAGAAAATGAAAAGAAATCCGCATTGAGACACATTATAGAGGAACGGTAGAAGTCTGAACACAAGAAGAACTCTTAAAAGTAGTTGAGAAATAAGGTAATTTACAAAAGTGATAATTTACTCAACTGCAACTATGAAAATTAGAAGACATCTTTAAAATGCTAAGAGAAATAATCGTCGAAATAGTATTGTATATGTAGTGAAATCATCAATCAAGAATAATAGAGAAATAAAGACATTTTCAGAAATGCAAAAACTGAATTTACTTCCAAGAAACTCTCATGAAAAGAAGGGCTGGGTGATGTTCTTCAGAAAAAGAAAATCCCAGTAGGAAGGTCCAAGGAGTGGAAGGATTACCAAACAAAGAACAGTGTGGCCTTATGGATAAAACTAAACAGATATTGACTGTAAAAGATATTAGCAATACAGTTTAGTTTGTGGTGCTAACACAATCAAAATAAAATTCGTATCTTGAACAACAATGGCATGGGGAAAAGAGAGTCTCAAGGCATTTTAATTTCCTTTTGTTGTTGAGAAGGAGATAAATATGACATTTACTTTGGACTTTAAGTTAATGGACAGGTTAAAATTTTAAGGGTAACCGGAAAAGTGGGATGTGAAACTTCTAAACTGCTGGAGAAAAGTAAGTTGAATGAGACGTGTGCGGGAGGCAGAGTTGATCCTAAACATAGAAAGAAAAGGGAATTAAAAAGAACATTTAAAAAAGCAGAAAAATAGAAAGTATGAATTAAGATGAAAGAAATAAATCCAAACTTATCATTTAGCTCAATCAATGTGGGTCA
Source organism: Rhinolophus sinicus (assembly GCF_036562045.2). NCBI lineage: Eukaryota > Metazoa > Chordata > Mammalia > Chiroptera > Rhinolophidae > Rhinolophus > Rhinolophus sinicus. The sequence continues at coordinate 50,572,180 of NC_133751.1, forward strand.
ACTAAACTTTAGTTAGGAGATAGGAATTTTCAGTAGGGATTTAAAAGAAACAAACTCAGCTGTTATGGTATATGCAAAAGATACAACTAAACCATAAAGGCATAGAGACATTAAAATAAATAGATGGACAACAAAATTCTAGGGAAAAGTCAAACAGGGAAGACTCTATGTTAAAAATATTACTAGAGACAACAAGGCTTAGAAAATATTATTAAAGCTTGACATCTCTAAAAAGATAATTCTGAACTTGCAAGCACCTAATAACGTACATCCAGCATCCAGCAATGGGAGAGTACAAATCATTTTTGAGCTCACATGGAATCTATGCAGAAAATGGACTTCATGTTAGATCAGAGAAATCCCCATAAATTTTAAGGAGTTTTAGACTACATTCTCTGATCACAGTACAAATAAATTAGAAATCAATACAAAAAACAAACAAACAAACAAAATAACAGACGAAAATAGAGCACTGGAAACAGGAATTCTCTCAATGACAAATTTATCTCAAATCTTTCTTTTAGGTTTGGCTGATTGACAATTTTGATAAATTCATATCTTGTTACTTTCTGAAACCCTCTGTTTCATTTTGTTTAATGTACAAAATATTTGGTTAAAGCATGAAGTCTGTAAATCGGTTCTCTAGTGTCATGTAGCATACACATGTGCATGCATGTGTACAGGCTCCCTGGTTGGTGTATCTAATTTAATGTTTAAAACGAGATGAATTTCATAAAATACAGTTTTCTATGTTAGCCCCACCATTAAAGACTCTGCCAGTAACTAAAATTCATTTAAAAAAGGAAACTTTTATGTAATTATTTTTTAAAGATCAGTGGTGTGAATGTTGATTATTGTTGTACTATAGATTTTTAAAAAAAAATACAATTATCAATCCTTAGGCTAGAGTTCTTTTTCATTTTTATTTGAGATACCCCAAGATGTTTCAAATGATCCCAAAGGCATAAATCTTATTTAATTTTAAATAATTTTAGTAGAAATAACAATGTATAGAATTAGTTTAGAAAAGATAGACTCTGTGAAGCTGATTGTAATAAAAATGTATTTATTGTAAACTCCAAAAAACCAAGCACCAAGCCATTTTTCCCTCACTATTTTATCTTGAGTGCTTAACATAATATCCAGCACATAGTAGATATTCAATAATCTTTTTAATGGAAAAAAGTTAATGTAAATGTAGGTTGATACTTAAGTAGTTAAAAGGCCAGGAATAAAAGAACAGCATCTAATGTGAAAGGAAAGGTACTCATAATCATTATTTTATTTCCTACAGCCCATCTCTGTTTAGTACTCAGTGCCAGGAAATGTTCTAGGCAATGTGATATACTGATGAGTAACAGGCATGGTTCCTTGACTAGTGTGGAACTTACAGTGTGTTTGGGGAGATACAACTGGTTGGAAATACATAGGGTGAGCACAAGCATCAAATTCTGAGTTTCTGAACAGTGTGGCAAGGAAATGGTGGAACTCTATTCATCACCTGCTCTAGGCATTTTACCAGGAAGTTCTGATGTTACCAAAAAGTTGATTGACCCTTTACGATAATTCTTTAATATCACAATTGATACAATACTTTAATATCCATCATCTCATTTGAAGAAGAAAAACTAAACATTATTACTAACTTACAAATGAGGAAAATGAAGTCCAGAGCAAGTAAATCACAGGATTAGATTAAAACCCAGATTTCCTGAATCCAAATTATTGGAGATAAAGGTGACGTCCCTTTTTAAAAATTAGGTTTTGGTGCTTGTTATTAGCAAATATTCGAATAAAAAAGGAAATTATAATCTCCTTTGTGCACTTTTCCAAATAGCAAGCTACCCGTTTTTAACAAATTCCAATTCTGGACAACTGTCATAACTTTTCCTTTTCTGTCTGAGGATTAGTTATTGGCTGTAGAGACAGTCAGAGAGTCCTTGGTTATACCAGCAGGAGTCCCTGGAAGCAAGGCTGGTTGGACGTTACGTAAGTCCATTATGAAGTTTTTGAAGAGAGACAATTTGATTACACATCTCTGTGTCCTCCTGTCCCCCACTTAACAAGGCTGGCCAAATGACGGTGGGTCAGCAATGGGAGCAGGCCATTCTGACAGCCATTGCCCGGGGCCCACACTCTTGTGACCCTGCAGCTCAAAGTATCTTCCCAGAACAGTTCTGCCTGTCATTCCTCTGCTCAGTCTTAGGTCGCTCTCTCTTGCCTACTACATATTGATTAAATCCCTCACTTTGTCATTCAAAGTTTTCCATATTTCTTTTGAGGTTTATTGTCTTCTGTTCATCTCTCCTTCCTTCATTCAACACCTCTTCTCCTTGTATCATAAACATTCTGGTCTCCACAACACTGTTTTACTCACCATCGCCGCAGCAAACTTGGTCTTTAGACAATTCCATGCCTTTGCTCAAACTGTTCCTTCTGTCTAGAATACTCCCCCCGGCGCGAGCGCGCACGCACACACACACACACACACACACACACACACACACACTTCTAACACATCTTTAATAATCTCTGATTTCTCTTTCTCCTTGGATCTTTGACTTGTCATGCATCTTTTTCCCCCCTACTCCCACAATAAACCCTTAGTTTGCATTGCCTCTGGAATCATTACTCCATTTTACTTTGAATCAGTTACAGGGCTACATGTCAGGAGCTTAAAAATGGTTTCCATGCAGTGCCAATGTTTCATTCTGACTGACCCTGGCTCAGTTTCTATCACATAATAGATGCTTTATAAATGTTTCCCAAATTCCCAGAATTAATCAATCATACCAGTTAGGTAACCAGAAACACCAGAACCCACCTCTATAGAGTCAATTGACCCTGACAAAGTTTCTGCCACTGAAAAATGAGTGCAATGACACAGAGAAGTGGCAACATTGTCACAATCACAAAGCAAGTGACAAATACAACATGCTACCTGACATCTATTTCTAAAAATGAGGAAGACAGAAACTCAAGGCAGGCACTGGAAATTAAAACTGTCTGTTCAGTATTGCCAGAATGTTACTAATGAAAGTTGTCTAGTGATCCCAGAAACTGACATAGCCAAGGAGAAAAAGTTTTCTCACTCCTTTGCTTGTTTTTCCCCATATTGAAAAGTTAATTTGTATCTAGCTCTTCTAAACTTTTAGTTTGCTGGCTTTCAGTCTCCCAAGTTCAGAAAAAAGAAAAATTGAATTGCTCCTGACATCTCGCTGGCTTGATCTGGAGTGCATGCATAATTTAAGCTGATTGAATTTTTTGCCATGTTAGAGTGGAAAACATCTGAATCCCCAAAACAGTAAAAGAAAATGACAGGTTCAAATACCATTTGGCATCACCTTCCATGACTTGCTCCAGGTAATTAAGGGCATCTAGGAAGCTGAAATGGAAATTTCCCTTTAGCTACAGCATTCATTCATTCATTCATTCATGCATTCATTCATTCATTCATTCAAGGTCCAGAAAGAGATGGCTATGTCATTAGCTGATGCAAAGTTTTCCTTCCTTGGAAGCAAGATAAAATAAACATATTCCTCAGATTTTTTACTTTTCTCCCCTCTCTCTTTTAAAGATGTTTTTTGAATTGATTTCCTTTTTAACCAAAGAAAATGGGATTTGGAAAGTGCTTTCATTAGCAGTAGAATTTACTTAACTTTGAAATATGCCAAAAGACACTCTGAAAACCCTCAAGATTTGCTAGAAAGAAACAACTAATGAAGCAGCCAAATCACTCCAGGTTATACTTGCTCTGGGTTTCCCCTCCTCACTCCAGCTCTCTGCCTCTTCTACTCAAATGTTACCTTTATACCCACATGGCATGAAACACACTCTCTCTTCACTCCCTTCATGAGAGTGTGGAGACAAGGGGCCTTTCTTGCACAGTCACAATTGTAGCAGCAGGACTATAGAACTGACAGAGCTAAGGAGAACATCTACTCAGAGACAGAATGTGGCAAACTAGAAAATGAGGGCAGAGACGCAGAGGAGCCTCCAGCATCACCCGGAGGAGGAGAAACCTAGGATCTGGGAGACGCCTGCACGCTGTGTGTAGGTGGACAAGTGTTCGCTGTTGTAGTGCAGGGGCATTTCATCAGGCCTCAGCAAGCTGGGGCATTCCTTAGGGCTCTCGGTTTCTTTTTATTTTCTTTCCATGCTCATCAATAACAATTCTGATCTTACGTCTGAGATACCTTGACACGGGGAATGGGGGTGGAGGACGTGAATATTCTGGTCCCTGGGAAGGGATGGCTCCAATCAGAAATATGTGCCAGGTTATTTGCTTCAGCAAATTTGTTGAACACTTTCCAAGAGTCTTAACTGGCTGAGTTCTGGGGATTCGGCAGGAAAAGAAGAAAGGCTATGCCCTCAGTAGAGTTTATATTCTAGAAGAGGAGGATAGAAAATATACATAAGAATAAGCAAACAAACAAGATCAATTTATATGATAATGACTGCAACAGGGAAAGTTTTCCAGGGGGAGTTCCCCTGGAAGTGTGACTGGATGGGGGAGGTTAGGTGCAGATGGAGTGGTTAGCAAGTCTTCTGTGAGGTGGTGCTATTTGAATTGAGACCTGAATGACAAAAAGTAAGCGATGTGAAGCTCTGGGAACTGCAGGCCAAGGGACTAACCAGAGCCAAGGCTCCGAGACAGGGAGTTTATAATAGGGAACAGAAAGGTTTGTGGGGCAGGAATACAGTGAATACAGAGGTGAGCAGTAGGAGGTAGGGTTGGAGAAGTTCAAAATCTGATTGCCTGTATAAAGGCTGAAAAAATAGTTTGGGAACCGAACGGTAGAAATGGGAACCCACCCCCCACTACAGACCTTGCACCAAAGTAGATTAAGATGTATGCTTCCCCTAAGAATTTCTTCCACCAGCCAGTCCTAGACAATCCCTCATTCATACCTGATCACCCTTCATATCTAATGAGGTTTCCCATCCTCTACCATCTCCCAAGGGAGGTCTGATCACTCTGGCCTGCCGTCCGAATCCTCCATTACTCCTGATATTTTCTCTTAGTGCTTCTCTATCATTGATCCCCATCCTGAATCTTGGCTATGAGTTCCCACTTTTCCTAGTTGTATTCAAAGTTGAGCCCCATCTCTTTCCCCTACTGCAAAACTCCATTGCAGTGGTCCCTACAACTTTTGCAATAGTACCCCTTGAATAAACTCTGCCTTATGTTCTTTGTCTTTAACAAGTGTCATGAATAATTTTTTCTTTAACAGAGGAAGGGAGGACGGGAAGATGGATGGACGAAAAGAAGGAAGGATTTAAACTTCAAAATGAAGTAAATAGTACATTTCTGGGATATTTGTAGTAAAAAGGGAAAAATAAATGTATCAGAAGGGATATTTTTGTAATAAAGGAAAAGTTATACTCATCTGGGAAATCATTCTTTTGCCCTACTAAGACCACCAAGGAATACAAAATTCCTCCCACGCTTCTTTTCAAAGGTATTTGCATATGAGTCACAATTCCTGCCAATCCTGAGTTACATAGATCTGTATAGTTTACTGTTAAGAGTATAAAGAGCTGGAGGGGAAGAATGACAGCTGGTGACCTTTGTCATGGAAATTGAAGACTCTGCAAAAGGGCAAAATTTTGACTAGTAAGGGAGAGACTGAGAATCTACCAGGCACTTCCAGGAAGCTGGTGTGGATTTGCCGGGATACAGAAATGGACAATACAGAAATAAGATGATTAAATAAAGGTGAAGCACACCAGGCTTAGAAGGGAGGATACCTCTAACTCTGAGATTTTACTTTGGTGAAGAGAATGGTAGCAGAAGAGGGAAAGGGGTCAAGACAAAGGACATCTAGACTAGAAGGGTTCCAAGAGGTTAAGCAGACCCTGGACGATGGCGTTGTCTACTCATATCACAGTGGTTCTCAAGCTTTGCAGCATATTAAAAATTATCCAGGAGCTTTTGAAAATTGTAGTGTCTGAACCCCAGACCATTTAAATAAGAATTTCTGAAGACGGGGTGATAGCATCAGAATTTCTAAAAAGCTGTCTAAGTGATTTCATCAGATATAGTTGATTCAGCACCATTCGCCAAGTCCTTTCGCATACATGCATTGACTTATTTAATCTGGTTTATAAAGAAAGGTAAAAGCAAAGCTCAGAGGCAAGAGGGAAACTCACTCAAGGTCCTACTGCTAGTGGCAAGACTCCAAGTTATGCCTTCAGACTTCAAGGTCACCGTGTATTCAGTCCATCAGGCCAGTTTAGGGAATTGCTCCTGGGGGATGTCTTGATGGAGACAAATCTTGAACGATTTTGCTTTCCCCCCACTTTTTTTGTCCTTTCTCCTTGATTAATATCCCTCTTTTCTCTGTGGCTTTTCCTCCTACACTCCTCTCATTCCCAGGTGCCCATTCCTACTCACATTCCTGCTGGGATGATTTGAGCAGTGACTAACCACTCAGCGAGAATCAATTTTGTGGGCAGCCTCCCTGTGGAAAAATGTTTTCTTTAAAAGAACATTGGCAAGTCAGGTAAAATTCAAACAATTGGTGCATCTGGGTAAAAAGTGTATGGGAGTTCCTTGTACTATTGAACATTTTCCGTAAGTTGAAAATATCAAAATAAAAAGTTACAAGAAGAAGAAGGAGAGGAGACGAAAATATTGGCAGCATTTAGCATAGGTTAAATGGCCTTGGTGAGGAATCCATAGCCTGAAGGTCTGGAGTCCTGAGTCTGTTTCTGACTCAGCCACCACCCTGTTCTGAGACCTGGGTTAAGCCATCTGTTTACTTGTTGCTGCATAATGCACCACCCCAAAGGAAAATCTATTATTCCCTTTCCTGGTACTTTGGACTATCTAGGCTCAGCTGGGCGACTCTGACCTAGAGGACTATCATGGGGTTACAGTCAGATGAAAGTTGGGTTTGATATTACCTGGCTTGGATGGGCTGGACATCCAAGTTTCACTCATATGGCTTACAGTTGATCCCAGCTGCTGGCTGGGAGCCCAGATGGGGCTGTTGACCCAGAATACCTACATATTAGCTATCTTATTAAATAGACACAATGATGGCCTCCTCGATTAGGGCATGCCTTTTTTTAAGGATGTGAGTCTTTCACAAACTTGAAGTTCTACCCTCATGTACATAGTCATTATTGCTGTTATTTACATTCTGCTGACAACTGGCTGTTACCATCTTGCCAACTGCCATCCAGTTGGCTGTCTGGATGCTTCTCCCGACTATGCCCTATCTATTGGCAATCTTTTAGTTCTCACCTATTTACCCAAGATGCAGCTACCTAGGAATACCAGGGTGAGCAGTAAGGAAAAAATACTTAGAAAAAATAAAATGGGTGGGTTTGCATATATGAAAACTGATTGTTCATGAACCCTGGTCAATACCATAGGGTTAGATAGGTGCAACTACATTCCCAAACACATTCTTACCCATACTCTCCCTGTGATGGGGGAGGAAAATATACTGTGTCGTAGGCTTACCCAGAAACACTTCAGAGTCAAAGGAAAAGTCCATAGGCAGAGAGCTCATGGCCCATTTGAGATTTCCTTCTGCTTTTTAGTTAGCTTGTGTACTTGTTTTAATTAAAATTACACATTAACATTTAAAGTTGATTCCATAAGATGTGTTTCAGAAAGCAGTAGATCTCTTCTCCCCTCCTCCCTATAGTCTCCTCCCCAGAGGCAGCAGTTTTCAATTATTCTAACTAGTATTTTCCCCCACTTTGGTGTTTATTTCAGATATTGCTACTTCTTGATTTTTCAGTTTTCTCCTTCTTTCATTATCACATATGTACATCCTTCCAGCTTACCCAAATCCTCTCATGACAGTTAACATTCTAATTTGGGCTAGGTCAATGTTCTGTGTTTATTATTACAACTATGCAAACACTCTTCCCAGCTGAATCACTGATCAATTTTCCTTTCTAAATAACATTCTGTTTCCTTTAGAGCTAATGATTGTCTTGTGTTTTCTTTTAAATGCTTACTTTTCTATGTTAACACCAAATTAGTTAACACTAATTTTTCCAAACCTCTGCTAACTGTTCAGATTTCATGTCTCAATATTTATTCAGAAATATCAGTCATTTTATCAATTATGTTTTTGAAGAATTTCTTCTTAGGCCTTCTGTTTTACTCCAGTCTAATGATTTTAACCTTTATGCTGAAGGCATAGTAGCATCTTGGGATCTATCTTTTCAGTCATCATTGGAACTCCTTTCACTTCCTTTGTGTATAGGATCCTCTGTTTCTATGTCCATATCGTCCTCTTTTTGTTTGTTTGTTTTTCATTTTCTCCCTTGTTTAAGGAGGTAAATCCTTTGGCAGAGAAGAGCTCTTTGCAAAAGAGTATCTGGAAGGTAAAATTTTGAGAACTTGCATCTCTAAGATGTCTTTATTTTATTCTTACACCTGATTGATAATTTAGTTGGGTATGATATTCTAAGGAATCATTTCATTCAGAGTTTTGAAGGCTCTTCTCCATGGTCTAGCTTCTGGTGTTGCTATTGGAGAAAACCCTGAAACTGTTTGGATTCATGATCCTTTGTATGTTATTGTGGTTTTTCCTTTCTCCCCACCCTTCCCTTTTCCTTCACTCTTCTTCCCTCCACCTCACCTTCCTTCTTACTCTTCTTTCATTCTTATTCTCTCTCTCTCTGTGCCCCCTCCCTCTTTCCTCCCTCTCCATTATAGTATTTTTACCCATTGTGTTCAGTACTTGGCAGACCCTCTCAATATGGAAACTGCTATCATTCAATGCTGGGAATTCTTCCTGACTTATTTGGTTGGTGATTTTTCTCCCTTCCATTTCCTTTTCTCTCTTCTTTTGGAAACCCTGTTATTTAGACATTGGTTTCAAGGACTGATTCTTTTATTTTCTCATCTTTCTTTCCTATTTTTCTATTTGTCATTTTGTACTACTTTGTAGTATACATCTTCTTAACTTCTGTTTCTTCTATTAAATTTTTATATTTTAATTACATCTGCGGTCATATTTTCAATTTCCAAATATTCCTTTATTTGTCTGTTAATACGCTTATAATAGCATCCTCTTCTCATGATTGCAAAATCACCTCTTCACTCTGAAGATATGATGTATATATACATACATGTGTACCTATCTATATCTATATCTATATTTATATCTCTATCATCATCTATATCTATATTTATATCTATATCTGAATCTATAACTCTATCTATCTATCTATCTATCTATCTATCCAAGTATATCTATCTATACCTATATCATGTATATCTATATATCTGCTGTCTTCTCCCTGAATGCTGTCTTTTTTCTTTAAGGCGCCTTTTGTGTTTGATTTACTCTCTGTATTAATGTCTGTTACATATAGATAGTGATCTTTGGGACACTGTAAAAACTAACTAGTTCAGGTCACAAGAAATGTTTATTAGACACTCTGAACTCATGGAGTGTAACTTGTTGACTGTGGGCTCTAACAGTGTGTTGGGGTTATTGTATATCAGTATTGGCAAGTCACTCCTCTTAGGCTGGTCAAATTTCTGGGGAAGCATCTTCCAGTCTTGCACTGGAGGACACAGTCTGGTTGCTGGCATTCTTGGAGCTGTATTGGCAGAGTAGACTGAAAACTTTAATATTTAAGACACATACATTTTCTTAATATCCTTGTTTTCAGTATATTGCTCTATTCTCAACTGATGCCTTTTAGTCCAGGGAGCATCTGTTTTATCCTACCCAGAAATCATATTTCTAGTGTTCCACCTAAGTGGGAGTGGGTGTTCACCTAGCTACAATGTGTGGAGGAGATCTAGAGCTCTAACTGTGTCATAAACAAACTTTTAAGCAAGCCTGTTCACTTCAAAATCCTGAGGTACTTGGTATGAAATCATAAGTTTTTGAGGGGTTCTGTACATAAATAAGTTTTTTTCTAACTTTTATCAGTGCTGGTTTAAGATTCAGCTTTTTCTAAGCTGCTAAGTTAGTTAGCACACATTCATTTGCATTTTATCTTCTAAAATTTTGTTGCTTGCAACTTTGTCTCTTTTCACTTTTTCTGCTTTGTGAATTTCTGCCTTTTATAATGCATCTCTTTACTGATGTTTAAATGGAGTGTGGGAATGGAGAAAAATGATATACATTTTCAACCCCCATTTTTACCCAGTGTTCCCTGAGGAAGATGCCTTGAATTGGGAAGACTGGGGGCAAGAACAGAAAGATTCAAATCACAGTATTACTTCAGGTTTAAAAGTATTGGATTTTGAATTAAATTCACATTTCAATTTCCTTTCCTACATTGTGTACCTTGCAAAAGTATTGAGGACACCACATTATTATCTTTCTCACCTCTGTCAAGATGACAATAGCTATGATTCACTCAGTTGTTACTCCATGCCACTGCCGAGCCAAGCACTTTGTCAACTTTATCTCATTTAATCCTCATACCAACTACATAAGGTAGATATTTAGTTTTATTAGTCTCATTTTAAAGATGAGGAAAATATTGCCTAGAGAGGTTAAATAACTTGTTTAAGGCCATAAAGCTATGAACTGGAGGAATCAGGATTCCAACACGGGTCCGTCCAGCTCACAGCTGCTGCATTACAATGTTCCTGCTTGTTAGAGGCTTCTACTGCCGCTGCTAGTCATTTTTCTGCTCCATCACCACAGCCCCTACCGCCACTGCCACTGATGCCTTTGTCCCCAAAACATCAATTTCATAGAATGCATTTAGTAAGTATACAAGTAAATCAATTTCAGAATGTGGGTACAAGGAAATTATTATGTTTAAGAGAGCTTCCTAGGAACTTGCAGGGATACACGATGGAAGCAAACACACCTTCACGGAGAGCATACTCTAGTTATAGAAGTAGAAACCACCTGCTCCTAGTGCTCCTGTGTTCTTTTAAATTTTTCTGTATTACTTTTATGGTAATTGGTCTTTCACAATTTGCTGTCTCGACTGGAGTCAATTTTCATAAGTTATATTTTCTAGAAAATTAGTTCATCAAAATTCTCAAATGTATCTGCATAGATTTACAGATCAGTCTCATCGTTCTAAAATTTCTTCTGTTTTTTTTCCTCTTCCTTGTCATTTATGTTTATACATTTATACTCTACTCTTTCATAAAAAATTAGGTTAGCTAGTGGTTTAAACATATTTGTTGATTTTTTTTACCATTATTTATTACATCTGCTGGTTTTCTATTTTCTCTCATTGATTTCTGCTTTGATCCATATTAATTATTTATTTTGGCTTATTTCTTGTTCTTTTTCTAAATTTTTTAGTGAGTACTAAATTCATTTATTTCCTTCTTTACTTTTTATTCTTATGGGTATTTAACAGTCTAAAATCTCTTCTGGTAACTGCTTTAACTATATTTCATAGATTCTGATAAGTGGTATGTTCACTTCAGTTGTTTTTCAAGGAATTCTGCAACTTTGTTTTGTATCTTTTCTTTGAACCAAGAATAGTTTAAAATAATTAAAAAAATTTTTTCTAAATTCTTTGTCGAAGTTGGGTCTTTTTAAAATTCATTTTTATTTTGACTGTATTGTGGTTAGAGAATATTGTTTATATTTTTTCAATTTTTTGAAATTTATTGAGGATTTCTTTGTAGCCTAAGAGATAGTCAGATTTTCTGACTGTTCTCCATGTCCACTATATTTACAGACTAAAGATTTGATTCATTTTCTTCTTTTCTTTTAGCCAATTTTGATTACCATACTTCCCTGAAAATAAGACCTAACTGGAAAATAAGTCCTAGCGTGATTTCTCAGGATGACATCCCCTGAACATAAGCCTTAATGTGTCTTTTGGAGCAAAAATTAACATAAGACCTGATCTTATTTTCGGGGAAACACGGTAGGTAACCATTTTCACTTGCTCGTGGATGTGTCTTTTTGGCATAACTTCATTGCCTATAGCAGAGGTATGCCAGCAAGCCATATCCAGCCTACCACCCATTTTTATAAACAAAGTTTTATTGGGACACAGACACACATTTTCATTTACTTCTTGTTTATGGCTGATTTTACTGTACGTTGGCAGAATTGAATAGCTGTATCAGAGACTAGATGGCCCACAAAGCCAAACATTTTACTATCTATGTAAAATATTTATTATCTTATAAAACCCAAAATATTTACCATCTTTAGGCAGAAAGTTTGTCAATCTCTGTTCTATAGGTACATTATTTTGTTCCTATTCTCTTGTATCTTATAATAGCTGTATGCAGTATCTAACTACATTCATTTTCTGTTCTTCATGTTACATGTTAGATGGTCAATACTGTCCAGTAGAGCTTTCTGCAATGATAGAAATATTCTGTACTGTATAACATGGTAACCATTAATCACACGTGGCCATTAAGAACTTGAAATGTGGCTAGTGTGACTGAAAAAATAAAATTTTATCTTTACTTAATTTTATTTAATTAATATTAAAGTAGCCAGATGTGGCTAATGACTACTGAGTTAGAAATCCTAGTCCTATACTCTTAGAAAGGGAAACTGTACAGGAGATTCTTTCTAGCTTCCTAATTCTAGAGCACCCTCTTCTTTAGTTTTAGGGAAATGAGAAGTTAGGGCAGAAAATTGCTTCATGTTTTCTAAGGTCTGACTTTCCCCTCCTCCTTCCATTCTATCTGAGCTTTCTCATTTCTTCTTTTTTTTTTTTTTTTATGCAAACAGCTTTCTCATTTCTTTGTTTGTCTCCAATGTCTCTGTTCTGCTCAATTTGGACTTTCAGCAGTCTCTCCTCAGATCTGGGCTTTTCCCTAGAAACGATATTTAGTTGGTTAGTTTTAATAGTTTATAGGTTCCGGACCACTCTGGCACTATGTGAGCTTTCCATGAACTTTTTGTTCTTACTTATGAATTTGAGTTTGCAAAGCATCCTCCCTGTTTCAGCCTCTGTCCTCAAATAGTCAAACTTTCCAATAAGTGGTTATTGGCAATTTGGGAGCCCTCTGGCTTTCAAGGCTATTAGAAGTTCCTTTGTATTCACATTCTCTTACACAGTCTTTGATATGACATTGTTCTTGTTGATACACAAACACACACACACACACACACACACACAAGGTCTAATTATATTTTAGTGTTTATGGTTTCTGTGGAATTTTAGTTTTACTACATCAGTCATTTACTATGTCTCTTTTATGGGGGGAATTTAACAAGAGTACCAAAGCCCGCTTCCTAAAATCCTCCATTCCGATTCTTATACGTGATACTTTCTATCTACCTCTCCACTGGAGAGTCACTGACCTCATTCCACAACCTTAATTTACAAGAGGGAGAAATTATAGTTTAGAGGGGAAAAGTGACTTGCCTCAGGTCACAGAGCCAGGTTATATAAAAGCCAAAACCAAAATTCACATCATCAGCCTTTCAATCCATTCTTTTTGTTACATATTATAAATAGAGGAAGTTTTTGTGGGCAGAACCATCTGATAGCCTGTCTCTTAATATGATCCAGTATTGATTCTTTGTTCTGAAACACCACCACTGCCACCACCCACCCCCATTCTCTCCCTGGGTTGGTGCTGCCTCCTGTTTGGGAAATACATTGTGTTCTAAGAATCTCAAGGTGACAAAGTGGAGAAAAGGGAGAGCAGGCAGAAAAATGACTACTCAGGGCCAGTTCTGGCTTGGAGATAGTGGTGAAAAAAAATGTTTTAAGGGTTTATGGGAATATTCTGGTCTTTTCCTCTTACTGGCCATATAACCTTGGGAAAATGACTGATTTCCCTCTTGCATTTGGTGTGTAAACAGATGTAAAAGTGCCTAAAGATAGTAATTGACTCAGAAGTATAGTCTGATAACCATTACTCCCTCCTCCTTTTAATTTCCCCCAGCTCCTCCAGTGTAAAGATAAGACAGGCTTTCTGTAGAACTGCTCTATTCCATAACAAAGATTAGGTAATAAGCTGGAGCTTACCACATGGCATATCTGCTGGAATCTTGAGATTGGCAAAATGGAGATGGGAGGGTAATCAGAGGAGTGAGGAAACCCAATATTCCCTTTTCCCCAAAGTTTTATAAATTCAAACATTTGAGTCAGGGGCTCCAGCTGGATCTATCCTAACGGCACAAGTGACAAAGCCCTAGTGGCCTCCGGGCTTAGTCACCTGGACAACATCCCTTTTACTGGCCTTAGTGCCTTCAAGGACTCCTGGGTACCAGGAGCCAGCATTGCCACTGGTCCCTGACGTATAACCAAGTCCCTGAAAAATAACATCCTTGGAAAAGAAAGAAATCAGAGGATCATCATGACTATATAGAAGAGGATGTAACATGGCACAAGTACAGGAAACTCTGTCCATCTCAATGTTTTTCTCACTGAAGTACGATCTCAATTATCCTTGCACTGTACACAACAAATTGTTATTTGGCTTGTGCAGGCAGATGCTCCACTTGGCGGTCTGCATCCTGCTCGGAGAGTCAGCCTTCAGTATGACAACAAGTGTTTTTATTGTTTTCTGAATTACGTTATAATTAACTGTCACAGGAAATCCGATACAGTGACTGGCACGACTGTCAGATGCTCTGACCCTAGCCATGCAAGATTTCTTGGTGGCAGGAAGCACCGATGGGAGCTGTGGCCAAGTGGGTATCTCTGGGTCAGGGCAGGCAATTCAAGAATGAGAATCTTCAGGAGGAGTAACTTCTCATTAAGGCAACCTCGCTCTAATTGGATGCTGCCTCATTTCTACACACAGAGGAGAAATAGGCTCTACAGAAAGAAAACATGTTTATTGAGAAGTGGTTGACACAGGAAAACATAATTGTTTTATTTCTCCAAGCATGAGGAACCATCAAAAGTCAGGCACTGCGTGTTTGCATACGCCAAGTTTTGTATAAGAAGGTGCATCTTTGCTTTATTTGATCTGAAGCCTATTCTGGAAAAGGACAATTAGGGTTAAGAAAGTAATTTCCTGCACTGTCTACTTTGTGCTGGGCATTCTGTTAAGCACTGTTGTGAATGCAGCACCCATTAAAACCTCACCTATACTTTAAGACAAGACAAAAGAAGCCTGCATGGAGTCTTAGAAGTACGTATTATATACCCCCACTGTAAAGGTGATGAAACTGTGGCTCAGTGAAGACCAGCAATGCTTCCTAACTGACCACATACTCCTGAAAGTCCATGCCAAATGCCAAACAGGAGTGGAGAGAAAGAAATAGAAATAATTGGGATTTCCCTGATTCAGACAATTTCCACAAATCTACTACCCAACTGCTAGCCACTGAGTAGTTCACTCTGCACTGGTGATAGTGGAGTGTGGGAACCCAGGAGGGGAGGGGTCAGCCTTCCGCAATGACAGGATCAGTGATAGCCCTAGATCCATAGCAATGGAAATGCTGATGGGACATAGAGGTCAAGTGGCCCTGCTCCTCATTTTACAGAGAAGGAAAACATCCCTGTCGGTTGTGTTGTAGGAGTTACTTGCGCTCTTCACAGAACAAGTTATCAGCAGAGGGAGAAAGCGGATCTCAAAATCCAGAATGCTTTTCTCTCCATCACATGAAGTCCTGGCGCTGTTTTATCAGAATTTCCCATAGAAACTCTCTGACAAAGGAATGTTTGACTAGCTTCCCTCCTTCGTACAGGAATTTCAGACAATGGTTTAGATGAAAGATATTTATTCAGATACTTTCACTGCCCCTTTCCAACATCACCAGATAGACAGTCACTTATCTACACATACTAATCTGTCTAACTTGACTGTGAAGACATAAGCATTTTCTATCCCAATCAGGAAATAAAGTCACAATCATCACCCATTTCACCCTTTTTCCAGTTCAATGCACTGACTACAGATTCTGTGATATTATGTCAGTTTTTTTAGTTGACTCTCAGGCCCATCAAATACCTGCAGATAAAGATTTGATCACACAAAAATTATAATTTGCCTCTACCCAGAGTCATATTCCATTTTTATAGACTTCAGAGATACGCATTGGAGGTAAATGTTCTTCTGTTTCCACAGTGTTAGGCTTCTTTGCCCCATTGCTTTTCTCTTACTTTTTACGAGAAAGTACAGCAAAGACGTTATTTTTTTTAGAACTAAATCTGATAAAGAGCAGACTAGTCAGAGACTAAAAAGCTGCATATTATTCTTCCCCTATTCTTGGACTTACATATTTTCTTCAAAGAGAAGCTGGGCTTGAACACCATTTCTGTCATTAATTTGACCCTGAGAAAACTATCGAAAATTTCCAAGCCTTAGTTTCTTTATCTTTTAATTGGACATTGCAATATGTCAGGTATGCAGTAAATGAAAAATAACTGCTTAGTATACTAAATGTGTTGAGTGATTAATATGTGTCAGGTGATAGGTGCACTGTGATAAGTGTACTGGCGATAGGAAAATTGATGACTTTAAATCAATAATTGATATTAACTGCTACCCTTCAGTCAACGTATCTCTTTGAGCACCGCCCCCACCCCCCGCAGCCCGCCCAGTGTATCAGGTTCTATGCTGGCAACGGGCAGTCCCTAACCTCAAGTTACTCCTCATCTCATTTGAGGAGGCAAAAGTAAACAGGCAGTTGTAACAGAGTGTGGTTGGCACTACCACAGGCTTAGCAACAGGGGAGGATATCCATGCCTGATATCCATGCCTGCGATATCAGGGAGTGCTTCAGTAGGGAAGCGATGACACAGGAAGTAGATGAAGGGGGATAGTGTTAGAGAAAGACAGAACAATTTCCACAAAGTCCTGAAAACAAAAGAGAACGTGGACTAGTCAAGGATTGTTAGTTGTTTCATGAAGGTAATAAAAGCTGGAGGCAGTAAAAGATGAGAGATAATGCTGCAGCAATTAGAAAAGGCTGGATTATTGCAGATCATAAGAGACTGAAGAGGCTCAGACTTTAAAGAGAACGAAGAGACATTAACTGGAGTTGTGGCACTATCAGGTTTGAGCTTTAGCAGGTCACTCTGGCTTCAGCGTGGACAATGGATTGAGTGAACACAGGAAGACCAGGAGGCACTGCTGAGGTCTAGATGAGGAATTGCAGGGGCTGAGAATGGGGAAGTGGCTGGCAATTAGGAAGGAGATAAGTTATGATAGATTTGAGAGAACTTTGAAAGATTTGAGTGACTGAGTGGAATCAGAAGAGTCAGGTTGGCTCTGAAGTGGTTGGATGAACATTGATGAACACTCAGTTAGACAGGAAGAGTAGCTGGTGCAGGGGAGAGATGAAGAAAAGGGTGTGTGTGTAAAACCCAGACGTGCTGGGCTCTGAGGCTGGAAGCTGGAAGCCACTGCTGACAATCTACTTCTATGTAGCATAAATCTATGTAGACAAGAGAGCTGACGAGTCTATGAGACAGGGTTAAACAAGTTGACACTGACCATGGCCTCTTGAGGATTGTGTGTATCGACAGGACTAGGAAGGTAGGAACACTCAGATACCGGTGTGTTAACTAAACCGACTTCAGGATAAATAGCTAGGTCAGCAATATATCCCACATCTCATGGAACCATCAACATAAGACATAGATCAGTAAATCCAGTAGAGGAAACTTCAAAATCATAGGAGAAAGTGGGATTATGGGATTCAGAGCTAGAAGAAGATTGTTGAATTAGCCTCATGAAGAATAATTCCTGAAATTGGTCCTAAAAACTGGAAAATAGAATTAATGAAAATTTAATGCAAAGGTGCTCTGGGTTAAGGAAGCAGATTGAGAAAATGAACAGAAAGCCATTTGAGGTAGATTCAGCGAACAAGAGCAGGTGAGTTTGTCTCATGTGTTAAATATAATGAAAATAATAAAATATAAGTTATGAAAATAATTTGCAACAATATTGTAAAGGTTTGATTTGGCAAATGGGAAGTTTGTGCTTGATTCATATGAAATAGAGAATTTCTAAAGGAATTCAAGTGAGTATCTTTGCTTTCAGTGAAATTAATTTTCTTTAATGGGGAAGAAAAAGGAAGAGACCTCATCTTTTAATCAAATGGCTATTTTCCCTCCAAACCATGAGAACCCAAGAAACCCATCACCCAGAAATGGGTAATAGTGTGGCTCAGAGAAGAAGCTTGTTTGTCTTGATTCTGCTATTTCTGGAATAATTCATATATCAACCTTCCTGGTGTTCCCCAGGTGTGTCCTCTGACACACATTCTGCAATGAGACGATCAAGGTCTTCATAAGAAGGAGCTTTATTTTGGCTAACCATAAGAGTCCTAAGTTTTGCTTCAAGATTTGCTGAAATTATTTTGGAAACTTTGATTCCTTTTATTTATTTATTTTCTTCTGTAAAATCCGTGTTACTAATTAGTTTTTGCCCTAGGAATGACTTTTTAATGGTGGTTTCAAAGCACAGTGGCTCAGTGCCCCTCCGTCCTAGGAAATTGGCATTTGCACCTGTGTGCTGGATCCCACTCCTACGTGCTCTGCCCAGTTGCTGCTTAAAGAAAAATGTGTTCTATCCCTCATCACTTTAACAGAACAAACATTTGCATCTAAGCTGAAAAATTTGTCAGCATTGCATAGAAACGTGGTCAATTATCACACAGCCTCTACCTCACCGTGAAATACTTCCTGGCCAAGCAACCTGAGTGTCTTGTGTGACACACAATGTCACAGTACCTCATTTAACCCACATAATTCCCATTTTCAGAGAGGTGTAAATTGAACCCCAGAGATATTAAATTTCCCGAGATCTCATATCTTCCTCCGACTGACAAAATTGAAATTCAAATCCAGTTTTCTCCATGATTCTTTCCTTTCTGTATTAATAAGGGATAGTAGCTGAAGAGACAATGCAACAAGAACGTGA
Organism: Rhinolophus sinicus; assembly: GCF_036562045.2. Classification (NCBI taxonomy): domain Eukaryota; kingdom Metazoa; phylum Chordata; class Mammalia; order Chiroptera; family Rhinolophidae; genus Rhinolophus; species Rhinolophus sinicus. The sequence goes on from NC_133751.1 coordinate 50,590,949, forward strand.
GATAACAAGAAGTGCACTCCACTATATAACCAGAGATGTGGGATCAACTATTGTTCAGAAAGGCAGTAGTTCTTTGAGTTGGCCAGTACATTTTCATTTTTAATTATAATATGGAAATAACGTTTGTCCCCAGAGAGTTATTGTACAAATAATACAATGGGTGAAATAGAAAGGTATAAGTTGTGACACACTGTATACACACCAACGAGTATTTTAATAATGCAATATTACTGCTACTAATGTTATTACTACTGTGACTATCACTACCACAATCTGTATCATGGTTTTGGATGATATTTTTTTCCATTTACATGTAAATAAACATAAAACAAATAGGTCAAGTATTACGATAATTGGTATTGGGGGGAAAATAGGGCTAGAAGGTAGACTCCTTTGAATATATTTAATTTGTTTATTTGACTTTGGTGCTGTACAAATATATTGCGTGGTTTAAAAATAACCTTTAATTTAAAAAAGAAATTCTTATAAATTGAAAGCAATAAAATAAATGAACCTACTCTGTATATTGATGCCATAATTGTACAGACAGAAATTATTTCAATTTCGAGAGACTTTAAAACACACAAATTTGATTGTACACCCCAAGAGAGGATATAATCTAAGGATAAAAGTAATTGTAAAAAATATTTCAAACTCCTTTCAATAATCATATTACTGGTGGTACTACTGATATTGTAATTCTAATAGTACTTGTGTGTAATGGGGGAGGAAACAAATGAGTAATTATGTAATAACCTGGTGTACTTGAGCAATAAAATTCTCTTTGAGGGAGAAAGGAGATATAGATGTGAGTTTGAAGAAGTTAAATGAAAAATCCTACGAGGTCAGGCAATTAAGTTTGTGAGTTTTGTTGCAACGATGTTGCTAATCTTTTTCAATACTAGAGGGGTTATTCATTATGAATTTGTACCAACTGGACAAACAATTAACAAATTTACTATTTGGAAGTGCTGAAAAGCCTATGTGAAAAAATTAGACGACCTGAACTTTTCTCCAACACTTCATGGCTCTTGCATCACAACAATACATGGCACTGTCTGTGAGGGAGTTTTTAGCCAGTAAACAAAGAACTGTATTGGAACACCCTCCCTATTCACCTGAACTGGCACCCAGTGACTTCTTTCTTTACCCGAAGATAAAGGAAATATCGAAAGGAGGACATTTTGATGACATTCAGGACATCAAGGGTAATATGTTGATAGCTCTGATGGCCATTCCAGAAAGAGTTCCAAAATTGCTTTGAAGGGTGGACTAGGCGCTGACGTTAGTGCATGGCTTCCCAAGGGGAGCACTTTGCAGGTGACCTTAGTGATATGCAACAATGATCTATATAGCACTTTTTCTAGGAAGAGTTCGTGAACTTAATTGTCAGACTTCGTATAGTACTGGATCTAAATTGGAACTATTATTATGAATTCCTGAACTGTTCTATCTTTTTTGAAGAAACATAGCCTTGTCCACTTAAAAGGTCTAAAAACAACGACAACAAACATCTCTCGTTGTTATCTCCAGGTCTAGGGCAGCAAATACAAAGATGAGCCTGGGACAGCATGCCATACCAGAGAGCAAATAAGCTATTATAACCTACTCAGTTTATTTCAAAGGACGACGTACCAATGTAGACGGACTAAAAAGGAAAACTAGTTATTTACCATTGGAGGATGCTACGGAACAAATTAATTACTTTGAAAACTAGTAATGGAAAAGATTCAAGCATGTATCCTGCCTTTCCAGAATGACATTTTCTACTAAGTAACCAAAGAGTAAATGAAGAAAAATTTCTTATAATGGCAGCGTTCCAGCTAATAAATGAAGAAGGAATGATAGAATACTATTGTTTTGGAACTGCTAATGAATTATCTGATAATCAGCATTACTAATATCACAGAGACACAATCATCATTCTGTGCCTCCCAATAAAATGCAATTTCACCTATAAAGTAGTCTTACCCAAAAAGAAGGAGGAGAAGAAGGATGAAGAGGAAAGGGGGGAGAATTCGAATCTGATAAAGGGTCTAGAATCAACCACCAATTTACAGGAAATATAGAGAGTGAAGAAACATAATAAACTTTACCACAGGAATATGACCAACAAAATCCAGACTATGCGAACTTTATAGCAGAAGCAACTTGATTACTTCAAATAAATGGCAAGGAGGAAAAAAAAAAGAAATAGAGAATAAATTTTCAAAGTAAAAAGGACTGGGAAGAAATGTATAAATTTACGAGACAATTGGATATTTGAACTCTGACTGATATATGATGATATTAAAGAATTTGTATTACTATACTCAGCCTGATAATGATATTGTGATAATAATGTTAAGACAAAAAATTCACCCAGCACTCAGGTCTTGGTTTCTAAATACTATTTAGACTACAAGGAACTAGGGATCCTTGGAGAATTACTTGAAACCAGGGTTGCGGCAGGAAAAGTACAAGATGATCCTGGAACATCTTATTATAAAGAGTAATAAAGTGCTCAGAAATTAGAGTGATACATTCACATGACACAAGAACCAGTCTGATATGATTCCTACTGGCCAAACTTAGGACAACATGAGCATCAAAATGAAAATAATGGATTATAACACTTTCAGTAAAAAGGAATCCATGAGTCCATAGAAATACACGAAACAAACAATGAAAGTAACAAATAAATAAAAGGAGGGAGGAGGAATGACAGTTAATAAAGATTGAAAGAATGAAAGAACTGAAAAATCACTGGTTCAGGGTGATGTCAGAAGCATGGCGGCATAAGAGGTCTCCTTGGCCTCTTCCCTTGAAGTTGCAAGTTGAACAGCTATAATTCAACAAAGGGTCCCTGCACAAAACACAAACACGTCTGAGATATCCGCACATTGAAACATATGAAGATGGGTTCACTGGGGCAAACAAGGAAGGAGGGAAGGGAGAAGAGCAGAGATGGGCGTGCGGTTGCAGCCTGGGACTCACTGCGAACCTGGGAGAGAGAAGGACGGAGACCGCAGGTGCACTCTCTGTGGCCCCAAGCCTTCCTGCCTGAGTGACCAGCACATAATAAGGCTGAACCCAGTGATGGGGCAGAGACCAAACACAGAAGTGTGACAGCTGTGTTCTAACAGTCACCATTGCCAGGCAGAAAACAAAGCCAAGGAACCTGGCTGCCTCCCTCCACCCTCCCAGAACTCGCCTCTTCGCAGTCTCTCAGAGCGAGCAGCAAGCCCCAGAAGAAACGGTAGCAGTGAGAGTCAGGTTACAAAGCAGAACTTCTATGCCCCGAGAACTAGAGAGATGGTTCCTGAGTTGCAGACACACCCTGTGGCTAATCCCAGTCACAACTGTGGACATACAGAGGCAAGGTAGCTGACGTCTGGCAGTTGCTATTACTGGGAGGAGAACAAAGCAGACCCTTCCAGCCCACCCCATCCCTACCCTTCATGGATGATCCCCCCAGGGCCACCCAGGGCTGCCCAGCCCAGCACTGCATCTGGTTGCAGGGGCAGCACTGGGATTTCAGGGGCTCGGAGCCCCGTTGTCTACTACATTCTTCCATAGGGGTGGTGCCCTGAGACTGAGGCAACCAGGTCACAGAGGAGACACCCACATCCCCGGGGAACACAAGTCCACCCACAGCCCAGCAGAGATCCCAGCAGCCAGTGAGAACAATGAAAGAGAAAATAAAATGCTCCAGTGCCACCTACTGGAAAACAAAAGAAAGACCCCTTCTTGCCTACCTGTTGAAGAGTTCACTCCCATAGATGCCTCAACAGAGAAACAATCCATCAAATATGAACAAACAAGGTAACAAGGCAGCTCAGAAAGAAAATGAAAAATCTCCAGAAAATAAACCTAAAGACATGGAAATAAATGACTTAAATGACAGGGAATTCAAGATTGCAGTTCTGAAAAAACACAATGAGATGAAAGAAAACTCAGATAGGCAGTTTAATGAATGCAGAAATAAAATCAATGAACAAAATGAATACTTTACCAAAGAGATTGAAACTTTAAAAAAGAACCAAATAGAAATTCTGTAGTGGAAGAACTCAATAAAAGAGATGAAGAATGAAATAGGCAGCTTAGAAAATAGAGCTGACAAGATGGAGGAAAGAATCAGTGATATCAAAGATAAAAATCTGGAAATGGGACCATATCAAATTAAAAGCTTCTGCACAGCAAAAGAAACCATCAATAAAACAAAGAGGCAACCAACCAAATAGGAGAAGATATTTACAACCAACATCTCCAAAAGGGACTAATACCCAAAATACATAAAGAACTCATACAACTCAACAACAAAAAAACACCGAACAATCCACTTTAGAAATGGACAGAAGACCTGAACAGACACTTCTCCTAAGAAGACATAAACAGCCAACAGATATATGAGAAAATGCTCAACTTCACTAGTAATTAGGGAAATGCAAATCAAAACTACAATGAGATACCACCTCACACCTATAAAAATTGCTATTATCAACAAGACAAGTAATAACAAGTTTTGGAGAGGCTGTGGAGAAAAAGAAACCCTCAAACACTGCTATTGGAATGTAAATTGGTACAGTCACTATGGAAAACAATATGGAGGTTCCTCAAGAAATTAAGAATAGAATTACCATATGACTCAGTAATTCCTCTTTTGGGTATTGATCTCAAAAATCTGAAAACATTTATCTGTAAAGATATATATACACCTGTGTTCATTGCAGCATTATTCACAGTGGCAAAGTCATGAAAGCAAGCAAAGTGTCCTTTGATCATTGGATAAAGAAGATGTGGTACATATATACAATGGAATATCACTCAGCCATTAGAAAAGATACAATGCTATGATTTGTGACAACATGGACAGATCTTGAGATTATCATGTTAAGTGAAATAAGTCAGACAGAAAAAGTTGAGAACCACATGATTTAATTCATATGTGGGATGTAAAACTGAAAGCAACAAATAAACAAGACAAACAAAGAAACAAACAAAAACTCACAGACCCAGGCAACAGTTTAGTGGTTACCAGAGCGTAAGCAGGCAAAGGGGTGGCAGATAAGGGTAAAAGGGATCAAATATATGGTGATGGAAGTAGATTTGACTTTGGGTGGTGAAGACACAATGCAGTACATAGATGATGTATTATAGAATTGTATACTTGAAACCTATATAATTTTACTAACCAATGCTACCCCCTATAAATTTAACGAAAGAAATGTGTGAGTTATTTTTTAAAAAAAGAAAGAAAAATCAATTATTTATAATCATGATACTAATAATTGGTTCAAGCAAGGTTCATTATTTTACCCATTTCACCAATGGGTAAAATTTTATTCAGGGTAAGACTATACCATTTTACAATATCTATCCACAGATTACTTACTAATTGCAAAGGGGAAAGGTAGAACTTTACAGTGGAGAAATTAGGCAGTTTATCAAGTGATCATAGTCAACATCACCAATAATGGGATAAACTGAAATCTGAAGTGATGCTCTTAGAGGGGCAAGTCATCATTTATGTAATATGTTTTCTTAAACGATCTAATAAAATCACACCATGAGGTAACAATCAGAGAAGCATAAAATGAAGGAGATTCTATAATGCAGCAAGACTGTACTTTTCAAAGTTGCCATGAATGACAACAAACAAGGAAGGAACTTCCAACATAATGGCAACTAAAGAGAGATGTCTACTGAATGTAATGTGGGAGATTGGATTGAATCCTGGCTTGGGGAAAACAAAAATTGGCTATGAAGTGCTGTATTCAGCAGGTCAGTGAAATTGGAATATAAACTATATACTAGATATTTATATTGCATCAATGTTAAATTTTCTCAATTTGGTAATTACAAAGTCTTTGTTCTTTGAAAATGCATGCTAGTGTATTTAGGCATGGATGGGGGGAGGGCGAAGGAGTTAGTTAGCAGATGTGACACAATGTTATTAGTAAGTGAATGGGTAAATCTGGTTAAAGTTGATATGAAAGTTCATTATAAAAATCCTTACACTTTTCTGTAAGAACTAAAATTTCTTTGAATTAAAAAATTTTTTAATTAAAAAAGGCATTCTTCTCAACTTGGTCTACAGAGTCAATGTAATCCCAGTCAAAATCTGGTAAGTTATTTTGTGGATATAAATGAAGGGGTTCTATAGTTTATAAGGAGAGACAAAGAACCCAGGAGAGCCAGCACAATACTGACAGAGGACAAAGTTAGAGGACTGAGACTCCTCAACTTGAAGACTTATTATAAAGCTACAGTAATCAAGACAGTGTGGTATGGGTGAAAAATAGACAAATATATCAGTGAAACAGAATACAGAGACCAGAAATTGACCCACCCACACAAAGAAAGTCAACTGATCTTTGACAAAGGCAATACAATGGAGCAAAGATAGTCTTTCAACACATGGTGCTGGAACAACTGGACAGCCACATACAAAAATAAATAAATAAATAAATGAATAAATGAATAAATGAATCTAGACACAGACCTTACACCATTCACAAAGATTTACTCAAAATGGATCACAGACTTAAATGTAAAATACAAAACTAAAAAACTAGAAGATAACAATAGGAGAAAACATGGATTACCTTGGGTATGATAGCTTTTTAGATATAACACCAAAGACATGATCTAGAAAACAAATAATCGATAAGCTGAACTCATTAACATTAAAAACTTTTGCTCTGTGAAAGACAGTGTCAAGAGTCACAGACTGGGAAAAAAAATGTTTGCAAAAGACATGTTTGATAGAGGGCTGTTATCCAAAGTATACAAAGAACTCTTAAAACTTAACAATAAGAGAACAAACAATCTGATTTAAAAAATTAGCCAAAGACCGTAACAGACATCTCACCAAGGAAAATATACTGATGGAAAATAAGCATGTGAAAAGATATTCCACATCATATGCCATCAGGGAAATGCAAACTAAAACAACAATAAGATTGCATTAGACATTTATCAGAATGGCCAAACTCTGGAATGGTGACAGCACCAAATTCTGGTGAGCCTGTGGAACAATAGGAACTCTCATTCACTGTTTTTAGGAATGCAAAATGATGTAGTCATTTGGTGTTTTTATTTTACAAACTACAGATACTCTTACCACATGATCCACCAATTGTGCTTCTTGGTATGTACCCAAAGGAGTTGAAAACTCGAAAGCTTAGTCCACAAAAAAGCCTGCACATGGATTTATAGCAGCTTTATTCATAATTACTGAAACTTGGAAGCAACCAAAATTTCCTTAATAAGTGAATGGATAAGTAAACTTTGGTACATCCAAACAATGGAATATTATTCAGTACTAAAAATAAATGCGCTATCAAGTTCAAAAGACATAGAGGAAACTTAAATGCATATTACTAAATGAAAGAAGCCAATCTATATGATTCTAACTATATGACATTCTAGAAAAGGTAAAACCATGAAGATAGTAAAAAGAACAATCATGGGGAAATGAATAGGCAGAGCACATATTTTTAGGGCAGTGAAAATACTTTGTATGATACCATAACAATGGATACATGTCATTATACATTTGTTCAAACCCATAGAATGTACACCAAGAGTGACCTCTAATGTAAACTATGGCCTATGAGTAATTATAATGTGTCAATATGGGCTCATCAATTGTAACAAATGTGCCACTCAGTGAGGGAGTGATGTTGATAATGGGAGAGGTTATGTATGTATGTGGGCAAGGGGTATGTGGAAAATCACTATACTTTCCTCTCAGTTTTGTTGTGAACCATAAAACTGCTCTAAAAAATAGTCTGTTAAACAATTCTTTTTCAGAAACATCAAAAAAAAAAAAAAAAAAAAAAGCAGAACAGAGGGGTATGAGGAAACTTCGGGTTGGTAGAAATGTCCTATTTCTTAACCACAGTGAGGTTTCACTAGTGCATACATCCATCAAAACTCATCCAATTTACACTTTAAGTGGGTTGTTTTGAATATTAATTATACCTCAATAAAGTTGTTTTTCAAAGTGCACATAAATTCAGAGTTGTGAAACAGTTTCTTTCTGAACATACTTATGAGGAAAAACCAAATTTTGTTGACTCCATATTAATTTATGTAATTTCCAATTAAAAATTATCTTTCAAGAGTTAGACTTAAAAGTGTATTTCAAATGCTAAAAAAATGAATTCCTTCAGTATGTATATCATTGTGGTTAGTTCATCACAAATTTAATTTATGAAACATTTATTTTGCAATTTTTCCTGTATATGCAAATCATTTCATTTATTAACAGGAACTTTGAAAAAAAAAGTTAAAATATGCCATTATAAACCATTTTCCTTCAACACCAAGAAGTAGCTTTGTTAAGTGTTAAGAATAAAAGAATGATGGCAATAACTACGTCTATATTATAAATAAGCAGTTCTTTCCAAATAAATAAGCACAGACTGAGTAGAGCAGTGAAGTTCTTTGAAGTCTAAAATTGGCCATAGATTGATAGTTGTTGAAGGTACATGAAAGCTCATTATACTCTGTCTTCCTTTGTATATGTTTAATGTTGTCCATAATAAAAAGATTTTAAAGGGTAAGTGAACTGAATAGTTGTGTTAAAGCAATCAATGTTTACAACACCAAAAACAAGCTAATTCAGCGTCTGCTCAGGGCCTTTCCAAGAAGGACCGCCAGGCAATGTCGGGTACTTCACAGCATCTTCCCCTGAACTGCCTGAGAATCACAATGTCATCATGCTCTCTGGGCCATGCCACAGCGTCTTCTTCAAGAGCCAAGTGTCACTTCCTCTCTAAAGGCTTCCTTACTGCACCACTGCTACCCCCTAAAACTAACTATTCCTCTCATTGTGCTCTGATGGCAGCATGTTTACCTGGCCTGCTTGGCTTGGTTCATAGTGATACATGACTTCTCCACCCAACTGTAAGCCTGCCCCTCACATGCAAACTCATCTCTGTATCCCTAGGACAGAACCCTTATGGTTGCTTAATAAACATTTGTGGAATGAGTCTCCTTCTCTGAGTTTCTTCCTCAGATTTCTCAGGATTAAAAATGAGTTTGATCCTTTTAGACCCTTGAAAGTCTCTCACTTCAGGATTACCTTGGCTCTCAGCAAAGGAGCCAGTACCAATCTTGTTTACCAAACCTTGTATATAGGGTAAAAATATGCTTCTTTTGTCTCTTGTAAGAGGAGTGGAGCCCAGGAAATTTCTCAGACATCTTAGAATAGGAAACTTGAGAGTAAATACAAACAGGTAGAAAAATATAAAACTGTAACGAAGTACCAAAAAAAAAAAAAAAAAAAAAAAATTCCTAATAGTTTTTATTTAAGCTGAAAATCATCTTTAAGACTCTCTTCTCTGAATTCTCTTTCCCATTAAACTTACTTAAAAAGTGGGATTGCATTTTCTATCAGTAAAATGTATAAAATGTGAGTCTTCCCAAACTAAACTCCCTACCAGTCCTCAAGAATGCTCATCTCTTCCCCACTACTCTACCTTTATTCTCATTTGTGCTTTTTCACCTGGTGGGGTTATGGCCTTCTGCCCAATTTCAGTGAACTTGAAAGGTCACTCAAGTGTCACCTTGATTCCTTTAGCCCAAAACAATCTGCCTTTTTAAAAACCCATATCATGCTCTTATTTTATCACTTCTTGTCCTGTGTCATAGTCATTTGTGTAAATGACTTCTATCCTGAAATAACTTGAAACTCCTCTTGAAACATGTCATAGCTGAGTCCAGGTGAAATGTCTCATCACATCTGGACATCATCTTGCACATACCAGGTGCTCAGCAAATAAACAAACTGAAGAATCAATAAATCGTTTTGGCTAATTAAAATTTTTTATCAAATTGTCTGTTGGTTTTGGCATTGCATAGGCATTCCCTAGGCTGTTTTTATTTCTTTTATTTCCTAAAAAAACTTGCTACAGTAAAGTTTGTGAGAAGAGTGGAAATAAGATAATTTTCCCCAATAGGCCACTAAAATCCAAGCAAAAGCAGAAGAGCTCTTTCAGAAGGAGAGAATTTAGTGAGTCTAATAGGTGGTGACAACACTCAAAGTGAAGCCATTTTTGGAAACTGCAAGGAAAACAATTCTATAACTTGTTCAAGTTTAGTTGTGGGACTTTTGAGGTAATGATGACTATTGTGGTTCTGTTGGGTGTCTGGTGAGACAGTATCTGCAAACTGGGAGTAATTAGTTGTGGTTTTATATTTTTATTTTTACTTTTAAAAAAAGCATGTTTGCATTCTCTTTCTCTCTCTTTTCTCCCAATTTTATCTCCTATTTCACTCTCTCTCATCCTGTTTCATCTCTCCCTAATTTTCTTCCTTCCTCCTTCTCCCCACTCTTTCATTCTCTTCCTTTTTATCTCTTTCTTCCCTTTCCCATATATCCCCTCTTCCCTTCCTCCCCCTATACCTTCTCCTACCCATGTCATTTACTTAAAAAAATGTATTTAAATATCAAAGAGTTATCTACATGGGTCTGAAACCTGATCTTAGATCTATTCACTAGTTGAGACAGACACCAGAGAATTAGGGAGGACAGAATCAGCTCTAGATAATAGAGTCAGTTCAGAAGATGTGTTCCAGAAATCATGGGGACAAGTGACAAGGAGGCATCAAATTGATTTGATTTGATACCAGGCAAAAATTGGCCTCAAAGACATCTAACACGATATCATGGATTTCCCAAAAGTTGGTTGGGGCATGACGACAGGAGACCAACCTGAGAACAGGCAATGATTGGAGGTCTAGAAGGGTATTGGACTCAAGGAGGCATTTATAAGGCATGTAACAGAGCCTCGGACATTTGTCTCAGGTTTGCCACACGCTGTGGCAATTGACAAAAGCAAGCAGAGCTCCAAGCGTTGCAGGGTTGGTTCCTGGGGAAATAATCCAGGTAGAGCCTCTTACTGACCTAAGGGAATGGAATGTGAAAAGAGAAATTTCCCCAAAAGTAAAGCAATAAAAAAGCTTGGTTTCAGGAGCAAAGGAAGGGTCAGATTCCCAAAACAGTCCACCCGTGGGCAGAGCAGGACAAGCCTGAGGTGTTGACCTAGTTCCTCTTTGAAATAATTAAAAAAAAAAAAAAAAGAAAGAAACGAAATAAAAAAACACATAAACAGGATTGTTTCTAGAAACTAGAGAAGGGATTAGCCTCCAAATAGGTGTTCGGTAGCTTTGGGTCATTTCAACATCACCTAGAAGTAGAGGCAGTGTTCTTAATGGTTTTGATGGCAGGCTGTTGCTAGATCTTCCTGGGCTCAAATATCAAGTTCACCACTTAGGAGGTGACTGACCTTGGGAAAGTAACTTAATCTCTCTTTGCCTTGGTTTTTTCATCTGTAAAATGGAGGAAAACAGTACCAATGTTATGAAGCTTCTATGAGGATTAAATGAATCCTTATTTATAAAAAAAATTAGAACAGTGTTTGTTATGAATGAATGAAAGAATGAACATGATTTATCCACATTTACATATTTTCAACCAAAAGGCTTTGCACAAGGTCCTTCTATTTACCCAAATAAACTGAATTACAACTAATAGAAGCATTAGTTTCTCAGGGGAACTGATCCATTTTTTATTCACCAAGCTCAGACCACCTGAACTTGGCCACAAATTAACCCAACACAATAAAAACTGAATATGGGGGTTGTTCTGCCTGTGCTTCACATCTTGGGAAATATACCAGCATTGTTTTCATTGCTTTCACTTGAAACCTCAGCCTCATCTTTATCCCCTCTTTCTGTCACCCTAATATCCCAGGAGGCCGCATAGCATCACAGCTAAGAGGAAAGGCTGTGGAGTTAAGACATAACTGGGGGTAAATGTCAGTTCCATCCCTTTTTTAGCTTGGCAAAGCTGCCTATCCTTTCTGAGCTTCAATTTTCTCATTTGTAAGTGAGGATAATAATTCCCACATCATTTAATTGTTCTGAGGATTACATGAGATTTTGCATGCAAAAGGCTTAGCACAGTGCCTACCCCCCGTAAATGTTTAGTAGCTTCTTAGCCTAAAATCGTAAGTCATAATCTGATTGAACCCAACTTTTCAAATGTCTCCTAATGCTGCCCCCTCTACTCCATCCTTCCGCCGTACCCTAGAATCTCTGTCAGGAGTTTGCGTGCATATCTCTCTACTAGACTGCAAACTCCTTGTGTGGGGATGGGGTTCCATTTATCTTCACTTCCTATCCCACCTTATCTTGAATGTTTATAACAGACAGTTAACAAATGATTGTTGACTAGACTCTGCAGAACTTGATTGTCTCCCTCCTCCTGATGCAATAGGTAGAAGAAATTAGGTTAAAACCTCAAGGTTCTTGAGTGCTGTGATAATGCCTTGTGGACATTTGATGCATAGCAAATAGCTCGGTAATTTAGTCAACTCAAGCCACCCACACAAGGACCACAAGCTAATATCGAGCTTGTTATCTGAGAGTCTGAAAGCCCTTGCTACAGGAAAGTCTGACTAGTGGTTCTGAGGAGGCTGGAGTATGCTTCTCAGACAATAGATAGCAATATTTGTCTACAGGGGACAAAAAAGGGTAAGAGGTTGAGAACTGGCAAGAAAAAATGAACACAGAGAAAACTCACAGCTTCACATGCATTAGTGTATGTATTTATGTTACTACTTAACAGAAATTATATATATATATATATATTTTAAATATATATTTAAATACATACATATATATATATATATATATATATATATATATATATATATATATATATATATATATATATATATATTTAAACACAGCACCAATTAAGTCTGGCAGTTTAATTGACAACTGATGTAAAGCACTATTTGTGGCTCAGTTAAGTCTCATTGATCTTGCTTTTTGATCCCCTTTTTTCCAGTGTTGCCAGTAATTTGTCAGCTTCATTACTGACAATGTAAACTGCTCGAACTTTTATGAGAGATTCTTTGGAGAGGGAAAGATATGACATTGTGATCCAAATTGACACTGCAAAAAAGACAACAGTTCTTAATTGATAACCAAGAATAGTGTAATCCATAAAATAAGTCATCACTAGTTGTGAGTCAGGACTGGATGCAGAAATGATGTGTTCAAAAGAGGGAATAGTTATATCTTTGATTGGTCTAAGCAAACCTATCTGCTTAATTGAATTCATTGGTCCACCTGGTTTGTGATAGAACTATATAAAGAAATCAAGGAAACATCTTGTATAGGTGGTGTTATTCATGAAAACATACAGAATGTTCTATTCAAAATTAATTTGCTTGTCAGCTTTTCCAGGGCTCGATGTCCCACCATTATTGTCAATCTTTAGAGTCTTTCTTACCAAAAGAGGTAAACCAATAACTTGGCAAGTTCTTTTAAAATGAAATAAAGTCCATTGTTACTTAAAAGACAGCAGGAGAGAGGAGGTCTGAGAATGTGGTTATGGGTTATAGAAGACGGGAAAAAACAAAGTTCTTTCAGCTCAGGTCAACAGCCTCAGGTCACTGACTGGGGGACAGAGGTGGGAAGCCAATTCTGCTCAGTCAGCCCTTGAAAAGCTGACTGATTGATCCTTCTCCTGAGTTTTCATCATTTCTCTCTAAGAGCGCTGCAAAACCTTTTACATGTTGCTGTCCTCCAAGCAAACTTCTACATTTCTTGAACGATTCTTCTAAAATTTAGTCTGATTATGTCAATCACCCACTTCATACTCTTTTACAGGGGTCTCACTTGACCCCTAAATTAGCCTTACATACTTTAAGTTAACCTGTCCTCTCCCAGGAGCTTTACCCTCCATGCTTCCTCTCCAACATCCCCATGTAGCTAAACAGTTATGTTCTTCCAAAGTTCTGAGTTTTGGGACATGAGCCTCTTTCCATCTGGAATTTTCTTCTTTGGCTTCCTAGGCATTCTTCAGGGCTCAGGTTAGAAGTCAGCCTTTCAGTAGTACGTTGTTGGACCCCTCCCCCCACCAGAATGAATCACTTCTTCCTGTATGACTGCACAGAGCCTAGTTTATATTATATGACTATCTCATTGAAGGGATAATGGTTGTCTGACTCTTTCTTTATATTAGATTGTGAAATTGCTCGCAAGACACTAATTAATTTCCCTTCTGGGCACATAGAATGGCTAATTTCCCAATTGCAATATGCCTAGATGTGGCTTGTAGAAAGCTGTGGCCAAAGCAATGTGGGCAAAAGTGATGTATACCACTTCCAACTGACCCTTAACATAACCCTTGGTTTTGTACATTCTTTTCTCTTACTAATTACTTAGCTAGAAGCTAAGGACTCCGGAAGCTACTACATGGAAGGATTCTGGGTCTCTGAGTCGCCACCTGGAAGGAATCAATCACACTGAACATCGGCACCAGATTTCTCATGAGTGAGAAATAAAACATTAATAGTGTTAAAACACTGGGATTGGGGTGTTGTGACAGCAACAGACCTTACCTATTTTGACTAATACTGGGTCTTGTTCTAGTTTGTGATGCCTTCTTTCTCATGATTTCCAGCTGTCCATGCTTCCTGGTCTGCACAATCCTATTCTGGCTCCCTTTTCCTCCAATTTAGCCTGGATCCCTTGGTCAACCATTTAACAATACTATTGCCATCACTTTAGAATCTTTTTCTGATGTCTTACTTTGTTAGCACAAGTTGTAGTTAGAATAGTAGTGACAGTAATGGTTGCCGATGCTCTTTCAGAGCATGTAGTGCTTTGCAGATTATATACGTTTGTACTCACTGTCTTACTTTGATTTTGGCCTCTCCTGGTTTCTATCTGACTTCAAAGTGCCTTCCTGCCTGCTGTCTCCACTCCAGAATTTCAGCTGATGCCACTGAAAAAGTGAAAGAAATCTAGTCTTCGTCTCTAAAACAAATTAATGTGGTTTCATTATTGCTACTAAGCTAACTTCTTAGTTATCTCATAATCTTTAAGTCTTCAGAGCTTTTTTAAAATTAAAACGTTTATTAAGACAATTTTTTTAGAGCCGTTTTAGGTTCACAGTACAATTGAGAGGAGGGCACAAAGATTTTCCTTGTTCTGTGTGTCCCCACATGTGCATAGCCTCTCCCATTACCAACAACCCCCATCAGAGTGGTACATTTGTTACAACTGATGAACCTACATTGACACATGATAATCAAAGTCCACAGTTTATGTTAGGGTTCACTCTTGGTGTTGTACATTCTGTGAATTTGAACAAACGTATAATGACATGTATCCTTTATTATAGTATCATAGGGCATACTTTTACTGCCTTAAAAATCTTCTATGCTCTGCCTGTTCATCCCTTCTACCCCAAAGCCTGGCAACCACTGATCTTTTTACTGTCACCATAGTTTTTCCTGTTCCAAATGTCATATAGTTGGAATCATACAGTCTGTAGCCTTTTCTGATTGGCTTCATTCATTATTCATAGACTTTTTTTCGCCTTTTAAAAATTTCTATTAAATTTATTGAGGTGACATTGGTTAGTAAACTTATATAAGTTTCGAGTGTACAGTTCTATAATATATCATCTATATATTGCATTGTGTGTTCACCACCCAAAGTCAATTCTCCTTCCATCACCATATGTTTGATCCTCTTTACCCTTTTCTACCTCCCCCCTCCTCTTTTACCCTTTGGTAACCACTGAACTGTTGTCTGTCTGTGAGTTTTTGTTTGTTTTATTTGTTTGTTGCTTTCAGTTTTATATCCCACATATGATTGAAATCATATGGTTCTCAACTTTTTCTGTTTGATTTATTTCAGTTAGCATGCTTTGAAATTGGAGATCAACTTCATAGCTTTTCATCCAAACTTTTTCTACTCTCCTCAAAGCTTTACCCCTTATTTCTAAGATTCATTCCTCCCCCATTATTGATCTCTCCTCCTAATAATTATTTTTTCTTTCATCTTTCAGAAGGCCATGTGGTTTTAGACTGTCTCTTATTTATTTCTCAATCTGCCTCATTTATCATCAAGCGTCAATGTGGCCTATATTCCAGACATACCAATAGTCTTAGTTCTTCAAATACAACTCAGATACTTTTACATGATGTTATTTTTTGCTGAAATGTGGATTTTCTACCTTCCCAGTCTGGAAAACTCTTACTAATCTTTCACAAAGCAGAGCAGATATCATCCCCTTTATGAGTCTCCTCTGATATCACCAAACATACATAGTGTCTTGCTCCTTTGTGCTCCTATAGCACCTCGAGTAACATTGTATTGTATCTTATTGCATTATCATTATCTCTTTACGGGCATGTATAAATCCTAGACTGTCAGCTTGTCTGAAGGCAGGTCCAGGCACTAGGACCAATGTCTCATACAAGCAGTTCTTTAAGTAAGGAAAGCAGGCAATTGATTCTGCTCCTTGGAGACATGGCTGAAGCATCCTAAGCATTAATAGCTTAGGACCCAGAGTAAAGGGGTTGAAGTAGAGAGAAAGGAGTCGATCCTTGTATGACATAGTAGGCTTGGCTTTATTCCCTAATAATAAACTGTAAACTTAACCTGGCTAAGTGTTCTGTGTTCTTTTAGGTGATGGTCCGTCAGGAGTGGCCATGAGAGAGGGCACAGAAGAGATGCAGGAAAACAAAGTTTATTATACTCACAGGTCCTACAGAGACAGTCACTGAGCACCAAGAGGAGTCACATGGGAGGGATGCCAAGAGAGCTGGCTCAACCAAGGGGTGGAGGGCCGAGAGAGTGAGGACCCATGGACAAGCACTTTTACTGGGGGTCAGGGTGGAGTACACGGAAAAGATATACAGGGATTTTGGTGGTGCATCTGAATGTTACTACTAAGTCATAGTCAGGGGAGTGTAGGAAGGGGGAACTTATGGCAGGTGCCAACCTTTTCACACTGGTGCACCTTGCTACCTGGATGGGGTGCTCACAGCCTGTTTGCAGGGATGTTGAGGCATCGAGAAAGAAGAGGGGGAGAAATATGAAGTTTTAGAAATTTACCATACAATGAATATTTTAGATATGTCCTAAATGACCTCAGAAGCCGAACTATGACCAATGGATAAAAGGCACAAGCAGACAGATGGCCACTCAAAATAAGGAAGAGCTTTCTAACCATCAGAGATGTACAAAACGGAAGAGGCTACCTTAGAAGGCAGTGATCCTCCTTATTAGAGGTATTCAAGCAGAGGCCAGATGGTCCTCTGGGGGAAAGTTACTACATCAATTCATGTAGGATGTGGGATCCATGTAGTGTGTACCATATCCATCAGTGCAGTCAAGCCAAGGACCAGCTTGTATGGGGTAGGCACACATAGCTGAACAAAGATCAAACTATATTGATTTGATACGATCGTCCTTTTCAAAGTCTTTTCTTCAAGTTTCTAGAGCAACAAGATATTCTGCATATAAAAATACTTCTGAAGTCTAATAAGTTTGGGAACTACTTCATCCACTATTACCTTATTGATTATATAAAGCCATATGCAAACAAACTCTGAAAATTCCTGAAATAAGGAAAGCCATGTCACTTGGCTTATCTCAGCATTTCCCAAAGTTTTTGCTCACAAAAACTTTTTATTGTGTAATATACCTGTGAATATTTTGTGAAAGAATTCCATCTAATTCTGCTTTCACCTGGTAAAGATGTCTTCTGAAGAGAAGCAAATACAGCATTTTCTCCATTGCTGATTTCAATTCACACTTGGTCTGAGATGTACAGAAAGACTACAGGCATAGCGAGGTATTCTTACCCAAAGGGGGAAAAAGAGGTATTTATCAAACTTATATATGCCTTTTTTCATTTAATAATGATCCCACTCTATGAGAAAGATGTTAGTATTCCTTTTACATACAAGGAACTAGAGATAGTTAGTAGAAAGATGACACAATATTCAAAAATCCATAATCTTCCTATTTCTCAACTCAGCTGGCATTGATCTGGGAGCCCAGAGATGGAAGAATTCAACTAAGACACTGTTAAGACTATGCCTAGTTTAATGGTCGATAATTCTTGATTTCATTATTTGAGAATTGACAGTCTCCAGGAGCATAAATGTCACCTTGATAATAACTATTGGAGCCCATTAAATCCAGAAATTTACTTTTTCATCGTTGCCACAAGAATGAGGATGGAGGTGAGTATGATCATTACTCAATGGCAATATGAAAATCAATAACCCATTACCTCCGTCAGCTGTATCACCAGACTGGGCCACCTTCTGAAGGAGAAGTAGATGAGCTACCTCCTAGGTGTGAGTCAGAACCCAAATAAATAGGCTGGAAGTAAATGAGTTAGATATGCCTAAAGACACTGAGACAGGCAGCAAATGATGGTAAATTCTGGATCTTTTTACCTTCGTATATACCTTTTATTATCTTCACATGGGCTCATACTTTGCTACCAAACTATTAATAAAGTAAAAATTAAGTTTTCCCATTTGTAATTCATCAATAGCGTGCAGAACTGCCCATCAGAACTTGGGAACAGCATCTGCCTAGGTAATATAACTGTTAGTTTGATGGAACTCCAGTCAAAGGCAAAGAAAATTGATATTTCAGACGGCTTTTGTCTCCTCATTATAGGTAAATGCACACCATCTCTGGAGCTATTTAAAATATAGAAAATAGTTTGAGATTATGGTGAGAATGGGTTGAAGAATATTTTAAACATTTTCTTCATATATTTTGCATAGTCACATTGGTATAATCATCTTATATTGTTTTTGCAATTTAAAGAAGTAATAAAGCAGATAGTAATCAAAAAAAGACAATAGCCTGAGAACCTTATTATTACATCCATGGTCTTGTAAGGGTCTAAAACGTAGGTAGAAAACCAGCCTAGATATTTCTCTAAGGACCCTTCTGTCTCAAAAATGCCAAGAAAAACATACTATGGTTTTATGGTTTGTTTTGTTTTCAGGAAGAACTAATTGCCCTCCCTGCAGTATGATCTCATTAGCTATTGTACCACTTCTGTAAAGCTCTTTAATACCCCTGGTAATGAGGCATCCTTAGGTCCTTGCATTAGGTTCATTCAGTATCTTGCTGGGAAAGCAGAGTGGTAAATATTTTTTTAAATCAAAATAAAAAGCCTTCTCATTTCCACATCATAAGTCACAGCCAGAAGCAAAAATGGGGGAAAAATTCCTTTAAAAATCCCTTACATTCTGCTACCTAAGCATTTAAACAATTAGTTTTCTGAAGATTGGCCACCAGACTGGTAAACAGCTACAAAGGTCTTAATATTTATTTTACAACATATCTCCATGATTGCTCAAACAGCCTATACACATTGGCCATTAATTGGGTATCTTTATTTATTTTCTTTGATTGGAGGAGGGGGTATTAAAGGAAGGAGAAACTAACTTTACCATTATTCTTCCACTAAGTTCTCCTTAATGTTCTCTACAATTAAATAAAAAATATCTGGAAGTGGGTGTCTCTACACCAGCCTCCTTGCAAAACTCTCACGTAAGATGCTCCTTTTCACTGCTTCTTTTAATGACCATGTTATTTTGATTTTATTTGTTTGACTTTCTTCTAACTTCCACTAATTGATGAGTTAACGCATGACTCACATTTGTAGTTACTTATTTTGATGCTTGGTGATGCAGGGATGCTTTTAAAAAATTCCATTTCTATGTGTTTGGACCACTTTACATTGAAGGCCATATTTTATTACCAATAAGATAAAGATGCTATGCAGAGGAGACTGGAAATACTGGTAAATTGATAGCACTTTTACCTTCCTAGGAGCTTAGAGGACACTAAATGGAGAAGTTGTATCCACTACTTAAATTATTCTCAGGGAGAAGGTGAGGTGTCTTGGGTGGTGCATTTCAGCATTTGGGGTCACTTTTTGCTTTAGCCAGAGCAATGTAATAGACCAAACAACTTCCTAAAAATGTGGTGTTGAGAATAACTGAAAACCTATATCCACTAAAAACAATGGTAAGAAAGTTGGAAAGATATTCAATTTAAACTTTTTAAAGCACACATTATATGCCAAACTTGGTGCTAGGGTGCTAGAGATAAACAGATAAATACCCACCCACATAAATTCAGAATTTAGCAGCATAGTATATGTAAATAGCAGCTGATATATAAATAAGTGTAACTTTAAAGAAATGAGTTCCAATTTTGCATAAGATGAAGTAAGCACACATCTCCCTGTCTCTCCCACCGCAAATAACTAACAATACTAGACAATGTGCATGCAGAATCTATCTGAGGACTCTGAAAAGTAAATGCTAGCAGGCAGTTGGGGACCCGGAAGTACTACCAAATCGATAATGCCTTTATAGCTCCAAACCTAGAAGTTCATGCCAGATGTAAACAGAAAGAGCTCTTAGTGAAACCCTCTCTTTCTGGCCCAAGGAGCAGGAAATTGGGCCCCTGAAGGACAGAGGGAGTGTGTAAATTTTCTTTAGTGGTGGTGTTGTTGTTATTGCTATTTTTGCTGTTTTCATCTTCTTTTCCAGTCCAAGGCAGACCCATAGTGGCTGCAATCCAGCAATAGCTGTGCCAATAGCAGAAATGATGGCAGTGCCAGTGGAACAGATGTTTAAAACTCAGAGCCAAGAGCAGGGGAGGAATCCTCATTGTTTTTCTTCTCCCCTCTCAATCCTCTCACCACCTGACCTGGGAATAGATGGCAAAAAGTACACAGCAGGCTAGGTAACTCAAAGCCTTGATTTCCAGGGAAGACAAGAAAGGGAGATCCTCAGAGCTGGAAAGTTCCCAGGAGATTGTGCAAACAGGGGAACCTGGGGAAAATAATCCCATAAAATTGTGTATCAACTCCTCGGCTTACCCTTATCTTCGCAGTTTACTCTGACTGGAGTGTAAAGAGTAAGGCGGGCAGATGCCTGAACAGGGCTGAATGGGCACTATTCATTTCTGAATTCCACCTTTCAAATAGACACATGTCTTAAAAAAATGTTCCCATTGGAGTCTTTCTTCAGCCTTTAGAGTTCTAGCCATGAGCCATATGATAGTGAGAGCACCTCCCCTCACATACTGCCTGTTAGTTACAAGTGCTTCCTGTAGCAGAGTCATTGCGTTCTCACCCACGTAGGTTCATCGCTGATCCACATCAACTTCTCCTTTGTTTCTCCAACTTCTTGTCTACTTCAATCTTTCCAATAAATCATCCCATTCTGATCTCTCTATTTCATGGGTCTCCCAGGTCATTCTTCTATTACCTGCCCTTTCACTCTTGGTAGTGCTTGTATAACATTCCACTGTGTGAATGTTTCACGATTCATTTGACTATTGCCCATGAATGGACCTCTGGGAACAAAGGTAACATCGTCTTTGGCCTGTCCCCTATGCCAGCTCATGAGTTATTCTTCAACAGGCGTCCCTGTTGGGTGGAATCATCATCCTAGACACCAAGCACTCCAAATTTAGGGGGCAACCGGGACATACCTTCTCAATTTTTTTCTGTCTCCCAGGGCATTTGCTTCCCAAATCACTTCAATCTTTCTCTAGCCTTCATCCCTACTGACATTTCAAGACCTGTCATTGAATTGGTCCCCCATCCCCATCTTCTTCCAGCCATCTGGCCAAATCTATCCTACAGAGTCCTCTTTCTAAAACCCAGCTTTCCTGATGCCACCTCTTGGTCACTGAACTGCACTAACACTAGAACACAGTGTAAATACAGAGAAAGACATACAAGACCCTCCATTATCTGGTCTCAGTTGAACTTTCTAGCCTTATTTTCTATTACATGTACCACAAACTTTTCAGTCCACTCACTACTTGCTATTTCTCGAATACTCCAAGCACTTTTATGTCTCAATGCCTTTGCTCAAGCTGCTGTCTACTGGAGGAACTTGACTGTCCCCTAAAATAAGATTTTACCTGTCTAAACCTTTATTTTATGATCAAGGCCCAGCTCAAGTGATATTTTCATGAAACCTCCCTAAATTTTATTTCCTCTCTATTGGAATTCACGTGCACACATACGTTTCTTTGGTATCAGATTTTCAAAATATATCAAGTTACAACATGTACTAGCTTTTTGTGTAGGTGCTACAATCCCACCCTAAATCTCTGATTAACTTTGAGAATTCATCTCCTGAAAATCTGCTTTATAGAAGTAAACCTGTCTTGTTGTGAATACTGCTCTCTATTTCATTGGTTAAAAAACTAATTCATAAGGTATTGGGGAACATAGAGATGAATGAGACAGACTTATTCTGTCTCATTCTAATTATAAAATTGGGAAGCCAGACAGGTACACACATAGTGTCGGAATTGTGATAAATGTCTCAACCGTGCTCAGAAGACTAAGGAAGCATACAGAGAAGCACACCTCACTCTCTGGAAAGGAGAAAGTTCTGGTCAGGGAAGTTTTCACAGTGGAGAGTGCCTGGGCTCACTCTGCGGAATGGGGTGACAAAAGGAAACAAGTGTATTAGAAATAGTGGAAATAGGGTGTTTCTATTAGAGCCCTCATATTTTGGTTATAAATACAAATCGCAGAGAAAGGGTAAATTTTAGAATGAAGATCAGAATTTTCAAAGGCAGGATAAATTGGGTCTTGGAAATAAACCGGAACCAAGGCACTGAAAGCCACAGGATTTTTTTCACATTGACGTCACCTTCTCTTTCACTGCAGACTGGTTGTGTCTTCTTCCCAGACCACAGAGTAAAACGTGGTTACCTAGAGCCCTCAGGCTTACATTTTTCTTGTCAAGGTATCTTAATTATCTATGATGTCATAATAAATTACTTCAATACTTAGTGGGTTAAAACAACATGCATTTATTTTTTTCACAGTTTCTATGTGTCATGATTCTGAGCACAGTTTAGCAGGGCATCTCTGGCTCAAGGTCTATGATGAAATGGCAGCCCAATTGTTGTCTGGGGCTGTGATCTCATCTGAAGGGTCAACTGGTGAGGAGGGGGCACAGAATTCGCGTCCAGTGTTACTCATGTGTCTGTTGGCAGGCTTCAGAAGCTCCAGTTCCAAACTCACTCATGTGATTTTTGGCAGGCTTCAGTTCCTCGTGGGCTATTGGACTGAAAGCCACAGTTCCCTGCTAAGCAACACAGGCCTCTTCAGAGGGCTGCACACAATATGGCAACTTGCTTCCCTCAGCACGAGTAAGGAGAGAGAGAGAGAGAGAGAGAGAGAGAGAGAGAGAGAGAGAGAGAGGCCTAGAGAGGGTTCCCGTAATGGAAGACATATTCTTTCTGTAACCTAATCTAGGAAGTTACATCCTATAGCTTCAGCCACATTCTGTCTATTAGAAGTGAGTCACTAAAGCCAGCTCACACTGAAGGTTAAGGGATTACGTAAACACAGGAAATGGGATCCTTAGGGTCCATCTTGGAGTGTGCTACCACAAGGAAGGAGTCAAATTGAAACCAGAATCCTAGGCCCAATGATTAGCTCTTCTGGGATTAGAGTCACATTTTAAAATATACCTGCTGAAAGCCCAATCCTGGGAACAGAGGGGGAAGTTTCCAGGGAGAAGGGCCTATAGTGCCCATTCTATTTGTGTAGGGGTTCTGACTAGCCCCTACACACACACACACACACACACACACACACACATGCAAGCACACATGTACATATATGCTCATAGGTGAGCACACACATAAGTACACGTTCACACATCTTACTACTCTGCTTTGTATCTGTTGTACATATTAGGATTGTAAAAACACTTTTGTTTGAATGAAGTTTTAATAACTTTGAAAACTTATAGTTGATGAGATTGAAATCTAGAAAGAGACAGGACCTGTTAGGATCACAGCAGGTTCATGGCAGAGCAGGGCAGAAGGTAGGGGTTGGCAGATCGCTATTTCATGATGGCGGCTAGAGATAATGTCTGGGGCCTTAGGGGTGCTTTTCAAGGAGGAGGATCATTGAAGCCTTGTCTGTGATTGGGGTTTACAAGGAAGAGTGAAGCAAGAGAAATACTGAAAGAATAAATAAATGATTTTGGTAGAGAAAAATAACGGTACAATGATACTGAGACTGGGTGGCTGGATCAAGTGAAAGGTCTGTTTGAAATGAGTGAGACCTGAAATATGTTGGTTGAGCGGACAGAGTGAAAGAAGATATAGCATTTGAGGGAGTAGGTGATGAAGAGAGAGTGAATGGGGGGCGGCCGGTTAGCTCAGTTGGTTAGAGCGCGGTGCTCTTAACCAGGTTGCTGGTTCGATCCCCACAGGGGCCATTGAGAGCTGCGCCCTCCACAACTATATTGAAACAACTGCTTGACTTGGAGCTGATGGGTCCTGGAAAAACACACTTAAAATAAATAAAAGTTTAAGAGAGAGAGAGAGAGAGAGAGAGAGAGAGAGAGAGAGAGAGAGAGAAGCCAAAGGCTTAGAGAGAGCTGGAAAGTGTGGGCCAGTACTCTATGGGAAGGGAGATAGGGTACTTCTTCACCAAAAGGAAAAGAAACAGAGAAAAGAAGAGCTCTGAGAGACGTTCCTGGGGGGGGAGAGGAAGGTGAGAAACCTCAGAGCAGAGAGGCTCCCTCCCCTCAGCGTGGGGAGACTGAGGGAAACGGCCCCCCTTGAGGCCGGAATGTGGAGGAGAACTTGCACCACTCTGTGGGATGCAATGTAACACGAAGGAACAGGAAATAAAAGAACGGCGATGAACAGTGAGGTCTCAGCTGAAGCCGGACAATAGGGCTGTGCAGCCAGTTTGCTCACGCCCCTTTCCTAGAACTTCTCTGACTATCCAGAAATCAGCATCCCATCCCAGCCCTGTGGGATCTTGGGATACTTAGAACTTTACTGCTCCTTTTGGTTAGACCTGGAAAGGCTGAGAAATTAGTGAACGGTGGCCAAATGGAGAGTATTATAGAGATGGAGATCAGCCATTCTTCCTCTTCACTAAAGACAAAAACTAAGGCCAATGGTATATGCAGAAACCGAGAATAAATAGAATTTTAAAAAAAAAAAAATTTTTTTCAGCTAGATTTAGGAAAACAGATTCTTTCCCTGTGATAACTTTGTTCTATAGGACGACAATCAGGTTACAGGATGACATATTTAATTCTTCAACTGGTTATTTCTGTATGAGTTTAAGACTAAATGAGCTTAAGCTGCAGCTTGAGCTATTTAAGCAAATGTCAAAGAACACATTTGTGTGACTGTTAAAAAGCACTATGGACAAATGGTTATTATCGTGGCCTTTGGAGCCATGCTGTCTGGGTTTGAATCTTGCCTGGGCCACTTTATAACTTCATGAGCCTGGGTGAGTTAGCACCCTTTCATGTTTCATTTTCTTCATCTCTAGAATAGTGGTGATAACAGAACCTATCTCATGGAGTTGTACAAAGTCCCTGGCCCACAGCCCGACAAACAGCATTCAATAAATATTAATTAGCTGTTATTTTTTAAAAATCAGATTGCTTAGTGAACTTCAACTGTGCTCCTCAGAACCCAAGAATAAAAGAGAGATGTGCTGGGGTTCCTCTGTGGGGGTGGGGGGAAGGGGTGCAGAGCTGCCGTGGTCCTAGTCTACCCTCTGCCTCAATAAAAATAGCGCTGCTTTTTATCAGTTTCACATATTTGGTAGGCTTCTGCCTATATCTGAAAAGAAGCTTTCAATATCCAAAAAAAGACAACTAAACTAACTTTACAAATGAGGATTCTGAGGTGCCGAAGAGGAAATGACTTGCCCAGGGTCGAATGCTAAGTTCTCAGTAGAGCAAGAGCTCGCACCCAGGTCTCCTGACTCTTGTGCAGGGCTGTCTCCACTATGGCTTTCTATCCTCTCAGGACCCATCACAAAAAGGCATACGTTTTCTCTCTCCCACAGCTAGCTCACTCACATGTCCCCCAAAGAAACTTTCCAACTTCCTCAGACAGTTGGCTTTCCCATCCTAGAGCTTGCCACAGTGACTTTCCCCAGTGTAATGTTCTAAATGTCCCTTTTTCATGATGGATAAGATGGGATCCTACTTTCCCATGGGATCATATTTTATCTGAGTTTGACTCCGAAGTGCCGAGCCCAGTGACTGGCATATAGTAGGTGCTGGCAAAATTATGGATGTGAATACATGCTTACATCACAAGCTGATGAACAAATGTGATGAATGATTAATGTTGTTATTATGGTGAAGGAGTGTCAGATTCAACAGCTCTTGTCCCCAATGAACTAATTACTGAGTTGGCGAAAAACTTCTGCAAAACTTGTTTCTCTTTGAGAATAAAATGTGAGTCCAAAATGCCACATAGGGTTTAGTTTTCATGTGTCACATAAAATGTCTCTAGGATGTGAGGAAGTGAGGAGGGGTTCAGGGAGAGTGGGAGGGATGGGTTAAGGGCAAGCAGTGTCGCGAGAAGGTTTCAAGAAGACTCACTGACCCTGTACACATACCCAGGGCCTTTCTCCTTTCTAATGGGCAAGGCCTGTCTGTGAGCCCAAAGAAACTTCTTCCTGTGAGCACATTCCATAGCTGACTGATTAGGGGAGAATTTTTATGGAAGGCATTAATAAAAGAAGCCCCAGTGCCAGAGGGGGCCTCTACTAATTAGGATGGTGTCAATCAAGAGAACGCCCACACAGACAGCTCAAGGTCTACTCCCCAAGGTGGGGTGCAGGCAGCTGCCAATCTTTCCTGTCCCCCATGCCCTGCCCTCCCCTCCCCACCTGGGGGCCTGTTTATTAAAATCTGCTTCCTACACAAAAAGTTCCCCTGAGAAAGTATGTGCCAGCCCTGCCCCAGCCAGAACGTGGGGAGGTGACACCTAACAGTTTAACCATCTGGGACACCTCCATCCTGTACTGCAGCTCTGCACGTTTCCAAGGAAGATGGAGAAACTGCAGTGCTTCACTTTCCAAGCTTTCAGTCTCCTCTATTGGGCAGTGAATTTCCTGCCTTGCTCTTTTCATTCTCTGTCCTGCATTTTATGACCTTCCAAACTGATCAATTATCCCATCTATACTAGTCAGTGTTTTCCAGAGACTACGAATACACACGCACACACACGCGCACACACACACACACACACACACACACACATAAATATGTCGAAAATATATATACATACCCACATACGTATATGATAAACATATATGCACATATGTACGTGATTTCCTATATGGGAATCACATATATACATATATAATTCATTTCAAGGAAATGGATAATGTACTTGTGGGGACCGGCAGGTCCGAGATCTGGAGGGCAGGCCAGCAGGCTGAAAACTCAGGAAGGAGTTGGTGCTGCAGTCTTGAGACAGAATTTCTTCTCCAGGAAACTTTTGGGTTTTTTTTTGTTTCTAAAGCCTTTCAACTGACTGGATGAGGCCCACTCGTATTATTATCAGTAATCTCCTTTACTTAAAGTCAACTGGTTAACCCCACCCCATCTACAAATTACTTTCACAGAAACACCTAGATTAGTGTTTGATTAATCACTGAGTGTTATAACCTAGCAGAGTTGGCCAATAAAACTAACCATCACACTTTCTTTACCTCATTTGAACCTCCCAATATTTTTTTTCCAGCTAAGCAGAGAACTTAATATTACCTCCATTCTATAGACTGAAAAACTGAGGCTTCTCTAATTTGTGTCTTGTTCACTTTCACACAGCTAGGAAACGTTATTAGGGAGCATTAAAATTAAATGGCACAAACAAATGGGAAAGAGAAACTCGTGGACATGGACAATAGTTTGGTGGTTGCCAGAGGGTAACGGGGGTGGGGGGTGGGGGGGTGGGATATGAGGATGGGGGGGATCGAATATATGGTGATGGAAGGAGAACTGAATCTGGGTGAAGAACACACAATGGGATTTATAGATGATGTGATGCAGAATTGTACACCTGAAATCTATGTAATTTTATTGACAATTGTCACCGCAATAAATTTAATTAAAAAAAAAAAATTAAATGGCAGTTTTCTGGCATTTGGTCTTAAATTTTTAATATGAGATCACACTGCTTTTCTTATACAACATTCATTCATTCATTCATTCATTCAATAACTATGCATTCAGTCTCCACCATGTGAAAAGCATTGACTTAATAGGACAGACATGAAGTTGATCCCTCTGCTATGGAGATGGACACACTGACACTAGAGACACACATATACACACATGCACAGGCACACACGGGGACACTCATAGCATTTAAAATGCATCTCTGAAATGATTGCTGACCTCCAGAAGAAGTAGGACTTGTCATCTATAACAGAGAAGCATGAGATTGAGAAGGCAGTTCGGAAAATATAGCAATTTTTTTTTCAAACACAGAGATAAGCTAAATAAACTCAGTGTCTGTTTGCTTTAGAAAAGTCTGAGACCTATGTCTGTGCTAGAGGGGGGCCGAGTCAGGAGCCAGAAAAGAGTGTCTTGATTTTTGCCTTTGGTGAGAGTCTGTAGGGGTAAGAGGTGGGTGGGCACTAATATGGGGCAGAAATCGACTTCCCTAGTCAACTCCTAAGCTCCATGTGCTAAATCTCCTGTGGGGAAATGAATCAAAGATTACCTCTCTGGTTGATGAAGACATTCTGTTTATTTCACAATATCACTCGAGCATTTGATGTGGTTTTTCACAAATGCAGAATCCTGTATCTTCATTACTGTATCTAGACATCCCTTCCCTCCTACCATTGCCAAATCAGAAATGGATCCTCCCCAAACAACAATAGCTGTATAGAATTTCACAGTGTACAAAATGCTTTCAAATGTATTATCCCACCTAATCCCTGGGGAAAAAGCAATACAAACACTATGAAATTCCCATTTCACAGAAGAAGCTGAGGTCCAGAAAGGTGATAAACCTTGACCAAGGTCTTTAGGCCAATATTTGTTGAGGGCATTAGCCCTCCTGATATTTCACTTGGTTCTTACTGCTCAATCACCAAAACTATACATCATCAGGATGTTCGTTTATAGGGCTGCCATGACAAAGGACCACAGCTTAAACTATAGAAATTTATTGTCTCATAGTTCTGGAGACTAGAAGTCCAAGGCCAAATGTTGACAGGGTTAGTTCCTTCTGAGAGACGAGGAAGAATCTGTTCCAGGCCTCTCCTCTAGCTTCTGGTGGTTTGCTGGTATCGTTGGCCTTCTTGGGCTTACAGGACATCCTTCTGCTCTTGCCTTTGTGTTTACATGACACTCTCCCCCTGTGCATGGCTGTGTCCACACTTCCCCTTTCCATAAGGGTCCCGGACATATTGGTTTAGGGGCCCACCCTACTCCAGTATCATTTCATCTTAACTAATTACATCTGTAACAACCCTGTTTCCAAATAAGGTCCCATCCTGAGGTACTAAAGGTTAGGGCTTTAACATGAATTTTAAGGGGACATGACAATTCAATTCATAACTATTAGTGTCCCTTAAATCCGTCATCTTACCACCCTGTGATGTGAGCAAAGCTGTGATGATTCCCATTGAACCAATGAGACTTAGAATCTTCAAGGTAAGGTGAGCTGCCCAAGACCACTGAGAGACACATCTGTCCCTGACCTCACTCTGCCCCACCTCTAAGCTTTCAAGCAGGGCCTGCAAGCTGCATTAGGGCACCTGGAAGCCCACTATGTCCTCGGTGTAGGTTCCGTGAGGACTGAGCAAACAGCCCACGTGCTCCCTGAGATACTGCTGGCTGAGAGAAAATGACTGACTTAATGAAATTCTTAGACTATGGAGCACGCTTGGGAGGGAATTTAACCTGAAAAGGAAAGAAAAATATTGCTGGGTCTGTGTCATCAGGCTCCAAATACCGAAGAAATGGCACCAGATAGAGGTCGTACAAGGGTAACAGGATAATGAAAATGTTAGCTGTACTTTTCGGGAACATTAACATACCTTTGTTACCATAACTACATAGAATTATCAGCAAAGTTTTTGTTATCCAAAATAAGATAATGATATTTGAATGAGATTACCTCAGGCCAGAAAGCATTCCAAAATTACCTAGTTTTTCTAAAGGGAACAAGGAATCTTCAGCCTCGTCATAAATACACAAATGATGGCATGCCTGCTAGAGAACTGACCTGAGTCATAAGTTAAAGCAAGGCCCTGCGGTGAGTTAGAAAGCAGTGCCAGGCAATCCATAGGGCAGCAGAGGAAGCCCACAGCTGAGGGGGAAGCACATAGACCCCATCCTGTCTTGCTCCATTACTCTGATCATCTGGGACGCAACATGGACAGTGGGACTTGTTGGGCCTTTAGGCCAGACAGACCTGGGTTTGTGTTGCTTGTGTCACTCAGTAGCTATGTCATCTTAGGCAGAAATTTAAGCTCTTAAACCTTGGTTTCCTCATGTGTAAAATGGGTATAAAAACATATACCTCAAATGTTGAAATGTTGTTAGGATTAAGCAAGATGATACATATTAAACACCTGCTACGTAAGTGCTGTCAATGCGAGTTGCTTCCTTTCCTCCTCCTTCTCTCTGACTCTTCCCTGTCTACCTTACGTAGTTTTTGTAATGATGATTAAGGAATATGGCAGTGATCTCTTGGGGCCATCCTAAAGGAGCAGCATTTTATTTTTTAAAGTAAAACCAATAAAACTCCCTTCCTGAACCTTTTTTCTTTCAAATTATTATTGTTGTTATTGACTTGCCTGAGATTTCTGTGGCTGTTGCATTATTTTAATAGATAATTGAACTAGGCACCTGGTTGGAAAGCACAAACATCAGTTGGCAAGTGCAAAACATGGCATTTCCAGAACGGATTTCTAGCAGGTATGTCCCCATAATCTAACAAAACATGCAGATAGTAACCACCTGACCACCATCCCCACAGTACACACTACTAGGGCTACAAAGGTTCTGGTGGAGCTTTATAGCCTGTCTGTGCACTGGAAGGACATGGGGTGTTATTACCAGCCTGGACTTTATGAATACACCGAGTCACAAAGCAGCTAATTGGTACTGGAACCAGGACTTACACCTGGGCTCTAGCCTCCTAATTTACCACACCACATTGCCTTCTGGTCTGGAATTGTCAACCCAAACTCCATCTTAGAACTCCGCAAGAGGCTGAGCTAATCCCCAAATGCAGGCAGTGCCCATGTCTGTGGATTTCTATGCTGGGCTCAGCCCTTACCTCTCCCTGTCCCTTACCTCTCCCATAACTCCCCCCCACCAATGACTCAGAGCCTGCTTCACCGGAAGGAGGAACTCTTCATGTGGATGCTCACTTGACTGTCAGCCAGCTTTAACTTCTGTTCCTTTTTACCAAAAGGACAGATTTCTATCACTATATTGAATATAGCTGCTTCCTTGCTAATACTGAATGGATAAAGAACATAATTTCATTTAGTTATACATTGACTGAGGCCTGTCGTGCGTCAGGTTGATTCTCTGGGAACATACCATTAATCAGATACACACATTGCTTCCAAGGACCTCACAGTCTAGCGGGAAGGTTAAGACATATATGGGGATAGCAGGAAGGGGTCAGAGTCCTAAATGTGTGCACCAGCCAGCCTCAGAATCCCAGGCCAGAACCTGAGGGGCACTGACATAGAGCTGCACTAATAGAATCTTTAGCAACATTAGAAATGTTCCATATCCTTGCTGTCCATCACAGTAACCACTAACCTTGTGTGGCTACTCAGCACTTGGAATGTAGCTAGTGCAACTAAGGACACAGAGTTTTAATTTTATCTTGTTTTAATTAATTGTAGTTGTAGCTAGTGGTTTTATATCAGACAGCAAAGACCTGCAGGCAAGACAGTAGACCGTTCCTTATGACCACGTCATTTTTAGGGGGCAGCTGGAGGTGGTTATGCAGAAGCACTCTCCCACAGTCCTGCTGTCCCTCCAGGACATCTGTCATCACCTGGCTCTCCTGGAGAGTGCTGAGACACAAGGAGGCTGAGACATGCAGAACTGGGTCTTCTGGAGTGTCACCAAGGCACGGTGGTCAGCCAGGCTCTCCCCACGCCTACCCGCGAGACCGCCAGCCATGCTCCCTTCTCCTTTGTGTGATAAAATGGATAGAATCTGCCAAGGTGTAGCTTTGGAAAAGTGCCAGCCCTCCATGAAAGAGAAACAACAAGTTTGTCCAAGAAGCCCCAGGCCTAGCTATCAAGGTTGTGTGGTGACCTGAAAGAAATGTAAAGTAGACGTGAAGAAATCTGTGATCCAGCCCCAGCCGGCCGTGAACGTACTCTGTGGCCCTGACTAGGCTGTTAACCTCTCACTACACCTCACTTTCCATTTTTTATAAACTGGGGTGTTGGATTTCCTGATTTATCAATCAGTTCAAAGCTTCTGAGAATAATTTATTCCCAGAGACAGCAACGTAGATGGTGAAGGAGAGTCTGGAGATTTGTTTTCCAGTGTGAAGCACTAGGAAAACTGTCATAGTGGTAAGTAAAAAATGGGAATATTTGAAAATACACAGGGTTATGGGTGGTAAGCAATTGCTGCAACAAAGAAAAAAACTTTGCAACAAAGAAAAAAGACTGAGAAGATCACAGCGAAGGACAGGAAAACTGACAAGGAACTGGTAAGAAAAGAAAGCGGAGAACAAAGAAAGCAGGGCCACAAACTCTCAGACAAATAACTAGAGAATCGCCAGCTGAGCAAGTCAGTGAAGGGTGAAGAAGGTAGCCATCTGAGCTCCATGAACTGGCGAGAGTGGTTCGATGGGGGGGTGACAATGGCATACAGTGACCCTGCTGCAGACAACCCTGTCTAGGATCACAAAGGAGAAAAATGCCTTTGGGAGCAGCTTGACTTCATTCAGTCAGCAAATGTCTGCTGAGACTCTGCCACAGTGGCTGTTAATATCAGCATCATGTGAGGAGCCTGAAAAACCACAGATGAAAACCTGATGTCCAGGCCCATTCCCAGAGACCCTCCTTTATTTGGTTTGGTGGTGTTCTGAGCTGCTGGGTGGTGAAAGCTTCTCGGTGATTCTAATTTCCAGCCATAGCTGAGAACCTCTGCTTTCTTGTGTGCCAGGCTTTGTGCTAAACCAGAACCTCCAATGGGAATGAGACCGACATGACCCCTCTCCTCACCAGCACACATATTTTCCCATATAATAAAGACCCAGTGAGGTTTGTGGAACAAGAATGATACCTATACCTCAGAGAGGTGGTTTATTCCCAAGGTCACACAATTTGCAAATCATTGGTTCAGGACTCAACTACATTAGGTCAAGTCTCAAAACCCAGTATCCTTCCCCTGTATCACATGACGGCAAGCAACAGGATGCAGAGAAACAGGGGACTGCCAATGGCCCCTTCTCTTTAATTGTCAGGCACCTGAAATGTTCCCAGACTCTGACCATACCTATAGTTGTCAGTCCTTACTTGAGGTATCTGAAAAGGGGAAAAACACTAATGTATGGATACCGAATATTTGCCAGGCACTGTGCTACATGCTAAAGACACCAAGATAAAACAGAGTCAGTCACAGTCCTCAAGGATTAATCTGGTAGGAGGAAATAGGTGCAGTGTGACTTAGTCATGAATGGTCTAGAGCCAGAGCCTGCAAACTTTTTCTGTAAAGGGTCAGATTGCAAATCAACTTTAGTAGCCATGTGGTCTTTGTCACAACTACTCAGTTCTGGCATTGTAATGCAAAAGCAGCCATCAACAGTCCACACGTGAATGAGTATGGCTGTGTTCAAATGAAACATGATTTATGGACACAGAAATTTGAATGCATATGATTTTCATGTATCATAAAATCTTATCCTTTCTTTGACTTGTTTTCAATTATTTAAAAATGTCAGAATTTATTCTGAGCTTGCAGGCTATGCACAAACAGATGGTGGGCTGGATTTGGCCCCCAGGCTGTAGTTTGCCAGGCCCTGTTCTGGAAGGACTGGGGCAGGGAGCAGGGGGGAGGACAGACCATGTCAACCAGGTTTGGGTATCAAGGCAAGCGTCTGAGAGGAGGTGGCACTTTAATTTCTGCCAGTTCACCTGGCTGTTTTTCGGCCAATGATTATCTTCCTACGTGGGACATAGATTCGAAAGGCCCATAACCTGACTGAGGGGCTGGCTCCGAATTCTTTAGTTAATCTTGAAAGACAAAAACAAAGTCAGATTTCTTTTTTGTAATTTTTTTCTCTGATAGTTTCATTGGCTGCCCTCTCTGCATTGGAAAATAGAGCTAAGACGTTCTCCTGTGATAAGGGAACGATCACCCTGCTGTGGTAGAAGTTAGGCGAGATGAGGATGAGAAATAACATTTACTGAGCACCTTCTATGTGCCAGACATTGTTTTAAGCATTTTAATTATGTTTTCTCATGTAATCCTCCCATTTAATCTACATGGTATTATTATTAGCTCCATTTCACAGAAGAGGAACCTAAAGCTGAAAGACACGAACCTTCTCAAAGTCACAAATTGTAGGTGGCAGAATTGCAGCTTGAATGGAAGCTATAAGATTTTAAGGCACAATTTCCCTCCCTTCCTTATAAAATGATCATAGCTCATGAACAGAGAGGTTTGCCAACAAATTTGAAATAGCATAGAAGTTTCTTAAAAAATTAATTATGAACTAAGCAAGTACCTTGGAAAAGGAACTTTCAATTAAAATGCATCTGGAAAATGTCATCTATCAGCCTCACTTGCTTACCTGCCTGTATCAGAATTTCATCCAATTAAAAGATTTAAAATAAGGGTTGGTAGGAAGAGCACCAGCTTTTTAAAAGCCTATAGCCTTTATGAAGGCTATGAATACTACTGGAGCAGAAAAGATTAACATCTCTGAGAATAACTCTTATGGGACAGGTTAGGAATCAAAACCTTTTTATAAAAGACTTCCACTCCAAGAATACAACTCGCTATTACTTCATTAATACTCTCCTTGCACTTCTTATTCAGGGTAATATTGCTTCTGGTTGTGATGCTAGCTTCTGTTTTGTAATTGTCAGGATCAATCACCACCTTGACATTCACTAGAAAACTCAGGACAGAGAAATAGCCAGCCCTGCCCCAGACCAGAACTCCTATCCACACTGGATGTCCAGTTGGCAATCCTATTGTTTCTCAGGCTTTGGTCGTTCATTAGACTCTAGAAGGGAATGTGTTGTATACTCCCCAACCCCATTTCCTAGTCTTCTGGCAACAGCTCTACTCTTCTTCAGGGACCCAGCCCTTCCTCACCTCCAGTGCCTATATTTTTAGGTGAAACAAATGACTCAGGCATCAACCAATCATGTGTGTAACCCGTGCATATGGGTGGGCACATGCCCTAAGCCACCTCATGCAGAGTGAATCTTAGAAATGCTGAGGGCAATGTTAGGGGGAAAAAAGATGCTTCTTTTCCAATTGATCATCACCTGACAGCCATATTGGTATGTTATGGGGAGAGTCTGCCTGAAAATGGAGTTGAAACAAGGAAGGAGAGCAGAGAAAGAGAGAAAAAAAACAATTTTCATGAAGCGAGCCTTGGATGAAGTCACATTTGCTACATCTATTAGAGGAGCCAATATTTCTATTTTCTGTTTAAATTTGAATTTGCTTTTCTGTTGCTTGAGGATAATCTTAGCTGAAACTTTAATCCTCCATCTTCTAATCCAGTCTTAGTAACAGAGTCCCTGCTTTGATCTCTGTCCCATGTCTCTGGCTTCATCACCAGTGAGTGTCCTGTCCTTCTGCTGCCAGGACCTAACTCATTCCGGCCAGTTCCACCTCATGCCTTCCCCGGACACTGGACATTCACCAGTACCTGTTCTAGAATAAATGAATAATGGCCACCTTTTTTCTCATTTGGTGTAACATTTATTACATAAAAAAAAAAACAATAATAGAATATTGGTTTAATGCATGGCTGACTGGAAAAAAATATTTGTTACTTATGATCTCTCTTTACGTAAGAAGTGTGGATCGATATAACTCGAGGATATTTTCTTTGCTGTGGCTACACAAAAATCTTTCATCCTCATATACTGGCCTTAGACGTATTTAAAGATGGTATTAAAGAGTGGGGAAGGGTATACAAGCAGGGAGTTGCTCTGCTTAAGAAGAGGAGAGATTGAGAGGCCCCCAAAGAGTAAATCGCTCCCTGGAAGCGGGGTACACCAACTCCACAGGCTGCATGGGGGCAGGTGCGAAGCCTAGGTATGGAAGGCAGCAGGTGCGGAAGAAGAGGCCAGTGTCGCAGGGAGTTTACAGGCGAACTCCTGTGCACTGTGGAATGTCAGCCTTCTCCTTTGCCACCCCCAGTGAATTTGACAGTATTCTACATGCTCACTATTTGTTATGAGTGAAGTCAATTTGGAGGGAGCATGAAAAAAGAAAACAGAGGGGACAGGAGTGAGCAGCAGGCATATTTACGCACATCAGGCATTTGGGCTGAAAAAGAATTGGGATGCAGATGCTGTTGGTGGAGGACTAGATAATCCCCTTTACAGTAATTTCATTTATATCCCGGAGGAACTGAAGCATCAATCTTAATATTAATAGGAAGCGGGGTATGGCAACCCCAAGCTTCAATAGTGAACATCGGCACTGGAGCTTAGAGCTTTCCGGAAGAACATTGGTCTGTGTCCCTGTACCTATTTGCATCTACTAATTTACATAGTGAAGATTTTAAAATTTTCACTAAATATACTTCTGCCAAATCATTTCCAATAGCTTCATAATATTCATTATATAGCTGCACAAAAATTTATTTAGCCAATATTTTTTGCTTGGCATTAAGACTGTTTATACAATTTATTTAAATAAACAAAACTGAGATATTATAGATACGTTTGTGTACATCTTCCTCACGTTTTCCTTAGGAGAAATTCCTAAGAGTAGAATCTATGGGTCAGAAAAAAAATTAGTGTTTTTAAGGATGCTTAAGATATGTTAAGTCAATGGGAATCTCTCTCTCTCTCTCTATGTATCTATGTATATGTACATATATATATACATATATATGCATATACACACACACATATATATATAAATATAAATATATACATACATATACAGAGGGTGCCAAAAATGTATACACATTTTAAGAAAGGAAAACACTGTATTATTAAAATTATAATAATATATACCAATAACAAAAGATGAATACAAGTCATGTTTGACTTCTACAATTACAAGAGGTGCTCAAAGTGGTTACCATTAGTGTGATTATAATACAGCTTTTGCTATCTTAAAATGTGTATACATTTTTTTGGTACCCTCTGTGTATTGCTCTATACATAAATTGCCATATATATATATATATATATATATATATATATATATATTGCCCTATATATATAAATTGCCATATACATATGCATAAACATATATATGTGTGTGTGTGTGTGTATATATATATATATATATATATATATATATATATATATATATACTTTTTTTTTTCCCCCTATAAGCAAGGGCTTGATAGTTCCTTGTAACATTAAAGGCCTTGCTGTTTTGGTCCATACATTTACTCTTAGGAAAGCCTTACAACCAGGATGCTAGAGGCCTCATTTTCCCCACAGAAAGTTTCCCCTGATTAGGATGATGGGGCAGACTAACGTAGCTGTCCCCACAAGGAGCCTCAGGGATGAGTGAATAATATTAGAACTCTGGAATCTTGGTACAAATTTCTTAAAAGGCTTGTGGTCTCTCCCTGTTTTCCAAATTTCTCTGTGTAAAATCTCCATTGACTCCACTTTGCATACAGAAAAAAAACTCAGACTCCTTGAATCACATCCAAAGTCCCAAAGCTAACAAATGTGAAGAAATAATAGGAATAGAAAAATCACCTTTTTGTAAACTGCAATATAATACTTGATTCAGGCAAGGATCATCAAACAAACAACAAAAAAGCCGAAACACTTAGGTGAAAAGTTATAGGGAACAGGATATTTACACAGTGCCCAAATATTATCACAGAAATTACCAATTCAAATGGAAAAACATATCACTGCAACAGAAGATCTGATGGTCACCACGATCAGCGAGCACTGAAACTTAGCCCCACTGACAGTGGGGTACCTCACATTAGGTGCTTGTCTATATACTAGAGTGCAAACTTCAAAAATCACCTATGATGCATTCTTACCCCCGAGGGCTCAATCTGAATGTAATCAATCCCTCTAGTCCTAACTTCCAGTTTATAGAAAATAGGAGGGACAGAAGAACGAGTTAAATGATACTATGAAGAAACAATCAGAAAAATCCTAAATGTAGGATGTTCTACAGCAATCTGAACTCTTCAAAGAGTCAATCGCATGAAATGAAAAATAAGTGGGTAAACTACTTTAGAGTCTAGACTAAATGAAACTGAAGAGAAATAATATGACAACGGTGATGGTTAATTTTATGTGTCAACTTGACTGGGCTATAAGGTGTCCAGATATTTGGTCAGACATGATTCTATGTGCTTATGGAAAAGATTAACATTTGAATTAGTAGACTGAATGATTGCTCTTCCTAATGTAGGTGGGCCTCACCCAATCAATTGAAGGCCTGAATGGAATAAAAAGGCTGAGTAAGAGGGAACTCCTTCACTGGACTGCCTTCAAGCTGAAACATCAGATTTTCTGTTGCTTTCAGACTTGAACTAAAATGTCAGCTCTTTTTGGGTCTCGAGTCTGCTTGCCGTGGAGTGAAACTACACCATCAGCTCTCCTGGGTCTTTAGCTTGCCAACTGCAGTTCTTAGGAACTGTCAGTCTTCATAATCATATGAACCAATTCTTCATAATCTCTCTCTCTCTCTACATTTACCCCATTTTTTGTTTGTTTGTTCCTTTGGAGAACCCTGACTAATACAACTATATTCAATGTATGAACTTAGCCTTGGATATGGCTGGGGAAAAAGCATAGCTAAATGACATTCTTGGGGCAATTAGGAACATTTGAATATAGACTCTATACTAGATGATACTATGGAATTATTATTAATTCTTTTAGAAGTGATAATGGTGTGTGGTTAAGTGAAAGATGGTTTTTACTTTTAGGAGATATATGCTAAGGTATTGACAGGCAAAGTGGCCTGATATTAAAACTTAATGTATGAAATGGTGCTTATTGAAAAAAATATACATACAGAGAGAGAAAGAGAATATTTGACAAGATGTTACAATTGTCAAATCTCTTTGAAGGGTACATAGTTTATTACATTATATTAGTTTTTAAACCTTCTTTGTATGAGATAAATGTACAGAACTTACCTTCTGCTTTACATCTAATCTCTGCATGCGCTGTGTGTGTGCACCTACGGATGCTGCAGAGATCCCCAAGACCAGTGGCTTTCCTACTTCCTTTCACTTACCAAGCTGATTAGAATGCCCTCCCCCACTTCTTTAGCTTTGTTTTCTTCTCTTTTTAACTTCTTAGGAAATAGACTTAGTGCATTGAATTTTAGACTTTCTTCTTTGTGATATAAATCTTAAGGCAAAATTTACCTTCTAAATTGTTTTAGTTGCATGTCAAAAGTCTTGATACATTCATTCGTTCAGTCAATTCTAAATATTTTCTAAGGTCAATTAGAAAATTTATTTGATCCATGAACTATTTATGTACATTCTTTTCTTTTTAAATGCATGTGGGTTTTTAGTTATCTTTGGTAATTAATCGTTAGGTTATGCACCATGGTCTGATTTTTATGTTTGTTGAAACCCGATCCCTATGTTTATGGAGGAGTATGTGGTTAACCTCGGTAAATATTTGATGTGTGCTTGAAAAAGTGTTTTTGTTTTTGTTTTTGTTTTTAACTTAGAGATACAGGGCTTTATCTGTGTGTCTCCATCAGATCGAAGTTGATAA
Source organism: Rhinolophus sinicus (assembly GCF_036562045.2). NCBI lineage: Eukaryota > Metazoa > Chordata > Mammalia > Chiroptera > Rhinolophidae > Rhinolophus > Rhinolophus sinicus. The sequence goes on from NC_133751.1 coordinate 50,630,547, forward strand.
TTTAATTATTTAAATGTTGTATATCCTTTCTAAGTTTTTGTCTATACTTGATCTATCATCTGAAGGAGGAGTGTTAAAATCTCCCATAATAATTGTGGTTTTGCCAGTTTCTTCTTGTAATTTGCACTATTTTTCTTTATATATTTTGAGGACATAGTTTTAGATGCATGAGAGGTACAGGGTCAAGGTCATCAAAATTAAGAAAGTCTGAGAAACTGTCACAGTCTAGAGGAGCCTAAGGAGACATGATGGGTAAATGTAATGTGGTACCTGGATGGGATCCTGGGACAGAAAGAGGACATTGGGGAAAACAAAACAAACAAACAAACAAGAAAACAAAGGAAATATAGACTATGCATCAATATTAGTTCATTAGTTATAACAAATACATCATTCTAATGTAAGATGTTGATAATAGAAGAAACTGGATACAGGGTACATGGGAACCCTCTACTATCATAGCAATTTTTCTATAAATCTAAAACTATTCTAAAATTAAAAAAAATTATTTAAAAACAAAGTTTTACAGGGTTAGTGATACCTCCCAGAGGAAATGTAAACGTTAACCCAAGATTCACAATATTTCCAGAGACAAAGCAAGGCAGACATTGTTCTCAAAATCTAAAATTACAAAAACAAAGGAAATTAACCACAGGAGGGTCAGGGGGAGAAAGAATACATATGAAAGAGGAGATTAAGTGTTCTCAAAACTTAAGATAATAGAATTATCTGTTAAACAGTATAAAAATGTTTTAGATAATCAAAGGTATAAAAAGATATTAAAAACATGGGGAAACAATTAGCAACAGTGGTTGTATTATACATTTTGTTCGTTTATAGAAACAGTTGTGAGTCCAAAACGACATAGAAATTATATTTTTAATGGACAAATAATCAGAAGAATTTTGTTTTTTCTCTCAGTGGTTAAACAGCCATGCATCCTGCTCTAATCCTGAGTGGTCATTATCAGAGACATAAGATCTTAAATACCAGCTTTAGAAATATGTGTTACAAGACTCACAATGTAGAAAAATCCAGAATAACCTTAAGGAAAAGTATCCGAGCACCACTACCCAACGATCATATATAAATTTGGGGCTACAGCTCATTGAAGGTAAGGTTTTCCAACTACATACAGAACATTGTTTGTTTATGTGTTTGTTTTTCCCTAAAGGGGAATTTACTTTCTAAGAATAAAATTACAACTCTGAGCTATTTGTTAAAAAGTTTGCACAAAATTACTGAGTTTGTTTACAATGTTGAGTCAATGATTTTGTAGTCTCAAAGCTCTTGTATAAGAGAGGGGGATCTGTAATTCTACTTTGTTTTCTAGTGTACCTAAAGCTTGAATTCCATCATCTCTGGGGCCTCAAAGTGCCTGCTCACTTGTAAAAAATGACAGCTGAAATCCTCACATGCACTTTTGAGCTTCTCGTCTGCAGCACGAGTCAAATCAGAAGACAATAGAAGACTCTTTCTTAACAAAGGGACAAAAAAGCAAAGGGACAGAAGCATTCTTTTGATGTAAAAAATTGTCCTTAGAGTCCTCTGCATTCAGCTATGCAGCTATGACTCAATTAATGATATTAATGCCCCAAGCCAAGAATTATTTTATTTTTCCTCCATTGTCTAAAATATAACTCACTCACATGGGAGCCAGTTAGTCATCACCCTTGTAAAGGGCAAAGAAATATGCTACAGTCTGATTAAATTCAAATGCTCAAGACGTATCACTCAGGCAGAAGAGCATCTTGTGTTCCCATTAGAATTTTGTTACCGAGAATATTATCAATTTATCACCCTTCACCAGTTTTCTTAGGTAAGAGGTGGAAGCTATTCTCATTTTCTTACAAAAATTAAAGAGCAAGAAGGAATTTGTCCGGGCAAATCAAACAGCAAGTAAGAAAGCAAGAATCAGTTCTCCAGACCCCCTGCCAAAGAAGCTTTCTTCTGGGGACATCTAAGATTGAATAAGAGAATGAAAGTAAGTGAATGCATCAAATGTAAGAGGCAATTGTAATTCCTCACTTTCTCATTCCCTTTAGAACAAATTCTTCAGCAAGTATAGGCCAGAAAAATTTCCAAAATACTGCCCCGTTCCAGCCTTCGTTCGTCTCTAATACTTTCTCCATATTTCAACTTATTATCATACTCCCTTGGACCATGGCAAGGACTTCCTAAGTGCTACCCTTGCCTCTCCTGCCTCTCTCCTGGTCATAACAGCCAGAATGTACTTCCATTGCACTTGGAACAATAAAACTTCTCAGCACAGCTGCCAAGGTGCTGTATGATCTGGTTCCACGCCAACAAGTCTGACTTCCACTTTTATCACACACCCTCGCACTCAGTTTTTCAACCACACTTGCCTTGTCTCTGTCTCACAGTTAAGCCCATTGCCACCTCAGGGCATTTGCACGGGCCATTCCCTGAGCCTGAAAAGTTGTACCTAAGACCTCAAACTACTTGGCTCCTTATTGTCATTCAGGTCTCAGGTTAAATGCCACCTTCTCAAAGAGGACAGGCTTAACCTCCCTATCTAAATTGCTGCCAGCCATCCTTTTTCTCATGGCCGTGTTTTACTTTACTTTTAGTACTTTTGATTACTTGATATATTTTTTAGCATATGAATTATCTATTCTCACCTGTTCTCCATTAGAACCTTAGGTTCATGCAAGCAGTAAACTTGTCTGCCTTTCTCATTGATATATCTCCAACATCTGGTATAATGTCTAACACATAAGTGGGTAATAAATAACTGTTTTTGAATAATTTAATGACTGAAAAAAAATGATGGATACATTTATTCGGGAGACAGAGGCCGAATAAATTGGCTAGAAGTGTAGAACAGGAACTATTTGCTTATAGGAATGGAATGAATGAGACTTGCTTAAGGAAATCCTATTTAAGTAAAAGGACACATCAGTTGAGAGCACCCTATTTTACTTTGTCTCATATCCAAAGATACTGGCAAAACACCCATTTGATAAAGATGTCTGTCGATTCACCCAAATTCATGTCCCCCTTTCTGACTGTAGGATTAATGCTGGCAATTGTCTGCCCAACAGAGACTGTGTTTCCCATTTCTCTCTCACCCACTTCTCCTTAAGCTTGCAGTTCAATGTGGTTATTTTGAAGAGTTCTAGCCTGTGAAATGTTAAGGGCAGTGATATGTGCCTGATACAGGCCTGACCCATAGAACGCCTTTATGCAGTACGCACCCGTGCTCTTTTCCACATCTGACTGGCAGGAATGGAGATGATGCAGGGTAGCCTTGCAAGCCCTGTCTTAAAGATGACCGAGCTTCCGTCATCTTGAGTCTGAGAATGACTGCGTAGAAGAAACCACCATGCTGAAATTTTTACCCACTATTGCTGCTTCCTGAGTAAGAAATAATTTTCTACTGTGTTCAAGCCATTGTACATATTAGGGTCTTCCTGTTACTGCATTTAGCCTGCTAAGTAATATTATCTAGGTTTTGGGTAAATTAAAATTATCACAAGAACAGGGTTGGTCCATTAAAATTCTGTTTGGCTCTTGGGAGACCAAAAGTAAATACTTTACACTACATTTAGGAGGTTAGAAAAGAAGGATGGGAACAAAACATGGGGATATGTGTGGGAGACAATAAGGCAAAGAGTTCAGAGTCACATAATAACAAATGGTTGCTAACTGGCCATATCCTTGCACAAAGACAATAAAGGGGTTTCCATTTCCAGAAGAAAATAAAAAAGTGCTAAGAAGTTCTTCCATGGAGATAGCAATATTTCCAAGAGCCGGGTGAGCTCATAGTTAAGTTATAAAGGAGGAAAATTGTATCTGTGGTTTCCTTCCTGGAAACCACACCCTCCGGCCAATGCACAAACCTCCCTCCCTTAGGTGTTCTCTCAAAAGGATGCTATCCTAGCAATCAGGAAGTCTAGCTTCTAGCTTGGTTTATCCATCATTTCCCTTGAGCTAGTTACTTCACCTGGCTGGATCTAAACACCTTCTTTTTTTTTTTTTTCCCTAGATGGAGGTGGGTTCATGATGGCTGGTCATTAGGTTGAACATTATTTCCTGTTCTGATACAACAATAGCAGAATGGATTAGTCATCATTAAGGTGATTTAATGCTTTGGGTCTTGCCTATCTTAGAGAAACAATTCTCTAAGAGCATCCTGAGAGGTCTTTGGGATGATGTTTCAGGCTAATATTGAGTATGAGAAAAGTTTAACCTTTGGCTGCAAAAGAAAAATAGATCCCTGGCCCTTTGAATGATATTAATTCTGCCAGAATGAGGAAGAATCACAGCCAGGATCACTGAGGCCCTCCTGCCAGTCCATGAGATCTATTTTTCTGCTACCCCTGCTAGTCAAAGCTCATCTTAAATTTCCATCTGAATGACCTGTCTTTGTGGATAATAGAGCTGCCTGAGTTTTTCTTTACTGAAATATTCTTATAATATGCAAATTCTGTGTGGTGGCCGGCACACTTACCGCATAATTCTTGTAAGTTAATCTCCTTTATCTCCCACAATAACAGCATAAGGTGGCCCTCATTAAGGCTTATGTGGCTGCATGGACCTTCAAGAACACTTGGGGTACAGCCTTACATCTTCCTCCAGTGAAGTTCAGACACATTATAAAGGTGTGGCACTATACCAGGCATTGTAACCTGACGCACGGAATGGTGAGGAGATTCAGCCAGCTCACGGCTATCATCAGGTAAACTTTTGGGATGTTCTGGGGAAGAGGAGCTGAGTTTGGCTGAGTGGTTACCATGTATATATACTAGATCAAGGATGAGTATATGGAAGCCACAGGGAGACTAATTTCCCTCCAGAGGAAGAATGGGCTGCACCTGTCCTTGGGGTTGCTCATGCAGACCTGAAGGACCTCTTGGAAGATGTGAAGCAGAGGAAAGCCAAGGTGGACATTCCAGAGAGGAAATTATGGCTAAATATCAAAAACACCTCTGAGAATTAGACTGGGCTATCTGGATAAGTCATGAGTTTCCTGTTACTAACAGTAAAGAGATATTAAATGACTATCTAAGAGAGATATTGAGAAAGAATTCCTCAATTTAGTTAAATATTGGACTTTTTTTCTAAGTTTCATTTTACCAATAGGCCTTTAATTCCTTTTAATTCTCTTTAAGTAGAATTACTTTTACAATTATTTGTGGTTTTTTAAATTAGATACATGCATATACATGTATCTAATTGAAGTCAAGTATTACTAAAACAGCTAGAGATAGTTAAAAATTTCTTTATCTCTTCCTACCTGCCAGCTTCACACCCGCTCTTATAACCCACTCTTATAGCTGGTTACTTAGCATTTATAATCCTATTTCTGAATAATATGTATATATTTCTCAATTTATCAATTTTAGACATTTTCTATTAACTTTCCACTATGAAAGATGAGGACTTACCTTTCCTATACAATACTTATTTTCTCTCTCTGCAATCCCCCAAAATAGTCATGAAAAAATTTTGGTTAAATGAATAGCCAATGTTTACATTATTATGATAATGCAAATACTGCTTGGCACTGAGCGCACTATATTTTCCTGTTCAACACTGTTTCCAAAATTAATAATTGCCTTATTTTTCTTTTGCTTACTTTTTATGTATCTCCCATTAATTTTCTCCAAATGCTCCAACAATTTCTATATAGCTATGTACATTATTTTTCAAAATCGTACATCTATCGGAGACATTCTCCTTGAAAATCTTATACTTTTTTTTTTTAAAGATTTTTTTATTGGGGAAGGGGAATAGGACTTTACTGGGTAACAGTGTGTACTTCCAGGACTTTATTTTTTTTTTCCAAGTCAAGTTGTTGTCCTTTCAATCTTAGTTGTGGAGGGTGCTGCTCAGCTTCAAGTTGTTGTCCTTTCAGTCTTAGTTGGGGAGGGTGCAGCTCAGCTCCAGGTCCAGTTGCCTTTGCTAGTTGCAGGGGGCGCAGCCCACCATCCCTTTCGGGAGTCGAACCGGCAACCTTGTGGTTGAGAGGACGCACTCCAACCAACTGAGCCATCCAGGAGCTCAGTGGCAGCTCAGCTCAAGGTGCTGTGTTCAATCTTAGTTGCAGAGGGCACTTGCGGGACTCGAGGAATTGAACCGGCAACCTTGTGGTTGAGAGCCCACTAGCCCATGTGGGAATTGAACCGGCAGCCTTCGGAGTTAGGAGCATGGAGCTCTAACCGCCTGAGCCACTGGGCCGGCCCGAAAATCTTATTCTTATCTCCCTGTTCTAATGTAGATTGGCTTCCTCTGTCCTTTCTGTGCAGCTTCATTCTGTGACTTCTTTTAACCATTTTCCTGTATTGGGCCCCCTGTTTTCTGTATCCCATGTCATCTTTCTTTTTGTTTAGCCCTCATTTTGGTGGAGCATAGCATCTAACAGCTTCCTTTAAAAAGAGGTTCCTGGGAAATAACTTTTCTGAATCTTCACATGTCTGAGAATACCTTTACCTACCCTCACCTTTGACTGGTGGTTTGGGTGGTGTGACATAAACTGCTAAATTTTCCCCATATCCATTCTCTCTTTATTAGAGACAGAGTCCCCCTTAGTGTTAGCATGTGTCTGTTCAGCCATGGTCTGTATTTCCCAGCCTGCCTTGCAGCTGGTGTGACCATCGACTAGGTTCGGAATTAATGTGTGCAATGTCCACATCATATTTAAACGGAAGCTCCCTTTCTCCTTCCCGTGAGCTGGGGAAGGTGGCTTTTACAATGTGGATTAGGTCAGGCCTACGAGTCAGAACAACTAGGTAAAAGGGACTTCTCTCTCAGTGTCTTTGTGGAGCAGAGCTGTCTTCCTGGATCATCCATCTATACCTTCCGTGAAACTAAACAGAGATATAAACACCTATCTTATCTGAACCACTGTGTTTGGAAAGATGGGGGCAAGGTAGGACAGTTCCTGTGTTACAGCAGCTTTGCCTGTCACCTAGTTGAGAATAGAAATCAGTTGAAGGAATTTTAAAAATCCTTCAAAATTTTAAAGTCATAACTTTATTGCCTTTAAACTTCCAGTGTCAATCTTGAGAAGACCACTGTGATTCTGACTCCCAGGTCTATTTATCGATCACTTTCTTCATTTAGGATCTTTTCTTTTTACTTGGAATTTAAAAATTCCACAATGATGTATATTGGTACAGATCACTTTTTTTTCTTTTGGGGTTTTTTGTTGATTTTATTGTTCTTTTTTTTAAAAAAAATATTGGGTGACAATTGTTAGTAAAATTACATAGATTTCAGGTGTACAATTCTGTATTACATCATCTATATATCACATTGTGTGTTCACCACCCAGAGTCAGTTCTCCTTCCATCACCATGTATTTGATCCCCCTTACCCTCATCTCCCACCCCTGACCCCGAGCGTTTAATGATAACTTTAAAATCGGAAAACTTAGGGCTTTCAGTTCCCGAATTATATCCTTTATCTTTTCCTCTCCCTGATTTTTTTCTTTTCATTTTCTAGAACTCCCAGTAGTCAGGTGGGATTGCATTTTTTTCTAATTTATTTATCTGTTATTTCCTAATTTTCACATCTGTCTTTTCGTACTATTTCTGATAAATTCTTTTGATTTTATATTTTGATTCTTTTATTAAGTTTTTATTTTAGATTGATATTTTTTAATTTCCAAGGACTCATTTTGGTCTTGAGTATACTCCATTTATGCTTCCTATTCTTGTTTCAGCTCTTATCTCTCTGGAGATGTTACTTATAAGCTGTTATATTTTAATTTTCTTCTCATCTATTACCTCTGGGTCCTCTGAATTAGTTTATTATTATTATTATTATTATTATTATTATTATTATTATTTTGTTGTAATCTCTCTCACCCATGTGTGAAGCCTTTTCAGACGTCTGGTATTCTTGGCTACTACTCATTGATATTTCTCTGTGAGTATGGATGGAACTCGTCAACTTTCTGTCTTTCCTGTGGCGTTTGTTCTCAGGCATCAAGCCAGGCTTTGCATTGTGAAGGCCCAGAAGACAATGTCCCTAGGTCTTTTCTTGGAATCCCTTTAGTTTCCCCCTAGAAGAGAACATTCTGCCTTGAGGCTGGGGCCCAGCATGAGGTCTGGGAGAGGGTCTGGAAAGATGGTTGAAAATTGTTCCCTTTAGTATTCAGACTTTCCCTTTAGCCTTTGTTTGGTCACACTTCTCACACCAGCCTTGCACTGTGCCTGGTATCTTCGATTCAAGAATTAAATGATTTTGTGTTCCAAGGGAACAAATTTCAGGTCTCTAGTATTGTCGGGCAGAGATAATTTCCTGGTGGTCCAGAGTAAGGAAGGGCACTGGAGCTCCAACAATTTTCTTTCCGACTTCCAACTAATCTTGCTGTCATCCCTGCCCCTACGTTTTTGCCAAAGGCCAAGATTATTAGGGGGCCTGTAGGTCAGGTTGGCTAATTTCTCATAGTACCCCATTCCACAAACCCTTAAGTTGTAAATATCTTCGCCTTGCTTTCAGACCTCCCAAAATATGTTGACATTTCTTATTTTCTGAGCCCCCTCCTCCATGTTCCTTGTCCTTGGAACAGGGTATGTCTGTGATCAATCCATTATTTTTTAAGGGCAGTCCAGATTAATTTTTAAGGCAACAATGGAAACTCTAATTGCCTTCTAGGATTCTGTTTTAGAAACTTTTGGAAATGTCTGCTTTTCTTAGTAGAGGTGCTTTCCACAGTGCTCCCGAGATTTTGTGGAATCAAAAGCTACTAGAAACTTCAAGAATCCCATGCAGAAAAGTGGTCTCAGTAGAGAGAGAAGTATAGGAAATTATGTAACAGAATAAAATAGTCAGTCTGTCTGACTCCATCTTCCTCGAGCCTGACGTGACGGTTAGTAACTTCTACTTAGTCCTGAATGTAGATATGCTAATCATTAAAGGAATCCAAGCTGTAGCTTAGGAATTATTAAAACGACCTGCTTAAAACTACTTCCCCAAGGTATACATAAAGGTATGTACAAAACAATGACTGCTTATCAAAAGATTTACGGAAACATCCTCACTGGGACCACGACAGTCAGAGTTTGTTGACCACAAGCAAAGGAGTTTCATCATTCCCCTTAACCCCTTGCTGACGTCCAGATGTCTGTGGTCACCAAGCATGACCTGACCTTCAGCCTCTCCTGGTCTCCCCTTCCCCTCTATGTAACAGAATGCTGAGTTCTGTACTTTCTCAAAGACGCTAGTCCACCATCTTCTAGGCTTGCTGGCTTTCTGAATAAAATCCCTTTCCTTGTCCCAACTTTTTGTCCCTTGGCTTATTGGCTGTCCTGCAATGAGCAGTTAGAGCTTGCACTCCATGACAATTAGAAGCTTTTCTTCAAATGCAGACTGCCAATTGTTTGAAAAACCCAAAGTGTGAAAAATCTTCCTAAGGTGACTGTAAACATCAAACTGATAAAAAAGGGCCTCTCCAACTTCCCACCTCACTCAGGGAATTCTATGTGTTGTTTGTCTTACAGTCTGGGGAAGTTGCAGAAGAGTGTCTCTTTCTGAGGCCCTCGTCTTTTAAAGTCTAATCACACTTGAACTGCAGCCATCTGGCTCCCCCTCGAGGAGGTGCTAAAGCAGCTCTGATGCTCAAAAGTCACGTCCAGAAAATCTTCCAAATGAACAAACACAATCATGTGCTCATACACATACTTCTCATTATTTAAACTCCTAAAGGCTCTGAAGTTAAACAAATTCTTCCTGGGGAAGGGCAACTTTGACCTCTTTCCCCTACTCTCTCCCCTGACCTCAATTCCTTATACAGGAAAGTCAAGGTCACTGCCATAAACTGCGTTGACATCAGAAAGCTTTCTCCATCTAAAACTGACAGAGAGCCACTAAAGGTGGGAAGCCTTTCTCCTGTGGGGATGTAAATCTGTGCTTCTCTCTCATTAATTAAAAAAAAAAAAGTTATTTCCTTGGGCAAAATGGAGCACAGCTGTCAGTTATCCATGTCAGAGAAATCATAATATTATTTCAGTTTATCTTCAGCACCCATCCAATTCTTACTTAGTTATTTTGGGTATGAACCAGGCTATTTTTGACTCTTCAAATGTATTAATCTTCGTGAAGAAGAGGCAGAATAGCAGAGTGTTTAGCATCGCAATCTCAGGCATACATGGATTGAAATTCGGGCTTCCCCAAGAACTAGCTATGACATTTTGAGATGTCACTTAACTTACAATATTTATATGCAATCTATAAATACATAATAATAGTACACAATAGGACACTGAGGAAGGTTAAATGAAATAATGCATATAAACATCTGAGCATATAGTTCTGCATATAGTAAGTGCTCAATAAGTTTAACTTGTTATCATTGGTTGTGGGAAAATAAAACACATGTGTATATAGTTATGTTAGGCATATCACATGGACCTGCTGTGTAGAAGACTTAAGCCAACAAATATCGCAATGGTGCTGAAATGGACTTTCTGATGGCTCCAGTTTAACACCCATCAGAACTTCACCACAACTCCCCCGTTAAGGTAGGGTCACACTTCCTCCTAGAACAAAGCTCACTCAGTGTCCAAAGGTGGCTCAGCTGTTAGTAAGTTACTTTGACTGTAAGCCAAAAATATGATTCCTTATCATTTTCATCTGTTGGTGGAGCAGCCCTTCAAGGGCACATGATGTATATCTAATCTGCTCTCCATTTCATGGTCCTTCGGGAATTTGAACACAGCTATCTGGTACCCCCATGAGTTTTATCTTGGCTGAGGCCTTGAGCTGAACATTTTCATTTCTTTCCAGGGTTTGTTTCATGCCTTGGTCTCAGGCCCCTCCCCATTCTCAGTACTCTGTTACCATGAGTGGTACCTCAACATGAGTGGTACCCAGGGCTGAATGCGTGATTGCAGGAGTGCTCTCACCAAGGCAAAGCACAGCTCATCTCTTTCTCAAGGAATGTGAAATCTCCTGAGCAACATGGGTATTTGAAAAAGGTTATGTGAAAGGAGTCCATACAGCAAACAAAACAAACAAATAAACAAAACCACCTGAAATCTAGGATTCAGTAAATTTGAGCTCATAAAAACTCCTTCGAATTGTTCTGAGAACAACTATTTTAAAAGTGGTAGCTACAACTTTATTTATCACAGCACGCGTTGAGAAACTGTGAGACAGACTGGAGTGCTGAGGAAACTGGTGTTCCTAGATTCTCTTTTCAACTCTACTTTGAGAACCAGTCCTGTGACTAAACTCAGATTGAGGTTCAACTTGCGTCTTGGCCCTTCATCAGAAACAGGTTGTATGGCCTTATTTACCTTTCTGAACTTCAGTTCTTCAAATCTGTGAAGTGGAGCCAATAATCTCTACCTCCTAAGACTTCAGTGAGGGCTGAGGGTTGAATACTTATAAAACTCCCCAACCCCCACACAGAGTGTGTAGCGGGTAGTGCTCTGAAGTACTGCCATCTGCCTGTTTGCATTCGAGATTATCCATATTGTAAGGACTCTCTCTGCTCTACATTTTAAAAGTAGCTTATTAGAAAGTGAAAGACTGTTAGGAGACCTTGGAGTTAGTAGTCCTTGAATCTATGTCCACCCAGTTCATCTGACCTGGGGCAAGTCCTGCCTTGTCCAAGGTCTCAGTTTCCTATTTTGTAAACGGAAATCCTGATTATGATTGGAAGGTTCCTCCCAAATCTAATTACATTGTGATTCTAATTCAGTTTCTCCCCTTCCAGTTTACCTCATTGTTTGATACAGCTTGGAAGTATACTGCAGAGCTATTTTTGTTTTAACCCTAGAAATGGGTTGAATCAGAGAGAATAGAATTCCTGAAGAATTCAACATTGTGCTTTAAACAGTAAAAATGATTTCCTCTTATATGATTGGAAGAACTTTGGAGTTACAGTGTCAGTATGTGTGTTATTTCTACTTCCCAGTGAGGAGTTATTCTAAGAAGGATAAAGGGATAGGTCATCTATCACTCAGGCCCCCTGAACATATCCAAGTGCCTTCCTTGAGTGTTGCTAAGAAAAAGGGATGCCCTACACAGCTGTCTGGCAGGTACCAGGGGGCTAAGTCTCCTAACTAGCGAGTTTGCTTGCAAATTTGCCTGAGTGATGACCCCACTGTAATATCCACACATGCAGGCAAAGTGACAGGTGATAAATACGGGGGGAGGGGGACTAAGAACACAACATTTCTATAACACCATACACTTTTCTTCACGTTCATATCCACTGTAACAATACTGACCCTAATATACAGCTCTACAATTTGCAAAACAATTTTACTCCCAGTACTTTATAATAATAATAATAATCCCGCAATATAATGGTGCACAGCAGGACAGAGTAGGAAGTGCTGAGACTATTATCATTTTGTCTTGATAGAAAAAAAAAATGAGTCTGAGTGAAGATATTGTCTTTTATAAGGTTTGACAGCGAGTTAAAGATGGTAAGAAGTAGCCAAATCAAGACTTGAATTCAGGTCGTCTGACTCCAAATCCTTTGTTCAGTCCAGTAGACCACGTTGCCTCTTACTGTCATCAATTTGATTCCATAGGGGTGAATGTCAGGAAGGACTAGTGGAAAAGGACATCTATACACATTGTGGTGAAAGTTGGTACTTCCAATAACAAAGGGTAAATCTGGATGTCAGACTGACAAGGTGGTGGTCACATACAAATAAGTAAGACTTAGAGTAATATCTAACTTCCTATCAGCATCTCATAGGTATTAGGAGACATTGAAAACTCTTCAAGTTTCAGAGGGGAAAATGTTTTAATATAAAACTCTATACCCAGTCAAACCATTGATCAAATGTAAGAGAAAAATTAAGACACTTTTGGAAGTGCAAAAACTCAAGAAGTTTACTGCCTTTATGCTCTGAAAAATGTTACTTGAGGTATGGTTACCTGTCAAATAGAACAGAAATTTGATAAAGAAGATGAAATGGGTACAAGAAGCAGTGACAGCAGAGAATGGCTGAGGGGTGAGAGAGACTAGAAATCAAATAAAAGAGGATCCATTAGATGCGACATTTGGAAGATTCTCCTTCAACATGAAATATGTGGATGGCCTAGAATGTTTCTTTCTATACGACTTAATTGATACTTCCTGGTTCTACATTGAGTAATACTTACATAATCATAATACTGTAAATCCTAGTCATTCGTTTTCCTTTTATAGTCCATCTATTATATAATCACATAAGATGTATTTACAATTACAAAGAGAATATAGATGTAGTAAATTTAGATAGCATAAAAATAATTATAGAGGAAAAAATTCAGAGATGGAGGGGTACACTATTGTAGTTTTCTTTGTAGTAGAGTTTATCGCTGTCTAAAGTTGACAACTCACAAAGTAGCGTTCAGTTATATTACTTAAATTCATGAGACAACTGATAGAGTGTCTAAAAATAATAATCAAGCTAACAAAAATTAGGAAATGGAAGGGGGAAGAAAAGGTGGATAGTAGTATCAGTGAGTAAATGCCTCAGACCGCATATCTAGAAAATAGTTGCTCTGTCTACAGTTAATACATAAAAAAATACAATAAAAAAGTGGAGACTTAAGTCTGTTATGTAAAGTTGTAACAATAATTACTAATAAAACTAAAAAGAGGGAATACTGACAGAGGCTGTCTGTGAGGAGAGGGGTGCGTGATGAAGTGGAGGATGACTTCACTTTTTATTTTTGTTCTTCTGCTCTGTTTGAATATTTAAAAATTCTGTGTGTGCATGAATTCTATATTTAAACAAAGGAAAATTCAGTCTATTTGAATATCTAAAAACAGTGGATAAAAATCCAGATGACTTGATGCTGGCATATACTTCAATCCATGCAAAAAAAAAAAACCAAAAAACAACAAAAAAAAAACACACAAAAAAAGGTAAGACTGAAAAATCAGCTTTATCTCCTTTATTCAAAAAATGAAATATCATGAGCCAAGGGAAAAAAAGCGACTCTTCCGAAGCTACTTTACAGTGCTGACCGTAAAACTTTGATTAATATTCCGTTTAAGAAAAAAACAACATTTTAAGTAGCCAACATTGTTCCAATTTTAAAGCACTGTCAGTGTCAAAATTTGGTAGCAGTGGGCACAATTTACCACCCTCTAAAAAACCTGTTCTCAAAAGGAGACCTGAGTTTGACTTCCGTTTCTGTGCCTTTCTCCTCCGTGGTTACCTAGCTATAAAACAATACTAATGCCTACTTTACCAAGCAATGCATTTCCAAGAATTTGCAAACAACCACGTTTTAGATTAATGTTATTAATACCATTTTTTATGCTTGCTCATCTGCCATAATGTAAAGAAGAGCCTACACAGACTGGATGGATTTACACTCAAGCAAATATATTTTGTTGTCTCTCACGAAACTTGTCAAAGTGACTTGGGCAGATTTTCCAGGCTTGTATTGCCCAATAGACCTTCAGATTGTTTTTTTGTGACAGGTCATGGTCCTCTCAAAGGGCATTTTCCCTTTTATTCGTTGACATGCGGAGGTACTGAACAGGGACATTTGCGTGCCCCAAACTATTTACCTTTTCTTCCTTTCTTTCTTTCCCTCTCCTCCTTTCCCTCCTCCTCCTTCTTCTTTTTAACTAGGTCAACCTCAACAAGAACTCAGCATTTTAAACCCTTCTTGGTACTGAGTTCAGCACCTCACTACCTCTACATGCTACACTACCCACCCACAGCCCTGCATGTACCAGGTGAACAGACACTTCACCAGGCTCCACTGTGCCGTGTGCTTTGTCACCTCCCTGGGCTTGATCACATGGATCACTCTGTCTACACCACCTTCCCACCCACCATGCCTGAATCATAACCCACCTTTAAATCCTAGCATATGAATCAATCTCTTCCATTAAGTTTTTCCTGATCTCCCCAAATCTAAGCAATCACTCCCTGCTCTGCTTGCTATAGCTTTTATCTAGTCCTGTCTCTCCACACAAGTCTCTATGTACCTCATACTGGAGTTATTTATGCATGTTCCTCAAAATGTGATCATTCTGTGGGATCCATGTCTGTGCTCTCTGCTCGCCAGTTATACAAGCTCTGGCACATAGTGGGTGCTCAATAAATATTTATTGAGTTCTATTGATTTGCCAAGGCTTACATAGTAGCTAGTAAATGATAAACTTAGGACTAGAACTCAGACCTTTGGCAGCTGCTCCAGTGTACTCTCCATCACACCACATGGCTTCACATATTGCACCACACATTTAAGGAGATGATCTGAGCATTTCAAACTATGATAGGGAACCTGGGGGATAGTCATGACTTGTCCCAGCTTGATATCTATTCGAGCTGACAAGGTAAAACATAAGGTATGAAAGCGCCCTTGGATGAAGCAAACATTAGGATTTGCCATTTTGATATTTCATACGTAGCGAAAACATGTCAGACTCTATTAGGCATCTTCAACATCCCTTAAAGAAAGGACAGAAGGTGTCTGGTGAAGTGTCATGGCTGCTATCCACTTTTTAATCTATTGTTCTCAGGTGAAGGAAATAAACTCTTTTCCGGAAGTGGTTTGTGCTAAAAAAAACCTTCAGAAAGCATTAGGTTTGCCATGTATACTTTCTGATTTAAGAAGTTAAAAACTGAGAGGTGAAAGTATTTAATAAACCTGTCATCCAGGACCAAATTTAAAAAGAAAAGCAAAATTTTGATTTATTATAAGTAATCATTATTTAACCAAGAAATTTTGGCATCACTTTTGTCCTTTAAAATGTGGAAAACATAATCCCAATCTAAATTATTGTTTGGTTTCCTTTCCTGTTCATCCTGAGCAAGTAATAAACAATGATCCATAAGCCTAAATATAATATGAATCATTGAAGACAGTTTAGCTGAATTTAATTTCTCCTTTTATATTCTGGGTCTAGAAAAACATCTGTAACAACTCTGCATTAACGTGAACTGTTCTCAATCGAAATGCTCCAGCTCCCTACAGTTGTCTAAATTTCTGTACCCTTTCCCAATGTCCAAACAAGCTCATCTCCTAGTCACCTATCTTTCTCACTCTATACAACCCACTTAGATGAGATCTCTATTACCCAGTATAATTCAAGTGTCCTTGTTCTTATTTAGAAAATTGAGACTTGAAGGAACACGCTGTCTGAAATGCACATTGATTTGCACAATGTAACAAAGAATATTTTAAGACTTAGTAAAATAAGTCCAGGTATGATAAGAGAGTAAACTTGAGTCTTTGCATAATAGGTAATAGCTACACACTTGTAATTGCACCACTCTTCCAAGCGTTCAGAGCATTTTATATCCAAGGGATGAATTCACAGGAATATCTTTTAAATTGCTGCTGTATGTGTAACCCTTGTGTTGTGTTTCTCAGCCACCCTCCTTGTTTATTCAACCAGGACACTTTTCCCTTCATTCACATGGAATTTCACCCTCTTTGAAATAAGTGTCACAACTATAGTCATAGAAATGTTTGTTGGAAAGCATAAATCTTCTCAAAGCAAAGAAGAGAAGCAAAGGCCTATTTAGACACTGAAGTGGGTTGAATAATGTCACCCAAAAAGAAATGTCTGAGTCGTAACCCCTGTACTTGTGAATGTGACCTTATGTGGAAATAGGATCTTTGTAGGTATAATTGAGTTAAAGGTCTTAATGAGATCATTCTGGATTTAGGGTGAACTATAAATCTAACGACTGGTGTCCTTATAAGAAAAAGGAGAGGGAAATTTGAGACACAGAGGGGAAGGCCATGAGAAGATGGAAACAGAGATTGGAGTCATGCAACTACAAACCAAGGATTGCCAAGGATTGCTGGCAACCACCAGAAGCTAGAAGAGATGCAAGGAACTGATTCTTCCTCAGAGCTTCCAGAAGGAACCAATCCTCCCAACACCTTGATTCCAGACTTCTGGCCTCCAGAACTGCGAGAGAATACTTTTGTGGGACTTTCTCATGACAACCCCAGGAAACTCATACAGACACAGTTATGGGTACCGAAACAGAAATTATTGGCTCAGCAGGAAAAGCAAAGTATACATTTGTGTGTATACACACACGTATCTGTATAAGTTGGAATCATTACTGTCATGATTCCATGAATGAATAAAGTACTTCATCAGAAAACTAGTGGTGTAAGTGCGGCATAGATATGGAGCAGCTACAAACCTTCCTAAGACTGGAAGAGGGGAAGAGATTGCTCAGTTACATTTTGTTCCTGTCTCTATTGGTGATTTCGGGAAGAAAAAAGCCAACAACCCCCTCTCCCCCAAAGAGTCCCCTGATCCCCTGAGGAAGGCCCTGGCCAGATAAGAGGGATCTCCTTTATCCCTGAACCCCCTCAGTTCGCTTTTATTCCGGTTATTGCTTTACATCACAGTTAATTGTGTACATTACAGTTAATTGTGTACATAACTTCTCTCCCCTATGAAACCAAGCAAGTAGAGGGTGAGGGCGATTCTCTACACTGGAAAGTGGCTGAATTCAAAATCAGGAGACATAAACTTTCTTCCCACTAAGATCCACAGAAAACTACACCCTCTCTCTGCTCCAGGCTCTTCTGTAAAATAGGAATGAAAATCCCTGTCAGGTATCACTCACCATCTTTCCAGGAGTTGCAAATAAAATAATTGGAGTGAAAGTATAGCCAGAGAGAACACACAACAGAAAGAGTATAAACTGGAAAAAGCAGCCCATGTTAAAAAAGAAACATAAAGCGTTCTTCCTCGTTGCATTCCTCACGGCACAGGCTACCACGGAGCCCTGCCTCTGTAAACATCAGCGGCAGGAACAAGGAGGGTTCAGGGCCACTGTCCCCACTCAGGCTGGAACCAGGAAGCTTCAGAGCAGATTTTGCTACAGGCCCTTGAAAACAAACAAATGAGCCATCCAGACAACAGCACTCTTCCTACCTCCATAGAGGGTGCCTTGGGGAATCACATTACCCCACACTGCTATTTGCAAAGGGACTTGAGCGGCACTGAGAAGCACTATCCCTGTGCAAATGGAATTCCCATTGTCAAGGTCGGCCTGGCCGGAAGGCCAAGAGACACTCCCTCTCTGGGTCTCAGACTCTAAAAACTGTCATTAGCTTACATATGACATGTTCTCATTTTGTAGAATAATAATGAGGCACTTCATTGCTTATTTTTTGATAACTGCCAACTGGTTTCTGAGTTAATGTAGAATTTGAAGCTTTTTATTTCTCTCATCAAAGTTCCTACTCTTACTCTATTTCAGGCCCCTGCCAAACAGTCTTTTTCGTGCATCATCATGATTCAGTTAATTTGTGAAACATCTAGATTGTGCTTCTCCAGTTGTTGAGCAAACTTAGAAATTTCACCAAATCACTGATCACGATCTTCTCCAGGGGTTCTTCATTATGCACACCCTAAGGCCCGTGTGTGGGCTTCAGGAAAGTTATAAAACCCCACCTGTTTTTACATTTGCACGTGTATTGTTATTTGGGGAAGGCAGTCACTTTTAGCAGATGTAGAACAGGTTAAGAACAATGGCTCTACCCCAACTTTCTCATTTAAAATATTTCTACTAATATGCTACTATTGTTACCACTATATTGAATACTTACCATTGACCAGACTTTGTGTAGGGGTTTTACCTGTGTTATCTCATTAATCCTCACAATACCCTTCCAACCCAGGTATTTTTATTATCACTATTAATAAAAGAGTTGAGAGAAAGTAACTCAGCTTAATTTGGCTTAACCTAACCAACATCACTTTGCTAGAAAGATAGAGCAGGATTCTAATTTGCCACAGTCTGAAGAGTCCACTTTCCACTACACAATAGCAATTCTCCTTAACAGGAGTTTTTACTTTGTGTGATGTGATTTAGCACAGTGACCACTTGCCCCCGGAGTTGCTGATTTCTTCCTGGAATTGAAGGTCACCACTCCGTCTCAGTTTGCCCAACATAGCTGGGTCAGTGTTTGCCTCCCGCGCTGCCCCTGACCGTGGATTGCGGACACTGGAATGGTGGTCCAAGAGGAAGAGGAGGGAGGTTCTGCTGCTCTAAGGGGATGACGTACTCATGTGAGTGCTCTGACTGTGGCTCTGGGAGGAAATGCCAGGGCAGCGTGTCGGTCTAGTCCCTCCTACAAATGAGGCCTGGGACCCAGGACGTGGGAGTGATTTGCCTAAAGCACAAATTAGACTAGAGCATGCAGCAGCAAAGTTATCCAGACTGGGAGGCAGGACACCCAGGTTCTAGTCTAGGACCCGCTGTGCTCGGTAACTTCAGGAACGTCTCCCTGCTTCTCTGTTCCTGAGTTGCCTCATGTAAAACAATGAGGTGATTGAATCATATGATTCCAAATTTACCTTCCACCTCACCATACTGGGGTGACTGACTCCAGCTGCACTTTTTAATATGTTTTGAACATGTGTTGCCAAACTGAGAAGTATGTGAACAACAAATCAGATCTCACATAGTTTCCAAGGTCACAAACAGAACCTGGGAGGATATTTTTATTTATAAATCTTCCCTTTTTAAAAAAGGCACATAGAAAGTTAATAGAAGTCATCATTGGTGAAATCATCAGAAAAAAAATAGCAGGGCGTGATCAAGGGTAGGCAATTTAAGATGATGGATTATCAACTAGCATGTCTCCTGTCAATTCCAAAAGCTTTCTGACTGCTCACTTTTCATTTCCAAAGCTTCAAACTCGAATAGCTCTTCACAAAAACAATCGAGCCAGACAAATTGATATAACTGCTTTATGAAGCCTGGTGTCCACTGCCATCTCCTTCCTGGTCTCCCAATTTTATCTAACATTGCTGTGAAGAAAAGAAATGAAAGTTTATCAAGGTACTCGCAATGTGTCAAGCTCTACATAAGGCACTTAACATATGCTATTTTCCTTAATACTCTCAACAACCTGTTTTACTCATGAGAAAACTGACATTCATAAAAATTAAACAGATCACAGAGTTGTCATGTGCTGACACCAGAACTAGAAAATGAGAGTGTAACCACCAAGTCCACTAGGAACTAAATAGAGGTAAAACTCTTCTAACCATGGGTAATCTATTTATTCATTTATGAACCTTTTACTATCCCCCAGCATTGTGGGTTGAACTATGTGTGTATCCCCGAATGCACATGTTGAAGTCCTAACCCCTTAATGTGGCCTTAATTGGAGATCAGGTCTTCATAAAGGCAGTCAAGTTAAAACGTGATCATCAGGATGGGCCCAGTGCCCTTACAGAAAGGAGAATTTAGACATAGCAACAGACACGCATATAGGGAGAATACTATGTAAAGATGAAGAGATCAGGGTGATTCTTCTACAAGCCAAGGAACAGCAAATGTTGCCAGCAAACCACCAGAAACTAGTCCAGAGATACCGTATAGACCAGATTCTCCCTCCCAACCCTCAAAAGGAACCAATCCTGTCAACATCTTGATTTCAGAAATCTCGATTCCAGAACTATGAGACAATACATTTCTGTTGCCTAGGCCACCCAGTGTGTAGTATTTTGTTATGGCAGCATTAGCAAGCTAATAGACCCAGTTAGTTGGACATCAAAGTCCAGTACTGGTTTCATGAAAGTAAGCCATCACAGCTATGGTGGTCCCTCACATTCAGTGCAAAACTCCTCCCATCCATTTCCTTATTAGCATTCACCACAACCACAAGAGGGAGTGGGAAACAGTGAATATTCTTTTCCCACTTGACAGATAAGTAATCAGAAGATGAGAAATTAGCTTTGTCTCCAACAGTAGCCTAGTAACCAAGGGGCAGACCCAAAACTTGGACCCAAGGTCTTCTGCTCTGGGTCCAGTGAGAATTCCACTGTAAGATACTGACTCCCTAGAGCAATGTGAGGGGACATTGAGCAGGGCCATGTTCCCTAAACATGTAAAGTCATTATCACTACCCATCTTTCCATCTTGCTAACTTCCATCATTGTAACTTGAAAGTTATTCAGAGCTTTGAGTATTCCTTAAGGAAGTGAAGCATAAAGAAACTTTAATGACTGTCTCATTTTTCAGAGGACTTCCTCCAAAAAGGCCTGTTGGGATGGGGACTTTGTGTTTCACTTGGCCAATTGTTGTCATGCAGCAACTTACCCGTCTGTCCCCTCGTACCTACCCCTAAAGAAAGGAGAGTCTGTGAGACGGATCCTTTCTGGGACTTTGCTTCACCTTTGTGTTTGCACCTTATGTCTCCCTGTTTGGCCCCAAAGGATGGCTGGTTAGTCAATGACAGGTAAGATTCCTCAAGGGAGGAGCAACCTAAGACAGGCACAGTCACATAGAGGCCATCAGGAGAACTCACGGGGTTGATAGAGGTGGGCATAGACTACCACCTTCCCCTGTCTAGGGAGAGCTTCTGCCTCTGTGGCTATATTCCTTTCCACAACTGGCTTGGGAAGTGATTCAATGATGTTATAACATCAGTTCTCCTATTCTTATCAGTAAGTTTCAGCATAAAGGTTTTGTCCCTGGGGAGGCACATACCACAATTATTAAGACATCATGGGAACTTTCAATTCCAGCTGCTTGCAGGCAAGGGTGATTGGTTTGCATCAGATTTCTGGTATGATGTATGAGACTCACAGAACATGGAGAAAACAATGCTACTTCCTTGTGTGTACATCAATAAAAGCCACAAGGTGGCCCGATTTGGGACCCTTAGTCCTTTGAGGCTATGAAACCCTTGGCCCCTATTGCATAAATTTCTTGACTTTCTTTCTTAACCCTTTGCCGCCCCTTCTCGTTCCCTCACTGCTTGTGTTGCACTGGACGTGACAGCCAAGGACGATATTAAAAGGAGTCAGCCCAAAGCAGTTACTCTTGAAGCAGTACACATGTATTAACTACCCACAATGCCCCTGGTACTGTGCTGGTCCCTTGGAAGATGAAGTTGCCTAAGACACAGTTCTCATCCTCATTGGCTTATAACCAGGGAGAGACAGACATATAAAGAGAGAATTTCCCAGAGGGGCACTTAGCGCAGACTGATTGCTCAGAGAAGGCTTCCAGTAGGGCTGATGGCTAAGGAGAGTACCCACCTTACCTCTCCCAATTCCCCCCAAATGACACAGGTCCTCTGGAGAACAAAATCTTCCAGATACTCCAGAAAGTTCATCAGCCAATATGCTAACTGAAAAAAGAAACCAAGTGTCTTCCTTCCAAATTTATAACTCTGTTCCTTCTCCCAAAAATAGTTCTCACCGCCACTCCAGTGATGGTGGGGGAATATTTTTACCTCTTATCAGTCTTTTCAATATTGTTCTATATTCTGAATGTTCTATATTCTTGCACACTTACTATGTGCCAGGTGCTTTGCTAAGTACTTTTCATACTTGACCACATATAATTTCTATTTTACAGACGAGTAAACACAAAAAGGTTAATTTAGCCATGATTATAAAAGTAGCAGAGAATGAATGTTCTCTACTTAATATTCACTCTACCCTTTTGCTTTTTAAGAGACCCTAACTTTATTCAGGGCTGCAAAATACCCAACTGAAAACTATGTTCCTTAGCCTCCCTTACAACTAGGATGGTTATGCGACATAGTCACTTAGAGGGGGTTGGTTCTAGCAAGCTTTTTGAAAGAGTCTGAATAAACCGGCACATACTATTGTGCTCTTTGCCTTTCTCCATGTGTCCTAACTAAAACAAGACTGTGACACCTGGTGCTCCTGCAGCCACACTGAGACCAAGAAGACACACACACACGATTGCTGAGCACCATGGGAGAACCTAGAGTCACCAGTGACATTTATGGATGCTGTGCCAGTGATAAACTACCCACTTCTGGATTTCTTATTGCTTGATAGAAAAATAGAACTCTGTATATTATTTATATCCTTTTTATTTGTTTATCTTACTTGCAGTTGAATTCATTCGCAAAGTGAAACACATAACTGATTAGTGGTAAAATATTCCTTAAAGGCATATTATTGTCTCCAAAATTTACAGCCATCAGGTCTCACCTTGTGGATCTGGGAGTAGGGAGAGGGAAGGACAATGGTATGTTTATAATGCAGGATTAAACAGGGAGTAAACTGGACACAAGTAGGAGGAGAGGACAGAAGTAGGAGAATTATCAGATATGAAACTGAGGAAAAAGAGCTGTGCTGGGAGACCAGCAATCTGGACTCTACCCTGGCTCAGCCAGTAAATAATGGTGATGCTGAGTAAGTCACATTCTGGGCTTGAGTCTCTTCATCTTTACAATGAGAGGTTAGGTTACAGATCCCAGGGTCCCCACACAGAGGGTCAACTAGGCTATGGATCACACAAAGCAAGGAGCCCCTGTATTCCCAGTGGTTCCCAATGAGATTTCTGTGAAGCCCGGTCCTGGGCTATTTCACATTTCACTAGAGACTCTCTGAGACTGTAGTAACTCTGTCACCCTTCTCCGTACTCCCACTGTAGCCAGGAAACATCCACGAACGTGTACAAAGAATGTGCACCATACGCAGCAGACACCTCCCCATGTGCACTAAGCTTTTCTCAGGAGCGCAGAGTCCTTCCCGTGTGCACTGAGTCCTTCTCGTGTACACCAAGTCCTCTCTGGGTTCAGGAAGTCTCTCCCATGCCCATTCCATCTTCACCATGTGTCTCCCACATATTTACAGAGTCCAGCCAAATCTAGCCGATAAGACAATTCCACTCACTCAGGACTATAAAATCTCATTTCCATCTGAGTAGTTCAAAGAACTGCACGAGATTATGCTTTCTTTCTCAAGGGTTCCAAGAAATTTACAGCTATTTCTCTTTGATATATAGAAATTTATTATCAGCAGGCACATTGAGGTTTTTGAGCTCTGAATTCCCTTTATAGAACAAGACAGCTTACAAAAAAACAAAAGTATAAAACAGTTGTTGAACAGACTTTAGGAAAAAAAAGGGAAACAAAAAGCCAGAGATAACACATGATCTTACACTGTTGCCAGAAAGAGCCACAAACTGGTTCTGAAATTCTTAGTTCCTAAGGCAAAATTCCCTCAGTTTCAGAGACACTAACTTCCTTCAAGTCACACAGTCACAGCAAATCTGTAGCCAAGTCAACCAGGAAATTTAGGGACAAAGCCTGGACCCTTGGACACCTTCTTAGCACTTAACTATCCCAAATGAGCCCACTGACAACCCGTTACAAGCAAAGCAACCAGGAAGCTGAGGGACAAGACTCCCCTAAATTTTGCAAAGCAGAGTTGTTTACACAATAAACATTGAACATGTCAAACCACTAGAGATCGAGGTGGTTTTCAGGACTTGGTGCTCAGCCCGTGGGGGCAACCACTGCTATCACAAAGCGACAGGGCAGAGGGGTGGCTAGTCAGAAATACATCAGTGAAAAGCATCACGGACAGGAGGACTGTTGATGCCCATGTAAGCAGCACCTTCAGGAGGGAAAGCCGTTTTTAGAGTCCAGACCTGGAACTTTTGTGGGATGAACAGCCTGTTGTTACTACCGTTTGATGTGTGCAGTTCTTCTTATTATAATTCCATTTGCAGCAAGCAAGCTTCTGATTAAGGTTTAGCTTCCCAGGGAGGCCTTCCTCTGGGACAAGAAGAATACATACTCTGGGTACTCATGAAATCAGGTCTGAGCCTGCAGGACTGAGGGCCAAACACCAGATCATTGCCAATTCTCTAAGGGATGAAACGCATCCTTTCAGGACACTTGGAAGGTCACCAGCCAGTGGCTCCCCTGGAGGCTCCGGTCTCTATGCTTTGTGATCCAACTACCACAGGGGCGAGCATTGAGGAGAGCTCAGTTTCCACCCCAGATCTCTGCTTTCATGCCTCACCTCTTCCCTTACTTGTTTGGGTAACCTCCGTGGACAACCTTGGGCCTGGTCACCAGTGAGTGATACATGTTACTTCTGGGAACTTGTGCTTGCCCCAGACCCTGCACATTGAGGTAAAAAATCATTACATCTCAAAGAACCAAATTGCTAGTACTTTACATTTACTATGCAAATTACCCATGGGCAAATTTGAAAATTATAGCTCTTCACTGGTGTTTTATACCAGATTTCAAACAGCCCAGCCCAGCGTGAAACCACAGGGAACTAAAATGAGGATGGAGGCGGAAAGTGAAGAAGGATTGACTTTATCTTCTGATTAGTTGAGATGAAAAATGACTTGAGAGACACAAATGGAATGACAATAACATGCTTCATTGGCCTGACCGCCTGCTGTTCATAAACAGATAATGGAGCCCCAGGAAGCTTATGTGGCTTAAGCCTGTTTGTGATGACCAAACAGAACTGTTTTCATTTTGGACTTCAAATACATTCCTAGGCTAATGTAAAATACAGGAAAGAAAATTGTTAATAAAATGCAGGACTCATATTACATTCAGTGGGAGGTCGGTATTGAGAAAGAGACAGAACAACACAGAGTTACTGAGCCTTCTGAGTTCAGTTTCGAAACGATTTCCCCTAGAGGGCCTTTGCTGCCCACAATCAGAAGCAAGCTCTCAATTCCCATATCTTTTTCTTACAGTCGTTTTTCTGAGGTTTGATTAACATACAGAAAGCTGTTCATATTTTAATGTATAAACTTCATGAGTTTGAATAAGTATACACTTGTAAAACTATTACCACAACCTATGCCAGAAATACATCCATCACCTCCAAAAGTTTCCTACCACCCTATTTATTTATTTGTTTGTTTATTCATGTTTTCTGTGATAAGAATACCTAACAAAATATCTGCATTCTTAGTACATTTTTATGTACAGCATACAGTATTGTTATCTATAGTTCTCTAGGTCTTATTCATCTGTATAACTGAAACTTTGTACCCTTTGACCCTCTTCTTGTCTCCTCCCCAGCCATTGGGAACCACTACTCTACTCTCTGCTTCTATGAGTTTGACTATTTTAGATTCCTCATATATGTGGTATCACGTAGTATTTGTCCTTCTGTGTCTGGCTTGCTTCATTTAGCGTAATATCCTCTAGGTTCATTCATATTGTCAAGTGGCAATATTTCCTTCCCTTGTTTGGCTGAATAATATTCCATTGTGAGTATTACTACATTTTCTTTATCCATTCATCTGTCAATGGACATTTAGTTTGCTTCCATGTCTTGCCTATTGTGAATAATGTTGCAATGAACATGAGAGTGCAGATACCTCTTTGAAATTCTGATTTCAATTCCTTTGGATATATACCCAGAAATAGGATTGCTGGATCATATGGCAGTTCTATTTTTAATATTTTGAGAAACTTCCATACTGTTTTCCATAGTGGTTGCCTCAAGGAACTAGAAAGAGAGCGGGGAAAAACAAAACAAAACAAAACAAAACAAAACAAAAAACTAAGCCTCACGTTAACAGAAGGAAGAAAATGCTAAAGATTAGAGCAGAAATAAATGAAATAGAGAATATAAAAAATGTTTAAATCAACAATACTAAGAGTTGGTTTTTACAAAAGAAAAACAAAATTGATAAACCTTAGTTTTATTCCCAGCCTGTCACCAGAACCACGGGTATGCTGGCTATATTATAAATTCTTTCTCTGGTTATTGAAAGATTAAAAAAGAAAAAAAGTTAAATCACTAAACAAAAGGCAATCACCATGTCCTAGGGATCTGAACACAGACTCTAGTTGCTAGATTTATTCTAACGTAACAGAACACTTTGTCCATTCTCATACCCACTTGTCAAGGTGTGATTGGGTACCCCCCCCCCCCCCCCAGCTTACAGCAATCCTCTCTGACCATTTCTCAGCAGGAAATAAAAACCCTCTCTTCCACATGAATGAACTCCCATGTTTTTGCTGTCCTCTTTTGAGACATTTAGCTCTTTCTGTCTTGTTCAAAGTTGTCATTCTATGTGTCTTAGCTTCCTGACCTCAAATACCACTCCATTATGCAAGTTAATTTCGCTCTCTTGGGAGCCAAGGCAGCCCCTTCTATGTGCCTTTTCTGTAGCATTTATAGCACTTCCTCCCGGTTATTTGCTGATAGGTTCGTGCCCCACTCCTTCTCATCACTATTTTTGAGTTCACTAGAGCAGTGAAGGCGTTTTTCATCATTGTATGACCAGTGCTTCATACAGTGTTAGTAATTATGGACTGAATTCCATACGATCAGAGACTGAAATTTAGTCATCTCAAAATGTGCCTCACACATAGGAACTTGCTTATTACTTGTTAATTGAATGGAAAGTCTGAAGAAGTGGCTATTTCCAAGGATGTAAAGCTCTATTATTTTTTAAAAATATTATTTTTACATTTATGTAGTAAAGAGTATGAGTGGGAGAAGTGGTTCTTGGAAAAGGTTTGATTCATGACAGTCGTGTTTTATGCAAGCGCATTAGCTTTGCAAAACGGCCTGTCCTTGAAGTTCATAAGTCATAGACTGGAAAGTGGTCTTAAGAGTGATGCATTTAGTTCAACTCATATCTGATAGTT
Organism: Rhinolophus sinicus; assembly: GCF_036562045.2. Taxonomy (NCBI): domain Eukaryota; kingdom Metazoa; phylum Chordata; class Mammalia; order Chiroptera; family Rhinolophidae; genus Rhinolophus; species Rhinolophus sinicus. The sequence continues at coordinate 50,657,895 of NC_133751.1, forward strand.
AAACATCCAGCCTATGTGGGAAGAAGAAAACACTAGTTCCTTAAGCAGCACATAAAACTTTCAGGCAGCTATATTAGAATGCACTTTCTATATTAGCCAGTCATTACAAACAATGATTAAGAAAATCCTGTGACCCAAAGGAACATGTTTTATATAAGGGTAAGTGAAAAGGAAAAAAAAAAGTACAAAAGCCAACACAGGCATCATGAACATATCCATGAAAAACGTGCATGGGAGAAAGAGACGGAAGAAAATACATCAAAATCATAGTTCATTTACTCCTTTACCAAACAGCATTAAGGCCCTACTCTGTGCGAGGCACTGATCTAGGTCCTGTGGGTATTGCACGTACGAGAGAGACAAGCCCTCATGGCTGAATCATGCTGATGAAATTGGGCTGAATTTTATTTTCTCTATGTGCCACCTTATCTGGCCTAGGCTTATTTTAATAATTATAATCCTGTAAGATTTAAGAAGCCCTTCCTTATACTGAAAGCACATGAAAAAAATATCTTTTATTTTTTTGAATCCTGGAGATCTTAAAAATGGTACTATATTAATAGTTCTTCTCATGAAGATGCTGAGCTTCTGTTAAGGAAGAGATTATCAGTTGTGCCAAGGTGAGTGTGAAACTGTCTGCAAGGAATTTAGCAACTAGGTAATACTTTTCAATGCTATAAAAAAACAAAAACAAAAAACAGAACAACCACACAATTCTCACATGGGAGAGGGCTTTTCAATTTATGTATTCAGATGACCTGAATTAAGAGCAGAGCTAGACCAAGAAATCATAAGGTAATGTTATAATACAACCACGCGGGGGCAGGGAAGCTGACCGTGGGACCCTTGAGCCAGTGTCCCTCGGTATTCCTTGAACATCAGTGTGAAGTCCTCTAAGGACAAACCATTCCAGGTGTTTGATGAAACCATCACAGACAAGGAGTTTGGCTCATTAAAAGCTTCATAACTAGTCCAGGATGGGGAGTTCTACACTTGACATGGCTCTTCCTTTCGTGTTTAGTTGCCTTCAAACGGAGCTGGGCTGGAGGGGGCATGAGTACCTGCTCCCATCAATTCTGTGAAATGATCCTTTATTCGAGATGCATGTCCACCCTGCGACGTGGCTGGGAATGATGGCTTGGATGACAGCACGGAGTTTGGGGAGGAAGTCCAATGAAAGACCAAAACTGCCTCAGTCGAGCTCCCTGAAAGTCAGTACAAAATTACCCCAATTCTAAATTCACCAATAATAGAGTTTAACCAAGTATCTTTGCTGGCCTGTTGGGGTACAGGCGAGGCTACCCCAAAATATGCCACTTTGGCATGTTGATTATTTTGAATTAAAGCTACTTGTATAGCAGCCTGTATAAGGACACCTTAAACTTCCTTTGTCTCCCTGAAAGCAGGAAATAAGTCTCCTTTGTGAAAGGTGCCCTCCCTGCACTGGAGACTGAGAGAGACATCCTTATCACAAGTTAGAGAATTCAGGGCCAAGAAGCCTGTATAAATAAACCTTGTTACTCTTTTACTAATTTATTACCGAAACTTTGCATAGATTCTTCACTAAGTAGCACCCAAACCTAAGTTTCTTTTTTCTATCAAATCCTCAAAAAGTTGTTTCTTTGTGTAAAAAGATATAAAATTCCCTGTGTTTTGGTTACTCTCTGAGCATCAATTTTATGAACACCCGTGTGCACAACATTAAATGGGTTTTTCTCCTGTTGATCTGTCTTGTGTCAATTTTACTACTAGCCCAGCCACAAGAACTCAAGGGAGGGAAGGGGGAAATTTTCCCCTCCCCCACAGGCCCATGCTGACAACTTCAAAATTGATATTTTTTTTGTTTGTACTTGCTGGAGTGAATAAAACCTGCCAAGACAGCTAGCTGCTTTAGTGAGTTTTACAGCCTGTGTTCTCACAGCAACTTGATGTCAAAATCAGTATTGTTCCTCGGTACGAAGGACTTTGGTGGAGCAATATGGACTGCCTAAGGAAGGGCATGGTTTGCCCTATTCTGATGAGATTAGTACATGATCTTCATTTCTACAGGATTATTTACTGGCAACCAGGTTCTATCTCACGGTCTTGCTCTAAATTCACAACATTTCTGCCACACCAAGTATATACTTCTTCTATTTCATGACAAGATTTGGGGTGGCTGTGCGAGGTCATCAGGCTTCTTAGCATACATGCTTGTTGTGCCCAGGCGGCGGCAAAACTCAAGTGCTCATTTATTAAGATCTACTTGAAATGTACTCTTTTCAATATGAACAGTTGTTTCTCCCCCCACCCTTTGGCAATTTCCTGCCTCAGTGGCTTTATTTAAAAAAATGATTAATATAAGAATTCAGTCATACTTGCATAGGAAAGCTCTTAGCCTGATTGGAAATTAAATAACTATTTCCTATTGACGGCATTTCCAATGAAATGAAAGTTCCCGAAGTGAATGTTCCTGGGAGGGTGCTAACTCATAAGAGTTGAGGTGAGTATTAATTGCCCTTTTTCTATTTATAATAACAGTGTTACCAAGACTGAACAAGTTGTCCATAAAAGTAATGAAGAGCAATTGTAAAGGGTATCTACTCTGTGAGAAAGGTCTAGAGAGAGCCAAGATGAAAAAGATCAAATCTATTTCACAGAAACCAGGATGGATGGTCTTTTTATTCAGATTCTCTCAGACATTGATCTACACTGTGAAAACAGCAGAACACCTGACACTTGAAATAAATCTATTATTAAGCCAAATTGTTTTGTTGGTGTTCTCGTATCAAGTTTTTTTTCCTCTGGCTTGCTTTCCTAGATTCAACCATAAAAGAATCTCTTTCTTCCCACACAGCAATCAGTGAGCACTATGTAAAAGAGAAAATGCACTGGTTCAATTCTCCAAGTAACACAGGCTGGTTAGGAAATATAACCTAACTAGCATTTGTATCTCAATTTCCCCACCTGTGAAATGGGATTCTTATTCCTGGCACCTTATTGTGTTACTGCGGGGATCAAACAAAATAACAATTATGGGAAAGTGATGTAAACTAGAAAGTGCTGCGCTCCTATTGCACTAAAATTATATTTTGATTGCATCGCTTGGTTTTGTAGAGGAGGACAATATTTTTCCCTCTATTTTCCTAGGTTTCATGGCTGGGATTTTCTAATCAAACTGATAACAGATCAACAAGAGAAAAAACAGTTTTAATTACATATATATGCACAGGAATTCACAAAGGAAAATGCAGCTCAAGGAGATGGCTAGATTGAGATTCAAATAACATCTTGACTTAAAGGAAAAGGAAATTTGGGGCTTTTGAGGAAAGTCATGGGAAGGTGAAGGGAGGAAATATATGGTAAATAAGGTTTGTCTTTTGTTATGCAGATAAGATTCTATCAGGTAATACCATGTTTCCCCGAAAATAAGACCTAACCAGATAATCAGCTCTAATGCGTCTTTTGGAGCAAAAATTAATATAAGACCAGGTCTTTAATATAATATAATAAATATAATATAACATAACATAACATAACATAGCATAACATAACATAACATAACATAATATAATAATACTGGGTCTTATATTAATTTTTGCTCCAAAAGAGGCATTAGAGCTAATTGTCTGGCTAGGTCTTATTTTCGGGGAAACACGGTAGGAGTTGTCTCCTAGAGTAGCTAGGAAGACATCTTTCCAAATGGAAATTTCTTTTACCAATGTAAATTTAATTTATAAAAGGGGAAATTTATACTCTTCTTTTTAGACAGTTGGGAGGAGGTAAAGATCTCTTCCTGCATCTACTGGTGCTCAAAGTAATCCATATGCCCAAGAGTCATATTTTGAGGTGGCATATTCTGGTAGCCTTCAGTATTCTTAAAAACAAGAAACAGGCCCCAAAATAGAGTCATTTGTGCTAAGCCCCCATCACAAACAGAGACTTCATTTCAGTTTTGGTTTTCCCAGAAATGGAATCTTAAACCAATCAGGAATCCCTTTATCAGCACTAGTTAGGTAATTTGCCCAATGATCCCTGCCATCCGCTAAAGGAAAGCAACCTTGCAATAACCAACCCATTTTTTTTTCTGTCTTGTAGAGCTTCCTCATTCCCATTTCCCTTCTGCCTATAAAAGTCTTCTATTTTGTACAGCTCCGCAGAACTTGTGTCTATCTGCTAGATTAGATGTTGCCCAGTTCATGAATTGTTGAATAAAGCTAATAAGATCTTTAAAATTTACTCAGTTGAATTTTGTTTTTTAACAGTATCATAATTTATCTGAATACATGTCTGTCTCCCTAATGGATTGTGAGGCCAGGGTTTATCAGTTTCAATGACAAATTAACAGGGCATTTCTGTCAGTCTCTTTAAAAGGCATGGGTCTACATGGCATCAAATGATGTGCAAAGAAAAAAAAATCAGTAACTCAGTTTCACATCATGGAGAACAAACATCCGAATATTTTCCTGCATTATTTCACTTTTTTGACATCACGCGATATTTGTCATACAGTCACTAACTAACCTGAGATGGATTTGTCAGTCTTTATCATTGATCGATCTGGATGTAATGAGGAGACTGTGCACACACATGCACATACAGACTTCCCCAGGGTATAAAAGCAGCACAGAAAGAGGAGTGTGTTTGTGTGTATATGTGTGAGTGTGTTGAAGGTTACACAAACCAAGAGAAAAATAAAGCAGAGAGATCTACGTAGTAAGAACAAGAAGTTTTTGCTGTTGTTATTATTAAAGTAAATTGATCAGGAAAACAGGAAGAGGAAAAATATACCACAATAGGGAGAAATCATAGTAGGGTTGGCATCCACAAAGCATCATGTCCTGTATAATCAAACATGGGTTCCAGAGTCCCACAACTTAGTCCCACAGCTTTCTGATATACCAAGGTGCAGAGAAGAAAGTCAGAGGAACATCGGCCACAGATACAGAATCCACATCTATGAGGTAAACACACAATGGCTCCCAGTAGCAACACAATGTATTCTAGTATTGAAACATTTTCTCCTGTGCACAGTCATAAAGGGCACACTGGTGTGGGTAATATCAACACATTTCCAACAAACACAATGCTTTCACTGTACCATGCCAATGTCAGTAAAAGTAATTCTAAGGGTGGCCAAAACCGTGCTTTAAATCAGAAGCTCTGTAGCCCTGGAACCCAGCTGACTGACTCTCCAAAGCTCTTACCAACTGTGAGAGCTTGGACATACTGCACAGTCTTTCTTTTTTTTTTTTAGTTTGAGTTTTCACATCTGAGAAAGAGGAATAATATTTACCCTGATAGCATTTGTGGGGGGAAATAATTTGAGGACATAGTACCTAGCAAATAATAGTTTCTCAATAAATATAGTCTCCTTTCCCCTTATTCCCCTCTCCCATGTGAATGCCCAGCAAATCTGGAGAGAACCCATGTAGTCCTGGTCCTGAATGAGAGACTACTATAGAGTATAACTTCCTTTGACCCAAATCCTGAGTGAAAACGATGAACAGATATTTTATGAATCAAGCCCTTAATCCAAAATTAGGTTTTCTGTACACATCCTTCAGATCTGACATCTCTTTAATGAACCCATTACTTTGAGAGTTAATTTGTAACAAATAGCTTGGTAGCCCAGATCTTTGCTCTGCTCTCTTTTCATCTGCTCAGCAAGACCACAGGCATTAACTATATGAATATATTCTACATTTAAAAACAAAACAAAACAACAACAAAAAAAACCTCCCACCCCTGGATACTTATCCCTTGAAGGAAGCCTGAGACCTCAGCCACAACAAAGCCTTGGTGTGTGGGACCCCCGCAGGGTTCATGAATTTCAGCTGCTTGTAAGAAATTATCTGTTTTGCTGGACCCTCGCTGGGATCAATCAGGCCCTCAGTGGTTGGTGCCAATTAAGAGCTAGTGTGATGCAAAGAGAATATTTTAAACACTGTTTGACACCAAGTATTCTCTGTACTCTTCCCACCTCTCTCTCTCTCCCTCCCTTCCTCCTCCCTAACTCTTCCACCAACCATCTTTTCAGTCATTTTCTTCTTTTATCACGATTCCACTCTGAAAGTCTGTGATACATAATGAAAGTAATGGCACTTGCTCTTTTCTGAAGAGAGATACTGTTTACCAAGTGATCTCCCGTCTTTTCATGAGCTCCCAACAGCCTGCTATAGGATGGCAAGCAGAATTGATCAAGGACTCAGCCTCCTGGTCCCACTCCGTTCTTCACAAAGCTGCCAAAGTTACTTTCTGAAGATCAAATCAAATCTGTCATTCCTCAGCTTAAAATAAATCCCTGGCCCCCCCTCACTGCCCAGTGCATAAAGCCCTCCAAGGGCGGATCTGCCCTTCTCCTCGGCCTCATCTCTCACCACGCCTCCTTCTTTCCCACTCACTCTTGCAATTCACTACATAGTAAACTATGTCTTGCCTACCTGTTCCTCCTTGTCTCTAAACTACCCACATCATCCTGGCCATCCCAGTAGCTAGCTCATATACATTCTTTAAGATCCAACTCAAGCACATCCCCTTCTAAGAAACCTTACCCAAAACTCTCAAGATGACTCAGGTACCCCGTGCTGTATTTTCTGGTACTAGTGCTTGCTTCTAGCATAGCATTTCTCAGACTAAAGTATCATAGTCAGTAAACTCTGTTGTTCAAACTTCCAACAGACATGGGTGTTCCTTGACAGTAAGTGTAGGCTTTATGTGCCTCTGTTTCCTCTGTGTCTGGTATCTCATACATGGTGAGCCACGAGTTTGCAGCCTGGCTGCTTGTCACAGTCACCTGGGTGAGTTTGTTCACAGTGTAGATTCTCCAGCCTTACCTTGGACCTATTAAATCAGTGTATCAGTGGAGGGGAGAGGTGGAGCTTAGGTTTCTATGTTTTGTTAAAGCACCATGAATGATGTACAAAGCTGGCTAAGAATTAGGTGGAAGTGAGAGATCCAAGATGGCGGAGTAGATAAACACTGTGTCTGTGTCCTTCCATGAGCACATTAAAATTACAATGAAATTATAGAACAATCCATCTGGAGAACCATCTGAAGTCTAGCTGAACAGAAGTCCTACAACTGAAAATATAAACAAAAAGCCATATCGCGACTGGTAGGAGGGGCAGAGACATGGAATGGGAACCACACCTGTGTGTGGCGGTTGAGAATCAGGAGGGATATTTTGGCCGCCTTGGTTTCCCCCAGAGGAGTGAAGGACCCCACCCCCCCACACCAGGCTCTCCAACCCGGAGTACTTGTGCCAAGAAGAGGAGCCCCCACAACATCTGGCTTTGAAAAACAGTGGAAATTCCGATCATTTGTGTAGACCGGAAGGCTGAGGGAAACCCAGCCGTCCTCTTAAATGGCCCTTGCACATACTCGCTCGGATGCAGGCACTCACCTTGGGCTCCCACGGAGAGATGGTCACTCAGGGATCCTTGGAGACATACAAGGGTGCAGACTGAGGTGTGTGGGTTCCGGGGAGGACTGGAGGATGGTTGGCATTTCTCCAACAAAGAGTCCTCCTCCTGGGCAGCCAGCAGGCAGGCACCATCTTTGCTATGTTGAGCCTGCCCCCACAGGCCAAATCTGAATCTGATTGGCCTGCTGAGCTCTGCTGCTCCGCCCTGCTGACTCAGCTGGGATCCTACAACACCCAACTCATGCACCGCTGAAGGCACTTCTAGCAAGCAGACAGCCCCGCCTGCATTGCTCTCTTTCTTGGAAAACTATCAGAGTTCACAGGCTCCTGACAGGTGGCAATTGGCCTCAGTGTGCTCTGAGACTTTTGCTGAGTCAGTCCAGGCTCAGCACTGGCACCAAAACAGAGTCTACATTAACCTGGTGACCACAGCTGTTCCCAATCTAGTGACTCCCTAGAGACCCTGCCTCACCCAACTAAGTACTGCACGAGGCTTTATCAGTGGCTTAGCCTTAAGACAGCCAGCAATAGCAGCAGGCCTCCAGGTGTCCTGGCTTTTTGTGGAGTTACCCTAGGCCTGGTACTGGTGGCAACTGTTCTCTGTTTGCAGCATGGCCGCTCCCATGTGCCTCCAGGTTTAGCACATGCAGTAAACAACTGTGGATCTCTTTGTAGTACTTACCAGGTAGTGCCCGGCCAATCACAGGCAGTGCCTGACCTGGGCCTGCACCACAGCCCCGCCCAAGAAGTCACAGAACCAACATACTTGGAGGTTGGCTTCAAACCACAGCAGAGCACCACCCAATTAGCCCCAGAAGTGGCACACACAAAGGATGGTCTCAACAGGCACCAAAGCCCATTGGGGCAAATCACATTGAGTGGGGGAAGCCTCCCACACAGCAGCCCATAAGCTGTGGACATGGCCAAATCAGCCTGAGGGTCAGTCCCACCCACTGACATGCCAATAGCAGTCAAGGCTCCACTATAACAAGAGAGCACACACAACCCATATAAGGGACACTCCTGGAGTATTGGTTCAGGTGACGAGGGAGACTGTGCCATTGGGCCCCACAGGACATCTAAAGTATAAGGCCACCTGGCCAAGACTAAGAGACATAGCAGGTCTGCCTAATATATAGAAACAAACACAAAGAGGTAGCCAAAATGAGGAAACAAAGAAATGCATCCCAAATTAAAAAACAGGAAAAAAAAGTCAGAAAAAGATCTAAACAAAATTGAGGCAAGCAACCTACCAGAGACGGAATTCAAAACAATGATTCAAAACAATGGTTATAAAGATGCTCAAGGAACTTAGTGAGAACTTCAACAGAGATTGCAAACATAAAAAAGGACATAGAAACTATAAAAAAAAAATTCAGAAATGAAGAATAGAATAACTTAAATGAAGAATGCACTAGAAGGAATCACCAGCAGACTAGATGAAGCAAAGGATCGAATCAGTGATTTGTAAGACAAGGTAGCAGAAAACACTCAATCAACAGAGCAAAAAGAAAAAAAAAAGAATCCAAAAAATGAGGATAGTTGAAGAGACCTCTGGGACAATATCAAGTGTAACAACAATTGCATCATAGGGGTGCCAGAAGAAGAGATAAAGTAAGAGATTGAGAACCTATTTGAAGAAATAATGACTGAAAACTTTCCTATCCTGGTGAAAGAAATAGACACACAAGTCCAGGAAGCTCAGAGAATCCCAAAAAGGATGAACCCAAACAGGACCACACCTATACATAATTATAATTAAAATGGCAAAGGTAAAAGAGAAAGAGAGAATCCTAAATGCAGCAAGAGAAAGGCAACTAGTAAATTATATGGGAGCTCCCATAAGAGTGTCAGCTGATTTCTCAACAAAAGCTTTGCAGGCCAGAAGGAACTGGCAGAAAATATTCAACGTGACGAAAAGCAAGGACCTACAAACAAGACTACTCTACCCTGCAAGGCTACCATTTAAAATCGAAGGAAAGATAAAGAACTTCCCAGACAAGAAAAAGCTAAAGAAGTTCATCACCACCAAACCAGCATTACAAGGAATGTTAGAGGGATTTCTTCAAGATGGAAAAAAACTAATAACAAAAATTATGAATAATAAAATGACAATAGCTACATATCTACCAACAATTACTTTCAATGTAAATGGATTAAATGCTCCACTCAAAAGAGATAAGAGGGCTGAATAAATAAGGAGAAAAAACCGTAAACCCTTATACATGCTGCCTACAGAGACTCACTTCATATTGAAAGACACACATAGACAGAAAGTAAAGGGATGGAAAAAATATTTCATGAAAATGGAAATGAAAACAAAAATAAAAACAAAAAAAGCTGGGATAGCAATATTTATATATGCCATAGAAAATAGACTTTAAAACAAAAGCTATAAGAAGAGACAATGAAGGACCTAGTAATACCACTTCAGGGTATTTATCCACAGAAACCCAAATGCTACTTCGAGGGGACATGCACATCCACATGTTCACTGCAGCATTGTTTCAATGGCCAAGATGTGGAACCAGCCTGTATGTCCATCAGTGGAAGAATGGATAAGGAGGAGGTGGTACGTATATAACAATGAAATATTGCCCAACCACGGATGGGAATGGGTTCTTACCATCTGCAGTGGCATGGATGGACCTGGAGGGAGTTGTGCTGAGCGGAGTATGTCAGACAGAGAAAGACAGATTCAATGTGATTTCACTTATATGTGAACTCTAAGAACAAAATTAACACACAAACCCGAAACAAACTCATAGATACAGAAAACATTTTGATGGTTGCCAGATGGGAGGGGGATTGGGGTGTGGATGAAAGAAAGGGAAGGGATTGTGAAGTACAAATTAGTTGTTATAAAGTAGTTATGAGGATGCAGGATATAGCATAAGGGATACAGTCAATAACATTTTAATAACTATGCATGGTATTAGATGGGTACTAGATTTTTGGTGGTTATAGATGGAAGGGGTCTGGGGACAGGGGGAAAATATGAAGGGATTAAAAAGTACAAATTGGTAGTTATAAAATAGTCATGGGGCTGTAAAGCAAAGCACAGGGAATATAGTAGATAATATGATAATAACTATGTATAGTGCCAGCTGGTACTAGACTAGTCAGGGGGATCACTTCCTAAATTATATAAATGTCTAACCACTATGCTGTACACCTGAAATGAATATAAAATAATATTGACTGTCAACTGTAATTTATAAATTTAAAAATTGGGAGAAAGGGAAGGGGAATAAAAGGTTCAAATTTCCAGGTATAAAACAAATAAGTCATGGGGATGTAATGCACAACATTGGGAATATAGTCAATAATATTGTGATAGCATCGTACAGTGTCAGACAGTTGCTGGACTTATGGTGATCACTTCTTGAGGTATATAAATGTTGAATAACTGTGGTGTACCCTGAAACTAATATAATATTTCATGTTAGCTATATTTTTAATAAACATCTTTTTAAAAAGAATAAGGTGAAAGTAAAACTAATAAATGAATTCAGCACAGTTGCAGGATACAAAACTAATGTACAGAAATCTGTGTGTTTTTATTCACTAACAATAAATGTTCAGAAGGAGAAATTAAGAAAACAATCACATTTACAGTTGCATCAAAAATAATAAGGGGCCTAGGACTTTAACCCAGGAGGTGAAAGACCCGTGCTCTGAAAATGATAAGACTTTGAAGAACGAAATTGAAGAAGACACAATCAAATGGAGGGATATGCCATGCTGAGGGATTGGAAAGATTAATATTATTAAAATGTCTATGCTACCCAAAGCAATATACAGATTCAATACAATCCCTATCAAAATACCAGTGTCATGCTTCTCAACACTAGAACAAAAAATCCTAAAATTTATGTGGAACCAAAAAAGATCTCAAATAGCCAAAGTAATCTTGAGGGGAAAAGAAAAGTGGGAGGTATTACACTTCCTGATTTCAAACTACACTACAAAGCTACAATAATCAAAAAGTATGATACTGGCACAAAAACAGATACATAGATTAATGGAACAGAATAGAGAGCCCCAAAGTAAATCCTCACTTACTTGGTCAATTAATATATGACAAAGGAGGCAAGAATATAAAATGGAGAAATGACAGTTTCTTCAATAAGAGGTGTTGAGAAAATTGGAGAAATACCTGCAAAAAATTAAACTGGAACACTTTCTTACACCATATACAAAAATAAACTCAAAATGGATTAAAAACTTAAATGTAACACTTGAAACTCTAAGACCCCTAGAAGAAAACACAAGCAATAAACTGTTTGACATTTGTATTAGCAATATCTTCTTGGATATGTCTCCTCGGGCAAAGGCAATTAAAGAAAAAATAAACAAATGGAACTACATCAAAGTAAAAGTTTCTGCACAGCGGAGGAAATCGTCAACAAAATGAAAAGACAACCTACTGATTGGGAGAAGATACTCGCAAATAATATATTTGATAAGGGGGTTATTATTTAAAATATATAAGGAACTCCTACAACTCAACATCAAAAAACAAAGAACCCAGTTAACAAATGGGCAGAGGACCTGAACAGACATTTCTCCAAGACATAAAGATGACCAAAAGACATATGAGAAAATGCTCAACATCACTAATCATCAAGGAAATGCAAATCAAAACCACAATGAGGTCCCACCTCACACCTATCAGAGTGACTATCATCAAAAGTCAACAAATAATAAGTGTTGGCCAGGGTGTGGAGAACAGGGAACCATAATGTACTGTTGGTGCGATTGTAAATTGCTGCAGCCACTATTGAAAATAGTACACCTGAAATCTATGTAATTTTACTAACAATTGTCACCCCAATAAATTTAATAAAATAAAATTTAAAAAAAAATAGTATGGGGATTCCTCACAAAATTAAAAATAGAACTGCCATATGACCCAGCAATTCCATTTCTGGGTATTTATCCAAAGAAAACAAAAACACTACTTTGAAAAGATATATTCACCCTATGTTTATTGCAGTATGATTTACAATAGCCAAGATATGAAAGCAACCTAGGTGTCCATTGAGAGACAAATGGATAAAGAAGATGTAGTACATAGCCAGTGGAATATTACTCAGCATTAAAAAAGAACAAAATTTTGCCATTTGCAACAACATAGATGGACCTAGAGGGTATTATGCTAAGTGAAATAAGTCAGACAGACAGAGAAAGACAAATATCATATGGTTTCACTTATATGCGGAATGTAAACAAACAAACAAACAAACAAACAAAATCCGAATAAACAAAATAGAAAGAGACTCATAGATATAGAGGAAAAAAATGATGATTGCCAGAGGGGGAAAGGGTCAAAAAATGGGTGGAAAAAAAAATTCCAGAACTGATGGAAGATATAAAAATCCCAACAGACAAAAAAAAAGAAAAAGAAAAAAAAGTAATCAATTTGTACCCTGTAAGTAGTTTCATAGAGAAATTTAGCTAATATTCATTTGAATTCATCTGTTGCTACCACGCCATTATCTTGGGGACACCAAGAGATTATCTAAATGAAGAGAACTAGCAGATTCTTTCCACTCTTCCTTTTCAGAATCAGGGACTAAATGTCAGTATTTCATGATGGCCTCTTTCAGTCCCTCCGGACTTTTATCCTTTGAGGGCTTCGATAGGATCATAACCTTGGTTAAGGCTGCTTGTTTGGCATGATAGTCTGCTAGAGCATTTCCTTTAGCTTCAAGATTACCTCTGTTTGCATGGTTCTCAACCTTTATAATAGCCACGTCTCTAGGAAGCGGACTGCATCTCAAAGTTGCCTAACTTGCTATCTATTTTGGTGGGGAGTCTAACATCCCAAAGTCATGTACTACTCCAAAAGCATATTTGCAATCTGTATGTACGTATGTTTACTCTCTAGTTTTTGGCTAGTTGACAAGCTCTAATAAATGCAATAAGTTCTGCCATCTGGACTGACTTTACCTCAGGTAGAAGATTACATTTTAAAGGAGAGCTTAAATCAGGGACAGCATTTGCTGCTTGATAACTTCCAGTTTTTGTTTTGAGGTATGATCCATCAACAAACAGTATTAGGTCAGAGTTCTCAGTAAGAGACACTAATGAAATCAACCTGAGTGAGGTATGCAGAGTTCCCTAACTGAGGTAAGATAATCACAAGTCTCCCCTTCTTCTGATAGGGGAAGGAGAGTGGCAGGATTCAGGGTGTTGCAGAAGTGAATAGTAATGTGAAAGGGAGAGAGTAACAGCATTTCACAAGAGGTTAACCAGCTAGCTGAAAAGTGTTGTATTCTCAGTCAGTAGTAATGTCTGTCCTGCAGTAAGAAACTTGAGGTCAAGTGGGGAGCCTAGAACTAGCTCAGCAGAAGCAACAAATTTTGCAGCAGATCACTTGCCCTAAGACAAGAAAGACGAGCCATTGCAGTGGGTCAAGGGAAGGCAATGGGTTTTGGATGGTTATCATGAAACTCTAAGGACTGGTCCAGATGCCTCAGGCACAGGGAAAAGAGCTTCCTGTTGTTATAGGTTAAAATAAAATAATAATAATAACCCGTTTTTTGTAGATGTTGAAACAAGCCTAAGAAGTTGGAAATTTGGCTGAAATTGCACAAAGAAACCTTTTTGAAGAGATAGAAATACAAAGGGGTATGGGATAGAGACTTTCTTGGACTAGAGTTATTTGCTTACATGTTGATCACCCCAATTACTCTCTAAACTTTAGTGGGCAGGGATAGGTCTGGTTTACTGTTGGAACTTAAAGTCTGACCCAGTGTCTACGACAGAGTTGGCCCTCTATATTTGTTGAGGTACAACAGCATGGTGTGAATCAAAGAGCACTGCACTCAGAGTTAGGATCTTGAGTTCTAGGCCTGGCAACAGCATTAACTACTACTTATTTTGGGTCAAGAATTCACTTGGGCATCAGATTCCACATCTCCACAATCAGAGAGATTCGATGATCAACTATGACATTTTTAATCCAATGAATGAAGAGGGGGCTGAGCGTTGAACTAGTGCCAGATGAAAGGCCTTCATTATGATGAGGCGAGATGGTGGCTGGGGTCCAAAGGAAAAAGTGATTTAACTCTTGGGTATTTTTTACTTCATTGCAAATGAGGCCAGAATGTAGCACTGATTTTCGTTCCACCAAAAAAAAAAAAAAAAAAAAAAAAGTGGGTATTTAGTCCTAAGCATCCCCGGGGCTTACCTGAGATGCTCATCTGGGCATTCAGACAGCTCTTGATCACATGAGTCTCCAGGATGAGTCCCTGGAGGAGCAGGGCATGTTAGGGGATGTGGCAGGAAGGAGGGGCTCTCTGACACCCACACAGAAATAGCAATAATCTCTCACAAGCACCTGGAATGATGGTGCACAAATCAGAGATCAATTATCTCAACTGATTTTCACAAACTTTCAAATGAAAATAAAACTAAACAAAAAACCCAACAAGTATTACCACCTCTACCTTACAAATTAGAAAATGGAGGCTCAGGGAGCTTACAGGAGTTCTGTATAAATGTACAATGGTTAAATGACAGGGACCTGAAGCTAAGTTTTCTGGTTCCAAATGTAATGCCCCTTCTGCTACATCACGTTGCCTATTTTTCTTCTGTGTTGAACTAACAAAGCACCTGACAGCGAAAAAGGGCAGGTATTTCTATTTCTATTTCAGAGGAGGAAATTGAAGCTCAGTAGGACTTTTAGTCTCTCAGTAAATAGCAGTAATTTCCAGTGCACTTTTTTTACTATACCACTACTGCTTTTGTTTGTTTTCGTTGTGTCTTGTTATGTACCATTACTCGTACCCCATCAGACAGGCCGAGTGGGCTGGTTTTTGCAATCCCCGATTTTCTAATAAGGAAACTGAGGTCCAGAGAAGTGATATTGGAGGAATTTATTCAAGAGGAATTTATGAGTTTGGGTTGGCATAAGAATGACCTTTCCAACAATCGGAGTTGTCCTCAATGGGCATGACCCCCGTCCTATCACAGAACCCGGGTATCTCTTGGAGATATGGCACAGAGGACTATGAAAGAAAGAGGAACTGACATAGGTATCCATGAATCATCGTCCTGGCCCCAAGTATCAATGATGCTACACCTTACCCCAAAGGCCACATTCAGGATGTGATCAGTCAGGATGTGAATCCAAGTTCTCTAACTCCTACTTTATTCTGTGCCTCTCTCACTAATCCCATGAACTTTGATTGACCTGCTTCTTCCAAGATTTCAGAATCCAATTGTACTAGGTGTAGGTAGAGCTATCATTTGAAAATCAGCCAGAGGGAGAAAATTTATTTGTAGGTTTACGGGGTAAAACATTGATGAACTGGCCATTAAACAAAACATGGGGTAGACTTCTTGGGCAGCATAAATGATAGATAAAGCCCCTAACATAGAACTGGGCTTCAGTCCTGATTTTTCCACTAAATCCCTGTGGGACCTGGGCAAAGCCACTTTCCCTCTCATGGCATTGAGCATCCTCCTTTGTATAATGTGATGTTTAGACCAGAGGTTCTTTCAAGTTCAGGAACACGAAGCTACCGAGCAAGATTATCTTTGCTACCAGCCATGGAAAAGCTGGAAGAGAAGTTACTGGAATAACCAGCTTATCCTGGGGCTGAGCAGAGAATGCCAGTCTTAGCAATCTTGGCTGATACTCTTAACAGCCCTGAATCCATTTAAGGTTGAGGAGTAAGAAGTAGCCTAGAAATAACGAAATCAAAAGGTCCTCCTGGTCTCTACAGCCCTAAAGTATGATGTCTTTGCGTCCCATCCCCCAGGCTCAGGTGGGCACTGTCTTACGTCAGGAACTGGAGCATTTTCCTCGACCATGGCCCATCTCTCTTTCCCATTCTTACGGTATTAGTCCTGTCCTCCATCTCCCCATACAGATCTTCCTGCTGATGTTCCTGCCATTTCTTGACTGACAGCCAATTTTTCTACCTGTCATTATCAATTCCACTCATTAACTCTCCCACCTGCCTCAGCTGAGGCCTCCTGATACCAAAAAGCATCTCTGAAAAATGATTTTCCCAAGTAGAATAATTGAAACTTCTTGCACATCTAGACAACATTTTGTCTGAAGCTCTCAGAGTCATTTCTAAATATTAGTAGAAATGTATATTTTATACTAGGGAGACAGACTTTGCCATTCCAGCACAACCAAGCAAAAAGTTGAAAAAGAAATTCAGTAACTAGCTTCTCTCTCTCTCTCTCTCTCTCTCTCTCTCTCTCTCTCTCTCTCTCTCTCTCTGCTTTCTTTCCTTCTTGCAGTTCACCGAAATCAAACTGATCTGATTTTTTTTTTATTGACTTGTTTGTTTCTTATAGTCCTTTCAGACATGGCCTGAGAAATGGTTAATAACAATAACAACAACAATAATAATAATCATAGAGAGACACCCTGCCCATGCCTTTCTCCAAGGGATTCCATGAATTGCTAAGGTTTGATATGAACCTATCAGAGATTTCTGTATCACTGAGAGACGGGAATACATTGGTGAAGAGCTCAGTCTCTGCTATCAGGCCAGCTGGATTTAAGAGTTATGACAAAAATAACATACATGTAGACAATCCTTAACTATTCATCACGTATTTCCCCCACATTGTCTCACTTTGCATGTTCACCTATATTTGGAACATTCTTCCTTCTGGTAGTGACTTAACTTGTTTCCTCACCTCCTTCGGGCCTTTGTTCAAACGTCACCTTTCCTAGTAGTCTTAAGCAAGTTACAATTCCACCCATTCTACCTGGCACTCCCTATGCCTGTCCCATGACAATCTTTTCTTCTATGGCCCTCCTCACCGTCTGACTTACTGCACACTTTACGTATAGAACGTAAGATCTCTGCGGGCTGGGATCTTTGTTGTTTTCACTGCTATATTCCCAAGTCCTGGCACAGTGTCTGAAATACAGTCATTGCTTAGTTAACACACGTTGAAGAACTAGAGGAATTTAGTGTATTTGACCTTCCCAACAGCCTTGAGGAGCAGAATTCATCATTATCACTATTTTGCAGATGAGGCAACTGAGGCTCAGAGAGGTCAAGTGGCCAGGCCAACCATCTGAGAGGACAGACCCAGCTCTCCTCACGCTGCCTCACTCTGTGCTCTCCAGAAACATGTTTCAGAAACACAGTAACAAGTGAACCTTCCCATTCAGGAAGGAGCACTGCACTAAGAGCCTTAATGCTCACCTCTGCATTAGCCCCCTCTTGGCATCCTGCCTCACCTGCCACCTTGGGAGGCCGAGTTTCCAGGCACCCACTGTATTTGATGACTGCCCTCAGGCCTAATCACCCCATTAAGGCATAGCAAACAAACAGAAGGATGAAATAATTGCCAAGTCAACAAACCTGAACACCTGGCCAGAATAAGGTCAACACAGTAATTGCCCTTCAAAAAAAAAAAAAAAAAAGTAAATAAAATAAAATACATGGAGACCAAGTATTTGCACCTTGCTCTTCTCTCTTTCTATCAGCCTCCTTTCCCAGTTAGCTGCACAGCAAATCACCTGGGTTGGCAGGTTTCCCACCCCCACCTCCCTGCTTTGTTGTCACTATTCACACACACAGGCCATTATTCTTCACTAAAATTCATTGTGCACACACTCAGCACTTGAAAACACTCTGGAAATTGATCTGCTCAAATATTTTTGGAACAAAATTAAGGCAATTTGTCCTTTCACTGCTACACACC
Source organism: Rhinolophus sinicus (assembly GCF_036562045.2). Classification (NCBI taxonomy): domain Eukaryota; kingdom Metazoa; phylum Chordata; class Mammalia; order Chiroptera; family Rhinolophidae; genus Rhinolophus; species Rhinolophus sinicus. Next base: position 50,675,992 of record NC_133751.1, read on the forward strand.
AGCATCCCAAGAGACAGAATTAGTGGTAAGAGGACAATTATGTTTTTCTGAGAAGGGAGGAAGTTTCGGGGGAGGGAAGCGATCCAAAATCTCGGTAGTGTTGTTTATACATGATAAAAAAATAAATACATAACATTTGTGCTACTCTACTGCAACAGAGAATGTTCACATACATTATCTATAGGATGGAAGCTTCACACTACCCTGTGAGGAAGATCGGGAGTACCTGACTTTCCACCGCATAGAAGACAGAACTAAGAGGCTCGTGACTTGCCCAAGGTCATACCCTAGCAAGTGAAAGAACAAATACTTCAATCCAGGTTAAATGACTTGAATAAAATGCTTTATGCCACTGGTAGGGTGCGTGTGCGTGAGTGTGTGTATGTGTACACACATAGGTTTGTGGGGGGAGAAAGAGAGATTGATTCTTTTCTCCCCAGTGACCTCACACCTTCCAAATTATATTTCCCATGCACTCTTCACCTAGCTCCACTGTCCTGAGATAGCTCTCTCCTACATCAGACTGCTGGCTCCAGTGAGGTGCTTGGCGGTTAACGTTTTTTAATTCCACAAGTATTTGAGTTGTCTCAAGAGCATGGACTTGGGAATTAGACGGACCTGGGTTCCTGTTGGAATTCATTGCTCTGAACCTCAGGTCCTTACCCATCCCACAGGGTCGTTGACAGAACTATATGAAAATATAATAGTATCTATTGCAGTGCATGGAGCATAGTAAATGCTCAATGCACATGAGCAGATGTTTTCGACTACCCTGTTCATGCACATGTCACATCTGTGAAGTGGGTGTCCAGGCTAAGTTATTTGGCCTAAAATGCTTGTCCTGATGGCTTTACCAGAGTCACTCTCTGGTCATGAACGTGCAGGGAAGCAATGATGGCCCCGCCTCTGAGGAGTTCCAGTGGGTGAACAGCATCAGCAACAACAATAGCAGTCACTCCCGTTTCCTGAACATTTACTGCATGCCCCGAATCATTCTAAGTGTTCTCAATGCATAATTGCCATTGATTCTGTCAACAACCCTTACAAAGGGCTACAGTTATCCCCATTTACATGTATTAATGCTGTTGATTGTCTCTATAGCCCTATCCCACAAAGATTGCTGTCATTCCCCTTTCACAGATGAGAACGCTGAGGCAAAGAGAGATTCAATCACTCCACGAAGGATGTAACCCAGGCAGTCCACCTGGCACAATGCAGGCTCTTAGCCACCACACGATGCCACTTAAACACTAAAAAGGTCCGTTGGGAAACCTTATTGTGTCTTGTGACAGGGCTGACCAGTTCTGGGTGCCCTCTGTCATCTGGCAACCCCACCCTAGCTTGTCTCTGGCACAAGCCCTACCTGGAATCACAAAATGTTAACACTGGACAAGCCCAGAGAATTTGTCTCACCTAATAACGCACGCATATTTCAAATGAAACCTCAGAGGGGAGGGGGCTGCCTGAGGCTTCACAGCCAGGCCCTGTCATGAAAATCAAACTGTGGATAAACGTGGGGTAGGAATCACTTGGGATGCCCTTCTTGCCCTGGCTGCCTGGCAGCTCAGCCATGCCCCTCAGTTACTTTCTTTGACATAGTCTACCACTCCTCACCATCCCACCCACCCAAGCCCTGGGATGACTTGGCTTCTTAATTTTTGTTTGAATTGTTTGGTTTTTTAAAAAAATTATACCTGTACTTTTTAACATAGTCAACTACAATCCTATGAGGAGGCAGGTAGAATATAAAGAATAAATAAGATGGCCACGGGGTTTTGAAAATTAATTTGGGGAATGTAATCAATAATGTTATAAAGATTTTGTAGGGTATCCGATGGACACGTGTCCCATTAGGGAGACCACCTCAGGGATGATGTAGATGCCTGATCACCGCACTGTACACCTGAAGCTGAAGCTGAACAATAATGAATGCCAACTATAATTTTATATATACATATATATATATATATATATATATATATATATATATATATATGTATATATATGTATGTATATACTTACAAGAAGCGGAGTACAGCATTAGGAATAGAGACAGTGGAAATGTAATGGCTGTGTGTGATGTCAGAGGGGTAGTAGATGGGGGGAGGGGGGTTCACACAGTGTGAAGGATATAAAAGATAAACGTCTAAGTATTACTTTGTCTTGTGCACCTGAAACTAATAAAAAAATAAATAAATAAACAAATTAATTAATTAAACATACAAAAATAAATAAATATGTAAATAAGAAGATAACTACCAATTGTAGCCCTCTTTTCACTAATGTTTGCTTCTCTTCTTGCAAGTTCTGCAGCATGTAAGTACAAGGTAGGGAAGCAAATCTAGCAGTGAACATAGTTTATAGATTCCTTTTTTCAACAGGAGGCAAAAATAAGAAGAAACTTGGGGCTATTACCACTCAGTGCAGATGACAGGATGTGAAAACAGAGCTGCCTGCTGAATGTGGAAAAGCATAAGCACTAAGCCACTAAATTAGAGTGGCAGTACATTAAGAATGGGTCACTTCCTCTACCTCAGTACTTAGAAACCAGGTGCCCAACCACTGTCCCCACTATGTTTTTCCCATCATCCCATTCTCTCTGGTCCTCTCATTTAAGGCGCTAGGATCTTTGCATGAGCACTTCCCTGAGGACTTTAATCCTCACCATCCTGTCGGCCTGAAATGCTCTTCTTGGCTGCCTCCCGCTGGTTATCCATCCACAGCTCAGCTTAGATTTCATCTCCTCAGAGACGCCTTCCCTGGCCACCCAACCAACTTCCTCTGAATATCCCAGCAAATCACCTTGTGTTATGTTCATCATAACACTTATCACTACCTATTTTCTTCCACAGTTGTTTATTTGTCAACTGTCTCTTCCTCTCAAACATGCAAGTTCAGTGAAAGCAGAGACCTTGTCTACTGTAGTCATCGCTATTTTCCCAGGGCCAAGATGCGGGCCTAGTACACAAGTACACAAGAAATAATTGTTACGTGAATGTAAAAATATCAGTGAGTATCTCATATTCTAAATCACCCAGAAACTGATCCCAACCCATCAATCCATCACTACTTAGTTAGCATTTGATGTGTGCTGAACCCATTTGTGAACTGGAACTGGGGGTGCAGCTACAGAGATGAATATGATTAGTCCCTAACCTCAAGAAGTTTATACGCTGGTTAGGGAGCTAAGACACATACACCTGAAAATGTCACTGAAACAGTGCAGCCAGTGCTCAAAGACAGATAGGGTTTGGTTGGCAGAGGCATTGAAGGCTGACTACAAAGAGGGGTAAATAAGATATGAAGGAAGGTTTACAGAAGGTTCCTTCTCTGTCAAGTACCTACGACACAGAAGCGGCACAGAGAGGGGACCACAGTTTCCGAATCTCCCCTGCCAGAGCCTTGCAATTTCATTGCAGGCTTTCCCTAGTGCCTCTGTGATTCTAGGAGGCTTGGAGTTGGAGAGCTTGACTCAGAACCTGGAGAAGAGCCCAGATTAGGCAAATGCTCTCTCTGTGAAGGGTGCTCGGCTAATTTACAGGTATCATCTCTGTTGTCCTCAATGCAAGCCTGCGACGGAGGTATTATAATTCTCATTTTATATCTATGAAAATTGAGACCCTGGATGGGAACTGTTTCACCCCAAGTGACACAGCCAACAGACTTGTGTGTTGCCATCCACAGCCTTCTCCACTCTTCCCAGTTCACACATCTGCCCTTTGCTCAAGGCTGGAGACTTGTTCAAGTTCGCACAACGATTAGTGATTCATCTCCAGATCCAGTTGACTAGAAAGTAGGTGCTTCAAAAGCAGGTGCTTTTCTAAAACCGTCCAGAGAGGAACAAGGGCAAAGCCCACCACTCTTCCTTTTGACCCAGAGCAGAAAGCCAGCCCTTCAGAAGCTTCAAGTGCTCAGATCAAAGCAAGAAAAGTGGTGTTCAAAATGCAAAACTGCACCTCCTCGCAATTCATTTGGTGCTCCCACCCCTATTTCTGATAGAAATTATTCCTTGGCGACAAGCCCTTTACAGAATTTTCTCTCCATTTCCTTCTACAGCGTGGAGTAATTATATGTCATCAAAAGCCTAGGAATAGTCAAGATTGCAAAATTCTTGCTGTGCTCTTGGCAAAATCATTACTCACCAGCCAATGTTTAGAAATAAAAATGCTCCCCTTAAGTGCCATTAAACACAAATATTTATCAACGCTGCGCTAGAATGTTAGTTAGGCTGACGAAGGTGGGGTGTTTGTGCGTGGGCGTGTGTATGCATAATTAGATTCAGGTTTCCAACAAGCACAAGACAGCTGACTGGCGCGAGGGCCTTCAGATACCCACCTACAGGCAAAAGGTTTTTTGCTTGTTTGTTCCTCAGAGCAATGTTCAAAAATCTCAGAAATCTTGCCTAAAGATAGCCAGGTAATTTCTGTTTCTTCACTCTTTGCAGACACTGTGAAAGGTGCTGTCTATGATAAAATGAATGGCAAGACTAGTAGGAGAGACAAAAATGGACATAAAAATTAAGTAATTGTTCAGGGTAGCAAATGCTAATGGACAAATCATTGTTATAAACTCCTAGAGTTGGAAGAAAAGGAGGCTTGCCATCTCTATTTTCAATTTGCCCAACACACTCCTGCTAGAATTAACGTCGCTTAAAGCAGGTTAGCACATGTCTTACTTAGGTCAAGTTCCCTCCAAATTGAGCCCGAGACTGGGATTTTTGTCACAGAGATTTGTTGTGGGAGTGTTCTCCAAGTAAAGGGAGTGAGAAAAGCAGCATAAGGCCGGTCAAAGGGAGCTCAGTGGGATCCAATTCTATAGTAGCACAAATCACCCGGAGTTAGTTTCACCGGGAGGCAAGGAAACTAGTCTTTGGCCTCCACTCAGTGTCAACTACTCATTGGCTGAGGTCTGTCCCTGGGAAGATTCCAATTATTCTGGGAAGTGACCCTGCTGGGAGTTTCAGGGTAACACAGAGCAGCCGGGGGTGCTTGCATGGGTAGCAAAGTCATCTGGACAGGCCACCAAAGCATTGACTGTGGTACTTGCTTCTCTCCTTATGAAAACGTTCTTTCATTGTGCAGAATAAAGTGCAAACGTTTCAACACAGAATTGGAAAACTTCCGTGTCTGGTCTCAACCTCACAGTTCTGAAATAGATTTTCTAAAAATCTCAGCCTATTGAGAGATTTATCCAAATGTCTACGTATACATTAAATATACTGTCAGAGTGGAGTGGGCTTATGGGACATCCCCCACACTGCCCACAGCTCCCCCTACCTTCAGAAGGAAGCCACTTTCCTGGCCTGGATTTCTGTGGGTCCTTGTCTGGCCCTCTAGCCTGATCCCCTGTCACTTTTCACACAGCCCAGACTTTGACAGCACAGTAGACTATTAGCCATTTCCCATGATTTGTTCTTTCACTCTCTCTGCCTTTACGACATGTATGATCAATAAGGATAGAATAGCACTAAACACTGAAACTCATTCCACTCCATCCCTCGATCTTACTGGCATTATTGTATGAAAGCACAGTTTTAATCATCTTGGGCCCTTCTTAAAAACCTCCCCTGGTCTCTGTCCTGGAGAATCACGTCCTAAATCCCTATTGTTAATGTTCTTTGCCTGCTTTTCTCTTTGTTCTCCAGTCTGTCACATAGCTCCAGGTCAAATGCTACCTCTACGGTGAAGATGTCCCTAACCTCCTCAAGCCTTCCTATCTCCCCACAGCACTGCACTGATGCATTTTCTTAGCACCGGCTTTATTCTGCTGCGGGGGACAGTCTGTTGTGCAGGTGCCTCCCTCCACCATCACATTGGGAGCTTTCTAAAACCACCATCCTCCACAGCTTCTGGCACCTTGTTGAGAACAAAGCCTGTGCCAGTGAAGGTATGTTGAATGGAAGAAAAAAGTATTCCCCTAAAGAATGGGCTTCTGGGAGAGCCATCACAGGCATGGCGAGATTTCCACAGGGAACTCAGTACTTGAAAGGCCTTTGAGACTGACATAACAACAGCAACAACAATAACAGTTAATACTTTCTGAATACTTATCAGAACCTGCGTTAACATTCTATATGAAGTCACTGATTTAACCTTATTATGCAGGTCGTATTTTTATCACATTTTCCAGATGAGAAGACCATATCATGGAGGTTATGTACCTGCTCAAGATCACACAATTACAATTGTAAGGGCTGGAGCTAGGTGTCAGGGCCAGAATCTGGGCCTTAACTCCACGCCCTTTATTTTATTTTTTTTCCTTCATACTTTTTTTTTTTCCTTTTTTTAAAATTTATTTTATTTATTTTTAAATTAGTTTCAGGTGTACAAAACAATGTAATAGACATTTATCATTTATATCCCTCACACAGATAATTCCCCTCCCCCCATCTACTACCCCTCTGACATCGCACACAGCTATTACATTTCCACTGTCTCTATTCCTAATGCTGTACTCCGCTTCTTGTAAGTATATATATATATATATGTATGTATGAAATTGTAGTTGACATTCATTATTGTTCAGCACTTCCACTCCTAGGTATCTATCCAGAGAAATCCAAAACTCTAATTCGAAAAAATGCATGCACCCCGATGTTTATGGCAGCACTATACACAATATCCAAGACATGGAAACAACCTAAATGCCCATTGGTAGATGACTGGATTAAGAAACTGTGGTTCATTTATACAGTGGAGTATTACACAACCACAAACAAGAATGAAATCTTACCCTTTGCAACAATATAGATGAACGTAAGTGAAATAAGTCAGACAGAGAAAGACAAACTCCATGCTCTTTAGCACTGAGTAATTAGTAAGGGAAGATTGCTAACAGCCTCAGGCTTTGGAGCTATCTACCCAAGAGGCAGCTGACATGATGAAAAACATAGTTGCAGTACTTTTTGTGAGCAACAATGAAAAGTCTCCTTCCTGTCCATCCCCTGGTTTCAAAGGGAAATGAGTGAAATGAGAACAAAGAGAGTAGGTTCTGGAAGTATATTTTATGTTTACATATTTACAGTAATTTTTTTTTTTCAGAAAGGCTCTGAATTGGAGTAAGAATAGTACTTCTCTAGGTCTCAGTTTCCTCATGAATAACATGGGCATTTGCCTGTTTTATTTATCTCAGAACGCATTCTTGTGGGCTTGTCCACTCAGTTATAAGCTCCACAAAAGTGGACATCACATCAACCTGTTCATCTCTGTATCCCCAGATTCTAACCCAGCACCAGGTACATAACAGACCTCTACATTCATTACCTGAATAAGTGGGAGAATGGGCCAGTGAGGTAATGCAGTGTTTCTCAAAGTGTGGTTCAGGGACTACCTGTTCCAGAATTATCTGGAGAGCTTGTGTAAAGTGCTGACTCCTGGGCTCATAGTGACTTCTGTATTCGTCGGTGTTTGAAAATTAGTGAGATCATTGTTGTACCAGTGTCTGCAAATTCAATAATTTAATCAAATTATGAGCTAATTAAAAAAAAGAATAGAGAGGAAAGCCTCCCGTTTCTCTCCCCTTTCTTTTTAATCACCTCCTCACTCCTCTCTACTTCCTCTCTCCTTCTCCTCCTCCTATGGTTATTTGTAGTTACCAGCTCCGGGCATTGCCTGGGAGAACAGATATAAATGAAATACTGCCCTCTGCTCCCAAAGATCTCACAGTCCAACAGGAGAGAGGAAACAGGAATTTACATTTGGATGTAATAAGTTCTAGAGCAGAAATAAACTAGGATGTCCCTTCCCCAACTTATCAGAGTAAAGGAAGTGATTACCACTTTGTGTTGGACGTCCTGCCTTTAAGTACCATCCTTGAAATTTTGAAGATCAAAGAGAGTATGGTGAAGAGTTTTGTTATTTTTTTCAGCTTTATTGAGGCATAATTGATAAGTAGAGTTGTAAGATATTTAAATTGTATGTCATGGTGACTTGATACACGTATACATTGTGAAAGGAGTGCCACCATATAGTTAATTAACACATCTATCTTTTCACCTCATATACTTATCTTTTGGGGGGGGGTTTGGTGAGAACATTTTTCTATTAGCAAATTTCAATTATATAATACAGTGCTATCAACTATTGCCACCACATTTTTACCTTAGATCCTCAGACCTTATTCATCTTATAGCTGAAAGTTTTTACCCTTTTATCAACCTCTCACCATTTCCCTGGCCCCCTGACTCACCGCCCTAGAAACAACTTTTCTATTCTGATTCTCTGAGTTTTCCTTTTTGTTTTTTGTTGTTGTTGTTTCAAGATTCCACATATAAGTGATAACAAGCAGCAGCATTTGTATTTCTCTGTCTGGCTTACGTTTTGTTTGTTTTTAATCTTAAGGGTTTATTTACTCTTTTCTTTAATCATTTTTTTCCCCAACCCATAAACACATTGTTTCCTTCATCTTAGAAATCCAATTCCCTTCTATCCCCAGAACCTGCTTTTCTGGATCAGTAATTCTTCCTTCCAGACTATTTTTAATTTAATTTGTTTGTTTTTTATTTATGCCCAGCTTAGGCACAAAGCAGGCTAGTAAATACTGGTGGGTCAACACATTTTAGATTGCAGTGAATAGTAACGATTAAGAATAGGCCCTGAAAATTCATCATCTACATACTTTTCTTGCCTCTGTTTGTGCTTATTGGGGGTGGCTTTTGATTACCTTAATTTCAGGTATGCAGACAACTCTGATTTTCTTCTGTAGACTGAACTCCGATTCCTCAAAGACTTATTGTCTCTCTCTTAATAATCATCTCCATATCCCCATACAAGGTCAGCACAGGGCCATACAGTAAAACCTTTAAGAAAATGGATATTGAATGGCTGAATAAATAAATGAATAAAAAGAAACCAATCATGTAAGTGCAAGCAACAGCCATAGGGAGCACTGAGGACATCACTTCCATTGGGGATGTGATCTGAGAAGACTTCCAAAAGGGTGTGGCCTTTGGTGAGGAGAATTTTCCCAGGTAGCCGTGTTGGCAAAGGGCTTTCCAGGCAGCAAAGCATGAGAGAAAGGCAAGGAGATGGACAGAGCCTAATGGGTGGGGGAAATGAGACTGAGTCGACGTATGTGAAGCTTAAGGCATACCGAGGAAATTGATAGGAGATGCATAGGAGAAAGATGGAGGACAGTTAGTGAAAGGACTGGACATTGGGACGCCACCTTGGAAACAAGGAGGAATCATAGGCTGTCCTTGAGGGGATGAGATATGACCCAGTCTGTTCAGAAAGGGCAGGCAGCAACCTGAGAGCTTTCCAAATGAATCTCAGAATTCACTCTGGATACTGACACATAGCCAAGAATTCTAACAGTCAGCTCTTAGTTTCAGCTAAAGAAAATGACAAGCATTATCTAATTCAAGGCAAAGTGAAACATTTTCCAAAAGGTGATCCCATTTCTCTGCCTAGGTGAATGTAGCCTGTGAATCTGTGCTCACACTCCAAAGAGCTCCAGAGGGCCTTGTCAGAAAGGTGTGTAAATCTCCCGATCTCGGTGATATATTCTGGAGCACTTGTTTACAAGACAAAACATTGCCTGGTGGAATTGCACTCTTCCCACAGACTTCAAGGGGCCCAAAGTCCCTAGAACAGTCAGTACTTACGGCCGTGTCCCCATAGCCACTACATGAGCTGTGATGAGCAGGACCTTCAGAGCACTGGTGTGACCCTCCCTTCCCTGAGCACCTTTCTGGGGTCGAAGATGACAGGGCAGCAAAAGGGATCTGTCTCTGGGGAACACTCCGTGTCAGATTCTTCTTCAGATGCCAGCCCTTCTCTTGGGCAGTGGGTACCGGCTACGCCAGCCTTTGAAAACCACCCAGATGTGGTCCACCAGTGTCCTGTGGTGGAGAAGGATGAAGCAACACTAGCTCAGGGGCTCTGAACAGACACCTAGTGTCCTGATGACAGCATGAAGGAGAGAGAGGCCTAGAAAGCACAAAGGACACTGAGCAGATGTGGCACAGTGTGTCCTGCCCCTTGGCCACTTCATACCCTGTAGAGGACCAGAGTCCTCAGGCTCTTTCTTCCCCCAAGTATCCTGCTCTCTGACCTCACACGGACACTGGGGCCTAAATGACTAAAATGAGTGCTCCTTCCACCACTGGCATTTGCATTTTAACAAGGGACCAATGCCTCAAAAATGCTCATTTTGGTATTAATAAGGGGTTCTTGAGACCCTCTCTATAATTTTGGGTCCCTCCCCACTCTCTTAGACTTTTCCATATCATGGATTCATCTATAGTATGCAGCCCTGGACCAGAAGTTGAATAACTGGATTCTAATCCCACCTCTGACATAAGTGGACTATACAAATCTAGGCAAATAATTTGCATTTTCTTGGGCTTCATCTCATATGTGAAATGGCAATGATGCCTTTCTTCTCCATCTAACATTGTGAAAGTGTCATGTAACCAGAGAAGCTACTGTGCAGACACCCTCACCTATGAGCAAGGCTCCCCTGGCCCACGAGCCCACGCCCGGTCAGCTTCTAGGCAGCTGTTGGGGATAACTTTCCTAACTCTGAGCGGAGACCATCTCATTGGCCTGCGCATGAATTTTCTGTGGCTCCCAATCACTCGCAGGGTAAAGTCCATGCTCCTAATTTGAATAGACCAATTCCTACACAAATTAGTCCTAATCTACGTTACTTCTTGTTCTCAGGTGGTAAACAATGCCAGGCAGTATCTGTTGACCCCTACTATGGGCCAGGCACTGTTATCAGTATTGAAAGCACAGAGAGAGAAGAGATGGGCTTGTAGCCAGTGAGGTAACTACAGACAAGGCAGATGACACTGTTCCCATTCCTAGCCCCCTGTCTTTCTTCTCCACCAGTATGTGGCCTCTGACCTTTTCCAGGCATGCAGTGAGTGTTTGTTGACATTTTTCAGGGGCCACGGAATGGATGCAAAGAGTTAAGTAATAACAATACCTAACATTTGCTGAGCTCCTAGCATATGCCAGGCACTGTTCTGAACGCTCCATAGGCATACCATTCAGTCCAAGCAACAACACTGTGAGGTGAAGTCCATTTTTCATCACCCCCATTTTATACATGAGGAAACAAGTCACAGAGAGGTACAGTAACTGGTGTAAGGTTGCACAGTTAGAAAATAGTGTAGCCAGAGCATAGTCTGACTCAAAGACCAATGTGTAGATAGTATTCTCTGCTGTCTCAAAAGCAATAGCTCTGGTGTTTGAGTCCTATGTATCCTCAGACACAGCTGGGTCCCACTTACCTCACCCATGATTCATAGAGTGGTAGTGAGGGTTACCGGGGGAAGTGATGCAGGACACCTATGCAATGCTCTTCACACAGTCAGCCCTCTGTAAACAGTAGCTCTAAACAGAGCTGTGAAACATCTCTCAATGACAGACTGGCAAAACTTTTCATGGCAATGATAGAATTTGGCAAATGGAAATGCATAATTAGCTATTTATTTTCAGTTCACCTCTACCATATTGAGATAAAACATTAATTGCATCGCTCCAGTTGTGAGAAAGAGGTAGGCCAGAGTCAAGGTTTGACATTGGGTTTAAAAGCTCTTAAATAATTACAGCGTTCAGAGTAAACAAGGCATTCATGCTTCATTAAGCAATGTGTATTATGGCTCCATTAACACACTGTGGCGCTTTTCCATTTCCCATTTTTTGAAACACGCTGAGAGGGAAGCTGAAGTCATCAATGTTAATTGATAGCTAACAGAAAGAAAAGAAAAAAAAAAAACTTCCTAAAAGGGGAATGATTTTTAGGTCCTAATTTGATTAATTATTAAAGCTCCTGGTACCTATCTTGATGGGGCAACAGGAAACCAGATAATGTTAATATTTATTCATGGGAAAACACAGCCTGGTTATAGCTTCCATGTACCTGCACATTTTAGTGTTTATTCTTGATTCTCTCAAGGTAAAGAGAAAAGCCAGAAGCATTTAAAGATAATTAAAAATAAAGCACCATTCTCACTGTCACTCCCCAGAAAATCCAGGACACATCTTAGTTGAGACGATTTGGAGAGGAAGACTTTGCTTTTGCCCCTGGACTATTTTTCTCAACCTACCCTGATGCTTCAATAACCCTCCATACTTACTGTTTTGGTTTGTAATAAAAATACAAGCTTTAGTTAGTTAGAATAAGTGGTCATCTAAGCAAATACCACTCATTAACACATTTATGGTTGTATATGTAGCTATAGATGTAGATAGATAGATAGATAGATAGATAGATAGATAGATAGATCGATGATAGATAAGATAGACAGGTGATAGATGAGAGATAGATAGACAGACACAGATGTAAGAGATAGACATAGACGTATAGATGTTCCAACATACATAGGCTATTCTGTACAACTATTAAGGGTTGGACTCTGGAGCCAGATTCCCTGTTTCAGATTCCGGCATCATCATTTGCTAGCTGTGTGACCTGGAATAATATATCTAATGCTCTTATGCCTCAGTTTCCTCATTTATAAAATGAAGATAATAATAAAAAAATCACCTCATGTGATGGCTGTGAGTTTAAATGCGTGAATAAATGTGAAATGGATAAAACAGTTTCTGGTATAAGGGATACATGGGCTTTGCTAGTATTTGCTGTTACTACGATCATTATTTTTTCACTGTGCCAGGCCCTGCTGTGGAGGAAATCAGGGTGAATCAGATTTGGGCCTTGTCCTCAGGAAATTCATCACTATGTGCGTTAAGACATTTGCACAAATAACTAATACAATTTAGAAAACAGTGAGAGCCTTAGGAGGAATATAACAAAAGCTATGAAAATTCAAAGGGAATGAGAAAACTTCCCAGTGGGGTAGATGAGGCATGATTTCCAGGTCAGGAGAACATTGTATGTAGAGGGAAGGGTTAAACAAGTGCATAGAAGAAGGAAAGTGTGGAGGATTCTCACCAAGAGAGTAAAGCAAAGTGCTAGTAAATTAACTTTTAAAACCAAGCAGTGAAGGAGAAGTCAGTTTGGAGGGATAAGGGTGGGTGAGTGACAAAGTTTGAATAGGCCTTCTTAAGTTCACAATGATGGGTAGTGCCAGGAAAAACTCCGCAGGACCAAATGGGTTAGGGAGGACACCGTCACCACCAGATGACAAAATATGATCATCAGTAGAAAGAACAGACCAAACTGACAGCAAAAGGAAGTGAGATCTACTCCCTGCTTCTCCTTTCACTTAGTCCCGGGGAGACTTTGAACAATTCCTGATCCTTCTCTGGGCCCCATTTGCCAACTATAAAATAAGAGGTGGGGGTAAGGTAATATCCAAAAACCCTTCCAGCTTTGGCATTTTAGGACTCTACAGTTTTGCCAAGAGCTTCAGTGCCTCCTTTGCGCCTCCCATTGCCCACTCACACACCTTTCCCAGCCCATTCAATTCCTTCATTAATACACAAGCAGATAAGATTCAAATTAAAAAAAAAAACACACACGAAAAGAAATAATCCCAAAGTATGAATATTAGTAAAGAGTTAAAAGTCTAAAAAGCAGAGGTGGAGACTGAGGTCGGAGACCAGGCATTTCTACAAACAGAACAGGGACAATTTATGGCAAGGCCAGCTTTTCAGGGCCTTCATAACTGGAGAGTGATGCTATTAAGTAGCTCAAACCACTCTTTTCTGTCCAAGTGGTTCATTTGGACAAACACTTCAAGCTAAGAGGCAATGTTGCTGCAGCTAAAATTGGAGAGTTCTGCAATGCATTAACACAATCACTCACTGTCCTCTCCACTCTATGTGAAGTTGAGTTACTTGAATTAGTGTTCGTCCAATACCATTTGGAGTTTTTCTGTTCCCTAAGTTCCTCAAGATTCTACTATGTCACTTTTATTGACATGATTAACTTCTCATTAACTTTAATGGAAGCTGTGGGCGTGAAGTCCATCTTGTTCTCTGGGACTTTTGTTTCTTTTTGGTAAATTTTGGAGCTTTATTTGACTCATCATTATAAATATACATTGGGTAATGACTACTAAGGGACAGTGTTTCCTGAACAAAATAAAACTTCCCCATCCAGTTCATTTAACAAACTAATAGATGTTCAGGATTAGAAGAATCACAAATGTCATTGAGTCCTGCCATCATTTGTATCTCCTTTTAACACCCCTACCAAGTAATAGTCTAGCCTCGGCTTGAATAGATCCAAAGGCTGGTGGGAGCCAATTTATTTCAAGTGCTCATCATGTGACAAATATTCAAGACATGTCACCATTCTTCTTACCCTCTGTGGGCACAGTCCTATGTGTATTCATGGTTTCCATTTTGCCACAAACAATGGTTTTCCTAGGACCCATCTTAAAGTTGTCATTGATCTGCTCAGATCAAGTCCAGTCTCAGAGAGCAGGACCTCAGAGAATGCACCTTATTAGGGACATTATACAACTGGGGAGTGGCTCATAATCTGTGGGGCAAAATGTAACAATACTAATTGCGGAAGGCAGAAAACACCCCACCCCCGCCAAAATGTTTATGTCCTTATTCTTGGATCCTGTGAATACGTTATCTTACATGGTAAAGAGGACATTGCAGGCATGATTAAATTATGGATCTTGAGATGGGGAGATTATTCTGGATTATCCAGATGGGTCCAAAGGACAAGGTCTTTACAAAAAGGAGAGAGGAAGGTCAAAGTCAGACAAGAAGGTGTGACAATGGAAGTGAAGATTGGTGTGACATGGAGCCATGAGCCAAGGAATATGAAAAGTTTCTAGAGGCTGGAAAAAGTAAGGAAAACTGATTCTTTCCTAGAACTTCCAGAAGTAACAGTCTTATTGATATCTTAAGACTAATTTTGGACTTCTGACCTCCAGAACTGTAAGATAATAAATTTACGTTAGTTTTAGTCAATAAGTAGTGATAATTTGTTAATGTCCATAAAGAACAAATACACAGGTAATAATAAAATATATTTATACCTAATTGGATGAGCTCACCTAGGAGTAGGGCGCATGTTCTGTAGGACTAACTAAACCCACCAAAATTTACAAGTGTCTGAGAGCTCAACCTGACACTAATATTCTTAATTGTCATATAGTGACATTATTTCTAGAATCAGGGTCCCCCAAAATGGAACTGGTTAATAGAAGGTTGTTTGGTGATAGAAGGATCAGAGAAGAGGAGATTAGATTATCTTTTCAGGTACCTTTCCTAGTATGACAAAACATAATAAACTATTCCGGGCCTGTTATAATGTTCCTGCTGCTCAGATCTGGAGTACTTTCTTGCTTAGAAAGTCTTGTAATCATTAGGCAATTTTCCTTCTCTAGTTTTCTTCTATTATTTGCCCTAATCAGTCACAAAAACATTTTCACCTTGCATCAGTCAGGGTCACACCTAAACATACCTTCCTGATAGACAGGACCAATTAGAAGTTTCAAGACTAGCACACATATTAATTACGTTTGAAATCAGTGTCTTTGAAATACTTTAGAGAGGTTTAGGAGAAAAAAAAGCTATAGCTTCACTAGCAACACTCAAAAGTCATCTTCAAGTGAGTTATTCCTTGGAAACACTTCATAAATGATGAATGACATACATTTCTATTAAATTCTACTCTAGAAAGCAGTATTTTCTGACATTCTCCTCAAATCCTAGAGCTATGCCATACTTGGTTGCTGTGGCTCCCTTTCAGAGCTAAAAGAAATCTGTTACACACTTTCTTCAGCGAGGAATTTCAGAGTCATCCTTAATTCATTACTCTCCTTACGTTCTTATGTTTAACTTGTCATCAAGTTGTTTCTTTTTCTTTTTTTTGTTTCAAAAGTGTCTCTTGATTTATTCCCTCAGTAGGTCAGGCCTCCATCTCTCACATCGTAAGATTCAACAACTACACTTGACCTCCCTGCCACCAAATAACCTTGAACTGAAATAAGGCATGTTGGGATGGGCTTTGAAAAGTGGCCTTTCCATCTCTCTGACCTTTGCGTGGTCTTGGATCTGGTCACTAACTCCTATATCCCTGACCCTTTGAGAGTTGACACTTTCCACACCAAGTCCAGCTTATCCAATAGAGTAGAACCTGTGTGCCTAACTCCCAGGGCCAAAAAAAAAAAAAAAAAAAAAAAGCCAAGTGTGGGCAGGAGTGCCCTGTATTCATTTCCTCTCCTTCTGTAACACATTACCGTGAACTTGGAGTTTTAAGACAACACACATTTTTCCTCTTACAGTTCTGAAGGTCAGAAGTATGAAATCAGTTTCACTGGGTCAAAAATCGCGGTCTCAGAAAGGTAGTGCTTCCTCCAGAGGTTTAGGAGACTGTTTCTTGGCCTTTTTCAACTTCTAGAGCTGCATTCTTTGGCTCATGGCTCCTACCTCCATCATCAAAGCCGGAAGCTCAGCATCTTGCTTCAGTGTCACCTTGCCTTCTTCTGTGTCAATCTTCCTCTACCTCCTCTTATAAGGATACTTGTATTACGTTTAGGGCTCATCCAAACAATTCAGAATAATGTTCCCATCTCAAGATCCTTAACTTAATTGCATCTGCAAAGTCCCTTTTGTCATGCAAAGTTACATTGTCAGATCCAAACATTAAGACCTAGAAATCTTTGCAGGGCTTTATTCAGCCTACCACAAGTTTGTCAGATGTGGAAGTGGGTAGAGGATCCCAGGAAGTAGGGAAGGGTGATGGATCTAACATCTTTCAAAGTAAAATTAACCTGAGAGCTCAGCAATTGACCCAAGGTCAGAAAGCTGGCCTCCCCTCTTTCCCGTAGTTTCTCTGTCTCCAAATCTTATTCTAGCAGGAGGTGAGACTCGAATGGAGACTCAGCATTGCCTGTTGGCAGACAGACACTCTTCAGACCACAGCAACTAGCAGACTCTGAAGGTCTGTGCTGTGGGACCTCTCACTCCCATTTTCTAAGGGTTTGTGCCCTTCCTGGAAGGCCCAGACCTGACTTTTAAACCCCCTCCTAAATCTATTGACAATATCTGGCCTTTCCTGATTCTGACCCTATGACCCAACCCTGGAAAGAGTGGAAAAGAGCAAGCTTAGTGCTGTAACATGCCAGACCCTCAGCTCCTGTGCCTGGTGTTGAGCCAGTGTCCCAGAGACAAACAAGGGCAGATGCAGAGGCGCTAGAAGGATTCCATGAGATCCTGAAACAGGTGGACACTGTCTCAGTGCTGGAGGCACGAAGATGAACTTCTGGAACATGTTAGGGTTGAGGGGGTGCTTCCCTGGGCAACTTCAGGCCTATCTGGACTGGGAAGGGCCACAGTCTGGGATCCTAGAGTCTGTAGCACACACAGAGCCACTTGTCAGGGCTAATATAGCTTCCAGTAAAGAGACCCTTAGTCACAAGAACTCTGAGCCCACTCCCAGAGTCAGACAGACCAAGAACAAAGGAAAAACAAAAGAAGTCTTAGCCCTGGGCTGAGATGTCCCCATCCCAGTGGAATCTCTACATTTGCGATCTGTACCCTCTGCATTCACCCCACTCAATACCCATTTCCTCTCCAAGGTTCAGAGAGCCTGAGAACTACCAGAGTCCACAGGTAATGGACTCCTCCTATCCATTCCTCCTGTATAGAGACAACCTAGCCATCAAGGAGCCATGGTCCCCTCCCCACACCTAAAGGCATTTTTTAACTCCCTTCATCCCTCAGGTGAATCTCTTACTCCTGAATGTCTAATATTCTGGGTCCTGGGGTTGCATTTAAATCAAGACTTCTGACTAGCTTATTAGGTCCAGCATTTTAATTGACTTTCTTTCGTATTATTTGATATCTTCTTTTTTATTTAATGACTTCCAAGGGCTCCCCTGGCACCCAGATTATGTAAGTACTGGGACTGGGATAAATGATGCCAGCAGTTTTACAGCCCAGAAGGAAAACATTTAAAGTGAATTTAATTTCATTCTCCTTTTATTCCAGCACCCAAAGACTACAGGAAAATGATGTGAAAGTTTTCCGTTTTTCTCTTTCTGCAACAAGGGGAGAATTTGCAAAAGGAAAAGCTTTTTTCTAATATCAGTTTATTATTTAAAAAAAAAAAAGGCACTCAGAATAAGGAGTGAATCTGCAGAGCCATTTCTTTGTTGTTCTTAATTTGAACAATCCAATGTGATTGCTTTTAAACGCATCTCCAGGGCTTCAGCTATTTTTAATTAGTGTAGCTTTTTTTTTTTTCTTTTTTTCCTTTTTTTTTTTTTTTTTTTTTTACTGTTATCAGTCTAGTTGATTTGTTTTCAATCTTCACACTCCACCGGTCCCTGCCTTCCCACCTAACTCTTCTGCCTCCCCATCATATGCACCTGTGGTTTTATAGAAGCTGGAAAACTGCTGAATTGTGTGTGTCTATAAAGGTGAAGGCCTCCCGTCTTCCTCAGCCCCTCTCATCTTCCTCTCACCCTCATGCTTAGAAACAGAGCTGCAGGTTTATGAGGATATGTTCCCTCTGTAATGAGGAAAAACCCAACCTGCTGTATCATAAAAAAAGCATCATCAAATTAGAGGTGGGAGACTGTATATTTTAACTTCTCCTCAATTGTATTGGGGAGGAAACTGAGGCCCAGCCTGGCTAAAGTCACAGGCCCAGTTAAAGGCCAACCTGGCCTCCAGGCTGGTGCCCACCTGAGAGGCCAGCACTGCTTCCGCCTTACCACCCATTGGCTCTGAGCTGACCCCTGAAGGAGGCAGTGCAGCAATGATAAGACCTGTTCTTCAGCTCAGATCATGCCCTCAGCTCCCCTCTCTTCTCCCCAGGAGAGCTTGGGGGCTGCTTCAGAATTTCTCTGCCGGGGCACTATTGTATTCTGTAGTTGAAAGAGGACAGCACTGAAAGTCAAAAAACCTCAGTTCTAGTTTTGCGTTTGACTCTAATGAGCCCTATGAACTTGGATGAGTCATTTATGTCTCTGAATTTCAGTTTTCTCTCCATGAAGTGGAAATAATAGCTACCTGACCTGCAGTATAGAATGGTGATAAACGACATCCCCGGCTTTTGAAAGTCTTCATGCTTGGCGTCCAGGATAATTTCTTTTCTGGTTTTCTTACTTCTGCAGTCTTTTTTTTTTTTCAGCTTGCTCTCTGAGGTTCATTTCTTCCACCTACATCCTAATGTGGGTTCCCTGCAGGGCTCTGTCTGTCCTCCACTTCTCTGCTGACTCTGCACACTTTTCCTGGGAAATATCATTCCTCAGCTTCAACTACCGTCCATGAATTATGATTCCCAAGTCTCACCCCTAGCCTAGACCTCCCTCCTGAGGGGACATCCACCTTCCTATTCACCATTCCCCCGTGGGTAGTCCTCAGAGCCTTCACTTAACACAAGGCCACATACCAGTTACGCTTCCCCTAAACCTTCTCTTCCTTGTTGTTTGTCTCGGTGAATGACAACCCCTGCTCCACTTGTGCTCACACCAAAAAGAGAAAATCATGTTAGTTCTCCTAAATCTCCAGCCACATTGAATTAGCCACAATATTCTGTTATTTCTTACTCCTGAATTTCTTTTCCATTTCATCCCATTTTCTCCATCATTGTTAAATGCAGCTGGAATTAGGGTACCCATTGACCCAGCTCTACTCCTTATATTTCAGTTTGACAACACAGTCTACTCAACCCTACCTGCCCAAATATCAAATTTTCTTAAATTCTATGATTCATCTGTATCTCACTGATACCTACAAGTGTCTTTGGGAAGACGATACAATGAGCACTGGTAAGAAAACCAGGATAACTAAGTTTTAACCCTAAATGTAACATTGGATATGACACTTTTCCTCCCTAAAGCTCACTTTTGTCATCTATAAAAATGAGTCCTTAGTGTCTTTCCATGATTTGGCGACAGCAATGGAACCAAAAAGCCAGCACAAATCAGCTTTCATTTCAGCCAATAACTAAATAATACAGTCAATGTACCATCAAAAAATAAATTGATACATTTAACCCTGTAATTAAAATCTTTCTTTCCTAGTCCTTTAGAATGCTTTCTTACCCTCAGAAAAAAAAAAAGAAAAAAAAGAAGAAAGAAAGAAAGAAAAAAGAAAACAATGAAGACAGAACATAGACCCCCCCCCCCGACATGTGCACCAAGAAGGGTGAAAGAATTAGAAGACATGTCACATGCAAACAACACAAAAACAGAATTGGGGATGTTTAGGAGGAAGAAGAGAGCACATGGGTGCAATGAGGGGGTCAAAACATGGGAGCTTTCTGTAAATATTTGGAAGTCTTTCTTTGAAGGAATGATTAGACTTGTTCTAGCCCAAAAGTACCTCAGGTGGCAATGAGTCGTCTATCATTAGAGGAATTGAAGCAGAGCCTGGGTGACTCCTGGGTAGGGACATGGTCAAGCAAGTTCAGGTATTGAATGCTAGGTTAGCACATAGCCAAGAAATGCTATGGTTCTTTCTCCTACATATCCAACCACACACGGCTCTGGGGCAGCTCTCAGGCTAGGATCAGAGGGGTAAACCCCAGGGAAATGGTCAGGACTGTTACAGCAATGAAATTCACCAGAATTAAGTCTATCAGATTCCTAAAGGGGACTATAGCAGGTTAAACAGCCTAGGGCTATAATGGCTCATGGCTTAGCCTCAATAAACAATTGATTTTCTTTGTGACAGGATCCACCCAGGCTTATAAAGCCTTTACTACTTAATCACCAGGTCAATCTTAATTCAGCTCCTTCCAGATGGAGAATGAAATTGCACATTTCAGCTTTTTCAACCAGTGTCTGATTTGTTCAGCTCTCTGTCTCCCCTAAAACAACCTGATGGGAATTTATGCTAACTGGAATCAAAGAAGTTTAGAAATACTTGCAGCAATTCAGAGTATTCTCTTTACAGACAATTTCCAAAGGAGCAATTTTAGTGAGGCCAAATCTTGATGGAATGAATAAGAACAGAGAGACAATAAGTAGATGGACTTAATTATATCTATATATTTTCAAACGTCGAAAGTTATAATATAAAAGTTGCCTGGAAGTGTAGAATTCCTATGCATAAATGAAAGACACTATGGGATCAGGAGAATTATTTTGATTTTAACTTTTTTCTTTGGTAAAAAGAGATCATCCAGTCTCATTGTGCTGAGAAAGATCTGACGACATCAACAGCTTCACTCTCCTATACAAATTTGAAAAAGCCCAAATGTTTATCAATAGAGTAATTCATAAATAATTCCGATATATTTGTACAATGAAATGCTATGCAGACATTAAAATGATTGTAAAAATATAAATGGAGAGATTTCAAAAATATAACATAGGCTCCTATTTATAAAGATTGTCAAAGCACAAAGCAATACAACATATTGTTTACGATTGTATACATATATAGTAAAAGTATAAGACTATAGGCGGAAGACTACACACTGAATTCATGACATTGCTCACCTCTGAAAGGAGAGAGAGGAATGAGAACATACCTGGAGAAGAGATTAAAAAGGACTTCAACTTTATTGGTGAATTTATTTGATAAAAATTTTGGAATTAAACATAAGAATTTAAAAATTAAATACCATCTTCACCCTGGTTACTTTCCTAATATACACAGCCTCATATTTTTCCTTATTATCTTAGAATAACGGTTATCAAAATTTAGTGTGCATCAGACTCTCTTGGAGGGCTTATTAAAACACAGATTTCTGTACCCACTCCTCAAATTCCTGATCCAGTAGATCTGGGGTTAGGCCCAATAATTTGCATTTCTAGCAAGTTGCCAGATGATTCTAATATTGGTCCAGGGTCACAGTTTGAGAACCAATGTCTTATAGTATAGTTACTTACTAGTGAACATTCATTCAGACTTTGAACTGTCTAAGGACAGAGATTTTAACTTACTAATTTTTGTAGCTTCCACCTAGCAAATACATCATCAATAAATATTTGTAAATTAAAAGAGGTCATCATTAAACACACACACACACACACACACAGTCTGCAGTATGACAACCACTTGATAGCACGCAAAATAAACAATGTATTAATGGTAATAATTTGACAATTTTAGAAAGCAAATAAAATGTTCCCTAGGAAGGTAAACTCTCTTCCCGGAAGGCCTTGAGGTATGGTCAACAGCGTCTCGTCTCCAGTAAAATGTAACTCTCAAGGCAGAGAACTTGAGGAGTGCATATGGAAGCCCAAAGTCCAGAGAGTAGACAAAAATGAGGACAGTAGATCAGAGTACTACAGTGGCTTTATCACGTAATACCTACTTCCACCTCCTACTTATGTTCCCTGAGAAGATCCAGAGATACTCTGTTCACCAAGGTTGTGAATGGGAAGCCCCCAAGAGCTTAGGAAGTTCACACAGCCTCTCCTCTGTAGGCCAGGAATGACAGTGAGAATTGTTGCATGAATGGACTTCCTGGACTCAGTGGCTATGATGAGATCCCCGGATGTCAGAGGCAGCGTGGTGGGGCTTAATCGCCAGAGATGCAGAGGATGTGCTTACCATAACAAGCAGTAGGGGGAAAGCAGAAATCCAAGGGGCTTGACCGACAGAGGTCGTTAGCATTGTTCAATTGATCTTGGTGTCCCTAAAACTGAAATAGATGGGTAGCTTTTCTTGCTTCTTCGGAAGAGCTTGCCTTAATTTTAAGCTCTGCCATGTAAGTGATCAGTGACTTTGGTCAAGTTACTTAAACACCTTACACATAAGTTTCTACATTTGTAAAAAATAGAGGTATAAATGCCTGCCCTGATGCCTAGTTTGTGAATTATAAAACAGCTACAGAAGGCTTTAATAAATTGTAAAGTATCAAACAAATGTAAGCAATTCTCATCTTCTTTATTATCAATAGTATTTGTAAAGAAGCTAGTATAGGCCTGTTACATAACAGGGTTTCAAAAAGATATAAACTTTAGTAAAGTCTAGTCTTTTTCCTCTCAAAAATGTTATGCTAATTGGGAAGTTAGGATAAGCATAAGTACATAAATAGCCAGAGGTATGTAAACAAAGACATAACCATAGGATCATATATGTGTGCATGAGGACACACATGTATCACACACACATACACACACACATTATTAATAATACGAGGTAGCACTAAGCGTGTGTAAAAGAAAGCATTTGGTTAATGTAAAGGAAAACCTAACTACTTTTAAAAATACAGAGAATTTATTGGATCATACATATGAAAAGTACAGAGGTAAACATCTTTTTGTTGTTTTTGTTTGGGACAAGCTTAATATTGCACTTCAATGAGGCCACCAAAGACCCCGATTCCTAACATCTCTGCACTATGCCTTCTGCAGCACAGGCCTTCAACCTGCCCTGCAGTCTCAGTATGGTTGACAAAAGCATCCATGCCTCTCATCTACAATCAACAAGAAAGAGATGTCCCAGCAGTACCAAAAGAAGTCCTAAGGTTCACTGTGATTTGTCATGTGCCCATCCATGAACCAATCATGACCGGGGGTGGTATATTAAATGGCTCAATTCATTAATCCTGGACTGAAAGGAGAGTCGATCTTAATTCAACTATATGGCTGAGAATGCACAGAGGGGTGGTTTACCAGAAGTAATTCAGAATGCTGCTGGCAAAGAGAGAAAAGGATATCAGAGAAGAACTGAGAAAAGAAAGAGAAGAGGGAAGAAAGAGAAGGATAGCAGTAACAACATCAGAAATCTGTCCGCTGCAATGACAAATAGGTGACCCGAAAATAAGTGTTTTCAAAAATCACTTGATAGGAAGAACATGAGACCCAGGAAGTTCCAGAAGATTTCCTGAAGGCTGTAGGACTTGAGTGGTCTTGCTCATTAATACATTTCCTTCGCCATGTATAGTAACAAATAAAAATAAAGATGAAGAAGAGGGTTGTGAGAAGTCTGGTAAAACCAGTGTTTTCCATCCTTTTATTTAGGAAGTGAGTGGGCAAAAGCAGATAGAAAAATGAGAAATAAAGAGCTATTCCTAGTTAAATTGGTAAATCTTTACTCTCATAATGTGCATTTGGTAGTCAAATAAATAGTTAGCTACGGATAAAAATTCTAGGGTAGTTTAATGTTTTCCTTCATAAATTGTGCCATCTGATCTTAACGCAGCATTAGAACTGAAAATGTACTTTCATGTATATTTTTATACAGAAAAGATAGAATTAAACAGCAATTAACTAGGAATGAATTATTATTCTTAACTATTTGAACTCTGGTTTAAAAGCCTAAATTTCCTTGAAACATTGTTATTTTAATAGAATTTAATATCTGGATAATGATTTTACCATCTTAATGGACTGTATTCTAGAAACATGCAAAGCTAATAGGAATGAAATGACTGCTTAATGTGACCTAGAATGTTTATGTGTGACCCTGAGAGGTACAACAACTTCAGTGGCATAAAAACTGACATAATAAAAGTTGACCTGATTTATAAATTCAGTGAAAATTCTCAGGTCTGCAAATCTCAGCCTCAGGCCAACTTTTCACAGGATATACCTACAAGGCCAGAGGAAGAAAGGTATGGTCACTACCTAGTCATAAGCGAGGAGGATTCCAAGGCCTGTAGACTAAATAAACACTGGGATCCATAGATTTGTAATTGCCTCAAGCTGAAAATGAGTACAGCTGTGTTGTACTAAAACCTGTGCATAGGGCATTGACTGGGGAAAGGAGTGCTTAAAACCTGATGTTATTAATTTTATTATTTTTTGTTTATGTATTCATTTAGCACAACTAAAACAATTATATTAAGCATGCAAAAAGTAAGATTACAAACAGTTCCTTGGAAGTAGTATCCCTCAAGAAGTCTCAAAGTCAAACCCCAATCCCAGAGCTTAAATGCATTTCTCCGCTGACAATAATAGAGCAATAATACCCATTTGTAGGATACACAGAAGAGCTAAGTTAAGATGATCTTGAGCTTGTCTGCTCATAGTTTGCCCAGCAAGTGACATTGTCTCATGAACTCATCTTTTCCCCTTAGATATAGTGAGGAGAGCACTGGATTGGAAATCAAATGACCTGGCTCCAACTTCACCACTCACCAGCTGGTGACCTCTTGGGCAAGTTACTTAATCTTTCTGATTCTCAGCCTCTTCATATATGAAACAGGAATATGAACACATTTCTAGCTAACCAAGATTATGTTGTAAAAGTGTATATATGTCATTACATTTATTCATATAACTTATTTATTCCATCCAGAACAAAATCACTTGGGCTTCCAAATCGTAATTTAAAAACTAATGAGAAAAACAATTTAGAGAAAAACAAAAACAAAAACAGGGAGCTGTTAGCACATTTCTTCTTTCCTAGAACTCTGTACAAACCTCCATTATAGCATTTGGTCATTTTTATTTTTCCAACTTTTATTTATTTTAAGTATGTTTTTCCAGGACCCATCAGCTCCAAGTCAAGTAGTTGTTTCAATCTAGTTGTGGAGGGTGCAGCTCACACTGGCCCAAGCAGGGAACGAACCAGCAACCCTGGTGTTATGAGTATCATGCTCTAACCAACTCAGCTAACCGGCCGCCCCCATTTGGTCATTTTTAATGAATCTTACCTACAGACTCAGTTCCCTGAAAGCAGGGACCTTATGATACGAACTTTGTTTCCCAGTCTCCAGCAAGTTCTTGACACTGAGGCGTATTCTAGATCATGAACAATTGAACACCTGGAATTAAGGCATTCACTCTCACCTACTAAAGAATTAGAGGTGGTCATTGGGGTGTTTGACCCCGAGTCCTGTGGATGCAGATCGTGACTTGTCTGAAGACCACCTCTCCAAGCACAATTCCACCTCCTTAGTGGGAGAGTCCATCTGTTTGCTGGGACAGCTCTTGTTTCTCCAACACAGAATCGTTCTTTGTTTCTTGGGTCTAATTTAGTAATGACTGTCCTCTTGAGTTTTTTTTTTCTCTCTTAATCAATATCTTTACTTTTTCTTCCTAATGTCTTTCTATAACCACAGGAAGCTATTTTGTATTAATTGTCTTATTTTTCCTCCGATGCAGACCATTTGTTTAGTGGAAGATGAAGTTCCAGAGACAAAATTAGTATTCACATCAGACTAATGAAACACATCAATTGTCTAGAAGGGCAGATTCCTTCAGGGACAGTGTAATAGAATAATCAAAATAACTCTGAGGTAGAAGAGGGGGAATTTAGGCTTTGTCTAGACTCTGCCCAAGGTATCTTGGGCAGATAACTTAAGCTCTCCCTATGTCAGCCTCCAGTAAAACCAACGGTAAAGATGAGATGACTTCTGAGCCCTCTTCCATATCTGATATTCAGATTTAAAGGTATATTTTGTGGCACCACAGAACAAAGTTTTCTTTATATTGAGAAGAGTTTGCAGCAAGGCCAAAAAATTGGTCCTGCATTAGGATCAAAAATGGATCTGCATGATCTTGAAATAAATGAATGTGCGAAAAGGGTTAGTGAATCTGCTTCTGTATAACTGTGAGCCCCATGGTCGGGGGACAGTTAATCAAGCCGTATTAAGGAAATTTGTAAAATGGTTAAAGAAACTGGACTAATTGAAGAGTCCAGAATGAGTGAGTATCCTAATCACATGCTTCAATTGTTATTAAAATCATAACCATGTGCTGTTCTTCCTGATGTCGTACCAACATCACAACATCACAGCCACTAATGCCATTCTCCTGTGCCGACTAAAGCATTAACAAGGAATGCTGTTGCCTAGAGATTGTTTCACTTGGGACAGCAAACTCATGAATCATCCATTCATTCCTTAATGAACACTGAGAACCTACTATGTGCAAGACACTGTATGTCTGAATGGACTATACATATGAACCAGACATATACCTATTCACTGGAAGTTCACACACAAATACTCTCTCACATATGCTAATACAACTGTAATAAATGATAGGAAGCAATAAGTAAGTACATTGGAAGAGATGCACATTAAATACTCAGAGAAGGGAAATATCGCAAGTGGGGGTTTAAACAAAAATATTATGCAGGAAGAAGTATATAAGTCTTGAAGGCTGGGTTAGATTTGGACCTGTGGAAATGACCAGAAATCGCAAAGGCAAACAAAGAGAGGCTACAAAGCATGGCACATGTGAGACAAAATTAACGCCAGTTATAACATCTAACACTTACCAAGTGTTTACCATGTACTAAGAATGTTAAATACATAGTTCTCAGTGAATCCCTATAACTGTGACGGATTGGTTTTATTTGCATGCTTATTTTCAGATGGAGAAACTAAGGCCCAGAAAAGAAGAGTGCATTGCCCAAGCTCTCCCATTAAATGAAATAGCAGGTGGTTTAGGTTCACTGCACTCTGTGGTTGAGGCAGACAGGGGAGAGAATATAACCTGAAAGGTATGTTGTGGCTAGATGATAAACAGGCTAGAATGCTAGACTCAGGGAATCAAACGTAGGAGGAAGGCGAATGAACTAAATAGCGAGTAAAAAGTCCTAACTTTCCATACATTAAAAAACAACAACTATGCTCCATATGTTAATTAAAATGATCAAAATTCATATAGTACCATTTGCGACAACATGGATGGATCTTGAGATTATAATGCTGAGCAAAATAAGTCAGATAGAAAAGGTCAAGAACCATATGATTTCACTGACATGTGGTATATAAAAGTGAAAACAACAAAAGAACAAGACAAACAAATGAAGAAACAAAAACTCAAAGACACAGACAATAGTTTAGTGGTTACCAGAGGGTAAGGGGGGTGAGGGGTGGTAGATGAGGGTAAAAGGGATCAAATACATGGTGATGGAAGGAGAACTGACTCTGGGTGGTGAACACACAATGTGATTTATAGATGATGTAATACAGAATTGTACACCTGAAATCTATGTGACTTTACTAACTAGTGTCACCCAATAAACTTTAACAACAACAAAAAAATGATCAAAAACAGCACTCCTGTAACATGTTGAAGTGCAGAATGGCAATCACATCTGGAAAGGATGAGTCCCCTTGCTAATACAACACTACTTATAAAGGTGAAAAAACTGAAGGTGAAAAAAACTAACCCTGATCAAATGTTCCATTTAAGTTTTAAATAAAAAATAAATATATATGTGGGCACACGACTGCATAATTTTTGCCAGTTACTTCCATACTACTGTTGGGAACTGACAACTAAAGATGATACTAAAAACTTAAAGCCCCCTGGCACTTGTGCAATCTATGCACTGCTCAGAAAACAATTAAACTGTGTTCTCTTCTGTGCTTTAATCATAATAATGTGATTTTATTGCTCCACTGAATTGGTTGGTAACCAGATGTACATAAGGCACATAACACAGACAGATCGCCTAAGTGGACACTCATTAATTCTCTCCCAAATGTATTATAAATAAGAGACGCACCAGAGTCTCAAAGAATGTTCTGTTTTCATAGAGATTAGTAATGTGGCTTGCATTTTCCCCTGTTTGATCAGTTGTTCAGGAATTAACTCTCACAACCCATGTTCATTTTAAAAATGTGCTTTATCTAACGCAAACATTTTCAAAAATATATGAAGTTCCTCTTAGATGTTTATATGCTGGCATCAGTAAGCTCATACCATGAAGATTTATACTGAGTTTATGTATTTATACTTGGTTTATTATTCTAGCTGCTATTCAGAAAGACAGGTGACAGTTACAGCACTCACCCCCAAAGGGACATCTATTTACAGTCTCTGTGAGTTAAATTAGCTATATTTTTATCTCTGTCTCGAGCAATACCCATTAGTATGTTATTATAGTGCTAATAATAATAGCTAGCAAGTACTGAATATTTTAATATTATTTGTGTTTTTATTTTACTCATTTCGATAAAATCAAAACAAGACTTGAGATCTCTCCTTCAGTTATCCTGGAATTATGATATTGTGCCCTGGCAGCTTCAACAGTGTAGCATTCACAGAACGGACCCAACACACATTTTTTTGCAACCTGTAGTATTCTCTTGCTATAATTTTATAATAAAAGTGATATTTTCCCCTGAAAAATAATTGTAGGAGTTTATTTTAAAACAGAGGCAGTCATTTAACCTTGTTCAGTTACAGAAAGGATTGTCAAAGGAGTTATAAAAGTGCTGCTTCTTTTGATAAATGTTCACAAATTAGAAACAAATTTTAAAGACTCACAACTTTATTTGAGATATTTAAGCTAACTTTTTACTCCAATTTCTAAATTACTTTTTCCTTCCATTTTTCATGTTATATGTTTTACATATCACCTTGGCAAATAGTTGGATATTTTAGCCTACCTACCCATAAATACTCATATTCATTTCCATATATAATTTAAGTGTATTTAATATATAATTGATGTTTGTGACAGCCCCTTCCCATAATTATCACTGGATTAGAGTTATCATTCATAGAATTATTTGAAGGTATTTACATTTGAAATGACCCAAACTATAAGAGTTACCACTTAAAACAAAGCATTTCTTACCACAGGGAATTTTAAATAGTGTGTCTGAGATTTGGAGTGACTGTCTCAAATACCTCAAAATCACAACTGAAGTTAATCATGTATTATTGAACAGAAAGCTTTACTCAATAAGAAATCAAATTCTTGCTTTTCATAATTTCACCATAATTTTATTTTGTATTTACAGTTTTCAATTTCTAATGCGAGGGTCTTTGTGAGTATTGAGGGGATTAGGGAAGAGAGACGGGGTTTGGAGGAAAGGAATCAGAGGTCACCTATGGACAACGATAATGAACAAAGCTAACAGGATGTGAAAGTCTTCCAGAAGAAATTCTTGCAGCCAGCTTTGCGTTCTCGGGGAGCCATGGCCGGGTTTGAGTTAGCAGATCTCTGCAGCTCCAGCCTCATTTCATCCTGCTCAGCAGCCTGGGACAGGTCTTCAGGTTCCAGGGCGTCATTCTCTGTCTGGTTGGGTTCAGACAGCAGCTCTGCCAAGAAGTACTTGGCCAGTTCCTATACAGGGTGGAAGGGAGAGCGAGATAGAGAGGATGAGGAGGATGGTAATGGAGGAGAAGAAAAAGAAAAGCCTAGTTTGGAAAGCAGATTCAGCCACACCCAAAACCCATTTTTCACAGCTGTGCACTTTGGTCCCTTAAAATCAGTTAAGGATATAAAAATAAGGATAGTTATTATAATCATCAAGGTACACAAAGAAGCTTGAAAAACTTAAATGTTTCTGCAAGTTTTCTGTCTCTACGCGTAAACCAGATGCATAGAGAGAAATAACAAATCGTTAGAGCATTAGCAAAGATAAAAATCATGTGCTAACAGTTTAAGTCAGTTTCCACCTCATGAGCTACAAACTGGAATTGTTCTTACCTTTTTTTACTAAGTCAACTGTGGGAAACGAGACCTTTGACAATCTTAAACATACTGTGTTCCACAGACTGCCCTTTAGCCCTCGGAAGCTGCCCCGGAGGGAGGTATTGCTTAGGAAGGCAGCAGCCTCAGAGGTGTGAGCTTTCAGCACCTGGGTCAGCACCTCCCGTGGTCCGCACAGGGAATAGATGCCATCATCCCCTCTTGTTCAATTACGCAGGTCTGGGGATTTTCGTGAAAGCCCAAGAACTCACCTGAACTGTGATGGACTGCATTAATTAGGGGGCAAAAAAGAGGTAAGAGGGGATTCCGGACTCTCAAAGTTTTCCCGAGAGCTTTGGGAGCTGAGGGACCCAGAAAAGCACCCAACTCTTTAGGAGCACCTCTTAAATCCACCCAAGGGGGAGGGGGCAAGGCGAAGGGATTGAGGAGAGGGGAAAGAAAACGTCGAGGGAGACTCCTTACCTGCTTCCCCGCCGCAGCAGCCAGGGACTTCTGCAGAAACTGACGGAGTCGGGGATCCGAGGGCGCGCCGGTGACACCGCCCAGAGCCAAGACGATGGAGAGCGCGGCCAGCGCGCACTGGAGGCGGCAGGACAGCATCTCAGGGGCTCCAGGGAAACCGAGCTAGAGTGCAGTTGGTCAAACTCAAGGAGCGGATCCGCAGGCAGCAGCGAGGGCTCTGAACCTCGCGACTCCTAAAGCGGCTTGTGTGCTCTCCACCGGCTCCCCCCTTTTAAACTCTCTCTCTGACGTCAGACTAGGAGGCGCCCCCAGATCTCACTAGCGCTTTTACGCACCATTACCCTCGTGAAATTAATCACAGAAGTGAGAGGAGGCGACACAATCTAAAGTGGCTTACTTAAAAAAAAAATATCCTGCGCACGCACAGGCCCATACAATTCCGTACATGCCACACTAGCTACACAATCTTTGATATTTACTCAGTGCTACGCATATGCACATTCCATAATTTCACTCACACACATGCACATGTGCACTCAATTACACACAGAAGCTCAAACACTCAGCCCTAAGAGACAAGTACACTACCACACACAGCTGCACACGCATACATGTACCAGACAACTCTATCATTGTGCTCAAACATGTTAGGAGGGCCAAACAAACGCAAAGGTATACGTATATGACAAACAGAGATTCAGAATCATTCCTCTAAGAACAGACTTGAAAATAGAATGTGGATGTTAGAAGGACTGAATCATCTCTTTCTCTGTTATCTCCGTAAAAAGTCTTGCAGATTAAGACGTAATGGTCCCTGAAAGACTTCACTCTCCCTATAACAGAGGAGAAGGTACCTTAGGCTCGGACTGCATCCTTATTCCTCAGCAGCTGAGAAATTTCTAGTCTACCTGTCTTCCTATTGGGACAAAACAAAACAAAACAAACCAGATTGACTTCATTTTGGCCCTAGAAACTTGGAGCTGGAAAGCTATCTCAGAAACTGTCTACTAAACCTCAGTGTTTAGAGCCACTGAGCCTAGAAATGGGCCGTGAAATGATCTGGGTCACACCCTGCACAGTTGGAACAAGGACCTGACCCCCACATTGGAAGGCCAGGTTCTTTTCACCCAACCCTGAGTTTTCTAACAGATTCTTGTCTAGTAGGAGCAGTTATAGGTCAGGGACCCCCAGTCTGGACCTACAAAAGTCCAGGGGCCCCCTGCACATTTGTGACCATTATTGTGTGTCTGTGTGTGGGGAAAGGATCAACAGACACTTAGTCAGACCCAGCACTCCCCTGCTTCCCACAAACATAAGACGGAACTTGAAGAAATGCTGTTTGAGAATTCTAGTTGTGGTCTGGGTGAATCTTTGCGGTCCAGATCAGAATTCTGACTTTTTTCTTTCCCAAAAAGTAATTCCTTATCAAGGAAGGGCCAGCTAATGTCCTGGCATGGACCAGATGATCCCCACAGACTCTTTAAGGGCTGACATTTTATGACCTTCAACCTCATAAAAAGCCAAAAAAAAAAATACGTGTGTTTCCAGAAACCAAGTGAAGCAAAGACCTTGGCCAACCCTGTCACCAGCCATGCATCATGTCTGTATTCTCAACACTTGGACCAAAACCATAATGTTAAGAGGCAGGAGAGATTGGGGGGGGGGGGTCTCTTGCAAGGCGTGGAAAATTGTCACCATTTCCTTTTGTGTCTGTGAGACAAGGCAATGAGAGAATACGCAGGAAGGAGAGTCCTAGAGCTTCCAGGGCAAGTCCAGACAAAGCAAAGCACAAGTGGGCCATTAAAAACTCACTCACATGTGTTGGATAGTCTGAGAGAGCAATGAATCTGGGGCTGAGGAATGCAACTCTAGGAAATACATGTTAGTTTCTCTATCTATTTTGGAACCTCCTTGGTTCCTGACTGGGGGTTCAAAGTCTAGTTATATCAGCCTCACTGTCCCACGGTACCACCAATGGATCTCACTTCTCCTCCAACTAGGACATGGCCCTAGGCAGCACCACTGAGCAGAGAAGGAGAATTTTCCTAAATCAGCAGCCAGCCAAGGAGTAAATAGCAGCGCCCCATCTTGTTCTGTGCTCTGGGATCTCTTCACCCTCCCTCCCTGGACTCCTGCTGCTCTGCATCCACAACCTTCTCCTCCTCCTCTACCCTTCTTCCTTCCTCCTCTTTTGCCTTTCCTTTGCCTTTCTCTCAGTTTCTCTCTCAGAGGCTCCCTTACTCAATCCTTCTTTTGTCTTCTCTCTCCATTTTCTGTCCCCTTCCTCTTTGCTGTTCTTCCCTCTCCCCAATCATTTTCTGACTTCATCTGGCTCTTTTCCTGCCTTCTCTGCATTTCTCTTCCCCTTCCCACCCTGTTTAGCCAATACCTTTATCAGTCTCTGCCTCTAGTCTCTCTCTCTCTCTTCTCTCTCCTCAGCTACTTCTCACACAAAAATACTCAGGGTCTCCAGCTGTTTAAGTACTTACTTGGAGTTAGTGAAGTCTGGGTTGCTTTCCTCTCTGCTGAAGTGCTGCGGCTGTGGATGAGATGACTTTTGGGTTTTGTTTTTGTTTTGTTTTATAATCCCTGCATTGCTAGGAGTCTAAGGACCACTTAAGAGAAGAAGAGCCAGGATAAAAGGTGAAGTAAATTCTTCCTTAAACCCACAAAGCCATGTTTTGCATAAAGGTAGATTTAGCACAAAGGCACTTCAAATTTTCCCAACCTGATCCCTCTGCAGGCAACCCCCAGGACCTCTCGTCCCAATGACTGGGAGGGGGAGATGGGTTGTGATTGTACTGGGAACTCAATTCCGATTTGATTCTGCAGACCTTGGTCATCAGGAATCACCATCCCCCATTCTTATGCAGCCCTTGTGGTTCACAAAGCGCTTTCCCATCTGCACATCAGAGCATGTTAGTCCCGGAGCCTCACAGAGGAAGAAACTGAAGTCCTGAGAGCCTGGTATGTGCCTTGCAAAAGGGCACACAGGAGGCAGGAAGTGGCAAGAACACAGGAGGATGTTCCTCCACTTTAGGACATTTCACCCTCCCCTGACTCAAAGATGCCAGAGATACATGGCTGAGCAGCCTGCGGCCAGGATACAAGTGTCTCTAGAAGGCATCGTTCACGTGCAGCAATTCTGGCCAGGATAGCATTTCCCACCTCCCTCTGAAATGTAAATGAGAAACAGTAAAATCTGTGAGCAGACATCTACTAGGTGTTCAATGTTGGGCAATGCAGGGAAGCAGAAAGTATCTGTGTTATAGTTGAATGACCTGGGTTCTAGTTCTGGTTTTTCAACAATGCAGCTGTGGGACTTCTTCTCTGGGCCTTGGTTTTCTCATCTGAAAAAATCAAGTGTTTGATAGGTAAACTTTGTCATTCCTTCCAGCCCTGATAATCAAAGAGTTTAAATTTGAAGAAATAAAAGTGCAGACTCGAGTGTGTTGTAATAGTAAAATGCTGTTTCTTTCTCCAAATGAGGACTTTAAATTTGAAAAGAATACGGCTTTTTTGTAATATGAGGGAGGAGAAAGGAGCAGTGGATATTTCACAGGCCTGTCAGAAAGAAAACTTGCTCTTCTGACTTGCTTCTGCTGCTGGCCTGCCCTCCCCACACTGGAACTCAATTTCTCCCCCTATAAAATCGATTCACTCAAATTTTTTCCACAAATAAAGACTGAGGTCAATCATAGAGCAATGAACTGGATAGAAAAAGTCCCAGTGAGAAAGACAATAAAGATACAAATTCATTGATTAATTAATTAATTGTGTTCAAATTGATAAGGATGAAAGCAAGGTATAGAGCATAATGCTTAGGAGAAGACCCTTCTAAGGCCAAACTACTTGAGCAGAGACCTGAATGAGGTGAGGGAACTAGCCATGCAAACATCTGAATTAACCTATTTCCTTGTCAAGGAGAAAGATAATGTGTGCAGATGCCCTGAGGTGGACGTATGCTTGGTACATTCAAACATCAGCAACGAGGCAAGAGAACCAGAACAAATTGGGCGAATCAGGAACAACTAGGAGATGAGGCCAGAGAGGTAGCAAGGGGCCAGACTGCGTAGAGCCTTGAACGCCATTTATATTCAAGAAACCACTGCAGGATTTTAAACAAGGGATTGAACAGGTTCAATTTTTTAAAGTAATACTTTCTGCTAAGTAGAGGATTAACTGTAGGAGGGCAGGAGTACAAGAAGGGAGATAACTGAAGAGTCTAATAACCATTTAAGAGAAAAGAGGAGACAGAACAAAAGGGCTACATTCTCCCTTGAAACCCCATGGCCCAGCTGCTGGCTTAGCATAAAGGCATTTCATACCAAGTCTAGTGCAGCCAACCCCCAGGGCCTGTGTCCATGGAAGGGGAGGTGGTTTGTGGTTGTTATTGGGGACCTTATTCCTCAGACTATTGCAGGCAAGATGAGACTGTGTTTTGGGCTGGAGTGGTAGACCTGAAGGAGGTGAGGACTGGTTAAGTTTGAAGTTTATTTTGAAACAGAGTTGACAAGACGTTCTGATGGTGTTTTGAAAATCAAGTTAAGGAAATGAGAACAATTATTTTCTAAAACGCCTTCAAGATCAGAAATTCCTGAGAGTGCAGGAAATAAATTTCTAAGAAACACTTTACCTGGACATTTTGCAAATGGAAAACCTTTTTAATTTTCCAGTGAGAAGAAAGTAAGAATTACAGGCAGTGGGGAGACGAAACATGAAATAGTAGAAACAGCCCTGGACTTAAATGCTCAGTCTTTTCCTGCTTAAAATGGTCCTGATAATCCTTGCTTTTGCTAAAATGTGATTCAAGAACCATATCAAACAGTAGAAGTGGAAGTGCTTGGTAAACCATAAAAGATGATAAAAATAGAAAGGCCCATTGTTGTTGTTGCTGCTCAAATGGAGGCAGCCAGCCCCAAGCCAAGGGGTGATATTTAATGAGCCAGCCGTTGGGAGCTGGGACGTCCCACTAATTCTCTGACCTGACTAGGCAGGCAGGCAGACCTTCGTCACAGTGGGGACCTGTAAGCTGTGATTTAAAGGTCCAGGAAGATCTCTTCGACAGAAATACAGCAAATGGTGCAGAAATTCATCCATTAGAAACCAGTTTAGTGGTTACTAGATGGTAAGGAGGGGGCAGGTGGTAGAAAAGGGTAAAGAGGGTCAAGTATATGGTGATGGAAGAAGAATTGACTTTGGGTGGTGAACATACCATGCAATATACAGATGATGTATTATAGAATTGTACACTTGACACCTATATAATTTTACTAACTAATGTCACCCCATTTAATAAAAAATTAAAAAAAATAGTTTCTTCTGTTTTATATGATTTTCCTTGCAGATATAGTTCATTAAAACTTGATAACTATTAACACTTTAGGTGGAATTCATTTGATGAATTGTCTTCTAGATTTACCACTGGCTAAAGGAAGTCAAACATTTACTTAAGGTTTGACTTAAATAAAGTCAGGAAGAACATCCATTTGGAGTAAGTGACTGACTTGGTAGAAGGCAGACTTGGTGAGTGCTGTTGGGGCCGGGGTGA
This sequence comes from Rhinolophus sinicus, assembly GCF_036562045.2. Lineage (NCBI taxonomy): Eukaryota > Metazoa > Chordata > Mammalia > Chiroptera > Rhinolophidae > Rhinolophus > Rhinolophus sinicus. Next base: position 50,712,205 of record NC_133751.1, read on the forward strand.
TGGGCAGGCTTTGGGGAGCCTGTGGACCTCTTGCTGAAGGGCGGAGCTGTGAGAATACCGTAGGGACCTTTCCTTCTGTAACAACTCCACCACTGTGGAGCACAAGAATGAAAAGTTGCAATCTCTAAGGGCTTCTGTTGGGCTGGATTGCAGCTGGAAGAGTCCCAGCTCACACTCCTGGAGCCACTGGTGGTAGGGGAGCCAGATGTTCCTGCAAAATTGGTTTTTACCAACTTGCAGAAAGCCTGGCCCAACGTGACTGTGTTAGAAAGTGAAGAGTAAAGGGGTTAATGAGTGAGGCCCCTCTAAGTTTAACTCTTTTCCATGAGAACAGGTGGGTGATTATATCTCAAGCCTGATTTTTTGCAGTGGTCTCCTCTCTGGTTTCTATCCTGTCACTTCCCAGCTCAACAGTTTTCAGTGACTTCCCAGTGCCAACCAGTTCAAATGCAAACACATCAGCCTGCAGTCATGTTTCCTTAGATCCTAACTTTCCGGATTAGTCTTATTGCGAGTCATTCCCCATATCCCAGCCCTCCCAGTCCCCCATCTACCTGCTCTTCCCTGTACATGCCCTGCAGTCTTCTGCATCCATTTTTATCTGCATGCTGTTCCCTCCACCTGGAATACCTTTGATCCACTTCTGACTGTTAATATCATACAGCTTATTCTAAGATGTTTCCAAGAAACTCTCTTTTAGAATCAATGCAGCCCTCTTCTATGCTCAAAAGTCTGCCTTTTATGCCCCTAGTGAGACCCTCACAAATTACTTTATATTTCTATGCCTTGGAAGTCTGTATGTCTCATCCATGAGAGGTTCACAGAGGAGAAACCTTGTCTCAGTTTTTATCCTCCTTAGAGACCATAAAAATATGAAGCACAGAGTAGTTGCTGAAAAATAATGGTTGGGTTGGAGACAAACTACACTCTCCTTATATGTGAGGTCTCTGTGGATTCTGTAAGTAGGATAAGCATCGCGAACTTCAGGTAACTGAGGACTGTATCACTTGACCCCCAACCCTAGGTAGCTGATAACTCTCAGGAACACATATCTATTGATCCTTTAGTCAACTCTGGGTTTCAGAAAACAAAACAAAACAAACAAAAAAACCTGAACACTGCTCAATGTCATTGTTCTTATATACTGAGAACTAACTGAAGTTGTCATATGAATATGCTAATATAGTCCCTGAAAATATAAGAGTCTTTATATCTTTTGGAAGCTCTAAAGAGAACAGATCCATAACCACTTCAGTAGGCATATATCCATGGTACACAGTAGAAGTGAATAACAATGCTAACTCACCTCTGTGTAGTGTCTCACATTTGATTGTGTTAATATCAACTGGACTAGGAAATGGAGGCCCCAAGTTACATCGTGAGTGCGTAGCTAGGCTGATGTCAGAGCTCTTTTTGCCACTGCTATATTTCCTCTCATCAGACACAGGTAAGGAAACGTTGCCCCTAGTCTCCCCTCAGTTTCCCTTTTTCTTTGTAGCCCATTAATCTCTCCATCAGCATCCTACTCGTTGATCTATGACTTCTTCTCAGGGCTCCTCAATGAAATGAAATTGAGCTGTGCCATCCAGAGAACGTCTCCCAGTTCTCTTTATTTTGCTTCTAAAAACAATAAAGATATTTCCTTGTCAGGTGGGAGGACAATCTGTGCGAAAGCCCTGAGGTGGAAGCATGCATGGCACATTCAAACTTCAGCAACAAGGTAAGAGAACCAAAACAAACTGAGTGGCTCAAGAGGACTGAGGGATGAGACTAGCAAGGCAGGGAGGGTCCAGACCACATAGAGCCTTGAAGACTGGAGTAAGGAAACCACTGGAGGATTGTGAGCAAGGAATTGACCTGATTTGTTAAATCTGAGGTCTTCCATAAGCCTTCCCAGTGCAGTTGGCAGGGGAGGAGCTGTCTTGACCAGATGGGTGTGAGAATTGAGGCCAGAAACCAATGGCCCTGTCCCTTGGAACAGTGCCAAATAGATGGTGAAATTCCTCTTTGGTGTGATCCGGAGAACTCCACTTTAAAACAGCATGGTAGGGGCTATATAATCACAGAAATGCTGCATGGAGTGAATGTATTTCTACAACTGCTTCAATTTCCCAACACTCAAACTTGTGAGCATTAATTTAGACTTGTGGGTCTTAACCCTGGCTCCACACCAGGATTGTCTGGGAAATATTTTAAAAGCATAGGTGCCTGTGTCCTAACTGAGAAAATGCTGACGCATAGGCCTATGATCTTTTAAGAGCTTACTTCTAGTCTGCAACTAAAATGGGTTCAATTCCCACCCCTGCCACCCTGATGAAACAGAGTCACAAACCATTGCCCACCATTGCTCCTCTCTCAGCTCACTCTGCTCTTCCCTTCTCCAGTTTTCCTTTCTCTCTCTTTCTCTATTTTCTTCCTTTCCTCTTCTCCCCTCCTTACTCTTATCTGTGTCACCTTCTCTCTCACCTTTCCTCTTATTCTCTGGGTCATATCCTCTTTTCTCATTCAACCCTACTTTCCTTTTCTTCCTGTCTCGCCTTTGACTTGGGAACATCTGAGCACAGCGGGCTTAAGTTTTCCTTGTCGGGGCCAAAGCACCTGCTTCGTTGATTCTCCTGATATTACCCCAAGAGTTGAGTTCAGACATAGGACTGGGGCCAGAAGTGACCCATCCACAGACTAGGAACTTCATCTAGTCCCACCCCTCAGTTTACGTAACTGAGGTCAAGAGAAAGGAAGGGTCTCTCTCACGGCCACATATCTAGTCTCAGAGTTAGAACCTCTGATTCTCTTAGTTCTACGTGTATTCTGTCCATGACACCAGGGCACTGTGAAGTTCCTTGAGTCCCTTCCAACCAAGTGGTTGACATCATGTTATAAGATTGGCAACTCCTGTCCTGTTCTCTATGAACCTCGCAATCAGCCTGAAGCAAAACCCCGTTCCCAGACAAAAGTATTATCCCAAAGAGAAAGCTTTGGGGATTAACGTGTCAGGACTTTATGCTTTGTGTCTCCATTCTTTTCTGGTTGTTCCCTAGTCCCATAAGACAACCGGATCTGCTCCTCCTGGCGGTGGCTGAGCGTGGCTGCTTCCCCACACGGGCGAGGGAGCTGGTGTTAAATGGAACTCTCCTGCCCTCTGCTGGCTAGACTGTAGAAGACATCTTCATCTAAAAGGTTAGAGCAGGGTTTTATTCATTCCTTCATTTACTCCACCAACTTTTAAAAAGTACCCACTTTGCAGAGAAACCGTGCTTTGTGCCGGAGTTGCAACGGAGTACGTGAGAAATAATTTCTTCCTGCAAACATGCGATTATCAAACACTTTGTGCTAGATGCTGTGCTGGGGATTCAGAGATTCACAAAACTCAATGTTTGGCTTCAAAAAGAAGTTGTGATCTGGTAAAACACATAGAATTTTGTCTGAGCCATAGAATCAAAGAATTAGCGCTAGAGGGGACTGTAAGCACCGTTTAAGCCAGTGTTAGTCATTATAGTCTCCCCCAATTAGGTCTAGGGCCCCCTGCACTCAGGCCTCAGGGGCTGCCAAGGTGGGGGAGGGAGCAGGTTGCAGGGATTCTGTTTCATTGAACAGGATTCTGGCATAAAATGTCATAGGAACAAAAGGCTTGAAGGGAAAACAAAGTTTGAAAACTGCAGTTCTAATACAAACCGTCCTCTTATCTGTCACCTGAACGCCCTCTAGCCTCATGAACCTGAACTCACAATGATGTCACATTTATAGCTGGTCTCAGAGTCACTGACCTAATCACCTTTTTCACCTACATATGAGCGGAATCTCACTCCCTTTGCAAGGTCTCTTCAAGAGGGAGGAGACCCCCAAAGGCATCTCACGTGTGTTGAGAACTCCCTCTTGTAGCTGTTTGCTCCGTTGAGGCAGTGCCTGGCCAGAGAGTTCATTCCCAATTCTGTGCCCAGAACCAAGGACACTTCCCTGGGCCACAGCTCTCTCCATGATGCTCTAAAGTGCTACGCCAGTGGCTTTCAAACTCTTGACTGCAACTTACGTAAGAAGTATGTTTTACCTCATAATCCAACGTGTGCGCACACACACTCCCACACACATTTCTCAAAACAATACTTACCCTCATTACTTTCAGTAAACTCTGGTATTTTCTATTCTTTGCTATTTCTTTTTCTTTTTAAAAATGCTGGTCATGACCCACTAAGTTAATTATGACTCCTTACTGAGTCATAAACCTCAGTTTGAAACACACTGCCTTAGACCATGGCCCACATGCACTGCGTTCTGCTGGGACACTTGGAATTTCCAGGCTGCTATGACACCCTAGTGGGGCAATAGGTAACAGTCTCAACTGCCCCAGGTGCTGGGCTCACCTCTCCTCTCCTTTCTTTCCTCTGCCTCCCATCCTCTTAGAGTGTCTCAGTGCTATTTTAACAACCAGGGTCTATGCTGTTAAGAAACTTAGGCCCCTGGCTGTTAAAACAGCAGTGTTAACTTAAACACTGTCTTTTGAGGAAGTGTGCTAACTAATAGGTTGAATGGTGGCCCCTCAAAAGATATGTCCATATCCTAACTCCCGGAACGTGTGAATGAATGTGACTTCATGTGCAGGAAAAAAGAGGTATTTGCGCATATAATTAAGCTAAGGATTTCAAGATGAGATCACCCTGGATTATCTGGGTGGTTCCTAAATCTGAAGACAAATGCACTTACAAGAGACAGCAGAAGAGAAGCCAGAGAAGGCCATGTGAAGATGGAGGGAGAGGTTGAAGCGATGCCACCACAAACCAAGGAACAGGAGGAGTCGCCAGGAGCTGGAAGAGGCAGAAGAGACTTGTAGCCTAGAGCTTTTAGAGGAATTGTGGACCAACAGGCACTTTGATTTCAGACTTCTGCCCTCCAGAAATGCATGGTGATAAATTTATGTTGTTTGCAGCCATCAGTTTGTGGTGATTTGTTACAGCAGCTATAAGAAACTAACAGACTTGCCAAGTCACTCCTTTCCCTAACCTCTGAGTGAACCAGATAGAGTAGGATTTAAATCGCCGTTTTCCTCCATATGTGGGACCACTCCTCCCCCTCCAAAATTCAAGCTCCTTCACGAATCAGACTCATCCTGCCAGATGTTTCTTCCAAAGGGTAGATTCTCCTAAGGGGCTCTAGAATCTCTTCTTGCAATGTGGCTTTATTTCAAGACCCCACCCCACCATACCTTCTGACAGACATAACTTAATCCACTAAATCCCAGCTATGGACCCAGTAGAGTTTTTTTTTTCCAGGAAGTCCCTCAATTTCCATGTACTCTATATCACTTGTTGACACTAGAAACCAGGCTTAGCATGGCACTAAGGGTGGTGGGTGGGATGTAATGATAAAAGCCCAAAGGAGTGAAATGATTTGGCCAAAGCCACACAGTGAATGAGTGGCAGGTGGGTGTTTATTTGAATGCTCACAACATAAATCTGAAGAGTTTCAGGGTTTTCCCCAGCATTATGAGACATACACTCTCCAGATAGATAAGGCCAAACCTCCATTCCTCGGGGCTATTTTGCATCCACTCTGCTTTCAACCTCTTCATCTCACCATCTGCTTCATTTGCTGAAGGGGAATCACTGCTGTCTCCCTTTGATGCTAGCTCTGCCCTTCCTAGTCATGAAAACTTTCTGATAAATTGATGAACCAATGCCATGCCTTGGGGAAAAAATAAACCATTGACTAAGCAACATTGGACAGCAGGAGTCACAGGGAAACAGATGTCAGCTTTGGTTCCTAACAAAAGGACTAGTGCAGCAGGAAAACTGTGTTCTTAGATGCAAGGAGAGGTAAGATAAGCTCTAGTCCCCAACTAGTCCTAAGATTCTATGCCCTTCTAGAGCTGTACCTTCCAGACCCTAATCCCCATTTTCTTCTTAAAAAGAGTCTGGACATTTCTGCACAGATTTACTCTTGGCAACACCAGAAAATTGACGCAAACCCCATACGCTCTGTCCTTTTAGAAGCCACAACACACAGGGGCAGGCCCATACATCTAAATAATTCTGAAACCAAACTGTCTGCGGAATATTTTTATCATTGTAGCAATTACCTTATTGTCTAGCAATAGTTTGTTTGCATGTCTGATTCACTTCAGAAAGGTTTTTCTCAACAGCGAGACTATGTGTCCCCATCCTGGCTTACCTAGAAGATTGCCCAGAATATATGAAATGCTCACAAAATGCTGGTCAAATAGTGAATGAATATTGACCCTAATGCCAATTAATATCTTCAACTATCATATTTACACAAAGGACTCCTAAGCTTACCTCTGCTCATTTCAGATTTTCTTTCCATTCTTTTTGATAGCACATTTCACTACTCAGATCTTGTTAATTCTTTAGATATGTGTTTCTTTTCTGTTTCTCTCCATTGTTGTCACACAAGCCACCACTCTATTTAGCACCATATTATGTCTGTTGTAAACTCTTTTAAAAGCTTCCTAACTGGCCTTCCCATTGTCACCTCTCTTTCCCATCCTTACCACCAACCCAGCACCTTCAAATCTATTCTACACTCTATGGCCCGATCCAGCTTCTAAATACACATCTGAACACATAATTGTTTCCCTTCAAAACTCCAAGTGCAAATCCCTGTCTTCTGTAAAAATGTCCATACTCCTTACACAGATTTCTGAGGTTCTCAGGAACGTGGTTCCAACTTCTCCTTCAGTTTTATTTCCCACTGATGCTTCGCCCTTAGAAAGTGTGCGTTCTCACCATTCCCTAAAATGGCCATTCATTTCAGTCTCTCTCAAACTGCTCCTCCTGTTCCATCTGTCTGCAGTTCATACACGCCCGAGTGCTTCTATCAAAGTCTACTCACTCCTCAGGGAACATTTCCAATGTTGTATTTTCCAGAAAGAAGTGGCTCCAGATATTTTTGGACCTGGCATATGTAGGATTTGGTGTGGGGGTGTGTATGTGGGAGTGTCTCTTTAAGACAAAAAATACAAAATTGTGAATGCAAAATTCTCTCCTGTCATCATGGAGATAGTTTAACAGGAATTCATAAAACAAAAATATTGAAGTGCGTTGAGCACAAAGACTCTAAGGTAAGTGCTGGAAAGTGGTTAAGAAGAAGGACTGAAAGGTAAATGTGCAATACTCCTCACCCTCAAGAAATTTACAGCACAGCAGGACATATAAAGGTATGCTAACAGCTGTCATAAGAGACAGTATAAATTCATTAAGTACAGGTTCAAGAAACAGGTTGTGGGAATGTGCTGGGTGGTGCCCTTACTTGTCTCTAGACTTGTGTCTGAGACAGCTTCTTAAAAGATGGCATTTTTTATTGGACTTAACAGAAGAAAATAAGCCCGCTTTGGGTGAAGAATGAGAGCCAGAGAATTGCAGGCTTGGAGATCATTGTGCTGGGGGACAGAGAACAGCAAAAACACACAGTGCGTTTAGGGAAATACATGTAGCACTATGTGACTGCAGCCCCAATGTACAGATTGATGAACAGGGAGATGAGTCTGATGTATTAGTTGTGGCTACATTCAGCTCTGAGTGACCAAAAACTCAAAATAGCAGTGAGTGGCTTTAAAAGCAGAGAAGTTTATTTCTTTCTTGCACAAAATTCCAGGTTGATGGTCCAGGGCTGATAAGGCACTTGTTGATATTAGGTACCAGGTAACTTCTATCTTGTTCCTCTGCCATGTGTGGTCCTGACCTCATAAACCAAGATGGCAGCACCCATGTTGAGGCAGCAGGATGGAAGAAAACAGATAAAGATGAAGCGATCAAAGGACACATGGTTATTATCTGTGGGAGATTGTAATTCACAAAGATAGCTGTAATAGTATCTCTCGTTCCATATGCTCTTCTTCCAATGTGCCTTGGATATACCTCTTACTAAAAAATGGGGTCTTTGCCCTGTCTCTGGGCAGATTTTGTGACTGTTCTGATTAGAATATGGGATCATTGATACTATGCGATTTCCAAGCTAAGTCATAAAAGAAACTTTAACTTTTGCTTTCCTTACTGGGATACTCAGTCATGAAGCCTTCAGCCACCAGGGCAGGCTGACTGCCCTGAGGTGGCCATGCAGTGAGAAAGCCCAATGGTCCACATGGGGAAGTACTAGGAATATATGACCTAAGAGGGCTACCCAGCCAGCCCTAGGTGTTTCAGCTCTGGCCACTCTCTGACCGCAACTGTGTGAGAGACCCAGAATCAGAAGTAGTCAACTGAGTCCTTCCCATGTTTCTGACCCACGGCAACCATGACAGATAATAAAATGGTTACTGTTGTTTTATGTCACTAAGTTTTTGTTAAACAGCAATAAATAACCTAAACACTGTCTTTTAAGGAAGCTTCCCAAAATGTTTTCACATATACCTTCTGTGTAACTTATATCTTGTTGGCCATGACTTAGTCCTATAGCCACACCTAAATGCAAATGGGTCTGAGATAAATCATCTTTATTCTCAAGGTCATGTGCCCAGCTAAAATCCTATTACTAGGACAACAGATTTTAGGAGATAACTAGTCGTCTGCCACAGCTAGGAAAGGAATGCTTTACAGACTAGAGATGCACAAATACAATGTACCAATTAAAAAAAATAATAATAATTATTTAATGATCACTTAGTAGGCATCTAAATCTATATCAGTTATTTGTAACCATCTCATTCTAGTGAAGACTTGAATTAGTATACAGGAGTAGATTTTTAAAATGCAAATTAGAAGTAGTAACTTCAGGTTCAAGGTGGTGAACTCAACCCATGCACCTACTTTCCAAACCTTGCAATCTTTCCAAACTCCCCCAGAGGCACAATTGATTGCAAAGTAGGGAGAGAGCTGTATTTACTGGAAACCACAGATGCTAAATTCCAGAAACACTAAGAAACATATGTATAATGTGGTGGCAGTCATGATAGGGCTGAATGTAGACCAATCTGTGGACCTCCATATGCAAATGGAAAACTCACCTTAGAAGTAAGAGGAAAAGACCACTTTTCAGGCCCTAGAAGAAAAGCACTGATGTTCCACAGCTTGGAGTGGAAGGGTCTGGAGATAAGGCCAAGGTGAAGGGTGGTTGATGGGGGAAAATGTCAGTCCTACCTCTAGAACTGCACCAGGCTCCTACATAGGGAGTCTGGTCACTGAACTGATTTTCAACTTTCAGATTCAATTTGCATGAAATACAAAGAGGATGCTGCCACTTAAAGTCAACTCCTAATAAGTTATTAATGCCTATCCGTGAGAGAAGCAGTACTCCTATGACTTGATCTACAAAACAACATGGAAAATAAATGTTTTGCTGTTCTCCTAGGGTCACACAGGGTGCTGCATCTCAATGAGGCTCCCTCCCTACCACCCCTTTGGCAACAAATCCTCTCTTCTAGCAAAGAAAGCTTTGGGGACATAGACATGTTTCCTCTTCCTTTGTCTGAGACAAAACAATTTGAAGAGACAGGACACAATTTCTAACAGAATGCTCCAGGTTCCCCTGCTGTAAACACGAACAGAGACTTGTCATTAAGCAGATGAAAAATTATAGTTCAAACACATGAAAACAATCTAAAGAATCAGAAGAAATGCCTCCCTTTCCCCTATGGACAAAGTTACTACAAGAAACAATAAAACAAACAAGCAAAACCTTACAAACTCTAGCTTGTATTTTCTACAAGATTTAGGAGGCTATTGCATCAATAATTTTTTTTTTTTTTTAACATTAGATCGGGTGATGTAAAAAGAAAGAAACATTAGGTTGATAACAGAATTTTTCTCTGCCTCAATAAATTCCAGAAGACTCTGAAATAATGCCTACCAAGTTCTGAGAAGAAAAAAAAGTAAAAGATTGTGACCACAGAATGTAATACTTAGCCAAGCTCTTTGGGGGAAATAAAAGCAACAGAAAGCCATTCTGAGACAGGGAGACCAACCACATCCCCTCCCTGAGATTATGACTCATAGAAGTACTTGACATGAAAGGAGGAAAACAAATCAAAATAAAGAACTCAAAAATGTAGTGGGCTGGTATAAAGATGGTGAGAAGAAATAAATCTGTAAAATTTAAGAGTTTATTCCTAAATTACTATGAAACACAATGTGGATGTCTATAATAATTCTTGAAAGAAAATGCCTGAGTTATAAAGTATTTTGTTAATTTCGTTATAAAATACTAAATCATTCTAATAAAGCTGAAATCCAGGTTGTCAGGGATAAAGTTATGTGAAATGCATCTCCATCTAACACCAACAAAAAACAAAATCAATAGCTTGTGTAACTTTTTGAAATAAATACAAGAATATGGGTGAAAATGTATTTTCTAAAAATACAAAGATAATCAGTAGTGGAATGGACATTTGTTGTATAACTTTCTTTAGGAAGAAATGATTTTTAAAACTCTAACATTAGTTAAAATAAATTTTTAAAGGATTAAGAAACATTAAAACAAATAATTTGTATATGCAGTGCTCTCTTGCTTAATTTCTAAATAAACTACAAATACATGTTTTTCATTTTATCCCAAGATTTAGAAACACCTTTTTCAATTTCCAAATACTTGAATTTTATTTTATTTTGGTTAACCATTTGGTTTTCTTAATTAAATATCACATAGTCAAAAAAAAAAATCTTTCTGTATATTTTTGTTTTATTTTTTAAGTTCATTGAGACATCCGAGTGCCCCAGAGACATTGAAGAAGAGATATATCATCTGTTAATGCCCTTTAGTCAAAGACCACCAGGAACACGTGTCATGGAACCAAAATGGGTTTTTTGACTCATGGCAGCAAGTGAGAATGTACTCTGGAACTATGAAGCATCTTAGTTAGAGGGCGTGAGAAAGGACACACTGCAGCATTGGGGTCTGCGTCAGATGGGGGGAGATTCATGTAAGGGGACTTTGCTCTGGATTGGAGGATATCAGAAAGTAGGGGTGATTCTATGGGGGTATATTAATAATTCTTACCTAGAAGATGAAACGATGAGAACAAGGCTAAAATTGTTATGGGTAAAGAAGTAGCAGCCACTAATATTGTCCAGGATAGTGGCCACTTTTGTGGTTTGGACAATGCTCATGCTTCTGTCTATATCCAGACATGATTATGGAGTGGTCTTATGCTTATCTTGATCTAACATCACCCCAGAGTGGCCTGATGTGAGATTGGTGTTCTATGAAATTGTTTATATGCAACAGGGGAGCTCCATGACCTGGCTGTGAGTGCCAGGACAGCTCCCAGATGTCATGGGCTGCTTTCTTCTTTCTTATCTTTTATATAGGAAGTAATTCATTTTTATTGTAGAAACAAACTAAAAGGAACAAAAAAGCAAAAAGGAAAATCATTTATGTTAACTTTATTTTCAGCATTGAATAAACAAAGCTTTCTGTGTTATTTGACTGAAGTTATTAGTTTTCCACTTGCAGCCCAAATTCTCATTGCCCACAGAGCCCTTGAAGAGATCACTCATTTCTATACCTAAAATGAGAACTGAGTCTATTATTAGCTACCTGAATGAGAAAGAAAGACGGATGGAGAAAGAGCAGAATGAGGTGGGGAAAACTGAATGCTTCCCTTAATATATACATAGTGTTTTGTACTACACACACACACACACACACACACACACACACACACACAAACCCCACACACGCGAGGTCCGACAATTAAGTTAATGAACTTGTTGCAATGACGTTGCTAACCTTTCTTGACATCAGAGAGATTATTCATTATGAAATTATACCAACTAGACAGTTAACCAAGCTTACTATTTGGAAGTGCTGGAAAGGCTACGTGAAAAAGTTAGATGACGTGAACTTTATGCCAACAATTCATGGCTCTTGCATCATGACAATGCCTAAGCTCACACGGCATTTTCTGTGAGGGAGTTTTTAGCTAGTAAACAAACAACTGTATTGGAACACCCTCCTTACTCACCTGACCTGGCCCCCAATGACTTCTTTCTTTACCTGAAGATAAAGGAAATATTGAAAGGGAGACATTTTGATGACAGTCAGGACATCAACGATAATACAATGAGATCTCTGATGGCCATTCCAGAAAAAGAGTTCCAAAATTGCTTTGAAGGGTGGACTAGGTGCTGGTGTCGGTGATAGCTTCCCAAGGGGAGTACTTCGAAGGTGACCATAGTGATATTCAGCAATGAGGTACGTAGCACTTTTTCTAGGATGAGTTTGTGAACTTAATTGTCAGAACATATATATATATATATATATATATATATATATCTCAAAAGAATGCATACAAGTGGACACTTTGGTCAACATTGCTCAAGCAGTAGTTTGCCATAATCCGAAGTGTCTGGACACGGATGGTAACCACTTTGAGCACCTCTTGTAATTGCAGAAGTCAAATGTAACTGGTATTCATCTTTTGTTACTGGTATACACTGAGTATATAATTTTAATAGTTTTTTTCCTTTCTTAAAATGTATATCCTTTTTTTGGGATCCTTTGTGTATGTGTGCATATGTGTGTGTGTGTATATATATATGCATTCAAATGTTTGTGGAAGGTACGAGGGTAGGATTTCTGTTCAGCACTACTTTTTTTTTTTTTTTTTTTGCTTTTAAAGACAAGTTCTGAAAATGGCAATAAAATATTTAGCGTGCTCCTATCTCCAGGCTACCTGTTTTTTTCTGCTCTATGTCTAGTCAGTGCTCCCAGATTCTTCTGGTGCTCTGTGTTCCATCCCTCTGCCATTTCTGGTACTTGTTTGCTGAGACTTCCTAAACATAAAATAAGCTCTGCCTCTGGGTCTTCCTTTTTCTTCACTCAGCCTGGGATGCACGGAGCTCCCTGCCAACCCATCTTGACTACCTGACCACTTCTGCAAAACATATTCCCTGCATGACTCTTCTTCTAAAAGGCCATTCCTAACCCCTTGTCCCCAAGGTACGATGAAGTTGTCCTCTTTCCTAGTGCAACGCTAACTAGCATACATTGGGTGTCCTCCAAGTCTGGGACCATGTCTGATTATCTTTGTGACCCTGGAATTTAGGACAAGCCAGGAATAAAATAGACCAGAGTAGATATATGTTGACTCAAGGATGAAAATGGAAGGACTATAGCTGTATAACCATGGAATATACTCCATGTCACTTTTTTCAGGGGTGGTAATGGGTTTATGTTGCCTCATTCCACTGTATTGTTGCACTGGTGCCCAGAGTGCATGAGTTTCAGCACAGCATTTCTTTACATGCCTTACTGTCCTCTTCATCAGGGAGTCGGCAAACAACTGCCCAGCAGCAATAAGTGCAAGCCATATTTGCTTTCTCAGCAGTGTAAAATCAGCACAAACATGCATGCGGAGGTTACACGGGACCGCCTTCTTGTAACACTTATAACACAGATGTAGTTACAGGATACACACAGAAACAAACCAAAATAATAGTAAGAGGCCCTCTTGACAGGCCACACAGTCCTCATGGGAGGTGGGGAACAAAGGCGCATTCCACATTACTGTGACAAAGTTTCTCAGCACAGGGCTAATCTCTACCCAGGTATCTACAAGAGTCATCCCTAAACCTCGGTCAGACATGCTAGCAGACAGTCTTTGCACATTTTTCAGACATCTCTGTTTCCGGGTTTCTAGAAGTGCAACTTCACTGTGTCTTTGGGTAGTGAGCGACCTGAAGTCCAGCTGTCACCCAGATGTTAGCGGGTGGCTGTGCCCTCTGGGCAAAAACCTGTGATCATAGTCTAGGATCTGACCTGAGTATCGATATAGACAATGTATTGAGCCCAAACATGTTTATTTTTTTATTTTATTTTCTTAAATTTATTGGGGTGATATTGGTTAATAAGATTATATGTTTCAAACGTACAATTCTATAATACCTCATCTGTATATTGCATCGTGTGTTCACCACCCAAAGTCAAATCTCCTTCCATCACCATATAGTTGATCCTCTTTACCCTCTTCATGCTCCTCCCACCCCCTTCCCTCTGGTAACCACCATTCCGTTGTCTGTGTCTACCAAGGTTTCTGTTGTTGTTGTTGTTGCTTTTTATTGCCAAACAGGCTTATTTAATTCTTCATTTCTTGGCAGCTTGGGCTCCTGTACCAGATTAAAACAACCAGCTCATAAACCTCATAAAACTGGACATCTCTCCAAGCCTCAGTTTTCTCTCTGTAAGTGGGGATAATTATAGTGCTTATTTCATGGGTTGCAGCTAAGCGGAAATTATACATAAAAGCTGGCATCATGTCAGCTCTTCCTTCATTTTCAGCTTGGTGGTATCACAGTACATATAAAACTGTGTTTCCCTGAAAATAAGACCTAGCTAGACAATCAGCTCTCATGTGTCTTTTGGAACAAAAATTAATATAAGGCCCGGTATATTATATTATATTATTATGTTACATTATACCCGGTCTTATCATAAAATAAGACTGGGTCTTATATTAATTTTTACTCCGAAACACGCATTAGAGCTGATTGTCCAGCTAGGTCTTATTTTTGGGGAAACACAATATACACAGGATGATTCTCGGGGGAGGGAGTGGTAGAAAATATTGCATTCAAGACAAGAATTTAGTCAGTCAACCATTCTGATTAAGCAGTTACTTTGTGCCATGTCCTGGGGATAGATAGATGAAAAACAACTGACAGTGGTGGGCAGATATACATGCAAACAAGCGTGACAATTCAATAACAGCAGTGTAATAGCAGAGGTAGCCTCAAGGTGGTGAGATCCTGGGGCTGTGAGAGAAGGCTTCACATGGAAGCTAATACTCAAGCTGACACCGGGGAAAAAGAAAAATGAAAAAACAAACAAACAAACAAACAGAAAAAGCTGTTGAAAGCCAGATGGGAGTTGTGTTCCAGGAGAGTTAGCACCAGTTAGACGAGCACTGGCTTGATCCAAGTAGCAGGATTGCATAGCGGTTGAGAACTTAAGTTCTGGAATCAGAGAGAGAGACCCCGAGCTTCAGCCTCAGCTCTGCGACATACTAACTGCGTCACCATGAATCAGTTTTGTAACCTCTCTAAAGCCTCAGCCATAAAATAGAGGTTATAATTTTGAAGTACCTGCTTCAAAATGTTGTTTTCATAATTTAATGAGACAATGCACACAAAGCACTTAGCACAGCACTTTGCACAAAGTATATGATTATAATAGCAAATGTTTATTGAGCTCTTTCTCAATTAATGTTCTGTATTATTATGATCGGGGAAATGAGGGGTGTCTGGCTAGCGGGACTAAGTTTTATCCATTATCAGGAAAGAGCTCTGGAAGAGTTTAAGCAGGAGAGTGAGCTGATGATCACATCTGATTATTAGAAAATCACCCGGGGATAGTGGTAGAGTGGAGGGTGGGCTGTAAAGTGGGGGGCGGTCTACAGGTGTGACAATTATTAAGGAGGCTACAGAGGCAAGAGACACCAAAGATACATTTGGGCAACAGTAAGCAGGAAGGCAAGAAAGGAGACCAACCCCAGGGGTACTTGGGAAGAACAATCAAGAACGATTTGCACAGCGTGGGACAGGGTGGTGAGACCGGGTCAGAAGATAACTCCCAGATTTCCCAGAAGTAGCAGGAGCAAGTCTGGATGGCAAAATGATGAGATCAGCTTTGCTCACGCTGAGGGTGCTCCCAGGGGACAGGTCAACTGGCCTGGGGGCCTGAAGCTCAGCAGAAATGCTTAGAGCAGCTATGACAATCAGGAATTCATATGTGGTGGAAACCTAAGTCATGAATGGGTACATGCCACTCAGGGAAGATCAACAGAGTGAGAGACGACAGGGAACACTAGCATATAAGGGGTGGGTGAGGGAAAGAATAGCGCCTTGGAGACATGAGCACTGGCTTGTCTCCCACAGAAACGGGAGAGAATGAGGAGCCAGCGCTGTCAGGGAGTCTTCAAGGAGGGAGTGCAAAATGCAACAGGGGGACCAAATGAGATACAGACAGAAAAGTGGCCACACTCCAGTTTGGCAGTGCAGTGTGGGGTGACAGTTTTAGGGAAACTGAAATGAGACTTCCATGAATTAAGGGAGTAAGAAACAGGTAGAGATACATATACTCTACTCTTTTGAGAAACTTGGCTTTGAATGAATAAAAAATATATATATGGCAATAGTTAGAGGGGGAGTATGGAGTCAGAGAAGGGTCATTTTAGTTAAATATGAAAGACACAGGTACGTTTATACTGAGAAAAGTGAGCTGATGAAGAAGGAGAATATGCTTATCTTCTGGTATTTTTCCTGCCCCTCATCTCATTTCACTTACTCATCCTCACTTCCACTTTCAGTGGCTCTTCATCCCTCAACTCCTAGGCCTCACATCAGAGGCCCCAGCTTTACTGACCCACCTGAAGCCTGACCCTCCCGGAGTGTACCCCTAGCCCCACACACAATTTCAGTAAGAGGTGTTTCTGGTGCTGCTTCATCCCAAACTTGTCGCTGCATGTCCCCTTGAGACTCCCAGGGAGGACCAAGGCAGGGCAGTCAGTCTTCTGGAGACCACTTGATTCCTAGGCTCCTGACATTTACCTTCCCAGAAGCCACTACCTGTCCACAGTTGAGAAATGCCCCCTGGAGCACACGCTCTGTACAGGCCCAGCCGAGCATCCTCTGTAGCTCACAGAGGTGAGCATACCTCACATGCCTGCCCATTTACAAACGTTCCAGCCTGATGCTCTTCCTGTCCCTCTACCGCACCCAGCCAGAGCAAGGTAGGTTCTTCCACACTTCCTAGCTCTCTGTTCATGCAGGTCCACGGAGGAATCTGGACAAGCCACCAAAACTCCCTGCCACCACTGGACAAGAATAAAGCCAGCCTGCACCTCCAGTGGGCAGATGCAACACAGAGCCCAAAGCATTCCATCTCTGCAAATTCATCTAGCCAAGCACACCAGCCTTAAACCTCAACTTCAGTTCTTGGGCCCCCTCTGGGGCAGAGACTCTAATGGTGGGCGATAGAATGGTGTGAATGTCAGGAAACAATTTGGGGTGTGAATAGGAGAGTTCCTGTTTCCCACGCCAGATAATAATAAACACAAGGTCATCTGATAGCGAACCATAAGTCAAATTGCCTAGGCCACAGCTATGCCTGAGGGAATGGGCCCAGCAAATGCATTCCCCCAACTGGGTGGCCTCATGCACCGGGGAGGCGGAAGGTGTTGGGGGACAGGTGCTGGACTTCACTATTCATGCTTCCCCTCAGGCATCACCTCTCCTGAATGGAGACAGCCCCACTGTCTCCTAGAAGATCCACATGCAAAGATCTGCCTTATCTGCCCCTTGCTCACCATCCCCAGAATCTAGGACAGCTATAGAATCTACTACGGGGTATTTGCACACAGGATGGCAGTACCATGTGTGTTAGTAGTGGTTCCACAGCTCACACATTGCTGCAGAACACACAAGAATATATTCTCCAAGCCCCAAACCAAGAAACACACACACACACAGCACCATCATCTTGCAATGAATTCAACAAATAAATTTAGGCAACACTGAGACCCACAGATTTCAATCGACTGATACCCAGAAGCACAGTGGTCACACATTTGTTTGTGTATCTCTACCACACCCCAGCCCACCCGTCCCTGCCCCCAGGTCTTCATGTTGCCCCTTTAAACCTATACCCACCTCTTATTTTATGAATTCATATAATTTAAGTAGGGATTTCAAATTCTAGACCAGCACTGTTCAATAGAAATGTCTGTGAACATGTTCTGTACCTGCACGGTTCAATATAGTAACCACTAGCCCCATATGGCTAGTAAGCACTTGATATTTGGCTGGTGAAACTGAGGAAGTGAATTTTTAATTTTAATTAATTTAAATTTCAATAGTCACATATGGCTAGTGACTAACATATTGGATAATGCTGCTCTGAATAATTTCAGCTAAGCAGATTCCAGCTTTACCAGAGTGAAAACTGAGCCTTTCAGAATTTTGAGAGCATGCTCTCCAGGGGCAAAGGGAAAGATACCAGGAAACGTGCTGTTTTCACTGCTCAGGCTTCCCCTTGTTCATTGTCTCCCCTGAATGGAAACACACAGCCCCACGGTCACCTGGAAGATCCCTCAACTGGATGAAGACACGGTGAATAGTGATTGAAGATGTATTGGGGGGGAGGGGGGAGAGGCACTGCCTGCTCCAAGGGATACCAGGACAGGATGGCCGCAAGCAGCCGAAGATAAGCTTGAGAATGAGGCAGGGGCAAGACTGGACTTAAGGGGTATGGGGGTTCCTAATGGGGTGGAATATGGGCTATGGAAATGAAGCAAGGGGAGGGATAGAGGTGGAGATGGAGGAAGTGCAGGGAGAAGATCCCTTCCTATGGGTTTAGTACCCTTCTCCCCTACCCCAATCACTGTACATTTTAATGGAAGGACCTTTAAGCATCTCCTAGAGCAAACCTCTCATTCTGCAGAGTAATAAACTGAGGTCCAGAGAGGTAACTGCGTTGTACAGCGTCATATATAGAATCTGTACCAGAATCAGGACCAGAATCGGATGGCTTCCCTACTCTTACCCCCAGGCACCCTCCGCGCACTCCCAACCAGCTCCACTAAAGGAAAGCAGAGCCTCGGAAGGAGAGCTGCAGGTAGACAACGAGCAGGCAGAGGGAGGCCCAGAAGAGGCACCAGCGAAGAGAGAAAAAGTTGTAACCCGAGCCCTCCTGGGCCCTTGTCTTGGAGGCACCAGAGGCGTAGGTCGCCTCCTCCTCCAGCAGCTTCTCGCTGGGCTTCCAGTGCACGATGCCCTCCTGGCAGGCCTCGCAGAACTCGCTGCGGTGCGGTCCGCTATCCGGGCGGCTGGCCACGTGGATGCGGTACTGGCCGCCATCCTCGCCGTAGCACTGCTCGCGCAGGCTGGTGATGAGGTTGTCCACCAGGCTTTCGATGTTCTCCTCCAGCATGCTTGACTCGTCCAGCCGCGCGGTGCCGCACTCATAGCACAGCTGCTTGAAGACACGCATGCGCACGGAGCCCATTCTGTGGGCGCGGTCCAGGTGCATGTGGAAGAGGATGACCACGTGGGCTGACTGCCAGGTGTGCCAGCACCAGGAGCAGTGAAACCTGCAGGGTTAGGGGAGAGGGATGGAGAAGGTGGGCCTCCTTCCCAGCGCAGCCTGCCCTGGAGGAATCCTAAAAGGAAGGGCCATATGCTTGGGCATGTAGGTAGAAGCAGTATTTACTGCCCCCTGGGTTCTTTAGTGCTCAAGCTGGCCAGCTTCACCTCCTCCTGGTAAGCTCCCATGGGGCCTGGAACAGCGTCCTCAGGAGCCTGGCACAGGAGCTGTCTGGTTGCCAGCTGTGCTCTCCAGCCTGCCTCCTACGAGCGCCCGTGGTCACAGCTCTCCACAAACCTAATGCACTCAGGACATGCACTGGAATGCTAAGCACTGGTCACTCCCCCAACTGGGGCTTATTTCTCCTCTGCGAAATACAGGGAGATGATGTCCAGTAAGGGTGCTTCTGCCCAGACCTCCCGTGACTCTGGTAAGGGGTATGACCAGCATGTCACACTCAGGCATCCTGCCTGCTCTGGGGAGAAGAGAAGATGCTTCTCACTACGCCAGGCTCAGACCACCGAGAATTCACCAGATGGAAGGATGGATGAGTGAGGGGCCAGCAGGGGGAAGGCTACAGAGTTTGGCTCCTGCACCTTCACAAAGAACACTCTCTTGTCCCTTGACAAATCATCCCTAGAGCCCACTCCACCCTGCAGTAGAGACTGAAAAAGCGGATCCTGCTCTGCATCTCCCACCACACATGCGTATATGCATCTTACCATACACACAGGCCACGTTGTCTAACCTGGGCCCCCTACAGCCCCAGTCTCAGGGAACATGGAGGGAAGTGGCGGGGACTCATCTAGCCTAGCTCCCCTCCCTCAGCACCCTCCCAGTGCTTGCACAACTTCAATAACAAAGCATTCATTACCTACAGGGTAGTTCCATTCCTGAGATGAACCTCTTAACAGGCCTCTGTTACAGAGGTTTTACAGGCAATCAAGTACTCACTGGGCTGAGTCTGCCCTCACTATTGACTCTCTCAGGCCCTGAAAGACCCCTGATGGTGAACTCAATTCAATCCAACAGACACTACCAAACACAAACAGCCCAGGTTGTGGGGGAGAGATGAGGCCACGCCTGCCCCTGAGCCCTGGAGCCCACAGACAACATGGGCACAGATCAACACCCAGCACAACCCAAGGCAGGGTTGGCAGGGAGAGCAGCCTGACGTCCTGAGCCAGAAGGACCCTCACTCTGCTGACCAGAGCTGCAGGCACCAGGTTTCATGTGCCCTGAGGCTTAGAGGTAGAGTGAGCCTAGGCACAGAGTAAGCACAGAGCAACTGTTCTCCAGCCCTGCTTGTGGCCAGCTAGGAGCCACAGGTCACCAGCCAGCATAGGGCCAGCTGATCCCTGAGGCAAGAGAAACCATGAGTCTGAGGAGCTCAGCCCCTATACTCCCAGGCCCTGTGCCTCAGTTTCCAGCTTGCAGCACCCCTCCACCAGGCAACTCAGGAGCTTCATGTTTTCAGCCTCCTCCTCCCACACGTTTTTAAATCAAGCCAAATCAGGGTTGTTTCCTCTCCCTCAATCCAGACCTCAGATCTTAAATGCCAAAATATCAGACCTAGCAGGAGGGGATCTTAAGGATCATCAACTTTTATTTTACGGAGACAAAACAGAAGCACTGAGAGAAAGTGAGCTCTCCGTATACACAGCTAGTCAGAGACAAAGCCAGGACCCAGCACGAACAGGTTTCTAACAGGTGGCTCTTGAATTGAGTTGAATTGAAATAAACCAACCTACCTCTGCCTCTCTGTCTTTTGTCCCAAAGAAAGGTTCACTCTAACATGTACAGGTCTTGAGGCAAGAATACAAATGGACGCTCCCCACCCACAGCCTGCCTCTTCTGTTCCTACCCTCTGCACCTTGCTGTGCCATGAGGGGCTTCACATACAAGTATGTATGAACAACCCAGTCTGTGTGTCCACACCCCAGAACACAGCCACCTGTTGGCTTCCCCAGGTAGCCAGCCTAGGGATACTGTCTGTTCTTGAAGTAATGGACCCAGAGAAGAGGATTGCATGGACCCTGGAGATGAGCTTGAGGCAGCTTGGGCAGGGAATTCTGTGGTCCCAATCCCAAATCATGGTCTAGAAGAGGGAGAGGCATGTGGGCTTTTGATGGACGTTCCTCTTGGCCTTAGGACTCCTTGGACTATGGGAGACATGCAGCTCCTATAAAGTATGGGACACTGGGCCCTATAGACCTAAGGGAAGTACTACCCAAAGTTAAGTCTTTGTGTCATAGATCCATAGAGAGTAGAGCTGGAAGGAGCTTGATTGATCATCTAAAGACAATACCCTGGTTTTGCAAATGTGAAAACAGAGACCCAGAGAGGGAAAAGGACTTGCCCAAGTGCACAGAATTAGTTAGCTATAGAGCCAGTTTCTAGAACATAGCAGGTAGACAGTAATGTCTTTGTATTCAAATCAAATTGGCTTGAGCTGACTGGACAGACCTAGGACCAGCGCACAGGCCCTGATCCTTAGCCTAAGGCTTTCCCTAGTGGACCTCACGGCCTCCTCCCCTCAGTGCCCACCACTCTTTAAAAGATTATGAAACTAAGAAAACATTTAAAATGTCAGAGATTACAGGGGCATTGAAGATATTACAGCTCTTCATTCACCATGGAAAACCAAGACCCAAAGAAAGAAGACAACTTGCTAAGGTCGCCCAGGGAATCAACGGTACAGCTGGGATTAGAAAGTTCTTCTCTGCCCCCTACCCGGAGCCGACACCAAGATGGAGCTCCCCATATCGCTCTGCCTCCCCTGGAAGGTGCCCAGGGTTGTGCTCCAGGGGCTGCCTGCAGAGTCCTTCCTCCCCAGGCCTCACCTGCCTGAGGCGTGCTGTTCCAGGTACTGCTTCCAGCCAGGGGCCAGCTCATGGGGCTTGAGGCTTGGGTCTATGATGAGTTCCCAGCTGTCAGCTGGCTTTGCCACCTCCATCTTCTCATAAAACACTTTCTTCCACTCGCAAGTGGTCAGGCTGGTAGACATGGCCCTATTGGCAAGAGTGGAAGTTTGAGCCCCACCTGAGCGAGCACCCAGAAGAAGCCCAGGTAGGTGCAGAGCAGTTTAATCTCTGCAGTCTGGAAATCCTCGATAGGACCAGGAGCAAACAGGACCCAGCAACCTCCTTTTTCACCCTGGAGTCTGTTACCATGGCAGCTGGGCAGGGTGCCAAGAGCCAGCCAGGGCTGAGGATGAAGGAAGTCCCAAGGTAGAGTTCCTGGGCCCTGAGCTGCGCTTGGGAGGCAGGGCTGGGTAGTAACACTAAGTGAAGCGAGCAGGGTGGGAGGCTCAGCCTGTCCTCTAGGGACCTCGAGGGGCCTCCAAGAGACAAAGACGATTCAGTGGCCCTGCTTCACCCTATTGATTTTCCAGGCATTCTCCACATCCTGTGCCATGGTAACTGTGTCACCCTAGGGAGCCAAAGAGAAGCAGGGAGGGGGAGACGCAGAGCCTGCAGCTCACACTCGCCTGATGTGCTGGGACCATCATTTACCACGTGCCAGGCACTAGCTGCTGCACCTGTGTGCTGGCCAGGGTGGGGATTAGTTTCCCCTTCCTCCAGATCAGGAGGAAACTGAGGTTTACACAGCTCTAGGTGGCTCATCCAAGACTTGGATGTAGGCCTTCCAAAACCAAGAGCAATTGTTCATTTATTGTAGTACTGTTGAGCTCCTAACACATAGGACAGAGAGCAGTCAGTGGTCCTTTTGCTCTGGGAGATCTCAGGCCAGTTGGTGAGATAGAATGTAATTTAATCTGCTGTGAAAAGCATCGTAGTAATATTTTAGATTCATAGAGTCATAGAATTGTTAAAACTCATATTTGGTTCCTGGTCCCAGGCCACACTAAAGCAGCTGCTGGAGGAACAAGTTTGTTCTGTGTTGTAGGGTCTTGCAGCCTCAGCTGCTGCTGAAAGAGGCCAGGCAATAGGGTGTCCACAGTTTGAGATGCTCAATTTAAATACATTAGGTCCTATGAGGGAATTGGACTCCAAATTTGCATAATCCAAATGAAAGCACAGTCACACCAGAGTGAAGGAGGCAGCCTCCACAGGGAAAAGCCCAGGCGATTTGGCAGCTTACTCCAATTCATCTCCAATATCTGTGTGGCCATAGAATCCAGTCACTGCCCTCAGTGGACTTCGGTCCTCTCACTTGCACAGGGGAGGCTGTGCTAGATAGCATCTGAGGCCTCCTCCAGCTATGATCATTGCACGGCTATTTGACCTGGAAATTGATGCCTAGACATGGGGAAGCACAGAGAGAGTGAAGAGTATGTAGAACTGCAAAGGGTTGCTGGGAACCAGAAGGGCAGTTTCCAGTGTTGAGTTCCAGATTTGGCACTTGCCTCCAAGTGGTTTTGCCATGGGGTGAGGTCAGGGACAACACTATTGGATTTCCTCTGGGAATGGGGACGTGTCCTACCCTAGCTTTGTGCTAAACTCCTGAGAAAGGACAAAACTATGTCTTAGAGACCTTGACCAGGACTTTTAGAAGGGACCTTTTATTTTTAAAAATCTGATTTCTTCACCAAATCCTCCATCTCTTAACCTAACTCTTGACATCGAATTTAGAACATCTAAAGTTCAGAAATGAGAAATGAGTTGGCCAAGGCCTCAGGACTGGGCTGCTTATGCCCCACTGGGGGAGCTTCCAGCAGTCAGCTGCCAGCACAGCTCAGATGAGGGGACCCATGAGTTCCCAGGAATGGAATGAATTGAAGAGCTTATGGCCCAGCCTAGAGGTATATGACAGGAGTGAATCTCTAAGAAATAGTGTTCCATTGCACCCAGAACAAATGGTAAAGAAAAAATAAAAAAGATAGAAGGTGAGAATTATCAGGGTTTATCTGTTCGTTTTTGCCCAAATGATGCAATTCCCTTACGTTTAGTATCAGGTTTAATTTAGAGTGGGAGCTCTCTAAGCAGAGACCAATATAATTTACACAGCCCTGTTTTCTCTCAAGAAAAAAAAAAAACAACCTGCTTGTGATGCAATCAATGAATACAGTTACTACTTCAATTTGCCGCAAATGTCACTAGGTTTCTCCAGAAGCCAAATTTAGAGCTCACTAAGATATAAATATGTACAGCTGTAGCCACGTCACATGCTGGCAGTTTCATTATACAATGCTGCTATATTTTTAATCTAAGTAATATTTATTAAAATAAAGGAATGTGTATTTCTTTATAAAATAAAATACTATGCCCCTGCATTTTGCAAACAAAATTGACAAAGGGGAGGGGGATAAAAGAACCAGTCCCTCCTCCAATTTGGAATGTGGGTTAATAAATGCTTTTGTAAAATGTTCGTTACCTAAATGTTACTAATTAGAATAATACAGTGGGTGTCAATGTGGAGCCTAAAGTATAAAAGTAATGAAGTATTAGGGGGTGAGTAGATATCATTTAGGAGGTTTTGAAAACTATATGTACCCTTACCCCAGGGATGTCAACACCTGGTCTTCAGGGAGGTTATCCAGTATCGTCTCCACCCACCCTAGACCTGAGAAGAACCAGTCATTGTTACTGATGGGAATTTATTGTCCCACAGGCATCATGAGGCCAAAAAAGAAAGAGAAGAAAGAGAAAGAGGAGAAGGAGGAGCAGCAGGAGGAACAGAAGGAGGAGGAAGAGGAGTAAGGTTGAATAAAACTGGGTTAGTGGTTCAGAATGTTTCTTAACTAAGAAAACAATCCCAGGGAAATGCAAGCTCTGTCCTGTCTTCCCTTGTCTCCATAATTTAAAGAATGAAGGAAGGTGCTACAGTGCAAATCCTAGGTCCCTGGGGAATCTTTGTCAAGAGCAGTTTGAAAGGCTTCTCATCCTCAGGATGCAGTGCTGGAAGGCAGCCTGGTCCAAGCTCCAGGCTTTGGGTGGCGTATGACCACTGAGTCTGGGTATCTTCACATGGTCAGGATAGTTCACAGGTCTCAAACAGTGTGTGCTGTGAATCAACTTTCAGGGAACATTTCATGCTGCTCTTTCATCAGTTGGCAGCAACCAGAACAACTGCAGGCAGGCAAGATTTTATTCCTGCTGGTATTCAAGGGTCCACAACATATGGGTTATGCTTCTGTATTAAGGGTGGCAACATCTACTGTCACTTTTTTTCAGGGCCTTATTATCTTAGGCAGAGATTTGGTGAAGGATTGTCACACTATTTGTGGGAAATACTTAAGTAAAAAGAATGGGTGGGAGCAGGGAGCACTCCCTGCAAAGAAAAAATAAAAAGGATGGGATTGAGTAAGTGAGTTAGTGGTTCAGGAAGGAAGAACATAAAATTCCCTGTTGAAAAGGAACAGTCAAGCTCGGAGGGTCTGGAGATGCTTGCACCAGATTGCAGCCTATGCAGACTTTTGTCTAAGAGGTAGAGGGTTCCATCAGAGTTCCTTAGCTATACCCAGAGAATCTGCCAGTTTCTGATGAGCCCAGGCTCAGCACAAATGCACAAGCATGACTTCTCTCAGAGACAATCCCAGGCAGAGCAAAAAGGAAGCATGGGGATGCTTATATCAGCTCTTCAAGCCTCCATTCTGAAATGACATGTGCCATTTCCCCTCACATTCCGTTAGCCAAAGCAAGTCACACAGCCAATGCTGCAATGGGGCAGGGAAATATATCTTGCTGGGGGCAGAGGACACTTTAGGGAGTGGCACCAAATATTTGGAAGAATAATAAAGTCCATCAGAGCACCCACCTGAACAATGGTCACCCTCCTTGCACAATGAAGCTACAAGGGTCCTATGGTGCAGGGTAGTCAGAAATTGAATTTTAATTCCTACTCTTTTGTAAACTTCTCTGTGACCTTAGTGAAAAAGACACCCACGGAGGAAGAGACCACATGTCCTAGATTCTACAGAAGATCTGTGTTTCAAGGCTACTGCCCTGATTTCTCTAAGAGTACATGTACTTAGCAGTCCATGGGAAACTGGGGTCAGTATATATGTTATGAACCTTAATCTAAACACTTGGGAATCCAGTTCTCAAGACCTAGAAAAATAGATTTACTAAATTCTCTTGCATAGTTGGGCAGAAAGACATATTTGCAAAAAAATAAAAATAAAAAAAGATAGTTAACAAAATAAAAGCGTGCACTTCAACACCGCAGCTTCTAACCACCACAAAGACTGTTCCAGAGGACACCATCCTTGAGGTTGACAGTGAAGATGCTACTCTGTCTAGTTCCAGAATTTGGAGGACAGGATTATAAGGACCAACCTTTCTGCTAACCACAGTTTTAAAAATTCTGCTTAAAATATTATTTATAAAAACATTAATGATATGACAAGAGGGTAAAGCACCATTAGGCCAAAATCTACATGAAGGTAGATGGGCAGAGTGCTGAAGCTGCTTTTACTCTGAAGGCAGTTGCCAAATGCAATGAAATAGAGCTGTCATATTTATCCTGCTATAGGACCCAGGACTACAGAAGACACAGCTCAGAATCTACCCAAGGCAGGAAGCATAATGTACAACCCTATGACAAGAGCTGCAACCATGAAGAGCCCTGCACTTTATGTGTGATGGTGAACAGGAAGTGCCAACTGCAGCCACCACGCTCAGAGAACTGCAAGGATGATTGCTTTGACAATGAGGAGGGAAGAGTATTGATTAGCTTCAGAACAAGATAAATATATATCTTTCAATGATATTGGAATAATTGCTAAATGAATAGGAACAGAGCATATATAACTTTCATATTAAGAGAAGAAGAAATAGTGTAATTATTAGACAACATATAATCCAAAAGAAAACAAGGAGAGAAAGATGACCAAAACACAGTGAGACAAATAGAAAACAAAAAAAATCAGATCATGGATATAAATCCAAACATATTAGCAAATTCATTAACTATAAACTATATGTCCAGTTAAAAGACAAAGATTGTCCCATTAAGTTAAAAAAAAAAATCAAATTAAAACCTCAGTAGAATGTTGTCAGACACCCACCTAATTGGCAAGGATGAAAATGCCTGATCATGCCAAGGACTGAGTAAATGAAGCAACATGAACTCTCACGAGTTGGTGAAAATTTATATAAATACTTTGGGGAAAAATTTGTCATTGTCTTTCAAGGTTGAATATGCAAGAACCCTATGATCCTAGGTGTATATCCTAGAGAAACTCTTCCACATTTTCACCAGATTACATGAATGATAATGTTTGTAACATCACTGATTACAATGACCCAAATTACATTCCAGTCCTTTTCATTCCATTTCTATCACATTCTATTCCTCTTCATTCAATTCTTTAACTTTCCATTCCATTCCATTCTTTTTCATTTTTTTCCCCACAAATGTCTATTAGCATTATATATACACACACCCTGGAATACTACAGAGCAATAAAAATCATTTCTATGCACATTAACATGATAGAATCTTACAATGTTGAACAAAAGAAATACACACACACACACACACACACACACAAGTTAACAAATATAACAAATTAAAAACTTAAACTACATTGTTTTGGGAGATATAGATACAGATATATGACAAATGTAGTTTTTTTAAAAAAAAGAAAATCATGAATGGCAAGACAATAGTTTCTCTAGAATTAATAGGAGAGATCCAAGATGGCTAAGTGGATAAACACTGTGCCTGCATTCTTCCATGAGCACATTAAAATTACAACTAAATTAGAGAAAAATCAACCTGGAAAACCACCTAAAGTCTAGCCAAACAGAAGTTCTATAACTGAAAATATAAAGAAGCTGTCGCGACTGGTAGGAAGGGCAGAAACGCAGAATGGGCCCCACACCTGCGTGTGGCAGTTGAGAATGAGAAGGAATATTTTGGCCGCTTTCGTTCCCGACCAGAGTACTGGTGTTCAGAAGAGGAACCCCCACAACATTTGGCTTTCAAAAACAGTGGGGATTCTGACCATTTGGGTGGGCTGGAGGGCTGCGGGGAAACCCAGACATCCTCTTAAATGGCCCACATGTAGACTCAGTCGCTCGCAGGCACTTACCTTGGGCTCCAGTGGAGGATGGTGACTCGGGGGAGCCTCAGAGACATACAGGGGGGCAGGCTGAGGAGTGTAGCTTAGGGGGGAAGACTGGAGGACAGTCGGCATTTTCCCGGAAAAGGATCCACCTTCTGTGTAGCCACCAGGTGGGCACCATCTTTCCTGTGTTGAGACCGCCCCTTCCGGGCAAATTTGAATCTGATTGGCTTAGAGAGCTCCACTGCTCTGCCCTGCTAACTCACTAGGACACCACCCCATCCAACTCATGCACTGCTGGAGGCAATTTCTCCTCAAGCAGCCAGTTCGGCCCAGCCATCCCCGCCTGCATTGCACTCTTTCTTAAAAAACTATTGGAGTCTGGCAGGCCCCAGACAGGCAGCGACTGACCTCGGTGTGCTCTGAGACTTTCGCGGAGTCACTATAGGCTCAGCACTGGCACCAAAAGAGAGTCTACATTAGCCTGGTGACCACAACTCTTCCCACTTTAGTGGCTCCCTGAGACCGTGCCTCACCCAACCCATATACCACACGAGGCTTTATCAGTGGCTGAACTTTAAGAGAGCTGGTAGGTGGCAGTAGGCCTGTGGGTGTCCTGGCTTCTTGTAGAGTTATGCCAGGCCCAGTGTTGGTGGCAGATGTCCTCAGTTCTCAGCATGGCCTCTCCCATGAACCTCCAGGTTTAGCACAGGCAGTGAACAACCACAGATTGCTTTGTAGCTCCTGCCAGGTAAGCCCCTGACAAGTCTCAGGCAGTGGCTGACCTGGGCCTGCACCAGAGTCCTCACCAGGACAGATAAAGAGCTTCCCAGACAAGAAAAAGCTAAAGGAGTTCATCATCACCAAACCAGTATTACAAGGAATGTTAGAGGGTCTTCTTTAAGATGGAAAAAAAAAATCAAAATTATGAATAATAAAATGGCAATAACTGCATATTTATGAACTTCAATGTAAATGGATTAAATGCTCCAATCAAAAGATATAGGAGAGATGAATGCATAAGAAAACAAAACCCTTACACATGCTGCCTACAAGAGACTCACTTCAGATTGAAAGACACACACAGACAGAAAGTAAAGGGATGGAAAGAAATATTTCATGCAAATGGAAATGAAAAATATCTGGGGTAGCAATACTTATACCAGACAAAATAGACTTTAAAACAAAGGCTATAAGAAGAGACAATGAAGGACTCGGTAACTTAAGGCTACTTAGCTGAAGAAACCCACAATGTTACTTTGAGGGGACATGTGCATATATATGGAGGCAGCCTGGGTGTTTGTGATGGATGAATGGATAGAAAGTAGGTGGTACATAAATACAATGGAATATTGTTTGGTCATGGGAGAGAATATGTTCTTGCCATCTATGGCAGCATGGATGGGCCTGGAGGGTGTTGTGCTGAGTGGAGTATATCAGACAGAGAAAGATATATGCAATGTGATTTTGCTTATATGTGGAATCTAAGAACAAAATTAACAAACAAAACAGAAACAAACTCATAGATACAGAAAACATTTTGATGGTTGCCAGATGGGAGGCCAGATGGGGCGGGGGGGGGGGGGTGTGAGTGAAAGAAGGGGAAGAGGTTAATAAGCACAAATTGGTTGTTACAAAGTAGTTATGGTGATGTGGGGTATAGCATAAGTGATATAGTCAATAATATTGTAATAACTGTGTGTGGTGTCAGATGGGTACTAGATTTGTTGGGGTGATAGATGGGAGGGTGAAAAAGGTGAAGGGATTAAAAAGTACAAGTTGGTAGTTACAAAATAGTCATAGGATGTAAAGTAAAGCATAGGGAATATAGTCAATGATATGGTAATAACTATGTGTAGTGCCAGGTGGGTACCAGACTAGTCAGGGGGATCACTTTGTAAATGATATAAATGTCTAACCACTATGCTACCCACCTAAAATTAATATAAAATAATATTGAATGTCAACTGTAATTGATAAATTTAAAAAGGGAGACAAGGAGAAGGGGAATAAGAGGTTCAAATTTCCAGGTATAAAATAAATAAGTCATGGGGATGCAATATACAGCATAGGGAATATAGTCAATAAAATTATAATAACATAGTACAGTGTCAGATGGTTACTGGACTTCTCGTGGTGATCTCTTCTTTAGATATATAAATGTTGAATAACTATGGTATATCCCTGAAGCTAATATAGTGTTGTGTGTTAGCTATATTTTTAATAAAAATCTGAAAAATAAAGACAGTAGTTTCTCTGTGGGGAGGGAGAGAGATGCTTGTGATAAGGGATTATTACATATTATGGACGGGAGGGCTTCTGGGGGTTTGGTAAAGTGTTTTCCTAAGCTGGGTGCTTGGTATGCAAATTTTCAGTGTATAGTTATACTTACATGTTTTATGTATTCTTCTGTGTATATGTTATATTTTGCACTTTAAAACCAAATGGATATCTCCCCCGTCTGGGACAGACTCCCTTTCTCCCTTGCTCAAATGGCCCCAAAGTAGCAGCATCTAGCAATGGTACTTCTGAACATTTTCATTGAGATGGTCATGAAATTTAAAACTGAAAGAGACCTATAGAAATCATCATCTCTCTAACCTGAAAAAGGCATTAGTCAGATGAGCAGAGAGAGTCAAAGAAGGAAATCATGAGAGACAGTGCCTGGGAAATAGTATGCTTTTAGGAAATGTGCCAGGAACTTGAACACACCTCTTCTGTAGGACTTGCAATATTATCATTGCATTCCAATCCACAAGATTATCTTATTCATCTTTGTGTTTTCTCCAGTGACTAACAAAACCTCAAACACATAGTAGGTGCTCGGTAAAATCTTATTTAATGAATGAATAGTGGCGAGAGTTTACTGTGTATATCCTTTACAATTCATGTTAAATGTAAATTCCAATAACACAGGAACTATAGAATATGTCTCCACAAGTTCCATAGCATACGAATTTGCATAGTATACAAGTATAATAGAAGTTGTCACTTCCATTCAGTTCACAGCAACAAAGACTCATTTAGTATCCAGGACATACCATGGGGGACACATAAATATACAATCTGCCCACACAAGCAGGCAAACACCCCTCAAATGGTGGGATTGAAAGGGCACATTGACACTCATAGCTTCTTAGAATTAGGTTTACCATCGTAGTTTCTGAAGATTATTTTTCTTGGCACTATCTCTTACCACAGTGCCAGTTATCTGAAAGAGGGGGAAAACCCTGAATCCACCCAAACCACCCTTCAAGGATCATATCTAATTTTTAAATAGAATGTTTACTTCACTCAGACCTATCAAACACGTCAGCCATCATTTTAAGAAGTATCAGAGATCGTAATCTGTATGCTAGGGCTGCAGACCAATCCTGTGCTAAGGGTGATACTATGTGTAAACCCCTTCAGTAGATGAGCCTGAAAAGACATATTTTTGTTTTTAATCATGAGGTCACATTGATAGCTTCCAATAGTGTTTTAACACTACTTTGTTTCAAAACTATTTTTATGCCAACTGTAATTTCAGCCCTTTCTTCTTATAAAACAATGCTATAAATTGATTAAATGAATATAATTGTTGTCTCAATAAAAACGACATTCAAAATGACAATACTGCTATTAACTCTGACAGTAAAAAAACTAGATAATTAATAATTAGATTTATTGTTATTTTTTTTGTATGTCCCAGTCATTACATACACTCAAATCACTTTATCTCAAGTTATGAGCAATAAGTTATTCACGCACTGGTGACTTAATCACTTATAAGATATATTGTATACTTTAGTTTCATTGATTCACTCAGCATTCAATAAATATTTATTGAGTACTTGATATGTGTCTGGTTCTTTCTAGGTATTGGACATAAAACAGTGCAAAACAGACAAAAATCCTTGCCGTCACAACGCTACATTCTCCTGGGGGCGATAAACAATAAAATAAATACTGTGGTAGATGCTAATAGAAAGTACATTTTAAAATATCAACAGGAAACCGACAGAGAATGTGTGGCTGGAGGGGGGTGCGGAAGGGTTGGAAAGAAAAGGCCTCAGATGAAAGTGACATTTGAGAAAAACATGAAAGAGAGGAAGAAGGGAGTTTATACAAACATGAGGAAAGGCATTCCAGTCAGGGCAGCAGCAAGTGCAAAGTCTCTGAGGCTGCTGGATCCAATTACCACACACGCGGTGGCTTAAAACAACAGAAATGTATTCTCTCACAGTTCTGGAGGCCAGAAGTCTGAAACTAGTAGCACGGGGCTAAACCGGGGTGTTGGCAGGGCCACACTCCCTCCAGAAGCCCTAGAGAAGATTCCATGTCTTGGCTTGTGGCCATATCCCTCTCATCTTCAAGGCCAGTGTCTTGGAATCTCTCTGCTCTGTCTCCACATCGACTTTCTCCTCTGTGTGTAGCGGAAGTTCCCTCTGCTTCCTTCTTAAATATGTGATTGCCTTTAGAACCCACTGGGTAATTCAGGAAAATCTCCCCATCTCAAGACTTTTAACTTAATCACATCTGCAAAGATCTCGTTTTGGTATATAAGGTGACATTCACAGGTTCCAGGCACTAGGATGTGACTATTTGTGGGGAGGGGGGCATTTTTCAGCCTACCACAGCCCTTCAGTGGGAGTGTAACTTATGTGTCCCAGGAACAGTGAGAAAGCCAGTGTGGCTGGTGCTGAGGAAGCCAGTTAGGAGAGGGGGAGGAGATGAAAAACTGCACACGAGGTGCGAGCCAGAGCTCACAGGGCCTGCTAGCTCATTTTGTATGCTGGTAAGAAGGTATGCAACAGCGGAGTAGCATTATATAAGTTAAGTTTTAATTGAATCACTCCAGTGCCACATTACAAATAGACTGCAGGAAACACGTGAGGATGCAGGGAGGGAAAATAGGATGCTATTTCAGTATCAGAGAAGATTGTATTTTGGCCAGGGTGACAGCGTGATATGGTCAGACTCTGGTGATGTGGCCAAATTCTACATACTTTTTTAACAAGATGTACCAAAAGATTGAATGTGGGGAGAGAGAGACAGAGAGAGAGAGAGAGAGAGAGAGAGAGACAGAGAGAGAGACAGAGAGAGAGACAGAGACAGAGAGAGAGACAGAGAGAGAAAGAGAGGATGACCTCTAGGTGTTTGACCTGAGCACTTGAGTGGCCATTACCGAGGGAAGAAGAATGAGAAGCAGATTGTGGGAAGATCTGGAGCACGGTTGGAAGATGTTAAAATTTGAGAAACCAAGCTGATACGTCAAATTGGTATTTAAATGTAATTTAATTGTTTAATTTGTTGTGCTATAAAGGTGTCAGAATTTTTATCTGTAGCTTTTGCATGGCGATAGCTTTCAGTTGCTGGTTCTAATTTGGTAGCAGCATTTAGATACTGGAGGGTAGGGGAAGGTGCTTAGAAAATATAAGCAGCCCCATAGTGATGTCTGAGACTCTGTCACACTCCTTGTCTATAAGGCCTTAACACACGCTTATATGTTCAAGGTTTATCTACCTGAGTCCTTGGTGGATAAACCCCATCTGGTTTTCACTGTATATCATGAACAAAGACTTACAATATTGTTATTGAGAATCTTTCAGATGTAGCACCCAGAACTCTTGGTTTTAAATTTGGGGCAAACTACCACTGACTCAATATTACAGACCAAAGAAAATATAAAATGTGTGTTCTTAAAACACTCCTTGTTCGATGTATCCAACTCAGCCTCAAATTTACTAAATCCTTTGTTTATCTTGTGTTAATATTATTTTTATATTTAGCTTTTATCCTTTGCAATACTAACAAGTTTTTCCTCTGAGCACACAATGTATTTGAATAAATATGTGTACCACACGTATTTAAAAGAACTTCCAGGAGGGGTGATGTGCAAATAAAACCTTGAAGAATCATGAAATGACAGCTAAACAAAGAAGTGGGGGTAAATGTATTCTAAGCAGGGGAAACCACCAGCAAAGACTTGGAGGATGAAATAATTGAGACTCATTCTTGAAACTCCGTATCATTTAACACAGGGGTGTCCAAACTTTTTCAACGTTTTTCACCAAGGGCCATATGTGGTAAAATACACAAACAGCCGGACCACTCACTCGAGGTGAAGTACGTATT
The DNA here is from genome assembly GCF_036562045.2 of Rhinolophus sinicus. NCBI lineage: Eukaryota > Metazoa > Chordata > Mammalia > Chiroptera > Rhinolophidae > Rhinolophus > Rhinolophus sinicus. The sequence continues at coordinate 50,746,319 of NC_133751.1, forward strand.
GCCTCACCTGGTTTATTTAAGTAAACTAAACATATTTTTGGAATTTGCAGCCGGCCAATTAACAATGGATCGCGGGCTGCAGTTGGCCCGCGGGCCGCACTTTGGACACCCCTAATTTAACACATCTCCATCAGAGAAAAGTGTTAACAGTTAAGGCCTTAGAGATATGTGGGACCTGGATTGTGAAGGATTTTTAAATGTCACGCAAAGAGTTAAGATTTTCTCTTAGAAGGAATGTGGAATCACTGAATTTTTTTAAGCCTGAACTAAGTGATCAGATTTGCATATCAACAATGGGCCATTTTAGGAATGCTCTCTTTCCCTTTCCCCTTGAATTGGCTGGTGCTTAGCAATGGCTGGGCTGTTTCCAGGACACTCTAGCCTTGGGTTCTGATCCGTCTAGCATCTTGCAAATCCAGACCCCTCTGCAGGAGGTATGGGAAGAACCTTTGTAATCCAAAAGAACTCCACTGAGATCTCTGTCATACACTGCCAATTAAGTACTGGATTAAGTATTATGAGAAAATAGAGAAATAGTTTACAATAGTTACATTGGAAAGTAATTGATACTCAGAACTTACATATTAAATGTTTCTAAATTGTCAATAAATGTTTTATATTGTCAATAAAGCTTCTATGGGACATTTTCACCAATGGAGTTTGACGAAATGGGTCCATTGATGCTTCTAAGTCTGCATTAGTACATCAGCATTTGTCAAATGAACACAGAGACCCATGGGATAGCTCTATCAAATTGCCTTACATCTCCTACCTGGTTTTTAAAAGATGACACAGGAGGATAAGAAAATCTTAACATGGATTTATGCTGGGAGGTGGGGGAGAAAATAATTTATACTAGAGAGTAAATTCTGTGATGATGAAGTAGACCCTACAGGTGCAAGAGACGTAAGAGTTACTTAATCTATGTTGCTCCCTGCAAGGCAATTAAGCAAAATCCAAGAGGGTGAGGAAACCCTAAGATTTAGTCTCGAATGGTTTCAAGTCCATGGGGACCTATCAGTGGAAACTGGTCAGAGCACAACACCAAAGCCATGGGTAGCTGCAGTTTCCACACGGGAGAGTCTAGATTGCTCTTTCAAGAGACTTTATATGATGCAAGAAATAGCAGAAGCTGCAATCCAGTGCTTGAGGCACCAGGAACTGGGCAAGGAAACAGCAGATTATTTCTTAAAAACTTGTTGGGAGGAAAATCCTAATAAACCTCAATTACAATAAAAGTTAATAGTGATAGAGTACTTACTTTGCATCACGAGAGATTCTAAGTACTCTACATACATTAATTCATTTAAGCACACAGGAACTCTATGAGATCAATACTATAATTGTTAGCCCCATTTTACATATAAGGAAACTGAGGTACAAAAATAATTTACTGGTGAAATAATTTACTGGTGGTGACGTAGGTAACAAGTGACAGTTCCAGGATTTGGACCCAAACAGCCTGGGATCACCAACTACGTGAATTTGTCCACCAAGCTTTTTCTTAGACCCGGTTTTAAAAGTATAAACTCATTGTAAAGTTTGAAACCATACAAAACATATTAATGAACAAATGAAAGTTCCACTTTCTAGTCTACACTCTACCTCTCTCTGACCTTCATTTTTTTCTTTTGCTAAGTTTTTGGTAAAAATTTAGAATTTATTTGATTATAAAATGCACTTGATTAAAAATGGATCATAATGTTATATAGCATAGTCTCTACAATTATTTAAACTGTTATATAGCATAGGTATCTTTCCAGTTTGGTACATGATAATTAATGAGATACTGTCTTGTTTGTGAGCCTGTGTGAGCTCCTGAGCGCCCCCTGCTGAGGCCAGCACCAGCCCCCACAGAGCAACATCCCATGGAACCTGCGGCTGCTTACCGCACCTTGCGACTTCACCACAATACTGCCTCGGTGTGAAAATCACTGTCAAAAGCAGGAGGAAACTTGACTCAAAGTTGACAAATTGGTTAATTTGTAATGTTAGGCAATGCTTTGGCAACCACGATTCTCTCTAAATGTGACTCCAGTAAAAGAAAACTTTTGCAAATATTTCTGAGTTTTTGACTTGAGGGATTCCTGGAAGTCTAGGAAATATTCTCTGGCAATGTCAAGGGTCCACTCTGTTGACATAAAGCTCTTTATGGAGAGACAGAAGACCTAGGTTCTTGTGTCAAACTTGTAATAACCTGGATCAATCTCTTTCATTTCTCGAGCATCAATTCTCTATTTGCAAATTTCAAAAGTGCTGATGTCTACAGCCCTGTTCACTGCTGAGATGGTCGTGTCTAAAGGAACCACGAAAAGCACAGTGGTCTCACTGACTCTAATACTAATAGCCATCCACTAGACTAACTGTTTCTACTCACCTCTATCCCTATTTTGGTTTACTTTTGTTTCCAGTGGCCCACAGCTTCTTCCGACTTTGTTGTACTTACAGATCCAAGGGAATGGAAGCAGTGTCCACTGTGGGGTCCAGTTTTTAGTCCATTAGTAAACATTTATTTAAGACCCTCTTAGTGCAGAGCGTCGGAGGAGGCTCTGAGGCTATTAGGATGATCAAAACACAGGCCCTGCCCTCCTGGACTCAGTCTGGGGAGCATAGTGTTGCCTTTGTTTAGAGCCTTGAAACAATCACACCTTCACAGAAGGACATCCTATCCGTGAACCCTCCGCTCTCTCTCTCACTGGAATAAACTCCTGCCCCCTTCTTCTCTGACCCACAAGCTTTTTAGAGGTAAAATTTTCTTAAATTTACAGACAAATGGAATTTTCCCAGTTTCCTTTTTATTATTGATTTTTAACTTGCATTGTCTTGAGAAAATGTGGGCAGTAGGATTCCAATCATTTGACATTTTCTGAGGCTACAGTTGTTCTTTCTTTATTATGCTTCTCTGTAGTTTCTAAACATTTATACCAAATCTATTTAGAGAGATAGTATAATACTATAATTGAAGCCTCAGACTCTAGAGCCAGATCAGAATTTTAATCTTAGCTGTGCCAGTTACAGGCTTCATAAAATTATACAGATGAAGAACAGATTAGTGGCGGCCAGGGGTTAGGAATGAAGGGAGGAGATGAGAATGACTATGAAGGGACAGCTTGAGGGAGCTTTATGGTGAGGGGACAGTTGTATCTCTTGATTGTAGTGGTGGCTCCATGAATCTACACACACACACACGCACATACACACAAACACACACACACACCCCCAAGTGCATGTGAAACTGGTGAAATCTGAGTAATCTGTGGATTATACCAACTGTGTCAATTTCCTGGCTTTGCTATTGTGATATAGTTATGTAAGATGTTGCCAGTGGGGAAAATTGGGAGAAGGATACACGGGATCTCTCTGTACTATTTTTGTGACTTCCTATGAATCTGTAATTTAAAACTCAAAAGTTTTTTGAAAAGATCCTGGACCATTGTGAGTGTTCAATAAATGTTATTTAGTATTAATATTATCTTTGTCATGGCTATTTTCAAGTTTGTCTGCATTTAACATATATTAATTTTGAAATTAAATAGATGGCTCTAAATGTTATTTTTTCATTTTTCAATTACAGTTGATATTCAATATTATTGTATATTAGTTTCAGGTGTACAGCATAGTGGTTAGACATTTATATAATTCACAAAATTATCCCCCCGGTAAGTCTAGTACCCACCTGGCACTATACATAGTTATTACCATATTATTGACTATATTCCCTGTGCTGTACTTTACATCCCTGTGACTATTTTGTAACTACCAATTTGTTCTTCTTAAATCTCTTCATCTTTTTCACCCAGCCCCCCACTGTCAAAAGCAACTACTCCCTTCTGGCAACCATCAGTTTGTTCTCTGTAGCTACGAGTCTGTTTCTGTTTTGTTTGTTCATTTATTTTGTTCTTTAGATTCCATATGTAAGTAAAATCATATGATATTTGTCTTTCTCTGTCTAACTTATTTCACCTAGCATAATATCCTCTAGGTCCATCCATATTGTCGTATGAATGCTATTTTTTTTTTTTAAATATGCCTCAACAAAGTTACAAATTGTTAAACATATAGGAACTTAGAGCCCTCTGTGAACTGTTAAATAGGTTAGTTTTTGATAACGAGGGTCATTTTGCATGCCTCTTTTGAATTGTGACAATATCAGGAGGCATGTATGAGGAAACCCCAAATCCTAGGTCTGTGAATGATAGTCAAGTGGAAGCAGTAAACTCTGGAAACAATACCGTGTTTCCCCGAAAATAAAACCTAGCCGGACAATGAGCTCTAATGCGTCTTTTGGAGCAAAAAATTAATATAAGACCCAGTATTATATTATATTATATTACATTACATTATAGTATATAAGACTAGTCTTATATACTATAATAAAATAAAACTGGGTCTTACATACTATAATGTAACGTAATGTAATATAATACCGGGTCTTATATTAATTAATATTAATTAATTATTAATTAATATTAATTAATATAACATATTAATTTTTGCTCCAAAAGACACATTAGAGCTGATTTCTGGCTAGGTCTGATTTTGGGGGAAACAGGGTAGGTGATTAATTGCCTCAGCAATTAAAACTCCATGGTCTTGATGAGTGATTTCTATTCCCAGGGCACTCCCAGTGAAAGCAATTGCCCTTCTGTCTCCTAGTTACTTAGGCTGGAAACACCAGTTTCACGGCTTCCAGAGGGGCTTTGGAAATCATCCTGTGCAGTCTTTTAATTTATAGTCAGAAGCTGAGGGCCAGGGAGAAGAAGCTTCTTGACCAAGGCCAGTGATCTTGAGTCAAGGACAGAGCTGTTTGTCCTGGATCTAACTGCAGTGAAGCCCGGGCCAGCTGGAATTGAATAATGCCACTCCTGCCCCACAAGTACCCAGGGTCATTGACCACAAGCAGGAGAGGAAAGCTTAGCGGGCACCCCTCAGACTCTCAGCATTGAAGGGTGCCCAGGGTGTAGCCAGTCCATACCTGGTACCAGGTATCCAGAGCTCAGGGCGACACTGTGACATTAAAGGTGAGCTGCATGGCATGCCTTGGTGGCTTCCTCTCTATATTCAAAATGTGAATTTTGACCCAAGGAGAATTCCAGTTCTGAAATCCTAAACTGTCTTCATAGACTGCGTTGTACAGTTGAAAAGCCATGTGCTAGGGTGCATGAAAATGGGGGTACCTTTTTGTTCATTCATCCATCAACCCACAAAGGTACCCTGTGTGCTAGCTGAGCCCCTATTGTAGGTCAGAAGGTAAATGTTCCATTCTCAGCCCTGCCACTTACTGGCCATGTGCTCTTAGGCTCTCCTGTCTGAACCTCAGTTTTCTCATCTGCCAAGGGAGATTTTTACTTCCTTAACTGGCAAGATTGTGGTTAAGATTAAGTGAGCTCTTGGAAATGAAAGCCCCCAGTGATCTGTAACATTAGTTATACTTATTATCAGTGTTGTATCACAAGCCCTTGCCTCCCTCCAGGGTTCTATTAGGGATTGGCCTGTTTCGCCTGAGAATTGAGATATGACCCCCCTCTTCCCCAGGAGAAGTGCAAACCTGAAACTCGAAGGAATGACTTTCAGAGTGGAAATTTACACACCCAAGTAGGTCTTTGAAGGAGAGAGATTTTGGGGCCAGAGGACCTCACATCACATCCTATAAGGCCACCAGCCAATTCCGTTGGATGGCTTTGCTGAGATGAAGAAGAAGGTTATAGGAAGGGAACAGGCACAAATGCGTAAGAAGCCAACTAGAAAAAAATAGCACTGACCTGGTTTATACCTTCCTAGTTCCCTGGAACCAGAAAAAGCAGCTCCTGTAGCCGGCACTGCTTGGCCTACGCTGCCACCTTGTGGCTATTTACTAGACTGCACTAGCAGAACTGGCTCTTATAAACTAGGAGGCGGAAGAGCTGTAAAACCAACTGGCACCTTAATCACACACTCTCTCATTCCATCATTCAACAAACCTGTGCAGCTGATCATGGTTTTCCGGGCTGAGGAAATTCATGGATGGCTGCTCTTGAAGAAGTTCCTGGGGTGGGGTGGTGGGGGGAGAGCAGGAGGGGAAAGGACATGCCAAGCTGAGGGGTGGTATACACAAAGACATTGAAGTCTGGTATGTCTGGGAAACAATCCATTTCTCCACGTGACTGAAAGATGGGTAGCACCAGGTAGAAACAGCGGGAGAGGAGCAATAGTCCCACTATGAGGAAATGATGTGCGGGAAACCCCAAACCAGGGTTGTGCTGGGAGCAAAAGAGAGGGACGCAACTGCCCCAGGAATGCAGCTCAATTCAGGGGTCCAGGGGCCATCGAATCCTACACAAAATGGCCCCAGACTTGTGTGATCATGCCCTTGTCTCTTGAGATTCATAGCAGACCTGTACTCCTGACCTCTTCCCATGTTCTAAACCAGTTTCTAAATAAGATGGACCTCAGAGATTCTCAAGCTTGAAACTGACCTGAGAGTCATTTAGTCCAACTCTCCCCCCCAAGTCAACATCGCTGCCGACTTATCATGTATCTTCTGCTTAATCACCTCAGGGATGAGCTCAGGCGCCCACCCAAAGCCCATTCTACCCTTAGACATCTGTTCGAAAATCCTTTATTCTATCCAGCTGAGCTCTGCCTTTTTATAATTCCTACCCATTGGTCCAAGTTTTGCTCCCCTTGGGTCACACCAAAGAAGTGATTAGATATATGAAGAAGACAATCTGGAAATAGGAAATCATGGCAGTGTAAGGCAGTGATTTTAGTGAAAACGCTGGCTTAGGTATTTTGAGAGCTGTGCTTTTGTCCTTATTAGAATGTCTTTGCTTAATGTCACTTGGCCTTTTTTTTTTTTTTTTAATGTGTGATAAAGGGGTTGGATTAGATGAGAGATTCTCACCTCTGGCTGCACCTGAGTGTTACCTGGGAAACAGACAGTAGTAAATTTAAATGCTCCCTATGGCAGAGAACTGCTGGATTAAATCATCACTGGAGTAAATACAAACACTCCATGACTTTTCAAAATATGAGTAACTATAATCATCTCCAGTTCTTGTTAAGAGGCTTTTATCAAAACTGTAATGGTCTGGTATATACATTATTTGGTGCTTTATGATCCACAGAAACCCACGTGAATCTAGACTTTTCTCCGTTCTGCATAACCAAAGTGTTGCTCACTGAGCATAGTTACTTTGTCCCCTAGTGCTCTGCTGAGGTGAGACCCAACCATGATATGAAAGACACAGCTGGTTAGAGGGGAAAGGGGAAAATCACTGCAAGCCTTAGCCAACCGCCCTGGCCTCTTTGCATCTCGTTCTCCTCATCTGAGAACCAAGCAAAGCCCCCCTGAGTGTGTTGTTGTGAAGGTGACTCAGACCAGAGGTGCAAAGCTCAGTGCCCAGCCTCCAAATCTTAATTCCCTTCACCTTTGGCAGCAGGGAGAAAGTACAAAATGGAGGTGAGGATGGTGCCACTTCTGAGAGCATATCACCAGCCACCTCTCGCAGACAACTGTTGTCATGGGTTGAATTTTGTCCCCACAAATTCATATGTTGAAGCCCTAATCCCCACACCTCAGAATGTGACCTGCTTTAGAAATCGGTCATTGCAGATATAATTAGTTAAGATGAGATCCTGAGGGAGGCCCCTACTCCACTTTCATTGGTATCCATATACAAAGGGGAAATTCAGACACAGAGATGAGCACACAGGGAGAACACCGTGTGAAGTTGAAGATGGGTATCAAGGTGATGCTTCTACAAGGTGCTGAGGATTGCCAGCAGACCATCAGAAGCTAGGAAGAAGACCGGAAATAAGATTCTCCCTCACAGCCCTCAGGAGAAACCAACCCGGCTGACACCTCGATCTGACTTCTAGCCTCTGGAGCTGTGAGATAATACATTTCTGTCGTCTGAGCCACTGTTCCTGGCGCTCTGTAACAGCAGCCTGAGAAAACTAAACCACCTCCAGAGATGGCTCCTACTGGTGACATCAAGTACGGCTCTGTCCTGACAGAAGGAGGCACTGTAGTCCCATGGAAATGAGGGCAGCTGCTTGAAAGCCCTGAGAATGCTTCTGCATACCCCTCTCAAAGCCCCTGAAGCCTCAGGAATGTCATTTATGCTCTATATGTTATAACTCTTTGTGTTTCTTTCTGCTTTTACTTCCATATGTGTCCACTTTGTTTTCCCAGCTTGACTGCACACTCCTTGAAAGCTGGGGCAATGTTACAAGCCAAACTGGGAGTCAGGAGACCTGTCCGATAAAAATTCTTGGTGTGACCTTTTAAGCATGTTCCCTTTTCCCTCTAGCCTGGTTTCTTCACCTATACAATAGGATCATAATCACTAAGGCCTCTCAAGTCATGATATTCTGTGATTCTGACTCTGAGGATGCCTGTTATTTAACCAACCTGCCTGCTTGATGTGCAAAAGGCAGGGGGACACCCAGGGAACGCATCTCTTAGATGTGCTGAGAAGCCAGTCACTGGGGCTGAATGAGTCAGACTCATTTAATAAGAGGCTAGACCCCAGAACTCAGGGGGTACTTTAGGGGGCTCTAAGCCCTTCCTAGATTTCAAGGCTTTGGTGCCTGTCTTTCCAGAAGACCACTTCCTTAGTAATCACTTAGGCTTTCTCCTCCTTTGTTGAAAGTATGTGGCCTCAGATACTGTTTCACTTGTGCCCACACAAAGCTGGGCTCCTGCATACCTTTGGGAAGCTGCCTGTCATTGCTTTGGGGCTTGGAGAAGCATTGTCTTTCCAAGGCGTTATAGTAGTTTGGGTAGACCACTTTTTGTGTCTTACCTCAGAAGGATCACAGCATGCCACAGCCTCCACTATTGAGGAACCTGGACCCTCTTTAAGAGTATCTAAGAGTCTTCCGAATGCAGATACCCCAGAGACCTGGGCACCTGTGTAAACTGTGCTGGTTTGTTACAGGAAACAGACCAGACCAAGTATGGAGGGTGGTGTTGGAGTAGAGGCAGGGACCTTATTATGAAGTGGTTATAAGAAGGATGAAATCTTCTAGGAGTCTAAGACCAGAATCCCCCAATCAATGACGAGCTTCCTAGAACCTGATACTAGAAGTTCATTCTATTAAAGTGGTGCAAAAGTAATTATGGTTTAAAAGAATTGCAAAAGCCACAACTACTTTTGGACCAACCTAATAGTTCCAAGCCCCCTCCTCTGGGGCCCTCATTCCAGTGCCCTGCTCTTAACGTGACCCAGCTACTCTCCAAAGGTCAGTTTCTTTCTGCTTTTCTTCCCTATTCTAATTCTCTTAGTGTTTTCCAAAGATACCTCTGGTAGAACACAAAACAATTTCTAGAAGGCTTGTGAATGAACATTTTTATTTTGAATGCTACTTATGTTCACTTATATTTGAGGGAAATGTATCTAAAATGTACGTTGGTTTAAAGAAAAATAGTACATAAATATTCAAGGTATGATGTTTTGTGAAGCAAAATCATGAAAGAGGATCACAAATGACTGAAATCTGAGAAACACTGGGCTGCCTGGTTGTCTCCATATTTCACTACAAATTCCCAGGACACATAATCTTAGTGGCTCAATTCATTAGCATCCCCTATTTAGGCAGCACTTCCCATGCCTTACTTAATAGAATGCAGGCCTGCCTGTGGTTGGTTGCCCTTGGATCCAGTGTCCATCTTTAGACAAATCAGTGGTCAGGGAAGTAGGTCACATGATATGGAATATGGCTGCCCAAGTTCGAACTCCAGCAGGGGCTGAGGATAAAGCAGTTCCTTTTGGAACCCTGTCTGTTGGCAGGTGCAGTTTGATGTGTTCTTATGGGCTCCTGGTTCAATTGTAACTCCTGGGGCACTGCTATCCTGGAGTCTCTGAGGTGGACGTGTTGTCTCCAGTGCCATGTAACCGCTACTCTGAGGGGTGCTTGTGACAACTGGTCATTGACACAAAAGTGGTTTGAAAATCACTGCTTAATAAAATTACTACTATGAGTGACACAGATTGAAATGGGAATGCAGATTTCAAAGGGAATAGCTCATTTTTCCCAAGGGAAGAAAATGATTCAAGTTCTACCAAAGACCGGTTGTGTGAACTCAGATTAGTTGGCCACTTCTTAGCTGTGTAACCTTGGACAAGTCCCTGCCTCAGTTTCCTTATTTCTAAAATGGGAACATTTATATCTGTTCTTCCTTCCCCTGGGGTTTGGGGAAGGAGGAGGAGCCTGCTGCCACCCACTCTCTGCCCCAGGCAAGTTTCCTCCTGTCTCCTGCCTCGGTCCTTTCATGGACAGATGACAGATTGGAAGCAGGAGATCCTTATCATCCGCCATCCCTGTTAACTTCTAAGCGGCTCCGCTTGATTCTAACCACCCTCTCTTCTTTGGGTTTACCCTCCAACCACCACCCTGGTCCTGGGAAAACTTTCCTCTAAAAATCCCACATATAGACAAGAACCTCAGGTACCCCCTGCTTTATAAGTTATGTATTTGTGAAAAGTTGCATTCATGTCATGCTTTCGTAATAAAAATTCTATATTCCCTTTGCCCTAGCTTATCTGTTTAGAAATGTTTGCTTTTTACTTGTTATTGATCGCCAATTGGCTACAGTACTCAGTCTTTGATCTTCCCTTTTGTTTGAACTTGAACACCACCCACACTGTCTGCCTTGGCCCCCTAGTCTCTTTATTAAACAGTAATGATATATAAACAAACTCGGAGTCCCTCAGGGAGCAAAGGAACCCTGGGGCCAGCCTCCCTTGGGCCTGTGAATTATCATTCCTGAAGCCATCTGTTTAAGTTCTTCTGCCAAGTTTCTATGGGAGCAGAGGGATCATTTTCTCCCTTTTCAAAGAGCAGGGTGAACTGAGGCCTCGAGCTGGCAAGTCCTTTAAAGTCATTTTCAAAGGAAACCTGAGCTGGAAAGCCATGCGGCCGGCAGAGGGTGGTGTGACTTTCTGAGGCTCTCTCTGGGGCTTTGGGTGGTCAGCTCCTGTAAGCTTCCCAGCACGTGCTCAGAGCCTACAGCAAAGGGACTATCAAGGGAAACCGCCTACCAGTGGCCTGGGGTCCAGGGAAGGCTCTGCTTCATGTCCCTGTCCCACCCCCACCCAGGAATGGGAAGGAGGGGGGAATATGGACTTTTTCCTCTGGGCCGGGAGCCAGGACCACACTGTCCTCACTGTTCTTAGGTCTCATCAATCAAACTTGATCCTTGGAGTTTTTTGAGGTAAAAAACTGAGTGCCAAAGTAAGCTAGATTGAACTTAGGTGTGAATCATGGAATCATAAGCGATCTAGTTAATCCAACCCCCTCACGGGCAGGTTGGGAAAGGGACCCAAAGGGTAAATGATTGTCCCCAGTCACACAGGAGGAGGTGGCTGACCTCCACCACAGAGTTCTTTGGACAAAGAACATTTCCGCAGGGAGGGAGATTTGCTTGGCTAGCAGCCATTTGTGAAGCTTCCGAATCTGTGGATGTCTGTCAACCACCCAGCAGATACTGAAAAGACAGCAAAGGCACCAAGGCAAGAAATGTATCACTGGGGCCAGATGCCTTCATCCTGACCCCGGGAGTCCAGCAGAGAAAAATTGTTGATGAAGCCAGGAGGCCAATGATGAACCTTTTCATCACAGAATGGGCAAATTCTCCAAGGCCCAGAGGAAGAAAAAACTCACAGGCATTTGTGTCAGACAGGATAGAACTGAAGTCATTAAAAGCTCAGCCTAGAGCTCTGAGTGAAAAAAAAAAAAAAAAAAAAACAGAAAGAGGGAACCAGCCAGAAATGGAGGTGAGAGGTCCATCCCAAATCCTCCACCGGAGCTCCTTATGACCAGAGTATGGAGTTTGCAGTCCATCCTGGTGCTGGGAGCCAAAGATGGGCCCCTGCCCAGCTACCAGCAGCAAGCCTCGGCCTTGGCCTTTCTGAGACTCCCCCAGCCAGCAGCTACTGCCCTCCATGAGCACTTCCCACTAGGTTAAGAGCAGAGGAAACCAGAGCCATTCAAGTCCCGATTCCAACACAAGGAAGGACCCCCAGAACAAGCTGACTTGACTTTTCAACATTTTATTCTTGTATTTGTACAGCTATATTTTACAACGCAGTAATGCAGTTTAGACACAGCCAAACCCTGTCTCCGGAGTAGTTATAACACAAGCATGACGCAGAATGTGATGGATGAGACAAACATTCCCAAAGAGAGCTTAGTGACAACTTCAAGTCCCTGTGTCTGCCTACACTTCAGAAAGGGATGGCACGCTCGTCCATCATTGAAAACTTCCATGAAAAAGGCACCGTAGGACACGTTGTATAGGTATATACAAACCGGAAACTAGAACAAAACTACACATTTTTCCTTCCGCAGCTTTTTTTGTTCTTTTTTTTTTAATACACACTTTGTAAATTGTAAACCTTCACTTGCAAAAAAATACAAATACACTGAGGCATTTTAGACAAAATATTTTCTTACTTATACAGATGCAATACTTAAAATATTCTCTTAAGTGCTCTTTCTCAATAAAGATTCTCAGATCCGTGTCTGCCTGCAGATACAAAATCGAGCCTTTAACACAGTTTTATATTTTTAATATATCTTTTTTAAGTTTATATATATTTATTTTATATATATATATATTTATATATTTACAACTCTGCCATATATTCCTTCACCTTTGGTTAAAAAAATTAAAGCCCTCTCTTTGATAACATACTGAAGTCTCTTCTTTTAAAAGAAAGCACATTTACATACAAAAGAAACATCTGTTCCCACAAGACATGTACATTCCTCATTTTGCAGACTAAGTCAAGTCAGAACTTTTGCATACTCCCCCACTTTGATATATAAAATGATTTTGCTTTTTGCTGACATGGTTCGCCTTACACATAGGAGAAGCAATATTATTTTCTTAATGTTTTACGGCAGTGGAGGAAGGGGAGCTGCCTTGGCTCCCAATCCCCACCCCCCTCCCCCCACCCCCCACGCCCAGCTATGATTTGCACTAGTGGATGAAAGAGGCACTACATCATGGGATGAACATTGTAAAGTGTTACAGTATCCTTTGGGTAGATTCTGAGAAGGGGCTCGAATAGACAGCATCAACACTCCATGCTTCAGCAGGCTTTGGGAAGCTCCGGGGGCAGGTCAGTGGCGGACACACGGTATTGCACCTTGGTGTTGGTGATGGCGCCGTGCTTCTGGCGCAAGTGAAGACGCAGCTGGCTTTTGTGACGGAAATGCAGGTTACACTTCTCACACTGAAGGAAAACCAGAGGCAAACTGTTAAAGATCATCAACCCAAGAAACGTGTCACTATTCAAAGACCCAGAGAAAGACATTCCCCCTGTGAGTGATTGGGCAGCTCTTCCTTCTGGATGGCCAGGCTAGGAGCCCATCCAAATCCCAGCTCCTACGAAGGGACCAGCATGCTTTGTACAAATGTCCCTCCCAGGCTCTCCATAGTGTTGCTCATGTTTTCCCCCCGGCTTGAGCTGTATTTCCCGCCTTAACTCCACAAGTTCAAGTCTCATCCAAAAATGCAGTTCAGATGCAAACTCTGATTATCAAGGCTTCCTTGAATCTCTTCAGGATGATGATAATCCCTCTTTCCTTTGAACCTCTGTAAGAGTTCTGGCCTTGTCTTATCAGGTGGGGAATGCTTTCAGGGCACTGACCACTGCTTAATAAATTTTAGCGTCTTCCTAGTATCGAGTAGAATATGCCTCTGAGGCAATTATGCATTAAATCTAAACACATTTGGACAAATGGACTAGAACAATCTGAATTCATGAAAATTCTCGAGTCTAAGATACACTTTTAAAAATGCAGTTATAGTCCCTCTTAGAATGTACACCTTAGATAAGCTAACAAGGCATTTGCAAGTAGAGCTGTTTTCTCACTTTAATTCAATAAATGGATGGTAATAATTTTAATGGAAAAGTTACTGAAAAGTAAAATGGATGACTAAAGGTAATGGGGTAATCTATATGCAATCCTGAAACAGAAAAAGGACAATTAGGTAAAAAACTAAGAATATTCCAATAAAGTATGGACTTTAGTTTATAATAACATGTCAGCGTGGGTTCATTCGCTGTGAAAAATGTATTCTACTAATGTAAGATGATTAAAACAGGAAACTAGGTGCACATGGGATCTCTCTACCGCCTTTGCAACTTTAATATAAATTTAAGGCTATTCTCAAATAAAAGGTGTAATAAAATACGTTCATACAAAGAATATGTTTTAAAGTAAAAATGGAAATAAATTTACAAAAATTAAAACTAGAATGGGTGGTGACTAGAAAGAAGTCGGTCTCGGGAGACATGGGGCCCATCACACCCATGCCACCCACTGCTGTACGTCCCAAGTGCGTCATTTCTCTCTGGGCCTTGGCTTTCCCTTCGTAAGCAACTGAGCTGATATACTCTGCAGGTCACTCTTAACTCTGACATCTTGTGCATCTGGTCTTCTAGAGAATAATTATAATAGCACATATGTATTGCACCCTCACTATGTGCCAAGCACCACTCTGAACATTTTGCAAATTTGTTAGCTTAATACAACAACTCCATGAGGTAGGTCCTATTATCCGGCTCCTTTTACAGGTGAGTAAATTAAGGTACTGAGAGGATAACTAAGGTGCCCAAGAACAAACAGGAAGGAACAAGATATTCACTCAAGGACTGACAAACAAGCAAATGAAAATAACTACATTTTATAGGTGAACATTTATGATATGGGTTAATAACCACTCATTTATTCGTTTTTGTGCCCATCACTACCAGCATCATCCCTAAAAGTGGTTTCCACACTGTAAGCAAGGGGGACTCGCTTTTCAAATTAAATGGAAACTGGGAAGGTAAATGAGGCTCCAGTCCAGTTCTGCCCTGCGGTGCCACAGAACCTCAGTGACCGAAGGAGCACAATTTAAACACTGTTTATCTGTAGCATCGGGTCAGGGCTTGACCGCGGCCTCCAAAAGGGCCAGTATCAAAGTCAGAATAAGAACTCAGATAACTCAGTTGCCCGGCCAATATCTTCCCCTCTACTGCAGAGATCAGCAAGCTATTTCTTTAAAGAACCAGATAGTAAAATTTTAGCCTTTGTAAAATAGTTTATATTCTCTGACACAACTAAACTCTGTTATTATAACGTGAAAGCACCCACAGACAATACATAAAGAAGCATGGCTGGCTTCCAATAAAACTCTTAATTTAAATTTTATGTAATTTGTACATACCACAAAATATTATTCTTTGGGTTTTTTTTTTAGATATTTAAAAATATAAAAACCATTGTTAGCTCATGGAATGATGAAAAGTTAGCCCACAAGCCTTAGTTTACCAAGTCCCTGCTCTAGAACACTAGAATTCCACCCACTGATCATGGCCTCTTGCTGCTGGCCACCTGCTCCTTCTTGAAATGACCTCTTCTTTTTTTTTCCCTATATCACCACATGCTTCAGATTCTCCTCCTACTCCTATGACTGTTCCTTCTCAAACTCCTTAGCTCCTCTTAAGTAGACATCAAGCCCAGTATAGGAGTGTGTTGCAAGCACTCAATAAGTATTTGTGGAATGAATAAATGACTCCACAATCTATGTGTGCATAGTCCAGCCCTCCTTCCTAAGGCCCAGAGCACCTAGCCCAATATCCCCATTTTAAAGATGAGCAAACTGAGACCCAGGCCAAGGTCAAGCAGGGTGTCTTTGAAAATCAGACCCAAATCCAGGTCTTATGACAATTACTTTAGTGATCATCCCACTGTGTGCTTGAAATTGGAGCAAACAGTTCTGCTGCCCCACTCTCCCACCTCCCTGCCCCTCCCAGGTCAGCCAATAGCCACAAAGGTTTCCGTACATGGTAAGGTTTCTCTCCTGTGTGGATTCGCAGGTGGCTCTTCAGAGTCTGAAGGTGCCGGAAACGAGTGCCACAGATTTCACATGGATAGGGCTTCTCGCCAGTGTGGATGAGCACGTGGGCACGGAGGTGGGCCACCTGAATGGAAGAGCAAAGTGTGAGAGGCTCTGTCTGGGTGAACTGCAGACTCCCCGGCATCCACTCATCAGCATGCCAAGGTTGAGGGATCCTTTCCTCACGCCCCCTGCTCACCTGTACAAATCTGGCTCCACAGGTTTCGCATTTGTAGGGCTTCTCTCCAGAGTGAATTCGAGTGTGTGTTTTCAGGTTGGCTGGCCGGTTGAACTGGGCCCCACAGATGTTACAACGATAGGGTTTCTCACCTATTACAGAGAGAAAGTGGAAAAGTAAAGCCATATTTAATGGAGGTCACCATAGACCCTGGCCCTGGGATTTCAAAGCAAGCTGCCCTTCCTGGAGCCACTTCAACTTTCTTTCCCTTGGAAGATGTCAAAGAGAGCATCCAGGGCCCTGCCTCCTGGCCTGCCCCCCACCCCCCACATACACACATCAGCACTCTTTGATCACAGTCAAGAAGCATGGGGGAGTAGAAACAATGCCAAGCGTAGAACAGGGAGAGAGCAGGGTCTGCGGGACTTGGACAAGTCACCCTCCTTCTCTGGGCCTCAGTTTCCCTCTTTAGAACCTGAGGGGCAAATTTAGATGACCTGGGAAGGCTCTTCTAGCTCTTTGCTTAGATGAGACTGGTTGAATAGTCAACCCACTCACACGGGAGATATGATCAGGCCGCTCTGATTTCTCTTTTTTAGAACAAACATGCTTTTCCGCTTGTGGCAACTACAGCTGGATTCCATTTGCAACAGAGGTGGGGCCTGAGTTGGAGTAGATGCTCAGACAGAGGAAACCAATAGAAGGGCTGTGCCTTCCCTCATGGAAACTTTCTGGGATAAAGGACCCATTTAAAATACCAAGAGAGAGTCAACTTTGGACAACAATCAGGTTATTAGAAGCTACCTGGTAAAGGAATGTGAGTTGATAAGGAATAAGCCCTTAGAGGAAATCAAGAGGCTTTTAGTTTTTTTCTGGCTTTACAAAAACCAAATCTACCTTGCCTCTCTCAGCCTTAGTTTTTCCCCCTCTACAGTGGGATTAACACTTCTGACACCAGCATAGTTAGAGAAGCAGGACAGAGCATCTCAGGAAAGACAAAGGATACAGGGAGGGGACAAGTCACTAAGCAAGACATGACAGGGCTAGGCCCCTCATTCAGGCCAGGATGAAGCCTGCTCCCTGCCTCACCCCACCAGGTAGCAAGGCCCCACATTACTTTCCCTGGGATCCTCTCCCCTTTCTGATCCTGGTAACCCTGGCGAGTTCAGGTGAGGTGGGGCAGGGCCATACCCGTATGGACGGTCTTGTGGCTGGCGAGGTTGCCCTTGTAGCGGAAGGAGGCCTGGCAGCGGTCACACTTGTAGGGTTTGTCACTGTGGGTCTGCAGCGTGTGCCTCTTGAGTGAGGCCTCCTCAGAGAAGCGGCAGTCACACTCATTGCAGAAGAAGGCCCCATTCTCTGTCAGAGGGTGGGAGGGGACACCAGCATGAGCACGTGGAAGGGAGGTGGGGCTCCAAGGCCCCTCTCCTCTGTGGCTACCCCCAGCGCCCCTGCCCGCCCAACATTCACAGAAACCCAGGACACAGGGCCTATGGGGATTTTATTTTTCTTAGCATTTAGAGTCTCAGTCATGAAGGAGAAAGGAAACAGATTTGAATATTAAGGTGCAGAAGGGAAGCTCAAACCAGCAGGTACCCCTACGGCCTGCACACTCTTCCTTCTCTGGAGAGCACTGAGAACTGACGCTTCTTATCGGTTCACAGTTTTATTTGCATTCATACATAGGGGCCTTGGCAAGACCCTTCATGTCCCTGAGCCTCTGTCTGTGTCTCTATCTCCAAAATCAGGATAACAAACCCCTATCCTACCTACTTCATAGGACATGATCTAACACAAAGCATTATAGGAATGTAAGATATAAATCAAATTCAATGATACTTTGAAGTCACTGAAGGAGGATTAATGACAAACATGGTCACCCTTGCCCCGATCTGGATTTCATGTCTCCCAAACACTTCTGCAAGATTGGGAGACCAAAGATGATGGTGGGAGTAGAAACAGAGACCCAGAGAGAAGGAACCAGAGTGCAGAACAAAGGCAAATGGCCAGGGGGACAGGCAGGGACAGCCCCTACCCTCCCAACTACAGGTCAACAACCCTCTGCCAAACCTCTCTGTAAATAACTACATTTTTTGTTTATATATGTCATAGTGGCTCACCCTAATTCAGTATTACTGGGCTTTATTACTACAGCCAGAGCTACGGGAAGATGAAAACTTTTTCATCTCATAAACATCAGGGATGCCAATCACAGACTTTCCAGAAACTGCAATTTAATTATTCAGTTCAATAATCTAATTCAGCAAACATTCACTGAGGACCCCTCTGTTCTAGAGACTCACCAGGATCTATGGGAAATGCAGGAATGGATCAGTTCTGATGCTTCTTCTTACAGAATGGACAGCCTAGCAGGGTGAACTAACATTTGCACAGATCCCGCACCAGAATTTTGGGTCCAGAGGGGCTGAGAAAGCTCTGGAAGTTACAGCCAGCCCCACAAGCTACCTCTGCTGGAATGAAGCTGAAAATTCTATTTGGTTATTCTCTTTTACCCCAGATTAACTCTAATACACCATCCCCTGCTTTGTCAGCCAAAGCTGCCAACAATGGGGCAATTGGCTGGTGATTTTAAGTGCCAATGGATTTCCAATAGGGAGCTTCTCCCAATCAGTGATAACAACATAAGTGAAATGGAAGCACAAACCCCATGGAGCAGAGATGGAGGCCTGGCAAGGGGATGGAGGGGAAGGAACTCACCACAGCTGGAATCCGAGTACTCAGACTGGGTCTCTCCCATCTCCTCTGGGAACGTGGGGCCCGCGGTGTGGAGGCACATCTCCGCGTGCTGCGGGGACTGAGAGCCACAGGATGTGCACTTGGGGGGGTGCAGGTAGAGCGGCGAATGGCTCTCACTGCTGCTGCGAGGTGAGCCTGTCAGGGACCTGTGGGCGGGAGGAAAGCCTCAGCATCTGGAGCAGGGAGGAGCAGTCTGCCAGCCTCTATGCCACCCCCTCCTTCCTGTGCTCATGGAGCCCATTTGCCCCTATGGGGCCGGGGCTGCAGAGTTATCCTCAGGTCTACCCCCAACAGTACACACATAGAGATCACCGATGGGGTCAACTAGCCAAAACCCCACTCCCAGATCCAGTTTCTTTCATGCAGCATTGCACTCTACAGCCTTCCTCAGTCCACGGCAAGTATGAGGAGCCCCCTATCATACTAGGACAACGGGAGCTGCCTTTGGGATTCAGGGAATGCTTTTCTACCATAGACAGGAATTCTCTCTCTTGCTATGAAAAAATATACTGAAGCTTATTTAATATCCTTCCTTACTTAGGTCAATTCAATCATTAGGCACTTAACCCACACCTCTACTAAGCTCAGCATCTCAGGCAAAAAAAAGAACACAGTCCCTGCGTCCATCAAAAGAAATGACCTCAGGACACTGCCCAGGTAACCCCTGACCCCAGGTCTGGAATGCCTCTGAAATCACCTGTTGACGATGTTATTGAGCCGGCTGGCCTGTGGGATGGTAGAGTCCTCCCCGTTGGCGCTGAGCTTAGTTGGAGACTGGAGGTCAAGGTTCTCAGGCTCCATGGGTGGCTGGCAGGCTGGTGGGGCTGTGTAGGCTCGAGGGGAAAGGCGGCCCAGCTCGGCCTGCTCAGGCCCCTCTGGTTTGGCATTCTGGTTGAGGCTGTTGAGCACAATGAACTTGTATTTCTTCCAGTTGCAGGCTTTGGGGTCGGTGGGACTCTTGGCTGGAGGGGAGCCAGAGGTCTGGAGGATGCAGGCATTCTTGCTGCTACAGGACTCCGTGGGCGAGTTGGGCTGGCAGTCAGACTTCTGGGGGCTCTGTGGACTAACCAGACCCTTCCGGTTTAGAGGCGCATTGGGGGGCTCAAAATGCAGGGCAATCTCATCCTCCGAGGAAGGCCTCTCTTCTTCCTTGCCAGCCTTGTCACAGGTGAAGTATGGGGCATTCCGGGCCGAGGGGGCAGCAGGCTTGGGGCCCTCGGCCACACTGTAGTGCATGTCACTCCGTGTGTCCTCTGGTGCTGCCTCCTTGGGTGAGTAGATGTTGTTGTGGCACATACTGGGGGATATCTCCATGGCTGGCCGGCTGTACTCCCCAGGGATTGGCCTGGCACTGTCGCAGGAAAGAGCCCGCTCCTTAGGGAAGGGGTTGGCCACAGGCATCCGGGCATCCCGCAGCTCCTCATCGGAGAAGAGAAAGCTGCTGACGGGGAGGTGGCTGTACACGGGATAAGAGGCTGGTGGTGTGGAGAGGCCACTGTACAGGCCGGGGGCGAAGGCTCTGCTCTCACACCCGGGGGCGTTCCTCAGCGGCAGGTTGTTCTCTACCACCTCACGACCCCGATAGGCCATGATGTCTTGGGGCATGAGCATCCGACTGTTCAGGAACTCTTCACGGGGAGGCTTGATGGCAGGAACCATCTCTGCTTCACTGCAGGAAAAAAAAGAGAGAAGACACCGGCCGGCCTCCAAATTAGAACTATGAAACAGACAATCTTCTAGGGGACACTGATCTATGCAACCACAGTTGTGCTTGGGTCAGTTAGACATAGGAGATATGGTTCTGGAGCAGGGAAATACTTGTCGTTACAAGGCATTTATGTTAGAGGTCTAGCAATCTAGCCCACAGTTGGGAAACAAGGCCCAGAAAAGGAAAAGAGTTATCCACACAGTCTGTGCCTGTTTAGACATGATCTTGTACATTTAAGTCATACATGTATATATAAAATATATATACATATATATGTGTGTGTATATATATAATGTATATATACACGCACATACATGTATATGTATATACAAATTCAAATATACATATATACACATACATATATATGTATACATACGTGTGTGTGTGTGTGTGTGTGTGTGTGTGAGTTTGAATCTGTAATTCTTTGGATTATTATAGAATGTAAAGCTTTCACAGCCCTTATCTCATTTCACTCACAAAATCCTGCATGGATGGGAAGTCAAGTATTATTGACTCCATTTTATACAAATGGAAACTGAGGCTCAGGGAGGGAAGAATTTATACAATGTTGGTGCCACATGTTCACAAACTGATGCCCTGTCACAGACAAACTGATGCCCTGTCAAAGAAAGGACTCGCCCTAAATGCTGACTGTAGTGGTGGGGAAGGGGACTTTGGAGAACAGGCAGCACTGCTAGTGCAGGAAGCCCTAACTCGGAAGCAGCCTGGCCCGGTTTCCAGCTGTGCCACCTAGCAGCTATGTGACTGGGAACAAGTTACTTAACCCCTCCGAGTATAGGGCCTGAGCCAGAGAAAGTACTCATAAATGATGCCAGTGATGATCTAGCCACCATTATCACCCACAGGAGACAAAGAGCTCTAGCTGCATATACTGGAAGGGACATTATGTGGGCGAAAAATAGGCCAACTCAACGTGATCACATTTAACAGAGCTAGGACCAATGAGTGACGGTTAATGGGGCCACTTTAACTTGCCATGAAAAGGAGCTATCTAACTGTCCAAGGTAGACATGGCTCCGGGAACACTGACTTACTGGCTCCTGGAGGTGTTCAAACAGAGAACGGAAAACCTTTTGTTTAAGAAGGGATGCAAGCACCCAGCGCGCAACTCAAGTGGTTTTAAAGAAGTCAAGCCCTGAGTTTCTGTTCCAGTTAGCAAAGCTCTTCACTTCTTTGGCTCTCAGATTCCTCACCTTTGAATGATGGTCATGTCTTACCAGTCCTTGAGTAGGGGGTTAGACCCAGTGAACTCAATTTAAGTCAATATATGTCCTCTCTAGTGGGAGCTGGGCAACATAAAAGATGAGTAAAGCAGCCCACAGTCTGGTAGAGGAACTAAGGCACATATGTAAATAGTTAAAATAGACGTCTAAAGGAGAACTAAAACATATATGCAAATAGATGAAATACAAGGAAGGTCTAAAGGACAGGCAGAAGGCTTTGGAACACAGAGGACGAGCTGAGGAAAGAGCTGTGTGATAATCATAACATCTGTAGAGGAGCTGGCATCAAGCTTGGCCTCGCAGAATGGGTTGGAGGAAAGGGCATATCAAGCGAATGGAAGAAAGCAAGAGGTGGGGATGCACAACACGTATCTGGATAGCAGTAAGGAGTCAAGTTGGCCTGCAGTGTAAGAGTTAAAAAGGGCAGAAGTGTGCAAAAATAGTGGAAATGTAGGTTGTGACCCATTATAGAGGGTTATTTTTTCTGTATGCATGCATTGTCGAGGGTTTCTGATTCCTTCCATTTCCAAGGCTTCCATCAGGGTGGCAGCTCACCTGGCCTTGATAAATTTCCGGCAAGTGTCCACAACATGCTCCATCTGCAGGTACATAGCTGTGGTCATCACGGCCATGATGTTGCCCTCCCGCAGATTGAGGCGAGATGTGTACATGAAGTCTAGGAGGATGCAGAACCCCTCCGGGTTGATCTCCGGATCCAGATTGATCACATTAAGGTTGCATTTCAACTGGTCTGTGAAGATGCTGTAGAATAAGCCACTGCAAAACGAACAAATGTCTCACTACAGTTGACATGTAGACTGTGTCATCATCAATTACAGTCAGCATCATGTACAGCCCCTCTTCTCTGGGCCTCGCTCCAGCACTTCCATGGCAATTAATAACAGCTGTCACTTACAAAGAGCTTACTAAATGCCAGTGAGTCATTAAGCACTTTACATACATTATCCTGTGTTCGTTACAACCTTGCAAGGTAGATTCTGTCATTCTCCCCTTTACAAATAGGGGAACTAACATCAGAGAGGTTAAGTGATTTTCTCAAAGTCCCAGAACCTTTTTTTTCCCTTTCAGTCTTAACTGTACAGATGACCAGAGTTAAATTTAGCACTCATTTGCAGTAACTATTTTAGTCTATATCTTTGGGATAAGCATTTCCCTTGTTGTTTCCTCCCATTATCCTTATTTTAAAAATCCTATTGTATTTTTTTTTTAGAACCACATTGGGTATTGATGACAAATAAATAAAATGATGCCTACATCTACATTCTACTGATTTTCTCTAACAGCCCATAGATTATCATAAGGTCAATATCCCTAGAAGACCCAAGTCCAACTCCATGGCATGCCTCCATGTTGTCTGGCAAAGGAAAGAGCAGTCAGTCAGAAGCTAGAATTCTGGGTTCGTTGTCATCTCAATTCTACTCTTTCTAAGCATGTTACCAGAAGTGAGCCCCACTTCACCCAGTAAGTAACCATGCAACACAGGGTAAGATACTTAACTTCTCTGGACCTTGGTTTCTTTATCTGCAAAGTATGAACAACAGTGTTGTGGGGGCGGAGCCCCAGAGAGTAGTTTCCAGGCTCTCGGCCTCACATAGACAGGTGCCTGGCTCAGGTAGTAAATGGCCAACTGTGATTGCATGGCCATCAGCTGTGGCTAGTTGGCCGTCAGCTGTAACCAGTGAGCCATTGGCCACTAATATAACTGCTGTGGCTACGAAGAGAGAAGGAGAAGAGAGAAAGAATGGGGGCTAGCAAGAAGATGGCGGCTGGGCTGGCAAGAGTGGATGGCGGTTTGTGGACAGTGTGGATCCAGCCTCCAGTGAGAGTATAGTGCCGCCAGAGAGAACATAGTGGTATGACTCCCCTACCTATGGCTCCGTGGGTGTTCCTTTTTGGCCTCACCATATCCTGCGTTCTTGTATGGGGAGCGGGAGCAGAGACCCTGCAGGCCTCCCTGCATGACAAATGGCGCAGCGAGCAGGGTCCCCTGCACGACAAGTGTCTACCTCACAGGGTTGTGGCAAGAATGAAAATGTAAAGGGTACAGAATGATGCCTGGTACATACTCAGCAATTGGTTAGCAGGAGCTATTACTTTTGGATCTCTATAAACCTTTGTTTTTTCCACTACTGAAAAACAGGTGCTGTTGTAGATGTTGAATACATTCTCTACTAGCAATAGAGATCCCTGCCTCTACATCGGCTCATCTATGAGTGTCTTCATTTTATCATCTATAAAATGGACATAATCATGCCATCCATAATGCAGGCCACTGTGAAGATCCAGGGAGATGATGTAATATGAAATTTCTCTGAACACTTAAAATCATTCATAAATATGAAGAAATAATAGCGGGCTCACTTTCATTAACTTTCATATATTCTGAAACACCCATGGTAATATAGCCACAGTATAAAATAAAATACAGTTACAGAACAAAAGAGCAAAAGATGTCAAACTAACTTGCTTAAAATATCTTAAAACTCTCTTTCACTTTTAAACTTTTCACTGGTGAACCGAAGTTATTCTCAATGTTTGTCCCAAAATATCCTTTCTTGACATAGTGTATGATTTCTTCTCCCTCTATTTCCACAGAACAGAAACTCTTTCTTCTCTAAAAGTGCATGCATTCATTCACTTTCTAGGATCCTACTCTGCCAGGACATATGCTGGAGGTCTGGAGACAAATGAGACGTGATCCCAAACGCAGCAAAAGGCCCACACGTTCCGCCTCGCTCACTGCCAGCGCCATCAGTCCCCTTGTATTTATCTATCTTTCCCTTCCAGACCCCTCACCTGCAGGCCATGAGGACTGTCTTATGGGCTCTAAACTGCTCACGGCTCACCACTATGACAACATCAGTCAAGATGTCACGGCTCCGGAGGCGATTAAGATTGAGAAGAACATCACTGGCATGGCGGGTGAATTGGATACAGCTGTCAGCCGGTGAGGCCATTTTGTCTTCACCTGAAAAAAGGAGTCAAAATCCTGTTAGTCCTCCAGAACCTGTTTCCTGCTTACCAGGAGTGCGAGAGCAGGTAGTTCAGCCTGTTACCACATGGAATGCAAACTGAGGTCCCTTGTGTTCGGTCTTTAAACGATTCATGGCCCATCTCTGGGCATTATTATTCATATCAATAAAATGGGGAGAATAAATTTTATCCAACAAGTTGAAATAGAAAGTCCTTTAGGGGAAAAGGGAGGGGAATGAATATTTGTTGAGTTTTTTCCCCACATACCAAATACTCTGCCAGCATTGAGGGGCAGTGAGTGTGTGACAAGGTAGAAAAACCAGGCTTTGAAGGTTAGCATGCTAGCTGTGACTTGGAGCAGACTGTTTAATGTTTCTGGGCTTTGGTTTCCCAAAATGGGAGTCGTACGTAATACCTATGTGGTTGTAACAGTTAAAGATGTCTCCCTGATCCATAGTATAGCTCCGAAATCATAGCTTTTCTCATCAGTACCTTGTTTCATTTTCCCAGTCACCATCTGTCTCTCCTATATTAGGCTTTAGAACTATCTCAGTGTACCTCGGGCACCTAGCATATTGTTGGTGCATACCGTGTTTCCCCAAAAATAAGACCTAGCCGGACCATCAGCTCTAATGCCTCTTTTGGAGCAGAGATTAATATAAGACCTGATATTGTATTATATTATATTATATATTATATTAGATCGGGTCTTATATGATATTAAAATAAGACTGGATTTTATATTAATGTTTGTTCCAAGAGACGCATTAGAGCCGATGGTCCGGCTAGGTTTTATTTTCAGGGAAACATGGTAGTAGGTGGCTACATTAATTTGAACTAAGAAATGAGCAAGAGAATGAATAATCGATCACACAACAGTGTTAAGATAGTCTAATGCAAGGGTAAAGGGTGAGGGGCTGGGAATGATGGAGAAAACATCGGCTATCCTTCATCTCATCTAATGAAAAGTGGCAAAGTTCACACAAACATTTGCATTGGCAAATTCAAAAGAAACATTTTGTCCACAAAATTTTAAAGCATATAATTCAATTTACTTACCCAATGCCTTGGTTCACAGTCCAAAATTTTGCTTAAAACCTGCAGGGAAGAGAAGAAAAGCAAACAGAAATTGATTTAATGAATTTAAGATTGTCCACTATAGTCTTATTTTAGGACACACGTGTTTAGTTTTACTTTGATAGCTGCAGCCTGCCAGCTGGTGTGGTTTTACCACAAGCTAGAAAACATTTTTCCAGCTCAGCTCTTAGGAAAACAACAGGCACCCAAAGCCATGCAATAATGCTTATACCCTGAGTACTGAGAATACTTTACATACATTAATTACATATACGTATACACATATATTTCCTTTCTCAAAGTGAAAAATGTATAGCATCCAAAAGCCCTTGAGTTTACAGGAAAGAAAAAATGTAAAGAAAAGAAAAAATTCAATATTAATGAGGATGATCCTTCAGGGGCCTAAAAACTCCAAACTTTTCAAAACCTGCTAAAATATTATCTTTCAAGTCTTTGAATGATTCCACAAGGCCAACAGGGTCAGTATCTTTATCCCAATTTCACTGGTGACAAAACTGAGACAGGGGTTCAAGTAGCTTGCTCAGGACAAACAGCCAGACAATACTTCCTGACTGTCTGAAACACAACTGAATACAGAAACTACAGAATACAACCTGAGATGGCATATCTATGCTTTTCTTAAGAATCTTTGACTTCTGTTTCAAAGTTTCCTCTTCCTTCCCTCCTGGGTCTAAGACCAGATATAGTGCCACTAACTTCCAAGTTTGTGCTTCCCTGTGCTGGTGAAAGATTTAATTGTGTGGTCTAGCTGAGAACTGGCCAGGGAACACTCATGAAACATGTACCCTCTCCAAATTGGTTTCTCTAAAACAAAATAATTTAAAGTACAGGTGTAAGACTCTCACTTATGGTTGTATGTGGGCTGCCAAACAAAACAATTATCTGAACTCTCTTCCCCGCCCCCTTTTAAAAAATCATAGTCCTTTAGAGCTATTTTCCAGGTAAAGGGGCCTGAGGCCAGGGAGGTCATGTTAGGCCACATAGATGGTGAGTGGCCCGGACCTAGGTCTTCTGGCTCAAATTCCTATCCCCTTTCCAAATCAGCCTACGTGCTGTAGAACATGCAAGAGAGCACCCTGATGTGGGTGAATCTCATTTTTAAGTTCCTTCCCCCACACAAAAATTTTGCCCCCATTCCAGGCTGCTGAGTCTTACCAAATGAGCACTCTAAAATGAGAGGTTTCCTTGAGTCTGTAACCAAACACTCTGACATTTCTCTGTGGTCCCAAGTGCCAGTCACTCAATCTCATCGGCTTCAAGGTTAGTTTGTGCATGTGAGTGAGTGGGGATAGGGGGAAGAAAATGGGGGAAGGGAGAGGACAGAAAAAGACGAAAGAACCTATTTACTCTTCTCCCCATCCTAACCCAAAATGGGCAAGAGAGATACGCTAAATTGGTGCTCACCAAAGTTCAATGATTGTCTCCTTTGAAAAAGACTGCTGAAGACATGTGAGGCTTATTTACAAACCCTCTCCTCTTCCCCCAAGAAAAAGATCCTTAAACACTTCTGGAATACCTAAGGCTGTCCTTTAGCCAGCTTCAACCACCAGCTTGCCTGTGGATTTCCAGTCACACACTTTTGGAACCACAGGAAGCCCAGATTTGCCATTTCACCTTGACAATTGGCAGTGACTCAGTCCAGATTTGGATTGAAACAAACAAAACAATTCCCTTGGGTCTACTGTCAGCCAGGCTCTGGGATGGGCATTTTTCACCCTAAACCTCTGCCTGGGTTGGCCAAAAGCAAAAGCGCATACGCTAAGGCCCATGTCCTTATTAAGTCCACTCCTTCCTAGGCTAGCCCTGTCTTAGGAGGCCCCACAACTAGTGAGTATGTGGGTTATGGTGGATGTGGGCAATGGACCTACTTCTAGATGCCATAGTTGTGGAGGCCCTGCTAGCATTTGGTTTTATTATTTTTTTTTTATTTTTTTTTTACTGACCACTCAGCTCTTTCCAGTTCATTATTGCATCTGATCCTGATAGCCCTGATTTACTGGGAAGGACACTGCGGCTCCAGGGGATAACCCTTGCCCAACATCTCAAAACTAATCCCCAGCGAGCCCTGGACAAACCTGTCTGCTAGCTTCAGCCAACTCACCAATGGCACACACAAGACTCATTCCACAGAAACAACTAAGAGAGCAGAGCTGTCCAGGAGAAACTGACAAATGGAAGGGCACCTGACCCAACCCCGCCCCAGGCGCAGTAACCAAGTGAAAGTTAAACGTTGACTTCTCCACCATCCCCCTCACACACAATTTCTCTTCTTTGGTGCTTTCCCTGTGTATTTTCAATCAGGCACCTTGAGAAGAAAGCAGATCCTTTAAAGGATTCGGAGAAGAAAAACAGAGGGACCGCCACCGAGTGAGAGAGAGAGAGAGGGAGAGAGAGAGAGAGAGAGAGAGAGAGAGAGAGAGAGAGAGAGAGAGAGAGAGAGAGAGAGAGAGATATTGAGATTAGAGAAGGGTAAGAGGCGAGGTTCAGAGCGAGAGCAAGCCAGTACAAAGACCCCATCCTTTTCCTCCCTCCTCCACTCGGCGGGCACTAGGCGGCCCATTATCTCGCTCACACACACGGGCCAATTCCAGCCCTGCGCGCCGGAGCAAGCTGGCTCAGATTTGCCCACCCTCACGATTCCGTACCTGTCTGCCAG
The DNA here is from genome assembly GCF_036562045.2 of Rhinolophus sinicus. Lineage (NCBI taxonomy): Eukaryota > Metazoa > Chordata > Mammalia > Chiroptera > Rhinolophidae > Rhinolophus > Rhinolophus sinicus. The sequence continues at coordinate 50,774,834 of NC_133751.1, forward strand.
GGACCGCCCACCCGGGGGCGTTGTGCTCGCACCGCTGCCCATCTGCCTCCAAGCCCCGCAAGGCTCGGCGGAAGCCCTATGGTATGACCGTGGCAGCCCTTAATTTGGCAGCATTCAGATAAAACTTTTCGTGCACCTCGGTAGCTAACATTGTGTGTGCCTCTCTTTCTTTCTTTTTCCTTTCTTTCTTTCTTTTTTTTTTTTTTTCCTGTTACGCCGTCAAGGCAGTGGGCAGTGAGGGGAATGGCACAGCCCTCTCATTCCCGGAACGTAGTCGATCTCAGCTCGGCGGATTTCACAGAACACTCTCTGCCTATCGCCGGCTCCAACAAGAAGTAACTTTCCAGGAAGCTGCCGGCCTCCGACGGCCGCCAAGATCGCTGCCTGCGCCGCGCGGGCGGCCGGGGATTCACCGGAGGGCGGGGGTGTGGGGGGGCACCGGGGGAGGCTCGCTGGGAATAGGCGCACTTTCCCCTAAATCCCTCGGCCGCACCGTATCCAGGGACTCTTAGAGCTCACGTAGTCCAACTTCAACAATTTTATAAAAGGGGAAAGTCAGACAACTTAGTAGCAGAACTGGTCTAGAACCCAGGATTTTGAGTCCAATCCGAGGCTCATTTCATGACTTCAAGTTGCCCGATTCCGGTTTGTTTGCCTGTGGCGTCATTTCTTTTTTCTTGGTCCCCAACCCCCCGTTTTTAAGAGGGTGGTTAGGCGAGGCATCAAGGTAAAAAAGATTAGAGTCCCTAGGGCTGAGGGTCTCCATCCAGCGCGCCCCAGCCGAGCTGGAGGAAAAACTAAACCCAAAGGCCCTTTCCGCCTACGTTGAAAAGTAGGGGAACCCAGATCGGCTGGGTTTCCGCCCTAAATCTTCAGAACAGGAGTTGCCAGTCCAAACCTGGACCGGTTTCGGGATTTCCGAATTCGATTTCTCCAAAACCTTAGACACAGGATTCAGCAGAGGCTGGGGCGCCGACCCCACCGCGCGCACGGTCGCGCTCCAAGGTTGCCTCGCTTTCTCGTGGCCTTCCTCGGAATTATAACCTCTGGGAGCCATCTCCTATTTGGTCTCAGTAGCGGGCTCAGAGAGGCGCTATCGGGGACCGGGGATGGGGGCGAGACCGGGACGGGTGCGAAAGACGTAGCGTCTAAAGTCTCAACCGGGTCCTAAAGCTGGCGGTAGCTACACAACGCGCCGCGCATCACAGAGGCGGCGGAGGCGGGGTCAAGGTCCGTTCAAAAAGACTGGGCCACTTCAGCCTCATACAGTCCACTTTGAGACTTTCTCATCCCTTCGCATAGTGGAATAAACATGAAATTTAATATGGGATGGGGTGAGAATCCAGGAAGGGAAGTAAAACTTAAATAAATGCACTTATTGGAAATGAGGAGTCCCGTGGTTCTGAGAGCTAAAATCTAACCATGTTTTACCGCTGCCTAACACTGGAGGGAGCCCTCTATCAAGGCTTGAAACCACAACCCCTAGTCGCCCCGCCCCTCCTTCCCATTGACCTAGTTTAGGCAGTCTCAGGATATGGAGACTCCTTCTGTCGTGCCCCCCCACCTCCGCCCAATCCCGGCCGGCCGTTGGATTATTGGTAATCTAATAACTCCAATACCTCGATGAGAAGTCCAAAAGAGAATGTGGAAGTGCAAAGTACTGTTTAGGGGAAGGGACCAGACATTTTAATAAGGCTGGAGCTGCCGCACTGAACCCCGTATAAGGGCTCCTACCAGAGCACTCCCTTTCTCCGCAGCATCTCAACTAAGGATCTGCTCGGATCCAGCCACAGGGGTCGGGTGGTTGGGGGGTGGAGTCAAACCGCTGAGTTGTTTTTCTTGGGGGGGTTGACACTTTTCGCTGGGGGACGGGAGGGTGGGGAGTCGACAATAGATGAAAGCGAATTTTTTTTTTTAACGCGGTGGCCTCGGCAGTCGTTTTGGGTGACCGAGGTGTTCGAGTACATTACGTCCTTACTTTCATTTATATCACGTTTCCTGCCAACAGCGCTCTTGCAAGCCTGCAAGCTTCTAGGAAATGCAATAAAATAGAAGGATGTGTTTTATCACCAAGATCCGAAGAGGAGCTGCTGAAGGGACGCTCTCCATGCGCCCAGCTCGCGACAGCCTTCCAGAAAGGGCGGGCAGACAATGCCAACAAACCACGTCCAGGAGCAAAGATATCTCGGCCATCCTGGCTGGACCCGGCTCTGCTTTTGTAAAAAGGCTGGCGGGGGAGGGGAGCGGCATGATCTCCCCAAGCAAACAATGCCTTTAAAAATCCGATCTGGACAGAAGTCAGCCAAGGTCTTTATTCCCGTTAATGAAGATGGAAGGCACTAACTGTCCTTGGAAAGCGATGAGTCAAACTTGACCGCTCTTCAAACACGTCCCCAGATTCGTTTCCAGCCCGAACAGAGGCGCATTTCTCCGACGCGGCCTCCAGCAGCTCCCGCAGTGGGAGAGGCTGAACTCGATTCCGGCGGACAAGGGTGGTGGAGACTACAGCGTCTCCCGAGGGTGTACGCGTTGGCGGTCGCTAGGGGCCGCCAGCAGGCGGACGCGCGTTTGCCATCTTAAGTTTTGAGTTCTGAGAAAGAAAACTTTACTATGAAGCTGTTGTGGCACATTCTATGAGGAGTATACTCTACCTGTCCATATGATCCACCCACATACCTGATTTCTCTCCAAACCACTAAGCAAAATTTGGAAGGAAGCGGAAGGCAGTGATTTTAGTATCCAAATGTGAGCCTGAGGTGCAGCAAGGTGCATCTCTGCATGTCAAGGGACAGGGCCTTAATCATCCCCTAAGAAAAGTGCACCCCCCAAGATCTGAGACCCCTACCCCTCAGAACAACAGTAGGCTTTTCATATCTGTTACTGAAAATCTTAGGTGATATTTTCTAAACAAATTCCTCCAAGACAGTTGGAGAACAGTTTCCAACTATAGTGACCTAAGAAGTTGAAATCATGGCTCTCTCTGTTATCCCTTTCTCTTTGATACATCAAACATCAAAGGAGCGAAGATAAACTTGCCTTTGACTTTCAATCATTGACTTGGAAACGAAAAGCTGAAAATCTGGTCCCGACTAGGTCACTAACTCACGATTAACAGCAGCCCCCCCCCCCCCGCCCCACTCAGGCTTGTTTCCTCAACTGTGAAGGGCTGTATGTCCTAGAGCCCCCATGGCATCCCTCCACTACCGACTTCCCCTCGGGAGAGACCACAGCGACAGGGAGATACTGTGAATCAAAACGGGTTATTTTATGGTTCTCTTAGTGGAGGCCGATGTTCACCGCTAAGCAACGTGGACCAGACAAGCATACTGAGGCTTTCTAATTTTCATCCATCTTACCAAAACTTTGGAGGTCAGATGTTATCCTCATTGTAGGGTGCCCTCCTTGTCAGTCCTAGTACCTGGTCGGGATATTTGGGGTCCCGAAGGTGACGCGGTCGGCTCACCGCGTAAGGCGGGGAACTCGGTCAAGACCTACCACTAGGTGGCAGACTCAGTCCATCCTAAAATCACCGCGAGGCCACTACCTTCCACACCCCGCTACTACCCACAACCTGTTTTTTTTTTCTTTTTTCTTTTTCCGTCTGTTAGGGGGAGGGGGATGCCTCCATAGGCAAAGATGGAAAACATTTAATTGACTGGCTGTAATTCCGTTCTTCCCGATGCTCACGCCTCTAGCAACCACAACACATAATTTGGAGTTGAATTCATGTATCATGTTCGTTTTTTCCAGCCCGAAATGCTGAATGTATTAGGAAGGGAAAGGGTGCTCTTATCTTTACAAAAGTAGAATGGCACTGACGGTATTTAGCAGAGCTCCCTGTCAAACACTGGTCGTCCAGCAAAGAGAGTCGAGAATAAACTCCTGATCCCCATGGAGAAAAGGGGGTCGCACCCAGGCTTACTGAGCTCGGCAAAACCGGAGTGGGGGGAGAAAGGACGAGTACGGTCTTTCTGTGGGGCCGCTGATCTAGGACCAGAAGGGGAGGGTCGAGAGGAGCCACTCTTGGCCTCCAGTGGGGCGAGGAGAAACCGGCCAGCTTTGCCACAAGGCAGCAGCCTCACTCGCATCGCTGCGGCGGCATTCCCACTTGTTGCGCAGTGCAGGAAACCGGCACGCGCCACACTATTTTGACTCCCACAGGGCTACAAACCCAGCTACAGACCAGCCTACCATTGCCCCACGCCATCCCCAAACCTCCCTCCTCTCCCTTCCATGTACACCACCATCGCCGCCAGCAAAAACTACAAGACTTCCAGTCACTACGGTTTTTTTACACCAAAATATTCCTCTTCATCTCAATGTTAGACAGGCAAAATTCAGGTGCTCTGAGACACCAAGTCCAAAAGGGAAGGGGAACTACCTCCACCTGGAGAACTCGCCTACTTAAAGCCAACTAGGCAACCTCTCTCTCTCTCTCTCTCTCTCTCTCTCTCTCTCTCTCTCCCCTCTCCTACACTCTCTCACTTCTTTGCCTATTATGATATCATCTTTATTACTCCCCACTGGAAAGATCAACTGCAAAGTTCTTGAAAAAGTCAGTTTTATCTCCCCTTCCTAGAGAAAAAAATTCTTCATAAGGTCGTTTCACAATATTTTTCAAATATTTGATTTTGCACATAAAGTTTCACCCACCGAGGGGTGGCGCTGCCGCACCACCTCCTCTGAATCTCTTAACTTTTTCTCAACAAATGGGCTGTTGAGTGTGGCTACCCAGCAGAGGAGAGAGGGAAGGAAGGATTTTGACATCTAGTCATGGCTACCATTTACTCAACCAATAACTGGAACTCTTCAAGGTCCAGCAAACAACAGTTCGAGAATTTAGAGTCCCACCCCTGTCCACTAAACCCAGAATGAATTGGACAGTCTTTTCAAGAAAGCATGGGGTAAAAAAAACCTTTCAAAACTGAGCACAGAGAAAAAGGCCAATTGGAGAATTCCAGCTTCCTCTGGCTGCCTTCTCCTTCAAGTTGCACAGCTTTCACAAACAGCTTCTAGTCTTATTGTCACTATCAACAGACCCTTGAAAACCATCCAATGCTTGGGCCTGCAGTATTGGAAAGCCTTCCAAATAGTTGGATATCGGAAACTTCTATTTATAAGTGGGGGGAGGGGATTATTTCCAATCTACAGGTTTTTATTCTGGCCTGAAGACTCAACTGCAGTCATTTTAGCAAGGGAATGCCCATCTCCTGGTGCTCTTTCCATTTCCCCTCCCCCAGGGACAAATAGCTCTTCCTCTTTTTAAAAAAATGTATATATTTTAAGCGAGAATGTGATTTCACCTCTTTCCTTTGAGCTCATGTTTGCTACCTCCAGGAATAGCGTGTGGACTAGGGCCAGATGAACTTCAACTTGGGCTGCAGATTTACGAGGTTCTGTTCCAGTGCCAAAGACTCTTGGTAGTAAATAGTGAGCAAAATAGATACCTGTCTCCTGACGAATCTTGCCAGTCCCCCTCTTTTTAAAAGTTGTTTATTAAAACCACATACACCTTGCAAAGAAAAAGGGAAACTGGCAGTCTTTCTAGAGGAAGCCGGTGGCATCGCTTAGAGCCACAAACTGTATTTCTAAACAGCCCTTTCCCTGGTTCCCTCTCTCCTGCCCCACTTTTTTTTTCGGACAGTAAAAAAAATGCATCTACTGACACTTTACTTAAAAAAAAGAGAAAGTAATGCAATACAAGATTTTCTCCTGGAAACTATAAACTGATTGAACACCAAATAAATAAAAGATTAAATCAGTTTCCGGGGAGGGCGTGGGGGGCGGGGGCGGGAATGACCAGTTCTCTGAGACAGTCAGGGACACAGTAACAACTCTAGACTTTCAGCACCCTGTTTGGGATCATTCCCCCTGCTCAGTTGTCAGGCTTCCCCCACCAATCTTAACCACTGAGAGAAGGGAATACAACATTTTTAAAAGGGGTCTTTTTTATTCTTTTTTTTTTAGTCTGTTGTGTTGTGTTTTTGTTTTCCATGGGGAAGCTTTAAAACTCATAATTGCAACACTAGTTCCATTTTCGCCCGAGTTCCAACAACACTGCATCATACAGGCAACGCAATTCACAGTTCTCAAGACATTCACCACGGTCACTACATCCGGCAGTGGGGTGGCCCCTCGCTCCCGCTGCCCTCGAGCGCAGCCGATTTCAGAGGCTCCAACTCCCTAACCGCTCCCATCCCCGGCCGCCGCCGCCGCCGCCGCCTTCTCCCATTCCTGCTCCCTCGAGGAGAGCCACAGGTTGCAAATCCAACCAACCTCGCAATCCGTTTTTGCAAAATCACTCACAAAGATCTCCCTTTCGCGCCCGTGCCCCCTCCTCCCGCGCCGGATCGCCTGGCCAGTACCACAAAGTGCCCTTCTCTCCTCCCGGGTTTTGCACGTAGGAACGCGGGCTGGGACTGTTTGTTTTCCCCTAGCCCAGTGCAAGGACCTTGGGAATATGAAGACTGACGCTGGCCACTCTTCGGCCTGCAATTGTCATTTTACAAAGCTTGCACCATGGAAAAAATAAAATAAAATGTAGGAAAGAGGGGTAACAGCCATTGGGAGCTAACACAGAATCACGCAGCATCCAAAATACAAACACCGCGAACGCCAAGAAATCCCGCCACCTTCCCGCTCGGCTGGGCTGTCCTGTGAAGGTTCCGGGAGTCCCCGCACGCTGAACAGCACCGCAGGTGCAAACGCGCACCCCTTTGCCACCCACTCCCCAAATCACTGTCCCGCCATCACCTGCTACCCTTAGGATGGGGAGAGGGAATGTGCGGGGGTTCTCCACTCCCTCGACTGCAACCAAGAAAGAATAATTTTCAAAGTATTCAACATCCCCGCCCCCAGGCAAGCTAAATCTCCCACAAAACGCAGGGGAAAGGGACACCAAAACACTTTCATCTCGTTAGGAAGATCACGGCACTGAAAGGAAAGAGTAGAAACTATACTTCATCTGGGTTTATGAAAAAAAAAAAAAAGAAACAAAAACAACAACAACAACAACAATAACGAGGAGTTCGCTTGCATTTTTCCTCCCAAATCTCGGCTCGGAGGCAGGGAATCTAAAGGACCGAGGCCGGTGGAAGGCAGCCAGCGAGGCAAGCGAGCAGGCAGCCTCCCTCATCGCCTCCCGGAGTTACCAAGAAGGACGGGAGAGGGGAAGGAAGGAGAGGCGAGGGAAAGGTGGAGGGAGGAAGGAAAGGGGAGGCTGGAGCAAGGGAGCAAAAAAGGCAGTTTGCAAGCTAGAAAAGAGGGGAAAAACACAGCCGCACGAATCCAGCGAAATCACAAGCCGTACGCAAGCAGGCAGCAGAAAGAGCGAGAGCGAGAGCGCGAGCGCGCGTCCTCTACGCGGTTAAGGGCCAGACAGCCCCCAGACTTGCGCGAATCACCCCCCAAACACTGTCTCGTCCTTTCTGCTCCGGCCGCCCCCTAACTCCCCTTCTTCCTCTCCTCCACCTCTTTTTCAAAAACCAAAACAACACAAGGGAGGGTGGCAAAAGCCTCCCCAAACCGGCCGATTCACTCAAAGACAACAAGAATTAAATAATAAATACATAAAAATCTATATCCTAGAGTGGGAGAGACGTGGGGCTAATCTTCGGCATTTATTTTTAACACCTGACAGCTAGAATAAATAAATATATACATTTATATCAATAGATACACATAGGAAACTTGGAGCCAAAGCATTTGGCAAGAGCGGAAAAAAAGAATTAAAAGGTAAAATAATGATCATGAGCAGCGGCGGCGGCAGCGGCACCAGCGGCAACAGCAGCGGCGGCGGCAGCGGCAGCAGCGGCAGCAGCAACAGCAATAATCACCTGGTGTCCGGCCTTTCCTAGAAACTTCTTGCATCACCACTTCTAAGAACCCCAGTTCTAAGAATCAACAGAGCTCAATTCTCGGAATTTGAGCTGCGGACTTTACCACTGCTACATGGCAGGGGAGGACTCGGTGTCAGCTCTCGGGGACTTTTGCCTCCTCTGGTTCATAAAAAGCCCTCAAAGCCACAATATTTTTCAATTTTCCGGCATATCCCGAAGTTCTCACAAGCTGTGTGTCTTGGATTTGGAGGTTCTAGTCCGAGGCTCGAGGGGCCAGGCGGTGGCCCTCCCTCCCCAGGCTCTGGACGATGGTACGGCCTGCTCCGCCACCATCACGTGGGCTCCCCTTCTGTGACGTCGGCGTCTTAGCTGTAGCAAAGCTCGGCCTCTGGAATTCTGAGAACTAATTTGCTATTCGGTGACATAAGAGGGGGAGTGAGCTTTGCTTTCCCGGGGTCTGGGGCTAAATCCTCCTCTCCTTTCCATAAACTGGTCTCCTCGAGCTAAATTACACAAAAGGGAGCGAGAGGTTCGAGCCGTTGGAAAAAGTCTGTTATATATATAGTAGGTTTAGAGGCGAGTAAGAGAAAAAAACAATAAACACCACAGCTCTTTCCAGCTAGAATATTAAGCACCACGAGAAAAATACTTGCCAAGCAGTTTTCGGTGGGTTCATTTGCTTTATTTTTATTTGGGACAGTTTTGTTTTGTTTTTTTTCCTGTTGATGTGGTGGCTTGGGATTTTTGGTTGTTGTATTTTGATGATTTTTGGATTTTTGCTTCTGATTTTTGCGTTTTGCAAGTTTGTGGTGTTACGTAAATCTTAGGATCCCGCATCCTTGGATTTTGGTGTGTGTGTGTGTGTGTGTGTGTGTGAGTGTGTATGTTTCCCTATCTAATCTCTCAAGCGTTTTAAAGAAGATGTGCTATTTTTAATACTGATGCTATTGAAAGAAGCAAATTTTGGTCGTATGTAGCAATCCCAACCCCCACTATTTTTTTTTGGGGGGTGCAATTTTCTTTTTCCCCTTGGACTTTTACTGAGAGGAGGCTCTCCTGCACTTGAGAGACGTGTTCAAAGGATTTGTTTTGGTTTGTTTTGTTTCTTTCCAGGACAGCAAGTGGTGGGGTTTACTCTTTCCGTTATTGTAGACTTAGGAAATTTCTTGCTGCAAGAAACGTGTGTGTATTTGGATATGTCTACGCGTGTGTTCTACAAAATTTTGTGATCTAAAATACTTGTTTGTGTTTTGCTTTTCCCTAAAGTCTTGACCCCCCACCCCACCCCGGCTTGTTTCAAGGTCGTCGTAAAAAAATCTTTTCTGTCTGTGTTTTAAGCCATCAGCCGGAGGGAATTCTAAAGGCCTGCCGTGCCAGTGTCACAGATACTGCGTGTATTCAGAACAGACTGTGCTACAACCACAACGCGCTGCACGCAGCACAGTCCTCTTAGCTTTTGAGCTGAGTTGGGAGGAGGAGGAGAAAGGGGAAATCTTTCTTTCTTCCTTTCTTTTTAAAGGCAAATGCAGTGCAGAATCATTTCACTGTGGACTTTGGTTTGTTTATTCAGAACTGCCAGTTTCCCTATTTAAATGTTGGTTGGGGTTTTTTCCCCTCCTACTCATCCCTGAATGAGGGAGACTCTTGTTTCTTTTATGTCTCTCTCTTAAAAGAAGGGTGTGAGGGGAAAATAATATTTCAGATTCCTCAAGAATTAACCCAAAATGTTTGGACCAGAAGCAGCTTTCAAAGGTCAGGCTGTTCTGAGCCTTGGCTATGAGAGTCCTTCAGGCGACTCATTAAATTACAGATGAGTTCTTAAAGGTTCCACAAAATTTCTGCACATGTTAATTTCCATTAAAGCTATCTCCCAAAATAATCTCCTTCTCCAAACCCCGAATTTGGGTTTATAATGGAGAAATGAGCAGAGTTATGAAAGATAGCTGACTGTTTCCTGGAATATTTGGGATCTCTTTCCCAAAAGAACTCCATTAAGAAGTTCATATTTATTACTGAAAATGCTGTGGTTGATAAAGTTCCCCCCCCTTTAAAGGCTGTATTGGGGGGGTAGGGTTAGAACCAGGGATTTATTATTTTCCACAAGGACCGGAGCTTAGGAAATATGCATAAATATCTGTCCCTGTGAAATCTGAATATTTTAATACTTATTTACAAATGGATTACTGCAGCCTCTGCCAAAAAGCCTGTTTTGGAGGATTTTTGAAAAATATACATAGGCCTAATCCTGTCACTGTTGTTGAAATGAACATTTTACCTCCAAAGATGTTCGATATTGTCAAGTGCAGATTCATTCTGCCAGGGACTATTTGCTTTTTTATTGTCTCCTTCTCCCTTATTTTCAGAGTTTTCAATGAATCAAAATGACTCCCTGATTTTGTTGAAGTGATTTTTTTGTGTGTGTGTGTTTATATGTGTGATTTTTTTTCTATCTTTTATGAAAAATAAGAACTTTAGGGTTCCTCAGATGTATCTATATGGTTTGGAATGTGGATTGTACGGCTCTGCCCTATTATTGATCCTACAATGACATTTTATAAGTCTTGGTCACTTGTCAAAGTTGCCATCCTGCTTCGCTGGACCCTCCTCCCATCCTACCTTAAACACACACAGCTCGTCCCTCCTGCGTTCCCTTTGCCACTCCAATTTTAGCCCCATGGGGGCGCTGCAGAGCAAAGGGAAATCTGCTCCCTCTGGCAGTAGACCCAACCAGAGTGGGGGCTGGGAAGGAATTCACCCTTCTTGTTCCTCAGCCCTCCTTAATTCTCTGCAGGGAGTCCTTGGAGGGAGAATCCACCAGGCCTGGTTTACAGATCATTAACCCCCACCAACAAGGACCTCCGACCTCAATGCATTATTTCTGGGACCAAGTGCCCGAGTCCCACATTTGTACTATCCCCCCCGCCCCCCGCCCGAATCAAAGTATTTACGTTGAAAGAAATTGATCAAGACAAGAGAGCATAAAAGAAAAAAAGAAAAACATTGAAAATAGTCTAAAGATAGGGATTTGCTTTTAGGTAGGTAAGGAAAATTGTGCACCCACCTCTCCATCTCTTTTTAATTCCTAGGAAAGTGACTTTATCAAATTTTATGCAATTGAATTTCTTCTAGAAATGTCCTTCCTTCTCTCATTTTTGATCTCTCCCCATTAGTAGCCAATTGGCATCACTATGTGAGCTTCCCTCACTCCAGCCATGCTGTTATAGGATTAAAGAAAGGATTGACTTGACTATATTCAAATTCTTTTAAATCATCCTGAAGAAGCTCTAAAGAGAGATTCCGTGTTTGCAGTCTTATGTGTGATTTTTGTCGGCTTGGAGGGACTGTATCAGCCAGTCCCATGATTTAATGGTTACTGGCTAATAATACGCAGAATAGAGGACAGGCCAGTCCCTTTGCTGGGTTGACTGGACCATAGTAATAGGTTCCTAATTGCTGCTGCTGAGTAAATTTAAGCTTTGTTTCGAAATAAAATAGCCTGTTCCTAGTATTACATCTATTTAAGGAAAGAAACAGATTTTGCATCCAGTTCCACTCACGAAAACTTCCCCACAATTCAGTCATAGCTGAAAAGAAACCTATCCTTGAAATAAACGCTGTCTGGTCCTCCTTCTAAGGGGGCTCCAAACAGGAAATTGGTTTCACCTGTCAGTAACTTCTGCTACCTTAGCAGACCTTTAAACTATCACATCACAGAAGTATTGATTTTAGAACTGGAAGGAACCTTGCTGATCAATCATTTAACTACTCTAGGTTTCCTTCTTTAAAGAAGACAGGCTGGCCCTCGGTAGAGACACGCATGATCCGAGGAACACAATTGAAAATGTATCTTCGTGGTTCGATGGTCCGGTAGCATTGTAGAGAATCAGTATGACATAACTACCTGGGTTTGGAGGGGGTATCTTGTTTTCTGGCAGAACTGAGGAAAGCCAGGCCCCTTTGGGCTCTGTGCAAACTGTACATTGGTTCTCACAACAAACTCCAAATCAGGATGAGTATTGAGTTTTGATGGTCATTTGGGTTTGGTTATGCTTGTCACCTCTGCTGCCTTAATCGGCACTATTTTTGATGAGTATAGGAGATGTTATCTACATGATATGTAAAATTTTAACTATTGGTTTTATTTCAAATCCTTCTTTTAGAGTTATTGTAAACAAGCTCATTATATTATCCTTGGACAAAGAAAGGAGTTTCCTTAGTATATTTTAGAGAAATTGACCAGAAAGTTTTGAGACATTAAAAAAGATGATTTCCAGCCAGTACCTTCTGAAAAACTGTCAGCGTTTAATTTTGATCCCTGTGCTGCCAGCTTTCAGCCTGTATTATTCTAAGACTTTTTTTCTTTAGAAACCTTTTCAGCCTTGCTCAAGAGTGTTCCCCCAAAACACTGATTTCCACACCTTTCTCACATATTTAAAATGAAAATATCAGGAGCTTAAAATAGAGATATAATGGGGGAGCATGTAATCATTTGTTTATTGCATTCGATCACTGTTTTGAATAGCAGGGTTTTCACTTCTTATGAAACCTTAGCATGAGGGAAAGCAGCAGCTGGACTCTAAAGGGGATGAGGGGAGGAAAGCACTTGAGTGTTTGTAAACTCAGGGTGGCAGGCCCACCCTCCTGCCTGGCTGCTCTACTTAGCTGTCTTTACTATCTAAGGCTAGAAGTGGAAAAACTTGATTTGCGTGTTGTGCCTGCATTTTTTTTTTTTTTTTCTTTCTTCTCCACACCGCCCTCTGTACACCTGACCATGCAGAAGCCTATCTGAAGCAGGCTGGATGGCAGGGAGTGCTGGAGAGCGGAAGAATGTGCCGGGGAAGGGAGGGCTTGGTACTTTTCCATTCACATCTCCACAGTGGCTTTTCTTGTTTATTTCAAACTCCACCCGCAGAAACCTTTCAGCTGCCTGAAATTCGAGTCATGAAACTGTTCCCTGAGGTCAGACTACAGATGCTTGGTGCATGTTTTCTACATGTCGGTGTCTATGTAACACATGTACATATACAGACACACAGAAATGTGTAATTCCACTGGGGCACAGTGTGAGGTAGGAAAAAACAACAACAACAACAAAAAACTGGACAGGTTGCCAAAAAACCTTGGTTTCTAATTACAGTTCTGCCTGGAAGTCCTTATGGGACCTGGAGCAAAACCACTTGTCAGGACTCAGTTTCTTCAACTGTGTGAAGGAATAACCCAGATGATTTGCATCATGTCTGTTTGTTCAAAATCCTATACCTTTTTTTATCTAAATACGTATTTATATAACTTTAAGTTGGGGAGGGGGAGAAGCAAAGGAGCTGTGTGTTTTTGTGTACCCGGGGTGGGGGAAGGGGTTAAAATTTAAACTTCTAAGTAAAGAAGGTAGTTCCAGAATCCTCACCTCTATCAATTTTTAACCAATTGTAGACCAAAGTCTGGGATTATGCTAAGTGGGTTCAAAAGCCAATTGAAGATTTTAAATGTTAAGAGTTGGAGGAGGCAGTTTCTAAGACCTTGTACCTTTGATCTCCAGCATTCAGAATCAGATATGACAGTTCCCAAGTGTCTTTTCTGTACTGGAATTCTTTTTCTTTCCTTTGTTTGTTTTTGGAAACTGTCCCAGTCAATGATAGAAAGGAGATGACACTTGTAAACTGGGCAGTCTTTAAGCCATTGGGCCCCATGCGGATGTGAAAAATATGTCATAACATTCAAAGAGAGAGGGGGGGGGGAGGGAGGGAGGGAGAGAGAGAGAGAGAGAGAGAGAGAGAAAGGAAAAAAAAACCTAGAGAGAAATTCCTGGTAAGAAACTTAGAGGTAACCCAGCATCACTGAATTAAAAGCAATTATTTGAAGTCAGAGGAAATAACATGAGTTTGCCCTTGGGGGGGAAAAACAAGAAAAAATAATAACGAAATCTTGATTTACCAGAACAAACTTAAAGGCAGTGAAAAGATACTTTCCATCAATATATTCTATAATTTTTTGATTTCTAGTCTTTAAAAAGAAAGGCCTAAAATTTCTCAGGCCTGATTGTCTAAACAAAATAAGGCCTCTAACAGAACTCAGCATCCTCAGGAAATAATAATGTAGCTCCTATGTACTAGCAGTGACCTCCCCCACACTACCATCCCTCTGCTGGCTTAGGCCTTCTGGAATATTGATGCCCATGGACAAGGAGAGGTGGAGCCAATTACACTCTCTCAATGGAAAACTATTGAGAATTATAATATGCTGGAACTGGGAGGGTCCCTAACAATTATCCAATCCAATGCTACTGATTGTATAGATTTGGAAATTGAGGCCCAGACAGCATGCATTTGCCACACAAACTGAATCACTGACAAAACCGGATCCAGAACTTTGATGCTGTGGTTCTAAAACCAGGCTATGTTTTCCCATGGCTTGTCATGGAAAGAGGGTATGGGGAGGGCAGCCCTGCAAAAGAGCCATTTGCTGTGTCCTTTTATTCAGAGAAGGACGCATATTTGGACTTTTGATGTGATCTCCACTGAGGTTCTCCATCGATCTTTGTGGTGCACTGACAGGATGGAAAGTAGAAGACCATCAGACACAGTTCTGTGTGTAGGTCCTATGCAGGACCCAGTATAGGAACACCCACAGGCTCCTAAGGAACTGTGATTTAATACTGTTAATAAATCTAAAATTATGTCATGAATGGTACAATTGTATTGTGATTGTGTGTGTGTTGCTGTTAACACTTTACATTTAAAACACTGTTTGGCCCAGAAGCAATGATGCTGCAGTAGCAGTGAGCACACCTACCTAATGCAGAGCATGATTTCCGATACCATTCTCCGGTAAAGGGAAGCAAGGTTTCTTGGAGAAATGGCAAATTCTAGATCTAGGACTGGGGCAGGAAATACACAAAATTGGAATGGAGTATCTTGGAGCACCCTAAAGTAAAGCATTGCTAGAAAACAAACAAACAAAAACCATATCGACGAGGGACATTTCAAAGAGACCCAGGAGCCACCTAAAGAGCTCCTGATGGCCACGCTGGAACATTTTGAGCAGCAAAATAAATAGAGTAATATTGGATTATAACACAAGGTATAAAATAAACACCCATGAATCCACACTGATATAAATTATTGAATATATTAATAAATGGGAGAAAAGAGACAAATCTCTCTTGCAGAAGAATTCAAAATAGTTAACGAAGATACACTACTCTAAAGGAAAGGCAGTATAACTCCCCACTCCTTACGCGTGAGCTGTGTGTAGTGACTTCCTTCCAAAGAGTACAGTGTGGGAAGGGAGTAAGGGAGTAATTTTACACAGAGAAACCTGGCACACACTACAACAACCAGGTCATCAAGATCAACGTCAACAATGACAAGCCATGTTGATTGTACGTACCTTTCATTTGAGATGATGAAAATGGCTCTCCCATACCCCAGTCTATTTATGAGATAATAAAGGGGCATCCTGCAGAATACTTGACCAACACTCCTCAACACCATCAAAGTCATCAAAAATAAGGAAAGTCTGAGAAATTGCCAGACCCCAGAGGAGCCTAAGGAGATATGAGCTTAATGTAATGTAGTAACCCAGATGGAATCATAGCACAGAAAAAGATGTCAGGTAAACCTAAGCAAATCTGAGTAAATGATGGACTTCAGTTAATAATATTGTGTCAATATTGTTTTGTTCATTGTTACAAAGGTACCACAGTAATGTAAAATGCTAATAATAGGGAAATTGAGTACACATTGTTCTCCGTATTAGCTTCTCAAATTTTCCATATATATTTTGGGGGTGGGATTGTAGTGGGGACATATCTTTATTTTGCTTTTTCATTAGCAGAAGTGTCCAAAAAGTGAGCCAGGCCTCTCTTGAAATCTGAGGTCTTAATTCTGACCCAACTATGCCCCTAAAATGGAGTCAGGGAAATGAGGGAACCTGCGTGTATTCTTTTAGTTTACTAAATTGAAAGCAATTTAGCTAATTTCTTTGTCTTTATTATCTGAATATGACCCCATAATCTAAACTGGAAACGTCAAAAGAGGGAAATGGTTTACAAAGACCCTACAAATTGGTGGTAGAGCTGATTCCCATGAACTAGTCCACCCTGAATAATTTATTTTGCTGAGTATTCACCTGGGTAAACTGAGGACTGCTATTTCATTGATATATGTTTCATTGGTATATTATTTTAGAAGTGCCTTATTAACTGCTAACCAATTGTCAGTTGTCAGTGGTGTCTAGTTCCAATGTTGCACTTGAGTTTTAAGTCTCTTTCTTCTTTCCCTTCACCTTTTCCCACTTCTATCAGCTTCTCTGCCAAATGCTGTTAAGACCTTTGAACAACACATATTTACTATGGAGGCTGACATTTAAATAATTCTAGGTGAAATGCAATGAGACTGAAATATATCATACTCCATTTAGGTTAGCATAACTCAACAATCTACTTTGTCACATGTTTCAAGAATCATAAATGTAGTCATGTCCTTTGACCTAGTAATTCTACTTCTAGGAATCTATCTTTAAGGTACAGTTCAACATATAGGGAAAAAAAAATCTTTGAATGAATCCAAGCATTTATATCTAACAACAGCAATTTTGAACAACCCACATGTCCCATCATGACTGGGTTGGTGGAAAGGGTGTTCAATGGAGAATGGTTAAGTAGATCATAATACAACTGAATTTTAAGAGTTAGAACTGAAAAATACTATAGTAACAGGTAAAGTGAAAAGAAGTAGGATATATATATATATATATATATATATATATATATATATATATACAGAGAGAGAGAGAGAGAGAGAGAATGTATATACATTTTAAGAAAGGAAAAAACTGTATTAAAATTGTAATACTCAATATATACTGATAACAAAAGATGAATATAAGTCACATTTGACAATTACAGAGGTGCTCAAAGTGGTTACCATCAGCGTCCAGACACTTCTGATTACAGCAAACTACTGCTTGAGCAACGCTGACCAAAGTGCTCACTTGTGCCGTTTCAATTTCTTCACACAGTCCTATGCGTCTCAAACTTACCATGAATATGTGCAATTGTTAGGCATGTTGGAAGTTCTGTTGCATACTCACACCCCCACTGTTGTTGTACTTCCACAATGTTCTCTAATTTCAAATACCACTTCAAAATGCTCTTGGCGCTCCTTGGACACTCCTGCTTCCACCATTTTCTTTGATTGTCCTACCTGTTACAAATGAATGCTAGCATTCATTTGATTAATGCCATCTTTTGAGCAAACGTCATACTACACATTGCTACCATAATTCAATTCAGCTTCGAAAAGTAGTAGATAGATCATATCTCTTAAAATGTGTATACATTTTCTTGGCACCCCCAGCATAAATACATATAATATATGTATACAGTATTCATAACTGTTTAACAATACTCTTCATAGAAAATAGACTGGATATATAGAATAGTACACAATTAACAAAAATATGTATAATGGCTATCTTAGGGTAGCAGGATTATGAATGATTTTTTTTAATCTTCCAAAATGTGTAGTTTATATATTAGTTTGCTAGCTATCATCTATCTAGCTCACAAGCACACCCCCAAGACACTGAAAAGCCCTATGTGAAGTCTTTTAAGCACAAACAATTAGTCCTCTAATTTCTAGTTTTGAATGTTTGACCTAATGTTGAAGCTGCCACATCTTTAGGGCTTATAGCAAAAGTGAGAACTGCCTACTCACTTTTAGAGTAGACCTTTCACTCTGGGAGACACTTTTCTCCACACCGACAAAACACCACCCTTTCTGAGCACATTGACCATAAGGAAATTAAACAGATCCTGTGCATCTTTGATCTATCTCCACCCCGTTGATCTTTAGCGTGCTTATCGTGTTTGTTGGTGTTTCACAGCATTTGCAAATGTCAAAGGGTTTCCTGGTAACTTTGCTGTCTCTGTGAGGCCACCCAGGAGCTATCCTGCTAGATGGACCTTCTTTGGGGTGCTTTTGGGATTACAGGAGATTTGTTTTTTTATTCTTGTAACATGTTTGAATAGTGAATGCTAAGGAAAACAGGTTAAAAATAAACTATATCTTTTTTTTTTCCTTCAGAGAATCACAGACTGCTAGGAGCTTTGGGAGGACTCATTATTTGAATTACTGATTCTCAAAAAAGGGCATGAGGGTAGACATCAAAATCTAGACGGTGAGGGTGAGGACCATGGTTCTGATAAGTTCTCTTCCCTTAAGCCACTGATGCAATTCTTTCTGCTCAGTTCACTCTATTCACTCATTATTTCATTCAAACAACACACAGTTCATTGGCAATCTTTTTTGGGGTAGACACTGTGCTAAATGCTGGGGAAACAAATATGAATACAATAAGGACACTGATCCAGGGGGTCACACAGTCAACTAAGGAAACAAAGGCCCAGAAAGGTGCTGAAACTTGCTTTAGGTGATGCAAAAATCCTGAGCTAGGACTAGGCCCCAAATGTCCTAATTCTGAGCCCCCCAAATCTCTATGGCTTCTTCTCACATGCTGTGACCTACATCCTACTCTAACGTCAGTATGAGGCATTGATTTCCTCCCTGAGCAGGTTCAGCCTCTGAGTTTTCATCCAGTATTGATTAGAACAGGATATAACCCAGCCACATCAATGTACCATCCAGTAATACCCAATACCCAATGCAAGAAGATCCATAAGAGCCTGGAGCAGAAACAGAGCCCCGGCTTTCTCTACCATCTCTAAGTTGGTTCAGCCTGCAGGCCAGAACTTTGCCTGGACCCTGATTTTATATCTTCTGTATCTGACACATCCTACCATGATCAAACAGATCACCCAGCATCACATTATTCCAAAGCACACAGCCTCAAGCAACATCCACAGCCTGGACTCCAGAATTCAACACTATCCCTGATAGGAATTGACATTTAACAGATTCTGATGCCTACTCAGCTAAGCCCAAGTCCACCCCAACCCTCTGGTCATACCAGACCTTTGGGTAAGACACTGACAGGTGATATCTCCAGGTGCTAGCCCTGTATCTAGACCAGTTTCCACAGCACCCTAGTCCCCAAGGCCCTAACTGCCTCAGGGTTGGACCTACATGCCAGGAGATATAACCATTTCCTTTCTGTGGCCTGGCAAGGATGAGTTCAATAGAATGGCACATGCATGATACCACCACACAATATTTCAGCAATCTTATAGTAAGTTGGAAGTTCAGAAACTTTCAATGTCTACACATCAAGTTGCTATTAACAGCCTTGGACTTTGGAAGCACTGGCACTAAAATGCCAGCAAAATGCTCAAAAGAAAATGGGATAGGAAAACATTAATAACAACAATAATAGCCATAACTTGCGAAGGTACTTGTATATTGAGAAGACTTGATGATGTTGGTCGTGAATCAATAAATCAAGCACTTTAAGCCCTCAGACCTCTTTCCAGTCTTGTCTCCTGCCACAATTTCCTACACTAGGCTCTTAGCATACTCCAAGAACCCCTGTGCTTGGCTCTACTCTACACCCATGCTTTGTTGCTGCCTTTCTTTGACAGGCTAGAAGCTCCTCAAGACAGGAGAGTTGAGTTTTGTTTTCTTAGACTTGTGTCCAGCACAACCATGAGCTGTTGATTAAATTAAAGTAGGTAGAACTGAAAGAGACTTTGATGTAAAATCTGGTGATCTAGGTTCCAGTTTAAATTCCACAACTGACTAACTTCTCAGTTAGGGGTCTCAGTTTCTGGTTCTCCAAATGGTAATTTTTGTTAAGGGAATATATTCACAGGATTCTCATGAGAATCAAGTACAATTGAAGGGAAAGTACTTTGAAAATCGTAATGCACTGCTCAATGTGGTGGTTGAATGTTGAATGAATGGACAACCTAATGAGCAAACTCTCACAGTCCAGTCATCAGGTTGTTCCAGAACAGATTACAGATTCGGAGACTCAGGTTATATCTGGGGAACAATGTATTTGAAATGCCCTGTCTTGACTTTGTAATCATCCTTAAATATGGTTATTTCACTTCCCAAAATATTTTAACCATTTAAGTACTGGAAGACATAAATTACTGCTAAGGATTCATACTGATCCAAAGAAAATGAAAAAGATCATCGGAAAGTCTTTTTGTTCTTGAAATGCAGAATTGGAAATGAACCATTTCCCAGTAGTGGGAACTGAAATCCAGTATTAGATCCTCCTTTTTGGTATCTTCTTCCTCTTTCTCCTCTTTCTACCTTAACCCCTCCCCACCCTTCTCCTGCACCCAAATGAAAAAAAAATAAATCACTTGTTTTGAGCTAACTTCAGTCTTAGAAAAAGGTATAAACAAAGTCCCAATTTATCAGGGCTGTTTTCTAGGATCATAAGGTAGATTTCTATAAATTTTGTAAGCAATTGAGTTAATGGGTAAGTTACTAAAACAAGGAAATGGAATAACTTTCTAGCAAAGGTCTGAATGACAGGGAGCCCTGGGCCAGCTCCATCTTGCTAAGAAAATCCCCGGATCTATCTCTCCTGTCTCTGCCACAAATGCCAAGTGGATCTCCCAAATATTGAGATCCATATGAAAAGGGATTGGGAGCAAGCTGGCTTTCATAGGGAGAAGGAAAGAAAATATGAGCATTGGTGCATGAGAGGAGTAAGGATTTCACTCTAGTAAGGGAACCAGGAAATAATTAAGCAGATGAAGCAACAGACCTTTGTTAAAGATAAAGAAATCTACTCAAGAGCCCATATTCCTACTTCCTGCAGTCTACAACAATAGATACCTAAGTGGAACAAAATACCCAGTGGACTCAGCAGGAATGGGTGCACAACAGTCTCCAAGGGGCTCAGGGACAGCGGGTGGTGATGGCAAGAGAGAACTTCTAGAACTGGGAGCCTGTCTGCTCATACTTGCACTTTTGCCAGCACCAAGCCCATGATCCACAACTCATTTATTTTGGTATTCCTAGAGGTGGGAAGATGAGAATAGTGTATGTATATGGCATGAAAAGAAACAAAACAAAACAAAACAGAAAAACAACCTCCAGCAACGTGGGTGAGCTGGGTGATGTCCAAGCCATGTGGGGGCAGCTATCTCCCCCGTATAATTCCTGTTTTAACACTTTCCACCCTGCCTTTTCCAACACCTCTCACCCAACCATATCTGTGGAAGCCACATTCCTGCACAAAGCTAAATGTGTCTGGGGCAGCAAAGCAAAAGAATGTTATACCAAGATACTCTCCTTCTCAACTCCAAAACCTGGGAAGATTCAGTAAGACAAGGGAGGAGTGCTATAAGAGTCTAGGGATTAGGAACTGAAAAGTTTGGAGAAACAATATATTCAACTATATTTCCTCATTTTATCACCCATTTGGTTGGATTTTTCAGCATGGAATAATTATATATTGATATTTTCAGTCTTACCAATATGTAGCCACAAAAGTTATGAGTTGAGCACCTACTATGTGCGAAGCTCTGGACTAGATGTTCCATATATATAGAATAATTGTAGACGTGTTCTTAGAGGAGCTTATAGTCTAGTTGAGAAGACAAATATTACACAAGTAAATCCACAGGTGAGTATTTATCATGAATTATGATGACTGAAATATAGGAAATGGGTAAGGTGCTGTAAGATGGGGGAAAGACATAATTTACCTAGTGTATTGATTGTCTCTGTTGTAAAGTAAACTTTAAGCTAAGATCTGAAAAAGATGGGTTAGCCCTACCAAGAGTGAGAGGGAAAGTATGCGGGGGAGAGGGAATATAGGTCAAACAACCCTGAAGGAAGTAAAACCATGGCATGTTCAGGGACCTACCTGACGGAGGCCAATGTAGCACAAGCAGAGAGTAATAGAAGATGACTTTGGGGGGAGAATCAGGAGCTAGAACATGCAGGCTTTTGTAGACCATGGCCAGAAATTCAGAGTTTATGCTAAGTGTATTGAGAAGTCATTTAAGGTTTTTAGGCAGGGTGATGACACGATCTGATTTGTATTTTAAAAGCACCCTAGCCATTGTATGGAAGATGAATTAGAAAGAGTCAAGAGTAGATTCCTGAGGAGGCTGTTTTCAGGGTCCTGGTGAGAGATGAAGGTAACTTGGAGTAGGGAGGTGGAAGCAGTGATGGTGAGGTGTGGGAAGATCTGAGACACACTTTGAAGGTAGAATTGATAAGATGGACAGAAAGATTGGATTGAGCAAGGGTGGCTGGTGAAGCTGAGCTGGGTATTAAGAATAAATCCCAAGTTTCTAGTTTGGGCAACTAGTGGATATATTTGTATTTATTGAGTTAGAAAGAAACACTGTGGAAGAGAAACTTGCAGGGGGGCAATTGCTGGCGATCAAGAACTCAGTTTTGTACTCGGTGTGTTTGAGATATCTCAAGTAGATGTAGGCAGATGGCGAGTCAACACCTGAACTCAAAAGAGATGTCTGATTTGAAGACATAAATTTGAAATTTATCAAACTATAGGTAGTATTTGAAGCTAGGAGAAAGGATTGGTTTTCATGTCAGATCTGATGTTAACAATTAGAATTAAAAAGCCAGTAAAGGTGTAATGGTCCTTAGAAATACTCCAATACAGACTAATTTCTCAATTGATAGCAAAAGTGGGAGCTAAAGAAGTGAAGCCATTGTTAGAAGTGGAGTTTGCGGGAGACTCGCTTCCCTTCTGGACCAGCACTTTTTTTCTTTTACATTGTTTTGTCAACATTTAACGTTAAAATAGTTGAGACTGAGAAATCTTCCATATGGAATATAATTCTATAGATGTAGCTCATGGTGTCACCTCCCTTCTTTCATATTCTCACCTGCTGTGTGTAAACCACCACACCCTCGTGACAAACCTGCTCCCCTCTTCCTTTAATCAACATGGAACCTTCTCGCCTGGTTCCCTATTCAATGAATAAGAAGGTGCAGTCACACCTCAAATAAACTTACCTGGGATATTTGACATCGAGGCGGTCCAAGTCTTAAAGTGTGACTGAGCTACTGCAGGGACACTCCCATGCAGCTCCATCCTACTCAGCTCAGCATCCCTGGCCCTCGGGAATTATTCAGTAACTGGATTATTTCTCCTCTTGAATGTGATTGCCTCATGTTCTTCTCCTTGATATCTTCATCCAGCCCTGACACCTACGCTAAGTAAATTAGCCATCTAATACATGTTTTGAATGAGAGGGACCCAATAAACTGAAAACTTTCACTGGATTTTATGTACCTTTAGTTATCTAGTTATCTGTCTATCTTTCCCAAGTAAATACATTTACTGAGCACATACTATATATTTGGTATGTCACTAAAGGTTGCAATTGTGTTCAGTCTTTAAAATAACAGTTGTCAAATAGAGGTTGTTATTAGCTATTATTGTCCAGTGTATATGTTTGCATACATTCCATCCAATTCAACAAGTATTTGAAGTGCATCAACCATGTATACAGAGGTAAAAGAGGAAGCCTCTGTCACTCAGGCCTCTAAGGCCACTGCAGGAGAGATCAACAAATATACAAGCAATGGCCAGGGCTATCACTGAGCTACAACTGATATACTTTAGTTGCATAAGAGAACATGATTGCTTCAAACTAAGAGATCTGCGAAAGTTTCTTGGAGGGGTGGAGTTTGAACATAATAATAAAATAATGTAAAATAATGGATATATCCTTGAAATAGACATCAACATTAAAAGCATAGCTTTGAGATAATACGAGCTAACATATAGACCATACTTAGTATGTACTGTTCTAAATACTTTATGATGTGAACTTATTTAATCCTTACAACCACCTTATAAAATGGATGGTATTGCCATCCTCACTTTACAGACAGGAAGCTGAAGCACAAAAAAGTTAAGTAACGTATCTAAGGTCAAACAACTAACAAACAAGCAGAGTTGGGATTTGAACCCTAGCGATTTAAGTCTTTGCTGTTAGCCATTTGTGCTCTACTGCACTATGAATGAAGGGTAGCACTTCAACAGGTAGGTTTCAGAGAGGGGCATGGGGAAGCAAGGTATTTAAGACAGAGACGAGAGCTAAAACAATGGCACAGAGATTAGATATACATCTAATAATGCTTTATTTTGTCTAGAAAGCTGTCTCGTTTGCAAAGAACTTTCCCAACCATTTGTTAATGTGCTTCTCACAGTGGCCCTGTGGAGTATGCCATGATTGTTATTCCAACGAGAAAGACTAGGAAATTGGGACCCAGAATGGGAAGGCACCAGCTGGGCTAGTTAGCTGTATGTGCAGTTCAAAACCTGGTTGTTTAACTTCTTTACTCTGAGGAAGGCCCTGTGCTAGCCTTTTTATATATGTGTTCTAATTTCACTCCCGCAATACCCTGAGAGGTAGGTGGTGTTGCATTTCAAAAGAGGAAACAATTCAATTCTGCCACTGCGTGACTTTGTTTTTTTTTTTTTTGAGAACACTCAAAAACCTCATGAGGCATGTTGGTTTTCAGTTTCATGCTCTTTGGTCCCACTCTTTGGACCCACTCTTTGGTCCCTGGGAACCCCTGAGGATGGAGCATTACCTGTTCATTACCACACGCAGCTTCTCTGAGAATGGAAAATCCCAATTAATTTCTTTGCCAAAATCCTCCAGTGATTACTACACTTGGCCAACATTTCCTGTGTGGTGGAAGTCAACATTTAAATATGAAACCTAGCTTCAGTTTTTAAAAGTTAATTATGTTTATTAGGAGTTCATTGGCTTTGTGAATCTATGAGGGAAAAGCTGGGACACTTAAGACTGGCCAGCAATTCGACGCAATTGCTGAAATATTTGATGCAATCTGGGACTAGCTGGCAACCCCATCTCCAGCTCAGTGAGTATCTGCTGTGTAGGGCATAGTTCTAGGCCCTCTAGGGGGAATATAAACATCAGTGGCTAGAGAACGAGAATGGCTCTACCATGGATCCAGTGACAAGTATGTCCAATGTCAAAGAAAGGCAAACAGGCAAGAGCTGGGAAAAATTCATAGCCAACCCCATGGCTTCAGGCAGCCAGGGCTGTATTCCCAAGCAACGGCTTTGTTTGTGCATGTTCAGTCCGGGAAGTAGGTACGGACGACTGTGTTCAGTCCTGTTGCCTTCCGGATTTGATTAAAGCTCTTAAGAGAGTCATGACCTCAGCCTGGAATGGCAACATTCAAAAGAGACAACAGAAAAGAGAGATAAGATGACTAAAAGCTTTTAGTGCAAGAGGAGGGAGAATGGATAGAGTGAAAATTGGGAAGTTTCCACTTTCAAGGCCAACGTTATAATGAAGGGCCTCGGTGTTTAATGCTGTTGTCAAGCTTTTCAGTAGGGTCTCCCCTGCAAGCTGGATGATTCCTCTCTGTGCCTCTTGCTTTGGTTTGCTACCTCACAGGTATTCTTTTGCGATCTAATGCAGTAAAACACAGTGACTGGCTCGTTAACATGAAGTGTAGAAAGTAGACTGTTTGATATACTGTCCAGCTATCACAGTCATCTGGTGAAAAAATAGGATTAGATAGTTAGACTCATGTAACAGAACCTTAGAAATCATCTGGCCCAACACCTGCATGTGGTAGGTGAGAAGAGAGATGGTAGTCAGTGCTTTGCCGAAGTGTGCCTGGGGAGTTAGAGGCTGAGGGAACTCTGAGGGTGTGGGAAGGAATGAGATACTGAGAAATGCTATAATCCTGCTACTCTGTTGAGCCCCTTACGACCTAGTCTTATTTTAATTTTATTTTTTTATTAAATGTATTGGGGGGTACCATTGATTAATAACATTACATAAATCCCAGGTGTACAACTTTATAATATGACGTCTATATACTCTATTGTGGGCTTACCATCCTGAAGTCCAGTCTCCTTCTGTCACCCTGTATTTGACCCCCTTTATCCTTTTCATCTTATTTCATACAAGACGACAGGCAGGTCTCTTCATTTTTTACATCAAGAGCCAGAGGCTCTGAATGGAAATAGTCTCTCTGAGATCAAAGAACTAAGAAGTAGATGGGGAGGGAGGGTGTCAAACCCTGGTTGAGTTCAACCCAAAGCCCATGCTCTTGACCTAATACCTTCTCACCAAGTTTTCTGTTTCCTTGCAAAGACCCAGTTTTCAGGGTTTCCAAGCACCTACAGAAAATGGTGGTGGCTAGGGAGGGGGTTGTTTTTATTTTTTAAAAGTCTATCTGTGAATCACTGTGTAACCCTCTTTCATGTAGCTCAATTTTGCAGTCTCCAATGGTTCAGTGCACTGGATGACCCACACCTCTTTTGCCCTTAGCACTTGGCAACTGGTGCTCCACGACATAGGGAAACGGTCCTCCTTGGCCTCCAAATCCAAGTAGTTCTTACCTACAAAATAAATTGTCTACATATGTTTCTTATGGTTATCTGAGGCCAAGGCAAAGAGATATGCCTCTCTTTTCTTTCCACCAGCACCCAGAAGGTGCTCAGAAAACTTTCTGCTGCATAAAATTTTAAAGAGTGTGTTTTGTCAGTCTCCTATACACTGTTACAGGAGGCTTTTTAATTTGACTTCATGTTTGACACAGGCTTTTTAATTTAGTTTAATTTTATTTTATTTGGCCTTTCTCCGGCCTATAGGCCCAGTATCCATTCATCTGTACATCTATCACATATCCAAATGAATTTATATCCATCACTACCAAACACCACACTCAGTACCCTACATGTTATACATACTCATAGAGATATCTGCATACTTTCAGTGAATACTGATGAAGCCCCATTACGTGGCAGGTACCAGGTGAGTTGCTACAGAAGTGTCACCACAATCCAGAAGACGGGGATTGCTAATTAACGAAAAAGTCATGTCATTTCTTATACTACTGCTTTTATTTTACTTTTTTTCTGATGGTTAAAAAGACCAACTATATTATTCTTATGGTCTTACAAAATATTCAGCTCAAAATCCTGGTTTCTCGTAAGTTGTTATTGTGTGTTGCCATGAGAAACCCTTCGTAGAACAAGGCAGTGGCCTAAAGAAGGGTTTGGATTCACAGGTGGCACATGGACCTTCCTTTTCACTTTTGGAATTATGTTTAATAGTTCAGAGTCTATTATCTGCCTGGGCCTCTGGTGTTAAAGTCATGTACTATTCACTTGCCCAAATTCAAGTGACTGGGCAGCACTGTCGGCTGCTGAATTAGTTGCTTTAAGGTCACTGGAAAGGCAGCTTGTGGAAAGAGCACAGACTCTTAAAACAAAGCTGGCTTCTTCTGACTTTGACACCAAGGACCTGTGTGACTCTGGGCAAGTTACTTAACCTCTCTGAGTCTTTGTTTTCTTATCTCTAAAGAAAAGGGTAATACTATCCAGTTCACAAATGTATGTAAGGATGAAAGGGGAGAAGTAATCCCCAGGACCTTGTGCATGGGGAATAAACAACACCTCATTTGAACACTTAGCCACGTCCTCAGGACGGTACGTCTTCCAACACCTCCTGTATCCCTCCCATATTCAAAAGCCCAGATGAAAGATTACTGGATTAGTCACTAGTTTGGAACCCCTTCTCCTCCTTTCCTTGCCACTGAGGTAGATAACCTATATGTGAGTCTGAGTTATTATCTCAGCGACACTCACAGGCCCTTCATTAATCCCCACTGCAATCGCCCAGCTTTCACAATGCGAGGCACTTTCCCGTCCATTATTCATTTGATCTTTACAACAGCCCTATGAGAACAACAAGCCAGTGTTGTTATCCTTCTCTGACAGATGAGCAAGCAGAGGGTTCGGGAGGTTAAGTAGTTAGTGCAGGGTCACTCTTCCAGATTCAGGTCTTTGACTCTGAATTCCAGCCTCGAGCTTCCTATTATGCCAAGCAGCCATGGGATTTTTTGCTATGTACTAAAAGACAGACAATAGGTATTCTGGAAGAAATAAAACAGAACGTAAAGGCTAATAGAGAACAAGTCAGTTATTCTGGGCCTGCCCACCCCCGCTGGATGCCACTTGGCCTTTGCCCAGTGGCCCTCTCTCCCACGCACTGTATTCTCAGGTTCTGGTCACAGCTCAAACCTGGGCTTCTGGGCCACCCCACTCATTTCTTCAACTACCATTTACTGAATGCCAGGCACTGTGCTTTACTGCCCTTTGGAGTTTTCTTCTAGCAGAGAGAATATACTGGAAAGTAAATATGTGCAGTCGTTTTTATGATAATAAATGTTGAACAGGGGAAAAGGCAGAGAAAGGGGAGAGGATATGTGTGAGGGGGAAAGACGCAAGGTGAGATATGGTGCTAGGGAAGGCATCACTGAGCAGGTTACATTATAGACTGAGAAGAGGTGAAGGAGAGAGCTGTTTGGCTTTCCTGGGGTCAGAGAACCAGGCAGAGGGAACTGCAAGCATCAAGGCCCTAAACCAAAGTGTACCTGGCATGTTTGAGGAACAGCGAGAAGGCTGGTGTAGGTAGAACAGAGTGGAGGACGGAAGAGCAGTGGGAGAGGAGGACAGAGAGGAAAGGGGAGTACGTTGTATACACACCCTTGGGCATTGGAAGAACTTTCTACTACTCTGGATGAGATGGAAAGCCACTGAGACTTTGGACAGAATCTAAAATTTATTTTCATTCAATTCCTCTGGTTGCTCTGTTGAGATGGGCAAAATGGGAGCAGAGGGACTATTCAGGAAGCTGTTGTGATAATCCTGGAGAGAGATGATGGTGGCTTGGACTCAGAAATGGTGAGGAGTGTTTGAATTCTGTATATATTTTTGAGGCAGAGCCTGGTAGTTTGGATGTGGGTTGTGGAGAAAAACAGAAGTCAAGAATTGCTCTAAGTTCTTAGGTCTGAGCAACTGTAACAAATGGGATTGTTATTTGCCAGAAAAGGAAATGCTACAGGTGGAGCAGATTTGAAGATGTTGGGAGCACATCAGGAATTGAATTTGGATGAGTTCAGTTTGAGACACCGATAGACAGTCAAACGGTGGTGACTGAGCAGGCAGCTGGTTTTCTGAGTCTGGAGTTCCAGAGAGAACTCTAAGCTGGAGATAGAAATTTAGAAGTTGTCAGTGTTAAGATTTTATTGAAACTGTGAAACAGATCTCCAGGGAAGTGAGCATGGAATGAGAAGTGGTCCAAGGGCCGAGCCTTGGGATTCTCCCTGTCAGAGGTGGGGAGAAGAGGAGGCCCAGCCACATGAATGCGGGGTAGCCGGGGAGATAGGAGGAAACCTTGCTTATCCTTTCTGTGAAATGCTAGCAAAACTTGTTTATCTCCTTCAACTCTAGGTTTATATTTCCTTGATAGAGGCAGACTAGAGGCATCTTTAGAGTGAGAATGAAGTCACTTCTCCACTCCCTACAGGGCTTAGCATCTAGGAGCCCTTCAGTTACAACTCAGCTGGTTGTCTCACAGATGTATCACAAAGTGAGTGAGTATAAAAGACTCAAGAAATCATGCGGCTTTGTGATTTCCTAACTGTATTTTTTGGAGTGAGACAAGGTGTTATTTTCTTTCATCTTTGGAAATACTATGAAGCTGTGACCCTCCTTTCTGAGAAGCCCTAATAAAAGCAGCAGTGTCCTGTCAGGCCAAGATCTTACCCCTTGCTTCTAAGAAATATTTGTGATTTTCATCACACCCCAGACATTGCAGAAGGCTCCAGTGCTTTATCTAGTCAAGAACATTCACAGGGCAGAGGGGCCGAGGAGAAACACACTGTCTTCTGAGAACTTTGGCCTCATTTCAGACTGATTTGAGAAGAGAAGATACCATCTGCCACATTCTTTCCTCTGAAGACCCACTGAAGGCCCAGAATCTGAGACAGGATTGTAGAGGTCGTCTAGTCCAACAACCTCCTAGAAAGATGAGGAGCTGGGGCCTAGAAGGGCCCCAGTATATTGTTCAAAATCACATACCAAGTGTTCGATCCACGACTAAAAACCAGATTTCTGCTTGAAATTTTCTGCTCAGGTTCAGATTCAACTAAACTCAATTAGTATTTACTGTAATATATATGCCAGGAAACATGCCAGGTACATTTACATGTTACCGCTCTTAATCCTTAGCACAACCTCTAAGACAGATACTATTATCCTTTAACATATGAGAACATTATGTCCAGCCAGGAAAGTGAAATGTCCAGGGTCATATGGCTGGCCTGTTGGAAGAGGAAGACTGGAGCCCACAGCTATTTGACTCTGAGTCCAGTGCTCATTCTAGCACACCTACTGCTTTTCTCAGCAGGACTCATTTCACAGGGTTATTTATTCCCACAGTACGAGGCACTGCCCTAAGACCCTGCTCTCCTACCAATAGGTGAGGCGTCTCCAGCGTGGTGTGCTACAGAGTGACAATTTTGAGCTCAGAGTGTAGACTCTGGGTTTGAAACATGACTTTACCACTTACTAGCTATGTAACTTTGGGCCATGTAACTTCCCTAAGCCTAAGATTCCCTCATCTATATTATAGAAACAATAATATACTTACCCCCAGGGAGTTAGGATTAAGTAATAAAATATGTATAAATCACTTAGCACAATGTCTGACATGTATAGCAGATGTTCAATAAATGTTAAATGTAATAGTTAATGGCTGACTATTTAAAAACCCTGAAACTGTTTTGGAACATACTGTCCAATGCTTCAAATTTCTTTTTTTGAAATATGTCCAGGTGAGAAATTCAATACCAAAATCCAGACCTGACATGTTTTTAGGAGTTTCAGTAACATGCTTTCTGTGTCAATCAGGATTCTACTAGAAAGAGAACCACCATAAGTGACATGGGATAATTGGAATTAAATCTCACACAACTAATATAAGACCAAAAGTATGTAGTGATAAAGTCCTAAAAACCCCTTCAAAATATCAATGAAAAAAAGTGTGAATGGTAAATATGAATGTATACATATAGGAAATACACTGGAAAGAAACTCACCACAGTGTTCACAGTGGATATTTCTGAATGATGGGATATGAGAGGTTGAATTTTCACTCTCATTTACAGGCTTTCTAATTTTGTACACTAAACAAGTATTCAAATTAGAAATTATTTAATTGTTCACATTTATTGTTCATTTATTTCTTACTTTACCTAACGCCCTTTTTTCTCTAAAAATTTAAGATAATATATTGGAAGCGGTTAGAATTTTAAAGCTAATTATGAGGAAGAGACAACATGGAAGAAAGAGAATGTATATAGGAGAACCGCATAGATAATCATTTGATTTAAGTTTAGTAAATTTAACCCTCTGGATTCTGAGAGTCATGAACAGAAGATATTATCTTACCCAAGTGAGAGTTTAAAGAAAGGAATACCAGTCTGGTGGTGCTATAGACTAGGTACTCAACCAGCGCTGCAGGGCGCCCAGGCTGGAGTCTAGGCCCATCTCACACGCCCAGCGTCTCCCTTTTCTTTTCTCCAAAGAGAACCCTCGCATGAGGACTTTCCTGTTGTGTCTGTGTGTTTTATTTGCCAGAGCCTAAGGTCATTGGTGGAGGGAAGGACGGGGATGGTGGGCTAAGGGATAAGCTGGCTGATCACAGTGAGACCTCTAACTCCCATGGGGAAAGAGGGGTTGCTCCTCTTACCCACTGGCACCTGGCAATCCTGGTGAGAGAGAGACAAACCAAAGACAAGAAGCTTGGGGATTTTGGGGGCATTTTTGGTTAAGCATGTTCAGATTGGAATCTGATATTCTAGATAGCATCGAAGAGTGTCTGGCTTAGAAGTCTCAAAAGCCATGTAGTCCAATTCCACATTTGATAAATGGGGACACTGAAACCCACAGTCAAATGTCTTGTCTAAGACCACACAGAGCCTGGAGAGAAGCAGGGATTTCACACTCCTGGCTGAGTGCACTGGCCACCACACCTGATCTCTCCAAGTCTCCCCCCCCGGATGACTTCATGAAGCTGATAATGATCAAGAGAGGAGGAGAGAGGAGAGAATGGGTGCTTTAATCTTATCCCCATTTGGTAGGAACAGGAAAATTTCTCCCACAGGCAGGCACACTAAATTGGTTAGTTTTTTTTTTCAAGACCCTGGTCTGCCTACAGCAGCAGACCCAGCTTCTGATGAATCGTCGTCATCTCTTCTCTTCCCACTAGTCCTGATGTGATCCAGGTGGTGAGCAAACAGTCTAGACTGCTGGACAAAGCTCTTGGGTGGTGCCAGTCAGCGTGAGGTGTGCTCTGTGTTTCATTCCTCTCACTGATAACAGATAGCTGCCTATCTAAAGTTGCTTCCTGGATCTCAACAGAAACCTCATACCTGGTTGTTGCTCCCAGAAAACCTTCCTACCAATAAACTTGCACATAGCCACTCAGCTAAGACAAGCAATGACCCAAGAAAAACCAAAAAAGGGTGTGGTTTGGATATCAGGATTTTATTACTGGCATTAGTCAGGTAACCACGGGCCAGTGAATTTTCAAAGCAATTTAAATATTCTTAAGTTCTTTTTAAAAATAATGCTTTGATACTTTCCTTTGATACCCAGACACTGTGCAGAGAAAGAAGAATGAGAACATGACCATTTCAAAGCTCCATTTTTGTCTTAATCACCTTAGTAACTCCATGAACCTAACTCTAAAGTCTAAAGACAATCTTGAAAAAGAGTATCTATCGTGTAGGAAGAGACAGAAAGATATAGACAGACACAGACTAAGCCTAAAGTCAGACAAGTGACTACGTTTTGATGCTTCTGTCCATTCAGTGTATAACTCTGGGAAAAGCATTTCACTTTCTGGCCCTAGTTTACTCCATGAAAAACTGGGATAATATTCATACTTGAACTTTCAAACTCTGCTGTATTTTTCAGAGGATCAACACAGTGGATAGAAAAACATTTGAATATTATTAATTTTAGTGTTAGTATTAGTCCTCAGTAGCATTAGCCCTCTCCACAAAATGAAATTGGTCTCCAGGTATCAAACGCTAGTATTTCTGAATGGATAGGAAAAGAAGATAGAAGGAACAAAAAAAAATAAATAAATAAAAGTAAATATTTTCCTGGAAAGCTCTGTTGTTTAATCCTCTTCTTGGAGTGAAACATCCCAGCTACACTGTATGGAACAGAACATGGGCTTCTGTTTGACGTCACCATTCACCCAATGGTCAGTATCATTTCTCTTTTTTCACCAACAGATTCAAAACTCTTATGTTTGGGCTTCTCTGGTGACCACGTTAAACATTTAAATCCCCTGCTTGAACATGTACCATAACCTAAACAATCCAAAGGAAGACAGAAGGGAAGGAAGAGGAAAAAGAGCAGAAAGAGAGAGATACCATTGTTTTCATGGAAGGAGAGTGCTTAATGAAACTTACATGTTAGTGTAGAGCCAAATAGTTTTCTCCAAACAGAGAAGGTCATAGTAACTCCAGACAGGAACAGACAGGAGCAGAAACATGAGCCCTGCTCTCCAACTAGTAGTGTTACCACCCACCTGTTATTCCTAAAAGAGA
Source organism: Rhinolophus sinicus (assembly GCF_036562045.2). Lineage (NCBI taxonomy): Eukaryota > Metazoa > Chordata > Mammalia > Chiroptera > Rhinolophidae > Rhinolophus > Rhinolophus sinicus. Next base: position 50,808,042 of record NC_133751.1, read on the forward strand.
CATTGGAGTGAGCCAGGCCTTGACACCTTGCCCTACGTTAGCAAGCATGGCCCTGGCCTTTCAGGTACAATCCTTCCAGGGATGGGCCTCTCTCCCCAGTTTTGGGTTCTACCTGAAGCCAGGATATGTCCTGTAAAGATTCCCAACCCTTCTTGATCCATAGACCAAGTTGCCATGCCTACCAGTATTGGACAGTGTTACTCCTTAATCCAGCCAGCAAATCAAGACAAAGCCAAGGTGAGTAGTGGGAATCAGAAAACTGAAGGGAGGAGGGCCGGAGGGCCATAGGGCCTTCTAAAGAGCCCAAAGAGAGAGTTAGGGCAGGAATCCTCTTTCGTAACACCTTCCCATGCCATTCTTTAACTCCTGAGTCACTGTCCAAGCCCCACAGTTTGAACCAAGACTCAACCACCTTACCAGATCTGGGCGAATGCTGCAAACGCTGCCTCTTGCACAATTATGGCAATTTGACACGGTGTTGTTCCTGTTGCATGTCAGTTCTTCCCGTGCACCTCTTTTCAAGTGGTCAAGTCTCAGCTGGATCAGGAAAGATAAGCCAGGTATAAGAGAAAGCCAGCTGTCATTAGCCAGTGTTGAGCTTTGAGCAGTGCATGTGTAGTCACACTATTTGGTTGATTAATGCAGGTTCGGTTGGGAAATACTACATTTTAAGGAAGTGCAAAATTTCACTTGTGAGTTGAAGTAGGCATCGTGACAAGTGGAGAAAGACTGGATAAAATTTTAGAACAATCCTTTGAGCCATGGGCACAGAGCTGGGCACAAACCAAGCTGAGTCCAGGGATTCTCAGAAGATTCAGAGAGAAGTAGGCAGACAGCTAATTGTCAAGAACCAACAACAGATACCAAGAACTTAATCTTGCCCCCTCTTGTTTGCCACGTCCAAGTCTGGGCATGTCAGTTACCTCTACTGAACGTTTTTTTTCATAATTCTGCCATCCATGTTTAATTGAAATGCATTACCCAGAGATCTGTGGCTTAGAATCCTGGAATATTGGTATCTTTTGTATTAAAAGGGTCAGTTAACTCATGTGTAGATTTGGCTCCCTTTTCTTTTTGAACTCATTTTTTGAAAAAAATACAAAGATGAAACCCATCACCCACATTTTCAGAGTTGGCCTGGTAAGAATAGATAGAATGAGAGATCATAAAATTGTTGGGCTCAGAAGGCCTTTAAAGATTACTCTGTATCTGAATCTCCAACGCAACACACCGAAGAAAGTTTCTATCAAACTCCTTCTTAGATATCTCCAAGGCTGGGGACTCTCTGCCCATTCCATGATTGGTCAGATTTAAAAGTTGGATGATTTAAACTTGGACTCATTTATTGGTTCAAATATAGGAAGGTTTTCATCACAGCAAAATAACACTTACCAAAGATACTTGGGGCTACGTGTGGTTGATGACCTCAATGGATGCAAATAGGGTTCATGGCCACAGATTATACCCTAAATCCTAACACATATGTCAGTCCATGGTCAGCAGAGTGGACAAATTGTATGCTGCACATAGTACACATCTATTGCCAGGACTAGAGAAATATTTACAAATGACAATCAATCTTAGGTACTGATGATGGCATGCGTGTGGAAATCTTTCCTTGGTCACAGGGAAAGGAACTTGATCTGATTTACTTTGATTTTAGCTTTTAAGAGAACATGTGAAAATCAGGTCAATATTGCACCTTTTCAGACACAAAATGGACAGTTAAACTCTCTGAGCACTTTAGTAATTTCTACAGGTTTTCTTTTTCTTGATACTATGCCTAAATCAGAAAATTATAGATTTTTGTACCCAATACAATTTTAGAACTGAAAGATTCCCAGGAAATCTTATCTGATTTCCTCATCTTATAATTAGGAAACTGAGGCCCACAGAGAGGAAGCAACTGACCCAAGGTCACAGAGCCCTTTTGAGATGGAGTCACGACTAAATCACAGGTCTCCTTACGCCTAATAGAGTGTTCTACTCTTCATTGTCAATGATCATATGATAAGTATGTACAGAGAGTGGTGGTCTTTCTAGTGTGCGTTGGAACAGGAGCTACAGAAAATTTTATGGAATAGAGAAATAAGCCAGCCTCTCCCCACTCCGCAGGGAGCAGCCTCATGGACTGAGGATTGCTAACATGCCTTTTAAAATATCGGTACACAACAAATAAACACATGACAAACACCATCTGTTTGTATCTACATGCAAATATATCAAAATGATACCCACCAGAAGAACTGAAAATTATTGAGCATCTACTATGTTCCAGGCACTTCACATACCCTATTAGCTCTAATCCTCCAATAACTGTAAAGGTTAGTGTTATTATGATTGTTTTCCAGGTGAGTAAACTGAGGCTCAAAAGATACATGTCCTGTGTGGCAGAGTCCAGATTTGGAACCCAGTCTTCCTGGCTCCAAAGCCTGCTGTTTTCACCATAGCCATCACTTTCTCTAAATGATCTCCAACCGACTCCTGTGTCCCACCTACCAACAAGCCCCAAACATTTTATGTGACTGGTGCTGGTGTGGAACAAACTCGAGATTTTTTTTTTCTTGACTATTCAACTTAGTTATCTTGTCAGTCAATTTGAGAAGTATCTCCCCCATTTATTGGTGTATTCTTCATATTTAATGCATCTTGCAGAAAACAAGGCAAAGTAAGACCCTAGCATCTGGTGGTAAGTTGCATGTTTGATATGTAAACATAAATAAATAAATAGAAATAATAACATTTTGAAAATATTTATTTATTACTCATAATTTTTAAAACAGTTTGTACTAAAACAGGTTTATGTTAAAAACTATCAGCAACATTTAAAATCACCTTTTTTTGCAGTAGAACTGGGTTCAGAATCTGGTTATAAATTCTTTGCATAAATATAATTTTTTCTTTTAATGGATGTATTTTAAAGATGTATATTTTGATGTTTTAAACAGAAAAGAAATACATGAATTAAATCAGTATTTGCCTTAATAAAGAAATATTTGCTTTCTAGGTTCGAATAACATATATATATATACATCCAAAATAGATCATGGATTTTGTTAGGTGCAATGGTCTGGTAAAGTGAAAGAAAATGTGACTATGTAATTTTAGCAGAATCATTTTGTTGCTGCTGTTAAAGTCCTGGGTGGAAGTCCATGAACATGGAACGTCATGATCTACTTGGAGTTCTGCTGCAGAGAATAATTATATGGCAGATTAGAGAAGTCAGTCCTGGAACTGATGGGAGAACTGTCATCTTATGAATGAAGCTGTTATAAGATGCAAGATATATGGTTTATACTCCTATTTCATACATAAGTGAAATATAAGCATCCTCTCTTCTAAAATTCACCGAGGATTTTTCAGTTCAAATATACAATTAGAGTCAATGATTGAAGCACACTAAAAATAGCCAACTTTAGTGAGCGCTTCCTGTAAGCCAGGCATTGTTCTATGCATTTACAGGTATTAACTCTTTGGTCTTCACAAACTTAGTGAAAGAGGAATTGTTATTCTCTTTACTTTTATATATGCTCAAGTTTTCAGCGCCGCTACACCAGAGAGCCTTTGTTCAGTGTGAGGCAGTGAAACCAAGAGCTTAGAGTCTCCCACTGCAATGCTGCACTACCTCTCTGGACCCCTGGCCAGTGAACAGGCCCTCCACTCCTCAGACGATAACCCAAGCAGCAAGGGTGAAGTCTACTGTGGTAAGTGTTGGAGCAGAATCTCTGTGGTTTGTACCACCTCAATGCCACCATCTTCCTTGCCAGACAGAGCTTCCTATTTTGATGGGTGAATCACCCAGTTACTCCTCATGATCTTCCCCTGAATTTCCTCTTTAAGGGTAGGCTTTTTCATGTCCAGCCTCAGGCTTCCCTTACTGGTCACCTCTGAATGTTTTGTTGGCCATTCCCTGAGCTTGAATTATTTTCCTTCTGACAATGTCTGCTCTTTCTTAGACTCAAAAAACACAAGTCAATTCTTCTCTCCCCAAAATGTAAGCTCCCAAAGATCAGGACTCATGTCTGATTTATTTTTCATTCCTATACCATCTGTCCAGCACATAGCAGTCTTTTAACACATGTTGAGGGAATAAATGAATGACGAGTAACTGTTGAAAGTATGAATGAATTTCTAGACTCAGCAGTCCCCCAGACATCTGTTCTAGTATTGATTCCTTCAGTCATTTACTCAGGAAATATTCACTGAGTGGCCATTACCTGAAAGGGAATGTGAAGTTCTATGCATGGGATGGAAATATTCATGCTTGAAAACTCACACTTTCTTCATTGATGCATTTGTTCATTCACTCGATTAGTAAGCATTATTGAGTACTTCCTATGCTAAGAACATGTAGTAAGTGGAGTAATGGATGTTAAAAACCATGGACTAGGGCTGGCAATCTCTGGTTTTCAACTTGACTTCACCACTTAATAGCTGTGTACTTGGGCACATTTTCTTACCCTCTCTGGGACACTGTTTCCTCATTTGCGAAATGAGAAAAATACCAGTATCAATATCCTTAGCTATGAGGATTAAAAGAGATCATATATGTTAAGTAGTCAATAAATTTTAGCAATTAGCTGATATCATTCTCTTGGTAAGAGAGACAAAGAGGAATTAGACATAATCATTCCTCTTAAGGAACCAATAAACTCATGAGAATATAAATTATTCAAATACGAGGTGCAAATAAAAATGCTGGGGTACTCAGATTAAGTAGAAATGATTTGTAACAGGGAAAAATCAGAAAAGGTTTCCTTCTGTGGAGAAGTTTGCATTTAAGCAAGATTGGACATGTAGACATGTAGGGTAAAAGCATTCCAAGAGGTGGAAATAGCAGCATAGATAAATGGAGGTATTAAAGAACAAGTCCATATTTTGGACTGTGGTGTTACTAAGCAATTAATTTGACAGGACTGCAAAAGACATAAAGATAGAGAGAGACAATCCTAGAGAATAGTGTTGGAAATATCTTGGAGAGGACCTTGAAAACCAGTCAAGGAGTTTGTGTTCCATTCTATGTAGACCAATTTTGTGTTTCTGGATTTACGTGCATCATTTACTGGTTTTATTTTTATTTCAGTTTGTGGATGGGTATATGAGGTCAGACAATTAAGTTCATGAATTCATCCTAGAAAAAGTGCTACATACCTCATTGCTGAATATCACTACAGTCACCTTCAAAGTACTCCCCTTGGGAAGCTATGCACCGACGCCAGAGCCTAGTCAACCCTTCAAGGCAATTTTGGAACTCTTTTTCTGGAATGGCCATCAGGGCTGTCATTGTATTATCCTTGATGTCCTGAGTGTCATCAAAATGTCTTCCTTTCAATATTTCCTTTACCTTCAGGTAAAGAGAGAAGTCACTGGGGGCCAGATCAGGTGAGTAGTGAGGGTGTTCCAGTACAGTTATTTGTTTACTGGCTACAAATTCCCTCACGGACAGTGCCATGTGAGCTGGTGCATTGTTGTGATGCAAGAGTCATGAATTGTTGGCAAAAAGTTCAGGTCGTCTAACTTTTTCATGTAGCCTTTCAGCACTTCCAAATAGTAAACATGGTTAACTGTTTGTGTAGTTGGCACAAATTCCTAATGAATAATCCCTCTGATATCAAAAAATATTAGCAACAATGGTGCAACAATTTCATGAACTTAATTGTCAGACCTCATTAATATCTGCATTCAAAACTTTTAGATTTTAAGTTATTTATTCCTTTATATTTGGAAAATTTGATCACCTCCCAATATGCTTTAATATCCATGTCACCTAAATGGTTCAGTAGCCCTGTGAAGTAGGCCGTTTAGGGAGATGAGGAAACTCACATGGGCATGCTATAACCTGCTTGTGGCAAGAGCTGCTACTTGGATGGATTGGGATGCGAATGTCCAAGCTTCTAATTCCAAGATTTTCTGTTTTCTGAGGTGGGAGGATGCAACGATACTGCAGGAGGAAAGCTAAGGCCATACTGCCTGAGGGGTGGAGAAAGGAACTTTTGATAACAGGGTCCTCTAGACAGGGGTTGTTTTTGCCCCCGCTGTGATTTGCAGCAGCAGTAAGTCCTCTACAAAATAAAATCAGCTATAGATATTTCCCTGATTTCCTGGCTTGGCCTGGTGGGTACCTCTCCTCTGCCCTCCAGGTTTCTTAAAGGGCTTCAAAAGAAATTATTGTTGACGGAACTCGGGGGTTATTTATAATGGAAATCCCGTCTCTCATTCCTCCTGTTCTCCATGGAAGAGTTGGGCTCTTAATCTGAACCTTGGGGAATCAGAGGCCCAGTTTGCTTTATTTAGCTTTCAGGACACTGGATTTTTTTTTTTTTGATTTTTTATTTATTTATTTTTTTTTACCAAAGAACTCAAAGTTCCACTGAAGATAAATGTATCTTATGTCCCAATGTCCTGACCAATTTAAGTAATTCACCTTTTCTTGTCCAAATCCTATGCTCATATTTTCTGAAGTTGTCCATTCTTCCTATTCCTTGCCTTAAGCAGTTTGTATAAAAGGGCAATTTGCTGAGAACCAGTTTTTAAATATACCCCAGAGGCAATTTACTTAAGTGGCACACACACACACACACACACACACACACACACACTCACTAATTTAAGTGCATTTATCTGACAATTTATCCAGAAGTTTGTGAGGTCCACGGAGGAGGTTCCATGATTATGTGTGATTGTGTGTTCTGCATTCTCTAGACGTGAACACTTGTCCTTGTACATAGTAAGTGCTCAGTTATTTGTTGGTTAATGAATTAGTTGGTAAGTGTACATATGTCTCTCTATGTGAAGAAGTGCAGAGCTACAAATTGCAGTCAATTACAGTGGATTTCTTTAACTTAAATTTTCTTATGCTTTTCTGCCTATTTCCCATCCCTTCTCACACACACACACACACACATTCATTAGTTAGCTTTTAACATTTGCCTATGTTCTATTGTCCTGGGTACCTTGATTGCAAGCCACTCAGGCTTTTGAAAAGTTTTATTTGACAGAGGTGGTATAAAGTAATACCAAATACACCATGTATATTTCTAAAAACTTGCCTTTTTCACTAACAGTTGTATGACCTCAGTCAAGTTACTTAGATGCTTAGTGCTTTAGTTTCCTGATCTATTATTTGGAGACAATTATCTTGATAATTAAACAAGATGATGGAGAATAAAGTGTATTTAGCTCAGTCTCTGGCACATAGCATGTGCTCCATAAATCTTTGTTAAGATGACAACCGTGATTTTTTTTTCTGTCTAGGTGAAAGGATTGGCATCATGATATATATGCATTTATAAACTATAAGACAACTTCTTTTTTTGGTAAGAGGTCAGATTTTAAAAATCAAATAAAATATTATAATTATTCATGTCCATATTAGCTACAGATTACCCATTTAATCAAAGTATTTAAGAAGGTGTATAATAAAATAGTGTAAACAATATCATCATTAACATTTGGATTCAGCAAAGCATGAGTCATTTACTGTATTGAAACCAAAGTTATATTGCTCTTTACAGAATACCTGGTGCTTTGTCAAACATTATCTATTCTAAACCTTAATTTTCACAACTCTCGTTATGGAGGAGTTATTACTTCTCCTGTCTGAGGAGGAGTGAAGTGACATGCCCTAGTCTCATTGCTTAGTATGTGGTTATTCAGAAATGTTCAAAAATCCTGGACCCCAGTGCCGTCTCCCCCATTAGAAGAGGTAGAAATCAATTACCTCTTGGTATTCACTTAAACCACTGGGTTCCCTTTTTCAAGATCAGGGCTGTGCTGAAGTGGCAATAATCAGCCGCTCTGGCACTAGGTCTGATATAAATCCTGGTCCTACCACTTTCTAGCTGTGTGACTTGGGGTAAGTAAGACAGTGAGCTGAGTTTCAGTCGGTTAGTCTGTAAGGTTGAAATAATGACACTTCACCAATTTTTGTGAAAATTAAATGAGACGGTGGGTATATCTATGTGGTTCCTAAATGCCAACTGGTTCGTAATATCAGGGACTTTACATTTTGTGTCTAAACAACCCTCCCTCCTCCCCCCAGCCCCCCACTGCCTCCGTTATATTGAAACCCTGAGGAAATAAAGGTCATTATTCATCTTGATTCCATTCTGCATTCTCTGTGTAGCAGCAAACAAGAAAAAAAATGTTTTAAGTCAGGGAAGTGTTAAATCCACTAGCAACTCTTCGTCATCATGTGCACTGCAAGGGAACAGGTGGGATCAAACGATTTCCAACAGGGCTGTCACTGTAATGATCAGACTAAGTCCGGCTGATTGTAAGGCTGTCTCAGTGATGGAGCAAACAGAGAATAGGGAAGAGGAGAAGAAGCAAGGCAGAGACAAGAGGAGGGGCAGGAGGGAAGGCAAAGAACGAGGAGGAGGCAAAGGAGGAGTAGCGACAGAAGGAGGAAAGATGAAAGAGGGAAGAGAAATGACTCGTGGATGACAATTCGCAGTTTACAATTAACCTGAACAAAATAATATCCCATCTTGATCCTCACGACCACCTGTGATCACTTACACTTTGCAGAAGAGGAAACTAAAGCCCAGGGAACTGAAGTGACTGCCAAAGGCCATGTGAATTGATTTTCTCCCAGGGGTCTTTCTTTTGCCAAATTCCTTTCTACAGTGGTTAGAGGTTTTTGGGGTATGTATATGTGGTCTTCCCCACTATTCTGTGTGAGTTCCTTAAGGATAAGACCTGGATTACATTCAAGCCTATTCGTCCCATAAAATCTGAGGTTCAACACCTTGCACATAATAGGTGCTCGGTAGATATGTTCTTGGATGAATGAACAAATCCCCCAGAATAGCACCTAAAATCAGATGCCATAAAACTAGATTTCCCCTTCCCGCGTTTCATTGTATTGGTGATGAACAGGACTCGGGTGAGACTGTTTGCCTAGACAAGCTTAACCATCTTTCTAGGAATCAGCTTAAGGACCGAGGTAATGGCATTTAGTCATTTATTAAGCAGTTTGCATGGAATCCTCTATGCTTTGAGAAATTCTCCCACTCGTTATTTCATACCAGGAGGTAGTAAAGCAGGAATTATTTGTGACTCATATTTTGCAGAAGAGGAGACTGAGGTCTGGGGAAGTTGAGTGGCTCACATGAATCCACCCAGTGTGGAGTGGTTGAGCCCCGGTTTGAAATCTTCCATCAAGGCTTTGGGCACTGTTTCCGGATCTCTTTCTCTGTGTATATATCTCTGATACCCTTTGACAGCTCAGCCAGCTAAATGGGAATACTGCCTGTCCATGCCCAAGCCATCTGACAATGTTAACACTCATAGAATCAATGTAATATGATGGCCTTACACTGTAAAGAAAGATCTTCACATCAGTAGAGTCATTGCCATAGAGGACAGAGTTACATAGCACCTCTGTCTGTAAAATTGTTTGTTTCCCAGATAAGGAAAACACTGGTCATGTGTACATGCTCTACAACTTGGTAGAAATGGGTGACAGGAGAGGACTTCTGGGTCTTCAAGTGTCCTAAACTGTTCTCACTTGAATGCTCAGCCTGCTTTGCCATAATACCCTGAAATTTGCCATTTTTGGTAGTGATCTCAGAGGTGCTTTTAATACATTTTTGTGGTCATTATTTTTATATCTGAGGAAAAAAAATAAATTTTCTTAATTTGAATTGTTCTTTCAGAGAGAGTACACGTTACCCAATAAAATGAAGCAGTGAACATATGAAAAAAGTAGCCCTTTCTGAATATTCATTTAATAAATATTTATTGAATACCCAATATATTCCACCCACACTTCTAAGCACCACAGATGCAAGAATGAATGAATACAAAAGATAAAATCTCTGAACCCAGAGAGCTTATATTCTATTGGGAAGAAACATACACAAAACATGGATAGAAAATAGAACAGGGGGTGCTAAATGCTATACAGAAGACTATATTTAAGGAAGGAGGACAAAAAGCAATGGGGACAGAGGGTTACTATTTGGTATGGGTAAGATTTGAACCAACGTCTGAAGAAAGGAGGGCATGGTGTTGCCATCTGGGGGAAGAGAGTTCCAGATGGAGGAACATTACTTGAATAGGTCTTGTGCTTGGGTGTCCTGGGAAGAGCAAGGAGGCCAGTGTGGCTGGTGCAGAGTTCATGGGAAATGGTAGGAGACGAGGTCTGCAGGCAGCAGGGGAGCCTGCTGAGCCTTGCAGGGTCTGGATGGGACTGTGGCTCTGACTCTGAGTGAGACAGGAAGTCATTGGAGCATTTATCTGAGCAGAGCTGTCACATGATCTGACTTAGGTTTCCAATGGATCTCCCTTGCTGCTAGGTGGGGAGTAGACTTGGTGGGTGGGCAGAGAAGGGAAGTGTGTGTGGTAAGGAGAAGGGAGATGGATTAAAAGGTTATTCCAAGAGTTTAAGCCTAAAATATTTGTGGTTTAGACCATGATAGTCTATACTGTTCGCTGCAAAGAAAGAGAACTGTCTGGGACAAATTTAGGTATAACTTCTTAAAGGCTTGACTTAAGGGAGAGTTCAGGAAAACGTAAACTCATTTTAAAGTTAGGTGACTGTTTCTACCTCTCTAGAGTAATGTAAATAAATACTATCTTTTATAAGTATATAGACAATTATTCTTTCCAACTGTTAAAAATAAAGTAACATTCCATATCACTTAATCTTGGTTAATATATCACTTGAATCATTAAATAGGTTGTGTGCTGAATAATTTAGCCAATTGTTAAGTGATAAAAGAAGCAAAAGAAAATAATTCTCAAGGCTCTATAGAAGTTAATGGTAGAGTATATTTTAATCAGAAAGTTGAAGTTCTCTCAGAAACACGAATATTGTTATCTTAACATATGAAAGAGGCCCAGGTTGCTAGACATGGAAGAGATCCCACTTTGTAGATGTCCAAACTGAGGCTCAGAAGGGAGATAAACCGTCCACATTACACAAATTTTCTAAGTTTGGACCAGAACCTGATCCTCAGTCCAGCACGCTGCCTCCCCCACCAAGAGCTCTCCTTATAAATATGCTTTGTTGCTAATAGGTTAGAGGGGTTCAAGTATATCATCTACAGCCACTCCTACTAAGAACCCCTCTCTCAGCACCTAGTAAGAACTGGCTTCCATCCATGCCATCCTGACAGCACCATCTTGTTTCTTTGTCTCCTCTCTCTCTGTCTCACACTCTAGCCTCACACAGCCCCATGGGAATTCTAGTCCTTCTGCTCTGAGTGCCTTTTCTATGGGAATCTGCTTGTCTGGCTGGTATCTTCTCACTCTACATATATAGAGAAGCTAAACAGATAATACCTGGATGTTCTGACGGGTCAGGGGAACTCCCAAACTTGAATGTTTTTATTTCTTTACAAAAAGAAGTTACATTTTTAAGCCTTGGAATTTCAATATGTGACTTTGTTCCCATCGCTTTATATGTACTCATGCATGAGTTTTCTGAGGAAGAAACACAGTGTGACTCTGAATGTCAAAAAATGCATAGGATTATTTTTATTATGTTTATGGTAACACAACTTTGGGGGAAAAAATTTGGAAACAAGGATCAGCTAGCTTGGAAAGGTATAGAAAACTAGACCCAGCTCTAGGACTCAGTAACTTTGTCACCTTTGTCAAGGCCATTTCTCCCCAGGGCCTGTATTTTCTGACCTATAAAATAAAGGGAAGAAGAGATTGGGGCTTTGCTTCTACCGTGTTCCCCCGAAAATAAGAACTAACTGGAAAATAAACCCTGGCATGATTTTTCAGGATAACATTCCCTGAACATAAACCCTAATGCAGCTTTTGGAGCAAAAATTAATATAAGACCCGGTCTTATTTTCAGGGAAGCATGGTAGGAGCTGGGGGATCTCAAAGGCTTGTTCCTAAGACTTCACCACGCCCATGCCAGACATTTCCTTTAGTCTCCAGGCCATTTATGCAGTCCCTTCCTCACTCCGTGATCCCAACATCCTCCTTCATACTCTTAAATTCTGTGACTCCCGTTCAGACTACAAGTATTTACTGAGAGCTGCTCTTGTGCTCATTGCTATACCTGGTACTGTGAAGCAATAAAAAGAAATGCAAGACATCATTTATTCTCTTAAGGAAAAGTAATGTGAAGATAGGTCAGTCTGTTTGCATTAGTGAAAAGTTTGCATTATAGAGTTTTTTAAAGGAATGAAGTTTTAGTGTCTTTATGCACCTTCAGTGATTCACAATAAGTCCAGAAAGCACTGCTTAGGAAAGCACTTAGAGGAATGCATTAATTAATCCACCGAAACGCTTTGAAATGAACAAATCAAGGGCTTCTTTGTAAATAGGGGGATCAGAGACTCAGAAAACAATTGATTCTCTTAAATATTTGAAGCATTTTTGTCATAGCTTTACAATATTAATTTGTTCTATTACAGAAGAAAAAAATAACAGTCTAGAGATTTTCTGAGGGATCACATTTTTAGAACGAATGAAATCTAAAATCTGGATGAAAAGTACAATCCCCCTCTGCCTGAAAATCTTCGTTGCTCATTTCTACTTGTCAAAATTCTAACCATCTTTGAAGGTTGAGTTCAGATATTGCCTCATCCATCATCTTCATCATCCCTGCCTTTAAATCTGTGTGGTTGACCATCTGCACTGCCTTAGAGCACTCATGACCTCTACCTTGCCTCATTGCAACTTAAGTACATTTCGTCTTTTGTCTGGGTTGGGATCCCTGGAGCAGGGACCATGTCTAATTCACTCATTCACACTGTGCCTTTTTAAGTAGCAGCATTTTGCATAATGTCACAATGGTGGTCTGACTGCCATTTTGTGATGGATGACTATCATTTGAGATACAATTTCAGTTGTTCTAAGAAAATATAATAATAATGGCTGAAACAAGTTAGCAATTTCTTTCTCGTTTACATTTAAACACACACACACACACACACACACACACACACACACACAAACACAAAGAAACACACAAGGAAACTAGGATTATAGTAAGGTAGCTCTAAAAGATTTGGAAGCCAGGCTCCTCCTATCTTGTTGCTCTGCTATCTCTAAAATGATGTTCTGTCTACATGGATGAAATGGATTCTCTGCCATGTCTGTACTTCAGACCACTGGAAGGAGAAAAAGGGAAAATGGAGGTCCCCACTTCCACTTAAGGCACAACTGGGTAGCTGTGTGCATTGCTTCCGCTCACATCCTATTAAGAGCTTCATCTATGTTCCCCCCGGTCGGTGGTGTGCTGGAGCTCACGCCTACGGCATGTGAGAGCCTACTGTGTGCATTTCCTCTCAACTCCACATTCAGTGAGTCATGCTGGTAACTGGAAATCAGTCATGGGGGAATTAATACCATAGAAATTGGCAAATGTTACAAATTAGGGCCTTTTTTTTCCTTCCACAAGAGTTTATTTTTAAACATTTACTTGTAATCTGCTGTAGCTAGCTGCAAGAGAAGCTGAAAACATGTAGGGTTTTGTTTGTTTGTTGTTGGGGTTTCTTTTTCTTTCTGGACAGCCAGGTATGCAGCTAACAATTCTGTGTATGAGAGCAAGGAGTGGTATTTCTATAGAAGAAGCTAAGACTGGATATTTGCAAACTAGAAGGCTCTATAAACATGACAATCTGGAAGCAAAAAACAAAAAAAACAAAAATTATAAAACCTGCTTTTAAATGTGAAAGAATAGATCTATCCATAAGTATGTGTATGTGAGGGCTTATTACTGCCATCTTCCCAGCTGTGAAAGGCCATGCTAGAGAGAATTAAGCTTCTTTGTGTGGGCTGAAGATATAGACCTCTGCGTAGAAGTTACAAGAGCCAAATTCTGCTCCATTTTGACTATTAACACTGTCTACAAATGCAGCACTGTTTCCTATCCCTGCAAGCGTTCAGGCAAGAGTTGAATGATCACTTAGAGGTTTTCCACAGGGGAGATTTCATTATGACCTGATGTTACCCTAGCCATCTCCAAACCTCTGTTTATCCTCAGTCTCAAAGATACTTTTCCTGACATCTCAGATTCTTAGAGCTTCCAGTACTTTCCTTTATTCCACTTACCACAGTTGTAATTATTAGTATAATAGCTTGGTCTCCTCAACTAGATTATAAAAGCAGCAACTGTGTGATTTTACTCATCATTGCGTCTCTTGCAAAGTATATGGCCACAGCAGGCACTCATTAAATTTGTGCCGAATGGAGGATGGGTGCTATGAGACATCATGTGTGAAAGTGCCTTATAAACTGCTCACGATAATTATCCTTTAAAAATAAGATATTGAAATATAAAACAGAACAGAAAGCAGATGAAGGAAGTGGCTGTAAATACTACCAGACATCCAGGGGGAACTGAATTTGATTTTAAGCTTCTTGGAAACTAAGTACAGAAAGAGAACACGTTGGGTTACTGAATTTTCTTTTTCTTATGGGACAACACTTGTGAAGTCATCCGAAGAAGCCAAGTTTTTCTAGTGATTTATTAAAATGAGATGGTTGTTTCCTCCCAGTTAATGTTTAAGCGTGATCAAATCTCTCCTAACTTAAAAAAAAGACAAAGAAAGGCAAGAAAGAAACCCTCCCTCTACGGACGCTCAGTAGCTATCTCACCTACCTAAATTCTCTGCTACACAGTCTGTACTATCTCCACTTCCTCACCTCCAATCATGATGCCGCTCAGTGCAGCCTTGCTTCTGCTCACACCCTTCTACTGGAGCTGCTGTCATGAAGGCAAGAGTAACTTTGTCCTGGTTGTATCTCTGCTTCAGTGTTTTATTGTATAGACATTTCTTGATTATTTGAAAGTCTTGCCCTTGCTGGCTCATGTCCCTTGGCTCTGCGACATTGAACTGTGCTGGGTCTCTTCCTAGCTTCCTGGATACTCTTTTTCAGTCTCTTTCAAGGACTGCTTGGGCTCTGTTCCTCTATTAAATGTTGGCATTCCTTTAAAATTATTTTCTTTGATCCTTTACTTTTCTTGCTCTATGTACTCTCTCTCAGAAATTTTACCCTTTCTAATGGCTTTAATTGATTGCTGGATACTGACTCCCAGTTTTAGGTTTTTAGACTGGATTATTCACCCAAGTTTCAAACCCGCAGATTTAACTTCCTTGTATGACACCTCACATGCACCTCAAAGTCAGCAGGCCCCACACTGAGCCAATAATTTGTCTTCCTCTTAACCTTTTATTCCCATGTGCTCCCCGTCATAGTGAAGAGCTCTGCTTTCCACCTGGCTTCTCAAGATAGAAATCATGTCGTCATCTTCAATGCCTGTCTCTCTCCGACTCCTTATACCGCAACAGCCAACCACCGAGTCCTATCAACTCTACTTCCTAAATATCTCTCCAATCAGTCCACCGATCCCTGTCACCAAGATCCCTACCTTTGTGTAGGCCTCCGGATTACGGCCACAGCTCTTAACCAGCTATGCTGTGGGCTTGCTCTTCTTCTAATCGATTTTCCACAAAGCAGCCAAAGTGGTGTTTCTGAAGCTACACTCTGAACTTCGACTCGTCCTGCTTAAAACTTATCCATGGCTCTCCGTGGTCTTCAGGATAAAGGCTTAACTCCATAATGAAGCGTAAGGGGCCCTGCCTGATCTGACTCCTGTTTACTCTCCAGCCTTATCTCCTTCTTATTCCCAAACCCCACTCTTGACTCCACACTCCTGCCAGCTGAACTGCATCTGTTTTCTGTGGCACCTGGCTCTCTCTTGCCTCAGGCTCATTGCATATGCTATCCTCCTCCTCCTCTACTCATCCCTCCACTCTCCTCCTGGATTATTGCAATCATCTTTCACTCTCATCTTACAATAACCTCCTTCATTCATTTATTGAATAAATATTTACTAAGCAAACTACTGTGTGCCAGGCACCATATAGGCACTTACAGTACAACAGCCAGCAAGGCAGACATGCTCTCTGACTCTATGGTTCTAGGCTACCAGGTTGTCCTTGACTTTCTAAAACCATGTCACAACTCCCATGGAACACTGTCCTTACTCCACTTGGCACTGTCACCAGTGTATTTTAATAGCTTTTAAACCAGGGTACAAATAAGGCCAACAAACTTTTCCCATAAAGGGACAGATTACGAATAATAAATATTGTTGTCTTTGTAGGACATACGGTCTCTGTCAGCACTATTCAACTCTGCAGTTGTAAAAAACAATGCAGCCATTGACGGTACATAAATGAAGAGTCATGGCTGTGTTCCAATAATACTTTATTCACAATAACAGATGGTGAGCTATATCGGGCTCATTGGACATAGCTTGCTGACCCTTGGTCTAAACAGCTAAACTAGTATGTTCTTATTTACCTTTACATTCATAGTGCGAACACAGTGCTTGGCACAGAGGGCTTCTTGATAAAAGTTTGTTGGATGAATAAGTGAATGGTAAATGAAAAAATTAGGATGGACCTGTGTACTCTTTTTCCTCTGTGGCCATATCTCCTTGGTCATTACATGTTCCACATTCACTGTATGTCGTCAATGACCCCCCGCCCCTTCAACCTCAACCCCACCCCAATCCAGTGGGATGGATTTGTTTGCTCTGTTGATTGAAACATTTGCATTGAGCAAATACCATATCAGAAGTCTTGGTTCCTCTGGTGGTAGTGGTCAAGTTTTCAATCCTTTTTCACGACTCTCCAGCCATCCCCCACAGCATAGTCTTTTGTTTTCTTTCCAGGGATGATAGTTCACTGTTGGCTTCTCCAGATGCATTTCATATAAATCATGATTCACTTTACTCATTTTATGTGTGTATAGATGTACTCAATCTTTTGTTCCATAAATATTTATTTAAACCTACCTTAAAAACTTTTTGGAGAAGGTAGGATATTAGGGGGAAAAACCCTCAATTAAATCAATGCACAAAGCACTTAATACAGGCAGGGCATAGGAGAAGTTTCAGCATGCAGTGGAGACAGAGATAACTCAGATAAAGTACTGTTACTAAGAGGCTTATAATACAGAAAGAAGATAAGAAGGTGAATAAACAATTCCAATATAATGTAGAAAGTGCTAAGCCCTTTGAGGAAGGAATCAGCAAAGTGCTCTGGGACTTTCATAGAAAGTAAAATTTATCTTCAGACAAAGAGATCAAAGAAGATTCTGAAAGAGAAGTATTGGACCTGGACATGGAAAAGTAGGTATTTGGAATTCTGATATGGCACTAAAGGGCCTTCAAGACAGAGGAAAATATAGACATACCCACAAGTTACTAGAAAGCAAGTTTTAATGAACCTACGTCTAGGGACTGGCTGATAAAAGTGCAGCCAAATCCCTTCCAGAAGGTGCCAAGTCCATTCTGGTCTGGAATGCATTGATAATTGGGACATTATGCTCAGAGACTGCAAATTGACATTCTGTCGTTATCCCTCTTGGAATAGAAACCTTGATCCTTTAAAGTAATTAGCATCAATTTGGAGCATGTGTGCAAAAATAAAACACAAGTGTCCAAAAACAGATACATTAAGTTCAATGGTTATGAAGCAAATGTTCTTATTAGCTCCGCCTATGTGAACAACATCAGAAGCAATTAGCATTTAAAAATAGAAGAGACCAGGAGAGTTCACAGTTCACAGTGGAAAATTATTATTTATATAAATGATGACTCGCACTCACCCTTCCTGATCTCAGTCGTGTTATTTCAATGGCTAAAGGATAAGTTTTCTTTCTTGGGGATTAGGAGGGAAGACCGTGATTCTGTGCACATTGTCCTGGTTGAAATTAGGGTGTGTGTGTCCTCTAGCAAACAAACAGGTAGGGCTGTCCTACCTCTTCACTGTGCCTCATCCCATCCTCTGCATGGGTGAAAAGAGGGTTTGCTATGGCAGCAAACCTACCCCCAGAAGCCCACTTATAGGAAGAAGTGTTGGCCTTTGCCAACAGGACACCTGCCTATTGGAGAAAGCCGCAGTGGCCCCACACAGAAGAAGGGGGACAGTTCTTAGGAACTCACCAGTACACACTTTGAAGTGCCTCTTGATGTGCTCTGTAGACCATGGTGCGTCTCCTACAAGGATGGTGCCTACTTCTGGCATCAGGTGTCGGAATGGGGAGACAAACCAGCCTGGGAGCACCTGAGGAACTGAGGTGGGGATGAGGGAACGTTTGGTGTAATAAAGAACACCGGCAGCTGGCTCAGGAGGACTCTGAGTCCCAGCTGTGTCACTAACTTGCTATGTGAACTTGCCAAGCAACCTGATGCTTCTGGGTCTCATCTTCCCAAGCTTAAATTTAGGGGCTGAACTGGGTCATCTTCTTGCTTCATTTTGTACTTTTTTTTTTTTAAATCCTTTTAAAGATGTAACTCAAATCTTTTCTCTGCCCCTTTCCATCTACTTGCCTGCAAAGATGTGGTGAATGGCAGATAAAGGGGTGGGGTGGAAGACACAAATATTTTTCTATTCCTCATTTATAAAATGTATGAAAATATACTCCACACTTCTTTCCCCAAAATAGGTGACTTTAGAAACATGGGACTGACATGGGAGACACAGAAGGTCCAGATGACAAGGTCATGGCCGAACCCACAAGATCTCTATCAGTCTGGGAAACAAACACAGTTGATGGCACCTTGGAATAATTAAGAGCTAAAAGAGAAGGGATTTGCTCAAAGTGGCAGGTGAAAGACAACTATGACTCAACCTCATGGTTCTAAATCCTCTTTCCATCATGTTTTTCTTCCTCAGGCTTTAGTACATCTAACCTGGAATCAGGGCATAGGGATTGATGACCACATGTTGACTTTAAAGAAGAGTATCAGTAGTTTTGTGGAGGTGGAAAGTGGATTAAATCTTTGACCAGTACTTTTCGTTAAAGCTTCGTTCATTTTTTCATACCGTCCTCCCCAAGTTATTTGTTTTTTGTTTTGTTTTTTCTTGCATCGATACCAATCCCCCTGAGCGCCTTGCATATACAGTAGTTCCCCTTAGCTGCAGTTTTGCTTTCTACAGTTTCAGTTACCTGTGGTTAAGTTCAGTTCAAAAATATTAAATGGAGAATTCCAGAAATACGCAATTCATAAGTTTTTAATCACTTGCCATTCTGAGTAGCGTGATGAAATCTCCTGCTGTCCTGCTCAGTCCTGTCCAGGGTGGGAATCATCCCTTTGTCCAGAATCTCCATGCTGCATACACCACCTGCCCATTTGTCACTTAGTAGCCCTCCCAGTTATCAGATTGACTGCTGTGGTATCACAGGGCTTGTGTTCAAGTAACACATATTTTACGTACTAATGGCCCCAAAGCACTAGTGATGTTGGCAGTTTGAATATGCCGAAGAGGGGCTGTAAAGTACTTCTTTTCAGTGAAAAGGTGAAAGGTCTCAACTTAATAAAGGAAGAAAAGAAAATTGTAAGCTGAGGTCTAAGATCTATGGTAAGAAGAAATATATCTGTGAAATTGCTTAATTTAATTTATAAATTAAACTTAGTCATATATATATATATATATATATATATATATATATATATATATATATATGAAAAAACAGTAATTCTGTGGTTTCAGGTATCCAGTGGGGGCCTTGGATACCTGTAGAGAAGGGGATACAACTGTATGTAAATGTTTTCTTTGTTTTTTTTTCGCAAAAATTAAGGGCTCCAATGTCTCTTTGTATATCTTCCCATACACCGGTCCATCTACCGTGTTTCCCCGAAAATAAGACCTAGCCAATCAGCTCTAATGCATCTTTTGGAGCAAAATTAATATAAGACCCGGTCTTATTTTACTATAGTATAAGACCGGGTCTTATATAATATGATATAATATAAGACCAGGTCTTGTAAATCAGCTCTAACGCGTCTTTTGGAGCAAAAATTAATACAAGACCCAGTATTATTCTATTATATTCTATTATATTCTATTATATTATAACCATTCTTATAGTAAAATAAGACTATGTCTTATATTAATTTTGGTCCAAAAAATGCATTAGAGCTGATTGTCCGGCTAGGTCTTATTTTCGGGGAAACGGTATATTCCAACACCTCATCCATGCTTTCATTAGCAATTACCTCAAGCTTTTCTAATTTCCCTGTGTACAGGTCCATCTCTGTTGTTAAGTCATAAGCTCTTTGAGAACTGGAAACATCTTTGTATCCCCCTTTCAAAGCCCTGAAATGCTGTTGAATTATGTTAATTGAATAAATTAACAAAAGAAAGAGACACTTCATCTGTATCCAGATTGTGCCCTTGAAGACTCAGAGTGATGACAAGCTTAGCAGTAGCCTCCATTTTAACTTTCATGAGGAATCAGGAAAGGTCATAGAATGGGCTGATCTGTCTTGGCTGCCTTGGATCTCCTGCCTTATATCTTTATGGCTGTAAACTCATAGCCCTCATTCATGACTACTCATGGGTGGCCAGCCTGCCCAGAGGGACCTTGCCCGGACTAAGGAAATGGGGGAAAAGAGCAAGAAGCCAACTTCTAACCTTTAGTTTGCCAATCTCAGCATGAGGGCATCCCAGAGCCAACTCCCCACTGGCTTGGCCAGCAGCCTAGGTATGTTTTCTGTGCAGCAGCATTGGTCAACCGGGTCCTTGTGAGGGGATCCTGGTGAGGGTCAGGCGCCAGGGGTGGTACCTGAAACAATTTTGGGTGGAATGGGAGACTGTGTGGCCTTTTTGCTAAGAGGTTTGGAGGAGGAGAAGGAGGGGGAAATAATACAAAGAGCCATCTGACTTCTGTCCAACAGGGCAGGCAGGAGAGCAAAGGGGAGGTTTCTCCCATGTTGGTGAAAGACGAGGTGGCATGGGGACTGGGGGTGAGAGGAAGTCCTTATGGACTAGAGAGAGGAAAAGTCTGGAATGAGGGTGTAGGAATGAGAGATAGATGTTAAGAAAGATGGAGAACAAATAAACATAGGAAGCAAGGGAAGGAGGAAAGAAAGGAGAAAGGGAAGGAAGGAAGGAAGAAAGGAAGGAAGGAAAGAAGGAAGGAAGGAAAGACGGAAGGAAGGAAGGAAGGAAGGAAGGAAGGAAGGAAGGAAGGAAGGAAAGAAGAAATGAGTTAAAATGAGAAAAAGAAAAAAGGCACAGACATCCAGAGAAAAAATCAGAACTAGAGTGAGCATGAGAGAAAAATTTGGAGACAGAAAAGAGAAATAAGGGAAGCAACTAAGGGGTGTGGGCGCACTCATAAGACGTGAACAACATGAAGCCTGCCTAACTTCCTCAGCCCAGGAAACTTTCTTTTGTGAACCTGGCACAGGGAAGATCTGTACACTGAGGAAAATGTGCTGAGTCCTGCCCAGGGCCTGTCGGAGGATAGAAACAGATCAATTAACCTGGGTGGGGTTCTCCTGTGCCAGGTCCGGCACTGCCAGTTCTCGGCGCCCGGACAGGCCAGGCCAGGCCAAGGACTCTCACATGGTCATTAAGTTATTAAAGGGCCATCAACTGCAGGGCAGAATTAGCCTTTTACTCTGAGAAAAACCCTCTTCCTGTGCCAACGTCACCTCCACTAGCCCAGCCCCCACTTTCTGGCAGGCCCAGCTCTGGACTCAGTTAAATGGCGCCCTTCAGCCTGAGGAAACTGGCCATTGGGAATCTGAACAGGCTTCAAGGACCCTCCAGGGGCCAGCACAGTATGGTATATCCAATTGATGGAACGATCCTGGGACATATTTGTGGGTGGAGCAGGAGGTATCTAGAGCAGAATGTTCCCAGAGATCTTGGATCACTGGCTGTTCTTTATAGGGAGAAAGATTTCAGGGTCTGGATTCATTAATTCATAAACTCATTTTTTTTCCCAACAAGTTTTGAGCGTCTACAATGAGTGGGACACTGTGCTAGAGACTGAGGATACGGAGATAAGCAAACACATTTGCTGCCCTCAGGGGTAGAGTGGTGGTGACTCTGCTTCCTCTACCCAACACAACAGAAGGTGTGCACAGAGTGTGTCAGGAGCTCCAAGGGCAATGCGACTGATTCTGTTTCTAGGACAAGCAAGGTTTCTTGGAAGGGCACACTTGAACACAGCCTTCACAGTTCAGTAGGGTCCATCAGGCTGAGAAAGCAGAGGGATCCTAGACCAAGAGAAGCACAGGGAAAAGCCCAAAGGTATGGGAATGCAGTAGCTCATCTGGAAGATGAATGGTGGGGGCAGGCAGTCTGGCAGAGATGAGGGCTGGATGGAGGTTGGTCCAGATAAGGACAGGCACAAATGAGGGCCTAGAGACATCCAACATTTTTGTCAGAAGGGAGCTTAGAGATGATGGAAATCACCTTTGTTGTGATTTTTATTTTGTACGTGAGCATACGTGTGTAAGGTAGACTTTATTGAAGAGTGCCTGGAGTTGGACCTCATAGCATCTCAAAGAATTTTGAACTACATAAGTTATTCCTCTTCTCTTAAAAGACCTGTTGGATGTTTTCACTGACTGCTTTACCTCGTGTGGTGACCCCCACCTTATGCCTTTCTTCTCAGTGGTTTTCCTCTGTCTTCCTTCCCATCGTAAGTCCTCAGCCTTCCCTCCAGACAGCCCCAGACTCAGTCAATTCGCTGTTAGGTCTCCTGCAGGTAATGGTAGGTCATCAGAGACAAAAAGCGCCTCCTGTTTACCCAGATCCTCAGTCCTGAGAAGGCAGAGATTAGTTTGTTTGTATTTTAAAAGTTCTAAAAGCACAAAAAGTAAAAAATTAATCTTATGCAGTGCTTTTAAAATATTACATAACTACGTTAACGTTTCCTCATTCAGTCTGTTAGCGTTTATCAGTCAGGATATTTTCCTAAGTTAAATCAAAAATATCTCTCCCTACGTGTACGTGTATAGATGTACGTGTACGTGCACATGCATATTTATAGAAAAGAAATTATGCCTTACATATTGATCTGTTTTTATTTAAAAATATGTTGTAAAAAAATTCAAATTCCGTATCTCATATGCAGTGTAGACTATAGGCTAGATATAAGTTTTCAACTATTTTCCTATTGATAGACATTTGTGATGATTTAACCTGTATACTTTTACAAATGACGCTGCTGCAGACATCCTTGCACATGGACTGTTATGGACTCTTCCTGTTATCTCTAGAGGATGGATTCCTAGAGGTTAGGCTAAGTAAAAAATATGCACATTTTAAATTTCACTGGAAATTGCATCGTTCCTTTTAAAAAGGTTAGTTTACACTCCAACAGACAATTGCATGGCAGTGCCTCTTCCACACTTGCCCTCCTGCACTGGGAGTGCTGCATCATTTGTCAGACGAAGAAAGGGCATAGAGGGAATTAGCAATTGTCTAATAATACACACCTCAGTGTTGGCAATGCTGGTAGCAGGATTTCAGATCTGTTGTCACTCTATAATGAGATAATGCATGTAAAATATTAAGGACAGTGCCTAGCACAATGTAAGTGAAGCATTTAAGAACTGGTTCAGTGTGGAAGATGAATTGGAGAGGAGGGAGAAGAGGCCAGGAGGCTCCCGATAGCTCCTCCCAGGCTGGGCGTAGCGCCTCTTCTCCTGTTCTCCTAGGACTCTGTGCCACAGCTTCACAACATATGTTTAATTAGTTGGTTCATTTTCCACCATAATACTGTCCCTGCAGGACAAAAAAGTGAGAAGGTATGTTCTCTGACACCAGAACTGATGACCTATAGGCTAGGAGGCTGTAGTCACCCTCCCAAAAGCAGTTTGAAGGGTTGAACTTCCGAGTTTGAGATTCTCTCTCCCTAGTAGTTGTTTAATGCCTGAAACTCACCAAAGAGAAAGATATAATCATTACATCATAAAGTACTGTGTGATGTTTTTTTCTTTCGTGTGAGTCTCCTCTGCTTAATTGGGATACAAACTCTTTAAAGAAGCGATCGTATCTTAAACTTCTTTTATCATCTCTTCCACCATGACAACTAGTGTGTTGAACAGCACAGAGGAGGCATTCAACATATAGAAAGTGGGAAAAAGTAATGGGCCTGGTTTTCGGCGTGATTTAAGGAAACCAGTCCCTTTGCTTTCCAGTTGTGCTTCATAGATGTGGATTGTTTAAATTATGTGACTATTTATCTAAAAGTCAGTATCACATTTGCAAAGTGATGAACCCACTGTCAGAACAACCCTCAAAACGGTGCTCACTTCTCTGCTGCCCATGTTCACCAGGGCTCACCCCACATTCTTCAGGTGCAAGTTGTAGATCTGGGTGGGCCAGAGAGGAACCTCTGGGGAAATGGGATTGTAGAAGGTAACAGCCACTGGAAGAATCTGGCCCCAAAGCTAAGGACTACTCAATCAATATGCATGACTTTCAGAATTCCTATTTTAATCGATGAAACGGAAATGAAATTCCAATGTAGCTTTTAGTTTAAAAAGAAAAAATTCAAGTGGTATATGATATTCATGCATACATTTCCTCTGAAATTCTTTTTAAGAATTGAAGAAAATAACCATGTAACATACTGGAAAGAACACTAGCCTAGGCATCCAGAGATTTAATTTCATGCCCTAAATTTATCACCTGGTACAAGCTATGTGATCAAAAGAAGTCGCTTTCCCCATCTTACCTCATTTCACTCACATATGGAATGAGAGGGTTGATGTTATGTAAGCTCTCCTTCAGCCTCAATAATAAATGAGTCCATAATTCCCTGATTAGTGTTGAGGACCCATCCATCCATCCATCCTTTCCACAAATATTTATTCAGTTCCTATTTGTGCTATGTCCACGTAATTTGAGCCCTTCTGCTTTGGGCTCATAGGTTGATGGCATCCTCACCCTTCAAAGCCCTCACACTCAACATATTGTGTACATTCTGACCCCTCCTCCTCCTTCATCCACTTCACATTCAACCAGTGCCCAATGTTTATTCTTTCTCTGTGTTTATCTCTGGTCCATCTTATCCCTTCCATGCTCATCCCACCATTCTTTCTCCAGCCTCAGCAGTTCTCAGTTGAGCTGTTGCCAAAACTTCCTAAATGGTCTCCCAACATCAATAATGTTCCTTTCCAAACCATTATGCAAGAGATGCCCAGAGTTATCTTCAATCTTTCATTTTAATCAACATTTTTTTGAAAGTTTGTTGAATGTAGACACTGTGCCTAGACCCTTAAGGAGCTCACAGTCCAGAGAGGAAGGGAGACAAAATTGAAGGATACGTACAATACTATGTGGGATTGCGATGGCGGAGAACACTCAGTGTTATATTTCTTCCTTTCCTCTCATAAATGCTTGCTCCTTAGTCGTTCCCTCTAACATACACCTCATAGCACTTTCTTCATGCTTCTAACATCTCACTCATGACATCCTTTTAGCAACCATTTTCTACTTTTCTCTCTCCTTGCCCAGACTGTGAGCTTCCTGATGGCAGAGATATGATCAACTTCAGCCATCCTTCTAACAGAAACGCTGGGTGGCTCTCATTTGCCCTCATGGGGAAGTCCAAACCTTTACAGTGGGCATTTAAAGCCCTTAAGAGTTTGGGTCTATTTTTCCAATTAACTCTGCTAATCAGCTCCCATCCCAATCTCAAACCTTCTTCCTCTCACCCCCACTTAACCTCTGGGATCCTGTTATGTAGGTACACAAATGCTTGAACACACTCAGTACACACACATTTGCTGCTTTGGGTAAGCCATGCCGTCTTCTGAGAATACCCTACACAATTTTCCCCCTACTCCCCTGCCTGCGGGGATTTGCCAGGAGGGTCTTATCCTTTCTTCGAGGTCTAGTTTAAATTATATTCTTTCCAAGAACTTTGCAGAGAATCAGATCCACCTATTCAGAATTAATTTCCACCTGCTCCCAAATCCTTCTTAGAGCAAATGTATGGCCTATCTTCTGCAGAGATTTTGTGACCTTTTTGTCTACTTCCCATAGTATGAGCTCCTGGGAGGAAGTGCCCATGTCACCGGGGTTTTTGGATCCTCCGTAACACAGAGCCTCGTGCCTGGCACTTAGGCTCACCCTGCACTGAGCAGTTACCACGTGCCACGTACTACACAGGCTTTCGACGTCCTCACAGCAGGCCAGGAAACTGGGCTCAGGGAGAGGCTAATTAACCTGCCCCATGCAGCAACAGGTATGTGATACAATTTAGATTTGAACACAGGTACCTCTTAACCAGGTTACCCTGTTTCCCTACAAGGGGCCACAATACATGCTGAGTGGTTTTGTCGCCATTTGGAGAAGAGATGAAAGGTAGACTTAACAAATATTTCCTGATTACCTAGGGAGATTTCAAAAAGTTTTTTTGAGTGAGTTGGCATCTGATCTAGCTCTTGAAGATTGAAAAAGAATTTGACAAGGAAAAAGAGGTAAGATTGTTCTCATAAGAGAATAAAATTTGTGCTAAGTCCCGGATGAAGTGAATAAAAGGTGTTTTGGGGAAGAAAATGGGAGCTATTTATTGACTCACATCCCCAGCCAAGCTGTAAGTAACCAAGGGAAGGAACCATCTTGGTCTTGCTCGGAGCTGTATGTCTATTGCCCACGCAGAGTCTAATACAGAGCACACATTAAATAAACTTTTTTTTTTTTTTAAATACACATTTTGTGTCGATTAATCTACTCAATAAATACTATCTAAGCCTTCTTTGTGTTCACATAGTTTTAAACTCACTCTTGGCCTAGAAGGCTGCACATCTTGGTTGCCTTTGTGAAGGCTTTAACAGCCCAAACCAAAACTTTCAGACCCTGAAAACGAAACCTCCAGTCCCTAGAAAGTTTCACTGACCAACCCAGTTTCACTGACTGGCTGAGTAAAAAACAAACATTAAACCAACAGAACAAGCTATGAAAAATCAAATAAGAAAAAAGAAATCTTTCAGTTCCAAGAAACTTATGTATTTTCAGTAATGTGCCTCCTGCAAGGAAACCTGAGGGCTGGGGTGGTGTCAGTTTCGTTTCCAGTAGAGACCTTTGACCGTCTGTCTCCTAAGAAGGGAGGAAAAGCCCCTCTGCCAAGTAGCTGTGCAGGGAGCCTGGGTCTGAGGACACCAAGGGAAATGAGGCAGAATCAAGGAGGTTCTTCTGATGTCTATTAGGTTGTTTCACGCCTCCTCATTTTGTGTTGGAATAAGCTATAAGCAGGTCTGTGTCAGTGAGCACATTTAGATCACAACATTTGTTGAATCAGTGAGTCAGAAAATGGCTCAAAGCAGAGCTACTGAGGGGGGAATTTAGCATGATGAAGTCAAAAAGGCATTCAGTTTGGGGCAGGAGAACCAGCTGGTTCCTTCTCCACCATGTATTAGCTGGTGCAGGCACATCTGAGCAGGCACATCTTTTCTCTGGGCCTCAGTTTCCCTTTTCAGTTCTGACATATTTGGCAGGTCCTCATTATGGTAGGAGAGGAAAAATGCATGCAAAACACCTATAGTTGTTTTAAAAGAAGACATTCATGGAAAGCTCTCTATGTGCATGGGGATCTGGGAATTGGAGGTTTTTTCTCTTTATTTTAACCCCCACCTTCCCCACCTTGGCACAGTTAACCTTTTGGGCGGGATAATTTTCTGTCATAGAGGATTGTTTTGTGCACTGTATGATGTTTCCCACCATCTCTGATCTGTACCCACTAGATGCCAGTAGCATTCACTACCCTCTCCCCAGTTGTGACAATCCAAAATGTCTCTAAATATTGCCAATTGTTCCCTGGGGGGTGAAACTGCCCCCTTGTTGAGAATTTTAGTCCTTGAGTTGTATTCCCAACAGAAACTGACAGATTCTTTAGAATAATACAGCTACAGAGGGACTTGGGAGGGTGTGGAAACCAGGCAGAGGTGCCCTCCAAGCCTAAGAACCTGGGGATGGGGCATCCCGGGCAGCTCAGGGAAGTTAGAAGTGTTTGGGGTCTGGAGGCAGGAAACTGGCATCAGTGTCCCTGCATTATCACTGGCTGGCTGTGTGACCCTCATCATACTGCTTAACCTCTCTGAGCCTCAGTGTCCCCATGAATCCTAAGGAAGTAATACTTCCCCTCCATAAATCTTCCTCCTATCCTTCCACCTCCATACACACCACCAAAAGGTAACCACTAAAAGTAACACATGTGAAAGCACTGTGAGCTAAAAAGCACAAGACAAATACATGTTATCTCTGTAAAGCATTATTCTTTTTTCCGAGAGAGCACAGAACAGGAACTTTATTCCTAGATAGTTTTTCTGTCAAGAGCAGTAATGGTGACATTGAAGGTACCACCTCAGCAGTAATGAAAACAAATAATGGAGAACACTCTCAGAGAACACAGCCACAGTGCCAGCTCTCAGACTTGATTTCTATTGGGTCGTGAGTTAGCAGGTTTCCAGTAAAAATGAAAGGCCTCCTCAAAGAGGGCATCGCGGTATTAGGCAAAGGCAAGAATGGGCCACCTGGCTGTTCACCTACTGGTAGTAACTTGGCCCTATGCGGACTCTTCAACAAGGCCATCAATCTGGAAGGTGCCTAGGTGACTCATGTCTTCCCCAACTGAGAACTTCAGAACCAAGAGAGGTTTCTCAGAGTGGGAGTCAAGGAGCTCTGGTTACATTCAGGCCTGGAGTGGGCGGCCCTCCCAAAGACTCTGTCCAAGCCCAATAAGGCTCTGTCCAGGGTTTGAACTGCACTCTCCAGTTATGGGAAAGTTCACCCCTAGAGTAACATCCTAGTAAGCAGACTAGGTACCAGGTCAACAGGCTGGTGACTGTCTAGGAAGCCTAATTAACTCAGAAAAAATCTAAACTTCCAGATCAGAGACCACCAGGGTCCATGGGACACATTCAAATTAGAAGGAATCATATAAATCACACCTGTGAATCCTTTGGTATGTGGACAGTTTTTTCATCCTTTAAGGGTGGTGTAGAATTGTGGCTAAAGCCTTCACTTCTGAACTCTGAGTGTGTATCCTGGCTCTGCTCCTTGCTAGCTGTGTGACCGTGGGCACTCAGTGGGTGCGAGGTAAATGTTAGCTATACTATTTGGTGTGCTACTTGATGCTGACAGTGACCTCTGAGGCCAGTGGTGAAATCATCTTCACGTTGATTTAGATGTAGAATCTAAAGTTCAGATAAGTGTATCCTCACATAGCACCCTCACACCCCTTCGCCCTTCTCTGCTTCTAAGTCACTCTTTCTTCTATCTCTGCTGTTTAAATGCCATCGATGCCTCAAGTCTCTTCAAATGTTAGTTCCTCTATAAATTCTGCTTTCAGAATGGAATTCCTCTCAGCTTTTTCCAAGCTCTGCAGCATTTTATTGGTATCTCTATTTCACTGTGTCCCTCGCCTAGGCCATAGTAGGCAAGAGAAAGGACCAAGATAAGGACATAACACACTACAGGCTGTGATAAAGACCCGAGAGAGAGGTACAGGTGAAGAACTCAGAAGGATCAAAGGAAGGAGAGTTTCCTGCCTGAAGCACTCATCCCTCTTTCTCCTCTCTCACAGTCATAATATGTCACGGTGCCTTTTAACGTCCTCAGACGTTCTGGTTCCAGTCAAAGCTAACTGCATACACGCTGTCTCCCTTCTGAGACAGAGTATTTTAGGGGGCAGGACACTTCGGATTCACCTTCACAACCCCCATAGCACATGGCCAAAGGTTGCAAGAGCTTAAAAATGCGTATGGCACTGAACTGAGAAAAGCTTGCTGACTGACAGTGGGCGACGGTGTTGAATGACGGCGGAGATGATAATGATAACAGGGGGGTTAATTGAACCGAAACCCAGCCATCACGAAGGGTGATATACGCACGACGTTTCACTATGACTGAGTGAACAACAAGAGATTCACGAATCAGACCTAGAAACGTAGCCCACTCATTGGCAAACTGAAAAGAAACTGGTAAATGGAAAAGGCATATGGGGGGGGGGGGGGAGACTATCTTATCAGCTTGAGCCTGATCTATAGATTAATGTAGCCGTGGTATAGGAAATACTGTTCCCCTGATTGTTAAAAAAAAAAAAAAAAAAGTGTGACTTTTTAAACCATTTAAGAAATCTATTACATTGTTCATTAAGGAAGATATAGAAGCTATGTGAAGGTATAGATATGAGAAACCATCTCATCCTAGCAAGTTGAGTACTATTAACTTTAGTTCCCTTGTTCTACCTGTCTGAGTTTGTGTCCTTGAGATCATACTGATTCTGTATATTTCATAATATATTTTATTTATTTTTAAATAAATAACAGATGCATAAGGTACAAAGTTCCAAAAGCACAGAAGGGCAGGCAGTGAAAAATCAGTTTCTCTCCCTCTTTTGCCGCCCATCACCAGCTTTCGCCCAAGTCTTTCATATGATCTTGGAGCGGCGTCCTGTGTCTACCACCATCCATTGTTTGAGTGTGGTAATAGCCCTTAATCCTTCCAGGTTCTCAGGAACCAAAAATTGTCTCTAAGAATGAAACATGTCCCTGATGTAACATCTCTGTGCTCATAAAAGATACAATTATACTACCTCTATCCCAGTTACATAACCGGAATTCACAGTGCAACTCTTCTCTAAAGAGAATTCTCAACTGACAAAGGTAGTTGGAGGCACCCACTCAACCAAGATGCAATCCCTTAACAAGCCTCTGTCCCAAAGATGTCCCTGAGATGTTCCCAGCACCGCACAGTGGTTCAGAAAGCTCAGAACTTGAAATCAGAGTGTGCGTGAGTCTGGGTTGCAGTGACTAAGACATTCACCCCAGGCCCATAACCCTAAGGGCAGGCCCCTCCTTCTCCCAAGATCAGACCTGGCAAGGACTTCCTCACCTTGTTTTGCCCTAGGGTGCTGGGCTGGGAGGCTGGAAGAGTGGGTGGGGGAACTCCAGTACTAATAAAACAGTTTAAAGAAAGTAATTTCCATAAAATCTAGCTCAAAATAGAGAAAGCCATTCTATACTTACCCAGACTTGGTCCTCTTCAGACTCACCTCCCTTCCCCCTGCGCCCCCCGCACCCCCATACACACATACATACACATACACAAGTGGAGGACTGGAATCCAGGATTTTCCTTGAGATCTAGTGCCGTGTGCTGCCCATGGGCTTACAGTCACAAATCCTCCCACTGTGAGCATGCGCTGCTTACTGCCTCATTGTGGATCTTGTCTTCTACAGGCAGTTTCAAGAGTTTTTCGGGAATCTGCTACAGTTTGGAAGTTTATTTGCCAGTGAAGTGAATTTCCCTCTCGGTTCTCCTTCCTCTCCTCCCAGTACCCATCTGATAAAGTTACAGAAGGCATCTGGGATTCACAACACCCCCCACCAGCCCCTCACTGAATAACACATCGTCTGGCAACAGGAGGCGTTTGATTACATTTGGATGGCACGTCTGCATCAACTCCAGTTGTCCCTGAATTGAAACTGATGGGCCTCACGTGCTGTAGCCAACAGTTTGTCTTCACCCACTCCCCTCTCTGAAGTGAACCTTTGTCTGGGAAAACAAGAAACCTACGTGCCATCCTGGGTGAGAGACTAACAGGAGCTGTGTCCCAGCATTGCATTGCATCCCAGGCCTGGCAGGCAGAGCAACATCAAGCCATGCTTCAAGCATCTCTGGAGAGACCCTCTGAACTAGAGGACACAAATGTTCTCTCTGGAGTACTGTAGCCTCTGTGTTCATTTCAGTTCATGGGCATGGAGTTCTCACTGTGTTCAGCGTAAGGCCCCAAACTGCTGTCTCCTTTAGCAGGCCTCCATAATCTCCCTCCACCTGTTCTGACTTATTTGGTCTGTTAGTCAGTGCTGCAGGCAGAATAATGGCTCCCCAAAGATGTTCAGATCCTAATCCCCAGAACCTGTGAATAGAGTATTATATCACAGGAAGGGGAAATTAAGATGGCAAATGTAATTAAGCTTGTTAATCAGCTGACCTTAAAACAAATAGGGTGATTATCTATCTAGGGTATTGTGGTGGTCCCAGCGCAGTCACAAGGGTCCTTACATAGGGGAAGGAGAGGCAGATGAGTCAGAATCAGAGTGGTAACTTTGTGAGAAAGACTAGACCTGTTATTGATGGCTTTGAAGATGGAGGAAAAGAACATGTACCAAGGAATGTAGGCAGTCTCTACAATCTGGAAGAAGAAAAAAACAAATTCAAAACAAAACAGATTCTCCCCTTGAGCTTCCTTGATTTTAATCCAGTGGGACTAAACTTCTCACCTCCAGAACTATCATAGTTGTGTTGTTACAGCAGCAATAAGAAAACAAAACAGACACCGTGGACTTGCCATGTTCTAGCCATGGTACCAGTGCTGAGGGAACATTCCCACAGCATGTGGTTTGTACCTTATATCCATCATCAGAGTCCAACAGGGAAATGCAAGCCACTGTCAGTGTCTAACACAGGGACTCCAATGCTAGTCAATGGTTACACAGGTGAATGAAGTTGAGAAGCCAATCTAGGCATTATCAATAGCAGAGGTCGCTACTACTGGGCTGGGCTAGAGGCACAAAGAGAGGAGGTCTTGTATCCGTGTCCAAAGGCCACTTAGTGGAAGCTGGACCATGGCAGGCCTGTCTAGTAGGAACTGGGGCCGTGAGGGGACAGAGACCTGCTATAGAAGCTGCCTGAGGCAAAAAAGGAAAGAGAGAGATACCCTTGTTTCTCCCTTTCTACTACCCGCCAATCTTCTCCCAGTGCCTCCCATCGGCTGTTCCCAACTGGAAGCCAGCTGGGTGAGAGCCTGAGGCAGGGGACAGCTCTTTTGCAGTACAGAGCAGAGCTGGGGGAAAGCAATGAATGGATGAATGGATTTGAGGAAGTGCAGGCCTGAGAATGGCAAACACCTCCTTTCTGCATTGATCACAATGACTGTTGAAATGTTATTTATTTATTTAGCCAAATTCTTTACCCTACATAATTCTAAGAGCCTACATGATCTGGCCCTGCCTCAACTTCTCCATCCTCCGCAGCAAATCCTCCCCCTCATTCATAGCATCCCCACAACACTGGCCTGTGCTCTGTTCTCCACATGCCAGGCAAGTCCCATCTTGGGACCTTGCACTTGATTTTACAGCCTCTACTGGACTCTCCACCCCTTGTCTCTCCCCTAACTGATCATTTTTCATAATTCCAGTCTCAGCTCAGCTAACTTCTTCCCCCACCTAAAACAGGCCCTTTCACCAAAAGTCTCCATCACACCCCCCTGTTTTATTGTCTTCAGAGCACCTATTATTACATGAAATTATCTGGGTTGTGTGTTTACTTATTTATCATAACCTTCCCAAACCGTAAGTTCCTTGAGGGTAGGGATCCTGTCTTGTTACTCACTATATCCTTGTATCAGCGTTGGCTAGATGTCTACCAAAATCTGTTTTTCCTTCCTGGAAACAAAGTGAGGCTCATTTCATATTTCTTTGTGGTTAGGTGTGACAGAGTTCTAGCTAATGGAGCATGAATGGAAATATATGGCACTGCTTCCAGGCCAGGCCAGGAAAACCTCCCATGCATACCCCTGCGTGTGTTTCCCCTTTTGCCAGATGATGACAAAGCCCGAGGGGATGGTAGAGGCACAGATGAAAGGAACCTGGGCTCTTGAATGACTAAGTGAAGGAGTGTTGCCCCAGCAACATACATACTATCTAAGACTGTTAGGTGAATGAAAAATAAATGTGTTTTGTATTAAGTCATATTAGCCTACCCTAACTAAAACAATTCCCAATACTTGGTCCACAATTGGCCTTCAATAGTTATTGAATGATTGAATGTTAAATTCTCAATAATCATGTGTTTAGTGACGGAATATCTTTTTCTTACCCGCATTTCCCACCAAACCAGACTCCATGGAGTGGAAAGTGTTATTCATCTCTGTGCTCTGGATGCCTCCCATTGTACCTAAACCTTCCTAGATTAAATGGGTATGTGTTACACTGAGTGTCCAGGCAGCATGAGGGCGACAGTGGTTGACAAAACACAGACTAGAAGCGTGAGTCTAAAGGAGTTCTACGTTGCTGTAACCACCACTATTTGTGCAGCAATTTAGACTTTATGTGGGGCTCTTCACTTGATCCTTATAACAACTCTGAAAGGAAATTACTGTTATGCTTCCCGGTTTACAGATGATGACTCTGAGCTTGCAGAGGTCAATTATTTTGCTCAAGGTCTTACTGTTTCAAACAATACAGTAGGAATTAAATGATTGTTCAACAGTATTTATGGAGTGCCTATAACGTGGAAGGCCCTGACTGAAGCCTCTGTGCCTACTAGGGGCTCAGGAAACACGGGAACCTACAGTTCTGAAGAAGCTGGAATTGCCTCCCGGAAGATAAAAGGGAGGCCTCAGTTCTAGCCGAAGGCTGAGGACAAAGAGGATTGACTGTGTCATGAAGCTTATGTGTTCAGCTGTGACCTTGCTGCTGCTGTTAGAGTCGCTCAGTGCAAGTTTCTGGGTGGTCTGCCAGCTTGCCTGGAGGCAGCAACATCACAGCCACCCTCAGCAGCTCTCCTACTTGCCCAGGCTAACAGCCCTGGCCTTCTCAGTCTGCCCTTTTCCATACATTCTTTCCTCCTTCCCATGCCAAGATCTCACTAGATGATTTAGAGTGGGTTCCAGGCCATTTAGCTCAGTCAGAGATTTGGGTGAAAGTTCCCTCCCACCCATCTCAGGCCTCAGATAACCCATCAGGGTGTGACAGCCTGCGCAAAGGAGGGGGAAGAACCACCATGGAGATTTCCAGACACAGGACTGGAGCAGAAGTTTCTGCAGCTGCCGTATTTATCCACTCTATTCTGGCTGTACAAAGCGGGTCAGCAATGGGTTGGTTGGAAAACTTAGGACAAAAAGCTGAAGAGGACTGATGTAACTGGTCTAAATAGAAACAGGAAAGGTCCCCTGGAGGGTCACCTGCAGGCTGGGTTATTTGCCAAGGCAGAGAGGACAAGCACTTGTGTCTGAAGGGGCAGGTGAATGGAGAGAAAGAGGGAGGTTAGGTCTTTGGCAGGGCTTAGCCTTTCCCAGCCTGACAACACACCTCTCCGTGCTCGGGTGCCTCTCTCTGTAAATAAATCCCGGCTGCTCTTACAGTGCAGGATGTCCCACATACCGTACATCTGAGGTGGGGTGAAATACAAATATGCCTTTTCATAATAGCTTTACACCTGGGGCAGCAGAGGACCGGTTTATTACCTTGGTAAACAAAAGTTAGAATTCAAGCAAAGTACAAACTTTGCCCAAGGCACTTCTGACAGTGCACCTTGTGTTTGTGAAATGAACTCGATATATGTATATGATGTGAAGCAATGGAAGGCTGGGCTTTTTCTTTTCTTTTCTCTCTCTCTCTTGTCTGATTTCCAAGGTTTAAAAGGTTGGGGTTGGAGGGTGGCAGGGAGAGGGAATTTGCTTTGGCTCTGGTTTTTTTGAGCATTTTGAAATCATGTTGTTTGGTGTGAAAAAATATGTGAGCTAATTTATATTGTTTTCCAGAGAGTGCACTTCTTGCGGCTCTCAGGGTGACAATTAGAGTTTGTGTGTGGGAGACAGGGTAAACCAGTTTTGGAAACACATAAAGGAACAAGAATTTGCATTGAACTTAAATATTTAAAAAAAATAAGAAATATTTATCCAGTGCCTATTTTGTGCCAAGAGCAGAGCCACGAATTTCACAAGCATTATTTCATTTAATCTTCACAACCACATGGAGAAGGAATTATTGATCGAAATGTCCATTTTACAAGTAAGGAAACTACAGTTGCTGAAGAGATTCAAGCCCCAGTTTTCAAATTTCACATTCAGGGTTTTCTATACTGTCCTCCAACTTCTATGGCGTCACAGACCATATCCTGTCACCTCACCTTGCTTGCCTTCCCTGTGTGCCCTATTATCCTGCCTCATTTTCTGCCTGCACTTGGGGACAGGACAGATCTCCATGCTTTGAGGCATTTCTGCTTAGAGTATTTCCCTACTCTTTAGAGGCCACCTGGCCATCGGGGCCAGCCTCACCAACCAGCACTTCCATGCATTCAAGTGCAAAGGATTCAAAACATGTGGATTAGATTCCCCCTGAAAGCACACAGAAGCTCAAAAGCAAAGCAGCAGCGGTGAAACGAGAACACACCTCATGTTCATTTGGCTCCACAGAATGCCTCGGCCTTCTCCCATCCCCAGCCTGAGTAAATCAGATAAGCGTTAGCAAAAGCACCTGAATGTTAGGGGGTTCTTTTCCAAACCAAGCCTTTGAACCTGAAGAACTTTGCCCATCTCTGTTTGCATGTTCTCTCCTCAAACGTTCAGCTAGAATTTGCCTGATTCGAAGCTCCAGTCAGTGAAACTTGGACTCTTTCATCTACAGATTAATTCCCAAGCTTCCTAAAATGAGAGTGAACTCATTAGGCTTACTTTTGAAAGAAGTCTATATTAGTGTATCATCTTGTGCTGGTCTTCACAGATGAAGGATTCCTTGCAGGAACATATTGAACTGAGGCTAGAGAGGGGTGGTGTCGTTAAAGCATTGCCAACTCAGCAGTGGCAGGGTACCAGAGCTGTGGCTGCTCGTGCCTAGCAGGATTTCGAGAGAAACCACAGTCCCCCTCCTCCAACATCCCTACCAAGCCCCAACCCCTAATATTAATGCAACTTTCTTTGTAGCTCCTTAAGGAATGCCTTTGGCTTTATTTACTGCAATTTTTTTTTTTTTTTTTTAATTATTGCAACACAAATACTTATTGTAAGGAAACAAATTTTGGTTGCAAATGGATTAAACATAGTCCCTTGAAGCCCTTGAGCAAAAAGAAATGGGGATCTCTGGGCTCTGAGACAAAGCTTGGTCAAGAATTCTTGCTTTGGATACTGCTCAGAAAACCCAGGCGAGCCAAACAGAGGAATGTTAGCCCTCAAATGAACTTTAAAGAGAATCTAACCCAATGCCTTTCTCCTATAGAGGAGGAAACCGAGGCTCAGAGCGGAATAAGCAAGGCCAAGGCTTACACAGTCAGCCAGTGACAGGCCTCCCAACTCCCTGGGCTCATGGCTGTCACCATTCTATCTTTCATACTGAAAGAAAGATTAAATAAAGACAGAAGCCTGGTCCCAAATCCTGGCCTGGATCCACTTATCCTGGCTTTTCCTCACTGCTTGTCAAGACATGTTCATAGATTGAGTTCATGGAAAGATGTTTACCCTGAGAAAGAAGAGATGAGAAACCTGGAATACCTCTGACACATTGCTTAGAAACCTTATTCAAGAGATTTGGTGTGCCCTAACATGAGTATGCTTATAGACCAGAGAAGTAATGCTTAAAAAGAAATCTATATTCCTTTCCTACTTCCAATTTAATTCTCTTTTTGGTTTTCTTCCTGGTGATTCTAAGTTTGCATGGGTCCCTGTTATTGGGAAGTGTAGTCATCCCATGACTGTGTCCTAATTTGAAGTAACCGATAGAAGGTTAGACTATCAGGAGTAGAAGGAAGTTTACTCTGGACCACATTCTTTGGTTCATACATGAGTATAATAGAGCTGAGAGAGGGTAAGTGACTTATCCCAGTTATTCAGCACATCAATGGACTCAACCATCAATTCTCCCAACCATGTAGAAGAAGGGTCCTTCCATCTGACAATTACAAAGTAGCTCTCTTTGCAATACTTTTATGAATAATTAATGGCCGTGCCCAACTCCAGGGAGGTGAATACTTATTGCAGCCTAAGTCTGACTAATCCATAGACATCTCTGTGAGGCATGGATTGTGAGTTATCCTTCCTATATTATATTTCATGGAAAGACCAGTACACAGACAACAAGGGAAATTGCCAAGATTGCATGATGAATCAGCAAAGGTTGTGAGGCAACATGTCATTGGACGAGGAATCAGAAGACATAAATTCCCATCTTTACACTATCTCTAACCATGTGTGAGTTCTTGGGGAACTCACTAACTTCCCTTTTT
Source organism: Rhinolophus sinicus (assembly GCF_036562045.2). Lineage (NCBI taxonomy): Eukaryota > Metazoa > Chordata > Mammalia > Chiroptera > Rhinolophidae > Rhinolophus > Rhinolophus sinicus. Next base: position 50,845,789 of record NC_133751.1, read on the forward strand.
GAGTCTCAGTTTCTCCATCCATGTTAGGGCTTTGTGGGTGACCTTGAAGAACCTTTCAGCTCTCTGCCTCATGGCCCTAGAAAGCAAGGCTCAGAGCTAGTTCATACCTAAAACATCATTGTATGAAGCCAGAAATTGAGCTTTATGCAAAAAAATAATAAGTTCAGTTTTATTTTTTTCCATGACTTTTTTTCCCCTCAAGTTGTTTGTGCCTGTTATAACTTGTCTGCCTGCAAAGGCAAGCGTGTAACACAACAAATAAACTAATAACAGACAAGTAGCAATAGGAAAACTCAGAAATATATTTTTATCGTTTTTACTTTTGAAGTATATAAGGAAAATAAGATAACATATATTGAACACTTATCACAGGTTATCTACACCATCTTATTTAAAATCTTTAAACAATCAGTGTTGTCATGCCCTTTATTCAAAAGAAGGCACTGAGGGGCAGAGATGAAATAATTTGCTTAGTAAACACAGCTGTTAAGCAGTAAAGCCCAGTTTTGAAGCCAGCCTTCCTGACTCCAAAGCCCAGGTTTTCCACAGTTCCAAGTTGCATACATAAAATACAGCCCTATTGTTTATTAGCAAAATTGTTTTTCCTTAAGAAAGGGAAATAAAATGTATCGGCATTTTATTGGACTCCATGAAGAATAGCACCCTGACTTCCCTGGGCTTCAACATTTGAACCTCTTTGAAAAGAGGCAAAGAGTGTGAGGCAATAGTCTGACTTTCCCTAACAATTTTGGAGAGAAGGTAGACTGATGTCTAGAAATATTCCAATAGAAACATTTATTAAAATACCCATGGCATTAAAGGCCAGGTGGCTGTTTCTTTGTTTAGGATTCATGTTACTTTAAACACGCATCAGGCTGTTGTCCTTTCCTCTTCATATTTATTCAGTCCTGTAATCCTCCTGGAGACACATGGCAAGATTAGAGTGGACTTGAAGAAAGTGTTTTTGATTCAAAGTCTCCCTTAAGAGGAGAGTCCGGGTAGTGTCTCCCCAAAGTGGCCCATACACCGTCTCCTAACCTATTGAGTAACTGGTCCCAGATCCCACAAGTTCATTCATCCAACTTTTATTGAGTGTCAGATGCTTCCAGCACAGTGCAAAGCTAGTGATACCAAGACAAATACAACTTAGCCTTGACCTGACCTTGGACATCTAACTCAGGCCAGGCCTAGACCACAGGAAAAACCATGGGAGGCTGCATTGTCCTGTGCCTGCTTCCAGGATCTAGAGATAAAAGTCAAGCGACGCAGCAACGGGCCCTGCATTTTCTGTTTTGGCTTCCAACAGAATGGAAATTGCTGTGCCTTTTTTGTGCCCCAGTCATTGCCAGAAAACCAGAGAATGTTAAAGTTTGAAATGACTCTGGAGATTTGGCTACCACTTCACTTCAAATCCCTGGAGTTGAGGTTACTGAGGTTAGGGTGTAGAAAGGTTTTCCAAGGTCACCCATAAGGCATGGGGCAAGGCTGGGACTAAAACCCAAGTTCAGTGTTCCTTTCACTGCGGCTGTCTAATTGCCTTGGTAATGGGAAAGACATTAGCCTAGAAGGAAAAGAAATCAGTCTTTGTTTAATGAAGAATTGCACCCAATGGATAGACATCCCTGCACTTCCTCAAACTACAGAGGCTTGTGATGACGCTGGACTGATTCTGTGGCCTAGTAACAAAAACACCTTATGCTGCAACCACAGTACATCCTGAACTCACCCGACCTTTACATGCTCTGCACGTTATATTCCCTGGGTCTAGAGTAGCCTCCCCTTCACTCCTCGTGGCAAATGCTTATTCTATCAGACCCAATTCCATTCTTTCTTCTGTAGAAATGTAGGTAGTGGAAACTACATTTTCCAGACCCCACGTCCCTGTGTAGCGGCATTGGCCACAAGAGATATTTTGCACAATATTTGGAATATGGAAGTGAAGCTACTATGTTTTAATATTTAGAGGTTGGTGCGGGACACCATGTGTTACGCATGTTTTCCCTGATCTGCTGGCTCACCTGTTTAGGGGGTCAGCAGCTGAGCCCTCAGCTCCTCCAGTTCCCACCTGATCTCCTCTTGCAGCTCCTCTGAATCCTGGACCAACATGGAGAGCTCCAGGGGGAATGCCAAATTGTCCTGTAGGTCACTGACATCTCATCGGAGGCAGTGAGAGGCAGAAACGGGCTCCAGTGTGTCCTTGCAGATTGTAGTCCATCACTGCTTTCCCTGTGTCACGCCTGTTTTCTTTCCCAACTGCCTGCCCTACTGACTCCAAGTCTAAACTGAGGCAATAGCCTCACATCGACTGATTAGCCAATCCCTGCAATTGTGAGGAACGAGCCCTGATAATGACTCTCGGACACTCTAGCCTATGTAGTGGTTCTGCTTCTCTGGTAGGACCCTAACTGATCAGGAGTCCTCTGTAAATCCCCAGGATTAATCATTTCTGGCTGTGTACTTCTATGAGAGCGTGTAGCACATGCTGTGCTGTACTTTAATGATTGACACGCATGCTTACTTCGGGCCAGGTACTATCCCGAGCACTCATTTAATCCTTGCAACAACCTAATGAAGTAAGTGATGTTATTGTCATTTCCATGTAATAGATGCAGCAGCTGGGGACCAGAAAAGTTAAATGATTTGCCATGTTTTAACAAATAGGTAGGGAAAGGCCCAGGATGCAAACCAGGCATCCTGGTCCGTGGCGCTCTGAGCCTCCTTGCACTGGGTTTTTCCAGGAGCAGGTCTCGTCCATTACCAAGTCCTGGCCCTAAAATGAAGGAACGAATGAGTGATCCATCTACTTCACCTGAGGAGAAAATGAGTTTTCTACAAAGTGGATGGAGGGCTGATAACAATGGAAGCTTTGGGACTTAGGGTCCTTCAGCCCCTTGAATACCATCTTTCCCAGAGTGGAAGGTGAGATTACAAACATCCAGAGTCAAGGTCTTGATAGTGGAAAAGAGACCTGCTTACACACAAAGTTTACATCACCCGACAGCCGTCAGCACGCTCACCACAGGGAAAATCAGTACTGACAATGCAGTGACCACAAGACGAGCCTGCTTTGCTCCCCAACACAAGCAGACACCCAACCCTGGGTGGAGCCCTCTCTGCCTGTGAGTTTCCCTGAGTTGGAGGGCTGAGGGCTGGAGGGCAGAATTCCCACAGTTTCCAGGCATACACTTAGTGTTTAATGCTTCACTTTTTTATACTGTGGTTCCCCGAAAATAAGGCCGGGTTTTATATTAATTTTTACTCCAAAAGACGTATTAGGACTTGTGTTCAGGGAATGTCATCCTGAAAAATTGTGCTAGGGCTTATTTTCCGGTTAGGTCTTATTTTCGGGGAAACATGGTATGTACATAACAATGCAATGTGACCCCAAAACTATCCTTTTGTATGTCACAAACATAAACTTGGACTCATGTTGAATTTTTAATGTGGTTGTCAATTTCTAGATATCAAACTAGAATAAAAAATCAAGTTTGGATTTCAAACCAGAGTATTTTGGGCAGGAGAGTCTGTTGTTCAGTATGAAATCGGGTGTTCCTTATTCTCCTATCCAGAAGGGATATAGGAACATTTCTGGCCTCTATCTTACGTGTGACGCACAGACAATTTAAAAAAGAAGAAGAAAGGAAGAAAACTAAGAAAATGGAAAATAAATTAAAATGTATAGGAAAAAAATGGGAGGAAACAAAAATCAATTGCAAAAACAGTTAGTTTAAATGTCTTTATTGCTCTTCTAGGGCACAGAAGGGAGGCAGGGAAAGGTGCAGAAACTTTGCAACTTGAAGTGTTCCACTCTTCACATGTTCCACAAAAGCTAAACCATGAGAAGGGTTTGTAATATTTGAATTCAGGGCCAGACTTGGGGGAGGATCTCTGAATTGATCTAGTCCAACCTTTCATTTCAAAGATGAGGAAACTGAGGCTTTGAGAGATACCTCCTCCAATTCTCCAGTGATGCTAGGCAACTTGAGAAAAGGCCGTGAGCAAACGTGTCCTGACTAGAAGCAGGAAAGTCAGCTGAGACCCAGTGCCCCATCCCAGCATAGCACCTACCCTCCTTGTACAGGGCTTCACCTGCTACGCGAAGCTCCACAGTACCTCATGCTCCTCTGTGGGATGCTAAAGCAAAAGATTCGGAGTGTGCCAACCTGTGGCCTTGCTGGTAATAAAATTCTGTTGCCCAGCCTGTGGCATGTTCTTGCCTTCCTGGAATTTTAGTCCAAGCTCATAAACCCTTTTCATTCTTCCCGCCTCTTCTGAGACCTGCCACATCCCCAAGCCCCCTGACAGAAACTTCACAAAAGCTCCATTTTCGTTTCAAATCCTAAGGGAAAAAGGAGACCAGAGGTTGGGGACAGAGTCACAAAGGAGATTTATGTCTCTCTCCCTTATAAACCTTTCCAGCAAAGAACGTTACCCCTAGAATAAAACACTACCTGAGCAGAGGGCCCATGGAGACATTCTAGTTCAGCACACTCATTCATTGGGTGAAACTGAGGCAGAGAGTGGAGGGCCTAAGGGCCCACATAGAGGGAGGTGAGCTGGGGCTGGCCTGGGCTCTGCTCCTCCTGCCAGGTGCATCTGGCCCAATGTATGCATGTGTATGTGTGTGTGCACGCATGCATTTCGTGCCAGGAACCTCCAGGATTGCATTGAGAAGTTTTCCTATGTGTCATGAAGGGATGGGGAGTGAAGGAGAAGTGGGTATGTTTACAGGGAGTCAAAAAGATTTGCGTATCTTCACCTAAATCAACAATGAAAAGAGTCCACCTCACAGTTTTGCCTACTATCTTCTACTTTTCAGTTAGCAATTATTAGCTGAGAAGTAGTATATGCTTATTACAGAAAATTTGGAAATTAAAACAAACATAAAAGAACTGAAACTACCCAAATTCCATCACCTAGAAACAATCTTTGTCAATGTTTTAGTTTACATTCTTCAAAGTCTTTTTTTAATGTAATTATATGGCATGTTCTATTTGGTAATCTAAGAACTATATGTTCTAATACAACTTTTGGTAATACTAAATACTTTTCCATGGGATGTTTTGAATGGCTGCCTACTTATGCCATCCTATCGGTATACACATTCAACATATTTCTTACTGTTGGACATTTTAACTTCTCTTGTTTTCCATCACAAATCTTAGTGGGAGAATGTCTCTGGATCTCTGGTTATTCCCATAAAAAATTCTTAAAACAGAATGGGTGGAACTAAGACAACGACATTTAAAAAAATTGATGTATGTATTTCCAAGTCATGTTTCAGAAAACTTGGGTTTATTTATCCTCTCAGCCACAGTGTAGTATATGAGCATTTGTTTCTCTGTGACCTTTTCTTTATAATTTTCTGGAATTCCATGGAACTTTAGAAGTTATTTTAATTACTGGAATGTAGGCATTCTCTATTTTCCATTTGGTGTTTACAAAAATTATAAAACTAAGCAACATTACAAAATAAGAGACTGACCTGGTTCTATTTTATATTGTTTGAATTTTGGTCTTAATAAACATGAGTTTTCTCAGAATTATAAGTATATACAGGCAACTTAGCATTCTTTTATAGAAATACTTCAACAAAATATCCTAATGTGCATGCTTGACCTTTGTGCATACAAATGTGCATACAAAATACCTTTAAAGCGTTGTAATGATCCAAAGTGTAGCTATCCTGTGGTTTGGTGAGCCAAATCTCTATTTTTGAGTATTTGAGTTGTCTTCAATTTGATTGCAGTGAACAGGTAGAGAGCATGAAGACTTTCCTAGTTCCAGCTGCATGTTAGTGTATCACATTGAACTGTACTCACTGGGAACAAAAACAGCCTCTGTTATTGCTTCTGGATGCCAAACATTTTTATTTTTATATTAATTAACACTTTATTTTTTCTCAAATCCTCAATTCTCCATTTTCCAGTTTATTGTGATCATCCAAAAAGAAATGGAAAACTGAAGGATTGAAAATACAGTTATACATTTACATGTACATTAAAAACATTTTTAATATACAACTAATATATATCATATATAGGAAGTTATGGAATAACAATAAAAAAGAAGACAATTAAAGTAACTTGTAATATCATGCAGAGACAGTGCTGTTGATATAACAATGCTAATATCTTTCCAATCTTTTCACTATGGAAATATATATGTATTATTCATACTGCTTTGTAACCCACTATGCTATATTGTGAACATATTACCATGCCAATATGCCAATAAGTATCTACTTTTAAATAGCTTCCTAGTATGTGCCAGGCACAGTGAGATGCAATTAAAGGAAAACATGACCTGGTACCCAGTGAGCTTACAGGCCAAACTGGGGAGAGTGGAAAAGAACACAGGCTCCCTAAGCTCAGGTCTAGCATCCTTTCTCTTAATTTATTCTTATTATTAGATGAAGTTTGCCTTGATTCCCTAACATTTGTTTTTGTTTGTTTGTTTGTTTTGTTTTACAATCTCAGCTATTTTTAATCATAGTTTTCTTAAACTTGTCTTCAGGTCAAAGTGTTCTGCTTTGATCCATAAACACTCAAGAGTCTTCGTTATTCTGCCTCATATTCAGCGAGCCCCTGTATGGCAGGACAGAGCACAGTTCCCAGAAGCTGTGAATGTAAATCTTTCCCATAGCAGGTGCTGTCAGTGGTACTACAAGTAAAAATGGATCCTGGCTTTGGGGAATACAGGGCTTCCTTGTGCTACAGCATCCCCTAGCAGGAGAGGAACTCTCCCACTTTCACAGAGGACTTTCTGCTCTTTCATACCTACTGAGAGCCATGCAGAGTGAGGTGGGTGGAGCGCTCCAGAAGGGGAAGCTGAGGCTCAGGAAAAGGAAGTGATATGACTGAGACCCAACCTCATAGAGACAGAGCAGGATGAAGCCCAGGCCTCATCATGGCAGTGCAGTGCCCTTTCTGCTCTTCCCTACCTCCACTGAAGGCATGGCTGACTTGGTAGAAGAAACTGAATGGCTCAAAGACAGAACGTTACTGTCTGCTACACACACACACACACACACACACACACACCCACCCTGAAACACACAAGTGAGCATACTCATAAAAACAGGCAATCTCAGGCATACTGTAAGTGCTCCCATCCTGAAAGGATCTGCCTTGTCTTGTCCTTGCGCCATTGCTGGAACCTGATTTATACTTAACTAAACTATTATTTGGACCAGACCAGCCACAGCAAGAGACCATCACCATACAAGCCAGGATTCCTTCCACTGGTATTTTCCAGCCCTGCGTAATACACACCCCAGGGGCATGCTCTCCCCCTCAAGGTGGGGTCAAGAGACTCGCTATGACCCAGAAGATGAGTCACCTGTTAAATATTCTCATTTAACAGGTGGGGAAACAGAATCCACAAAATGAAGACTGTCAGCCATGGTCACCAGGGGACTTCTGCCTCTTAAATAGTCCCTGATGCAGAGTAGCTCCCCAGAGAGCAGGAGATTGTGAGCAGAGAAAGAAAAACACAGATTCAGAGCAGATTGTAAGCTCCCTGAAAGAGCTGCAGGCAAATGTTTTGGGTATGTTTGCTGACAACCTCCCTTGGGGAGCCCCAGCCTCTGTTAAGCAGGTGGGTATAATGTGTGTTTTGAGGTCATGCCTGCTTCCTTTGAGGTGTTGCCTCCTGTGATCTTCCCTCTGGTCTAGGCCAGATGCTGTTTTCTCTTGACCAGGCATAGAGTCCTACTTTGGGAGGTCTCCCTGTCATTCAACAGTGCAGTTTCTTTGAAGAAAAATGTGAACAGAGTAGGGTGGAGAGGAAGTTGGCAAATAAGGACAAACATCCACACTGGCATAGTCTACTGCCTGTTCTTGGAAAGGGTGGTAGAGCATTTTGCACTGGCCCTGGCCTGTTTCTCTCAGTATGTATAAAGCAGAGTCAAACATCGTACTCTTCACTTTATAGGTGTAATCGTGGGAGACCAATTAGAAGACCATTGCAGAAACCCAGATGGGATCCAATGGGGAATTAGAAGTGGCATTTGGGTCAGGAAGTAGACACAGACTGAAGAAAGACTTCAGAGGAAGAATCAACCAGTCTTAGAGATTGCATAGTGAGGAAAGGAAAGTGAGACAAAGGAACTTTGGGTGACTTCTGGGTTATTAACCTAAGCATCTAGGTAGGTGACCATGACATAACAGAGCTGACACAGAAGAAGAAGCTTGCGGTAAATATGCTGAGCTTAATTGTCTATATACTGAGGGTACATGTCTGGAGATCATTCTCATGAATATGACAAGAAGGCAAAATTCTCAAAAGAGAGATCCTCTGACTCCACCCTAAAAATTCAGAGATATTATTGCTACGACCACCACTGGCCACTGCTGCCCTAATAAGGAGGGATCTGGGAATGGATATTGGGAAAAAGTGGTCTGTGTTTATGGAATTCATTGTGAATAAAGGAAGGATCCTGAGTAGGAGCAAAGAGGCTTCCCTGATTCCTTTACAGTCTACTATTTTTATGCATTGTTTAGTAGATAGTATCAGTGACACATTAGAATTATCGTAATGGAATGACTTGAGCTAGAAAGCCTGAATTTGGCATTATAAAATATTAGGTTTGTGATCTGGGGCAAAACACTTAGCTATCCTGATCTTCCTTCCCTCCTATAAAATAGTTGTCTTGTGAAAATGCTGTGCAAATTATAACAGATTGTTCATTGGTAAATTATCAGTTTATATGTCATACCAATAAGCAACTAATTTTGTAACTGAAATTAAATGCTTACCAATTTGAGAAGCTAAAGCTTTGAAGAGGAAGTACTAACAGCTTGGAAAAACCCAGTGAATTTTTAGACCAAATTATAGGAAACCCTCAGAGCTCCAGCATCCTGTAGCAATGTCTTTAGGGAAAGGAAGACGCAAGAATGGAAGTCAGGGGAAGTCCCAACAGCCTCTTCAACTGTGTCCACCCCAACCATCGCCAGCAATGGTGATGTTTGCATGTGATATAAATATGTACCCTATCATGGGTGCTGTGTTTTCTGCCATGGCAAAGCTGTATGCCATTCTGTACATCCTTGGGTCTCATATAAAGTTTAGTTTGCCACCTTCGTGGGTACCAGCTGCTTAGTTAGTATCACTCAACAAGTAATCATTTCAGCATCAACTCTTGAGGCTATAAAAGGGGTTTGGACATGGACTTTAATTTAATGAAAAACAAGCTCTTAAAACCACCCAAAGCCTAATCTCTATATGATTCCCTTTACATGTCTTTATCCTCCCCCGTGTCCCTTCCCCTTCCCCCGTAACCACTAATCTGTTGTCTCATCTATGAGTTCATTTTTTTTTGTTCTATTTATTTTTTTTGGTTGCTTTTCGTTTTATATCCCACATATGAGTGATACCATACAGTTCTTGTCCTTTTCCATATGACTTATTTAACTGAGCACAGTACTTTCAAGATCCATCCATATTGTCACAAATAAAAAGAAAAAGAACAAGCTCCTTTAACTTTCCAGGCACTGTGCATAACAGTGGAGATAGAATGCTGCACCAAACAGGCAAGGCCTCTGCCCTCATGAAGCTTTTACTCTACCAAAATTCAGAGCTGGAAGAAATTTTAGAGACTGGCTGGTAGATATAATGGGGGAAAAAATCATGGAATGACAAATTGAAGTTAGAATTCAGAGTGACAATTCAGAATCAGTCACTCACAACCTATACAACCTTGGACAAGTTTATGTCACTGCAAAATGAGAGTGATGATAAAAATAAGTACTACCTTCCTTACAGAATTCTGTGAAGAAAAAATGTGCATTTTAATTGGCAAAGTACCGGATAAATAAAAGTTATTATCAGGGAGCTGTGTTATTTCAAAAAAGAAAAAGAAGGATGGAATATAGTGAGCGTGGATACGGATCTCTTGAAAAAACACTAAATGCGTATTAAATTCTTTCCTGATTTTTCTACCCGCTCTTGTCTCTATCCATGTTGGTATCCAGTCAACTGACAATGAATCAGTCAAGATGTGCAATATAAACTGAAATTGCTTTGAAAAAAGAGGGTATGTATTTTCTGTTGGTACATATATTACTAAAAAAAAAAAAAAAACCTCCAAGAAAAATAAAACACATGTGCATTGGAGGTTGTTGCTTTCATTCTTTTTTTCATTAACAGAATACCTGAATAGGTCTCCTGCTTTTTAAAAGTTCTACAGTTCAGTCTTCAGTTGAGCCTAGAATTTTGACGTGAAAAGCCTGCAATGACCAAAGAGTAAAAGGTGTGTGGAGATATTAGAGTTTACAGAACAAACATTAACATTTGTGTTTACTAAAATCTGAAGTCAAATGGTAATAAATTCCTCATATGGATAAGGAAGAGTGGTTGTTTCATACAAAAAACAAACAAACAAACACCAAAAACAAATACACACATAAATATGTTTATAATAATTTTCTTCCATGTACCTGAGAAAATAAAATGCACATCTTTCCAATAAATAGCTATGCCTTGTTTAGAATATCATAAACGAGAACATGAATTTCAGTAATTTTAGAGCCACATTAGTAAAGCATATTTTTCAATCTTATGTTCTGGTCTAGGATTTGAGAAAACAAAATCTACAGTTTTTGTTTTGTTTTGTTTTTTAAAGGGCAAGTGGCATTTCCTGAGTACCTACTATGTGCCAGACAGTATATGGTACATTTTTTTTCATATGATACATTTTCTACATAAACTATCTCATTATCTCATTAATCATCACCACCATGCTCTCTCCCATCCAGGGTCTTTGGACAAAGGAATCCATATGCTCAGAACATTTTTTGGATTCCTTCTTCCCCCTCAACATTTGCCCTGTCTCAATCTACTCTTCACCTGGATAACTCTTGCCCTTCAAGTTTCAGCCCAGGCCCAAATTTGCCGAAGTTTTCCTGGTCCATGTTTCCTCAGTATCCAATACTTCCTCTATCATACATTATCAGAGTATAGCATTAGACTGCAGCCTGTTTTCTTCATTGAAGGTGAGCTTAATGAGGACAGAGGCCATGTCTCTGCACTGTAATGAGTGCGTCATGTAGGGAGTCACGCAGGGTCTCTGGTTCTGCTCCCGACATAAGAACGCAGGACATGGTGAGGCCAAAGAGGAACACCCACGTAACCATAAGTAGGGGAGTCATACCACTATACTCTCACTGGTGGCTGGGTTGGAGACGCAGGAAGCAGGAGCCACAGAATCCGCAATCCACACTCCGCCACGCTCCGCTGTGCTAACTGCAATTCGCTCCTGCTCACTCAGCCACCATCTTCTTGCTAGCCCCCATTTTCTGCTATCGTAGCCATGGCAGTTATATTGGTGGCCAATGGCTCACTGGTTACAGCTGACGGCCAACTAGCCACAGCCGATGGCCATCCAATCACAGTTGATGGCCATTTACTACCCGAGTGAGCACCTTTCCACGTGAGGCCGAGAGCATGGAAACTGCACTCCTGGTTCTGTCCGCACAGAGTGCACAAGGCAGTTCTTAGCCCCTATGAGTAGAATACCCCCCAAATGTTGGTTGAAGGAAAAAATGAACGAGTTATTGAGTGAACTCAGTAATATTAGTCCCCAATTTTCAGATAAGAAAAATGAGGCTCCGAGAGGCTTAGCAATTTTCACACTATAGCAATGTTTGATCTAGTAGGTCCAGAATTTGAAACAAGTTGTCTGACTTCTTCTCTCAGTTATGATCAGTAGGGGTGGGAAAATCCTGAAGTCCTGCTGCTCATCTTCTCCATCCTTACTTTGTCAGTCTATAGTAAGAAAGTATTACTGAAAAAAAGAGGCCTCAGAGCACCTAAGGCCAACTGATGGTGCAGGGGCTTATGGGATTGGTAGGCTGGCTTCCCCACCACTGAGAGTGGGCAGCAGGGGGCAACTAAACTGGGCCCTCTAACCTTTCTCCAACCAAAGGCACTGTGCCTTTATGTACTTTATATATTGGGGATCTAGATCAGGTTTGTTTGGGGGGTGGGAAGAGAGGAGGTCCCGCTGCTTAGGAAAAGGGGGTGACTTCTGAATTCCCTCCAGCTGCAATTTTATATGTTCCTCCATGACTCTAGACCAAACTCTCACTCCCATCCACAGACTGTGTAAGGAAGCATAGAAAGGGGCAGTTGAAGGAAGAAGAGCCAACAGGGTGACCGATAGCAGTGATGCTGCACATTTCATGTTTATTCCAGAAGACTCTTCTGACGATTTATGTGAAGAGAGGAATATTTTTACCCAGCCCTTGGATCTCCTCCAGGTCTGGGGTGGAAAGTGGCAGCTGTTTAACAGCCCACTGCGACACTGCACAGCAGTTGGGGCAGAAGGTAAAGAAGGCTGCATGGCACTGACACTGCCGAGGTGGAACTGAGGTCAGGAGAATACCAAGCCTCCAAGATGGCTTCAGCCTCTTGCCCCTACTGGGTGTCCTCTACTACTGATGGCCATCTTGGAGAACATGGGCTGGTTTTGTAAAAATGGTTTCTTAAAGCCGTGGCGCAGCACAGATACTGGTGCGCAGGGACAGGGAGAGAAAATGTCAGTGCAGAGAACACCACCCTCACTGTGCTTTGGGATGGTGTGTCTGGTGGCAATATGGAGGGTGGTTCTAGAGGAGATCGTTGGGTGGGGACCAGGTAGCAGATGACAGTGCTTGTCTAGGCGATAGATCATACACATTTGCCTCAGTCAGGAGGTGACAAGGATGGAGTTTGTTCTCAGGGGACCAGGTACTTCCTAGAGAAACACCTTCTTGCTCAGACCTCCCTTTTGTTGACACAGCTGGCCTCTCCATTGTCCTTCTGGTTGTTTTCTGGGCTTGGCAGTTCCTTCGGTTGAGGGAAAGACAGCACTTTTTCTCATGCCATATTTACATTTGGGCATGAAATAAGACTGAATGAACATCATTTCAGGAACCTCAGTCTGTGGATTAGGAGTCACAACTTCCACGTGCGCTTAATATTCATGTCAAGAAGCAGGACCTTAAGAGAATTTGGATTTATTTTAAAAAGTAGCATGATGTCTCTCTCTTCCCACACTTAGGGGATTATGTGGAAGTGATGATGGGATTCCAGTGCAGACGAACCTTAGAGATAGAATTTGGGTCAAGAAAATTGTGTTGGCTCCACCTTTAAAATACACATCCAGAAACGAATCACTTTCACCCTCTGCAACTATCCCATCCTGATTGTTGAAATCGCCTCCTATTTGGTTTTCTGGCTTCTACCCTTCTGCTCCTTCATATATTCTGAACTCAGAAGTCAAAATTACCCTTCCAAAGTGTGCACTAGGTCATTTCATTCCTCTGCTGAAATCCCTGCCTTGGTGTCCTGTTTCTCTCAGTGGGAAATCCCAAGTCCTCAAAATAGTCTTCAAGGTCCTGCAAGACCTGACTCCACACAGCATCTCTGACCTTGTCTCCTATGCCCATCCCGGCCCCAGCCCTGTCACGCTGCTCCAGCCAGGCTGGCCTTCTGATTGTCCCTAGAATATAGTCCTGGTTAGGCCTCTGCTCTTGCCTGGTGTGCTCTTCATGCACATATCTGGTTGGTTAACTTACTGCTCTCCTTCAAGCCTGTTCAAATCTCACCTTCTCAGTCTGGCTCACCTTGATCATTGATACCTCCGCCTATACCACCTTAAACCTGGGGCTTCTGTTCCCCCTTCTGCTGCTCTGCTTTCCCCCCATAAGACTTAACACCTTCCAACACAACAGACACTTTTCATATTTCCGGTATTGATTCGTACTTGTCTCCGCCTGCTAGGATGTTAGCTCTACAAGTGCAGAGATCTTCTGCTGCTATTCACTGAGGTATGTATGTATGCCTGCCTCATGGTGAACCTGGCTGGATAGTAGAGAATGTAATGAAAGAGAATGCAACTTATTGTTCTTTTTTTAAACATTTTATTCTGAAGTGATTTCAAACTTACAGAAGAGTTGCAAAAATAGTGCAAAGGGCTCACACATACACATCACGGAGATACTCATGTGTTAACATTTTACCACCATGTTTCCTTTGAGAATGTTTAACGATAATAGTAGCATTAATAGTGATAATGGTACCAAAATTCATATGGTGATATTCTAAGCCCCAAATGATGTTTTATTTATTTATATTTTGGGCTTGTTTGTTTTGTTTTGAAACCCTAACCTCCTAGGTGGGACCTTTGGGAGGTCATGAGGGAGAAGTTCTCATGAATGGGATTAGTGACCTTATAAAAGAGGCTCCAGAAAGATCTCTTGCCCTTCTACCATGTACAGACATCACGAGAAGTCTCTAGCTATGAACCAGGAGTTGGGCCTTCACCAGAATGCGACCATGCTGGTGCCTTGACTCTTGGACTTCCCAGCTACCTGAACTGAAAAATAAATGTCTGTTTTATAAGCTACCCAAACTGTGGTATTTTGTTATAGCAGCCCAAACAGACTACACGCATGTGTACAACCCTCTAGATTTGCAGAAGGTTTTTTCTTTCATGCATTAGCCTAATGGTTACTCGCCACATTTCCCAGATAGGGCAGGCGAAGATTATTGTACCATGAACAGATGAGAAGAGCGAGGCTCAAGTCATGCCCAAGGTCACACCATTGGAAAGAGCAAGGGCAGAGCTGGGCGTGAAGCTGAGGATTTCTAACACACTGCTGAGCACTCTCTCTTCTCCCCCGTGCTGCCCATTTGCAACCCATTCCCCTTTCTTCTGCTCTAACCGTGGTGGCTTCCTGGGTCAAGTATGACTCTCTGACAAAGTGAAGATGGCAGCTGCCTCATCCAGGCTGGGATGCCCCCTGAACAGCTGTGAACACTACAAAGTGTGTGAGTCACCCACATTCTTATCCTTCCCACTACACGTGTTCCCTTCACTCAGGCCCTCTGCCCTGTGCCCACAGTGCCAATGTGGGAGATGGGCTGCCAGCCTGGGGCTGACCACAGGGTCCTCAGGTGCCCTCCAGCCTGGTGACTGAGATGCCAGCTGGCAGCCAGCACAGCTGCAGGGCCTCCAGCCTGGCCCAGGAAGCCAGAGGACAGGAACATGGTACAGGCAGAGGAAAGACTTCCCGAGTCTGGTCCAGGCTCCGTTGCTGCCTGAATGGGACAAGTTACTGCTTCTCTCCAGGTCTCAGCTTCTTTTGCTGTAAAATGGGAAAAGTAAATCGTTCTGAGCTTGATCAGGATTTCCTGATCCATATTTGTCTCAGTCCACGATTCCTTTATATTCAAGGAAGACGTTTCAGGCCCTGATCCCCAAACTGGATAACTATCAGTCACAAGACACATCAGTAGAGATAAGGGAAGGTCAAGAAATGTCCAAAGGGAAGGAATCTAATGTAGAAGCTATTGTTAGGATTAGGTAAATTAAATGAGTGAATATAGGTAAAGCATGTGGTCAGTGGTCAAAAAATATTTGCAATAAGAGTGGTGAGGAGAGCAGCTGCCCTGAGTCTCCCTCTACGCCTGCTACTCTGCCCCAGACCAGGCCCCCGATTTCTCATTTCTGAAATTCTGCAATAGCCTCCAGTGTGGTCTCTGGTCACCAATGGCTCCCCTCTGCAACCCAATATGCTCACTGCTGGTAGAGGAATTTCCCCAAAACACAGTTGTGCCATGGGTCCCTTTCTTGCTCAGTGGTTCCTGCAGACTCGTGAGATAGATTCGAATGACTCACCCTGGCAGTCAAGCCCCTCAACAAACAAAGCTCCACCCCAACTTTCTCACTGCATTCCTATTACTCCCCACATGGGTCCATGGGTGCAGTGCTTTGGTAAACCAACTTTTCACTGCCCTTCAGACAGGCATTAGCTGTCCACGCTGTGAGAGCGATAAGATAGTATAATAGTTAAGAGATCAGGTTTTTAAGGCCAGAAAACCAAGTTTGAGTGGCTCTGTTGCCTTGCGTAAGTTGCATAACCTCTCTGAGCTTCAGTTTTCTCATCTATAAATGATGATTTAGTAACGGCACCTTCTGTAGAGATGTTTGTGACAACAAAAGAAGTATGGAAAACAATTAATGTACAGTGAATATTTAATAAATGTTTCTCATTATTTAATCTTTAAACTGATTATGTCCTCCCTGCCCCACACCCATGCTCCTTGTCAGTTAACATCTCTTTGCCTGCCTGATGAAATCCTCCCCGGTCCTCTCCTTCACTCACCTTCTGAAACACTTCCTTCTTTCCCTGTCACAAGGTCGTAACTCAATTCGGCTTATTTTCCTCTCCACTGTGGAGTCCTTAAGGGCAGGGAAGAACCCATCTGTCAGGTTCAGTGGTCTCTGTATCTCAGGATCTAGGACAGTGTCCAGCATCTAGAAGGTCTCAATCAGAATGCATTGGGTGAAAGAATAAAGGAATGAAATCGTGGAAGGCTCAATAATGAATGAGGAAATGAATAAGTGAAGTTTGGGGAAGCGAGCATTTTGATGACTTGGGTATATGATGGAACTTTCCAAAACGAGGGACACAAACTGGCTGAGCATAGGCTCTGAGTTAGGAATGCTCACCTGTGATCACTGTCCCAGGGATAAGGTCACCCAAGAGTCCAGGTTGGAGTGGCAGGAACCTGTTGTGCTGGAACAGGTGCAGGTGGATGGACAACCCTGGACAGGGCAGGGGTCACATAGGAAGTGGGGGGAGAACCCTCAGAGAGGGGCTCTAGTCCAGTTACTCTCTAACTTACCAAGATACCTGGGAGGAGTCATCTTTTCTGACTCTGAAGGGAACATTTGGGCTAGATCCGGGGTTCTTAGAGCTCATCCCCAGAACAGCAACCCCGTAGCCCCGTGGGAGCTTGTTAGAAGTACACAATGTCAGCCCCACCCCCAAATACTAAATCAGCAATTCTGGGGAGGGGCCCAGGCATATGTGTTTTCTCTAGCCCTCCAGGAGATCTGAGGCCCGCTCAAGTTTGAGAAACAGTGGGCTAGATCATTGGGGCTTTCAAAGTTGTTCGGTGTTTTTGTTTGTAATTACAGTGGACTCTTCTATTTCTCACCCAGTGAAATCTCACACAGATGCTCATATGTAAAGTGGATAAGAGCAGAGCATCTTTGATTGATGGAGGGGCCAAACCATTCATCTGACTCTCCCTCATGGTGCACGCTCTGCCAGGGAGAACCCTTAGTCTGTCAGGCCTCCGGGCAACCCAAGAGCTTAGAATTTGGGGCTTGCCAATCCCAGTGATGCTGCTGGGCTGCGCCTCCAGATAGAGCACCTCTTGTCTCCCTGCTCAGAGCTCCCAGCAGACACTGCTGTGTATTAAGGATGCCTGGATGGAGTGGGCCTCAGGCTTAGGGAGGGTGGCACAGAGGCCCGGGGGAGCCCTGGGCCAGGAAAGTGGCTGAGGCTCAGTAGTGCTGACCACGTAGGCGTCTGTCCTAAGGCTGCCCAGCCAGCTGCTCAGCCACAGTTGAGCACATGAGGCAGGAGTTGCCTTATGTTTTGGGGAGACAGCCGTCACACTTCATTTTCACACTGGCTGCTTTAGGAGACAACATGGCACCACTCAGATTTTTATATCTTCCCTTTTATGAAGCTCAGCAGATCACGAGAACAGTCAAGAAGCCTGCAGAAATCCTCATCTGGACCCACAGACTCACTCTCTCTGCCTTTCCCTCCTGTTGTGTAGACTGATGATGAGTCACTTGAATTTCTTTTTCATTTCATTTTCTGAGATGAAGATGATGGCGAGGGGCAGTCTGCGGGTGGAGGGGAGGTGCTGGGGAAACCCATGGTTAGAGAACTTCACAGAAAAGGCCACAGTGGTGGAGAAGTAGAAGGGAGAATGCTTTCGGGACTGGTGTGAAGGGTAGATGATGGCTGGGATGTTCTTTGAGACAGAGAACCAGAGAGAAGCCAGAGATTACTTCCCTTATCTGAGGTGGCATCAAAGGATGTACCCTTTGCCCAACAGCACAGACCACAACAACAGCAGAAGTTGGGCAGTGGGAGTGTAGAGAGAAGAAAAGTAAGTGCCGGGGCTCCCCAGTTGACGTGGAAGTGGCCATCTTTCTGATTCCATACCAGGATGTGTGTGCCCAGGCAGCTGGGCAGAAGGAAACTGCTGTTGTCTGGGGTGCTGCCCCAGTTACGTAACAGTGTCATTCTCAGGAGAGGAAGTACCATGGGCAGGCATGACGTCCTCACAACATAGGGAGACCTCATCTCTTAGTCCAGACACTATGGAATGAGACGCATGTCCCTTCACATCTCTGGGAATAGAGGATACTGTAATAATAACATCAACTCAATTCAGAAAAAGCACACCAAGCAGGCATTAACACCTCTCATTTGTCTAATGTTCCCTGTTACAAAGTGCTTCATATCCATGATCTCATCTGATCCTCCAATCAAGCCTGGGTACAAACTGTCATCCTTGTGAGGATACTGAGACTCAGAGAGGTTTAAATGTTCTCTCAAAATCACACAGCAACTCAGTGGTGGCACAGGTTTCTGGATTCCCTGTTCATTGCTTTCTCTTAGATCCTGCTGGTTCCCCATCTGTGAAATGCAAAGACCTTTCGAGGGAGATTATTCCTGAAATTGTGCCATTATTGTTTTTTGGGGCTCTAATTGCTTGCAAGCTTAACAAACTCTGTTACATCTCCCTCACTCTTGGAACTCAGCCCTCTCCCTCTGTACTTCCTTGGGACAAGCTGGTAGGAGACGTGGCTATGACTTTTGCCCTATTCATCCCTGAGCCCAGACAGAATTCCTCAGGATTCCATGGGGCTCACTCCATTTTCTAGTTCTCAATTAGAGTCAGTGGGAAA
This sequence comes from Rhinolophus sinicus, assembly GCF_036562045.2. Classification (NCBI taxonomy): domain Eukaryota; kingdom Metazoa; phylum Chordata; class Mammalia; order Chiroptera; family Rhinolophidae; genus Rhinolophus; species Rhinolophus sinicus. The sequence goes on from NC_133751.1 coordinate 50,864,555, forward strand.
CATTGCTTTTCTGTGGATTCCAAAGAGCTTGACTCCGTGACTTCAAGGATTCCAGTACTGAGACTGTGTGACTTTATAACCTAGAAAGGAAAAACTCTAAGGCATTCTCAGGGGTGGTGGCATCATTGCATGTGGTTGGAAATCACTGAGTTAAGATCCAATTGAGAAGTGTGTAGGCTCAGGTGTTGGGCATCCCTGGAGATGGGGGCCTCTTTCCACCTGCTCGTGTGGTGGCAGGGCCCTCCCCTGTCTCTGAATTCCCTGTTCACCACATTTCTCAAGTAGGGGTGGTAACAGCTGCCTATGAAATGCTTTGTGACCAGGCAGCAGGCATTGTACTGTAGCCAAGTATTATGGAACAGATGAGCTTTGCCTGAACCCATCTCTTAAAGCATCCAACTGTGGAATGTTTAGAAAAACACAAAATGCCATTGCTGGAAGGGGTATTTTAGCAGTTATGTAGCCAAACCATCTATTGTCTAAATCTATGCTCTATCTATCACTTTCAAGGAAGAATGGTCCAGCCGCTGCTTGAATGCTTCCAACGACAGTAAGCTCACTATTCCAGAAGGTAGCCATTTCTCTGTTGTACATCTCTATCAGGAAGCTAGGCCTTCTAATGAATAGGAAGTCAGTTGCTTTTAATCTTCACCCTTTTCCTCTAGAGACTCTCCAAAGTAAATCTAGTGTCCACCCCCATTTCCACTCTTTTTTATATGGGATGTAATTGAAGGTGGCTTCAATGGCCTTTCCTTCAGGGAACCTGTGGTTGCTACTGACCAGGCATAGATGCCATGGTCAGGAAAGGTGGAAAAGGGGGCATTGAGGTGTTGGGTTCTGCCTTTGTCTCTTCTAGTCTTTAAGGCCTAAGAACAAGACCCTCTCTATACATTCTCATGTCTTTGCCTCCAAGAGGTGCGTGGCAGCCAGTCTGTTTTATTATGCAACTTATCAATTAGAGTGCTGTTTATTATACCTCCACACAAGGGCACAAATACTGATAAGAAAATAAAAAAGGAATGAAGGATTAATTGACTGAGCAAAGGATGAAATGTTTCTATGATGGTTTCAGCACTGAGGCGGAAAAGAAAGATGCTTGCTCTGTCGTGTGCACCTGTGGCCCTTGGAAGGGATATTTATCACAGATGGACTGGGCTTCTGTTTAGTTATCCAGGGATTAGAAGCCACTAGTTCCTCCCTGCCATGCGCAATCCTCAAGACGGCAGGCTTATACAAAGCAGCATTTCAAAAACACCAAAAAAAGAGGTTGTTTATTCTGTGTCCATGGTAAAGAGTTTCTGATAGCTCAAAGGTCTGATAGTCTAGGATTCATCTTGTGTTTGAAGAGCAAAGTGGGGAAAGATTAAGGGAGTTGAGTCCCAAAGCCTGAGTTTGGATATGGACTCGGCCACTTTTTGGTTACATAATTATTGGACAAGTCATTTTAGTCTCCGATGAGTCTCAGTTTCTGAATCAGTAAAATGGAAAAAGAAAAATTCCTAAACTGTGGTGTGTAAGTGTGCGTCACGTGTGTTGTGTGTGTGTCATATATGTGTTGTGCATGTGTTATTTTCAGGATTAAATGAGCTAAAGCTTCTCCTTTGAACTGCATTAATTATTGTCAACTTTAGACTGGTCTGTCCAGAAGTCTTCTCCAGTCAGCCAAGATCTCAAGTGCTAGTTTGTAAACTGACAGCATTTAATTGCACGGTTTGTTTTTTCTTTTGTTTTTGAAACTTAGAGTATATAAATACAAGTTTGAGTCTTTATCAACCAATCAATATATACTAAAGGGTATAACTGAAGTACTTTTATAAATATTGGGAAATGGAACTCTTGTCTTCCATTTTAGTTTAAACTCTTTGTAATATATTATAGACTCACACCCATCTAGCTTTGTAATTTGCACCTCAGGCCACAAGAAAAATATCAAGTTAAATTCTAAAACAAATCATACCCAAACCTAGGACCTGTGTTTTTGTTTTTGTTTCTCCATCCATCCATCCATCCCTTAATTAATTCATTCAATGACCATATTTACTATGTCTCTGTTATTTACTCTGAGGGATCTAATGTAGTCTCTTATCTAAAGAGCTCACAGTATATTTGGGATATGAGAAATGTGCACATATAACAGCAATATATGGCAGGATGAAGAAAGTACTACATGACATTTACAAACAAGCTGCTGTGGAAACTCAAGGAGAGAGCAACTAATCCCATCTCCCTACTAGTAGAAAGAGAGGGAGGGTTCAGTGAAGGCTTCACTGGTTCAAACAAGTCAAAATAATAAAAATAAACCCCACATATAGTGATAGAGTGTAGGAATTTGGGGTTCTCATGGCTAGGGTTCCTGGCCTCCCCACTTCCTAGCTGCGTGGCTTTGGGCAGTTCTCTATCCCTCAGCTTTCATATAATAGTACCTATCTGCTGAAATCGTTGTAAAGGTTACATGAGACAATGAAGTGCCTGGCAGGTGGTAAGAGGTCAATAAATGTTAGTTGATATCACTATTATTTCACACAGGAGGCAGAAGCTGAGGGGAGCCTCATGAATGAGTAAAATTTCAAAAGATAACAATAGAAAGCAAGGATGTTTCCAGCACAGGGAGCCATCTGAGCAAAGGTTCAGGGGAAGAAAGTTTTCAGAGGAAGAGGCCCAGCCTTATGTGTTTGTACAGTGCAGTGTGTGGGCGATCACGAGAACGGGCAGGGTTGGTGATCGTTGGAGGTACGCCTAAAGAGGTGGGTCAGGGATCTTGGAAGCCTAAGGAATCAGATCTTGGTAAAGAAGAGGTTTCCAAAGAGCAGTGCATGCTCCCGGGAGGGTGTGCAAATCATCTTGGACTCTTCATTTATATTTACTTTTAGTTACATAAAAGAAGTTAAACATTCTTATTATTTCCTATGTATATATACACATATGTCCCTAGAAATTTCTATGTATTTCCTATCCCTTGTTGGATCTCTACGTCAAATGATTTCAGGTCATATCTCCAACTAGGGTTATTCTGAGTATCCAAATCCCTTTCCCGTTTAGCTAGTTTCTTGGATTTATGAATTCTTTGCTTAGATTTAACTAAATGAAACCTCACGGAGTGGACAAGTAGCTTTAAAAGATTGCTACAAAGAACCTGTGGTTTGAGAGCAATACTTATAACAAACACAAGCAAACAACAAGAAAATGGCAGAGCTGACTTTTCTCCTATTCCTGCCTTTCCACTGGCCACATCTCAGGGATTAAAGCCAATTATGACCTAATCAGATATAGCAAGCAGTAGGTCAAAATGAAATTCAGAAAGAATGCTTGAAAGATGGGTTTACCTTCACTGCTATCAATGATGATTTTTGCCCAGAGTGTTGACGTTGTCTTGAGATGGCAGAAAAGGTAGGATGATGTTATGATTTGTATACATTTTGAAGGATTTTTGATTTCATATTTATCTCTTCGTTTATAATTTCTACTTTTGATTTATTTTCATAATGTTCATAATATATTGACATAGTTTGGCACACACATATTATAAATCTATTTGGGTGCACAGGCGATCTCCTTTACGGGTGGGGCTACGTACTCAGAGAAATTTGGAAGCTGCTGATGGGAGCCATGGGAAAGTTACTGGAGGCGCTTGAGCAGGGGAAGATATGATCAGAGCTGTGTTTGGGGTGATAAACTTCCTCACATTTCCTCAAGGCAAAAAAGTGCTGCACAAAGGATACAGTGTGGAAGAGAGTGATTAAAAAGCTTGGCTCTTCCTCTTCCCAAAATGTTGCTCTTTCTTCCTACTAAGGTAAACCACAGACCTCAAACCACCAGCAGAAGCTATGTAGGACACGTCCCTGAGCCATGCTTTGTCGGGCTGCCTGCCCAGGAAGAAGACTCCCTAGAACATCCTGATTTCCTCTCCTCCATAGTTTTTCTTTACCAGAAACCAATCCTAAGGCAGGCCTCAGCTTTGACTCACAATTGAGGTGACTGAGCATGTCATGTGACAGGGTGTTCCAGGCTTTCCTACCTGAAGAATTCCAGAATGGTCAAAAACATGGGCTCTGGAGTTAGACAACTCATGTGTAGCTCTAGCGGGTACTCTAGAACTCACCTTAGCTAGTTTCTCACTTAATGCCATGGTTTCCTTATCTGGAAAGTAGAGATAACCATTGAAACTGCGTGGTAGTGGTGAGGAGTCAATTAGATAATGAGTGTAAAAGGCAGAGTACCATTCCTGGCATAGAATAAATTCCCAAAGAATGTGAGTGCTTTTTGTTACATAGGAATGAATTGGAGCATGGTCAGCAAGGCCCCAGGAAAGAATCAGGAAAGGAGGCTTCCAGGAATACAGATTATTTAATCCCCTTAAAGCAATATCCAAACAAAAGTATAGGTCTCTATGGAAGCCAGCAAGCTTAAGGACACCAGCTGGGGGAGGCGGGAGCTGAGATGGTTGCCTCTGAGTCACCCTCTCTCCTTGACTCATCTGTCACCTCTGTCATCTCTGGCTATTGCCACAGTTTCTCATGAGAAATTATGAAATAAATGGCCTGTGCAGTAATGCCTGGGTGAATAGGTGAACACTGGGCATGCGGCCAACTCTCCATGCACTTTAAACATCCTTAGGTTTAGTGGACTCTACATGGTTTTAATTTCCTTAAAGAAAGAAAATGTTGATAATCATGACCAGGAGGACTTACAAATGCAAAAAGTTACATTCTGAGGATAACCAGGCCGGGATTCACCCAAAGAAAAAAGATGTAGTGGGTGGCAGGAGTAAACTCAGTTCATTTATAGCCACAGCTTTTTGTTTCCAGATGTAATCAATAGCCTGGAACATGAGGACGGGTTAATTGTGGTAACAATTAAGGTATCACAACAATAGCTTTGCTCATTTTATACTGGGCTAGAGAGTTTCCCAAATGCTTTCATATACGACATCAGCGATGATGGTGCTGATGAGGACGTTGCTGCTGCTGCTGCTGCTGCTAAACTCTTTTACTTGACTCTTTATCATCTCCTTTCTCTTTCAATCTCCCAGCCGTTCCTGCAGAAGTATTATGATCCCCATTTTACATGTGACAAAACTGAGACCCAGAGACTTTGAGGAACTTGAAGACAATCACACAGCTGGAAAGCAGTAGAGTCAGGTGAAAACCCAGGTCTTCAGACTAAAAGCAGAGTCTTCTCTCCACTTTGCCACTGTTGTCTCCAATTTTGTTCAAATGATCTTCATAAAATACCCCAGGTCCCTTTGGTCAAAGGGAAGTTTCCTTCTCTGTCAGACAGGCAGATCTGGACATTGCATTACCATCCCTTTGTCAGTTTCTCTGTGCTGGCGTGTGTTTCACCATGTGGTAATGTTCCTCTTCTGAGTGTGTCTCCCAGGACATTGCAATCTCCTGAACAGTGGGATGCGACCTCACTCATCTGAGTGTACCCAGCGCCTAGCTCACTGGTATGTGGTAGATGCTTATTGACTGAATAATAAAGAAATGAATCTCTTCAAACTGCCTTTTCTACTTCTATCTGTCCTTCTAGCCTCAGCTTAGGACCCAAGATGTTATCCATCTTTTCTGAACCTCTATAAAATCATAGACTGTCAGCCATATTCTTAAAGCATATATATCTTATCTTTTCACCCTACCGGGTTCTTGAGGGTAAAGGTTACAGCTGAGTGTCTAATGGGTCTCTTATGGGATCTAGGCCAGTTCTAAGCAGGGTGGGTATATGGTGAGTGCCTCTGCCCGTGTTCACATGGTTGCCTGCACTTTGGCAAGAGCTGGTGGGACAGGTTGGTGGCAGAGCCTACGGTATCTTGGCAAAGATTGAATTGGTAAGAGACACAGAGAGCAGATGGCCAGGAGCCCAGTCTTTACCTGACTTATCAGTATGTCCCTTTCACAATCACTGAAACTATGTCTCATGGACACTTTTGCAGATGGGGAATTCCTTGAAGCTAGACAATAGATCTCCAAATCGATCAAGATTTGGGGCGAAAGTTATCACTGCAACTTGTTTGTATAAAGAAGCGTGAACCAGAGGTTCATTGCCAGGAAGGTGAGCAATTTTAAGGGACTCTGTGAACCAGTTGGATGTGAACAGGAACAAACCAGGAAACTGGGACGCTGAGCTAGTCAGAGATTTGGCAAACTAGTAAGTAGTTCACTTAAATGAGGGATTTAAATGTAATTAAAAATAAATAAATTTAAAAAGGTAACAACTAACAACTGTCACCAAGTTCCCATCTCTTTTGGCCCCACAAGTCTACTGTTGGGGATTTATTCTAAGAACATAGTCCAACGGTAGGAAAAGGGACAGCAGAAAGTGGCCAAAGAGATACTACTGATTATAGAAATGAATTCGTGATAGTGCAAATGTCCCACATTGATTTGGGAATGCTAATATAAAGGACAATATATTCACTAACATACTATTTTGAAGGCCTTCAGATAGGTCATTATAAAGGCTACATTGGAATTGTTCATTGTGTGATGCTTATGAAAAAGATTAGAATGCAAAATTATATTTGTTCTCCATGTCCAACTCTGAAAAATATGCGTTTTTGGAAAAGACAGGAAAGAATGAAAATACATGATTTATAAAGATAGCAAGCTTGTGGGTGGCTTTTTATTTCCATAATCATGGTATTATGTTTTTGTAGACTATAAAAAATTTTATGTTAATCAGATACTTAAAAGAAAAACACCTTAACAAAAGGTTTGTTGCCCTCAGCAGTTGTTTCAGAAATGCTAAACATTAAACATGCTCCTCTTCATACCCTTATCTTCAAACATAAGTCCAGCTAGATTTTTTTCACTGGTAAGAAGTTTGAAATTCCATACTTGAAAGTCAGAAAACCTTTGGACAAATAGTTATAGATATGGATATGAATGGATATGGATATGGATATAATTCCCCTGGACAAAGAGTCCTCATGTATCAGATGACACATGCAAAATTATGCCTATATATAAAGAGTGGAAAGATTATGAATGTGTAGATTTAAATGCTCTTCAAAATGCATGAGCGCTTAAAAATCAATGGAGACCATGTTTAAGGCATATGTGTGGGAAAAAGTTTTGATCCGATTTTCAAATGTTTCCCACACATCCAGACACTACCTATCTTTCCCAGGTCTCCTTGTCACTTAGTCCTGGGAGTTAGCTTGTCAAACGTGTTAGCAATTGGAAAACCCAGACATCTTTGAGCTCACAGAAGATTAGCAGTCTGTATTCTCAATAAGTATCAAAGTCGATAATAAGAAGGAAATCATCACAACAAAACCGAAAACACTCCTTCCCCACCTGTAAAGACCTGGATTTCTGTCTTTCAAGAGACCTATTTCTCTAGCTCTCAGAAAAAAATTCCAGGTCTTTTCTGGGGCCTCAACACCAAAGATTATCCCATTCATCCACTTGCCTCAGACAATAGCAACTGGAATTGTTAATAAAATTATTAAAGCAATATATTTACATTAAAAATGAACCAATATGTTTTACATATCACTTTTAAGTATTGTTGTGGATCACATTTATAAAGAATCACCATCACAGAAAATGATTATACATCTCTATTACCTATATCACAATTTTCAGAGGCCTTTAAAATCTAAGGCCCACAGTATTTCTTAAGTTTTTCTAATTTTCTTTTAGTGCTGGAATATTATAATAACAACTGAATATAGCAGTATATTGCTCAATATATTTAAATTTCTCTTTTAATAGAGACCATACCTTGATCTATAATAGCCAGAAAATAGATTCCATAGTTATTTTGAGGATTATTTATATATGAATCCTCTCTTTCATAGTTTCCTTCTGATTGTATTATACTTTATTAGAATATCACTTATGTTGCATATTTGACATAGGAGTCTTCATTCAGAAAAAAACATCTTCTATAAACAAACAAAGTTTTAAAAGGGAAAAAGTCAAATTTTGGGATAATCTTGTGTTGAGCCCAGATCTGTTTGGTTGTAATAGTTTGCTAATAGTACTAACAGCAAGCAATACTTCATACAAAACAACAGGGGATGTGGTACATTTAAAATTAATTTTATTTCCCCCTAAATACCATAATTCAATGCTTCTTTGAGGATCTTCTACTGTTTTGCTTATTTCTTCTAGTGTACTTGATGTCTTATTTCTAACTAATCAAATTGTTTTAAGAGAATTGCCCCTCATATGTTCAAGAATGCTTGTCAGGTCAAATATAAAATATATGTTGCTTTATCTTTGGACAAATCCCCCTCGCCCCAAAAAGGAATGAAATCTTTGAATTGTTCCAAAGGATGTAATTTTAATTAGCACAAGTGTGTCTTATTTTCCAGTAACAAATTTAAAATGAACCATACATAGCACAAAGAAGTCTTCGGGATTTTTGAGTCAAATTCCAGTATGTATACTTTTTTCCCTTATCGCCCAATGTTAGTGTCATTATAGGCTTGCCTTTGGCAAATTTTTTAAAACCACTTTATTTAGATATAATTGACAGACAAAACATTATACATATTTAATGTATACTACTTAATGAACTTGGAGATAAGTATCCAGCTTAGAACCATCACTACAATCTATGCCATAAACATACACATCCTCTTCAAAAGTTGCCTCCCACACTCTTCTATTTACTATTGTTATTAGTGTTGTTATTCTGTCTGTGATAAGAACACTTAACCTAAGATCTACCCTCTCTGCCAAATTTTAGGTATATAATACAGTATTGTTAGCTGTAGGCACTATGTTGTATAGATCTCTAGGACTTATTCACCTTGTATAAATAAAACTTTGTGGCCTTTGACTAATACCTTCCCATTGCTCCCTTTCCCCAGGCCCTGCAAACATCCTTCTACTCTCTGCTTTTGTGACTTTTGCTATTCTGCATTCCTCATATAAGTGATATCATGTCAAAATGGATTAAAGTCTTAAACATAAGATCTGAAACTGTAAAACTCCTAGAAGAAAATATAGAAAAACATTTTTAGTATGTGTGCTGCTGAAGTGAGCACAGAGAAACATTTTTGACCTTGGCCTTGGCAATGATTTCTTGGATATGAAACCAAAACCACAGTTAACAAAAGCAAAATAGACAAGTGGGATTATACCGAACTTCTGCACAGCAAAGGAAACAACCAACAAAATAAAAAGGCAACCCACAAAATGGGAGAAAGAGTTGCAAACCAGGTATCTGATAAAGGGTTAATATTCAAAATATACAGGAACTCTTACAACTAAATAGCAAACAAAAAATCCAATTTAAAAATAGGCAAAGAAACCGAATAGATTTTTCTCCAAAGAAGACATATAAATAGCAATCTTTTAACTAAATGCCAAAAACTGAAAATTACTTTTTCAGTTTTTTTTTTTTTTTTTTTTGTAAACCAAAACCTGTACTTTTTATAAGAGATGTAAAACAAAAGAAATGAATTTCAACTCCCTTTTTTTCCTATCGGGTACAGTTCAATGGCATGTATTGCAATTGTTAGTTATTCAATATGACTTCTGTCCTTGGAGCAATCTAGTTGTACTAGACAAATTTGCTTTTTAAAATTTCACATACTATTTCTTTTCTCACTTTACTACCCATTTTATTAATAGTCTCATTTTGAAATTGCCATCTCAGATAATGAAAATTTATTTTGTTACTTTTTATCTATCTTCCATGTTTGAGACATTTCAATACCTCATTCCAAATAACTTCTACTAGATCCAGAAATTTTCCTGAAAAGATTGACCTATTTGTGCCATAAAAAGCATCATGATGTTTGACTAAGTATTGGCTAAATGACATTATTCTAAAAACTTCACACTAGCTTTCAAGCATTTGCTTTTTCTTTGTTATATCTTATCAACTGCTGTTTTTTCCCCAGTCTTTCTATCTTTCTCCTTCTTCTCCTTTTTTTAATTCACTTAATCATACATAGATTTTTCTGTGTAAAAGTCAATTTGCTCACTTTCATTATTTCTATTTTAAAGAATTAGGCAGACCACCTCTTTATTACTTTTTCTCTTCAAAATTTCTTTTCTTAGGTCTTCCAGTGCTTTTTCTATTTCTGTTATTATCTAGACTTGTTCTTGTTTTCAATGATCTAAAAATGTGTTCTCTAATAAAATAGCCACTAGTCATATGTGGATATTTAAATCAATTAAAATGTAATAAAAATTAAAGTAAAAGTTCCTCAGTTGCACTAGCCACATTCACATGCTTAGTATCTACATGTGTCCAGTGACTACCATTTAGCAGCACAGATGTAGAGCATTTCTGTCACTGCAGAAAGTTTTATTGGCCAGCACTGATCTAAAAGGTTATGAAACAAATTGTTAATTATATTTAATGTGTATGAAATTTGAATACATTTTCATTAACATATCAATGAAAGTAAATGTAAAAACTTTAACAATTTAAATTACTTTCCACATACATGTTCAAAAATATTTTAAACGAAATTATTTGTTGTTTGCCATATATTTTGAATCTTTCTAAAAGTACTCAAAATACTTTAAAAATCAAAGATTATTATTTAAAATTAAAAAGGAAACTACAAATAACTTATATTTAATAGATAGCAACATTTTAAACAAAAATTATTTAAATAATGCAAATTTTTAAAATTTGTAATTCTTGTTTGTCTTAAGAAACGTAAACTATTTACAATGCCAGCTTTTAATGTCTACTTAGTTGAAAATGTTATGACTCTGTGTTACACTTGTCATACAGATTATGTCTGAATGTACATATGTACAAATTTAAGAGTAAAATGAATTATTGAATTTTGTAAATGTATTCATCAGCTGCCATGTATGAGTTGGAAATCCGTGCTAATTCAGTATTACATGGAGAGTTATGAATTGGAACATAAAGAGAAGCAAGAAAATGGACACTCAACACTACCTTCTTATAAAAGATTTATTACATTTATGTTATCTCAGAGGAAGGAGTTGACAAGTTAGTTGTTTAATTTCTCTCTTGTTTCCATCTTAGGAAAACCTCTTTATTTTAGTTTTTAAATTTTTACTAACTTTATTGGGGTGCCATTGGCTAGTAAAATTAGATTTCAAGTATACATTTCTATAATGTGTCATCTATATATTGCATTGTTTGTTCACCAAAGTCAATTCTCCTTTGGTCACCATATATTTGACCCCCTTTTCCCTCTTCTACCTCCCCCCACACTCCTGACCCTCTGGTAACCACCATACTGTTGTCGGTGTCTATGAGCTATTGTTTCTTTGTCTGTTCGTTTGTTGCTTTCAGTTTTATGTCCCACATATGAGTGAAATCATATGCTTCTCGACTTTTTCTCTCTGACTTATTTCACTTAGCATGATGATCTCAAGATCTATCAATGTTGTCGCAAATGGCAATAGTTCATCTTTTCTTTTGGCTGAGTAATATTCCATTGTATATATGTACCACATCTTCTTTATCCAATCATCTTTCAAAGGACACTTTGGTTGTTTCCATGTCTTGGCCACCATGAATAACACTGCAGTGAACTTAGGGGTACATGTATCTTTGCAGACCAATGTATTCAGATTTTTTTTGGTGGATACCCAGAAGAGGAATTGCTGGGTTGTATGGTAATTTCTGTTACTTATGTATTTTAAACATTCAAATCCTCCTTGTTCTCTGAAGCAGTGTCCATATGCAAAGCTGGTAGTGGCCACCCCTAAACTTTCACAGCATCCAGACGTAGTTGCATTTTGTTTCATGGTCTATGCCAGCTCTGAGTACTGGATCCTGAATGATAAAAGCATCCATGCTCTCTTTTTTAGATTTGTTTTCATGTTTGTGATATGGAATAGTGTCTGTCCTGAAAGGCAAAGCCAGGGGCCCTCTTGCTTGAGTCTTAGCGCAGCACTGTCGAGAGTCACACGGATGTGCTAAGTAATAGGAATAAGAAACACCGGGTGGATAGGTCTATAGCATGCACAGTTGATGGAGCAGTTTCATGGGCTACAAATCAAAACCCAATGAGAAAGGCATTATTATCCTTCAAGCCATTTTACAAAGGGCAAACAAAGGCTTTAGAAGAGGAAAGTACCTTGTTCAAGATAACAGAGCTGATAAGAGGCAGAGCCAAGGTTCCAAACCAGGGCGACCTGAAGCCAAAGCCCTTTGCCTAACCACTCTACGTCCTACCTCATTGCATGGTTAAGCTGTGGACTGGAGAGCTTCTAGCTCTCTAGACTCAGTCATCTGAATGGGAGCTCTTTCTGGGAAGAGGTTGGTGTTAAAAGCTGCCTTATTTCATGGCTGAAGAGAGTAAGACTGAAGGTTGATGAGATGAAATCTGAAAGTGTAAATCCCCAGCAGGAAGGTGATTGGGAATGAGAGCTGCTCCCACCACCACATAGGTTTACTCACATCTCTACTCTGCTACTCAGCTCCAGAAATCTCCATTGGTAACCTGGTACCTTCACGACAGGCCACACTCCTCGGCATCTTGATAAGAACAACCCCAATCTTGCCCAAACAACTTATTCAGTAATATTGCCACCTTTTCCACCTACCCCCAGCGTCACCCCAATTTTAGCCTCCATATTGTCAGAAAACAATGTGGCCATTCATCCCTCCCACTTTGAATATGCTGTTCCTCTGCCTAGAATGCACTGTTTCCTCTTACCTGTCTGGAGAAACCTTAGTCATCCTTCAGGTTATAATTAAAATGTCACTTCCTGGGTCATTTGTTCCTAGATTCTCACAGAAGTTTGGTCACACCCTTCTCTGAGGCCTTTAGAACTTTATTCAGACCTAAGTTAGAGCCCCATCATCACAACAGACTATGATATTTACTAATATGTCCAGTTTTCTCACTAGACAGTGAGCTCCCACAGATCAGAGGCCATTTCACATTAATCTCTGCATCCCCTCCACCCCCATTCCCATGTTCTGAGCACAATACCTAAAATGTAGCCGGCTCTTAATAAGTGTTAAGTGTTGAATGAATGAACATAATAAGAGTCAAAGGAAGGTGACCTTGCGGGCTGGTTTTCCTGGGAGGAGACTGCCTTCAACACCCACAGCCCCCTTTGAGCAATGTCCCATTCATGGCATTGAGCCAATATCTGGGGCCATTGCACCAGCAGGAGCTTAGGGTGGGGCTAGTGTGAAAACAAACAAGGAAGACAAAAACAAGGGGTGTGTTGAAACCTTGAAAATGTTCCCGTTCCTTGGTGTTCGACCTTGCCATGCCTTCTAAGTCGGGTGGGTTCTTAGTCCCGACCCCTGAGAGGAGCCACTGCAGGTATGGGGCTTTGGGATCAGGGCTGAGGAGGAGGGGAGACGAGATGTATAACTGGCTTCCTTGTCTAGCTTTTCTTTTTGTGTATGTGTTTGTCTTTCCAGACAGAACAACCCTGACCTTCCCCTGCCTTAATTACCTAATTATTTTGACACCTTGGGCTGTTGCATCACCACAATACATTGTTTTGTCAGGGATACTGTGTTAGGGTGTATCTGGGCTTAGAGAGATGCAACTGACAGGAAACAAGTTCTGACAGCCAGGGAAATGTTGAGTAGAGGAAGAGTTTTAGGGGAGGGCGGGGAAGGGTGATGAAAGGAAGAAAGAGGAAATGTTTGGTATGGTGGGAAGGAATACATTGGGAAAGGTGGCAGCAAGGTTAGTAAAACTGGATTTCTGTCTCTGGAAGATTTCCTAGATTGGTCTTCAGGGAGCCTGTGCCTGAGCAGGCTAACCCGTATGCTACAGGTCCCTGAAAGGAACAAAACTGGAGAGTTCAGGTTGTCATTCTAGAAACTATATCTGACTGAGACATTTCTTCTTCACTCAGTTTCCTCTCCTTAGAAACAAGGCCAGATTTGAAACTTTTCTTGCAAGGCCCCAAATGCTCCTTCCTTAAATACTCTTGAGGGGAAAAAAAAGGGAGAAATAATCAAAACAGTCATAAAGCCCTTCACAAATAGCACTATTCAAGCATTTAATATTGGGGATTCTGAAAACAAACATGGTCAAACAGAGTATTTGTCAAAATTATGGCACACAACACCAGCAAAGTACAGCCCCAGAAAACTTTAACTGTACCCTCTAGTATTGTAGATGATGGAACCAAAGGAGCAGATGTTGTAGAAAAGCTGAAAGCTTGACAATCTTGAAACTTGTGGGCAAAGAAGTATTCTGCAGTGGTCTCAGCCTGGGGTGGGGTTCAGGAGACCTGGATTTTAGACAAACTCAGCACTTAGTACTTACATATGTGGACCTCAATTTCTCAGCTGTAGAATAAAAGAATGACTCTTTGTTGGGTTCATGTTCCTCGAGCTGCGGGTTGGGGTTATGCAGCAGGATACTGGAGGCCACAGTTAAGTATGAGGCATCTTCCTAGAACATCAATTTTACCTGATAGCAAACACTGTAGAACATTACTTTTCACTCAAAAATTCATTCACTTGTTCACCAAATATTTATTGAGTATTTGCTACAAAGCCAGGTACTGTTTTAATATAAAAGTAAACATGGATATATTATGGAGCAGTGGACATAATTTCCATGATTGAAGGTAAACAAGGGTCCCCAAAATTATGTTTCACATACAGGGACACTTCTGGTTGTGTTCATTGACTCTCACCTCGAGCCAGGTTACACATATTTGCTCTCCTTTGCCCGTGGGCACACTCCAATGGATAGGTATGCCAGTGGTCCTAAGCCCCTTTCCAACAGATACAGCCTATACTGTCTCAATCACCTGAAATTAAGCAATTGTTTGTTGACAGCAAGCTGTATAGCCATATCCATAGACCAAAAGGAAGGAGGGAAACTAATTTTTAATAAGCACCACTATCTGCCTAGAGGTAATAGTGTATTAGCCTTTTCAAAGCAATTTCCTGTGATCTTCACATTCATACAACTGCAAAGTTAGTGTCATTGCCGCCATTTGAAAACTCAGGAGAGGAAGCAGAGATACAAAGAGGGTTCGTGATTTGTCCAACATGTCACTGCTAATAAATGGAAGGGACGAGATTTCATCCTGCCTTGGTCTGGCTCCAAGCCAATTCTCTTCTCACTCTGTGACCACACCCTCCGAAAGTGATGGTAATCGTCATTTTTTTCCCCTTGATATCTCTCTCTGTCTCACAGCATGGCAATATCATCATAAACTCAGGTGCTAAGAACATAATATTAGAGACAAAATACACATGACCCAATCCACAGAACCACGGAAGGTCAGAATTGGATGAGATTGTAGAGATTCTTTAATACTGTTGTTTGCAGATAGGAAACCTGAAGCCTACACTGTAAAGTGAACATTTGTGGAAAGACGCTCTGATGTTGGCAAGACTTATATCAAGGTCCAGCACTGCCATGTACACCTGGGACACTGAAGTCTTTAAACTTCCCAAGAATCACCTTCCTTCTCTATAAAATGGATGTAATGGTGAAAAAATGCCACATACAGAAGGCTATTGTAAAGCCTATATAAAATCATGTATGTGCGAGATTTTTACACCTTAAAGTGCTATGTACAGATGTAAATGACTCACCTCCCAGCATAGACCCAGTACTTAGATTAGATATTCTAACTAACTCCCAGTTAAAGAGTCTTCCTACTGCTCCCCATTGCTGGAGCTCCTCCCTGTTGCTTCAGAGAAGCTGCAGCCACCTCACCAACCATCAGAACAGACTCAAAATCCTTTGCGAAGGGGTGGATGCATGTACACTTTTGTAAGCTGAGAAAATGGAGCAAGCTGCCCATGGTCTATCCTTACCCTAAGATTCTCCTGTGGGAGGAAAACACACAACAAAAACAGCATGGTTAAGTGCCCGGAGTACGCTGGGCACTGTACCCAGAGAAGCTGAGTTGAGATCCCCTGGCCTCCAGCAGCCAGTCCAGGTGAAGGGAGTTTCCCTAAAGGAGGTGACTCATTCAGGGAGTGTCCCTTAGATATGGCACGTGTTAGCCCAAATCTGTCTTGATTACTACAACATCAAACCTGTAAACAGTGGGAACATGGAGTTTCCCCCGCCCCCACCTCCTCGTTTCCCTGAGCTCATGGGCAGAGCATTCTGCAGGGTTGTGCCAAATATACCCCAGTACCACCAGCTCTTCTGGAATGCCCTCTCCGAAGTTCTCCAAGTGTGATCCTGCTATCACTGCATCAGTGATGAGAGGAGAAGGTGCAAAACAGTCACCCCCTCATGGTATCACTGGAGAACCTAAAGCCCGGAAAGAATTCAATGTCTGCTTGTGATTCAGTATTCTACATCACCAGAATTCAGGAGTCCAGCCCCAGCTCCAGCTTCTCGTGCTCAGCTACCAGGTCCGTCTGACTCCATGATTTGTGGTCTTCTAGGGAGCAGAGGCTGGGTTTTCATAGGCTGTGGTGGCCCCAGCACCCTGTAGCACCAGGCATAGCTAGACACTTCACACATAATAGACACTTCACACAGTGTTGATCAGTGTACAAAACACCAACTTACTTCTCTCTAAGCTTCCTGTTTTCTCGGTCTATGAAATGCCAGGGTTAAATTAGACGATCTCTGAGACAATTTTCATTTCTAACTGGTATTTTTGGGCAAGCTGAGTACCTTATGTTGGTAAATGGGAATAGCGGAAACCAGATTAGGAATGTAGGTTGGGGTCACAAGGATTGAAGGCGGACCTCCTATTGGGAGTGTGGAGGTAGACAGAGGTTAAAAATGAGAGGTGTGAGAAATGAATCCCACCTTCACAGAGGCCACAGCCTGGGGCAAAATAACACCCTCACCAAGAACGGGGGTGGCATTCTCAAACCAAGTAAGTCAGATGGACAAAGTCAAGAACCCTACGATTTCACTTATATGTGGGATATAAACAGAAAGCAACAAAGGAACAAACAAGACAAACAAACAAAAAACTCACAGACAGAGACAACAGTAGGGTGATTGCCAAGGGGAAAGGAGGGTGGGGAGAGGTAGATGTGGGTAAATGGGGTCAAATATATGGAGAAGGAGGCTTGACTTTGGGTGGTGAACGCACAATGCAATATACAGGCAATGCATTATAGAATTATACACTTGGAACTTATACAGTTATACTAACCAGTTTCGCTCCAATAAATTTAATAAAACTAAAAAGAAGAATGGAGATGATAAAGCAGTGCTGCTCAGTGGAAAGAACCTGTATTCCTGTCAAAATCTGACTTTGCTTTACTGGACACTCTGGGAAAATCACTTCCTTTCTCTGGACTGCACTGATTTTAAGTCATAAATGTCCACAGTCATGAAAGAAAGACCTCTGTCTTTTTTCTGACGGTGGAGCAGAAAGATCCTTTCTCCATTTGCCTGGGATTCTTTCTTCAAAACATGGGTCACGTGGTAACATTGCTCATTTTTACAGGGGGACTCTTTGGAGCAGAACATGGCCTTAGTCCTGACTCTGTGTGTATAGAAATTTGTAGGAACCTGAGCATATTATGAACCTTGATCTCTTTTAACTCCTTGAAACATGTTCTCGTTCCCTTTATTTGGTTAATATTTTAGGTCAGACACCCTGCACAGAGGAAATTACAGACTCTTTGGACTGGCAGAGACCACAGCATCTTTACATCTTGAGCTTCTTCCATCTTGACATGTACACATCCAGTCTGTCTGAACATCCACAGGAGCAAGGGTCTCATTGTCTCCTAAGGCATCCAGTTATGTCTGGAAGAGTTCGGTTTATTAGAAAGTTTTTCAAAGAAAAGCTGAGAACTTCCTTATTTAAAACAAACCTCAATGCTGTTGGTGGTCAGCTCATCAGTTTGGGATCTGTCTTCGGCCAAATGGTTGGGTGTTTCTCAGGAGGACTATCCTTCGACACAGTTGTGGATGTATTGCCTTGGCAGGTATTTCTACCTCCAATCCTAAGTTTTTGCCTTTACAATTTAGGCCCATCTTGCCCATTCGCAAATCCCATAGTAACTTGTTAGTTGTTGAATAATGTTTGATTCTGAGATTTTTTTCCTACTCCGTTTTCTTTAAGGGAGTGTAACTAGGCGTTAATTCCATGAGCTAATTCCATACAACTAACTGATCAGGTTTGTCTCAACTTGATCCAGGTCTAGTTCTGGCATACTCAGTAGTGGCGTTACTCTCTCTGATACTCAGTTTCATAGTCTGTAAAAAATAATGTTTAACTCATTGGTTGTTGAAAGAATTAAATTAAATAGCTCAGGTAAGGTGGTTGCCCTAGTAAGAGATAGTGTTAAGGAGACCTACTTTTCTTTTTAGTTTAATTTTATGTAGAGTCCAAATCCATCTCTCCATAGCAGTTACCCTCTCCTTGGTCCTAGTTCTATGCTCTAGGACCATGCAGAATAAGCCTAACTCCTTCTTCCATATGGCAGCCCTTCAAATATTTCCATTTGACCACAACCCCTTTACATGGCAAAGGGCCTCACCAGAGACACTGAGGTGGGATAAAGTGTATCCAGGGCCTCACCACAATCTGGAAGAAGAACCAAGAAATGCTGATTTCTCTGGCCTGGAGTGACCACTCCAACATCTGCCTGCAAGAGGAGGAGGGTGAGCCAGGGCTCCTGGAATACTCGTTTCTGGCAACACATGACATTGAAGTGTTGAAACATGCCACTTTGATGTGGCATTAGCTCATGATATTGCTTTATTTTCTTAATTTAGAAGAAAAGCACAGCTGCTAGAATTTTTAATATAATAATAAGTATGCTGGTGCACCAAAGGTTTTCAGGAAATTTTCCACAAGAGCTCTGCACACAATTGTGTAACTTTTTTTAAATATCCATGCAGATCTACTTTTTCCTATTTTGCAAAGCCTTCCTTTAAATTTTCTAAACTTTCAACTTTTAAAATATTGAATCCCTAGATTGACTAATGTACCATGCTTAGTTGAAACAATTTCTAGAATAAGACAGAGTTTATTATGTTATTTTCTGTGTAATACTGGAAATTTCACAATCCCCTAGTAGACAGTCTGGTCAAGGTAGGACCAATCAAAGATAATAATTTTTCTTTCTTTTCTTTTTTCTTTACTGATCTGAAAGCACAATTCATTGATGATTATCATGCAGAACAAATCTGGTAACTCTTTTTATTAATCATCTTCATTTACCTACAGAACTTCCCACATGGTGTGTGCCCAGTGGGTTCCTAGAATGCCCAGAAATTGATCCTTCCAGGCTTCTAGACTTAGGGTGACCAGCGTTCTGGGCTAGTTGCCTCTAGTAACAAGCAGCCCGTGTGTTTACCCCCGTGCAGTCATGTGCCGCATAATGATGTTTTGGTCAATGATGAACCACAGCACATATACACTAGTGCTCCCATGAGATTATAACGGAAATGAAAAATTCCCGTCATCTAGTGATTTTGTAGCTGTCCTAAAATCCTAATAGAACACATTACTCATATGTTTGTGAATATGTTTGTAAACAAACTTACTGGGCTCCCTGTTTTCTAAAAGCATAGCACATACAATTATGTACAGTATATAATAGTTGATAATAATAAATAACTATATTACTAGTCTATTTATTTACTATACTATGCATTTTATCATATTTTATAATGTATTATTTCTACTAATTTTTATTGTTTTGCTATATAATAGTTTGCTGTGTTACACCAACAGCAGCCTCATAGGACCTCTCGTGTTTAGCGCATCTCTTGATTGCATCATTTTTCTCTTGTTCTTGATTTCATCTTGTGTTGTTTTGTACACCACGGCTCCTAAGCATTCACACAATGACAAAAATCGCTTAACAATGCAGTTCTCAGAACATATCTCAGTTATTAAGGGATGCATGAAAGTAGAACAAAGAATGATTATCAGTTCCTTTGCAAGCCATGTTATGGAACGGTTTGGGGAACACTGAACTTCACTGTAAATTTTAGGCCTTTCAAAATACACAGTATAATTTTAATATTGAGGAAACAATTGAGACTGGCCACGTTTTATTTTCTTCATATATATTTTTTAAATTGTACATATGTGGAAACCTGTTCCTTCCATGTGACCTGATGACCATGGGTTAGTCATCCCTGCCTGACCATTTGCCATCTGGAGAAGAGTAGTTATAACTTAAAAGACTTAGTTAACATCTTAGGACTTCTGTCATATAAAATGAGCAAAGCATTCTCACCAACCCACTTGCCTCACTGCCCTGAAATAGGCCCTACATCAGATCCTATTCATTCATCTCCCCTGGAATTCCTTCCAAGAAGCCTTCTCTGACTCCTCACATTCCTTCACTCAAATTAGAAATAATCTCTCTATTTTCAGAATCCCCATCGCTCTTGTTCTGTTCTTTCCTTATAATATTTAGCAATTTTTGATGGTGGTAAGTCACATGATCATAGCTTTACTGGAATGTAAACTTTTGGGGGATAATATCCATGTCTTATTTTCAATATCCCTGAAAACATTTCTGACAGGACTTGAATTACACATGAAAGGCACTCAACCAGTAAACAAATGACAAATTAACTTCACACTTCTCTTTGCTTTGGATACAAAGCACTTATATCTGATTAATTTAGAAATTTGAATTTCTTAGGAAAAATTTTGGGGGTCTGTTTGGGGGGTTCAAAAAATTCTGAAGATTTATAGAGGCTTATTTTTAATTTTAATAACATGATCTAGACAAAAACAAAAACACATGGAAAGCATTAACTTTTGCTGTTAAGCAGGGCCATACAAATGAAAGCAAATTTGAAGCACTGTTTTTTCTAAAAGTAGAAAAATACTTTAAGAAAATAGTCAATGCTTGGAAGAGTTGTGGTTAAATTGGCTAGTGGCATTTTAAATTAACACTTTTTATTTTTTAAACAGTATACAAGAGTCATAAAGATGCCTGGGCATATTTCACCAGTCATCCCATTCACAGGAATTTTAGAATTTATGCAAGGATAACAATTCAACAACAATGAAAACAAAAAGCAAAATATGTCAAATGCACAAAGATGTCCATGATGGCACTCATTATAATAGCAAAAAAGCAATCACACAAATCAAAATAATTGACGAAAATCTAAATACCCCAAGGTAGGGGAATGGTTTTATTAATTATTAAACAGTGTCAAAAATTATATTACCTAGTCATTAAACTGAAAAACTTTAACCGGAAAATGCTTATTACATAACATTAAGTAAAAAAAAAAAAAAAAAAAAAAAAATCAGACCACAGAATGAAATGTGCATTATGCATGCATAATGAGGATGACGAGAAATAGACTAGAATGTGAAAAAGTACAAATAGTTGAATATGGCGTAGGATCCTAGCTTGTTCTGTTTTAAAGTCATTACATCATCTTTTCAATGACAGACTACATTTTAAGTAATTGAAAACAAAGTCTCATTAGCCTTGTCCTTGCATAAATTCCCAGAGAGAACACATTATTCTTATTTATGTCTACCTCTGCTACTTGTCTTTGATTTGGACCTGCTCCATCCTCTTCTCTCACTTCTCACTCCCCTAACTAGACTGGAAAAAGACCCTCACCAAACAAGGAAGAAAAAGGCACCAAGTTTAGCAGAAACTATGTATCCAAACAGGCAAACATCATAGGACAAGATCTGATATCTTGCCCCCACTGTCGCAAAGACAGACCCAGATTCTTCAATGACCACAAGTGGCCTTGGCTTAACAAGCCTTGCCAACAAGGCACAATGTTCCTGTCCTCAGAAATAGTCCCCAGCAGAGCTTCCAGGGGCCCATAAAAGTCTGCACTCTTGGAAGAATGTGACAACTCTGGCATCAAACTCAGATTAGTCATTTTCTATAATAAGAAAATGTTCAGTTGCATCAGGCTATTTTAGCAGGGCGAACACTTAGTAAAATTTTGAGGTTGGCAAAGTAAATTTTTGCCTAGCCTGAGACTCCTTTCCCTGCCTCCAGATGATCAATAAAATCACCCCACATTACAATTTATGAAGCCCTTTCACATCCAGTTCTTCACTTGAATCTTGTGTCAGCCCAGTGAGGTCGGTGTTATTATGAACTGCACTTTTCCAAAGAGGACACTGAGGCTCGGAGAAGTGATATGACTTGTGTAAGGCCACACAGCAAGTCAATGACTGAATGAGAGCACAAGTCCAGCCCTGACTTCTGCTCAGTGCTTCTTCCACTCTTTCTACTTGCTGCCCCGTCTTCCAGTCCAGGGGAAGAACTGACCCAGTGCACCCACTCAACCAGTACTGTGTGCTGCCGTCCCAGAGATATGGTTTGTTCAAGGAAGACAGAATGGGAAGGAGAGTGTGTGACCTGTAAGAAGGAAAGTTAAGTGGGGTTCCTAAGAAGATGCTGAACTAGCCTGACCTACTTCCTAATTGTCTCCTCCACCCACCACCCCGCACGCCCCAGATCAACTTTGAGGAACTATAGAGGAGAAACATTAAGTAAAAGAGAAAGCTGTGAGAATTCCCTGGAGAGACAGAGCTGTTTTTATTTGGCATGCATGTGTGTCTGGAATGGTCCTAACCTAAGGCAGAGGGTATCCACGCTCCTGTAGGATAAAACAAGGAGCTGTTGCTTCTTAGGGTTTTTATCTCCCATCCATTCCTACCCACATTGCTTTGGGACTGACAGGTCTGGAGTTTATGCCTCTAGAGCGAAGTACACTTCAGGTGTAAAACTAGGGCAGTGCAGAAGCCCTGCGCCTGAGTGGAGGAGGTGAGGAAAACACACAGATTGATTGGTCTCAGGTGGTCACTGCCCCACCTTATCCTTCTAAACCCCCAGGGCTGGTGGATTACAATCTCCTCTCCTACATACTAATTCTTCCTAAAGTAAAGAACACGCCTGAGGGGCTGTTAGGTGGGGTTAAGAGAGATCAGCTCTGGTTTTCTGATGCCTGGAACCCTCCACTTGAGGCTCATTCTCCATCTTCAACTCCCACTTTGAACCCACTGGGGTCGACACAATGGAGACCTGGTCTTCAGCCCTTCCACCATCAGCACTACTGGGCAGACTAGGTGGTAACCCCACAGGAATGGAAGCTCGTGGGTGAAGGGAGACATTAATATTTCCAAAAAAACAACAAACTGAGTTACAGTTCCACGGAACCAGAGATATTAGAACTTCCAGATCAGGAATTTACATATATTTTGAAGAATTTATTTACTTTTTTATATTTAAAAAGTAAAGGATGATACTAGGAGTATATAATGGAAAAACAAGAAACCATAAAAAGAATTAAGTACAACCATTAAGTATAAAAATATAGTAGTTGAAATAATGAACACAATAGATAGTAATTAGTAGAATGGATTTGCCTGAAGAATGCATTAATAATGAACTGATCAGATTGAAAAATTTTTCTTAGCAGAAAATTACTTTAAAAATAGAAAATATGGAAGTTAAGGTATAAAAAGCAAAAGTATTCCAATAAAGAAAAAAAAAAGAGAGACACAGAAATGGAGAGGAGGAAATATTTGAAGAAATAATAGAGGTAATTCTCCCAGAATTAATGAAAGAGAAAAGGCTTCAGACAGAAAGGAACCACAGAAAGCAAAAGAGGAAAGATAAGGAAAATCATACTCCTAGGTATGTTGAAATTTTAAAATACCAAAGATAAGGTAAAATTGCAAAAACTTGCAGAGATAGAAAGAAGATAACTTACAAAAGAATAAGAGTAATGATATCAGATTTTCCAGCAGTAAGCAAAGATGCAAGAAAGGAAGAAAAGTGTTTTCAAACTTTTGAAAGTACAGAATTTCGTATCTGTCAAACTTACATTCAAATGCAAAGGTATAATTAAAATACTTTAAGACATACAGTCTCAGAATGTTTGCCATGAAAATATCAACATGTAAAACATTTTTTTAAATTTAATGTAATTTATTTTTTAAATTTAAATTTATTCTTTATTTGAGTATAGTTGATATGTAATCTTATGCTGGTTATATTAGTCTTAGGTGTACAATATAGAGAGTCAACATTTTTATCCTTACAATGTGATCCGCCAACTGATTCTAGTAATCATCTAGCCTGGTGTAAACTTACTACGATATTAGTGACTATATTCCTCTTCCTCTTCTCCCCATCCTCTTCCTTCTGGTAACTATCCCTTTGGTCTCTGTTTCTAAAGTCACTTGTTGTTGTGTTTTGTTTGTTTTTTTGTTCTGTTGTGTTTTGTTTTCAGTTTCCACATATAAGTGAAACCATACAATATTTGTCTTTCTCTGCCAGACATAACTTCACTTAGCAAAATATCCTCTAGATCCATCCATGTTGTTGCAAATGCCAAGATTTCATTCTCTTTTTTTTTTTTGCTGCATAATATATCATTGCATATATATATATATATATATATTACATGTTCTTTATCTATTCATCTATTGTAAAACTTTTCTTAATGACACCTACATAGAAAGAAACAAATCTAAGGGATGATGAAAAAAATATGTGAAGTACAGGTGACAAAATACCTTTGTAAAATTTGTGGTTGTCTTAAAAAATGAGTGAGCCCAAACAAAATAGAAAGCAAAAGCATATACATAAGACCCAAGAATTGAAAGTCCAGACAAACTCAATATGCTAGAGTAGGAGGCGTCCAGGGGACATCAGAGCATATTAATATCCTTGTCTTATATGAGAGAAAACAATAGACAACTTTAAAATAATAAACAAAGGAATTTAAAAAAAGAAAAAATGTGCAAATGGAAATAATAAACTAATAGAAGTCCTAATATATGTATAACTACTACAGATGAAAATGAGCTAATTTGCCAATTAAAAAAACAAAATCCAGATATTTGCTATTCACTAGATACATGCTAAAGCAACATACATGCAAACAATGAAAATAAAAGGAATAAAAATGATTAATCAGGCAAATAAAATGAAAACTGTTGTCAATATAACATTATCAGACAATATGAAGATCACGACCTTTATACCAAAACTGGCAAAGAGCTGTAAGAAAGCAAAAATTATATAAATATGTCATTTATTACTATAGATATAAAAATCCTAAAGAAAGTTTTAGTAAACCAAATTCAATAATGCATTAAAGTGGTCATATACCACACTGCACTTTCCCCAGGTATATGAGGATAGTTTTAATATTACAAAAATCTATAAGCATAATTTACCATATCAGCTAAATATTGCCAGTACAATAAGAGAAGAAAAAAAATTAAAAGCTTAAGAATGGAAAAGGACAATTTAAGTTATCATTATTTTCAGATGATATAATTTTTTTGACCAACATTCATAGTTGTTTTCGGTGAGAAGTTTAGTCATGACTGGAACTGGAGATTTGTAAAACCACTTAGAAAAACAGCTTGATATTATCTCTTTAAAATTGAACTTTATGGATCCTATAACCCAGTAATTCTATTCCTATGGGTATGCTTAAAAGAAACCTTTGCATATGTATGCCAGAAAATGCAGATAAGAATGTTCATAGCATTATTGTACACATTAACACACAGAATTCTCATCAATAGGGCAGTTGCGTTAACTGTGTCACATTCATATTAAACGAACCACAAAAACAAGTATCCATACGGACAAATCTTCTCAATATAATATTAATTAAAACATATAAATAGCAAAGCTACTTGTGTATGATGTCTTTTTTACAACATTAATACAATATACTTTTAAGGAATACATACAGATGAACAAAACTATTTAAAAAGCAAAGCAAAGCAATGATGAATACAAGATTCACGATGGTGGTTCCTTTGGGTGGGGGTGGCAGGAGGGGAGTTGTGGAAGACCACAGGGCTAGATGTGCTCAAGTTACTGTCAAAGTTCTAGTTTTCACATGGAAGGGTCATTCACGCACGCTTCCTACATTAGATTAACTGAGTATGTAAATATAATGCTTACAGTACAACCACACATGAGACAAGGATTGTGATTCATCCAGTTCCAAGTCCCTGAGGTCTAAAAGAAATATTTCAGGTGGGAGACTGAGGCCCTGGAGGTGGAGATCTCTCTGAGCAGGGCAATGGTCTGAGTCATACATTTTAGTGGCTGTTTGCTCCATTAGCCCTGGAGGCTTGCTTTGTTTCTTAAATATTGGTACCAAACTAGTTGTAAAACTCATGGGCAAAAACCCTAAACTTCCATGCTCAGACACCCGAACATTAGGCAGAGGCAGGCATTTGCTTCTCGTGCAACAGTAGTATCCTCACCGGTCTCCTTACCTAAGCCCAGTTCTGTATACTGTCTCCAGAGTATTACTGCTAATTTGCAAAGATGACCAGATTACTTTTCCTACACCATTATCTCTAGAGTCAAGTCTTTGCCTGAGTGTTGTTGGACCTCAGTGATCTTTCCCTACCCAGCAAAATAGCTCTGTGTTACTCACCAATCCCTGAATACTTCTCGCAGCTTCACACCCCTCTGCCTGTTGTCATTCTGTTCTGTCTATCTATAACGCCTGTGTCCTTCTTTGTTGACATTTCACTCCTTTCCAAATCTCAGTTCCCCTTTTTCCTATTCTCTGATACCTGGAGGGATGGGGCAGTGGGCAGGGAGTGTGTGACCACCCAGGTGCTCAGGAATAACTTCAGCTGTCACATGGACAAAGCTTAGATATATAGCGTTAAGTCAATGACAGAGCCTACAAATCAAATCCAGGTTGCAGCTGAGGCCTGACTGTGGTGTCAGTCGGGTCAACCTCGGTGGCGTGAAACTCTGATCTCTTTCCCAGTTTTCCAGAGGTGATTTCTAGGCAACAGTATGGAAAGAGCTTGGGCTTTGTAGTCAGGCTGACTTGAGTCAATTCTGGATCTACCCTTTAAAACACATCAAATCTATGGGAATTTAAATATTAGCACTCTGAAAAACAAGATAACAATTTAAATGGTGCATATGATTCTGCCCATAATTTTGTAAAGTTAGTGTAGGTGCCCCATCGAGCATGAGATGGCACACTAGAATCTGTTGCTTATGGCAAACCACATATACTATACGTTACTGACAAATTCAAGGATTTCCATGGTAATTTTGACTATGAACAATGTTTACTTTAGTCACTGATTTTAAAATCCTAATCCCTGTGTGATGCTACTCCACTGTATAAGCCATGTGACTTTGAACAAGTATCTCAATCTCCCTGAGCTTTGATTTCCTTGTTCTTAAATACTGTTTCCCAAAGATGTAAGCAGCAACATCTGCCATCCCACCTGAGCTCTCCTCCCACAAAATAGTGGTACCTATATCCCTTCCCTGGAATATGGGTGGACTAGTGACTTGCTAAACCAATAAAGTAAAGCCAAAACAAACAAACAAACAAACAAACAAACAAACAAAAACAATGTGACTTCAATTACCTGAGGCCACCATGCTATGAGGAAGCCAGGGCCACAGAGAGAGACTACATATAGGTGTTCCCGTCTCAGTAGCCAGATAGTAGCAACTGCCAGACATGTGACCGATGATGCTTCCAGAACTATTGAGCTTCTCAACCTTTGCATCTTCCAGTTGAGGTCCCAAACACCATGGAGCAGAAACAAGCTGTCCCTTTTGTGACCTTTCTGAATTCCTCACCCACAGAATCCATGCTCATAATAAAATAGTTTTATGCCACTAAGTTTTGGGGTAGTTTTTAAGCCACAATAGGAACTGAATCAAAGATCTTTCTGAGCAAGGAATAAAATAATTTACATAAAGTACCTGGCATAAAGCATGTGCTCAGAAAATGGTAAGTGGTACCAGTATTGTGTCCTACGTCTGGCCAGCAGCGTTAGATCATCCACTCTATTTTTCTGGGACTAAGGCTTCTCTTTAAGAACACCTGCCTGAGTAACTCAAAAGTTTGTTGTATGGATGAACTAGAATATGAAAGTGTTTTGGAAACTGTAATACTCTGTATAAATCAAAGGAATTCTTACATTTATATCTGCCCACTAAGGGATCAGGATAGGAGGGCACTCTAAGAGTCCCTTAGTGGCAGTTCGTGTCTCAAATGCTGAGATCAAAGGATCCCACATTTGCTTCCTATAGAGATCATTAATATCAGCCATTCATCTAATAAGCTTTTATTAAGTATCTACTCCAAGCAAAAAACTGTTAAATGTTGTGAGTTTTCTGAAGCAATGAGGATACTCAAATCAGTCCTCTAAGAAAATGCTGGACAGTTAGGAAGACAAAAAACACACATAATGCTAGTAAAACAGAGGCTTTGTGCAAGGGTGTGTTTCAGGAGCTGCCTACAGGAGGGAGGAGGAAGAGGACTAATGAGGTTTGAGAACCTGCAATGTGCCAGGTACTGTGCCAAGTTCTTTACATATATTGTCTCACTCAATTCTCACAATGGTTTTATGAGAAGAGTTATTTATTAGTCGCCTTTACAAATGAGGAAACAGGTGCTTGGAGAGATTAAGTGCCTGACCCAAGGTCGCAGCAGTAGTAAGTTAGCAGTGACATCCAGGTCTGGAGACCCTCCACCATGCTGCTACAATTGAATATCTTTTTCGGCCTCAAAGAATTATTTCTCCATGCAGACCACTGAAAAGCATCCTCATCTGAGATTCAAATATTTGCCTATTACATAATAACATTCCTGTTCAATTAATTTTGTTAGGAAATTTCATGTTACAATAATTCCTAATAATATCCCATTAGCACAGAACTAAAGCATTTACAAAGCATGTTCACATCTTTTTCTTCCTTGGCCTTCCAGCAGAGCTTCTGGGGGAGGCATAATGTTATACCCAAGATCTCACAAATAACAAGTGAGCAAAAGATTGCACTTTAATTTGCTGCTACATTGTAAGAGGAATAATAAGTATTTCCTGAATGGTGTAAATTTTGTCTCATGTTGTATGTCACATCATTTTAAACATAGCTGAAAATTTTATAAAGGTTTGTCGTCATGTTCTAGATGTCTTCTAAGTCATAATGGCTCATTCCATAACTGACACAATGTACATCTCGTGACATACAATATACGTGTACATTGTGGATAAGAAATAAAAAGATATTTTTAAATCCATTTTAAAAATATCATCTCGATAATTTCAGTTAATTTTTGGTTGACTTCCTACCAGCTCAAGTTAGAGGATTACTGCATTTTCCTTGAACTGTCACGGCAGAGAGTTTTTACCAGGAGTAGAGGGCTAGTTCTTCCATTTCCTTGTGTGGTTGTGCTTCCAACTTAGATATTTTCTTCAATCCACTGCGTGTCAAAATCTTCTAAGGCAGAAATCATTTTAAGTCATTTAAGTGCATTTTTAAAAGGTTAGTTTAGTTGAAACTGGATAATGTAATCCATAGATCCACTTCATGGGGCTCACATTCAACTTAAGAATGTCACAATACACTGATAGCCCAAGAAAAAATGAATGTGATTGCCACATCATTCAAATCTTGTTCCTCCCTTCAGGGTATCTCAGGTATGTTATAGGAATTCAATTGTCTCATGTACTCGTATGTATGAACACCAATATGGCTAGCAGTGCCCATCCATTTATTAAACATTGGTAGTTTTCTTTCATTTTTAGATTTAAAATACAAAAATAAATAGAAGTTCGTAATGGTTACATAAATCTACACGTGTAAAAAAATTGCATAGAACTACACACATATACACACAGACAAATAAGTGTCAGTAAAGACTGGGGAAGTCTGAACAACCTCTGTGGACTGTACAATGTTGATTTCCTTCTTTTGATATTGAATTATAGTTAGACAAGATCATAACACTCGATGAAGGGCACAATGAGATCTCCTTTCATTTTGTTTTTGCAGCTTCCTGTGAATCTAAAATTATTTCAAAAATTACATAAATAGAAGTTTTAATATCCTTTGGACTTCTCAGTAGGTTGTTTGGTGCACCTGCAAACATGCCCTTTTGGAAGATCATTGCTCTGGATTACAGGGAGACGGGGGAGAAATGGCTTCCTCTCTCTCAGGCCTCATTTCCCGCATCTAGAAAATGGATAGGTTGACTCAAAGCTCCACTCAGTAACAAAATTCTAGGATTGTACATGCACAATTTTGGGTAGGTGTAAATCTCTCTCAGGTTATAGGATCATGGAGCATCTCTAGCTGGTAGAGGCAAATCTGGTCAGCTGTTTGATATCAAGTCCTCCTCCTGGAAAATGGACTTGGAGCCGTTCACCCCTTCCCACAGGTTCCTTTTAAGGAAGAGTCTTTTGACTAAGCAAAACTTAGAAAGTCTGAGAATATTTTCCTCAAGTACCTCCAATGAAACATCAGAGGAATTGGATAAAAGGAAAATGTAACATTACCTGCTGAAGATGATATCCTCCATCCCAAACCTTTAGAATCCATTGTAGAGCATATGGTTGCAGTACCCTGCTTTAGTGATCTGTTCAGGCTGTCCAGAGTGCTAGTGGCAAAGAAAAACACTCTTTCAGAAGTCAAGTAGGAAGAGATGTAAAGGGATTTGTTAGTAGACTCAGAGCCTAGAGGACTTTGTAAACATCACCCTGACATGGAAAGGGGAAAGTTGATTCTTCTCCAGTGCATAACAATTAAAAGCTCATCTTTGGAGAAAGCCAAGGGATGGGGTTATATCTTTTTCACATCCATAGACAATCCCTTAACTCTGGTTAACTGCCCAGTTGGGAATATATATTTACCTGGAAAATGGGAACCAGGAAGAACAGTCATGGCTTTCATGGTAGTCCATATCTTAAGAGTGTTTTCAGCTTCCTTCACCCCAGCTATTTTTTTCTCTCTTTCTTTTTTTTAAAACACTGATTTTTTAGAGTAGTTTTAGGTTCAAAGCAAAATTGAATGGAAAGTAGGGAGATTTCCCATATACTCCCTGCTTCTACGCACGCATAGCCTCCTTCATTATCAATATCCTGCACAAGCGCGGTACATTTGTTACAATTCAACTGATCTGTCCTTATCACCCAGAGTCCATGGTTTACAGTGGTTTTCACGCTTGTTTTTGCAAATTCAATGAGTTTGGACAAATGCATAATGACATGCGTCTACCATTGTATGATAAAAGAGAAGATTTTCACCACCCTAAAAATCCCGTGTGCTCTGCCTATTGATCCTATTGCTCTCTCCTTGTCCCCTAACTCCTGGCAATCACTTATCTTTATGCTGTCTACATAATTTTGCCTTTTTTAGAACGTCATATAATTGGAATCATACAGGATGTAGTCTTTTCAGATTGACTTCTTTCACTTAGTGATATGCATTTAAGTTTCTTCCATATCTTTTTACGGCTTGATAGCGCATTTCTTTTTAGTGCTGAAAATACTCCACTGTCTGGATGTACCACAGTTTATTTATCCATTCACTTACTGAAAGACATCTTGGTTGCTTTCAAGTTTTAGCAATTATGGATAAAGCTGCTTTAACATCCATGTGCAAATTTTCATGCGGACATGTTTTTAATTCATTTGGGTAAATACCAGGGATCATTGGGATCGTATAGTAAGAGTATGTTTAATTTTATAAGAAACTGTCAAATGATCCTCAAAAGTGGCTCTTCGGAAATTTTGCATTTCCATCAGCAATGATTGAGACTTTCATTGCTCTACATCCTCATTAGCATTTGGTATTGTCAGTGTTCTGAATTTTGGCCATTCTATTAGGTATGTAGTGGTAACTCATTATTTTAACTTTCAATTCCCAAATGACATATGATGTCGAGCATCTTTTCATATACTTACTTGCCATCGTATATCTTCTTTGGCAAGGTGTCTGTTCAACTCTTTGCCCATTTTTTTAATTTATTAGTTCATTTGTTTATTGTTGAGTTTTAAAAGGTTTTTGTATATTTTGGATAATAGTCCTTCATCAAAGAATTCTTTTGCAAATATTTTCTTTCAATTTGTGACTTGTCTTCTCATTTTCTTGACACTGTTTTTCACAGAGTAGACATTTTTAATCTCAGTGAAGTCCAGCTTATCAATTATTTCTTTCATTGATAATGTCTTCGGTTGACCATGTTTTCGTTGTATCTAAAAATTTCCATTCCCAAGGTAAACTAAATTTTCTCCTATGTTATCTTCTTGGAGTTTTATAGTTTTGCACTTTACCAGGTCTGACAATTAGGTTCGCAAATTTGCCACCATGCGCTTACACTGGCAGCGCTGTACAAACAGCTCGGTAAGGTTTCATAACCTTGGTATATCAGTGTCTCACAGCTGTGCTTGTGTTGATGTGTGGCGGTGTCTTGCTGAGTGGTGTTCATTATTGTTATTGCATGTTTTTGTGTGCCATCACAAGACTGTGTTTGAATTAGAGCAATGAACAAACATTAAATTTCTTGTTAAACTTAGCAAGAGTGGAAGTGAAATCAGGGACATGTTAGTCCAAGTTTATGGTGATAATGCCATGAAGAAAATGGCAGTGTACAAATGGATTAAACATTTTTCTGAGGGGAGAGAACGCATCACTGATGAAGAGAGGTCAGAGCAGCCAGTAACAACCAGAACTGACAAAAACATTGCAAAAATTTGTTGAATTGTGCATCAAAATCATCTGCTGACTGTGTGAAGCACAGCAGACCACGTAAACATCGACAGAGAAACAGGAAAATCTTAACTGAAAATTTTGGCATGAGAAAGGTGTGGGCAAAAATGGAGCTCACCAATGAACAAAAGCAAAGGAGAGTTGAAGTTTGCCAAGATCTTTTGGAGAGGCAAGACAATGTTTTGGCCATGTTATCACTGGTGATGAAACATGGGTGTACAAATATGAGCCTGAAACAAGTGTCAAAGTGCACAATGGAAGTCAGGCAATTCTCCATGACCAAAAATGTTCCGTCAGTCCAAATCAAGAGTCAAAACGATTTTGCTAAACTTTTTTGATACCAGAGGGATAATTTATTACGAATTTGTACCAACTGAACAAACAGTTAACCAAGTTTACTATTTGGAAGTGCTGAAAAAGCTGTGTGAAAAAGTTAGATTAAAACTACCTGAACTTTTCACCAACAATTCACGGCTCTTGCATCACAACAATGCACCAGCTCACACGGCACTGTCTGTGAGGAAGTTTTGAGCCAGTAAACAAATAACTATTGGAACACCCTCACTACTCATCTGATCTTGTCCCCAATGACTTCTTTCTTTACCTGAAGATAAATAAAATATTGAAAGGAAGACATTTTCATGACATTCAAGACACCAAGGGTAATATGATGACAGCTCTGATGGCCATTCCAGAAAAAGAGTTCCAAAATTGCTTTGAAGGGTGCACTAGGCGCTGGCATCAGTGCATAGCTTCTCAAGGGGAGTACTTGGAAGGTGACTGTAGTGATATTCAGCAATGAGGTATGTAGCACTTTTTCTAGGATGAGTTCATGGACTTAATTGTCTGACCTCATACATTTGGGTCTATGATCCATGTTGAGTTAATTTTTGTGAGAGTTGTAAAGTCTTTATCTAAATTCATTTTGTTTTATGTGGATATCGATTTGTCTCAGCACCATTTGTTGAAAAGACTACCTTTGCTCATTGTATTACCTCTGCTCCTTTATCAAAGATCATTTGACTATATTTATGAAGATCTATTTCTGAGCTCTCTAATCTATTTGTCAGTTATTTTACCAATACCATAAAGTCTTGATTACTGTAGCTTTAGAGTAAGTCTTTAAGTTGGGTAGTATCAATCTTCCAATTTTGGTCTTCTCCTTCAATATGGTTGGATATTCTGGGTCTTTTGCCTTTTGATATAACTTTAGAATTAGTTTGTCACTATCCACAAAATAATGCTGGGAATTTTATTGGGGTTCCATTGAATCTATTGATCAAGTTGGGAAGATCTGACATCTCGACAATATTGACTCCTGCCCATAAACATGAAATATCTCTTTATTTATTCAGTTTTTTTTTTTATATCTTTATTCAGAGTTCTGTGGTTTTGTTAGGTTTATACCGAATTATTTCATTTTGGAGTGCTAATGTAGATGGTAGTGTTTTTTATTTCAAATTTTACTTGTTCATTGCTAGTATACAGGAAAGTGATTGACTTTTGTCTATTAATCTTGTATCCTGCAACTTTCCTATAACCACTTATTAGTTCCAAGAGCTTTTTGTTGCTGAAGATGATTCTTTCAGATTTGCTACATAGACAATCATGTCAACGGAGAATAAGGACAGTTTTATGTCTTCCTTCCCAATCTGCATATGTCTTACTTTTCATCTCTCATTGCATTAGCAAGAACTTCCATTATGATGTTGAAAAGCAGTGGTGAGATAATATATCCTTGGCTTGTTCCTGATCTTAGTGGTAAAGCTTTGAGTTTCTCTTCATTAAGTATGTTATCTGTAGGATTTTTGTAGCTATTCTTTATCAAGTTGAGGAAGTTCCTCTCTATCCTTAGATTGCTGAAAGTTTTAATAATGTGTGGTGTTGGATTCTGTCAAATGATTTTCCTGCGTCTGTTGACCTGATCATATAATTTTACTCCTTTATCCTGTTGATATGATGGATTACATTCATTGATTTTGGAAGGTTGAACAAGTCTTACACACCTGAAATAAATACTACTTGGTTACAGTATATGATTCTTTTTATACATTGTTGGATTCAATTTTCAAATACTTTGTTGAGGATCTTTACATCAATGTTTATGAGAGATATTGGTCTGTAGTTTTCTTCTTTCTTTCTTTCTTTTTTTTTTTTTTTCACTTTGTCTGGTTTTGGTATTAGGATAATGCTGGCCTCATAGAGTTAGAAAGTATTCCCTTTGCTTCTATCTTCTGGAAGAGATTATAGAGGATTGACATATAATTTCTTCTTTAAATGTTTTGTACAATTCACCATTAAACTTATCTGAGCTCCATTTTTATAAATGAAAAATTTACTGAAGTATTTATAGATTCACATGCAGGCATAAGAAACAATACAGAGAGATCCCAAGTGCTTTTTACCCAGTTTCACTCAGTGATAATATCTTTCAATCAATAGTGCAATATTACAATCAAGATATTGACATTGATATAATCCACCTATTATGTATATTTCCCATTTGTGTGTGTATATTTAACTTTATACACTTTTATCACTTGTGTAGCTTGTTGTCAACTACCATAATCAAGATACAGAAAAGTCCAGATTCTTTTTTTATCTTTCCTGCAGCAGTCTGAATACTACATTATTAAGTAAAGAAACTCAGTGACTATTTATCAACACATTTTCTTAGGAGGTTTCATTTGTTATAATTCATGAGTGTTTTCTAGGATTTCCTTCATTCTATTGTCCCTAGAACTGTCCCCATAGGCCATTGCAGAGGACTATGGTTGATAGGCTTATTTCTGCATCTGAGTTGCTGAGTCTAGCGTCTTGTACATGTTTTATATGCATTACATTTTAGCTGTGAGAAGCTGATAAACATGACACAATCTCCTTCCCCAGGTGAAATCACCTATTTACATTTACAGGGCTGAAGGATGGCACTTTACATTCATGACAGTCAACAAGATAAGTATCATGTTCAATTTGACTTTTGAGATTCTAAGATATAGTTATGTCTACACAGTCCATTCATGATTTGGAGAAAGAAAGTTATGATTTCATTTACTTATTCTTTAAATAAGTTTTGACACATAGTTATGTGTCACATTTGACAGGGATACAGAGATGAATTGAACAAAGAATTTTTGTCCTTAAAGAACTATGTACTTAGCCAGGGAGATATGATACATCAATATAATTGGTCTTCTTCCCCAGTACTGCACAGCCTTCTGTTCCAGCCAAAGTATTCACTCACTAGTCATCAGTCTTCCCAAGGTTTCTCTGCCTCTACCTTTGCTCATAGCATTTCCTCTGATTGGCCTCCTTTTACCTCTCATGATCATTTCTTTCCCCAAACCAAGCTCAAATGCAAACGAAGACTTTCCTGATACCCCCAAATGGTAAGTTGTCTCTCTCACCTGTAAGGTCCTTTCTAATTGGCCCTAAAGTGTCATACTTTGTATTTGAATTATTTATATCCTTGTCTGAGCTCCCTGGTAGATACGAGCTCTGAAGGCAGGATCTATGTCTATGAAGCTGAAGATCCAATCATGTCCCACCAAATATAATCAAGGGCAGTGATATTTTGACATAGCGTGGTTCATTTGCAGAGATGTCATTCCTATTTCCCTTTGTGCCTCTCTGCATATGAAAATTAAAATGTGGCTTTGCTGTGAACATTTGACTTTGCTTATGCTATGAACATGGACTTTGAAAACATGAGACAAAAGCACAGGGGCCACATGACATTCTTATGTTTCTTTTCTAATATTTGTTTTACAATCCTTAAGGCCTGCAAGCATTCCCAGACTTCCTGTGGCAAAGATCATTTTCTTAGTTCCTAAGCAAAATTCCCCAAGGGATAGAGAGAGATTGGGCAATATTCTTCTATGGAATATCAGAGCTAAAAGGTACCTTAAGGAGTATAGAGTTCAATCAACTTAAATATAGGGAAACTGAAGGGGATGAGGCTTGCCCAAGGTGACAAAGTGATTCAAGGGCCAAACTGGACCTGAAACATGGTCATTTTGGTGATTACTGCAATCTCTCTGTCTACATACAAGGCCAAGTTGCCAAATTGACCCTACCCTTGCCCAATAGCCTGTCTGAAGGTTTGCTTGAAATGAGGCTAGACCATTACAAACATTACAACAGGCTAGCCAGAAGCTTTGCTAAGCAGCTCATTTACCCAGCTTTACATGAAATTGAAGGACCCCATAATGAATAAAATAGCTGGACACAATGTGTCACTAAGAGTCCCAAAGGAAGCACACGGTGACCAATGTAAGACTAAGCACCAAGATAGCAGTCAGAGCTGGTAGGGGACTATGTCTTTAGAGTGATAGACTCTGGCAGCTGGGGAGCACCTTGAAGATCAGTTGGAAGAGAAAGCATACTACCATATGAGGTGAGGGTCTTGTCTTTTAGAATTGACCCTGTTATTTACCTGCCACGTGACTTTGCACCTCTAGTTCTCCGTTTCAGAGTGTGTAAAATTAACTGGTTGGGTTAGATGATTTTACCAAAGGCACTTTTCAAATCTTATACTTTTCTATTCTACAAAGCATCCTATTTCCTAGTCTGACAGGTGAGGAAAAGGAGGCTTACAGAGAGGTTCAATAACATTGCTAAGGTCACACAGTACATTGGTGACACAATGGTGACCAGAGCCCAGGCCACCATTTTATGTACTGCCCCACATAGCTGGAATTATCCCATCCAAGTTGCCCTGTGGCCTTGTGGAGAATTGTGCAATTGCTGTCCCAAGGCTATTGTAATTGCCCGTTTCTTTATCCCTGTGGGCCTGCTGGCAGCGTGCAGAGGGCTGCAGGAAAAGGGTCTGAGCAGTCTCTGCCCTGGTAGTGGAGCAAGGATCAAATGAGCTTTTTCTTCCCTGTCTCTGGTAAAATGAAACCAAAAGCAAAGTCCTTTAGCTTTGGGGGCAGAGAGGCTAGAAGAGAGATTGCCTCTCAGCCTCTGTGTATGCGGAGCCCCAGCACAGCTTGCCCTGAGTGTGAAGGGCCTTCTCCTGGGACAGGTGGATCTGCCTGAGTCTCTGCAGAATGAAGCCAGGTGAGGAGTGAGAACCGAGCAAGGCATTTGACTCAGGAGAAGCAACACTGGGTCTCAGTGTAGAAAGACTCCACCCAGCATAATTTGGAGACTTACTTTTTGAGTGACTTTGAACCACTTCAAATCTCATCTAGAAATGGGGAAAGAGGTATGCAGAAGGAAAAAGAATTATGCTTTAAACCTAACATTACCTTTCAGACCGTACCTTAGGGCCAGATACAGAAAGCCTTTTCCTCACCTATTTTTTTACAATGTAGTAAAACAGCTCTTTTAAAAAGGGAAATTGAAGTGGACAAGCCCTGAATATCAGACATTGTTATTAGAAAAATCTAATAGGTTTCTTTTTTTTTCTTTTTTTAAAGTTTATTGGGGTGACAATTGTTAGTGAAATTACATAGACTTCAGGTGTACAAGTCTGTATTACATCATCTATAAATCCCATTGTGTGTTCGCCACCCAGAGTCAGTTCTCCTTCCATCACCATATATTTGATCCCCTTTACCCTCATCTCCCACCCTGCTCCCCTCTTACCCTCTGGTAACCACTAAACTATTGTCTGTGTCTATGAGTTTTTGTTTCTCATTTGTTTGTCTTGTTCTTTTGTTGTTTTTGGTTTATATACCACATATCAGTGAAATCATATGGTTCTCTGCTTTCTCAGGTTTCTTATTTTACTAACACATATAACCTAGGTCTTCCATTTCTTCCTCAAGAGGAAGCCACATAGCTTAACAAATCCTCGGGACAGGAGAGCCCTTATTGATGACCCTGCTTTTGATGTGACGTGATCAGGGTCACGAGAAAGGCAGGAGCAGAGGCAAAATTACATAAGGATTGCCTGTCTCCTAGTTTTCATTCCCTGTTGTTGGAGAAACATAATGAAAATAAGAAAGGAAGTGGGTCTCCAGAGAGATACAATGGCTAGTCCTAAGCCTTTTTAAAAATAAGCTTCAATAATCAGAAGTTCGAGGTCAGAGGATAACTTAAGGCCATCAGAAGTTGGCCAGATTGGACTCAGGTCCTCTAGAGAATTCTGTCCTTTTGGCGGTCAGATGCATGATGAACGCCAAGCCAGGCCTGTGATTTGGACACAGGTCCAGGCTCCAGCCCCCTCCGAGCCTGGGCTCAGCAGCAAGCAGGGTCCATTCCTGAGCATACGCTTTCAATCAGAGACACTGGGACTTGGATGGGACCTTAGGCATGATTTAATTCCTGTCACTTTGCAGATGTAGAAATCAGAGGCCACACTGGGGACGAGACATGGAATGCTTGCACAAGGTCACTTGGCAATTTTAGAAACAATATGGTAGGTTGGAAAGGGGTAAATTTGGGATGGTAATCTGGTGCCAAATCCCAGATCTGCCACTGATTAGCTAAGTGACCCCAGATAAGTCACCTAACATCCTTGAATATCAATGTCCTCACCTATAAAATGGGGGGGGGGGGCATAATTACATTGTCTAAATTACAGGATTGTTATGATAATTAAATAAGATGAAAATAAAGTGATTTATAAACGGGAAGTCATTATTTATACTTTAATGTAAATATTCAATTATGATAAAACACAAACTAATAAAAACAAGAGCACACTTTTCTGAATGCCCATCACATACATCATTTCTTTTAATTGCTGCAAAGATCCAGGAAGACTCTCACCAATAACCATATACTTGGAGCAGGGTTTACACCAGGTCGTATACACAGCTGGATTTAAACATGATTGCTCGAACAGTACATTTGGCTCTATAATCCAGAAACCGAGGCCTGGGGTTCTAATGCCAGGCCATACTTGCCCGCCCCCAATCACTCATCTCCTTTCTGTTGAATGGATAGCTCTTAGGTATTGAGGGCAGGGCCCTCTCCTTATGTTTGTTTGTCCCAGGAGATATCACAGTACTTTCCACAAGGTAAATATCAGTTAAAAATAAATTAATTTTAAAAAATAAAGAGAAACCTGATAGACAAATCAATATTTCTTTTATAAAATAGGGATGATTGAGGGAGAAAGGGTCTTTCATTTGTATCCAGAAACCATCAACTTCCAGCTAAGCCAGGGGGAGGA
This sequence comes from Rhinolophus sinicus, assembly GCF_036562045.2. Taxonomy (NCBI): domain Eukaryota; kingdom Metazoa; phylum Chordata; class Mammalia; order Chiroptera; family Rhinolophidae; genus Rhinolophus; species Rhinolophus sinicus. The sequence continues at coordinate 50,904,042 of NC_133751.1, forward strand.
TAGGGATTTTCCAAGAAAACTAAGCCATACAGAAGACCTGAGCTTGTAAAAGTTTTCAAACAAGAAGATGAATCTGTAAGATATAATCTGGCAATTTGTAAAGAGCTCTTTCTGCTCGCTTCTATAAACATCTTCTTTGTTAGCTTTTCACCAAACTGATTGATCTGCCAGATGATAATTTCTGGACCTTCCCTAGTAGGCGCCCACCCCATTGACAGTTTTACACACTCCTTTGTAAATGATAGGACGTTGCTTGTATGTTTTTATAAGCTCTCTTCATGAAGGGACTTGTCCGTCAATAAGAGACTTTGCTTTATAACTAACATCCTCGGTGCAGAAATAATTGCCCCCTCCCCCAGGGTTTAAGACCCTTAATCTTCCTTCTGACAGTGCTGCAGCCTCTCCTGCCTTGGCAGACTGCATATTTTGAAGATGACTGCAACAATCTCTCCCACACCACATGCTGGCCTGCAAACCTGACACTCCTCCCATCAAAAGGTAGAGTCTAAGTCTCCTTTTGAATCTGGGTGGAGTTGTGACTCGCTAGTAATCATTTCAATACAGGGCAAGTGATGCTATGTGATTTCTGAAGTTTCATCATAAAAGGCCATGCTACTGGTTCCTTTGCTCACGTGGAGCCTTGGGCTGCCAAGTACGCTGTCCAGCTGCCCCAAGGGTGACGTGCGGTGAGGAAGCGCAAAGTGGCCCACACAGAGGGACCAGCTGGAGGGACCCTGAGAGATTCCTGGCCTGCTCCCAGCTGTTCCAGTACCCCTTCTCCAACTCTTCTAACTCCAGTCACTGTCTACAGTCACACGGGAGAACCCTAAACCAGAAATGCCCAATCTAGCCCTTCTTAAACTCCTAACCCACAGTTTAAACCACTACGTTTTGGGGTGCTCTATGTGCAGCAATAACAACTGGAATGTGACCCTTTCTCCACATGCCAGTGCATCTCTAGTATCAGGGAAAACACTCAATCATGTTCCTTCTTCCACTCTTTGTCAATAGTAATGCACTCTGGCTCTGTCACCTACCGCATGGATGCTCTTGGGAAGAACAGGACATCTCAGACCTGGTTTCCCTCAACAGGAAAAGAGGCATTAGGATTGTTGCCCAATAGGACCATCAGTGAGGGCTCTTCAATAATGATTTTTATTTCATTGTACAACATTCCATGTTTTCCTGAGAATGTTCACGTGTACTGTCTCATTTTAGTCTTTACAACAACTATGTTAGGCAGCTGGGAAGATGTCATTATTCCTCTTGTCCAGTTGAGGGAAATGATATCCAGAGAGTTTGAATGACTTAGGTAGGTCCAAGGAGCACCTGGTCCAGTGGAAATCAGAGTCCAGATCTTCTACTTTCTGGAAACTGACCCTGGTCTGTACAATCCCATGAAATATCAGGGTTTCTAATCTACTTTAGTTTCCTATTCACTTACGTCCTACCTTTCTTCCCTAAGAGTCTGCTCCATTTTTCCTGCCACCATTCAATCAACCCTCTCTCCATCTTTAGTTCTCCCAATTTGGTAGAGACTCGGTCTATCCCGGCCTTACAGTGTCCCATTGCATCATCACTCTCAAAAGAACATGAGGTACACTCTCTTTGGAAGGGGTGATGGATGGTTTTGGATTCTCCCTGAATGAATCAGAGTTTGTATTTCATATCACCAAAGCCAGAATCCGTTTAGAGCTTCTCTTCACCAACCTCATGTATCTGGGATGTCAACTGACCCCGTCATACTGATCTCCTGGAAGTGAGAAATCAAACGTGGGAAGTTACCTAGTCCCACTCTTAGATGGCCCACAAGTGCACAGTGAGATAATAGCCAAGCTGGGTTTTGACCTCTAATATTCTGGCTTCAAAGCCAACACTAGTTTTACCCCTTGCATTGGGCACAGGGAAAAAAAAAAAAAAAAAAAAAAACTTTGCAAAAGCTCTGCTCAACACTTTCAGTGGGTATGGGGTCATCACAAAGCAGAACTTGGCAAAGAGTCCAAGAAGGGACTTCAGCTTCCCATGGGAAATCCATGGGCCTCAACACCCTCAGAACTCCAGATGATATACCTAAGAAGTACCAAATCTGGAGGGCCAGGAAGAACACCCTGGAGTGTTTCAGTTCTCTTGGGTTTGCAAGGACTTAGAGAGACTTGGAGTAGTTTCAAAGGAGGGAATCAAGACCAATTATTCAGTGAACCTGAATTTTAGAAGTCATAGGGACACTAAGTAAATATATAACTTCAGGGCAATAAATTCTTCTCACTTTCCTTCTTTTGTAAAGGGATGGATTAGAAGTGTTCTGGAAAGCCAGCTCTACTATGTTCTACTGTGATGTTCTGGAAAGTTACTTAATCTTTCTAAGCCCCAACTTCCATATCTGTATAATGGAAATAATAGTTACGATAGGGATATAGCAACAATTAAATTAGATAGTATGTATGGAAAGGTATAATCTTGCATCTTGAACTAAGTGGTTGGTAAATGTTATTCACTTTACACCAATTCCTTCTTCTTGCATTCTAATATTTTCTGCTCTTTTGATCAAATTTACCAGATGATTGCTTGATTTTTTCTGATCCTAATCAAGTCAGAGAAGGTTAGTGAAGCCGTGGTGCATAAACCATTTTGAGAGTCAAGGGTGAGTTTTAGGTAAGTTGTGGTTTTAATGTTTGAGAAAAAGCTTGCAGTAATGGGGGTTTCCATTTTTTCAGTGGTAAGATGCAGCAAGCATGGGTTTGTAGTAATGCCGAGCTCCTCTGCTTCTGGCAGTCTTGTGGCCGAAAGATGTCTTAAAAGCTCCTGTTTTCAGATGACCCTGCTACTGATTAGCAAAGTGTCATTTCTAATTTTAGTTCCAGAAAGAGAAAGGCAAGTGAAATTTGCCCCACTTCACCATCTCCAAATGGACAATATTACTGTATTTAATGTCCTTATAACACTTAGTTGTTTTTTTGTTTTGTTTCATTTTATTTTAATATGTTTAGGTCCATGTTGAAAGTACAAATTCATGGATAATCCAGATGTCCAAAATCCAATGCCCAACTGGATATTCTCGTGACAAACACTTTTTTCCCTTGTCTAGAATCAGAGTGTTTGTCACTTGCCACAACATATATGTTGAGTGAGGAAGAGATTAAACTGGAAAAAAAAATCTATGTTTCTCAAATAATGATGATGATGATAACAGGTATTGACACTTGTAGAGCATTTTATAGGTGGTGAAGAGCTTTCACTGATACAATTTTTTAAAGTCCCCCAAATGATTTTATCCCCAAATAGTGGATGAGAAATAGGGACTCTAGGGGTTTTCAGTGCCTTGCCCGAATTCCAGCTGCATTTCCTGAGCCGCAGCGCCCCGGGAAGACCTCCAGCCAATGGGAGACATGGAGCGAATGGGTTCATCAGTTATAACTCCCAGTAATGCCTGACTTCCACACTAGCTCACTGAAGAAAGGGAGCAGGTAGAGGGAGACTTGGGCACAGCCTACCAACCTACTCAGAAGTTGGGTACAGGTTGGGAGGGCAAAGACAGGAGCCTGAGTGCTTGGGGACTGCAGAGCTCAAGGTAAAGGTAGTGTATGAGTTTTCTATTGTTGCTGGAACAAATTAATGCAAACTGGATGGCTTTAAACAACACAAAGCTATTCCCCTACAGCTCTGGAAGCCAGAAGTCCAAAATTAGTTTTTCTGGGCTTTAAAGTCTAGGTTTCAGCAGGGAGGGCTCCTTCTGGAAGCTCTACATTTGCTTGCTTGCTTTTTACAGCTTCTAAAGGTTCCTTGTATTCTTTGAATTGTGGTCCCTTCCTCGATTTTCAGAGAGCATCACTCTGACCTCTGCTTCCATTGTCACATAGCTATCACTCTGACTGACTTGTCCGCAGCCCTCTTCGAAAGACCTTTGTGACTACACTGGACCCATCCAGGAAATCCAGGATCACCTCCCCAACTCAAGATCCGTAACTTAATCATACAAAAGTCCCTTTACCATATAAGGTAATATAATCACAGGTTCCTGGAATTAGAATATAGGCACCTTTCGGGCCCACACAGCCTACTACAGGTGACAAGGTGACAGGTGGATGGTGGCAGTTTTTTTTATTGGTAAACTCATCACTTGCATGGCTGTGTTTGCCTATCTGAAAGCCATACTCACGGCCACCTGATGTGTAGGAGCCAAAATAGAACTCCTATCTTCTGATGCCAAGCAAAGAGCTCTTTCAGGCACACCATACCCGCCATCTCAACACTATATTTACATTCATTTTTGCAAATAGCTTACCCTTGTATAGGTGGTAATTCATATTTGCATAATGCTTTAGAGTCTATAATGTTCTTTTTTTTATTTACATGAAGCCATTTAAATCCCTACAATAACCCTCTGAGACAGTTATTATTAACACATTTTACATATGAAGAAGTTAAGGCTACGAGGGGTGAAATGATTTGTCCAAGGTCACCCAGCTGGTAAGGGCAAGACCACAATGCAAATCCCAAAAGTTCCACCATGCACAGCTCTAACTAATCAATCTACACTTGAGTCCACTTTACTTGATGCAGTAGTTCAGGGGATACTCTGAAGGTGACTGGGATCTCCAGTGTGTTTTTGAGAGAACATGAGTCAATAAAGGTGAAAGTGCTTTGTAGCGGTATGACTCACTGCTCTGAAAAGTTATTGATGGTATTATCTTAACCACCACCATCATCATTATCATCATCATCCTCATTATCAACTGCCCTGGAGGCCAAGAGAATTCAAACAGGTCCACTTTTATGGCTGTATTTAAAACACTGACCCCAACAGTTTTACACCCCAGGGGTCAGTGCCATAATAACACATCTCAGGGTTATGTGGTTTCTTGGCCATCGTGCAGGTGTGGTTGGTGGGAACACAGCCTTGAATGAATAAGCCAAGTTCCTATGCCCTTGCAGATAAAGAAGGAGGCCCTTTGCTCTATGAAGTAGGAGTTCCCAGAAAAAGTCACTTTGTTTGAACGGACCCTGACCCATCCAGGTGCATGGTGATACTTTATAGCTTTTACTGCTGTTTTTGTTTCTCCTGTCTTTCTTCTTTTTTTTCAGTGAGGCCATTTGCTGTGTGTAGCAAATGTGTCTAATTTGGTGGGGAGGAGGGGTTGGAGGTATTGGTCGGGATGGGAGAGCGAGAAGCAGAACCCTCTGGCAGGTGGAACTCCAGTTCACCTCCTCCTCTCTCTCCCTCCCCCTCACCTTTTAAAAAGAGCAGCGCCAAACTTCTGTAATTTGCAACTTTAAAAACAGACCAGACAATTACTGAGAATGAATAACCAAGGCAGCCTCCAAGTGTGCTGAGCAGTCAGCCGGCCCCCACCTCATTTGAGTGAGACCGCCAAGAGTCTTCACGTGGGGCTTGGGCCACAGGACCACAATTAGGAAACGCTGCCTGCCCCTTACAACGGCCACCATCACCAGGGAGGGGGGTACGGAAGACAGGCAGGTGCATTCAAATTGTCTTGGTTTGACCAAGGGAAATGAAGCACTAAAACAGCTTGGTCCCGCAATGAGTCAGGATGGGGGCTGGGCGGGGGAGGGGTCACCGAGAGCCCTCTGAACTTCTTGAGGACTAGTGCTTATGGTCACCCAGCCCTGGGAATCCAGGGTTTGGCCTGAATCTCAGTTCTTGTGCTTCATGCTATAGGATAAGAGGTATTCAGCTACCTGGGGTCTCTCTTTACAGTTGGTTCCACCTGTTAATACAGTCACTTACCAGACAAGTTCTTTCTGTCTGCAATGTGCGCCCATCCCCAACAACTGCTAACTCTGCCTGCTCACACCCTACTCATGCTCCATGCCTGTACTCCACCTCTTTTAAGAAGCCTTCCAGATGCCTTTTGCTAAACCTAGGGATCTCCTCTTCCTCAGAACCACCTTTATCCCTTTCCTCAGCTACTTAGGTATATCATTGTTAAATTAAAATAATTTCTTTTAGCATTAATAATTATTCCTTTTTAAATTTCTATTAAAGCAGGCATCCTGCTAAGCACTTTCACACTTGTTGTTTAATTTGCTGTTAAGCTTCCAGTATTAGGCAGAAACTCCTTGAAGACAGAGACTGTGTCTGACTCATCGCTCTATCTCTAGCCAGTCACCATGCTCTCAATAAATCGTTTTTGGGTTAATAAATTTAGAAAATTATTTGAAAAAGTTATAAATTAATAGAGACTTGGAAGTAAGTATGCAATGACCTATTTGTCCACGTTCCACCCAAGGAAGCCAGGTGACGTTAATGAGGGAGTCTGGGTCTGCGAGGGGCCCGTGGAGTATACTCAGGTCTTACCTTGGGTCTTCATCTAGTCCCACCCCTGGGACCCTTACTTAGTCTCCCTGGGGACACTTGGTACTAGAGTATTAAGTACCATCAATACTCTGAGGTCTCACGAATCTCATTCTCCACCCCCTACTTCTCCCCCAACCACTGCATTTGTCTTCCCAAATACATCTCACATCTCCAGGGGGATGTTCCTGTAGAAACTGAAAACAACATGCTCAAAAGAGAATTCATTTTCTCCCACCTGTCACCCTAGCGTTTACTAAGCCTGCGCCTTTGTGTTCAGCCCCCATTAATAGCATTCACATCCACTCCACCTCTAAAGCTAGAAATCACTGGGTCGTTCTCAGACACCTCATTCCCTCCCCTTCCACATGCCAGTCATCAAACCCTAGGAGCTTAACTTCAGAAACAACGATCTCTCCTTCATCCTGCCTCTCCATTCACAATGACTGATGCTCTCATTCATTTTCAACAGGACCACTGCAACATCTGCTCTCTGTCCTCCATGTCTCCTTGGGTTATCTGCTTAAAAAGCAATCTAACCAGGACATGCTCCTGTTTAGGAATCCCTGTTGGTGATCCATTGCCTGTAGAATTGAGACAGAATTCCTTGATGGGGGCACAAAACAAACACCCTTCACAATCTTTATGTCCAATCTTTATGATCCCAAGCTTTATGTCCTGCCTCCTTACCCCATGTAGTCATCCAAAACTTCTTACCCCAACATATCAATGTCTTTCACAGTTGTGGGCTTTTGCAAAAGCTGCTTCCCATTTCTGGAATGTACTTTTTCCCTTCTCTGATTGGAAAACTCAGTCTTATTTTATGACCCAACTCACATTTTACCATCTCTGTGAGGTCACCCCTAATTCCTTCCAGGCAGAACTATTTGCTCTGTCTTGATCACCCACCGTACTTATGTATATCTCCATAATAACACCACACTGTACTGTAATTTTACTTTTTAAGTGTCATTCACTCCATTATACTTTAAGATCCCAGAGGTTAAGAACATGCACTTATTAATTTTTTACATCCTCAGGGCTAGCCCGAGATCAGCTCATATTGGGCCCCTCAGAAAACTCGTACAGAATAAATCACTAAATATACTTAAAGGTTCTCTACGCTAAAGGAAGTGTTACTCCTAAGTAAATTTGGCTTTGGACATCAGTCCCAGTTCTATTGTTAATGCAGAAAAGGAAGATGGACTTTGTAGTCAGACGTACAAGTGTTTAAATCCCACCTCTACAATTTACTAGCTGTGTGATCTCAGGCTAGCAGCTCCGAACTCAATACCTTCGTTTTCTCATTTCCAAATGGGGATAATAACAACTTCACAGCATTGTCATGGATTCCACAAGAAGTTGAATATGCAAAGTGTGTAGTGCAGGGGCTGGTACCTAACAAATAGGCAAGATTATTACTATGAATTAACTGTATTTCCCTGGGTCAATCATTTCCTCTCACTGGGTGTCCCTGGAAACGCCTTGTATAAAATGAAGATTTAGACTGGTATGTCTGAGATTCCCTCAAGTTACACCACTGTAAAACCTTACTGTAGTCCAAATTCAGTGTCACTTCTTTCAGCCCAGAATGTTACCCTGCCTGGTAAGATGAATTCTAATAGTCTCTTAGGCATAAGCTTTGCTCATTATAAGCGAAGTCAAATTCATCAACAGTACAGGAGCTCCTTAAGGGCACAAAGTAGTGCCCTGGCTCAAGGCGCAGAAGAGGTACTACGATCTACTCAATACAAGCAGTGGCAAGATGGGGGCCTGTCTCTGTGGGTCTGTACTGATAGTAGGGACAAGTTTGTGCAGATTCCCAGGCACATAGTGGGCTTCTTACTTAAATAACTTTGTGAACTTATTTTGCAATCCCGTGTTTATCCGCAGCTCATTCTTGTTAATGTCCTGTTAACATGTTAATTTGAATTGTGGCCGCTGCATTTCACACAGAGACTGCACAGAAGCTCATGTACATTTCTTAGGATTCTCCCGGACAGGAGGTGTCTTTGTCCCACATTTGCACATTTAAGATTTATGTTTGACATCTCAATATGATTATTTTTGTTCTTGCAAAATAATGGAGTGAAAAGAAAAATAGCTGGTTGGGTTTCTTTCCCCAACATTAAAAACAGGGAAAAAGGCCAATTCTTTGGAAGCCAGTTGTTTGGAGTAAGACTTGAGGTCTTACTGAGTGAAATAATTGGGTAGTCTAAAGAATAAAGCAGCAAAGCACTGTGGGAAAACAACACACTCAGACCATTCAGCAGACCTTGGGCAGCTTTCCTGCTCCAGGGCAATAAATATCTTCGGAGAGTCACCCAATGCAGGAGAAAGAACAGGAGCATTGGGGTCAGTCAGACCTGGATTTAACCTCATCTCTCCCACTTGCCAGTTGTGAGATCCAGCCAATTTCTTCAATTCTGTTAGACTCAGTTCCCCTATGTGATGAATATAATACCTCATGGTTATGTTGAGAGAATTTAAAAAAAAAAGTAATGTATATAAGCACATAGCGGATACCAATAAATACGTGTAAGTTCTTTTCTTATACCATGGTGAGAACATGGTACAAATGGAATGAAACTACTTTTCTTTTCATACTACCTTGTTTAACAAAGGAATTAAGAGAATTTGTACCAAATGCTTCTTCTAATATACCTAAGTCAAACTGATGCAGTAAGAGGGGAAAGAGAAAACCAGGCAAAGGAAAGTAATGGTGATAGAGTAAGTTAGACTCATGAGATCACGTTGATTTATATAATGCACACAGAATTCTGTGGCCGTGATATAGGTGTGTGACAAGGGTCAGCAGTTGTAAGGTAACCTGTCACTCAAGAAAAGCCCAGCTCTTCCTAATTGAAAACCCAAAAAGATTTGTTTTCTAGTGGCAAATGAGCTCTAGCAGACAAAAGACCTAATTTCCCTTCTGTCTTCAGCAGTTGTTTCATTGTGTGACCCTGTACAAATCCTGGTACCACTATGAGCTCTCATCTCCTTATCTGTACACATAAGATGAACTCCAAAGACCTTCCTAGCCCTTACATTTTATGACTTGATTCTATTCTGACAAATGTCTACAACTTCCTCCTCCAAGCAGTCGCAATTTGTGTGACATCTCATTGAAATTCATCAGTATACTCAAATAAAACTCGTTTTTCATTTGAAAATGCAGGTTTGTTTCCTTTTAGTCCTATCTTGGGCCTTGTGACAGAATTTAGGAAACCAACATTCTCAGCGCAATAACCACTTGTTATTTAAGCAAATCTCACAATGGAACTATTAAAAGCAATCAGTGCTAACTTGGACAGATCTGGGTTTATTCAGAGTAAAGGTACTTTATTCTCAGCCTTCCTTTCTTCATTCTCCATTTCTAATTCTGTCGGCCTTTTATTATATATTTGATATAAAATGTTTTCATAATTTCCTTTGTTCTCATTGGGAATATCTAAAAGCCTGCGTAACAGAGAGCATAGAAAGCAGCAGATGAAGAGCTGCTATATATACTGTGCTCATGAGACTCAGTTGCTCAGAACATGACTCTGGGCTACTCTCTAACCATAGCTTCTAGATTTGTATTATAGGTCATACCAGGAACTCAGCTGAACTGGCTTTGATTTGGGTGGAAGGGTTAGATGGAGAGAAGAGATATTTTGGCCATTCGGCAAAGTCTATCCTTTATAAAATCTACCTCAGCCACCACTTTCTTTCTGTCTCCTGTGAGCCTGCCCTTTTGCAAATCCCCACCTTCTCTCAGCAGGAAAACTATGCCCCCACCTCCTACCTCACCTCCCACTGCATCCTTCACATGCCCTACATTCCCCCAGATGCTGTGTGCTCTTGCTCATGGCAGTCCCTTAGAAAGAGTACACAACACACCCAAGAACACACAATGACGAAGAGGCAGAGCTGAGGTTCAAGTTCCGGTCTGCATAACCTCAAAGACCGCAACTTCACCGTCACCATTCACCTGAATCTCCAATAGAGTTTTATACTGAACTCTCCCATCAAAACTTTCTCAATTTCTCTATTAAAATAACATTTTTCTTTTTTGTGTCTCCCAGTACTTTGATTATACCAGTGGTTTCCCAAGGTGGTTTGCACATTAGAATTACCTGGGGACCTTTTAAACTTCCAAAACACAGAACACACCCCAAACAAATTAAACGAGAATCTCTGGGGGATGGGATACAACCATCAATGGTTTCTTAAGTTCCCCAGGAGATTCAATGTAGACAAGTTTATATTACTGTTATAACTCAATAAAACTCAGCCCTTTATATATTTACTATGATAATAAACTATAAGCCACTTGACAGTAGAAATCTTATTTTATTTAAATTTGTATCCCTCACAGCACCAAGAAAAAAGTAGTAGCTCAGTGAATATTATAATCACGTTTATCCAAGTTAGGTTCTATCAATAAACAGACATGGAAAAATTAACAAGAGTTCAAATGACAGGATTGGAAACGCCTGATTTTTTGGAGTATTTCCTGAAGTGGAAAGGAATTGTGATTGCTTACGGTAAAAATAGAAGACACTGATAAGGTCCTTAGCAATATTCTCCAATCACAAGACAGGTAAACCAAGAATGGTGAGTGTTTTTAATCTCTGCTAAGGAAATGGGTCTAGGTTGCTACAGAAGTTGAATGGGTTAAGACCTTAGGCACCCATTCTTGATGACTCGGGATGGAAAATTCTAGAATGGTGACCAGAGAAATCTACAGAATAGTCTTCCTAAAAGAGGCTTAAGAAAGGATGACACCGCATGTTGCTTTCCATTCTTAACTGAAGAGGTTGGGTAAAACTTCCACTATGAACTACAAAGAGAATTTTGTTTTTTCAAGCCGGCAATGTGCTGAATTCCTGATTCTTTCTGGGGATTACAAAACAATCCATTGTATGGGGCCCAGGCTATAAATTCAGGCTCACAGATTGCTCAGAAGACAGTTCGAGAAAGCAAAAGGCAGATTGTCCAATCTGGCTGTTCCATGTGCCAGGACTTATTAATTATGTCTTTTCTAATAACAAGAGCTAGGAAGCAGCAAACTCAAAACATTCAGGGGAAACAAAATAAAATAAGATGGTGGTTTGCCTTAATGAGAGGAAGTAAGAGGCAGGAGCTATAACACCAGGCTCAGTAAGCTGGATACAAATCCTGCCAGCCACAGACCTTAGCTGCAACTGGGCACGATCACCAAAGTAGCTACACAGGTCATGGAATCCCAGTGGACTCTCCAACATCTGCCCAGTGACTGATGAGGTCATCTTCTCTTCTGTGCTTTTCTGGGATGGATGAGGGAAGATGAGAGAAATCATTGAAAGGAACAAATCAAGATCTGCTGCTCTGTAGTCACAGATTATCAGAGTTGGAAGGAACTTACAGATTAAACAGTCCAACCCTACCCATTTCTACAGATGAAGAAACTGAGTTCCAGAGAAGTTAAGTGAGATAACCCAGGTCGCTCAATAATGGCAGACCAGCACCAGGGTTTTCTTTGTTCATCTTCTTGCTGGTTAATAGTAGGCTCCCTTTCTTCTTACCTAAGACTGCTTTTTTTAGACCCCCACCTGCTTCCTGAATAGTCAGCAGCCTCATTTAGGTGGATGCCTAGGTGTTTTACCTTCCATCATAAGCATGGCCCTGGATCAGCTCTGTTTGGTGCGTGGTGATCCGCTACCCTTCTTAGAACTCTTTTCATGATCTAAACATCAGAAATTCAGGCTCTGGGATGCAATCACATTTCTATCAAATGCTATATGGTATCTTCTTGTTGGTAAGTCAGTCATCATTTTACCAATGAAGGACGTGTAGGTTTGGTTGTACAAAGGACCATCAGATTTTCCTGAGGTGTCATCCCTGATCAACTCACCAGGCAACTGCCTAAGAGTTCTCTAAGGTCAGATCCTTGGAGGGTTGTGCTCCTCTCTGACTCATTGGATTCTGAGCAGACGGAGGGCAGGAACTAGGTCTTATTCCTCTTCATATCCTACTTGTTACTTGGAAGATGCTCAGTAAATGTTAATAAGTGAATAGGCTCAACCCTTATAGGGAGAACTTTACAGACCACAACTCACTCAGAAAAGAGCAACCATGACCGTGAGAAAATGAAAATTTGATAGGATAAAGGATAGCTTAAAACTGAGATATCCAACTTGGAGAAGAAAACACCCACCAGGGAAATGATCGTCATCTTCAAATAGCCAAAGGGCTATCTTCAAGAGGAGGAATAGGAGAAAGTAATGATGTAGACTGCAGAAGAACGTACATGGCAGCTTCGGAAAGGAACTCAGCAGCCCATCTCCAGTGAGGATCTTTTCTTGATAAAGAAATAGCACGGAGGAGGGCATCGGCAAGGGAGGGAGCTTGGCCCATGTCTTCCAGGCCCAAGGAACATTGACCGCTTTGGAACAGAGGACGCTTTGTGGCACAATGTTTGGAGAAAACATTGAAGGGAAGGAAGAGTATCTGTAATAAGCTGAACTGGAGACAGTAGTAGAAAAAAATTGACTTAGAGGATAGGACAAGCATGCTTGGCCCTCTGAAGATCCCTCGTTCTGGAATAATAACAATACTGGTTATTGACTGTTTCTATTTGCCAAGAGCTGCATTAAAGCTTTAGCCTGACTGATGATCATTTCGATACAGCAACAATCAGGGAGCCCCATTTCATACAAGTTTAACTTGAAAAAATAAAGGAAATTGATTTTTAAAAACAGGCTGGCAAGGTTTCTGTGAAACTGGCACACTCGTGCATGGAACACAAACTGAATGCAAATTAAAACAATCCTTTTGGAGAACCATTTGGCAATACTTTTCAAGAACCATAAAACTCACCTAATAATCCCACTCTTAGGGATCTACCCTAAGGAAAATAACTTTTAAAAAGAAAAAAAAAAATCTGTATGTTCAAAGCTCTTTAAAATATCAAAACCTGGAAAGAATCCAAATTCCCAACAATTTGGGAATGGTTAAATAATTTATGATCTATTAACTCCATGGAAAATTATGTAGCCATTAAAATGATAAATGGGAAGACTTTGTGGCAACATGAAAGGCATATAATGAATGATGTTCAAGGATAAGAGTGGAACACAAAACTGTACATGTGCTCTGATTATAGCTCTAAAAATACTTAGGGCTAGAAATTGAAAGGGACAACAGAGAAATACTAAAAAATGTGTTTTATGATATTTTCTGTAAAAGCATTGTTTGTATACTTAAAAAAATGAAAACAGAGATCTTTTACTCTAGCTATGGAAATTTGAGACTCATATCATAGCATGTAAGTTAGAAAGCATCTTGTAGGACCTTGGCGAATACACTCATTTTACAGATAAGGAAACTGAGGCTCTGAGAAAAGTGGCCTGTCTTCCCCACAACTAGTTAGTGGCAGATCTGGGACTAGAACATGGAAGCACCAAGTAAAGGATCCCTGGAAGATTACATTCTAGAGATTGGTAATTTGTAGAAACCCACAGAGTGACGAAGCCAGGAGGAAAAACAGGGTTGTCTGTCATAAGAATTCTCTGATGTGGGTAGTAAATTCAGTCAGTTAAGAACATAACCTCATCCTCTGAAGACCAGCAGCCATCCATTCATTAGGTACATAATGAACCTGGAAAGGGAGGATCTGTTTTTCCACCGTTAAAGGCCATCTCCTCATTACCACTTCCCAAGGTCAAGGTCTCATCAATCATTCTGGAAACTCTTTGTGGGCACCTGTTATGTCTCAAGTGCTATACTAAGCCTGGCAATACAATGATGAGTAAGACACGTATAGCTCCGGCTCTGATGGTTCTCTCATTTTAGGATTGGAGACAGATGATCACAGGCAAACAAATAAGATGATTTAATACAGTAATGAGTATTATTATGAAAACAACAAGAATTTCTGATGAAAAGTAAACAGGTGGGGCACGAATATGGAGTATGGAGGGTCATAAGCAAGGACGTGACATGATCTGATTGACATGCTAGACAGCTCACTGGCTGCCTTTATTATTCTAGGACAATTGCAATAGCTCCCTCAGCAACAGCCTGTGTCTCTTCTTACTATGGCTAAAGAGGTCTTAATAAAAGGTAAATTTGATGCGACATCGATTTATCCAAAAACTTTGAAAAGCTCCTTGTCATCACCGTGATAAAGCGCAAGCACTGGGCATAGCTATGGAGAGATACACAACAGGCTTCCACAGACATTCCCCAGCCATAGCACCCCACCCCACCGCACCCCACTTCAGGAGTCTACGGCTCCCTTGGTGTGCTGTACCCTCTCCTGAGGCTGGGCATTTGCACTGGCTGCCCTTGCTCTGTGATCCCCATCCTCTCTCTTTGTAGAATTCTTTCCTTCTGTTAAGGTTTTGTTTGAATGTCACCTCTTCTTAAAGTCTTCTCTCATTCTTCCTGCAGAGCAGATTAGTCACTACCTTTAGGTGCTCATAACACGTTTCGTTCACACTTGCATTATAAGACATCACACTGAATCATAATTGTGTGTGTGTGTGTGAAGAAGGGACCCTGTCTTAGTCATGTTTTTATACCCAGAGCCCAGCACAGGCTGTGCCCCTCGTGTTAGTGGATATTTGGCCAATGAGTTAGCAGGATGAAAGGATGGGTGGGTGGATGCATGCATTATTAAGTGAATGAATACAGTTTATCTCCCTTATTTTAGAAGCAAGGCTACCAATCCTGATCTGGTTCATCACCTGTGAAGTGAAGAATCAGACGAAGTGATTTTTAAGGTTACCTCCAGCTCTGATGTTCCAGGTTCTCAGAGTCTATAAATCATGACTGGTTATTACCATTGGAATCAGAGAGCCTTCCTGGCTTGACTGCTTGAGAGAACTAAAGGGCTCCCAGGTTCATGATTAAGGATCAAAAAGCCAGGGGAGCCCTGCTGCAATGGGATAAATAAAACCTGGGCACGGGCTGCTGTCCTCCTGTCCCAGTTGGCAACACTCACAATACCCCAACATACCTGCTGAGGGAAGAAGCCTCAAGCAAAACAGGTTTCAAGCCGGCTCAGCAACAGCACAGCTATACATTCCTGTAAATTTCCAGGGCCCTGCGAGGGCCTGGGCAGGCGGGCATGTGCCGCTATGTTGCATACCTCCAGTGGCCACCTTTGTTTACCCCATAATTTGAGGGTGTGGTTTTCAGGATAGACTTGTGTAGATTTAGGTCAGAGGTGAGGACAGAAATGATTCCTAACTCAGCTTTCGATGGAGGAGAAAAGAGTGTAGACACACATTCCCTCTCTATCAGGTGAGAGGAAAAGGTGACCTGAGAGGGAATTCAAGCCAGAGAGCCTGTCTTGTGCCAGCCACATGCCCTGTGTGATGTTAGGTGCTATGGAGAATCCCGAGAGGGATGAAATGGGTCTTGGCCTCAAGGTGTTCAGATTTTAGTGAGGGAAATGAATAATGTACTTCAGATTATATAGCTAAGTTCTTTGGGGAACAGAGAGGAAAGTCCAGGTGGATGAAAGTGGCAAGACTGAAGGGGGAAGAAGGGAGTACTTCACAAAGGAGGAAGCGTATACACGGGACAGAAATGGTATTGACCATGTCAGTCAGGAAAAGTGCTTGAATAAGGGAATGGAGGGGTCGAAGTGGGGCAGTGAGGGAAGGTAGGCAGTATGTTTGGCTACAGCAGAGGTTGTAAATAGAACGAAGGGGGATTTATTACCATGCTGGAAGCAGTGGAACAAACGGGTCAGCCAGGTCTTAGAGACTTGCCTCATTATTAATTTAAACAATATTTACCCAGTACAGATTTTTGCCAGACCCTATTCCTACCCTTGAGTGCCAATCTCCAAGGTTTAGAACATATCCTATAGACGATGGAGGTCCCTGGGGGTTCCTGAGATGGGATGAGGTAAACAGCATGAAGAGCCTTGCTCTCACTGCTTCCCTTTCTTGCCTACATGACCACCTGCAGAAAGGGCTTGGTAGTGATGTCATTCAAGCCTCGTGGAGGGTTGAACACTTGAACTCTATGATGCCTTCCTGGGTGATTCTTTGATCAATTGTCTATTTATAATCAACACAAGGCTTTTACAGAAAATGTCAGGATAACGTGCAACATGCAAGCACATGAGAGAGAGAGAGAGAGAGAGAGAGAGAGAGAGAGAGAGAGAGAGAGAGGCCTCTGAGAAGAAGTCTCCTAAATCTAAAAAAAATATGTGACAAAGAAGGCCAGATGTCAAAAGCACCTTTCTGGAAAGAGTAATAGCAGGATTTGGGCCCCTCAGACCCTTGGATTGGTCTCATGTGAGATTTCCTCCTTCACTCTGGAAGACAGTAGAGATCTCAGCCCCACGATCAAAGATTTCCAGACCCCTGATCAAAGGTTTTAGCAAGAGTGCCGAAATGGTAAGAGGAAAAGAGGCAAGTCAGCATTTGAAACTAAGGAAAAGAAAACACTTCTAAACCAACAGAGCAGCTCATTTTGAAGCGATTGAGTCCTGCCTTTCAAAAATGCAATCAGCATTAAAATTGTTCATTTCCTTCTTCCCCTTCCTACACAAGTTCACCATAAATTAATCTGGAAGTTAAGTCAGTGCGGACTCACTTTTGAAAGTATCCAAGAAGCCGAGATAGGAATGAATAAAGCTTCAAAACATAGACAAACACAAAGAAAGATGCTAGGAGTTTAAACCCATTTGGTGACTTTATAAAGTTACTCTTTCAGGAGTGGAGAGTTGTATGGCTCTTTGCTATTTTTGAAAAGTTTTCATTTTGACTGGATCCTGGGGACTTCATTAGCCCTTTATCCTATGAACTGTTTCAGAGCCAAGCCAGGCTTTTCTACAGAAGGAGACTTTGATGACCTTCAAACAGTATTGATGATGGTGAGTTCCTAGAGTCCCTGAGCAAAGGGAACATTTCTCCTCCATCTCTCCATTGCTGCCCCCGCTGTGTAGAAATTCTGGGTATTGTAGGAGTCAGACTGCTAAAAAGACCATTAGCCTTCACCCCAGGAGGGAAACACAGGTTCTACCATCAACTCTAACCCTTCACAGCCATGAGTCCATAACAGAGTTTCACTCCTCAGGGCCTTAGTTTTCTTTGATAAGAATGGACTTAAGCATGTTATTTCTGTGGTCCCTGCCAGAACTAATGAATTTAACTAGGCATTCAATTTGTTCAGACGTTGAACTGATCAATTAAATGAATCAGATTCTTGTCTTTTTTTTTTTCTTGGTGTTCTTGAGGGGGAAAAATGGTAAAACCATAATTAGCGGATACCAGATCCTATGCCAATATGTTTATGTTTATGATTTCACTTGCCAACAAACCGATATCCAGGATGAAATGATTCAACTAAACAGCAACAGCAATTCCACTGGCCTAGTTGGAAGTTACTACAGATGCTGCCCAATTTTCCACACCTCTGAATTTCCACCCAGAATCCCAGAAAAGGAGGTTACAATCTTAATGATGGTATTGAATGCTAATAGATCCTGAAGTATCTTGTGAATTATCAAAGAAAGCTTAAATCAGAAAAGTGTATGATTTTAGTGTGTAGCCACATGTACTGTAATTTATTTATGTGGGAGCCAAGAATCCGCAAACAACATAGATGATAACCAGACAAACCAGATTTTTCCATTGCCCAGAATACCCCATTCCCTAGCCATTTTAGGTAAACAGGAATATACTGTGGCATTAAAATAATAATAGCTTACTAGGACTCAATTCTGGTAGTCTCAGGCATGCCAACTGTCCCACAATGTGTCAGCTACAGAGATCACTGTCCACTCCAGCTGGGCATTACCAGGACCCAATCAGACTCTATTTCAGAAATCATGGGCGGTGATTCCATGGAGCTCTGCCCGAAAAGAGGTGATCTAAATCTTGCATGAGAGATGTACATCAACAGGGAGCTTTGCCTAGAACACTGTGACCTAAAAAATCATATTAAGGAACTCAGAATGCAGAGTCAGTTTCAGAGACACCAAATGACCTTGCGGAAGGCACCTTGCAGATTGCCTTGCCTGCTTGAGTCCCCTAATGAATGGTGACTGCCTGCGTGAGCACCCAGCCAGCGGCACGCCCCAGCCGGGGGCAAACATTCTGATTTTCACTGCCCTATTTTTTTTTTTTTTTTTTAAGGCAGCCTGCTCCTTCTATTAATCATCCTGCTGTTTGTTTGTTCTGGGAAGACAAGCACTGATTCACAGGGAAATATTGCCTAGTGGTTAGACTGGAACAGCATCTTTGCTGTATCTCCTTTTAAAGATCCTGCCCATTTTATTTTTTGATCTCCCTTATATAAAGATACTCATGATACATCTCTTACAGAGTTTAGAGCCAGGAAAGATTTGGACAGGCCTCACCCCCCAATCCATACATGCTGTTCTTCCTTTACTAGATGAAGGAGACCAATAATTCAATGCATTTCCCTTTTTGTCAAAGCTGCTGGGAAGCTTAAAATCACACTATATGCTTGATTAAAATTATTCTGATTCTGAGTTTTCTTCCTCCTCACTGTCCTCTTCTTTCATGACTAAATCTCAATCTTTTATTTGTGTCTCGATGATGCTATTATCTTATGAGTTACTTTGAATACCTTTTGGAAGTGGCATGCAAATAAATCAATAACGTGGACGAATGTGTTTCACAAGTGCTTTCCAGATGAAAGGATTTGGAAAATTAATGCTTATTCTATGATGAAGTCTGAAATTTCACTTATCACACAAATTAATCATTAATATTTAAAAGCTCATATATAGAAATAACTCTGAACCTTTGCATAGTCCTTAATGTTTATAAGGTAAATGCTTTCAAATATGTGCTCTCATTTTGTAATCACTGTTCACACTTCACAGATGAGAGAAGTGAGGTGTAGAGAGATTAAGTGGCTTGCCAGAGGTCAAGTGTAGTAAACTCAGATCTTCTGACCCTAAGCCAAGTCTGTTGTTGGTCCTCGCTCCTCCAACAACATCTTGCCTCTCGCTGAATTCTCATTTAAACCAGCATGCTTCTCGCTATCCTTAAGCAAGTTGCTTTAACGTGTTGAGAAAATGGAAGCAAAAGGCCATCTTAGTGGTTATTTCTGTTGCTGAGATGGTCTGCAGAAAGTCTGCAAACCACTGATTGAAGATCTAAGGGTCAAGCTTGAAATTGTCACTTCCAGAAGATCTGAACTCCCTCCCGTCATCCTGGGGTTCCATGCCTCAGTTTAAGTCACACATCAAGTGCAACTCTATATGAGGTATAAAGGGAAAATGGGGAAAATGTAGTGTCTAACATGCATTTCTCTTCTAAATACATTACTGAATATACCTCTCTGAGGGCTCCCTAGTACCTGAGTGGCAAACAGAATACCAAATCCACAGATTGTTGCAACAGATTGTTGTCAAGGAGAAGAATGGTTCACTAGGGTTTGTTAGTATGAAAGCACATGGCACCTTCTACACACAGAGCTTGAGAGTCATGTTGTTTCCCAAAGTGGACAAGTCAGGCAACCTGCTTTATTGTGACTCTGAAACTATGGTAAGCATTGCATTTATACTTTTGTTTTCTCCCCTTTCAGGCCATACACCTACTACTGACTGCAAGTTGATAAGCTTCAGCGATAGTATGGTCAGGAGGTCAACTGCCTGTAGAACCTTCTGGGAGATCAAGCACCCCAAAAAAGATGTGCATGCAACAACCTTCTCTCTGATCTCCTCCAGGTTTGCCCAGACCCAATTCTGGTTTCCCATTAGGCCTCAGATCCTGCCCACAGTCTGGGGACTGGAGAGGCCAATCTCAAAGGGCTAGAAATGAGTCTGTTTCCACGCTCAGCTTCAGGCATGCGGCTTTCTGAAGCATAGCCGAGGAAGCTCTGAATTTCAAAGAGCAATTTTTTTCTTTGCATACCATATCCGGAACTGAAACCACCAATTCATTTCACTTAAGATCTCACACTACTCTCAAATCATCAATAACATTCCACAGATAAAGATTCATCCACCGAGTCATTCTGTCTCTTCCACTCTGTTTTCTTTTGGTGGTGATGTTGTTGGCTTCTTCTTTTTCCTCTTCTTTTTTTTTTTTTAGTTCTGACAAGACAGAATTTCAGAGGCCTCTGTTTCTCCAGGGGTGTTTATGAGAATTAGGAGACAAATACCTAAAACTCTGCTGAGGATTTGGCCTTACCCATAACTCTCTGCTTTCCCTTGCGAGTCAGCTTGACCATGGGTGAGTGTAAGGTCATCAATTCAATGTCCCTTTCCAGGGGACAATTGACTTTGCTGAGAGCTTCCACACCTCGCTAACCCATGAAAGTGGTTAAAAGATGGAGTCTGTGGGGAGATTCATGCAAACCACCCCCACGAAACAGGAAAGCAATGGAAAATAGACACATCTTCCTGATGCCAATAGTAGTAGCAACATATAAGGGGGAAGAAGGATCTGTACCCTTTTTATTTAGTACCTTACAATTTATAAACCACTTTCACATGCTTTCTCTCTCTTCATTCTCATCAGAAATTGTGAAATCAGCCAGACAAGCACTATTCTCTCCAGTTTCGACAGGAGAGTACCCTAATAAAAGTGGAATGATGGGCCCAAGCAGTGACAGTGAAAAAGCCAGAGACCTCAGGAGACAAGCCAGTTCTATTGATTCCAAGCCCAGGATTTTTGTCACTCCCATATAACCTTATAGGTAATATAGTATTACATCATAATCCATGACTTAATATTACATTTGTCATTTGATGACATTTTAAAATTTCAGGTTCTTGCAGGTCAGGGTTAATGGCCCCTGGTCAATATTTTTTGCATAACCCTTCTGGGCCTCTGCTTTCTTTATTTAAAAAAATACAGGAATGGCACTAAATTCTGCATTGCTTTCAGTTCTAACATTCTGTGGGGCCCTGTGTCGGTGACTATTTGTAGTCATTCATGGGATTACCCAAAAATGTTACCCAAAGTATTCACTGTAGAACATCAGACCCCAAGATGAGAGCAGTATCAGGTAAAAATGGTTACCATAGTCAACTAAGTAAGAGAAAAGCAGAATTATTCAAAATGAAACAGGTTGCTTTGCTCCAGCCCTTCTCATAGTTTTATATGCAAATCTACAAGGGGAAGGGGCTGGGGATTTGCAACATTCCTCTAAGTGGGCCCTAAAAAATGGACCTCATGCAACCAGTATTCCATGAAGCCCATTTTGATAAACAGTAGCATATTATCTTATGATTCCATGGGGCCCTCAAAACAGCAGCACAAATTCCAAGAGAAAATTTACAACCAGCCTAGCCCCACCCGCTCCAGGATACCCCATGGCAGTGTCACACGTGCTGGGCCATGCAGGGTGGCCCTCTAAGTCCCGTACCACCGAGCACTGTGCAACCCAGCTGCACAGTCTGGATCACATCACGTCAGCCACAGAAGCCTCTGTGCTGGAAAACAAACAAATACACAATTCCTCTGAAAGCAAGGATTTCTGCATGTTACCTGAATACAGGATTAGAGGCAGCTCCTTTTATTGCCTTGGGAATTTATTGCCCTCTCATTTCCCTGAGTGTAGGATCTCATCATTCTATTATGGGAGAAGAAAGATGGGACCACACAAGGATTTTCCATTCTGCCTATTGTCATTCTGACTCCCGTGGCTCCACCAATGTCCTTCCTCTTCCGAATAAGGATTCTAGACTCTCACTGACTCTTTGGGGTGTGGCTGATCACAGAGCACTTTATTCGGGCTCCAGCTTCTCTGAGCTTGATTCTTCCCTCTTCTACTGCCTCTGTGAAACAACTTCTGGAATGAGGCGCTCACTTCTCAGAGGCAGCCTGGCTCCATGTTTTAACAGTTTAGATTGTTCAACAGTTCTGAGCAACACTCTGTCTCGTGGGAACTTCCTCCTATGGTTGGCTCCAAACAAGTCTTATCCTGCTTCCAAAGCACAAAATGTGTCTCTGCCAATCTGACAGGTGACTCCACTTGTCTTAAATCCATATCTTAGAAGTCTCATGAGCGGCGTTTACTCTCGTTCTTGAGCCCAGTGTATCTTGTGAGTTAACCTCTGCTCATCTCTTCCAGTCTCCCTTGCTCCGGAGGGAGAAGCTTTGTGGTGCCAAAGATATTATTTACCTATTTGATTAGGGATCCTTCACTCAGAGTTTAGACGTTCTGCCCTGGGTTTAGGTCAGCAAATGCCATCTTAAAGTTTAGTGTAGTGCTTCTGCTTCCTACTTTAGTCACACGTGTTTGGTTGAAGATTGACAACTGTATGATAGACTGAGACAAATTATTTCTCATTCTGGAGTGAAATGAAACTGCCTAGTACTGAACTATGCAAAGGAAACTTCAGGCTGAAAGAAGACATGTAGACAAACAGACACGTAAAATGGCCTTGGGAAATCTATTGTATTTGCAAGAAGAAAATATGTCTCATCTTTTCCCTTGATTTAGGTAAATGTTGTGTAGTCCTCACCAACCATCTAGTTAGTGCTTTCAGATTTTACTTGAATATTTCACATTCATTATCTCATTTATCCCCATAACCATGATTTTAGGTCAAATATTATTGTGTCATGTCATTGTAATTTATGAGAGCACTGGTGTTTCTGAGGCTGTGGTACGGCATAGCATCTTAAGCTTTTGTTCTATTGTTAGAATCCTGGACTGTGGTTCAGAAGCCCTGGGTCCTAACCCCTGCATGACCTTAGGCAAGTCACTTTCTTTCTTTGACCCTTACTTTCTCCATCTGTAAAATGGAAAAGGTGTGGGATGAACCAGGTGAGCTCCAAGAACCCTAACCTTTCGCAGCCTCTTGCAACTGCTTTCCCTTATTCACAGTATGAACAGAGATGGACAAAAAAAATCACAACTGGATCCAAGAGGACAAACATTTCCCCACTGTTTGCCATATTCATGGTAATATTCATGAGAAATATTCTCTCATGATCTCTACATCTAAAAGGACAACAAACCCTTAATCATTAATTACAAGCAGCACAATGGTAATTATTTTTTAATGTAGGAATCCTGCTTGGTTCAAGTAAAGAAATTTGTGAGAGAAAGTTCAAGTTTTGAAACTGCTAATGCCTTCCTATAATGGTATGTGGGACACAGTGGGGGTGGTGAACAATAAGCCAGACAGTTCATCTTAGGGGTAACCTCTTTGGTTTATGTAAAATATATGACTCAAAGCAAATTTATTCTTGTAGGCTGACATGCCTGAAAGAGGATGAAACCTCGCTCAAAAGAGATTGAGCTCTTCATACAATTAATCAGCTACATCTCTGTGTTGTATGTTGTGATGTCTAATTTCCAGAGGAAAGATCATTTTTAAACCACATAAATGATGATGCTTTTGGAAAAAAAAAAAAAGCAACACAAAGGAAAACCCATCTCTCTTAAATGTAAAGATTTCGATATGAACTCGCTTATTGTTTGTATTTCACACCCACATACTTGATGCCTATTATCTCTGAAATCATTTCAGTTTCCAAAAATCATTTGAAACACTCCTACACCCGGGGCTTTTGATAAACAGTCCAGCTTCTACAGAGAGAAACAGTTGTGTGTGTGTGTGTGTGTGTGTGTGTGTGTGTGTGTGTGTTTGAGAGACAGAGAAAGATGAGTTGATGAGTTGTGGGGGAGAGGGGGAGAAAGTGAGACCACACTTGTTAACTTCACAGCATGGACACTGCAAAGACCTGAGTAGGTTTTACTGTAACATATGAAGAAATTCTACAAACGTGGGTCTTCCCTCCATGGACCTCTCTTTAGAGACTGCAAGAAACTTAGGGGGTAATTTCACTCTGATGTTGAGAACAAAAGTAATGATTGATGTTTTTGAGCACTTACAATGTCCCAGAAACTTTTCTAAGAACTTGAATACATGTGAATTCACATATTACTCACAAGAAATCTATGAGGTTATCACTATTATTATCTCATTCTACAGCTGAAAAAACTGAATCACAGAGAAGTAAACTCTCTAACCTCTGGCTCACTACAACACTGAATTGAAATCCTGCCTGACCACCATCAAGACTGAAGATGTCACTTCTGGGAAATACTTCCAGTGAGACGGGATCTTACTCTCCTCTGAACAGCTCAGAGCTTTCTCATGGTACTGAAACCACTGTTTTAAACCAGTAATCTGTGCATATGCCAAATAATCTCTTTTAAGACCCTAAGTTCCTTATGATCTGGGTGGTATTAAAAGTACCCTGTTTTCCCACAGCCCTAGCAAAGAGTCGGGCACTGCATAGGCACTTAGGAAATATCAGTTGAATAGATGAATGAAAAGACTCAAAATTCAGACTTGAGTTTTCATAGTTACGTTAGAAAAATCAATACAGCCAGATCTCCAGGGTCAAAGTCAGCTGAATCTTGAGACAACTATCTGTGACTTTTAAAATAAAACATCCCATTTGTTTTCAGCCCTGTGGGGTTTTGCTCTAAATTTATCTCCACCGCTTGGGTGGTTACGATGGGTGGCCTGTCCATGTGGCCTGGAAAGTAGGTTTCAAAAGAAATATTATAATGAAAGAGAGAAAGCATAAGTCACGTCAAGTTCTGAAGTTGGTTGTACTACCCATTTCTGATCCTGAAGTTAACGTCACACGGGTTAAATTGATATAGTTCATCTTAACTTTCAGGGAGTTCTGCATTCTTTCAGAAATAGAGCAAAACCCTATGAGAATATGGGCCCAAGCTCATGCCCAAAGCATAGCAAAACCATATAGAAAAACTGGGAGGTAGCAAGATGTCTTTGATAAAGTTATAATCTTATAATTTATAAGAAGCCCATTAAAATAGACAGGCCAAAGGTCACTTACTTTGACCCTCTCATTTGGTAGATGGAGACACTGTGGCTCAGAGAAAGGAGGTAAGTTGCCAAAGATGACAGATCAATTTAATAAAAGAAGTGGGTATAGACTCAGGACAGGTAACTTAAATGAGATGCTTTTCCCTGTGATATTTTCTTATCCTTCCTGACTAGATTATAAGTCAGTGATTCCTAAAATAAAGCTTATCAGGTTACATTTGGGCTAAAAGTTTGATTTGGGTTTAAGAAAGCCCTCAGGCTCAGGCAAAACCACTAAGGGAGTGGATGACAGGGGGTCTCTATTTTTGATCACATACTAAACATTTGTACCTACCAAGCCATGGTGGGATAAATTAGGTGGTTGGCATCAAAAGAGCATGAGTCACTGTTCTCACCAGCAATAAATCCAACTGTTGGCAAAGGATGGATCAAATGTAAAATGACAGCTGAGATTGGAGCATGTTGGCCTCCTTCCATCCAGGGTTCTTTAATCCATGTCCACACTGGTAGAAAACGTTATATTGTCCTCACAGTGATAGTCAAGGATTTAAAAGTAGTCACCGTGTTTCCCTGAAAATAAGACCTAGCCAGACCATCAGCTCTAATGAGTCTTTTGGAGCAAAAATTAATATAAGACCCAGTCTTGTTTTACTATAACGTAAGACCTGGTATAATATAATATAATATAATATAATATAATATAATATAATACCTGATCTTATTTTACTACAAGACCCGGTCTTATATTATATTATATTATATTATATTATATTATATTATATTATATTATATTAATTATACATTAATTTTTGCTCCAAAAGACACATTAGAGCTGATGGTCTGGCTAGGTCTTATTTTCAGGGAAATACGGTATTATCTCTTCATGTTGCTGGTAGCTAAAAAGCCAGCAAAAGCAAACAGTGCCTGAGCAGATGGCAATGAAGTCCCAGCTTTGATTCTGACTCTGTACATGACTTCGGACATTTCCCCCATCTGAAAATTGAAGGGATGGGCCAGGGATGTCCTGGCCACTTCCAGGGTTCCCTCTACTTCTAGGATTTATTAAAGCCTTCTTCCTCTACTGTGGCTCTGTGAGTCTTCAAATGAGCAACAACTTAGAAACTTGTCATTTCAGCTAACAGTCTTGACATCAAGTAAAGGTCATTTGGGGGCTGGAAAAGGGCACCAATCTTAGAGTCAAACGAATGGGCTCATTCCCAGTCTCAGCTCTACACCGAGGTGATCGTGAACAACTTCAGTTCCCTTTCTGAACTTCTAATTTTTCCTCTGGAAAGTCCGAGTAGTAATACCTGTTTCACAGACTTGTCTTGTGGGTCGAATGAGCTTACAGATGCCAAAAGTACTGTAACCTGAAAAGAGTGTCGTGTTGTGTGGTTGAAGATGAGGTTGAAGATGTAGATGAGTTACTGAAGAACACTTTTTGATTTTCCATAAAGATACAAATGAGCTACAGGCTCAGGGTCAACAGATAAGGGTAGGGAGGGAGAAGTTCCATCTGAGGGCCTGTGTTCTGCCCGCCCTGAGAACTACACCAGAAGCTTGTGCCAAATCCTTTCCTTGCTTAAGCACGACCATCACTCTATCTCCCCAGTCCAATAGAAAGTAGCACCTGTCTTATGTCTTGCGCCTTCCTTCCCTCCCACCCTCTTCACTGCAGACCCAGGTGGAGTGTCAAATCAAAACCTCTGTACAGATATTTCACCCTCATTTCCTTCGTCTTCTAGACCATCTAAAAGAAAACAGCAGAGGCGCTCCCTCCACCCACGCATTTCCCTTTGTTTTGAGGGCTGTCGCAGCCTGGCCTTGTGGCAGTTAGAGCTCCTGGCCAGAAAAGCTGCTCCATTTCCAAGTCCTCTCTTGGCACCAGAACTCTGGGTCTTCAGCAGATTACCTGGCATTTTTCCAGTGGTAAGGCATGATGATATCTGATAGAAATGACACATGAGGTAGAATACATGGCTTTGCACATGAGTCCACAGCTGATGGAGCTGAAAGGACATTAGGAACTACCTGGTTCACCCCCACTGCTTGTTTCCAGATGCGCAAACTGAACCCTAGAGAAGAGAAGCAATATGTAGTGTCATTTAGAAGCAGAACCAGAAGGATCTGTAAAGGACATCTAGGCCAAATTCCTCATTGGGCAGATGCGGAAACTGAGGCCCAGCAATGTTAACTGGCCTGTTCTTGACTTAAAGAACTAGCCTGAAACCCATGATGTCTCATTCAAAGTTCACACACAGGATACATAGTGTGGACTCTATGTACATGAAATACAGGTTCTACACACAATGTGATATATAGATGATGTATTACAGAATTGTACACCTGAAACCTATGTAACTTTACTAGCAATTGTCATCCCAATAAATTTTAATTAAAAAAAAAAACCCAGGTTCTAAGGATATGTAGATAAAACAATAGGTTATTGTTAATGTAAATTTGGGGAAATAAATTTATATCCATATTCGGGAATTCCCATTTTACTCTACAAGAGATTCATCATATATTATTGTGTATAGCATGTGATAAAAAGCATAATTAAATTTGAGTTTTAGAATATATGGGTATAAACATAAAATAACTACTAAGGATTACTTTCATTCCAACCCTGAAGCCCAAAAGAGCCTCGTAAAAGTCAATTTTCTACCAGCAGGAAGCAGCTTATCTGTGATGGTCCAAAGCTAAGCTCTACTGGATACAAGTTAAGCCTAGAAGCAGGAGTTTGTATATGTCTTCGGCCCAAAGCCTGTTACTTACTGAAGCACTGTGCAGCTTTGGGGCCAGACCAGTGGTGTGCTAGTAAATGTTTAACAACTGGCTCTAAAGGGGAGGGGTGTGGTGAAAGAAAGCCCTTATTTGTTGTGTTCACCAATATCTTTGATATAAATATTCCCACAGTGGCCCCTTTCAAGCTACCAGTGTAACATTGTTGAAGGTGGAGTTTGGAAGAGATGCACAGCAGAACACTATTATATAATATTTCTAACACAGATACAAGAAATACTACTAACCTCAAGAGCTCATATAACAATAAAATGTCATAAAATAAAATAGGGAATAGCAAGTTGTGAGTATTACCATAGATTTTAATATAATTTATTTGTATATTTACATGATTTTGAATAATGGCTGTGCTTTTCAACCAGTTCACACAATTCCTGATAATTTCAAAATTAGTTCTTGTAAGCTGGAGCAAGTCAGCTCCCGGCAAAACCCATGGCCAAACAGATCTGAGTTTGAATCCTGGCCAATCGTTCTGCCAGTTGTGTGACATGGGGTGAGGTTTTGAACTGCTTTGAGCTTTAGTTTTTTCAGCTGTTAAAGGTGACGCAATAATAATAATTTCATGGTTTATTGGTGATGTGTAAATCAGCCAATACTTCGCACGGTAGACATAAATAATACATGCTCAACAAATCACTATTAATGCATTCCAAAGCCAAATTCATTCACTCAATAAACATTTTGCAGAACTGTGTTTTGTAGGTGCTTACTATTGAACATTATCTCCAGGGTTAGGTACTATGGGAGCACAGCAGGCCTCAAACATTACTCTTGCCCTATTCTCAAAGACTTCATGGTCTGGCAGAATGGGATATAAAATATGGACCCCAGTAAGTGTAATCCAGAGCAAGCTATGATCAGGTCTTTAAAATAAATAAATAAATAAAAGATCTTGGGAAGGGCAGACCAGGGAAGTACTCATGGAGGCAATTGCACTGAGTCATATATTTCAGAATAGACTTGGACATACAGAGATGTCCAGGAAAGAGTGTCCCAAGAAGAGAGAGTAAAGGAAACAAAGGCAAAGATAAAGAAACATGGAGGTATTGGCGTGTAAGAGTTGATAGAACAAAGAATATGTAAAGGGGTGCTGAGGGATTGTTTTAAAGGCAGATAACGTCCAAGTCATGTTAGCCTTGCATGTTGAGGAATCTGGTGTATGTTCACTCAGCTAATGATGAGCCTGGGGAAATGTTTTCCTCCGAGAAGAGACACAAGTCGGATATTTTGATTGCCTAGCATACTATTTTAAATATTTGTTCATGGAATCAATCTTATAGCAACTGTTCTTCTTTCCTTTAACAAGTATAATTAAGAGTTAAAAGATAACAAAATACATTTTTAAACTAAGTAAATTTCCCCTGTTGAAAAAAAATCCTGAGTTCAGAGATAGAAGGTAGCATTATAATTCTTAGTGGAAAACAAAATCATTGTTTAAAGCCTTTGATAAATATTAGGAAGGCTCACACCAGTGGTAGTATTTCATGAGTTTTGAATTGTCTACTGTGTCCCTCTTGCATTATGTTTCACACACACAAAAATGTCATGTGACCTACATCTTTATCTGCTCCAGTCTTAAGCTTCTATATATAGGCTTTGGTTATGAATGTTTTTTCCTATGAAAAGGTCAGACCTTGCACATGTACCATCAATGCAAAGCCCTACTTATTAAAAAAGCAGGCTGGCAAGTTTGTAAAAATTCTTGAAATATTACTGATGTAGGGAAAAGCTTGGCCGGTTGCTGAAAAAGAAATGGCCTCTAAACTTTGTCATAGAGAAGATGGGGAAACCTCAGTCTTGTGATTACAGCAGCATTTTGCTTCTGGCTAAAGGGACCTGTAGCTGTCTGCGGCACCCGGTTACAGAAACAGACTGGGACACTCCCACCCCCAGCTCTCTCGTGCATGCCTACACTCGGGTGCACCTACTCACCTCTATCAGACACCAAGCTCTGTTAACCCCTTCTCTGCACCTCAAACCCCCATGGAACATCTGGAGGTGGAGCTGGGGAAGGTATCTCAGCCAGATAGATGCAAACCCAATTTGGGGTTTCCGGTTGTACTCAGAGTGCAGCAGCCACTCTCGGCCAACATTGCAACACCAGAGAGAATTTGGGGAGAGTTGAACTCTTACTTTTAAGCCAAAAGTTCAAAGGTTCAAATATACCTCTAATGTCAGCTGCTCCCTAAGGCTAACTTTTGAGTCTGGATGCTCTGAAAAGATTGAGCTGCTTCAGGAAAAAGTCTTGCCGACTCAATTTGGATCCTTTCTTAAAAAACAAAACAAAAACCTAGCTCTTTCCCAGGATGCTATTCTTTAATAACTGTGTGAACTAGATGTGATACTACCTTTCTTTAACAGATAAGAAATTAAAGTTCATAGAGATTAAGTGACTTGCCCACGTTCACTCAACAAATCAGCCTCCTGTTGACTAGACAGGTGGCCAAGGAACCAGTACTGGGAGGGGCAGTTTTGTCATATAGATGCCATTGCGTCCACCTGCAATGAGTTGATATCTACTTGTTAAGTCAAGTTTCACAGGGGACCTTACAAAATAAGAATGGCTGGGTTTTAGTGAGTAAAGCATTAAGCTGAAGGACCTCACTATCATTTTAGATTGGATGCTATCAGACATGTATTCCGTAAGTATTTCGTGAGACTATGCCACACCTCATTCGAGGCACTTGTGAACAAAAACAGACACAGTCCTGGCCTCATGGAGCTTAGACTGTTGTCCTCCCAAGTACATGCTGCAGATTACACACACACACACGCACACATACACGCACATGCGCACATGCACCCACACACACACACACACATGCACACACATGCGCACACGCACACACACATGAGCACACACACATACGCACACACACATACGCACACACACATACACACATATACACACACATACACACACACATATGCACACGCACACACTTTTGCTTCATCTGCCCCCTAGAGCGTGAGCCCCTTCTGAGACAGGAACCATGTCTAACCCACCTGTGAATCTCACTACCTGGCACCCAGTAGGTATTGCAGGAATGATCTGTGAGATTTCCCCAGTCATTCATTTAAAAGAAGTAGGGGCTTTTTAAAAGGAATCAGAGTTGAAATTCATTCTGGGTGTACACCCGTTTCTTGACTAATGAAGTGATTCCTGAAGCATTGCCCTTGGGCTTTGGATGAAGAGGCCACATCGATAGTAGCTCCTTCTGTCTCCTGCCTCTAAGCCCTGGGTCCCATCCTCCTGGCTGCACTGCCTTCCCCAATCCAGCTAAGCCTGTCTGTCTGGACGGTCCTGGGGCTCCCCAGTCCAGCCCCTTCGGAGCTCCACAGAGCTCCTTGCTGACAACTAGGACAGGTTTTAGGCCTGTGGGGGTTACCAACACGGTGATACTGAGCTAATGACGTTCTTAGATTGGAAGAAAACAGTGCTGAACACTTGTAGTTAAATAAGAAAGAAAATGAAAGAATAAACACTCATTGTCTAACTCTCTTAAAATTCCACTTTGGGTGCACTACTGTCCTGCTCTTCATAGCTTCTATCACCTCCAGGCTAAATCCCCATCACATCAGCCTGGAGCACAAGATCCTTCACTGTCAGGCACAGAAAACTCACCTTTTCAGCCTCACCTTGAACTACTCTATTCACAACTTAGTTCCCTCGTCTGTTAAATGCAGAGCCTCTGCAACACTCCTCACTTTTTCCATCTCCACATTTGTATTTATATTATTCCAATGCCTGTCATATTTGTGATATCTGTTTCCTTATTCCTTGGAGTATTTCCTTATTTGCTTATGTGCCTGTGTCTTCATTATCATGTGCCCTGAGCCCAGTCTGGGCCAGTCAGGCCATGTCTACTGGCTGGAATTAACTTGGATTAGAAAACATTTTTTCATTCAGGAAAGCAGAAGGGCACATTGGTTAAGAACACAGATTCTATAGCCCACCTCCCTTAGTGTGAGTCCTAGCTTTGCCACTTACTGGTGGGGTGACCTGAATCAAGTTACTTAAACTCCCAGGGACTCAGTTTCCTCATCTGTAGAATGGGAAAAATAGTGGACCATACCTCATGTCATGCAGTTTAATTGAGTTGATTTTTATAAAGTGCTTATTTCAGTGCCTAGCACACAGCTATCCACTTAGGTGGCGCCTATTCATTCTTTAAGGCACACTTTTGTTTCTCCCTCCTCCACAAATATTCATTCTATTTTCCATGTCTAAAGCACTTCAGAGTTTCTGAAAACCTTTCATATGCATTTTCACATTTAATCATCACAGTAATATGCAAGGTAGCTGTTGCCATCCCCGGAGAGTTTTGGTGACACAGGTAAAAGCAGGGGGAGAGGTATTGTGACAGAAACTCAGAGATTCTGATTCTCTGCCCAGATTGTATTCAGCTACGTGTGACTACCAGTCTGGACCTATGGGCTGCTGTGGCACTGTCCAGTATATTGCCAGATAAGGGTCAGCCCTGCCCCAAGGGAAGGGTCCACAGAAGCTCAGAGCCTGTGCTGCTGTTCCTGCAGTGCCTAAGCATACCTATTTGCATTTCTGGACCAGGCTTTGTCTCACAGCCATCTTGGGTGAAAGGGACTTACTGGCTTCACATTCTCCCTGGAGGCTTTGCGGTTTCATTTCACCTCTACTGCAGATTGTTCTATGACCTTTGCTCCATTGCTGCATGCAAAACTTTCTCACTGCAGGGCACCTGGTAATGTAACAACAGAACAGAAGACCTAGCTTAGAAAGGACCTTGGAGATCATTAAGTCCAATTCCCCAAAACCATTTTATAAATGAGAACACTGAGTTCAGGAAAGGAAAGAACTTGTCCAAATATACAACTAGTTTATGTGCTCCTCAAGGCAGGGTCATGTTCAGGCTCTGGAGAAATGAGAACAAGGCACTTGCTTTCAGGAGACATACAGTCTAGTAAACTATGTCCCGTTCATCTAACTTTCTCAAATGTTAAACCTAGTACCTAATACACATAGTAGGTGCTTCATAAATGCTTCCTGAATGAATGAATGAATGAATGAATGAATGAATGAATGAATGAATGAATGTCACTGGCCAGTCACTGGCTGAGTTGACTCTAGACCTTGGGCTCCAGATTACCAAGGTGGAACTCCCCACTGCTCATACTTTCTCCCTTCCCCATTCAGATTCATTTCATAGTCAGGCTTGAGAAATAGCTCATAAACATGACCAAAAGGTGTTGCCAATAGTCAATACCCATCATGTTTATTCATGACTCACAAGTAGATTCGCAGTCATCTTGTAGAAGAGTTTGCTCTCTGTCTCTCTCCCAAGGTGATGGAATCTAAGCAGGGAAACAGATCCAGCAGAAGACCAACATAGATAGACCTGGGATATGCCCTGTGAGATGCCCTGTGCTGTCTAAAATGTTCTTGTGTCTTTACTGTAAAAACAGAAATCGGTACATGATGCATATCGGTCCATGAGGGATATCTTAACAGTGCAGATTTATCCTGATTTCACTCATTTTATAGAATGCCCAACCTGGAAGGTGCCTTGGAGATAATAGAGCTTAGTAATTCCTTTATGGGATAGATAAAAAATCAAGAGTCAGAGGGTGAAATTGAGTGGCTCATAATCAGACAGCATGTCAGCAGCTCAGACTAGCCTAACACTCAGGCTTCCTGGATTCCAGTTAGATTATTTCTGTGCCCCATACTGCTAGACCTGGCATTAAGCCAGCAGACTACTGAATGAAAGCTTCTCAAGAGGGCAGATTCTAGATGACTTGCCTTTCTCTCTTGCACTTCTGACAGAGTGTTTTGACTTCACAGAAACTCCTTCGCTACTCAGCACTCTGGAGTTCTCAAAGAGAGTCTCATTGCATAGAACAGAGAGCCTCAGGTGTCTGGAAGGGGCAAAGGGCTCGTGGCCTCAGAAACACGGTAGCAGAACTTGAACCTTGGTTTTCTGACAACTAGTACATGCCCTTCCTGAACACTGCATAACTAATCCAATAACTATTTGTGAACCAAGTGAAAGAACGATGATGGGATGGATGAATGAATAAAAGACTGACAAACATAGGAATCTACCAATCACTCTTGGGAAACAGATCTAAAAAAAAAAAAGTAATTCCAGACCCTTACTCTGCTTAGACCCATGGCGACCTGCTTCAGCTCTGTCATCTTCGGTTTCCCTTCTCTTGACACCTCACACATGTGTTTAAGAAAAGAGGAAAAACTAACAACACCAAACCTCCATATTCTTCAAAGGGGTAATTTCTCTGATGCTCATTGTATTCAACTTACATGATTTAAAAGAGAGACAGAGAGAGAGAGAGACAGAGAGAGAGAGAGAGAGAGAGAGAGACATTTAAACCACCAAAAATCACCATCCAGAGACTACCAGTAGTTAATATTTTAGTGAACTTCCATCCTTTTTCATTTTTGTCAAAATGTAGATAGAATTTATTTAATGCATTCATACTGAACAAACTGCTTAGGAATCTGTTTTTGTCATTTGGTAATAAATCACGAGTATCTAGTCAGGTCAGATGTGGATCAAGTGAGACAGTGAGCATATTTTGACTTTTGATCTGTTGAGTAACACATGGATTTTGAGATTCCCAAATACTGCTTTCCATTGACTGTTTTGAAGGCTCAACAAAGCCATTTACCTGGCTCTGACTGACCTGAGATTTTCTGTCTCTAAGATGGCCATGGTTAAAACCTGAGTAATAAAAATAGCTTGGGATAAGAGCTTTCAATTTGTAAACCTCTGTTATACACGTGCGTGTATACACACACACACACACACACTCACACAAGCTCACATTATCACACATCAGTCAGTGAGCTCAGTAGGCAGAGAGAAATGTATCACATCTTGGATGTCCCTTGTAACAACCCTACCAAAGAAGCAGGGCTCATGAACGTGTTTTAAAGATGGAGGACCAGGGAGCTTACATGTACATGCCTGGAATTTTCATTTTCATTTGTTTTCCAAATATTGTCTTTAGAAATAAAATAAGTAAACAAAAATGAGCCAATGTTTAGAGAGAAGTTTCTTATGTTTGAAGATTAGTAGAAAATTTTATTTATTCATGATGGAGTGGCAACCTGAACCCATTTTTGACCTTTCGTTCGGGACTATTCTTTATACCATGCTACACTGCTTGCCTGAATTAAAACACACTTGAGTTTGGGTGATTTTAGTTCATTTCACAGAATACAACATACATATACTATTGTATCCCACCTCTATCAGCACGAGGACTGACGGTGTAGCCTGTGTCCCCTACAGATGGGCTGACTGCTTGTCACTTCTGTATATGAAGTTTAATTTGATTAACGTGGGCCACTGGTCAGGACAACCTCCCCTGCTTAGTGAGGCGAGGGCCACCGGGCATGGCTGGCTGGAGGGCCAGAGAGAGGTTGTGATTCATTTCTGCCTCAGGCACCCACCTGGCCAGCCTGGTGCAAGGGCTATGTGACCAGGGGAAAGTGAGAGGCTGTGGGCGCCCTGCCGATGAGCTGGGACTTGGGAGTAATAGTGAGAAGAGGGGTGAGAGTAGCAGCTGCTGAGGTTGATATTTATATAATGACTCTGTTTGTGGCAGGAAGTGAAACAAATTCTGCTGAGACACTTTCCTTTCCCCACTCTGCTGCCCCACGGGCAGATCCAAAGGGGTGACATGGGGAGAGCTTCCATGCGTTATGTCCAAACGTGCAGAGACGCATGAGGCTCCAGTCTCATCACTGGGCTGTCAGAGCTGAGGCTCTTTTCTACTGGATCTCAGTGGTGTCTCTGTCGGTTTGCTCAGCCTCAACCCCTTTTTCTCTATAACCTCTTTTCGCATTCTGATGGGAATAGCTCCCCTGTTCCCCGGTAGCTTTGCAGGAATGCTGTGAGGGTACATGAGATTACATTTATAAAACACAGGGCCAACCATGCATCGCCGTGGAATTAACATTAAGCTATTTATTGCATTTCTATGACAACTTCCAACACTATCACCTGTGGCTTCTGTGGATGGTTATTCCCTGACTTTTCTGTCTGCTCAAGCAAAATTTCTGCCTCTCTCCTTTCCCTTCCTTTCAAGCATCAAGACCTTTTCAAACCATGCCAGGTTTCAGAGCAAATATCCCCATCAGTGTCTACCTTCCATCTTGCTTAAGCCCAAACTTAGGGATTTCATTCTTAAACCTTTCTAAAACAAAAGGGCATTTTAGTATAGGTGGTATACCATCTAGACAGGCCTTCCTATTCTGATTCCTATATTAATGTTGGGGACTATTGGATTCATGAAGTGTTCACAGACAAAAAGCACCTTAAGAATTATTGAGTCCCCTGCTTCTCAATGAGTGAAGGGCCAGCAGCAGGAGCAGCATCAAGAAGTTTGTTAGAACTGCAGAATCCAGACTTACACAATCAGAATCTACATTTTAGCAAGATCTCTAGATGGTTCACATGCGTCTTATACTTTGAGAAGTCCTACCTTAGCCCAAGACGCTTATTAGCAAGTGGAGGAAATAAAGGCTCAAAGAGAACAGTAGGCCTGCCCAAGGTCACACAGCAAGAGAAAGCCACCAGGATGGAATTTAGTGGACTGTCGGATTCAAGTCCCTTTCTTCTGCACAAGGTCCTAATGAAGACAGAGTTCCAATGCCAGCACTACGAAACAAAGAGGACAGTCCCTTTCCCCTTTTCATTTTTTCTCTAAATTTCATTTATGGGTATTTCTGCAATTTACTTGACTAATAGAAAATCAATATAAATGATTGTCCACCATCTCTTGTCTGATCTAAGTTACCATTCTAGTTGCTGAGTTCCAGTTTCCAGTGTGCTTAATTGGGGATGTTCACCTAGAGTTTATTTAAGGGGAGCTTCAGGGTGCTGACAAGGAAAGCGAGAATCGTTTCAGCTCCCTTAGCCTTGTCCCTCCAGGAGCTTGCCAGGAAGAACTATGAATGACAGCATATTTAAAATCACTAAATGCCAAAACTGGAGGAGACATTAAAGATCATCTCATCCAACCCCTTCGAGTCTCCGATGGGGATGCTGAGCCATAGAGATAAATCACTTGCACAGGTTCATCCAGCAAATCAGTAGCATATTTGGGGCAAAAGTTCAAATCTTTTGCTACTCAAGTCAGGGCTATGTACTCCAGTCTATGTTATGTACTCTGGTCTTCTCTTTCAACTAAATAGAATGGACAAACTAAATAAATAAATCACCTGAGCCAGATTGCACTTGCCTCAGAATTCTGGAGTAAGTCATGTGTAGAACTGTGGTACTCTTGTCCAGAAGGCACACCCTGTCATTATAAGTGGCCACTGAACCAGAGGGAATGTCACACTGCCAAAGGGTTTTCCATCCATTTGAAGGGCTACCTGGGAAGTATAAGCTAATCGATCTCACTGCCATGTCTGGAAGTCATAATAAGGTATGGGATCGTGGAAATGTAGCAAAAATAACCCATCATGAGAGGAAAAAAACCAGAAGGACTTTAACAAGCCAATGTTCTCCAAGAGACTAGGGGTAGGGTCTAAGTAGGGGACTGTTGAAACACAATACTTTTGATTTTTATAGATTCAAGGTGTCTGTGATTGGATTTTTATATCAAAGAGCAACTTAATTCCAGAAAATTGCTTGGCATGGTGCTATGTCATCTTTCACAAGGATCATGGAAATAATATGGTAATATTGTTGAAACCTCCCCAAAGAGAGAATATTAACAAAGAGATCTCCAGAAAGCAGAAAGCACCCAGAATTGGGTTTGAACTCACATTTTAATAAAAGAAGGAATACAAAGCAATGAAACCTACACTTTCGCAAATTGCACTGAACATTTCACTCATCATGGTGTCTCTTTTTAAAAACTACCTTAATGGTTTCCCCATTAATATTTCATCAGATGCTCAAGGTGCCCCTGTGAGTTAAGCAGAGAGAAAGGTCTATCACCCCCATTTGAGATGAGGAACACACACTTTAGGGAGCAGAATATCTTTCCAAAATTTGTATCATTTGAATCCCAGTTGCACTCTAAATTCAGTGCTTTTTCCACAAGACAGTGTTGCTTCTAGATAAAGAAACACCGCAACAAACAACAGCTTCTATCTGTACAGCTCTTTAGACATGACAATGCATCTGGACAGCTCAGTGTCATGCAGAGGAACACAACAAATTATTGAGAACCCACTGTGTGTGACCAGGAGCTGTATTAGATGCTGTACATAGTTGCCTCTCTAAATTACGGCAGTGAGTGTCTGAGGTGGGTGTTATCTTTCCTTTCTGCATAGTAGGTAACTGAGCAAGGGTAAGCAACTTGGTCACATGGTCACAAAGCTACAAATCGGTAGAGCTAGGATTGGAATCTTGAGTCTACTTGGGTTCAAAGCCCGTGTTTCTAGGTCAAATATTTCTATTATCTCAATGTTACAGCTGAGGAACTTGACTTAGAGATGTTAATGAACCAAAATTGTAGAGCTAATAAATCACAGAGAAAGGATTCAAACTGGAGTCCCCTGACACTGACTCTCAGGGGATTAAGATCTTAGGAGAATGAAGGATGGCATGTAATAGCTGAGCTTCAGTTTAGGCGAATACAAAGCAGTGCTCTTGGGTAAAATATGCCCCATCTCTACTTATAAAATGATGGAGTCGAATGTCTCACAACTTAAGTTTATTTCATTTTATTTCCATAAACAAATATTGAGCATAGACTCTGTACCAGATCTTGTGCAGGCCATTTGCTCAGATCTTCTCTTTTTTGAGTCTCTTAATGATTTTTCGGAGTACTGTTTTCCCCATTTTACAAAGGGAAATCAATGACTTGTCCAAGGTCACAGAGCTGCTAAGTAGCAGAGCAGAAATTTAGATCAGCTCTGACACATCTGAATTCCAGGAGCTGCTTAAGCTGAGACACTCATGGGAAAGCTGGATTTCCTCCAAAAGAGTATGGATGCCAAATACAGAGGCTTTATTACATGTTCAAATGAAAGGCTAGGTGGGAATGTGGCAGTTCTACTCATAGACCCTCAAGAAAAATTCAGAGGCGCTGGAGAGGTGGGGGAAGGACAGAGAACTATTCAAATCACCAATGTGATGGAGCTTGTTGGTATAAAGATAGACTTAACAAAATTAGATTGCCTCAATCAAAAAAAGAAAAGGCTGAGAGGAGACATGACAATGTTTGCTAGAATGGAACTATGTACTTAATCAGCAAATCTCAGAAAAA
The DNA here is from genome assembly GCF_036562045.2 of Rhinolophus sinicus. Lineage (NCBI taxonomy): Eukaryota > Metazoa > Chordata > Mammalia > Chiroptera > Rhinolophidae > Rhinolophus > Rhinolophus sinicus. The sequence goes on from NC_133751.1 coordinate 50,943,176, forward strand.
TAACATTATCCCCACCTCCCCCACCCCAAAGTTGCAAGGGTTAGATTTAGAGCAAATGAAAGGAAGTACTACTTTACATAGTAGATAGTAAACTTAATGAGCCCAAGAGGAAGCAACTAGATGGAATTGCAGACGCACAACCAGGTTTAAGAAGGGAGTATTCAAATGCCATCAATACTCATAAATTCCCCATCGGTTTATTAAGGATTGTGAGACTTTAAAGGTCACCCGGCCCCAATTGCTACCTCATGGGCATCTACTTGGTTCCTCCAATGGCAGAGAGCTCACTCCCTCCCAAAGCAGATCATTCCAGCTGTTGACACCTCTGCATGTCCAAAAGTTCTTTCTTAGGTTTCAACAAAACTTATCTCCATTTATTACATCCATTGTGGCTTTGTCTCTGCATTTGAGATTTCACGTAAGAATTCCAAAGACTTCCTTTTTACAGCCCTTCAGTATTTAAATCCAGTTTTTTGTCCTATTTGTTGAAGACGATGTCATGAATAGAAATCATATTTAGGCAACAATTATTTAGGGGGACTCTTACAATTCTAAAAGAAAAGTATAATGTGGCATTTCCAGTTTTGAGAGGGCTAAACAAACCCTTGTTTTTTGGACTAGAAATCAGGAGACATAGGTTTTAGTAGGTTCTGTGTGACTTATATGAAGTCTACGTCATGGGATCTGCCACTCATTAGCAAATGGATATTAAAGGGCAGGGACCTCACATTTCTGGACCACAGTTTTGTTTGTTTGTTTGTTTGTTTGTTTTTATATATCCTTCTCCAGAACCATTTTCCAATTGTCCAACAGGCAATTTATACTCAGTACGCCCAATATCAAATTCACCCCCGACCCCCACATACAGTTTCCAGCTTTATTGAGATACAATTGACATATAACATTGTGTAAGTTTAAGGTGTTGATTTGATACACTTATATGTTGTAAAGTGATTACCACCATTGTATAAGCTAACAACTGTATCGTGTCACATAATTACCATTTGCTTTTTTTGTGATGAGAACATTTAAGATCTACTCTGTTAGCAACTTTCAACTATACTACATTAAATCCTCAGAACTTGCTCATTTTATAACTTGAAGTTTGTACTCTTTGACCACGATCTCCCTGTTCACCACCCCAGTCACTAGTAACCAACCACATTCTAGTCTCTGTTTTTATGAGTGCAGTTTATTAAAATTTCACATATAAGTGAGATCATACAGTATTTGTCTTTGCCTGATTGATTTCACTTAGTATAACACCCTCTAGGTCCATCCATGCTGTAAATGGCAGGATTTCTCTCTTATGGCTGAAAAAAATTATCCCATTGTGTGTGTGTGTGTGTGTGTGTGTGTGTCCCATTGTGTCTGTACACATATGTATACACACACACTACATTTCTACCTATTCATCTGTTGATGAGCACTTTGAATGTTTCTTTGTCTTGGCTATTGTGAGTAATGGACCACAGTTCTCTTAAATGAAAGATGCAGAGGTTGAACGAATCGTGTTTATTTTCCCTTCTGTCCTTGATTCTCTGGCTTGGCCTTAGCCAAATCAACCCCTGAAACTCTCTTCAATATATCATCCCTGGAAAGATGATTTACTCATCCCTTGAGATGGACCAACACAACTGGGTATAAATTTCACTGACCCTGGTTATTGGTCGCTAAGTCCTCCACTCCATTCCCTGTGAAAACAGGTTCATCTAAGATAGACCAGATTTCGTCAGATTCTTGTCCGTTTTCAGCTAAACTGCTTACTAATAGTCAGAGAAAAGTTAATAAGTAGAAAGCAAGCAACAATCATAAAGAACAGTTAGAGATTTAGTTTCAGATCTTGAAACTGATACAAGGACCTTGATACAAGGACCTGGCCTTGTCCCTACATGAATGGGAGTTATGTGAGCAAAGGAGTTTTCTGTTTGTGAAAACACTATGAGAACTGTGCCACACCGGAGGGTCCCCAAGCATTTCTGCTGAAGAAGATCACACTAGCCAAGGGGCACCTAGGTGTCCAGAGATTCCAGAGGTCTCCCACCTGGTTAATGTCACAAATAAAATGAGAACAGCTCTCCCAGCCCCCTGTGAGAGTTCTGACTTCATAATTTATAAGCAGCTACTACAAGTCAGGTCCTGTGCTAAACTCATTAACACGTGTTATCACATTGAATCTCTATCATAATATACACTCTGAGGGAGCAGCGATTTCAGCAGTCTTGTTTATGATTTTATCTCAGTCTCAAAAATATCACCTGGCACATAACAGGGGCTCAATAAATACATACTCAAAGAATTTAAATAAGCAAATGAATAAGTTAGTAATATTGAGATTATTAATAAATTATTACTACCCCCATTTTAAAGATGAGGAAATTGAGGCCCAGGGAGATAAATTGACTTGACAAAAACTTAAAAAGTTAGAAAAGAGCAGAGCTGGTGTTTGAGGCCTTTTTCTGCTGTCAAGCTTCGTGCTCTTCTCAGTAGAGCATAGAGCTGCCTCTCAGCTTAATTACCTCAAAAACTTAAAATAAAATTGAGGTTAATCTCTTCAAAATATCAAGTAAAATTTGTTGAACAAGCATAAATTTCTCAATGCTCACCTTTTTGCCATTCAAAACTGCCAGATATAATGGGTGACTATAAATTTTGTCCCCATGAAAGCACCATTGAAGAGATTTAAAAGGATACCCCTAAACTTAACAGCATACAAACAAAAACAGCTTGTGAATTTCATGAAAATTGTGAATGTCTTTGTTACGGAGGACATATTCCCTCCAAACTTCCTGTGGCCCCAGAGAATGGTGGCTTGGAACACGAGTGCAATAAAGGCCAAAGCTGAGAGGCCGAGAACAGCTGGTGAGGAGCGAGTGCCGCTGTGTCTTGTGGGGCCCCCAGCGGTTCTTCACCCCTCATCATTTTCCCTGTCTGTCCCTGTCCTCCTCCCCTCATCTTGGGAGGGGACAGGACTCAGCCAGCACGAGCCTTCATGTCAGGAGATGTGGGTTCTATTCCAGGTCCCGCCCAGCACGGACTAGGGGACTGTGCACAAGCACATTGCCGCTCTTGACCATTGTTATCCGATGTGTGCAGCAGAAGAGTTAGCCAAAGTGGCACCAGGGCCCCTTTACTCTCAGACAATCTCTCTTTCTATCATCCTTTCTTTCCGTGCACCCATCTCCAAACATTGCGGACCGGGTGGCCCAGAGTGGCTTCGGGGACTCCCCACCACTGCCACTGCCGGAGCCTCTCCGCGCAGCTGCACAGCCACAGCTGCCTCGCCCTGCACTGCTGGCCGCTCCTATTTACCTATGCAGATGAGGCTATGAATAAACAAGGTCTGCAAAAAGTGAAAAGGCCCTCGTTCTTTTTCTTTCTTTTCAGCCTTTCACTTTCCCTAAGCCAAGAGCCGCCAAGATGAGGCTTTCTTCCCAAACCTTCCTCCCTTAGAGACTCAATCCTGCACTCCACCTGTACAGGTCAGATGAGGCTTGGATAAGGAGAAATTACTTTCCATGTGTCAGTAGAATATTCTATTTTACGATTTTGTTTAGCCTTCCTGTGCAATACACACACACACACACACACACACACACACACACACACACAACAGTGAGGGCTTTTTTAGTCATTCTAAGACATAAACACTAGTCAGTCCATACCCATTGGTCTTTGGAAAAAAACAGGCCAGTCCCGCTGCCTAACTGGGCATTACAATCCTCTGTGCTCTGACCCAGTCAGGTCTGCCTTCCTCAGACAATCTCCTGACCTAACTCCTACCACTGTGCCGCCTCACAGACAGCATGTGGAGACCGATGGAAATCTGGCCCGTTCTCGAAGCCTCTGCTTCTCAGACATGTTCTCCACAAGTCTTCCCTCATCTTGGTCTCTGCCTCCCCCTTCCCTTACTTACAATTACTTGTTGCCTATTCCATCATTTTATGGCACAAGTTTCATACATTCTTACATACATACACATCTGATGGAATGCTTTGTCTCGATGATTTGGAACCGTGTCATCTTTTTCCAAGTAGACTGTGAACTCTTTGGCAGCAAGGACTGCCTTGCATATGCTGATATTCTTCACTGGCCTGACTCAAGGTAAATACTAAGTGTGGATGAATTCAATCACTGTCAATGCCACTACCATGCCAAACACTCTTCTTTCCTATGGCTTCTACTATGGGGAAGACATATCAGGCCATTTAAGGGTTAAAAAGAAGCCTTATGATTCATCTGGTCCCACCCTAAGATGTTTCTTCCAACTTCTGTTGACTGTTCCTGTTACCAGGCATAAAACAAACATTGTCTTTTCTCTTGTACCTATGTACTTGGTCCCTTGCGTTGCACTCCCATGCCAGGCTCTTTTCTTTCTGATTCATCTTTTTTTGAATGCATGTATTTGCATTCCTGTCCATGTGCCTCAAAATGACATCATCCGTTTAATTTTGATTTCATGGTTAACTTTGTTTGAAGGTTAGATGCAAGAGCTCTCCTGTCTCCTGTCCCAATAAGCACTCATTCACCTATGTCTTAGTTAATTAATCAAATAACTAAATAGTAACCATGACACTGAGGGATATGAACTTGAAAGCGATCCCTTTCCAGACTGCAATGTGATCCCTGTCAAAAGGAGACATAAGACATGCACAGAAATCATTATAACACCAGGGAGATGGCAGTAAAAGCCCTAAAAAGGAGACGGAACCATCAGGTAGTACATACACTCAGAGGTGTGAGGGTTTACTCCCCCAGGAGAGGGGAGAGGAAGGACCAGGAAAGACCTCAGAGAGGAGGTAGCATTGAAGTGGGCCTGAAAGAATGCAGCTGGATTCGCTCTCTCAGGGAGAGCTGGGCAGAAGGAAAAAAACACCAGCCAAGTCCAGAGATGGAAAAGTACAGGACCAGGAAGAGTGAGTCGTTCACCCGGCTTGCTGTGCTGCATGCTCAGACGGAGCCCTGAGGAATATGGCTCAATAGGTAGGTTGGGATCCATATGGGGGTGGAATGCGACAGGAGGGGACTGGAGGAAGGAGACCAGGTGAGAGGTGTTTGCAACCTTCTGGGTGAGAAGTGAGAGGGTGGTGGCAGTGAAAATGGAGGGAAGGAATGGGTATAAGAAATATTTCAACAGGGATGCCAAATTCTTCCAACTCTCCTTAAGTAATTGTCCTCAACTCACACACCCATTTTCTTTGCAGGCATCATACTACCTTCCCTGCCCCCTCTTTGGAAGCTTATCTTTTTATTTTCCAGGTGCATGACTTTCTGTGCAATTACTTGTCTTCAACCCATCAAAGCAGGTCAACCATGCAGTTCAAAAGTCTCACTGTCACACTTGGCCTAGGTTGCTCCTGTGCACTGTCTCTCCGTCTGCATGCTTAGACAACGATAGCTCTAAGTTTCCTCTGCCCTCACAATAAGATTCGGTCAGAAGGTGAAACCTGGACAAAGGCTTTAGCATGGAATGTGGGAGGAAGTGACAGAGAGGGTAGAACAGAGCACTCGTTAGACTTTATCTCGTGTACCCACGCTGGCCTCAGCTCCACTACTTTCTTCTCTTACTGGGAAGCCAAGCAAGGACTAAGGTGACATAGGCTAGGTAGGGGAGACAGATTGGGAAGTATAAGGAAAGGCTCATTTTGGTCCAGGGAACCAACCACCAGTTTTAGGAGTCACTGACAGAGAAAATCAGAAATGGGATTGTAAAGCGTGGCTTTGCCTCTACTGAACAACGTGACCTTGGGCCTCTTTGCCTCTCTGAGCCTCAATTTTAATGGTTATAAAATAGGGATTATGAATAGGGATTATGACGTCCACCTCACCTGCCTCCATTGAACTGTTTGTAAAGCTAGAATAAGGTGAGTATGGACACACTTTGAATATGTAAAACATTATTTCATGGGCTATTCTCATTCAACTCAGACCCCACTCATTAGACTAGGTAGATAAGGAGAGAAGAAAGAGAAATGTTGATGCCTAGAGAGCTGAGGCTGTGGAGTCCCTGTTTTTCACAATAGATCTAAGGTGATTGGCCATTAGGAAGCATCTAGTCCAGTCTCCTCACTTGACAGATGAGGAAACTGAAGCACAAAGAGAGGGAGTGAATGCTCCATGGTCACAAAGTGAGTCAGAGGACAAACCCAGGTCCTGACACTCCCAGGCCAGTTGTTTTCCTGCACCACATTTCTGGTTGTTCCAACTCAAGACCGAATGGAGACCACTGGCCCAGAGGATGGGCTTACTTAACTCCTGAATTATTGGTGAATAGTTATATAATTGGGACTAAGGAAGAACTTAGTGTGGGCTGGATCAGAACTCATTTCTTTTAAACATTGTGTTTAGAATCCTGGCTAACCATTTCCTAAATCCAGATCATTCATGTACTAAAAAGTAAGACTCATTTCCAAATTTGGGATTGACTATCACTCTTCTTTCCTCTTTCCCAGGCATTAGTGAGCTCCAGGACAGGAGAAGATTTATCCTACCAGCTGATAGCTGATAAGTATCAAGAGCTTTGAGAAACCAATTCTCCATTAAACATTTTATATAATTGCACTAGGTGGTAAATAATCTCAGTATCCCCATTTTCAGGTGAAAAAAAAAATACACAAGAAAACCTGATACTTAACTAACTCAATTATCTCGAGACACAATCTCCTGCCAGATTTGTGCCTAAGACCTCTCTAAACCACAGGGAGATTTTTCATTAGGGAGCTGCAGATTCTGCTCCAAATCTTTTCCACACGGGTCCCTGCAAAGAATCAGAACAGTCCAATGACGTGCTCCTTTCACCCAGGAGAGTCTATGAAATACAAACTCTCTCTCTTCTTCATCTACTAGCTCATATGTTTCTGTCTTTTGGTTCATTCATCATTACACAGCATTTTCTGAGGGTGGCACTGTACTGGGACCAAAAGCTGAAACATGCTACTGCTTTCAAGATTTTGAAGCCTGGCGAAGACAGGATTGGGGGGAGACCATTGTCAGATAGCTCCAATCAAAGGAGGACAGTCGTGTCACCAGAGAGAGGCACAGATATGTATCTGGTGTAGAGATGGGAGGGTGGAAAAGGGAATATGTCCACACAACTGAAGGACTCGGGTGTTCAAGGGAGGCGAGCAGGATGGATGATCTGGGCTGGAGGTAGGATGCAGGATGAAGAGGGGCTAGAGTGCAGGCCGGAAAGCCTGCGACCGGTATTCAAAGAACTCTGAGGCTGTGCTGAGGTGCTTGTTTCTTCCCAGAGTCGGCCAGGTGCCAGATCTGCCCAGATGTAGGTTGTACCCTCGTGTGGCTTCTTAGAGCCTCAGTTTCCTCTTCTGTAGCATGGAAGCCATAAATGTTGCCTGTAAGAGACCCGTGTGGGGGTGGGGCAGGGGGAAGCAATAACAGAATGTGTTGAGCTCCTCCAAGGTAGGATGTGAAGGGAATGCAAATCACAGATATTTATAGTTACAACAAACTGAGACTGAAAAGATATTGCTGCAGGGAGCCAAGCACTCTCTCTGGAAATCCTGAAAACCTGCTGCCATGGGGCTGTGCCCAGATCCCAGCTGGAAGCCGACTTATCTCTTCTCAGCTCCTGCCAGGCTGTTCTTCATACAACAAACACTAAGCTCCTCGCATAATTCCACCTACAGAGAAGGAAGCTCTGCACCCTTCTGCCCTCCCCCTTTCAAAGAAGCAAGCGGAGTCCTAAACTCTCAGGTCATGACAAGCTCCTTTTTTGTCATCAGTACCTCACCAGACAGCCCGCTCAAGTCTAGACCCTCTGAGAGGGCTTGGGGAACAATCTGATGTCTCACTAGTCTCCTAACACAGCCCCTCATTTATGGAGCCTCCCCCATGCAAGACTTATGCCAGGCATCGGGGAGCTAATGAGCAAAGTAGGACAGTGGGGAGCCGGACCCTGAAGGAGAGGCGGGGAGCAGGGTCCCAACATCAGCAGAATTTCCTTTTCTACCAAAGGAAGGGAAAGAGCACTTTGATTTTAACCTTTTTTCCCTTTTTTAAAAAAAATGCAAATATAACTCTTTTTTTTTCAAATGTTTTCTTTTATAGGACCTATAAACACAATTGAAGAGCACCTATTAATGACCCCTCAGGTACTTCAGAGGAATTCTAGAAGAGTGCTTCTCAAACTTCAATGTGTGCACTGGACCTGGTTAAAATGTGGATTCTGATTTAAAGGTCTGGGGTGGAACCTGACATTCTTCATTTCTAAAAAGCTTCCAGTTGATATCAATGCCGGTGATCCATAGAGCGTACTAAGTAGCAAGGGTCTAGAGCTGTAGGGATTATGGTTTGCCAACCACTGACCTCAGGATAGAGAAACTATGAGCCTCACCACTCCCTGTCCCTGGAGATACTAAACCAAGGCTCCTGGATTTGATTTTCCTTCCCTGAAATGAAGCAGCTTCTGCAATCAACTCCATACCAAGATCCTAGGATTACCTCCCTCTGGCTGTAGGTGTCCATCATCTCCACACGGCAGTCTGGGAAAGTTCCTAAGAGGCTTGGCCATGAAGAAGAACTTCAAGACACAACCTTTAGTTCAGAGCTCGTGCTCCAACCAACTGAGCCATCTGGCCGCCCCAGTGTTGCCGGTTCGATTCCCACATGGGCCCGTAAGCTGCGCCCTGCCCTCCACAACTAGATTGAAGACAACGAGCTGCCGCTGAGCTTCCGGCGGGGCAGCCAGATGGCTCAGTTAGTTAGGGCATGAGCTCTCAACAACAAGGTTGCCAGTTCAATTCCCGCATGGATGATGAGCTACACCCCCTGCAACTAAGATTGAAAACAGCGACTGGACTTGGAACTGAGCCGCTCCCTGCACAACTAGATCGAAAGACAACGATTTGGAGCTGACGAGCTCTGGAGAAACACACTGTCCCGCAATATTCCCCAATAAAATTTATTTAAAAAAAAAAGACATAGCCTTTATTCTAACAGAAAAGTACAAGAGGTTCAGGAAAAGGATCTGTCACCAGAACACACAGAGGCGGGGGTGCGGAGAGAGAGCGATGAGTGAAAGATAAAGCCTGTGTGCCCACTGGCTCTTGAAAAGGACGGCCTCGTGACAGCAGCCATCTTTTCCCTGCCCTCTCCTAATCCCAGATGATGAATGGTGGAAGTCATCTCCCTCACACACACTCCCTGTCCCTGAGACCCACCCCCTTCAAGACTGAGATGCTCCCATTGAGGTCAAAGGTATTTTTAGTTATGCTCATGTGGCTAATGCCTGGCCAAACTGCCCTGGATGTTAATCTTGGATTCCACAAATGCCAGGTCTTATAATCCAGGAGGCACAGAGGCAACAGGGAAATCTGAGTGCATTGGAAAATGCAGCACATGGCCTTTTGAGGATTTTGTCCACATGCCCTGTATGATAAAAACAACACAGTTAACACCGAATGCTCAGAAAATGCTTCATCATTTATAGAATACTTCCGCTGACATTGCCTTGTTTCATCTTCCCAAGAAGCTCATGGGAAAGATAAGGCAAAAGATGATTCTTAGTTCTATTTAATGGTAGGGCCATGTGACTTGGCAAGATGACAGAGCCAGTAAGTGGCAAACTTGGGTCTTGGGCCCTTTACCACACCCCTGCGCAACACCAACATTTTGTTTCTCCCTCAAACTTGGTTTTGTCTTTTTGGTTAAACATTGCAAGGAGCAACATCTGCGGATCTTCGTGTTAAAAGCCTGGGATTAGAGATGCTTTAAAGAAGTGAACACTAGAGACCAGGAAGAATGAGGCAGCATTTGTCAGTCACGGTCATGGGAGAAAGCAAAGGACACACGCCAAAGAGAGTGACCAAGGGGCAATTTACAAAGGCATGGGCAGGGTTAAGGAAAACCAAGAGACAATAACGTAACTTGAGGCTAACAGCAACTGGGAGCTGTTACCAGTCCTAGCCTGAAAGGTGCAAGCGAGAGGCAGTTACCAGAACCAAGTAAATGTGCTGGTCACCTCGGAGAGGGCTGGTAGGAGTTGGGCCTTTGACAAAGGCATGCAGCCATTGCCAATCTACAGACAGCAGAGAGGGTGTTAGGAGAAGAAATACCTTCACTTCTCCATTCTCCCACCCTCCAATCATCTAAGCAATGCTGGGCTGAATCCAACAACAAGTCAGAGGGCAGGGGAACCTATGGATCTCCATAAAGGTCCACCTCCTGAAGAGACAGGAAGAGAAGGAGGTAGAATGGATTTGAGGTGTCAAACAGAACATCTGACACACAGCTGCTTGTAGCCACTATAAGCAAGATATTGGTGAAGTGAGGCATGACACTGAGTCTGAGGGGTTGGTATTTGAGGGTGAAGTGGTAGCCCAGTCGTCCCAGAGTGGAGTCACCCCAGAGCCCAGCTGCAGCTCTTTGGGAGCCAATCTGGCCCTGGGTCTCAGGGGAGCCCAAGAAAAACCAGACCAAAAGCTCCCAAGGGACCTTGCTAACCCCCATCGGCAGGGCTGGCCATTCTCGGGCCCATGGGGGTTAGCAGGCACTTCATTTAATCTCTCTGAGTCTCTGTGTCCTTGTCTGTGAAATGACTATAATAATAATAACGCATGTGCCGCCTGTCTCAGGACAAGCTGGCACTTGTATGTTAGGAAGCCACGTAAAAATGCCACATAAGGAAGCCACGTAAAAATGCCATGGATTCCAATAGGCCAGACCACCTAAATCTCATTTGTTTTCTGTAAAATATAGCTCCTAAGACTTAGATATGAGAAAGGTTAAAGTGAAAGAAGCCCTAGAATCATCGCATCCACCATCTGTCATATAAAAAGAAGAAACTGAGAAAGACGTCCCACAGTTAGTGGCAGAGCTGGGGCCACACAGGTCTCCTCTCACAGGCCCCTGTTGTCCCTCTTACCTGCCCTTGCACATGACAATCAAATGAGGTAAAACACAAGGAAATATTTCATCCATTGGATCAGTGGTTGTTGTAATTAATAAATTCTTTCCCCCACAAACCTATTGCAGGGCTAAAAAGTCCCATCATTAACTATGACTTCAAGGGCATGGTAAAGTGTGAATGTTTTACCAGGGCAAAGCACATGACTACTCAAGAGCTTTCTAGCAGGTGTGTCCATCAGAGTAGTTGAGCATTTTAAACAATAATATAAGCAGAGTCACTTTAAGATGGAACCAGAGAGGAACTGTCTAGCATAGTTTATACCTCAAATCTTTGGAATGTTAAAACAGGGCCTAAGCAACCATTTGCCTTACAAAAGAACTGTTTGGAAATATAACAAGAAAGTAGTTATTATATTTAGTGGACTAATGACTACTGGACTGAAAATTTAAAAAATATTGTTTAGAATTAATGTTACTATGTTATGTTATCTGCACCGATAGAAATGCCTTCCTCCTATTGATGTAATTGTTCCCCTTTCCCTTCTCATAAATACCCATTGCTTTTGTCTCCTAATCAGAACATTACTTGGGCTGCTGCCTAAATTAATGATTCCTGAATAGCTCTTCTTATTGATCACAAATAAATGCTTATTTGCCTCTCACTTTGAAAGGCCTTTTTATTTTTAGATTAACAGGATAAATGTCACTTAGCAGAGGACAGGATCCTGAGGACACAGGACAGGTAAGTTGTGATGGACAGTGGGTGGCAGGAAAGACCAGAGCTTAACGTGATCTATGAAGGAAGGAAAGCTCGGGCGGAGATATAAGTGGTTGGGGGCTTAGTCCCAACCCCACTTGGGTAGAGGAAGAATTGGGTAGAGGAGAAAAGCCCAGCCAAGAGAGGCTGAAGGGCTTGCCAAGGCCTCCTTGAGAGCTGGCGGAATTGGGCTCCACTCTTAAGGCCCTTCTTTAGCAGCCAGATCCCACGAGACAGCCTGCAGCAGACATTTCCATACATTGACTCCTCAATGGAGAATTTGTTTGTTACGAGAGGATCGCATGCCACATTGCAGCTTTGACTCTGAAAGCAAAAATCTTAACTCTTAGTGAAGATCTCCGTCTTTCAGCCTGTCTGGACCAGCTCATACTCCACTGAGCTAATTCTGTTCTGCTCTCATATTGCCCATCATTTCTACTGGTCTTCTTCTCCTCAGGTTCAATCATTCTTCCATATGTTCATTCAACAAACATTAACTGGGCACAGAACCCTACTATGTATTGGGCACAGAGCTTATCATGAGGAACACAGTGACGGAGCCCTGCTCACACAGAGCTGACTGCCGAGAGGAGGTGGATGGAAGCTGGGAAATGTCACTCAAAACGAACGCAGGAGCAAAGACTGGCTCAATCCAGAGCCCAGTGCTGAGCAAAGACATTTATTGCTCCTAGAAGGGCCATCTTCACCACAAACATCCTATAGGAGTGCATGGAGGGCTCCCAGCGAGCCCAACCCCCTCTCTATAAAGACAGGGACAGCACAGTGCTGTGTCTCAGAACACGGGAGGTAGACAACCTGGGAACAATTCCTAGAGCCACTGCTCAGTGTATGGCCTTGGGTAAGGTCCCCTACTCTCTGAGCCTCCTTTCCCTCCTCTGGGTCACAGCAGTAATTATAGTGCCTCCTTCATGGAACCGCTATACGAATAAGATAGGATAACACATGTCAAGCTCTGAAAACAGTTCCCAGTGTGCCAAGTACTCAGCAAATAGTCTCTGTTATTATAGGTAAACTGAGGCCAAGGTGGGCTGTGATTCATCTAGTGCTTCTCAGTTAGGAATAGATGCAGGGTGGGCACTTAGAAGTGCCAATAGCAAGCCAGTGTTCTTTCCACTTTACCTACTACCTTCCCACTGGGGAATCCACAATGGGAATTTAGCCATATCCCATTTGAATGTTTAAACAAACTAGGAAATTTGAGATAGTATTACCATACAGAGCCTTTCTCATTTGGGCCACTAGAAAGGTTATATTTCTTCCACTCAAGTAACCCCATTGCCCACAACCAATCACCTGCCTCTCCTTCCTTGCTAAGGAAACTAAAGCCTCTGGCCTACCTCCATGGCCAGCACTCAGGGCCAAGTATTTCCTCCAGCCCTTATCTTGCTGAATCACTGTACCCCTGCAGCCCAGAACTTTATGGTTACTTCCTCATATCACTTCTTTGCTTAGATTGAGCACTATTTTCACAATCCCATTAGGTAGAGGTTTGTAAACAGGTGCAGAATCTGTGAGTCACTGACATGAAGATTTGGCGGCCTGCAATGGATCAGCAGATCTACTCAATTCATAGCCGGCGTGGTGGCAAGCCAACGCCAAAACTCAGGGAAATTAGCAGACAGAGGGTATCTGCCACAACAAAGTATATTTAACAGCCCACTGATAACTCACAGCCTGCGCCCAGACCACTGACTGATTCCACTGAATCACAAAGTGTTAGAGATTGGTACAAGTTTAGATTTGCCCTGATTGCTCTCTTTTGTAGGAGGGCTAAGGTCTTAGAATAAAGAGTAACAGAGTGTAGGGTTTCCGAGTTTGGACCCTGCAGTCAAACTGCCGGGGCTCGATCCTGGTTGTATTATACCAATTACCATGAGGCTTTGGCAGTTTCTTCATATCATTGTGCTTCAGTTCCCTCATCAGTAAAATGGGCAAAGGCACCTTATATGATTGTTCTGAGAATTGAGTAAGTTAATAACTGAACAAGTGTTTAGAATAGTACCTGGCACAGAATAAACACTATCTATTTAAAATTAGTTACCCACTCTGGGCAGTCCCGGATTGGGGTAGTGTCTGGGGGTTCTTTCTTTCACTATCCTGGTGATGGTGTTCCATGCTGGGATAGTTAGACCTGGCAATGCAACCCGGTGCTATTCTCTGAGATGCAAAGCAACTCTGTGGAAGCATCAAGAAGAGCTTGATTACAGCGGTTAAACTCACCTGGCTGAGGAAAAACCTCTGCAGCTCTCATTTTTGTCTTGGCCTCAGCCAAGGCCATTGCAGAAAGCTCCTTTGGAGCTTGGAAATGGGGAGCGTGTGCCCACAGGCGGTGTTCTCGGGGCTTCTGCCCGACATCGCTGCACCGAGCAGTCCCCGGGCACACTTCCATCTCTCGCCCTCCCTCTCTGTCTCTTTCTTTGATCCACCTACTATTTGATCTCTTGAAGGTGGCTGAGGACTCAGAGAATCCTGTCTTTGGTTCTACTCAAGTATTCTCCTTCAGACCCCGATCGCATTAAAAGAACTCTATGATTTCATTTGGTTCTGCTGCTTTGGCGAGAACAGAGTGACAGTGACAAAGTACAAATTGGACATGTACAGAGAGCGCTAATAAAGAGAACGCACCACTTGCTGAGGATGAGGAGAGTGCCAGCCACCTCACTGGTGCTGGGCATAACAGACTGGAGTGACAGGAAACCTCCCCAGACACCCATGGAACTCAGTGCAGGTTGTCTTTACACACCTCATCCTCTGTTTGCCTTTGATGCTGAGAGCCGGGGGATGAACGGGCAGCTGTTCAGACTCAGGTTGCTCCTTGTTTCCCCCCTGACACTCCTAACTCAAGCCCTTGTCACTCGCATCTACTCCAGTCGCTCAGCCCACCCCGGTTGCCTTCAGTCCTCCATGCAGCCACTGACACTGCTGCTAAGTTACCGTTCCAAGAGCCAGCTCCTCGTTAGGTCGTTATGCTGCATCCATACCCCTAGTGTCCCTGCAGCCGCCGGGACAAAGTCAAACTCCTCACTCGCTCTCAAGTCCCACAAGTCTTAGGAAAACAAGAAGACGGGAGACTGTGTGAGTCTCGATTAGTTACATGCCCACTCTGGGCATTCACAGATTGGATACAATAGTCTCTAGGGGTTCTTTCTTTTACTGTCAAGGAGCTAGCATCCCTTAGGTCATTTCTAGCCCTAACTATCCCAGCTCCCCTACTCAATCAAAATTATGCTGTCCTTTTCCACTCCAAGCTGTCATTTTTTATTCTCTACTAAGAATACCTTACCTTCATACCTCCATGGAAACCACGGGCTCTAATACTTTACTACTGGGTGGCCTGAGGGAAATTACTTAACCTCTCTGAGCCTCATGTTCTTTATCTACAAAATAATGCTATCGAAAAGGGAAGGGCTTTCTCTTCTCTAAGCAGAGAAACTAAGATAACATACAAGGGCTTAGCAGAGAGCCTCACACATAGTAAGAGCTCAAGAAAAGTAACCTGTAATAATAACCATAATAATGATGATGATGATGATTGTTCTATTTCAATTCATCTCTTCCATGCAGGGTTTTTTCCTTCTTTTCATGTCTCCGTGTACTTGTGGCCACCGCCATATTCTACATGGCATTGTGGTGGTTTTCCCACTTATCCTGTCTTTCTCTTTGGAAGTAGGGACTGTGACTGACCCAACTCTGGGTCCTTTTGTCTCATCTAAAAATGGATCCTGGCATTTAGCAGGCATTCAGTAAAGGTTTCTTTCATTGGACGTTCCTGTGGAGCGTTCAGGGAGGGCCAGGGAAAGTTGCTGGTGATCCTGGGCTACTCAGGAGTCATGAAGACAAAGCTGCTCCCTCTGGACTCTGCCTGCCTGGACACCAGCACAGCCTGGGCAGCCAGCAGGACCAACTGGTCAGCTCTATGAACTGTACCTTCATGCCCCATGGCCTGCACCGGGGCTGTTCTTAGTCACCAGAAAGAACAGGGGGAAGTGAGTGCGAGAGAGAAAGTGCTGCATTTGTCACTAAGAATCTGCTTGGGAAATGGGAAAAGAGGAGGGAAGGAGATGCTATTTTCTGAGACTTGGGGAAGGAAAATGGGAATGGAAGTAGGGTAATCTGTGGCTTATGCTTTCCCAGGCTCAAAGGGAAGATGCTGCCCCTGTATATGGAATTGATTGGAAAAAATCTCCTAGTTACGTGGACCTCCACAGCTTGATGAGAGTGAATGTGGACGGGTCAGCCACTTTCTGATTCATCTGTCCTGCACGCCTTGGTTGGCAGGCACACAGTTGCCTCTGCCCCAAGTAGACCTCATTTGAAATTCCCCATGTTGCTGTCATGTCCAGAGCTAAAGCCTGGTCACAGGACTCAGTCGCTCTAGGCTGTAGGTCAGTTCACTCACAGTACCCATCCTCCCTGAATTTCAACCTGAAGAGACAGGCTGGCCTGTCCCATACCTCCTAAGAGTCTAGATCTGAAGGGAGCCCCAGGGATCACGCAGTCTTGTCTAAGCTGGCCCTGAGCGGAAGTGTCACACCACTGGGCAGTGACAGAGCTCGGCCTGGCTCTCAGTCCAGTGCACTGTCCACTCCCCTAAGATGCCCCCACTGGTTGTTCAATCCAAGGACACAATCCGTGAAGAAAGGAGGATGTTGTGAAATACTTCTACTAGAAGCCCAAGTTTGGTTGAAAGCCCAGATGGTTCTCTCCCAACCCTCCTAACCTAGTCTCAGTTCAGCAATTTTCACCTCCCTCATTCTTCTTGTTAACCCTTCTCCACAAGGCCAGACAGAGCCTGCCTTCCGATAAGCAGCGCCTGAGAACAACTAAGCTGACTTCTTCTTGCACCTTTCCCGACACCTCCACTGGCAAGACCTTGCTATTGAGCAATCACCTTGTGCAAACTGACTCTCCCTGGCCCTTCACAATTACTCAGCAACTCTGCAAAACAGTAACACAACTGTTTATTTTTATATCAAGTTCAATATTGAAAAGCTAGCTTTGTACTTTTTTTCTGTCCCTTGAGGAAGTTACTAGAGACCCGAAGGATTTCTCTGACTCCTGACTACCAGCTCGACATGCTTCCCTCTTCTGCTAGTCCCCAGTCTGTGCCAGGTAACACAATAAGTGTCAGGGAGAGAACAAGATATTCCTATCCCTCCTGAGGGAAGATGTCCCCCAAATGGAAACCTGCCATTCACTCAACCTCCCGCCCAACCATCCATCCCCAGGGCCACCAACCAACTCATGCTTCCACAGCATCCCACCAGCCTGGGTCATTATCTCCTATGTTTGTTCTGCAGTTTTATAGTTTACAAAGCATTTTAACCTCACTGCATGTGATGTCCAAGACCTCCCTGCAGGATAGGCAGAGCAGGTGTTCACATTAGAGAGACGATAATTATATATATTTATGCATGTATTGGGGGCTGATCTGACCAAGTCTGTGTAGTTAGAAAGCAGTAGCGTCAGCTTCTTGACTTCAAGTCCCGTGTTCCTTGCAATCTTCCTTCTCCCAGCTCCTCTCCTTATTATCCATCTTGCATATTCAGCTAAATGGAGCTTTCTAGTACGCCATTTTTTTCAGATTACTCACATTCAAAAAGCTTCAGAGATTCCTAAATTCCTGCAGGATAAAATTCGTGCGTGATTCAGCTGGTCTTTCAAGGCCCTCCTCAGGGTGATTCCTAAAGGGTCTCCCCAATGTTGTTTCTACATCTTCAGCCAGATGGATCTATTTGAATTTCCTACAATGCCCTGTGTACTTTTTCAACCTTCGGACCTTTATCCGGTTTCTTCTTTAGACCTCCTCATGCTTCAACCCAGGTTTGTCTTTCGAGATGCTGCTTCATTAAGGCAGACCTCCTGCTAGGACCCTTCCCTGGACACCCTCAGCCCACAGGGAATGCTTTCCTGGGAAAGCCATAGCCTGGGACTAGAGAGCAAACCTGCTGCATCCATAGGTATTGAAGGTGGACTCTACCTGCTATTTCCCAACTCAGCTGGGCTTTGCACATAAGAGAAGTGTCATCGTGTGCATCGACTGGTGTTGCTCTACTCCACCAAGTTCAAGAAGAGTTTGGGGTAAGATTTGCCTTTTCATGACTAAACAAGAAACAGTAGAAAAAATGTTGACTCAAAACTAAAAACTTTTATTCCATTACTAAAGTATTAATTGTGCCCTCCTTTATCAAAGCAGGAGAGGGACAGTGGGGAAGAGGAAGAAGGGGTGGAGACGGATGGTTCAAGCTCAGAGCAGAGGGTCCTGATTCCCATCCCTGGCTCCTCAAGGCCCTGTAATGCACATGCAGCCCTGGGAGGAGAGTGCCAGCACTGTGGGTCACTAGTGGTTCCTTGTACTATTTCACATCAGAGCCTCAGTTGTCTCAGCCAGAAAATATGGGTGAGTGCCCCTGCCCAGACTATCTCACTGGAGAATAGAGGTAAATGTGCTTTGTAAGTGTAAATGCTGGACCTATAGGAGGGATGGTTCATTTCTAAAGCCTAGGCCATCCCTTCCTTCCCACCTCTGCCCAGTGTCTTTTCTCTGCTAACACCCATGAGACTGTCTGGATCGTTAGAGGGGCAAACGTTCCCTTTTGTACCTGTGCTGTTGACTGATGGCCCTCTGATACTGGAAATGTCCCATGATCCTTGAGCTATTATTAGGGCTGGTTAAATTGGCAGAAGGAAACTATAAACAGCCAGCATGGTCATAACTAACCTTTTGGTTTCCCATTTCAGGAACCAGATTCAAAATAAAGCTTTTCCTTTAAAGAGAGTGCATTTCTGCAGTTCTTCACAACACACTGAAAGAAAGGGGGAATTTACAAGCCTGGGGAATTTGTCTTCCATGAGTTTGCTCAGCCCCAGTCCTCAACTCTGGAACATTGGTCCCAAACTGCTACTTGAGCCTTGAAGTTCAGACAGGCTGGGTAGACTTCCAGGTACTTCCAGTGCTGGCTGGTCTGATCCTAATGCCCTATCCTGGGACAAATGCCCATGACTCCAAATGGGGCAGAATCTCAGATAACAGCAAAGGGGTCAGACAGGGAGGAGTTTGGGGCCGTTGCTCCTGAGTCCATGCCGGCCTCTGAACTACTCATGGAATTTCTACCTCTCACATTTTCACCTAAAATTCTGGTGGGGTCCAGGCTCCCGTGGCCTGGCAGGCTGCAGTGAACCACCCCCCTAACTCCCCCCTCCCCTCACACATTTGCAACCGCGCTTCATTTGCCACCCCCACCTCCTTTAAAGCAGTCAAGATATTTTAAAACCCTTGTTTTGATCTTCTTTGCATATCAGTTACACTATTTCTGAACATGTTTATTTTTATTTTTTTTTCCGGTGGTGAGCCTGTTGCTTTGAGTCCTCAGCTCGCACGTTTCCACTTCCTCTCACTTTCCTGCACACCCCTGTGGTCTCTAGACATGTGGCTCGGGCTAGGCTGGATGGTTCTCAGGGCCTGGGGCCTTTGATGGAGCCCCAGGAGGTAGGTTCTCCTCACCCTGGGTCTGCTCCTGACATCTGCAGAGGTGAGATGAAATTTCAGTTATGTTTTTATGTTTTCTCTGCCTCCGCTCCCAAGGAGGTAGTTCTGAATACCAGTTGGGGGCGGGAGTAGGAGGTAGGAGGGCCCTGGACTGGGCAGGAGAGAGACCAGAGTTTTTGTTCCAGCTTTGACACTGACTTTGTGAAAATCCTCTCTTCTTTGGGTTGGACTTAAAATTTCTAAAGCTCCTTCTGGCTCTATCTTTCTAGGATTCTAACCCACATAGGGATGGACACTGCTCTATCAACTAACAAAATAACTTCTTTATGAAAGATCCACTTAGGACCAGGTTCTGAGACGGACATGTCGGAGATCCAGGGATGACTGAGGTACCGCACTATCAGGGAGCTATGATTTATATTTGTGGGAGACAGCATCCCCCTCAGAATAAAATCTTGTGAAAAGTCCAAGCTAAACCCTGCTAGTGAGTCATGACATACGTCTAAGCCCTCGTGCTTCCCAACATTTTTCATATCACAGCACACTTAGAAAGTAATGTTATTTGAATGGCATCCTGGGCAAATGAACAAATCTGTTCTTGCTTGGTGGCAACCGACCTATGAATTCTGGCTGTACTGGGCCCTTCCTGACCCTCCAAGGATTGCGAGACAATATTTGCATCCATTGGGGCCCAGATTTGGGAAGATTTTGTTGAAAGGATTAAGACAAATTTCTTGTTTAAGTGGAAAAACAATGGTGTTCTTCTGGCCTATAAAAAACACACACAACATTCTAGAGCGGGCAAAACAAGTATAAGGGTGGGTCCTGAAACCAGACCAAAGAGATTCAGATAGAGAATCTACCATTTGCCAACTCTGTGTCTTCGGAAAACACTAAAGCTCAGTTTCTTCTGTCTTGAGAATGGAAATAATAATATTCTCAACCTCCATAGGACTAAATAAGGTAATTCACCTCAGCACATTATAAGAACTCAGAAATGTTAACTATTATTATTATGGCTAGTGTGAGACAGGAAATTAAAGGTCATCTGGCTCAATCCTCTTGCTTGAGAGGAGATTTTGACTTGAACAAAGTCGCACAGCTAGTTAGTAGCTGAGCTGGGACTAGAACCCAAGAGTTCTGATTTCAATGTTGTGCTTTTATACAATAAAGGGAATAAAACATCACTGCATATTTAAAAAGAAAATCCACATTCTCCGTATTTAGAGTAGGTCTTCCTTCCCTGATGCCATTTTGAAGATAGGACTATTCATATTTGGCTTTTCAATGACCCTGTCTTAGGCACAAGACTGAATGAGGTGACCTCCAGAAGCTTTGTCTCATATTCCAAGTAGGTAGCCAAGGGACATATTGTTTGGCCTCAGAAGGCAAGAGAATAGGCACAGTGGCTACACATCTGGCATCCAGATGCCAAAGGCACCAGATTATCAATCCGGAAGTCCCACTAGACATGTGAACATATTGAATCTCTGGTTCACTCAGAGGCACGCATCACGTTCAACAGCAAAATGAGGACTAGAACTTGGATCTCAGACTTTCTGATGGTGTCCTTTCCAGAGTTTACCAAGTAAGATAGGATGTAAGACTCACTGTCTGCATATCCCGACCATGTCACCCAAGCCTATAAACATGCTGACTTGCCCTGCAAAGTCAATTACTCATGTAAATTTGTTTTCCTCCTTTCTTTCTTTCTATAAGCTACAAAGGATTGAGGAAACTTATTGGAAACACAGTAATGAATAATGAAGTGTGCCTAAAAATAAACTCTCACATCTTAAAAAGAGACCATAGGAGATCCAGGGCCATGCTGCCCGATGTGGTATCAGTAGGCACATGCGTCTATTTCAATTTAAATAATTAAATACAATGAAAAATTTAGTTCCCCAGGTTCACTAGCCTCATGTGACTAGTGGCTACGTAATTAACATTGCAGATACAGAATATCTCCATGATTGTAGAAAGTTTCATTGGACGAATCTATCTAGACAGGTAACTATAGTCCCACACATTTGCAATAATTCAGGCAAAATTTTGGCTCTGAGCTTTGTGTTACTAAAGCCAAGAACAAACAAACAATAAATAAATCAAAGCAAAGTCAATTATGTCATTACCAGTTCCTCAAGAGAAGTGAAGCTTTTCTAGCACTTGGACCTAAAATAATTTCTCACATAGAACTTTATAGAAAAGGTTACTGAGTGACATGGCAAATAATGTCCTTGGAAACCACAAGGGACAGTGTAGTCACAAATTTCAACGTCAATTTTTATATTAACTCCCTATAAAAGTTGAAGATATAATTTACCAAAATTCAACTAAAGGGAAATACGTGTCCTGTTGGGTCCTCGGGTGGAGGCCCAATACTTATTTACTTGATCTTAAAGAAGACATTTGAGCAACATTGGTCAGGTGAATTTGCTCCAAGGGAATGACGTTTGTTCTGAGGCCTGAATGACAAGATGAAGTCATTGGAGATCTAGAAGAAGAATATTCAAACGGAAGGAAAAACAAATGCAAAGGTCCTCAAATTGGAAAATATTGGCAAGTTTGAGGGAGAAAAAGGCCAGTGAACTTTGTGGAGGAGACTGAGTAGAGGGAGGTGATGCTGGACAGGTAGTCATGGGCCAGGGCCAGTAGAGTTTTATAGCTCATGGTAAGAGGGTTTAGCAGATAGGTGACATTATAATTTATGGTTTTAGAAACATCATTCTGGCGACTTCATGAAAAGCTAACAATGGGGAGGAAAAGTCTAGATAGGAAGGATATCATGATAGCTTGGAAGATGGTCAGCAGTGTAGATGATGATAAAACTAAGTGGGCATATATTTTACATGTAAAGTCAGTAGGACGTGCTGATGGGTTAATCATGGGACTTGAAGGAAATTAAAAAAACCAACTAGAATGACTCAGTTATTTACTCTGAACAAATAGCTAGGAGGCTCAGTACAACCTACTGTGACAGGAAAGATACTGCAAGAAGGAATTAGAATGGGGGAGGGGCAAATCAATTGTTTGGTTTGGGTCATGGTTTGCGTGAAATGCCTATTAGATATATAATTAGAGTTATCAAGTCTGGAGCTGAAGGGAGACGTCAGATGAAGACCGAGATTTGGAGTTACGTGCATGTAGATGGAATATTAAAACCATGGGACTTGATTTCATCTAGGAAGAGTGTAGATGGAATAGGAACAAGGACCCAGAGCACTCCAAAGTCTGATGTAGAGAAGGAAGAGTCAGACAGGAGATGGGAAGGTAAGAGCAAACCAGGTGAGTGTAGAATCGTAGACACCTGGAGAAGAAAATGTTCAAAGAAATATAAAGGATCAAACATGTCAAGTTCTATTGAACAGTCCAACAAGTTGAATATGTTTTGGCTTTGGAAACGTGCAGATCATTAGTGACTTTGATTAGAGCTGTCTAAATGGAGTGATAAGATCCGAAGCAAAGCAGAGCAAAGCTGAGGAACAGAGTTGATGGGAGATGAAGAAGTGGAGATGGAAACGTAGATCTTACTTTTGAAGATTTTTGTGAAAGAGGCACGAAAAAGAGGTGGCAACTGGAAAGACATGTAGGATCAAGGGAGAGCTGTTATTTTTCAACGGTTGTTATAACGGCATATTTGTATGCTAATAGGATGGAGGTAACAGAACAAGAGAAAATGGCCTTGCGGAAGAGAAGTACATGAAGGGAGGTAGAATCGAGAGGAGAAATGGAAAGATGAGGCTTAGAAACACCATCTCCTCTGTAATAGGAGGGAAGGAGGTGTCTGTGAGTACAGATGCAGGGGAGTAAAGGAGCTTGTGGTGGGGAATAATTCTCCTCTGATAGTAAGGAAGGAAGGTCATTATCCTGGGGAATAAAGAGGGTAAAACAAGGTAGAGATTTAAGGAGGGAAGAAAAGGTGTAAAAGACCCAGAGGCTGTAAAAGCAAAACTTCTAGAAGTGTTATAGGGTCCTCTGTCAGGGTAGATTAGAGAGTTGTGGTCATAAATTAAAGTGAGGTGATCAGCATGGTCGGCAATGTTCTTTTTTTAAAATGTGTTTTTATGAATTCCAGGTATACAAAACAACAGAATGATCAGACGTTCACACCCCTCACGAAATGATCACCCCACCAAGTCCTCTGCAATATTTTTAACAACATTCTGCTGCTCAGGTGCAAGCAAAGGAGGAGACAGAGAATGGTTACATTTTACCAGGATTGCGGTTTTGCCCAGTGAAGGGGAAAGCAGCAAGGGGATGTAGGATGCTGGGAAAAGAGTGCTTATGGTACAGAGCAGAGGGAGTTAGGTTGGCATAGGGGTTCCGAGGGAGTAACGCATCACAGGACTCCATGTATCTCCAAACTGTCTACCCAGATCATCAGTATGCCAAGAGCTTTCCTGATCTTGAAAAGGGAGCTCATTACTGACTTCTATTATTTTTTTGTGACGTATAGAACCCATCCTTCAGGGTTATGAGACCATTTAGAAACTGAATATTGATCACCAGCTAGGTGGAAGAGTCACTGCTGACCACAGAGGAGGACATTTTTCCTAGTTACACACACTCTGCAGCTAAGTAGCACCACATTGCTTAATTAAACCTAGGAGATAGGGCGGCTGGCGGGAAAACACCTCACATGTGCAGAGAGAAGATGTGGGTTTGGGTCATTATCTGTTGCACGTAGCAGGTGAGAAGTTTCCCTCATACCCCGAGCTTCTCTTCCCTCTCATTGTAGTTCTGGCCCTGCATAAATTATGGCTTGTTCCATAGATCTGCTAAGAAGAACATAAGACCATCTCAAGCTTCAGGAATTGTGGAGATATGAAAAATTTCCTTATTATTATAACTCTGTAAGTTGGCCTGCAAATACAGGTCACCATAGCTTATAAGAAACTTGCCTTAAAATTGAAGAAATACTTGAAATGAAAGGAAAGTGTATTTCAAAACAAAAGCAATGAGAAGAAACTTTCTTTTTTGTGCAACATCCTATGAACTCGTGGCTCTCAAAGCCCAGGATATTGCTGCACTTGGCCACACAATGTGTTTTGAATAGCACAAGACTAATCCCTGAGTCACTCTATAATCCCGAGTTAGTGACTATCTTTTGATACCTCAGTCATCTTCTCTGTAAAGTGGGAAGAATTGTATGACTTCCTACTCAACTCACAAAGACAAGGACATCAGGAAGATTCGATGCTTTTTTTTAAAGAAAAAAAAGTAACTGGGAAGTATTCTTGGTTACTTTGAGAAGAGGTTGGTACACATATGAATTGTCGCTATTATTACATGTGAGGCAATCCTTCCCACCCCCACCATATCCCAGGGCTACTGTGTGACAGGCTATTTTTAAATCCTCATCTCTGGAAGCATATGGCCCTGCATAGTGCCAAAGAGAGAACACTGACCTGCTTCTGTGTGTTTGCTTGTTTGTTTTGATCCGATGGAGCATTTTCTAGAATCTGTTAAAGATTATCCTTTCTACCCTAAAATTCTAAAGTGAGTGCTAAAGTTTTTCTGCAGCACAGCCTGCAACAGACCATGGCAATAGAACTTGCTGAGGCAACCATAGAAGACCACCTAGGACAACTGTATGTTTATACAGATCTCCTTCCTTCTGCATCAATTAAGAGGTTTCAGGCTGACTGATGATGGTGATGGTGATGATGATAATTTCTTTTGTTTTTATGTTTTTATTGGTCTCAACTACTCTGGAATAATGAAATGAAATGCTTAAAATTCATGACTGAAGCCCTTTCCTGCTCCAAATATACAGGATGCCTATTCTAAGCCCCCTCTAGTTGACCTGACTTGACCTCCGCTGCTTGGCTATTTGGCAAGACTGTTCTGAATCTAGTCAAACTTCGCACTCATTGGATTTGATTTCTGACACCAAATCCCTGGAAGGATGTCCAGCTTATCAGTTGCAAAAGGAGAGAGATGAAAACACCTATTTCACGAGTTTATGGGAGCTAACTTCTGTGCAAGGGCAAAATATTTCCCCAGTTGAAGTAAGAAAAAGGATAAGAAGGATCCCACAAGTCTTTCTTTTTTTTCATTTTATTTTACTTTTTCTATAAGGTCCAGAGTCAAACCGTCGTGTCTTTGTGTTAAGTGATAAATAAAAATAGAAGTGACAAGAATGTTTTGCACTTTACTTATTCAATGTAAAAGGTAACTTATAAATGAAGGTGTTAAGGGAAACTCAGGAAGACAGGGCCTGCATCTCCAATTAAATTGCTGAATAAAAAAGATGTGAGAGCAGTTTAAAATGTTCTGTATGACCCTAGAGGCCAAACAGGAAAATTTACAAAAACTCACGAGGAAAAACAATTGGGACGCTACAGACACATCCAACCATGGAAAGGCCATCTTCAAGTGGCAGTGAACTCCCATTGTTAGAGAGGTTCAGCAAGAGGGTGGATGAGCACTTTCTGGGGATATTGGAGCATCAATTCTGAAATTGGCTGCATGTGGAACCCGGTGACTTTTATGGTCTTATCTGACTCTGAAAATCTATAAATTTATGGGTCAAGCAGCAACTTCAAATCCTTTTGGATAGACAGAGAAATGGACAGCTTGAGACCAATTCAGATTTTCAAGTCTCTTCCAATGTACGTAGAAAGATGCTCCCTATTTTTTGTCCTCCCTTGTCCAATTTAACTTACATTTCAAAGTTTAGACACCAACAATAGAGGAAGTGTTAATAAGGCTTGTCATCCCCCTACAAACAGAATTGTCTTTGACTTACATGTATTTCTTTCTATTCCCATTTCCACTGGTCTGGTCCAGGACCACTTCACCCCCCGCCTGGACCCCTGAAGTAGCCGTCTTCCCTCCTATATCTTCCCACAAGTCCGTCTTTTACATATGAGTCCTCCCAAATCATTTCATCACAATCTGTCATTGGTCTCAAAACTGTTCTGACTATCCCTTTCTTATAACACTCCTCAAATTCTTCAATCCACAACTCCAGCTTGGCTGGGAGTTCTAACTCCAAGTAGATTGATCTACCAGGAAAACCCCCGCTAGTTAACTCAGCTGTGCCTCACCCATAAAGACCTTTTCATTCTTCTCTGTCTAATTCATCACCCAACTCAAGCCTCATCTCCTCCAGGAGGCATTCCCAACTGCTCAACCCGTTCATGATCTCCCCTTCTCTGCACTCCTAGAGGTCTCAGAGACTTTCGCCATCATTTAAGTAGCAAACACAGCCTTGAGATGTTACATATCTGTTACAGTTGGGTGTGTCTTGGTTTCCCAACACAGGGTTGTTAAGTTCCTGGAAGGTCGGGGCCATCCCTTTCATCGCTTTTGTAACACCCCCTGGTACCTAGAACACTGTTGGGCAAAGTAGTAGCAATAATCCTTCGCACTCATGGCAGGCTTTAGAGGTTAAGCGGCACTTCCAAGTTTCATTCCTTTGATACTCACGACAGCTAAGAGAGGTCTGCAAGGCCGACAATGAATAGCATCTTGCGGTTGAGGAAACTGAGGTTGAGAAAGCTTGTTACACCTGCGCATGAAACAGGTTTTCTAGTCCAATGCTCTCCCAATAATAACTATTAAATGAGTAAATAAATAAACAGCTCTTGCAGTTCAAAAAGTTGTGGGTAGCCAAAGGGAAGTGACCATGCATTTGGCAACTGTCCCATTCTGTTAATGTACGTTGACTTCCAAAATGGGCCAAAGAATCCACTTTATATGGATGGACTCAGTTTGAGAGACAAATGGTCCATGTCTTTTTGACTTTGGTCAAGTTTTGCTAATGAGTAGAGATTCCAGTGAGAACCACAAGTGCTTTGCTGTGTGTTTGTATGGGAGCCTAGATGGAAAGCAGCAATCTCAGGCAGTACTCTGGGCAACCTCTGAGCCTACCCTCCTTGAGGCTTCCAGGACTCTGTGACCAGAGCAGATAGAAGAGACCGGTCTGGAAGGGGCCAGATGTCAGTGCCCATCACTTTTTTAACTACTAAATTCACTCTATCATGTTTAAATAAATTTTAGAAGCTTTTAGAAATATGTTCCTGAATTTCCTCCAGAAATTACCTCTGAATTTTCTTGTAAAAAGCCTGCCAGCTTTGTTCAGCCAAGTCCCTTTCCCCTTCTTTTCTTTGACAAGGAAAGCAGCTTTGGTAGCAATGCTCAGCTCTAGCAAGTGTTTGGTGACACATGTTTTGTGGTAAATGTTTATTATATAAGTTCAGTCAATACAGCTACCATAGCTTTTGAGGCATCATTGCTACTAATCATAAAACTAACTTGAAAACCAGAAGCCAAAGATATTCAACAAAGATCTATATTTTTCTTTTGTCTTTTAGGTTCTCCGTGTTCTCTCCACACCTGATATAAAGGGAAGAGGAAACAGGAGAAGTCAGGAGACGGGTGCTTGAATCCTGACTCTGCCCCCAGGATGGCTGTGGAAACCTGGTGAAGTCAATTCTTGGCTCTCAGACTTTGGTTGCTCTTTCGTACAGTGAAGAGGAGAGAGCAGCAACTGCCAAAGTTACTATATGTTCTGATGTGTCCTGATGAGAGGACAAAGTGGAAGGAAAAAAGCAATTTTGGTCAAGTCAAGACATAAGCTTGCCTTTCCTCACCCAGAATGTGCTTTACAAAACTGGATTTGCTTCTTTCTTATTGGATCATTCTCAAGTCAGGAGCAGGGAAGTGATGCTGCCCATATCATTTGGAGACAGTGAATATGCATATATATATGTGGGGAGGGGCTATGTTGGTGAGCGGACAGATACCACTAATTCCACTTCACCACACTTCTTATTTCTGCTACTACATTATATTACAATTAAAGAAACTTCAGGGCATTTAAAGTGTAAAAACTTATAGGAGAAATCTTAAGAAATTTCCAGTCCCATGATTGTTCCTGAAAAGACATTCAGGAACTTTATTTATGTAATTTTAGAAAAAATAAGTGAGAAAAAATTCATATATATATACCAATAACAAAAGATGAATACCAGTCACGTTTGACTTCGGCAATTACAAGAGATGCTCAAGGTAGTTACCATCAGCATAATTTCTATACAGTTTTTTCCTTTCTTAAAATGTGTATGCATTTTTTGGCACCCTCTGTATAAATTATATATATCACCTTGATATTTTTTTCCCCTAAAACTTTCAACTAGCCCACATAGAACCATACTGTAGGTCTTTCCATGCAGTAAAGTTTCTACCGAAAAAAAACTCACACACATTAAGTTCACTTAATCTTCGAAACAGCCTTCTGAGAGAAAGCATTTATGACTGTGTCCATTTTACAGATGAAGAAACTGAGGCTCTAACAGGCTTAAAAATTTGTTAGTGCATACAAATCATAGGTGGCAAAGTTGCAAGTTAATCCAGACCCTTTGCCTCCTGGTCGGGAACTCTTTCTGCTATTGTGCTCTGAGGCATTCTTCCACACAGTCCATCAGGGAGCTCTCCTTGGCCTCAAGCAGAGAGGTGAATCTACAAAACTGTATCAGGGGTTATGTCTTCTGTAAAGGACTGATATAGAATCACAGGCTATCAGACAACAAAGTTTCCCCCAGATATGACCCATGCCCTTTTTTTTCAGCTGAGTACCTCTCCAGGATTCTGGGACAAGTTGGTGGCAAAATCAGTACTGAAATTCTTTAATTTCCATCTTATAGTCTTCAAGACATTTGGTATTCAAAACCAAAGTGATTCGGCAGATCAATCACTAAATAGAAGACCAGGAGTTAATTTTTCAAGGCACTGAACAGTACTGCTTGTCAGGGTTGGACAGAATTAACTTTTACCTCAGTTGCCTCAATGACTTATATTAACCAACCTCACTGATATAACCTAGAGGGGCCAAAGCAGAAAGAAACGTGACTGTCTGTGAGTCATTCATTCTTCACTTTCAACATGTTGTGAAAATATGTTGTGAAATGATTACCTACCCATGACTCCATCAGTGGGCAGTAGAGAAGCTGAGAATTGTGCAAGAGGGAAAGGTGGGCATTAATACCAGATCACCCAGGAGGCTCCAAATTCCTGCTGAGCGCAGGACCTACAATAAGACCCAAAGACACAATATCTCCATAAAAATTTTTTAAGGAAGCAAAGAGAGGGCCAAGGACAAAGGGGAGGCAAAGTAAACTTTCCCTTTTTTGTTTTTTCAAGGGATCAGTAAAGTGGGGCTAACAGCTGTTTGCAGATATTCCCCAGTTAGCATGCATGTCTATCCTTGTCTGTCATGGGCTAAGACAATTGCTACACCCCAGCCTGCTGCCAGACATCCCTTCTCTATGCCCCAGAGGGTAGGTCGCACTGCAGACATTGTAAATGTTCTAAGTGAAGGAGGGCGTCTGGTGCAAGGGGAAGGAACACAGAACAAGGGGGTAGAAGACCCAGTCCAAGCCCCTATCTGCCACATGCAAGGCCTAGGATCCTGAGAGTCGTCACATCCCTTGTCAAATCTTTAGGCCCATCCTCTGTACCAAGAGGAGAAGGCATCTCCACCTGATCTATGTGCCGCATAGATCACACATAACTCCGAAGTGATGAGGGAGGTGACAACACTTTGCAAAGTACACAAATATGAGAGGCTATTTAGAAACCCATAAACCCTCCCATCTGATTTTGCAAGCTCTGATTGAACGAGTCTCCCATTGAAGGAATGGCATGACCCCATGAATGGAGTATCACTTGTGGTTAGAGGCAAAAACAACACTGACAATGGTCCCCTGAGGATGACAGAGGAGATCTTTCAAACTCTTAGTCTGTGCCAGTCATTATTAGCTGTAAGCAGTGGTGTGATGGTGAATGTTTAACAGCTGGTTCTTTGGGACAAAAAAAACCCTTAATTGCAGCGTTTGCTGATTTCCATGGTGTAAATTCTTGCACCATGGCTGATTTCAAGCTACCAATGTGATATCAGTAAACCATAAAGTGAGGAAAAGTTACTCACAACTGGCTCTCACCAGTTAGTGGGTGCGAACCAGCTCTAGCACGCCACGGAAACACCTCTGAAGGCTTCGGTTGGCCTAATGAACTTTGGAAGCCTTCTTGATACATGGGACTCAAGCTTTAACATAGAGCCACCGTAGCTGTTCCTCTAATAATTCAGAAAGGGGAATTTCTATTTTAATTTGAACTTAGCATTTTTTACAACAAATTGTAATTGCAAATGTCTTTGTGGACATGATTGAGCCCCAAAATACAGTTCTGTCATCCTTAGTAATGTTCCTCTTCCTCAGCTTTCAGTCTGATAACACAAGAGATGAGCACACAAAGTGGAATGGAACACAGCATGAAAATGGAGTCAGGACCTGGGATCAAGTGTCAGCAATCCATTTGGGTGAATTTGTAGAAATCACCTGCCTTCTCTGAGTCTCAGTTTCTACATCTACAAAATGGGAACAGTGCTGGTTTGCCTGCCTCACAGAGCGATTGTGAGACCAAAAGAAACAAAGCAAGTGCAAGAATTTTGATAATAGCAGAATTCTATTTCGCTTTGAATGATATTATTTACTTCCAAAACTGATTACTGACATTATTATTCACAACACTTATCCGTCTATGCTGCACTAGCTAAGCCCTGCATAGGAGCTCCCATTCTCTCTGGAATCTTCTCATGCTCAGGTGGGGCTTGTGTGACACGACGAGAATGGCCTCCGGGATCTGTGGGGCAACTTGGCTCCGTTGTACTGGGCCTTGGGGCATTGGAAATTACTTGTGCCCACAAACCTTCACACCAAATGGCCCGTGGAGGTTAAAAACAAGATCACGCCCAGGCTCTGTCAATCTAGAACTATATCGTCAAGGAGCTAGGCAACGGGGCTTGCTTGAAAAATGTACCAGACAATTTTGAGTCTATCTTGGAAGCAGGGGTCTTTGGGGAGGGGGGTGACCTGGGGAATCTGCATTTTAAATAAGTGCCTCAGTGAATTTAGATGCACTTGACCAAAACTCTATATGACGCGAAACTCGATGGAGAGAAACAGGAAAAGATTCTCCATTGATGCTATGCCAGGTCCTTGATTAAAGCAAAAGTTCTTGAGAGAAACCCTGGGTGTATGCAGGGAGACACCCTTATAATACACTCTCTGGCTCGGCTTTTTCCTTCCATTAATATAATATGACTGCCCCTACACACTTACCCATACACTGGGTGGTCCAAACATACAGATTTGTCTGGTCAAGCACATAGGAAGTCAGCCACTGATGTCTTTGTAAAGAGCAAATCCATCCACTGTCTGCCACCAGCTCCTACCAAAGGCTAGGAGAGAGTGACAATTTCAGAGGGGTCTCTATAAAGTTCTGTCCATCCAGATATCGTAAAGGAAAAGCTGTGTTGAGTCCAGTGCCACTAGTCAGCACATCCTACACTGGAATTCATGGGGCCATGTAAAACAGGATTCTAGCTTTTCATCCACCCCTTTGGTCAACAAATACTTATCAAGCTCCAACTATATCAGGCATACGTGTAGAGTTGGAAATCTATGATGAGTGAGATTCCAGTTCTGTCTTTAAGGACTTAATATTCTTGGAGGATTCAGACACTAAGCAAACAGTTATAGTACCCTGTGGTAAGTATCACTGAGATATACCCAGGTACTGGGGGATGCAAGGAGGGGAGAACCCAATTATGGTGCGTATTGAAAGAGGATGGCAAAATCTACCCAGAACAAAGGACACCAGGTTTGCAAGGGAGGAGGGATTTCTAGGCAGAAGGAAAAGCCTGTGCAAAGCACAGAGATATGAGCAGTGATGTGTGCTTGTGTTAGCAAATTGGTAAGAGGTGTGGCCGCAGACAAGGCTGGAAAGTAAGCAGGTGAAATACCTCACTTGCCAAGCCAGGAGTTTAGATTTCACCATGAAGGCCATGGGCCACCTTTGGAAGATTTTCAGAAAGATTAGATTTGCGGTTTTTTTATAGATCAATTTCTAGAGAGTCAGTGTGGAGAACAGGCTGAAATAATGACAAGTTAAGAACCCATTGCAATAGCCTAGGTGAGAGATGACGTGGCCTTCACTGAAGATAGTGGTGCTGGGGGTAGAGATGAGAGGAGGGATATAAACAAAATCAAGGAAACAGAGTCACCAGGATTGATTGAGTGTGGGTTGGAAATTAGGGGAGGACTCATCTAAACAACCTGAGATTTTTCTGGCAAGAGCAGCTTATACACGTATATGTGATGCTTTAACGGAGATAATGAACACAGAGGGGATGAAGTCTTTTCAGAAAGGAGTTACCAAGTTCAATTTGGAATGTGTTCAGTTTGAGGTGAGTCTGGAATATCTAGGTGAAGAAATTTAGTCACTAGTTAATATGGGTCTGGAGTTCAAACAGGAGAATAAAATGGAAATACAAAAAAAGCTTCCCTGCCTTAGATGTCAAACTCTCGCTAAAGACATGTTTATTACCTTTGAGGTTACCCAGTGTTAAAATCCCTTTCAAAATTCGTACCAGAAAAAAAGATTCAAGCAATCAGGACACTCCCTTTAATAAAAAAATAAATAAATAAAATTATGTAAGTCACCATGTTTACTTTGTTACCTTTCCTGCCAGGAAGCTCAGGGTTGTATTTAATACTCAATTACAATAACTATCCTAAGCCTTTTAACTAACATATTGCTTTCTCACCATTTTTGTGGCTTTAATTTTTGATTTACAATTTAATAGCCTCCGTTTATGTCCCATAGTATAAGCTGCTTCTACTACTTTTTGGAAATACAAGGTATACATATTTTCACTTGACATTATAAAGATTGGGCTCTATCTACTTCAAATACTTTCAGGCTCCGGAAAAGGAGTTTTTCTATACAGTCTATGAGAGTAACTATTTTTCCCCTCCAGATACCAAAGAGAATATTTAAAAAGCCCTCTTCAGAAAGGGAATTGATCCTGAGGGACCAGTTAGAGCCAAGGGGGCCCGAAGCTTATAGCTCGTTATAGAAAGCTAGAGCCATGGATGCAAAAAGAGCATCCAAAAGGTATGAGAAACACAGTCTGAGCAGACAAGTTCTGACCCAGCCCCTTTCTTACTTCTCAGCCACAGGGAACTCTTCACTCCTCAAATGAGGTTAGGACCCCAACAAAAATAGCATCTTAGAGGATTTGGGTAAATTCCTTTCAGGTTATTAAGGGATACTTTTAACCTCTTAGGAAAAATAATATGTCATAATAATAGCATTGTTATTATTTTTAATGCCTTTGCATCATTATCTAACTTAATCCTCGTCGGTGTTTACAGGTAGGAAGGCCAAGAACTGTGGTTATTCACACTTGATAGCTCTGTGTCCTCTTGCATAATGTTTCTGGGAGCCACTGTCAGGAAAAGAACACTGCTGGGCTTACTGCTTCCCTCTGCTTAGACCATTCATAGTTAAGCAAGTATAACAACGAGAGTAAAAATGATGCTGCCTGATTCCCACCAGCACTTTCAGTTTCCAGAGCACGGCCACGTCCGTCGTACTATGTGGCTCTCATAAGCACCTCCTGAGGTAAGCTGGAAGGATTTGTCATCTCCATGTCATCGATACAGAAACTGAGTCTCAGAGGAAGTACACTAAGCTGTGCTCCCTCTGAGCTGGATTTGTAGGAGCCAAGGGAAGTCACTATGACCCTGTGCTCTGAGATGTCCCCCACCGTGTCATGCAGCTTGGAGACCTCTCAGGCTTTCAGAGGGAGGCCCTGCTTCAGGCTTCAACAACTCAGTTACTGGCACAGTGAAATGCTAATGATAGAAACTACCACCAAATAGACGGTTCTAACTAATGACTTCCCTCTTCACTAATGAATGCAGCCACTCGGTTCCACAAAATCGGTAGTGGGTTAGGACCCCATGTTTCCTTCTGATAGAATTCACCTGCCTCTGCTTTCACCAAATAATAGGCCTCAGAGCAGCCAGTTAATAAAGCAGTGATTTAAATAATTTCCAAAGGCTTCAATGAAATTTAGAACAGTTGGGAATAAATAGGTCTCACTAAGGCTCAGAAGATCTTAGCCATGTGACCTAGTGCAAGTCTCCACTTCTCTGAGTCTTAGTCCCATCGGAACATGGGTCAATAGCAATCTCTGTCCTGCCTCACCTCACAGGCTGCTTATGAAGACCACACTTGTGCATTACTAGCATCTTAGAAATGTGTTCTCAGAATATGATGACCCACCCAATCCTATCAAGGCAGGAAGTTCAACACCCATAACTCAAGGGACAGAGAGGTATCAGAGGAAAAGCATGGGTCTCACGAAGCAGGTGCCACTGGGCATGACACGTGCAGCAGGTCCCACATCAGTGAGAAGAGAGAGGCTGGAGTGACACACGTAGCTACACAAAGATACTCTGCCACACACATCCAGACTGACAGAAGTTGTCTGAAGATAGAGTCAGAAAATCTTTTCAAAGAATCAATTAGTTCAACAATTTTATTCCCCAGGGAAGATAAAATTTACACACGTCCTGCAATCAATCAATTCCATAAAACTCTTGAAACTTTAGTCACAGAATTTGCAAAATGCTGAATCATACACATTTTTAAAGGTGACAGATTAGAGATGGGAAGGAAACACTAGGCCTTTTAATACATGTCAAGGAAAACATCACCCCGGTGTTTAAAGAGTTATGAGGAACTCTCAGACTTTTTACTAGGAGACCAGAATTTAAAAATCATAGACAATGAAGCCAGCCTGAAAACTTCTTAGAAGCCATTTTTTTCATGTATCCTCTTGTCACCCATTTTACAGAAAAGGAAACTGAGACTCAGAGGGATGTGACTCGTTTCCAATAATATCACAAGGTAGAATTAGATAAAAGTGTGAGTTGTGTGCCTCACTACATTTAATCCAGCACACATTTACTGAGCACCTACTAAATTCTTGCTGGAGAAACCAAGGTGAATACGCCAGAGAATCCATGTTCAAAATATTCAGAGTCCATTTGAGAAGATAAACATGTAAGCAGATGTTTCTGGCATAAGTGTTATGTCCAATATTAACAATGATACAAAGTGTTACGGGGACACACAGAACTCAGAGTGGTCAATTCTTCCTGGGTTTGAATCTTAGTGTATTGTGCAGACAGAGTGGAATTGCATTCCAGGCAAAGGCAATAGAGTGAGCTAAAGCAAGGGGATTGCGCCGAGAGCCTTAC
This sequence comes from Rhinolophus sinicus, assembly GCF_036562045.2. Classification (NCBI taxonomy): domain Eukaryota; kingdom Metazoa; phylum Chordata; class Mammalia; order Chiroptera; family Rhinolophidae; genus Rhinolophus; species Rhinolophus sinicus. The sequence continues at coordinate 50,978,430 of NC_133751.1, forward strand.
ACAAATAGTTTGAAACAGCTGGAAGGTGTAGAAAGTGCTTCAGAACAATCTTGGAGGATGTCAACAGGTCTCAGCTGCTATCCTGTACCTCATTTGGCATGCTCCCTGAGGCTGTGGCCTGTATGCACCTAATGGGCCAGTACAACACCTGGCCAAGTGCTGATGCATTATGGGGCCAAATGAATTCTCTTTGAAGAGGAGAGGAGTGTGAGGGAGAAAAGAATTTGCCACGCAGGTGAGTCAACTGGAACGCAAGGTGTGTCCTAGCTCCTCAGGCCCAGCTCTGGGTGGTCGACCAGATATCCAGGGTCACCTCCCCTGGTGCCACTGGATTCCACTTGGGAACATCAAGTATTTTTTCAGCAAGTAGTTCCTAAGCCGTGACACTTCTGACTCACCCAGTGCCTGTGTAGTTTTACCAGTATAATTGATCCCAGAGCGCAGTTTCTGCCATACCCATTGGTTTCCTAGGGAGTAATGGTATATTCAGGCTCCGTTAGAGCATCAGCGCAGCCCAGCCCCCTGGGGAATAACACGGAGGGAAATATAAGAGGTAGACATAAATAGCCCTGAGTTGTATAGTCAATCTTTTGGGTGCTCTGAGCTTCCTGTCCTGAGCTAAGGTTTTCTCTTGGGGTTCGCTGAGGCACTGAGAGATAAACAAAGCTCTAAAGTGACTCTCCCTGTTGGGAAGCTGAAAGCACTTCCAAGACACTGCTTTTCCTACCCTTTTGATGAATGTGTCCTAGTCTCCCTATCATTGCACCCTTGTGAAGACCTCTATGATGTCTGTGAGGAGAGGAGAGGCCATTTGAGTATGAAATTGCTCTCAGGTGTCCTCCCACATATGTTGGGTCTATAAAATGTCAAAACAGCCAGGCAAATCATGCCAGGATTCATCGTGGTGGGAGGTGGGGGAGTGGAGGGGTGGTGGGAACCACTCACCCCTGATATTCCGCACCCAAGCAACCCTTAGTGACTAAGGTTTTTTCCACTTACACCTGGTTCTTTTGCTTTCACCACACAATGTATTAGCAAGTGAAATCCTTGAGTAAGCAAAAGAGGTCCTTAATAAATTCTCTTGTAAGAACACATTCCTTAGCCTACTACCGATAGAGTCAGGGAACACACATTCACATAAGCTTTTCAAAATATACCTCCAAGCCATGTTTGCCACGTAGTTGCTATGATCTGAAAATCAAGTGTGTGCAAAAGCAGGCAGCCAGTGTCTTGTAAGTGAATGAGGAGCAGGGCAATGAACAAAATTAAAAGCAAGTCACAGATTTATTTATAACTTATGTAACTGACAAAGGATTAATGCCCAGAATATGGGGGTGGGGTGGGGGGCAATCCTATACATCCATAAGAAGAAAAAGACAATATAAATAAATTGACAGACTATATGAGCATGCAAATCGCAGAAAAGAAAATTATCCTCAGCATACGAAAAGATGCTCAACCTCAGTCTCACAATAATCAGAGATGCAAATTTCAAAATTAAGAGATACCAGTTCATACCCATCCAGTTGGCCCAAAATTGTAAAATCTAACAACATGAAGTGTTTATATGAAGATATAAAGCAACAGCAAAGCACAAGCTCACTGATGATAGGACCGCAAATAGGTACAACCACTTTGGAGAGAAATATGGCAAATGTCTACTAAATTTCAGGCTACGTATACCTTATGTTGCAGCAATTCCACTCTCCAGTATACAGCTGAGAGAAATTCTTGCATAAGAGCTTTATACAAAGATGCTCACTACATCATCATTTATAAAAGGGAAAAGAAATTTAAAAGCTCTGTAGTAGGAAAGTGCTTAATAAATTGTGACACATTCATTAAAAAAATTGTGCTATAGAAGTTAAAGTGAATGAAATAAAACTAATATGCTAATATCATTACATCTAAACAAGTAATATTAATAAGAAAAGCAATTTACAGAATAAATCAGCATTATACCTTTCATGCAAATTTTAGAAACATAAAACAACACTGCATAATGCCTTGAACACACACTTATGCACAAAATACGGACAGGACAGAGGCATACATACCGTCTTTGGGGTGGTAGCTGTTCTGGGGAAAAGGAAAAAGCGCTGGGAAAAGGAGAGCTACAAAGGAACTCAGTTGTTTATGGTAATGTTTCTTACAAAGCTAAGGCAGGTATAAGGAAATGTTAACATTTTCTGTTTAAATTTTTTTATTGGGGAATATTGGGGAACAGTGTGTTTCTCCAGAGCCCATCAGATCCAAGTCGTTGTCCTTCAATCTAGTGGTGGAGGGCGCAGCTCACTGACCCATGTGGGAATCAAACAACTGGCAGCCCTGTTGTTCAGAGCTCACACTCTAACCAACCGAGCCATCCGGCCGCTCAGAAGTGTTAACATTCTTAAAAGTCAGGGTGGTAAGAATATGAATGTAAATGTCATGAAAGATTAGGTTTTGCGGCTGTAACAAAAACCCTAAATCTCAGTGACTTTGAACAACAAAATTTATTTTTTGCTCATGCATGGTGAGTCAGCAGAGGGGCTCTACTTATTGTTGTTGTTCAGGGACCGAGGCTGATAGAGCAGCCACCACCTCCGTGCTGTTGGCTATACCAGAGGGGAAGGAAAAGCAATTACATGCTCCAGCCTAGAATTGGCACAAGTTGTCTCCTATCACAACTAATTGGCCAGAACTAGTGTTATGGACCTAACCCTGCTTGAGGGGGCTAGGAATTGCAATTTTATCATGAGTCCAGAGGTGGAAAGAATGGGAAATATATGACTAACAGCAAGGAGGTTTACCATAATGGGCGTTTGTTATAGTCCCGATCATCCTTTTTTACATGTTTGAATTACGTTTCTTAATTTACAAAACAGAAGAAAAAAAAAAAAAAGCCCTGGTTTGGGAAGCAGGTAGCTTTGGCTTATGAGTAACAGAAGGAGAAAGAGGCAAGGTGGATGGACAGAGGTGGTCAGCCCCATTGGCCTGTTCCCGGACCTGTCACCATGATTGTCAGACTCCCACTGATACTGCAATTATCCCCTCTTCAGAAACAGACCTTCATTTAAATGATTCTGAGCATGTTGACCTTCCTTGTTTTTATTTCTTTCCAGAAGCTGAGTAGGCAATAGGATGCTTGATACAGAGAGGTGTGGTGCATAGAGCATGGATTATAAAGTCCAAAGACTTAACTAAGCCCCAGGTCTGCCACTCATACTTCCTGTCACCTTGGGCAAGTTAGCAGACCTCCGGGTCTGTTTTCCTCATCTGTAAAATGGGCATAACAATAACACTTCCATCTCTGAATAGTTGTGATAAACAAATGCGGTATGTAAAGTGCTTTGTAACTGTAACGTGCTGTGCAGCCGTTCACTATTATTAATGACCTAAATTTTGCTGCAAGGGAAGCCTCAGGCCAGATTTACATTTCTGGCCGACAATGACTCATATAACTTCCCTCACCAGAGCCACCTGGTTGACAAAACAGGCCCAGGCATCATCGTGTGGTCTCACTACTTGAACAATCTATTGATTTCCTTTTGTGAAAGTGAGTATGGGTGCAGGGGCTGAGCATTGTTGCAGGTTCCCCAGGGAGAAGAAATGAAGAGCGCGGTGTGGATGGGGCGGGCCTCTGGGCCTGATCACACATTTGAGCCAGGTGAGGATAGAAGGGAGCGAACAGCTCTTCCTGTCCTCTCATTTTCCAAATGAAGAAACTCAGGCCAGGGAGGCGAAAAGGATGGCCGTTCTTCAATAGCCATGGAGAGAGAATGAAGAAACCCGGCATTCACCCTGGGGTCTTCTATTCACTGAGAGGAACCAGGGCAAGTTTCTTACCACCAAATACCTCAGTTTCCTCATGTGAAAAATGAGGGGCTTGAACCTGACCCCCATGGTTATTTGTAATGTTTGGTGCTTTAGGAACATCTAAAACTATCAAGTACGAAATGCGAGTAGAATCCTCCCTAAAAGTGTGCTTTGTGGTCCAGGTTATTGACTTTGAAAATCTGGCTCCCAGGAGTTACCTTCTTGTGTTTCCACACACCCTGACTGCCACCTGTTTGCCTTCCTCTCTATCTCGCTGAAAGACTATTTTGAGGTCCTGCCTGTTTCCTTGGAGCCGTAATACTCTTGTCTCTCCCCTTACCTAACAAGTATCTTTCTGGGCCATGTTACCTGCTTTGTGGATAGGGTCAGAAAAACCTTCAGTGGGCAGCAGAGAACACAGGACCTAACTCAGGAATCAGCTCACGGGCACCTGTGCCTGGCCTTACAGTTCACAGAGGATGCTTTGCACGGCAATATTGCTGATGATACTTCCCCAGACATCACAGGAAGCTGCACAGCCAGATGCAAGGGTGAGTCTGACCCAGGCCCCAGGTGCATCCTGCTCCGGGGGAAGTAAACGCCACAGGAGGATCTCTCACACCGCATTACCTAGGGCTTTGCCCCTGAGGCTGTCACAGGCTCTTCCCCATAGTTGCTAAGTCATTCCGCCAGCAATTCCCAGGAGTAGAGAAAAAACTAATACCTCCGTCTGGAGTAATAAGAGGTGGCCATTACACCTGCAAGGCATTTCACCTGCAAGGCACTTCTCTGCCTACAAAGCACTTTCACAGTCATTAGCTCATGTGATTTTTACGAAGAACTGAGAGTTAGCCAGAGAAAGGATTATTCTCTCATGTTCTAGATGAGGAAGTCCATGTGAGGTCCAAGAGAGGCTGAAGGACTTACGGACAGATCTCATGACTCTAATTCTGGTTCTTTCTCTGCAGTACAATTTAAGTATTATCATCTTATTATAAAATTATATTAATGGCCAAGCCTTAGGGCCAGCATTGAAATCACTTTCAACTATAAAGGACCTCATCAGCTCACTTCTGCCCTGCAATAAGTAGTTTAGGAGGAGAAACCATTTCTGAAACCAAAACAGTATTTACATTGTGGTTTGTATTGTCTCTGGTTTCTAGAATCCAGGTCTTTAGTATTTTTCTGCACTTGTCCACTTTCACCCTCTAACTAGATTTTTATTTTGAGTCAGTACAACTGAGGAAAGATACAAAGCAAACGCTCACAAGAACTCCACTTGCGGTACTCGTCATGTGTACCCGTAACCTCAGAATGTCAAAGGGACTGTAAGGCTGGTTATAGCAGAAACTCTTTCCCGATTGTTTAAAATCCTCAGTGATCCCCGATCGCTCAGTGGTCCACAGCTAGCAGCATCAGCATTACCTAGGAGTTTATTAGAAATGCAGAATTTCAGGTCCCCACCCCAGACTTACTGCATCAGAAACTGTATTTTAATAAGATCCCCAGGGATCTGCACATAAAGGTTGAGAAACACTGATGTACTCGTAAAGAATATGACCCAGATTCCTGACTGGTGGTGAACACTCACCAGTCCCCACACCCTGACACTTCCCCTCTCACCTTTGCTTCTGCAATGATCTCTTCCCCTGGCTTTTGCCTGAACCAAATTCTTCCATTCTTTGAAGGCTGGCTCAAATTTCACCTCCTCCAAGAAGCCAACCCAGAGCTTCCCATCAGGGATTGAGCTTTCATTCCTCTAGATCCCTATGCCTCCCCCCGGCCCTGCACTTTCTATCTTTGATTATAATTTCTGTAAGCATGATTTACCTCTACCTCTAAATTATGAACACTTCAAGGTCAAAGTCTAGGTCTGATTCATTTCTATATTTCCTGAAGCCACACAATACTTTGCAAAGTTCCTACCACAATCTAGCTTCTCAATACATTTGTCTTTAATGGTTCTTTCTGTCTCTAATTGAGAGAGCTTAAGAAATTCAGGTTATTATTCTGGTTATTTTAGACAACAATTACCACATGTGATTATGATCTAGAATTGAAAATGTTTACCTCAAATATTCATTAACTGTTATTCAGCATATACACAGATACCCCTCTCCATACACATGCACACATACTTTGTTCATTTCATTTGTTCTTCACTGTTACAAGAGCAATGGGCCAGAATTTATTGAGAGCAGAGGGGAAAGGATTGCTATACACATGATGTGCCAATTTGGCTAATTCAGAATCTTACCAAGAGAGAAGAAAGGATTTGATCGTCTTACAGAATGGAACGTGGAACCAAGATCCCAAAGTCTCTATGAGGACCTGCATTTGGGACAAGCAAAGGTTCCCCTGGCCCTTCTTCAGTTGCTTAATGGAGAAGACTCTGAAGACAAAACGCCACTGGTGTTCTTCCAATTTTAGAGTCATCTGATTAGAATTACAGTAAATGCATAGCTCAGTTTGCATTGTCCTGAGGTGAACCGCAAACCAAGCTGTTCTGGTTGGAGCATCTGAGGGTACTGAAATCTGAAAGTCCACAACCTCGTCACAGGGGGCACTCATGCAAGGGCTCACCTGGAAAGGGGACAGACACAAGTTAGGACACTCCATTTCTGGGGACACTGGAGCTCTGGGGGTTAGAGCTAGATGTATAACTTCATTAATGTTTGGAAGAAAAGCTCAGATCACTCACACTCCAGACATTATGCCAACCAGACCTTTGAAAAAAAGGTTTGTCTTTGGGAATAATTTTAGAATTAGTTATTCTAGTTGATGTCTAGCCTGTCGGCGTTGAGCTTTGAGAGGTGGGCTACAACGCACAAGTTTTTTTTAACCGTGAGGTAGTATTTTGGTCCATGACTAAGTGTTTTTGTTTTGTTTTGTTTTGTTTTGCTCTGTCTGGCTATAGAAAAACAAGGCAGGAATTCTATAGAAGAATCACCAGCCCATCCACCCTCTTCTAACCCTTCTACCTACCGAGTTTCCCTGAAAATAAGAGCTAGACAGACCATCAGCTCTAATGCGTCTTTTGGAGCAAACATTAATATAAGACCCGGTTTCATTTTACTATATTATAAGACCGGGTCTTATATAATATAATATAATGTAATATAATATAATATAATATAAGACAGGATCTTATATTAATTTTTGCTCCAAAAGACACATTAGAGCTGATTGTCCAGCTAGGTCTTATTTTCAGGGAAACACGGTATTCCACTCACAGCGTGAGGTTGGGGAATCGTTAGCGTATTGGACCAAACCTGACTGTTTTGTTTTTGTTGCTTCTGATTTAACTACCAGACTGTTAAGCATTACTGCCCCAGCCCAGTCTGGGGGGGTGGGTACCACACTTTGAAGCCACCAAGTCAAAGTGTTATTGGATGAAACTTTGCTCTACTGGACCATGAAGCGTGTTTTCAAAGGACGGAGAATGGCAGACATGCCAGCCGTGACTAAAACTGTCTCACCAGAGTGGCACCCTCAGAATGGAGCAAAAAGAAGCACCAGCGTGTGATGGGAATCTGTCCAAGTCCTCCATAGAGCCAGGCCAAGTCACACACGAGGGGACACTTTGGAGATTAGCTATGGAGCCTCTGTTTCCTCATCGACAAAAATCAGATGAATATGTGCAGTATGTGCATCATGAGAGACTTACACAATCACATACGACTTTTGTCTTTAAGGCAGCAGTTAGTGCTAGTGTCGTAACTTGCTGCCTGGGTGACGTTCTGAGACGCCCTTTCCTCATCCATGCTTACCCCACCTCACAGGGTTATCACAAGCATCCAAAGAAAGATATGGGTTGAGGTTTGCCCTGAATCAAACTGGAAAATAAAGTCTACTTTCTTATCTTCCAAAAGTCCTTAGTGTAGAAGAGATGAGAAAGCTTCTCAATAATAGGCTTTCTTATAACATTAAGGTTTTTGCCACTTTCCTTGTGTGCTCTGCTCCTTTCCCAGGAGTCAAAGATGTACCAAAGTCAGGGGATATATAGGAATCAAATGACAGAGTATGAATGTATGTATGCATATGTATGTGTATATACACACACACACACATATGATTCTAAATACCGATGGTGCCAAAAAATTGTATACAAATAGACACTTTGGTCAACGTTGCTCAAGCAGTAGTTCGCCATAATCAGAAGTGTCTGGACGCTGATGGTAACCACTCTGAGCACCTGTTGTAATCGCAGAAGTCAAACATGACTTGTGTTCATCTTTTGTTATCGGTATATATTATTACAATTTTAATACAGTTTTCCTTTCTTAAAATATGTATACATTTTTTTGGCACCCTTTGTGTATCTATTTTGAAATTATCAAGTTTAACAAGCAAACTGTTAATTTTCAGTGAAGTCCATTCTCGGACAGGAGCTGGGAAGGAAAACACTGGATGCTGGGGGCAAAAGGAAAAGCTTTAATGACTGGTTGTTTGAAGCACACCAATGTGCCCATCCCTATGCCGGCTGTTCCTGCTCATGCTGTCCATCACCTTTCAGGCCTACCCTGAATGAATGATCACTGCACAGCCTTTATCATAAATCAAACTTAATTTGGCACCAATTCAGGCTCACTCGGCCCTCAACAGAAAATCTGGAAATTACGTAGAAGACATCCATGCAATGCAGGTACTGAAAGTGTTGTGGAGAAAACTTATTTACAGCTTGGGATTAGGTGGTAAGACAACAGCAAAACAAGACAGAGGGCCTTTCTAGACAACAAACATAAGCAAAACCAGGCTAAATACTACCCAGGGTCTTCCTGTGAGGGCTTCAAGCCCTAGAAACACAGTGTGTCAGGGGCTACAAAGACTCAGAAATATTGGACCTACCACCTTGTTTGGGGGATGGGGAAATAGGGCCTCAGTTTGGGGAAGTGACTGTGTCCAAGGTCACACAGCCAGTATGTGGCAGAACAGAGGGTGGAGGCCAAAATGCCCAGTGACGTTTTGCGGGCTGTCATTGCCTTTCAAGCTCTCAGGAATAAGAGCTTACTGAATACCATGTACACATTGTCTAATTTGTCTCTGAAGGTTGCAGACTCTAAGTATTCTTAGACTCTTGTACAAGAAACCGGAAAACTCTGCCAGGTCTTCAGCCCTCAGAAAGTGGTAGTTCAGTGCTGTGGAAACCTGGATTCTACTCCCACCTCAGACACTAACCCTTGTGTATCATGTGCTTTGGCTCCAAACTGAAGCCCCTCTGTAGCCCAGGAAGAAAAAGGGTGCTAGAAGTTAAGGAAAGCAAACGCAGCTTTCTTTTTTCAAGAGCATCCCAAGAAGCACAGTGGTGGTGTCAGTACCCTGTGTCACTTCAAAGCCCTCCTCTTTATTTAGAGATAGGTGGATATGAAAGTGAAAACCACACCTGTCTACTAGGGGCTGATGGGAGTCAATTCCGGGCTGTATGTGCTGAATCCCGGGTGTGTGTGTTTAACACTCTGAAGCTCTTTTCTGACTTTTTATATGACGTCCAAATTGTTCATCCTTGAGTGAATGTCTGTGGACAACTTTTATTTTATCATTTTTTAGTATCAGTATTCTGAAAGGTACATGACTGTGTGCTATTTCACTCTACAGATGAAGACACTGAGATTGTTGCTATAGAGCAAAACCCAGGAGCGGAGCTCACTGGAAGATCCAAGACCAGGACCCAGCTGCTGCTTCCCAGGATGCACACAGGGCATGGCTTCAGTCACCATAACGAGATGCCACCCGCTTCCAGGCAATCCTGCGTTGTTATTCTGTTAGAATGCTCATTAGATCATCTGTCTCCTCTTTGTTAATGCCATCCTTCTGGGACAATATTTCCTGCCCCCTACCCCCCCACACACACATACACACATGCGCGCAATCTAATTACTCCTATTTATTTTTTCAATATCAGTTTAAGTGCTATTTCTTCAAAGAGGTCCTTGCTTACCACCACCACTACCACCCCCTAAAACATGTCCCCTAGTCTATGGTTTCTCACACCATCTCCTTTTCTTTTTACACTCCCCAAATTTGCAAACATTCATTGCATTGTGACCCTCTGATATGAGTCTCTAACTTCCTTGATGGCAGCCACTGTCCCTGCTTTTTATTCTCCATGTATCCCCACACCCCTAGCCCAGCGTCTGGTACAGAGGAGACAACAGAGGGAGAAAATGAAATAAAGAGCTGATGGATCAACAGGAGAACACACAAATACTCAAATCTTCAGTAATTCATCTCTTGTTAGTCAGGCTTTAAAAGCTTGTCCCAACAACCCAACAACTGCCCACCATTTGCCAAGCCAGGCCCCTCTCCCTGACGTTTCCTGTACTTCAACGCAGTGAGCTTGCAGCTCTTAGAACCTGGGCTTCCTTTGCCCAGATTCTTTCTGCGAAAGCCTCAACCTTCAATGTCAGTCTAAAAGTAACTCTGAGAAATCTTCCTTGAACTCTTCACAGAATATAAAATACCCCCTTCCTCTGTGTTATCCCCACATCCTGTGGTCAGTGTTACCATGTGCCATGACTAAGACCCTGGGTCACCTTTGCCCATAGCCCCCATGTGGGCTCAGCTCATGGGTGGTGCTCAGATAATATGGAGTGAATGAATCAAAGGACCAAGGGTTTCCAATATGAAATGCTGAGCTTCTCAGAGCAGGACACCTGTATTAACCACTTCTGGTACAGTGTTTTGCATGTAACAGGTACTCAACCACAAGCTGACTGGATGCCATCCTCCCCCAGAGAAGATATAGGGAGGCAGAACAATGTAGTGGAAATAGTTTGAGCTTTGAAATCATTCAGACCCATCTGCTATAGTGCTAAAGGGATTGGAACTCAGAGTCTGGGACCCTTCCCCTTGTTCCCATCTGGCCAGCAGATGGCAATACCAATGCCCAGTGGCTCCTGCCCAAACCCTTTCCATCCTGATGAAGGGGAGGTAACAGGAATAAGCTCAAAGGATGACTCAGCTCTAGTGACTAAGGTGAGGAGGTGGTGGTGGGAAGAGCATGGGGGCTGGAGAGGAAATGAGTGAACACTGTATCTGATGAAGGATAGTTTCAAGATAAAGGGATTTGGCCCTGGTGGGTTCCTGGCCCTGACATGGCACAGATTAGCAGAGGCCCATGATCCCCTCTACCTCACGTCATGGTGAACTTCCTGCTGGTCAAGGCAGGCTCTTCAGAGTAATTGTTGGGCATACTTCTGCCTTCTGGAGGCTTTCAGCCCAAGTACTGAAACATATTTGAATACCATTTTGGATGAACTGGTTTTTAAAAAGTGTCCCATATCATCAAAATCAGTGTGCATTAGATCTAATCCTGACAGCCCCCCAATTTCCAACCTTGGCCTTGTTCCTGGGCTCCAGATGGTCTCCCCCACCCACACCACCACTTTGATAGCCCCAAACATTGTATATATAACAAGCTTAAAACTGAACACGTAATGCCCTCCCCATCTACCTCCTTCAGCTCCTGTCCTGGTTGGCTGTACCACTATCTACGAAATCACTCAACCTGAGATATCTGGGCCCTTCCTTTCCCTATCCTCCCCATCACTCTGATATCCATGTCAATTCTTGTTCCTGAATTTGTGACATCCATTTCTTCCTCTTCTTTCCCATTGCCTCTGACTCTGGGCAGGCCTTCATCATCGTTCACGATGACTCTTCCTGGCATCTCCTAACTGGTCTCCCTGCCTCTAATCTCTCTCCAGTACATTTTCCAGACCGCAGAATCATATGTTCAAACCTCATTTCTAATTCTGCTGTCACCCTGCTTAACATCCTTCGATGCTTTCCCAGTTCCTACAGGAAATAGTACAGACTCCTTAGTCTGGCATATCAAACACTTCATGATCGAGTGCCTGCTCACCTGTTTTCGCCTGCTAACCCTACCCCACAAACTCATACATATAGAGACACACCCTAGATTCCAGCCAGCTCTCGGAGTCCTAGTACCACACCTCACTCTTCCCACCTCTGGGTCTTTGAACATGTTGTTTCTTCTCACAGGTAAGCACTTCTCTGCCTTTGGCAAAATTGTTTATCTTCCAGATTCAGCTCACATATTACTTCTAATGTGTGGCCCTTCAAGTCATCCAGAAATGAGTTGGTATCTCCTCCGAGCTCTCTCAAAACATGGTCACTCTTACTAAGCATCTGTGGCATTGTGACTTCTACGTCCTGTTTATACATTCTTCTCTCCATTAAACTGGGAGATCCTTGAAAGCAAGTTCCTCCATAGAATTCCCATTCAGCAGATGCATTTTGAATAAATGAAATATCAAACACAGGCATGAAATAATGAATAATACTACTTTGTCCCTTCATCACCTGTGTTTCCATCCATAAAATAGGTATCCGTACATTACAATGCTACCAACCTCAGATTTGATACTACATTATTCTTCAAATACACAGCTCATACTCCTGGCCCACTCAATTAGTAGGAGATATTGTTGAGTTACTTTTCCTAAGGAAGGAGTGGGATGCTGGTGGGTCCATCCACACTGCACAAGGGCTGGTCTCAATAGCTCCAATTAAAGTCACAGAACTGCTCAAAGACAGTGCTCTACTTGGAGACCCGGAAAGCCAGGATGCACGCCATGAAAGGCTGGGACTCTAGCCATGTCCCCAGTACAGTCATGGGTATTGTCCACCCACATGGGTGCTTATCGTGGGCACTAACACAGGCATTGTCACAGTCCTCAGGCAGGCACAGAGGGTGACACATCTGTGCAAAGGAAGCCACCCACACAGTCTCACCTCCCCCATGTCACTGTCTCCATGATCCCACACCTCCCAGTAGCACCCACGCACTCACACACCCACACTATTGCGTTGTCTCTCTGCAAATCTGGAGTTTTCTGCAGCAGACCACAGCATCTTTTAGCAACGGAGACAGGTGCACCCATATTCTGACGGCTCTCTTCCTCTGACCTCCACCATCAGCCTGCTACTCACAGAACAGCTTCCGTCAGTATGCTGACATGAGCAGACCTGAATTCACCTTTCAGCTCTCTCGGGGAAAATTATTCGAGCTCCCTGAGCCTCAGTTTTCTCATCTACAAAATGGGACTAGTGGCCCTGCTTACCTTCCTTACATAGATATTACCAAGATGCAATGAACTAATAATGCACGTGAATGTGCCCTGTAAGCACAAGCGCAATGCAAACATGTAGGATTCATAGAAGCGATAACATTGGGTAGACACTAGGTTCTGTCTTTAGGGAAAAGCACCTTTTCAAATATAAAGGGACAATTCAAATCCATGTATTTACTGAGCACATACTATAGGACAAACACAGTGCAAGGGATTGTCACTGATCTTAACCATAACTATTCCACAGCTGAATCCAGCTTAATGTTTATATGTCTGAAGTCAAATGATTCATGTTAAGAGGTTTTAATATATATGCATGTTTCATACATTTTTGCCTATATGGAAATACAAACATTTGCTTGTGTGTGTGTGTGTGTGTGTGTGTGTGTGTGTGTGTGTGTTTGAGAGAAAGAATACTTGCTCAGGAGTCAGGAATGAAGTGCAATGAAAAAACATGAGTTTTTGAATAAGATATACATACGTAGATTCAAATCCTAACTATGACAGTGACTTATCAGCTTTTTGACTCAGGAAAAATTCTGAATTCACTGAAGCCTCAATTTCCCCCATATTAAAAATGGAAAAATAAATGTTCTCTCCTAGGCCCATTTAGGTCCATTGTATAAATTAAACAGAAGTATGCACACAATATATTGATATTGAACACTGTCTAGCACAGAGAGGGCTCAATAGATGTCACTGCCCCCATTCTGTGTTCTGTCCCATTCACTCTGTGTGACCTGGGGCAAGGCACTCAGCCCCGACACACATCTCCTCATCCAAGGCATCATCCAGTCTATCTTTGGATTCCTCCCAGCCTCAGGATACCCGTGTCATGTATCAAATATCTATTTTATGCATGTACATGGATTTAAATAATGAGTGGGACCACGGGGAAGCCCGTTCAGCCCGGTGTTCGCTCCATTTCCAAAACATTTCCTTTCTCCAAACATGCCATTTGCTGGCTCTCATATTTTCAATACAGGGCCCATTGATGGCTATGAAAAGGCATGCCCAGTGCAGCTGCGGGTGTACTGGAACCCTCCAAGCAAGCGCTCTCAAGCCCGCTCTGTCTGTGAGCTCTGTGTGTTCCGAGCCTGTTGTGGCAGCCATGTCTGGAATCCTCACACCTGCACGTCAGCTTCCTGGGCATTTCCACTCCCCTCCCCCAGCTACCATCCTCATCTCCCATTTGCATCTGAAATGCAGCTGCTGGGGCCTTACAGAGGGGAACCAAATGGACAGGACATCTCCTTGTTCGGCCTCCCTCCCCTGGGTCCAACCCAATGTGAAGCGCCTCTGTACAAGCTCTTTTGTTGCCTCCTCATTATGTTTAAATGAGCCTCATGTGCAGGAGAATTTTTTTTAATAAAATAAAATAAAACCACCACAAAAGACCAAAGCAGATGACATCTGTTCTTTCAATGAAAACTTTTTTTTTTTTCGTCCTGAATTAGACTCAAAAAAGAAGAAAAAGAAAGAAAAGAAAAAAGTGGGGCTGGGCCTGGTTTGTACCAGTCCTCCCCAAAAAACAAAACAAACAAAAGTAGTGTATGCTGGGGGCAAAGGGGAAGGGACTGGATAACAAGAAGCAGACAAGGACAGAAGAGGAAAAATAAAAGGAACCTTTCCCACTTCTCCAGCAGTTTAGCCATCACTCCACACCAGGAATATTCAGACACCATTACTTCAAGTGCCACTTATTTTGAAAGATGTTAAAATTTATATTCTCTGTGTTCATTTCATGGGCAAAATATTTAACTCTTGAGCCACTATCCCAGACCTCTTTGGTAATCTCTGTTTATTGAATACTACAGGTGGGTCTCATGCAGGTGGTACCTGGAATATAATTTGAGAAGCAATGATCTACAAGCTGATAACCCCAAATCTTGATCAACATCTTAGTTCTTGTCTGCAAACTAAACCACCCCAAGTAGCTGACACACTGAACTCACCCCTTCTTGGCCAACACCTGCTACTTGCTCTGAGTAACCTTCTCACTGAACCTCACCCAGAACTGATTTCCTGGATATCATCCTTGCCATCTGCTTCCTCCGTGAGCTCCCCACATACAACCCATTGCCAAGTCCTGCCAATGTTCCCCCTAAACATCTCTTGATCCCTCTTTCCCTCCCCTTCTCTGTCATTACTGCCTGAGTTCAGGTCACCTTCGGCTCTTGATTGACATGCCCCATCCAGCAGCCAGCATTGCTGGTGATAATCACACTTTGAGCAAAACGCTTTACGGTTCTAAGGCAGAGTCTAAATCCCTCAGCTTGGTTTCCCAGAATGTTCATGAGCTGGCCCCTGCCTACCTCTCTCTCTAATCTTCTACCCTCTACTATAGCTCAGCCAAACTTCCTTTCAGTCTTCTACTTGCTTCATGCTCTTTCACCTGGGACCTTTGCATTTGCTGGTTTCTCTACCTGGAACACTCTCTTGACTCTGCATGTGGGTTTCCTCTACTCACACTGCAGGTCTTAATTTAAATGCCACTCCTCCAGGAAGTCTTCCCTGACCACACCTGCCACCACCCCTACTACCAAACTAGGTTAGGAACTCCTGCTGTGTGTTCTCAGAGCACCGTATGCTACCCCTCTGAGACCAGTTGCTCAACTTACTGTTATTATTTATTTAATGTTCTGTCATCTCTGCTGAAAAGTCAGTAGGAATAGAGTGGGCATCTCTCTTATTCTCCCTAATATTAACATGACATGAATACTTTAATTGATAAACCTCAATGTTCCTGTTCATTTGTTGGCCACTTTCAGCAAAAGGAAAAAAAAAAATTATATTTTTTGAAATGGAATTCTTCCTCTAGGATGTTAGATATATTTTGAAATAGAACAATAAACCCAGACTAATAAAGTTATCTACAGCTTCAATTTCATCTCCAGGCCCCAGTCCCACACAATAAATCTTTGGTGCAAGTTCCAAAGATAAAAGTCCCTCGTGTAAAAAATTAACCTGGCAGAGGAAGCTCCTCACCCTCTTAAAGTCCCTGAGATAACCACCTGAAATTCTTCTCCTTCATCTTCCTCATAGTCCCTGATGTTTACCGGGCTCCTTTGACAGCACACAACATGGTGGTATAGGGAACCAGGGCAAGGAAGGGAGCCAACTAACCTTGACTGTTGGCCAAGCGTCAGGCCATCTTCAATTTCTTACACAATCTCTCCTAACAAATGAGGTAGATGCCATTTTCCTCTACTTACCCATAGGAAACTGGCACAGACAGGCAAAGTGACTAGCTTTGGTCCCACTGCTGTAAATGGCAGAGCCAGCACATGAACTCACATCTACCAACTCAAATAGGCCAACTCTTTGATTCTAGGCTGGCACCTTCCAATAAGTAGAAATCCCAGAAGAGGGGTCTGGCACAGAGCTGGAAGCTGTCTCCCAGCCTGAGAACCTTAGCAGAATCCTGCAGAGCAACATGGGGTGGCGGAGGGGTAGGGGTGGGGATGGGGAATAGCAGGAGCAAAAACTAGGTCTACGGGAAGGCACACAGCATTGGAGAAAAATAGCTGGAAACCTGGAGGTTCCCTTGTCTCTTCCAATGTTGCCAGTCTAGTCATGTCTTCCAGACAGGCATCATATTGTCCAAGGAAGATCATTGGTCTTCTTTACAAGTCCACTATTTACTTAGTTTCTTGGGAGTCAAGGACCCTGCTTATTTTATGGGAACTAACAAAAACAAAACAAAACAAAACTCTCTGACTGAGAGCCCAACAATTTTCCCTAGACCAACACGATAAGTTTCAAGTTTTATTTTAATGGTGGGATTTGCCAGTAGCTAGGTTGTATCTTCCTTGTTTCTCTTCTGGCCTTCTCACATTCTTTCTAGGATTGTCTCCCTTAGAAAGTGAAAATGGAGTATTTTTGCAAAATAAGACAGTGGGGTAGTTCTACCAAAGATTGCTTTGTTCACTAGATTGCTAGTTACGAATGAGTGGAGGAAATTAAATTTGCTTACCATGAAAATCCCGCTTCACCCTGGAAATCTAGAGGCTGAAATCTCACACAAATACAGAGCTGAGATGGAAAATCCAATGTGAGGTCAATGTTCCTAACCGATTCATCTTCTAAACTCAACCCATTTTCCCACTCTCTTGACAAACCGGTGAGCCAACTCTAATGATACTTTCCTTCTACACTGAACTGAAGGAATCACATGGATTCTGGAGTGGCCAAAAAAGAACAGGGAGAAGTGAAAGTCATAGATTAATAATCAGTTGACGTTTATTGAGCATTGGTTATCAGACATACTAAATAGCAATAGTAAAAATACTACTACATATCTGATTTAACTTAATCTTAAATGCCTTGCAGGTTGGTATTTTTAAGCCCCATTTTATAAATAAATTGAAATTCAGAACTATTCACTGGCTTTCTAAAGACATGTATCTCCTTTTGATTCTTTTATTGTCATCTTCTCTCAGGTTTCTATATCCACCCTGGAGGAAATTTGGGGGCCAGAAAGAAATCAGAGCCATGGGTTCTGTGGGAACACACCTGGAGAAACCCTACAATCCAGCATCTCAGGGTTGGGAGGGATAAAGGGAAGGCCAGGCTGAGCAGAAAGTAGAGGGCCTTTAGTGAAGGGAGAACAGTAACATTTTGCACTTAGTATCTTCTCCAACAGCTTCTGAGCATCTCTTTTAAAGTCTCCAAGGTTATTTAGACAATAAGAAACCCCAGGGAAAGGGGAGTGGTGAGAAGTAAGGTGTGAACTGTTGAGTTACTTCTTCCCTGTGATTTACTTGGCTTGATAAAGGCTGAGACAATGGCTGAAGGTGCTAATGGGAAGATGCTGTGATGGTGTGGCTACTACTGACTGGTCCGGGTTGAAGAATCAGGGCTGTGTCTAACCCCTACTACATGAGCGGGTGAACTTTGAACAGAGGGAGTAAACAAAAACCAAAATTCTAGCTCACACATTCCTTCCAGGTCCAAACAATATCCTCACATCTCGACGTTCAGTGTAAAACAAATATGAAGATGAATTCTAGAGCTAGCTGTAAAACAAAGATGACTGTTCCCTTGTGTGGCTAAGGAATTTTAAGTATTATAAAAGTAAATTGTTCGCCTATTCTTTCTTTCAATAACTATTAATTAGGCTACTACTCTATGCCCAGAACTGGATACAGTGGCAAATGAAGCAGACCTAAAGCTTACAAACTAATGAATAAACAGATAGTAAATGGAAATTATGCACAGAAATAAATATAAAAGTACAAGTTATCATACAAAAATCGGAGAAAAAGTATAGGGTAGTGTAAGGAAATATAACAGAAAAAATGGCATAATTTATATTGATGGGTCAAGGCAGTCCTATCTGAAGAGGTGACATTATGCTGTGAGCCAGGAAAAGAGCAGAGAGGCAAGCAGGCAGCAGGAACAGCCTGTGCAAAGGCCTTGAGGCCAGAAAGAGAGTGGCCAATGTATCAGAGGGCGCAGGGTAAAAAAAAGAATGTCAGAAAGCAAGACCACGGGCATATTATGTATATAGGGCCTTCTAAACTATGACAAGAACTTTGAACTTTATTCTAAGTGCTAAGTACAATGGGAAGCCATTATAGGGTTTTAAACAGGGAAGCACCATGATCTGATTAACATTTAAAAAATAATTACATCACTCATTGTGGAAAATGGATTGGATGAGGATGGGAAATTATTGCTGAAGTCCCTACAAAAGTTGAGAGTAGAGCCCAGAAAAACGTAAGTCCTAGTCTTTGACTCAAACCACAAAGTTTTTTAAAACATCATTATTTATGATTTATAATCTAAAAATGCATGTCATTTTATTAAACAGAATCATATTTTGTCAAATTTCTTATCCGCTAAGATGACCTGAAGTACTAGGGAGTTGCTTCAGGTCAATGCAAGGTCTAATTGGCTTCCCTGATCACCTTTCACTACTTTCCAGGTTTTCCAAAAATGGTAGTTGAGGAGGGAGTCATGATTGAGGAATAAATATATGGGTCATTTGCATCCAATTCTTCAACTCAGCCTCAACCTCATTACATAGCAGCAGCAACAAATGTCAGTGGCAGGAAGTACACAACAAGAAGAATTAACCACATTTTTTTTCATCCAAACTTACACACACACTGTCACACACACATACAGTTGGTTTGAAGTGGGGTGAGGGGAGGTAGCCAGCCTTCTCACATTTCTCACATGAGAACCAATAGGATCTCATGGCAGTCATCAAAACAACAGGCTTTTAGTCAGTTGACCTTTCATGTTGGAGGGTTTTGTGGGGAGAGGAGAGGAAAAGAAGATAGAAAACTTGGGCTTTGCATCATTTGTCATTCTAATAGCTGCACACTGAACCAGTCTTATGTTACAGACACATTAATTTGATTAAGATAAAATCCATGGGTCATTCAGGCATATAAAGTACTCTTGCTTAATTACAAAATTAACAATTGCAATAGGATAAATCACTACCAAACTGGTGGTTATTCTGGAACTCATGGAGCTAAGGCAACAGTACATGGGGCACGAGCATTCAGCTCTCAAGGCATTACTTAAAAGAGGTCACACTCACTCAGAACAGGAACTGCTGGTTGACCCATCTCACAAGAAGTGCTAAGAGTCCCTCAACTTCTGAAGCATTCATACCCTGTCAGACACACAGCACTGAAGGAAGTTATCTATAGCCCCAGAAAATCCACTTGGAAATCTGAAGGCTGGGACCCTGGTTTCCATCTTTACTACATTACTTCTTCCTTGCCTGCCACCTTTTCCTTTTTAGTAGCAGCCTAATTTTCAGGCCCCGGGCAACTTTTAGTCCAGTAGCTACATATTCCAGGCACTGTGTTAAGTGATGATAATATAAAAACAAAGACCTGATCCTGGATCTCAACAAGCTTCCACTCTAGTTGGTCCCTGGCTTCTCTGCCTTCTGTGATTCCGTGAGAAGGACCTGGCTATGGCATAGTGCCCACTGACATGCTGCAGCAAAGGTCTGTAAGGCTCCATGGAGACACAGAAAAGTGAATCAGGGAATACGTGGAAAGTAGGCATGCATTGAGTTGCCCTTAAACTGAATTAGGGGGAGTTGGTCATTGGAAGAGGGAAAGGGAGGGCATCTCCAGCAGGGGGAACAGAACGAATCAAGGCAGGGGAGCTTGGGTATACATGAGATACATGGCCATTACTGTGGTATAGCAGGCAACAGCAGGCTGTTTTTTCCATTTTAGGAGAAAGCATTAGTGGCTAAACATATACGAGTACTCCAAAACTGGGAGAGTTAGCACTTATCCCATACAGTATAGAGGAAAGAATTCTGGATGGGAGTACAGGAGACACATTATTCCTGTGTCTAACACACTGTGTGCTCTTGGGCTGATTATTTCACATTTGCTTCAGTTTTCTCATCTGCAAAATGGGAATAAAGATCCTTTTCCCATTTACTTTACAGGGCACTTTTGAAGGTTAAGTGATGAAATATATGTAAAAGTTTAAGTTCAAAGCTTCCAGTATTTTTCGATGAGTGTGAATGATGGACAGCAAATTGAAGAAGTTATTATTTTAAGTAGTCATCATGATATATTCAGGGACCAGCAAGCCATCCAGTGGCTGATGTGTAGGGATAATGACTAAGACCAGCCTGGAGAGACCCTCAATGTGTGAATTTTATATTTCATTCAATTTAGAAACAGGGGTTTATCATTATTTTATTCACTTAACAGATAAATTAAACCAGCTCGTAAAGAACATTCCAAGTAAAAAGTAGAACCGAGCATGTAAGCTACTGATTCTGTGCCTTTGCAAATGACCCTATCACTCTACCAGTAGGTTTACTATCTGAAAATTTCTGAAGGTCACTGGTCAGACAAAGAACAGAGAAAAGGAGTTTGAAATGGCCTCTAAGATCCCTTTCAGCCTTAATGCTTCCAAACTACCCTGCCTGTGGTGCTGCAGCCAGACCCCAGAACACATAACCGTTTCTGAGTTCTGAGATGCCAGAGTCTGGGCAATCCCGTGTGTGTCTCAAAGAGAGTGGTGTGTATGCTGTGGCTATGAACATAGACGACACACTCCCTAGGGACTTTGTGAGACCAGACAGGGATGTTTCTAAATGAGCTTTCCATTGGAACCCCAACCAGTTTGGCGAAAACCCAGGAGTGAGAGAAGCATACCTGTCACCATGTCGAAGAGGAGATTTACCAGTGTGTGACTCCGAAGAGCAGAAGATGATGAAAATAAGAAAATATCAAACCAGTTTCCTCTCCTCCTGCACCTTCCTTCTGAGGGGCTTAAAACATTTTAAAGTCATAGGTGTCCATTCTCATCATTGGCAAGTTCCTTTATTTTCCAGAACTGCGAAACTTCCCCTTCTCTCATTTTTAAGGGAAACTGAGCAGACCAAGTCCGAAGCCATTTGAAAACTGCCACGTCTCCGGTGACCATTGTTGGAGGACAGAACCAGGGTAGCCCTTCACATTTGTTCCACTGATCCCAGATGGCAATTACATCTCTGTGTTCCTGTGCTGTTACATGGAGAGAAAAAAGACAGGTCCTCACTGCAACCCACAGGCCAGGGTGGTGGTGCCCACTCTACTGTGTGTTCTGGAGCAAATTAATTTACGTTTCACGCTTTGGATTTTTTTTTTTCCATCATTATCCTCAGAAGGTAGACATGATTTCTAATACCACTTCCAGTTCTGATATTTTGCAAAACTAAGATTCCTTTGATTGTGCTCAATTAACTTAGCCAAGGATCAGGAACCATGAAGAGGAAGATCATAGCCGGCAGCTCTGCTTCTTCATCTCCAGGATGAGGATAATAAACGACTTTGCAGGGGGGCTGGAAAGATGAGATATAATACCGTGTTTCCCTGAAAATAAGACCGAGCCAGACCTTCAGCTCTAAAGTGTCTTTTGGAGCAAAAATTAATATAAGACCCGGTATCATATCATATCATATCATATCATATCATATCATATCATATCATATCATATCATATCACATAAGACCCGGTCTTATATTATAGTAAAATAAGACCGGGTCTTATATTAATATTTGCTCCAAAAGACGCATTAGAGCTGATGGTCTGGCTAGGTACTATTTTTGGGGAAACAAGGTCCGTATATGCAAAGTTATTAGCATAGTGCCTTATATCCAGTAGGCACCCCATATATGGAGCTTTTTATATCATAACCTGAAGAATTCATGTCTAAACTTCAGCCAGCCTGATGTTCTGTCTACGCAGTCTTGCCCAGGCATCTTCATGGCTTGAACATGTCGCCCCTGACTTACTGCTGGCCACTGTGAGCTGTAAGTCTGAACAGTAGAATAATGTTTTAGGTTCCTCTATTCCATTCAGAGACCACAGAGAAAGTCTGTGAAGTTTTCTGTTTCTTTTGGCTGGAAGCAGTTAGTGCCAGGTGTCTGTGAATGAGCCCAGGGAGGACTTAACGAAGACCAACCATTGGCCTGCTCTGTCCCTACACCCGCGATGGCAGGAGGAGCTTGTGCATGGGACTGGGAGCCTGAAGCAGGGGTCATGACGTCCTTCTGTGTCTGCTTTGGCAAGTTAGCATCATCCCAGGGTGCAAAGCCCTTGAGAAGGGTAAGTCTTCATCACCACAGTGACGTCGGGGCTGGCCGTGTGGCACCATGTAGGCTGGAAGCCATAGATAGCCGCCTCACTCGCTCAGAGCCCCCACCCCGCTCAGAACCTGAAAAAAATCAGAAAATTCCACTTGCTTTTTCCTATTTAATGAGGTCGAACATTCTTAGGGAATGAAAAGCACAGCTCCTGCCTAGCTTTTAATTAGCTTCAGGAGCCCTTGTTTCAAACTAGCCTCGTTCCCAAAGCTATTCTCTCTCTGCTCTGAATGAGATGAAAATTCAATTGCATCTGCCTTGTCAAGTCATAATAAGATGCTCCCCGCCTTCCAAAGTCACATGGAGAAAGACACTCAGGAGCCAGGTAGACACTGCACTTTTTGACCCCAGAAGGACAGCAGAACCTGAAAACGGCAGTTGAAAGAACTCTAGTTTGACCAAACTTGGTGGGGTTTTCTTGTAACCCACCATGTGAATTTGGGCTGGTTTCTCCATGTGTACAGTGGGAAAAATATGGACTTTGGAGTCACAACGGACCCAGAATGAAATCCTGCCTTCTGGTCCGAGTGCCTATGCAAGTTAGCAAATTACTCACATCTTCTGTCCCCTCATTTGTGATACAGATATTGATGTCCCCTTGTAAGGTGACTGGAGGGACCAAATGAGACATTGTGAGTAAACAAAGCTTTCTCTTTCCTCTCACCCTCACTTTGCCTGTTTCGCTGGGTGAAGTAGTGACCCAAAGGGATTATCAGTATTCAAAGGCTAGGAGCCTGGGCTTTGTAGTCAGAGGTCAGGGTTTAAATTCCAGTCCTGCTCCCTCCTACCTGTGCAACCTCAGGCAAATTCCAGAACCTCAAATTTTCCTCGCAATGAAAGTGAGGATACTATCAGTAGCTCCTTCACGGGATTACTATAAGTACTAAATGAGAGAGTGTACAAAAAGCCTTTGCCTAGAACCTGGCACATGGGAAGTATGCAATAAATATTAGCTAATACCAGCAGCAGTGGCATCTGAGAGTGTGCTGTAAAAAATCCTCTAAGATGTCCATCTCAAATCCTTTTTGGAAGGAATGTGCCAGTGTGACCAGTGCTTATGTAAACGTAAGTGGTTATTATTTATGTAGAAGAACATTACTGAATATTATGCAGGAAGCGGGAAGAGAATAACGCAGAGAAAGAAAAAATTTATGATGGGCTTCAAAAGGGAAAGAGGAGAGAATAACTTCTCACCAGCCCTACAGAAGCAGCCCCATATATTATCTCAGAGCTGCCTGAGTGCAAAAGTTACATCAATAGAGTCTGTTTTGAAGAAAGCATAAAAGGAAAGAAAAGAAACGGAAAAGGGGAAGGAAACCTCATTCTATTGCCTCTAAAATTAATCCTAAGGCTGTATTTATCCAACAGAATCTTACTAAACACCCACCCCAGGGGAGACAGAGACACAGCAGGCCGAGCTCTGCCCTCGGAGAATTTGCAGTCTAATGAGGACCTTACACCAAGTACATAAATAACTAATTAAAGGTAGAAAGTGAAGTGTCATGAATCATCATCATCATTATTAGAAGTCATTTTTATGGAATTCCCCTTATTAAGTATACCATCCTCATTTTAAAAAAGAATTTTGGATGATTAATTACATAAACGAAGATATACCCTGACGTATAAAAAGATACAACCAGAAATTTAAATTTAAGCAGAAAGAAGTGGCAAAGGCTAATATAATTGTGGGATTGAACATCAGATTCATCTCAGAGCTTCCTGGATCAGGGCAAAATGGGAAACACATTATTATAATTTAATATTTTTTAAATGCCGACACTCTCTTAATCCATATACAGAAACCCAGGCAAGGCCTAATTCAATAATCTTGCATTTTCTATTCAATTGACAAATGCAAAAGGCATGCACGTCTGTGGAATTTTGAGATATTCAGGCAGGTACCAACCATTAAGTACATTTTAAGATGATTATTTTGGAAAAAGTAATCTGTATGAATTACTAAACTTTTTTTTTTTTTTAAATTTCTGTTGGGACCACTTCTCAGCTAGAAGCTGTGCAGAAGGCAAGCTTTTTATAGTTATAAGAAAAAAACCAAATATATATATATATATATATATATATATATATATATATATATATATATATATATATATATATATATATATATATATATACTCTTTAAAATACTGAGCAATCTTTGTATCCTGATACTAGACCTGCTAATTTTATTTTCAATGTGATTTCTTTGCTGCAGAAGCTAATTGCTGTTGTTCTCAAGTCATCTCCACTTAGGTAGGTGGGAAGGAGTAGACTTAGCCAATTGTACAGAAAAATCAAAGACACTTGCTTGCAAGGGCACCTACTTCTGAGAATTACCCTGAATTTTGCATGCCACTGACTAAGAAAGGAAGGAAGGAAGTGACATCTTTAAGATCCTGGGCTTGGGCTGCGGTGAAGGGGACCAGCTGTTATTCTTCTCCTGGTGTGGCTTATGTCTGGCCTGTTGTGATGTCTTTTACAAATCTGGGAGAACTTGAACTTTAAAACCTATTTTCAAAGACCATGTTTTGCCTTCTTTTTCAATGTAACCCTTAAAAGTTTCCTGAGCTTAATTAATGACGAAGAATTAAAACAGAACAAAACAAAATAAGGCAAGCAACAAAGAAGGGGGAAGAGGTGCTGAACTGAGGGAAATAAAGAGAATTTCTGGAGAAGGCGGAGGGAACACAGACAGTCTGAGGCAATGGTGTCTGAAGGTTTCTATGCTTAGACCCTGAAGTGCCCTGGAAAGTGGGTGCCAGCCTTCAACCAGTTGAGAGAGAGATTGAGAGCGAGGTCATGGTCGAGGCTGGACAGAGAGCCTAGTAACGCGTGCCGGCCAATACCACACACATCTGTTTGATTTGGCACTGTTCACTGACCAGCTGCTGGCACAGAACCAGAAGGGGCAGGTGGGAGTCTTGGGGAAGGGGGAAGTAAGGGGAGAGGGGATTATGCACAGTTGTTCCAGAAAGGGGAAAAGGGAGGAGGCCGGGAGGAATGAGGCTGCGAGAGGCCCGGGCAGGCAGGGGCAGGAAGCCCACAGCTGTGGTGGTGGGCATTGCTACTAATCACCCTTTGCAGCAGGTGAAGGCACTGAGTCAGAGCATAGAAGCCCAGGGGATGCGGCTTCAGGAGCTATTCAGGCACTGGGCCAGGTTTGGGCAAACTGTCAGGAGTGCTTTATCGCCCTCCCCTTTGACCCATCCACTATCCCTCTAATGGTGAGCCTTTCCAGACCTCCAAACTAGTTACCATGTTGCCTCTCCTTTTGTCCTACACGATTTAACCTTTCTACTTCCTATCTCAAACAATGTTTTTGTGTTTTGTTTTGCTTTGTTTTTCTTTCTAAGCTCAGCTCACAAAGACTTACTTTCTCTGAGCTGAGATCCTTCTAACTATCTAGACAGAAAGTAGGAAACAATAAGCCAGCTTACTTCACAGAGGCCTAGGAAGTGTAAATAATATTCCTGAAGTCACCTGGTTCAGCCAGTGGAAGAACAATTTGGACAAATGCTGACGCTTCCACGTCAGCACCATTTGCTGTGCCAAAATGTGCTCTGGTCCAAAACTTGAACCATGCGCCAAAAGGTTGAACTGGCGAGTGGTGTACTCACCAGGGGAGAGCCGTATTAGCATGTTAACCGCATTGTGAAATCTTACACAAGCATAAGCTCTTGGTTCACCATTTATTCAACACCATGTGCCAGAAACCATGCTGCTTCTCTTTAAGTAGCTGAGTGTGGGCCATCCATGTCTATGTCTCTCTCCACTGTCCATTACCTGAAGGGAAACGACTCGAGTAACTTCTGCAGGTTTGAAAATCAAACACATTCATCACCTTCGCTTCTGAAAAATTCAGTGCTGGCATCACGTATGGCAAAATAGACAGGACACCACAATGCAGCAGAGATTGATCACTGGGTCTGCTCACTGTAACAGCAAGATCTGTTTCCTTCTAGGACCCTCTCAGGACCCAGAGGTTAAAATAACATGATATGGAATTTCCAATATTCGATCTCAAAGAAAGACCATTTCATACGGCTTGCCCTAAAAACAAAGCTTGCAGCTCTGAAAAGTGTCGGAGGTTCAAATCCTCCTTCTGACACTCATTAGCAGGGTGACCTTTGCTTTAAATGAGAACAATAATAGAACATACCTCATAAGGTGGTTGTGGCAAATGAAATCTCCCATGTAACAGCACAGACTTTGGCTATTAGGACCCCAAGAGTGAAAAGGGAGGCTTAGCTTTCATGGACAGGATGTCCCCAATGACAGGGTCCCACCTTCAATCTCCCACTGGCTTATCTTTCAATGACGCCCTAATTTCCCAACTTGGGCCACTGCAATTCAACACACACAAACAGCGAGAGTTAAAGAATACAATTAAACTCTCCTACTCAAGAAAGGAACTTCAGCACTTAACTATCTACAGACCAAAAATACCAGCTAAGTTAAATCTGATTTCTCAGCGACTTATTACCACTCAGGCTTCCCTCATTAAGGGGAGGCGGCCCCTCATTAAGTCTCTCCTTTCAGGCTCTTTCCAGAACCGGGCCTTCTTTTTCCTCCACCTGGAAGTTGGTCTTCCTCTGGTTTTCTTTAACGTGATCCCCAGGCTTCCCTGTCTCCTGGATCTCATCCTTAGGCTTTCACTTCTCCCCATTTCCTGGACACATGGCTGCATCCCTCTTCAACAGCTCATTCACCTGGACTATAGCCCCATAGGGACCACCCAGGTCCTCCCTCATCCAACCTTGACACCTTACACAGTGCATAGCTGTACAACAGCTTCAATTCATAAGTCATTTATTAAGTACACATTTGCATTTTACAATTCGCTTCCATAGACTATATCAGCATTTTGAAGTACTGTAGACCCCATATTGATATAAAACATAGATATCCATACTCACCCTACTTAAGGTCCTTCCTCAGAAGTACAGACAAGAACTTGGTGATTGATTGACACTCAGGGAGTTCCCAACTTAATGTTCAGCTCCACTCCAGGACTGGGGGCCTGCACTGTGACCCACCATCAACTCCAACCCTTTCTGGCCTTGCACACTAAGTCCAGTGACTCATCTTGTCCCTGATACTGAATTCCTAATTTCATAACCTATTAGTACACTCATGCCTACAAAGCTGTCAACCCTCCCAGGGACTGGAGTTGGCGAGCAGCAGTCACATATCCAGTCTAGCCCGTCCAGGAACAGGACTTGCTCCCAGCCTCCCTCTGGCCTCATGGTGTAGTGGAAACAGACTCCATATTTGAATTCTCAATCCACCACTTATTATATGGCCAGCCATTTTATCCCTCTGAGCCTCGATTTTTGTCATCTGTAGAATAGGAATAAAAATACCCTGACAGAGATATTGCGAGAATGAGTAATGCAGACAGAATTTGACACAGAGTACTGATCAGTGAACAAGCAGTAACTCTTTTTCTTTGGATGACCCTCTATTATGTCCGGCTTGATGCTGGCTGCCACCTGGCTTGTCACCTTCTGCCTGTCCTCTTGTGCTGCTGTCACTGCCCATACCCACACCTACCTAATGGCCTCATCTGGTCTCTGAGTTCTAATTTCTCCTGCTCCTCTGAGGAAGTTCTGCTGTGTCTGTTCTGCCTGCTGGCTGGTGGTATGCTAGAGTGGCTTCTACCAGCTCACGAGAGCTGGTCCTTGGCATTTCTTCCCAACTCCATGCTCAATGACCATCATGTTGGTAGCCTGAAATCAGATATAGTGGGGCTATTTACACCACAGAAATCAGCAAACCCTATCACAGGGCTCTTTCCCTTGGAGAGTCGCTTGTTAAACATTTACAGGCACACCAGTGTGGACCTTTCATTCTTTCTGTAACATCTCTGGGCCTGATCAGCTGACCTGAACACTCACCTGTAGCCCTTTTAAAGGAAGACCTCAGAAGTTTTCTTTTGTACACAGACCGGCCTTGCATTTCTGTGAGAATGCAGCTAAATTCATGCCAAAGTCTACAGAACAACGCTCAGCTCAGGAATGGAAACATGACACCAGGAAACAAAAAAGAAGTCTAACGAATATACATTAACCTCAGGATTAACCCCAACACTAATGAGATCTGCTCAGCCCAGCCAAAGCCTTTTCTTCCTGCCGGGCTCTCGCGGGGTGATGCAGGCTCCAGGGCTCAGGCTTTCACCTGAGCTCTCTGATGGAAATCTTCCAGGCCCTAAATGACTATGCCCTTTACACCACTCCTGCTTCTGGCTTGGAAATACTGTTGTCCGGTAGCAAAGAAGGCATGGAAGAAGGTGAATCCTTTACAGGCAAAAAAGGAAGCTCTGCCTCTCCTTCTTTTTTGTGAAGCCTCTAAACCCCACAAGTTTGCTAAGATGTAAATATTTTGAGGGCACAAATCTTGTTCCACTTTGTGTACCTCAGAGGCCTGGGCAAGTGACCTGCCCCTCGGTGTTGTTAAATTCAGATGTCTGTACCGAGGACCACATTTGGAGTTTGTAATGTCGATGGAGTGCTGGGCCACCCTTACCTCTATGTCCCCTTGAAGAAAGACTCATTAAGCAAGTAAACAGATGGGTAAGCATGTGCATGGTGGGGTGGAGGGAAGGATATTTTTCCTTATGAGGAAATGTGTTCTCATGGATTTTAGAGGGCAAATCCTCATCTGCTATAGGAGAATCCTATCTATTGGTGGTGGCTATCGTGGGTCGTTTTTTAGTAGTATTTTGTTTCCACCTATATTTGAAAGGACACTCGCAGCCCAGAAGGAAATACACCCCATCCTTCTAACTGTTAAAACTTAAATCATCTTTTCTCTTCACAGGATTCATAAATTCTACCAATTGTGCTCTCTTCACAATTCCAGATGACCTACAGAAGGTAACACACTTCTCACTACCCCACGTCTTTCCCTATACCCACCCCTCAACTTGCTGCCTCGAACACGGGCACACAGGCCACATTATCTCTCTAATGCCTTGAATGATAATCTTCACGGCGACACCAACAGAGACTGACAAACGTAGGGAAGGGGCATAAGTGCCACAATTCTCCCCCATATTCTCCTTCCTCAGGTCTCTGGCCCACACTAAAACATGAACTGCGAGCCCACCATTCCAATAACCCTTCTCTGTCACCTCCTTATTGTCCCCTCTTGCCTTCAGGGCAACATCTCCTATGTCATCAGATTATTACTAGTGTGCTTCTAGTGATGGCAGATGTCATGGCCTTAATGAGGCACATCACAGCTTACAAATCACTTTCTGTCCATTATTTTGGTGAACCTCAGAGCCTCCTTGTGACCCCCAGATTGGTGTGACTGCCAACATTTTAATGGGTCACTGAGGCAGCGTGGACGGAGTGCCCAGTGGATGCCTGGCTAGAGCCCCCGCAGCTCTTTCCTCCCACCCGTTTCGCCTAACCAAAGAAATGCAGTGATTACCAAGGAAATACATGACCCTTAGAAAGACTCTGATTCAAGAAAAATTTTTTTTCAAGAAAAGGATCTCAAATTGTGTTTTAACTCCATTTATGAGGAAATCCACACACTCTTTCTATTTTCCACCTCACTGGCAACAGCCTCTTAGCTGATGACCAGATCCCTCCTTTTATTCTGACCTAGTAAAGTCAGGGTGCCTTACACTGGACAGCCACATGACCTCTTGCTGTACTCCCCAAATCTAGGTTTGAGCCAGATTTTTATCAACCTGAAAAATTGCCATTATTCCCCTACGAGCTTTTATTTCTTCCTTTGTCTTCCCACACTTTCTCTTCATGCCTTCCTCCCAAATTATCTAATGCGCAAGTACTCCAAACCACCCAATTTAAGACTCTCTTAATTTCTCTTCCTGCTTTCTAGTCCAAATTAACTCAGGAACATTTAGGATCTTCAGATACAGAATAACTACTCTCTCTATTCAATGTAGCCATAACACAAAATTTATTTTAAAATATTTATCAGTTTAAACTTTTCACAAACTCTTATTGGTCTTTATAATTAGAGGGCTTTTCTCTCTGTGTAAGTCAAGTATCTCCAATATCTTTAGCATGATGATATCAGATTATAGAATGGAGATGGCCAGCGGGCTGGCTGCTCGGTGCCAAGCTTAAGAGGTCATCTTATTAATCAATTAGAGAGAAGATTAATTTAGTCCTTCACCACACACTTACTAATCACTTAAGCTGAACTCCTACAGTACTCAAGATCCAGTAGTATGTACTTGTTATGAGTACACTACCCAAGCATTCCAATTAGACTGTGAGCCTCTTCAGAAGAATCTGGTCTCAGCTTGCCACTACCTACCTGTCTTTCGACATTGAGCAACTCACTTCACTTCTCCAAGCCTCCTTTTCCTCATTGTGGGAGGTGAGTAAATAGAGCATTCTAAATCCACTGATTCACCTTCTTCCCATTCAATTCAGTAAACGGGTTAAGCACAGAACATAGGAGCTACTGGGAGAACTCAAAGGAGGGATTAAGTGCTATTTAAGAGAACTCAGGTAACTGTTGAAGCTGGGAGATGGGTATATAGAAGTTCATCATACAGCTCTACCTACTTTTGTACATATTTGAAAATACCCCTACTAAAAAGAATAAAAATAAATAGAAGGAATGCAGGTTACACATAGCAGGTAGCAGCTGAGCAGAATTGAAGCATGGGTAGGATTTCAATGAGCCGACACTGGGTCAGGGGCCATTCCAGGCAAGACACATCATGAGCCAAGGCATAGAGAGTGGAAAATACAAGGTGTTCACAAAGAACTGGGAGTAGTCATGTGTGGCCAAAACACAGGGTGCAAGAAGGGAGTGGTAGGAAATGAGCTGAAAAGGTATCTTGGGGTCAGAGCTGAAGGGCCTAGAGAAGCAGAGAGGAAGCCTGTGCTTGATTCAGGTCCAAGGGAAAGTGACCTCATTGGTTAAGCCCAAGTTGGCCCCACCCCTTCTCAGTCAGTCTGGGGGCAGGCCTGGGAGAACGGCATGTGGCAGAAACTGGCAGAGGAGCATGCTGGCAGCACCACCAGGCTTGTTTCTTCACCAGGAAACAAGGTTTCCTGTAACTCAGACCCATGAATCAGCATTTCCTCTGTCAATAATACACAGCAAGAAATGCAACAGCACAGGGCTTAGGGGAATGGAAGAAAGGAAGGAATATTCCATGACATGGCTGGGCTCTGCTCTCCTTTCCCCTCATGAAACACTCCAGATAAGCTCCCAAATAACACTCAGGTTTCATAAGATAAGTTTCTCAGAGAACTTCACGGTATCGCATAAAGATTGAGTCCTACAGAATGCTCAGCTCTCTCATTGTATTACGTGTTTCTGTCACCATTGGGATAAGTAAGGTCACACTCTGAATTCTTTCATTACATGATAACTAAATATTAATATAACAGTGTTTTATCCTTGCAGAGGTTTGAATGCATGTGTGGTTTGCTTTTAGTTTTTACACGTCTGTCCAATATTTTGTTTGACTCTCATGATAATCCTGTGAGGTACACAGGGAATAGTATACCTATTTCACAAGTGCAGATACCAAGGCAGGGGGATGAAATGCTTCTTTCATGCCAGAGCTGTTTTGAAGAAGCCAGAATTGATACTAACTCTTCAAACTCCAATCCAAGACACTTTTCAAAGTCATAGCCTTTAAATAAATACATAATATTTTAAATACATTTGATAAGTATTAAATTATTAATAGTATGTTTAATTTAAAACATTTAAAAATATATATTATCTATACAAATATCCTAGCACCAGAAAGAATTTCATTCGCTCCCTCATTCTATTCATTCATTAAATAATTATCGACTGCCTACTCTATGCCAGGCTCTGTTGCAGACACATTTCATGAGGAACAAAACAGACAAAAAGCCCTGCCTTCATAAAGCTTACATTCTCATTGAGGAGCTCAGTGAATGAGATGAAAGTAAAATACAGACTGTGTTAGAGAGTTATACTTGCGTTGAAGAATAAAGCAAGCAAAGAAGAGGGTAATAAGTGTTGGGACAGCAGGGAAAGGGGGAGATGCAGACAAGTTTACATAGGATGCTCAGTGACAATCTCCCTGAAAATATGACATTTAAGCCAAGATGTGAAGCACAAGCTGTGCAGATATATGGGGTGGAGGGCGTCAGCAAAAGAAACAACGACTGCCAAGGCCCTGAGGTGGTACTTTCCTGGCATGTGCAAGAAACAGTACGGAGTCAGATGTAGCTGGACTCCAGGAGAAAGGAAAGGGGGAAGAAGTGGGAGTGGAGGTGGGAATAGATCATGTAGGCCGTTATGAAGACTTGGACCTGACTTAGAGAATTTGCTCTCACTTAACTCAAAACTAAAACCAAACCAAACAAACCAGAAAGACAAAACTGAAATAAGACAAAGGAGTAAAATGCAAAATAAACAAAACAAAAGCATGTAAAGGGAGTTAAGGTTAGTAAGAACTCTCTCTCTTTCTCTCTGTCTCTCTCTCTCAGATCTGGAATCCAGAGCCAGGATACAAACCCCCAGACCAGCCACCATGGCCGCTTCCTGAGGGAGGCTTTCAGCGGCAAGTCAGATGGAAGAGTCACTTACTACCACAAACCTGGGCCTGGGCCCCAAATCCCAGTTCGATTCCTATTGAGCTAGGCGGCTAGGATTAATCAGGCCTCTTTTTGCTTAGGAGGCTATGGGCCAAAAGCAGAACAAAACCCTCCTGAGCCTTCTTCCCCCAGGCCTTCCAAGTTGAAGCCCTTCCCACACAGCAGGGACAGACATCCAAGCTATCAGCTCAGCCCTGCAAAAACTCCCTCCCTAACTCAGGAGTCTATAATACGCTTGTTTTCACCCGGACTCATCCCTGAGGGTGGAGTGTGCGTGTGGATGTGGACATGGTGTGGAGGAGAGTGCACAGAATAATCTCACACTCATTCTAGAAACCAGTATTCCCTCACATTTTGTTCTTTCTCTTTATTAATCCTATGGGCTTAACAGGCAAGCTCATGATCAATTTATGCCCATGTTGCCTCCACCAGCATCTCCCCCTTGCCCTGAAGCATTTTAAAAAATTTCTTTTTGTGATTTCTTCAAACATTGACACTGGGACCAATGGGAGGGTAGTTCAGTCCCTCAAAGCCTTTTATGACTGTCTCTT
This sequence comes from Rhinolophus sinicus, assembly GCF_036562045.2. Taxonomy (NCBI): domain Eukaryota; kingdom Metazoa; phylum Chordata; class Mammalia; order Chiroptera; family Rhinolophidae; genus Rhinolophus; species Rhinolophus sinicus. Next base: position 51,012,079 of record NC_133751.1, read on the forward strand.
TGAATTGCTTCCAGAAGTCACTGAAATAGATCAGAGCAGGACATATTCTAAGTCAGCAATGGACACTAGGTGGAGAAGTCCCTCACCATTCTTCTTACCAAGTAAGTGAACAAACAAGAGGGACGTTGTCACTCAGAGATATGTGAACAACCCCAGTCACCCCAGACATATCATGACCAGGGTGAGGGCACGAGAATAGTTAAAATAACTCTTTAAATGGCTTCTGTCATTCATGCCTTTCTCTATCACCTTCCCCATACCCACCCCTACCACCATTATTACCATCCTAATTTCAGTCTCCTCTGAACTACTTTTTTCAACTTTTTACTCTGAGGTACTTGTAGATTTATATGTAGTTGTAAGAAATAATACAGAGAAAGCCTGTGTACCCTTCATCCTCTGTTAACATCTTGTAAAATGATAGTACAATATCATAATCAATATATTGATATTAGTACAGTCAAGATAAAGAATATTTCCATCACCCTAAGGATCTCTCATGTGCCCTTTTATAGCCATTCCCTCCTGCTCCCACCCCCTCCTGAATCCTTGGCAACGACCATTCTGTTCTCCGTTTATAAAATCTTGACAATTCAAGAATGTAATATAAATGGAATCACACCATATGTGACCTTTTAGAATTGGCTTTTCCCTATCAGGATAATTCCTATGAGGAGATTCAGCCAGGTTGTATGTTTATCAAGTTAGTTTCTGTTTATTACTGAGTAGTATTCTATGTATGAATATACCACAGTTTATTCACCCATTGAAAGACATTTGAGTTGTTTCCAGTCTTTCAAACAAATATTATTATGAAAATAAGTTTGCTATAAACACTTTGTACAAGATTTTGTGTGAGCATAAATCTTCGTTTCTCTGGGATAAATGCTCAGAAGTGCAATTACTGGGATGTAAAGCATTGCATGTGTTTTTCTTTCTTTCTTTTTTATTTTTTTAAACATCCTGCCAAACTATTTTCCAGAGACACTGTATCATTTTACATTCCTACCAGTAATGTCTCATGAGTGAAGCAGTTTCTCTGCATACTTGCTAGCACTTGGGGTTGTCACGATTTTTTGTTATTTTAGCCACTTTGATAGATGTATAGTGATATCTCATGTGTTTTTAATTTACATTTCCTTGATCACTAATGATGTTGACTATCTTTCCATGTATTTACTTTCTATCTTTACATACTCTTTGGTAAGATGGCTCATCATGTCTTTTGTTGATTTCAAATTGAATTGTTTTGTAATGTTGAGTTTTGAGAGTCCTGTATATATTCTAAATACTGGTTCTTTGTCAGATATGTCATTTGCTAGTATTTTCTCTTAACAGGGCCTTTTGATGGGCGATTTTCTTTCAATTGTGATGAAGTCTTATTTATGTTTTCTTTTATGGGTTGTGCTTTTGGTGTCAAGTCTAAGAACTCTTTGTTTAGATCCTGAAGATTTTTCTCATTTTTTTCCCTAAAAATTTTATAATTTCATCTTTTACATTTAAGTCCATTATCTGTTTTGAGTTAATTTTCTTATAAAGTGTGAAACTTAGGTTGAGGTTTCTTCCTTTATTTGTTTGTTTTTGCCTATGGATGTTCAATTACTCCAGCACCATTTGTTGAAAAGGCTATATTTTCTCTGTTGAATTGCTTTTGCACCTTTGTCAAAAACAGATGGGCATATTTGTGTGAGTCTATTTCTGGGCTCTCTATTCTGTTCTATTGATATGTGTGTCTATCTCTGCAAATACCACACCGTCTTGCTTACTCCAGCCATATAATATATCTTCAAATCAGGGGGACAGAGTCCTCCTACTTTATTCTTCTTTTTCAAAATTATTTTAGCTATTCAAGTTCCTTTGCCTGTCCATATAAATTTTAGAATAATCTTATTGACACCCACCAAAAATCTTGCTGTGATTTTGAAAGAAATTGTGATAAATCTGTACATCAATTTGGCAAAAAATTGATAGCTTTACTAGTGTGGCAGACAGAATAATGGACCCTCAAAGATTTCTACATTCTAAGGCCTGGAAACTGTGAAAGGGTTACTTTATAGGCAAAAGGGACTTTGCTGATGCGATTAAGTTAAGGACCCAGAGATGGAAAAGTTCTTGTGAATTACCCAGGTGGGTTCAATATAACCACAAGGTCCTTATACAAAGAAGGTAGGAGAGTCAGAGTCAGAGGAAGGGACAAGTGACAATGCAAGCAGAGGTCAGAAAAGAATTGAAAGGTGCTGTACCGCTGGCTTTGAAATAGAGGAAGGGGCCATAAATCAAGGAATTGGTGGCTTCTAAAAGATGAAAAGGCTAGGAAGTGGATTCTCCCCTCAGAGTTTCCAGAAAGAACCAACCCTGACAACACTTTGATTTTAGTGCCTTAAGATCCCATATCAGACTTCAAAAATCCAGAACTACAAAAAAAAAAAAAAAAAAAAAAAATTAATTTGCATCATTATAAGCCACTAAGTTTGTGGTAATTTTTTATAGCAGAAATGGGAAACTAATACAATTATGTTGAGTCTTCCATTCAATGAACAGAAATTGTATATCTCTCCATGTATTTAGATCTCCTTTGATTTCTTTCTTTATCATTTTATACTTTTCAAGTCCCATACATTTTGTTACATGCACATTTAAGCTTTTTATTTTTTCAACAATAAGTGGTATTGTATTTCTAATTTCATTGTCTATCTGTTCATTGATAGCATATAAAAATGCAATTGATTTTTCTTTTTATTTTGTATCCTGCAAACTTGCTGAACTCACTTATTAGTTGTAAGAGGTGTTTTTAAAATCCTTGTAATCTTCTATATAGATAATTGTGTCATTTATAAATAGGAACAATTTTCTTTCTTTCTTTCTTTCTTGCTTGCTTGCTTGCTTGCTTGCTTGCTTTCTTGCTTTCATCTTTATTCTTTCTATTTTCTTTTCTTGACTTATTGTATTGGCTAGAACTTCCAACACTATGAATAAAAGAGGTGAGAATGGAGCCTCCTTCCTGCTATGAGGGGAAAGGATTCAGTCTTTCACCATTAAGTATAACAGTAGCTGGTTTTGTAGATACTCCTTATGAAGTTGAGGACCTTTTCCTCTAATCCTAGATTTCTGAGAATTTTTATCATGAATAAATGTTGAATTTTGTCAAATGCTTTTTTTGCATCTATTGATATGATCATGTGGTTTTTCTTCTTTTGACACTGAATGTGGTGGATTAACATTAGTTGATTTTTAAATATTGAACCAGCCTTTCATCTCTGGAGTAAAGCCTACTTGGTCACGGTATGTAATTCTTTTTATAATTGCTGAATTCTATTTTATATTTTGTTCTATTCTGTTCCATTTAATTTGTAATTGTTTCTATATTCATGAGAGATGTTAGTCTACAGTTTTCTTTATTTGTACTGTGTTTGTCTAGGTTTAGTATCAGGGCAATACTACCTTCATAAAATGAATTGGAGATTGTTCCCTCCTCTTCTATTTTCTAGGAGACATGTAAAATTGGTGCTAACTGTTCATTAAATGTTTGGAAGAATTCTTAAGTGAAACCATCTGAGACTGGAGATTTCCTCTTTGAAAAATTTTAAAATTATAAATGCAATTTCCTTAATAATTGTAGGATCATTCAAATTACCTATATCATGTTGGGTAAGTCATGGTCATTTTTGAAGGAATTGGTTCATTTCATCCAGGTTGTCAAATTTTTATGTGCGGAGTTGCTGCATCTGCCTGGTATGTAAAATCTTCTCTATCTGCCTCTAACCCCTCTCTTCAATCTCTCACGCCTCTCTTCCACAGACTCAGTGAGTCTCAGTGAACTGGTAGCTCAGTGAATTGGATTCCTCCTTGGGATTCCTTACATACTCTGTGCTTTTTCACTGCCTCATCTTGCTATTTTCATTCTCTACACCTGAATACCCCCAAATTAATATACATATATATATATATATATATATATATATATATATATATATATATGTATATTTTCTTTTTCATTCAAGGGACACTCAAAAACTGCAACCTGTCTTTCCCATTTCCCTTTGAACTCGCTTGATCTGCATTATTGCTGGCAGTTCTGTGGTGTGCACTGTATACTCTCTTGGACAGAAGTTATTTGTGAACATGAACTTATGTTCCCAACTGAATTATCAGTTCTTTGAAGGATGAAACCCTTCTTTGCTTCCTTCATACGCCCTGGCACAGGGCATGGCATGAGATACATGCACAAAGGACACCTGGAGAATTAATTCACATGGTTCCTCACATGATAGTTCACTCAAGAATTCTTTTTGACCTCCTGTCTTCAGGTATTTAGGAAGCTATTTTCTAGGACCTGCTCTTGAAACAGTTGTCTTAACCTCTGAATAGAACTGGTTTCTTGAGTAGTTAGAGGGAAAGAGTCACTCTCAGCACCAAGCCAGATCTCAAGGGAAAAACATACCGTGGCTTTCAGAGCCATAAAGACTGTTTCACAAAACCACAGGTTCACTATGGAGAGATGGGACACAGCCAGGTTTCTGTATTGATAAATGTACCAACTTACAGAAAGAACACCTTCTCTCACCATCTAAATCAGTAGTTCAAATTCTCTTTAACAGCACTGTACTAAATGGATCTATGTTAAGGAAGCAGGGTGGAAAAGTGATCTCCATCTATTCCCAGCTCAGCAGGCATCTGTACCCAACAAGATCACTGAGATAGACTTTGAGACCCAGGCTGGGAATCAATATTCTCCAGGGAATCCTCCCACCATCCCCAAATTGGATAAGGTGAAGTGGCTAGGAAGGGAGGCAGAGATGGAGATGAAACAAAGTGGGTAGAAGGAGAAACCATTTCCACTCCTTTGACTGTCAAGAACCAAATCTTGGTGATTCCACTGTTCCTTTCCTTGTCCGAGCCTCTTTGCCTTTCACTATGTGTTCTGCTGTATCCGTTTATATGGTCTCCCAGCCCGGGTGTTTCCCTGCATCAATCCATTCTAAACCCAAACACCAAAATCATCTCCTTAAAATGTACCTCTGATCGTACCATCTATATTTTCAAAGAAGCCTTCATACATGCCCTATGGCACAGGAATAATGTTGGCATGCCTTCACCAGGCATGTTATAATTTCACCTCCCACCAGCCCACTTACACCCCAAGTTGGCAAAAACAGAATAGAAAGACTCTAGAACCTAGAATCAGATCTGAGTTCAAATTTAGCTCGGTCTCATCACACTTTCATGATCTTGGGGAATTTGTCTAACCTTGCTGAGCCTCAATTTCTTACCAAAAAAATAGTTGAAAGAATAACAATAACTCAAAGTATTGTTGTGAAAAATAAATGAGGTTGTGAGTGTAAAGTATACAACACATAGTAAGTACTTGATAAATGATAGTTTTACTGTGCTGAAGCCCACTAAGCAACTTCCCTACTCCTATAACACCCCCTGAGCTTTTCTCAGGCCTAACGGCCCTGGCAAGGTTATAAAATGCCCTTGCACAAGGCGTAGGGAAAAGCGACGAGCCAAGGATGTAGGGTGGGGGTGATGGAGCATCCATGTAAGAGAAGCTGCCTGTTGTTAGAAAGAAGCACTAACTGGAGCTCTGAGAGGGGCTGTGTGAAGCATGGGTGACAGAGCAGGTCAAGAAATTCAGAATGGCCGGCCAGGGTCCAGCATCTGACCTTCTTCCCTGAGCATTGGAACAGGCCCAGGCCTGTGTTTCCACAGCCGATGAAGACTCCTTTTCCATCTCTCCTGCAGATGGATCATCTCTGTGTGTTTAATAGAGACTTATTTGAATGTTATTCTCAGCACGAAGGAGAAGTTGGTGGTGGGCTACAGCCTGAGGTTTAATTCTGAAGTCTATTCACTATGGCTTGTAGAGCTATCATACCCGGTATGTATGTGTTTTATTATAAGGGGCTCAAGGAAACAGTGTCAAGAGACCCACTTCATAAGTGTGCTTATTATTATCTCCGCTGTTGAAGCCACACAAAATAAATGTCTGGCATTTCCAGAAATTGCTATCGATTCAGCAGCAGATTTTACAAGGCCAATCAATAACAGTTTCCTCCATACTCCTCTCCCCCAGTGTATATTTGTGATCACGATTTCTGTTCCTCCTGTGCTTTCTAGTGCTTGTAATTGGTCCAGAATAAATGGATGATTTCATCTTTTTCCAGGAAAAAAAAAAGGAGATAATAAACTCTGCTATTAAAAATATCTCCCTCCCCTACCCACAACAAAGCTGTGTGCATATATGTATATGTGTGTGAGAGAGACAGAGAGAGAGCCTGCCAGGGTAAGACCCTCAGTACATAAGCTACAATTTGAGGCCCCTTTTCCCTGCACCTAAGCCATGCTGTAGCAGGAGATTAGGGACCCAGGAAGGCACATAGACTCTTCTAGTCGTGAGTTCTATCACAATGCCTTTATAGCTTATAGTGTCACCAACTGTATAACAGAGGCTCAGAGCAGGCTAGAATTTCAAAGTTCACCATCCCAACCCCCTTTTCTTACAGATTAAAGTATAAAGGCTCAGAAAGAAAAGTGGTTCTAAACTCGTCTCTTTCCTCAGAACATGATCTTATTTGGAAATAGGGTCTTTATAGAGCTCATCAAGTTAAAGTGAGATAATTAGGGTGGACCCTAACCCAATATGACTGGTGTCCTTATAGGACAGGAGCAATTTGGGCACTGAGAAAGACTTACAAACAAGCAGAATGTTATGTGAAGATGAAGGCAGAGATCAGGGAGATGCTTCTTCAAAACAAGGGATGCGAAAAACTGCCAATAAATCACCAGAGGTTAGGAGAGAGACATGGTACAGATTCTCCCTGCTAACCCTCAGAAGAAGCATTGATCTTGGACTTCCAAAACTGTGAAACAATAAATGTCTTCTGTTGAAGCTACCCTGTTTGTGATACTTTGTTACAACAGCCCTAACAAACTAATACATTCCTCTTCCTCAATAGCAAATGTTCAGTAGGCCCAGCAGCTCTAAAGAATCTAGAGATGAAAATCAGAAAAACATCATAACTATACTAGAGACTCAGGAACCATCTTTGATAATACTACTCCAAATAAATACAGTGTCGCGAGCAAGGGTATGCATGCACATGGAGAATACATACCTCAGCTTCCCAGACGAGACAAACATTTTACAACTGTGAAAAAGTAAAATAACTCCTAAAACAACATAAAAGAAGTTGTCTATGGGATAAAGCACGTCAAGCTACAGTTTGTTCTCTGATGGGATAAAGTTCACATTTTTTCAACTAGAATATAAAAGAAAAGAAAAATCTATGAACACCTTGGCAAAAAAATAATGCTATAGGTTCCCAAGACCTATTTCATTTATTTCTTCCTAAGGACACAGGAAAGCTGTAATTCCCAGTCTCCTCTGCAACTAAAATGGACCATGTGACTAGTTCTGACCAATGGGCAATAAGTAGCAGTGACATAAGTAAAAGCATAGGAGAGTATATGTGCGTCTTTCATGCTTTCTCTCCCCTTGCCATAGAGACCCTAGGGGTCATATATTGAGATAGAGGAGGTACAAAATTAAAGTAGATGGATCTTTAAATCCCTGATTGAAAGGAAACTGCCTTGGAGAACCATCTGGCCCTCCATGAAGCTTGTGTGAGAAAGAAAGAGATATTTTTGAGATTTGGGAAGGATAATCTAACCTGACACTTTGGCCTAACTTAACCCTTGCAATCTGTATTTGACTAGTATACTACTCAAAATAATAACAAGCCATTTGAAAAATATTAACTTGGAATTTTTCATATTTCTTGTTGCTTAGGAAACAGACATTGACAGAGAATCCCACCAAACTACGTCCATGTGATCCCCCCAAAAACCCAGACACTGGGCCCCACAATAAAGGAAACACCTCTTCAACATTCTTGAATGTTCCTTCAGTGGGAGGTTGGACCCTTACAGAAAAACGGGCAATTTCTGCCTCAAAAAGCAGCCTTTCTTGGCACAACTCTGAGTGTTAGAAATTTATTCCTTACAATCAGACTCTCTGTTACTTCACTCATGGAACTTAATTCTACCCTCTAGAATTCTGGAATAGCAAAGAATAAGTCCCCCAAACTGCTCTCCCCCAGGCTGATGATTTAATCAAAGGAGATTTCTTTCCAGAAGGCTTGTTCATCAAGCTATCACTAATAAGTCAAATTCCAATGGAACGTAGGCCAAAGCACTGTCCCAATTATTTTGTTAGGATTTTATCATATCAAAAAAATGTTTAAAATAAATGGAATTCCACCTGGGGCCTAGCATTCTTTCAGTTACAGAAAGATTTGCATCACAGCCATATTTGTTTTATTAGGATTTAACCTGTCCATCGTTCTGTTGACTGCCTGAGTAGGAATGTGGGAAACAGCTTTATATCACCATAAGCTCAGAAAAATATGTCAGTGAAATGCAAGCAAATAGACTATGATTACATCGACAGCTCTTTTCATAAGCTAATGGGCTGTCTAACCTATTCACGACTGCTGTCCCACATAGGGTCTCGTAAGCACATTGCCAAGGCGTTTGTTGAATTTGGCAAATTGATACACTGGGCTTGTTTGACTTCCCATTTCTATGAATGATCATTAGGTATTTAACAATATGTGAATGTGCTTAGCATGCCTAATGGGGCATTAGTTAGGTAAATAAGTGATTCAGTTGAGATCTGTAGTGTTAACACAGACACTACAGTTCTCCTTTTTCTTAATAATTGAGTCCCTTCACGTTTTAAGTGGAAATTTTTAAATGTGTATATACATGTGAGGAATCTCAGTCCTGTAATGTATGTCTGATCATCAGGACTCCTATAGAAGAGATAACATACAATTTTGCTTAAAGGACTAAAGGAATCAAATCAAGATGAGGGAAAAAAACAAAACAAAACAAAAACAAACAAACAAAAAAACATGAAAAATGGAAACTTACTAGTAAACAAAATATTTTTTTTATATTTCAAAGTAGAATATCTAGTATTGGCATGGCTGGGGGAACACTTTTATATACTTCTTTGTGGGAGTATAAATTGAGACAATCTATCTGAAAGCCAATTTGGAAAAATATCAAAAGTTTTTAAAGTGTGCGTACCCTTTAACTCATACCCAATGATTTCACTTCTAGGAATTTATTCTAAGGAAATAATACTGGGTGTGTGCAAAGATTTATTTACAAAAATTCTTATTGCGACATTATTTACAATAGCAGTAACTGGAAAAAACCAAATAGACAACAAAAGGAAGTTGGCTTTTTAAAAAACCTGATACATCCATTTATGCAATGTTATATTACACAGGCCTTAAAAATTATGCTAAAGAAGAATTACGAATATGAAAAAATATTCACAATATACTGCTATGATATTTTTAAAAAGCAAGTTTCAAATCAGTATTTTCACTATACCAATTTTGCAAACACTTATATAAACAAACAGATTAAAGACATAAAATATTTCTGAGGGCTGGGATTGTGAGTTGTTTTTATTTCCTTGTTCATCTCGCCTGAGTTTTTCTAAATATTTGATAAGGAACACATAATATATTTGGTGTACAAAAGTATTGTAATAAGATTGAATCTAATACATGAAATATTTTAATTTTTCCAAGATGCTGCTGTTACTAGGAAATCAGGCACATCTTCCCTACTGGCTTAACCCACAATATGCTAAGTCAACCTTTTTTGGCGTTTCCAGCTAATACAGAGTCAAATATTCTCCATCATTTAAAGCAAATTTGAAAACCAATGGACAATTCCACAATTAGCCAACATACTGAACTCAACTGCACTTGAAGTAAAAGGATTTGTGGAATTTTTGAAGCTGGGAATGGAACGTTAGTATCATCACTCAAGAGCATTAGATGGGGAGTCAGAACACCTGGGATCAAATTCTAACTGTGACATTAGATGTGACCTAGAGCAAGTCCCTTAGTTCTTCTGTAGGACCTCTCAGACTGGGATTATATATGTAGGTTAATATTTTTAAAATAAAGGATATGAAAGATTACTATATTTAAAATACCACCAAGACAGTCTCACATTATTTATTGCATAGCTTTAGCCATCTCTCACCTAGAATTTCAATAACTAACAACCAATCTTGATTGGAATGACATAAGAAAAGGAACTGATTTTGTTTTTTGTTTTTGTTTTTTATTTGTTTGATGTGCGTAAAACCAAACACACACTCATTGACAAAGTGTATAAGTCATAAACGTACAGCTTAACAAATTATTGCAAAGTGAATCCCTGTACCAGATCCACCCAAGTGAAGAAATAGAACGTGGCCAGCACCCCAGAAGGCCTGCACATGTCCCTTCTCAATCACACCTGCTTTCTACCCCTTAGAGTCACTGCTCTCCTGACATTGTGATTATTTCCTTCGTTTGCTATATAGTTTTACCACCTAAGCATGCATCGCTGAGTAATATAGTTTACTTGAGTTTATTTTTTAACTTTCTATAAACAGAATCATGCAGGAAAAAATGTCATGATAATGAATGTAAAAAATTGTAAACTATAATGTACAAATGAGTGAATGGCAATATTATTAGTAATTATTTTACGTGCAAGATAGGCACCTCCAAAGCAGGTGCTGGTCTCACAATTTTAGCATTGAGTCAGCTTCCATCAGGTCTAGACCACCTCACCCTTACAGGTGTTCAGCACAAGGTCACATTCAGGGGCCCATCAGAGCTCTGGGTTTGTGACTTCTTGTGCCACCTGGATGGAAAAGTACTCACCTCAGGCTGAGGGGGTCTGTAAATACCTGCTTTATTCATAAATTAGCAGGCTTCCCTCTGTTGAATGAGTTCTCCACCTATTATCAAGGCTCTAAGGTCACATCTGGTTAATCGTTGGCCAGAAATCAATACACAGACAGTGATGGTTTATGATAGGGGCTTATAATAAGCAAGTTCAAGTTCAAGAGACTGATTGTCTTTTTGCTCTTAGATGCTGAAAAGAAGGTGCTGATCCCCAATCTGCTTGGAAAAAATATAACCTCATTCATACTGCTTCCTAAATGAAGCAGTATTTCATATATTTTTTATAGGTTCCCTTCTGCTAGTTAGTCAATTCATTGTGTCCTTAGGCTCAGCTGTTAAATGCCACCTAGAATTCTTTTCAATCCCAAGGAAATGCATTACCTTCTTCTCTGGTGTTACAAGACCTCAGGGTTGCAGCTACCCTTTGTCCCAGTTCTGGAACAATCCTGACACTCTTTGATGTTAGCGGCTACCTTGTGAACTGATCCATGGGGCTCCCAGTGCCTGAGGCTCAGTGTTACCGTGGATTTCCCAGCTGGCAGTTGGCCACTGCTCCCCATTCCTCCTGTGCAACGAGCCATGCATGTGTGCATGAGCACATGCGTGTGTGAAAGGGCGGGTGTGTCTAAGCGTGTGGAGGCATACTATCTGCTCATTCCACAGTAGACAGCATTACCATGGACTGTAGCAACACCAGTAAGAATGCCTTTCATGTAGTGAATGTCGGGTGAATAACTGAACAAATCAGCAATGCTCCACCTGGCTTCCTACCCCAACATTCTTCCTCTTCTCATAACTGAAGCCACATGAATTCCACCTTAGGCTAAGGCTGTACCATTTCATGGACTGGTTTAGGGCTTAGTCAAGTGAAATTTCAGGGGCTTTAGTAGAGATTCTCAAAAGATTCAGAAATAATGTACCTGGCCAATCCTTTCACAGCAATGTTGAGTCAATATTTGGATCACTGCCTTGTTTCTCTCCCATTTCTCCCCCATGTGCACTCCAGTTTTAGTATCTGGAGTACTTGCAACCTATCCCAGGGTCCTTACCAACTATCTCTACTCCTGCTAGAGACTGAATACGCCCCTCCTGAATCACAGTAACTGGAACCCTGCTTTCTGACCTCTTATGATGCTTAGATCAGGCAGTATTTGTCATTGCTCATCACTGGTTGATTTTCAGCTGGAACCTCCACTGCTCTCTGGTATTCCTTGATCCTGAACAACAGACACTTTCCACCATACTTTCCTGATGCCACATCTACTGGAATTCCTCACCCCACTGACAGTTGGTCTGCCTCCAGTTCACCATCATAGGCGTCTTCAATCTCTAGTTGCCTGCTCTGTACATTGCCAACTGAAAGACCTTTTCATTTTTAAATTAAAGATAACAATAAAATTTAAAAGTAAGACACGTTCAAAGGAAGCAAATAAGCAAAAAGAAAACAACCATAATCTAACCATAAAACTTTGTTAAAATCTTAGTGCAAATAAAGATATATACCATATTCATGGATTGGAAGACTCAGTATAGTTAAGATGTCAGTTCTTTGGGAACTGACATAGAATTAATGAGATTCCAGTTAAAATCTCAGGAAGTTTGTTTGTTTGTTTGTTTTTGTAGCTATAAAGAAGCTGATTCTAAAGTTTACATGAAAAGGCAAAGACCATAGAATAACCAAAACAAACTTGTAAAAGAAGAATAAAGTTGGAAGATTTGCCCTACCTGATTTCAAGACCTGCTATAAAGTATTCAGACAGTGTGATATTGGTGCAAGGATAGAAACATAGATTATTGGAACAGAATACAGTCCATAAATAGATTCACACATGTGTAGCCAATTGATATTTTAATACAAAAACACAAATGCAGTTTAACTTATCTTCAAAAAATCATGTCGAAACCATTGAACGTCTATATGCAAATATATGGAAAACTTCAACATTAAACCACACACCTTATAGAAACAATTTACTTAAAATGGACCACAGATACAATATAAAATGCAAAGCTATAAAACTTTCAGAAGTGAAATTGGGGAACATTTTCATAACCTACGTTGAGGCAAAGATTTCTTATTCATGACACTAAAAAAACCATATACAAAACAAATTGATACATTGATCAGATTTCATACAAATTAAAAACTTTTTCTCTATGAAAGATAAGGTACAGACTGGGAGACTACAGTTACACATACCTGACAAAGGAATTCTCTCTAGAATATATAAGGAACTTTCAAAACTCAACTGTAAGAAAACACACAATCCAATTTTTCAAAATGAACAAAATACTTGAATAGATACTTTATCATAGATGATATATGGATGGCAAATAAGCACATAAAGAAATGTTCAACATCAGTAGCCTTTAGGAAATAAAAATGTAAACTACAATTAGGTACCACTGCAGATCTAGTATGAGAATGGCTAAAATAGAAAAAGAGAAACAAAACCAAAACCCAAAAATATACAATCTGACAATATCAACTGGTGGCAAGAATGCAGAGCAACTGATATTCTCATACATTGCCGGTTGGAAAGTATAAAGATAAAAAAACTCAATAAAATGGTTTGGTAGGGTCTTATCAAGTAAAACATACATTGACCATATGATCCAACAAAATGTATGATTACAGAAAAACGTGTACAAAATGTTTATAGCAGCTCTATTCATAGTACCCCCAAAGTGGAAACAACCCCAAATTCTTCAATAGGTGATTGAATAAGCAACTGTACAGCCATACACTGGAATGATACTCCGCAATAAAAAGAGAGTCCTATTAGTGCCACATCTCAAAGGCATTACAGTGAGGAAAGAAGTCAGTTTTTAAATTAGAAACTATACGATCCCATTTATATGGCATTCTGGAAAAAGCCAAGTTATAGCAACAGAGAACACAGTAGTGGTTGCCAGAAGTTTGGGTGTAACTCCAAAGCGCAGCACGAGATTTTTTTTTTTTTAAGTGATAGAACTGTCTACCCTGATTGTTGTGGTGATTATACAATTTTATACGTAGATAAAACTCACACAACTATACTTTACAGTGTCAATTTAAAAACTAAAACTAAACAAAGAAGTCAGCCCATTCCCCCTGAATCTTTTCCTACGTGCATGTCTATTAATAGAACCATTCTGTATTAGATAATGCTATACCCAATTTAACTTGCAAATGTTTGAATAGCTTTCACTGCAATTAAATATGTATCTACATACATTTTTTAATGGGTGGATTGTGTTTCATTGAATGGATATAACACCTATTGTGTAAGCAATCCTATGTTGTTGGGAATTCAGGTTGTTTCTAATTTTTCAATATTAGAAATGCTGCTGTGATAATCACTCCTGTCTAAATAATTGCACAAATACTTAATTATACTTTAGGTACATGTTAGAAGTGGACTCACTGAATCAAGGTATGAACTTTTTAAAGGTCTTTGACATGTTTGTCAAAATGTCCTCCAGAAAAGTGGCATCCAAATGTCCCACCTTCTAGGAGGAAGTGAGGGTGACCAGTTCCCAATATGCTCCCCTATATCCTTGCTCACATTCTGTTATTATATTACGTGTAGTGAAAACTTCTTCGAAGTCTTTCTACATGTATTGTATTCATCTATGAACAACAAAACAACCCACAGAGTCGAGCACACTGCCTGGCACACAGAAGTCACTATTTCATATTTGTATTTGTTTGTTGTCAAGAATAACTGAATAAATTAATGACCTATCTTTTTCTTTAGCAATGAATTTTCCTATTTATCATCATATACTTTAGAGTTACTTCACGGAATAATCATTCATTCAGCACCTAGAACAGTGGCCGTAAACATTTTTTAATCAAACCTCATCAACAGAAGAATTTTGACTATTCATCCCAATGCATTTATTTTATTTTATATGTGCATACTCCTGTCAGTCTATACATTACAGAATAATAAAGCTTAATTTCTTCCTTATTTTGGGTTAGAAGGAAACATAAATGAAGTTCTACTCCTTCGTTCTCACTCTCCAAAAGATTGTTATTTACAACCACCCCAGGCGGCACACATTTTTTCAGATCGCTGTCTTAAGGAACCCAGACACATGGGGCTCTGCATTGGACACCATGAAAAATGCTGCCTGGATAACACAGTCCTGCACTTGGATTTCAGTCAGTTCGGGAACAAATGCCATGAGAACTTTACGGATATCAGAGTGTCTTGAGAAAGTAGAGGACAGAGAGAGAGATCTCTTCCTATTGCAGAAGAAGAGAGTCTTCAGGGAAGAGGGAGCCCTGGAGCATGAAGCATGAGAAGAGTTTTGTGTTCTATACCCTGAGGAAGTCCCTCCTTGCCCATGTTCCACTTCAGCCTCAGCATCGTTGCAGTTTGGCAGGATGGGGGAGGGCTGCTGAATGGGGAAGAGTCTGTACACCTGCCATGTATGGCTGTTGGTGGGTTTTCTTGGCGCCTCTTTTTTTCCTGTTTGTTCAGTGTACATTTTTTCCTCCTGCCTTCAGGACACAGTGACATACATTTCAATTTGGGCAAGGGACAGTGCCAGAGGAGTGTGGGGTGCAAGAGTCCATGGACAGAGATGGCCAAACTTTACCAGGCTAATGACCGATGCTGCTTCATTGTCTTCTTATTTTAAAATATATGAAGTTTCCAGTGCACTGGAGCTGCTACAGTGGGGCTCCCAGGCATTGAGTGTGGTGGAGGCTATACCAGAGCCCAGCTCTGGTATGAAGGGGGCCTGGGGGTGCCTGAGAAAGCTGGCGGTGGTGGGAGAGGCAGAGCATGTTAAGAGCTGGGCGACAGGTGGGACCAAACCAACAGAGCAGCACATAAACAGGGCCCAATGCTTCATGTGAACAAAAATGGAAAATGCCAACTGCTATGTAAATATTACTTTAACTACTTTTATTGCCTTCCTTCCATTTTGACCATGATCGTCTTGAGTAGTTTTAAAGGAATGACCCATGATTCTTTAAAATGCACCAGCACATCATTTATTTGAATATGGCTAGTTTCAACTTCAAGTACAGGAAGCAAATCCAATCAAAGTCTTTGGTGAGAAATTAGGCCTCACTCTGGCAATATGACAACTGATTGTAGAGGACACAGCCAATTAGGGTTTTACACATATTATCCTACGGTTCCTGGGGAAACAGACTCTAAGACGGGACTTTGTAAGCAGGGAGTTTATTGGGAATGTGAAGGAAGAAGGACTGGATAGCAGGAAAGGTTGGTCTTGAGCTGGCATGGCCCTTCAGAATTGTCCTCAGTTGAGGCAAAGGGCCAAGCCTTTGTACCCCATGTCATCTAGATGTTGCACATGAGCCATCCACAGTGTGGGGGTGTTACCTTGGGTAAGGCAGCTCCCTTTGGCCTAGGACAATTCCTGGGACAATACTCAGCTGTGATTCGAGCAGTACTAAGTGGCAAGAAAGAGTGTCTGGGTTTGTAAGGCGGGGTCAGGGAGGTCCAGCACAGCATCCATGACACATGTATTTCTGAGAGAAAAGACAATGGGAACATTGGTCTTGTCCCTTGTCTTGGATTACTTTTGTGGAGAGATTTCTTTCCCGAGGAAAAGCATGAGCACCCTCTTCATAAGTAAGGGGACTTTCACTCCTCTTCCCATTTTGAGGTGTGAATTGGATACTTGTAGGTTTTCAATATCCCTTACATTTACTCCACCCCCATGACCAGCCCCAGCACCGGAGGAGGAGGGCCAGGAACCAACAGGGTGACAGCCTCTGGACCACGCACTCCCTGCGGGTCTGGCCTTCCAGCTCTGCCTTGTCTAGCTTTTGTCTCTGTGGCTGGGTGGGCAAGTCAGGTGCCTGTGTACCTGTGAACTGCAGGGACAGCACGAGAGGCCCATAGTGGCGTCCCCTCTACGCTGCCTTCTCCAGCAACTGACCATATGCCTAGGAGGGATTACCAAGCATCTGATAAAACTTTAATTCTCTGTAGACTAGTGACCTGTATGTCTATTTTCTACAGTTTTTATTTATTGAACAAATATTCATAAAGCAGGTATTATATGCCAAGCCTTGTGCTAAGTGCTGGAAAGTGGAGTAAAGAGAATAGATCTCTGCTTCTGCAGAGTTTACATTTGACTGGGCACAGAGAAACAATAAATAAATCGGCAAACAAACAGACCATATCAGATCTTAAGAGTGCTTTGAAGGGGTTGAAATGACGAGTGACTGTGTCGGGCGCAGTGGAGTGGGGTGTGAAACAGCCGGACTGTGTGGTTCCCCGCGGAAGAGCCCTGTGAGCTAAGACCTTAATGTCTATCAAGAGCCAGACATGTGAAGATGTGAGACAAGTGTTTCTGGCAGAGAAAGCAGCCAGTGCCAAGGCCCTGAGGTGTGAATGAACTTGGCAGGTTTGAGGAACAAGAGAGAAGGGGCAGAATATTAGGTCAAAGAGAAAAGCACGGGCCAGATCATGGAAGGCTTGGTACAGACTCATCATAGTATTTTCCAAAATGTGCAATGCATACCACCAGTGCGTGTGCAAATATTTGGGGTGATATATGTGCAAATATTTTTATAATTAGCCCAAATAATTATAAATTTATTTTGGAGTATATTAGGAAAAATATAATTAGCACATTAAAACCATGATTTCCCAGATATGATTTATTCAGGTGAAACTAAAATTAAAAAGTGAACCAATTTAAAGAGAATATTAAGTCAATTATAGTACAGTTATTATGTAGATAGGGTCAAAATCTCAACAGTGGTGTTTACAGAACTGAAGTTTAGGAAAGCGTTGCTGACCAATTAAAAACAACGGGGGAGGGGAGCCCTATCTCAGTCCCTAACATGTCCCCCATGCTGGGGGCTCAGAAGTGAGAGATGGAAGCTGCTTTGGTATAGCAGAGATGGTCGGCTGCCCTCCAAATGTTCCCCCACCTTCTCACTCCCACTTCATAAAGCGTCTCCAAGGGTCAGCAGACCAGCCAGAGACTGTATTTCCCAGTTCATGTTAGTGTGAAATGCATCCATATCACTGGTTCTCACCGGTGGAATGAGAGTGGAGAACACATGTCTCCTTCAGGTAGGGCTCTTTCTGTCTTCTCCACACTCTCCCCCTCCACTGGCCAGCAGGATGGAGGGGGCTCCATTGCATAGAGGATAGGGGAGATCCAAGTTAGCAGGAAGCTGGGTCCCTGAATCACCATGTGAAAGGAGACCACCCACAGACCAGGACCAGTTAGATAAGGAAGAAATTAAATTCCTTTGTGCTAGGCCACTGGTATTTCTGGAGTGTTTGTTGACAGCATTAGTCAATCCATATGTGGAACTTCTGCATTTTGGATGCCCCACATCCTAAGATATGTATGGCAACTTTATGAGGTAGAAATGTGATAACCTGCATAAGAGAAAGGAGTTGGATGGGATTAGAATATATGACCTTTTATTATACACTCAAGAAGACTGTTTGGCCAGACAAGAATTTGATATGTTCTGAGAGGGCCGGTCATCAGAGATACAAGGAGGCAGTTTTCATCATTATCTGGAAGAAAATTCTAAACTAGCACAGGGCAAGCTGCCCTACGCAGTCAAACATGAAGTATATGAAGTGTTCAGATGAAGGCTAGGAGACTAAAGGAAAGGAAACCCACTTGGGGAGACTCGGCATTGGCTGGAGGGGGGGCCGCACCCCTTCCCTGATATTCTAAGTCTCTCATTTCCTGCCACGTAGGAAGGGAGAACAGGAAGGGTGAGGGAGAGGCTTTGATGGGGAAGCCCACCTGAACCACTTTCTCTCCTTGACAGCAGCCCCTACAGCACCAGACCCAAGCATGCTGTCCATGCTGAGGACCCTCTGCACAAATTACACGCCCCAAAGCTGTTTCCTTCTGAAAGAGCATGGCCAGAGCCATACCTGGGCCCACCAGACACGATGACAGATCCACGACCCTCAATGTGTCTGGTGACTATGCTCCAAGGGCAGAGGGGGAGGAAGGGAAGAGATAGAGACAGCCTTTCTGAGGGGGGACGGGGGTAGGGGCCCAGTCCCAGGAGTGAATCTCTAAAAGCCTCCTTTACACAGCCAAGCCGGCACTGCTGGAGACAAGACTGAGAGGCCTCAGGGGAGACGTAGGCCAGGGGTATAGAGGCACAGATGCCATCAGGTCCAGGCAGGTATATCTAAATGAACATAGTGGCCCTAATGTAAGGGAAGAGGAAATGACAAGGGACTGTAGCAAAATAAAAAGTCAAAATTCAGAAAGCAAGAGGAAAAAGTGAAGAAGCCCCACACGTGCGGGCCTTTCATTGGGGATGAGAAGACAGACACGGGAGGGTCTTACTCGAGGGCACTCTGTCTGGGGGCAGTGTCAGGGCAGGAATATAGGCCTCCTATAGAGCCTCCTGACTCTGGAGGACAGAGTCAAGGCAAAAGAAGGGCAGCCGCTGGAAATGTAGGACACTGGGATCTTGCACTGACTCTGCCACTAACTCAGGGACTTGGGCAGTGAGCACCTTGCACCTCTCTGGGCCACAAAGGCAGTTGAGCATGTGGTCCTGAAGATCCCTCCGACTCTGACATTTGCAGGGAACAGGAAATAGGAGTCGTTATGCAGACCTTCCTTCTCCCACCTCTTCCTCCAATCAGACACTCAGCCTTTGGAGTTTAATGTCTGCGTACCCCTAGACCCCATTCTCTGCCTTCTACACTCATGCCCCAGCTTTGGTACAATCCCCATCCGCTCTCTCCTAGGTGAAAGGCCCTCCTGGCCAATCTCCTTCCTCCATGCTCCTCCTCATCTTATCCGTCCTCA
This sequence comes from Rhinolophus sinicus, assembly GCF_036562045.2. Lineage (NCBI taxonomy): Eukaryota > Metazoa > Chordata > Mammalia > Chiroptera > Rhinolophidae > Rhinolophus > Rhinolophus sinicus. The sequence continues at coordinate 51,031,632 of NC_133751.1, forward strand.
CTTGTCAAAGTGCTCCATCAACAACAGAGCTAATTACATTATGCTCCTGCTTACAACCCTCTACGGCTCCCCATTGTCTCCTAGAATGAACCCAGATTTCATACCGTATCCTGGGCCCTCAAGGAGTGAGGCTTCATTTTCAGTCCTGCAGCTCCCCTTCCTCAAGCATCCCATGCCCCACCACATCAAATTGTCATTCCACTAATACATTCTGAAGTGTCATACTTCTGTGCTGCGGGCACGTGCTGCTCCTGCTGCTTCCAATGCCCTTCCCCACCGTGTGTGCCTGGTGGTAGTTGGGGGGAGCCGATCTAGCCCAGTCTAGGTAATAGGGGGCGCATTGTTTGTAGGAATTTTAAATCAGTGATAAAATCAACTAAAATTTAGCCTTCTATTTGTCACTGGCAATTCGACACATCAACAGGGACAAATCCTTCTCCAAACTCAGGTAGACTACATCACACTCTCTTGGGGCACCACTGGAATGTGGAAGCCCCCATTATCCTCCAAACCCAACCTAGGTGTTGCTTCACGAGTAAAGACCTTCCTCGACCCTCCACCCCAGCCCTTCACTCTCCACCCACAGAAGTAATGCTTCTCTCCTCTGGAAGGCGTATTGTCCTATTTTACACTTTATTTCATTATATTCCCCTCCTATTTACAAGCCTGTCTCTCCCAGGGGTTGTTGAATTTCTTGAAGACTGAGGCTATGATGTATTCACCCCTTCCTGAAGCTTAGCACAGGGCCTGGGATATCACAGGGGCTCAGAAAAGGAGTGAGAAGTGAACAAATGAGCACAAGTTGAGCTATTCTGAGCCCCCACTTAGGGTCTCTAAGTCGCAGCCCAGGAAGAGCTCCAGCTCATGTTAGAACGGTGCTGCGCGTCAGGTCCCATGTTCAGGCTGGAGCTCTTTTCTTTGCCAGGACACGACAGGGAGATGTTTGGGTATTGGACGACTCACTGCCCCGGCTGCCTAACAGAATTACCAAGGGGCTCACGTTGCTCAGTGAAGCATGGTGGGAGCCCAGTGGTGCCTGCCAGCTCAGGAGCCAAAGGTGTTTTCTGTGTGACTGTTTCCCTCCTGCCTGGGGACAGAGGAAATTAAAAGTCACTGCCATCCACTAGCTGAGAGGAGAAAGGTTCACAGAAAACAGAGAATGCCTCCCTCCCCTCATGAAATTTCATCCTGTTTCTGCCTTCAAGAACCCAGGTCTACCTGGGAGGGACTTTGGATAAAATCTGGAACAATTGCCTCATCTCGCCCATTGGGAAGCGGAGGTCCAGAGCGAGACATAAATTACTCAGGGCCACACAGGTAGTCAAGTGACAGCACTGAGAACTGAGTCTGCACATTTTCATCCTGTGGCCCCTGATGGAACAGCATGACCTGGAACCAGGCAAGGGCGCATAGAGCAGAAGGCGGGGAGAGTAAATTCACACCTGATTGTTGTTGGCTGGTTCAGTTTTCCTTTCTTTTTTAACTGAATTGAAAGTCATATAACATAAAATGAACACTTTGAAGGTAAAAAGAAACCAAAGGCTATCCACTCTATGAAGAGTCTCCCCCTCAAGACCCTCCACCTTCAGGAAAGTTACAAAATTCACAAAGGCCCGGGTGCAAGTGGATTTTTGTGCAGCCCAGGGAAGGAATTTAGCTTTGCTCCTCGAATTGCTGCGGGGCAGAACCAGGCAGTACAGTCAGACAAAAGGGCGTGAGGCCAGAGGCCACACCCTATGGGCACACATGGAAAGTGGGCCGGTGGATTCAAGGCTCTCACGAGGCTTGCATTGGGGTTTGGGTCAAGTTTAGTCAGATCTCTGTGGGCCTCGGCTGACATCTGGATCGCACGTACCTGGACATCTGCCGTGAGGGTTGTGCCCCGAGGCAGCGCCACTTATGACAGTCAGTGTCCTTGTAGTGAGGATACAGTGATTTGCATCCCTGCACCGTGCACACCCCTCATCCCTGCAGCTACAGGTCAAGAACTGGGCTCTCAACTCTGGTTCACTGCTGCTCTCATCAATTGTTGGTTCAGAGGCCCTCAGATGGGGGCCACAGATGAACAACCTGCAAATAAGGCAGACCCCCTCGAATGGCACCTATGTATATTCTGTTGTCAAAAGTTGAGAACTTGTGCAGTAACAGGTCTCCCTCAGGGCCTAGTAAACCTCTGCTCTTCTGCTCAGTTGCCAGGTGACGTGCTATTTACTGGCTTAGAGCACCAAGCCAGTAAGATCAGTATGAACCTTAGAGCTCTGCCCAACACAGGTAGCTTTGTACCAGGGCAAATGCTGCTCCTCATAAGGGGGTCCATATCCTTTCGCCAAGTATTCTCCCCTCTTAATTTTGATCCTAAGGAAATCAACAAACGCACAAAGCTAAATATCCTAAGATGTTCTTTACAAAATTATCCATAATACTAAGCAGCTGGAGACATAAAATTGCAACAATAGGTTGGCAATTGTATTGTGAATCACCACAATGGCATTCCTGGAGCCATAAAATAAAGATTGGAGCAATATGGTGAGTGCTTATAATATTAAGCGAAAACACAGATTGTGAGTTGCATTTGCGACATGATTGCAGCTATGTAAAAATATGCGTTGTATATGGACAAGAAGATTGAAGGGACCTTGGAAAATAAAAATTGTTGCAAAAGATAAAAGAATCAGAGGTAACTTTTTCTTTAATATTATCTTTTCTATCATCTTCTTAGTATTTTAATAGGTTTAAACCTGTATTCGTATCCAGCTGTTTATCTACATCTGTTTTCCCCACCCAGTTAGATTTCATGCATCTGTGTCTATCAAGATATTTATTTATAGTTCTGTTTGTGCTAACTTGTTCCTATCTCACTTACCATGTAGATCCTTCTGCTAGTAAAACCCACACAATATTGGGCAAGAAGTGGCTAAACAATAATGTTCCAGGCTGCTTTTTGTTTGGGAGATGTTTAATGACACTGCACTGGAAGTATCGCTCTGCTCGCAAATGGAGGATCCATTTTCTGTTTGGACTCTGATCAGGAAGAGACTCTTCCCACCAAAAGGCTTTAAAACCCTTCCCAGCAACCAGCAGGCAGTGACCAAGGCTGCCAGGACGAGGAATCCTGATCTTCACTGAGAAAATGCAGCTACAGCATTATCAGTGAACAAGATAGTGCTCCCGTGTGATCGGGGAGCGAGGCAGTGCTCCCATGTGATCGGGGAGCGAGGCAGTGCTCCCGTGTGATCGGCGAGTGAGGCAGTGCTCCCGTGTGATCGGCGAGAAGCTTCAGTGTTAGTGGAGATGCCAGTCCCAGGGTGAGCAAGCACAGACTAAGATTTCTCTGTGATCAATAAGGCAAGGTCTAGAACAAGAGATGGGCATTTCAGTCCAGATCAAGCCATGAGGAACCAGAGAAATATGACCCAGAGAAGACGATGCTAACCGCACAGGGACTCTTCCGCTAACCCTAGCCATCTGGATGCCAGATCCCCCCAGATCCTTCTTAATTTGGCACCAGAACACACAGTAGCATCGCTGGTTGATTCATTTTCCATAAGACCATGCAGAAGGTAATTTCAATCTCATTCTGGAGAGTGTACTCAGGCCTCCTCAGAATGTTGCCAGCAAGTGCCAGGCTAAAGGATGTCAGAGATCGTTCTGTAGACACCTGATGCAGGTGAGGATTCTCTGACATTTAGAATTGGGCTTCAGCATTCCGATGAGGCAAGCCTGGGAGAGCAACTGCTTCTGGAGAATTTTCTTTGAATAGGCTTGCATCTTTCTGAATGAGCTATGTCTACTAGATCAGGAAACTCCTTGATTATTATTTCCACAAACACCTCACAGAGGAGAGGATCCACAAGGAACTGGTAACTGGCTGCTTTGGGGCAGGACCACAGGATAACTGGGGGAAGAGGGAGAGGAAAAGTTTTACTGCATTTCTCTTCTACATTTCTACTTTTTTAACTACTCACTACCAAACCAAATAAATGGGTGAATAATGAGTGAACAGTTATGTAAAATTAAATAAAACGAAAATCTGCAGAGATTTGCTGATGACATTTGCCTGAATTGGAGACCGAGGCCAGCAGACGATTTTAGTTGGTGGTATTAATAAAATTAAGGGACAAAAAGAGTCCCAATTCACACAATAGGACCCCAGCTATCACCTGAGTTTGCTATTTGAAATTCACTCTTTAGAGTGAAGATACTATCTCACCATAAAATGCTTACATAGTCCCTTAAAAGAAAAAAATTCACTTTAATCTAATATAAATCCAAAGTGCATCCTACCTAACTGGCAAGGGAGCAGCCAGTTCCTCCACGACTGGGATTGTATCTCTGTGGCTGCAAGGATCAGTGTCTGCATTGCCACTGAGACTAATAGCACCGAGTCCTGAGGGTCAGCCCTCATGGCCATGAGGCAGGAACCAGGTGTGAGCATCCGGCTCTAGTCCCTCAGGATCTTGCTGCAGAGACAGCCATTCTGGGCAGTGGGCCATGGTTAGCCTAACTGACCAGGAACGGGTAGACTACGGAGGGAGCTCGTTGCTATGCCTGAGAGTGCATTAGGTGTTGCCATGGGCAAAGAGTGAATCCTGCTCTCCTCCCAAGGCACTCTGCAAAGCCCTCATGCCTCTGGGGCAATGGTACCACGATGGGGACAGGCCTTGAAAAGAAAGAGAAGGAAGCAATAGAGGCAAAATCAGAGAGGAGGCCACGGCCTCTGTTATCAGCAGGGAGACAAGCGCAGGTGTGTGAACAGTGGACGCCTAACAAAGGACAGGCTCCCTGAGATGAGATGGCATCACTGTGTCTTTGCCTTTCCACCCCAGGTGTTTTCGATAACCTCCTGCCAAAAAGGACTGAATATTAAGTTTCTTAACCCCATCTGAACAGAATGAATTGTGTACAAAAAGCCTCAAGATGAAAAGAGAAATGAACCAAAGGGGCCAGTCCTTACCCTCTCCTGGGGGAAGGAAGGTCGCTGGTTGCTCAAAAAACATCCACAAGACCCAGTGGCACTTGAAATCCTGGACTCTGGGGGGCCATCTGGAGAGCTAGGCCTGTAGATCCTGGAAAGGGGAACAGGACCCACCAGAGCTGCTTATGTAAGAGCACTTTCTTGATGCCACTGAAATGGGGAAAAGGATTCTCCTCTCCAATTCTTCCTAAACCTGCGACCAGAACACTGCCTGCGTCACAACACTGGTCACCTCTCTTGGATACTCAGAAACTAACAGTGGCTCTGGCTGTCTTTTACTCAAATCTCATCTTCCCTCTGGCATTCAGGACCCTCCAAAACCTGGTGCTAACCCGTTTCCAACTACAGCTCCTTCCCTCCCTCCCAGCTGTACACACCTAGCCATGCCCATCTCTCCACAGGGACTAAGCTTTCCCACCCCCGTGGGCTTGCTCATGCCAGCTCCTCCCCCAGAAACCACTTCCCCACTTTCCAACTTCTCAAAATGTCACTTTTGAACTCTTAGCTTTTCTTCACCCCAATGTCATCTCTTCAGCAGCACCTTTACTTGTCTACTGTTCTGCATACTAAGTCAAGAGAATTTACTCTCTCATCTCACCTCTAAGAACATTTCCTCTATGTTTTACTTGGGGGTCCTAACTTTCTCCTTCCCATTTTGTTCATTGTGTACTTCGCATAACTTTGCTCTAGACGGCACCCTCGGGGTAATCCATCATGGCTGATATGGAAGGGGTCACCAGCGGATACTGAGGGACCTGACTTGAGGAATGGAGTGCATGCTTGCTGGGAGAGCACAGGCTGGCTGATGTCTGCCAAGTTTGCTTTAGGTGGAGAGCTGGGCTGGCTGACCTGTTTTCTTGTAGCTCCAGGGTTTCACGCGTCTGTGAGTCTATGAATAGGCAAAGCAAAAGGCCACACGAAGCATCTTTTCTGCTCCTACCCCCAATCTCAGGTTCCAGGAGATCCCTTGGGGATCAGTGCTTTTCATCACCCTCACGGCATGCCATGGAGAGGTGCTCCTTCCTGGAGCTGACTAATGCTGCAGCCTTGCCCAAGGAGCTCTCTTAGTTGCTTTCAGGGCCTACTGTTTTTCCTCTGCATCCTCCTGAATCTCTCAGTTCTTCTGGCCTGCCCTGTGCAGGTAAGGAGTCTGAAGAGCGTTGCCCTCCTCCTGGGAGTACCCTAGCGGCTCCTGCCTTCCCTGGGACATCAGCACAAGGCTTCCTTTTGCCTACTGTCTCAGGTCCTGCCTGTCTGAACCAGACAGGGCCCAGCCTGAGAGTTCTGTGGTCACAAGGAGGAGATGACAAGAGTGCAGGGTAGGGAAGGAAGGCAAAGAGCGATCCCTTTACTCATGTATCCTTCAGGGAAAAGAGAGCAAATTTGACTTGAGCCTGTTTTCTGGGTAATTCGGCATCAGACAGCTATGAGGCCTGGGAACTTGCCAAATCTTTGTTTTGTTTTGTTTTCTTCCTCTCCTCCAATCAGCCCTGGCTGTTGGGGAGTGGGAGGGCGTGGAGGGGGTGGGGGCTGCACGCACACTTGGGTTGAGGGAATGCTGAGCCTGCAGAAGTGGCCCATTGAGAGCTCCTGCTCACAGCAGAGAGGCGGGTGGCACCCCAGCCTACCACCACAAGGGAAGCTCTGTCCTGTGGGCACAGGGCTCTGTCCCAGCCCCACTGGCTGGGAGAGAACAACATTTCCTTATAAGGCCCCGACCGCCTTGCCAAGGCTGGACGCTCCGACAGACTGTAGCTTTCCATTCTCCTCTCCCAGCTCCAGTGCAGGCATTGAATGTAGCCCTTGTTGTCAGGCCCCTCCTCTCCTCCACGGCCCCCACCCCACCCACTTCCATTCCCTGCCAGAGCCAGCCCCACTGAGCGGGATAAACAGCCCAAAGGCCTCTCCCAGGCAGGGCCAGCCTAGGTTCAGGCCTGCTGGAGGCAGCACAGGGAAGCAGAAAGAGCAACAAACAGGACACAGGGTTCAGCGGCCCTGCAGTGGCCTTCCCTGCGCCTGAGGCTTCAGCAAAGGTCCCGATTTCTGTGAGCCTGTTTCCTCATCTGGAAAACAGATCTAGTTGTCATGGGATCTAAATTCTTTACGTTGCATTCAAAGCCTTTCCCAGTCAGCCTCCCTTCACAGCTTCACCTCTATCAGCTACCTCAGGGTGGGGTTCTCCAAACCATCCCCTCACCCCGATGGGCACCATGCTTTTGCAGGCTGCCAGGGTTTTGTGCATATGGAATGACCCCGATTAAATGTCTGGAGAACTCAACCTGCAGGGCCCCAGCTTAAGTGTGCCTCTTTCCCTTCCTCAGGAAACAGGCAGCCCTTCTTTCTCTTCTCTCCTCAACATTTGTATGCCCTTCACCTAGAGTTTTTCTATTTTGCAACTGCAATCCTTTGTTTACAGGTCTTTTCCTTTATCTGAAGATGAGTGATCTTCTTGTCATTCAAATGGTCTCTCTACCTTTTTATTTCCAGAGCTCTCCCACGGAACCAGGCATGTAATCAGTGCTTCATGAAAGAGCATTGTGTAAACACCTGAATGTAGTACTGGGCAATCTCAAAAGAGAACTGATGTGCCAACAGTCTGTAAACTATAAAACGCTGGTAGCTGTGAAGGTCCATACCTGTCTGTATCATGCTGCCCTCCACCCCAAATTCTACTTTTTTGTTACGCCATCATAACCCTTTTTCCTGTATGCCAAGTTCAGTATCCTGGATTCCTGGCTCACTGCAAGCCCCTCAGGTGTGTAACTTCTACTCACGGAGATGTTCCTCTTCCTTAGATGCCAGTGGTGGGGGATAAAAGGGCCTTTGGAAATTATCCAGTCATTTCCACACTGACCTCTTCCATGCACGTGTCACATGGTCACACAAGTGAACTATATAAAAGGGTTCCAAATGCTCATCTCCACCTGTTTTACCTTTTATACATTCTAGGTTCCCATAGCATACTCAGAAGAATCCCATGCTTTAGAAGTTAGAACCATGCCAATGAATCCAATCTCAACATTTGACAGTTAAAGAAACTGAGCTGCCTGAAAGAAAAGTGGTTTTCTTAACATTACTTGAGTCATGCCCAGAATCAGGCCGGTCCCTGAGGTCCCTAACTCTTGCCCACTAAAGCCTCCTGCCCCTGCATAGTTGCCTGCTAAGGGCAGAGTGATAATGAATACAGCTACACATCTTGTCAGGCTGAGTTCTTATGGGTCTGGGATGTGTCAAGTTCCAAATAAAGAATTTCAGTCTCCACTAGAACAAATCTTTCTGAAATGGGGATTCTGCAAATTATCAGGTCAATGATTTGCAAGCACAGCACAGTTAAGTACTATAGTACGACTCTATTCCTCAGGATCCTAGCAGTGATTTTTAAAGAGAAAATTCTTATTCCGGGATAAAATACCCTGTGCGCCATCCATGCACTCATTTTCTCAGAAATGATGTTTGTAGAACAAAGCCTGTGGTTGATCCTAAACCATGTTTTAACATATTTGCCACAGAGCCAAATTCAGGATATAAGGTGGGTCTGCCTTGAGCTCCATCCAAGAGGATTTAGTTACTAAAATACCCAAAAGACCTTATTATAATGAGGTTTCTACTAGAAGATGCCTAAGAGAAGACCCTTCAGGCAGCTGGGAGAAGTAGAAGGAATATTAGAGCAGGGACAGTAGGCCAAGCTCTGCTCCCAACTCTGATACTTACTGTGAAACCTAAAGCAAGGCAACTGTCTTTGTAGGTATTAATATTAGTTTTCGCAGCTACAAAATAGTGTCACCAAGATCTTTTCCTAAGGCAGTATGAATTAGATTAACTGTAATTGTACATACGAAAGTGATTTATAAACAATAAAAATATATGTGCCTATAGAAGTGCTAGTTATTAATAAGCAGAGGTTCTCCCTTTGGTTGTGTTCTTCTAGGCACAGAAGAGAACAGAGCTTCCTTTTCCAGAATCCTATAATGTTGCTCCATCCCCCAGCTCCCTCATGGCCAGTGGAAGCCTCACTATTGCTGATCACTTTCCAGGAAATCAAGAGAAGGGTGGAGCTGCTCCTGTTAAGGAGTTACTTCAAGAAGCTGGACAGCAGACAAAGGAACCCATTCTCTCACCACATACTGGTACAAAGAGAAGGTGTTTGCCAAGTCCAGGCTCAGGACAAACTCTAGGTGAATTTGGGAAGTCATTTCTCTTCTCTGAGCCTCCATTTCCCAATATATAAAATGCAGAAGTTGAAAAGAATGATATTTAAGTTTAGGAGTAACAACGTAACTTACTGCCAAAAAGAGATACTTTTAAAAGTGAAAAAATATATTATTAATAATTACACCAGGATGACTGTGGCAAACAGAACTGTCCCAGGCAATCTGGATGTGTGGATGTTTTATTAAGTCCTGTTTCAACTTACATTATTACTGGGAAAGCAAAATGACCTTGAGAAAAAGAAATTTCAATTCCCTCAGTGTTGTGTTTGCCATGCTGAACTTTTGACTGGTTTTGTAGATTCTTATTACATTATTCTCGGTCACCAAGGGCAAACTCAGCATTAAGGCATGTATATATAAAAGAACTTGCATATCATAAAGCATTTCTATATCCTTTATCTCCGTACAACAGCCCTGTGAGGCAGGTATACAAAGGTGTTAATCCCACTTTAGAGATTTTTTAAAAAGGCTTAGAGAAAGTCAAGGACTTGTTCAAGGTCATGGAGCAAAGGGAAGCACAGCCATGCCCTAGACTCTTAACCCTGTGCTTATTCCACTAAGCCATGTTTGTAAAGAGGGCACTTAATTGCAAACACAGTCTGGCTTTAGGCCATCCACCTTCCATCTAGAAGTTCCCTCTCTGTCCATAACAATTATATTCAAAGCATAGAAACTTTTTTAGACTCCCCTAAAGCTTGAGGTTGACCAGGGTCTTAAGAATAAGCTAAATTTAGAGGAGATCTAAGATGCAGGAGGAGATAAATATCATGCCTGCTTCCTTGTGAACATATTAAAATTACAACAAATTATAGAACGATCAACCTGGAAAACCATCTGAAGTCTTTCTGAACGGAAGATTTTTTTCTTTTTTCTTTTTTAATTTATTTTTTAAATTTATTGGGGTGACAATTGTTAGTAAAATTACATAGATTTCAGGTGTACAATTCTGTATTACATCATCTATAAATCCCATTGTGTGTTCACCACCCAGAGTCAGTTCTCCTTCCATCACCATATATTTGATGAATGGAAGTTTTATAACTAATGATATAAAGAAGAACCACATCAAGACTGGTAGAAGAGGCGGAGTTGTGAAACGGGCTGGTCCAAAACCTCCACGTGGCAGTTAAAAATAGGGAGGAATACCTCAGTTGCAGAGGTTCCCCTGGAAGAGTGAAGGACCCCAGCACCACTCCAGGCACCCCAGGCTAAACTACTGGTGCTCAGAAAAGGAGCCCCCACAACATCTCGCTGTGGAAAATACAGTGGGGATTCCAGCCATCTGGGTGAGACAGAAGGCTGCCGGAAACCCAGACATCCTCTTAAACAGCCCGCACACAGACTCATGTGCTAGCAGGCACTAACCTTGGACTCAAGCAGAGAGACAGTGATTCAGGGGACATTGGAGGCACATAGGAAGCAGACTGAGATGTGTGGCTTCAAGGCCAGGATAGTAGGACAGTCACCATTTTCTCTGTATGGGGTCCTCCTCCCATGCAACCTGACATGTTTAATGTGTTGAGCCCACCCCCTACACTTATAGTCAGATCTGATTGGTCTGGTGAGCTCTGGGGCTCTGCCATGCTGACTCACTAGGACCCCACACCACCCAACTACTCCAGTGCAATGGGAACTTTCTCAGTGAGCAGCAAACCCTGCCTGCATTGCACTCTTTCTTGGAAAACTATCAGAGTCTATGGGCCCCAGGCAGGTGACAAATGGTCTCAGTGTGCTCTGAGACTTTTTCTGAGTAGCTCCAGACTCAGCACTGGCACCAAACCAGAATCTACATTAACCTGGTGAACATAACTCTTTTCACTCTAGTGACTCCCTGAGATCCTGTCTCACCCAACTTGCATACCACATGAGGCTTTATCAGTGGCTGATCCTTAAGGGAGCTAGCAGGTGGCAGCAAGCAGGCTTCAGGGTGTCCTGGCTTTTAGCAGAGCTACCTCAGACCCAGTACTGGTGACAGCCATTCTTGGTTCACACCATGGCCTCTCCCAGTGCCTCCAGGTATAGAACAGGCAATGAAAAACCCCAGATCACTTTGTAGCCCCTACCAGGTAGTCCCAGGCCAGTCACAGGTAGTGAGTCACTTATGCCAACACCAGAGTGCCTCCCAAGAGGCCCCAAAACCAACACACCTGGAGGTTGGCTTCAGACCATAGCAGAGTACCACCCAATTAGCCCTACAAGCAGCAGACACAGAGGGCAATCTCAACAGGTACCAGAGCCCATTGGGGCAAATCCCACTGAGTGGGGTAAGTCTACCGCAAAGCAGCCCGTAAGCTGTAGATGTGGCCAAACCCCACAGCCAACCAGCCTGAGTGTTAATCCCAACCACTGATAGCAATCAAAGCTCAACTATAACAGGAGAACACACACAAGGGACACTCCTGGAGCACCCAGCTCATGTGACCAGGCAGACTTTGTCACTGGTCCCCACCTACTACATAAGGCCACCTAGACAAGACTGGGAGACAGAGCACATCTACCTAATATATAGACACAAACACAGAGAGACTGCAAAATTGAGGAAACAAAGAAATGAGTCCCAAATGAATGAACAGGAGAAAAATTCAGAAAAAGAATTAAACAAAACCGAGGCAAGCAACCTACCAGAGACGGAGTTCAAAACAATGGTTATCAGGATACCCAAGGAACTTAGTGAGAACCTCAACAAAGAGATAGAAAGCATAAAAAAGAACCAGTTAGAAGTGAGGAATACAATAACTGAAATGAAGAGTATACTAGAAGGAATCACCAGCAGACTAGATAAAACAGGGGATCGAATCAGCAATTTGGAAGACAAGGTAACATAAAACACCCAAGTGGAACAGCAAAAAGAAAAAAATAATTTAAAAAAATGAGGATAGTTAAGAGACCTCTGGGACAGCATCAAGCATAACTACATTCACATCATAGAGGTGCCAGAGGAGAAGCGAGAAAGCAAGGGATTGAGAAACTATTTGAAGAAATAATGACTGAAAACTTTTCTAACCTGGTGAAGGAAACAGACATACAATTCCCGAAAGTTTAGAGAGTCCCATACAGGATGAACCCAAACAGACCCAGACACAGTATAATTAAATTGGTAAAGGTTAAAGACAAACAGAGGATCCATAGCAAGAGAAAGTCAACTAGTAATGTGTAAGAAAACTCCCATAAGATTGTCAGCTGATTTCTCAATGAAACTTTGTAGTCCAGAAGGGATTGGCAGGAAATATTCAAAGTGATGAAAAGCAAGGATCTAGAACGAAGACTACTCTACCCATCAAGGCTATCATTTAAAACCAAAGGACAGATAAAGAGCTTCCCAGATAAGACAAAGCTAAAGGAGCTCATCATCACCAAACCAATATTACAGGGAATGTCAAAGGGACTTTTCTAAGAAGGAGGAAAATTAAAAAGATCCAAATTGAATAATAAAATGGCAATAGCTATATATCAATAATTACTTTCAATATAAATGGATTAAATACTCCATTCAAAAGACACAGGAGGGCTGAAATGGATAAGAAACAAAACCCTTACTATACTGCCTACAAGAGACTCACTTCAGATTGAAACACACACACACACACACACACACACACAGAAGGAAAGTAAAGAGACGGAAAAAGATATTTCATGAAAATGAAAAGAAAACAAAAGGGTGGGTAGTCATACTTGTATCAGACAAAATAGACTTTAAAACAAAGGCTATAAGAAGAGACAAAGAAGGGCTCAGTAATTCCACTTCTGGGTATTTATCTGAAGAAATCCAAAGTGCTGCTTTGAGGGGATGCATGCATCCATAAGTTCATTGCATCATTGTTTACAATGGCTAAGATAAGGAGGCAGCCTGAGTGTCCAGCAATGAAAGAATGGATAAAGAGGAGGTGGTATACATATACAGTGGGATATTGCTTGGCCATGGAAGGGAATGTGTTCTTGCCATCTGTGGCAGCATGGATGGCCCTGGAGGGTATTGTGCTGAGTGGAGTATATCGGACAGAGAAAGACATATGTAATGTGATTTTACTTATATGTGGAATCTAAATAATGAAATAAACAAACAAACAAATCAGAAACAAACAAACAAAAAGAATCACCTAAATTTATAGATGAGAAAACCAAACCCCAGAGGATGAGTTGTCCAAGATTACCCATGAAGAATTTAGATCCCAAACACCTCTGTTAGCTCTCTTTCAATATTAGCGAAGCACAAACATACTTAGGAAAGTAAATATAACTTATATGCCTTCACCACCTCTCAAAGACTCTTTTTTTTTTATGGATGAATATAACTTATTTATTTATTTATTTATTTTTTAAATTTATTGGGGTGACAATTGTTAGTAAAATTACATAGATTTCAGGTGTACAATTCTGTATTACATCATCTATAAATCCCATTGTGTGTTCACCCCCCAGAGTCAGTTCTCCTTCCATCACCATATATTTGATCCCCCTTACCCTCATCTCCCACTCCCCCACCCCCCTTACCCTCTGGTAACCACTAAACTATTGTCTGTGTCTATAAGTTTTTGTTTCTCATTTGTTTGTCTTGTTCTTTTGTTGTTTTTGGTTTATATACCACATATCAGTGAAATCACATGGTTCTCTGCTTTTTCTGTCTGACTTATTTCGCTCAGCATTACACGCTCAAGATCCATCCATGTTGTCACAAATGTTCCTATATCATCTTTTCTTACCGCCGAATAATATTCCATTGTGAATATATATCACAACTTCTTTATCCATTCATCTATCGAAGGACATTTTGGTTGTTTCCATGTTTGGGCCACCGTAAACAAAGCTGCAATGAATATTGGAGCACATGTGTCTTTATGTATAAATGTTTTCAGATTTTTTGGGTAGATACCCAGGAGAGGGATTGCTGGGTCATATGATAATTCTATTCATAATTTTTTGAGGAACCTCCACACTGCCTTCCATAAGGGCTGCACCAGTCTGCATTCCCACCAACAGTGTATGAGGGTTCCTTTTTCTCCACAGCCTCTCCAACACTTGTTACTATTTGTCTTGTTGATGACAGCCATTCTGACAGGGGTGAGGTGATATCTCGTTGTGGTTTTGATTTGCATTTCTCTGATGATTAGTGATGTTGAGCATTTTTTCATATGTCTATTTGCCATTTATATGGCCTCTGGAGAAATGTCTCTTCAGGTCCTCTGCCCATTTTTCAATTGGGTTGTTTGTTTTTTTGTTGTTGAGTTTCATGAGTTCCTTGTATATTTTGGATATTAGCCCCTTATCGGAGGCACTGTTTGCAAAAATCTTCTCACATTCAGTTGGTTGCATCTTTATTTTGTCGATGGTTTCTTTTGCTGTGCAGAAGCTTTTAAGTTTCATATAGTCCCATTTGTTTATTTCAGCTTTTACTTCCATTGCTATTGGAGTCAAATTCATAAAATGCTCTTTGAACCTAAGGTCCATAAGTTTAGTACCTATGTTTTCTTCTATGCAGTTTATTGCGTCAGGTCTTATGCTTAAGTCTTTGATCCATTTTGAATTAATTTTGGTACATGGTGACAGATAGCAGTCCAGTTTCATTCTTTTGCACGTGCCTACCCAATTCTCCCAGCACCATTTATTGAAGAGGCTGTCTTTCCTCCATTGTGTGTTTTTAGCTTCTTTGTCAAAAATTATCTGTCCATATGTATGTGGTTTTATTTCTGGGTTCTCAATTCTATTCCATTGGTTTACGTGTCTGTTTTTCTGCCAATACCATGTTGTTTTGATTATTGTAGCCCTGTAGTACAAGCTAAAGTCAGAGAGTGTGATACCTCCAGTATTGTTCTTTTTTCTTAAGATAGCTTTGGCTATTTGGGGTCTTTCGTGGTTCCAAACAAATCTGATGATTTTTTGTTCTATTTCTTTAAAAAATGCCATTGGGATTTTAATGGGGATTGCATTGAATCTGTATATTGCTTTGGGTAATATGGCCATTTTAACTATGTTGATTCTTCCAATCCATGAGCACGGAATGTCTTTCCATTTCTTTGTGTCTTCTTCAATTTCTTTCAAAAATGTCTTATAGTTTTCAGCATATAGGTCCTTCACATCCTTGGTTAAGTTTATTCCTAGGTATTTTATTCTTTTTGCTGCAATTGCAAAAGGAATTGCTTTTGTATTTCTTTTCTGAGATTTCATTGTTAGTATATAGGAATGCAATGGACTTTTGTATGTTGATTTTGTAGCCAGCAACTTTACTGTATTCGTTGATTGTTTCTAATAGCTTTTTGGTGGAGTCTTTAGGGTTTTCTATATATAGCATCATGTCATCTGCAAAGAGTGATAATTTTACTTCTTCATTCCCAATTTGGATGCCTTTTATTTCTTTCTCTTGCCTGATTGCTCTGGCAAGGACTTCCAACACTATGTTGAAAAGCAGAGGTGATAGGGGACAGCCCTGTCGTGTTCCTGAACGTAGAGCAAAGGGCTTCAGTTTTTCACCATTAATTATGAGATTAGCTGAGGGCTTGTCATATATGGCCTTTATTATGTTAAGGTATTTTCCTTCTATACCTATTTTATTAAGTGTTTTAATCATAAATGGATGTTGTATCTTGTCAAATGCTTTTTCTGCATCAATTGATATAATCATATGATTTTTGTCCTTTATTTTGTTTATGTGATGTATCACATTGATGGATTTGCGGATGTTGAACCATCCTTGTGCTCAGGGATGAAACCCACTTGGTCGTGATGAATAATCTTTTTAATGCATTGTTGTATTCGATTTGCTAAAATTTTGTTTAGGATTTTTGCATCTGTATTCATCAGAGATATTGGTCTGTAGTTTTCTTTTTTTGTGTTGTCCTTATCAGGTTTTGGTATCTGGGTAATGTTGGCCTCATAAAATGAGTTAGGGAGTACTGTCTCTTCTTCAATTTTTTGGAAGAGTTTGAGCAGGATTGGTATTAGATCCTCTTTGAAGGTTTGGTAGAATTCACTAGTGAAGCCATCTGGTCCCGGACTTTTGCTTTTGGGAAGGTTTTGGATGACTGATTCAATTTTGTTACTGGTGATCGGTCTGTTTAGATTTTCCAGTTCTTCATGGTTCAGCCTTGGAAGGCTATATGTTTCTAAGAACTTGTCCATTTCTTCTAGGTTATTGAATTTGGTGGCATATAGTCCTTCATAGTATTCTTGGATGATCCTTTGTATTTCTGTGGTGTCCGTGATAACTTCCCCTTTTTCATTTCTGATTTTGTTAATTAGTGTCTTCTCTCTTTTTATCTTAGTGAGTCTAGCCAAGGGTTTGTCAATTTTGTTAATCTTTTCAAAGAACCAGCTCTTTGTCACATTAATTTTTTCTATTGTCTTTTTGTTCTCTATTTCATTTAGTTCTGCTCTGATTTTTGTTATTTCCTTTCTTCTGCTGACCTTGGATTTCACTTGTTCTTCTTTTTCTAGTTCTTTAAGGTGTAACATGAGGTTATTTATTTGGGATTTTTCTTGTTTCTTGAGATAGGCCTGTAATGATATAAATTTCCCTCTTAAAACTGCTTTCGCTGCATCCCAAAATTTTGGTAGGATGTATTTTCATTGTCATTTGTTTCTATGTATCTTTTGATCTCTCCTCTAATTTCTTCTTTGACCCAGTCGTTCTTTAAAAGTATGTTGTTTAATCTCCATGTATTTGTGTTTTTTCATGCTTTCCTTTTGCAGTTAATATCCAATTTCAAAGCCTTGTGATCAGAGAACATGCTTGGTATGATTTCAATCTTCTTAAATTTGCTAAGGCTGATTTTATGTCCCAATATATGGTCTATCCTTGAGAACGTTCCATGTACACTAGAAAAGAATGTATAGTCTGATGTTTTAGGATGAAGTGCTCTACATGTCAATTATGTCCATTTCATGTAATGTGTCATTTAGGGCTGCTATTTCATTATTTAATTTCTGTTTGGATGATCTATCCATAGCTGTCAATGATGTATTTAAGTCCCCTAGTATAATTGTGTTTTGGTCAATTTCTCCCATTAGTTCTGTTCCTTGTTGCTTGGTATATTTCGTGCTCCCTGATTGGGGGCATAAATATTGATGACTGTTATGTCTTCTTGTTGTATAGTCCCCTTCACCATTATGAAATGTCCATCTTTGTCTCTTGTTATCTTTTTCACCCTGAAGTCTGTTTCATCTGATATCATTATGGCTACACCTGATTTTCTCTGGATACCATTTGCTTAGAGTGTCAATTTCTACCCTTTCACTTTGAGTCTTGCTTGTCCTTGTAGCTGAGATGTGTCTCTTGGAGACAGCATATGGTTGGGTTACGTTTTTTGATCCAATCTGCTACTCTGTGCCTTTTTATTGGTGAGTTCAGTCCATTTACATTTAGGGTGATTATTGATATGTGAGGATTTCCTGTCATTCTATCTTTAGTTTTCTGGTAAGGCTATGTCTCCATTGTTTCTTTGCCTTTTTGTTGTTGTCTATTATTTCTGTGTGGTGGTATTCTATGATGTTTC